>NC_141411.1:0-5912692 GCF_034619465.1 Leptosomus discolor | reverse complement strand
TGGGGTGAGGTACAGGTAGATGAGCACCAGCACCACGCTGAGGATGCAGCCCACCAGCGTGGTGTAGGCGGTGTTGAGGGTGTCGTGGGGACCGTGCAGGGTGAAGTTGTGCACCAGCAGCTCCACGTAAAGGGTCTCGTTGAGGAGGGGGACCCGCCACCCAACAGGCGTAGGTGCCGGCGTCCTCGGGGCGCAGCGCCCGCAGCTGCAGGCTGCCGTTGGCCAGGAGAGCGGCGCTGCCGTTCCCCCCTTCCTCCAGCACCCGTTCGCCTCCCGGCGTCACCCAGTGCCGGCTCCGCACCCCGCGTAACCGGGTGTCGCAGCTGAGGGTGACGCTGTCACCCAGGTGGGCTTCCAGCACCGCTTCCCTCGCCTCGCTGCAGTTGAGCGGCTGCCGCCGGCCAAGGCGAGGATGCCGACGGGCGCCGGGGCGGAGGGCAGCAGGCACCGCAGCTCCTCCTGGAAATCCATCACGGCGCTCAACCGCGGCGGCGGCGGCCGCGGGCGACCAGCTGGAAGAGCGGGCAGTCGCAGGCCAGCGGGTTGCCGTGCAGGTAGAGGCGGTCGCGCAGCCAGGCCGGCAGCGCCTGCAGCTCGCCGACGGGCAAGCTGCGGAGGCGGTTGGCCGAGAGGTCGAGCAGGGCGAGCTGGGGCAAGCGGCTGCCGTCGCGCAGCAGCTCCAGCGGGAAGCGGGCGATGCGGTTTTGGCCCAGGTAGAGCTTGCGGAGGCGGCCGAGGTTGTCGAAGGCGGTGCGATCCACCGAGGAGATCTCGTTGTTGTAGAGGAGCAGGACCTCCAGCTCGGCCAGGTCGCTGAAGAGGTTCTCCTCCAGCGCCCGGAGCCGGTTAGAGGAGAGGTCCAGGTGCCGTAAGTGGGGTACGTGGGCGAAGGCTTCGGTGGAGACGAAGGAGAGCCCGTTGTGGCTGAGCAGCAAGGCGTGGAGGTGGGCCAGGCGCCCCGGCGCCCAGTCGGCGCGCAGGCGGCTGACGTTGTTGTGGCTGAGGTCGAGGACGGCGGGTGAAGCGGGGCAGGGGGGTCGGCACGGCGCTCAGCACCGCCTGCGAGCAGCTCAGGATGTTGGAGGCGCAGACGCAGCGCGGGGGGCAGCTCCCGCCCGCCGCCCCCCACGGCGCCAGCAGCGCCAGCGCCAGCAGCAGCAGTGGGGCCCCCGGCCCCCCAGCGCTCCCCATGGCCGCGCTCTGCCCCACGGTGTCACGCGGGCGCTGGGGACGGGGTGCCGGCATGCCCGCCGCTCCCCCCCCGGAGCAGCGGGCGGGGGGACACGGGGTTGGCTTGCGGGGGGTGGCTTCGGCGTCACGGCATGCGCCGGGCTCGCTGGTCACCCGGCGTGGCGGCGCAGGGTGGCGTGGTCACCCGGGGCTGCAGAGCGGGGTGGCTTTGTCACCCAGTGTCACAGCATGCACTACGGGGTGGCTTCGGTCACCCGGTGTCACAGCATGTGTCGGGCTAGCCGCTCGCCTGCTGTCACGGCGCGGGGTGGCTTGGCCACCCGGTGTCACGGCGCAGGGTGGCTTTGTCACTCAGTGTCACAGCATGTGCTAGAGGGTGGCTTTGGCCACCCGGGGTCACGGCTAGCCGCTCGCCTGACGTCACGGCGCAGGGCGGCTTGGTCACCCGGTGTCACAGCGTGCACCGGGCCAGCTGTTCACCGGGTGGCTTGGTCACCCGGTGTGACAGTGCGGGGTGGCTTTGGTCACCCGGTGTCACAACCAGCACCATGGAGGGGCTTTGGTCAGCCGGTGTCACAGCGTGGGGTGGCTTTGGTCGCCCAAGGTCACAGCACGATGTTGGCCACCCGTTGTCACGGCGGGCACCCTGGCAAGCGGTGGCTTTGTCACCCGGTGTCCCGGCGTGGGGCGGCTTTGTCACCCGGTGTCACGACGTGGGGCGGCTTTGTCACCCGCTGTCACGGCGTGCGGCAGCCTCGCTCCTTACCCCGTGTCCCGGCGTGAGGTGGCTTTGTCACCCGGTGTCACGGCGCGGTCGCTGCCCACCCGGGTCGCGGCCGCCCCGGGGCTCCCGCCCGCCGCAGCCCCGCTCCCCCCGCGCTGCGGAGGCGGCCCCGGCCCCCCCGGTCCCGGAGCCCGCGGGATGATGCTCACACACACCCCCCTCCCCCCCCCCCCGCGCCGCTTCCCGGGGCGTTACCGGGGCCTGGTACCGGGGCCGGTGCGGAGGAGGGCGGGTAGGGGAGGCCGAGCGGGGCCGAGCCCAGCCGAGCCGGACCGAAACGAGCCGGGTAGAGCCGAACCGAAGCCGAGAGGAGCCGAGCGGGGCCGAACGGAGCCGAGCGGGCCGGGCCGAACCGAGAGGAGCCGAGCGGAGCCGAGCGGGCCGAGCCAGGCCGAGCGGAGCCGAACGGAGCCGAACCGGGCCGAGCCGAAAGGAGCCGAGCGGGGCCGAACCGCCGCCGAGCGGGGCCGAGCGGAGCCGAGCGGAGCCGAGCGGAGCCGAGCGGGCCGGGCCGGGCCTCGCGCCGCCTGCAGCGCGCACCCGCGGCCCCGGGACAGGGTCTGGGGGCGGCCCCGGCGCGGCGCACCCCGCGCACGGCCCGTCCCCATTGGCTGCCGCCGCGTCGCCCGCGACCAATGGCGGCAGCGCCCGCTTAACCCCTCGTGGGCCGCGCAGCGCCCCCCCGCGCTGAGCACACCCCCCCCCCCCCGCCCACCCCCCCCCGGAGGAGCCCGGCCCCGAACCCGGCGTCATCCCCGTCCTCATCGTGATCCCCATCCCCGGCCCCGGCCCCATCCCCCTCTCCATCCCCATCCCCACCTCATCCCTGTCCCCATTGTGGTCCCCACCTTCGTCCCCGTCCCTGTCCCCACCCCCATCCCCCATCCCCACACCCCTTCCCATCCCATCTCATCTTCATCCCCATACCCCATCCCTATCGCCTATCCCCATCCCGTCCTCATCCCCATCCCCTTCTCCATCTCTTCTCATCCTCACCCTCATCCCCATCCCCATCCCCATCCCCTCCTCATCCTCATCCCTGTCTCCATCCCCATCCTCATCCCTGTCCCCATCCCCATCCTCATCCTCCTCTCCGTCCCCACACCCCTTCCCACCCCATCTCATCCTCACACTCATCCTCATCCCCATACCCCATCCCTAACCCCATTCCCATCCTCATCTCCATCCTCATCCCTGTCCCCATCCTCATCCTCATCCCCTTCTCCATCTCTTCTCATCCTCACCCTCAGCCCCATCAGCCCCATCCTGTTCCCATCTCCATCCCCACCCCATCCTCATCCTCATCCCACCCCACGTCAGCCCCAGGCCCACCCACGCCCCCATCCCAGCCCCAACCCTACCCCACCCTATCCCCAAACCGTCGGTGCTGCCCCAGCACCTGCCCCATTGCGCTTTGCTGGTACCCACTGGTAGCACTGGCCCATGGCCCACCGTGCCAGCCCGGATCCCACGGCGCTGGCCCACACCCCCTGGCACTGCCCCACACCCCCCCGTTCCAGCCCAAATCCCCCCGGTACCGACCCCATCCCAGTGCCACCCAACCCCCCTAGGATGGAGGGGACACATCCTGCCCTGGCGCCCCCGCCGAGGGGCACCCCTGGGTGCTGCCACCCCCACCCAAGCAAGGGTGCCCCGCGGCCCCCCCCGCGACACACGTGGCCGTGCCTTTGCCTCCCGGGTGTATTTTTAGACACAAAACATTTGTGCTGGTTTTTTTGGGTCCAAAATTAGAGGGAAAAGGAGCCGGAACAAACCGCGCTGAGATGATGCAGCTTTTTCTTTTGGGGGGGCGGTAATTAAAGAGCAACACGGAGCAGGGTGTCCCCAGGGTGTGCGTCCCCCCCCAGCTGCTCCCTGCACCCCAACATTCGGTCCCCACAGCTGGCTGCCACCCCCCTCTGCCATCGTGTGTGTGTGTCCCCCCCCCGCAGCTGACAGGGAAATTTGTCCTTTGATTGTCCTCAGTTTGGCTGCGTTAATCCGGGTGCTAATCCCTGCCCAGCACCCACTGCCCAGCCTGGCCCCCACCCAGCACCCAGACACCCCCCCCCCCCCTCGCAGCAGGGGTGCCCCAGCTGGGAGCACCCACCCCCCAACCTCCCCGGCCCACTGGTGGGCTCTGGGTGTCCCTGGCCTTGTGCCACCGCCGTGGGGACCTGGGGGGGGACCCAGGGGGCCTGGGGGGGGGAGCGGGCACAGCCCCCGGCGCTGCGCCAGGCAGGATTGGTGCCGGCCGCAGGCGTGTGCGCTGCACGGGAGCACACGCGTGCCAGCGTGCACACGCAGACAGGCAGGCGTGCGTATGCCTGAGTGCACACACGCACACGCTGGGGACACGTGTGCACACGCAGGCACCGGGTACATGCGGGCGCAGCTGCTGTTCACACACGCGTGGATGCACCCGCCGTGCGTGTGTACGCGTGTGTGCCCCACCCCCCAGCCCCCCCCCCCACATGCAAGACATGCATGTGCACACCTGCACCCCCAGGCGTGTGCACGCGCGCGTGCAAACACACTTACCCTGCGTGCCTGGCCGGGGCTCGCCTGCTGGGCTGGCACAGCTGGGAGCCAGGCAGCTGTGCCAGGGTGCTGGGGTGCTGGGATTTGGGGGTACGGGTATGCCTGGGTGCCAGGATCCTGGGGTGCTGGGGTGCCTGGGTGCTGGGGTGCTGGGATTTGGGGGTACGGGTATGCCTGGGTGCCAGGATCCTGGGGTGCTGGGGTGCCTGGGTGCTGGGGTACGGGTATGCCTGGGTGCCTGAGTGCCAGGGTGCTGGGGTGCCAGGTTGCTGGGGTGTAGGGGTACAGGTATGCCGGCACACCAGAGTGCTGGGGTTCTGGGGTGCTGGAGTGTGGGGGTACAGGTATGCCTGGGTCCTGGGTTTTGGGGTGCTGGGGTACGGGGTGTGCAGGGTACAGGTATGCCTGGGTGCCAGGGTGCTGGAGTTCCAGGATGCTGAGGTGCTGGGGTGTGGGGGTACAGGTATCTCAGGGTGCTGGGTGCTGGGTGCTGGGGTTCCAGGGTGCTGGAGTGCCAGGGTGTCGGGGTACAGGTATCCCAGGGTGCTGGGTTTACAGGGTGCTGGGGTGCCAGTGTGGGGGGGTACAGGTGTGCTGGGGTGCCAGGGTGCTGGGGTGCCAGGGTGTGGGGGTACAGGTATCCCAGCGTGCTGGGTGCTGGGGTTCCAGGGTGCTGGGGTGCCAGTGTGTGGGGGCACAGGTATCCCAGGGTGCTGGGTGCTGGGGTTCCAGGGTGCTGGGGTGCCAGTGTGTGGGGGTGCAGGTATGCCTGTGTGCTGGGGTGCTCAGTACCGGGGTGCCAGGATGGCAGGGTGCCCCATGCCACGGTGCCACGATGCCAGGCTGCTGGGCTGCCAGGGTCATAGGGTGCTGGTACACCAGGGTGCTGAGGTACTGGGGTGCCAGGGTATCTTGGTGCTGGGGTGCCAAGATAATGGGGTACTGGGGATGCTGGAGTACTGGGGAGACAAGGTGCTGGTGTGCTGGAGTGCCAGGGTGCCGGGGCACCACAAGCCCCGTAATGCCAAGGCAGCCCCCCCCCAGCACCCATCATGCCGAGTCCCCCGGGGGTCTGGCTGGGCTGTAGGGTGGGGGCCAGCAGCCAGCCCCTTTTTGGGGGGCAGACCCCCCCCCCCCGGGAAAACGGGGAGGGAATATCTACATGTGGGGGCTGCATGAGGAGGCGCCTGGGCACCTCATTTGGGGGTCCACGTGGGCTGGGTGCCAGGGAGGGTGCCCAGTGCGGCTGGGGCAGAGGGGCTGGGGGTACACGGGATACCCCTGGGGCTGGGGGGGCGGGGGTCACCCCCTGGCTTCAGGGGGGCACGGGGTGGGGGGACAGGAGGAATTGGAGGCTGCGCCTGAATTAGTGATGCTCCGGTGGCAGGAAAGAGCAAAGCCGTAAACCCGCCTGCGCTGCCACCGGCGCGAGGGGGCGGGAGCAGCCCTGGCTCCTGCCTCAGTTTCCCCAGGGAGGAGAAAACCCCTCAGGTGTTCCCCCCCCCCCATTCCCTGGGGGGACGAAGGAGAGAGGAGGCAGCAGCTGGTGGGGCGCGAACCCCCCACGGTGGGGTGGGCACCCATGGTGGGGTGCCATCGCGGATTGGGGGAGCAGAACAAAGCAGGGACCCACCCTGGGGAGCAGGGGACGGACCCCACGGTGGGTGAAGGGGGATGTGGGGCAGGATGGGTGGCCCCATGGGTCGCGGGCACTCCTGCTTACTGGGAGACGACGTGCCGGTACAACCGGTGCCTGCGATGACCGGGGAGCCACCGGCAGCCATCACCGGGCCCCGGTACGCCGGGGCTGGTTCATTCGAGGTCCCGCGTTTCTAATCTGGTTTGGATGGATTTATTTTTGGGTTCTGGTAACCTAGCAATGGGCACGTGACGCGCGGGGCCTGCGGCAGGGACACGCGTCGCCCGCCGGCCACTTGTCACCCGTGGGGATGGAGCCCACTGGGCCACCCGTGGGCACTCACGGGACGGGGTCCGGTTCGCAGCCTGTGGAGGCTTTTTTTTTTTTGGGGGGGGGGGGGATGTGGGTGTCGTGGGAAGGATGGGGATCCCCCTAGTAAGATAATGGCTGTGCCCTGGGGAAACTGAGGCACGGAGCGCGGCAAGGGAGGGCACTGCCGCCATCCCAGTTGCGCCGTTGCTGAACTGGGAACAAGGGAAGGGGCACTGGGCTGGGGCTGGGTAGAGCCGGGGGGGGGCTCTGTGGCCACTCTGAGTAGCAACCCTCTCCCGGCCCTGTGCACCCCCCTGCACCCATCCCCCTCCCCAATCTGTGCTCCCCCACTGCGGATCTGGCCCCTGTACCCTCCTTCCCACCACACCCTCCCCCCAGGGTGCCCCCCGGCTGTCCCCGCCCCTCCCCCAGCCCCCCCTTTTCCTCCCCACCCCATGGCCCCCGAGGGGCTGCTCCCTCCTAGCGCCCCCCCCCCCCCGCCCCCCCAGTGACACCCTCCCCATTCCCTCCCCAGCCGCTTTGCGGGGCGACTGGGGAAACTGAGGCCCGAAGTGAGGCGCGGGGGGTGGAACGGGAGGGGGGGACACGCCCCCCGCGGGGGTGAAGCCAGGCTCCAGAAGACACACACACCACCCCACCCCCCCAGCCATCCCCGGGGTCCCGTAGCACCGGCGGAGCACGGGGGGGGGGGGGCCGTGCCGGGGGTACGGCGGCGCTGGCGGGAGGTGTTTAGGACCCAGCAGCCGGGCGGGTGCGGAGCATCCCTCGCCGCAGCGGCCCCGGCCCCGGCCCGGTCCCGAGCATCCCCGCCCGGTCCGACCCCCCCCCGGCCCGGTCCGGCCTCCCACGGCCCCATGCAGCCCCCCAGGGTAGGTGCCGCGGCCGAGCCCCCCCCTCCCCCGGGGCGATGGTGGGGGGGCGGGGGGGGGGGGGGGTGGTGGGCTGCGGTGAGGGGGACACACACACCGGGGGACCCCCCCTGGGAGGGTGGGAGGGGGGACCCCAACCGGCGGCATCGCCCCGGGGCTCTGGGGATGAAGGGGGTGGCGGGGAGGGGAGGGGGCACCCACTGCCTGCACCCCCCTTCCATCAGCAGCACCTCCCCCCCTCGCCTTGAGGTCTCGCCGGGGTGTAGGGGATGGGGACCCCCCTCCCCGCTGGGGAGGCACCCATGGGTGGGGGGCTCCAGGGTGGTCCCCGCCCCCCCCCTCCAACCCGCACCCCCGCTTTGCAGCCGGTGGCACCCACTGGGGTGGGGGGGGGTGGGGGTGCAGCACCATCCTGGGGATGGGCTCAGGGTTGCGGGGGGGGGGGGGCTCACGCACGGCCCTAGAAGCGCAAGGGGTGACCCCAGGCATCTGGGGTGCCGGTGAACCCCACCCCCCCATCCCTGCCACCCCTCGTGGTCCCCAGGCTCTGGGTGAAGGATGCCACTGGGGTGTTTTGGGTTGAAACGTTGGAATTTGGGGGCTTTAGCCCCAGAATTGCTCGTTTAGGGAAGGAACGAGGCTTCCGAGGGTGAAGAAGGGGGTTGGCAGAGGTGGGTGCCGTGGAGGGGCACCCAGGGGTGAGGGGGGCTGCGGCCGGGGGTCACAGCTGAGCTGAGCCCCCCCCGCCCTGGGCTCTCAAGGGTCCCCCCAGGGTCGTGCCCCCCCCCCCCCCCCAAACTGACGGCTCTACCTTCCCCGCAGGTGCCCGGTGCTGCCCAGCGGCAAGGAGCGGGGAGATGAGCGGGATGGGCGGGCACCCTTGGGTGCTCTGAGGGCCACCACCGCCACAGCACCCATCCCCGGACCACCACCCCGGGGGCCAGCGACGGGCGTAGGGTGGGCGAGGATGTGAGCCCCCCCGGCGATGCCCGCCCGCCCAGCGCTGGCCGCCCCAAGGATGGGCGATGGGCCGGTAAGCGGCGGCGGAGCGGTGGCGCAGGATGGAGCCCTCCCTGCCCACCCCGTGGGTCTGGAACGGCTCTAGGGGGGCGCGGGGGCTCCAGCCCTCCTCCCCGGGCCCCATGCCCCCCAACGGCACGGCCGACGGCAAACCCAAAGACGTGGCTTCGAAATCGGTGGGGCTCTTCTTCATGCTGCTCCTCGACCTGACGGCCATCGTGGGCAACGCCGCCGTCATGACCGTCATCGTGAAGACGCCGGCGCTGCGTAAATTCGTCTTCGTCTTCCACCTCTGCCTGGTGGACTTTTTGGCCGCCCTGACCCTGATGCCGCTGGAGATGCTCTCCGGCTCGGCCGTCTTCGACAGCCCGGTTTTCGGCGAGGCCATGTGCCGCGTTTACCTGTTCCTCAGCGTCTGCTTCATCAGCATGTGCATCCTCTCCATCTCCACTATCAACGTGGAACGTTACTACTACGTGGTGCACCCCATGCGCTACGAGGTGAGGATGACGGTGGGGCTGGTGGCCTGCGTCCTCGTCGGCGTCTGGCTCAAAGCCGTGGCCACCTCCCTCGTCCCCGTGCTGGGCTGGTTGGCCCCCGACCGCCCGCTGGGGCCCGCCGGCCGCGGCTGCTCCTTGCAATGGAGCCGCGGGCCCTACTGCAAGTTCTTCGTGGTCTTCTTCGCCGCCTTCTACTTCCTCCTGCCCCTCCTCATCATCGTGGTGGTCTACTGCAGCATGTTCAAGGTGGCGCGGGTGGCCGCCATGCACCACGGCCCCCTCCCCACCTGGATGGAGACGCCGCGCCGCCGCTCCGAGTCGCTCAGCAGCCGTTCCACCATGGTCACCACCTCGGGGGCTCCTCGTACCACCCCGCAGAGGACGTTCGGAGGGGGCAAAGCGGCCGCCATCTTGCTGGCCGTGGGGGGCCAATTCCTTTTCTGCTGGTTGCCCTACTTCTCCTTCCACCTCTACACCGCCCTGAGCGCTCAGCCCTTGGTGGGGCCGGCGGCCGAGACCGTGGTCACTTGGCTCGGTTATTTCTGCTTTACCTCCAACCCTTTCTTCTACGGGTGCCTCAACCGGCAGATCCGGGGCGAGCTGGGACGGCTCCTCACTTGTTTCTTCAAGCAGCCGCCCGAGGAGGACCTGCGGCTGCCCAGCCGGGAGGGCTCCATCGAGGAGAACTTCCTCCAGTTCCTCCAGGGCACTGGTTGTCCCACTGAGCCCCGGCCCCGCACCCCCAGCCCCAAACGGGACCAGCCCCCCGTCGATTTTCGCATCCCGGGGCAGATCGATGAGGAGGCGGCGGAGGGGCCGGAGCGGCGCGGTGGGGATGGGGGCTACGGGCCGGTGGTCGCCTCTCCCAAACCGGAGCTGTAGCGTTGCCGGGCGGGGGGTTTGGGGGCAAACATGGCTGCAAGGGCAGAGCTGGTCTGGGTGCCTCACTGGGGTGGGTGGGGGGTCCTCGGCGCTGTGGGGGCTTGGGGGGGGGGGTCCCACGATGCTCACCGGGAAGGGCCACCAGGTTTGGGGGGGGAGGCTGATTGGGGGTGCAAGCCCTGAGGGAACTGCCGGGGCCAAGCGTGGGAGCTGGGGGGCTTGGGGTTTTGGGGTCACTCCTGTCCTGGCATGGAGGGTCTCCTCAGGAGGGACGTCCCTCGTGTCCCCCTCACCCCCGTGTGGCACAGCCATGCTGGCAGCAGGGTCTCTCCGGGTGCCCCTGAGCCCGCTCCCCACGCCGGGGAACCCGAACCCCCAGCTTGAACCCATCCCCTCCGGGGCTTCCCCAGAGCCCCAGGCCCCCGTGCCCACCCCACGGCCCTGGGGCCAAGGCCTGGCCCTCTGGAGCGCCCCCGCCATGAGGGGTGGATGGGGGGGGGGCTGGACACGGGACATGGGGCCGGGCCAGGGCAGCCCTGCGCCTCACTGACCCCCCCATGGGGACTACAACTCCCATCGTGCCCCGCTGCAGCGAGGCGGAAGTAAGGCGCTCCTCCCAACTCCCATCATGCCCCGCGGCAGCGAGGCGGAAGTAAGGCCTTCCTCCCCGTTCCCATCACGCCCCGCTCTACCGAGGCGGAAGCGAAAGGGGGGCGGTTCCCTTCTCCCTCCCGTCACGCCCCGCTCTGCCGAGGCGGAAGCTCCGCCTCTAACTCCCAGCGTGCCGCGCGAGGACTCCACTTCCCGGCGTACCCCGCGCGCGCGGCGACCGGATATCCGGTTCCGCCTCAGGGACCCGCCCGGGCTGAGGGAGGCGAGAGGCGCAGCCCCGCACCGGTCCCGCACCGGCCCCGCTCCCGTCCCGCTCCCGGCGGCTGGGCCGCCTCCCCCCCCCCCCGCCGCCGCCATGGGTTGTACGCTGAGCGCCGAGGACAAGGCGGCGGTGGAGCGGAGCAAGATGATCGACCGCAACCTGCGGGAGGACGGCGAGAAGGCGGCCAAGGAGGTGAAGCTGCTGCTGCTCGGTGAGGAGGGGCCGCGGGCCGCGGGGGGGGGGGGGGGGTGGCGGGAGCTCGGGGCGGTGCAGTGCCTCAGGGGAGGGGGTTAGGGGGTGGGGGGGCTCTGGGGAGGGTCGGGGGGGGGGGAGGGTCTCCCGGCTTCAGGAGGGGGCTTGAGGGGGGGGGGGGTGTGAAGACGGCAGAGGTTGGGGTCTGCAGTACCGCGGGGGGTGCGCCTGGAGAAGGGGGGTTTGCGGAGGCAGAGGGAGCTTTAGCGAAGGGGTTTGTGTGTCGTCCGCGCTCAGGAAAGGGGTCTGAGGGGCTCGGGGAGGAGGTGGGAGAGGGCTGGGGCGTCCCTGGGGGTTTGAGAGAGCCCTGCGGAGAGGGGCTGGGGGCTTTTGTGAGGTCTCTGGGGCTTGGAGAAAGGTGAAGGAGCCCCTGGGGAGGGGTTTTCCAGGGCTTAAGAGGGGCTTTAGGAGAGTCCGAGGGGGTCTTTGTGGAGGGGAGGGGATCCGCGAGGTTGAAAGGTCTTTAGAGGGCGAGTGGTGCGGGGGGGGGGGAGGGAGGGATCCCCGGGGGGGGGCTGGGGAGGTGTGAGGAAGCTGAAGGGCTGGGACAGGATCCTGACAGGAGACCTGGGGGAGCTGTGGGGAGGCACTGGGAGGTCCAGGGGGGGGGCTGGGCCGAGGCCACTTAGTGTGGCTGGGGAGGGCATGTCTCTCCACGAGGTCCCCAACCCCAGGTGTGTCCCTGTCCCCTTACCCCACCTTGGGTCTCCCATCCCTTCCCTGGCACGAGGGAGGAGGCGATGGCCTGTCTGATGGGGTGAGGGGAGCGTGCTGCTCTCCTGGAGTGGGGCTTTTCCCTAGTCAGCTCCTGCCTGGTGAAATAACTCCTCTGTGTGTAGCCTGGATGTGACCAGTGCTCCTTCCTGGGGGACAGTCCCTCCCCGGTGGCTTTGGGCTGGGGCTCTGAGAGCAGAAGGTGCTCGTTGAGCTGGCGTAGGCGCCCCTTCATCTTCGGGTTCGTGGGACAGAGCAGGAAAGGAGCAACTTGGGCTCTTGGATCCAGAGAGCGTATCGTTGGGGCTTGGCCGTTAAGTTCCTGGTGGTTATGGGGTGGGAATTGACTCCTTTGATCAGGTGGGCACGTGAAAACGGTCCCTGGGCTTCCATGTTTGTCGGCCTAAACGTGCCCGCGTTGGCGTGCGAGCGGCCTCGGCAGGGCTGTGGGGATCACGCCCGGTGCCTGGTGCTGCCGCAGATCCTCTGACAGGAGCTGGCGCTGGTTTCGGCTGGGCGAGCTCTGCCGTAGCCGAGCTGGTTCTGCAGAGCTCGCAGGGGTTTGGAACCAGCGGCGCCGGCGCTGCCCCGGTGCGGCCTCTGCCCGTCGGGGCAGCTGAGGAAGGAAGCGTCGCTTCTCCGCGTTTTTACTTTTTCCAGCTAAAATGCATTCCTGGGTTTTGGGAAGAGCAGAGCACTTCTGTCCCGAAGAACTTACAGGTTCCCTCCAGCAGAGAACTTTTTGCTGTGTTTGGTCCACGTTTCGGTAGCTGAAGTGCAGAGGAGGCAGAAGCTGCCCCTCTCTGAAGTCCGCTGGGTGCGGACGGGCTCCGTCTCCTTGCAGCGCCGTGTGAACTCGGGACCAGGCAGCGCAGTGCGGGGTGGGAGGTGGACCAGCTGGTCGTGTAGGTCTTGCTTGTCTAATGTCTGGCTCGGGTGGGTTTTTTTGGTTACACTGACATTTTCCATCTTGGGGAGGCATGTTGAGTTCGTGGGGACCAGAACGAGCGTCTCCTGCTAGAACGGGACGTGTTAACGACAATTCTGTGAGCCTTGTCCTAAGAATACTACTCTTTTTTTTCCCCATTTAGCCTGTTTTTACTTGTACCCTTGCAAGGGGTGCTCTGAGGTTTGCAGTGTTGTGCATATGTAGAAAACTTCTTGGCTGTGTGTCAAGATAATCCTTTATTCTCCAGGTGTTTGTTTTGGTGTTAAGCAACACTTGCAAATTCTCTGGAATAATTCTTCCTTCGTATTTTTATGTCAGTTTTTTTTTTCTTTGTGGTATTGTATTCTTTGTGGCGATAGTGAAAAGGCGCCGAGGGCCTCGGGGCCGAGCCTGTCTGACCTCGTCAGCAACTGAGGGAATATCCAAAAGGTGGTATGAGAATCGGTTTCCAAGCGCTAGAGCCCGGGTGAGGCTTTTAGAAGCAGAAGCAGCAGCTGCTTTTTGGACTGTTGGTGACTTCGGATGGCAGCAGAATACCCCGTGGCTGTGCTGCTGAGCGTGTCTTCGGGTCAGGGCTCGTGCCCGTCGTTACTCCGGAGAAGCTCCGCTGGGGTGACTGGGCTTGCACTGGAGGAGCGAGCTGCATCTGCCCTCCTCTAAAAAAAAAACCCCATACCTGTCTGGGGTCGGGTTTGCACCTGGCTGCCACCTGCAATCTCTCTCAAATGTCATGGCTTTTGAGTTGGAAAAATTAACGATTCCCGGCGATCAAAGGGGATGTGGAAATGTGCCCTCCCCGCCCGCAGCCCTGGTCATGTGCAGGTGAAGCAGAACAGTTAATTGCCAGCAGAAAAATACCTGCAGTGGGAACCAAGGGCCCTGCAGCGAGGCGTCGGGAAGCTGATGGAAAAGTTCAGGAGTTTGTTTTTTTTTTTTTTCCATTGTTTGAGCAAGCATTATTTTTTTTTTTTTCATAACAGCATTAAAACACCTGGGATACGTGGTGTCTCGTGTCATTAAGGGGTGGTGAGGGATCATGTGGGGGTTTGTGTAACCCAGCGAGCTTCTGGCCGTCCTGCTGGTGCGGGGAAGTTTAGAAGTTTAGTGTTTCTTCATCGATAAAGTTCGGAGTCCAGACCTTCTGCCTCGGCTCTGTTAAAATAACTGCCCTAGTTTGGGCTTGGCAGAATTATGTAGGTTAAGAAAAGGCTCCTGTTTGCACAAAGGGTGGTGGTTCTTTCCCAGCTCTGCTGTCACCCCAGCCTGGGTGTTGGGAGAGCTCGGCGAGCGAGCGACGGACCCAAAATCGGGAGGTTTTTGGTGCGTTTGACTTCCTTTCCCAGAAGCATCGTCTTTCCTCAGGCAGAGGAGGAAGGAGGGAGGATTTCAGCTGTGTGCTCTCTGCCAGGAGCTTTGGTTTGGTGGCAGCACCTTGCACCCGGCGGTGGTTGGGGGGGGGGTGGTGGTGGTGGTGGTCTCAGCAGCTCGGGGTAAAGGTAACCCCGGAGCTGTTCGTGGGGCAGCTGCTCCGCGGGGATTTTGAGCCGTTTCGTCACGTTTCCCTTTCATAACTCGGCGTGTTGAGCAGCTCCGGAGCTTTTGGGGGGTTTTAATAAAAGAAAAGTAAACCTGAGCGTTGATTAATGACCCAAGGTTGTGCCACCCCCTGCCTGCCTGATGTTTGGTGTGCCGGTGCCGGCGGTGGCTCCTCGCACCGGCGCTGGTCTGAATGACAGCGCGCCCCGGTTTGCGGCAGCAGGTAAACCCTTTCTCCCACCAAAACCAGCGCTCCCGGGAGGCTGGGACCAGCCTGGGCCTCGCTCCAATCCCTCTGCCGAACGCGGCCCCTTTTCCCTTTCGTTTGCCTCCAGGAAGGCGCCGCTCTGCAGGCGCAGGCACGCCGTTCTGCTGACGCAGAAACCTGTGGGATTTTCCCCGTTGGGATGAGCAGCCAACGTGGAGGAGGGCGCAGGAACCCTCCCTGGAGAGTTGAGCTGCTGGCCTGCGTCCTCAGCTCCGCTCTCCGGCGCCTTTCGGGTCTGGCACGTCGTGCCAGGCTGTGTCTGGTAGAGGGGGGTGTGGGACATCGAGTGACAACGCTCATTGCTGGATGCACAAAGTTGTCCCCTTGCCAAATCCGGCCAGTTTGGCTTCTCGGCCCGGGCTGGCCTGTGCCAACGGCGCTTCTGGGGCTCCGGCTGCGCGGGTGCAGCCCGTGTCGGAGCTGTTTGTGCCTAAACCGCGCCGTTATTCAGCCTGGTGCAGCTTGACTGGGTTTAGGTGCTCTGTGTAATTACATCGAAGCCGTCGTGCTAATTCATGCAAAAATAATTAAAAGCATAAGTTTGTTCTAAAATAGCCTTCATCTGCATAACTAACCAAGCAAACTCCAAGCTCAGCCGCTCCGGGAGGCCTCAGCCTTTTTGTTGAGACTATTTTTTTTTTTCTTTTTTTTTTTCCCCAACCTTTTTTTCCCTCTCAAATTCACCAAAGCTTCCTCAGCGCTGCTGCTTGACAAGATCCGGTTATGTTTTGGTAAACCGGCGAAAAGAGCCTTCTAGGGATGCAAATCAGGGCAAAGCTGTTGCTGCTATTTATAATATCCTTAACGAGAAGCGGCTTTTCTAGAAGCACAGCAGCTTTGTGGCGGGTCCCTGTTTCCGAGGGACCGTCAGGGTGGCAGACCTGCCTGCTCCTTGGCTCTGGAGCTGCTTGGTGCCCCTTGACGGGTGACACGAAGCTCTGAGGTTGGGGTTGTCCTGGCCCCATGGTGGTGGCTGCTGTTCCGAGCATCCTCCCGAGTTTGGGCTGCTGGAGCGGACATAGGGCCCCCCTGCTGGGGGGACCCGCAGGGAGCTGTTGTCCTCTGGGGTCTTGGGGCTCTCGGGAGCTTTCCTCCCGCGAGCGCTGAGGTACGCTCCGTGTGTCTCGTGACTCGTGGCCACGTGGAGATTTTTTCTGAAGAGCTGAGTTGCGTTTTCATGAGGCGAAAATGAAATATCTCCATCCAGTTCGCTTGGAGAGGCAACCAGTGGGAGTTGTGAGGAGATCAGGGCAGCGCCTGACGCCCAGCTCGGGTTGTGAAAGGTGCTCTTGATGTTTGAGACGTCCCCATCTTCGTGCAGGGGTGTCACAGCCGTCTGGTGGCCGCTTCCCAGCGCTTGAAGCAATTTGGTAACGGGTCAGAACTTCTCGCCGAAGACACGGCGCTTCTCCTCTGTGCTTTGAGCTTCTTGGAGGACCTGATGCCCTTGTCCTCTACCGAGATGGAGGTCGGATCTGCCTTGGTGCTGGTGTTTCCCTGGCTTCAGGTGTCAGAGCTGCGGCTTCCAGCCATGTTTTCCCGCCTGTCTGGATGAGAATCGAGCAGAGGATCTCTGTACCTCCTGCTTGGCCTTCGGTTCTGCCCTTCGCCCACCAAAACCAGATGCAGGGCAGGCAAAACGCTGCTTACCTGCAGAACAGTCCTTCTGCAGAGCGACTTCACCTCACTGGCTGGTTGGTTTTGGTTTTTTTTGAGGAGTCAGCTGCGATGTAACGGGGGCAGCTGCTGGTCTCGCCTCGCTGGGTGCTGCTGCGTAGGTGCAGCCGTCTGGTTTCGGCAGGGTGGCCCGTCTGACGCTGGCAGCCAGCTGTGGGATGGGACGGCTCCTGGCTGGGTTGCGTGGATGTCATGTGCTCGTGTAAAGACGGACGAAGGAGTGTGTTTGGGCCCCAGCGCTGAGGACAGACAACTCGTAACAGCCCAGCTACAGGTGGAGCGGCTGGCTGGGGAACTGGGATTTCACCCCATCCTCCCAGAGCCCTCTGGACGTGGGTCGAGTTTCTTTAAGTTCTGAGGCAGAGCGTTGAAATAACTTTTCTTGGAAGAGGAGAGTGTACTGTGAGGAGGAAATTTTTTAATTAGAACGTGGCTTTTTTTTACGTTATCAGCAACTATAGCTGTAAAGGCACGATGCTCCCCACTTCAGCTGGGTGAGACGCTCGTTCCTCAGGCAAGGGGGCTCGAACAGCGTCTCTTGACGACCTGAACAGGGTTTGTATCTGAAGTGACTGACAGATGCTGATTATTTTTCTTTTTAAACCAGGTGGCGAGACCGGGGTGACACCCCACCTCCGCGCCGTCACCCGTTGTTCCCCCGCGGGTACCGGCGGTGGCGGCGATCCGATCCCGGTCTCTTGTTTCATGTTTTCTCAGTTGGTGTTTGGTGACTTCTCTGCCTCGTTTAACCTTCTCTCCTTACCAGGGTGGCAAGGCCTGGGTGAGCTTTTACAAACAAACAACGATCCGAGGATCTGGGTTCTGGGATGAACGGAGGCGCCGGTGGAGCTCAGCCCCCTGGAGTTCTGTGTTTTGGGGTCTCCAGCCACCGCCAGCTCTCTCGTGTTTGAGGAATGAGCTTTTCCCTCAGCGGGGGAACTAACAGGCTGTTCCCCACCCGGCTGCTTGTTTGGAGAAGTGTTTTTTAACAACCCGGGACTGTTGTCCCTGCGTCACATCCAGGGGATGTTTGACTGTTGGAAAACAGGCGCATCCCAAGAAGAAACTTGATACTCGGCGGACCAGGCTAATGAAAATCTTCTCCAAACCCCTCCCTTCCCACCATTCCCTCCCCTTCCAAGTCATCTGCTGCTTTCTGATCTAACTCCCATTTTATAGGCCTTTCTCTGTTTTGTGACACCCATACTGGTATCCGAGCAGACCAGATGGGACCTTTTTAATCCCGTATCTCTGAGGGCATCCGCTTGGGTGAGTCCTGCCCGGGAAGGGTTGGTGTTGCTGCGTTACTCCATGGCCTTCAGAGGATGAAGGAGCCGCCATGGAGCGTGTCTTCAGGGTGACTGTCACGACAGGTTAGGGAAGACGTTTGTGAGCTGCGGCAGCGCCTCACTGGGAGCTGCTCCTCCTGCCCCGACTGAAATCTGAACGCAAAGAACGTGGGTCTGAAGGAGCTGTCGGTGAGAAAGGGGTGCCCAGGAGGCCCAGCCGGGAGAGATTTCATTTGATCTTCAGCCAAAAGCCACATCCCGGCAGCCCGTTGCGTGTCGGTGGGTGTCTGGGGACCACGCTGCTCAACAGCAGGCGCCGTTGGTGTGAACCACCCCCAGGAGCGTTGTTCAAAGAGCTGTAAAAACAACTGCAGCCCACAAGGCCCGGGCTGGCTCTTTGAGGGGCCTTTTCCTGAAGGGGATGAGGTGTTTGCAGCTGATTTCAGAAAGGATTCGAGTGCTCTGGGAGGGAATTTGGGGCTCCCTCAGTGAGAATTTAGGATACAGGTTGCTGGTGACGGTGCAGGTTGTTGCGGCGTCCTGCCACGGGCGTAGCTGGTGCTGGCTTCACGGAGGAGAAGGGCACAGCTGGTGTTTAAAATTCTCACCTTTGGGCCAGTTGGCCACTTCATGGTGGGAATGAAAGCTTCGTTTCCACCAGGGAAATGTTTTCTGAGGCGTTTGGGCTTGTGGCCCTGGGCAGCTTCAGCTGTGACAGCCCTTCTCCCCCGTGCCGGTGGTGGCTGCGCTGCCGAGTCGGGGTTCGGTCACGCGGCTGTTGGCGTCCCTCTCCCAAATCGGCATTTGAACTTGGATTTGATTCTGGGCAGGAATGAAAACAGCTTCTTGTCCAAGAAATTATTGTGTATTGAAGGTAAAAAGGGCTGTTGCCAAAGTTCAGGACATTCGTGCTGCCACCCGAGTGCTCTCGCACCCTGGCCTCGCGGGCGTTGGAGCGCAGAGGGCCGTCGGCTGTGGGACCAGTGTCCTGGGGAGTCACTGCTTTAACGTTTGGTGTCTTGTCGGTTTAGAGCAAGGCCAGGGGCCTGGGGGGTGATGCCAGAGGAACATCAGCAGTTGCTGTCTGGCCGCTTCATGGCTACCAGTGATTGTAAACCAGTTGCCCTCTTAGCTGGGCCTCTGCAAGTTTCCGTGGTCACCGAGATCCAGCGCAACAGCCAGGGGAAACCCCACGCTGCCTGCCTTCCAAGGCGTGTCTTTTTTTCCTTTTTCCAGTTTTTATCTTTCATTTTATCAGGAAAAAAACCCTCTTAACCTCTTTAATTTTGTAATTGCGTGTTTTGGTGCCTATTTCTGCGACTCCTGAAGCGATTTCTTGGTGGCTGCGACGGTCGCTCAGGTCCGCGTGGTGCGTTAGCAGGCGGCCGGCTCTGCCAGCCCGGTGTTTCCCCGTGGTCAGCAGGGCTGGTGCAGGATCCCTGGGGATACCTCCGTCTCCTGAAGGGTCACGGGATGTTTTTAACCACGGAGCTGGCGCTTTGAACCCAGCGTTTCCCAGTCCCTTAGGCTGCCGTGTGGCACCATGTCTGCTTTCAATGCTGCACATTCAGTCGGTTGCCGGTCTCTCCCCGTGCTGGCACCGGCTCCTTGGGCTGATGGATGGGCTTTGGCCTCGGCGCTGCCCTGCGTGGAGGCGGTTGCCATGCCAAGTGCTCGAAGCCTTTCTCTTGTGAGGCACCTGGTAAAAATCTCCGCTTTAAGGCAATTGTTACATGTTCAAAGCCTTTAAGCACAACAAAGCTCATGCCCTGACTGTTTCAAGGCAAAAAGAAAAAGGTTTATAAATCTTAGCACAGGGGTTAATGCTCCTCACTGAGGCATTTATGGTTTCGAGTCTTTAATTTTTCTGGCTTATGCCAACAATGTTTTAAGGCACATTGAGTGGCTGAATGATATATTTAAGACGAATTCTTTCCCTGATTTTTTCATATGGGGACATTATTAGATTCATATGGAAAATAAACGCCATTGCACGCAGCCTGAGGTGCCCGTGATCTGAGTGTGTGAAAGCAAAGTGGAAACCTGCAGCTCCTCGGGCGGTTGGTGGCCTGGGCTGGCCGGAGCCACCCGGACACAGCACTTGCGCCGCAGCCTCCGTGTTGGGAAATCCTCCTCCGGGGCTGCTGCTGCTCCTGAGCATCTTCCAGGTACCTTTTGGGGGGGGGGGAAACTGTATCAGCTGCAGCCCAGGTAAGGCAGTGGGCAAAGCAGTGCCCTGTCCAAGTGATCCGGGGGCTTGTTGGTGCTGAGGGTTTCAAAGTGGCAGTCCTTAAACAACCTCCGGTTGTGTTTCATCCAGAGGCAGCGACAGCTTCAAGTGGTTTGTCCTGTACAGTTGGCTCCTTTTACCTCCAAAGATAAGCTTCGGTCAGCCCACAGGCCTTATTTTCTTTGTATATGTTGGTTTTTTCCAAGGTGCAGTTATTCTTGTGAAAGCAGAAGGGTCAACCTAAGCTGTCCCGCTTCCCGTTGACTTTTCTAACAATAGCTGTAGTTTTGAGGCCCAGTGGTACCACACTGCTGCTCATTTCTTGAGGTTTTTTTTTCCCCCCTTTCCCAATTCCCACCTTTCTCACTGCATTTGATTCTGTAGAAACCCCTCTTGTGATATCCAAAGGCTTTCCAGGGGCACCCTGAAATAACAAAACCTCGACAAGGGGAGATGAGGCGCACGGTAGCCGGGATGGCAGCTCGCCTCTGCTTGGAAATCCGTCTTCAAGAAGGTGGGAATGTCGGGATTTGAATTCAGGAGGGAAGCAGCGAAGAGGGAAGAGGACCCGATAGTTCAGCCTTCCGGGTCCAGGGGCTGCAGGAGGGCGCACGGGGCGTCCAAGAGCCTTTCCAGGAGGGCAGCGCTGTGGCAAGGAGCCTGGTGGTGTCGAAGGGGAAGAACTCGCGTTCGCTTGCTGGGGTGGGGTGTTGGGTACGTGTTGACAAAAGGAAACATCTGTTTTATCAGGGAGATATCCGGGGGTTGATAATGGTTTGAATGGCTCCTGTTCCGTGCTTGCAATGGCTCCCCTGGTGTTTTAGGGGCTGGGCTCCTGACGGGTTTGTGCTGTTGCTTTGGCCCCTCTTTAGTCTGTCAGAGGGAAGATGGTTCGGTTTGGGGTTTTGCAGGTGGGCTGTAACCGCAGCCAGGCCGTTCGGGTCGCTTCATGGCTGCACCTTGGCACGAAAGGGTCGTGTCAGGTCCGTAACTCAGCCTTGCAGCTTCAGGCTCTTCGAGTCAAACGTCTGGGGTTATTCCCCAGCTGGTTGAAGAGGGGATGTTGGCAACGCTGAGAAATTCCCGTGGATTTCGGAGTTCAGCAAGGGTTGCAGCATCATCCTGCCTCAGGAATGGTCTGGCAAAGTTTCTGCCAAACCCCTGCTGAGATTTTTAAAGCCGATATGGGCCGTTGCTGTAGTTACAAGCTGTGTGTGCTCTCCTCCAGGGGCTAGAAATCAGAAACATGTCAGTCTGTTAATTTTTTTGTCTTCCTTGCTTGTACTTTAATGGATATTCCAGGTGCCTCTCTCCTCTGTCTCTAGTAAGAATCCGTTTCAGCAGCAACATGGTTTCTCCTCAGGAGCTTTCAGACGCTGCAGGGCTTTTCCCCTTAATTGGGGGGCGAAAAAATTCCTCACCCGGAGTGCAGTTTAATGCAGTTTGGATGCAGCTTTATAAAAATGAAAAGCACTCAAAATGGTACCTTCTGATGGTGGATGCTCGTGTCTGGAAGACGTAGGTAGTCTTTGACCTACCTTCCTTGTTTCCCGAGCAGGGTGAATTCACTGCTGGGTTTAAAAGCAAACATTTTATCTGGGGTGCAGCTGCGTAGACCTGTCATTCCCAGCCTAGGCTGTGTTTAGGTGGCTTGCTTGTCGCTCGCTTCCCTGTAATCTCCGGCGTGTGGATGTGCCAAGAGCTGCTTGGCTTCCCATCCCCTGCTCCAGGAAAGCCTCCGGCTTCCTTAGGGGAAGTGGTTGGGTGATAATTTCCCCCCTTTGTACGCAGGGCGAGTACTAACACGGCTCGAAAGCTGCTCAGGTTCCCTCCCCTCTCCCTTCCCCCTCCAAAGGGAAAAGGGACCTGGCTGTAGGACTTCGCGCCACCCTTCCAGCAGAAGGGAGTGCAGCGCTGGCCGATGGTGCCAAGCTCTCCCCTAAGCGCCTTGGGAGGGTTATTCGGATGGTTTGGGGTGAGCTCCGGGGCGCTGTGGGAGCTGCGGTGCTGGAGGGGGGGGGGTTGGTGGCTGGAGGACGTGTGGAAGAACAAGGATTTCGCTGAATTCTTGCAGAGCGTGCATCGCTCAAGTGGGGCAAGCCACGATGAGAAAAAGCAGCAAATGCTTTGTGACAGATGAGCTGCTCTTCGTGGCGAGGGTGCGCCAGCAGAGCTGTGGGATAACTAGGCTCCTCGCTGCTAATTTGAGAAAAGAGAAGTTATGGCTTTTGAAACAGTTTTTCCATGGAGTTACGACATCTCCGCTTAGGTCAGCCCGGGTTTCTCGTGACGAAACGTGATCCCCGTGTAGCCGCGCTAATTGGAGCAAAAAGGGAAGGTTTGCTTTTCCTTTTACAGTGGGAAACATCCCAGTAATGCTTCGACTTTCCTGTTTATTCAACCCAGTTAGGATACGGAGTCATATTTCATGATTTTTGAACTCTTTCTAGCTCCCCATCTGGTCCCTGCCTGCGATCCCAGAGGCTGAGTGCTTTGCCTGGGGAGTCTGTCAGAATTTCGGGGTAACTCTATCTATCCCCTTGTGCTCGTCCTCTTCATTTCTAATGCGAAGCATCGGTTTTCTGCCGGTCGGAGCCGTGTTTCAGTAGCATTTAAATTCCCACTTCCCGCCCCACCACCGCCACTAAAGGTACTTGGCTGAAGGCTGAAGCCACACTAAGCGTAAGCACCGTGCATCAGGGTGGATGGAGCTGCGTGATGGCAGGGAACAAAGGGGGAGGATTAAAAGCTGTTTATCGAGTAGGTCCAACACGGAGCTCTTTATGCAAACCCTTGACAGCCACCCCAGCGGGTTGGGAAGAAGGAGGAGAGCAGCTGGCGTGGTACATCTGCAAACGTTTAGAGACGTTTCAAGCAACAAAGAACAGGAGGGAGACCTGGAGACGTGCGAGCTCGGGCTGGAAAGTTAAAATGCAAATGATTGTGGACCTTGTCTGGGGTGGGGTGGAAGATAAGAGGGAAAGCGTGGGCACGAAGCGAGAGAGGCCCCTGAAAAAGCCTTGCGCTGCGTGGGAGGACGTAGTACGGGTATCTCGGAATAGACCAGGGCAGCGTTAATGCCTTTTTTTTTATTATTATTTTTCCTGAACAATGGAGATGAGGCCGTGCCTGACGTTGGCCACCTCGTCGGCAAGCAGCTGCCACCCCAGCAGGAGCTCCCGGCAAATGATTAGGGAGCTGGAGGGCAGGCGTTTTGAAATGACTGTTTAATGAGGTACCTGGTCTGGGTGGCTCTTGCAGGAGGAAAGAGCGAGTCTGGGAGAGGACCTGGAACATCAAGAAAAACTCCTTTAGGAATAACGTCCCAGAGGAGGTGACTTACTGCCTGGCTGTGACTGCCATTAGTGTGTGCTGTAGGAGCCAGTTCTGGGTTGCCTGTTGGCAAGGAGAGAGGTGGAGAGGATGTGGGTCACCAGTTCCTACGTGTGCTCGTCCCTTAGAAGGGAGAGGGTGAGTGACCTCTGAGAGCATGGACTGCTGCTCTTTCAGCCCCACTGAAGTGTGTGGGGGTTGGGAATGAGAAGGGAAGGGGTTAACAGAGTGTGGTTTGAATTAGTGTTGTATAACCAACGTGGCTGTGTTGTCATGGCATAATTGTATCTGATATTGTTTTGTCAGTCAAATGACAGGTAGTGCAAGTTCTGCAGCAGCAGATTATTTTAAGGTACTCTAAGGAGGAAATGACAGCAAATGTGACGATGAGAAGTCAAAGCCAGAGAGGTTACGTTCAAAAGTCTCTTCGACATCCCTGCTGTTGGGACTCTGGGCTGGTTTGGGACACCGAAGCTTTCAAATCGCGGCACCTCAGTACGGGCGATGGGGAGGGAGGCTGGGGAAAATAAAAGTGAGGGTTTGTGTTCCTGCCAGCGTGGGAGGGCTGAGCCTGTAGAGCGTGAACCTTTTCACGTCTGACCGCACACGCTGCCGTGCCGAGCACCCGAGAAGCCGCAGCAGGAGCACAGGGACGTTCCCAAGCCCTTCTTGGTGCTGTCTCGGTTAAAATCCGCGCCGGCCGGAGGAGAGGCGCAGACATCTTGGCAGCTGGGAGGAGAGGCGATAACAAAAGAAAACTCTGAAGGGCAGGATGTTTCCTGCGAGCTGCTGGTTTCAGACGGAGTCTCGCCGTAGCTGGAGCCCTGCTGGCACAGTGTGCTGCAGGCCCCGGGATTTCCTTGGGTGGAAGGTGTTAACTCCAACACCTGAGCAGATTTGGGGGGATTCTGCTTATGATGTGCTTCATTTTTCATCCCTGTTAATGCTTCCTGAATGGCTTCGAAGGCGGAATCTAGTTTAAATTGCCTGCTCTGCTTGAGGCCGAATTTTTCTTTAAGGCATGAGGGAAGGAAAAAAAAAAAAAAAATTAATTGAATTGCCTAATGCTGAGGAGTAATTTAAAAGTTGAAATTCTTTGGTCTGCAGACATTTAACTTGGCAGCCTGGAAGGATTTTGTCACGAGAGGCTCTAATCAGGTCACCCTTCAACCCAAACGAAAGGCTAATTGATTTAAATTGCGCTTCGTGCCCTGTCTTGGAAACTCTTCTCCTGCCGTGCGGAGCAGCTGTTGGTGTGACAGTCCCTTGAGGGGGCTGTCGAGACGGATGAACGAGGGGCGATAGCTGAGCCATCGGCACGCAGAGGTGTCGGTGCTCTTAGAGGTCTGTCCTGGCCGCAGCGCCCCCAGGAGCTGTGCAGGACAGGCCCTGGGCACTTGTTTGTTGAACGCCAGCGTGTTTCTTGTGTTGCACAAGAGAATAGAGAGGCGAAACGGACCCAAAGAAGCAGAAACCCTTGTCCAGCCACCCTGTGATGGGGGGGTACAACCCCATGACACCTGCAAATGGGTAGAATGAGTTAAGGCACCGTTTGTCTTGATTTTCCTCCCGTTTGGCAGCCGGAGAGCCTGCTGTGAACGTGCTTGTCCTCCTGCGAAGGCTCTTGCCGTGTGAAGAGGCTGATTTGCATCCGCTCCGTTCAGCCACCAAGAGCTGTAAAAAAAATCTTTGGCCGCTTGTTTGGTTTGAAGCTGTCGAAGTGCAAATAGGAAACGCACCTTCAGCTTGAGAATGACCTTGTCCCACGTTGGGGAAACTTTCCGTTGTAAGTTGACGTGGCAGTGGAGCCTCAGGAACCCTGGTGGACATCTGGGAACCGAGCGGGATGAACTTGGGAGTGGAAATAGCAGCAGTAAAGGCTGCGTGGTCCTGCTTCAGTCCTGGTGGCTGCCGGCGGGTCTGGGCTCAGGCTGGCACGGCGTGTTCAGCGCCGGTGAATGAGCTGCTTCTGCCTGCGGTGGGCGACTGCTCAGAAAGCTGCAGTTGTGTTCGCTCCTTCCCGGCCACCGCTGTAACCTTCACCTTCGCCTTTCTGCCAGCACTTTTAATTCCCTTATCAGCCAACAGGGTTTTACTAGTGACATTGGAGGGGAAAAAAAACCTGAAGGAATGGGAAATGAGCAGGCTGAAAGGTGCACAAAAAAATCAAGCAAGGGAATAATTTGTGCCTATCACAAACACAAACGCTACAAAGCGACCTCTTATCTTCAGGGGTTTGGTTTCTTGGTTCCTCCCCTGATGTGACCTGAAGCCGTGAGACCGAGACGCGAGTTCTGCTTTTTCAAAAGCGCTGCTGCTTTGACCCCTGGCTCGTGGTGCTGTTCCTGGGAGCTGGCCTTCCTGAGGCTTCGAGGACGTGAGGGTGAAACTGGGATGCCGTGTTGTCCTCTCTGGATGCCGCGAGAGGCTTGGGAAGCTCTTCCCTGGAAGCTGTGCTTCCCAAAGGTAGCACTTGCTTTTTTTTTCCCAGAGAAATATGCCACAGCCCAGTCCTCACAGCCTGACAAAGCTGGATATTTTTTTCTTCTGTCCTGTTGGTCTGACAATCTAAACCCAATTTTTCTCCTCCAGCAAAGCTCACCTGGCTGGTAGCAGGGCCGTTGTGGGTTAGCACGCCGCCGCGTTGCGGAGACTCCGCCAGCTGGGACATCTGGTGCCTGGATGCTAGAAGTGCACGGGAGCTTGGGTCTTCTAGTCCCTCCAGGGTCTCCTGAGTCACGTATCCCAATCCAGGCAGGCTCCACTTCATTCCTCTGCCTTCAGCAAACCCAGTTCTGCGGCTCAGCGTGAGCCTTCTGAGCCCTGGAGCCAGCGGCAGGTCCGGCTCGTTGGTCTCCTGGCGGCGCGGTCACACGAGGGAGAGCGATCCCGGTGCCGGGCGTGCCTCTCGCGTGCCGCCCGGCTGGGACGGGCGTGTGGAGCTCAGGAAAGCCCGGTCACGGGGGGGTTTTGAATCCCCGAGCAGGCGACGGCCGCACCGAGCTGTGCAAGCGTCTCAGGGGTGTGCAAGGGGGGGTTCTGCCTTGTGCCAGGGGGCGGGGGATGCGGTTTGGGAGTGCTCTGTCATTGAAAAGCGGATGAACTGGCTGTTGTTTTGGAGGCAGGCAGGGATCACGCAGCCCCCACCTCCCTCCGAAGAAAGGCTGTTCGCAGCGTGGGCATGTCCAAGCCTGCGTGTCCAATACTTCAGCTGGAATCACCCTGTGGCAAAGGCTCGCTTCCGAGCTCAACCCACGGGGCTCTTTATCCTCGGTTTCCCAGAATAATAATCTTGGCATTGTGGGAAACGATAGAGAATAGAGCTCAGTCATCCATGAAAATCTGCCGCGCGTGTTCTGCGGGTGGACGCGTACCGGTGTGCCACGGCCGAGGTCCCAGAGCAGTCTGGTGGCTGTGGGAACCAGTGGTGGCAGCTGGAAGGTTCGAGCAGGAACCCAGGTCCCCGATTGTCCTCCTGGTGACTCAGACACCTTCCTTGCCCCTTCAAGTCCAGGTGTCGTCGTCGGATTTTGCCGGAGCTGTTGAAGAAGTGTCCAGCTCCGGCGTGACATCGGTGTGCGCTCACCCCCAGTCGTGGATCGTGGGAGGGCACCTCGTCTTGCCATCACGGGAAAAAAAAAAAAAACCATTAGTTGGAATGATTATGGGCAACATTTGGCTGACTCGGTGCTGAGTGGACGTGGGAACTTGCAAGATCCCTTTTGGTGTTCCTGCTCTGACGTGGTAACATGTTTCGGGGTGGTAATGCCTTAAGCTGCTTCCCCCCGGAGCACGTTGGGCGTGCTTTGGAGCTCTGGTCTGGGTCTGCTTCCGCTCTGTATCACACAAGATTGCTTCTGAATTAGGTGTTCCTTGTAAAAATGCTCCGGGATCTGTGTTTGCATCCACCTGGTTGGTTAAGGCTGATGCTTTCATCCTGCACAGCTCTGTAACAGCGGGCAGCAGCCGATGGCGTGGCTGCGCTTAGCTGTAGGGCTGCCTTGGACTGTGGTTACTGAGCTGGAGGAGGGGGGGTGGTAGACAGACAATTGTTGGGTAAATCCTCATCCTGGTTTTCCAGACCTAGCCTCGGTGATCAAGAAGCCTACTCTGGAAATGCAGAAATTCCAGGTTTGTTTCTTTTTCGGTAGCAGCTGAATGCATCACGACTGTCAGCATCCGTAAATAAAACCTGGGAGGGACGTACCTGTGGATGTGCCCTTCAGGGGTCCCTCCCAGGGGCCGGGACAGCTGCTGCGGAGCTGTTACCAGCAGCAACGCACAAGAAGTGTCTTACTCCAGACCCCATCACCTTGTCTGTGGGAACTGGGAAGAGTACATTCTGCTTTTTAATGTCATGTGGTTGCTAACTGGATTTTTTTTTTTTTTGGGTGCTTTTCAGGTGCTGGAGAGTCTGGGAAAAGCACCATTGTGAAGCAGATGAAGTAAGTGAGAGTGCAGGCGTGTAAACTGCGTTTTTGAGATGAAATCAGAAATGTGTGGTGCCCTTCTGGGTTGGCTTGGGAATGACGGCTTGGTTTTCTTCCAGGATTATTCACGAGGATGGCTACTCGGAGGAAGAATGCAAACAATATAAAGTGGTTGTCTACAGCAATACTATCCAGTCCATCATTGCAATCATAAGAGCCATGGGAAGGCTAAAGATAGACTTTGGGGAAGTTGCCAGAGCAGTAAGTATTTCACTCATTTCCCTCCGTCTGAGCCTGTGCTGTGAATTGTGTTAATGAATCCTGGAAATTCAGTCCAAGACACTCACAGTGGAAATATGTTTGTTACAAGATACGATAGCGAACGACCTTTCACAGTCTGTGATGTTACCCGTACAAAGTGTCAAGTATTTTACTGACATTATGGGTGAGAACCTTTAGTAGGTTGAATACTCAAAAAAAAAAAAGAAAAAAAAAGAAAAAAAAAAGAAAAAAATCCCCAAACCTCTGTCTAAACTAAGTAAATTGTTAACAAAATTCCCAGCTTTGGTTTGAATTGCTCGACATCAGTCTTCAGTAGGTTTCACAGCATCGTGCCAGTTAATCTTTAAGCTGTGCCAAATAAATTTTAATTGCTTTTACTGCTCGTACTTGTCCTCTTAGTTTTTTGGGAGGTTTGAGGCCCTGCTTTCCCTCCCCCCCCCTCCAGTTCTGTGGATTCCTTGGGCTGTTACTAGCATTCACCTCCGGCGCTCGCAGAGGTCTTGACCCCCATGGTGGTGGGGAAGGCACAGACAGAACGGGAAGTCAGGGACTCCTGAAAGTGTGTAGGAGCAAGGAATTCTGTGTGTCAGCACGGGGCAGTGGCTGCTCAGCCTGTGACTCTTGCTGTCTGGCACCAGTTCCTCGTTCTCACCGTTGCTGTAAGTGAAGTAACCTGCTCCGTTTGTGATGCAACCGCCGATATTTTGAACGTGCAATATGCAGCATCCTGGCTGAAGGGCATCTCTTCCTTGCCTGGTAGCCCAGGCTGTTGTTCAGCTGCTGCTCCAAGCCCTCCCTGGCGTTCCCCTCCACCTTCCCTCTGCGCTTGCCGAAGCCGAGCGGTGAGCTCAGCCCAGCTCACGTAGCTGGAAGGAGGAAGATGTTCAAATACAAGTTCCTTTCGCAGTTGACCCGTCCAGGCTCAGCTGGCTTCCCAAAACCAGGGCAAGAGCTGAGCACCGAGAATTTGCTCATGTCCCAGTCCGCCCTGAAGGGCAAAGAACTCGCCACGCTTTCCCAGGAGAAGGCCAAGGGTGACCAAATCGACTTGTCTCGCAGCAAACCCCAGCAGTGACCTGTCAGCACAGCGCCACGCGGTGCTGCGGCTGCAAAGGCTCCTAACTGAGGCCCACCTCTGTGCTGGGGCGGTTCAGACCTCGAGTCAGTTAATTTGGGTGCCTGTTGGAGCAGCGCGCCCACCAGCTTCTTGGCCGAGCTTAGGTACGTGCTGGGCGGTAGGGTTGGGGCTCAGGTGAGAGGAGCCGATGGTGGGGGGAGACAGTCTGAAGTTGAGAACTTGCCGAGGTGCTGAAAGGTCTCTTGCATCTCCCGGGTGCTGCTGGCGGGTCTGATCGCTGTGGGAATGACCAGCAGTGGGGGATGTAGGTCAGCCTGGTTGTCGCTTTTGAAACCTCCTTGTTAACTCGTCGAAGGGTGAGGTCCTGCTCTAAGGCTTCGGAGAACTCTTTGTGCTCTAGGGCAAGCACTCAGCTCCTCATCAGTCCATCCCATCTCCCGATGAAACGCTTTGTTAAGCGTTTTGGTCTCCCTTCCCACAGCTATTGCAGCAAATAGCAAGTCCTCGAAGCTTTAACCCTACAGCCATCCCAAGCTTGCTTTGGATGCTGAGTTTTTCCTTGTTGCCATACTGTACAACACTAGAATAGAGGTTTTCCGCTTCAAAAACTACTATTTAGCGTTTAGTTCATTAGTCTGGAGCAGCACGTTGGCATCCTTACCTTTTCTCTGAAAGGTTACTGAAATTCTGTGCATGCTGCCTGTCACTTCCCTGCAGCGATGGCGCCACAGAAGCGCCGTGTGCCACCCGCCACCAGCGTGCCTTGCCCCACGGGCAAGTTTCTTGCCCCAAACTTTCCTTTCGGAGAAAAAATACCTTGTGGATTTGGGAGAGAAGACTGGATAGACAGCGTGAGGGAGGGCACCGTGGTTCCTTAGAGCAGTCGCTGCGGCCCGTGGGGTTGTTCCTGGTGTAAACCTCAGGGCTGTGTGTGAAGGGATGTACCCCTGAGCGTGTGCTGGCTTCCCCTCTTCCCGCAGGACGATGCCCGCCAGTTGTTCGTGTTGGCTGGCAGCGCGGAGGAAGGCGTGATGACGGCCGAGCTCGCCGGCGTGATCAAGCGGTTATGGATCGACGCTGGAGTTCAGGCCTGCTTCAGCAGATCGAGGGAATATCAGCTGAACGACTCTGCCTCGTAGTAAGAGACTGTTCCCAGCCCCTGGGCTCTCACCGGGTGGCCGAAGAGGGCCGGCGTGACTGCGAGCCGGGTGGTACTTGGGCGGGGAGGGGGCAGGCAGCCTGGTCTGGCTGGTTTGCACGGGGCTGGGCTCACAAGGGGCTTCAGCTCATCAAAGTTTGTCTTCCCCGTACGTAGTACTCGAAAAACCGCCACGTTCCTCGTGTTGTGCCTGGGCGAGTTTGCCAAGAATGACTTGGCAGCTTGCGTTAGGATGGCTCCTTACGCCCGTGGCCCCTTCATTATCCCTCCGGAAGGGAGTAACACCTCCTGAAACCCAGCTCCTCGTTAAACTCCCAAATTTGTGACGAGAACAGTTTCCAGTCGTGGGATCTCCTGGTGTTGGCAGATCAATACGCACGCGGTGGTTGCCCCTAACAGCTCTCGCTGCGCTGAGCCTGACCCCGCACGGGCGGCGCTGCGGGCTGGCTAGAAACCCGCTGGCTGTTCTCCTTCTGAAACGCGCACACTTGCTGAACAACTGGGAAGTTATGACTAGATAAATAGGCTGCTGCGGGCTGGGTAATGGGAATTTGGATGCCTCATCTATTTCCGAGAGGCAGGTTAGTGCAGGGAGGGGAAACCGTTTCTTTTAATGAGCAAAACCAGTTGTTGCTTTTTGTTATGGTTTGGTTTTTTTTAACAATTGTGTGCTTGATCTCTAGAACAAATCTTTGAAACTCTGAAAGGATGATTTGGGGGTTAAGCTGATGTCCAGCTGAAAACTTGTCTCGATTCAGCCGAGTTTTAAGCGTGTGTACAAATCAGTTTGGAAGTGCTTTCTAAAGCAACTTCAGATGTGCCACAGCTCGGTTGCCCGCAGGCTCTTTCTGTGCAGAGCATATTTTAGCTCGAAAATAAGGACGAATTTTTCTAGATTTGTATCACCTTGGCAGGCTATCATGGGTTTAGATCAAGGTAAGCGAGTTGACAGGAGGAGGCTGTCTCAGATTCGCGTGTGCCTTTACAGCGTGCCGGGAGGAACCTTTGGATTCAAAGGGAGAAAAAAGGATAGATGAGGAGGGGGATGAATGAGGGAATAATTTAGTGAAAAGATATGGAGAAGAGAGGGAAAGCTTAAGGATTTCTTGAGCAGAGGATCTGGGGCAGAAAGCCTAAGTGGTTGCGTGGAGCTTAAGGAGGAAGCTGAAGGTGGGGAGCGTTGGCTTTGTGGTCTTGATGGTCAGGTTTGGAAGAGGAGGAGAACGAAGGCAGGCTGGAGAAACCAGGGCAGAACGGGCTCAGCAGCAGAGCAGATCAGGGAGGGAGAGGGGTTAGCCTGCTTTCGTAGGCACCCGCTTGACCTGACTGCGTTTCGGAGGGTTATTCCCGTTTCTGAGTATCCACAACCCACCGGTGTCCAGTTTCTGGTACTGGTATGTGTAGCCACAGCCCCTGGGACGGGCTGGTGTCAGATCTGCGGGGCGGAGGGACCTCAGCCCGATGGTGACTCGCGTGGCTTTTTCTGAGAAGTGCATCGGAGAATTTTGCTTCCTGACCAAAGCCCGTGGGAAGCTGCACCGAAGCAGCGCTGGTTTGCAGCGGCAGCTCAGCCGCGGGGTTCCTGCAGCGCAGAGCACCGTCACGCGGTTAAAACCCGGATTTCTGCAGGACCCCCCTCTCACCAGCCTACAGAACGAGCGGGGTTGGTTTTTTTTTCTCCCCTGCTCAACGTGTGGCTCCTGACCTGCCTTATCTTCTGCCGTTATCCAGTTAGTCCCCTTGTCCACGCTGGAAGGCTGGAAGGCTTGCCATCCCCCTTTGTGGTGGTGGTCACGTAGGTGCTGGCTTCTGGGCCAAGTTCTCTTGGGGGGATTTCACTTCCCTGCTCCTTCAATATCTCCTGCAAACGGGACTGGGAACTTGAGGCTCGCGGCCTTTAGATGTGCCCTGTTTGAGATGACGTGATTTTTCCAGCTGAAATTCAGTGTCACGCTGTTCTGGCTGACTGGGTGCTGCTCCTCCTGTCACAGCAGACCTCGGGGAGCGCCCCCCTGCCCCCAAAGCGTGGAAAAGAGGAACACATGAGTGATGTTCTTGATGCCACCTCATTTTCACAAGCGAAGAGCGCTGTGGCAGAGCGCCGAGGCTTTCAGGACAGCGCCAAATGGCTCCGAAAGCTTTTTCTTCCTGCTGATTCCTGCCTGGCCGAGCACCTCCCCTCGTGCAGGCAGGGGTCTTGCCCGTCCGAGAGCTGCCCCGGCCGGCAGGAGCCGTGGGGGAGGCGAGGAGGCCGCCGCAATAACGGCGTGTCGTCACCGGGCCAACACAGGCGGGGGTGAGCTCCCAAAGATAACCCCTGGTGACACTAATCTGAATGATCCGTCCTGGAATCGTGCCGTTTTGCGTGTTTTCCTCTTCTTTTTTTTTCTCTCTGAAGAGCAGTTGAGTACCTCCTGCTCTAAACTGGGGCTGTTCAGGCACTAGTGCAAACGCTCCGCGTCTTCTCCAGGCACCACCTGATAACGTCCCCGTGACAACCACCCAGCTCTTCCGGTGAGAGATTTCAAACATCGACGTTTTGACTTGCCGGGTGGCAACTTCCCGGTTTTTCTGCACCGGTGACGTGAGCCCACGGCTCTGCAGCTCTCCCCCCGCCCCGAGTCAGCGCCGCTTCCCACCTTCGTGCGCGATTCTCGGTGTAACAGCTGCGACGGACGAAAACCCGTGCGGTGGTGCGGGACGTCGCGGTCTGGCACATCCCTTCAGTCACCTCTCTCTGATACCTGGAAATGTCAGCAAGCAGATAATGCTTTAAAATAATTCAGTTGCTGGTTTTGCTACTTTTTCCCCGAAGTTTGTGCAGATACTGCACGTAATTATCTGCAGCCTCACAGGCAATTAGCGTAGCTTCTGATCAGCCGTTCTCTATTCTGGCATGTCTTGTCCTCCAGGGGCAGTTTTTGGCCTGAATTCCCTGACGTGGTGCTGGATAAAACCTCGATTGTTTCCCTGTGGGTTTTCTTGTTCCCTCCTCTGCTTTCAAGCACCAGCTGGCGGGGCGCTGCCTTCCCGCTGCTTTCTTGTGATTCCCCTCGGGTCGCGCCACCTTGGGATCTCAGCTCAAGGTTTTGAAGCCAGCTTTTTCGTCCGTGTTGCAGGCCGAGGGTCCGTCTTAGCCGGCCCAAATAAGAATTCCCATTGGAAAAGGTAATACCTAACATTCCCATTTCTAGGTGATCCCGCCGTATCACCTGGTTTTCTGCTTTGCTTAATCTGCCCAAATCCGGCGAACCACGAGGGGAGAGAGGCGGCAGGCTTCTGCGAAAGAAATGTGGCTCTTAAATAGAGGTTTCACCAGATCTTCACCTGTTTCCTTGCGGCGGGAGGACTTAGCTAGAGAGGATTAATTCCGTACGAGCTGTCAGCCTACATAGGAAGAACGCTGCTTGCGTTTTCAGCCTGGCACACGTGCTTCTGATCACGTTTCTCAAAAGCTTGGTGTTCGCTGCCTGCAAACACCAACCCACCTGGCTACCAGACCTGCATCTTCCCTCTCTCCTCTCCCTGGCGAAGGCTGGCTTTTATTTTTTGTTTGCTGCTCTGCCTCCGGGCCTGATGGTGACAGCCCCTCCTTCCCGTAGCTCGGGCAGCCGTTCATAATAAATGCTTTGTATGAATCTTTCAGAGCTTTCAGAGCCGGTTTTGGCCTTGAAAGCATTCTTTCCAGCGCTCAAAGGAAACATGACTGAATTGTTAGGAAAATACCATCCCAGGGCTCAGGTCAGCACGGGGAGGAGGTGAGCTCTGTTATCTCCAGCAGCTGAAGGCTGTCTGCTTCAGCGTGTCCCTCACCTGCGGTCAGTGTTTCTGAGGGAGATGAGATGATGCTGAAGCTGGCAGGTTTTCTGATCAGACTGGAGCTACAGATCCTTGCAGGTACTGAAGCAGCACCAGCCTGGCACAGGATATCCTGGGAAGGCTTGGAGGGTCACTGGGATAAACGAGTTGCACTGGAGGCTTTTGGTCAGCCTTTTCTGTGTACTCGAGCCCTCATTTGAAGGGTGGAAAAAAAAAAGGAGGAAAACCAAAACTGCCTTTTTGCAAGCTCGTCTTTGCAAGGCGGTGTTGAAGCATGGGAAAGTGTTGGCTCTGTAAACAGGAGGCTCCAAGGTGGGGAATAAGTGTTGCAACCTCAGCGTGTGAAGGAAGCCTGGTGGCGAAGGAGATGGTGAAAAGGGACTCAAACTGCGTGGGCCGTGGAGAGATTCAGCGAGGTGTGGACTTTCCGTTCCCAGAACAACATTTGTGAGGAAAGTCTTTCAACTTTCAGACAAACCGCGGCGAGCTGTGGGTTAGGAGTTGTTGCTCGAAACCCTGAGCCTCAGACCGTGCTTTTCCAGTTGTTTGGGTGGTTTTTTTCCCTTCCCCAGTTCCACTAGATCTGTCTATGGTAGAGGAAAACAAGCAGCAGCCTGGCTCTGTTGGGTGGGCACGGCTGCTGCCTCTGCCCACGAAGCCGAGGCGGGGGTGGCTGGAGCAGGCTGCGTGCCGACGCGCTCGGGCGGCTCTTCTGCTCCCGAGAAATCCCCTGTGCTGCATCTTCCTGCTGCCTGGGCATTTCCATGGGATTTGCTCTCGGAGTCTCCCTGGAATGAGCCCGGCAAAGCTCCTTGGTGAAGGCAGCTTGCAGGCCGAGCCCTGCTGCAGCCGCTACCCCTTGTTCCCCCGCCTGAGGGGGAAGCGTTCGAGAGGCGCTTTGCAATTCCTCTGGTGGGAATTGCCCGGCTCCCTTCACTCCTCGCTGGCTGCCTGGAAAGCCCGAAGTAAGAATTATACCCCAGCCACTGCCCAAATTTCTGATGCTGAAAGCTGGCAAGTAGGAGCAGATGCTTCCCAGCTCCAGCTCGCCCATCCATCACCCGGGTGGCGCGGGGCGGCTGCGTGACCCGGAGCGAAGCCGAGCTGTCGGGAAGCGCTGGGTCCGTTCTTGGGTAGTGCTCCCATCAGGTTTTTGAACCACCATATCCCAGCTAAATCCATACCAGCAGGGAAGAGAAGCGGGGCGGGGAAACCTGGGCGCGTTATTTCCTCAGCAGAAACGTTTCCTAACGGAAGCCTGAGGAAGGTCGGTGCCTCCCGCGTTCTGTTTCACGGAGCTGGTCCCGAGTGTACGGTTTGGGTGCTGCGTTTCTGGTCAGAGAGACCTGTCACCCCACTGAGCGTGAGGGAGGAATGAGGGAGTTGGCTCCTTCTGGGCTAAAACCACTTACAAATCCCAGCTCTTGGAGAACAGCCCCGTGGCGCCGGGCGAGCGTGGGCAGGAGGCTGGCGGGTAGGCTGGATTCTTCCGGGGTTTGGAAAAGGGGTTGGTGCTCTGCAAGGATGGCGGCAGAGGAGATGTTGACAGAGGAAGATGATGTTGCTCAGGACGTTGCCGGCTCGGTGATGAAGGCGAGTGGAAATTTGGGGTCCCTGGCACAGCTCTGAGGCGCAGGGGAAGGAGCGATCCTTGGCTGACGGCGGCTCCGGGAGGGCAGGGTTGGCGACGCCAGCGCGGAGCCGCGGTGCCGCTGAAACCTCGCCCTTACGCAGCGCTGCATCGATTAGAAACCGCTCCCGATAAAGACGTGGCCGGTCCCTTCCCCTGGGAGCTGGAGCCATCCTCGTCCCCTTGGTGGCGGCAGGAGGCCGTTGCCTTCCCCTTGACGGGGAAAAAAATGAGCTCGGGGGGGTGTCGGGGTTTGGAGCGGGATTTCTGACACCGCTGGAAATGATGGGAAGCCCTTCCTTGTGTCCCCGAGAGCCGGACTTCCACGGGAATCTGCTGGAGCTGGAATTAGTCAGGGTCTGGACGGGCACCGTTGCCTTGATGCTGCGGAGGAGCCGCTTCCTCCAGCCAGGGGGGAGGCGGCGATTCGTTGGGTCGGTTTGGGGTTGCTGAAGGAGGAGAACGAGGCTGGGGGGGGGGTTCTTGGCGCTTAATTCTTTCCTCCCGGTTCCTTTGGGGTATCCTCGCCCTTCCAAAGCGAGCCCCTGGATTTATGGCCTCGTGCTTTGATGTGCCAGACCTTGACTGCGCCGGATCGCCCCGAGAGGTGCCGGTCTTGGCGCGGCTCCGGCATCAGCAGCGCTTCCCCTGTTGCCTTCTTACCGGGCTTCGCTCCCCAGCTGGCTGAACCCTTCCCAGCCCGTGCTGCAAGGTCGTGTGGGGAGGGGTTATAAAACAAACAAAAAAAAGAAATAAACCCCAACCCATCGCCAACAAAACCAACCCTGGGGTAGGCCCAAGGGGTTTGGTGGGTTGTTGGGGTTTTGTTTTTTTTCACTGCGTGCTCAAGGTCTGTACAACGTGGAGATGATGAATAAATTCCTTGACGACTTTCTTCTGCAGTTTATAAAAGATTCATGGCGAGCCAGCGGACTAAAAAAAGCGCCTCTTGTGTTGTCCCTTCTGGTTTAGTTACCTAAATGACTTGGATAGAATATCCCAGCCGACCTATATCCCGACTCAGCAGGACGTTCTGCGGACCAGAGTGAAAACCACGGGCATCGTGGAGACTCACTTCACCTTCAAGGACCTGTACTTCAAGTAAGTGAAGGGCAGCGCCGGGCCCTGGGGGGCTGCGGGGGTTTCTCCGGCGCGGTGGCGGCGGCAGGTCCCGCGCCTGCGCTGCGAAGCGTCCCACCCGGTTTGAACTGTCCTCCCTGCCTCCGTTACGCTCCCTCTCTGCTGGCAGCGCTCACTGGAGATACTGGTTTGACTTTTCTTTGCCTTCTTTTGTTCTTTTCAGCTGCTTTTATGTTGGAATCGCAGACACAGGTACTGACTGCTTGTTTACAGGATCCAAAAATATATATATATATATATATACTAAAAGGACACTGACTCCCAGATTTTGAGTTTGAATTTAACCCTTTCCGTGGAAGCAGGAGATAAGAGCTCTCCCCGCAGTCCCAGTCTTGGCTCTGGCCTGCATGGTGTTCTCCACGAGGCGGTAGATGACGGTGCTGACCGACCCTGGCTGTGGAGCAGGGCCGGGGCAGGCAGAAGGAGCGGGGACTGCCTGCCTGGGCCTGCCACCGCGGGGGATGGCCCTTGCCTGTCCCCTCTGCCATCCCAGGGCAGCCGTGCAGGGCTCTTGGCAGTGTCCCTTTACGTGTCCCTAACCAGCTCCCTCTAACCCCGTAGCGGCTGCTGGCCTGCAGTTTAGCTCTCCTCCCCGCTCTTCGTCCGCTCCTTAGAAAATCCTCGCTTTGGATCCCCAGCACACTCCCAACAAGCAGCCTGGAGCCCCCCCCCGGGGTGGGCGCTCGTGTCCTTAACGTGGCTGTAGGGCAACGCAGCCCCTTGGGCGAGTTCCCTTTGTCTGTGGCCGTGTGTTCAAGTCTTTGTTGCTCACAGCCTTTAAATAAGCGTTTTGTTTGCTTGTTTTTCGCTTGTGTCTGAAAGAGCTGTAGGAAAAACCCAAGTGGTGGTTATCGAATCTGATTGCTTTGCCCAGTTTTGTGGGAGAACGGTAGCGGTTTGGCTTCCGAACGGTCTTAACTGACGAACTGTTTTAACGAGAATGCCTGAAGGCTTTGCCTCACCGAGCTGTTTACATGGCTTCTGGTTCGTCCAGGGGGAAAAAACCCCCTTGTCTTCGGTCGTGATGTGTTAGGATTAGCATTTCCAGCTGCTCTTTGAAAAAATCCTCGTGGCTGACTAATAGAGGAGCGAGCTGGAGGTAGCAGGCATCTTCGGTTTAATCATTACAACCCTTCTTTCCAAGTGACATGGCTGAGCGCTCGGAGGCGTTGCCTCCCTGATGCAAAGAGGGGAATTGCTCTTTCCCGAGCCTGCCTGGAGTCGTTGATCATGTGCAGAGCCCGAGACGTGAAGTGTCTCGTCTCGGCGGGATTTGCTCCACAAAGGGAAGCATTAATGCCTCTCAAACCCTGAGGCTGCCGTCTTTCCCACGACAGAAACCCTGACGTTCAGTCTCCGACGTGAGTAACGGGCTGAGGTTTACACAGTGAATAACTGTGACTCGAATTTGGATTGCCTGGGTGAGGATGCCCTTCCTTTCCCCGTGTCTCTGTGCTAACGGCAAACGGCACGAGCCGAGTAAATACCCTGGATCCTCGCAGAGACTCATCCTTCCTCCCGGGGGGAGGTTTCCGTGAAGCAGCAGGCTGGAGTTAGCTGCACAGCGCTCGTTCAGCGTCACTAAATGCCATTGCTTTTGGCCCACCCTGGGCAGTTTCTCTCTTGTCAGCCTGTTCGCTTCGAGAACAGATCAATGCTCGTGATTTTCATCGCTCTCGGATATTGACTTGGGTCGGGCTTGATTTAATCAAGTCCTAGTCCATCAAAACATCCTGGGCAACCCTGCTTCTCATCAGAACACGCCGCTGAGCAGGGGGTTGTAGCTGTCCAGGACACTTGCATCTGTTTTCAGAGATTCCGTGAGCAGCTCTGCAGCCTTTAAACCCCAGCAGCTCACAGGTGGTGGTTCTTTTTTTTTATTTATTTTTTTCCTTTTAGTCCACAAAACTGTTTCTTAACCCCGTTAATTTGTTTCTGGTCCCGGTAGCAGCAGGCAGGTAGCGTGTTCCAGATAATCCCTTGTCAATTAACTGGAAGAGCTGACTGTGAGTAGGTGTTTGGAGTCCAGTCAAGCAAATGGATTGTTGCTAAGGAAATAGGAGACAGAGAACAAAACAAGCGTGCCCCGGTGAATCACCAGACTTCTGGGTAGCCCTGTCGGTACCAGCTGGTTCTTCCTGCTGAAGTTGCTCTAAGGAAAAGAATTCTGGCTTTAAAATCCACTCTCTGGAGAAAGGGAGGGCTCAGGGCTGTCGGCCTCGCTGGTGGAAGGCTGTGTACCTGTGTTCCCCTAATCCCTGCTTGTCTGAAAGTCCGTAGCTGAGCCTCCTCCACCCCCTACGGCCGGTGCGGTGGCCAGGGAGGGAGGTCGGTCTCTGAGACGGTTCTTCTGCCTCTCCCAGGATGTTTGATGTCGGGGGCCAGCGGTCGGAGCGGAAGAAGTGGATCCACTGCTTCGAGGGCGTGACGGCGATCATCTTCTGCGTGGCCCTCAGCGACTACGACCTCGTCTTGGCCGAGGACGAGGAAATGGTGCGTTCAGGGAGGAACCGCCGGCGCCTGGTGGCCCTGTAGGAGAAGGGAGGTGGAATCCGCGGGGTGGGCACGTCCCCGGCTTGCTCCTCCTGTTCCAGTGGTTCAGGGGCTGTGAACACGAGCGCTTCCTCGCAGCAGCCGGCAGGATCTTGGCCCAGAAACTGATAAACATCACGTGTAAATGAGAGATTTATTTATTTTTTTTTTTTATTCTCCAGGCCCCGGTTACAGGGTTGTCCCCGCCCTTCCCCTGGGCGTGAGCCCCTCCGTGGAGGAGCAGCCACGTCCTGGGGGAGCCACGGGATGAGGAGGTGGCCTGAGCCCTGCTCGGGGTTGTGGCAGCGGGGGGATAGATCAGTGACACTTGACTCTGTCTTGGTTTGAAAGACAGGTGTCTGTGGAGGAAGGCAGGAGCCTCCCTTGAAATGGAGAGTGCAACCCCCTTCCCTCCAAACTATTATAATTTTGAAATTAACAGGCCTTCAGGCAAAGATATGGGGAATAGGAATAACAGTTCTTTACTGATATATATATATATAACACAAGGCAGGGAAAAACAAACAACCCCCTGGTTTACACTGACAGAGTCAGGAATACAACCTGACCCCCTGTTAGGGGGGCAGTAGCAGTCCGATAAGATGCTGGCTGCCGTCCTCCTGAAGCGATGGGTGTAGTTCTCTTTGGCCCCGTAAAGCCCGGCTGTCCCACCACCCGCCTTCCCCCCCGACCGGAGCGATGCGTCACCCTCCTCCTTTTACCTTCCAGAACCGGATGCACGAGAGCATGAAACTGTTCGACAGCATCTGTAACAACAAGTGGTTTACGGACACGTCGATCATTCTCTTCCTGAACAAGAAAGACCTGTTTGAGGAAAAGATTAAGAAAAGCCCCCTGACCATCTGCTACCCCGAGTACACGGGTAAGGCCGGGCTCGGGACGCCGGGTTTTGCGCTGCCAGCGCCGGCGATGAGTCAGCCAAAGCCTCCCCAGTCCAAGATAACTTGAAAAGCATCTCTTTTTTTTTTTTTCCCCCCCATTCCTGCAGCTCTATCTCTGGAGCAGCAGCTTTGGGCTGTCCCTTGGCTCATGTTCTCGGCAGAGACGGGGCCACGCGTGTCCCTACTTCCCAACAGCCTCATCCCTGGGTTCCGTGGCCCGGAGTACGACCGGCGCGGCGTCGCGCTCCAGCACATCGAGGTCGCTCCGTGTTTCCCACGTGGTTTTTTTTCAGACAATGCTTCCATTTTAGAGGCTACAAAACCAGCACTTGTCCGCCCTGGGCTGTCTGTGGTTCAGCACAGGCTGTCTGGCCGCCCTGCCCCGTGATGCTTCACCTCGTCGCCGCTCGAGGTGTTTAGATTTGGTTGTTTGTTTGGGGTTTTTTTTTTTACTGGTCCTTCCTTCAAACCCGCTTGTTCCTGCGGTTTCTCCCTCCAAGCCTAGCGGGAAGCACCGCCGTAGCTAGGACGTGCCCTCCCACCGAGCCTTGGGCAAGCTGCAGGAGCCCCTGCCTGCTCCGAGGTCACTGCCCAGCGGCTGGGAATAGCCTCTGGCTTTGCAGGAAGGGGTTAACAGTGGATTTGGATTTGGAGCTGGATAAGGCAGATGGTTACAAGCAGCTTAAAAGCTCTCGGTGCTGTGAACCGCTGGCCAACGTCGGGGCTCGTCTCTCTCTCTCTCTCCAGGCTCCAACACGTACGAGGAGGCGGCCGCCTACATCCAGTGCCAGTTCGAAGACCTGAACCGGAGGAAAGACACCAAGGAGATCTACACGCACTTCACCTGCGCCACCGACACCAAGAACGTCCAGTTCGTCTTCGACGCCGTCACGGACGTGATCATCAAAAACAACCTGAAGGAGTGTGGGCTCTACTGAGGAGGAGGAGGAGGGGGCAGGAGGTAAAGCCGAGCCGCTCGTGGCGTGGCGCTGGGGCTGGCTTTGCCTCCCGCCTCGCTGACGCTCACTTTGTGGTTTGTTGGGGTTTTTTTTTGGGTTGGTTTTTTTGTTGGTTTTTTTTTTTTTCCCCCCCTTTCCAGTTTTTGGGGCGTTGGGAGACCCAGCCTCTCCGCGGCCTCGTGGGGACGGCCGCCAGCATGAACGGGACCCGGGGGACGAAAAACAGCATGCGGAACCGTTGCATTCTTTAGCACAATCTTCTGTATTAGGGACCTTTTTTGTTTTTTTAATTGCTCGGGGAGGTTGGAGTTGGGGGCGCGAGGGAACAACTGCCGGTGGGACCAGAGCACCCCGGCGGCGTGATCTCAAGTGTGTACAGCTGTTGTGGAGCTGAGGTGCTGGATGCCAGACCTTCGATATGTAGCTTTCTCTCTTTCTTTGGTTAACAAGCCACCACTAGTCTGTTTTTAAGGTTATTTGTTTGTTGGTTTTTTTTTTTTTTCCTGTCGAGAAAACTGTAACTTTACTAAATTTTATTTCTTTATTTGCAAACAAGTCTTGTTTTAAAAATAATAATAATAAAAAAAAGGACGACGACAACAACAGAAAAAAAAATCACTTAACTATGCACGTGTGACCAGATCATGCAGAAAGTATTCCTCTTAGCAGGAACTCCTTGTTTTTAACACTTGGTAGGGTCAGGATTTCATATTTCTGCAGCTGCTTCCAGGATCCTCAGAGCTCTTGCGGCGACAGCTTCGGGTGGGCCCTTAGTCGCCCTCCTGCTCCCCTGAGGCTTCTGCCAGAAGCTTCTCCACCAGGATGCGCGACCTCTTTAGCTTGGGGTGCGGGGGGAGCCTGGATTCGGCCGATAATCCCCCTCGGGAGTCCCTCGGCGGCCGCCGGGGAGCTGCACCAGCCGGGAGGGGAACCTGCTCCCGCGCCCCCTGAGCCGGCAGCGGCGGGCGGTTCTGCCGAGGGTGCGCCTCGCTCGGCGGTGACCACGGCCTTCCCCGGGCAGAGCCCCCTCGGCTGCACCCCCAAGCCTGCCCCTCCTGGGTCTGTGTGGTGCCAAACTCCTGTTTGCCCTTGGTTTTACTGTCGCCCCCGTTCGTACCCAGCCAGTACATTCCTTCGCCGAACCCTTGCGTTGAGACTCTCTCCCAGTTTGTCACGTGTACAGTCCCACTCTGTTCTAGTTGTTGGCAGTATTAAAATGGTGAGTAAACAGTTTAGCCTTTTCTCCAGTTTATTCTGAATTTTGGAGAAGGAAGGGGCAGCGCTTCGGTGGGGAACGGGGCGGGGGATTCCGCGGCCAGAAAGGTTCCTCGTGCTGCGGCACCCGGCGCAGCCGCCTCTGCTGCCCCCCCCCCCCCCCAGCCCTCGGCTCCTGCTCGCCCAGCACCGGGATTACCGGGAGATGCCCGGTTTGCTGCTTATTATAGCGCCAGTCTCGCTGCCTCCTGTGACCCCGCTGGGAGCGAGAGGAGCACCGGGGGTGGCTGCAACCCCTTCCGCAGAGCCGGCGGGAATAGGGAATGGGATCCTGCAGGGGGGGCGCCGTAACGGGGCGGGGGGCTGACGTGCAGCACTGCTCGGAGGGGGTTTATCTGCTGGAAACTTTCCCGAGCTGCCTTGAGCTCTCCTGCCCGTTCCCTTCCAGCCTCGAGGCTTTTCCCCCAGCGCGGGAGGAGTCGCCGGTTCCACCAAGCGTGGGGGAAGAGTCACGGCGGAGAAAGGGGAGCGGGAGAAACGAGAGAGAGCGAGAGAGAGAGGCGGGTCATGCGCGATTCTTTTATTTCGGTTTTCCTACGGTCACACGAAGCTGGCGGTGTGCTCTCTGCCCTAAACGGTGAGAGGGTGCGGGACTTCTCTACAGAACCAGCGTCGGTTTATTTACAAACAGTAAAGAGCAAGTGCAGCTCTAAATAGCAGAATGAAACTCTTTGAAGTAACCATTTCCTCTTTATCCAGCCCCTTCCTGGGCTGGAAGCGGGATGGCCTCCCCCAGCCCCCAACCCACCACCTCCTGCCTGCTCCTGCCTTCGCTTCCCCACCACCAGCTCCAACCCCGGTGAGAAACTCGAGCCTTAGGGCACCAAAAAAAGAAACCCCCACCCCCAAACCCTTCATTTCTGGACGGAGGTTGGGCCCCAGGAGTGACTCCCGGGTCACCCAGCCCCCGCCTTCCCCAGAAGCTCCTTGGGTTGATTCTTTCAAGCTTTGATGAAAGGGAAGGAACGGGCTGCAGGCGGGGGGGGGGGGGGGGGGGTCTGGCCCCGGCTCCCCCAGAAGCGATGCTGCTGGCTCTCCCCGAGCTCGCCGCGGCAGGGAGCGAGGACGATGGCTTTAATGTTGAATTTTTCTGGCTGGCTCTGGTGTCAAACCGCTCCGGATCTCGCTTATAAACGTCGCCTTTCAAGCACGGCAGAGAGCGGGGGGGGGGGTTTGTTTGGGTTTCTTTTTTTTTTAAAAAAAAAAAAAAAGAGGAAATGGCCACGAAAGGGAGCGGGAAGTTCAGCCTCAGCCCTATTTCGGGCTTGGAAGGAGGTGGTTTGGTCGGGCAGGTCGTAGAAAAAGTGGGGTCCGGGTAACGTTGATGGTTTGGTTAAATCCTTTTGGCTCTGCTCAGCAGAACGGCGATGCGACATGGAAGTCCTTTCCTCTTCTAGCGCGAGGGAAGAAAGAAGAAGGGGGTGAAACGCTTCCAACCCACCCCGGGAAGGTCGGGTTTAGAGAAACCACTTTTCATCCCACGGCAAAAAAAAAAACCCAAAACTTCAATTCATCCCGTTAAATGCTCGGACCCAGGCAGCGGCAAAAATCCTGGAGCTGCTGCCTGCAACCTCGGGAGGAGGCAGGGCCTCCCTGCCCGCTGCCTGGGCACAGGGTTTCTCTTCCCCTTGGAGCTGGGAGCGGGTTCTCGCTCGAAGGCTGCCCAGGGCTCGGCTTAGAAAGCGGCTTTGTTCGCGGCACAAAGGGCTGCGCCCCCCCCCTGCCCCGCTCCTGCCTCTGCCTGCGGGGAAGCTGCCTGCCTGCCTGCCTGCTCGGGCGGGTTTCTTGCTTTTCCGTTAATGTTCAGGGATCAGGGAAGTCCTGGAGGTTCCCTGACAAATAAAGCGGTCGAAGCCGGTGGCTGGGAGCTGCGGAGAGGGGAAGGAATTCGCCCCGCCGCTCCGGCAAACGCAGGCGTCAGAATTCGGGTTAGAAACCCGGCTTAAACCTTCCTGGTGACGAGCTCCAGGGCAGGCGAAGAGGAGCGTGGTGCGGGGGTCCCCTGCAACCTCCCTGCTGCGCTGGGGTCCTTCCCACGAGGGGAGGGAACGGTTGGATCTGGCTCAGGCGCGCGATTTGGGCCGTAATCTGCCGTTTTCGTCTCCCTCCGCGTGCAAAGGTGTGAAGCAGCCTGACAGAACGAGCCCGAGCTAACCGGGCTGAGCCCACCCCGCTTGGGGAGGCTGCTGGGGAAGGGAACCGAACCCCTCCAGAGCTCCCCACGGGGCTGCTGCCCTCCCGCTGCGGCCGGTGGGACCCCGAACCCCCCAGCAGGTCCTCGCTGGTCCCAGCGCATCCCCCCCCTCCCTCCCCTGCTCTGCTCTCCAGACCGCGTTCGATGGCGCAGCCCGGGGAGACCCGCGTCCCATCTCCCTGCGGAGCGGGGTGGAGGGGCCTCTGCCGAATCCTCCCCTCCCCTTCCCCTTTTTTAGGGTAAAACCCCCGTTTCTTGGGTACCTGCCGCCCAGCTGCTCAGAAGAGGCCGCAGTCCTTGAGGTTCTCTTTGATGATGACATCCGTGACGGCGTCAAAGACGAATTTGACGTTCTGCGTGTCTGTGGCACAGGTCATGTGGCTGTAGATCTCCTTCACGTCCTTCCGCATGTTGAGGTCGAGGAACTGGGTCTTGATGTAATTCCCCGCGTCTTCAAACGTGTTGGGACCTGCGGAGGGAGGAAACGATGCTGCTGCTGCCGAGCTGCTCCCGTGGGAGATGATCCTCAGAGGACCTGGGGGTGCTTAAGGCTTGTGTTTAAGAGCTAGAGCTGACCTCTCCCTCCGGAGGAGGAAGAGGAGGAGGAGAAGGGCCGGGTGGCAACGGCACCTAGCAAAGCCATTTGAAAAAAGCGCCATTTTATCCCGTTTCAATCCTTCCAAACACCTTCCCGAGGCCACATCTGCCCCCTCCTCTGCTCCTGCCTCCGGGGACTTGATCCCAGCGTCTGTGTTGGGACCGCGCGGGTCCCCGCCGGAGGTTTGGGGGCTCTCGGGGAGGGGGGAACGAACCGACTCACCGTCGTATTCTGGGAAGCAAATGCTGAGGTGGACTTTCTTGATCTTTTCCTCGAAAAGGTCCTTCTTGTTGAGGAAGAGGATGATGGACGTGGCGGCGAAGAACTTGTGGTTGCATATACTGTTGAATAGGTGCAGGGATTCGTGCATGCGGTTCTGCAAGCAAACGGGCTCGTTGGCACCAAGCGCCGGGTTTGTAAATGATTTATCAACCCCTTTCGGCCGTCGCAGCCCTCCAAACCCCTCCCCGTCCCCGAGAGGAGAGCTTTCCCCCTGCCTGCACCGAGCGTCCCCCTTGCCCATCCAAAAATCCCCCCGTGCCGCGGTGGGAGCGACCCGGCTGAATCCAAGCGGTGCTCAGGATGGGCAGCGGCAGCTCCGGGCGGCGTGATGCTCCGCTCCCTCCTGGCATCTTCTGGGATGTTCAGAAAGGAAGGATTACGGTGGGAAAATGATCCGGGGAAACCTCGCAGGCTGCTGGAGGGTGCTCGGCCAGGGCGCCAAGCTGCCGTCCCCGCCACCCGGGCCGTGCTGCGGGGTGCTCTTGCCGGGCCGCGCTCCCCGGCTCTTACCCGCAGCTTCGGAAAAGCCCAGGGAAAAGGGAAAGCTCCGGTTTTAAACCAGACGTGCAGCTTGTGGTGTGCTGCAGGGGCATCCTCGGGAGGACGGGGCTCCATCCAGCTCTCGCTGCGCTGGGGGCAGAAGGTGGATCTCCTCCACCTCTGTACGGCAGCAGGCAGGTTCTTCGGGGGCGACAGGGGTGGTTTTGCCTTGTCCACCTTCTCATTGCAGCTTTTTGGTAGGGCTGCGGCCAGCAGGGCACGTGCAGGGCCGGCTTTGGCCAAAATTCTGCCCCATCCTGTGCGGGGGGAAGCGTTGACGGCCTCTCCTGAGGGCTTCCATGGTGAAAGATGCTCTCTCCTTCCCTCCCGTGCCTTACACACGCTGCTGCTTCGTGGCTGAGGAAGGGCTGGCTGCTCCTCCCCGGGGGTGGTGGACCCCAACCCTGGCCCAGCTCCCGGCGAAGGTGTTTGGACCCCAGAGCACCAGGGAGCACCCGTGGGACCAGCCGCAGCGGGAGATGCCAGCAAGGATGCTTTGCCCCAGCCCCCGAGGCAGGCGAGAAGGCAGCCTGCGTCTCCTCCTCTGCTCCTCTTCACCCTTATTTCTCCTGAGGAATCACCCGGGTCGGGGCTGCGATGTTCCTTCTCCACCCTCGAAGCTGCGGTGCCGGAGCATCCCTCCCCGGGCACCCGCAGCACCCCGCGCCGTCCTTCCCCCCGCGCTGCCGCTTGCCGGGAGGGGGAAACCTGCCCCTTATTGCTGCTCTTCTGCCCCCTTCGGAGGCTCCAGCGAGGCAAGAGGTGCCTCTGGGGGAGATTTTTTCCTTCATCGAGACCAGTTCGCGTCTCTCCCTCTCCTCCCGCGCCGGGGCCGCCTCCTCTGGGTTTCCTCGGGTGGTTTTGCTGCATCTAGGAGGGTTCCCCGGCGGGATGGTGGCTCTCGGGGGGGGGGAAGAGGTTGGTTTTGGGAGCTGCTTTGCCCGTGGCTGCTCGGAAGGACCGGGGTTTTCCTCGTGGGCAGCGGGGAGGGCAGACCCCCGGCCCCATCACCTGCGTTTGGCCCAGAGTAAGCGCTGACACGTTTACTGGGCGCAACTGGGTGGGAGCCAGCTCCGTCCCGCATCTCCCACCCCTTCCCTGCATCACCCGGACCATCCACGGGCACGGGGTGTTGGCCCCGCTCGGAGCACCCGGCTCCTCTCCCCCCTCAGCTGCCGAGCTATGGGTGGGCACCCCTGGGACCCCGACCCACCACTTCGTCGTCCTCCACCAGCACCATGTCGTAGGCGCTCAGCGCCCCGCAGAAGATGATGCAGGTCACCCCCTCGAAGCAGTGGATCCACTTCTTGCGCTCCGATCTCTGCCCTCCCACGTCGAACATCCTGGAGAGGGGACAAGGACGCGGGGGTGGTGGCACCTCTGGTCCTGCCACCCCCCCCCCCCCCCATGTGATGGTCCCAGCCCCGTGTCCTCAGCGATGTCAGGGATGCAGTGACCGACCATCCCTGGTCCAGGTGGGGTTGGGGGTCCCTGGAGCATCAGGTTCACCCCAAACCCCCTCCCCACCGCTGGGGCTGGGGGGGCAGATCGTGGTGGGGGCCACCCACCCACCTGAAATTCAGGTCTTTGACGGAGAACTTGGTCTCGATGATGCCCGTGGTCTTCACTCGGGACCTCAGCACGTCCTGCTCGTTGGGGAGGTAGCCGGGGGCCGTGATCCTGTCCAGCTGGTTCAGGTAACTGGGGGAGGGGACAGGAGGGGTTGTGACCCACTGCCGAGGGGCTACGCATATCCTGGCCACCCCCCCCAATGGCTTTTTGGAGCTGGTTGGGGCGCTGAGCTCTGCCAAACGCCTGGACTCCAAGGCAGCACCATCCCTGGGGGAGCTGGGGGGCTGCAGGGACGCTGCGGGGGGCACGGTGGGGAGCTGCAGCCCCTGGCACTGGTGGGATGGGGGACGGCACCGGTGGGATGGAGGATGGCACTGGTGGGATGGAGAATGGCACTGGTGGGATGGAAGATGGCACTGGTGGGGTGAGGGAGGGCACTGGTGAGATGGGGGAGGGCACTGGTGGGATGGAGGATGGCACCAGTGGGATGGAGGATGGCACTGATGGGATGGGGGAGGGCACTGGTGGGATGGAGGGTGGCACCGGTGGGATGGAGGATGGCACTGATGGGATGGAGGATGGCACCGGTGGGATGGAGGATGGCACTGATGGGATGGGGGAGGGCACTGGTGGGATGGAGGACGGCACCAGTGGGATGGAAGCGGCCCCAGGGTATCCCCAGCAGCAGGGAGCAGCTTGATCTTGCCAGGCTGGGTGGGAAATGGCAACGAGAAGCTGGGGAGGAGTCCCCAGGCGTGTCCCTGTCCCCTCCCCGCCCCGGCTGGTGGCCCCACTCACTAGGCAGCCGAGTCGTTGAGCTGGTACTCGGCGGCTCGGTCGAAGCAAGCCTGCACCCCCCCGTCCTTCCACAGCTTCTTGATGCAGTCGACCAGCTCGGGGGGCATGGTGCCCTCCTCGATGGAGTCCGCCAGGTTGAAGAGCTGCCGGCCATCGTCCTGCAAGAGGGACCCTCCGCCGTCATCCCACCCGTGGCCCCCGTCCCCTCAAAAAGCCCCCAGGGCTCCACTACGGACCTCAGATCCGGGGGGTTTCCCGGCCCCACGTCCCCTTTGGGCTGTCACAGTGGGGTTTGGGGGTTGGGGGGGGGGGGGTGGGGGGGTGGGGACAACCGCCCCGACTGACCGCGCGGGACGACTCGGCGTAGTCGATGCCCAGCGTGGACATGGCGCGGATGATGGCCAGGATGGACTGCAGGATGTTGCCGTAGATGATGGCCTTGAACTCCATGCACTCCTCGGGCGTGTAGCCATCTTGATGGATGATCCTGGGGGGGGACAAGGGGGGGGCACAGCAGCCTCAGCCCCAACCTCCGGCACCCCAGGGTGTCCCTCGATTCCCCTCCCAGCATCACCCCACGCTGGGAATCAGCAGGGTGCCACCACCAGCATGACCTGGCGGGGGGGGGGGGTGCGTGTCTGTGACTGGGGTCCCACCATCCCCTGTCCAAGAGTCGGGGTCAGCCTGGTGCCCCCCTCCCCGCCAAATCTGGGTGCCTGGGGCCATACTCACTTCATCTGCTTCACGATGGTGCTCTTGCCCGACTCTCCAGCCCCTGGAAAAGGGTGGGAGGACGCCTCAGTGCTGGCCAGGCCTGATGCCACAGTGATGGGCGCCACGCAGCGACCAGAGCCACTCTCCCCTGGCCAGACACCCCCAGCCCATCCCCCCTCAAGCGTCATCGCCCCCACGCCACCTCCTGTCACCCTGCAGCACCCAGAGCTGGACCAAACCTCAGGGACCCCCAGGGGTGGGGGGCACCCACCGGGCTGCCGCTCCCCGGGGTCCCACACCTCCCGCCCGCCGCGGGCACCGCCGGCGATGGCTTCGGTGCCGTAAGCGGCTTAGGGCAGTGCAGGAAGCTGCTTAGAATTAGGGTGCTAATCGCCTTGACCCCGGCCCCCCCACCTGGATAAGCCCCCGCTGCCAGCCCCTGCCCCGCGGGGCCCCGATACCTCCCCGTGGGGTCACTCTGTGGGGTACAGGGGGGTCCCCTGAGGGACCGTCCCCTCCCACCCTGCACCCAGCAGCGGGGTTTGGGGGTGCTGGTGGCAGGAGCTCCCCGGGGTCTCGCTGACCCCTCCCTGGGTTGTGCCGCAGCCTGGCCCGGGTGGGACACGGTGTCCTGGTCCCTTCCCCATCCCCACGCTGTCCCCTTCGTCCCTGCCACCCTCCTAGTCACCACCAAGAGCCGCCGCCAACCCCCGGCTCTTCCCAGGGACAACCCTGGGGGACATCCAGCCGGTGGGACAACCTGAGCTCGCTCGTGGCACCTCGTCAGGCTAACGAGGGCGAAGGAGCTGTGGGGAAGGGGCTCTCCTTGGGATGAAGCAAGGCAGAGCACAAAGAGCTTGGGGGCTGCCTGTCCCCGTCCCTGTCCCCTCTCTCTGGTTGCTTTTGCCCCTCTGCGCATCCCCAGCACCCAGGGTGTCCTCCCAGCACCCACGGGGTCCCCCGTGCCAGGGGGACGTCTCCCGGGGACATCCCCTCCGCTCTTACCAAGCAAGAGCAACTTGACCGTCTTGGCCTCCTTATCCGCGTCCTCCTGGAGCTTCTTCTCCAGCTCCTTGGACCTCTTGGCCATCTCCTTGTCCTCCGCGCTGGCCCCGCTCCCCATGGCCTCGTCTTCCTCCTCCTCCTCTAACGCCTCAAGCTCCTCTAGGTCCCCAGGCTCTTCCAGCTCTCCGTGGGGGACAGCGCACGCACCCCAAGGGCGGGCGGTGGGCGATGGGCGGAAGAAAGAGGAGCCCCGAAAGGCTGAGCTGGGCACCCGCCTCCCCGACGCCGGGGTGGCCCCGCAGCAGGTAGAGCTCGGTGGGTCCTCGCGGGCCGACTGCCCCCCGCTCTCTCGCTTAATTCCCCATGGATAACCTGATTTTTTTGGACCGTGGGATTTGGGGACTTTTTATCTCGCCATGTGACCCAGGAAATCCAATTAGCCCAAGATGGCAAAGATTAGGGCTCAAGGGGAAAAAAAAAAAGACGGAGCATCTCGGGGAGGTGGGCACGGGGCTTTATATAAGGGGGCAGGCGGCGTGACACCCCCTGCCCACGGGGGATGGGGACGCCCCGTGTCCCCCAGGATGGCTTAGGGGGTGGGGTACATGGGTTTGGGGCTCCCCCTGTGTCCGTGGGCTGCGTCCTTGCCCCGCGCTGGGGATGGCATTGGGGATGGGGTCGGCCTCCCCGCTAGTGTCCCCCCCCACCCTGGGAGCAGCGGGGTCCCTGGGTGCTGCGGGGGGGGTGGTGGCAGGAGGATGGTGGCCCTGGGGGATTCCTCCTGCTGGGGGGGAGGGGGTGGGAAAGGGAGCTAGTTACCCCGGGTGGGTACCGAGCCCCCCTAATCCTGCCCTGCTGGGTGCCGCCCCTTCACCCTCCTGCTGCCTAAGCTCTTTAATGGGATCGTGCGCTCAGCCCTCCTCCTCCTCCTCCCCCCCCCCCCCGGGCTCAGCACCCCTCTCCCCAGCCCATCCCCCATCCCCCAGGCCAGCAGGACCACAGGGTCCCTCCATCCCCCTCCGAGGGCGGGGGGGGCGGGGGGGGGGGGGGGGAGGGGGGCAGGTGGGTGTCCCCACCCTGTCCTGCAGGGGCTGGTTTTGGGTGCGGGGGGTGGCAGCGCAGCGGGGACCCCCCCGCGTTGAGGTGTCGGCTCGCCCCCCTCCCCCCGCCAAAGGGGCTGCGGGTCCCCGGTGTTTGGGTTGAAAGTCCCCTAAATCCCTGCACCCCGCGGGGTCACTGGGGTCCTTCTGTCCCCTTACTGGTGTCCCCATACCCCACCTGGCCTGTGTCGTGTCCCGTCCCCCCCCCCCCCCCCCGCCATCCCTGCCAGCCGCGGTGGCATGGGGACAGTCTGTCCCCGCTGTCCCCGCGGACACAAAGCCCCTTCTGAGCCTCTAATGAACTTGGCGCTAATGAAGGGGGTCCAATTAAAATACCAACACCCCACCACCACCACCACACCCGGTGTCACCATGGGGGTGGGGGGGGGGGGACACGCGACACGGACGGTGCTGGGGAGGGGACACTGATTTCGCCCCTAGCCCAGAGCTCAGGCTGGGGGTCCCCACTCTGTGTGTGTGTCCCCCCCCCGATGGCTGTTGTGCCCCCCCCCCCAGCCTGTCGCAGAGGTGGCCCTGCTGGGTGGCGTCACCTCGCTGTCCCCTTTCGCCCTCCGTGGGACAGCGGGATGGGGTAGGGGACACGGCGGGGGGGGGGACGGGGGGGGGGGGGACGGGACACGACGGGGACGGGCCCTGGTGGGTGGCATTCCGGCAGCGGCTAAAAATACCCCCCCCCGGCTCCCGTGCGGGATTAGGGGACGCGGCCGGGTGCTCGGTGGGGACACGGTCCGGCACCCCCCCCCCCAAACGCCTCCCCGACCCCCGCCCAAACGCGACCCCCGCCCACGAGGCCGGTACCGGGAGCCACCGGCGCAGGTAGGGACATGCGGGGGGGCGGGGTGGGGGGGGTGCGGGGGGGACACGATGGGCCTGACCCCCACAACACCCCCCCCCCCCCCAGCTGGGTGCTGCTTCTGGGGTGGGGGGTCCCTGTATGATGGTGCCCCCAGCTTGGCTGGGGGGTAAGGGGGGGTTTGGGGGGGGGGGGTCATGCCCTGTGCTGTGACCCCACGGGGACATCCCCTGGGGGTGCTGGGGACACCCGCGCCCCCCCCCCTCCCCCATGCAGGGGGTGGGGGGGGGGGGGGGGCAGTGACGGAGTGTGAGTCGCCTCTTTTGGGGTGCGGTGCCCCATCTGAAGGGGGGGTGCTCGTCTCGGAGGAGGCGATGCCCCATTTTGGGGAGGAGGTCGGTCTTTTGGGGGGGGGGCGGTCGGTCTTTTTTGAGGGGGAGTACAATGTCTAATGAGGGGGTGTGTGTGATGGTTTATGTCGGGGGGCGCAGTGCCCAGCCGGGGGGGGGGGGTACGGAGCTGCTGCTGGGGGGGGAGGGGTTGCGGTACCCCCACTCTGACGGGGGTGAAGCCTGTCACTCTGCGGGGGGGAGGGGGGTGTGACACCCTGCCTTGGGGGTGGCAATGCTTATCGTGGGGCTGGGGGGGGGGGGGGCACAACGCCCATCTCAAGGTGCTGCTGTTGGAGGTGCCGTTGCCATTTTGGGGGGGGGGGTTGTGTGTCCAACACCATCTCGGGGAGGGGGGTGTGATACCATGGGTGGGGGTTAGGGGGAGGCCTGGCTGTCCCCAGGCTGGGGGCTCACCACCCATCGCAGGGTGAAACCCGCCCCCCAAGCGCAGCGCTGCAGCGGGGCCGGTTGCACCACCAGCCTTCCTCCTCCTCCTCCTCCTCCTCCTCCTCCTCCTCGCCCACATCCTCCTCCCGCCCCATCCTCTTCCTCGGCCCGGCTTCCGGCTGCCTTCGCCGGGGACTTTGGTCCAACCCCGGGTTTCCTGCATCAATCATCAACCAGGGGAGGGAGCGGCCGCCATCGCTCGGCCCTGCCGTCCCAGCCCCCCGCCGGGGCCCCCCCAGGCCACCCCCCACCCCCCCCCTCAACACCTCCCCCTCTCACCGCCACCACCCCCCCCCCCCCCCCCCTCGTCACCACCATCGCCACCGTCGCCCCAGGAGCCGCCATGTCCTCGGCCGCCCCGGCCAAGTGCCCCTTCAAGAAGCGGGGCAGCCTGCAGGCCCCCAGCCCCGCAGGTGAGACCCCCCCCCACCTCACCCCCTGCCCCCTCTCCGCCGCCACGGCCGGCGCTGACACCCCGCCCCCCCCCCCCCCCCCCCCCCCCCAAACCCCCAACCCCCCCGGCGAGGTCCCCCGAGGAGGAGGCTGGGTTGGTGCTGGGGGGTGGCGTGGGGTTGGGGGGGGGGGGGGGGGGGCATCATCGTGGTGTCTGGGCTGCTCAGCGGGTGCCCCCACCCCTGCCTGGGGGGCTGAGGGGTGCCAGTGGTGTTGGGGTGTCCTGAGGGGGGGGGGGTGTCCCCCCACCGCGGCAGCGTGGGGCTGGGGGGGGGGGGGGGGGGCTCTGCGGCGGAGCGGTGGCGCAGCGAGGGGGGGGGGTGCGGGGAGGAGGAGGAGGAGGAAGGGCTGGGGTTGGGGTTGGGGTTGGGGGGTGGAGGGGTTGGGGGGGGGGGGTGATCCTGAGGGTGGTCTCGACTGGCGCCTGGCTGGGGTCGTGCGGCAGTGGGGGCTCGGGGGGGGGGGGGGGTCTGGGGGCTCGGGGTGGCGGTGGCAGGGGGTGGCGGTGGTGGCACAGGGTGGCGGTGGCAGGGGGTGGCCGAGGTGGCACCTGGCGGTTGGCACCCGGCTGGCGCTGCTGCTGGGGGGGGGGGGGGGCTCGGGGTGCTGGCGGGGCTGCTGTGGGCCGTGGGTGACACACAGGGTGACAGGTGTGTGCCGGGGGGGTGACACAGGGGGATGGGCATGTGTGCCCCTGGGTGTCGCCGTGCCCTGGGTGACTCACGTCGCGGGTGACACCGGTGCCATCCCTGCCCTGGGTGACAACGAGCACTGTTGGGGTGTCACCGGCTGTCACCGCTGCCCGGCGAGGGGGGGCACCCACCGGTACCTGCGCGGTGGGGAAACTGAGGCAGGGGAGGGGGCGGCTCTGGCTGACACGCTCTTGCACACACGTGTGCACGGGGGGGGTGCCGGGCAGTGAAGCACCCCCTTGCCCGGTGGGTCGTGCCTTAGTTTCCCCAGCCCAGACCTCAGCAATGGGCAGGGTGGGGGGCTGCTCCGCCCCACCCCCCATTTCAGTTTGGGTGATGCGAGGAGGATGTGCTACGAGGGCAAATTGGGGGGGGGGGGGGGGCAGGCTACCTGGGTTCCCCCCCCCAAGCTGTGCTGGACTGGGTGGGGGGGGGCTCTTACTGGTGACCCCAGTTTAACTAGTGGGGCCTGATTTCCAGTGCCTGCCCCCCCAGCCGGGTTTATGGTGGGGGTTTAGCACTGAGGGGGGGCTGTGCAGGGGGTGCAGAGGAGGGGGCTGACACCCCCCCTGTCAGCAGGGGAGGGTGTGGGGGACCCCCTGCCTGGTCCCCAGCACAGGTAGAAGCCGGGGGTGCTCCGAGGGGGTGTTGGGGCGATGGGGTTTGTTTGCTTCGGGGGGCGGGGGGGGCCTTGCCTCCCCTCCCTCCCAGTTTGGGGGTGCCCCCCCTCCCGTGGTGGCGCCTTTTACTCTGGATTGGGGGAGGCAGCACTGGCCTTGGGGAGGGAGGGGGGGTGGACAGAGGGATGGGGGGGATGGACCAGAGAAAGGGGGGGGGGGTGATGGGGGGGACCCCAACGTCCTGCCCCCCCCCCCCCCAGCTGATGCGGTACTGGTGTCTGCAGACCTGCGGAGCGGGCTGGGGTCCCGGCCCCTGCAGTCGGCGCGTTCCCTCCCCGGGACCCCCCATTGCCTGAAGCATTTCCCCGTCGACCTGCGCACCTCCATGGACGGCAAATACAAGGAGATCGCGGAGGTGAGTCCCGTGCACCGAGTTCGCCAGGTCTCAGGGATGTGTGTGTGTGTGTGTGTGTGTGTCTCGGGGGTGTCTCACCTCCCTCCTTCCCCCTCCCCATCCTCTCCCACCTTCCTCCCCCCCCCCACTCCCTTCCCTAACCTTTCCAGCTTGGTTTGGGGGAGGGACGCCCTCGTGGCCGCCTGTGGGCTGAGACCGGGCACAGCTCATGACAGGGGTGGTCCGGGCAGGAGCTGTTCTGCCGCTCGCTGGCCGAGAACGAGATGCGGACGGCGCCCTACGAGTTCCCGGAGGAGAGCCCCATCGAGCAGCTCGAGGAGCGACGGCAGCGCCTCGAACGCCAGATCAGCCAGGACGTCAAGTAAGCCGGGACCGTCATCATCATCATCATCATCATCGTGTGTGTGTCCCCAACGTGGGACGGGGGGGGGGGGAGGTCCCCGCATGGGGACAGGCCACCACCACCCACCCTGGGGGGGGGGGGGGGGGCTGTCGGTCCTCTGTGCCAGCTCTGTGTCCTCTCTCTCCCGTGGGTGTCGCGCTTGGTGTCCCCCTTTTTGAATTTTTTTTTTTTTTTTTTCCCCTGGGTTTTGTGTGTTTTTTGTTGTTTTCGGCATTAACGGGGTGTTTTCTCTCCCCGGCCCCTCTCTCCCCCTCCTTGTCCCTGCTGTCCCCCCCCTGCCCCACCGCTGCCTGCTTGTCCCCAGACTCGAGCCCGACATTTTGCTCAGAGCCAAACAGGACTTCTTGAAAATTGACAGTGCCACGGACTTACAGTGAGTGTCCGGCTCGGTGCCACCAGCCGGGGACACGGGGGGGATTATTGGGGACCCCCCCCCCAGCTCCGTTCTGACCCGGCCTCCCCCTCCCCACTGCTCCCCCAAACATGGAGCTGAAAGGTCCCCGCTGGACTGCTCTCGCTGGCACTGAAGGGGTTAACGCACCCAGTGGGAGAGTTTAGGGATGGGGGGGTTGGGGTGAGCTGGGGGGGGGGTGTCACAGCCCCACTGGTGGCAGAGGACCCTGTCCTGGCCCTGTCACCCCCCTGGATGGACAGGGGTCCGATGCTGCGTGTCCTCCTCCCTCCTGTCTCCGCTTGGGAGTTGTCTCTGTCACGAGTTATTTCGTTCTCTGTCCCCCCCCCCCCCACTTTTCGTTGTGCTCATGTGGGGCTGGGGGATGCGTCTGGCGGGGGGGGGGGCAACGCTGCCACGGGGACATGGGTGGCACCCAAGTGCCCAAACCTGGTGGTGGCATCCCTGGGGACCACGTCACCCTCTTGCCACCCTGGGTCTGGACAAAGTCCCTGGGGCGGGGACAGACCGTGTCACCTTCTCACCACCACCTGTACCCGCAGGCTCTTCAAGGAGCAGAGCGAGGACCTGGTGGACCACGTCCCCAAGGAGCGGGAGGCGCTGCTGGAGCGGGAGTTCCAGCGGGTCACCATCTCCGGGGAGGAGAAGTGTGGGGTGAGCCTCCCCCCTGCACCCCACTCCCTCCCCCCTGCACCCCACTCCCTCCCCGCGCCCCCCCCCGGGGCCAGGCGAGGCTCTTCAGGGTGTCAACCGCCGCTTTGGGCTTGTGGTTTTTTTGGATGTCCCCCTCCCCAGGTACCGTTCACGGACCTTCTGGATGCGGCCAAGAGCGTGGTGAAGGCGTTGTTCCTGCGGGAGAAGTACATGGGGCTGTCGCTGCAGAGCTTCTGCAAAACCACCGCCCGGTACCTGCAGGAGCTCTCCGAGAAACCCCTGGAGACCCGCGGCTACGAGGAGGTGCCCGAGACCCCCGTGGCTGCCGGTGAGCACAGAGTGGGGTGGTCTTCATGCTGGGGAAGCAGGTTTGGAGGAGCCACCCGACGATGCAAGTCTCATTGGGGGTCTCCTGGCCGCAGACGCCCCCGTGCACCCCCCGTTTGCGGAGCAGCACCCCTACGAGACGTGGGACCCCCAGACGATGCCGGCTGACCTGGGCTTCGGGTTGAAGATGGTGGACGGCGTGGTGCACGTCTACACCAAGCAGGACCTCACCGACAAGTGAGTCGGGAGGCACGGGGACGGCCGCTCGCCGGTGTGGTGGGGTTGCTGGGGGGGCTGCGGTGGGTGGCGTGGGGCACGGAGGGAGCCTGCTGGGCCATGTCCCCGCGAGTGACCCGCCTCTGTCCCCACCTCAGGAGCACGGAGCTGGACCTGCCGTACCCCGACCTGCAGGAGTTCATTGCCGACATGAATTTCCTCATGGCTTTGATCATCAACGGGCCCATGTAAGGAGAAGGGTCCCACCGTGGGGGGTGTCTTGGGGGGGAGAGGACCTTGGGGACAGCACCAGAGGACGTGGCGGTGGCTATGACACGTGGTACTGGTGCAGCTCCCGTGAGTCTATCCTGGCTCTTGGTCGTGGTGCACAGGGACGGGGAGGGGGTCTAAGACTCCAGAGCCTCATCCTGGTGGGCACCGGCCTTTTGGGGCTGGATGTACTCCCTCCTCTTCCCCAAACTGACGCCCCCTTCCCCACCTCGGGCAGCAAATCCTTCTGCTACCGCCGGCTGCAGTACCTGAGCTCCAAGTTCCAGATGCACGTGCTGCTCAACGAGATGAAGGAGCTGGCGGCCCAGAAGAAGGTGCCCCACCGCGACTTCTACAATATCCGCAAGGTACACACCGGCTCGTGGTGGGGGTCCTGCCTTGACCGGGGAGCCCTTGGAGGCTCTCGGGGCTTGAGCATCGCCTCTGACCGTGCAGGTGGACACCCACATCCACGCCTCGTCCTGCATGAACCAGAAGCATCTCCTGCGCTTCATCAAGCGGGCCATGAAGAAGCACCTGGATGAAATTGTCCACGTGGAGAAGGGCAAGGAGCAGACGCTCAAGGAGGTCTTCGAGACGATGAACCTCACCGCCTACGACCTGAGCGTGGACACGCTGGATGTCCACGCGGTACGGGGGACACCCCAACATCCTGGAGATGAGCAGGGCCGCCCCCAGGCCATCTCTGGCCAGGGTGGGGGGATCTTCTCCAGGGGTTGCCCCAGGGTGGGGGATGCTGGGGGCTCTGGAGAGGGATGTTGGGGTGGTTCTAGGGTGACCGAGAGGTCTCGGCTCACGTCTGCGTCCCCCTGCCAGGACCGCAACACCTTCCACCGCTTCGACAAGTTCAACGCCAAGTACAACCCCATCGGCGAGTCCATCCTGCGGGAGATCTTCATCAAGACGGACAACCGCGTCTCGGGGAAGTACTTTGCCCACATCATCAAAGTGAGCGGCCCTGACGGGTGACCCTCCGCACCTCCCTCCCTCCCATGCCTGTTGGTGGCCAATGCCACCCACGACCCCCTTCCCGGTGGCCAAGGGGTGACGCTTGCCCCTCCCCGGCAGGAGGTGATGTCCGACCTGGAGGAGAGCAAGTACCAGAACGCCGAGCTGCGGCTCTCCATCTACGGCCGCTCCCGGGACGAGTGGGACAAGCTGGCCCGCTGGGCCGTCAACCACCGCGTCCACTCCAACAACGTCCGCTGGCTCGTGCAGGTGCCCCGGCTCTTGTGAGTGCTGGGGGGGGGGCGGGGGGCAGATACCCTCAACCAGGGGCCACGTTCCTGGGTGGGGAGCCCAAGGACACCCCACTGATGGCTGGGGTGGGGTGGGATGGGGCAGCCGGCTCTAAGCGGGGTCCGTCCGCCTGCAGCGACGTCTACCGGACGAAGAAGCAGTTGGCCAACTTCCAGGAGATGCTGGAGAACATCTTCCTGCCCCTCTACGAGGCCACCATCCACCCTGCCCAACACCCGGAGCTGCACCTCTTCCTGGAGCACGTGAGCACCATGTCCCGTTCCCAGAGGGGGAGACGAGGGGACACACACACACACCCCCCGGTGACACCCGCAACGCCCAGCTTGGACCCAGCTTGAGGGCTGGGGCAGGTCTGCTGGAGGGGTGACCGTCCCACCCTGGGGTTGTCTCTCCCGCAGGTGGACGGCTTCGACAGCGTGGATGATGAATCCAAACCAGAGCATCACATCTTCAACCTGGACAGCCCCTTGCCGGGCAACTGGGTGGAGGAGGACAACCCCCCCTACTCCTACTACCTGTACTACATGTACGCCAACATGACGGTGCTCAACCACCTCCGACGGTAAGGACACCTCGGGGTCCCCAGCACCTGGAGGGGTCTTGAGGGGGGGGGTGTCCAGATGATGATGGTCAGCCCCACGTTGCAGGAAGAGGGGCTTCCACACCTTCGTGCTGCGCCCGCACTGCGGCGAGGCCGGCCCCATCCATCACCTCGTCTCGGGCTTCATGGTCTCGGAGAACATCTCCCACGGCTTGCTGCTGCGCAAGGTGAGCGGGGCTGGGGGTGCCCATGGGGGACGGGGGTGTGGCTGGGACCCCCTCCTCACCCTGCTCTGTGTGTGTGTCCCCCCCGCCGCCCCCAGGCCCCCGTCCTGCAGTACCTCTACTACCTGGCCCAGATCGGCATCGCCATGTCCCCGCTGAGCAACAACAGCCTCTTCCTCAGCTACCACCGCAACCCCCTGCCCGAGTACCTCTCGCGGGGGCTCATGGTCTCCCTCTCCACCGATGACCCCCTCCAGTTCCACTTCACCAAGGTGAGCGGTTAGGGGGCGATGGCCAGTGACCCCCTGCCTCCCCAAAATGGCTACGGGGTGGCCAAGCTACGGTGATGGGACAGGGCTGGTGGTGGCCAGGAGCAAGGCAATGCCAACGGGCTCTGGAGGGTGCTGGTGGTCCAGAGAGGGTGGGAGAAGCTGGGCACCTCCATCCTCTCTGGGGCTGGCCCCTGGACCACTGACTCCCCTGAAAATGGCTACGTGGTGGCCACCAGCCAAGCCACAGTGCTGGGACAAGGCTGGTGGTGGCCAGGAGCAAGGCAATGCCAATGGGCTCTGGAGGGTGCTGGTGGTCCAGAGAGGGTGGGAGAAGCTGGGCACCCCTGTCCTCTCTGGGGAGTGGCCCCTGGGTGGGTGCTGAGGCCGTGTCCCCCCACCCCAGGAGCCGCTGATGGAGGAGTACAGCATCGCCACCCAGGTCTGGAAGCTGAGCTCCTGCGACATGTGCGAGCTGGCCCGCAACAGCGTCCTGATGAGCGGCTTCTCCCACAAGGTGCCGCGGCCGCGGGACCCCCGAGCGCCCGGCGGCGGGTTGCTGGCAGCCCCCCCCCGAGGTGCCTGGCAGCTGTGGGAGCTTCTCCTGGCTGTTGTCCCCAGGTGAAGAGCTACTGGCTGGGTCCTCACTACCTGAAGGAGGGTCCGGAGGGCAACGACATCCGTCGCACCAACGTCCCCGACATCCGCGTGAGCTACCGCTTCGAGACGCTGTGCCAGGAGCTGACCCTCATCACGCAGGCGGTGCAGAGCGAGGAGCTGGAGACCATCCAGGAGGAGGACACTCTCACCATCACCGCTCTGGGCACCCACTGACACCCCCCCCCCCCACACCCTTTGTCTCCCGCGGGGACCCCTCTGGCACCCCTCATCCCTCCAGGGCTTCGCCGCCGTCCCCCTCCTGCTACCTCCTGCCCTGGGAAAGGGACGCTCCCCGCTGCTGCTCCCCCGCCGGTGCCACCGTGGGGGGTCGGGGTTTGCTGGGTCCTCTCCATTTCTTGGGTTTTTTAAAAATTTTATTTTAGTGTTTTTCTTTTGTTTTAAACTGGTGTCTCCTCGCTGGGTTGGTCCCTGCTGGGCTTGGTGGCACAGGGACAAGGCTACAGGAGGTGACACGGGTGCGGGCACCGCCGGGGTGTCCTGGCTTCACCTCACAGGCTCAGGACACGGTGACAGGTTGGGGGACATCAGTGTTGGGCGTGGGGACGTTGTGGGGGGACCCAGCCCAGCAGCAGGACCCGGGTCCTGATGCTTTTTAATTGCCTGCCCCCCTCTCCGTCCACTTTCTTGCCCCACGGGGACACGGGGACAAGCCAAGCAGCACCCCAGGGACCCAAACCCGGGCTCTGCACCCCCAGGCTCCTCTCGCCCCCTCCCACGGGGACGCCACGTCAGTGGGGACCCGGTGGCCGTGGGGCCATGGGGTGCTGCTGGCTAGAGGGGACAGTGCTGGGTGCAGGGTGCTCCATCCTCTTCGCCACCGCAGGGAGGAAGGCCAAGGGACCTGGGTGACGTGTGTCCCTGTCCCCCACGCTCCCAGGACCTGTTTGGCTCTGGACGAGGCTTCTCCCAACCCGGTGGGGCATTATCCCATCCCCGTGTGTCCCCCCTCCGCCCCAGTCCTGCCTCCCCCCGCGGTCCAGAGCCGGTGGCCGCCGCTCCCAGGACAAAATGATGGCGACTACAAAAAAAAAAAAAACAAAAACCCCAACCAAGCATGAAAAATAAAGTATTTAAGTAAAATACTTCAAGTGACGTGTGGTGAGGGGTGGGGAGGAGGTGGGGCGGCCCCAGAGGGAAACAGGCAGCAAGAGGGTGGCCCCACAGATTGCCACCACAGGGTGGGGGGGGTGTGTGTGTCCCCCCAGCCCACCCGCCATGGCTTGGCTTCGGGGATGGGGAGTCCCCAAAGGTCTGGGGGTGCCGGGGGCTGGATCCTGAGCGGCGGGTGGCAGCCCCGGCACTGGCTGGCGGGACGCCCTGGCACCCTGCCTGTGCCCAGTCATGCCAGCGGGAAGGGGAAAGGGGAGGGTGCTGGGGAGGGCTCAGCACCTTTGGCCCTGTCCCTTCCCCTGCCCCGTCCGTGTCGCCGCAGAGCCGGAGCTGGGTGCCACCATGGTGGTCACGTTGGGGTACTGGGATATCCGTGGGGTGAGTGGGGTGGGAATGCCTCGCTGGGGAGGGGGTGTGTGTGTGTGTGTGTGTTTGGGTGGGTGGGGAGTGCAGGGGGGGTGTTGGTGGGTGCCAAAATGTGGGTGCTGTGTCCACCCAGCTGGCCCACGCCATCCGCCTGCTGCTGGAGTACACGGAGACCCCCTACCAGGAGAGGCTGTACCACCCCGGCCCAGGTAAGGACCCCCCCCTACGTGTGTGTCCCCCCATATGTGTCCTCTCCATGTGTGTCCCCCACCCTGGGACCCTCGTCACCCCGGTTCGTGCTGCGTCAGGAACCAGCTGAAGGAGAAGAAACGCCCCGTTTTGCAGGGCCAAAGCTCAGCCTGTCTTCTTGCCCCCCCCCCCCCCCCCCCAGGTCTGGGGGTGCCCCTCTGCCCCCTCGCTCCCTCTGCCCCCCCCCCGCCCTCCCCCTGGACCTTGTCCCATTGAGTTCAACGTCGTCCCCCCTTCCCTGCCCAGGGTGTTGGGGTCACAGGTGGCTGCTCCTGGGACAGAGCAGAGACCCCCCCACCGTGCACCCACATCCCCCCCTGAATTTTATGTGGGTGGGATGAGCAAGGATGGGGGTGTCCAGCGGGGCGTGTGTCCCCCCCTCCATCTCTCTGTCATCCCCCCCCCAGCCCCTGACTACGACTGGAGTGACTGGACCAGCGAGAAAGAGAAACTGGGCTTTGACTTCCCCAATGTAGGTGATGGATGGAGAACTGGGGGGGGGGGTGTTGGGGGGGGGTGGGGGGACACCGGGGCTGACACCCCCCCCCCCCATGGCATCCCCCTCCCCTGCAGCTGCCCTATCTCATCGACGGTCCCGCCAAGGTGACGCAGAGCAACGCCATCCTGCGCTACATCGCCCGCAAGCACCACATGGGTGAGCGATGGGGGGGGGGGGGGGGGGCACAGCATCAATGTGGGGGGGTCCCTGGGGTGTTTGAGGGGGCGGGGTGTGTGTGTGTGTCTCCCCATCCCACAGGCGGCGGGACGGAGGAGGAGATGCTGCGTGTGGACGTGCTGGAGAACCAGCTCATGGATCTGCGCATGAGCTTCGCCCGGCTCTGCTACGACCCCAACTTCGTGAGTACCCCCACGGGGTGGTGCTGGGAATGGGGGGGGGGCACAGGGGGATGGAGACACCCCCTCCCTTCCCCCCCGGGGGTGTACATCTTGTCCCCAAGCCCTCTGGGGTTGTGGGGGATCAAGACACGGCCAGCACAGGGTGGTGGTGGGGTGCATTGGGGTGCCTGGCTGCAGTCAGGGGGTGATGCCCCTGGGTGCTGGGAGAGGGGGGGGGGTGTGGCAGCCTCCCCCCCCCCAGCCCTGTGGCCCCAACCCCCATGTAGGAGAAGCTGAAGGCGGCGTACCTGGAGCAGCTCCCCGGGAAGCTGCGGGAGCTGTCGCGGTTCCTGGGCTCCCAGACGTGGTTTGTGGGGGAGAAGGTAGGTTGGAGGGGGCTGGGGGGGGTGGTCCCTGTAGGGGCTGACCCCCCCCCCCCCGTCACCCCCCCACTCTCACCCCCCCTGACCACCTCTCCCAGCTCACCTTCGTGGATTTCGTGGCGTACGACGTGCTGGACCGGCTCCGAATGTTCGTCCCCGAGTGCCCCAAGCTGCAGGACAACCTGGGCCAGTTCCTGCGGCGCTTCGAGGTGAGACCCCCGTGTCACGGCCCCGGCCCCCACCCCCCACTGGCCCTGGCACCATCCCCAGCACCCCAGTGTCCCTGTCTCCATCTCTGACACCTCAGTGTCCCCATCCCCATCCCTAACACACTGGGGTCACCATCTCCGCTGCCATCCCTGATGCCCCGATGCCCCTGTCCCCAACACCCTGGCGGACCCATCCCTGTCCCCAACACCCTGGTGCTCCTGTCCCCATCCCTAATACCCTGGTGTCCCCATCCCTGACACCCTGGTGCCCCCATCTCCATTGCCACCCCTGATGCCCCAACGTCCCTGTCACCATCCCTAATGCCCCAGTGTCCCTGACCTCGTCTCTGACACCTTGATGTCCCCATCCCCATCCCCGACACCTCGGTGCTCCTGTCCCCATCCCCAATGCCCTGGTGTCCCCATCCTCATCCTTGAATCCCTGATGTCCCCGTCCCCATTCCTGACACCCCGGTGTCCCCGTCCCCAGCCCTGGCACCCCGGTGTCCCTGTCCCCAACACCCCGGTGTCCCTGTCCCCAACACCCTGGTGTCCCTGTCCCCAACACCCTGGTGTGCCTGTCCCCATCCCTGACCCCCCGGTGTCCCCGTCTCCTCCCCGCAGGCGCTGGAGAAGGTCTCTGCCTACATGCGCTCGGGGCGCTTCGTGAAGACCCCCGTGTTCTTGCCCACGGCGAGGTGGGGAGGCACCAAGGAGTGAGCGGGGTGCCCCCCCTGCACCCCCCGTCTCGCCCTCTCCCGCCCCCCTCATCTCGCCCCCAGCCCCTGCAGAATAAATCTGGGGGGGGGTGGGGGTGTTCCCCTTATCCGCTGCCTCACGGGGTGCATCGAGCCGCCGTGGGGCCATGGGGGGGCTGGGAATGGGAGGTGGCTGTGGAGACCCCCCATTATGTTGGGGGGGACTCCTGGAGAGGGGGGTAATGGGGAGGGGCTATTGGACCCTCCTGCACCCTGGGGTGGGGGGAAGCCATTCCCCCATTTGCCCCACCCGGGGTAAGGGGGATCCCCCCGTGGAGATTACGGGGCCCAAGGGGGGGGGTCCGTGCCCCCCCAGGATAATGAGACTCCCGTACAGCTTAGGGGGTTGAAAGGGGGGATCCCCCTGCAGCTTGGAGGGGGTCACAGAGGGGCCTGTGCCCCCCCAGGATAAGAGGGTCCCTATGCAGACTGGGGGACTCCTGCTCCCCAAAGCCAAGGGGACCCCCTCTGTAGTCTGGGGGGGCCAAGGGGGGGGCATGTCCCTCAGGATAAGGCGAGGGGGGGCACATGTATCTTGGAGGGGCTGTAAGAGGGGGGGGTGTCATCCTGTGTCCCCCAGCACAAGAGGGGGAGGACCATACAGACCTGGGGGGCACCTGTGCTCCCCAAAGACAGGGGGGATCCCCATATAGCGGGGTGGGGGGACTGCTTGCAAAAGGGGAAACCCGTGAGCCCCCAGGATAAGGGGGACCCTCACAGAGCTTGGGGGGGGATGTTGCAGAACCCCAGGATAAGGTGGGACCCCCCTGGAGCCTGGGGGGCCATATATCTTGGAGGGGTTGCAAGGGGGGGGGGGTCACCCCGTGTCCCCCAGCATGAGGGCTCCCATACAGACTGGAGGAGACCCGTGCACCCCAAAGACAGGGGGGATCCCCATAGAGCGGGGGGGGTGGGTGGGGCATGCACAGGGGGAAACCCCTGAGCCCCCCAGGATAAAGAAGACCCCCCCATGGAGCTTGGGGGGGGGGATGTCGCAGAGCTCTCAGGATAAGGCGGGATCCCCATGGAGCTGGGGGGGTCTCAGAGCCCCCAGGATAAGGCGGGAGCCCCATGGAGCTGGGGGGGGGGGTCTCAGAGCCCCCAGGATAAGGCGGGACCCCCATGGAGCTGGGGGGGTGTCGCAGAGCCCCCAGGGTCAGGATCACCCCAATACAACCAGGGGAGCCCCATAACCCCACCCAAGGGGGGGGGGGGGGGGGGGGGGGGGGGGATGGGCTACCCCTCTTCTCCAGCCACATCCAGGCCCGTCTCCCTTTAAGACACCGCCCCCCCCCCCCCCCCCCCCCCGCGCCCCGCGTTAAGCCACGCCCCCTCGGAAAGGGGCGGGGCGAGGCCGCCGCGGGGGGGGCGGGGGGTGTGGGGAGTCACGCGGGAGGGGGCGGGGCAGAGCACTCGCGCGCGCGGCCATGGCGGTGTTGGGCTACTGGGACATCCGCGGCGTGAGTGGGGGGGGAGGCACCCCCCCCCTGCCCGGAGGGGGGCAACCTTTGGGGGGGGGGGGGGTACCATGGCCTGACCCCCCCCCTTGCCCTCCCCCCCCCCTGCTCTTGGGGGGTCCCCTTGGTTTTGGCAGGGGGGGGGGTCAGGGGGGTCCCCTTGGTCTTGGGGGGGGCTGCGGGGGGGTCCTCGTGCACTGAGGGGGGGGGCACGTTGCTTTCGGGGGCACCCAGGGGGGGTGTGGGGTCCCCCCCCGTGCCTGCGGGGGGGGGGGGGAGTGGAGTGGGTGGCGCTGGGGGTACTGGGGGGTGGGGCGCGGCTCGCTCTCCTCTGTGCCTCAGTTTTCCCATGGTGGGGGGGCCGGGGGCATTTTGGGGGGGGGGGGGGGGTCAGCAGTGATCCCTGCCCCCCCCCCCCCCAGCTCGCCCACGCCATCCGCCTGCTGCTGGAGTACACCGAGACGCCCTACGAGGACAAGCTGTACAGCTGCGGGGAAGGTGAGGGGGGGGCCGGGGGGGGGGGTGGGGTGTCCCCCCGCCATCCTTAAGCTCTTTGGCTTTTGGGGGGACACACACACACACGGCACCATCCAACACCCCCCCCCCCCCCCTTTTCCTCCTTCCAGCTCCTGACTACGACAAGAGCCAATGGATCAACGAGAAGGAGAAGCTGGGGCTGGACTTCCCCAACGTAGGTGGTCTCGAGCCGGGGGGGGGGGGCGGTTTTTGTGGGGGGTGAGTGCCCCGGTGTCCCCGTGCCCTGGTGGCCCCATGCCTTGATGTCCCCTCCAGCTCCCCTACTTTATTGACGGCCCCACCAAGCTCACGCAGAGCAACGCCATCCTGCGCTACATCGCCCGCAAGCACAAGATGTGTGAGTGGGGGGGGGGGCTGGGGCTTGGAGGTGGGATGGGCTTGGAGGTGGAGTTGGGCTTGGAGGTGGGATGGGCTTGGAGGTGGGATGGGCTTGGAGGTGGAGTTGGGCTTGGAGGTGGGATGGGCTTGGAGGTGGAGTTGGGCTTGGAGGTGGGATGGGCTTGGAGGTGGGATGGCTTGGAGGTGGAGTTGGCTTGGAGGTGGGATGGGCTTGGAGGTGGAGTTGAGCTTGGAGGTGGGTTGGGCTTGGAGTTGTGGTTGGAATTGGGCTTGGAATTGGGCTTGGAGTTGGGTTTTGAGTTGGGTTGGGTTTTGAGTTGTGGTTGGAGTTGGGCTTGAATTGGGCTTGGAGCTGGGTTGGGTTTTGAGTTGTGGTTGGAGTTGTGGTTGGAGTTGTGGTTGGAGTTGTGGTTGGAGTTGTGGTTGGAGTTGTGGTTGGAGTTGGGTTGGGCTTGGAAATGGCTTGGAGTTGGGTTGGGCTTGGAATTGGCTTGGAGTTGGGTTTAGAGTTGGGTTGGGGTTGGGTTTGGAGTTGGGTTGGGCTTGGAATTGGCTTGGGTTTGGGTTTGGAATTGGGTTGGGCTTGGAATTGGCTTGGAGTTGGGTTTAGAGTTGGGTTGGGGTTGGAATTGGCTTGGGGTTGGGTTTAGAGTTGGGGTTGGGCTTGGAATTGGCTTGGGGTTGGGTTTAGAGTTGGGGTGGGCTTGGAATTGGGTTTGGAGTTGGGTTTGGAGTTGGGTTGGCTTCGAATTGGGCTGGGCTTGGAGCTGGGTTGGGTTTGAGTTGTGGTTGGGTTGGGCTTGGAATTGGGCTTGGGTTGGTGGGCTTGGAGTTGAGCTTAGAGTTGGGGTTGGCCTTGGAGTTGGGGTTAGGTTAGGGTCAGGTTGGGTTGAGGGGGCAAGCCCCCAGCACTGACATCTCCCCATCGCGCAGGCGGTGAGACGGAGGAGGAGATCCTCCGCGTGACATGCTGGAGAACCAGATCATGGATTCCGCATGAGCCTGGTGATGGTCTGCTACAACCCCGACTTCGTGAGTGTCCCCCTGCTGCGGGGCTGGGTCACCGCACCCGGGCCGGGCTCTCCCCTGGCCATCGGCATCGGGGACCCCACGTGGGGAAGGTGCTGTCCCCTGGGGTGGGGACGACCAGGGTGCCCGGCCTCACCCTCCACCCTTCCTCCTTGCAGGAGAAGCTCAAGCCGGGCTACCTGGAGCAGCTCCCGGGGAAGTTGAAGCTCTTCTCCAACTTCTTGGGGACAGAAAGTGGTTTGCAGGGGAAAAGGTACCACTGGGACCCCAGAGGGGTGGCAGGAGCTGGGGAGGGGGTTTGTCTCCACGCTGGTCCTCACCGTGTCCCCCCCTGCTCCCTCCCCAGCTCACCTTCGTGGACTTCCTCATGTTCGACGTGCTGGACCAGAACCTCATCTTCGAGCCCAAGTGCCTGGAGCCCTTCAAGAACCTCAAGGACTTCATGGACCGCTTTGGGGTGAGTGGGGCCACCCGGCATCACCCTTCCTGGGAAGGACCCCAGCCCACCCCCCAGAGGGCAACCAGGGGTGGGGGGTGCCCCGGTGGAACGGGTCCCTGACGCTCCCCTCACCCCCGCAGGCCCTGGAGAAGGTGGCCGCCTACCTGAAGTCCAGCCGCTTCCTGAAGATGCCCATCAACAACAAGATGGCCAAGTGGGGCAACAAGAAGGAGTAGGGGGCTCAGCGTGGGAGCTGGGGGACGCCGGGGGGGCGGGGCCCTGACCTGACACATACCCCCCCCCCCCCCCCTCACCAGCACCCTCCATCCTGGAGTGGGGTGGGCACCGCTGACCTGACCCCCCCCCCCCCAGTACAATAAAGTGCTTTAGATGTGGCACCCTGACCCCCTCCCTTCTCAATTCGGGAGGCAGCGGGGCTTAGTGCCCCCCCGCCCCCCCATGGTGCAGAGGTGGGTGGGCTGGGGACAGCCCTGTCCCCCTTGCTGCCACCATCGACCCCCCCCAAAACACAAAGAGCTGCCCAGTTTGGGGGCCCAGAGGTGACCCTTGGGTGCTGCTGGGCACATCCCGGCCGGGGGGGGTGGTGGCACGCCATGTCCCCCTCCCTATGTCCCCCTCCCTGCCGTGTCCCCCTCCCTGCCCTGTGTCCCCCCCCTGCCCCCCCAGCGTGGCCCACAGGTGACACAGGGATGGGGTGTGTGTCCCCCCCCGCAGACCCTGGTGCTGTCACTCTCTTTTATTTTCCACACAGCCACTCCATTTTGGGGGGGTGCACACACATTTCATGATGCCTGGCCCCCCCGGGGGGGGAAAGGGGGTGCTGCCTGCCCCCACTTCCCCACAGGGGTCCAGCAGCTCATCTCCCTGGGGGGGGGGGGGGGTCCCCAAGAGCCCTCTGGCAGAGCGCTGGGGGGGTCCCAGCAGCCTTGTGTCACCAGTGGCCTTGGGGGGAACGTGTCCCCTAACCCCCAAAGAGTGGCTCTTCATTTTGGGGGGGCAGGTGTGGGGGGGTGGGGTGTTTCTGCCCCCCCCCCCCGCCATGGTCCTGCAGTGGTCGGGGTGCTCCATCCTGGTGGGGACAGTGGGGGACACACACACGGTGGCTCAATCCTTGGGGCCCATCTGCAGAGAGAGGGAAGGGAGAAGCAGTGGGTGGGTGGGGGGAGCCCCAGGGTGGTGGAGGGGGGGGGTTGTCGCGGGGCTGGGGGTCCCTCACCCCCAGGATGTCCTGACGGAGGAGAGCTTGAAGAGGACTCGCCGCACTCCTCGGGGCAGACGGCTCGGAGCTCCTCCGGGGTCATCTGCAGGAGCTGGGACCCCCTCAGCACCCCCAGGCACCGCACCGTGCTGCGGAGGGACACAAAGGGGGTGAGCAGGGCCTGCCCCCCCCCCCCCCCCAAATGGAGCCACACAGGGGGGGCTCAAGCATCCACCTACATCCGTGAGAAGCCCTTGTCCTTCAGCCAGGCTGTCACCTCCGCCGGCGAAGAGTCGGGGTGCAGGTTGGGGGACTGTCCTGGAGCAGGGGACGAGGGGAGGGGACAGCGGGGTGATCCCCTGCCATCCCCTTCCCGGTGGGGGGGGGGTGTGGGGGGTGGGGAGGGGGGGACACCCACCTGGCTGGCACTGTCCCCCACTCCGTGCCACTTGCCCAGGGGCTCCAGGATGTTGCTGGGGACGTAGCCCTTCTTGCCCCGGTCGTCCTGCAGCAGCCACCACTTCTTCCTCTGGTCCAGCACCTAAGGCGTGTGGTGACAAGGTGGAGGGGGGGTCCAGCACCCTTTCAGGACCTCCCCCCCCCCCAGCAGGCAGGGTGGGGGTCCCGTTCCATCCTTCCCAGGAGCACCCATGGTTTCTACCTGCAGCGTGTCCCCCATCCTGATGCTCAGCTCCTGCGGGTTCCTGCCCTGAAACTCGTACAGGCTCGGACCAGCCCCTGGACAGGGAGGGGGCCCTGGAGATGATGGGGGGGGGACACACATAGACACAAGCATCCAACCGGGGGCCAAATCCTGCCCCAGCCCTCAGCACCCACGGGGCAGTGGGGACACTTACCCTTGGCCGGGATCGTCCCTCCGGCTGGTGAGCGGTGACTGTGCGGGGAGCAGAGAGGAGGGGGGTGTTGAGAGCGAGTTGGGGAAACTGAGGCAGGTGGTGGGATGTCCTCCCCCACCACCACCCCGTGCCCTACCTGCTCCACCGGAGGGGGCAGCCACCCATCCGAGAAGACGGGGGTGTAGCTCGGCACCAGCTCGCCGTTGGGGTACGTTGCCCTGCAACGGGCGCGGAGAAAGCCAAGGTGGGTGGTGGGACCCCCCCAGACCCCCCAAAAAGGCTTGTCACCCCCCACCCCCTCACTTGGTGTTGGGGAGGGGGCTTGACCCCACCTGGTTTTGTTCCAGGCGCTGCCCAAGCTCTTCCAGGTTCTGTGGTCATCCTGGTGGAGGGTCTTCTCCAGCAGCTCCACCGCCTCCGGCAGCAGCAGCGGCGCCTCCACCGCCGGCGCCAGGCTGCGGTTGGGGCACTGCTCCAGGACCTGTCGTGGGCAGCGGTGGAGCAGGATGGGGAGGGGTTTGGGGTGGGGGTGAGGGCCGCTCCCACCCTGCTCACCCCTGGGTGGGGGGGGACGGTTGGGACCTGCTTTTGGGACACTCACAAAGGAGAGGGCCATGAAGATGAGATGCAGCAGCTCGGAGGGGTCCGGCTCCCGCATGTCCTGGTGGGTCCTTCCCTGAGTGGAGAGGGGGAAAGGATGTCCCCATGCAGCCCCCTCTGAGCCCACGCAGCCCCCTCATCCCCACAGACCCCCCCCTCAGCCCCACACAGCTCCCCCAGCCCCACAGCAGAGCCGTGCCAAGGTTGTCCACGAGCTGTGGGGTCACATCCAGCCCAACGGGACCTACCATGAGGTTGAAGGCGTATTTCACCTTCTGGAAGAAGTCCGTGTAGTCCTCCTCGGAGGGCAGAGCTGGAGGGGCAGAGAGGGGGGGCTGGCACCGGGATGGGCCCCCACCAGCCCCCCAGGGTCCAGCCCTCCCTCACCGCCTTTGTTCTTCATCTTCTTCTTCTTCAGTTTGGTGGTGCTGGCCGAGCCCAGGGCTGTCTTCAGCCGGACCACGAAGAGGTCCAAGTCACTCAGCACGTGGTTGAGGATCTCCTGCAGGAGCAGGATGGGACACGGTGGGTGCTGGCGAGGAGAGCTGGGGTGTCCCCGTCTGAGGTGGGGTGGGACTTACAACATCTCGGTCCACGTTGGACATGACCTGGCCTGGGGGGTTGGTCAATGGCGTCTGTGGGGTGTCCGGCAAGCCTGGTGACAGCAGAGGGGCTCAGCTCTGCTCCCTGTCACCCCACTCCCACCCACTGCAACCCCCCCCCCCCAAGACTCACTGTAGTCCGAGGAGGGCAGCCCATGCTGGGGGGGCTCCTGGAAGTCAGGTATGGGGGCTTCTGGAAGTCAGGCTTGAGGACCTCTGCCCACCGCTCGGGGCCGTCCAGGGACCCGGGGGGTACTGGGGGACCGGGCTCGGTGGCATGTCCAGGCTGTTCCTGGGCAAGGAGGGATGGGGGGGGGGGGTGTCTGAGTCCAGGGATGGGGTTTGGGGGGGTGGGGGGGGGTCTGCACCATGGGGATGGGGTAGGAGGGGGGCTGAGCCTGGGGGGGGGGTTGTGCTGAGCCAGGAGGTGAGGTACTGGGGCGAAAGGGGGGGGGTCGACCCTGCAGGAGGGTCTCTGCCAAGGGGGATCTCTGCCAAGAGATCTGCACCCCAAGGGAGGGATGATTTGGGGGCAGCGTGGGTTTATCGCCACCCCCACACCCCCCCAGGGAGATCCTCCCCCTCCCTGCCCCAGACCCACTACAATTTGGGGGGGGGGGGAGGTGGGCAAGGGGAGCAGATTTGGGGACCAGCCCTGACCGTCCTCAGGGAGGGAGGGGGGCAAAACCCCACGTACCCCCTTACCTGTGCCCATGCTGACTCCTCTGCTCCTCCTTCCACTCCTTCACCACCTTCTCCAGGCTGTTCTTCAGCGTCTCTGCCTGGCACAGACCCACCACCATCAACCCCCCCCACCCCCCAACCTCCATCCCGGGGTGCTGCGGTCCCCTAACCCTCACCCACCCTTCGGGCTCACCCCCAGATGCCCACACTGGAAGAGCAGGACGCTGGTCCCCGGGGGGCTCAGCTCCTGCACACTGATGGCCAACACCGAGTCGTAGCCGCCGACGTCCAGCACGGCCGAGCACCCCTGCACGCTGCCCAGCGGGTAGGCGTCCAGCTCCTCCTAGCCGGGGGGGGGCGGAAAACGGGTGCTCAGCGCTCTCCTGCCCCCAAAATGGCTAGTGGGGGCCAAGGGCTAAGGGGCTGCAAGGGCCTGGGGGTGAGGGTGGGGGTGGAAGGGTTAGTGAGGGGTGGTGGGGTTACAGGGTGGCGTAGCCAGGGGAATACCAGGCTTTTGGGGTGCTGAGTCCGGGGTGGGGGGGTGGCATGGGGTAGGGTTGTGGGTGCCAGCTTGTAGGGGTGCAAGGGTTGGGGGTAGTGGGGTTATGGGGGGGGGTAGTGTTACAGAGGTGCCAGGGCCAAGGGGCTGCCAGGCTTTAGGGGTGCAAAGGTGTGGGGGGGGGTACCAGGGTTATGGGGGTGCCATAGCTGGGGGAATACTGGGTTTGGGCAGGGATTGGATCGGGGTGGGTGTCATGGCCGGGGGGGGTGGGGGCGGGGGGGGGTTCTAGGGCCAGTTGGGTGCCAGGGCTGGGGGTGCTGAAAGGCTGATGTGCCTGCAGGGGTGAAGGGGGGTACCAGGATTAATGGGGTGCCACGGCTGGAGCAGGGGTGGAGGCCAAGGGTGGTGCGAGGGCCCTTGGGGGGTGTGTGGGGGATATCAGGGTTATGGGGGCGCCAGAGCTGCAGTGGGTGCCAGAGCTGGGGGCCACCAGATTTACGGGGGTGATGGGTCCAGAGTAGGTGCCCTGGCCAAGCTGGGTGCCATGGCCAGGGGGAACCAGGCTTTGGGGGGGTACCAGGCTTCTGGGGGTGCCCTGGCCAAGCTGGCCAGGGGGTACCAGGCTTTGGGGGGGTACCAGGCTTCTGGAGGTGCCCTGGCCAAGCTGAGTGCCATGGCCAGGGGGTACCAGGCTTCTGGGGGTGCCCTGGCCAAGCTGGATGCCATGGCCAGGGGGTATCAGGCTTTGGGGGGTTACCAGGTTTCTGGGGGTGCCCTGACCAGGGGGTACCTTGCTCTCCACATCCCTCAGCACCAATTCCTGGTCCTTGACTTGCAGGATGAGATCCTGCCCCCAGACCCGTCCCTGAGCCTCCAGCACCTTCAGGCGCGCCAGGCAGTCGTCGGTGCTGCGGATGTCCCTCTCCAGGCGCAGCGTGAGCAGGTGCTGGAGGGGGGGGACACATGGCACCGGGTGTCACCAAGCGCCCTGTTGCCACCCCACGCTCTGCAAACCGAGGGGGACCTTGGCGAGGTTGGGGGATTTGGGGCAGTTGGAGGGGGGGAAGGGGGGGGAGTCTCCTACCTCAACGTGGTGTTGGAAATCGCTTTGGGACTTGAGCAGGGTCTGGACGTAGTCCTTGCGCTGCTCTGCAGGGGCACGCAGGGTCAGGGGATGGGGACACGTTGGGGACAGGAGCAGGGGGGTTTTGGGGTGCAGCCCTCACTCACTGTAGATGCTTTTCCCGCTGGGGCGGGCGAAGCTGTTGGACGGTCGGAGCAGGGAGCTGTTGTCGTATTCGCTCCTGGACGGACAGACGGACGGACCTTTGTGCCCCCCCCAGCGTGGTCCCCCTCTCCCCACCCAGCCCTCGGGGGCCCCCAGGGTGGTGACACCCCCACCCTGCTGGGTACTCACCGGGATGAGGGGTTGCTCCAGCTCCTGAAGGTGTCTCCCATCTTGCGGGGGGGCAGCGAGGGCGGCTCGATCCTGCTGCGGCGTCCCGGGCTGGGCACGGTCCCCGTGTCACCCCCAGTGTGTCCCCATTCCACACCCCCCCCCCCCCCCAGGATGATGGCATCCCCCCACTCCCCAGCACGACCCCCCCTGCCCCCCCCATTCCCAGCCGTCCTGCTCCATCCCAGCCCCGTGGGGTTCACCCAGAGGCCGAAGCTCCCCCCCCCGCCATGTCACTAGATGGGGGTCCCTGTCCCGGGGTGCCCCGTGCTCACCCCAATCCCGGCGCCGCTGGCTCGGCCGCCCAGGCTGGAATTGCGCAGCGGAGGGTGGCACGGGCGGGGGCGAGGGCTTGACGTTGGCACCGCACCCGCCTGCTCTTTGCCCGATGGCGTCTGCTTCAAGGCGGGGGGGGGGGTGGGTGGTGGTGGTGGTGGATGACACACGTGGCGAGGGAGGGGGGACACAACCCCCCCGGCACGGCCACCGTCACCCTGCTCACCCTGAGGTGCCCACCCTACGGCAGGGCTTGCTCGTCTCAGGGGCACCCAGGTGGGATTGCAGGGTGCCCCCCCCCACACCCTCCACACCCCAAGGCCAGCCTGGTGGGTCTGTCCCCAAGGGCTGAGCCTGGGGGATGTCCCGCGTGGTGGCACCCAGCTGTCTCTCCCACAGACCTCTGTGCCCCTGCCCGGTGGGTAACCCCAAGCTCGCCCCGAAATTTGCTCGCCGCTGGGAAAAAACCCTTTCTAGGGTGGTTTGGGCCGAGGAAGGAGCCGGATCTGGCGTGTGGGTCCATGATTTGGGTTAAGGCTGGTGGCAGCAGGGTCACTGTCCCCAGCGCTGTGGGGTCATTCCCGCCCCGGGGTGTCCAGCCCTGCCCCATCCCGCAGGGTCCCCTTTGAAGGATCCATCCATTGGCACCCCCAGGAGCACTGGGGAGAGCTCCGGTCCCAGTCTGTCCCACACTGAGTGGCCATGGTGTTGTGTCCATGGGACCCGGGGTGACCCGCTGGCCTCCTCCCCTGCCACAGCGAGGTGGGTTTTGGGTTCATTTTTGAGCCTTTTTGGCTTCTCTGTTCTGGCCCTGGTGCAGCTTGTTGGGGGGGGCTGATGGGTGGGCTGGGCTGTGGCTACCATGTCCCCAAGGATGTCACTGGCTGTGCAGGGTCCCATTTGTGTCTGCCCCCCCCCCAGCACTGCAGGCTGTCACACCCTGGGTGACATTCTCTCCATTTTCTTTCCAGGTTTTGGGGCCAAACTGGCCCCACCACGGAGGGACCCCAGCATCCTGCACCCCAGAGCATCACACGGAACAGGGGGGTGACACCCCTGCGGGGAGGGGGGGGGGTGTGTGTGTGTTCGGGGACAGTCGGTGAAGGCGTACGAGCAGAACCGAGGGGACAAAGTGGCGGGGGGCGGGGGGGGCTCGGAGTGGCCCCCCAGGGAACGGGGAGGGGGGGGTGTAGGGGTTGGGGTCGTGCCTCAGTTTCCCCATTTCAGGGAGGGACCGCGTGCAGTCCCCACCTTCGGCCACCAGGGGGCAGTACGTCCCCACGTCGCCCCAGACGTGTGGACCCCCCCCCCAGATGTGCAGCCCCTCCCCGTATATTGGACCCCAGATGTGCAGGGTCCCAGATGTGCCCGGTGCCACCCCAGGTCCTGCTGGCATCACCGAACACCACCCCCCACCCCCACCCCCCCGGGGTCCCTGGTGCTGGGGACATTTAGGTGACAATTCTCTAGGTGAGGGGGACACAAGCGGCCGCCTGCTCGGTGGCATCACGGTCCCCGTGGGAGGTTTGGGGTTACAGCCCCCCGATATTCATAGTGTCCCTGTCCCCTCCTCCTTAGGGACCATGCACCCTGCCTGGAGGGGGCAGGGGGGGCTTGGGGAGAGGTTTGGGGAGCAAAGGGCGGCGGGTGTCTCCTGGGATAGGGGCCAAAATGCCCCCCCAAGCCCCCTCCCCCCCCCGAGGCCCCTGTCCTGCTCTGGAGGGGATTTAAATGGCATTTGGGATCCATTTGGGATGATGGGTGCTGGCTGGCTGGAGCGTGCTTGTCCCTGCACTGCTCCCCAGTCCACCCACTACAACACACCAGTCAGCACTGGGACACGTTGGGGTGCAGTGCTACCACAGCACCCCTCCCTCGCACCCCGTGGGGAGCCAGTCCACCCAGCACCCCTCACTGGGAGCCATGGGGGCAGGGAATCCACCCAGCACCCCTCACTGGGAGCCATGGGGGCAGGGAATCCACCCAGCACCCCTCACTGGGAGCCATGGGGGCAGGGAATCCACCCAGCACCCCTCACTGGGAGCCATGGGGACAGGGAACTGGGGTGCCCCAGCGTTCCCAGCTCTGCTGGCTCCCCGCACCACCCAGGGCTCCCAGACGCCTGGGTCCTTCCCAGTGACGGTCCCCAGCACCGGGGTGGCCTCGAAGGCGTGACGAGCTGCGAGGAGGAAGCAAAGTCCCCGCGACCGGGACAACAAACCCCGTTGGTCACTCATTAACCGGGGACGCCAGCGGCACCGGCTCAACCCCAAATTGTGCACCCTGGGGTGTCCCCAGCCAACCCCAAGGTCCCCCTGCACCCAAAGCCACGTCCCAAGGGCTGAGTCAAGGCACCCCGATACCCCCCACCCCAGTCCTGACGCAAGCTCGGCCATGCCTCACTTTCCCCAGCTCCTCCCAGTCACCCCACTGGGTAAGCTGGGAATGGCGCCGGCTGCGGAAATATTATAAAAACACTTCATTTTAGTGGTTTTTTTTTTTTTCCCTCCTTGATTTCTGGCCAGAGGTGACACCTCTCTGCGCGTCCCCAGCCCCACTCGCCCTTCCCCAGGCTCGGGAATTCCCCAGGGGCCACCAACCCCCTTGGGATGAGCCGGGGAGGGGCTCGGAGGCTTCTCCCACCCCCCCAGCCCGGGGTGACGCCGAAGCCTTTTGCCATTTTGAGTTCAGAACCACCCCCCTCCGGTGCCAAAATGTGCAAAATCGGTGAGTTGCCCCCAAAACGCAGCTATTCCGGGGAGGAAAATGGCCCCAATCCTGCACCCCCTTTTCTGCCCCATAAAGCTCCTGGGTGGGGGGGGGGACACACCAAGGGGACAGCCCTGGGGACACGCACCAGCCACCCACCCTGTGCCCACTGGAGATGCAGGATCAGGGCCAGCTTGGGGGGGGCCGGTGCAGATTTGGGGGTGCCCAGGCAAGCGAGGGGGACTACAGGGCCACCAATTTCTGGAATGACCGGTGACACATCGCTCCCGGCCAGGTGCCACCAGGGCCCTGGTGCCGGAAAGCAGCGGTGGCTCTGGCTGTTGGGTGCCGGCCAGCGGCACAAACCACCGGCCAGCCGGGATCCGTCCCCACGTCACCGAGGCGAAGTGTGGGGCAGACCGCGGTGTACCGGGACCTGCCGCTTAATTGCTGGGCACCAGCTGCTCCCCCCCATCATTTTGGGGACGCAAGGGGCCGGTTTAACCCCTTGGGGGTTGGGAAACTGTGTGGGAACGTTCTCCCTGGGCCGGAGGAATGGCACGGCATGGCACGGCACGGCACAGCCCCAGGGTCAGGATGTCCCTCTCAGCGATGCCCACACCCCCACGTCCTTCTGCCCTCCGTGGGGGTCTCCTCGGAGGTGACGGTGACAAGCTGATGTCACAGCAGCCGGGCTCAGGTGCTGTTTTGGGGTGACAGGAGGGGACAGAGGGAGGGATGCTCGGTGAAGTCCCGCTGTCACCCTGTCTCCCCGCATCCCGCTCTGTCTGTCCCTGGTCCAGGGTCACTCCAGCACGCCGTGTCCCACCCCTGCCCGCGGTTTTGGACCCCTCTCCGCCCAACGAGCGGGGCTGGAGCCGGATCCAGAGCACCCAGGTGGGTGCCCAGCCGTGGCGGTGCCTGGGGGATGCTCTGGCAGGCGCTGGACCCGGGTCACATCCTGCCAGGCACGGCCACCGCAGGAGGGCACCGCGGAACCGGTGCAGCACCGAGACCCAGCGCCGGGGTCCCTGTCACCCTGCTGGGTCCCTGTCACCCTGCTGGGTCCCTTTGCCATGGGGGCTCGCTGGGGGCTGCGTCTCCCCCTCCACCATCCCCGGAGGTGCTGGCTCGGTGCTGCCACCAAACCCCTCGTTCCCCTGGGATTATCCTCGATGTCACCCCAAGAGAGAGGCTGAGCCTGGTGCCATGAGCTGTGTGGCCGTGGGGCACCCTGGTCCTCGTTGCTCCCACTTATCCTCATTTTACCAGCGTGGCTGCTGAGTCCCACCTCTTCGGAGGAACAGGAAGAAACCTCTGGGGCTTTCCAAAAATCCCTCCAGCCACATCGCCAGGAGCAGCACCCCAGAAGAAATCCTCCTCCTCTGCTTTTTAACCTGCTGCTGATTCTTTTTTTTTTCCCCTTCCCTCATTTCTGAAGGACGATGGAGAAAATGCTGGCGAGAGGATGACGCCCTGGGGGTTACGAGGGCGCATCAGCCGGGGGATGCCCACGGCCAGCACCTCCCAGCAGAGACCCAACTGGGCACCAGCCACTTTTGCACTGCGAGGTTTTTTGCCTTGAAGCGGCTGAAATGGAAAAGAGCAGCGAGGGAGCTGCCTGCGCTGCAGAGCGCCGGGGATGCATCACCTGGGTCCCCCCAAATCCTGACCCGCCATCCCGGCCCACGGACACCGCAGGAGCCCCGTGAAGTCACGTGTGGCCACATAAAACCGTTTTTGACCTCCAGAGAAGCAGCCGGCCCCACGGCTTTGGCCACACGCTTGCAAAAAAAAAAAGCATCTTGCTTTTGGGGTGAAGAGGGAAAAGCGGCATTCCTGGGACCACCCCTGTCTGGGTGGGTTGCTCCCCACCGCCTGGCATCCCGGCAGCACAACCCAGCCGCAGCCCGGGGATTTCCAGAGGTGGTGGGGGCCGACAGGGCACTGGCAACACACGGGTTTAATTAGAGGTGACGAGGGCACGCAAACGAGCAGGTTACAGCCCGTTCGGGGGTGGCCGAGCTGCTGCAAGTCCCTGGAGGCTGTGGAGATGCTTCTCGGGGTTTCCCACGCTCCGGGTGCCGGGGGAAGGTGGGTGTCGGGGTAAGCACCGGCTGGGAGACGTGGCTGGGGCTGGGAGAGGACGGGGAGGGGGGTTGGGGAGGTCAGACCTCCGAAGTCATCCCTGCCTGTGGACGTGTCCCCTCTCCGGGATGGGGAATGGGTCCCTGATGTGCAGAGCGCGGGGAAGCCTGAGCAGCCCAAGGAGCCCTGCGAGCCCAAGGAGAGCTTGGAAAGGGGTTTATCCTGCTCTGGTTTTGGTATTTGGGATGAATTACCCCGTGGGAAGAGCTGGCGTCTCCATTGTCCCCGTGCTGCCCCTCCATCCTGCTCCCCACCCCTTCCCTCCTCATCATCGCTGCCCAAACTGGGGATGAACCTAACCCGAAAGCTTCCCTGCGTGCCCTGCCGGAGCAGCACTCTCTCCAGGAGCAGGGTCTGGCCCTCAGAACTTTCCTCCACCCCTAAAACCCAACAAATTCAGGGCTGAGCAGAGCTCAGCCACCAAATCCCTCATGCTGGGAGGCCGGGGGACCCAACTGGGTCTCGGCATGGCAGCAAAAGGAGCTCGGCAAAGCCTGGAAGCCCCAACTCTTCACTTGACGAAAATGAGCTGAATTTCTCACCCAGACGGAGCAGCCGGAGCCGGTTGGGGACCCAAACCCATCACCATCGACCGCTGCAGCCTGGCTGCGAGCTTTGCCTTTAGACACCGAGCCCAGGGTCATGGCAGGGAGGAGGATGGGGTCAAGTGGTGTAACCAACGGCGTTTCCAGGGAAAACACAGTTTCACCGATCTATTTCCAGGGAGGGTGGTGAAGGTGGTGGATGAGGCAGCACATGGGTTATGGCAGCACATGATGCTGAGCTGGTCGGGGTGCAGAGGGCACAGCCAAAAAAGGCTGCGAGCGGGCTCCGCCGCGATGGGTTGGGACGAGCGGTTCCCTTCCCGAGGTGATGTGCCGTTGAGTCAACGCTCAAAGAGACCTCGTGGGCGGTGGGATCGATTTGGGAGCCACCCGTGAGGTCCCCGGCGGGGGGACAGGCGAAGAGCGTGCCCCTGAGCACGGGTTCGTGGCGTCTCGCTCGATGGAGAAGCTCCGGAGGAAATTGTGAAAGGGCGACCAGATGCCGCCTGCATCCCCTGGGGTGGGTGGGGGAAGCCCATGGCAGGAGATTCCCTGGGCATCGGGTGGGGTGGGTGCCTCCTTGCACGTCATCGGATGTGTCCCGTTATCTTGGGTCCTTCCTACCCTCGTGGGGGTGGGAGCTGGGTAAAAGGTGGTTGCAAAGGGGCTCAGAGCTGGAAAGGGGGGGGGGGAGGGGGGGATTGGGGCAGGATTAGGAGCACTAGGAAGGGTTTTAAGTAAAATCCCAGCTCCTGCTCGTGCCATCAGCTGGCGTCTCCCATGGTCCCTGATCCCACGGGAGACACAGGACAGGAGTCCCAGCGCCTCAAGTCCCCTGGCACTGCTTCCAGACCGACACTGTCAGGGCTTACTGGGACGTAAAACAGCTGGGTTTCCCCCAAAAGGCAACAGCTTCCTGCCAGAAAATGTGCTTTCATTCATAAATATTCAGAATGGGAAATGTTTGACCTTCCGTATGGTTTGGCTCCTGTGGGAAGCTGGCCAGGGAGGAGAAACCATTGGCTCACCCGTCCCAATTCGTGACCTGCGTATCCAAGACGGTTTGCCAGACAACAAGGGGTTGATCAGGTCCTAAAATTGCTCTACATAAGCTTTTGGAGAAGAGTATCCAAAGCTCTGAAGGCTTGGACACTCGCTCTTTCTGGGTTTTGGCATGTCCCTGGTCTCTTCCTATCTGCAAGCCCCAGGCAGCATCTCCAGCGTGAATCCGGCCGGCAGCTGGTGCCTTTTTCTCCTGGTTTGGAAGGTGCCTGGTGGACATGCAACCCATGGGTGTGGCGAAGGTAAAGCAATAGCAAACCCGGGTGATTCACGGATGGTTTTGAAGATAACTCATCCCTACGAGTCCTCAGGTCCCCCATCAGCAAGGGCTGGAGAAGCCGGCGGTGCTGGGGACAGGATCTGCAAGGCAAAGGGGCTCTGTGGGTGATTTTTGCCCTCTCAGCATCTCCCAGCCCTTAGTTCAGCCTCCGAAGTGGCTTTTAATGGACAGGCAAGAGACAAAGACCAAGGTCCACGAAGCTGGGAGGTGCCCGATGCCTCCTGAGATGCCTCCAGCAGCTTCCTGGGCTCACAGAGCAAACTGTGTCGTTGCTCATAGGGGATGTAGATGGTCCTGGAGGGATGTGGTGGGTCTGAGCTGGTGTCTGCAGGTTTAGACCTCCCCGGTCGTCTCTGGTCTGGTTGGAGACGCCTTGGCCCAGGCTGGGCAGGAGGGAGCTGAGTGTCTCTGAGCCATCTCAGAGGTCTGGCAGATGGAGATGTCAACGGAGCTGGGGTTCAGCTCCCTGCCGCTGAGGGCTCAGCAGTGCAGGACGCTCATCGGGTCCTTCAGAGGAGGCCACGGAGAAGGGCTGAGCCTGGGGGAGCAGCTGGGATGGTTCAGGCTCGTAGACACCCCAGCCCGTAAAAAAGGACCTTCTGGCTCCAGATGCTGAAATCAGGCAATTGCTTGAAAATGTCAGCTTGCATTTAAATAAAATAAAATAAAATAACAAAGCAGCACGCTTCTAGCTTGCAGGGTGGTGCCAACCCAGACATCAAGAGCGCAGACTGCAAAGACCCGGGGCCATGGGCGCTCTGGGGCAGAGGGAGAGGACAGCCCCGCTCCGCAGCGGCTCGGACCCGGCGAGGGATGCTCCACGGGGCACCCTCCTCATCGTCGCCCTCGCAGCGAGTTTCGGGAGGGTTTTTTCGCTCTTTGTTTTGGTTATTTATAACTTTCTCCCTTTTGGTTTTAATTTTCAAGCAGCATCTCGTTGCTCCAGGAAGGACTGAGATCCACCCGGCCCCGGCACGCAGGAGGCGGCCGCTTCTCCAGACAGCAGAAATTGGGGATTGCAGGTCCAGGGGTGCACAGCACGGGGCTCAGCGCCCCCCGGCACCCAAGGGTGACCCTGGGCGAAGCGAAAGGGGCTCGAGAAGATGGTTTTGAGATGGAGCCTGGCTCGCTGGAGGGGTTAAAGCTCTGCTCCCGGGAAGAGCCGGCTCCTTTCCAACCTGAGTAAACCCATTGCTCCTGCCAAAACCCGGCGCCGAAGGCCGTTGCGGGGTTTTTTCGGCTGTAAACAGCCGTTGCTCGGTGGTGCCGCAAGACCCACGGGGCCGGCACCGCTCAAACCAGAAAACGTTCGTTAATTAAGAGCGGGTAAGAGGCGCTACCCAGATTCTGGCACAGGAACCAGCCGTGGAGGAGGCACTGGGGGGGCAGCGGGGGGGGGGGGTCTGCAGCCACCCTATCCCCGCCGCCGCTTTGGGGTCATATTTGGCGAAACCCCTCGGCAGGACGGTGGGGATTTGTGGCCGCGGCGAGGACGAGAAGCACCACGGCAGCGCCGGGCGGTGTGTCTGGCCAAACCACGCTGGCTCTTTGCAAATGCCCGCCTGGACCACCCGCCCGGCCCCAAATGTTTGGGGCATGGAAAGCAGCCGGTTGCATTGCACCAGGGAGTCGGGGGGGGGGGGAGGGGGGATGCCGATGTCACCTCCAGTCCCCGGTGGGATGGACACAGCGAGGCGAGATGGAGGCGGCTGGAGGGGTTAAATCTCCTCCCTGCTCCTTTCCAGCCTGAGGAAGCCCATCGCCCTGCCAAAATCCTGCTGAAGGCCGGCGCGGGGTTTTTTCCGCCCGAGGAGGGATGCTCGATGCCTGATGCACCGGTTTGCAGGGGCATGGAGCGGGGAACACACCCCAGCATAACCTGGCCTTGAGTTGGTGACACCAGCAGCCCACGATCCCGCAGGATCTGGCTCGGGACACCACCCAGCACTGGGGGTGCCTGCGCTGGCTCCAGCCTCCGCAGCTCCATCCGGCAGCTCCGGCACAAGCTGCACCGTTATTATTTACAAGAGGGGTGGGCGTTTCGCCTTTGCTTCCCTTTATTTTTAAATTTATTTTTCTTTACTTTGGATTTCTGACTCATCTCGGCCTGTTGCCGGGAGGAAGCTGGAATCAAAAGTGTGTGTCCCAAATATCATTTATATCAGCTAAATAAAATCCTCCCCCAAACACACAGGGAGGAAAGTAAAGCAGCGGCTCCCTGGGACCGCCCAGGACCCAGAGCCGCTTCTCCTTCCCCCAGTCTCATTCCTACGGAGGAGGAAAACTCAAATTTTCCTCTTTTATTCCAAACCACAGCTGGTTTCCAGCTCTGCAAGCACAAAGACAGGCCCGGAGCTGCTCACAAGCAGAAGGGCGATGGGTGCTCCCCCTGCCCCTGGGTGCTCTGCCTGCCTTTGGGGTACCCAGCCCCGATACCCATGGGATGCTCCGTGGGGATGCAGCACCCATGGGGCCGCCAGAACAGGGCATGGGGGAGTGCTCTGGAAGGAGTGGGTGCCCTGGAGGGGAGGGCATCACGTAATGAGGGTGCCCAAGAGATGAGGTCGCCCTATTAATATGGGTGCCTGGTTAATCAGGGTGCCCCAGAGATGCTGCTACCCCTGAGCTGAGGGTGCCCTGGAGGTGAGGGTGCCCCCAACATGAGGGTGCCCCATTAATAAGGGTGTTTTGGGGACGAGGGCAGCCCAAAAGTGAGGGTCCCCTGTTAATGTGGCGGCCCCATTAATGAGGACGCCCAGAGATGGCGGGTGTCCCCTTAACGAGGGTGTCCCAGATATGCTGGTGCCCTGTTAATGCGGGTGCCCCACTACTCAGGGTGCCATGGAGGCGAGGGTGCCCCAGAGAGAAGGGCGCCCCATTAATGAGGGTGTCCCATTAATGAGGGTGCCCCATTAACAAAGGTGTCCTGGAGACGAGGACACCCCAAAAGTGACGGTCCCCCGTTAACGTGTCTGTCCCACTAATGAGGGTGCCCTGGAAATGAGGGTGCAAGGTGCTTTTTCTCCCCGGTTTTGGTGAGTTTGTCTTTGCAAGGTGGTGGTGGGGGGGGGAGGTCCCTTGTCCCCTGGCAGGTCCCTTGTCCCTCCACCAGCCAAGTGTGACTCAGCAGCCAAGCCTGGCTGGAACGTATGAAGATTCTGGGGGAAAACAGCCCAAAAGCAGCATGTAGGGGGAGTGTGTGTGTGTGGGGGGTGAGCTGTGCCTCCGGCATGCAAAGCATCCACCCAGACACCCCTAAACCCAGCCCCCAGCCCCTCCAGGGGACATATCCTGCCCTGGGACAGCTGTCCTGCGGTGTGTACAGCCCCGTCCCCCAGCCCACGTGGAAGACACGGTGTCACCAGGGAGGCTGAGTTCATCCCCCTGCCCTGTTCCTGTGCTTCGCCCCAGGAAATTCCCCCAGCTCAGCCCCGCAGCAAACCCGGATCCACTTTTCCAAGGGGAAAAAAATGCTCGGCTGACGCTCGGCCGCATCCTGCGCGGCCGCCCTGCGCCAGGTGAGCCCTGGGGGCTGAGCGAAACCAGCTGCCAAGTGTTAGTCCTGATACCAGGGAGGATAAATTTGCCTCCCTGGCTCAGTAAAAGGGTTTTGGAGGGATTGAAGGATGCTGTTGGGCCCTCATCCCAATCTGAATCCTAATCCATCCTCTCTCTATTGCATTAGCAGCTCAGGTCCTGCTCGTTCCCTGTGCCAGGTGCTGGATAAGGAGGAGCCAGCAGCTCGTTTGCACCCTCACGGGTAGGGTTGAAGCTTTATTTCTTCTTAAATCCACAGCCTGGAGGTGCTCCTGCCCTGAAATGGGGGTGGGGATCCTCCGGTTTCGGGGGTGGCACAGGGCAGAGGTGCTCAGAGCCGTGTTTGTCCCCGCAGCAGCCGGGCTGGGGTGCAGAGGTGGGTTTGGGGACAGGGATGAAGGCAGTGTGGTGGCATTGGGGGGGACACACGACACCCTGAGGTGGGGATGGGGCACAAGTTCCCTCTCTCCCTCTGAGTCACCAGGATCACCTGTTGTCACCACGTGGCCGGTGCTGTGGTGGCTCGTGGGGTGTTTTGGGAGGGGGTTGACACTCAGGCTCCATCTGCACCCCGAGATGCTCAGCCTGGGGGGTCTGGGCAAAGCCAGATCCCCCCCAGGACAGCGGCTGGGGTGTGGCGCAGCACCCCACATGCTGCTCAGCTCCCCTCGTTGTAAACTTTTGCCCCCAAAAAAGGGGATTTCAGCCCATGAGTGGCTCCAGTTTCATTTTTCCATGCTGGGGAGCATGGAGCAGACGTGGTTCCAGCCACTTTCCTGGGATTTGGCTCTTTTTTTCCCCACCCTGAGGCGAAGGTGTTGCTTTTGGGGTCAGGTACCTCGCAGCGACATTGAGCCTCATCTGCGAGGAAAAGGGCTGAAGCGAAGCCAAACCACCCCAAGACCTCCCAGCCAAGAGACCTGGCGCTGGGCAGGAGGAATTTACAGCTCCAAGTGGTTTGGGTTTTTCCCAGGGAGCTGATCGCAGCTCATGTCCCACTTTTCCGCAGTGTTACCATCAGCTTGGGGTAACCGACGGATCCCCGCTCCGAATCCTGCCCTGGTCCCTGCTGCGGCCAGGTGGAATTTTGGCATCCCTGGGGGTGGAGGTGGGCTCCATCCCAGCGCTGCGCCGCTCTCGCCGGGAGGAATTAACATTTTCCTTCTTTTTAATGGGCATTTCCCTCTTTTTGCACCAGATGCGGGCTCCAGCATCGGCCCTGGGGTGGGATGGGGATTCAGGAGGCGGCTCTGCCCCCCACGAGCCGAGTCCCTGGGGCCATCACCGCGGGAGTGGGAGAGTGGGGATGCGACCCAGGCGGAAACCACAAACGGTTTCGATGTGTTTATTAGCCCAGGCGCTACTTCCCACCCCCCGGCCTCGTTTCCCAACGCCGGCTGCTGAATTGCGAAGCCGCTCGAGCTCGGCTCTACACGCACCAGGGGTGTGCGACGGGTGGCGGGGGGGGGGGGGGGGGGGATGCAGCACCCGTGGGGGCACGACACCGTCCGGTGCCTGAGGGATGGCTCTGCCCCTGGGACAAGGCAGGGGTGGGTTTGGGGGAGGCGGATGGGGGGATCCCAGCATGGCTGGGAGCGATGTCCCCGTGTCCATTCCCGTGGCTGGGAGCAAAGCCGGAGCAGTGCGTGTGCTGGGGGGGGTTCACCGTCACCCCAGGGTGATGGTCGCTGTTGTGGAAAGGGTGAGCGGTGCTGGCCGTGGGTCATACTCTTCCCCCCCCCCCCCAAAAAAAAAGCTCGAGCAAAGGTTGGTCTTAAAGAAAAAGAGATAAGTTTCCTCTTTTCCTTCCTCATCGGACGCACGTGGTGGTGAGGTCATGGAGCGCCTGGGCTGGCGGCAGGACGTGCTTCCAGCTCGGCGTAATCGCATCCCCAGCGCCACGGCGAGACCGTGTTTTTGGCGGGCCCTGGGCGAGCGGCAGCCGGGGGGGGGAGGTTTCTCCTGCCTCTGCCCCCATCCAGCAGCGCTCCCCCGCTGCCCCTCCAGCTCCGCTTTCCTCCTGGTCAAAGCGACCACATCCTGAGCCAGCCCTTGGGCTCCTGCCTTCGCTCCCGCGGGATTTCCCGGAGCGGCTTCTGCATCCCAGAGGCGAATGTGGTTTTGCAGGGGGAAAATCAGCCCCAGATGTGGCTGAGCCTCTGCTGCTGCAGCGCCCATGAGCAGGCCCAGGGCCCGCGGAGGGCTTGGGGACACGGGGACAGCGGAAGGGACCTGTTGGGTGGCTGGAACCTTGAAGCCAGGAGCTCCCGGAGGGGTTTATCCCACCCATTGGGGAGCACGGGCAGGGGGACAGCTTCCCCTCTGCAGCTGGGTGCTCCCCAGGGAGGGGTGATGGGGGTATCCAGGGGGTCCCCCACGCTTGGAGACAAGTCACTGGGCGATGGGGCAGTGCCACCAGCACCAGTGAGCAACACCCTGGTGTTTTGGCTGAGCATAAGAGCCCGGCACAACCGCTGGCTTGGCCACTCAGCCCTCGGCTTGGGAGGCCGTGGGGCAGCTCCTCTGATCTGCTTCTGATTCCCACCCTGGGGGTGTTTTCTGGGGAGAGGGATCGCTTGCCGGCAGGAGGAAGGTCCCCATCACCGTGCCACCATGTCCCCAGCTGACGGCACAGCCATACGGGGGAGGGTCATCGTGAACTTTAACAGATCAGGGATGCTTGGGGACCCCTGGGGACATCACGGCTGAGGTTCCCTGGCTGAGCGTGGAGCTGCTGGCCCCGCTCGGGGCAAACTGGCGGAGGGCTCTGGGGCTGGAACCGCACGCTAATCGAAAGAGGATGGAAAACTCTTGTGGTTGCTTGGAAATGAAGCACGGCTACGAGCAGACCACACCAGCCTCCAGATGCGACAGCAGTGGCCGCGGGACGAAATTCCGCTGGATTATACTTAATTACGAGCGCCGAAGGGGGGGATGGCGGCAGCAAACTGGCCCCGTGGCATCGCCGGGCAGGGGGAGCAGCGTGGAGCCCCTTCCCCACGGCTGGGTGTGGGTTTGGGGACCAAAATCCAGGTCTCCTTGTTGAGCTGGGACTCGCCTGGTTCATCTCAGCCCCTAAATTTCAGCCTTTCCAAGATCTTTGGGGATCCTTGGTCCATCCCGTTGCTTGGGGTGGGAGGAATCACGCCGGGGGGCTGCCGGCTCTCTCCGTGACTTGGAGGCACCCAGCGTCCTGGCCCCCATCCCGCAGCCTCCCCATGCGGGGACGTGGAAGGTGACCCAAACTCGGGGTCCAGGCAAGGGGCCCCCCCTCCAAGCATCACCCACCCTCCGGGGCCACGAGCGCCCTTGCAGGTTCCCTATCGCGGTTTCGTTCTCTTCGGCCTCGCCGGGCACCGCTTCCGCCCGCCCCGTTGCGACAGCGCGTTGCTCCACGGGGCTCCAAAGGGGCCGTGGGGCCGTTCTTGCCGGCGGTCCCGGCGGGCTGCCGGGTGGGAGGATGGGCGGAGGCACAGCACTGCATGCCAAGATGCATCAGCCTGTGTTTTTCTGGTGGCGGCTGAAGGTTGTTTGTGCCGTCCCGGGGATGATACAATGCTCTTGGCGTAGGTGCGTGACCCGGCGGCAGGGCACAGGCGGTGCTGTCGGCCTGGAGGAGGGCGATCCGGGCTACCCCGAAGCATCTCCTCCTCTAAGCATGAGCTCTAGTCCCCCTCCAACTGCTGCAGGACCCTGGTTTTGACCAGCTTTGCTGCATGCCTGCGTGAGCGCCCCACTTTTCAGCTCTGCTCAGTCCCCCCACCTTGCACCTGCAGCATGGCCGGTGCTCCCCGGAGCAGGTCAGGGCGTTTGCTCGCTGGCTGAGCAGGAAAACAGTTCACCTGCTGAAAGGGCCGTTAGTTTTCTTGGAAAAAACAGCAAATACATCAAAATTGGTGTCTCCAGCCATGTGTGGGAGCCGGTGTGCCCCATCACGGGGCTGCTCGGCTCCATTCTCAGACACGGATGGAGGCCGCAATGGATGGGGGGGAAAAGGATGGGGAAAAGGCATCAGGTTGGGAAACATCCCCTGAGGGAGGCTGATGGAGGCTGGAGCACCTTGTCCAGCTGCAAGGGAGACGGGAAAGGCCGGATTCAGCATCGGCGTTGGCTGGGGAGGGTGGGAGCCGCGGGAACAGGCTGCGCTCGCTGGCCAGTGGCTTTTCGCCGGGAGATGCCAGCACGGCGCTCGGTCCTGCCGTGCCCCATCTCGTGATGCCGAACTCGGGCTGCCTGGCAGCAGGGGGTTGGCGTTGCTGTTTGTAACGTGTGTTATTTGGTTTCCCAGAGCCCAAAAGATGCTTTTAATAAACCCGAGTGGATCCCAGGCCCTTCCCAAGCGCAGAGCTTGGCTGGAGAGCCGTGAGGCTGCAGAGCTTTTTGCAACACCCCCCCCAAACTCCTCTTCACTCCCTTCCGCCACCTTCACCCTCACCAGCCATTGCAACGGGTCCAAATCTCCTGTTTTCAGCCCCAAACGAATGACATGACATGGCCCCCAGCCAGGGCACAGCCGGGCTTGCAGCATGCGTGCGCCCCGGCACCGCCAACAACCCCAGCACCGTGATCCCTCCTGACAGCCGCCTGAGACGCATCCCTGCGATGGAGAAGGGCCGGATCCAGGCGTGGAGCCACGGGGAGCTCTCACGGCCAAGGCTCATCAGGGCTAAACCGCCGTCGGCTTCCCTCGACCTGCCGGCGGCTTCCCGTCCCCCCAGGTAGGGCTCAGGCTCTCGGAGGCCATCCCGGAGCCACGGGCGGGAGGGAGGAGGCAGCTTTAGGGTGCTAAATCCTCTGCTGCTAATGAAAAACAGGTTCTGTGCAGCCAAACAGCTGATCCGTGGCCACCGAGCTGAGTAATGCCTCGAATTCCTGGCAGGAGCCGCTTCCTTTCGGGAGGCGAGGGCTCCTTCCACAGCGAGCGGGGCCCTTCGCGTGTCTCTCCTGACGGCTGAGCCTCGCTTGGGGACCAGGGAGCCCCCAGCTGCCCCTTGGGGATCGGGCCCGATGACAACCAATGAAATTAGGGGGTTTTGCACGTTGCAGGGGGTCCAGTGGGTGATGGTCTGTCTGTCTGTCCAGCCCTCTGCCCATCCAGCTGGCCCTGCAGACGCTTGACTCGCTCTCCCTCCATCCGCGGCGAGGAAGATGACGGGGGCTGAGCCCCGCTGCACCCTGCAGCACCCTGGGACTGGTCCTTGTCCCCCAAGGTGTCGCTTTGGCTGGCAGGGATGCCCCTTAGGGCTGGGGGTCCCCCCTGGATTTCGAGGATGGATGTAAGCAGGGAAAGGAGCTCAGCAGCTCCCGGGGACGGATCCTGCTGCCAGCGGCGGGGCAGGACGGCTGCTGGGCGTGGAGCAGGATGAGGCCGTGACTTCGTCTTCACCGGGGCTCTCGCACACCCCAACCTGTCCCCTTCTGCCCCCTCCTTCCCCGGCAAAGCCCCGGTGGCACCTGGGGACCCGGGGACGCAGGCGGGGACGGGGCCCAGCGTGTGCGTGTCCGTGGTGGAGCTCGGGGCCAGTCGCTGATGTAAACAGCTCCGGCTGTGGATAAACAACCAGCCCCGGCGGGGAGGACAAACAGCTCCTCTGTTCCCGTTCGGGGCAGCTCTGGACCCTCCCCGTGACACCCCAGCAGCATCTCCAGCGCTTGGGGTCGGTGGCTTGAAACATCCCCTCTGGCCCCACGTTCGTGGGTGGCACAGGGGTGCCACCCCACCAGCTGGGGCTGGACCTGCGTGGGGTGCAGATGCCCAATTTGAGGGGGGGAAGAGGGGTTTTAGCCACCTGGCCACGTGCCGAGGTCAGGGATGATGCTGGCTCCATCCCTCACGGCAGCCCGAGGGCCGTGGCATCCTGCCGGGGCTTTGGCAGGAGCTTGTACCCGAACCCAGCGACAGCCAGGGACCCCCCCAGCCTTCTCAGGGTGGGTGTCGCCAGTCCCCCCCCCTCACTGCGGCGCCAAGGCCGGGCTTCCCTGGAGCGCTCCCAAGCCCTTTGCCCATCCTGCCCCTGGTCCTGGCGCAGAGCCGTGCTCCCCCCAGCGCTGCTCCGCCGCCCACCCCCACCGGTGCCCGGCTGCTCCTGGCGCAGCCCCCGGGCCCCGCTGGGGGTCAGCACCCGCTCGGCTCCAGCCAGGCTGAGCTGGAGGGTGCCAAGGTTGCACCCACACGGCACCACGCCACGAGGACAAGGTGATGCTGAGCCAGAGGGTGCTCCCTGTGTGGGGCTGAGCAGGGGACAGGGCGCACTGGGGGCCGTGACACCCCAGCACCCTGGTTCTGGGTAGACTGGGGGTGCTGGGGAGCACCCATGGGTGCAGCCTCCCTGAATGTGGACACATGGAGATGCCGCAGGGTGTGCAGCCTCCCGCTGCCGCCCCAAAGATGCCCCAGCTGAGGGGCTGCTGGTGGCACGTCCTACCCCGCCTTGTCCCCCCCAGACTCGGTGGGCGCCGGCAGGCAGCTGCCCGGGGAAAGCTTTTGGCTCTGGCTCCAGCCACATTCCTCGGTGGAGGGAGGAGTGGAGCCAGAGCTTGGCGTGACTCAGCTTCAGCCACGAGGGCTGCGGACCCGCTGGTGACCCACGTGGGGCCATAACCCACCCTCTGCCCCCCTGGCATGCCCCCCTGGCATGGGCGACCCCTCTCCTAGCCAAGGGGCTGAGCTTTAGCCCTGCCTAGGGACCCCCGCCAGCGTGTGCCAGGGGGGCGGCACGTCCCCCGAGAGCCTCCGTGGTCGAGGACGGCCGAACCCCGGGGTTATGATAACTCCAAAAAGGGACTTTCTCCGCGGGCGCCGGACACAGCCTGACCCTGCGGTTCCCTCGCTGCCAGCCCGGCCGGCCGACAGCCGCCGATCCCCCTGCACCCGGATCTGGTCAGCACTTCCCTCCCCTGGGTGCCCACTCCGTGGGGTGGGCGCTGCTGCCAGGGGACCCCCAAGCACGGGGGGGCGATTGGGGCTGGATGGGGGAGAGAGGGTCTAGAGCAGGACAGAGGGTCCCAGCTTGGAGCAGGAGCCATGGGAGGGATGGAGAGGATGAAGCGAGGGGCTGACTGCGGGATGAAGGCTCCAGCCTCATCCTGCCGCCTGCTCGCGGCCTCCCGAGTCCCCACGTCTGGCAGCGGGCCGGGGGGGAGCGCCTGCCACCCGCATTCCTCCGCTCCTCAAGGAACCGACTCGGGACCTTCCCACGGGGATTTCCAGCCTGGGCACACACCACAGCGCTCCAGCCCGGATCGTGCCGGGAGGAGCCGGGGGGGGGCCCTGCGGTCCTGGCTCCGCTGCAGCGCCCGGCGAGGCTCGTCCACCGGCTGCGGGGAGAACGTCCCAGCCCGGCGGTGAATCACCGGGGAAGGAACTGATTAGCAGCACTTTCTTGCTGGAAATAACTTTCTCCGTTTGCAGCCCAAGACTGGGGGTGGCTTTGGTGGTGCTGCAGGTTTTACCCCCTTTTTTGGTGCTCGCTGGCCCGAAAAAGCCTCCCAAAACGAGGCGTTGGGTTGGGATGTGCTTCTGCTCCCATGGGGGATGGGAAGAGGGGGAATTGCTGGAGCTGCTCGACCAGTGTCACCTCCCTGAGTGTGAGGGTGGAGGTCCGGGGATGCTCCAACCACAGACACGGAGGAGATGTGGCTGCAAGCGGGACGGTTCCCGTGTCTGGTCCAGGCCCTTCGGAGCCGGGAGCATCCTGCTTCTCCCCATCCCCCTGCAGCCATGGGGACCCTTCTGGGATGCCCACAAGTCCCCATGGCCTCATCCTGCCTTTCCCTCCCTGGGTGACAGCCCCAGGGCTTGGAGACGGCTGCGGGGGGTGGGGGGAGATGGGGACAGCAGCCCACGGGCAGTAGCAGAGCAATGACAGTGCCGCTGGTCCCAGTTTGCAACTGGGAGACTGACAAAGAGCTCTGTTGTTTTTGCCTCCCCAAATTTTGCCGCCTGTGGTGCGGATGGGGGCGGGGGTGCTGCCGCCGCTGTCACCCGCCGCCGCTCTTGGTGGCGTCTCTATTTCTGCCCCGTGACTCAGGGATTTCGGCAGGTTTGGGAGGGGAGGAGGGGCAAAAGCCACTTTCCTGCCAAAAAAGTAGAGAGGCGGCTGCTGCTGTTGCCCTCCATCCCGCAGCGGGTGGATTATTAACCCGAGTGCGACACCGTCCCTCCATCCTTCTGTCCCGCTGTCCCCCTGCCCGCGCCCGCTTGTCCCATGACTTGACGATGTGACACTTTTCCGGTCACTTAAAAGGAGGGGGGCGGGGGGGAGTGGGGATGAGTGTGCGGGAGGTAAGAAGGAGCGTGGTCCTCAGCCGGTGTAAAAGGGCCTCACGCGCTGGCACGGGGTCCCCGTGAGTCACCCCTCCGGCGGTGGCGTCACCCAGCTGTGTCCCTTGAGCGCCCACCCCGGTGTCCTCCCACTGCCAGGTGCTGCTGGGGCTCCCAAGGAAGATGATGGTGGAAAATGAAGCTCATCTCTTGGCATTTGGGGGGAGAAAATGGGGTTATTTTGTCAGTATGGCTCATTTTTAACCCCAGCATCCTTCCTCCCTCCGTCCCCATCATCCTCAGCATCGATGTTTATCTGTGTGCAGTTGCTAAGGGCCACCCATGGGTGACAAGCAGACGCGTGGCACCCATAAACCGGTGGGGATTTGATGCCGTCACGGGGCTGACGCTGCTGTCCCCCTCTCCGGCTGGCTCCCAGCTCTTCCCCAACCCTAGATCCCCACCGTTCCTCCGCCGCGTCCCCAATCCCAGCTCTCCGCTCGCTCCAACAAAAACCCTCAGCAGCTTCTGAAACCCCGTCAGCGTTTCCGGCCCCCGGGGAGCAGATACCGCCGCTTCCTCGAAGCTCGGATGTGGTGGCTGTCACCAGCACGCGGCCCAGTTGTCACCGTACCTTTGTCACAGCCACAGCCCGGGGCTGCCGCTTGCATCCCGTTGTGTTTGCGGCGTATTTTGCTTTCGGCTTCCCCGTTGGGGCGACGAAGGCGCTGCGAGGCCACGGTGCACCTCGCGGTGACTAATTGTTTCCAGTCGCCTGCAGACAAACAGGCAGCAAAGAGGAACGTCCCCAAAGCAGAGGACGGGGCTTTCTGCACCCCTCAGCGCCTGTCCCCAGATCTGTCCTCAGGTGGGGGGGGGTCTGTTCGTGCGCCCCCGTGCGCACGGATCCGTTCACGCACGCCCCTGCCAATGGATCTGCTGTGCACACGTGGCTCGGTCCGTGCATGTGTGGATCCATCCGTGCACACGAGGATGCGTCCATGGACATGTGGATCCACCTACGCACATGTGTGCACCCAGATCGGTCCGTGTACACTCACGCAAATGGATCCGTCCCTGCACGCAGGGATCCATCCGTGCACGCCCACGCAAACGCATCTGCTTGTGCACACGGGGATCCCTCTGTGCACACAGATCTGCCCATGCACACGCATGCAAATGCATCTGCTTGTGCACACGGGGATCTGTCCATACACACGGGGATGCACGCGTGCACACGCGGATCTGTCCGTGCACACGTGTGCACACCGATCTGCCCATGCACACCCATGCAAAAGGACCTGTCCCTGCACACACAGATCTGTCCTTGCACGCCCACGCCCACGGATCCATTCTCACACCTCTGTGCCTGCCCGGCACCAGCACCAGCACCAGGAGCAGCCATGGGAGCTGGAACCAGCCGCTGCAGGACCACGCTGGGGCCTCTCACTGTCCTCTTGCCCCTGACACCTCCACTCCCGCCCTGCTCACCCCCCGCCAACACCCCAAATTCTGCCCTGCCGCTGCTCCCAGCACCCACCAGCCCTGCACCCAGCACAGCGAAGGCACCCCGGTCCCACATCACCTGCAACCTCATGCATGGCAGAGGGTGTTTGGGCTGCAGCCGGCGGGGTTTCGAGGGAGAACCGGGCACGGGCTGCAAGGGGAAGGGTGTCAAACCCACTCAGGATTCTCTGCAGGAGAGCTTCGGGCGTGGAGCAGGAGCACGGCCCAAAGTCGCAGCGGGGCTGTGTGTCGGGATCACCGATGCACTGAGGTGCACGTTGGTGCGCGTGTGAAGGGTGCAGGTGGGCTTGTGGGTGCGCAGCTGCGCGTGCGAGGGGTGCGCGTGTATTTGTGATTTGTGTGCAAATGTAAGCACGTAACCCTGAGCGTGTGGGGTGCACGTTTGCGGGTGGGCATGCACGGCTGCAAGGTTGCATGAGTGTGCACGCAAGCACGTGTGCACGTAGGGCTTTATGCATGTGTGCATGTCAGGGGTGTGCTTGCATCCACACACGCAGCGTGTGTGCGGGTGGTGTGCGTGCGTGCACATACGCATGGGTGTGTGCGTGCGGGTGTGGGGGCTGTGCATGCATGCACAGGTGGTGTCACGTGTGTGTGTCCAAGGGTAAGCGTGCACACATGCATATGTACAGGCCCCGGGGCTGTGTGTGTTTGTGTGTGCGCATGGGTACGAGCGCCCAGAAGTGAGCATGCACTTACACGTGTGCAAGCCCCACAGCACGTATGTGCATGTGCATGCTGTGTGTGCACGTTGGTACGAGCGCCCAGAAGTGAGCATGCACTTACACGTGTGCAAGCCGCGGTGCTGCACACACAGCAGTGTGCATGTGCATGTCCCAGTGCTGTCCATGCATGTGTGTGTGCATGTCTGTGTGCCCCAAGGGCCGGTGTCCACCCCCGGCGTTTGCACACATGCCCATATGTGTGTGTGTGTGTGTGCACACGTGCACGTACCCAGGGGCACGCATGGACATGTATGTGCGTGTGTGTGTGTGTGCGCCCAGGGCTGTGCATACGTGTGCGTGTGATGGGGCAGCGAGTGGGGGGTCGCGCACACAGCGCCGTGTCCCGATCCGACCCGATCGGGGCCGAGCTGACCCGAGCAGGGCCGAGCCGAACAGAGCCGAACCGCCCCGACCCGAACAGAGCCGAGCAGAGCCGAGGGGTGCCGATCCGAACCGCCCCGACCCGAACAGAGCCGACCCGACCCGAACAGAGCCGACCCGACCAGAACAGAGCCGACCCGAGCAGAGCCGACCCGGCCCGAACAGAGCCGACCCGACCCGAACTGAGCCGACCCGGCCCGAACAGAGCCGACCCGGCCCGAGCAGAGCCGAACCGTGGGTGCCGATCCCACCCGAACAGAACCGACCCGGCCCGAACAGAGCCGAGCGGTTCCGAACAGAGCCGAGGGGGCCGCTCCGACCCGAGCGGGGCCGACCCGCGGGGGCCGATCCGAACCGAGCCGAGCCGAGCCGATCCGAGCGGGGCCGACGGGAGCCGAGCGGGGCCGACGGGAGCCGAGCGGGGCCGAGGCGAGCCGCGGGCGCTGGCCGCCCGCCAGCCCTTTCTCATAAACCACATGCTGCAGCGGCGCTATAAAGGGGAGCGCGGCGGCAGCGGCGGCTCAGCCCGGCCCCGCTCGGCCCCGCCGCCGCCTCCTCCGCCTCGCCCGCACCGCCCGGCCCCGCCGCAGCCCCGGCCCCACGGCAGCCCCCATGCCCCGCCTCGGAGCCAAGGTACGGCGGCCCCTCCCGCTATCACCCCCCAACCCCAACCCCGCTCCCCGGCACGGCGCCCGCTGCCACCTGTACGGGGGTCTCCGGGGGAAACCACCCCCCGCCGCTCCGGCAGCCCCGGTTCTCCTTGTCGCCCCTGCCTGGTCGCGCAGGGGGACGTGGCAGACCCCCTCTGGGGGTGCGGGGGGGGGGGGGTGCCGGCGGGGTGATGCTCCAGCCCCGTCCCGGCTCCCGGTCCCGGGGGATGAAGCCTCATCCCCGCCCCGGTTCTTGGCTCCAGCCCCGTCCCGGCTCCCTGGACCCGGGGGACGAAGCCTCATCCCCGCCCCGGTTCTCGGCTCCAGCCCCGTCCCGGCTCCCGGACCCGGGGGATGAAGCCTCATCCCTGCCCCGGTTCTCGGCTCCAGCCCCGTCTCGGCTCCCGGACCCGGCGGGGAGAGGCTCCGGCTGCAGCCCCGGCTCCAGCCCCGTCCCGTCCCCGTCCCCATCTCATCCCGTCCCCGGTGGGGTGAGGCTCCGGCCAGCCGTGGCCGTGTCTCGGCGGTGGCCCGGGCGGCATCTCGCAGTTTCACAAGAGGGGAGGATTTCTGGACAGACTCCAAGGGAAACTCCCACCAACCCCCCACCCCCACCCCCCATCATCACCCAGGCACCCTCTCGGTGCCGGTACACCGGGGTGGGCACATGCACCCACCCCGGGGGTCTGCTCCATCCCCACCTCGGGGGTCTTGGCCCTGGGACAAGCCCCGTTGCCCACCGGGGTCCCGCCACGGTTCGGGGCCTCCCTGCTTCGTTGCAGGGGGATTGGGAGGGGAATTTGGGGTGATGCCAGAGCTGCTGCATGGAAAGAGCCCGGCGGGTGAAGGCACTGGAGGCTGGGGGGGGTCCAGAGGGCGGGAAGCAGATTTTTGGGGATGGGTGGGTCAGTGCGTCAGACAGCTCCCTGGAGCCGGGGTGGAGGAGAAAGATTTGCAGGAGAGACGGAGAAATGGTGCGGGAGAGGGGACAAGGGCTGGATGGGGAATGTGGAGGTGGCCAAGAGCCATATCCAGGCTTGTGCCAGCCAGGCCTTGGCCAGGCAGCCCCCGCGCCAGGCACTGGGAAATTCCCTGCTGACCTGGTGCTCCTCAAAATAGCAGGATGGAGACGGGCACGGGGTTTGGAGGACCGCGGTGGGCTTATCCCGCTGGTGGTCAAGCCCTGTCCACCACGAAGGTGGCCATCGTGGGGGTGGGTGGAGAAGGGCAGGGGGCTCAGGGTGTGTGTGGGGATTAGCCCTGCTCCAAGTTTTTGCTCTGCCATGCTCAGGTGTGCCTGCTCCGCTGCACCCTGCTGTCGTCCCTCCTCCTCCTCCTGGTCTGCAGCATCCATGAGACGGAGCAGAACAGCTACTGCCAGCAGATCATCACGGAGAAGCACCTGGCCGAGCTGGAGGAGCTGGTGAGTGCCATCCCCCAGCTCTGCCACGGGACGGGGGCTCGTTGGGGGCTGGGCAGGCACAAATCAGCCCTTATTTAGGGCTGAAAATAAGCAAATCGGCTATTTTAAGCTCCACCAGCAAAAAGATGGTACCCAGGGGCTGAGCATCCGTGGGTGTGAGGGACAAGAGGGCAAGGGTGGCTGCGGAGAAGTGCCAGTGGGAGAAATGGAAGGAGAGGGGAAGCGGGAGCTGGCAGGAGCGTGGCTGGGAAGGGGGCACGAGTGGGACTGGGTGGGTGCAGGGGCGATGGGGAAGCGGCAAAGGGGCCCGGTGCTGTGGGGCTGTGGTGTTTCCCGGATGGCTGCGCAGGGGTTAAGCCGAGGAATCCGGCTGCATTCCTGAGTCCAGCTGCTTGCCTGGAAGCTGGGCTGGCAATGGGGCTGTGGGTGGGTGGCAGGCAGCGAGGGGGGCCGCTGGCCAGGCTAGCCCGGCCGCTGGAGCCAGCCAGGCTGGGGCGCTGGGTGCTTTTGTCCGGCTGGTCCGTGGGCAGCTCTGGGTGCTCGCACCCACCCCCCAGGGAGGCGACTCCTGGCCCAACCCTGGCTGCTGGGGCGTATCTCAGCCTGGCCCTTGGCTCACCTCCGAGTGGGGAATCACGCGGATGTTCAAGGGAGAAACAGGAATCGGGGGCACGCAGGGATTTGCACGGTCGTTGCAGATTAAATTCCGCCGTGGCAGCGAACGGGGGTGCGCTGGCAAAGAGGCGATGGTGGCGCCTCCGAATCCTCTCGCCGCCCGCTTGCTCTGCACCGAGCTCTGCCGGCTCACAGCCTGTAACCGCGGTGTCCAGGCTCGCTTTACCTCTTCCTCTTGAAGCCCCGAGCCGCAAAGAGCGTGTGTGCAAGCTCAGCTTCCCCTGCCGGAGCTGTCCCTGCAGCCCCAGCACCCCGTGTCCCCGGGGAGCCTTTGCTTCGCCACCCCTGGGGCTTAAAAGTGGGTGCGTGGTCGGTGAAGGGGGGGGAAAGGGGGTGATGGAGCAGGTTTGAATGGAAGCTGTGGTTTCCCTACCGGGGATTACAGCCCTCTCCTCTTCCCGCTGGCGGAGGAGCCTGCTCTTGCTCCAGTCCCAGTGGGATAATGGAGCAATTGTTTCCGGGCCGGCATCCCAGGCTGGGAAGGACGAGGGCTGCCAGAATTGCCGGCCGGCAATTCTGGCAGCCCTCGCCCTTCCCAGCCTGGGATGCCGGCCCGGAGGCAGAGGGGCTTGTTTAGGGTGGATTTTTCACCCCTATCGGCAAGGGTTGGGGGGGGTGGGGGGGTGGGTCGGTAGCGCTGCGTGCGTGACCCCAGCGTTGCGTGATGCCGGGGGATACGTGACCTCGGTGTCACGGCCCCCTCCTGCGTGGCAGGATGCTCTTTTGCAGCCTGGCTTGAGCAGCGCGGGGGAGATCCTGGGAAAATCAAGCAGGGCTGGGCTCTGCCCTGGCGCTGGGATGAAGAGGAGGAGGAGGAGAGGTGGGGTGGGAGCAGGCAAGGGGTTACAGGCGTCTCCGGTATGGGGAGCGCAGCATCTTGATGGGAGTGGGGATCCTGGGCTCACCCCCCTCCCAGAGCTTCAGCTTTAGGGAAGTGTCTGTGCAAGGAGGAGGATGGTGTGGGATGAAGCAGGGGTGGGAGTAGAACCTCCAGCCCTGTGGATTTTGGGGGGCTCAGGCACCCCTTCATGCCCTCAGGGTGCCTCTGTTGGCTCCGCTGCCCCTTCCCGCTGTGTTATCCCACTGGGTGACATCCTGCTCTGTTCTTCCAGGCTGACACCCAGATGCAGCACCCGGGCAGGGTCTCCTTCCAGTTCATCAATAAGATGCAGTTGGTGAGTGGCTCTTTGCTGGGCATGGAGGGACAGAAGGGGACAGGGACCAGGGCTGGCTGGTGCAGGGGGTGGGGGGTGTCCCCCCCGTGTCCCGTATCTTATCCCCCTTTGCGGGAGGCAGCCCAGGAGGGACCCATCCTGCCTGGCCACGTGGCTGTTGAGTCCCAGCTTGGGCAGCCTGAAGGACTGTAGAAAGGCATTTTGTGGCTCCGTGCCTCAGTTTCCCCTGGGCAGAGTGGGATAGGAGCTGCTTCCTCTGCCCACCCAGTAACCAGTCTCATTATTTTATTTTTTTGGGGGGGGCTGTGGGGGTGTCTGTGTCCTCGTAGAACGACTCTGTCTGCTACGTGAAAGCTGCCTTTCCTCTGCTGGGCAAGATCCTGGAGCGAACAGAGTTCAAGGAGAACTCCCCCAACGCCCGGAAGATGCAGACGGTGCGTAGGATGTACAGCCGCATCGACGAGAACGTTGACCCCTGCATCAGGGAGGAGAATGATGAGGAGAGAAAGGTACCGTGTCCCCTACCTCCTGGGCTGCTGGATCTGCAGGGGTCTGAGTCCTCATCCCCGGGTGAAACTGGGCTGTCCAGAGCATCCTGGGGTGGGTGCGTGGGCAGGAGCTTGAAGTAGAGCAGAGCTGGGGTGTGCACGGACACAGGGAGGCGTGAAGGGGGGGGGGTCAAACCCTGCCCTGGGTGCAGAGCGGTACCTGTGGGGATGACACCGGGTGCTCTGCACTGTCGTGGAGCTGATGCTGAGCCCGGCTCTTCCTCCAGCTCTCGCAGATGTGCTTTGAGGAGTTCACCACCTCCCCCTACGAGATGCTGGTGCTGGTGAAGCAATTCTTCCAGGACATCAACCAACTGCTGCAGAACCAGGAGACCTTCGAGAAGGATTGCAGCCAGGTCTACCGCAGGACCTGCTTGGGACCCAGGAAGGCCGAATCCTCGCCAGGTGAGAACCCGTACGGGGCTGGGGGGGGGGGGGATTGCTTGGGTTCGCCTGCATGGAGCAGCTTGACAGCCGCGTGTCCCCGTCCGTGGGCACACGCGGGCGCCGTGGGCACGGCACGTGGTTGCGTTGGTCCCCGTCTCTGTCGCTCGGCTGGTGGCCGTCCCCTCGGCGGTGTGTCGGCGAGCTCTGCGTCTGTGTCTGGGGAGAGCTGGGGTTGGGAAAAGGGGCTGGCCAGCCTTTGGTGTGGGATTTGGGCTGAAAACGGCTGGAAACAAGGCCAGAGAGACGCTGAGGGGCAATAAGGAGGCATCTCCATCGGCCCAACTGGAGGCATCAGGCTCGGCTCCATCTCCAAGCCCCAGTGCTTGGGTTGAGCGTGACACGGAGAAATCAAGGTGCCAGGACCCCTCTGCTGCTGACGTGCTGCATGACCTCGACTGCTCCGTGCCTCAGTTTCCCCCAACCAAGCCTTCGGGGAGATCATTGCCCGCCGGGGTGGAAGAGCCCCGTGTTGCCGTCCGTGCTTTCGCGAGCGCCCGCGCTGCGTGTTTGCATGCCCGCGGAGGAGATGTCTCCGTGTCGTCCGTGTGTCGGAGCTGTGCCCTGTCCCTGTGCCGTGGGGGACGTTAAACGTGGCTGCCCAGCTCCTGCAAGTCGTGGACAACCCACTGCCGTCAGCTCAGGGAACCCGGTGATTCGGGTTTGCGTCCTCCTGCCCGCTGCTTGTCATCTTTGTGCTGCCACGTCTGTCCCTGCCTGCTCCCTGCCTATTCCCTGCCTCCCTGTCGCTCTCCCCTTTTTTTTTTGGGGGGGGGGGTTTGTTGTTTGACCCGCTTGCCTGGGGCTGCAGGGAGGGAAGGGGATGCTGCCCCCGACCCCGGATCTGCTGGCTGCACCCCCCCTTGGAGGCTGGTGACCCCACGGCCGTCTCTTCTCTCTGCTTCTTTCAGGTGTGGGGACAGATCCTGACTGCAATTGCCTGTCCCCTGCCCTCCCTTCTGCCACCCAGCCCTCCCTCTCTGCTGCCACCCGTGCCGGCAGGGAGGTGGCACCCGCTAGCACCCAGGTCCCTTACCACCTCCTTCATGTCACCCTCGCTGATTTAGACACCCCGTCTCAGCCCCCCAGTAGCACGGACGGCGGCTCGGGGACCGAGGAGGTCCTGGGTGCCGGGGTAGGTGACACAGCGTCAGTGCCGTCCCCCGCAATGCAGCCGACAGCTCCAGCCGACAGCACCGAAGCCCTCCTGGATCCGGCCGGGACCCTCAGCCTGGCGGCGGTGGATGTCCCCCTCCTGCGTGGGGATGGAGAGCTGGTGGAGGCGGGCACCAGCGCAGGGGTTGGCCACCCGCTGCAGGATCTGGCCCAGAAGCAGGGAGCCTCCATCCTCCCAGACCATCCCGGCAGGCTCAGGACCACCACGCCAGCAGCATCCCCCAGCTCGGCGGGCGGCGGAGCCAGGATCCGTCCCGCCGAAGCCTTCCAGCCCGTCACGCAGCTCCGTTTCTCCAGGATGGCCCCGGAGATGTGGGGCCGAGCCCCGGGCGGCCCCGGGGATGGGGCGAGGGTGCGAGGCTGGGGGCTGAGCCGGCTGCGGGAGCCTGAGGACGGCGGGGCCGGCCCCAGCTTTGACTCTGGCTTTGTTCTGAGCGCAGAGCAGCGCAGGAAGGAGCCGGCCGTCAGGGAGGGCCACTGGGAGCCCTGGATATGCATCATAGTGGCCAGCGTGGTGGCAGTCTTGCTGGCCATGGGAGGGCTGCTCTTCTACAAGTATAAATCCAGGGTAAGCCCCCCGCCTCCTCCTTGGGCACAAGCATCCTCTCCTGCCTCAGTTTCCCCACTTGGCTCTTGGTCCATGTGGGTTGAGCCCCACTTTACCCATCGTTTGGAGATGGGGGGGGGGAACAAGTGATGGTGCTGAGCGGGGCGGGAGGATGTTATTTGGGAGATTTTTTGTTTTAACCCTCTCATTGCGCTGGGGGTGAGAGCCCCCCCATTTGCTGCAGCCCCCTCCCCCAGGGCTCATCTCCCTGTTCCCCTTCCCTCTGTGCAGGTCCTGGAGCGGCCGCTGGAAGATGGAGGCCACGACCCCGAGGAGCCGGAGAGGAGGTGGGTGCGCTACCATCCTGCTTTGGGAGGGGGGGGTTGGGGACCCCCACCCTGGGCCACCCTGCCCTAACCCCCCCAACCCCTGGCTTTCCTTCGTAGGGCGCTGCAGGGGGCGAGAGAACGTCCAGAGCTGGAGACTCAGGACCTCTAAGGTGAGCAGGGGCTGGATGGGACCTCAGAGGGCTCCAGTCCAAGCCAGTAGGGACAATATTGGGTCCCCAGACCCTCCCCACCAGCACTGATCTCAGCCACGGGCAGGGAAATTTGGCTGCTGGCAGGGGATGGATGGGGTGGGAGGACTCGGAGAGGAGCAGGTCTGCGCCCCAGCGCTGCCAGCATGCGGTTTTGCAGCCCATTAATCCATTACCAGCACTTTCTTAATATATATAGTGTTTTTTTCCTGTGGTTTGTATGTGTTTCTCCCCTCCGCCCTCCCTGGCAGAGCATCGGCTCCCATTCATCTTTCTCCTCCTTTTCCCCAGGGCCCGAGGAGGGATGTGAAGCTGCTCGGGGGAAGGATCCGGCTGCTCCTCGCTGTGCGAAGGAGAGTGGGCACGTACCGGCCCCTCCGTGGTCCTGCCGTGATGCTGACGCTCCCTCTTCCCTCGCCCTGCGCTGGTGGCCAGAGACTGCCAAAAAAAAAAAAAAAAAGGAAGAAAAAAAAAGAAATCCCAACAAACTTCCCCGGCAGGGATGAAAGGATGGGGGGATGCACCCTGAGCGGGACCCCCGGGAAGCGAAGGGCCGGAAGGTGTTGGGTCGTCACCGAAGGGCTTTGCCGGGATGACGGCGACAGTGGCTGATGAGACACGTGCTGGATGTGGGATGGTGGATCCCGCTGGGACACGGCCGGCGCTGGCTGAAGACGGAGGGGACCAGCTCCCCGCATCCCCCCCGCTGCAGCACGGCGGGGTTTGGAGCAGCACCCATCGCCCCCACCTTTCCCCAGGCTTCAGCTGGAGCATCCTGGATGCTGGGATGGGACGGGGGGGGGTGTCAGTCACCGGGACTCCCCCGGGACTGCACGACCCCAGCCCCGATTTGCGACTTAAACCCTCACACTGTGAATATTTAAAGCCCACCCAGGGCCGGGCTTGGGGTGACGCTTGGCACCACCCCGGTCCCCATCCTCCTGCCGCCGGAGATCTGGCTTCACTCTCCCGCCCGAGCTGGCCTCGGCTTGCTGTCGTCGTGCCCTTCGGGTTTTATTTTTAATGTAGCGGATGAAAGTCTTTATCCCGCGGAAGTATTTTTACGGGGAGGGGGGGGAAGGGCTGTCCTGCCCCCTCGCAGGGTTCTTGCTGCGAGCTGGCCTCGCCTGCGACTGGATTTCTTTGGTGACTGCGCTTTAGAGAAGGGAAACGGCGCCGGGGAAGGACTGGATCGACGTGGGCGTAAGAGGTGGAGATGCCCCAGCTGGGTACCGGGAGCGGGGGGGGGGGCTTTTTGGCTCAGTGCCCCCCTCCCTGGCTTTGGGAAGAGCCTGGTTTGGGATGCACCAACCCCGGAGATAACCCCAACCCCATCCTGCCCCGCCGCAGCGTCCCACCGGCCCCGAATGTGAAGCGTGGCCCGCGCTGCTCTTGGGTTTCGAAGTATTATTTTTATACGATGGAAGAAAATGCGGACAAACCAAACTTTGTTTTTAAAGAAAGCATTACTATTAATTTTTTTTTTATATATATGTGTGTATTTATGACTGCCAAAAGGAGGGGGTTTCTAGTGCGAGGGACGGGTGTCGATCAGGACCGTAGCAGCGAGGCCGGGGCCAAACTGGCTGCTGGTGTAAGCCGCTGATTTGCACCGTGGAGGAGACGCCGGCCCCGCTCCTGGGGGAGAAAAACTTGCCTTTAAGCTGTGTCGGATTTATTTTGCCTATTTTTTTTTTTTTTATTTGATACAATGAAATGTTGAAATATTTTATACAAAGTCATTTAAAGAAGTCTATTTAAAGAAAGTAATAGAAAACATCTTGTATATTTAATATTATTAATAAAGAGAGAGGTGTAGCACTGTGTAAGCGGGAGGGGGGTTAGGGGGAGGTGGGTGAGGGGACATTTTGGGGAGGGAGGAGATCTGGCCCTGGTGCAGCTTCTTTTTTTTTTTTGGACTAGGCGCTGGGGGCAGACATGGGGGGTCCTGCTGGGATGTGTGGGAAGAGGGGGGATGGAGTCAGAGTCATGTGTGTGTCCCCCCTCAGCCTGGCTCCTGGGCTGGACCCAGGGTTGTGTCCCCTCTTGCACCCCACACCAGGGCCACTTGGGGGTCCTGCGGTGGGGGGGGTGTCCCTGGGGGCAGCTCTGGTCTCTGCATGAGGTCAGGGGGGGGGGGGAGACATGGGGAAAGCTGCCGGAGCCCCCGCTCGGGGGCTGCGGGGTGGAGGTGTGGGACGAGGGCTCGGGGTCAGGCTCCCGGCTGCCCCTGTCACCCCGACCCGCTTTCCTGTTGATCCACGCGGGAGTTCACGGCCGCTGCTACGAGGACAGAAGCCTGGATCCGGCTTTCCTGCCCCCCCCCCCCCCAACCCACCCGCATCCCTGCACCACGGCTGGGGCTGGGGGCTCCAGCCATGGGATCCCCTTCCCGGTGGTGAAGCCCTCCCCCCCCCAAAAAATCTGTGTGGAGGGTCGGGAAGCAGCTGTTTCGAGCAGACACACTTGAGCTGCTCTTGGCAAAGCTCCCTGCGAGCACTTCGCTGGGAGAGGCCGTGCTCGAAGAGGCATTTCCTTCCCCCCCCCCCCCCCCCGCCGTGTCCCCTTGCTGTCCAGGATCGGGGGACCCCCGCGTCCTGCTCCCACCAACCCAGCATCTCCAGGAATAGGGGGGTACCCAGGGCTTCAACGCCATCCTGACCCCCTCCCAGCACGCTCATGGGGGGGATTTGGGGTTGAGGTTGCAGGGAGAAGCCCCCCCCCCCCCCCTTCATGGCTATCGCTCGTCCAGGGGGGACGGGAAGGGCAGGATGGGACCCGGGAGCCTTTTGCGGGTGTCGGGGCTGAGGCTGGTGCCGCGTTTGCTGACCAACAGGATTCCTCGAGGGGAGCTGACTCAGCCCAGCTCTTCCTCTCCCCAGCAGCAGCCGGGGGTTTCCCAGGTCCACATCCCCTTCCCCGGGAAGTGGGACCTATATATATCCCGCCGGATTCAGGCCACAATCATTATGGTTGGATTTAGGTATTTAAGGTCAGAGGCTGCTCTTAACCGTGGGCAGGGTGCCCGGGTTTGGGGGTGCTGGGGGTAACGACGCCCTGCCCTGCAGGCAGCTTCAGGTGGAAACCGGCTGCAGAGGAGAGGGTGTTAACTCTGGAGCTGAATGATGGCAGCTTAATGCTTTGGTAGAGCTCAGAGGAGCAGAGGCGGGAGTGTCCCTGGCCGTGGAGGGGGGGGGATGTGAGGAGCACCAATACCTGCCCCCTCTGAATTTACAGCCCCACAAGCCCTCATCCCTGACCCCCGGGGCTGCCGTGAGCAGTCCAAACCTGCAAAGTTATGTGGAAAATTCAGGAAAAGAGAGCAAACCTGTCTCCCCACCCCAGGGGTCAGGGCAGGAGGGTCACTCTGCTTCCAGTGTCCCCAGTCAGTGACCTCTTCCCCACCCTCTTACCAACCCAGCTGGGAGCAGAGAGGTGATTCCCTGCCCCGAGCAGCCCCCCACCCCCCCCATCCCCCTGCAATTTGGGGGAGCAAAAGCTGGTCTCAGCCTCCCACATCACGAACCTCACGCCCTGGGGGGGACACGGAGCCATGTCCCTGTCCTCTTCGCTTGTAGGGGAGGGTGGAAAAGAAATTCCATCCCCTCGGGGGGTGGGGGTGTGAGTGGTGGCACTCTGGGGTCCCAAATGGGCATTTGTGCCTTAAAAACCTGCCTCAATGGGGTGAAAAAAGGTGATTTGGGGGAAAAGACAGCTGGCAGAGGGGAAGGCGTCGTTGAGCGGCCCCTGGGACCTGCCGGGTAGTGGCACTGTGCGAGGACAGGCTGGCATGGGGTGGCACGGGGTGGCACAGGGTGGGGACACCCTGCCCCAGCACCTTTCCTGGGTGCCCGAGCACCGAACCCAGGGGTTCCCCTGCACCTCTGGTGCTTGTGGCATCGGGTGGGGTCCTGGGACCTCCCAGCTTTACCCCACTGCCCCGAGACCCCCCCCAAAACTCTGCCCGCCCTGGGAAACGTCCCCCAGCGCCGCCGCGGGCACCGCAGAGCTGCTGACGGGGCAGAGGCGCCCGGAAAGGGCCCCCGGGGCCGCGGTTCCCGGGGCACAGCGGGTCCAGGACAAGGTTTTGGCCCGGAGGATTTTAGTGGCCAGAGGCCATTTTGTGGCCAGACGAAGCGATTTTGGTTAAAAAATCTTATCTGCACACACAAACACTGCCCTCCCCCTGGGGTTTTTAACCCAAATGCCGATGTTTTCCTAGTTTGTATTTTAAGGGAATGCCCCTGGGGAAGCAAAGCCCGAGCGGGGGGCTCAGCCCCCCACCCCGGGGGGTCTGGGGATGGGGACGGGGTCAGGGTGCCCCGCGGGCAGGGCTCCTGCCTGCGGGTCTGGGAACCCTACGGATCTGGGGGTGATGGCCCGGTAGGGTGGGTGAGTACCCACCCGTGGGGGGACACTCAGCGGGACAGACGGACACCCATGGGTGGGGATGGACACCTGGGCAGGGCAGACGGACACCCACGGGTGCAGACAGACACTCGGGCAGCACAGACACCCACGGGTGGGCACAGATGCCCGGGCAGGACAGATGGACAGCCATGGGTGCAGACAGATGCTTGGGCAGGACAGACAGACACCCACGGGTGGGCACAGGCACCCAGGCAGGATAGATGGGCACCCAGGCAGGATAGATGGACACCCATGGGTGCAGACAGATGCTTGGGCAGGACAGACAGACACCCACGGGTGGGCACAGGCACCCAGGCAGGACAGATGGACACCCATGGGTGCAGACAGACACTCGGGCAGGACAGACAGACACCCATGGGCGGGCACAGACACCCAGGCAGGACAGACGGACACCCATGGGTGCAGACAGATGCTTGGGCAGGACAGACAGACACCCACGGGTGGGCACAGACGCCCGGGCAGGACAGATGGACACCCATGGGTGCAGACAGATGCTTGGGCAGGACAGACAGACACCCACGGGTGGGCACAGACACCCAGGCAGGACAGATGGACACCCATGGGTGCAGACAGATGCTTGGGCAGGACAGACAGACACCCACGGGTGGGCACAGACACCCAGGCAGGACAGATGGACACCCATGGGTGCAGACAGATGCTTGGGCAGGACAGACAGACACCCACGGGTGGGCACAGATGCCCGGGCAGGACAGATGGACATCCATGGGTGCAGACAGATGCTTGGGCAGGACAGACAGACACCCACGGGTGGGCACAGACACCCAGGCAGGACAGATGGACACCCATGGGTGCAGACAGACACTCGGGCAGGACAGACACCCACGGGTGGGCACAGATGCCCGGGCAGGACAGATGGACATCCATGGGTGCAGACAGATGCTTGGGCAGGACAGACAGACACCCACGGGTGGGCACAGATGCCCGGGCAGGACAGATGGACACCCATGGGTGCAGACAGATGCTTGGGCAGGACAGACAGACACCCACGGGTGGGCACAGGCACCCAGGCAGGATAGATGGACACCCATGGGTGCAGACAGATGCTTGGGCAGGACAGACAGACACCCACGGGTGGGCACAGACGCCCGGGCAGGACAGATGGACACCCATGGGTGCAGACAGACACTCGGGCAGGACAGACAGACACCCATGGGCGGGCACAGACAGCCAGGCAGGACAGACGGACACCCCTGGGTGGGCACAGACGCCTGAATAAACGGCAATATTTTGGTCAGTCCCGGTCTTCTGGTTTATCTTCCGTGATTTCCCTCGGGTTTGTGCCCTGATTACGTTCCCTCGCCACGCCCCCCCGCCCCCAGGCTCCGCCCCCTCCCGCGCCGTCCCCGCCCCCCGCCGCCAGGGGGCGCCGCCGCGCCGCCTCGCCCGTTCCTCCCGGCGCCGCCGTGTGGCCTCACTTGCCCGGCGGGTGCGCGCTGACGTCTGTTACGCGCTGACGTCACGGCAGGGCCGCCCCTGGCGCCGAGCGCGGCGGCCGCAGTCCCCGCCGCAGCGCGCTGCGAGCCGGCGGCACCGGAGCCTCCGCCGCGGGGCCGGCTGGGCCCAGTCGAGCCGAGCCGAGCCGAGCCGAGCCGAACCGAACCGAACCGAACCGGGGCGCTCCCGCCTGCCCGCCGTGCCCCGCCCCGCCCGGTACCGCGGGCCGCCGCGGCCCGCCCCGCCGCCGCCGCCGCCGCCTCCTCCTCCTCCTCAGGATGTCGGTGCCGGAGCCCGCCGGCGGCGAGGAGGTGAAGCAGGCCAAGGAGGTGGAGGACGCCGAGAAGTACTCCTTCATGGCTACCGTCACCAAGGCTCCCAAGAAGGTACCCGGTACCGGCCCGGTTCGGGGGGGGCTGGGGGCTGGCCCGGCTTTGCGAAGAGCAGCCTCACGGGGTGGTGGTGGTGGGGGATGCTGGGAAAGCGGGAACTGGTCCAGTCTGGAAGGTAACTGGGAAGAGGGGGCTATCCCCATTCAGTGGAGGGGAGAGAAATCGGTACCGGGCTCGGAGGGGGCTGGTACTGGCGCGGGGGGGGGTGGGTTTGGGCCAGGCTGGGGGCGGCTGGTACCGACCGGGGGCGGAGGTGCCCGATGGGGGATGCTGGCCCAGTTTAGGCTGGGAGGGGTACTGGGCAGGGAGGGGTCTGTACTGGGGTACGGCCCTGGCCTGGCTGGGGTGAGAGGGTGCTGCTGGGGGGGCTGGTGCCAGCGGGGCGGAGACGTGGCCCGGTTCAGGGGGCCTGGGGCCAGGCCTGGCCTGGCTCTGGGGGGGGGAAAGAGGCTGGGGAGCAGAGCAGGGGGCTTGGCTGTGGCACAGGGGTGCCTGGGGGACAGGGTGACCCCGGGCAAGGGGACAGGCAGGGGAGCGGGTCTGGGGACCGTGTGTGTCGGGACCACGGTGGGTGCTGTGTGTGTGTGGAGGTGACGGCGTTCTGCAGTGGGGACAGGGGAGGGGGACCTGGTAGGATGAGCTGGTAGCAGCGACCTGGAGATCCTGCTGGAGGTCACTCTGAAGGGCGGCAGGAAGAAATTTAGAGCGTTAAACTCTTTTTTTTTTTTTTTTTTTTTTTTTTGGGGCAAGGGGTCTGTTGGAGATGTGGGTGCGAGCACGTTTGGGCTTGGGGAAGAGGCTGCCGGAGCAGCCCCCCGGTGCTGAGCTCTCCTGAGTCACCTCTTTACCCTTTCATCCTTGAAGGCCTTCTCACAGGAGCTCCTGAGATCTCCCGGTGCCTCTCCCCACGGTGCAGGCTCTGCTTGCATCGCCCTTACGGGGTGTACGGATGGCACCGCGGGTGGGCAAGCGCTGGCCATGCCACCATGGCAGGGTGCCGGACCACCTCGGGTGACTGGCTTTTAGATGGGTGAGTGCCTGGAGACCTGTGCTTGGTGCGGACCTGCCGGGCTCAGTCACGTGCCGCTGGAGTCCCAGTCCTGCCAGCGAGGTGGGTTGATGCTCCGAGAACCGCACGGAGCCACGCAGCTGCGGCTGGAGGTCCCCGCTGTGCTGAACATCACGTTCCCCCTGGGGCTGCAGCCGCCTGCCTCCGTGCTGGGAGCGAAGGCAGAGCCGTCGCAGTGAATATGGATGTTTCCCTTCTCTGGGGGAGCGTTTCTCTTGCCTCTCTGGCCAGTGGTTGGGGTTAGGGGAGCGTCCGACCCTCGTGGAGGGGCTGCCGTCAGGCGGCTGCGTTCGAGGCATCTCTCCTTGCCCAGGCTCACGGCTGCTGGCGGGGAGCGGGGGTCTGGAGGCTCTCCCTGCTCCCTGCCCCTGTTTATGTGGGCTGTGGACATAGCCTGGAGGAAGGAGCAGAGGAATGCGGAGCTGGGATCTGCCTCTTCCAGCGCAGCACAGCTCAAACTCGGGGATTGTTTTTATCTTTTCATTACTGTTGTCTTTCTCCAAGCTGGGGAGCTAGCAGGAGGGGAGAGCAAACTACTAATCCCGAAGTATCCTGTGGGGCCAAAACATGCCCAAAAGAGATGCGATGTGTGTGGAGAGGGGGAATCGATCCAGCATCCTCAGAGGCAAAGTTTGCTCATGTCTCGGGGGGCGGTACGGGCGGTTGTATCGCCTTGAATTTGCTGCTGTACACCCGGGCTTGCCGCACAGCGTGAGGAGCCACAGTCAGACTCGGCGGCTGCTGCAGCCTTTGCTTGGCTGGGTGATGATAGTGAAGGTGCCCAGAGCGACGCGCGACATTTGAGGCTGATAACATCAGCAGCCAGCGAGATCTTGGGGAGCGCGCGATGCGGCTGAGGTCAGGGAACAAAACGCTTCGGGCCACTGTTTTCCTCGCCTGGCTAGTTACTGCGAATAGCGCTGGGTAATAGCGGAGGCGTTGGCAGAGGGATAAAAGGACGAGGGAGGGGAGAATTGCCCTCCTGAGATAAGATGCTGAGTGCCCCCGGCCCCGATGCCTTGGAAGCAGGATCGCAATTAAACCATTAAAACGCCAGACTCGTCTCGGTGCGAGTCGAGGTGACTTTTGTGCTCGCTGCCCCCGGAGCTTTCCGTGTGGTCAGAGGCGAAGCCGGTTGAGAGAGGTGATTTACCAGCATCGAGGCAGGGGCAGTCGCGGCGTCCTGCTCAAGCAGCTCCCTCCCTGGGTTCTGAGGCTCCTCTGATGCGTTTGGAGATGGGGAGGGTGGGAACGTGGCCAAGCTTAGTGCAGGCTCCGTCTCCTCCGTGTGACCTGCCGCTGAATGGCTTTTCACAGAGGAGCCTTCACTGGTGCTGGCGCTTGGGGAAGGTGCCAGTGTGCAGCGGAAGAGCCGGCGTGAGCCCGCCGGCGTCCCGTGCCCAGCTCGGACCTGGCGGAGCGTTTTGGATGTAGCTGAGGGCACCCCCAGGGGTGCTGAGAAGAAGCCGGCGTCCTCCTTGCCGTTGGCAGGCTGTGCCGGAGGCACCCGGAGCGAGCCCGAGCTGCGCAGCGGCCTGGGGGATCGCTGACGTCTTTGGTTCCTCTCTTGTCTGTGACTTGTTTAAGGTGAAAAAGTGAAACAGCAGGAGGTAAGAGATTAAGAGATTAAATATGATCAAGTCTGGATTTAAGTAGGAGCCGGCACAGTCGGGGTGAATGGAGCTGTAGCCTTTTTGCAGAAATGGGGCGGTTTTCCCCCAAGAGCTGGGGTTGCCTGGCTCTGCCAAAGCTCCTTTTTTGCTGCAGTTGATGGGGAATTGGGCTGTCAGCGAAAGAACGCCAGCTTCGGTTCAGAGCGAGGCGGTTCTTCGGCGGGGAGTGGTTTCGAGGCAGAGGTGAGCGATGCTGAGCTTTCTGCTTTCTCCAGTGTGTGCCTTGGTGTTGCTGGGGGGGGGGTTGGAAACACTGAGGCTTGTGGCTTGCCCGGGTCAAGTGAATCCGGGTGTGGGGATGATGGGAGAGCTCAAGGGCACAGGTGGTGCTTTTCCAGATCCGCCGCTGCGGCTGGGCGGCTGCTCCGGTGCCTCCTTGGGGACCGCGGGCGCCCTGGGCAGCAGCGGCTTTCCGGATCCGCGCCAGCCGGGCGGCAGAGCCTTCCACTCCCGCCCGAGCCGAGCTGCGGGTGCCCTCGAGCGGGAAGGACGCGGCGTCGGGCTTGCGGCAAAGCGAGGGGGGCGGGGGGGGCTTGGCAAGGGCTGTCCCCGTCTGTCGCTTCACCCGATCCGTCCTTGTCGCCTCCGCTGGGCTCCTTCACACCTGGGTGCCGACGGACGGACGGACGGACGGACGTTCCGCAGACAGATCTGCTTACTCATGCAGCACGCCCGGGGCGTGAAATGGGCTGAAGCCTCGAATTTGCTGGCGGGGAAGCGAGCTGCGCGCCACCTCCGTGCCCCGAGGAGCCGGCGGAGCCCGCGGCCGGTGCCTTTCGGCTGGTGCTGCGCCCCTGCGGATGGCGGCACCGGAGAAATCCCGCGGAGGCCGCGCGGCGGGGAATGCTAATGCACAGCGCTGCAGCGTTGCAGCGGCGGCCAGCCGGGAGCTGCGTGCTGGCTGGCACGGGGGTGGCAGGAGGTGGGAGCAGGGGAAGGCTGGCGAGAGGGGGCTGGAGCCCTTGGGGGGCTGCTGTTCCCCTGGGGGGGGGGGGGGGCGGGGGGGCTGGACGCCTTCTCCAGAGCATCGTTTCTGCTGCTGCTCGTTGCAGTTGCCTGCAGAGCCGCTCTCCCGCTGCCCGAGCGGCGTCTGACCTTGCTGCAGTCTGCTGCTGCCCTGCCCTGCACGCAGCCCCTTCTCAGAGCTGGGTTTTCGGCCTCGATTTTTCTCAGTCCCGACTCGTCTCGGGTCCCTGCAGCTCTGCCAGGCCGGGTGCTAATAAACCACCTTCCCCTTCGGTCTGTCAGGGGGGTGAGACTGTCCTTGTTTGTGCCGACAGAGCTCCTGGAGTCGCTCGTTTTTCCTCTTTCTGTTCATAAATCCTCTGCCTTTTCGTGCTTGTCCAGGGCAGTGGCCACCACCTCCTCTGCTGGGTGTGAAGCCAGACGCCGTACACTCGCCTGCCTTTGCTTCCTTGCCCAAATCCTCTGTTCTTTTGCTTTCTCGCTCTCCTCTCGCTGCAGTTTTTCCTTCTCGTAATGAGCTGCCTGGGCTGGGGTGAGCTGAACAGCTCATCCTGCTCTGTACGGACCGCCTGGGATGGCTCTGGCCTGCCTTGGGTGTGGGAAGACCCTAATAAGTGAACACGGTGCTGTGGTTAGATGGTCGCAGGCTGAGCTGGTCGTACCCTGACCTGTGGGGAGAGCAAACCACGAGGGTGTTTTGAAGGGAGATGATTTACTGGGGGCTGGGAGCAGACAGGTCACTGGTGGTGCTGTGTTAAATGACAAAATGGGCATTATTTCTGTTGAAAGTTGCTCTTGGATCCGTCTCATCACTTTGGCTTTTTGGAGGGTCTCATTGCTCTCCAGAGGGGAGGCTTGTCCTTGTGACCCAGCACTGCTGCAAGGCCAGAAGATGCTTAATTAAGTTATTGAACTGGAGAGCAGGAAGAAAAGAGATTTTTTGGGGTCTGACGGACACAAGCCATCCTCAGAACAATGTGCCAGGGTGCGTGGCTTTTGCTTCTCCCTTCTCCTCCGGCAGTCCTGCGAGGTAGGCTGGCTTTCCACTCTGATGCCTGGCCTTTGGAGGTGGGAAAGGCGTTGGGTGTTGATTCTCCCCAGTCTTCAGAAGCGTGTTCTGTCATCTTTCTTGATGGTGCGGGTGTGGGGAGCTGCCGCCCCTCTGGGCAGCGCTGGTTCTCCTGCGAGCCCCGCTGTGCTCGGTGGGAGCCTCCTTCCCACGTGAGCAGCCGGGGCTGGAGCGCGGGGAGCCCGCCGGCGGCAGAACCGCCGTGTTTTCTTTAGGCCTTTCCCAAAACGCGAGATGATCTTCTGCTGGGGACCAGCCTACCACAATACTTGCTTTGGGACCTGAACAATTTTTCACCGTGTTTTCCAGCCTGTGCAAACGTTGGAGCCTGTTTCTGTGCTAGAGGTTGAGACTGGGATTTCTTTTTTTTTTTTTGCTCTGGAAACCAGCTCTTCAAGGTCAGGTTGGACTTGGTCCTTTCGGCTAACCGAGTGGCTCGATGCGGGGCTTTGTGGATGAGGATCCTGCCCGTGTTGTTCCTCCGAGGAGTCGGCGAGTGCCTCGTCCCGGGTGTTTGAGCAGGGGGAGGTGTGGGACGCAGCTGAAGAGGTTTCCTCGTGCCTGGCCGTGTCTTTTACCATCAGGAGTTTCCTGCGGGCGACGTTCGCGTTTGCAGAGGGCTTGTTGCGTTTCCTGCTGAGCCCTTTGATCAAGGCTGCTTATCTGGGGACTCTGACTCACCTCCACTCAGCAGATGGTGGTGACGTTTGAGGTGACTGTCCCAGGGCCTGCCGCTGGAGCCGTGGGTGCAGAGGACCTTGCGCTAACGCTTCTGCGGAGCGTGACCCACCTCTTTCTCAATGGGACCGTGGGTTGGAGCAACGCGGGGCTGGGAGCTGCTGTGGGAGGGTCGGGGAGTCCCACCAAGGAGGAACACCTTGGTGCCATCTCAGCAGGGTATGCTGGAGCCCCTTGGCAAAGCCCTGGGGACTTGGCCACTCTCGGCAGTGCCTGAACCTGTCCTGCACCGTAACCCTCTCACTTTGGGCTAAGCGTCGTCTCAGCACCCTTCCCCAGCGTGGTTAACCCTCGGCAGGGCACGGCGCGGCGCGGGGGACGGGCGCTCTGGGACATCTTGGTTGATGGTCCAAGGAGAAAGCTGCCACTTGGGGTGTGGTGGTTTTTTTTTGAGCAGGGGGTCTCGCCCCGTGGGCTCCCGGCCTCTGAGAAAGCGGGATGCGGAAGCCGGGGCTATTCTTGCCTTTAGGAGGCCGCACCGCTTGCCCTGTCGCATTGGGCTGCTCGAACTGTGAATTTTAATTACACTTTGGGATCAATACGGTGGCCTTGGTAACGAGCTTATTGCTGCTGCAGAATCTGTTTACTTCAGGTTGGTGACAGCCAAAGAACTTAGGTGGCCGAGGACATGATGTTCCAGCTCGTCAAAGGGGCTGCTTTGTAATTCGGGTAAGGCTTCCGCGGCCCCCGGAGGTGGGTACGGCTTCCCCTTGGCTGCCTCCGGCTGACCTGGGGTTCGCTGGCAGGGACCCCTTCGTGCCTGGCAGAGGAGAAGCCACCTTGACTCAGGAGCTGTGATTTGGGTGGGGGCTGTGGGAGCCTGGGTTGTCTACAAGGTGTGGGTGTCGGGAATAGCTCCTTCGAGCCTTCGGAGGGGAGAGAGAAGGTAGGCAGCGTGGAAAGGAGGTTCCTCGGGGCTTTGCCTTGCTGGAATTCATGTGTTGGTTTCCTCCTTCCAGATGGCCTGGGGTGAGGTTCAACCTGTGGCTGCTGTTTTGTGTCTCTCCTCCTCGTGCCTCCCCACAGGGAGCCCTCAGTATCACACGTTCTTGCACCGTGGGGAGATGCTTGCATCCAACCTGGGCATGTTTTGGAGTGAGAACATGAGGCCGAGCCCTGTTGACCTTGGAGCCATCAGCCTCTTGCAGGCAGCGCAGCCTGCACCTCCCTATGTTAACCAACCCCTTCTCCAAATGTTCTCCGAGCTCGCCATCCCCGCAAGGATGTCGCTTCTGATCCCTCCTGCTCCACTGAAAAGGAAGGGGCTTAATTGAATCCATGCTGTTTGCAGGAAAGCGTTGGCTTTGCTCCGACGTGAGGAGTTGGTGTCCGGGAGGGTGATGTTTGTCCATCCTGGTAGTGATCCCTCCGAGTCCCGAGCAGTGAAAGCCTAAGCTGAAGCCTGGGGTTTCTCTCCTGCTTTGCCTCTAACCAGCTGCATCAAAATCAAAATATTTTCCAGGGCTGAAAATAGAGTGTGGTGGTAAATGAGAAATGGGCAGCTCTAGGTGCTGCGTTTGTGGAAATACCGCTGTGAGGGGTTTGTGGGGGATCAGCCAGGGCTGGAAACGTGGGGAGGATTTATTTCCAATTTTCTGATTGCACAGCTGTATGCTGGGATGTATTGCGAACGGGCTGCTCCTGGTTTGATGCTGATCCTGCCGGGCATTTTCCCTTAGAGCTGTAGCATAGGGATGGAGGGTCTTCTACGCGTAGCTGGGAGTATCTGGAGCCTTGCCTGGGTGGTGTGTGCTGTATCAGTCTCTTGAAAGGCCAAAAGAGGTCTTGAAATGCTGTGATTCTGCAAGCCAGTTTTGGGGGAGGAAAGAAGGCAGGTGAGGGCACCCGGGGTGCCGGCTGGACTCCCCCAAAACCACAGTATTGCGGAAGAGAGGTTTGGGGTTTTCCATTTGTTTTTTTTTGTGGCTAACCCTTGCTTCGGAGCGGTCTGGTGGAGCCGAACGAGCCCTCTGACAGCACTTCCAAGTGTTCCCTTGGTCTTGTGCAGCTGTGGTTGTAGAGGACTTTTCGAATTAATTTAAAAATCGATACGAACTGAAGATGGGTCCCCATCAGCTGTGACACGTGTGTCCCCGTGGGCTCCCAGCTCCGAAGCCGCCAGCCGGCTGGCCCGTTGGAGGCCGTTAGCCCTCGGTTTGCCCCACGAGCCGCTGCAAATGACTGAACCCACGGTCCTGTCTGTGCGATGCTTCCAGCCAGGTAACTCCAGGGAATACCCACCACCCTGTTGCCCAACCGCTCGGCGTGCCCCAGGGGCACGGCTGGGGGGAGCCCCGCAGGGGAATCCAGGGGTGAGAAGGCTGGGGTGGCTTTTTGGGCTGCGGGGAGCGCTGGCTGCCCGCCCGGAGAGCTGTGCCGGCTCCGCGGGGTTACCCTGCGAAACTGCCCTGCAGGATCCCAGGTACGGGACTTTGGCAGTTCCTGCTGGGAAGGAGGTAGCCCTCTGCCTTAAAGCCGGGAGCAAGCCTTTGCCTTGATTCCTGGAGTCCAAGGACTGATGCCTTATCTGCTGGTGGGGAGCTTTCCCTCTGCTCTTGCTGGAGGCAGTGCACCTTTGGCCTCGGGGTGTTTATAAGGCAGGAGTTATTCCCAGTTACTATTTAACAACTGGGCACTCAAAATCACATTTATTTTATTTAATCCCACCTTCTGTTTATTTTTCCTTCAGCATTTACAGTGATTCCCATGATGACTGAAATCTCGTGGTGGTTTCCAGCCTATTAACCTTTGGAACGGGCCCATTTCTTTCCTGGTGTTTCTTCTTCTCTGCCAAGCTTTGGGATTCATGGGAAAGTTCTCAATTCTCCCCTTGTACTCAGGGAGACTTGTTTGGTTTGGTTTTTTCCCCCAGTGCTTTACCCAACCAGCCCTTCTCTGCCAGTGAAGTATGGTATCAGGGCTTGGCCGGTTTACCTTGCCAGGACCTCAGTGGCCTTTATTTCCTTGTTGGGAACGGCGAAAGGTTTCCGGGCAGAGATCTGGCTGTGGTTCCTGCTCAGGGAGTCATCGGGGTGAGTGTCAGGCAGGTCTCTGCCTCTCTGGGGAGAAAAACCTGCCCCGTGAACCCTCTGAGAGCTCGAGGTACCGATCCAAGCGGCACAGAGATCAGCGCCGGTCGTGCTGCGATCCACAAAGCAGAGCAGCCCCCTCGGGCAGCTCTTCCCAGCTGCGTTGTCCAAACTTGGAGGTTTCTCCTAAAGGTTTGGGTTAGGGGAGCTATCAGGAGAAAAGTCCTCCTGTTGCAAAGGCCACACCCGGAGCAGAAGCAGGTCCTGTTCCTCCGTGTAACCTCTCTAGCTGGGGTTGTGCCACTTCGAGCTCTCCCCAGGGCCCTTGGTGCTCTCTCGGTGGAGGATCAGAAGATGCCTGCTGAGCGCCCAGCTGCTGACCCGCTCCTCCAGCATCCCCGCAGCACAGTGGGGCTGAAGCCATGGGCATGGCTAATGCAATCCCCCCCCCCCCCCCGCCACCTACGCTCAGCCTCGCGCTCTGGATGCGGCATCTTTTGCTGCTGAGCTGGTTTGAATCGGAAATCTGGTTGTCCTGTGAGCTTGGCCGCAGCCTCGTCTGAATTCCTGCAGCTGCTTGTCGTCGAGGTGTGTGCTGGCTCGCTTGGCCAGAGCTTGGAGGTGGTAAAATGGGGTGGTTTATGAACCACGTAGCCAAATCCACCTCGAAAACCTCCCCTTGCTGGTGGTTTGGGGGTGAGGACAGTGAGTGGTCAGGGTGGGAGCTTTACTGATCCTGATGCTCCCCATCCCTCCGCTCCAAGTACCTGATTTTTCCTTTCCTTCAGTTCTTATGGGATGCTGTGGTCCAGAAAGACCCCTGCAGGGCTGGGTAACCTCCCAGGAGAGGAACCTTAAAACCACCCGCGTCTCCCTTGCTGATTCCCAGCCCAAAAATACCCGTGTCCTGTCGGGCAGGAGCTGTGTCCCGCTGCGTGCCCGAGGGCTGGAGGCTGCGGCAGGTTCCCTGCCCTGTGTCTAGACGCTGCCCTGTGGGAACGGGGGCTTGGCTCTGCCAGCCGGGAGGCAGAGCAGAGGGGCTCTGAGGGCAGCGGCGGCCAAGTCCCCTAAACAAACCGAGCGCCCTGGCACGGCCGCGCTCGCCGATTTCCCCCGGCCGCAGCGGGACTGCTGCCAGCCCCGGGGCCAGCGCAGGGGAGAGGCGCTGGGAACCTGCGGCAAGTGGGCTTGGGGTGGCTTCAGCCCCTCGTCCCAAAGCGGGCAAAGGTGGCAGGAGGCTGTGGGTGGCTTCAGGGAGGGCTCTTTTCTCCTGGTCAGGACGTGTGGGGTCCCCTCCGGGACCCTGGTGGTTGCAGGAGCAGAGCCTAGAAGGGGGATTCTCTTCTGGTTCCCGCTCCAGGGAGGTGGCGCAAGCAAACCTGCTGCTGGGCTCTTCTTTCTTGACCTAGAGTAGGAAAAAAAAGCCTCATGCTGGTTGTTTTATTTTATTTTTTTTTTTTCTTCCGCTGGTGCGTGGCTGAAGAGGCCTCAGCCCCTGGGGTGCCTCTCCCCTCCCTCGCTGACCGAACGTGACGCCTCGCTTCTGCAAATAAGTGGATTAAAACAACTCGTCCTTTAGAGACGCCCGAACTCCTCGGTGTGGCGGGACCCAGCTCCTCGTGAGAGACCAGACCGCGGCGGGGGAGCGGTCTTTCTGCGGAGAAGGAACCCTCGGCGTCTGAAGGGGTCCGTCCCCCGGGTCTGCCGAGCTCAGCCCTGGTGCAAGCTGCTGATCACGTCCCGTGTGCGCGCGGGGCTGGTGAGGAGGACGAGCGCCGATTTGAGCTGTAAAGCGTTTCCCGTCTGGCTGAATTTCCAGAAATGACAAAGAAACGATGAACGTAAAAAAGACAGGGCACGGCAGGGCTGCCTTAGCAGCGTGGGCAACCGGCAGTGCCTTCCCAGCCTCTGCCAGAGAGTTTTTGTTCGGGAGAGGAGATTAAGGGGAACTGGCTGCCCTGAATAGTCCTGATCTGTGCCGCTGGCTTTCTGCAGTCAAAGGAAAGGTCCCAGGACCTTGGATCCTTCCGGGCTTGCTCCTGGGAGGGCAGAAGTGGGTTACAGAGACTTTTTTTTTTTTTTTCTTTCTTTCCAGGCAGTTGTGTTGCCGCAAGAACGTGCTCTGCTCCGATTTTGCTGTTTCCCCCTCGGTGGCTGCGCTGTTTTGTCACGTCCGTGGGATGTGGTGGAGGAGACTTAAGAGGCTGGAGGGTTTTAGGTGGTTTGCTGCTTCCTTCTTATCTTGGGGGATGTGCAGAGCCTGCTCTTGTACCCCCTGTTACTCCAGGAGACAGAAGTGGCTGTAAGGGCACTTTTTTTTTTCACACTGCTGTGGAGGTGTTGTCGCTCACGTTGTCCCTAATGAAAAATAATAATAGTTAAAAAAAAAAAGAGGTTGCTAAGGCAAACCTGGTGGGGGTAAGATGGGAGCCTGGAGCCACTCCCTGGCGTGTGTCCTTTCCCCCGTGGAGCCTGCACCTCGGTGAACCGGGTCAGCGTGCGGCCCTGGGGCTGGCTGCGGCTGGGAGCTGGTCGATGCTTTCCAAATCCTCCTCCTCCTCCTCCTCCTGCAGCCTGCTCCACCGCTGTCCCCCAAGGCGGCACGGCGTGCAACTGGGGGTGTGTAGCATGGCGAAGGAGCTCGAGCATCCTCTCTGGAGCCGTTCTGTGGATGGGTGGAGTTTTAAAACGGAAAGTGGAGTTGTCTGGTGTGAGAGGGACATCCCTGGCTCGTCTGTGCCCAAGGTCAATCCAGCTGGATTTACCAAGTCCTCTGCAGCTCAGAGGCGGGTGGGGGGGGGAACTTCTCTTACTCGTTAAGCTCAAAAAGCTGCTCTGTAGCCTGACTGCTGGGGAAAAATGCAGGATAAACCATTGAGGATGGCACACCCAGCAGTCACGAGCTACTGGTTGGTTTAGATGGTGGCAGTCGAGATCTGGAATCTCTTTGCCCTTCCTGTGTTGCAATAATTAAACAAACGAGGCTGGACGTGCTGGGGGCACGTGTGCTGCTGAGTTTGGTACTGCCCGGCCGGCGTGCCCACGGAGGGGCAGGTGCCTTCTAACGTGGGGAGAAGGTCGTCGAAGCTGGTGGTTGAGCTTCACGGTGGTTTTGGGGTGCGCTGGGCAGCGCAGCCAACCAAGACGTTTGCCTTGGGAGGGCCCGGGGGTCCCTGGCACCTCCTGTCAGCAAGGACAGTGTTCCTGCCCCTCCTGCCCGGCCGGACCCAGCGCCCGGAGGGGTGGTTTGAGCTGAAAGCGAGCGGCTGTTGTTGGGAAGAGTCAGAGCCGCGTGGGAACGGGCACGGTCGTGCCAGGTTTCGCAAGGGGAGAAAATGTACTTCTGGCTTGGCAGGTGTGACTGGGAGCGGGCAGCGCTGCTTTGCGAAAACTTGGCAGGAGGTGGCGGATCGCGGTGTTTTCCTCCCCCAAAAAAACCCCCGCTGAGCAAGGAGCTGCTCCCTTGGCTCAGGGCTCCGTTAGGACCCCAGCCCCGGCTCCTCCTGTAAGGGGGCGGCGACGCTGGAAACCACGCCGGCTGTTTCTGTGCCGAGAAATCCGGTGCTGTGTTGGTTTTGCCTCTTCGGTCGCGAATTGCCGGGATGAAAAAATATTTTGCCTTGCTCTTGAAGCCCCTTGCGCTCCACCCAGTTGGAAAAGCCGCTTCCGGCAGGATGAAATGGGGAGAGGACGATCGCGAATCGCATCCCGTAGCTGGATGGACCCGATCCTGGTCCCCCCTCTCGCCGCACCCAGCCTGGCTTCGGTCAGCCGCAGCCCCCGGCCGGGGGTGCCGTTCAGTCGAATTCCCATGACGAGCCAAGGGATTACGAGATTTTCTCCGTTGCCTTAATGCCGCTCGAGAGCCCGGCACGTGGAAGGGAACACGGCCGACGGTCACGCACATCGCCGGTCGGCTCGCCCGCTCCGTGGCACCCGCCGTCCGCCCTCATCTTCCTCTCAGCTGGCTGCCGGACGCCGCGCTAATTCGCCGGGCTTGGAGGGAGGGGTTTGATGTGCGAATGGTTCGTTTGATTCGGAAGCTGCTTGAAATGTTGGATGATAATTTTAGACAGGGCAGATTTTGCTAAGCTGTGGAGTTCAGATGAGCTCTGGTAAAGCCACGGCGGGGATTACTGTGGTTAATTCAGCACTTGGTTTCTTTAGCTATGATTTTTTTTTTTTAACTCCCCTTGGCTTCAAACCCGCCATTTCCAGAACTGCTGTTTCCCCTAAAAAGTGGGACCGTGCCTTGGAGCTGGCTCAGCACCCACAGCCCATCTCCCGAAGGGGGTGACGGTGTCTGGTGGATCTCAGTTGTCCTGGTGTGGGGACGGCGTGGATCTGGGAAGCGTAGCAGCCCTCCATCCCCCCTCGCTCCTTCCCATCGCATCCCAAATGAGCTTTGCTCCGGGAGACCATCCAGGCAGCACGTTTCCCTGCAGGGAGGTGCCCTGCCCTGAGGCTCCCATGTCCTGGATGGCGTAAGCCGGGACAGACGCCCACCTGCGCCCTGGGCCAGAGCTGTGAAGCCTGGCTTGTGGGTTGGTTTTTTTTTTCCCCTCCTGGATTCACCTCTTCCCTGGAAACCTTTCCCTGAGATGGAGGCAATTCCTCAGTTAACACTTTAAGCTGTTTTAATGCCAGCAGCTGTTTTATGGGGCATGTTTACACACCCTCTGGTTTGATGAGTTGCCAGAGGAAGAGGTGGGCACGAAGGAGTGGAAATCTTGCTGTTCTGAAATGGCTGATTTTTCCCCTCCCCACCCTCCCCTCTGGAAATGCCCATGAGCAATATGCCAGCACGGAGATGGCACAAGGTTTTCTCAGGCTGTCCGGGAATGATTGGCCCGAGCAACAGACCTGGAACGAATTCCAGCAATATCATTCCTTGGTTGGGAAACCGCTGTGCCTGCCAGCTCCGGCCCCGAGGACACTGCTGCTACCTGCCTGGTGTTGCTTGCTAGAAGTGCTCCAGCACCTCTTATCTCGCAGTACCAGCTCTCCCAGCGGTGCTGTAGGTTATGATGCCCTCCAGTTCCTCCCTCTGCACCCAACGACCTAAACCAGTTGCAAAACCAAACCTGCAAACTCCCGTTTAGCGTTCCCATTCCTTCCCCTAATGCAAATTCATGCAATTTGCGTCAGTATTGCACGGCATCTGCTGGGAAGTCTGGTCTGGGAAGCAGGCACCAGGCTGTCACGTATCTATCCAGTACAGAGGAGCTGGCTAAAAACCTTTTAGCAGCAGCACCCACAGAAATGCGTGGGATGCCTGCCTGGGTGTGATGATGGACTTGATCTGGTGCTAGTCTGTTCCTGGAGGGAATGCTGGAGTCACCTCCGTTGCCTCACGTCACCCCACATGTCTTCCCTTGGACCGAGCAGGGCGTTTCATGTCCCCGTTTCCCTTCCTGAGCAGAATTCCAACGCCGCTTTGGCCCATCAGCTGGGTTTCTCCAGGAACCGTGGCTCCATTTTTCAGCCCAAATAGCCATACTGGTGCTGCAGTCACCCCAGACCCAGACTATGCAGATTCCTCCTTTCTGGGATGGATCATCTCAACTGAATAGTTTCATTCTTCTCCCCTTGGAAGGCTGTTTCCCACATCAAAGCTTTCAGGATGGTTGTGGCATGGAAAACCCCTCCTTGAGGCCACTGTGGCCTGTCTCTTTCCATCGTCTTGATTTCTTCAGGACTCTTCTTGAAGGTCTCCTGGCTCTGTGGGGATGCTTTGTTAATCCCACTCCCTGGGATGACGTCTCGTCCCTGTTAAGTGGCAAAATTAAATCCTGCAGCGACCCGATCAGAGGGAAAAGGCTGCGCCGGGGGCTCTTGGTCAGGGTCTTCGACGTGGCAGCGTGCTGGGGAGGGGGGCATCAGGCTGGAGTCGCTGGCATTTTTCCTAATTCCCCTTTACTTCCATCCTCTTTCTCTTGCACAAGCTGCAATAGGGCTATTTGCTGGCTGGTCGCGCAGGATGAGTGCAGCAGCTGAGCGGTTTGGGGTTGTTTTTCCCCTCCTTTCAGCCCAACGCACTTGAATTTGATGAGGTGGTGGGTGCCGGAGCCTTGAGTTGTCTCTGGCTGAGAGAGGAAGGAGGGGTGGCTGTTTTAGGGTTTCTCTTACAATGGAAACATCTGTAATGCAGGGGAGACTGAAAGCCAATACAAAGTCAACTACTTTTTGTTGAAATGTTCTCTCTTGCTGAGTTTTTTTGGGGTTTTGGAAGGATGTGCTGTGTTTTTAACCTGCGGGATGCTCTGCTCTTGGGGAAGAGCCTGGAATGGACCAGGGATCTCGGTGTCTGCTGGGACCACCCCAGCTTTCTTAGTGCTGCACTTTGGGGCAGAAATCGGTTGAGACCGGTTGGGGTGGGACCAGAGTCTCTGCCTGCGCAGGGCTCGTGGGGCTGCGCGGTATTTGTGTGGTCGGGGTTTCTTGGAGGAGCCTCAGGGAGCCAGAGATGGGCTGAAGGGGGGGTCTGAAGCCTCACTGGGTGCTCTTTTTATCTTCAGGTGTTTAAGTATCAAATCTGCTTTAACCTTCTGGTGACAGAAGTGATCAGACAGAGGAGGGGGGTTAATTTTTGGCGTCTGTAGCCACAGATCTGTTCCTTGGCGCGTTTGGTGGCGCCCGTTTCTGTGACTAAAGCGGACTGAAGGGAAGCACGGGCCCGTATAGCTGCAAAGGTGACGTGCCGTAAGGAGCACCCGCTGATTTCGCCCTTCTCTTCCTTTGCGCTTCTCAGCAAATCCAATTTGCAGATGACATGCAGGAGTTCACCAAGTTCCCAACCAAGACGGGCCGTCGGTCGCTGTCCCGCTCCATCTCGCAGTCTTCCACCGACAGCTACAGCTCCGGTAGGTGCCAGGCTCCTTGTCCGTGTGTGATCCTCTCCCAAATCCGGCGTTGGTGCCTCTCACACAGCATGAATGTGCCGCTCACACAGCACGTCAGGATGCTCCGTGCTGCTGTGTTGTGCTCAGATGCGGTAGGGATAATTCGGGGGGGGTTCCTGGGGCTCAGGTGTTGATTACCGGTTGATAACCTGGTTAGTTCCGGGTTGTTTTAGAGAGCAAGAGTGCAAAATTCCTTCTGGACATTGGCTTTCCTTAGGAGATTTGTAGTTAGAACCGGGAATGTCTGCGTGCACGAAAGCTGCGAAGCGAAATGGAGCTGAAACCTGCCCGAAGGGTGGGAGATCCCCAGAGCCTGACCCAGGCTGACGTGCGTTCCTCTCCTGGCTTTAGCTGCCTCCTACACGGACAGCTCTGACGACGAGGTGTCCCCCCGAGAGAAACAACAAACCAACTCCAAAGGCAGCAGCAATTTCTGTGTGAAGAACATCAAGCAGGCAGAGTTTGGGCGCCGGGAGATCGAGATCGCTGAGCAAGGTGAAAGCGGAGCGTGGGGTCTGTGGGGCTTGCGGGCGGGTGCCGTGCTCTCGGGAGAGCAGGAGCTGAGCCATGGCCGTTCCCATGACTCTTGTTACAGCCTTGAGCGGCCTGTCTTAGCCCCCCCCAAAATCAGCAGATCATGTGGGGAAGAGCTAGACAGCGAGCACGGACGACGTGTGACATCCATTTTCTAACGGCAGCAGAGCTGTTGTGGGGTTTAATGTTCTCGTGGCTTTGGGTGGAAAACCTCAACGAGCAAGGAGCTTGCAACACCTTTGGAGACATGAAAACTGACAGTCCCAACCCCTTCCCCTGGGGCTTGTGGGAGGCTGAGTTACCATTTCCAGTGGGGTGATTGGGTAACTTTGCTTTCGGGCTCCTTTTAGACACATGCTGCCAGAGCCGTAGAAGGGGAAGATAATCCAGGCACATTTAGAGCAGCTCTTCTGAGATGCAGCAGCACTGTTTTCATCTTCTTTAGGTGCTTCTCCTCGATGCTATTCTGCTGCAGGGCTGGTGACTGTCCTTAGCTGCCTTCCTTGGGCGGTGCCTGTCCCAGACCTCTCTCGTTGCATGGTCAAGTGACAAATGACAGTGGTGTTTTAGTTCCATTTTGGACAGACCTGCCGGGCCCAGGGGTGAGGAGTTTTCTCCCCAGCTGTGTAACAGCTATAGCAGAAACTGTGGGGCTGGATGTAGCCTGTGAAACTCCAGGAAGTTTCTGACAGAGAGGGGCCTCTTCGGGCTAAGCCGTCGTTAAAACCCCTCTCTTCCTTTTGCAGACATGTCTGCTCTGATTTCACTCAGGAAACGAGCTCAAGGGGAGAAGCCTTTGGCTGGAGCTAAAATTGTGGGCTGTACCCACATCACAGCACAGACTGCGGTGAGTGGCTGCATGTCTGGGGTGTCTGGGGTGGAAGAGACCAGCTTTTCCCGGAGGAAAAAAGTCCCTTAAGCTTCCCAGCCTTGGGGAATTGGAGGAAGCACCTTCGCTTCTCTGGAAACGTTTTGGAAAGGATCTGCTGCCTGCCTTTCCCCAGGGGCAACGGTGGCTGGAGCCCATCTCTGATCGGTTCCTCGCTGCGCGAGGCTGGGCCGGAGCCCCGCGCCGCGCTGGCGTGCCTGTGCCCGTCCCCGCTCGGCCGGGCCGGCCGCTCACCCCGCTGTCCCGCAGGTGCTGATCGAGACGCTGTGCGCGCTGGGAGCGCAGTGCCGCTGGTCTGCCTGCAACATCTATTCCACCCAGAACGAAGTGGCGGCTGCTTTGGCAGAAGCTGGTGAGTCCGGCTGAGCCCAGGGATGCTGAGCCCTTCCAGCCCCTCCTGGCTCCGCAGCCTTGCCCCAGGCGGCTGGGTCGAGGGGTGGTTTGGACCAGATATCTTTTAGGGAGGGATAAACGGGTCTGGTCCTGTTGTGGGCTGCGATTTGATCTCTGCCTGGCCCTTTGGCCCTCCTCTGTGGCTTTCCTGAGTTGGCCCAGCAGGAGAGAGCTCTGCCAGACTCAGCAGATGCCAAGGGTGCTCCTCTTCTTCTAGGTGTTGCCGTGTTTGCCTGGAAGGGGGAGTCAGAGGATGACTTCTGGTGGTGCATTGACCGCTGTGTTAACGTAGATGGCTGGCAGGCCAACATGGTAATGAACCTTCTTCCAGCCCTTCCTCCTCCTGCGTGGAGTGGTCACTGGGTGCACCTCACCCTTCCCTCCCTGGGGCTGTTCCTGGGAGCCTTCTGGGGCTGCCTGGGCACCTGCTGGCTTTTGCAATGTCCTCTGAGCCCCCGTTAAACTGGGGGTCCTGCAGAACGGTAGCTGGCGCTGGGTTGAGGGCAACAGTGGGGGTTGCAGGAGCTGCAGAGACGATGTCCTGAGTTGGTCCAGCCCGATGGCACGGCGGCATCTCCTGCCAGAGCTGCCAACCAGCCGAGAAGCCGCAGGACCTCTTTTTCCCCCAGGGTCAGCCCTACAGGAGCTGCCCCAACTGGTCCTCTCTCGGCACAGATCCCACCCACCCCCTCCCAAAGAGAGGGGGGGGTGTGTGTCTCCACGGGGGACCTTTCCCTTGCTGAAAGCAGACGACACCTCTCACTGCCTCGATGCAGGGTCCGTGATCGCTAACGATGCGATAGCCCGTGGCAGCGGACCGTGACAGCTCCCGCAGCCTTTCCTCTCGACTGTTTGCTTTCAGGGCATGAATGTTGTGGCGTCCTTCTGATCTCAGCCTGTTTAGTTAGTGCTGCCTGTGGTCACGTTTCCAGGCTGCAGAGCAATAGCAGGGGCAGAAAACCCTGTTAGGATCCGTCAGCTCCACGCAGGGGGTAAGAAATCCTCCGTGTTTTGGAGGAGACCCCGAGTTGCTGGCAACGAGGGGAACCCAGGAGTCCTGGCCCCCAGGCCTCTGCCCCAACAGCCCTCCATCAGTGCCTGAAGATACTCTTCATCTCTTTTTTTTTTTTTTTTCTTTCCCCATCCTGTCCCCAGCAAGTGCTTTTCCCAGTGGAAGGCCTGACTGCTCCGTGTTCTTCCTTGCCTGTTCTCTAGATCTTGGATGATGGTGGGGACCTGACCCATTGGGTTTATAAGAAATACCCCAACGTATTCAAGAAGATCCGAGGGATTGTGGAGGAGAGCGTGACCGGCGTGCACAGGTAGGAAGTTTGGGAAGGCTGGTCTGGAGGTCTCTTACTGGGTTGCTGCTCTCTGCTCTGACCATCTGGAGGTCTCTTACTGGGTTGCTGCTCTCTGCTCTGACCTGCCTCTGTCCTCTTCCAGGCTGTACCAGCTCTCCAAGGCCGGGAAGCTGTGTGTCCCAGCCATGAATGTGAACGACTCTGTCACCAAGCAGAAATTTGATAACCTGTATTGCTGCCGGGAATCCATCCTGGACGGGTGAGTCCAGCCCTTCTCCCCTGTCCGCACCGTCACCCTCACACCGGTGGGTTTGGCTCGGGTTCCTCTGGAGCAGAGATCGGGCCCTTTGCTGCTTTGCCCTTGCTGTGTGCTTGCAGGCCCTGGTTTTGGGGGCGCTGCCCTGTGCCGTCTGCGGTGTGCGCTTGACTAATCCCAACACAGGTCTCTCTCTGTCCCCCAGCCTGAAGAGGACCACGGATGTGATGTTTGGAGGGAAGCAAGTGGTGGTTTGTGGTTATGGGGAGGTGAGTTTTTCGTGAAGCGGCGGTCGGTGGAGCTGTGAGTCAGCCTCCCCCCTGAGCCATCCTTCCCCTGAGCTCAGCATCCTGCTGCTTCCCTCTGCAAAGACCGCTTGCCCTTGGTACAGCAGTAGAGCAAACCTGGCGAGCGATTACCAGGGAGATCTTGCTAGGACCTGCTGGCAGGCTGGAGAACCAGCATCAGATTTCCCAGTTTGCCTGCAGATTAGCTGGGTTGCAAGTAGGACACTTGCTGGGAACACTGGCCTGAATTCTAACTACCCATGGGTGCTCCCATCTGCTGTCCCTGGACTGAGTTCAGCCTCCAGCCCGGCTGTCACCCAGCCTGTGACAGAGGAGGCAGCGGGGCAGGCTGCATCACGCTGGTGGATAATGTTCTGGCAGAGGGGAATCGTATCACGAACTTGTGAATGATTCTGCCCTGGAAGAGCGGAGAGGCGGGAGCTGACACCTTCCCTCCATCTGTGCGCTGTCTGCGTGGGTGTTTATCTTCCCGCGCTGCGAAGGGCCTGGCAGTAGCTGCAAATGCTCTTCCCGGCAGGAATATGCTCACTAATTTATTTAGACACCAGTGGAGCCCAGCTCTGCTCGACCAAGAGGCTGCGCTGGCTCTCGCCCAGGCGCTCCGGGGTGGCGTCTGATTCTCCAGCCACGAGTTGTGTTGGGAGTTGGAGTCTCCAGGGCCCGTCCTGAGTTTCATGAGGCTTCTTCAAAACACGGGAGTCCTTCCACCCTCGCTGGTTTCCCCTTTGGATGTGGGTTGGGGTCTCCGTTTGCCCTGCCTGGCTGTTTTCAGTAGACCCGAGGTCAGAACTGGGCAGTAAGCGAGGGTGGCTGTGGAGATGTTTCTTGCCCAGCAGCATCTTGCTGGTCAGAAAACAGGGCTGAGCTTTAGATTAGCCAGATATTAGTGTGGGTAAGTGGTGTGGAAAGCTGGACTTCAGCTGAATTGTGTAGTGAGGAGAGGGATAGAGTCAGAGATGCTGTTACAGGAGCTCTGCTCTCCCCCCTGCTGAGGCAGGGAGCGTGGGGTGGAGGATCTGTCCCCTGATCAGTGCAGGACGGCTCCGAAGGCCAAAGAAACCCTTTGGCTTAAAGGCAAGGGAGGGAAGCGCGTGCTCATCCAGACTGGCTTCGTTCTCTTGGATGAGAGCTCAGAATGGCTCCCGTGATGCTGGGGGCTGCTCAGGCTGCGAGCGTGTTGGTTTTGGAACGCTCCTGCCCGCTGGTGGCCGCGCTGGAGGGCTGGTGGCCTTGGAGGGGGGAGCGGGGCTTACAGCAGAAGTGCCACTCGCCAGGTACATCGCTGAGCCGCTCCTGGCGTCAGGCAGATGGCTGGGGTGAGCATCTCCCCGCCTGGGAGAGGCTCAGGCTGCTTTAGGGAAGGGCTTGTAGCCCTCGGCGCGTCCCGTGTTCGGCTTCACGCTGGCGCCTTGCCTCGGCAGGTCGGCAAGGGGTGCTGCGCTGCTCTGAAGGCCCTGGGAGCGATCGTCTACGTCACGGAGATCGACCCCATCTGCGCTCTCCAAGCTTGGTAAGATGTTCCGTGCCGCTCCTGAGCGTCTCCTCGTCTGCTCTCTGGCCTCCTTTAAACCCTGACGGAGGCTGAAACGGAGCCAGGAGGATCTGTGGCTCGTCTCGGAGGATGTGCATCGTGGGGGGGGTGTGATGGGGAAGGCCTGGGGCAGCTTTCAGGGCTGGTTCAGTGGTGCGGTACCAGGCGGTAGGCACCTGCCTCAGCTGGCTTGGGAAGGCTGCTCGAGGGTTCCTGCAGGGCTGGCCGAACGCTCCACGTGTCCCCCGGCTCCTCCAACATTTGTGAGAGCGGATTTGAAGCCGCGTCCTTTGCACAGCCCTTCCTCACGCATCTGGCGTCCTCGGGGGAGTGGAAGGACAGCCTGGCTGCTGTGGGAGCAGTTCGGAGCTGCTGCAGCAGGACAGCGCTGAGATTCCCTCCTGGCTGGAGGTGGAGAGGGAACAGGCTTCTCCTTCTCATCGTGGTTCCTCTTCCCCTTTTTTTTACCAGCATGGACGGATTTCGGGTGGTGAAGCTGAGCGAAGTGATCCGTCAGGTGGATGTCGTCATCACCTGCACAGGTAGGGATGGAGAAAGTCGTGGGTGAGCCTTGGGGCAGGCTGAGAAGGAGCAGTCATTCCCAAGTGGGTTTCCTGAGGGCTCGGGGGGGAGCTGGGGAGGGAGGACGCTTCGTTGCCGTGTGCCGCTGGTTTTGCAAGAGCGATAGCTGGCAAGAGCTTTTCCTCCTCCCTCCCAGTCTGCTATTTGGCACCGTCCTCCTCAGCCCCTGGGAGAAGGGACATCACACCCCAGGGGTATTTTGGGGTCTGCTAGAGCCTGATTAATTCCTGGGGCTACAGATCAGCACTCATCCCGTGTGTTTCCCTCTTGTCACAACCAGGAGGGCTCTTGTCCTGGTGGCAGCTGATCTGCTGTTGCTCCAAGCTGAGCTTCTCCGACTCCAGTGCAGGGAAGGAGAAGTCCGAGGGTTCGTGTTTCCACTGCCTGGGGTTCATCTGTGCCCTCTCTGCCCGCAGGAAACAAGAACGTCGTGACCAGAGAGCACCTGGATCGCATGAAGAACAGCTGCATCGTGTGCAACATGGGCCACTCCAACACCGAGATCGACGTGGTGAGTGCCGGCGGCCTCGGCGCCTGCGCCCGCCCTGCCGTCCCCCCACTTGTGACCCCAGCCTCTTCCTCCTCCTCCTCCTCCTCCTCCTCCTCTTGCAGACCAGCCTCCGGACCCCAGAGCTGACCTGGGAGCGGGTCCGCTCCCAAGTGGACCACGTCATCTGGCCGGATGGGAAGCGGGTGGTGCTGCTGGCTGAGGTGCGCTGAGAGCTGCGCCACGACGCTGCTTTGAACCTCTGTCAGGAAATCCCTGCGTGCCCAGGGCTTGTGACAGAGATTTAACCAGGTGGAAAGGTGCCAGGAGGGGGTTCAGAGCTCAAGAAAGGGTTTCTTAATTTTTTTTTTTTAACTTTTCTTGAGGCAGAGGCGGTATCATGTACCACATGCAGCCCCAGAGGTGCCATCTGGCTCCGTTCTTCTGAGCCGGGAGCCATCCCAATCAGCCAAACGCCGTCTGCTTCTGGCTTTGGCAGGGTTTCCCACGCAGCAAACCGGCTGGGTGTCTCCTCTTCCCACTTGAGCTCTCCTGGCTCTTTCCAGGGACCACAAAATCTCCCTGCCTTAAAGCTAAGGGTTAGGGTGGAAACTGAGGCGGAGTTTGAATGCCCTGGTCACGTAGGTGGCCCTTGAACCGCTGTGCTGTGGTTGCCCCTGTCCTAGGGAAGGGGGATGGGGGTGAATCCTATCTCGAGACTCAATTCTCTTTGGCCTTGGGGGCAAGTTCAGCTCTGCAGCCTCCTCCTGCTGTCTCCTAGGGCCGCCTTCTCAACCTGAGCTGCTCCACAGTTCCCACCTTTGTGCTCTCCATCACAGCCACCACGCAGGTCCGTACGCCGCAGGGCCGGGGTGCGAGGGGTGGAGGATGCTTTGGGGCCTTGCATGAACCTTGGGGGGGGGGGGGAGGGGGTGGGGAACTGTTTGGAAGAAGCTGGGAACACTCCGTTGGAGGGGTCCTTGGGATGGCACTGGTGCCAGAGATACCGTGGCCACCACCTCTTGGCCGGGATGTGGTTAATGGCGTGAACTTACTGCTTTGGTTACAGCTGGCAGAGAGCTTTTGAATGAGCCAGGCTTGATGGCAGAGCCCCTGCTGTGCTGTAAGCCGCTGCAGAGCTCCCCTAGCACCCGTTGAAGCTCACCTCAAAGCAAGGCTTTGTTTTGTCTTTGGACTCTTTGATTTCTCCAGCACAAATCCCCACCCCTGGGGTGGGTTTTGGGGATCTGGAGATCAGTGGTTAATACGCTCCCCAGCATCAGGGCTGGCTCAGCTGGGCGAGCACGGCTCGTGGCTTGCACTGTTTGTCGTGACTTTGCCTTTCCAAAGAAAACGATGATTAAATTTGGCTCCGCTCCGAGATGGGCCGGCGGTGCTGGCTGGCGCGGCTCTCGGTCGGCAGGCGATGGGAGAAACCCACTGGGCTGAAAACACGGAGGGGACTGGTGGCTGGGGACTGGTGGCTGGGGACTGGTGGCTGGGGACTGGTGGCTGGGGACTGGGACGGTGGGGGAGGACAGCCACGCTAACAGCGGGGAGTTTCCTTATCCTCACGCTCCTCGGTCCAACCCGACGGAGACCAGGGCTGTGTTTTGGACCTGGCTCTCGCCTGCGTGAACTGGCACTGGGGGGGGGAAGACGCAGTTTTTGTTTCTGCTGGAGGAGGGGCCGTGGGTTTTGGAGTGATGCTGCCAGCTTAAATCGAGCAATCCCTTCGCTGCCACATGACGCAGCAGCCGTACGGTTTAAGAGAATTAGAGCTGCTCCCCTCCCCTCTCCTCCATCCGTGTGTTCTGGTTTTCCCCAGGGTGTTAAGCCCAGATGCTGTAAACGAGCTGGGTGGCATTTCATCCCTGACCTCTCTCGTCCTCCCCCCCCCCGGTGGCGGTGGGATTATGGAGAGCCAGAGAGGGATGTACCTTCAGGTGGAAGCCTTTCCTTCGAGGCGTTTTTGGAAATGGTTGCCCCCTCTCTCAGGCTCCCAACCCCTTATCTCTGCGGCCGAGAGCTTTGTGCCGTGGTGGGTGCTCAGCGCTGCCCAGCTTGGTGGCCGTCCCTGACTGTCCCCGGGCTGTCCTCTGTGATCTCTGCAGGCTCTGGCTCTGATTGAGCTTTACAACGCTCCCGAGGGCCGTTACAAACAGGACGTGTACCTGCTGCCGAAGAAGATGGGTGAGTGAAGGGAACCCAGGCTGACTTGTCCCCCCGGGAGGCTGTGGGCCGGTGGTTTTGGATGTAAGGAGAAACTCAAACCTGGGCTGGAAGAAAGCTTCCAGAGAGAGACTTGAGTTCAGGGAAGCCATCAGAGGCAGCAACCTTAAAATACGTGCGGGTTGTTCCATTTGTTTCCCTTCATGTCCTGCAGCGTGGCAGGCATCCCTGAGGCTGCAGCCTTCCTGCAGCTCTTGGGCCTCTGGGTGCACATCCAGCCCTGCTCAGCACCAGGGCTTGGGCTCAGCTCTGCCGTCGGCGTGCGTGGCGGCGCACCCGGGATGCGTGGCGGCACACCCGGGATGCGTGGCGGCGCACCCGGGATGCGTGGCCAGACCCAGCGTGGTGCCCTTGTTGAGGAAAGGTCGCCATCAGGACAAACTTCTCCACACCGTTGCAGAGAAGCCGGCACTTCTTTATGGCAGCGCTGGGGGGCACGGGGGATGGCTCCGCCTGACGGGCTTCAAAGTTACATAAAAAAATTCAGCATTTTATATCCTTTTTCTGCAAAGTCATATTTTAACATCAGCGTGCATGTTATGCCCGCTATTAATTTTGACATTTACAATGATTGCTCCACCTTAGTAACTAACTTCATTGATATTCCTATATTAATATAATCATTGGTTATCTTACTGATCAAGATCTCTGCTATTCAAATTAGGATGGGGAGGAGGTGAGGGTCTTCACCTTAACATTCCTTAGTTTCTCTGGTTTCATCCCATAAGATAACACGCCAAGAACGCGCACTTTCACCCCCTGTACCTGTCTCCCTGCCTCCTTGTTCTGTTCTGGACAATTTCACGATTAGCTGCAGCTTTAGCTTTGACCTTCTTTGCAAGGCCTGCAGCTGTCGTTTCTGAGCAGCAGTGAGGTTTTGGGTGTTTCTTACTAGGGTGTAAACTCGTGTCATTAATACATAGCGTTAGTTATTCCTTAGAGCAATTAAGTCGTTCATTAAAAGCGATTAGTTATCAATGAAAAGTAATTATCTAGTCAAAATCCAAACTTGATTATAACACCCTGGCCCTTTCTGTGCCACGTGGTGAGCCCATATGTCATCTCCCCGGCAGCGTAGCGGGGACACGTGCACCCCCCGATCCCCTCTTTCCTCTCCCCCTGCCCAGACGAGTACGTCGCCAGCTTGCACCTGCCTTCCTTTGACGCCCACCTGACAGAACTGACGGACGATCAGGCGAAATACCTGGGACTCAACAAAAACGGGCCTTTTAAACCCAATTACTACAGGTCAGTGCCGGCCGGGGCAGGGAGCTGCCGTCTCCCCACCCAGCGGGGGCATCTCCTTGTAGTGGGGCAGCATCAGCTCCCGGGAGCTGAGTCCCCCAGCACCCGCGGCCTCACCGTCCCCTCCCTTCTCTCCTAGATACTGACGGACCATACCCATGAAGGACCAGACCACACAAGGCCACATTAGAGAGATTATTTTTAAAGATCATTTTTATTTTGGTTTACCTTTTTCTTTTTTTTTTTTTTTTTTAAAAAACCAACAACGGAACCTGTTTTTACATTTATCTGTGTGATTTTTAAGGTCACTTTTCTTTCTTTTCCTCTCCGTTTCACCCTTTTACGTGATCACATCTCTGTCTGATCTTGGCAGACAACCTGGGATTCGCTTCTTGCTTTCATGTGGCTGAAGCCGCTGGTGGCTCCCAGCCCTGGCTCCCGGAGAGGGTTTCCCTTTCCCGATGTGCCAAGGGCAGCTCATTCCTGCAGCGATGTGGTTGGTTTGTTCTTTTTTTCACCTTTCCAGCCCGTGTCAGTCTCGGCCGGGATCCCTGCAGATACGGAGATGCCCTTCTACCTTATCTGACGTTTCTTTCTTTGTGTGGATGATCTGCAACTTCTAAATTGCCTTAAAGAGCCCAGTTTTAGCTGCTAGATCAATGCTCCTAGCGCTGCTTGGGAGCAGAGTGGCGCCTGCTGGCCACCTCGCGAATAGGTGACTGTCCCCAAGCCTGGCCAACGTCCCTGCGCCGAGGTGGCCCAGGTTTGGTGGCTGCTGGCCCAGGTTTGGTGGCCAGCCGGGTACGGGGGGAGTTCACTGTTTCAGGGTGCTAATCTGAATTTGGACGGGGGTCGCTTACCCAGCATTATCCTCATCTCTCCTAGGTTTTTTAGCCAAACTGCACCTTAATTGAGTTAAAAACTTTTTTTGTGTGTTTTTTTGTTTGTTTGTTTGTTTTTTCCTCTCTCTTTTTTTTTTTTTTTTTTTTTTCTTTTTGATCCTTAAAGAGATGTTTTAAAGAAGGGGTAAAGCGTCGGGGATGCGGCTGCCTGCCGAGCCCGGGTGTTGGCTGCGTCCGAGCGGCCCCGTTTCCCACTGAGAAGCGCGGGGTGGTTTTAAGGGCGTCTGGGTCGTTGGTTTTTTTTGGGGGGGGTGGGTGGGGGGGGGTGTTTCACTCTTTTTGTTTTGAGACGGACACAGAGATGAGCCTTCCCCATACCCCAGCCTGAGCCCTCTGCACCCCAGACCCCTGCGCAAAGCCCTCGGCTCCCCATCGCTGCCCCGGCCCTCGAGCTGGGCTTTCCCAGCTCTTCCCTGCCCCCTCGCAGTGCGTTTCAGCCGCTCTCATCGCCTTGTTCATCCCCTTCCCCATCCTTGCTGGTGACGTGTTTCTCTTTTTCCATCTCTTGCAGCTTGTCCCAGGACGGGGGAAGCTCCTTGCAGCCCAGTGAGGTTTCTCTTGGCTTTTTTTTTATCCTCCCCAAATTGCCTCTTTCTTCCCCCAGCCAAGACCAGAGCGTGGAGGGAAGGAGGATCCCCGTTGCCTGCATCTCCCGGTACACGGAGAATGGAGATGCTGGGGTACCCGTGACCGGGGCTGCTCCTTCACCTCCAGCCACCCCGTCCTGCGGATCGGCGATGCCTTTTTAGTGCCGCCTGGCTGGGTCCCTCCCTGGGGCTTTGCAGGGTTTGGGGGTGCTGCCGCTTCCCTGGGGGGTTCAAAGCTCCTTCGTGGGGACGGGAGGAAGATGGGAGGGATGCTCGTGGCTTGGATCACCCTCCTCTTTTCCCCTCCGCCTCCTTGTCCTTGGACTATTCCTCTTTCTCACCCTTGCCCCGTCTCCTTCTGGACTGTCACTGGGTCGCTCGCTCTCCCCACAGGTTTTGGGGATCATCTGCCTCGCAGGGTCCCCTCCACCATCCCTCAGACTTCACGGGGGACTCACGCCTGGCTCAGGGAGCCAGGCTGGGTGCCTGCGCGGAGGGAGTGAGAGTGTCGTGTCCTGTGTCGTCCTCGTCCCCCGTTCCCCCCCCCCGCCCCGTTTCCCCCTGAGGGGACCCACGCCAGAACCCCTGCACTTGGGGGTCACAGTCCCCCCCCCCTTTCCCATCCACGTTAGGGTTGAACCTCGGCGTAAGGGCTCCAGCTCTGTATAAGCCATGTTGCGGCGGGGAGGGGGGGAGCCCGGGGATGGCGGTGGCAGCGTCGGGCCGGGAGGGAGAGGTTTATTTTGTATATGAATGATTTTTAATGAATGCAATATTAATCCTTGCAGATGAGCAATAAATCATTAAAGTCTAATTAAACTATTAGGAAAAACGAAGCACTTCTGCTTGTGGGCTGTTTATTTGGAAGAGCGAGCGGCTCCACTCCCTTGGGGAGCCCGAGTTCGCTCCCAGCCTAGGCCCTTGGCTTGGATCTCACTTTGGCCCCCTCGAGATGGGCATTAGCTCCTTCCAGGACCCCCTGAGCATCTTCAGGGCCCTGGATTTTGGGGTCTGACCCCCTCTGGGCTCTTTCACTGGGGGTTTAAACCCCATCAAGTCCCTCTCTTGGGGTCTGGCTCCCATCAGCCCCATCTCACTGGGGTCCGAGCCCCTCCTCAGCGCCTTGATTTGAAAATTCACTTGTGTGAGACCCCTCCTTTTGGGGTCTGGCCCTCTCTAGCCTTGCCACTCCCAACATGGCGGCCTCAAGCAGCCGGGCCCCGCCTCCCGAGGGGCGGGGCCCAAGGGCGGGCGGAAATGCCCCTCCCAACATGGCGGAAAAGCCAGGGGGCGCGCCACACCTAAGATGGCGGCGCGGGGGCGGAGCTCGCCCCCTCCCCGGCCGGTTGCCGCGCCGGTCGTGGCCACCGGGGGCGGGCGGCGCTGGGCGGTGACGGGGCCGGCGGGCGGAGCCATATTGTAGCCGCCCGAACGGCTGGGAGCGTCCCCCACCAACACCCCCACCCCCCCCCCCCCCCGGTGCCACTCCCAACATGGCGGCGGCGCTGCCCCGGCTCTCCCTGCCGCTCCCGCGAGAGGGGGGGGTGAGTCCTCGCGAGAGCTCGGCGCGGTGGAGGGCGGCCGACATGGAGCCGGGCGGCGGCGGCGGCGGCGGCGGCGGTGTCGGGGGTGCGGGGCCGTTCCCGGGCAACAACAAGGCCCGCGGCGGGGCGGCGCCGCCCGGCAAGGCCCGAGACCTGGGCCGCCCGCCGCGCAAGGACTCCGAGGTCAGCGCCGCTGCCGCCGGGCCCGGCTCCGCGGGTGGGGGCGGCCTATGCCGGGCGGGGCGGGCCGGGCCGCGTTGTCCTCCTCGCCGCTGTTAGGCCCGGGGCCTGCCCGGCCGGTGCCGGTGCCCGCGGGCTCCGCCGTCAGCTTCAGTCCTGAGCCGGGCGGTGTTGCCCAGAACTTTGCTTGGGCTCTGCCCGTTTCCCGGGTCAGGCCCGGCCCAGCCGCTCCCCCCCCCCCCCCCCCCCTCGGAGACGGTGCTTCGGTACCGGGTGCCTTGGGGCTGGTCCTGCCGCCTCAAAGCCTTGGCCTGGCGCGCCAGCAGCGGGGCTGGGCAGCTCTGCGGAGCCGAGAGGCCTCTCTCTGCCAGGCCCGTTTGGTACCGGCTCTGCCCCGAGCCCGCCTGGCTCCGTACCGGGCTCGGGTTGGTGCCGGTTTCCCGTTCATGCGTCTCTTCCCCAAGTCTGGGTCGGTTTGACTTGTCTGGGGCACGAGGGTGACTCGGTCCTGGGCCCCCAAACGGCCCCGGCAGTGGCCACCCTCCTTCCAGGGCTGCTCAGGGCTCTCACCACCCTGGCCGGTGGCTTCTCCGCAGCTTTGCGGGTCGGTACCGGCCCGGTGCGGCTGGGTTGTCGGGTCCCTGTGCATCAGGTCGCTCCCGCTGTGGTGCTCAGTCCAGGGATGGCTCAGGCGAGAGGTGACTGACCCCACCGAGGAGACACTGAGGTCCTGGTGTGCCCCCTGAGCCTTGGCGGGGGGGAGCAGGAGGGTTGTGTGGGTCTGGGTGGAGCTGATTTATCCCACAGCTTTTCCATCGTGTCCCCCAAATCCAGTTTCATTCCTGGGATGGCTCCAGAGCCATCCCTTTCCATGGGTGTCCTCACCGGGGTGGGGGATGCTCCCTGAAACGACAGGAGAGGGCTGTGAGGAGGCCTGCGTGAGCTTTGGGTGCTGGGGAGCGGCTCCCAGCCCTGCAGAGGGGCGCAGACCCACCACCCTTCGAGCAGCCGCGGGTTTGGAGCAGCCCCTCGCTCAGGAACAGGCGACCTGAGGTTCGGGAGGGTTTTGCTGTGGGTCCACGTGGGTGACTGACTTGAAGGGAGCAGATGGTTTGTGCTCTAAGGCTTCTCCTGGGTGTTTTTCCAGCCTCGCTAAAGCTGCTTGGGGTTGTTTCGTTCTCACTGTTCGCATCTGGTGGGATCCCCCAAATCCGTGTGAAATGGGTGAGCTCCGAGAGCTCCTCGGTCTCGCTTAACCCCCTCCCCCGCCTCCAAGATTAAACACGCCCTGTCTCCTGCTTTGTTTTTTGGCCTTTTGGGGCTCCCGGAGTGCTTTAGAGGTGGTGCAGTGGCAGGGGCTGCCCACCAGCGGTGGCTCAATGCGGCGGAGCCGGGATGGAGGTGCAGGAGGTGGGTAGGAGTCGTCTTGGTAACGTTTACGCTGCTGCGGGTGCGTTTTTGGTCTCTTAAACAGAAGCCACAGCCCTGGATTCGCGGGAGGATGAGGTGAACTGTGAAATGTCTCTTGGGGATTTTGGTTTTCCTGGAAAAAAAAAAAAACGCTGTAATTTGAGTGAATTTTTCCTCTGCTTTCAGGGCTATTCGGAGTCCCCAGACCTGGAGTTTGAATACGCAGATACCGACAAATGGGCAGCAGAGCTCTCTGGTAAGGACTCGTCCTGCTGGGTCGGTTAATCAGCCATGATTGTCTTTCCTGGCAGTGATTCAAGGAGCTGTGTCAACTCCGGTGTCGCTCTGTTATTGTCTTTAAACACCTCATTCGCGTTAAAAGGGAGGTGGTGCTGTGTAATTAATTTATTTTAGTCTCTGCTGGGTGTGTTTTTTTGCGTTTCCCCTCACCTTGGGTGAAACTGGTAACGAACGTGGCCGAGCTGCAGCGTTCTCTGACGAGCTGCAGCGTTCTCTGACGGCTCGGTGCAGCTTGCTGGAGAGCCGCCTCTCTGCTCTTTCGGCAGAGCTCTACAGCTACACGGAAGGGCCGGAGTTCCTGCTCAACCGCAAGTGCTTCGAGGAGGACTTCAGGATCCACGGTAAGACCCTGCCCTTGGACACTTCGCCCCTCTGGGGAGGGACGGGGCCCTCCCGAAGGAGACACGGGGGTTGGCGCCTCCGAAAACTCGAGCCGTGGGCTGACCCTCTTCCCGTGGTTTGCGCTGGAGGCCTCGTCAGCCCGCGGGGGGGGGGGGGCCGGCCCCGGGGCGCAGCTCCCATCCAGCGTTTGCTGATCTCGGTGCCCGAGACGATTCGCCGGTGCCAGGACAACCGTGCTGGGCCATACTGGCAGCAGCAAGAGCATCCAGCTCGTTCCCCATCAGTGCTGGTTCAGCTGGGTGGGATCCATCTAGGCATCTCGTGGAAGGCAGGAGACGATCCCTCCGGGCCGACCCCGCGTGCCTGGGCGTTCCCCTCTGTTTTCCATCGTTCTTTTGAGCTTTTCCAGCGCCGTTTGTGCCCAGGGCAGGCAGAGGTGCCCCGTGCCCTCAGCCTGCCCCGCTTTGGCTCTGCAGTGCGGGACAAGAAATGGACCGAGCTGGACAAGAACCAGCACCGCACCCACGCCATGCGCCTTCTCGACGGGCTGGAGGTCACCGCGCGGGAGAAGAGGCTGAGGGTTGCCCGAGCCATCCTTTACGTTGCCCAAGGTGACACCAGGCCTCTGCCCCCTTAGTTTCCCCTTTGCTAAAGCTGGGTAATGGATTGGAGCCTGTCAATTTAAAGTATTTTAAATATTTTGTTAGGGTTTTTTTTTTTTTTCCCCTTGCATCTTTGATTTCACCTGGGATGTCTGGAACGAAGCTAATTCTCATGGGAGCCAGTTTATAGGAGTTCAGTTCAAAGTTGGGCTGACTTCCTCACGCTGTCCTGGGCTGTGTTACCCACAGGAGGGCAATTCCATCCTCTACATCCGACTTTTTGCCTTAAAATTAAGGCTGAGTTTTTCATTCCCCCTGCAAAATGCTCTGGGGGCGTGGGAGGGCCTTGAGATCCCTGCAGGGATGGGATCCAGCGAGGGTATCGTTGCAGGCACGTTTGGGGAGTGCGGCTCCGAGGCCGAGGTGCAGGCTTGGATGAGGTATAACATCTTCCTCTTGCTGGAAGTGGGGACCTTCAACGCTTTGGTGGAGCTGCTGAACATGGAGATTGAGTGAGTACTGGGGGAAGACACTTCAGAAATGGCTCTGGAGCTCCTTGGCAGGAGTTTTTCCAGTTTATGGCAATCCCATTCCTGCTCTGTCCATCCCTAATCTGATTCCTGCCGCCACCAGAATGACTCCTGTTGTCCCGGGGTGGATAAGTAATGTAGGATTATACCTGATTTACACAGAAATTCGCTGTGAGCTGCCTGGGAGCACATGGAGTTGGGTCTGTTCCTCCTCCCTCGATTGTGCTGTGAACAGGGGGCTCGTTGCAGCAATATCCATGCCAGGGTTTGGCTCTGGCGTCTGGCTTGCTCCTGGCAGAGGCAAAATGTCTCCAAAGGCCCCGCTGAGGCTGTTCTCCCTCCGCAGTAACAGCGCGGCCTGCAGCAGTGCTGTGAGGAAGCCGGCCATCTCCCTGGCCGACAGCACGGACCTGAGGTACGGAGCAGGGCTGGGGAGGAGGGGAGGCTCTGGGGGGTGAGGGAGGGGGCACCCCATGGTTGCTGGTTTCTTTGGTGGGTGTCCCAGGGCTGTCCCAGCTTCTGCCTTGGCTCCCTGAGCATCCTCGGGTCAGCTCGGCCAGTAAATGTCCCTCGTGCTCAGCCTGCAGAGCAGGCGTGGGGCTGGTCGGGGGCACGAAACCAGTAAAGTGCAGGAAACTCGTTTTTTTTCTGCTGCTTTGACTTGCAGAGACCTTTTTTCCCCAGTGCCTGAGTGCCGATTCCCGGGTGTGGAGTGGGTGCCTGGAAACTGGCCGTGGTCTGGGCTGATCCAGCCTCTCCCCCCAGCCCCAGAGCCCTGGGTGCTGCTGGTGCCTCGTCCCAACCTCTGGTGATTCACCTGGCCTTCTGCTTTTTTGCAGGGTGCTGCTGAACATCATGTACCTGATCGTGGAGACCGTTCGGCAGGAGGCCGAGGGGGACAAGCCCGAGTGGAAGAGCACGAGACAGACCTTCCGAGCGGAGCTGGGTGAGGACCAGGCGCTTGGGCGTGGATGGGATGGAGTTTTCCAGGGCTGAAGAGCGAGAGAGTGAGATGGGGTTTGGCTCTAGGCCTCAGTTAACAGGGACTGGCGGCACTGGGTTGGTTTCTGCTGGGCTGAACCTTGCTGGTGGGGCGAAGGGGGTTGGGCAGAGGAAGGCAGCCAGCCTTTTCTGGCGTCCAGGTGCTCTCTCCCTGGGGAAAAAGTTTGAATATTGGGGCTGTCCTTTCCCCTCAACACAGAGGTAGGAAATTATGGAGCTTACAAGGCCTTGGAAAGGAAGAGAGGAGGTGTCTGGGCTGAGATGGGGGGTATGGGACTGCAGAGGCCATGGGAGGGTGCAGGGGCTGGAAGTGGTGGCGGTTGGGGTGAGGACAGGGACGAGGAATGCCTGGCTATCGCTGCCCTGTGGTTCCAGGAGCCCCCCTGTACAACAACGAGCCCTTCTCCGTCATGCTCTTCGGGATGGTGACCAAATTCTGCAGCGGCCACGCTCCCCACTTCCCCATGAAGAAGGTGCTGCTCTTGCTCTGGAAGACGGTGCTGGTAAGGAGAGGCCGCGGGGTGCACCGACACGGGGCTCCTGGTTTGACATTCGGCAGAGGAGGGAAGTTCTGCCCTCGGAGGTGGCTGTAGCTGCTGCATCCTCTTTTTCTGGCTTTCAGACGAGTAGTTTGCACCCTGTTAAACCCACCCCCAGGTTTCACCCTGTAGGGGTGTCTGGAGCTGGATACTAACCCCACCCCCAGGTTTCACCCCCGTAGGGAACACTGGATGTTGGTGTCTGGAGCTGGATACCAAGGACGGACCCAAAGTGAGGTCCCTGGCTGGGGGGAAAGCAAAGGTCCAAACGCTTCAGTGGTGGATGCCTGAACGTCCTCCTGGCCCTTCTGCTTTGCACAACGACAGGAGCAGCTTGGGGACAGGCAGCTCTTTACACCCTGGGGAAGGATTTGGGGAGGGCAGGTGGAGAAGCCCCCCCCCCCGGTGCCGTGTGTCGAGGAGACCCTGTGCTCAGGGTGCCGCGCTCTCCCTTGCAGTGCACCCTGGGGGGCTTTGAGGAGCTCCAGAGCATGAAGGCGGAGAAGCGGGAGATCCTGGGTCTCCCCCCGCTGCCGGAGGACAGCATCAAAGTGATCCGCAACATGCGAGCCGCCTCCCCGCCCGCCTCCGCCTCCGACCTCATCGAGCAGCAGCAGAAGCGAGGCCGGCGGGAGCACAAGGTGGGGACGGTGACCTTAGCGAGGGGACGGTGACCTTAGCGAGGGGACGGTGACCTTAGCGAGGGGACGGCTGGGATCTGGACACCAACCTTGGAACAGCTCGCCCCCGGGGTGTTCACCTGCCTGCTCCTCTCTCCCCAGGCCCTGATCAAGCAGGATAACCTCGACGCCTTCAATGAGCGGGACCCTTACAAAGCTGACGACTCCCGCGAGGAAGAGGAGGAAAACGATGACGACAACAGCCTGGAGGGGGAGACCTTCCCCCTCGAACGGGATGAAGTGATGCCTCCACCCACCCAGCATCCCCCCAGCGACCGCATCACCTGCCCCAAGGGGTTGCCCTGGGCCCCCAAAGTCCGGTGAGTCCGTGGGGCTGCCCTGGGCCCCCGAGGTCTGGAGAGTCCGTGGGGCTGCCCTGGGCCCCCGAGGTCTGGAGAGTCCGTGGGGCTGCCCTGGGCCCCCGAGGTCTGGAGAGTCCGTGGGGCTGCCCTTGGGCCAGGCTGGGGGAGAGCTGGAGCGGGTTGAGGGAAATGGAGGCTGTTAAATATTGAGAACTTCAGCAGGGATGTGGGGAAGGGGTCGGGGGTGGAGTGGCTGATCCGATATCGGGTCGCTTTGGTGGTTGTTCTTTCGGTGGGGCGGGCTCAGCCCCGTCCCCTTTATCTGACCGTGAGGCTTCTCTCGACGGCCTGTGCCCGGGCTCTGGGGTACCCAGGCGGACGGGCAGATGTGACCCTTCCCCTTGTCCCTTTGCCGCAGAGAAAAGGACATTGAGATGTTCCTGGAGTCCAGCCGCAGCAAGTTCATCGGCTACACGCTGGGCAGGTGAGTTCCTGCAGAGCCAGCCCGGGGGGGGGCTGCTGATTTGGGGAGGGGGGGCTGCTGTAGAGGCTGCTAGCGTGGGGGCTGCCATTGCCTTCCACTTGAGTCCTGAGTTCCATGGCTCCTTCTTGGGGTGGGGGTCTCTGGCCCACCCCTGGGTGACTCAGGTTTGCTCCTGCCTGCACCCAGCCTGGCTCCTTCCCTTCTCTCTAGTGACACCAACACCGTGGTGGGCTTGCCCAGGCCCATCCACGAGAGCATCCGAACCCTGAAGCTGGTGAGTACGTTGACGAAATTCCCCCGGCCCCTGCCGTCGTGTGGGTGCCCCTTCCCCACCCCCCCACCCACCCCGCACCCATCACCAGTCAGGGCCAGTGGTGCGTTTTCCTGACCCCTCTGCCGTTTGCTCAGCCCTGTGACGGGAGAGGCCTCAAGTTTTCATCCCGTCCTTGCTCTCCCAGGCTGGCCGAGCCTCTTTCCTTACTGGCTTCATCCCTTTCTTACTGGGGTTGTCCCGGAGGTGAGGCCAGCAGCCACCACCCTGCCCCTCAACAGGAATAACAGGGAGGGACTTGAAAAGATGATGGGACCAGGCTGGGGCTGGTGGCATCGACGGGGAGGGCCCGTGGTGTGACCCCCTGCTCTCTGTCTGCGCAGCACAAGTACACGTCCATCGCGGAGGTGCAGGTGCACATGGAAGACGAGTACCTGCGCTCCCCGCTGTCCGGGGTGAGCGTGGGGATGAGGATGGGATGAAGCTCTTGGAGTGGGAGCTGGGGGCACTTGGTTCCGCCAGGCCTTTTGGCTTTTGGCAGGGCTGGGGGGGTTTGTTCCTCTGGGGAGCGAGGAGCGATTGCTCCGGGGCAGAGGGTGGGGTGTGGGGAGGCTTTGGGCTGGAGCTGGGGATACCCTGCCAGGCCCACAGAGCTGGTGGCAGCTCCTGGTAGGAGGTTTTCTGGTCTCTCCTGGCACCAGGGGGAAGAAGAAGTGGAGCAAGTCCCTGCGGAGATCCTGTACCAGGGCCTCCTGCCAAGCCTGCCGCAGTACATGGTGAGCTGGGGAGCACTGGGAGTCCCTCGGGCTCGCCGGAGGGCGCCTCCCTCCACTGCTCCATCCCTTTGCAGTGATGTCCCTGGGTTTTCTTCCCTCCCCACGTGTACAGCCCTGTTACTCCCTCCTGCGGTGGGGAGGGGGGGGCCTGTGGCTGGTCCCCTCGCTCCCATCCCCTTTTCCATCTTTCCCTTCTCTCCAGATCGCTCTGCTGAAGATCCTCCTCGCCGCAGCCCCCACCTCCAAAGCCAAAACCGACTCCATCAACATCCTGGCAGATGTCTTGCCGGAGGAGATGCCGTGAGTGGCCGTGGAGGGCGAGCAGAGGGGCTGGGTGGGGGTGGGAAGAAGCGGGGACACGAGGGAGCCGGGCAGGGTGACGTGGTTTGGGCTGGGGCTGTGCTGAAGCTCCCGGGTGATGGGGCTGTCTTCTGCTCGGTGGTGTGCCAGGAGCCGTGCGTGGCTGCGGGTGGATGGCAGGACTCTCTGCCGACCCCTCCGGGGCTGGCAGGGGGCTCCCAGTGCCCCCAACCCAAGGCTCCCTCCGTGTCCCCCAGGACCACGGTGCTGCAGAGCATGAAGCTGGGGGTGGATGTCAATCGACACAAGGAGATCATCGTCAAAGCCATCTCTGCCGTCCTGCTCCTCCTGCTCAAGCACTTCAAGTTGAACCACATCTACCAGGTGAGGCGAGCCGGGGTCCAGCCGCCCTGCCCAGGGCTTTGGGGACGGGCAGGACCCGGGGGTGGGTCCCCGTTCTCACCCACCTTTCTCCCCAGTTTGAGTACATGGCTCAGCATCTGGTCTTCGCCAACTGCATCCCGCTCATCCTGAAGTTCTTCAACCAGAACATCATGTCCTACATCACTGCCAAGAACAGGTAGTGGCGGGAGCTGCCCGCCTGCAGCCCTGCCGGCTGTGGGGAGGGGGTCCCTGCTCGCTTTGCCCCTCCGCAATCCCTCCCTGGCTGTGGCTCGGGCGCAGGGAGACCCGGCGAAGCGCCCACCGCAGCTGATGGCTGCTGGGTGGGAGCTGTGGGGCCGGGTAGTATCTGGGGGAGCAGCATGACACCCCCTCTCCTTCCCGCAGCATTTCTGTCCTGGACTACCCGTACTGCGTGGTGCATGAGCTGCCCGAGCTGACGGCAGAGAGCCTGGTGAGTCGCTCCCTTCTCTGCGGGGTCCTGGCACCCTGGGGTGCTGCCTAGGCCGGGGCGGGGGGATCGTGGGTGCGGGGAAGGCGGCAGGACTCCAGCCCCTGGCCCTGGCACCCTCAGCACTCCTGTGCTTCGCTCCTGGTGCTGCTGGGGCTTTGGGTGGGTGTGTGAGGCTGGCAGATGTCTTCTACCCGCCTGCTGTGCTTGTACCCCTTTGGGCAAGGGTCCTCAGACCAGAAGTGTCTCTCTCCGGTCTCTCGCCTGACCCCTGCCTCTGCTTTCCCACAGGAAGCCGGAGACAACAACCAGTTTTGCTGGAGGAACCTCTTCTCCTGCATAAACCTCCTGCGCATCCTGAACAAGCTGACCAAGTGGAAGCACTCCCGCACCATGGTGAGGAGCGGGGAACCCACTGGGGCTCAGCCCAACCGGACTGGGCTGTCCCAGGGCGCCTGGACTGGGTGGAGGGGGCTGTGGATACCTTGGGGTGCCCCTTGCTCACCACCCCAGGCCTCGCTGGGGAGCAGGAGGCGAGAAAGGGCGGGTGGGAAGGGGACAGCGCGGGCTGCAGGGCAGGGTCTGTGTGCCCCGGGGGAGGCGGTTGGCACCCCTCCGAGGCGGGGGGGTACCCACATTTCCATCCCAGCCGTGTCACCCCGCTGTCCCCGGGGCGGGGGGGCTGTTCCTCGCAGATGCTGGTGGTGTTCAAGTCGGCCCCCATCCTGAAGCGGGCGCTGAAGGTGAAGCAGGCCATGATGCAGCTCTACGTGCTGAAGCTCCTCAAGGTGCAGACCAAGTACCTGGGCCGGCAGTGGAGGAAGAGCAACATGAAGACCATGTCGGCCATCTACCAGAAGGTGCGGCACCGCCTCAACGACGACTGGGCCTACGGCAACGGTACGTCCTCCGCGGCGGCCGCGGAGCCTCCGGTCACCCGCTGCTGCCCTCCCTGCTCCGTGCCGGGGCCGGGTCTGTGCCCAGAACTGTCCCTTTGCTGCTTCAGGGCTTGTGCTTTCGGTGGCCCTGTGTGGGGACAGTGGTTCAGGCTTAGCTTGAGGCCTAAAGTTTTGCTAAGTGAGCCAGCCCGAACCCCTGTCCCCGCAGCCCTGCGGGGTTTTTTTCTATAATTTTTCTAATTCCTGCTTTCCCAGCAACCGTTGGGTTGATTGAGGGAACCGGGAGAGAGCTGGTTGCTGCTTCTGTGTCGGGGAAGGTAGAAAGGGGAGGGAGCGAGTTGGTGAAGCTGAGCCTCGTCCACAAAGCAGGGCCCGTGGAAGCGGGGTGCCTGTTGGTGCTGCAGAGTGAGGGGCGGGTGCACCCCTGATTTAGTGCCTCTGGGGGAGGAGAGTGACCTGCTGCTGCTTCACTTGGCGTTGAGGGGAGAGGCAGCAGGAGAGCCTCTGCCGCTACGACCGTTTTTCTGAAGTTGGGTGACATTGGGGTTTTTGGGGGGTTTTTGTATTATTATAAGTTGGTAAAGAATGTAATCTGCCTGCTGGGGGCACAAGGAGAAATGGGGGCCTTTCTCTTTTGGGGTGAGGCTGTCCTGGAGCCTGCTTTAGGGCTTGTTCAGGGTCTGGAGCGTGGGGAGGAGGGATTTGGGGCGATGACATCGCCGGGGTGGGGGGGTGGGGGGCGAGGGAAAGGCCTGGCAGTGGCTGATGTTGGAGCTGTCGGTGGCTGCCTGCTCCGCGCCCTGTAAGGACCCGCGAACACCTTCCCTGAGGGATTCGTGCTGGCTGAGGGGGGCCCCCACCTCCCCTCTGAACCTCCCCCCCCCCCCCCGCCCCCCCTCAACCCTTTTCCCTCTGCCCAGACCTGGACGCCCGCCCCTGGGATTTCCAAGCGGAGGAGTGCGCCCTGCGCGCCAGCATCGAGCGCTTCAACGCGCGGCGCTACGACCGGGCGCACAGCAACCCCGACTTTCTGCCCGTGGACAACTGCCTGCAGAGCGTGCTGGGCCAGCGCGTGGACCTGCCCGAGGATTTCCAGGTCAACTACGATCTGTGGCTGGAACGAGAGGTCTTCTCCCGCCCCATCTCCTGGGAGGAGCTGCTGCAGTGACCAACGACCACGGGGAAGGCAGGACACCGGGGGGGGGGGGGGGAGGGCTTTTGGGGGAGATCTTGAGGCTGGCCTGCTGCTGAGGGGCAGGGGGGAGCGAGGCTTGGGAGGTGGGTGTGTGTGGGGGGGGGCTCTGTGGGTGCTTGGACCCCCTGTGGTGGGCTTGGGAAGAGGCTGGAGCTCCTGCCCCTCTGCCTCCTGCCAGGCTCAACCTCAAGCTGAGGATGAAGGCTTGGTGGAGGCTGCAGTGCCCTGGGAGTCTCCTGTTGGGCAGGGGGGACCTGTGCGCCCCCCCTGGTCGCTGCTTTTGGAGGCAGCACCGCCATCACCCTCCTCCTGCCCGTCCCTCCCCCTCAGCCAGGGCACAGAAGGGGGTGCAGGGAGCGGGGCCGAGCAGAGCTGAGGGTCCCTTCGGCGCTTCTGTGGGGCGCGGGGAGCAGAGGCTGCTGTGGCAGGAGAACGGGCTGTCCCCCTGCCCGACACCCTGCCTCGGGGACCTGCCAGCGGGGTCGGGGGCGCTGGGAGGGCGATGGTGGGGGGCTGGAGGGGCTGACCTCTCCCCGGACGGGCTGGGGGGGGGGGGGGGGCTGGAGGCTGCAGTCTTCCCTCGCCCCGCTGGGTGGGGTGGATGAGCTGTACATATATATATATATATATATTTCGTGATATCTCTGACCCGAGCGTGCCTTGGCTCTGTCTGTGTCCCCATCTCGCCTGGCCCCGGGACCCAGCGATGGGGCTGAGCTGGTGCTCGGGGCTCGTCGTCTCGTGTCCTTGTCCCTGTTGAAGCCTCGGGCCCTGCTGAGGGGGGATTACCTGTTGCCAAACGATTTGATATTCCTCTTGCAACCGGATCTGTTGGCTTGGGGGAGCTGGTGACCTCGAGGGGGGTGCGGGCAGGAGCTGGCAGGTTCCAGCAGGCGTTTGCCTGTCCCCTTCCCCAAACCCTCCCCAGTTCTGCCCTGGGATTTCTGGCACTGGCATGCTGGTGGTGGCGCTGGGATTTTCTTTAACCCCTGCTCCCAGCAGAGGAGCTTGGGGGATCCAACCTACCACCCCCAAAGCTTGGCCTTGACCGAGCTCACCCTTACACCTTGCCGTGCCTCGGTTTCCCTGGCAGAGGGGCAGCCCCGGCCAGTTTGGATGGGTGAAATCCCAGGAGATTTGGTGGGGGGAGAGGCAGGGCAGGGGCGGAGGCGGCTCTTTCCTTCCCTGCTCAACTGTGGTGGTGGTTGTGGGCAGAGGGGGAGGCTGGGGCAGCCCAAATTTACTCCCTGTCGCCCGCAGTGCTCCAGGAGCGAGCCCGGCCCTGGGGGGATGCTCAGCCCCTGCCCTGGAGAACCTTCTGGTGGGCTCTGAAGCCAGGAGGCTGCGCACTCAGCCCGGAGCAGAGAAGCCACAGGGGCTCAGCCTCGATGGTAACAGGCCCTGTGGCCAGCAGAGGGGCTGTGGGGACCCATCCTGCCCTGCCGCCGGCCCGGGCCGGGTGGTGACAGCGAGCTGGAGCCCCCCAATCCCTCCAAGGTCCCCAGCGCTGCACCCTGACCTCGTGTCCCCCCCCTCAGCAGCAGCCCAGATTGGGGAGGGGGGGAGGATGCATCCTGAGCAGGGGGGTGCAGCCACCGCTGTCACCTTGCGGTGGGCGATGCCCGCGGTTGCAAGGCGTCCTGACCCCCCCCCCCCCCCCCCCCAGGGGGGCTGTCCTTCCACCTGGGTGCCCCCCAGCCCCCAAAACCCAGTCCTGCTGCAGGAGCCGGCCCCAGGACGCTCGCAGATGAGGTGTGAGCCGAGCCGAGCTCTCCATCACACCTCGCTCCCCTCCGAAATGTTCCCCAGCTGGGCCGGGCGATCACAGGCCGCGGCTTTTATAGCGCTGACGGAGCCATAAATAACTTATTAAAAATGTGGTTTATTCTGTATAAATGAATAACAAAATCCCCGCCGGTGGCAGGGGGGCTGCGAGAGCCAGGGTGGGAGGTGGCCCAGGCGAGGGTGGGCACCCGTTGGGTGCCGGGCTGAGCCCTGGGCCACCCCCCACTGGTGGGCACCCACCGTGGCCAGGCTGTGCCCGGGGTGCTGAGCCCGGGGGGTGAGGAACGTCGTCTGCACGGATCTTGGAGCATTTGGGCTCCCTTGGGCTGGAAACTTTATTTTTTTGGCCCAAATTGGCAGGTTGGGTGCCTCCCTGAGGGGTTCTGTGGTGCCCGACCGAGGTTTCCCCCCGCCAGCGTCAGGGTGCTGGGGGCAGGGTGGCATCGCGGGTCCTGGAGGTCCTCGTTGTCCCTCGGGGCTGTGACAGCAGCTCCTGGCGCTGGGGTGAGCGGGAGCAACGGGAGACCCTGATTCGTGACTCTATTTGGGGGGGGGGGGGGGGGGGGTCACACCGGCTGGAGGATGGGATGGGACACGCTGCTGTGACCTGGAGCTTGGAGGGGCTCACGGTGCGCCCCGGGACCCCCGGAGCGGATGGAGCACGTCGGATGCAATGAGGTGATTCCTGCCCCCCCCCCCCCCCCCCCCTCCCCCCCGCCCCAGACTGGCCATACAGGTACCACCAGTAAGGGGGCTTCCTCTGAGCCCCCCAAATGGGGGAAACCCTCTGAATTGACCACTTGTGCCCCCAACACCCCCAGTTGAGGCACCTGGGGTGGTATCAGGGATGGGGGGGGTCCCACCCGCTGGGATTAAAGCACCCCCCCCCCCCCCCATCGGTCTGAGGGGTAACAGGCACGGGGTGGCTATGGGTAACCCCCCCCAGGGAAAAGGGCTTCAATCCCCGCAGCCTCCCACCCTGTACTGGTTTATTGCCTGTCCTGGGGGCGCTCTGTGCTGGTGCCTGTGCCGGGGGCTTGTCCTGGATCTTCTTTCCCCACCGAGGGGGAGCAGAAAGAGCCACTGGTGGTTTTGGGGGGGGGGCTTCGAGGGCTCCTTGAACATGGCTGGGGCGTTTGCCCCCAGTAACCCCCACCCCCAGCACAGCAGCTGTCCCAGCTTGTGTGGGTCTTCCCAGTGTGGTTGGACTGGGACATCAAGAACCCAATTTCAGCAGTGCTGGCTGCGCTGGGGGGGTGTCAGCGGCCAAATGCCAGCTGGGGAGGGGGGTGCTACCCCTGAAACTGCCCGATGTCCCCTGCCATGGTGCTCCCCTGGCACCCCCCACCATCGCGATCCCCTCCCCGGCCATGCCCAAGGCTGGTGCCCCCCGGGTTGGGCAGGGGGGGCTGCAGGGATGGGGGGGGGGACGACACCACTGGGTATCTCCATCAAATCCCATTCACTGAAGGTGCTTAAGGGGGGGGGGGGTGTCAGGTTTTTTGAGAGCCGTTTTTGGGGTCCTGAGCTGCCAGTGCCAGCCCTGCTGGGGCACACTGGGTTTGGGGGTGACTTTTCCCTCCCCCAGCAACCCCGCTTTGACCCCCCCCCCCTCACCCGGGGGGGCCAACAGCAGCGTGATGGAACAGGCTGGGAGGCAGGAAAGCTTGTGGGGATCAGGGTGCATGGGGAGGGGGGTAAGGGTGACCCCACCAACCTGCTCCCAAACCCTGGTGCTTGGGGGAGAAGGGGGGGGGGGGGTGTCATCCGGGGGGAGGGGGGGCTGCAAACGGTCCGTGTCCCTCCTCACCATGGCGGGGGGGGGGGATCACGTAGCCCAGTTCAGCAGGCTGCTGGTCGCCTCTTTACTCTTCATCCTCAGCGGCACCAGGGTGGGCGACTTGTAGTCGTGTTCGGGTGCCGGCTCGAAGGGGTGGGTGCCCAGGGCCGGGGGGGGGAGGCCGTGCAGGGAGTAGAGGCTGTTGATGGCGGGGTGGGGGCCGGGAGAAGCGGGGATGCCCATGAAGCCGGCGAGGTTGCTGTGAGCGTGGGGGTACGGTGACATGCAAGGAGCCGGGATGCTCTCGGGGGGCAGGAGCCCCGTGGGGCTCCCGGAGCCGGAGCTTGGCCACAGGTTGTTCTGCAGCTGAAAGAAAAGACCAAAACAACAAAAAAAACACCCTCAAAATAAATGTCAGCTGAGGGGTGGGGACCACAACCCTCCCCCCCACCTTGGATCCCCCCCCCCCACCCCCAGGGTGCAAAGCGAGGGATGCTTTTGCTTTATTTTAATTGCCCAGAGGGGGGGAGGTTGAATCCTGGTTGAAATCTTCCTCCCTCACCGTGCGGGGCGGCCGTGGGATGCGCGTGAAGCTGAGATTTAGATTATTTTTATGCTTTTCAAGGTTGGAAAATAAAAAAAAAAAGAAAAAAAGGAGGAAAGGGGGGGCAGGAAGCACTGATGGATGTGGGGCAGCTAAAGGGGTTCCTTGGGGGAGGGGGGGGGCAGACCCCAAAACCTGCCCCAAAGGGCATGTTCCCATGGGAGATGGAGGTGACGTGAAGCAGCATCTTCCTGCGTGTGGCAAAATGGGATGCTGCGTCTTTCCCCCTTTTCCACCCGGCGCCACGTGCTTTCCCCAAGGGTGGATGGAACCGCAGGGCCCGGGGGAGAGAAGGGGCAAAAAGGGGGGGGGAGGGGTGTGTGTGTCACCCCGTGGGGACCCTGGGTGGGATGGGATGGGACCCCTGCCCCGGAGGGGACGACAGGCGTGGGGCAGGCGACCGCCGCGGCATCTCTCACCTCCTGGATTTTCCCATAACGTTCCCGTTTCCGCCACTTGGCCCGTCGGTTCTGGAACCAGACCTGGGGGCGATGGAGGAGGGGGGCTGAGGCACAGGGACCCCTGCCCACCCGGAGCGAGATGGACAGCCCTCTGCCCAGGCCCACGCTCATCTTCCCAGCAGGAAAAGAGCCCCAGCACCCCAGTAAACTGGAGGGGAAGGGAGGAAGCCGCCCCTGTGTGCAGCCCCGTTTGAGCTCAGCAGCCTCTTTCTCTCTCAAGAGCAGAAATATCTCTTATCCCTCTTGGAAAATAAACAGCCCTGCTCTGTGCACGGTCCTTTTCTCCCCCTTGTGCTTCTTGGCCTCGTTTCCCCCAGGTTTCGATGGAGAATGAGGCTTTTTGGGTCCTTGAGGGTCATGAAGACCCACCTGTACGTCCTCTCTGCGCTGCTGGATGGGGTCGAGGACCAGAGCTGGCTGGGGCACTGATGGCTCCAGCAGCATCCCCCGGAGAGGAGGACATGATACTGGGATACTCACACCGGGACTCTTGTGGTTACAGGTGATTTTATCTAAATCCACCCCAAATCAGGGCCCAGAAGCTGTGGCGGGTGCAGGCTTGGGGTGCCCATACCCTGCCTGTGTGTTGTACCCGACTCCTGCCCCACGGGCAAGGCAGCACCCAGAACTCTGTGGTTTGAGGCACCCAGTACCCGCTGGGTGCCCTCTGCTCGCTGCGTTACCCACCCACCTTCGCTTTTCTCCCTCCTGGTGCCCCCTCCACCCACCTCTTCCCACCAGGAGCCTCAACCCACACGGAGATGCCTCTGGAAGGAGCTCACTGGCCTGGCACAAGCACGATGCCAGCGGAACCAGGGTGATGAGGGAGGGTCTCATCCTGCCCCACGTCCCAGAACGTGCCCCCCCAAGCCCCATCCGTGCTGAGCTCCCGGGGATCCCTCTCCTGGGATGGCAGCTCCATCACTGCTAGTGCTGGGCTGGAGGGATGGTGGGTGCATGAGGGGGAGCACGTTAGGGGGTGCTGGTGGGGGCAGGTTGGCAGTGACCTCCCGAATTTTGGCTCTTCCCACCCCTTGGGTGCTGTAGAGAAGGGGAAAAGGGGAGAACTGGAGAGAGCTCAGAGAGGGAACTGGCATCTGCACCCCGTGGTGGTGGGTGAAGCGAGCGCCTGGGCTGGGATTTCCCCTCGGGGGTTTAGCATCATCCTCCCGGGAGAAAACCAGCTTCTAACTCAGCCGAGGAGGGGAGGATATCCTCCAACTCGGCCTGGCACCACCCGGGGTGGCCGTGCCCACCCCTACGGGAGCCAGGGACCCGCGCCCCTACCTGCACCCTGGCTTCGGTCAGGTCCGTCCGTAGCGCCAGCTGCTCCCGGGCGTAGACGTCGGGGTAATGTGTCTTCTGGAAGACCTTCTCCAGCTCCTCCAGCTGGAAGGTGCTGAAGGTCGTCCTGTTCCTCCGCTTCTTGTTCCTACTCTTGCCCAGGGGCTCGGGGAGCTCGGGGACCCCGTGTTCCCGCAGGCTGCTCAGGGGGGCTGCCAGGGGGCACCCTGGCTCTCCCGGGGCTTTCCCGGGGGCCCGGCAGGCTGCGGGCATCACCTGGTACCCACCTTTGCACCCCTTCTCGTCACCTGGCAGGGGGAGAGGCACAAGACGGGGTGGTGTTAACGGAGCTAGTGAAGCCGTGAGCTCCCCGTGCCCCCAGGCCCAACCCTCCCCTCCCACCCCTGCATGGCTCCAGGCACCCCGGGGGGAGGTTGGGGTACAGTGCCAGGAGAAAGGGACTCGGCACAGGCACACAGCGGGTCAAATCCATCACTGAGGAGGGCAAAATCCCCCCTCACTGGGGGAGCTGTGGGCAGGCAACGCTCCCCGAGGGAGCAGCGGGTCCTTGGGGACCCTCAGCTGGGGGTCCCGCTCAGGGACCCTCTCGGATGCTGCTACTAAGGGGTGGGTGAGGGGGGGGCAGAGGAGGCGAGCGCAGGGTCGTCTTGCAGACAGGGCTTTACCCAACTCTCCTCGTCCTTCTCCTCCCGCTCCCTTCCAGCACCAGTTGGTGCCTCTGCTCACCTGCGCCTGGGGCAGAGCCATCGGGTCCACCAGTAACCCCAGCCCACCCCAGCACTGGGCCATATCCAGAACCCCGTGCTTGAGCTCAGTTCAACGGGAGCATCTGCCTGCCCCCCGGCCGGCATTTTGCTGTAGCTGTAACTCGGGAAACTGTTCGGAAAGGAGTGAAAAGTAAAAAAAAAAACCTTTTTGCTTGAGAAGAGCTCCCCTGCACCAGCCTCCTGCAGGGCTGGGGGGCCAGAGCAAGAAATTTGGGGGTTCCCCACCCTTCCTTTCACTGCTGCTGCATCTCTGGGGTGCCTGGTGAAATGAGTTCAGGGAGATAAGCTGCTGCCACGTGTTTTGGAGGTCAACTTTGTCCCCCAGGAGGATTGTTTGTCCCCACAGAGGGACAGACAGAGCTCAGCAGCTCAGTGCCACCGGGACCCTGAAGAGCTGAACTGGTGACAGGAGAACCAAGGGGGGACTTAGCGGATGGGGGGGATGTCTTAGGGACCCCAGCAGCCAGGGGGGACACAGGGGCTTCACCCTGGATAGAGACAACCTGAAAATGCTGATTTCTTTTTTTTTTTTTTTTGCCCTGATTTCACCCCCAACCCCGAGCACCATCTCCAGAGACTCGAGCTGGCTGCAGGTGGAGACCACTGGTCCCTCTGGAGGGGCAGGATCAGGCCCACGGCTGGGCCTTGGGCACAGCTCCGCGCTCAGGGCCGGCGAGGGGGGAAATCGCCTCCTTCGGGATGGATCCTCCTTCCCGGCCCGTTACCCACCACGTCCCGGTGGAGCGAGGAAACAGGGTCCCCATCCCTGCGAACCCACCTGGGGCTCCGCACCCCCTAAACCAGCCCCTGCCGCGGCCTTTTCCGGGCTTTCGGTTTTGATTTTTGGTTGTTTCCTAATTAAGGCAATTTGGGGGTTTCGGCGCGCAGCCGAGAGCCAAGATCCAGCTGCTTTGAATTAATGGGAAAATGTTGTTTGGGGGGGGGCGATTGCTCCCCGTCCTCCTCGGTACCGACCTGTCTACGTGCCCAGCGGTGGGTAACGGCGAAGGGATGAGGCCAAATTGCCGTTTCCTCCCCGCTTTGTCCTCCGAAGGGCTCGGCCGCTGGGCCGAGGGGTTTTAATGATGAAATCCAAGTCCTACCAAAGAGCGGAGCAAAGGCAAAAAACCCAAACGCGACCGAAAATAAGGAAAAACCACTGAAATAAAAAAATCCCGCCGCACAAAGCGGTCTGATAAATGCATCGAATTTGGGTTTTTTTTCCCCCCTTTTCAAAGGCAACGCGCTGCATTTCCGAGCGACCCGGGGGTTTCGGCGTTGAAGACAAGTAAATAAATGGCCAGAAAGAAGGAGAAGGCAGGAAGGGAGCAGGATACGGGCGTGGGGCTAAATAAACACGGCGTCGCAGGGGGACAAAGAGGATGGGAAAAAGGGAAGATATAGAGATTTTTTTTTTTTCCTCCCCCCCTTCCTTCCTAAACTGACACCCCCCAAAAGATTCGGCGGCGCTGGGGAAGTCAGCAGCTGGGGAGCAGCTGTACAATTCTTAACCGGGAGGGGAAAGGAGACCTCAAAGGGATCACTAACGAAGGGATGGGGGCACAGAACCGGGGGAGACCCCCCCAGCCACCAGCACAAGCCACCCCCGGCGACGGCAGCATCCTCTCCGCTGCACCGGGAACAGGTAAGCGTGGTGGAGGGGACCGACCCGGTGTCCCCGATCCCCCCCGGGGCTTTTTCTACCTGTTCCCCCCAACTGGGAGCGGGGCGGCTTTGCTGGGCCCCACCTGGTTCCCATTACACCCGCGGCGCTGCCTTTTTCTTCTTATATTAAAGCGAAGGGTTGGACCGGGGGAGAGCAAATAAAAGGCCCGTGGGACCGGGGAGTCCCCGGAGGAACGGGATGAGCCCGGTCAGCCCCGACCGGAGCCCCCGACGGTTCCAACCGGGAGGGAAAGTGCGAGGGAGCGGCGGGTATCGCTCGGCCGGTGGTAAGAGATGGGGAGAGCCCCGGGGGAGCGCCTGGTCCTGCCCGAGCCTGGAGAGGGGTGCGGAGCCCCGGCGGGGAGCGGCCGGGAGCCCCCCCCCCGGGGACCGGTGTGCCCCCGGAGCCGTGCACCGGGCAGCCCTGGAGACCCCGGAGCCGTGCACCGGACACCGGGGAGCGCTGGAGCCCCGGAGCCGTGCACCGGGGAGCCCCCGGGCTCTGCAAACCCCGCGCTCCTCCCGCCCGGGCCGGGAGCTGCCGGTGCTGCCCGGACCCGGAGCGCCGGTTGCTGCCGCCGGTGCCGCCCGGTGAGGCCGGGGCACGGGAGGAGGCGGCCGGTTGAGCCTTTCCAACCTCCTCCGAGGGTCGGGGCCGTTCTACCGTCGCCGGTAACGGGCTCCAGCCCCGGGCGGCCCCGCCGCTCCTCCGCCCGGGGCACGGCGGGCCCGGGCCGGTCCCCTCCGTCGCGGCAGCGGGGCCGGGTCGCTCCCACCGCCTCCGCTCCCCCCGCCCCAACGCCGCCGTTTCTGGAGGGAGGGAACGACCCCGGAGACCTCGGTGTCTGTCGCGACACAGTTCCGGCTGCCCGACACCACGGGAGCACCGGCCCGGCCCTTCCAGCGCCCGTCGGGGGACGCCTCGGCGGTGTCCGCTCCGACGGGGCCATATCGCGATAGCGGCCGCCTGGGTGAAGCCGCGGTGGCGGGGGTGAGGGGTCGGGGGCATGTCGGCGACAGGAGCTCAGGGGTCCCGGTCGACCCCGAAGGCAGCGGCAGGATCGGGCCCCCGGGTGGGGATCGGGAGGAGGAAAGGGGAGCAGAAGGGAGCGGGGAGGGGGGGTTGGCGACCCCGGCTCCCCCCATCCACCCGCCGCTCGCCCCGGTACCTGCAGCCCCGGCCGGGTAGAAGGGCTTCCCAGTGACGGCCACGGCGAGGGGGTCCGGGTTGGTGACCCCCAAATACCGGGGCTCTGCCTTGTCCGGCGGGCAGCGGCCCGGGCGGGGGCTGAGCGGCGGTGGATGCCGAAGGGATCCCGGTGAACCGACCGTGAAAGCGGTGGGAGCCCGGGGAAGTCCCGGGAAGGGTCCGGCCCGGTGAGGTGGGGGAAAAACAGGGCAGCCCGGTGTTTCCATGCCGCAGGTTGGAGGCAACGGTGATGGGCGGGAGTGCGTGTGTTGGGGGGGGTTATGTGTGTTGGGGGGGGGGTGTTGTGGGGGGAAAACCGGCCGGCGAGGAGCGGATTTTGTGCCGGGGAGCCGGGAGGAGGGGGATGGTGGTGATGGGAAGGGAGGGATCGCCAAGCACCCCCCCCCCCCCCATACACACCCCCACCCACTCGCACACCCCCACCCACTTCCCCCACTCCAGTCACGTGCGTCTTCCCATCCACTTCGTTAACCCTCTAATCCCAATTCCACCCCCCCACCCACCCCAGCCCCAAGGTCCCTTTCCCGAGTGGGTCGGACCAGAGCAACCGTCCCCCCCTCCACCCTCCAGGCAGGGGCCGTGGGGGGAGCCCTGCTCCTCCCCTCCCAGCGCTCCCAGTGTCTCCCAGCTACAGGAAATGCCCAGGGCCCTTCCTTGGTTTCAGGCTCCATCCCTAACTGCTCCCAGCAGCTCAAAATCCCAGGCAGGAGGAGAAACATCCATTTTTCAGACACTCTGGGTTTTTTTTTCCCCCTTCCCAAGCTCTGCAGAACCCGTTTGTGGCCTTTCCCACCCCAAGGCCGGGGCTGAGGCCTGGGCACGTGGGTTCAGGGATGATCGTGACCCTGGGACACGGGATCCAGGGATGGTTGTGACCCCGGGACACAAGATCCAGGATCTCACAGTGCCACATCTGCCCTTGGAGCAATTTCTGGGCTCTGCAGGCGTGGGTGGTGTTCCCAGCACCGAGGTCCTATCCTGCTCCCCGCCTGTCCCTGCCGCTGGTCCCACACCCCAGGATTTGGGTGTCCCCCCCCAATCCCACCAGCCTGGCTTTGGCTTTCGGTGTCGGGGCAGAGCAGATCAGAACTTGCCCGGACTTTCATTTTTTCCCCCCACCCTCTCTCCTCTCTTTTCACTCCTCTGCATCCACCCGCTTTGGAGCCACTTCGGCTGCTCCCCGGGGCCGGTGTTTGACTTGGTGGGGGGCGGTTGTACAGCTTTGGGGGGGTTTGTGTGCAAAAGGACGGGGCAGGTTTGGCGATTCAAAGGCGTGGTGTCGAGGAGAGAGGGTGGTTAAATAACAGGCACAGAGAAACGAGCAGCCGTCTGGGCGGAGGGGTGATGTTTTATGCCTCCATTTGCTGTTTCCCTCTATGCACAGCACAGACCGTGGCTTTTACCGTACCCCAGGGCATCGCTCCTCGCTCCAGGTCTAGGGAAAAAACACCCGGGGGGTATCGGGGCTGCGGGGCAGGGGATGAGCTACACGGGAGCAGCAAAAAGAGGTGGAAAAGGACCATGCGGATCGCAGACGTGTGCTGTTAAATAGCGGAACAGGATAACAGTGACCATGAAATAACATTATGCAGCGTGCTATCGCTTTTATTGGCGGGTCCGGGGCAGTACTTTGTTATCCCAGGCACGGTGCAAATCTGGAATCACAAGACAATCTTGTTGCGAAGAGCTTACGATAAAAATCTCATGTAACCCCTCTGGCTTGGCAGCAGTTGCAGGATCGCTACGACGTCGTCGGGTCGTTGCAAAAAAACCCCGGTGTTATCGCTGGAGAGCCAGTTTTGGGGCGTGTGGTATAAATCACGGCTGGATTTTCCAGCCCCCTGGTCAGGGAAACGGCATTTGCAAGAAAAATAGTGGCTGGGTTGTGATCCTGGGCTCAAATGGATTCTGGCAGGGAGTGCAGCGAGGGGCTGGCCCTGCAAACGGGGGTCTGAGCGTGCGGTGCTCCCTCGAAATGCCCACGACGGTTCCCTCTGCATCCCGCAGCGTTCCCCGGCGCTTTCCCTCCACAGCAGCTGGAGCCGCCGAGATTTTTCCCTGTTCGACTGTCCACAGCTCGCTGCGTGTTGTAAATTATTGCTAAATAGGGACTGTGAGTCCTCTGGCAAGCAACAAGTCATTAAATATTATTAAACGTAACTTCTGTAAAGGCTTAGGAGTTTCAGCGTACCTCTCCCAGTTTTACTGCTGCCTTTTAAAGGATTTTAATAGCGGAGGGATGAGTCTATCCATGTGTGCCGGTGGTGCGGAGGCGGGTGGGCAGGCTGGTTTGGGATGCGCTCGTTTTCCATCACTGGGACCCTCCTGGGCAGGTGGAAAAGGTCTGGGGCAGGTGGGATTTGGGGTGTTTGGGAGGTGCAGGCAGGGTGAGGTGAGGTTTGTGAACTTTTTTGGGTATTTGTGGCGTTGGTGGCGGTTTGCGGGGCTGCTGAGGGGTTTGGTCCCTCTGGTGAGCAGGGCGGAGGACCAGGAGTGCTGGGGTGTCCTTCTGAACCTGCCACCAACCTTCTGCCCTGGATTTTCTTGTGTGTAGAGCCAGAGCAGAGTGCCTCCTCCTCCTGGCTTGGTGGATGGAGGCGTTGGGTGCTTTGAGATCAGGGCAAAGGCTGCTGGGGGAGACCAAGGCGGCTGCCTCTTTTTAGGTCACCGTGGATGGGTGCCAGGACGGGACTGACTGAGGCAGGGAGGTCCCCATGCTGCTCCCATGGAGTTCATTTGCCAAAACCCAGATTATTTGTGGCGCAAAGGATGATCCCAACAAAATTCCTGGCTGAAAAGCTTCCAGGAGAAACCTTTCACAACGTCCCAGTGTCCGACCCCGACGCCTCCTCGAGGGGAAGCGCCGCTGGGTCGGCTCTTGGGCTGAAATAACTTTCTGTGTCCGCGTCTTAATTGCATTTGCCACCAAACAAGCCACGGCAAGAGAGCCACCAAGTGCAGCGGGAGGACTCCAGCGGGATGCTCTGTGGGCAAACGTTTTCTGTTTTCGGTTTCTCCCTTGCTTCCTGGGAGGAGGATATTTTTCCCCCCCACTCTTTACATCCCATTGGCTTTCCCGACCGTCTCCAACCATCCCAGCGAGCTGCCTCGCCTCCCCTGGGATCACGAGATGTCACTGAAGAGCTCGGCAGGAGGCCGGGGGGGGGGGGTGGGGGTGGGGGTTGCATAGCTCTGTGCTTTGTCTGAACGTCCCTGCACAGCCGAGACTTTGCAACATTACCCAGAGCCTCGGAAATGCTGGCGAGGCACGGAGCAATGCCTGACGCACAGGACCAGGAACGGGCTTCTCCTCCTCCAAGGACATGTTTTCCTTCCCTGCCGAGCAGCGGGCAGTGTAGGTGAGGACCCACAGTCGTGGTCCAGCCCATGGGCTTTTTCTCAAGGGCGTTGATTTATATTCTTCTTTTTTTTTTTTCCCCCTCTGTGATGCGCAGTTTGGGGAGAAAGCCCGTTCCTGGGAGCCCCCTGAGAAAAAGCTATGGCTTCCTCTGGAAAGCTGGGAGGCAGCTCTGGCACATGAGCTTCAGGGGCACAGAATGTTGGGGGCTGGAAGGCGGAAGGGACAGAGTCTGGGGACAACTGTCTTCCCGATGACCCTATTAGACACCAAAGCCTCCCCCCAGCCTGTAGCATCCCTAGCTGTGTTGGGTGACTGCTGACCAAGCTTGGACCAGGGCTTGGAGTCTGTTCTCCAGCTCTGCTGCTCCCCTCCGTGCCCAGGTCAGGTCCTCAGCCTGGAGAAACACCACGTGTGGACAAGAGGAGCTGGGATAATACCCCAAAGGCCGTTCCCTCTGTCCTTTGCAAGGACATGCAGTTTGGGGAAGCCCATGAGGTTCTTCCCTTGCCCGAGGAAGATGTGGGGCCCAGCTGGCCACCCTGGCTGCTCTTCTGCTTGTGTCCCCAGCCTGGGCTCCTCCAGGCTCTGTGCCCCACGGCGAGGACCTTCTTCTAATCCCTAGGGGGGATTCATCCCTGGCTGGTTTACACCCCTTGTTGGGTGCCATCATGGCCTTGGGCATGTCCCTGCATCTTCCTGTCACACCGGGACCATCATCTCGGCCCTGAGCAGCAGCGAGGATCCGTGCCCTTGCTCACAGGGTTTTTCCTTCCAAAGCTGCAGCGCTATCACGGCTTCAATCCTCAGCCCTTGTCCGTCTGCACACCCCCCTCTGCCTCCCAAACAATCCCAGAAAATCCTCCAATTCCTGACGTCTGGCTCGTGGCGGAGCTTCATCCCAAGCTACGGTTCGATCTCGCTCAGGAATGTGCACGTTGAGGACGGGAGAAATGGCTTTATTAATTCACCTGGGGGCATCTCCCGTGTGGATCACAGCCCTGGTTTGCGTTAGCGAGTGCGAGACGGAGCCCCTTGGTCTGACCCTGCTGGAAACCCGTTGGGTTCACCGAGCCGGGGCCGAAATCGTTGTTTAATGAGGCTGACGACGAAAACGGTCCCGTTTGCGGGTCTCACGAAAGCACAAACACAAATGTCCACCCCCGCGTCATAACGATGCACAAAGGCAGGCGACAGCCTCCGTGTCACACACGTGCTTTACGTGCCTGCATAGGTGTTTGTATTTACATGATTATTTATGTCCACATGCGTATTTATATCCACATGCATATCGACATTCACATGCATGGTTGTACTCACGTGTTTATATTCATATGCATGTTTATATTCATATGCATGTTTATATTTACAGGGATATTTTTATTTACAGGCATATTTTTATTTACATGCATATTTATACACACGGGCATATTTATAGCCATGCAGATATACACACTGATATTTTAATCCCATGCAAATGCACATTATAATTTTGCACACAAACGCCGCGTATTTCTGCGTCTGTTCCTGCTACCAGCGCACGGACACTGAAATCGTGGAAGTTCGTGTCTCGATCGCAGAGCGGTGCAGAGGAGCGCGCGGAAATCGCACCCCCATAATCGCACAAATACCTGAATTTGCACAAATAACATTACGACCGCGCCGGCTGGACCTCCAGCCCTGCCGAGCGGGGTTGGAGCCCTGTGGGTGCAGCGAGGAGGGATTTGCATCTGCTGCGGTAACACACGCGCAACCCCCGGCGCTGGCGGGGGGGGATTTTTTTCCAGAAAACGGTGAATTTGTTGAAATGATAATTTGTTGTTGTTGTTGTTGTTGCAAGTCACTGGTTTTGTCCCGGCGCTGCTTTCCAGCGCTCGCTTCAGAGCAGCGTTCGGGGTCGAAGCGTGCCGTAAATTAACGACAGCAATAACAACGGAGGAAACAAACCCCGTGAAAACAAACTGCGGGGCTGCGGCCGGGATTAAACGCGGCGAGAAAGCCAAGCCCCAGCGCTTCTGTTTTCGTTTGCGTTTCACGGAGCTGGATTAGGGGGAAAGGAATAAAAATAAATTAAAAAAAAATCAATGTTATTTCGGCTTGATTCAAACCAACGCAAAAACGAGCAGTTTTTTACAGCGACTGAATAAAACCCCCAAGTGTTTCTAAAGGGTTTCGGAGCTGGAGTGGCCTTTAGAGGAGCTGCAGGAATAAATCAGTTGAATTCCCTCAGGCTGCTTTAAACGAGGATCCGGCCCCATCCTTGCCGTCAGGGGTGGATTTCCACCACCGGTTAATTTGGTGTCTATAAACTCGATTTTACGCTGGGAGGCAGAGGGATGGATCCCTTCTCCCGTCACCGTGCCGCTGCCGTGCCGCTGCGCCGGGCGCCTTTCTGCTTTAATAAAGAAAGATTTGTACTTCGTCCGTGTCGGGGGGGGGTTTCAGGCTGCTTTGGAAAGTGCTTCAGGATGCCAAGTTCAGGCTTGTTTTTCCTTCCAGCTGCTCCAAATATATATAGGTTATTAAAAAAAAAAAAAAAAGGGAAAAAAAGGAGTTGAAATGAAGCCTGGAAGCGGCAGCAAGCCGACGGCGGCTGAGGTTCGGGGGGGATGCTGGATGTGTGCTTGTGGTGTTAATCCCAGTAAAAGATGTGTAACTGGGAGCCGAACGGGTCTTTTGACTCCTGAAAATCCGATAGCGACTGCAAAATCAGGATTAAAGGGAATTTATTCCAGATTTGTGCCGCCGGGAAGTGGTAGGATTCGAGTCGATTTGAGTTTCTCGTTTTCGAGTAACGCCGTGACGTGGCGTAAATCTGAACTAACGGCGCTAAATAAATGGGGTCACTTTGGATTTAACATACACGTAACCGGGAGCAGGATCCGGCCCCTGAATTACCGCATCAGCTGGTTAAATGGGTGTAAATCAGAGTAAATCGGCGCTGGGTGTTATTGCAGATTTATGCTGCCTGCAGGATGGACCACGGCCTCCGTGGCTGGGGGGAATTAATTCCCCTCGGGGGGTTTATTCCCGGTCGGTGTGGGGCTGGGATGAGCCTTTGGCAGTCGGCGAAAGTTATTCTGGGTTTGCAAGGGGTGACCCTGGGCAGAGCTGGGTCTTTATGTGGAAAATGGCTGAAAAATTGGGGAAATGGGGGGGGGAGGAGAAATAAAAAAAAGCAAAAGCGGGGTGGTGTGGGGCATGGGTTTGGGGTGCTGGGGAAGGGGGGGGTTAGTCCAGCTCCTCCCTGTGCGATGAGAAAGAGCTGAACTGACTTTCTGATCCCGGGAGGGATCGGGAATAACTCCAAGCCCTTCCAGAAACCAGCTTTGTAAGAGCGAACGCGTTTGGCTCCCGCTTCTCCTGTCGGTGGAGCGGGTCCCAACGCCGCACCGGGGGGGCTCAGCACCCCCCTGATTCACACTGGGCTGTCTCACGGGAGCAGGACCCACACCGTGCCCAGGGATACCCCAGGATGCTTCCCCCAGCTTGGGGGCTCATTTGAACCCCCCCTCAGCCAGGGCTCAGCCATCCCAGCAGCCGGCTGCGGGTCCCGTCCCGAATTACCCCGGCGAGGGCCCTGCTCCCCGTCCGGCCGCCACCAAGGCAAACCCCAAACCCCTCCCTGGTCCACAGAGCTGGACAAAGCTCTTCCCCTCCCTGGGGTTGATGGATTTATTCATCCCATCCCCTAATGAGCCACTTCCAAACCCCAGTAAATTATACGCACCAGGACGGATGAAATCTTGCTCCATAAATCAGATCTGAGGCTGACAAGTGCTGCCTGCATCATTATCCCGGCGAGTTTTGGAGATCCCAGGTATCGCCGCCTCCTTTGCAAATCCCAATAAATCTGGGAGTAATCATTCCCGACAGAGAGCCAGAAAAAGCACCGGAAAACATTTTCTTCCCTTAAAATGTAAGTGGAAAATTTATTGCAGCGAAAGGAAAAGTTTTTCTCCGGAGAGTCGGTAACAAACAGCAGTGGAAGTAACTCCCCGGGGCCGAGCTGGTGGGGTGGCAGCACTTTGTAATTACTGGGATAAATTCACAGCAGCCCCTAAAAATTAGGGGAGATATTTTTTAGGGGGGTGAACCCGGGGGATAAAAAAAATAAAACCAAGCGTCTCCAACTGTGTCCTCCAAGGATAACGTGTTGGAGTCCGCTGCCTTCTGGTTTGTGTTTAGCCTTGGGGGAAAAAAAAAAAAAAAGGAAAAAAAAAAAGAGAAAAAATCCCCCCTTGCAAAAACCTCCTTTTTCCTTCAGGGGAAGATTTATTTTATTAACTGGCCGACACCTGAAAGTAATCGGCTTTTTTTTTTGGTGGCAGGGGGGAAGGAGCCGTCCCCGGGGGCTCTGCGGGGAGGAGAGCTGTGTTTTCTCGCTGCTATCGCTCCCCTACCGCGTCCGTCCGTCCGTCCGAGCGGGTCTCACCCGGTGGCGGGGCTCACACGTCCGTGTGAGCCCCGCCACCGGGTGAGACCCGCTCGGACGGACGGACGGACGCGGTATGGGGAGCATACACGGGATGTTCCAGCTCATTGGCGTTCCAGGCTGGGGTTTGGTGGTGGGTGCTGGATGTGTCATTACCTTCACGGTCCCATCAAGGAGACAACAGCAGGGGACAAAGCGCTTCTCTTTCAGATGGGGAAACTGAGGCACATGGCACTGGCACAGGTGTTAAGGGTGGCAAATACCCCACCAGCTCTTCCTTGGGTGGTTTTGCTGAGGGGTTGGCGGTGCTTGGTTGTCTTTTACCACTAGAGGAAGCCAGGGGAGGTGAGGTTGACCCTAAGGAGCAACCTTCCTGCATCTCAGGGGGTGTTCTTCCCCTCCTCGCCATGTGTTTCCCACTTCTCCCGGCCAAGGGTTTTGCAGAGCGTTTTACTTTCCCCAAAGGCACATCAGCAGGAGCTCTTGTATTCCTGTAACAGGATTGTGCATGTCAAGACATCAAGAGACCAGGCTGGTGGTGATCTCTGTACCTGTCAGGATGAATGAAAGGTGACAACGCCGAGAGCGCCAGGGGAGTCGTGCGAAAACCAGATGGGCTGTCAAGGCTTCTCGCTTCCCACCGATTTGTTTCGCCCGCCCCGGCTCCCAGCCTGGCTGGCTCGGCTGATTTAAGGTGTGCGAGGACCAGCTTGTGCGGGGAACGAGAAGGAACAGGGAGGCAGGAGAAAGGAAAGGGGGAGATGGAAGTGCCCAACAGCTCGGAGCACCGGTTGGATGGGCATCGTGGTGCTACGGTCCAGGATGGGTGGGCGGACGGGGGGATGGATGGAGGGGAAGGAGAGAACAAGGCAGGCTTGGGTGAGAGCTGAGCCCAGAAAGGTTTAAGCTTTGCTGGAGGATGCTTTGAGCACCCAGTTATCTGGGCTGACGGCAAAGGTAGTCGGATGGGACACGCATCATGTTGCTTGGTCGTGGAGAAACTTGTCCCTCAGGGCCAGGGCTCTGTTGAGGCTCAGGAGACCTCGGTCTTGTAAAACCAACGCTGCTTCTGGCTTGCTTTGAGGGTTTTGTGCCTCGCCGCCACCACGGTGGCAGAACCCTGGAGGGGCCCCAGCACCCAAACCCAACGTGGGGCCTCATCCATGTCAATGGTGCAAGCCAAACCAATCCCAGCCGTGCCGGGAGGGACATGGAACAGGTTCAGGGAGCTGAGTGGCCACCGGTGGCCAAATCCACTTTGGGCAATGGTATCCCCCAAACCATCATGTCCCATTGCCTTTAGTTCTCCAGCAGATGGGACCGTGGGGCCTGCTAGGGTGGTGGGAAGGGTCACCTTCCCCTCCGTGGCCTTGCTGTAGGTCTGGAGATAGGGCATAATTCCTGTCTCCTGGGTTTCTTCCCACCTTCTGCCATCGGTGCCTCATCTCCGGATCGCCGGTGCCCCAGTGCTCTGTCCCTAGCGTGACCTCCCCTACCCAACCCAGTCGGTGAAAGGTTTCCTTCTTGCTCAGCCAACGCTGATAAGGAGAACCAGAAACAGCTTTGACCTTTCAACCGCAAATCTCCCTGCGAGGAGCCGCAAGCTGTTCCATATCTCAAAGGTCCCTTGATAGGAAACAAAACCCGTGCCATTGAACTTCTCAGCAATTTCACCCCCAAAAAACTCTTAGGCACACAAACAAAGCTGGGCTGAAGAGCACTGGGTGGTTTTAACCCTGCTGAGGAAGCGGGCCAGCACGTGCAACTCGTTTAAGAGGTGTCTTGAGTTGATCAGTTGTCTGGAGCGTTGGCCAACTGCCCTCTCCTTCCCTTTTGGCTGCTGCACTCACCCGTGGAGACCCACTGATGGGAGGTGAAGACTTTGGGGAAACTTGGCACCTCCTTTCCTCTTCTCTGAGAGTGAGACACCCCGCTGGCGCTTTACCTCTGCCGGCCCCAGGAGGACTGGGGACAGAGAGATGGGCCATGCCGGGTGAGGAGCCGTGGTGCAAGTTTGCACGACAGGCGCGTTGGGAAAGGATGACTTAACTCCTGGGATTTCGGCAGATACACGATGCACCTATAGAAGCAAATCTCCATCCTGGCTTTCTTTCCCATCCCGAAGTGGCGCGGCCCAGCTCGGTGACGTGCCCTGCTCTCTGCTTACACCCTCTGGGTCGCTGCTGTTGGAGCTCATTAATTGCTTTGAGCAAGTTAATTGGTATAAACCCGACAGCGGGAGACGTGGCGGCTCTGCAAAGGGCAGCGTGCTCGGCTCTGAAGGGGGTTTGGGTAGAAGTCCCACGTCTTGGTGGCTGCTCGGACCCTGGTAGCTGGGTTAAGGTTCTAGGGACCCCCTTCCCCTCGCTGCAGCATAGACGTGGGCTGCGTCTCGCTGCGCGCGAGCCCGGCGGGTGGAGGAGAGCAGCACGCTGTGACACTTTCCCCAAATACAGCCCGGTTTTTGGGGTTGTTTCCACGGTTTCCATGACTTGAGCTTTTCCCCGCCGGGTTTTTTTCCCTGCTTTGGGTGTTTATCAAGAACAGCCCCCTGGCATGTAACACGGGGCTGTCCCAGGTGATGGAAAGCCTGAGCACCCCGCAGGATCAGGCCCTAAACACCAGCAGGCTCCCTATATTTCCTCTGATACTAACCCTACGTTTCCCCTGCTGTTGCTTAACCCCATTAGCGGGATCTGAGCTGGTTCAAAGCCTTCGGAGCAGCAGGGGGGGAAGCTCAGCGCAATAAGCGGAGGTGACCCCTGCCAAACTGGAGTAAAAGATGTCTTCCTCCTGCTCCCCGAACAGCCCACAGCATTTTCACATTAAATCCCTGTGCCCGAAGCAGTTGGGGAGGAAGAAACAGCCAGGATCAGCCCGTTCTGTGTGGAGCCAAGAGTAAAACGGGCTGTTGCCTCCCTGAGCAGGGGGTAAGGGCTCAGCAGCCGACCCTGTGGTCCAGCGCCTGGGAGAGGATGCTCCTGGAGGAATCACCCAGAGGACTGAGATCCCAGGATGCGAAGCCTATGGGAAAGTCATCAAATCCGGGTAATTTGGGGGGAAAGTCAATGTTTTAGGGGGTTGGGTCAGGGGAAAAATGATAATGGAGTCTGGCCACCACATTCCTCACTTGAAATGGGTAAAATGGGCCATGCTGGGGGAAAAGCACTGATTTGTGGTTATCTTTTGTGAAGCTGCTCCTTCTGAGCATCTTCGATGGAGGTTCCCCAGCTCGGCTCTGCAGAGCCCCAAAAGCCGGAGTGAGGAGCTTGGAGAGGGGATCCACGTGGCGGACGGAGCTGGGGATGGAGCTCCTTGTGCTGGGCACTTGGGAGGTACATGGCTGTTGGGGTGCTGGGGTCTCAGGGGACCCTGTGGTGTGTGTGGGCTTCTGTATGAGGTGGTTTCATTGCAGCAAAGGTTCTTGGAGCACAGAGGTGCTCACACAGGCTAAATTTTAGCAGCTTGAGTGACCATCGTATTTGGGTCTAAAGCTGCTAATTTGGGTAATACAGATCCCAGCATGTCCCCTCTAAGGGTGATGGAGTTACCCCACGAGCAGGATCTGACCTGCACTAGCAACTCCCCTTTGCTCCCCTCCTTCCCTCCCAACAGCACCTCTGTCTGTCCCTCCCTCCTCCCTTGCTCTTGGGGTGTTGCCTCAGCCCCATTTTTTGGGAGGACGTCGCTTGGGTGAGAGGAAACGGGGCCCCCACCCTTCTCCCCAGGACACGTGTGACCGGTGGGACCATGCTGCCCCATCCCCAGGACGGGGTTTAATGGGTCCCACCTGGCTCCCATTCCCTTCAGCTCTTCGGGGGGATGTAAATTCAATAACTTCACCGAGGGCATGAGCTCAGCGGAGCCGGCCGAGGCTTTCCCCGGCATTAACCCCGCTTCCTCTGCCGCACGGAGGAGTCACGGCTGTTAGCCGAGGCCGGCGGCAGCGGAGGGGAAGCAAAATGCCCCTCTCTGTGCCTCTGCTCCCCAAGGAGCTGAGAAGGGGCTGCCTCATCCTCTCAACCCAACCCAAACGGCGCCCGGGGACTTGCTGAGCTGGGCAGAGGATAAAATTGCACGGAGAAGGTTAATTGGCAGCAGGGAGTGATAAAGTTGCTGCAGCATCTTTTTTTTTTTTTTCTCCTGCTGTCTGTTTTGCTGCAGCTCTGTGTCTTTGCTCTCCATCCCTCTGGCACCGCAGCATCCTCTCTGCCTGTCAGACCAGCCCAGGCAAGAGCAGGGAACCCAGAGTGGGTGCTCAGGGGGGATTTCACAGGATCCCCTCGCTCCTGCCCTGCACAGCCTCCCTCGTGGACGCCGCAGTCCCTGGCACCGAGGCGATATTGGTGAGCTGAATGAGGGAATACTTCTCCACGGAGCAAGGCACAGAGTTTCCTCTGTGTCCCTCCGACTTGCAATAGTTTCATTAACTTGTTTCATTCAAAGGAGGCCAGACCCCGGCAGCGTGGGACACGCTGACCCTAGCGAGGCTGAGTTGTCTTGCAGGCTGAAATCCATCCTTTCATTGATTCCAGCAGGGCCATCTCCCAGCACGGCCGAGTCCCCTCAGAGGAATTAGTTCCCCCCCCCCAATACTTGTCCCCATTAACACAACTGCTTCTAGGGGAGAGCACAGCAGCCTTTCCCCAGCTGCTCAAGGCAGTGGTTTATCCTAGGAAGGAGCGAGGGGTCGTATCCAGCCCCAAAAGGGGATGAAGGGGCAGCAGAAACAGCCCCCCCTGGGTGGGAATGGGGCAGAAGGAGCGTTTGCTATGGGAAGACAAACGCATCTGCTCTGCAGGAGTCAGGTGCAGGAGTCGTGCGTCACCACGAGATCCCTCATCCCACCGTTCTGGCTGGGACACCTCCGCCCCGATGGGACCCCACGGGCCACAACAACCCCCCTTCCCACAGGGACACCCCCCCCCCCATCCCACGGGGCGGCTCGGTGGGACACAGGGAGCAGCTGGGTTTGGGATGAGGCTTTTTTCCAAGGCATCCCCTGGCCCCGCAGGAATGCGCGAGGGCACCTGGAGGCAGAGCCCCTGTTTGTTGTTTTAATAAATACAGAGCAGACGGATCCGGCGTGGGGAAGCTCTCCTCCGAGGAGCTGGAGGGGCTGGCAGGGAGGGAGAGCAGGGAAGACCCCGGCAGAGAGGCTCAGCCCCATCCTGAGCTGCTGTCAATCACTGGCATCAGCTGTCAGGAGGCAGGGTGATTGACAGCAGGTGCAGGGGTTCCTGTTCAATAGCTGCCATCTCCTGTTTTCTTCTTGGTTTAGGACAGAGTTTGAGGGCTTAACCCAGCTCCTGAGGGGCAAGAGGACATGAGGTTGGGCCCCTGGGGCTTCTTTTCTTGGAGGCTTCCTGCAAACATCTTTCCTTCCTTCTCCTGCAGCCTGTAGAAGAGGAGGAGGAGGAGGAGGAGGAGGAGGAGGAGGAGGAGGAGGAGGAGGAGGGCAGCTCCCTGCCATGTTGGCTGCACAGCGCAGCGCAGGGTCACGTTCTCCTCGCTACCCTATTTCCTATACCCATCCCAGGACCTGCGTGGCGATGCGAGAAGGCAGGAGGTGAGTGCTGTGCCCTCCCCAAACAAGCAATCCCTGGGGTAAATCCCCAGCTCCCCCTCCCTGGCGTGCACCCCAGTGGGTTTTACCCAGCCCGGAGCGTTGGTGCCCCCAGAGGGACCTGGGCTCTGCGCCTGTCCCAGCAGCAGCTGGGGTAACGGGTGCCCTTGGTCTGAAGGCACCAGCCTCCAAACCCCATCCTGGCTCCCAGGGCCTCCCATCAGCCCCAATTTCCTGCAGACCCCGGTGATAAGAGGCTGATCCTCAGCCACGGAAATCTGATGCCCCAGTGTCAGGGAACGCAGGTCCTGGGGGATTGTGGAAACGCAGCTGAGAATGAGCAGATCTTGCTGCCAAAGAAACAAATCCCTTCGGAGGAGGGACGTGGTCTTAGTGCCGCTCCCCGGCATTGCGGCTGGGCTGCGTCGCTCTGCGTTCTGCCAGTCGTGTTGGTTTCTGCGTGGTTAAAAGCTGCCAGGCACACCTGCGCCCACTGAAGCACCCAATAAATAACTGGATGTTCGTCGTGGTTTAATGTCATCCCTTTTTTTAGGTTTTGCTGTGGTTGCTGAAGTCCCAGGGACTCGCAGATCCCACCTGCTCCCTGGCAAGATTTGAGTCTGGGATTGCAAAGCAAGGTTCTGTCGTTCTCCCATCCCTCTCCACCTCCCCTCATTTGGGGTCTGGCCTGGCCATGCCCAAAAGGAGGGAGTAAACCCTAAAACTTCTCTCCCAAGCTGGTCCGGGAGCCCTTCTTGAGGAAGTGGTGGACACTGTGGATTTTGTCAGATGAAGGTGCTGGTGGGACACTGGTTTTGCTGGGCTTGGAGGGGATGTCTTGTACCACACCAGCCCTTCATCTCGCTGCTCTCCACGCAGCACGGACCAGAGGAGCTGAGTAATTCTGACTTGTTTATTCCCATCCTTTATCAGTCCTCAGGTTATGTCCATCCCCTGACTTCACCCCATCCCTGCACCCTGGTGCTGCGGTGTCCCTTGCCTGCGCCGCGACATCCCTCTGCTCTGCTGGGTCTGGGGGCTCTGTGCCTCCAGCTAGTTTTGAATTTGAGGTGATTTCCTCCCTTTTCAGGTACTCCTGTGCGTTTTGACCAGGTATTTCAGCCTGGAGCTGCACATCGCAGACCTGACCACGTTTGGAGAGAGACCAGCTAAAGGTTTTGCTGTCCCTTTCCCAAGCAGGAATGGATTCAGCTCCAGGGCTGCCCCATCCCAGCTGCTGGTCCTGGAGGGCAGAGGGAAGGTATGATGCTGAGGCAGGAAAACCAGACTTCTCCAAAAAAAGTCCATCCTGCTGTAGATGAAGCACCCTGCGTGGAGGATTGTAAAACCAGAGCTGATGCATGCCCCGATATTACTGATTTAATGGACTTTGTTTCTAGATTGGTTTGTAACCATGTGCCAACCGCTGCAGCGATGGAACTAAACTGATTTCCTTGAGGAATTCCTCCTTTGGGAGTGCTGGCACTGGCCGCTCTGCTGCCAGTCCAGTCGAGCAGTTTAATTCCTCAAGGCTGGTTCTTCCCATGGGATTGTGCCTGGGTTAAAGAGTTGGGTTTTAGCCCAGAGAGGTGGCAGCCTGGGATGGGGATGGCGGCTCCAGGGTTTGTCTTGTCTCCCCTGTTTATAGCTTGTAGAGCATGGGGTCCCTGCACAAGGCCATCCCCATCACGTGGGGATGGCCAAGGTCTGTGCAAGAGCTGGGGGTTTTATTTGCAGCACTGGGACCGAGCGGGGAATTTGGGCTCTGCATCACGCTCACGCCTGGGCTCGGTCGGGCAGAAACGTGGGCAGCGCACGTGAGTCCAGAACCGAGACCGTTGCAGGAGAAAACCCTGCTAAGCAGCCAAGATCTTCGTTTTTTCCACCCAAATAAAGTCTCAGCCAGGAAACGGGCTGTATCCAGGGCAACGCCGGTGCCTCGCAGCTTGGCTTTGCTGCCATCCCATCTGGGAGCCCTTTGGACCCAGCACTGGGGTGGGAAGGCTCCGGGTATCACTGCGGGGTCTGCCTGGAGGGGATGGGAGAGGCTGGGGTGGGGGGGATTCTCCCGAGGCTCCGGGCTCCCCCAAAGCCTGACGGAGATGCTCCACTGCCATCTAGTGACAACGGGACCCCGGAGAGGGAAGGTCGGTGGCACCGGCCCTGGCCGAGCCCAGCTGAAGGCAGCGGGTCCTGCCCGCTCTCCCCGGGGAGTGCAGGCTCCGGGGGGCTGGGGCTGGAGCAGAACCGGCTCCCCGGTGGAAAGGAGGGTTCTCCACCACGGCTGATTTCTTCCCTGCAAGGACAGAGGGTTTCCCCGCTGTCCTCTTCCACGCAACCCGCCGCAGGTACCTGCTTGGGGCAGCCTGGCATTGTTGGCTGGACATGGCTTCTCCAACCCTGGCTGTCCAAACGCAACACGCTCAGGCTCGGAACATCTCTAAATCAGGCGATCACACTTTAAAAACTTGCCTTTTCCAAAGGAGCTGATGGGCACAAGGTGTCCGTGCATCCCCGGCTGTAGGCACCCGATTCCCTCCGGTGCCTTGGACGCGTCATGGCCTCCTGGAGCATCCTCTCCGCCACCTCCTCCCTCCCTCCCCTCATCAACGCAGTGAAATTATTTAGTGCCTTTAACATAATTAACACGTTGCAATCCTAAACTGCTAGCAGCTGCCTGGCCCTGCAATTTAGCCTTCCACCCGGCCATTAATGCCTCCCTCCGGGCGGTTATAAAGCAGAAAAAATGCTGCAAACCCGAGCCCTGCGCTGGAGGAGAAGGAAGACATGGGGCAGAGGACCTGTGTGCGTTCGTATAATTAACCCACCGCAATCCCAAATTGCTTGGCGGCTGCCTGGCTCCGTAATTCACCCTTCCACCGAGCTGTTAATGTGCCCGCAGCGGCCGTTAGCGCACACGCGTGTGCAAAGATGTGTGAGGCTGCTGTGTTGTCCCCGTTCCCCACTGTTTGGAGGTGGTTTCCCTCCCAGCATCGTCTCCCCAAATGCGGCTCGCTCCTCGGTTTGCCACCCGAAATCACGGCAGTTGCTGTACGACTGTACGCCTCTGTTCTGTAATTACCTTTGCGCTAATTGTCTAATTGGGAGAGGCAATTACCTGGTGCAATGAGACAGAAGAGGGGCTGGGTGGCTCTCCCAGCTCAGCTGATCGTGGGATCCCCTCCTGGTCCTGGGATAAATCAGGAGCAGCATCCCTGTCCCTCTCGGGGAGGGGACCCCTGTGTTTGCAGGACGGTGCCTCGGCCACATCCTGCTCACACGGTCAATCCTTTCCAATCCTTTCCAATCCCTCTTTTTTTCTCCTTTTAATGCTCAAACTCCTGACCCTTGGGGTTTATCCCAGCGGCAGTGGCTCCTCCCTGAATGTCAGCCTTTCTCCCCAACCCCACGCGTGCCAGCTGCCACCTTACCTGCAAGATTCCACATGTCAGGAGCAGAAAGCGTCTCCCACGGGCTCTCCTTCACCTCTCTCCTCCCATGTATTTGCGGACAGACGTCCCCAGCACTTGGCCCGTCCCCAACCTGATCCCGCTGCCCATGATCTACATGGATAAACCCTCCTGGGATGCTGCAAAAAGGTTCCCAAGGGGATGGATGGGGCAGGAAGAGGAGGGCTTGGAGCAGGATTTGCTCCAAGATTAAGGACCTGACTTCTTTCAGCCGCGGCTTTTTCTCATTGGGGCTCTAAGCTGATTGTGTTAAGCTGCTTGGTGAGCGATCGCTTTGGATGTATCTTCCCAATTTTGCCTGGGCTGTCCCTTTAGGGCAGGATTTTTGGAAGGGAGCTGCCTGGGCTCAGGGTCTGACAGGGACCTGCTGTCTCCCCCCAAACACAGGCCACGGATTCCTCTCCCAAATCCCCTCCACTGCCCTCGGCCTCTCACCTCCACCGCTGCCCCCAGGTCCACCCCCAGCTTTCGGCTTTGCCAGGATGATTTCACCTGCCGGGGTCGGAGAGCAGCTCAGAGGCCGAGCACTAGCAGAGGCCTGACAAGCTCATCACAGCCGGCACCCAGCCCTTGGACACTGCAGCTCGCTGCAGCCTTGGATTTCAATATCCAACTTTCCCAAGGAAGGAAATGAAACCCCAGGCACATCACACCGAATCTGCTGGCAGCACTAATCCTGTTTGTAAACACTCGGGCGAGGGGTGCACAGCTCCGGTGCTTGGCTGAACCCCTCAGCTTCCCGACTGGACCGCCCCGATCCCTCCCTCCAGCACACACGTCCGACACGGGGAGACGGGCTGCCTTTTCCCCTCCTAACCCCCAGCAGTTTTGCAGGATACCGGTGATCCCTGTGACAAGACAACACAGAGAGCTCAGCATTCCCAGTGCTCCCAGTATGGAGACACTGGGTTTCCCCATGGGATCCCCCTGCAAAACTCCACAGTGGCACGATGAACAGCTCCTGCCGGTTTTTCCTGGTGTGCATGGAGATATGCGGGTCATGGTGCAGCACCATCCCCCCGTTTCCCCCCCCCGGGGCTGCCCCTGCTGTGTGCAAATAATTAACTGGTCCCAGTTAACGGGATCCGTAGTGGCGTGGGGCAGATCTGGACCAGCCCAGAGAGAGATTTGGGGCCTTTAGGGAGCCTGGGAACCCCTGCAAAGGGCAGGCGATGCTCAGTCCATAAATCACTGCCAGCCACTAAGCCAATGGGAGCAGGGATGCTCCGTCGTGCGAATAGATTCCTGCAGTGCAGCCAATGGGCAGCTGGCTTTTTGCATACGTGATGAAGGGATAATTAACAGCTGGGTTTTTCCCGCCCATCCCGACCCCCTCAATGAGGGATAAAAGGGCTGCGAGGAGCACAGGGGCTTGTTGTTGTTCTTTGTGTTATGGTAGGGCTGAGACAAAGACCTTGCGGGTGCAGCCCTTGTGATAGAGGGGATCCCCCCCCCAGAGCGGGCTGGGGCCGGTGGCCTTGGCCACCAGCATGGTGCTGGTCCCCTGATGGAGGTTCCTGGTCTGTCGAGAGAGATCCCCACACTGAGGAGGGCAGGGGATGCCCAAATTTACAGCTGGTGATTTTTGTGCCTGCTCCTGCCAGGTGGCATCAGGTTGGCGGAGGGGATTTGGGAGCGCGGGGAGAGCCACGCTGCAGGGATGGGGACCCCCAGGGGAGGGGTTTTGGGGTGGGGACAGGCAGGAGGGCAGGGATTGGAAGAGCAAGGGAGGTGTTGGGAGGTGCAGATGGTACAGAAAGAGCTGCTGGGGGAGAGGGGGGGATAATTATAGTCTGGAGCAGAGCTCAGCAGCCCCAGGTGCACATCCCCTGCTCGAGTGCTTGAATTGAGGCATCTTAAAAAAGCTGCGGGGGATTGGGGCCTCTGCCTGGTTGTGTAAAGCATCTGTGGCTGCTCTGAGCAGCTTTTCCTTCCCCTGCTCTGGTGTGGCTCTGCCTGAGGCTCCTGGCCCCAGGGGGTGGTTTGGGGATGGAGCCCTGGCTGGTCCCACCCTTGGCACAGATGCTGCTTTCCCCAGTTCAGCCCTGCAAAACCCGGCTCTTTTCTTTCTGCCTGCCCCACCTGGGCTGCTCCGGGGCTGGGTCTCGTCCTGTCTCATCCCTGAGTGTCTCCTGTGGTCCAGACTGGGAACCAGCTCCCATCACTGGCAGCTCTTGCAGCAAAGCCAAGGCAGCGGAGCTGAAATGAGCCCAAGCAATTAAAAGCACCCGCAGCAGATGGTCGGTGCAGTCTGTCTCCCCGCCGCCGCCGCCTCCTCACTCTTCCCTTTCCTCATCTTCTCTCCTGACTCCTCTTATTCTTGTTTTTGCTCACTTATTCCCCCCCCCCCCCCCAGGACCTCTCAACCCTTCCCCAGAGCAGGACTCCCACCTTCCCCAGCCTCTATTCCCACACCAAGTGGAGGTGCACGGTGCAAACACAAAGTCTCATCTGCTGAGCTCAGGTGTTTAGGTGAGGAGGCATCTTCATAAACAGGGAAACTAAGGCATGAGAGGGGCTGGAATCTGCTGGTCCATTCAATCTTCCCCCTCCCCAGCTGCAGAGAGACGGTGCTGTGTGTTTTGTACCCTTGGCTCCAGCTTTGAGCATCTTCTTGAAGAGGCTGTAAATTCCAGGTAACAAAGAGAAGGGAAGGTACAAATGTCTGTAAAATCAACCTGGTTGAATGGTTCCTATTTTATCCAGGCTCCTTCTGCATCTCCCCTTGATTCACAGCCCCCTCCCCAGCTCCCGGGTTGTGCTCAGCCCCCCCTGGCTCTGCCCAGGGGTTAAGCTTCCAGGTGGTGCAGCCGAAATGGAGCCACAAGCACTCGTCCCCGATGGGGCCGTGGCTCAGGAGGCCGCGGGCTCTGCAATCCCCTCTCCCAAACACGAACAGCCCCCGTGTCCCGTCCCCGTCCCCCACCCCCCCTTCCCGGGGGACCCCTGTGTGGCCGCATTCCTCCGCGGTCCCTTTCTAAGCAGCGGTGGCCGTGTCATTCAGCCGAGGTCGAGCCCTGCAGCGGGGAAGCGATGGGCTTTATCCCGGTCTCAGAAAGATGCATTGTTGTTTTTTGGGGGGTTGATTTCTCCGTTTCTTTGTCTCTTCACCTCCTCCGGGGTCTCTTTGGCGTTGCCAGTTTTGTTGGGTGTCCAAACCTCCTCTCGGGTGGCAGTGGTTAAAGCCTGACCCGGACAATGGAGTGTGCTGCTGTCTTGGCAGCGGCTCCGCGTGCCGACAGGCATGAGGATGCTGGGGAGGGGACACACGATGGGATGGGGACCGACAGGCGGTTGGTGGCTGGATGGTTTCCCACATAAAGGCTGAGCTGGGTGGGTGTTTCCACTGGAAGATGCCCCCGGAGGTCCCTGAATGTCCAGTTTCGAGGTGCTTTTGTGGGGGGGGAAGCCTTTGGGTGGGTCCCAGCTGGGATCCCGCTGTGCTGTGGCCGATGCGCTGAGCACTGTTGAACACGGAGGAAAGTCCTGTTTGCCGAGGCCTGAGTAAATCCTTCCCCGAGCCCATCAAGTGTTGCCTGATCTCAGCACTGTCTTCGGCTTCACTTGGCTCCAGGCGGTGCTGGAGCCCCAGGGGAAGGGATGGGGCACAGCAGGGGAACCCCCACTTCACGGCCAGCATGGAAAGCTCTGGGGAAAAGGAGGAAAAACCAGAAACATGGGAGGATCGAACAGGTATGAAGCCAGACCCCAAACCACAGCCAGCCCCGCTCCGGCCAGGGGTACCACCCATCATGCTGCGTGGCTGGCACATCTCCCCTTGGCAGAGCCATCTCCTGCTGTCACCCCTCTCCAGGTAAGGAGGCTTAGGGAGGGAAATCCCCCCTTTCCCAGCTCCTTGCAAAGCCGCAGCAAACCCTGCTTTGGCTGAGGAAACCCCCTTCTCCCAACATCTTGCAAAGCTGCAGCAAATCCTGCCTCGGTGCAGGATGCTCGAGGCGTGAGCCTGCATCCCTGGGGTGAGCGGGACGGGGCGGCGTGGCCAGGTTGGACCCACACAGCTCAGCCCTGGAGACGCTGCCCGGGCAGAAATGCTCCTCAAAGCTCTCCCGAGCCCGATTCCTGTTCCTGGCCCTGTTGCAGCTGGGCTGGGTCTGCGCTGTTGGATGGGAGAGAAGAAGAATCAGCCCCAGGGGGTTAATGGTGGAGAAGATGCCTTCGCTGGTGCCAGCTATAGCGGGGCAGCCCGGCTCTTCCCGATGGGAGAGAGCTCCAGAGGCGCCAAGCATCAGCGGCTTCTCCGCACCGAGGCAGGGGAGAGGCAGCCCCGCGGGCGGCTGTCTCGCTGGGTGGATGGGAGCTCAGCGGGGAGGGCGAGGGATGGCATCCAGGCTCTTCTCTCCAGCAGCGTTTCACATACCTTGGGGCTTGCTCTGTCCTTAAAGCGTGGTGAAACCCCCTTGTGCTGGGAGCTCGGAGGGTTGGGGGGCACAAGGGAGGGGAGGGCGGCTCATCCCAACCCGCTTGTCTTCACGTAGATGATCGTTTCCAGCTGAACTGCTCGGATGGGGCTTTTTTTATCAGCTGCTTTAGTCCTCCGAGTGACCTGTCCCAGGCCTGAGACCTTCTGAGTTTCCCCCCTCCATCAGTACAGCTTCGATGGCAGCTGAACCGCAGCCAGAGACATCCCACCGGCAGGTGAGATGCAGGAGAGCCCATGGAAATGCCTGGTTGGGTGATGGCCAGGGGATTCAAAGAGAAAAACCTGGCTGTGCCCAGGGTCTGGGGTAAGGAAACACGCTCCCTTGGCCAGATGTTTTGGGTTTCTTTCAGGCCAGGGGTGCTCAGAGGACATTGAAGGGTGGGTTTGTGCCATGTAGGGGGCAGCTGGTATCCCCACAGCATCTCCACAGGCAGCCTGGCTTTGGGGACTTCTGAGGGAGGACATGGAGGCACTTGTGTGCCTGGTGTTGGCACCGAGACCCAGTGGGATGTGCCGAGATGGAGCTGTGGGTATGGAGGAGGGGAAGAAAACCAGGTCAGATCTTTGCCCTCTGCTGCTCTCTCAGCCCAAACAGCTCGCTGGGAGGTGAAGTGAGGCTCAGGCGAAGGTCTCCAGGGACAGACAGTGGCTGTTTCTGGGATGAGACATGCCACAGTGAAGAGCTCGGGGTGCGTTTGTGCTGCAGTGCTGCAAGACACTCCTCAGCCGCTGTGTGTTTTGTGCCCTTGGCTCCAGCTTTGAGCATCTCCTCGAAGAGGCTGTAAATTCCAGGTAACACAGAGAAGGGAAGGTTCAAATGTCTGTAAAATCAACCTGGTTGAATGGTTCCTATTTTATCCAGGCTCCTTCTGCATCTCCCCTTGATTCACAGCCCCCTCTCCAGCTCCCAGGTTGTGCTCAACCCCCCAAGCGCAGCAGCCGTCCTGCTCCATCCCTGCCCGTGTCCTGCTCCTGGTGGTGCTCAGGCCTGGGAGGTGAGGGATTTGGGGGCTTGCTCCTGGTCTGGGGCAATTCCTTTGGGGCTGGGGCTAATCCAGGTGAGCAGCTGGGATGGAGGGGCTGGGGTGAGGTCTGGTTCCCAGTTTGATGCAGACCCTGTCAGGCGCAATGAGGCTTGTCAGGGCACTCAGTCAGGGCACGGGAAGGATTTTCCACTTGCACCCAGCTCTGAAAGGAAGGAGGGAGCAGGGTGAACCCACCACCGTGAGTGGCTCCATCTCCTGATGCCTTGCTTCCCGCATCCGCTCTGTGGGGCTGATGGACCGGTCCTGTCCTGAGGTCCGATCGCTAGCTGAGCCAGGCATCTTGCAGCCTCTGGTTTGGTTTTTGGTTTTGGTTCCCCCCCCCCCCCCCCCCTTTTCCTTTTTCTGCCAAAGGGGGTTATTAAATATCAGCTCCCTCATCCTCAGCTCTGTTCAGCTGCTAAGGGGTGACCTGGCCGTGTGGAGGTGATACGGCAGGGGACGGGCGTGGAATTTGGGCCAGGGGAGCTCAGCACCTGATGGAGGGGGGAGATTTAGGGACCGTTTTGCCTGGAAAGCAGCATCCCGGGGAAGAAGGTGTGACGTCAAAGGCAGCGCTTAAAATATACCCAAGGCAAAAAAAAAAAAAAAAAAAAAAAATCACATGGCAGCTCGTGAAACAGGAGCCGACGGGCTCCAGCCACCGGGTCCCGTGGGAGCCTTGGGGATCCGGTGGGAAGCATCCCCCAGCCATAGCCGGCAGCTTTGCTTTCTCCCTTCCCTTATCCCAGCAGCTCCCTGGCCCTCGCCATGACCCGGGAGCTGCATTGCCAGGCTGGGGACGGCGGGGAGGGCTGGCCGGTGGCAGGCGGCCGCGGGGACCGCAGGTGGCCGGCTGGCTCCCATCTGCTCCCCACCAGCCGGGGCTGCGGCTGCACACCAGCCCCGGGGTGGTTTCTGGGTGACTTCTGTTGAAAGCAGCTACTGGTGGGGACTGGCTGGCTGGTGTTGGGCTGCTTCTCATTAGCTGGGTAGAGAACGATGCTGGGTGCCAAGTTTCTAGGGGTTATCCCCCCCGGGGAGGGCAGGGGATGATGAGCAGCTCAGTGGGGTTGGCTCAAGAGCCCAGGACATGGGTTGGGTTTTTTTGTTTGTTTTCCACGGGGGGTGCGGGTTAGGGGTGAAAATCCTCTGGTTTGGGCACTTTTGAGCCCTGTTCAGTCTGCCAGGCAGGTTGGACAGTCAGGATGAGCATCAGCCACCATCATGTGCTGATTTAGGCAGCATCAGGCAAGGCCAGAGCGAAGTCCCTGCCTGCCAGGCTGTGTCTTCCCTTTGGGACTCGGAAAGGGGACACATACCCCCTCTCAGAGAGGCTGGACCAAAAGCTGGCTGTGATCTCTCTTTATTCCTTCAGGAATAAATGGCATAGCCAGCAGCAAGGAGATCTGAGGCTGAGCAGCCCTTTGAAGGGTTTTTGTTTTCAGTGCCAAGGACAAAATGTCCAAAGACCCTGTGGCTCCCCAGAGCAGGTCCAGGCACGGAGACCGTCCCAGATCCCCAATTCAGGCGTCTGTACTGGGCAGGGAGGGCTGGATCCAGCCATGAGGGAGGACTTTTGGGGTCCATCCCACTGCAAACCCTACAGGGAGATGGAGGTGGCTCAGCCAGGGAGCGCAGGCAGGGCTGGGGGTCTGTGTGTGTGTGTGGGGAAGCAATATCAGCCAAGCTACAGGCAAAGCCTTCAACAAACCCTCTCTGAGATCACTCCAAGTGCCTCCAGGACGACCCATCCAGGCCACCAAAACCACCTGGAAATGGAGCCTGCTCCGCCGCAGCAGCCCGAGCCAGCGTGGTGCCACCCAGCTCATGAATTCGCCCTGTTGCTCAACGCAGACTCGGCTGCGTCTGATCCGATGGCAGCTCGGCATGTGAAGAAAATTAAGACCAGAACTCAGAAGCAGCAGCTCTTTAAAGCGTGTTGTCCCGCTGCTAGGAGCCCTTGCCCAGGGGCGATGGGACATGGTTCTCATTCTTATGCCTGTGCTGGGGTTTATTATTTTTCCTTCTATTGTGCAGAGTCCCCTTTATTCCCTGCATGCTCGTCCCCCCGGGGCTGAACGAAGCAGCGTGGTTTTCTTCTTGCATTCAGACATGGCTTAACGCCTCCTCCCAACCACCCTTTTGTTTTCTTAGACATGATCTCCAGGCCAAAAATAGTTGGTCCCTGCTCCTTGCAGCCCCGGAGAAAAACAGCCAACAGGTGAGCGCACGGAGGGGCACCGGGGCTGGTTTCATTAAGATCACTAATAAATGGTAGATGTTTCTTTTAAAGGTCATTTTCTCTGTGTTTCTTGGTGTTTCCAGCTGGGGCTGCCTGGCATTTTGTCCCTCTCCTGGCGACACGGTACCCTGGAGGGTTGTCATCCCACTTTTGGGTGACCCAGGAGGTTTGGGAGCCCTTGGAAGGGCCACCACTTCTGCATGGGCTCGATGGCCACTGGCCCAAGGTGTCCCTGTGCCCCTTTGTGATGATGGGGATGGGGCATCTCTGGGGTGGGCAGGGCAAATCCAAGGGGAATGTGGTGGTCGGGATCCCAGCTGTGCCACCGCCTCACCTGTAGCCTTGGGCACATCCCTTCGCCTCGTGGGAGGGGGAAAGCAGCCTGGCACTGCGAGTTGGGATCCTTGGGTGGAAAATGCTTTGTAAGAGCCAGAAATTCCTCTGCTCTGAGTCAGGCTGGGCTCTCCTTTCCCAGGCTCTGCTCCTTTCCCTCTCTGTTAGCAGTGCCCGGCCTTGAATGAGCCACGACAGGCCCTGGCTTTGCAGGCAAATACATATTTAGAAACCGGAGGGCATTATCCCCTTCAATTATTATCACTTGAATGTAGGTCGGCTTGACAGCTTAGGTGGAAAATCATCTTCTGAGCATACCGACAGCTCCGCGCTCACTGTCCTGCTAATCCCTCCCTGTTCTCACCCTGCTGTGGGGGGGAAAGCCAGGTTTAGGAGCCCTTTCACCAGGGGAGGAGGCAGTAAGGTAAATTATTAAGGCAGCCGTCTCCTCCCAAAGGCACAGGGCACAAGGGGGTTCCCTGTGACCGGGAGGGGTTTGGTGGGGGAAATGGGGTGGTAAATGCATCTCCCCGTGCTGGCAGCACCCTTGTGATGCTCCAAACTGCCGGAGCCTGACCAGGGAGGGATTCGTCCATCCCTGTGCTCCCTGCAGATGTCCGTCCATCCCTGCTCACTGTCCATCCGGGCTTGTCTGTCTGTCCCTCCCTCCCCGTAGCTCTGCCCAGGTGCCCCTGCCTGGCATCAGCGCGTTTGGAAACGCAGGCTCTGCCGCATCCCTCCTGGGAAGGACCGTTCCATCCCCACTCGCTCCCTCTAAACCTCCCCGCTGTATTTTTCCCTCCCTGAATTGCAACTTTCATCCTTTAAAATGCTTCAGCGATGCCTTCCCCCACGCCGGACCCCCTCCCCTGGGCCAATCCTATGAATGAATGGTTGGTGGCCCTGTGATGCCATTTCCATGGTGACAGATGGCAGCCGAAAATGCGGGGATCAGGGTCACATGAGAGCAGCGGTAAATTCAGGCGGTTATTTATAGGCTGCTGCTCCAGCGTTTATGGAAATGCGTCTGTCTTCGACCGTGGTATCAGTCCTTCGCTGGCTCTCCGGGGCACTGCTCTTCCAGGAGAGACATTACTCATGCTCTGCTTTAATCCAGACTGTTCCTGCTGCTCAGGCTGGTGTCGGAAAAGTACCGGGCTCTCTGGGTTTGGGGTATTTTTATTTTTTTTAATTTTTTTTCTTTTTTTGAGTCTTTGGATCAGCCTCAGCCAACTGCAGCCAGAGCTTCTTGTGTTGTGGCATCTTCTGTGCCGATCGCTGGCACCGTCTGCAGTGTGATAGCCTGGGCCATAACCTGACATTTCGGTCCTGAGCGTGAGCGTTCACGGCAGAGCCCAGACCCAGCCTTGTCTAGTCTTTTTTTTTAAGCTCTGACAGAGCTGCGGGGATCTTTCTGTGCCTCAGTTTACCAACCAGCACCACGCTTTGGTGATGTGTGGCCAGCCAAAGGGAGATCTTTAAATCCTTGGGGGAGGATTTGTGGCACCTCGAGGTGTCATCGGGCCACCCGTGACCCAGGAACTGCCCCCTCCCCAGCTCGAGTAGGCTCATCCCTGCTCCCCGCTGAGATGCGCAGGAGCAGGGGAGCTGGATGGCTGGTTCAGCCCCTTTTAATAAGGTTGCTTGATTTCTTTTTCCTTAAGACCCCCTTAATAAGGTCACCCAATCTTTTTTTTTTTTTTTAAATCTCTGGGTGTGCAGAGAGCTTTATGCTGCCAGCACTTGCAGCCCGTGGGCTCTGCAGCTCCCCTTCCCCAGCCCTCCCAAGCTCGTACCCGTCTCCCCACGGAGACAGCACCGGGATGCAACAAAAACCTCCACCTTTGGAAATTCGGAAGTTTTTCTCATGCCTGCAGACAGCAAGGCCTTCCTCCCATCGCTGGGCTCTTCTGAGTGCGTGGGACGAGCCTGGTGCTGCTCTACAGGGGGGTGGCCGTCACCTCGCAGCCAGGAGGCGCCTGTCTCACTCCAGCCCTGCGTGGGGTTGATCTTCCCAGAGGAGAAGCTCCTCCACACCCCATAATGGCTCCTGGCCGCTCTCCCCCATGGCTTTGTCCCAGAGCCCTGGCTGCATCCAGGCCCCTGGGCAGTTGCGTGGGAGCGGAGCAGGGAGCGTCCCCGCGGAGGGCTCTCTCAGTCCCTGCGGAGGTGACACGCTGTGGGGCACGTTTCTCTTTCCCTGCTCACTAATACCTGCCATTGCCTGTCCTCTGCATGTCCCCATAGGAGGGAGCAGGGGACCCTACGATGTCCTGGCTGGGATGGTTCCGTGTCTCACCTTCCCTTCCCAGCCTGAGCGCTGCATCCCTGCCCTCCGCGTTTCACCAGAAAGCGCCAAGATGCCGCGTTTAAAACCCAAAAAGCATCGAGTCTTCGGAGAGGTCACGAAGGCTGACCACAAACCAGAGGATTCCCTGGCAGGCTTTGACCCACACCCCGACTCTTCCAGGCTGGTTTCCATCAGCCTCAGCCTCTCCCACCCAACCCCTGCCAAGGTCCATCAGCTCCTGTGAGACGTGCGGAGGCACCGCAATAAAGCCGAGAAGACGCTGGGGATTTGGCACGGTGGTAAATCACGAGCACGACGCGCCTCTGCCCCCTCGAGTGCCATCTCGAGCTGCCTTACCCCTGCCCGGGCTGGGTAACGGCGCAGATTTAATGGAGTGTGGCCTCATTTCTCCCGAGGGGGGAGCAGGAGGAAGAGTTATGACCGTCGCTCTCGCACTCGGGCGCTCGATCTCAGTGCCGGCGCTGGCTGAGCTCCCGAGAACCTGGGAGAATTGATCATTTTGTGCCTAATAGGCTGGAAAGGGAAACGGGTCCAAAGGCCAAAAATGTGCATAAACGTTGAGATCCGGGAGCTGGAGGTCTGAATCCTCTGGGGTTTGTCTCTTCTAAATGTGTTTTTCCTCCTGTCAGGGTTTCTCACAGGCCCAGGAGCTGGATACTGGTACCAGTATCCGCAGCACCAGTAACGCAATGGCTGGGGAAACGCATCCAAGCTACCCTGCTGGGGTTTGGATGGGCTGAATTTGGATTTTCAGGACCCAGAGGCCTTAATAATTTCCGTCAGGTGCTGAAGCAGCAAGGAATTCCTTTGAAAACTCTTTTTCCCCACCAGTAAACCCAGGTAACAGCCCTCTGCCTTTCCCGACCGACCCCATTAGATGTTTTCTGAGGGCAGCGCTGAATAAAAGGAGAGGGCTGAGCTCTACAGGTGTGCCTGGGCTCTCCACTAGCCACACCACAGCTACTGCATCGAAGCAGCCTAAGTGGCTGTGATAAACTAAGCCTAAGAAGTTGGATTTGGGGTTTGTTTTGTCTGAAGAGCTGTTTGTGCACAGGTATTTCTGCCTTCCTCCTGATAAAATACCTGGTACCGGCCACTGTGTCCCGCTGTGTCCTGTCGGGATGCGGAGTGGGACCCTTTGTCTGCAGAAATTCACCATCGGCATCAAAGGTGAGTTAATAAATGCAAATACCTCACCCTCCAAGGCTGGGTTACACCTCCAGCTCAGCCTCATTCCAGCCCCTGCTGCTCCTGGGCTCAGCTTTGGCACGAGAGGGAACTGGTGTGGCTGGAAATGTGGTGTCCTCTGAGCTCAGCGTTGGGTCTGGGGTCCCTGAGTGTCACCGGGCTTTGGGCATCGCTGTGTTCAAAGGCTCCGTTCGCAACCGAGTTACAGGGAGCAGAATTCGGGTCCCGGCTGCGCCTCCTGCCTCCCTTTGTCCCTGTACACCCTGAGGCAAAGCGACTCCTCTAATAGACCAAATTATCCTTGGAGGAAAGGGGGGACCAAATCTCCTTCCCCGCTCCCCCTGACCGCTTCTCTTCCCCAGGGCAGAGTCACAGGAGGGCACCCCTGGGGCTGCTCGTTTTAGGCCGGGGGAGATTGATTATAAAGGGGGTTTTGCCTTTCCCCACTGCACCAGGGTGGGCAAAGCTGAACCTACCCCTCCTGCCAGCAACTCACCGCTACTTTTTATTACTATTACTTTATTTTTTTTTTTTGGTGTTTTTTCATTTTAAAAATTTTTTTGGTTTTTAAATTTTTTATTTTTTTTAATTTTTTATTTTTTCGTTTTGTATTTATCCATTTTGCATTTTTACAATTTTCTTTTTTCATTTTTTCATTTTTAAATGAATTTTTATTTTGTATTTTTTAATTTTTATTTTTCATTTTGTATTTTTCCATTTTGTATTTTTTCAATTTTATTTTCTCATTTTTTCCCCATTGTTTATTTTTTTCATTTTAAAATTTTTAAATCGTCTTTTTTCTTTATTTATTTTTCCAATGCAAGAGCCCCCCCCCTCGGAGGGGGTGTGTGCGTGTGTGTGGTGGTGACCCGGCACCCCAGCTTTGACGCGCAGCCCTGTGACTCAAGCCTGCGTCAGGGGCTGCGTGTCCCTTATTATATATTTATTTTTATAAATTTTTTTTCATTGCTTTTCCTTTTTTTTTTTTTTTCTTTTTTTTTTTTTTTTTCCCTTCCCCGGAGCCGAGCGGAGTTACCTCCCCCCGGCGAAGCGGAGCGGGGCCGGCCGAGCCCAGCGCGCATCCGCCGAGCGGTGGCGGAGCGGAGCGGAGCGGAGCGGAGCGGGGCCGGGGCCGGGGCCGGGGCTGGGGCGCTGGAGAGCGGAGCGGCCGCCCGGCGCTCAGCTACCGCCACCCGCGCAGCTTCCCCGCCGCGGGGTGCGGAGCCCAGCGGCCCCCCCTGCCCGGCTCCGCGCACCGCCGGGAGCCACGTACCGGCCCCGCCGCCGCCCGCTCTCGCTTCCCCCCCCGGCTGCACCGGGGCGGGGGGGGGGGAACCCGGGCAATTTCTCCCGGGAATTTGCTCCGTCTCCTCCAGGACCGGCTCCGTTCTCCCTCCCGGGCCCGGCTCGGTGTCCCCCTCCCCGGGAGCCGCCGCTGCAGCGCCGAGGTAAGGCTGATCCCTTCGCTCCCCCCATCCCACCTCGGGCGGGGGTCCCGCTCCCCGGGGGTCTCCCTGCCTCACCGGGTGCTCCCTGCTGGGTTTGCCCCCTCCCCAGCGCGGCTGTCGGGGTCTTTTTGGGGGGGAGATGCCCGGGGGTAGGCTGGGGTTGATGGTGGTGGTGGGGACACCGAAGTCTGGAGGCATCAGGCGTGGCCCTAAGGGTGGTGGCGTCGAGGGCTGGGGGGACATTTAGAGACAGCAAATGGCTTAAGCCACCCGGGAGAGGCTGGGGGAAGCCGCCGGAGGGGTGGCACTGGCCACCCGGCTAAGGTTGGTGGGGGGCTCATCACCCCTCGAGCCTTGCCTGAGGATGGGTGGAAATGCAGCTTCCAGGTTGACCTTGACAATAACATTGGGAGAGGAGAAAGCATTCGGCTGCCATGAATGTTTCATTCCTGGCCCCTGAAGTGTTGGGGGGTTGTTTTCCCTTCTTTTATTTTTCTGCTGCTCCCTGAGCGTGGGGAGGCTGGGTTTGAGGCAGCAAAATGGGGCTTGGGGTCCTGGGTTTTGTGCAATTCTCAGTATGGCGTGTGGGGAGTCGTTATTCCCCTCTGTGCATCGCTGGGTGTGCCCAAAGGTGCACGTTTCGGGCTGGCACCTTGGCCGGGTGCAGATTTGCATCACTCCGAGGCCACGGGGCTTAGCCCGGCTGAGAAATCTAGTCCCAGCTCTTTGTAAAGGACCCAGAAGGTGAAATCCTTCTGCTTCTCGGCTCATGCCTTGTGTCTGAGGCACCTGAGGTTTGAATCCGTCAGGAGCTGATGCAACTATTTCTGGGCTTGGTAGGAAAAAACCCGAAATGCCACGGCAGCTGAGCTATTCTTGGCAGGGCGTAGAGTTTCTTGCGAATATCTCTCTAGAGGTGTCGGGACTAGGTCAAGGAACCTGGATGGTGGTTTGACTGCAGCTCAGCTGCTTGGAAGGGAACTAAAATGTGGGTCCGAGCTGTCCTCTGGAACAGATCGTAGATGGCTCCGCTGAAGTCAGTAGGAATAAACAGGTTTGGTTTAAATCTGGAGTGACTCCACTGCTACTTCAGCCTACAGAGCAGGGAATGTGGTTATACTGGAGCCGAGCTGGAGTCACGAGGATCAAACTTACCCTAGATCAGACGCTGACCTACGCACATCCAGACTAAACCATTGCGTTGGGAGGAGAGGCTCCGATTCTACCCCATCCCGGGTTGCCTTTGGGCTTGTTTGTTTACAACCGTAGCAGCAGCTTCATGAATTACAATAGGGAAGAGCAGGGCTTGCGGAGGGGTTTGGGTGCTGCCCGTTTGCTGCCTTTTAGGATAAACTTGGGCTGGTTTTGGGTTCAGTCGCTAACCTGAGTGGGTGAGGTAAGAGGGGTCGCTGAGATCTAACTTGAAAAAGATCAGCTGGTGAATCAAACAGAGCCCCGGAGGAATCATATGATGGTTGGCTTTGATACGGTGTCACGCTATTGCAGCTGATGTATGTTTTCATGATACTAAATGAGAGATGAAAGGAGACCAAATTCGATGAATCAGTGGGCTCAGACGCTTCGTGACAAACCTAAGTGCCAAGGCTTCCCCTCCTCCGGTGGTGTTGTGTCTGTCTCATGACCCATCAGCAAAGCTACCCTTTCCGAAGGTTTCTTGGCATCTCTCGAAGAAAAGAGTCGCTGTAATGCACAACCTGCCACAGGGCGTGAAACAAACGGAGCTGGGGGCTGTGGGGAACGCGGCCACCGCTGGGGTGGAGCGGGTGGGGGCTGGCGTAACCCCACCTCTCTTTGCCTTTGTGGGAGCTGGGGGTTATTTATAACATCTGGGCGCTTTCGCTGGCAAAAGCCACTCAGGTGGGTGTAAGACAGAAGCGGAGGCAGCTCTGATTCATCAGCGAACGTGAACCGCTCCTGTGTCATGACGCTAAAGCGGGCCGGAGCGCTTGCACGGGGAGGACGCGGCGCAGAGCATCTCCAGCACCTCTGTCGGGGAAGGGCCGGGTGCGTGCCGCCGAGCTGCTCTCCACCCCGCGCCGGGGCTGGGAACTTGGTTTCCAGTAAAGCTTCTTGCGGGTGTCCTTGTCCTTGGGCACCTCCGCGCTCTCCCATCTGCTCACGCTGACCCTGGCCCAAGTTTGTCCCTCTCCGCACGTGGGTGTAAGGGGGGGAGAGTGAACCGGGGTGCAGCTCGGCTGGTGGGACTGAGTCACCGCGTGTCAGCTCTGCAGGGTGGTGAGAGCCTGGCGCTAATTACCGGGGATCATTTAAAGGAGGGGAGAGAGAGGGAGCAGCCCTAATGAGCCCAGATGGCAAAAGCCTTCCCTGTGGAGCCAGAGAGGACGAGCAGGGAGGAGCAAGCCCCAGCACTGAATAGATTTAAGATGGAGGCATCTTGGACCCGTCTTGGCTTGTGGAAGGGAGGTTTGTGTGACAGAGGCTGCAGGAAGGTCCTTGGAGCAGGGCTGGGGGGATCAGAGCTGCAATGCTTCTGCGTTGGGCAAAAATCTCTTCCTGGGGCTTTGAAGTGGAGTTTGGATGCTGCTGGGAGGGTCCTGCCCTTGGTTTCTTGTGGCTTGTGAGAGTGGGATACCTCCGGATGGTGGGATGCCTCCTGACGGACCCGCTCTGCAAGGGCCATCCCTCTCCCACCGCAGAGGCACTCCTGACCGCGGGAAGAAGCAGGTAGGGGCCTGGAGCTGGTTTTCTCATGATTTGGTCTCCAAGCCGGGATGTGCATCCAGGGCTCCTTCCCTTTGCCGCTCGGCTTTGCAGCGCACAGAGGGATGACGGGAGGGAAGCTTGTTCCTTGCCTCCGCCTCTCCTACCCGGGCTCTCTGGCTTCCTGGGTGACCTTGGATCTGTCCCTTCCCCTCCCTGCTTCAGTCTCCCTGTCTGCACCGAACAGCCTGGCCCTGGGTGCAAGGTTTCCTTGGCCCTGTGTGTGTTGGGGAGGATGGGGAGCTGCGAATTGATGCTCAGATCTCCCAGCCCGAACCCAAGAGTGGCCTTCCACCTCCTGAAATCCCTCTGTGCCTCCAGCCCCTTTGCTCTTCCCTCCCTTCTCTGCTCCGTGACCTTGACAGAGGGAGCCAGACCTTCCCGGGCCCAGTGAGCCGGGTGCTTCGCCAGGAGCATCTTTCCTCTCTGCTTTAGGGGCCGCGGGGGTTTTGCCTGGAAGCTGAGTGCAGCGGGGTCGCAGCTGGAGGAGGAGAGGTGATGGGGTAGGGAGGGACCAGCAGCGAGTCCCCGTGGTTTACATGTTAATTTTGGATTCACCCAATCTCAGCCTGTGTTTTTCCCTGCCTCAGTTTCCCCTTTATTGACCCGAACAAGGTATAGGTGTAGAATTTCGACACAGGAGAGGAGAAATCTCCCCTTGTGCCCGTCCTTCAGACCCAGGGCGTGTTTGCTGCTGGTGGCTGCTCTCCTCGCAGGCTGCTGTAAATTCCCATCTCCTCCCCGCTTGCCTCTGCGCTCTCAGGCCTAGCTGAAAGCTTTGCTGACACGTTTCCAGCCTGCTTTATTGTTCCCCAGCTGCCTTCCCGAGAAAGCAAGGATGGGCCGAGGCAGGACACGCGGTTCGGAGCATCCCTCTGCCGCCGAATAGTTGGCGATGCTGCTGGCAGGGCTGGAGGATGCCGTGCCCTCAGCTCCCGGAGGTCTTCACTCATCCCAAATAGCAGCTTTTCCCCAGTGGGTGTTTCCATCTCCAGCTGGGATCGATGGGAGCCTCTGGGCAGGGATTAAAGCCCCTGGGTGTAGCAAAGCAGGAGCTTCTCCATCTCTGCCCCTTCCCTGGGTGGGGTGAATCCAGCTTGTACCACAGCAAACCGTTGCCCTGTGCCTTCGACCCGCTGCAGCGGTGGCTCCTGAGCTGTCAGTGCAAAGCATGGTCAAGGCCACCCCTGTGTCACCTTGACGGGGGGACACTGATGGGGGATTGTCACTTGGTGCAAGTGGGAGCCCCAGGCTCAACCAGCGAGTCTGGTGCGGGAATGGGGCTCGGCATGGTGGTTGCTTTGCACGAGGTCCTGCAAGGGGTTAGACATGAAGGCACCCGCGGGGGACATGAATGTGGGAATCCCATTCAAGGAGATACCTAGGGACACTGGGTGGTGGGAGGTGCAGGAGGTAAGTTATCCCCAGGGACAACACAGTGATGCTTTCCCCTCGTAGCACCCCGTGGGATGTTCTTGGCTGCTCTCAAGTGATCTCTACAGACACCGGCACTCACTCCAGCACAAACTGGTCCTTTCCCTGGTCCTGCTGTGGGAAAAGCTGTGGTCTCTCTCCAAGCACCTGCGTGGGTGGCGTCGACACTGGTTTTACCCGGGCAAGGCGGTTGGTGCAAAGGCACCCCTGGTCCGGCAGTGCAAGTGAGGTTATTACAAGCTGTGGGCTCTGAAAGACCCTAATCTGTCTTCTAAAGAGAAAGAAAAAAATGCACATTTAAGAAAATTAAGGTCATGAGGGCTAAGTAAACAAGCTGAATCTCCATCTGTCAGTGACAAGGGTTTTCTATCTCTTCAGCCCGGAAAGCTCCTGGTTGTCAGCTGACCTGCTTCGTCTTTCTGGCAGGGTGGTTATTATTTTTGGTGGATGAATTTTTGATTAAATTCCCTTTTCAATCAAAGAAATGACTGGAAATACCTTTCTCGGATGGATTTGGACTGTGCTTTCCAATTTGAGGGCTGTGGACCTTGGGGCTGATGCAAAATACTGGGGAAATTAATAGGAAGAGCCCCGTTGACCTTGCTGTTCCCTGCTGTGTGGGTTGGTGGCGTTGTGCTGGTTCTGGCTGGGCTTATCTCACGGTACCGGCAGGGACGCGGATGGCAAAGGTTGAGTACTCTCACAGCATCACTGTCGGGAACAGTCCTCTCTCCTTCAGGCCTGGATCTCCTCTGGGCGCTACCACCATCACCAGGCTGGGGCTGAGCCATTTGGGAGGCAGCAGGACCTCCCCAAGCAAGCCGTGGGGACACAGTGACAGAGCCATGCTGGGATCAAGATTTGGACCTCTACCATGGGTTTCCCCTGCTCTAATTCAATTTGGGTGCATCTCCCGTGGGGAGGAAGACTTGTACCTCTGCTCCTTCACCCTCATCTCATCCTCTGGTGTCATCTCATCCCAATGCCTAGAGAGCCCTTGACCCAGGAGAGCAGCTAAGCACCCCTTTTGATCCCCAAATCCTTTGGGAATGTTGTTGTCTCAAGTGCCCTCCAAGGTGCTGAGAGCATCTGGGGCTTTGGAGGTGCTTGAAGAAACCTGCTCCTCAAGGACTGCTGTGTCCTGCTGCCTCTTGGCTCCTAAGGATAACACTGGGGGGGACCTAAGCTGAGAAGCTGGAGAGGTAGAGATCCAGAGGGAGATGCTGTGGGGTCTATCCTGACCCTATCGTGCTGGCCTGGCTTAATACCACCTTCCCTGAAGCTGGGCACCTCCCAGGCTTTGCTCCAAGGGGTTGAGCTGTCCCAGGAGAGCAGTTTGGGTGCCCTTGCCATGGGGCATTGAGCTCTGGGGGCTCGGCCCGCAGATCCTAGGTCTTCTAGGTTCTGCCCTAATATAAAGAGAGACTTTGGCCCCCAAGGCTGGGTTCTCCTGAAGGTCTGAGTCACCCTTGCTCAGGAGCTGAGCAGACAAGGAGCAGCAAACAACTCGTGGGTGATTCAACCAGGTCTGCACCACAGAGCCTGATCCAAAACTGATGGAAATCCCAGTGATTTCCTGGCTGCTGGATGAGGCCCTTCCCTACCCTACCCCAGCTGAGGATGCTCCAGCCCCGGGCAGCCACGTGCGGGTAATTGCCACGATCGAGCCATGAGTGGTTTACGTGAATGAGCCCTCGTTAGGAAATTAAACATTGCTGGGCCAGGCTTGAAAGAATAATTCAAACGGCTTCTCCGGAGGAGCCGGATCCAGGAAAGATGTGGAGCCGACACAGTTGCTTGGCAACGGATGCAGCCGACAGCCGAAAATAGCTTTTCTAATAGGAACAGGGCCTGGCAAAGGGGGAACTTTCTTCAGGGGTGAAAAAAGACCAAGGTGAGGGCGAGGGAGGGTGAGGTTTCCTGCTGCCGATGCTTTCGGCGGGTCGGGACCTCGGTGTGCTGGTTGGGGATGGGTTTTGCTGCCTGGGCTGAACCTGCTGCTGTGAAAAGGCTTGGGATTGTGAGCTGAATTGGGTCAAAAAGATGGATGTTTGTCCAAAGGAAAGAAAAGCTGAGGCTGGCTCTGGAAAATCATGGGAGAGTTTTCCTTCTGCTCTCCCGACAGTGGGAGGTCCATCCCTCATCGCCCGTCCTGCATTGTCCATCCTGGTAGGGACTGGCCGCCCGTGCCGAGGGTTGGCTGCCCCAAGGACTGCGCTGATGGGTTATTTGTGCCGTGTCACCTGTGAGATGCCACCTGGGTCTTGTACCAGCTTGGAACTGAAGGAGAAAAGCCCCCAGGGTGAGGGTGAGAAGATGCTGTGGCCAGGGTGGGCTGGGACAGGTCCCTGAGCACGGCACCACTGCTCTTCCAGGGGCCGGTGACCAGCCCGGTGTCCCCTGGAAAGCAGAGATGGAGGGGAGAGAAAAGAAGTAAGTGTGACCCTTTGGGAGAGTCATTTTTCCAAGCTGTGGGGCTTCTTGCGGGGTTTCTGTGTTTTCTCCAGAGCTGGCGAAGCACCACAGTTCCAGCTGAAGTGGGAGCTGCCAGTCTGACCCCAGTTCTCCCAGTACGGAGAGGAGGGACATAGTGTTTTCCCAGATTGGGGAGCCCCAGCCCGGCAGAGCGGATTTCCCTGATGCCCCCAAGCTTTTCGAGGCAGGGACAAGCGCTGCAAGGCTGAGCCGGGTTGGGGGCAGCCCCTGAAATGCCTCTGTGCCGGATCGCTCCCGCAGCCGGGGGAGTCCCTGGTACAAATGCGCAGCTGCTTGTTTGCAAATGCGACCCACCGCGCGCATCCGCTCGTCACCGCGCCGGCAGCGCGCCCACGCTCCCGCCCACGCTTCCTCTCGGGGTCCAAAAATTACCTCGCCTGCGCCCGTCCTGGCCCAGCACCCGTGGGATCTGGTGCCATCGGTTTCGGGAACGAGGTGGTGGGGACAAACTGGTGCGAACTGGGGTAACCACACGGGTGCTGTGGGACTGGTACGGCTCTCCCCGGTCGAGGCTGGCCCATGACGATGGCTAGGACGGTGGAGGGACTGGGATGATTGATGGCTTTGCCTTGGCCCCAGCCGTTATCTGTTGTAAAGCTGCCTGGGAAGTTTTAGCCGCAGGCTGTCAGGCTTTTAAGTCGCTCCTGATAACGTCCAGGGCTGGAGGGGTGTTTGTCACTGTCCCCCGCGCGCTTTTGAGCTGTCGTGGGGCTGAGCCCGGGCTCTGCCGATGGGCCAGGAGGGGAGGGAGCAGGGCAGAGCCCTGGCCGGTGCTGGGTGCACTGTCAGCCCTTATGGGGGATCAGCTGGTGGCCCAGGGTTGTTAGAGGGGGAAAAGACGTGTCACGGTGATGTGACCGGCTCCATCGCTTGTCCCTGTCCCTCTGCAGCCCGGGGAAATTCCCTCCTGTGGGTCACAAGAGCTCTGCTCCGTGAATACTGAACCAGGGCGTTGCTCCTGGTCCATCATTCATGGAGAAGGGGGCCCTTAACATCCCCCAGTCCAGAGGGACATCCCCAAGCCATGGGGTGATGGAGACCCTTCTCCCCCTGGTGCTGCTGTTCCCACTAGCACCAGGACACCCTGGGGAGAAGACAAAACCACCTCACCCTCTTGATCCCCTTCCCTGCCCAGGTCCTGCTGATGAAGAGGAGGTGAGGCCTGAGCTGTAGCTCACACGGGTGCCGTTCCCTGCGGGACGCTCATCTTTTCCCCTCGCCCCATCCTGCCCCCCCCTCCCCCGGGGCCGCGTGGAGCCATCCCGATGCCGAAGAACAGCAAGGTGACGCAGCGGGAGCACAGCAGCGAGCATGTCACCGAGTCGGTGGCCGACCTGCTGGCCCACGAAGAGCCCGTGGACTACAAACGCAGCGTCCTCAACGTGACGGGGGAGACGTGGGACAAGCAGAAGGACGGAGATGAGGAGCTGGATGCGGAGAACCGGCCGGCGTGGAACAGCAAGCTGCAGTACATCCTGGCGCAGATCGGCTACTCCGTGGGGCTGGGCAATGTCTGGCGCTTCCCTTACCTCTGCCAGAAGAATGGAGGAGGTGAGAGATGGGGCAGGGGTGGGCTCAGCCCTTGGGGAAGGGGGTATGGCCCAGTCCTGCCTTGCTGCACATCAGGGTGTGGATCCCGGGGCAGGATGGGGGTTATTTAGGGTCTGAAGTGGGTTATTTGGGATCTGAGGGAGGAAAGGGGCAGCCGGGAGCTGCTCACCGCTGCACATTCATTGGTTCAGAGATGCGGGAACCTCCAGGATGGCCCCTTCCTACAGGGTGTCCACCCACCCACTCCAAAGCCAAAGCGAATCCCAGGCTGGGAGCCAGGATTTCTTGCTGCAGCCTTGATTTCCTGGTGGGGCAATTTGGAAACTAAGGGGTGAAAAAACCAAGAGAGAGAGACCCTCCATTTCCCTAGCTCCTACAGCCGCATTGTGTAGGCTCCAGCCCCTTCCCAAACCCTCCTTCCAGCCAACGCATCACCCCATCTCGCCTCATGTGCCTCCTCCTTGGGCTTCCAGGAGCAGCCCGGAGAGCCAGGTTTCTTCTCGCTGTGCTGAGACCCGACGCCCTTCACGACACTGATGAGAGGGCAGGCTCCTCATCATCATTAACCCAAACCCAGCCCCACAGCACCTTCACACAGCCCCCACCGAGCCAGGAACAGCCCAACTTGCCCCTCTCGCCCTTGCGCTTGCCTTATTCCCGGCGCTGCATCGCTCGCGGTGCCCCCAGCCCCGCAGCTGGCCAGCCTGCAGCGCTCGCGGTAATTCAACCATCGCCGGTGTCATCTGCACCGTGAGTCATTCTCCCAAACGAAGACCTGCGCCGTCAGCATTTCCCATCCCCAGGGGCTGCTCGCACCCCCATCACCTTCCCTTCCCGGGCTGGGATGGAGCACGCTGCATCCCAGCACCTCCCCGGCTGCTGGCACGCTTAGCGCCCGGCACGCTTAGCGCCCAGCACCCTCGCTCGGGTCCGGGCGAGGCTCGGTTTTGGCGCAGCACGGCTTAGCGTGGTGCGTTTGCCGCATTGCAAAGCCGCCGGGGGGTGGGGGGTGGGGGTCTCGGCGTGGTTGCAGCGAGCACCCGCAGGCGTTGCGGGGCTCCGACGCCCGCGGTCGCTGCATCGCACGTGCTGCTGCGCGTGCGCGTCGGGTGCAGCGGGGAGGGTTGTGTTGCGTGGCCCGAAGGAGGTCGGGGGCAGCGCCTGGGGTAAATTCCAGGGATGGATCGATACGGCCCTGCTGGCTTCGTGACACAGCTCTCCGCAGCTGGCCTCCGACTTCCAAGCAGGGTTTCCCAATTAAATGAGACTGGGAACCAGTTCAGACCCAGAGTCACGCTTCCGTGTGAGCACTTAACGCAGCCGTGCCTCAGTTTCCCCGCTGGCACAGCAGTCAGTAACTAATTGTAATTAGTGCAATAAATAACAGTTTCTCAGCTTATGCCGAGGTCTCTGCTGCCCTGTACATTTGTGGGGCTTTAGCCTTGGCTGTCGCAGCTGCTGGGTAACGGGAGGAGCAGCTTGTGTTCCCAGGCTGGGATTCATCCCGGTGTATTCCCTAGCAAATCCAGGGCTGAATTTGCTCTCTGTACGTGGGGAGTGTTAAGCAAGTGCTTTTAGACAAAAAGCCAAGTGGGATGTGAAGCGGGGATGGGGAATTGAACCTACAACAGCCCTGAGACCTGCTGCGGGGGAGGAGATGGGTGTGCTGGGTTTGAATCCGGCGGCTTGGCCGCGTCCTGCGGTGGGACACGTGGACACAGCCAGGCAGGAACCAGGACAAGCAGCTGGTTTTAGGGGCAGGTTGCTGTTGTGTAACTTCTTGCTGCAGCACGTCTCAAAAAAAGGCTTTACAGGCTGCCCCAACTATTGCCCCTATTTTACCGAAGGGGAAACTGAGGCACGGAGCTGGGAACTGGCTTGAGCAGCAGATTGCTGAGCTTTCCTGCACTTTTTCCTTTGGCCAGGTGACATCATCTCCCCTGTCCCATGGGGCAGACACTGGTTTTTCTGCTTTTTCTTCCCACCGTGTTTAACCCTCTTAGCCCCAGGGTGGGGTTCCCACCGGGCTGTGAAGCTGGTGCCAGACAGACGGATGCGGGAGCTGGGGAGTGACGGACAGACCCCTTCTGGGTGTGCGGAGCAGCCCCGGGGTGTGGTGGTGGCTGCTGCTTTCTCTCCTGCTCCCCAGGCCGTCGGCTGCGGGGGAGAACGGCTGCGCGCTGGTAGCAAGATGGGCTGGAGCCAAATTTCCAGGACTCGGTGTGCCGGGAGCTGGCACGGGCTGGTGGTGCTGCCCACTGCGGTGCTGCCGAGCACGGCGGTGCACGGGCGTGAGCCGGTGCCCATCTTTCCAGAGATGACAGGAAGAAAATCTCCAATATTGGGCAAATTTGCACCTGTCTCATCTCCGTCCATCCGCGGGTCGAGATGTGGATGCCCAGGAGGGTGTTGCGGAGATGGGATGCTCGTGGTGCTTCCCGAATTACACCGGGCTCCGGCTCTGCCCTGCTCTCTGCCTCTCCTTTCATCCTCCTAATCCTTAATTTATCTCCCCACGTGCCTTTCTAACACATCAATCCCCAACCTGCTGCCAGGGTGCTCGGCTTGGGACACTCTTGTGGGCTGAACCGCTTTGCAGCGTCGCTGCTTGGAGCAGCATCAGCTGCCACAGGACCTGTCCGGGGCCGGGGGGGTGGTGGCTGTCACCGGGGTGTAAATCCAGCTGGGAATTTGCCCAATGCAACCGAGCTCCGGCGTGTGCCTTTGGATCGCGTGCTGCCCCGCAGGAGTGAGCCACGTGCTCCCGAGCCTGTTCCTCAGCCCCTGGCAGGAGGTTGGAGTAATTCATCAGCCGGGCGCTGCAGCGTGAGTCATCGCATCCTTTATGGTCACTTGGTTATGCTTCAGGAACTGCTAATTTCTCTCCAGCCTCTTCAATTAGACAGAGATTAACCGAGGTTCTAATTTGAGTTGTTTCTACCCCTGCCAGAGGACCTCGCTCCACGCTGGGTGGCATGTGGTGCGGCGAATGCTGCTGCAGGGGACGTGGGGTGTCCACGGGGGGTTGCTTGGTTGTGCTCAGACACGCGTGCGCAGGCAGGACCTGGGTGGTTGTGCTCAGACATGCGTGTGCAGGCAGGACCTGGGTGAGCAGGAGGGCTCCTGCCTGCCCGTGTGTCTGCGATGGCCGGGAACGTGTGTGTCCCCCCATGGGTTGGCTTATGGAGGTGCCTCCTTGCACGTGGGGTGATGTGCCTGGATGGATGCAGTGTGTCCTTGGGTGCGTTGGGGGTCTGTCCCACAAGATGTTGCACCCTTTCCTTCCATACATGTGTGTTTGCTCCTCTCCCTGGCTGTCTTCTCCGCTGCCCAGGCACTGATCTGCATTCCCAGATCCATTGCAAAGGAACCGATGGACCAGGCAGAGCCTGTCCCAGCTCTGCCCTGTTGGTCCATCCCTGGCCACCCGTCCTTGGCTGCACGAGATGGGTCCATGATGAACTTTCTCTCCCCTGCCAGGTGCCTACCTGGTGCCATACTTGGTCCTGCTCATCATCATCGGGCTTCCTCTCTTCTTCCTGGAGCTGGCGGTGGGGCAGCGGATCCGTCGGGGCAGCATCGGCGTCTGGAATTACATCTGTCCTCGCCTGGGGGGCATCGGCTACGCCAGCTGCCTCGTGAGTGCGCCCATGGGTCCCTTCGGCTCCCACCTCGGGGCGCGCAGGGCGGCTTTGCAAGCTGCGAAGTGGCAGCTCGAGGCGCTCCGTGCAGAGCTCTGGGAGGTCAAGGGGAGTTTTTCCAGCTCCACCTATGGGTCTAGGGCTGGGTGGGAATGGGCCCGTTCCCTGATCCCAGCAGCCCTGCTCCTCTCAGGTCCCCAGCCAGCGGGAGGTGTGTTGGGGACAGTGCCACTGCCTGGTGATTTAATACTGTGTCCTCCTTCCTCCCCCCAGGTCTGCTTCTTTGTTGGTCTCTACTACAACGTCATCATTGGCTGGAGCATCTTTTACTTCTTCAAGTCCTTCCAGTACCCTCTTCCCTGGAGCGAGTGCCCCATCGTGAAAAATGGCTCGGTGGCTGGTAAGGGACAGCCGGTGGCACGGGGGGGAGGCTCGGCTGCAAGGGAGCAGTTGCCAGGGAAGAGCAGCTGTGGGCCACTGGGGACCCCCAGCAGCTGTAGCTATCACAGGGTGGGGACACCAGAGGTTGAGGTGTCTCCTGGGGCATTGGCTCCTCTCCGGTCCAGGTGCCTAGATCATATGGGGATGTTTCCCTTGGGTTGGATGAGTCTCTCCCATGCTCTCCCCTCGGGGTCTGTCCCCACTGGTGGGATTTGATGCCGGTTTGGGGATCCAGAGCTTGGGTCTCCAGGCTGCCTCAGTGCTCAGGGTCAGGATCTGACCCAGGACCATGGAGGGAAGCAGCGAGAGCCAGGCAGGACTCACCTGGCTGCTCCAGCAGTGGCTGACTGAGGCGCTGATAGAGATAATGGTGTTTAAGAGTGTCTGAGCATCTCCTTGGGACACACCAGGAGACTTTATAGCAAATGTCTGTCCCTGTATTTAACATCTTATTTTCACCTGATAATGGCTTTATGTCCTGACTCTTCTTTTTCCTGCTATAAATGAACCTCATTAATTCCTGTCCCTTAGTTTCCAGAGGTGCCTGCTTTCCCTGGCTGGCTCCAGCAGGTCCTTGACACTCATTAATGTTCATCCCCTAAGAGATGGTGGGTGACTCTCCCCCAGCCCCCTCATGCTCTCCTGCCTCTGCTTGGTTGCAGTTGTGGAGACCGAATGTGAGAGGAGCTCAGCCACCACCTACTTCTGGTACCGGGAGACCCTGGACATCTCCAACTCCATCTCGGAGAGCGGGGGGCTCAACTGGAAGATGACCCTGTGTCTGCTGGTGGCCTGGAGCCTTGTTGGCTTGGCCATGATCAAAGGCATCCAGTCCTCAGGGAAGGTGGGTAATGGGGGCCACCTGAGCCTGGCTGGCATCTGTTCTCAAGGCAGAAACCTCCTGCCCGGACCACGCTCTCCTGCCCTGATCTGGGGTGGCTGGAGGATGCTGTGTCCCCTGGGATGCTCACACCCATTCCAGAGTTGGGGCCATCTCTGGGGGGATCCAGAATAAAATCAAACAGAGGTGTAGGGAAGAGTCTTAGTCCAACTGACACCCGCAGCCGTGGCCCAGGGCTCAGCCACATCAGGCTACCCAAACCGCCTGCCCCTGCATTGGGGGGCCATCAACTACCCGATCCCCTGATGCACACCATCTTGATGGATGCTCCTGGGATGTAGGGGTGAGAGCTGAGCCCTCCTTTGTGAAGGGAGCACTGGGACTCTGCACGGGAGAAGCGGGGCAGGGAGGAACAGAAAGCTTGGGGAGAGGGATGCCGTCAGCTTGCAGAGGCTGTTGATGTTTCAAGCAAGGCTGTGTAAGCAGTGGGGTCGGATGCCGAAGCACATGGTCTCCTGGGACACTTGAACATCCCTGTCTCCAGATGTGCTCTGCAAAACATCTGGTGCGTTAGCAGGTAGCTGAGGGCAGTAACTCCCCTGCTCTGCAGCCCTGAGAGCAGGGGGGTGGGACTGAGCTGCAGAAGCAGGACCACAGCGGCAGCAGGTCTCCCCTGCCCAGGATGAAGTCCCATCTCTATCTGCTCACCAGGGCACTGGAAATGTGCCCCATGCCAGGAACCAGCTGGGGCTGCCTACAGCCCTGGGCAGATGCTGGGGGAAGGGGATGGGGGCGCAGAGCTGTCCGTCCCTCGGGCTCCCAGGGCACCAGCAGGTTGTGTTTTGGGGGTTTTCTGAGCCAACATCAGCGTCTTCACACTCGGCAGCCCCAACAGAATTTCTCTCTTAAGTGTGTCCAAGCACTTTGCAAATCCACCTGAGCTTCAGCGCTTGTGACGTCCTGCACCGAGGGGTCCCACAGCTTAACCCTGTGCTGCCTGAGGAGCAGACCTCATTTTGGGGAGGGTAGCCCTCCCTTCTCACCCCTGCTGTGCTGTCCTTGGCTTGGATGGGGAGGTGGCTGAGCTCAGCGGGCCGTAAATGAGGTTGTGCCCGCGTTGCATCCCTCTTGCCCTAGGTGATGTACTTCAGCTCGCTCTTCCCCTACGTGGTGCTGGTTTGCTTCTTGGTGCGGGGACTTCTGCTGCGTGGGGCAGTGGATGGGATCATGCACATGTTCACACCCAAGGTAAGAGTCTCCAAGCCCAGCAGACTCAGAGCATGTTCTCCTCCTGGCTGGGCACACCCTATTTTCCCTTATGCTCCCCACCCCAAAAACCAGAGTACAAACCCCAAACGACCTCAGAGATCCTGATACATCATCGGGATGTGCCAGCAGCACCCTAAATACGGGCTACGGCCAGGAGAGCCAACAGCCCTTCGCAAACTCACCGCCCTGGAGCTGCTTCGAGCCGTAGCATCACTCCAGTCACCTTTAGGTGCCCACACACCAGGGTGGGGCTGTGGGGGTGCCCCAGGTGATATATTTAAAGACTTCATGGGAAGATGCTGGCTGGCAGCAAAACCTCCGCTGGTGGTATGCATCTATTAATTAACCAGCTAATTAAGATGTAGATGAATCAGCTCAGCAGGCAAGGCTGTTGGAAGATATTAATTATGATCTCTTGATGAATGTTGCTCAGAGGCCTCCAGCCTGCAGTTCTGGCTCACAGGAGAGGGGGGGATGTGGCTGGGGAAACAAAAGGTTAAACAAACCTGCCCGCTGAGAGGTTTAATTTCAAGTGCTCCAGGTTCTCCGGAGGCAGGAGATGGCCGGGGGAAGAATGGCTTGGGTGAGGGGACGGGGATGCCAGCTCCCCAGGGCAGCTGGGTGGTCCACTGGGAAGCTGTAGGGCTTTGCACTGGGAGATTGGGCACTCAGCTTAGCCTCTGGGGCAGATGGAGCACCCAAAGACATGGTCAGGTCAAACCTTCACCTGCCCTTCTCCATGCCTCAGTTTTCCCCTCTGTGGAAAGAGAAAAAGGACCCATGAGTGACAGGTTACGCAAGACCTGTGGTAGATCAAAGCGTGCCCATGGCTGCTCCAGAATCAGCCCAGGTTCTAGGCATAGCAGCCTTTTAATTTAGTTCTGGCTCCACTGGGATGAGTTGTGGGGCCACCAAACCACCTAACTTCTTCTTCTGTCCCCCTCTCCAAGCTGGACAAGATGCTAGACCCCCAGGTGTGGAGGGAAGCAGCTACGCAGGTTTTCTTTGCGTTGGGCTTGGGTTTTGGAGGAGTCATCGCCTTCTCCAGCTACAACAAGCAGGACAACAACTGCCACTTCGATGCCACGCTCGTCTCCTTCATCAACTTCTTCACGTCCGTCCTGGCCACCCTGGTTGTGTTTGCTGTGCTGGGCTTCAAGGCCAACATCATGAATGAGAAATGTGTGGTGGAGTAAGAGGATTTGCTTTTTCTCTGTTTGGGGTGGGCAGGTCTTCGCTTCTGCTGGTTGTGGTGGGTCTGGAGGCAATAGGGTAAGTGCTCCAGAGATGGGTCATAATGTGTTTTGTTGGACCCGAGTTCCTGGTGGTCAAGACCTGGATCTCCAGAGATGTCCTGCTGTAGCTGAGGCAGTTGGGTATTGAGCTCCTCCAACCTAAACTCCAGCTCTAAGACCATCTCTTAGTCTGCAAATTGAGGGCGAACCCAACATGTCTGGTCACATCATCTGGGTTTCCCCCAGTTTCTGCTCATCATAGGGTCCACTTGTCTGCAAGGTTAAGGGAGCTGCTGCATTGTACCCCAGAAGCAGCTGGAGGAAGCTAAATTTGTGCACCTAGTGTTATCTTTAGACAGTGAGCTGCATCCATAAACATCCCGGCCGTGCAGTGTGGATTCCAGAGCAGGAGATAAGCCTGAGAAGGAGGTGCAGAGAACCCATTCCCTGGTGGGTCCTCGTCTGCATCCTCTGTCGTGTGGCCTAATGCATTGTTTACTTACACCTTGGGAAACTGCAAAGAGATCCTCTAGCTGGGACCTGGGTAACGTGACCCAGCGAGGGTCATCTTGCCTGGTGCGAAGGACTTCCATGGTCAGGTCCTATCCTCCACCCTGGAAGGAAGGAGAAATCTCTGGGTGACCAGGCTCTGCTCTCCCTTAGGAATGCTGAGAAGATCTTGGGCTACCTGAACACCAATGTGCTGAGCCATGACCTCATCCCACCCCACGTGAACTTCTCCCACCTCACCGCCAAGGACTACAATGAGATGTACAGGGTGATCATGACAGTGAAAGAGGGGCACTTCAAAGAACTGGGCTTGGATGCCTGCCTGTTGGAGGATGAGCTCAACAAGGTACCTGGTGGCACTCCTAGTAGGACCAGGAGGTCATCTACCCCATTGCCTCTCCCTGCTAGGAGCTGCTCTACTTGTGTCACTCCTGGCATGTGGATCTGGAGAGACACTCCAGGGATGGGGATTCCCTGCCCCTGTGGTCTTCCCCAGCACACAGTGGTCCTTCCTGGGGTGGGGGAAAGGTCTCACCATAGCAAGTCTAGCAGGGTCATCACTGCTTCCAGGCTGGGCTACCAGACTGGATTTTTGTTTCCTTGAAGAGTGGTTCAGTGTGACAGGAGAGACCTGAGGCACTCAGGGACTTGCAGGCTGTGTCCTTGACATGTTTCTTCTCATCTTTTGGTCCTCTCTCCCCCTGAACAGTCAGTGCAAGGAACCGGCCTGGCCTTCATTGCCTTCACAGAAGCCATGACCCACTTCCCGGCCTCACCGTTTTGGTCCGTCATGTTCTTCCTGATGCTGATAAACCTGGGGCTGGGGAGCATGATCGGGACCATGTCAGGAATCACTACGCCCATCATCGACACCTTCAAGGTGCGGAAGGAAGTGTTCACAGGTGAGGTCTTCTCCTGCATCCTCCTGGGGAAGGGGTGGAGGGTCCCTGTTGCCCTAGGGAGTCACTCCAGAAGAGTGGGGACATGATGGATGTGTATGAGGTCCTGCTAATGCAGGGAATGGACTGTGTGACGGTGTTGGTTCCCCTTGGAGGGCTCTCCTGACCATGCCCATTTGCTCCCCACAGTTGGTTCCTGCATCTTCGCCTTCGTGGTGGGACTGATCTTCGTGCAGCGCTCTGGGAATTACTTTGTCACCATGTTTGATGATTACTCAGCCACGCTGCCGCTCACGGTCGTGGTCATCCTGGAGAACGTCGCTGTGGCCTGGATTTACGGCACCAAGAAGTAAGGCGGATGAACAACAAAAAGAAAACCCCTCCTTCCAGCTCTTTTCCACGTGTCCTTTTCCTCAGGAGGCCAGCTCTGATGGAGCAAATGCCCCAGGGGCAGCTACCTTATAGAGACAGGATCTCAGCTCACCTTGGTCCTCTGCTCTGCCCTAGGTGTAACCCAGCCCCAGGAGCAGGTCCTTCTAGTGGGTGTCTAGTGTGGGTTGTGATGCTCTGTCACTTGTGATTACCCTTTTGTCTGAGGTTTCCAGGTCCTTCTGGAAGGGGACCTTGCTCCCCCCAGTGCCTGTTCTTGTTCATAAGCTGGCCACAGCAAAGGAGGCTCTGGCTAACGCTCAAATGGCCTTTTCCTTAGGAGGTTCCCAACCAGTTCTACAGGCTTGAGGGACACTGAGATGCTTGCCTGGATCAGCTGGGTTCTTCTTCAGGCTCTACCTTGAGCATAATTTACAACAGGGAGGGAGTTTCTCACATGAAGGCGGGGAACAGCATGCTCCATCTCTTCTTCTCGGCAGGTTCATGCAGGAGCTGACGGAGATGCTGGGCTTCCGGCCCTATCAGTTCTACTACTACACCTGGAAGTACGTCTCTCCCATCTGCATGGCCGTGCTCATGACCGCCAGCATCATCCAGCTGGGAGTCAGCCCCCCGGGCTACAGCGCATGGATCAGAGAGGAGGTGAGCACGGCTCCCTTCCCCACAGCCACCTCCACCCCACGTCCAGGCTGAGCAGGGGGCAGCTGAGAGCTGCAGACCACCCTGCTCTTCCCAGCTTTGCTCGTTTCTCCTTCTCTCTCTGCTCCTGCTGGGAGACATCCTGCCTGTGGCCGCTCAGCCTCCGCAGGCAATCAGGTTTTTCCACACTGCCCAGAAGTCTCCAGCCAGCTGGGCTGAAGTTTGAGCAAGGATTTCAGTTTGCTTTCTGCAGCTACATGCTGTGTGCAGGACCATCTCCTTTTCCTTGGTTTGAACCCATCTTCTGATAGCTTCGTGTGGGGCCCCTGAGGATGAAGTCTGGCACTCGGCAGTAGGAATTGCCTAGCGCTTAGGAGATGTTGTACCTGGTGTGCATCACCTTTGCTCTAACAGCCCCTTGACGCTAATATCTGTCTCTTCCAGGCTGCAGAAAAGTTCCTTTTCTACCCAACCTGGGCCATGGCTATCCTCATCTCTCTGATCATCCTGGCATCCCTCCCTCTGCCTCTGGTCTTCATCCTCCGGCAGTTCCACCTCGTGTCGGATGGCTCCAACGCCCTCTCTGTCACCTACAAGAAGGGCCGGATGATGAAGGACATCTCCAATTTGGAAGACAATGATGAGACCCGCTTCATCCTGAGCAAAGTGCCCAGCGAGACCCCGTCCCCTATGCCCACGCACCGTTCCTACCTGGGTCCGGGGAGCAACTCCCCCATGGAAATGAGCAGTGCCCCCAACGGACGATACGGGAGTGGGTACCTACTGGCCAGCACCCCTGAATCCGAACTGTGATGGTTGCTGGCCAGCCACCCCCACCGGGAGAGGAGGTCCCTGGGGAGTGGATTCTGGCTGTTCAGGCAACAGGAAAATTCATTAATAAGGAAGATGAAAAAGAAACCCCTCTTAAAATCGTAACCAAAAGCAGCCATTTCTAAGATGACATCGGGAAGAAGGGACTGCGGGAGGGGCAGGACTCCTCCGACAACCCTTGGCTGAAAGGCAGGACCCCCCAGGCTTGCCTTCGGGGAAGGGAGGAGGAACAAGAGATGCTGCAATATCTTTCCAAGAGTTGTTCTCATGCAGCTCGAATCTGAAGCAAAGAATCTCTCTTTTCTAAGCAGCTGATGGTTGGAAAAAGGACCTGGCGTCAGGTGGAAAGCCAACCACGCTTCCTCCTGTAACCCAGTGCTCTTCCCTCCCAGTCCGTTTTCCTTTAGCCGGGAGGAGTCAAGGCCTTATTCCAACGAGCACAATTAACCATCGATGTTCATAGCACAAGAAGGTGCTGCTGTTGTCACCATCATTGTTGTTGTTGTATCTCCTGTAGGTTTTTATAGCTGTGGACATGCCCAGATAACCCCCAAATTTTGACCAGGGTTGGCAGGGAGCAGCATGGGGCTGGCTGAGATGTTGCAATGTGTGAGACTGTGGATGGTGGATCCTTGGTGTCTGTTTTGTGACCACCAGCATGGGGACAGCACCTGTGGGTTGTTCTGAGACACGGAGATGTCCCGTCCGTGGGACGATGTGGTCGGCATGCTCCGTGGTTAGGCAGTTATTGTGCTGAGTGGCAGAAGGACCGCTGAGGTGAGGGCGATTTGGATGTGTGAGCGTGTGTGGGGTCTGGATAAGGGTTACTGTGATGAGGGTCAGGAGCACTCTCCTGAAATTGCTCCTGACATGTGGGATGCTCTGCTGAACCAAAATCCCTGGCATGGTGATCGTCTTCTCTTGCCACCCTCTTTAGTTGTCCCATAGGGACAAGCAGAGCAGCTGTGGGGCATCCAGTCCTATCACAGTCCTGGCTTAGCTCTCAGGAAACCACCCCCTGACTTACCTCCCTTGCACCCACCACCCGAGGTGAGCTGGGCAGTGATCATCTCTGGACGTGCGTCCTCATTTCTCATAGCTTCGAGCCAGGGGGTCTGCGTTGCCTCCCGTTGCCCTTCCGCAGGAGCTCACCAGCCTTCAGGTGGGGGTAACCAGCTCTTGGGGACAGCAGGCATCTGCTGAGCAGCGGTTGTTGGGAGTCAGCACCAGGTCCCAGTGTCCCCTCTAGCTCTCGATCCAGGCTGGTGAGCCCTTGTTGGAGCCCAGCGGCCTCTATCGTGCCCATCCACGTGATCTGGGGATCAGATTGATGTGACCTTATGTTGTTTCTCTCCAGGCTGGGATCTCCCAGCTCTGAGTCTCTCCCACTGGGACTGAGGGTCATTTCCCTGAACCCTACATATAGCTGAGCATTTCTGTCAAGGGTATCAGTATTATGTGGCATCTTCCTCCTTTCCCCGTGGGGACAGGGGAGCAGCAGCCTGCTTGCACCCTCTCTCCCTCTCAGCATGTTGCTATGACCTCCAAAAGCCAAGGGAGCTCCTCACCCTTGGTTTTGCTGGGCTTAGATCATGCATGATGGTATTTCAAACCAGCCTGAAGGCCAGGTTTGTGGGTGCTTGCCCACAAGCCCTTCTCTCCTCCCCTTTGCTGTCAACGGGTTTTCTTCCATCTCGATTCTCCTTTTGGCTGGGAGGCAAAGGCAGAAGGCACCTGGTCCATTTGCCACATCCTTGACTTCTCTTAGCATCCCTGGGGCCAGGAGGCCCTCCCGCAATGATATTTCTCTTGTGGGATGTGGTCCTTGATTTATAGTCCTTCTCCATGGGCTTGGCTGGTGACCTGGAGACTGTCCCTGGACAACGAGCTCAGGCCCTTCGTTAACGTTTTTTCCAGGGAGAAAATGGAGGCATGGACTGAACCAAAGCAGCTCGGTCTTTGATGGCTCTGAGAAGCACCAGCCCTGTGGTGGTGGTCAGGATCAGCCATGCTCTTGCCTCTCCTCCAGCGATCCCACCTTCACCATCCCCTCCGCTGTCTTTCTCCTTCCCCTACCCGTGCAGAGGGACATAGAAATATCCCCACCGCATCATCTCTGAACGGGAGAAGCACAAACCTCGTGACATTTCCCCATCATTAGGCAAGATGTTCCCTCCCATCTCTTATTTCTCCCTCTGTCCCCAGTTTCCTCCACCCAACCAGCAAAACAGAGGATGAGCCAAACGGTTGCTCAACGTCACCTTCCCGATGCCCCTGAGCCCGGGGGCCGGATTCCTACCATAGCTCCCATGGAGTTAACGGAGCAGGACACCTCCCGTAGCCGAAATGCTTGGTCCCATCCATTTCTGTGGCGTGATGCTCCTCGAACCCTAGGGGGAAGGATCCGGCCCTCCGTCTCTCCCATCACCATTCCCAAACCAGCCAGGGAGGTGCTCGCTTTCCTCCCCTCTTCTTGCAGCGTCAATAAGAGGCAAAGTCAATACGAAGGTAACAAAAAAGCTATGTTATATATATATAAAATATATACAGAGAGAGGAGATGGAATAATAACCTAGAGATTCTCTATTTCTATTGTATATTTATTCTGTAAATGCCACTGTAAATGCTGTTAAATGACAAAACGTATTCCAAAGTGGCCCGTGACCTATTTTCATTCCCAGTGCTGTACAGATCAATTCTCATTGTATATCAGGACATATTTTTACCTTTTTATTTCTCGTGTGTGCTGGGTGGCCGTCGTCCATCCCCCACCCCCAGCCCTAGGGCGTCCAGCTGCCCTGGGGATCCAGCAGAGAGGAGGAGGAGGAGGAGGGACGACACCTTTATTTTTATCCGTGGAAATACTGTATTTCTTTGTGGCATTTGCTCGGTGTTAGACACAGGGTGTTGGGGGGCGGGGGGGGGGGGGGGCGGGAAATGCGTGTTAAATTTCCAGTGATCCGTGTCGTCGCTGTGTGAGCGTGTGCGTGTTCGTCCGTAGATGCCGTGCGTGGGGGTGTGCGCGTGTAAGTGTGTGCGGGTGTGTTTTGTTTAGGATCCACTTCTCGCCGTACTCGGGCACTTTTGGAGCCTGCGTTGGGGGTTTCTCCCGCTCGCTGCGGCAGGCTCTCCCTCCACACACCCTCTCGGGGTCCCGGGCTGCGGATCGGGCTGAACCCCAGTGGCTTTTAGCCATAAAAATCACTTCTTTCCCCCGCTTTTTCTCCACAGAGGCACAGGGAATAGCTGCTAGTTGTGAGCACAGGCACTTTTCAGTTTTCCTCCAGGCGGTGGGAAGAGCAGGGGGGGACCGCTGCCAATATTCCTGTCTCCCCCCATCAGCACCCCGCTGGGTTCCCAGCCCGGATCCTGCTGCTCGGGGCAGGATGGTGTCCCTGGCTGGGGAACAAGGAGGTGCTGGGTATATCAGGAGGGGTCAAAACCCTGTCCCTTCTCTGGGGACAGAGCTGGGGAGGGGGCTGGCTGGTGCTGAGGGCAGAAGGGGGCTTTGCAGGAGGGTGCCCACCCCATGACGGTGGTGCTGCAGGTCCAAGGGTGCTTGTGGTCCCTATAGGGCTGGAGCTGGGAAGCTCCATCCCGGAGCATTGGGCTCTGCGGCCAGTGCTGTGGGTGGGGGCTGGATCTGCCCTTCACCCTGGGGCAAAGCAGAGGGGATGGCTGGAGCCGGCTGTACCCCGGCTGATTTGCACCGTCCCCAGGTGCCCCTTGGCCCCTTCCCCTCAATCCCTCCAAACCAGCCCCTGCTTCACCCCCTGGCCCCCACCCAGACGCGGGCAGGTCACGTTAAACCCCAACACCTCCCTGGAGCAACCCCCACTGCCTTCCTCCTGCCCCCCATCCTTCCCTGAGCCTGGCTCTCGCTGGCAGGAGCAGGGAGCGGGGCCGGGTGGCCTTGGTGGCCGGGGGGGACACACAGCCCAGCCTGGGCAGAGCCATGGCAGCAGGCAGGGTGCCGCTTCCCCTGCGGGCAAGCACAACGCTGGCGAACGCCTCCTGTACAGGTAAAAGCACAGATCTCGTAGTAACTCGTCCCATGTATCCTCGTAGCCGGTGTATTTACCACGCGTGCCGTGCCGGCCGGACTCCTCGGCGGTTGAGAGAAACCCTGTAACAGCTGAAATGGAGTCCGATTAAAAGTCTCTTCTTACCAAATCGCTTCTCATCAAGTCTCTTCTCTGACTCTGTTTCCTTTCTTGGGGTGGGCTTTGGGGCCTCTCTGAGCTTTGGGGTTGCAGAGAGCTAAAGCAATGGGGGTTGGGGCTGTCGGCACCCCTGGGTGTCGATGTCTATGTCCTTCCCCATCCTGTCCACCGTCCTTCTGTCTCCCCTCGTCCTCTGATTCCCTTCCTCCATCCACCATCAGCCTCCGCAAGGGGCTCGCTCAGGGCACGGCTGCCCGCAGGTTCTTTCAGGAGCATCGTGGAGGTGATCTTCCATCCTGCACCAGTTCAACCAGTACACGCTGGCTTTACAGGGCACATGGACTGGTAAGACGCAGCATCTGCTCCTCTGCACAATGGCCTCTTCCCTTCCCTCCCATCTTTTGTAGCTCATTTGGCTTCTCCAGGGCTGATTCAACCTGGGGAGTGTGAGGAATAGGGGGAAGAAAACAGGCTGGATGGGACGAGATGAGATCCACCAGCACGAGGGATGCCACCGGGGTACCACTGTGGCTACAAACTGAACTGGTCCCCACTGTGGTGGCAGCCACGTAGGGGGAGGGCAGGTTTCCTGAGCACCTCTGCATCATCTGAAGGTGTTGGCGTAGGATCGGGGCGAGTGTCTGCAATGGGGGCTGGAGGAGCAGCACTGCCTGCGGTGGAGGCAGGAGGTGGCACACGGGTTTGTGTGCCCAGGGGCTGTCCAGGATCTGGCCCTGGAGGAAAACATCCCCCAGGGGCGGTGACCAGGACGACGGGACACGTAGGGCAGCCCTGACCCCAGCACAGCCCTGGTCTGTGGGGGCAGGGATGGAGGTGCTCCCAGCTCCTCCTCATCCTCGGGGAGGTGGCACAGCGGGGGATGCAGGTTTATGGGTGCAGCACCCATCGAGCCTGGCTCAGGAGGATGCCTAAGGGCGCTGCAGTACCCACGTGTGGTGCTCACTGCTGTGCTGAGCTGGCCGGCCTCAGCCCACCCCCGTGCTCCCACTGCTGTGTGCACTGGGTGGCTCCGGGCTTGCGAAGAGGCTCAGACCCAGGGAGGGGACACATGTCCCTACCGCTGGATTGTGCCTGAGGACAAGGCGCTGGCAGGCTGCTGCCATGCCAGCTTGTCCCCAGGCCACCCCGTGGCGCAGAGGAGCCTCATTTTCATTTATCCCTCTTTCCTCTCTGTCTGCAAAAGCAAATCCTGCAAAAACCCCCTGAGCAGCGTCTCTGCTGCATCTTTGGGATCACAGCTATCGCCTGGGTCTGGGTGAGCTGCTGCCGTGGAAAAGCCCCGGGGCCAGGAGGGCAAGTGGGGCAGGATTTGGCTTTATCTGCCCCGCAGAGTGCCGGGGGCTGAGATCGGGTCTGGAGGGGCCAGAAACAAGCAGGTCCTGCTGCCAGGGGCTCCCTGCAAAACATGAATGAAACAAACTGAAAAGGGAGATTTTGACCCTTGTGAGGTTAGAAAAAAAGATGCAGAGAAATGAGCCCAAATGTAAAATTTAAGCCAAACACATGTTTTTAAAGAAAATACTGAGTTTCCCGTGACACTGAGGCAGGGAGCCTTCAGAGCCTGGTGGGAGGTGAAGGCTGGTGTGGTTAGATCAGGGGGTGTGTTTTGGGTGTCCCATCTCAAAACAGCTTTGGACTGGGGTATGGACACACGGTGGAGCTGCTAACAGCAACATCTTGGTTCCCTGAGCACCTTGGAAAGAAAACCAGAGGAGACAGTTATCCCGACTCTTAAAGATGAGACACGGAGGCACAGCACCAGCTCATGAACTGCTCCTGGTCCTTCCAAAGGCAGACACTCACCACCACCGGCCCTGCTCCAGCCCAGCCTCCTCCCGCTCCCAAATTGCTTTTACGGAGCGAAATTGCATCAGCGATGCCGTGGATGGAGCCAGATTCGCCGCTGGACCGAGACACCCTCCGCCGCCCGTTTTCTTTCCTTGCCTTGGCTCCAGTCTCTGTCGCAGGACCCACAAGATGGCACTGTGCGACAGCAGCATGGGCACTCCGCCACCCGCCGCCTCGGCAGGAATTTGGGGTGCAGGCCCTGCACGGGGGTGGGGGGGATGAGCTAGCTCCCCTTCCAGGCAGAGGCTGCAGAGGGATGGGGCTGCAAACTCTTTCCGTGCAACCTGCGCAGCCCAAATACCTGTGCTCAGCTGGTTATGAGTGATTTTAGCTGAAAAATTCTCCCGGCAGAGGCGGACGGCAGAGATGAACCTTGCCCACGGCTTGTGACAGCTTCTTTGGGAAGAGCCACCTCCAAGAGAGCGTCCTGAATGCCCTGGGGAGCCGCTCTGTGGCATCAGCACCCTGCGGTGCCGTGGGTGGCCCCACCTGCAGACCAGAGATGCCCCTGTCCCACCAAAAGTGTGAAGGAAAGAGGGTAGAGACGTTGTTTGGAGCATCTAGGGGCTGCTGAGGTCAGCACATATTTTATTAACAGAATCCTGGGCTGGAAGGACCTGGGGAGGTTGGTTTGTCCATCTCTACCTCAAAGGAGGATCGTCTCTCCCTAAAGTGAGCAGCAGTCGACCTTCCTCCTCCGTCCCTCCATGGATGGAGACACTGCGTGATCCCAGCATGTCCCCAACCTCTCCTTCAGGCCAGACAGCCCTCCAAGCATCCCATGGCCCACTGCGCTGGTCTCGGTGTGCCGAGCTGGGGATGTGTCTGATGTGCTGGGCCATGGGCAGGGCTCAGGGCGCTGTGCTGGGGCAGGGGGAGAGACCGTGCAGCGACCAGTCGGGGGGACCCAGAGACCCCTTACCATGTCCTCAGGACCCACCCAAGGGCTGTGGCTTTCCAGGTTGGAGTTGATCCTCCTTGAGATATTTCAGGTCCTGCTCTTCGTTCCATCCTTCACCTCGATGTTAACCGAGATGCCTTCAGCCTTGCAGGAGGTCCCTGCAGAAGTGACTCCCTCTTGCTCCAAAAAGGCCATTATTCATCAAGCTCTTTCTATTTTCTCTCTTTCTCTTTCTCTCTCTCTCTCTTTTCTTTTTTTTCATGGACATTAAAAATCTGAAGGCATATTTAGAGAGCAGACAGCTTTGGGCGGGTGTTGCTGGCTAAAAGATCTCTTCCTTCCCCAGATACAACCCATTTGTCTGCCTGGCCACCTCCTCCCACCCCAGGAACGGCCGCGCTTGGGTGCACGAAGATCTCCCTGGGATGAAAGTCACCGGATAAAATATTAGCATCAGGTCGCAGCATTCCTTCCTCCTGGCCAAACTCGCATTACCGATGATGAGGAGCTGAGCTGCGATGCCTGGACGGTGATGCAAGGCTCGATTTTTCCAGCACGGTTTTCCCTCGGGCTCCACGCTCTCCCGCTGGTGCAGCCCCGGGTGGTTTGGGTGTGGAGCTACGCCAGCCTCCACCCGCTCAGGATCCGGCCCTGGAAGCTGTCGAGTTGCAGTTACAGTTGGAGCAGGGCTTTCTTGGTGGTAAGCTTTTAAGCGCGGCTCTCGTGCCTCGTGGCTTTTTGGGTGGAGTATTTGCCTCAGCCACCCCCAATGCCCCCCGGTAAGGGGGTGAAGCATGTCACCGAGGGGACAAACCTGGGCAGGGGGTGAGGAGGGGACCCGGGCCTCTGGGGGAGACACTCCACCGAGCCCAGGGAGGTGCAGAGAGGGATGCTGGAGGGGGGCAGCATCTCCCACTCACTGCCCCCTCACCCTGCGCCAAGGGCCCCCTTATTCAAGTGCGGACCCTCTGGCTCAGCTCCCCCCCCCCCAATAACAGGCCTGTGTTGGGCTTGGATCCCTCCTATGACCCCAAAGCACCCACCTGCATCCCCCTCCCCCAGCACCAGCAGTGCCAGTACAGGGGTAAACAGCGCTGGCAGGACCCGGTGACTGGGTTCTTCAGCCTCGGTGACAGGCTTGTCCCCTGGGGCACCGCAGCTCTTCACTCCTCCCCAGCCCCAGGAGATGGGGCTGAGCATCACCAGCACCCCAGGGCTGTAAGAACTCCTCAAGGAAAGGGGGGTTTAGGGGAGGAGCCCCTGGGACTGGGGTGGTTGGTACCCTGAGTCCCAGCCTCGCCGCCTGCGGGTTCAGCTCTGGGGAAGGGGCACCTTTCCCGCAGGAGCCGCCAGAAGACGGAGAGATGCTCGGGGAGGGTCGTGGGTGGGAAGGAGGGCCAGGGCTGCCTGCAGCCACCCAGCTCCCCACCGGCCACCGACCCGCACTTGAGGTCGGTCTCTCCTGACCTCTCGGTGAGCGAGGGATTGCGAGCCAGGGAGGGATGGGATCTGCTCCAGCCGCTGCCAAGAGCTGGCTCCAGATCCGCAGGCAGCTCTGGGCTGCATTTTCCCCTCCGGCGTGAAGCAGAGCTGGGGTGTCCGGGGTTCACTCTGCGCTGACACCCACCCCCCGAGAGCCTCACCTGCACCCCGCGGGGAGGTGAGCCGGTGCCTGGGGGGGGGGGTGTGTGGGTGCGGAAGGGGGGGGGGGGGGGAGAGGAGGGGTGGGCACGGAGGGCGGGGGGAGCGGGGATGGGGGTGGAGGGGAGAGATGGAGGGATGGGAGGATGCAGGGAGGGATGTGGGGATGGAGGAGCGTGCTCGGGAGGGAGGGAGGGCAGCAGCGGGGGGCTGTGGGGCTGGGCGCTGGGGCGGGGGTCCCCGGCCCCCCCCGGCGGGGCGGCGCCGGCTCCCGTAACCCCGCCGCTCGCTCCCAGCCCTATAAAAACCCCGGGCGGCGGCGCTTCCCCCGCCGAGCCCCGGAGCAGCCTCCCCCCCCGCCGAAACCGAGCCGGGAAGCAACCGCCGGGGCGCAACAGGCCCCCCCCCCCCCCCCCGCCCCGGCCACGCGTGAGCGGGGCCCCCCCGGCCCCGCAGCCCCCCTCCCCCCGGAGAAGGCAGGGCCCGGCTGGAGAGGGGGGTGTGTGGTGGGGTGGGAAGGGGTGCATCCATCCCCCACCCGCTGGGAATCGGGGGAGACACTTCACCACCCCCCCCCCCCCCCCACTGCCCGGCCGCCACCCCCTTTCCCAATCCCGGCCCGGGGAGGAGGGGGGGGGGGGGGGGGCGCGGAGGGAGCGCGGAGCCGCCGGAGCGGGAGGGGCGGGCGGCGGGGCCCCCCCTGCGCCTGGCGCTGCAGGTACCGGTGGGGGGGGGGACACACACACGCAGCCCGGCGGGGCGCAGGGCTCGCCCCCCCCCCCCCCCCCTCCCCGCTCCGACCTTGGCGGCGGCAGCAGCATCCCCCGAGCCGGGCCCGCATCCCCCCGCGGCGGAGCCGGGGCTGCCGGACACCCCCTCCCCTCCTCCTCCTCCCCCCCCCCCCGCCCCAGTCCCTGCCCGCGGCCCCCTCCTGCCTGCACTTGTTGCTGCCCGGCAGGGCTGGGCTGGCTCCTGGTTTAGGGCGGTTTTATTTCGAGGGGGGGGGGTGGTGGTGGTGGTGGTTTTGGAGGGGGTGGAGGTTGCAGCCTCCCCTGCCGTCCCCCAGCAGGCAGCGGTGTCCGGCTCGGCTCCAGCCCTGCTCCCCCTGAGGCCAGAGCCAAAGCTGAGCCCCCCCCTTTTCCCCTCCCCAGTCCCATCTCTGCCCCCCTCTCCTGCCTCCGCCGACCCCCAGCTCCTCGCCCGGAGGAAGGGTGCGCGTAGCGTGCATCTCCCATCCACCGAAATCTATGATCAGCTCGGTGTGTGTCTCCTCCTACCGTGGACGCAAGTCTGGGAACAAACCACCCTCCAAAACATGCCTGAAGGAAGAGATGGGCAAAGGGGAAGAGTCGGACAAGATCACCATCAATGTAGGTGGTACCCGGCATGAAACCTACAAAAGCACCCTACGGACTTTGCCGGGCACCCGCCTGGCCTGGCTCGCCGACCCCGATGCCCAGAGCAACTTTGACTTTGATGGTAAAAGCAATGAGTTCTTCTTTGACCGTCACCCTGGGATCTTCTCCTACGTGCTCAACTACTACCGTACCGGCAAGCTGCACTGTCCCGCGGACATCTGCGGACCCCTCTTCGAGGAGGAGCTGACCTACTGGGGCATCGATGAGACGGACGTGGAGCCCTGTTGCTGGATGACCTACCGCCAGCATCGCGATGCCGAAGAGGCCCTGGACATCTTCGAGAGTCCTGAGCCTGGTGGAGGGGCCGGTGGAGAGGAGCCTGAAGAGGAAGGGGGTAGGGAGATGGCCCTGCAACGCCTGGGCATGGACGACAGGCCGCCGGGGGCGGCGGGGGCTGCTGGAGGGGGTGGCTGCTGTCGGAATTGGCAGCCCAGGATGTGGGCGCTCTTTGAGGATCCCTACTCGTCCAAGGCAGCAAGGGTAAGCTCCCGAAATGCACCAGTGGGGAGGTGGGATGGGGCTGTGCTGGGGTTGTGTCTTCATCTCCCCATCCCCGTGGGTGAGGTGGACTCCCCTAGTGGGTTGCGTGGCCTGCCCAGTAGCCATCCCCATCCTACCGTGGGGCGTGATGGCCATCTCCCATCCTATGGGAAGTCTCTTCCATCATCTCCCCTTCCCCTCCCAACGTGTCGCCTCTGGGGGAGCTGGGCTGGAACTGGGGGTAAGCCCACTCCCTGTCCTCTTCGCACCCTCGGGTGCTGCCTGGGCACCCCCATGGCACATGGAGATGAGGAGAGTCCTTGGCAGGACTGAGTCCTGGCAGGCTTTCAGGATGCTCTAGGACAGGCAGGATTGCTTGGGTTCCTCTCGCTGGGTTATGTGCGTGCCCACGCCAGACCCCACGTTCAATGGCCCAGGTGCGGCGTGGGTGGGCAGGGCTGGTGCCTGCTGGCACCCAACTCAGGTCCTGAAGCAAACGGGGTCCTCACGGTTGCCCCCAAGGAGCTCATGCTCCTCTTCTAGAGCAGCAACGGCTCCGAAGGACACCCCGTGCCTCTGCGCAAGCACCCCTCCCTCCCCTGCGCCCCCCAAGCGCCCTCATCCCCGCACCCCTGTCCCCCACCGTCGCCGCGTCGATGCTGCCCACGCGCAGCATACGGTCCCCATCAGCACGTGCGAGCGCAGGCTCTCCGCCGCCGTTAGCACACAAACACACACATATGCCAACCCCCCTCATCCACGCACGTCCCCGGGGACCCGGTACACTGTGTACACACGCACACGTGAGCACACACATGCAGAAACACACTCCCCCCCCCCCCCCCCCGACCCTCCTTGGTCACACAGACAATCCCTGCCCACAGACACCAACATGCCTGGGACTTGTCCCCTATAACCAGGTGCATTTTTGGGCTCCCAGCCTGGCTCGGGCACTATTCTGCACATGTATCTCCTCTCCCAGCTACTCTTAGATCAGCCCCAAAGTGCTGCCCACCGACCCCCAGGCACCCACCCATACCCCTCCGGTCCCATCCCCGTGCGCGTGTGTCCCCCCATCACGCCCAGCTTATAAATCTGCCGCACAGGCACATACAGGCATTTGGGTTCTAAATGAATTCAGGATGTATTTAGAGGTGTAAAAAAGCCATCAATGGTAAGAAATCCTGCAGGCATTTCACACCCACCAGCAGCGCGCGGGGCAGGGGGTCAGTTTGTCAAGGCGGTGTTTTTGCAGCTAACGTTAAGAGCAACACACACACACAGGCAGAGGATGCTTGGGCAGCAAGAGCTTTACTCGTTTTAAAAGGGGCACCCGGTCCTTTGCCCATCTCTGAGATGCTCTGAGTGGTGCGAAGCTCCAAATAAAGAAAAAAAAAAAAACCCAAAAACCGAACCCCAAGCATAATAATTCAACTCAAATTTTTCATGTTATTATTTGGTTCTGCTTTTCCCGTGTGCTGAGCTGCTCTCAGAAAGGCATTCGCTTTAACAGGAGGAGTGTGTTGGAGGAGGCAGAGATGGCTGCGATGTGAGCCCAGGCTGGGGTTGGAGTGGGACCAGTCTGCACTGGGAGCTCCCCACTTCCTTCGTACTGCTCTGTGAGGAAGGCTCAGCTTAGCACTGCCACGGGGATGGTCACCTTGCAGTGGTAATGCTCACAGGCTCTTCTGGGTGCTGTTTTCCACTCTAAAATGTCAGTACAGTTTTGCAGTGGCTTAGGAGAGCTGCTTTGGCAGAAGGAGAAACTGAGGCACAGAGCAGAGCAACCAACCCAAGTGTGCGCAACCTGCCCAGCGCACCAAATTAACGCGGGGAACCGTTACTGGTTTGGAGTCACCAGCCAGCACTAGGATGCCCTGGGACCCATCAGCACCTCTGCAGGTGCAACGCTCGTGGTGCTGCCTTGGCGTTTTGGGGTGGCTGAAGTGGGATTTCTTTAACACTGCCCGGTTTTGGAGTCTCCCCCTTCCTTTTTGGAGCAAAAGGGGAGCTGCCGGCCCCGGCACTTGGCCTGGGGATGCACCAGAGCAGCCGGTCCGGTGCATCTTGCCAAACCTTGGCAGCAGCGGGAAGGAGCGCGGTCCCGGGCTGTGTGCGTAAACCCTCTCCCTCGGTTGTGCGACAGCAGTGACTAAGAGTCTCAAGGGCTGAATTTGTCCGGTCCTCGCTCTTCCTCGCCCGCAGAGCAGCCCCTCGGGCCCTGACTCAGTTGGCTCCTGGCTGTTTCCATCTTTCTCTTCTTCCAGCATTTCTCCCTCCCGGCACCTCCTCAGCTGGCAACTGTGTGAACGTGCCGTTCGACGTTCCCCCCCCCGCCTCCCTGCAAGTTTTTAGTTTCTTTTCCTTGCAGCGTTGATGCTCACAGGATCTTGGCTCCTGTGTCTAGTCCAGTCTCAGGGAAAATTTGGTCCCTAATGTAGCTGTTGTCCCACCTGAGGGATAAAATTCTTTTTCTTCCCATGGGAAACTTCCCTGGAGTCTGCTTACTTGTAACTCCTTGTTATTTTTCCCTTTGCAGCCCAACTTGTGGGGTCTTGATCTCACTTCCATCAGGATTTCCAGGCTAGTGACCCCCTGGAGGGTCACATTTTTGGGGGGGAACACCCCTCTCAAGCTGTTGAGCGCGTGTTGGGATCCTGTAGGTCATCAGCAGGTTCTGGAGGACTTGTTTGGTGGGACTTTTTTTTTTGGTGATGCTGTATTGCTGGCTACTGAGCATGTACATAGATTGGATTTTATTTTAAAGACAGTTTTGGAAAAAATCTTGAGCTTGGAGCAGAGGCCAAAGCTGAGATAAGACATCTGAGGTCAGATCTTCAGCTGACACAAAGCTGGTGCCACTATTGGCTTGGGGGGGGGGACACGATGGTTGGCAGTGGCTGTGAACCTGACTCTCCTATTTTTAGAGGTTCCTTTTGCTCCTGGGGCTAAATCAGATCTCACCTACACGGCTCATAGAGCAGGGTCGCTCCATTGCCTGAGTGTTTGCAGGGTCTCACTCTCTTCCTTGGTAATTTTTTTCTTTGTACTTTGCTTTGAGTCTAAGTTTTTACTCTTCAGGTTTTCCTGAGATTCCCCATACAGGGAAACTTAAGAATGTCACTCAGCCCTTGGCTGAAAAGTGGGTTATTTTGGCCATGCCACCTCCGTGCAGACGTGCTTGTCCGGTTAAACTGGCCTTGCTTTAAGATCCCACCTTTTTGTCGGGTTTGCTGCCTTCAGAGCTGCCGCCAGCAGGGCCACATCACGGTGCATGGTCCAGAGGGGTCTGATCTGAGGGGTATGGAGCATCTCAGCCTACTCCCAAGTAGGTGCCTATTGCTGCGGTGGGGTGCGGGGGTGGAGAATCATTTTCCAGAGGTTTCTCCATTAATTAGAGCCTGGCTTAAACTTCACACCTAACTTTTGGAGGGCTGACGCTCTCCGTGCTGGACCCACATGGGTTTGCCCTTGAGGACATCCCTCAAGGATGCTCTTGGCAGGCTCAGGGCTGCCGGCACATTACCGCCGGTGTCCGGGGCTGGGTTTTTCTCAAGCGTGACTCAGGCTGTCTCTGCTGCTGATTCACTCCAGCCGAGGACCGGGGCTGTCGTCTGGAGCAGGCTCACGGGGCGGCTGCCTGCTGAACGCAGCCGGTCGGGTGGGTTCGACAGCAAAAGGTCGCGTCCTGCTCGGTGCTGGCAGGGTGTGTTCGCAGCGAAGGGTGCTGGAGCAGGATCTGCTTCCAGGAAGCCAACCCCACTGTGCTTTGGTGCTGGAGGAAGGTAGAAGAAGAGCTTTTCTGCTCAGAGGCTTTTTTTTTGGGGGGGGGGCTCTTGGAAACAGATGCTCTGGGTAATGGCCTCATCATGAGCTCATCCTCTCGGGGAGGAGGGCTGAGCGGGATTGACGGGGGGACACGGCTGAGTGTTTTCTTTCTGTCACAGCCTGTGATTTCCACCGCGTGCTGCTGGCCCCTCCTCGCTCACGTCCGAGGCGAAGCGGCAGCGTGCCGCGGGGAGGAGGTGGCGCGGAGGGGACAAAGGTCTCACCGGTTGGGCAGAGGGGAGAAATGGCAGCATTTGGGAGTCACCAGGTCCAGGCATCAGTGGGATGCTGAGCTCTGCCTGCTCCTCTCCTCCTTGTCCTGCCCTCGCAGTCCTGGGACCATTTGTGGGGACATCATCTGCTACTGACCCGTAGGGAGCAGGGAGGGGGCAAAAGGACATCTCTGAGACATCCAGACCCCAAACGTCACGGTTGTGAATGGTGCGAACATCTCATCTGGGAAGGGGTTTGGGATGAATGTGGGGCAAAGCCCTTTGACTTAGTCCTCTCAAAGTTCCCTCTCCCAGTGGAGGCTTGCTCCAAACCCAGGCTGTTGTAGGTCTCCCTTCATCCCCATCACTGTCATTTCTGGCACATCTCCAACCACAGCCGGAGCCCAGCACACCTTCCCCTGTATGTATCATAGCAAGCAGAGAAAGGTTCTGGACTGACAGCCCCAGACGCTGAGGTTTGCTGCCAACTCATGGGACAGGTCCGGGGAACGTTCCCCATTCTCCGTCCTTGGTCTTAGGGAAGTGGGTGGCAGCAGCATAGCTCCTGGGGTGTTTTGAGCCTGTTGCACTTATTTTTGTTGAATGAGGACTTCTCCCATCCCTACTGTTGGTATTCACTAGCAGGGATTAGAACAGATGTACCAAAGGCAGGTTACACCAGAAGTGTGTCTCAGGCTGCCCCAAAGTTGTTGTCCCAGTAGTTCATAAAACTGATGCTCTCCTCCAAAGAGGAGAGGTTGCCCCAATCAACTAGGCAGGAGGGGTTGACCCAAATCAGCTAATGGCCTGTGTAATATCTGCTTTTGCAGGTGGTTGCTTTTGCCTCGCTTTTCTTCATCCTGGTCTCCATCACAACCTTCTGCCTGGAGACGCACGAGGCCTTCAACATCGATGTCAATGTGACGGAGACCCTCGTGGTTGGCAACACCACGACGATCCTGCTGACGCATAAAGTGGAGACGGAGCCCATCCTCACCTACATCGAAGGGGTCTGCGTCCTGTGGTTCACCCTTGAGTTCCTGGTTCGTATCATCTGCTGTCCAGATAAGCTTCTCTTCGTTAAAAACCTGCTCAACATCATTGACTTTGTGGCCATCTTGCCTTTCTACCTGGAGGTAGGTCTCAGTGGCCTGTCCTCCAAAGCTGCCCGAGATGTACTGGGCTTCCTACGGGTGGTACGTTTTGTCCGGATCCTCCGGATCTTCAAGCTGACACGGCACTTTGTGGGTCTCCGGGTGCTGGGCCACACGCTCCGGGCCAGCACCAACGAATTCCTGCTCCTCATTATCTTCCTTGCCTTGGGGGTCTTGATTTTCGCCACTATGATCTACTACGCCGAGCGGATCGGAGCCAAGACATCCGACCCCCGTGGAAGCGACCACACTCACTTTAAGAACATCCCCATTGGGTTCTGGTGGGCTGTGGTCACAATGACGACCCTGGGCTACGGCGACATGTACCCCAAGACCTGGTCGGGCATGGTGGTGGGGGCTCTCTGTGCGTTGGCCGGGGTGCTCACCATCGCCATGCCCGTGCCTGTCATTGTCAATAACTTTGGGATGTACTATTCGTTGGCCATGGCCAAGCAGAAGCTGCCAAAGAAGAAGAAAAAGCATATACCCCGTCCGGCCCCGCTGGACTCCCCTACCTACTGCAAATCCGACGAAAACTCCCCCCGTAACAGCACCCAGAGCGACACTTGCCCCTTGGCAGTAGAGGAAGGGGCGGCTGAGCGGAAACGGTCAGGTGAGACCCCGAAGGTGGGGTAGAGGGAGGGGGAGACCTCCGGGAGCCCCCATTGCAGCATTTTTGGTCCCCTGTGTCCCAGAGTCCCTGGGGACTGCCCTGCTGCAGGACAGGGCCCCCAACTCTTGGGTTGGTGAGAACTTGGTGCAGAAAGGGCTGGGGCCCTTGGGTGTCTGGGTATTGGGTGCTATATTGAGGGACCAGGATGCTGCAGATCAAGATCCCACCTCCAGGCAGGGGGGAAAGGACGTATCCTGCTCTCCTAATGGCATAGAGCAAGTCACCATGATGTGATTCGAGGTGTCCCTGCCTAGCCCACCTCTTCCTCACGCTGACAGTAGTTAAGACCATTCGCCCGATTCCCATCTTAGCCTGGTAATGCCCTTGGGGTGGATTTTCTTTTGCTTCCTCCCACCATAAATCAGGGCAAGCTTCACCAAAATGGATAAATCCATGGATATTACCTGGAGCTTCACCCTACCTCCCCATTCATCTTCCAGTAGATGCAGCATCCCTGCATGGCAAGGTCAACGCCACTCCAAACGTTGTGCTCAGGCAGGAGCAAAATCAGCCCCTGTGCATTTATTATTTGGTTTCATGCACTGAACTAAAGTTTGGGGTCTGGCCAGTCTTTCCTTCAGGTCAGGGGAGGGCACGGCCCCAGCTGTGGGCAGTCGTTGGTGGGCAGCATCGCCTGGGCTAAGCTTGGGGGACTGCAAGAGCCCTCCTGCGGGATCATTGCTGGCCACGGAGGCTGCTTTGCCCTTTTCATCTTGGTTTGCTGCCAGCAGCACCTCCGGAGGAGCCAGCTTTGCAGTGTGGAAAGAGGAGGGACCATGGTGGGGTTGGGTCCTGCGCTGACGTGGCGTTCACTGAGGTCAGCCCTGAGCAGCCGCACATCTGGCCACGTGTGTTTAACAGTGGTGGTCCTTCACCCACGGGGGCACAGGGAGCTCCGAATGCCCCAGCTGGGTGTTTTCCTTTATAAATCTCCCTCTTCCATGTGCCTATGCATCCTGCCTGCCCCAGGAGCCCTGGCAGCGGGGAGCAGAGAGAGTAGCTGTCCTGCTCTGGAGGAGCAGCTCAACCCCATCCCTTCGCTCCAACACAGATCCAGGAGCTCAAGCCAGACCCTCACCATAGCATCCCCTCAGCTAACGAACCACAGAGTCAGCTGACATAAATTAGCACTTCACCACTACCCTGAGCAGCCCGTGTTTCAGCAGTGTGAATTTTGGAGAGCTAATTGCCACTAATTAGGTGGGTGGATCTCAAAGACCAGGGGCATTTCTTCCCTGGCAAAGCCTGCCAGGGTATATAACCCTCAGCAGGAGTAAAAGCTGCTGCTTCTTGCTGCTTGGGATTAGAATCTGGCCTGGTCCTGCTTGCCTGGTCACTCTAAGTTATCCAGGCTGGGATCATGGGTGTTGCTCTGGGCCACCTGCACTCTGGTCTTCTGCTTCCTTGCGTGGACCAAGCAAACCCTTCTGGCCACCCCAAGCACCTCGCCCTGTGGGTTTGTCAACTGCTGATGGGTCTCTGCCACCTTCTTGCAGACTCTAAGCAGAACGGCGAGGCCAACGTGGTGCTGTCAGACGAGGAGCAGCCGCTGTCGCCGACCGATGAGGAGAAGCGGCCCATGCGGCGCTCCAGCACCCGGGATAAGAACAAGAAATCCTCCACGTGCTTCCTGCTGGCCACGGGTGACTTCTCCTGTGCAGCGGATGGAGGCATCCAGAAAGGTATGGCTGATGCTGGGAGGTGTGAGCTGACCTGTGGGCTGGGGAGGATGAGATGGAGGAGTGAGGTGGAGGTTTGTTGCATCGATCCGAGTCAGTGGTTCATCTCCATCTGCCTGCCTGGCTGTTGTTCTCTGCTCCCCAAATCCACTTGTCTTCCTGCCTCTCCATCTGCTTCATCGTTGTCCACCATGTCTGCCTGTGCTAGCTCTGTCCTTTTTGTTTTCTCCTCCCCCAAGTTCTCCTCCCCTGGTTGCCACCGTTGGGGGTCTGTGACCCTGTGCTGGCTGCACTGCCCTCCTTGTGGACAGGTCTGTCCCTTTGCTCCCCAGTGCTCCAGCTTTTCCTGTCCCTCCAGCTCTTCTCCTTGGCCTTCAGTCACCCGTCTCAGGGTGGTGTGAGTGGGACATCTCTCCTGGAGATGTGCTGAGGTTGTGACTGAAGGCAGTCAAAAGGTTTTCAGTAGGGAAAAAGATCCACGGGCTTTTCCTTTCCTCTCCCCCTCTGATGTCTTTCGGTGGGTTCGAGCGTGGGGAACAGCGATGTGTCAAGTGCTGCCTTGCCAAAAGCACGGGGCTGCCAGAAAGGCTGTCTCCTCTGGGTTTGGAAAGTGAGCTTTGTGAAGTGTGGAGGTTCTCTATGGGAAACTGTGGGGGAGATGAGTCAGGAAAACACGAAACTCTTCTTCCCATGACAAAACACGAGTCCTCTTCAGCCTGGTCCCTTCACGCTGTCCTCCAGCCTTCTCTGCTCCACCAGTGAGCGTGCCCTGGGCCCGTCTCCCAGCCCCCCAGCCCCTGGGAAGGTAAATCCAGGGCCTGCCTTGAGCCACAAAATCCAGCTGCACCCTCAAGTGCTGGGATAATTCTTAGGATGCGGCTCAGTTTTTCAGTTCTGCAGTTTCTCTTGTGCGTCCGGGGTGGTGTGGGATGATGTACCTCCAGAGCCGACCTACCTCTACCTCCTTGGTACCGTCTAATGCCAGTTACTCACAGGGAATGGTGCATGTGAGCTGGGACCAGGCAGGAGAAAAGATGATGTGCTGTGTCTCTGAGCTGCACACCAAGACCCGCTGGCTCCTGCTGGTGGTGCTTTGGAGGCCCTCAAGGGTTTGTTGCTGTAGCACTGCTTGGGATGGTAAAGACTGGATGGGCTTGGGATGTAGGGAGGTGTTTGGGGGCAATCACAGTTGTTACATTAGTAGAAGCAAATTGGTTGCTTCCTCCTGGGACATCAAGGATTCCCTTTGGCATTCCTGCTCAACCACGTCCCTTAGAAAGAGGAAAAAAAATTAAAAGCTTTGCTCATCTTTGGGCAGAAGAGTACTGTACAAATATTTGCTTGAAATGCCTCATGCTTTTTTCCTGGAAGTGCCTTTTTCTGTGAAGTTGGTCTTTTTTCTTAGTGCCCACTAATGCGAAGAGGTGAGGGGGCTCTAGTCCTGCTCCAGACTGGAGGGGGATGCTGAACTGGAAAGGATGAAGGAGAGGGATGAAAGCCCATGCTGATCTTCATCCTTACAAGATGCTCAAGTGAGGCATCTCTTCAACTGAAGCATTTGAGCTTGGTCCCACTGAAGCCAGGAGAAGTAGTGTAGATCTAAGAGCTGAGGATCCAGTGCTGCTTTCGCTGGGCACCCAAATCACATTACTTAGTTGCAGGAGACCAGGAGCTCCTTCTTCTTGCATGGTGGCAGCAACGGCCATTTGAAAGGCCACTTCGGTGACCTTTTTTTGGTTTGTTCTGGTGTCTTTGCCACAAATGTCAGAGTGCTATTTAAAATTAAAAATAGATGTGTACGTGGGTCACTTACCCCCACCTTGCTGAAATGGTCTTGCCCCTGGAGAAAGGTGGATCTGGTGTCCAGAGGGGCAAGAGTGATGTGCGAGACCTTTTGGGAAGAGGGAACCTCATTATCTGTGTCCTGCTTGGGCTGTTGGGGATGGACCGGTGGGATGCTGTCCCGGGAGGTCAGGGCTGATGTCTTCCCTGGTGAAATGCTCCAGTGTGGTCAGGGCTAGTGGTGACCAGAGATGATCAGAGGGGCAAGGCAGCCAAAAGCTGTTGGGAGAAGTGGAGGCGCCTCTTCTCTCGGTCCTGATTTATCTCCTGCTGAGCCTGTTTGTTCTGGTACTGGGATGTTGGCAGCTCTGCAAATTGAGATGAGCTTGGTTCTGAGCCCAACTTGCTGATGGCCATCTGTCAGATCCTGGGACAGGTACTGATGTCTGTACAAGCTGTGGAAATCAGGAGATGGAGCTGGTTCAGGAATGTGCTGCAGATCTCGGCATCCCTCGTGGTTTGAGCCCGATTCCAGCGGTTGGTCTTGTTGGGGGCAGCTCATGCCCCTGCCCACCTGGGGCCTGGAGAAGACTGAGCTGGACTGCAGGGGATTGCCATGTGGCGTGTGTTTCTTGTCCCTATTTGCTGCTCCTGGTGGTGTCACCTTGCTCCTGGAGATGGCTTCAGACCCCTTATCTTCCTTCAGCACTCAGATCCTGCTCAGCAGTTCTCCAAAACGTGTCTTGCTGGGGCCCAGACGTGTTGGCATGGGTCTGTCCTGGCACGTGGGCCCCCGTGCTCTGCTTGGATGGAGGGTTGTGGAGGCAGGATGAGTCCAGCATTCCCCATGCCAGCAAGACTGGTTATGATGGTGTAGTGATTGAAACCAGAGTGGGATTTCCAGAGGAGCCACGGGCAACGGGGTTAAATGGAGGGAAGGGGATCTACCCTCCTGGCAGGTCAGCTCTTCCAGCCGCTCCCTTTGACGGCACCACGGCGTGGCAAAGCGGCAATTTTTCGCTTGGTTGCCAGAACCCAGAGCATCGTGCAGCTGATTTTTTTTTTTTTTTACTCTGTCGCAAAAACCGTGCAGGGCCACGACCGGCACGTGGCTCAAGCGGTGTGGGATCGAGTGTGTGTGGGGGGGATGCTCACGTGAGCACCCACCGACGACGCTTGACTGGCGGCGGGGGGGAGCGAGGACAAGCCCACGTTCGCACGGGGACACGCGTGCGAGGGCACGCAACAGGCAGACGAGCGCCAGGCCGCCGGTATAAACAAGCCCAGGCGTTCCCGGGCAATGCTGCCTGTTGGCATTACCCCGGCCCCATCTGCTGCCGGCTCGGAGCGTGTGTGAGCGTGCACGTGTGCACCGGAGCTGCCAGTGTTTGCACGTGGGGAGCGTGGCACCGCCAGGTTCCCCGGGAAGAGCCCCCGGGGGTTACACGCTGTCCCACCGCCCTGTTGATAAGATGCCTCCGTACGGCTCCTTGGCAACAAACCCGTTTATAAAGCGATCCCGGTGACCTCCGTTAGCACCTGTGTGAGTTGCTGGGATACCGGCTCCGTTAACGAACGGCACCGGTGGCAATTAGCAGAGCACAACCCCCTGGCGCTTTGCAGCTTCGCTCCGTGGTGGCGCCTGACCCTGAGCTTGGTGGAAAACCGCAATGGCCTTGAGGGACGGAGTCCTGAGCTCCTTCCCAGGTGCTCCCATGAGGATGGTTTGGGAATAAATCGATGGAGAAAATGAAGCGTTTGGCTTGGACCAGGTTTGCCCTTCGGAGTCCTGTTGCAGAGGGGCCCTGGGGCAATCGAGCATCGTGATGATGTGCTGCCCCGAACTGTGATGCTGGAGACTTAATCCAAACTGGCAGCATGATTTTGGCCCTGTTCCTATGTCCATCTCCATCCTTTCCTATTCAGTGATCTGAACAAGAGGGCAAAGAGCATCCCTAAGAAGTGCTCAACCACAGCAGCGTGTCCTTGCATCGCCAAGGCAGCTTCCCGCAAGCCCCGACCCCGTAACACCTCTCTGCCAAACCGACATTGTTTGGGTGCTGGATCCATCGGTGACCCCAAGCTTCCAGGGACTGGTTGCATCTCGGCACGATTGCTTCCCACGGGCATGGCTCAGGGTGGCGGGGAAATGCGTGAGCTCTCCAAAGAGCCTCAGCGCTCCCGGGAAAAGAGCAAGGTCTGCTGAAGGATGAGCCTGATGCTGGGGTTTTTTTTTTGAGGGGGGGGGAGCAGCAGAGGGGCTTTGCATCAGCTGCTGTAGGTGGGAAACATCCCTGGCTCGGGATGGGGCTCCCCTCTCAGCTCAGGGCTGCGCTTGCTTCCCTCCTTGCTCGCTGTGTGGATTCATGCCAAAAAGTAAATAAGGAAATTGCTGTTCTCTTTGGGGCCTGATTCTGCTCTGGCTTCCACCGCAGGAGCTGGAAAAGCTTTGCTGAAGTCAGCAACAGGTTTAGGCAGACAGCCCTCTGTCCCCTGGACCTTTCTCTGGAGCTGGAGGAGCCGAGTCTCCTTGAGGGGGGGCGAGTTATGGGAAGCAGTTGAAGACTCCCACGCCTCCCTGCCAGCTGCTGTGGCTGGGAAATGATTAGGGGAAAAAAAATATAAAAAGGGGATAAAAATCAGATTTAAAGAGGTAGTGCTCTGGAGCCTTTTCCAGACGATGCTCGTGGCTCAGCATCCTCCTCGGGGGGGTGTGTGTGGGGGTGACGCCGTGATCGCTCCAGCGTGAGCATTGATCCCTGAGCCAAGCCCAAACCGGCCAGGCCAGGCCAGCACTCGCCGTCGGTGCCTCCGCATCAAAGCAGAACCCAAAGATGAGCCAATAAATCCCTGGGGATGGATGGACAGAGGGACGATTTCCAAGCTTGGCACTGCCGGAGGGGCCATCCATCACCTTGTTTTTCTGCTGTCAGGGAGCCGCCTCCCGCCGCTCCCCCCCACGGACGCACCCGCGCTCGCTCGCACGCTCCTGCTTTCTCCAGAGCTCGCTGGGGCTGGCGGGGAAGGCAAAGGCGAGGCTGGAGTTGCTCGCGCGGGCGCTTTCAGGGAAGATGCAGCGACCGTGGCACAGCGCGGGGCGGTTGGGCTCATCACGGCCAGCAGCATCCTTAATTTTCCGTATTTTGGCAACAGAGCCGTCCCTGCAAGGTGCAGCGATCTGGAGAGCAGATCTTGGGGTTCATCTTTGGACACGGCTGCTGTTCGGACTTAAAAATCCAATTTTCAAGACAAACACTTAGTTTTTTTCCAGAAAGAAAAAGTGGCTCTTGACCTGCAAGAGCGTTTGTTCTGGCTGTTGCTTTTCAATAAAAGTTGGAGCAATTTCTGGCTCTTTGGGGGAGTGTGAAGGGGTCCCATGCTTAAAGTCATAGAAATATTTGCTCTTTAATGTAATTTCTTATGGAAAATAATGAGCACGTCTACCTGCTCCTTTTCATACAGGAAGGTGTCAGCAGCAGCTTGCTGCTACAGCTGGCTTAAAAACCAGAGCCAGGGGAATAACTCCTTCCAAATCCCGTATTTGTTTGAGTTCTGCTGCTTTTCCCCGTTTGCTTCAGCCCACGAAATCCCCAGACTCATTCCTCATTCAGAGCAATTTGGGAAACAAAACCCAACACCCCCAGGATCGATTTGGTCTCCCGACATCAATGCCTCTCAAGTCCTGGATTCAGCCAGCGCTGCTCAACTGCATGGGGAGCCACGGGGAAGGGAGGGGAAGTTCTGGAGGCGCTGCAAGAAGCTCGGTTGCCCTCAAAAAGCCCTTCTTGAATTTTTTTCTTTTTAGGGGGTTGAATTGGGGTGTGGGGCTGGGCGATGCTCACTCTGGTGCTCTTTGCTTTCCGAGCCTTGGGAAGGAGGCTGCTCGGCTCTAACCTGTCCGTTTTCTTCATCAAGGCTATGGAAAATCCCGAAGCCTAAGCAGCATAGATGGTGTGGCAGGATCCACGGTGGGCTTGGCTCCCCTCACGTCCCGCTGCAGCTCTCCCTGTCCTCTGCGGCGTCCCTGCTCTCCCGTCCCCTCCATCCTCTAAAACGCTGCCCGGATCCTGCTTTCTCGTGTCGTGTCGCTCTGTTTCCCTCCCCTTCCCCGTGACGCCGTATCTCCACGGCGGTGCCTGTGCCCAGAGGAGAACCGAGATGGGACATCTCCATCCCCGAGAAGCGGGTGCTGATCTTCTCCAGCCCGGCGCTGCCGCCACGCTCCCCCCTGCCCCGTTCGTAGGACATGTAACGTCTCCATTGAACTTGTCTCGTGTCCATGTGTTTGGGACAGTCCCTGGAGTAGCTGTTGGATATTCCCCCCCGCCCCGCCTCGAAACCTTATTCATCCTAAATAAATTGGGCCGAGCCACGTGCTTCCCTCTGGTGTCGAGCCCTCCTTCCCGTGGGCCGTTTGCACTTGGGCTAAAGAGTGGTGGAAGTGCAAGGAGGACATGTTGACTCATAAAATTACATATCGTTGTGCTAGAAATGGCTGAGTTCATATAATTTTAGGTATTTTTTTTTTTTTCCTGAAAAACAGCCTCAAGTTTCTGGAGGCGACAGATGAATAAACCTCTGTTCCCTGCCCAGCAGCGGTTCCCCTCTTGTTTTGTGCCTTTTTCCGCCTGAATCATATTCCCCCTCTGTTTGTGTGTCCTTCTCCATCCAACCTCAGGGATGGTCCTGGGGCTGAAGGTGGCTTTGGCAGCCTTGAAAACCAGCCCCGAGGTCCTGTGGAGGTAGGAGGCTGTAGGGCCCCAGGCTGGGGGCTGGGATAAAAGATGGGCAAAATATATGTGTGGGTGCTCCCATGACGAGCTGGGAGGTGGTGGGGAGGGGAACGGGGGTCCCTGGGAGCGGTTGGGAAAGGTGTTGCTGCTGTTGAATAGCGGGGAAGTGAGAGACTTGAGGCAAAACAATGCTGAAATGGATGGGGGGATGAATCCTCTTCTGAGGTGGACGCAGGGTGGTGGGGCAGAGCATCCCTGGGGGGATGGGAGCTGGGTTTGAAGCGGGTCCTCCCCCATCCTTAGGAGGGTGAGGTTGGCGTGCCAAACTCCCTGATGCGCTGCTGGGTTTTGCTCACGTGTATTTGGGGTGATTTTGAACGATCTCAGGTGTCTTCCTGCACTAGCACAAAACCTTCAGTCCCCTGATTTCTGTCTCCTTTCTAGCTCCGTCGCCCCAGCTCTGCATCCCCGGAGGTGTCTGGGTCTCAGGTGGCTGAAAGGGGCTGGTGTGATGGGTGCAGCACCCGCTCTCATCCCGGTGCGCTCTCAGCCGCTTTCCTTACTCTGAGCAAGGCCAGCTCAGTGGGGTTGGAGCCTGGGGACTTAGTGTGCTGGAGGATGGAGAGCAAAGCTTAGCCCTGGGTGTGTTTGAAATAAAAAAAGCCCCAAGAGCTTTTTTGGGGGTCAGGACCTTCCCCTCCATCATGGTCAAACCAGAGTTGGTGCTCAGGGGATGATGCAGAGGGAGGATCCCCGTGGTGCAAGGCTGGTCCCGGCACCCCAAAGGAGCCAGGCTGGGTTTTGGCAGATCCTGCAGCCAGGACCCTCGTGTTCCTTCCCAGGCTCCCCGTGCCTCAGTTTCCCTCAGTGTAGAGAAGGGTTAACGCTGAGAGCCTCCTGCAGTAAAACTCCTTGCTGACACAAGGAAGAGATGCTACACAAGGAAGAAGCGTTAAATGCCTCGTCTGGCTTTTTTTTTTTTTCTTCCCCACTGAGTTGAAGGAGCTGACAGGAGGAGCCAGTCACCACATCTCCAAAACAACCCCCCTCCAAGTCCTACACGGGGCCGGCAAGAAGCTCTTGCCTTTTATTTTGTTTTTCTCCTTTCCTTCCTCTCTTCTCCTGCCCCAGCTGTGCGGGCAGAGCAGCAAGAGTCAAAGGAAAGCAGAAAAGAGGGGGAAAAAACTTGGTGCCATGAACTGGGTCCTGGCGCTTGACAGCAGGGGCTGAGCACCACATAGACGCGGTGCTGGAGCTGGAATTTCTCCAGATTTGGGAAGAAATGGGGATGACCAGCATCCATCCTCCACCCAGGGTGTCCCATAGGGGTTTTTGACCCCTGTGCCGTGGTGGTGATTCACTCCTTGCTGGCAACACCTGAGTTGGCCGTGTGTAGCTGCATTCCTTGGATTTCTGTAATTAAAGTGTAGTCCCATGCCAAACGGTCAGGGTAATTCAGCCGGTTTGTGGATCACCCAAAACCCCCATGAGCCAGGCAAAGGGGTGAGTAGGGTGGCACCGTACCAGCGTTTCTCTGGCGCATCCTCCTCTTTGGAGCGGGCTCCTTATGAAGCAGGAGGAGCTGGAATATCCCCAGCCGGTGCGAGAGGGAAGGTCACCCTCCATGATTTCAGTGGTCTCTGAATCATAAATGATTTAACCAAGGTCATGCGCCGACTTTGGGGATGAGCCAGGCATGACAAACCAGCTCTGCTGCCCTGTCTCTTGCAGAAGCAGCGGATCAAGAGACTCAGACTTTGGGGTTTGAGTGGTTTGAAAGCAGAGGATTAACCCCGGAGCAGGCGCAGCCACAGATCCCAAGAGATCCCATCCTCTCCTTCCCCCCACCCCAGGCTCCCAAATCAGCTCCTCCGAACACCGGAGCTGGTTGCCCGATGTGGAAAACCCTTGGTGGACCCCCTCCCAAAAAATCTCATCCCCATCAGAGCAACGAGGGTTGAGGATGAGGGCTGCCATGGAGCCGGTACGATGCAATTTTTAGCAGTGGCGTTATGCAACTCGGGAGAAGGGATGACTAATGTGCAAAAAGCTCCTCTAAAACAACCGAGCCCCGAATGGGAGACGGAGGGATTTCAGTGGGAGGCACCAAACTGTTGAAAAACCCATCGCATCTTCTCCCTCTTCCTCCCTGCCTGCTTCTGAACAAGTGATTTGGGGGATGCAGGAGGGGGAAAACAGTGTGTTGTTATTTTTAGGTGGGGTCTGGGTTGGTTTTGGGGGCGAGTTGGCAGGGGTTAATCCCCTGGATAAGATTCTAAGAGGAGCTGTAGTGGATCAGAAGAGCAGCCCGCTAAATAGCTCTGTAGCCCAGGGTTTTATCTCAAACAGCGGCCAAAATTGGCTGCCTAGAGAATAGGATAAGAATAGAGCAAGAATATACGATACTTCCCCCGAATATCCTCCCAGTCGCTTATCTATGTTTAGGGATCTGGCGAGGAGCGCACGTTCCAGCCGAGGCGAAAAGCAGCGGGAGAAAGCAAGGTTGTTTGATTTATTCTTGATGAACTGAATAAATCAATAGGAGTCCAGCTGCCTCTGCCCGAGTCCTAAAATGGCATTTAAAACAACAACAACCAAAAAATCAACTGGTGTGCAGCGACCGTCAGGACAGGGAGCTCGCTGCCAGCATCCCAGCCTGGAAAGGAGAGTTTCCCGTGGGATGGGGTGAGTGTCAGGTCTGAGTTCCCAGCAGGATGCTGTGATTGAGCGGGAACAGACAGATAAAGCACGTATGTACCGTACGTACGTGCCCCTCACCTACGTATAGCGTGATGCCGGGCAGCGTGGTACCAAGAGGAGACTGAGCGCCCCGTGCTCCTCGTCCCAGCGCTGCCGCAGACGCGGGTGATGCTCAACAGCAGGAATGGGATCAGAGACGCTGCGTAGCACCGGGCTGCCCCGATGGTCCAGCCCGTGCGTCCGTCTGCCGGGGTGTCTGTCCGCTGAGCCCGGCAGCGCTTTGGGATGGGGATCAAACCCCTCTAACCCCCCCGCCCCGCACCCGGTGCAGAAAGCAGCCGTGCAAGGGGCAACATGCTGAGCGGCGTCACCCTTTGGATCTGAGGGGGGGAATTTGGGGGCAGTTCCCCCCCCCCCCTCCATCATCCAGCAGCAGCTTTTTCCTTCTCTCTTCCTCCTGGGAGACTCGGAGTCCAGGGCTGCGTGGAGACTGTGCCGCCATCCCGGGTTGCGTGCAAGGTATTAATTGTTATTGTTGCAACAACTGCTCTGTTTCTCGGGAGATGCTTGAAAGAGCTGAGAAAATAGGAAGGCCTGTCAGGCAGCCGGGCAGGAGGTTAAGATGTCAAGAGAGTAATTGCTCTACCCAGAAGCAGCCTGTTTCTGGCTTCCCCAGCACTGCCAGGAAAAATCCTCAGTGCTTATTTGATGACAATAAAAAAGAATATTTAAATAAATAGCAACCCCATCCCTTGCCCATGCTGACGAGGAACGGGGAGAGCAGAGGCAGATGCAAAATAAGATGCAGTTGAGCTTATAAATAGGTGCCTCCCAGCTCCCAGTCTGTTACTTCGTTACCTCCACCCGGGTGATCGGTCCTTACGCTTTTCCCCCATGAAAAGGTAAAAGGAGGCTCAGAAAGTGTTTTGCAAACTGCTGGGGAGCGGGTCACGCTCTTCCTCTCGTGTGGGACAGGCTGGGGCAGGGACTATGGCCTGGTGGCTGGGGGGAAAAAAAAAAAACAACAAACAAACCTTTGGCTTTGGAGAGCGAGAGGGGAATCAGCCCGATGGCAGCGAAGCGCCGGCCCGAGGCTCAGGAGCAGCTCTCTGGATCGTGCAGGGGACGCCCAAGGCGAGGGGTGGCTTTGGGGCTGTGCAGCCCCCCAGGGCGGCATCTCTGGTCCTCGCAGCACGGGAGATGCGGGTGGCCGCTGGCTTTTGCTCCATCGTCGTGAAATCCCCCCTGTCTTCACATGGTCCCCGGAGAGGGGCGTTGCGGGAGAGGCAGAGGTTGGCCGGGAGGTGTTGAACTCCAGCCTGCGGGGAGCGCGGTGGGGTGCTCTGTCCCGCAGGGCACTGCAGGCTCTTCGAACCCCTCCTGTTGCAGCGGTGAAAACAAAAGGGACCTGCAAAATGTCCTGGGGTGGCCCGGGGAAGCCTTCGAGGGGTGGCCGGGAGGCTGCGAGGAGCCATCCCTGCGGGAGTGGTTTGGCTTTTGGTGATTTTTCTTTCAGCACCTCCTGAGCCTCTGGTCTGCAAAGAGATCTTCAATGGGGGTGGAAAAAAGAAGGGGGGAAAAAAAGAAGAAAGAAAGAAAGAAAACAAGGAAGCCAACTGGCAAACCAAAGCAGAGTTAGTGTAGGACCTACCCAAACGTTGTGCTGGAGCAGCTGGAGGCTGGCAGCCCGTGGAGGCAGCGCTTAAGGGTGTTTGGGGAGGTGCTGGTAGGGGGGAAAGTGGGACTGTGTGAACTCACCACCCCTGGAAATTTGGAGGGGGATGGCCCTGGCAGCACCGCAGCAAACCCTGGGGGATTTCTGGGGCTGGGTCACGGCCAGGCTGTGCCAAACCTCCTGCCTTGCCCAAAGAGGGGGTGGTGGAGCATCACCCCACTGTTGCTGGGCAGCAGATCTGCACCCAAAATAAAGGAGCCGTACCCCGCAGAGGGGCTGCGAGGGTGAGAGGGGCTGGGACCCACCGGCGGTGCAGAAACGATAAGCTGAGACAGGAGGGCGGTTTGCTCGTGGTGGCTTTGTCTGGGGGACAGCAATTAAACAACAGCAACAACAACAACAACAACAACAACAAAAAACCTCGGCTGTTGTTATTTATTTTTAGTCGTGCTAATTTTTTCCGAAGCTGGGAAGCTGCTTTCCAAGGCAGGTCCCTGGAGGATGGCGGGCAGCAGGTCTCGAGCTAGCACACAAAATGGCTTTGAATGGGGAGGAGGAGATGGGAGTTAAAAGCCGAGTCGTGTCCCTGGTAAATCAATCGACCTGACGGGGGATGTTTCTAGCAGGCCACGAGCCCTGCCGAGAGCTTTTAGCTGCTTGCAGGAGGGGTCGAACCGGGAGCAGTGCTGTTTTGCAGCAGCTGCTTCGTGCATGGCCAGCGCCGGTCCCTGAATTGTTGCTGGGGGGTGATGCTGGGTCCCCTGAACTGATCCGTCGTGGCAGCTCAGGAGGTGGGGACCTCTCCTGCAAGCCCTGGGATTTAGGGACTTTACCCCAAGAGTTTTTCTGGGATGTGGGGCTTTGAAAAGCCTCTGCGTCCGAGCACTGCTCGCCTAAGCTGCGCAGGGATGCTCGACGGAGGACGAGATGTTTATTTTGGGGAAAATGAGATGCTTTTGGAGCTGTGTTCGGGCTGCAGGGGGGGAAGTCAGGTCAAACCCACGGTCAGGAGCTGGCGTTGGGTTTTGCAGCAAGATCCCTGGGTGGAAAAAGCAGCTCCGTGGCTTATCAGGTGGATCAGGCGCTGTCTCCCCGTCTGACGGCCCCTCGCCTGGAAACCGGGTCCTGGCACATGGGTAGAGGCGGCGGTGTGACTCAGAGCTCCAATCAATGTTAATTAATTCAATGATAACGAATGAGAGGGGGAGAGAGAGAGAGAGAGAGAGAGAGAAGAAAAACCACTGCGGGGTATTAATGCACCAGGCTTGGCTTTGGGACATCTGGCTTGGGAAGTTTTGGTCAAGAGCAGCTTTCTGGGAGGAGAGGGCTGCAGCGGGGCTGAACTTCTTTCCTCTGCTCTTCATTTCTACCCTCAAAATCGTCCTGACTCCACGTCTGCTTTCTCTCATGGAATCATTTCTCAAGTCACCCTCTCTGGGTCCGTTATTAGGCTTTTTGAAAAGATTTCTTTTCCTGATGTACTGATGGAATAGCAGCATTGTATCCCTCTGGAGAAAGCCATTTCACTTCGTAGCTACTCTGTTGTCTGCACCCAGCAAAGTCTGGGTCCCCTGGAAGCTCCGTCTCGTTCTCCCTCACCTATTTCTCCACAGGTAGCTGATGAAAGCAGTGTCTAACGGCGTGTCTAATCCTTGTGTCTTTAATTGCAGACACCTGCCAAGACGTCCTCTCTTCCAGTTACCCCCAGGGTGAGGTGGTCACCTTCTCCTGAGCCCCGGCTGGATGCAGGCAGCGCCCCGGCGAGGGATGCCTTCCCTGAGGGATGCCTTCCCCAAGGGATGCTCTCCCCAAGGGATGCCTTCTCCGAGGCGGAGGGATGTGTGCCCCGAGGGATGCTTTCCCCGAGGTGGAGGGATGCTGTCCCTGAGGCTAAGGGATGCGTTCCCCAAGGGATGCGTTCCCCAAGGCCAAGGAATGCTCTCCCCAAGGCTCAGGGATGCTCTCCCTGAGGCCAAGGGATGCTCTTCCTAAGGCTGAGCGATGCATTCCCCTGGGGATACTCTCCCCAAAGCGCAGGGGTGCTCCCCCCCGAGGCCAGAGGATGCATTCCCCAAGGGAGATGCTTTCCTCGAGGCTGAGGGATGCTCTCCCCAAAGCCTGGGGATGCTCTCCCCAAGGCTGGGACATGCATTCCCCTGGGGATGCTCTTCCCAAGGCCAAGGGTTGCTCTCCCCAAGGAGCTTTGCTTTCCCACCAAAGCAGCCCAAGGCTCCAGTTGCCAGCTCCGTGGATGGGGTGGGGGGGTTTGGCAGCCGGGTCTCCCCCCAGAGAGGTGCCGCAGGGCGGCGGGGCCGGGAGGGGAGGTTGGGGTGCCAGGGGTGGCCCCGCTCCCCTGCCTGCTGCCAGCCCTGCCACGTACACGCTGCCCGGCTCCCCAGCGCGCCCCTGGGCTGCCCCCCTCCCCTCGCCCACGCTTTCGGATGCACCTCGCCCCTCCGCCTCCGGAGACTCGCCAGCTGCTCACCGAGACATCGCCGCCACCGCCTGCGGCTCCATCCGTGCTCTGACCCCCCCTCCAGTGTCAAACGGCCTCTGGGGACCCTTCTCTGGGGTTTCAAAGGCTCCATTCGAGGTGCCATGAGCGGGTCACTGCACCTTCACCCGCCTCTCATGGGTGCTTAGCCCAGGGTGCAGACCCCGAGGGGATGGGGGGGACGAGGGGGTCGGTTTGGGCGCAGGGACGGGGATGGGAAGCAATAGGTGAACGAGGTGGGGTGAACCCGGCTGGGTGGAAGGGTCAGTGTCCTTCTAACGCTGTTACGTATCTCTGTGATCAAGGCAATACTACTCCCATTTCTGTCTGTCCTGTACGCATGCCTCTACCTGTCCAACCGTACTAGAGTTCGAATAAAGACATCCATGAGCTGAGTCAGCTCCCGTACCCCTCCTGCCTCCGTGGTTCCTCACCGCCGGCTCCCCGCGTGCCCGCAAAGCCCTGTCGCCACCCTGGGTGTCCCTGGCAGCGGGGATGGTGATTTCAGCAGGGGTGTTGCCTGGATGTTGTGGCCGAGCTCCTTGCTTTCTCGCACGGCTTGGATGAGAGCCCACTGGAAAGCCCACGGCAGACTGGCTTCAACATCCACGTGATACTCATTTGTTGAAGGAAAGGCACTGCAGAGCTGGCAAATGCTTTGGCTCTGCCCACTCTGACTATCAAAGATGAAATAATCAGCATTATGGCCACAGCGGTGCCATCCTTAGGTTTCAGAGTGAACACCGCATTGAGGTAAACAGGCTGGTCCTCCCTGAGCTGTCTGGGCAGCCTGGCTGCTGAGCTGAGCAGACGGCACTAAGCTGATTCATGGGTTTAGGGCTGAATATCTGGGGCCGTGGTGCTCCCTCTGTTGCCTTTTGACCAGCTCTGAAAGAGGTTTAAACGCTGTGCACCCCCCCAGGTGCAGTGTGAGCCCCTGGAGAGACCTGGCCTGACTCCGATCACTGCTGCAGTGAGTGGGAGGAGCCTCAGCCGACACCTCCAGGATGGAGATTTTGGGGCTTTCCCTGTTGACGACCCACCCCTGGGGCACGAGGTCTTTTTGTTTGAGACCAGTGGCACAGGGAGAGGCCGGGAAGGTTAAAACCAGGGGGGGGAAACCGAAGAGCTGCCACGAAACTGAAAAGAAAGGAGCCACAAATGTGAGCAGTTGGTGGCTGGGGGCCAAAGAGCAATTAAAGCGAGAGCCTTCCTCCGAGGGCGGGAGTGAGATGCTCTGCTTCCCGCGGCGGCTGCAGGGAGCCCTCGCGAGAGCCCCCGCGGTGCTGCCGAATGTGCCGGGGCCCTTCTCCCACACGGCCGTGGGCACGGGTTGGTCGTCGGATCGATGCCGAGTGCTTGGGTCGGCTGATCAGGGATACCGGGTCAAGGGGTGATGGGCACCCGCGTCCCCCCGGGGTCCTGCTCACGCAGCGTTTGGGGACTGGAGCATCTCGGTGGGGCTCAGGACCTGCCAGGCTGCTTCAGGGGGGAACTCAAGGGGACCGGGACGGCCTGACTCTTTGGGAGGTGGGTTTAGGGACAGGGTGGTCATGTTTGTGGGTCCTTAGTACAAAGCTGGCTGGAGATGTCCCCTGTAGTGTCCCCCAAGCAGCAGGACGAGGTCCCTTCTCCGTCCTGCACGAAGCCCCTTCCCATCGCCGTTCTGTACCACATTGGCCATTTGCAACCTGTTCCCCACCGACCAAAATACAAACCAGGAGGAACAAACCGGTGGCTCAGGGACTGAGTGTGTCCCCAGGGATCCCGTGGCTCCCCAGGATGTCCCTTTCCTTCCTCCTCCCTCTTTACCTGTTGGCTGGGGGGAGAGAAGTGAGTTGCTCCACACCCAACCCTGGGGCTATAGGATGAACGTCTGGCGGCCCCAGCCTAGATCCGGGGCAGGGAGGTGAGTGTGAAGTGTTACCAAACCTTTCTGAAGCCGCATGAAGGTGTGGACATGAGCCATCAGCCAGGTAAGGTCCTTGACCCGGGGACCCCCAGGGTGTTTGGGTGCAGGAGAGGGATGAAGGCCCCATCCCAAACCCGCAGCTGGTGCAGGGCTTCCTTAGAGTTTGCTCTGGGTGCTCCATCACGCTGGGCTGGGGCTGCACACTGGGCTATTGGGCATGGCCATGGGCACCCCGACTTCCCGGTGTACCATGGAGACACAGGAGGGTCGTGGTGAGTAGAGGGATGGAGATGGGAGAGGCCGGACCCCTGGGCAGGGGCAAAACCCTCTTGGGGGAGCACCAGGACCAGGCACGGAGGAGCCACAGCTCCAGAAGGGAGCAGAAAGCCCAAAGGGGACCAGAAAGGTCGGTTTATTGATGCTTTGGCTGCCCCCAAGAGAAGTTCAAACCATTTTTGGACCCAGACATCCGGCTCCCCAGTGGGCAGTGGGATGCTCCCGGCGTTCCCCATATCCGCCCGGAGCAGCCCATCCCTGCTGGTGGGCGATCCCAGCCGAGCCCAACTCCAGCAGCCCCAGCCTGGGGCCGGCAGGGATTTCGTTAATGCCGCTGCTCATTTGGAGCCGCAAGGCTTGGATCCGGGTGCTTTTGGCATGACTCCCCTCCTGGCCTGAGTTTCTTGGCTCTCCATCCCTCTTGATATAAATCCAGCACCAGCCAAGCAGGAGAAGGGGGACAAAGGATGAGGACAGAGCCTGGCACACCCTGACACCAGCCCTTTTCTTTTCCCAAATAAAAATCACCCTTTCTCCCACCTCTAGGAGCATTTTTGACTCTTTTCCTTTATTTCTGAAGCCAAGGAAAAACCAAGCAGGGAGGGAGGCACCCAGGGGCACGCAGCAGAGGGGGAATATGAGCAGAAAGACCCGGTATGGGGGGTGGGACGGTGACAGCATCCCTGGCCTCGGGGCTGGGATTAGCCATCGGGTGTACTTAAAGGAATTTTAATCAGCGAAAGATGGTGCTGTCAATAAAAACAAGCGAGAGGCTCCGTGGCGTTGCGCCAAGGCAATGAGTGCATGATTTTTAATCTAGGAAAGTAGCTGCTGGGAGGGGAACGGCTCCCATGGAACCACATCCATGCCAGGGATAACCGAGGGGCTGGATCCGGGCTGGGAGAGGGGCTTTCCCCTAGCCCAGAGCCAGGCCACCCTTTGGGGTGCTGTTGCAGGGGGAGGTGGTGGGGAAAGGGATGGGGTCTGGTCATTGCATGGGGTTTCTCTGCAGCTGGGTTGCTTGGGGACTGTTTTTCCGTGCCTCAGTTTCCCCTTTCCTCAGTGAAGATGCTTAATCACCCCTTTAAGACAGGCAGATTTGCTGGGTGGGGGGTATAAAAAGAGGGACTGCTTGCAGGGTGCTGGGTGGAGGCAGCAACGGGCTGTGGGACAGGCCTGGAGCAAAGCCCAGGAGAAAGGCAGCGAGGGCTGAGCAGCCCCGCTGTGGGCAGATAACCAGGGCTGAGCCAGCTCCCGGAGAGGATGGGTTTCCCAGAGCTTTGTGCTCCGTCTCCACCTCGGGGACAGGAGCAGCTGGAGCCGCGGCCGCTGGGCCGAGCATCAGTCTGCCCACCGGGCCCTTCCGTCCCAGGCAGCTCTTCTCGAAAGGCTTTCAAGCGGGAAGACAACTCGCCGTGAGCAGCCCTGGCAGCGACACTCACCATATCACCTCTCTCAACCTCCCGCCCCAAGCAGCGGGCACCTCCCCTTGCGTTGCGTTGCATCGCTCTGGCTGACTTGGCCTCGCGCCGCGCTCCTCTTTGGAGCTGCGGTTGGAGGTTGTGGCATTGCCCAGGGGGATTTTGGAAGTGGGGAAGCTCCCTGGGAGCCAGGTGTATCTCCTCCTTCCTACTGAAAACCTGTGGGAAAATGAGGTGGGTGCTACCCTGCCCTAATCCTGGCTCTCAATTGAGGGTACCTGTGCTTGAGGAGCCTGTGGGCTGCAGGAGGTGGAGCTGGGAGCACCGCAGAGATTATAAACCCACCCCAGAGCAGCTCTCGAGGCCACCCAAGCCTCTGGTGCAGTTGATGTTGCTGGTGGTGGCCTCGGAGCAGGGATGCTAAAGGTAAGAGAAGTGATGGAAAGGGCTACCTCGCTCTCTTTGGGACCAGTGGGATCCTATGAAGCCCCTTCCTCCTGCCAAGCCCGGCTGCAGCGTAGCAGAGCCCCAACCTCGGGTGCTGGGTCCCCATCGGCGTCAGGTGGAAACCCCCTTCCCAAGCTCGCTGTGACCACTCAAAAAACCCTCTGCAGCCCAGTCTCTTTCCAGCTTCCTGACAGCTTTATTCCCTCTATCCCCACTTCTACCAGAGCATTGCCCCAACTCCAAAGCAACCGGGACCAGTTTGCTGGTGGGAAGAGGTGGTTCAGGATTTTTCCCCGGTGTCGTCTCAACGCCCAGCAAGCTCACTGGGGTCTGTCCCAGCACCCCAGCCCGGCTCTGCCTGGCAAACCACTGCAGTACCCACAGGGTGCTGAGCCAAATGTGGGGCTGGGGTGGATGAATGCCCTCCCTCCCTCTTCCCACCCCCATGGAGATCTGCAGCTGCTGAACTCAGCAGTGGTCCCCGGCTGCTGCATCTCATCCCTTCCCCATGGGGGATGCTTCAAGCTCTTAGTCTAATAGGGCTGGCGCGGAGGGTTTGGCATGGAGGGCTGGGGATGGTGGCCTTGAAAGTGTCCAGTTCTCACTCATTTAATGTGATGAAATCTAATAAATAACTCAAGCCCAGAATGACGTTTCTTTACCATCAAGGAATGAATGAGACTTGCAGCCCATTTTTGGCTGGACCACACGAGCCTTGCATGGATTTATGTTACTGCTCTGGTATTCAGAGCCAATGGTCTTAGTCCTACCACTGCTGGAGGAAGCTCTTAAAACTCATAAAAAGTGACTTAAAATGTTTGGTGTTCTTTTTTTTCTTTTCTATCTCCCTGCTTTGCAGTATTGTAAGGTGCTGAGAAAGCCAGATGAGCAGGGGAGATGCTTAGGAGGGGATGCCAGGGATGGCAGAGGGACCCCAGGCTGCATGTTCCCCTGCCTGAGGCAACAGTGAGAACCCTCTAGCAAATCCTCCTGTCCTCAGCCTAGAAAAATTCACCTGAAATGGTTTTTACTGGGAAATTGGCTTCTCCTGCTTTGGGCAGGGGGCAATTTTCCACTGCGAAACCGTGTTTATCACCCACTCTGAATCCTCCCACTGTGAGCTGGGGATGGCACATCTCCTGCTTCTGTGGTTCCCAGTGGAAGTAAAGGTTTAAAGCAGCATCCCAGCAATGCTGGCCGTTCCCCCTGCAGCCAGGGTGAAAGCAAATGTCTAAGTGCAGAGTTTCCCCGGAAAAATCAATCCCAAATCTCCAGCCAGCTGCTGGGTTGGTTAAACTTCCAAGAAGCCACTTGGATCTGGGTTCATCCCCTTGTCCTGGGCTTTTGAGAGCCTTTTAATTAGGAGAAAGGGCTAATTGGGGGTAGGAGGGTGTCTGTGATGGGTGCGGGGGTGTTGCGGGCTGCAGTGCTTTAGAGGCGAAAGGCAATGCCTGCCCCCCGGCTCCAGAGAGCTGGGAAACGTGGATTTGCTTAGTGTGCCTTAGTTTCCCCACCCGGTTGTTCCTTTCCAGGGAAAAGTATGCTGCCGGGAGAAAAACTTTAAAGAAAATAGAAAAAAGGAAAAGGTGGTGTTTGTGTATTCTGTGAAACGAAGCTCTGGGAGTCAACTGAGGACAGCCCTGGCTAATTGGAGAGAGGAGAGCACGGTCTTATTTGCCTATTACGGTCCCAGCAACGCTGGGCTGACACACGGCTGCGAGCACAGCGAGGGTGCTGGCAGCGTAGGCAGCCCTGATGTCCCCCGTCCTGGAGGTAACCATTCGCTGGGCCTCGCCGTCTTTTTCTCAAAGAGACGACGGGATTGAGAAGGGAAAGCTCCGTGCCAGGTCACGGCTCGCCAGCGGGCAGCCAAGGTCACCCCTTCCCCAGATTGTCCCCAAAGCCCTTGCTGGGGACAGTTGCCTCCTTCCCCCAGCCCGCGTTAGTGCTACGTGTTGAGCTTGGCATGCCAATGAACACACTGCTCCTCCCAGCTGGCTGGGGACGGAGGAACCTTGTTTTCTTGCTTTTACACCTGGAAAAGGGCATCTTGGAGAGGTGAAACGAAAAAACCCGGGGACCCATGTGGTGCACGTCTCCAATTGCTCCTTCTCCTCCATCCCTGGAGGGAGGAATTGCTCTTCCCCACCAAGCTGGTGCTCCCCATGCCGTGAGGAGGGCTGAGACCCCACCGTTACCTCCCTCATTCCTTTATTTTTTAGCTGATTCATGAAATTTCTGCTCTGGCAGCGCCGTGTTGCTTTAAGCTGTTTACGCGAGTTCAGGAGGCGACAGCGCGGGGTATTTTTAGCTCGCCGGGGAGCGGAGTGGGATTAAAATGCAGTCAGTGTTACAGACGCTGGGCCTGAATCAGTATTCCTGCACAAGCCTCTCCGTGCCAGCGTTTTCCATTGAGTGTCTGAAAAACCCAAGTTTCCATGGAGACCCAGCTCCAGGGCAACCCGTTTTCCCTGCAAAAAAAAAAAAAAAAGGGAAGAAGAAAGCAGCAGGTAGGGAGCGGATGCAAGGGACGGCCAAGCTCTGGCTCCAGAAGGAGAATGGTGGCTATAAATGCTGGTCCTTTCTCACCCGGGATGCAGGCGTGGAAGCAGAGATGTGGACGTTCGGTTGCGAAACTCCGTTGAGAGGTGGTTGGGTGTGAGCTGTGTTGCTCATCCCATCCCATCCCCCCTTGGTGGGTTTTTTGGGTGTCGGATGCGTGTTCTGGGTGGTGGGTTGGCAGGAGGTCTTGGTGCCTTGCTGTAGAGAAGAGGAGCGATGTGGTGCCGAGGAGAAGATGGGTTTGGGTTTGCTCTCCTGGAATGGTGGAACTAGGAATTTGCCCCCCATCTCCAGGAATCAAATGAGTTAAATCTGCGGATCCTCTTACCTATGTTAGGGCATGTCCTCTTCTGCCCTGAGTCACCTCTGAAGGGGCTTTGCCAGGGGCAAAGGTTGTCTTCAGCCCATGGTGTGGGAGCAGAAACGCTCTAAGAGGACATGAGGATGAAGATGATCGCTTAGGATGATACTGCAGAACTGTCCTGTCTCGGTTTGCCTGCTGGCCAATGTAGAGACATCAGCCACAAGAGTCTCCTGTGGAGAAGAGACTGAAACATTCCTCTTCTCCTTTATTTTCTAGCTCAGCAAATCTCCCCTTCTCTCCCTCCTGCTGCATTTATCTTGGAAATCTGGAGGAAAAAAAAAAAAAAAGAAAAATATTGTTTCTTGCCAGACATTTATAGAATTTCTCCTGCCTGGCCCCAGCACTGTGGTTAGGACTCAGCTGGTGCGGTGACAGCGTTGGGTGGCAGGGTGGGTCAGCGTGCAGAAAACTCAGTGCTCCCAGTTTGGCACTGGTGAAGATTTGGCAAGAGAGACCCGGGACTGGCTGGTCTGCAGCAACGAGACGTTCATTTGCTTGTCCCAGTAACCGCAAGATGGTTGGTCTGCGGGTCATTCGGTGGCACCTTTGGAGGTATTGTTTGATGGGGAGGCGGACATGGGTTGTATGTTGAACCTCAGGAGCTGGTCTCTGCTCGTATGGCCCCCGGCAGGGGGGTCCTGCCTTGGTCATGAGTTTTCCAAGCAAGCCCCATCCTTGAACCCACTGAGATCCAAGCTGGAGCCAAGGTGTTTCCTTCCAGTTGCTTCCCCTTTGCTGTGATGGGACTCTTCCATGTGGTGAGCCAGCATGTAGAAACCAAGAAAACCCAGCCTGGGACCGCTTGTAGCTGCCCCACGGAGGCTGAAACCAAGAGATGATGTAAAGCACAAAGCAGAGGCCAGCTCTTGGAGTGGCCAGCCCCACCATTGCCCCCTTGCATGGGACTGCCAGACCTGCAGGGACAGAGCCACGGGTGACGTGTAACACGGTGCAGCTTCTGGGCAGGGTTGGGCTGGATCATCTCTGGAGGGATGAGCTGCTTCTGGGAGCAGAAGGGCTCCCCAGATCCAGAGCTCCTGGTGAGACCTCGTCCTGCAGCAGGACCTGAGGGCAGGTGGGCTTCATGGAGAGATGGAGTGGAGATTTCACAAGAAGGCCACGGACCGGCATGAGCCACCAAACCCCCGATGCAATCAGGTGCCTTGAGGCCACGTTCCCTGCAACGTGGTTTGGTATTTTGATTTTTCAAACCAGTCAAGAGCAGCCACGGTTGAACAAATCTATTCCGTTTTCAAAGCAGAGTTCGTGCTTTCCCATCCTTCACCTAGGGGGAAAAAAAAAAAAAAGAAACCCATCTGCAGAAAAACTTCTTCAGTTTCTCAAAGACGTTTTCATTAAGAGAAATGGATTTTTAAAACCCCACATCCTCCGAGCAAAATCCAAGTTGAGAACTTGTACCAAACAAAATGATTTTTACTGCAGCATTTTTTTTTTAGCCTGATTGATTAATATTTTTGCCCAAGCAGAATACTTTCTGTGAAAAGGCTTCTTTTGATCTAAAAACTGTCATCGGCTTTTTTTAATTGACAACCACTTCCATGTTCATTAATAGCTGTTCTCCCATCCCTAGCCTGCGCTCAGCATGCCTGAAACAGCTCCTATCCAACGGTTCTTTTCCAGGATTGGAAACAGCCGACACGATGGGCTTTTATCTGTGTTCATGGTGAATTTAGGCAGACTTGTTCCTATTCAGGCTGCGTTCAGAAAATAGTCTGTTTTCCTTGTTCTGGGTAATAAAAGAGGGGAAAAAAAAGTCATATTTCAGCCCAGCTCCTTGGTTTTGTGTAGTCTTGGAAATTGTTTCTTTCCCCACAGAGTCACGGGGGTGCTACTAGGGGGACTTTGGTGTCTGAGGTTCATGGTTCAGCTCTTGGGTCTTGGCTTTGGCCAACATGGGTTGGCAGAGGACTCGCCATGCCGCTGGGTTTGGGGGCAGCTGTTCAGCTGGGACGCAAGATGTGACCTGGTTGGGTACCTGGGTGTGGTGTGACACCATGGCAGGAGGGTCCCAGCCAGTCCCCTGCGTGCCTGGGCTTGGGGACCATGTGCTGAGGCCGTACTCTTAACCCTGCCAGATGCCCGGGGGCAACAAGGGGCTTCTTTCACGTGTGTCTCAGGCTGCATGAAACACATGCAAACAATTTGCCGCTTATCACCGCCCCCCGGGCTGCTCCAGCATCAGCCTTTTGGTTGGTTTTTTCCTGGGGTGAGCTGGTCTTCATCTTTGCTTTCTGCTCACAGAAAATGATATTGGCAGAACAGCCTGCAGGGAAAACAAAACAAAACAAAACACAAGAAAACCACCCCAAAACAAAATGCAAACCACATTGCAGCACTCCAGATATCTGTTGACTTTATTTCAGTAACCTGGCTACATCCTCTGTGGGACCCTGTGGCCCTCCATGGGGAGAAGACGCCTCGTGCAGCTTTGATCCCAACACCGATGGTCGGGCAGGGGTGGGCAGCGCATGGAAAGGGGGGAGATACATTATAAACCTGTTGCATTTAAGCCCCGGTGGGAAAAGTCGCCCTGTTTGCAGCAGAGCGTCGTGCTCTCCCTCGTGCGTGGGGACCGCAGGAGCCTTGGCCAGGGGAAGAGGGGAGAAGCCGTAAGAGCAGCTTGCAGTAAGGATGCTCTGGTTGCTTCCAGCTGGAGTAGAGACCATCTCCTTCCAGCCTACAAGCAAAGGGAAGGTCACCCGTGTCCGAGCAGCTTTGCCAGGCTGCGGCGGCACCTCGCAGGGTCAGCGCCGGCATCGTCCCTTTTGAACGTCTTCCCCTTCTCCCTGCCAACCCCCCCCCGGGTCCCTCTCTGTGGGACCCCCTCCAGCCTCTGCTTTGCATTTATAGCTGCCATTTGCAGCTCTTTTGTTGTTTTCTGCTGTTCATTTAAAAAAAGCAGCTGACACCCTCTTGCTGTTCATAGAAGGAAACTATTTAGGGACATAACTAGTGGGTTTTGGAAAACTTACCATAACGGGAGAGCTGTGGTTCCTTCCAGCCTTGCATCTGCCCAGCTCCCTGCCAGCCAGCTCTGCTTAACGGGATGCTTTAATGGGATGTTAATGACCAAAAAAAAAAAATACCACAGAGCAATTTCTGAGCAGAGTACTTGAGAGTCAGCTGGAGCGGGGGGCTCCTTGTGCTTCCCGAGTGCTTGTCCCTCCCGGAGAAGGACGTCACATTCCCGTAACTGGTTTAAATGTGTCCTCAGTGCTGACTGGCGTGTTGAAAGCCAGCGTGAGACGATGAGCTTGGCAGGGCTGGGTTTTGGGGGGGGGAAATGACCTTTTGAGAGGCTGGGGCTGAACTGAAACAACCCCTCCAGAGCAGCACTTGAGAAGTGATTAGGGAGAAGCTGGGAGAGGTGCAGGTTCTCCTCTCTGGTCACGGCTGTGGCCGTGATGGGGGGAAAACATGTCAGCTCTGTGCAGCAGAATGAGGGCTGCTGGATCGCAGAAAATGATGGGTATAAATTGGGGGTGGATGCGGAGGAGCCCCTTCGGGGTCCCCCATCCTCTGCTAAAACCCACTGAGAGACACCATGGGCTAAACGTGCCTGGTCGTGGGGCTGCTGCTCCGCTCTCAGGCAGCACCCACTACCCCTGACTTGCAATTCATGGGGCTTTTGTTTCTAAATTCAGCACTTTTGGGGCAGGAGGGGTGTGGAGGAAGGCGGATGGGGGAGGAGGGGAAGCATTTCTCTCTCTGGATCCGTTGTCTAATCAAAGGGATCCCGACTTTAAAGGCTTCCCATTCGGCGTGGAGCCCATGGGGAACAGGCATCATTAAAAAATGTACAAGTGCCTCCGTTCCCCAGCACCTCTTTGAAATCGCTGGCGACGGCACAGCCTCGGCGTGGTAGCGGGGAGCCGCCAGCCGCACGGCAGAGCCACGCTGTGCCGCTCCCGGCAGCCGTGCTGCCGCTGCTGCTCCTCCACGCCGGCCCCTGGGTACCACAACGGGGATCGGGCTTCTGGGAAAAGCGACGTAAATGCAGGAGCGCTCCGGGCTGCAGGCACCTCCCCGACCCAAAATGCAACACACGTGCTAGGACTTGTCTTGTTTTGCATGTTCACCCCTTCTCCCCATTTCCCTCTGGAGTCGTACAGATGTTACCGGAGCCAGCGAGCTTTTTTTGGGATAAAACAGCCTGCTTTGGTCCGAGGGATGCTTTTCTCTCCCTCTTGTATAAGCAAAGAGCTTTGTCCTACAACAGCCGTACCCAAAACGCCAAACCAGCAGGAGGGAGGTGATGCACACGTTGGGGCTGAGCTCTCAAAGCTGCACGCTACATTTGGGTCAGAACCCACTTTTCTACCCTCCGATGGGCAGCATGGGGCCAAGACGCTCTGCAAAAGGGCCTGCTGGTGGCTGGGGGGAGGAAGAGGTGGGGATACGGAGGCTGGGAGGGAGCCATGGGGGTGGTGGGTGCTCTCGGCTGCTCGGGGAAGCGTGCGGAGCCCACGCCAAGGATGCTGCTCCTGGCAAATCGATGCTAATCCCGTTGTCTCTGCTGCAGAGCCGGCACCGCCCCGGCAGGCGGAGGGCGATGGGCTGGACAGGAGCGAAGGGGGTGCAGGGGGGAGCTGAAGCGCAGGTGGAAATCAGGATGGCTCATGTGTCTCCTGGGGGATCTTAAAAGAGGTGTAACGGGGGATCCCCAGCTTCCACAGTGGGCAAGGAGCTGCCCGTGCTGTTGGGGGAAGGTCTCCTGCCTCTCGTGGCCATGGTCCATGCCTGTCCTTCTCAAAACCTCACCAGGAGGAAGGCTAAAAGAGAAGTTTCTTAGTAAGCCCCATCACCTTTGCTCCTGGCTCCTCTCTCCATGTTTCCTTGCTGGTTTTACTCTCCAGGTTTCCAGCCTCCAGGCCAAAACCATCCCCTCCATGGCTGCCCTTCACTCTGCCACAGCAGCCAGCACCCACGCCATGTCCCACCTTGACACCCTGTTGCTGACTGCATTTTCCTGGGATCAGCATCTTCCCAAGATGCAGGAAGCATAATTTTCTGGGTTTCTCCCCTTAAATTTTCCCTGTGGAGGTTTTACCTGGTCTGATTGAAATTCAGAGGATCAGGACATCCTGGCTGGTTATCAGCCCTGATAATCACCGCCCCGAGATGCTGAAAAGCAGCTGCTTTGTGGTGGTACGGCACCGAGCAGCTCCCCAAGATCCCCCAGCCTTGGCAGAGCCGTGCAATCAGGCTGGGAAGGAGGGCAACCCGCTGGGGCTGGGGGCTAATTATTCTAATGGGGGAGAAAATTTCCTGGGGGGAGATGGGAATAATCCAGGAGATGAGAATAATCCAGCCACATTTGGCGTAAACCCATCACGCCCGAGGCTCATGGTGATGGGTGGGAGAGGAGCAACTCGCCAGCCGTGGGTTCTGCCACCGATGGACTTCTTAGCCCTGGGCACACCGCTTCACTCCCAGACTCAGCTTTGCTATCCCAACTCGAGGCTGCTGGTGTGCTCTGCTGCTTCCCAAAGGCTGCTTTGGCTTTTTCCTCAGATTATGCTTATTTTTGTGGCTAGAAGAGACCATTGTGTTCAGTAACTTTGAATTCCTGCATTAGACAGGCCGTAAAACGCTGCGCGGTACTAAGCCTTATTATTAGTGTTTATTACTGCGGAGGGAACAGGCAGGGAAAGCGCAGCTCCATGGGTGGGGAGCTTTTTAAAGCAATCACCTACGGCCATGCAACCTGTTATGAAAACTCTCTGCATAACCAGGATGGATTTGTTATGTGCACAGGGGATGTGGGTAATGATAGGAAAATCACCGTCTCTTGACAGAGAAGAGCCTGCCGTGCTTCTTCTGGAAATTAGGGGGGTTGGCGCAATTGTTGTAGGTGTTTGCCCCCCCTTTCAGGGTTGCTTTGCTCACGCAGGCGGGGATGGTGGTGGTTGGCAAGCCAAGGCGTTGTGTTTGATTCAGCGACGCCTGCCCAGACCAGGGCTGGCTGCCTGGCTCTCCTCGTGAGCACAGGGAGCCGTGCTGGGTTAATTCCTGGGTAGGAAACCACAGGGCCGAGCGTACTTTTGCCTGATCATTCCCTGCGTTCGCCACTGGGGTCTGGTGATGGTTTTGGCTCAGATCCACCCCCTCCACCCCTGCTGACCAGTGTGACCAAGAGGGCACCGGTGGGTTTTTAGCACTGGAAGCTCCAACCTGGGCAGGACCTTGCTATGTGAGGGGCTTGATGGGCTTAAAATGGGACTCGTGTGGCTAAAGTCTGAGCAGGCTTTGGTTTTGGGGTGGAAGGCAAGAGCCGGGAGGTGCCCTGAGATGGGGGAAGACCTCGAGATGGGGAAGAGCTGGAGGTGTGATGAAGTCTTGGGTGGAGGCGCAGAGTCTGGGAAGCACAGCTTGGAGAGGAGTTTAGGAAGGGCTTAACAGGCATCATGAACACTGGGTTGTCCCCAAGGAGTAGGAGAGGAGGAGGAAGGGATTTAGCCTGGTACAGCATAGGAGCCACAGTCCCTTTGGTCCTTATCCCTCCCTTCTTCTGCTCAGCAGCTTCCCCGCACCCACCTTCCGCCCCAGCAGGTTTCACCTTCACTCTGCCCGCCTCAGCCCCCCTCTCTCCATCGCTGGCAGGACAGCCTCTGCCCCTACAGAGGGGCCCAGCACCGCTGGGTGACTGTGCCACCCCCTCTAACCACGCCAAGACCTGCCATCGGTCAACCCAGCCCCCCAAGGTGAAGATCTCAAGAGCTTCTGTAGACCAACCCAAGTTGCAAGGGGGCTTGGGGGAGGCTGGCATTTTTGCTGCACCTGGATATTTTTTTCTTTTCTCCCTCCTGCACAGTGAAGCCTGGGAAGGAGAAATGGATGAAAGGACCCGAGGAGCCTCTGGGGCCAGACCCAGCCCTGCAGTGTGGGGACCTTACCTGCTGCTGGAGAAGGGCAGTGCAGGGAGGGGGAGAGATGGGAGAACAGGCTGAACTCATCGAGACATTCACAGGCTGGCTTCCCTCCTCTCTGATTTTGTTTAAATTAAGCCATCTGCCCGCATTAAATGGTAAATTATCTTAGCTGCTGCCTGTCTCCCTGTGGGGACAGCGGCCAGAGGAGCGGGGGGAGAGGGTGAACGCCGCAGGGCTGCAGCGCTGGCTTTGGACCCGGGGAAAAGGTGCCTCCCATGGAGGTGGCTGTCGCGTCCCCTTCTGCACACTGGAGATCAGCCCCAGGCAAACTGGAGCCGCTCACCTGGGAAGATCACAGCCCTGCTCCGCTGGCCTCCGAGGAGGATTAGCAACTGGTATGTAATCCATCTAATCAAGCCAAGCGTGGTGTGACCTTCCTTGGCTTGTGTCCTTGGGAGTCCTTTTCAGTGAGTGATAAGAGCTCTTGTCATGATGCTGTGGCTTGGAGAAGGGAAGGGATGCGGTGCACCAGGACAGAGGGTTTGGAGCTGCCATGGGAAACAGCAACCCGGGGCTGAAGCAGGACCCAGATTAGCTCAGGGTGGGATTTTGCTTGATTTCTGCCTTGGCACACAGCACCTGCAAAAGAGGCGAGAGGTGCACTGGTCTGGTGGCTGAGGGAGGACGTTTCCCCATGTTGTTTACCTTGGAAAGACCTTCCGGGTCCTCCAGGGATGTCTTCAGAGGTGGAGCCCGCTCTGGGTGAGCACCCACAGTCGAGGCAGGGGGACTCTCTTCCCTTTGGGCAGCTCGGAGCCAGTCTCCAACCCTGCTGCAGGGTCCCAGCTGGGGTCTCTCATCATGGGCTGCCAGCCTCTGGCAGAGGATTCAGTTTCACTTGGTCCCCTCGGCTCCTGCCATGCTGGATGGTCTCCTGTGGCAGTGCCACCCCTCAGCAACACACATAACTGCCACCTCTCCCTCCATGCAGCACCCAATGCTGTGCCAGCACCCTAAAAATAGCCACCCTTTCTATACAGCTGTTGGCCCTGGGGAGGACACGGGCTCTTGGTGCTTGTTGACAGCTCCTTGCTGAGACCTGGCTCTTGTCATTGCCGCAATGAGTCGTGCGGTCTCTATTTGCCTTTGAGTGTGTCCCCCAGGTTGCACCAGGGACATGCTGGGTGGCTGGACGCAGCTCATCGTAAGCCACCCTCTGCCACCAGCACCCTTTAGGGGCCCTTTGCAGGAGGGAGGAGCAGGGGAAGGGGTAGGAGACCATCGGTGCTGGGAGAACGGACTGGGATGAAAGAAGTGGGTGAGAAGAAAAAGCAGCAGGAGGTGGAGGGGGCATTAGGGGCTCCAAAGTGCCCTGTTGTCTGGTCACTGGCAAAACCCCAGCCCATGTGCTTGGGTTTCCCTGGGGACTCAGGGACGGGATGGGTGCTGGTGCTCATGGGAAGAACTTCCCTGCTCAGCAGCGTCCCAGCTGAGTCTGCATCTCCGACGCCGAGTCTGCTCTTGGAGAGCAGCCCTGGCCCGCTGTGCAAGAGCAGCCACCAGCTCCGAGCACTCTGGCTCCGCTGAAGTGCAAAGGATGACTGCTCTCCCTCGGTTCAAACTGAGTAAATAGTGAACAAGACCATTTCTCCGGCCATTTTTCTCCCTCTGCCTTTCCATTGCTCGGCCTCTCTCATCCCTCTTGCACCCACGTTGCTTTAAGCACAGCAGGAGCCAGGATCAGGCAGCATGGCTCTGCTCTGTGCCCCGTGCCCGGGTTTGGCTTGCAGCAGCTCAGGGGGCCCTGGACCTGCACCAAGAGCATCTGCAAGCAAGTTGCTCCACAGAAGCTCTTGGTAACTGTCCTGGCTGGTCCAAGGGCATAGTCTGGGGCTGTCCTGGCCTCACCAGGAGCGCCAAGGGCTTTGTGGCCATCCATGTGATGGTGAGGAAGGTGGTTAGATTCAGCGTGCGGGTGGCAGCACTCAACATTTCTCTTGGTATAATGTTTTCTGAAGCTGTAGGGTCTCCTCTCCACATTTTGGTGGTCTCCTGGGCTCAAGCTCCTGCTCTTAGAGGGATTTTGGGGCATCTCACCCCATCTGTACTTGGTCTCAGGGTGCCAGGCTGTAGCACATGGGTGCTGCTGAGCTCCTAACAGAGAAGGATCCTGGATCCGTCCCATGCTGGAATACGGATGCAGGAGTTGATGAAGCATCTCCAGGACCGATTGTGCAACAGGACTTCCAAAGGACCTTAGCTGAGAAGTTTTACAGTGAGCCACGGTTTCCCCTGTCCTCAGCTCCTCTGTCCCATCTCCCAGCCAGAATCCGGGGAGATTCCTTCCAACAAGCAGACAAATATTCACAGCAGCTCCAGCCTGCATTTGACTGAGGTGTGAGAAACAACCTCAGTGCCAAACCCCGAACATGTAGCAAGCGCCCAGGGAGGAACGGGCTGCACCAGCTCACGCAATCCGGTTTGCTGTGAATGCACCGAGAGTGTCAGCGGCGGTTACTGCGTCTCAGCGGAGCGATGGTAACCTGATTACCAGCAGCCTCTGCCTTGGGGTCATTAAGCACCAGGAAAAAGCAGCTAGGGTCTCTTAAAGGGGTCTCTTAAAGCTTTCTGGAGAGATTTGGAGCAAAATTGAAGGTCTGAATGTCCTCTGGCTCTGAGACGTGTTTACTCCCATGTCTGTGCTGCTCCACCTGCCTTGTGGGAGAGTTTGGAGGAGCCTGGCTGGGAAATCCAGGCTGGACCCTGGTGGTTAAACCTCACTGGTGAAATGCTGGGGCTGCTCACCTGGGACGGCGCAGAAGCAGGTTAAAATCCTGCTGAGGGGCTGGTGGAGCTCCCCAGGAGGCAGGACCTCATCAGGGATCCATTCCTTCTTTGGGATCCCCATTTTCTGGTTTACTACATGTTCTTGTCTGTATTTTCTGAGGGATTCCAGTGAGTCAGCACCTTGCAAGGTTTGGAGGTGTCTGAGCAGCTGGGGAAGTGCCAAAAAAAAAAGAAAAAAGGTAAAGGTGGGTTGCAAATGAGGCAATTTGGGAGGGAAGGAAGGGATGAAAAGCCAAGGAGAAGCAGCAAGGATCATTTCCCCCTTTTCTGCTGGAAACCAGAAGCTTCTTCCCACTCAACGTGCCCAAAGGAGCCAGACAAAATCCCCATGACCACCTAAGAAACGCCCAAACCGAAGCAGTTGGGATGAGGGGCAGACAGTCGCCGGCGGATGGGATAGAGCTTAGTGCTGGGAGTTAATAGCCTGTGAAAAGGATGGATGGGAAGGGCGAGGGGCAGAGCCTGAAGAGCAAATCAGACCTGCGGAGAAGACGAATGAGCTGATGGCTCAAGATGAATGACGGCACTTTCTCAAGGGCATCAGCGGGAAGAGGATGGGGTGGGAGACCGCGGCGGAGATGAAAGGGTTAACCTAACAAACTGGGTTCTCAGCAGCAGCAAAGACTTGGGGTTTTCCACTCATTTGTATTTCTCTCCTGGCAGTGTTTAGGTGTAATAAACCCACATGTGTGGACACACACATACACGTTGCCCTTCCCCTGAGGGCTGCCTTGGAAAATAACCTCTTCCATCTGCAGGGTTGGTGCGTGGCTCTCGGCCAGGAGGCACCAGGGGCCCGATGAGCTCCAGGGATGGGTGATTATCCACAGGTGTCAGACGGGAAAATTGAGAGGAAAAGCAGTGAAATGGCTTGGCCCAGGGTGGAAGTTAAGATGCTTTTGGGGCTATGGACGGACCTGCTGTTTTCTTGCAGGTCGTGCGCAGCGGGGATGTGCTTTTGCTTTTGAGCAGGGACTAAACATCGGCCCAAAGCATCAGGCCCAAGAGCAGATCTTGTCCTGAATACAAAGGTTTAATCTACTTTAAGACTACAGAGGGTCTAAAAGCCCTGTTGGGTGCCTGGGCAGGGCTGCAGAGGGGAATATTTCACCCTGGTTGCTCTTGGCTGGTGATTAGCAGCACCCTGCAGCAGGAGGGGGGATGGACCCCGCTGTGCTCTGCCCTGGGCCGGCCCCGGCTGCTATTCTTGCTCAGCCGTGTCTGCTCCTTTTTGGACTGTTTTTTGTCTTCAGCCAGCCAGGCACCCCATCTCCCAGACAGGAGAGATGAAAATGAGCTCTCGTCCTCTGTGGAGGAGAAGATCAGGGACAGACACGGAGGAAAAGTGAGGGAAATTAAGCAGAAATAGCTTCAGGGGTCATTTAAAAATATCCCCACGACTCCCTTAAATATATATTTAGCAAGAATTCATAGTCCATGGCTGAGGGAGCTCCAGGCACCAAATGTACAGAGTGGTTTTTGGTAAAGACCCACGGGATCTTGCACAGCTTAGAGGGGAAGGAGGTTCGTGGGATGGAGATGGAGGAGATCCCAGGGCAGGATGCTGCAGGGTTGCTCTCAGCCACCTTCCCGTGCCCATGAACTGGCCTCACAGCATGTGTTGAGCTTTGTGGGTCTCTAAAACAAGGTCCTTTTCCATCAGGGGCTACCAGCAGGCCAAATCCAGGGCTCCTGCTGATGGGGCAGGGCTGGCAATGCAGCCCTCGGAGACCCCGCGGGCTCTCACCAGCCTGTGTGTGGCAGGTTTGTGGTGTCACCAGCCTGTCCGTCGTGGTTTTCCTCCTTCGGGAGTAACCTGCACTGGTCCCTCAGTCTGAGTGAGGATGGCCCGGCTTGGGTCCTCGTCCCCATGAAGGCTGGGAGCGGACGAGGAGATGTTGGACTGAGCCCAGCCCTTCTGGAGAAGAGAACTGGTGACGGACCAGCTAGAGGGATGGAAAGGCATGGCATTAAATCTGTAATGCAATGCTCGTGAGGAGCCACGAGTGGCAGGTATGGTCCTATGGGAGTAAGAGTATGAAGCCACCACGGGGTCAGTGCTTGGTGGGTGTGAAGCCCTGGGATGGTCAGGAGCGGCACTATGCCCCTCGCACCAGTTGGCCCATTGGCATTGAGCTGCTAAAGTGTTTTCCAGCTCCCAGTCCTGTAGGAGTAAGAAAATTCCCTTGTTCCTAGGAGCACTCTGGGCTAAAGACCCCATCGCAGAGCAGCCCATGTTGCCCAGCTCCCAGGCCTGCCCCAGCAGCTGCATGATCAGCCAGAGCCCATGAATTATTCACCGCTCCTCCGGAGGATCCCGTTACACCACGGAGAAGGGTCTCCTTGAGCAGCAAAGCCTTGCTCAGGGCTGTCGGCTTGGAAACCCAAGAGCTCGAGGGAATTCAACTCGCACGTTCCTTCCTCAGGTCCAGCGTTGCTCCGATGGCAAAGTCAGGCAGGGTTTTGACTTTGAGGCCCCGCCTGAAGGTTGGTGGGTGTCTCCTTACAGACCCGTGGGCTTTATTGATTGTCTCCTGCCCAAGTTCCCACCCAGTCCAGATTGTAACTGCTCCCCTTGAGATGACAAATGGAGCTGCCAGCCTCTGATTTATTTTAATTGCCATCTTTCCCTCCTGCTAGCGATGTAAAGAGACGATGGACGTGTGCTGGAGTACCTGAGCTGGGGGGCATTTGGTGCTTGGTGGGGGCAGCGTCCATTCCCACCTGCCTGGCCCAGAAAAAACTCCTCACTGAAAACCCACAGCGTGGGGAAACTGAGGCACTGGAGCTGGTTAGGAGGAGGTGGGAATTTGTGCACAGGTGACGGGGCAGAGAAACCAGTGCCGGGCTGCTCGTGCATGGCAGGGGCTGGTAGGGTGGGGAAGGGGGATAACTAGGAAAAAAGGTTTATGGTCAGCACGTGCGTCCTCAGAGCGGAGGGGTTCCAGGCACCTTCTGGCCTCCTCGCCTGCCACGCGGGGTGATGCATTTCATGCGCGACACCTTTTTCGCTTGGGGAGGTGTTGGAAAGGAGGGAAGAAGTGATGAAGACTTGGTCTTTCCTCCTCTAGGGCTGCAGGCAAAGATGCCCTGATGGGACAGGAGAGGACGTGCTGCTTGGCATGATGCTCTCCGCTCCCACCACGGCTGGGGCATGTCAGAGGGAAGAGCTCCGAGACATGACACACGCCACTCTGAAGAGTAAAGGGACACGAGGGACTTCTGCACTTTTGCAACAGCGCTTGGCACGGTGGGGGGCAAGGGGTGGAAGATCCTTAGGGGGGTGGAAGATCCTTAGGGGGGTGGAAGAGAGGCGCAAGGTGCCTGAGAGCTGGCTGGCACCTTCTGGGTCCCCCCATGTGAGTTCTGGGCTCCCCGCAGGCTCCTGCCCAGCTTCTCCCTTCCCAGCTGCTTGTGCAAATGGTTGAGAGACGTCTTTCGCCGCAGGCCGTGTCCTTGCTTCCCTCCCCGCTGGGACAAGGGGAAAGGGGGTAGGTCTGGGAGCTGGGAACCGGTGCCACCGACTGGCTTTTCACAGCAGCCCTTAGTACTGCCTCTCCTTTCTGGAGCCAGTGCCACCCATCCCGCGAGCATGTCACCCTTGGCGGTGACGCTGTAGCTCAGAGCGGGGATGGGGGGGGTCCTCCCCCGCCAAATTCCCTCTCTCATCCTATCCAAGGAGAATCCTCCTTCACCAAAAGCACCCAAGAGCCTTGGCTGAGACCAAGCCACGTCTCGGGTCATTTCGGAGCCCCGTGAGGTCCCCCTCCTCCAGAGCTGCCACCTGTTTGCCGCCTGCTGAGCGAGACCCAGCTCGTGCGAGGCTGCTGCGGCGCTCGTTCATCATGTCCCGGCCGCGGCAGCGTGTCACTGTGCAGTGACATGGCAGTGGCTCGAGCGGAGGCTCCAGCGTTTAAAGGCGCCTGCCTGCCGGGATCGTGGCGGGTCTCTGCTCGCCACAAGTACAGACAGGCTGAGTCCTTCTGGGCCGTGCTGCTCCTCTCCAGGAGGACGGCTTCATTTTCCTCCCGAGGAGGAAGAGGAACCGAGGCACAGAGTGATGGTGGACCAGATTGCTGCCTCTCGGAGAAAGGGTCTCTGAGTGGAGTAGGATGTAAAATTGGGCTCCTCCGAGCACAGGTAGCGATGGGAAGGCAAAGGCAGCAGCTTGCAGGGGGCAGATGGACCGGAGATGGGCGTGAGCCAAGCCGCCTGAAGCCCATGGATGTACACAGCTTCCCAGGGCGCTGCTTGGCTTCCTCAGGCTGCATTCCCCCTGGAGGAGCTGTGGGGCCCCGCCAGGAGGGACCAGGGGTGGGCACCCAAAATCAGGTGCCTCCACCCCATACGGATGTCGCTGTCCTGAGGCGAGGGGCCAGCCTTGGTGAGTGTCTGGGAGGGCAGCTGGGGACTGGGAAGGGCAGGAGGCCAAGGGCATGGAGGGTCCCTGGGAGCTGAAGTCTTTTTAATTACAGATTCGTGTCCGTGCACCAGCTACCGTCAGGACGCAGGGCTTTGGTGAAGGATGCGGCCCTGCAACGTGATCCTGCATCCCCGATCCTGCCTTAATTCTCTCTGCACTTTGGGGGTTTATTCTTCCCTCTCCATTAATCTCTGAATATTAGGTGGAAAGCGAACAATTACTGTGCTAATGGCTCCATAAATTCCTTCATTACTTATTAAACCCCAGCACTCCCCACGCAGCAGAGGAAAAGAGATGAAATCGAGAAGAAAAAGCAGCAGAGGGGGCGTTAGGAGGGGCTGCACCAGGGCAGAAGGCCCAGCTCCTTTGGCCAGCCCCGGATCAGGCCCCGGCTATTCCTGGGCTGCCGTTGCCCTCTGCCGGCAGCGGGACGGGCAGGGGCTGCCTGCTCTGCCTGTTGGGCAGGACCCCGGGACGTGGGGCTGGGGTCCCCAGGGGGAGCAGGGGGCTGAGGAGCGCAGGGGATGCTCGTGGCGAGGATGCTCTGAGGATGTTGATGGGCAGGATGGGGCGTAGGGACCACCCTGCTTGGGGAACGGCAGCAAACGCTGTCCCCAAAGCCCTTGGGGATGGTGCTGAGCAGAGCTGGCCCAGGGCGAAGGGAGCCTGGCTTTAGGCAGCGGTTGACTCGAGTGGAGGCACAGGGCAGGGTGAGGAGCCTTGAACTTGCCCCCCCCGTCTCCCCACGAGGCTGCCAGCGAGCGCCGGACACTGTTTTCCCGGCTGCAGGAAGAAATCCGCTCTCTCCCGGCTTTCCTCGAGGTGCTGGGAGCTGCCTTGCGGTTCGCTGCCAAACCTCACCGGCATCCCGCAGGGGTGGATGTTCTCCAGGTTTTTTTTTTTGGTTGTTGTTTGTGTGGTGGTTTTGTTTTTTTTTTCCCTTGCTGGCGAAGGCGAGGTCTGGGCGGCTGCGGAGATCGTCGGGAGAATCGCAGCGACGGTTCGAGGGAAGTTTTCGCCTCTCCTCCAGGTCAGAGTGTGTGACAGCTCACTTCTAGGCTGGCAGCTCCGCTCCCGGGAGGGCTCTTGTGGCCTTGCCTAAGTGAGGCTAATGTATTTCGACGTCTCTAATGGCCGGCTGGGCTACAAGTACATCTCCAGGAAGAAAGGCAGCTCGTCTGAATGCAAAACTGCAAACAAGCACTTGCCTCCCCAGCCGAGATGTTGGCAAACCTTCTGCCTGCGTCTCAGCGCCGGGGGCTTTGGGATCTCACCAGGGAGCCCTCTTCGCTTCTCCTCCTCTGTCAGACTGAGTTCCGCTGCGATCATCTCCAGCCAGGGTTTGAAAGGAAGATGCACAGCGAAACCCCCAGAGAATGGGTTTTGCAGGAAAACAGCAAGTTTCTTGGGTTCTGCAACACCCAAGTATCCTCCGGGATGAGCCCAGCTCCGCAGAGGGACCTGGATGCCCAGCTCCCACGGACACCAAATGTAATCAGACGTTTCTATCTAGGCCAGGGGCTCAAGGGCCATCTGGCACCTTAATTATTCATACACATATATATAAGCGCAGACAGAGCACTCTTTATCTAGCCAGGGCCTGGGGGGAGATTCCTGCTTGTGCTGGGTCGTTTCTCACGGCCTGACAAAGCGTGCTCTTCTCCAGGGCTGGTTTCAGGTGCCGCGTTACCTCTTCCCAGTGCCAAAACCCCCTCCAAAACACACCAGTGCCACCAAACCGAGCGCCGCAGAGAGCCACATCAGCGGCGACTGACGTGGAGGTGGAAAAATCCAGGAGGAGGACAGTCCCCCCTCGGAAGGAGCGGGGCAGGAGGACTGAAATCAGATTAAATGTCTGCCAGGAGGGCCTGTCCCTGCGATGATGTGGCCCAGTGGGCCCCCAAGGTGTCTTTTATGCCGTGACTCATCAGCTGAGGAATTTTGATTTGTCTTTCGCTCCCAACCTGAGGCACCACGAGGAAGCGCTTAGGACCTTGGCAGATAGAAGTCTCTATCACTAGCTGTTTAAAGTGATGTATTTCCTTCTCAAGCCAGTGGAGCTGTGCCAGGTTTTACCAGATGTAACCTCAAACATGAAGCTGAAATATGGCAAAATAGGGTTTTCCCCACGGTTTTATCTTACGTAGCTGAGGAGTGATCCCTCAGCTCCTCTGCGATGCTCTGGCAGATGCTGTGGGACCCACAGGAGGGGAGCTGGTGGGGAGCGGTACCTGCATGGGATGGGGGCGCATCTGAGCCAGAATAAAGTGATGCTTTTTTATCATCAACTGGGATATTCTGGTCCCCACAGCATGATGTAGGCTGGGCCTCCAATCCATTCCAACCCAGCCTCCTTTCCAGCAACCCTGGCCCTGGAAGTGAGATATTTCCGTAAAATGGTAACACCTTGACAAAACAGTAATTTTTCTAGGGGAAAACAACAACGCCTGAGCTTTATCCTTCAGTTGTGTGTCCCCAGGAAAGCAGCTCGACCCAGACAAGAGCAGATAAGCCTGTCTGACAGACTCCGTGTCTCGCTCAGCCGAGGCTCCTCCGTGCCGGTGATGCCTCACATACCTTTGTATCACTTCATCTGGACGATTCACATCCACCTAATTGTATCTGTCTTCCCTATACTTAACGATAATTACATCCACATGAGCTGGGCCTGTCTCTGATACGCCTGTTAGGTTAACTCAGTGTTGTTGCATCGGAGGATCTCATTTGCAGAAGCTCAACATAGATTTCAAACACAATTTCTATCACTCCTGGGTCTATATTTAGACATCAGCTATTTACCCGCCACTGAAAACCCGCCCACAATTTCGGGAGCCTCTGTGTACCATCTCTGTCAGAAGGAGATGATATGACAGGGAGAAATGCAGTCTAATGGACTGCTATTAAAAAATCTGATTCAATTCTCCCTCTGTTGGCTTAAGACGTTCCTGGGGAGCGATCTTATTTCCATGGGGTGACACAGAGATGCGAGGACATTTCACTCAGAGGCACAGCGAGGGAACATTGTGCTTTCTGCTCTCCTTATTTCAAACCACTTAGGCTGTGATTATAAAACATGGCTCAGGGGGGCCGTAGCATCGCTGGGTTAAACGAAGTTCTTCCTACTGCAGTGTGGTTGCAGGGGTTTGGGTTTGTTTTCTTTCTCCCCGGGTACCACTGGATTTCGATGCGTTTCGGTGGCAGCCAGGAAGAACGAACGGATGATTCTCCCAGCGCAGCCCTGGGGGTGTGAAATTAGGGTTTGGTGGGGGGTGATTTGTGGGATAGTGGGATGCAGGGGCAGCGCTTCCATGGGGCAGAGCCAGATCCACCTCTGTCACAGATTCCTCACCCTTTGAACCTTTCTTTCTCCCTGACACCAGGCGGAGGCAGAGCAGGGGGGAGCAAGGAGGAGCAAGAGTACAGCGGCAGCGCTCGGGGGAGCGGGATGCTCACAAGATACACCGATTAGAGCCACTTCTGGTGGGTGTGGGGACTGGGTTTCCCTGACCCGGAGGTCACAGCAGCTCCAAACCTTTGCCTCAGAAGACGGAAACCAAAGCTGGTTTTCCCATCCCCAACCACCTCTTGAGCTCCAACTCCCGAGCGAACGAGAGCGCTGGTGGAAGAAGAAATGTAGTGGCATAACTAACGTTATCCGTGGGACTTTAAATGGGGAATATTGGCGGTGTTCGAACGCCTCGAGCGAGGCAGTAACACGGCGAGGTGCGACCGTGCCATGCGGCAGTCGCCGGCCCTGCTCCCTGCCGCTCCTCCTCAGGCTCCCACACCCAGGAGCGGGGGGCCGGGCCCTGGGGCCCAGAGACCTGTGGGGCACCCGGAGCCGCACCGGGCGGCGTTTCGGTGTTTCCTGGTGCGAACATGTACAAGGGAAGCGGCGGAGGGGCAGAACGGGCACTTACTGCGGGCCGAGCTGTCGCGACCCGCTTGAACGCTCTCTCCTTTCCCCCTCCGCTGAAGTTCAGCCCCAGCCCACCCCGCTGGCGTTTATCCCCTGACCGCTCCCGCCTCTCTGCGGGCTGAGGAGACGGGCGGAGACCGCAACCCCCTCCCCGGTCCTCCACACCGCGCCGCAGCCCGGCGCGCTCTGAGCCCTTCGCGGCGGCCGCACGGCGAACCCTGCCGGGGAACCGCCCTCTTCTCCACTGCGACCAATCAGAGCCCAGAATAAGCGTGACTGATCTCCGCTTTAGCCTATCGGCAAGCTATTTGATTGCACCCAATCAGATGCCTAGGGAGATTTTTCTCGCCCAATGATAAATGAAGAGTGGAGCTTGGGCAGCAGCCCGCGCTTCTTCGGGAGCGGCGTGGACTTCAGCCAATCAGAGCAGTGCAGGAAAGGTTACCAGTGACCAATGAGGAAAGGGTGCGGGGAAAGAGCAGCTCGCGAGAATTTGAGAGGGACGATGGGAACCCGCGTCTGAGCGAGCGGGCCAATGGGGAAGGGCGGGGCGGGGCCGCAGCAGGACTATTATAACTGGCAGGTAAGAAAGCCAATCAGAAGGAGGAGGTAAGTTCGGCCCAATGGCCAATGAGCAGAGGCAGTCCTCCCATGGTTGAACGGCTACGATTGACAAGGGGATTCCCAATCAGAAGACCGCGCCCTTTCTAACAGTCCAATGAGCGAGCGGGGCGGGGAGGAGTGTGTGGGGGGGCGGCTCTTCCCGCCTCTTCCTCGCGGGCGCGCAAGGCCGGTCGGCCGAAGGGCAGCCCGCTGAGCCAATCGAAAAAGTCAGAGAGGAGGGGTAGGCGGGACTTCCGCCCAACGGGGGCGTGGGGGTGGGGGGGCGACGCTCTCGGCGGCCAACGAGGGCGGCGGGCCTGCGCCGAGCGCCCAATGGGCGCCGGGGGGGCGGGGCTGGCTGCCGCCGCGGCTTCCAAGATGGCGGCGGGTGCGTGAGCGCGGCGGTCAGTCAGTCGGTGAGGCCGCCGGCGGGAGCAGGGCCGGGGGCGGGAGGGGGCCCCGCCGCCCGCCGCCATGAAGGGCAAGGAGCGCTCGCCGGCCAAAGCCAAGCGGTCGCGGGGCGGCGGGGGCGGCGAGGACTCGGCGTCCTCCTCCTCGTCGGCGCGGGGCGAGCGGAGCAGCAAGAAACCCAGCGGCTCCGGCGGCTCCAACGGCAGCGGCGGGAAAGCGGCGGCAGCGGCGGCCTCCAACGAGAGCAACAGCGGGAGCAGCCGGCGCGGCCCGCACCCGGACAAGGCCGGCCGCGCCGGCAGCCGCGAGTACGAGGCCGGGGCGGCGGCGGCGGGCGGCGGGGGCAGCCGGCACGGCTACGGCGGCGGCAGCGGCAAAACCGCGGAGGCGTCGCGGAGCAGCAGCAGCCGCGGCGGTGAGTCCCGGGCACCGGCAGCGGCCCCATCCTCCTCTTCCTCCGAGTCGGGTGGCGGCGGGGAGTACAAGACGCTGAAGATCAGCGAGCTGGGCTCGGCGCTGAGCGACGAGGCGGTGGAGGACGGGCTCTTCCACGAGTTCAAGCGCTTCGGCGACGTGAGCGTCAAAATCAGCCGCCTCCCGCCCGGCACCGGCGCTGCTGACGAGCGTGTGGCCTTTGTCAACTTCCGCCGGCCCGAGGACGCCCGCGCCGCCAAACACGCCCGCGGCCGCCTCGTGCTTTACGACCGCCCGCTGAAAATCGAGGCCGTCTACGTCGGGGGCGGCGGAGGGAGCAGCCGGCGACGCAGCAGCCGTTCCCCGGCGCTGCTGGACAAGGAGTCGCCCTACGGCACGGCCGCCATAGGGGTGGCGGCCGCGGCGGCAGCGGCGGTGCGGCACCCTCCGGCTGGGGCGACGCAGCGGGCCTTGTCCCCCGCCGGTAGCGGCGGGGCCCTGGGTTATCGAGACTACCGGCTGCAGCAGCTCGCCCTGGGCCGCTTGCCGCCTCCCCCCCCTCTGCCCAGGGAGTTGGAGAGGGAGAGGGACTACGGGGGTTTCTACGAAGCGCGAGTGCGGCCGGCCTACGGGCTGGAGCGGGTGGCTGGTGTGGCGGCTGCTGGGGGATTTCGTGGAGGAGGAGGGGGTGCTGGAGCCGCCGGCGAGGAGGAGATCAGCCCTGAGGATGACCAGAGGGCCAACCGCACGTTGTTCCTGGGCAACCTGGACATCACCGTGAGCGAGTCAGATTTACGCCGAGCTTTTGACCGTTTTGGGGTCATCACTGAGGTGGACATCAAAAGGCCGGGGCGCGGGCAGACCAGCACGTATGGTTTTCTTAAATTTGAAAATCTGGACATGGCGCACCGGGCCAAGTTGGCCATGTCAGGAAAGGTGCTGCTGCGCAACCCCATCAAGATCGGGTATGGTAAAGCCACGCCGACTACCAGGCTCTGGGTGGGTGGCCTCGGGCCCTGGGTGCCCCTCGCCGCCCTGGCCAGGGAGTTTGATCGGTTTGGTACCATTCGCACTATCGATTACCGCAAAGGTGATTCGTGGGCCTATATCCAGTATGAGAGCTTGGACGCGGCGCAGGCGGCGTGCACCCACATGCGGGGCTTTCCCTTGGGGGGGCCCGATCGCCGCCTCCGCGTCGACTTTGCCGACACTGAGCATCGGTACCAGCAGCCCTACCTGCAGCCTCTGCCTTTGCCGCCTCCTGCTCATTATGAGCTCGTGGCGGAGGCGGCTGCTTTTGGGGCTCACCGGGGAGCCCCACCTGATCCTCTTCGGGGGGCCCGGGACAGGACGCCACCCTTACTCTATAGAGACCGCGACAGAGACCTTTATCCTGAGACAGAGTGGGTGCCCCCCCCACCCCCTGTGCGGGATCGGAGTAATCGGGCAGCTGCCTATGACCCACTGGAAAGCCTAGAGCGCCGCCGGGATGGTTGGTCCTTAGAGCGGGACCGAGGGGAGAGGGAATTGGGCAGTAGTAGCAGGGATCAGCCTAGGAAACGGAGACTGGCGGAGGATGGAGGCCGGCACTTGGACCGCTCTCCGGACAGCGAGCGCTCTTCTTCCTCCCGTAAGCGCCACTGTTTAGCCACAACCTCTCCACCGGACCGCAGCCCCGAGCTCCTTGGAGGGAGGGAGCGTTACAGTAGTGACCCCGAGCGCTCGGCCTCCCGTTTGCTCCTGTTGGAGCGGCCTTCTCCCGTCCGGGAATCGCGCAGGGGCAGCCTGGAGCGGGGTCAGAACGAAAAGCGCGACCGCAAGAATTCCGCCGAACGGGAGCGGAAGCATCGCGCTTCGGCGGCAGCCGCCGCGCAGGAGTGCAAAAGTCCGGCCAAAAAGGATGAGCGGGCTACGGAGGGAGGCGGTGGAGGCTCCCGCCTCAAACCTCCTCCTCAGAAACAGCAGCAGGATGGAGCGTCGCAGGCCGGGGGAGCCCCCAAGCTGTGCTTGGCTTGGCAGGGGATGCTTCTGCTGAAGAACAGCAACTTCCCGTCCAATATGCACCTGCTTCAGGGGGACCTCGGTGTGGCCAGCAGTCTCCTCGTGGAGGGAGCGACTGGTGGGAAAGTAGCTCAGCTCAAGATCACCCAACGTCTTCGTCTGGACCAGCCCAAGCTGGACGAGGTCAATCGTCGCATCAAAGTGGCGGGTCCCAACGGCTACGCCATCCTTTTGGCTGTGCCCGGCGCATCAGACAACCGCTCCGCAGCCGGAGCTGCCGAGGCCGCCACCACCTCCACCCAGAGGCCCCTCAGGAATCTGGTGTCCTATCTAAAGCAAAAGCAGGCTGCTGGGGTGATCAGCCTCCCTGTGGGGGGTAACAAAGACAAGGAGAACAGCGGGGTCCTGCACGCCTTTCCGCCCTGCGATTTCTCCCAGCAATTCCTGGACTCCACGGCCAAGGCGCTGGCCAAATCAGAGGACGACTATCTGGTCATGATCATTGTCCGTGGGGCGTCCTAAGGTCCTCGTGTTCTCTGTACCCAACCCTGCCTACTCCTCCACACAGCCCCTCCAGCGTGTGCCAGGTGCTATGGGATACAGCCTTAGCCAGCCCTGTCATTATTTTAAATTAGATCTTTGTTTGTAGGTGACTTTCCCTGCCCGTTTTTCTGTTACTACATTTTTTTTCTATAAAGTTAGAAGCCAGAAAGGTTGGTTAGCCATTAGCGTGAATAGGATATTTTGAGAATCCCCTGTCAGTGGGGGTAGCAGGGAGGCTAGGCCTGCTTTGATTTACAAAAAAAAAAAAGGAAAAAAAAAAAAAGAGAAAAAAAAAAAAAAGGAAAAACAAAAACTAGGGGAGGGTGGGTGGGTGGGGGAAGAACAAACTCCCGTCTTCTTAATTTTGATTCGTGTCCTTTTTTCATTTCATGTATTTTAAAGCAAGTTCAATAGCTCATCCTCGATAGAGTTACAAACCTAAAAGACCAGATTTAAAGCATTCAGTAGTTGAAATGGAAAACCACACGTTTACTAGCGGACTGGTGTCAACTCATTTTTTTATTTTGAGTCCTTGAAATGGTGTGATGGCCTCAGGCCAGCGGCCCTTTGGCACGCGTGATCCCTTTCCTCAGGAGCCTGAATGGTTTCCCTTTGAGTTGCCTGGCTCAAGGTTGATGTCTTTCAGGTGACCAGCACCTGCTCTCGGGTACACTGCAGAACATTTGATTCCTTTATTGGGTGTTTGAGAATTTCATCCAGCCCCTCCAAATGCATGCACTGAAAGTATGCTTTTTTAACAGGTGTATTTCTCCTATTTCTCTGAGTTCTGTTGTATCCCATATGTGCACTTTGGGTTTGTAGCAGTGACAATGTTTGGTCAATAGCTGAAGACTTTGTTACAAACCATGAATGTCTTGTGCTTACTCTGGTATGCAAGAAACAAGGAGGTGCTTTAAGAATAACTTCAGTTATATTGTGGTTTTTTGGTTTTTACTGCCTTTTTTCAAAGAGTTGCAGGTACAGTGGGGTCTCGTTCCACAGTGCAAACTCTGAGCAAGTGTGCTTCTCTCCAGAGATGGTTTTAATTCTGTGATAATTTAATTACATGAAAGTTCTCATTAACGTTTTTACCTCTTTGTTAATAGCAAGAAACTGCTGTCTGCTAGGGACTTTTCAGGTACAGTACAGTGGGCATTACATGAGGTTTATCATTTTAGAGGCATCTGGAGTAAAGTGGTTTTAAGCATCTTGGAGAAGTATTAAAAGTACTCCACGGTGCTGAGGTTTGAGCTCTTGTTCCTGTGATTCTAGGAGGAAACAGTTGGCTTTTTTTTGTTTTTTTCTTCAAAGAACTTAGTTCATTTTCTCTTACCTTTTTTTCCCCACTCACTGGGCACTTTCCTCCAGCTGTCTTGGCCACCTTGCTAATACAGGCATTTAGGAGGGAAGAAGGGATCTAAATCCCTGTTGGTTTGTTTAACAACCGAAAGGATGTTGCAGCTAGTTTCCAAACTGATGTGTGAATCTGCCTGTATCTCTTTACAGGCTCCAAAATTGTGATCTTGCACTTAAACCCAGAATGTAGTCTTGCACTTAGCCGCGTTTTCAGAGACTTGGGCAGCGTGAAAGCGATGCTGCTTCACTCATCGATCCTCCGATACATTCCTGGGCGATTGATACGGGGACAAGTTGATTTCTGTTTCAACTTGCATGACGCAAAACTCGAGTTCCAAATGCGGAATAGTACATGAAGGAGGAAACGTCTTGAATGTATTTTACGGGCACAACAGTTCTGAGGTGTGACTGTGCTTGCTTGAGATTCGCTGTCACAAACATACGAAGTTCTGTCATGCCGCTTTACTGAGCCACTCATCAGAGAGTGCTTTGGTTTAAGTGGGATTTGATTTCCTTTATCTGGCTGGAATGAGTAGACGTTGTATCCCGAGCATTGCGGTGAACTGAGAACTTGAATGTGGCAGCATATCTTGAAAATGGATTTTGTTTTTAGAGCTACTTTTCTTTCTAAGTAGAAATGTACAAGCCTCATTTAATGCTCTTAAATGTTTGAGGGGAAAATCCAGGATTTCTGGGTTTTTGTCCTTCAGCGTGAATGTAATAGATGGCAGAATTCAGCTGTTCATCTTACTATTAACAACGAGAATTTTTCGAAATGACACCGATAACGCAAATAACTGTGTTCTAGAAGATACAGCGTATTTACCACTTACTGCAAAGAATGTCTGTTTTAATTCTAGCGGGTGTCTGTTGTGTGTCAGCAGGTAACCAGCACCGCCGCTACCTCGCTCGACGCGCTGCTTGCGTCTAGAGCGAGTTGTCTCGTTGCATCTGACCTGAGTCGCTTGCAAGCGCAGAGTTGAAAAGGAAAGAAACTTGAACCGCTGGGAATTCAAATCTGCCCAAAACTCCCCCACCCCCCAAAAAAAGAAGCACTAACGTCGTTTGTGTTCAACACTTAAACTTGCCGAGAACGGTGTTTGTTACGCTGATACGCAGTAGGCACCTGTTTTTAAAACCCATAAAACTTGGGGTCAACGTAGCTTGTCACAGGCAAGTCGGTGTGGGAACCCTTTTGGAAAGAGCATCCTGGGTGCACTTCCATATTTTTATTTTTTTTCCCCTTGTAAAATAGCGGTGGTTAGACCTGCCACGGGCTTTTATGAGTCAAACCTGTGCTGTGCTGGAGGGTAATAAGGAACAGGCGAGGCTGTAGTTGACTCCAGGTTTTCTGGTTCCTTATTTAATGGAGTACCTGCTTCTTTAAATCTGGTTTATTTGTGGTTGCTGCTCTGTTTTGTAAGCAAGGATTTTAACACCCTCTGAGGGTTCTTAATGTCAAAACATGGTTGACTGGCAATGTTTCTTTTGCCGGCACTGAAGTTCCCGTGCTGCCATCGAGGCTGGTACAGGTCGGTCGGCTGTGCTTTTCTCTGAGGCTCGGAAGTGTGCCCCGTTGGAGTAACTGTCCACTGAAAATGGGCTTGGCCAGGGCTGAACACGAGTCCGTGTGTCATACCACTTCTGTACAGGGCAAAGCAGATGTAGCAGACTTCAGCTCTCTCGGGGTGGTTGGCTCTAGCGAGAGCTCAGTATTTCTTCTCACGTTATGTGCAGCTGATGTTCCTGTATTTCATGAGTTCGTTCAATTAGCGTGGAAAAAGGATGTCCTTTTCCTGAATCATTTCATAGTTGTGCTTTATGCTTTGGGGAAAGAACCTCAAATGACTCATACTTTTGTTTAAGATTTTAGTTGTTTGGTGGTTTTTGGTTTTTTTTTTTTTTAATTGGAAACTTTACGCAACTTCCTTGGCTGCTGGCCAGTGGCTTTGTTTGCTCCTGTCTAGCGTACGGTCTGCTGGTCACTGGGACTGCGGCGTGAACACTGAGGTTACCCTCAACTCCAGAGGTTTCAGGCTCCTGGGTTACAAATACCTTGTAAGCGTTGCAGAGAGAGAAGGGCATTATGTGCCAGGCAGACAAGCCTTACCCTCTCTCTTCTTTTTTTTTTTTTTCTTTTTTTTTTTTCCTCTTTACAAAGGTGTTAAAGGATTGAAATGGTTTGGTGGCATCTTGCTCGGCCCCCTGCGGAGGGCAGAGCAGTTTGAGATGGCTTGTGTTGGTCGGGGAACCAGCTGGATGATGGTAACTGAGGTGAAAGGCCTTAAGTGTTAATGGGGAGGAGGAGTGACTCGAAATTGGGAAGACAGGTTCAAAAACTCTGAGGACTCAGGGAAAAAATGGCTTGGAAGGTCGTAGTTCCTGGCTTTAAGAAAAGCAGTGTTGAGGGCAGCGCTCCTGGGGAGTCTGCTGTGCGCCTGTTGAACAGAAACAAGAGTGGAAGAAATTCTTGCCACGTGACTATAGAGCTTTTGGGGTTCTTTCCCCTTTGTCTCCCCCTTTATTCCTTTCTGCAGAGAGCACCGAAGGACAGATATTCCAATGAGTTATAAACTGAATGATGAGGTGATTTTTGTAGTAGGCTTAAAGCAGACCGTATGGTTCAGAAAATGGTTAGTTGAATATTCAACTTCATGCAGTTTTGATCGTGTGAAAATGGTGAATGAGAAGTATTACTTGAATAGTAATTTTAAATTATATTAGGTGTGTCTTTGATTTGACCGTTTCTTTAATATTGGAGTTGTCTGCTGTTAGAATTACGCAGCAAAACGAGAACAAAAGAGAAACGTGTAACACTACATTTCCTATTTTTGTTGATAAGTTGCCTTCAGGAAATACTTGAGGAAAGTCAACCAAATTCTCGCTAATTCGGTTGGTTTTTCTCATGTTTAATGATTTTGATGTGTCCCATTAACTGTTACTGCAAGTTGAATAATCATCAGTACTGTAAGCCTAGTTTAACCTTGGTCCAAAAAGAAGCCCTGCACTACTTGTTATGCATCTATACATAAAAGGTGACTTCATTTCAAGGTTTTGTGCCCGTGGGTGGTATTGGTGCTTTTTGAAGTCCAAGTAGAATATTCAGAAAGGCCTTGTAGCTCTTTATGTTCATCTGTATAATGTAGGGAGGGGAAAAAAAACCAACCTGTTGTATACATTTGTATTGAAATAACATTTTCTTTCCTCCTGCAAGCAAAGCTGGTGGACTGCAGAAGACAACCGCATGGGATACCAAGCTCTAATGGACCTTTGGGAAGAGAAGCTGTGGCTTATGTGGAATTTCCATGGGCCTCTTGATGGAAGAAAGCTTATCTGTTTAGTATTTGTGCATTTTACTAAAATGGCAGCTTTAAAAAAAAAAAAAAAGTTGTGTATCTGCTATTGTGATGCCAATGCCCGTGTTTTAAGTGGAAAAAAAAAAAAATGACCTCTTTGCTTTGTGCTGTGTACACAAGATTGCTGGAAAAGTAAAGGAATACCCTTTTTATGGCTCACACAGCTTAAAAGTAGCTGTCACTCAAACATGCGCTCACAGTTGAGCTGATTTTGTTTCATTCTAAATAAATTGTTTCTTTTGAGGAAAATGGTTTTTCTGCCTGGAAGTGAATTGACGACAAACGTTTGACCCCTTTGTTTGCGGCGGAGGGGTTACTTGCTGCTGCTGCTCAATGTTTGATCTGATAGTTGCGGGTCTTGAGCAAGAAGCAGGGAGAACCGACACTTTTCGCGTTGACCAGCCTGTTGTACCAAATCTGAAGAAATCTAGTTGATTGTCTGGCTGTGGCACCCCCTTTGCGGTGAAAAAGGGGGTCACTTGCTGCTTTACTCCTCACCTTGACGAGGAAGCGGTGCTGATGCTGGCATGCAAGAAGCAGGGGAGCACCACCCTGCGTCTCAGAACGGTGTACAAGTCTGGGGCTTCGCTGGTTTGAAGAGCTGGAGTTCCTGAATTTTAAGTTTCTGATTTGTTTTGTTCACCCAACATGTTTGGCTTTAGTTTTGATTATTTTTTTTTTTAATTTTGAAGAAAAAAGTTTGAAATTGCTTTGAATCTTGCACGTAAACCTTTGCACCAAATTGCCAAAAGAAAAAGAGAAATGAGTCCTTAGAAGTGTTTAAATGCTGTTAATAAAGCCTTTCCTGACACACGCGAGGCGCTCCTCCATCTCCAGGGGCTTTTCAGCAGTTGTGCAGTGATGGGTTTAGTGCTGAATGGATGAAGAGTTCCTGAGAGCTAGAGTCGGTAATTTTAAAACCTTTGCGTTGGTGTCTCAGTGCCTTATTTTGACCGGTTTTGAAGCCAATGGTTCCACACGCCTCGGATGTGCATGCACCCTGATCGCGCCCCAGGTACGGCTGCATGTTTGCTTGCAGTCGCCTCACGGTGTAGTACAGATGGTGAGAGGAAAAAAAAAAAAAAATGGAGGCGGCCTGAAAATGTGGTGTGCTGTAGTTGCTGCGTTCTCCTGTATTGGGGGCTCCTGAGCTGTGGAAGGCCGTTCCAGTGCAGGAGTACAACTCCATGTTGGCTGCAGGAGACTTCGGGGCCCGTTTGACAACCGCAGACATCAAGAGGAAGCTAACACTGCTGCATCGTTGGCTTCAGAAACCTCTCGTGTTATGCTTGCCGGTCTGTTAGAATTAATGTGACATGCAGATGAAGACACCTCGAAGTGCAAGCTTGCCCTGATCTGATTGCCTTGACATACTTTAACCTCCCGTGGATAACGAACCTAGTGCTGTCCTGCAGCCCTGCAGGATCATTGCTAGGCTGCAGGTGCCTTTCAACAACAGGATGCCGTGGTTGTGCTCCGCGAGGTGCCTGTTCCCGGGGCAAAGAGCTGTGTAAATCCCTAATCCAGGTAAGGGGGTTTAAGAGGTTGAACTGAATTGTAAATGTAAAAGAAGATGGTTTTGTTGTTCGCCTTTTGTTTCTTGGTTCTCCAGTCTACTAACTTTGACTAACGTGTTTGCTTTGGTCAACATCCGCTCGGGATGGGAGCGAGGGAGCAAACTGTGATGAAGCTTCTGTGTTTGGGGGCTCCTGTTACGGAGCGTGAGGTTGCTCTGCCTACCTGGGGCAAGGTGCCCCGTGGGTAAAACTACGGGTTTTCAGCTTGGAGAGCTTGTTTTGATGAACTGCTTGAATTAACCCTGCCTTAACCCAGAATACTATTTATTATGTGTGTATGTTGGTATGGAAAGCCAAGCCGATGCTTAGGCGAAGCTAGCTATGTGTTTATGAGATGCTGGTGTAAGCATTGAAATTAAGCTGTCGATTGTAAATGGGAGCAATTGTAGACGTTGCTGGTAACGAGGGGAGGGAGGTGGGGAGGGGAGACTCGTGAGATGCCTTTTCTTCTCAAAGTTGGTGTTTGTAGTTCAAATTTGTATTTTTGCAATGTATTTCATGTTCTGTTGAGATATGACCTCTGAAACTGGTGTAACTCAAAGTGTTGTACGAAAGGTTTGGGGCCGGGAGCAGTAACGGGAGGCGTGTTTCAACCTCCTTGACTCTCCTGGGTGGTTGATGCCAAGAGGAGCTGAGTGATCTGTTAGCGTAACCCAAACACAGGGGTTTCTGACAGGCTGGCTAGCTGCTCGGTGACCGGCCGGTGTTTCAGGGGTTGGGTGCTCTCCCACTTTTGGGGTATGCTTTGACTTGTTGTGTTATGGCAAAGGGGGCCGAGGTCTGCCCCTGACTCAGATCTCCTTTATGTTATGTATTTATTCCGGAGACTTGGAGGTATCGTGGGATGTGGTGTGGGATGATTCCCTTATGGTCGCTTTGTAATGGCGAGTTGTTTTTTGTGTGCTGGGTCGTCTCTGCCTTCTGAATTGGGATGCTTCAGCTGCCAGGTAAAGCCAGGCTTTTGTTAAAACTAGTCTTTTTGAAGGGTTAAGTGCTCTATGTGCATCATATTAATTTGGCTAATGAGACTTCTGGGGAAAGTGGATTTATAAAGAGAGCCATTTAATTAACAGCACTGCAGCAGAAAGCGATGCGAGTGGATTAGATGGGGAACCGGTTATTGAATTCACACTTTTTTTAGAATTGTGCTTTTACCAGCCGCAGCTTAATAAGTAAGTTTAAAACATCAGATGGCCCAGATTTTGCTGTTCGCTAATAACAAGCTTATGTTCGCCTCATGCTGCTGGTTTACTACGAAATGGCAAATGCTCTTTGAGGGGATGCTCTCACCATGTGTTCTGGGTTTTGGTGCGAGTCGATCGGGCAAGGCATCTGCAGAAAGGCCAGGGAGAGAAGTGGAAAGTATCTTGGGCCGACAGCTTTGTGATTTCTATTGTGTCTCCTTTGGTTATTGTCTAGTAGCTGTGTGCCTGAGCTTAATTACAGCTGGCTTGAGAACCGGGTGAAGTAAACTCTTAAGGCAGAGTAAGCTGCTGAAGGACTCGGTCAGCTGCGCTCGGTGTGATGGGTTACTCGGGGCCGATTAACGAGAGCCTGTTGGTGTTTATCCTGTTTGTTCGTGTGCTGGTGGAGTTGAGGTGCCTGTAGCAGGAGCAGAGAATGTGTACGAGGTGGCGCAAAGGTCGCCCCTTCTGTCAATCCTTTGTATCCTGCTCCCGGGATGTGTTAATTAAATGTGGTTGAAAAATGGAGGTATGGATGCTGTCAAAGGGGATGGTGGTGCTGTGGGTTAACGAGTTGCCGCCTCCCAGCCCAGCTCCTGTGCCTGGGCTTTTGGGTTTGAGCTCGTGTGCGTTGGCCCAGGGCTGGGATGGGGGTGTGTGTGCGTGTGGTTGGCTTCCTCAGATGAGCGGATGAGCCGTAGGTTAATTGTGGGTAACGGATATTTCATCTGCTTATCTCCCTGCCTTGACCTTCATACCTAGTTCTGCAATCGGATCTGAAGATTGGTCTGTAGATTTTTAGCTATCTTCAGAATTTCCTGTCCCCAGATCCAGTGATAGGTCAGGCTGACTTTTAGCAACAGGTACAGTTTAATCCTGTGTCCTGCCCTGAACTGGCAGTTTTCCTTGTAATTTCTGCCGTTTGTAGCAAGCGAGCGCTTAGATCCTTCGGTCTGTGTCTCCTTTCATATGCAAGTGCTGCATTTCAAGCCTGTAGAACTGGACATTTTAGGTATGCATGAGGACACACGTAGGGTGTAGGTGGATTTCGAGTTAAGGGAAGCCAACGAGGTCTCACGAAGGTGGTTCTTAAGCTCTTGTTGCCCTTCAAGGGGAGTTGTCGTGTGGACCGTGGTGGTGTTTGCAGCCCGTTTGGCCGAGGGTTTGCTTTTGGTCGTTGCCTGCCGCGTCGGCAGGAACAGCCTTGGGTGCTCCAGCTCTGAACCCCGCGCCGTTGCCAGCCGGGGCAGAGGTTCAGTGCAGGTTGACCTCCTGAACCACCCGAGCGGCTGTCCTTGAGGCTTGCGAGGAGGGCACGGCGGGGATGGGGATGTCCTCGTGCTGCTCCTCTTGGGTGGACGACTGCAAGACTCGGTGTTTCACGTCTGCCAGCCCAGCTTTCTTCTCGTGCACCAAGGCGTGTCAGCATAGACACGTTCCTGGCTGTCAGATATCCTGGATACCCCATCCCTGTGACCGCCCTTGGCTGGCTTGGCTGTAGCCCCCTAGCCCTGCTTGACCGAGGGCTTGAGGTGTTGGCAATCAATTTGTTGGCGTTGTGTTGGTCCCTGGGGTGTTGTAAAGACACCCTTTGCCTCTCCCCAGCCAGAGTGCGGTCCTTGCCCATGTGAGAAGTATCTGTAGGGGAAAGTTTTGCAAAGCTCGGTGGTGACTTAGGAGGCAAAGTCTGTATCCCTTTGGAAATGGAGACTTTGACCCATGAATTACTTTGAAATTGCCCATGGCTGTGAGCAAGACCCCCCGTCTCCTTTGTGGTTACCGGAGGCTCAAAAGCTTTGCCGTGAGGATCTCTTAGCTAAAGCAAAAACTTCTGGGTTTTCCAACATCTGTTTTAATTTTTTTTTCATTAGATTAGCTGATAAATTCCCATCGACTTCAATGAAAATCGTTACGCTACCTTTAAAGTTTGGGTTGTTTTGTTTTTTTTTTTTTATTTTTAAAAAAAGCCAATAAACCAACTAACAACTCCCCACCTCCTGTGGAGGCTTTCATCTCCCTGGAAGTGCAACTTTTAAATTCAGGCTTTGCTGAGTTTCAGCCTAATAACGTTCTGTGTTGCAAACGTGGCTGTGGGACATGTTCCAGGCAGGGAGGGAAATGAGCACCAAAAAGAAAAAAAAAAAACCAAAACAAAACCAAGTGTTCCTGTTATCAGCGTGTGTAAGGGCAAGTAAACAGCCGAAACCACACACGGTATCTGCCAAACAAGCGGGCGAAGGAAGAACAGCCTTGTTTCCTGTGGCTGGAAGGCCGTGTTGTCAGATCCTTACCCAGCTATTTTAAATTGCTTTTTATTTTCTTCCTGTGGCTTAATGTAAAAGCAGAAACCTCAGGAGTGTTGGTAGCTGCAGCACCTCGTTTGGGGTGTGTTGTGTACTGCCACCCAAAACCCACGCAGCTGTGAAAAAGCTCTTTGTTCTCCTTTAAAATCCAAATTATGTAGATTTCCCCCCCCCCCCTCCGCCCCGTGGTTAGTGACTGTCCTGCAAAGCTGGTGGTTCTCACCGTATCACCGCAGGCGAGAAGTCGTGCAGTGGTTTTGTAAAGCAGCTGAGGTGCTGAGAAATGTGAGGTCCCAGGTGATGGGTTAAACCCAGAACTTCTTGCCCCTCACCCTGGTCTCAGACCTCCGAGCGGCTGCGTGAGTCCTGGCTGGCTCTCTGAGCTCACCCAGAGCTCCTGCACGTTGGAGGAAAGGCCGAAACAATTCCAGCCCAGCCCTTGGAAGGGATTTTATTGCGTGATAAAGATCGTCGCTTATTATGTGATAAAGGTCAGGATCAGCTTTCTCTGTATTTGGTGCCTGGGTTTATCTGTCATCGGGATCCGAGAGAGGCGGCGGGAAAGTCCCAGCCTTGGTTTTTAGTCGATTCATTTTTTTTTTTTTATCGAGGAGAGAGGCTGACCATGGAGAGCGTGGAGAGGCAGGTTCATTTTGTGTACTGAGGAACGGCGAAATCCAAGTTTTAAAGCCTCTACCCTGACTTTCAGTGACCCAGAGCAGGTTTCCTCAAGTACAGAAGAAGGAAGGGAGACCTTCAGCTGATAGCCAGGGCCCTCGGAGGCCTGTGTAAAATAATAATACAATATAATTCCAGGGTGAGTTAAGGACTCGCATCGCTTCTCGATGTGCTCTCCGATTGCACCGACTTCCGTAGCTTTGATAGACCTGAGCTGAGTCGTAGCAGCTTTTTATCTTGGCTTATGTAAAATCAGGGATCACGGGGATTAAGATCCAGCAGGTGCCCACCCCATAAGTCAGTCCTGCCGAAATACCTGACAACGGGCGCTGGAAGCGGGTCCCCACGGGTGATGATGGAGGGTGACCAGGCTCTTCTGGGCAGGGCTGAGGTGGCAGCAAAGTCTTAGTGCTCTTGTGTTACTGCTCGCTCCCTTCTGGGCTGGAGCTCCCAGAGCTGCCTTGCGGGATTATACCTGGGAATAAGTCACTGGGTAATGACAGAAAAGCATTTCCCAACACCCTGTAGCTCCCAGGAAGGGTTTGCCCTTGCAGCAAAGATGTTTGGACGAAACAAACCCAGGAGAGTAACTAATCCTTAACTGCAGCAGCGTGTGCTGCGATGTCTTGTCGGAGAAGCCCATTCCCATGTTTTCTTCTCCGTTTCTTACTCTTGCCATGCTAAAATTAATCAGGAATCGGGCTCGCAGTCCCCTGTCAGTCGGTACTCGGGAAACTTTATCTAAAGAAAGTAGGGGTTTATTTCGAAGGCATTTGGGGGTGTTGCACCAGGTTTCTTTTGGGATGTGGTGAGAATTGGAGGCTGGTTCCTCGGGCTTTGTCTAAAAGCATTTTGTCACTCGGATGGTTCACCGGCGAGCTCCGGCAGCCTGCATGTCACTGTGTCTTTTGGGGAGATCTTTAGCATTCGGTTCCTCTGCACCATCTTCCTGGTATGAATTTTAGAAGGTTTTTAAACAACGAATCCTTGTTAAAATGCTTCCAAATCTGATTTCTCGTTGAGAGACAAGTGCCACGCAGCCTGCCGTAGCATGTTACCCCAGGCATCGCACGTGCAAAAGATGAGCTTGCGGCAGGAAAATGTTAGGCTGAGTGGCTCAAGACAGAGTGCTGAGGTTGTCATTAGTTTTACAAGTGTTTTTTTTTTATTTATTGCAAGTAAATTCTTTTCTTGGAAAGCTCTCTGGGACGTCATTAGCAATTTCTTTCCAATACGAATTGCAGAGATGATGTTTGAGAGGTACACGTGGGTTGGAAAGCATGAGGGAATCCAGTCCTCTGCTGTTGGGCTGCTGCTTTCCAGGACCAGGAGGGAGGACTGGGAGGACACTGCACTTAAGCAAAGCATTTTTCATGCTGAAGATCATATTAAGCCATTTCTGCTCATTTTCTCTACGCTGTATTCTGCGGTTGAGTAAGAGAGCAGGCACGAAGGGGATTTTCTAGTCAACCTAAGAGATTACAGCCTGTAAACTCGTTTGTGTCCCGGCAAACGCTGCTTTTGCATTTACCCAAACAGCATGTGATGCTCTGTACTATGCAAAACTGGCTTTATGAAGTTATTTGCAAGATGACTTCAATGGGATGGAAAAATCTTCCTCCGGGCAGATGTTCCCGTCGTCGTTGCTCTTTGTTTCTCTAATGCATGTGTTGTGTGTATTTTGCAAGTAAATAAATGCTTTTAGTTTTCAGAGCTGTGAGAAGAACTAAAACATCTGTTCTGTGCTTGCCTTCTCAGCAAAAGGTGTGAGAGGAGAGACTCGTATCTGACCACTGGGCGTGATCTTGAGCCTGCTCGGTTGCAAAGACAAAGGCTTGAAGACTCTTCTCCCACCTCCCAGCCTGGTAGGACTGTGCAGGGCAGCTGGGAGGAGTTTCTAATTACGGGGACTAGTTTCCTCAACCTTTTTTGATAGATAAGGGGTAATTGGGGCTAGAGAAAAGTATTTTGTGTGTTCAGAGTTATTTTGGGGGCGAAAAAAGGCTGGCGGTGCCTTTACAGCCTTACATCTGTGGTGTAAGATGCTGTGGGAAATGGGAGCTCATGAGCTATTTGCTCCTTTGCAGAAGGAAGGCGGGGGGACAAGCACTTGGGAGGCCCATTTTTCTAAGTAAGGGTAAGGAACTGGTGGCATGTGTTAGTCTGGGGGGGACAGAGGAGGACTCTCCTCTGTAAAAACATGGAGGTTTTGAAGGGAGCCCATTTGTTGGAGCAGATGGGATGGGAGGTGTGGACACCACATCCCACTGCAAGTTGTTTCTTGGTGGCAAAAGAGGTAAAAATGTAGCAGGGCTTGTGTTGAAAGGAGGATGGTGCTGAGCAGAGCAGGGAGAGGATGAGCTGAGAGCGCAGGGATAGGTGCTCTAAATCATGTGCAGCGAGAGCAGCAGGGCGAGGATGTGGTGTGTTGGTTCTTCTTCATCCCCACGTTGCTTTGGTTGCTGGGTCTCACATTGTTAATAGCGAAAAGCATTGCTGAGCTCAAATACGTGCTAGAGAGATGCAGAATAAGGTGGGTTTTTTAAGATTTTAGATTGGAAACCCTGAAGCCAAGTGTTCGTAATAATTCCTGTTACAGCAGCAAACCAGTGCTGCTGGTAGTCTTTAATTTGTTGAGGAGGGGAGTGATGAACTGTAATGTTTCCAGACGTGAAAACTCAAATTTGCAAATGAAAGCTTCATCCCTGCTAGAGAAGGTCTCAGCCAAAGGCTTAGTGCAGGACTGGCTTGAGCCAAATTACACGCTACCCCCTCTTAAACTCCCAGTGCTTTAAACGCTTCTTAAATAGTCATCTTATCCTTAAACCCTGGCTGCTCAGAAAATGACCCACTAGAGATCCTCTCGTGGATACAGGTATTACCCAGCACAACTGAGCCACGTGCTGTGCTTGATGCAGTGGTTGAGGTGTAAAAGGATGATTTCTGAAGCGCTTGCTGCCTGCGGGTTCCTGCAGGAGTTGGGAGAAGCCGGGAATTGGCATCTGAAAAATGAACCGCGTTGTAACGCTGATACTCCCCAACTACTGCAAGTTCAAGGCTAAATTTTTTTGCCTAGTTTCTTTGGCATTGTGTAGTTGTGGAACTGCTGAATTTGGCCCGTTATCTGTGAGGACACTTCCTTGCCTGCGGCAATGTTTTCGCTTCTTAATACAGCTGTAGTGTCCTGTGGCGTCTTATTAAATATAGACTGCTTAATTTCATGCTTGAAATAACCCATTTGACAGTTTAAAGGAGCATTTCTGTGGGGGAAATAACTCTCTTGTTGGTTTAATGTTAAAAAAAAAGGGGGGGGGGGGGAAATCCTAAGGAATAGTGCCAGTGGCTGGGATGGTTGTGTGTAAAGTCCTTGTGATATCCCAGTTCCGTGTCATAGTTTCAGATGTCTGGTGATAATGCAAAAAAATTGCAGCCTCGCTGCCAGAAAGTCAAAGCAGCTTTGTTACATCTTCCAATCCAAATTAAATCTGTAGGATGCTGGTTGAATATAGGCTCAGCATCGCTGCCTGGCTCCAGCAGCTGCCTGTTCATTGAATCCCAGGGAGCCGCTGGATGGTTGGGAGGGTGGGGAGAAGGGGAGAGGAGCCTGCGAGATGGGGATGAGCTTTAAGTTTGCTGTAGTGTGGTACTGGCTTTAATTAGAATTGGTTTTGCTTCCAGGTCCTCTGTGCTGCGACAAATTAACACCGTGCTGGGGGGGAACGAGCAGCCACGGTGCAACATCCTTCTCGATGGAAAAAGAGGTTTTTGTGGAACGGCTGTTCTCCGTGTCCTCGTGGAGGTTTAATCCTGATCCCTCTGTACCATCTCTGTCCTTGCATCCCTCCCTCGGGCTAATTATTTGTGTCTGAATAGAATAAGCTAAAATCTCCTGCTGCGCTTTGGCACTTTTGAGGTCCTTGGCTGCCTTGTCCCAAGAGGTGAGTCAGCTTTGCTCTGCCCTGGCTGGGAGAGCTGGAGGGGTGGCTCTGATACGAGCTATCAGCCTGAACACGGGGGGGGGGGGGGTGGTTAAATCTGAGATACAGACGGACACGGCGCGGGAGACACGTCAAAGTGAAGCCCGTGTCCATCTGGGCCGTGGGCCTTATTTTTTCCCATCAAATAATGCTTTACACTATGTATTTCTCAGATGGTTTTAATCACACACGCAGGAGAAATATCTAGATATACAAACTGTGAATCTGTCATCTAAAAATTCCTAGTTTCATTTTTGCTGCTGTTTATATTTCCCGGTCCAGAAGGTCTGTGCCGGTGATCGCTTTCTGATCGTGGGTGCAATCAAAGACCTTTCCAATCTCCACTGCAGAATCGCTTCAGCCAAGCCTGGGGCCGTTGTTCAGGTTGGCTTTTTTTAGCTTCCATTTCTGGGCCGAAGGCTCAAAGAAGAAGGAAATAGGTGAGATGAGAGCACAGGCTCCAGCAAAGAGGAAAGAGCAGACATATGTCTGGGTGTAGTCATACAGCCACCCTGCAGGAGAAAAGATTATTATTAAAGCTGTTGGATTTTTCTCACTGAAAAAATCATTTTGGGAGGTGGGCGGGAAGCAAAGGATGCGTGTTCTCATTTGAGAATTCCTCAGATATTTTCTTTAAATTATCTTAACTCTTCAAGTGCCTGCTGCTGTGCAGCATTTACATGGACGCTTGGGAATATTGCCACTGGTATACTTGTAGGTCACTCTGCCCAGAGCTAACTTCTCCTGACCCTTGTAGTGGACATGGATTTTAACTTGATTGAATTTAATCCCTGGCTTTTTTTCCTGTCTAAATATGTGGGACAAAAGTAGCTGCTGCAGCAGATGGAAGATCCCATTGGACTAATGAGATGACTTGCACGTGTTGATGTTTGCAACATCTGGGCTGCAAACTCCAGACTCTCCAGCCTTGCCTTCTTGTGAGCAGACCCAATTTAATACAACCTGTCTAATATGAGAGATCCCAGGCCAGGAGCTTGACGTGAACTTGCTTAAAAGTAGCTTTGTGAGCACTTAAAAGGAAAACCGAAATTCCATTAAGACTCAGGAATCTGCGAGGGAGCAGGTCGCCTTTTAAAGTGACCTCAAAGTGTTTTGCTTCGTTATGGCATCTCACCTCCTGTCTAGACAATCATTTTAAAGGTGGATAATTCCTCTGTTTGAATCGAAAACATACAAAGTGATGGGAGTTGCTGCTGCACGTAATAAAAACCTTCATATAGTCCTAAATCTGGCACGGGGCGGTTGGATGGCCAAGGTGGGTTAGCAACTGAGCCAGATCTGCTGCTGGTGTAAAATGCGGTTCCTCCGGTGACACCGGTGGACTTGCATGATGTACACAAATGGCAGATCTGGCCTAAACCTGGGATTCTTAAAACCAGCTCTAGTGAGGAAGGGGATTAACATAGTCCCTGGCAATCTGGGTCTCAGTCTCGCGGGGGCGTTGCCGCCGCCGTTACCTGCGAGTGCCGCGGTTCTGAGTGGGGAAGGAAACGGTGCCGGTAAAAATTTGGGGAAGTGTGACAAACCAGAGGTACTACCGTTTTCCTTGCTGTAGGTTTACAGGGCCGCAGGAGGGTTTTATGAACGTGGGGAAAGGCTGCGGGCTGCTTTGCTCTACCCTGGCTTCAGTTTCTGTTGGCTCGTGCCTTTCTCGGGGGAGTTTCAGCTCTGGGTTTTTTTTTTCTCAGGGATATCGTGTGAGCCACGGCGCAGGCGGAAGATTGAGCTCGCTGTCGGAAAGGAGGATCCCGTGGCACTGGGCTTGGTGACGTGGGTGGCTCTCCCGTGACCCTGCTGTTTTTGTGGAGTGGTTTATCCGCCGAGGTGGGATCTGTTTATGGTGTTTGAAAGTCTGTGGGATTTGGGCAGGAGAAGGGATGCTAACGTCGTGATTTAAGATGTACAGGATAGAGTGCTCCAGTTGTGGAGCTCTGATTTATTTAAATTATTTTTTTAAATATCCTTGAGGATACTTTTTAATTCTTCTGGGGTTTTTTTTTTGCACGGAAGACGGGCATTGCCTCTTCACCAGCAGCGCAGCGATCACCTTCCACCACTTCACACCTCAGCCTTTTAAAGCACCTACAGTGTCTGTGCCCCTGCCCACCATCCAAAAAAATGAAAATAATTCCTGTTGCAGAAAGCTGAATTGGAAGCTAACGGTGTGCAAACTTCAGCAAAGCAGCAGTTTTGTAAGCGATGCCGATAAATCCCTGGCATCGGAGTGGTCCAGACTTAACACCCACGGCACGTACTCATTCTAGAGGCTGTGGTCAGGCTGTTTAAATTGTGCTGCTGGTCTGGAGTCAGAAGGTTCGGTTATTGCCGATGCCCCAAGTAGCACTACCTAGTGGAGATGCGGGTAGAATTTAGATGAGAGCATCTTAACGCACGTGCCAGCACAGCTTTCAACGACTCCGTCCTCTGCCCTTTCACCACCCAAGCTTGCTGGGGCTGCTGTTCGTGCGCTGGATGCTGGAATCTGTTTTGTCATTTTGGATTACATGGTTTGTTTTCTCTCTTTTGCTGTTTGAGGTACTGATTTGTGCTGCTCGTGGAAATAAAAGGTACTCTTCTCTTCTTGGCTTGCCAAAATAGCGTCTGTTCTAGTTTGCTTTTGTTTTTTCTTTCAGCGTGGCAGAAGCATCCAGCAGCGCTGGCGGATGAGGAGCTATGAAGGAGCCTTGAAACTTTTCACCCTGGGCTTTCGATCGGGCCGGCTGCCTCTGGATTGAAGGGCTTTTAGTTAAACAGATTTGCAGGCAAGTCACCTTTTCGTTGCGTTGCGATTAGGCCTCGTTGTGGTGTGCAAACCAAGCGTTTTTAACCGGTGCGGTTCTCATTATGCCAAGGGTTTCACTGCATAAATGTTTTATAGAATAGTAATTCTAAAGGCAAGGTTTTTTAGGGAGGTCAGCAGCAGTCAGATGCACAAACCCCCAGTCTTTCACATAGCATTTAAATTCTGGTCAGTGCTCTGCAAGGAGCAGATGCTTTTGGACACTTGGAGTTAATCAGTAGCTTCTGGCCATACTCAGTTTTCACGCTCAATAGAGCTGTATTGGAAGAGAAAATTGCAGAATTTATCTTGGGTCACAAACCTAGATCCTGAACTCCAAATTGTTTCCCCTCTTGCTCTGCCTACAGTGAGGCAGATCAGCAAGAGTTTTGCTTCCTGGCTTTATTGGACCTTTATTTATCCCACCAGTATTAAGAAGACTGATTTCTGTGGAAAGCTTTTTGCAGGAAACCTGCTTGCTTTACAAAATCGAGAAGCCTTCCCCCGGTGAGAGGTTAGCACTTGGCAGTAAGCAAAAGGCTTCCAATTAACGAAAATACATTGGAAGCGGATGGAAGTATAACTGCTACCTTAGCATGGATGATGCATGGATAAGGGAGAGCCAAGTTATTTAGCTCTTTTCATCCTGTATGTTAATGTGTCGGGGAATTTACTGCGATGGTTGCACAGGGATTGCTTGCTGGGGGACGTACATCTTGTATCAGCAGAAGAGATCTTGCCCGATATAGGCTGTGTATCACCCTGACAGCGTGCAGCACACGGCCAAGGAAACCCTTTAGTTGCTCAAAATTGCATCCATATCCAAAGTTTTCCCCACCTAGAGGTATCGATCAGGGGGATCAATTTTTCTCACGTTTGCGGTACAGCAGCGTCGCTAAAACTTTGCACGGAGCTGGTATTTGCAGGATCCTTGTGAGCTCCGAGCAAAGGGCCTCTGAGGACACGGGGCAGCTGAGAGCAGAGGGCAGGAAGCGATAAATGAAGAACAAGTTGCCAGGTTTGGTTGAGGATGCGTTAGCTGGGTGCGTGACAGGACATCGTTCACACTGATATTTGACCTTGCAGCTTTTTCCAGTGTCGTTCGCCCCGTGAGGCCCAAGGAAGAGCTCAGATCCTGTTCCCAGCTGGTTGGGATGGCTACAGGGTCATCAGGGAGAGGAAAAGCTTTGTCCTGGCCAAGATGTTTGGAGGAGAACAAGTCCCTCGCTCGTAAGCAGAGACCAGAGGCTCGCTTCTAAGCTCTTGAAATCTGCCAGATACTCAAAACCGCCTCAGTTTTCTGGCAGAGGGAGAAGAGGAAGGGCTTTTCATCCTCCTTATCTTCGGGCCCAGGAGCTGTTGTGGCTGAGCCACGTAATCTTCTTCAAAACAAGAGATTACTGAGACTTCTTATGTTTCAGTGCCTCTGCTTGGTGGGACTGCTGCTCTGCCTGTCCTTGCTTTACCTTCCTCTCCTTGCCTCCCCTCCAGACCCGCTGTCCCAAGTTCAGTGTTATAATGCTCTGTTGGGGCTAAAATCCATCGTTTTGCCGTCGTTACTCTTCTGCTGTGGTCAGGGTTAAAATGTGTGAGGGTTTAGCTTCCTTTTTTCTTTTTTCCCCGCAGCTATTTTCCAAACTGCTATCTGGGTTTTGCAGGTTCACGAGCCAAATACTGCCTGTGTATAAAGAGAAATTTCTGAAATACGGGGGGGGGGGGTGTGTTAATTTTTTTTTGCCTCATTGGGACAGAACAAACATCCTTGGCTGCGTACGGGTAGGCGAGTGAACCGGCAGGATGTTTTATCCCTGGATGTCTGCGGTGGGTTTGTGGTGTATGTACCGTAAGAGTTACCTGCTAGAGGAGGTCCGCCGACGGCTGCTAGCCCGGCGAAGAAGGCAGCAAACCCCAAGTAGCTGTGGAGTTTTTGCACACCCACTAGATCTACCTGTTTGTAAAACCAAATGGATAATTATTGATTGAGTTCACGTGAATGCGCAAGCACGAGAGGTGGTTTACTACTTTTTTTTTTTTTCTTTTTTCTCTGGGGAGTTTCCTCTTCAGCTGCGGTTTCGAAAGGACTTTGCACCTGTAGGTCTGCTCCAGCCTGGAATCCGCTCGCCTCCTTAAGGCCAGCATGGAAATTACTGGGATGGGAGATGCTTTTCTGCGTTCCAGCTGCTTGCGCCTCTCCCAAAACTAGTAATGCCGCTACGACTTTGATGAAGGTGTTTTAAACTCTGAATTCCAAATGCCAAATGAGAAAGATGGCTCCCTATCCTGCTGTAAACTGGTCTGGGTGTGTTATAGATAATTCTGGGACTGGGAGCAGAGATGCCAACCCTCTGTCTTAGGATTGGGAAATGAGTGGATTCGTCCCAATTCCTATGAGCGGGAGCAGTGTCCTTGAGAAAGAAAGGCAATTAGCAGAGCGAGGTCATTAAAAATCTGCCCTAAACTCCCAGTTCTTCTGTTGCATCTGGGCTGTGGATACCAGTAAGTGGGTTGGAGAGGAGATCTGGGGCTCTCCAGTGGCTCGGACTGGGAAGGCTGGAGGGGAGAGCCCTCTCATGCAGGTCTGCAGCTGGGTAATTCAGCTTTAGGAAAGGGGTTTCGGATCATTTTGGAATGCTGTTGGAAATGCCGCGTACGACATTATTTTTATTTTTATCTTTTTTAATGAAATATCCTACTCACCAGCACGGGGAGGACCAGAGCCATGAACCCACCGCAGAAGATGGCGAAGGCCACCGCGTAGGTCATGAGCAACGGGAAGGTGGTGGCCAGAGGGCAGAGCAGGTTGGTGATGCCGCCGAGGACAAGGTAAGCCACGTGGTAGTGATACTTCTTGGTCCAGTTCTGGTCGGCGACCCAGCCCGAGAGCAGCTGGCTGAGCGTCTCCGTGATGCCTGGGGGGAAGAGGAGTTCACTGGAGCCTCAAAGAAGACTGGTTTTTTAATTTTTTTTTTGCTATTTTGCACTGCACTGCTCTGAAAAGCCTCTCAGTTCCACCGGCCACTCGCTGCAAGAACGTGACCACAAAGGGCTGAAATGTCGGGAAGTTACAGGAAGGCATTTTTAGGCTGTTGTAAAATTCATGGGTTTTTTTGTTCTTTACCTTGGTGCTTGCTATTGCCAAGTGCCTGTGGGTGCACCAAAGTGGCCTGTAAAAATTCAATTAAGGGCTGTGCACTCAGCAGAAAACTCTGAAATGCCCTTCAGTAAAAATAGGAAGGATAAGCTTGCTGTTTGATCTCTTTTTTCAAGATAAGAAGCAGAATATTAAGAAGAAATATGCCTATGAGATTTTAATTTTTATAAAGAAGCAAAGAAGGACAGAAGCCCAGCATTTTTTTAAAGGCTCAGCAAACTTTTGATACTTGGCTTTTACATTTCTCGATACTTTTTTATGAACTCAAGATCAGAGGAGTGCTCGCTGTCAGCTCATATCTCACTGTCCACTGTCCCTCCTACTCTTAATTCAAAATGTCAGGTTAATTGCTGCGCTCTCCTTCTAGATGCCTTGACAGCATACATCATTTCTAAATATTAGACAGCAGTGTAGAAGTGAAATTTATTTTTGTACAATAAAATATTTTATGATGACTGAGGTTGGAGCCACTTTCTTAACCCAGTGCGACTTTTGCGTTCATCTCTGCTTATAACCAGGCGTGGTTTTGGGGGGCTTGTGGGTTGGTTTTTCCCCCTTTGGAGGTGAATGTGCCAAATCCAAACGGCTAGATCCAAGTTAATGTTGGTTTTTTTTTTTCCCCACCCCAGTAACTGAATTTTTCTCTCTCTGCCTGGGTCAAACTGGAGCTCTTTGAATGCTGGGCGACTCTGGATTTCTGTGGCTTGTGGGTTTAAGCAAAGCAGGGACCACGGTGGGAAGGCTTCAGGAGGACAGATAGCACCTATGTAATTGGAAACTTGTGTGTGTTTGGTGCAGCGAGGAGGGGGGGATCATCTAGCTTAGGCTGAGAGAACCACCCACCATGTGAGAGCGACTTTGTACATGTACAGAAGGCGACACTATATATACAGAAGGGGGGTAAGGGCTGTGAGCTAAACCTCTTCCATGAAGATTTATTCTAGGACATATTTGGGACTATTTTTTGGCAAGATTTGGGTTGCTTTTCTTTCCTCTCGTGGTATCATTGTAATTATAAATGGTTTGAAAAGCTTCTTTTGCCTACCAGCCACTGCGATGAGGTAAGAGGCATCCATGCTGCTTATGCCCAGCGTCCGGGCTCTTGCTACCAGGTGGAAGATGGGCACGAAGTAGGCCAAGTGGCTGAACAAAAAAGACCACGTGAAGATGCAGAAGACAGGATCCTTCAGTGGGGAGAAGTCGAGGAGAGGCTGTGAATTTTCTTTTTGGGTCTGTGGAAGGGATTTGTAGCTTCTCTTGGCCTCGGGGGTGATTTCTGGTGAGCAGCTGTCCGTGGCGGGTTTCTCGAGCCTTTCCAGAGCAGATGTGTTTGCTGGAGCAGAGACATCTCTGCCATGGGACATGAGGAGTCCCTCTGTGGTGGGAAGGTCCCGTGCACTGCGAAGCTGCGCTTCCCTGCACGTGGTTTCATCTAAGCATCCATCGAGGGTCCCTGAATCCTCCTTTGCCATGAAAGACCCGCGGTCTTGACTTTTAGCGGAGGAGCCTTGAGGCGGCTGGGTGCTGGCGGGTCGCAGCAGCATGCTGGAAGGCACGAGGTTTAACATGATGCCTCCAAAAATCAGGAGAGTACCTGAGGGAAGGCAGAAGATGCTGTTTTGTGGTGCGGGAAGGGAGGAGCAGTAGGAAATGTTCTTTATAAAACAGGGTCTAGTTTGCTTTGAACATGGAGAAAGCTCTGCCATAAGGAGGAGGCATCTTACAGGAGCTTTTATTCCTGCTTTTCTAGCTGGAAGTCCCCTTTGCTGTGAGGCAGGCAACAAATCCAGAGCTACTTCTTGGATCTGGGAGTTTGTTTTGTTTTCCCTCCTTAGAAGTCCATTACACGTGATGGACCTTCAAGATGGCCTGAAACAGCGTAGTAATAGTAGGGGGTTTCGGTTTTGGTTTTGGTTTCTGAGATCTCTGTTTTGACTCTGACTTAACTGTCATGACTGATTAAGTGTTTAATCATTAACAAGACGTTCCCAAACTATCCTAGAAGAGACAGAGATGTTCCTCGGCACATCCAATTTTAATTTTTAAAGAAAGCCTCTTATGCTGCCCAGGTGTCCTCCGACGCCCCCTTCATGCTGATGAATTTGAATAAACGGGAGATGCGCTCACCTTGCCAGCCATAAAAATCGATGAGAAGTTGAGTGAACGGCGCTATTAGGAATGTCAGCCCCATCCCGGAGCGGGCGATGGCGTTGGAGAAAGCCAGCCGTGTCCTGCAGCGCTTGGCCGTCATCACCGCGGCCGCCTGGTAAAGGCAGGCGAACCCCATACCTGCCAGAAGGGGAAGAAATAAGGTGCTCAGGCCCCAAAAGCGACTGCTTCGTATCGTGAGCTTTAGGGATTCAAAGTCATGCCATCCCAAGCTCGTTGTCCCCGTAGTGGAGCTGCTCTGCAGGGTTCCTGGGCTGAAAGCGCGGGGGCTTTTGCTGTTGCAGCCAGTGGGGAGCAAGGTGTCACCCGTGGTGGTTAGTATCTGGGGGTTTGAGGCTGTGCACTTGTGGTGAGGGATTTCAAAAGGCCAGGACTTGTGTTGGGTGTGGGAAAAAAAGCAGGGTTACTTGGGAATATTGTGTTGAAACTGGTATTTTATGCTCCTGAGCGTGAAGCTTCGGGGTTTCACCCAACATCTCACAGGAAGGGTACCTTACTACTAAAGGAGCTGTCTGGTTTAGCACTAAAGGAGCTGCTTTTACTCAGCGTGCCCAGGAAAATCTCTGCCCGACTGCGAGTCGCAGGCTGCTCACCCAGGAGAAGTCCCATGGAGACGCAGAGGAAGGGGACGCCGGTGGCCTGCGTGCTGAGCAGGCAGCCCCCTCCGACCAAGCCGGCCCCGATGATGGAGGTCGGCCGCTCGCCCAGCCTCCTGCAGACCACGGCCACGAGCGGGGCTGGAAGGGAAAGGAGGGAGAAATCTTGGGCTGAAGATGCCAAATGCTGCTTTGAAGGGCTTGGGGGCTTGTGTTGGGGTCACTGCATCTGGTGTGCCGGGAAGTGGTCCGTGTGCCACCTTGGGAGGGAGGGAGGGACAAGAAATTTGGGGTAGGTTAATATTCAGGAGAGCGGCCAAGGAGACCTTGCCTTGTACCCTGGGAGCTCAGGGAATGGGGCAGGGGAAGGAGAGAAGATGTCCTGAGCCTGCTTCCTAACGCACCCCGTGCTCAGCAGCCGTGAATTACTCAGCAGCTTGCTCGGAGGCAGTAATATTGGTGTTGGGGTGAGGCTTTGCTCCGAATGTAGACAGTAAACCCGCTCCAGCGAGGCATCCCGACACCCAGTGTCCCCATCCTTGGACCAAGCTCCTGCTGCGACACACGTGGGTACCAGCCGTGTCCCGCTTGCAGCAGGCTGGGGTGGAAATCGGATCCGCAGAGCGTCCTCGGTGCCCCCCACACCAGAGCTAACGGGCTGGAGGTTGAAGCGCTGCCCCAGCCCTTACAGATGCCGCCTCACCTCCTAAGAAGCGCAGGGAGGACATGATGGAGCCGATCCAGCTGACTTGCTCGGAGGAGCCCCCCACCTCCTCTTGGAAAGCCACGAAGAAAATCCCAAAGGTCTTGAGCATCCCTATCACGAGTACGTTGACCTGAATTGGAAGCAGACGGAGGTGAGATGCCTCAGGGGTCAGGCGGGAGGGAAAAGCTTTTCCTTCTGTTTTGCTTGTGTGGATAATTTGTTGAGTTGTGGGAGAAACAAACTGGGGTGCGTTAACTGGTGGTGTGTGTGTGATGGGGGACTATCAGCAGGGTGGACTTGGGGTGGCCACGCTGCAGTTTCATCTGAACAGACCCGGAAAAAAGCCCCAACTTATGTGCAACCTGGCTTTTTGAAAGAAATGGAACAAAATAACACTAGAGCCTGACTCACGTAGGGGTTTTTTGCTCTTCAAGTTATTTTTTAATGCTAAAAAAATAATCTTGTGTGGCTCTCGGCGCTATTGAAGATCACCAGGAGTTGACGAGGTGCTGAGCGGAGCGGGGATGGACGTTAGCCGGGGCAGTTTCCCAGGCTGGCCCGGCCACGGGGGCAAAGGACAGTTTGTGTCCTTAATTTTCACTCCCGCTCTCCCCCCTGGTAGCGGGTGGTTAATGATTGGCAGCGAGTTACTTTGGATGGAGTGGAAGCGGGGAAAGCTCTCCCGTGCTTTCCTAGCTGGGGGATGGCGCTGCCTTCATCGCTGATGGTGTGTGGTGTTAAAGCTTTGTGGCGTGGAGAATTAATGCCTTTAAGTGGTGGTGAGATGCCTGCTCCTCCCGGGACTGAGTAACAGAGCGTGTGTGTGCTGCCTGCACCCCGTGCTGCTCCTGCTGTCCCTGGGGACCCACCTCACCTCCAACCCTCCGCTGCCCTGAGATGGGATCCTCACCCTTGCCGAAGGTACAAGACGCCCCTTTGGGGTTTGAAACTCCAGCGGGGATGTGTCTGAGTAGGGAAAAGTCGTCGTATCGTTGCAAGCTGCCTTTTGGCCCTGGGCTGCAGGTTGGGCACCCGCCTTTACATCACTGAGATGTTTTCGGGTGGCGTTTCTCAGGGGAAGGCGTGTGTCTCTGCTCAGCCCCCGGTGAAACGGGGTGGCACTCGCTGTAGCAAAGCGTGGCTGATTTTTGCCCTTAGCTCGGTGGGACCAGCCTGTCCTGTCCTCTGCTTCATGTGAGTGAGTCTCGAGATTTTCTCTCTGCCCCAGCTCCGGGAGGGTTTAGTTGAGTTCGTTCTCTGCTTACCAGGAAGAAGTGGAACACCACTCCCCATGCCCACCCTCCATCTGCGGCTTCAGCGCCTCGGCTCTTCCCGGCTGCCGGAGCCTCCGGCTCTTCCTCCTTCCTTCCCCCTGGAAATGAGAATTTCAGGACACATTAACACCCTTTTCCATTGCTGTTTCAATCCAAAAACTGTTCCGTGAAGGCATCAGCTGCCTTTGATAGTTCCTTGGCTGTTGATGAGGTAGGCACCAGTATTTTGCATGCAGCTCGCAGAAGCTTTTGAGGGTGGGTGAGGCTTTTACCAGCCTTTTTGCCAACAGATGTTAAGTTGCACGTTATTGCTGCCTGCAAACAGTTTAATATCCTTTCTTTTTCCCACCAAATTATTGCAACCACTTAAGCCTAACGAGATTTTAAATGACAAACGCCTTACTGCCGCTTTAGAGCGGATAGTTTGGTTGGTTTGTGCCAGAAGTCAGGGAGTCGCCATCTATCTGTGTCCAACTGTGAGCTCTCCCTACCCCATCCTTCTCTGCTTGTCTCCCTTCCATCCTCTCGCCCTTCCCACGCCTCTGGCAGTGGCAGGATCCTGCCCGAGGGAGCAGCTGGACCCTAGAGCCGTTGGGGCTGCTGAACCTGAAACTTTTCCTTACCGCCTTGCTGCTGCATGCCGGAAAATCCTCCCTGAAACCGGCGACTGCAAAGAGGAATCGTCTCTTCGTCTGCTCCAGAGATTAAATCCCCCCTTCCTGACTTGGCACCCCAAAGTCTGGTCCTTCATTTGTCCCCCGTGAGGACGATGGTGTCTGTCCTTCCCGATGAGCCCTGAAGCGGGACATGGAGCCCGGCAAGCGCTGGGGCTGGGTGGACGGAGCCCATCCTCCTCCTCCTCCCCGGAGGCAGAGCCCAGCTCGAGGGGCCCCAAGGCCAGGAGTCCCTCCCCTTCCCCAGCCAGGAGCAGGAAACCCAGGCCTTTCAGAGCAGAAATCCTGTGGGGAGGAAAGAGGAGGGGAAATCCGTGAGGGTTATAGCTCCAGGCAAAGCCCTGGGTCTTTCCAGACGGAGCAGTAGGTGGCAACGGTGGCCCGAAGCCAACCCTGTCCCTGCCTGCCCTGCCTCTGCTGCACCTCCCTTGGCCCGGGAAGCTGCGTCATTCAGGAGGGGATAGTCTGGAAAGCTTTAGGTTTTCCAGCCAAGATGCTTGGCAGCTGGAGCGGAGCAGCTGTGCTGCTGCAGCCCTTGAGGGGAGCCGGTAGTTGAGCGGGCGCTGAGTTGGCTCCGCGCCTCCATTGTAAACACGCACGAACTCCCGGGTAAATCCAGCCCTCGCGCTTCCTCCCCTCCCCGTTTCGGCTCACCTGTCGCCCCAGTCGGCATTCCTGGGGGCAGATGAGATGGTAGGATCGTGACACTGATCTCTGCTCCCCTCCCGGGGCAGAGGAGACAATGCTCCGTCTTACTGGAGGAGCCCAGGATGTATCAGAGCCTTTGGAGGAGCGTTCCCTGCCGTAGGTGACTTTGAAGCTTTTATTTAAGCGGAATGGTTTTTGCAGCCTGTATGGTTTAAGGGCTTGAAGGACAAGGGGGGGACTTGGCAGATGGGGGGCTGGGGGTGCTGGCGGCAGCAGCCTCTGGTGCAGCATCTGCGCTCGGAGCCGTCGGATGTCTGGGAGGAGACGCTTGGGCTCGAGCTGCTCCCAGCTCCGTGGGCGGGCAGGGAGAGGGGAGAAGAGGGACCCTCCCGGACCACCGCAGAGCTTGGACGTACCGACACCGACCTCGACAGGAGGGCAGAGCCGTCACACAGGGCAGGCTCGTCCCCACTGCCCCTAGGAGTGAAGTCAAAGCAGCGTGAAGGTCATTTTCTCTCTGCCCCAGCGCAGGTTTTTAGCTCACGCTCTGCCGTGAAGCTCCACTCTCTGCGCGAGGCCAGCTGCAGGCCAGCGCCTTTGCACCCCCTTACGCACAGGGAGCGTTGGAGCCTGGGGGTTTTCCAAGGGGAAAGCCTTTTCGCAGGATGGTTTCCCTGCACCACTTCGAATGCTCGAATCTGGAAGAGGGAGAGAGGCCTGGATTTGCGAGGATGTCGCCAGCATCCACTGACAGTTCACACGGGGACCAGGCCGGGCCAGCACGTATAGGTTTGAACTTCAATCCGAGGCCTAGTAAGCAAGTAACTCTGGCACAGAACGTTTAACTGGAGGAGGCTAAACATTTCCTAGGAGAAATTCCTCCGAAGGTGTTTGTACCTTTTCTACTGGAGGAGCCTCCATGATTTCGGGTCTTTGTGCACTCTTCCTTTTCTCTAGGGAAATGCTAATGCAGAAGGGACTGGGGGAAGTTACCTCAGCTTTGGAGGCAAGGCAAAGCACTGGGCAGAGTTTTCACAGCTGGACAAAAGAGAAGCAAAGGCATGTTTTTGCAGGTCATTTATTGATTTCTCCAACAAATAAGGCCACGCACACACATACACCTTGTGGTATCTGATCATTACACGAGCTTGGTGAGTGACCCACGTTTCATCCTCAGCAGCACAAGTGCTGAAATGTGAGTTGGAGACCCCGATAGCTGCACAGGAGCTGTTAAGTGGAGAGGGAGAGCCTTCAGCCCAGGTTTGGTACTACAAGCACGTTCTGCGCTGGAGCAGCAGAGGAGAGTGGTTGTCCAGTAAGGAGGAGGTGGGAGAGGAGCGCTGCGCAGGCTCCCGAGGGTCACGACGCCAGCTTGTGCACTGCTACAGTGATGCTGTCGTGCTTCTGGATCATGATATTCCTAGAACAAGAAAAAAGTGCTGAGGCAGTTGAGAAGCCAGCTGTGACGAGGGGTTGCTGATGTGGGTGGGAAACAGGCCAGGGGCATCATCCAGTGCCTGCAGCAACCCCCAGCTCTGTGCTAGGCCTGTCGGTCGCTGCCTCCTCCCATGAAGAGTCTTTGCCTGCCACATTGACTGGCTACTGCATGGGCTTCATTATCCCTAGGGATCCCCTGTGTGGAAGAAGTATAGAGCTGCAGTAACCACCACCCCCTGAAAGGTTTCCTACTGCTTTTACAGTTCCTGCTTCTCAAGGGCCAGTTAATCTAGTGAATTCACGTGCCTATCACAGGGACTACCTTCCCCCTGCCACGGCTTCAGAGCTGGGGCTTCCTCCACATCTGCCAGTTCAGCCCAAGATGAGGAGAGCTGCTGTAGGGACCTGACTCTGGCGAGGGCCCCAGAGCTGGGGGGAAAGGCAAAAAGAGGGGGAGAAAGTGGCACCCCAGGGCTGGGAACTCACCCGCTGTCTGACTCCAGGCACACCACGGGGGTATCGGTCGGGTCGGAGGTGAGCTTGGCTGCCTGCTGGGCAAGGACGGAGATGACTCCGGCGTGCTCATCCGAGAGGGTTCCTCGGCCTGTGAGAGGTGGGAGACGTTGGGTAAAGCCACGGGTGCCGTGATGGTGCTGGGTGAAGCTGCCTCCCCCCTGGGCTGCTCCTGCCCCGGCCCATCTGCCTCCCCTGCGGGCTGATGCAGCGTCTCCCCAAATTGTTGCCCTCAAACCACCGAAAAGCCTGGATTTAAGTGGCAGGAGGAGCTGTCTCCAGTTTCCTCCGCTGCATGGGGGAAGCTGAGTACCACGGTGCTTGGCGGGCCCTTGGGGACACCCAAAAGTGGCCGGGGGAAGACTACTGCAGGGCAGGGCCTGGTGTCCTCGAAGGGGGGGGGGGGGGGGGGGGGGGGGCGGGCATGCAGGACAAGGCCTGGTACCCCTTAAACGGGGAGGGCTCCGGTAGGGCAGGGCCCGGTGCCCCCTACCCCCAGGAGTCCTTAGAAGGGCCGGGCAGGCCCCGGAACCCCCCAACCCGGCGTGTGGCGGTGGGGCAGGCCGCGGTGCCCTCCGCCCCCGGCGGTGCTCGGTTACTCACAGCCCAGGTTGAGTCCCTGCGAGTCGGTGCACAGGACGCCCACCACGGCCGGGCTCTTCATGCTGCGGGGGGGAGCACAGCGGCGGTCAGCGCCGGGGCGGCCCCGCACCCTCCCTCCGCACCCCGCCAGGCCTCGGGCCGGCCTAGGCCCAACTCCCCCCTCACCCCCCACGGCCAGCCCTACCCCTGTCCCCCGTGTCCGCCCCCCCGTCCCTCGTCCCCCCGGGCCCGTACGTGTCCTCCAGGTGCTGCTCCAGCGTCCCCTCCATGCCGCCTGGCCCCGCGTCGCCCCCCCCCACCCCCCCACACTTCCGCCCTACCCGGCGGCTCCTGGCAGCGGCGTCAGTCACGTGACGCGCGCAGACGGCGGCTCCGCAGGGCCGAAAGGCTTCGCTGTGCGAAAGCGCCCGCCCAGCCTCCTTTCGGGGGGGGGGGGGGGAAGCCAGGGTACACCCCAAAGGGCTCCCGTCCCTCTGCCCGTACCCTCCGTCCCCGGGAGCCCCCCGGGGCTCCGTGCAAGCCGCTGCAGGCTCAGCTGAGGGGGGGGGGGTTAGCTGCCAATCCGGAGCCCGCACCCCCTCGCCCCCTCGGCCCCACAGCCGCCCTCCCTGGGCGGCCATGTTCCCGCAGAGCAGGTGGCACCGTCGGGGTTCTTGGGGGGTTTTCCTCCTTTTCCTCCACCTTTATATTCCCGAGGTTGGTTTATTTGTGTTTCCCTCCTCCGCACTCAGGATTTGCATGGCGCAGAATTGTGGAAGCATTTAGGGTGGAAAAGACCCTTAAGAGCATCGAGTCCGACCGTTAACCAAAGCCACCACGGACCCACGTCCCCAAGCACCACGTCTACACGTCTTTTAAACACCTCCAGGGCCGGGGACTCCACCGCTCCCCTGGGTGGTGTTCCAGGGCTTGACAACCCTTTTGGTGAAGAAGTTTTTCCTCATGTCCAACCTAAACCTCCCCTGGCGCAAGGTGAGGCCGTCTCCTCTCGTCCTATCGCTTGTTACTTGGGAGAAGAGACCGACCCCCACCTCACCCCAACCTCCTCTCAGGTAGATGGAGAGAGGGATAAGGGCTCCCCTCAGCCTCCTCTTCTCCAGACAAAACACCCCCAGTTCCCATCAGACTTGTTCTCCAGACCCTTCACCAGCTTTGTGGCCCTTCTCTGGACACGCTCCAGCACCTCAATGTCTGTCCTGTCATGAGGAGCCCAAAACTGCACCGGGTTTTCCACCGGGCAGCTTTCCAGCCACTCTTCCCTGTTGCATGGGGTTGGTGTGACCCAAGGGCAGGAGCCGGCGCTTGGCCTTGTTGAACCTCGTACAATTGGCCTCAGCCCATCGACCCAGATCCCTCTTCCTACCCTCCAGCAGATCAACACTTCCCCCCAACTTGGTGTCATCTGCAAACATACTGAGGGTGCACTCCATCCCCTCACCCAAAATGAACTTCAAGTGGCGTTTGAACGGCGGTGCCCCCCGCACACCCTCCCCAGCCAGAGCATCCTCTCACAGCCTGACCATGGCGGAGGGGGATGCAGGACATGGGGACATGGGCTGGAGCCCAATATTTGCAGCAAGAAGGGCCACATGGACCAGTGCAAATGGCAGCAGGGGGCAGGTCAGGACCCCCATCCCCTTCCCATGGGGCAAAGAGGTATTAAAAGTGACGCTCAGCCTCGCAATCCTGTGAGGAGCCCCCCCGCAACGACAAGCCCCGCTGCCAGCGGGGAGTAGGAGGTAATTTATGGTGGGTGCAGCGCAAAGCTCGGCGACGCTAATAAGGCGCCGGCTGAAGCTGTTCCTGCCTGCGCCTGGTGATAGATCTTGGCTTGTCAGGTTGGAAAATTAAAATGTTATTGATGGGGGAAGTGAAGTGCAGCAGGATTTTTGATTTTTATATTTTATTTTTCTTTCTCCTTGGTCAAGCTGGGAGCTCTCTTGGGCAGCATTCAGTGCCCTGATCCCACCTGCCCAGGGGCTCCCTGCTGCATCCCACCCTGCTGGGATGGCTTGGACTTATATTGCCTTTTTTTTGAGTTTGTTTTTTTAAAATTTTTTTTCCCCACCCCTAGGAAGCAGCACAGGACAAAAATACAAATATGCCCCACCAAGGCCAGGGGCTGTGTCGCCCCCCAGTCCCATCAGCACCTTCTCAAGGAAAAATTCCCAAAACAACCACTCCCGAGTCCTTCCTGGCTGCAGGACTTCTGGAAGGAGGGATTTTTTGGAAGAAGTGGGATTGATTAATTCAAGTCCAGGTGGAGGAGACATTAGCGAAGCAGCAGAACAGCTGCCACATCAAAAGATGTGCCGGTCTCTGGGCAGGGAAATGCCGGCGCTATTTTTAACTAATTAAATAGACGATTTAGCACCGGACTGATACTCTACAAAAGAAATTCAACAGAAAAGCCCAATTAAACCACGTGGCTCTGATTGAACCCACATTTCAAATCCCAGTCCATCACCTCAGGCCATGTTTTCCCCCTGGGGCTGAGCCTCCCAGCTGCTCCCGGTCCCTAATTTGCCTCTGTGGACCAGGTCTGGCAGGGAGCAGCCCCAAAATCAGGCTCGGGGATGTTTATTCCTCAGTGGATAAAGCCAGAAGGGACTAGATTCGTAATGCTGGTAAGGAGCCCTGATACCACGGGGGGGTGGTCCCTAGAAATCCAGAGATGAAAAAAGCCCTCTTGCTGAATCAGAATTGGAAGCCCAGCTGTATTTTTTGGGGAAAAATGGAGTTTTAGTTCCTGCCCTTGTTGTGCAAAGGGTCTTAGCCACCGTGTCTGCTTCCGTGGCCCTGGCCCACGTGGCTGTGGGCACTGGGGGCTTGGTCTGGGGAGTCTCAGCCGAATCCAGCCTGGACCATGGGAGCCCAGGACCATGTGTTGGCCATGGAAGGGCATTTAAATTTTGAATTATTTTTCTATTTTTTTATTGCTGGACTCCCAAAGGGGCTGCATGGGACGAGGCAGCGGGTGACGAACGGCCCCAGCTCCGTGGGGACGTCGCATCGCAGAGGCTGCAGAGATTTCTTGCTCCTCTCCCACCTGATGGATGCAACTGTGGGGGTTGGTGGGTGTTTTTGTTGAGGGCCCCCCCCCCCCCCCCCATCCCCGAGCACATTGGGATGTTGTCCCTTGCATCCTCCCAGGATACACAAATTAAAAAAGAAGCCGATAATTCCAGCTTTTCCTGCCTTTTCAGCCGCTTCAGCGATTCCTGGTCTTATTCCCTTGCGCTCCCAGGAGATGCACCAGCCGCAACTTGAGGTATGGGGGATATACTTCAAACCATAAATCAACATAATCACACATTATATTCAGATTCAAACACATCCTCATTACTGAAAAAGATGTTATTCCCTCTCCGCCCTCTTTTATTCTCACAAATAAACGCAGCCGAATCTCTGTGTCTGCAGGGTGTTTATCACAGAGCCCCATTATTACACATCGTGCTCTTATGAGCTGAGAAGTAACTTTATTCTTGTGTTTTCTTTTACCTAAATAATCACAAATTCTTAATTCAGTTCTTAAGTACACCCATCAGGGACAAACATGGATAGAGAGGTGTACTTGGAAAATCCAGCTGTGTTGGCTCAGCTGAAAAATAACGCTGGGACGTGGGCGTAGGTGGCAGAGGTGGGGGTTTTCCCTTCCTCGGTGGTTTCTTAATATTTCTTTTATACCATCAGAGATTCAGGTCTCATCTGCTTGTTCTGAGATCATCGGGGGGGGGGAGGGGGGGAAGCCCACGGTGGTAGAGCTGGAAGGGGTTATATAGGGCGGGAGGTGCGGGGCTGCTGCAGAGCTCGGGGAGACGGTTCCTGTCCCGGCACCATGGGCCGGCTCCTGCAAACCCTCTGCTTGCTCCTGCTCATCTCCTCCTGCCCCTGCGCCGTCATCACCGGGGTAAGTGCTGGTCTCATCCCCAACCGGGGAGATTTTTAAATTTATTTGATTATTGTGGGCAATAAGGCAGGAATCGATGCCTTTTCGCTGTTTGCTTGGGGGGGTTTCCCTCCAATTTTTTACTCGTTTTTCTGATCCGTGGATGCTGTTCCGGCAGCCAACTCCAGCCCACGTGAGTGTAAAGTCACGCCGGTGAGCTGCTCTTTCTGCTTCTCTTCTCAGCACCGTGTCAGACCTGGCATGCAGGGGAACGGGGATTTTAGGAAGTTTTCCAGCAGGGAAAAAATAATGTAGCTTTATGGGCATCCCCCAGAGCGTGTTCACAACTGGGACAAGGGCTCGAGCACCTCAGATTGTCTCTCTCTCTCCCGAATGAAAAGAAATTATTAAAAGAGGGGGGAAATGTCGGGATCCAAAGGAGAGGCACGACGCTTACCCTTTAACGGGCTTTTGGGGCTCAGCGTGTCTGAGAGGTCGGTGCTGCTGAGCAAGAGCTGGACCAAGGGTGATGCTAAAAGCAAGAGGAACAGCGAGTTTTGGGCATGAAATCCAGGCTTTTGTGGTGCTTCAGGAGTCCAGATGCTGGTTTCAGCAAAGCCAGGCTTGGTTAACACCCTCTCCCCCTTTTTTTTCCCCCCTGGCAGCAAAAAATCTCCTGTTTAAAACCAAGACGAAGCGTTTGCATCCCGGCTGCCTCTCTGCCTCCCAGCTTTTCCCAACCGATGGGAATTTTCTGGCTGACTTCACCTGGCTCTTGGCTCCCCTTTTCCCAGACACCCTTTAACATCAGACCTATTTCTTTCAAGCCTGTGATTTTTTTCCAGCTGCATCTCCCCAACCCCTACATACACCCAGAGCTGCAAAGCCAGGGCCGGGGGAGCCCCCTCCATCCAGGGCCAAATAGACCCAGCAGCTCCTGAAATTATTCCCAGGCTTTAAATGACTCATTTTGCCTATCCAGAGAAAAGCAGTTGGATGTGCAGCTCCCTGCTTGCCTGCAGCCCCCCTCAGCCCCCTCCCCGAGTTTGCAGGTGAGGGTGCAGCATTGCTGAGATCTGATTTTTAACAGTATTTGGGTGTTACGAGGTGCTTTGAATGATCAAGGAGAATTAGGTTTCCTTCAGGAAAGGGAAGACTCTGCAAAAGCTCCTTATTCCCCCCCCGCGAGAGAGCTGCACCCCAAAATTATATGGGTTTATTTCCCCTGTTGTGGTTTCCACACCTCTTCATCTGTAGGAGCGATGGGCTTGTGGCTGGGACCTCCTGGGAGAGAGGTGCCCCAAGGAGGGGGTGATGCCAGGGGGGGTTTGGGTGAGCCCCATCGGTTCTCCTTGTGCGACCAACGTGCCGTCAGGAAAACGGGTCAGAGAAGGGGTTGGGGGCGCGATGAGCTGCTCTAGTGATGGTCAACACAGCCTGGGGGGCAAAATGGGACCTGCTTGGTGCTTGAGGTGCCCCCCGTCCACCTCTTCTCAGCATCCTCATGGGTTTCCAGGGTGGTGGTGAGCTGGTGCAACGTTTGCATTCGTGCCTCAGTTTCCCCGTCCCGGGGGAAGAGGTACTGTTTTCCATTTTACATCTGCCTTGGGTGGGAGAGGCTGAGTTGTTGGCGTTACTCTGCTCCCTACTAACCGCCACAGCAAAAAAGCCCTGGCATTTGCAGTACTTGGCAGGTTTTACAGCCCCAGACGGGCGATGCCTGTACACGCCGGAGAGTCCGGACCGTGAGTCGGTGTCCTGGCTGCGATGGCACGAACGCTGCGGCTCTGGCACCACTGCGGCTTTTCAGCTGGGCAGCTGCGAACTTCTCCTCTGTCCCTCCCATCGCTGCGTACACGAGGGATTTCCTGCAAACCCCAGCACCCCCAATCCAACCCATGCCCTGCCCCAAAACCTCCCAAACCGAACCCAAAACGGGAGAGCTAGGAAGAACAAACCCCTCTCCCCCAAATCCCTGTCAAGGGGTTACACTCAGTAGCTTGGTGTGGGCTGATTTCTCCCCTGAACCCCCCCCCAGAAGAGCGGTAGCGATGCTTTCCCACGCCAGACCCACTAACCCACCCTCGTCCCTCTCCCCAGGCCTGCGAGCGGGACCCCCAGTGCGGCAGCGGGACCTGCTGCGCTGTCAGCCTTTGGCTGCGGGGGCTGCGGATGTGCACCCCCCTGGGGCAGGAGGGGGACGAATGCCACCCCTTCAGTCACAAGGTACCGGCGTGGGGCTACCCAGTGGGGCTGGGAGCGGGGACAAGGACCGGGCAAAGGGCACCGAGCTCCTCGTCTGGGAGAAAAGCTCCACTAAAGCCCTGGGATGGAGAAGTGGGGTTGGTGTTGGGGAGGATTTGGGATGAAGCTCTGGGCAGCATCACGGTGGTCCCCGAGCTGGCGTGGTGCAGCTGGTTTCAGCCTTTAAAGTATTCTGAGCGACTCCCTGCCTATCCGTGCCACCCGAAATCCTCGGGATGCCCCCCGGGTGCTGCGGACCTTGCCTTGGAGCTGGGAGCGAGCCGCGCTGCTCCAAATGGAGCCGTAAATGCCCTGCCGAGCGAGGAGAAGCCGAGTTAACGCTGCAGACCGGCCCTAGCACCATGATTTCTGTCTGATGAGCAACCCCAGTGCGCTGGGATTAGCCCAAAGCGCGACACTGCTGCAGTCCCTCCTCCCTGAGGGTTTACCAGCAGCGTCGCGCTCCACGCTCCCCTATTGATTTTGCACGGCGAGAGCAAGATTTAGTGACCCTGCGCCTTCTGCTTGCACAAGGAAGGAGCAAAGGGCTTCAGAGGGATCAAAAATTAATTTCAGGCATATCCCCGTTAAACCTCTGACAAGAGCCGGGGATTTTCTCAGCGCTTTGATCCCATCTGATCATTTTTTGGTTGCGGCACAGCCCTGATGCCCTCATCTCTCCTGCATCTCTCCTGTATCTCTCTGCAGGTTCCTTTCTTCGGGAAGCGCCAGCACCACACCTGCCCGTGTTTGCCCAACTTCATGTGCTCCAGGTTCCTTGACGGCCGCTACCGCTGCTCCGTCAACTTCAAGAACATTGATTTTTTAGGGTGATGCTCCCAGCTCTCCATCCGTGAGCCCCCAGCACCCATTTCTTGCCCTCCCCCATGGACGCCGTGTGCCCACATAGCTGCAGGCAACCCTAAAAGTGCTTTTCCAAGGTAGATGGTGTTATAAGCTATATGTTATATGGGGAAACTGAGGCATGGTCAGGACAAGCTGCTCCGACATGCGGCTTAGCAAAGCTCGGCCCCAGCTCAGAGCTGGGCCCGGCTCCAGCACCCTCTGCAGAGGAGTGGATCGAAGGACAGTGTCGGTGGCAAATGTCTGTGGCTTCAAAAATCCCTCTCACAAGATGTTGTCTCCGTGTAATGGATGCTGTCAGGTAGCTTTCACCTCCCTCCTTTATTTAATACAGTAAAAGTCAAGGGTGATGCAATCTGGGAAGAGTGACAGTAGATGCCGAGCACCCAGCAGCCAAGAGCTTCCTCCCATGGTTTTTATCCTGGCACATGGTAAAATTTGGGACGTGAAGCTGAGCAGCATCGTTTCATCTGCCAAAGCATCTGCAGGGCTGAGCCCAGCGCCGAAGGTGGTGGTGGAGACCTGACTTTAATTATTTTTACACTTTTCAGTCATGCACTAGGACAGATAAAAATCAGAGGGGCAGAAACTCCCTTTTGCGGGGAGTTTTAGCAGTTTCCCTGCAATTCCTACTGGATAAACCATTTCTGTAACAATTCCCATCGTGATATTGCCCAATCGTGTCTTATCAGCCTATTTTTTCCTGGAAGCAGCTCTTCAGGCTGGTGATGGATGGTCTAATTTAGCTGGCAATTAAAAGAAATCGATATCAAGTAGCTGTGGGGAATTAAGGGCTGGCTTTCCCCAAAGTTCAAGGAATGCAATGTGTTTGGCAGAGGCTGAGGCAGGGCTGGCTGGAGCCGTGTCGTGCCAGATGTGCGTCTTTGGGACATGGGAAGATGTTTTCCAGCCTCAGCATCTGCCTGAGGTTCAGGCACTGTTTGAGGTTTGGGAGCCTCTCTTTATGTCAGTCGAATTTGAAAGGAGAATGGGATATTGAAGTTAATTAAATGCACTCAAAGTTACCTCAGACACGTGCTTTCAGTTCCCCTCTTAAAAACACATTGTGGAAAAATTGCGTATCACTTGAGCTTCCCTCCTGCTTCCTACGGCAACCTCCGGCAAAAATAAATAAAAAGAAATAAAGAAAAGAACTAAAAAAGAATAATCAGCATTTACAGCAAAAAGCCCACCTCGACTGTTTCCTTTCAAGCAGAAGCAGAGCTTAAACAAAGCTTATTTGGGGGTTCCAACTCATGCTTGTGCAGAGCTGCTCCTGGAAAGCCCTTGGGGTCCAGTGCGGGGAGCCACGGCACTGCTGTGCTCTGGGCCCTCCTGGTTTGGTGGGTTTTGGTGGGTTTTGGTGGGTTTTGGTGCTATAGCAGCACCTGTTGCTATTTCTAAAGCCCCCAAAGGACACCAGGTGCATGGCTGCAGCAGTTGCTGTGTTATCCTGAAGGGTAAAGTAACTCAGATTTGGCATTTGATGCTGGGTGAAAGCTTCCCCACGCTTGTTTCTCCCCCAACAAAATATTGTTAATCTGGTGAAAATAAAACACTGCAATGGCTGCATTGATTTTATTTAGGTTTTTTACACATTGGAAGTTTTGCCTTTTATTTATGGAAGAATAGTCCTGCAGCGGGGATGCTGCATCTGCCCAGGCAGTGATACCCATTGCTTGGCATTGTGGACCATGGGTTCCCGTATGGAAAGGGGTCCCATAGTAGCACAGACAGGGCAAAAAGTCAGGAAAAACCCACAATGTTTCATAACGGTGTTAAAAACCATATAATTTCAAGATTTGGGGTTCTTTTATTAAGCTGCCTTACTTTATTAGCTGCTTCTGGCTTTCCCACAAGCTTGGACTGCGATTTTTTTTTTTTAGTTAATTTTTAGACATCTTCTGGTGGAAAATAGTGCAAATTATTTTCTCCCAGCAGAAAAAACATCAACAAAAAGAAATAAAACAACCGAACAGCTTCTTACTACCCTCAATTCCCATTGTGGGGGGACTCCCCGGACCCAAGGGCAGCGCTGCGTGGTGGGAATTACTGGCCTCCCAGTGGCTTTAAACTGCAGGAGGTGACAATGTAGTGGGAAATCACTGGATTTTGGCATAAATACATAGAGGGACACCTCCATTGCAAGAACAGGCTCTCTTTCTTGATTTAATATTATTAACTGAAGACGTCAGGAGTAGTCCAGGTGAGGGATGGGCAGCCAGAGCAGGTCTCTGCCCTTGCTCCCCTCTCCTGTGCTCTTGCTGGGGATGGGTCCTTGCATGGTTTTCCCTGCAGTTTAGCAGAAGAAACCCTTTTAAGCTGCTTTCAAAGTGCATTTGGGGAGCAAAACCTGGCAAATCACCTTATTTTATTTTTTTTTTTCTTTTCCCCTAGAGGTGGAAACCTCCGTGCAGGGGGAAAAAGCACAAGCAACAAAGCCAAAGCTCACGTCCTCCTGTGGGGACGGGGGGAAAAGTCAACACAAGCTCGTGATCAGGAGCATCGGGGGCTGTTTGCTTCCCGTGAGCGGCTGTCGCCCCGCGGCACGGGGCCAAGTGTCCCCCTCGTCCTCCCGCACGTGCGGTTCCCCACCCGCTGTTTAATGTTCTGGCTCCAAGGTGACCCGTGCCCAGCGGCACAGGCCAGTGTGGGCTGGAATCCAGGCAGGACACGGCTGGGACCCGAGTGGGACATGGCTGGGACCCAGCCAGGACACGGCTGAGGTGTCACAAACCCAGCGCCGCATCCCGGTGATGCTCCCAAATCTGACCATTCCACACCTGAAATAATTGTGTGCATCGTTTCCAAACAGCATGAAAATGTTCTCTTCTCTTCTCTTCTCTTCTCTTCTCTTCTCTTCTCTTCTCTTCTCTTCTCTTCTCTTCTCTTCTCTTCTCTTCTCTTCTCTTCTCTTCTCTTCTCTTCTCTTCTCTTCTCTTCTCTTCTCTTCTCTTCTCTTCTCTTCTCTTCTCTTCTCTTCTCTCCCTCTCCTCTCCTCTCCTCTCCTCTCCTCTCCTCTCCTCTCCTCTCCTCTCCTCTCCTCTCCTCTCCTCTCCTCTCCTCTCCTCTCCTCTCCTCTCCTCTCCTCTCCTCTCCTCTCCTCTCCTCTCCTCTCCTCTCCTCTCCTCTCCTCTCCTCTCCTCTCCTCTCCTCTCCTCTCCTCTCCTCTCCTCTCCTCTCCTCTCCTCTCCTCTCCTCTCCTCTCCTCTCCTCTCCTCTCCTCTCCTCTCCTCTCCTCTCCTCTCCTCTCCTCTCCTCTCCTCTCCATCACACTTTTACACCAAGCACAAAACACCACTTACACCCCAAATTTCTCTCTACAGCAGCTTCCAGGGCCCCCAGCACCATGTGCTGCTCCAGTCAAGCGGGACGGTGGTTTTCTGCCTTTGGCTTTGCAGGGATCTGCGACTCCTTGGTTTGAATGTCCTCGGGGTAATCTTGAACCCAGACGGCAGCCTCGGAAAAGCTCCTTAGCTAACGGCAGGGTTAAGTCTGGACTTTCTGAGCTTTATATGGTATAAAAATATACAATATATTCTTTATTATTTTATTTTTATTATTTATAATATTCACTCTACATTATATATTTATATTATTGTGGTTATATCTTTATTATTTTTTATTTTATAATTTTATTATTTATATTATTTTTTTTGGCTTGGAGAGGGGCTTTGTTCCAAAGCTGGTTTCTGCAGTTCATCACAATGGCTTCCCTCATTTCAAATCCAGCTCAAACTCATGTCTGAGACCAATCCTTCACCGCCTTTTTGGCCGCCATAGCCCAGCCTCAGCCCCTTTCCCACTCCTGTACAACTCAGTGGGACAATTTCAGCTGGTCCCCTTCCGTCTACTGAAAAAAATCATCATTAATTCCTGGTTTACTCCCTTAAAAGAACTCATTGCAGAAACCCACCTTCCCCCCCGCAGCAGAGGGGACAGTCCCAGCGGCACAGGGGATGGGGTGGCTCTGCCCACAGCGTCTTTCTAAACGGCGGCAACGCCGATAGGAAATTCAAACAAGACAGACAAAAAAAAGGGTCAGTTGGCTTTTCCGCGCTGTCATCAGCAAAACCCAAACTCCTGCTGAGATGCCAGCAGCTCTCACCGAGTTTTGGGGGTCCGGAGGGGTTGTAGCGGCTTGGGACCCGCTGCTTAAATAAAAGCAACACCGATCAGGTTCGAGGATCCTCATCCCACCTCGCCCCGTGTCCTTCGCCCGCCTCGTCCCTCGCGCTCTCCTCTGCAAGCCGTGCAAGGGGAGCTGATGCCTGGAGCCATTATCGCTGCGGGCGACGCCGAGGTGCTCGTTAGGAGTTTTAATCCGGTTTTAATGGTCCCCGTATCGCTGGGCAAACCGCGCTGAGAGGGGTCAGGGTGCTGCAGGGTCACCTTTGCCGCAGCCTGTTTGCATCCCGCTGGACTAATTGGTTTTTGCAGATAACAGCGGGCACCGGCGTGTCAAACCGTGCGTGTGCCCCACGTGCCCACCCCCCCAGGGTGTACACACACGTCGGCACGCAGTGGGGCCCCCTTCCCCATCCCAACTGGGGAGAGACGCCCATAAATGGGGGGGTGTGGTGTGGTGTGGTGTGTCCCTGCTCCTGCTTGCAGTGGCTTTGGGTGCCAAAATGAAAAGCCAAAATGATGCCTGGTTGTGATGAAGGATTTAAGGGGCTAAAGGATGGAGGGTTTGGAGGGGGGATACAAGGGGGGAGCACGGGGTCCCCGGTAAGGTATCATGGTCAGCACAGTGTGATTGTCCCCCCACCTTGCTGGGTGACGTATTGACATTAGATGATGTTTGCCGTGTCCTTCAGTCCCTGGGTGCCACCTGCCTTGGCCGGGTGCCCACCGGGGGGGACACGGTGCAGCGGCGGTCCCGGCCGCTCTTGGCACCGCGGGTGGGGTACGCAGAGGCTATATAAACCGCCGGGCATTTGCCCCGGTATCCCCGGCACGATGCAGTTCCTTGTGCTTCTCTGCGCTGCCTCTGCCCTCTCCCAGGGCGTCACCAAGTAAGTCACGGCAGCACCGCTCTCACGGGCCACCCGAGTCAAGGTGAAGGGGGGAAACGAGCACTCGGAGCCTTTTGATGGCTTTGAGAAGTGGAATTGAGGTCTGGGAAAGCTGCTGCAGGGATGCGGGGGCGGGGGGAGGGTGGGTGTCTGGGTCGGGCAGTGCTGTCTGGCTTCTAGAGGCACTTTGGGGTTTTGCAGACTCAGTGTTTTGGGGCAGTCCGCTGTGCTTCTGCTGTTGGATCAGCATGAATAGTGAAGGTGTCAAACGCTGCCTGCAGGACCCGCAGGCAGCAAAATCCCATCTAACCTGTGTTGTCCTTGGTGTTTTTGCCAGGCTGCCCTTGGAAAGGGGGAAGAAGCTGAGAGAGGTCCTCAGGGAGAAGGGTTTGCTGCACCGCTTCTTCCAGCGTCACCGCTACGACATCGGCACCAAGTTCCTCCATGCTTTCCCCAACGGGACTGAAGTGGCCGCCGAGCCCCTGCTGAACACCCTCGACGTGAGTATTGGCTTTGATCGCCAGCAGCGCAGCCCTGGGGTCGTTTGTGGGACGCCCTTCCCCAAGTCTGTGCTGTGCATGGACCAAACCCAAATCCTTTTACCCCAAAGCCCTCAGCTCACATCCTTTACCCCTACTTGCCCGCGCTGGTGGTCCTGGACAAAGCCAGGACACTGAAATGTGTCTCTAGCTCTGCTAGAAGCAGGGTGTCCCCATGAAGAAGGGGGGACACGAAGGTTGCAAACCTGGGGAAGCTCCAGGTTTGGTTTCATGCCTTAAAAGCAACCCTTGGTCCTGCTGCCCCGCAGATGGAGTACTACGGGACCATCTCCATCGGCACCCCACCGCAGGACTTCACCGTGGTCTTCGACACCGGCTCCTCCAACCTCTGGGTTCCCTCCATCTCCTGCACCAGCCTGGCTTGCCGTAAGTAGGGGCAGGCAAGGCTCCCCGTTTCAGCAGAGAAGGGTCCAGCAGCATGTCCTGGGCTTATAACTGCGCGATTGAGCCTGAAGATTAGGGTGACATTGCCAGGAGACCAGGGGCCACCTAGCCAATGCAACAGGCAGCCCCCACAGCGCTGCATCCGTAGCATCTTTGCAATGGACTGGGGAGATGAGTATTTGGGGTGTAGGACCTACTCAGTGCTGTACTCCACAGGGTGATGTGTTTAGTGCTCAATGCCTCAGTTTCCCCACCCGTCCAAAGGGGCTGACGGGATTTCCTGCAGATCCCTGGTTGCTGGAGGAGGGGCAGGGACCTACAGCAAATGCTCACAGTGAAGTTGTTCTTGAAAGCAGGGTAATAAGTGGCAGGTCTAAACAGTAATTCTGCGGGGTTCCTCCTCCCACGCTTCCCTTACGGCTCAGCCTTGCTGAAAGTCTTTATTTCTGATTTTCCTACTTACCTTCTAGAAAACCATCAGATGTTTAACCCATCGCAGTCCTCCACCTACAAAAGCACAGGGCAGAACCTGTCTATTCATTATGGCACGGGTGACATGGAGGGCATCGTGGGCTCCGACACCGTCACTGTGAGTGTCGTGATGGCGTCGCTGGGGAGGTCCTCTGTGCCTTCTCCACCTGATTAACATCAGCGTTGCAGTGCCTGATCCGGAGCTCACAGCACCCTCCCCATCCCTAGGTTGCATCTCTGGTGGACACCAACCAGCTCTTTGGCTTGAGCACCACCGAGCCTGGCCAATTCTTTGTCCATGTCAAATTTGATGGGATCCTGGGCTTGGGCTACCCAAATCTGGCTGCTGATGGGATCACACCAGTGTTCGACAACATGGTGAATGCGAGCTTGCTGAAGGAGAACCTCTTCTCAGTCTATCTGTCCCGGTAAGCCATGTGACGGGTCTCAAGGGCCAGGAAAGGCAGCAGATGCATCTCATGCACACCATTGCATTTGCTGGGGGCTCCGCTCCTCTGCTGCCACTGCTGCCATCCGGCTGTTGTCTCTGTCTCATGACATGCAAAGGCTGGGGAGCTCATAGCAGGTGGCCACCAGACTCACCAGGGAAATTTTGCCCCCTTTTTTAGCTTGTGGCTTGCCAGGAAACCCCTCTAGTTTCCTGCCACGTGCCTCCACTGCGGCTCTCTTTTTTTTTCTGGGTCCAAAGGACCTGACACACACTGCTGTTGTACCACTGCCTCGCTGACGCTCTGTAATGAGGAGGGGACCGTGGCATCACAAGCAGCATCTTACCCTGTGGGACACACAGCCCTGCTGTTTTAAGCGACCTGCACTGAAGCCACATGGCAAACCCTCCACTGTTTTTCTTTCCTGCGTCATCCAGCGAGACAACAGGGAGTGTGGTCATCTTCGGGGGAATCGATGAGTCTTATTTCACCGGTTCCATCAACTGGGTCTCCGTCTCTTACCAAGGTTACTGGCAGATCTCCATGGACAGGTAACAAAAGAGCTCTGCTGGTCTATGTTCATTTCTAACCGTCCTTTCTAGAGAGACCTGGGACACATCAACACCAGATGCTTTCCACTGGCCTCTAACATGCTGTGGCTGAGGGATGGAGAAGGTTAAGGGGCCAAAATCCATAGTACTTTGGTAACTGCCACCCAAAACGTGGATGCTTTGTGCCTGAGGCACAACCTAGTTCTTTGCACAAAGCCTGTGCCCTTGGGGATGTCTCTGGTGATGAGTAGAGCAAAATTATGGTCCAAAACCTGCTTTGTTGGGATTGGTTGGGTTCCAGCTGCTGGGCTGTGTTCAGTGCCCACATGTGCAATAGGGGTTGGGATACCAGCTGGCACTGCAGACTCCAAGAAGCAAAAGGCTCAAGGGCAGCCCTTTGGGTTACCCAGCTTTAGCTCTTATAAAAGAAGTTTGAAAACATCATGAGGATCCACCTGGTTATTTAATGGCCCCCTGCTTTGTCTGTCCCCCCAGCATCATCGTGAACAGCCAGGTGATTGCATGCAGTGGTGGCTGCCAAGCCGTCGTCGACACCGGCACTTCCCTTGTGGCTGGGCCACCCTCGGGCATTAGTAACATCCAGAGCGCAGTTGGGGCCAGGCAGGACACACATGGGGAGGTAAGAGCACCCATGGCTTGCTCTGCTCACCCTGGAGGCAGCCTGGCACCGCTGAGCCCAGCGCCAAGCCTGCCTCCATGGACAGGGCAACTGCACCTCCACTCACGGCAAACCAGTCCTGTTGCTCCGGTACCTCCAATAAACGTCGCCATGAGACACTCCCAGTCTCTGTTTTTTACCAGTGAAATCAAAACCCCTCCCCTCTCGCCCCGTGAACAAATTGCTTCTTACCCAAGAGCCTTTTTCCTCTGCCCTCTGCAGTACAACGTGAACTGCAGCTCCATTTCTGCCATGCCTGATGTCATCTTTGTCATCGATGGGGTTCAGTACCCTGTGTCTGCCTTGGCTTACACTGAGCAGGTAAGGGGCAACCAGGTGGTCCTGGTTTCAGGAGCTGCTCTCAAGGTGCCTCTGCTTTCTCCAATGGCTTTGGTCACCTTCGCTTCTCCCATTCCCATGGGAGACAGGGGGTGGATGGCCATAGACCTCCAGAGCAACGCAAGAAAAACACTAGCCCACATTTTCCCCGTTTGCCTTTTCTTGCTCAAACGCAGAACAACAAAGGACCTTGCATCAGCAGCTTCCAGAACACCTCTGGGGACCTCTGGATCTTGGGAGATGTCTTCATCAGGGTGTACTACAGCATCTTTGACCGGGCCAACAACCGCGTTGGACTGGCCAAAGCTATTTAGATCCACTATGATGCCAGCGGTGCTGTGGTTTCATCTTGCAAACAGACCACAACCATGTTTTTTGGAGTAGCAAGAGATCTCCAAGGAACCTCTCACTCGCACATGAATAAAGCATTGATGGTTCAAATTTGGTGGCTGCTCATTTTGTGCTAAAATGGCAGGAATTAGGAAGGAGCTGTCACACACTGCTTTGTGGTTGCTGAGGACCATTTGGTCAACATAGTCTTGACTAAGGCCTTTGGGAACTGTGGTCATAACTTGCAGGGGCTGAGGGCTGGGTCCCTAGGAAGTCAAGATTGGCTCTTTTATTGGGGCTACATCAAGTGAGTAATTCTGGAAACCCCAAATTTCAATCCAGGCAGTATGAACTCACCATGCCAGCACAGATCTCAGAGCAGATCCCTGCAGACACATAATCGTGTCCCACTAGTGGCTCATCTAGTAGCTCGCCATCCCTGGGCTCAAGGTTTGACCCCGTCTCCCCTACATGGTATCCAATAACCCAAAGACATCTCAGGACAGTGACTCACCCAGGGGGACGTGGCTTGGCTGGAGATTTCCCTTGAACTGCCCAAGAGAGCAGGGCAGGAGATGGCTTTCATCCAATGCGTGTCCTCCCATCATGAGGCTTGTACAGGAGCACATCCACAGCTGCACATGTGTACAGGTAATGTCTTATTTCAGTTTCCATAATTTAGAACAATCCAAATTACCTGGTTGTTTCTGCATAAAGAAGCTCCATTAAATGCCCCTTTCCCAATAACAAACCAGTCTGTGCTATGAGATGGTCACCAAGAGCCTGGAAACACCAGTTAGTCCTCAGTCATAGTCTTTATTACGGTGCAAAAACCCCACCAAAACCTAATATATTTATCTGATCGTCGTTTTCCCTTGCAATGGTCAGGATGGTTCCTCCTCTAGTTTTGTTTGATTCCTCTAAAACAGCAGTTCCCATTTTTGAAAAGGAAATTACCCCCATCCGTATAAAATCCTATTAAAAATGGAGGCTGCCTCTTTCCTCCCGAGCAGCTGCGCTGAAAGTGCTCAGCAGGAGGCTGAGAGAGAGATCCAAGAGTCCCTGCCGCTTCTTCATTTCTACTGTGAGGACGGATAAGGAGCTATTTGCATCATTTATTGATAAATGAGGCTCCATCCCTGATGTGGCCCAGAGATTGCTTACCTGGTGGGAACAGGGATGCGGAGGGAGAGATCCAGGCGATGATCTGGGTTGCAAATTAATTCTTTTCTCCTCTCACCATGCAGAAGTTGCCCCCTCTTCAAGCCAATTAGAAAGGAGTATACGGTATGGGATGGTGGAAATGTGATTTACCCTCCCCCAGCTCCCTGAGCTCACACAGCCCCGGGTCACTGAGCGCCAACGGGTGGGAATCCCTTGTACCCAAGAGGGACCCAAGCCTGGATTTTGGGCAGACAGGGCTTTACCTCTGCTCCGTCATGGGAATTTTCTCATTGTAATGAGCAATAAGAAATGAGCCCAATGCAGTGGCAACGGTGGCTCCGAGGATCAGCAGCCCATGGACCAGCCCCTGCCAGAGTGGACAAGACCCAGCAGGAGCACCCAGGGGCCATATCTGTGCTCTTGGCGAGTGGGATGGGAGAGGGAAGCCGTGTCCTTGTCCTGGGCAGGACCGACAGCCCAAATGCTGTGCCAGGAGGCAGCTCCTAAACCCTCCTGGCATGGCTATTCTGCACCGGTGCCGAGAGTCCTCGGCAAGCGCCACCCTGCAATGGGCTTCCTCCATGAGAGCATCCCCCATGGCCAAAGGATCCCTTCCCACATCCGTGTTCACACATGCAATAAAGAGATAACCCAGCTAAAAGCTTCCAAACATGAACTAGAGACGGGAAAACACATGTGGGGACTGTCTACATCCAGGGAAATGTCTATCCTGGAGTGCCATCTCGTGGCTGCGGTGCCAAAACTGTACTCCTGTGCACTGGGGAAGTGCAGAAATAGCTGCCTGGTGGGAAAAGGATGCTCCGGGGCTTGCTTGGAAATTTCAGCTCAAAGGAGGAGGGAGATGCTTTTAGCTGACAAATATTTCATATGTGGCCACAGGTTCCAGCTCGCTCTGGGAGGGTAAAAAGCAGCCAGGACATCTTTCTGATAAAGCAAAGAAGCTTCTTTGTCATCTTTTTAGCTTTTTCTGTAGCAGTACAAAATTTCAAGTGGGAATTCAGCCTGCGTGCTAGAGGACATGACAGATTGGTTCATTAGGGCTTGACTCAAGAATAGTACAGTTAATAAGAGCCTTTTATGGATTTAATTGAGCTTTGAGCTTTGGGCCTCTATTTGGGAAGGTACTAAGCTGCAAATTGTGCAAGAAAATGGGTTTTCCAGCAGTTTTTTATCAAGCACCAGCTGAGCATTGACACTGGGTATTCATAGCCTGGTTTTCCTCCTCTTCACTCTAGGATAAATTGGAAATAAGCTGATGTCTGGAGAGGTTTAATGCCTCTGACCCTGTCCTCAGCGCATAAATCAGGGATCCCCTTCGGACCTGGCCTCCCACAATGGACAAGCTGAAGTGCTGGGGAAACCCCTGCCAAGTTTGTCCTCATCTCACAGATCTGGAGGTCCATAGTGTCTCATGTCTCTACCCACCCCCCCGCCCTCATTCCCAGCTGGGGACCAGCTCCTGTGGAGCAGCACAAAGCCAAGAACAAAAAGTCCAAATAAACATTATTTTCTGCATGCCAGACTTTGAAGCATCTATTCTTTTATTTGAGAATAAAGTTTACAAGTTAATAAGAATCAGGTTGTTCATCCTTCCATCCATCCATCCATCCATCCATCCATCCATCCATCCATCCATCCATCCATCCACCCCAGCACCATTTTGGTCCCTGTTTGCTAAGAGGGGAGGAGCAGTGAAGATCTGCTCCTGGTGAGCCGGCTGAATATTTCCCAACCCAAACCTTTTCACCAGGGTTTCTTATGGTGACTTCCCAAGGAATAAACACCAAAAGTGCTTCAGCTTTGGCAGGCTGGGAGTAAAGTTTGGGGAGGAGACTGCTAAAAAAAATAAAAGAATGTAAAAAGTTCAAGCCTTCTAGAGGAAAAGGAGAAAGAACCTGCTATGAAATAAAAAGAGTGATGTGGCAGAGCTGCTGGAGAGAATTGAGGGGCAAATGGAGAGGAGCTGGGGATGTCTCAGGGTGCTACTCTCCAGCTGTGCCTCCTCCGGCCACCCCCACAGATGTTGAGAACTTGAACATGATGGGAAGGAGATTAAATAGCTCTCACAGCTCCTCCTCCTGTCTGGGATGATGATTTGGGGGTCATGAGGGATGGGATGAGGAAGAAGATGGTGGAGGGATGGGAAAAAACCCATGAAAAGTAGGCAAAAAGGGGATTTGTCCTAGAGGGAAAAACCTTTCCTGAAGGAGTTATGCTGGTCATGTCCCTGATCCATCTCCCTGGGATGCAAAAGTTCTTATTGCAGAAAGACAGTCCACAAAAAAAACCAAACCCCAAACCAAAACCGAGATAACACCAAGCGCCCCTCAACCAGGGTTTCAGGATTTCTGCCATGGGGAAAATCCCAGCAGGCCCAAACTCACATTTTCCATCAGACCAGGAATGAAAAAAAAAAAATTAAAAAATCCATGTTTCATGGCTCCTTTCTGATTGAAATTGCAAACCAGAGCTGCTGGCACATTGTGTAATGATGGTGTCAAACCCTTAGGAGATGAGACATCAAGTATAACAGATGTGGGATATAAAAGCGGATGTGTAGACACTGCATGAGAAACTGTGATTTTAATGTAGGCAGAAACACCAAAAAAAAAAAAAAAAAAAAAAGCCAAGTGAAACAGTGAAGTCGGAACAAAATGTTTTTGTCGGAAGAAAACCTGCTGGCATTAGAGTGAACGGCAAAATGATCTGTTGCTGGTTTTTCCCATCGAAAGTGCCGATGGAACTTTGCATGTTTTAGAAAACCAGAAGTGCCTTTTTACAATGCGAAGCCGAGCTGTCGGGAAACCTTCATCACTCTGCGCTCCACCTGCAGCAACATAAGTGACAATAAAAGCTACAAGGTCACGGTGGCTTATCCCCAAAGGCATTTGTACACCAGACAACCCCGGAGTCGAGCATTTGTTGCAGGAGAAATCCCCTTCCCTTGCTCAGAGCACAGCTTCCCATCAGAAACCCCAGCGGGTGTTGAGCCCATTGTGCCCTGGACTTTTTTTGGTGGCCGTGCCACCGTGATCCGTCACCACCCCTCTCCTCCTAATTCCCTCACCTGGTGGCTTGGTCCCATCCGTCACTGCCCACCCTGCTGTGCCTACCCAATTGTTTAGGCAGGCAGACCAGGGTACTCATCCAGCTAGAAATATAAATGTTCTTTTCCTTTTTTGCTAACTTATGTTTCAGCCAGAGCAGTCCCAGATCTGGGACTTGTTCAGCCCTCAGATCCTGAGCGGTGAGTGGGGAGGAACTATTTTAAATGGTTTAAGAAAAGCAGGGAACTGGACCCATCTTAATCCCTGGTCAGCTGGATACCTCTGAGCAAAGCATCTCACATCATTTTGCCCTTTTTCCCCCTCCGGTAAATGGGGGAAATCTCTGTATAGGGGGAACTCCGCTCTGACGCCATGGACAGAGAAGCTACATGTCAAGCAGATGAGCATCAAATAATAAAAACACAGACTGATGGGCTGGGAAGAGAGATAAGAAAGATGGTATTTATTTGAACAGCCGCAGGAAATCAGAGATTGAAAAATGTCTAGGAAAAAAAAAAAAAGCAGCAGCACATTTGGTTTAAATGAAAAATCACAGCCTGCAGATGTTTTATACCTTATCCAGCCAATCCCACCTGACAGTGCCCAGTCCCGTCATGGCCTCGACCATCATTTTTTGGCCTTGTCTCGAGGGTAGCCCCCATTGGTCTTATTGAGCGACTCCATGCTGCCGTTGCCCGTCACCACGCTGGTGAGTATTCGCTCCACCTCCCCGGGCAGAATTTGCTTCTCTTCGTTCTCTGTCTCCCTGTGGTAGAAATAGTTGAAGTTCGAGACGATGACGGGGACGGGCAGCGCGATGGTCAACACGCCTGCAATGGCGCACAGAGTCCCCACGATCTTCCCACCCAAGGTGGTGGGACACATGTCTCCGTAGCCAACGGTCGTCATCGTGACCACGGCCCACCAGAAGCCATCGGGGATGCTGGAGAAATGGGACTGCGGCTCATCCACTTCTGCAAAGTACACGGCGCTGGAGAAGAGGATGACGCCGATGAAGAGGAAGAAGATGAGCAAGCCCAGCTCCCGCATGCTGGCCTTGAGGGTCTGCCCCAGGATCTGCAGCCCCTTGGAGTGCCGGGAGAGCTTGAAGATACGGAAGACCCTGACCAGCCGGATGATCCGCAGGATGGCCAAGGACATGTTCTGTTGCCCATTGAGTTCGCTCTGCTGGATGAGCTCGGTGGTAAGCGTCACGAAGTACGGGATGATGGACACGATGTCGATAATGTTCATGATGTTCCTGAAGAACTCAGTCTTGCTGGGGCACACGATGAACCGGACGAACAGCTCAAAGGAGAACCAGACGATGCAGGCAGTCTCTATGACGAAGAAAGGGTCCGTGAAGGTACTGTGGGCCAGCAAGGTGTCTGTCAGATTCTTAGAAAGCTCCTGGGTGGACTTAAACTCCCTTTCCTCCCTGAACTCCGGCAAGGTCTCCATGCAGAAGATGATGATGGAGATGACAATGACCAAGACGGAGACCAAAGCTACACCCCTGGCTGCACTGGAGCTTTCGGGGTACTCGAAAAGCAGCCAGAATTGCCTATGAAAGTCATTGGTTGGTAAGAGGGTCTCAGGGTCCTTGATGAACCCTTCATCCTCCCTGAACTGGTCCATGGCTTCATCACCCAGCTCGTAGAAGGTGATTTCATCAGCAAAGACGTCGATGGGGACGTTGGCCGGGCGCCGTATTTTCCCACCGGACTGGTAATAGTACAGGATCCCATCAAAACTGGGCCTGTTCCTATCAAAGAAATACTCATTCCTCATGGAGTCGAAGTAACGCATCCTCTTTTCTGGATCCCCAAGTAAGGTCTCAGGGAACTGGTCGAGGGTCTTGAGCCGCGTCTCAAACCTCAGCCCAGCGATGTTGATGATGACTCGTTGGTCCCCCTCATCCATGCCCACCCTCTCCCCAACCAGGTGCTCACTGAACTCAGCGGAGAACCTGGAGAAAATGGTCTCATTGTTGGCGTTTTCGCTGTTGATGAGGATCCTCAAGTTGGAGAGGAGGTTGGTGCAGCTGGGATGGCCCTTCCGCGACTGGGCAGCAGGGCTGAGGTCGTTTGAATAACAGGGATCCTCCACGATCTGATCAGCGTTGTCAAAACTGACTAGTGCCACCTCCATCTCCTTCCAACTGGACACGTCCATCATACACTAATCAGATTAGCAGCATAAATCCCCGAGTCGGATGCCGGCAGCTTGCGTCTTTCCCACGCTATGAGGATCTGCAAGTGAATGGACAGGGAGAGAGAGCTGAATTGTGCATATGTATCGCTTGGCTCGACTGAGAGGAACAAAACAAACCCGAGGTCAGAAATCCCTGTATTTTTTTAATGGAAACATTAATTTCATTGACTGTCATAAGCCTTATATTTCCCGCAAGTCGTTCATCTCCAGATCCCGGAAGCCCTTTTGGCATGGCTTCACTGTCATCATTAAACCTCCCAACACCATTTACAGCACCCAAGGATAAAAGGTCAGGCAGTAGCAGAGGATGGGGGTGAACCCAGGCATCCCACCCAGCCTTTTCCCAGCAATCCCAGCCCTGCAGAGGAAGGGGGCACTTCAGACTTTTCCAGGTATGGGTCCAGAGTTTGGAGCAGGATTTGGAGGTATTAAACATGGGTGTCCTGGTTAGCAGCAGCCCTTGCTCCAGCTGGGAGAGGCGTTGGGTCAGCCCAGGTCCTGGGCACATTGCAGCTGGGTTAACCATCATTCGAAAAGCAATTCCCAAACTGTGGGCCACACTGGGATTTGGGGAGCTCAGCCCAGGAGAAAGCAGGTCAGGAGGAGAAGGACACGTCCACCAGCCTTGGAGAACCCCTTTGCTCTGTGTGAAGAGGGGTGCGGGCTGGGACCCCTTGTCTTGATCCAGACTGGGGTGGGCAGTGGGTGAGGTGATGTCCTCCAGAGCTCTCCTAGGCCTCCTTCATAGTAGATCTGATACTCCCAGCCATAAGAAGAAGACGAGGACTAAACACTCAGGTCACTTGGAGAGCATCTTTCAGGCCATGGGTGGATTTTTTCCCAGACTGGCTCTGTCAGGCACTCAGCAATGGACACTATGTCCCCAAAATACTCCCGAGCACACGTCTTCCTGACACACCGCTGCGATTGTACTGAACTCAGAGGCAAAGTCAAAGAGGAGCCCAGGGACCAGGCCAAGTTACGGAGCTGGGAAATTACCTGTCTTGCCTCAGGGAGGAGTGTAAAGAGAAATTAGACATTAACAGGGAATGGTTCTGGGGAGATTTTGCCCCAAAAGGCACTTTCCAAGTAAAGTCAAGCACCTGATTTATTTCCCCTCCAGCTCTTCCCCCACAAATATGTTTTCCAGACATGAGAAACCGCAGAAGGACAGGCAGAGCTGCCGTGCGTGACCGCTAATCACTAAGGGCACGCTGGCTTTCTTACCCAGCGAAGTTCAGAGAGAGGGAGCAAAAAAACCCAATTGCCCTCGACTGCCAAGAATAGCAACGCAATTTAGGCCACGTCTGCACGGAGCAGCAGCGGCGCTGGGGCCGGTCCTGTGATGAGGATGCTCTCCACCGCAGGCTTTGCTTCATGCAAGCAGGTGCTGGGAAGGGACCCATCCTGTCCGTGTCCCTATTTAATTGAAGTTTGGGGCTCTGAAGTTTTTCCTTCCTCTTTCCCCAGAGGTGGACTCATCCATCCATGCTGATGCACTGCTGGTGAAGTGGGGTAGGACAAGCTAGAAACCCGAATTTGTTGCAGAAGTAGGTGTTAAACATCCCAGCTTGCTACAAATCCTCCCTCTTCTGCCCTCAGCATTACAACCCCAAAAGCAAAACTTCATCAGGAACCAGCATCCACACCCAGGGCAAGGGCTCAGCCTCGCTGTTTCCTCAGCAGAGTCGTGAGATTCTGGATTTGGGGACAAACCCCACAATTTATCATAAGCTACTTAAAGATTATGATTCTTTGCTTAAAAAAAAAAGCCATGGGGCATGGTTGTTCTTAGGCATCCATCTCTATAAAGCTGCTTCTTGCTGGTTTGGTGCCAATTTTCCCATTTGGGGACACATAGAGAGGAGCATTCAGGGCAACAGGGCAGCAATGGTGCCTGGAGGAAGCAGCAGCAGTAGCAGTGTGGTTCCCCCCCCTGCCCCAACCTGCTGCAAAGCTGAGTAGCCCAAATGACTCCAGTCCCGAGTCCTTCAGCCCCAGTGATGTCCTGCTCAGGCGAGCCCAAGGCGTAGCAGCTCTCTACGGGGCTGGATTCAGCTCAGGCTTGACTTTTCAGCAGCTCTGTTGGAAAGCTGTTGCGGGCAGGACGAGGTGCAGCAGCAGAGCAATGCTGGGTGCAGAAAGTGCAACGCAACCTCTGTGGGGAGACGGCAGCCGAGAGCTGCGGATCACCCACGTTTCAGCACCCACGTAGCATCAGGAGGCAGGCAAAGGGGTACTGCGAGAAGCCCAGGCCAAACAAAGCTCATTTGAATCTTTTCAGGGAAAAACAAGCACTAAAGAGAAAAGGAAAAGCAGCACATATCTTTCCCCTCTTGTGTTCTTTTTTTTTTTTTTGTCTCCATACAAACGGCCAAAGATGATTTTTAAATCAGAACAAAAAATAAAGACCATCAGTTTGAATCAGGAGAGCGGGAGTGTTCGGTGTTCAGCTGGGTGGGTGAGCTGACCTGACCCACCCGCCACCCACCCCACCACACCTCCATGCTGGTGGGAGAGCCCAGAGGGGACCATGTGCCTGGGAACTTCTCTGGGCTGTGGGGCAAAGGGAGAGCAGCTAAAGCCGGCCGTGAAATTGCGTCCTAAGTCAGCGCTGTGAGATGATCTTGGCATTTTAAGCATTAAGTGTGCTTAACTCTTAATACCGCATGCTGGCACGGCAGGGAAGAAAATTCCCCAGCCCTTGGTAGGACAGCTTCAACCTGAGACTTTTGGTCATGGAAGAAATCACAGTGTCTTGTAACCTGGCTTTGCCCTGGAGCCTCTGTGCACATCGAACTGAGCCCCCCCAGCATCATCCCTCATGGGGAAACTGAGGCACAGAGCTATGACGGGACAATTTGCATGTCATGGTCAGGGTCGGGAGTGGAAAGTTGTGCTCGTCCCTCCCGTTGGGACACGGAAAGGTGCTTTTTAGGTCCTTTTCAAGCCCTTGGGGCAGCTGCCCAAGGGATGCAGGGCTCCGACTCTCCTTTTCTTGCCTTCAAAGCCCAACATGTACTGATGTCTTCCTGTCCCTGTCACTGGAGGTAGATGCCCCATCTGTCCCCAAGTCCCCAGACCACCCCATCATCTCGTTTTAAATTTAGACTAAAATGAATGGCGCTGCCTAAAGCCACAAAACATCCTCCCAAAGCTTTGCAACGTGCGCTCCAGGCTCCAGCGGAGGCTTGAACTAGAAAGTTGCCTCATTTTTTCCTCCTAAATCACCTAACATCTGCTTCTCAGAATCTGATTAACTAATACCCTTCAGCTGAAATCCCTGGCTGGGGAAAATAATAATAATAATAAAAAAAAAGCAAGCGAGGGAGAGAGATGGCGAAAGAGAAAGGTCATTTTGATGGAGTTCGTGTTCTGCCCATCACATCCCAGTAAATCGGGGCCGTGTTTTCCACCGGCCCCTCTGCAGCCGTTGAAACCTGCCCGTCTGCCTTTCCCTTCTGCTTCCCACCCGGCGTCCTTTCATCCCCAACGACCCCTCGCACTCCCGGGACGAACAACGGCCGTTCCCAAGGGTTTTCCAGAAAATTGGAGACGCTGAACCTCTCTCCCCCACCATCCCCTCCCCATCACCCCTATACTGGGCTGAGAAAGGAGGCGATTCCTCCCATAGCCCCCCATCCGTACGGGGACTTACCCGCACAAAGCATGGAAGTGCCAACGCTCTCTGCATCTGGGAAGAGAGTTATTAAACGCACATAGGGATGTGTAGGGAAAGCGGAGATCAAAAAAAAAGTCCAGCCATACCCTTGAAAGGTCCCTTTGGGATATCGCAGGCAATGTCATTTAAAAGGCTCTTCTCTATTTGATTCACTGTATAATTGGCAGCCCAGCGCGCTGGGGATGGGCTTTGGCAGGCACGGCGACGGGATCCGGCACGGTTCGGAGCCTCGGCCCCGCCATCGCCCTGGAAGCCCTAAAAAGAGCTGGGGGTCCATCGGGAAAGGGAGCTGCTGGAGTGTAGGGGACACCCTGTCCCCATGCCCCGCTCGCCTGGAGAGGCGGGCCCCAGCCACCCACCTCCTGCCCCCGTCCACTCGTCGGCGAGCGAGACGGGGGAGGACGTGCCCTTCTGGCGGATGCCACCTTTAATCCCCAATAATGCTCCGGATGGTCCAGCGAGGACAAGTCTTGTCCGTGACGTGCCGAGGTCTGAGCTGGTCCCCGGGAGGGAGGCGAAGAGGGGGGACAGGGACCCACACACCGCTGGCACCAGGAGAGAGATTTACAGGAGGCGATAGGGCTCTTTTTATTATTAATATATAATAATGATATTAAAAAGAGGAGGGGAGGGGAAAGCCCAAGGGCTTGGAGCATCCCTTGTTGCCCACCTACCTTGTGCCTGCGGCCGTAGGGACAGCGAGCTCCTTTGCAGGAGGGGATGGCCACGGCACCACCGCCACGTGGGACATCTCCGCCCCCGCCCTGGGGTGGCTGGGACCAGTGGCAGCAGCAGGTACGGCTGGCATATCCCCGCGGAGGGCATCGGTGGGGGACGAGGGAGAGAGGGGACGTGCCCCTTCCTCACGCCTGGCTGCTGGCCGGCCTCTGGCTCGGACCCCAGCGCCGCTGAGCTTATAACCTCCAGTAATAAATAAATAAATAAATGCCCTGAGTGGATGGGACTGGGCAGGTTGGCACGATTCACTGAAATAACTGGGATTTTTTAAATAGTTTTTTTTTTCTTTCCCTATTTTTTCTTTCTTTCCTTTCCAGACCTTGCTACACTCACGGGCATCCTCACCTTGGGTCCTCCAGGGTGGTTTCATCCCTATTGGGTGGTTTCACATGGGGCTGGGTCCTACCTCTACCCTCACCCAAGTGACCTTCCCACCCTCCTCCTCCTCCTCCTCCTCCTCCTCCTCCTCCTCCTCCTCCTCCTGCTGCATTTGGGGAAAGCACAGGAGGGGGTGGCACATTTCTACCCATGTGCTTCAGCCTGAATTCCTCCACGGTGACGCTCCTTTGCTCTTGAGGGACCTGGTCACCTCGATTTCCCTTCCTCTAGCATCCTTTTCTGTCCTCTGAGCTATTTCTCCACCCATGACGTTAATGAGCACATTAAACCACCCCGTCCCAGAGGAGAGCCCAGGACCCGCCGGTTTGGAGCATCTTATACTCATCTCCAGCCATCTGTGATGGAAACGGGACACAACGTTATCCAGACCTTTGATCAGGCCCTTTAGGGCTGGGTTATCATCTTATATACCCCCTCCTGCACCCCTACAAATTATGGTGCTTATATTTAGCCACCCCTGGCAAAGTAGCTAATGAAAGGCACAGAATTGATGTTCCTGGCACCTAAATTCAGCCTCAGACTGCGCCATCTCCCCTCCAAACCCAGCTTTGGGACAGCTTCGACCACAGGGTGATGGTGTTTGTGGGCAAAACCTGATGTCTTTGGGGGATTTTTTTCCCCCAGAATCTCCCTGGCACTAACCAGGGTCACATTCTGCTCCCAGGCAAAGAATATCTGTAGCAGAGGGAAACCCGGGGTGTGAAAACCATCCCCAGGAGCCAACGATCTGTCTTGGGCTGGGGCTGAGAAGACAGGTCTAGCAAAACCAGGCTGATAATAGGAATTACCCTGAAGTCAAAGCAGGGTTATGGTCCAGGGGAAGACAGGTAGGGGTACAGGGGGACATGCCCAGAATAACATCATTGCCTCCAAAAAACAGGACGGTTACACAACTTGCACATCTCTGGAGATTTCAGCTACACCCTGGGTACCCTCGGGGAATTTCTGCCTTTGCATTCAACCAAGGTGACTTTAAACACCCTTTTGGCCCTAAGGATTTAAATACTCGCCCCAGGCGGTCCTCCTGCACTTCTTTCCCTCTAATCCTCTGCTCCACGCTCCTGGCATCGCCGGCTCTGCTGGGATTTATCCCACGGACAAATTTGTCCCCCGAAGGTGTCCTGCATCCGGGATGGACAGTCACCCAGTAAGCGCTGGTACGGGATCGCTGCCCAGCAGCTCCGCACGCACAGCTCGGCCGCTGGAGGGGAGATAAAACACACCCCGCAGCCTGTCCCGCTGCAGAGAGAGATTAGTTGGCAAAAGGGGGGATTTTAGCAGCGGGTCCCTGAACTACTGCTTGGACCCGTGTTTGCACAGGGAGCTTAATTTTCCCTGTAGGGAATAGGGCAGAGGACTGACCAGCTCATCACACCCGTTTCCCTGGTGGTCTGACAAGGGATGAACTGGAGCAGGGTGGGAACAAGGAGGAGAAGACAGGACGGGTCCTGCAGACCCCATCGCTGCTCCCACGTAACGAGGCAGTGGCACTTAATTGGATTGTTCCCTAATTCTCAAGCCCAATGATGCCCGCAGAGACTCGTGCAAGGCAGCGCGTCTGCGGGGCTCTGCCCTGCGCCAGGCATGTGCTTCAGTCCACGGAGCAATTTACTGCAGTAATGAGCCCCTGCTAATTTTCCTCTTTCTTAGCAGAACTAATTAGCTGGGGTCCAGCACTAATATTTCAGCTACGCGGCTCTTGGCTGGAGCTGGGTTGGCTCCATGGCACTTCTGTGGCCGCTTGAGATACTGGGGTGAATTTTTCTTATTTCTCAGCCCTGCATGAAATTCCCCTCAATTAGCAACATCCCCCTCCCGCCCCCCCCAGCATCAGGGAGGGCTGGATTTTGGGGAGGAGGTTGCAATATGCAAAACCACAACCCAAACCCTTCAACGCCCTCGATTTAGGGCTGGGTTTATGGACCGACTCCAGCCGGCTGGGGCTGCCCTGGCTCCCAGGCTAATGAAATGAGGGATGGTGATAATTAAAGGAGTATTTGAGCTCTGATTCAGGCCCAGAGCATCCTTGGAGGCTTAGCGAGGTGGACGGGGCATCTGCCACTGCTGGGAGCAGGGCAGGAGCCATCCCTGGATGAAAAATAAGGAGCTCCTGGGTTTGCTGCGAAAGTTTGCGGCTCATCCCCCTCCTCAGGAGAGACGTTTGCAAATCGAGCTCTTTAAATTCAAGGCCAATGTGTGCGGCTGCAAGGGAACAGGCAGGAGGGGAGATGCTTGTAGTTTATGAATGATAAAAAAATAGGAAAGAATAATTCAAACCTTTGAGGGGATGATAGGGGTCTGGCAAAAACTGCCTCTGCTTTCAAGTCCTCGGTCCAGGAACAGCAGAGAAATGGAAAAGGGGCCAAAATAAACTGAAATAACAGTGGCTCCGAGCGAGCCCAGGGTTTCTGCTGCCCCACAGCACCAATGGAGCCCAGAGCTCAGGAGCAGCCTGGTCTGACACCCCTTTGCTTTTAAAAGAAGAGGTTAAAGTGTGTCTTGGGCAAAGGGGGGGCACAGGATGAGCCCCACATTTAAACCCACAAATCGCACCAGCAAAGAAGTGGTCAGCCTGAACCAGCAGCCTCCGACTCCTACGGGCTAATTCTGTCTCTGTGGCTCAGTTTCCCCAGAGCTGGTGAGGTGCTATACAGCCAAGCAGGAGCCCTGCAGGAAAAGATGCACAGGAGAAAGATCCTAAACTGGATTCCTGGTGCTGGGACGGAGGGGTCCCTCGCTGCTGAGCCCCGTGGCAGGCAGAGAAGCGTGCCCAGCGGGACCCCTTTAATCCTCCCCAGTTTGCAAACCTCATTCTGATTTTTCCACCCATACCTTTTTTAAATTTAAAAAAAAAAATCAGATTAAAGCGAGCCCAGTACATACAGTACACGCCATGAGACAGATGAAACCTTTCTGATACCCAGCCATAGAGTCCAAAGTTAATCAGCTACGGATTAACCGGGTCAGGATGTAATTTAATAACAAGCGAGGGCGAGTCCCTGCTAGGAGGGGGGCAATGTGGTCCTGCACCGGGTGCCTCATAAAAGCTGCCGCAGAACAACACAGGTAGCAGGCAAAGCCAGATGGGGCGAGATGAGCTCTGCGGTGATGCGGGCTGCTCGCCGAAGGGAGCTGGTGATAGCCTGGGTCCGGGCCAGGCTTTGCTGCAGCTGAGCCCTCCTCATCTTCCCCGTGCCCAGAGTCAGGGTTTTAGCCTGATTCAGGAAAAGATTTAAATGGATTTTTGACTTGGAGGGGGCTGTGGTGCCTTTCAGGGTGCTTTTTGGAGGCCGGTGGTCTGCTCTCCGCTGGGATTCGCGAAGCCATTGCCGCTGCAAAGCGTTTGACGTGCTTTAGGAAGCGGCTGGCGGATGGACAGACGGACACAAAGCACTTGTAAAGGGCGAGGGTGTGTGGGTGCATGGAGTGACCCCTTTCCCCTCAAGCATCCCGGCTCCGTCAGGGCGCCTGGATGGGGACGGGGGGAGGCAGCCATCCTCCCTGCGCTCACCCTCCTGCTTACCGTGGCTGTAACGCGATAAAGACAATTCGATCCAGAATCAATGGGAAACTTTCCCAGCCTGTCCAAAAGTGCTGGGATAGAGGCAAAGCCCCCAACCCCCCCGGTCCCTGACCCGATGCCCAGAGCTCAGCGCTGTGACCTCAGTCTGCTCCTAGGGACAAATAAATGACTTTGTCCCTCTCCCAGCATCCGCGCTGGCAGCAAACCCTGCTAGGAGGTTGTCGGCCAGAGCCAAAAATGGATATATGGTATAAATGGAAAGCAATAGGAAGCCGCTAATCGGGTCAGACGGATACCTGCATTGATCCCAATTTTTGCAACAACGGCAGCTAAAAGGAGCCGGTGGCAGGGTTTGGGGTCCCAGTGTCACTCAGAGCTTGCAGCATTGTGTGCTGAGCTGCTGCAGAGATCAGAGCAGCTCTCCCAAGCACATCACAGCAACCCGTGACCCCCTCGGTCCCGTCCAGGTGAGGACATGATAATTTGGACCCGGCAGCAAAAAAGGGATTAAGACTTAAAGCGATTGAGATGATGCCAGTGGGACCTTCTGGCTTCTGGCAAAACTGGGGTTACTCACAGCACACACCAGGCAATCAGGAGCGCTTCACCCTCCCTTTTCCTCCAAGGACAAACTAAACTTCGCCCCTGGTCATCACCACCCAAAAAATACCCAACAAAAAAAGCCATCCAGCACCTGACTGCCCCAAACCCACCCGCCAAACCCTCCTCTCCTCCTCCCCCAACTTCACCCCATCACAAAGGCTGCTGCAAAGAAAGGAGCAACAAACCCGGCTTTTGCATCATCCTCATCCTCCGCCAGCGTGTGGGGTGCCCGGTCCCCCTGTCTCCATCCTCCTCCTCCTCCCTCAGCTCTGCTGGCTGGGGGCTGCCCGGTGGTGCTGGCCCTTCGCCTCTCGCGGGCGCATGGCCGCAGCAGCGCGGGGATGCTCGTACCTCTCCTGCGCTGGGCGGAAAGGTGATGCCGGTACCCACGTGAGCCCAGTGGGACTCCTTGCCCTCATTCTCCTTGTGCCTGAAATGGGTTTTTGCTCCCTCGCTGGGTTCTGCCCGCCAGCAGCAGAGGCATCCAGGGCCCCAACCTACCACTTTCGTGTCCACAAATGAGTGCGCAGCCTTTGCCTTCCGAGCGAGGGTGAGGAAGGGGCAGCCCAGAGTGGAGGAAGAAGAGGTGGTGCACAGATGTGGCCCTTTCTGTCCCCTCCACACCGAGCTGCTCACCGGGATGCTCTGCCACATGCAGCCGGGACAGTGCTGGTTTCACAGAGACCTTATTTCTTTGCAGCCACTTGAAAGGAGAGAGAAGCTGGAAAAACAGGACCTTCTGTTGCTCCCGCTGCCAGCACGGCTGCACACCGGGGTTCCAGCGGGGTGGAGGCACCCAGGGCTCCTCTGGCCATGGGTCCCTTTGGCCAGGCACTTCCTTGGCTGCTGCCAACATCTGGGCCTGACTTTCCTCCAGTGCATGGGAAAATCCTCCGTTCCCAGGGGACTGTGGTTGCCGGTAGGGGAGGTCCCAAACCACCGAAGCTTCGGGAGCAGGATCTGACCCGTGGGTGCTTCTTCCATCCCATTTTCATACGGCTGGGGGTGCCTGTTCTTCTGCGAACCTTTGCAGCAGGGGGTCACACCTTGCCTGTACAACACTGGGTCGTGGCCATACCCTGGACTGAGCCAAGAGCAGCCCCAGCCAGGGGCAGAGCAGAGGCTGCAGGATTCGGCCACATCCCCTCAGTTAGTTCCAAGAGCCGTCGGGGCTGCGAGCATCACGTGCTGCCTTCAATGCAGGCATCTGAGCTGCCGTTTCGAGCCCCTGCCTGCTTTGCCGGCAGGATTTAATGAAACTGCAGCTATTTCCCTTTCCATTTCTTCCCCCAGCCCTGGCAGAGAGCATTGCCTTCCTTCCCTGCCCCAAAACTTCACAAGCAAAGGCAAAAATGAGAGCATCACCCTGGAAAGGGACCCAGCGCACAGGAACGGGGTGAGTACCAGGCAGGGCATTTCCCGACTGACCTCCAACAGCCACCCCCAGCCCTTGCCTGCATCCCAAATCCTCCTGCCAGCAGCCCGGGATGCTGAGCCTTTCCCTCGAGCTTTGTTCCAGTCTGTGTAATTGCGGCAGGTTTCCACGCTGTGCCATTGAACTGGGAAAGGAAAATATTGAGATCAGCCTGTGCTGAGCCCTTTCCGTGACATCCCAGCAGCAGGGCGTGCAAAGTCGGGGTCCCCCAGAGGTGTTGCTCAAGAAAAACCCCAAGGAAATAAAAAGAAATAAAAAGCAAACAACATTCTGGAAAATCAGGTCTGGAAAATTCCCCCCACCCCAGCTGTGGGGAAAAGGAGATCTCAAAGCTCAGACAAAGCAAAAAGCTGCCCCTTGGGGTCATCTTCCCCTGGCAGCCCCAGGTTCCTCATGCGAAGTTGGAGCTGATTTTGCCTCAGAGCAATTTCCCCATCTCCTTCCCATGACCTTTGAAAATGGATACAGCCAAACCCCGTGGCAGCCAAGCCCAGAGGGGTGCACAGCCTCCCTGGGATGGGGTGCCCTTGTCCCCTACTCCTCACCCAGGGCAACACTTAAGTGACCATGGCAAAGCCACAGTTTTCCCAGCTGCACGCCAGGAGCTGAATTTTATCTTGGGATGCAATTCTCGGGGGCACAGACACATGATCTCAGCTGTAAAAGCCACAGTTTTAAGCCACTTCGGGGTTGGGGGAGATGCGAAGGGAATGGCTCAAGTGGGGATGCCAAACTGTATTGCTCTGGCAATCAGCAATACAATCACTTTTTTCTGCATTAAAAATTAGGCTTTATTGGGTTGAGGCTTTGCTGGAAATTTCTACAATCTCTACTGATTGCCTCCCCCTGAGACCATGAAACACATCAAACATGGAACAGCTCTTATGGAGTAACTCTGGGGTGATGCTTGCTCGAACCCGAACCCAATACTGACCAAGGAAAGTTTCTTTAGCTGCTTCTGAGTCCTTCCAACCAACCTCCAGCCCCAGTGACTGGTTTTCTATGGGCTTTTTCATTAGTGCTTGGAGGATGGAAGCGTTCGTTAGTGCAAGAGCCGCAGTGAGCGCTGAGCCAGCTCCGTCTGCGCTCCTGCACCAACCCACAAGACCAGGGAAAACGACTTAAACTGGACTCTCTGAAAATCAGGTGTTATTGTTCACCACTAAATGCAAACTATACTGCTGGAACTAGAAGCAGTTTTGACCCAGTATTCCCATTAACCCTCCCCACACCTTGCTCTGCGTCACTGGGGTAAGCACCGAGCAGCTTCATGCAATGGGGATTCCCACGCTCAGTCCCCCGGGATCCCCTAAAACATCCCTTTTATTTCCAGGCGAGACCAAGCCAACCTAAACAGCAAGATCCCACTAACTATTATTATTGCAGTCTGAATCTGATGTCGTCCGCTTCTGCATCTCATCCCTTCCCCATTTAATTCATCCCGATAGAACGGATGCTCCCGCCACTGCTTCAGGTTTTAAGTAACTTCTTGGCAGCCATAGATTTCAGCCTGTCAGAAATACAGATGAATTATTTCACCCCGTATCCTTATGGTTTAATTTGAGCAGGCTGAAGGCGACTAATATTTCCTCGCGTGTGTTTCAATGTCTTCAATGTTTCTTGCATATGCTCCAATAAAGCAGATTGCAACGGCTGATGATTTTCTAATGGAAGACTTGCAAAGCATTCAAACCCATTAAAAAGATCACAGCCAAGAGTAACTACTTTATTTAAGTCTTGGAAGAGAAACAAAGGCTGTAAATGCTCAAAGCACAGAGCGTATCTGTCTGGGTTCAGGCACAAACCCAAAAGCATCCAAAAATCCTGTATCAGCACAACCTGGTACAAAACCATGAGCCAAGCACCATTTTAGCTGGAGAGAAATGGAAACCTTTTCAACCAGGTGATTCTTCCACATCCTAGCGATAACATAGTAAAATAAAAGGAGTGGCTTCATATAGGTGGGAGCTTTCCCTGGGTGTTGGGCTCGGTTACCCTGCCGTTATATCATCAATGCTCTACAGGCTTTTATAAACACAGTAAATAAAATTAAAACCAGTCACTCACCTGCAGCCCCGTTCAGCCAGCCTAAATTACAACTCTTCCTCAAGCAATGAGAGTATCTTGGGTGGTTACGGATGTGGCTGGTGCCTGAGCGACTCTGACACGCAGGTAAGGATTAGAAAGAGTTTGTCTCAGGAAAGACTCAGATTCGGAAATCCTACACCCTCATGAAACCCTACCTTGCCTTGCTGTCCTTGCCTTTAAAGGAAACATGGGGAAGAAATGCAGTGCTGCAAGCAGGGCTGCGCTGCACCTTCACACGTGGGGGTAACAACTGCCCCGAACAAACCTAAACCCTTTGGCAGCCAGCCCCGAGAGAGGATTGTACCCCCAAGAGCCCAGCTCCTGAGCCGAACCCCCCCAAGTGATAGCTTCATTATGTGGGAACAGATTTGTCCCCATCATTGCTCCATGGGCAACATACACATGGGGTGAGGGATTCTGCTTGACATTAAGAGCTTCCACCTGGCAGCTAGACCCGTTTCAAGAATCAACACTCACATTTTAAGGCTGAAAGGCACCAAAGAGTCCAGCAGTTCTTACCTGCCCGGATATGGGCTGTAGTCCAGTCTCTTGGTCCCGCCAAGGCATGTCACTGCTTCCACGGGAGCGGCATGGCTTTGGCCTTGGGCCCTGGCCTCACTACTCCTCCCCGTGCAATGCCTAAGGGACACAAGGCCAATACTTTGGGAACTGGTTGACTTGTGGCCCTTCCGTGTCCCAGGGAGGCCCTGGGAGCCTTTTAAGGGGTTCACCAGGAGATGGTGAGCATCCCACACAGTGGGCAAACTCAAAAAGTGGCCCTGCATTCAGCTCTGAGCAGCAGCATCGGGCAATGCCAGGGAAGAGGTGACATACCGCGTGGTCGCAGAAGGGCCTTCCCATTAGCAAAGACCCACCTCGTTCCCTGAGCCACCAAGAACCAGCTGTAGGAGACTTTGGCTGCTCTGATGGGTCCTTCCAAGCCTGTGGTAGGGTGTCCTGGTGATGTTTATCCCAAGAATACATGGCATGGGTTATGCCCATCCATCTTCTGCTTGGTGAGGAGGATGGGAGGAAGGTGCATGCAGGGCAGCCACGAATTTGCTGACCAGGATGGATGGGTCTTCTCCACCTCTCCTTGCTACGTTGAGCTGATCTGTATCTTGGTATCAGGTACCATGTTCAGTCCTGCAGTTCAATCATGAACAGCAAGTGGTGGAAGGAAAGGTCCATGGCTTGCCCAAACCATCAGCTTGGCCATTCTGCTTTAATCCAACTCACAAGGAAGCCCCAAAGACTTACCTCACTCTTTAAGCACCACCCAAAGCCATGCATGCCCAGTATCCCTAGGAGATGGTACTGCCTCGTGGGTATTTCCCAGAGGTTACTGTTACACTGCAGTAATGGGGAATCTCATTAATTACTCGTTCAACTGAATGGTGGTAACGAAGGCACGGGACATATCAAGAATCATGTTAGCATGGCAAGTGGCACAGGAACACCCAGAAAGGGTGATGCTCCGCAGAAAGGCCTGAAGTTGTTACAAGGACGTTGGGAGACTTGATACAAAGGGCCGGCTTATTAATAGCTAATGGGCAAATAAATTATGTACCCACTTGGGTGGATTGAGTTTCTCTCTCCTCACGGCACCCTGCTGTCTCCATCACCTCCTTTCTCTGTCCCACTTGGTTCTTTCTTCTCCTTTTCCTGCTTTGCAGGACTTACATGTGTTTGCTCGTCACTGAAAGCTTCGAAGCTCTAGCACTGAATCCAGCCTCTCCCCAGGTTCTCGGCTGCCCACATCCACCCAGAGCCAGACGGGGGACCACCAGCCACCCCAAGCCCTCTCTGAGGAGGGTTGGACACCTCTCCCATCACCCCAGGGGGATGTTCCCTCTCCCAGAGACCGCTCGATGCCCTGGAAACTCCAAACCTGAAAGAGAAGCTCCAGGCAGCAAAACAAAAGCTTCTCGCTGTGGCTTTCTCTGGGCTGCTTTGCAGGACGCGACCTGCCCTGCCTGCCATCTGCCCGGCCCTGGCAGGAGCAGCCCGAGCTGCCGGTGGTGCAGGCAGCCAAGCACCAGCAGCTCTGCGCCGGCCACGCTCCAGCAGGTCCCTGGCAGGCGGAGAGGGAAGGGAAAGGCTGGATGATGGCATGAGATGCGGGGAGAAAAAGGGGGGGGGTTGCTCCATGTAACCCAAAAACCCAGACCAGGAGAAGGGAAAGCTGAGACTTAGTCAAAAGTGGTTTGGGGATCTCCCTGTCCCCTGCATAACTCGGCCACTGACCCCAGCTCCGCAAAGCCCAGGGAGGGCACAGATCTACCTCATCGGTGTGTCCCCGGCTGGGATAATGTGGCAGCGGGTTTGAGCAGCCCCTTGGGCTGCCGGCAGGCCGGGACTGCCACCCGCTCCTGTTTCAACAGGGGCAGCAATTTCCCCTCTCACCTTCCTGAGCGCCGTTTCCCATCTGGTTTGTGGGCAGCACTCTGGCATCGGCCTGACGCTGCAGTCGGTATGGTCCTTCCCATCAGGTGCTCCCTCCCTGAGGCTGTTTGTGAGCCCACACGCAACATTTCTAGAGGACGCCGAAGTCTGTTGGAGTGTGTGTTTTGTTAAACTTCTTGAAGCCCACCACGATGCTCCTGTGCTTTGGGGGCGGCTCCCTTCAGCAGGAAGAGCACAGAAAATCAGGGATGCTCCTACAGGGTAACCCTCCACCATCGCTTTGAGTCGGAGACCTCAGGCCAATCTGCAGTAGAGCCCCATTCCCACCACACAGAGGAGGTAAAGATCGTTTAAGGCAGAGCCAGGAGCAGTGTCCCAGTCCCTGGACCAGCTCTTTCACTGGAGGATGATGGCCTCACCATTGCCATCGCCGTGCCCCCCTTTCCCCAGCACTGCCCCCCACCTTCTCTAATTTTTCATTATCGCTTTCTCTGCCCACTCTGATTTCACCAGGCCGTGCTATGCTATCCCTCGTGCCTGGGAGGCGTTGGGCAATCTGATCCCCATCCCCCTCACCAGGCTGTCTATAAACACTGTCACTAATCACCCCGGACCCCACAGTGACCCCGATGAAGTTCCACCCTGTGGGTCTTCATTGCCCAACTCGCTGCTGCCCCATCAACGGGCAGGCTCCTGTTCCATGCCTGTCACCTTCTGGGTGGGTTTGCATAACCCTAACCCACGTCACGGCAGCTCCTGGTCACCGAAATCAGGCTATTCTGTATCAGTAATAGGAAACTCTCACCACCTCTGACCGGAGCACATATCTGCTCACACCGTTACTTCCTCCCTGGGGAGAGCAGCATCTCACTCCAGCATCCATGAAGGATGATCTCAAAGCATCCATCTCCAGCCCTTACGTAACGCCCACAAAACAGTCTCCTCCATGACGGGGCCATTGCTTGTCCAATTTCTGTCAGCCAAAGGATGAGGAATCATAGAACAGTTTGGGTTGGAAGGGACATTTAAAGGCCATCCAGTCCAACCCCCTGCCACAACCATCCAAAGGGACATCTTTAGCTGGATCCTGTTGCTCAGAGCCCCATCCAACCTGGCCTTGAATGTTTTCAGGCATGGGGCATCTACCACCTCTCTGGGGAATGTGTTCCAGTGTTTCACCACCCTCATTGTAAAACATTTCTTCCTTATATCTACCCTAAATCTTCCCTCTTTCAGTTTAAAACCATTATCCCTTGTCCTATTGCAACAGGTCCTGCTAAACTGTCTGTCCCCATCTTTCTTAGAAGCCCCCTGGAAGGCCATGATAAGGTCTCCCCAAAGCCTTCTCTGGGCGGAACAACCCCAACTGTCTCAGCCTGGCCTCACAGGGAGGTGCTCCAGTCCCCTGAGCATTTTTGTGGCCTCCTCTGGACCCGCTCGAGCAGGTCCTTGTCTTTTCTGTGCTGAGGACCCCAGAGCTGGACGCAGCCCTGCAGGTGGGGTCTCACCAGAGTGAAGCAGAGGGGGAGAATCACATCTCCCAAATCAGCAGCGAAGGGGGCAGGAGATGTGCTCGCCCACCTTGTCTCTGCTGCCGGACTGGTGCAGGGATGTAGATGTGGCTGTGTCATGTTTTGGGGTGAGCGGTGAGGCAAAGGAGAGGGAGATGGTTTCTTTTCAAGCAATCAGGGAAGAAAAGAGCCACAGATGGAAAACGAAAGGCTGCAGCGGGGAAGAGAGGGTGGGAATATCCCTCCTTTGGTGCCCCCGCAAACTAGGGAAGGGAAGAGAGAGGAGCAAGGGGGAAAGTCTGAACTTATGACCTCTGCTAAGTCCTTTCTTCTCCCTGCACATGATGGGGACCATGGGGAAGGCAAGGAGAAGGCTCTGGCACCCTGGTTGTCACTAGCATCACTGGAGCCGTGGCAGAGGGGAAGGCTCCCTCCTGCGAGGCGCAGGAGACGAGCATAAAGCAACATCAATTCCAAGCGGATATTCCTGCTTTACAGGGTCGTAAGGCCGAGCATGGCTTTACAACATTGTCTCAAAGCCCTGCCCAAGGCGAGGTTATATATGGGGAAACTGAGGCACAGAGCACACAAGAGGGCTGAACTGTCAAAATATCCCTTTGCACTGGGCGAGGGAGGTGCAGATCTGCTCCCTTCACTCCTTCAATACACAGGCAGCAGCTTGAGGGAGCAGCTCTGCCTGTTCAGGTTACTCCCTCTGAGTCTCCAAATCAGGTCCCTGCAGCAGCTAAAGCCTGGTAACATCAGAAAGTGCTTGCTGGTGTCTCCAGAGCAGCTGTTCCTGTCTCCTCTGTGGTTACTGGGTCTTGCTGGCTAAGGGTGGCTCCAAAAATATGACTAAGAAAATTAAAGTTACTGTCAGTAATCTTAAATTCACCTCGCAGGGGAATTTGTGCCCCTCCCAACGAAGATTTACTGGACCGTAAACCAAAAAAGATCAAAATATCTTGTACCAGGAATTAAATCCAACAGTGCCCCTGTCTGGGGGATGGAAATATAACAGCTTGATCCAAGACACGAATTTTACAGCATGTCATAACATTTATTTAAATCACACCAGGATGGGGGGGCACCCCACTGTCTCCAGGACCCGAGGGTTGCACCCAGACCCTCCTCCCTCACTGCCCAAACCCAGGGCTGTGCTGCTGCTGAAGTCGGGCCCCCAGGTCCCATCCTCTGCAGTGGGGAGAGATGGCACACAGCAAATTTACCCCCCCAAAAAAATAAAGGGTCCTGCAGGTCTTGGCAAGCAGCTGCGATATAACAGCTCCAGCCAGAAGAGGACAGTGGTGCATATGTTTTATTTAGGGATGCGCTACCTATGGGCACACGTGCACCAAGAGGGATTTTAAGGGCTCTAGTTCCCCTCTTCACTATTAAAATCACCCATTTCGACACACACAGCAGGGTATGACGGGGGTGGAGGCTATTCCCGGCGATGAAAACCCGTCCAGCCGTGGGTATGAATGAAGCCATTGCATTAAGAGATGCTCAACGGGACGTCAGCTGCAGCAGGTCTCAGCTACGACAACCTCTGGGGCTGCTGGGGTGGGGGGGGCAGGGATGCATTGCAAGGAAGGCTGAGCCTGGGGGCAAAAAGAATTGGTCTTTTTGGGGAAAACTTTCAGCTCAAATGAAAATAGGACTTGCTGGGCTGATTAGAAAGGTGTCGAGGAAGCTGCTTCGGCCGGTGTCCAGGGAAGAAGATCTCAAGTATGTGCATGTATATATATATTTTTTTTTCTCTACCTGCACACGTACAGAAACACAAAAGAAATGCAAACACATACATATCAATATGCATATGGGTAAAACTACACAGGAACAGGTTTTCAAGCTGTTTCCTGTATCTCGACATATGTTCCTAACCCCAAGCTGCAGTTGTCTGACCCCAAAGGTGAGACCTGCCCACGGCAGAGGGGCTGGCATAAGCTGCCAGTGTAATTTCTTGCTTGTAATTAAAAAGCTGAGGATTTTAGGTGCAAGAAGAGCTGGAAGCCTGCCAGGCCCCACTCGTGCACCGGGCTCCTGCCAACGTTCCTCACTCTGGGGAGGAAGACAAGGGTGGAAATACAGGGAGGGACCTTTCTGCTGCCAACAGCCACCAGATTTAGGGATCTAGGGTCAAAATATCCCAGGGATTTAGGCACCAGCTCTCAGGAGCTGCAATAAGAGGTTGGTTCATAGCTGTTTCATATTCATAGAATGGTTTGGGTGGGAAGGGACCTTAAAGATCATCTAGTTCCAACCCCCTGCCACAGGCAGGGACAGCTTCCACCAGACCAGCTCCAACCTGGCCTTCAACACTGCCAGGGATGGGGCAACCACAGCTTCTCTGGGTACCCTGTATATTCTGGACCTCAAGTCTGCATATATCCCTCTAAAAATAATTCACCCATGGGATGAAAAGCCAGGTTTGTCCCCTAAAAAATGTCTTCTCAGCCCCACTCCTCTAGGGCGGCGGGGGGAGGGAGCTCTTGGTGACAGGTACCAACGTTTGCGTCAGCCAGGATGCTGCAGGCACTGGAAAGGTCCCATTTCCCCTCTCCCAGCCCCCTCAGCTTACTCACCTGCTGCAAACCCCCTCACTTTTCTGCTGGTTTAGAGCTCAAATGGGCTCATGCCAGAGCTGAGGAAAAGGCAGGCCCTCTTCCCGATGACAATCGTTAGATCATGAGACTTCACTCCTGCAGTGGAGGCAGAGATGCTGAATGCAAAGGGCAAAGACACGGGTCAGGAGTGGTCTTGGTGGAGATGAGGCTTTCCAGCATTCTCCCCAAACCCTGTTTTCTTCCCTCAAGCTCAGCTCTTGCAATCCAAAACCCGGTCTCCAGGGAGCTCCCAAAGCTTGGCAAATCGGCGTGACGACCTGTCACATCCCGCTCCGTCAGTCCCCTCCACTGCTGTGCGCAACCGAGCAGAAGCGATGGGAAAAGACCTGACAGACGGGAGCCCCTTCGCTCTCCTTCATTCATTCTCTGCCTTTTTCATCCCCAATGAGTTTGAAAACCTGCCGTGGATCCTCGGCTGGGGTAAACCTGCCTCAATGCAGTGATGCTCCTGGAAGCGAAGGAGGTATAAGCGCCCTCTGCAAAATTTACCCTCTTCAGGGTAAAAAGGGGAAAAAACCCCACCCACCCAGCACCTTCATATAGTTGCTTGGGCAGGGAGAGGTTACACTTAGACACTCTTAAGCATGGATACATTCATCAGGAGCTCTTAGACACTGATATATTCACCAGCTCAATGGCCTTTGCACCCCACAGCCTTCCTGCAGTGAAAGATTAAAAATACGCATTTGAAAAAACAATAAATGAGGTGTTTGGTCCTAACTCCAGGTGGCTCCTGGGGGGCTGGTTTCTCATTGCTGCCCCAAAAAGGCCCCCTCCTTTCCCCCAGCCCTCCTCCTGCTCCTGCCAGCTCAGCAGGCAGCACCGCACTCCTGCCTCGACGGCGTGTGCCCTGAAACGAGTCAGCAAAATTCGCTGCTGTAAAACAAAACAGCCCACAGAAACCCACCTCTCCTCATCCTTTCCATTAACAAACCCCCTTCGCCCTCCCCGGATCCCGCAGGGGAGGATGATGCAGACAGGAGCTGCCAGAAAGCTGTCACAACATCCCCAGCGCTGCTGCATGTGAAATACGGATCCGCGCCCTCAAGGAGTCACATCTTGGGTTTTATTTCTGTCTAATGATCTAAACGCAACCCCTGCTCCCCTCTAAGCTCTGCCTGGCCTTGCTTACCTGTTTTAAGAGCATTATCTGGCTGTCCCAGCAACACCAGTAGCCCCAAGGATGGTCCCAGACTGGTTTGCCTTTGCCAAAGGTCCTTTTCTAACCTCAGGCAGGTGGAGCTGCTCACCAGATTATCAGCATCATTCCCCAGGTGCCCAACTAGCCCACGGGTTTGGAAGGCTGCAGCACCCCTGATGATGCTGACGAGCAGGTTTTCCTGCTGGTTGGGACTAGATGTGCTGGTTGGGCTGAAAATGTGGGTGAAAATCTAGGAACTGGGCAGGGAATAGGAAAGAAAAGGGTCTTGGCGGTGACCAGCACCCATGAAACATCATGGTCACTGGTCAGAGCATGGTCCCTCCCCGTTCCCCGCTGCTTTACTAGGAGGGTGAAAAGGAGCGATGAAGATGCTAGACCATTGCTGGAAGATGCTGGACCACACCTGAGAGCTGGCCCATCTCCTCTGCTCCGCAGATCACACACAGGGATGAATTCATGCAGAACCAGGCAGGGCTCTGCAGCACAGTCCCCAAGGCACTGGAGACATGACGTGGGAAAGGTCTGGGGATACTGTCCCCATCTCTATCCTCCTCCATGGGCAGCTCCTGGAGGATCCTGGGGTAAACGAGCTTGTGTTTGCACCCATAAAACTGCAGGATGTGCTGCACCCCTTGGAAAGCTGAGCCTTGGGGAGCCTCCAGAAGCAATTCCCAAGTGGGATAGAGCTCCCTGGATTGTCCCCTCTCCAGTGCTGGATTTCTTTGCTGGGATTAGGGAGAAACGCTCCTTTTCACCTTAACATTACTTGCCCTGATGGCAGCCCACAACCCTGCTCAACCCTGCAACCTGCCACCACCCACCACCCCCTACGTCTGGGGTCTTCTTGGAAAAGATTTTTAAGTGAAATATTAAAGCCATCCCGCTGGCAAATCCATCCTGGGACACGGCTTTGCACCGAAAACCCAAGGAGGGGCTGAAATTTGGGCAGCCCGAGGTTGGCTTTGGTGGGGGGGGTTGCATTGAGGGAGCCCCTTGGAATCCCACATCAAGCTGGAGCTGCTCCTGGTTTGGCCACAGGGACAGGGACAGCCCTTGGTCGGCTGCCTGAGCATGCTCCATCCTCGCTGGCGATGAGAAGGACAAAATAAGAAATATCTTTTCTGGGGCCAGCAATGACTAATTCTCCTTGGAGAGCAAGGAAATAATTACGGGTCTTTCCCAGGGAAAGGATAGTCCTTAATTACAAGGCTGGGCAAACCCTTGGTGTGACCTTCTGAGTTTCTCTCCTCCTCAGATGAGCTCCTCACACCTCATTTCTCCATCCGCTAAGTAGGAATGATCCCTCTCTCCCACCCCACCGGCACAACACAGCCCTTGCTGGGATGCCTCCGTGGGATTAATTACACAGAATCTTTTAACGCTTTCTTTTTTGTTATGGCTGTATAACCTCTTAGGGAATCTCTGGTGATGCTACCTGCCCACTCACGCACCAAGAAGAAAATTCAGCTTTTCCCATCTGCAAAAACCCAGGGCAGCCTCCGTTTGCAGGCTGATGGTGCTGAGTCTCTAATCATGCACGCAAGTGGTGCTGCTCCATAACAGCACCCAGGTTTTGGGGTGCAGGGTTCCAAATGCTCCTTTCTTCAGCCTTTAATTTCCCTCCCAGGGGTACACAAGGAAACACCCTCCCAGGAAAAGCCAAAAAGTCCCGTGTGGCCATCAGTTACAAACCTAACCCCCAGGGCTTTGTGTGGTGGCTGTTTTGGGCATGGGGAAACTGAGGCACAGAGGGATCGTTCTGTGGGTGCAGGTGTTCAGCGGGGCTGTGGGAGCTGATCCTGGGGCCAAAAGGGTGCAACCCCCCTCTGACTGCAGCTGTGGAGTCAAGGGGCCAAATCCCCAGCGTGGTAACATGGGGTATCCCCAGCCAGCCAGGCTGGCCCCCACGTCAGAGATGACTTAGAAGGGAAGGTTTTAGGCTGAATGATGGGAAAGTGTCCTTAAGGGAAAGCCTTTGGCTCTCGGCACAGGCCAAGCTGGCAGCAGAGACTGGCTGCTCCACCGTCCTGGCAGCCCCACGGGGCCCGATCCTGCTCCGAGCTGCATCCTGAGCTGCCTTTCGGCTGCCCGCTCCTCTCTTGCTGCTCCGCGAAGGATTTGCAGCCTCTGCGGGGGGGGGGGGGGGGTGGGGGGTGGGGGGGGTGGGCAGGAGCTCTAAAACCCCATTTTAATTTTGCTCTCGCCGGGGATGGCGAAGGCAACGGAGCTGCAAATCCAACAGCCTCGCTCCACGCCTCCCGCTGCAGGCAAAGAAAATGCAACAGCCTGGAAAGCGGGAGAGGGCTGGATCCCCCCCCGCAGTGGGAATCAGCGGAGGCGAGGGGCAGGGATGTCCTGCTTGTTGTAAACCACCGCAGTGCCACAACCGGCACGGTGAGACCGGTGCTGGCTTCCCTCCCTCTGCCCAGGGCATTTAGCAGGGCTGAGCAGTAGGGCCAGACTCTGCCATTGCAGGCAGGATGCTCCTGGGTTCTTCGGCATGGCCATACTGGTGAGACTGGTCCAGCACCGGGCTCAGGCTTATATGGATGCAAACAAGATGCCACCAGCTTGAGAACAAGCCCTAATCCCAGGGAGAGAAGACTCAGGGTTGTGGGGTTTTTTTTCCCAATGTGTTTCTCCCCCACTCTTCCCTTCCAAAAACTGACTCCAATTTACATCACCCGCTCCCCTTTAGATCCGAAATGGTGTCAAAACCCATCCGCAGGCTGGTGGGAGTCAATCCTGATGGGGAGAAGCTGCCAGGGACAGAACTGCAAAGAGGATTTTCCATCCCTCTTCTGCAGCTGAGGTTCTGAACACTTATTTTTGCCTCGAGGGTGTGATTGAAGCCCTTGAGTCCCCAGAAAAAGTGTCTTGCAGGGGGTTACAGTATGTTTTCCATGAGCCTGCTTGGGGTAAATTGCTCGGAGGTGAGCAGGAATATGGAGGGATTTGCAGCATAGTCCCCAGTCGCTGGAAACCACTTACATGAACAGTGTTACCTGCGGGAAATCGCTCCCTTTCAAACCACGCAGGCTGGGTTAGGAGACCACCCAGTGCCCGGGATGCCCAAAGCGATGGCAGCTCAGCGGGATGCAGACCCTTTCGAAATCGCCTCCTTGCTTAGGCACGGGGACACACAGGCTTGGGGACAAGCCTGGAGCCAGGACTCACACCCGTACACGGCGCTGAGCAGGTGCCGCAGCATCTCCCGCGCCTGGAGACCCCCGACGTGCCCAGGCACATCAGCTGGGTACCAACGCATCCTCCTGATGCGCCAGCCCTGTGCCACTCAGAAAGGAGGAAAAAGCACGTCTTGCGTCAGTGCCAGGTTCATCTCGCCGTGCTCCATACGTGCCCTCTCGGTTTTCCCCCCAGCCATGCTGAGACCTTCCCTTCCTCCCCACTTTCTCCACCACTGCCCATCCCTCCGCTGGAGGAATCCTCCCTGCTAAATACAACGGCCCCTGCCAAGATAAAAATGAAGCTGTGAATAATTCATGTTTCAATCTTCTTTACCACTGTCTGCTGTAAATATTTAAATAGCACCAAGATGTCTAGAGCTGAACTTAGAGGGGGTGAACCCGAGCAGAGCCTCTGGCTTGGGGGGTGGCCCCATGGAGAGGGGTGAGCTGGGGACAGTGTGTGGGGAGGGTGGCAGGTGCCATAGGGACAGGATGGGACATTTCTTTGGCTGTGTGTACACTGGGGCAGGGACAAGGGACGCCCAGGGGAAAAAACCTATTTATATCTCTGTAAGGAGCAAATGTCCAAGCCTCCCTGCCCTTCTGAAAAAAGGACAGTTCAGAAAGGGATGTATTTCCACTGTAGGAAAGCAGTGAACATTTCATTGAAAGGAGTATCCAAATGCCATGGTTCAGCTTTGGGCACGCTCCTCCCCTCTCCTCCGCTGCCTTCCCCTGGCTCAAAACCTCGGTGGAATTTCACTCAAATTTATGATTGCCAAAAAACCAAGCAGCAGATCCCCTCTGCTCCGGTCTGCAGCTCCCTGTGCTCTGCTCTCCACCTGGAAAACAAGAAAACAACGTCTGACATTAAAATAACGTGTGGCCCTGTGCTGTCTCCCAGCTCCTGATGCAGCATCCAGCCCAGACACGAGGGGCAGCTCCTGGGGATATTTACCTAACCCTGATGGACTGGGAACAACTGGGAGCTCATTGCAGGAATCAGGGACAAACCCCATCCCGACACTGGTTTTATTTTACTGTTATTCGTGGCGCCTAGGAGAACAGCATGTCCCTGGGAAGCTGCTGTGTGCCTGAGCTTCTCCTCCTGCTTCAGCATCACTTCGGTATTTTGCAACCCTTCCCGTAGGTAATGGCTCAGAGCAATTATTACAGCCGTGGCTGCAGAGATGTGGTGCTCATGGGTCCTCAGCTGATGTGTCCCTTGACTGCCACCTCGTCCTCCCCACACATGGCGAGCCTGCATCTCCCCAGGGCTCTGCTTCAAGTTCCCTTTAGGATTGCACTCAGCTGCTGAAACTCTGGGCGGTTTCTTCCTGGAGATTTAAGTGGTTTTCACCAGGGTTTTCCAGCTTTGCAAGAGCAGTTTTAAATGCGCCAAATGCCCTTCACTCTTGCATTTCTCCCTGCACCAGCCTGCACCTATGAAGATGTGCTTGTGGTGCTGTCGGTCCTCCTCCCAGAGAGACTCTGGTTGCAAATCCCTTCATCATCCTCCAGCAAAAAGCCAAAAAAAAGAAAAAAATCCAGGGTGGGTTTTGGCACCAGCTCCAGCCCCTGCTCCCCACCCCGGTGTGATGTCCCAGCCACCTGAGCTGTCACCTGCAGAGGACAGACCAGCCAGCACCTGCAGCTCCCGCCTGTGCCACGGCTTAGATCTACAGCTCCATCACCATAGTGGCTTTGGGGACATCCTTGGACAAAAAACAGGTCCAAGCTACCTCCACAGAGCCTGGCCCTATAATCCTGTTTTTAAAAACAATTTCCGGGCTGGAAACATCTTTCCCACCTCTGGAGGCTCTTTGCGGGGGTTGGTTGGTTGCTTTTCCTCCCTAGAAACAGAGTGAATGAAGAGTTTGGGACACCAAAAAATTTTGCAGTTTGAATATTTGAATGAGTGTTGCTCTTAAGCTAAGCATTTCACGCAGTTTTAACCTTTTAAAAGCCTTTTTCCAACCAACTTCACATCTGAAACAAAAGAGATTTTGTTTTCCCAATGGGATGCTTTGAAAACTTCAAATATTTTCCTTCATCTACATTCCCAAGCCAAGATATTAATCAAAACAATATGTTTCCCACAACAACAACAACAACAAAAGGCATTCAGTCAATGAGTCATCATTTTTCTGTGAAAAAAATAAACATTTCCGCAGCTCCCTGCTCAGGAATGGCTCTAATCTCTGCAACAGCCCCTGCGGCCAAAGCAGTTGTGGTGGGTCCTGGCCAGATGTGGGGGTTTTCTGGGTGTAGGTGCAGGTTCAGGTTATCTGGGCAAGGCTTACTCCTTTGTCTGAGGTTGAGGGCAAGACCTACAACATTTTTGGCATCGTGAGCATTGCCCGGTTGGTCTGTTCCACCCATCCCCAGAGCTTTTGGAACCTGCAAAGGGGAACGAGAGTGTGCAGATGAGCTAAGAACCAACGTGCAGGTGGGCTGGAGACTTGTTTCCCAGCTTTTGGTTGCTTTCCTCACCTCTGGGAATGAAGACAGAGGGAAATGTCTGAGCACTGGGGAGATTTTACCAGTCTGTATCAACTGAAGTACCCCACAGGGGCACGTCACCCCCTTTCGGCCCAGGAACTGCATCGAGTGCAGCAGAGCCCACGGGCAGCTCAGATGCCCACTCTGTGGCACTTTGGATGCTGACTGGGCTCAGACTGTCCCCAAAACCCCAGGGCTCGTGGGGGGAGCCTGCTGGGCACGAGGGCATCGGCCATGGGGCTTCATACCTCTGCATGAGAGGTGGGAGCAGGATGGAGCCCGTCAGGCGCTGGGTGCTGTCACTGAGGGTGGCCCAAGTGGCTTCAGAAAAACAGAGAAAGAGAGAGAAAGGAGGCAAAAAGAGAAAATGCCGAGATTAAGCCCTTGGCTGATCAATTTTCCGCAGAAGGCCGCTGGAAGGCTGGCGGGTTCGCTCTGTACTAAGTGGTTTATAGATTTCCTTTAAATAGGAAGATGCCGCTGTCGGTGTACCACACCGAGAGGGGTACAAATCTGGCGTAGGGGGACAGAGGTGGGGACTGCTGGCTTGGCCCCTTCCTCCTTTTTCCCCCAGCAAGCACATTTAGCAGCAGGTGAGGGTTTAACGGGGGGAGACACCCCAATAAATGCTCCTTCCCACCCAGGATAAAACCACCTTGTGCGTAACCATGGGCAGTGATTCTTGTAGGGGGACGGGGTTTTAAAGCACCCAGGGGACACCAAGCCCTTTATTTTTTGAGAGTTTGTGCAAAAGGGACTTGCCCAAGGCCTTGTAGAAGGGACAAAAGAGGCAGAGCATCCTTCCCTGCGATGCACAGGGCCAGGCTGGCTTGTGGGCACGATCCTGCCTTAACGTACCCCTCACCTTGGCCTTGTCTCAGCAGTGAGGACCCCAGAGTGGGTGCAACCACCCCGCTAACAGCTCCTCTTCATCCAACCCCAGGGATCTGCATACATCACACAGGGACCCCATGGGTAAGTGGATGAGCAAGGATGAAACCAGCCCTATGTCTGAGCAGGAGAAAAGGTGAAGGAGAGATTTTTCTGATGCTTAAGCACTCCCACCTCATCCCGAGGGGAATTGCACTTTGGTACCATCTAGAAGAGTTTGGAGAAGTTTCCATTTAAGCCAACAAACGGTCGGGGGTGAGAGGCCTGGAGTCGGAGGGAAGTGACTAATCAATCCGCTCATCATTTATTTATAAAAACAGCAGATGCGAGCGTGAGCTGAACCGCTGAAGACAGCAGCCAGCTACAATCATTGCAGGAGGATTTTGGAGGAAAAATGGACAACCAAGGCAAGAGCTTACAGAGGAAGGCCTTATTTGGAGGGTCCGATCAATAGGGAGAAGAACAATCCAAGATTTCTTGTCTCTCCCAAGGCTACTGAAAATCAGCCCACCCTTCCCAAGGCTTTCATGAAATAAGCAGGAAGTCACTAAAAAGGAGCAGCTTTGCTCCAGGGTGGAAACATCACCAGAACATGCTGAGAAGGATGTTCTTCTCTCCTGAGACGCTTCGGTTCAGCCCGATCTCGCTGCAGGTGCCTTGTCAGGTCCTTTGCCGTGTCTTTTGCTCCTCTGCTGGGCATGTAAATCCTCTTGTAGACATATCTGGTGGAGTGGACACATCTGCCTGGCTTGGGAATGTGTAGCCATGAGGGAGTTCCCATGGGCACAGCCTTCAGCCAATATTAAGAGAGCAGGGAACAGAGGATATCCTTCGAAATAATACCTTGTATCTCCCACTTAAGGAGTCTGCATGGAAAGACATGCAAAATATTCACCTCCAGGCAGAGTCTGGGCTCTCCCACGGGACCCGAAGGGATGAGTCGCCCTGCTCCCACAGGACTTGGGCACGTACACCCTCACCATCACCCCCCCTGCAGCAAAATTTCACCCTCGATGAAGCCAGCGAAGCAGGACTAGGATCTCTAGGTATTTTAAGGTCCATTAACCGGCAATGTAAGGCCTGAGCTGCCTCAGGCATAAAATTGGAGTAAATCCAGGGACATGTGCAGGGTCAGGTCACTGGAGCGGTGGCAGAGGGGTGCTGGGGCTCTGGCAGTGCTGGGAGCCAAAGGCACTCTGAGCTGTGCAGTTGAGGACGAGCCAGTTCAGTAGGACAGAAAATACAGCGCTGAGCGGCCACGAAGCCCTGTTGACCCTTGCATTGCCATGGGATCTTGGTGTTCCTTTGTCTTCCTCTTGCAGCACCAGAAACCATTGCTATGAGCAGTGATGACTCGAGGATGCGAGAGGATGAGTCGTATTTGGTGTGGGGAAACACAGCACCTATGGGAACCTGGAGCCCTGTTGACTCATCTCCTCGTCTCTCACACGTATGGAGGCATCCCCAGGAGAACTTCTGGTTGCCAAGAGCACCGTCATGGTCAGCAGAGTGAAAGAGGACCTCCTCCATGCCAATTGTCTGGCTTAATTTGAATACCTGTCTCCCGGACCGTAGATGCTCACTGTTGGGGCAAGGGGTGACACCCAGCAGAGCCACATCAGGACTCTATAGTCCTCTATTGCCTCCAAAACCCCTCCTGTCCCCACACCATCGCTGAGGCTTGTGGCACCCGCGGCGTTGTGCTGGCTGGCCATTCAACCCATCTTCACTTGGCAAGAGCTTGCCGTGGGAAACCATCCGGCCAAGGCGTGAGCAGGCATCGTGCCACCGCAGCAGACGGCGGGAGCACGGGCAGCTGGGAAAGCACATCCCCAGCACGCTGAAGGCACGCAGCCCAGAAAAGAGCATCCAGAGGGGTCTTCTCGCTTCTCTGTAGGCATGAAAGGCACCAGCTGAGAGAGCGGGGGGCATGTCCTTATGGCTTCACTGTGAAAATATGGATCCAGGCATGGGGCTGGTGATGGGAAGCAGCTCTGGTTAAGCAAACCCCACATCTCAGCACTGCTCTGCCTAGGCATGGATCAAAGCCTTCTCCTCCCACACAGCTCGTAACAGTTAGGTCTTAATAAGGGTCTTTCAGGCATCGGTGCCCTGGAAATCCAAGTGGCATCCCTTGCACCAACAGTGGGCACCTACGGTCCCTCTGAGCTTGTTTCCCTGGCTCCTTTCACCACGAATGCAGAAAAATGGGTTCTTTTAAGGCATGCCTCTTCTGGCCCCAAGGCAAATGGCTAAATTAAGTTGGGTGAATCATGCGGAGGAGTTTCTCTCTGCTGACCGTAACAGGGCTCCCAACCCTGACACCGAATGGAGAGGACCTCCTGGGGATGCTTCCATGGGCATCCAGCCTGATGGGGAGCCCGGCTCTAGGGCTCTTCGCTCCCAAAGAGTACTGCCACAGTGACAAATCCTGAGGTCCTGGCCACAGGGTCAGGCCCTGGCATTGGCACACGGTAAGAGGGTCACCTCTGCCTTGGAGGGAGGTGGGGAGTGGGATGAGGACAGGGATCGATAGGACAGTCATCTTCCTGTGCATCAGCAGCCTCTCGGAATATATTTAATACACTAAAACACATTCCCCCGATTTTCTATTTATGGCAAATGAATGTCTAATCCTTGAGCCGCGATGTTGCAGGTTTGTGCTGAGCCAGCCGTTCTGCTGATGCTGGCGGGGAGGGAGAGGACAAACTTGCGGGAACCGCAGAGTGCAGCAGAGCCGAATCGAGCTGTGCCTGAGTCCCCGCCAGGGAGCAGCCACCTGAGCAAACCCTCTCACTTCAGCAGAGCACCCCAGTGAGAGCCCATTTATCCTGCACAGCACCAAAGCAATGCTTCTGTTGTGGTCAAAGGTGCCTTTGCTTCTCTTTCTGGAGCTGTCAGGGGCCGTTTTCTTCCAATGACAGCTCCCAAGATGGTCAACGTGCCACCATCCCACCTGGGAACTGCTTGAGCTAAACCCATGAGCTCTTTTCCCCTACGGCATCATCATTAAAGCTGAACTAGGGCATGGAGGGGAAGGGATCTGAAACCAGTGCTCACTGGGATTTATTGGAAGTATTTGCATGTCCATGCATAAGGGAGTGCATCCACACACACATCCCATGGTCACAGACTGGTCTGGGTGCACACACGCTGGGGTACACCCCTGGCAACCCACGCAGAGGAGATTTTCCAATGCTAAAGGAGCCAGATGGCAAAGGCAACTAAAACCCTGAGTCCTGCACGTGGTGGGGGGCTACATGCAGTGGGGACCCCCCAAACTGAGGCCAAGCTCGCTGCAAAACCCCCCCCCACCAGACAGCCAGCAGCACCCGTGTGCCGCCTGACGTCAAACCCGGGCTCCTTCCAACGTGGGTTGAATGTCAGCAGCACCCAGGAGCATTCGTGTGGGTTCAGAGCGCTCCCAGGGGCCCCAAAAATGAGGCACAGGCACCAGCTGCCTTTGGGCTGGGCTTTTGCTGTCTTCAAAGCAGGGTTTTCACCGAGCTGGTGCACGAGGCCAGCTCACCTTCAGCAGCTCCTCCCTGCCCATGGGTGCTGCAGGCAGCATGAAGGCAAGGATGGACCTTCCCAGAGGAGGCTGCTCTGCCTGACACTGCAAGGATGGAGCTACCACCATATCAGGGAAGGTCCCAGGCGGCTGGAGCCTGATCTTGCACCTACATCCTCAGGGCTATGGTGGAGGGCAGCTAATGTTACCTGCCTGGCCCCCAGCCAGCGCGGGGAGGAAGACTGGCAGAGAATTTGTGCCGCAGAGCCGTGCCAGGGAGCTCTTGCAATGCCCTTTCTCTCCGTCCTTGCACAGCTTGTGAGATGAAAACCCCTCTGGGCTGGCATGGGGGTGTCCCCCACCGGGGACCTCACATCCCTTCCCACCGTGGGAAGGCTGCTGCTCACATAAATGTTCAAACGGCCAAAAATACTGGGATTTTAGCATCAGTCTGCTGCATTCATTGCAGGTGGAATGGTGTTGGGGGCAGGTTGTGAAGGAGTGGGTTACTCAGGGGTGTCCCCCCAGCTCTGCACTGGCTTGTCAGGACCACATCCCTGGGCTGTGCAGCACAGAGAGACTTCCAGAAGCTGAATAATAAACAAAATGCCATTAGGGTGGCTGGGAGCTGAGCAGAGGAGGCCACTGCCCTGCAACCAGTGAAACTGCAGTAAGAGCTTCTGCATAAGACCATATCCTGCGCTCCTTCGCTGAAATCACTGCAGACGGTTGAGACATCTGAATCTCTTCTTTCCTAAAGCACTTTAGAGCTACTAATGAAAAGCACCGTGTAAGAGACATGTAACGTCATCATCAGAATAATAATAGTTACTATCAATGCCTGCTTCTTGCCAGCCTTACGGGATGCCACAACTTTTTGTGTGTGTGTATGTGTGTCTGTCTTCATGAAATTATGCCCTGCTCTACCTGCTCTTCCTCTGTCTTTTTTTCATCCTTAAGGTTTTCAGGGCGTTACAGTAACCGAAAACCTTTAAAAACATTTGCGAGCAAAGTGCTTTGGACTGCCTGGCTAGGAGATGTTATGCAAGAGCAGAGCATTCCTCTTATTTGATGGAGGCTCTTCGGGGTTAAATTCTCCTTCTGCCTTTTAAAGAGTGGAAATAACCAGCATGTGAATGCTTAAGTGTGGGTCGGACTAGTCTGGAAGAGGAAGAAGTTGCAACCATCTGGACCCCCTGTGCAGCTGCTGGAGGGAAGCCAAGAGCCAAGGGGAGCTTCATCCCTTCGTTCCTTGGAGGTGCCAGTCTCTCCACTGAGTGTGCTGAGCCCCAGGTGACCCCAGCAGACCAGACTGCTTGGTTTCAGACAGCCGAACCTGGAGAAGCTGCTTCCAGCCCTGCTCCTTTCCCCTGGGCCTGCCCAGCCCTCCCACGAAGGTAAAACACAAGGTTTGGAGCAAAACCCTTCCACTGTGCAGTGCTGGCAGGGGGCAGAGAGCAGCACAATGGGAAGGCAAGCACCGTGGTCCATCTTCCCTCCACCCTTTCCACCTTCCCAGCCTGGTTTTGGGCTCCCCAGGACCCACCTCAAATATCTCACCCAACATCAAGGACCAGGGACCAGCCTCCCTCACCTTCCTGTACAGCAGCCAGAGAGGGGCGATGCCCATTCCAGACAGGATCCAGTTGCCTGTAGGCATCTCCATAGGGAAGAGAGGGCTTGCACCTAGAACTGCCTGCCCAGAAACCAGCAAGCATCTTCATTTGCTCAGACATGATTCACCCAAGCTGTTCCCCACAGCATCGCCAGGGATTGGTAGGACCTCACCATGGCCACATCACCTCAGGTCCTCTCCAGGGATGACTTGGGAGTTTAGTTGGTCCATCCAACCGATCCTTTTGTAAACTCGGACAATACAGGGCTGTATCCACTGTTGCCTCGTTCTACAACTCAGAAATTTATTATCCCCAGAGCCAAAGCTGGTGAGCTGCGAGATAAAAAATGCTATTTCTGCCCAGGATTTCTGCAGCTGCCTCCGAGCATTTGCAGCCACTTTCTAGTTATTAAGGCTCAACTATGAAGAACTGTGTTCCTTCGGCAGAGATTTGCCTTTAATTAGCCAAGGATAAAAGGACAGTGGAAGACAACCCCGCGCCTAAGCGGAAAAGGCTCCGCTCTCAAACGATGCGCCGTCGGCATTTTTTTGCAAGGCAGGGAGCAGGTGCCTGGCAGAACAGATTTGTTCTGCTTCCCTTGTCTGCCCCCCACCTTCACCTCTCGCTTGATAAAAAATCATGTCCCTGGGGCCTGATCCTGCCCGGTGCCTGCGGACCGGAGAGGCGATCGCAGGAGGGAGGATGCAGCGGATGCGGGGGCAGCTGGTGGCTTTTGCGAGGAGCAGGATGACCTTGGCATCTCTGGCTCCCCAAGCCCCGGCGCTGCTTTTGCCAGGAGCTGAATTTGGCTGCATTAAAGCAGCAGCAAAACAAACTCCCTGGGTTCTTGCCAGCCCTGGGGTTTCTCTGCTAACCCTGAGGCTGCTGATCCCCTTGGCTCCCTACGCGCTCAGCAAGTCATCCTCCAAACCAACAACCTCCCAAAGACTCGTCTGCGGACTGTCATGTAATTCTGGCTTGGATCAATGCCCCCATCTCCTGTGCCCTCATCCAGGGTGGTAAGGAAGCTTTGCCCCAACCACAGCAAGCCACAGAGAGCAGGAGTGGGGCAAACCTTCTGCTGAGCCTTTGGGTAATCTCCCAGACGCTCTGGGCCCAGATTCTCCCACCAGGGTTTTTTAAGATAAAAAGCTGAAGCAGTCTCACCATGGCTCTTTCTGCGACTCCCCAGCACACAGAGGCACAGCGTCATCCAAGCAGACCCTCAGCGTTCTGGGCTAAGAAAAGCAAGCTGGGTGCTTGCCTTCCCCGTGAAAACAGGGTAACACTGGAGCAAGGAGCCTAAATATCGGTGTAGCTCTAAATATTTGGGTAGAGCTGGCTTTACTCCTTGGATCACACCTCATTATTTTCTCTTCTCTAATGCTTCATAGATCCAGGGCCTCAGTAGACTCAATTCTGCATCTCTAAGAGTGTAGATTTATGTTTCTTTAATACACCCAGGTATTGCTCTCATTTGCCTAAAGCTCCCCTTCTCCTGTCCCGTATACCGTGCCGGGGTGCAGATGAGAGAGCTGCTCCCAGGAATAGGTTTTTCAACACCCAGCACAAATGCAAAGGAGGGAGAAGAAGGAGTAAGTGGGAAGAAAAAAAGAGGGACCTGGCCTGATTTCCAGAGCTGCGGGATAAAATGTGCATCTCGGTGAAAGCTGTGCAAGCACCGAGCCTTTGCCTAGAGGTTACCTAAAGATAGGCTGCGGAGGCCCCGCTTCACACGCCCACCCTTGCGAATTTTTTACACCTAGATGCTTGGTTAAGGCTGCCCTGAACCGATGGAGCTGCAGCAGCGATGGGTTGGCTCTGCATCAGCTCCCATCCGAGCCCCACCGCCCCGGGCATCCGCAGAGCATCACTGGGAGGGCAGCAGCATCCCAGGTGTGGGATCATCTTCCCTTCCCTGCTCTCAGCATCTTTCTTAATGGGCTCTTCGCAGCTCCGGTCCGGGAGGTGCTTTCAGGATCCAAGTGCCCACTTTGCCAAATGGCAGTGGGCTCGCTAACAGGCAGCCAGGAGGGATAAAAATTCCTGCTTGTCCCTGGGGTGCACGTGATGGGCTGTAATGGGGTTTAAGCATCCTGAGCTTTCCAGGGCAAGTAACAGTAGTGTTTTCTTGGCACTCGAATCTTTTCCTTCCTCGATGTAAATGAGGATTTTGAGGGCTTGAGCCCCTCAGCAGGGAGAGGAGCTTCTGCAAAGGTGTGTGGTGTCGTCCTCCCCGCACCGAAGAGCATCACTGCAGACTTCTTTAATTTATGAGCTCCGAAGCAGAGCGGCGAGGGGTTTCGTGGGGTTTTGCCTCGCAGAGAGGCAACGCTCAGCAAAGAAAGTGGAGGAAAGTAGGTCATTTAGCACAGGCATAACCAGCCAGGCTGCGCTCAGCGGGGATCAGCCGCTCGCCGCAGTCGGGATCACAAGCTGCGAGCTGCCGATCGTGGGGCCAAAAGGGCTGCCCAGGCATGGAGAGGTCTCCACGCTGGGTGGTGTAATTCTTCCAGCCTTCTCCTTGTTACTTGGAACGGTGTAAAAGCACAAGCCGCTCGGCTGGCAGGAGGATGCAACACCCCTTACAGCATCTCCCGCATCCTCCAAGCATGGCCGGGATGGCGCAACACGCTGATAGACCAGCAATTTAAAATAATTACTGTAGCTGCCTCACAGCCTCCTCCTGCCATCTCTTTGCAGAGCCTGTGCAGAGCAGACTCTATTCTGCAAACTCCTTGTACCACTTTGTGTTTAGGTATTTATGAGCCGGCGAGCCAGCGGGACACAGATAAGGGAAGGGTTTGGCATCTGCCGAAGCCGGCTAGAGCTTCTCCTGGGCTTGGAAATGGGGCTGAGGAACACAAGCTGACCCAGTTTGGGGATTGCTTCCACTTGGTGTCATAGCAAATACTGTGACATTTTGCTCAGGATGCATTGCTGATAAATACTTACGCTACCTTTTGTGCACTCAGACTGGTTTCCATACTTACATTCTCAGAGCTGGCTGTTCTTAAATACCTCCTCTCCTGCTAACAACTTCTATCCACGGGTTCAGCCACCCATTTAAGCATTTTTGCTGTCCTAATTTGCTGTGCCCTTGCTGAGGCAGCTCAGAAAGCTGTGTTACAGATGGGGAAATTGAGGCAGAGTGGGATGTGACATCCCTGGGTCACACGGCGGCCTTCCTGGCACAAGTGACACTCAAACCCAAGGACCCTGACTTTAAGCCTACGTCAGGGTCTCCTCCACAACCAAAATCAGGGGATTTGGAGGTGGTTGAGACGAAGATTTAGCGCTGCTGTGCTACCCCTTGTGTTATTCCTCCTCTGCAGACAGTGGACAGGCAGGTATGTCTGAGAGCGAGGAAACTCTTTGGAGGTGGGAAAGCAGCTGGAGAAAGTAACAGCGTGGTGGGCACGGCCATAACCTTGCTGTGGTCATGGCCAGGGTAGGATATTTTCTAGGGAGACTGGGTTGTCACCACTGTAAGAAAAAGAAACCCCAAATTTCCCCAATATGCAGAAGCAAAACATGGCAAATCCCTGCATGAAGCCCTGGTCCAGACTGCTCAGTTCATGCTCTCTCCAACTTGGTTGAGACTACCCCAGTGAGACATGAGAGAAGAAAAACATGAACCCAAACCCCAGCTGGGGAGTCCCTGCAGGCAGCAGGGACTGTACAATTAAACCAAATCTCTTCTCCTTCCATTTTACCCTCCATCCCATGAGCACAGGGTAGGTGGGCTGCCTCAGCTTCAGCCTGCAAGAAGGGAAGCCCAGAGCAGCAGCATTGCCTGGGAAAGCCACCAAGCAAAAGATGAAACCTCGAAACACAAATACCAAGCCCCTCCAACACCTTCCCTGCCCTTCGCTGCCCCAAGACACTCATAGGAGAGGAGAAGACAAAACAGCAGGAGAAAATACTTCCACAGATGCTCCCTGGGGATGGAGCAAACAAACCATCCCTCTGCAAGAGGAGCCGATGCCATCCCAGGGGAGCCCATCCCCCCTTCCCTGCCACAGATCCCACTAGGAGACATCTCTGGGGACATGAGGTTTGTAACCCCACTGAGGATGTGCTACTAGCACCGTCCCTGCCTGTTTGCTTCTCCCTCTTCCAAGAGGGATCGCCAGCTTTAAAAAAACACCTGTTGGGTGCCCGCGAGGTTTCCCGAGAGCAGGTTTATCCCCCAGCACCACCCGCTCCCTGTTACCTGCATGGACGTGCCCGATATCCAGGTTGGTGGAGTGGGGAATGCTGAGGAATAGGGGCTTTACCCCAACTCCAGCCCCTTCCCCTCTGCCTGCATTGCTGTTGAAGTTTCTTGGAGCAAATCCCACAGAGGTTCCCATACACCCCATGCAGCATGTCCATCCTTGCCGGCGCCAATCACCGAGACCCATCAGATCCTCCCAGGGGATTTCCCCCTCCAACAGCCCCTGCAGATGGACTGATAGTGGAGCACAAACTGATTTTTCCACGGTTGAGGCTGTTTCTTTCCTTCCTCACAGAAGGTTTAGATGTACAGAAAAAAAACCCATACAGACTACCAAAAATACAGTTGCTTGTCTTTTTCTTCCCCGCCCTCCACAGAACTGATATCAAAATAACTCCTCAATAATATACATATTTATTTTCTCTTAATTAGTGCCGATATTTACAAAAATTGTGATACTCTGTGAAGAATAAATTATATACACTCATGATAAACCAGACAGCAAATGCTCATTTGGAATATGTATGTACACAGATCTGTATACCTATATACAACTGTCAGCCTTATTGACTCGGGTGCCGCTCAGCCCATAGATCCATCCGACCCCCAGGACACCCCCGCCTCGTCAATAAGAGCAGTAACGTCTATACACACTGTGCAATTCGGATACAGCTGGTGTCTAAATTTTTGTCTAGCAAACGCATGGTTAAATGACTTGAAATTCCCACGAGTCCTCCTTTAACAGTTTATAGGCCTCTCTCCATTCCTGGTCCCATTTCTCCCGTAACCATGGAAACAAAAGGTTCAGCTCCAGCATCCTTAGGATGAGTCCTTCTTGGATTTCCTCTTCCTATTGATTCGCTCAAATTAGGCACCGCACACAGGGTTGATCCAATACCCTATTTTTCCCCCTCGCGCTTCGGCGTATGACATTGGAGGACAAGAGCACAGTCTCAAGCAATGAGAGAGGGAGTGCAAATGGATAAGTACAGTCTTATAGGCAGCAGAAAAACTAAAAAAAAAAAAAAATTAAAAAATCAAAAAATAAAAAAAAAATCAACCCCCAAAACACCAACCCCAAGCTCAGGACAGCCAGGCAGGGCTGGGGAGGGGACGTGGTCCCCATGAGGGTCCACGTGTGTGGACCTTGCATGGTTACATGATGACCAGCAGCTCCTACAAGCCAAATTGTGCCCCCATGGAGGAAAAACACGGATAAGGAATTTATCTCTTATCACCTATAACTGGGCTGGGGATCTCATCCCTGGGTGTAAACCAGTGCTGTGCTCTCAGGGAGGATTTACACCACTGGAGGCTGGTCCTTCTCCCCCGCGATGGGTTGCGGCAGGATCAGAGCACCCGTTTCTGAGAAGGTGGGGGGTGGGGGGTGTGAAATTTGGGCAACCAAATGCAGTAACATCATGGGAAGACAGAGGCCTTGGGGTGCCGTTCACACCAGGACTGGGGACAGGCAGTGCTTTGGCCAGAGGCAGGACAGTGGCTGGTGAATGGAGGGGGACCCCTGTCCCCACTTGGGGCTCCTGGTGAGGGGCAGCAGCCAGTCCCTGACAGGAGAGACCGAGAGATGCGCTAGATGTGGAGGAGGTCGAATGCCGCCAGGGGTGCGAGGAGGAAGCCACAGCCTTTTTTTGGGTACAAAACCAAATGGTTTGGGGCTGACTCTTTCTTTCCTCATCCCTCATCCCTTCACCCTAGCAGCACACTTACCAGCTCCCACTGACAGGAGAAACCCCTGGGACCTGCCACCCCCATGGATGTAGCTTGAGATAAACCCACCCTGGCTCCAAAACAGGGAGATGCTTCTTGCCACCACCCAGCACGGTTCATGGGACTTAAAACCTGGGCATTACAAAAAAAAGGCCAAAAAACCACCACACAAAAACCCCCACCCGATGCGGCACAGCACTTGCATCGCAAACAAATTCCTTCGACTTCTGCCTGGCTTTCCCTACGCAGTCACAGGAACGGTTGCGATGGGCCCAAGCCGAGGATTTGGGAGCGAGAGCAGAGATGCTGCAAAGCTGCTGGTTTGCAGAGGGATGCGTGGAGCTGAACGTCACCAGCCCCTCGGGATGCTCCCACTTCCAAGGCCAGAGCTGGATCTCCTCCTTCGCTTGGGCCCAGCCCTAAGTGTATTGCAAGCTCTGGAAAAGCTACAAGACTTTGGCAGCAATTTCAAGGGCTGACCCAGGAATTATCTGATAACAAAGCAAGGCCCTTCCCAAAATACCTCCTCCTCCTCTGTCTTTTTCTCTCCTTCTGTGTATTTATGCACAAATATGCCCATATTTATACACCCACATTGCTACACTCTCATAACGCCAATCTAGCGATCCTCTTCTTCGTATAGCTCAGTATTCAGATCTGTAGGACTTCAACACCAAACATCGCTGCAGAGATTAGTGTTCCCAATAAAACACATTGCCCCACACAGATAATTTTTTCCTAGCAGCCCTAATCACTTGATGGTGTCCAGCCAGTATATGAGCCTCATCCCATTGCCCTTAGCAGAGATTTTGGAAGTTATTAAAGGGCTGATGGGTTGCTTACAGGCTTGGGCATGTGGTTGGGTGTTAGAAGACAATCTGCACTATAATCACCAATTTCCATCTCTCCAAAACTGTGGCACAAAGGATAAAACTGAAATACAGGTGCTGTCTCCTCTAGGTGTCAGCCCAGGAGAACCTCTGCAGGCCAGAGAGCTTCAGTCCTCCACCCCACCCCTGGAGAGAGGAAAACATCTCCACAGGAGGAGGAAAGGCAACCACACCACCTATGTTAGGTGGCCAAATGCAATCTAACGTAGATGGTGGGACTCTCCCCTTTCCCGGCCCCTAATTTAGCACCCTCAGTCTGAGCCACTTTGCAGCTCATTTTTGCATGCTTTCAGAGTCAAGGGGTGTTTTGGATGCTCAGCATCTCTGCAGAAACATGCCCGGAGTCTCTTAAACCAAATTCCTCAAGAAGAAAAAATTAAAAAAGAAAAAAAAGTCACAGTCTCCTCCTGAAAAACTGGTTCAAGATCACATCAGTGAGTCAGAAGCAAAGCTAGAAATAGCACTAGAGCTCCGACCTGCAGGCACAAATCCCATTAAAAGCTATAGGGGAACCATTTCTCTGTGCAGGGGAGAAACCTGGACACTTCTGCTTCATGCAGCCTGACAGATCGCTTCCAGCCATGGCCCCCACAGGCTTTTTTTGCCTTGAACCAAACACCCAAGTGCTTATGTGGGTGTTTTCCCTGTTTCCCAGACATGGTGCCAAGGGCAGCCCAGAGACGCTCTCCCACCAGGGCTCATTTTCCCCAGGAACATCTGCCTGGGTCAATGCAAGAGGTGCAGGATCCATCCTAAGGAAGGGACTGGCCGTGCTAGCCCCTGTCACGGGGATGGGTGCCAGCTCACATTGGTGACGACAGGAGGAACGTGGCCTCTTGCTCTTTGGCCCCATTCATCCCTGCGACGCAGCTCTGGAGCTTCCCAAGGCAGCCCGTCCCCCCCAGCTTGGTGAGTGGACCTGCCTGATCCTGCTCACAGACCCGCTCTCACCTCCTGCCTGGCCTCGGGAAGCCTGCAGGGACACGGTGCCCAAAACAACACCTCTCCCAAAAACCATGATCTTCCTCCTTACTGAACCACAACGGCATCCTCACTCCCAAGATCCACCCTTCAGGACTTCAGCAAGTGGTCCCCCCAAATCATCTGAAGCCCACGGGCATTAAACAATGGGGCTCTTTGCAAAATCTCATCGAGTGCCAGCATCCTCCCAAAAATCCTTGCAGCAACCTGCCCTCGGCCTCCGTGCTTTCCCACACACCAGGGATGGGATCGCCTGGTGCTAGGGGCACCCATGGGTGGGTGGACAGAATCCCAGCGCGTCAGGCAGCTTCCCCATGCAAGCTGACATCCCCACGGACCCACCACGAGCCGGATCGATGGAAGCTGGCCGACCGCCCTGGGAATCGCACCTGAGCCAGCGACTCACGCCAGCCCCATCCCATTCAACAGGATGAGCTTCAGAAGCAAAGATTTATTGCTTTCGGTTGCGTTGCTTCTTTTTGGGTGTGTTTAAGATGTTAACGGGCTTCAGGGGCTCCCATTTCAGAGCTGCAGCAGCAGAGAGGGAGGAGAGGACTCCTAATATTAAAGAGATGTAATTAAAGACAGGCTGGGGTCTCGTGCTGCGTGGTGCTGAGCACCTTTGAGACCCAACACATGGATGCTGCTGGTCCTCTGCTCCAAGGAGAAGCCAGGACTCTCATGCACTAACCATGGACACGCGGTATTAATTATAGCCAGGCCTGAATCAATCAGTCAATCAAAGAAAAATGAGGAGTGATTCCTCCTGGCCGAGCGGAGCCACCTCAGCACGAGACATGGATCCGGCCCCAAAGCAGCATTTTGAACCATTGCTGTAGAATACGCTAGCACCGTTTATTTTATTGTTATTAGTGTGGTTTTCCTCTCTGAGCCCAGGAAGGGTCTGACTGAGCGCCCTCGCATGCTCTGCAATGGGGTTCTCTCCTTGTGCCCACACTTCACCGCAGCGGTAAAACACTGACCGTGCCCCAACTCAGCCCAAATTCACTCCAGCTCAACAGGCTGCTAAACCCCATCCCGCACCCCAGGGAGGCTTTGCTCAACCACGACCTTGGAAGAGGTTTGCATCCCTCTTTCCTGGTGCGGCAGAGGAACGGGGTGCCCATCCCCAGGGATTGTCGGCAAGGCGGGGGGGAAACACAAGGAAGTCCAGATGGGGATGGGGAAAGCAGATGAGATCCCCCTGGACCGACAGCTCCCACCTATCCCCAAATAATACAGGGGATGAAGAAGCAGCAGAGACAACCTCAGGGTCTCTGCACCCCGACTCATCCCCTCCTAAAAACCCAGGAAGAAGGCAAAGCAAAGGCTCAGAGGCGCCAGCTCAGATCCAGCCCACCCTCAGCACCTGCCCTTTCCACCGTAAAGGAATAAACCCCCAGCCCTGAGGCTCTGCATGGTTGAAAAGGAGTTTTCCAGCCCAAAACACACCCTGCCCTGGTGATCCCATGGGAGCAGTGGGACAGGTCATCCTGCTTCGGCCCATGTCCCACCATCCCGGCACCCCCAAGCCGGGAAGCCCCTGATGTCTCAAGCGCTCATGTTTGCTGAGGATTTGGCCCTATAGTCGCTCTCTAAATATCTATATACACACACACAATAATTATATGGGAAACGGCTGAAAATTGCTGAACAAACAAGTCAGGAGAGCTGGTACCTGCTATTCCACCTGCTCCTCATGCCCTCTCTAGTCCACCGTGGTTTCTACTCATGACACCAAGATTAATGACTAATTACTCGCCCCATAATGAGTGCAGGTATTTAACTTTCAGCTCACCTTCCCTCGCTTGCATTAGTCGGCTCTCGTGTCTGGATGCTCGGACACTCAGGCTTTGCCTTGTTATCTATCAGACTGTTGTCAGCACATGCCTTCCCCATCCAGTTTCTAAACATAATGGAGATTTTTTAACTCCCATGAATCTCCTTCGAGCCACCAGAGAATCTATAAACACTATAATCATGAATACTGTATAGTCTACTAAGAAAATATATATTTGTGTGTGTATTAAATATTCAGATTCATGCAACAAATATCCATGCAGCTGTACTGTATTACTGGTTAAATTTCACTGCAGTATAAATATATTATAGGCCACAGCATAGTTGCTCCAGTTTTATATATAGATATTAAAAAAGATGCTTTTCCCAACTCATTTTCAATGTGTCAGTGGAGGTGTCTTTGGTGATTCTGGAAATAGTGGTGATGGAAGCGCCATCTAAATAAATAAATAAAATCCAAGCGCTTGATTTATTTACTCGTCTCTCCCGATGCCTAGCATAGAAAATTTAAGACTTAATAAATAATGTGCCGTCATACTAATTATCCCTCCCCTGGGCCTCACACTGGCATACTGCAGTGGCTGAAACTATTGCAGCATGCAGCATTTTCAGTTATGAAACATGAGCCTGGGCGATGCGTTCGCACTTGGCACTCCCGGGGTGGAAACCCGAGCCTTCAAGCGATTTGGACACACGACTGCATCTTCCCTTCATTAAGCTCTGCCTGACCTTTCCCAGCCGTTCCCCGTGCCTGGAAGCTGGCTGGCACCCAGCTCCGCAGGACAGGGACCGGCGTTCGTGGTACCCCAGGATGGCCTGGAGCTGCCCCCCACGTCCCCGTCCCATTGCTCGAAATGCCCAACTGTATCTTTGGAAACCCACAAGCCTGGGATGGGAGAAGGGAAACAAAATGGTTTGGGTTTTGTTGTTGGTTGTTTTTTTTTTTTTTTCACGAACGCTTATTCGGTGTGGAAATCAAAGGTTAAAAGTCACTTACACAGCTATTGCTTCCCATGCAGAACCAAATATACACCGTAGAAAATGCTGTATTAACTACAATGCAGAGCAGCACTCAATATCTGCAAATGTTCCACTTCAGCTTTAAATACGTTACTAGATTTTAGCGACTAGACATCGGTTAGCATTTTGGTGATATTCACATAGTTTGTGTTAGCTAGGGTGCAGTTGGCTGTCTTCAAGTTTTCCTCCCTAAAATCCTCATTGCTATTGTTTACGCCTTCCTGAATCTCCATATAATCAGACTTACTAATAGTAGAGGCACTTCTGCTTTTCTTTAGGTCAGGGGAAGAGGGGATCTTTGGGCAGCTGGTTACTTGCAAATATTGAGCCTGCTCCTCTCCCTCCGTCTCCCGGTGGTAGAAGTAATTGAAGTTAGACACTATGACGGGCACTGGTAAGGCAATCGTTAATACGCCAGCGATGGCACACAAGGAACCCACTATTTTCCCCCCGATGGTCGTGGGGACCATGTCTCCGTAGCCAACAGTCGTCATGGAAACCACGGCCCACCAGAAGGCATCGGGGATGCTCGGGAACTGGGACTCGCTCTCGTCAGCCTCAGCAAAGTAGACGGCGCTGGAGAAGAGGATGACGCCGATGAAGAGGAAAAATATCAAGAGGCCCAGCTCCCGCATGCTGGCCTTGAGAGTCTGCCCCAGGATCTGCAGCCCCTTGGAGTGTCGGGAGAGTTTGAAGATCCTGAAGACCCGCACCAAGCGGATGACTCGAAGGATGGCCAAGGACATGGCTTGCTGCCCTTGCTGACCATCCTCTGGCTTCTCGGCCAGCTCCGTCCCTAAGGTGATGAAATAGGGAATGATGGCTACGATGTCTATAATGTTCATGATGTTGGTAAAAAACCCAGCCTTGCTGGGGCAGGCAAAAAACCTCACCAAGAACTCAAAGGAGAACCAGATGATGCAAAGTGTCTCCACGATGAAGAAGGGGTCTGTGAAAGAGGTGGACTGCTGGTACCCCATGCTGCTGTTGGAGTAGGGGGGATGGCTCAGCCCGCTGCCGTGCATGTCTTCGTTCTCATCCCGAAAAATGGGCAACGTTTCCAGGCAAAAGCTGACGATGGAGATCAAAATCACCATGACGGAGACAATAGCTATAATCCTGGCAGGGCCTGAGCTCTCGGGGTACTCAAAGAGCAACCACACTTGTCTCTGAAACTCGTTCTCAGGCAACGGTCTTTCCTCTTCTTTGATGTAGCCTTCATCCTCCCGAAACATCTCCATCGCTTCTTCCCCCAGTTCATAGAAACGAATCTCTTCCGAGAAGATATCTAAGGGCACATTAACCGGCCTCCGCAACCTCCCACCGGACTGGTAATAGTACAAAATCGCGTCGAAGCTGGGTCTGTTCCGGTCAAAGAAATACTCATTCCGGAGCGGGTCGAAATATCTCATTCTCTTTTTAGGATCCCCTAGTAAGGTCTCTGGAAACTGGGCTAGTGTCTTGAGCTGTGTCTCAAAGCGCAGACCCGAAATATTAATGACCACCCTCTCACAGCATTCATGGTCGGTCTCAGGGTTATACGTGTCCTGCGGGTGACCGGGAAGAGCTGCAGCTTCGTCTGCAGGATCTCCAGTAGCAACTGTCATATTGGGGTTTAAAAGAAATCCTTATGCTAAACTCTTCCCAGTGCCCAGTGGTGGGATCGGATTCAGGGCAGGGCTACTATCCTGCAGAAGGACAGGTACGTAGGTTTGGAAGTGTCTCATGAAAAGGCGAAAGGATGATAAAAAAAAAAAGAGAAAATAAAAAAGAAAAAAAAAAAAAAAAGGAAAGGAAATCGCCCCTGCTGAGAAAGAGAGAGATGAAATAAAGTTGGGGGGAGGAGAGCAGCTCTCTTCACTAGCATGTCTATCCCCTTCCTCAGAGGGGTTAATTTGCCTTCTTTGGGACAGACTTTAAAAACTCCCGTCTAAACCCATTAGGTGGAAGAGAGAAAACACCTGAGGAACCGTCACCTATTCAAAACCAGCGGGGAAAAAACTGGCACTGGCAAACCGGAACTTTTTTGTGAAAAGTAAAAATTCCAATTAAAAAAAAAGAAAACAAAGAAGGGAGGGGGGAAGGGAAGCGAAAAGAAGGAAGAAAAATAACCCCATCCAGCTTTAAAGTGGCGAGGGGACCCCGAGGGGTGCCGGGGAGAGGCAGACCAGGCTCAGCTCATTTCCAGGCATGCAGCTAAGGGTTAACATTTAACCGTGCAATCTACCCTCCTAAGGGGCTCCGGCTTTTTAAGTCCGACACCTTCCCAGTCCTCTTGCCCTGGCCATAAAGCGGCGAGGCGACATGCTGCCCTCCCTGCCTGCAGCCAACCGGGCAAGCTTTGCGGCTGCCTGAATTTGGAGCCGCCGATGCGAGCTGCCCCGCCGACCACTGCAGTCCCCCTCCTCGACCGCTGGTGTCCCGGCTCCTGTCATTCTCTGCAAACCACCATGGCACACAGAAAACAAATCACATTACCTGGAGAAGCCAAATCTTAGTGTCTCTTAGTAACACCGATTATCTGACCCTGGGGAAATCCTAGAGAGAAATACAGGCTTCCAAGATCCCCATAATTTCCTCTCTCTTCAAAGTTAAAAATAATGGTGAGTCATCGTAGAAAAAGGAGAAGGGACATAAAAGGGGTTAGATTCCCAGATGGTGGAAGTCAGGTCTTGTAATGGTTTGGACTGGAGAGAGAGAGAAAGAGAGACAGAGAGACAGAGAGACAGAGTCTTCTCAGTAGCTGTTGCAGCTCTGCACTTCAGGGCAGATGAGCGTCTGTCTGATGCCTTCGGTACGACGGTGCAAAGATGCTAAGCTCAGCAAAACCCGATGTCCCCAGTGTCCTCGGGAGGTGTGGCATCGCCTGGAAAAAACACCGAGAAGGTAACAAGCTGCTGGGGGCTCGAAAGAAGCATCTGCAAAGCCCCGGTTCCCCCAGGCACCCCCTTTTTCCTCCCCGCGAGCCGCTTGCCCGCTGCCTGGCCAACCTGCACTGCAACACGAGAGGAGGGCGAGAGCGCGCTAGCGGCAAGGCGGAAAAAACCAGAGCCCCATCTCCCTCCGCTCTCGCTCAACGCCACGGCGTGCAGCGGGGACGGGCTGCCCGTGGGAGCCGGTGCCAGGCAAAGGGAGGGGGAACGACGCAGCACACACACACACACACACACACACGCACCCCCCCACCGCCGCCGCCCGCCACCTCGGCCGCTGAGGCTCTGCAAAGCCGCGGTGGGTTCCCACCACCACCACCAAACCCCTGGGAGTCGGTGGTACCCACTGGGTGCAGCGCCCACGCCATCGCGTCGCGTTCCTGAGTGATTCAGGAGGCTCCGGCTTCATCCGCGAGGCTGAACTCCCCCCCCTCCAGGTCCCTGTCTGCACCCCCCAAAGGCCACCTGCTCCCCCCCCCAGATGGCTCCGAGCAGCCCCAAGCATCATGGGCCCGACCGTGGGACCCACGGGACCTGCATCCGCCCTCCCCATCCTCCGAAAAGCCAACCCCTACCCCAGCCGACCCACCCCCATGGGAATTTGACTCCGGTGGGCGAAATTTCTCATGGGGATGTTGAGGTTCTGGTCCCCAGTCGGTGCCTGGTCGTCAGCATCCCTGCTCCAAACGAGCGCTCATTTAGATCATCCCGCACTGCCTCGCACCGTGGGGATGCTCAACCCAGAGAGGTCCAACCAACCTCTCATTTTTTCATTTTTTTTTTTTTCCCTCCCAAAGGAAAAAAATAAAAACCCTCTAACCTCCCTTCTTCAGGTCCAACTCGACTTGTCTACTTTGAGCCAGGATTACAGAACCGGGTAGGGGAGGCAGGTGGAAAATAACCCCGCGGTCCCAGTCTCCTCAGCAAAGATTTCAGCCGTCTCCAGGCCATTTATGCCTGTTGGTTCCTCTCTTCATCACCCGAGGTGCAGATACTGCCGCAGATCCCTCTTTTCTTGGAAATTTCCCCCTTCCGTGCAACCCTCCTCTCCCTTCTCCTTATGCACTAGAAAAAATAGTACAACCCTGACAAGGCTTGCAGCATTCAACCGCTTTGCTTAACCCTTTTCTGCCAGGCCCAGAGGAGAGGAGGTTGCATATGTCCCAGTTTTTCTCCTTTTCCTGCATTTTCTCCCCACTGCTCGCTCCCCAGTGACTTGCTCAGGAGTTCGGCTGGCTTTGACCTTCCCTGGCTGCTCCGAGCATCGTGCTAAAACACCACCAACACCATCTTTCTGCTGCTGCAAAAAATATCCGGCAGCCACAAACCCCCATTTCACCCAAAATCAACTGATCTTGAATATTTTTTTCTAAATACACAGATTTTCTCCTGCCTGTAAACTCTCTCCTTCCCTTTCTCCCTTCCAAAGGCATCCCAGGTTTGTTTAACAGCACAGATATTTACTTTTTTTATTGTTTTAACATGTTGATTTTTATTCGGCATGAGGTCTAGGCTTCTTCCTTCAAGTCCACATCGAAGCGGTGATGCTTGGTGCTGATCAGGGATGGTTACGGCATCATCTCAGTTGACTTCATACATCCCAACACTCAGTTTCTCCTACTTTCTCCCCATTGCATGCTTTCCTGGCAAACACCCCCACCCCTCCCCCCAAGCATCTTTGGGGTTAATTCATGCAAATCTGAGGGTTGAGGAGGGGAGCAGGAAGGAGGTGAAAAAGAAGATTTGCCCAGAGACCCTCAGTTGTCTCCCTGCCTGCACAGAGCACTGCAGGCAGGAGCCATGCCCGTACTTCGGAGGGGTGAGATTTCGGGGACAAGGTCGTGTTTGCGGCTCAGACACGAATCCCTCCATTTGCAGAGTTTCTGGCCAGGCTGTATTTAAGCAGGGCAGCTGGCGGGGGCGGGGGAGGATGCAAGGGGAGAGGGGTTGGGGGGGGGGGGAAGAGAAAAAGGCACCAACTTACAATTGGCTCTGCAGTCGGGCATGCGGCGAATGCACAAGCAGCCGCTCTGCTCTGCGCCGCTGCCAGCACCTCTCACCTACGGCCCCCCAAACTCATACCCTGGGAGTCAACCTCCGACGGCAGCAAAGCTTCTCCATGAATATTCATAAGATTAATATGAGCGTCTTCCCCCCACCGCTCCCCCCGCCCCCCCGGCCCCCGCCTCCCTCCTCCCAAGCAAGAGACCTAGATTTCAACCACTGGGAAATAATCATATCCCTGGATACATGATGCTGCTTTACCATGCGGCTCTGATCCATACCATATTCTTGGTAACAGCCTGGATCTGCTCGGGGAGATCTGCGGGGGGTGGAGAACCACCAGCTCCGAGCAGCTTTGGGGAAGGAGGTGGGGCAGGATCGGAGTCGCAGGGACCACACCGCTCCGCTCTTGGCTGGGGTGAGGATGTAAAAAGCAATAATTTTATATCGCTTTGCATTTACAGACCTCCCTTCACACGGAGGTATCTCCCACTCCCAAAGGAGGGACATAACCAAACTTGGCATATAAGACCGACGGATCAACCCCTGCCTTAAGGCACGAGGGAGATGCATCCACTTGGACTCCTCTGCCGTTATCCCAGGGCCCCAAGGGGAGCGTCGGGGCAGCAACAAGTCCCGCAAGGTGCCTGGCACCCAGCAAACATGAGAGCTGGAGGAGGGGATGGAAATATTTCTGTTCCCACAGGCAGCCATCAAATTTGCGAGGGGCTGCCAGTGCCAACAGCGATCGCCCCAGGGACAACAGCCTGAGGTGGGATGGGAGGGCACGGACCACCCTGAATACCCAAGAAAATCAGTGCTAAGTGCAACACCCAGCCAGTCAGGGGATGTGGGGACATGGTGGGGCTAAACTATATTATTTTAGCTCCCTGAGGTGCCAGGAGCAGCGGGTGGCACAGAGCCAGAGACCTGGTGCAGCACTGGGGAGTGCGAGGGGGATGCTATCGCCCGCTGCTCCCCCCAACACCCCTCTTGACCTTGAAACAAAACTGTATTTCCAGGAGCCCCAGCCAGATCCCAATACTGAAAATGAATTTCTAACCCTACGGCAAAATTGGGAATCGTTCGCTCCCTGCCGTGAACAGCCCTTGCACGTACGGGTTTTCTTACTGCCTGCATCCAACTGGACAGGAGGCTACTCTGGATGAGGGTTTTTTAATGTCATCTGCATCATTTTAGCCTTTTCTGAAGGCAGATCTGCCATAGCAGGGTAGGCTGAATCCAGAAAATGATTTGCCTGAGGCTAATCCTTATGCAATATGCAGAAACTGAGGCCGGGCAGAGAATAATTCAAGTGAAGCTGAATTTCTAACTTGTTATTCCTGCTGCCGCCTTGCGAAGGTTTTGCACAACCAGGGGGATTTTTCATATAAACAGCACCAGCTCCTTACAAAGAGCCAAAATCCCGTCTCTAGCAAATCGGGGGAATTTCTCTGAATTGAGCGACGCTCTCCTGATTTACTATCCTAATTGTGGAGCTATTATTATAGTCTGTGTGTCTGCACTCACCTCCCTCAGCCACGCTGACAACTCCAGACGTAACCCAGCCTTTCAGAGAACTAGACGAGCTGATGCACTGCACCCACTTGTCTGTTCTACATGGATTTAACCAGCCGACGTCTTTGCATCAATATTATAATTAAATAATAAGCCTCTTCTGGATCAGTTCTCTTATTCAAACGGACTTTATAGTCAGCCAAACTGGAAAACTTACCCCATCTGTCTGTGTGTCGCTGGGAAAGCCACTTGGCATGAGGATGTCCCAGGGACCAGGTGATCCAGCGTCCAGCTCCCACCAGGAAGCAGATGAGCTCCCCTTGCTTTGCTGCCCTTATTCCCCGGGAAGCCCCCCAAAAGCTGTTCAGACCCTCTGTTTGCGGGCTTGCAGCCAGCCATACAAACAAAAAATGTGCTTTTTTTCCCCCCCTTCTTTTCCCCCTTGTATCCTGCTGGTGGTGGGTGTGGGAGATGCTCCATGATGTGGTGCTGTGGGGACATGGATGAAACCCACAGGGCAGGGTCATCTGGCCTCCTCCAGAACAGCAAAACTCAAGCCCTAGAGTCACATTGCAAAGCATGACCCACGCCTGGCCCCACGCCACATCACCTGGGGCAGGCACCACTGTTTCCCCACGCTGCCATAAGCCAAGCTGCTCCCTCCAGAGAGGACAGACCCCGTCCCACCACCTTCACACTTCCTACAATGCCTCAGATGATGGCATCTCCCCGCGGTGTCCCTCCTGGAGACCCCATGTCACCTCCTGCGAAGCCAGAGGGACTTTGAGGGTTGGAATGGATACCAGTAGCCATGCCAGGAGGAAGAGTCGAGCTGGACCAAGGCTTGACCATGGCGCTGAGCAGAGCGGGCTTGGACAGGGCAGGGCGCTGAGCCCCCATCTCCATCCAAGCCATGGCTTTCCAGTCGAAGGGGTTGACATAACTGGGCCCTGTGTCACTTTAGGAGCTGTGAAAGCCGTAAGCGAGTTCCTGGGGCTGTGAGTCACCCTGCGGGGAAAGCATCCGACCTCCCACCCGCTGTCTACGTCAGAGGACCGAGCTCCTGGCACCCAGCACCTGCGCCTCTGCGCGTAGTGGCAAGAGGAGGGGACACCAAGAGATGTCGGTGACCCCGATGTGGTGGCACCTAAAAATGAAGGCAGTCAGGGAACAAAATGACACGGACCTGCAGAGCAGGCTTCGCTCTTCCACAGCAGATGCTGCTGGTGAATCCCAAAATACCATGGTGAGGTAGGTCAGAGCGGCTCCTCCTGTCTGGGGAGACGGCGGGAGGTTCAGGGGTTTGCCCAAGGTTACGCGGGAAAGGAGGAGCAGAGCAAAAAGCGATGCTGGGTTCTGCAGGGGCTGGGCAGGGCTCCGGGTCCCTGGGAGGATCTCCTGGTCCCTGGGAAGGCGCATCACGGCCAAACGGCCAACAGCAAATACCGCCTGCCTGCAAAGTTAGCATTAAACACATTCTCCCTCTGTATTTCTCTAAGGTGGCTTTCATAATAAAATAGCTGATTATTTTAAAAATAACTCCTGTACCAGCCTGAAATCTTGTTCGGTCGAGATCGCCGAGTTGCAACATCTTTGCCTCCAAAGATGCTCCACCAGCCTGAGCAGCCAGTCCGGAGAGGAGCCGGGCACCGTTCATTGAAAACAGGAGTCATTTAGCTCGGCTGAAACACAGTAAAGAACTTTAGTTCTTGAAGGCTTTGGAGCTCGTGGAGGTGGTTGTGAATATTTCATGCCAGGCCGCCGCTCGCTCCAGGAGAGCTAATGGACCTGCTGCCGGGCTGGCGCAGGGTGAGCATCGGTCCTGGGCAGGTGCCTCCCGCTTGGGCTGCTCCAGCCACTCCGGTTAAAAGGCTCTCAAAGCCGCTTTATTTCACTTGCACAAACAAAAAGCACAGGACAAGCCAAATTAGAGAACGGAAAGGAAATCAATAGCCTCCTTCCAGCCAGGCGTGAGTGCTTTCAGCTCTGGAAAGAAAGCTCGCCCGCTCACAAGCCTGTGCATCATCTGTGGATAAAGTCCCCCCGTCCCTCCCCGGGGCCGGGGCTTTATTTAAGGTGTCAGCTGAGCCCCTGCGTCCCCGCAGGCTGCCTGTGGGCCACTGATTCCACGCTGAGTGGACCCAGCCACATCACTCCGTCCTTCCAGTCCTCCTGCTCCAAAGGGACCAAGAAAGCAGAGTCTCTTCAGGGCTCCAGAAGTGCTTTTATCCAAGATGCCAACTTGAACGTCTGCTTTGCCCGAGCCAGGGCTGCTCGTGTGACCCCAAGACAGAGGAAAGAAGATGAACATCTCATTTTCTCTCTGATGATTCATTTTCCCCAGGTCTGGGCCAGGCCGTGCCCATCTGCCCGATGGAGCACCCCTCCTCCTCCAGCTTCAGCGCGGTGATGCTCACCAAGAAGCAGGGAAATAGGGCCAGAAGCCAAAACCTGCTGTTTGTCGAGCTTAGGGAGGAACAGACTAAGGGGAGATGGGAGAAACCTCCAGTGGAGACAGACAGCATCTGTAGGCAGATTGCCTTTGCCTTGGGGGAGCAGTTAGGTGACCTCAGGGTCCCCTCTGCCCTGCCATGATGGGGCACAACTCCTTTTAACCATCAGTCCTGAGGCTGGTTCCCCATGCAGGTGACGACCAGGGTGACACCATCTTCCATCACAGCGCAAATGGGACAAGCAGCCCCACAGAGGCTACGTTTAGACCCCATGGGTCTCAGCCCAAGTCTCTGCTGGTGCTGGGGGAAGGGGGGAAGAGCTGCTGAAGGTCAGATCTGAGCCATGGAGCAGGGTGAGATGTTCCCGCCACGCCAGACATTCATCCCTCCCCGGCGAGCAGCAGGACTGCAAACAAGCCAGCAGGAAAAGTGGTTTGAGAGGATGATTTGCCTCTTCTCTTCCTCCCACGCAGAGCTGCTGCAGGGAGGAGACGCAGACAGTGGGGATGCTCGGGCTGGGGAGCGCCTTCCCCACGGCTTGTTGGCGTGGGCAGCCCGGGCACGGTGGCAGCTTGGGCACAGCGGCATCGTGGCAGCTTTAGCCACGAGATGGCACTGCGTGGCACGGCACAAAGCACCCAGCCCCGCTGGGCCAAATCCCGGGCTGGGCCAAGTTATGGGGCGTGCCAGCCCCCTGGCCGTGCCAGATTGTGAGCCGTGCCAAGTCAGGGGTCACGCCAAACCATGGGCTGTGCCAGACCGCGAGCTGTGCCAAAGCATGAGCAGTGCCAAATCATGAGCAGTGCCAAACTACGGGCCACAGCGGGTCATAAGCTGTGCCAAATCGTGGATCGTGCCAGACTGGGAGCTGTGCCGAGTCGCACGCCATGCCAGCCCGCCACGTCTTGGCCCCAACCTTGCTCTAAGCCCCCAGCTGCCCTCACCCTCCAGCCAAAACCCCCGTGTCTCTGCTGCCCAGCACAGATCCCTTCCCTGCAGCGTTTCTCCTGGTGACGGCCATGCCATGGTGGAAAATTCCTAGGAGAAAAAAAAAAACAAACAAATTTTTGTGTACTTTCCCAAAAGGTTTGGAGGAAATTCATTATTTTATCGCCACCGCCCAGCTGCCGGGAGCGGCTGGAGATGCCCCATCGCAGTGACCTGGCCCCACAAGCAAGTCCCCAGCAGCTCGGGGCTCGCTGTTCTCACCGGTGACTCAGGCAGGTGACAGTCGCAGGGTGGCAGGTGACACGGGGACGACACGAGGTGACATGCCCAAGGCTATGAGGGCAGGCAGTGTCAGAGCCCCATCTGCTCCCCCCAGGATCCGGGCGTGCTTGGACCCCACCGCCCCCTCCCCTCGATCCACGGGGAACACCACCGACTCACAGCATCCTCTTCCCCGTCATTTCTCTGCCTTATTTACTATTTCTTCATCTCCCACCCCCTCTTTTGGGAAGAGACCGACTTCCCCGTTCCCATGGAAACCCTCCCCTTCTCCCCTCACTTCTTCAAAGACGTTTTCATCCGTTTCTTTCAAAAATAGCTATTTTTAGCCCCGGCTTCCCCTTCTCCCCCTCCCCACTCTTCGCTCCCAGCTCATGCTTTCCCAGACAAGCAGCACCCGCCAGGGCTGCCGCCACTGCCGAGCACCCGTGGGAGCCACGCCACCACCTGCGTGGCTGGTGTCTCGGCCGGGGCAAAAGCCACATTGGTCCCTGCTCAGGTCTGTGGTCCAGATCCTGTTGGTTCTCTTAATTTGTGTTTCATTCCCCTGGGGGTGTGGAAATGCTGGGGTATAAAGGAAATGTTTCTGTTCTGCAGGAAGGTCCTGGGACCATCCAAAATCCCCACTGCTCTGCGGGCTGGATCCTCAGGACTGTCCTTCCACCATCCTCTGAGATTCCGCGACCCCGTGAAGTCGGGGAATATTTCCTTTCCTACAATCGCAGACGGGACAGAGCCCAGGGTAGACCCAGGTAGTCCTGACCTGAAGCTCAGGAGCTCTGTGCTCATCTGCTCCTCTTCAGCCTGTGCTGGGATGAACACAGGTTGCCCAAATGGAGCCGAGGAAGTCACACGTGGTGGCGGTCACCACCTGGGACAGACAAGGAAGGCCCGGTCCCCTCTGTCATTCCCCACTTTGCAAAGCCAAGCATCTGCCATCCCCCAAACGATGTTTCTGTGTTGCTATCTTCATCCTACCTATGCTCAGTGGTGCACGGCTCATTCATGACGATGGATAAATCAAGAGACAACTCACACGGTAATGTCTACGTGGAAGAGCAGAAGACAAAGTCTGCTTCCACCCTTCAGATGCAGACAGGGCAGAAACTCTGCCTAAATCCTTGGTAATGGTGCTGCCTGCAGATAAGCACAGTGAGGTCCTAAAACTGAAGCCTTGATAGAAGAAATTCAAGGGTATTTCAATAAAATGAGTAGTAGCAAATGGCCAGGACCAGGTGGTGTTAAATAAAGGAGATTTCCATGGGGTAAACGATCACCTTAGCTGTCCCATGGGTAAATACGATGGCAGAGTGACGGCCAAGGACCCCTGCAGAAGGGTGTTGTGCCTCACTGGTTGGAACAGAAAGGAAGATCCTTACATCTGTTTGAAAGATAGGACGTGAAGTGTCTAATGCGAGGCCTCCTTAGCAAGGCATGGCTTGGGGAGAGAGAAAATACCCAGCAGGAGCCTGACGCTGAGCTGGAAGAGTCCCTCTGCAGCATCGTGGAAAAGTCACAGTTGGAAGAGCTGGACGCTCTGGCTTGGAAAGAGGGATACGACACAGGTCATTAAAATCCTGCATGGTGGCGAGATGGTGAGTAGGGAGTGATTAATCAATATTTCTTCATAATGCAAGAAGGGAACGGCACCCAGGGAAATTTCCAAGCAGCAAATTTCAAGGCAGGGAGCAAAGGATTTATTGCACACGTCGCATCGGTGTGCAGAGCTGCGCTGCCGGAGGCTGCCGCAGCCACGCCGTCCTCATGTGGGGATGCCCACGCTCGGGTAGGGAGGTGAGCCAAACATCAGGCAGAAGGAGAGCAGAAACCAGCCCTTTGGCAGCCAGGCTCCTCCAGATCCTTATTTTAAGATGGATTTCTACCTCACAAACCCAGGCAGCTCCAGCGCTTGCTCCACGTGCGGCTCCAAACACCCAACACTGTGTTAGAGCCATGGTGGCATTTACCCACTGCCGTTTATAACCTCCGGAGATGAAGCATGAGACATCCATCCTGCTGTCACACCGTGCCACCCCCGGGCTGACCTACATCCCGCAGCCTCTGCGCTTCCTCTCAGCTCCTCCCGCCAAAAGCCAACAAGTTGGCAAAGAAAATCCGACTTGGGAGAGATGAACTGGCCGCATCCCATCCCTCTGCAGCTCTCGGTGCAATGGCTTCTCCATGCACTTATCACCCCAAGTATGGGCTGGCAACCCTGCAGAACCCGTGGGCGCTGGGTGTGCGCCTCAAATCGAGGTTCACCCCTGGGTCGCAGGGCTGGTTTGTGTATGGGGTGTATACCTATACTGCCCTCCACTCATCAGTGGGGCTGTGGAAGGTGTCTCCTGCTGCTCTTCAAGCAAACCCAGGCGACATGTGCCAGACACAGCCCCTGCACCCATCCTTCCTCCAGGGCTGGTTTTGGCTGGTGTTATTCATGCCACTATCTGCATCTCAAACTTTGCAACATCCTGTTTTTCACGGATGCTTAAGCACCTCCAAAGTTAACCACACTTCAACCGAAACCTGCAGCTGGAGGCTCCACAACCCTGAGGGGAGCTGATGAAGAAATTAAGGTCACAGCAGAGAGAGAATCACCAAGAGCCACTAAAACCCACTGCTCCGGCTCTGAGCACCCCTGAACCAGAGAGGCTCCCTCCTCCCAGCCTTAAATCTGCCCCTGCCACCAACACTGGCTGGAATCTAGTTTGGGACCATCCAGTACAGCCACTCTGAGATAATTTGGAAATAATCATGCTGAAGCTGGTTTTGCTCATCATGGGTCGTCCACCACCCAGCTCATCCTCGCCAGCAGACCTCATGCTCCCCAGCAAACCTAGAGAGCAAAGACAGATGAAACCACACAAACCAGTCCCAGCGCTCAATGCTGCTTTTCTAGGAACTTGTTTAACCCTATCAGACTTCTTGAGGCCAACAGGGTCAAACAAGGTGTTTTGTAAAAGTCAAGAATTGGAGGTTCTCCATCACTGCTGAATCCCCCCGGTTTGATCCTGCCTGGGGTGGCCGCAGGCACACTTGGCTGCTGCTCTGCTCCCAGTCCTTAGCTGCTCCGCTCAGCACCCGGAGCCTCTTACAAGATTTCTGCTTGGATTTCAGTCCTAGGAACGGGATTTTCAAAAATATCCAAGTGACCAGGGGCAATGGTCTGTGCTCCTGGCTCAGTGACCGCTAAAATAAAACCCCCCTTGCAGGAACCTGGGCCCACCGGCCATGGGACGCAGCACAGGAGCACTTACATTTGCAGTTTTAAAGCCATTTTAGCACCACCTCCAGTAATTTATCACTTAGGGGGTCCCCTTCAAGCGATTCAGTTCCTGAACCAGACCCAGCCTTCCCTGAGCTTCCCTGCGCTCGGGTGGCTCATCCCAAATCTCAGCTGGGGTTTGGGCTGAGCCACGGCCCCGCTTGCTTCGCCATCGCCAGCTGTCTTCCCCAAACCAGGAGCGTGCATCTATCTTGCTTTTTAAATTAAATCTGCAAATACCAGAAAGAGGTGATTTAAAAGCAAAAGGAACCAGAAAAGTCTCCAGTTTTCAGCTGTTCTTGGAAATCCTCTCCTCGAAGGCTGTGGGAGTGCAGGAGTGAGACCAGCCACGGCTGCTGCCGATTAAACGTGGCTTGTAAAATCCAAACTTCTTTTTCCATTCTCGCTCTTCAACATTTTTAAGACAACCGGTAACCTAAAAAAAGCTCTGACATTATTTGGCCACATATTTTGCTTTTGGGTGAAGCTCAAAGACGTGGTAGGAAGCCAAGGGCAAGGTTTTCAAATGAGCTTCAAACCTCGTTTCGCAAGATCCCCCCCTGCGATCGGTCGAGTGGGTCAGCGCCGCAGCGGGCACCTCTGTTTTGCCAAAGCATCGCCAGTGACATCCCTTCTTGTGACACATCATCAAAATTTCAAGGGTTTGCCTGGAGCTTCTTCAGCCCATAAAGAGAGCGCAGCTCTCCAGGCGTCTGGTAGGGATGCTGGAAATGTGCAGATTTTACCCCAAGATTTTCTTTCTCTAATGGAGTAAATTTTACTCCTGAGAATGGCATTGAATTTCAGAGTATTCCATCCTGAAAAATTAGTTAATCCAGGGGATGCATCTCAGACCTCATCCTTGCACCATCCTTTGCATCCCCAACAACCCCCCTCTGCCCCATTTCAGTTGCAAACACCACATGCTGCGTGTTTCAGCCATTTTATTGAACTTTGCGTATGAAATAACAGTTTCAAGTTCCAATGAAAAAAAAACATTAAAAAAATAAATTCAACATCAGGTAAAAAAAAAAAAAAAACAAACCAGAATTTTTTTTACCAGTAACTGAACACAAGGCCCACACCACGGTGGAGGTCACCAGGACGACGGGATGCAGCAGCTTGTTTTAGCATCAGACTGGTATCAAAAGAACAAGTTTAAACAATTGCAACACAGCTCACTGGCAAAACCAGAGTTTAAAACGAACTCGGAGTAACAAGACTGCGCTTTACATCTCCAGTCCAAAACTGCATCGTTTCTGTGGCACCTAATTAGTCAGGATTAAGCCTCCTGGCAGAGAAGGCTTTAGCTTTTCAGTCTGATACGCTGAATTTCACAAGGCAATATTTCACTCTTCAAACATACCCAACGTGTGTTCCAGTTGAGGCAGTCACGGAAACGTTTCAGCATTACTCAGCTGCGCACGTGAACGAGGGAAAGCAACGTCAAAATTATATCCAGCCGCCTCAGTCCCAGGAAGATGCCATGAAAATAAGTTGCATAGTAAAGGATGGGAAATTAAGAAACACGAGCTGCTCCTGTGTTGGAGGTCGATGGTCGATGGAACGTTCCCCGCTTGCAATGTTCTGGGACCTCAGGTGATGAATTAAGAGCCTGTTCTCCTTTGAAAGATGCTAAATTCATCCGTGGGAATATCTGACCTTCAGCAGCGAAGGTGGTGTTCCTGCAAGACCTGAGCAATTTGAATAACCAAGTCCTGTTTCCAATATCCTAACGGCAGCACAAGGGACATGGCAGCAAACACATCGTTTTGCGTTAGAACTGCCCTATTTCAGGCACTGGTTTACAATTTCCTGGCTATGTTTCCTCTTAATGCCATTTGACTCTCAAGTCCAGCTCTATCAATGACTTGTGTATTGCCAGATAAATTGTCCTGCTCCGGAACCACCCTGAGGGACAGGAGTGATGCATTTAAAACACAGCATCAGCCTGGCCTTGCAATGGTCAGAGAGACTGCGTGCTATGGAAAACACCAGTCAGTGACAGCAGCGTCCCAGACCATTCATTTCAAAGATGCAATGATGATGTCGTCTTGGAGAAGGCAGAGAAAACGTGAAAAAGAAAGATAATTCACCTGTACCAGAGGCTGCTGGATGAAAACACGGGGATTACAGAGCTGGGTAATTTAATTTACCCAAGGCTGCTACTTGGCTTTAGTCCCGGCTCGAGGGACGACTTTCTAGCTGACACTGTGCCACAGAAAGAAAAGCAAGACAGTGGGGAGCATGCCGATTCCCAGTGCTTTTTAGGGAAAAAAATGCTATCCCATGAACTCCTTAATTTTAAAAGGATTCAGCAGCAATAACAACATTTGAACATCTGTCTCAGAAAATAAAAAAATCTCAGTAATTAACGCCTCCTGCACCCCCTGGGGTGCTCCAAGGCTGGTTTCTGAGACATTAATATTGCAGGATTTTTCACCAGCACCTGTGGAAAGAGGCTGGAGGCCAGGATGGGACCGCGGGAATCCTGACCTTCCCCTCGAACATAGGGGGGGGAAGCAAAGCAGCTTGTTGTACGTTGTCTCTGAAAGCCTTCTCCAGCCACACTGCTAAGCCCCATCCCATCTGCTGAGCCCACTGAGCCTTCGTTAGCGCCCTTAAACACTTCATGAGATATTCTGCTTTCTAATTTTTCTGCCTTCTTCAAACATCTTAAAACTTCTTAAAACAAGTGGGTTTATGTGGTTCTATACCAGCCCTGCTCCCTCCATCTGATTTTCCTGCCTATCCACCAGGATGACCCGGCGGCAGAACTCTCATCGCTTTAATTGCACCCTAAAATTAAAAGGGGGAAGGGAGGGTGTACAGCATTCGCCGGAGACAGCAGCTGTGCTGGGCAGAGGAGAAACCTCTACGTGTTCAGCGTCTAAAGAGCACGTCTAACGCACGGCATCGCAGCGATGCTCTCAGCATCTCAGAGCGTGGCTTTGAAGGGCTATGAATAAAGATGAGCAGCCTGCGTTGGGGTGATTATGAGAATCAATGCACGCTGGTTTTTTGGATCTCCTCTTGATGTCAGCCATCATTAAATCGCTCCCTTTTTTGTTTTGTTTTTCCTTCTAATTGACTGGATACATTTTTAATTTGTCTTCCCTTGCCAAACCCAGCCCTCCGCTCCAAATGACATTTCGACACGGCTGTCCCGATACGATGGTTATCTTTAAAACGCACAAGGCTAGAGTCAGAGACGTGGCAACACAGATTAATATACCGGACTGACAGTTAAAGACTACCAATCTCTCAATTATTTTGAAAAAGCACATTAACAATTAGTTGGCCCAGCGACCAAGTAAAAGAAATCCAACAGCACGGAGCAACATCTTCAACGCCAGTATGTACAATATCGAGAAGAGGTTGAAATTTGGCAAGATTGTCACCAGTGTGAGATGTCCGTGGGGCGGGTTCGGTGCTGGCCGGGAGGAGCGGAGCCGCCGGCGGCCACGGGCTGAGCTCTGCTCCGGGCACGGGGCGTTTCTGCTGCTGGGAGCGGGACCGCTGGGATACATCGACCCGAATGGGTGAAGGGATCTGGTTTTTCCCATCGCTTTGCTCGTCAAAATACGCATTTTGAACTGTAACAGAGAGACGCTTTAACAAAGTGGCTATTGAAAACAGACGAGGTATAATTATGTTACAGACACACCATAAAAAAGCTCTCCGTAACACCGGTCAAAAATAAAAATAACTTTAGTACTGATACATTCTATCCCCCATTTTAAGGGCTACTAGATCATGTTCCAAAAGAAACTAAATTTAACACCTTTGGGAGCAGGGCTTCCCAAGATCCAGGTCTGTGTGGCAATCCAGAAAATCCATTTTCCTTCTGTTAATGGGCCGTTACCCCTGCGGGCAGCCTGGGGCTGTCTGCAGGGCTGCGGGGGGACGCTGGATCAGACCTTCAGTGGGTGCTTTGGCTGTTTGCAGCCCAAAACCATCAGCATGGTAGAAAAGTGCTTTCTGGGTCAGTCCCTCGAGATTTCAGAGTTGCTAAAGCTTTTGCTCAACGTCCTTTGCAGCCTCAAGAGGATGCTACGAATGATGGAAAACAGGCTCAGCCCTCGCTCCCCAAACACTGGGGACTTTTTATGGTCTTTTTTAGGGGGTCTTTTTAAGGTCTTAGATTTTTTATGGTCTGAGCATTAATTAATGTTGGTGCTGGGGAGCTGCAGGATGAGACAGCCTCAGGACAGGCACAGCTCCTCGCTGCAGGAGACAAGGGATAGATGCCGGGGAGGTGGGTTTTGGCTGTGCCACGTTAAGACACAGTCAGCCATGAGGCAAAAAGCTCTGCAAGCCCATCCTCAGGCTGCTCCGGCTCCGGCAGCACCACAGTTACTGCCAGATCCCCCGGGATTTGCTGGCAGAGCAATTTGCTGGAGGTTCCCATGGAGAAGCTCTGTCTCTACTCCCCCGTGGGCTGGCCTCCAGGCCGGGTATGGGCAAACATGAAGTTAATGAGAGCCACCACTCTAATTAGCTTTAATTTGTGCAGACGGCTTTCATACTGGATTGATTTCACACCACGGGGTGCTTCACCTCCATGGTTCCCCAGCATCCCTCTGTCGAGCCTTGGCATCCCCAGCTCATCTCCATGGGCTCAGGGACCTGCTCCTTGGCCTTTCCCAGCAGTCCTGGTCCCCAACCCACCTCCCTCTGCACCTCGTGCTGCAAAAGCCACGATAAAACCAGGAGCCAGCAGCACCATCCCTTTCTAATTAGTTCATTTATCCACAGCTCCAGTGGCCGCAGGGTCTCTCCCATGCTGGGAATAAATGCAAACAAGCCCAAGGAGCAATGCCCCACTAAGGGCCAGATCCATATTTGCTCTTGGTTCCCAAGGCAAGCAACACAGCTCTGACTAAAACTGCTGGTTTTTTCACTTTTGTTTCTTTTCTCGCCACCTCAGCCCTTTCCCCCCAGCCTGTGCCTCTGCAGAGCCCCAGAGACTTCTGTCTTTGGGACCCCCCAAGCCCTGCTCCCATGAACAAGGTCTCCATCACCAACAACAGATATGCCATGACAGGAGGAAGAGTTCAAGCCAAGAAATAACCCGTGCTTAAAGACCAAACAAAATAAACGTGACCTCACCAGCTGACGCATTCCTTCAAGAACCACGTCATTTCCTCACTGTTAAGGGAATGTCTCAATCCTGACCTCGGCTGAAGTTTGCATGTGGGGTTCAGACAGCCAGAAAGGAAGATGACTTCTGCTGCTGAACTACAAGACAAGTCCAGAGCAATCCCAGCCCCGAACAACAGCTCAGGAACCTTCTTGGATCTTGTTCATCTTCAAAGCTCTTCTGCAAGGAGAGATGCGTGGTGCAGACAGCTGGTTGCTCCGCCACAAATATCCCCCCGAGTTTCCCCATTTCAGAACCTTTCTTCTGGGTAGAGTGTTTCAGTCCATCCTCACTTGGGCTGTGCCTTGAAGCATCCCACATATGTCTCCTGTGGATATTCCCCATCTCCTGTCCGGGATCTGGTTTGAAATGCAGGTGAATAGTTCAGCTTGGTGAAGGATCCAGGTTTTGGTGCCGCCCTGCAGGCAGAGTGGTCCTTGCTCCACTTCCCAGGTACCCAGTGGGGACCTCAAGGCTTGTCCTTGGACACGGACCTAAAGCAATCAGCAGCATGAATTCAAGCGTTTGCTTCACATGCTTAACGATTTTGTCTCCCGTGACCTCCCCTGGAGCATCCTCTGCTTCAGAGCAAGCTCCAGCTCTCTTCGCTCGGTCCAGTCCAAATCAACATTCCCCGAACCATCCACGGCGAATTACTGCAATGCAGACGCAGAGGCTCCTGCGCTCGCCTGAGTCCCACTGACATTATTTTATCCCAGAAATCCAATGCTGTTGTGAGTGTCACCTCGCTCCTCCGATGGAGCACGCGCCAGGCGGGTTTTACTCTCAAAGCTGGGATGGAGGCAGCGAGCAGAGCTGGATGAGGCTGGGGCGAGAGGGGGAAACCAGAAGTAGGAGAGACCATCAACCCCTTTGCCATTTGCATTTATGCCTTTGCAAACCATTTATCCCTCTGCAAACCATTTATCCCGTTGCACTGGGATAACATTTACCCATTCAGTCCTAGGAAGCGCAGCGAGGTTATAGAAACCCCGGTTCCAACGGCTTCACAGCCCAACACGGGCAACCCAGAGGTCTTAACCTGCCACAAAAAAAACCACCTCAGCGTGCAAACTGAAGCAGCAAGGGGCCAAGGAGTGATGGACTCCCCGTTTATCATAGTATTAGCAAGACAAAACTATAATGTGCCTCGGGACTGAAGTACTGTGGAACAGCAGAGAAGGTCGCACGGGCTTTCGTGAAATCAAGCAGGGGCACGACCCTGGAGCCAGGATTGGGGTTTTATAGTTTTTCACCCCTGAAAATTTGATTTTTTTCTTAGTTTTTTGTGGAGTGATCCTGAAAGCAAGGCACAACTTTTCGACTGTTTGACACTGTCTTCCTCAGCATCAGCGGAGATGTTACTTTCTTAATAAGGACTTAAAATAAATCCCAGCCTTTGGTACAGCACATACATACTTATAAAGAGCATTTACATGAAAGTCAGAAAAATGGAACTGAAATTATTCACGTTCCAGCACTGAAAACAGCCCCTGGCCTTCGGCAGGGAACAGTGAGAGCAAGCAAATTTCCCCCATCTCCCTCCCACCCCAAGCAAAACACTTGGACTGCTTATTAGCAGCTCTGGTTAACGTTTCCTTCCTGGTTGCTTAATCTTTCAAGAGATATTTTTTTAAACTAAAAAAAAAAACAAACTGAAATAATGTCCAAACGATTTCCACCTCCCCTCCTCCTTTTTCCTGGCCTTGTTCAGTCTCATTATATTGCACATGATTTGAAGATAATCTTCCGGCTGCAAAGATGCTCCCTTCTACATAATGCACTTGTTACAAAACACAGATAACGTGGCAAATATTTCAAATAAATATACGAAATATGAAATGGGTTGAACTGGGGAGGACAGACCCTCTGTCGGTCAGGTCCACAGCAGCATCAGCCATTGTGTCCGTGATGTTCGCCATTTCCTTGGAGACATTTCATTTCTCAACACAGTCCCGAAGGTCTTAGTTTTGAAACTTCTGTTATCTGTTGGGTAGAGCAAAGCACCACTTTTATGCACAGCCTAGTTTGGAAAACAAGCAACAGGTTATTATTTTTTTTTCAAGGCAAAACAGAAGAAATGTTGTACTTTAGTCCCCTCTGACAACTTCACATCCCTATTCCCCACAAAGAAAAAAGGGAAAATATGTTAATTAAAATTGTTTAACAGACTAAATGCAGCACAGTCTAAAGCGAGCTCAAGATAGAAAAAAGATTCATTAAATATATTCTGGTTATCAACTATTATCTCGCATTAATGGCAAGTTCCAAATCCAGAATAATTAGCGCAAAGCGGGGTTTCCTCATTATGTTTTTATCTTAATCGAGCTGGGTTTGTTCTGACCCGATATGACTCACACGATACTAAGCAATTACTTGATCTTATAATCTGATACAGGGGACGGCAGGAGCCAGGACTGATCCCACGCCCAGCGCTGGGACCGTGGAGTCGCTCCCGCAGACCTCAAACCTGAGACCCCGTTTTGATGCGGGGATGGAGGTTTCTGGCAAAGGGCAGAAAAAAATCCCCCCAACCGCTGTGGAGCCAGAGCTGCCGAGCCCCTGGAGCGCACGAACCCAGCCGGTATTGCAACAGGTCGGCTTTGAAGCCTGGTAACGCTGCAGCACGAGGGGACTCAGCCCGACTTCTATTTTAATACAGCGAGATGCTCTGCTCTGGCTTTAAGAGACCAAAATTCTTAAAAGCATCATGCAACTGCTCATATCCTCCTCGTTTTCAGAAATCATGAGCTTTGCCTTCAGCAATCGGAGCATCCCACCTCCTGCCGCGCCGTGTCCCGGGCTCTGCGCCCGCCCGCGGATGGGGCACGGCCAAATTTACCGAGGGTTTAAGCCCTGTGTCAGTCAGCGGGAGTCACACACCCAAATCCCGGCCCTTTCACCATGATTTTTCAAGTGGGAATTAGTAAAGCATCCTATAGTGAAGTTCATTAGCTATATTAAAACCAGTGTGTGGTGCACACTAATAAGATGAGCGCTACCACCAAATCAGATTATGTGAGCCGGATGCTTCATTAGCAGCCGGTGATGAGACAAGGGTAGGAAGGATCTGTATTCATGGTTCAGAGCCCAGTCGAACGCACCGGGACCTGCCTGGTCCCAGCTCACCCTCCAAAATGAGCCTATTTTCCCCAAAGGGAGAGTCAGGATGGAGATCTGCAAGAAGGGATAGGATCCACGCACCCAGGAGGGTAAGACCCGCTCTCTGGATGCTGCAGGGATGATGTGGCAGGGATGGTGTGGCAGGGATGATGCTGCAGGGTTGCTAAAAGCAGGCAGAGAAAGGAGGGAGGTGGGATTTCCGACAAGAAGCAAAAATCCCCTTGCAAGGCAGTGTGGCACTCGGGGGAAAATAAGCTACCAGAGGGACTTAGTGCTCCTTGCAAGGGTCTCAGACCAGCTGGTTATTCAAGCACCAGCTTATCCTGAAGTGCCAGAAGGACTATTCATGGGCTTAAAGCTAACTGGGGTTTATGCTTTATTGGACTGGCCTTGCTGGGGGGGGGGGGGGGATTACACCCCTCTCCCACCTGCCAGCAGGGAAGGACTCCTGGTTTTTTGCAAAGCAATGGTCAAACTGCCGGGATCCTCAAGCATCACTGGAGTATTCCACAAATAAAACCCAAAGAGCACCTTCAGCCTGGGAAATACCATTGGTTTGGCCAAGAAGGGGATGGCAGAGTTGGGGCTCTGCAGAGTAAGCGGTAAATAACAATTTTCTCAAACCGGGCAAAAAATCCAGTGCTTTGGGGCACCCTGGTGCCTTGTCAGGCTGTATCTTTGCCCCTGTGGAATGAGACCCCAAATCCTGAGCCTAACAATGACGTTATTGCACCGAATCCAGCAAGAACAGCAGTGGGAGTGAGAAGCCAGGAGCATTGAGGAGATATTGCTGCTCCAGCTCCTGAAGGGATCCAGATGCCTTCCCGTCATACAGGGGTGATGAAACCCTCTCCATTCCAAGAGAAACAGAGGATATTAAACAGCAGTCACAAAAATCAGATGTTTTTAAACCGGCTGAGGCAAATAACTTGTATCCAAGCACTCGTAGCTGGCGAAGCAGCTCATGAGACTGCAAGTATTGAGTATCTCTGGAGCCCTGGGCCTGGTAAAAATCCAGAGGACTGGAAAATAGCTCCTGTTGGGCCAGTTTTTAAGGGATAAACAAAGCGACCTGCAAAATGATGGGTCTGGCCATCTGTCGCTGATCCCAAACAATATGCTAGAAAGGCTGAGAGTCTTAATACAGAATTAAAGAGGAAGATATAATTGATGCCAATCAACACAGGGTTAGGGAAACCAGATCTTATCATATTAACTTGATATCTCTTCTCACCGAGTTCCACATTCGGCTGATATAGGTAAATGCTTGTGTAATGCTCTCCTCTAAGGGAGCTGCACGACAACTTGGTGAAGAAAAAGGAGCAATAAAGCCAAATTCCCAGGAGATATCACAGCCAGAAAACCAGCTGAACCCAGGGCTTGTTCGCTGGTTCACATCTCCTTGCACATGCTTTGCTTTCTCGGAGCATTTTGCAACCAGGATGGGAGAGATCTTGCTGAAAGGTTTCCAGCTCCAGGAGAGAACAGCCCAGGCTTGTTTCAGACACTGCAGAAAGATTTCCTCCATTAACTCGGAGGTTTCTGAAGTGCAAAATATCATTCAGGCATCTGAAGGGTAAAGCAGAAGCGCTGGGTGCCAGCATCCACCGATGCACGTGCAGAGGTAGAAAACCCCTTCAGCCTGCAATGCTGCACTCAGCACACAGCAAACTCCTGTCACGTCCCTCCTGCAGGCTCCAATTTGCAGCAGGCAGGTTCATTTTAAGCCCAAACTTCTCACGTCTCATTTTTGACCTGCTGCAACAGCTTGAGGTTCGAATCATTACGGAGCCGCAGCGGCAGCTCCAAGCAGCCACCAGCGAAGAGGAAGAAGAGGGACTTTGGCTATAAATGCACAGAGATTTCAGGATAAATGGGCCACAAGGATGGAAAAGCAAGTGCAAAGATGCAGAGTGAAGAAATCACAGGAGAGGAGGATGGTTTGGGAAGGGGAGATGTAGGGCAGAGCCGGTGTCCCCGGGAAGTGGGGTGAAATTCCAGGTTTCCCTCCAGCCGGGGGAAATAACTGGAGCTAACGTGGTATCAGGGGGCGAGTCTCCAGGCTCTGCAAGCTTCAAGAAAGATGAACTCCATGAAGCCTTCGGAGGGTTCTTCGCTGCTTGCTCTGTGTCTCACAACTACCTCTTCCTTCCACAGCGTGTTTCATTGCAAACACTTCATGAAGCCGCTCAGTGTCATTTACAGATGGGGAAACTGAGGCCCAGAGAAGCTGGCCTGCCCCAAAGCCACCGGGCAAGCTGACAGCAAACACCCAGTAAATACCACAGTGCTCCCACCCTCCAGGTCTGGGGTGCAGGGACTACCAACCAAAATCCCCCCGAGCCGCACAGCATCACCCACCACCCTGCATTGCACTCAGCACCTTTATCGCCGCCAAACTGAACGGCAAACCCAGCGCCCTGTAAATGCAAAACCCACTTTGCAAAGCGTGGGTTCATCCTGTCCCTGCCCCGTGGCAATCTTTAGCCTCCCGTGAGAGCAAGACCCCGAGCACGGACCCTGCTGCCAGCAGCCCCGCTGCCCCCGCAGGGGCTGAGCCTTCGGTGCTTCCGCTGCTGATTGAACCGTGACACAACCCCAAAGGATTTTCTGTATCTATCCGTGAGGAAGCAAAGCAAAGCGGCTGGTGCTGGTCAGCATCAAAATAAAACCGATTGACTGCACTCTGCACCCTCGCTAGCGAGAGCAGAGATGGGCGCTCGCTAATCTAGGCGCGCGAGCCACGCATCCCAACCAAGTCTTCCCACCCAGTATGTGTTAAAGATGCTAAAAATGAAGTGCAACAACTGTAGAAAAGCAACAGACATGACAGAGCTTAAACATGCTCAGAAAAGCATCTGAATTACAAGTCTTAAGGAAATGAATCATTCTTCAGCGAACCCAGCAGCGTGTGCTGCCGCCTGCATCGCTGAGCCAGGGATCTTAATATTACTGTGCAGCGTGGTTGGGTAAAGACTATTCCCCTTATGAATAGGGGCAGACCAGCAATCGGGAAGTATTTTAGCCACTCTTAACTCGAGCGGCAAGCTGAATGAGATAAGAGTCAGGTTTTAATTTACTTGAGCATGTCCTGGTTCATAAGAAGGAGAAAACTGACGGTGCCCTGCGGGGAGGTTCATGCGTGAAGGTTTCCCTGCCCTGCTGCAAAGCATCCTCAGTGCTGAAAATTCAGGCTCTGAGTAGTGATGAGACACAGATGGACCCTGAAACTTGGGGATTTCACAAAGCAGCACCTTACTCACGGAAGGAAAAGCACAGGGGGGTCACAGGGGATTTTCTCTGAGCATGTCTAACTGAGTTTTGCCAGCAGTGGGGATAAAAAGGCTCCAGCTACGAGGGCAGTGTGGGCTGCACACATCCCTCTCCCACCCAGAGGATGGTTCTTGTAAGCAAAAAATGGGATTCGGTTTTGCTGGTGACAAAAAGCAGGAGCCCTGACGCCTTCCCAGCACAGAGCAGCAAACACGCGTCCCGTCAGGTGGGTTGAATATCGCTTTGACGAAGGCACCATTACTCATTTTCCGGTTCAGGGAGCCAAGTTCAGGAGTAAAAGGTCTCAGTTGTGTCCCAGACTCAATCCCAGTGGAGCTGGGAGAGCTTCGGCTGGGGCAAGAGCCAGATGCTGCGGAGATGGGGCTGGGGCTGCTCTGCAGGGCTCGCCCCAGCAGCAAACATGGGCAGGCTCTGCCCTACAGCACGTCTGAACCCCCCTCCTCACACCAGTCCTGGCTCTGCCCTAAGGAAACCCGCTACCACCACCCCCCAAAATGAAGCCAAAACCCTCCCACTGCCGGAGGAGCAATTCCCTGAGGGGATGAGGCACGCAGGGGCACACACCCCAAAACAGCCCCAAAATGTCCCTGTCAGAGCAGTGATGGCCCCAGGCCCATGGCTGTTTCCAAGGAAACTCTCCTGCCAGAGAAGCTCATCGCTCCAGCTCTCCGTGCTCAACCTCCAACTCCCACCGCTGGCACTGGGAGAGGGCTCAGGCTGCCCAGCACCCGCAGCACAGCACCCATGGGTGCTGCACCAGTGCAGGCTCTGCCGTGTCAACAGCACTCAGGGAAACGGGGAAAGGCAGCAGCATCCTGACCTTAACACATCCTCCAGCCACACAACACCCCCCAAAGTTGAGCCAAGTCCCCCACTCAGACTATGGGCGCGGAGCCATAGCAGGGAAGGGTGCAGAAGAGCAGTACCAGCTCCGTAGCAGGGAAGCAGACAATCTATAGCATATTGCCCTGCTCACAGCATCCTATAATGTCCAGAAAGCCCCTGTTTCCCTGCACCCATCGTCCATACGACTGCCTTTGCACGAGGATGCCACTGCTCTGAGCTCTTCTTCCCGGTACATGCAGTAGTTGAGACTGAAGGGCAAAATGAGTCACATTTAAATCCTATTTGTCTGTTTGCACTCACAGGTTTGCAGCCGACCCAGAGATCACTTGTTAAAGCATTTAAAAGCGGGAAAAGGCCCTGCCTTCCATCAGGCTGCGATGGGAGCCTCCACGTGCTCTCACCAAGATATGCATATTTTAAAAGCTTGGCAGGAAGAGGGCTCCAAACTACACAATTAAACAGATCTCACGCAGAAGGCTCTCCGTACACACCAACCGCTGCAAGAGACCCTCTCTCTGCTCTACAGCTCTGCCAGGAGAGAGCCCATCGCAGCCGATGAGCTCCGGATGGCTCCTTCCCTTCTGCTGGGGAAGCCACTTGCCTGCCCTTTGCCTCTGCTTAACTGTCCGTAAACTGAGGATTAAAAACAAAACCCGACTTCTTTTGTCAAGTGATGGAGCAGGAACAATTGCCTGGGAAGAAATTTAACCCTCCTGGAGGAAAGAGATATCCCCAGCCCTTGTTTGTGTCCACACGTGGGGTGGGATGGATACTGCCCTGCTCCTCTGGCCACCCCAAGCACCTGAAGGGCATCTATTGTGCTGGAGAACAACAGAACCTTTTCAGAAGAGTTCAGGCCTGAAAACACACAGGGAAAATAAGCAGGAGGAAAAGGTGACGGTGTCAGAGTACCAGGCGGAGGGACCAGGGTTAAGGTTCCTGAGTGTCCCCTGTATCCCCCTGAACCAAGGATGTGTTTTAGGCGGCATCCAGGGCTGAAACAGGGGAACAGGTCCTGAAATCCCAGCAGAGGGAAGGTGAAAGCAGCCTGGGGAAGGAGGTAGGAGGCTGCACAAGTCTTTATACCACCTAATGGCTCTCTATAAACTGAATACATAAAGCAGTCGGGGAGGCAGCTATGGCCTCCCAGGGCTGGGTCCCCGGGGCAGAAGCTGCCTGCTCCCATCCTTGCTCCCATCCTTCAGTGCCAGCAGTGTCACTTTGTCTCTCAGATGACAGGTACGAAGGACAGGGAAGGAGGAGGACATTTCGGAGCGCATCCCTGCCACGCCACACACACAGACGACAAGCTGGGGGGTCCACGCCCGGGACTCCCAGGAGCTTCAGAGACTCTGCCTTTCCCCTGCTCGCTTTCTGTGCCATCTTAACTGTCAGCCAGCAGCTTTTGGCAATGCACTTTCCTCCATTTAATGTAATAAGCTGAGTCTAGGCAAGCCCTTCGCCCTGCCTTGGGAAGGCTCTGCAGCAAGCTGCCAGACAGCAGGCAGGCAGCTCCGCTAATGCTAATCTCCTAATGCTGCCTCCTCTAAGCACATTAGAAACAGTCGAGTGCAACACGCTGCAAAGGCTGAGGCTCATCTTTAACTCCCCAGTGACTGTTAAAACAGCTCTAAGTCCTAACAGGAGGCACATTGCAAGGGAGCAAAGTAAGTTAAATACGCAGCCGGCTGCAAAGAGAACAATCTTCCAGGGATCTCTTCAATTCCTGGCACGACGCGCGCGGCAGCCAGTTTAAGAGAAGCTGTCAGACCGTGCGATAACAGAAAGTATTTATCTCGCTGAATGGTACCTAACGAGACAGCACAGAGGGAAGAGGCAGACAGAAATGGGGCAGAGCATTGAAAGGATATCCCCATTTTTCTGCTTCTAATAATCTGGGTGTATCTTACAGACAGAGCAGCAGTGCTTTTGTGTTTTTCAGCGGTACCATTTGGTACTGGAGCAAAACTGCCTTTTACTCCAGTGGATGAAGGGGGTTCCTTGCCTCCCATACAGCATCTTTTCTTGTCAATAAAATCCATTCGAAATTATTCTGCCCCTACGAAATAAGGCAGGGAGTAGTCAGGAAGGCAAATGAACAGCCTGTGAGGTTTCTGCTTATTTTAGATGACAGAGAAACCGAAAATTGTACCGTGCCATTTCCAGGAGAACATGTGGTTTCCGTACCCCGTGCAGCTGCCACGGGGAAAACGCAGACACAAAACTCCTCTGCAAACTCTCCCGAGTGGGACTGTTTCTACTGCTTTTAAACTCAAATCTTCCTTTCAGGAATAGGCGTGCGGGAAAGCTTTAATAACAATAAAAAGTGAGAGCTCGTCGGCAGAAATGACATTTCAGCCCGCTGGCAGCCTGGGGAAAAGGCATGCTGGGGTGTTCCCAGTCATCCCGGGCAAGGGATCCCAGTTATCCCAGGTCTGTTACCTCCCGTGATGCTCCAGAGCATCTCCCTAACAAAGATCGTTCGTTAGATCCTGAACTGGTGAACAGTAGCTCCAATAAAGCCGTCACAAACCATCAGCCAAGAAGCTGCTCTGATGTTTTTCTTGGTTCTAAGGGTTTTATTAACTGGGGCTGAGGGAGAGTGTTACAAACTGTCCTGATACTTTTAAGTCTGGGTGGAACCCTAGCTAAACTCCAATTTCGGCACGGCTGGCATCTCTCAGGACAAATCCCCTTTTCCACACACTTGGGAAAGGTGCGACTCGCACGGGTTGGGGTCAAATCTCTCTTTGTCATAGGAGGTATTTAACAGCATCCCTGTGCAGTAGCTACCTAGAAGGAATCTGGTTTTATTTAACCCCAAACCCAGGAAAAGAGAGCAGAGCTGGAGCCAAGGCGCTCGAGGCCGAGCAGCCAGGCCCTGCCTTCAGCCTGCTGCGATGGCAGGGGTCGGACCAAAGTACTAAACGGCTGCAAATAACCTTTTTAGCACAGAATTGAAGAAATCCAGCTGCCAAAAAAAACACAGCAGGGCTTTCCTCCTATGCAAAAAGTGCAGTGAAAAGCAAATACGATCAGAGGAGCTATAGGACGTTACCCCACTTTACCTGAAGTGCACAAAAATGCCCAAGAGCAGCAGGGTAAGCTGAAAAATAAAACTAAGCAGTGGAAAACACAAGGTTTGTCCCAAAAAAGCAACGTTACTTTACGATGCTATTAAACTCTACCCCGTGCAAAGCTCACCTGATCCCATCAGATGTCCTGAGGCCCCTGGTGCACACATAAAGACGAAGCCGGTGTCTTTTCCCCGGCGGGGTTTTGGTTACTTTTCAATCCTGCTCTTTATAGATCTGTCCCCCTTGTTTCAAAAAGCTGCCAAGGTTTCTCAGCCGAGCTTTCCCGACGGCTGCTCAGTGCCCTTTCGCGCTGGGTTTGGGGAACCGGCCGGGTTTCGTGGGGCGCAGGGGGGAGCGCGGGGTCGTTCTCGGCGCTCGTGTTTGCAGGATGAGACTCCATCCCCTGATTTCACCGCCAAGGTGTGAGCTCCTCTGCGAGGGAGAGGGGGCTTTGTGGGGTGCTTATTGCCTACGGGCGCTTTGTTCGGCACAGGGGGAGCGGCGGCGGTGGCGGGGACGTGGCCCGGGAAGGGGGTGCCAGGCCGGGGTCACATAGCGGGGCAGAGCCGCGGTGTCCTGCAGGATGGCAGGGCTGGAACCATCTGGAAAGGTTTTTTTTGCGGGAAGAGCGAGGACCAAAGGGGATGGGAGAAGGGATGCCATGACAACCTTTGGGGGTTTCCCAGGAAACCAGGGTCGCTATGGCAACTGCATCACTCGGTCCGAATTAGTGACTTCCGCTGGAAGGCGTGTTCGCCACTTTAATCTTCTGGCGATAAGCGGCTGCGTCTCTCCAAAGGCATTGCAAAAAAAAAAAAAAAAAAAAAAAAAAAAGGAAGAAATATCCCTTTGTCTCCAGCTGGGTGGGTTTGAGGCTGCACAGCCACGGCGAGGAGCCCGGCACGGATCCTGCATCCCCCCGTCCACGCCGGCATCGCTCCCCGTGCACCGTCGGCTCCTGAAACTGTTCCATTTTGCCTTTCGCCTCCCTCCTCCCCGCACACAGACCCACTGCACGGCCACAAATTTGACGTTGGATGAAATAATGCCGTAGGGTTACAGGGGAAGGGAATTAAGAACAGAAAACGAGGGCTTCTTTTTTTTTTTTTTTCTATTCAAATCAGCATTGATTGCACTCAGTCTCTGACCAGATTAGAATTTCACAAATGATCTTAACGGGGGAGAAAAGGGAATCTGTGATGTGCCCGTAATGGCACACCACATTTCAATATTAAGCGTCATTTAACAGTGTGGTAACAGAGACTCTCTGCAAAATTAAATGCCTGTTTCCTCCCAACCCCCTTCCAGTACGCTCTGCAACATGTTTTCCTCGTCTCCCCACCCAATCCAGGGTTGTTAATCCAACAAGTGAGCTTATGTGATGGAAGGGAAATCAGCGACACGCTGCCTTTAGGGAAGGGGGGAGGGAAATTCAGGAGCAAAGCGAGAGGTCCCCCAAAACAAGAAAACAAAAGCAGCCCTGCAACACGTTGCAGAACAAACACCTGTTTCGGCGGTGAGTGTGTTTTGTCTTCATCTTCCTCCTCTTTACCCTTTAGCCGTAGTCTTCTTAGCAGAATTTTAAATCCTTTTTTTTTTTTTTGATCTTTAGAAAGGAAGGATCTAAAAAAATAAACGTATAAAAACGAGGGCACACACAGACCGACGATGGTGCATGTTCCACACAACACCGAGTACACAGTCACTTTGCATTATTATTGTTATTATTATGTTTTTACCGCATCCTCAGATTTTGTTGCTGTTTGTTTGGTTTTGTTGTTGGTTTTTTTTTTTAAACATCCGTAAAGATCTTTTTGATGTTCACACAGTTGGGATTGTTTGTGGTTGTGCAGTTGCCCGTCTTAAAGGCAGCCTGTTTGAATGCACTGTGGTTGATCCCCCCTTCCTCGATCACCATGTACTCAGACTTGCTGAGGGTAGAATTGCTGCGAGCCTTCCTCATCTCCTCGCTGGACGAGAGGTGCTGGCAGCTCCCGACGTGCATGTACTGGGCTTGCTCCTCACCTTCTGTCTCCCGGTGGTAGAAATAGTTGAAATTGGAGACTATCACAGGCACGGGGAGAGCGATGGTTAGCACCCCTGCGATGGCACAGAGAGACCCCACAATCTTGCCCCCAATGGTGATGGGGTGCATGTCCCCGTAGCCCACTGTGGTCATGGTCACCACCGCCCACCAGAAGGCATCAGGGATGCTACTGAAACCTGAACTAGGGTCATCGGCTTCTGCGAAGTACACGGCGCTGGAGAAGAGGATGACGCCGATGAAGAGGAAGAAGATGAGCAAGCCCAGCTCCCGCATGCTGGCCTTGAGGGTCTGCCCCAGGATCTGCAGCCCCTTGGAGTGCCGGGAGAGCTTGAAGATACGGAAGACCCTGACCAGCCGGATGACTCTGAGGATGGCTAAGGACATGGCTTGCTGGCCGTTGCCTTGCCTCTCAGCCAGCTCGGTGCCCAGTGTGATGAAGTAGGGGATGATGGCCACAATGTCAATGATGTTCATGATGTTCTTGGAGAAGGTGGCCTTGCTGGGGCAGGCAAAGAAGCGGACCAGCAGCTCAAAGGAGAACCAAATGATGCACAAAGTCTCCACCACAAAGAAAGGGTCGGTGAAGGACGACACCATGGAAGCAGCCGAGGATGAGGAGTTGGTGAAGACATCAGGTGGGAGAGGGCCACCGCCCGTCCCAAAGGTCCCCCCAGTTCCCTCATAGTCGTGGTCATCCCTGAATTCAGGCAGGGTCTCCAGGCAGAAGATGACGATAGAGATAAGGATGACCAGGACAGAGACGATGGCAATGCCTCGGGCCGGCCCAGAGCTCTCAGGGTACTCAAAGAGGAGCCACACTTGGCGCTGAAACTCCTTGTCGGGAAGCGGCCGCTGCTCCTCCCGAATGAAACCCTCATCCTCCCGAAACTTCTCCATGGCCTCCTCCCCTAGCTGGTAGAAGCGGATCTCCTCGGAGAAGATATCGATGGGGACGTTGACGGGTCGCCGGATGCGCCCACCCGACTGGTAGTAGTAGAGGATGGCGTCGAAGCTGGGCCGGTTACGGTCGAAGAAATACTCGTTGCGGAGGGGGTCGAAGTAGCGCATCCTCTTCCGTGGGTCCCCCAGCAGCGTCTCGGGGAACTGTGCCAGCGTCTTCAGCTGGGTCTCAAACCGCAACCCCGAGATGTTGATCACCACCCGCTCGCAGCACTCGTGCTCCCCACCGCCCGCGGGCTGGCCGGCGGGGACGGCGGCCGGAGTCGGGGGGTGATCGTAGCGGTCCCCCCCGAGCGAAGGATGAGGATGCTGCGGTTCTTCCAGCAAAGGGTCTCCGCCGCCGCCCCCCACCACGGTCATGCTGCCTTCCTCCCCTTCTTCACCCTCTTCCTCCTCTTGCTCGGGGACCGGCTGGGGGGTGGCGGGGGGCAGCTGCTCGGTGTAGCCCAGGTTGTGGTGGCTGCTGGTCGAGCCACCCCGCGGATGCCGGCTGGCAGAGGAGGCAGCCGGAGAGTAGAGCAAGCTCCGGCGCTCGTCCATAAAGGTGTGGGACGGAAGGGGAAGGGGGTGGGGAGGGGGGGGGGACGGGGAGGATCGGAGGGGCGGCAGCCGAAGGCTCTTCTTCCTCCTCCTCCTCCTCCGGGCGGAGAGGGAGAAACAGCCGCCCAACTCCTCCAGCGGCTGCCGCTGCTCTGAAGAGCTGAGGCTCTTCTCAAAAAATCCGCCCCCAGCCCTGGCACCGCCTCGCTCAGTCACCGCTCCCGGAGACACCCACCAGCACCCCCGGCCCTGCCCCGCAGCCCCCAGCAAGCTGCGGACATCCTCTCCCCTGCCCCTGCCCAGGGAGGGGGGCCCGATCCGTACCCCCCACCCAGCACCACGCCGAGGGGCTTCAGTCCCCTCCCGGGGAGCATCCTTTGATGCTCAGTGGGTTGCAAAAAGGGAGAGTTTTTTTTTCCGTGGCAAGAACCGCTGCTTAGAAAGAGTTTTGCTGCCCTTCCCCCAGGAAGGTGAAATGTAATTTTTATTACTAATTTTGGGGGGGTTGCCCGTTTGTTTCAAGCCACCGTTTCAAGCCGCGGCGGGGCTGTGGGGAATGGAAAGCAGACAGCGGCGGCCGGAGCCGCCAACAGTTGTTTTGAATCAGCGTTTCGGCGAGTGCTGGGGATTTTTTTTTTTATTATTCTGTATAAGAGAGAGAGCGCGCGCGCCTGTGTGTGTGTGTTTGCACACGCATGTGTGTGTGCGCGTGCAGCCCCCCCAGCACAATGAACAGCGAAGTGAAGCTGAGCCAGCCCTCGACCAAAGCAGCTTCAGTCTGAACCCACATTTGCATTTCAGACTTTCCTGCAAGAAAGCCAAAAGGCTTCGAACCTTTTTTCTTTCTGCCTTCAAGTGATCGTCTTCTGCGAAGAGTTCAATTTTGGTCAAATGATTATTTTTTTTTTTAAGGCAAAAGCCTCCTCTGCAGGAGCCCAGCACTGGAAAATGCTCCGTCCCCAGGAGATGTGCACCAGGGACAACCTCTGATCCCTGCACCCAGCTGTGCCCCTGCAACGGGTCCCCATTTTCCCACCCCCCCACCCCTGACAGCAGAAGCGCTTTACTCCCCAGCCACGTGCCAAGTGGGGTTTAGGCAATTCAGGGAGTTCCCAGCTTGGGAAAGTGCCCGACCACGAGGGTCGGGGAGAGGCGAGAAGGGCGACCACGTTGCCGTTCCCACGCCGGCCGGGTGGTCCTGCCATGATGGAGTTTGAAACCTCTCCACCAGCCCCGCTTCAGCTCATCACCATGGTTATTTTTAACCAGCACAGCCTCCAGAAGGTAGGGAGAAAAACAGACGAAAAGATCAAACTTATTTATACTTTAAATTAGAAACAAGCTGTACAAAATACACAAACCTAGGCGGGGAAAACAACAACAAATCCTGGTGTAAGAGCTGACTCCGGGCTGCAAATGGCAGATTAACTGCACAGACAAGGTCTGAGTGAGCCGAGCCCACCTTCCTCTTTGCTGACAGAGGGGAAAAAACCCTCTGCCGCTAGAAATCAGGGGGGTTTCCTGGGGGAATGAGCTTCAGCGAGGTCCTGTGGATGAAAAGGAGGACCTGGCTGTGGGATCTAACTCAACACAGCCTTTAGGTGAGCTGCCCACTCTGCCTCCATCTCCACCAACCGCCCGGTGCTGGCATGGCCAACGCTGGGTTTTTCACATCAGCTATAAGGCAGCAGCTTGGTGTGGCCATCGGAAGACATGGGATCACACGCAAGGACACTTGTCTCCAGGCCACGTCACCTTGCCCCAGACTTGGACACGTGCCCCTTGTTGCCACCTCCATCCTTGGCTTTAAGCCCCACTTTTGCGTCCCATTTTGCATGAGGCTGGGATGATCCCTCCTGGGATGAGGGAGTTGGGGCAAGGGGTCCCCAGTCTTGCTCCCCCGTCATTCCTCCAGTAATTAACAGTGCTAATCAGCAACACACTCCCAGCAAGATCATCCACTCCTCCTTTCCAACACACAGCACCTCCCAGCCACCCCAAAGCCCTGATAAAGCAGAAAGGAAAGCCCTGGAGCATCGTTAACCCTTGAGCTGCCCAAGTTGCTTGTAGGTTGAGAAAAATTCCTGGGAACAACAGTTCACATCCAAGTTTGAGGTCTCATGATCATGAAACAACCATCACCTCCTCACTACATACGTGTGTGCAGCAGTTAAAAACTTGTCTGGCTCATCTCTTTCCTCTGCTAGGATTTCTGCCCATAAATCCCTGTCATCTGGTCTAAGGCAAACAAGCAAGGCTGCTTTAAACCATAAACACTTATTGACGACAAAAGGCTTGAGGCAACAAGGCGTAACTTCCATAATTCCAACAGTTTACTCTGGATCTCAGTCAGAGGCAAACTCTTTGGAAATTATTGAGAGAGCCACAGACCTTTGGGATGCTCCTAGGAAAAACCCTTCCCTTAAAACCAGGAGGAGGATTAAGCCGTCACCCCACATGAGCAGCAACACAGCAGCAGACATTAACCCTTGAGCTCTGGGCAGCTTTGGTCCAGCACCGCACTGGCTCAAAGGATTTCTCCGGGGGCTACAGCCCAGCAGCCAGAGGCACCATGTGGCCTCCTGGCCCTGTTTACTCCTCCACTGCTTCCCCGTAATCCTATCAAAACCAATTAAGCTGTGCCAGGCGAGCAGCATCGCTGCAGGCAGAGAGCAGCCGGAGGGGCAAATCACCTCCTCCCTGGCTAAGTCTCCTCAGCTCCTTCCTTCTCAGCAGGTCCCCAGCCAAGGTTTGGTTCAGCATCAGGGATACAGCAACAGTATCACCTCCTGCTTGGCATCAGCCACCACCAGCCCCACACGTGCTCCCCAGAGGGGTTTGCACACAGGCACTGCACCAAGCCCAAAATTTGTCAAGCAGCAACAGAGGTGGCCTAGGCCACGTCCCAATACCAGGAGGTTTGAGCACAAGGGCAGAGGCAGGGGAATAAAAGCCCGGGGGAAGGGACATCTCTGCCATGTCCAACCCAGACAGCACTTTCCTGCAAGCTGGAAACTTGCTGTGCGAGGTGCAGCATCAAACCTGCTCCTCAAGGCTGTGGCTTTTCCGTCTAATGCAAGATGTCCCAGTCCTCCCTCTGCAAGATTCTCTCTGCTTTTTCATTCTGTTCTTCTGCTGCGTCTGGTCTCAAGAAATTTAATTTTATTCCTAATGGCCATTTAAGAAATCCCCCTGATCTACAGGCTGCCCTATAACTTCAGATGCAGTTTCTACAAAGAAGCAGAGCAAGCATCACTCTTTCCCCCCTTCAATGCCCTTCTCAGGGGGGATTTCCAAGCAGAGGGGACACACAGCTTCCCTCTTCCTGCAGCCAGACCCAGGCCACAAGGGGAACATCCCCAGCACCCCTCCTCAGGGGGACACGGGCTGCACAAAACACCTCAGGACCTTCACCCTGACCCTCGGCTCTTCCCAGGCATGGGGCTGCCTCAGCACCCTGCTTCCACCTTGAAATCTTTCCTCGTTCTTGCTGAGCCCCATCACCTCTCAAGCAGCCTTTTGGGGTTGTCCCCCGTTACCAGCAGGCAGCTGGGCAGAGTGGTACGGCATCCAGCCGGGCTGCTGCAGCGAGGGGGATCTCACCCGCTCTCCCCTCCCTTGTGTTTGAATGGGAACCCTGCCTCCATTGATAAATCTGGGACAAATCTGCTACTCTTTATTTTGGAGGATCAGAAACCTTTCAGCGCAAACGCTGTTACAATAATACCTTAATGCACTGGAAATGTATTGTCTCCCCTCCCACAGCGGGGAACGTGCAAAGCCCCAACTGCTACATCGAGGCAGCGCAGCGCTAACTCACTGGCGAGGTTCCTCATGTCATCTGGGAAACGTGAGCTCTACCTCTGCTGCTCACAACGGGGACAAACATTACAGATAAAGCCTCGAGGTTGTCGCTCAGGTCACACGAATCACTGCCTGAAACCTTTGCAGACAGGACTGCAGAGGACCGTTGGCATCAGACAGGTAGTTCAGCGTCAACCCAACTTTTCAAGATTAGTTTGGAGCAACCCATACATCATACAGCTAAAGCATATATTATACAGCTAAAACACACATTATACAGCTAAAACATACATTATACAGCTAAAACACACATTATACAGCTAAAACACACATTATACAGCTAAAACATACATTATACAGCTAAAACATACATTATACAGCTAAAACACACATTATACAGCTAAAACAGATGAAAGGGTGCTCTAACCCTGCTCTGCTTAGCTTGTTTCAGCCAGGTTCAGCTGCTTGCCCTCCCTGTAACCTTCAACTGGTTCTTCCCCACCAGATTATCCCTGATTTAATTATGATTCTTTGCTTGGCAATTGGGGGATAAGTTGAACTACGAGTCCTCCAGCTCCAGACTGACCAGTCCTGCCATCCAAACCTTCTCCCTTGTGGAGACAGGAGGTGGGAGCATCCCCGCAGTCCCGGAGGCTCACCCCCTTCCCGGAGAGCCGTGACCGAGATGGGGTCACTGACCCTATTCCCAGAAATCAAGCATCGCATCTCATCTCTTCATCAAGCCACAACAGCATCCGATGAGGGCTACCCCTCTGGGGTCACAGCTGGGGTAAGACGAATTCTCCGCCGATGCCACCGAGGGAGGCAGCAGGAGGGGTTGGAACTGAATCTTGATTTCCCGGGACGAATTTAGCGCTCTAACTCTGGAGCACACAGTTCCTATTCCTGTCCCCATCTTAGTCAGACTTCGGGTATAACTCAGTCGTGGAGTGAATCCTTCAATCTCTCCGTGCCTCAGTTTCTCATCTGTACATTAAGAGAATATTTCTCGCCTCCCACCTAGAGTCTATTTAAATCCTACACCAGAAGCTTTTCGCTGCGCTCATGGTTGCAGAAAATGAGAAAGATGCTGAAATCTGGAAGAGGGAGAAAAATTCAATGCTGTCTGAATACCGTGGTTTGCTTAGCCCTCAGCACAGGTGAAGAGCATCGCTGCGAGCTCCGTAGGGATAACCGATGCCTCTCTTTAACAGGGCATTTAGCACCAGGCACAACAGGACCCCAAACACCCTGGGATCCTCTCCGACTGCTGCAGTCCAGCTACCGAAGGCAGCACTTCATTAGAGAACAGTCATTACTGTTAATAGATGGGGGGAAGTGAAAATTGAACCGCTAACCCAAAATAACTGAGTGTGGACAGGAAGCATTTTTCATATTTTTTTCCACAATGCTGTGGATTTAGCCAGAGTATTACTTGGTCAGCAAAGAACAAGATTTGGTGGCTAGAAAAGATCAGCCAAGTTACTCTGCATCACTCCGTTATTTTACTCGGTGACTCCGTTGGCTTTCACAGAGCTGCCGGAGCCACATCCCATCCAACCTTTGGGGATCTAAAAGTTACAACTCAGGATATAGTTAAAGCTATTTTAATATTCTAAAAATGTGATTAACTGGGTGGGAATCATGGTGGCCAAACAATGTTAATGCAAATTCCACCATAGTGGGGATCATGTTCCAAGGCCTTCGCAATGACAGCGAAACGATACCCAGCGACTCCTTACGCAGCTCCTGTTGCACGCCTTTATTTGCTCGTGACGATCTAAGATTACACTGACAAAGCAATTTAACCACAAATCCAGGGAGACAACAGGGCAACGTTACCCTGTTTTCATTACGAAGGTAAAAATGTCCGCAGGAGTGGAAGACGACCCGTGTTTCAGTGACAGGGAGGAGGAAAGCCAGGGGACTCCTCGGGGCCTGGAGGCGATGCCAGCAGAGCATCAGCACCGAGTCAGACGCAGCCTTGGCGTAAAGACGTGAAAGCCCCGATTTCTGGCAGCAAAAAGCATCGTGTGGGCGAGGGGTGACTGTTCGTCCCCTGAATAATTAATTCCACGGATGTCACTTCTGGCTGGGGTTGGTGACAGTCACCCAGCGAGGCGGCACGAGGCGAGGCGCGGCCTTCGCAGCCTCCTTAAGCCGAGCGAACGGCAATGCCATCCCACGGCAGCGGAAACTCTTGATGTCAGCCCCTCCAACCAAACCCAGCAACCGCTCTCCCTCTAAATGAATGCGGTCGAAGCAGTTTGCCCTAAAATACGGGATCGGCCTCTTCACGATAGTATTTGAAGTTGAATTTTCAGAGGATGCTCAAGATACTCCAGGTGAATCGGTGCCTAACCCCCTTTGGCTGCACAAACAACTCTGGTTTTAAGTAGCATGATTTTCCTTGAAAATCTGACAAATCTCTAAGTCATCGCTGTGCCACAAAGCATCCCTTGTACAGGCTCAACTGTTTATTTTTAAAGCATGTAGTCTTCACCTTTTTCCCACTCTTTAGCCAGTTATATTCAGAAAAATAAATTGCATCACAGAAATGAAGTGATTTTTCCTGTGTTGGGTAGCTGGGATGGAGCCTGACTCAACCCTCCTCTGCCCTGGCACCGGGCGCTGTGGCCTCCCAGCAATTAGATCAGTGGGAGCTGGGCACGGAGGAGATTTATCAAGGGCACTGAGCTGTCTCACCCAAGCGCAGGATCCCCGTGACAGCCGCTGTGCTGCCTGGAAAGCAGGCAAGGACTTTCAAACTGTGTTTTGTCTCTTGGATTTCTCCGCCTTTCCCCAATCCTCCCAATTTTTCTGCGACTTTTCATTTGCTAGTTCAGTGAACATCATGTTAGAGAGGAGAGAGATGAAATCTGAGCTTAGAGGAGCTTGATCGACACCGCCCTGGAGCAAATAAGAAGGGATGAGGCACTGCCAACACGTTATATTCAAGTGGGACACGACTTCCATCAACTACACGTCTTTGGCATCGTTGGGGAAGAGCCATCATTTAGCAAATCTGGTGTCAGTAAGGAGCTAGCATGAGGAACGCAGCTTAATGAAAGCATCAGCCCATTCAGCTTGGTGACAAGGCAGCTCTTGGAGAACCAGGCTTGTCCCCCAGAGCATCTCAGGCCCCAAAGGGACAGTGGGACTCGGGGAGCCTGACCCAGCTCTGGGTACCCACAGCCCCCGTGCGACTATGCAAACCCAAAACAACCAAAGTGAAGAAGCTCTCTGGTTTCCACCGAAATCACACAAGATTTTGACGGAGACGAAACTGCTGGTGGTTAAAATGGGGAACACGACAGGTAGGGGAGAGCCGAGAGAGGACAGAAAAACCCTTTCGTAGCTCATTGCGTTTCACTTTCTAACAAACACAGGAGCAAACTCGCCATCGTATAATCATTCCGAAGACATCAAAATTCCATTAGAGTTTAATAAAGTCATGGAAAGAAACGAGGTGACTGCCCAGCTGCAATTAGAGAGCCATGTTACAAAGACAAGGATGCTCCAGCCAGCTGGATCCCCAGGAACACGGTCCTCAGGCTTTCGGTCTCAAAGGAAATGGCTAAATAGAAAATTAAAACTTGCACAGGTCACCAGGTAAAACACATTACTGCAGCCCTGGCTTCCTGGCTTAAGTGAATTAGTTAATGTTTGTACAGTGCTTTGAAACAAAAAAACCCACCAACCCTGCATTAAGTGCTAATATTGCCATCATTCACTTTCTAGCCGGCAATCCAGGGGAAAACCTCTTCTGCCTGAGGGCCCTTCTGTCTGTCCTCCCTGTCTTCACGCTGATTTAACCCTCCATCACCAGCACTGGGATCTGGTTTGTTATAAAAAGCCCTCCCTCAGCTCTAACGTTATTACATGGGGGTTATTTTCTGCAGGGAAGATGCATTTGCACAGGGCTCACGGTTTTCAAACACAGGCAATGAGTTTGTTTGCATTTGGCTGTAACATCTGGATGCTGGTAGATCTGCAAAGCCTCCAGGTAAAGCTGGAGCTCCTTAACGCTTCCCAGTCATTAGGCAAAGGCTTCATTTATAGCTGGGAAACCCAAATCAGCAAAAATTTGGAGCAAAGGAATTTGTGCGGCATCACGGGGAGTCTGCAGGAGAGCTCAAAGACCTGAGCTCTGCGGCTCAACCCTGTCATTAATTTTTAAGCAGATTTCCTGCTTTTTAGCTACAGCACTTCTTCTCCGGGATCCCCCTTCTCGCACAGCCTGTTTCTGAGAAACCCTAAAACCCGCTCAGAAATCCCCTCGTATTGCAAGGAGGAATGCACCGAAAATGGGGTGAGGGGTAGCAGATGAGTCACTTTTTTGTCTTCTTAAGCCCCCTCATTGGGACCAAGGGAGGCTGGGCGATGGGTGCCACAGTCCTGCCAGGAGATCACCCATGGGTGCCACAGGACCCAGGCTCCTTTTTGCTGACCAGCGTCCTTTTTGGCAAGAGCTAGTCATAACAAATGAGAGCTGCTAACAATTAACGCAGGATAATACCCTCCCGAGACTTTTCTTACGCAACCTCCAAAGCAAAAGTAAAAGCCTCGTTCCTCTTTTCCATGTCCCTAAGCCCAAACTGACAATATAACAAATTTCGTTGGAGGATGGGGGCTTCCTGAAGCCTGGCTTTTTTTTGGCTTTTTTTTTTTTTTTTTTTCTTTGATATATTAGGAAAAACAGGTCCTTGCTCAGCCTGGGGACACCAGGAAGGCAGATCCACTCCGTCACCTGTGACAGTAACCCCAGCAACAGCTCGGCTGGCGGCAGAGACAGGAGAGGATGCTGACTCACTGCCTGCTTCGCTTTCACAGCTCACCCTTCACAAAAAGCATTGCTGGAAGAGTCTCGCTATTCCTTTCCTCTAACCCTCCCCTTAAAAAAAGGATTAAGAAACCTCAATTATAAAGGAGCACATGAAAAAAAGTATCAGTGAATATCAAGGAAAAGTCTAATTCCACATAGGAATTCATTTCGGTTCAAAAGGTAGTGCCCACCATTAATTCACTGATACCATTACAAACAGAAATGACTCCTGAGATGGGAGGTTTAGCTGCAAATATAAATCACTGAATTATTAACAGCAAGAAAGGGGAGGAAACTTGAGAAGACCTTCTTAAAAGAAGAATTGTCCCCAAAATGACTGAAAGTCTCTTCTTTCCTTTGACCTTATTTCTTTGCCTGCTGCTTGCTTTCTTTTTAATGCAAATCTTGCGCTTTCTCCGCTGCTTTGTTCCCCTTCTTCTCTTGGGGAAGCACAAAATGAGATCCAGAACAGCCAAGAGAGAGGAAATCAGTTGACTTCGCCTTTTCTCACAGCCTTTCCTCCTGGTAAAGTCATTTTGACCGGAGAGTGATGGGAACACAGTGCAGGCAGAGTGTGGAGATGCTGGTGGGAGTGGGACCCAAGGGCGGCTTCCAGCATCCTGGGGAGGGAGGGAGTGGGGAAGGAGCTGAGGGGTGCCCACCAGGACACAGTTCTGCAGCTGCCCCCTTGGGAGCAAAGCTATGTGACACCCCTCCTAATAAATAGTGACTTTGGTAATGCTTTTTTAATTGCTTTTGATTCATCCGCTTGGTCCCTCACTAGGAGTATGTCTAGGTACCCCTGACACACTGTAAAGCTGCTCAGATGGTCTTGCCAGACGTGGTCATGTCTGGGCTGGGTTCCCTCTCCCCCTGACCCCATCTCCTGCCACCCAGCAGCGATGGAAGACTCCCACCTTTCGCTCAAAGGGTGAGTTTCCAGCTCTCCCACAGAGCAGAGCCAGCAAAACCCCAGCATGAGATATTACCATTGTTATCCTCCAAAAACCTCAGGAGGTGTCTGATGATTTTGGGGAGGGGGAAGAGCAGAGGATGTGATGTGACTCACGGCTGGGAAATGCATGAGGGTGGCAGAGCCTGTTAGAGAAAAATCAACCCAAAAGACCCCTCCTTGCTCAACAGTTATCATAAGCCAGAATTCAACAGGGAAATCCTGTTAAATCCTCTGGTTTCTGCAACACATACAACCATGTTCAGCACTGCAGGAACCCAACAATGCCAGAGCCCAGGGCATGTGGATAATGTGGGTCTGGGGATATGGTGGGATATTGAAGAAACTCTGCTGGCCATGTAGAGCCTACACACACCTTTCTTCCCAATTCACCCACGACAACTATCACCTTATAGATAATCCTCCCTAGGAGCCCCTATGCCATAAATCCCTCCATCCCCAGCAAACATGGAGATGCTACTGGCAGGTCCAGCCTCCTCCTCCTGCTCCTGGCATGGGAAATGGATGAGAAAACACGTTTTTCACCCCATGCCCTCTGCGACAGGGTTTCAGGCTGTACCTGCCTGTGTCTATTGTCTGCTGCCTGCCTTACATGGGAGCTTTTAATAGCTCCATTATGGCAGCAAAGACGGCGCGAGGAATCTCTGCAAAGCCGAATTGGAAATGCTTTTTAATGAGGATGATTCATGGCAGCTCCGAGCCCCGGTGTCAGCCGTGGCACTGTGGATGGGGCACTGCCTTGCACTGACATTTCATCACGAGGGAGCCTGGAAGAAAAGCTTACGGCTACCAGAATCTCCTGGCGTTTTGCAGCGTGGAGGAAAGATTGAGGTTTGGACCCGAGGCTGGTCTCTGCTCATCTGAATCTCCAAAGCAAAGAGGTAAAAGGGGTTTTTGAGCTCCAAAGTTTGCAGGAAAGCCTCAAAATGTGATGTGAGCAATACCGCAACCACCTCCTCCACCAGCCTGACTCGAGGAGAGCGATAAAGTCACAGAGCAGGGACAGGAGGAGGTCCTGGATCTGTATTTTGGAGGCTGCTTCACCATTTAAAGATACCTCAACTGCAAGTCAGGGTCAGGGCAAAGCCAGGAGGCTCAACCCAGGGCCCACATCTGGGTCTGGTTTAGCCCATCACGCATTAGTCCATTAAACAGACGACTTTGGGGCTATTTCCCAATGCAAAACATTTTGGGGAAAAAGGACTAAACCCCACATTCCCTCATCCCTATCACTGAGGCTCTGCAATGCCCTCGGAGAATGGTGCCTCAGTCTTCCTACCTGTAAAATGGGCGGCAGATATCGACCTTCTTTTGTGGAGTGCCCTGAAATCTAGGGAAGACATGATTAGAGCGGTGATTATAATTATTTACACCACTCTAATGACATTTTAGAGCCCATCATAGTTGTGGCTGGATTTCTAACATTTATTAGAAAGACAAAAGCTTTTTTCGCTGGTCGGTCTGAAGGCTTTCAGGCTCTCTTTGATGTGCTGTGGCTAACAGCCCCTTCATTTGATTAATTTTCATTTCTGCCGTCGGTCTTTAAGAGCTGCCACACAGACTTTGTGAATGGATTGGAAGAGACAGAGCAGTGATCCCCCCCGAAAGCTGCTCCAATTCTCATTAATACAAATCCCCGCAGGGCGAACTCCCAGCCCCGCGCTCGTGTGTGAGGAAGCCGAAAATAGCAACTTTTATAATAATAATAAATAACGGGGCGGGTGCTAGAAACCATGAAGTGCCTCTGATGGATCTTTGTGTGTGTGTGTGTGTGTGTGTGTGTGTGTGTGCGGGAAGGTCCCAAAACGCAAGTGACAGCAATAATCGAGGCTTTTGTCAAAGCGTGAGTGTTAGGAATAATTGAATCGCTGCCTTGTTGCATACGGACCGATTTAGACCCTCATTATGCATTTGGCAAGTACTTAGCATAACGAATCAATTTAAAACGGCACATGAGACTCAAGTAATTCATAATGAAACTCCAAATCAAGATTACAAGGCAAGACTAAGCCTCCCCAGCTCAAATTAACGGGATGGAGAGGCAGCCCGTGATGAAGATGAGCTAATGGTGGGGAACAGGCTGGATGAAGCCATGAAGTCTCTGCCACCACCTCCCACATGACCTTGGGTCAGGCATTTAAGTCTCCTGGGGCTCCGGATCCTCGTACCAAAATTGCACGTGTGGTATTTCTATTTCAGAGAGTATTTCATGTCTGGCTCCTTTCACAAATGAGAGAGACAAGTCTGGTCTGTGATGGCTGTTGGGTGTCCCTGGCTGTATCATGTCTTTGTCCCTCCTGCTACTCAAGAAACAGCCCCAAATCTAACTAGTTTCTCCTCCTGAACCTACCCCCATAAAAGCCCCTTTGCCACCACGGTATCTGAGCTTACTGCGGGTCTGTCATCCATCTCTGCTGAGCCACAGCACTTCCCTGCATCCCAAATCACGCAATTTAACAGGCTTAAAACAGCGAGATGGGGGAAGAGACATCAGATGAGTCGCGTGGGCGAGACGGGGTACCCACGACAGGATTGAGGTGGAAATGAAGCACGTAAATCCAGAAAGGCGTCACCAACATCCCTACACAGGAGTACGCAACAAATCCTGCGCACGACGGCAAAACTCAGCAGAGAGGACCCGGCTGCCGTCCCAGAGGCACGGAGCAAGGCAGAGCCTGGCCTAAGCTGTGCTAAAGTCCAGCTTTACACACCCAAGGCAGCAGAGGAACGTAACAGCACGTTCTCACAGAAGCTGTCTGCTAAGGCTTTACCTCTGTGCATTTTAGGAATTATCCAGCTGGGATTAAAAATGCCTCCCGCCCCTTCATATTTAAATATAGGTTTTCAGGCTAACAAAAAAAAAAAACAAAAAAAAAAAGACAGAGACAAGGCTTTGCTCAACTAGAGCTGAATAATTAGGGATGACTAATACGATGTACTGTGGGAAAGCGCAGAAGAGATTCTTGCCAGGATGCAGACCCTGGCTGATAAAGCCTACTACATCCACAGGACAGGTCATCTGGGGTTTCTGGGATACTGCTGTTTCAAGTTTACAGCCTCTCTCTCTTCTTAGTCTCCGAACAGGCTGCTTTGCTCTAACACCATGGGTAAAAGATGAGTCTATGGGGAGTTTGCTGGGCTGGGACCACCCGTTTCCTCCTGTTCCTTTGAAGAGGTCCCAAATACACACCAGAGCCAAGCGGGTGCCCTGTGGGATACAGCTGGGAGGGCTGGAAACTCTTCACTTAGCTGGAGTGCTTGGGTTACTTGAAGGAAAGGAAAAAAAGCCCATCTGAGTAGATTTACAGCCAGTGAAAAGCACCCAAGCACCCCAAGTCTGCGGCGCAGGGGCTGATGCTGGGCAGGGGAAGGAAGATGCTCCTGCAGAATCCTTTTGCTCCAAGTGGTCCCCAGTTAACCCCGATTCTCACCCCAGAAAGATCAGGAGGGGAATTTTTCATAGGTAATCCCAACTCTCTGCTCCTTGTGCCCAGCCCAACATCTCATCTCGGCTTCTGGCTTAAGAGCAAAGGTCAGCTAAAAGGTATTTTCTTGCTGCCCCATGCAGTAATTCCTGGCTATATAGGGCTGCTGCTGTAGGGTGACAAAACAAAGTTATGAGGCTCCTGAAAGGTGGATGCAATCCTTAATCTCCGTATTAGAACGTAAATATTGCTATGAAAAGTATCTGGGATCCTCTGATATTCCCAGTGCCGCTGAAGGTGCTACCCAGTGCTACACATACACGTTAGGTACGTGCAGCAGCAGCTCTAATGCTTTTTTTGAAGGTCTCAGGAAAAAAATGGAGATCTGTGTGTGCATGCACATTTAACGAAAGAGATTTAAAAGAACAGTATCATATCCAGCATCACGGTGGGCTAATTTTGGCTGAAAGGCATCTCTGGAGGGATGCCGTGCAGGTGCACAGGAACCCTTAAAGCAGTCAAGCATCGTACAAAAAATACTCATGGAGACTTGTAAGTTGTGACAAATCAAGCTGCTACTTGTTGCATTAGGTTTCCCTAGACTTATTTTTTTTAAATGAATGCTTAAGTTCTTAGAGGTTCAGGATTTATCCTACAAAGCCCAGGGATGAAGTTACAAGATTTTTTACACGGCTGTTTTCTTTTTTTCAACATATAGCACCTAAACATTCCCTTCCTAGTATGGCATCAACAATGCAATAGCCTTTACTGGTCATGTTTTGTACAATATTCTGCTCAAACCTCCGCTGCCCTGTACTGCCGCTGCATGTTGCAGTTAAGGCAGAACAACAAATGTTTTCCGAGGAATATAAAGTTTTGGTGGGATGGGCCCCATCATCTCCAAAGAGCTGGCCCTAAAGTCACAGCAAATTTGCAAAATTTCAGCAAAATTAAGGTTCCTGCTGCCCAGGTGCTTGCCCATATCTCCCATTAGGGTGACTGGATCCATAAGGATCTTCAATGCCCAGAAGTAAGTCTTTCCCAACTTGTGATTTTTCCCCAAATGATTCTTTTTTGCTGCAAATTCTTAGGTGCTAAAAGCAAGTTTTTTCTGCTTCTTCTAAAATCTGCTACAACTCAACAGAAGATGCAAGAAGTTCATTCCCCAAAATGTGTTCATAATAATGCTACCTAAAATACTTTATAGGAGTCAGAACCAGGATGAAATATTCCGATTTCATCCAAGTTTGTCCATCCTTATAAATTTATTTAGAAAACCACAATTCCTAGGAAATCCCCAGAAAAGGTGGGGAGGAAAAAAATCAAAGGGGAAAATCATGAGAAATGGAAAACTTAGTTTGCCTCCAGCTCTAAGGGATGTGCAGCAGCAGAGCCTGTCTCCAGTGAAAACATGGGACTTAGAGCACCTCCAGCAAGATTAGAGCTTGGATAGCAAACGTGGTTCCCTAAGCCAGCCAGGGACCGTGTGAGTGCACGCACACACATGTTCACAGAGGATAAACTGGGACACGGGGAGGTGTGGACGGTGCATTTTCTCAGATATTAATGCGCCTCAGTGACGGTTCCTCATTAATATTTTGCAAGGAGCATCCAGCGGGATCCTGCTTTCCCCAGGCCCCAAGGCGCCGGCTCCTCCGCAGATGTGCGCAGCTGCTTTCGGGGTCACGATGTCGACGCTTGTTGAAAACCAAGCCCGGCCAGCGCAGCACGGGAGCATCTTCTGCGGTTCCAGCGAGTCGCCATGTGTCGCTCAGAATGAGGGCAGGTTTATAGGTTGCCACATCACCTCCCCCTGCCATTTCGAGGCTATGTAGGACACACAGCCTCCAGGGAGGCTCCAGCGCTGATGTAGCAGTCTTGATTTACTGAGGTTTGGGCTGCAACATGTTTGTTGGCAGATGGATTATCTGGGCCAAATCCTGCACTCGGGGATACCCAACACGTCTCTCAATGACTTCACTAAGCTTCCCGATTTTGCTGAGTGACACAGGCAGCGTGACCCTGGGGTCTGTTTGCAGCCACTGAAACAGCCTCCCGTGTGTCCCCGGCAAGCTGTCCCGGCACACAGCCACAGGGCACGGCACGGGGATGGCAGGGCAGGGGGGGACGCCGCCACCCACAGTGGGGACGTCCCTCTCAGTGTGACAAGGAGCGTGTGCCCACCCCAGGCACTCGGGAAGGCAGAAGGATGGATGGGGGGGTGAGGGTGGGTTCATCAGCTCCTCAGCATGTGGGTTTGGGGTTATTTTAAGTTGAAGGGTGGGCTGGTCAAGACAGATTTCAGCTCCCGCTTGTTGTACTGAGCATTTACCCTGAATCCTCCCCAAATCCCAAATCTTGAGAGAAGCCAAGTCCCAGCTGCCTGTAAGTGCAAATGATTATAAACCCTTTTCTGAGGGCGAACCTACCCTTCCATCCCCCACCACCTACACAAATCGATGTCCTCTCTCTTGCTGGGGAAAGGAGTTGACCTTATTTCCAGCTGTCCCTCCTCCAGAGCAACGAGGGAAGGTGACACAGCTTGGAGATCCAGCTGTGGCATGCAGCGTACAAGCCAATGCCTTGGGCTTCGTTACAGCATCCTGCAAGATCCTCTAAACTAGGAAGAGTGAAATTTTTGGCACCCACTGTCCTCTGCAATGAACTCTTCTAAAAAGCTGACTCGCTATTAAAGCACCCAAAAAGAGCTTCATGCTACTGGAAATTCTTGCCCGTGGTAAAAGACTGCTCTGAAATACCAAGAGCCTAAGCTTAGCCATTTCTTAGGAAATGGCCCCCAAACTGTGTCCCCAAAGCACAGACTAAATCCATTCTTGTTCGACAAAGAGTCAAAAAGGATCTGGGCTTCCCCACATCTGGTTCGATGTCAGTACAAAACACAGATTTAAAGGCGAGCAGGAAGGCTTTCCAGTGTGTTTAATATAAAACAACTTCTTGCCCTGTAATTCCCACATCGAGCCCGGTTTGCAGGAGAGCTGGAGGAGATCTTTAACGTTACACCTCATCTCAGTGCAAAATTTCCACTACTTTTTCCATTCCCTCTTTATTCCATGGCTGAGTTTATTTAGCTACATCCTACAGACACTCCCATAAAGAGCCCCTTCACTGCTGCGGGAAATAGTCTTTGAACTGCAAATCTTTGGGCCTCAGCTCAAAACATGATGGAAATGGAGCCACCACTTAGAAGAAGGAGAGAAGAGGAGGAGCATCTCCCTGCCAAGTATTTTAGCACTTGAGCCTACTGGATACAGACACAGGGCTTAGCCCAGCTTCATATTAATTCTTTTTGAGATGCAGAGTTTGAATGAAAAATGCAGTGTTGCTTAGGAAGAAAACTTTATCTCCACGAGCCAGCCGAGGGAAAGACTGTGCCACAGCCCTTGGCACCATCCTGGAACAAACACAGCCATAGATCTCAGCCAGCTGAGGTCGAGGAGTTTGTTTCTTATCCTATTTTAACACCAGCTGGGTCCAGGTGGCAGAAAGACAGAACAAATGCAGTTGGTCAAAGCTGTTAATTTAATTTCTATTTGTCTCCTTTCATTTTCTTCGATGCTGAACCTATTACTTTTGATACATCCCATGAAGATGCTGCACCGCTCTTCTCGGGAGGTGTTTCTGTGCATTATCCACGCAGAGCAAGCTCAGCAGTGACCAAATCCTTTCTGGTTCTTGCACTAATCCCCACTCTCTCCATTTTACCTAATAATCTCTGTGTTGCTCTATTTATACTGCTCTGCTGACCTCCAGCTATACAGGCTCTCCTGCACTCCCTGTCTAGGAAAGCCAGGGATTAGGTTTATGAATTTTTCAGTCATGCAGGCATATACCCAGGTGATGTGTTAAAAATCCTGGCCTCAGATTCACAATCTCATATGTTCCTTCTTTTTCTTTTTCTTTTTCTTTTTTTTTCCCTGTTTTTGGAGACTGACAAGTGTGTGAGCTGTGGGGTTTGGGGGACAAAACTGCCACAGCAGCTCCCAGCCCTGTCTGCAAAGGTGGGCACCCAGGAGCGATGCTAGGGACAAAGAGCTGAGGATTCTCTGATCCTCCTCATCTCAGACTGACCTGACCATAAATATATGCAATAAGAGGGAAAAAAGGCTATTTTTAGCCATCGTTGGGTGGATGGGAAGGTTCATTTCTGAGGCTCGAAGACTGACCTTTGTGGGTCCAGGGACTGGAGCTCAGCTGGAGCGTAAGAAGTTCATCCAGAAAACCTGCTGCCCTTGGTTATTAGCTCTGCTTTAATACAGATGCAACAGGGCTCAGGTCTCCGCCTCGCTAGTGGGGAAGTCTGTCCTCGGGGAGGCTGTGAAGACACACAGACACCCAGCCTGGTCCCTTCGCCTGCACATTTAGACACCTCCCTACACACAGGCACGAACCCTGTCTCCTTCTCCGAGGCAACACGCAGAGCCCCAACGCCTCCCAACTTCTGCTCGTGTGCCTGGTGAGGGGGGTGGGGGGTGGGGGGGGGTGTGACAAGCATGGAGATGTTTTCCAGAAAGCAGAAAACCTCACAGATTTCCCTGAGTCTTCCCCCAGATGCTTTCAGCTCCCAACCAGACTCTTACAGAGCCGCGTGGAAGAAAATCAGATGCAAATCTCCCCGCTGCAGAAATATCCGACTGATACAAGCTTTTGTTCCTTCCCAGGCATAATTGCAATTTGAGGAATGCTCTCCTCTAAGAGAAATGTCTATTTAACCTCCACGTTATCTAGAGGTGGTTAAACTCCATATGTCCATCTGCAGCAGCTGATAGGGAAACACTGAAGGAAGCTGATACCATCTTTCATTTCTCATCAGTAACCCCACGGCTAGCCTGCTGCCAGCCAGCTTATTTGCCATTGTACAAGGCACCAGCTGCATCCTTCCGGGTCCTAACAGCCCACTTTTATATCTATTCAAAGCCTGTCATTTCTACCAACATCATTAACGAGAAGATTTGGGACAAAATGTTTTGCACCTTCGTTTTTTGTTCGTTTTACAGTCACAGCTGGGAGAAGGAGGTTTGTTTTTCGCTTTGCAAAGGAAGCTGCTAGGAGAATGACAGGCCTTTGTTCTTCCCAGGGTGCTCAGAGAATTGGCACTTCCAGAATTCAAGTCCTCAGGAGGCCATTCAGACCCAAGGCTGTTAAGAAAATTGATTATAAATTCCATTAAGCAAGTTGAGAAGAACCGAAGCTGGCACCGTTGATTGCCAGCCCTGCTTGTCTCAAACCGACACTCCCCAAAGCCTGAGAGATCCAGGCACCGGCTTTGAGAAAAACCCTTTCTGCAAAGTTCAGCAACACAGCTGAATAGCCCCGACTCAGAAACCCAGGGCCAAGCTTTACATTTGTCCCCTGCATCTATGATATGTCTGTGAGAGTCACGCAGTATCAGGCAGCCTGGCTGTGGCAGAGCCTCCACCCAAACCCATTCATCCCTTTACAGATTCGCAAAACACCTTGCAAACTCTCTTGCAAGAGCTGGAAAATGAAGGGCAACAAACAAGCAAACCCACCACCCATGTCCTCAGCAGTGAGTCTGGCACTGGGATGAAAATGGGGCACTGAACGGCACAAACTGATGCCCCAAGCTCCTGCCATGGATCACACACCAAGGAGATGTCGTCCCCCCTTGTCATGGGTCCTGGCTGACCATGAGATGTGCCCACAACTGCTGGAGTGCTTTCCTGGAGAGCTTGGAAAGCACTGCATCACCCTCAGCATCCGACATGCATCCCTAGCACGGTAAGGAGACACCTCTGGGCCTTTTATCAGTCCTGCATACAACAGGGCAATCTCTTCTCTGGGCTGATGCTGGTAACCCCCACCACAGTAACAGCAGAGTGTACCCATCCTTACTCAATACCCAAAAGCCCTCCACCAGGCTCTGCCGCTCGCTGCGTGAGGTCTTGCCTACACACAACTGAAAGACCACTTTTGTTCCAAAAAGCTATGGTTGAAAGTGCTAACCTTGCTTCAGAGATAGGAAACTGAGGCACAAGGTTTCCTCCAGCACCTTCATCTCAGGAACTACCAGCAGGTCTCTCACATCTGACCTCAGCGTCCCTGACACTAAACCACAGGCACCTCTCAGCCCAGCAAGGCACACACTTACAGCTGCTGGGGGAGCTGAACAGCCGCTCATTTCGGTTGCCTTTGCACAAGGATGGCCGAGTTCTCCCCGTTCCCATCACCCGTGCTGTAGCAGGATCTACTCCCCACCTCAGCACCTGGCCAACGTCATTTCACGAGGTGAGATGTGATGGGGGATGTGTGACGCACCAGCACGCCTCTATTTTAAGGTGCTGCTGTGCGACTGCTGGAGAGGTGTTTGTCTTTTTCCAAATCTTCAGCAGTGTGAACACAGCGGCAGGGAGAAGGTGGCGACGGCCACCCCATCAGAGGGCAGTCACGCGTTTAGCCGTGCAATGGGAACAATGCTCACATTTTTAACCTGAGGCATCACAGACACACGGAGAAAGCACCCTTCCCTTCCCTTCCCTTCCCTTCCCTTCCCTTCCCTTCCCTTCCCTTCCCTTCCCTTCCCTTCCCTTCCCTTCCCTTCCCTTCCCTTCCCTTCCCTTCCCTTCCCTTCCCTTCCCTTCCCTTCCCTTCCCTTCCCTTCCCTTCCCTTCCCTTCCCTTCCCTTCCCTTCCCTTCCCTTCCCTTCCCTTCCCTTCCCTTCCCTTCCCTTCCCTTCCCTTCCCTTCCCTTCCCTTCCCTTCCCTTCCCTTCCCTTCCCTTCCCTTCCCTTCCCTTCCCTTCCCTTCCCTTCCCTTCCCTTCCCTTCCCTTCCCTTCCCTTCCCTTCCCTTCCCTTCCCTTCCCTTCCCTTCCCTTCCCTTCCCTTCCCTTCCCTTCCCTTCCCTTCCCTTCCCTTCCCTTCCCTTCCCTTCCCTTCCCTTCCCTTCCCTTCCCTTCCCTTCCCTTCCCTTCCCTTCCCTTCCCTTCCCTTCCCTTCCCTTCCCTTCCCTTCCCTTCCCTTCCCTTCCCTTCCCTTCCCTTCCCTCCCCTCCCCTCCCCTCTTGGGGCATGGAGGAGAGCTTGAGATGGGAGAGCTGATTGTTTCTCAGCGGTGAGAGAACTGAGCGCCCAGTAACGTGCAAACCTCCATCACCAGTGTCACCAGTGCCTGATGACAGCATCGTCAACCACTTCTATCTGGTCACCACCCACAACCGCTTGCGAGGCCAGCGCGGATCTCGGTGCCCAGCTCAGAGGCGACAGCTCCCGTCCCCGTTCCAGCGGCTCCATTTGCCCTCCCGCCCACCCCGCCAACTCACACACCCCGGGCACGCAGCGGAACTCACGGAGGGGAAAGGTATGTGCCCCACCAGCCCTGCCATGAGAAGTCACATTGTGCTGAGCTCCCTCCTGGCCGGGAGTTATTTGTCTTCTGACATTTGGGAGGGTTATTAATACAGAAGGAAAACGAAGCAGACAACAAACCCACAGTGTTAGGGCAGCAGCACATGTTGTTGCAGGAAACTTAAAAATCCTGTCAACAGGGACTTCAGCCCAGTGGTGGCTAACCCCGTCCCGTTAAGCGGGGTTATATTTATTTTTAATAATAATTCTTCCATTAAATCTGCAGTGATTGGAGGTTATGGAGACAGGAAAGTTTAAAAAAGGGGGTATTGAATCTGGAAGCCCAGGCAGGGACCTCCACTGTTTTCCTTATCCTCATCAAAATAAACCTAAAAACAAGAAAATCTTGTCTCCCCAGAACCATCCTTTCATTTGCGAAGGGAATCCACAAACACTTTGGCAGACCCAGTACAGCAAAGGAGAAAGCCCTATACACTGACCTGCCTCTGATAACTGAGTAAAACCACATTTATGGGATTACCTCAGCTAATCCCTGGTAAATGCAGTTTTGTTGCACCGTGTTTGGATTCAGAAAACAACCGAGCATAAAAAGCAGAGATGTGGATATTCGGATCCCAACAGGGAAAGGCTGGGAGGGCAGGTGATGGTAAACACTAAAATGCAGCAATCAAGTAAAAATTGAGCCTAGGGGAGAACTTAGGCTAGATGAAGGTAGTTGAGGGAAGGTTTCAGGGCTGCTGCCTTTACACTTGGCTGTGCATTTAATGCTCAACTCTGTGACACCCTCATAAAGCAAAAGAAACGGGTCTGAGGGCGTCATTTTAGCTTGGATTAGACCCAAAGCCAGCCAGAAATACGTTCAGATAGGGCTGCTGCACACAATGAGATGCTTCCCCACCCCTTCGTGGCACACTTCAATGGGGAAACCCAGCAACGCCCAGTACTTCCAGTGCAGCACTGCTGCTCCTGAGAATGACGTTAACAACTTGGCTGATGGACCAGACACCCTGGGGATACCTCCAGTCCCCCTCTACGTGCTCCAACACCTCCCGCTCTCTGCCGCACCCCAACCTGCGCTTCCCGTAAGGAAACCCGCAGCAAGGGATGCTCCTTCCCCACCTCAACACCGAGGATCTCAAAATGGAAAGAGCGTGACGCCATCCAGCGCGGCCGCGGCCGCATGAAGAATGCAAATCCCTTCTGCAGGCAGGGCTGGAAGTGTTTCAAACCCCAGGAGACCTCATCCCAGACAGTGCTTTCCTTTCAGGCCTGCAGCAACTGATTCTCTTGCTTTAACGCGACTTGACATGATTCTTTTTTTTTTTTACCAGGTACACTGTCTGTCTTTTCCTCTCTCTTTCTGTTTTTTGATCGCTGCAAAGCTGTCAGCCTCATCCCGCTCCGCAGCAGGGGCTGGCCCAGCTGTTTGGACAGGAAAGAGCTCTGAAATACCAGGGCATACGGGGGGGGTTTGATAGGAGGGAGAGCTATGAGATGCTGGTTTCTTCCCTTTAACTGCAAGAAGGGGGTCAGGCCCTGCTCCCATCTTTCCCATGGGGCCAGCTCTTCATGGGGACTATGTACTTCCACAGCACCTTGCACAGGGACACCACGAATCACAGCTAGGTCCCAAAAAAAGTCCAGACCCTACAGATTTTAATGCAAAAGAAGGTGCTAAATAGCTGGAGATACCCTGTGATAGTCGACTGTTGCAACTGCAGCGATGCAGGGTTACACACAACAACCCAAGACTCACGACCTGAATGGCTCGAGATATACTTTGAAGACAAACACCTCTCCCAGCTCCCATCCCCTTTGCTACGTTTCAGCAGCAACAGCCTGGCAAGCTCAGAGCTGGTGTGCCAGATGGAGGGCCTTCAGGCGAGCAAGCCCGGTTGGATTTAATGTGCTGAACAATCCTGTAGAAATCCTGGGCCCAGATCCTACATCTGCTCTGGTAGCCCGACGGCGCCTGCAGCCAGCCTCCGCGGGGTTCCCTGCGTGTAGGGAATCCCGGCACGACACCGATACCCAGGGTGGCGAGAGAAAACAAGGCTCAGGCGGGGAAATGAAGCTATTCCTGTAAAAGCACCTTGGGGACATACTATGGTAGTCCTGGATCTGATTTAAGTGACATATGGGGCCACCAGCCAACATCAAGGCCATAAAACGGGGCTGGGTTGCTGCTGTCCTCTGGCAGAGGCTGCATATCAGTGCTGTGACGCAGGTGACACAGCCAGGCTCGGATAAGGCTGCAATACAGAAAGAGCCCGTGCTCTTTACAGCAGCGTGCCGCAGACCCCCCAAACCACACCCGCAGTGCCGGCAGCCAGCGAGCACCCGAGCCATCGCCAACGCCCGTGTTTTCGTGCTCTATGTATACGTTTTCTAGTCCACTGCAGCAGGGCAGAAAAGTCCCAGGAACTCCAGGTCTGGCGTCCTTCCAGCGTGCCAGGAGACCCGTCATGAAGGGAGGGCGATGGACTTGTGGATGCCGAGTGTGGCGAGATCCTTGATGCAAGCTACAGCGTGCTATCTTTAGAAGGAACACATGCTATGCTCAATTCCTTCTGCTCTATTTCCTACATGAAACCCTTCACGGTGCATGCTCGCAGGGGCGCGGAGGGAGGAGGGGGTTCTCCGTGTCCCACAGCTAGTGCTCACAAAAGCAGTCAATGAGCACCAAGGAGGTTGGTGTTTAAGCTACGACACCGTAATGCATCTCCTCGTGCTGAGGACTTTGTTGTCACTTTACCACGAGCCACAGGAACACGTCACTCCAGTGGGGCATGGAACAGAACCGCCTTCTGCACAGCCAACCTCACCAACAGCACCCTCACCCTCAACACATGGCCAGCTCCAGGGACAGGAAGGCTAGTGTAAGCCCTGGTGCAAAGAGTATATAGGATCCATCCTCAAACTCATAGTCCAGCATTCAGACTCATTCAAGTCTAGGAGCTGGTGACTTCCATCCTCTTATACACTCACAAATGCCAGCCTTTCAGTCACAGCTACACAAGTGTGCCTACAGAAATCTACAGGGCCAGTAGGTCTCTGCATCAAAGAACTACCCAGGGAATCATACCATCTGCTTGGGGTGGGTACTGTTAAGTGAGGTCCTTCCAGCAAGTTTCTCCATCCTTGGTAGAGATGAATTTCAACACCCTGGGGCTGGGGTCCAACCTCTGCTTCCTGGCAGAGTGTTTTTGCCGTTAGACTCTGCTAGAAATGGGACAAAAGGGTATTGCCTGCCTTGCAGAGTCTGCAGGAAAAGTGCTGACCATCTTTGTGGGATTTGTGTATGATCTCAGTCTTCTACCTCATGGTCTTCCTGTGACTTAGTCATACAGTGCCCCGGTTCGCAAACCCCAGTGAGGTCAATGCAACAGAGAAGCTCTGAGCTCAGACCAGCCACAACAGCTTCACCATTTCCCCTAGATTTCAGGGGCTTCCATCCTTTATGCGAATCTGTCCCCAAAATCCGTATCAGGAGTAAATGCAAACATTTGCACCACCTGGGAAGGGGGACAAGAGAAAGAAATTCCCCTCTGGGGACAAATTAAACCCTAGTGCAGCCCCAAAGGAGAAACAGGACTGAAGAGACACCCAGACTGTCCCTGCCTGCACGCTCCCATCTTTGAAAGTCTTCTCAGTCTGCCCCCACCTCTGGGGGTTACAGTCTAGCCAAACCACGTGAAGTAGAAAGAAAAATGTTTGGCAAGGAGTCGGAGTCTGCTCCTCCGAGCTGCCAAACCTCATCAGAGCCGCCTGCGGGCAAAGCGGGGCTCTGCCATGTCTGTGCAGCTTAGCACACAGTCACCCACCAGCCCCACCGCGGCTTCAGGCCAGGAGGAAAATATGCTGCCAGCCAAGGTGAGCAGAAACCGCCCAACAGTTGGCTCCTGATAGACTCAAGGAAGGATTTTTAACAGCAAGATCACTCTCTCTATTAAAGAAAAAAAAAAAAAATAGAGAGATGGGTCATTTATTGTCTTCAGTGAATTTCAGCAGAATCAATACCACACTGGTGCATGATTTATCAGAGGGGTGACAAGGCTGTCACCCGTAATAACCTTGCCTGTTGTGTGCTGACAGTCACCCAGGGCGGGAGCGAGCGTGCAGCCCCAGCTCAGCAGGGCTAGCAGACGCAAGGCTGACTGGCGAGACAGCTCAGAGGACTTCTGGGCCCTCGCATCAGCAGAGGGGATGCAATCATGGGAGCTTATTGCAGTGAGAGAGCTGCTCGGCAGACTTGAAATTCCTCTTCTGCAAGACGTTCATTGCGAGGTGCCAGCTCCTATTTACTTTGCAGGGGTTAAGCGAGGTGGAGGAGAGGGAATCCTGCACCAGTGGGAATCCTGCCCCTGGATCCAAACTGCCCGAGTCCGGGGAGGGAGCAGCATCCATCCTCAGTCCTGGTAAAGAGGGAATTTGTCTCCTCTGCTCCCTGAAGTTGTGCACGTCGAAGGAGTGCAGGGGGCTTAGTGGTTCTCCTGCTCTCTGTGCATCTGGAGCACAAGTCCAACACACCCCATTTCTCACTGAACCCAGGAGAGACGGGGAAAAGCACAAGGCTCCTTGCAGAGATCTGGTTTTCCTTTCTAAGAGGAACAAGAACAAAAAAGCCCCAGTGGTCTCCTGCAGCAAACAGCCCAGCAGACCCGCTGGCCAGGCAAGCAATTAACACGTTGTCAAAGAAGCAGAAGAACAGCCCGAATGACTGACTACAACTGCAACTCAGTTCCCTTTTGCTTCTTCCCTTTTGTTTTGGAGCCAAAGGAAAACAGAGGGAGTCAACTGCCCTGTTGGCCAAAGGTCCAATTCGACTCGATCACATCAGCACAAAGCAGCCCGCTGCACCCTGAACACCAGGGTGAAATGGATGTAAGGCGGCTGTGGCCAGGCAGCCAGGGGTTAGAAGCCCGACAAGGAGCTCTCCTCTGCCACTGCTTTGCCTGGGGACATTAGAAGAGGCCACTTTGTCATCCCAAAATGTTCAGCTATGCCTCCAGCCAAGCAGGGTTGCCCTGATATTTCTTAACGGCTTCCTCCACCAGAGCTCCAATGGGATAAAAGCAAAGTCTGGAGGTAGAAGGAGAGGAATCATTTCTGAAGGTATTTCTACTGAAAATCACTTAGGGGGTTCTGGTTTCAAATCTCTTCTGGCGTTGAGGAAAGCAGACAGTGGACCTTTTCTCCTGGGGGACACCCAGTGCCTGCTGAACCTTTTCTTGTAGAAGGCATCTTGATCCACTTTATTGCTGGCTTTAATGCCACGATCCTGCTCCATCTGATACAGAAACCCAGGCTGGGAATGGGATTTCAAACAGTGATTTTCAGTCTCTGCAGGAATAAAGAGATTTTGGACAGCCTCACGGGCTGAGCACCATTCACAGGCAACATCAGGAGCAGGATGGGGCTCACACCAGACTGGAAGCTCTGAGCTTTTGCACATCGGCAATAATAAAACCAAAAGAATTACAGAGCCACAGAGGGAAGCGTTAAGCCCCTGAGACAGGGGAGGTCACAAGCCAGAGCTGGCTTTTTAGATGGCACAGCAGCAAGTTTGGCTCGTCCTGCCCAGGAACACACTTGAACTTGACTGAAACAATGAGGAAAAATTAAACAGGAGGGAGGGGGGTGCTTGATTAACTATTCATATGAAGAAAGCACTACTCTCCTTCATAAATAACAAAAATGTGTTCCTCTGCAATTAATATGCATCACTACTAACTTCTCTAATGAAGCCAAGCTCTATCCCAGGAACCGAACACTAATGCTTTCTGTCAGCAACATGCAGCAGCACTCTGAGATTATTTTTTGGTCTTTTTTTTTTTTTTCCCTGATCTTCCTCCCAAGGCGGTAGTTCTCAGCTTGTGTCTGTCCTGAACGGCACATGCTAAGGACCCACAGCCCCAATAGGTAAGAAGGAGCATCACGCTAGACATACAGGAGCAATCACAGTGCACCAGGCAGTGCTACCTGTCCCTGGCGGGCTGTTTTTTTCTTTAACTAGAAGTATAAGCAATCCCTCTTGGTGGCCTATATTTGGACTAGGATATTTAAAGACGTAAAAAAGAGAAAGACACAGAAATCCCCTGCAGGAGGAGGCTGAAACAGAAAAGATGACGGTTGGAGATGGGCAACATGCACCCCATATTTTCTGGTTTGCCAGCCTACGGGTGGATGATTAGAGGATACTGAGATCCGTACCCAGACACAGTGTAAACCACCTCAAGGCAGAGCTGAGCTCCACCTTGCACCGCTCGAGACCCTCACAGAGGGGGTTTCAGGATGTGTCCGGGGCAGTTGCAGGCCCGTAACCAAACGCAGACGGATTATGTGGATATGGTTCATCTGAGACTGCTTCCCATCTCGCTACAGGTCCTTCAGAAAGGTCCTTGACTAATTCCTTGCTTGAATCCTTGCTCTGCATCTTCCACATTAGCTGCACTGTCTCTCCCAGAGTCCTTTCTGATTGCCTGGGTCTGTCCTTTCACAAAAGGCCAGTACAGTGTACTCGCTGCCTCCGGCAGCCCTCTGCCCCCACCACAGAGCACAGCCAGCCGACACCACCGTCTCTCGCCTCCCTAACTGCCGTGTGTCACTGCCTGCCTTCAATCACTGTCACTTGCAGCTTGCGCTAACGGGGCAGGCTGTGAACCGTGGCAGCGGGATGCAGACACGGGTGAGCACCAAGCTGTCCCTCCTGCAGGGACAGTCACCTCCAGGCAGCCGGAAAGGTAGCTCCTTCCAGGGCACCAGCAAGATTCAGCAGAGCTGGGCTGTCAAAGTCCTGAAGCCCTGGAGATCCCAGCTGCTCCACATAGGTGCACTGATGTCTCCTTAAACCGCCCCGAAACCTCCATGAGTGCAACTCGCAGGGAAAACCGCAGCATCTGCGCTGCTGGTCACAAATTCCCATCGCTTTGCCCGCGGTGAGTTGACTTTGACAGACATCGAGCCGTTAGGCCATGCCCAACAGCACATCACCATGGGTCACTGCTCTCCACTTCCACTGCTACTCTGCCCACCCGCTCCAGCAGCCCCAAAAACGGCTGAGATGTGATTTTAATGACACTTTGCTGCCCCCCCGCCCTCTGTGTCCAACTGCAGGCAAGAGGCAGAGAGCCAAATGTCAGCACTAGCAGTCCTTCCAAAGGGGAAGTTTGGGGTCTTCGTAGTCAAAGATCAGATGATGGACCCCGTGCAGCTGAAGCCCATGAGCAACTTCTGAAACTGCCGTGCTCTCTCAGCTCCAGCCCCAGGGAGGAGAGTTGGAAAGGGGGAGCAGAGAGGAATACAGAAGCCAAACCAGCTCACAGCAGCTTTGGAGATTAAGTATTTGAGTGAGTTTCCCCATTTAACCCCTCAAAACCAGGCTTGCACAGCCAAAGAGTGAGACACAAGTCTAATTCCTACCGACAGTTCACACCACATGGTGCTTATGACACCACAGTGCTACCGACTGTACGAATAAAGGAAAAAAACAGTCCCTGGTTTAAAACCTCCTTACACAGGTCCCATTCAGGAGGTCCTGGAATCGACGGATCCCAAATTTTCTTTCACCAGGCTGGCCAAAACCTTCTATCTGCTTGAGTGAGCGCACGATGTTACACAGTAGGAGAGCCAAGAGCAATACTTCTCATCCTGCATTAACAAACATGACTCACCCATTTATTTTCACTGGTATGTTCATGGTTATTTTAAGCTTTGTCTAAAGAATGCCAGCTACTGTATAATAACGGGAATGAAAGATGGCAGTGTTTTTATTTTGCTTTACAACTGAAGATTTATTTTTAGTTCCTTTAAAAAAAAAACCCTGAAAAGTAAAACTGGCCTGTAAATTATTTTAAACACTTCAGCATTCATTTCCTAAAGCAGATCCACATGAGCAAGTCCAGATTCCAGAGTCACCATTAGGGAAAACTAGTGTCCCAACTGCCACCAGCCCTGGACCTAGCTCTGTGCTTCCCTGGGAGTCAGCCTGGCTGCCAGGACATCCCAAGCAAATCCCGCCTCACAGATGAGGGCTTCAGAGAGAAGACTTTGCATTGCAGGACACTTAGTTCAAGCCCAGGTCCAAACACCTGCTGTCATTCCCCAGTCTCTTCCCAGCCCTTCAGCGGGGTAAGATTAATGCTTGGCACGCTGGATCCATCCTTGCTCGGCTCCCCGCTCTTCGCCATTTGCAGCCCTGAGCGCTCCCCACCAGGGGCTGCCCTCCAGGGTTACACCAGAAGCTCGGTTCGGGCGGCCGTCTGCTCCGCACGGTTCACCATCTGCTCCCGTGGTGAGCGGGTGGTGCCGCTGCCTAGGGGTTATGGGCACTGCGGAGGATGCGAGTCAGGACTCCTGGGCTCCGTTCCTACAGACAAATCAACAGAGTGGAGCATAAATATGCAGAGCCCGAGGTTGTCCTCTCTGCTTTGGAAGTGAGGAAAAAAGGGATAGCAACACGGAACACCCATCCCAGCCCTACTGAGTAGTTAGAGCCCAAGGTTCAATAAGCTTTTTAGGAAAAGAGCAGGATTGAAAAATCAACGCTTCCAGCGTCCTTCTCCTTGTCAAGAGTCAAAGACGCTCATTTGACCCCCAGGGCTGGGAGAAGGGCTGCCTGGGGCTCAGTTGAAGCCTGTAGGAAAGGACAAGCTGGGACTGCTGGCTGCTTGTCCTCATGGTGCCAGACAAACAGCACATCTCAAAACACCCTGGATACCCCAGCAGGAGCTGGAGAAGCAGGGATGAGGTGACTCTTTGCATGGGTGATGACTTCAGCTTTGCACATACAAATTCCTCTTATAGCTTCTTCCATGCTGGCAAACGTGGAGCTCCCCAGGGCAAGGCTGGTTGCTTTGACCTGACCATGGCAGGGTTTTCCCTAGATCAGATCTAAGAACATATACCCTCTCCCTCCAGCACACCAATTTCCAGGCCAGTGCATTGGTGTAAACCACAATTCCTGTTTGGAAACTACCGGAAACAGGAGAAGCAGCATGTTTGGGACAAGAGGGGACAAACTTTAGCCGAGCAAGGGAACAGCTCACCACGCAACCATGTCCAACCATCCCTTCTCCAACCCCCCACAACCCTGAGTAAACACCCTCCTGTCTTCTCCCATAGCTTCATTTCTCCTTCCCACTTTCCCCATACTTGTTTGTGGAACAAACCCCCTCTACACTCCCCAGGAGACAGAGGGATGAGGAGCCAGCTGTGGTCCTGCTCATATGAAACGCACAACTCTTCACACAAGGTGCTCACGGCAGGGATGCTTCTCTCGGTTTTGCTCTCCGCTACATGTTTACACCCGCTCTCCTGGCAAATCCGCAATACGCTTCTGCCTCCGAGCAGACCAGAGAGTTCCTAAGAATTTTCCATCACAAAGTCACTGTCAGGCTCCCAGAGCCATGAGCTTTTCCGCAGCCGTTTTCTGCCCTCTTGTGAAGCTCTGCAGAAATCCACAACTAGAGCTCTGCAAACCCACGTCCCCACACTAGCTTGTTTCCTGGGCAGAGGCGTGAAGAGATGATGACTGTCCCCAACTTACATCGCTAAAGATTTCCCGAGTGTGAATGAAGGGCTTTAAGGACCATCACCTCTCCTCAAACAGAGCTTGGCTACCAGTTCTGCAACAACCCACACTGGGCTCAACCCGATTTTATCCTGCCATCCATCGCTTTTCAAAGCCCTGAGCCAGGAGATTCCCCCTTGCACTGCTGGCCTTAGCTGAGACAAAGCTCTCGCTCTCTCCATCCAGCCTAGCCCAGGGCTCCGCTAGGATCCTGCGGGAGCAAAGGCTGATCAATCTATCGATTACAAAAAGCGCAAGCATGTCTGTGCACTCTTCCTACCAACATCTCCCCAGGTGCACCAGCCAGCATGTTGCAGGGTTCATCCCTCCCTCCCCTTTTCATGACCTTATTTTGGGTACTGCCTCCAGGGGACACCAGGATTTAGTGGTTTATCTCCAGGAACATGGCTGGGAAAGGGCAGGGATGCAGTAAGCAGCGTGGAGCTTGGTGTGTTCCTGCCTGCTGAAGATGAAAGTTATTTGTCCAGACGGAGCAAGAACCTTTGGCTCTAACCCAGATTCGGTGCCAGTGTGGGCCGTACCAGCATGGCCCAAATGTCCACTTTAATCCCATATCTCTCCCATTGGCTGCATGTAGGGACAGAAGGGACGTGACTCATCCAGAAACCGAGAGCGCCCAGGGACAGAAGGGGAGGTCTGCGCCGCCTTGCTGTGCACATTGCCCTCCCGGCACACACCCCCCCCCTCCACCTGAAACCCCGCCGCCCCGCCATCTGATCAACAAGTCATTTGCTTGTTCAGAGAAAACAGTGCACGATGCACCAACCCAGCCCAGCCAGATGGGTCCCTCTATAAATCCGTAGCTGCAACTCCCCCTGTGCCTACAACCTGCAGTGCCCCTCCTTTACAACAGCGAAACTGAGGCACAAAAAAGGCTGTGACTCAAAAATACCTAGGTATTTTCTATCCTCTATCCCTGCTACAGACCAGAAGATTGATCCACATGCCCTGGCTACAAAAGCCACCCCAGATCAAGCTCTGCGCAGCAATCAGTATTCTCCTCCTTCCCAAAAGTGTCCATGACAGATGCCAAAGGCTCCCTGGGGTCCCTTTCATCTTCCCAAGGCATTTAATGCTCTCATGTAGATTGTTACTGGCCCCATCAATTACTTGACTTCAGCACAATGACGCAATACAAAATACACACTGCACAGCCCGCCGGCTTTTATATGCCATGGACACGAGAGCAAACTCCATTTGGTCTCCTCCAGTCATTTGTCACAGCCGTTGCAGGACTGTTCCTTAAAATGAAGGGTTTTATTCTGGATTGCATGATCGCATCCAAGAGCGCGACAACACCACACCGAGCCTTTTTACTTCCAAGAGCTGCTTTTCGTCCCTCGGGCTCTGAACCATGCAGGTGCTGCCAGGGAGCTGCTTGTATCGACGCCGGATCCATCCCAAAAGCTGACAATCAGCGCGATCCAGCACGTCCGGAGCCACGCGCCAGATGGCACGGCCACCCCGCTCTGCTCCCAGACAAACACTCAGCGACTCACAGCCCAACCCGCTCTGACAAGTAAGACAGGAGGAAGGTCAAACCATCTGTTTGCTGAGAGCTCAGTGCCATATTTAAGTACAAACCATTTAAAGACTGGGAAAGCTGATCTTAGACTTCCCCATTATACAATCGCTTTAGTCTTTCCTCCACCAAGTCTCCGTGAGCCTGCAGCCACTTTGGGTGCTAAAGCTGAACAGCCAGAACAGAAATAGGAAAGCACCCAACACCTACAAAGAGCAGCAGGGCAGTTGTCCTTCTCAAAGTGATGCTCCCTCAGTGAAGCACAAGACAGAGTCAGACCTGACTGTATGCCCAGAACAGGAAAGAGAAAAAAAAAGACTCAGTTATTTTTCACTATTTAGGTTTCTGAAGTCCTTATTGCTAAAATATTTTGAATTCTCCCTACAGTTTCCATCCCTTCCCAGTGCAAAGCAGCTGGTGCCTTTCATCACAAGCAGCTGCATTTCATGAGACTGTAACTACCGCCAAGTGTTTGGGGGAGCCCTGAGACACATGGGCCCATCTACTCAGGCTTATTCATTCCTCCTGCAAACAAGAAGAACTTGTTGGTTTTTTTTTTTTTTTTGAAACCTAGCACTCCTACACACCTAAACCGTATCTTGAGTCCCCTGGTTTGAACTCCCAGCTCACACTGCTTTGAACAGGACAGCTGGACTACATGACCTTCTTCTGAGCTCCCTCAAGCTGAGTTTTTCAGACTATCCGTTATTTCTAACTCTAAACAGGAAAAACCCTAAGAATCTGTTTCAGGCCCATTGGCTCGTTTGCCTTCAAGCACATACACAGACAGCAGCTACACACAGAGAAGCCTCAGGGGAAGCCTCCTTCACTCCCCCAGGCCCCTCGGTCTCCCTGGGACCCTCACAAGACCTGGTGAACACCCCAGCCTGCCATTTACCCTGCCAGGACCCCCTGAAGGGTACGTCAGACTTCGATTCCACACCCCCCCACACACACACAACATACACAGCGCAGCCTAGGAGCAAAATCGAGCGTACATTAAAAAAACACGGATGGAAAAGAGCTGAGGAGACCAACAACAGCCCAACACCCTCCCCAGACCACAGCCCATCGCCTCAGTGAGGGGCGGCTGCCCCCGCCCGGCCTTTTATAGCCCCGTGAGGGGGCGGGGTCTCTTGCCCTCACTCTTGCCCTTCTCCAACATGGCGGGCCCGGCCAACACCGCCTTGCGCATGCGCACGGCGGGAGCCTCTTAAAAAATGGGAGGGTTTGTTGGGTGGTTTTGTTTGGGGTTTTTTTTGGGTTTTTTTTTTACTATGAGGGGATTTTTTTGGGGCGTCATGTTTAACGCTGCCTGTGGGGTGATGCGGACTGGAAGAGGGACGGGAAGGGAAAAAGAGAGGGGGGCGTAGTGGGGCAGTGGTTGCGTGACGTCAGCGCGGCGGTGTCTGAGGGGAGGAGGCCCCGGCCCCGTCGCTGCCCGTCAGGGACCCGGGGCTCCTCCCGGGGCTCCTCCCGGGGCTGCCCGGCTCCTCCCGGGGCAGGCCGGCAGCGAGCCTGGCCTCTCGGCGGGGCCTGCACCGCTCCGCCGGGCCGCGCCGCGCCCCGGGGGCCCCCTCGCCGCCTCGGTCCTTCTCGGGGTTCCCTGACCCCTCGCTCAGCCCTGGGCTGGCGGCTCTGAGGTGCCCGAAGGTGCCAGGCCCTTCCTAGGCTGTGTCTGAGGCAAATGTTGAAGCAAAAGGCGCTGGGCCTGTTGTCACGAACGCCCACTATGTGTCAGTGCTCCCAAATCATAGGGGAGTTTGGGTGTCCTGATTTTTTACCTTCTTAAATGGCTGCCATTATTGGTAGGAAATGCTAAATGCCCCTGTAAAGATCAGGAGGGTTTTCTGCAAGTTGTCATTGCTCTCCTTAGAGTGCCAGCTAGCCCCTTGTGTTAAACTGCCCATGTGTGGTGTTCAGCTTCTGCCCCCAGGGCCTGTAGTTTTCTGCGTCCCTGTGCTGGTGAGGGTCTTAAAATTTTCAAGAGGCAAAGTCTGCCTTCTCCTTGGGCTTTTGTCTTTCCAGAACGTGCTATGTGGCTGCTGCCTTGCTGTCCCAGGTGGCAGTAACAATCCTACAGCCAAGAGCACTGAAAAGTTCCTGTGTTTTCCTGATGATCAACCCATCGGAAAGGGTGAGTGCAACTGGCTGCCTTTTCATGGGGAAGCAGCTCTTCCCAGGTCTTCTCCCCTACCTAAAAAGAGGGGGGTGATGTAACTTTGCTCTGGTATCATGTAGCATCTACTACTAAGGTATCTTACAGGGTGATCTTAAGGGTCTGGTGAGGCTGAAGAATCTCTGCTAGCCTGAAGTGAAGTAGTGCCTGGCCTAACTTCTTCAGGCTGGAGCTGGAGATCTGCTTCAAACATCTCCTTGTCCTCAAAGGCCCATATGCGCAGCTATCAGCAGGAAAGCATCTACAGCAGAGAGCCCCGGTCTCACTGCAGTGCTCTGTTTGCCTTCAGGCACCATATGCCACTTGCTTTGCCTGCAGCTGTAGGACACCTGTGAAGTCAGTGGTTTTTATCACCATCAGGACAGGTCATCTGGCTGCTGTAGACAGTGACATCATGTCATGCGCCTGGATGAGGTACTTGTCACATGAGTAGGGGAAGGGTTTCTCTAACTAATGCTATGTATGCCACATTCCCTGTTATAAGGGAAAAAAAAAAAAAAGTATGTTGGGACACGTTCTGGGAGCTGCCAAAGTCACAGAAATACCAGTTTACAAGGCAAGGTCTAGGATGGATCACTAATCCCTTTTTTTTCATTCCTACTTACAATAAAGGTTGTCAGTGAAATCAGTGGCAAAAATGTTGATTGTGTTGTCAACTCTGTTAAGATCAGTGTTTTGGAAGGAGGGCAGGCAGATGGGAGCGTGATCTCTGGGCCCAGCGACAGCCTTTCCTGGTGAGGAGGCAGTGAGTGATCTGTGATATAACACTTGTGCTGGCTAAGAGGTAGGCAAGGCGCACGAGGTGAGCACAGCGTGCGGTGCCAAGCTGGGAGAAATGGCATTTCCCCTGGCGTGGGCAAGTTGAGACCACTGTCAGAGCCACACCCTTGTTCATGCTCCTGTTTCAGTGCACTAAGCTGGGGAGGTGCCAAGGAAACTCCTTGATTAATCACTTTATGGGCTGTATAGACACAAACAAACAAACAAATGTTCAGCTTCCATGAAGGTGAAAAAGAGAGACGTAAACTGAATTTTGCTAAGATTAGGCTCTTGCATGAGAAGATTTCAACCCAAAATAAAACTGTTCACTTGAATTTCTACAGTGATTTCTTGCCACCCCAATCCTTCACTGTTTTCCCAAGCTGTAGCTGTGGGGAATGCCCAGTCTGCCTGGTTTGGACCCTGCAGCATCACAAGTTGCTTCTGATTGCTCGCAGAAGCAGCAAGGCACCGAGGCTGGGCTTGGGGGGGGGGGGAAGCAGGACACAGGCTGTAGGCAAGGCTGATGGATCCTTTGGTGTTGGGATGATCTTGCTGATGTAAATGTGAAGCAAAAGCCAGACCCTGCACCCTTTTGTTCCAGGATGTGTGACAGACTAGGCTAATCCCTGGAAAGAGGGGAAGCAGGCTCCTACATCAAGGGGTACAGTCTGTCCCTGTTCTGGAAGTCTCGCAGGAGCTTTGTTTTTCTGGCAAGCCGTGAGCCCTCTCCAGCTCAATGCCTTGCAGTCCATAACCTTTTTTTCAAGAGCCTTTTGCATCAGCAGCTTCAGGGTTCAAAATTCTTCCTGGTCCTGCACAGGGTTTGTCCCTGCCAGGGATCTTCCAACTGTCATGAGGCTTTTAGATCAGTGTAGGGCACTGCTACAAGTATAACTGGATTAGGAAATTTGGGGAGGTGACTCAGCACACAGCTTGGGTGAGCTGAGCCCTTCCTGACCTCTGCCTCTTGCCCTGAACATCCCGCCTAGCTAAAAGCTTCCTCACCCAGGGTGATGCATGTCGAGTAGCCAGACGCTGCTGTCGAAGGGGAATGAATTTGTGTTATACACGGCTGAGTGAAAAAACATTGGGAACGTGGTTTTTCCTGAGTTGCAGGAGGTATTTCTGGACATCCAGTGGTCTGTGTGGGAAGCAACGCACCTGCAGCTCACAGCTAGGTCGATCCCACGAGGCACAGCAGCACCAGCTCATCTGCTGCGCATTCAGTGTGTTTGTGGAGGCATGTGCCAGGGCCTGAAGCCTGACGAGCTGCGTATCTGATTCAAAGCACAGAGGTGATTCATTGTCCCACAGAAAGGAATTCCTCAAAGTCTTTCTCTTGAAATGCCTTGCACATCAGAAACCGTATGTAGGTTGGGAACACCACTGGGTTCCCAGAACATTGCAGCCCTGAGGTCACAGAGTTGTCATTGCAGAAGATCTGTGAAAGAAACGGTTCGGTCTGGCGTCAGCTCGATGCTGAAATATGCCACCTTGGGGAGTCTAGAGAACCTCTTGGCATCTGTCAGCCTATTCCCTGCTGTGTCCTGGCTAGGCTGCTGGGTCGTGCTGTGTCCTGACTAGGCTGCTGGTTCATTTTAATGCCGTAGGAGGAACATCCTATTTTGGGTATTTCCCTGTATTGTCAGTCATTTTGTGAATGCACATGGGGTCCATTGTTTCATTTGTCTACGTGAAGTGGTCCTTCAAACTCGCCCGCCTTGGATGGTCAGTTTGCTCAAGGCCAAGCTTAGCTTTGTCCCCAAAACTGGGATAAAGAAACAAGAGACAAACGAGCAGGGTCAGGTCTTTCGAACCCTGGTGTCTTTCAAAAGGAGCAGGGCTGTGTAAACAGGTTTGCAATGTTTGGGTTTTTTTTTTCCCACTCCTTTCTCCTTTTGAAATAACGCGTTACCTGATGAGGAGTTTATGCTTTCATTGTCCGATGCATCACTTCAGAAAGGTGAAGGGACCGTGCACTGGAAGCCACAAACAAGAGTACTTTGCTCCAGAGTCACAGCCCCTGAGGGTGTCACCGAAGAGAATCCAGGGACCGTCCAGGCAGCAGGCGAAGTGCAAGAGGAAGCCCCACACCACCTTCTCCATCGTCAGCAGGGCAGAGGACCAGCACTTCCTTTACCCCGTCAGTTCCCATTCGCTGAGGGACACTTGCCCAGGGCTCTCACTGCCAAAACAGGCTGGCTGGGTTTCTGCTGGCTCCAGTGGGTGAGAACATCAGGAATGGGAGGAGTCCCCTCTTGGGTCAGTGGTTAGTGGTGAAGCCTCCTGCTGAACTTGTTGTGGGTGAGATTTGAGGACTTAGGTCAGAAGGGCTCTTTGGAGAAGTGGCTCTTTCTATGAAGAAAGACACTTGCTCACCTTGCAAGGGAACCACAGGCTCTGCCCACACACCGTTTCATTCAGGGTGAGGGAAGGAGCAATGTCTCACTGGTTAGAGCTGGGTTTGCTGTGACAGGCAAATTAAAATTTCTACTTAGTAATTCTGGTGTGCAGCCACGTGTGAATACTGCAGAGAAGCTTATTAGCGCTGCAGGTAAACCTCCACCTGTGTCATTTCTAAGCAACATGAGGCAGGTTTAAAGCCAAAACTTCGAGTTTTCTGCAATCCTAGGCAAAATAATGCCCTCTTCCATTTCAGTTTTGTCATGGAAAACCAGTGAACCCTCAGCATTTCAGCTTCCAGTTTGTCTTATTGTTACTAGCGGAATACAAAGAAGTGTGTGCTAGAGTGCAATGTTTCTTTCAATTTTATTATTTATTTTCTTTGACTCTTTCAGCATTTCAGAATTTGTCAGCTTAGGAAAAATTGCACAGCTTTTCCAAAATGATGATGGTTTAAAATGTTGCCGCGTAAATTAAATAAAGAGTTAAAAAAAGACCCAAATCTTGTTCTGCTGTATCTAGGAAGACCACACCAAATGAGGATTGTAGAGGGGAAAGAACAGGACCGTTACCATTCCAGATCTAAAAATAAAAGCTTGAAAAACATGAAAGGAAAGCAAAGAAGACATTTCCATTGAAAACAAGACAACGCTACCTGTGGGAAGAGACCCACTATAGAAAAGCAGGACACAGCATTAGGCTGTACAGTTTGCTTCCAGGCTTGCTTTTTTAAAGGCTTCATCAGTCTGAACTGCATGGGGCTTTTGAAAGCAACGTAGTAGGAGTCAGATTTCTTTGAAGGCTGGGCAGGCTCTGGGCTATCAGGAGTCTTGGTCTCTGGTTTGCAGCTGGGCTGCAACATTTTTCACCAAGCTAAGGTCACCTGCGGAAGGAATCAAGACTCATTTGTTAGGCCAGATTGCAACCAAGAGGTAAGTCAGGGCTTTTAGTCTCCAGAGGGGAAGCACATCCCATTTTTCAGTTCTGGGAAGGAAAAGCCCTGATGATCTAGGCCAGGAAAAGGCTGTTTTACTGTTTATCTGCACCACACTATCATATCATTGATGTTACCACATAAGGAAGGGTATAAAGTATAAACCTGGGGACAACTTGCGCCTGTGTTCCTGAGTAAGTCAGAGTCTCTCCAAAGGGCTCCTGCGGCGGTGGAGCCTGCACACCAGCAGGGCTCAGGCTGGATTAGCAGGTTAGCCACTAGGATTTGCCTCTTTATCCATGTGCCCACCAGGACAGCTGTGCAACAGTTTGCCCCCTCGTTAGTATCTAGACGAGAAGCAGAGCCTGGCATAAAGCGCCTGCAGCCAACAGCCAGAGACGCAGGCAGGGCCGGACACGTGTGTGTGTTCCTTCGGCTCGGTCACATGGATCAGACCCCAGGACTCCCCTTCCCGCTGGATCTGCAGTGGGATCTCGCTTCAGCCTCTGCTGAGCTGGGTTGTCTCCAGCCTCTCGTCCCAGCCACCTCAGGCTTCATGTCTCTGCTGCGTTCGATGCAGACCAGGGCAAGCACCAGGACAGTGGTACAAGAGCGGTAGTTTAAGGATATCAAAACCTGCTTTCCTAGTACCCTCTAGGCAAGAGGAGGAGGGAAGCAGGCCCGACCGGGTGTTTGAGTCCAGTTTGCCTCACAAGAACTGCCAGAAGTGTCTGTCAGACTGACAGATACGGTTTTACTCCCTTTAGGGCCATGCCAGCCCCAGAAGAGCATTTTCCCCCCGCTGCTGCCTTTAGCCCCAGTTCATGTTTTAAAGAGATAAAGAGCAACTTGCAACCCAACCTGCAGACAAACGCCTGCACTGGAGAGAGCACTGTGGCAGCAATGTCACCAGCACAGGCAGGGCCACAACCCCCATCCTGTCCCCCACAGACCCAGCTGATTCCCATGAGCCACCTTTAAAGGAGGCGTTTCAGGCTGAAGACAGGATCTATTGCAGCTGGTTTGTACTGGGTGCAGCTGGGTTTCCCAGCTTGCTTCCGTAGGGGTGAAACAAGCTCCTGCACAAGGTGATTCAAAGAGATGCCAAACTCTGCCCCTATCCGTTGCCTCTGGCAAATCCTCCCTTTGCCGTAGCTCCAAGCTCATGCAGAGACAGCACCAGGTGCGCTTGCTTGAAAAGATGGGGCAGTAATAAAGCAAAAGCCAGCTGAGTTGAGTGATGAGTCATTAAATACTTCTATCTTAGCACATCTCTGCAGCTTTGGAGTAGCTGTGACCATTTTGGTTCGGGTGTTCCTTGCAGGCTGTTTTTTGTTAAAGTTCTCAAAAGCTTTCCTACGTTTTTGTGACCAAGCACTGTGCCACGTAGGGGCGGGTGGGATGCACTGGGTCGTTCAAACTCTGCTCGTGTTTGTGACTGAGATTTGCAGACCAATTTAGTGGATTTGGATGTCACATTCTCATATGATAATTTTCTTGGGGGGATTCTAATTCCCATTTGAATAGGGACAGTGTAACTGCCTGAGGCTGACCGAAATGGTTATATCCTGCCTGGAAGTGGTGGTGCTTGCTAGGAGGCCTGGTAGAAGGGCTGGTGCAGAAGTGGGGCTGGCTGCCTGGGGAGGGGAAGCAGAAGTGCAGTAGGAGCTGCAGTAGGACGGGCTGACTGGCCCTGCTCCTGCCCGGGGAGCTGTGGGTGTCCCTGTGCCCTCTCCGCTCTGATCTGTGGCAGGAACGTAGTTGACGACCTTGTTTTGGGCAGCCCAGCTTTGGCTGCAGGGGTTGAGAGCTGTAATTCCATCCAGGATGGAAGGAAGACAGGAGCAGGTTTTCATGGCTCCAAAGCAAATAAGCATCCAGGTTTCTTTTAGCAAGCTCATTGCAGAGAAAATATTCCCAGGTCGTTGATTTCAGCCAGAGATAGCAGAACATATTACATTCATCTTTTACTGAGCACTCACAGCTAGCTTTGAATCTGGTTACATCAATGCAGCCCTCAGCTGTTCCCCACACTCATGCTGGCAGTCTCCAGGGCACTTTGGATGAAACTTCCCTCTGTACCATTTCCCTTTGTGCAATTAAATAAGCCGTTTATTCGAATAAACAGCTTGTGCTGTAACAAGTTAAATGCCTTGAATCCTTGAGAGTTTAGTGCCAGAACACCTCTCAGGATCTTGGTGAATGTGCCTGATGCCTGCTAGGATCAATGGATAAATTGACCTGGCGGATAAATGCTCTGGAGCATGAATGTGTTGCTGTAGGGAAGCAGCACTAAGGTAGCTCCCAGCTTCTTTCAGATGTCAATAAATAGTATCATGGGGACAAAAATTAGCTGCTTTTAATGTGGGACACCCCAGATTTGGAATTTTTAGCCACGCTCAGCATCAGTGACCCAGGATTTCCCTGCTCTGCACCCTGCCCTGCCTCCACGGAGGGTTTGCATCCCCTGAGCCCCTCACCTCCTTGTTCTTTTAGGCAAGCCAGGCATCATGGTTTGGAGGAGCTTCTGGAACCGTTTTACTGTGGAGCTGATACCTTCCAGCAGCCCCCACAGCTTCTTCAGCCTGCAAAACCAAAATAAGCAGGCAGATTTGAGTGACGGGTAAAAGCAGCAAAAGGGGGAGGGTGCTAATGGTGAACGTACACTGTAATATTCTTTTTCATGACCGAGCAATCCTATGGTGTTCCTGCTAGCCATACCCACTCTCCCTGAGATCTTGTCTTCAGGGAATACCAAATCCTTCTGCAGAGGAAGGGGAGGCCACTGAGCCTGTTTATGTAGTAGGTGTGCATCTGCTTGCCCTGGTCTGTAGAAAAGGAGGGACCCGCTGCCAGCCCACACTGCCCCAGAGGCTGCCCCGTGTGTTTCCCATGGCGCTGCCATCTGAAGGATGTTTAACTACAGCCCACGGCACACCCCGACGCTGGGCTCGCAGGGACGCCTCGCGCTAATCTTGCACCGTGTCCCTTCAGCTGTCTCGCCGCTGCCGAAGGCACAACGACTGGGTTCTGTGTTGCGCTCAGCTTCGATGCCTCTGTCAGGGTGTTCTTACCCTTTCCTGACAAAAGCCGGCAGCCTGTATGGCTGCAACAGGACCCTCGACAGTGGATCCTGCAGTCCAGTCAGCTGCTCCTTCCTCCATAGAGCCAAGCCTGTACCCATGAATGACAACACAGAAGTAAAGAAAGACCGGTAATTAGAAATAACCCAATAAAGGCAATAATTCCTCTTGTCTAGCCACTCTTGCTGCAGCTCAGCCTGTAGATACTGAAGCCTGAGCCAGAATCCAGCTTGAGTTGTTCTTACAAAGCCTCTTCGCAAACAGCGACTGCAGATCTAGAAATATTTACTATAACAACTCAATAATGTCTTAGATACTATACTGCTCCTCTCAAAGACTGCAGCAGCCCTCAGCGGCCCCAGCCACCCCCAACACCCAAGGTCAGTGCCCCAAATCCTCTACCTGGCAGGAAGCACGGAGTCAGGCACTGTGGTACCCTTTTGCATAGGCCAGCGCACGTCCACTTGGATTGTGGAAAGTCGTTCTTCCCACACATGCTGGCGAAGCGGAAATTGCCGTCGAAGTAGTTAAAGCCAAAGGCATCTGTGAGACACGGAAAGAAAGGGCTGACGTCTGCGTGTGCATCCCGCTTCGGGGCTTTCCTTCAGGTCTTGGGGAGACACTTACTGTTCCTGTACAGGAAAAGGGCCGTGTCCTGGTACCCTTGGGAGAAAATGTCGTTCAAGACCTGCGAGAAGAAAACACATGAGGTCACTAAAGAGACCTCCATCCCGGCACTGGCAGGATCTATCCAAGGCTGTTTGAGTGTGGAGGGTTGGGATGGCCCATTTGGGAAGGCAGCAAGCACGGGTGGGTTTCCAACCACCAAAGCGCTGGTGCTTTGCAGGTTGTCAAACCAGGGTGGACCTCATCACAGGTTGACCATCCATCAGCAGTGTCCACCAAAAAAACCACTGCAAAAGCAGTAGGTACTGCCTCCTCCCCTTGAAATTAGATTAATTAATGGTAGAGATTGAGCTGAACCTTAAATCTTGGGAAGGCAGGTCCAGCATTGATTTGTTTTAACCAAAGCAAATCTGGGAAGATGACCTGGTGGCCTTACCATGGTGCTAGGTGGAAAGAGAGCATAGCTGATCCTGCAGAGGTTTTCTATGGAGATCTGAATGCTGCCGTTGAAGATCTGGAAACAGAAGAAGATAGCGGGACAATCCCGCGGACAGATATCGAGCTCCCCGGTGAATGGGGACACAGTGATCACGGCTTCCTCCAAGCTGGAAACAGGCTGCAGGCCGGTGAATCCTCCATCGACGTATCGCTGAGGGGGAAGAGCAGAGGAAGGGTTTGCTTTGGGGATTGCTACAGCACGTGCGTGAGGGCAGCAGGAAAGCAAGCAGCTGCAAAGGCATGTCCTCTCTTCCCACTTGCAACAGCATCTCTTCCCACCTCTTGCTCTTTATCCTGGCCTTTGCCAGCTCCTTCTGCTGCCCTGCCTAGGGCACCCAGCGGCTCCTCGACCAGGTGCTGTAATCCACAGCAGTGGTTGAAATGACGTATCATTATTTTAATTCACAAAGCTTAGTAAAGTTGTTTTGGCAGTCACTAGCCAATTCAAACATCACTGAATTTACAGTGTCATATAAATTTTGAGTCCTGAGCTCAAGCCGTAGGGCTCCCGCATTTAATAATTGCCTGCAAATCCCTGGAGGATTACTCACGGGGCAAGGAAAATGTCGTTTGCTGTATTCCAAAAGGAATCTGAATTTACCACCCACCTCAGTAGGGTTTGAGTTTGCAAGGAGTGCAGCTGATCGAATGAAATGCCCACGAAATAACAGTGCAGAGGAGCCTTGCGCAGCAGCGCTGCCCAGCTCTGGGTCCTGCAAGCTTTATGCAAGCCCTGCGGTCCGGGATAAGCTGGAGATCTGGCCTGACAGCCAGGTACAGACACCTGAGGACTAAATAGGCTCAACCAGTGCAGACCAACAAGAGTCAAGGAAAGATCCTAGCTCTATATCAACCACAAAGCTGGTATCGTGGCTTTGTGGGCTCTGACACACAAGGAGATCACAGTGCATTGGCTGCACATGCTTCACCACCACGCTGCAGAGTTTCTCCTTCACTGAGGGCTAGCAATAAGCTAGCCCAAATTTGCTGACATCAATGCGGTGTTTCGCAGAGTCTGAATACGCATGTGGTTGTGGGAGGACCCTCCCGTGAACTTTGGATACTTCAGCCATGCGGGTCTGCGCTTGAGCTCGTGGAGACATCTGCACTGCAGACAGATCCTGCCCAGGACAACTGGATTGTGTGTCAGAGCCCTGAGTGTGGGCATCCTCTCACCTCACTTTGGAGATCTGCAAGGCAAGATCTAGTCATCCAGGCTCCGTCCGTAGGCAAAGCGGGAGAGGGCTCTCCAGATGGCAATTCCACCCAGCTATCATCTTAGAATGGGATGAAGAACAAGCTCAAAGGCTCTGTCATCCTCCATTAACTAAGGAAGAAGCCTAGCCTCTCTGCTCGAGGGAATGTAAAGTCCAAACCCAAGAACATCCTGCTGGGAGCATGTATTTTAATGGAAATATCACTCACCACGCCTCGGTAGGATGGAGGGATGAATCCACAGTAGATAGGAAGAAAGCAGCTGCAGAGAAGAGCCTGGGGGAGGAGAGGTTTTGCAGAAGTAAATGTTCCTGTCAAAGTTCTGGACAAAAGCTGTTGACTGGGTGCCTGCAAATTCAGGCTTGACAAATTGTCTGGAGCCAGGCTGTCGGTACCACCGGGACTTTGCACTTGACCATGTCAAGAAGAAAGGTTTCAAGAAGGGGAGAACGTTTCATTTCTCTAAAATTGAAACACTTCTCTGGAGAAGGGCATAGCACTTCATTTTTTGTTTTTATAGCTGCCAGCGATGTGAGAATTGTATATCTATATATCGCTGTCCAAACACTGCTCTTTGGAGGTCACAAGGTGAAGCTTTGCAGTCGTTTTTCATGTTTGCAGGTTTTTGGACAAAACCAAGACATCCTCACAAGGCTTTTTAATTCTGCTGGGATTTGTCAATGATAAAGCCACTGCTGGGCCGTTTGTAACCATTTTGCACCAATCTCATCAGCTGGGAATGAGCATCCCGGGCTCTTGGCCTGACCTAGGGCAGGCACCTCAGGGTGAACTCCAACATCTCCGTGGACTTGCCATCCTCTACTGTCTCCCTGGGACAAGCAAGCCCATGACCTCATGGTCAGCTCTGTTAGGGTTTTATCCTGGGATTCTTTCCCCAGCAGCTAATTTACTATGTAATCAGCTGCTTCTTTGGCAGCACAGATGCTTTCTCCCACTTTTTCCTCCCAGGAAAGTACTGAGGCAATGAGGAAAATTACTGCCAATGAGTCTTGGCTGAGGAGAGACCTGTCCAGAAAGCTGGGAGGTCATGTTAGCATTGATACAGCTCTTTGCAAAGAGCCATTAGCACTTATTAGAGCTGGCCAACATGTTGGCATCAGCTTTTTGAGGCTGGAAACAAACCTTCTGCTTTTTTAACATGATTTATTCCTGCCTGACTCTGGATCTAACAACATCTTCTTCCCTTCCTCCAAGCCTCATAGAGCTCACTGTGGTGGGACCACAGCTCTGGCAGAGCTTCCTAACACTCTCCCCATCTTGGGTAGAAAACAGCGCAGTTAAAACCGTCAACACTACCCCAAGCAGTAGGTGGAGGATCTTCCTACGGCATCAGAAGAAGGTCCCTTTACCTGAATGAGCTCCTCTTTCGAACTGAACTCAGAGACCATGACGTTTTGGCCGTCCACCACCCGCGTGAGTGAGATGTGGAGCCGCCCTGAAGCCAGTTGGTAGGAGTCCTCTGGTAGCATCCGCTGCAAAACTGTCTTGATATTTGCCAGCAAGCTGCACTTGGGAGACAGAGGGCCCAGGATGGTTTTCCTGACCTCCTTTGCCATGGCAAAGAAAAATTCCTTTAGGTCATCTGACACAGAGCGGGGGGGAAAGACAGAGAGAAAGTCAATATGCCTGCTGCCCTAACAGTTGTATTTTTAGTCCTATTTTTAACACTGCCCCCAAATAGAGCTTCTTGCAGTTCTGCGTACAACCCCAGCATGATACCGCTGCTATAATGGGGGATGTGGTGGTGGGGCAGAAAAGGGGAGATCACCCCCATGGTGTCCTCAAAGGACAAGGTATTACTGAGCGTGACCCCACTGGTGAAATCCCTGTCTGCACCAGAGATGGGAGCTTAAGATGTGCCTGGCCAGGGATTAGGGAAAGGCTCCAAAGGGCCCTGGGAAGGGGGACGCAGGTGCAGACACCGAGCGATGGGTGCCAATGTGACCTGCACAACACGTTCCTGCCTTCCAGCTCCGATTTTGCACATGGGCAGCCCCAAGCTCCGTGGGGGAGCTGAAAGGGCTCAAAGGTGAGGACAAGGGGCGGACCCACACCTCCTCTGCTTAGGGCTATCCTGCAAGCCAGGCACCCTGGCTCCACTGTGACGGGACTCCACCATCTGAGCTCCCCCAGTGAGCTCCTAGCCAATGTTAATAGCCATTACATGGACCTGCACATCCCAGGAGCTGGATTAAAGGAGCAGAGCTGCAGAGCCCTGGCCGAGGGCTCAGGAGACACTTGTGTTTTAAAGGCTGTGCAATGGTGGGGGGAAGAGGGGTGCAGCAAACCCCGCAGTCAACCTGATCCCAGGGAGGGAGCCTGGTCCCTTTGCTGAATGGGGAGCTTGCCTGGGGGAATACCCCACCTTGGGTGGTTAAACTCTTGCAGCAAAATGCTTATCCAGCTCCTCAGTGCTGCAAAGAGCCAACCTTGCACCCAGGTGGGTTCCCCAGGACCCTGCACTGGCACGAAGCCACGGGCTTTTGCAGGGGTAAAGGTTTCTGGGCTGTCTCGTGAGGTTGCTTTAAAAGCATGGACAGACAGACGGATTAGATAGAGTGTCCTGAGGGCAACTGGACAACACAGGTATTAAGAGGGGTTATAAATGTTTGAGCAGATGTTCAGGCCATGTGGTGTGATGATTAACGCTCGGCGGGTTCACACAGGGTCTTCAGGGGTGCTGAAAGAGCCGGAGACAGCCCAGACAGGTGATGCACCCAATGGGCACTGTCTGGCTGGTCTGTGTCCTGGAAATGGGGGAAAACCTGGAAAAACTGCCCACAAGCTGCCAGGTAGGAGGTGAGAGCTGACCCTAGCTTTGAGGGCTTTGGCTCTGGACAGGTCTTTGACTCAGGGCGAGCAAGGGATGACCCTGGCATGCCATGCTGTGACTGTCCCCACCTGCACAAGCTTGCTGGTGACAAGCATGTGCCCAGGAGGTGACCCTGTGGGGTGGCAGAGGACAGCCTGACTCAGAAAGCTCAGAGCTCCTCACCCAGCCCGGGTCAGGGCAGGGGCTGGGTACAGGACCGCAGTCACCCCATGGGACACCCCATCAGGAGCCAAGCACAGCTCTAACCCTGCTTTTGGCCCAGTCCTCCCCAATGTGAATTTGACAGAGTTTGTGCCAGATTCGTTTTCCTTGTTAAAAACCCAACCAGAGTCATTACCAACCAACAGATCTTTTCTTCCCCTGAGGAAGATGTTGTGGGCACAAGATCATCTCATCACCTCTAAGTGGATGGTGCCTACCACCCCCAGTGAAGCAGACCCCCATTTCAGCACTGGTGCCCACAGCAAGAGCTGTTTCCAAACCGGTTTATACGTGCTGGACAGCCCCAGCTCCATCCAAATACACCAGCGTGAGGAATCAGAGAAGAAAGTTTGGGGGCCCTTGCTGATTTGTAGAGGAGTTCATTCCCATATGGGCAGAAAGGTTCCTTTCTGCTTTGTCTAAATATATTTGCCAAAGTTTTGAATGATTTTTAGCTCCAGCAGAGTAGTGCTAGCATGCACCAGAGGTTTCAGGAACTGCTTCCTCCATCGTTATTTGGACCCTAATAAACACACCACCACTCCCCCACTCCTCCTAAACGTCCCCATTGCTTGAAGCAGGGCTTGGATCAGCCTTCAAAGACTTAAGTCTTGTGTATGCTTGTTTACACATGGACACTAATTGGAAATATGGCAGGATTATTAGAAGTGGATTAACTGCTCTGAATTAATTCTACACATAGGTGATCGTATTGCTGAGCTGGGGAGCTGTTTCCACATTATTTGAAGAGGTGCAGAGTAAAACCTCTTCTGCAGCAACAGGAGAAACCCCAGCCCTAGGCTGGAGCTGGGACTGCAGTTCCTCCGGGCGTGTCCCGCTGACGACCTCTTGAGCTTTTGCCAAGGGGAAAGATGCTCCACTATCACTCTTTGGAAATGGGAATCACGCCACATCTTCCCTCGTGCTGGGAAGGTTGAGTGGGATAACCCAAAGCAACGTGCAAACAGGGCTGTATAGACACCGATGTGCCTGCCACTCATGTCCCTTCGTAGCTAAGGATACCAAGGGACCTGATCCGTAGGGGGAAAGGGAGCTTTACATGGGCATATCCGCCCACCACGGCTGCGTGGACTTGCTCTGTGACACATCTCAGAACACCTCGTAGCACAAGAGAAGCAGATCTGCTCCCTCAGCAGGAGCCAGTAACAGACAGCTACGTCTGGATGTACCCATGCGGTATCTACCGGACCGTCTGAGGTAACAGGCAGTAATAACCATTTTTTCAGCCTATACCACCCAAAATTGCTCCAGGGCGGCTTCCAGAAGTGGCAACATCTGCTGTTTTCTTTTATGCCATGTGGGTGACGCCAGTTACGCCGGTATTGCATCCCCACTGGTGCTTTGAGGCATTAGCTCCTCTATTTCTATTTTGAAATAAAAGCTCTATAGTAAGGAAATCTAGGCAATGATTGTCTTACCAAGGCCGACGCCGCACACCACAGCGGCAGCGATGAGCGAGCCAGCAGACGAGCCGTAGACCTTGCATGCGGACTTGAGGAGCTCAGGAGCCAGCTCCAGGAGGGACTGCACCACCCCAACCTGATACAGGACGAGAAAGCCACTGCCCGAAAAAGAGAGCGAGAAACGGGTGCTCGAGCCCCGGAGATCCTCCTCAGCCATCTTGAGATCAAACTGGCGTATCCGGCTCGATGACTCAGGTTGTCCTTTTTCACCAGGTGAACCTCAAGCTCTCTTCTCTTCTGCTTTCTCCAGGCTCATCTCTGGCTGCAGAGGAGTTCAGAAGATGGATTTTCTACCTCCTTTTATGACAGCTCCCCAAGGCGTTTAGATTCATGAGCTATTTTAATTACTGCCTGTGCTAAAAACAGAAATTTTCCCCTGATCAAAACAGCTCTTGTAATCCTCGACCACAGCCAGCTCAGTTGCTCGGGGCTGAATCAAGGCTCGTCTTTTATACCGAGTGATCTGCAGTGCCCCGGGAGCCCTTCTGGCAATGGTCCCCGCATTACTGCGCCCGTCACACTCGGAAACATCCCTGCAAAAATTCCTCTTTGCTTCATGCTTTCTTCATCAAGGGTGTTTTCCTAAATAGGATTCTCCATCAATCCCAGCTTAGGCACAGCTCAGTACTGAGCGAGTACAGCCTTGTATAAGACACTTAAAGCCAGAGGGTGTTACACAAGGGGTGGATGCAGGGCGTTACGTTGGGTTAGGTTTGGAAATATTGCTTATGTTTTCTCCCTCTTGGAAGGGTTTTGTCCTTCCCTGGCTCTTGGATACCCTTTGCGGGGGAAAACCAAGAAGCTGGATTGGCTTTTCTCTTCCCCTCCAGCACTGTGCTCTATAAGGCCCCAGAAGGATGCCTGCTGCAGCAGCATGTTCCCCAAAGCTGGGGTTACTGAACCAAAATGAAACTGCCTTTGGGCTGTCTTCATTGGCTGGGATAGTTAAAAAATAGGGAGAAATGCAATAGGTTTCTAGTGTCTTTTCAGCCTAAATAACCTAATGCTGCTGCCAACATGCAGAACAAATATTGCCATTTTAAACAGATGTAATTATGAAGTATTACTAAATACTGTGTTGCTGTCCAAATACCTACAGCGTGCACACTATATGATGAATATTACAGTCAAGGTTGTTTATACATACATACATAGGCATGTGTATGGTATCAGACAGGCTGAAGGAGAGACCTCCCGTTCCCTGTGTGGGTGCACCAGCCCAGCCAGGAGAGTACAAGAAAATAGACTACGTTCTCAGCATCCTGATGCAACCTTGCAATGCTGTTTCACCCCAAATTTTCATACGTTTTTCCTTGGCCTCTCCAGTCATCGCTGGGTGCCCACAACAAGAGTTGTGTCCTGTGCAATACCTGGGGAGAAAGACCCCCACCTCGATGTGCAAAATGTCCCTGGGTTGAAGTTTCGGTGGTCGCTGCCCATCAGCAGGTGAACGTTGCCTGCAAATCCCCCCAGACAGATGTCACTTGGCGTGGCCGAGGCTGTCCTTGATGGCTTGCCTGGACAACAGGACAAGCAGGAGTGAGCTGTCAGCTCAAAGATATATTGACGTGGGATCTGGACTATCCTGGAGGGGAACAACTGCTTGAATTAGGGCATTTGCATATGACCACATCCTGCTGTATGTACAGCCTTACTGGATTTGGTCTTCTCATTTCTTGTCTTTCTGGTGTTTGATGTTGTTTTTACATTATCCCCTCATCGGGGGAGGCTCCCACACATTTCAGCCTTTCTACCAGCCTTCTGGTGGTATCTGAGCTTGGTTCTACGTGATTTATGCCACTGTCTCCGCCAGCCCTTGAGAAAGCAAATTCCTTCATTTAAAGGAAGCACCGGGAAACGTCTGCAGGCAGAAGAAAGGCAGAAAGTGTCACCTCTCACTGTGACTGGTGCAAGTGCATCAGAAGCGCATGAGTGTTGCCATGCTGGAAGAAATTGTTTCCGTGTTCTCTGTGCATTAACTCTTCCAAATAAGTGCATCAGGCCTACAATAAATTCAACAGGCACCACATGGAAGAGGCGTAGGATGCTCATGCTTCACTCAGCACTTGCATCTCCTCAGTTGAGCCCAGCCCCAGCTACCAAGCTTCGGGAAAGGTGTAAACCATCCCATAGGATCTGCAGGAACATGCTCCAGTGCACAGCATGAGGATGGTTTCCTTGCAGGACCTGGTCTTGCTACAAAATGTGGTGCTCCACAACATGTGCAAACCCCAGCTGAGCTGAGCTGGGAGATGTTCTTCCCCCAGGTTCTCCTTTGGGCATCTTGTAATAGTTTCTTTCCTTGCAGCTGCCATGAAGTAACGTGTTAAATGGGGTTTTCCATTCCCAGGGCCAGATGATGAAGGACGGTGTGGTGGCCATGAAAAAGCTGTTATCCCTGCAAGAAGACAAGTGAGTAACTCCATGGGGAGGTGCACGATGAATGCAAGAAGGTTCCTAACAAGGAGAAATCCCAACAGACAGCACAACCCCACACTGGCACAGGGCCAGCCCGAGGAGATGGGCAAGGAAGGCAAGGCAGGGCAGACAAGAGGACGAGTGTCTGTGCACAGGGAAGGATAAGAGCCATCTGACCTGACAAGGGGAGGGCAGCACCCCGAAATTTGACAGCTCAGACCTGTGAGGACTTAGGCATGCTTAGATACCCTGGGGTCCCCTTGGGATCCTCAAAGCCCAAGAGGATCTGGGCTTTGGGGACACACCTTGGGGGTCTGCCAGCTCAGGGGGTGCACAGCCACATCACACCATTTCCCACAAATTACCTCGTCCTGCAACAAATTATGGGGGGCTTCTCAAGGCAGGAGGGGGATGCAAAATCTGCCCTGAACCCTCACCCGCTGCAAACACCGAGGCCCCTGGACAGCATCCCAGGAGGCAGCATCCTCCTTGGCCCAGTGCCATGTTCCCGTGAGATGAAACCTTGTCATCATCCTCTTAGTGACAGCGAATTTTGCATTAATTGTCTCATTAAGTGCCAGGCTGATTTTCTAAGCCGCCCTCCCCCACCTGGCACTTGTCAAAGCGGGATTAGTGGGGACTAACGGCTTCAGAGATGCAAGATCCCAGAAGCAGCCCGAGATGCTTTGGGGAGAAGGTTCCCCCAGCTCACATTGAACACCGGGTGGGCAGGGGAGCTGTGTGGGGCACGGGGGTGCTTTTTGCCCAGGCAGGATCAGTACCCAGATGGCCGGTGTCCGTGATCCCAAGGATTTTCAGGCGAGGCGATTGTCTCAGCCTTTTGAAGCCACAGCAGGCGTTTAGGGAAGGATGAAGATAATACTGAGAGCTGGAAACCGATCAAAACCCTGGGGCTAATAAGTTGCCCTTCTTTAAAACCTTAATATCTTGACTGGCCACAGGCAATCAGGGTCTCAATTTTATAACCAAGAGATTAAGCCAAAGTGCTGTAGTTGCTCACGAGAAGGGACCTGGGCTCCAAGAGCCACCAGCCCTGGGGTGCCACACTAATGGCAGCCGTGGCTGCTCCTGACCTCATTCCACTACGCATTCCTGCTTTGGGTTGGGTTATTTGGGACCAGGAGCCCCTTGTGCAAGGGGCTGTGCAGGGTTTTGCTCCTTGTTTCCCCAGCACCGCCACCCCCATGGGCGGGGAAAGGTCTGGTGACCACAGAAGGAGGATATTTGGTTCAGCCATGATATCGGGAAAAGCACAGGAGAAAGAAACGGGAGAGATGAGTTGTTTTGCTCACCAGCGTTTTGCCTGGCAGGCGTGTCCCCCGTGCCGAGGGAAGATAACATCCCCTGGGAAGTCAGAGAGGAGACAAAACCCTTTTCTGCTCCATGCAAATCCCAACCCACACCAGGCACCGCATGAGCTCAGATGCAAAACAAACAGGGGTGTTGCGTGATCCTCCTGTTGAGTCCCCACCTTGTCCCCAACACCAGCACACCCTGCCCTGGACACAGCCCCAGCAGAGTTTCCCAGGCTCTGGGCAGGGACAGGAACATCACAACGGTTGCAAACAGGCAAGAGCAGTTTCGGTTTCTCCTGCCGTAAACGTCTCCCAGCTTGGTTCCTGGCCAAAAATAAACATGGTGCTGGCACTGTGCTTGTTGCTGGCATCACCAGGCAGGACCCAGGAGTAGGACTGGATGTTTTTCGCAGTCCAAGTTACCCTGGGCTAAATTAGATGGAGCCCCTGCAAGCTATCCCCTTCCCTGGGGCTTTTCGGCAGTCGGCGATTCAACCCTTTGCAGCTCTATCAAAGGTTTCCTTCAAGGCTTCGCCAACAGGGGGATGCTGATCTGGGTGGGGAAGGGCTGCTTCCTTCCTACGAGGGCTCTGCTTCCCCATTTTGTTTTACTTAGGGTTTTTAAAGGACTGAAAAGATCAGCTCCTCCGGGAGAGCAGGTGCTGGGCAGACAAAGGCTGTCACCAGTGGCCCGTGGGAGGCTGTCACCCCATGCATGACACTGACCCAAGACCCACAGGTTGGTTTGCCACCACCATCGCCTTCAACCCGCTAGATCATCCCACCTCTTGTACACTGCGAAGGCCGAAATTTTGTCCCCTTCACCCCAGGCTAGGTCCAACCCTGGCAAGGGAGATGGTCCTGCTGGTGCCACCACGCTGAGCGCTGGCAATCCCCCCAGCCCCGAGCTGCCTTAATCCATGGCCCTGCTTAGGGCTCTGGGCAAAGATTAGCTGGGAACATTCCCAGCGATTAGGGTTTAATCGCTTTGACATTTCACATCTTCTTAGACCTCGTAGGTGAGACCTTGGCAGCTGTAAATCCCCTTGGTCCTTGAGCGAGAGACAGCGCGGGCAGCTCCTGCGCCACTCAGGAACAAGCTTTACCCAGTTCTTGGTGTCAGATCAAGCTGCTTTGGCTAATAAATCTCCTTCTGCTGTAAAGAGAATGGCTATAAATGGTAAAAAATAGCAGGACCACGCTGTGTAAGACTGTAGGACTCCCTTTGGGCCACTTAGAATCTGATTTGAAAGGAGCAGCCCACCACAGCCGTAGCACAGAAAACGTTATCCCATGTGTAACAGCCGTACACATCACCCATGAGACAAGCCTGGCTCTTATTTAGGCACCAATTTATTTGAGTTTTAGGGTTTTTTTTCCTGAACAGGACTCTTGGCCGACAGCAGAAGCTACAAAAATTATGTTGTACATTCACAGATACCTATAGAAAAGTAGGTAAATAAATACACATACATGAATACAAACAAGCCATGAGGTTCAACACAGGCACTTGGTGAGAGCTAAAACGCAAAAACACGGTTAAATTTACAGGTGATTTACAGATCTTTGCCCCCAGCCAGGTGAGTTTGAAGCATTTCATGCTACTGTGGCATCGCTGCCGTAGAAGATTTTTAATTCCACAGCTCAGAAAATCACCCCACATTCAGATCACCAACGGGGACTGTCCCCTCCGTCAGTAAATCTGTATCCTTGGGTTCCCAGGCACTGCAGGTCCTTCGGAGAAGCCAGTGTCAGTCTGGGCTCTCGCAGTTGTCTGTGCTGAACTTTTCTCTGTTCTGCTGAGACAGAAGAAAACATCCATGAGGTCCTTTCCCAAACTGGGCTGGTGCTATTGGTCTTCTAGATGGGTTTAGGAGGAAATTCTCCCCGAGGAAAGCTGCGGGTACAGCAGGTTGCAGCAAACCCATGCACTACGTGGCATCTCCTGGCTGTGGAGATGCAGTGGGCAGGGAGCAAAGCAAGTCCTGCATGTGTGTGCATGGGCCACACTCATGTTGGAGGAAGGCAAAGGCAGCCCAAATAGCACAACAAGGCAAGATCCAGCACCCAGTCACCCCCCCGAGTAAAAGCCAGCATGGCTGCTACCCACCCAGGTCTGTCGATCACCCTAAAATTACACCACTTGCCCTAACTTGCTGCTGGAAGCTCAGCCCCAGCCTTGATCCTCCTCCCTACCTGGAGAATTTTGCTGTAGGGTGGAAACGAATCTTCCAGGTAGCGGGTGCCGAAGCCCATGATCCTGTTCACTGCCTGGTTGCAGATGCCCGCCACCTTGGCGGTGAGGTGCACAGCAAAGGCAAACTGGATCTCTCGGGGGTTGACATCGGGTCTGCTGGCCGTCATTTCCTTGCGGACGTAGGCATCGGCCAAGTTCTTGAAGGAGCTGTAGGACATGTCTCTGAAGAACATCCGTAGCCGTGCGTCTTCCCTCACCTGGTTAAGAAGCAAGTGAATACACGTTATGAACTCAGTGTGTCATCCTTGCATGGATGCCTTCGCTCCACGGTAGGATTGCAGCTGAGGGAGCACAGACAGCCACGATCACACCCAGTCGGGGAATTAAAAGATGCCATTTCCTTGATTTTACTGAGTGTTTCCTTGCACCGGGGAAATCAGTAGTGTTGCTGTATTTTACAGCAGTACACAGCTTGATCCAAATTCCCTTGGCCCCATTCAGCTGACCACAGCTCCCCTCTCACCTGCCTGTCCAGCTCATCTCCTGCAGTCTGGAGCAGGGTGACAATTCTCCTGATGGCTTCATCTGCAGAAAGAGAGATCCCACGTTATCTCCAGCACTTTCTCCAAGCTTCATACCCAGATGCTCTGTTTAGTCCCCAGGAAAAATTCCCTGAGCAATGTTTATCCACCTCCATCCCTCCAAAACCCGTTTCAGCCTATTGCCGAGTGCCTTGTTATCCTCAGCCAGATAAACCAGCCCTCTGCCTTGGAATTTCTCTTTCCCCAGAGCAAGCCCCAATGCTGAAAATCTCCCCCAAAGTCTTCATATGACTGTTTGGGTCGCATAAGCCCCTGGGCCAGGATTGAAGCAACGTTTGGGTCCCGTGGAGGCTCTGCGTGGGGACAAGTCTTGTGCACGTGTGTTTTCTACACATGCCAGTGATGAAGCGCTTGCAAGGGCGACACTCACCGACCCCATCGGCGCTGGCTGGCAGCGGTGGCTCTGGGCGTCCGTGTGCTCTGCTGCCCTGGCCCTCACTGCCCTGCACGATCAGCCCGATCTCTTCTGAGACTTGTGTGTAGTAACCGTCAGGCTGCTCCTCTGAAAGAAAAACACATATTCAGAAGCGAGGGTTGATTTTTTTTGTTGGCCATTGATTGAAAGGGAAAAGCAGCTGCTGCATCCACGTGGTGCTCGTGCCCACCCCGGATTAGTGCATACCGCCGGCGAAGGATGGGGCTGTGCTCTCTGAGCCGTCACCGAGCGGCTGCGGCTTGCCCTGGATCCACCGAAGCTGCACAGAAATCCCCTCACCGGCTTTTTGGCAGGGGAAGGGCTGGGGCAGGGATGAGGGTGTGCTGCGGGCTCTGCCCATCAGGCCATGGCTGCCCGCACCCTTCCCCGCAGCTGATCAAAAGCAGCTGAACATTGGCCCTAGGGTGGTTTAAGATTTAATCTCAGGTCTTGAATGCAGGTTTAAACTAAACCACCGTGTCTCTTGTTCGCCACAGGGGGAAAACCTGTGCTTGGATGGTTAGTGCCGAGCAGCTGTTTTGGGGTAACTTGCTGCACTCACAAGTTGGAGCAATGATGTGTGCTCAAAGCACGGGCAGATTGACCCTTTCCTGGGGCAGCAGGTTGAAACTGGAGTCCCCAAAACCTATCCCAAACCCCAGAAAGCACCAAGAGGGTGATGCTTAGGCTAGAAACCAGCCCTAAACACTATAGCTTTCCTAAAAGAAGCCCAGTGGAGGTCCCCAGGGTTGGGTTAAGGTCGGGTTAGGGGTGGTGGGGGTCCCACCTGGGGTGGCTGGAGACTGAACGTGCCGCAGGGGAAGGCAGCTGGGTCGCTTGGCCCTCACCCCGGCTGCCGCCTCTCCCCGCTCCTCCTCCACGTGCTTCTTGAAGGAGAAAACCCTCTTGAGGCTGGGTTTCCTCTTCGGGGCTCTGCCCAGTGGCGGGGACATGCTTGAGTCCCCTCCGGGTCTTTTAGACCCTTCTGCTTTGGAGCTGTGAGGAGCTTTGGCATCTTTCTCCTTTGCTTTTTGCCCTGCATTTTCCTTCTGCTCCTCAGCATTCTTCTTGAAGAGGAAATTTAAGAAACTTTTGAACCAGGTACGTTGAGTTTTGCCCTGGGAAGAGTTTTTTGTGCTTTTCCTCTTGGTCTCTGGCTCCTCTTTAGGGACCTCCCGGGGAGCTTTGCTCTCATCATCCAGAGCCTTGTCCAGGTCTGGTGTTTTGGGTCCCTCCTCCTGGTCCTTCTTGGGGCTGAATTTGGCAGACGAATACTTGCAGAAGTCGCTTTTCGACCGTTGCAGCCCATCTGCCTTCCTCCCTCGCCTTCTGGCTCCCTCCTGAAGCATCTTCTTGGCCACCGAGTTTTCACAGCAGCTCAACGAGCGACTGACATAGATCTCCAGCACTTTCTTGGCCCCTTGCCTGTCCAGCGAGAGAATCTTGCCTGATGGCTGCCTCTCCACATCCCACCGAGGCTTCTCCACAGCCAGAGCCTGCATGTTGCTGCAGAGAAAAAAAAACATTTTCAGCCTGATTTTTGCTTGCCCCAGGACACTGCGCGGTCAGCTTGGGCATGACGGAAATCACCCCCATTTTGGCACCCAAGGGTGCTTTGGGTGTCTGGGCCCGTTTATGTTCCCAGTAAATGATCAACCCTTTTTATAGTTGTTTTCTGCGTGCTCCTTACGCAGGCTGCACACGCGAGGTTTTACAATGGGCTGTAGACACTGCTGATAAGGGAAGTGAAACTGCGGGGAGGGGGGAAACGAGCTGGGCACGTTTCAGAAGGAGAGCCTGGTTATCGTCCAGGGGGTTTAATCCAGCAAAGGGATCATCCAGATACTATGGTGCTGTATCTTCCTGTTGCAGCATGTTCCCATACTGCATTGAAAAACTACATGCCAGGAGCACCATCCCCCTGATGAATCGCATAACCCAGATTTTTCAGTATCTTCTCTTAAAGTGTTGGCTGCTAAAAAAGCCCCTAACATTCCTCAAGAAGGCTGGGTTCTTCCAGTCCTTGGAAAGGCCAAGGGCAGCGTGGGCTTTTGCAAATATCCTCGGTCACTGCCAACATTGGTGGAGCACCTTGTGATGACGCAGCCCCTCTGTGAGCTCTCACCAGCATAAGGCTGTGAACGGAGCTCAGAGCACCCCATCCCTGCCTTTCCCATTGCCCTCTTTCCCTACATTTACAAGCAAAATTAAACAGAAGACTCTGCTATTGAAAAACCAGAGCATCGTGCCTGTGCCTCGTGCTGGCTCTGTTTCTGAAACCAATTTCACCCTTCAGAGAACCAGACCCAAACCAAACTTTCTCCCCCACTGAACAGCACAGGGGAAGCCAACACCGAAATCCAGCGCGCTCAGCGGTACAAACCGCCCTAGGGCTGGGCATCAGCCTCTGCTCAGTCTGGATGGGCATCATCACAACGCACAAGCACACGCACCCACCCCAACCGGGCCTTTTTTTCTGGATCAAGAAGGCAAGTTCCCTTCATCCAAGCCAAAATCAAAGCTGCCCGACCACCTGATAATAAATCATTCCGCTAGATTTAATCACAGCAAAGAAACACCCCCCCGTCCTACTTTGGTGGATTCCAGCACATTGGCCACATCATTCTTTATTTGCTCTTTTGGTATTTACCTTTCCATCAGTATTCCTGCCTTTCTGGACATATGTCGAGACAAGCTCCTCGGCTGTGGGTGCTAAGGGTTGTCAGGCTCTCCTGGGAGGTGCCTGTTTTATACCCAGGACCGATGCTTGCCTGAGTAAGTTCTATTTTTAGCAGCCATTCAGGTAGAAGAACGGCCAATGATTTCCGCCTGGGATCCCCGCTATCACCTCCCTCATGGTGGAAAACCAGCGGGCGTGAGTTTCGCTGGGGGAGAAAACAATTTCCTTATGACAAATAAGCAGCAAAACAGCATAAAAATCACCTGTCACCTGGTGTAAGTGCTGGCCTTTGAAACCAGCTATCTAAGCCAGCTGTTTAGCGTTTGGTTTTGGTTTGTTTTGGTGGTTTTTTTAATGAGTGTGATGCTATGTATGGGCTTTTCCTGGTTGTTTTTGTAAGGAGAAGTCATAACTTTCTCAGATAAATGAGGTTTCAATGCAGCAAGCAGATTGCCCAGCACACATCCCAGGAGCTTCCAGGAAAGTGGATGTTGGGGGCTGTGTGGGACCGCAGACACTCCAGGGCACAGTGCTATCGAGTTGTTGCCTAACACCGAGCCTGGCTGGGCTGCAACATCTTTGAAACCCACCCCAGGGTCCTTCAGACAGCCCGTGCACCCACCCTAAGGCATGAAACGGGACCAGCCCCATCACCCGAATCCTTTGCACCCACGTGGCTCCCACTCAGCCTGGCCCAGGGCCAGACCCGCAGGACAGATCTGCACACCCCAACATCTACAGTCTGCCTCTGGGCCGAACAAACCTTCTTACACCAAAAAGACCCATCTGGCCCCTCAGCCGTCCCCTGGCACCCCTGTGCCTGTTGCAGCCTCCCGCAGGCTGCTGCCCACCATCCTCATCGCTATTTTGCCATCTGATGGCAACATTTCACACTGCACCTTGCAGGGACGGTGCTGGATGCAGACGCATCTGCCGGGCAGCGGCTGCGGGCGCACAGGCTCTGGAAAACCCCTCAGCAGGATTTCCACCTGAGCAGTGCTGCGTTTGCTCTAGTTTTCAGCTGGGATGATGTGCTGCCCAGGTCCCTCCTGGATGGAATTGGGAATCTTTACCTGATAACGGGTTCAGCATGCAATTGAAACAGTCCAGGATTATTCTCTTTCTGTTTCTACAAACTTTCTGTGCCATAATTTCCTATCATTGGGAGAGATCCAGTCCATTTCCCTCCATTTCTCCTAAGCCTACATCGATGAATCAGAGTCTGGTATTGATTAGGAATTACCTGGCTTTGTTTTTCAGCAGCCACATCTACTTCTGATAAATAATTAAACCATCCATGAGGAGCTCCATGCTGCTAACTAGCATATGACCACATCCTTTCATAAGCACGTCGATTCCAGTGGGTGAAAAGGAGTTTCACAATCAATTCTGTTGGGTTTTTTTCTCTGCAACAGCCATAAAATGAAAAGCCGCATCCACTCTCACAACAGGGCACTGTTTGGCCATCTCCAATTTGGAGATCTTGCTAAAGGAGATCATCCAAGGCTGAGTCCAAACACTGTCCCTGCTCATGGAGGACTTCTCATGATTAAACTGGGAATCAGCATTGACTTACGGCCTCTTGCAGGCTTTTGCTCTTTGTGGTAGCATTTCTGGACACAGCATGAAGGTGGGATACCCACAGTGAGTCCAGGAAAAATCTTGACCTGAATTGTGACTCTGACCTTTACCCGAGTTCAGATTCCTTCTGGGATTTGGGACATGCTCAAACTTAATGGGTCAGAGGCATAAGAAAACGATGTTTGCAAGAGACCTGAGACAAACCAAAAGCCCATTACCAGAATAGGGGGAAGAGAGCTGGATCCAAATTTGCTTTTCTCATCAACACTGGGAGAGAATGAGGAAGCTGGCTGGAAGCACAGTCATGCAGAGGGCACACACAGCGCTGAGGTTGGTATCTTCAGGCCAGAAATGTTGGAAGAAAAAGCAGAACTAAAATCATGGGGACACAGCAGGGGATAACTGGTTTATTTACAGAAACTAGCTCCAGAAGTCGGAAAGAACCAAGGGAGAGGTCTTCCTCACATGGAGCTGCGAGATGCAGCATGTTCCAGAGGGTTCAGGAGAAGGTGGGAGTCAAATCACCCAAATTTCTTGGGAACAAGACAGACAGGCCACAGGCTGAGGCTGGACATCAGGAAAAGTCTCCTCTGCAGGAGGGTGGGACAACCTCAAATGGGTGTCCAGAGGGGTTGGGAATCACCATCCTTGGAGGTTTTCAGGATTTGGCTAGCCAAAGCCACAGCCCACCAACCAGGTGTTGGAGGCACTTGTGGTTTAAGTGGAACACAAAGGTCCCTTTGAGCCAACACCAGCCGCTTGGGCATAAAAGTGTCTGCACTTTTGGATCCAAATCCCAACAGGGGTGTTGAGGGCAGACACTGCTCCCTGCACCCGCCACAGTTCGAAGAGGTGGCACAGCCAACACGTGGCCTTGGTAGAAACCTCTCAGCGTGGTTGTGCAGTGCCTCTCATCCAAGAGGGTGGTGGGCACCATCCCCCAAAGCAAATCTTTTCCTCCCGCCCTGGGACTGGTTTTAGCTGCTTCCCTCAGCAGATGAGCAGTGCGAGACAGCGGCGGGCACGCACAGGCGTTTGCTGCCGTGCAACACCCTGCCCCAAACGCCACCAGGCGTGGGCCTGCTGAAGCATGGATGATGACCTCCAGGGAACAAAGCACCTGCAAACCTTCGGGAAAGCTCACATGGGGCACCCGCCTGCCTGCCACCACCCCTGGACTTCAGCCATGGCAAAAGTCACCAACTGCTGCGTGCTCTGCCTCCCCACACACCCACACCAAACACCCCGGCGCGACCGGCAGCTAGCCGGCTGTTTACCGAAAGGGATGGGTCCCCGTTCCAGGAAAGCAGTGGGTTTACAGCTCCTCCCGCCTCTGTTTACCACAGGGAAAAGAGACACATTGCTCTGGGAAGGACACGAGGGCTTCCTGGGAGCATGGAAAGAGCTCATCGTTGCAGCCCATCCTTGCAAAGGTGCCCTTTGATTTTCACCCTCCAAGATCCTTCTGGAGCCGCAGCAGCACGGCACAAGGAGGGTTAAGTGATTTTGGCGGCTTCCCAACCAGGAGAGGAAATCCCCATCCAGCGAGATCCCTAGTCATCACAGGAGATACAGGTGAAAGGAGAGCATCTCGCATCACGTGCCCTGTGAGCACCGCACAAGCACGGGGCCACCCTCACCGGCTCCAACACAACGAACGACACAGGCTGGAGAAGTGATGGGATGCTCGGGAGTCATCAGGGCTGTTTCCACAGCAAGAAAGTGTGGGGGATGTCTTGTTAGGAGGTCAGGAAAAATGCACCCATGGGTGTGTATCCTGAAAGCGATGCAGGGCCAGGATGGGACTATTGCCACGGAAGGTGGTCTGCTTTGCCACCAAAGCTGTTCCTCAGGGCTGGGCAGGACTTGTACTGACTCTCTGCTGGATTTCACCTCAAGGAAGATCTGGCTTTAGTCTTCTCTGGGACAAAAAGCACCCTTTGTGGAAGGAAGGATGAGGTCTAAGTGCTTCACTGCACCTTCCTGGTATGGTGCACCCCCAGGCTGCTTGGCTGGGTGCTGGGTAACATCCAGCCCTGTCTCCTAGCAGAGATTTTAGCCTTCCTTCCTAGCTAGGACCTCCCAAAGGCTGTGACACAACGCTCATTTCCCCCACCAGAACTGCTCATTTCCTTCTCCATCACTTGATTTGTCAAGCACTTGTGTTTTGCCAACGAGCTGGTCATTTTTTCTGAGAAGTGAAACTTCTTGGCCAGTGTTTCTGGAGATGTCATACTGTTGACATTTTGCCAACCAGCCACCATGTGTCCCACCACCATCTCTTGCCAGCTACAGCCCACCAGCATCTCCAGGCTCCAGCTAACAGGTTTAAAGTAGTTTTGGAAGAGCAACACCAGTTATAGCAAAAGAGACTGTAGTTTCACGTTGGCAACAACCAGTTTTGGTGGAAACCTCAGTCACCAACCCTTGCCGATGTTTTTCACAAGACTGACAGTTCCCAGACCCACTCACGGCATTGCTGCCCCAAAAGCAGGGTCAAAGCAGCTCTGAGACGGCAGCTTGGGGAAAGGTCCGGAGCAAAGATCCGAGGCAGCAGGATAATTCCTGCAGTGGTGCAAAACCAAGGTTGGAAGAAACTCACCTTTTCCTATCAGCCATGAAACACGATGCTGCTTCATGACCTGTACCTGTGCTTGTCCACGTAGGTACCAAACGCCCTGTGTTTGCACTGCGTTCACCCATCAGCTGCTGAGCAGCTCAGACTGTTGCACTCTGGTTTAGGGGCTGCCAAGCTTGGGGACATGATCTGGGTGCCCACAGGAGCTGGTTTTAAATGAGGAAGGTTTGGATTTCCCTGTTTCAGACCTTCAGCCAGCAAGAAGTGGTATTTTCAATGTTACACAGTCATGGGATTTTATTTCCTCAGTGAAAAGCAATCTGAAAATATTAGTGGATATTTTCAGATTTAAAAAAACCACCCACACATGTCGTTCCTTCCAGGTCACTAACAGTGCCGGGGGCTGCAGGTACTCCTGCTTCAGACTCAGAGCAAATAGCCACATGTCCAACGATGAGTGTGGTCATATTCATGACTGGCTTTGTTTCTTTTCACAATATTTAGTCAGCTAATTACAAAAAGCATTACATGGCGTGAAAGGAGTTAAAACAAAACCCAGCTTAGGGCATGCACACAGCCCAGAGCTCCAACCAGGCCTGATCCAGGCAGATATTTCAGCACACTCCCACCCTCAATCACAGGAGCAACCCCACAGGAGACAGTGGAGATGACAGAGTACAGCATAGCTGCAATGTAAGTCCGTTCTCAGGTGGCTCTGATTCAGAGCAGTGTCCACATGTAGGGCCACTGCTTGCTGCAAAAGCACTTCAGTAGATGCTCAACCTGGAGCACGTGCTCCAGTGCTCTCTGCTCAGCACATCTTGCTGTAAGAATGGAGCAGTCTTTACCAGCAAGTCTGAACCTTAAGACAGACAAGCATCAAAATTTACAGAGCAAAAATATCACATTCCCTCCCTGAAGACACAGGAGAAGCAAGCAAAAGACCAGCCCACACATTCACCTGTGCTTTCGGGGCTGGGGGACAGTTTCTGGATGTGTTTGGCTAATGAAGCCCCAGAAATGTCACAGCTTTGGCTCAGGGCAGGTTTTGAAATCCAGGACCAGCTCTGTGGCCTTCTGTCCAGGAGATGCAAGGGATGCCAGCACTTCCCAGCGGAGCACACGTCTGTCTGCGATGCACTGCAAGTGCCACCTTCAAAGATTTCCTACGGTGAAACCTCCGGTGGGTCTTCTTTAAAATCTTCATGATCTTCATTCTCCAGCTGCTCCAGTTTGCTGGATTTCTCATGGATGATCTCCCCAGGAGTCTTCAAAAACCTGCAATACATTTTTTACTGGCTTGAAAGGCATGTCCAAACCCAGCCCCAAACCAGGCTGTAAATGGTGGAGCCCTTGCCCTCATCAGATGAGCTCTGGAGCTCACCAGGGGGTATCTGCCATCCCTGGGCTTTGCTGAGGATCACAGCTCTCGCTTTGCACCCAGGATACACCACGCCTGGGGAGGCAAAGCTCAGCAATCATCGGCCCAGAGCTGGCATTTGAAGTCCAAACTAGTCCCAGGGAAGCAGCCAGCACTGAAAACAGGAAGCTTTTGACTCATTTCCACCCCTTCCTCTGCCTGCAGGTGGACTTCAGACCTGGTGTCACTGGGGAACAGGAGACAGCTTGGGTGGGCTCGGGGGCATTTCCTCCAGCACCAGCTGGAGTCCATGCAGGAGAGCGGATGGATGCTGGCCACGGGGCAGGCTGCTGGCCCACAGCCCTGGAAAGTGCATCGGATGGGACCCGGAGCCCAGGTGGCCCAGCTCACGGCTTGCACAGGACAGAGCCTGGACACAACCCACCAGGGTGTTGCATTTGCAGGGGAGGACTTTGCTGGATGAAGCAGCTGCCAACATCTGGAACCCACTGCCTTCCCATGCCCCATCTGCATTGTCCCAGGCGGCTCGTTTCTGTGATCTGCTTCATCTCACCTGAACAACAGCTTCTGCCCTGGCTCCTTTTTGATGATGTTGAGTTTGTAGTAATGTCTGAGCGCTCGTGACATCTTCTCATACGTCATGTTTACGCGGTTCTGGAAGGAGAAAACAATTGGGGAGCGTTGAGTAAAAGCAAGCACCAACACCAGGTTTGGGTCTGGCTGCAGCAGGACCTCATGTGGGACATTCAAGGTGGCTCTTGAGCATTGCAGGCTGCAGTGTGGATCTTTAACCCAGACTTGCTTCTGGGTCCTCAGCCATCGTGGTTTGCTTTCCAGGGGATAAGAAGCATCACCAGGAGGCTGGCATCTCTCAGCAGCCCTGCACCCGCTCTGTCCCACCCTTCCCAGTCCCTGTGCCATCAACTCTTGGGAATAAGTCATGAAGGTGACATGCAGAAGCCCCAGGAATGACCAATTTGTTCTCAACTGCATTTACCTTATGGTTCCCCCAGAGCTGGGCAAGTCCATTTGGGTTCACGACCCGGAAGACCTTGGCTTCCTTGTCTTCCCACTTGATGTAAGGCTCGTAGCGGCTGTCAGAGAGGAGCTGGTACACATAATCCCACAGCAACCTGCAGTCTGAGTGTTGGTGGGGAATAAATAGTCACAGAGCTCCCACTAAGGCACCTATGCTCCGGTGAGGGCTGATCAGCAACAGGATTGCACATATCAGCAATGATAATAAATATAAGGAGAGCCCAGACCTCACGCACAGCCCTTTTATTGCTATATCTCAAAACACTAGCAGGGACTACAGCTTTTCAGGTGGGGAAACTGAGGCGGGGAAGCACATATGGATGCACAGAATAAATGGGAGGGAGAGAGATGGGCAGACAGGACAAAGCACAATCTCATTTCCCCAAGGAATCAGGCTATAAATTCATATTTACCTGCAATTTTCCCATCCACTGGGGCTGACAGGGTTGTGGGAAAAAAGCAGGTGGCATCTGCCCCACATCTGCCCTCGGAGCTGTGACGGGCGAGGTTCAGCGGCTCTGCATGGCTGCGGGACACAGGCTGTTCTGCACGACCCAGGCAGGAGGAAAGAGCAACTGGGGCAGCCTCAGCACTGCAGTCTGGCCCTGAAAAATAAAACCAAACCCAAACAACCCTGTGGTGCATTACGGCAGGGCCCAGGAGACCTTCCAAAGCCCTGAAAGAGGTCAGGAGGGACAGCCCAGGTTGGTTATCAGCCCAGTACCAGCCAGAAGAGCTGGGTGCTGCGGAAAGCCTAGGATTTTCCTAAGGCAGAAGGCCCAGGGGGTTAGAAGAGATGCCAGGTAGGGTGAGGGTCAGATACAGAAGAAAAGCTGGAATGGGAGAACACACCAGAGTACAGACACTCCCTCGTAAATTGCTGTGGGGGATTAAGATTTTCATCACCCTATACCTGAGCCAGCAGGAGAGCTCAGGAAAGGTCTCCCAGAGCCACCCCAACACAAAACCAGGCACCAATACCAACCTATCCCCACCCTAACTCCTACCTAGACCCCCCCGAGGGCACTAACAAGTCTCACTGGCCCTGACCAGCCTCACCTAGAGCCTCTCCCCACTCCACCCATTGGCCCAGAAGCTCTATTTAAGCTCAGCCCTGGCTCCCCAACCCCTTCCTAGCTATGCTGCAGGAGTCTCCAGCCAGGGCTGTGCCACTGCCTGGCTATTGGCCCTCCCTGATCCAGATCTTAAGCCACAGATAGACATCCTAGCGTAGCCATCGCCTTGCCTGGTCACCATGGACCCACCTGGTGCTGCCTAGGCCTGATTCTGACCAGACCTGCTTCATCACTAGAGAGTTCCTTGATGACCTGGACTTTGCTGGACCTGGCTGCTACCTCCAGGACTGTCTTGCTTGCCTTGCTCAGGTAGTGTGGGATGGGTTCAGCTGGCTGAGCTTCAAACTTCAGGTGTGTGCAACCTGCTGTAGCTGAGGGCAGGCTCTGCTTGATAGACAGCTGCCATTCTCCATCATACCTTCCTCTGTGCTCCTGGCTTCCCTGAAGGGTGAGTTCAGCAAAGGGCTGCACACCAGAGCTCTTCTTTGAGTCTTAATGTACTGGAGTATTTCATACAACACGTCGCCTGCAGAGAAGGAAAGTGCTCAGATGACTTTGTGTTACAGTCTCTGTTGCTTAGATTTCTGTGCTACAGAGTATGAGGTTATTCCCCATCCCAAAACATCTGCAGTCCAGAGGAACTAAAGGAAGGGAGAGGGTTGTCCTTGTCTCCAGCACCCAACTGGCCAGAGATAAAGCCTGGTCTGCTGGGACCCATCTCAGCAGACCGCAGCTTGTGCTGTATTTGGGTGGTGCTCTGAAACACCCTTGCACTTGGTCTAACCTGAGCTCGGAGCTCGGTATCTGAAGTCATCCTTGGTGAGGATGCACAGGGCTCTGCCGTTCATTTCAAACTTGCTTTCGTCAGTTTGCCGAAGGGAATACTCTTCCTCAGCCCATCTTAGCCAGTGGATCACGTCGTCCTTGCTCCACAGTGAGGGCTGGATTCCTGAAACCAGGGGCAGCCTCTGAAACAACTCAGTCTCCATCTTGGAGACTGCTGAGGGGCAGGGTAGGATACTGGTCTTTTCTACCACCAAACTTTCCCTCCATATTAAGGCCAAAAATGCCCCAAAGAGAGAAAACGAACCCTGACGACTGGTCCATCTTGTCACCCTTGACAGCAGGGAATGGTCCCTGGTGGGACACCACGGCTGTACCCACCATGTCCCACCCTGCGGGAACACCTTTTTTAAGCAGCGTTGACTTGCTCAATATCTACTCACTCAGCCTGCCTGGTAGCCTGAAGATCTCCCCTTCGCTGATGGGTGTGTGTCTGGCCTGGGACGGGGGTGGTAATGAAGCTGTGACAATGGGGCTGGAAAAGCTGACTGCCACTTTACCCTGGGGAAAAGAGACCAAACACATCACATGGGGGAAATTCCCAACTCCAGTCCTGCCTTTCCTTTGGACATGCCTCCACCACAGTATATACTGCTCAAATAGTTTATGACTGGTTTCTCGTGCTGTCTGCAGCTCTTCCACACTGGCTCTGGGTCCTCTACCAGCCCCAGGATGAATCTCTGGTTGCCCAAGACAGCGTGTTAGTAGCCAGAGATCCCCATCTCTTTCTCCAGTTCTTTTCTTTAGCAGAGGTACCTGCTCTCATCCAGGCTCTGGAGGTGGGTTATCCAGCCCCACTGCCCCATGGCTGCAGGGAAGTAGAAGATGGAGCCAAGACTGGCCAAGCCTGCAGTGCCTGTGCTGGCTCCCACTTCCTGCAGGATCCTCAGATGCTCGTTGGATGCCCAGGGTTTGAGGACAGCACTTCAGTTCTTTGGAGTTGTGAAAATACAGCTGGCAATAGTGCTCAGATTTTGTCATAAAAACACTGTATGAGGAGATCTCTAACTTTTTCCCTAGTGATCATTTGGACCCAAGTGGAAATCGCCATCCTGTGGTTTAGGGAGATGTTCTCTCATCTTATTCTCCTGCCATTAAGTCCCAGCCTCTCAAGAATTACTCCTCCCTCTCGGTGGCTCATCACGGAGCCCCTCCAGCCTCACTGAGTGGGTGAGATGGTCAGTGCTGGGAGGAGGGGCAGCCCCAGCACCTCTGCTGGGCTGAAGGGGTGGTCAGTATTGCCCCTGAGCTCTCGCCTGGGGCATGTGAGCCAGAAGGGAGCTCAGATCCTGCTTTCAGCCCAACCTTGAAATATTACTGGCAGCCAAGCAGATATTTCCCCTTAAAAATCTATTAACATGAATCCCAGCAATTTCTCAGCTTCATTCTCTGGAAAATTAACAATTTTGCCTACAAATAGTATTTTCTGAAGTGGCTGGCAACTCTGGGCATGTCAATACACCCCCAGGCAGATTTTTGGAGGTGGATAGAGCAGCCAGAGCTCCTCAACTGTGTGTGGGGGTAGAAGAGCTGAGCCCCCCCCCGAAAATCAGGGGTGAAGAAAAATCACAGCATGCACTGGCAGAGCAGATGGTGGTTGGACACATCTGAAATGCAAACCTGGTGTCCCCAAAACCAGGAGCTCCATCCCTCCCAGGAAAAATGCTTCCCTGTGACCCGGGGGGGAGTCCCAGCAGGAGAAATGCAGCAGTTTGGTGAGGGGGTTTCTTCAGCAGAAGGGTGAGTGGTAATTTGTCTGCTGGGGGGTGTGACGACCGCTGGCTGTCTCGAGGCTCTTGGTTTTAGCAAAGCAAGCAGCTGCGTGACATCGTATGAGGAAACCAGAAAGACTCCGCTAAAAACTCTGAATGGCCTCGACAGCAATGCAAACTCTTTCAGATTCATTCTAAGTAATAAGCTATGGGGAAAATAAAAGTGAAAGAAATTAGCAGTGTATTTTGCCTAGAACTCCTCTAAAAATAAAAGGTATTTTAGTTTTTTCACATCGGTGTGACTCTCTTACAACAAGATTTACAGTAAAACCAGAACAAATGCTTGATATTTTTCTTGCTCCTAAAGATTTCTAGGGCATGAGGCACATTTGGAATTTTTATTATTTCATGTCGATTTTATGTTCTTGCTTTTTTTCCTATTTAGCTACTTTCACATGCGTTTCTGGGCATTTCCTTGCTTCAGGAGGAAATACTGTCCTTGGAGGGGTTCGAGTGGGAAAGCGAGAAAAGGGGGTTGAAACCGAACCCCCACATGTGCGAGAGCAGCTTTCGGCTCAGTCCCGATGCGGGGGGGGGGGGCACACGGACGGAGCCTCCGGGCTCCGTGAGGCCGTTAAGGAGGCGGATGGGGGTGGGGGGTGTCACACCCCGGGGCATCAACTTCCAGCCCCTGACTGGGGGGACAGGGGCCCGGGCTGGGGGCGGGCAGCTCCTACCTGCATCCCCGGTGGCGGTGGGGGGCCGCTCCCCGCAGCGGTGCCCGGCGCTGCCGCCACCCCGGTGCGGGCGGGTCCCGTCCCTGCGGCCGCGGCGGCTTCGGCGCGATCCTTCCGGGAAACGAAATCGAAACGAGCCGGAGCCGCGGGAGGCAGGAAAGCGGGGTGGGGGGGTGGGGGGTGGAGGGGGTGGGCAGCACCGGGAGCCGTGCGGTGCCCGCCCGCCCTCCTCTCCTGGTGCCGTGGCCCCGCGGGGGATCCCGCTCCGCCCGGCAGGTTTGGCTACCGGGACAGCACCGCGGCACCCTGTTCTCCCGGGGGACCTGTTGCGGGCTGGAGCACGGCCCCGGGGGCGGGCGCGCTGCCGGAGGAGGGATACGGCGGGAGGGGGGGGGGGGGGGCAGCTCGAATATCTGGGTTTATGCCTTTTCTCCGACGGGCGCCGCCGGGCCGGGCCGGGCCGGGCCATCGCCGCTGCGAGTGGGGCCGGGGGAGCCCGGGGGAGCCCGGGGGGTGGGAGCGGGGGAGGGCGCGCGCCGGTCCCCGCCCGTACCGGGACGCGCGCGCACCTGTACGCACACACCGGGACGGGCGCGCACCGGTACGCCCCGCCCCCCCGTTCTCCTTCGGTTCCTATTGGCCAGCCTGCGCTGAGAGCGGGACCAATCGGGTAGAGGCAGGGGCCGGGCGGAGCTTAGCGGCGGGACCCCGCCCTCCGCCCGCCTGAGGGAGCGGCCTCGGCGGGGACGCGGTGAGTGAGGCCTGAAGGCGGGGGGGGGGGGGCGGCTGGGGCCCTTCCTCGTCTTCCTTGGGGCCTAGGATGGCCTGTGGGGCCTTGCCGGCCCTCCGTGGGACTTGCGGGGGGCTGTGGGGGCTTTTCTCGGCCCTTTCTGAGCCTTGGGGGGGGGGAGGGCTTTAGGGGCCTTCTGTGCCCTCTGTGCTTTGAGGGCGACTTTAAGGGCCTGGGGGCGCCCGTTGTCGGCCTTGTGCTTGGGGAAAGGGGGGGCCCTCAGGGTTCGGGGGAGGCCTTCGCTGTCCCCTGCGGGCAGCGAGGAGGATGTCTGTGGGGTTACAGTGGCCTCCATTGTTCTGCATGGGCTTTGGAGGGGCCGGGGTGAGGGGGTTGCAGTTCTAAGGGCGTTGGGAGAGGTGCGTCCGGGGCCGCCTTTGTGCACACTGAGGGCGGGCCATCTGTGGGGCTGGGGATGCCTCCGTCTGCCCCGTGTTTACTTGGGGAGGGGGACTTTGAGGCCTCTCCTACACTCTGCCTGTGTTTGGCAGTGGGTTGGTACTGTTATCCCTTTGGGACTTATCACTTGAGTTACTGCTGCATCTTTGACACATGACCCCTTTCCCCTGTGCTGTGTGGGAGGCCTCAGGGCCTGGACGGTACCCAGTGCCCTTTGGTGAGGTTGCTACTTGTGACCACCGCCTCCGGAGCAAGAAACACCCTCCTCTCAGGGTGCTGGTTGGTCACACTGCCTTCCTACGCATGCTCTGGGGTTGTAGGCTGGCGCATTATTCTTCTGAGGCATGTTCTTAGGCTTGAGTCTGCCTTCCCTTTCCTCCCTCCTTTCTGGCTCCACTGTGTTTTGAAAGGGAGCAGGAATTTCTAAAGCGTTTTCCCTAAACAGGTGCAGTAGGTGAGACCTCAGCTTGACTCTGCTCGTAGGCACCTTTTTGGGTCATGGCTTTCCCTGTCACTGATCCTGCTCTCGCTCTTTCTGTACTGCCTTTTCAGTGACCTTAGGCTTTTCAGGGAAGGGGCAATAATAATGCTAATGATCTTGGGTATAAACCAGGGAGGCTGAGAACACACCTCTGTAGGGAGGGTGTTTTGAATTACTTTGCTGCAAACCCAAATCCTGTTGTAGCAGTAGGTTATGGCTTTAAGGCAGAAAATTCACCTCTGTTCCCTGCGCCTGCCTTATCCTCCCCACAAAGTCACAATCCTTCCTGTTGGCATTAGCAGCAATCGGGAACTGTTAACTGGAAGGAGGTTGTGTCTGGGGAATCAACAGAAAGGCTCAGCTTTCCCTTCTGAGGTGTGTCCTTGTTTACCCCAGTGCCTGGGCTGGGAGATTGCCCTGCTGACAGTCACCTGGATTTAAGGGTTATAAATGCTTCTGCCCTCAGTGATGTAAGCATCAAAACAGTGAATTACTGGGTTCAAATCCGTGGGTTAGTCTGTAGGCATGGATTTACACACGCATTTATTACAGTGAAGCCATTTATGTGGGGAAACTGTCACCTTTTACTAAAATAAATAGGCTGATAGTGTTTACAACCTCTGTGTACTCATGTCACTAAAAAAAATGCTCTTTTGCAAAGCAGCCTGTACAACAATTGCTTACACAGGCACAATTGTCTTTATTTTCTGTAAAAACATCCATGTTTGAGGGTCTTCTGTGGTCTGATCTTATGGCTGAAGTGGAGCAGTTTACGTAGATCCTAAGTGAAACCTGTGCAGAAGACTGTCCAGATTTATTTCATCTTCTGTTAAAGCAATTGAGAACAGGTTAAAGTCAGTTATGCTGCCCTGGAAATAGGTGTGTGCTGAGTTAGCTAAATTGGTGTTTGTTTCAAGACAGGCTTATTTGCAGCACACAAAATGCTTTTTGATCTCTTTCAGTACTGCCTTTTGCTCCTAGAGTTGAAGGGGATGCATTTTCTGTTTGATTTCGACTTAAAAGGAGTGATTTTTCTGGTGGGAGTTCATCACATAATTTTGTTTTTTGGGAGCTCTCTGTTTTATAGTTATTCTGTATAAAGCTGACTGGACTTCAGTGAGCCCAGTCCAGCTGCAGGTATCTACCTGGAAGAAGTTGTAGTCAAAAGGACTAAGCTGGTTATTTATATACTTCTCAACAGTGGTGAGAAACAAGTTACAGCAAAGACGTTTGAGCTGTTTGGTGTAGATTGCATGTACCTACAGACAAAGTGGTTGGGGTTTTTTGGGTTTGCTTTGTCTTTGGATTGTTTTTGGGGGTTTTGTTTTTTTTTTTTTTTTCTGGAAAGGTTTTGTAACAGTTGAGTGGAAGGTAAGATAGTAATTCCAGAGCCTCAAAAACAGGAAGTCTCATCACTGGTCATAATTGTGCTAACAGAAATATATCATCTAATATCCTTCCCCAAAGTATTTTTAACCATCAGAATTGAGAAACCTTCTTGCTTTAGCTTATTTCATCCTAAATCTGATCTTACCTCAGTCTTTTTGAGGTGACTCCATAGCTTGCCATGTTCAGTCCTGCCTTCTTAGAATCCAAGGTTTCATAACCAACTGCTTTGAGTTTTCTGTTCGGGATATTGTAACGTTTTTTTGTGTGGCAATTCAGTCTGTCTTTATAGGTCATGAGAAGTAAGTCACGTCTGATTTTATTAGTTGATGCTTTCAGCAGAAAGTTTGGGGCATGCTAGGATGTGTTTGTCACTCGACCTCACCTTGAACTCATTCCACGTGCCCATGACAGGCAGCCAGCTGTTTAGTTCACAGGGTAGCAGTGTAGTCAAAGGAAGCAGAGTACGATAGTGTTTAAAAGCAATGCTATTAACTCCACTTCAAATACCTGAAAACCCATAAGTAGAAAATTTGGGTGTCAAGAAAGGTAAATAATACTTCACCCTTTGTAATGAATTTGCTGTAAGACTCTAGTGCTGTATAGCAATTACCAGCACCTTTGTCCTCTTTTGCCAAAAGCTGTGATCATAAAGGAATATTGGCCAAGCAGTAGGTAGCAGTGGTACTGTACTAATAATTGCATCACCAAGTTGCAGTCCTGTTGTGAAAATCACCAAGTGATGACAGGCCAACTCAGCAGCCAAAGAGCTTGTGAAAAGAGACTTGCAGAGCTGCCTGAAACAGCAGGTACCTGTGCAGTCTCTCTTAGTTACGTGTTCTTGCCAAAGCCGGTGTCAGAAACTCCTCATCCAGTAAAATCCTGTTTAGTAAACGCAAAGTGAGTCTCTGTAAGACTTTAGCTTGGGAATGGACTCTGGGACTGCTGCATTCTGCTGAGATCCCAGAGGGGCGTGTGGATAATGAGCTCTTTCTTTACAGGAAAAATGCTGAATTGGTGCCTGCTGATAAAGGCCACTTCAGCTGTCTAAAGGATCTCCTGATTTTTAAATGAATGGCGCAATAGAAAGTAAATTTAGCGAGAGGATCAGTTCATTACTGGCTAATGTAACACATATCCAGACAAGCAGCATAATAAGTACTTTTTTCTGTGGGGAAATGTAAAGGGATGGGGAGCCACCACCGTTTTTCTTTTCTTCCACTTTATTCATAAATAGCATAACCAGAGCTAATGGTGAGTTCAGAAATTACTGATTTGGTAAAATCAGCACCTTCTGTAGAAGGAACGTGATTGCAGTATCTGTTTTTTGAGGCCACTTGGCCAGACTGCTGATGAAAGCCTGTCTGATTTCAGGTTTCTGATCCCAACATCCCCTCTGATTCCAACATGACAGTCGGCTAGAGCTTGTGGACCGTCTTTTGCCAAGGTTAGTACAGTTTTGGGTCTCTGGCTTTTGGATGGCCTTGCTGTGGGAATTGTTATCCACTGAACAGCCTCCCTGTTCTGAAAAATCTCCGCATTTCCTCTTCTGTGCCGTAGCCCAGACTGATCCCATCTGCATTCTGGGGCGCTGAATTGCCTTCCAGTGCTTGTTTCTTACCAGTGTCTGTGTAGAGAAGCTGGGACTCATAATCTCAGCGGCTGAGATGAGATGAATCCAGCCCCCTGTGCTCCAGGGTAAACAGGGAGTGCTTAAGCATGCCCCCTGCAGCCCTGCTTTGTCCTGGGGATCTGCTGCATGTGGGGGTACCTGTGGGAGGGACTGTCTGGCCTGCAGCATGGAGGAAGGCAAATCAGCAGCGTGAGTGACAAAACTGCAGTTTTCTGAGATGAGGCTATCTAGAGGCTGATGTCTGCTGTGGAGCCTGACATCCTGATTTTACCACCATGGGTTCCCTAGAGAGGCTCGGGCAGCTCACTAGGGTGGAGCCCTGGATGTGTCTGTGCGTGGTGGGAGGAGAGGCCAAGGAGCAGTGGTTTTGAGGGTCGAAGGATATCCAGCCTTCCAGAGAAAGGGGTTATAATGGGAAGGCAGAGATGAGGAAGATGTCCTGTAGTCTCAGGTCTAGAAGTAGAGGGGAGATTTTATTTTTTGTTATCAAGACCTTGTTAGCCCATACCCATGGAGCTGGCGACTGGAATTCCTCTGCAGCAGACTGGTGACCAGACTAGGCTGGGTTGTAACGTAGCAGAACCACAAGGACAGAGAGAAGTGGGCTTTTGTGCTCCAGGAGTCTATTGCAGGGAAATAATTACAGATGCTGTAAGGAACTGAAGTCCTGGGACTTGCCTTCCCCGTGTCTCCTTTCATCAGCTCATCCTTTAATCAGCTCGCATGGCTGTTTCTCCTCCTCTCTTGTTGCAGTTCTCATTTGCGGTCACGATGTGTCCTCTGACCTGAGCAGAGGCTGTATGCTGGCCTCTCTTCTTCTGGGTCCACTCTTCAGAGCACAAAAGAGGGTTAGGACTTTTGAAGGGCAGGAGTTTCACGAGCACAGGCCTGAAACTGAGAAGTAAAATCAATGGCTGTTAGTCTTAGAAGAGGCATTGAACGTGAGCTGTAGCTGCTGAAGTTCAACATGGAGTCATTTTGTCTGCAATGGCTGGGATTGTTTTTTCCCTGGCTTTTGCCCTCAGTACAGCCTCAAATGTATTATCTGCAGCTGTGAAAAGTGATGTTAATCCACTGATTGCTCCTGAGTGTGGAAATGTTCAGTCATTGCACCAGTTTTGCTACTGAATGTGCAAATATAGTAATAACCTTGTGAACTGCAAATTGGAGCAGGTTGTATGTATCCCACTGTCAGGGTGACTAGAGAACTAGTCAGAAATTTACTTGGAGAATAAAAAACTGTCTGGGACCCAATACTGAAATAGCTAAAAGGAGCAAAAAAAACAGGTGAGGGAAATTTATGAATAAAGATAGGGAAATGGGAACACAGCTCTCTGTGTGTCAGATCTGCCTTTGCCATTTGTGGACAAATAATACAGATTAAAATTTATTACTCATGCTTTCAGTGGCGAAAGTGTGTATTCCAAGAACTGGGAAATAAATGCAACGAGAAGCTATCTGTCATAAACGAGTGCTACGTGTGTTGGGAGGTAGTGGTTTAGTCCCTTGAATCAGTTTTCAGAAGTAAAGCTTGGCGGCCATAAAAATAGCAGAACTGAACCTTGTGCCTGATGCTCGTCACAGCAGAGTAGCGCGAGAACGTGCGAGTCCATCAGCAGCTTGCTCTCGTGACGGCCCTGAGAAACGGTGTGTAATAATTGGAGATTGCTGCTGCCAGGTAATGCTGCTTCCCTGTAGAGTTTTGGCAATGTAGCTTTGAAAAACAGAGTAGTTGGGCAAAAATAGCGAGGCCATATTTAATAAAAGAAGGGTTTCCCCAAAAAAGGTAACGCTGGGTCTCTTTGAGGCAGCGCCACAGCTCACTCTGCTGGGACAATCCCGTTTCCTGAAGTTTATCTGTGAGTTCATGTGATGCCGTAGGATGTCCTGTTAATGGTCTTGACTAAGCACTAAAGCCCCAACTTTAGTGATTTTTTGCAGTTTAATCATTGACTTTATTTTTCTTTAAGTGGTTTCTGTTTTATACCTTGAATGACTGCAGTTCTCGCTCAGGGTGTTCTGATAACCTGGAGAAACTGGAGTGAAAGGCCCACAGAGGAGGTGAGTAGGGAAAAGGCAGGAAGAGAGGAACTGTTCCCTGTCGCTGTGGTGCAGTGGCTGCAGGAACACAGTTTCTGGTAGGACTGGAGATTAGCTGGGTGGGTTTTGCAAGTCTCCCAGTTCATGTGCACTTAATAGCATCTACTGGTTCATCGTAATTGGAACAAATTACAGGAAAACAGAATAAGGAAGCTTTAACCCACGTGAAAGCTGGCTAATTTCTTCTTCCTCTGGGTGAGTGGATTAAAAATCATGGTGTTGCATAATCTCCAGCTCCGGAAAAGGTTCCATCTGTCTGGAACGTTATCTGCTGTAGCAGTTGGTAGTTGCGAATGAGTTGCCTAATCCATTGACATGAACGTTCTGGCAGGCACTCGCAAACCTCCTTGTAGTCTAATGCTTTTTGAGAAGTCTGCTCTTCATCAGGTGTTAGTGATGATGCAGACTCAGGAGATGGAAGTTTATGATAGCAAAGGCCTTTTATATGGGTAGGGTTTAAAGAAAAAGACTTCACTGCATATGTTGGGAAAGTAGTCTGGAGGTTTTCAGAAAGTTTGCCTGCTATGTAACTTTGTTCAGGAGGCCAACTAAGGAATAGAAAATACAGATTATTTAAATTTCAGTAAGTGCTGATTTGCTCTTATAATGTGCTTTGTTAAATCTATGGAGTTTAATATATATGAGCAAGGGTTTTTTTCTTCTACAGGCTATTTTCTACAGGATCTATATATATAGTGAAATGGTTTAGCTTTAATATAAAGCACCTCAAAAACTCAAGTTTTTGCTCATATCCACAGTTCTTACGAGATCCACTCTTAGAGCGTGTAAATTAGCTAAGGTTTGAGTCATTTTGGACGAAACAGGTTTTATCTTTAATGCTGCTCATTTCTGGATTGAGCTGTGCTGCATTGCAATTTAAAACCTTCTTTTTGAGTATGATCAACAGCCATTGATTTGGATGCTGCACGAATGGACAAAAACATTGATCGCGCGCATTTCTTGGGCATGTGTGAGCAGCAAGTGGGAGAGGAGCTTTCTCGTTGTCACCTCCCAGAACGGTCCCCCATTTCAGCTCCTGGAACGGGGCCCGAGCCTGTGTCTGCCCCCCTCGCTGCAGCAACCTGTTCGTTTTCAAGCGTACCGGTGAGGCTGTGGGCAGACGTGCTGTGCTGGCCGCTGGTGAGCAGCGTGGAAAGGTGGTTGTGACTCAGCTCTGCGTCACCGCTCCCGGCCTGCTGGAGACTGTGCTCCCCCCATGCTTGCGATGGGGCTTTCTCAGGAAGACCCGAATGAACGTGTCTGATAGCGAGGAAATGCGTTTACGTGCAGTTTTGCTGTCGGGCTTGAGGAGCAGTGATAAACAGCTGGGTTTGAGATGGTTAGCTTTGAATGTGCTACCTAAGATACTGAAGTGAAACCAGTCTAATTATGGCTGTTACCTAGTGCTGGCTGAGCAAGGAGGAAACTGGATTTGTGTTTACTGGTAATTATGAAGCTGTGGAGAGCTCGGTGCATTAGGGCTGTGCTATATTTAAAAGGTACCCTGTCTGTCAAATGTCCCTATTACAAAATGTTCTTTGCCAAGATCGTGCGGTGAGTCCCTCCTTTTAAAAGCTGTTTTTGAAACTCAGTTGTTCTCAGAAAATTGGTTAATATGCTGTCGCATCGGTATCAGTCTTCACTGTGTGCTCTTAAGTCATTCCAAGACCATTTTAAAGGTGTTGTGGACAACTACAGGAAATGTCATTTCACCTCTTGTAGAGAGGAATTACTGCATTTCTGAAAGATGAAACTGTTATTAATGCAGAAAAGACTCTTCTCCAGTCTCTCACCCTGTGTCTTGCAGACACTTAGTGCTGTCTTTAATTAGGAGACTGTCACAGCTGAATTAAAAATAAGAATTCAAAACAAAACCTCCCTGTGAACTCAGGCCAGATTGACAGCCGTGAGACTTAAAGGCTTTACTTATCCCCGGAGCAGCTGGGAGCCCTGACAATGAGTGTACCAGCACCCTCGTGGTGTCCCGCAGATGAGGCTGGAAGAAGCGTTTACCTGCTGGTGTTGATCTGAGGCTTCTGTCCATGTGAGTTTTGGTCCAGGTTTACCACCAAGAGGTTTATTTAGTGACAGTGGTTTCTTGTGCCTTTTCTAGTTGACTGCCATATTGAAAACAGCAAACTCATTTCATGCAGTCCAAATTAAGAGGTCTAAAATGTCACCGTTTGGTCACATCTGATTGGGATTGAGTTGAAATCCCAGGGTTAGAGAGCTTCTTTGTGCATTAATAGACCCTTTAATTAGCAGGCTTCGCAGTAAGACCTATCTTCTTGTGAAGGATTTATTAAAATCATGCATAAGCTCTACTACTGGAATATGCTAATTTATTTGTGACTCTCTTGGAATTATTCAGCAGAGGAGTTGAATATTCTTCCCAAGGACAGCCTTTGAAGACTGTTTCCTTGAAATAAATAATTTTTTAAAAAACCTAGCCTTTCTTTTGCATGTTGTCTTTGAGATAAACACTCACGAAACCAGCTGCAGTTTTGGGTAGAATATTGATGGGTTGCTTGCTTGTCGAATTAAAGATGAGCTGGAGTGGACTGTTCTGGAATACATTTCCATTTTGGAACTTTCCACTTTCAAGAGTGACCTTATTCAGTGCCCAAATGGGCACCTTTCCTCCGCATGGACACCTCATTATGTGTGTTGAGTCTCTGCTTTTTCAGTTTTGTATATTTTTTTTTTTTAGTGGTATTTTCCCTTTTTTAAACTTCCACAAAATATGGCTACAGTTCCTGGCTAATTTTGCTGAAACGTGACACTAGCCAAATATTTTTGTGAAAGAATTATTAGTCACACAAGAAAGAATGTAATGCAGTATTCTTAGAAAGTGTTATAACTATGCTTGACATGTAAAATATTTATCCAGACATGTAAACAAAGCAAGAGGTGTCTTGCCAATGTACCATCGTAAACCTAAGTTATTTTGAAATCTTGAGCAAGATGTTTTTCAGTTCTTGAAAATAAGGTAGGAAGTTCTCTGCTGACGTGAGTTGACAGAGTGGTAGTGGTTGGCTTTACCTAGCTGAAATTTTAGCCCCCGCTTGCCTCCCTACAAATAAATCAAGATGTGTTTTCCTGAAGAGCTGCAATTGTGCTAAATAAAACTCTTCTGTTTATTTTGGTTTCGGATTACTCTGGTATTGCTTGCCGAGTTTACTAATGAGGCTGCCCTCTAAATGGTAGGCTTTATGTTTGTTTTGCTTTTCGTCATTGTCTGTATCTTCATGTGAATTAAACCACTTGATTCGGAGAATTCCTTATTTCTACAGACAGTGGGGATAGTCTTCACTTTGTGCCTCTGCCCCTGAGGGGTGTCTCAGCCCTTCGGCCGGACAGTACAGCTGTAGTTTCCGTGGCTTCATCTGAACGGGCTTCCCATGACTTGCCCTGACGCCTGTTGTGGTGAGATACGGCAATGCCTCGTGAGGATGCCGGATAACTACCCTGGCAGGGGTCCCACGCCAGCCTGTCTCGTACCAAAGTTAGGTAAAGGTCTCCTGTACGGGGTTATGACACTTGAGTTTTGCCAAGCCCGATTCTGCTCTTCCGCGCTGGGCACAAACTGCTGCTGGAGCTTTGCTCAGTGCCCAGAGAGCGCCAGGGCCTGTGCTGCGGGTAGAGGGGCTGGCTTGCTGAGCTGTGCCCTCTGCCCATTCCGGTCCCCCTCGTACAGCTCCCCTTCAGGCCCTGGAACAGAGGCAGGGGTGTACAGGTAGATCAGAGCTTATTCAGGGACAGCAGTAAGCGCTGAGCTCCTCCCGACTGTAGTACAGATGAACCGCTCTTTCAAGACTGGCGTATTTACTTCCAAATTTAATTGCGTATCATTAAACAGTATGCAGTATCCCTGCTTTGGGTTGGTTTGGGGGTTTTTTGATGCTGTATGCGCTATTATTCTGAAATCTCTTTGGTGAATAGCTACTGTAACTGCATTCAACTTTCAAAAATCTGCCATCTATTGTTAGTTTTTCAAGCTGCTGCTGTGTAATTGGTTAAAAATGAATGGCAGTTGGAGTTGTAGCAGATGAGCTGGGAATGAGTGAGCAGTTACTTGTTGGGATCCCTTCCAGAGAAGGAAGGTGGAGTTTTAAGCTGCTTGTAGCCTTTCTAAAATAAGAGTCAAAGCAAGTAGGTGCTTTTTGCTATGGGCGAAACATCAGCTCGCTTTGTGTAGGATACTAAAAGCTCAGTAAGTGAGGAATTTTGGTTTGGTCTGAATATTCTCTCTGCTGATACTCTGCATTAAAAATAATCCACTCATATTAAAACTGTTGTATATTTCAAAATACGCTGATTAATACACCGACCCTCATCTCAAGAGGATTCACGCTGGACAGTTGCTGTGCTAAAAGCAAAGGGGGTATTTGAGCCTTTATGGTGCTGCAGGCTGGTGTTGGTGTTGGGACCCTGCGTTGCAGGCCAGAATCGCAGGTGGTGGCGGCAACAGCCCCGAGTACTGGGCGTCGAACACTGTCTGCAGCTCCTGGGCCAGTGTGGTGCAGGAGACAGGAGGGGTTTGTGGTGTGTTCAGCCCTGCAAGCATGAGCTGAAGTGTGAATTTGTACCCTGTTGTCTCCTCCTTGGTGACTTTGGGGGTGAATGCTCTACTGCACGCTTTGAAAGTCAACAAGCTGCCTTGCTCTCAAGCATCGTGTGCTCTGTGTGGATTTTCATACTCCTGAATGATGGCAACCTGCCTCACCCTGTGTGGGACAATATGCTTTAGTGATTAGAGGCTGTTGCTCTTTTTTTTTTTTTTTTTTTTTTTTTTTTTTTACATTCCCCCCAACCTCTTGAACAGGCTACAAATGCTTTATTGCACCTGTCTGGACAGACTAAATAACTGGGCGTTAAAGAATTAAAAGCTCGCCCCCAAACCAAAGGCAGTAACAAGTGGTTGCAATACATTGTCCATATGTACAGTACACATGTGAGTTAGTAAATTAGTGGCAACTTGTTTTTATTATGTTGGATTGTTTCGCTTGGTTCTAAGAAAGATACCTCTTGAGGCATTAACCTATTCCGGGGCTATGTGCTATTCAGACTTTAAAACTTGTCAGTACATACCTGTGCCTCATCACTGGTATGAGTCAGGATGAAATTAGTTTCCTACTTCTTCAGGTTCTATTTGCATTATGAGTTATATATTATAGATGATAAGTGATATATTCTGTTGTTCTGTGAACTTGTGTTTGCAGCAGTCTCTGAGCAATCCACATGTGTCTTAGGGGAGAGCATTAAGAACCACAGAATAGATTGATTTGGTATTTGAACTGATAGAGGGTAACATTTCCAGGTGACATAGATGAGTAATGCCTCTGCAGTGCTGTGCAGAGGCACCCGAGCACTGGGAGAAGGCAGTACTCTTTATTGGGGCTCATTAGCAGTGCATCTCAGGGGCACTGACGTATCAAAATAACTCACTCTATCCTCGGTTACTGGAAATCTGTTTGGACCCAAGTCCAAGGTCTTCTGGATTTGGGAATCTGTATGCATAGGGTCATGTACCTGTTCAGAAATTCTGATAGTTAATTCCTCTCTGCCTGCGTAAGGGATGTGTGGCAGGAGTGTATTTGGCATCAAGGGCTTAATAAAAGTGTGCCTTTTCTGCCAGCGATTCCTGCAAAAACAAGCTGCACCAGGAATCTGGGGACAGAGAGGTTGGGGGGGGGGCTTTTACTGAAAAGAGGAGGCTTAAAATAGCGCTATTTGTTACAATACAGATTTTTATATTCAAACTTTTCCTGAATCGGCTGGGGGGGATGGGGACTTTTAAACTGAAATATTTACATGAATCAGACATCTGGGCTTTGGGGGAGTGACCATTGCTGCAGAAACAGTTTAAACTCTGAAGCTTTGCTGTGACTTGGTGCTTCCCTCTATTAAAGAAGGATTTCAGGATATTGGTGCTGGTAGGACTGAGAACATATGAGCCGCCAGTAAGTAAGGAGCTGTGGTGTGGAGAGGGGGTGCTTGGCAGAGGGTTTGCTCCGGAGTTACAGTAGGAAACGCGGGTGATTATTTCTGTTCAGAAGTTCTGATTGCTGCAGGTATATCAGACTTGGGGTTAGAGCTTTCCCAGAAATACTGTTGTCCTTGTGCTTGGCTTCTTGTAGTGTAGATGTTGGAATTGAAATGGTGTGAATTTGAAACCGAGTTAGGTTTAACTGCCCAAGAAGAAAAATTGAGAAAGAAAATCGCATTTTAAAATCTAAAGGGATAAGGTAGGTCTTGCTTTTATGCTTTGTTGAAACATGTTGGGTTTTTTTTTTTTCTAAAAGCTTTACAAATAGTTTTGCATAAAATGGTGGAACAGAGAACACAGGGCAAAACTCTTATTATCTGTCTGCTATTGCTGCTGTTGAAGATTTTTACATAAGTAGTTGTAGCTTCATCTAACACAGGTGGAGACAAAGTGTAACTCATAGGTGTCGCCTGGCTTAAGACAATTAGCTCAGTATCTAGAGAAGGAGATCCTGCTTATATTTGCAACAGCTCATCTTTCAGCAGGGTTTTTCCCCTTACCTTGGTCAGATCTGCACACTCCAGCCTGCCTAGAAAGGAGATAGGTATTCTATGTTGGCATGGCCGGCTTTATTTAAATTGCTGGCTGAATTTAGTCAGATAGCGGTAGCACAGCTCCCAGTACTATAGTGTTAAGAAGCTCTTTAGAGGATCAAATATAAGAATTATTCAGATAATGGTCTTAAACCCAATAGTGTGAATAGTGGAAATAGCCTTTATAGGTTGCTCGGTTGTGCTCCTTAACACTAGTACCTTTGAGCCTCATGGGGTGGAAATAGGCCGAGCAAAGTCTTAACCTGTTGCCTTCTTGAGAAATTGTATTCCCTTCTGAGACACCCAGTGGTAGAACATTATGGGATGCCCTTCATCTGCTCCAGTTGATGAGGCTGCCACAGTATAACTTTCCTATTTTGGAAAGGTTTATAATAGGTTACTTCAAGTTAATAAATCTCAATGGGTTTTCTGCATGTTTTAGTCCCGGTGGTTACAGGTTGGCAGAAGAAATGGCGCAGTCGGTGCGGGGCGCTGATGTGGGTCCGTCCCATCAGCAGCGACACGAGCTTTCAGCGTGTAAACCGGGCGCTGGCAGTTACGGGAGGACCTGGTGAACCGTGGGTCTTAAATCAAAGTGTGGATGTGCAGTGTTAAACTATCAAAACCATATTGCAGACTGTAGTTTTGAATTGCATTTGTAGAAACAGTGGATTTTTGTGAAAAGGCAAGTAAATGAGTAAGTCTGTAAACGTTGCTAACACTGAAGCACTATGCACAGAATAGGAGAAAACAATCAAGCATTTCATCAGCCTTCTTGCTGTCTCTTGCCAGAATTTGAAGGCTGTCCTGCATTGCATCAGTCCTGCTGGACATTATTTTCCATCTATATTTTGAAGCCAGATGCAAAATGATTCCTCTGTATATTGATAGAGGTATTTCATAACAAGAGAAAAAGCCTTTTGTAACGTGCCTGTGCTAGTTCAACCTATAAATCAGTGGTTTATTGTCTGGTTGTGTTTGTCCATAGCAGAAAATGAAGCAAGGATCGTTAGCAGCTCTGAGAAAAGCATGTTAAAGGCTCCAGGTAGATTTTCTCTCTGATGCAACCTGGGCAAATGCACTTTTATGTTGTACTCCTGTGGTACAGGTGTATCTACAGGTGCCAGCGAGTGGCCAACCTCAGACCTGCGAAGTCTCACGTTGCCTTGAGTGTCCCTTGGTTGATTCAGCCTCACAGGGCAGTGCCTGGGGCTCAGACTCCTATGCTGGAAGGTGCAGGTGCCCAGGGCAGCCTGGTGACACCAGCTTCCCTGTGTGTGTGAGACTTCATGTGTGGCCCCTCACCTTCTGCAAGAGGATAAAAAGACAAGTCTTATGCTTCGAAGAGAAATAGTAAATGAGGAACCACATTTGTGCTTGACAGCTGGAAAAATCATGTAGAAATAAATAAATAAATGTGGGCCCGTCACTTGCTTTTATTTTTGAGTAGATAAAGAATCGATAGGCTTATGTTTACTCCAAGCAGCTTGTAAAAGGAAAGGCAGCTTCTTGCATTTTAAACTCTAGAGAAGCTGTACACAATTTAAACTGAAGATGTGTTTTAATAGGCAGGTTTTGTACTTTGTCTCTTCTGATCTCCTAATGGTGCTGTGTGTCCCTCTTACTGGGAAGGCAAAAGGGAACGAAGCGGAGCATAAGACAGGAGGCTCTGTTGAGACTTAAGAGCAGGCACAGCCTGGCAAGTTTTTCTCCAGTGCCCTTCTATGCTGGTTCCTTTCCATGCCTCCTCCGTTTTATTTTTCCAAATCTTCAGGGACTCCCAAGTTACGGGTGTGGGATTGAACAGAAGCTGGGGCCAAAATTCGTAGGGCTTGACTCCCGTCTCCTTCGTGCAAATTCAAGCCTGCTGTTTTCAGTGGGTTTCCTTCAGTTTTACAGAATGAAACCCCAGATCCATCCTCAATCTTTAATAGAGCAGAAAGTTTTACTTTTTGCCTGCCTTTCTAACGGTTGGATTGCTCTCATTCTGCACAGCCCTCTGGAATGCTTCCCTGCGACTGGGGAATTTTTGTTGTCACTGAACTGAGCTGACAAGCAGTGTGTGGTGTGGTTTTTTTCCTCTTCCTCCCTCTCTCTGGGGAAGTACACATCTGATGATCAACAGCAAATAGTTCTAATGAAAATTAGAAAGTTGGATTGCTGCCTACTTGCCATTATGATATTTTTTTCATAGCAAGATTGATCACTGCTTTTTTACTTAAATTCCAAAATTGTGTAGAGGGCACAAGAGCAGACCAGCTGAGAGGAGATGAACGTGAGTGACGAGTAGTACACGAGAGAGGCCAGGATTGCTAACTCGGACTGATACAGCTGGACCGCATCGGGCCTCCAGCTGGCAAACCTGCACGTTGCGTACGGCACAGCGAAGCCAGCGGCTGTCTCCTGGCTTGGATGTCTCTGCGCTGCACTCCCTGTGGTGGGTCAGATGTACCCTGGGCCGATTCGCTCGTCCTTCTCGTTGTTTATCTTCAGCCCCTGAGATTTCTCTTTTTCTCTCCAGAGGAAGTCAATCATTGCTAATTTGTTTTTCTGCTTTTCTGTTTAGAGAAACTTTTTGGCATGTTCCAAGGATATCTTTTAAGAAATAAAAGCAAGGGTAAACCTTTGTGAAAGGCGTGCAATTATATTAAAAACACATCACGTTCTGAAGTAGCAGACTGCAGAATTAGGTCAGGCACACCCTGCGTATGCGTGTTTCCTGCTTGTGCATATTTCTGAGAATGATTGTACATGGGAATGTTTTTGTCGATCAAAAGGAGTGTTGTCACCTTAAAAATGAGTTGTTTGGAGTTTTATTTAAGTCATCGTGGTTACGCTGTGGTTTAGGAAGAGTGGAAGGTTGCTCACCATCCGATTCACTCGCTCAATGTGCTGGTCGTTCATCACCGTTCGCAAACCGAGCGGTGAAGTAAGGTTACTCACTTCTATTTTTACTCTCTTACAACTTCCTTCTTGTCATGCCCGATGACAGTGAGGCAGTGCATAAGCTGTCAGATGTTACAGTAAAGGGCTTTACTCTTCAATGGATTTTGACAGCTCAGCTTTTCATGATTTTTCTTTGAAGTTTCTGTGAAGTTCTACAAACTTGATACCTAAAATATTTTATAATGGCACTTTAAAAAAAAAAAAAATCCCACGGGTAAGGATAAGGAACAAGTAATACAAGACAAAGTTAGAAACCAGCAAGTCTGTTCTGATGCTTTTGTTATCGTTTGCTTAATAAAATGTCCTGCATCTAAATGGGTTTTCTCTGCTGGATGTGTTGCTGTATGTGAGTTTCTCTGCACACACCACGCGGGCGCAGTTTGTGTTGGTCTGTACAAGCTGAGCCGTTCAGCTCCTTCCAGTAGCTGGGCGAGAACTGTGTACCTTGGGAAGTGGGTTTGGCTGTGCCTCAGATTCGTCAGGGTGGGGAAGGATAATGTGCTGAAGATCGTCCCAACTCCTTCACATTCCAGTACAGCTCCTTCTTTCTTAAGAATTACATAGAACAAGGATGAGCCTCTTTATCTGGGCAGAAGATTTGTGGTGTGAATTGTTTGTGCCAAAGATGCATTGCTAAATAAAACTCTGTCTTTGGTTTGTGTTTAAAAAAGAATTTAAATATAATTTCCATATTTTTCTCTCAACAAAAATGTTGGCTCTAAACAAGTTCAAATAAAGATGACTTCACCGTGACCATCAGCACGTGGGCTGGAGAACAGAGAGGCTTGTTCAGTTGCAGGGTTCATTCTTAACATTGGCATGTTGTGGAGGGAGGGGGGGCCTGCGTGCTCCAAGTTAGGCAAAACCAACGGCCCAAGGCAGATGTGAATTTTGATTTCTGACTGTGATAGTGGTTTCCTTTAAAAAAAAAAAAAAAAAACAACCACAGCCTATTTAGGAGCTCTTTCTCTCATCTTTAGTGCTGAATGTGACACTGGGCTTTTGATATTCATGAGTTCCCAGCTCCCAAAATCCAGCTGTCCACAAGCCATGAGTCTTCAGCTCTTCTGCAGAGTAGTCCCTGCCTGGTCCTTCAGGATCTGAGCATGCAAACAAGTTTCTGAGAAGTGAGCTAAAAAGTCAGGGTGCTCATTTACTGCTCGTGATCAGTTCTGTGATACCAGCCAATTTATGCTTACCAGAAGGTAGAAACGTGCGTGAAAACAGCCCTCAGAAGAAGATGGTAACGTGCTAGTATGTGTCCTGCTGACCACAGGGTAATTGCTGGTGTGTGGCCAGGAGCCTGAATAGTGAACGTGCTAAAAGTCAGTGTAACACTTAGTTAGTTAGTTAGTGGGCCTGATACTCTGGCTGGTCCTGAAGATTATGTCTCTCTTTCTGTGTCCCTGTTTTCTTTCATAAAAGACTTCCCTGCAGTGCTTCCCAGGGCTCATAGGAGCAATGAGCAGTTAATATTTGTAAAAAGCTTTGAAGATGAATAGTGCTAATTATTATTTATAAGTATTCCTTCTCACCACGGGTAGTTCACCTTGATCCTGGGCATGAAAGGAAACCAAGACATTTGTAAGCCTTGAGTATGGCCTTCTGAAGTCTTTATGTACTAGTTTCCCCACTGGGTTGTGTGCGTGATTGCAATATATTTGTCATGTTAAATGACTAGTTTGGATGTTGTTGTACCAGCCAGAAGTGCTAAAGGAATCCTTACTCATTACCTCAATTCTGCTGACACATAATAGGTAGGATTTGGGCATGTCGAGAGGGGACAGAAGACAGGAAAATGCCATTCATTAGCCTGGCCCAAGTCAGGTTGTCAGCAGGGCTGAACATTTGGCTTCCCGTAGATTTAATGAGGAAAGTCAGATCTGACGCTTGTAAGAGCCACCACGATTGCGAAGAGCATCTCTTTCAGAATCGTTCTGTCACTGCAGTTTTTAGCACCTTTCACTGGTGCTAAACTTAAAGAATGAGGAGGAATTTGTCAATCAGCTGGGGCTTTTTTCCCTAAAAATCCTGCTATGCAGATTAGGCAGAAAAAGGGGGGGAAATGATCAGGTAAAGTTCATGTATTGCAGTTCCTACATATCTGTTGATAGTTCTGTAAGTAGTTTCTGAGATACTGTGGTAGAGGACTCTGCTGAATGGCCTGCAGGATCTCTTGCACCGTGTGTGCATTTAATTTGAAGCTTAAGGTGATGAACAAAGATTGGCAACATTCATCAAGCCCAGTTGGATTGTTGTGAAAATTCAGTCCGTAGGTGTTTCACGCTATGTGACATCACTCAAATAGGGCTTATAAGGCAGGCCTCTTGTGAAGTTATGGAATGTGAGTGTGCCTTGATAAAGCTGCTGTTTGCCTGGATATAAACTGCTTATTGACCTGACTCCCTGCCTAAATTCTCCTCTCTGTTAAGTAATGTATTAAATAATCAAGAGATTGTTCAGACAGTGCAAGGGGAGCTTATTGGCAGAACTGCAGCATTGGAGCACTCTTGAAAGAAGGAGGCCTAAGTAAATGTTATGCTTATCAAGTTTTCTTAATAGATTTCATGTCAGCTCACAGAGCAAATTTTGTTCCCAAGTGAGTGTGTCAGTTTTACCAGGGAGCTTGTTTCAATACAGAAAAACTGGGGGGGGAGAGAGTTCCTGAGACACAACCCAGTACGTTGTTTGTGTTCCTCTCGACAGCTAGCCGGTCTCAAGAACAACTCCTCTTAAGGGCTTTCCTAAGATGATTATGATCCACTCGACAAGGATATTTTTTTCCCCATCTCAAGACACTTCTGCCTAAGTAAATCAAACTGCAGTTTTAAAAATATGTTGTGACTTTCTGTGCAGTCACCAAATTTTAAAGCATTTTGGCCAGAAAGTGTCGCATAATTATAATGTTTGGAATTCAGTGATGGTTTGAAACCACAATATTAGTTGTATAAATAGTTTAACATTTACAGCCTGGAAAACTCCGTTTTCTCACAATAATTACAATAGACTGTATGAAATAGGGGAATGGTTGCTACATTTGAAACTGTCAATTCTGGAATTGATTTAAAGGCTTTTGGGGGGTGGTTTTTTTATTATTTTCCAGGGTGTTGTGAAGTATGTGCATTTGCATGTTTGGGTTTACTTTGAACAGTGTTTTCTGCATATTCTGTATGTTTACTCATTTATATAGATCATTCCTGGGACAGTAGGTTTGTCCTGCAATTGCATGAGTGGGGCAGTTTGTGGAAGGCACATGCAATCGGTACGTTTACCCAGAGAAGCTGTGGCTCCCCCATCCCTGAAGTGCTCAAGGCCAGGCTGGATGGGGCTTGGAGCAACTTGGTCTGGTGGGAGGTGTCCCTGCCCATGGCAGGGGGTTGGAACTGGATGGTCTTTAAGGTCCCTTCCCACCCAAACCATCCTGTGATTCTGTGTTGATATGTTCTGTGTGGATATAGAGGACTCCACGCGCCCATGGCCCAAGAGCAGCCCGCTGGCCTTTCTTACTACCTCTTTGCTGGCCTGACACACGAGAGAAGAGGGTAAAAGATTGCCCAGGTTTATTCACAGGGGGGTTGTGGTGCCCTTTGCTCAAAAGGCAAAAGAGGATGGGTTTGTTCATGTGTGACCAAATGCAAGGCAGCATTCCCGGGGACTGTTGGGTTTCTGGTGGGACTGGTGAGGGGGTCTTGAGGGTCCAGGCAACCAGTGCAGTGTGTCCAAGAAAGCAGTCTGGAACGTGTCGGGAGAGGGAGTTTTCTGAGCCGATGCTGGGTATTTGGTGAGAGGAGATGTGGATAGTGATGCACTGTGCGCTGTTAAGTTTGCTGGAACTAAGATGACCCTCGTTGGCTCCTCGTGTTGCTGTTCCTACCAGCCAGCCAGAGCTTTAAAAAAAGAAAGAATACAGTACTTCTTCACATGGCTTTGCTGTTGCCAGAAATCTTCCTTCTGATGAATATCACATGATGCGTAAGCAACAGATTTTCTAAAAATACACAGATATAATAGTGCTGGCAACTTGGTATTGGTTTTACGGAACAAGAGGAAGGAATTGTTACTCTTTTTTTAAATTTCTAATTAAGAATGAAATGCTTATGCTGACTGCCAGTAACAATGGGCTTGAAACCCACCGCTGAACTGCTCATTAAGGCCTTCATCCTCAGCAGGCCCTGACCAGAAAACTCGCCAACTCTTATTTGGCATTTTGTTGGTTTATTAGTGCTGTATTTTTATCTGGTTTGTATCTAACCACGTCAGTGTTCTGCCATGCTTTAGAGATGGCACCCGCAGGCCCTGGAGTCTTAGTTCAGCCAAGAAAAAGACACAGGACAATTGTTCTGCAGGGAGGAAATTGGGAAAATTCATTAATGAGGAAATTGGCGTTTTATGGTTGAGAGTGTGAAAGGAAAACACTTCAAGCCAAGAAAGGAGAGCTGTTTCTTGTCCAAGGCAATAGTGGGATGAAGTAAATGCCAAAGAGATTGAGGGAAAGAGCAAGACAGATCTGTTAGGAGATACAAAGGAGTGAAGTGGGTCTTAAAGGCAGGGACAGGGAAGAGTTTCACTTGAGAGTTCAGTGGCCAAACAGCGAAAACGGACGATGTCTCTGTGCATCTGCTGAAAGAACGTTTAAGGTTTGAGTGGCATTGGTTAAAGCATCGTGTGTGTCGGGCTGAGCCAGGGTACGATGGACGTGAGGCTGCTGCAGTCACGGCTGCTCTGCGTGATATGAGGATTTCTTGTTGGATTATGTTGGGTTAAATACTGGGGTGAGCACTATATGGCGGGAGGGTGGTAAATCAAGACAACGGAAGACCAAAAAAAAGCAGTGGTTGGGAGCAAGGAACCTCCTAGTCCAACCTCAGAGTGGTTGAGAGGCGATGCCTGAGCTGCTAACTGGGAAAGTGTTATATGGCTGTAGCCATGTTGCAGAGCTCATTTTGCCAGTGCTAGGAATCGAGAGCTGGGTAAACATTTCTAAAGGGCTCTCGTGGTCTGGAGGTCAGGCAATTGCGAGGAAGGTATTTGCAGGAACACACGTGTGATCTAAAGACATCAGTGGCTTTAGACTTGCTTTTTAAAAAGCAAAGGTTTATAGATCAAATAGGCCCCTGGTTCCTTTTTTTTTTTTCCTCTTCCTAGGTAAGTGTAGGGGCATAACTAGCATCATAAGCCTCTCTGAAACACAGCAAAGGATCTGAAGGAACATCTTTTGAGCCCGAGGGACTTTGCAGATTTGACTTTCATTGCTTGAGAGTTTCTTTCAAAACAATCTTTTTTTTTCTCCTAGCTCTTCTCTTAGGAAACGCAACCAACTCCTCACGTCACGGAGGCCCAGCATGAATGTTAACTGTGCTGGTGGGACAGACTGGTCAAGAAATCTGGAGTCCAGTTGCTCTGTGGAAAACGTAACTGTAGCAGTCCCTGAGTCAGAAGAAAGTAATGTGGTGCTAGGAGGTCACAGCCCTGCTGCAGTTCCCAGGACTGAGGGTGAGGATAATGTCTTCACTTTATAGTAATCTTTAAGGGAAAATTTTAAGGGACTTTGGTGGAAGGAGGGGGGATTGTTATGTGTTGGAAAAATGCCGATATCCCAATGCAGTTTGCACTGGGGAGTATAAACCCTGCCTTTGCCAGGCTGGTGATCTAAAGGGCAACAGGCCATGGTCTTGCTTTCTGGGCAAGATCATCACATGGGTATGCCCTGGCCAGCCAACTTGCAGCTCTCCCTGAGTTTGTCCCTGGGCAGAGTACCTGAAAGTAGCTGGGCAGTCCTGATGAGCTGTGTCCCCACCATGCACCGCGCATCAGGCACTGCTGGCTTAAACCGCCGCTGGTGCGGGCTTCTGCTCAGCTTCCCTGTGAGAGCAGGTACCAGTACGTGGCATCTGTGTCTCTGATTCTGGCCTTGTTTAATTCCTGTGCTCCTGCTCTTTACGTACTGAATCCATCTTGCTTTAACAAGGAGTATTAAGCATCATGGTTCATCAGGACAGTTTTCATCCGAAATCCAACTGCTGGCTCAATTTGAAAAGGCAGTCTGGTTTTATAATGTTATAATGTTACCCTGACAGTTATCTGTGTTGACATCCTTTGTTACTGTATGACTCGGTTTTCTCATTACAGTAGGAAGTGTTACTATGAAATGATGTTTTTCAATAAATTATATCTCACCCGTGCAATATTCATTTGTCTGTCTCAGGTTTAGATTCTGAATGCCAACACACTGCTTGTCCAGTAAGTCCCCAGATCAGTAGCATGTTGTCTGCTCCTGAAGACACGCATAACTGTCATTTCCAAGATGGAAATAAGAGACAGTCAGAGTATTTTAATACCCAGGAACGCCATGGATGCTGTGCTTTGTCTTCAAGCAACAATTCACAAACAGTGGCTCCAGAGAAAGTGACGCTTGTGGTAGATGGCACTCGCTTTGCAGTGAATCCACAGATTTTCACTGCTCACCCTGATACTATGCTGGGAAGGTGGGTGATTTCCACTATTTTCAAGATACCTCAGGGGGGTCAAATGTTTGCTAAAATGGAACAAACCCCAGATGTTTGTTTTGCGATCTCATCTATACGCACAAGCGAAGCAAGGTTGACCTCATTTGGAACTTGGCTGTGAGTGAGGCTTTGAAGACAAGACCAGATGTAGAGAGAGTTGGTAGTTCCCTAGATAACATTCTCCCTTCAGTTCACTTCCTTCAAACAATGTGCACTTTTAGCTAGACATGGTCTGCTTTTGTCTTCTCTCCAAGCGTTCGCCTGGTTTGTAAGCGGTATATCTGCTCACAGCTAAAAAATTCCCTTCCAAAGTGTGGAAAATGATAATGCTCCATCCCCCATCTGCTGTTGTCTTGCGATACCCTCCCACAAGAGAAGTTACTCAGCTCCCTGTAACATGTCTTAAAGGTTGGAGCCGATTGATGCGACAAGAAGCACTCGTTTGCTATGATGTCAGCACTTTCACCCTCTGACCAAAGGGAGACGGGTTCTGTTGGGTCACTGCCCCTCGCACAGGTCGTTGTGTAAAACCAGGGGTCAAAAGGCACGTGGTGGTTGTTTGGCACAGCCTTGATGAAAGGGCTTTATTGCCAGGGTCGAATGATCTGTTCCTTTGAGCTGTGGCTTGTTCCATACGACGCAGTAGCTGTAGTGATAGATGGAGTCGCTGTAGGACTTGGCTGAGACAGCTCTTGTGCTTATTTACTGTGTAAGAGATTTGAGTATAGGTTTCAAGTTTATGTATATATGTGTCACTGCTGCTTTTGTTTAACCTCAATGCACCTATTGGTCTCCAGAATGAATGCATTTAAATATACTTGTGCACTTACGTAGATTTTTGTCTGTTCAGAATGTTCGGACCAGGAAGAGAGTATAATTTCACCAGGCCAAATGAAAAGGGAGAATATGAGATCGCAGAAGGAATTAGCTCAGCTGTGTTCCGGACTGTGCTGGTAAGGAGATGTTTGCAGATTGGGGAAAAAAGAAGAAAAAACAAAAACCCAACACAAAACCAATCTGTTTGTCACATGTGTAAAACTGAGCCATCTCCCAGGCAGCTGCACACCCCCTGGGACATATTCTTTTATTACTGTTTTGCATTGTGATTTTTTTTTTTAAAAAAAAAAAATAGATTTTGGTATGAGTCAACCTTTCAGATATTTGCTTATGTTGACTTTTACCTTTCTTGCGTTGTGCTGTTGTAGTTCCTGACCTTGTGGTTGCATGTAAATGCATATTGCTTATGAGATGTTATGAAACCCTGTGCCATGGGAAAAGTTGTAACTGGAGCTCAGCATTTATCAGGCTCAAGAGGATCTGCAGAGACGTAGATTCTCGGACAAGCAGGGCTGTTTTTACTGTTCACAGAGCTATATATAGCCTCTCTAACTATCAAATGTTGGTTAACAAAACAAAGAACTAAATAAAAATGGTCAGAGTCCAAGATATTCTTATTTATCTCCGAAACCTGTCCTTTTATTTGCAGGATTATTACAAAACTGGAATCATTAACTGCCCTGATGGGATTTCAATTCCAGACCTTCGAGATACATGTGATTATCTCTGCATAAACTTTGATTTCAACACAATCAAATGTCAAGACTTAAGTAAGTATGGAGAGAAATAATCTCTTAGGAGATCATCTGCGTGGTGTTGAGCACTCTGATCCTGGTTCAGTGCAGTTCTCCATGCTAAAACTAAAGCACACAATTAAGGTGCCGACTCCCACTAGGACTCCTGTAGGCATTGCATTTAACAGCTTCCTTTTCTGCTGCATCGATCCAAAGTGAAGTGATTGAATCCTGCAGAATTTGGACACCTTGCTCAAAAAAGCAAATTGAAGTTGTAAAAATTCTACATCTCCTCTTGTAACAGAGGCTGAGAAGAGCTTGCTGCTACAGCCAAACAAAATGAAGACTAAAAGCAGGGTTATAACTCCTATCTAAAATATACCAGAAAATCATCAATAATTTAAGCTGAAGGATGATGGGCAGAGCAGGAACCAAAGATACCAAAGTTGGAAAGTAGTAGATAGTTCCTAGTCATGAAGGGATCTGATTGGGAGCAGCTTTTTGGTGAGTATGCTGGCAAAAAAAGTACGTTTAACCCAGGCAAATGTGTGAAAGGCACTATACTAAGTTGGGGTATATGCTATCGTAGCACAGGCTGTGGGTGGAATTTCCTACCCTGTCCTCTGATCACAGAGAAGGCAGAAAATGTGCTTTCAAGGACAGAGGTTGTGGCTGGAAATTCAAGTTAAGTATCATAACGAATTAATGATTCAGACTATTACTGTTCCACTGTATTGGTTGGCCCTTGGTGGTTTTTTATTGGTGATGTCATGGTTCTACAGAGTAATTTGCATCCCGTTTGAAATGCGGTCTCATACGTCTGATTTTGCCAGTTCTGGAGCCGGAGGCTGCTGATGCATTTGAACATATGTTGAGGCGTTTGCCTAAAGAAGAACGCGGGCTGTGTTCGTGAATGTATCTGGAAAGTGCAGAGCTGGGACATGTTTTCATACTGTGCCTAAAAGCTCACGGTCTGATTTGTGTCTCATCAGGTGCTCTGTTACATGAGCTCTCCAATGATGGTGCTCACAAGCAGTTTGACAGCTACCTGGAGGAGCTGATTCTGCCCATCATGGTGGATAGCGCAAGGAAAGGGGAGCGCGAGTGCCACATTGTCGTGTTGACAGATGAAGACACCGTGGACTGGGATGAAGATCATCCACCTCCAATGGGAGAGGAGTACTCGCAAAGTAAGGGCTCTGCACCGGCGCTCCTGGCTCTGTGGTCAGCACACGCCCGGACATCGGGCTGTAAGGAAAGGACCCGTTGCCCAAACAGCAGCCTTCCTCCGGGAGGAGCTGCTGGCACACAGTTCGGTTTTGTATGTTCCTTCTGACCTGGCCGCTGCTAGAGGCAGGGTACCTGGCTGGTGAGAGCTTTGCTCTCACCACCTGCCCTGGGAGCGACAGCACTCGCTGCATCTTTCCCTTTCGTTTGCTGCCTCCCTCTCAGCCGTGAATACGCTTTGTTTTACACACCCATCGCCACCCGTTCTGCCCAGACCTTAATGTGCATCACTGCCCTCCCACCGAGGAAGTGCAGCTAATCCCAGCCATGACAACAGACACCCAAAGTAGTTCTTGGAAACCAGACCTGGGTTTTGGCACCCCCACAGCTGAGCGTGTCAAAACCAGGGAGGAGGTCCCTCCTGGTGGATTCTAATCACCCTGTTTGTTTCTCAAGTCCTTTACAGTTCCAAGCTGTACAGATTCTTCAAGTACATTGAGAACCGGGATGTTGCCAAAGCTGTATTAAAGGAACGGGGCCTGAAAAATATTCGCATCGGGATTGAAGGTAAAGTATTTCTTCAACAAAGGAAATTCTAAAACAGGGGACTCCATAGTCAGTAAAGCCTGGTATCCACCAGACTCCAGGCATCTCCTGGTTTGCTCTGTGTTTTACTAGGCATTTATTCTTATGAAACTAGTAGAAGCTGGGCATGTTCCTTCACCTCTGTCATGTTAAACTGAAATTGGCCAGGAGGCTTAAAAGTGAGGGGAAAATGAAGATGTGTAGCGTGTACCAGCAAGCCTTGTCTCGTTAGGGCTGAGTAAACAGGAAACAGGAGTCGAATGCTTCCTCTGCCTGCTGATCCAAGCATTCCCTTGGGGAGCTCGGAGGACGTTTGTGCTCTGTCCTGGGAGACCATCTGATTTTTACAGTAGCTATGTTTGCTCACAGAATGGCTAACGCTGTGCAGCTGTTGATTGTATGACTACACACAATGCTGCACCCTCTTTTCAGGGCAGAAGAGAGCAGTCTTTTGCAAGCCAGTAATGGTAAATGTGGAATGTGAGCTCTTGTCCAGTAAGTCCCTCCTGAGCCCCTGGTCACTCCTACCTGGCTGTTCTTCTGGGATCCTGTTGTCTCTTCGTGCGGTTCAGAGGTGTGTAGTGCAACTGACTGGCTGTCTCGTGTTTCCAGGATATCCCACCTGTAAAGAGAAGGTGAAGAGGAGGCCTGGTGGCCGGTCAGAAGTGATCTACAACTATGTTCAACGGCCGTTCATCCAGATGTCATGGGAAAAGGAAGAAGGCAAAAGCCGTCACGTTGATTTCCAGTGTGTCCGGAGCAAATCTCTAACAAACCTCGTCACGGTGGGCGATGATGTTTCCGAGGACCATGAGGTTATAATGCATCACCCCCCACAAGTAGATGAACTCGACAGGCTAAACGCACCGTTCTCCCAAATGGCTGTTAACGATCTACCAGATTAGTCGCGGCTCAGGGCGGATAGTCCCGCTTGATGTGGGGACGTCTCAGCATAGTTTCATCCCAGGTGATGGAACACAGACTCCTGCAAGGTGCTTTATCCTCATTCATGCTTTTACTACGTTGTCATATTTCAAGCATGTTAATAGAGCCACACTCCATAGTCTAATTGTGCAATCAAAAGCAGCACCTCCTCAAAAACAAAAAGAAATTGTGCTGTTTGTTTCTCCTACAAAGCCTTCCAGATTGGTGGGTGCTGAATATTTTACCTAAACTTCTAAAAGAGGAGCGAAAGTATTTGGAAACGTCTTGTTTGACATGAGAGAGGAAATTCTGGGCCTGTCAAGACAAAGCTTTCCTTTACCATTAGGCGCTTAGCTTTGCTTTTGTGATAATCAGTTACAAAGGACTGAACATCAAAGCAGGACAGATGATACTCTTTCATCAACCAGCAGAAATGTAGCACAGTTGTGACAGCAAAATACTGAGCGTGGAGGATTGACAGCAAAATCCTGGGTGTGGAGAAATCTGTTTACACTGCCACCTGGCTTTGCACCCAGCGTGTTGTACTGCTGTTCTAGGGAAGGATGAACTAGTTTAATAGGAGGCATATACCTATTCACAGGCATGTCCCACGTGTACTTCTCCATAAGATGGAATCACTGTTTTTGGAGATGTTGTCCGTTAAGTTCGGTAAGACAAGTAGATCATGCTGAAGGAAAAAGCTGAAAAGACAAGACTGTAGTTGATACTTTACCAACAAAGTAGATCTGTTTAGTAGCCTAATAGATGTAAAAAGCTTTTTAGAGGTGACTGTGCATGCTAAAGACCTTCATTTGTCTCCTCCATCCTCCTGCTAAGACAACAAAGCCAGTGGAGGAGCTCCCAGTAGAGTTTACTACCTGAGTAAAATCCTTGGTGTCAGCAACCCTGGCCAGTCAAAGTTTTTGTAGACTGCAAGGAGCACTCTACTGTTGCAGCTTTAAAAGGCCAGCTACTGTCTTCCCAATTTGGACCTGATTGGACCAGTTTGCTGCCAGGAAGGTAAGAAATACCAATAGCAAACCAGCCTTCAGCAGAGATACAGACATGTACCTAGGCACAACTCTCCTTTGCTGCTCCGAGTGTATTACCCTAGTCTGTGGTCTCTGTTCATTTTGGATTCAGGGCCAACAAAGGTGTGGCACTAAGTATAGACACCCCCCGGGCTGGTTTATCTCGGTTAGTTCTGTTAGAGCCTGGCTAGTCCTGTCCCTGCAGCATGGAGTTACCTGTGGGCTTGCTTACCCAGCCCTGATCAGCAGAGGGTGAGGGCAGTACAGCCGAGCTGCACAGCAACCGGAGCGGGCCTGCCTTACCGAGCCCTCGTTTCTGACGGCTGGGGGGGGGTTACGTACCCGAAGCAGAGTGCTTCATGGTGCTGATGCAAGAGCTCCAGAGAGGAAGAGAGGGAGAGAGCTCCCTTGCAAAATGGTGAAGTTCAGGTCAGTTCTGCTCTTGCAATTAGCTGCTGTTGAAACCTGTAACACGCGTTGAGTTACCTGGTTGTACTTGGCAAAGTAGAGGTATCGGTCTGCCCCTACAAGGTTTAATCCTTTGTGGCATCATCAAGCACATTTTTATTATTCTCCATCTGTTTGCGGAGTGTGTGGTAGACTTAGCACTGAAGATTGCTGTTACTGTTTGCTGATAAGGATGTTTGGGTTTTTTCCGTGTAAGTAGCGTGACAATATCAAGCACAAATTTTCCTGAAGGTTTATGAGGGTCGTTTTAGCGAAGAGTAACAAAATCTCTGCCGAGGCATATACTTGCTGATGTATTTAGTTCCCATTTGTGTGGACACAGGTTCCGTTCTTTGCAGTGTTTCTGTTCTTAGCTTCTTTCCTAAGTGCAACAAATAGATTTCTTCTTTTTATAAGTGCCTATGGGAAGATTTCCAAAAGTTCTTCAGGACTTCCTGACAGTCCCAGGGGTTCGGCTGCCCAGGTCCACCTGACTACTTTTAAAAAATCCTCCCTGTGTGTCATTGGATTAGTAGAGAGAAGTGTCCTTCGGTATCTGCACAGAGGTGGTGTGCAATCACTTTCCGTTGTTGCTCTAGATGAATTTCTATTTTTGTAGCAGAGAAAGGAAGACATATGGACCATTAACCTTCCAGCTAGGGGCCAGACCAAACCCATTACCTGCCTTGGTAACGAGCTGTTCCCACAAGTCAAGCAAAGGCACTGGTGAGACTGTCTGCCAGGCGATGATGGAGCTTGGCCCTAGGGATTATTTTTGTGTGTGTGTGTGTATTTATTTTTACAGCAGTGTAAGCTTTAAGTAAATGTCTATTGGTTTTGACCAGCTGACTGGGAACTGGAGCTTACACATGTTCTGCTCAAAGGACCAGAGATGCGGAGGTGGTTGAGCGCTACCCTCCAGGGCTGTGTCAAGACATCAGATGCCAAGCATCTGACTTCGACGGCACCGTGTGGGATCTGACAGCTCAGTACCACGTTCAGCCACTCCAAATCCCACCGGTGTCTGTCCGTGTGCCCAGTGTTAGCTAAGCCTCCTGAAGGATTCGGGCCAGTTTATGAGAAATAGCGACCGCAGGCACTTCACTGCAACAGGCCCTTGCCTGAGAGGTAAAGGCTGTGGCTGCCTCGTAGGGGCCGCTTGGTGCTCTGTGTAACCAGCTGGACCGTCAGCGTGGGATGGAGGTATCCAGCTGCCGGCACTCCCATGCAGTTTTTACCACTCCAAAAAGCCCACTGTAGTTTATTGGATTTCTTGAGTAATTACAGATGAATTTTAGATTATTTTATTTTTTTTAGTAGGATGAGTTCCACTGGAACACTAAATCAAATTGAGAAAGCATGTACTTGCTTTTCCTCCTTCTCTCTTGGTCACCTACTTCTACAATGTCAAGTTTTGTCTTATTCTAGATGTACTGAAGTGTTACCCGTGGTGTGTATGAACTACAGATGTATGGTTTCTTTTCTGTATTAAAGTATAAATTACCTGTGGCTTGTTTGGCTCTCTTAAAAATTGTTTTAAATGTGGAGTAGAAGAACGGGCAGGGAATAGAGCGCTCGAAGGTTTGGTTTCCTTGCTTCATCCAGCAAGTGGGGCTCGTGACCCCAAAACCTTTGAAGTAGTTTCACATCAGAGTGTGGTTGCTGTGGCAGGGACCTTGCACAGCAGCAGCACAGAAGTGTTACTACCCTTTGTGCTGAGCAGAGCTCAGAGGTTACCAGCTCACTGCAGGGATGTTCCAAAAGCAGGTACGAGTCAATGCTGCGTAACCCCCAAACTACGCAGCGTCTGGAACAGGGCCGAGTGCTGGTGGTGGTTAGCACCCTGATGCTTTCTGCTTCTACCTACTTCTGCCTTGAGAAGAAAACAGCTTTGGAACAGGTCTGGCTTTTTTTTATTTATATTTTCAGGGTTGGATATATTAGGGTTTTCTTGATGAAGGTGTTGGGGTTTGAACAAGGTAGACTTTAGTGGAATTACTGAAGTGACAACAGGAACTTGTACTCACATGTGGAGCTGTTGCGAGGGTGAAACCATGAAATACGAACTGCAAGTTGATTTTGGCATGTTACAAACTCTTGGGGAAAAAAAATGAAGGCTGGTCGCTTTGCTTCCAATGCCATTTGCTCACTGCTTATTATCCCTTTTAAAAATAGAAAGGGGAAAAAATTAAAACCAACTTGCCCTGAAGTTGGTAAACCAAAGTGACATTTACACAATGCAGACACCAAGGCAGGAGTAAGGCCAGGGTTGTCCACCCTTGCCAGGAGGCCAGGCCCATTCTGCCAGAAAGGTTTCCTTCTCAAGACCAGCACTGTTTCACCTTTAAGAGTGGGCTTGTTTCTTCACCCCTGCTGTGCATCCTTTGGAAATGCAGTCTTCAGCCCGGAGTTTCCATTGCATTCTCCTACCCAAGCAGTCGATTCTAAAATCGGTTTCAAGCTGGGGGAGAACTAACCTGAGAGATTCCAGTTTGTATAAACAGAACATGCCAGCAAAATCATGTTTACTAAGAGGATTTTATTTACACAACACAATGCAAAGATCGTTCCATAAAAAGTTGGCTCCCCCAGCAACACACAACACACCTGCCAAAGTTTACAGTGCAATTTAGTAACAGCTTTTAAATATTTACAGAACACTTTTTCAACTTACAGGTTAAGGCAGAGTCAGGGCACAGTGATAAGAAACACTTAGTGCAGTTTTGTGCTAGGCACGATACAGAGATGAACTGGCAGCATAACTCACGTTCAGATCCATTGGAAATTCAGACCGGAATTACTCCTAGAAGTCCAGCAACTGCTTGCAGCTTTAAAAAAAAAGCTAAAAGATACATACAACCTCAATACACAAGCCAGCAGCTAAGGAAAACGTTTGGCTGACATGGGAGATGGAACAGGCACACAAAAATCTGTTAGCAGTGAAGTAGGGATCCTGGGAAGAAGAGACTGTACTTTTTCTCCTAGTGTTGGTGAACAACTGTAAGAGGAAGCAGGCTTACAACGCCGCTGCGCTACAGAACCTACCGCTGGAGAGGTGTGTCCAAGAGGACTGTATTCAAAGATATCCAACTTCTACTGAAAGACACAGGAGTGAGGTACCCAACTGCTCCTCGTGCCTTTGAAAAGCTTCACCTTTAACTCAAAACGTGAACAATCTGAGGTTTCAGAAGACTTTAAAACACATGCACTAGAAATGCACAATACATAGTACTATATATTTTTTTTTCACAGCAAGTTATCACAACTTATAATCATTTAGCTTCATCATCTTTGGTATTTATAAATAAAAATGCCAGTCCCTTTTAGTAAAGGGCTAATAATGCAGCTACTATCCCAAAACCAATTATTCTTAATCCACAGCAGCTTTAAAGGATTTTGATTTTTTTAAATTTTACTTTATTTTAAGGCAGTAACCAAGCTGTTAGGAATTTTTTAGGAAGTGTTTTGTTATTAATACCTCTTAGTTTTCCAATGGTTTGTAAGGCATCATTTTCAAATGGCTAGAAGAACCTGCAGGATAAGGAGCTGGAGCCATTTGAGAAGTTGGTATCAGTCCTTCATAAAAAGGGAGCAGAAGGTGACATCACTGACTAGTTGATAAAAAGCCTGATCCTATAAATCACTGCTTCAGTTAGCCCTTATTCACCCGAGTAAGCCCTACTGACTACAGTGATCCCGGTACTTCCAGTTAAGGCTGGTTTTGCTTTTCAGCTCTGTAGGATCCAACTGGTATCTAAACTGCTTATGGCAATTCCGTGAACTCCTAGGACACAGGCATAAAGCACAAGGGGTGGTGAGGGAGTGGATGCTAACAAGGTATCACCCAGTTTTAGCTATATACAGTCCTTCCGATCCCCCGGTCAGTCCTTCATGATGGCACTCAATTCAAGAGACATCTAGGTAAAAATTCCCTAAAAGCACCTATTTAAAAAAAAAAAAAGTTTGACTACAAACCCATTTTCTTTCATTTCCTAATCTAGAAAGTTAGGACTAAATATGACTGAAAGCCTTCCTTTTCCTTTTGAAACACTGCTCTCGCTTTGCTTCTGAACAGCCGGGTGGTTTTGTCTGTGCTACGTAGGTTAGTGTTCAGCACCAATAAAAGTTTGCAAGAATCCAAGACAGTCCAAATTGACACACTCTTTTAGAAACCTCATTATATTTCTATTTTTTAAAAAAAAAAATCTAATTGCAAATTAAAGACTGGAACCAGGCAGGCCCAAAGGTTAATGCCACTTGCCCCTGGAAGTGCAGAGTTACCTACAAAACGGGCGCGAACTGGAGCTCACGATTATAAAAAAGGAATTAGCAAAAGCTCAGCAGAGGCCGAATCCTCCTTCCCAAAATGCAATCATGTTCCGAGAGATGCCTAGGCAAGGAAAGGCACTTTGGGGCTCTCCTGGAGAGCAACCTGATCGTAACTGAATGTACTTTTTATAAATTAATAATTAAAGAGTGGACATGGTGGGTTCCACTGCCCCAAAAGTGACCCCAGGAGGCACTGTCTCTTTGGAAGACTACAGGGACAGATGGTTCAGCCATGACAACAAGAGGAGCTCTGAAAGGAAAAGCCAGGGAGGCCTCCGTCAGCAAGCCTCACAGAACAATCTGATACTGTTCTGCTTCAAACCAAGAGCAAAAAGGCCACAAAAGACAGTTTTGTCTTTAAATGGATGAAGATGCAGATCTTAGAAGTGGCCAAAAGATGGCAGCAGCAGGACCGGGAAGCCTCATGGCTGACCCAGTTGTACACAAGATGCCCCCAAGGATCAGGTTCAATGGATTCCCCTCCCTCTCTGCTCTAACTCCAGATCCACTTGTGTTACCAGCTGTAGTTTGCATCGTCTGCGTGGTTTATCGATCCATCTTGTCATACAGTCACTGAAAACTGTTGGTGCTTCGTGGAGGAAGTGGCCCGTTTCTCCTGTCACTGTCTGGAAAAGAAGTGTTGCACAATTTTTTAATTTAGAAAAAAAAAATATTAAATGGCTTCAGGGTTGCTGTCTAAGTACCAAAAGTAAAGTGCACCGCAACTGGAGGCCACTGCGACAGAGTTGAGAAATGCTATTAAAGGGGCTTCCGAGGAGCATTATAAAACAAAACAAAACAAAAACAGCTACAAACTAAGGTTAAGGCAATACAAGTTGTGTCCTTCTACTAAATAGCCTGCTGGAGAGTTGTCTATCTCAAGCTTTAATTATTGCTTTGTTTCCTCTGTACTGAAGTCCTTCGCCACTGGAAAAACAGTGCTGGCAGAATTGGCAGACTGAGTTTGTCACTTAACGCAGGACTGGCAAAACAGTCCCTATAAACTTCACGTGCTTGCTTTGCAATGTCAAAGTGAAGGCTTGCTCTCATCTCCCGATGGGCTGTACAATCTGGCAAAGAATTTACACAGAAAACTGAAACTCTTGCTCCTGAAGCAGCAAAACGTGCTTGCAGCAGAGATGATGCAAACATTTTGTGGAATTTTTCAATGGCGCAGAAAGAAAAAATCCTTAGTAACAACCAGGCTGTGTAACAAAACAGGGTCCTGAAGTCTTCTCCAAGAGTTGATAGCCCTCAAATTTTCTTTAAAAAAAAGTTATTTTATGGGTCTAAACCCAAAGTACAGGAAGAGAATTCCACGGCTCAGAAGAAGTCCCAGGTAAAGATTGATTACTTTCCTGCTTTCATATAGGATGGTATTGCTCCTCGAGCTGTCAGACCTTCAAAACGCTTGTAGGTGTAATTGATAAAAACCCAGTCTTTGTTCTTGTAGTCGGTCTCTGGATGGTTGCTTGTTGCCACTGGTAAGACATAGAACAAATAAAATTATCCTTTGAAGACCGCAAAGTTTATTTGCCTACAGAATTCAACCCCACTCAAGAACTGCTGTAACATTTTTTAAACACATGGAGCAAAGGCAGCTATGTCTTGACATGTAAATACAAGGATCTTTTAGGAATTTACACCCCCTTCTGTCCCACCCTCTCCCTACCCCTCGTACTAAGCGTTAGACACGCCAGCAAGACTTAGCCAGTAGCAAGGAGTGTCACAGTGTTGGGCTCACAGATCCTGCTGAGATTTGAACTTGCTGGGAGCCCTGCTGCCTCTCAGAGATGCCCTTTCTGAGGTGGCTCCCGCACCGTTCACAACTCTGCATCTCATCTCCTGAAACCCAGACCAGAGCTTGCACACTCCTGCACCACAAGACCTCTGAGCTAACAATTTGATTGTGATGAAAAACCCACCCCAGCACCTAGCAAGATCCTTTCTCTGGTTAACAGGACAGTTACGTTATTCCACTGGAGAAGAGGAAGGATTGTTTCCGTGCAGAATCCAAGCATTTACCTGTTGGTTTAAGGATATCAGATTCCGGAAATTCATCAAAGTTTGAGGTATCATCAATGCTTTTAATTTCTATCGAAATTGCAGCAGGTCTCTCTCTGCCAAGAAAAGCAGATTCAGTATTAAGATTTGCAAGGCAGAAGAAAGCAGGATTCAGCCCCTTTCCATTTCTTAACAGAATCAAAGACTGAAGGTACCTAAACCTTGGCAAGCTTCAGATAAGGAACAAAATACTCTCACCCACACCTAGATATAATAAATGCCAGTGAAGCTGCTCCCTTCTGCTGAACAGGACTAGCTCTGAACAGTCCAGAGAGAAGAGCAGCTTGCTTTTCTGCAAAGCCTCTTACCTGATATGTTCCCAATCAACCCCTTCAAAGAATGGGTTACTCTTTATTTCCTCCACACCAGATGCACCAATTCTGTGCTCCCATTCACAGCAAAATCTGGGATGGAAGGAAGAATGAAAATGAAGGAAGAATGAAAACGAAAGCTTTCCATCCAGAAATGGAACGGCTTTCTGAACTGATACTACTACGGTTTCGTCACATATAAATGGAGAAGGTTAAGAACTCCCACTGCAAAACCAACACACAAAGCTCTGCTTGGGAATGTCATGTCAAATGCTACAATTAAGATGTGGTGTTCTTTCACAACAGGATAATGTGCCCTTTCTATTTCAGGACCAGTGTAGAGAACATATAAAGCCTAAAAAGCTAGACATTTATATTTCTGTCCTGAGAATAGATAAGTGATTGAAAATATAAATGAAAGAGCAAGAGTCAGCACGCACTGGGAGATGTTTGTATGCTCCAGTGCATACAATGTCAAAACCAGTGCTATTGTAAGAAGCCAGCTCTGGCAAAAAGATTGAGTTGCTTCCCCAAGCAGCTCACAGACAAAGAGCAGAAACATTTGTATTTTGCCAGACTAGCAGCACTTACGTGGGAGCTCCTCTTGAGCACAGTTCAGTCGGGGCTCCACTAAATGACCTCTGAGAGACAAATGTATTTGACTAGGGAGTTCAGCATTTGATGCACGTGCATAACAGTAGCATCAGGGTTTTTTCCATGTGAAGCAAGCTATGAGAGATACATAGCATAGTTTGCAAGACAAGAAAATTAGTACGATATGAATTGGCAAACCATATGGCTGGCACCTTAAAATAAGATCCTTTGCTTTATCAGATATTGGAACTTCCGGAGGAAATGTCAGAGTCTCTTTCCAATTCATTACTTTCTTGTACGTTTCTTGAGGAGTCTCAGAGCAGAACGGTGGATAACCTGAAAAGAAAAATACAATCTTGTATAAAGCAAAAATAGTTCCTGTAGTTCCCGAAGTCTACCATGCACCAGAACAAACCTCACAAACCACGCAAGAAGCAGATGCTTTGAGAACCTGACCCCAAGCACAGAAATACAGCTGATGTCCTACACGGCAATTCCTGCTTAAAACTTGTGCCCTGCCAGCTTCTTACCAATCAACATCTCGTACATGATGACCCCAAGCGACCACCAGTCGCAAAGCTTGTTGTATCCAGTCTGCATGAAAACTTCAGGGGCAATGTAATCCGGAGTACCCACAGTAGAAAAAGCCTGGAACAAATACCATCAGTTATCTTTAGAGAAAACTGCCTGAAATGGAAGTGGGAACTTATGCAACAACGGTTATTTTGAGGAACACACCAGATTGTCTCTAAGATCCTTTAGCAAAGTTGTTTAAGCCTTTATTTCAAGATACGTAGAGACAAAATCAACACGTTCATGTGAAGGAGTCTTAAAATACCATCAGGGACATGGGGAAAGGTACCGCTGTCTATATACACCTTGGAACGGGTCATCAGCCCTTTGTTATACTCAAAGTGGCAAGAACTGTTCATTTTAGCTGGGAGGCATCAGATATCGATGTAAATAATTATGGCAGTGCTATCTCGGGCATATATGTCACCAGCTGTTCAGCAGACTGACGAAGGACAAACTGGAGTCGTTCCTCTTTTTAAAAGAAAAAGCACAAATCTTTTTATTTCAGCATTGCTCAGCACTCTGAAATGGATTAAGGCCTGCCATTTAACTACGTACGCCATTTGAACGCAACAGCTCAGCAGAGAACATTTCCAAGCAGGTGAAACGCACTTACCAACTGCCGTCTATTCCTCTTCCAAGTCTCTGCTTTCCTTTTGGAATTCATGTTCTGGAAAGCTAAAGGAGATTGGAATATACATGACTGAATCCTACTGGTCACCCAACAGACATTTTTACCCCAAAACCATTACACTAACAATCTTTTTCAACATCAAAAAAGGCAGCCAGGGCCTGGACAGACAGTCTGGTTTGTATCAGCTCTCCTGGTAAGAGGTTACAGTCCCCAGATGCTCATCACTGGCCAAAGTTTACCACCACGGTGAAGCTGGAGCTGCTTGTGGAAGCACACCTTAATGCACCTCACTGAAGATAAGCCACCTCAGCAGAGATGAACTCATTAACCTGCCTCAGCTTCCCTGGCCCAACCTACGGGTGCCTGCAACGGCAGAGCAGAGCGGTGAGCGGCCCCTAGCAGGCAGCGGCAGCCGACAAGGGCGAAGCCGGGGACGTCACCTCTCCCAGCGGCACGGATGGTTGCAAAGAGCACATCTGTCAATACCCTAAACCCATCAGCAACCTCCAAACCTATGCAATATGGAGACAACTTTATCAAGCCTTTCAGTAATGAGCCATGCTTTCAGGGTTGGTTTTTTTTTAACTGCATGATCAAAGCTCTTCCCCCTGAGAAAATTACTGAGTATTCAAAGAGACCGTGTGCTCACTTACTGATTTAGGTAACACGTGAGGTACAGCCAGCACCTACCAAGTCACGCTGAGTTTTCATTTGAGGTTTATTACACATGTGAGAAAGGGCTACAGCAGAGTCTTATTTCAAAGACAAACGTCTGGGAACAAAGATGCTTTTGTACATTAAAGTAACTGAAATTATTTTTATAAAGACATTTTACAGAAAAATCAAAGTTACACCTCAAGATGCAATGTTGATTATTAGACCCCCCCCACTGTGGCCTTCTGGCCTCACACTGAAACAAGTTATGTCAGGCACCAAGAGCAAGCACACAGATACCCTTCTGAAGCCAGATAACTTACTGAAGTCACTAGGAAGACTATGGTTCAAGTTTCTGTAAAATTCTGTTCTGTGGGCTTTCTTTAGTCCAGTACACAGACCAAAATCTGAGAGTTTCACATGACCCTAGAAACAAACAAACAAAACCAAAATACAAAACCAGTGTGAGGCATTATCGCAGCAAATAAACTCTTCTACTTCTTCCCCTCCCTTTACTTTGTGTAATAAATCGATGCTCTTTTTGCATTCCTTGTTTTAGCCTAAGGCTGGGCGTGTAGAATCAAGCTACTTCTGCTCTCATCACGACTACACGGAGAACGGCCGGTAGCCATTTACTTTCAGAAACCTCTGCTCCTGCAAGCTCCTGACCACTTCGGAGTGAAAGCCAACATCTCCAGAGGGAGCTGCAGTCCCTGGATTGTGCGTTGACTCCATTGGAAACACCTTCCACTCAGTGACTGGATCTGTCCTGGCGCGTAACATGCGACCACGCTGACTGGGGGCAATTTTTAGATGTCCATCTAAAACACACCTCCTTTTCAAAGTCCTGAATTTATCTACATCTAGATGTAGACATAGTGAATTACATCAGTCATTCCAACGGTGCCTCATTACCTGGCTTGGGGTAAAGTGTAATTATTTACTGTTGGCAAACTTTTTCCAAACGAGCTAAATTTAAAGCAAACTTGTAGTGAGCCATAGGAGGCTAGTGGAACAGTCCAGCTTTCCGCACACCGCCTGCAATAACCCTCTAGAAGCAATCAGGTGGCCTGGCCAGCCTTCAGAAATCCGTCCTGATTCCGAGGGAGATCCTATCTCCGTTTTCAGTCTCGCTAATGGAACAGCTCCTCCTTCGCATGTGATAGGATCACCTACCCACAAGCTGGCGAGCACGAACCTAACCGACGTGAGACCGAAAGGAAACATCTTTGACTAAAAGGGGAGAACTGAAACTGTATTTTATATTGCAGCTGAAATAACCAAAAATAACTTAAACAACTGTCAGAAGAGGGCTCCTAAGTGAGGAATGAATACAGCTGGACGTGGAGGAGAGGTGTCTCTTCGCTTGTTTTTTTTTTTTTCCCCAGCAATATGGCAGATAAGCCCTCAAAGCTAGAGGGAACAGGGCTAAGAAAGAAGCACTGTCTTCTTTCACAATTGTCGACACCAGTTCAGGTCAATATTAACCATTACAAGACCAATTTGGTACTACCCAGGACGGGCCAGCAGTTAGTACGCACCTTGCTATCCAGGAGAAGGTTGTCTGGTTTTATGTCCCGATGGATAAAACCCAGCTGGTGAATAGAATCAATGGCTAGCACGGTCTCGGCTATGTAGAACTGTGTCTCTTCTTCTGTTAGAGTGTCTTTTTTCATCAGCAGAGTCATCATATCACCTAGAAGCCCCCCCAAGTAGCAAAGTAAATACAAGCGAACACACAAACTCCACTCTCGCTGATTTTGAAGACATTTACAAAGAAAAGAACTAAGTATTTAACACCTCAGGAAATCCAAACCGATTTCCTATAAAGCAGTACAGTTCCCCAGCACCTCTGTGACAAATTTCTGTATTTTCCCTTGTATCACTGTATGTGGACAGGCTTGTACTATAGTTGCATCAAACTTACTGAGGCAGCTAAGCAGCATAAAGACGAAATAGCAGTCTCGAAGCATCCCTTAAACACGAGTCAGCCATGGGCTGCCACTCTTGACTACCCATCTGAATCACAGATTAAAACAGATACTTGCAGCTACAGAGCTGTTACAAAAACCAGATTGTATTTGTGCAGTGTCATCTCAGAAAGCATTCCTGTGGTTTCATTAATCACACGTACTACAGGCTTTCAGTATAACCTTCTTCTTAAGGGAATTACAGTAGCATTAGCATTCAAGGTCAAACATCATCATCCTCTGAAAAACAGACCCTAAAAGCTACTTCTGCTGCAAGCCAGCTAAAAGCAAAATGTTAGAAAATCAAACCCTGGTGATGTTATGGTTCTATAGATAGCCAGTGCACAGTAAGGATAAGAACTAGCAGAGTATTAAGGCCAAGATTCAAACCTCTGCAGCTAAAAGACCCAAGCAGATAAGCTCAAGCCTGACCCAACGACCTCAGTACCCCACCTCCTAAAAGCAGAAAGCTTTACAGTGACCTATTTCCTCACCAAGTCACGTCCAGTACAAACACCACTGCACGGTAACCACGTACGCTCTCGTCCCAGACTACATTTGTAATTAAGAAGTTAGAAAGCTCCAAACAGAAGGAAAGCAGCTTTTTGATTTCAGGTAGTTACCTCCAGGCAGGAACTCCATGATCAGGTAGAGGTTTAGCTTGTCCTGAAAACTGTAGAACATTTTCACAACCCACAAGCTGTCTGCCTCCACCAGAATGTCCCGCTCCGCACGAATATGGCCAACCTGGAGATACACATACACATTTGATTAATTACAAGTCTATGTTTTATTACCTGCATTTATTTCATGGACAATTCATGTACTGAAAAGCATCAAATATTGAAACGACAGCAGTCAAACTTCTGCATAAGGGCAGAAACACCATCAAAACTTCAATAGCTACACCCCTCAATATTTTCGGGTAGTAAAATAGCGTAACACATTCAAAATCAAATCCAAAAGTCACACTTCTGACAGCAAAAAGGCGAGAAGCTTTCATTAAACCACTGTATTTTTCCAGAATGTGGGGGGGGTTTTCCTATCTGATAAATCCCATTGAACACCAACTCCATTTGACTCCTCAGCATGAAGATCTGAAAGACATTTTTACATTCAAAAGTTTCCACTGGAAAGTTTATGGGGACTTTTGCCTTTGGACATTTACACTTGAGTAACTTTTATACTTATTGTGTGACTTTTGCTGCCATAAATTGAGACATATGTAGGAGGACAAGAGAGCACTAACCTCATTCTTTTAAGCAAAAACTCAAGCTAGAGAAATTTAAACCACCCTCCTGAACAACAAGGTTCTGTACAGAAATAACACCTACATTTAGATTTTTATTCTTTCAATTCTTATGGCATTTGGGTCCCCTTCAAATCAGAACTGTACAAGTGATATGGACACTATGAAAACACTTATCTTAAAACCACTTAGATAACAGACCACTCCAGAAAACAATTTATTTCTGCAGGAAGATTCAGGAGGATAAACGTGCGGTTGATTATAAAACCAGGTTAATCTTATATACAAAAATACCTCAATTCTTTACAAAAATATCTAACAATCAGATCTTTAAAAACCTAGCTCTCCTCTAAACATGTCCTTCAGCTACAGCTTCAGCCTATTCCCAGATTTAGACCAAAGCACTAATTTAGCAGTGCTGCACAAAGCTCACGTGAGAACACACCGCTGTTTGGTTTTTCACCAAGTACCTTCAGAAATGGAAACCAGTTCCTGATTCCAGGCACACACACACAGCGCCTCCTAGATGCTTCCCAGTGCTGAGCAAGAAATTATTTTCTCAGACCATTATATTCCCAGAAGTCCTGGGAAAGGAAACCCTTAAAAATGTTGAATGCCGCTCCTTTATGTCTCCGAGTCAGAATTCATAGAATTACAGGATGGGTTGGGTGGGAAGAGACCCTGAAGATCACCCAGTTCCACCCCCCTGCCATGGGCAGGGACACCTCCCACCAGACCAGGTTGCTCCCAGCCCCATCCAACCTGGCCTTGAGCACTTCAGGGATGGGGCAGCCACAGCTTCTCTGGGCAGCCTGTGCCAGTGCCTCACCGCCCTCACAGGGAAGAATTTCCTCCCAATATCTGATCTAAATCTCCCCTCTTTCAGTTTGAAACCATTACCCCTTGTCCTATCCCTACATGCCCTTGTAATAAACCCCTCCCCAGCTTTCTTGTCGGCCCCTTTAGGTACTGGAAGGTCTCCCTGGAGCCTTCTCCTCTCCAGGCTGAACACCCCCAGCTCTCTCAGCCTGTCCTCACAGGGGAGCTGCTCCAGCCCCTGAGCATCTTCGTGGCCTCCTCTGGACCCGCTCGAGCAGGTCTGTGTCTTTGTTACGCTGAGGGGCCCAGAGCTGGACACAGCACTGCAGGGGGGGTCTCAGCAGTCGTGTCACTTTGATATTTATATCTGATTCCACAAATCAGAAATGCACTAACACACTGACCTCGACATCTGTACTGAAACATCTGCACGTGTAACATACGTCATCGTAAAATGAGGAGGAACAACACAAATCAGATCTGTAGAACCATCCTTCTCTCTCACTGGAGAAAGACAAACCTAGTCCTCTGAAAAATGCTCTGCTTGCCACGTTCTCAAGTAGAAAGCAACCTCAGTCCTACCTTGCTTCAGACTGAAGAGCCTCTTAGAAAAGGCATCACAATTGCAGTTCCCATTAAGACTGAGCAAGGCATCAGAGGTCGTTTGAAACACTGTTCTGAGCATTTAGTTACATACAGGAGCCTGTAACTACTACTGTAACCCTGTTTAGGTGAAAACTATATATTCCTTAAACTTTTGCATTGTTACAAGAAATGTTTTCGTTAAATAAATAAATTATTTTTAAGACGACCTGAAAGGCCCACTAGAAGACAGGACCTTACGAATTCATACAAGATTCTTCTGACCCATTTTCCTCCATAAAAAAATAGGGAAAAAAAAAACCCACATAATTTTTAGCTGGTGAACCTATTCCACAGATGCCTGTTACTCTCTGCACGTCCCAACTACCTCCCACAGTCATCTAAAACATAGCTGGTAGCATTGTTACTCAAGGTGTCTTCACCTGCTCTTTTTCAAGCATATCAGCTTTACGCAGTATTTTCATCGCATAAACATGCCCCGTATCTTTCTTCTGGACCAGTCGCACCTAGGAATGATGCAAAAATTTCAGTCAAATACAGCATTATCACTACAACTCTTGACAGATTTGGGTATCAAGCCCCCTTTTAATGAAATCCCATCAGATTATAAAAAAAACAAAAAGCATTACATAGTGCACAGTAATGGTAAACAAGCTGTGTTCATTCTAAGAGATGAAATAATTGTAACAGAGTTGAGCCATCGTACACCTGAAGCAGGGAAGTCCCAAGGCACCTTCTCAGAAGGTGGCCGCCTGAAGACTACTGCAGGCGGCCCTCCAGCTCTCCCTGTCCATAAGGCGAGCCCTGGGAGGGCCGAGTTAAAGCACGCTGCCAAACTCGTGTGCAGCTTGCCCAGCAAGTCCTTTCCAACAGCATTCACGTTCCTTTAAAGCACACCATGTTTTTAAACCAGCATTTACTAGGCATGAAGACAGATGCATGTACTGTTAAGCTAAAAACCCCTCTGCCGTTGTTACAACATTTATCTTTCACTGGTATAAACTCTGCAAGTCTTTAAGAAATGCCATTAAAAATACCTTTAGTCATCTTTTCTGGACTCACCTCTCCAAATGCTCCTCTGCCTATGACTTTTAAAGACTCAAAGTCTTCCAAACCAAGCCTCGTTCTCTTCAGGCGAAGGAACTCTGTTTCCTTCTGTGCATGTGCTGACCTCCTGATTCTTTTCTAGCGTTTAAGGAAAAAAAAAAACAACAAAACACAGTGAGAATCCTGTAGGTGGGCTCCACAGAGATCACAGCAATTCCAAGATCCCAGATCTCCATTTATAAAAGAAAAATCACTTGTATTTAACCATTAAAACAATTTTCTCATATTTGTTACCTCTTCATCTTTTAAGCCTTCTTCTTCCATCATCTGTTCTAGTTTTTTTTGTCTATAGCAGAGAAAAGGAGAAAAATAAAGTTGAATCATTAACCTTGTTCCTCAACCACATGCACATATCCAGCCCCTCTGGTCCATGCTTGCTGTGCAAGGAGGATGCAATGGCAGCAAGTAACAAGTGTAAACGATATATAAGGGAGACTCAGACATTAGATTAATTTTGAAGAATCTAGTATTACAGCTTTACCATTCTAGCCTTGTCCTCTCTAATTCTGACAATCTAAACCTGCCTGGAGTTTCACATCTACCTCAAGTGCACGTTTTCGCTGTATACGAACGTAGATTGAGGAGATCTGGGTTCAATTCTTGTCTCTCTCTTTGACAGCTGGGCAAGACGCTTAAGGCCAGAGCCATAACAAATATTTAAACACCCAATTCTCACTTATTCCAGGGAGAACTGGCTATTTAAACACATCTGTGGATCTGCACTGTAATTTCTCCGATTTCAAACTCACCACACGCAAAATGAGAAAAGTTACTTTTTATTTCCTAATACCTGAGATACTCAAAACATTTGGGAAGAGGAAACATGTCTGTACCCATCCTCCCCCTTAAAGAATCAGGAATATTTACAGCCTTAGTACAAACGATTTCCTGGGAGAAAAGAAAAAAGGAAACAAGACTTCAGAGGGGGGATGGCTTCAGGGGACATTTGTTACGATTCCCTTCTGGGAACTTTTTCCTAACACCGATCACTTTAATTACTGGCTGAACTGGGATTGGCATTTATGGGGTTTTTTCTCTCCATGTGTGTTTTTATTGGTATAACATTACAAACGTACTAAAAAAATTCCTTCTCTTTATGCAAGTCATTCTTTGCAAGATCCTCTTCCTGTCTCCTGCGCCACTACGCAGCTGCTACGACGCGATAGTTTTTTGGGTTATCGCCTCACAATCGGGCACATTTAAATCGCTTTGCCCTGACTTAAGCAGCCAGCGAGGCCTGGCCGCTCATCTCATTTCACACTCAAAGCAGTGACTCCAGTAGCGAAAAGACGACCGCTGCGATACGCAGAATTAAACAGCTCCGCGTGACTGAAATTCCCCCAAATATCCACAGCAGGTCCTATCTGCACGTCCGTGCACAGTTTGTCCCCTCCAAGTTGCGCATCCACAGACTCATCTATTGTTAAAAAAAAAAACCATGTAACTTGTGAAGTCGTGTATGTTTGTTCAGGCAAAGTCTTGATCCTAAACAGAAAAAAACCCTGTCCTTGAGGTTTGAGGAGCAGACAATAGCACTCAATAAAAAGCAAGAGCTATGCAAAGAGAAAGAAAGGAATTAAATCAGCGATATTTTCTGTTTGGATTAGACCTCAATCTCTCCTCACTAATTTTGAAGAAAGTACGTATGCAAGTTAGTATTTATTTCTAAATTGCTTCCTCATTTCTGCAGTTATTGCCGTTAGCAGGCATTCCTCTTGGATCCAGTGAGGGTTTTGGCAGCAAGGCCACAAGCGAACAAACACTGAACCTTTTTGAAAATTCTGATTACAGGCTACACGGCAAGCTGGGAGAACATCACAAGTCCCAGTGCTACAACTCGAGGGTATTCAGCAAATTAGAGGGTTCCAGGCAAAGGAAAGTAAAAGTAATACTTGTCAGTTAAATCGCTTGTTATATTTTGACGGATAGATTTAAAGAGATGCCATAGGTTCAGCTAACTCACAGACAAGAAGTTAGCGGGACGTGACAGCCCGTACAGCAATCTGTCACTGCTTTTGACAAGATGATCGTCCTTTACCAGCCGACTCGATCACACAGCATAATCCCAACGGGAACTGATGCTCTAGAATGAGTTTTAAACACTACAACCGGGGGGACATAAAATGGGAAGAGGCCACAGAACAGACACAGGCAGGACAAACGTTTGTAAAGGTCGGCTTTCGACTTCAGAGCTGCCCTCGAATCATCCCAAGCACATCCCAAAGTTAGTTTCTACTTAGCCGCTTAATCAAATACATCGTTTTTTTTAAAACTGGGGAACAGTCACCTCACTTTGCCTTTTTTCAGTTCATTTCAGAAGAAACTCAAAAAGCTCCAGCCTAAACGACCATGGGATTCAGAAACCCAGCAGCCGCCTCCGGATGCTCGTGCCAGGCCCCATCCAGGGAGCTTAGGTACACGCAGCAAAAACGTTCTATTTTCGCTTTGGCTCCAGAAAAGTACGTGCAGTTAATATATATTTTTGGCTCTCACCCAGTTTGGAAAGGAAGCAAGAAAGGGTTTTTTTTACCTCATCTCTCGTTCTTCATGCTGCGCGATGAGGTTGCTGTAGAAGTTTTCTAACGTCACCTTTGTCATCGTAACTCGCTCCTTGGTGTGATTACTCATGGACGAGCATGGCGTTGGGCCTGTCATTGCCATGGCTGTTAGGAAAGAAAAAGGGAGGAAACATTTAACATTATAAATGACAAACCACCTTCAAACAAGAGCTGCAATCCATTAAGTGATGCTGAATCACCGAGTTCAGATTTTAACAACAAACGCCAACAGCCCAGTTGTCTAAACCAGGACTAAGTAGGGAAAAGTCTTACAAAATACAAGGTGCAAGTCAAACTTCCTGTTTTGAACATTTTTGATCTGAAAATAAGAGGGAAGGAAACTTAAGAAACATGATGCCTCAAAAACCGCAACTTCAGGCAGTACTGCAAGTGTTTGTTTCTCCCAATATAGCCCATCTTTAATAAATGTTAAAAATTCAGAAATATCACACTGAAACAGCTAATCCAGAAGCCCCTCTTCCTATGACCCTTGCAGAAAGAACTCCACCAGTTGCCTGCTGTCCCCCCCTGCTGTGAAATTTATGAAAATCCCAAAAGCCATCCCAATCACGGAGCAATTGAGGAAGGAGAAAAAAAGGCATTCAGCTGCTTTTAAGCACTCTTGCTTTTACGAGGCGCTGTCACAGGGAAATCTGGCAAAATCCAGCGGACCACTGCCTTCGAACAAGTTCTAATTTTAAAATGATTTTAAAAAGTAACAACCACCCTAGTGTAAATATCCTATATTTATACACTGGATTCTCTAACTAAATAAATACATCAGAGCACGCCACTTCTGACCAGTAGCACAGTTTCAGGGTGTATTTGACCACCCATCTCTACTTTCTAAACTGCATTAAAACGCAAAGATTTCAAGTGTAAAACCACCTCTTAATCTTAGTTCTCCTGGTCACTCGCAGCAAGGTAACCAAGTCTTGCAACTTTTACTAGAAATTGCAGACAAATACAGGTGAGACACACACCTCCCCTTTTTACAATGCCGGGGCGCTGGCAGCATTTTACGAGTTATTCTTTTCTGTTTACTTTTCGCAGACCTTTACAAGGCGTCGTGCCTGCGCCTTCGCAAATCGCGTCCTTTACAGACACCAACGACTTGGTTTTGCTGCGCTTACAGGCTCCTTCAGGGAAAAGATAACAACGTGGGAGCCGGTAAGATCCTCCAGCTCTGTGGGTTTTTGAGATGGAACCACGTCTTTACGGAGGGGCAGCTCCGAGTGACACCACGCGGGGGACAGGTCACATTCTCCACGCACCCCCGAGGAGATGGCGTGGTGTTTCACACGGGTAGGTGTGAAAGCCACCCCCCGGGTTTCCACCTCCTAGAGAGCAGAATGTGGAAGTTACCTGACAGCAGCAGGTTACAAGGGGGGGGCGAAAAGGCAAACGGGGACAGGGGAGAACAGAGAAGGGCGGGGGGCGAGCGGCAGCGGCACCAACCACCTGCGAGTGCTCGGGTGCCCCTTCCGCGGCCATCGGATGGTGACGGGCCAGGATGCTCCCGGCACCGACCAGAGACCGTCGGGGACGAGGCAGCCCCCCGGGGACAGCGGCCCCGCGGCCCTTCGTGCGGCCCGACCCCGCCGCGCTGGCGGAGGGGCCCGGCAGCATCACCGGGAGCGGACAAAAGGGGCCCAAGCCCCCCAGCCGAGGGGGAGGAGGGGGGCCTCGCCGCTCCCGGGCCCGCAGCGCGGCCCCCCCCGGGGGAAGGTGGGGGTGGGTGTCTCACGGCTGGAGGGACCCCAGCCCGCAGCGCCCCCGCTCCCAGCGCCACCGGGCCCGGGGGCTTCGGGGGGGGCGCCCCCTGCTCCCCCCGCCCCAACCCCGGGAGCGGCAAAGGACCCCAGGGGGAGGGAAGAGGGTGGGGAGGGGATGCGGAGCACGGGGCGGGGGGGACACGGGGGTCTCCATGGCGACGAGGCGGGAGCGGCTTACCGGAGCCCCCCAGGGAGGGGGGCGGCGAGGAGCTGTAGGCGATGGCGGGGTCCCGGTACCGCGGAGCCAGGCGGAGAGGCGGAGCCGAGATGGCGGGTGAGGAGACGGGACCGGGGGGGACCGGAGCCCCCGCGCCGCTGCCGCTACCGCCGCCCCCCGCACCGACGGCGACCCGGACGGGACAAGCACCCCAGGGACCGCTACGGCAGCGCGCATGCGCCACCATCCTCCCGGCCCCGCCCTCCGCTCGCGGGGCGGGGCTGTCGCGACCCGCCCTCTCCCACCAGCGGCGCGTGCGCACGGAGGCTTCGCGCCAGCCCGGGGGACCGGGGCGGGCGGTGTGCGCCTTAGCGCATGCGCAGCGTGGGGCGGGCCCCCCGGCTGCGGGGCGGCGGGAGCTGCCGCGCAATTTCCCTCAAACGGGGCCTTTCCCTCCCCCTGGGCCCAGCCAGGGTTCGAGCCGCGGGGTGTCAGCCTGGGGAGCCCTGTCCTGCTTCCTTCCCTCCTCCCCACCGCGGCGCTGGGACCCGCCGCTTCCCAGCACGCAGCCTCGCCTCGCTGTGCGGCCTGTGGTGGAGGGGAGGTTGGGTGATCCCCCCCCACACACAGCGGTGACATGCGCTGGGTCACCCAGTAGCGACTGCCGGAGTCAGCTGTACCCAGGGACAGTTGCCACCAAGACCCCGGTGGTCATCTCGGCCTCCCGGGGCTCGGGAAACGCTCCCTCGGTCCAGGAGGAAACGCCATCCGCCAGGGCAGCCGGGCTGACCCGCAGAGCGGGACGCGGCAATTTCCGAGAGGTTTGAGCTTTGCGTAGTCGGGTCCCCTCAGTTTCATCCCCCGTTTGAGGGAGGAAGGGCTCCCACGTCCCAGCTCAGCAAACTCCCTGCTTGGCCAGTATAACCCATTTGCATCTCGGCCCTCTCGGCACTTCAGGAGCATCCGAAACCATCTGTTTCAGTAATGGTTCGATTGGCCTTGGGGATCTAATGGGCAGCTCTGAGATACGATGTGAGGAAAGAAATGTGATTCCATACTCATCCCAAATGTGCGGAGATAGTAGCAAAAGAGGATTTTGCTTCATTTTACTTCCATTTCTACAAAAAAAAGCAAGGGCATTTCTGAGAGTGAAAACGTTTTTATTATTAATGATGTCAAGGAGTTCTTGGGTGTCAATCTATCACTGAAAAATACCTCCTGCACATGCAGTTGAAGTCTTATCAGCAACAGAGGAATTTCAGGATTTAAACCAAGGTGTGGAGTCCCTACACGATGGAAATGCTGATGTATTTGTAACACACATGACAGAGATTTCATTTCTGAAAGACTGAGTTTGCAATTGAACCGGACCTTGTTTAGATGAGGCAGAGGTGGTCAGTTTGATATTAAAGGCGAATAGCAAACTCGTGCGGTGCCTCCCTCAGGATACACAGGCGGCCTCGTGAAGCTGGTTGTTTGCTGAGAAAACTTCATACACTGTGGGAGCTCTTGGAGAGGATTTCACGTGAACAAAGAAAAGGTAGGAAGTCGTGAAACAAAAGGCTCAAATAGGGACCCGGGAAGCTGAATCTCATCGCTTCCACCAGCAGAACGAGGTGAAGGACTTGGCTGGGAGGGTGGGGATCACTGCCAACTTCTACCTCTGTGGCCTGGCAAAAGTTTGCCACCCCAAAGGAAAACCTGAGAGATAAGAGACTTAAACCATGCTGTGTGCTGGAGAAGCAAGAAAAAAAAATAAACCTTTGGTCCTAAAGCATAAGGAAAGTGGTTACTGGTGCACAGTAGGGCAGAACTGCGGGCGGGTGTGAAATAGAAGAGACTCTGTGTTGGGAGATAACTGCTGCTTCGTGAGTCAAAACATTAGAGTGCAAGTGAGGGGGTGAATATGCAGATTAATGAACCAAACTTCCTGCGACACGTGGGCCACGAGAGCTGCCACAGCCCTGAGGGACCAGGGACAGGCAGGGAGGGCCCTGCCAGGGGAAGAGGGATTTCTGGCCTGCGACAAACGACCCCAGCTCACAATCAGAGTACTCAGACTGCCGGCTAGGGAGGGAGCCCGGGGCCTCACAGGGGGCTCTAGTCGACATCTAGCAGTAGTTAATGGAACAAAGGGACGTGGGTTTTCTTTTGCGGTTCACCTCCACGCTAGAGCTTTTCCTTACAATAGCACGTGTCTAAAGCAATGGACGGACTGAGCTGGGGTGAGGCTAGTGGGAATAGTTCTGTGGCTGGGTGCTAGGATTTCTCTTGCTGCCCAGCTCTTTGATTTGAAGGAGGTGTCAAAAAGGTCTTGTGGGTTCGTTCCAGTTACCCTTCGGGGTCTTCACGTACTGCAGCTGCTTTAACGAGGGGAAGCCCTGCTCTTTTTCCATCAGTTCCAGCAGCTGCTTCATCAGGCTTGAAGTCTCGTCTCTGTTGATGCTGTTGTAGAGAACTGAGGGATCTCGGCTCTTCTGCGAATCCCACGTGGCATCTGAAAGTGAAATATCCCTGCTGCTGGCTGTGTGCACGCTGCCCAGGGCATTGTGGAGCCACATCAGGCGCTTCAGCCCCTGAAATGCCCTCCCTTTGTCATGCATGAGCTGATGCTCCGTCACTGCTCTTTTACTGCAACGGGAAGAAAGAGTTAGTTAGGAAACACGCAGGGCCACATCTCAGCTCCGATTTCAAACGTGGCTGATTGACACCCATCAATCTTAGATGCTTCTCTACGCTGAGGAAGGAGCATTGGTGGTGTATGTGGAGAGCTGTAAGTCAGGAGCAATTTAACTGAAATCAGTGGTGTCCATGAAATGAAAACAAATCCTTATTTTCTTCAGCTATAACAAAAAATTGGAGCCAAATATCGGCTAATTCTGGGGTGCAAATATTTCTGGATTTCAGGCTGTTCAGCTAACTGCAGCTGTAGGCTCCCGCTGCAGATTTGGATCTGAATGGGAACCTAAATACGGAATTTTAGGATGTTCCACTTCTCTGGTTTGCGTTGAACGTCCTTACATGGTTTGCTGCACTGTGCTTAAAAGCATCAGCTGAAATGTGGTATATGTTCTGCATCTAAAAATGTAATTGGTCTGTTTTTATACTGCATAGAGGGTGATGTAAAATGTTGCCGTATCAAATGTATAGAATTTTCCTTCCCCCATGCCCTCGAGTAAATGACAGGAGCGGAGAACACAGCCCATTACATCAAAGGCAAAGCAGTCTTGTAATGATATGAAGTAAAAGGATGATATTGCTTACTTTTCAGTGTCTTGACATGCTGCAAAACAGGCAAAATAAAGAATTGCCAAAAATGTAACCATCTGCAGAGACCTCTGGGGCAGGAACATATTCTCTCCTCTTTAGATCTGCTCCACGGGACTAGAAGCTGACAGTATGATCAAAAATCTTTTTTTCTCTGTTCCTTCTTTCACCTGACAAAATGAATTTCAGCCTTTAAGCACTGGTAAAAGTGGAGCATTGTACCGTGGTCATCATCCCAGGACCTCCCAGAACATCAGACATGCAGATTTGTAACATACACCAGTAAAAGATGAATCGATTTCATAGTATATTTCTACATTTCCTTCCTAAGAGTCCTAAATCTGCTTTGGCATTATTGCCACTCTGGTGCATTTGCAAGCACAGGAGATTATTTCATTTAGAACTGCCAAAAGACCTTCCTGATATAAACTTAACCAAAAGATCAGGATTGCTGCCTAAGAAATCTGTCACAAAACTCAAAAAGAGGTTAAGATCTGACCATGCAGATCAAGTTAAAACACGGCCCTGGGGTTTGGACCTTTAATACAGCATTTTCCCCAAGCAATACAAGTGCTGGCATCCAAATCTGCCACTGCACAAGGACGATGCTGGACTGATACTGGATTTCTTTTCTGTCCAGCAGCGGGTTTCTGGCTCAGGGGAGTGACAACTAGAAAATGTAATTGTGCAATGATTATTTTCGTCGAAGTTACCGCTGCAGCCAGTTCTGTCTCGGCTCGTGGTGTTGGTACACCTCTACTGCCCATCCTTTCAACCCCGCTGCTCCTTTATCGCCAGGTCTATCACTAAAATGTCTGCATTTGTTACAGTAATGACTGTACCCTGCTTTTAGGATTGGCTCCAGGCTGTCCCTTTAGTTACCTACTAGCAAATCCTGTATTAGTTGTAACATCAAAACCTAGATGGACCACAAAACAAAAGTTGCAGCATTTAAATTGTTATGTGAGAAGAGCGACAATATGTTCCCGTATAATGAGGCGAGTAATTTTTTGAAGAAGTACTTGGTTTTGTGCAAAAGCACTTTGGGTTGATAAACTCAGCATCTCCTCAAATGAGTTTTCTTTATACTAACTTGCATATTGAATGGTCTGTGACTGGATAGAAAGGCAATTTATACATTTAGTTGGGAAAATCAAGCTTGTTCTTACTAAGTCTGCTCCACTACTTTGTAATTTCCTTGGGCAATATGTTCGGATTAAACTGGACATGAAGTCACAAATGGACACCAGTTCTGATTTAAAAATATCTCTATTAAATACAGATAAATACACATAAATGTACATACAGATGTGTGAATATCTACAGATGCTGTATGGTATTTTAGGTTATGCTAATGTAGAACTCCTGCTCATACGTAATAGATAAGCTATATTTCCCTAGTGTGATCAACAGTAAGCTATGTAGTAATTAGAAAGCATCTTCCAGTTACAAAAGTAACATTATCTACTTACTGATGGTCTTGTGGAGATGACGGTGACGCTCTGATCCACACGGATGTGTCTCCTTGCCAGTCTTGTGGCGTTCCAGCTGCAACGACGAGTGCCTTTCGCCTTCTTTTATACCTGCCCAGAAACCACAGAAACAATAGAAATGATCTCCCCAGCACTTTGTGACTAAGACCTTTCCTCTCGTGTCAGTGAAACAAGGCAGCTCCCTGTTGCCAGCGATAACAAATCTTTGACTCTAAAATGTTCTGTTCAGCCGTGACTAAGGAAAAGATCACACGTTTGTGGACAGTTTCTTATTGCTTTGCTGTCTCTCCTGTTTTGTGAGATATTCAAACACAGCATTCCTGTGCCCCAAGCTGATGGGAAAGGGAGAGTCAAACCTGTTGTTCCAGGGTTGATGAGGAAAAATGTCTCTACTATGCAAAAGAGATGTCCCTCCTTAGCTGTCCTCCTGGACCCTCACAGAGGACACCAAAGTTGCATAGCAGGAATCTAATCAGCGATACTGATGAGCTCTGTGACGCCTGTTATCATACAATCAGCAAAACGGGACAGTTACAGAAAGCCTAACGGAGGAGTTGGTATGTAAGATCCCGCCAGATTTTCATGTTCAGTACAAATTTCATTTAAATCCATTGGTCGTACAGTAGCATATTTGTTTTAAATCTTGGAAACTGGGAAGATACGGAGAAGACTTATCAACTGACTAAACAAGAAAAATGCAAGTAGTAGCTCAGGCAAAAAGCCAAATTCTGATATGCTTTGAAACCCTATGAGTCAGTGCCGTGAGAGGTTTGATTCTCACTTGATGATCTCTAACCAGGTAGTTTCACTAGAATTTGGATACTCAGGATGTGGCTGGACCATTAGGCTGAAACGCTAGTCCACCTACGAGAACCAGTTCCTGTTTCTCGAAGTGAAAGAAAGGGAATGTATTTTGTCATCTCTGACAAAAAAAAATCCCTGGAAAGACTGAAGAGATAATTCACTTGGTGTTACCAGAAGCTACCGACTCCTTTCACATAGGCACGGCCATACGTTCCCGCTAAACCCAGGCTCAGGTGAACGCAGACACATGGTCCGACCAGACGGGCCCTGTCAGCAGCGCTCGCTTGGCCTCATCTAGTCTCGCAGTTTCTATGGACATCAAATTGCTTTTGATGATGTTCCTCGTGACAGCTTATTTTGAGCCCCGCTATTTCAGAGCAATCAAATAAGCGTTCCTGACTTCGTTACGTGAGTCCCAGTTGTTAAGGAGAGTGTCACTCATTAAAGAGAACGAAGTGTATCACCAATTAAAGATGACATTTGTTAAATGTTGTAAAACAGGGGCTGCTTCACATCTTCGTTTCCAGGGCAGCAGTTACACTGAATTACCTACCCGTGAAACCAAGGTTTCTTAGTTACATCTTCAAGGACTAATCAGCCTTGGCCAAAGTCATGTCCAAAACAGTTTAATTCATCCTTGAACTTTTTGAGTCTCCGTGGTATAATGGGTTTTCATTGAATGCAGTCACCGGCTTCTCCACTGGAGGAACTAATAGCGCGTTAACCCGAGTGCCTGCAGGCCGGAGACACCGAGGTGGGATCGGTAAATGGGCACTTGAAGCATTCTGCGGTGGTCAAACCGCATTGCCATGGCTATGCTCTTCCACTGGGTTTTTCTTTCCACCCAGGAATTTAGAAGTCAGTCATTATTCTGACTTGGACGTGGTCTCCCTGAGAGGCGTACGTGAGGACAGGCTGCGCTGAAGTGACGATCCACCTTGGAGAAGCATCCAGCCCAGTCGTACTGGTGCTAGCAGCGCAGAGGTGCCTGCAGGGATTGATTTCCATGGTTTGCACTATTTCTAAATCATCCGGTTTGAGCTAAACCGGAGTTAACTCTGGTTTAGTGATTTTACTTTTCCGTTTTAAGTAACTGCACGGCCTATACCACAGCCACACACCTCGTAGTGACCATTTCTAACAAGGGTGGGAACGTTGCGAATCTCACAAGGAGAAATTGTACAAACGGCGCTACCGGGTGGTATTTTTAGCTGGGGCAGATTAAGCTCTGCAAGAGCCCTGAAGAGCGTAGAGCAGAGGAAGAGCCCATTTTGCCAGGGAAGCAACCAGCAAAGCCGCCAGCTGGAGTTTGGCTACCTCGGGGCCTCCCTCCAAGCACACTCAAAGCTCTCAGCCTTGGCTTCAAAGCCTTCGCTCCCACCCTCCGGCTTTTCCTGGTCTTAAGGCCTGACTTCGCCTCAGAGGGTGCCTTTGCTGCTCAGTCACCTTTTGCTGTGGGAGCCTTTGAGCGGGGAGGGCTGTGGAAATTACGGTTTCCCAGTGAGTGATTCTTTTGTTTTGCTTTCCAGTCCTCTCCCCAGGGAGCCAGGTGGGGGGAGGAAGGGAATATGGCTTGCTTCAGAGCATGAAAGAAAAAGGAAAGAGAAAGCCTGGAGGCCCAGTCGAGGGGGAAGAAGGAATGGGGGAAGGGAACAGAAAGCAAAGCAAATGTGCAAATAGCCTCGTTAGGGCAAGGGGGGGATCCTCTTGCCTGGGATTTGAAAACTTAATTGAACAAAGACTGTGCTGCATCAAAGGGATCCTCTATCTGCAGGGAGATGGACAGATCTGATGGATTTTTTCCATGTGCTGTTCTCTGTTATTCACCAGTAACAGGAGTGTGGGCTCAGGAAGGCTTCGTGCTTCTCTAATGTAAAAATTGACTGGTTTTTTTGATTGTTCTTCCCTCCCTCGCCCCCCCAACTGCTCTTAGCCTAACAGACTAAAATTCATACGAGCTGTTCAGTGCGGCGTGTGGAAAAGAAGACACCGCCCTGCTGAGAGGAAACTGTTTGACCACACTTGGATGGTAAATATAGTTCCCCTGAGCTGGTGGTGAAGCTGCTGCTAATGAATGGCTCCTCTCCCTTCCTGGCCTCCCTAATTGAGAGATCAGAGGAAATGACACCTCGCAGCGAACGCGGAGGCCACGAAGGCTTTTGCACCACTACACCCACATCTCTGGGCACCGCAGTGGCCATCACCGGCCCCCTGTCCCGGGAGGAAGGAGCCAGCAGCCGCCTCGCCTCGGTGACCAGTTAAAGGAGATGAAATTCAGCTGCTTGAGAGAGCAGGCTCCAGGCTTCCCCTCGGTTTGGGTGTTCATAGCAATTTGTGTCAGCTTCGTAGTGCTGCGGGGACAGTCTTGTGCAATCTGGGGAGGCGTAAGTAATCCCATTTGGGGGGGGTAGCGTCCAGCCCAGTGTCCGGCCTGTGTGAGCAGTTTTTAAATCCTGGCCCCTAATCCACTCCGTACTGCATCATCCCAGGGAGAGCTCCCGTCTTCTAGGAGATTAAAATTGGAGTTGAACTGCAGCGAGCCAGGCTCGCTGTTTGCATTTTCCATTTCCTGATTTCAAGCCAGATTGACAGAAGTGCCCGAGACTCCCAGCTGAACACCGTAGCGAGGGTGTTTTGTCCCGCAGAACCTGCCCTGGAGCCAAGCCTGGGGCGGGCTGGCCCTTTTTTCCTTCCCCAAAACAGTCTCCAGATGGAATATTTTCTGTGTGCGAAACAAATTTCAGGTGCAGCTGAGACAAAGCCTCCGGTCCCTTGTGCTGCTTCTGTAACGCCCCCTGGGCTCTCTGAGCTTGTCCCTGCTTTGACAGCCTTGCGGGGGGCCTGGAGGGCTCTGCTGGGAGCCTGGGCTGAGCACCCAGCCCACCGAAAGAGGGGAGCTCCCAGCGCCATGGGGCGGGCTCCCCGGGAAGGGGGGAGCTGCCTGGGACCTGCCCCTGCCAGCGGAGAATGCCGCCACCTGGTGCCCGCTGCCCGGGGGAGGAGGTGGGCAGGTCGGGGCAGACCCCAGCTGAGCCTTGGGCTGGGGGCTCGGGGGCGGCACTAAACCCTGCCTGAGAAAGCAGGGGAGCCCTGGGAATCAGACGCCTTGTCCCCAGACTAGAGGGCTTTATGTTAGAGGGGCTGCCCACTCGCTAATGTCCATAGGACCGAGAAATAACCTTGTGTTAAAGGGCCAAATTATCCAAGAGCTGGGGTGGATTTGTTATTTCTTCATCAAATGGTGCTCAGGGAGAGCGGTGCGCCAGTCTGCCGCCGTGCAGAGGTCACGGGGCTCCCAGCACAGGGGCTGGGGTTGTAACCAACAGCCAGCCCGCAGATGGGAACGATGCAGAAGGAGGTGGGACCCCAGCAGTGGCAGAAGGGCCACGCCTGGAAAGATGGGGATGAAGAGGAGAGGAGAGTGTCCGAGTGACGTGGTCATTCAAGTAAAGGGATGTCTTGCTAACTGAGCCCCAAGTGCGGAGTCTTGGGGACGTGCTGTGCCCCTGCGCTGGATGCTGAGTGTGTCTTAGTTTAGGTCTATGAGGTATAAGTTACAGCCTGTTGTTTAACTCTCCCTCCACTTGAGGTTTGAGGCACAGCTAAAAGCTTTCACAGCGTAAAAATTTGTGTGTTTTAAAAGTGAGGGAATACGGAACGGGGAGTTTGTCACGGGCCACTCAGTGGACTCGTGATGGTTGGTTTGCTGTGATCTCGAAGTGCAAAATTAAGGCGACCACACCAAAGGGGTTTGCTACCATCAGACAGTGAAACTTTATTGTTTGCCTGTAAAGGGGCGTGCGATAGGGAAAGAGGGTGAAAGGACAGGAGAAAGGAAAGTGAAAAGAGAAAAGAGGTCAGTAGCTACCACCGTGGGTCCAAGGCGTCCCGATGGTCCCAGTTCAGTTGCTCAGTTCTCGTCCTTGCTCTGTCCAGGGCATAATAACCTCACAAGCCTGGCACTCGGGATCAGCAACTGCTGCTCAAGCAGGCCGAACTGCTGCTCAAGCAGGCCGCTGCAGACTCGTGTCAAGGCGTTAGCCTAACTTTTAGAGTCCATATTCCTGATGACAAGGTTGAGGCAATGCTGTTTTCGGACCGACTCTGACAGAGTTGTACCCTGTGAACAGAAGAGCAGTCGTGGTAGGAATGAGCTTACACAAGCTGGTTGTCGTAGATCTAAAGATCAGGCAAATGTAAGTCACTTTCTTTAGAACATAACCCTCATCAAGATTAGCCTGTTAGCAGGATCTGAAAATGGGTTGGATCCACAAGAGCTTCGCAGCTGAGCTGTGACTGTGTGCAGTCAGCTTTGACTTAAGTAAAGGCCTGTCCCCTCAGACCAGTGTCTGTTGTGTTCACGTAGTGACATTTCCACGCAAGAGACTTTTCTGTAGATAGAACCATGCCAGTAAATAAGTATTTTTGCCCATGTCTAGTTTCACTTGAGGAGCAAGTCTAAGAGATCCTGTTGCTGGTAGAAGTGTTCTTCAGTAAATACTGTCGGCGTCTCCCAAAGCATCCCTTAAATTTGACTCACGTGGCTGGGGTTTCTTCCAAATCGTAATGGCTAGAGTATGTTCATTTCCTAATGTGCGATTTAAATCTCAGAAACAATGACAGCAGCTTGAATATAACACCTTACTTCGTGTCAGTGTGGTCATGGATTCAGGTCCCACCGATAACTCTGCTCCACTGCAATTGTGCAGGTGTCAGGTACCTCTTCAGTCTAGCCCACCTGTTTAAAGTAGGTCTGGTCTTGTTTGGAAGGCCAATGTTCTCTCCTTCCTTTCGCAGAAGACCCGATGAATGTAAAAGTTCTGCACATCTCAGAAATATTGGACACAAATGGCGTTTTCTTACTGCAGAAGCCAGAGAGCTGCGATGCGGCAGGATTTTTCAAACGCTATCTTAGAAACTTGGAATAAAGAAGAAAGTGGTGGAACACAACGCAGCTTTCACGTATGTATATACGTACACATGGATAGTGCTGCTCAGAGCTGTTTCAGGATTTCGTCTTTCAGAGGACAATCAAAATGCTGACTTTTGAGTCACTGAAGTGCTGCGTGGCCGTGTTGGGGCGTCCTAAAGCCGACTGTGGAAATACGTCGGGTTTTTGGCTGAATACAGTTGCCTCTGTTCTGACCTCTGCCTTTTGTCACAGTTATGTGCCACAGTTGGTTTCTTTATAGTGCCAAAAGCAAACTGCAAATGGGTTAGGTTTGGATGACGTGCTTTTGGCAGTATGTGAGTTATAGAACATAGTGATGGGCCTAATCCCGGGTAAGAAGTGCCTTGAATAGGACAGGTGGTGTGTCCTAGATGAGTGCCGAATGCCGTGTTTACTTTGCAGGAGGTGAACTGACTTCTGAATAAATCCTTTGTTGCCAAGTCTGTCGTCTGTAATTATCTTCATACGTCGTGTGTAACTTCGGTATGAAGTTAAAAGATCTGTTAAGATTACAAGGTTCTCTGAGTTGCTCCCTAACTAATGTTTGGTGTGGTTTGGTTTCTTTTTTTTTTTTTTAAATATTTGTTATTGCAAAACTTAAATCACATTTCGAATGTACATCGTGTGATACGAGGCAGGGTCTAGTTAATGTTGCGAACGCGAGGTGAGCGTGGGAAATCACCATCTCAAAGGAGTCAGAAAGTGAAATGGCTGAACAGACCCAAGCAAACTTCGAATTATTTCCTTTGTTTGTGTCGCCTCAGGAAATTAACCATCAGCTAATTTAGATTGCAATGCTTTAGATTAATTAAAAGGAGGTTGCTGTCAGGTAACTGTACACATGATAAAGATACTTTAGAGCATCAGTTACCTCAAAATCATTGTTGTTTTTCTGTCCCTTGGCCAATTTTGACCCTGGGGAGGATTTGCTGAGAAGAGGCTCTTAAAAATAATGAGGGATGCAGCGAAAGGTTTTTGGAAAATTCTAATGAATTATACCAGCTGTTTGTCTTTAATTCCAGTAAGTTGTTTTACATGCTGGTGCAATTCTAGTAGACTGAGGACACCCCATCCTCTGCACAATTCCTGCTTGGAAAGCACAGTACACGTGCTTAATTTATACTCAAAATGCCTTATCACATATAGTATTACTGAAAGGATTGTTAATTATACTTGTACCAGATAAATTTGTCTTGCGTGGCGCAAGTCAAAAAGGTCAAGTCTGGATTAAACACAGCCTACAGGTACGGCTTTTGGGAAGTTATTGCAGGAACAGCCCTGGATGGGTTTCTCGTATGTCCCGATAACCTGAAACAAGAGGTTTGTCGTCTAAGGCGACCCCTCCAGAGCAAGTTATTTTATTTAACTCATGTTAAAACTCATTCTGTCTCCTAGCTAAATGAGTGGAAGTTTAGTAAAGCACGTCAACACCACTAACAGTGCCCTCTGTAACTAAAATTCCTCAGTTCCTCTCATTTTGAGTGCTGAAAAAAAAAAGGACTTCCCACTTTTGTGCGTCAGTAGGCAGAAACCCAGACATAAAATTTACCAGAAACTATGGGTTCACACCAGTTTGCTCAACAGTTATTTAAAGCTCCGGCTCATGGGGGAAAATGGCTGTTGGTGAATCGAAGCTTTCATACGTGTAAGGCCCACAGGATGAGGGGACGGTGCTTAAACACACGGCCTGAACGTATCCCACCGCCTCAGAGAGACCACAGGAAAAGAAAACCTTCCTCTTCCTTGTAGCCAGCAGAACGGCCTCCCTGGGTGCGTTGCCGCTTCCTGACTTCGGGCACCTGAACCCTCCCCCTCGATCATGGGTTTCCGAAGCGAAATTTTGGGCGAGAGGAGGGGAAGGGCTCGGCCCGGGCAGCGCCGCCCGCGCTCCCGCCATTGCCGCCGAGGAGGAGCCCCGCCGGCCGCCGTGCTTCCGGGCCGCGCGGAGGCGGCGGGATGAAGCGAGTTGTCAATCAGCGCAACGCCGCCCTCTGATTTGCTGCCGGTCGCATCACGTGGGTGCGACTGTCCTTATATAAAGGCGGGCGGGGTAGGCGGCTGCCGCCATTTTGTCCAGTGAGGAAAAGCGGAGCGGGAGTCTCGTTGAGGGTCGAGTCGGCTACGAATTTAGCGCGGGCTCCCTTCGCGCGCCCTCCCTCTTAGCATCGGTGAGGATCTTCACCCCAGAGGGCGGGGGGGAGGCGGTAGCCGCGGTCTCGGTCCCCGGCAGGGCGGATGGAAGCGGCGGGGCCCGGTGGCGGCAAACAAAGAGCAGCCGCCATTTTGTAAAGCTGGGCCGCGGGCGGTGGCTGTCGTTACGCTGAGGAAAGCCGGGTGGGGAGAAGGCGGGTAGGCCACAGATTGCCTTGAAGAGCCCGCTCGCTGCCTTTTCTCCGTGGTCAGTGAGGCGAGGTGCGGCGCGGCTGGGCGGGAGGTGCCGCGGGGGTGGTATGGCGCCTTTCCCGGCCGCTCCGGGGGAGCGCTGGTTCCTCACGTCGCATACGCAGCGCTGGGGAGATGCTCTGGAGGGAGTCCCCGAGCGCTCCCAGCGTGGCCTCTGCCGCAGATGGCGCTGCTTCTTCCCCCGGCTTCCCCCGAATTGCGCTCCGAGAACAATGGAGCCCTTCTCCCGCGCAGCGCCCCCCCCCCCCCCCCCCCCCGCAGGGCCGGCCCCTGCCGTAACCGAGGGGCGGGGGAGAGGGGTGCAGGGACATGCCCCATTATCAAAGTTGGAGGCCTTAAAAGTAAACTACATTCCCTAAAGTAGTGAATTCTAATCACCATTACGGTATAGCCGCTGGCTCTTTGGTTTTAAGCATTCCCCCCACCACAACTGCCACTCTACCCCTTCCACACAAGTAAATGTTTTTGTCATGTCAGATCATATCATGGTTGAAGTTTCACGAAATTACTTCACTTGTAAGTGAATAAACATGTGCTTTGTTTTAGATCTATATGAGCTTTTTTTTTTTTCTGTCCTAGCAATGCATCGTGACTCTTGTCCGCTGGACTGCAAGGTTTATGTGGGTAACCTTGGAAATAATGGCAACAAAACTGAATTAGAGCGAGCTTTTGGCTACTATGGACCACTGCGCAGTGTATGGGTGGCAAGAAATCCTCCTGGTTTTGCCTTTGTGGAATTTGAAGATCCACGAGATGCAGCTGATGCAGTAAGAGAACTAGATGGAAGGTAAAATGTGCTTCTTGTGTGTTTGGCTTACCTGGTTAAATTGTGGGTAGTGATACAGTTTAAATTGCGAAGTTTCACTGGCAAAACCAAGGACTTGGCACATTTGTTAGGCAATATTTATTTCTGTGGTGATAGGAGGGTATTCTTTCCTAAGTGCAGGAATGGCATTGGGATGGTTAATTTTGCGTTAACTCCCAAGTTAGACGCGACTTGGACCTCTTGGTGTCTGTTAGTTAAATTCAAGAGGATGTTACTGTAAAGGGGCAGAACTGATCAGGGAGACTTTCCTTGGTTCCTTCTCTCCCTGCTTGAATAGCATGGCAAGCTTTCAGAAGGGGCCAGACCTTGTGTCTTGTGTGCTGGAGTCTGCTTTTTTAGACCTTGAATACTGTGTACTTTGGCTGATGGGTACACATGAAATGTGTTTCCCCTTGCTGTCTTTTCCTTTTCCCTCTGTTGAGTCCACAGGTTTTATTTTACATGCAGGCTTGTCCCTGAAAATAACTGATGTCGATTTTTTAAATTTTTTTTTTTTACCCCCAGAACCCTCTGTGGGTGTCGTGTCAGAGTGGAGCTCTCCAATGGTGAGAAGCGGAGCCGGAACCGTGGTCCACCTCCCTCCTGGGGCAGACGTCCTCGAGATGACTATCGCAGAAGAAGTCCTCCTCCCCGTCGCAGGTACCCTAGGTCAAAGTACACTCCTAGAGCTGTTGGCACTGTTACCACTTAGCATCCTAGAAGCAGGCTTTTTAAAAGCATGTTGATGGATAACATTCATCTATCTGATCACAATTTGGAGATGGCAAATGCTAAAAAAAAAAAAAACAAACCCAAACCGAAACCCCGCAAAATCGAGGTGAACTTAAGTTGTGTTGAATGTTGGCTTTTGTCCTTAGGTCACTGTACAAGTTGGTAGTCAGCGCCCTCTGTCCTGGACTTACCCTCCTTCCTCCTAAAATCTGCTCATCTTCTAGTCACACTTTTCCCTTTCTTCCCCATACTTCAACTTAGGCTGTTCCTTTCCTTTATTCCATAATGGCGAAACATGACATGCAGCAGCTTAGCATTTCCATACAGATGTGTTTCTCCGTTTTGTTTGCACAATTTAAATACTTTCCAAGTAGGCAGCTGTTTAATAATCGATCAAGTAACAGTTGCTCTAAACATCTGGAATCTTTACACTTTAGTGTTAGTTTGGAGTTAAACCATTGTGTGACGATCCTGTCACTTGAGATTTGCAAACCCAGCTCTAAAATATAGCAGGATTTTTGGTAACTGACACGTTCTTGGACCCAGACTAGCTTGTCTGGCGGTTTAAGTCTGCAACGTGGTTTTTGCAGGACTGAGTTTACCTGTTGCAGGTGAGTGAAGTCCTCACGAGTCAGGGTTTCGAGCTTACCCTTTTGCTGTTGAAAAAATAACACATTAGGAGTATTTGTTAGCTAATAGATGGTTGTACTGATGGCTTGTTTTTCATTTTTTTTATGCTTTTTGGTCCATCTATTAATAAAAATGAACCCGTTACAGAGTCACCATCATGTCTCTTCTCACCACCCTCTGAGTCTGCATTAGCCAGTCAACTAGCCCTTTCAGCGTCATGTGACCAGCGCGCCCCATTCAGCTTGGCTGGTGTCGTTTCACATGACCCAGGCATGGCCAGTCGTCAGGTTGCACCGCCCTTTGGTTCCCGAGCATGCTGTTTTCTCTCAGCCTTCTCTCCAACCTTAACCAAATCGGCAGCAGCCACCTCGACCGCCCACACATTCCCGGCCAATCAGCTCAGCTGTTTATTTACCAAATGTCTTCACAACAACTACAGCAGCAGCCTTCGGCTAACAAAAAAGCAGGAAAAATCCACAACACCCCCTTCGCCAACCAACTAAATACAACGCAACATCTGGCAAAACCTTTTCAGCAAATTCTTCTTGGCAGTCAGTCCGGCAGCCTCACCTCACCATTTCTAGCTTGTTGAAACCAAAAACTAGTAAGTTTTTCCTGCTTATACAGTTTACTGCTGGTTAAAATAAGGAGTAAGCGGCTTATAAGTAATTACTTTTCTCAATCAAAGGCTGGCTGTGCATAATTGAGTGGTAACGTACCTATGTTGCTTGAGAAAACTTTTAAGGGTGATACGGAAGCTCTTACACTGTGAATAACGTAAAAACCAGTATATTTGCATGTGAGATGCCAAACTAAATTTTTAATAAAGCTCTAACCAACTTAGCTTTTCCTTGCCAGAAAAATCCTATCACCTTTAAATGGTTTTACTAACAGTTTTCAAAACTTAAAACAATTACTTTTTGGGATGAACTGGGCCGAGCTAAGGTTATTTTTTTATTATTATTTTTTAAGAAAATAGTCTAAACACACTCTATGGCATTAAAAATGACAATCACAAATATGCAGTTCTAATGTAGCACTTAATGGCATTATCAATATTGACACTGAGCGCATTTTCACTTTTTTTCCACTTGGTATCTCTTATGTCTTGTTATGGACCTTTTTGGCTTGCATGGGTTCCAAAACAGTTGGTCTGTGCTATTTTTTTTTCTTTTTGGAACCACTTGTGGGACTTTTGGTGTGGTGTTCTGGGCAGTGTTTTTAGTTGAAATGGAAAGTGTTGCATTGGACAACTCTGCTATGAAGCATTCTTAGTTAGAGTGAATTCGTGGTTGGAAACGTGCTGTTCACACTGAGCTTTGTTTTACTGCCTAATCTTTCCATGCCTTTTACTGGACGATGGATGCCAGTTATTCTTGGCACGTTCCCTGGGCCCAACAGTGAGTTTGACAAGTTGGGAAATGCCTCACCCCGTTAATGCTAAAAGAATTGATAAAAAGCCTCACACTTCTTTTTCTGGTTCTAGATCACCGCGAAGGAGAAGCTTTTCTCGCAGCCGCAGCAGGTACGCATCTGTTAGTCACAGCACGGACCGCTTGGCCCCGGGAAGCTTAAAAAGAAACAAAACAGCTCCAGGTTTGGGCTGTGTGCACTCATAGACTCCAGGGGAGGCGTTGTAATTTGGTAAAAGGGGGAAATGGGTTGGTTTCTGTCATGTTGCTCTCCCAGGGTTGATAGATTTGCACAGCTATTTGAGATCCCAGGGTTATCAGCTGCAGGATATTAAGAAGGGAAGTGATTAGCTTTTCTGTTCTGCAGTGGTCCAGGGTTCTCGCCAGTTTTTCACAAAGCTCCTGTGTTCCTGTGCTGCTCTCCTCCAGAGTCACTGAGCCGCGAGTGCAGGTGATAAGAAACTCAGTGAGCGTGTTCTGGGGTCACGTACTGCGGCGTTAGGCGCTGATGCCACAGCAGAGCAGCGCAGTTGTGTGTTGGGATCTCTGAGGCTTCCAGAGTTCACACACGACTTTGTCCGTTGAGGTAGCGTAGGATGCTGCAGCGCGGTGAGGGATGCGTAAGTACCCGGGGACGCACCGTTAGCTGAGGTGCTGTCACTTGCAGTCTGACCAGATCGAGCTGCTGCGAAGGAGTAGGTGCCTGGTGACAGCACAGCGTAAGCTCTGTGGTGTGGCTAAAGCTGATTATTCCTACCTGGTGGAAAGGCTAATGTCATCATCTTTAACAGGTTTCCCCTGGTTGAATAGTTAAAACCCTTAACTTCCCGAAGGGAGGCTCTTCAGGTGGCCTTGTTAACCTTATTCAGCTTTGCTTTGGTGCTGTAATCATCTTGTTGTAATCTTCCACAGGTCTCTCTCCAGAGACAGAAGAAGAGAGAGATCACTCTCAAGGGAGAGGAACCACAAGCCTTCTCGTTCCTTTTCCAGGTCTCGCAGGTAGGATGTTGGGATTGTTTCTGTGTCTGGGTAATACTGAAGGAGGTTGTGGTGGAGAATCGTTTCTAGTGTCTTACAAAAGGTTCCTTACCTTGAAGAATTAAATACTCGGTTTTATTAAATGAACAGTATTTTAAAATGCTTAAATACTGTCTGCTGGTTTGGGCTGGGGGTTTAAAGCAAAATCTGCTCTTGGCACCCAGATACTAACTCAACTTGTCTTTTCTTCTTCAGTCGCTCCAGGTCAAATGAGAGGAAATAGGACTGTGAGGAGGAGCTGTGTACAGGAAGTCATTAGATCTGAGGACAGGAGGAGTATGTACAGAACATTGTTTTGTTTTGAAACTTCATAAAGCTTGGTGCATTTTTAAAATGTTTTAGCTGTTGAACTTGCTTTGTTCCTTGTATCTTGTAACAGGTGGCAGATGTAAAGATGTGAATCTGTATATGGTTCTGAGCAGATCATGAGATTTGTAATATTAATCACTTGACAATGTACCATTATACATCATTTTTTGTTTGTGTTGAATGGTAAGCAGTTTGTCTCGCATAGGTGGAAGATGCTTCTGGTCTTGCCATGCTGGGGCATGTTTTGCTGGGATTCTGCTTTTGGAAGGAACGTGCAGTGAAGAGGTGTTCATGGTGGGGGCGTGGCTGTGAGCGGTGTTTGTGCAGAACCAGATGTAGATGCTTCGTAGAACAGTTCTGGGGAATAGTCCGGAGTGTTGAGCCAGTGGTGTGTGAGGGGAATGACTGAGCTGCAGTTTTATCCAGAGCTCTAGTTCTGACTTCCATTACCTGGAACTGAGCTGCTTTATGTGAAATACAAATTTTTAGCCATAGGGTCAGTTAATTTTGTACTTTGTGTGACTAGAGTACTTCTTAAATAGGTGATTGTTGATTGACCATCTATTCCAGAGCCTCTGAATAGACCAAATACACACAGCAGAACTGACAACTGGAGTGGATGTGTTGAGTGTGTAATGGTACATTGTGGAAGTAATGAATTAAACATTTCTTTACTGTACAAGAATTTTCATGTCACTTGTAAAATGTCTTTTGTGAGATCCTTGGGATTAAAAGTTTTGGTTACAACTTGTTGTTCAGTATTTGCGTACCTGCTCTATCCCCTCACGTTGCAGAACGTGCCCTCGCGTCTTGTGCCGCAGCTCGGTTCAGACGAGAGGCGCTCTGCGGTGTGGGGTACGATGGCCCTCGCTCCTCTTGCTGTAACACACCTGGGAACTCCTCAGATGCTGCTGCAAGGGGCAGGTCGCTGCCTGTGACTGCTCTGTACTGGAGCCCTTGGCGAGGGGCAGGGCCTGGTCCTGTCACTGACATCTAACGCCTGTGTTAAACACGGCCTAGGTGAGCCTCGTCGGTGGCGCTAGCCTGGCCTCTCGCCTAACGGTCAGCTCTGTAATGCTTCAGAAACTAGCTGGGTGTTCAAAGGTTCGCAGTGAGTTTTGCACCCTGGGTGTGGGTTGGTGACTACATTTAAGGTCTTCCTCATACCTGTCAGTTTTGAAATGGCTGGTCTGTAAACTGAAGCTTTGAATGAAGATTTCACTCGGGGTGTAAAACGGTGGTGTGGCTGAGTGTAGTCGGAGCTCCCAGACTGCCCAAAGGCTCCTTTTGTTCCTGTATCTGAGGAGATGAGCTGCATCAGTGGTGTGTGTTTAGATTAAATCATCATACTGAAGTCTTGTGGTTTAATATCCTTTGCTTGTGGTGTCCGGGTGGGACAAGATCAGGGCCAAGCTGTAATGGGAATAAACTGCTATTTTACAGGCAGCCTAGAAAGGGTGTGTGTGGAAATAGGTGGTTCATCAGGCAGCAGCTAGGGCAGAGGTGTAGTGTCTTGATTTCTTTTTTTAGTGCTATTTATGGTTGGAGTTGAGGATCTTAAGGGTCTAAATGATTCTGTGGTTCTCTTGACTAGGAGTTGAGCAGCCCCTGGCCCTGTGCATGTGCTGTGAGCATCACCAGCCTTGTGCTCACCGGAGAGCAGGAGGCTGCAGGTGGTGCAAGAGCCCCACGCAGCCCTAAATCAGCTGAAACTGCGTGTGGTGAGCTGAAAGGGGGCGGACAGGCACCCCCTCTTTTCTCTTGACCTGTTTGGCCTGGTGAGGAGTGTCTGGGGTGTTGGGCTCGCAGCCGAGCGGCTCCAAGGCCGGCGGTGAGGCGGGTGCTGCCGTGCACTGTTGCGGCTCCCCGGCAGAGGTCGGGGTGGCCTCGCCAAACCGGCGGGGGCTCCTCCTAATTCCGCATCAGCTTCTGTCTCGAACGTTGACAGACCAGCTCCTCTGGGGATGTTTGTGTTCGGTGAGAGGCAGCCGAGGGCTGAGACGACACCGTGTGCCACACGCAGCTCTGTTCCCTTTTTTAACAGGCGCTTCTACCAGGGTTTGATTTGTGGAAGGGTTGCAGCGCTTGTTGCCTGGGAGCCAGCCTCTCTGCTGGCACGTCGGTTCCTCTTGCGGTTACGCAGCGGGGAGGGAACAGGGACAAGTAGCTTTCGGTAGTTTCAGCTGCCGAGGGGAAAGGAGGGAAGGAAATCTGAAGCGCTAGAGACAGCGTACGCTGCGGGGAAGGAGGTTGTGGTTTGCGTGCACAGGGGAGTGCAGAACTGGGAATACCTAATGACTTTGGGTGTCTGACTGGTGATTTACTCCTCACTGAATGAAGAAGTTAGCCCTCGGGCTGGATCAGAGCTGCTGCTTCACAGCAGACTACAGGGTTTATATAATGAGGTGGGTTTTTGAAAGGGAACAAAATTAGCAACTTGTAGAGAAAGATGGGAAGTGTATCACCACCGACTGAAGAGCCCTTCTCCGCGGGTATGATTAGCAAATGTTACTTTTAATGCAGAAACACATCTGTGGATTTGAGACTTGCAGTTTGGTTCTGTGAGAGGGTAACCAGCCTGGGGGAACTACTGGCAGGTAGAGTCAGTAAAAGTCCACTCTGAAATCAAATTTACAAGGACGTGTTTGTATTGACCTTCTAAGGCCAGGGACATCCCTCACCTCTCCCGAAGACTTGTAAATGAGGAAGAGCCACGAAGCAGCCTGTCCTGGCTGGAAGAGGACGGATGGCTGGACGCTATCCAGTGCTTCCTTGGTGGAACGAGGTGGCTCGTGCCCCATCCTCCGCCTCCTGGGTGACGGGGGAATCTGCCATCCGCTGCTCCCTAAATTGTTTCAGGTTTCATGGTACTCACACAAACGTCTTATGCCGTGTTTCTAATTTGGGGAGAGGTTTAAGCTGCCACTGCTTTTGCCCAGCAGGAGCATCCTGAGGTTAATACTATCTGAGTTCCTCAGACGTGAAACGTTAGCGTTAAATGACGTAACTGCCCTCTGTTATGTGCGGTTTGTTCTTTTCTCACACTCTCCCTGGGGAGAGTATTGTGTGCAAATGGTTTTGTGAAGAAAGGGATATTTTTCTTTTTATGTACATGCTGCTCTTTGTTTATGAAGATCATTTCAAGAACGTGCATTGCATTTAAAACAGAAAATGGGGAGGTCAGATACGTTCTTTCTTTCAATGGCGTATGTTCCACTGACCTTCAGGCAGGTTCAGCTAACCGGGGTCATGCTTGGGTGCGCAGTTGCAATCTTGCTGAATGCTGACAGTGGTTCTAGTTAAAGTATTTCAGTATTTCAGAGTGGCTGCGGTTCACCTCCAAAATGATCGTGTTCCTGCAGCTGGGCTGTTCTGTGCTCCAGTCACCGAGAACTAAAATACATTCTTGAAAGAAGATCGCTTGCATTTTGTACTCTCTGCCTTTGCATTTCATTTTGTTCGAGGTCGAAGGAGCCAGGAGAGGCGCTGCACCGTGCCCTTGGGTCTTCCTGCAGCAGCCGGCGTTGCCGGGAAGGGCAGGTTCTGCCCTCTTATCTCTGCACGTCCCCGTGCTGCTGTGGGGACCTGTCAGCAGAATTCACCGCTGGAAGTGACGAGTGCCCGAGCAGTTCTGCGGCTTCTTTCTTCTGCTGTTAACATGACCTCTTTTCAGAGACATTTCCAGTTTCACTTTCTTTTACTCATCATCCCATCACCATGAGATGTCACAATATCTCCTGACATAAAGATCCACGAAGCATCTGAACATTTGACAAACTTTTTCCCATTTCTGCTGTTTTTAATCCCTGTTCCCGTACCTATGTTCAAATCATACCCCAGAAACACTGTCCCAAAACCTGAACTACAGTCACCAGCATGAAACGTCCTGCTCTGGGGCTGCTGTAGCGCAGTGTTGCTTAGCTAGAAAAGAAAACAAGTGAAACAACCAGAGCATCAACCCCTTTTGCAAACAGAAGGCCAAAGGGCAGAAGTGCAATTCCAGTAGCTCCAGTTTGACCTTGGATCCCACGCAGCGAGGAGATAGTGCAGCACCCGAGACCTGCTGTAGAGGCGGGTCTCAGTTTCCCTGTTGCTGAAATGCACCTGGCTTCAGTTTCACACCTCAACCTGCCAAAAATAGGCAAAATAAACACAGTTTTCACTTGGCAACTATTGAAGTCCCTTCAGTAAAGCAGTTGCCGAAGCTGAAGCAGCACCCCAGCCTGTGCAAGAGTGTTCTGGCTTCCTAGAAGTAGTCACTGTCTTGGTTTTCTGTTTGATTTCTGAAGTTTTGCTGAGGCTCTTCTCCTTGGGTCACTGAGGCACTACCATTTGTTCCCTTCTTAGAGCCCTTCAAACAAATACTGTTGTGGTCTAAAATAAACACGGGATCCAGACAAATATAAAATAGACTGTGCAATAGGAACGCTATGTTCCCAAGTGATTCATTCATCTATTATTAAATAATTTAGTAGCTGACAGAACTCTTCGTTGAACAAATCTTCACATTGATTCACGTGGTGTTTCTCCTCGGTCGTTTTAGCTGTCAGATTTTCAGTGGGAGCAATCCCAGTCGGAAAAGGGAAACGCACATCCTCGGCTAGATTCTGCCACCGATTTCAGTGGTGTTACTCCCCAACCGCCCCATGGTACCCCAGGATTCACCCTGCTGCGGGCAGAGCCAGACTTCCCTGTCCGTGGGCAGCGCATGAACGCGCTGGTGGGTTGTGATGTACCGACGGCGCGTGCGGACGCGGCGCCGCTGCCGGCAGAGCAGCCTGGCGCTGTGCTGTGAAAGGCCCTTGGCAAGCCTCGGCCCTCCCTTGGGAGCCACGGTATCAGGGTGGAGCAGCGGTATCGGGGTGAGGCACCCTGTCACCTTGGGTGTCGCTTTGGAGCCGGCTAGAAGATCAGTTGTGCCAGCTGTGAGAGAGAAGCGTTATCTCCTCCACGTGCAGAGGCTGCTTTGCCCATGAATATTCACAATATTCGGCGAGGAAGCCCCGCTGCTCCGCCCTGCCTCTCCCCCCCGCGCTGCTGGTGGAGGGTTCGCCGTTAGTCGTTGCTGTCGGAGTTCGCAGTCGCTCGTTTCTCACTAATTCCGACATGATTTGCCGTCGTCGCGTTAGAACGCGGTCGGTCGCTGGCTGGACCGGGCGCCGTGCCGCCTGGTGCTGGTGGATGGTGGATTGAGCAGCTCTTCACGAGTGACTGTTAAAAGCTGTTTGGGAGGAGGTTGCCCCAGCTAGAGAGAGAGGCTTCAGGTGTGGTACGCTGCTCCTCCTGCCGACAGTAATTCTTCTAGCTGCCTGGTTGACATGTCCCACGCCAAAAATCGCGGCTGAATGTCCGCCAGATTTGGAGTCCGGAGTTTCCCCTGCACAGGGTCAGTTCAATACGGACCAGTGGGGTATTTTTTGACCTATAGACATCTTCAGGTTTTCATGTTTCACGACCTCCCTCTTTGTCCCCCTCCTGCTGTCTTTGTGGCATGTGACAGGTTGGTCATCTATGAATCTTTTGGTCTTCTGCAAAGCCCAGGTTTGTTACGGGCGGTGGGACGGGCTCTGGGGCAGTGTCATTGCTGGCAGGTGAAGTGTGGGACATTTTTAACCCATTTCCAGCTTCTGTTGTGCTCCCGACAGAAGCTCCAAGATTCAGCAAGTTTCCTTTCCCTGGTGCAATGTGGGTTCTCACAGGCGAGGCAGAGAAACCAGTGAGGGTGGCTGAAACCAAAAGAGAAAGGGTTGGTATTGGCACCTGGAACTCCCCGACTCAGCCCCGTTTGGCGGAACCGAGCAGAGCTCCACCGCGCTGCGTGGACCACGTCCGTCCCCATGGCCGGGTCTGGCACAGCTCTGTGCCAGCGCTCGGTGTCAAGGCCAGGGGCGGGTTCAGTGCTGGGTGAAAGCTGCTCCTTCACCCCGGCTCCAGGAAATCCTGCTCTGCGGGACCGACACGTGGAAAGAAAAGTGCAATCGACCCTTCCCCCGGCGTCTGGGTGGTGGCTGTCGTGTCATCGCCGATGGCTTTATTGGGAGTTGTACGCACGCAGCTGTCCCCTCCCATTACCTCTGCTCCGCACAGGACCGTGCACCAGCATGAGTCATCGTGCAACACAGCCGTCCGTCCGTCTGTCCGTCTGTGGTCTGGGCACTGCCCTCCTACAGGTGCCATTTCAGGCATCCCTTTACTCACGGAGCCGTGGGGCCGATCTGCCCCTGGCTCTGCCCCTTCCCTCTCCTCTGCCCCACGCCCAGCCCCACTCCTCGCCCCCCAGCACAAGGGCGAAGTGAATCACGACCCCTTGCCCGCCCTCACCCGGGGTGGCGGGATTCCCGAAACACATGCCTGAGTGGGGACGTCCCAGGAGACGCTGACACACGGTGAGGCACCGCCTGGCAGCGCCGGCAGGCGCCAGGACGGGCCAACAGGCCGACACGCGTCTCTGAGCTGCGGGTTTGGGGTTCGGTGTCGCTGCCTCCGCGAGCGGGAGCGGGGGGACGTGCCCCGTCCTCGTGTCTGACTGCTCTGGGCGGAGGGTGCTCCGCCGAATCGGGGATTATTTTTAAAGCTCGCGTCGTGAGCAAGCGTGAAGTCAGCAGCTCCCCGTAGTCACCTCCTTCTCTCACGTGGCTATAAAGGGCCAGATCGTGGTGATGGCTTTCAAGCACCTCCACAGCTTGGAGAGCAACAAATCCCCCGTCAACAGCGCTGTGCCGCGTGTGTCCGCCGTTGGGAAGAAGTTATGTCGGTCGACAGCTTCCCCTGGGCCTGGCTGCACCCAGAGCTGGGCTGGGGACCCCGTACACTGCAGGGACGGGAGCAATTCTGCCCCACGCTCTGTTTACTTATTCCTACACGGTGAATCCTGCCGAGGGAGGTCCCGGTGGGTCTGGAGCAGTCACCCGCTGCCACCCCGACGGGAAGCATCCCCTGCCCGCGCCGAGATGCCTGCGGGGAAGAGCTGCCTGCAAAAAAAAACCCTGGGGACGTTTTTGATGGACCTTACTCCTCGCAAGGAGCTTTGCAAAAGGCTGGAGCCGTTCGCCCTGATTCCCAGCGGGACACCCGTGCCCCCTCCATGGGTGCCAGCCGTCTGCACGGTCCTGCCTTGCTCTGGGGCCGTAGTCAATGAGGTGAAGCAGCAAGTAAATAAACAGGCAAACGAGCCCGAGGTTCGAAGCCAGGTACTCCCTGCTGCCCGCGCCGGGCTCGGAACAATGAGGTCCTTTGCTGCCAGGAACAAAAAAAAAAAAAAACCAAAAAAACAAACCCCACAAAGCTTCCAAGTTGCTCATGGAAAGTCAGTGAAGCAATTACGTTAATGACTATGAATGGGGCTAAAAACAATCTTGGATGAAAATGAGTGAGGGGCCGAATGAAGCGACCGATTCATAGCCCGGCTCCCGCATCCAGGAATATTTCCAGTAAGCAAAGGCCTTGTTTTAGGGACTGTCTCATCCCCCATTTGTGCTTGGTGGGACTCTATTTCCACTCTGCTGGGTCTGGTGTCTCATCAAAATGCCTTCATAAATGGAGCAAACAAGGGCTGTATATGGCAGGGAAACAGTCAATTAACACGATCCGAGTTCTTTTAGGGGCAGAGTTAATCAAGCATTCAGCGTTTTGTCATTCTTGTCTTTCTTTCCTGGGAAAATCCTATTAGTATAAAATCACTTAATTGGGCACTTCAAAGAGCTGATGGGAAAACAGTCTTCGCTGGGATATAAACGCCGTTCAGCCGAACACTGGGTTCATTTAGACTTTTGCTGGAGCGTGAGTGTTTCATTAAGAGCCTTCACGTTTCCCCCTTAAAAGAAAAAAGCTTGTGAGTAGAGATAATAATAAAAAAATAATCTCAGGGATTTGAATCTTGCTGAAGAGAGTTTTTACTGCCTGAATACACGGGGCTTTGTGTCAGGGCTTTGTCCCCAGCGGAGCCTCTTGCACCTACAATGGGTGCCTGTCGATCTGCTTTCCCGAGCCGAGCGATTTCACACCTGCCTGGGGTGTTCCGGCCAGTAAAGGCTGTTCCAGCTGGTAAAGAGCCACCTCTGTGCCCCGTGGGAGGTGGGCGACAGCCCCAGCACAGACCTTTGGGGTGTCGGACGGTGCGTTTTGCAGCGCTGAACCCCAAACCCCGTGTCTCATCCCCGCTCTCCTTGCTGGGATGGAGGCCCCGTGTTACTTCCCCCATTCTCAGGTTGTTTCCCTGGGCAGGAATTCACGATTTTGCAGAGTTTATGTTTATCCCACCTTGAAAAATAACTCGATGTGCCCTGATCCATCCCAAAAGGCCTGAAGGATGCCCATCTGCCCAACTCCTTGCTGTTTCTTCCCCCTCCATTTGTTGATCTAACAGGAATATTACATTTCCCCCCCAAAAAATGCTTCACGTACACCTTTGGCCACTGAATCTCCAAACCATCCTCGCTGCCGGGGAGGGCTGGGTGAGGAACCACGCCGGTCGCTTTGTTGCTGCGGTCGGTGCTGGCAGGTTTCTGTCTGGGAGAACGTTTCCAGGTCAACCACGTGCTTATAAATTAACGGCATTTGCTATTCAGCCGTTATAAAACCCTTCCAGGTGGGTGTTTGTGTGCATTTGGAGCGGTCGTTGTAGGCGTGGGTTGGACCTCAGCGTGTGATTCCCTTCAAACGCGCTGAGACCCTTCCTCGGCCCAACGTTTGGTTCGTCACTTTGGGGTCGGGGTTACCTTACGTGGCTCCGCGAAGCCACGTTTCCCCTTTCTGAGGAAGTGTGGTCTGGGTGATCGGGTAGTGGGGTGGGTTGTGGATTGGTTGAAGGAAAGAAGTCAGGGAGTTGTGGTCAATGGGACAGAGTCTAGTTGGAGGCCTCTATCTGGTGGAGTCCCTCGGGGTCGGTACTGGGACCAGTACTATTCAATCCATTTATCAATGGCCTGGACGAGGGTACAGAGTGCACTGTCAGCAAGTTTGCTGCTGACACAGAACTGGGAGGAGTGGCTGACACCCCAGCAGGCTGTGCTGCCGTGCAGAGACCTGGACAGGCTGGAGAGCTGGGCGGGGAGATGTTGAATGAGCTACAGCAGGGGCAAGGGTAGAGTCTTGCATCCAGGAAAGAACAACCCCATGTCCCAGTCTAGGCTGGGGACTGAGCTGTTGGAGAGCAGCGCAGGGGAAAGGGACCCGGGGGTCCTGGTGGGCAGCAGGATGACCACGAGCCAGCAACGTGCCCTCGTGGCCAAGAAGGCCAATGGCATCCTGGGGTGTGTTAGGAGGGGTGTGGTCAGCAGGTCTGGAGAGGTTCTCCTCCCCCTCTGCTCTGCCCTGGTGAGACCCCGTCTGGAATAGTGTGTCCAGTTCTGGGCCCCTCAGTTCAGGAAGGATGGGGAACTGCTGGAAGGAGTCCAGCGCAGAGCCACAAAGGGGATGGAGGGGTGGAACATCTCCCTTGTGATGAAAGGCTGAGGGAGCTGGGTCTCCTTAGCTTGGAGAAGAGGAGACTGAGGGGTGACCTCCTCAATGGTTATAAATACATAAAGGGCGAGCGTCAGGAGGATGGAGCCAGGCTCTTCTCGGTGATGGCCAGTGACAGGACAAGGGGCAACGGGTGCAAGCTGGAGCACAGGAGGTTCCACAGGAACATAAGGAGAAACTTTCTCCCTGTGAGGGTGGCAGAGCCCTGGCACAGGCTGCCCAGAGAGGCTGTGGGGTCTCCTTCTCTGGAGACATTCAAAACCCGCCTGGATGCGTTCCTGTGTGACCTGCTCTGGGTGGTCCTGCTCTGGTGGGGAGGTTGGACTGGATGATCTTTCGAGGTCCCTTCCAGCCCCTGACATTCTGTGATTCTGTGATTCTCCTCCTTCTCACCCAAGGCCGGGACATCCAAACCCTGATTTCTTCACCCAACTCAAACCATTCCCCCGCTCCATGCCGAAGCTCCCACCCACATCCCCATGACTTTTGGGGGTGCTGCTCCCCATGTCCCCAGAGAGGATGAAACGAGGTGTCAGAGACGATGCGCCCGGGCATGTTCCCCTGCCAAAACCCCGGCCGTGCCGGCGCTGAGGACGGGCTGAGTCACGCGCCGGCTCTGCCCACCATGAATAATGTATCGCACCCGTGTCTGCAGTGGCTTCCTCTCCCCTCGGCGTCTGTGGGACCCCCCTGGGAAGATCCCCCCGGGAAGGAAATGCTCCCAAGGGTCCCTGGCCAAGGCAGTGACCACCACTTGGTATTTAGGTGCCCCCAGTGCTGGGAAGAAGGTGATGTGGAAAGCTGTGAAATGCGCCTTCAGTCCTTTTGCTTCCAGGCATTGGGATGGGTTTTCCAAGGGAATGACAAGGACGGATTGTCCCAGGATCACACCCCCTGCCAGGTGGGGCTTTGGGACACCCTTGGGGGAGGGCGAGCCGGGGGCGGGAGAGGTGACAGCTCCCACTCGGTGGCTATAAATGGTGAGAAGGAACCACACCGATCCTGATCCCCAGCCCTGCGCCTCTGACCTCCTGCTACTACGTCTTGTTGGGGCTGAACATCATGAGTCACCTTTGGGATTTTTTTTTTTTCCAAGTTCCTGTACCGCCTTCTGTATTAATCACACTTTATTTTTCCCCTTTTTTTCTGGCGATGCCACTGCAGCCTTGACCATGGACTCCCTGACCCCAACGCCATTCCTCTCCCCGCTTCCCCTTTCCAGTAACCCACTTTGCTGACGTCTCCTCCGATGCTGGTGCCACCAAACTCCGAATGTGGAGTTTACAACGGCCAGAAACCTGCCCCCCCCCCCCCCCCCCGCCCCACCCTGGGGCACAGGGACTGGACCCCCACCCCACCAAAAAAACCCCCAGAGATAATTACAGCCGTCCTTTCCTAAGGGAAAATCTACGTAGGGTTTATTTTCTGGCTGGTTTTGCCCTGGGACGTATCCCCCGTGTCGCTGGGGATATCCGCACCGCCCGGCCGGTCGGTTATCTCGCATCACTTTGCTTTTTGAATCCTTCGCTCTTGCATCAGCGGTTCCTGGAGTTCGCTGCGGGTTGCACAAGCGGGGCCGCTCCTTCCGTGCCACTTCGGGCGCTAATTTAAAAAGCTGCTGGTTTGGTTGGTCCCGTTCCCTTTGGTGCATTCGGGGGGGGGGGGTGTTTATGGGGGAAAAAAACCCGGCTCATTTCAGCAGTGAGCAACCTCTCCGTAAATGCTGCTTCACCTGAGAGCCCCAGCTCGCCGCTGGAGGCTGCGCTGGCCGGGGGAGGACGCCCACAGCACTGCGGTTGGGACGGCGTTGGGCTTCCCTTCGGGGCCGATCGCATCTTCCTTGCGAAGCACAAACCTGCAGCTGGAGCGGAGCTGCGGGTTGGTGAGGAAACAACCCGCTGCTGCGCAGCGACGCATCCAGCCCTCCGCAGTGCGGCTCTAAAAGCTGCTTTTTGCAACCAGGAGCAAAAATATTTCCCCTGTGGAAAAACCAGCGACAGCTTCCCCGCGCGGAAAGGCTGCCCCCGCTCGCCCCCTCCTCTCCCTGCCTATCATGAACGGAAAGACGGGCTGAATTCGGGAGCATCCCCGGCTTTGCCAGGATGGATTTTCTGCAGTGTGTGGTATTAATTTAGGATGCTCACATCTTCCTGGCACCTTTCTTCCTCCCCATCCCGCCGTGCCCGTCCGGAGGCAGCCGAGGGGACAAGCAGCTGCCGATAACCCAAGTGCCACGGCCCAGCGCCACGGACGGGGGCCTGGTGACGGCAAACGCTGCTGCCCCAAACATGCCCAAACATATTCTCCAGCGGCTCAGTCCAGCCAGGAAACGCAGGGATGTTTTGCACGCCGAGGGCCTTGCTCAGCACCCCAGTGCTCAGGGGCTCCAGGGGCCTCTGAGGGTGCCTGGCACCCCCAAGGGACCACTTTAACTTGGTCTTTGTCACTTGGAAGTGCGCTCTCACCTCCTCGTGCCCCCCAGGAGCACACCGCCTTTGCACCCTTGCTGCCCGAGTTGCGATGCCCGAGGTGCCGGGGCAGTTTATGTCACGCTGGGAGGGTGCTGCCGAATATGGCCCCCCGTGCACCGGGGTGGGCTGACTCTGAGGGCATCAGCTCTCTGCCGTGGGGCAGAGTCAGACCCGCTCACCCAGCTCGTCCTGCAGCACAAGGGGCAGGTGCCCCCCGGCCTGGCAGTTTAATCCCACCAGGAGCTGCCCTGGGTTCAGACCTTTCCTGCCCGTGGACTTGGATGCATTTTTCAGAGGAGCCACGGATCCCTCCAAATCCTCCCCGTGGGTTCCTGCAGGACATGCCTGGGCTTGTTCCTCCTCCGCATCCCCTGCTCGGGAGCCTGCAGGCCTCAGAACTGCAGATCCTTCCCAAAACGCTTTTCTCCGGCCACAGCCGGGTGCCAGGGGGGTTCAGCCGGTGGAGCGGAGCCAGACCCCGGGGAGAAAATCCAGCAGGAGAGGCCGGGGCCGCCTGTGCGGCCTAGGATGGGGTCAGGCAGTGCTGGGGGACCGGGGGAGCATCATCCCGGCCTGGCTCTGAGGTGGGCACTCCGAGGGGCTGAGTCACCCCTTCCTTAATTCATCATCCCCCTTCCTACCGTGACCCGGTGGGCAGGAAAGCCTGGGTGGGATGGGGACACCCCCCCTCCAGCCCGTGAAAGCGCCGCTCTGTGAGGTCCCTGCATCTCCCGGTTGGGACAGAGCACCCCTGTATCCCTTGGCGGGGGGTCCCTGTGTGCCCTGGGAAGGGGGTCCCTGTAACGGGGAGGTCCCTGTACCCCCCGATGGGGGTTCCCTGCACCCCCCCTAGGAAGGGGGTCCCTGTATCTCCTAACGGGGGATCCCTGTACCCCGCAGCAGGGGGGTACCTGTGTGCCCTGGGAAGGGGGTCCCTGTAACTGGGAGGTCCCTGCATCCTGTGATGGGGGGATCCCTGCACCCCCCCTAGGGAGCGGGTCCCTGTATCCCCGATGGGGGTTCCCTGAACCCCCCTAGGAAGGGGCTCTCTGTATGCCCTGATGCAGGGGCCCTGCACCCCTCTAGGAAGGGGGATCCCGCAGCCCGTGACCGGGGTCCCGGCGCGCCCCGCTCCCCGCGGGAATGGGGACCGGGATGGCTAAGGGACACGGGACACGGGATACGGGACACGGGACACGGGACACGGGACAGGACCGAGGCGGCTGCCCCGGGGGGGGCCGGTCCGGTCCCGGGTCGGGGCGGGGGGGGGGGCGGGAGGGAAATCCCGGGCGACGCGGTGAGCAGCGGCGAGGCCCCGCCCCGCCCCGCCCCGCCCCGCCCCGGCCCTGTATAAAACGCTGCGAGACGCAACGGGCACCGGCCGCCGGGAGACGCGACGCGACGCGACGGTGAGTGCGGCCGCGCCGGGGCGGCCCCGCGGGGGCTGCGGCCGATGGCTCCGGCCCTTCGCTGGCGGGGGCGAGGGGCTCGCCGGTGCCCGGCTCGGTGGTGGGGAGCGGGGGAAGAGCCGCAGCGGGAGCGGGCGGCGGCTCCGCCCCGGTGGCCGCGTCCCCAGCGCAGGGGAGGGAGCGGGGCCGCGCCCGGTGGCGGGGCCGGGGGTGGCTGGGCCCCGGCGGGGGGGGGGGGGGGAGCCCCCGGAGCTCTCCCCCCGCGCCCCCCCCCCCCCCTCCCTCCCCGGGCGGGCGCGGAGCCCCGGTCCGGGCTGTGCTCGCCCCCCGGTGGCGGCGGGGCGCGGTGCGGGGCGCGGCCGGGCAGCCCCGCCGCGGAGCATCCCTGCGGGGCGGGTGGGAGCCCGACACCTTCCCCTGAGGGCTCCGGAATAGCCCCGGCGGCTGAAGAGTCCCGTGGGCCCAGCGGTGTCATGAGCGGGGCGTTCTCTGCGCCTTCCCCCCCCCCCCCCCCCGCCCCTCCCGCGGGGTGACACCGGCTGCCGGTTCCATCCACCCCCGGGTGCGGGTGCTCCCGGCCCCTCCTGCTCCCCAAGCCTTCCCCCAACTGGTGTAACTGGTCTTAGGCGTCGCAGGTGCCTGTGGGGTTGGCGAGGGTGCGTGCGTGTGTGTGTGTGTGTGTGTGCGCGCGCGTCCCCGGCAGCGCCTTCATCTCCCGGCGGGGAGAGGTTTTCCCGCCACCGTGCACCTGCATCACCTCTTTGCCCGAGTCTTGGGGTTCTCCAGCTGCGTTGCAGGAAGCCTCGATGCTTTGGCGAGGCTGTGAAACGCAACGCCAGCCCCACGGGAGGGGCCGGTGACCTGGCCCTGGTCCTTCCCGGTTTGGTGGCTCTGGCAACCTGCAGCCATGAGTCAGGGCGAAGCTGTTCTCTCGGCGTGCGAGGCTCCAGGGTGGCACCTGGGCCATGGAGGTGGCCTGAGGATGGGGAGATCGAGGTCTGACACAAGCGAGGAGGGCTGGCGGGTGTCCAGTCAGCGTGCCGAAACATGTCCCCTGCCTGCTACCTGCCAGGGCTTGCCTGGACATGCTGGGACTTGCCTTGCAATGAGGTCACCCTGTTTACGCACTCTGACTGCCAGGAGATAGGAAGCTGGATTTTCTATTTTTACTCGGGGATGGTCGGTCTGGGTTGGGAGGGAAGCGGGGTTGGGGCAGGGCAGAGCGTTGGGGTGGCCCTGAGGATGGAGCGTGGCCCCCGCAGCCCCCAGGCTGGAGGCTCTCCAGCCGCCCGCAGGCACGCCGTGCTGGTGGCCTGCCTGGTAACGTGGCACAGGAGATCCGGAGGGGCTGGGGGTGCCGAATTTGGGCAGAAGCCTTCCCTGCGGGAGGCTGAGCACCCCATTCCTGGGGACATTTGGGGGTGCAAGCCTCGGGGTCTGTTGTGGTCTCAGATTGGGTGGGCAATGAGAAAGCTGTCTTGCACGCAGGGATTTTATTCCTGTGAATCTGTTTGGGGTTGTTTTTTTAAAGCCGATTTCATGAGCATGGCTGTCCAAGCAGGGTCAAGCCTTAGCTCCGAAAGTCATCAAATCCCAGAGCGTTGTTTGCTTTGCTCTGATAACGAGGTTCCTTGTAACTGCGGGCGGCGCGAGGGACCCATTAGCCCCACGCGTGTGTGAGGGGGAGGGCTGCTCGGGAGACAAGGCTTTGCCACTTATTGTGAAGGTCAAAGCTTTTTGGCACCGATTTGAAAAAAAAAACAAACAGGGTCTTGTCTCTGGTTACCCAACAGCTTCTTGCAGATAACGGGGGTGGTTAACTGAGTGGTCAAGCTTGTGGTATGTTCTTGCAGTTGCTTAAAAGGCTTCCTTGCCACCAGGCCTGGGTTCTTGAAATGAAGAAACTGGCCAGAAAAACATCCTGTTGCTTCACTCGCCCATGTGCCAACTTGCCTTGTGGCTGCGTGGAAGTGGGAACGCAGCGGGGTTGTGGATGGAACCAGTGGCAGCATCAAGGTGTTGGATGCTCTGCCCTGGTGGGGCTTTACCTGCTGGAGGAGGAATGGGGAACGTCAACATTTGCACCTTCCCCATCCTTCTGCCTCGCATCAGGCTGTGTTTGACCTCAGTCAAGCCTTTGCCTGAAACACTGCTGAAATCCCAAATGCCCCAGTCCAAGAGGAGCACTGGCAGATGAAGGTCCCCTCCAGGCTGCCTCGTTGCAGAGCCCAACCCAGCTTGTCGCACCTTGGCTACCGTGTGCTTTGCTCTGGTAGCGAATGTGCCGGCCCTGGGGCTTGCTCGTGGCTCGCCTGACACTCCAGTAACTTGCTCTGCTTTCCCCCCAGCTGCCACAATGCCCCTGTCTCAGAGCAGGGCTGGGCAGATGCCATGCAGCAGCAAGGTGTGCAGGAACCTCTTCGGCCCCGTGGATCACCACCAGCTCCAGAATGACTTTGAGGACCTGTTCAGGCAACACCTGGAAGAAGCTCAGCAGCGCTGGAACTTCAACTTTGAGACAGAGACTCCCTTGGAAGGACACTTCGAGTGGGAGAGGGTCTTCCCAGCTGAGCAGCCACCCCAGAAGGTCCACAGCCTGGTCAAAGCCACCAGTAGTGAGAGCAGGAGCTCCTTGGTCCACAAGGCCCCCCCCAAGGACCATCTTGGCAGGATTTGCCCCGAGGGGTCTCAGCAGAGCTCAGAGGTTTACAGGGCTGGTTCCCCACGGAGCTTGAAACGTGGGCAGACCACTGTCAAAGGTGGGTGCTGGAGCTTTGGCGTCCCTCCATGTGTGCTTGGTGGCTTTGTTGGTGTCATGGCCCTCCTGGTAGGGACAGAGGGAGGGGACTTGGGTGTGAGAGCCCTGCCTGGCTCCTGGGCACGGGGAGGGGACTACCCTCCGTGCATCTCTCTCTTGGGGGAGCAGAGCCCATCTTCCAAGGGAAAAAGGCTGCAAACTTGGTGCCTTTTTGGTTGCTGGGAGTTAGATGGGGGCTTACATCGGGCTTGTGGGTTTTATAGCTGAAGATGCCCCAAAATAGCTCATCACCCTCAGTTCCTGAGCCTGTCCTCTGAGATCAAGGGCTGGGGTGGAAATGGAGGTGAGCCCAAACAGATGGTGGAGACCTACAGGCTCTTCTCTCCAGGAACACATGGCTTTGGGTGGGTGGCTCTAAAAGAGTCCACCTCGGGTGGGTTTTGGGGTGCTTCCCTGGGGACACCTCCTTCTTCCTGCCCTGCTGCTCCTGATGGGCTGGAGGCACTTTCCAACCCTCTTTTTCTGCCCTCCAGATTTCTACAGCTCCAAGCGGAGGATCGTCCCTGACAAGCCCAAGCCGTGACGTGGCAGTGCTCGGTGCCTCTGCCGTCGGGGACAACTGCCGATGCTGACCTGCCCTGGGGGTGTCTGTGGCTCTTTCCCCCCACCCTGTACTGTGTAAGCTGTCTGTATGAAGCAATGTAGAGTCTGTAGTTCCTTATTTATGAGTAGCTCTGGGGTCCTGAGGGACCTTCACTGTGTGCAATGTATAGGAATAGCCCACGTTGAGGCTTGTAGCCCCACGGAGGGGATGGAGGAGGACTGGAACGGGCCTGGTGGGACTAAGGCACTGCCCTGCCTGCTGAGAAGAGTGTTGTCCTCTGCCCTGTGGTGATGGGGTGAAGCATCGCCCTTGCGCCATCCTGCTGTCCAGCTGTGGTCCTTCTGCTGCCTGATGGCTGGCCATGGAGGACACTTGTGTCCCAGCCACCTGGTGGCACCAGATATCCTCAAGAAAAGGTCAGCGATGTGGATTGTAGAGCCCTGGGGACACCCCGGTTGCTGGCACATGGTGGTGGCCCTCTTCCCAACAGGATGGACCCAGGGGCTGATCCTTCCCATGGCTGCTTGGCTAAGGAAACGCTGTTCCCTGGGCAGCCCTTCCTTGGGGTGACTCGCTGGGGCTGTCACCCATGGGAGATGGGCTGCAGATGGTGACAAACTGGCTGGGCTTATTGTGGGACCAATGCTGCCTTTGGTGGCTTTGGGGTCCCCTGGACTCCGCTGACCCAAACCCCACTTTTGTACCTTGTTGTTGGCTTGAGTGGCGCTGTCTGCCCCCACGTTCCTGCCTCCTTCAACACTGACACCAGGCTGGGGAGCTGCCTGCTCCGGCTCTGTTGGACCGCTCTGGGGAAGGAGTCCTGCTCACCAGCATGGATGACACTGAAAGATGAAATTGTAGCTTTTTTTTTTCCCCTGGGCTTTGTCCCCTTTAGGGGATGGGGGGAGAGAAGACCTTCACTTGACTCTGCAGAGCAAGTGGCCTTGGTCACCTCTGAGACTGGGGGATGTCCTGGAGCGAAGGCTGCTTGGTCCCAGCGCTGAAGGATGAGTCCCTGCTCTTGAGGGACTCAATACTGTCAGGTCTCAGCACTTTCATGGGGTTCACCTCCAGCTCTGCTGGATTTGGACTCTGGAAACTGGTGCAAGATGGTCCCAGGCAGAAAAGGGACGGGGTCAACCTCCTGCCTTGCACCGTGATGCACTTTGCTGTCGGTGAAGCTGGCAAGCTCCCAGCACTAAATGTTTATTTATATATAAAAAAATAATAAATTCTGTTAAGTCTGTGTGGGGGAGAAGGAGAAATACCTGTTTGTCTATAAATGTTAACTCTGAATAAACAATGGCCTTGTGTCAGGGAACTGGTGTCTCTGGATTAATGGAGGTAACTGCTGGAAGTGGGGTCTGGCTGTGGGGAGGAGGCTGCTCTGGTCTGGGTCACTGCCTGGTTCTGGGGGGCTTGGGGGTCACTCTGGGGGTGCAGCCCTGAGCTGGGAGCTGCCCTTGGGCTGGCTGGGAGCGGGGGGGGGGCTCCAGCACAAACCCAGCTGGGGGAAGGGGCTGTGGGGGAGCAGAGAGGGGCAAAGCCTCACCCCAACTGCTCTGCTTAACCCTGCTGCCTTGGGACAGCTGCCTGCTGCGGATTGGGGTGCAGGGACTGGTGCTGCCACCGTGTCCCCAGCAGAAGTTGCTGCCACCTGTGTGGGCTCTCACTGCAGGACCCCTGGGTGAGGGTCAGCTCCTCCCCTGCCCACATCATTCCCCCTTCCCCACTGTGACCCGGGTTCTGAGCGTGTGGTGGCGCTGCTGCTGACAACATACGGCAGCGAGTCCCAGGCTGAGATCCCCTGGGAGTCAGGGGGTGCCTCCACCACCAGCTGCTTCCTCTGAGGACTGAGCAAGCCTTGTATGTGGACTGGGAGCTCAAGTTGTGTTTAATGTGATAAATGACCTGATTTGCAGAGGATCCAGGTGAAACTACAGTTTTGGTGGTAACAACCTTGTGTCATCATTCAGCCGAGGATCTGCCTGTCCCCGTAGCGTTGGGTGACACCCACGCACGCCCGGTGCCCCTTGAAATGCCTGCAGAGCGCAGTCACGCAGCCTTTTAGCTGCTGCCGAGTCAAGCCCTACAGATTTAGCCCTTTTAATCTTTCCCCTTATGTCAGTCCTTCCAGCCCCCTTGGCTGCTGCCAGCTGCTCCCCTCTGCTGTCACCTCCCGTTTGTCAGGAGCGGTGGTGATGGAGGAAGCGAGAAATAAATCAGCAAATACCCCCTTGGCCCCGTTTGCAGGGCTCTGAGGACAGCCAGGGTCTGGCTCCACTGTGAAAGAAGGAGCCTGGCACCTGGGCTTGAGTTTTGCACCCCCCCTGGGAGACCCCAGCCCTGCACCACCTCTCCTGGCTCGGGGAGGACTGTGTCCCCCCAGCATTGGGGACACAAAACGGTGATGGGCTTCCAGGAGCCGAGGAATGGATGGAAACCTCGTACTTTTAGTCCAGGTTGTGTTTTTGCTGCTCTCCCGTCCGAGCCTGGCCTCAGCACGGAGCGAGGATGGCAGGGTTCGAACTCCCAGGATTGGGAGGAGGGTCAGGTCCTTCCCCTCCTTTCCCCGCTATATTCGATCCCCTTTCACCGAGACGTGCCCAGCATCTCCTCGGGGCTGGATCATCCCCTCCCACGGATGGTGCTAACCCCGGTGCACGCTGCTGGCAGGGCTCTGCGGCTGCAGTCTTGCTGGGCAGAGGGGCTGAATCAAGGAGCTCACCCAGGGGTACTTAGTGTTTCCCCCCAAAAAGCATCCTCGAGGCAAGCAAAGCCAAAATTCACCCTCCGTGCAGCAGCAAGCAGCCCCGGGGGTTGTGAGATGAGGGGACAACCATGAGCTCAGGGGTGGGTTTTGCCAGCCGAGCACCTCAGCGTGGCCCGGGGGGTTTGCTTCAATCTGGGGTAAGAGGCACCAGCCTTGCTCCGAGAGCAGAGAAGCAGCAGCTGAGCCCTCCGTTGCCCTCCAGGTGCCCAGGCGGAGCAGTTGCACCTGAGCTGGCCGCTGCTTGGAGGGGTTGAACGGCGAAGGAGCAGGGCTGGGCTGCGGCCGGGTGGGTGTGATGGGGCAGGGCACCCGCCCGGCCGGTTCCCTGCAAGGGATTTCACCAGCTGGGATGGGGAGAGATGGGCAGGGCAGCAGCCTCCACCCCACAGCTCCTGCCCTGAGAGCTGGGGCTCAGACCTGTGCTGTGAGCCAGGGGGTGATCGTTCTGGTCGTAACCTGAAGGTAATTTGTTATTATTTGGGGCTTTTGCTTCGGATCTTTTCCCATTTTGCAGTTCAAGTGGAGCAAAAATGCACGTGACCCCACCTAACTGCCCCATCCCCTTGCAAACCAGTGGGGCTGCAGACTGCGGGGAACCCGGTGGTTTTGGTGCCGGCTTTAAAGCTGAGTTAATAATTCGGGCAGGATCCTTAAAAAAATTATCAGTGTGAGCAGCACAGTGGGGGAGATCTCCAAATCCTGGGGTCAAACAGCCTCCGCAGAGCTTGGTTCTGCCTTTGCTAGGATATTATAATCTGTGGGTTATACATAGTCCTGTAGTTTGGGTTGCTTGGACTCTTAAAATAGCATTTGCTCTTTCTCTGATACTTTTCCCCTGCCCCAAACACCTTCCAGCCTTGTCTGGCCCATTGCAAACGAGGAAAGGATGGGGACTTCTGCTGCGGGTCTTGATGATGCCAGCGGAGCCATGGCTTTCGGATCAGGGAGGGGGGGACAGTGACCCCCGCGGACGGGCCCGTCCCGCACCCCGCTTGCGATGCGGCAAACAGGAAGCGTGTGAGCACCGGCAGTTGAGTGTCACCCGAAAACGGAAAGCTGCCTTGAGTAAGAGAGAAAAGGAGAGCTCGGGTGCAGGGCAGGTCAAACACCCTCCCGGCCCAGGGAGCCTCGCTGCCCCAAGCACCCCGAAACTGAGGGTCCCTCTCGGCACGTGGGAAAGGTAAGCTTTGCTGCTCTGGGGATAGCTCGTGCATCACCTTTAAAAAAAAAAAATAAATCGAAAAGCAGGGAAAATAAGGGAGTTTTCTTGCCGTTAGTGAGCTGGGGGGGTTTCTTCTGGCTGCCCATGCAGGGGCGGTGGCTGGGGGTCTTTTTCTGATGGCTGGGAACAGCGTGGGAAGTTTTGGAGGGGAGGCAGGTCTCCGGGAGTTGGTGATGCTGTGGGGGTCCCTGCTTAGCCAGGGCTGGGGGGTGCACGGTTCCCATCTCAGCCCCCCCCTGCTCATTCTGTGCCTCCGTTGTGCCGTGGACTCAGCTCAGCTCCCGGAGCTGGGGCAGGTAACTGGGGGCTTCCCCATGCCTTAAACAGCCCCACCTGACCCCCTTCTGTTGTCTTAGAGGCTGGGGTCACCTTAAAGGTACCCGGTTTCTGTCCCTGGTGTCCCGTGGGGCTCCAATGACTCCTCAAGACCCTCTCACGTCCACGTGTTGCTACTGGATAGAGCTTGTGGGTGTTGTGCTTTAAGGGAAAGGAGATGGTTTGGGGTCCCACACCCACATGTCTGGTGGCACCCTGGGATTCGGCGGAATTGCCGTTTCCATTGCAAAAGGAAAAGGGCAGGGGGCTGAAGGAGCTGGGGGTCTCCCCAGGCTGGGAGCGGAAAGCCAGGCTGTGGCCATCAGGCGGCTTGAGCACGGCCTTGGCTCCGCATCGGCCGTGGCCGTGGTTTCCTCCGCTCAGTTTTTCGGCTTTCTCGCGCAGAGAACAGCCTCTTCCTGTGATGGCTGCTGGTGACACCGCCACCCCCCCGGGATGGGGAGAGGGGAGCAGAGTCTGGGCTCAGACCCCGCCAGCCCGGGCGAGCGCGCAGGCGCGCCGAAAACCTCCCCTCGCAGCTCTCGCCGGAGGTGACTCACGGCTGTGAAAGCCGGGGGAGGAATTTTAAAAGCTGCTGCTGAGCTCCCAGAAAGCAGGTGGAACCACCACGTCTCACCCGGACCTCCAGCATCGCCTTGGCTGGTTCTTTGCTGGTGTCACCTCCCGGGCGGCCCTTGAGCCCCAGCGGGGCCGGTGCCCTGCGCGTCCTCCACAGCCAGGGCAAAGCGTGGGGAGAGGCGGGATGGGCGCTCGGCCAGTGGCAGGAGGAGCCGCTCGCCCGGTGGGTGCTGGGCTCGCGGCCGGTGGCGACGGCTGTGGCTCGCTGCGGGTCGAGGCTCTGTTGGCACCGTGCAGTCGGAGATAAGCGCCTCTCTTCCTCTTGCCAAACCCGGGGGCCGTTTACACCAGCCGAAATGAGTTTCCAGCTCAGTCCCACTCCACCATCTCCCACCACACCACAGCCAAGGTCTCCAGCAAGGAGAGAGCTGGCTGAGGCTCAGCCCTCACCAGTTTCCCCCTCAACAGGACTGAACTGGGAGCCATGGCTGAGCGCCAGGCGGCCACCAAGGGCCGGCGTATGGGCTCCAGCCGGCGCAAGCAGCTGCACGAGAGCTCTGGCAAAGCCCCGGCGACAGCCCCCAGCCCCGGCGAGGAGCCGCCGTGGGCATCCGAAATAGTGCAGAGGGTGCAGGACTTCTTCAGGGAGCAGGACAAGGACCAGGCGGGTTTTGTCACCCGCTCGGACATGCAGGTAAGGGGTGGGGGAGTCTTCTCAGGTTAAATGCCACCGGGGTGGCTGGAGACTGGCTGATGGGTAGGTTTTTCACCTGATTTGCTTTGTTCCTAGAAATTGCAGGAGGCAGATTGCCCGTGCAGCACAGAGGAGCTGGAGCTTGTCTTCGATGGGCTGGATGCTGCCAACACCGGGCGGTTAAGCACGGAGGAGTTCACTGCTGGGCTCTGTAAGTGCCAGCACGCTGCCTCCAGGGAGCCTGGGTTGATCCTGGACATGGCCCTGGTGCTTTCCCGGGGGGAAACTGAAACACTCCACTTGCTGGGTGGTACATGGTGGCCCAAAAAGTGTCCCCATGCCCATGTCTCAGCCCATGGTTCTCCTGGTGCGGGGTCCTATTGTGACCAAGTGGCTTGTCGAAGCCACGGGGTGGGAAATGTTGAGGTTTGGGCTTTGCTGTTGCCTCAGCTGGGCATTGAGGTTTTGGGGTATCTGTTGGCAGGCCAGTTCCTGAGCTCCCAAAAAGCTGCCAGGGACCACCGCCGGCGGAAAACGACGTCGCGGAGGGTCCGCTTGGTCCTCCCCAGCCCGTCATTGGAGGGGGCGGACAGTGAGGAGCAGAGACACTTTGCTGCCTTCATGGACCAGCTGGGCACAGACAACGTCTCTGAAGAGTAAGCTGCCCTGTTTAGCACCCATGGGTGTCCTGCAGCATGGGGCAGAGCTGCCCTAGGGGGAAAGGCTTGGGACAGGGCAGGGTATTCTCCTGCTTTGGTCCCCGTGCAGGCAGCGAGCCCAAAAATGGCTTGGAAGTGCCTTTGCCCCAAGCGCAGGAGCAGGGGACAGGATTGTGGTCACCCCAATGCTCATCTGTCCCCCAGAACCACGTGTCCTGAACGACGTGAGCTGAATGACCTGGGACCCCATAGCTGGCCGGGCTTTGGGGGGTTCTGGGGCGATGCTCACCGCAAAACACCCCTCTCCCTGCAGGCAGGAGATCTGGCAGCTCTGGGTGAAGCTCCGGCAGGATGAACCCCAGCTCCTGGTCAACCTGGAGGACTTTCTGGCCAAGATGAGGCACCGCATCCAAGAAGCCAGAAGGAAGAAGGAGGCTTTGGGGGTGACCCTGAACAAGTGAGTCATCCCAGGGCAGTGGAGGGGGACGGGAAGGATGGGGACAGGGATGGGGCCCCCTGCTCACCCCAGCCATGGTGATGAACTCAAGGAGGGAGAAACCTGGCTGCTTTCAGGATCTCCATCGGTGGCTGGAGCAGAGGTTTCACTGGGAGCTGACATTTGGGGTTGGGCTCCCTCTACAGTCACACACGGGATGGCAAAAGTGCCGGACTCAGACTGCTGGACATGTCCTTGCTGGGTCAACGCCTCCAGGCAAACCTGGCTGTAGCGTGCAGGTCCTGTGGGCCATGTGGGGTCCCAGGGACCTGCACCCGCTGCAGCAGGGTCTGCCCATCCCCCTGGCCTTGCTATCCCCGGCAGGCGTGTGGCTGAGCACGGCAAGGAGGTGCAGCAGCTCTGCGAGGCCCTGGAGCAGCAGATTCAGCAGGAGCAGTGGCAGCTGAAGCACGAGGTGGGTCCACGGGCTGCTCCTCTCCCCTTGCTGCCCACCCCAGGGGGAGCCCGGAACCCCCATGGCAGCTCCCAGATGGGCGAGTGGGCGCTAACATCCTTGTTGCCGTCCCAGAGCACGGCCCAGTGCCACCAGCATGGCGTGGAGCTGCAGCGAGCGCTGGAGGCCAGCGAGAGGGAGGTGCAGCGCTTGGTCACGGCGCAGAGGGAGGTGAGCTGCCCCCAGCCCCTCGTCCCCCATCACGTGTATGGGGTCTGTGGGCTGTGCCTGTAGCAGCAACGTGGTGTTGTACACCTGCTCTCGGGCTGTCCCCAGCAGTCCTCGATGCAGGCTGTGACACAGGGCCGCCATCCCCTCTCCTTTGCCAACCCCGTCCCCATGCTCCCCTCTGTCCCCAGCGCACCTGAGTTGAGCTTCCTACTCTCCACCCTCTGAGGGGGGGGAAAAAATTCAGCCCCAGGTCTAGAGGAGATGGTTATCCATCGTTCTTTGGCACGGGTCTCATGGGGGGTCCTGGCAGGGTGTGAGTGTCCTGGTTGCCATCCCGCAGCTGGAGGCACGGTGCCACAGCCTCCGCGGCACGCAGCAGGCTGCCAGCACCGAAAACCGGCAGCTGGAGGAGAGCAACCGGGTGCTGGAGGACCACCTGCAGCACCTCCACCAGCAGCTCCAGCAGACCCACGGGCGCCTGCGGACAGCGAGGGCTGCACTGGCTCGAGAGCACCCAGAGGAGCCCGGGTGAGTAGCTGAGGGACCGGCACGTCCCTCTGCGCCTTTGCGGTTTCCTCCTGGGGGTTGCAGCGGGTGGGGAATGAGTTTGATGTGTCTCAGCCATCGTTACGCTTCAGTGGTCTCCACGGTGCAGACTAATTGCGGCTTGGTGTGAAAAGCATCAGAAGAAAAGCCGGGACTATCAGCACCGTGCACTTAACGTGTCCCTGTAGGGCAGCACCAGCGGAGACGGGGACGTCCTTCACCCAGAAGGACCCACCTAGGACTGATCCAAGGGTTTTGCTATCCTGCTCCAGCCCAACGCTGCTGCTGGGGCTGGGGACAATCCTGGGGCAGGCGTGGGCACGGTGAAGAGGCTGCGATTGCCATTTTGACCCCTGTGCTCTGTGTTTGCAGGGACAGAGCGGCGGCAGAGCTGCCCGGCGAGATGCCAATGTCCCCGCAGGTACTTCAGCTGGGTGCGAGGGGATGGGATGGGGTGTCCATGCTCCAGGGCCTTATGCTCTTCGGTTTGGGAGTGCTGGGGAGCCCAAGAGCACAGAGTGCTTCCGCAGCAGAGGCGGTGCCTCCCCTAAAAGCTTTCTCAAAGTGGGTCAGTGCCATACAGAAGCTTGGGAAGGGAGGGGGTAGCAACACCTTAGTACTGGTACCCCCAAGATTTTGTGGGGGTACATCTGGATACCTGCCGGAGAGCTCAGCATCATTTCAGGTAGATACTTTCCCTCACCAAGCACGTTTCTCTCTGCAGATGAGTCTGGAGAACAGCGCGAAGCACCACTCCAAGATGCAGACTAGGCTGGGGTCCCAGAGCGGCAAGCTCAAAGCCAAGAGCACCCACCAAGTGTAAGGGGTCCTGGGCACCTGCTGCTGCTTCAGCTCGTGCCCTCGACATCTGCGAGCTCGTGCCGAGCACCAAGTCCTCCACCCTCCCCAGGCAAAACACGATATTTAGTCCTTTTAGTGCTCCTTTCCCACCCACCCCTCTCATCCCGGAGATCAGGTCTCTTATCCCGGCTCACCGCCCTGCATCGCTCCCTTGGCTCAGGCACTCGCCATACCTGGCCGAGAGTTGTCTTTTCACCTCTGGTAACGTGAGCGTGGAGCCTGGGAAGAGGCACGCTCGCCTGCCGGGCAGGATACGGCCCCAGGTCTGGCTCCCTGGGTGTGCATCCCCCCTTTCCCCTGTCCCCATCGCTACCTGCGTGAACTGCCAGTACACCCAGAGGGTACATCTGGTTTGGAGAGGGATGGGGTGAGGTGGTAGACCAGGGACCCCCGCCCAGTTGGGTGGGAGGGAGCTGGAGCCCAACCTGGGAACTGGGCTGATCCTCCCCATTTTCTGCCCTTTCCAGGGTTTGGGAAGTGCTGCCAGCAGAAATAAGCCCTTTGGGAGCCCCGCCGAGAGCAAGCTCCGTGGAAGAGAACCCTATCCCAGAATTTCTGAAAGAGGAACGCTTTTCTGACCGAAGCTCTTTGCTAAGAGAGATGAATGACGCAATAGCGGCTCTGAGCAAACAGTCAAAGCCACAGGCCCTGGTTGCACCTCCCATGCAGGCAGACACTGCCCGTCACCCCCGGGATGATGCTGAGCCCCAAACGGGGCTGGAGGCAGCCGCAGCCCGTGGCACAAGCCCTGGGGTCCTGCAAGAGACCCTCCCTGGACACATCGGTCACAAGCTGTTTGAAGGAGACCTGAAAGAAGGACCAGCCCCAGCTGAGCTTCGTGCTCCAGACGTGACACAGGCTGGTGCGTCCACAGGAGCCGGGCCCTGTAGGGCTCAGGAGCCGGGGGCAGAGCAGGGAGAGAGCCTGGAGGAGGTGCAGGGGATGTTCTCGCTGCAGGGGAAGGGTGCTGCTATGAAGGAGCTGATGCTAAAGGCGGCTGAGGGTCTGCAAGGAGCGCCGGGAGAGAGCACGGAGGCAGGAGAGCAGGTGCTGATGGAGGTGGAGGGAGAAGGATGGATGCAGGAAACAACAGGTTGGGAAAAATCACAGCCCCTAGGAGAAGCTGAGGAAGCGGCATTAAGCCAGGGAGAAAATCTGGAGGCAGGTCTGGGGCCACCTGAGGCTGAGCAGGCAGGTCTAGCAGTGGGGTGGCAGCTTGCCACAGCTGAGCTCGGCCAGCCCGCGGCTCCTGGAGAGTATGCACAGCCCCCGGGCACGGGGCTGGGGCAAGAGGCTGACCCACCGTCGGGGCTCTGCGAGAGACTTGAAATAAAGCCAGGAGAACATCTGGAGCCAGAGCCACCATCCCGAGGTGAGACACGGGTGGTAGCAGGCCAGGGGGACAGCGTCCTCCCCGCGGTGACCGTGGCTCCTGGCCTCGGGATGCCGGAGGAAGAGCGCGTTGGAGCGGAGGTGCAGCCCTGGGGAGAGACTTTAGATGCCGATGTGCCACCAGCCCAAGCTCAGCACGGAGCGAGCAGCAGAGCCGGGGCCGAGGAAGGGGAGGTGGAGGAAACACACCCCAGGGAGGCAGAGCCGCAGCCCCAGGGTGAGTCCGCAAGAGGAGGCGCAGCGTGGGGAGGGAGCGAGGGAGCAGGGGTGCTGCTGCCGGCGGCTGTGCCGCCCGCCGACGGGCAGGAAGGTGGAGCGGGGACAGATGTGCAACCGCTGGAGGCCCAGAGCGGCGATGCCAACGTGCAGCTGCTCAGAGAGGCGGAGGCAGCTCTGCAGCCCCCGAGCGAGGCTGGCTGCCCGGGGACAGAGCAGGGAGGGAGCGTGGCTCCAGGTGGGCAACCGCAGGAGGAAGGTGATGAACCGGAGTTAGGGCTGGGGGAAGAAAGGGGAGCTGCTGTGGTGCATGGGGAAGGGCCTTCCCCAGTAGAAACACCAACGGGAAGTGTAGACCTCTGTGTGCTGCTCCCAGTTAAGGCTCAGGCACTGGAACTAGTGGATGCAGAGGATTCCCAGGCAGCCACGCAGCTGTATGGGGGTGGCAGCCCGGTAACCCCCCAGGGAGGGGAGGGTGGAGCAGCTGTACATCCCATGGAGGAGGCTGAGGATGGGGCACAAGGGCAGGGTGAGTGTGAGCTGCCACACGAGCTTGTGCTGGATCTCCAGGGATCAGGATTTGGGCATGGAGAGGGGGCTGGTGCAGGTGTGCAACCATGGGAGGGGGGTGAAATCCTGGGCACTCTGCAGGACCAGAGCACCGATGACAATGTACAGCTGCTGACAGAGGCAGTTGAGCTCAAAGTGACCCCAGGAGGGAGCACGGAGGCAGCTCTGCAGCTCTCAAGCGATCCTGGATCTCCAGGGACAGAGCAGGGAGGGAGCGTGGTTCCAGATGCGCAATCCCTGGATCTGGTCAATAAATTGGTGGAAATGGTGGAGACAGAGGACTCCTGGGCAGACATGCAGCTGCATGGGGGTGCCAGCCCAGTAACCCTGCAGGGAAGAGTGGACCGTGCAGCCATGCAGCTGGTGGAGGAGGCTGAGGATGGGGCACAAGGGCAGGGCGAGTGTGAGCTGCCACACGAGCCTGTGCTGGACCTGCAGGGATTGGGGTTCAGGCAGGGAGAGGAGGCTGGTGCAGGTGTGCAGCCATGGGAGGGGGGTGAAATCCTGGGCACGCTGCAGGACCAGAGCACTGGTGTGAATGTGCAGCCGCTGGCAGAGGCCGTTGAGCTCAAAGTGACCCCAGGAGGGAGCACGGAGGCAGCTCTGCAGCCCCTGAGAGAGGCTGGATCTCCAGGGACAGAGCAAGGAGGGAGCGTGGCTCCAGATGTGCAACCCCTGGATCAGATTGATAAACCAGAGTCGATGGAAATGGTGGAAGTAGAAGAGTCTTTGGGAGACAGGGAGCTGCGTGGGGGTGGCCGCCCAGAAACCCCCCAGGGAGGAGAGGACAGTGCAGCTGTACATCCCATGGAGGAGGCTGAGGATGGGGCACAAGGGCAGGGCGAGTGTGAGCTGCCACACGAGCCTGTGCTGGATCTGCAGGGATCAGGATTTGGGCAGGGAGAGGGGGCTGGTGCAGGTGTGCAACCATGGGAGGGGGGTAAAATCCTGGGCACTCTGCAGGACCAGAGCACCGATGACAATGTGCAGCCACTGGCAGAGGCAGTTGAGCTCAAAGTGACCCCAGGAGGGAGCACGGAGGCAGCTCTGCAGCTCTCAAGCGATCCTGGATCTCCAGGGACAGAGCAGGGAGGGAGCGTGGTACCAGATGCGCAATCCCTGGATCTGGTCAATAAATTGGTGGAAATGGTGGAGACAGAGGACTCCTGGGCAGACATGCAGCTGCATGGGGGTGCCAGCCCAGTAACCCTGCAGGGAAGAGTGGACCGTGCAGCCATGCAGCTGGTGGAGGAGGCTGAGGATGGGGCACAAGGGCAGGGCGAGTGTGAGCTGCCACACGAGCCTGTGCTGGACCCCCATGAAGTGACCTTCAGGCAGGGAGAGGGGCCTGGTGCAGGCACGAAGCCCCCTGAGGAGGCTGACAGCCTGGGCATGCTGGAGGACCAGAGCACTGGTGTGAATGTGCAGCCGCTGGCAGAGGCAGTTGAGCTCAAAGTGACCCCAGGAGGGAGCACGGAGGCAGCTCTGCAGCCCCTGAGAGAGGCTGGATCTCCAGGGACAGAGCAGGGAGGGAGCGTGGCTCCAGATGTGCAACCCCTGGATCAGATTGATAAACCAGAGTCGATGGAAATGGTGGAAGTAGAAGAGTCTTTGGGAGACAGGGAGCTGCGTGGGGGTGGCCGCCCAGAAACCCCCCAGGGAGGAGAGGACAGTGCAGCTGTACGTCTCCTGGAGGAGGCTGCTGATGGGGCACAAGGGCAGGGCGAGTGTGAGCTGCCGCACGAGCCTGTGCTGGATCTGCAGGGATCGGGATTTGGGCAGGGAGAGGGGGCTGGTGCAGGTGTGCAACCATGGGAGGGGGGTGAAATCCTGGGCACTCTGCAGGACCAGAGCACTGATGACAATGTGCAGCTGCTCGCAGAGGCCGTTGAGCTCAAAGTGACCCCAGGAGGGAGCACGGAGGCAGCTCTGCAGCTCTCAAGCGATCCTGGATCTCCAGGGACAGAGCAGGGAGGGAGCGTGGTTCCAGATGCGCAATCCCTGGATCTGGTCAATAAATTGGTGGAAATGGTGGAGACAGAGGACTCCTGGGCAGACATGCAGCTGCATGGGGGTGCCAGCCCAGTAACCCTGCGGGAAAGAGCGAACCGTGCAGCCATGCAGCTGGTGGAGGAGGCTGAGGATGGGGCACAAGGGCAGGGCGAGTGTGAGCTGCTACACGAGCCTGTGCCGGACCCCCATGAAGTGACCTTCAGGCAGGGAGAGGGGCCTGGTGCAGGCACGAAGCCCCCTGAGGAGGCTGACAGCCTGGGCATGCTGGAGGACCAGAGCACTGGTGTGAATGTGCAGCTACTGACAGAGGCCGTTGAGCTCAAAGTGACCCCAGGAGGGAGCACGGAGGCAGCTCTGCAGCCCCTGAGAGAGGCTGGATCTCCAGGGACAGAGCAGGGAGGGAGCGTGGCTCCAGATGTGCAACCCCTGGATCAGATTGATAAACCAGAGTCGATGGAAATGGTGGAAGTAGAAGAGTCTTTGGGAGACAGGGAGCTGCGTGGGGGTGGCCGCCCAGAAACCCCCCAGGGAGGAGAGGACAGTGCAGCTGTACATCCCATGGAGGAGGCTGCTGATGGGGCACAAGGGCAGGGTGAGTGTGAGCTGCCACACGAGCCTGTGCTGGATCTGCAGGGATTTAGGTTCAGGCAGGGAGAGGGGGCTGGTGCAGGTGTGCAACCATGGGAGGGGGGTGAAATCCTGGGCACGCTGCAGGACCAGAGCACAGATGTGAATGTGCAGCTGGTGACAGAGGCAGTTGAGCTCAAAGTGACCCCAGGAGGGAGCACGGAGGCAGCTCTGCAGCTCTCAAACGATCCTGGATCTCCAGGGACAGAGCAGGGAGGGAGCGTGGTTCCAGATGCGCAATCCCTGGATCTGGTCGATAAATTGGTGGAAATGGTGGAGACAGAGGACTCCTGGGCAGACATGCAGCTGCATGGGGGTGCCAGCCCAGTAACCCTGCAGGGAAGAGTGGACCGTGCAGCCATGCAGCTGGTGGAGGAGGCTGAGGACGGGGCACAAGGGCAGGGCGAGTGTGAGCTGCCACACGAGCCTGTGCTGGATCTGCAGGGATTGGGGTTCAGGCAGGGAGAGGGGGCTGGTGCAGGTGTGCAACCATGGGAAGGGGGTGAAATCCTGGGCACTCTGCAGGACCAGAGCACTGATGACAATGTGCAGCTGCTCACAGAGGCCGTTGAGCACAAGTTGACCCCAGGAGGCAGCGCAGAGGCAGGTCTGCATCCCTCGAGTGAAGCTGGTTACCTAGGGACAGAGCAGGGAGGGAGTGTAGTTCCAGATATGCAACCCCTGGATGTGGTCGATAAATTGGTGGAAATGGAGGAGACAGAGGACCTTCAGGCAGACATGCAGCTGCATGGGGGTGCCAGCCCAGTAACCCTGCAGGGAAGAGTGGACCGTGCAGCCATGCAGCTGGTGGAGGAGGCTGAGGACAGGGCACAAGGGCAGGGTGAGTGTGAGCTGCCACACGAGCCTGTGCTGGATCTGCAGGGATTGGGGTTCAGGCAGGGAGAGGGGGCTGGTGCAGGTGTGCAGCCATGGGAAGGGGGTGAAATCCTGGGCACTCTGCAGGACCAGAGCACTGATGACAATGTGCAGCTGCTGACAGAGGCAGTTGAGCTCAAAGTGACCCCAGGAGGGAGCACAAAGTCAGCTCTGCAGCCCCTGAGCGAGGCCGGCTCCCCAGGGAAAGGGCAGGGAGGGTCCATGGCTCCAGATGTGCAACTCCTGGGTCTGGTTGGTAAACCAGAAAAGGTGAAGGCAGAGGACGTTCAGGCAGACATGCAGCTGCATGGGGGTGGCAGCTCAGAAACCCCCCAGGGATGGGGAGACGGTGCAGCAATACATCTCTTGGAGGAGGCTGAGGATGGGGCACAAGGGCAGGGCGAGTGTGAGCTGCTACACGAGCCTGTGCCGGACCCCCATGAAGTGACCTTCAGGCAGGGAGAGGGGCCTGGTGCAGGCACGAAGCCCCCTGAGGAGGCTGACAGCCTGGGCATGCTGGAGGACCAGAGCACTGGTGTGAATGTGCAGCTACTGACAGAGGCCGTTGAGCTCAAAGTGACCCCAGGAGGGAGCACGGAGGCAGCTCTGCAGCCCCTGAGAGAGGCTGGATCTCCAGGGACAGAGCAGGGAGGGAGCGTGGCTCCAGATGTGCAACCCCTGGATCAGATTGATAAACCAGAGTCGATGGAAATGGTGGAAGTAGAAGAGTCTTTGGGAGACAGGGAGCTGCGTGGGGGAGGCCGCCCAGAAACCCCCCAGGGAGGAGAGGACAGAGCAGCTGTACATCCCATGGAGGAGGCTGCTGATGGGGCACAAGGGCAGGGTGAGTGTGAGCTGCCACACGAGCCTGTGCTGGATCTGCAGGGATTGGGGTTCAGGCAGGGAGAGGGGGCTGGTGCAGGTGTGCAACCATGGGAGGGGGGTGAAATCCTGGGCACTCTGCAGGACCAGAGCACTGGTGTGAATGTGCAGCCGCTGGCAGAGGTGGCGGAGCTCGAATCTCCTTCGGGAAGGAGAGCAGAGACACATGTGGCACCCCTGGGTGCAGTTGGGATGTGGAAAGGGGAGCAGAGCCAGAGTCCTGGTTCCGAGGCAGGTCTGTGTGCAGCTCACACCGCAGGCGTGGGGGAGGGTACTGCTGGTGCACATGTGTCCCCTCCGCCTGAAGCCACTTTACACCCTGTACATGCCGCTGAGGGTCCTGGTCTGGAAGCAAAGCTGGGAGCACTCACTGGTCCAGATGGGCAGATCCTGGAGGACACCCAGATATGGGAAATACCACAGAGAGTCCGGGCTGATGCAGAGGAGAGACTGTTGGGTGGAGCTCAAGGTCTGGAAGTGGTACGGGGAGAGAGGCTGGAGGCAGGGGCAAGGATTTTAGTTGAGATTCAGAGTTTAGGCATAAAGCAGGGCCGTGATGATGGTGCATCTGCACTGGTCCCCCCGGTCTCTGAGGTGACATTACAAATCAGCACGCTAAAGCTGGAAGCGATGATGCAGGAGGATGTTCTCGTTCCAGATGTGCAGCGGCTAGGCGCTTCGGGACAGGCAGCCCAAAGTGAGCCTCAGGAGCAGGTCTCAGCACAGGCAGATAAGATGAGGCTTCACACTGCTCCCCAGCAGCCGGAGGAGAAACCACCGCATGTGATGGAAACAGAGCAGGTAGCTGCCAGACCTGCTGAGCCTCCAAAACAAGAGGTGCCACCAGCATCAACAAGGGTCCAACAAGAGGAAGATGGTGGGAAGGATCAGTTGGGGCTGGTCCTTGGAGACTGCTCACTGGGGGCTGCAGCCAACAGCAGCATGCAGCCTCAAAGGCAGCTCTTGGGAGAACATAGCAAAGACCTCAATGCTGGTCAGCGGGAGAAGAAGCAAGAGGTTGGGTGGAAAATGAGCCAAGAAGGCAAGCCCAGCGCAGGACAACCAGGGGCCGTGACTGCAGATGGGGCAGGAGCTGCCCCAAGGGGTTCTCCTGAAGCCTGCCTGGACCCAGACCATCTCTACAATGTACTGTTCATCGGGGACTCCCACGTGGGCAAAACATCGTTCCTGTACCGGTTGCACGCTGACACCTTCAACCCACACCTCACTGCCACTGTAGGTAGGTGTCCTCCAGCTCCTGCCCAGCCTGGCTCTGCAGCTGCCTGGGGGACCTTCACGTTCCCTTTCCTTCACCCCACAAGCTGGTGGTGATCAGTACAGGCGTGTTACAGCTCACGCCAAGCGTGCTATACAACCTGTCACCAAATCAGACGACCAGCTTCACATGCCGGAGCAGGCAATGCTGGTTCTCCTTGCTCTCTCTAGGGCACAAATACCAATGGCCCTAGTGCTTTTCTCTCTACTTTGCCTTTCAGCCATATTCTCCTCTCTTAACCAACCTGGTTTTACTCATCATGAGACCAGAGACCTTCCCAAAATCCAGCCATCAAAGATCTAAAAGCTGGAGGTTCACTTAGGACCAGCCAGCTTAAGCTGCAGCCTCAGACCACACCTGCACCGTGTGCCTTCTCTGTCCATCCTCTGTCGCAGGGGTGCACTCTACAATACCAAAAGATCCCTTTTTGTGTCCCCTAGGACTGGATTATCAGGTCAAAAACCTTGTTGTGGACAACAAGCGCTTTGCTCTCCGCCTGTGGGACTCAGCCGGTCAAGAAAGGTGAGGTGCTGTGCTCTCTGCTCAAGGAGAGCAAGCTGTGGTTTTCTTTTCTCTGGCAGTTCAGTGGAAATGAATGTTCTTGGCTTTGCTAAGCACAGTAGGGGCTGTTTAAGAAGGGACTCTGTACAGTGTGTGATTTGATAAAGAATAATGAAGGAAGTAATTAAGATAAAAATAAGCACTCGGGCTGTTTGTACAGCTTCTGTGATCAGGATAGGAGCAAAATCTGGGGTTTGCCTTGTTTGTAGACACGCGTTCCGAGCTTTCCTACGGGGGGTTTCAGATCGCTTCTGGTCGAAAACCACCTCAGACTTTATCAGTGACCACTTAAAATGCACACAGGTACCGCAGCATCACCAAGCAGTTCTTCCGGAAGGCAGACGGGGTCGTGCTGATGTACGATGTCACATCGGAGTGCTCCTTCTCGGACGTGCAGTACTGGCTGAGCTGCATCCAGGTGGGTGAAGCAGGAGAACCTCGATCTGTCCCCAAGGTCTGGAAACTGGTGGTGACTCCGAGATCAGCGTTTCCCCGTCTGATCTCTGCCACCAGTTAGGGAGGGACATCTGGGGGTGACCGAGCACTTCGTAAAGGGCATTCTGCTTTGCTTTCGTTAGAAAATAATTTTTCTTGGAGGGTTTAAATTCAGATACTGACAATTTTCACATTTTTGCAGTGTTTCCTGTTAATAGACCAGGACAGATGATTTAAGGGGAAAAAAAAAAATCCCTTTCTTACACGCTGTTAAACTCACTTAAGAATTTAAGGGGTTTGTTATTGGCCCAAATCCATGGGCATCCTTCACGGTGCTCCAGGATGTGTCTGGACAGTGTGGTCGCCTGTGATTGAAAGGAGATTCAGGCACGCTCCTGATCCTCCCCTCTTTAATCGCCCAGGAAGGAGCAGAAGACGGAGTCGCTGTTCTGCTTCTCGGGAACAAAACCGACTGCGCCGCACAGAGACAGGTCCCTACGGAGGAGGGGGAACGCTTGGCCAAGGTAGGTGCACGGCCCCGCTAAAGCGTGCTGTCCACCCAGGTTAGGCAAGGACAGCTACGGCTGGGTGCCACCAGCCTGAGGATCTGGAGAAAGGCCCTTAACTTACCTCTTGTGCACTGGTGGTTGGCAAAGTGACCTCTGAACACGTCTCTCCCCTTTCCCTGCCTTGCTTTCCCCTTATCGTTTTGGTTTTGGCTCTGCACCGCCCCAGTAAACCAGTTATGGGAACTGGATCTATAAATTAAAACATTTCCAGCTCCGCTTATCTTTGCTGGGAAGTGTCACATGTCTTCCCAATGTCGTATAATAATAAAACCACCAAGCCCTAACCTGTTTTAAACATACTGAAATGCTTAAAGTACAATTAATCGCTTCAAATGTAAATTGCTAAAAAAAATTGGGTGAGAAGAATCTCACCTTTATTGACTTATTTTCAAAGTTTCTGGGATTTAGGCCAGCATCCATTGACCAGTTTTACAAATGGAGACATGGGGTTAGATGCTTTTTTTTTTCTTTTTAATCACAAACCAGTCACAAAAGTCCCAGGAATATCTAGTTAACATCTCCGTATTCGCTCCACTAACCAGAGGGCATCACATCTTGTTCTGTCTGCAGTGTTAGCCTTTTCCTCGGTATTCCAAGTTGGTGTCATAGCTACCAGAAAAGCTGGATTTCACCCCCATATTCCAGTAAATAAGTTATTGATTTATTTGTTTCCTTGAATCCTCCTGTTTTCCCTTGACCATGACTGTCCCTTGGCTATTTACTCCCATATGAAGCTATTCCAATGCCAGAAAGTTACATTTCTGTTGGGGTTTTGTGTCTTCCAGGAGCATCAGCTGGTGTTTCACGAATGCAGCGCTGCCTCGGGCCACAACGTCTCCGAGTCCATGGTCAGCTTAATCAGGTGAGGCATAGGCTTGGATTTTGCTAGCTGTCCTGAATTTAATGGGCTCCCTCCTGCTTTTTTACCTCCGAATGTGGGTGTATTACTGGCACTGGAGACTCCGTGTGCCGAAATGCCAGGGAAAACTCAGAGCAGCTGGGATGAGCTGGAGAGAAGCACTGCAAGATGTCTCCTGAACAGTCAGCATTGCAAGGAGATTAATAAAACCCTTCTCAGGATGCTGCTGATTTCTGCCTGGGTTGACTGAAATAATTTCTGGCTGTGATTTGATTTAGGTTGGCATTTTTAGCAGAGGCCATGGTTCTCAAATCGCCCTGAGCTGGAAGGCTCCTAACTCCTTTCAGCCACGCTGAGCCTCCTTCGCTGATGCTTGTCAAGACAAATAGCACAGCAATGCACACTGTGGGGGAAATACCTGGCTAATTTGCTTCCTTTTCTCCCAGGTTGCTCAAAATTCGTGAAGAGGAGTTAAAAAATAAAGCAGAAGAGGTACCAAAACCACCCCAGAAGAAAAAGGGCTGCTGCTGGTGATGGACAGACCCTCCCTGCTGTGATCTGAAACTGTGGCGACAGCCAGAAAAGCCTAAAACCAGCCCTCAGACACCATCTCTGCTCCCCATGTGTCTGCCTTGCCTGATCTCCCTCAGACACTGGGAGCAAAAGCCGCTGTGGAGGAGCTGGCAGTTACCCGGCCCCTTCCCCCTGCGATTACCCCAGAGCACAAGAGCCCTCCAAAATACTCGTTGGGAAACTTTACCACTTTCTTTTGGAGACAAAAAACGAGGCTAAGGAAAGAGGCAGGAAAAGAACCCAGCTGGATCTGAGATGCTGGAATGATATTGGAAGCAGCAGGGAACAAAATCCAGTCTCAGGATAAAACAAGGGGGGTTTAGGGCTGTGCAGCAGTGACTTTCGCTCTGGCTTTACAGTCTGATAGGATTTGATCTGGAACAACGAAATATGCAGTATATCCTAAAAGCACTTTGGAGGTCTCTCCAGTTAGGCAAGGTAAAGCTTGTTCTTCTCTTTCCTGCTTCATTGTGCCAGTGAGGAGTAATGGGTCTTGAAAGAAAACTACTAAAAACTGCTCAAAATAAATTCAAGAGCCCCAAGCGCACATCCAGGATAGTGGAAAGAGCACTGGGGTGGTGGGATACACGATGAGAGAAAAGCTTGCAAGAGCCCTTTGCATTGCATTGCCCCCAGAGCAGGTTTTTGCAGCAAATCTCAGGATGGGCTGGGAAGAGCAAGGTGAGGCTCCCTGCCCTTCTGCAACGGAGGTGGCTTCTGCATGAAGTACTGCATCGGTTTTAAAACCCAGCGGGAAAAATCGAAACAAGCACTTGTCACAATTTCAAGGGTTTTCTTTCTTTTTATAGCGTGATCCAGAGAACTGTATTTTTGCAGAGAAAGACATACAGACTAAATAAATAAGAATACAAGTGTCATATTTTAGTATCTGTATATATCACGTGTTGCCTCGTCCCCCAGCAGTTCAACAGATGTATTTAAAGACATGCAGATTTTGGGGAAATAATTCTGCTCGGATGGGTTTGCTTTTCGGTGCCATTATTATTTATACGTATATTTATACGTATGGCAAAGCATAAGAGTGCCCAGTTTCTGCTTTACAAAAATACAGTGACAACAAGAGTTGGATTTCGAATAACACTATATATTAAAAAAAAAAAGTAGTATAGCATTCTGCATGTTTCTGACTCTGTTACAGCTCAGCTTTCCAAGGAAACCAGGCTTAAGAGCTCCTGATGCCTGTCTGTATGTACCTGTCTTCTCTTTCCCTGCTTCAGTTTTGGAGCCCAGGGGTAGTTTTTAGCGATGGGTAGAAATTGCAAAGCTCTGAGACACTGCGACTTCTGTAAGAATAAAGGCCTGAATAACTGAGACTAATTAACATCCCCATTGACGGAAAAATTGCAGTTTAAGTTTAGTCTTTATCAGACAATGACAAATCTCCACGGGGGAGACCTGCACCGCAGGGAGCCAGGCGAGAGCAGGCTTTCTTGGTTCTGCTGCTCACAGAATTACCCTGTTAAACGGGGCCAGCTCTGTGCGATACCCAAAAGCGCTTGGTGGAAATTACATTGATTTGCAGGTGGAGATGAAACCACTGATGGACGAAGCTCATGCTCAGAAAAATCAGGGCTACGAGCTTCACCAGGTAGGGCACAATTTTGCAGTGATTCAGGAATTTCTGAGCCTTTTAGAGGTTAGTTACCTCCTCTGCACGCCCCATCGTGGTGCTCCAGCACCTCCGTACCGCTAGAGCTCCCATCCCCTAAGTGTCTTCCCCCAGCCTGCCCCTGCCACAAGCCATCCTCCCTGGGCTCTATCATTAAAAGACTTTCTTTTCTTAATGCAATATATTTATACTCCTATTCTATGTTTATCCCTCTTTACCATATTTCATTATAAAATATTTTTACTGACTGAGCAGCGGGAGCAGCCTGGAGACCACAGCTCCTCGGGAAAGGGTTTATGTGGCTCAGTTCAGAGCTGTGCCTGGATTCAGGGTATCCAACAATGGCTTTTTTTGTTTGTTTGGGCCCATCTTCACTATTTCTTCTTTGCTGATTTATCTCAAAACCATATAAATCCAAGTGCACTTTGCAAGTCGGGTCCATGGTAAGGAAAGCGCCATTTCAGCCTGACCAACCCAAAAAGGTTCTTTTTACTGGGTCTACAATGGTTCCTGGCTGTGTGACCCCAAGAAGAGCAGCCCAGCTGCACGTATGCTGAGGCCATCCATCAGATCAGCTTTTCCCTTCACCTAAATTTGCTGGGATTACGTGCAGAAGATGCTGCTTTGTCAAATGGCAGCAGGATTGTGCAGGAAAACCTTTTTACTTGCTTGCAAAAAGAGTTGAGGTCGCTGAGGCTAAACTCTCCCATTAGATGGCAGCAAATGCAGCAATACCTTCAAACTGCAATATTGCTGCTGCAAAGAAAGACCAGGGAGCTTGGACAGGGCCCAAAAGAGAGATCTGCAAAAGAAAAGGCTTCCCAGAGCAGCAGACAGAAAGAGATGTCGGTCTTATTCCCCTAGAAATCATGTCGAGAAAAAAGGATTGAGTTTGTGCCCAAAGCATAAAACAAGTGTTACCCCACTCCAAACCCCTCCTTCAATCTTGGAAATGATTTTTTTCATTGCCAGTTTGAGAGAAACACCAGGAAGGCAACAAAGCATGTTGGAAAACATGGTCAGCACGTTACATTTGAAAACATCTTTCACCTTTAATAATTCATGATCCCAGCAAACATTCCCACTCCAGAATCAAAGGAACTGCTCATTTGCAAGCTGTTAAACGCATGCATGAGTATTTGGAGGAGGATCAAGGTCTGAGATATTAATAGCAACAGGGAAATACATATTTGTTTGGACCACAGGAATTTTTTTTAAATCAGGTTGTTTCCCTTCGAGCCATTTGTAATTCCTCAAGGCGCTCCACGAGAATTAGAGGAGCTGCCCCAGCCAAGCCAAGACTGCAGAAGATCTCAGATACCAGCCCAAAGTCAGCAGGTGTTTACCACCGTCTCGCTTTGATGTATCCACCTGGAAAGCAGAGAACCCGGACGAGCTCCCAACAAGTTGGAACAAATCATCAGCCAAAGCTTTCAGTGCTTCAGCCATCAGGTCTCGGGTCTTGCGCAGCAGCATTCCCCAGATTTGCACCCTAATCCCTTTGAAAGGCAGTAAAATTGGGATGCAGAGACTGTCCTTCTTCCCACACTGGGATTGACAGGGCAGGAAGTTCAAACCTGATAAGAGGAAGTACTTTTTCTTGCAATGTTTAACTAAACTGCAGAATTCATCGCCTAGGGAAGTTGTTGAGGCCAAGAACATAAACAAGGCTGTAAAGGGACTGGGGAGATACCAAAAACACCATCATAGCTGCAACTAACAGCTGACTCTGGAAATGCGTTTAATTGCAATTAAGGGCTGAAGCCCCCATCCAGGAGCTGAGGGAGGCTGAGACTCCTTGCTCCTGCTTTCTTCTGAGCTTTTCATGATGGTGGTGGCTCTGGGGCCTCTGTTTGCCCCATCTCCCAGCCTGTTACTCCTGTGAGCCTTTCCCACATTTTTTAGGGCTTTCTCATGCTTTTTAGGGGGTTAACATCACTGCTTGTCGCTCAAGTTGCGAGAATGGGCATCTGTGTCCTCATGGGGATGGGAGTAAGTGGGGTTCAGGGAGGCAGTGGACGGGGCTTGGAGCACAAGTACAGCTCAGTGGGGCTGTAGGAGGTAGAGTGGAACCGATGGGGCTGCTGTAGGGTCTGGGGGGGCTGCAGGGGGTGATGGGTGAGCACTGTGAGGGCATGCTGGGGACTTAAGAGGTGCTTGGGGGTGAAAGAAGGTGTCATGGTTGCTGTGGGATCTGGCTATGAAAGACTTTGAGAGTGCTGGGGGGGGTCTCAGGGATGCTATGGGCTCAGGCAGGTGTGTGTGGGTCTTTTAAGGTTACAGGGGGGTGTCTGATGGTGCTGGGGGTTCAGGTGGGTGCTGGGGGCATGCTGTAAGGTGCTGGGGGCTGGGTGGTGTGTCTTAAGGTGCTGGTGGGGGACTGAGGGGCTCAGGTGGTTAGGGGGGCTGTGGGTAATGGTGGGGCCAGGCAGGTGCTGGGGAGGGTTGTCTCAAGGCATTCACGGGCTCAGGTGGGTGCTGGGGGGGTCCTCAGGGTTCCTGTGGACGTCTGAGTGTCCTGGGGGGGCTCAGGTTGGTGCTGAGGGCTCAGGCCGGTGCTGGGGGGGTTGTCTCAGGGGTACGGGAGGGGATGTCTCCGTATTCTGGGCTCAAACGGGTGCTGGGAGCCTCAGAGGACTCTGGGCGCCGGTGGGTGTTGGAGGGGGGTCTTAGGGCCGCCTGTGGGGAGGGATGTGGATGCCGGGAGGGTGGTCTTGGGGACACCGGGGGGGTCTTCTGGGCGCTCGTGGGTCCCCGGTCGCCCGGGGCCGGCCCCATGGCGGAAGCAGGAAGCGGCGGGGCGGCCCGGCCCGGCCCCTCGGCCCCCCGCGTCCCGCCTCCATCGCGGGCGGGAGGAGCCCGGAGCCGGGCGGCGGAGCGGGGCAGCCGCCGGGCGGTGCCGGGGTGAGGCCAGGGGCGGTTGAGGGGGGCCGGGATGGGGTGGGGGGGGTGGATGCCGGACCACCGGGGCGGGCCTCGGCCCCTCACGGTGCTCCCCGGGCCGGGGGGGGGGGGGTGCTCGCCGGGCCTGGTGGGGCTCCCCGGGCCTCAGCGAGGCCCTCGCCAGGCGCCCAGCTGCGAGGGTGGGGGCTGTTTTCTGCTTCAATTTACTGATTTTAAAAAAAAAAAAAAAAAAAAAAATCCTGGCTGGAGCTCCTCTGCCTCAGAGATCAAGGAGGGCGATGCCGCGGGCCTGTGGCGGGGTGCAGGCCGCTCTCCTGAGGGATTTTAACCCAGGGCTGGGACCTGACCCACCCGCCCCCACGCCCCGAACAGGGCCGAGGGAGGGAGCACAGACGGTGTTAAAGCAGATGAGAATGTATTTTTATTTATATTGCTGGTTCAGGCTCGCCAGCCAAGCTTTCCCTTTTAAAGACTCCTCCGACAGCGTTTCTTTCTAAATATTTAGCTTTGCAAAGCCCGGGTCCGAACACCCCGCCGTGCGTCGGGTTTGCGGGTAGAGCAGGGCGCTTGGGTGGAAACCCTTCAGGCCGAGAGCCATCGCTGTTCATGGTTGCGGAGAGGGCTGCTTATTCCTCCGAGGGTGGTGGAGTTCATAAAAAAATAGCGGTAACATATGGGTTCCCTGGTTTAAAAGGGCTGTCTCTGAGGGGTTGCTGTCTGCAAGGGATAAGACTTGCTTAGTGTGTGTGTGAGACGGCGAAGCGGGTACAGTAGTCCGTTGTTATTATTTTGTCGGTTGTATTGTGGTGATAGGAAGGGAAATAATGGGTTGTTATTTGTTTTTTAAGGCCTCATCTGTTCTCAGAACAATGTGGGAGCTTAATGCCTTATTTCCTAGCTGAGGGTGTGGGTTAGTCTTGAGTTTGTCAAGGAGCTGTCTTGGGTTTTTAATGTCTGTGACCGTCTACAAAGGTGTTTGCTCAGAGTTGAATACAAACGTAGAGGCGGGGAGAGCAGGGATGTATCCCGGCATTTTAACATAGTAGGATGCTTCTGCTGTTTGGAAAGGGGCAAATCGCTGGGTTTGAGAGCGTTCCTGTAGGGATAATTGTTTGAAGTGCTTCCAGGCAGATCCTGCAAGCGGGGGAAGCTTGCTGAATCTGCTGGAATTCAGCGCGAGGAGAGCTTCATAGGCGAAAGCTTTGGCACACGAGAGCCAGAGGAAGCTAGATAACCTTACAGACCATTTAGCGTGCCAGTTGCAGCGTCAAGGCAACCAGAGTGATCGTAAAAGCTGGGGGTGAAAAAGGATATTTAATATCCTGCAGATGTGCTGGCTCTTGCTTGTTGCATGAGTCAGGGTATATCACAAATGGAAGAGTTAGTAAAGTAATGTATTGTTTTTAAAGAGTCAAGTGCCTGCCAGGTGCTTTACAGGTGAGAAGAAAAGATCCCTGCCTTGGAGAGCTTATTATCCATAGTGAGATGTGCGGCCTTCCAGTACTGAAAGGGGGCCTACAGGGAAGGTGGGGAGGGACTGTTTATCAGGGAGGATAGTGACAGGGTGAGGGGTAATGGCTTCAAACTGGAAGGGGGTAGATTTAGATTAGACATTAGGAAGAAATTCTTCACCATGAGGGCGGTGAGGCACTGGAAGAGGTTGCCCAGAGAAGCTGTGGCTGCCCCCTCCCTGGCAGTGCTCAAGGCCGGGTTGGATGGGACTTGGGGCAACCTGGTCTGGTGGGAGGTGTCCCTGCCCATGGCAGGGGGTTGGAACTGGGTGATCTTTGAGGTTTCTTCCAACCCAAACCATTCTGTGGTTGTGGTTCTGTGATATTGTTGATCAAACCTGCTTTGGGTTAGCTTTACTAACCCGTGGGGCTGCTCAGATGTTGAGATCTGGGACAAATATTCGCATGGAGCGCAAGGAACGTTGGTAGAACAGGGCCAGGAGCTAATTAACCTGGCAATGTAGTGCAGCATGTTCTCATTGTGCGCTTGGGGTTAGGTTTTCATTTGGCATTTTACTTTTTTGGTGTTTCTAAGACTGTGGCTAGAAATTTGATGCTAATGTTAATATAACATCTGACATTAACTGCCTGACTTGGATGCTTAGGCAGCTGCTGACCAAACAAACGGGTTATTTTTCAGCCAGATAATTTTCCTGATCTGATTCACCATGTGACCACATAAACAAATGTGCAAGAGCAGAACAGGGAGTTGATCCTGGGGGGAGTGGAGTTGTTGCTGAAGCTGGTAGTCCTGTCGAGAAGTGGGGTTTTCTTTCTGAAACTACACCCTAGCATTGCAGAAAAAAAAAAAAAAATTAAAAATGCCATTACTTGAGCTCTGACTTGTAGGAGCCCGTGGTTTAGGGGGAGAGCTGTCAGCCAGTTCTTTAAAGGCAAATCGGAGTTCAAGTTTGGTTGCCGAGCAAGAGAATCTTATTTTTTTATATATACATACGTAAGTTTATGGCTGATTTGTCCTGTGGGAGCAGCCAGGACAAGTTACAGCAGGGCAAATTAAGTTTAGGTAGCGTGTTACACACGGCTTGTCAGCTCGCTCTCGAGTGAGCAAACCAGATCTGCGCCGTGAGGTGTGTGCAGAGAGGACCTGTGTAAATAGTTACACAATTCTCGCAGTACAGCGCCAGGCTTTGCAGAGCAAGGTGGTGCCCTGGGTGAAGCAGCACACTGGATTCACAAACTGGTGCCAGGTAGTATGCAGAGCAAAAGGGGGGCAGGGGTGTGATTTCCTCTTTCTGCTGTGAGCTGGACGTATCGGTCGTGCTTCTTGTGTTGTGGTGGTCCTCAGGCTGTGCTTTCAGGGCAATGCCTTGCTAAATTCTCCCCAGAAAGTCTTAGCTGCCCCAGTTTGATCCAGCTTCAAGTTTTCCCAGCTCAGAAACAAGAGGCAAAGCAAGTTCTCACAGATGCTCCCTTTCCCCAGCAGTGTTTTTCTGAGGCAAAATGTCTCCCTAACAATGGGATTCTCACGTTGGCAGCTATTAGCTTGCCCAGCAATTTCTTTGCATCTTTTCTAGAGCCCATCTGCCGCTCTGGGTATCGCGAGGCTCTGCCTTTGTGGCAGACAGGGGGAGTGGTAGAGGAACACATTTCTTTTTTTGGCATCTTAACGTTGATCGCTCATAGGTGTGTTCTGACAAGCTTCCCTCTTGCAATTTCACGGTGGGAAATAATTTGCTGTCAAATGCCATTTTTGCCTCCGTCTCGCGTTTGCAATGCGATTCTTGCTGCGATGTTTAGTGTTGTGGCATTTCTGCGTGTGAGTGACCTGCAGGCAAACTTTTGGAGGAACACAGGAGCTTTTGTTGCCTGCAGAGCATGCTGCTATCACGTTACTGTTACTCAATAATCAGTTGGCCTGGACATTAGGTTGCGAAAAACTTAAACAAATTGTAAACTGTTGAACTCTGCCCCACACATACTGCTTATTTCTCTGACCTGTTTCTCTTGCTGACAGGGGATTTAATGAAAACAAATCTACGTTAAAATAAACGGCTAAAATTCTAGTGCAGGAGGCTTAGCTTGGCTACTGTGTGTGATGATCAGCTTTGTATTGCTGGCTCTTGTACTTGGTGAGCAATCGCTTTATGGGACAGATTCATTTGGAATAGATGAATAAATGGAGTTTCACTGATTTCTGGGAAGCTTTGTTCATCTAAAGCTGCGAACCTCGGCCAGCTCTTCTCTTCTCAGGAAATTTCACAGCTGCTTTCGGTCCTGGGGAGACACTGAACCAGCAGAGACTGTTAGGACTGCAGCTAAATGTTGTGCCTTTGGCTGGGAACAGGTTTGCTCCAGAGAAGCCTTCCTTCTTGCCTAGGCATTGCGACGTTCCTGTGATCTCTCTGCACGTGCCGGTGTTGAGCTGTACAGCCAGGGTGTGTTTTCTGTTAACGTACCGAATCTCTCTGTAGGGATTTTTCATCGGCGGCCATGGAGCTTTCAGCCAATGAGCTCAGCATTTATGACAAGCTGTCAGAGACGATTGATCTGGTGAGGCAGACAGGCCACCAGTGCGGGATGTCAGAAAAAGCCATCGAGAAATTCATCAAGCAGCTCTTGGAAAGAAACGAACCCCAAAGGGGACCTCCGCGGTACCCTGTGCTAGTGGCTCTCTACAAGGTAAGATGTCCTTTGTGCCTGCACGGGCTGTTGGAGGGTCGTGAGTTCTCCTCACGCTGAGCCTTTCATTTCCCATTGCATTTTCCTGATTAATTTTTCTGAGTTCTTCCTTTAAAAAGCTGTGAAGCGTAGCTTCCTTCCTTTGTCCCATGAGCTGGTTTGAAAACAGGAGGCAGCTGACCGAGATTTGAGATTGCTCATGTGTGTTGAAAATTTCACATGTCAACATCTTCCTCTCCTTAAATTATTAAAGAATGAGTCTTGGGTTGATTCTTCAGGCAAAGATTCCCAGTGTCAGCACCCTCAATGGAAACGTGAGGAAGGAAGGAGATTCTTCAGGTTCAGGGTTGAATAATGAAGAGATCCAGGTTCTGTTTCTGACCCTGTCACAAGCTTCTGCCTGTCATTGTTCACCTTCTAGTCTATAAAACAAACCTGTTGCCATGATGCTTGGTGCACAAAATCTTTTGAAACCCTTAACTAGAAGATGCTGTAAAAAGTTTTGCAAAGTGAGTCAAAGGATGCTATTGTTAGGGAGGTTCGAGATGTTTGCTACAAGGATGAAAAACTCCCCACTGGCATAATATTCAGTGGTATTTTAGTGTCATCTTTACAAAATCATCACGATGGTTTCTATTTAGAAAAAAATTCAGTCTTTCTTCCTCGTGTCCTATAAAAAGCTGTAAAACAAGTCAGGAGAACAGGAAACTGGGAATTTGAACTTTCAGCTTCTGTTCTTGTTTTTGCTGTTGATTCACTTTGGCCGGGGGAGAAATGCGTCATGTCATCTCTTCAAGGCTTATTTGGGATTCTGGTATGGAGGAGGGAGCGGGTGCCAACTCTGCCAAAGTGTTTCGAGGCTTGACGGATGTTTGCAAAAAGCCTTGAAAACCTTGTGTAAGAGTTATGGCAGAAGTGCAAGCTTTTATTTGATTAGGTGGGAGGAATCGGAAGCATCTGCAGATGATCCTCGCTGCCCTGGCACTGGATTGTTTGCAGTACTGAGACAGGAGGACAGAGTTGGGTGGCTTGGGTTTGAAGGCTGCTTAGTTTTGCCCTTGGACAGCCCGAACACTAACAACTCTGTACGTAAATAGCGCTGCAGCGGGACAAGGAGCCACGGCGAAAATTTGAGTGTTCGTCTTGCAGCCCCCAACCCTTTGATACCAGCCGGAAGGTGTGTCCTGCTCTGGAGACACACCAGCTCGCTGCGGTGTAACGAATGCTGTGCCTGTTTGCTCTCGCAGGGCCTGCTCACGCTGGGACTGGTCTTGCTGACTGTTTACTTCGTGATCCAGCCGTACAGCCCGCTGCCGCCTGAAGCTCCGCTCTCCCGAGCCCAGGCCTGGGGCTCCCTCATCGGTCACATCCGGCTGCTCTCTCTGCCCATTGCCAAGAAGTACATGCTCGAGAGTAAGGAAATCATTTCTCTGCTGTAACATAGGCCTAGCAAGAAATACCAAGTTAAATACCAGCCGTGCAAATCATTTGAGTGTCTCCCTGCGCACCAGATAACGAATGTGTTACTGGCATGGCACCATGGTTTTCTCTTTTCCTACTGCTGTACTTAAAAATAGCATCTAGAGTTCTGGCTAGGGCTCTTTCCCTTCCATTCGTTGGGGCTGAAGCATATTTTATCTCTAACTTCATAATTTTGTTCTTACACATTCTCTTTTCCTTGCTTTTAACACCTCGGGGGTTTTTTTCTTCCACAAGAATTCCCCTTCCTCCAAAAATCTCTGTGGTTCTGAGAATCGTACTGTGATAGCTATGCTGGGTAAATGTCACCTTTTTTTTTTTATTTTTTTCTCAGAAAGCGGGCAAAAACAGTTTGTGAACCAAATCTGGATATCTGTGAGCAAAGTGTAGAAACCTCAACATGTGACCCAGGCTTAAGGAAAAGTAGTTTTTGCCAAGTGGCATACTGGGAAAGAACTGTGGGCTTGAAGTACGGTGTTTGTAGCAGTTAAGGTAACATTAAGGGTAGTGTGTGTGTGTGAGGAAGCTAGATAAGTGGCTCCCTAATGAGGTGGTCCCATCATGGGAGAGGAACATAATAGATTTTCCTAGACTGGCATAATAGAAATGGAAAAGTCTGAGTATTTCTTGTTCTCAGTTAATAATTTCCACTGACTGAGACTGGCAAATGGGTGCAAGCAGAGGCTCTGCTTCTTTGATAAAATACAAAGACTGTCAGTAATGATAAAGCTGTGAATTATTTTGAGCAGGGTTGTGGCACCATGTTGATTGTCTGTCGACTGACTGTAAAAACAAACTCCTGTATCCGTGCCCTCAGTGGGTTTATATTTAGCTTCAGCAGCTCATTGTGTTGGAGTTTTCTGTTCTGGCTCTGACCTTCCTGCTGTAGCTAAAAAGAAATGCTGGCCCTGAAATGCCAGCGCCCTCCTGCATTTTCTCTGGGTGTCTCCCTCTCTTCCGCTGACATGTGGGATTTCTGTTGGCTTGCGCTTGTATGGGTGGGACGGGGTATCCCCCATTGTTCATCTCCTTCCTTAAACACGGATCTCTTGCACAGAGGAAAAAACAAAGGCGAGGAGATTGCTCTGATAGCCTCCTAACATTAGTAGCCTGATTATCTAATACATATCAGCGTTGACATGAGTCTGTGCACACCCTTTTGTTTCTGTATGGAGAAAGAAAGCAATGGGAACTTTAATGCTTGTATTTGTTCAGGAAAATTTTGTTCAGAAAGTTTAGAGGTTCTTCCTTCAGGTACCGCGGGGCCCCCTTGGATGGGGAGACCCCAGGGAGGTTGGGACAGCGAAAGGTTTTTAGGACAAGGGCTGCCTGAAATCATGAGCGTCTTGCTGTGAAGATAAACAAGAGCAGGAGTAAGTTTGGGCTACTGATGGGAAACCCAGCTGAATGGGGAGGAGATAGGGAAACGTCCAAAGGAGTAGGGAAAAAAGGAAGGCTGGATGGAGAGGAAGGATGCGAGGTGGTTGTTTAAATGCATATAAAATCCCTCATGCCTCCGTGAGTCCTGGAAGTCTTCTGAAGGGATGAGCAATAGGGTGGGCAGCAAGCCACCTCTGGGGAAAGGAGGGGAGGTACCGAGGGGACGAGGCAGTTCCCCCTCTGTGTTTCCAACAGTGTTAGGTTGTGGGGGAAACCACAGCATGTCCCAATTAACAGATTCGCCAGGGATGGCTGGGGTCACTTTGGTCCTGCCTCCGCAAAGGGAACCGGACTAGACCCCGCGTGTTTGAGTGGGAGAGTGCAGCACCCAGCCTGAACCTTGGCCGGGTTCCTGTGGGAATCCCTCGTGTCCTGACTTCCTGGAAGGCAGCTGTGGCCACCGGGGCTGTCCCAGCAGCACTGGTGTCATCTTCACGGTTTGCTGCTGAGTGCGCTGTGGTGAAGCCATCCGGCAGGGATCCGGAAGAGGGACTTTCACGGCGTGGGGCTGAGCGGTCTCCCGAGCTCTCTTTCAGCCCTGCCTTGCGCATGATGTCATGTTTTGCCCTTCATTTTGGCCTTGTGGTCTCCTGAAGGGAAGGGGTAAAGCTACATCTTACTGTCCTGATGATGATGTGAGCATAAGGGCGGGAGGTCACGCAAGCAGGTCTAGGGTGCTCCAGTGCATGCCTGCAAGGATACCGAGCAGCAGAGAAAACCACTGACGAAGGGACTCGACGTACAGACTCCTCTTCTTTTCTTGAAGTAGATCCTGGTAGATGAAAATTTTGAGGGGGCTGAGGATGAAACTTGGAGCTTTCTGTGCTCGGGCACCAGTTCAAATCCAGCTCGGGCTGTTCTTGTTGAAAGCCACCTGTTAGCAGTTTGGAGCTGCCGTGGCCCACCGGCAGTGCTGGCAGGCTTCCCCCGGCCGTGGCGAGCGTGGGCGCGTGGGTGGTCCGGTTCGCTTCCTCCAAGCAGGGGCAGCCTGCCTGCGGTCTGGGGCTGTGCTGTCCCTCCTGAGCCTGCTCGGGGAGTAGTGGGCTTGGGGCAGCTTTCCTGTCTCTGGGACTGTAGGTTGGAGCCTGGTCGTCTGGTAGATGTGGGCTGAGCAGCCAGGTTTGTGTTGCAGAACAAGGGGAGCTCGGATGCCTGGTCCCCCTCGAGAGCCAGAGCCCCACGTTCGAGTGGTGGCAAGGCTTTGGGAGGAGCAGGGGTGCAGGATACTCCTCCCATCTCCCTCTGACTCAGGGTGATCTGCCTTCACTCTCGCCTTCGTCCTGGTCCCTTCCACGCCAAGAGCCGTGCTGTGGATGACAAGGGCCGCCTGTCTGTCGGTGGCTGTGGGTGGACCTTTGAGCGGCCGAGGTGAGGAGCAGTGACCACGAAGCGCTCTCTTGCGTTAAGTTTGTAGGATTAGGTCCAAAGTAAATTTCCTTTTTGCCTGTCCCTCTGCTCTGTTGCTTGCTGGCTTTCTCCCCCGGATCAATTCCCATATTAAAACTAACGTTCCCACCCTTTGTTTCTTCAAAGCTGACTCTGGGACCCTTGGGTTTGCCGTCCGTGCCTCTCTCAGCTGTTTTCCCGGGGCTGGGAACCAAGGTCCCTTCAGTTGGGGAAAAGTTTTGCAGAAATATGGTTTGCATTTGCTCTTCCTGAGCTCGTGTTTACGCAGAGCCTGCGAAAGCCCCGGTGCTGGGTCACGCCGCCTGCTCCGGCCTGCGGGAAACGCCTCTCGCCGCCGCAGCGTGCGGCTGTTCGCTGAGTAGGTCGGCACTTCACGTAGGCCCCAGGGAGGAGATGGGTTTGCTCTGGGCACTGCCTGCTATAAGCAACACGGTGGATTTTGGGTGGGCATGTGGGTAACACTCGAGGCTTTCTTGTGTGGTTCCAAGGAGAATGTAGGGCCTGTGTAACCTGGATTCGTTTCTTTTCTCTGACATAGGCTGGGATGGGCAAGTCATTCTCTCTGTGTTTCAGTTCTGTGGTGCAAAGTACGGGTACGAGTACTTCCCTCTCCCCTGCAAGCATGAGGAAGTAATATAAGGAGCTCTGAAAGTCTGTTGTGATCAGAGCCAAGTGAAAAGGAGTTTTCTCTTTTTTTAACAGAAGCTTTAAAACCACAGCGGTGGTCACCCTACCTGTTTTTCAGTGGTTCTTCCCTTCACAGCTGTGTGACGTCCTTATAGCTTTGTTAATATCTAAATATGAATTTTATTTTTGAATTTTTCTTGGTAACTGTTCCCTGCCAGCCGCACAGAGCAATGATGTGATGAGCAGAGCGTTAAGGTGCTCTTACATTAACTTGCCTGTCTGCCCACGGTAAGTTCAGTCCTTGCAGCTCAAAAACCTCAGCAGGGCAGGTCGGTCAGTGGCAAACAGGCTCTCGTCCAACGATGTGACAGTTTGCACGTGGTGCTGATAGCAGGGGTTTGTAACGACCTGGAGGAAAATCCAACTTTGCTTCTAATAACGAGACCCGGTCCTGACCGCGTACATCCTGCACAGTTCAAAGTCAGCTGGCTCAGGAGCTGCTCAGCACGCCTGACATCGGACACAAGCACACACGTAGCTCTGTGCCAGTTACCCCCAGCTCGGAGAAGACTCCTTGTGTTAAATACTCCTTCTTGCCTAGACCAGGAGGGCTAAATTCCTGTTTGTGGGTTTTATACATAACCTATTTTAGGGAAGGGAGCCCTGCTGGAGGAGCTGTGTTTAAGCAAGACCTTATGAATGGCCTGTCACTGTCATGTCCCAAGGCCTGACGGGTGTGAGAGCCGTTTGTGGGGACGGGTCACAGCAGGCTGGGTTCCTGGGAGAGGGCTGCTGCCTCTGCCTCTTGGCTGGCCACCTTCAGTGTAGCTGGAGGCTTGCCTTGGCGCCTGGCCAGGTCCTGGCTTCTTTCTGATCTTAACCCTTTGCAGGCAGCCTGCGACAGGCCAGCCTCAGCCACCTTTCTCTCTGCTTCTCACACTCCTCTCCTCCCCTCTTACTGCAGCCCTGAAGCAGGTTTATCCTTGTTGTAGCTCCGTGCAGAAGGGGAGCATCCAGCACGCCTGTCTTGCACGAGGGTGGACTTTCTGCTTCTTGAGTGCAACGTGGGCCAAGCACCCAGGTACTCAGCCAGCCTTTCGCCGTGGGTTTTGCAGCCCACGCTGCATCTGACCTGCTGGGCTCAGTGATGCATGAGCCCAAGGAACATGAGCCCAAGGAACATGGGCCTGCTCTGAATGAAAGGGTTGCACAACGAGGCTGCTTGGGAGGTGAAGCAGGATCTGCTTTCTGACTTCTTGCTGCCTTCAGCGTGGCCTTATCCTCTTGCTCACAAAGGATCTCACTTTTTTTTTCCCCCCCCTAAAGTCAGGCTGGTTTGCTCTTGTGCTCGTGCATATTCTCATGCACCCGCTCTGAGGGCTGGAGCATTTTGAGGGTGGATGTGAGCGTGATGTGGGTTGCAGCACTGCGGAGCTCCCTCCCATCGCCGTACAGCTGCCAGTTTATCTGGTCTCTTTCGTGTGTGCGTAAACAACCCTTTTATAATATAACCTGAGAGTGACCAACAGACGTGTGCGTTGGCTCGTTCAAAGGGGGAAAAAAAAGGCTGACTTTGCAGTGCAGGGTGGTGCCAAGCTGTTTTCATATACTGCTTTACTTTGGCCTCTGTTCAGCCAGTGGACTGTTTATTTGGATTTGCTGACAGTAAACTAACTCCAAATGTTTGTGGTAATCTTGAACATGAAAAACTCTTCCTTTTGCTTCTATATTTTGATGCCTCCAGAATTTCTTGTTTCCTCATTTGCAGAGCAAGGGAATTCTTGCTTTGCATTTGCTTCCCTGGAAAGAGACTGTGCCGTACAGGGCCCGTCTCAGAGGCATTTAGCAGCTTGGCCGAGCCCTGTTTGCTTTAGTGACACAGACACGTCAGACCTTTTCCAGACTGAAGCCACTATCGGGCAAGTGGCAGCAACTGGGAGGGATTTGTTTCAACAGCGTCCTGTTCCGTCGAGCCAGATGGCTCATGCAGACGCTGCCAGAGCAGCACAAGCTGTCTTCTAGGGCACGTAACCAGAGGTGCAGGCTGGAGTGGACTTTGGAGGCTTTCCTGACAGCTTGGTCCCTGCCTTTGGTTTTCTAGATTGGTAGGTGTGGATTTCTCCTGGAAATAATGCTCTTTCACCCCAGTGGACTGTGAGTTCCTCTTGAGCTAGGCTGAGCAGACTTGATTTCACAATGTCTTGTTGGATCAAAATCATTTTTGTGCTTTGCTAGAGATTGACTAATCATCCTTCGGTTGTTTAAGCAGCCGTTACCCATTAGTGAAATGAATGAGTAGTTCTTCGAGCTGTTGACTTTTTACCCAGAACAAAAATAAGGGTTTCTTGATGGGTTTATTTGTAGCTGTTGTTTTGTTGCTGGCTGTTCCTAAAAATGCTGTGGACAAAACTGAGCGGTACTTTCTTCTCCCGGTGTAAATGTATTCAGTATACTCAGAGCTACAAAAAAGTTCAACATGAGAAAGCGGTGAGGATCTTGTGCTGAACAGGGACCCTCTTTGTAGTATGTATTTAAAACCCCACTGTGATGCATTCCTTAATCAGGACTTCCACACTGTAATTAGTAAGTGCTCCTCATGATTCCTGTCTGACTTAAGAACCCACCAGTTTAGCCCAACTTGGACATGACATGTAGTTTTTAGCCTAGTGAAAAATTCCAGCAAGATGCAGCTTGGGAAACGTTGCTTTTGCCAGCGAAGTGTTCTGAAGGTCTTCTCTGAACTGCCACACAGTAACTACAGAGCTCTTAATTCCTACATCCTTAAAGTAAGAATGATGAGATTTATCCATGTCACAGATTGTGATCATGGACTGATGTCTAAATTGCTTTGAGTTTTTAAAATACTGATTTACCTTTCTATAACATCTGGGAAAGGGGACGTGGTGATGAGCGTGGAGTATATCCTGCTACAATGGCATAGCACAACAAGCAACACGCTGTTTACTTGAGGAGCATAGTATCTGTAAATCTGTAGTGGTCCCAGTGTGGCAAGTGGCTGGTCACGTCTCGGGAGCAAGAACAACCTGGCCTGCATATTCTTTGGCTGCCAAAGCAGTAACAGTAGGTTATGAGCTGCAACTTCACTTTAAGGTTAAGGGCCAGACCTTGCAAATCCCTGTCCTTAAAATAATGGAAAACAGTGCTGTAAAATCTAGCATCTGGAAGCTAGATATTTCCAACTGGAGGGAGAGCTGCAGCCCTTCTGTGGTGATGGGAAGTGGACGTCGGAGCACTGAGGATCTTGTGGGCCCTTCGTTGCTGAGAATCTCACAGGTGGGATCAAATGTCTCTTAAAGCTCTGCCCTATGTCAGCCATAAGAACCAGCCTGTAGTTGGGCTTTTGCTGTGAAAGTGAGCGGAGGAGGTTGGTATCCCACGGGCTGTCAATGCGCCTTTGGAAAGGGCCCTTCACCGAGGAGAAGGTGTGGTCACAGACAGCAGCAGGGAGGCTGAGGTCTCGATCCCCTCCTTTGAAGGGTCTCTACAGATCCACCTGCAAAAGTTCCCCGACTTAGATGTGCAGCAGCGGGGAGATCAGCATCTTCTTGTTGTTGGATCTAGCACGTAAGAACAAGGTTGTGGCTGTCAGTGCAGCGCCATGAGTCACTGGGTTGGGCCCGCGTGGGTCCACCCCCATCCTGAGCTTACCCTTGCCTTGGCCGTTGTAGAGCTGGTCGTGCTTTGCGAGAGCCCTGAGGTTTACCTGCTGACCCACCCCGATTACAGGTAGTTTTTGTAGTTCTTGATGGTACATTGGATCCTGTAAGGGACAGTCCAAAAGGGTTGAGGGTGTCACTGCAACAGCCAGGCTTGTACAATGGACCCGCAAGAAAGGAGGCAGGAATGTCTTGTGAATATTCGGTGCGCAGGCCACTTTCTTGACCACCCTGAGTTCGTCCTAGGCTTGCTGAAGTTGCTTGAATGCTCCTAGCACTGGTCCCTAGTGAGGTATGTGGTGGGACTGGGAAACAGCATCATCCTCGGCAAGAGGAATCGGGGATTTGGAACCAATAACCTCTGCAGATTGTGGAGCCGCTTGGTGCATTAGACCTCTGGGGAGCTTTCTTCTGGTTACCGTGGGTGATGGCAGCAACAGCCCTTAAGGACAGAAGACCTGGGGGGACTGTGAAGTCTTGAGGGAGTCGCCCTTGCCCTGGACCAGACTTGCCTGTGCAGACCTAGCTGTCGCTTGCCTGCTGGAGATTTCTGCAGCCTTGCAGTCCTGAGGAGCAAACCAGCTCGGTGGGGAGCCAGCAAGCTGCCTCAGCACCTGCACTTCTACGTGCAGAAGGCTTTACATTTTCGACACTTCATTAGGGTTGGGAGCAGCCCTTGGCTTTGTGTGTCTTGCAGGAGCAAAATGTTCCCCTGCTACAGAGCTTCCCTTTGAACCTGCTGCAGTGGCAGACTGATATTTCACCCTCCATCTGGTCCCTAAAGAGACCAAGGCTGTTGCTGCGATCCTGCTCTCAGATCTATGTGGGCAAGTTTCCCTAAGTTTTATTGCTTCGCTGCAATGGGCAGAAGCAGGGCCAGGTCTTCCCAGTAACCTCTTAGCTTCCAAATCTAATCATCCACACCCAGCATCCCTGGGGTTGTGCGCACACACCCCACTGTAGTTCTGGGGACAGCCAAAAACTTGGGAGATACTCTGTGAAAATGGCCGAGAAGGGCGGGGTACTCATTTTAAATGGATTGTAAGTTGAAAATTATTGTTTTCTGCATAGTGGAAAGTAAAGTCATAAACTCCTAGCATTAATCATAGATGTGTTTTAAGGAAAGTTGTTATCTGTCGGTCTGTGCTATGTTAGCAGCTGGAAGTCCCCAGCCCTGGCTCTGCTAGGAGCTACCCTGACACAGGGGAGAAGGCAGCTCTTGTTCTGGAGGGTTAATAAAGCATAAAAGCAAATATTAGGTGCGTATGACCGATGGGGAACTGAGGTTCTGCTTGATAAACTAAAGGCTGCTCCTCAGAGAGGGGTGAGAAAGCCCAAGTGGGGAGGAGAGGTTAGTTGGGACCGGCCCGCGCTTCTGTCGCATGATGGAGAGTTGTACGTGTGGATGCTACAGCTGCTCCTGTGGATGCTACAGCTGCTCCTGTGGATGCTACAGCTGCTCCCCTGCCCTCGGGCTCCCCAGGGATGGCTGCACACCCAGCCCTGCAGCGCCTGAATGGGACGGGACCGTCCTGCCACGGCTGCACACGCTGGTTGGGCTGGGGTGAAGAGTGCATCTTTCTTTTCTCGACCTAAACCAAAACAATCCCCCAGGGTGTCTGGGCAGGGTGATAATGTAAAAGGAATGCAGGGAGGGTAGTCGAGAAGCATCCCGTAAAACTCCTGCTCTGGTCCCCAGCGTGCAGTTGCGTGCCCTCTCCTCTGTGCGCCGGCTCTTCTCCCTCCCTCCCTGGGAAGGGCAGGCGCTTCTTGCTGCCCGTACTTGTCATGCCAGTCACACACATGCTGGTGCACAGACTAACACCCTCAACAATAAATCTAAAAGATTAATTACAACAAAAAAAAAAAAAAAGGAAAAATCCCACAACCCCACTTGCAGCATTTGAAATGCGTCTCCGCTTGGGTTATTCATGGGGAAAAGAAATAACCTCCTGAATTGAGCAATTGAGAATGCAAATATCCCAGCCCAGCTCAAAAGAGGAATCAAGCTCTATACTGTCAAGCTGATTAGCATCCTGTTACGTGGGGTACTGCCCTCAGCCCAGAGAGAAAATTTGGGGACAACTCTGCTTAACGCTCTGGGATGAGGTTTCTTAACTTTTGCCCAGAGAGAAATTATAGTATTGCTGCTCCCTGTATGATGAGAGACCGTAAGAGATGTTTTCTCGTTCTCTTCGTGGCTACTGCCCTTCCGCTGGTGAGATCTTTCAGCCTTTTGTTTCCTGCCACTGACCAGCTGTTTTTTGTGGGTTGAGTTTTTTTGTTGTTGTAAAATCGGAGCTTTCTACAGGCAGTGGAACAAAGATTTTCTTTTTTCTCTTGTGAGCAGGGAGGGAAAGTACGTTGGAGCAGTTTCTCATGGGAGTGGGACTTCTGCTTGCAATAAGGATTTTACACTTTGTTTTGCCTTTTTACTCCTTTCCCTGAAAGCGGTGTAGACACATCTCCCAGAAAGACTAGGAATTATATCCTGATCCCTTTCAGTCCATATCCCAGCAGTAGGGTGGGAAATGCAGCATTTGGGAGTTGATTGGAAATACGCAGAAAGAAAAAAGCAAAATGAATCCCAGTCTGCTCCTTGTTATGTCCCAATGAACCTAAATCCTCTGTAATGTTCCTTGTTGTCTGTCGCAGATGTCAGAGGGAAAAATAAACCAAGAGCTTTCCTGTTAAGTGCTGTTCATCCATTGTGACCCACGTGCAGGAGCATGGGCACGGCTGGAAACCACGATGGCAGTAACGGGCAGGCTGCGCGGGGTCTTTTTTCCTCCTGAAACGCTGCTCTGCATCCTTGTTTCCCAACTTGGTTTTTCAGACGGGCTTCACCATCTCTTCTTTCTCCCCTTTCCCGTCCACTCCGTTTCCCAAGTGCGTGGCCTGCAGCAATGTCCAGGAGACATGAGCTGTTTTGGCGTGTGCTGGCGCCGAGCGGGACGGGTGGGCCTGTCGTGAGGACAGATCTCTGGGTGTTTCGTGTGAGGTGTGTCCTGGACCTTGGGTTTGCCCTAACCCACCCTGACAGATCAGAGCAGACGCTTGGGTGGGTTTGCTGCCACTGCCCGAGTTAAGCATCTCCCTGTTGGATTAAGGCTGCAGAGCCGGGGCTGTCACTGCCATGAAATCACAGCCACGTCCTTTTAGCGTGGCGGCTGCTCCTGCCAGTCCTTTAGTGTAGAAATACGTGGGGTGTTGGGTGTTATTGGCTCTTGGCCTGGTCATTCAGCGCTGTGACGTGTCACTTCTGCTAACGTTTACTTACTTTTTTGTGCTGGGAGGGCTGTTAAGTTGGAGGAAGGAGGCAGGATACAGGCATCAAGTAGTGGTTTCACGTAAAAATTGAATTTTTCAAGATGTAAACGTATGCAGTGTTCATTGTAGGCCAGTTCAGCCGATTGTGGTGTAACAACAATTTCTGGAATTTACAACGGATATAGCTGAGGTCCCAGGGTTCCTCATGCTGGGACTTTTCTCTCCATTTCATCTTCAAGCCAATGCACGGGATGAATGAAACCAGCAGCAGCGCGGTCTTGGTGAAATCCCGCATTCCCCAGCATCTTCTGCACATCGGGGACTGGGAAATCTTTGCCTGGGACAAAGTATTTCTTAGTTAACAGAGAGGTAAAGGGGAGGGTAGTGATTTCAGAGATGTCTGAGCAGGGTTCGTGGCACCAGCGCTAACCCCGTTAGAGTTACTCTTTTCAACCCAGTTCTCTTTTCTTTGTCTTCTGGGTGTCTCGTTGAGAACACGTTTGGGTTGCTCTTTTGCTTGTGGGCTTGTTTTGTTTTAATTGCACCGTATATGGTGGTTGCCATCCCTCTGTTGATAATGGAAGGGTAACTTCGCCTGTGTGCCTCATAGATACAGAGAAGTGGATTTCCATAAAGCTCTCCCATTTCTCACAACTCACAGCCATATCTCCAAAATCTTCAGCCTGTGCTGGAAGTGTTCTGTGAGGAGTTCCCTGCCCCGGTGAAGCTTGCTCTTTTTGAGTAACTTACAGCCATCAGAAGCTATAAGGAATCTCAGTGTTTCGTGTTGGGGATAATGAGTTTATCATCGAGTCTGTCTCCATTTCATTTTTGGTCTTATTAAACACGTTTCTCTTGTTTCTTCCCAAGAATGCCAGGACTGGTGGGCAGCAGGTTGCAGACAGAACACTTCTACGCTTCCTGCAAACTGCACAGTCTGTTCTGCTGTGAAAAGCCTTCAGATAGTGACAGACTTCGGAGAACTATCAGAAAAGCTCCAGAGGTCTCAGCCTTTTCTAATTAAGGTAATGCAAGGATTTGTAAGGCTGAATGGTTAGTCCAGACTCTTGAATAGCACCAGCCAAAGATGTCGGGGCTGGGGAGCTCACAGCATCCTTAGCAAGTTGTTCCTCTAAACTAATTACCATTGTGGTTGGAAACTTGGCAATCTGGATGGTTGTCACTCTCGGATGCTCTTTGGGACGGGATCGGGAGCGGTGAGGAGCCCTAGGTGCACCGTTTTTATCTTGGTTTTGTGTCGTTTAAGACAGGGCAGCATCTCTCCTATGAAGAACTGAAGCACTTTCAGTCCCAGGATCCGGACCTGGCGGAGGTTATAATAGAAGAAAATTCAGCTGAATTGTGGAGCTGCCCGTTTTTCTTTCCCTGGTGAGTCAAAGACAAGACACTTGACAGATGTATGCATCCATCCATCCCTCCTGCAGGGGTGCCCAGGCTTTTTGATGTGAATTACCAGGAGCTTTCAAGTTACACTTTAACTGGAGGGAAGGGGAGCAGGAGTGGGTTACAGGCTTCTGTCTGCTTGCTGGCGCTGATTTGATCCAAGGAGAAGGCTTCTGCACTAAAAATGGAGTGTTGTGGCTGGGACTTCACGTATTACAAGACAAAAACATCCCAAGTGACTGCTGGGTTCTGTTCTTCAAGCCATACGTTAATCCTCTGGGCTGTGGTCTGATCACCTGAGGCAACTGGTTTACATTTCTAATCGCCTCTGCTCAGGGGGAGTCCTCCACCGTTAGTGTTGACTGAGAAGAGACACCATGACGTTTGCGAAACACTGAAAAACAGAAAGCTGAGGGATCCTACAATCCGTGTGTGGTCTCATGCAGGAAAAATGTCCTACCCTAATCCTAGCCCTATGTTAACTGTGCTCAAGCCTTTAGCGTGGCTGCAAGACACTTGCACGATTCGGAGCTCCCTAAGGGTGCAGAGCAACCCAGCGTGTTAGCTGAGTCTTTTCACGTGGTGAGAAGTAACGTGGGAAGGTGCCACCTGGTGTGGAGCAGGCTCCCTGGCACGGTTGTACGAGCAAAGGAGCGGCGTCCAGGCAGCCTGGAGAAGCTCAAGGTGGAGTCTGTGCTTTGGCTGATGCTTAGGTGGGATCTTCTTGCTGCACTCCAGCACTGGTAGATGGATGAGCCGGGTACAGGAGTATTAATCATGTCAAGCCGCTAGACAGAGATGTAAAAATAACAAGCCCCACCCTGCCTTTTCCAGTTACGTTCCCTGGCCTAGAGAACAGGCTTGGATTCCCCCGCCGTGCCATGTGGTTTCAGTTATGGCCACGTACAACGCCACCTCTCTGCATCTTTTGTAATTAATGGATCTGATCGATGACTCGGATCATTTTTAAGGGAAAAAGAGGAGGGAAATTAAGTTTAGGCATCCATGATGTTCTGTTTGTTCCCTGTTTACATTGCCCTGCTCCAGATATTAAGCAGAAGATACGAAGGAGCATGAGTTTAGAACTGAGAGGCTGAACTTTGTTCCTAGGGGCTGGTCTATCAGCAGGCTGTTTATCAAGCATGAATACACGTGAAGAATTGTGATCTTGGGAGCAGCCTTTTAAATACAAGCGTTATCATTGCGTGCTGTTTCTTTAACACAGGTTGTTTTGTTTTGTTTAGGAACAAATCTGTGAATAAAACCTGGATTCTGCAGGAATTTTTCCCCACTTCCTCTTTGCTGTCCTTCCCCAAGACAGTGTCCCTGGAGAGCTGCTTCCTCATCCGCCATCCAGATTTGGGGAATAAGGTGAGAAATTCATCCCAGAGACATTGTAGAGTCGTAGAACAGTTTTGGTTGGAAGAGACCTTCAAGATTGAGTCCAACGTTTGTTCTGGCTCTACCAACACCACTAAACCATGTCCCAAAGTACAACACCTACCTGTCTCTTAGACACCTCCAGGGATGGTGACTCCACCACCTCCCTGGGCAGCCTGTTCCGATTGCCCTCCAGAAGCTCCAAGTCTTTGGGGGACTTGCAGGGCGTTTTCAGCTGGCGCAATCCTGACAAGAAGGGTTTAGGGTCATCAGTTCTGTCCGTCCCTGTGTAATGTGGCGCCTCGAGGTTGCTGTACCACCCAGAAGTTGTGTCAGGTGTGCAGGTGGTACACCTTCACGGCACACTCACCTTTAGGTCCCGGCCTTGCTGTGTACCTGGGTGAGGGGATGGTCTTTTTGTGCACGGTTGGGCAGAATTCATGGAAGAGTTGTATTTTTAGGAGCTGTTCCTGGCAGTAAGTCTCACCCATTCTGAGATCCCCGCCATGGAGGCGTTTCAGTGAAGGTAGTGACACTTCAGGCTTCCAGCCTCACCTCCCCTCCATTTCCCTGTGGGCTTTGAGGGTGTGGAGGGCCAGCATTGCCTGGGACAGAAGAGGGGAGGAGGACCCTTGCATGCAGCTGACCTCAGCTATTATCTACTGGTAACGGGGGGGAGCACCAAACCTGTGGTTTGCGCTGTCTCACCTTGCTGCAGGGCGGTTCCTTGCCCCTCCTTTGATCAGACAGACCCAAGAAAAGCTGGCAAGGCTTTTGAAATACTCTTCTCTCGTTTAGAGCTACAGTTTGCACAGCCTCTTCGCTGTTGGGAGTGGACAGCTCACCCTGACTGTTGTACCTCTGGACAAGTGCAGGGGGCACTGTGAGATGTTCAAGGTGGACCTGGAAGCTGGAGATTTGGGTGAGTAGCGGTGTTGTAGCGTGCAGGGTCTGGGAGATCCCTTGGAGTCAGGAGGCTGCTGCCAGCTGGGTCTTTTCTGTCTGACTCCTGAGAAGGTGGCGTGTGCCGTTACCGCCTCCAAACTGGTGTGTGCCTGCTTGCCACAGTACCTGGACTGGGAGTTTGTGGCCTGGAACACAAACAACAGGATACCGTGAGATGCTCAGCGGGAAAACTGAGCGGTATGGGCTGCACGAGCCACCGTGCTCTGCCGGGTGTTACAAACCCAGCGTGCCATCGAGGGCAGTGTCTTTCCAAACCCGCGTCGCTTCCCGGGAAACGTGAGCAGCCGTTAACCACGGGCTCGTCTAACGTGGCCTCTTCATTGCATGTTCCAAAGGTTATGCCAGCCCGGATTACTGGACGATGAGCTTCGTGGCCAAAGGGACAGAGCCGGCGGTTGTTTGTGATGGAGCTGCTAGCTAAGGACGGTGGGGTGGGAAAACGGCTGTTTCCAGGACAAGAAGACTTTCTGCTTTGAAGCCAAGGCAACGTCTTGAAAGAGATAGAGCTGGGGCAACTGGGGCAGGCAGCTTTGCCCCCTGCATGTTTACAGTGTTTAAAAACGACTGTTTTCCTGACCTTTGAGGTAATTCTTTGCCTTTCCTCCAATCTGTTCTGGGAGAAGCTCAAGCTATTTATGACCTTCCCTGTCCCCTCAGGTAAGCCCTGGGTTTGCAGCAAAGGGGTTTATTTCCAGGAGCAGCAGAGGGATTTCTCAGGATGAGATTCACCTTGTGTCCTTTGTGGATTATGGCACTTCTGAAACTTCCCGGGAGGTTTGGGAGTGGAGGAGGTGTGTGGCATTTCTGTGTGCATTCCTCCCGAGGAGGAGGCTTTGAGCCTGTCTTGTCAGGCCAGCTCTATAAAGGGAATGAATTGGTGATGTGTCCCAACTCCACCCCACCTCTCCATCACGTCCGTAGCTGTGTGCCTCAGTCGTGTGCCCTGCAAAGCCAATCTCCGCTCCGTGCTCCAGGGCTGAGATGAGCCTTGCAGCCTAGGGCAGAGACCCTCACCCCCTGCGCCGTTCTTTACCAAAAGAATCTGTTCAGGCCTTTTCTTTGTGTCTTGTGATCACTCTTCCGCGGTTCTCTAGCAGCAGGTTGCGAGTGAGTCAAGTAGTAACTGTGCTTTTTTTATTAAATTTCCCCCCCCCTCCTCCAACTCCTTTCCCACAAAAATACCGATGCGAGTTTTAGTGGTGATGATGCTGGGAGCGCGGGAGTTCTGGACGGAGATGGGGCTGGGTGCAGAGCAGCTCTGTACGAGTTTCATCTGCTGATCGTGCACCTGAGACACCAGGGCTGGGTGACTCTTTCCGTGTGTTCCTTTGAGAGGTGCTGCCTGTGTTCCTGGCTCAGGGTGCCTACGGGAGCACCCGAAAGCTTCCTCATCCCTGGCATTTTTTTGCATCGTCCCCTTCCAGGCCTGGAACTCTGTCTTGAGAATGAACGTTGGTTTTTCCTGAGTCCTTTCCAAGCTGCCTTCGCATGCTTCCTGTTGCCTGAGCCCCGCTTTACCCAATGCCCTGAGAGAGGCTCGGTTTCAGGGTTTGCAGGCTGCGGATGCTGCGGTCCCTTCCAAGTCTGATCCTTTGGGTCTGATCCTGCTGTTGGAGATCACTTACAGATGTGTCAGGCTGAACTCATGGGCCAGGGCTGGGGTTCAGGACATACTCTCACGCTTGTTAATATGGAATTGGGAGGGGTTTTGTTTGAAGGCAAGTTAACTCTGTTCTCAGGAGCGAGAACCTTTTCTTCTGTAAATATTTTAGGTACGCGCGAAAGGACAGGTTGGAAAATTGTCCGGCCTTTGGTTTCGAGCAAGACCCAGAGAACGGGAGCGGACATCGTGCTGATCTTGTTAGGGTCTGACAAAAGCTGCCAAGTGGGCTGACCACATCTGGCTCCTGTACAAGGATAGGGCAGAGGACAGTTCCTGCTCCAAAGAATTTAGTCTGAGGCCTTGACACTACAAACATTTCTATGCATAACCCTCCTGTAAACCCCAGCACCCGTGTCAGCCTGGGTGCGTGGCCCTCGACACGGGACCGGCACGCACCAGATCTAGTCGAACCGACGGGGGAGAGCCTGACTCTCTGGAGCCAGAAAAGGACCGATTTAATTTGTAGCAAAATGTTAAAGGGAGTTGGATCAATAAGACTTCTGTTAGTATTGTTAATGCTCGGGGTGTGTTTTACACTTGTGACACTACATGCGATCTTGTACATGCCAAGACACACACGTGCACCACCCCTCTCCCTCCTCTTGAAGCCCGGGTCTTAGTTAATGGAAATTCAGGAGTTTGGTGATGGCAGAATTAGGGCCTCGTTAGTGACTGTTGCTGTTTACACTTTGGCAGCTTCTCAAGTCAAATTCAAAGGCTGACAAGGTTACTTCACCTCTTACTGGTTTTGTCCCTGATCTGTTTAAAGCATTTGGGTAGGGGTGCGTGGGGGGTGGGGGGGGAACATGCTGGACCTGTTATTGCTGAGACCACGGGTGGTTCGGTGATGCTGTTCACTTCTAAGTGTCCTTGAATGTAACTTGTCAAAGAGCTGCGGAGACAATTCTCAAGTGTCTGTGAAATGTCTGTATTTTTCAAGTCATGCTTAAGCCATCGGGGCTGTCTGGCTCCTTTGGGAAGAAGCAGAGAAAATGGATCTATTTACAGTTGCTGTTCAGATTAGGGGGGAAAGGGGGGGCTCTCGGGTAGGGTTGTGCCTGTTCAGCAAAAGTCCTCTCGCGTACTGCGTCTCCCCTCCTCGAAGAGCTGCAGCTGGTTGGACAGAAGATGGTGAATCTGGACTGTTGGCAGTTCAGCTTTCCAAGTGCACTTTATGGTCTCTGCATAAGTTTCCAGATCTGTGTCTAGGCGATACATTGCATATGTCCCAACCTCGCTCCCTTTGGAGTTTACATCATTTGTTTTTAAACTTCCAGTATATTTTCCCTTCCTCTTCCAAAAGCTGTAAGGAATTAGCTGCTAAACTAAAACAGGAGGGCAATTCTCCTGCTGATAAAGAGCCGGTTTTGGCCCTGGCCGCCGCTGAGCCCCAGTCTGTAGCACGGCTTCTAGAGCAGCTCCTGTCTTCAGCTGCCAGAGGAGCCGCGCTAACGCCTTCCGCATCGCAGCGCGGGCGAGGAGCCGGGTTGAAAAAAAACTCGGAGGTGAGGCACAACTAGGATGGCCGAAAGGAGGTGGTGCCACCTTGGCCAAAGGGCTGCAAGCGAGCCCCGGTCGTCATCCTCACCCAGGGCTCCAGCTTCACAGCCTTTGCAAAGGCTGCAGGAGGCTGTGACTTCCCTAGAGAGCTCGGTGGCTCCTAGGGATCTGCTGAGGCTGACCTGGGGGGAACGTGGGTATTTCCTCAGCTGCTGAGGCATCGCGGCGGCAGACGAGGTCGGTGTGTGCCCCGTCGTGGTCTCCCTCACCTCTAGCTCCACTTGAGCACTTGGGCACATCCGAGCGTACGTGCTGGTTTTGGACGATCCCCCGCTCCCTGCCCTGGCCAGCTCAGGGGGGTGCCCGGTCAACGTGTGCGCCCCAGCTTTTTTAAAACCTCTTTGCGTGCTTCAGAGCTCTTTGCCTGTGAGCTGGGAGACGGATTCCTACTCGCCCGACGTCCCGGAGGCTGCAAAGCTGTTCTGAAATCACACCAGCGAGGTGCAGAAATCGGTACTGCCCGAGAGCCCAGGGGGCAGAGATGCGGAGGGGTCACCTCTCCACTTGTCAGGCCAGAAAGATGGGCTGTCACCTGTCAGTGGGGCAGGAGGATCCTGGTTTGAAGCTGGTTTCCAAAAGCAGGGTCATTGACCGTTGCTGGCAGTCAGTCCTGAACTCAGGGTAACAGAAAGGAGTAGTATTATTTACTTCAGTACCAGGAAATCAGCATCCCCTACGGGAGCCAAGCTGCCAGTTTCTGTTGATTTTATTTTTTTATTTTTTTCTTTCTTTCTTTTTTTCTCCCCGCTCCTCACTGGCATTGCATACACAAATTCCCCCGAGGCAGCTGTACAGATCCCAGCTTCAAACTCCCTTTGCAGCACCCTGGAGGGCTTTCTACGGTTGGATTTCCCGGGAATCTCAGGCCTTTAGCTTCTCCTGCTCGCCCTCTCGCTGTAATGGTCTGGCAGAGAAGCTGGTTATACTGGGCTGGATCACAGCACCTCCCTTCCCTCGTGGCTGGCCTCCCCGGCTTTCTAGCAGCAAGCCTCATGCGCCCTTTCTCGGCGAGAACACCCCGAGCGAGAGGAGGTGGGGAGCAGGAGAGCGCCTCGTTCCTAGAGATGCGAGCTCGACAGACTCCGGCATCTCGGAAGGGCGATCCCTCCCGCCTCTAAACCCCCCGTCTCCGCATCAGGAGCGCCGCTCCGGGGAGTGAAGCTTGCAGGATCCGCCCGATCCCAGGCTCGGTGGTCCCCGCTGAGCCCCGTGGCCCGCAGGAGAATCGAATACTCTCTGGGGGGAGGCCGTTCCGGTGGGCCTGGCGGTGGGTGCGCAAAGAGCTGTGGCTTCCTGCGAACCAAACTTGCTCCTCTTTGTAAATTTTCTATGTAGAACGAGATCTTCTCCTCTCCGGGAAACTCCTCCTTGTAAAGGATGGATTTACTGTCCTGCTGAGTTAAACAAGGGAGATGCTGGACTTCCCCTTTGCTTTGGAGACTCGGACAAAGGGCAGGTGATTTAGTTTTAGCGTTATCTCTTTGTCTGCAGGGAGGAGAGACATGTTATAAAGGCTCAGGGGTGCTGGGAAGTAAAGCTATATATGCATAAAGACTGTTTCAATGCTGAACACTATAAATTCAGTGGTGGATTAAAAAAAAAGAATGTAAATATGCACTTAATGCAGAATTTTATGGATGGTCATAATTTAATATATTGCGAACTTTGTAAATACTTGGGAAAAGCCTGTAAAGTGTGTAAATAAATGAGATTTGTATGTAAGAAGAATTAAAAAAAAAAAGTTTTTACTTTTTGCAATTAAATACAAGTGTTAATGCACCTTTTCCCCTTTCCTGATTTATTTTCTTTTCATCTTTTCAGCCGTTGAGGGGTCGTTTAACCCTTTCTAGGGCACTTTTTCTAAGTGGAAGTGTCATTCGAAGTGAAAAGTTGGAACCCTTCCGCTTGGGAAATGTCAAAAGAAACATTTTGAAAAATGTTTTGTCCGTTTTCGCCTCGCTCCCTGAACGAAGTCGACGCGACAGCTCTGCCTGTCCCTCCTTTCTTCCCAGTAACAGTCTCCATCCTTCCTTCGCGATTCAGGTTATTTCAGCCGAGCCTTGGGGGGCAGAAGGCGACGAGCCCCCCCAGAGTTCATGCAGACGGGCAAGTAGAGGAAAGGAAGATGCTGCTGCTACCCAGGCGCTGCGTTAGCCTTGTTAGGCACCGGGCGAGCCCCGCTGAAGCCCCTCAAGCCGTGGGTCAGTAGCAAACCCAGCGCTGTTGTTTCTGCGGCGCGGAGTTGCGCCCTCCTGGAGCCAAACCCTTCGCACCCCGTCGGCTGTCAGCGGGTGGCTGCTGGCTCCCGGGGTGCGCCGGCCGGGCTGCTCCCTGAGCCGAAGGGGAGGCTGCATTCCTCGGGTGCTGACCTCATGCCGGCTGGACACGAGCTTGTCCGCCCCAGGGTGGGGCTTGGACCTCGCGCTGTTAATCTCGACGCTTCAGACGTTGGCTCCGGAAAGAGCCGTCGGGGCAGGTTGGGGAACGGCCCTGCGCCCCCTTTGCCAGCAGCCGCGCCCGGCCTTGCCGAGTGCGTCGGCTGTCACTCACGTTTCCCCGTGAGCCGCGTGCGCCGGTTGTGACTCCTCTGGGGCTGTTGTCTCTTCCCCACAAGCACCGCGTGCCCCGTTTTCCCTAATCCTTGTCGCGGCGCTGTCTCCTGCGAGGTTTGGGCAGGACGCTGTCGTGCCAGGGGCTGCGTGGAGCTTGGCCCTTCGCCTCGTTCGTGGAGACCAGTAGGTGCGTTGGGGGCTTCTCAGCACTGCCTTGTTCCTCGTAAGCCAGGCCACGGCGAGCTGCCCGACAGGCGTCGGAGCCAGGGTCGATCCTTCCTAGTTGTCTCTCTGGCGATGCAGCAGCAGAGCTTTGGGGTTGTCTTCTGATGGAGACAGGCTGCGGTTCGCCTTAGCAATAACTGGGAACCCCCGGTTTGACCAGACGAGGTGAAGATGGCCTGTGGAGACGTTCACCTCAGACCCTGCTTGCAGCAATTGTTGCTCCCTTCCAACCCCTAACGTTCTGTGACTCTTGAGAGTATGGTAGACCCTGGCCCTAACGAAGGAGGAGGTAATATGTGGAGGTAAGAGGTTTGCAGGGGCAGTAGGAGAGCTATTGTGGCAAGAAAGGTGATCAGCGTGATCCAAAGCAAAAGGAAAAATGGCAAAGCATTGCCTGGGGAGCCGGGAGGGGAGAGGGGGAGGCAGAGCCGACAGCGTGTGATTAACTTGGCTCTGCTGGCCAGCGCTGCCCACCCGCTGATCCTTCCTAACAGCCCGCGGTCCCCGAAGGCCGCTCCTGGAGCAGAGCCGGGGCGGTTGCACAACCGCAGATGGGGAGGAAGAGGCTGCTGGAGGGTCCCTGGCAGACAGCCTGGGCCGCGGTGCGATTCGGGACACCTGATGCTGAGCCCTCCAGGTGGCTGCCTGGGGAGGGAGCCCAGCCTGTCCCTGCAGAGCTAACGGCTGGTTATTCCAGCCAGCCCTGAAGGCAGCTGTAGATTCTCAACTCTCCTTTTTGAGGCAATTTCAGCTCTCTATCCTGTTCTTCCTCTCCTGCTCACCCTTCTCCTGAGGGCACAGGGAACATCAACCCTCTGCTTACCCCCCAGCAGACTCGGGGAGCCCCGAGGGGGGGATTTCCCCCCAACAAGGCCGGTGCAGATGCAGGGCTGGGCGAGGTGGACTCTGACTCCCAGCTGGGGAGTTAGTGCGCTGCAAACTGCTCTCAGCAGTCGTGTCTTGTTGCCTTCGTTTCTAGACGCAGCTGCGTTCCAGGGACAGGGGAGGCCCCTTGTGTAAAACAGGGCTTTGCCGGTTGCTCAGGGATTATTGTGCTGGTTTAGGAGAAAAGGGACAGGAGGTAGGAGAGAGGGCCCGTAACTGAGGGCAAAGGGGATGCCTGAGGTTTGGAGCAGCAGAGGCTCGGATGAAAATGCCAATCCAGGGATTACGGTCCAGGCGCAGGGTCTGTCTCGGGGAGCGGACCCTGCGCGTTCATTGGCACCAGCCGCGCTGCTGCTTCTCCATCAAGGCCGATATGTGAGCTGGGTGTGTACCGCGTGGCTCCGAAACGCTCCTCTAATAAAGAAATACATTTCCTCCCCAATCTTCAAGCTGTTGGGTGTTCCTTGCTTTTGGGAGGTGCTTTAAATCTGCCTGCCAGAGCCGTGAGCTGCTAAGAGCAGAAGCTGGCTGCACGATGCTGAGCTCAGGTCTTCCTCCTGTTTTCCTCTTGCTCACGGCGCTGGAGCTGAGCTGGTCCCTGAGTGATGAAGAAAAGAAGATCATCTTGGATGGGCATAATAAATACCGCTCCCAGGTCTCTCCTCCTGCTATGGATATGCTGAAGATGGTAAGTGGCTTTTATTGCAGCAGAGTGTCAGAGGGTGTTTGTGTAGTGCAAGCCTTGATCTTCATGCTAGGAGGGATCGAGGTTTTCTTTAGGGGAGGCAGAGCAATTCTTGTGTAGGGTTACAACTAGGTACCAATGGAGGCCTTCCCTAAATTGCCTCCAAAGAGATGAGTTTCCTTTCACCTATGGAGTTGTCTCTGATCATTTCTGGAAGTTCCCAAGTTTGATCTGAGCCTCCTGATGCTCTGCTTGAGAGCGGTGCAGCTCTCACTCATGTGAGCGCCCACTGGAGCGCCTTGCGATGGGGAGCAAAGGCAGGTGAGATGTCGGCATGAGCAGATGCCCCAGTGCTGTGTGGGGCATTGCCTGGTGCATCTTATTTGCCTTTGCAGGCGAATAGGCTTTTCTCTATCGAGGGAACATCAACTTCAGATGTGACAACTAGGTCATTCAGTTCTTTGAGCTTTCCATCACTCTCCTAAGCCCCACCACGACTTGTGCGTGGCTGTTTTGGAAGTGAGGGATCCCCCGTTTTGCTTGGGGAAGCCGGCTCAGGTGCCCACCATCACGTGTGGCTGCAGCGGGGGCAAAGCCGAGCTCTCGAGCTGGTGCTGCTTTTTGTCTTATTCAGACCCTTGATTGGATTTAAACGTGGCTATCGTGTTTGATCTTACACCACGTGTGATTTGTCTCGCTGTTTGCGAAACGCGTGGAGGAGGAGGAGGACAACTGTCTGTCGTGGCTAGTTGGAGTGCTTTGCTCTTTCGGTCACAGCGTGCTTGGAGGAGACCTCTCTGTCTGGCCCAAAAGCTGCCCAGGCTGAATTAAACCTTTGTGGGCTGGTAAATGGGAACTTCCCGAGCAAATTAAGCCAAAAGCCATATTCAGGCATAGGAGGTCTGACTAGTGACTTCAGGCTCAAAGGGGACAGAGCCAGAATCCTAAGCACCGTGATCCCACAGACGCCCACCAGAGTAAGGCACAGAAAACTCAGAATATAAGGGCTTTGGAGCCAAAGTCTTAGAAAAAGCCTGAAGGAAACAATCTCTCGGGGTCCTGAAGTCAGTGGCAATTCTGAGCCAGTGGCTGCTGCTCCCAGCTGAAGCTTTGATCGCAGATCGTGTGCTTTGAGATCCTCCCCTTCGCAGGGTTGCTTTGTTTCTGCTTAAACATACAAGACCCACTCGCAGTCCAGAGCCAAAGGCTTTTTTTCTTTTTCTGTTTTGAAGCACAACAAATGTTTAGCTTCCAGCAGCCCTGACCCTTTTTTGGTGGAGGTTTTCCATGAGAGTGCTGTCCTTGCCTCTCTCCCAGGACATTCGCTTGGGCTGTCTTCATCTCCGAGTTCACCTGCTGCCGTGGCACCGTGCCCGGCTGAGGTCACCCCCACGCTTGTTTGGGACGTGGAGCTGGTTGCTGTGGAAATAGTTAGGCGTTGGGGGGAGGGGGGGGGGGATCCATAGCCTAAAGCCACTTTTCTTGTTTAATGAGGCAAATCCTGCAGGTGCGAGTCCCTGTTTGTGGAGCCCAGCTCAGTGCCAGAAGCGGAGGAGCGGGCGCTCCCCAAACTGGGTTTCCAGCCGTCGCTCTCAGCCTGGCTCAGGGCCGCAGTGGGAGGTCAACCAACGCTCTGTGCCCCCATCCAGATATTCCAGTGTCCTTCCCCCCCAGTCCCTTAGCTCTGGTGCTCAGGGACCCGTCCACATCCCCTCGACACCCCGATGGTGACGTGCCATGCTCGGTCCCCCTGGCTCCGGCTGGGAAGGTCCCTCCTTAGGACCCGCCGTTTGCTGGGCTGCCTTCCAGCCCGCTGCAGAAGCAAAGCCATCAAATGGCGCAAGGACGGTCCAAACAGCTGCGGCACAGGGTTCCTCACAGGCGAGAAAGCCTCTCCTGCTCCTCCTCCTGCATATCAATGTGGCCAGTGAGGGACTGGGAGCCAGTGGGCTCAGCTGGCGGTGGGGCTGCTGCCACTCCGGAGGGGGCTCTTGGCAGGCAGCCGACCGGCCGCGTCTCGGATCCAGGCGAACAGATGATGTTTCCCAGGAGCGTGTGCTCCCAGGCTCTGTGCAGCTGCCAGGGGAGATGTGTCCCGCTCTCCTCCCACCCCCACTCCGGTCAAAGAGGGATGTCCCCAAGCCCCTTCCTACGTGACCTGGGGTGAGTTTCCTCCCTTCCTCCATCCGACTTTGTGGTTTCTCCACGCTCAGTTGAGGTTGCTCCATGATGAGGTTAGAGGTGCTCCAGGCAAGGCTGTGAGAGTTGTGCTGATGCACTGACCTCCCCCTGTTTGACCTGTAAGCCAAGGTTTGGTTTCTGCTGGGACTCACTGTGGAGCTCCCCTCTCCCAGGACTCTGCTGGGTAGGGATTCGAATTTTACTCATGAATGGACAAATTGTGACCAGAGAGCCCAGGAGTCCTTGGTACGTGTCCTTGTGTGTGTCAGAGAGCCTGGTGTCTATATGCTGATGCCAAGCTCCTTTCAGAGCTGGGACACGGAGCTGGAGGCCTTTGCTCAAGCCTACGCAGAGAAGTGCATCTGGGACCACAACAAGGAGAGGGGCCGGCGGGGGGAAAACCTCTTCGCTATGGCCCCAACCCTGGACCTAGAATTTGCCGTGGAAGACTGGAACGGGGAGGAGAAATACTACAACTTGACAACTTCCACGTGTGTCCCCGGGCAGATGTGTGGCCACTACACCCAGGTACCAGGCTGCTGGGCTGGAGGGCTGGGGCTGTTGGGAAAGGAGCTGTACCAGAGCCCCAGCTCCTCCCAAAGTCTTTGCAAAGGGATGGGGGAACCAGGCAGGAATCGCAATGATACAGGGGGACCTGGGCGTGGGGCCAGCCATGACCAGCCTTTTGGAGAAGACCTTTGTTAAACAATCTCTGCAGCCGTGTGCGGCTGTTCGGCAGAGCTGGGTGCCAGCTTGTCTTAGGCAGAGATACGAGATCTGAGTGGTTCTTCACAGCTTGGGTGGGAGCAAGGAGGAGCAGAGATGGTGGTGGTAAATACGAGGACGGAGGTATGGAGAGTTCCAGGACCAAAGCAGAGATGGTGATGCTCTACCTGGACAGAGTATATGGGAGGAAAGCTGTGGCACTTGGATGTGTGGGCTGCAGCCTTGGGTTGGGAAGGTGGCCCAGACAGGGGCAAGGGGCAGGATCCTGAACGCTAAAGCAACGTGGGGGTATGGAATCTGGGGCACACACTAAGGGGTGAGGGAGGACATTGGCGGTGTGACAGAGCAGCCTTCAAGGCCAGGGGATAAGTTGCCAACAGGGCAGCTGCCTTTCCCCGGTCACCTCACCTTCACCCCTGGTCTTTGCCTTAGGTGGTCTGGGCAAGCACGCATCAGATCGGCTGCGGGGCAAAGTTTTGTGAGAAGATCCACGGAATTGAAACAGAGGACATGTACCTGCTTGTTTGCAACTATTACCCACCGTAAGTCCCGTGCCTCGCGTGGCTTGGTGCATCTTGACAGGGTTTCTGCGCTGGAAACGTCCTTCCTTCGGTACCTGTAGCAGAGGAGGGTTTGGCCTTGATCAGAAATAACAGCAAAGCGATTCCAAGAAAGGCCTTTGTAATCGTGGGTTGGTCACAAAGGAAGGAAGGGTTGTCTGGTGAGCCGGGCCTGTGATTGCGACTGCTGAGGTCTGGTTCAGCTCCTGGCACAGACCCGGGGAGGGACGTGTCCCCCCTGAGAGCTGCCCAAGGCTGATGTCGCAGTAGCTGAGGGTACAAACAGCAGGTCCCTGTTCTGGGCCTCGTTCTTCCCTGCGGGCGGCAGCGGTTGCCTGGGGTGGAGAAGCACGTTTGCACCAGCCAGAAGTGTTGGGTGTGGGAGGAGAGGTGGGTGCCCACTTGTAAAGCCCTGGGACTAGTAGCCTTGGGGACCACTTCGTTGGAGCTGGTGAGACCAACAAGGGTGGCCGGTTGCTGCAGATCTTCTTGAGGGTCTTGAGCAGAAGGGAGACAAAATCACGTGTCCGAACGCCCATCAGCTGCTCTGTTCTCAGGGGTGGTGAAGGGTCTGGTCCATGGAGCTGCCTCCCTTGGTTTTAGCAGCCTTGGGGTCAGGCCGTTGAGTGAACGGCACTGCTAGTCTGTGGCAAGAGACCAAGACCTGTTTTTTTTACATTAATCCTGAGTTTTTTCTTGGCTGGGATATCCCAGCTGAATCAGACCCCCTCTTTGGGATGGCTGCTTCCCTCTCTCTTCATGCCTTCTCTTTTTTGGTGTCTTCTGCTTCCAGGGGTAACATGAAAGGCCGAAAGCCGTACAAGGAAGGACCCTCATGCTCACAGTGTCCCGAGGGCAGAGTCTGTGTCAACTCCTTGTGTGGTAAGTGAAGCGAAGTGACGCACGTCCCTTGACAGGCTATTGGGACTCAGATGCCTGGGTTGGGGTCCAGGCTCTGAACCCTCCTGGAGCTATCAGGAAGCCCTGGACCAGGCGTGGTGGTAGCCCCCAGGACAGGTCAGCTGCCTCAAGATGCGGAGGATCAGACAATGACCTCGTACCCCCTTGGCCAGCAACTGTTGCCCCACGGGGATGCCCCGATCCCAAGGGGTAGGAAGTTGTGTGAGGGAGATGAGAAGTCTCCAGGTTGGGAACCCCAGACTGGGGGATGGCCCAGAGTGACGTGAGAGGGGTCGGCTCCTGCTTCACCCTCTGGCTGATTTCTGGTGGTCCTGCTCGGCGCAGGAGATCCGTTGAGGTCAGCTGAGCCCAGCCCTAACCCACGGCACTTTTCGTCTCTTACCAGAACCCACTGTAGAGGAGACCACTCCAGCCCCTGTGACAACAAAGGCAAGCCCATCCACCCCAACCACAGCCATGCCAAAACCCACAACCACAGCTGAACCAGAACCCACACCACCAGTGCCCACCACAACCACAGCCAAACCAGCACCCATAACACCAGTGCCCACCACAACCACAGCCAAACCAGCACCCATAACACCAGTGCCCACCACAACTACAGCCAAACCAGCACCCACAACACCAGTGCCCACCACAACCAAACCAGAACCCTCACTAGTGCCCACCACAACCACGCTCCCACCCACAGCCAAACCACCCACAGCCATACTCCCAACCACAGCCAAGCCAACAACCACAGCCATGCTCCCAACCACAGCCAAGCCAAAACCTGTCCCACTAGGACCCCTCACAACGACAGCCAAGCCAAAACCTGCCACCACACTCCCAACAACTCCAGCCAAGCCAAAACCCACAACACCAGCAGCCACCACAGCCATGGCCAAGCCAAAACCCACCATGCCAGCACACACCACCACTACTGCCAAGCCAAAGCCCACCATGCTAACAACCACCACGCCAAAACCCACCACCACAACCACTACCCCTAAGCCAACACCCACCACACCAAAACCCACCACACCAGCAAAGCCAACACCCACCACAACCACCACGCCAAAACCCACCACCACAACCACTACCCCTAAGCCAACACCCACCACACCAAAACCCACCACACCAGCGAAGCCAACACCCACCACAACCACCACGCCAAAACCCACCACAACCACTACCCCTAAGCCAACACCCACCACACCAAAACCCACCACAACCACTACCCCTAAGCCAAAACCCACCACACCAAAACCCACCACAACCACTACCCCTAAGCCAGAACCCACCACACCAAAACCCACCACAAACACCACACCAAAACCCACCACACCGGCCAAGCCAACACCCACCACAACCACCACACCAAAACCCACCACAAACACCACAACAAAACCCACCACACCAGCCAAGCCAACACCCACCACAACCACCACACCAAAACCCACCACACCCACCACACCAGCCAAGCCAACACCCACCACAACCACCACACCAAAACCCACCACGCCCACCACTATGGCCAAGCCAGTACCCACCACACCAAAACCCACCACAACTGTGGCAAAGCCAAAACCTGAAACAGCCAAGCCAACACCCACCACACCGACATCTACCACCACTACAGCCAAGCCAACACCTGCTGCGACAACATCAGCAAAGCCAAAACTCACCACTACAGCACCAGTACTTACCACAACAGCAAAGACACAACCAAAAACTGCCACAACCACAGAGCCAGAACCCGCTGAAACAGAAAGACCCAGTCCTACTGAGGCAACTGGGCTAACTCCTTCCTTTGAGCCCACATTAGACCTGGATTATAAAGTATCTCCAGAAGCAGAGGCAGACACTGGAGAGCCTGTTAGCCCCTTAACTACAGAAGATCCAGCCTTATTAGAAAGCATGGGCACACCCTTCAGCCCCAAGTCAGTCCCAGAAACAAATAAAAGTGTGAAAGAGGACAGGAAAGAGAAACTGGCCTTTTCCAGTCCACCTCCATCCCTCAGCCCAGTTGTTCCAGAGATCAAGTTAGGTTTCAATAAAGCTAAGCTCATAACCCCCTCAAAGTCAGTGGGTTTCAGCCCTGAAGAGCCTACCTTCTTGCGCTTAACATCATCTTCCAGAGAAAAAAAGGGGCAGAGCCCTGCTTTCCAGACCTCCCTCTCAGGTAAGGTAATTGTGGAGTCTGTCCTGGCATGGACACGTAGGTGTTCAGTGATCCCCAAGCAGCATGGAGAGCGCTTGGGAGGAACCAGTAGCAGACTGGTCCTCTGGATCCTCCTCTTGTATGTGGCACCAACCCTTTTCCTCCCTCTCCTCTAACACTGAAAGGGGCTGGTTGGCTGTCTCGTTCGTGAAGCATGGTGGTGTTCACAGCCTGCTCCCCACTAACCCACCAGCTGCGTCGTGCCTTCGCTGGATGGCTGCACTGCTGCCTCGCACCTCGCGGCGCCTTGGTGCACGTCACTGATGGATCTGCGTGAGCGGGAGTTTCTCTTCCATCCAGATCTTCCCCTCTAACTCCACGTTTTCTTCTCTTCTGCCAGCGGGTGCCCTGGGCACTGAAGAACTGGAGACAAACTCAGACCAGCCCATCATGGACCAGCCCGCAGCTGGAGCCCCCAGTACCTGCTTGGGGCTTTCACTCTTCCTCCTACCCAGCATCATCCTGGTGGGCCTTCTGCTTTGAATGGTCCTTCTCAGCCGTCCCTGCACCGGTCACCAAGGCTTTCTTCAGCGTTGGTTGGTCCACAACCCTAGTAGGCTTGGGAGACACCACGGACGATTCAGGTTGACAGTCTCTCTTCTTATGCTGCCTTACCTGCTCCAGCCCCGATGAGCCAAGGGTGGCTGGCAGTCCCATGGGAACTTGGTCCCCTTCCTGAGGAGACCCAAGGGCAGAAGGGTGTCTGCCATAATGCTGGTGAAAACCTTGGATGCTTCTCCTTTCTTCCCAGCCAGCCTGGGCTTCTGGTCCGTTTCCAAACTGGAAATGATGAGCTATCCCACCCACCCGTGTGGCTGGCAGGCCCTGTCACACCGTCTTCCCAGGGAAAGCAGAATGACTTGGAAACCCGAGTGGTAACGAGACGTGGTCGTTGGTTCTGGTGTTTGTCTGTAGCTGAGACATGGTGGTTGGGTTTGGTGTTCATCAGAATAAGTTTCCAACCAAAATGCTCTTTTCCTCTCCTGATGTATCTGTCTGTCTCAAATTTTTGAGAACTCTCATCTCATCCCTTCTTGTCCAAAAAGAGTGGCTTCTTTTTTTTTTTTTTTTTTTTTTCCATAGGAGATTTCTGTTTCCTTCCTGGTTCTGGTTCAGCTATGGCCAGGCCTACCCAGATGTACTCTTTTCTCTTCCTCACACCTCTGCAACCCTTGCCGCCTCCTCTCTCCTGCTCCGTGCCGCATGTACCCACTCCACAGTTAGTCTGTTGCCATGAGTTTATTTTACGCGTGTGCCTGCACCCGTGTGCACGCACAGAAGAAAAATCTTCAGCACTAAAAAGGAGTTACTGGCTCCTTCATACAGCTTTCTTCTGCATGGCTTCCTTCTTTGCATAACTTAAGCATATTTGAATTTAGATACGGATCCCGGTTGACATATATTTTGTGTGTGGTGGAACCTGGTCCAGGAGAAACAAGTCATCACGTGTGCTGGTACAATTTGAGCTCAAGAGAGCCAAGTGAATGGTGTTGGAGGTTACCGGTGGTTCCAGGACTTGTTGCAGGACTGCTTTCCTTCTCTGGGACGCTGTGTGTTTTATCCCCCCACGTCTCTGCTCCCTTCACCTGAGGATTCCCAGTATGGCATGGCAAATATGCTTTACAGACTGGTGGAAGGGACTAGGAGATACTGTCCCTTCTCTGATTGTTGCATCCTTTGACTTCTTAAACAGGTGAGGTGGAGAATGACCTGAAGGCTCATATTCGTGTCCTCCCCCATGATGCTGTGTCCTGTGCATCCCCAGAGCATGCACTGAATAAATCCTGTTGTGAAAGTCGGTTGTGGGGCGTGCAGTGTCTCGCTGGGGGATCTGGAAGCCGGGGACCTGCTTATTGTATCTCTCAAATGCTCTTGATCGCGTGCTTAGGTAGAATTGCTAAAAGGCAACACGGCTCCAGGGGAGCTGAAGGGGTTTTTGGCTTTTCAAAAGCATCCGGGTGCCAGTTTTTGCAAGGTTGCAACTTAATGTTTCTAAGCCTGTGTCAAAGCAGCAGCAGGAGGAGATTGAGGATGACATAGGGAATATTTCCCAAGCGCCCAGCTGAGTAGCAAAAATGCGTCCCCACCAGGAATTTTGGGCAAGGAAAGCAAGAGCAAGAGAGCTCGGAGCAAAAAAAAAGGAGATCAAAACTGGGGCTGGAGCACTTCTGGTTCCCTGTTTCGAGCGGCTCAGCGGCCAGCCTCCCCCACCCCCAAACACAGACATTTTCATCTTCGCAGCAAAGAGACGTTAAACGCAAGCGTGCGCCCCCAAATCCTGTGTTTCTGCAACGTTCCCACTGCAGAGCATCACCCGGCGACGAGCAGCACGCGGGGAAAGGGCCTTGCGAGGCGCAACCTCGCAGCGCGGGAGCGATGCTGGGATCAGACCTCGGCTTTTTGCTTTGCCCCCCGTCCTTCTGCCCCTGCTTTGCCTGGCGAGGCTGCCCTGTGGCTCTGCGTTTCCTTTCTCCCTGAAATCCTGCTGCAGGAGCCCAGCTCACCAGCTCTCTTGCAGGAAACCAGCTGCCTGCGGGGTTTTTTTAGGTCACGGCCACCGCTAGCCCTGCTAACTGGTGACCGGCAGATGGCAGTGGGAGAGACACCGCAGAGAACTGGGCAGCTCTGAACTCGCTACGCAGAACCCTACGGAGAGTTTAGTGCTTTATTTAATCACGAGCATCAGATGTAGTTAAGAATCAGGTTTAAAAATAACCTCCTGCCCAGGTGCCGTGGCTGCTGCACGCTCTCGTTGCAGGCTGAGCTCCTGCTGCCGAGCTGCTTTCGGGGAAAAAAAAATCCAGCCTTGGATTAAGATGATAGAAATACAGGTGGAGCGGCTGCTGTACACGCTTTGTGAGGGGTGGGGGTTTGGGCAGGGGCGGAGCTGGGACAGCATTTCAGGACTGGGACTGGTTTTTTCATCTGGATGAAGAAGACCGCAGCATTAATTCCCCATAAAGAATAAAAAGAGCAGAAAAGCATTTTTCTCCCAGCAAAATCAGGGTATTTGGTCAGCACCTGATTTTTTGCAATGTTGGATCCCCCACCCTGCTGAGATCTGGAGCTGGGAGCAATGGTGCCGCTGATTAACAGCGTTAGCAGAAGCCCATCAAAATAATTCTGGGATTTAAATATTTTATCGTGATTTGGGGGCTAGTGAACCTTGTAAAAACTGTTGAGTTTTGTTTTCCTTAAGGTTTTGACTTCTGGAGACACAGAGTTGTGCAAGGACCTATTTATAGAGTTCCTTGTAACAGAAAATTCAAAACCAGAAAGCAAATACCTTTTCCCCTTCCCTCTCTCACCCCAGGACAGCGGGGCTGAGCTCTGCCAGCATTTGGGGTGGTCTGGCTTAATCCTAAATTAGGAGGGGCTGGGGAGGGAGGGAAGGTGACTGCATGGCAAGGGCAGGGTATGGTGTGGTGCACAGGGGAGGACACAAAACGTTCAAGGGAGGATTTTGCAGCATTTCCACTCCATTTCTGGGGTTGGCATGAAGGATGCTCTGGCATCAGGGTGACCCACTGGGCAACTCCTTGGGGGGGGGGGGGGTGGCAGGGGAAAGGTGCCAAGACCCTGGCAAAGGTGCTGCCAGGTCCTGGCAGCCCCCATAGCTCTGTGTGGTGGGAGGAGAAGGAGGCTTTTAACCATCAGCTGTGGTCGGTTGGGTTAAAATCAGGGGGTTGGGGTGTTTGTAAGGCTTGGCTGCTGCATTGACCCCACCTGCTTGGTTCCCCCCCAGCCCTGGGGCCTGTTTCCCAGCAGGGAGAGGGATGTGGCTGCTGCAGGTTGAGCAAGAGGTTACTTGGCTCCAGTCCTTGAAGCTCCCCTGAGTATGGTGAGTCGGAGGGGTTGGGGCAAGCACGTACGCTGTCCGGGGGGATTTGCAGCTGGGGCTGTGGTGCTGGTAGGTTCAGCTAGCTGCCAGATATTCCCTCTGAGTATTTGGGCTGAAGGTGTCGACATCCTACAGTGTCCCTGGGAGTGCCAGCAGAGACCCACCTTTCTTGATCTTCCTTCCTGGCTGCTTTTTTGCTAAAAGAAGGCACCTGCCCCTCCTTCCCATTGTGGCTAACGATGGCATTGCTGCCACGGCATGGCTGTCCTGCTGGGATGTGCTGTGGGATCCCGGCCAGCGAGTTAGCTGTGTGTCCCAAATATCCCTAGTTATAAGCTCGGACAGCCTGCTAACCCTCCTCCTGGGCAGAGGCTGCCCTTCCCCTTATCCTAGGAAGCATCAGAGAAAGTAAATATTGCCTTGGCTGGTTTCTGAGCCCTAGTTGTGATTTATCAGAGGCAAGAGGACGGGTTATTGGAGCCTGGACATCCCTGTGTTCTCCTGTTGCTGGTAACAGGGTTCTAAACATGCTTATAGCAAGGGTTGTCCAAGGCAGAGAGAAGCCCAGCCTGCAGCCCTTGAGCTGACTGAGGGTGAGAAAGAAGGTTAGGGCTGCGTGATAGGGTTCGTGTTGGCCCAGGGAAGCACCTACTTGTAGCCCAAATGGAGGGTCTCAGCTGCTTGGCCAACCCAACCTGCCCCACATCCTCATCGTGTCCTGTCTGTGACTTCTCTTTCATGCTCAGGATTTTGGTCAAACAGAGAATTCGGTCGGTGATGCGCAGTCAGGAACGCTGGCCGCCCCTCTAGAGGTCCCAACTCACCAGCCAAGCTCGCTTCAAGGCAGTAAAAAGACACTTTTAAAAAAGTCAAAACAAGTTTATTTTCACAAGAGAATGTCTCCAGTAATACTTTATTCATGGCTTCCAGCTCACACAGTTTCACTGCTTGAGAGTCTCTGCATTAACATCGGTGCAACGGAGGGGGGCTGAGTTCGTTTGGGGCACGCAGGATCAGTTCTTTTCTAGGGGACACCTCTGCAATACGAAGTGGCTATGCCTCTCTGTTCCCATGCTTGTGGTGCTATTTTGGTGCCTTCCAGGCAATTTGCGGGTAGGAGCCCTGCCCCTCAGCAAGCAGTTAGAGGATAATAATGCATCTAAGAGGACCAAGCTGTAGTTTTGCACAGCAAGTGGCCAGGACTGCTGGAGAGCCAGATTTATGGAGAGAGGACTGCATTCCTTCGCCGCTAGACACTGCGGCATCCCCACCCACCAGCTGTTGCCCAGCCTGAGGAAGTCACGTCCCAGCCTCGCTGCAGCTACACCCCATCCCCAGAAGCGGAGGAGCCTTAAACATGCTGCTTCATTTGGGGGGGGGGATCCCATGGCCCAAGCCGTCAGGTCTGGGTCTCCCCGCGCGTTCGCGCAGGGTGAAATTTGAGGGCTCCAATTTCTTTTTGCCGCTCTCTCTCTCCCACTTCATCTGAGCAAATGTCCTCTGCTTGCCCTCGCTCCCTTGTGTCTCGGATCACACGTCTCCCTGACAGTGAGATGGCAGCGATAATGGCCTGAGATGTCCTTCAGGCTTGAAGAACTGATGCAGCCCTGATCGCATTACAGCTCCACTCGTGGTCTTGATCCTACGTACTTTGGAATATGGCAGAGGGATAGTCCCGTCTGCTCCTAAGGAAGAGAAGGAATAGTGACTCCCTGTCCCTTGTCAAGTGCCAGAGCTCTGGAGCATGCTGTCTTCTCGTACGTGTGCTGTCAGATGACAGTGCTACCTGCCTGGGAGAACTCGGAAGGATTAGGACTTGCTCCTTTTAGCTCACATCTCTTCCTTACCTGTCTCCGCTCTAGGACGGGGTGTTAGGCTGAATTGTTGGCTTATTCTAGGAGCCCTAATCTCCCTGCCAGGGTTTGCACATAAGTGAGCTAGGCTGATACAGATTATCAAACCAGAAAGAACCACCCTCTAACTCTATACCATGGGAGAGCTGGGAGCTTGTCCAAAACGGAATGCACTTCCTGAGCAGGGGCCAACCGGCCAACTCTGATCAGCTCCCAGGGCTGGGAGTCCACAGGCTGAGCTTGCTCTTGGATCGAGTTCTTAACCCGAACTTCAGAACTGAGTGCAATGAACTTAAATTGCAAGCTCAGATCTATCCTTTTTGTACCAAGGTACCCACTCCCCTCCAGACTTGGGGACAGACCAGAAAAAACCAGCACACTCAAACCCTTTACGACTTGACCCCATCTCCTGCCAAAAAAAAAAAAAAAAAAAATAGAACTGAACAGCAGGAGCTGCTGCATCAACTCATTTCACTGTTTCTCTTGCACAGATTAAACAGAGGTAGATTTTCGGTAAGTAGGTGGCTCCATGCCCATAGGAGTGAGGCACGGAGCAGTCCCTGGAAGAATGCAATCCTCGATGCTGTAAGAGCAGACGCACCGAGTTGTTCAACAGCGCTATGCTGTGTTTTGGGACCCTCAGCCGAAAGAAGTGATGCCTCAGGAGCTCTGTGGCTGAGCCAGCCCTCCAGCGGTTTTGCTGCTCTTTAAGGAAGGCAATAGACTGTATAGTTATCACCTGAAATGGGATAAAATCCCTCCCACCAAACTATACAACCTACTACCTCACCTCCACAGAGCAATGCAGAGGTCTTGCCTGATCCGTGGCCGTACCACTGGCTTTGCATTACTTGCACCACCTGCCTCCGTGCTTGGTGTAGAAGTAGCTGACGAGAACCGAAGACCTGACTGTCTCCTTAGGAAAGACAGTAGATTGTATAGTTAGCTCAAAGGGAGGATCGGACTCCACAACTATTCAATCTACTACCTCAGCCTCAAGGACAGCTTGGGACCATGGCAGTCTAAGGCAACGAGACGATCCTTATCCAGGCATCGGCTGCTCTGTGGCTCCTGTGAAGAGAAAGGCATGAAAATTCATCAGACTTCGTGAGGTTAGGCAAAAGGAGTCTCATACCCAACCTTGTCCTGGAGCTCCCTTTCCTTCTTTAAACCTCCTTCAGTCCACTTGGACTATACTTTATCCTTGGCAATGACACTGGCTGCAAACTTTATGCACCCAAGGGCTTACGGAAGCAGCAGCCCTCCCCTTTGAACCCAGGGCCGTGCACGCAGATAGCACAGCTCTCCTGAAACTGCAGTAACGCCAAGTAACATACAGCCAGGATGACCTCACCTCTTGAACACACAGCATATCTAGAACAAACCTGCCAGACCAGATAAGAGAATCCATCAATTTAGCTGCTATGCACTCCAGGGAATTGAGCAGATTAGAAATAACTGAGTACAAGGAAGCTTTTAGGCTGCAAATGTAATGGTATTGAGTACATCAAGGCAGATCTCATTTCCTAAACAAATGAGTGCAACATGCAGACTTGGTGTCCCTTTAATGCTATAGCACAGCCAAGCAATATTAGCATGGATCTGAGACAGACTGGCTTCCCCCCAAGCCCTTGGCTCACCTTCTGAGACTTTTTCATTCTCTGTACACCCAAATACAGATGCAAGGTATTAAGTTGGTAGTGTAAAAGAAACGTGTGAGGTTCTTTTGCAATGAGAAAGACTTCCCCTCGAAGATTAAAGCAAGCCGTAACGAAAAGGGAGCCCCCAGTAGCACATTGATCGGGCTGCATGTGCAGCGCAGCAGAGACCCAAAGGAGGACTTCCCATGAGAGCTCAGCAGGAGGTGTCCCCAGCCTCCCCAAACATCTGCTGAGTGCTGTGGTGGGAGAGGCAGGGGCTAAGGCAGAAGTCCCCGAAGGCACAAAGGCTGCCTAATGCTTTGCAACAGGCAACAGCCTAAATAAGTGAGATTCCCAAAGGTTGGGTGAACTATCGTAGCTGGGATCCTTGAGGGGAGAGTTTAGGATGGCCCGGGGTGCAAGGATATCTTTGTGGCAAGGTTTGGAAAGTGCCCCTGTTCCTTTGCAGACCTGTCCAGAAGTCCTCGCTGGCTTTCAACACAGTCCAGGTAATTCTCTTAATTTCCTTTGACAAACTCAGCCTTCACAAGCAATGACCTGCTGTGCTAGGCCATCTGGCCCAGGCGTCTCCTAGTGTGACAGGTTATAAATAATGTCAAAAAATCAATGTTGCAGGACTGATTCCTCTGTAGGAAAATATACTGAAGTACCCAGGCCATCCACACTGCCAAGTACCTTGTATACCGAACAGCCTTCTGATGGGAAATATTATTCTTCCTGTTTTATGGGCATAGAAAGTGATGCACAGAGGTTGCACATCCCTCCTTAGCACATGCAACACCAGCCAGAGCTTCACCGAGGTTACAGTCAGGCTCAAAGTTCCAACCAGTCTGTCACATGCCACTGTGACACTAGGAAGTGTTAGTGTAGACTAAAATGTTTCAGCTTTTCAGCAAAACCAAAGCTAGTGCCACAGGCATCCACCAGAAGGAATCACGGTGGCAAGAAAGCCAGCGATTGCTGCGATGGTGGAGGACTGGGGAGATGGGTGGCCCAGATGATTGCATCAGGTGATGCATGTAGCAGAGGACGATCACCTTCTCTGAAGAGACTCTTGGCGACTGACCGGGAGGAATAATTTTTCCTAATTCCCAATCTGGTGTCTTATATTATTTGAAGCATCTAAGCAAGATGTATAGGCCAGGCATTTAAAAGGTCACTCGATACCATTGCAGAGAATAGGTGTTTGGGCCAATCTCAAACTGTGGGTGGGAAATTACATTAAGTAACTCCTAGTTCATATAGATCTAATCATACATGGAGAGGGAAAAAAAAAAATCCCTTCTGACTTCTATAAGTAATCCTGAAAACAGGAGATTTAAGTATAATAATTGTCTTAATGAGTATAGGTTTTGGGAATACCCAGCTGCTGACTCTGCAACCCTGATCTTGCCAGGATCCATGAAGCAAGGAGTCAAACAGGAAGATTTAGAAATCCTATGCCCGGTACGGATCACAATGACCATCCTACCCACAGTATCACTGTCACATTTGTTTGTGCCAGGTGCTATACAAATTGCAATGGCATCAAGCCTCTCTCCTGGATGGTTCATGGTCTAAACCGTCAAGACAAAAGATGAGGAAAGAAGGAGAAGCAGAGGTGACCAAATTTGCCAAAGATCACACAGCAAGTCCATGGTAAAGCTGACACTGGAACCAGCCTTGGGAAGTCCTACTCCAGTCTCTGGTCCCACTGCCAGGGCAGTGGTTTCCCTGGGCCAGCCTAACCAGGTTAGGACAGGTCGATATCCACCTCTCCCAACTGTCTTTACAGAGAGGGAAAAAGTGATGTTCTGTTTTAATATCTGCAGGAGAATCATAGATCCCGGGAGAAAGAAGATCACACACACACACGCTGGGAAACAGCTCAATGGTAAAACCCCGCTGGGGTTTCACAAAGAGGCATTATGAATTAGTCATATATCCATGCAGCCATAAGATTTGTGCAAACTCCGTGTCTACTGAGATTGTCAGCAAAAAATCCCACGGCAATCGCCAAAGTGAGCTGTGTTCCAGCTCTGCCCCGCTTTCCAAACACGAAGCCTTACCTTCCAGCATATCGCTGCAGAAGCATTAGCCTTAGAACTGCCTCAATGTGATGTAGCTATGCAAAGTTCTGATTAAAATAGCCAACAGGGTCTGTAGGAGTTGAGAGCTTATACCCCAAAGCCTCTCACTGCCTTCTAAGTTCTTCAAGCCCAGTTTTTGAAGATTTTTGGATACTTGGCTGCTAAAAACTAGACCTCTTTGAAAAACACCAGTTTCTGTGCAGACCTTAAGGAGTGGCACTGCAGTTTTCCCCTTCCAGTTTCACAGGAATCCTTCAAAATTAGCCAAATTTGACTTTTGTGAAAAAGCTTGGTCGGTCTCTGCGAGAGAGTGCAGGAAGGTCGCCGTGCTCAGCGTGTGCCACAGCACTGTCCTGCTGTCTAGAAGTGCTTGGAGGGGTGAGGAAAATTGGCAGGTAAAGGATTAATATGTTTCTTCACAGTGAGATCCTCCAGGCTGGCAAAAAAATGGCATTTCCAGTCCAGCTTTCAGGCTCATTTTGGGTGGGAGAAGTGACCTACAACTGTTCTTCAGTTAGCAGAGCTCAGGGCGGCTCCTGACGACCAGCCGATCAGACCCCCAGCAGACAACCCAAGCTGATGTCGCCCCGCAAATTTCAAAGCATCTGCAGACCAAAGATGTCCGAGCACGGCCAACTCTCTGCCTTTAAAACAGAAAGGCACGGAGCCCGGCTCGGAGAGTAGCTGGAAAGGCTCCGAAGCTTTGAGGAGCTGATCTGGTTTATTAAGGAGCACTGAATGAAATGGAGGAGGGGGGAGGAGGGAGGAGGAAACCATAAAACAACAAAGTCGCTCCTTTAAAAGCAGACACTGCTTTCAGCCTTTGTGTAAGCCGCGGTCCCGCGCGTCGGTGCCAAAATGTGCCGGGGACAGGCAGGGCTTCCCAGCAGAAAATCAGGGCCCTGAGTCTCTGCGAGGCTTTTTGGCCTCCTGGGGCAGGGGCTGGACTGGGGCAGAACCAGCCCTGGCGAATGTGAAGCCTGTGTGCAGCCGGCCGGCCGCGCTGGCACAAAATGGCTGACCGTCGGCCATTTTGTTCCCTTAGTCTTGCCTGTAGGGAAGCCGGTAGTGGCTTCACGTCCTCGCCATGCCGTGTTGGTGGAGTGGAACAACATAAAGCAAACCGATCAAAAAAAAAAAAACACCAAACACCAAACCAAAAAAAAAACGAAGCCCAAAATAAGTGAAAACAAAAAGCGGGGAAGGTTTTCAATAGCTCCCCAATGTTGCCGGCGAGTGCAGCCACACACAGCGCCGTGTGGCTACCGCCCGGCCGCGAAGAACCCGCTCACAGAAAAAGCAGCAGACGGCCCAAAAAAACATCTTGAACGCACCCCGCGCCACTGGAAAGCAAAAAAAAAAAAAATAACATTTGCCAAACTAGCTACAAGGACAAGTTGCTTTTAACTTCCCACAGGCCAGGCGAACCTCTCGGAAAAACAAGGCCGACCGCCTTCCCAGCCACCCGATCCTGGCGTCGATATTAAAATATTACGCTTCGAAAGAGTTAATCAAAGGTGCTGCAAATAGGGAATGGGAAATGGAAGTAAAAATATTTAAAGTTCATTCCTGCAAGAGCCCCCATCTCTCAGCAGTGCTTTTCCTCCATGCTCTTTTAATGACATAAGTAGTATTTCATATCGATGTTGTCGTAGCATTTGTTTATTATTAAACAATTAGCAGGTATCTTAATAAATAGCTACTCATCTGTTAGCGGTTGTTTTGAGTCCTATCAGATGTTTATAAACATCTGGATTATCATTAATGAATCTGGTATTGTTATCTGTAACACATGCATCTGCGACCTGCTTGTTACATGACTTATCTTTTATTAACCCTTCATAAATCCATTATTAAAGGTGGCCACAAAGGTAACATTTTTTCCAAATGTTCATGTATTTTCCTTGTCAATTAGCATATAATTTACACTCTTCTGAAGGAAAAAAAAATCCTAGAATTTTTGTCACAAAAGTAAAACAGGCGCTATTGGTATTTCACAGAATAATGTCTCCAAAACACTAAAAATCAAGAGCTATAAGAGAAAAAAAATACCTTTCCGGTTTATTTTTACCTGCTCCATACCCAATTCTATAGGTTAACTCAAAAATCTAAAGACAGAAGGATCCTTTCCTGTAATACCCTATAAAACTCTTCCATTAATACTGTTTTCCTTCTCGATGTTCAGTTCAAAAGCTGCTCACAAAAGGTGCGCAGGTAACATCCACCCCTAACGTAGATTTGGACCAAAACATTTAATTTACAATGCGAACTGCCCGCCCAGCGCCCACACATGCAGCCCCGGCTCCGGGACCACTGTCGCCCATGCAATTCTCTACATTGTCTGGTTTTAAGCAAGCCAAGCAGATATGGAGGCAAATACCTTTCCTGTGCAAGAAAAGCGATTTCACCTCTTTCTGCTCTCCTTCCCAGCTCCTCTCTGAAAGTGTCTGCTTCTCTCCAGAAGTCCAGGCAGCCCCTCAAGGAAAGGTAGGACGATCACCCCAACACCGATGCCTTATCAAAGCCTGATCCCCCCCCTTGCCACTGGACAGAGATCTGCTCCTCCGAGCATCCGTGAACGAAGAGACGTGACTACTAACTCCAAGACATCCAGGCTACTGAAGGAAATGCAGAATCACTTTAAAAAAAAAAAAAAAAAAAATCGCTTTTATTTGGCGCATGTTCTGGTATTTTTGCCATGCTTCTGCGCAAAATTGTATGGTAACGCCACCAAGTTCCCTTAAACTTTCAAGGCATGTTACTGTTGATGGCGTCTCTGTCGTGTATCACACCTTAACGTGTGCAGGATACACACGCTGGTGCAGTAAACAGCTTGTTATCGCAGTACAGCTCCATCCTCGTAAGAAAAGCAAGGGCTTAAAAAGCCAAGAACAGCTATTTCTTTTAATATTTAAATTAAGATTTTGTATTCCCAAGATGAAAACTTTCAAGGCAAGAAGGCAATAAACAAAACAAAATTCCCTAAAAAAAAAATCCTCCGGATCACACCAGCTAAATCCAGGCACTGCCAGATCAGTGGAAAGGTCAGATCTCGTATTCACCAAAAACAAGAGGACACACAACAGGTTAAAATGCTACCGTCCGGCAATGACCGGCTCTAATCATACCAAGCCGATGTGTAAAACCATCCGCCCGTCCAAAAACAAATTAGACAACAGTGCTCTCTGGTACTTTATAAATACAGAAGAAAGGAGGGCTGTTTTATTGAATATAGCGAACAAACCTTTCCGTCCGGCTATACCGTGCAGCCCCGCGACTCTGCATGCACCGAGTAGCCTTACGCTGCTAATACAAAAGCTCAGTTTGGCAATTCCAGGCATTTTCAGTGCTCAACATACGCCAAAACTACCCACTCTCTGCCTCTGACTTTGGTCTCGTTCCAAAAGGTCCTTTTTTTTTTTCCTCTCTTTTTTTTTTTTCTCTCTCTCTCTCTCTCTCTCGCTACAGCCGGTGCCACGTAGAGACGGGAGAGTTGGGCTCGAACATGGCCGCAGCCTCCAAAAAAGAGCCAAGTCCCAGCGTCCTGGCTTCCCCCTTCCAGACGGAAAACAAAATGGCCATGCAGCAGCCATTTTGTTTGCTGTGGGATGGGAGGGAGAAGGGAAGGGAGGGGAGACGCAGGCCAGGCGGGAGCACACGGGAAGGATGGGGGGGAGAGGGAGGGAGAAGGGAGGGCGTCGATTCGGCAGGAACCCAAAAGCTCCGCAGCGATGCCCGGGTGCGTCCTCCCTTCCTCCCGCCGGGGCTGAGCGGCCCCGTCCAGCCCTGCAGCAGGACCGATGCGGAGGGACAGACATGGGGTCAGCTTTTCCAGCTCTCCCAGGCCGGTTGAGCTGGAGTTGTCCAGCCTGACAGGGGTTACACTTCCTTCCCCGGTCCTGGCTGGCACCTCCATCCTGCCCGCTGGCACGGGCAAGCTCCTGCCTGGCCGCTGCTGGCACCGCAGGGCTCGGGCTCTGCGAGAGCTCCCGATGGGAGCCAGGCAGGAGAGCGGAAACCAACCCGGTAACGTCAAACTCCTGAACTTCCCTGGGCAGGAAACGGTGTAAATAACACCCACGGGGAGGGGGAGAGGAACCCGGAGCAGGCGAGGAGGCCTTGGGGACGGCGGCTCGGCGGCAGCATGGCCTCTGCAACCCAGATCCTAACGGCACCTGCAGCGAGGATGCCTGGGGAGGACCCATCCGAGGTTTCCTCGCTTGATCCCGTCTGGATGAGCCTGCCGAGGCCCATGCAGGGTTTGGGCTGGCCTGCAACGACGCCTCTCCGCTCTCAAGCACACACAGTGTGGGCAGCTGCCTGGTACCTGCCCATAACGCGGGGTGCGGGTCTGTCCCTGCCCTTCCAAGCACGGCAGGAGAAGCGAAAGGCTGTGCGAGCAGTGGAGGATGGGGCTTGCAGGCAGCCCTGCCTGCCCAGTGACCCGCTGGCTCGCTCCAGCGCCCGCAAAGCACCCCTTGAGCTCCGTGACTTTTGTCTTTCTGCCTTTCCGCAGACCAGCGCCACAACTGCCCATCCAGACAGCGCACCTACGGCTTGAGGGACCAGAGAAGCTTTTCACTCAACCCTCTCCTCCCTAAATCACAGGGCTGAGCTCACCGCTAGCAGCTTTACTGAAGAAGCCAACAAGCTGCGTAGACGAATCCCACCCACCACCACAGAGGTTAAGTCCCTTCAAGTCCTGACTAAAACCAGACAAGAGGTTTTTAGAGCAAGGCAAGCACCTCATGACCTTGTGTGAGAGTACCCAGCCCGGGAAGACCCTTAGGAGCACACAAATCAAACACCCCCTGGGCTTTCTGCTTCTGTAGATGAGGCAAGCGGTGAAAATCAGGACTGTTCCCAGGATTTAGGACGAGTAAGAGTTCCCGGTTACAAGCCCCATCCCCTAAGGATGCAGGGAACTGGAAGAGCCAAAACCTAGCACAGTTTTGAAGCTGTAGGAAAATCCTGTAAGGAAGGTTGGTAATTGGACAAGGCACTTTGTGGCATATTCATGTGGAAGAAATTTAAGCGCTGGAGGCTGGACCTGCTAAGCTTTATCTAGTCAGTGGGGAGGGCAATTTCTCTGCAGAGTAATTCAGAGCAGAAACATAATGCCAACATCTTGAATTATCCTGTAGAAGAAACCTAAAATCTTAAGGCTTTTTTTTAATAACCACCGTTCCTCACTATCTAAGCCTCACCAACTTTCTGCAAAGTAACCTCAGATCTCCAGGTGAAAATGGTTACGGATTTATTGCTTAGTAATTTGCTGTCACAAAAATAAGCATCAGCTGTAACAAACCCCATTGAGTGCCTGCTTGTCCTAACTTTTCATAGGAGTTTGGTGGGGAGCCATACGACCTCAGAGGTAGGTTTGTGCACTTCATATTAACCTTGTAGTTTGGGAAGTTTGAAGGTATTTGAGAGATCCAAGGCTGGTTTATTTTAATAGGCGTTGGGAAGGCAAGGCTCACTTGAAAGCCCTAGCCTTTGCACTGAAAGAATATTGTATTCCTTGTGCAATGCTCTTCCAGGAAAAACATCAAGGCAGCTTGCAGAATAAAGACCAAAGGGCTCGAGGTGCCTATAGCAATAGATCGAGAAATGGCCCCATGCATGATGTCGGGTTGAAGCTAGGAATGAGAAACAATTTCAGCTGTTCTGGCACCAAATACTCTCTTCTAGAAAAACGCTGACAAACTGAGGAACTTTATTTTTATCCTTATTCTAAGCAAAAACTTCTGAACACAGCAGGACAAGATACATTTACAAGGCAACGTGTTTTGCCTTTCCCAACAACAGGGCCCCTAGATCAGCTAGACAGCGCTTTCCTGGTGGGTCCTGAGGTGGAGCAACAGGGGATTACGGACACGCGCGGGGCTGGGATTGCCAAAGACATTAATAGCCCACACAAAATTGCATAGAGCCCCTCAGCACTATTTGCTTATTCAATATATCTGAGCCAAGTGGGGGGGTGGGTGTGAAAGATGGGAATAAGAACTTAGCAGCACGGAGGGGAAGGTATGACTGTAAGCAAGGGAAGGAGATCCCAAATGCACAGGTTTTGTAGACCTGGGTTACCGAGAGAGCTGAGATGGCTTGTGTTAGGAGAGGGAGGTGTGAATGCGATTAAAATGCTGGAGCTTTACAAAGGACAAGGGAGGATATTTTTGTAGCCTCCAATCTGGGCTGCTGTGGGCTTAGTAAACTGGTGGTAGATCAAGACGTGGTCATGAAAGGAGTCACTTCTACAGGGCAGGCCGCTTGCTTTTTGTGCTTTCTGCTTTCAGATGCTACTGCTGTGGCCTCACCAGAGCTTTCGGTCAAGGCACACCCTTGATGTTGCTGTTCAAGCTTCAAGGGTTATGAAGGGCTTGCTGCCTGCGCAAAAGCCGGCTGAAAGCCAGGAGCAAAGGGTTGGTAAGGCACATGGGCCCAAGAGAGAGGAGACTCTCTTCCTCGGGGATGATCCCCTGAATGCAGAGGTTGGTTCTCATTCTTCTACACACGTATACTTGCTGCCAAGGGTTGTCCTTTGATAGTAGGTAGAGCAAAGCAGGCTGGCTGACTTCAGAGCTGGGTGGGGGAACAAGACTCCCATTTCTGTTCGTGATCAGGACTCGTGAGAAAGGGTCTGTGATGCTGTCATGGGTCTTGCAAGCCAAAGAACTCTATCCTTGTGCTTTAGCTCTGTTTTTTCCTGCCACATTGTAAAGCTGTGGAAATCAGCTGCTCATCATCATGTGTTTGAGTCGATGGACTTCCTTGGCATCAAAGCTTCCCCTCTGGTTGTTTGCTGGAGTCTCTTCAGGTCTTATCCTGCTGGTCTATTCACATCCCAATGAGCCCATACAAACACAGCCCCACCATCGTCTCTCACATGCTCTCTCCTCCTTGCACTGACCCTTTTGCTCCTGGCTCATGAAATTTAGAGTGCATGAAAATGTGAGTAAGAAGCAAAGGGATTTTATTCATTTGCTGATGGGAAATACTTTCCTTGTGAATGAGGAGAAATGGCATTAGCTTTTTTCCTTGGTGCAAGCATGTGGGTGAACAGAATTGCCTTCTCCAGGTACATTCGGACGGACTCTTTTCTTCTCCAGGTTTGTCCAGCAGCACCTTTCCCCAGTGGGCCTGAGCACTCTCTTGGGAGTTTTTAGGACTCCTCCATTTCTGTCTCAGGGGAACAATGTACAGAAGGCGGCAGCAGCAACAACAAAATCATTTGGGAAGGAAAAAAACCCCAGACTTAGCAGCTGCATTGCTGAGCTCCTGCATCCAGTCTTAGAGAGTGACTTTGCCTCTGTTTCCTCCTTTAGGAGACAGATACTCCCTACCTGGAATGCTGAGAAGGTTACTTAGTTAATGTACTAATTAACCGAATGTGCTTTGAAGGGTGGAATTGCTTGAGGCAGTAGATCTCAAGAAGTTCTAAGTCTAATACTGGTTTTAACAAGGGTGGGCTCCCACTTACTTATAAGCTGGGACACATTGCCCTTAGCCAGAGAGAAAAGAATTGAACTTATCTGCATTATTTATACTGTCACCACAGCACATCTGAAGAAGAACGGCCAGAGTCCGTCCAAGCTCTTCCCTGCCTTCTTCTCCCATCGAGGCTGAAGACGACACTGACTTTCTTCTTCTCACAAGCACAGCTCTGGGGCTCCAGACCAACGAAGTGGAGAAACCCAAGCTAGGGTTTTTGACAACATTGCTAGTCTTTTTGGTACGTGCCCAGCAGTCTCTTTGTGACCCATATCCCACCTTGCCCTGGAGGACTGCGTGCACCCAAGACAGCTTCTCCTGTCTCTACCAGAAGATGGATGGTGGTAGAGGGCACTCTACCTACTAAAGTGAGAGGCAGCTTCACTTCCCACATCACTGGGACCCCTCCCAGACTGGATTTGGAACTGCAGCAGCAATGAATCCTGCAAGCCAAATCATTTTAGACTTTGGCCAGTCCTGAGCTCATCCAAAGGCCATTTCGTGCAGCTTCAAGTACCTTCTGTGTCTATAGAGGCAAATGATCAGCGAAGTCAAACCCCAGAGCACAGGCTGCAGCCTAGTTCTGAAAGGTCCCAACAAAGACGTAACCACCGGAGCTGATGGAAGTTGTTTGCCTTACTCAGGCATGAACACAGCAATCCATCTAGAGCCTGCAGTTCATCAGGGGCCCAAAAGTCACCCCTTAAGAGCGAGACTGTCCCCAGGCCATCCTGTGTGGGCTGGGAGGAAGAGGAATTGTGGCAGTTTTGATTGCTCAGGGAACTGAGGTCGAGTTTCATTTCCAAATGTGAGACTAAATTCTTCTTCCACTACAGTTTTGCAAGCTCTGAAAGCAGGTTTAGCTGGGTTCCTCCCCAGCTGAAAAAGGAAAGGCAAGGCAATCTCACAGCCGTTTCTTGTGTCACATTTATACAATGCAAAGGCCTAATCTTAAGCTGAAAATCATAATTAGGCAGGCAAGAACCTACAGTCTGAAAAATGCAGCCCATTTTCTAGTCTAGTCTGAGGCGTGTATTGTATTAGACTCTTAAGGACTGAGTTTTCAAAGCTGCATTTTCAGAAAAGAACTGCTGCTGAAAGCAGGCCCCCTAAAATAAGCAAGATTAGCAAATGTTCCCACCTCCACCAGTTCTGACGATGACACCAACAGACAGATTTTCATCACCCTTTTGGCTGAGCCCTTCTGGAACTGCGGACATATTTTCTACAGGCAGCGTTCTTTACAAAACTCCCCTTTTCCAACACAGAAACTATAACCATTCCTAATTGCAGCCAAGTTTGACCACAGATACCATAACACAGATCCATCTCTCTTCCCTCTTTGTTGATGCAAAAACGCCTTGGAGAAATAGTATCAATATGTCTTTGCTAATTGATGGTGTTGTGTTGGCTTTGACCCATCAGTTGATTGGCCATCCCCAACTGTCATTTCCTAAACCCAGTATCTTTCTGCTTGTTTATCTTCCCTGGCCTTGTTTGCACACAGCCACCACCCAAAAACCTCTCTCTGTCCAGGGAGTAGGATTTATCGCCTCTGTTTCAGTAGCAGCAGAACACAGAACAATGTAGGGCCTATGCAAACAAGTACTGCTGTTTTCTTTTGCTTTTCCTTTATTCCTTCGTGGTAAATCAGTGCATTCCAAAACAAACAAAAATCAGAAGATTTAGGACCCAAAGAGCAATCCAGAGCAATATAATAGGGGCTGAAGACAGGTTGCATTTAGAAGTTACGCAACAAGTACCCCTTGAAAGCAAGTGAAATGTTTAATCTGGGATGCATACCTCGAATTGTTTCTGGCCAGTAGTGACGTTTGGGCATTCTGTAAATGGCAGAAGCTCGGGTGCCTGGATCACTTAACTCCACACGCAGGAGAGACCTGGGCCGAGCATGTAAACTGCTCTGGGTAAGGACCATCTTTATCTGCTGTATGTGGACAGCACTTAGTACAATGGATCCCTAAAGACGCTCCAACGACCAAATGCGACACAACTAAGAGCTGATACAAGTGCAGGCTGACACAGCTTGAGCATGCAGGACACCAGGTCTGGGAATTATAACCCTTAGATTTTGTCCTGACTCTGTCACCAAGCTTGACTTTCAGAAGACCCTAAAGGACCATGTAAGCATTATGAAAAAGCATTGATCTGCACATCAGCTCCTCCTTCAACTTCACTTCAGCCCAAGCTGGCACGTTGGCCTGGTATTTGCAAGCCAACGCAGGGCTGCCACACGTTTTACCTGTAGTTGGATAAGATTGCCAAGGAAAAGAAGGCGAAACGAATCCTCGGGATCCCGCACCAGCACCTATCAACTTTAACCAGCGTTCTTACAGAGCAGGACTGAAAGCCCAGTCCCTTCTGCGACCACGCGGGGACCGTATAGCCGGGACTCAGGATCCCACATGATGAACAAGACTTTACAAGCCTGGCAGCCAAACATAATCCACCGTTACCTGCTTGCAGGAAAGCTGAGCTCAGATGAGCAGGCAGCGTCCGGAAAGCTGAGCTTATCAACGTGTTACAAACATCACTTTGAGCTCTTGTTCAAAGCCCTTTGGAGAAGACACCCGCCCTCCCTCTAAAGAAGAGGCTTTTCCTGGGCTTGGTCCTGGTGTTTGCAGCAATTTCAGCCGGTTTGTTGGCCGCAGATCTCCTGGGGCTCCCGCTGCCCTGACCTACGCTGCTGGGCCTGGCGGGGAGAGGGAGCAGACATCGTCACGGCGTCCACGGCACAGAGCGAGACTTGTTCTCAGCCTGCCTGGAGTGGCCACGGCAGACACGGATAAAAACAGCGCCCGGGAGGCATCTGCCTGCGACGGGGCGTGCGCTGTTGATGCGCAGGGATGAACAGATGGGTTGATTACACAGGGAGAAACGGACACTAATCGTATCCAGATTCACCAGCTGCAGGATTTCCTCCTGAGCCCTAAAGGACAGGAAGCCCTTACCTGCTTCGTTATCCTGTCTCTGTTCATTAGCCCCTTTCCCCGCCCTGGGAACCGCATCTTGGCTAATCCCCTGGGCAGGGGAGGGCCCAGACTGCAAAGCTGACATCCAGATGGGAACTCCCAGTGCTCAGGCATGGCTGGATCCACCCCCAGGCCAGGGGCCTATCCTGGCTGTCAGCTCCAGCACAGCCCGGCTCCACCGGCTCAAGTTTTCCTACTCCGGGGAGCTCATTGCCAGATTCTCCTTTTGTTGCTGCCTCTCTGAACAGCCGGGAAGATTTCGGGACTAACGAGAGCGAGTTGTGCAACAAAGACTGTGTTGGGGTTTGACACATCGTGCATCTCCACGTCTCTGCTGAGATGCAGCCGCTCCTGGGGTGGAGTCTGGTGTGTGTTGAACGGCACACGGCCGGTGGAGCAAGGCAGCAAAGGAGCTTTTGGAGATGTAAAACAGCAGAGGCAATCCCCCAGCAGGCTGTAGGCCGACTGGCCAGACTGAACTGGGAGGTGATGGTGAAGACCTTGTCTGTATTCATATTCCTGGGAGACTGAAACGTGCTGAACGGTTGGGTTTCATCACCAGCTTAGCTTTTGTGCAGTGCCAGCTTGGAGAAAGGAGCAAACCCCTCCTAGACCCCTTTATCCATGTCCCTCTGCGTCCATCCCAGCTCTTTTCGGCCGCAGGGATGTGCTCCCCAGGCAGCATGGCTGGAGGGATGATCCCAGGAGTCCTCCCTGTGGGGCTGCTCAGCTCCCAGGGTCTCAGCCCCATCCTTCTCCCACAAACAGGAGCCCTGGGAGTGGATGTGCAGAAATTCAAGCTGTTGATCACGTCGGTATCAGCACCCTCCCTGACTTTTGGTGGAGTCTCCACAGGAGGACTGCAGCCTGCTTGAAAAACGTCATAATCCAAGCTGCTGCTCTGAGTGGGGCTTTTGGGGACCCTCTCTCTTTGCATGCCCAGGGTGTCTCCATTCCTAGTCCTCAGGCTTCTGTTGTCAAATTCGGTACAAGCAAATTAGCCTGCTCCCATCCTGCTGCCTGCTCCCATCCTGCTGCCTGCTCCCGTCCTGCTGCCTGCTCCCAAGCCATCCTGGCTCCGCACGCCGCGATGCCACGTGCTGCCTCTTTAACCTCCATTCCTCTCTGCAGAGCCAGTGCCCGGTGCCAAGCAAGCCAAGACTAAAGGAGAGGAGAACTGCTCCCTGAATTCTTGGTGTTACTCCCAGCACCTCCCTGCCCAGACGAAGCTGCTTCAAGTCCCCACGCCTGGCCCTAAAACATCAGCACGGGCCATCCCGTGAGTTCAAACCAGACCCTGGCAATCCTGACTGAACAGTTGACCGAGCCAAAGGTGGCCGTGGCTGCCCCGCAGAGCCTTCAAGCTGGGGGGAGGAGGAAGAAGAAGCAGCGCAACGCTTGTCATGGTCTTGCAGGTGAGGAGAAACCTCCTGCCCGGTCCTGCATGGGCTGGGGCTGCCCTGAGATGCATGGCCATCTCCCTTGGGCTGGTCCTCGGTCCCCAAGACCAGCAGGACAGTGACACTGGTGTGCTGCAGCAGTCACAGGACAGGACAGCCCTGGTGGGAGAGGCAGAGGTGCGTGCACAGCCACCCCACAGCCTGCCTGCGGACCTCCAAAAACCACAGTGTGTTACACAGGGGGTGATATTTGGTTGTCATCATCACGACAATATAACACCTACCACGTTGACTCCACAGACCCCGCTTCATGCGGCCTGTTGGTTGTGCCCTTTGCTGGGCTACTTCTTTTACGTTTTCTGTGGCCAGGACTCTCTCGTGAGCCACCCTAGCATGGCCAACCCAGCATGCATTAGCCCGACGTATCTCATGGGCTTTCCAGCTGCAAAGCCAGACAGCACAGCTCAGTGCCCATGAGCAACCCTACAACAACAAACCGGCCGCCTCGCTTTGTCCTCCCAGACCTCACCTTTCGCAGCAGCCAAGTAACATCAAAGATAAACAGTAGCCATGAGCAACTCCACAATAACAAACCAGTACTACAGAAAAAAAGTGGAGGGAAATTAGGGAATAAAAGGTGGCAGAGAGAGAGAAAAAGCTGCGGGAAGGAAAATAAACGATATTGATTCTTCTGAGGACCAGCTGTGGGGAAGGTGAATCAGATCTGGGCACCTCTGGATACTGTATGTTCCCCATGGTGCATCAAGCTGCAAGCATCAGCTCTCCCTTGGATGTGTTTCTACAAGGATCCCATTAAATTTGTTCCCCCAAATCCATTGGATCAATTAGTGGAAAGGCTGAGGACAGAGCCCACAAAGGCCAAATGCAGTCTCCCTGCCTTCTACCCCTTCTTTCCCCACCAGAAAAGGTCCCTGGAGTGGTGAAGCTGATTACATGGATGGTTCAGCATGGGGTAAGCTGGTCCCCTCAGGTCTGGCCTGTGGAGACACAGAGCACAGCATTTTCTGCAACTGTAAATCAGGCAATTTTCACCAATGCAAGTTTTGCTCCGGGATTATTTAAAAAAAATTAAAAAAAAGGAAAAAGAAAACGGGAAATCACAATCCAAAGTCTGCCTTGGCCAAACCTGGCCCTTTTAAGGAAAGGAAATTTCCCAGAGCCACCCTCGACAAACCTGGAGGCCTGATCCTGCTCTCAGGAATGTCAGGGCAAATCCAGAGCGGCTCTGCTGACTGCTGGGGGATTATAGCAGCCAAATGAGGCTTGAGCCTTGGAGAAAAGCTCCTGGTCTCCCGCCTGGAGATGGAGCAGAGCTCGTACCAGAGCAGCCTGAGAGCAAACTCGGAATTCAAAGGCAATAAACAGCAGAAAGATCCAACTCCCAGTTTTAAGAATTCACCCTTTTTGCTGAGCCATGTTCTGGAAGCACGAGCCCTATTTTGCTGCGAGCTGTGTGGAATAAAACAGCTGTGTCCCTTGGCTGGATGGCTCTTCCAGGGGTGCCAGATGTTTTGCTTAGGACACGTCAGAAGCGTCTTGCTTGCGTTCAGACTTTCTCTCCTCTCGGGCTGCCCGCTGCAGAGCCCACTGGAGCTTCAGTGGGATTTTTTATATCCGCCCTCCACCAGCTTTTCCCAGGGAAGCAACAGGGATTGGGAGCAAATTGGGAAAGGTCTGCTTTCACCCCAGCCCCTGTTTGTATAAATAATCTGCCAGGAGAAAGCTGGACTGATGAGCAAAACGCTCGTGCTGCCTTCTCACTGGCCTTAAAGGTCTGGACACAAACTGGTGCGTAACCACGCTCCGCTGAAGATGGCATCCCAACACATTTTGGGGTTCAGACCCCACGAATGACTCGCTGCCCCCAGCTCCCGCAATGCAGGAGTTTCAGCTTCCAAACCAACCGTGGGGTCTTGTGAAAACCTACCTACGGCAGTGCCGAGCGGCACACCAGCGAGCGGCAAGGTTCGGAGCCAGATCCCGGTGTCGCAGCTGCCAAACCTGGGTTCAGGCGGCCACGCAGCTCGCTGCAGGGCCGGGAAGATGTGCAACACCCAGGGACAGCGTCTCTGGGAAGCAAGGAGCGGGTGAGAGAAATTTGGGGATGTCCCCAGAGCACAGCTGAGGTGACCAGCGCAGGCTGGCGGGTCATGGAAGCAAAGCAGGGCCAGGGCACTCGGGTGCTTTGTGGCCCGTCTGAAGGCTTTACCGGAGGGCCATGTGTCCTCACTGAAAGAGGGTTTTTTTTTTTCGGAGAAGGGAGGAGGAGGGCAGAAACTGGATGGGGAGAAAAGAGGAGGAAAAATTGGTGAAGGAGGAGGGGTAGCTTTCATGGCTCCTGAGCGCCTATGGAGCGCACGGCAGCCGGGAAGGACGACCCTGCCCTGCACACAAGCTGCTTTTGTTGCGTCCCAAACGGGCCTAAATTAAGTTTGACAGAAAGAGGGCAGATTCACACACGTTGGGGCCAAACCCCCGGGCTCGGTTACGGCCGGGCAGACCCGGCGAGCTTCGGCGCGGCGCTGCCTAATCTCACCCGGGTGCGAGGGGAGAGGCGCGAACCTCCACGAGGCCGGAGGTGCGAGTGGCCGTGTTAATCACCCCGATGCCTTCGCAAAGCAGCTTCCTCCCGGGAGCGCCCGGCTCAGTCCATCTCCAAAGCCTAAAGGCCGCCATCGCTCCGGAAAAAGCAGCCGCCAGCCGCTGCCGGAGCCCTCCCTCGGCCGGCTTCACCCGCCGGGGCCGGCAGAGCCTCCCGCCCCGCTCCCGGCCCTGCCGCCCCGCTCCCGGCCCTGCCGCCCGCGTTGGCACGCCGTGCCAGCGTGAAAAAACAGCCAGCTTCTAAACAGTTAACGCTGACAAAACCAGACCGCTTCAGTTCCCTCCTTCCCGAATCGCTCCTGGTGTAATTCACCCCCCCAAACCGAAATAAAATTATCCTCCTCCTCTGACCTCGCCCAGGCGTCCTCCCTCCCTCCCGTCCTCCCTCTCCCTCCTTCCACCCTTCCCGTGCCCCCACCCTGCGCTGGCACGGCCGGCCGGGAGCACGCGTGCCCCCGCCGGTCTGCTCGGCACCAGGAGCTCCCACCACGTTAGCTGCGGCTGCCATGTTGAATTGCAAATCCGACATGATTCGACATATTTTTTTCCCCCCTCTGCGGTGCCCGGTGGGGAACTAAAGAAGCACCCGTGTGACACGCACCCAGCCCCGGGTGGCTCTCAGGGACGTCCCGGGCGGCGGGGCGAGGGCAGGGAGAGAAATCACCCTCCAGTCCTGCTCCAAACACTGCACGTAGGGACCTGCCTATCTGCTATACATCCCTCTCTATAGGAGACCGATTTTAAAGTCGGATGTTTTAGCACCAAGGGCCGGAGGACTCGATGGGAAGGGGTTTCGGGGAGAAGGCAGGTTACAGCAACAACAAAGCGACTGAGCAACTGGAGGAACAAAACGTTATTTCAAATCAAAGGCAAAAAAACCCAACCGCACGAACAAAAAAAAAAAAAATACCCAAAATTAAGAGTGAGGTTCGATTCCGTACCAAGGCAGCAAGAGAGACGCACCGTGGAAGAGAGTGGTTTTGTTGTTGAGTGGTGGCTGGATTTAGCTCCGCTTATCCGGACAATCATCGGGGAAGGATCCTTTTCCGAGAAAGGCCAGTTTGAGTGAGACAGCTTTTTTTTTTCCCTTCTCTCGCTCGCTCTCTCCCCTTTCCTTCTCCTCGCAGCTCAACGCCAAGAAATGGGCGGTGCCTGGATGCCAGGCTCCATCCGAACGAGACACCCAAGGCCAACGGAGGCTGGCACAAAGGCGAGCTGGCAGGAATTCCTGCACTCGGAGACGCGCGCCCACGGGACGAGCCCGCCACCTCCCAAAAAATCAACCTCCGACACCGCCCGCTCCAAAAAGTTGCCCCGTTGGGCTCACAAACACCCCACCAGGCTCAAGTGCAGGGTGGGGGGAAAAAAGGACAAGGGAAGGAAAAAAATAAAAGCCAAGACCTTCCTTTGCATCGACGCAGGTTAAACAAAAGGCCTGGGGAGGAAGATTATTTTTTTTTCCGCCCCCCCCCGGGCTCTTTTCCCGCCTGCCCGTCCCCCTCCTCCTTCCTCACGCCCTCCGTCGCTGGCTCCCTCGCCCGCCGCCCCAACGTCCAGGCAGAAATGAGCCCTGGGCTCCCTCCTTCCTGGTTTTAGCACGACAGGAGGCGGTGGGTCCTTGAATAGGAACACACACACCCAACGCGAGAGGGATCCGACGAGGGGGGGTGAAAAAAGAAAAAGGACCAAAAAAAATATATATACAAACAACAACCCACCCGCCATGGAGGAAGGTTGGGAGCCGTCGCCGCCAAAGGAGGGGCGGATTGGGGGTGGTTTGGGTGCCAGGGGGTATTTTTGGCCTTTTTTGGGGGGGGGCCTTATTTGCTGCCCTAGCACCTGGGTTGTGCCGCTTGTAAAAAGGGAGTCACGGCGGGTTGGGGAAAGGACCGGAGAGAGGCGGGGGGGCGGGGGGGGGGGGGCAGCCGGGGTTGGTAGCGCTGCTGGGGAGATGCCAAAAAAACAAAACAAAACACGTTTTCATTTTGTCTGCACCAGCCTGGGCGCAGGCGAGCGCGGGAGAGAGGGAGGGAGAGGGAGGCGCACGCCGCCAGAAAGCTGCCGCGCTCAGACGCGGGCCTGCGGCCACGTCCCTCCGCAGCCGCCCCGGCACCCGCTCCCGCTCCCTCGTCCCCCTCTCCCTGCCCACCCGGCTTCGCCTGCCAAGTCCGAGTTGGCACGGCTCCCCCGGCTGCGCCGAACAAAGCCGTCACCCATCCCCGAGCCGGCGCTGACAGTAAGCAAAGTGACAGGCGCATCTTCCGCATGTTAATCCAAACGGCGAGAAGGCGAACGAACGGCGGAGGCCCCCCCCTTGCCATGCACGCGAAAACAGCCCCCCCCACCGCCGCCGGCCTGCGCACCCCACCCTTGGCACCCGCCCGCCCCGCCGGCCTCGTGCGGGGATGGCGAGGCCCCCGCCGGCGGGAGCACCGAAGCCTCCCCGTCGGCGAGGTTTAAATCGAGCCAAAGCCCCGCTCGGCGGGCAAACGAGGCCACTCGGCATCTGCTGTACCTGTTCCCGCTGCCTTCATCTCGCCTTGGAACCGTGACAAGAGCGCACTCGCCTCTGGTGGGCTCTCAAAGCCGCGGGTCTGTAACCCTTTGCAGGAAGTTGGCACCGATCCCAGGTAGGACTTTACTCCCCGGCTCTCGCTCTCTCCCCCCACCGCCGCCTCCCGCTCCCTCCCCTCCGCTCCCCCACCCATCCTGTCCCTTGGGCCCCTTCTCGCGTCCCCCCAAAACACCACCCGGCCCCCCGTTCCCCCTCCGACGCTTCGGCCGCCTCGGCGGCGGCCAGGGGGACAACGCGAGGGGCGGCCGACTGCTGCTGGGCGCCCGCCGAGCCCCGCGCGCCCGCCGCTCTTGCACACATACCCTTTCAGGATGACCTGGGCAAGACAGAGAACAACAACTTCCTGCTCCGGCTCCCTAAAACGCCTGTTTCCACGCAGGGGTTAGGCGGCGCGGCGAGACGGGGGGAGCTGGGAGGAGGTTTGGGGGTTTGTCGTCATTGAACCATGCTTTTTTTTTTTTTTTTTTGGCCTTTTTTTCTTTTTTTTTTGCCTTTTTTCTTTTTTTTTTTTTGCCTTTTTTCTTCTTTTTTTAATGCTCTTTTTTTTTTTTTTTTTTTTTTTTTTGGAAACGTATATTTTTGCCCGGCAGCCCGAACCCAACGCGAAGGGAAAGCAGGGGAAGAGAAATCAAATGGGAAGAGAATAGCTCCAAGTCGGCAGGACAATGCACGGGAAACGGGGAGATTAGCGTAGCTCTCGAAATCCATCGCGCCCGCCCCGTTTCTGAACCGTTCGCCCCCACGCCTCGTCTTTTTTAATTCTCCCAGCTCCTGAATTATTCCAGTCCACGAGCGGGAGGGGAGTGCACAGTCCGGAGTCCCTCGGAGCTGCCAAGAGCATTGCAACAGGAAAGAAAGAAAGCGAGAGAGGGAGAGCCAGGCAGAGCCCTCACAATCGAGCAGCGAGAAGAGCAAGGAGAAATTAACATCCAATTAGTGCCGTGTTTAACGAGGGAGACAGAGGCGGCTGTTGTTTTATTGCCCTGTTCTTTTCAGGCGCATCTGACAGGCAGCGGGGAAGGCACCCCTGCTCCAAGTGACGTCATCATATTTTATTTTTTAATTATTTTTTTTTCCCCCCTCTTTTTCCCCCCCGTCTTTCCTCCTCCAAGTTTCGCGGAGACCATCTCGGCAACTCGGCCAGGGAAATTCGGGACTTTCTCGCATTCGAGCCGCCGGCTCCCCCCTCTGCCTCTGGCCTCCTTCCCCCTCCCCATCCACCAACACCAACCCCGGAAAAACAAACGCGCCAACCCACCCCAAAGTCTTTGTTCTTCCAAAAAAAAAAAAAAAAAAAAAAAAAAGGAAGAAAAAAAAAAAAATAAGAAACGTTGGGATCAGAGCCGGAGGGAGCCCGGAGGAGGTTTCTCTCCGCGTGCGCGTCCGAGTGCGTGCGTGCGTCTGTCCCCTCTCCCGTCCCTCTCCCCAGACGGCTCGCTCGCCTTGTAAAACTTTGCGGCATGTGACGCTGCTCCAGCCTCCTCTGGCAGCCTGACAAGAGCCGCGCCGCCCGGCCGCAGAGCGCAGGCGGCTTTTAAGGGAGAAACTCCATTCCTAAAGAGCAGAGAATTAACACGTTTCCAGCGAGGGACGGCGCCTCGGACAACGGCCGCTGCGGCAGCGATGCGGACCCTCGCTGCCCTGGCCCGGCCATCGGGTCGCGGCAGGGGGAGAGATGCCGAATCAAAAGCTGGGGAGACTTTTCCCCCCTTCCCAGCTCGCCAGGCCTCCTGCTTCTCCCCCGGGATGGGGGGCCCGGCGCCGTGCAAGCACCGAGGGAGGCGTGCGGGGGCCACGGCGGCTGCGGGGAAAGGCCTCGCGGCTGACCCCGGCTGGCCTGTGCCTCCTCCTCTTGCCCCCAAGGCCCAGGGTCTCTGTGGAGTGGGATAAAATGCCGCCGGCTCCCCCCGAGACCACTGCCACCCCGGGAGGGGACAGGGCAGCTTGGCTTGGGGGGATTTGAGGGAGTTCTCCCCCAAAAAAGGGCCTGCAGCAGGCAAAGGGGGGTGTGGAAAGCAGCCGTTCCCCTCCTCTTACGGACAAAGCCACCACCGCCAGCGTGGCAGGTCAGGCCACCGCGCCAAGCTTTCCCGCCGTGCCCTTTGTGGCCTTTTCTCCTTGTTTCCAGCCGGGATTTCCCTTGCCCAGGGGGGAGGAATCCAGCAGGACCTGGCTCCTCCATAACCTCCCGCTTCGGGCGAAGGCCATCGCAGAGGACGGGGCCACCCCGCTCCCACCGAGGACTTGCCTGTGCAGAGACAGGGGATGGGTCTAGGGCCACCGCGCTGCTGGCGTCTGGGTCCAGTCCAAGTCCCCACCCTGAGCATTTCCCGGCACCAGCCGATCCCACCTCCCTGGCAGCAGGATCTCCTTTGCGAGGGTTATTATTTTATAATTATATATTTTTTAAAAGGATTATTTGCCTACGTGGAGCTCGGTGCTGCGGGAGAACAGCGCAAACAGCCTTATCGAGGGCAGCCGTGCCACAGGGGCACTTCCTCATGCGTGGCCACAAAACAGGGCCCCCACCGTCGCTGCCGGGGCAGGGGAGGGCTGGCAGGGGGCACTGGCAGCCCCTGGCCTTCCCGCTGACCAGACACCAAGGTGACGGGCACCGTACAGTCCTTGGGAGAGGTCTGCCGGGCTGCTTTCCTCCCAGCTCCGCAGTGGGGAGAGCAGCACGGCGGGGTGGGGATTCGGTTTTAACGGAAGGGTCTTCAGCAGGACGGCTCTGGAGGGAGAAAGGGACGGACGATGCAATCGCTCCGAGCTCAGCTGCACTTTCCCTGTGCACAAGGGCTTCAGCAGCACCTCGTTGCTCCCCAAATCCTGCCAGACCCAAGCGTCCGGGCCCTGCGGAGTGTCAGGGCAGCCTTGACCTGAGTTTCCCTCTCCTGGCTGCGGTCGCTGCCTCCTTTCTCCCCCTGGCAGCTGGGAGCAGATGAGGCCAAAGTCCCGGCAATCTCTGTTTTCCACCGAGGGCTGATAAACCGCGCGGGCACAGAGCAGCAGCGATCTCCACCCATCCCGGTTTTGTGCAGGAGAGAGTCAATATTTAAACCCAAGTTTGTTTCCTGGACAGATAGCAGAGCGCTGGGGCTGTGTGTGGGAGAAATCCCCGGCTCCATCTTGGGCGCCGGACCCAAACCTCCTCCTACCCCCCTTCATTTGTTCTCCTGACCGCAGGTTTCACCCCACATCCCCTCTCCTGCGGGAGCAGGGCCCCGGCCCCATCAGCTCTGCTACATGAGCACCAGCTGCAGGACCAGGCACCCGCTAACGGGGCAGCAATTTAAGGGAGGGAGGTGCCCAGCCAAAGTTTGGGTTGTTTCCTTGCCTGCTGCTGGTGTGGGTGCTGTCCCTGTGGTAGGACACCTCAAACAAAGCATGGTAGAAGAACAACCAGGGTCAGAAATAGGAAGAAAATATTTAACTACCCTGTGAACATCAGCCCCTGCTTCAAGGTAAGGCAGTGCACTGAAAGCTTTGCAACCTGGTTGTCATTTCCATTGACCAAAACCTATATTCAAGTGGTTTGTTTCCAGCAAAGTTTGTGGCTCCCAGTGAACTGGGCAGAAACTGCTGGCAGGGTGTTTGCTCTGGTGCAGATTTAGGTGAATTCCTTCAAGGAAATGGCACTTTTCATTGCAGTGGCTGTAGCCAGGCTGTGCACAGGGTGTAGGAGGTTTTACAGGCATGTGACCAGCAGAAGATGGCCTTAATTTTGAGGGTAAAGGTGTAATACTCCTTTAGGATGTTGTGTGATCTGGGAGATGCAGTGCCTGGTGTTGGGGTGGGCAAGGAACTAGCTAATGTGGTAAAAGGCTGGTGGGTGAGAATCCTGTGAGCTGTGGAGGGGAGGGTGGAGCGGCTGAGCCCACCCAGTGGGTCTGACAGCACCAAAGGGTCTCCATCAATCCTTCTGGAAGAGCTCAGGGTCAGTTTTAACTCTAAACGCCTCCTTTCACGTATTTTTATGTCCTATTTTCATGTGCTTTCAAGCAGCCAAGCCCGCTGCTGCCTCCACCCCCGCTCCAGGGGCACCCAATGCAGTTTGCTCAGCCGAACCCTGCTGACCTTCTGTGGAGGTGAGGAAGATCAGAGGGAATCTGAGTTTGCACCAGCTGGTTTAGCCCCTGCTTTGGGGAGGAAACCAAAGGAAGTGCCCGTCTTAAACAGAAAGCCCTGAGCAAGGGAGCCCGGTATGCAGGGAAAAAAATTAACACTTTTTTCAAAAAAGAAACACGCCAGAGTTGTTGTTTAATCGTTGTATTTTGGAGCACAATTAAATCCTCTTTGAAATAATCTCTGGTGTTAGGGAACAGGGCCATGCATTATTTAACTTCTGGTACCGTAACATAAACTGTATGGGAGGAAGGGGGAGGACAAACAGGACCAACTTCACTACACCGAAGGGAGCTGGGTGGGGACTGCTGGTCCCAGCATGTACCAGCTCTGTCCCACAAGCCCTGGCTGGGAGGTGTGGATTAAACCTGTCTGATGGAGGAAAACCCCTGTGTGACGGCAGGTCGGGGTCCCCAGGAGGAGATGTGATCCCAGCTGCTGCTCCTGCAGCAGCACCCAGGAATCTGCTCAAGGACCCCAACACCTCTTCCCAGGGAGAGCAGCAACACCTCTGTGCAAAAGACTGCTTCGTGGGGGGACCAAAACGGGGAAAATCTGCCTGGCTGCCATGACAGCACAGGCTGGTGCAAAAAAAACAACTTCTTGTCTGAGGAGCTGAGGATAAATCCTGCCCTGCTGCCACCGGTGAGCTCTGCTACACAGAGCCAGGCGTGCGAGGAGCCCTTCGCCCCGGGGCCTCGCAAGCCTTTGGCCAGCTCGGGGTTTATTCCTTTATTCCAGGCAGCACCGGCCCGAACGCCGCTCCTGCGAGGCGAACCCCTCAGCGTGCAGCCAGGACACCGCCACGCAGCAGCCCGGCGCCGCGGCACGTGGCTCCGTGGCCATCGGGGACACGGCGACACTTGGCTTCGGCAGGAGCCCGGCGGGGCTCGTGGCCCTGCCGGCTGGGAGCCACCTGAGCCGCGCCGCAGTGCCGGTCCAACCCAGAACCCACCTCCCCTGAGAACTGTGTACAGGCTGCGTGCCCGGGCGACACCCCGCAGCTCTGTGGGGTGTAGCCCGAATTCAGCCCGTCCCGCTGCAAAAAGCCTTCCCAAAGCAGCTGCCGTCTGCGGCGCACGTCCCTCCCAAGTGCTCCCTCTGTGTCCAAGTCCCACCGCTGCCCCGGAGCCGAGCCGTACCTGTCTCTTTGGGACTGTGCTGTTCGATGTAGTGGGACTCTGTTCCCCTCTTCTGTTTCGATACTGTCATTTCCCTTTCACGCCCACGGGAGGTGCTGCCATCCCTAGCGTTCAGGTACCCTCAAAACCTTAAATATGGGTCACAAAGTCTATCTCGCCCAGGATGAGCTACCCGCCACACAAACGTTTGCCCTCTCCAGAAGAGATGAAACAGGAGGCTGGTCAGCTGGCACAGCCTTCCCAGCAAGGTGACCCTGGATCTCCTGCTGCTTCTCAGCTTAGGCAGGACGAAGCAGTCTTTTGACCCTGCATCTCAGGGCTGGCTTAAGTACCTGGGCATTTTCTGGCTTCCTGGACTTCCCCAGTGACTCCAGAGCTACAGCCTGGACCAAAGAGACAAGACAACGCCCTTCTGCTCTCCCTGGTACGCATCCCAGTTGAGACAGCCGTGAGGATGGAGCTTTGGTCCAGCTGGAACCTGAAGCCAGATCTCAGAAGCCAACTTGCTGCTGGCCTGGCTGGAGAGGAGGTGTCTTGTTCTGGCACCACGCACTTCAGATCGAAAAGAAAAAGTACACATATATCGAAACAAGCTTGGGGTTTCTCGAGGAGTCCACGTTCACCACCTCTCCCTGCCAAGGAGTCAGTCGATGGGGAAGCAGGCGGCTGGCATGGGCGCTCGGCGGAAGAGCAGGCTGGAGCCACGGAACAGCTGCCCCTGGGGAGGAGACAGAGAGCAGGGTCAGGGCAGCCACGCTGAGACCCGGCTGGGGAACTGCAGCTGGTTTAGCAGGAACCAACTCGTGCCCACGGCAAGGTCCGAGCATCCCAGGTCGCTACGGAGGAGAAAGCGGGGTTTGAGCCCCGTGGGTGCTGGAGCTGGGCATTTCCCCCAGGGATGATGGACGGAGAGGGACAGAGCCACCTTGCTTTGCTGCGTGCCACGCGCTGGCTAAAAGCTTGCAGGCTGCAAGCTCAGGGCATGCAACGGGCAGACCAGTACTGCCACGCCGGGTGGCAGTGCCAGAACTGGAGGGATGGAAACTGCTTACAGACCATCACGGATGCAGCGCGGTGCTGGAGACCTTGGGAAGGAGCAGAGGGAGCCCCAAAAGCCCTGCGTGTGCGCTGCTCCCTCACCTGAGCACTGAGATACCTCCAGCAATGGATCCAGGATGTGAAGGCGGGAGCGTAGGGAGGGAGGCCGGCACGCAATCTGCATGGCAACGAGAAATAGCTGAGACAGTCTGTACAGATGTCACGTCACCGAGACAGGTAACACAAGAGCAGCAGCAAGTGTAAGTGAGGACACAGAAACGGTGTCCGCACCGGGCTGGAGGCCAAATGACCAGCTCATTATTTACAATGCAACAGATCAAGTAATTTAATTACCCCTGGAGTGCACAAACAAGGAGTGTTACCTGGATACGTGAAGAGACCAGCACTATATGCTGTATCTACACCTTCAAGAGCCAGCAGATACTGAGCAAACACTACACCAGCGGCTTGGATCCAGCCCCCTTCCCATAAGCAGACGACTTCTTGCAGCAGTGCGACCGGGAAAGCAAGCCTGGTCCTGCTCCTCTCTGCACCCATCCCCACACTTAGTCCTTTTGTTTTCCCTCGTGCTGCTCCCCGGAGCCAGCACGGTCCCTTTGATCCCTTCTGCCTCTGGTCTAGTTCAGATCTGACCACACCACCACGACTCTTCCCTATTTCTCTCCGCTTGAGCTTTTGTGCTGCTCTTGTCTGTGCCCTCTGATCTAAAATTATAAGCGACCTGGGACAGGAAACGAGCCAACTCTGCGAGGTGCCATATAGTTTACGGTTCTGTATGAAAGCTTTACGGTCGTTAGCGGAGGATTCAGACAACAAGGGGCTGGAAGAAAGGAAGGGGAAAGCCTTAGATCTCAGCGTGACGGACATACCCACAGTTGTTCACTGCCATGAGATCTCCCACGAGAAGGAACGGGTACGTCAGCATGCTCACAGCGATCTGAAAGCACAGAAAACCAGTGGCCTCTCGAATGCTCATCATGTCAAAAAAAACCCCTTTTGCATGGTAGCAAAGTTATCCTCATTTGGACATAAAGTACAGACCAGCCTTTGCCCCCAGACCATGAGCTCTCGCCCCACGGATGGCAGGAAGAGGGGAAAGGACATGGCGGTTGCCTACGTACCCCCATCACGAATTTTGTGTAGCTCCGGATCACCGATGCCTGGCTGAACTGGAAAGAGAAACCAAAGGGATTCTGGAGGAGGTGGATGACACCAGGCTGTCGCTGTCATTATGTGCCACCCTTTGAGCCTGAGATGATGGGTGTGGGGCAGGGGGACGAGGCAGAAAGCAACAGTAACCACACTGCATCCTGGCTGAGAACCACGGAAGAAATTTACTGTCAAACCTGACCCCTTCAACTGCAGCTGAAACACAGCCCTGAGCAGACACTGCAGCTTTAGAGCTTTTACAGGGATTCAGCCAAAGGCACTGCAGCTTTAGAGCTTCTACAGCCAAAGCCCAGTGCCTGTTTGCATTAAATTAGCCCCCGCTCCCCAATAACTCTTTCCAACTGCAGGTGCTTTTGCACAGGCCCCCCCGAACCCTCCATCAGGCACTTCCACTCACGTTATCATCCACTGCGTAGGTGTTAATGAAGTGAGCCAGGAGGTTGCAGCACCAGAGGAAGATGACGTCCCCCAAGATGTGAGGGACTAAACCGCTGCAATGGCAAAAAGAGGGGCGTGAGGCGCAGAAGGGTCCCAGTGCCGCCTTCCGAGGCGCCCAGCCCTCCCCCCAACAGCACAGAGGAACCCCGCTCCCCCAAAAAGCATCTACTTTGGGAGGAACTCAAAGGGAGAAGGGGAGATTGCAGGGAAATGCTCTCCTGGCCTTCAGACGTGGTCCTGCGCGTGCTGCCAGCTGCTCTGGCCAGGGGATGCTCTGGAGTAGGACGTTTGGGATCTGGTGTTTGGGCACAACTCAGCCAAGTCCCCTTGTTCTACCCCAAATCCCCTCCTGGCCCAACTCCTGCTCTGAAACCCAGGCAGGACACAGATGCAGCAGGGTTTTGTCAAGCCCGTTTTGCAGATGCTCTTCTGGATGCAGAACGAGAAGTTCAGCTCTCTGCGGAATCTCCCTCCTTTTAGGAATCAAAATCGAGGGGGGCTGTTTCTGCAAGACCTGCTCGACTGCAAAGTGGGATTAACTGGGGGCAGCACTCCTGTCCCACGGATTTTCCCAGTCCCTGGGAGCACAGGCACATGGGCTGATGTGCTGCTTTGGCTTACGGCTCTCCTCGACACGTGGGCCGGAGCCCCCAGCAGCCCGAGCACCCCCAGCTTCTGCAGCCAACGGCGCTGAAACAAAACTTTTCAGAGGATTTCTCCAGTCTGTCAGCGCTTCGGCAGCATCTGCTGCACCAGTGGTGGCACCGAGCGCAGGGCCTCCCGCTTTGGCCGTGCGGTTGTTCTGCTGCAAAAGGATCCAGGTGTGTTTTAAACCTGCCTGTGTCACCAGTTCTTCTGAAAACGAGCCTGTGGAGAGCCCCATGAGCGTTTGCTGGGCCAAAACGAGCCACCTTCAAGCACCCTGCTCAGGGTCATTGGTTTCTTCCCCTCTTCAGAGCAGGGGACCAGTTTTCTTTCCTGTTGTGGCCGCTGCAGCAGCAGAACGGCCGCTGGGGCTGCAGGCTCTGATCCCGCCTGCTTCGCTCGCTTGGTGTTAGGGTTTATACTTTTTGGAGACAACCCGTGTATCGTCAAGGCCCCGGCAGCTCTGGAGATGCAGCCAAGGTCTCCGGGGCTTGGCCCAGGAGAAGTCTTCAAGAGGAGATCTGCTGGCTTAAAAGATGGGATACATGAGCACAGCAGATGGGACAAAGCAATCCAAGCGCTCGTGTCCCAAAGAGACGGTCTGCTTTGCATTTAGCACTCAGTCTTTGTAAAAAATCTTTTTTTTTTAACTTGGAGTCAAGCCTGAAGCAGGCTCCTGAGCTGCTGCAGGTACAACAGGGGCTTAACAAAGCCCAGAAGGAGGGCAGGGCCATGGCAGCCAGGTAAGCAAAACCTCACCCATCTGCAGACAGAGAATTGGATCATTTGTTCCACTTGCAACAAGGATCCCATCGCTCTCCTCCATCGTCAAAGTACTGACACGAGTTACTGGGATGAGTCTGGGATGACTGAGTTACTGAGGGCCTGAGGCTGCGGGATGACTGGAGACCAGGGCTCTGAGGGCGCTGCAGAAGGGGACCAAAAAAATCGGAATTCGTTTACGCTCCAGCACTCGTGCCTGGCGAGATGTCCAAGGAGATCTGGGCTGGGAATGGCTTTAGGAGATGACAAGTCATTGAAAGCTGGAAGAGCAGCAGTCAGCTGGTGGGGCCTGCGATGTACGGTGACGTGACCCGACAGGAGAAACCCCCGTGCCCGGCAGGGCTGGGACAAGCCATCTTCAACCTGACCACGCACAGCAGTTTGGGAGCCCCAGGAACATCCTTCTGGCCTGCTGGCAGGCAGGAGACTGCTGCGGACACGAGGGGAGGCGAGAGAAGTCTGTGCCCTGAGAAGTCTTTATCTCCAGCCAGGCACGCCTCCAGAGCAAGCTGTTACTGCTGCGCAGAGGTTGTAAGGCCAGGAGAAATAAGTGCACTGCGATGATTTTAAGGGAGTGGATGTGTTTGGGCTGCGTTAGGAGGGCTGAGAGCAGAAAAGCAGCAGTTTGGGCCTACACCGATGCAGGCTGTGCTCCCCTCACGGCAGCGTGATTGCCTAGCGGGGCTGTACAGCACGTATAACTTCAGAGCCCTCCCGAGACATTTTGGGTTGTGTTAAAGCCTTTCCTGTGAACTATTAAGTTTAATTAGGCTACCAACAGTGTTTATTTTACATGGAGGAAGGGAATGCGGCAGCTCCTTTCACATTATTTCCCTGGGAGGTGGAGGCGAGGGAGGGCTGCGGGGCAGCGTGCTCCGGGCGTGCCCCACGCCCGGGGAACATCCCAGAGGAACCTGTGTTTCCCAGAGGAGATTTGGGGCCGTACAGCTCAGCAGAGCAGCTGTGGGCCGCAAAAGGAAGACACAGGGATGCTCAATTGATAGGGTCTCTGCAGACCCCCGGCCCTCTCCCCTTGGGGAAGGACAGAGCGAGACCCCCTGCAATCGCTCGCCTCTTCCTGACGCACTCGTGCTCCATCCGGAGGCCCAAATTCTGTGATTGCAGAGCCAAAGGCATCAGGCCTGAAAACCCCTCCTGAAATTTTGGAAGTTTGGCCGCCTTTGCTGTTAATTGACATAATGAAGTGAGTTACCTCCCCACCGGGAGGAGAGGCAGCAGGTGGTTCTGCTTTTATATAGATGGGGGAAAAAAAGGCAAGAAGTGTTAATTAAGGGTTCGAGCAGGAAGGTCTCCGCTAGACTTCGCTTCAGCGACGCCATCAATTCGCCGCGCTGCGGCGGCGGCTGGAAGCACCTTTCAGCTCCCTCTGGTGCAGGCAGCGACGCCGCTGAGCCGGGCAGCACCACGCTCCCGCCGTACAGGCAAACCTGCTGCCAGCACGAACCACCTGCTCGTTACAAGCACCCACGGTGCTCTTCAGAGGAATGTGCTTTTCATCCAGGCCCTGGCTTTTATTTCAACAAGGGGTCTCATTGTTGCACTTGATCTTGGTGCCTGTTGCACAAACAACGGCTTTAAATGGCCCTTCACTGAAATACAAAGAAGCGTCAAGAGAAAAAGAAAGGTAAGAAAAAACACAGGGTTTCCTCTGGGCTCTGAAGGTTTGATTGAAGATAAGATCTGGGGCAAACGGAACGATCAAACTGGAGCGCTGTCAAAGGCACAGATTTAATCAGGGCTCACGGGAGTGATGCGAGAGTCCCGCGGTCAGACAAGCCTCTGAGGCCGCCGGAGCGTCCACGAGAGCCACCGGTGCCTTGGGACTACGGGAGAAAGTACTTAAACAACAACTCACGTACACAAAGAATCCCAGGATCCCTTCTTCCTTAAATATCCTGCCAATGGCGCTGAACACACCGCTGCCAAGGAAGGAAAAGAGCTATAAGGGTGCAGGGGTTGCCCCGCCTCTGTCCCCCCCCCCGTGGCTTCACACGCGCTCCACAGCCACCAGGCCAGCCATGCAGCGGGCAGCTCTGTGCTGCTGCTCCTCCTCAACCCATGAAGGAAGGTCGTGTCTGCTCCCTGCCAGGCTGCAAGAACGCCTGGGACAACACAGCTCGCTGACAGCTGTTGAAATGCTGAAGCTAGAAAAGCTCTGCTCGGCCTTGGGTGGATACATGTGCTGCAACCACAGCACATTATATGCGTCGATTGGGCTGATTCTCAGCTCAAGAACCCTGTCCTGTCTCTGGGAGCTCGGGCTAGCAGCCGTGGGTTAGCTGCAGTCAGGTCTGACATGCTTTCAGGTGCAGTTTTGCCCTGGGGAGAGGCAGGTATTACCGAAAAAGGCTTGGAAATAGCTTGCAGACTAGCAGGGCTGCAGCAACGCTCCGTCTCGCCTGCTCTGCCTCCCTGCTGACTTCCCTTTCTATTAACACCTAAAGCTAAAAGGCAGGAGGCTCGCTGTGCGACCAGCAAGGCGTGTTACAGCCACCAAAATCCCCACAAGGCAGAACAGAAGCACACCAGGGACAGAGCCCAGCCTTCCCCTGTCCCTTCACCCTCATTAACCCACCCTCTAATGACAGCTCAGGCTCATTTTTTTGGTCTCCCAAACCTCCTGGGTTGCCACATCCCCCACTGCACGGGAGCATCTGGCACCGCTGACTCCCAGGCTCGTGCTCCTGTGTGCCCAAACCCTTGGGAGGTGCAGCCACTCACCTGTATTTGACTTCCCGGCCTACGAACTGGACCATGCAGCGCATGGAGATCACTAGGAGGAAGGAAACACAGAACCAAATCCGCTTTGGGTTGCAACAGACGTGAAGGAAAACGCAACCCGGCCCTTCTGCCCTCCCTTCCCTCAGCTCACATCACCTCCAGCTCCCCTCTGTGGTCCTCATCGCTGCAAAACTCATTAGGAACCGGTGCCCTCCCCCAGCCTGGAGGTGATGGGAAGGATTTCTGGCCCTAACCCCAGCGGGACAAGCTCTTGGATGGAGGGGAAGAGAGCACCTCGCTGCTCAGCTGGGTTAGTCCCTGGAGGCCGACCCAAGCGTCAGCCTCCCGGAGCAACCGCTCAGACCCGCCTCTGTGCTGCGGGTTCACACGAAGCCATTTCTGATGGAGAAACTCATCGAGTAAATGGGGTTTGGGGTGACCCTCGGTCCAGAGAGGGCTGCCAGGCAGAGGGACAGGACTCACCGTGCAGAGGATGAGAGACAACCCGGGAGGCGCACTGCATCATCATCTCGTGAGACGTCTGGGGAGAAAAAAGCCACGGCTGTCTGAGAAGCTGTGGGGCTCCACCTGCACCGATCAGGCCCTCTCCCTTAGTGTGGTGGGACCCACTTCAGGTCCCTCTTTTGGAATCTCTTGCTCGGGATAAACCTCTCTTCCTACGAAATATTTTGTAGCCGGACACCGAGTGGCTACTAAATACCCCAGGCTTCGCACCCAGAGTTTCTCTCCGCGTGACGTGACCCACAGCTGAAGCTTCCTGTGCTCTCCAGGCACATCCCCAACGGGATCTTCCTGCTCCCTTGTGCAATATCCACTGCTCACCTCTTTCACCACTTTCCTAAGGGAGGTCTTCACATCATCCTTGTTAGAAACGTGCTCCATGTCTTCCAGTGGAAAGGCCTGAGAGGAGAAACACACGGTCAAAACTGATGGAGACGCTGACCCACAAACCCTCGATGGCTGAGGGCAGGAGGAAACCACGAGCAGTTGCGCTCCAGATGGGAGGAGAAGAAAAACAGGCAAGAAGGAACACAGGAGAAGGAAGGATGGAAGGTAAAACAGGGGAAGAGAGGGGTCACGAAACTGCTTACAAAAGATAAAAGGCAAGTGGTTGTTCAAACTAAATTAAAGTTTAAGTTTTAGGGATAAGGACACTGTTCTCCTTCTGTCCCAGAGGACTACTCAGAGCCCTCAGGAGATGGAGAGGGACGGGGGCTTTCTTCTTCCCCAAGCAGTCGGGGCTGGGTGCAGGCTCCCTGGCTCTGCTGCAGTAGCACCGGCCGCCCCAGCCAGCTGACTGACGGGGAGAGAAGCCGGACTTTACCTTCTTCACGCTCCCCCTGGTGATGGTTGATAAAGTGCTTGAGATGAGGCGAGGAGTCAGCCCGCGGAAGAGGCCTCTCTTCCCATCCACCTCCACAATGTGTCTGGCTGGGTAAGAAAACACGGGGCTGCCGTCAGTCGGGAACCGGCCGACTCGCGGGGAGACCCCCAACCCCTCCGGCGTTCGGCCGAAACGGCACCGGAGCGCGGCGTGGCGCGGCAGCCGCTCTGCGGTCCCACCCCGAGTGATTGGTTCTGTCGGTCCTACATAAACTTCATAGAGGATGCAAAGAATCCTTAAGTATTCCCTGGCTGGGTAGCTCCAGTATTTTGGGCTACTTCTTGCCTTTTGATGGTTTTGCTCACCTGAAAGGGCTACAAGGCGGTTTGGACCGAACCAGGGTAGGGAGGGATCATCTCATGTGTGGTGTGGTGTGGTGTCACCTCCTCCCTCTGCCCCGGGGAGGGTCAGACTCAGGGTTAACATGGATCTCACAAACCCAGGTTGAGTTCCTGCCCCATCCCCTTCTCCCAGGCAAACTTCCTCAGGTCTTCAGCCAAAAAAAAAGCCAACGGATCCAATTTCTCCCTGATACAACAAGGTGGACCACGACCCACTCCGTGCTCGTGGGTACCAACTGCCCCCATCATCCCCTGCTGTCCCAGGCAGAGCCAGGAAGCCCCTGCCCATCTCCATCACCCAACACCGTACAGCTGCTCGGCAAAATGCATCTTCCAAAGGGCAGCACCAGAGCGTTTCCAGCCTGGGGTGTGCCAGGATGGGCTTGCAGTGCTGCCCTACTGCTCCTGCACTGGGTCCCCATCACCCCAGGGGTACTGCTGTCCGATTTTGGGATCAGCCCAACTTGGCTTTCAGGACTGTGCGCTCCCCACAGCGCAAACCCGGTGTGAAAGCAACCCCCAAGGATTCACCTGCCTCTCCTGTGCTGCTCCACCCACAGAGACCAAAAAATAGTACTTTTTTTTTCCTTCTAAACTCCTTTTCTTGCTATTTTCTGTCCCTTTCGGGGTCCATCTACAACCCAAATGAGCAAGGCAGAGGTCAAGCTCCACGCAGGGCTGGTCTGTAGCTAAGAAAGGCGCTTTGCTGTCTCTAACAGGCACAAAACCCTCCACCAACAAACCTGCGCCGCCTAAACCCCCACCCATGGTGCAAACCCCGAGCAATGTGCCGCGAGAAGGGGAGGCAGCACACACGCCAGTGCCACCGTGTCCTCATCCCCAATAACAGGCAGGTAAATCTGACAGCCTTGCAACTGGTTGTAGAGTTTTACGCCTCGCTGCAGCCTTGGGATGATCCCAAGGGGATGTGAGAGTGCTGCTGGAGGTCGGCTGGGATGACCTGGCAGCTCCCAGCCCTGTTTTTGGGCAGGACCTCGGGCTGCCAGGGAGGGACGTTCGCTCACCGTAGGTGAAGAAGCCGGGCAGGTACAGGACTTTCCTTCCCAGCACGTTTCTTCCAACAGTTGGAGGTAGTGGCTCGTGCCCAACCTGCAAGAGAAACCCCGTGAGCAAGTCCCTGCCCCAGCCCCCACGCTCCCGCTCGGGCCACGCGGCCTCGATCCTGGTGTCCACGAGCTGCCAAAGAGCCACGTGTCCCCCGTCACCCTCAGATAAGTGGGGGTCCCATGGCACAGGCAGTCCCTTTCCCATTATACAGGGTTCCGAGGGTACAGGGGGTCCCCAACCCTCCATTTTATGGGGATCCCTATTACAGAAGGGGTCCCCATCCCTCCTTACACAGAAGCCCCCATTGCAGAGGGTATCCTCATCCCCCCCTCGCCCCATTTTATGGGGTCCCCACTATACAGGGTGACCCCATCCCCTGTCATAGGAGGGGGTTCCGATGTCCCCGCTATAAAGGAGTCCCCACTGTCTGGGGGTCCTTGTCCCTCCATAATATAGGGGTCCCCATGGTAGAAGGTATCCTCATCCTCCTATTATACAGGCTTTGATAGCTGCCCTCATCCTCCCAGCTACACGGGGACCCCCTCCCCTGTTATATAAGGGGGTTCCCATTACATAGGGGTCCCCTATTATATAGGTGTCCCCATGGCACAGGGTGTCCCCCGTTATAAAGCGGGGGGGGAGGGGGGCTGTATATAGTGGTCCCCAGCGCACGGAGGTCTCCACAGGGGCACTCTGTAGGAGTCCACCTCCTCCCATAATACCGGGGTCCCGCTCCCCCCCCCCCCCCCCCCCCGGTGCCCTCCCCTCCTTCCCGTCCCCCCGGCAGCCCCGGACCTGAACGAGCAGCTTGACGTAGAGCAGCGGGTGGCTGGCGGCGGCGAGCCCCGCTCCCAGCACCACGAACAGCCCCTCGGCGCCCTCGGCCTGGGCCGTCCCCCCCGGGGCCGCCACCTCCGCCGGCCCCGCGATACCGCCAGGGGGCGCCCGCGCCGCCGGGGGCAGCGGCGCCTCGGCCGCCATGGCCCCCCGCCGCCGCCGCCACCACTGCGCCTGCGCCGCCTCCCGATGCGTCGCAACGTCACCGCGCCCGGGAGGGATGGGTGGAACCATTGCTTGAAGGGCGAGGGGGGGGGGGGGGAGAGCGGGCGGAACCATTGCGTGAGGGGGGGGATGGAGGCACGGTGTGAGGGAGGGGACGCGGCGGCCATGACAGGCCCAGAGGGGAAGCAGCGAGGCCGTGGGGCAGGGGGGGAGGTGTGGGGCCGTGCCCGGCGCTCTGCTTTGCCCAGGGTTCCCCTCAGAGGGTCGGCTCCAGCAGGACACACACGAGGGGGTCGGCCGTGGGGCCTGCGGTGCCAGCAAGCCTCTCACCCATCCCCTCCCTCCTTCCCAGCAGGTCCCTTCCAGCCCCTCCACGGCCCCAGCAGGGCTGCTCAGGCCCTCACACAGCCCGGGAGGGGCAGCCCGGGGCTCCCAACGGGGGGGTAGGACGCAGCCCACCCCATGGCTGGGGGCTCCCCGCGGGCAGGCCAGGCCTCCCGCCCAGCTTGTGCCCTTGCACCGGCGCTGCTGCTGCTCTGGGCTTGGGTTTGTGCCGCCCATTTGGGGCACACGGCAAGGTTCCCCCCCCCCCCAAACTGAACGAATTCCCAGCGTTTTCTCAGCGTTTCTCCTGCTTGCAACCTGCTGCGCTTCCTCTTTCCTTTTTGAGGCCAACCCAAAGGCAACCTCTCCTACCGCAGAAAGAAGGGCAGCAGATGATCTTCACAAATCCTCCCTCCCAACCAACATCCTGGGTCCCAGAATCACCGCAAAGCACAGAGGGGAAGAGAAGGGAGCTGCAGCCATCAGCGCCCACCCCTGTGGCTCCTTTACACCCAGGACCTGCTCCCGGCCAGTGCCATGGAGGGAGAGGCCGATAATCAACAGAGTGTGTTGAACCTGGTGGCTGTGTTTGAAGAGTACTGGTAAGGAGGGAGGGTCCTGGGTGCTGTGGGTGCGTTAGGGCTCCACATGGGATGTGTTTTGGAAGGAGGAAACCCACCGTGGAGGTGGTTCGGAGGCTGTGGAGAAGCTGACTAGGTGATTTGCTATTCTTTGGCACTGGGATCTGCCCCTGCGGCTTCCTCCTGCTGCGGGTCATGGACCAAAAAACCTCCGTGGGATGTGACTGAGTTCGCTGGAGGTTTCTGTGCCTGGCTCAGGGTTAGGTTGTGGCATGCTTGTTCCCTCCACGCTTAGCACCTCTGCAGTCAGCCTGGGTGGTGAATACTTTTCCCCTGCTGCCGGGGAAAAAGGATGTTGGTTTGCGAGTGTGTAAGCAGGGGACTTCACTGGGAATTAACTGCTTGAGCGTCTGGGAGGGTCCGAGCCTCAGGCACCAGCCTCGGACTATCCAGTTGCTCACAGGGATATGGCTGCTAGGAAAGAGAGGAGAAAGCATCGTGGTAAGGGGGGGAGCGAGTTCCTTCTGGGCTGCGTGGCAGCCCCAAAAAGCAGCCCCTTCACTTGGAGCATGAGCTTGGACCCTCCAACAGCTCGTGCCAGGGTTGGAGCCGGGGGATCTGCCTTGCCCCTGGTGTAGAAGTAATTCTGAGGTTCGTGGCGAGTCGTTGTTGTGGTCTGTGCCTCAGTTTCCCCATCTGTTGAAACAGGATACTGAGTTTTGCCTTTCCTTCTATTAGCAAGGTGCTCTCAGCGAGCCCTAAAGAGGCCAGGTAGTTCGGCAGACGGGCTCTGCAGCACTTCCTAAAGGTGGTCAGGCACAAGATTTCCTTCTGCTCCAGGAACTTTTCCTGCATCTCCACGGCGTGCTTTGCCCCGGGCTTTTTGCTCTGGGTACCTCCAGAGCAGCGTGGGTGTCCCCATGGTCCCACAGTCGAAATTTGGCCTGTGCTGTTGGGGCGTTGGAACCGTTTGTGGCGTTTGATCTGCCTCCATTTCCCCGCTGCGGTGTGTTTGTTGGTACCGTGATGGATTAGAGGAAATAAAAGTAAGTCCCAACTTTCGGAGGAAGCTGGGGAGCCTGGAAAAGAGTTTTGTGGAACAGAAAACAGCTCGGCCCCTGTGAGCGCAAATAGAAAGAGGGAAGTTCCCTGTTGGATCTTGGCAGTTGGTTTAGGCTGGCACAGGTCTGGGAGGCACCGGGAGGGACAGATGAAGCCCCTCTTTTATGTGAAGGGTTATGCCAGCCCCCACGGACAGGAGGGAATGTGTGCTTGGCAGTGAAAGCACTCCCGAGCTCGCAGGCATGGGCTTATCAGCGTGGGGATGGACCCGTCATCCTCTTCAGATGAGCATCTGCCCTTCAAGTCATCTCCTGCCCTCAGCTTTGTGGCTTTATGTCCAGTTTCATCCTGGTTTTCCCCTCCTCCTCATCCCCCTTCTGTCTGCAGGCCACTGGTGGGTGTCTTTCCAGTTTCTGCCTGGAGCAATTTCCTGCAGGAACCAGCTCTCGGATGAAAGACAACTCGCTGTTGTCCTCTTCAGGGCCTCTGCTCTGTGCGGTTTCACCCCCATGGCTGCCCTGGACCTGTTTGCCTTGTCTTTGCTAGAAAAAGGAATAGAGAAAACCGCCAACAAACTCTTCCTCTGCAAAACCACCTACACCTCTTGGCTGATACCTCTTGGCTATTTGGCTTTCAAAGCCTCGTGCCCAAGGCTGCTGGCTCCCCGCAAAGGGCAGGGCTGGGCTTCTGGAAATAAGTGGCCGTGGGTGGGATGAACGGCATCGTCGTGCTTTGCTAGAGCAGGACGGGGCCTGACCGCACCAGCAGGAGGCACTGGGAGAAGCGGGGCTGGATCGTGACCCCCTCAGAGGACGTAGGGGCTTTCAGCCCCCACTTGGTGTCAGCGGGGTCGTAGCAGAGCAAAGCAGCAGCGGCGCTGCCTGCGCTCGAGACCAGTGGCTTTGGGCTGGGCTGGGCTGGGCTGGGCTGGGCTGGGCTGGGCGAACGGGTGAGCTGATCACGCTGCTGGTTCCTCCGTGGCAGGGCTGGCAAATTTCCCTGGAGGGACAAGGAGGCTCCGCACAGCCCGACTCCTGCATCCAGGCAGCCCCAGCAGCCTCCAGCGTCCCCTGCCAGGCAGGGCCAGAGCCCCTCTCGGGTGGCTGCCAGGCACCAAGAGGAGCAAGAGAACGAGGAGGAGGAGGAGGAGCAGCAGGGTCAGCAGGGGCTCAGCTTCAAATGCCTCCGTTCTTTCCGACACAAGATCAGTGAGGACAACTGGAGGAGGCAGCAGGACCCAGGCCTCGAGCCTGGCAGCGAGGTAAGCTCTGACGGCGGCTCAGGCAAGGGGAGCTGAGGTCTCTGCTGGCCCTGACCGAGTCCCTGCCCCACAAGGCATGAGGTGACAGAGAAGTAGCCCCTTCCCTAGTGCTTCAGGGACGAATTCCTCGTAGTCCAACAGATCCAAGCAGACCTTCTCTCTTCCAGCTCTGATATAACTATGTCGTGGGGGTCAGATGCCCAGCCAGCTCCATCCCAGGGCGTCCCCGGGGTTGTGCTGCCCTTTGCTGACCACAGGCATGTTTCTGCAGGGCTGCATTCAATCCCCAGGGCAGCTGTAGGCCATGGGGTCGCTCCTTGGGGTCGCTAGCCCTGTATTGCTCCGGGAGAAACAGGCACAGAGAAAGGGGTGACGCAGGAGGACACGAGCCAGGCTTCCCAACAGCCCCAAACCAGCTTTGTTTTCACCCTTGTTTTCCCTGCGTGCTTTGTAGAGGTCCTTCCCGTGCCCTCGCGTGGAGTGAGGTCCAGTTTGATGCTGGAAACACTGGGGAACAGAAATTAATCCCCTCGGGCCGGTGGGGGGTCACATCTCTGCCCACAAAATTGAGCCCTTCTCCCCGTGCAGGAACCAGAGGAAAAGAAAATCGCTCTGGAGCTGCTGGAGACCGAGCAGGCTTACGTCAACCGCCTCCACCTCCTCGACCAGGTGAGCTGGGGAGCAGGGGGACCCACCCAAGTCTGGGAGACGACAGCCCCGCTGCTGACCGCCCCCACCAGCACAGCTCGGCCCCTCCACGCTCACAAACCAGGCAGGGCCACGGCACAGCTCCACACTCACCAGTTTTCGTGTGCTCCTCAGCGGGGCTGAGACCCTGTGACGGTGTCTGGGCTTAGTTCAGGGTACGCACAGGCCAGAGACTGTTTACTGGCAGTTTTGGAGGGAATGAAGCTCTACAGGTGAGAGCCACAACTGGGCTGCTGGTCTTCACAGCCAGAGAATGGGTCTGGCCTTTGTCTTTCCTACACCCCACACCTCCAGGGGGCACCTTTGTCCCGGCAGAGCCTTCCATTCCCTCCTGCTTCTCTCTTGAGGCTTGGGATTTCCCTCCTGCACAGAGTCAGGCCTTTTCACTGGATGATGTGCCAGTCCCAGAGAGGGAATGGGACCCTCAAGCCTCTTCCTGACCCTTTATTCACCTCTTCTTTCTTCCAGATATTCTATACAGAGCTGATGAAAGAAGCCAAAAATGGGAAGACAGTCCCAGAGGAGGTGGTGAAAATGATCTTCTCCAACATCTCCTCCATCTACCAGTTCCACGCCGTGTTCTTCCTGCCAGAGCTGCAGAAGCGCATGGAGGACTGGTGAGATGCAGAGGGGGAGGGCAGGACCTGGGTTGCTTTGCCAAGTAGAGCAGCAGTGATGAATTTGATCTCCCAGCAGGACCAGAACTGAGCCTGTTTGGCTCCAAGTGTTTGAGGAAAGCACTTCCTCAAAACACTCCAGCCCAGGTCAGGGTATTTCTGAAAAGAGGGGGACATCTCAGGAGGTTTTAGGGGTGTGCCCAGGCTGGCTGCAAGCTGGGGACGTTCCCGTTCTGGAGAGCAGGGAGTTGGGTGGGGGCGTAGCAGGTCGCAGCGGGGAAAACCTCTGTCTTGCACCGTGCACAAGCCGCCCCGTTGCTTTGTCCCTCGCTGCCTGTCTGCCCCCCTGGACTGAGGCAGCTGCTGCTCTGCGGTTCCCTCCTGCAGGAGCTGCAACCCCCGCATCGGGGATGTGATCCAGAAGCTGGCACCGTTCCTCAAGATGTACGGTGAGTACGTGAAGAACTTCGACAAGGCCGTGGAGCTCGTCACTGTCTGGTCGGAGAAATCACCGCCCTTCCAGGAGCTTATTGCTGACATCCAGGTAATGGGCCACAGCAGGGGAGGAGGGGGACACTGCAGCAGTGCTCCCCAAAATCTCCCTGCAAGGGGGAGGCAGCGGAGGGTGGGAGCTGTCTTGGTCACTGTTTCTCTCCTTGCTGGTGTCTCTCCCCAGAGGAGGAAGGTCTGTGCTAACCTAACGCTGCAGCACCACATGCTGGAGCCTGTGCAGAGGATCCCACGCTACGAACTCCTCCTGAAAGAGTATGTCCGAAAACTGCCACCTGAGTCCCCAGACCGGGAGGATGCAGAGAGTAAGGGCTCCTTCTGGCTCTCCCCGCTGTGGGAAGTAGCAGGGTGGGTTTGTAGGGGAAATAACAACCCCTGATGTTGTACGTGGGCATCAAGATACCTGGATTCTGTCACCAGCTGCCCTGTGCCCTTGGATTAACCTCTCAGTCTTACCATTTTCCAGCAGGGAGAGGAATTAATCTGCCCTTTCAGGGTCTGTGGAGGAGAGCGGGGAAGGTGGGTGGTGGTTCAGGGTAAGGATGGTCCCTCCAGAGCATCCCCCAGGGAGACCTGCAGTGCCGGGGGGAACTGTCAGACCCCTACGGATAACAGCAGCTCCCAGTCCTGCTGGGATGGAGGGATAAACCAGCCGGTTGTCCGTCCCCCGAGGACCCGACCACACCACACCACTCAGTCCAGCCGGACCCAGACGCTTGTGCAGCGTTTCTGGGCCGTTCAGGTTGTGTCCAGGGGAGGGCAGCAGCCACCACACACGTGTGTCCCCTGGGAGGGACAGACCGGGGGCTTTCTCCCACTGCTCCCTAGCAAGCGTGTAACCACCACCTTTTCTCTCCTCGTTGCAGAGGCCCTGGAGATGATTTTTATGGTGGCCAAGCATTCCAACGCAGCGATTGCCGAGATGGTGAGTGCCCGTCCCAGCTGGCGGTGCTGCGCGGCTCCCGGCACGGTGATTTGCCACGTTGCCTCGTGGCCTCGTTGCTGTGCAACTCGGTGGAGCACAGCCCTGCTCCCGGACAGGAGCACTGTGGGTTCAGCAGAGGTGGTTAGACCCTGCTCTTGATGCCTGTCCTCGACACCCTGAGCCTGGGGAAGTCGTGTCTGCCACATCAGCCGTGCTGCGACCGGCTGCTCGCGGCTGGGAGCTGCTCTCCAAGATCAGTCTGGGGTGAGAGAGCTGTGCCACCTCTCCCAGCACTCAGCAGCTGGCCTGGGACGTGGGGATGGAGGGGACCCAGGAGTAACAGGGTTGTGGCTGCTCGGCTCCCCGCGGAAACAGGTCCCTCTGCCTCCCCCAGGAACGGCTGCAGAACCTCTGGGTGGTCTATCAACGGCTGGGCCTCGAGGACGACATTGTGGATCCCTCCAACGAGCTGATCAAGGAGGGGCCGATCCAAAAAATCTCCACCCGCCACGGCACATCGGAGAAGTACCTGTTCCTGGTGGGAACTGGGCTGCCCTGGGAGCGGATAAGATGGGAATGGGGAGAGAGGCAGCGCCACGTGGTGCTGGGGTGTTGCTGGGTTGTCTCTACACAGAGGGGATCAATTCAGAGCTGGGGGGTTTGACCCCCCGCCCAAGGCAGGGCACCCTGCATGGGACGTGGCTGGGGATCCTTGAGGGTTGCCTTTGCAGGGTGGGAGAGGGCTGGGGCAGAAGCAGTCGCTTTTTAGGCTGGATTCTTCCCAAGGAGCAGCTCAGCCCCAGGGCTGAGATCTCAGGGAAGCCCCCAGCTCTGAGGAGGCAGGTGCTGGGCTCCAACCAACCTTCTCCTTCTCCCCCCCCCCCGCCCCCCCCAGTTCAACAACATGCTGCTCTACTGCGTGCCCAGGGTCCTCCAGGTGGGCGCCGAGTTCCAGGTCCACCTCCGCATCGACGTGGACAGCATGAAGGTCAGACAGGCACCTTGTCTTTGTGCTTCCCCCGGACCCTGGCTCCTCCAAAATGCACCCCGCTCTGGGGTGTAATGTGGCTGCTGCCCCGCACTTCCTCAGAAAGGAGGGAGGAGCTGGAGCCAGGGGTGGCTTTGTGGGTGAGGAGACCTGGTTAATACACTCTGATCCTGTGGAATAGCAGTGAAATCTTGTGCACAAAGGATTTGAGGGGCTGAAGGGCTTGGGCCCGAGGGAAGTCCCTGTCCCCAGCACCATGGAGGAAGGTCCCTGCGTGGTGGAGGCGGGTTCAGCTGCTCCACATCCTTTCTTGGGTCTCTCTCAGGTGCGGGAGCTGAACGACACGCAGTTCCCTCACACCTTCCTGGTCTCGGGAAAGCAGCGGACGCTGGAGCTGCAAGCCAGGTAAGGGGAAGGGCGATGGTCCTGCAGACCCTCGGGGAGGAGGGACGACGGCTTATCCATCTCCCGTTTTGTACCCAGGTCTGGGGAGGAGATGAATGCTTGGATCAAGGTACCCCCTGAGCGCTGAGAGAGGCGGCACCTCTCACTCACCCCAGCTGGGTGCCCTGTGTCAGGGGCAGCCCCCCCCGACTGCCCCTGCAGCCCTGCCTTCCCCTCTAGGCCTTCCAAGATGCCATTGCCAGGAAGGAGAAGAGGAGTGAGACCTTTAAGACCGCAGTACACGGGCTGGAGACGGGCACCCCTGCGCTGAAGGTAAGCCTCCTGCCCTCCCCGTGCCCTGCCGGCCTCCAGCAGCCTCCTCCGGCGCTGCAGCTCAGGAGAGCCCGCCTTGCTGTGCCTCAGTTTCCCTAGCTAAACAGAGCTGAGGGGGGGAGGCTGCGAGCGGGGAGAAGGGCTGGGAAGGGAAAAGAGATGAGAGCAGAGGGGCTGGGACCACCTGGATCGTGGCTAGCCAGCCCCAGCGACGCCATCTCCCACCCCCAGACGGAAGAGCTGGGCCGCCGAGCCCCGCAGTGGGTGCGGGACAACCTGGTGACCATGTGCATGCGCTGCAAGGAGCCCTTCAACGCCATCAGGCGCCGGAGACACCATTGTCGAGCTTGTGGATACGTGAGTCGCCCCGTCCCCCCCCCCCTCTTCGCTCCCTCCTGGCCTGCTCAGGCGGCCGCTGGGGCAGGAGCGCACCTCTCTACACCTGGTACCCCTTTCCCCAGGCTCAGGGCTGCCCCTGCCTCTCAGCTCCTCATGGAGTTGTCCCTGGGATCCCCCAGCCCTGCCCCAGTCTCACCAGTGTCCCTGGCTGTGGTTGTAGGTGGTGTGCGCTCGCTGCTCTGACTACAGGGCCGAGCTACAGTACGACGGGAACCGCCCGAACCGGGTGTGCCTGGAGTGTTACGTCTTCCTGACGGGCCGCGTGGTGCTCGAGGACCGGGAGGGGAAGCACAAGGGCATCCTGGAGGTGAGCTCTGCCCCTCTCCGACCTGCTCCTCATCCTCCCTGTGACCTGCTCCTCTGTCCATCACCCTCTGAGCTCTGCCACCCGCCCTGGTCCCCAGCCTCGCTGTCACAGCCTGGCAGTGCACCGGCAGCAGGAGGGCTGGGAGTAGTTCCCGCAGCCGTTAGAGGGTGCCTGCTGATGGCGAGGCTGGTGGATGTTCTGAGCTCCCTCCCTCCTGCTCTCAGCCTTGGGACCAGGCATCCGGGGCTCCCTCTGACACGGGATCTCAGCAGGACCCTCGTAGACTGCCCCTCGCCTGCCCCTGGTTTGGGGGATTTTGTGGGAATCCCCAGGAAACAACCTTCTCTCAGGGCCCTTTCTGCCCCCCGCCCCTGGGCATTCAGGGCTCTGTTTGTTGGGGTTTTTGGCAGAAAGGAGCTGTAGAGGTATCAGGCAGGAGTTTGCTGTGCAGTTCCCTGCAGCTGCTGGACAAGAACGGCAAGGGGGGCACGCGGGGCTGGTTCGTGATCCCACAGGACGATCCCCTCGTGCTGTACATCTACGCAGCCCCCCAGGTAAGGCCGGGCTCGGCTCCATCAGCGAGGGACATCCCGGTGTGCCCATCCCCTGCCTCCCATCCCCGTCTCTCCCCCTCTTGGCAGGACGTCCGAGCCCACACCTCCATCCCGCTGCTGGGCTACCAGGTGAGGGACTTGCCCCAGGGCGACTCCCGCCACCTCTTCCAGCTGGCCCAGTCCCGGCAGGTCCACACCTTCGCGGCCGACACCGAGGAGCTGAAGCGGCGCTGGATGAGGGCCATGGCACGCTCCGCCGCGGGCATCACGCCCCCGGAGGAGGGTGAGGATGGGGACTCCTGCGATGAAGCTGAATGAGGCCGTGCCCGGTGAGTCAAACCTCCCCCTGACCCGTCCTCCTCCTGCTTTGGGCAAATCCTCAAACCTCTTCGCATTTTGGTTTTTCATCGCAGGAAGGGCAAGAGGGGGGCACGTTTGCCACCAGATGGACAAGCCGGATTCCCCTTCCCCTCCCTCCTGGTTCTCCACCATGGAGGTGCCCGAGCCGTGAGGTGGAGGCAGAGCCAGGGGGTTTTGGGGAGCCCGCCCCCCCCAGCCCGCTGTGCCGTGCCGCCGGCTGCCGCCCGAGGGCAGCAATGCCTCAGCCTTCCTCCGGGCCGGGCCGGGAGGGGGGCCCGGTTCGGTGAAAGCACCCGGCACTGCCGGGATAAATCCCACCTGTAACCGCCGTGTGCAGTCCGAGGAGCCTTTTTTGGGGGGGGGGTATTTTCCAGAGTGCCCCATGGGATGGGCACAGGGCCCCCACATCGCGTTCTGTGTAACCGGCCCCAGTGTGACACCCTGGGCTCAGGGCCACTAGGGCTGGATTTAGGATGTCCCTCTCCCAGCCTGTCGCCGCTCCTGGCCTCACCCTGCTGGAATCCCGTGGTGTGGGGGTACCCCTGCAGCACAGCCTGCCCTCCCGCCCGTCCCAGACATTCCCTGCACCCCGTCCTGCCCCCAAGCACCTTCCACCTCTGTACCTCTCTCGGTCACCCGGTTCCTGAGGGGTGGGAGACGCTCTGGGACAATGCTGGGACCACGCAGGTGGTGCTGCCATGCTGGTGCGGAGCAGCGATGCTGGGGAGACGCGGGGGACTCCCCCTTTCCGTCGTCAGCGTAACCAGCACCCCTGGGCATTTCACACGGTGCTGGAGGCTGGAGCCCCGTGGCTTTCTCTCCACGTCCACTGTAGCCCCCCCCCCCCAAAAAAAATGCTGCCTGGACAGAAGTTGCCACTTTGGGGCCTGCTGGGGGCTGAAATGGGAGGCAGGACCCCCATGCAGGGAGCTGGGGGAGCCCACTATTCCCAGCAGGCAGGGATTGCTGCCTGCCCCTGGGTCACGCCGCAGCTCCAGCCCACCGGCCAGAAGCGCGGCAGCCTCGGGCAGAGCCCAGGGGTGTCACGGGCTGAACGGATCCTGGAGAGCGGGGAGGGAAGCGAGTTGGAGCTTGATACTGGAAATGGGGATGACACTCAGGAAAGGTTGGGGAGCAAAGTCAAGCCACAGTCAACACTCTGGGGGGCCTTGGGGAGCCTGGAGAAAGCTGTGAGCATCATCCACCTTCCTCAGCCCATCCCGGGAAAGGGCAAAGTGCGGTGGCTTCATCTCCTCTGACTTAAGAGATACCATCAAGGAAGGGGGAGAGGAGCTAGGTGTTGGGGGGAGAGCTCTGCCAAAACAATTGCCCCTCGGGGTGCCACCCAGCACGGGGCTTTCCAGAGACACCCCAAAACCGCCCTCCCCTCCCACCACCCCCTCGCGTGAAGGGGAAACCCCGGCCCCCCCCCCTCCCTGGAAAAGCCAGGGAGCGCAGGGTGCCGCTGCGGGACCGGAGCGGGTGGAAAGAGCGAGCGAGGGGAAGCCCGCGGGGCTGGAAGGTTCTGCGTGGTGGCCTTCCGCCTCGGCGTCACCCCGTGTCAGCGGGGAACAAAACAAGCCCGGAGCGGGGAGCTGCCGTCAGCCCGGGCTCATGAATGGGCCTAAGAATAGATTTCCTGTTTACCCAGTAAGGAAGGGCTGCTGGGGCAGAGGGCACCTGGGTGCTATTTTTACCAGCCCCTGCCCACCCCCACCCCGCTCCCAGCCACCCAGCTCCCCTCGGGGACCCCTGCCCTGCTGCAGCATCCACATGGGAAAGGGGCTACTGGGAAAGAGAGGTGGCCAAGGGATGGAGGGGGCGATGGGGCACCGGGGCACGGCCCTGCCGCGGCCTCGGTGGCATCGTGCCGTCCCCGAAGACGGCTGGCCGGGGGACAGCATGGCTCAGCTGCCCCGAGCATCCCCGAAACAGGGCGGGAGCCCAAACTCACAGGGGGGGTTTCATGAGTCCCCCACGCTGCTTTCCTCAGAAAAAAAAAAAAAAAAAAAAAGGATATTTTTGCACCAAAGCCGCGCAGCAAACACCCTGATGAATTTTTTCTCGTCCCCTGCTTTTCTTCGGTGGCGGCGATGGTCAAGCGGAGCAGTTTGGCCTCTCGCCTCCCCGGCGCAGAAAAAGAAACCCTGTGGAGAAGTCGCGTAGTTTCCTATTCTTGAGAATGAGGAAGGCTCGGAGGCCACTTACTGGAATCCCCCCCGCCGCAGCCCTCCCTCTTCTTGTCAGCACTGACCAAAATACGTTGTGAAACCCACGCGGTGCTGGGGGGCCGGGCGGCCCCTCATTGAGAAAACCCAGCCCGTGGCCACGGGGAACGGGCGCCGGGGCAGAGACTTCGTCGTCCCGTGCTCATCCCAAACCCCGGCTGGGTGCCCCGCTGCGGGAAAGGGGGTGCAGAGGGGTTCAAGGGGGTGGAGCGAGCGGAGAGGTTGGCGATTTGGATGCGGAGAAGTCGGAAGGGGGGTGTTGTGGTCCCCCCCCGCACCCGACCGCTGGGCTCTGTGCGGTGCCATCTCCCCCTGCTCCCTGGGAAGGGGCTCGGCAGGTCCTGGGGCTGGTTCCCCCACGTGCCCCCCAGGTGTGGGGTGGGATCGGGACCGTACGGGCCCTATAACACCCCACGGCCCCAGCCTGCAGGGCTGCTCCCTGCTTGCCCTGGGACCTGCTCTGAGGGGTGGGGGCTCTTGCTCTATAGGGACAGGCTCTATAGGGGGGTTCTCCGCAGCATAGGCGTTCCCCCTCTATAGGGACCGCTCTAATGGGCGCATTCTCTTGCTGGCTGATTGCAGGTCGCTATAGGGGCTGCGCTCAGCCATGGGAGATGGGGTTTGCTGCTCTATAGGGGCTGGTCTCTATGGGACTGCATCGCTGGGGCAGCAGCTCTTGCTCTATAATGCCTGGGGTTGGGCTGTATGGAGCTGGGCTCCATAGGGACCAGCCCTCTGCAACTGGGGGTCTTGCTCTATGGGTGTCAGGCTCTGTAGGCGTCGGGCTCTATGGGCGTTGGGCTCTGTAGGCATCAGGTTCTATAGGCGTGGGGCTCTATAGGTGTGTTCCCCCGTGCCCTGCCCTATAGGGGCTGTGACCCGCAGGGGCTCCGCTCGCTGATGGTGAGCGTGGCCCCACGGGGCTGTTCGGGCAGCGTCGCCCTCGCCAGGGCTGCGCAGGTTGGAGCTGCAGAGCGTGGCCTCTCCCGCCAGCACCCCCTCTCACCGCCCAGTGCACCCCCTCTCACCGCCCAGAGCACCCCCTCTCCCGCCACCCACCCTCCGCAGCCCACGGGGGCTCCTGTCCCTCTTTAACGAAGAGGCACGCCGAGGCCGAAGGCAGCAGTGCCCTGGCGCCTCCCTCCCCGCCATGCCCGGGGCTGCAGGGGGGCACGTGGGACCCCCATCTCCCCCGAGGCTGGGGGTGCTCCCCTGGATGGGGGGATTTAAGGATGGGAGATGATGCTAAACGATGCAGAATATCTGTGATGCCCCTCCCCCTCCAAAAAAAAAACCCAATCCATAGCCAAGACTGTGCAACCTTAGGGCTGGGGTACCCCCATCCTGCTCTGCACCCCCCCCCAAACCCCCCAGGGAGCAATGCAAAGCAGGGGGGGTACCCCAGGATCCACCCAGCTGCACACCCCCACCCCCACCCCTTTGCATTGCACTGGCAAGGCCTCACTGCCGGGGTGTCCCCAGTCTCGGGGGACCTTTGCCAGGGAGGGGGGGGGGGTGCACCATCCACCTCCTTTTGGGGGGCCCCCCCGCAGGCTTTTGGTGCAATGGAGAACCAGGTCGTGCATCTCGGCGTGTGGCGAGGCGGGAGGTGTTTCCCGGTGGTGCAGGAATTTGCTGTTTGCGCCTGTGTTGCAGGAGGTGGGGGGAAGGAAGAGGGGGGGGGGGGGCGTTGCTGGCAGTTGTTATTATTTAATTTTATTTTCCTGCCTCCATCCAGGAATCTCTGCAATGTGCCGGCTGCTCCCTGGGAGGCTGGGGCGACCGTGAGTCACTGCTGCCGCTGGAACGTGACTCAGTCCTGCTGCTCTCCCCAGCAGGACATGACCAGACTGCCAAAGCCACGGAGAAGCCCCAACGCCGCCGCCTGCCCACGCAAAATCCTCCCCCGAAACCTCAGTCCTCTGCTTCCCACAGGGACATTGACCCATCGCCGTGGGGCAGAGCTCAGGCTGGGGAGCGGAACGGGCTCTTTTATGTATTTTTATTTATTTTTCCTCTTTTTTTTTTTTCCCCCCAAGCTAGGAGAACCCTCCCCACCTGCTCTGGCTCACCCATCCGTGGGTCACCGTGAGGCTGTGGGTACCTCCGCGGGGTTGTGTTGCCCCATCTTCCAGGCCAGGCCCTACAGAGGTGCAGAGAAAGCTCTTGGCACTGCTCCTGACCCAGTTCCCGTGCCTCAGTTTCCCCATCCGGTGGGGAACGCTGATTTCCCCATCGAGGGAGCCGGGTTACTTCAGGTTGTGCTTTGAGGTCGGTGAGTAGCAGCTGCGGGGGGTTATTATTAATATTAACAGCCAGGCTGGGTCAGGGCTCAGGTGGTGGGGAGGGATGAGGGGACCTGAAGCAGCCCTGAGTCACGGGGCAGGAGCAGGGGGTGGCCCAGCCCCGCGCTGAGCCCCAACACACTCGCTGCACCCCAGGCCCCCAACAGCCAGGGGCTGAGGCCGCCCTGCTCGTCTCACCCAGGGCTGGATGATGCCAGGCACGAGCCCTCCTCATCCTCACGCCGTTTCTGCGTGGGGAAACGGGCTCCTGGGGTGGGAGAGCGGCGGTGGCGGGGGCTGCGGGGGCAGAGCTGAGCACTGGGACGCTCGTCACACCTCAGGCGGCGCCGTGCCTCCGTGGCCGCAGCTGCCTCTGTCAGCTGTGATTGAAAGCCAAGCCGGGCTGGCAGGCCTTCTCTGTGATCTTGTTAATTAAGAAATACATTTAATTAGCAGCACCCCAGCTGTGACTCAGCTAATCATCATGATCGAAACAAGAGCCGGACTCCAGCGCCGGGGCACGGCGGTGCCAAACACCCCCACCAGCTCCGGGGTCCCCAGCTCCGCCGTGGGACCCGCGTCACCCACCAGGCACAGCCCGATGCCCCCCCCCCCGTGGCGTTGGGGGGTGAGTTTTCCCCCCGGGGTTGGAGGCAGGTTGGGGCTGAGACCGTCCCCATGCAGCACCTCGCACACACACAGGGTGTCATCCCCACCCGGGGCAATTACCCATCGCCACGCTGCGAATAATCATATTAATAACCCATTTACTGTGCTATAAATAGCCTCAGTAATAACAGCCTGGGCTTTCCAGGAATAGATTGTCAAAAACGTGGGGAAAGCCATCCCCCCCCACAAACACACACACCCCCCGGCCTGGGTTGCAGATGGGGAAACTGAGGCACGGCTGGTTTGGGGCACGACTCTGGCCCTCTGCACCAAGCTGTCTGCCAGGCAGCTGTGGAATTTGCTCCCGAATAAACCGTCATGTAAATCAGCCCTTATGTATATTTATAGGCGCCATCCTGCCAGCTGGAATCTAATAGGGGAGAAAATAAACTGGGAAACCGCCTGGAACAAGAGGGCAGCGCTTCACACCTCGGCCTCACGCCCCACCGGGGAGGGTGTCTGTCCCCGGTCCCCAGGGTGTCTGTCCCTGGTCCCCAGGGTGTCTGTCCCTGGTGCTGGGTACCCAGCCCTACACCCCAGGGTGCCCAGCTCTGGTCCTGGGTGTCCAGCTCCCCGGGTGCCCAGGTCCTGGGGTGCCCGGGAAGCCAAAACGGGGTGCTCTGTAGCCCCCTTGGGCTGCAGCTGGCTTTGAGGGATGGAAAATTTGGGGGTGTTGCCGGCAGTGGGGGGAGGGAGGGGGTCGCAGCGGCCGAAGCTGAAGCCCATTTGGCATCCCTGTGCTCGGGGGGGGGGGGCTGGCACAAGGGGTCCCTTCCCGCTCAGCGGGGCCTGGGTGGCACCTGTGTCCCCGGAGCTCCTGATGGGCGCTCCTTCCCGTGACGCACACGGGGGGGGGGGGGGGGGGGGGGTGTGCACGGGTGTGCACACATGGGTGTGCACGCAGCAGGGCGCCGCAGGGTGCAGAGCACCCACCCAGCGGGCAGCCAGGACAGGGAGGGTCACAGCAGCCCCCACGGGCCGGGGCTCACGCACCCAGGGGTGCCCTCGCCCGGGTTTCCCGCAGCCTCCGCAGCGGCGCTGGGTGGGAGAGCGGGCGGCAGCCGGCGGGAGCGAGCGAGGCCCATTAGAGATGCAGACAGCGCCGCTCGCCTCGTGTCTTCTCGTCTGGAGAAGACGGCAGCCGCCACGCAGCCCCTCCGCCGCCAGCCTCCCCTCGGCACCCCGCGCCCCCGTGGGTGCCCCATGCTGGGGTGCAGCCCCGCTGCCCCCGTCCGGCTTTTCGGAGCTGGGAGGCAGTGGGTGGCACTGGGATGCGCTCCCTTGGGTCCCAGCAAGGCCACGAAGGGATGCGATGGTGCCAAGGCCGGGCGAGACCTCGCAGCCATCCCGGGGAAGGGAGGGGGGGTTCTCCCTGAAAAGGGAGAGTGGCGAGGCCGGGGGTTTTCGGAGCAGGGATGCCGGCAGGGCGTCGTGCTGCAGCACCTCTCCCTCCCTCCCTCCTGCTGCTCCCGAGCGCTCGCCGCCGCCGTGGTTCCCTGCAGCGGGCTAAAAATATCCCCAGGAGCTGCCGCCGCACACCGGCACTTGGAGGTGGTTATAAATAACCCGGGGGGGCGGCTCACGCTGGCCCCGCATCGCTCCGGCCCTTCCGGGCTGCTGCGGGAGGAGGACGGATCCCCCATCCTCTTTTGGAGGACTGGATGGACAGATGGGAATGTGGGAATGGGCGACGGGGCAGCCTCTGCCCATCGGCTGCATGGGGAAACTGAGGCACAGGTGGGGCTTTGCTGGGGGAGGGGAGGTGATGGGCCCGTTTGTCTGCGGTGCTGGGGGGAGAGGGGATCAGCCCCGTGTTGGTGGCAGGGCTGGGGTGGCGGGGACACAAACCTCTGTGCTCCTGTCACTCTGGAGTCACCTCCGCCTGCCTCAGATACATCCCGCCGCATCCGAGCCGGCCCTTTGCAGCAGCTCCATCCCCTGCAGCAGAACCAGCCTCCTGCTTCCGATCCACCCCTCTATGCTGGATCCGTCCCTTTGCACCAGCTCCATCCTTCTGCTTTGGCTCCTTCCCTTTGCGGCCGGATCTGTCCTGCTGCTTTGGATCCATCCTGCTGCTTTAGATCCATCCTGCTGCCTTGGATCTATCGTGCTGCCTTGGATCTATCCTGCTGCTTTGGATCCATCCTGCTGCCCTGGATCCATCCTGCTGCCCTGGATGCATCCTACTGCTCTGGATCCATCCCGCTGCCCTGGATCCGTCCTGCTGCCTTGGATCCATCCCCCCTCCATCGGATCCAGCCCCAGACTAGGACTGCCTTTCCCTTTTCCCACACCACCCTCCTCGGGGTGGGAGACCAGCTCTGGGATCTGCCCCCTCCCACCTCTCCATCCCACGGGGCCTCACTCCCACCTCTGATCCATGCACCGAGCTGGGGCAGTTCTCACGCCCGTCCACCTCCAGCTCCACGTCACGGCCAGCTTCCTCCAACGCCGTGGGGAACGGGCGGCGGGAGCGGGGGTCCCACCCAAGAGGGAGGGGGTCCCATTTTGGCCCCATGTCCCTGCTGGGGCCGAGCATCCCAGGGGAGCCCCCTCCCGCCATCCCTTCCTCCTCGCTCCCGTTCTCGCCGCGTCCCACCCACCCCGGCAGCGCTGCCAAAGCACAGGGCAAACGGGGACAAGCTGGGAGAGAGAGTGATTTTTTTGCGAGCGTTTATTTTCCTCCATCAAAATCCACCAGCCGGAGCAAGCGGCGGCGGCGAGGAGGGGGGGGGGAGGACGGGGAAACCCATCGGGTTTCACGGGGGATGCTGCCGCCCCCCGCGCCGGCGCTGTATTTATTCCCCCCCCTTTCTCCCTGCACCACATTTCATGTCAGCCTCGTAACGAAGCCGGGTCATAAATATCAGCGTGCTGGTAAGCGGTGAATCACCGCCCGCTCCCGGCGCTGACACGCCACCGCGGCACACGGCGTTTCTGTCCCCAGCCCTGGTCCCCCGCCAGCCCACCGGGTGCCCGGGCAGCGAAGCCCCCGCCATCCCCGGCTCCGCACCGCAGCCAGGCCACCGGGCAGTTTCGGCCATGGCACAAACGTGTTTGGCCGCGTTCCCCTGGCTCCCGCCCCAGGCCGGTGCTGGGAATCTGCTCCAAAACAACATGTTTTGTGGGAAGGCACCCGCTAGGTAGCAGCGATTTGCCAGCTGATGGGAGACTGCGGGGGACCCGGGGATGCTCCTGCTCCCAGATGCCCTGCGCTGGACCCCACAGGTCACCCCATCCCTGCCTTGTCCCCAGTACGCCTCACTGGTCCCAGTGGGTTCATCCACCCCTGGGGGGCAGGTGTCTGCTTTTCCAGCCCCACATCCTCCCCCTAAACACCCCTGACACCCACCAGCCCCGGGTCCTGCCACCTCCCTGCCACCCGCACCCATCCTGCACGCTTCGGCCTCGTCCAGCCGGTCCCTGTGGGATGGAGGGGGACCCCGACCCAGCCGCGGTTTCCCTCCCCACCAGGTCAGCGTGTCGCCGGTTGAAGAGCCAAAGTGACACATCTGTGAAGTGCGATGGCTGGCAGGACGCCCTCCCACCTCCCCCAGCACCAAGCCCCCTCCAAAGGAGCTCCTCAGGGACCCCAAACCCACCCCAGCCCCCAAACCCGGCCTGAACCCCACCGCTGCAATGGGGCCAGCACATCTGGTAGGAACATCTGGGGCCGTGCATCCCCACGGCTCAGTGTCACCCTCCGTGGCGAGTGACACAGCCCATCCCAAGTGTCACCAAAGCCGCATGGTCCCGGGGAGTTGGAGTTCAAAGTCCCCCCCGAGCGGCTGATCCCCTCCACAAGTTACAGAAGGTCCTTGGACCTCGTGAGCAGCTGGTGTGAAGCTGTAATTACCTTAATTAGCTCTGGGATTGCATTCCCTCCCCGTGCTAATTTCGTTTCTACAGTAACCAGCCCGAGAGGTGTGCGTGCGCTCGCAGCGAGACAGAGACAGGAGCCTTGGCAGCCAAACCAGGCACCCCGAAACCTCCCTGAAACCAGGGGCCACCCCCAAATCCCGCCGCCCCAGGAGCTCTGCCAGCCCCGCTCTCCCTGTGCCGAGGTTCAAGAGGGTCCTCGACGTTTCCCACGATCCCAACGGGGTCATTTGCTGCTGGGATCATCCCTCCAGGAAGGGACAGTTTGGGGGGGAGCAGGGCCAGAGGCTGCCGGTGCCCAAATGCACCGGTGGATTTAGGAGCAGGCAGAGCCTGGGCTCGTTCCTCGCTGCTGGTGTTTGCTGTAACCCAATATCCCCCTGATGTAAGGGCCATTTGGGAGGAAACCATAAAGCTTCAGGAAATGGGTATTAATTCACATCGTGGCAATAAAAGGGCAGGAGGGCTCCCGGGCAGCACGGCCACCCCAGGGGAGTGAAGACGAGCGAGGCTGGGCAGCGACCGGGCAATCTCGGAGTGAATCCCCCCATAATTGGGAATTAAACCCCTTCCGAGTGTTTTTGGATAGAAAAGGCTGGGCGGGGGGCGGGGGGGAGGGCTGCAACGTGGGAGCACTGAGGTCTCGCTCGGGTGAAGCATCGCCGGCCCCTCGAGTCAGGCATTTGTCTGGAGCTGGAGTGCGGCTTGGGGCACCCTGGAAATTTGGAGCAGTTCCAGCTCTTCCCCTGTAAACCCTCCTCTGAGCTCATCCCTCCCTGATGCCAACCCGCCCTGGCATGGAGAGGGCAACCCCCCAGCACGGGCAGAAGCCGGGGCTGCTCCTGACCCACAGGCCGAGCAGGAGGGAGCGAGGATGGGGGAGCCCCACGCTCCCACGCTGCGCAAGGGCAGGGACCGGGCGATCCTGCTGCCGCGCTGATCCGGTCCCTGCACCGTGGCCATCACCACAGCGGGCATCATCCTGCAATAAAAAAAAAGCCCCTGAGCGAGGCAGGATCCATCCTGCTGCTTGTGGAGGGAGCGGGGCGATGCTTCAGGGAGCCCCGGGCAGGGGGATGCATGCGGGGTGCCCTCCCCTCCGCCACACCGGGAGCCCTGGGCTCCCCGCACGCGTGGGGCTATAAATAGTGCTGGAAAGCAGGTTGCGATGCTCCCGTCGCTCCACAGAGGTTTTGGTAGCCCCCCCAAAAAAAGCCAGCAGAGCCCAGGGAGGGAGGCCGGGAGGGTGCGGAGCAGGGACCACGCTCCTGCCGCCCCCCATTTCGGGCATCCAAGAGCCGCGTTTCCCGGGACGGATTTCTCCCCGGCGGCGGGCAGCGGCAGCAGGACGGGCGGCGGAGGCGAATTTCGCTGAGTGGTTGCTTTTTAAAAATAACTCTGCCTTTGTCAGCAGGTCAGGGTTGCTCCAGATTGAATAATCGCAGCCGCCCAGCGCTCCCCTGCTCCCGGGCCCTCGCTGGCAGCCCCAGCCCGGGATGCGTCGGGCGGACGCTGGACCACGGCCCCTTCGCTGGCACCGTTGTCCCCAGGGGTTGAACATCTCGTGGGGGACACGGTGCTCTGCATCTCCCCCACCCACCCTGCTTTCCCCACCACCCCCCACCAAAACCCAGCCCAAAAACTGCTGCCGGCGGTGATGCCCCGAGCTGGCATCGCCAGGGCTTGGGGGGGGGGGGGGGGCGGTAACGGGGGGAGCTGCGGGAGGAATCGGGGCGCGCAGGGATGGAGCCGCCGGGCGTTTGCTGGAGCGGCTGAGTCACGCCGTAATTACGCCTTAAATGTGAGCACGTTCGTGCAGGGATGAAAGATGCTCACATGAGCCGAGGCAGGGAGCTCGCCCGCTCTCCCCCCGCCGAAGGCTCTGCCCCAGCCGCCGCCGCGCCGGAGAAGCCGATCCAGCCGCCTTTCCTTGGGAGCCGGGAAAATGCCCCAGCTTTGGGGCAGCAGCTCAAGGATGGACAGGAGGGAGCGTGGGGGGTGATGGGGGAAACCTGGGGCAGAAGGGACGAGGGGCAAGGGAAGGAGGGGAAACCCTGGGGAGCAAAGCGTGACGGCCAAGAGCGGTGAAGCCGGCGATGCTCAGACCAGGCACGGCACGGGGACGGTTCGAGGGCTGGGCTGGCTTCCAGGAGGGAACGTTTGGAAAGAGATGAAGCAATTCGGCAGCACCGGCCTCGCCGGGCGCCTACGGCGTTGGGAGCGGGGAGTAAAGCACAGGGGAAGGAAAAGCTCAAGCGCGAATGGCAGCGAGCTCAGACCAGGGCCAGCTCCAGGGGCTCGAAATTGAGTCCTTAAAATTCTCGCAACTGGAGAAATATGGCCTGGCGTGGGGAAAATGGAAACGGTCTCTGTCTTGGTGGCCAAAGGAGGGGTTTAGGGCAGGAAAGCAGCTCCCTGGCTTTGTCCTCGCTGCCGTGGGGACCGGGGATGTTGTGCTACCTGGGGCTACGCTGCACCCGTGCGAAGGAAAATAGGGAGGAATGGAAACCCCCCAGCCACATCCCCTGTCCCAGGCAGAATGGGGACAAGTGGACAGGCCACCTGCAGAGGCCAGACTGCCTCTGGACACCCAAGAGTTCCCCAAAGGAACCCCTGTCCCCATCCCAGCCTCTCTTTGGGGCAGCTTGGGAGCAAACGCTGGTGTTTGCTTCCCTCCCGGGAAGGGAGCGGGTGCGGTACCGAAACCACAGGTGCCTTGTTGCTCCTTACAAAGACCTGCAGGGCCACGGTGGGTGGGGAGACGCCTGCTTGGCTGGGGCTCCATCAGCAGGGAATGGGGGGGTGGAAAACAGAGGCGATGCTGAAAAGGGATTCAGACCACCGGGAGCTGCGCTTCGGGCTCCCCCCCCGGCCGTTTCCCCCCAATAGCGGGGCGGTGGCACCCTCAGCATCCTCCCGCAGACGTCCTCAGGAGCCCTTCGCCGAGCCGGCAGGGACGTGAGGTCTCCCCGTCGCGACACTGTCGCCCGAGCGACTGCCAACGGCGAGGCCAGATCTTGCAGAGAAATCCTCAGCCTCGTTCAGGTCTGATTTACACCCCGGAGACGCCGCCGCGCTCGGCGAAGCCGCGGCTGATTGATAGCAGCGCGACAGCATCCCACCCCGCGCCATCTGCATCCTCCCGCCGGCACCCGGGGCCAGCCCCGCGCCACCCGCCCTCCCGCAGCCCCATCTGCCCGCGGTGGCATCGCCCCACGGAGCCGTCCCCACCCCGCCACCGCCTCCGGGACGCGGAGGTGATGCTCCCCAGCACCCTGCAGCACCCTTGGGTGCCGCCATCGCCGTCAGACCGGGCATCCCGATGCAAACCCCGCGTGGGGGAAGCAGCACCGGGGTCCGCCAGCCCCCTCGCTGCGGTGCCTGGTGGGTCCCGGCTCTGTGATGAAGCAACGGGGACCTTTCCATGTGCCCATCGCACCTCTGCAGTCGCTCTTCCATTGCAAAAGGCCTCCCCAAGCCCTTCCCGTGAAAATCAAACCCTTCCGCACGTTTGGTTTTGGGGTGAAACGCAAGGGATGGGGCAAGGGGGGAGGGTTCGGCCTCCCATCCCTCCTCCTCACCCCCCGCGCCATTTCAGAGGTGAGAAAGGAAATCGCAGCCTTGGTTTTCCTCCTTTTTCTCTGTTTTTTTATTTAAATAATAATAAAGGCAGGGAGCGATTTGGGACGGTGCTGTTTGCGGAGGGGGCTGGCGGCACGCCGGCGCTCTCGGGGCTGGCGGGGAAAAACCGGGGAGGGGGGATATAAAAGGTTTCATGCGGTGAGCCGGGCACTCAGGGAAGAAGCTGAAAAGGGGCGGTGAGTGCTTTGTATTTCATGCTTGAAGGCACCGAGGCTTTTACCAGCCTTCCCGCGATGATTTAAGACCGGCTCTGCCGTTCAGGAGGGGATCAGAGCCGCGGCTGGCAGCTCGGCGGGACCCCCCAGGTTTGCCCCGGGGTGAAGCCTGGGCCTGGCTTGGAAATGCCCCGTGTGGGCAGGTACCACCCGTGGGGCAGGTACCACCTGTGGGGCAGCTACAGAGTCAATGGGGGCATCGCTGGGGCGCCAGCCTGGTTCGGACATCAGCCCTGGGACGTGTCTTGTGGGAGCGGTGACGAGCCCTGGTCCCTGCTGTCCCCCTCGTCCCCCTCCTGCTCAGCACCTCGTCTGCAGCAAGTGGGGTCTCATCCGTCTCTGCCGGCGGAACTCGTCCCTTCTCAGAGGGTTGTTCATTGTCAGCGACTGTTAATCCTAACGAGGAGGGCGGACATGGCTTGTAGTGCCCTCTCTCACCCCCAGGTCTTCCTGAGCTGAGACCCCAAGAGGCAGAGCCCCCCAAAAGCAGGTTATTGCCTCCCCAGGGAGCCGCGCAAATGGCTGGAGGGGGGTTGCACCTGGCTGCTCCCCAGCCCAGGGATCATGGGGGGACCAGCTGCATCCCCCAGACCCATTTGCTCTGGAGCACGGGGTGCAGGCCACATTTTGGGGATCACGTGGGACTCAATAATCTCCTGCTTCAGCCACATTTGGGACTGAGGTTTTTGCTGCTCTCACTGGCACAGCCCAGCAGCGGGGGCTCCATCAGGTCACTCCATGCCCTGGGACCTGGTCCCTCAGGCTCTCCCAGCCTACCCCAGCCTGAGGACCTCTCCTCTGGACCCCCTATTCCCCACCCTCCCTCCCAGCCACCTCCATCCCAGCTGCAGGTCTCACACCCCTGCCCCATTCCATCTCCCCAGCTGGGCTGGATCTGGCCAAATCCCCCCCCCCCCCCCCCCCCCCCCCCCCCCCCCCGGGCCTATATAAACCCTGAGCAGCCCCAGCTGATTTTCCTCTCTTTGAGCTTTGCTTTTTTCTTTCTAATTTTGCCTTAAACCAGACCTGTGCTTGCTCAGCCCCTGTGCCAAGGCTCTTCTGCTTCATCCTGGACAAGGTGCGGATGGGAAAAGGGCTGGAAGGCTCAGGGATGCTGGGGGGGGATAGGGTTGGATCGTGGCAAGTAAATGGTGTGAGCGGCAGAGGAGGCTTTTGCCCTGGTGAGGTGCGGGGCTGTGTGCTGTAAGGGGGCTGAAAGCAGAAAAACTCATGAAGAAGCTGCAGGTTTGTCTGCAGCTCGGTGGGGGGGGAACTGGAAAGGAGAAGTGGGGGTGTGAGCAATGGTCGTGCAGGACCTGAGGTCTGCTGGGGAAAGAGGGGGCTGGAAAATGTGAGCTCTGAATCCAGGTGGGGGGGGGGGGGGGGGGGGGGGGAGGGTGGCCAAGGATGAGGCTGCAGGTGGGAGTGTGAGGGAGAAGCATCAAGGGAGCAGCTCAGCTTGGGATGCACCAGGATGGGGAAGGGCAACAGCTCAGCATCGTGGGGAAAGCAGCCCCTTGGGACACCCCCAGCACCGCGGGTTCCTCCTGGCAGCCTGGAAAAGGGCACGGGGGGGCTTCGGTCCGCCCCAGCTCTGGGGTAGGCGTCAGCCGTGCCGGGGGTGCCACGGGCTGAGGAAGGAGCCCCGTTTGCTGCAGCCGCGCCGAGGGCTTTATTGCAGAAACCGGGGGGGGATTAAATGCCAGGCTGCTCCTGGCCAGCGAGACCCCCGGGTGCTCCTCTCCACCCCAGACCCCCAAGCTGGGGACACAGGGACGCCTCCTTGGGGGGCAATGGGGCTTTGCCAGGGGATGGGGAGAGCCGATAACCCCCCGGGCTGCCCTTCCCGAGCAGAGGGAGCCGCAGATAAAAGGGCTGTGGGCAGAGCGGGGCTCAGCTCCAGGCCTGGCTTAGGCTGATACCAGCCCAAAGGGCGACCTCTCCCTTGGGCTTGGCTCAGCCCGGTGGACCAGCTGCCTCCTCCCCTTCACCCCAAATTCCTGCCCCTCCCGGATAAGCAGCTTGCATTGCTCTGATTGACCCAGGTGATAGCCCAGGCGTGCCCTTCCCTTGCTTTTATTCAGGTTTGACCACACTTTTTTTGGGGGGGGGGGGGAAACCCCATGTTTATTCTAAAGCAGAGACCTGCAGCGATGCCCAGATCTGCTTGCAACCCCCCGCGAAAGCCTCCGGCATCACAGGTCGACTCGGCGAGGCCGGGAGGAGCTGGAAGGAGGGGGGAAAGCAGCTGCTTTGGGGATTATTAATGAGCAGCGAGTGATGGGAAAGGCGAGGATCAATTGAAACAAAGGAGTTCAATGGTAAAAAGAAACGTTTGCGGAGTAATGGGAGTCCATTTCTCCAGCCGACTGTCGGAAACGCATCCTGTTAAACATCCATCAATTATCCCAGCTTGCAAATGCATTAAAGTAATGAGGAATTATCCATCAAATACACTTAAAGCCAGTGCCCCCCCTCTGCCAGCCGCCCTGCAAAGAGCCACTTCAGGAAGGGAAAATAGCCTGAAGGTGGATGGAAAAGCAGGGGCGGGCAGTGAGGAGGCTCCGGGGCTGCATCCCCCAGAGCCTGGTCCAGCCCAGAGGATGCTTTCCCAGCTCCTGGGCTTGCCTGCTTCCTTAGGTACCCGTGTTTTCTTCAGAGAGCTGTGCTGGTGTTCCCTGTGGGCAGCCCACGGACTTGCTCTGTGCCTCAGTTTCCCCCATCCCTCTTCCAGCGCTGCCTGGGGGCACCCGTGGGCGCTGCTGGTGTTTGGGCCGTGTCCCCCGTCACCTCCCTTCCCAGGAACAGAAGTAGTGGTGAGAGCGGGGGTGCGGTCTGGTAGCTCAATTCCCAGAAACCCATCCTCTGCCGCCGCCTCCCCCTGCATCGCCCACACCCCTTGCACCCCGGGCGGCCCCGCGTTGGCAGGAGGGGGGACGTGGTGGTGGGGAAAGGGCCTTGCAGCCCTGTCGGGTGCTGATCGCTGGGCTGGAGGCACCGAGCGGAAAAATAAAAGCATCTGGCAGGCAGGATCCTGGGTGCCATCAGCAGGAAGGGGGTCCCAGAGGCTCTGTCACCCCGACAGGGTCTGGGGGGCTGCGGGTCCTGTCGCTGCGTGTGAGGGGATGAGCCCGTCCCCACGGGTGGGTTTGGAAAGCGGCCGGAGTGCTGCCATGGGGCAACAGGAACTGGGGGAACAGGGAAATGAGGGATGTGTCCCGGCACAGGGGGCTGGAGGGTCTGGGGTCGCTGGTGCTGGGTAATTAAAAGGGTTTGGACCCTTTTGGTGTTGGATTTGGGGCCAGTCAGGGAGTTTTTCAATCTGGGTGATGCAATCGCGTGGTGAGCCTTCAGCCCAGGTTTCGGTGCTGTGATGCGAGGGGACACGTCCTCCTCCCCAAGGATGGGGCCGGGTTTATCAGGGCGTTCCCCCAGCAGCAGGATTTGGGGAGCCGGGGCTGCTCTGTGGTGCTTTGGTGTGGATTCTCTGATGTCTGATGCTGTGGTTGTGGGCAGGCTCCTGCCTCTCCCTTCACGTGGGGGGAGGATTGAAGAGCAAAAGTCGGAGTTTCTCCTGTCTGTACACCCGCCTGCTGCTTCCTGGCTCTGCAGGTACCGCTCAGTTTGGGGTTGGAGGTGGCCAGTAGGTTCAGGAGTCCCTGGGAGGAGGCAAGCTGTGTCCAGCGCAGTCGCAGCCTGCATTTCTGTAAGGAATGGGGAGAAAAACCAGCTCCTGGGCTTGTCTCCCCCGGTGCTGATATCTCCATCTCCCAGACCCCTCTGGCAGCCCTGTCCGGGCTCAGCAGTACCAGCCTGGGCTGGGTACCAGAGCATCCCTCGACCTGTGGCGCCGTGGCAAGGTGAGCCTTCCTGGGAGAGCGCTTGGTCTGATAACAGTGGCTGCCATTAGGTGTCACAAGAGCGTCAGGTCTTTGCTCTTCCTAGGAAGACGAGTGGTGGCCTGGGACAGGAGGGATGGAGGATGATGAAGTGGCCTTTGGGGTGGCACCTCCCCGGAGATGCCCCGGGCAGGGGAGATGAGCTCCCGTTGCTGGGAGGAGGCTGCATGTCCCTTGTGATGCTGCTGGCGTCCCTGGAGGTCACTATCCTGCACGCAGCCGCTGCCCAGCTGTCCCCTTCCCTGTCACCTCCTGGGTCTCCTGCCTCGGTGCTGGGGACAGGCAGGAGGTGACAACAGGTCCCTCCTGTCCCACGCTTGGCACTTCAATAACCTGGTGCTTTTTGTTGCACGAAAGCAAAAGCAGCGGCTGCTCTCGAGGAAGCAGCCGGTGCTGGTGCCTCGCTCAGCAACACAGCTCCTCCCTGCAGCCAGTGTCCTCCCAGTATCCTCCCAGCGCCCGGGAGAAGCCCAGGGCTGAGATATCTGCAAATACATAGCACATTCCCCCCTGTTCAGGACGTGTCCAGCCCTGGAGGCTGGGAGGGCACGACCAGGCAGGAGCTGGGTGCTCAGCTATGGAGGGATGCTCTGGGGTTTGTCCAGGGATTCCTGCTCCATGCTCATTCCCAGCAGCGTCCTGGCCCCACACCACCTCCCACTGCCCTGTGCTGGGCACAGCTGCCACACTAAGATAATCTTCCAGGAATTTGCAATTCTTCCTCCAAAAGCCATTTCCCTCGTTAATTTTGCAACTTGACCTGAAACAAAGCAGCGTCCAGGGCTCAGCACCTCGATAAGGCGCTGCTGGGAAAAACCTTTCCCTCCAATGCCGGGCACAAAGCTGCGGTGAGCTGATAAAGGCGACAACGCCAGCTTCCCCAGCGGAAGAACCGGAGTGGGAGCTGCCTCGGGGAGCATCTCTCTCCCCCTTCCCTCCCGCCGGCCGGAGGGGATGAAGGTGGCCAAGCGGGAGAGCCCCGAGCGCTGGGCTGGGACGGCTTCCCGGCCCCGAGTGACCTCCCAGCATCACGTCATCTCTCTCGGCTCGGAGAGACTGAGTTCATGTCTGGCCTCCCAGGAGCTGGGGACTGCGCCTGGCCCGCCTGTTCCATCCCGTGCCCAGACGCCGGGGTGATGGCCACCTCCGCAGAGCCAGCGTCTCGGCTGGGTTCCCACCCTGGGTGGGCGCTACATCTCCCCTGGGCGCCTCTGTGGGATGTCACGGGGGGTGTCCCCAGGCACGGCTCACCCCAAAACCCAGGGTGCAGGACTCGCAGCCTCGAGTCGCTGTCTCCCCATCGCGCTGTGCCACCGGCCGGGAGGCAGGGTGAGGGGCTGGCGGCGTGGGGCTGCTTTCCCCGTGACTCACAGCATTCCTCATGGGTCAGCGGTGGCCGCAGGACACCCCGACAGCCCTCGCCGCCCCTGCCCTCTGCCTGAACTCCGCCGGCAAAGCAAACAGCCCCCGGAGGCCGGGGATCCTCCGTCCTGCAGCTGCACGGCCAAGGGGGAGGTGACGGGGTCCCCCCCCGGGGTGGCCCTGGGCGAGGATGGGGAGGGGTGACAGAGCCCATGGGGGTACTCGCGTTGGCAAACTGGCCTCTCCGAGACCTGCGCCTTTCTTCCTCCTCCTCTGCCAGTTCTGCAGAACCCCAGAGAGGAAGGGGCTCCCCACAAACCCCCTGGTGCAGCCCTGGCCCTGGGAGCTCCCCAAGCCCTGCCCATCTCCCTGCCTCAGTTTCCCTATGCCAGGGCGCGGGGAGGCGGTGCCAACCCCTCCGATGCCGTGCACAGAGCTGAGAGGATTCCCGTTGCTCCCTGCACCCCAGCTCTTTTTGGGAACATCCCGTCCCTTTGGCTGCTGAGATTTCCCCCCACCCAAAATCTTTCCCTTTATCTTTTTAACCTGAGCCCTTTGAATCCCCTCCTGGGGATCCTCAGGGTGCTTCCCCCAGCGCAACCCTGCACCTCGCTGCACCCCCAGCCGTCCCATCTCATTGCCATCCAGGTTACATGTCCCGAGTGGGTCAGTTCTCTTCGCCGCTCCAGGCATCCCTTCCCAGCCAGGACCAGGACCGGGGCAGGATGAGTGCGGAGGAGCAGAGGCAGCGAAGCGGCTCCGCAGCACGTGAGCAGCCATGGAGGCCGTGGCCCGCCGGCTGCCCCGGCGCTCAGCACGCAGGAATGCCGTGAGTTTGCAAAGTGGTTTCAGCGAGACGTTATCTAATGGAAGAGGAGGAGGAGGGCGGATTAAGCCAAACCCACAGCACCAGCTTTCAATTAAACCGGGCGAATTTACGGCTTCTCCTGACACAGTAAACACACACTCCGAGCAGCCGACGGGGTCCTGACCCAGCATTTCCCCTCCGTGCCCTGGAAGGTGGAGGGAGCAGCATCCCGCGGGTGCTCGTCCCGTGGCAGCCAGAAACCCGCTGGGCTTTGCGTTATTTACCACCACACAAAGCACAGGGAAATGGGGGTGACGCTGCGGTGGGCACTGCACCCCGGAGCCGTCCCACCTCGGGGACCTGGGCTGTGGGAACGGGGAAGGGAAGAGGGGAAAGAGGGAGACCTGGGAGAAGCAGCACCCCAGCAGCACCCACTGCGACGGGAAAGGTGCAGACAGCCCCAGGTCTTCGGGTAACGCAGCAGCAGCCTGGGATGGAGGGTGCTTTGGGCTGATGGTTGGGTGATGCTCGGTGCAGGCTGCCTGACGGCCTCCCCCCACCAGCAGTTCCCCTGCGTCAGTCCTGCACATCCCAGTGCCTCAGTTTCCCCCTTGGAGCAGGGAAGGGTGCAGGCTTTCTGGGCGTGGAGGGAGAAGGGCGAGCCAGGCAAGCTGGATGAGCCAAGAGAGGATCTCGCAACCAGGGCTGGGAGCATCCTGCCGGTGCTGCAGACCGAGGGCTGGGTGCAAGGTGCACCCGCACGTGTGCCAGGGCACGCCTGGCATCCGCTGCCGCAGCCTGGCCCTGCCCGGCCACCTCCTCCACCCAAGATGGGGGAGATGGCAACAGCCCCTTGTCCCACAGCAAAGGGGTCTGGTGGGGCCAGGATGGGGCGTCCTGCCACCCCAACCCCGGCACTGCTGGGCACCCAAGGCTTCCGAGCCCTTCTGGCCATGGTGGAGGAGACCTGGGCATCCCCAGCTAGGGAAGATGAGGCCACGGTACCCAGGCGGGTGGCACGAAGAGCAGCGCAGCCTCCCAGCCCCACCGCGCCGCAGCAGCACCCGCACCCCGGATGCAGGCACCCAGCCAGGAGGGTGACAGAGGAGCCCGGCAAGGCTGCTGGGGTGACGTCCCAGCTCCGCTGCTGACGTCTGATGGAGGGAAAAGCCCTCCCTAGAGCAAATAAGTGTCCGGGCTGTGCAAACCCGGCTCGGCGGGTGTCTCTGGGCAGGTATCTGGGTCCCATCTGGCCGCTGTTTACCTGCCCGCTGGAATCCACCCTGCAAACTTCCTCCTCACACGGCCCAGATAAGGGGAAGGAGCCGTGCTCGGCCCTGCACCGGCCTCACAGGGAGGACCCTGGCACCCCAGCCTCGCTGCTGACCCCAAGCTGGGTGTCCCGGGGGGATGGCGATCCCCTGGGGATGCCTTGGTCCCCACACGGGGCGGTGCTGTGTGCAACAGAGTGGATCCCAGCAGGGTTTTGGGGGATGCGAGCACCCGGACCCTGCCGGGTCCCCAAGCCCAGGGCCGGACCCTGTTAAGGCCAACCCAGCACTGAGCAACCCAGCAGCTGCAAACTGGTGTCCAGGGAGCAGGCAGGGCTGCTGGGTCCCTTTCCAGGAGGGTTTGGGCAAGTCGCTGCCTCAGTTTCCCCCTTGGCTGGGTTCACCTGCCCCGCACGTCCCTCCCTGACCCGCGGCGCTGGCTTCTGCGGCGTGCAGAGACCTGCCACCACGCAGGGAGGGGACCGCACCAGGTACGCGCCTGGCCATTACGCTGCCTGACTCAGGCAGGACCCTGCCTGCCATTTCCACTGCAGGCGGCTTCAAAGGCGGCCGGGATGGCTCAGCCCCTCGGTGCAACCAGGAGCCACCAGCTGCACTGCTCCAGGCATGGAGGGGGCCAAAAAATCCCCAACCTGCTCTCATCCCATCCCACGACTTGTGCCAAGGTCCTACACCAATGGAAAAGGAGACCAGCACGTGCCTGGCCACAAGTACAGCCCGATGGTTCAGCCCCTGGGACCCACCAGCCTGTTCTTGGGTGCTGCCAAGGAGATGAAGCCCCTCCACTTCTCCTCGCTCCCCCTCTCCAAGTTTTGCAAAAGTTTCCAGCATGGCTCTTGTTACTCCGATGGCTGGATGAGGGGGAAAACGAGGCTGAGACCTGACACACTTCATTACACCTCGCAGTGAAACACATCCACGCTCCTGCTCTTCCTGCAAGCGCTCAGGGTTTGCAGCATTCGGGGCTGTGTTTCCACCTCTACGGAGAGGAGGAAACTGAGGCACGGCAACCAGGCGCCCGCAGGGCGATGCAAGCCGGGTGGGAAGGATGGCAGCACGGCGGGGAGCGAACCCGGCCCCAACCCCGCGCTCGCCGGCGAGTGTTGTGAAAGCAGCCGGTTATCAGAGCGCCAGCGTCACGCTCGGAGCGAGCGGCTTCCAGGAAAGGAAGGAAGTGTGGGGTCACCCAGCCCCGCTGCCGCCCTTTTCCAGCAAACAGCCCGGGCCTGCTGATAACGGGGCCGTGCCACCGGCCGCACAGGATTTTGGGGCCACCGGCTGCACATGCCACCTGAAATGCGAGATTTTCCCCCCGTTTCCTCTCCCATAAAAGCCGTCTGCGATGCTGCGGCAGCGACGGCCGGTGCCGATGCTGCCCGGCTCTTGTGAGAGATGCGGAGCAGCATCACGCCTTGGCGATGCCCCAGTTCCATCCTGGTGCATCTTATGGGTGGGAACTGGGAGTCGCTGTGCTGCGTGGGCTCCTGGGCTGTGCTGGGGGTGTGGGAAGGTGCTTGGGGATGTGTTTCCCGCTGGGCTGCCCCGGCACAAGGTGGGTAACGCCAGTGCAAGGTCGAACCGGGACTTGGCAGGGTGGGGGGTGCGATGGGGAGCTGCTGCTCCCGCACGCCGGGGCCTTCTCCCACCACCTCCCGCTGGACACACTCCTGGAGGCCGGCAAACCAGTAGGGCATGGGCCAGTCCCACCAAACTAGTGAGGCCCTGAAGTAGCACAAGGGCAGGATCCGACACCCCGCCACCAACCTGCCGTGCAAAGTGGCCCAGGAGGGAGCAGAGACTGGAGCCTGGAGCCTGCTCCACCCCGATACCGAGAATAATTAGATGATTATGTGATTTGGAAGCAAAGTGCAGATTAATCTCTGATCTCGTTAGTCTGTGTTTTACCATCTGCTTTGTAGAGGCAGGAGAAGCCCTCGCCCCGTGGCACAGCCAGGGAGAGGAGACGGAAACCCCCGCGGAGAGCCAGAGTCCCGCGGGGCAGTGGGAACCCGGTGCATCAGGACGTGGGTGCTTTAGGAAACGGGTACAGCGGGACCCAAGCTCATCAGGACAAGTGGATGCCACCCAAGGCACCAGCTGTCACCCATGGGTGCCCGCCCCAGCCCCGATTCCTGGAAGCCAGGCTGGATCCGGCTCGGTGCGGGGCAGGGCTGCACCGCGACTCCTCCTTTGACCAACAAGGGCAGGCGACGGCGGTGACACCCTGCGCTCCCCAGGGGCTGCCGAGAGGGAGATGCCGGGGTTCAGGCCGTGGGGAGAGGTTTATTATAGTCCAGGTGGGATAAAGAGATGGAGGGATCGAACCGAGGACATGCAGGGGGGGCTGTGGCAGAGGAGAGGATGGTCCTACATCTCCTGGGCTCCTCGGGGGGTCCCCCATCTCCGCCACGGGGGATTTTTCGGCCAAACAGGCAGGGAGGGTGAGATCTGCCTTTTATTAAGCACTTGCCAAGAGACCTGCGCCTGCCCCAACAGCCCGGGTGCAGCGTCAGGCCCAGCTTTGCACCGGGGTTGCTCCGAACCTCCGCACCCAGCCGGGGGGGAGAGCCCCGTCTGCAGGCTGCCACAGTGGGGCTGTGGCTGGGTTTCCACTGGGATTTCTCCAGGCTGGGGGCAGCACCCTGGCCTGGCTCCCTCCAGCACCCAGAGCCCTCCAGAGTGATGCTGGGGCAGCAACCAGTACCCAGGAACCTCCGTGTCCCCAGTGGGGCTGAGCCACCAGCGCCTGCATGTCGTGGGCATCACGGGGTGCGGGGCGCGATGCCCCCTTGCCCCCATCGCCCTTGGGTGGGGGGGTGCCCCAGCATCCTGCTGAGCCACGCAAAGGGATGAAGGCCAAACCTATTGCCTTTCCCAGGGGGCACCGCTGTGATCCATCCACCCCATCACCGCAGTGTCCACCCCACGTGGCAATTCAGCCTCCTCCAGCTTGGAAACAGCCTCCGGCCTCCCAGGAGCCTCCGCTTTTCCAGGCACAGACAAAACCTTCTCCCGCTCGCCCCGCACGCTCCCCGGCCGTGTGTCGGCTAAAGGCCCAGGAAAAGATGAAAGGGATTTCCCGGCTGACCTCCTCACCCCACACTATTTGCACCTCCTTTCCCGCACGCAGACAGACATTTTTTCCCATGCTCAGAGGGTCAGCGCCCTCCCTGCACTCCCGGCCGGAGCAATGTTAGGAATGTACCTGAGAATAGGCAGGGCTTTGCAGGGCAGGGGGGGGGAAGAAGAGAGACAGGCACCCTCTGGTCCCCCATTGGCCACGAAAATAATTTTAAATATTTTTAAAAGCTGCTCTTGTCGTGCAAATGCTCTGCAGAAAGGGACCTGTCTTATGCCGGGGCAGGCTGGGGGTGCACAGGCACCTGAGCCTCGGGTACAGGTTTACTTTGTGTCCTTTCCCGCAGGTGATGCCACCCAGCCCACGGTGCTGGTCACCACGCTGGTCTGAATCAGGAGCGCAGTCAGGGGTCTTGCCCAGGTGCAGGGGCTCACCTGGGCGCAGGGTGTCCTCCAGCACAGCCGGCGGTGCAGGTGCACCCTCTCAGCCTCCTCTAAACAGCACTTGGGCTGATCCCATCCACATCTTCGTTGGCTTGCAAATCATTTTTTGCCTTTTCATTCTTTTTTGGGGATGGAATAAGCCCATCTCCCCCCTTCAGCCCCGCAGGAGCTCCATGGCCCGCCCCTGTGCCTAGTTTCCCTGGGCTAAATCAGGGAGAACAGCCTGTCCCTAGCACACACCCCCTGGAAGTGGAGCCTGGTGGCCTGCAGCACGTACCGGCGTTGCTGCCATGCCAAGGTGGGCAGCAGGGTTGGATCCTACAGTGTCCCTTGCCCCAAGCTTGGGCGGGGGGCTGCACTTCCACCCTCTGATGGTCCCTTCCCAGCTGTCATATCAGAGATGGAGGATAATAGGGAATAACGCAGGAGAAATGTGTTTCCATTCTCTCCTCACCACCTTGACCTTGCATCACCAAAAACAGCGATAAAGGGGAAATGAAGTGTTTTGGGACAAAACCTGGGCCCCAGCTCAGCAGGATGCCAGGTGATGCCCAGGTCCGGGGACTGCTCCCATCACCCGAGAGGGCACAAACCCCACGCCCAGGCACAGCACCCAGCCCGTGCCCCCCCGCGCAGAGCCCTGTGTCTCCGGCTGCCCCCTCCCCGCTGCCTGTGCCCCCTCTCCCTGCCCCTTTCCCGGGCACAAACCGTCTCCAAGGAGGGGATTTTCCTGCCTGTGCACAGGGGCCATCCGGGCGTGGGAAGGGATGGGAAAGCTCCTGGGGCCACGGGAGGACACGGTGGGGAAGCCAGGCCGGACACCCCAGGACATGCCACGTGTGCAGGGGACCGACTGCTGGGCCCTCGCTGCGGAGGGGCTCTCGGGGAGGAAACCACACAGGGACTGGGGACAAGGGCCCCGCTCTGCTCGCCGGGGCCGGGATGCGGGCGGTGGTCCCCACCGTCACCCCGATGCATCCCTCTTTCCCCTCCTGCTCTGCAAGAGGGTTTGCTTGTAAACAGCAGCCCCTGGGTAACACTTTTAATCCCTCGCCTCTTGGCTATTATTCATCCCCAGCTAACCTTAAAGCCTCCCCCTTTTTTTCTGCGAGGCACCCCCAGAGCAGAGGAAATTCCTCAGCCCTGACGTGATGTGAAACACGAGCGGCTCGGCCCCAGCCGCCCCCTTCCCTGCCCCAACCTCGCCGGGCCATTTCCCAACCCAGGTTTCCCTGTAGCATCCCACTCTTCTCCCCCCCTCCTCCTTTTTTTTTTTTTTTTTTTTTCCCCAACCACCCTTTTCTGCTTTAGACATTGTAACCCGAGAGGCTGGAAATGCAGCTCCTTTCATCTTCCATTTCCCACATCCTGAGAGTCTGGGGAGAAGGAGCCCACCCAGATGAAGGAATCCCAAATATGTGGCTCCCTCCACCTCCCCGATCCCCTCCGCCGCCCCCCGTGCGGCTCCATTCACAAAGCAGATTAGCCATGCTGCCGCCTCCACACACACCTCTCCCAAAAAGCCCGCGCTAAAAGCCAACCCAACCCCCCCCCCCAATTAAATTAATAAGAAAAAATCCCCACATCTGCTCCTCCCGGGGAGCAGGATGGCTCCCTGCATCTCCCACCCCGCTCGCAGGTCCCATCACCTTCCCAAGCCGGCAGGGATTGGCACCAAGGCCCAGGACTGGGTGCTGGCTCGGAAGGGTTTCGGGGTGCTGCGGCACACCAGTGAGGACCCTTCTCCTCCCTGCCCTTGGATGTGCGATTCCCAAGCTGTCACCACCTCGTTGGGGTCTCAGCTGGGTCTGGGGGGGACCCAGAGAAGATGGGAAGAAGCACCCAGCCAGCACCCGGTGGCTGTGCTGACTCTCAGCATCCATGACCTCGACTCACAGCCCAGACCCCCCGCAGCACCCCGGAGCCTCCCTGTACCCCAGAATCGGCCGCATCCTGCAGGTCGATGCCCATCCCCTGCCCCACGACGACGCTGGAGAGTGTGCACACATTTTATTGCATTTCCAAAGCCACCGGTGAGACACCGGGGTGCCTTTTGGCTGCCGTAGAGGTGACTTCAAGTGGGTGACGGCGCATTTTGGGGTGTCCCAACCGCGGCACCCACTGCCTGGCCGAGGGCAGCGCCCGCTTCCTCGCCGGTACGGCCAGGGATTGCTCACTGCGCGTAGGTGGGAGCATCGTCGCTGGCCTGACCGGGGAAGGTTTCACGCTTTCCCCGGAGGGGGGGGGGGACCCAGCAGGTCCGTGCCACCGCTTCGCCCCACGCCCTGGGCCAGCCGGTTCTGCGGGTGACGGAGCCCGAGCGGAGGGAGCCACGGGCAGACCCAGCCAAGGTCACGCAATGACTCAAAGCTCACGCCAGGAAAACCAAACCACCACAGCCTCTCTGTGTCACGGCTTGCATCGCCTTGCAAGCCTCCTTCCTCCAGGGATGCTGTCCCCTCCGGAGGGTGATGCTCGTGGGGCTGATACGGGGTTGTGCTCCTGGCTTGGCATTGACCTTGCTATGTTGTCGGCAGGATACCTCCATTTTAACCCTTTACAGGCCGCAGATCTGCTCCCCCTCCACCCCAGGGACTTCTGGGCAGCAAATTGCCCCTCTCTCCCCGCCTGGGTGTCGCCCTGGCCCTCCCCATATTCGCCTATTTGCTAATTGTGCTGGCGGGGGAAGGCGAGAGGGAGGAAATACAAAAAGTAAACTGCGAAAGCAACACTGCAGCTCCAAGGGCCCAGCACAGCAATCAAGCGATAAAGCAGTAATTAAGGCTGATTATCATGCAAGGCAGCCCCGGTTAGACTGGAATGCCGCTGAAGAGCCCGAAAGCTGCCGGGATTGTTTGCAGTGCTGCGAACTGATCTTTTGATGTCTGCTGGGAGCTCCTCTCCTGCAGACCTGCCACCAGCACCATGGGCCACCCTGGGGTCCTGCTTCTCCCCAAGCGTGGTCCTGCGTGGCTTTTTCCTCCTCGCAAGCCCCGTGCAATCTTCTCTGAGCTGCAAGCTGCTCCCCGAGGGGCTCAGGTCAAGCATTGGGTTTGACCCAGGGGTGGAAAGAGGCAGCGTGGGTCAGGGGTGCTGCTGCCTGGCTGGGGCAGGACCTGCAGTCCCGCTTGGACATCCACGCGTGCAAGGCGTGCTAAAAGGTGCGGGCTGCTCTCCTGCACCTGCCGTCCTCAGTGGTGTTCATCCCAGAGGAAGAGGGTTTGGGAAAAGAGGTGATTCCTCTGGACGAGGGCAAAGGAGGCAGCTTTGTCTCACATTAGCTTGAATATCTGACACATCCCAATGGCCTCAACTGGGCTGGCAGGGGGAAAGGTGAGTCGGTGGGGTGGGCTTGGGGGGGGAAAGGTGGCTCCTAGCCATTTGAGGTCATCTGGGGACCAGGGATGCAGCTGGGTGGGTTATTCTGGAAAAAAGATGGATAACGGCTGGGAAACAGGGCCGGGACATGGCGAAATGTCTCCCCATCACCTCCAAGACGGGGGGAGTTTTTCCCCAAGCCAGAGGGGACGCAACCCCTCCGCAGCGGCAGGAAAAGGCGGCTGCTGACTCAGTCCCCCGGGGAAATTAGCAGTTGGGCGGGTTTCCGCAGCAGGATGATTTGGCCCCTGATCATCCAGGTTGCAAGAGCCACGCTGCTCCCTTCGACGCTAATTAGCAGGTTTGGGCAGAGCGAGGAAGAAGGTTGCACCTCCCAAGGAGGTCAGGAGAAGGCAGCCCCCAGGAAAGCCCTGTCGTTGCTGGGGTGAGCTTTGTTTGTCAATAAAGAGCCTGGGTTTGCAGGGCAGCCCCTTCGGTACCTTTCATCATCCCAGCAAAGAATTTGGTAATGAGTTTGGGACCAGATGCTGAGTCACCTCATCCCATGGCTGAGCACGGACCGGCAGAACCAGTTGTCCCAAATATGCCCAGGCGTCGGGTGGGAATAAGGCAGGAGAAAGGCGCTGCCCGCCCCTCTCCTCCACCCTCAGTTTGCATCACCCCAAATCATAACAATATATTGAATAACAACAACAATAATAATAATAAAAAGGTGATGGCTTCTGCCTCAGATTCTCCACTTTTCCCCAAATAAAAATGTCACCTTCTGGGTAAAAACCAACGTAGGTTTTTCTGGTTTTAGTTGTTTCAGCCCCTGAAAGAGGATGTGTCGCGTTCTTGGTAAATCTAAAAGAGGCAACAGTGGTGGCGAGCGCTTCCCGGCCGGCACGAGGGCTGAGCCGCAGCTCCGTAGCTGACTCTGGGCTTTGCATTTTGGTCGTGTTTTATTATTTAAAAAAAAAAAAAAAAAAAAAAAAAGAAATACTGAAGGAGACAGGAGCTCACCAGCATTTCCAGTAAACCCCATTCGATTTCAAGCAATTCATCCCACAAGTATGTGTGGGATGCTGGGAACTCCTTGGTCTTGCTCGGGAGCAGGAGCCCAGATGGGCTTCGTCTGGAATAATTCAGCTCCCGGTGGCTGGAGCTCTTTGCTCTAAATGCTGATAGAGTGAGTAATCAGAGACCTCCATCCAGTAAATTATTTATCTTATCTCTGGAACTCGGGAAAGCATGTCAGCCAGCGACTTCAGAGGAAAAAAAAAAAAATATATAAAAAGGGGGTTGTTAGTCAAGAGTCCCCAGCTGGAATCACCACTTTTACTAGAAAAGGGAAAAGTTCAGACACTGGCTGATGAAGTAACAGCAGCACAGGGCGAGCGGGCGGGATGGGGGATGTCGAGCACCACCGGGAAGTTGCAAGATCGCAGGAAAAAGGCATCAAGTGAAGAATAAGCTCCAAAAAAACGGGGGGGTTTCGGGTGGAAGTGGAGCTCCGCGGCTGGGCTCTACCCCCCCCCCCGGGCCGCGGGGATGCTGCAGCCAGACGGGACGAGCAGGCAGCAGGCCCGGGGCCCCGGAGACACCGACCCCGGCGGTGGCGGGGGAAGCGGCAGGGCCAGGCCGAGCCCCGCGGATGCGTCCCCGTGCTCGGGGTCCGTTACCCCCCCCCCTCCCCCACCACCCCTCCGCTTGCGCGCGCTTAACGCACAGTGCGCGCTCTACCCTGGCAACCGGGGGGACGCGGTGGCAGTCCCGGTAGTAACGGGGACGAGGAAGGACGCTCGGGCGCTCGCAGCGATTCTGCACGTCTCGGTATCCCTTCTTCTTGCCATTTTCCCTCCCAAAACCCACCCAAACGATGCCCCCAGCCCCCCGAGCGCCTTTGGCGCCTTTTCCTTCCCGCCACGTCGTGGCCCGCCGCGGTCCCGCCTCCGTGCGGTTCTCCCCCTATTGGTCATGGCGCCGCTGGGCGGGCCGCCGCCGCTGGGTCTTCCACGGCAGCGCCGCCCCTTGGCCCTCCCTGGTCCGCCCCCAGCCCCCGCTAGTGGCGGGGCCGGCTGGGGACGGCGGCGACACACGGGAGCCCGGCAGTGCGGGGAGTAGCCGCGCCGCGGCCGCTCCCTCCCCGCCCAGCTGCAGTCCGGCTATCGCCTTCTCCGCTCCGGGCTCCCCCTCCGGATCTCCACCGCTCGGTAACCCGACCACCGGTACCGAGTCACCGGTTCCCGGGCCGGCTCGGGAGGTGCCGGGACCGGCCTCGGAATTGGGCGAGGGAGCCGGGATGCTGCTCTCTTCGTTGGCCCATCTACGTTCCGGGACCGGCGGGGAGCTGCACAGCCCTAAACTACAACCAGGTAAGAGAGATACGGCCCGATTTGGCTCGGCCCGGCTCGGTTGGGGGACGGTAGGGGCCCCCGGGCGGACGCTAACGGCCGGGTCTCGCCCGCAGGGAAGGTGAAGGAGCTGGAGAAGCTGTACCGGGTGGGCCCGCTGCTGGGGAGCGGCGGCTACGGCACGGTTTATTCGGGCATCCGCCTCTCCGACAGCACCCCGGTAAGTGGCGGGGACGGTGGCGGGGCGGAGGAGGGGGAGGAGGAGGAGGAGGAGGAGGAGGGGGAGTCGGCGGGGCGGGCGGCGTGCTCAGCCCGCCGCTCCCTTTGGCTTGCAGGTGGCCATCAAACACGTGGCGCGGGCACGCATCGCTGCGTGGGGCGAGCTGGTGAGTGACCGGGGCTACCGGCAGAAACCGGGGCATCACGGGTGGGGATAAGCCGAGGCCCGGGAGGGTGGAAACCGGGACACCGCGGGGGGAGCGGGCGTTGGGGTCACTGGGGGACGCGGAGGATCCCCAGGGCAGGGGGGACGGATGGGGGGCACCGGAGCATCCCCTGGGCAGGGGGGACGCCCGGGCACCGGGGGGGCGGACGGGGGGGCGCCGGAGCATCCCCTGGGCAGGGGGGACGGCCGGGCACCGGGGGGGCGGACGGGGGGGCGCCGGAGCATCCCCTGGGCAGGGGGGACGCCCGGGCACCGGGGGGGCGGACGGGGGGGCGCCGGAGCATCCCCTGGGCAGGGGGGACGCCCGGGCACCGGGGGGGCGGACGGGGGGGCGCCGGAGCATCCCCTGGGCAGGGGGGAAGGCCGGGCACCGGGGGGGCGGACGGGGGGGCGCCGGAGCATCCCCTGGGCAGGGGGGATGCCCGGGCACCGGAGGGGCGGACGGGGGGGCGCCGGAGCATCCCCTGGGCAGGGGGGACGCCCGGGCACCGGGGGGGCGGACAGGGGGGCGCCGGAGCATCCCCTGGGCAGAGGGGACGCCCGGGCACCGGAGGGGCGGACGGGGGGGCGCCGGAGCATCCCCTGGGCAGGGGGGAAGGCCGGGCACCGGGGGGGCAGCAGAGCATCCCCTGGGCAGGGGGGGTGCTCGGGCACCGGTGAGACCAGGCGGGGGGGCACCGGAGCATCCCCTGGGCGGGGGGATGCCCAGGCACCAGTGAGACCAGGCAGGGGGGCACCGGAGCATCCCCTGGGCGGGGGGATGCCCAGGCACCAGTGAGACCAAGTAGGGGGGCACCGGAGCAACCCAGGCAGGGGCTACCAGGCCACCGGCGCAGCATCAGCCTTACTGACAGCATCATGGTTTCCCCACAGGCCAACGGCACCCGTGTGCCAATGGAGATCGTGCTGTTGCACAGGGTGGGCTCCGGCTGCCGTGGCGTTATCCACCTCCTCGACTGGTTCGAGCTGCCCGACAGCTTCGTGCTGGTCTTGGAGCGCCCGGAGCCGTCCCAGGACCTCTTCGATTTCATCACGGAGAGGGGGTCCCTGTCCGAGGAGCTGGCGCGAGGTCTGTTCCGCCAGGTGCTGGAGGCTGTCCGGCACTGTAACAACTGCGGCGTCCTGCACCGTGACATCAAGGACGAGAACATCATCATCGACCTCGCCACCGGTGAGCTTAAGCTCATCGACTTCGGCTCCGGCACGATCCTCAAGGACACCGTGTACACCGAGTTTGACGGTGAGCCCACACCCGGGGGGATGCTCCCAGTACCGGGCATGGCACGGCCCAGCCTGGGCACCGGAGGTTCTCCCCTTTGCTGGCGGGGTGGGGGGTGGTGGAATTAATGATTCAGCCGGCTGCCAAGTTGCTTTTTGGCGTGGGGCGGATGTTGTGAAACGGGAGCCGGCTCCTGGCCCTGCCACAGCCTCCGCCACGCACCCTGCCCGGGGCTGGGGCGGGGAGGGGGGAGCCAGCCCGACAAAAACAAACACCCGTGGGGGGTAGCAGAGGGTGGGGGGGGTGGGTTGCAAAACCCGTACACGGGCCGGTTTGGTTTGCAGGCACGGAAGGGCTTGGGCTGCTCCGCTCCCCTTGTTTGCCTTGGGTTTGTTGTTTTTTGTTTTTTTTTTTTTATTTTGGCCGAGGCGGGTTGGGGAAAGGCGTGGTTTTTCCCCACCCGTGGGTTTCTTTTTTGCATGTAACGGTCGGGCCTTCCCCGGGCCCGTGCTGCCCTCTTCCGGCACCCACGGCTGCTTTTTACAACCCAAAGTTTGTAAACAAGAGTCACGTGCTGGCGAGGGGGCGGCGGGTCACGCCGTGTGCGCGTGTGTGTCCCCCGCTGCCACCGATGCGGCCCCAGGGATGCTCAGGCGAGGATCCAGGGAGCGGGCAGCATCCGCCTGACGAGCTCGGCCTCTGTCCCGTAGGCACACGGGTGTACAGCCCACCGGAGTGGGTCCGCTACCGCCGCTACCACGGCCGCTCGGCCACGATCTGGTCCCTGGGCGTCCTGCTCTACGACATGGTCTGCGGGGACGTCCCCTTCGAGCAGGACGAGGACATCATCCGGGGCCAGCTCTCCTTCCGGCGGCGGCTGACTGTGGGTGAGTACTGGTGGGGATAACAGGTTTTGGGAGACGGCACTGGGCACACCAGCATCCTGCTTTCACGGCTGTGGAGGAGGTTGATCTCCCGTGGTTAGCTGGAGGAGCTGGTGCATATCCTGCCATCCTGCCCTTCTCCAAAATGGATAATGGATTGGGAGGTTTGGGTGCAGCTCTGCGCACACCCAGCATGGCCCGGGCACTGCAGATGGTAGTGGACAAGAGCCTTCTCCAACTGACAGGTGGTTTCTGGTTTCTCTCCCCAGAGTGTCAACATCTCATCAGGTGGTGTTTGTCCATGCACCCCTCCGACAGGCCATCTTTGGAGGACATTTTCAACCACCCATGGCTGCAGGGCATTCACCTCCCCCAGGAGACGGCAGAGATCCACCTGCACAGTTTGATCCAGGAGCCTGGCAAGTAACACCGCCAGGTCTCCTGGCCATAGGAAGCGAAGAACACCAGCCGTCTTCCTCGCGGCCGTAGCACTCAGCAGGAACCATCAGACGGGGGCCCGCACATCTTGCCCTGCAGACCTGGTCTTCCAAGCGCTGGCAGCCACCATCTGAGCCAGCTGCTCCACACCACCATCTCCCACCATCTGAGCCAGCTGCTCCACACCACCATCTGAGCCAGCTGCTCCACACCACCATCTCCCACCATCTGAGCCAGCTGCTCCACACCACCATCTCCCACCATCTGAGCCAGCTGCTCCACACCACCATCTCCCACCATCTGAGCCAGCTGCTCCACACCACCATCTCCCACCATCTGAGCCAGCTGCTCCACACCACCATCTCCCACCATCTGAGCCAGCTGCTCCACACCACCATCTCCCACCATCCGAGCCAGCTGCTGAGCACCCCTGGCGGCCACCATCCGAGCCAGCTGTTGAACAACCTGGCGGCCACCATCCGAGCCAGCTGTTGAACAACCCCATCTCCCACCATCCGAGCCAGCTGCTGAGCACCCCTGGCGGCCACCATCCGAGCCAGCTGTTGAACAACCTGGCGGCCACCATCCAAGCCAGCTGTTGAACAACCCCATCTCCCACCATCCAAGCCAGCTGCTGAGCACCCCTGGCGGCCACCATCCAAACCAGCTGTTGAACAACCCCATCTCCCACCATCCAAGCCAGCTGTTGAACAACCTGGCGGCCACCATCCAAGCCAGCTGCTGAGCACCCCTGGCGGCCACCATCCAAGCCAGCTGCCCTGGACTCCATCTGAACAACTCTGTCTCATTTGATGTTTTGCCAGTTAAATATATTTTTCGTTCTGGTTTTGGAGACTCTCAAGTTTCTTCCTGACCTGCTGAATTCGGGACCGTGAGAGGATGGGAGACCTTACTGCGAGCAAAGCTTCAATGGGAGGAAACTTTTTTTGGGGAGGGCAGGTACTGGGGCCAAATGGCTGTCTCTTCTCTGCTGTCACCGTGCTCGAGTGCCTTCAGTTGCAACCTGGGCTGTGCTGGAGGAAATACTTGAATTTTCCTACACTGCTGCTTTTCCAAGACTCGCCTGGGTACATATACAGTTTATATATACAGTTCCTTTTCCCTTTTCGAAAGGAAAACTGGTCAGAAGAGACCTGGGAGCCAAGCGGGCGATGCCTCACCTCCCGTGCCTCCATCTCGCGTGGATTTTCTGGGATTCTTTGCTTCCCTGTGCCCTCACGAATGCACAAACAATGCAAACCAACAGAGCTGTAAATGTGTACAGAGTTATATAGGAGCAAAGCTTGATGTACAGTTGTTAATAGTGATAACATTTGACTTTTCTTCCTTTTTTCAGTTTTTGTTTTTAATTTATTTTAATGAATTTGGTTTTGTTTTGGTTTCTTTTTTTAAAAGAGAACGTTCTAGCCGGTAGGGTAACTTATTTATTTATTTATAATTCACGTGGGTTTCCAACCCATGCCTTGCTTCTACAGCTGCTGATCCCCCGGTTTTCCATTCAGGTCTTCCCTCCGTGTCTGTCCTGCGTCCATCCCCGGGTCCGTAGTGTTTCTGTCGGATGTCTGGCGGAGGTGCGGAGCGGCTGCCTGCTCCCCAGCTGTCTGTGTACATAGTTCTGGTTGTTGTTGGTTGTTCCTTCGCCACGTGCAGTTCTCAGTTTGCAGATGAGTTTTGGTTTTCCCCACGGGTGTCTTGTTTGGGGCTGGGGAGGGGGGAGCCAGCCCGGGCTGTCCGCGCTGTCGAGTCTTTCCATGTAACCAAGTGTGTAGCCGGCGGGTTTTTTTGTTAATAGTTAATATTGTACAGGGGATTTCAGAAATCTTATTTTTTTTATGCGGTTTTAAATAAAAACAAACCACTTGATGTGATGGAGACCTCCCTTTATTGCAGGGTGGGATGAAGGATGCTGGACAGGGCGTGCTTCAGCTGGGCAGGGTGCTGGGCCATCTTGTCTAAACTGTGGTTTTCCCAAGAAAGGTTGGGCCAGATGGTCCTTGGGGTCCCTTCCAACCTGGTATTCTGTGACTCTCTGCTGCGACGTGCGGGGTACCGGTGACCACACCGTGCCTACTGCAGGGACCACCGGTTTGTCTCCAGCCAAGACTTAACTCCAAAGATCCCACCCAAAGGTTTGCTGAATGGCCTTAACTAGGACCAGCCACCTGAAAACACCACAGGGAAGGCTGGATCCGTCCCTCCATGGGGTGTTTCCAGCACCGACTGCTCCCGGGAGAGATCAAAGGGGTGTGGAGCTCTTTTCGTTTCCATTCATCCACAGGCTGGCGCGGAGCATGTGCTGGGGACAGCGAGTAAACAAACATCAAAGCAACCTGATGAAATGCCGGATGTTGTCAGCCAAATTCAATTTTGGTGAGGCAGAGCCTGTTGCTCCGGCTCTGGTGGCGTGGAGCGGGTGTTGCATGCCGGGTGCCGGTGGGTGAAGAAAGCCACCGGCGGGCTGTCCCCACCTCCAGCTCAGCTGCGGTGAACGCGGAGCGAGAGGAAGTTGATCTTCGGCTTACGAGAAGTCGGTCGCTATCAGTCAGCAGCGGTAACGCTTCGCTCGAGCTTTTACCCTCCAAACTGTCAAACCCCACTTCCCAGCTCCGCAGCACCTCGGCTTCAGGGGTGCTGTGGTTTGGTTTTTGATTTTTGCACATTTTTTCTTGGGATTTTTTTTTTAAAAAATTCATTTAAATTGCTGAATTTTGAAGCTCTGTTCCTGCTTGACCTCACGGAGCACCTGCTGCTGTGTGCACACCGGGCTGCTCCAAGGAAGGGGCACCTTTCCCTTTCTGCAGGTTACTTTGCAAGTCCCCTGGCCAGATCTTTCCTTGGCTTGCCTCAGGGCTTTCTAGCTTCAAACCCCTGTGCCCGGGAAGCAGCCCCTTTCCGCGGCTCACCCCGGGCTTGCCAGCACTGCTCTCCAAGCCGTGGAGCTGCTGTCTGAAGGAACAGGGGTCCTGGAGCCACGTCCTGGCCTTGTGGGGTGACTTGGTGTGCTGTGTCACCACTGTGCCTCTGCCTTCAGCAGAAAGCGTTAACTCGGTTCGTTTGTTTTGCTTTTTTTTTTTTTTTTTTTTCCTTTTTTTTTTTTTCCTTTTACTCAGCTGCATCTTTCATCTCCTCCCCGGGGCTGCTAGAAGTAGGAAGCGCAGCTCCAAACGCCTTCAAAGTTGAGGCCTATTTTGAGATGTGGTTTGTATTTAACCTCCTCTCTCGCTTTTCCCCCGGACCATCCGGGAAGCTGCTCTTACACGAAAGCAAACCTCTCTGCCACGCCACCTGTAACCACGAGGACCCCGAGCCCCTCGAGCGGCCACCGTCCCCCCCCCCCCGGCACCACCGAAACGCTATCGCGGCCGCCCCGGCTGCAGGCTGAGCTCGGCCCACCCTTCCCGTAAACGCTCGCTCGCTGCTGCTGTGTTTCTTAGAAAACTCGCCGCAGAAAGGCCGAGCAGGTCCGGCGTGGGGCTGGGGTGCTGATAGTCACTTTGTTTCTGCCTGTTGCTGGTGGTTTTGTCCCCGCTGGGCTTGTGCTGCAGGAAGGAAATGGTGCCATCGTGTCCCCTGGCAAGAGCCCGCTGCCCACGTGACTGGGTGCATCCAAGGTTTGGGTGTTGGAAAAGGATCGGTGGGTGTTTGAGCCCCTGTGCACCAGCCTTCCTGTGCAGTAATACCTTCACAAGGTTGAGAGCCACCAGATTTGGGTCCCAGACCTCTGCCACGGGGAAAGGACCACGGTAGATGTGATGGGAGACCTGAAGAGGAGCAGCCACAGCATCAGCTGCCCATTGCTCCCCTCCACGCTGCCTGTCACCGTCACATCGTGGCACGGGGACTGCACACAGGGGCTGGAGAAAAGGAAAAGGCCTTTTCACCCCTCGCTTCTCCTTGTTCCCTGCCCTTTGGGGCTGTCAGCTATGATAGAAAAGGAGGAAGACACAGGAGTTATCCAGTGGGAAGTGATTTGGAGCCAGCATCGCTCTCCCACCTCCCTTTCACAACTTTTTGTTGCTCCCCAGTGGCAGCAGGGGAAGAACCCACAATGCAGAAAGCAGAGAAAAACGATGGAGCAGGAGCAGGATGAGATTTCAGGCCATTAGACCTCCTGTTCTGGGAGCGCTGGAGGCCCACGTGTGACTGAGGACTTGCAAAGGGCCACCACCCATCAGCCTGTGGCTTCCCGTACACGTCCATCCCCAGCTAAGGTGCTTCGTGGTGCAGAAGGGACTGGCCAGGGGAGCCTGGAGCAAAAGGGACATTTATATTTTCCACGTCCCTTTCTGGGAATGGGAGATGAGCAACAGCCAAACGTCTGCCACGGCTGGAAAAACGCAGATGAGCACCGAGGAGAAAAGCCACCCGGGGAGCAGGGGCTGGGCTGGCCGCAGGGATCCGAAGAGCTCTGGAGACTTGGAGGTGGCATCTTGCCCCACATCCCACTGCAAGAAAAACATCCAGCTGCCCCCAGGCGGAGTCTCAAACCCTTTGGCCCTTCTCGGCACAGTGAGTCACAGGAGCTATTTTAAACACCTGCCTTAGGACAGAGGTGAATTATCAGCAAACCAGGTGTCCCACGGCTCCAGCTCCCTGGTAATGAGCCCTTGTGGAAGTTGGTCTCCGACTGCTTTTTGCCAACAGCCTGTGTGGCAATAGCATTATCTCCATGGAGCGTATGGGGAAACTGAGGCACGGTGACCCAGCTCGTTTGGAGATCTTTTGCAGTGGAGCTTGGGTGAGTGAGCTGCCTTTCCCTGCCCTATCCCTCCTCGGGCTGGGACTGGCTGCGGTGGAGCTCCCAGCTTCAAACCCTGATGTCCCCACACCCCCTGAGCAGGGGATTTAGTACTCCAGGAGCCGAGATCAAAGCCCTGCACCCCTCTCAGCATGAACCTGGGGTGAAACATGTCCCTTCATGGGCCTTCTGAAAAAAAACCCCAAACCCTGTGCTGTGACAGCGAGGGGTCCAGGTGCTGGTTTCAGGCAGCTGGAGCCCCACTCGAGACCAGAGTCTCGTGTTTTGGGGTTTACACAGGTCTTCCCGAGAGCGGGATCTGCGCTAACCCTGCCTCCGTGACACATTGAAACTGCATCACTCGGCCTGAGAGTTGGTGGGGTTTTTTTATGAGGAAAAAACCACTTTATTCACCATTAAAAAAACAAAAACAAAAAACCACAAAACCTTTCCAGTGTGTATGAGTCAAATTTAGCAGCTTCAGCTAAAGAAATGTATTTTTTTAAAGGGGTAATCAGAGTGTTTCTTTCATCCTTTTCCAAGCTTTTGGTCCCTTTCCTCCAGGGTAGTATTTTTGTGTCCTTAATCACCGTGTTTATTACAGTTAGGAGGGGGTTAAGTGACCCAAAAAATGAAACAACAGCTCCTGTTTCAAATTGAAGCAGCCGCCTCGGTTAACCTGAAACGACACACAGGCACACGCGTGCGTTGGGAGGGCGAGCAGGTTGCAGGGACGGAGTTCTCACCCCGCTGTGAAGGCTGTGAGAAAAACAGAAGCGGCAAAATGTCACTTCAGGTCAAGCCCTGCCGAAATTCTTCATCTTCCTCTCTCAAAATGGGCAGGCAGGGCTGGGCCCCCCGGCACACGCGTGTGGCCTCGTAAGCCGTCGGTACCGACCCCAACGGAAACCGCCTCCGCGCTGCCAACCGCGCGGCACGGATGTGCCACAGCAGCCGTAATCTCAGTGCCAGGCTACTACTCGTAGTAGATTGCTCGCTGTAGCATCCCTGTGTGTGTGCACGGGTGCGTGTAGATCCCTCAAAGCACATAGATTTGGTTCGGTTTGGCCCAGGCTGGCTCCTGCCATCACCAGCTGAGACTTGACGGCAATCGAAGCACAGGCATGGATGCCGAGGACTTGAGGACTTGGATTTCAGTCCTTTCCCCCCACCCTCTGGGTGGGTTTTCTCTCTTTTTGGAGAAAGAGCAGGATGTGGGCAGAGAGGAGACAATGAGCCACCTTCCCTTGCCAGGGTGGAGGGGTCACTCTCCTGTTTTTCTAGCTGGGTGTTTCCAAACAAAAAGTCTTAGATAAAGCCAATAAATTAAGTATGAGAAGAAGATGTGTGAATTGCTGTGGAAAAGCCAGAGGGAAAATTCCTTCAAGGAGGATCTGTCCCTCAGGCCGAGAGGGAATAGCAAAGCAAACCCACCCTGCCCGGGTGGAGGGGATGGCAGGCATCCAAAGGTGGCTTTGCAGGGAGGCACAGATGCCAAAAGCTACTCTAGGACAGACGGACAGACTGTCCAGTGTGCTCAGCCTCCCACTGACACCGAGGTCTCCTGCTCGAATGCGGGACAGTTTCCATTTCTTGGAGTTTGCAGCCGTGTTACGGGATGAAGCCATTTGCGCTGACCCTATTTGTCACACATTGCAGCCCACAGGTTAACTCCAGGTGGAAGAAGTGGCGTTTCCACCCTGGACGTCTCCCTTTTGGGACCAGCTCCTTTCTGCAAACTTTGCTAGTCCAACACAGCACCTCCTGACCAGGAGGGCAGTGATCTCCCTGCAGGTGGGGGTACATCAAAATGCTCTGGTTTTGCTAGCTCTTAAGTTTCTTTTCTCCGCTTCAGCTTCGGGACGGGAAAAGGAACTGGTTCTTCTCTCTCAGCTTTCGTTCTTGTTCAGAATCAAAAGCTGTCAGAGATCCTGGGCTCGCTGCCAGACATCCTGAGCTCGTTGCCACGGCCTTGGGCTCGCTCTGCTCCCCAAAATATCTCCCTGTACCTCGAGAGTGGCTGATGGTGAGGGACAGAGCCACAACAGGGCAAAGCACCCGGGTGCCAGGCCGGGCCCTGCGGCGAGGCGCCGGCGACGAGCCTGTGCCGCCCTCTGCCGTCAGCCCTGTCCTCCCAAAACAGCAGAAACGCGCCTGCTTTTAAAACTTTTTTTCCCCCTTTTTTTGAGTGTTCCCGACCCTCCTGCACCCTGAAAGGCTCCCCAGGCCTCTCCCCGAGTGCTTGGCGGGAGCCACGATCCCGCCAAGCCGGGACCCGATCCTGAGGGGATGGCGAGAGACCTGTGCGTCCCACCCTAGCCAGGAGGCTGAGCTGGGGGGGATAATTATTCCTTTTCTATGACCCCAATGCCTGAGACACCCCGAGGGACACCCAGCTCCCCTCAGGCCATTGCCTTGCCCTTTGTGAACTGGGGAAACTGAGGCGCCTCATGAAGAACTGGCTCGAGTGGGGCACGGCCATGTTGGCGGCCTGACTGTGCGAGGCGGCTGCTAATTCACCAGGGGCCATTGCGCTTTTTCCCCAGGAGCCGAAGGTCCCCTTGTCCCCACAGCTCCAGGACGATGGTGACAACAGGCTCCATCCCGCTCTGCCCACACCTGGCGCCATCAAGGGCCGGTGGCTACCAGCCACCCCCGTGTGGTGGGGTTTCTCCTCAGGGCATGAGGGGGATGGCAGCGCCTCTGGGGCTGGCAGGGTCCCATGACAGCCAGAAAGTTTGTGGGGGTTTTGACATCTGTGTTTTGGTGGGTTTTTTTTCCCCAGTTCATCCCCGTTTATTCAGGGGGGAGACCAGTTGCGCCTCACGGCTTGCCCCATAATGGCGGCTCCTCCCTCACCCCGGTTGTCGTTATGAGGGAAACCCCAGCACTGGGGCTCAGCTGGGGGCTGGAAATGGCCCCCAATGGCCTTGAATCCTTGAGGGGACCATGACAGCTGTGGGTGCCAGCGGAGCCACCCCAGGGCGCCACAGGAACCCAGCCGCGCCCTGTCACCCCTCAGCGGGTCCTTCCCGCCCGGTGAACGGCTCCGTCCACCGGCTGCCCCCGCGCGCCCTGTGGGCGGTTTAACGCGCTTCCCCCCCGCCTCCTCCCCGATGGTTTCGTCCAGGTGATTGCTGGGCGTGTGTCGTCGTGTGTCCCCCCGCAGCGTGAATGGTCTCTCCCATTCCCCAGAGCGGTGTTTAACTCTACCCGCCCTCCCCTCTTCAGGGTCCCCCCCTGTCCCCCGGCCCACGCAGGCATGGCCGCCTCAGCGCCGCTTTCGCCCCCCGCTCCATGCCCCTCAGAGCTAGTGGTTTGCTCCACTCTCCCCCCCCCACCCGCAGCGGGATGGTTTATCCCCTCCTCCCCCCCCCGATGGTCTCTCCCGCCTCACATAACCCCGCCTTCAGCGTGCAGACCCCGCCCCCTCAACCTACGTCACTCCCTCTTCCCGCTCGCGATTGGCCGATCCGCAACGCCTTTCCCGAAGCGGCCAATGGCGGCGCTCTCCCCGCCCGGACCCAAGATGGCGCCGCCGGGGGTTGCGGGCGGGCGGCGGTGAGGCGGCCTGCGGGGGGCCGCCGCCTTCCTCCGCGCTCTGCCGCTGTGCCGCGGGGCCGGCCGGCCGGTGGGCTCCCTCGCTCGCTGGCTGGCCGGCCGGCCGGGCCCGCCCCTCCCCTCCCCTCCGCCATGGCGGCCGAGAGCGGCAGGCAGTTCTGGAAGCGGAGCGCCAAGCTGCCGGGCAGGTGAGCGTGGGCCCGGCCTGGCCGGTACCGGCCCCCCGCTCCCCCCCCCCCTCCCGCTACTCCGGGGAAGAGGGTGCAAGGGCCGCAGCCCTCCTTCCCCAGCCGAGGGGCCTTGGGTGGGAGAGGTGGAGCAGCCCTTGTGCCTTGGGAAGGGGCTGTCAGGGGCACCCACCCTGGCTATGGGGCTGGGCGCCCCGGGGTACCCCCCTGCCATGGGGGGGGGGTGGGGTGGGGTGCCAGGGGTATCTACCCCGGCTACGGGGCAGGGGAGCTGGCTGGAGGCTCCGGCGTTCCGCCCCCTGCCGTAAGGGGGCTGCCAGGGGCACCCCAGGCTATGGGGCACGGAATTTTGCTGGAAGAAGTCACCCTGTATAAGGGACAAAAGTAGTGCCAGGATTGTCCCCTCATCTGTAGGGCAGGGCAGGCCCTGTGGGGGCTGCAGGGACCCCTGCGTGCACTCTCTGCCCTGTGGGAAGCAGGGTGAAGGGGTCAGGGCCTTGAAGGCCCCCTCTGGGGTGGTCTCAGAGCCAGGGCTGTGCTGTCCTGTCTTCCACAGATGTTGAAGAAATGTCATCCCTTCCCGAAGCCCTTAGGGGTGTCGTCTTGGGTGGTAGCAACTGTGTCCCAAACAGGTGCCCCTGCCAGTGTATGTGCCCCCCACTTTAGCCTCTCCTATGCAGGGTGTCACTCCTGGTCCACCTCTACACAATATGAAGGACTGGGGGGGCTCTCTGTGTGCACCTCCCCTCCTTTGGTTCTGGCTGTGGTGTCCTGGTTCCTGTTGAGGCACCCACACTCACCTGGGGATGGGAGAAACAGTTGAAATACCTGATTAAAGTGGTGTTTATGAAGAAGAGGGTGGTGGTGATGAAGGTGATGCTCCCTGCAAGGCCTTGGGAGCAAGACTCCGATGAGGAGAGGATACCCACCTCTCTGGGGAGGCTTTCACAAGGGCTGTTCCTGTCTGATGCTCCTCACGTTTGCGCTCATTTGCCTTATCTGAACCCTGCCCTTCCCCTCGTGGTGTGCCAGTCTGAAATGCTTAGTTGGCTTTAAATCTTGCTAGGCCAGTTAAATCTCTCTTTCTAATGTGCTTTCACTCAGTCTTTTGTCACTGTGCCGGCTCCCTCAGGTTGGTGGGACAATCCAGGTCTCTGGCAAGCAAAGAGAAAGCAGTGAGCCCTGTGTTCCTGCTGTTCTGCTCATGGGGGAAGAAAATGCTGCGCTCTCCCTCGTCATTTTGTCTTCAGTTGCTCCCATCCCTTACCCGGAGGTCACAGCCGTGCTTCCAGCTGGTGGTCTTAGACAGCATCTCTCTCCTGCAGTGGGTGACTTTGAGCTTTGGCTTGGAAAGCTCAAACCAGGTGAACCGGTCTGGGAGGCAGCCGGTCCTGCCTAGACAATACACTCCGACGTCAAATTTTTGGCAAAGTTCTCTCTTACTCCTAAGTGGCTGCTTGGCAAATATCCTGCTGCCCAGGAGCTTTGTTACCACCTCTATATACGCTGTGTGCTGGTTTCCAGGGACAGTTGCCGAGAGATCTTGGGCAACACAACCTCGAAAGGTGGAGGTGGGACATGCTGCATCCATGGTCACTAGACATGAAGCTCGCTCTTTTTTTTTCTTTTTTTGGTCTGAGCTTTGAGAGATCTTCCTGTACAGATTCTTATCTCTCCCCTTTCTTTGCCCTGACAAGCTGGCAGAGGGGCAGAGGGAGGCTTTGTAAAGATTTGGAGACTGTGTTAGCTTCCTTTTCCGTGACACTTTGTGTATGTGGTCACTTAGCTGTGTTAGCTTTTAGTTGGTGCTTTTTCCCCTGTAGATTTAGGGTGGCAGGACTAGTAAATGTTGTTTCGTGTTTCTAATACCGCCCTGTGGTTTTTGCATTGGGAATTCTCACCCCAGTAATTTTCTGGGGATGCGTTGGCAGGTTGGTCTAGTGTGTTATCCGGTGGGATGGGTTGTTTATTTCCTGTTCTGTAGAGGGATGGGCAGCCAGGCTCCGGTGGCGGGTATTTAAATGCTGTTTTAAAAGGGGAGAAATGGAATCTGTTCAGAATAAATATGTTCTGTGTCTGAAGTGGCACTGAAGTTTTGTGGATATTCTTTCTGCTACAGTGTCAGTAACCCACAGGCTGGGTGATCTCCTCATGAGTGGTGTAACACAGATACCGCAGCCGTTGTGCCAGCCACTGTCAGTCACCCGTTGTTGCAGACACTGAACATACGGGTAGCAAGAAACGCTTGTCCCAAAGAGCTTAAACTGAGACAGGACAGGGGGCTTGTCCAGTCAGTTTGGGAGTGCAATGTCAGCTTAGGTCTCGGCTCCTGACTCAGTGGGGTGTTTGCTGAGAGGCAGTGCCTGCCCTGAGCTTTCTGTCGATGCAAAAGTCAGGTGAAGATAGCTTCAGGCAGGGAGTTAAGCTTCGAGACAGCAGATTCATCTAGCCGAGCTGCATGAGGGAAAACCAGGCAAGAGCGAGTAAATAAAGTTACTGAGGCATCACTTGGTGGTATCACTCCCCTGCCTCAAGTTTCTCCGCTGTAAAAGTAGGATGTGGTAATGCAGCTTCGTGTGGAGCTGTAGGATCTGCTGGGAGGCAGCTGCAGGGACGTGAGGTGAAGGAGTGGGATCAGACATCGAAGGTACCACGGACACTACGGCACTAACTTGCCGTCTGCTGATTGTGGATGCGCTCGTGTATCTTAGAACTCACCTGTTGCACACCTCGGAGCATTTGCACTCCTCCTGTCCAGCCTGTTACACCCTCTGTACGGGTGGGTAAGGCAGAGGGTTGGCAAAGATGGGACAAACGTGGGGCAAACCCGCTTCGTGCCGTGGTTGGAGCTCACTGATGCAGGAAGGTGGTGTTCAGCCCTGCCTCTGTAGCCTTCTGGAAACAAGACTGTCGTCTTCAGCTGCTTGTGTGGGAGCACAGGCTGATGGGCTGTGCAATTCGATCAGGGTGGGATGCTTTGTTTGGGGGAGCCTGGATTCAAATTCTTTAAAAAGAGCTGCCTGGGAGGGGGGACCCTCTGCCGTTGTATCGGCCATTAGCCAGTGCAGGCATCGGCCGATGGCTTCGGAGCCCCAGGAAGGGATTTCCTCGCCCAGAGCTGGCTGCCACATCCCCTCCTTTATCTCGAACACACGTCGTTCGTATGGCTTGGGAAGCTCAGGCCTTCGCAGGTGAATCCAAGCGGTCACCGCGGGGATCCCTGCGCGGAGGGGAGCAGCGGGGTGGCTCCCGGCGCGAGCTGGGCGCTGGAGAGGCTCCGCTGGCTCCTCTTCTGCAAGGAGCCGCCATGAGTCATTGGGAAGCAGCGCTGATCTGGGGGGGTTGTTTTTCTTACTCCTGATAATCTGCTTGCTATGCCCACCCACGGGGGTGCCTCTGCTTAATCGCTGTCCTGACTCCTAGATGCTAATTAGTCAGCAAACTCATTCCTAGGCTTGATCCCTCGTTGGTAAACACAGTGAGCCTTTTCAGCGCTTCCAGCCACGAGGGATGGCTACTGCAGCAGCGAGCCCACCCCTTGCCAGGCTTGGCCACCAGGATCTCTCCGTGCTGTGGTTGTTTCCAGCCTCTGCCCTGGAGCTCTGCGTCTTTCCCCTGCCAGCTGGGCCTGTTGCTGCCATCTCCCCAGCATCAACTGGTTCCCAGCGCGTTTTCCAGCTGCACCAGGCTGCCACCCCCTTCCTGGGGCTGGGCTCTGCTCGTTTTACTGCCGGGCACCATCTGCAGCTCCTGGAAACCAGGCCAGCTCTGTTGACCCAAGAGGAGCCTGTCCCTTGTGTGCCAGCTCTGAATGGGCCCTTGTCTCCGCTGTGGGATGCGGGACCGTGCTGGGTACCAAAGGGATGGGGACGACTTGTTTTCCAGAGGTGCTTTTTCAGGGTGGGGTGGCTGTGACTAGTTACCCAAATGGAGGTAATAACTCAGGATCCCTGTCTTGTGTCCAGAGCCTGTAAAACTAGTGATGAGCACTTGTCTAGTAGCTCCTCTCCGAGGTGATGCTCCCCACATAGTGCCTGCAGCCCTCAAGCTCCCTGTCCCCCTAGTCCCATTCACGGTGAGCCAAGGGACTGAGACGTGGTGACTCGTTTCAGGCCAGATAGGAAGTAGTTGATCGAGCTGGGGTTTGGACCTGTGTCAGACCATGTACAGTACCAGAGGCTGTTTTGCTGTAGCATTGACCACGAGCCTGAGAGCCAGCGTGGGGTTCAACCCCTCCAGTGCATCGTGGAGGAGCCCGGTGTCGCTGGCTGGAGTCCTTCCCATCCCTCAGGGCTCAGAGGGGTGAATTCCCAAACCTGGAAATCCCCTTGATGGAAAAGAGAATGAACGTCAGTGTATAAGGCAGGGGGACTGAGAGCCGATCTCAAATCCCAGCTTAGGCTGGAGAAAGTCTAAGAGTTTAAACAAGGCTTCTCTTTGCTGCTGCAAAGAACAAATCTTCGGCTGAATGTGGCACTTTGGATCGAAGGATTTGAAGACAGAAGGTTATTGAAGTTGCTTTTGGTCTGCATTCAGCTCCCGACAGCATGCAAGAAGTATGACCCCAGTCTAGGCTGAGGAGGTTATTTGTGGCTGCTCTGTGGGTTTTTGCATTGTTGTCTTTCTTTTCTTTTTTTTTTGTTTCCCTGTCCTCTTCCTGCAGCATTCAACCTGTCTATGGAGCACAGCATCCTCCGCTGGATCCCCGCCTCACCAAAAAGTAAGTGTTTATTTTCTGGAGACGCAGGCCACGAGGCTTTGCAGGTTTTTGCCTCAGGTGGAGGTCTCCAGCATCCTCTAGCACCGTAGTGTTCCAGCAGAGAAGGGCAGCAGTGGTGTGTGGTGCTGTCTCGAGCTCTTCAAAAGTTTGCAGGGGAAGCTTATCTGCTGGCGCCCTTTATGGCCAGAAATTCGTATCATACCAGCCACATCAAAGGAGACAGGCGCATTTTTTTAGCAGTGATGTCTGAGCCCTCTGCTCCCCTTCGGAGACGGAGGAATTAAAGGAAGGGGAGGTAAAGCTGCCCACCAGCTGCGAGGCTGGAGGACCACAGCCCCCTTCCTGGCAGGGAAAGGCAGAGCTGATCTGAACTGCCTCCTTGTCTGTCTCTCCTGCTGTGTAGCGGTGAAGGTTCCCCCTTTCCTGTGACGCTTCAGGTGACGGACTTTGCCTCCTGTAGCGAAGGCTCCTCCTGTGCCTGAGGAAAGAGCCAGCCTGGGCTGTCTGCTGGGAGCCATCGCAGCTGTAGCGGGAGTGTCCCCGAGCGCAGCCCGGCTCTGTGTAACCTCTGAACATGCCTCTGCCCAGGTCACGAGGCTTTTTTGGGGTGTTAATCTACCAGGTTTTCTCTAGGGTGAGTGGAGGCAGAGCTGGAGGAATTTATGTCTCTCCCCTTTGCCATTCTGAGCTGGGAAGCCTGGCACCTCTCCAGCTGTCTGCTGGCACTGTGGCCTCCGCGCCCTGCTGTCGTACCAGCTTGGGCTCTGCCTGCCGGCAGCAGGCAGCCTGGAGAGACTTAACACGTTCCTTGGGTTTGGGAGGAGGAATGGGGAAACTGGGAAGAGGGACTGGCTGATTGGAGTGAGGACGTAGGGAAGGAAAGAAGACAGATTCATCTGCCAGCGTGGCTCTGATACTGTTTCTCTCTGGCTGCCAGCTTCATCAAGGACCGCTCCAAGGCCAACGCGCTGCCTATGAAAAGCAAGAAGGCCTCCAGCTTCCATGAGTTTGCCCGCAACACCAGTGATGCCTGGGACATCGGTGATGATGAAGATGAGGACTTCTCCTCCTCCTCTTCTTCTTTGCAAACTCTGAACTCTAAAGTGGCCAAGGCCACGGCAGCCCAGGTTCTGGAGAACCACAGCAAGCTGCGGGCGAAACCCGAGCGGGCCCAGTCCGCTCTCGGTGACGTACCCACCAACTGCAAGGTCATCAAGTCCAGCAGCGAGGCCCAGCTCTCCAGGACATCTGGTAAGAGCTGTCTTCAGGAGCAGCCTCCTGCTCCACTGCTCTCCTGGTTGACCACCGAACACAGCCGCTTGCTGCTACTCACACATGAGGGGCAAGAGGCTGTGGCACAGCCCGTAAGCTCCACAGAGGCTTTCCCCTCCTTGTAGTATCCTGTACTCCAAGGAGCCATTTTCGGAGGCCTGGCTTTAATCTTCAGTGTCTTCTGCTGCTCAGGATCCTGCATACAGGCATATCTGTCCCAGAGGATCCCATCTTCTGGGTGCTAAGGGACTTTAGAGATCTGTTAAGTTCTTGCTCGGGGTTGCTCACTGTCTGCTTCCTTTGTGGCCCTGCTTTTCGTAAGGGTCTGGATGAGGCCGTGTAGAGCCCTGATCGATACAGCTTGGGCAGGGAACTGGGCAGCATCAGCCCCTGCTCACTGTGCCTTGTCACGGGCGGACGGCTGCCCGTGCTGTGGAAGTAACCCAGCCGGTCCCTGCTGCCAGCAGGTGGCATTGGCAGCATTTCGCCTCCTCTCTTCTGCGCTAGCAATTAGCTCGACCACTAGATCAGCGGCGGGTAGAGCAGATCTGAAGGTCGGCTCTTCTGGGATTCCCACAGCTCCTTCTGCCTCATCTCCTTCTGCCCGTGGCTTCCCGTGTGAAGAGGGAAGTCTGATCCACAGGCAGCCAGGTGTCTGGATGCAGGGGGAAGGAGGGGAAAGAGAAATGGGGGGGGGGGGAGTGATGGAAGAGCCACCACAGATACCTGTGAACCTGCTGATCCATCGGAGTGGGCCAGCGATGCTGTGTCTCCGGGGCTGAGGAAGAGAGGGGTGAAGTCTGCAGTGGCAGGTCTCTGACAGCGGCTGGAGGAGCGAGGTAGGGTTGGAGAGGTGCAGTCTCCTTTCCCCACCTCACCACAGCGTCTGCTCCTTGCAGAGGAGGCCTGTGTGCGGACCCCCCTTCAGAAGCAGCAGTCCCTTCCCCTTCGGCCCGTCATTCCACTCGTCGCCCGAATCTCTGACCAAAATGCTTCGGGTGCTCCCCCCATGACGGTGAGGGAGAAAACCCGCCTGGAGAAGTTTCGGCAGCTTCTTTCCAGCCACAACACGGACCTGGGTGAGTGTGGCAAAACGGGGGTGCCTGCGGGTGGGAAGGGAAGGCAAGGTGGAGGGGACCTGCTGCCTCCTTCAGATTGTGATCGGGTCTGTTCCAGGGTGGAAAAAACAACTGCCTGCAGTTGCACCAAGTGGGATGGTTGCACGAACTGCTCTGTTGTCAGATGGTAATGTCTTCCACCAGCTCCCTGGCTGTCCCCAATCTTTCTCCGTCTTGCAAGGGATGGTTGTGGTCACGGGGGGCTGTTGGGCTCTGCGTGAGAACTGAGGCTCCAGCACATCGGAGCTGCTGCCACCACCAATTCTGCGCCCAGGCTGAGCTGAAATCGTCTCTAATCCCCTTGCCGCAGACCCACATCCCCAGTCATTGCTAATGTGGAGCCTTCCTGGAGGCTCAGTGTCTCCAGAGCCTGCAGGAGCAGACTGGGCTTTCCTCTCCTTCTAGGTGTAGTGGTGCCTGGACGTGCCTAGGATCTAATCCATTGCCACCACTGTCCGTTTGCAGATGAGCTGAGGAAATGCAGCTGGCCTGGGGTGCCCAGAGAGGTCCGGCCTGTGACGTGGCGTCTCCTCTCAGTGAGTACTTGGAGCTGTGACGCTGGAGTCTGGGGGGAATGTGCCGAGCCAGGGACATGCGCTCCCAGACCTTCGTGTGTCCCGTTGCCGGGTTTGCTGATGGGTCTGTGCCCAGCCTGCGGGCGAGCCGTAGGTTTTTTTTTGGTTGAGGAGTGTAATTGCTGCATCCTCTTGCAGCACAAAGCCCAGACTGGTGCTGGGAATGTGTGGTTCCCTGGTTTGGGAAACTGAATCCCTTGAAGTTGGGTTGCTCCGAGATCTGTAAAGGCATCGAGGGCTGGGAAAGCCAAATCCCATGAAAACTTCTTCCCCAGCTCCTGAATCTCTGTGCCCTGATGCCTGTGGGTGCACGGTTGACCAGCAGGATTTGAGGGGACGGTTTATGGTGAGGGAAGAGGGGCTGCCCTGACACGGGTTTTCCTGCTGCAGGGTTATCTCCCCGCAAACATGGAGCGGCGAAAGCTGACTTTGCAGCGTAAGCGAGAGGAGTACTTTGGCTTCATCCAGCAGTATTACGACTCCCGGAACGAGGAGCACCACCAAGACACCTACCGCCAGGTTCGAGCCCTCTGCCTGTTGCCTGACTTTCTGCCTGGGTTATATCCCTTCCCTCCCTCTTGCTGCTGCTTGTCCAGGCGGTTGGGGTCATGCTAGGTTTCCTCTAGCTGTAGCTGTTAGGAGTCTTCTCCTTGGGGACATGGTACCACGTTTCAGTCCGTCTTCTTATGGGTGTTAGTTTAAGCCTTCCCTAAATTGATCTAGGCACTAGATTTCAGACCCAGACTCTTTCCCAGCTCTGGCCACCTGCCCACACCCGAGCAGAGGAGACTGGAGATAAAGCTGTAGGTGATTTTCTCAGCGCAGCGGTCACCCGTAGCCCTCGCTGTGCTTGTCAGCAAGGGCAGCTCTCGCCCCGGGGGCACACTGAGGGGTGGATTCCCCTCTGTGAGCCTGTGATGAGTTATTGTGACCCTGCAAAGCACGGCTGGTGTGTGTAACCCACCTTCTTTTTTTCCAGATCCACATCGACATTCCAAGGACCAACCCACTCATCCCCCTCTTCCAGCAACCGCTCGTCCAGGAGGTAAGGGGGAGTGAAGCTCCTGCCCCACCTTTGCCGTGGGGCCTGTGTGTGGACTTAGACCAGCACTGCCACTACCGAGTTAGCTTTGTGGGGAAACTTCCCTGATGCAAATACCTGCTGAAACTGGTTGGTCGTGTCCTGTGTTTCTGAAAGCCGTCAGACCTGGAGCTCAGGGGTTCGAAGATCAGCTCTTTTGTGGCGAGATGTAGCCAAGGGCTGGTAAAAGACCTGAAGCTTTTGATTCGAAACAAATTTGGACGTTTGAACCAGAACAAGAGCTCAGTTCTGTTTTGCTGCAAAACCTCTTCTTGTGTGAAGCAGTATGTGAGAAACCTGGGCAGGGATGGGTTTGAGAGGTGGCCAGGAGGTGTGAGCGTCTGTCCTCTTTGGAAACAAGCTCAGCAAGTGTGTGAGAGCGTGGTGTCCTGGGGCTGGGGCATCTGGAAATTACACATTGGTGGTTGGGAGGAGGCTGCTCTTTTGGGAGCTATCCCGATCTGTGGTATTTTCCTGGGAGTACTGTGCTGATAACAGCCTTAGCGTTCCACGTGATGTTCAGCAAGGTGTGCAGCCCTGTCCTGGGGGTGAAAGGGTCTTAAGCCACCTGGATTTTGAAAAGTTGGTCTGTATTTGAGAGGCTTTGATGAGGAGCCTGGGCTGCCTTGTTCTGTGAAGTGTGGGCTGGCCTGCGTGTGATCCACAGGAGTCTCTCCTAGGACTTGTGTGCTTCTCATCTTACCCGTATTGCTGCAGAAAAGCCTGTCAGCGCATGATCTCTGCTCCCTGAGCTTAGCAGTTATGCTTCTCTGCCTTTCCTTTGTGCACGGCTAATGCAGGTACCTGCTGTCCCTCATTCTTCCCTAGATCTTTGAGAGAATCCTGTTTATCTGGGCCATTCGACACCCGGCCAGCGGCTATGTACAGGGAATCAATGACCTGGTCACTCCGTTCTTTGTTGTGTTCCTCTCTGAGTATGTGGGTAAGTGACATTTTGCTGCTTGAAGCACGGTGCTGCCTCCTGACCACGGCGTTTGAAATGGTGTGAAGTGCTGGCATCAGAAAAGCCCGCCTGGTTGGAGGGGATGATGTGTTCTTCCATCAGCGCCTGTGCCAGGCTGGAGATGCATCTTGACCTCTTACTGTGTCTTTGCTGTCTGGTTGAATTGACTTCAGTTTCATAACCTTGCTGAGCTCCACGGAAGCTGAAGTGCTAAGGGTGGATTTGCATTTGAATGTGCTTAACATCCTTCCAGCTTGGAGGAGAATGGGGTCTTTTAGGCGCTGAGGGAGTTCAGGCAAAGCCCTGATACACAGAGTTGGGAGAGGGGAGGGCCTTGCTCTCCAAGCTCGGGCTTGGAGCTTGTTCTTGCTCTGGGAGGAGTGAGTGGAGTTATAAAGGGGCCCTGCTGGGAACGTGAAATAAACCGTTTGAATAAAGATTCTTGTCCCGTGCTGCTAGTACAGGTGTGTTTCTCAAGCTGAGAGTTTCAGAAAGCAAATAGACTTCTCCCTGCTGCTTTTGGCTTTCTTGTCAGGCAGTTGCTTTTAGCTGGAGATCAAGTCATTTCCACCCATAGCAGTTTTAGTCTGTTCTCCAGATCTACCTGTGTTTTGGGGTTGGCATTAACACCGGGATGCCGTAATCCCTATGCCTAAAGGCTCTTAGTTTTCACTGTAAATAGAAGGAAAAAGGAATTTAGAAGACTGTGTTAGTGACAGGGGAATCCTGTTGGACAAATATTTTTAAGGTCTGATCCGAAGCTTGTTGAAGTCAGTGGAAGAAAGCCTTCCACCATCTGGCTAAGGCTCTGTAAACTGGTACTGATCTGCCTCTTCTGAGGACGTTGCGAAGAGGGAAGCCACCTCAGTTTCCACTGTTGTAGCTGGTGTGATCAGGATTGATCCCCAGGAGGTGCTGTTGCTCCTCACGGCCTGAAGGAGAAAGCACAAAATGTGGCTTTGTGATTAGTTGGAGTGAATTTGTGGCTAGTTGGAGGTCAAGAGCCTGTCAGGTCGAGTCTGAGCAGGTTCCCTTTGAGTGGCTTCTCCTGTGCCTTGTTGCTTGAGCGGCGCTGGTGGCCCTTAGTCTTGGCGGAGGCTGGTTGCTCAGGGTTGATTTGATGGGTTAGGAGCGGAGCTGCGCACAGGGAGTTGTCTGTGCAAGATGGGAGCTGGTCTGAAGCATCAGCGCTGCCTGTAGGTATCTGGTGTGACTTCTTGCAGTCCTGTACCGTGTGGGGTGTCGGGGCTCAACTCTCTGCATGTGGCTGCAGAGTTCCAGCTGCATCAGACCCGTCCACCTCTTGCTGAGGGTCATGCTTCTCACCATCTTCCAGGGCTGTTTTCTCCTGCAGCTGAAGCTTTCTCTCTGAATGTGACCTTCCTCTTTCCAGCTGTCTCTGAAACGTGTGTGGGAGGAAAAAAAAGACCCATTGAGTTGAATTTAGCCGAGCAACATCGTGCGTCCCCTTCTGTCCCCAGAGTCTGGGATTCAAAGCCAGCCTTTAGGTCACAAGTTGTCTCAGTGGCCACCTGCTCCCTGCTCTGGCTGTGTAGCAGAGTTTGTGGACATCAGGAGTAAGATGTCCTGAAAGGCAGATCAGTGATTGCCTTGAGTGTACGTGGGAAAGAACTGGCAGTGCTCGGTGTCACGTTAACACCTTTTACAACAGGATTTAAGTCCCTTGTTTGGAGCGTTGGCTCTTCTCTGCAGCTGCCTTTGCTGAGAGGCCCCTGGAGAGCTGGTGCTGGGCAGGGCAGGAGGCTCTCTGCCTTGGATCACTGATTCTCGGGATCCCAAGTGGTGCTGCACCCGAGTCCTTGCGGCAGGAGAGCCAAAAGAAGCCTTGCACAGTCCGGTGATCCTCGAGCCACCCATGCCAAGGGACAACTCGCCTTTTTTGCGGGGAATCTCTTCTTCCAAGGAAATTCCGCTTGTGTTCCCCAAGCTGTATCCCTCTTGGGAACGGGGACAACCCGTGTGGCTCAGGCAGCCCCTGCCCACAGAGCCACTGAGGGTTCGTACACCTGTGTGCCCTCTGAAGGTACTTCCACATTCAGAAGCGTGTGTACAGCTGGCCTGGAAAAGCTGCCCTTGCCTTTCCTTGAAAGCTGGGGCTGGGAAGTTGGCCCCAGCACTGGCTCCATCCCCAAACCTCTTGGGTTTGCCGCCCCTACCCCCCTTTCAGAGCGAGTGTGTTGTCGACTGCAAGATGCTGGAAGGGCCCCACTGTGCTGCCAGCTGGCTCCTCGGCTTAGCTGCCCACCTTCTTCCCTGGGATGTTGGTGTCGGAGCTGTTGAAGGGCCGTCTCCCGCAGCGGCGGACTCGGCAGGGCCGTGGCAGCTCTCGGGGGACCGTGCTGGGACCGTGCTGGGACCGTGCTGTGCGGGTGTGATTCAGAGCTGACAGGCGGAGGGGGGAGTTCACAAGCTGTTGGCTCTGGTGAGCGGTTCAGCACGAGGCCAGCCTGACACCCTGGGCTTCTCCTCTTCGATCTAGCAGCTTCTCCTAAAGCAGTCTTGCTTCTGCTCACGGGCTGGTCCCCAGCTCTGAGCTCGTTGTAGACTTCTCACCCATCCATGCTTTGGGCAGGCACTGCATTTGCAGACAACAAATCGACTTTTCTACAGATCAACTAAAATTTCTCCTTGGTGCTCATCAGCTGATTAATGTGTCTGGTTGACAGCGTCTTCGTTGTGTATCAGTTAGCAGACCAAGGCCCAAAACATCCTTCAGAGGGTTGGTCTGGCTTCCCACCAAGGGCTACAACGTCTCCGTGGGGAAAAGGTGGGTGGTTTGGGTAGGGGATGGTCTGTAGCTTATCAAGCACGTTCAGGGAACCATTTGGCAGCTTCCTTTCAGTGGCGTTGACACGAGCAACAAACCAACAGCCGAGCAACAAACCAACAGCCGGCAGGAGCCCAGCAGAGCCCCAGGCCCTTGTGTGCAGAGGGATGAAGCACAGCTTGCTCGGGGGCGTAGTCAGAGCGGTTTGGCTGGCCATACTGCTGTGTCTTTGACTTGATGCCTTTCCACCATCACCGTAGGAGGTGTGGGGAGGAAGGGCATGTGCCTCTGGGTCCTGAAGGAGGCAAACAGCCAGAGTGAGTGAAAGACATTTGCAGGGAGCCATTTCTTCTAGCGGCCCTGGGCTGCTTTGGGACCTGGATGATCCTGTTAGTCACCTGCATCTCCCTGGCCCGACTGAAAGCATCCCACTGGTATTGCTTCCCTCCCCTTTCTGAGCAAAGCCTTGAGTCCAGGGTGTGTGCCTCTTTGACCAGCTTCAGAAAATACCAACTAGGCTGAAGCAGGGAGAAGCAGCTCTTCCCCAGAGCTTCCCGTCCCCACGTCTGAACTCCCCTGCCCCCTTCTCCAGTGCCAGCTGGGACCAGTTGCTTTTCCTGTGCTTGCACCCAGTCTGGATGCAAAACCTCGTGCTCCTTGCAGATGCTGTGCAGACTGCTGTGAGCCCTCGGCAGGTGGGGTGGGTCGAACTGCTGTGTTTTCCCCTTTCCCCCAGCGTGCCAAGCTGGCTTACCTTCTGGGGTGCTCTACCTGCCTCCTGCACGAACACGGCTGCGACTGGGCAGCAAGCACGGGCACTTGGGGCCCCTGCCACCGCCGGCTCCGTAGCTGGAGCTGTTCCTCCCCTCGGCTGATGGATGGCTCCTGCCCCAGATGGCTGAGCACCGCTTGTCTCCAGCGGGTGCTGCCCTGAGGAAGAGCTCAAGGGAGGTGTTGAGGCTGCCGGAGCAGCTGAGCCTGCGGTTGCTGCCCTCCGGCTGGGGTGGGAGGCAGAGCTGAGTGGGGAGGATGGAGAGGCAGTCTGGCATCCGAGGAATTGGGGCAGGGATGACACCTTGGCATCTGCCGGAGGAAACCGTGCCCCTTTTTCCAGGTGATGAAAGAGGACCTGGCAAGCACAGGGGTGCTGAGCTGTTAGTCTTGCTAAAACTGCCTCCCGGCTCGGGTTCTGCAGCCCCTCCTGCTGCACTTAGTCCCTCCCGGCTCTCGGGGCTTGTGTTTGCATTTAAAATGGCAGTGACAGAGCTCAGAAGTGGGTTCAGCATCCCCAGGTACCGTCCGTGCTGGCCTCTGCGCCCTGTCCCACTGCTCTTTGCCCATCTCAACGTACGACACCGCTGCCATCCCCGATTGAAGGCCTTGCAAAAGGGATTGCCCCAACTTTGGGACCCGTTTGGCATTTCACCAAGGCTGTAGAAGGGAGCAGTGCCATGGAAAGTATTGAACTTGCACGCTCCTAACCGTCTTTGTTACTAAAACCTAATCATGGTTAAATTAAGACTCTTGTTTCCCTGTAATCAGGAGCAGAAGTGGAGCTTGGGTGGAGGGAAGGGGAGCTTCGTACCTGGGTGTTACTAGTCACGCTGCCACTGACCCAGCTGGTGCTGAACTCCAGTTTTCCCCTGGACCTGTTGCTCCCAGGCTTGCCCATGACTGTGCAGAGCTGAGACTGGGTTTAACTGTTCTCCAGGTGTCTGCTCCTGCACGGAGCCCTGGCTGCCAGCCCGGGGAGAGGCATTAAAGCTCCCCTAGGGAGAGCAGGGATGTGGGGGGCTGGAGCCCTGGCCCCTCGGGTCTGCTCCAAGCTATGCCCTGCCTGGCATTTGAGAGCAGGGGCTCAAGCGGGACTGTGCTGCCCCTTCTGTGCCAGCCCTGAGCCCTTTTGAAATGTCACCCACAGGAACTTTGCTCTCCCCGAGCCCCAGCTGCCCTTGGGCACCCCGTGACGCTGGCAGCAGTGTCCCGGCTGCCCCCAGCCCGGCCGCAGGCGGCTGTCACCGTGCCACCGGCTCCTTTTCAGTCCCTGTCAGAGCCATATGTTGAGTATCTCGCTCCTTTCCGCGGGGCCTCTTTAATGATGCCGCTGAGCAGATGTTTGTGCTGAGCCACACGCTCCAGAGACCTGGGTGGGTGGTTTTTTTTTTCTTTTCCCAAAGCTTCTTGCAAGGTCTCTTGGCTCCTGCTGGGCATCTCCTGCCGCTGGTTTGCTTTGACACCGAGTTGCTGGCAGGATTGCTCCTCTCGTTCCCGTACCGGTGCGAGCAGCAGGGTGTTCCCCATCGCCTGGACAGGTCACCTCATCCCCTTCCCCGTCTTGGTCCTCACCCCTGCAGCTGCACGGGGAGGTCTTCTGCACGAGGCTCATTCCTGCGTGGCTCAGCCAGCCTCTCCCACCAGGCCTGGCCGTACGCATGTGGCCCTGACCCGCTCTTTCGCCTGCCCACCCTCCTTCCTCCGTGGGGGAAGCTGTCCAGGGAAGGAGGTGGGTATTAAGCAGACTTTGCCTGCCTTTGTCATTACCTGGAGCCTCTGAGAGAGGCCGTGGAGAAGCCAGCAGAAGAGTGATCGTTTTGGATGGTGACCCTCAGCTGGAAAGCAGCTTTGCTGCTCTTCCTGCAGTACGAGCTTGCCAGATTAATGCGGGGTTAAGCCCTTGCTTGTCCCTAAACCTCCCGGTGGCAGTTTGCTCCGGAGCTGAGCTCGGCCCCGGAGGAGGAGCAGAGGTGGGAGCAGCCTTGGGGTCGCTGGCTCCGTGCTCCCCGTCGTCCCGCGGGCGGGATCTGCGAGCGTCGGTTTTCACAGCGCTGCCAGCCTGCGCCAGCTGCCCTGCGGCGGGTCTGAGCCACCAGGGTGGCCCAGCTCCAGCCCCGAGACCCGTCCCCTCCCTCTTGCTCCTTGACAAGCGAGATCAAAGATGCTTGTTTGGATTTCTGAGCCTCTGGGTTTGGAAACGGGCCAGTTGAGCCTTGGCATCTGTTGATCCGATTTAGCAGCGTGACAGCTCCTTCAGAGGGAGGAGGGGAGGGAGCTGCTGGGTCAGCTGAGCCAGGAGGGCCAGACCTGTGTCTCCTGACCACCTCCTCCCCGGCTTCCACTGCCTTCCCATGCCTGTTGCCCTCTACAGCCTCCAGGTTAAAGGCGAGCTTGGCCTGGAGCGGGTGATCTCTGCTCCAAACCCAGCATCACCCCTGTCCCACCCTTGAGGCATCTGATCTCTCCTTTGCCCTTCCTGGGTGTTCATAAGCCCATTTAAAAACAAGGGCAGCCTTTTGTACTCTGTGAGTACCCTTTGGGGACAGAGCTGCCGCTCACCCTTGTGCTCTCAGCCCCTCAGTCCGCTGGGTTTGAAAACCAAGCTTGTGCAAATCTCTGCTTCCCCCGCAGCGAGGCTCTTCTGTGCGTCGGGCTGCTTCGGTTTGCTGGAGCCCTCCTGTGGGCCGGGCTCGAGGAGGAGGAGAAGCTCTGTGAAGCTGAGCAGTCTCTCTGCTGCGTGGCCCCGCTGTCAGGCTCCGTGCTGGGTTTGACTCGGAGCCTTTTTGCTCTCCAGGAAGATGCTCGCGTGCTTTTGGGTCCTTGCAACGGTGCCCTGCTCTCCTGTAGAGGTTTCTGAGGCTTTGGCAGTTCTTCTTCACGCACCCTCCTAGCTGGCAGCCGCTTTTTGGGTGCCTCTGTGCTTCAATCCTGGGCTGATGCTGATGAATCTGACTCGGGGTGGGAACTGAGCTCCCTCGTGCTGCCCCAGGCCAAGGGCAGGGTTTCCTTCTCCGCTTTCTGGATGCAGTGAGGGTTTCACCTCTCCCAGTTCTCCCTGCGGTGCTGCCAGCGGGCAGAGACCTGCTGTCACCCAGGGTGGGCTGCTCTCCATCGAGGGGGGGGACCCGTACGCCTGGAGCTTTCTCCATGCACAGCCCTCGCCCCGGAGGAGCAGCAGCGAGGCTGTGGCATCCCTCCCACGGTCCCCTGGGGAGCTGGGCTCCGTTTGGATCGTGGCTGCTGAGTCTTTTGGGGTCCTTCAGCCCTTCACCTGGGCTGCAGGAGTAGATCAGCGCATGGGTGCCGTACCCTGCCCTGGGCAGGCCGCTCGCCTCACCCGGGGAGCCTTGCAGTGCCTCTTGTCCTGCCTTGGCTTGATAAAGCCCCTCGGTGCGTCCCGTGAGCCTCCTGGTGTCCCCCGTCCTGATGCTCTTCCCTCTCTGTTTTGCAGAGGAGGACGTGGAGAACTTTGACGTGACAAACCTGTCGCACGATGTTTTACGGAGCATCGAAGCCGACAGCTTCTGGTGCATGAGCAAGCTGCTGGACGGGATACAGGTGAGCCTGCGGGGCTGCGAAGGCTTCTCTCCCCTTGCTGGGGTAGCAGCACAGTCATCTTCTCTCTGTGGGTGCTCTGCATGTCCTAGTGTTAGGGAGGTTTTGCCACTTCGCTGAGCTAAATCCACGGGTAAAATCTTGGGGAAATAAGATGCTGCAGCTGTCCTGGCTGGGGACTTCCCAGCAGGCGGATGATCCTGGTGCTCAAGAGCCACGTCTCCTTGGCTCGTGGCGATCTTGGCTCCCTGTGGAGCTGGGGATCTGGTTTTGGTCGTTTCTAGCTGTTGTTAGAGCTGCTGCCTCTGACTCGTGGCCTCTCCCCGCAGGATAACTACACCTTCGCACAGCCGGGGATCCAGAAGAAAGTCAAAGCCCTGGAGGAGCTGGTCAGCCGGATCGATGGTAGGTGACACGGGGACCTGAGCGGGTCACAGCAGCGGGGTGCCTCCCTTGCAAGTAGCACCCTCAGTGCAGGGGTAGGTGCTTCCCTACCTTCCTGGTAGGGTTGGCCAGAAACCTCCTGGGAAACGGGGTTTTGCTGGCCGGGTGGTACCAGGCGAGGAATGGAGGCGTCTGGGAGATGAGGTGTCAGCCTGAAAGTGCGTGAAGGACGGCGTGTTGGGGGCAGCGGTGTGTGCGGGAGCTGGGGCATCACGGTCCCCAGGTATGTAAGTGACATGTGCTGTTTCAGAGCAGGTACATAATCACTTTAGGAAGTACGAGGTCGAATACCTGCAGTTTGCCTTTCGCTGGATGAACAATCTGCTTATGAGGGAGCTGCCTCTTCGCTGCACCATCCGCCTCTGGGACACCTACCAGGTACGCAGGCTCCCGCTGCCTTCCCTGCTGGGCCGTGGGGGCAACTCCCCGTAGATGGGGGGGACGGAGGTCTTCTGGCAGCACCGTGGAGCTGGGGAGATGAGGGAAGCAAAGCGGTGTGGCCCTGGGGTGCTTCTAGCCAGCTAGGGGACGGGTGGCCCGGTAGGACATCCGTGTCCAGGGAAGTTGTGCTCCAGCTGAGCTGCAGGAGCTCACCCGGAGTTTTGCTGTCCGCAGTCGGAGCCAGAAGGTTTCTCACATTTCCACCTGTACGTCTGCGCAGCCTTCTTGATCAAGTGGCGGAAGGAGATCCTCGATGAGGAAGACTTCCAAGTAAGTCTGTGGGGCGGGGGGTAATTCTGTGGGGGTGGAGGGGAGGGAATTGCTTTGGTCGGGAGTCCCACGGGGATGCAGTCACCCGTCACCTCAAAGCTGCCTCCAAGATCACCCGGTCTCAGGATCTTTGCCTGAAAGTAACTTCTGAGCCTCAGCTCTCAGGGCGGAGAACTGAGCTGCTGGAGGGTCCAGACATCAACGACCAGCTCTGCCCCGGGCTCGAGCTTTGATCACGGTAAGTCCCTTCGTGTTCTGCCTTCCGCTGTGACACTGTGGTGTCACCCTTCATCTCGAGGGGCGTCCGAGGTGCTTCGCTGGTTTGGATCTAGACACGAGCACATCTCAAAGCTGCCTCTGAGCCTTTCAGATCTGTGAGTGTGACGAGCGACGCCTACTGAGCGCTGCTGGCCCCGAGCCTGCTCTGGAGCTGTACGCTGCCTTCAGCCACCCCAGACTAAGCACCTTCCCCTCTTCCAGGGCCTTCTGATGTTGTTACAAAACCTGCCCACGATACACTGGGGTAACGAAGAAATTGGACTCCTGCTGGCTGAAGCCTACAGACTCAAGTACATGTTTGCAGACGCCCCCAACCATTACCGCCGATAGGTGCCAGGACTCGGCTCCCTCCTCTCCCCCCGTGCCCACCCCCTCGTTCTGGCCCGATCCGATCACTGTGGCATTTTGGTCGTCCCAAGTCCTCGGACACTCCGGCCGGGAGCTGCTCCTCGCTGTACAAAGCTCACATCGACTCTTGTCTTAACTCTGAACGTGTGCCTGTCTGCCGCTCCGCGCGCCTGGAACGCCGCCCCCGCCCCCGTCAGTATTGCCCGCCGAGCCGGGGGCTCGAGCCGGGGCGAGAGAGGCTTGAAGGGGCTGGGGGGAGGACAGGGGGGGGCAGCTTTACCGATAAACTGAGCCGAGGACGACGCCCTCCTGTCCTCCCCGCCCCGTGCCCTGGGCTTGTCCGCTTGGGGCCCACCTTGGCTTCGCTGCCTCCTGTTCAACCTGCCACCACGTGCGCTGCCCCACCTGCTCCCTCCTCTCTTCCGACACCGTTGGCTCCCACTCCCAGATGAAAATGCCTTATCAGAGACCCGCCTGGCCGGAAAATCCTCCTCCCCGAGGGCAGCAGCAGCAGTTTCTCTCAGGGCCTAGCTTCGCTCCGAGGGTCCGCAGACCCCAAGCACTTTGTGGGTTCGCGAGAGAGCCCCCTCGCGCCTGCCCTCGCTCCTTCTCTCCATCCTCTTCGCCTCCCTCTCCCCCCGGGGCAGCGGAGGGAACCCCCCCCCCTCCCCCCCCCAACACACACACTCCATCCACGCGTGGCTCGAATGATGCCCGCCAGCTTGACGGGACTTTTGGTGACTGATGTGCTGTCGGTACAGCCCCCTCCAGCACGGGGCGGGGAGAGGCGCGGGGCTGCTGGTAGGGGAGCAGCATCTCCCAAAAACCCCCTCCTAAAGCCCCCGCTCCTCCGAGGCGTTCTGTGTATATTGTGTTCTTGTGTATATGGGTCAAAGATGTACAATATACGTCTTCTGTTTGTAGCAGATAATGATTTTATATTTATAACGTGCACCCCGTGTTCTCCCCATCCTCTCCACGCCTGGGAAGGACGCCTGGGTACAGCGGCGTGGGGCTGCGCACCCCTCCGGAGGCGAGGGGCGTTTCGGAGCCGCAGGAATTTCTGCCTCAACGTGTTTTTGCAACGTTGGATCTGCCAGGAAGAGGCGCCGTCGAAATACGTATCGGGAGGCTTCCCCTGCCAAGAGGATTGGGGTGTTGAAAGGACGACGGGAGCTCCCGGCGGGAAGCGGGGCAGAGCCGCGACCAGGGAACAGGGTAACGGGGCTGGGCGGCCGGTGGCCCGTGCCCCCCGGAGCGCTGCCGGGCAGAGCTGTGCCGGTGCCGCCGGCGGGACTCTCCGGGGAGGAACCGTCCCGGGGCCGACCCTGGCTGCCCCCAGCGCTCCCCGGCCTTGCGTCCTCCCGCGGGGCCGGCAGGGACCGGGGCTGCTCTCGCCGCCGTCTGCGGTTAAATCAAACCCACGTGGATGTTGTAACGGGCTGGTTTCTTCCCGTGGGCAAGGGCTGGATGCGGGAGGGCGTGGGGGGGGGACAGATTCGGGCTTCTCCCGGCGCTCCCAGGGGCTACGTGGGGTGTCTCGGCGGGGCGCGGAGGTTCCCGGTCCCTCCGCTTTCCGTTCCTGTTCCCGATGGGAAGAGGCAGCAAAGCCGGGGCCAAGCATGTGAAAGGCAGAGCCTTGTTGCCAATAAAACTCCAAACAGTGTCTCAAGAAATGGCTTTCTGAACCTGGAGTTGTTTTTCTCGGGCATTTGGACTTTATTTTTGTGCGTGCCTCGCTTGTTTTCTCCGAGGGACAGCCCCCGCGGGCCTTAGTTTAACGCGACGAATTAAAAAAAGGCAAAAAAAACCCCAAATGGCAACAAAACCCAGGACGAAGAACGGAGCTGCGTGGCCTGGCAAGTGTTTGTGGTGGGGCTGGGGGCGCTGAGTCCTTGTTTGGCTTCATGAGGGGCTTCGGGCAGGTCCCCTACCCCTCCTTGTGCCTCAGTTTCCCCACCTGTAAAACGAGGGGGAGCTTCTCCTTGTTGTGTCTTGCTGGGGGACTCGGTGGTGGCGTCCGAGTCTCCTGTGGGTCAGAGCAGCTTATGGGAGGACAAACCTTTAACCCCCCCCCCCCCCCCAGTCGCTTTCTGTCTCCTATTTTTTGAAGTTCAATGGAGTGGAACAAATTTATTAGCCACGGGCAGAGGCTGATGAGGTGGGGGACGTGTGCACTGGGACCCCCCTGCCCTGGCGCAGCCCCAGGTCCCCCCCAGCTCCCCCCACCACTCGGCACCCATGACTGGTTCTCCCAATATTTGCCCCGCAGGTGTCCTGACAGCGGCCAGTGCATGAGGACGAGGGGACTCGCTCCGGAGCCGGCGGGATGAGCCCGGGCAGGGAGCGGGGGTTTGCTCGGTGCCACCGTGCAATGGCCTTGACCCCCACCCTGGATGCCCCAGGCCAGCCGAGGGACCAGCTGCCTTGGGGACAGTCACCGGGTGGGCGCTGGGTGCTTGCAGGGCAGTCGCAATGTGGGCAGGGTGGCTGGAAGGGTCACGGGGCTCCCGTTCACCCCACAGGCTCCTTTTGCTTGTGGAGGGTCCCCCAGGGCCACCGTGCTGAGGAGGAGGAGGAGGAGGAAGAAGAGGCCATTGGGGTCCCAGTTCCCAGCTTTGACCCTCACCCTCCCCACCCATCTGCAGGTCCTGAATTTTGCAGCAGCAGCAGGGCTTGACCCCGATTCGGCCGCCGGCCACGGTGCAGGGTGCTGCGGGTGCTGGGTGGGGGTCTGGGGCCGCTGCAGGTACCCGGGGGCAGTGGGGGGGACCCAGCCCTGCCCTTGCGGCGGGGTGGGGGGTGGCGGGGCTTTGCAGGATGTTTCACCCCCCGTGGACCCGGCTGGGTGCCCTCTGCGAGGGGCAAAGCCAGTGGCTTCGAGGTGTTGATGGTGCCAGGAAATAAAAGTCGGCTTGATTGCTGTGAAAAGGGCCCGTTTGTTGGGGGGAGGTGGAAACTGGCCCCTTCCAAAAGCTCCAAAAAAAGGACCTGGGGAGCTGGGGCAGCCCCGAGTCCCCAAATCCCTGCCCCAGCTGCTGCCAGCACCCTCCAAGCCGCTAACCCACGGCCCAGCTTAACTCCCTCGATGGGATTTTCAGGACTGGTTGTCCTGGTGCCACCCAGCGAGGGGGCTGGGGGGGCGATGCCCACGGGGCCCCCCCATCACAGATGGACGACCCAAAAGCCCTGTGCTGAGCCCCCCCCCAACTCACTTCACGCTGACCCCCCCCTCTCCAAGGCCTCCTCTCTGCTCCACCGTGGGTTGAGCTCCTTGGCGGGACTCCTGGCGCTCCCTCATCTCCCTCACCTCGGGCCGGGGCGGGGGGATGAAGCTGCGGCCGGCGCGGGCACCGCGCTGCGGCTGGAAGATGCCATTGTCATGGAAACCTTTTAGCCGCAGAGTAATTTGGTAAGTCATAATTTCATTTGTTAAAAGAGGGAAAGACAGGGCGGGAGGGGGAAGCTCTTTTATTAATACGTAATAATTTTATCTCACAATGTCAGCAGGGAAGTTAAGAGGCAGCGGCTGGGCTGAGGGAGGGGCGCAGCTGCTGGTTTTGGGTGTTTTCCTCCAGAAAAGCAGGTTCCCAACATCCCTCTTGTTGCTAAATCCTCCTCCTCCCCAGTTTCTTGCAGGAGGGGGAAATCAGAGGAGAAAAAAAGGCGAAGAACTCCCCATTTCAGACCTTCACCCACATCTGCAGCTCTCCCTGAGCCAGGGAACAGTGCGCACCATAAAACCTCCCCAGTTATAGGAATCCAAATTAAGCTATAAAGGCTTGAAATACTGACAGTAAGACTTATCTAAATTTTCTTCTTTCCCCCCCCCCCCCCAGTCCCCAGTCCCCAGTCCCCAAAATAACTCCCAAAACGACAGCACAAGGCATCGCACTGCGGAGGGTCAGGGCGGATTGCAGCAACAGGAGGAAGCGCCCACGTCCCTGAGGAGCTGCAGCGGGTGACAGCCAAGGGTGCAGGGTCTTGGGAAATCAGGGTTTCTGGCCCTTGAGGAGAGGGTAGGAATGGTGACAGGGAGCTGGTTTTTACCTTAAAACACGAAGGCATTAGAACTGCAGCCCCAGCAAGACTGCCAGGAAGGCAGGAGTGGACGGCAGGAGCATCCCGGGGTGGTGCCCAGAGGTGGGCAGCGCCGGAGGAGCAGCGGGACGGGTGCCCGGCGCAGTCCCACGTGGGACAGAGCTGTGCTTGGCCGGGGTTTTGCAGCTTTAGGATGAGGCTGCTGCTCCCTCACCTCCTCCCTGGCTGCACCCACTGCTCCAGCAGCTCCGCCGGCTCCCCGGAGCCTCGAGACTTACAGGTCTGCCCGGGTCCAGCTGCTCCGGGTATCGTATCCCAGTTCCTCCCGTGGTTGCTTTTAGTTTAAATTCACCTGGAAATGGAGGAATTTTCGGAGGAAATCATCTCATCCCCACCAAAGTCCAAACCCCCTTTTCCTGCCACCCAGCACCCCACCCCCCACCCCCCTCAATTCATTACCTGCCGGGTCCCCCAACCCCCTCCCCGCGGAGCCTCTTCCCAAACCTTCACCCCTGCGCAGCCCCCCAGGACCCCCGCGGCGGAGGGAGCGGGTCCTGCAGAAGGAGCCGGGGTCGGGCAACGAGAAGCAGCCTCAAATTTCCTGGGAAAGCAGGAGAAGGGATTTTGCGCCGCCCCAACCAGGACGGGGGTTCAGTTCCCGCTTCAGCAGGCGCGTCTCCCGGCAGGATTTCATTTAGCGACGCTAACGGACTAATTAAAACACATCAGCAGGACAGTGGCGTTTCTTTTCTGATCGTGTGGAAGCAGAGTTAAAACACACGAGCTCTTATTTTTTTAATACATTAGAACATTTATTTCTCAGAGAGAAAATATAGTCTCAGACAGTCAGATTATAGTAGGTAAAATTAGCATTTTTTTTTCTTTACAAGCATAGATTTTCTTATTACCTCTCTTATACCATCTGATATAAACAATTCTAGAAAGCAAATAAACTCACTTTCTACAATAAATAGAGCGATCTGTGCTTTACAGCAGACTGACAGTAACGTTTAGGTCCCGTAGCGACAGCAGGATATTAGCCGATTCAAAGTCTAAAATGTCATTTAAAAAAACCAAACAAACCAAAACCAAAACCAAAACAAAAAAGCCCAACTCCCAAGATCTTAAAACATATACACAGGTCACAAGTCCACAGCTGAGCTACCACCTGGAAAAGTGTATGTTCCTTTAAATAAATTTCACTGTGTGCATATAAAAGACCCAGCAACACAACTGAGGACTTCAAGAATGGTGACAATAGGTCTAAATAATTTAGAACAATATTTTACAACTATATACACAACATCCTTCCCTAGCCACACTCCATAGGCATTATTATTATAATTATTATTACAAAATCCTATGCCCCATCTCTATATGTTACAGGAATCTTCCTTAAAGTGTGGTTCCATGTCCCAATGTATAAGAAGTGGTATTTTAAAAAAGTAGACCAAGTAGAAATGGCAGTGATTACTCCCCACTATTCAGTATTATTATTATTAATTATTATTATTTTGACCCCACATTCTCTTCAGTATGAAAAAGTTAAAATAATAAAAAAATATCGAGTTAAAAAGCGAAATGATGATATTCAATCTACAATCTTGCTCTGCACCTTTGGTTCTTAACATGGGAAAGCAAAAAGGGACACACAAACAGAAGAGATCAGAGAAATCATGAAGTCCTTGGCTAATAGAAAAGGTTTTGTCAGCAAGTTTCCAAACATCAGCTGTCCCCGTTTTCGCAACGCAAACCCAAAAAACCAGGGATTGTCTGCAGAGCTGGGCTGACTTGGGTTTTCACGGATGACAGCGCTGGAGACCCACACACCAGGGCAAGGAGAGGCGCGCGGGGGAGAAGGCGAAAAGGCAAACCGGCCGTGTGCTCTAGTTAGCGCTTGGTTTCAACCCAAACCGAGCCAGAGGAAAACGTGAGAGAGACACAAAAGCAGGAAGAAAGCAAGAGGAGCCTCACACCCAATGTGCGTAACCCAACACAAAAGATGTATCTCCCTCCGACCCTGATCAACCTCAGTGCCCGCAAAGCTGCTCCAGCTCATTAGGCACCTCCAAAATTAGTTTTGCTTCTTAACACAAGGAAGTTATCTTGGCTTAGACTCAGTGCTCTACCGAGCCTTGGTAGGAAATGTTACTGGAACAAGCACAGTCACAGAAATCAGAACTGAAATGTGCAACTGCCAAATGAATTTCTAGGACAAACACACACACACACAAAAATCAGGTGATTTGCTTTTCGTGTTTAAAGCTCTGTGCATCTGTGCGTGTAAGTGTGTGCAGCAGAGGGGAAGGCTACCAAAATATCTCAAGCTTTTCTAGATGCCATGAGAGAAATCTAACACGAAAACGCCACGTCCGTAGGCAGGGAGGTCCCAGCGCGAACTCCCGGCTACCATTTTTTTTTTTAATGGGACGGGACAATCAATGTCCTTTAAGAAAAATGGAAAAGGCCAATGACGGTTACGGTAAATTTGGCACAAGAAAGTCCAGTTGGGATTTCCGTCAAGGATCCTGGTTCGGTTACAGCGGTGACGGGTTCCCGGGAACGACTCGGGGCTGGCTGACGGCGGCACGGGGGAGGCAGGGGCGAGGGGGGCGCGTGAGGTCCGAAGGTCCGAGCGCCGCGCTCTGCTCACGGCATCAGCTCACCTTGGCTCCCGCCACCTGGCAGCTGCCCCTAACCTCACTCCCGGCCCAGCGGACGACCCCTTTCAGCTCCTGCCAGCTCTTCGGCGAGACACATTCAGAAAGAAGCTGGGCAGGCTTTTTGGCACGTCGCAGGGGACTTCGAGGAGTGCCGACAGCCGCTGGGAACGGCGTCCCCCGGCCGGTCGGCGCACGAGAAGGCCCGCTCTGCCGCCGCGGCGAGCGCGGGGGTCCGGAGGAAAAGGAGGACCAGCCACCCCGACCCCCTACAGGTAACTGGACGTCACGAAGGGGTGATCCCCCCGCACGCGGCTCATGTGGCTCATGGCTCGGTCGTACGCCACCTGCACGGACTTGCGGATGCTGGTTTTTCGCCCTTCCATCATCTTTAACTTGTCCACGGTGTCGTCCACGCCGAGGGGATAGACCTTGTCACGCGGAAGCCACTGCCTGCAAGAGAAAGGAGGGCGCAAAGCCCCGTCACCGAGGGCATCGAGTGGGGAAACGGGGCAAGAAGAACCAACACCCGGAGGCCTCTCGCCCTCGCAAGGCTACGCCCGAGCTCTCTGCCGGAGGCTGACCGCTCCGATGTGCCTGGCTCTCACACCCGCTGCACGGCTGCTACAGGCCCAGGAGTTTGTCCCAAGAGTTCCCAAGACATGGCCAAGTACTCCAGCTCCTCAAGCGTTCCCCACACATCTCAGCAGCAATTAGTCACTCGTTGTCACCTCCCCGGAAGCAGCTTCGCTCCTGTGATCTATTTGTTTATAACTAACACCCCACGACGATGCTACAAACGTTTAAAACGCCTGCGTTTGACGTGGAAGAACCACCTGTAAGCTAAAATGCTTTCCTGCACGAGCACAGCTCTGTCTCTCCTTGAAGTCCTCACTCAAGGCTTTCTACGCTCTTTGGAGCTCCAGGGGCAACTTGGAAATTCCTGTGTTCCACAGAGTAGCAAATAGAGGGACTTCCAAGGTGGAAAGTAAGTTTTTATCCCCAAGGAAGCTCTGCCTTGCTCCAAGAGGCTGTAAGCATCAGGGTTTGGGTGGGTACAACTATCTGAGCATCATCCAGAAACAGGCACCTTCCAGTAGACGCGTCCCAAGCCCAGGTTGACCCCAACCAACCGATGACTTAAATGGCAAGTGCCTTGTCCACAGCAAGTTTTTATTGTGCAGCCGTTAGCCCAGGTCAACCAGCACGCTCAGAAACGTGCCACCCCTCTCTCCTCACGAAGCCCAGCCCCTAGGAGTTCAACCTCAGCCACTGCTGGCACAGTTCAGCGCATCTCCCAGCCAGCCGACATGGGCAACCCAGGGCTGCTCGGCTTCACCACAAAGATGAGGGACCAACTTCAGCCTTTGCGACCCTTCTGCAGCGTCACTGAAGTCGGCAGAATTTGGATCTGGCACCAAGAGGGGTTTTTAGGACTTTCCTGAGGCGCCTTAGCTTCCCACAAACTGCAAACAAAGCTCTAAGTGGCCACTTAAGAGTGTAAACATCCTCCAGAGCTTGTCTTCAACAAGAGCAGGGCAAAGCCAAGGAAATGCTGATTTTTATTGGGAAGGTAGTTTCAATTACAAGTTTGGATTTAGATCTTTCAAAACTGATGACTAAAGCAACAGGAAGTGTGGCGCTGCCATTGATTTTCTGCTAAAAATCGTTAGTACCTCTTTGAAGAACATGCCCTGCGGGTCTGGTAACCAGGGGCAGCGAAGCAATGCAGCGTGCTAATAAAAAGCCTCGGGAGCATGCGTGTCCCTTGGCACCTCTTTTCCCCAAAGGACACAAACATACTCCTCAAGTGACGCAAACCTGATCCCCTCCTCAGCTTCCCACGAAGACAGCACACGCCTGCGTTGCACCCTGCCTCCATCTCTTTAGGCTGCACAAAACACCGCAGCAGCCCCAAAATATAAGGGGAAACACTCCCCCTCGCTGCTTTACCCCGCTGTGCGTTTGGCTCTGCTCGCTCCCCATGAGGCACCTTCCCTCCAGCCACAACACACCCCCGGGCAATGCTCACCTCCTTCCTCCGGCCCCTCGCCTTTCCCTGATCTCCCGCTTCCCTGCTCTTCCAGGGATGCCAACAAAGACCTTCCGCAGGAGGCTATGGAGGAGAAGGGCTCTCGAGGTACCGCAAGGCTCCTTTTTAAACTCTTGGTGTTTTATTTTATAGAGGCAGCAGCAGGAGAGCCAAGCCCTTTCCTCCGTTTCCATGTGCACCCCAACAGCCCGGCAGGCTCTTTGTCCGCAGGGTGACCCCTGGGATCCCAGCTGCACACGGGTGTTGCCTCCCGCCCGACAGTTCCTTTGCTCGGTTCCTGCTCCCGTGTGGCATTTGCTGGTTAAATAATCCAGCTGCCTGCCTCGTATCTCTGCCGGCATCATGCTCCAATTTGACAAGTTTCCCATTGTTTCACACATGGAGTTTGAAGCCTTATTGCTTCTTTGGAAGGCACTTCACTGGCTTGTGGCTTATTATATCTGGCTGGTTAATCATTACCACGCGAGCATGGTCAGCCACCGATACTAAAATCGGCAGACTCGGTCTGTCTGAGACAGAACAGTAAAAGGCCCTCAGATATTTCACCTGCCCTGAACCAGGCGCTTACACCTCCATTGAAACAAATACCTTGATTTGAAAACTGCAGGTTTAAAGAAAAAAAAAATAATCCGGCAAGTCTAAATATGGAATAAACCCAGCATTTTGGAAACGTTACCCTGGAGATTTTTGGCAAATCCTTTTGCGCAGCAGTAAAACGCCAGCAGACTGAGCAGCCCCAGTTCTAGAGTCAAATGCTCTCTCTAATTTGCTGCAGATTTTGACCAGGAAGCTGCCCCCGTCATGCGGCTCAGTATTTTTGTGGTGATGTGACCCCTGGGTGAAGGATGCTGGGCTGTTCACCACGGAAGTGGAGCAGTCAGGTGTTGTGCTCTTGGGCCAGGAAAAGCCGGCCGGCTTCCCTGTTTAGACTCTTCTTGACTGCCGCATGTTTAAATTCTCCAATTCACATGTAACACCATCATCATCATCATCACCCCTGTACGCTCCCGTATACCAAAGGTTAAGTTCCATCTTCCCTCTCTGCCACAGCACTCACCGCAGGCCCCCGCCTGTCTGCACACACTCACCAGGTTCTCTTGTTGTCAAAGAAAAGGACAAGGAAGAGCTTTTCTCCTGCCTCTGTCTGCCTCTGCTCCCCCAACTTCAACACATCCAGGGGTGGGACTGGGATGGGGACTCCATTGTGGAGCAAACCCTCGCGTGGCATCTTGGGATCGATTATCTAGTGACACAGGGAAAGGATATTTAAGCACAAAACCCTTCAAGTACTGCAGAGAATGCTTCCCCCCGCCCCGTTCTTTCAGCCTATCCAAGCTAGACAGTTAAAATCTGCTTAGGATGGGTAAGGAAAATTCCTTGCTCTGTCTCAGCAGCAATTTTGAAAGAAGTTTCCTGTCCTCGAGGCTCCCCCTGGGGAAGGGCAGCCAGGCAGTCCAAAAGCCAAGCAGCCCATCTTCAAAAAAGGAAAGGACGTAAGTACCTGGTTCTGTGTGGACGTTGATGGATTTCTGTTAATTAGTAATTCAGTACAAACTCAGTATTGCTGTGTTCAGCAAAGGATTTCCCTCCCTCCCTCCCTCCCAACTCGTACCACAACCGTAACACCGTGGCTGCACTCGGAGGCACAACGCCACTTCACCACAGCTCCATTCTGGGGCCATTCCGTCGACTCCAGCAGCATCGCTCAGACTTACGCTGCTGTCAGATCAGAATCGGGCCCAATTTTGAGCGAGTCAACAAGCAGACCCAGCCCAGGGGAACGCAGATCTATCGAGTCTCCCCGTATAAAGCAGAAATGTCGGTGTCCAGCATTTGGGCTGTGTGATGGCAGGAGGAGAGCGAAACAGCAAGGGGTGGCAACAGCGAAGGGTGGTGCAACACTGAGTCTACTCTGCCTCCTGATCTTGGCTCCTAAGGGCTTGAAAAAGCAGCTTGGCTCTGACATTGGCCAGCTGTAGGGATTTATGAAGACATTTTAGCACCGCAACAGATTGCTATATATATAAAAAAAAAGCCTTATTGTTGGGGCAATCTCAGTTAAACCGTTCAACTTTGGCTGTAGCCACACGAAGATCTAAAAAAGGCTTTGGCTGGCCAACGTGGCTAGCAGGTGCATAGCTCCCGCTCGGAGTAAGAGCCTAGATGAGGGTCAGTCTTTTAGCTGAATCTGCCCTTTTTGACAGCGCCAGAACTGTGCTCAGCCGTGGCCAGGCAGACACGCCGGGTCAGCTTTCACAGCTCCACACGATGCCCACGCCGGTGTTCACCCCCTACAACCGCCCAGCAGTCACAAGCGCTGTCTGGCTGTGCGATGCCAACCATAAAGGCACTTCAGGGGACGGCTGCAGCCAGGCAGAAGTTACAGGGAGCAGAGCCGGCAGGCAGAGCCACGCCTGAAGGGATGTATTTAAAAAGCAGCAGAAACGACAAACCACCGTCAGCCTGTCTCGTGTTCTTACTTACACACAGCAATCTCTTTCGATAACCCAACAAGTACTGAAAAGGGGTACTGGCACTTCCTAGCAACAGCTCCATGTCATGTCTGGCTTCGGAACAGAGTGTGGTGCCCACTGAAGCCAGGTTTATGGATTTCCCGTTAACAGTCAAATATCCAAAGACAGAGAAACTCTAAGGAAACACCGTTCGAAGCACTAGGTGGAACCACACGCACATATTCTCATATTTAAATCAAGCGTATGGCTATTGCAAGAGGATATATACATCACAGAGCCAGCTGGGCACCTACGTATGGAGTTGTGGGCGTCAGACACCAGTGGAACCTGGTGCCTGACTTTATAAACTTTAGGTCTTCTCATGCCAACGGCGCTGATGACTTTCCCCATACCTGCGGAGTGAACAGGAGAGGAGAGGAAAGATCTCCTCCTATCCCTGGCACCGAGAGACCCATGTTTTATGAATCCTCTGCAATGCTCTGAAACAATGAGCACAGGGAAAAATTAACTGTGCAAAGGGGAAAGAAAAGGGGGGGAAAAAAAAAAAAAAAGCAGCATATTTTGCACGGTTTGGGGAAATTTCCCTTTTCTGTCTGGTTACACTGCACACTAGCACTGTGTTCTGGGCCACCTGCGCTGCGGGTACAGGCTGCGAGAGAGCAACGGGGGGACTTACCAAGGCGGGGTAGGAGGGATAGCCACGGCACTTGGCCCACACAAGCTCCAAGGGCTCCAGCTCAGCCTGGCTCTCAAAGGACATCAGGAGAGTCCTGCCTACGGGAGAGAAGGAGACGTGGCTTAGGAGGGCGGTTACCAGCCAAAGGGTTGTGATAGCGAAGAAGCCACGCCGTCACCTAAGCCAGGCATGACGGCCTGCACTGTCTCAGTAGCAATCAGCTAGAACAGACGAATTACTGTTGTACTTGAAACACGCTGACAATATTTCTGTTTTCATTTTTTAACCTATTTACCGCTGCAGCAAGCAGAAAGCTGGAATTTCACCTTTTTTTCCCCAACAAACCTGTTGTCCAGCTATTCATCACACAAGCACATAGATTTAACCATCGCTGTGTGCACACATGCGTAATTCTCAACCGTTTCTCCTAACCAAGACCCAGAGCAAACCAGAAAGCCACTTAGTGTTTGTACCTACACGCACTGGGTGGCCAAACCAGAGGCGAGAAGACACCCATCTCATCTGCAGTAAGTTCATGAGAAAATTTAAGGTGCAGTGAGATGCAGCCTGGCCACAGAGGATGTCCAGCCTTCTTCACGCTCTGTCAGTACAGCCATGTTCCGCGCTGAGATAAAGGCACCGTCTCCTAAGCCATGGGTCTAACTCTGTGCATGCATGTACCTTCAGATGAACCCCTCAATAAGGAAATATTAACCAAATTCAGTTCTGGAGTGAATAGCTGCTATATCACTGAAACCAAATGGGTACACAAGAGGTGAATTTGGTCCACTAGGCTCCACCAAGTCAAAGCCACCCTCAGTGGAACTGGTGAAGCTGTATCTGAGATTAATATGGACCACTGACCAGACAGCTCCTTTTTATTCCCCCTACATACAAATATCTAGACTATTCTGATGCCATATACTTCGGGGCTGTTTGATCTCTGCAGGAAACACCTGCTTCTAGGTGACAGAAGTCTATTGGCCATCAATCTTTTCAAATTATGTCAGAAATACTGCCAAAGATCCGTACAATACAGGAATAAAACTAACCTGCCAGCTCCTGAAAAGGAGTAATCTTCATTAATGTGAATTTTACACCAAGTAGTGCTCGCTCTCGGGGGGGAGTGGCCAAACACTGGCTTTACCAGAGGTCAGACTGAATCTAGAAAATGCTGAGCACAACCCAAATGAGCGCCCTGCCAAGATGGATCTGAGGGGCTTCTCCTCGACTGCATTCCAAATGTATTCTTCCGTTAATGACAAGATGTTCTAAAGCACAGGGCTGTCCCTCTGACTCTAATTCTCCCGGTGCCAGCCCCGTTCTGCAAGCTTATCTCCCAAGCAGGCTGCTGAGTGCACAGGGCCGGGATAATGGTGGTTCCCAGGGAGACAGGAGCCAGCGCTCCGGAGCTCTGCAGAAGGGCACAGGCGCTCCAGGGACTCAGAGCCGAATTCTGATTCCAGCATAAACCTCCAACAACTCTTATCACTGACGCACCGTAAGACAGACAAGAATCTGGTCAGGGGAGCCCTGAAGATTGGTGTGGTGCCCTGGGCAGCATCAGAGGAGTGTGGCTCAATTTTACTGATTTTACAGTCTGACACAGACGACTTTGTTACAAAGACCTTGAAAGCAACGACAGCAATGCGAGAGGGAACAGCTATGAATTTATCTCCAGCGAGATCCCTCTTACAACTATGATTTACAGTTTGCACTGCAGTGTCATTACAGAGAACCAGTCCCAAACCAGGAGAAGACCGTGCCAGGCCCGTTTCACACACCAGCCTGCAGAAAGCACCCATCCGAGGTGAGCACCGGGCACAGGCAGCCAGCAACAGTGAAAGCAGGAAAAACCTTTTCCGCAATAACCTAAATTTGTAACAAAGTAGGTAACAACGCAGGGGCAGGTCAGCAGCCTGACCTCACAACCTGGACAGTCCGTGCAGGACGGGTTCTGGGTGTGCACCCAGGCCTGCTCCCCTCCTGCAGACGGCTGCCAGCCCCACGGTGCGGGGGGACCTGAGGCGGGCAGCTCTGCCGCCGTTCTCACCTGAGCTGCTGTAATCGGAGTCTCCGTTCACACCTTCCAAGAAGGGCACCCGGGACAGAGCTGGCTTCCCTCGGCTTCGCTTGGGAGGCATCAACCCACTGTTAGAAAGAGATGGGAAAGCAGGTATTAGGAGGAAACAGACGGAAAACCCTTGAAAACAAAGCCAAGTAAATGGAGTCCTCAGCTACGTTTAAAATACTTCAAAATTATGGTGCTGGTGCACCCCTGACATGAAAAGAACATGGAATACTTGAGCAAAAACGTCATCAATACGTCTCTCCTGGTGCAAGTACACCGGACATCACCCCAGCTTCACCACAGGCACGGAAGGGGCCTAATGGAAACCAAGCTACGAAGGTGAGGCAGAAACCCAGCAAAGACTTCGTGCTGGAGACCACATATGCAACTGGACTCTATCAGCTCATGCCCTGAACATCCTTTTACCTCATTACTACAAACATTTCAGAAAATGGACTACCTCCACCTCAAGCAATCATATTTTTTCACTTGTTGTTAATTCTTTTTTTTTTTTTAATTTTATTTACAATTTTCTAATAACCAGCCCATTCTGAGTGAATTTGGTGCTCAAAAAGAAAGGGTGAAGAACAAGCAGTAAACAGAGCTGTTCTTCAACAGAATAACTGTACAAGATATCCACGAGACATCAGCTTGGCTTTAATTCCTTGTTTTGTGGGTGTCACGTAGCTCTAATGTAATTTTTGCGGTGTGAATTGCTTGCCATTACTGTAACAAGCCCTTCCATCGCACTTTTCATCTTCAAAGTACTTTACAAACACCAACTAACGAGTCCCAGTGCTCCCCTGTGAATTCGGATTTGTCTCCCTCACTTACAGATGGGGAAACACGGTGGGGCCACAAGGCCAAGACACGGTTTGAAGGTGATTTTCTGGCTCCTGGTCCTGCTCTGAGAGCATCCTCACCCCACGAAGGATTTCCGCACGACTCCAGGGCCCTCATTGAAATGACACTATAACTATGCACAAATCCAGTCCTCTCTTTTTCGTCCCCTTCGACTCAGCTCCTCGCTTTACGATAGTTTATTGCAACAGCTTCTGGTGAGATCTGCAGGGGGGTCATGGTAGCACCCAGCCTACCGAAGAGGCAACGGCTGAGCTGAAGATCGGGGCACACAGCCCAGAGGAGAGGGGAGGAATGAAGAGGTGGGTGGGTGTTCCATCTCAGAGAAGAGCTGGAGGTCCTACGCCTGCAAGGGGCTCAGCATGTGCCAAGGGAGATAATTGAACGGGGCGCCACGTGCTTCCCTCGGGCTGCCCAGAACCTGACTGTGGAGGTGGGATCACTCTGCCGCAGGGAAAAGCCCTCACACCAGAATTTCTCCTGCAAACCCAGGGCCTTGCCCCTTGTCACGGGCACGAAAGCCTTTGCAAAGAGGTTTATAATGGAAACACTAATCAAACCTTAGCTACAACGGCAAAATTATACACCTCTTTTGACAGCTAACATTTAGGATCACTCTGCATAGCAGAGCCAAGTTTTCACTTGGAAAACGCTCCTGGGATTCAACCCTGCTGCAGAGTAATTTGTTATGCAGCTGATAGTTTTAAACCAGTGTTTTAAACAGGTGTGCACGGGGAGCTTTACAATTTTAAGTGCCCAACTGACATTGCAAGGTTGAAATTTTACAGGACTAACTGGGCACATACATTGGGAGGAAGAGCAAAACGTCTGAACACATTTCTCTAGCGATGGGTCATCAAAGACAAGCAGAGGGCAACGACACGTTCAAAGCACTGAAAATACTACTAAGAATATCAACTAAGAAAGTCTTGCTGCTGCCTGTCCTGCACGATCACAGCCATCAAGGTCAAATGTCCCCAGCCTGCCACTCGCAGCACACACCACCGTGATTCCGGCGTAACGCGGGTCTTGCCGTGCAGCAAAAGGGCTGTGACACGACTGGAGCCAGTGTCAGGAGGGCTGGACAGGTAGAGAAGAGCAGACAACGGCTATGGTACCCACGTAGGCCTACTGCACTGACCAAAAGATGACAGATGTCTGCTCAAAGTCTGCTCAGTCCTGTTTGAAGGGCCCAGTTCTGCTTTTAAACCTCTGAGAGGAAGAATGCAGCAGTTCAGCGGGCACTAGAAGTCAAGCTTCACCTGCAGGGTTGAACTGGAGAACTGAGTTCAAGGTTTTTCTAGCTTTGGCTCTCCCGAGCTGCGAGGAGGTATGCATCAGCGGAGAGGACGTGTATGTGCGGAGAAACAGAGGTGTAACAGATACCCACTTGCTTGAAAAATCAAGCGCTGCTTTTGGGACCTACAGCTTAAGAGGATGGGATGGAACCTGAGAAGCTTTTTGTCTTTAGGGTCAACGCACAAAATAAGGAACAGTTTGGGCCGGTTTCGACAACGAAGCTGAACGATAAAACCAGGCAAATTAATCCAGACACAGAAGGTGTTTTGGGGAACAGTTTCGCACAGGGCACTTACCCGCAGGCTTCAAACACCAGCCCGCCACCCAGGCCAGAGCTGCACTCGGAGTCAGAGCCGCTTTCTGCGTGCTTCACGAAGCCGTTAGTCACTCCTGCTGAGGAGACAAACAGGAATCAGCCCAAAGAAGCAGCAGCAACACACAGAGATGCTACCGAGGCTCAGGTAAGGTCACCGTCCCACGACTGCCAGCCACAAGATGCTGAGTACTTCAACCAGAGAGGGAAATTCTGCACTGAGTTCCCCAGACTCAGCTGCAACCAAAAGGTGACTAATAAAAGGTATTTCTACCCCTGGCACATGAAAAATTAGGCGGTCTCTGAAGAAGCAAGCGCTGCAGAAACGCCCAGGGATGGTACAGGAGAGCACCCAGGGATGGTACAGGAGAGCACCCAGGGATGGTACAGGAGAGCACCCAGCTCACCAGGGAAGCCCAGAGGCCAGGAAACGAAGCATCTGGCTTCGAGTGCATTTGGAAAAGACACGGAGGCTTCACGCTGACTGCCACGGCCTTCTCCCTGCCGCACCCTGGGCCTGGCTGCCGGGCTGGTCCCTGCCCACGGGAGCAGGCACATAAAACCCAGGCTTGTTCAGTCACAGGTTCCTTGCGAGAGAAAACCATTCTAGGGAAAACTCATTGCTTCTACTTCTCAAAATGAGATTTTCCAGCGCACAGAGCAGACACTGAGGAAGCAAATTCCCCCTGGGTAGAAGGTGGCTCCCCACCACCTTCCTCTTTGGCCGGTACAAATGTCACTGTAGCCGTAAGTGGAATATTTCACTTTGCCCCAGACACCAACAGCGCTGGAAATCTTCCCTTCGCTGCCATGTTTCCTGCCCTGTGCGCTGGAGGGATACCTACCCAGCGAGCTGGGACCTCTGCGCTTAGATAAGATCCACAACCAGGGACAGGCAGGGGGGGACAGGGAATGACCCCTGAGAGCATCCCCAAGCTCAGAGCTGGCGCAAGAAGGCAGATGACCACGGCCCTCCCCCCGTCCAGTGTCCCACCACCCCCAGGTTCCCCGTGGGCTCATCAAAAGCCCCTCAGCCGTACAAACTCGTGCCAAGGCCCCTGTTGTTTTTCCAGCTGTAAACACGGAACTGCCACAAGGCACATTTCTGGGAAACACCTTGTTCTGACAATGCCGATCGTGCTGACCTGCTCCTGAGGTAACACGGATTTGCCACACTAGACACTCCCTCCAGTTAGGAGAAATCAATTGTGTTTGAAACAGTGGAAGGAGCTGAATCACAAAAGCAGTGCTGCAACTCCTAGGAAAAAACCACCAGTGCTGCTTCAGCAGAGGAAAAATGTCTCTGCCTAGTTACCAGAGATCTTCCAGCACCCTGACTGTACTTTTCCTTTTTTAATTTCAACCTCTCATTCTGACCCGTACCCACTGGGGACAACTCCTCTCTGCTTTAATGACTGGCAGATGATGACGGTGACTCTCTCAACTCTTTGGAGAAGCCGTTTGTGTTTCCTTTAACCTGTCCTGGTAAGTCACTCCCCACATTCAAATGCTTTCCTTCCACTCTCGATTTGCTAGCAACCTTCTGACACCCAGATTACTTTAAGATAACACTTGAGGTGTGGGGTAAGTCAAGCCTTACAGGTGGAAACTGTCCCACAACGGCTGTTAATACAGAATTAAAAAGAAATCACGTTGTTGTCACTCAGACGTCCCTTTTCACCTTGTGCCTTTCCAAATTTCATCTCGGCTGCTCATTCTCATTTGCAGATCTAATTTGAAAAGGAACCTGCTTGGTATTCCCACTAGTTCTATTTAAACTCCAGAACTGTGGGTGCAGCTGATTTAAAAGGAACATTTAACATCTCATCTTACACGGGTGCTGTGTTACTGGTCCACTGCACACTTCCAACCAAATGCACCATTTCTGCAGCAGGAAACTCTCACCCCTGAGAGTGGCCAAGCCAACGCGAACTCTGCCACAAGGACAGGAATGCCAACCCTTCTCAGCCCTTACTGGAGAGCCCAGAGCCTCCAGCCAGGCCATTCCACAGCTTGGCAAGCAGCTGGACGTGTTGGCTTGCCCTACAAAAAATGGCAAACTCTCTCTTACAGCAGCCCTGTGGGCTGGCAAAGAGAAGAATTACTGGTGACCCCCCTGGGCTTCATCTTGGTACCTTTAAATGTCTAAAATGGAGGTGCCTAGGGCTGAACTAAGTTATCAGAAACTCTGTGTATAGTCAGTGGAGAAGAGAGGCACAGCTCATTACAGACCTGTCTTGTCTGCCCTATTTTAGAAATCAGTGGAAGAGCTGAAGCTTTTGTCGGGCACATCTGGTCAAGGGGACCATATTTCCCCCAAACATGAAGTGAGTTTCAGCTGAGCAGTTTGGATGCAGATGTCTTTACCCTGCCCTAGGATTCTCACTCCCTCAGCCGCATCCTGCAGTTTCCAAGGGCTCAGAAGGAAGAGAAAGCCCAAGCAATTACCTCTCTGCCCCGCCTGCCTGGGTGACTTCTCTCCATCGCTCTCGCTGCAGGTCCTGCTCTGCGGCCGCTTCCGAGCCAGTCGCTCCCCGTCAGGGCGGGAGGGTGAAAGCTGCCCACTCTGCCCGTGGTCCTCCCCGTTCTCCAAGGAGCAGTCCAGGCCCCTCTGCAGCTTCACCCCGTTCTTAGCTTTTTTAAAAAGGACAGATGTCCGTCGGCCCACACCGCTGAAGGGAGGGCTGGCGGGGGTGTCTGCAGGCGGCAAGGCCAGTCCGTTCAGGCCATTGTCACTGAGCAGGCGCTGGAAGGCTTGGCTCTCCCGCTGCAGAGCCTTCTTGTCAAAGAGCTCCCTGTCCGACACCACCCTCTTGTGCAGCTGATTCAAGGACTTGCTTTCACTGATGGGTTTGAGCGTTGGAGGGTCCTGCAGAGAGTCCAGCTCCGAGAGGGAAGGCGCCGGTCCTGTGGGCTCCAAGGTTGGAGGGTGCGGGGGTTTGGCATCATCTGCTAAAGGAATAAAGAGTCTGCTTGAACATTTTAGAAAGAGTTATTCCCAAAACTACCAACAGCCATTCCCATCTTTCACGAGGGCCACAGACAGGAGAAACAGCAGGCCTTGACTGTTGACAGGCACTAGAGAGCCGGAGCTAAAATCCTGCTGCAACCTCTCACCTTTCTCCCCTTCCTCGTCCCCTTCCCTCGATGTTTTATCCAGCCCGTCTTCCCGCGGCACAGGCTCCCCGTTGGGCACGGTCTTGTTCTGCTGCTGGGCCAGCTTCTGCCGAATGGAGTTGATCTCCCGTCGCAGGAGCCGGACGCGTCGTGTCCGGGCGCCGCTGGACCGCATGGTGCTCACCATGTCCAGCTTCTCCAGCAGCTCCTTCAGCTGGGCCTCCAAGGAGAGGTGAGCCCGGTTCTCCGGGAGGAGGATGTTATCCACTGCATCAAAAGAGATCGTAGCATGAACGGAAGGACTAAAGCTTCTTGAAGAAGCACTTGCGACCACTGCCATGCCTCATTCCCTTTGATGCTATTCGTGAACCAGTTGCTTTAGTTTGGGGATTTAGCAATCGTCAACCTCGGAGCTTGGACTTACTTCCTTCGGATAACAAGGAGCAGCTGATTTAACTTGCACTGCCCTCCAGTTCCCGGTACTGTCCCAGGGGTGACAGTGAAAGCATACGTGTCTGCTCCCCACCCAAGACAGCTCACAGTCCAGATCCTTGGCAGAAACCCATTTCACTGCCAGATTAAACGACAAAATCAGACCACAAACAGAACTGGCCAAGACATAACATGTTTGGCATTCCTCTGGCTCTGCTGAAGGGCTGGCATCTGCCAGAGCAGGGCAGCCAGCTGAGAGCTGAGCTACCATACACCAACACAAATTTCGTAACAGACTGTCCGTCTGCGTACAAGAGGGCTGCGGCATTCCAGAACCGGAGGGCAGAGCGCAAGCTCCGCGGGCTGGATGGCCACAGCATCCTGTACTAAGCCCAGCCAAGTCATTCAACCAATGCTTTGGAGCTGCATCCCAAGACGGCTGTGGGAATTCATGTGGTCATGAAGTCTCAGCTAGAAGGACTGCTTGGGTCCCAGTACCTTAACCCCACATCACCCCCTCCGAGCCCTCAGTGCTCCACCTAATCCAGCTGCTCTACACCTTGCCAGTTTACACCGAAATGTATAAACTTTCCTCAGAGCAAAAAAATCCCAGACCCACCTTTGCACTGTTCTTTAAAACACCAAGTTTGTACTACAGCCACGGCACAAATCAAACGGCACGGGCAGTTACAAGGCTCCTCCGAGACACACATGCACTAGGAGAGCTGGAGCTAAGCTGCACCTAGCTCAGCGTGCCCAGCTCACCTGAAATCCTGCTCTTTGAGGCTCTAAAGGAGTTAGATACCTGTTTAGGTAAACAGATGGACGGGAAAATTCTTGTATGCTGAATGATGGCTCTGATTTCCATGCAGGGGGGAGCGACATGCTCAGAACAAAGTTATGATCTGCCTACAAAAAAAAAAAGTTAATAAACACTCACCATCCTCCCAAGAAAAGCGGTAAAAGTCCTCGGTTTTGGGTGACTCAGGCAGGTGAATCCCCACATCAGTGTCAAAGCCGATGTTTTCAGCCTGCCGCCGCGCGTGACGCAATATCGCTCCTCCGAGGTCTCTGAGCCGGACAGCTGCTCGGTGGAAAATCGTGTCTTTAGCATTATACCTCATGCAGTTGGTAACTATAAGGTTAAAGTCTTCCTCAAACTCATCCAATGTTCGGTACAGGTGGGACTCCAGCTTCCGCCTCATGGTGGAAAAATCCATTGGGTTGGAAATGAATTCCAGGTAATCTGGAACCTAAACATATAAAACCTGTACAATTACAAAAACCATTTACTAGCCAACCAGAGCGCATCCACCACAAGCACTCTTAACGCCCTTTCCACCGGCAAGGGGCAGCACCGGCAGTTCATTCCTGTGTCCCCCAGTCAAGGCAGACACATCCTGGCTCTGCAAAACATTACTTGTCTGAGACGTGCTGAAGCTTCCAGAAAACAACACCCTTTTTTTTTTTTTTGGCCTGGAAGGATACCCACACCGTGAGTCCTCTTTGAGATATTCTTTAGTCCACCAGGAGCTTAGGACAAGGTGGTTTGTGCTTCCAGGGTGATGACAGCCCACGAGCCCAGCCATACCTCACCTACAACCCGTTAGACGCCTCTAGGAAAGAGACTTGCCTCGTTCAGGTTAACGGGCTCTGCAAAGATCTGGGCAGCATCCTTCTCCTGCAGCAGGTCCAGTGTGGTGCGCAGAAGCACATTGAACGGGGTCAGCTGTAGCTCCATGGCAGCCTGCTGAACCTTGACCTGGGAACGGGAACACAGCGACGAGCAGTCAGCGAGGGCAGGCTATGCGAGTGGTGACTCCCTCTTGTTTTTCCTCAATCATCACCCCAGCTCTGCTCAGTGGGAGAAACCTCGGGTCACCACAGCACCAGCCTGGTGGACTGATTGCTGAAGAACTTCTGGCAAAACACCCCGTCCTCTCCAGGCGTAGGGCGCACTCAGCAGACAGCACTCTGCAAGGTCTAACTGCACAGTCCAACCCTTTTGTACGGGGAACTCTTGTTTATCCAATCTCACAAAGCCAAAACAAGAGGAAACCCCAGAAAATGAAAAGATAATACAACTAAAAATGAAAACAGGAAGAAGCTTTTCATGCCTGGTAAATTATCCTGTAGAACTCCCTGCCTCAAGATATTACTATGCCAATTAGCAACATCATACAAAAGTTAAAAGTACGTAGGCGTTTACACGAACAACAACTTCCATAATTAAACTAGAGAGCATAAACAAAGTTTAAGATATAAGCTCTCACACTTCAAAGCAGAAGCCAAACAACAACAGTGGTTAAATGTCTGCAAATTCCTACTACAGATTCTTACAAGCTCTATGAAGTCACTAATGCTGTCTGATTTCAAGCAAACAAGTTGTAGCACTGGTTTGATCTCTTACACTGAAACTCTATTCAAAGCAGACTGGAACAGGATAGGAGTATTTATTTCTCTGTTAACGTTTTAATTTCTTTGCTCTTATAATCCCTCATTATGTCATTAAATCAACCACTTCAGTAGCAAAGGAAAGCAAATCAGTTTACACAAAGCAAACCACACTTGATGTGCTAAACAACATGAAAGCATCAATAAAAGAACGCATGAAGATGGACCACATTCTTCCCCCAAAACAGAAAAGAAGCCAAACAAAGACTCGGGGCATCCTTCTCCACTCACCTAAAAGCTGGGCTGGGACAGAGCTCCAACTAGATAGGTTTTTCTGTGATATCTTATCCTTTTATAAAGCACACCATAGTTCCAATGAGCTTTTATGGATTTAGCCACCAAGATACCAAAAGCAAACAAAGCCCAAGAGTGACCTTTTTTTTTTTTTTGATCCTCCTACCTAAAATACGTGCACACAGCAAGCAGGGCTGAGCCACTGCTGTAAATCAAGGACAATGCAGGGAACGAACCACTGTTGGCATCAAAAGGACCCCAGAAAAGCTGTGGGCAGTTTCTGGCCACAAAAAAGTAGCTCGCAGAAGAGCTGTGATCACAGAGGAGGCTGCTTCTCCTCTGCCTGGCTCCCCGCAGACAGCCTGAGAGCTCCCAGGCAATGCCTGAGGCCATGGGTACAGGCTCAGGGTGGGCAGGGCAGAGTCTTTCACGAAGCTGTTCTTGAAGATACTCCTGCCAGAGAGCACGGCTGTGGCTGCAGCGACCAACCAGGTATGGCAAGCCAAGAGCCTCAACCGGCACAGCTGACACGCATGGGAAGCAGCCTTACCTGGTGCAACTTTGGAGAATTGCACACAGATCAAAGAGGAAATTGGACAACGTAGTAAATGGTCTCCATCTGAAAACTTTTTCTTCTAAAGAATGTACTCAAGAGGGCAAAACACAGGAATTTTTAGCTTTAGTAATGACGAGCAAATTGTGATTTAGACCTCTCTCTGGAGTAGGCGTTGCCAAGCTCCTGAAATAATCATTAAAGCAGATCTAACTTCTACTCTGCAAAACACCCGGTCCGTGCCCAGAAACAGAAGAGCTGCTGCAGGTCAGGAATCAAACCCAGCAGGAGTGATGCAAAGACATTTTCCCAGCACTCCGCAGCCCAGCCCTGGTTCAGAGGGCAGAGGCCGAGCAGCGCGAGCCCGTGACCGACCCAGGGAAGAGGTGGCTGCTCTGCACACCCAGCAGCCAGACTCGATGAAAAGAGGAAAAGGCTCCAGAAAAACCGTCGTGTTCCTCCTCTGCCTCCTGCAGCACGGAGGGCTGGCGTGGGACCGGAGCGAAGCGCAGCAGTTTGAGCGCCAGCACGACCCACCTGCTCCCGTTTGAGCTTCTCCCTCTTACGGATCAGCTCGATGAGCAGCCGGGCCCGCTCCAAGTCATGCCGCAGTTTTTGCCAGTACTTCAGCTCTTCCTTCACCGCGCTGGTCTTCTCATCCTGCTCCTTCTGCAAGACAGAGCAGAGGGGTGAGATGAAAACCACAACTGGCTTCCTGCATCTCCTCTTTTTTCTAGTCCCCCGTGAACTGCTCTCATAGTCTTCCTCCTGGCTACCTGTCTCTTGTTCAGACTACGTCCCCTCCTTCCCGCAGCATTCAGCTGTCTAACAAACACACCAGCCTTTCTGGATTTTACGTTTTCTGTGAATTTAGGCCTAAATCATACCGTGGCTACACTCCGGGAACACGCTTCAGTGCATGCTCATTTACACCCTCCCTGCTTTTATATCCAAGTTCATTGCAGAGGCTGGAAATTTTTCTGTTGGCTGCTGTGCATCGAAGCGGGAGCCCAAAGGCTTTACAGCATAAAGGCAAGGTGAGCAAAAGCATGGGAGAAAAGAGCTATTATTATCCCGTTGTAACCAATACGAGATAGAGCCATGGAGATTCATCGAAACACAAAGGAACAGCCAACGCGGGGAGATGAGCTCACACCTTCCAAGACAGAGCTCAGGGGCTCTGCGACGCAATCATCCTTCCTCTCCTCAATCTGTAGCTTTTAAAACAGCCTTGAGGCTACAGCTGAAGTGCATACACTTTCGCGCGATTGCCAAGAGAGGACAATCGCTTCACAAGATCTCGATGGTTTCTATTTACAGGACATTTGTTTTTAAGAACTTACTTATGGTAAATTGCCAATTTAATACACCAAGGAAACGCTGCACTTTGCCAAGCTCCAGACTGATGAGGGGGAAATATGTTTTCTATTAACCACCCAGAGCAGTCTTCATGCAAACCAAAAGCCTATAAATTCCCCCAGCTACGGTAAAAATATACATGCACAACGTGCACAACACCCACTGACGGGCTACGGTAGAGGGCAGAGTCCAACCGCTCCATCACTTCACCAATTACTTCTCGTGCCAAACGCAGCGCTGTTTAACAGCATCGAGATGGAGTGACTTTGGACGCCAGCTCAGAGGAGGAAGCAAAGGAGTCCAGAGCTGATGATTATGTCTAAACTTCCCCATGAATGTGCATGGGAGGGTCAGAAATTGAAGCTGCAGGAAGAATGACCCAAACTGGAACTTGGCCAGGACTCTGGAGCTGACACCCATTTTCTGGAGGAAGGGATCTTCAATCACTCGTGAGGAATATGGTCTTAGGATTCATCTAAGAGATCAGTCCACCAAGGGCCCATCACACCCTTGCACAATCCTCAGTCTCCCGACTCAGGGGAAAATCTCTTACCTGCTGGCTCATCAACACCAGTTCTAGTGGCACGATGGATAGCCCACCGCTACACTAACTCAGCTCTTCAGGTGAGACCATACCAAGAGGAGACCAAAAAGGACTCAAATCAGGTCACCTTCTGGTCCTTTCACCCTCACTCCCCTTCCCAGCCATGTGTCAAGCCCATCTCCCCCCAGAACGCATCTCCATCCCACGTGGGTTCGGCTGGGGACCAGTACCTGCTCCGCATTCCTCTGGGACTGGAGGTGCGAGTGCAGGCGCCGGATCAGGGGCACCCCGTTCCTCGCCTGCCGCTTCAGCAGCCAGTAGTTGTGGAGCCTCTGCATGAACTGGTTCTTCCTCTGGAGGGAGAGGCCGCTGCAGATTTTGTTCAGCCTGAAGGAAGCAAAGAGGTGTCATGGAGCCAACTGCGAAGCCATCGTGACTCTGCGGACCCTGGTGATCCCATCGGGTTTCCCGACGAAGCTTTGGGGTGTCGGGTCAACGCACGCTCTGAACTACACGGGCAACTGGTATCATCTGGGATCTCCCCACCACAAAATCATACAGGCTTACTTTTCACAATACACCCCTATGTTAGCAGCAGCTCGGCTGGAGGTTCCCACCAAGCACTTGCCACAGCATGGCCAAAGCACACAATTACCAATTCGGCTCCAAGCCTTCATTTTAAAACTAGTTTCAGTGTCGAGAACTTTCCTGGGGGCCATTTAAGTCTGATGTTATTCAGCTGAAGTCTGGGAAACCAACTTGACAGGAGTCCAAGAATAATATATCACTTATTTTAACCTTTTCAAGCCATTTGTTAGGTTAGACGTGGTGCCTTATCAGCAGTTTTCCAAAGCTTATCTGTTAAAATACCGGCGACACATCACAACGCTTCCTAAGGCACCGAACGAAAATTCAGCACTACCTAGTTCTGCACGATAGAGAGCTGGGAGAAGGAAAATACACAGCCAAATTCAAAGCTGCTTGCAACACTGACAGGCTTGTCACGCTCTGTAATAAAAGCAGGAACTAAGAAACTGTGAAATGAGGAGATTAGAAAAAAACTTAATAGCGGGATGACCCCTATCCGCCTGCCAACTTGTAATAGCTGAAGTATTTTAAAAACACCTTCACAGCCATCTATGCGAGTTCAGATGCTAGATGGGTGCTGCTGGTAGGGACCACCACGGGTTCTGCCTTACGCAACAGTCGGGGACGGCTGGTCAGGCCGCAGCGTGCCAGCGACATCACGCGGAAGAACACCGGTCAGGAGCGGTCCTGCAGAGGACTCTTTGAACACAGTTATTGCCAGGTCTTGACCAAAGATTCAGGGCTTCCAAGGTCAACAACAGGAGGGACCGAGTCCTCAAAACAGACCCTGTCCAGCTCCAGCTGCCCAGCTCCTTCCCTAATACTCACCTGTAGGAGGGGATTTGTGTGACTGTCACCATGGGCACAGACGAACGCCCGTTGGTCACATCACCAGGCTCCTTTTTGATCTTCTGCTTAAATTTCACTTGGTTCTTTTTCAGAGACCCTTTGGGAGGGCCAGAATTGGCTTGCTCCTCTCCCTCCTCCTTCACAGTGTCCTCCTGCCCCTCCCCGCTAGCAGCTGGAGACCCTTTTTTCACCATCCCGGGTGGGGAATGACTCTCACAATAGGCAGTCTTGCGCACGGTGAACGTCGTGCCATTGATGCTGGTCTCCCTCATGGGTTCAATCTTCATGAAGAGACCAGCCCGCTGGGCACAGGTGACGTGGAAGGCCGTGTAACAGTTCACCTTGTGGCACTGGATAGCAGCTCCCATGCCCTTCTGCTTGCAGATATAGCACGTGAGCTTCCACCGAGCCGGGGGGATGTTATTTATTCCTTCAATGGGCTCCAGAAACACAGTGTTTGCGAAGCAGACCTCTGGGATCCAGATGGCACAAACCACGTGAGCCCAGCGGCCATCGCTGGTCTGCTTGAAGGCTCCACCTTTGTTCGGGCAAAGGACACAATCCACAGGGCGAGAAGGGGACTGTAAGCAGCACCGGCAAAGCCACTGCCCCTCGGGGATATAGGGCACGCCGTAACACTCCTGGTGCACAGCCAGATTGCAGATGTCGCAGAACAGGATGACGTTGCTGTTGTGACACTCATCGTCCATGCAGACACAGCAGAAGGCGTCCTCATCGATGAGGGACTGCTGAGCCCCGTTGTTCCGGCTCTCCAGGTACGACTCCTTTTCCAACCGATCCACCAGGAGCTCAAAAGTGTCAGCAGAAACTGTCCCATAACCATCGTCCCTTCTCTTCTCGTTGACCATTTCCAGCCATGCCAGATCCTCCTCATCCATGTCATACTCCACCTCTACATCAAGGTCCTCAGGAGGCTTTTCAATGTACCGGTAGTAGGCAGCGGGGAGAGGAGGGGCGTCTGGCTGGCTGAAGGAGTCCACCACACGGAAGTTGGGCTGGGGTAAGTGCAAAGACATCCCTGGTGCATGTTTGGAGCAGGACTCCTTCTTCTTCCCTTTGGAAGGTGCTTTCTTAGATTTGGAATGGAAAAGGGGCTGCTCGCTGTTTTCCTTGTTGCTGTTGCACTCTGTGATGTCCTGGGCAGTCAGCTCGTCCTCCGTGATGATTTTTAAGTGATCGTAGATGCTGATGCGATGGAGCCGCCCATCGATGTCTACCTCCACGATCCGCTGGGCCTGAGCGTACGTCAGGGTCTCCCGAGTCGGCGAGCACTTGAGGCTGTAGGGCGAGGGAGAACGCCTGCCCTCCAAGTTCTGCCGGGACCTCCTCCGAGGCTTCCTCATTGCGGCGGTCCAGAGACCCTGCAAGAAAACAGGACAGGGACAGCGTAAGCCAAGGAGAAAAGCCAGGAGCAGCACAGATTAAAAAACTCACTCGGTGTTGCGATAGAGCAACACTTCTGCTAGAGACTCCAGCAATTTCAGGCTTGCTGAGGCCTCTTCAACTTCTTAGACACAAGCAGGCAATGGACAGACCAACCGTTTCTTGCAAGGTGTATCAGAGGAATGCACAGCACCCTCCAACAATCTCTATTTGCATGTCAGGAGATGTATACACCCCCCTGCCACCAGACAAGAACAACGCCAACTAATTTTACACCTTAGCAGCCAAACACTCTGCTGTGCACTCAGCTCAGCAAACCACTCAGATGCCCCAAAATTCAAACAGCACTTATCACATCTGCTGGCACCGTTCACATACGAAGTTCATACAAGCCGAGGAGTTCTTCTCTGTTCTTTCACCTGTGGCTTTTCTTTTATAGCCCCAATAGCACACAAAACGTGCCGGATGTTTTCCAGACGGAAAGGAAAGCACTGCTCCTGCCCTACAAAAGCAATTCCCAATTTTTTTTTGTCACTGAGCTCCATATGAGAAAACCAGCAGTGCTCCCTCAGTCCAGGGGGGAGCTCCTCCAAGTTTCCCACCTCAGGGCTGCCACTACCACTTCTTCCTTTCCCACACTGTGGATGCAAGAAGTCCCATAATGAAAACCATCCTCCAGCTTTGCTTTCCCTTCTCTTGCAGACAGAGCTGTTCCTTACACTCCTCTCCAGACAGTGTGCACTGAACGGGCCGTGTCCTTCCCAACATGGAAAATGGGTCATAAAAGCCCAAACAGAACCAGAGGATGAACGAAGCAATGCAGCGGGTGCTAGATGTGCATCCCTTCTGCTCTTCAGCGGGATCCATGAGGAAGTGAAAGGGAATGAGCACGGGATCAAGCAGCGTGGATCCAGATGGACTTACTAGTTCTGGCTCAGCGTTAGCCCCTCTGGAGCCATCATCTGCGTTCAGGCATCTGAGCCGGTTCCGCACGGAGGATCCACGGGGGTAGGAGCAGGGAAGCAGCCGGACAGTTTCTAGACCGCACCAGGAACTGCGCAGCGGTTGCTCAGAGCCTTAACGAAAAGCCCAAGCCAGCTCTGCCCTCGCAAACTGCTAATCAGCCACCCCGATAATTCCTGGAGAGTCGTTTCCTGACACTAAGGTGGTGCCCGTCAAGGGGGAGCGGAGCAGAAGCCTGGAGCCGTCGAGATGAGCTGAGGGAGGATGGAGACGTGGCAGCAGGAGCCCGGAGATCTGAGGGTGAAGGAGGGAGGCAGAGAAGAGGGAAAGCGGAGAGGAAGCCAAGTGAGTAATGCAAGCGAGAAGGGCAGCGTCAGGGATGGGAACATGAGTTATGGGGAAAAAACGGGCCGAGGCAAAAACAAGCTGAGGAAAGAGGGAGAGGAGACAAAGAAAAGCAAATGTAGAATCTCCCTGAGAAGATAAGTCAGCCCAGAGCTTATCTGCCGCTACGCAGAGGCCTGAACCAGCACCTCACCCTTATTTAGAGCAATCCACATTTTCAGTCCCTTTCTGTGGGACCTGCAGACAAGAAAACACACTACGAACCCATAGTCTGTACTGAGCCGTTGCGTTATTTCTGCTGTGCGAAGGACATAACTCCACAAACCCCCAGTCGTGCGAGTCAGAGCAAGCAGCACCTCGCAGGACCAGGACCTACAAGAAGTCCCAAGCTTATTCCAGAGAGGTGGAACAAATTCCAGGAGCAACCCTTTTCTCTTGAAAGTACTGGCCCCGTGGAGCCACGAGACTAAGCCATGGTACTACACATGTCCTAAGAAACAAAACAGGCTTGGGAAAAAGTTTCCAAACTCTCCTTTGCATCCGCAGGAATAAGCTGCAGGTGCCAGTTTCAGTACGCACACACACAGTGACGGAGCCTGTAGGCACAATTTCATTTCAGATGACAATTTCCACCTACAAATACAGGTACCACGAATTTCAGGACCTTTGCCTTAAAACTCTCATCAGCCACTTGATCAGGCGACTGCAGAGATCCAACTGCACTTGTCCCAGCCGAGCATCAATCGGTAGGAAAAAAGGATTTTAAAATAAGAGTTTAAAGGCAACTCGATCATCAAAGGAAAGAACTAGAAAATCCTGCTGACGAACACCTCTCTTACAACTCAGGTGGGTTACGAGCAAAGATACTGGAGGCAAAAAGACACATCAACAAACAGATACTGGAGGATAAAGTAACTCGCATGAGCTGACACACTCATAATTACCGTTGTGTTCAGGAAAAACGAGGAGTTAGCTGGTTGCTGGGAGTGCTGAGGGACAAGCAAATTTCAGCGAAACGAGCACCTCAAGGAAGGGTTATTTTACCTGTTGACAGGAAAAACAAGGGTACGGTGTTCCCGGTGCTTTCGTGAAACAATCAGTATATTGTCTAGAGAAATTACCCAAAGTGGGCTTTCCACCACAGCAGCCAACTGCCATAAAACAACCCATTTGTAAAACACACAATTACTTAGCCCTACATAGAAGCATCTAAAACAGCATGGAAAATGCTGCCAGCGAGAGCTGAGTGCCTGGGATAACACATGCACCTGGATATTAGGAGGGACAGAGCTACCCACCTCCCAAATACCTTGAAAGCAGCAAACGAAATGAACTCAGACACGCTGAACTGAACACTGCAACCTTGTCTGCAACAACAGAAGCTTCTAAGCAGCAATCTAGGAATGTTTTGATCTTCTTGGCACACATCAAAACACCTCCCAGCCACGGATAAAAACGAATCCCTCTGCAAACAGCACCCATGCACGCTGAAACGTTAAACAGACGTGACTTCAGCGGGGTTAAATGCTATTTCAGCCCGTGATGATTCTGTCCCACCACGGACAAAGGTTGCTCATGTGAAAGTAGAAAGTTCAGTCGTCCTCTCGCCGTCGCCACAGCGTGCTCAAGGCTTTCCCAAAACCTCCCATCATCCGTTTCTGCTGGGTATCGCGCCAAGAGCAAGGGGTGAGGTTCCTAGAGAGCACAACTAAGCAAACAACGTGGCTACAATGCACAAAGCCACCGGGGATGAACTTCATTCTACCCCAGGAGTTTGCTCAGGAGCTGTTCAATTCTCCTGAGCAGCAGCTTTCAAGCGTGTGGGCCAGAGATGCCTGGGGGGCTGTAAAAGGTGACTAAGAAGAACAAGCCCATCATCAGGAGACTTAAATTTACTATGAGGCGTTGAAAGCTCCACTGAATAAAAACTGAGAGATCCTCATATCGAACAATATCGCAATACAGGCCCCTATTGTACACGCAGCCTTAAAAAATCCCTCACAAGTGGATCCTCTAAAGGAATAGCTCAACGTTGCCGTGATGTACCCCCATGCGCTACTGCGCTGGCCGCTTCCAAAGGTCAGAGGTACCCTCTCACACCACAGAAGACCTCAGTCTCCTTCCCACCCCTCCTTCCCACTGCAGTCCTCCTTTCCAGCCTTCCCACGCTGCACAACCCGGGACTTTCTTTCCAGCACCAGGTTTCTTTGCTAACCTGCAGAGGACACAAGACTGAAGCTCAAGGCAGCGCTGCTGGGGGAGTTTCCTGGCCCCTTCCAGCATGGCTTGGAGATCCCAGTGAAGAGCTAGGTCCCTCAACGATGAAGATCTTCAGTGATTTGGAGCGAGGAGAAGGCCACCCGGACCTCATTGGGCAGCAGCAGATTGGAACAACGCGGCTCTCGTTCCGCTGCAGTGCACCACGATGACCGGCTGCGGCTACAGCTCACACAGCCCCCAACAGTTTGGGGTTCGATGTCACTGAAGTCTGCCTCTCTTCAGAACACCACGTCAAACACGAGGTCTGGAGACGTTCCTCCGCATCGCTGTCCCACGCTGACAGCCACGCAGCTCCGGGCAGACACTTGTTGCTGTTTGCTGCAATTTAAAACCCCTTCCTGCGCAGTGGGGAACAGCCACCTACGGAGCTATTTAAGAAACGCGTCCATAAAATAAAAGGGACGGATGCCAGAAGAAAGAAACAGCCTGGAACAGTCGCAGCCCCCTTTCCACCTTTCTTTTGTCAACCAAAAACGCTGGGCGAAGCCCCTGCGGCCCTCGCCGATGACCCTGCATGTCCGTGCTCTCCACGAGCCCATATTCACCCCACGTGTCTGCTGAGGGTTTACGCTCCTCATGCCTGCCGTGACGCCTACAACGAAGTGCATCAGTGCTCAGCAGAAGTTGTGGGGAGCTGCCGACCCAGTGCCTGCCCCGGCACACACAGGGATCTTTATCAACCCCCATATTTCTGTAATCAAGTCCAGCTGCAGCACACACCGGGAGATGCACCGGGAGCCCCTCCGGAGAGCGGAGGGTGCAAGATATTGTGTCAGGCTGCAGATGAAGTTTAAGGTAAAGTCTGGGCTCAGCAACAGATAGCACATGCCACGAGCTGTGTCTGGCCTCAGCAGCGCTCTAAGGGAACCCTTGCACACCATGAGCTGTGTCTGGCCTCAGCGGCAGTGCTCTGAGGGAACCATGGCAGGCCATGAGTTGTGCCTGGCCTCAGCACCACTCTGAGGGAACCATGGCAGGCCATGAGTTGTGCCTGGCCTCAGCACCGCTCTGAGGGAACCATGACAGGCCATGAGTTGTGCCCAGGCTCAGCATGTTCTGAGGGAACCACGGCAGGTCATGAGCTGTGCCCGGCCTCAGCACCACTCTGAGGGAACCACGACAGGCCATGAGCTGTGCCTGGCCTCAGCACGGCTCTGAGGGAACCACGACACGCCATGAGCTGTGCCTGGCCTCAGCACGGCTCTGAGGGAACCACGACACGCCATGAGCTGTGCCTGGCCTCAGCACGGCTCTGAGGGAACCACGACACGCCATGAGCTGTGTCAGGCGCCTCCTGGGAGCTCCTCTCCGCAGCTCCCACGCGCAGCGAGGGCCACGGGACCCCTGCCGGGAGCCCCAGCAGCAGCCCGCGATCTGGGTCAGGACACAGCAGGGATCCAGACAAAATTAAAGCCGCCCCCGGGGGAGGAGAAGGCGCTGCGGGTGCGTGCGCTGAGCTACGCCGGTCCTCAGCACCGGGCCCTGCCCCGGCTGCCCCCCCCCGCCCCCCGGGGAGCGAAAGAAGTCCCGAAGGAGAGAGCGACCCGGGTGGGGGAGAGCGAGGGCGAGCGCAGGCAGCGACAAAACGCTATTGGCTGCCGCCGCCGTCCATCCCAGCTCCACTACCAATAGCAACGCAAGGTTCTGCGGGCCTAAATGGGGGTGCGCTCGGCCCCGCCTGGGCCAATAGCCTGGGAGAAGGTGGGCGGGGCCCCCACGGGCGCCGCGAAGAGGGGGGGTCAAGATGGCGGCAAGGGGGGGGCCCGGTTGACACGGCGCTGTCCGTTCCCCCTCCCCGGGCGCTCTCCGCCGCCGCCCCCTCCTCGGCGAGGGACCGCGGGCCGCTCCCGCCGCGCTGGGATCAACGGGAGGGGGGGGGGGGGCGGCCCGCACGCTGCGGCGCACCCGCCTCCCCCGGCTCCTTCCCGCCCGGTCACCTTCCCGCGACCCCGGCGCGGGGGTGTGTGAGGGAGGAGAGACCCCCTGAGGGAAGGGTGTCGCGGCCTCCCGCGCAGCGTTTTACCTGGCCGCCTCAGCGCGCCGCCGCCGCGGCAGTCTCCACCGTTGCCGCCGCCTCCTTTGGGGGGATTTTTTTTTTTTTTGGTTGTTGTTGATTTTTTTTTCCTTTTTTTTTTTTTTTTTTTTTTTTTTTTTAAATCCTCTTTCCGCCTCCCCCTCCCCTCCCCCCTGGGGCGGACGGGCTCACCCAGCCGGCGGCGGGAGGGGAGGGCACAAGATGTCGGTTCCGTCCGCTCCGGCTACCGCCGCCTCCTCAGCGCCGCCTCCTCATGCCGCCGCTGCCGCCGCTGCTCCCGCCGCTGCCGCTCCGGCCCCGGTGCCGCTTCGCCCCCCACCACCCTCACCTCCCCCCCCGCCCCCCCCCTCCCTCCCTCCCTCCCTCCCCGGGGCCCCGCTCGCTCCAGCGCCCCCGCCGCTCCCGGTGCTGTGTGGAGACGAAGGGGGGGGGGGGGGGGGGAGCAGGGGACACACGCACAAGATGGAGGCGGCGGTGGCGGTGGTGGCAGCGTAGCCCCGGCCGAGCGGCGAGGAAAGGCGGCAGCCAGCGGGCAGGCGGGGGAGGGGGCTGCCGCGCTTCGCTCCCCCCCCCCCCCCCCCCCCCTCACCACCACCACCGCGGGCAGGGACCGCCCGCCCCTCCCCGGTGCCTTCCCACCCACGGGCAGCGCGGAGCGGGAGGCTCCCGGGGGCTGCGGGGTGACAGGAAGGGGGGGGGGGAGGGTGTCCCTCTCATGGCTTTGGGGGGTGGAGGGGGGGGGGGGGGGGTCAGCTCCGTGCTTGGAGGAGCGGGTGTTCGCAGAGCCCAGGCTTCCCGGTCCCCGCTTCTGGCTCCGGGCGGCCCGAGGGGGACTGTCGCCCACCCCCCGCCGCGGTTCCTCGGGGGTGTGCCTGGGGGGCTCGGGTCCCGGGGGGGGGGGGGGTGTCCCTTCTTAGGCCCGTGCCTTGCCCCCGCGAGCCCCCAGGCCACTGGAGAGGGGCTGTGTGGATTTTTTGCCTCAGGTTCCTTGGGGTGGCTTTATCCCGCACCCGCCTTTTTTTTTGGCAGGAGGGACGGGATCCCCCAAAACGTGCAGGAGCATCGCCAGGCTCCAGCGCCCAACACGGCCGTGCTCCCCCCGAGCCTTTTCTCTGCCACCGTTAGCCCAAGCAAGCAACATCAAACACACGACGGGAATAACGAGAGCCCGTATTTATTTTTTAGTCTAATACTTCAGGTCCAGATGGCCCCTGACGTGCAGAGGTGTGACGGGGTGGAAGGACGGGGAGGAACGAGCAAGGAAGAAGTTACGTTTGCAACTGAGATAAGTGGCGAGATAGGAACTGCAGAGGCTCCTACACTTATTTTTTATAGAGTGTACCACATGGGCATATGTACGCTCCACCTCCCACTCGGATCGTGCAGAGTATTGCATAATATTAGAAGCTGAATTTATAGAATTAATTGTTTTCAAAGGAAAAAATGAACGCTGCTTTCCCTCCTTCACAGTCCAACTATAGATCTTTTGTCTCTTAACGTATGTTAACCGTGGAATCTGAAAGCAGCCGGTCTGTGACAAGTCTCTTTTGCAAAGTACCCGGCTTGGACCAGAGCTGTTGAAGCCTTAAAAGCACAGGAAAAGATGTCACTTAACGCTGAACGGTCTTAGATGTCAACCTCTAAGTATTCCTGTCTGTGTATACTTTTTAAAGTATCTACTGTTAACGTATCAAAAAGAAATAATAATATATTCTGTCCTTGTCCTGCCTGAAAAATAATCTATCAAAGGTTTAGAAATAAAGTCGCTCTCACTGATTTACACAGATCTCGCCTAACCCCAGAACAGCCATGCAACAGCGTGGTCCTGTCCTCGACGGATAAAAGATTAATTTAAAAAAAAAAAATAAATCTATAGTTGTTTCCACTTCAGAGTCAAGTGTTGGGAAGACAAACAGTAAATAAAATCATTTCAGTAACTCATGAGCAACTTCACTGTCTTGTTTTCCTTCTTTAGGTGAGAACTTGATTTTAACAGCAGGGTTTACTTGCATTTTTTTCTAGCACTTTTTTTTTTTTTTTAATTTGAATTAAACTTTTGCAAACTCTCTGACCTCAGGTTTGAAACTTTATACTCTTCGATTTGCGCTGGAATTGGCTTATTCTAATCACATTAGGTTCCAGTCTTGCGAAGATTTGCTGAATGTCAAGCGTGCGAATAGCCCTGTTGAGTTCAGCAGGGTGACTCGTGCACAAAGCGATGTGCAGACATCCCTGTGACGATGCCACAACATCAAAACAAGTCATCCGTCATTTTGTTTTGTAACAGAGCTGTGGAACTAATGTGGTATTTGAAAAAAAAAACCCAACAAACAAACAAACAAGCAACGTTCTGAACTTATCTCAAATCCCAGAGGCACAACTTAATTCCATTTCTCTGCTCTCCTGGTTTTTAAAGGGTGCAGGTTCAAAACCACCGATGGTGCTTCAAATGAAAGCAGCTCAGAGCTGGGGACCTTCAGTCATATTATAATTTCCTTCATCTTCCTTCAAGTATATAAAACATACTTAAAAAGGGGAGAAAATTACCATTTGGAATCGAGAACCGACCCGTTTTGTTTGTTGCTTCCTTAAGCCTCAAGAAGGAGCAGCGTTTGGTCTCTGCCCCAGCCCTTTGTCCCATGGCTTTTTTCTTTAGGATGGTCGAAATGAACACGATGGCTAGAAGGGACCCGTGTGCCTGGGAGGTTGGAAGCCTGACCCCTCGAAGCGATCAGCCGCCATCAGCCTCCTGCGAGCGTCCACTGCACTTTCTAAGCCTCTGCTTCTGCGTGGAGCGTGTGTCACCCCGGTCCGTCCTGGTCATTTCAGTGCCGGGCACTTGTGTCACCTCTCTGGCTCCTCAGCGGTGGTTTTTTTTCAATCTTAACGTGCAAATCGGAGTTTTAAATCCTTTTTTTTTTTCCAGGTGAAGCGTTCTGAAGTTACGGTTGATGATGGAAGATTTTTTATGTTTCCCACCAAACTCGGCTGAAGGGAGTTAACTCACTTTCATGTAACAGAAAATCGATGAGGGCTGAAGGTACACACTAACCTTTCCGTGTGATTTAATAGAGCGCCATCCAATAAAAAAGGAGTTATCAATCAACCAAAGTGCTGACCGAGTCAGTTGTGAAGCAGCACCGGCTGAACATCGCATTGAAAGCTGCATAAACCCACATGCTCAGAAAATGGCCTTGTAGAGAGAAATGGGGCAAAACGCCCCATAAACCACCTTCGCCTGGAAACTCCGACGTTTTCACGGTGCAGTAATGCCGATGGCCTCGAGCGTAGCTGCAATTAGTGCAGCGAGTGTTCACCCGTTGTGGGGGGAAAGGATTAGTACCGGCGGGTTTGGTCAATCTTTCGTGTCTTGTTTCTTTTAGTTGGGAAGAGAAAAAGAGCCCTAACCCACTGACCGACAGTACGGGAAAGGCAGAGGACCGGGAACGCTTTCCCTGGCTGCTCAGGCAGGAGTGAGACGTGGAAATACGGAAAGGTATCAGCATCCTTCGTGCAGCATCTCATGGGAGTTCTCAGATGTGTTTAGGGTTTTCTGTGTTTTGCTTTTCTCCCGTTATCACGTACTTAAAACCTGAAAATTATATGTTTAGCCTGCTACCTGGAATGTGAAAAGGTTAACTATGAAAACAGATACTTTTTCCTCTAGGATAAAACGAGGAATTAGGATAAATACAGTTTTCTCAAAGGCTGTAGCTATTTGCAAAGCGCTGCACTGAGAAGTTTCTAGGTGCTGTTCAAAACATGCGAGTATTGCATCTCTTAAAAAATCCTGATAATTTTGTGGTCCGTCTTAAGAAAGAAAAAAAATCAAATCATTGCTCCATCTGCTTTTTGTTCCCCACTTACATCTGGAAGTACCTAATAAACACGTCCCATAAAGTTGCAGTTCACAGGCGTAATTAGCTGTTAAAAAAAACCAACTTACACAAAAAGATTGTTTATGATGAAGTCTTCACTTTCCAAGTTAAAAAAATGCTTAGGTAAAACTCAGAAATAAACATAAGAATAATAAGTAAATAGTATTTCAAGGTCAACATCTGTACGTTATGTGAGACAGGCACAAAAGTTCTGTCCATACAAATTTTTATCACACATCCTTAATACAACCAGCAAACGTATTTCTGGCCTAAGGTATGGAATTTTGGATGGTCACGTAATGGCTGAGTGATTTTTATCACTCAATTTTGTCTTTTTAAGTATATAAACTATGCAAGGGGAAAAACACATAACAAAAGGAAGGTCCCTCCGTCACGTCTCAGTGCAGGTCACCTAACAGGCACCCCGGCGTAGGGTAGTGTCGTCAGTGGCTGACAGTGCCTGTGGGGTCACACACCCCCCACACCCCATTTCTTGTGCTGATGTTGAAGTATTTTAAACCTTGCCCTGAGGCACCAGCTCTGTCAAGCAGTTGTTTTTCAAACTCCCTTCATGAAACATGAATATGATTTTTTTCCCACCCTTCAAGTAGCGTCACTGAACCGTGTCCTCGGATGCCACACGAGCGCTGGGACAGTTGATCTGAACAAACACTCTCTTTCCACTACCAACCTGCTGCATTTCCTGCCATCTATTTCGGGTTCCTGGCTCGTACATACCACGAAAAACGACTACACGCACACCTCCAGGCTTCCGGGGCTTGCAGAGCACCAGCTCCCCGCGTTTGTGAGGATATTGGGAACTGCAGAAAGAGCGTTTGGCTCTCAGACGGGGTGCTGTCGCTGTACGGGGTTGGCGGGCGACTGAATGAAACCAGAGCGTGGAGCCCCCACACCAGCTGCTGAGATTGCTCTCGCAATTTCAGAGCATACAGTGTAAGCTCTCGAAAGAGGAAGCCTACTGAAATCCCTGGTCCCTGAAACACAAAATATTTTCTGGAAGCACATTCAGCAGAAAGACTGGGACTCGGGAGACTTTACACGCTGTCCCTGAAACCAGTGGGAGCGGTATTTGCTCTCACTAACAGCATCACCTACGTACCCCACTGGGCTGTGCTCATACTGGCTCTTCTCACACCCGCTCGTATCAGAAGTCCCCAGGGCCTCTTCTGTCCTTGCCCTCTGGTCAGACAGACAATTCCCAAAGGGCATCTCCAGTTATTCCTTAAAACGATGGAGGCTCCTTTTCAACTTCCAGCAGACTACTCAGCACGTTACTTGATCACAAAGATGTTTTCTCCCTCAGCCGTCGTTACAGAGAGCCCACGAGCTCTTCAGGTCTGCCTACCCCCTTTTGAAGAGAGGCAAGATGATGGAGAAACCACACCCTAAATTCCCATTTAAAGGGGATTGAGTTCTGTCTGAATGGGTTCTTCACCTTAACAGATGACTTGGTGAAAGAAAGCTCTATGCTCCAAAGGTCTCCATAGATTTACTTGATTTTTCTCTACAAAAAACTCTTAAACTTTCAAAAACTCTCCTCTGCCTCTCTCTGTCCATAGCTCCGAATAGTCAGGAGGCCAGCCTGCTTCACCCGCAGGCCTGAGGCGTCTCCCTGGGCATTTGCACACACTCACCTGGACGATGACCCTCCACCGCCAACACCAACCTCATTCCACCAGGGCATGGGCAGCTCTAAACGTCTGCAGCTCTCCGAGATGTTTGTGGCAGCTGCAGAGAGCTCCTCTCTGACCTCTGTTAAAGATTACGCAGGGGACATGGCAGCCAAGTCAGATGCCAGGTTCAAAAGGACAATATTTCAGCTGCTGTTTGACCGATGCAGCTGGAACTTCTCCCTTCCACTGTTTAAGGAAAGCGGGTTGGCTCACACTTAGGAGGATGGTCCCTCACTCTCATCAAGCTGGAGTTCTTCAAGGCAGGGTCAGCAGGACACCCCCGCATGTCCTCCAGCCCAGCTCTTCGGAGTGCTTCATAATAAAACATTACACATCAAGGGAACTGAGGGAACATCGCAACGGTCCTGCGCTCGCTGTCCCTGCCTAAGTGAGGCAAAGGGCTTGTACATGGCCCAGAGAGATATCGGCCCAGAGAAACCACATCTCATCAGTGCAGAGCGTCTGTGCAGCTACAGCAGGATAACATCAACTCTGTCATATCGAAAAACTGCAGTCGCTGGAGGGTTGTCCCGAGCACTACCCAGCACGAGCTGCAACAGGGAGACAGCCAAGAAACACGACGTCACCTTGTCCGGCTCCCAGTGGAGATGAGAGCACAGAAAATTCTGGTAATGTTGCAGTTTTCCCTGATTTGAGGTCTGTACAGCAAAACTGGCTATCACTTAAGGCAAAGAAGAAAATTACAGAGTGCTGAGCACGTTACATCCTGGCGGAACCAAACCAGAATGACTCAGCAGCTACCGAAGGGGTGGAGAGTCGAGAAACACTGCCTGTGTTACTGACTTCGTCTGTCTTCTCCACAAATACTTTTCTATAGCCCTGGGGACTGCGTGCTCTGAGCTCTCGCACAAAGACACTTGTCCCTTGGCACACGTCCCTTGGGCTGGGCTTTGGAACGACCAGCTGAACCCGACCGACTGTAACAGGGAAGAAGATGCCAGCTAAGAGGGTATCTATGCTGCAGTCCAAAGGTGTTATCACAACTAGCAGTCGTACCTACCTAGTGACTATATCAATAAGCCCTGGAGCTGCAGCTACACCAGACTCAGCACAGGCTGAAAAACTTTCTGAAGATCCTGAGTAAATACTCAGCCTAACTTGTGCTGCTGAGCTCCTCGCTGCTTTACAGACCGAGCTATTAATACCCAGCCCAGCAGCACAAAGCTGGTTCGGATACGCTTGCGCAAGGCGCAGTCACACCTCTGGCTTGCAGGGTGGGTCTGTGCGTTGCCACCGACGTGCAGGAAAGCATTTGGGATGTGATCGCAGTAATTTGGAGATATTTGTAGGTTTTGCTGTCAAGTGCAGGCAGGATACGGCGGCCAGAGATCTAAAGAGCTGGACAGACTCACCGTATCCAGCACTCCCGCAACCAAGAAGCTCTAGCTCTAGCACCTGCAATGGTGGGGAAAGATGGTAGGTCCAAACCACACCTATATTGGTGTCAGTACTTCTTCCAGAGTCTTACATCTGACAAAGCTGTGTTGCTGCTGGTGGGCCCCGCACGTGACAGCTTCCCAGAACACAGGGACCGGTTGCGTAAGCCCGAGCTCCCATGCAGCCCGTCAGACCGCAGAAGGTATTGAACCTGCTACTGGTCAGGCTGTTCTCAGCCTGACATCCGTACGCAGGGACCTGTAACCCACCCAGGGCTTTATCAGAGCCCGCTCAAGAAAACTAACAATTTCCAGCCATCAGCAAAGCTGTAGGTAGGTGCTTGAGTGGCGAGTCGCTCTCTACAGATAGCTGTGCACTTGTGTCCTGCTCAGCAGAAAATGATGTCTCTTTTTCTGTCCTAAGTACCTCCATAAATTTTGGGTTGGCAGTCAGCATTTCCAGGACTGTCATTATGAACCAAAGTGGCATTTAAGGGAATATGTGACAGGTTGGGGGGCGTCCTAATACATATTTAAAGTTGGTGGTTTTTTTTTTTTTTTGGTGGGAGTGAAGCATACTTATTGATATTTCGAGCAGGAATAAATAAAGGCCTGTCAGAGGGAAAAAAAATATTATTCTGTAGCACTGCAGAGGGGGGATAAATAGCCCCCAAAGCCCCCATTGTACTCAGGAAACTTTGGCAATTAACTACTTAGCATATGAACAATGAGAACTTCCAAGCATAGAGGAGGAAGGGAAAAGTTATCCAAAATTACTGTCTGATCTCCTGGCCTCACAAGTGACAAAGGATCACGACACCACCTTGGATACCAGTGGTCAAGACCAAGCAGTTGTGTTGCTTTAGAATAAGCCACACAAGTGCACACGGGCTGTGTTTCAGAAGGAGAGAGAGACGTGCTGTCCACAAGATCGTCAAGGTGCGTTAGAAAAAGGGCTCCCACAGAGCTGGGAATTCACATTACAAAAGTATCAGGCTTTGAAACTGCCTTGGAGTCCCCTTGCTGCCCTGAATCCTGCTCTTCCACATTTGCTATCCTGGCGTATCCCACCTTGGGGATAAGTTACACTTGGTTTCTGAAGCACGAGTGTTTAGAGGTTCATGTGAGACCCACCTCAGCAAGGTGAGAACCTGCAGATGCAGCTGTACCACCACCACCACAGTCACCGCAGTCAGATCCCCCTCGCCAGGCATTATTTTCCGTCTCCCCTCTGCTCTAATGGTAACAACATCTATAGCAAACACCCGAGCAGGGGCTTGGGACACACGGATGTGTACGCCTCAAACAATGCCCGGCCGCAGCTGATACCAGTGTACCTCCAGGGCATCAAATTACTTGAAAGATCAAAACATACTTTTACATTTCAATGGCTTTGTATATCGTAGAAGAGAAAGAAGGAACAAGCTTTCCTTGGAGGGAGAATCCAGATGAGTGGCTGGTTGATCTGTGTTCATAAAACAACCTCCCTCTGTTTAGGTATCGTACTCCTCCTATCTCCAGGTGCTGTCTGAACACCTTTCCAAAGCAATTAAATCCAGGTGAGCTGTCCGGATTTTTCTCACATCATCCAACGTTTTTCCTTGTCCACATCCAGAGCAAAAAAAGGAGATCATTGTGTTGTTCTTTATCTCATGTGAGACTCTACACTGCCTAAAGAAACTGTGTTAGAGCAGGGCTGGATGCAGCTGGCTGGGGACATGTGCTCTCCCCAGCTGCGTGCCAGCAGCACTGCACAGTCCCACCCTGTCACACACGGGGACTCTGAGCATCTTGGAGAAAGCAACTGCTTGTAGCTATCAAGAATTACTCACCAAAGTGAATTCTGTTTGATAAGATTGTCTTAGATGCAATTTATAATGGTGCAGACTGAAGGAGCTAATCTGATACCAAGAAACTAAGCAATCTGAACTTCTTTCCTGTGCTCACTGAGGTGAATTATTGTGTTCCTCTTTCTGCCGATGCTGGATTGTTCATGCAACATACTTTTCTGGGTTTTTTTTCCCCCCTCAATATATGAACTTCTTCTTAGTTACTTCAAGAGCTGAGCCTCAGGACTGACAATTGACTATTTTCCAAATGATCCGTTTAAATGTCTCTTCATATTGAGGAATGAACAGCCATTAAAGAGAACTGGAGCAGAGGATCCCTGGTTTAACTGATCCCGCAGGGCGGGAGGAACGAGAATCTAAGGGCTGACATCGCTGGGCTGTGCAAGGAAACACCAGCCCTGCCGAGAGGTAAAGGCAGCCCGGAGCAGGCAGGGCGACTCCAGGGAGAGGGTGCTCAGAGAAAGATGAAGGGGGTGAAGAGACAACCCTTGGGGAAGCCAGGCCGAGCAGAAAGGACGGGCAGCAGGACTGACAGATCCTGAATCAGCTCCTGGGGTCACCCGCTCCATCAATGTGGGAAATGGCCTTGAATTCCCAGGACATGTTTGCAGCCAGCAATAAGGATGAGATGGCGCTGATTAAAACCCAGGGAACGAAATCAGCAGAGCAAAAAAAAAAAAAAAAAAAAAAAAAAAGAGAGAGGAGGCAGCGCCACCCTCGAAGGGAGCTGGGTGTGTAGCAAGAGCTTGGAGCTGCTCTGAACACAGGCTGACCCCATGATCGACTGCATTCCCATGGTGTCCGGGAGCTGACACCGTCCCAGCAACCTCACGGTGCTGGATGCTGTTTGGCTGCTCAGGGAAAGGGGACCCACTCAGAGTTAGATGGGGTAAAGTCTTGTTCTGCTGAATTTCCCTATTTCTGGTTATTTTGCTTGGGCTTCACTTCCCAGAGAGTTTTACCTTTTTCTTTACCTTCTCCATAATTAATGCACTTAAGACCTGTGCTTGGAAAGACTAATGAGAAAGGAGCAGTGAAAGCCCTGCTCTCTCAAGCGGATGAATATGAAGAAAAAGAAACACCAGGTAAAATTCTCCCCCTTGAAATTTCAATGAGAATATATTTATCTTTTGCATTGAAAACTGTTCGGGGTGCCTCCCCCTTTAGTAGAACAAAGTCCAATGCCCACAGCACGGTGTCATCCTTGTGTGGGCACACAGAGAAGTCCAACAGGCCAAACGACGGCCACCAGCAAGGCAGAGTGGAGTAAAACCGATCCGTCCCCCAGGAGAATTGAATCCCGGTCCCAGCCGTGCCGGTCACTATAATGACATCCCGCTTCGCTTCTTTGAGTCCTTCCGCGCGATGGGACTGAAGGACAAGATCTCCTTGTAAATATGCTCTTGAAAAAAACAGAACAAAATAACCATGAATGTGTGATTTTTAGAGGCCAGAAATGAAAGTTTGAATGTTACACAGGCAGAGAGGAGGTATTCAGCAGAGAGGATATGGCAGGTACAAGCTGGAAGAGACAGACAAAGAGAGGCAAAAAAAAAAATCTGCCTGAAGAGCTGGAGGGATCTTTGCTGAACGCACAAGAGCAAGGCAAGGGAGATGTGCACCATCATCGAGGCACCAGCAGGCAATCGCAGCCTCACTCAGCATGTGCACAGGGAAGAGAGAGAGGTGGGAAAGTCCTGTCCTAGACAGGAGCTTCAAAAACGACCAACTTCTTACTTCTCCACTCGTCTATCGAAAGCTTTTCGTGTTCCAGAGAATCGTCATAGGACTGTTGTGCTTCTGTCTCCTCCTCGACGTCTCGGAACTGGTCGAAATAGGGGTGAGCCAAGGCCTCCGTCGCTGTAAGGCGCTTTTCCACATCGAGCTGCAGCATCTTGTCAAGCAGGTCCACCGCTGTAGGAGAAGACAGGAACAGGGCTAAGCGAGGGGCGGTGGAGAACAGGCATCCTGTGCATGAGCCCTGCAAGGGATGGGACTAGTGTTTCCACTACTACATCTCCAGACCTGAAAGTGCAAGAGATTCCTCAACCTGGCCAAGGTAGCGTGGAGCTCCCGGCAGCGGGGATGCACAGTCTGCCCGACAGCAGCACCAGGGAGCTCTTACTAACAGAACTGGAGGTGTAAATTGTGCAGAAATAACAAATTAGCCTCCAATAAGCCTTGCTGCACAGATGGGGCTGGCAGAACACAAAGAGCAAGCCGGTAACGTCGAGATATTTCTCAGTTTTAATAATCTGTTTTCACTCCGACCCCCGCAACACAAAGTAGTCTTAACGTGAGTAATCTACACAGAAATCTATACGTCCCCGGTAAACAGAAAGGCAGGAAACTCAGATACCAACTAGTCTGTCAGCCCCGTTCCCCCTTGCTTTTAACATCCTAAGGCTTTCTTCCTTTCAGCTTTTAGAAGAGTTTTGCTCGCTCTCACCTCTAATCTACTTGGGAAAAGAGCTCCTTGTAAGAGATCAATTTTTACCCTGAAAATTGCACACCTCAGCTGCCTGTTAAGTATCCACAAATCCAGGTGTTCAACGAGCAGTTAAGACCTAAGCTGTACTCTAAAATAAATAAGTAAATAGATAAATCGCTGGAGTGGACTGTGGGGTGCTCAGCACTCTATGAAAACCTGATGCCTTAGATGTGGGGCTGGAAAATAATAAAGAAGGAAGAAGAGCTGGTTTGTTTATCTAACTGCTACTGATCATAATGGTGGGCTACAAGTAACAACCTCTGGAAGCCAGTACCAGCCAAAATTCATCCCAACTCTCATTAGCAAGTGGAGCTGATACAGGCAACTGTCCTAATCCCATCATTTACATCCCACAACCTAGACATCCCATTATTTCCAGCACCCGCTCCCCTTCTGGCTTGTTGATACGAGAGTCAGAAGTTTCTCTCTTCCTTAAATATTGTATGTTACAGGCTGTGTCATTTTAAAATTAAAAATAAAAAGGAAAAAAGAAAGAAGAAGGTGGCCAAAAGCAGCAGAACACCACCATTGTAATGCCAACAAAGAATCATTTTGCTTTTAATTCATACACATCTGCCCTGGGGACAGGCAGGGGCACAACCTGCAGGGAGAAAGTAGCAAGAAATTATGAGAAAGAAGAGATAAGATCGGAGCTGTGGCAGGTCAGCCTGCCTCCTTCCAGCTGTGAAAACTCATGAGAAAGGCTGGAGATGACTTACCCTGAGGATTGGCTTTGGGGAAAAGCACAGACAAATCCTTCTTGGGGATTTTAGGAAGGGACTTGATATAACTCTTAGCCTGAAAGAAGGAAGGAAAAAACACACTTACTGCATGGGGACAAGTGCAAGGGGGCTGTGAAATCCAGCTGAGATGAGCAACGGCAGATGAAGAGAACAGCAAATAGTCCCAGATGTCACCTTTCAGCGGCCAGTTTGCAAGGAACTGTTTTTATCACTGAGATACAGAAATGTTCCTGCTTTAAGGGCCAAACTAGAGAACAGAGGAGGGTGGTGGTTTGCTGGGGCATCAGGCACCTCACCCAGGAGGCCCTGCAACCCACACCAGCTCCCAACGCAACGCCAAATCCATCCAGACGTGCCGTTAGCAGAGAGAAACATCTTCCTTGTGAAGGGGAAGAGACTGCTGGCGTTCCTCCTCACTGCTGCCGTAGAAGCGGCACCTCTCCCATCTCAAAGACGCGGCCAAGTGAAGCTCTGCCCACCCCACCTCTGCCAGCGAGACCCGAATCCACAGCGACCTTTTCTTACCGCTTTGTCCTCCAGCTTCGCCACGAAGTCTTCTCCCGGATGCCCCGTTACTTTCAGGATCTGAGTCAGTTGATCGAGATCTGGCAGGTTGTGTTAAAGGCCACCCCTCTAGGAGCGAGCCCTGGACACCCCCAACAGCTCAGCCTGCGGGCTGGCTGTCAGGAGAGCCCGAGGACCCATGGGAGCTACGAGTAAGTTATGACACAAACCCAGTGGAGCCACACGAGCAGAGACTGGTTAGACTGGCCAAAAGAGCTCCGAGGCTTTTTTTCCCCTGGGATGCCATGTCCATCAGCGGATAATTTTGCTGGCACAGCTCTGCCAGAGCACAGGCCCGTGGGCTTGGGGGTTACACAAAGGTTTGGGGATGGAGCTACGACCACACAAGGTCAGACTGCTGATGCAGAGCACGCGAGGCCAGCACAGAGGTGCATTGCTAAGGGTGGCTTGGCCCTCTCCTATCTTCTTTCTGTTTTCCTTACCAAAAAGGCTGGTCCCTGCGATTACATCCTCACAAACCAGACTGACACCTATTTGTCTCGGTAGCCTCATTCACAAAAGCCCTTTCACACACACCAAGAATTATTATTCCGCCCAGGGAAAAGGTTCAGCTTAAAAGGATACAGTCTTTTCCTTTAAAGAGCGTTTTCCCGGTCAGCATTTCTGCCATGATACAGCCAATAGACCAGATATCCACTGCTCAGAGAGAAAAAGGAGATAAAAAAGAAAAAGAAGAAGAAAAAAAAAAAAAGAGGCCAGTAAAAAGGCAGCCATGATTGCTGGGGCTGTTGCTTTGTTGCTTGCAGCAGGCACTGATTTAAATTTCACTCCCATTTTCCACCCTCCCCTGTTCTCTCGGTGCTGCTAAAATCTCTGCTTTCATCATTCCCCGCAGGCACCAGCTCTGCGAGTCGTGCAGCAGCTTTGGGACTCGCTCTGCTCCAGGGGACACTGATGATAAAGAAGAGAAACATCTGGAGGATTACGTGAGATTTGACCCAGGCGTGACAGTGGGATCCCAGGGCTCGTCAGCGGGCAGTCACGCCGCTGAAGCGAGGCAGCTCACCTGTCTGGTTGTAATGCATCCAGTTCAGAATGACTTCTGGGGCTCTGTACCAGCGCGTCACCACGTAGCCAGTCATTTCGGCATCAGTGTGTCTGGCCAAGCCAAAATCCAGGATCTGTAGTTCACCAAAGGAAGAGGGAGAAGGAAAGGCAGGAAAGAAAAGAGAAATCCTATGGGCAAGTGAGAAACTACTTCTAAGAGGGCAATCAGGTAATAACGAAGCTCCAACTACACCACAGCCACCCACGGGTTCAAAGAATTAACAGGTTTGTCTTAATTCCACTGTAAATCACAAGCCGGCTGCAAGACCAGTTTGTGTGAAGACCCTGCCAAAAGGAGCGGTGCTGTGGGCTACCCGGAGGGTCACTCCCTTTCTTGAAGCCTAAGTTTCAACTCTTTGAGCTCTGTTTGAGTTGTCCCGTAAATTGGCGGCGAAGGCATGCTCCCAGCCACCATGACTCACCCTTTCCTACAAAAACACCCCGCAGCTGACAGGGGATGGCCTCTCGCTCCGTACTGGAGGTGAGCACAGCCTGACCCAACCTTTACAGGCCACACGGCCACTCCCTGTAACGCGCGTTACAGAAGACACATGCTTGAGCGCGGCACCAGCGAGCTGCCAGCAAACCCTTCAGAGCAACTCTGAGAGTAACTGGGTCTGGAATCACAACCACCACGCCAATGAGAACCAAAGGGTAACCGTGGTTGAACGCAGTTATCCTTCAGGGATCGTCCACCCAACGCAAGCATTGCTCAGCAGCACTAAATTTCTTTAGGAAGTCGTTACGAACTGCCGTGCCACAGGAGTTACGGCGACAGGATGTTCATTCCAAGCCCTGGGCCCTGATTCAGCAAGTTACATCAGCAGGTGAGTATTTCCCAGTGCCTGCAACCACCGAGCAGTGAAACGCCTCGAATCGAGCCTCGGAAGGCAAGAGGAAACATGACGGTGCCAAATTCCTGCTGGCAGAGCAGTTCTTCCACAATCTGATACGCTACATGCTACAAAGTGGTGCTTTTCCACCTACCTTGAGCTGACAGTCTTCGTTCACAGCCAGGTTGCCTGGCTTCAGGTCCTACAACAGGCAAGAGCAGAATAATACGGATGTTTTGATTTGCAACGCATCGACACGAGCCTTGGCCAAACCTCTGCTTGTCTCTGATGGGATCCCATAACATCCCGAGTCCAGGACCGATACAGTAAAGACACCATATGCCTGCTATACTGTGCAGCTTCAGATTACTATTTTATTTTTTTCTGAAACAGTTTTAATTCAAAAAGCACCATAAAATGCTTCCCAGCTCATCAGAAAATACAGCGTTTCCCTAAAATCCAAACACATAGAGAGAGTGGGAGGGAAAAGAGGGAGGACGCCAGGGAGACCTTAGAGCAGATGAGGCTATTAGTGAAATGATGTTTAGGAGTTTATTAAATTTTACAGCCAAGCTGTGTTTCTCCTAAACTGACAAAAAAAAAAAATCAGAGTAGAAGCACATGTGAACTTACCCTGTGGATGATGCCGGCTGAATGAATGTACTGCAATGAAAAGAGGAGCCACAGTGTGAGCACCGGCAGACAAGACTTTCTGTTCTCCAGCAAAAAAAAAAAAGCAGAGCTACGAACAAGAACTTGCTGAGAACACAACTCTGCAGCCTGCTGCGGGTCCCCACCCCCAGGGCAGCGGTTTGAAATCCCTGCACTGAGTTTCTGACAGTATTTGCAATGAAATTGCCAGTTGATAGAAGAGGCGGAGAGCAGCGGAGGAGGGACGGAGCAATCGTCCCTTAGAGCAAGGGCACTAATAGCTTCAAACTATCAAAGGCATCAGGATTACAGGGAGGAACGTGGTCAGGAGACGACATGAAAACTTTGTTGTTTTGGGTGTTAAAACCACGTGAAAAAAAAATAAATCTCATCATTAAAACACAACATTGTGGAAGCTGACGACATGGCTTCCATCCCACCCGTTACACCTTCTGGACCTTCTTCTCCTCATTATGGAAACTCAAGATAACAGCGATCTGGGGAAAGGTGGTATTAAGGTGAACTTGTTGACACCTTAAGCCTCCGCTGTGGCTCCAGGTGAAGGGTGTTACAGAGGGCGGCATGAAGACATTGTCTCCACACCCTGGGGTCTGCAGCGATGGCTTTCTGCCTCTCAACGCCAGTTACAGCAGCATATTCCTTCCTTATCCTACCGAATAGAAAAGTCACTCCCTCTGTCTCCTCCCCCCGAGAGCCTCTGTTCGGAACGCAGCAGAAGCTCCCCTTGCTGCCAGCCTCCTCCTTTCTACGCAGGGCGTTGCTAAGGGTTTTGGCAAGTCAAAGAGCGATGCGACTGCCGTCACGGAAAAACCATCACAAGGCCCATGGCTGCCGATTGCTTCGGTAGCCAACAGACTGATGTGAACAAGCCGTCGTTTTATTGATGCGTGCTGGAACAAGAGTAGATCAAACAGCAAATATCTGCTCTCAGGGGATGTCGTAACCCCCCAAACCAGTGTTGGAAGGGGGTTTAGTTATGGTTAACCCAGAGGCGACGTGTGGAGGAGACATGGGGAGTCACTGAGCTCCTCCAGACTCACCTACCTTCAGCCCTTTCAGCATTTGGTAGACCAGGTACTGGATCTTTTCATCACTGAATTCATGTCCCATGATCTTTTGTAAGTCTGTCCGCATGTATGGCATCACCAGGTAGCTAAAAGGCAGTAAGACAAGGCCCTGAGTCTAGAAGAAAAACACAGGGAACCAGGATAGCCGCCTTCTCACTTGTTCTTTTTTTTTGGCTGTGTAACTTGCTGTAGCTAAGACGAGTCGTTGACTGTGCCTGGCTAACGAGCACAGCCTGCAGTGGTGCTGGGATTTCAACCTGCTCTGAAAACTGCTCGTTCTCCTCCCCGTAAATCAGATCTCTGACGTCAAGCAAGAACAAGGATCTTCCAGACTTTAATGATCCTGAATTAGTTTACGTTAGAGCTCAAGCGATGTTCAGTTCCGGACGGCCTTACGCCATCCGGGAGCTGAAACACCTTGCGCAGCTTTAGAGAGTCTTGCAAAACAGCGGCGTTGGCTCCCAAATTTATCTTTGTGAAGTTCTCCAGCCCTGCCTCGGAAGACAACATCTAGCTTCCTTCGGTCTTTGGCCTGCCTGCTGAGCCTGCTAATTAGTTGATGGTCTTCCAGCAGGAACTGCTCGGAGAACCTTCCAACACTTTTCCTGCAGGCTGTTAAACACCGTCAGCCGAAAACCCAAACCCAGGCGCACGCTGCTCGTGCCCAAGGATGGGAAAACAACTCATCCAACCTGCCCATCACCACTGAGGGAAACGCCAAAAAAAAACCCAAACCAAACAGAACGGCCAGAATCAAGATGAAAAGAAAGCCAGATCTTTAAAAGTCTCAATTTAACCACTCCAGGGCCTGATGAACAATGCTTCTCCCCCTCTGAGTGCAGCCTCAGCAGTCACGCAGGCAGCACGTTAGCATGGATCACGCTGCATGTGATCCGCCACGGAATGCAACGCCTCTACGTTACACACGTTGGTCTGTACGTACTGCGTTCTCCCAGGCGTGAGCACGGCATGGGATCTGAGCATGTATTCTGGGGGGTTAGCCATGGGACCTGACTTGTGCTGTTGATTCTCCTTGGGTTTTGGAGGTGTCTGGCTTCAGTCTGGCCCCTTTTCAGCTCAAGCTGTTGGGCCGCACCTCAACCTGATCTGTTACCCTGCTGCTACCTCACCGGGGTCTTGGGCAACAGCTGAGTCTAGACAGAGCGAACGCAAACTCTAAACTTACAAGTCTTGGAATCCCTGGTAGGAGGGGGCGGAGGTGAAGACATCAAGCAGCCCAATGACCTGAGGGGGAAGAGAAGTCCACGTTTAAACCGGGAAAGCGCTTGCTGTGCACGTGGGACTCGGGTAGCAGCTCTCCCTCGGCACACGCACACGGGTGAGCCCCGAAAACCCCGTCCGAGGAATCCGAGGACTCCTCGCTATGCTGCGCAGCTGCTTTTCCTCTTACTAATACACGGGAGCACCCATTACACATCTGCTTCAGCCTGGTGCCAACTGGGTGCAGCAGACAGGTAGCAGTTAAACCCCGAGACTGCCACACGTGCCAAATGGCAGGACCTCTCAATTAAAATAAAGGTGATGCCACCAGAAAGGACTTGCTCCCAGACGGCAAGAAAATTCCCCCTTCTTTCAGCAGGAACGGGGAGACACGAGTGCTTACGTTCTCGTGTTGCATGTGCTTCAACAGCATGAGCTCTCTGTACGCTCTCTTGGCAAAGATCTCCGACTGGAACGGGCGGCAGAGCTTCTTGATAGCCACCTTCTCCCCCGTCTTCTTGTCTACAGCTGAACTGCAGTGGACAAATAAAAACCAGTTCTGACATCAGCAGTAGGGTTTAACAAATCTTGCAATACCAAAGGTCATCTGCTAGAGAAGAGCTAATTCTGGAGCTCGCAGAAGAACAGCAAAGAAAGGGCCCTTGACCTTTCCCAGTGAAGCTCTGCACACGCAGATGTCACCCTGTAAGGCTCTGGGCAGCAGATCGCAGCCCGTGGTCTCTGGAGGCCTGTGGGACAGATACCAAGCAAGGTATTAGTGGCTCCTCTTTATTCCCCTTAACCTGCAGATCTGGAGCTAACAGAGCCGTGAGGAGAGGGAAACACGCGTGGTTAAAGGTCAGGATTAGTTCTCACTCTGCCTCCTCCTTCCCTAACGCATGGAGATAAGGGAATAAATCAATTTCTGCTTTGCCATCTGCTTGGAGGTTGTTGTCTTTTAAGGCATGTCAGCTGGAGCAGACAGTAGACGTCAGGCTCTGAAAATACAGGCTGCTGGAATGAATGCTCCTGCATTCGGGCTCTTGGATGCTGTACGCGTGCTTCTGCGTACGAGCAGGTCTGGCTGAAAATGAGAGTCTGTTACAAAGCTAATGAAACCGTGGCAGAACAGCCATTGCTGGAGACGTGACGTGTTATTCCCCCTGGTCACATTTGCTGTTGGCGGCTGGAAAGGGCGATCCCGCCACGCTTTCTCTGCTTCTGGAGGCTCCTTGGCCAGGTTGCAAAGGTGGCCCTAGGTTACACCAGGTAAGAAGTGGGGAGGGAGGTCCTCAGGCAGAGGCAGCTGTAATTCGGGATTCTTGGTGGTTTCCAGGGGTTTCTCGGTGCACCCTGTTACACATTGGTGCCTCAGCCCCTCCTTGACCCCTCCAAGAGGCAAAACAGACCAAGAAAGGGGTTTTCCTGCCAAATCGTGCTGTGGGTTTCCAGAGCAGTTCCCACCGCTTTGTAAATCCTTCTCTCGCCTCCTGGGGAAACAGAAGGGCTGCGCGGCGGCGCGTTCCTCCCACGGCTTTTAGCTGCACAGGGCACCAAGCCCACGTGAACGCTGGCGTTAGCCCTTTGTACAGACACATTTTCCTGCTTCCTTCTCCGAAGGGACGTGTGGTTCACCCCGCCACAGTCCCCATCTGCCAGGCTCCAACCACCGCTCCTTCCTCGAGGCTCTCGGAGGACCCAAGACAGGGAGGAGCAGGTACCATAAAGCTGTAAAGCAACACGACCGTGACCTCCAGGGCCGTCGCTCAGAGGCAAGACCCCATAACCAACCAGGGAAATGCCATCTATAACACCACAATCAAACAGTGCATTTCGCTGGGTTTAGGGCCGATTGCATTAGGAGAGGTGGGAACATCCCGCTCCATGCGGCTTTGCCTTTGGGTCAGTGCTGAGGAGGGGTCAGCAGTTCCTCACTGCAAATCTTGCACGGTGTCCTCCGCTTGTCAGCCCCCAGCGATCCGTCGTGGTGCGTCCTCCAGCAGCCTGGGCTCTCACCAGCTCTCATCAACCCCCCCGATGCCATCGGGCAATCTCCCTGCTCTTGGCCACCAAGGTCCCCTCCGGTTGCTCCAAGTTGTGCGTGACGAGAGCAAAAAACATCCTTTGGGAGCTCCGGTGTGACGGCGATTTCGGCAGCGCGTTGAGCCGGGAAAAGCAAAGGAAGTGCAGGAACAGCTACACGAGGCAGCTTCAGCACTGAAGATGCCACAGGATCCTTTCGGAGGACATAAAAGAGTTTTCTCCATTCCAGGACTTCAGCAGGTGTCAGCAGAGGGGACAGCACAGTGTAAAGTTTTCCAAGGAGCCAGGGAAAGAAGAAGGGGCTCGGACCATGTAGTCAAACAGCTTCTGCAGAAGTTTGGTTTCCTAATCTGAGGGTGCATGTTCTTACCTGCCTTCCCAGCCGCCAGCCTACAGAGCATCTAACCCCACCACTAAACCAAGGAGAGGTGGTGATGGAGCTTCAGCCTGCCCAGCCCAGCCAGCGCCACCTTTGCCCTTGCCACGAGGCTCAGAGTTAATTCAGCCGCCGGGAGAGCCCACCGTGACCTTCCTGCACAGGCTTAATGAACACTGAAGTCTGGGGTGACACCAGGCAGGCAGAGCTGTGTTGGAGGTCAGAAGACTCTTCTTCCACAGTTAGGTTCAGCTGGAAGCCAAATCACTACAGATTTTGGCAGAATTAATGAGGGAAGAAACACATCTTTGCTGTTTTTCCTGAGCTCGTTTCTCAGCTGCTCAAGGAGGTGTAAGAGCCAGCAGCTCCGAACAATGCTGCGATAGGAAAGCTTCCCAGCAATTCCCAGCAGAGGACAGCAAATCCTAAATCCACACGCTTCCACCTCTGCAGGAATCGCCACCAAGCCCTCCCTGCTGAGCACTGCCCATGCGATACCACCATCCCCCTGGGGCTGTTTTAACACCCGTCCCTCCCTCCCTGGGATCTCCAGAGCAGTCGAGAGTTTCCCCAGGACCAGTAAAAGATTCGTCTTGCTGATGTGTGGGGGGGTTTTTTTGTTTTTCTGTTTTTTTGTTTTTTGTTTTTCTTCTCCTCGTGGGCAAGGAAACTGTGGAAGTTTCTCTCTTCCCTTTTTTGTCCTGTCTTTATTTTCTTTCAGTCTTCCTGCTGTTCCTTACAATAAACCCCAGAAAACACTGTACAAATATTTAAGAAGTCAAGTTTGGTCTTGCCTGATTTTGCAGGACTTATTTAAGCACCTCAGCAGCTTAAACACACCTGGACAGCAATTGGGACAAGGAAACAGTGGGTGCCTCTTGGTGAGCCGGCAGCCAGGGCCCAAGGACAGAACCCTGGCCCCGGGGTTTCACGTGACAGCCAGCAGACAGACTTTGCCCAACACCTACAAAAGAGGACACACCTCTTTTTTTTTTAGCTTGGCATGTTATGAAACAAGGGCTCTGTTCAGCCCCTATCAATGGGCTGCTTCACGTTAAACCTTTCAAAAAGTCTCCGCCAGCTCGCCAATGTAAACCAAACAAGATCTGACTTCTGCTTGCGCTCACGACAGGCACCTTTGCCCAACTGAGTGACTAACGGCAGCTCGTGCTGCTCTCTCGCAGGTTGAGGGTTATCATCAGCCGGGAAGGAAGTCCCAGTCTGTTACTGGTCCTGGTTTACAAAACTTTTTATTTATTTCACCATTTCAAGCTGGAAGCAGTATCAAGGAGAAGGTTCTATCAACCAGCTCCTTTCCCCAGGCAGCCCAGCATCCTTGGGCTAAAGCAGCAAGGACACGCTGCCGAGGGCACGCCGCAGCCACCCCGGCTCCAGTGCCCACCTCTGTCATCGCCCACCACTTGCTTTCGGACACCCAGGTATTTTTTTCCCCAGACAAAAATCTTAACGCAAGCTCAAGACCAAGGCTGACACCCCATGTCAAGGGGACACCCCCCCGAGGTGAGCTCGGGTGGGAAACTCTCCCCTGTCTGCCCACCTGAGGTGACCACAGGAGGAAACATCTCGGTTTCTTCAAGTGATCTCCAACCCGCTGCCCACGCCGGAGCAGGAGGCAAACCGCCTTCATCACACATGCAAATGGCCTTTCCTAACGGAGGGGTGCTGACAAGCGCCTCCTCGTTCCCCCCAGCCCCCCCCCCCCGGCACGATACTTTGAACACCCCCAGCTCCCCCCGTGCTGCTGCCTGCGGCGCGGGCAGGACCCCACTCACCACACCGAGCCGTAGGCTCCAGACCCCAGCGGGTGGAGGGACGTGTATCTCCTGGGCAGCTCCCAGAGGGTTTTGTTCACCTCCTGTCTGTAAAAGCCTCTTCTCCTTGCGATGTTCATCGCCCGGCGGGTGCGGGACTGCCACCCCCCCAGAGTACTGGAGGACAGGAGGGCTTCTGGGGTGAGAGCAGGACAGCGAGGCCTCCCGAGCTGGTACAAAGGGGCTCTAGCGAGTTTCCTTCTCCGTTTTCAGCTGTTGTGAGCGTGAAGGGACATGTCTTTGGGCCCTCCTCCCTCCGCCTCCACATCGGCGGAGGTGAGGCATCAGGCTTCCCGACACGCCTCGCTCTTGTACAGGTGCCTCTGGCCTCTGCGGCGGGAGCAGAGCGCCCAGCCCCGCGGCAGGCACACCTCCGGCAGCCCCGCCGTCACCTACAGCTCCTGTTCTTCTGCTTCCACCGGCCGAGAAATGTCCTCGTGGGGCTCAGAGGGGGCCTCGTGAAATCCCTGCTCTGAACAAGCGGATGAGTAAGGACTCGTCGAGCTGGGGAATCTGGGGGACAAGCCACAGCGCCTCGTCAGACACGTGGGGACATTCTTCTTCCCAGCTGGTGGAGGACAGCTCCAGGCCGGTGACGAAGGACACCAGGGTGTTACATCCACAGAAGAGCAAGGAAGCCACGGTGATTTTTTTTCTCCAAGCCTGGTTTCCCAGCAGAGCAGGGAGGTGGTGAAAGCAGGCTGAGGCTCTCCCCCTTCATCCAGGTGACTGCAGCAAGGAGGTTCAGGAGCAGCTGCGAGCTGGGACCATCTTGAGAACTCTTCATGCCTCAGGCTTTGCTGGGTCTGGTTTCTTCTCCTGCAGCAGGTCTAACCCCTTCTCGGACAGCACAAAGCCCAAGTTCGCTGCCGTGCCCACCATGCCCAGGCCAGCCCAGCAAACCCAGCCCACGAGAGGGTCCCATCCTGGTAAGCAGAGAACTCCTCGGCATTTTGCTCCAACTTTCGGAGGCTCAGGTGGGGCTCCCGCACAGGAGGCAGCTGCATCCTACCTCCTTCCTGAAGGAAGTGACTAAGCTGCGCCTTACTGAGCCAGCCCAGCCGCTCATGCTGTGCCTACCCCAGCAGCCCTCAACCCTGCCCGTGGCCTCTGCTCCTTCCATACGTGTCATCTGCAAAGGTGTCCCCGCTCTGAGCGCGGCTGCGCAGCAGGGTCAGAGCCAAGTTCCCTCATAAATAGGAATTAGGGAAAAAGCACCTTCAGGGTTTCAGGAAAGATTCCTTTCACCTGCTCACAGGCAACTGTTGAAGTGTTGGCCCTTGTGTTCCTCAAACAGCTACAGCGAGGGCTCCGGTTTTGTAAGCCACAAGCCAGGGACAAGGTGCTATGGCAATTTTTTAATCTTGCTTATGCACAGGCGTGTGTAAATCAGCCCTGGCTAGAGCAACAGCACGGCCAGGAAATAAACCGAGGCTCAGCTTGGTTCTATAAATACACCTGTGAGCAAGAGGTGTCGCAGCAAAATCTCCCAGTACACAAGCAAACGTGTAAGTCCTTTGTTATTTTATGAGCACAGCTCTTGCTCAACGCACACGCAGGTCACCAGCACCCAATTAAGGAGTTCTGAATATCTCTGGCATGTCGTGGCTGCAGAAAGATGAATTAATTCAACCGACCGATTCAAATCAAATGGGAAACCTGAAGTAACTTCAGTCTGTAGGTGTCATTCCCCCCGGCCCCAATTCAATTCTCACCCATTTTAGTGTTGGGTTGCGTTGTTTTGGTTTGTTTTTTTTGTTTTTTTTTTTTTTTTTTTCCGAACCAGGATATATTGTACCTGAGCACATTCTGGAATTGTGTATCGTAGGTTTGGGGGATTGTTTTCTCTCTCCCAGAAAACAATAAATGACAGGTCCTGTTTGGGGGTTTTTCCCCCTCCTCTCAGGTTGTACCAAGGCAAGCAGAAGGTGACAGCAAGCAGGAAGGCAGCCCCGTACCGCCCAGGGAACGCCCCCCTACTTCTCTTCGCACTTACTCAAATCAGCCGCTGCACAGCTCTGCGACAGGGGAGCGGACACGTTGTGGGGATCAGCTACCTGACTTGGGCCAACACGAGCCACCTTGGTGTGTCAGGGCCCGGGAACTTCAGCTATGGAGGCTTTTGTCAGCGTGAAGAACACAGCTTTGGCCAGTCTTCCGAGTGAACGGCCCTGACGGACAGCAGAAGTCAGACAATCTCCACTATGGAGAGCCACGATGCTCCTGCGCCCACAAACACCCTTCCACTGCCAATTAGATGGCAGCTGAAGAGGAAAAAAAAATATTTAAAAAATCACTTTTAAATTGGAAACACAAACCAGTGCTACTGGGGAAGGGTGCCAGGGCCGGGTGAGCAGCAGAACGCCGGCTATTGCGTTCAGTAAGTGCCTCCCGACACCGAACAGAAAATTCAAGTATTTCTCCCATGTCCAGTGCTCACGGTCAGACTCTAAGTAGTTTTGTGGCACTGAATTCACTCGGGACAAACACGGACACGAGCCCAGTGTCAGCAGACAGAGTCAGTCAACAAATCACGCGGCCTTGGCCACCCCGGCCATCACCGACGGGATCCCGTAGGGCACGAGGGAGAAATCCCACCGTGCTGAAACGAGAGGTTTGTAAGTACCATCAGCGCCGTAGATCTGAAAAATAGGTTTTATTTTTAACCAGTGGTATTGTGACATCTTATCTGGCATAACCAATTACAGCAAAATCCATGGATAGAAACAAGAGCAGATCTCCTCTGAAGTGCGTCCTCCCGTCCGGCTGAACGGCGCCGCACCGACGGCGGGGAGCGCACGGCCCACGCGGGCTCCCATCGGGACACCCCCACTCACACGCGCACAGACACACACACACACGCACACACAACGTCTATATTTTTAAAAATCTTCAGCAATATTTCCGCATGAAATCACACTGTAGCATCTACACATAAAATGGCCGATAAAAATAATCTTGCCGTAGGTTTACATCGTATATCTACATTTTCATTTGAATACCTGGACTGCTGGTCCAGCAGAAAAGGGAGGGTTTCTGGCTTGATTGGGCTGAGGGGAGTTTTATCCCAGAGCATGAAATAACTGCTCTCTTCATCTCACCCCAGAGCTTTACTAAGCGTTTGACCTGAAGAGATCACTGGAAATAGCCTAGGAAGAATCAATGGCTTTGCCATCCGCGTCCCATCCCTTTGTGCTGCCTCTTCAAACACGGGGTACAAACACTACAAACGGCTCCTCTGTCCCGTAGGTACAACAATACAAAATACTGCAAAAGCCTTTCTCCTCACACACACAGGTACGCTGTACCCTGCAACAAATAAACATCTAAACGTCTCCTCCGCAACCCTCAAATCGGGCTCCTGAGCTCCCCAGGTGCAGTTCCAGCACACAAAGATGCTGAGAAACCTCCCTCCTGCCAGTCTCTAACTCTGAGCATTTCACTCACGCAGAGTCCTGTAAAATACAAAAAAATCTGAACCATGTTTGTATTCAAACACGCTCCCTTTTCATGTTTCCTCAGGCAGAGATCAACCTGCTAAAAAACAGCCAAGCAGCTCTTATCTGAGAGGGTAAAAAAACCTCTAGTAAATGTTAGTTTTATATATATATATAAATATTTATATTTATAGATATAGACAGTGAAAGGGAGACTGTGGGTTTATGCATGCTTAGTTCTTTGCTTTGGATTCCAATACCTCTAAAAAATTTCTTTTCAGGAAATAACTTAAGTTCTGGCACAAGGTGCCGCAGTTGTTTCTTTGAAGAACACTTTCTACATCCGATCTCACAAGAAACCCTCCGTCCCAAGCTCTCCTCTGAGACCAGAAGATCAGAACACAAAGAAAAAAGGTGCACGTTTCCATGCTGTATGTTGTATCCTTTCCTCACCAAACCCTCCAGAACAGCAGGTATTTCACAAGGAGCTGCAGCACAAGAGGAAGGATGCTGTGATTTCATGGCACTGGCTGAGGTACTCAGTAAAATAGTTCACCGACGATTTAACTGCCCCAGTGCCACCCCCAAAAAAAAGTAATGACAAAAAATCAGGCAGCTCTACATGCACGTACAGCTACGACATGCAAAAACACCCCACCTTTTAAGGAACAAAATACACAAACGTGTGGTTAGCAAGACTCTTCTCCAGCCTCTGTCTCCTGGGAGCTCATGCTGGGAAGCCTCAGCACGAGAGGAAGGGAAGAGGGGAAAAAATACAGGAATACCCAATCCAGGGGTAGAGGCTGTTGCCTTGGACAGTTATTTCCTGCTTACATCAAGTTCGTGCCTGGCTATCTGGGAGCCTTCACCCTGAAAAACAGCGGGGTCAGAGATTTCCACTCCAGACTTCCTTTCCCCTCTCTCCCCATTCATTTAAGGCACAAACATATTTACAGTTTCAAACAAAACCTTTCCACGTTCCACGAATCAGACATTAGAAGGCCTGCACATTCTGCCGTACCAGGAAGATCTGGATGTAAATCAGCCATCTGGCATTGAACAAGAACATCCCTCAACCCCACCTTCAGTCCTGAAGAACAGAAGAGGACTCTCTAAGCCTGTGAAACAACTTCCATCGTTTTGAGGTTACTTAATGGTAGAAGAATTGATAAACGGCAACGATTGTAACCGAATTCTAAACGTCAGCTTTCCGCACCTTGCCCCAGCAGTGCAAACTGCTTGAGCACTGTTGCTCTGGAAGGACTGAGGAGCAGTCAGAACAGGTCTTCAGAGGCTTGCCCCAGGCTGTACACAGAATACAAGAGAGCATGCAGCATGTTTACATAGACTCGGCTTTCTTCCCTCCCCCCACCCTCCCCAATTCAACACACACAAAACCCCTCCACCAAGGAGAATATTGTCGTGACGAGGCACTTGAACGATAATCGGAGAGTCCCCATGGAAAGGCCTTCCCCTCACAGTGAAGTGGGACAAACAGAAGAGAGCAGTTTCTCAGGACTCCATCTCCTCTTGGTCAAGCGGTGGCGGCACAAAGCTGATGACTTCATCGTACGTCAGGCCTGGTGGGAAAAGAGTGACAGAAACTCAACAGGCAGCGCTAAAGACACGCCTCATGCAAGGAAATCTGCCACAATCTTAAAGGTTCTAACACTATTTTAAACAAAAACCACGGTTTGGTTAAGAAGAAAAAGAAAAGAACGGTTACACCATTCTCGGAGACATATATACACAATGAAATATACTTCCAGAGCGGGAATAAGTTTAAAAGACATCAGCAACCACGTCACCTACATGTTTGTGTGCTCACAGTAATCATTAGTTACCGGGGATTGTGCTAATTATGCGCACAGCACCTGACAGATTCGCTCAGTGTAAGGCCCCCAGAGCGAACGGGACGCCCACACTTGCACCCGTTTCTTTTGTGCCTCTTAACTACCACGGCCCAGCTGAACCGCAGCTCAAGGAACGGACCCCCAGGGGAAGCAGGCCGGCACTCTCTCCCGTTCCCCAACTCACTTTTCCATTCTTCAATCTCAAGTTCTCTGCTTTCAAAAGACTGGTCATAGGGGTCTGCCACTGGTTCATCGTCCGGGTCGTGATACTGAGCAAAGTAGGCGTGAGCCAGCGCTTCCGCCGCGGTAATTCGTTTGTCCGTATCCAGCACCAACATCTTCTCTAGCAAGTCCACAGCTGCAAAAGCACCGAAACAGAAAAGAGAAAAAGGATTTTACATTGGGAGCTCTGCGACATAAGCGTGTAAAAGCCCAATGTCTACGAGGAACCTGTAGGTTCTTAGGACCCACCCCGACATCCACCATTTCTTCCTCTTACACCCTCAGCCCACCCCTACTTTGTAAGCTTTGAGAACGGTATGTAGCTGTTCTGAACTACCTCTGCAGTCAAAACACAGCTTAGGAAAAGCCTTGGTGTCCCAGGACATGCTAGCCTCAGCTTCAGGAAGAGGACGACAGTTAAAAAGCAAGCCTTACCTAGCGGATTGGCACCAATAAACACATTTTCAAAGTTCATTTTCGGCATGTAAGACAAAGACTGAATGTAGTTTCTTGCCTGTGGAAATAAACGCTCTGTTGAAATACAATCCAGTCCAGCCACCACGACAAAGCACAATTCAGTCATCCTGAAGCACCGGTTATTATGGTCTGCCTCCTTGCTTTGCCTTCTCTTTACTTATTCTGATACTTACTAAGCCCATCAGCATTACCCCTTCCCCACTAAAGGCCACTCAAGACAGCAGAGGAAGAGCTGACGCTACTCGAGGCTCATGCAAGAGTGAAAAGCAAAGAGGTGCTGCAAGAGCAGACTGCCCTGGAGCGCCGGCAAGGCCGCGTGCAGCGCGGGGTCCCTTGGCGAGCCGAGCGACACGGCCCACGGCGCAAAGCCAACTCACATCCAGGCTCTCCTGAGTCTGCGGCTGAGGACACACTGTCCAAGTCTCAAGCGTCCATCCAGTACAGAAGTGTTGCTGAAGAGCAGGCAGTTAATCACCCACCCCATGCTGCATGCGAGGGTATCGCTGACGGAAGCAGCGAACGCTGCAAGTGAAGCCCTGCCCTGCCAACCCCCCTCATCTGCTCAGGGCTCACCTCGTGGCTGGGCATCCTGTTAATGAGATAGGCAGGGGGTGTTCCCGTCAGACGCATGATCTGCTGAAGCTGGTTAATATCTTAAGTGCCTAGTCAAGGGCTTTGTTAAAAACAGGGCAAAAACCATTTCAAACAGAAAACAGCTGCATACAAAGCATCTCTTCTGCAAACCACAAGGCAAAAGCCACACAGGCAGGGTCCGCTGATTTTTTTTTTTTGAGATACTTGTGAAAAGTTCAGCAATTGCACCAGTGAGCACTTGAAACAACGGAGAATTACTGACCAGCTGGTAGCCGTGTCAGCACAGGAACGATTTCTGCCCGCCATAAGTAGCGTTACACTACGGAACGGTTGCATTCACGTTTCCCCAGAGTCTTAAGCCACCAGAGTAGACATTTCCTTTGGCTGAAGCTACTCCTCAACAGCTTTCCTAGGCTGTTACAGCTACATACAGCCTCAGGAAAATGAACAAAAATAAAAACAGAAACAAAAACTGTAACCTCTGCACTGGTTACCAGCTTTTTTTTTTTTCTTGCTGCATAGAAAGTACTTAAGTTCCTTGTGGTGCAAAGTGAAATCGGCTCACAACCGACACCTCCTTCTAAACAGCTTTGAATGCACTTGGATATGTGGGCGAGGTGACAGAAGGCAATAAATGCAAAATTAGCACAACATTAGCATTGCATAAGACAGAGTTAGCTGATGTCAGTGAACAGACAGAGAAAGAAAGAGCAAGAAAAGTAATGCAGCAGAAAACCAGAATTCGTTACAGTGACATGCTAAAGGCCCTCAAACACTTAATAGTTTTGCTATCTCCATACAAGGGAAAAATATAGTAGAAACAGTAGTTTACTGCATTTTTTTTTTTAAGCAGAGGCTTGATTTGGACCTGGCTAAGAGCAATTATTCTTTTTATTGTGCATTGTTAAAAAAAAAAAGACCCACTTCCATCTTACGTATGCAAACTAATCTTTTGCTTAACCTAGTCAACCTTTAAGCTCATCTCTCTCACTAATCCCCTGTACTTCAAATACCAGACTACCCTTAAGGTCACTTCACAGGGCACCCAAAGCCACCCGTGTTACTCAGTTCTAACCCCTCCAAGGGCAGAACATCCCAGGGTTTTTGAAACTGGGGTGATATTCAGCAAGTTGACCAACCGACTCCAACTTGCACCACGTATCTACCTTCATCAAACGCAATTCAGGGCTGACCTCGCATTCACCGTCACCGGTGCAGGGAAAAGAACCCAAGCTGCAGTGCAAAATCACCTGACCATCGCCCTCCACCGCGCTGATCCTCTGGTACGTATCAGAAACGGCAGGGACTGGCTCAAGAACGCTGCTCGTTACCTCTGCGCAAGCTCACTGGGCATCAACCTGTGAACCTGGGCCCTTACGGCATCTCTTGCTCCCAGTTTTACGCACGTCACCTTCAGAGCCAGGTGAAATTAAATGCCATTTCATACCGTCCTTGCAGAAGTTCATGATTCAAGATTAGAGCAATACAGAAGTGGCAGTGTGGCTGAAAACAGAGGTCACCCTTTAAAACAGAGGTCACCCTTTAAAAAGGGGACTGCAGCAAGCTTGATAGAAGGGCCCCGCACAGCAACACCCTTTAAACCCACAGCACCACTAGTGACACTCAGCAGGCTGCACAGTGTGTGCCCTGCAAACGGCTGCCACGTAAAAGCACCTAAAAGGCACTTGGGATTTTATGCTACAAACCCGAAGATGGTGGCAGTAGTTGTTTCGGACATTAATCATACCGGAGAAGGGACTGTGTGTGTTTAGAGGATAACACACTTGCTCCTGTTAAGAAAGATCCCTGGGTAGGCAATCTGGAGAAATAACCATCGAGCTGAGCCTCGAGCTCTTAGCTGTGAAAAATACGTCCCCAGCAGCATCTGATCACACAATATATCACGAAGTATAAACCCACAAACTGAAAGAAAAGTCACGAAGCAGTAAAATGAGAAAATGGAAGGAAGAAAATCGTACCACAGGCAGAGGTAAGAGAAATAAAGATCAGATACACACAGCATAAGAACCCAAAGCCATCCAAGAGCAAAGAATGACAAAGGAAGAAAAATAACAGAAAATAAATCCCAACACGTACTACAGATAGACTACAGGAGGGCAACACAGAAACTTGGGACTTCCGAGAGGGCAGATATTACAATCAAAGTGTAAACTCACAGACTCTGAGGAGATTTTCTTCAAAAGCTCAGGCCCTGGGGTTCCAACGAGTCTCAAAATGAGCTTCAACTGATCAATATCTAATGATGGACCATAAAGGAAAATGCTGGGACAAATCAAAATGAAAAGCGCAACATATCAGCCTATAAATGTTGAAAGTTAATGCCTGCCGAAGCCTCAACTGAAAAGCTATTTTAAGCAAAGTGTATTCATTCCTCTCGTTGACAATTGAATACCCCCCTGTAACGCAGCTCTGTCTGCATCAAACAGGCTGAACAACTCGTCTACAAACACACCACATGCATCGGACCGGTCACTGCATCCGTCACCATCGCGGAGCAGGAGCCGGAGCTTTCCCCCCCGCTGGCGAAGGATCAGCTCACACGCTCGCTTCGCCCGTTCCGGCCCCACGCCAGAGGAGCGGCCGGCAGCAGGATTAGGTTGTGTTAGTGAGAGACGAAGTAAAGCAGAAGGCTGAGAAGTGTAGGCATCAATATTCAAAAGTCAAGGCCTTTTGTGAACACCTTCCAAGGGAATTCAGCCACTTCTAAAACTTCCCAAGTAAGAAAACGCCTGCACCCTGCTCGTGCCCCACAGCATCCCTCCACCTGAACACAGGGAGCCCCTTCCTCAGGCCCAGAGCGGCCGGGGCGCTGCGGCCGGCACAGGGGGCTCGCCCCCGCCAGCGCCGGGACCGGGGGGCAGCAGGATGAAGCACCGGGATCTCCCTTCTGCCCTACAGACCCGCACAGAGGAACGGAACAGGGGCTTGGATTTAAAAATCTGTGTGGAAAGCTCTCGGGACACAACATTGCGGAGGCAAAGAAGGTTTTATCCAGAGCAGAGCTTCCACCAGGCCACGTACCAACCTGAGCTGTCCCCTTTAACAAGGCAGAAAAACTAAATCTCTGGCCTAAGTGACAAAACACATGATGGAGGGGGATAAAAAAAAAATCCACTACAGGCAGTTTTATGTCTAAAACTCAAGATAAGGTGACACAAGGTTGTTGTGAGGTTTTTTTTAAACCATTAAAAGAATAATCTCCCTTCCCTGAATTATCCTCCATGCTGCCCTTCAAACCTACTGGTGATTTCGGACTGTGTCTGTAATGTTTATATTTGCCCTTAAAATTCTATCAAACTAGTTACACATTTTCCTGTCAACAAAAGAAGTCTACTTACTAGACAATGGTTTTTTTCCAGGATCAAAGCCATCCTAATGTTTTAAGACACAGTTAAAATTCCTTGTTAGAATATCTTTTAATTCAAGTGCTACAAGAACTTCAAAAACTGTCTCCTGTTTTTTTAAAAAAAGCCTCAGAGTTCCTGTAATACTGGCAAACTGTACCTGAAGGAAATCACCAATACTTTGTTAAAAAGTTTATCTTTTGATGTAAACTTTGGTCTAAAAGTTCTATACATGAAATTAATTAAAAGCCCCGGAGATAGTGCTTTGTCAGAACAGCTGAACTGATTTCTCACTTCTCAAGTAACTTGGCCAGCTCCCACCTACTTAAACACTCGAAACCTAAGAGTAAATCCAATGCATCTAGTTGGATTTAGCTTAGGCTGCTGAATTGCCAACTCTTAATTGTCAACGCTTAAAATGAAATCAGTTTATGCACTGGTGTAGGAGATCTAGCAGAGGCTGCTACACTAACCACAATTAGCTCATCTAAATTGGCTTTTCCTCAGTGCCATTTAAAACAGCCCTTACATCTTTCACTGGTTCTTGTGCAAGAAACAGTTGTGCAAATTTCAGACTCCTGACATGCCTCAGAAGCCACATGCCAGACCTCTGTTTGAATATTTAAATTCTTTTCAAGGCATTTAACATCATGTGCCAACAATACTGCTGCTCTGTTTGCTGTCAGCTCTTTTCCCAGGGAAAACTGCTCTTGGAAGAGACTTGTGTAATATGCTTCAGTCACTCCTCAGATAAACACGAGAGAAGGCAGAATGTGTACCTGGCACTGCCACGGGCATGCCAAAACCCAGCCCCTGCTTCTAGTTTTAGGCCTGCCATCTGAATTGCAGCATCTGTTTCACTACAGGGCCTGCCACGTCCCAGAGAAATGAGCCATAAAGCAATTAAAGACAGAAGAAAAAAAAGACTTAGTAAATACAAAGCAAAAGGAAAAAAAAAAAAACAAACCAAAAACCAACACCAAACCCAAACAGATGTGCATGGAGAAGGAAAGCGCAGCATGCAAACCCCAAACGCCATCGCCAAGGTACGCCCCACGCCCGAGGAGTCTCGGTGACCCTGAAGTTCAGGAGACAGCCTGCCGTCACCAGCAGGCAGCAGAGCTCACCCAGGCGAAGCAAAGCTCAGAAGTTGTTTTAGCTGCCACCACAAGCAAGAATAAGACGTATCAGAAGAATATGTAATTTCAGACTGGTTAGTTATCATGGAAGTCTCACACTCCTGAATAAAAACAGTAATAAAAATGCTCTTCAGAGTTTAAAGGGAATACAGTCAACTTAAAACACACAAAGAAAATTGGCTAAACCAGTACAAAACATTCAAGATATTCTTATTTACACTTTATGTCATTTTATGCAAGTCAAATTGTCAAACTTAAAAGTCAACTTTCCTACTTATTTGTATGAATCATTCACATTACAAGAGCTGTAAAACAATTAAGAACATACACGTTTAACAGAAACTGTTCTTGGCCTAAGACAGGCAGGATAATAACAACGAGAAAGTCTCTAGCTATGCCTCACAGTAAAAGCCCAAAGGACCTGATTTTCATTACCTCCATTTTTTTTTGGCCTGAGTAGTCTCTCCCACAATCTTGCTCCCCTTCTCCACCTCCTGGCAGAGATTTTACCAGCATTAGAAATCCATCTGTCATCCAAATATTTCCACCCATAGATTACAACTGGAACAATTCAACCAGCTTACATTCAGTCTGAAGTCAGGAATATAACAATCCTGCAGAGCTAAGCCCATATTAATCACAAGGTTTTTTTCTAAGTGTATCCACGATTCTTCAGTGACAGCCACGTTCAGAATCTTTACAGATTCGGTCCTTCAGAACTTAAAACTAAATTCAGCATTAGCTTTATCAGTGGCACAATCATCACAGACAGCACTGAAGATCATCACAGAATACAACTTTGTTACTTACCAGATTAAGTTAACTGTACAGCTTGCCTGTACTGGAGCCCCTTACAAGCAATATATGCCTCTCTGGGCCGTATAAAGATGTATCTGATGGACTGTAGATAACATCGTACCATTTCTGCTAAATCCTTGGTGAGAGAGCCATCTGAACAGGAGGATGATCATCCTGAGGAGGCATTACCTATTCTGTCACTATCCATCTCATTTTGGCAATATGAAGCTATATAGTTGAAAAAAATTAACATCTTGAGACCAAAACCCAAGAAAACTGTCGAATTTTCAGTTGTCAAACGGGAGCAGTTCCCAGCTTCCTGAACACAGGACACAGTCACGTTGCCTCCAGCTGCAAAGTGAATTCCCTAGAACTGCAGTGGATGTGGATACACTATATCCGTGGCTACCAGAAGCAGGGTAGATATACACCTTGAATTAAGCACATTAACATCAGTTGCAAGGTCAGTCCGTCAGCAATTGCACAGTGACACTGCAGGAGGAACACAAGCCTCAGCAAATCTGTGGGTACAAAGACATTATTAAGAGCCCAGAAGTACCCAAGAGGATCCACATCCGGAAAATTCCTAAAGCTTTCTCCAAAAATCATGCATATATCAAGATTTCAGAGCCTTTCAGACAGGCTTCCTTCAAGACAGAAAGAAGCTAGAACCCATCATTACCTTACTTCTGCTTGCTGTCTTTAGAGGTCAGCAAAACGGGAGCGAAAGCTGGCAGCTTGGTGCCTCCCAGATCCTTTGATAAGTGTTACAGGCACAAACAAGATTCACAACCACAAACCCTGCTCCCCTTACAGTTCTAACCTCATGATCAAACAGCACACGCGTTACCTGAAGTGGGGAACCACACACACAAACTCTAAGAACTAGAGTCCTATGAAGGTTTATCTGCCATGGGAAAGGATTGGGCCTTATTTGTCTTAACATCCAACTTGGAACAGAAAAAGTGTTTAATTCAAAAGCGTTACTAGCATTGGCGAAAGAAACTGAGCATTTAAGGCAAAGAGCATCTGCTGGGAGGTGTAAAGTTTAACAGGACAAAGCAAACAATTTAAATCCTAAAAGTAAACTTCATTGTGCACTGTGGATATTATTGGCTGCAATTCACAGCTACGAACACAGTTGGAGGAAAAAAACTTCTCAGACTCAGAAGATAACCAGTTTGCTCCATCCATAACGAACACATGAAGCACTTTTGACACACTGCAAACCCTATGAGCAAACATTTCATCTGCAAGGATCAAGACTTTAAAAATCTGAAGTGTCACTGTTACTGGGGTCAACTAAGGGCAATATTTAAAGCTTAAGGCTTTTGCTTTGTTTGAATCAACAATTCTTGATTTCTCCTTTTTTTTTTTCTTAAAAGAAAAAAAACCAATCTGCCCAAACCAAGTTCTATGTGCTAAATCAGCAGACAGAAATATGGCAACTTCCAGCTTCTAAGCCACTTCCATGTTAGTTCTGCTTCTGTCTCTGACAACAGAAAAATAGAGCAAAGATGACTGAACAGCAGAGTACAGCAAGTTCAACAAATCTGGAGAGAGACTGTGAGATGGAGACAGGCAGAAAGAGAGAAAAAATGATCAAGTTAAAGCACACTGAAAAGGGAGGTGAAACTGTGTCAGAACTGGAATGAAAGCCCCACCACCATCACCCAAAGTGTTCTGGAATCTAGATGCTTTTCAGAAGTAACGTAGTACACAGCAGGCCAGCACCTCCAACACTAGTTTTCTTTTCATCAAATACTAACAGATTGGAATTAACAGGTATAAGTACTAATAAATTAACAAAAGTTATTTTAACAAACAAACTGTGGTTGAAAGAATAAACTCTGGTAAAAGGTGGGCAATGTAATTTTCTCTGGCAAATAAAGTCAGATTTCTAGGCAATGACAAATCTTGACAGTAGTAAGTTACCCCTAACCACCATGTGGCTGAACAAACAAAAGCTGTAAGAGTAACAATTTGCATCAAGTCTCAGTTCTAACTTCCTGGGGAAAAATGTGACCCAGTCTCACCAAGCGTGCCCTCATAAGTTTGCAGAAATGTCCTACCCAGCCCACTTTGGTACAGCAAAAAAAAAAAAAAAAAAATCTGAAAAGACATTAGTCAAGCTTGATTTTCACATCGATACAAGCATACAGTGAAAGAAGGCTCACAATCTGTTTACACTCAAGCAGGGAAGCGGAGCCTAAACATTTCAGAGTAATTTGGAATGAGATCCTTGGCACTAAAGAACCTGCAAACCCACTGCTTTCACAGCGTGCCACAGGGTACGGAGAGGCCAGAAGGGCTGCTTCACATTTGCTAGAAACCTGAAGCGCGAGAGGGTTCCTCGCAGACAGCCTACTGCATGCAGTTATCTTCTACAAACTCAAAGAGCAAGGAATTTAAATAAACTTAAGGGAAAGTAACTCCCAGAAACAAACACCATGTGAGTAATTCCAGTGATGCTAACAGACAATAAAGAGGAACAGATCTGCCTTCTTGCACACTGTGATTGTTTCATGTGCAGCAAAATCAAGAACTCACCTCATCGTACTGTGAGTAAAAAAGCCATTAATTTAAAAACAAAAAACACCCACGACCAAACCCAGAACTTCTTTTCTTGTGAAGTACGTGGTGTACATCTCTAGCTTCCATTTCAAACAACAGATTATTTTTAAAGGATACGGTCTGTACCAGGGAACAACGTTCTTCCAGTCAACAGCTCAGCCATAATGCATCCCACTGACCAAATATCAACTGAACAAAATAAAATAAAAAACAAAACAACATAATGCAGAAAAATACAGTCTCAATAGTCACCCTATCCAACAAGTACAAACAACTTGACCCTCGGTTTTATGGCGCTGAAACAAGCTCGGACATGTGGCAAGCTAACGGGTAACGCTCAGTAGCTGCGCCGTCAAGACTTGCCTGCGTAACAGAACACTGGATCGGGCCAATTTTCCTTCCAGAGCACAACATGCATTGAACACCAACGAGCTGGGGAGGAATCTACACAACCAAAGAGGAAGAAGCCTGTTCCAGAGAACTCTGAAGAATGAATTTGCATGTGGCCTTACATAAATTCTACCCAACCAACCACCAACTATTGCAGTACAGCTATAAGACAAGTCCATGTACATGCAAGAGGAAAAGAGAAGAGAAGAAAAAGCAGTGAAGTATGAAAACACAGTAGCACATTATTTTCTTTGATCCATAGGCTCTCCTGTACAAGAACTATTCTCAGCATTTGCTTTTCTTCTCTGTGCCTGATCTGGAAGTACTGTAGGGAAGCAACGGTGTGTTGCTGAGAAGATACTGGAGACTGTGAAGAAGATACAAGTGTGAAGAAGTGGCTAAGAGGAGAGGAAAGGAAGGGAGGTTTATGTAGTTTTTAGCATTTCTTCACACCATAACTCCAGACATTTTTCAGCATATTCCCAGCAGCTTCCTAGAAACACACCTTCTCCTCACCCAGACACATCCCCCTCACTTTAAAAACCACTGTGCCAGGAAAAATAAGGGATAAGTGCTGACAATATTTTGCTGACTGCAATTTCAAAGGTTTGAGTTTAAAGAAGTCTCATGAACGTTATCACAACAATTCATAACTTCTATCTGGTAGACTGTGGTTCAAATACTAATTCTATGCCTGCCTTTTAATTACCATGACCGCCAACTTACACGGTCAAATGGAAAGGAGCACGGGCAAAGGACAATCTCTTTTTCCCCCCCCCTATTCAGGAACTAAAAAGCCTTGGGTCAGTGAAATGCATTACCTGTCTGGTTGTAATGCATCCAGTTCAGCATGATCTCAGGAGCCCTGTACCACCGGGTAGCCACGTACCCGGTCATCTCATCGTCCGTGTGTCGGGCCAAGCCAAAATCCAGGATCTACAGAACAGAAAAGACATCCACCAACTGCTGCAGTGGAACGATGCAAACTAGTTGGAGCAAATAACTAGGCAGTTTTGGGACTGGGTGGAGGAGCGGTGGTGCAACCGCAAAAGCAGATTATGAAAGTACATTTCACAACCTGTTAAAAGTCAGCAGCCTAGAACAGCGTAGGACTCGACAACCAGAATCACATCTGGGTATCCTCTCTCTAAAACAACTAAACCCAAGCTAAAGCTGTTAACTCTTCGCTTGCACAAAGATTCCTAAAAACACAGGAACATGGTCGGTAAAACCATCCTTACAGCTCTTTGAGGCTACAAAGGACATTGCTTTGGGCCACGTAAGTATTTCCATACGGAATTATTTTGTCCCTTTACTTCCAAGGGACATCCACAAGGCATTCACTCAAAACACAGTCAAACCAAGCAGACCTTGTGACTACCTTACCTTCAGCTCGCAGTCTTCATTTACAGCTAGGTTACTAGGTTTTAAATCCTAAAAAATTAAACAACATCAGCATTAACAGTGGTATGTATGTTGCTTCACAAGCCTAAGTAGACAAAAATATAAATACAGATAGAAAATAGATTCTAACTGGCTGTAAACATCAACAGACTCAGGAAAATTACTTTATCCCAGAGTCAGCTATCTCTTCTGTGGTCCTCAGAGGTGTCACATCAAGCAAACATGCATAAAGGCTTATTGCAACACCAGTGCTGTCAATGGATATTGAACAAATAGAGAACCCATTTCACCAAGATACAAGCCAAACACCGGCAGGAACAGAAACTAAGGACCTTGACAACCACTTCCCATGTTTAACTGGAATAGTTATCAGAAAATTTCTTCTTGTTTCTATAGGTGCTACACTGGAAGGTTCTGCGCTACATTTTTTAAAGATGTTGGTTCGGTACACGAAGCAATCTTGGGGTAAATACTCACCCTGTGTATTATGTCAGCTGAATGGATGTACTGTAAAGCAAGACAACAAATTTTATCTAACAGTCCGAACAGCCTCCATCTCATTTCTTCGCTAGACAATACTGCCCTACCCCACCCCAGGCAATTCAGCTGCTACAGCTGGTCTGCAGAAGGAACCGAGCGGGCGGCGATGGGTTTCAAGCAGGCAGGTGTTCCACTCTGCTCTCCTCAGGAACACGCAGGAGCACTGCCACCACGGGCAGAACCACTCAAGTAAACAAAACTGAAGAAAGATTCCTAGTCAGCGCAGATTAGAGGGCAGCATACTTCATCATTTTCCAGACTCTACCCATAGGAACATATAGAAATATATTCTTACATGATATCTCGCTTTACTGATACAGAGCTCCAAAGAGGTATGAAGTGAAAGAAAGCAATAGGAAGTTATCCTACGATATGTTAGGGAAGTTACAGAAGCCCCACTGTGTACCCATACGAATCCCTGAGGATATGACATTCACCAAGAACCTCCACCCCCCGTTGCTGAGCTATCGACGCTCAGGCAGGACAGGCACAAGTACCTTCAGTCCCCGAAGAATCTGGTATATGAGGAACTGCACATGGTCATCGGTGAGTTTCTGGCATTTCACAATGTTATTCAGATCTGCTCCCATCAGGTGTGTCACCAAGTACCTACGAACAAAAGGAAACACGCTGGCTATGAGGCAATCCCTTCAACAGGATTAGGATAAAAATCCCCTAAGAAGCTCCAGGGCTGAGTGTCCCAAAGCGTGTTGCTGAATGAAATACAGTTCACGACACTTTAAATGATGTAGCAGATTAGTACAGCGATTCCTACAGCGCTGGTCAATAAAATACAAGTGAACAAGTTTGAAGAGCCCAGTAGTTTAGGATGTCCTAGTATCTTTTGTTTCGGACTTCAGAATTGTTTGAGAATGATGGCAGACAAACAAAGGTGGCAAATATTTCTGTAACCATCTGGGAGACCCGAGGAAGATACAAAAGATGATTTGTTGCAGTCTTCAAAGAAGTTACCTACACATCATTGAATTCTTCTAAGGACTTGGCAGGGGTGAACACATCCAACAAGCCAATCACCTAGAAAACAAAGCAGTAAAGTGAAAAAGCTGTGAAATACATTCATAGTGTAATAGGAATACGGTTACTAAGGTCCTTTGTGGAATAGAAACTACTTATTCCTGTAGAGGTTTCATTTCCAACTACACGAATCATTCAGAAGTTGACAGATTAGTATTCACGCAAGATCAGAAACAAACGTCCAATTCTTGTGTAAAAAAAAAGTTAAAAATATACAGTTGCCTTTTCACAGCTGCCATCCACTCCACTTAAAGCATCAAAGTGGAGCCATAAAAGGCAGGTGTAAGCACCAGTTTAGAATACCTCATTATAAAAAAAAAAACAACTAAATTTGTTCAGGAAATAAATGGATGAGAGAAACAACAAACCAACCACCAGACAAAACTGTTTGCTTCCTGCTCAGTTCTTAGTTACACTGCTGACTACACACTCAGATCAGAATTGGGTGACTGTACGTTTCACTTGTACTGAGTAATGGCTACAAAAAAAAAATAAATCAAGGATCTGTAACACAAGCAATGAATAATGATGACTACACTAGAAAATAAGTCAGGGAAACAGTGCAATGCAGTGAGAACCCGGGTTTCACAAACAGCTGACAGCTTCACGCCGTCATCTGTATTTTCTGCCCAAGGAGCAGCTACCCCACCTTTCATTGTGCAGCTAGACTGTTCCAGCAGTAGAGACTAAAACCAGATGCATGTGTTACTTCTGTGGAAAAGAAGAACTATACCTTATTATCCCATAATTATCTTCTAGGTAACTGACAGCATAAAAAAAAAAGCTATCTGTCCGATAAAGTTTATTCTGTTTTTCATGAAATGTGCTTTTAAACCTTGTTTTCCTTCTCTTAATAGCAAATACTTTATGAATATGAGAGGCAGGTTCTCTTCATCCACCTTGATAAAAACCTGCTCTTCCCTTTCCAAGCCAGCATCTCCCTTGCCTGTGACACACGAGCACCACGCGCATTTCAGCAGCTTCAGCACCGGTCCAAGCGTGCACACGAAACCAAGAGCTGGACGCCCGTGTTCCCCCTCAGCACCGTCCTTTTCATCCCTCTCAAGGAGGTCAGAATCAACTGAGTTACCTTTAAGCAGAGAATTAAAGACAAAAATCCTTGGGAACCTAGACTACGCTTTTGGAAAAGACAGTAAGCGGGTAGGAAATAGAAGCCTCTGTCTAACCTAGGCTATACATTGCAGGTCACAATTTATTGAGGAAACTGAAGAGAAAAAACACTTTCCTGCCTCTCCTGATAGACATCACAGCAACGCCGTTTCTAGACAGACCTCTTCAAACTGCTACATGCACATCCATCCTGTGCCACAATTCTTGTGCTTACAGTTTCCTTCTCCAGTGGACTCTGCCATATCAGTTTTTACAGAAAAATTCAATGTTATGCACCCAGTTTAGCATGGAAAGACAAAAAACCAACTTTGCTATCTAGGCTTCAGGACTTTTTAATTTATCACTTCTATCTGCAAAGCACAGTGTCAAACTATCCATATCTTTCATCGAGTTTCACAAACACTTAAATACAGTTATTCTGCAGAGAATCACTGACTCACTTCTAAGGAAGTGTGAACACCAGGAGCTTCAGAACCAGTCTCCTAACCTTTTGCTTTCCCCTCCCAGCATTTCAGGATGTCACAGAGCTTATTAACTTCTTCATATGACAACAAATCCATTTGCTCTCCCATCTGCTCAGTGTTGTGCTTTATGCAAGCTAACAAGGCCTCCTGGAACTTGAAAATATAACGCAGACACACTCGAGTGCTCTGCGGGTCCATGTATTTGCTCAAGCTCCTCACGAACCCGACCAGATATGGTTCAAGGCTCAAGCCGCTTAAACCGCCGTACCTTCCCGATTTGCTGGCACGTTCTGTGCCACGTAAACTCAAGCGTTTTAAATCTCAACTGAGATCTCAAGAGTCAAGACAGTAGCACTCATAAGCCTGCCCGAACTGGCTCTGCACATCTCTGCATCTGCAGGACTTTTAAACCACAACCTAGATAAACTTGCCACAGATAGATGACAGTACGATGAACTGATAATAAATACTTCTATATATAAACAACTTAACTTCCTTTTATCCCTTACACTTAAAGCTACATAGGCTCTTTGCAATACTAATCCAAAAATGTTAATGAATGCCAGACACAGAACTGTTGTAGCACCAGCCACAATCTAACTGTCATTGCTTAACCTCATTAGTTTAGACAAAATGGATTGATATGCTGGGTTTTTTTTTAATTTTTTGTAACAGATACTCAAAGCTTTCCTGTTTGGAGAATCTCTCAGCTACGAGAAAAGGTCCAGAAAAACCTCCAGGGGGTGGATATGAAGCAAGATCCAATGCTACCCCTACTGTTGAGACAGCGGTGTCGTACAGAGTCTCTGAGGAAGAACTGTTGACAATAGCGCATATACACACCAGAAGTTCCAATCACATACCACACTAAAAACGCCAAGAAAATTTACAGGATACCAGCTGCTGACTGCGGTGGTTAGAAGCCGCAGCACACAACCACCGCTGCCACAACAGAAGAAGTTCTGAACAGACCATCCAAGAAGAACCTTCCAAAGAAGTTTGGCTTGTTTGGCTTTTTGTGCTAGATAAAGGTCCTGGGCTTGCTCAGCTCACTTCCAAACCAGTATTTCCCTTCTGCTGAGTTCGGGTTTGCTTGGACAAAAGAAATCAAGAGCCTTCCTTCCCTCTTGACTTTCTGACAGCTCTACAGAGGGCAGGTTATGAGACTCTTTGCTCCACTGCATGTAACGTTTGCTCCAAACAGCATGCAGTAGAAATATGTTGGTGCATTAACGCCACAAACATACAGAACTGGTTAACCAACTGTTTTCTACACCAAATGGAGGTTATATCAAAAAACAGTTCAACAAACATTTGTCGCATGCTATTTTGTTTCCTTGTTGATGATTTAAGTGGATGGCTTGTACGGAAAGCCATCTCATTTCCACCCCCTCACCACCCCCTTTTTTCCTGCCTGTTTTACCTACAGGAATCCAGTGAACACCTACTCCACACCCTTCTGACACAGGCAAGCCAAAACAAACAAATATGAAAAACCCTCCAGAAGACACTAAAAACAAACTTTGAGATTTTCTTCTTAAAAATAAATTCTTAACATAACAAAAACTACAGCTTACCACAGCAAACGAGCAGGAGAATATAAGTGACATTACTCATGTCCTAAATCCTTAAGAGAGCATGAACCTCCTAAGCAGTAATTTCCAGATTACTCCATGAAATATTAAGATTTTTTTAATACAAAATTGATTATGTATTTTGGGGTGGTTTGGGGTTTTTTTGATTTTTTTAAACTGCACGCTTTTCTACAACTATAATCCCTTGGACTACTGCAAGCTTTGTATTTAGTATTAGAAAAAAATGTATGCAACAAGATCTTTAAATGCAATGATGATGGATGCCCACTGGATAGTCCAACTTCAGGCCAACTTTTGATACCACATCCTCCAACTTACATTTTCGTGTTTCATGTGCTTAAGTAGCCGCAGCTCTCGGTAGGTCCTTTTGGCGTGGATGATGGACTGAAATGGTCGGGACAGCTTCTTTACAGCCACACGCAACCCGGTTTTCGTGTCAAAGGCAGAACTACAATAAAGAGTAATCAGATTACCAAAATTAATTATTTATAAACACCTTCAAATCCACACTGAACAACTCCAGATAGCAGCTATCTGGACACTGAGACGCAGCCAACACCATTTCTCCATTCCTGCAAGAAAAATAATTTTTAGGTATCCTGGTCCACAACCTGCATCCCCACCCAAAATCCCATGTATTTACACAACCGACTGTTTCTACAGAAAATGTTAAAAGATGAGTCTTCACACAAGTAAAGGGAACTTTCATAGAAAAAAAAAATTTACAATTTTTCTGTCTAAAAAGAGTTGTGCTCTTAAACATAAATACGGCAATAGAAGTCTGGAGAGAGGAAGGACTTGTAAATATTACATATTTTCATACATCACACTTCATCAGAAAATGCTATTTTCAAGATACTCTCACTTATGGTTTAAGTCCATACAAAAATCCAAGGCCTGTGCCTCAAAATCAGCTATGATGGTTGTTAATCACAACTGAAGCTGAAATCAAACCTCTTCAGTAAACCACATCTCATCCTAAACTCTTGTTATACAAAAACGCCTGCGAAGAAGTCATATGTAGCTGTACACTGCTAAAACTTGTCCCTTTAGCAGAAACTTATACATAAAACCTGTATACACAAATAATGCTTCTTCTTAGAACCCACAAAGAGTAACTCCATCCTATTTGGTAACTTCAGAGAGAGAGAGAGTTGATATCTTGTACTGTAAAATAATCTTTTGAAGTAAGGCCTATTACAACCTATTTATTTATAATATTAAGAAGCAAAAGCCTGATACTTCTGAAACAACCACAAATTTAACACATGAAGAACTAAGTTAAATTTCTGATATTCTGCATAAAATCTTCCAGAGCTTAGGGCTTATACACGAGGAACTAAAGAAATGTAAGTATTTAGCTGTGAACTAAATCACTCCTCTCTCATCTTCAATGTTCTTATCTAAAACAGCTCTGGTTTGTCAAAAAGGAAGGAGAAGGAGAAAGAGAGGATGTGAAATCAAGGTTACACTTGATTCAAGAAAACAAACAAGGGGAAAGTATGGAATGGAGAAAGTCAGAGAAGGACAGTATTTATTTATTTTCCTGCTGCATTTTAATTCATGGCAAACTCGATTCCATTTAAAAGTGAGTGTGCACTAGTTCTCGACAAACATCAAGTGAAAAGCAAAGCTATACAGCTGTAAAAGAAAGTGTGAAGCAGCTTAACAGAAAGTTCAAAACCCATCACAATAGTCCTGGAACAAACCCACAACTGCACGTACAACCCTCACTCCCCACCAACGCAGCTATCTGAAATAAACCTAGTTGCCATTTATTTTTAAAGCAACTAACTGGAATTAGCTTGCAAAAGGACTCCTTATCTCAAAGTTGCTCCGTTTCCAAGGACCTTTCTATATGAGGTTCATGAGAAAACAGAAAACAAGATGCAAGCTTGCTCTGAGGGACAGCAATCCTTCCCCCAGGTCCTGCAAGAGAACGGAAGAACCCGCTGCGCACGATGGCAGAAGAGTATCTCCTGCTCTACAGAGGGGCATCCAGTGGGAAGAGCTCTCTGGAAAAGACACAAAAATACAGCGAGACAGAAAATCCCAGGAGCCCCAGCCTGCCACAGTTGAATCACTCGAGCTACCACACTGTCCCAGAGAATGCTGTTACCAACCTCTTCCCACACACGAGGCGTCCCTTCCACCTCGCTCAGCCCAGGCAGACCAAAGCAGCCATTAAGCATTTGGTTTTTAATCTGAATTTCAAATCAGCAAGTTTTCACTCACCACTAGAACACTGATATTTAAGCTGCAATGAAACACAGAGTTCAATTTTTTTTTTCAAGCTTCCTGCGCACCATTTCACAATACACAAACATACCTAATTCAGGCTGTAATTATAGGACAATATTTTAACGACACTCAAGGTGTTTTCTAGGACTTAGAGCAAAAATAAGATTAGTCATCATAATTCAACACATACTCTTGTGAATTAGTCATGAATCTTTACCAGCTTTCAAACATTTCAGGTACAAAAGGCAGCACATACCAGTATCTCTTTCATCTTGACAAGAAGGGGATCCCCTGCACGTTAACCACCTTCACAGCTACACAGTCACGTTTCTCTCTTGCTTTCCACAAGATTCTCCTCAGAGAAGATATCGGAGCCACCAGACGTAGCATAAGCTATCTCAGAGTCCAAAACAAATTCAATTTCACCCAATTTTTAATGACATTTTGGGGGGTCATATCCAGCCATCATTCCACTGTAGCGGAGGTAGAACCTCCAAGGAGAACTGCAACCAGCGGGACTGCGAAACTTTGACCAGCACAAAGACACCGTGCACAAGCCCAAGGAAGAAAATCCTGTGTTACTGCATATTCACGACCCAGAGTTACTCGAAGTCAGCAGAATTCTAAATTGGGTCATATTTGAGGCCTAAAGACTATTTCCCTACAGATAAAGGCACACAGCAATATCCTGCCAATACAGATAACGGCCTAATGGTTTTCAGGAGTGCAGAACCCAGAGCCACAGAGCAGCTGTCACCTTGGAGAACTGTTTAAAGAAGACTAAGCTGGCTTTCATCACAGACTTAAAACAGCTGCATCACGCTGATCATATTTCAGCTAAAAAAGCCCTACTGGGAAAAAAAATTACACAATCCACAGTTTTAAATCCCGCTTCAAACAAGATCAGCACAAATTCAGAATTTATCACAGCTTCCGTGTTTTTTACATAGCACTGCACTACAGCACAGGAACTGCATCACCTCACCCTGAGCTAAATCTCCAACTCCGAGCTAAACTGAATTGAATCTAGAACACAAGAGCTAGAATAAGACAATTATTTTAGAGAACCCATCCACTGCTTCAACTTATATCTTCTTAGACATAACATTTGAAGTAGTCTGAGGCACTGAAGTACAGACAAAATTACTTAAGAGTGCAATTTATTTAAACATTAGATAATCAGAACGCTAATTTTTGTGCAGACTATTTTGCTAAACAGTATGCTGCACATTGCTACCGCCTATGCAAATACTCAGGCTAACTGAATCTCTTTAGTGGTACCTTTGGAGCTAATTTATGCACCCCTACAGACAGAACTGTCATACCTGACAGTTTATCATTACGCCAGTCACTTCTGAGTTCAGCCTACACATGTGTTTCAATCGGTTATTTACCCTCCCAACACACCACAAAAAGCTGTAAATCTTACTTCCCTGCTACATTGGCTTCTGCTTTTAAGAAAGCTGCAATGAAAACCTCCCTACAGCACAGATGTGCTCACACTCCTTTCATTTCTTAAAGCACAAAGTTCCCATGAAGTTCAAACTACCCACCTTCGCTTTCAGAGCTCTGCTTAAGGCTCTTCTGTGCCTGTCCATCTCCTACTCTGTCCCCCTTCCTCACATGTGCTCTGCTAATCCTACCTGTACGGCTGCTTCAGCCCACTCAGTTTTACAGTTCCTTTCATATCTCTCCTCACTTACCTGCCACACCTCAGTGCAGAAGCAGGCACCTGTCCCTCCGAGCACATATATACTTTGGGGGCACTTGCACGCTTTGATAAGGGATTAGTAAACCTAAAGATACACGTTGGTTAAAAAAAAAGAAAAAATCCACAGAGGAACTAGAAAGGTGACAGTCAGCATTGTTACTTCATCTCCTCTGGAGCCTAATGTTTTAAAAATTTCTTAAATCCATAGTGTTTCTCTGTTAGTTTAAAAAGAGGGGAATTCTCTCAGTACCTTCATAATACCCAGGAAATTCAGGGTCAGTGTTGGTACAACTGTGGGTCAAAATGGGAAGAAATCACAGGTTTTAAGGCCTATATAACCTGGCAGTCTGCAAACGTAAGCTAAACAATCCTAGTGCAAGATTCCAAGGAAGAGTAAGTCTTGGCTGCTCAATTCCTTTCCGGATTGAATAAGGCAGTATTTACAGAATAAGGCTATATATACCTATAAGGTAGCCTGCAAGGCAATGAAACCAAAAACCTTCTTTTACAAAGGTATCAATGCAATACTCTGAGAACTGCCACAAAAAATACAACAACAAAGGAAACTCCTAAGAGTAGACTGAGTCTGCCTTCACGGCGTTTCAGAAACTGATGGCAAAGATCATCAAAAGACCACTTGGCTTAGCTTGGAGCTGGCTGCACTAACGCTGTGTGCTGAGACTTCCCTCCAGCAGCACAAGAAACGAAGCGATCCTCCAGCTAAGCTGTGAGTCACCCATCGATCCCATCTCCATTCAGCAACCTCCCACTGCAAGATGCTGCATTATCCAGGCCCTCTCCGCCTCGCATGAAGTATTACAAGCTGATCCTTCAGAAACCCACGTGTTTAGTGCAGACCTGGTTACAAAATCCTTTTCATGCAAAAGACGATGTTGTACGAATACACAAAACTGTTGCAAGAATAAATGAAATAGCATTTCACACCACAGATGTCACAGCAATGGGTATGTGACCTGGTAATGAACAATCTGAGGCTACGTATTGATGTTTCTCAAAGTTTTGCTGAATCCCTACTTGTATCTCCACATACTTCCAGCTTTTAAAAAACAGAGCTTGAAAAACACCCAAGTTGGCTGTTTGAACCTCCTTCTTCCCACACTGCACACAAGACTTCAGAAAACACTGGAATATTTGCTCTAAGTTTCAAGCACACACCTTGGGTGCCTTAAGCTGCCTGCAGAAAATGCCCCTCTCTCCATCCACCGACTACAAAATAAAGCCAGGTTCTTCTATCAGGTGTTCTGAGTCATACTCACATCAGGCACTTAAAGCAGCCTACAGCAGACAGCTCCATTCTCTAAATGATTCATCTGCTGGCTTAATTCTTCCTTTTTTATTAATATTCCCCTCACTTTCTAGAAATTCCTCATTTTTAAATGCCTCATCTTGACAACTAAATAAACAACATTTTATTACATCGTAATATAACAACGCAGCAGACATAAACTGAATGTTTAAATATACTTCCGTGTAAGGGTGGTTAAAACCCTGCAATTCACTATCCCAACGGAGAGGTACACCAAACGCAAAGTTTCAGATGAAACTTGGTAACTTTTTACTGGGGAGAAAAATCTCTAAAGGGAAAGAGAGTGGAACAAGTCATTGCAGGAATAGCCTGAATACTATGCATCCCCATTCTCAGCTTCACAAAATTACATATATATGCAAGGGCATTTCTTTGTTGTGTGTTTTTTTTTTTTTTAAATTCTGACATACTTTCCACATCACCAGTCTTTCTGAACTGTATCTTTTCTGCAACGTATTTGTAGAAGAACATACAGAAAACTATTAACATGCACTGTGAAAAGCCTCATGTGCCACAAAGTCTGAAATTGCTTCCAATACAAAACTGTTTCATCTGGGCTGAACACAGTTGCACAATCTTTGAAAGTTTTGACACAGCAAAACAGGAAATTCATGATGCAAACCCTAGTTATTGGTTGGGAAAACAAACTTTGGAAGCATTACGCACACAGTGGAGATTGTGGGGAGGGGGAAAACCGAAGGGGAATGGGCTAGACCGCGTAGGGTCAACCTTAAAAACACAATGGACACGGCACTGAGCAAATTCATTTCCTATTACATGCGGGGAGTTACGTAACTCTGTGGCACTTACGGGGTATTTATCAGCGATGGCAGCGAGGCCCTTCTTTCAGCAAACTAAACCCGACTATTTTAAAAAACACTCAGCAGGTACACTGGTTAATCTTGCTACTAGAATTGACCAGCCTTTGTCTTTCATGAAACATAAGCATTTGCACACTCGAGGCAGTTTTAAGAAATGTATGGTATTTAAGCTGAACTTACCAATAATTTTATAACAGTAGGTGAAGAACAGCTGAGAACTTTATTTGTTTAAAGCTACAGCACATGCAAAACAACTCCTTTTCTTCACTAGTAGAGTGCAGTATGCAGCCCCCCTTATAGCATAAATGATACTCATGATATACATTTGCACATTATGTTAATGAAAAAATATGCAGGCCTGCTCACATACAGCAGCAGAGCAGATGTGTAATCATTATGCACCCACACTTGAAAATTCTGCTCACACTTTGAGCCAGAGAATAAAAACCAGAACGCACTGTGGAAGGCACTTCTTAATGAAAGGACACAGGAATCTGTGGACGCTTTTATACAGCTCTGTGTGGCTGCTAAAGTCAAACCTACTCGAATACAGCCTTGTCTTTAAGATTAAACAATGCACGTAACCCAGTTAATTTACATGTCATGATCCAACACACTTCAACAGAGAAACTACAAATAAAGGAAGTGCTGTATTTCGCACATGCAACCTGTAAAATGTTTTGTTCCCATGAGGTAAGCGTTAAAAACTAAACTCTTATCTTCAAGCGCTCTGTATTTCTGCAGGTCTCCTACCAGGACTTTACTCTCCCAGGCAGCACATACTGCAGTAGCTCTGTCACTCTCCAGCAATAAAACCAGTTTTCCTGTGTTGATCTACTACTGCCAAGAAAAGATCCGTACTCATAAACCCACCGTTTCAAGTCAGGGATGCAAGAACAGCCCCTGTAGCCCTCTCTCTACCCTCCCTGCCTATCAACAGATTCCAGTTAAAAATATAATTGCCTCAAATACAATCTATCCTTCAGGTCCAGAAGGAAACTAGGACAAGAGCTGCCAGGCCCTCAGCTCTGCAAAGCCAGCTACGGGGGACTTGCCAGCCTCCATCCCTCTCCACCCCCCACCTCCTAACAGCAAGAAGGGACGGTGAAATATGTCTATATGAGATCATTCCGGGGGGGGGGGGGGGGGGGGGGGGCGGGGGTTGGGACATGATTATCTTCCCCTGCAAAAATGTTTTAGTGCCACCTGCCATGTGGTGCAATCCCCGACGCATTCCAAAGACAAGGCTGCAGCTTCCCGGCAGTACCGCTCTCAAACCGGGAGGAAAAGTGGGTGGGTTTTTTTTTTTGCAGGAGCTGCAAAAGCCGGGGGAGAGGAACCTGCGGAGCACAAGCCAGCCTGCTTCCCGCGGGGACAGCCCTGCGACCCATCCCGCCACGGGTTCCCCCCCCCCCCCAAGCCGGGGCAGGTTTCCAGCCGGAGAGCCCGGCCAGGGGCCGAGGGGGTGGGCAGCAACCTGACGCGACCCCCCCTGCACCCACACACACACACACCCCGCCCCCGGTGCCCTCCCAGCACTCACCAGACGGAGCCGTAGGCCCCGGAACCGACCGGCGAGAGGTTCTGGTAGCGTTCGGGCACCTCCCACACCGTCTTGTTCAGCTCCTGCCGGTAAAACTTGGGCCGCTCCTGAGACATCTCGGCTCCGGAGCCCGCCCCGCCCGGCCCGGCGGGAGGGGGAGGCTCTTCCCGCGGCTGCAGCAGCACCACCACCGCCGCCACCTCCTCCTCCAGCAGCAACGGCGGCTTCTTCCTTCCTCCTCTCCCCTCCCCGCCTCGCTTCTCCCGCGGGCGGGGGCGGCCCTGCAACAGCAACGCCCTCCCCGCAGCCACCTCCCCCTCACTTTAGGGGGCGGGCGCGGTGACAACGGGGCTCTGAGGGCCCTGTCACCGCCTTCTGCCGGCCGTCCCCTTCACTCCCGGCTCCCTCTGTCCCTCCTCCGGCTCCGCGAAGGGCGGGATTAGCCCCGGGGAGGTGAGGCGAGGTGAAGCGAGGCGCGACGGGGGGTCGTCCGGGCAGCAGCGAACGGGGCGGAGAACCCGACGGGCGGGGCGGGGGAGACACTCCCGCCGCAGGTAGGAGGGCGCAGGCGACGCCGCCGCCTCCAGCCCTCCCGCCCCGCCCCAAGCGGCACAGCCCGGGCAACGGCGCCACACACACCCACACCCCCACACCCACCCACCCCCCCCCACTCCGCCCGCCGCCGCCGCGACAGCGGAGCCCAATCGCTCCGTCGCGACCGCTCTCGCGAGAGGCGAAGCGCTGAGGGCAGAGATGACCCAATATGGAACCAGCGCGGCGGCCTCTCGCGAGAGCGGCCCCGCGGGGCGGGGGCGGGGCCGGCGCGGGGGCGGGGCCTGCGCGGCAGCGCCTCAGAGGGAGTTTGGCGGGATGGAGGGGAGCGGGGGGAAGCGTGTCCGGGGGGGAGCGGGGAGAATTTGGGAATTGCTGCCCCGTTTTCACCTTTTCGTGAACGCTGCTTGGCCTTCCTGCGCCGTGCCCCGTAGGGTGGGCTTGAAGTATAAAAAGAAAAGGAAAACGGATGAAAAAACCGCTCCGTAAAGCGGTGGTGCTGCAGGCGCAGGGCAATGAGTCAAGGGTACTGGTGGGTACTGGTGCGTACCAGCCTCCTCCCGTGTGTCTCAGGGTAACCGCAGCTCTGGTGGCCCTGGAGTCTTGCAAGCCAGTGTTCATTGCTCTTGTAAACTTCCTAAGGACACTTTGTTCCCTTCCAGGGGCTTCAAGCCAGGAGCGATGGGTGAGCCAAGCTCTCCCTTGCCCAGATTTCCCAGTGTCCCGATCTTTCAGTGCGTGTTTGGAGAATAAACTATTTCTCAATGCTGTAACAGGCCTTGCGATATCAAAGATCCCTGTGTGCTTGCTTTCCAGCACGTGCCAAAGACTCAGTGAAGTCATCAAGCGCTGCAGGTTGAGCGTGTTTTGGAGCGGAGCCCATGGTGCCTTCGCCAGGTGGTGAGTACACAGCACACAGCGAATGAACAGTGCTCGGGAGCTGTGTTTGAGGCCACTTCGCTTTTGATCTCCCCCTTGGGGAAGATGAGTCTCGGCAGGCAGGTTCTGCACAGGGTACGGCTTTTAAAACGTTTGGCTTCCTGTGTCAAAACCCTTCTCTTTCTCCACACGGTGCAACGAGGGGGACCCCGTCCTCTGCTGCTGTGAGTCATCGCTGAAGCCCTAATCACAGGAGTGAGCAGTTGAAAGTTACCACTGCTTGCATCTAAAAAGTGACCACTTCTTGGCGTGCTGGGGTTTTTAATGCCTTTAATGTGCAAACTCTGGCTTCTCGTTCGTTCTGCTTGGTGCGTTACCTTGCCTTGAAAAGAGGTGATCGTGCTCAAAGATGCAGCTGAGGCTTCAAAAGCTTGTACTGAAAAGCTGATGAACAAAATGGCTCTTAAACTCATCTGTGGAAGACCTCGATTTAGCTCCTCTGTAGAAAGAGGGAGAAACTGTGCCCTAGGGATGGAGTGTGTTTGAGGCTTGCGTGCTACTGGCTCTCTCTGAGGTTTAGAACACGACCGAGGCGTGTGTACGTGTTGGTAGATCAGTCTCACGAGTCAGTAAATGCTGTGCTGAGGCTTTGTTGCTCTATCAGAAGTAGCTGATCTCAGTGATGTGAAGCACTAGACCTGTACAAACTGATCCTGGTGGTTCTGGAAATGAAATATGAGGAGAAAACATAAATCCCAACGAATTTTTTTTGCAGGTTTTGGTACTTTAAACTTAGATTGCATTCTGAATAGACTCACTCACTCTGCTCGCTCACAGACTCTTTAGTATTTCCTCTTTGCTTTCTTTGTTCTGCCCATAGCAAAAAAAAAAAATGTTCCTACATGTCACCACCCTTCTTAAATGTACTTTCACTTGGGAGCTCTGGATTTGAATTTTTTTTCTGCTTTAGCTGTCAGTATGAGAACTTTGTCTGAGATCTGCGCTTGCACTGGACCTTTACTTACTCAGTATTCACACTGGAAACTCATATCTTACCTACCCTGAGTGATCATGGTTGAGTTCAGGTCTCTTTCCTGATATTAAAATTCTGAGGAACGTGACTCAGACATTTGGGGGATTTAAAAACCTGAATGGTGTCAGATACCAATTTTACACAGCCAAGTTGTGGCATTTGTACGGCCTCGGATGTAGCTGCTCTCTGCATGATTCAGACTAAACCTTTTTCCTCCAGGACTGGAAACCAGGGGAATTCAGACTGTTTCCTCAGCTGTGGTAGGTTTATGAAGAGGGACCATATTTAGCTCCTGCTTTTGGGATCACAAAATGGAGGGGATCCAGGCTGGTCTTTCCTACAGAGTAGGAACAAGGCAAGTTCCACAAGGACCCAGTGTTCCTACAGCTGATTTGGCGATCGATTGGTTTGACGCAGCATGTCTTTCATGGATTTCGGTCTCCAGAGCCTTGCTTCCCCCTGTGGTAACTACTGGCTTCACAGGAGTGATGTTGGGATGGACCGATCATACTTTTTACTTTGGTTTTAGTAGACGCTTCAGTCAGTGACCCTGTTTCTTTCTTCCAGTCTCACTGCCAAGAACCACTGCTCGTTGTGGTCTCCAGCATTTGCTGTTCCTCTGTTTTTGACTGACGGTGGTCTGCAGGAAAATACGACCCTTGGCGACGATACTGTTGGTACTTACAGGGTTCCAAAGAGAAATGCAGACAGAGGAGCACTTCCAGGCATATTTTGAGAGAGAACTGTCCTCGAGCGCTACAAATCCCTGGAGAGAACAGGTGGCTGCAGGGCAGGTGAGTCCTGTGCTGGGAGGGGTAAAGAAACTAAGGAGATTCTTCAAGCCCAAGTGTAAAAATGAGTGCTGCCTTTTGCACAGCTGGTGATTAGAATGCTGAGCTGCACTGACAATAACCAGAGCAGAACACCCAGTTACAGCAACTCGCGCCTGAAGCGGGCAAGATCCGTTTCGCGCTGCTGTGTGCGGTCTGCGAAAGCGTCTGCTCTCTTCAGGACCGTGGCAGTGCGAGGGGTATAGGCACTGTAAAGAGAAACTGCCAAGGGTTGTCGTTCCCCCCAGTGCTTCCCTCAGCCCAGCTGTCAGACACAGGCTTTCATTTTGCTCTCTGATTTGTGCCTTTTGAGACTTCTATTTCTTACACTTCAAGGGCCTTTTGCTGTTCCCTCTTAGCTGGGGACATGGAACGTTGCATAATGGTGTGACTGAGACTGACTGAACTGCTGGGGCGTTATTCTGAGCCCTGTTCCTGTGTTCTTCAAGGAGAATGGGTGAGGCGAGGGTACTGATAAGGCAGCAGTGCTTCCACAGCCTCATTTTCCCACCTGCCAAAATTCTCTTTTAGGCATTATACTGGGAGTAGAAGCATCTCTTCTGCCAGAGGAGCCCTGCAGGCTGCAGGCTCACCAGAAGGCAGCCTCTGTTGGCAGCACAGGAGAATTACTGATGTTCTTCCAGCAAGGCGAATATAATAGAGAACAGGAAGCCTGTTCATCATCTTCCCTTTTAGTTTTGTTTGACTATGAATATCTCAGTCTTCTTTCCAAATCTCTTTTTGGGCCTGGAGTGGACTGTCAATGGCTACGGCTGTCTCTACTCTACAAGGTCCTCCTAGGAGAGTAAATACAAAATCTCTTGATTCATCATTTATCTGGGCTTTGTTTCAGCGTGTATACTGAAACTTCAGCTGTTGTTTTGAGACCACGGCAGGACTTGAGACCCAAGTCTAGCTGTGGGTGAGGTTCCACAAGGTGTGGTGAGCTAATCTAACAGCTTGCTGCTGCCAGAAGGGACAGGACCACGCGGGGAAAGGAAAGTAGGGGAGCCAGACCTCTCTCTTTCTGTATGACTACTAGCTCTTGTATCAGCTCAGCTATATGTGGGGCTGCAGCCTAAAACTATGGGTCACGTCTAACTTAAGTAATTTCCTGGTGATACATGAAGGCAAATGGAGCCATAGTTTGAGTTGCTACTGTTTTCTAGTTTTCATTCACCAGGAAGACTTGTCATCAAGATTAATTTCTGTAATAGTGAGATCCTTTAGCTTGTGCAATAGCCTTCTGCACCAGCGCTGTCTTTTTATGTACTTCAAAAATAAAAAAAAAAAAAAGTGAGTAGAAGATTGGATGAAGTTCTGGAGTCAGAGAAACAAAATTACTTAATGGAACGAGTTGACTTGTGTATAATTATGACATGAGATCTAGAGTTAACAGTCTGTTAACACCTGGTGCAATAAAGTCAGTCTTGCCCAGAGATCAAAGTGAGAATTTTGCTCTAAAGTCATAGCTAATATAGGAAACTTCATCATTGCATTTGATGCTTAATAAGAAAATCTCTTTATTCTCTCCCCCAGCTCATCGTTCAAGAACCGTGCCTGCCTTGCTTCCTCATACTCTTTTTTTTTTTTTTTTAATTCCCCCTGTTTCTTTTCCACTTCCCTATCTCATGTGTTTTCTCTGTGCTCCGTTTTGTATCCACTGGTCAGCCCAGCGTGTAGTGCCCTTGGACAGTAAAATGATGGAAAGAGACTCAGCTCTATAAAGTTAACTGTGGTCAGTCCCCACAGCCACTGTTCAAGGCTGCCAGAAGCCTCGGGCAGACGCTACATCACTTACATTTGCTTTGAAAGCAGAAAATCACCAACATTGCCAGGGGATTAAAAAGGGGAAGAAGGAGCACAGGGTTGTGGGGTTGGTCAGAGTTTACCTACTGGAAATTCTGATTCAAAAACATATGCAAAAATAAATCGTGTACATCCAGTCCTGCTTGCATCCCCTTATTAAATAACGTAATACAGGAAACATTTGGCTGGTTTGGGGGAGATGGGATAGGCTTCCCTATTTTTGCCCGCCAGAGGTAATGTTTGTATGTTTTTCTTCTAGATCAGCATAGAAGGAGTCGAAATACCATCTCCTCTTTTTCTGTGGTGGTAATGAGGTCAGGTAATGGATGTTCAGTGCTCTGGGCTCGGGCGCTGCCCGGCTCTCCTACGAATGGCACACGGAGCATTTGCGATTCATCTCGATGGAATGCAAAGGCACAGGGGGTGCCTGTGGAGGATCCCCGTGATGGGCCAGCTGGAGCTGCAGAAGGCCACCGCCTGTGCGGGCCCACGGTACATGGTGCCTGCAGAGAGCCAACCACAGCAGCGTGGCCTCTGTGCCTGCAGTCAGGAGGCCATGCAAGAGCGCTGCCGCGACGGAGGTCGGAAAAAGGCATTGCATACAGCTTGGCTTGTCTGAGGCTTTGCAGCTTCTCCTGGGGACGGTTCAGAAGGATGTTCCCTGGCCTGAGCTGGCTGTTTTCCCATCGGTTCAGAGAATGGGTCTTGAGGGAGCTACATGCAGGCCTAAGTGTTGGGATGTTTCAGATTCCTCAAGGTAGGCAGAGAGAGAAAAACCACTCTAGCTTCCTTTTGTATATCGTGCTTTTCACAATCTGTCCCCTGCGTATGTTTCTCTTCTTCCTAATGTCATCAGGTTAAACGGGATCCTTAACCTTGGAAGTTCATTAGATCATTAACCTCTTTATTTGCATATTTGCAGAAGAACTTCTTTTCTATAATCACATATTACATGGTGTAATTTTAAGGACAGGACACTACTCAAAATATAAACTAATAGCAGCGTTTTCCTGTATTGCAAACAAAATAACACGGTCTTTAAACTCCACCTTGCAAAATCAGCTCTGTTAGATACCCACATGCATAGCCACACCACTACTAGGTGGCCTAAACGAGGAGTTGTTCTGGTTCTTTGTCTACTTTCTAGTCAGCAAGGGCCCATGTTGTAAAAAAATTGGCTTTTGTCACTAACCAGCCTGGCTTTGTCAGGTCCTGAATTCCTTGGGAGTTGAATGGCCACCTTGCTCACTGATTTGGCATGTTTAGACCCAAAGCGGAAAGTGACAGGTGGTGTAAGCAAGACCAGTGCTCATCTTACCTACGTGTGGTGGTTCTGTGAATAAATAGAATGGGGTTGTCATAAGGCTTGGCAGGTTTCAATCAGCAAAATTTTACTTTAAAATAGTAACCAAAGATGGAGAGCCTTCCTAATTTGCTTGATCTTAGAAACAGATTATTTTTTAGGATAGTAGTGCATAAATAACCTGGCTGACCAGGTTACCTCTCTCATGGCTTCCTTTCTGCGTTCTGCTGCTCAATGACATATGTTCTGTTTGGGACTGTGCGTCATATCAAAATTGGTGAGGTTTCTTTTGTACTGTGAAATGTTTCTACAGGACTTAGAGATTAGGTTCAATGCTGCTTCAAAAAACTGGCGAGATGTCCTAATCTGTCTCATCTAATACACCGACGTTATTTAGGTTTATGTACTGAGGCCCACAGATTCTCAGTTCATTGTTGTTCCACTTCTGCAGCTGATCTGTGGTGAGAATTTCACCAAGTCGGTCAAGTTGCAGCTGTGAGGTCCTTTGTACCGCCGAGGACCTGAGCTATCACAGACAGCAGTGCAAAGGAGGTGGCTGGAGTGTCACGGAGGTGTCTCCTATGTAAAGGGAAGGACCAGTGCGAGCTGCCTCACATTTACCCCCAGGATGTTACTGTGAATCATGATATGGCTCCTGATCTTCTCCACGGTCTTCTCCATGCAGTTTCTTGCCATGACTGAGCTGTTGATGGGTTTACATTCTTAATTTGCTGAGAAACTAGCTTGTTAAAATGCTGTTTACATGTGAGAAGGCCCTTCTTCACATTATCATAATCAGTGGGTATGTGGAGCTCTGGCCGTGTAGGTAAATTGGCAGTTCTTTCTCTGACTATGTTTTTCAGCCTTTCTGGCAGCTCATTGTAATGCATCCATTTTTTGTGCTTTACATTAAAATCTTTTTGTTGTGCCTCTGACCAACTGAAGACTTCACTTGTAAAATGGTAGGGATCTGCAATTTTCAGACAGGACTTTGGAAACTTCAGGCACATACTCAGAAACAGTAAAAAAGGATTGTATATATGAATGAAAATAGACTGTCTCATACTGCACAGGCTGGTGGTGGAGGGAAGAGATGGATGTGTGGTTTTAAGATAAGCCTTTGTTGCAACATCTCATGCAGTTCCATTTTCTGTTCTCTGTTCTGTTGGCTCCAGGCTCATTCAGCATCCTTAGCATGGTGGTGACAAACCTTCTGAAGACTCTTAATTTCAGCCAACGTTGTCCTCTAATGGTTCTCCGGACACCTTCGCAGAGCTTACATTCATGAAAGATTACGTAAGGCATGTACGCACGTGGCAGCCTGGGCGTTCACCGCATCAATAACATTTTTGACTGGCATCGTTCAGGTAGACAGTGAATCTATTTTATATCCTTAAAGATGTGTTCTTATGTGCATTCTTAGTACAAATGCAAGAATTAGTACTGCTCGCACATTCTTACCACAAATACTAAACTCAGTACGTTGGAATAAATGTGCAAAGCGGGACATGAGGGTCTGTCTCCTCCTCTCATGCTCTCTGAAAAGGATATGACAGGTTAAGATTCGTGTGTCCGTGACTAATATGTGTGAAGTAAATTATTATCTTGTATGTTGACCGGTTCTGCAGTATGTTGACCCTTAGGTGGTGTCCTGCATAACTGCACACCCTTGATGTAAAGTGCTCCTATTTTGGTTTGGCAGTGTCTTACTTAATTGTGCATAATGAAAACAGCACGTTCAAATAACTATCCATCATGTGTGGCAGTGAAGAGTCATGCTGTTCAAATATGGAAACAAGAAGGGTGGGGTTGGACATTGATAATTATATCACATCTCACTTCTCGTTTGTTCCATACAGTTGCTGCTGGGTTGCGTTTGCCTGGGGCTTGTAACAACATCTGTGCAGACTCCCATTGACGCTTACCTCACTGCAGCAGCATGGCATGGCCATTGTTTCTCAGTCTACCTTTATCTTTGATGTCATGCTTGACTTCCGTAAGGGCCCCACGGGCATTTTCTGTGTGAGTAAATTCATTCTTAGTCGAAGAAATGCATGCTTCTTGGAGGGGGAAGAACAGCTTCAGAAATTGAAGTCTAAGTCAGTTGCTAAGGGATATTTGTGCAAGTCTCAACTGTGGTTTACTTCGCCTTCCTGTTGTCTTGAACAGTGTGTGGAGCTTATTGGGTAACATGCAAGAAGAAGAGTCTGTGTGCGTATTTTAAATTACTTACGTAGCGCTATAAGATATTTTCAGCATGTCTATAGTTGTAGGAGAGCAAATGTTAGTGGAAAAGGTACTTTTTTTCCTCAATAGATCATCATGGACAAGCTATGGGCACACAGTATCTTTATCATATCTGACAAAGAGGCGGCAGACCCCGAGCTTAAGACAAGTTAAAGCTAATTAATCCTAATTTACTTTAGTTATGTCAATCAGACAACTTGAGAAAAAGGTAGTGTAGAAGAGAGAAGAATGTCGGAACTGGATCTGAGCTGTTTGTGGCAGTGTTTCCTCTGCAGATGCCAATAGGAGAGAGAGATTTTGAAATACTGTTTTTCTCTTAGCGTCTCTCTTCTTCTAACTGAAGATACCACCGTAGCAGAAAGGATGAGTTCAAGCGTCAGGGCAACCTATGCCAATCTCCTGGAATATACAAGTCGTTGCAGTACCTGCCTCTGGTCCTCTCTATGATGATTCTTTTTCAGAATCTATTTCATTTCTTCCTGGCTCTCCCAAAGGCTGGTGCCACCAGCACATCACTGGTTTTGCTTAGCATGGCCACGTTAGGGCTCAATACATCTGTCACAATAACTTCCAAACACAGCCCTATTGCGTGTCCTATGGAACTTCTCTTGGTAAGTGATCTTCAAAATGCCATTGTGATAATTGAACTATCAGAGAGTATAATATACTTTACTGCAAAAAGCATTTCGCATATTACTTCAAGATGCTGTTTTATTTCCACACTGAATCTGTGCTTAAATCCTTCAAATACTCCTACAAGCTTAACTGTCTTTAGATGGATTGTGTGCAGTTTCGGAAGCAAATGCTGTATAATCTCTGGTATTGCTGCATCTTTTCTTTCCCAGATTATCACAGTCACCATTGTTTCAGATCACATTCATCTTCACGCTGAATCTAGTAGTGCTGTGGTCAGTACGATTCCTCAGAAGCTAGTTGCCTATGAGGTTGTGCTTTTGAGATATGAAAGAGATGTTTCAGCCTGTTCTTGAAATCTGCCATGGGCTGACTTTTACTGGGAAGTACAGCTAGAGGAGTAACTCCCGAAGAACTTTAACTGCATCATCATTTTCAAGCATATGAAAAATTCAAACTACAGTTTTCTGTATTAGATTCAGGTTTTATTAGGAAGAATTTGCAGTTTTTGTGAGGTGGAAGTCTCACAGATTGAGAGCATCTCCTGTGGGGTGCTGGATGGCTCTGAGGATGATCCTGGGTTTGGAGTTTCTGCGGACAGAGCTCAGAACAGGTCTAAACTTATCTGTTCTCTGATCCTGGTTTCTGCCTCCTGCACCGCCAGATTTATCAAACCTGAGCAAGATCATACTGCATGCCTTCTCCCTTGCTATTGTAAGCTATTTCCTTCTTGTTTTTGTTGGGGAGAGCTATGCTTCACTTCACAACTACGATATCGCCAGCAATCAAGTGAGAACAAAACCACACAGACTTCCTAGGCCAAGCAGCAAGCTGAACTTGACTTGCCAAGCCACTAACTACCTGACAGTGGTAGCAATGCAAGGACAGAGTGAAGATGCCAGGGGATGGGTTTGTAGCAACTTGTTACCCTTCCCTATGGGAAGGGGATGTTACAAGCCGATAACGCGAAGGCCAAAACATCCTTTGTCTATTCCCAGTGGTTGGGATGAACCTCACACACACAGAGTGCTGCAACTGGTCGCTGAGGACTGTTGCTGTCACACATCCCTGAGACTATAAATCGTGATAAATTAATAGCTGAAACTGTAAATGGCCAGAGCAGCTGTGGTTCTTCTCTGTATGTGGCTGCTGACCCCGTGTATGGATTCTCTGCCCAAAGTGATCGCTCCGAGAGGCTTTTAAGCTAAAACTGTGTTAGTTTCCAGTGTACTAGAGTTAGTAAGCACTAGGTGTTTCACACTACTCCACCTTTAGCTTGTGGTGATGGCTTTGAGTCTTTACTAGAATGGAACTAAGCCAGTAAGGAAGCCACCCTGACTTCTCAAAGCCTCTGGGGTTAAATATAAAGGGAATGTCTTTTCCACTCAGCTTTTGACCAGGAGTGCTATGCTGCCTACTGAGATTTGCCACATGTTAGCTGGAAAGTCAGTGCTTCATAGCTTTGGGGTTCTAACTGGATTTATTTGAAAGAAGGAACTGAATTTTCGAGTCCTCAGCTGTAAAAACTGTACACCTTTTAAGAGAGCTCATTCAGCCATGGGAAGCCTTGCTTTCCAGAAGGTTTCCTGCACTTAGCAACACAGATGAGCAACCAGCAAGTGGGAGCAAAAGGGAAGGAATTCCTGATAAGCTACTTCTGTGAAGGTAAGTCATTCATGTGGGGCTTCCTCTGCTTCCTTCTGTTTCTGTTTTACAGGAGCTAATAGCTGTGGGGCTGTGCCATATTTGCAGCTCATTTTTCAAAAGTTTTGTGTCAGCTGTGCTATTTCTGGAAGTGTCATTCAAGAGAAGGCAGGTAGAACACAGGTGAGCTGGGCTGGATTTTTTTAAGCTTCCAAACTCTCATCTAAAATCCCTGTATACTGAGTATAGGCTGACATTTAATCTAAACAATCTGTGAGATCAGTGGACTCTTAAACCACCTTCTGCGGATTTTGCCTTGCCAGTGCAATAACCAAACGTTTTGTTATTGGAGATTATTCAGAGTACTCAGTTTTCCACTTTTCCCTTAAATTTTTAGCTAGGCTTTCTTTTTTTTCCCTGTGAGTTTTCTTAGGGAACCACTGACACAGCATTATTTCCTGATTTTTTCCTGGCCTCTTTGTAAGATGGGAGAATTAATCCCTTTCCCAAAACTAGCTGACAAAACGGAATTTAACCATCTACTTCCCTTCAGTCTCCTTTGCTAAAAGGCTGTTTCAACAAATGGTGTCAAACAACTTCCTAAATCTGGCACTGAACTGCCCATGCTAATTGAAACCGTTCTTTGAAACAGCAGCTCTTATGTCTGTAGATAGTGTTGGCCTTGCTCCGAGAGCTGCAGGAGGCGCAGGGATTCACTGAAGAACGCTGTAATGGAAACTGCACATAGCATTGCAAGGGGAAGTCCAGTTGTGCTGGCAGAAGTGTTTGTGAAGTCAAAGATGTTGTATACTAGCGTCATGTTGGTTTGCAGATCAGAGAACTATATATATAGTTTTTATACGTATCTATAAAAATTATGGAAATAAAGCTATTATAAGATTTTAATTTCAAGCCGTTGTTTGCCATGGGTATCTGTTCCTTAGCACGTTTGTGGCTGCAAATGAAAAATAACAAAATAATAGACGCTAGTTTTTCTGATTTGCTCAGGGTATACTGGCTGCTGTTGCGGTATTTAACGTGCTCCCTTTTCTTGAAAAATTTCTGGACGTCCCCATCCTGTGGGGATGGGATAAGTATCATTTTGTAAGTGACACAAAAAGCCACCTGGGATTTGGAACGTGTCTTAAAGGGAGAAATGGATGTTTTGGGAGGGCAATGCAAAGCAGTGGCCATTCCCTTAGAAAAGGAAATCCTTTGAAATGTCTGCTGAACGAAGTGTCTTGAAATCTCTTCAAGTCAGTTTACAATTAATTCTATACAGGGAGAACTGATTATTATCGTGGCTTCCCAGATCCCTTCAGAAGGAAATTGTCTAGCTGCCAGCCGGGGCCACATTCTCATGTCAACTCTTGTGCAGGATTTCTCATAAAGACAAAGCCTCCCCAATATGATGTGGTTTTCCCTCATAATCGAAGCCCTGTTGAAAAGTCTGGAGATTTGAACCGTGATTTGCGATCCTCGTTTGCAGCTACTTCGAAGACTGGGTTGGTCTCGATGCGCCAACAAAGCTTTCCACATATTACCATTTCTAGCCTTTGTCTGCAATTTGCAAACGCCAGGGCTGAGTTGGAGCTCATTTTGCATCTTTTTACGGCTCATGTTCTCTCTGTCTCTTGTTCAAAGGTTATTTGGCTTTAACTTCTGCTGCAGTGCTTTGTTTTGGTCTTGATGTCGGTTTAGCGATCGCCACGGGATTTATGTTCTTCATAATCGCCATTAGGGCACGCAGGTACTTGTGACTTTTAACACAAAATACTAGTTTTTCTTAGAGTTGTTGTTTCAGAGATAGTTAGACATGTGACAATGAAAAAAGCTGTTTCAGTCAGGTCATTCTAGAGCCTAATGCTACCCCAAACCAGTAATATCTTTGAGTTTATGGGCTCTGGATTGGTCCCTTCTGCTGGCGTACCGTGCTATTGAAGACTGCCCAGTGTGGTGTAGGCATCAGCCAGGAGAGGTGATCTGTATGCACACTTCTGTAAGGCAGAAATGAGATGCTGTGCCTGTATTTCAAATATATTCCTCAGTCTTCACTGCCATTTATCAAGTTGCTTTATCTTCCCCATAAACTGAGTTCGTGATAGGGGAGGGAGGTTACGTCAGGCCCGCATTACTCAGTTTATTAGCTGCTAATCCAAACAGGAAAATCGTTCATCAATCCAAGCCACACCTCATGAGATTTGCCATGATAGGGAGGTGCTTTTCTGAGTAGACTGAAGCCTCTGGAATAACATGGAAAGAGCTAGGAAATAACTCAGTTGCTGCAAATATCAAACTGCTTGTGGTCCGATCCTGAATAGCTCCAGGAAGAATTTCAGTGGCTGTCTGAAACTCACTGTATTACCTCTGCTCAGAGTTATGCTCCTGGGTTTGCCTTGGGATTTAATGAGCCTTGTGAAAGGGCATTTCTGCAGCCACTGCTCAGTTCCCTCTCCCTGTTGACCACACTACCTGCAGGATACATACCCGCTTATCCGTTTCCTACCAGAGAGAGCATTATGCCAACAACACTCAAAAAAGCGTGGGAAGTTATCTGCAAACACATTGCTTTGAATGGAGTGTCTTGACAACAATTTTCCATACATCAGGGCCTACTGCCTTCCAGTTCTCCAGCAGCCAGCCAGCCACAAGTTTACTCCACCCATGCCCTGAACTGACCAGAACCTGCCCCAAAACTGTGCAGCACCGTTAGCAAGGCACTCTACCCAACCCGGGATATTCTCCTTCAAGGCAAACCCCTGCATTAATGCTGCTACACAGCCTCTGGATCAGACCTGGCCTATGTGGAGCCAGCTCTAAGCACAAGTTGAGCTGCCTCTACCTGTCTGTGTAGACGTATCTTTGGGGAGGCCCATGGGGAGACGGAGAGGGAACATGCTTTCTAGAGTGATAACAATCATCCGAGGGTTCCAGAGCTAGAAATGGGAAATTATACATTCTGGAGGGCACCAGTGTAGCTGAAGGCTGTGCTTGTGTACTGCTCCCCTGCTCAAAGAACCCTAATTATGAGTGAATAAGTTTTTGTATTCACACCATCTAAGTTACAGTTGGTGTAGTGGAGAGAAATGGATATCAAGCTTTTGGGAACAGATGGTTTTCCTCTGTTCTCTGTGAAAACCTAATAAACATCTTGTTTCAGAATGAAGATGGTGGTGCTGGGACAGATTCCAAACATGAATATTTATAGAAGTTTATCCATCTACAGAGGAAACAAAAACCAAATGTTCCACCTCTCTATAATCCAGCTTCTTCCCTTAAAACCCTGGGGGTGACCATTCAGACTCGGTTCATTTGATTTGAAACTTTGAAAACTGAAGAATGCTCAAGTATCCGTAGTGTGAAGCGATTCGGACACCTCGCTCAGCCTGCTTGGGCCTGTGGAGCTCCTTGTGTCCATCTGTGCTGTCTCCACGGTGGATGCTGCATTTCCAGAGCTCGTTGGCAGTTTTTGCTGACCTGCCTGTCTCAGTCTGGTTTGGTCCACTCTACGTGTTTTCACAGTAACGACTGTGCGTGTGCTGCACTGACTCATGGGTTCTCCCAGTGACGGGAAAACAGGTAGGGCACGGGCCTTTTTAACACGGTATTTTCAAGACCTGCCCCGTACAGAGTTAGGCAAGACAGCAGTGGAGAGCTTTGCCTGTGCCACGCGGGTATGTTCCCAGTGCTTTGCTGATGGATTTGCAAAAAATGGAATAACAGAAGGACAAGGTTCATAAGACAAAGGTGTAGCGAATGTTTTCTGTAATGAGCATGAAAAATCATTTGACTTATTTGATATTGGAGCAGCCAGCTGTCATCTGTGATAGATGTGCTGGCGGTATGTTTTTAATTGAAGCAGATTAGTTTATGGTAGTTAGGTCCATGCTGCCAATGCCACCCCTAGTATGCCGTGTAGTCAGCAACGTGACCAGGCAAACTCTGTCCTTAGGGTAGGACTTGGCAGACCATAACGCAGACAGTCAGGAGGGGACAAATAGCTTCTGCTAGGTGTGCAGCCCTCACAGATACAACTTCTGTTTTACAGGCAAGGGAGACTGCAGGTATCAAAATCTTCCAGTGCTGTTCTTCCATCTCTTTTGCAAACATGAATCGCTTCAAAACCTATTTGTTACACAAGGTAAATGCCAGTTTTTCAGTCAGCGGAATTTTCTAAGAGCCTGCTTTAGGGAGATAAAAACCCTAATAAAACTGCTGTTCTTTTTCAAAAGGACATGAAAGCAGTGCCTCTAGATGAAAGTGAAATGAAGGCTTTAATTTCACTCTGTCTGTCTGACACTGCAGTGGAAAGGAAAGATCTTAAATGCTCTTGTGTCTGTCATCCACCTCTACCACCACCTAGGGTCAGCTTTAAAAGTGTATTTATCTAGTCTGTCTGTTTGAGGTGCCTGGTTTTATGTTGCTGAGGACAATGTCCTTAACTTGCCAGAACTCAGAAGGCTGTAAGTGTTTATATAAAGCATATACATTTTTGCTGTTTGAAAACAAGCAAACATTGCCACTGTATTTCTTTACCCATACTTTATGTGACAGAGAAATAGTAGCTCAGCTGACTGGGTGAATTAACTAGCAGTTGAAGTATTCAACATATCCTCTCCTCAGTTGAAAGAACTGATTTTGTCAGGTGCTTCAGTGGGATTTTCTTCTTTTTCCCCATAGAAGTGAGAGAATTCCCTTGTGCATGAGGACTTTGTTCTTGCCAATAAAGCCAAGAGCAAGTACAAAATACCTCAAAGGCAGCTACGACTGTCATGATTATAGGATTTCTCATCTTTACTCTAACTGGCTGCTGTGCATTGTCTAGAGGCACCTTTGTCCCTCTTTATCTGAATTTTCTGGATTGTTGTAGACAATATATGAAAGGAACTTCAGGGAATGGACTGTCTTCAGAAGGTATTTTTCAAGCGGTTATATGCATTTATAAAAGCCCTTGTATGAGAAATGAGTTGAAAGACAGTGGTTTGGAAAATGTATGTGGCACCAAGGTGCTCAGGAAGTGGAAGTGACTGATAGTTGAACATTGTCTTCTGAAGTACAAAAATGCAGAGCGTGACTTTTCCTTTCTTGTGTTATAAAAATTAAAAAGCGCATTTGGAACTATTAAAGAAAAATAGATTAAATCAGTCCATTCTGTGACCAGCTGCCATACAACAAAGGAGATGAATCAAAGGTCTGCAGAACTCGGCCAGGAAGGGTCGGCTTACTGGTGCCCAGAAAGGCAATGGCCATCAGCAATCTCATTTTTCTTCTTTTCTTTTCTGAAAAGTAGAAGTAGCAAGTCAGACTCCAGTATCACAGGCCAGTTCAAGGTGTGGAAGGGTCAGGTACCACGGTACTATTTGGTGGCTGCTAACCACATCTGAAGCTTGCCTAAGTCACCGGCTACTTTGCATGCTCTTGTGCCTTCGTGCTATATTTAGGGATATTTCACATGTGGTTTTTACCATGAGGGAAGAAATATCGTATCATTTACAGTACTTTCTGCCCAGCAGCAAAACATCGTCCGCCTTCTCGACCCAATTCTTCCAACCACTGGTGTACTCTCCATTTTCCATCTTAGATACCATAGACAGAGGAACTGGCAAAGCGACATCACGCAGACAGCAATTCCTCATCATCTGCAGTTCATCTGGTACGTTGGTCAAAGCACGGAGACAAACTCAGCTCCAGGACGCGGTTGGTGGGAGCAGCCGATGCATCCCCAAGCTCACCTGGGGAAAAGAACAAGGATGAAGGGAGAGGAGCTTGCCCTCCGCCAGGCTCTGCAACGGACAGTCCCTCGGTACAGTTAGATCAGGAAGACCAGCCAATGCATTTGCCAGGTCCAGTTCACACCATTATTTCAGATTTCAGCATGGTGCAGTTTGTGGATTTGATAGGTTCAGGGTTCCTGCGACAGGTGAGCGACCCAACTGCACGGAAACGTGAAACCTGAAGTTTGCCCAATGCCTTCTGTTTCTGGTTAGCCTAAAATTCCCTGCTATGTAACAACCCACACATCTTCCAGTCAACCTTTAAGGGCACAAGATTTAGCTATCGAGTTTCAGAAATGAGTAAACTACCATAAAACCACTTTTTTTTTAAAAAAAAAAAACAACAAAAGCCCCACTAGCCACACAAAAGACATGCAAAACCCTGTCATCCACTGTCACCGGTTCTAGGCTCATGTAAACTAAACACGCATTTATAAAACTGTCTAATTTGTTTTTTCCATTTTGGCTGTTTTTCTTCTAGCTGGACACTTTAAAAATGCTTCTCTTTAGAAGTGTCAGATATAAAACTACCAGCTGTCTTCTCCTAAAGTGGTTTTGTTGTTATTGCTGACTGCTTAATTAGCCTTTTCTTTGAACTTTTAAATCTTTAAGTGGGGATCCTAGCCAATGCAGAGCTATATTTAACAAAAATAAATTTCATGGAGCTGTGCTTCTCAGAAAGATACAGTTCCAGACGGATTCTCAGTCAGCTGCCTCAAACTCTGTAGCTCAACTTCAAAAGACTTTTGTTTAATCACAGGTTAGACTAACACCCGTTGGGAATGATTGTGGACTGAGCTGTTGTCCCTAAAATCCTTGAGGATTCATTTGCCACCCATTGAATGACCGTCCCAAGGGGAAAGGGGGGTAAAGTCAAAAGTTTTTCCAGATTCCTTCCAGCACCATATTGTGAAATTCTGTGATTCTCTGAAATAATGAGTTTAATTGCCTTAAAAAACCCCCGAACAACTACTTTGAGATCTTTTAATTACAAAGGGGCAGGCCTTGAGAAAATGGTGAGAATCTATCCCCTCTAAAATCTGATTCCTTTAACACTAAGTTGGTATAGCTAAAAATGTTGGACGTGACAATTGAGACAACCAGAATTACAGGTCACACCTGAAAACATGGGTTCCTGTTCTCGTTTACACGTGGGCATGGCATCTGCATACAGAGAGCTGCTCCAAATGAGCCTGTTCCTGCGAGAACTTGTGAAGAAATAACCCTGAGCTGGGTGGTGAGCTGCAGGAGGACCAGCACGGGGCCTGGCCGGGACCTGCCCTGCTCTGGATCAGCATTTGTTAAGATCTTGGACAACTTGGCTGTTTAGTGCTGAACTCAAAGACAGGATTTGAGATACCGGAATAAGGGGTTTCGTCAGAGATAAAACACTACGAGGGAGGTTTTATTTCCCTGTTTATGTTTTACCTCCTAGTGCACTTGGATAACGCAGAATTGCTGTAATGCCTGCATGGAATTCTTGCCACAGATCATCCATATGTTTCACAATATTGGGATTACAGTGCTTATAGCTGTCACTGTGAGTATATTTGTTTACTAATACTGACTTATCTCCAAGGATAAGTTTCAAACTTACATGTTTTAGCCATACTGCTTGATGTGATTTTGCTGCTTTATTTATTTCCCCCCGTTGTTTATAGCCTCTGTGACACCAGACTTTGAGAAGAATGAGTTCTCTGACAGCTGCGTCACCAAAGACAGGATCTTTCTAACTCTTCATGATGCTGTGCTGGCTGCTTTGGACAGCCAGATGAGCTAGAACCTACTGCAGAAGAGTTGGCTAGAGAACCACCAGCTGAGCAGCAGAAGGTAGAATATTTAGCTTAACATTTAAACCTTCAAGTTGATAAGTTATCCTGTCACTAACTTAAACCTTGTCATGGGGCTGAGGAAACAGGGCAGAGCAGACGCTCGTTTGAATTCTCCAGTTTTTCACAGGTACTTTTTGCAATGGATCGATAATCCAACGTCTTTCTTTGAGTCCCGTGTTCCTGGTTGGGGAAAGGCATCTGTGTGTGCAGGCTGGAAAGGCATCCAGCTGAGGTTTGCGGCAGGGAATGGCTTTGTGGCATTTTGAACTGTTTCCATTTCTCCGACAGAGCAAGGACCCTGCCAGGGCAGAGCAAAAGCTCCACGTTTTTTATTTCCAGAGGTTACTGCACCAGCTCCCTTGGGGCTGATGGGGGAAGCGAAGGACAGCGCTTGCTTGATTTCCTGAAGAACTGAAGTTTATGCACATGCTCTCTCTGTCAGTACTCTGCAATAATTTTTAAGCTCCCTGGCTGTCTCAGCCAAGTCTGAATAGGGCAGGCGGTTGCAAGTTCCAGGAAAAGCCCTTGTTCTGAGTAGAAAATTCCAGTAATTGCCCCACCTTGGGAAAAAAACCCAGCCTTGGCTAATCATCCTATGCAGGCTGCCAGGCTGGGGTCCTAGAGCTGAAGGAGGCGAGAATGAAGGCAAAAACCTACCCAAATCTGGAGGAAAACAGGGTTCTTGAGTTCTGCTGCTCATGGAACAACTTGTTTAACTCAATCTTGGCATTGTACAGACTAGTTTAATGCGAGGATATTGACCTTCCGGACTCTCTCCCCCGTAGAAAAAACTTTGAAGACGGAAGGTGACGGTATATCTTCACCCATCTCCCTTTAATAGGCATGGCAGGGAGGGCTGGGAGCAGCGACCAGGCAGGAGGTGACAACGGTTCCCCAGGAGCCTGCTTTGAGGTGCAGCTGGGCTGGGGGTGCAGATGGGACCCAGGGCAGCTGGGGAATGTCCGCTTCGGCCGTCCCTGCTAGCTCATCTCCTCGGCAGCTGGGGATTTGGGCTGCCCTGTGCTCCCACGCCAGCATGGCCCTCTGGCTGCTCACATGACGTTGCCTTCCATGGGAACTGCGCTCCACCGGCTCCACAGATTGGCCACCCTTGGCTTACAGTGATGTTTGTGGACGTTTCAGAAGCTCTTGAAGATGAATAAAGATTTTTTTAATTTCTGAATACTTCTGACGACAAACTTCTGCATGAAGAGCCAATATCAGATAGCTCATGCTTAGCCCAGAATAAAGCAGAGCCAAGCTCTCTCCGGCAGTACCACACTCCACCCCTTCAATCGGATTTCCAGGACCCAGGCTGGGGGAAGAGAAGGAAGTATACCAGCAATCCCTGAATTACAACTGTTGCAGAACTGGGATTTCAGTAGAGAGGAGAAAGGTACAGTCAAGCAACAGTACTGGCAATTCTTACCAGGCTTCAATCCTCTTTTTCTTTTTCCTTTTTCTGCTCCAGAGTTCTTAAAACAGACAGCCTGCCGAATGCCTCCAGTAATTCTGTTGTTCTAAACAAAAAGCAACATTCTGTTATTGCTTTCAAGCCTTTTCAAATAGATACAGTACTCAGCAAGAGCAAAAGCAGAGGAATTTCAATATATAAGATAATTCCTAGTTTTGCAGCTAATTCTAGCAAATTATTTGCACTTGTTTTCTGAAATTCTGTAGAAGTTTAAATGTCCTAACTTAACACTTCTTATATATTTGTTGCTTGCTAATAAGTAAAACCAATCTGCCATATTTCAACAGATTACCTGCAGGCAGTTTCACTGTTTTCAGATGTATTTAGAATGATGTGAAGCTTCAAAGAAAACATTTATTACTCTTCAACCTATGCTGAGGCTGATGTTGTCTGCACTAACGTAACATGATGTCCATCCATTATTTCTTCCTCAGTCCCTTTCTAATCCACCAGAACTAAACCCCAGTAAACAATGTAATATTTTTTCATGGCTTTGTAGTCCTTTACTGAAATAGTGGAGACTGGAGGAACGTAGGCACTTTGTTCTGAAGAGCCAGGAGAATTGTAGACTTAGATACAGTTAGTGCTTGAGAAAAAAATCAATTTAGTTCTATTTTCTGTAGATCAGCCATAGAGTTCGATGCAGGGATATCAGTACAGAGGTGTGAGGTAGGATTCTGCTGACAGCTGAAGCCTTTAGCGGTACCAGCAACACAAGGCTTCGCCGTGCCCTCGTCTGGAGGATTATCCCATGGCACAAATTGCCTCAGTGGGAAAAGCTGCAGGTGAATTCATTTTAGATGGGCGGCCAGGACGGGGTATATAGACACCGTTCAGACCCCATTTTAGGGCAAAGTTTGGATTTCAATGATGGATCCTTTGTGTACAGGTCCTGTGCTCTGGGCTAGATCCGTTAACACGTGGACAGCTCTAACTGTCACCGCTGTGCTGGAGGTGCAAGGTGGCTCCTCTGAATTCTGCTGCTCCTGGCTGCTAAATTTTAGCAATGATACAATGGCTAATAGGAATATTAATATTAAACGATCTGTAATATATTCCAGGGAGTTCTTCTAACCTTTTTTTTTCACTTTTTCCATTTAAATTCTTATTGCTTCCAAGCAGTTTCTAGAGGAAAGCCACAGCACTGCATGTGTAAACTGCAACGGTAAAGGATTTGAGTGAACACGACTCTGTAGAGTTGCTTACTGTAGAGGAAACGGAGTCCTGGAACCCTCATACCTTTTGGATTGAAAGACAGGAAAAACTGAAAGCTCAAATGGTATTGAGTAATTCTCAAACCACATATGCTTCCCTACATTGTTTTGGACAGTGGCTTCACGCCAAGCTGCTCTCAGCTCTGTTCAAAACAGGGTAATACAAAACCCATGAAAAGCAGAGCCCTAATTTCCCAATTCTGTTGGCTCTCCTGCGGCAGCCCTGATTTAAGATGCAATGGCATTCCTAGCTGTTGGCACCATCAGAAATCTCCATTGCAAACTTAAAGAGATTTGGGGTTTTTTTTTGGCTTGTTCTGCAAAGATCTGAGTCTTTCCTTCCTACCCCCATGACTCTGCAGAGTTGAGCACCAGGGGACAACTCAGACGTCAGTATGTCAGCGTTCAAATTATGGGGATTCATGTTGCAAACCAAGTATCTTGCTGAGAGAAGTCCAGACAATCCTGATCTTTTTGCCTCATAGCTGTGCGGTGCCATAACTCTGCTCCCACATAAATACACACGGCTTCTGTGTTTAGCCAAGCACAAATCCCTGGACACGGGCTGTGAAGTGACAGAGCACGTACTTTATGGCCAAGGACTCCACCTAGACCTCTCCAAAAGCCACAGAAGTCAGAGTTCAAAGGCCTCTCTGTAACCACGTGTGGGCAGGCAGCTTGATGTTCTCACCTGACCTAGTTGCAAGAACTACAGTTGTTTTGTGCACACAGCAACTTTTTCAGGTCCTTCCCCGGCTAGCGGGATGCCTCAGTGTTTTCCCAGCAGGGCTTGCTGCAGAGACCCAGGCAGCTCTCCCTCCACGCTGGACGGGAGGGTGCAGAGCCCCAAATACACACGTGACCCTTGGGGATGGTGCAAAGCAGGTAGAACCACCCCCAGCCCCGTTGTTGTTGTATTACTCAGGTGCACAGATGCCTGCAGAAGGCACAAAGCAGCTGAGGCCCCTCGGGAGTCGCGCAGAGCCGGGCAGAAGCGGCTCTTGGGGCTGTGGCGTGCCACACGGCGCAGGAAGGACCAGCTAAACCAGTTCGGCGTGGGCATAGTTCAGGGGCATTTATTCCGCTTTAAAAAGCAGTGCCAGGCTGGTTGTGGAAAGAGGAGCGTATCTTGGCTCAGGCCTGGCTCAGCACCGCTTTGAGGGTGCCACCCCAGACTGCGTTTTTCTACCCCGAGTTAGAAAAGTCATGGAAGAAACTCGGCAAGAGCGAGGACGCTCGGGAATGACTCGCTTCTGTAGGAGGCCTCTGCCCGAGGCTCTTTGTTCAGGTGGGGGTGGCAGCTGCCGTCCGAGGGAGCCCGACACCCGCCGGCACGCTCGCTGCGCTGGGTGGCTTTCCGAATCCAGCCACGTGCCGCCTGTTGGTGTCCTCCTGTGGAGAAACAAGGCCTGGGCCAGCAGAAGTGTGACACAGAGCGGCAAGTCACGGCAGGCGTGAGCACCCACCTCGCTGGAGCCAACGGCTCGAGTCGTTTATTACGAACAGGGGACGACGGACAGGCCACCTCTAAACGGAGGTTTTAGGTGTCTGCGGGCTGTTTCTATCGTGCATTCCTGGAGGTAGGGAGCTGCTGTGCCATGCTGGCAGGGGGGGCCGCGATGTCTGTCTGCTCAGCGTTACCTCGGACGCAGCAGAGGTGCAAATCCGCCCCTCTCTGTCGCACAAAATCGTTTCTCCCTTGGAACTCTTTGCAGAACAGACGTACCGAACATCTCACGCTTGTAGCGCGGAACAGAGCAACGGCTACCAGTTCTGAACAGGAGTTTTCCGTCCTCCAAAACTGCACACGCACATCCCTGCCTTTCCGTGAAATTATCGACAATCTGACGGGGCACGCCGTGAAATGCCGCGTCCTGGAAATCCAGAGCAGACGCGGCTCCCGCTCCGGGCGGACGGCCGCGACTGCTGGACGGGGGGGTGGGAATCACCGAGAGAAACCGGTGGAACATACAATGTGCTTGGGAAACGCTGGGACAGGGGTTTTGGGGTAAAATCAGGTGACGGAGAACTGCAGACAGACCGGGCAGCAGTTCCGAGGTGAACGTGTGACCGCCTGAGAACAGCCGGTTCGGTGCTCGGGGGGATGCCGGGAGGGCCCAGCAGCCGCGAAGTTGGACGGTTTTTTTCACGGCCGTTATTAAAGAAATAGTTTAATATCGAGACTCTCCGATTCCAACGGGCATTTCACTCCTCGAGGCGACGCTTTACCCGCGGAGGGGGCGGGTGGGCGCGCTCCGGCCCAGCTTCCCCCCACGGGGGGCGACCGCCGGCTTCTCCGGCCACGTCACGCGTAGCGTCAAATCCCTCAGGAGCGCCTGGCCTGACGTCACGGCGCGTGACGCCGCCTTGAGGCTCGCCGCCGTTAACCCGCTGCCAGGGCCGAGGGACGCCCAGCGCGAACTCCCGCCCGGCCGTTACGGGCGCGGCGCTGACGCCACACCCACGGGGGCTTTCGTCACACGCACGGCCGCCCGCGCCTGCGCGCCGCCCGCCATACCGCTGCCGGAGGCGGTGCCGGCGCGCGGCGAGCACCGCCCCGCGGTGGGCGGGGAGGGGAAGGCGTGTCCAGGGAGCGGGGTGGGCGTGGCTTCCCCCGCCTCTCGAGCGGCACCCGTTAGCGAAGGCGAGGCCGAGGCCGCGGGGTGGCGCGCGAAGGTCCTTCAGCCGCGCGTGCTCAGCTTGGCCCGGCGCAGCGCGCAGGCGCGCGAGGCACCCGGGGCTACCGGCTCTGGCGGCCATGGAGCGGAAAGGTGAGCGCCGCGCGGTCCCCGCGCCCCCGGGGCGGTGCCCACCCCCCCGCCACCCCCACCCCCCCCCTCCGGCGGGCCCGCCGCCCCTCACGCCTCTCTCCCCTTCTCTCCCTCAGTGCTGGCGCTGCAGGCCCGGAAGAAGCGGACCAAAGCCAAGAAGGACAAGGCCCAGAGGAAGTAAGTGCGGCCCCCGGCTCCCCTCAGGCGGCAGCTCCCGCCACCGGCGGCTGCCTCCCGCCGGCACCGCCGCCTCTTTGTTACCCCCGCGGGGAAGGGGCTGCCGAGCCCTGCGGCGCCCCGAGTGCTCCCGGGGCGGGGGAGCGTGCAAGCCCCTTGGGCTGGGCGGGTTTTTAGGGCGAGTTTAATTGAAGGCGCGTTTCGCGGCGCAGGCAGGGAGCCGGCGCGGCTGGTGGCCCGGGGCGGCGGGTTTTTTGCCGCCCTGCTCTCCGCCGGGGCTGGTTTTCGCCTGCACTTGACGGTTCCCCGCCGTCCCTTCTGGTGGCGCCTTCGGCGGGCGGTGGACGGGGGCTGATGGAGCTGCAGTCGTGCTTCTCCGCTCCGTGTCCTTGCAGCTCCTTCCCTCGGCCCCAGGCTGTACCCGGTGGGGGTTGCTAGCAGCCCCTCTCCTCTCTGGAGCCTCCAGAGCTGGCTTTAGCAGCTAGTTTCTCTTGACTCTCTTCCCTCCCCCCCCCCCCCCCCCCCGTGCTCTCTTGACTCTCTTCCCTCTCCCCGTGTCTTTTTTTTTTTTTTTTTTTAATCTAGCCGTAAGAACGCTGCGATGTGTTGTTTACTTATTTCTCTGACTTTGATGCTCTCGTGTGGCTTTTCTCCTGCCGCAGGAATTTCACAAGTCTTTATATGTGGTGAACTTTTGGCTGCAGATATAAAAATTAAAAGATCTCGAGTAAATACTAAACAGCGGCTCCCACCAGAGTGCACTGGGTGCTGCGTTCAGTGCTGCTCGTGGATTCCTTTCTAGGGAAAGGTGATGTCAATCCTAGAGCCGGTTCTGTGTGCGCAGTAAAATGCTGCTGGTTTGTGTCAAGTCTCTGGTACCTCAGGAGGTTTCAGACTCGCTGGTGCCTCAGAACCAAAGGTGGTTAGTGAGTAAGACCTTGGGGGTGGGAGTTGGGGGGGGGTTTCTTTAGGCCTAGACTAATGCTTTCTTAGTCACTTCCTGAGACAAATCATAGCAATTTAAAAATACTGTCTCCAGCAGTTATTTTGAGATGCAGCTTCTGAGGGGTGAAAAGCACTAACTAAACTTTTTTGGGAGACGTGCGTTACATTTCCATGCTATTTTGTACGTGCTCCTGGTATTTCTTGAAGGTGGCATTAGGGCCAGTTTTGAAGAGCTCTTCTCTTTCTATAGTGTTATCTGCATTCATTTCTGAATGAATAATCCATTGTTTAATTCCATACCTGTTACTTTCTTTTTTTTTTTTTCTTGTTCACCCGCAGACAAACAATACTCTGCCAATAGAGTCCGCAGTTGGAAAGGCTGGTTTCTGTGTAAATTCTGAGGTGCTGAATGGTAACTTTCAGTGCTGGCATGTCTTTTTTTAAAAAATCCTTTTTAACCACGTAGCCAGAGCAGGTTTAACTGCACTGCTGGCTAGCTCTTGATTTTGCCACTAACCTTGATTTGAGTGGAGAGCCATACTATTTGTAAAATGCTGTGTTTATCCTCTTAAACCACAATTCAACTCTTGTTTTCTGGTACTGTAGGTTTATTAGATCCTGCCTCACAAATTAAGGAAACTTGCATGTACTTCATGCTTTATCTTGTACAACAAAAAGAACCCAGTGTCAGCCTCTAACTTTAGGTGCAGTTTCATGACATTCATGGTATTTAAATACAAAGCTGCTCTAGTTAAATCTTCTAAAATAAGCTTAACTGGGTGGTTGTAAGACTTCTTCTGTAAAATCTAAACTTGAAACCATGTGGAATGTCCTTTTAACATTTAATGTTCCGTGGCAGTTGGTTAGATCACACACATGTGACTTTTTTTCTATATGAAGGGCAGTAAAAAGCATGAAACAACTGACTTGAAAAAGTTACGGTTGGTAAGTATTAGGAATGATCTTATTATGGGTAAGTATGAAAATGCAGAGAATGTTCTGAAGGGATTTAAAGCACTTGAAAATATCTTTCACTTTAGAAATGAACTACACCTGCTTTAAGTTTTCCTATCAACCCAATCTGCTTAAAAACAGAAAAGAAAAAAAAAAAACACTTGAAAAGGTTGAAGTTATCAAAATGGACTGAGTATAGTACAAAACTAAACTTACTGCTTTTTTTCATCATTCAGTAGTTAAAATTGCTGCTAGTTAGTTGGAGACAAGACCAGCCTAAACTGGTTGTTTGCAGAAAACCCTTGCAAATACTAGTCACAGTTCTGTGTACGAGATGGGTTTTTTTATGGGAAGGTCGTCCAAGTTCTTAATTTTCCACAAATTCAGGATGTTCCTATTTCTTCCCATCTTTTAAGTTTTGTTTGCTATCAAGGAAGGGGTGAGTGCATCTATCCTAACATAGTCCTCTGCAGAAAGAGCACAGGCAGAGTTTCTTGGTAACACGAAGGTGAGGGACCTGTGTCTTCCCACTCCAGTGAAACTATCCCAAATCTGGTAATCTGGCAGAATCATTAAACCAGCTGTCCCACATCTTTGTTGTGGAAGCTCAGAGCTGCCCAGCCTGCCTGTTGGTCCCGTGACTGTGTACCTTTGCCCAGCTCCCATTTCGGTGAGAATTGAGGAGGAGGAAGGACAGGGAGTGACAGCTGAATGCCTTCGAGGGACAAAAAGCAAGCCTAGATACAGGGAGATCCTGAGTCCTAACGTTGGCTCTTGCTGGGTTCCTTTGTGGCCTTGAGTGAGGCATTGATTCCAGTTTCTTCTCACTTCGGTCTTTCCTATCAAAAAGGCAAGGAGTTAGAATTAAAATTGCTGTCATCTAAATTATTTTTAGAAAAAGAGAGGCAAGCTTCTGCTTGGCCTTTTCCTTAAAATTACCAATACGTCATAAAACATGCATGTCAAAGCTCTAGTTGCTACTACAGCATGGGGAGTTTGGTACGTAGGCTCCTGCGATGTGCGTGGCTGCCAAAAGATAGCTGTGCTGAGAGCTCGCTGGGAAGGATGGGATGTATTAATGTTATCGTTTCATGAGGTGTGAACATCGCTGGCACTAGCAGTCAGTTGATTCCCGAAGGCACTCAGAAAAGCCTGTGTTTAAAAAAGGAGCTCGTAGGCTTACAAGCTTTTTTTCGTACTAAAACTTTAATAACTCGGTCTGTGAACTCTTCAGACAGCTCTATCTGATGAGATGCATTCAGGGAGGTATTTTTGCCCAGCTATCAAAAGCGCAGAAGATTTTTGCAGTGCTGTGTTTGAAGCAGTTACTGGTGTCTTTGGAGTTCAGCACTGGCAGCTGAATGTGTTAGGCATAATATCGGCCCTGGTTCTTAGGAAGGTGGGGGAGCTGAACAGTGCTTTCCTGGGAGCAGTTCTTGGGCTAGTTTTCCTCCTGTGACTTCCAGGGAACTGAAGACAAAGTTCCTGTGTTCTGGCGTGTCACGAGCTGTGTTGGATGGGGCTGGCCATGAACGCAGCAGGAGGAAAGAGCAGTGGGTTTCCCAGCGGTTCATCGGCCACGAGGTGGCTGCTGCTTGCTTTGCAGGGCCCGTGGCCCAGACCGGGCCACGTGTGTGTGCTTGCAGTGCCTCCGTGCAGTCGGGTAGCGGCTCTTCAGGCAGCCCGGCAGGCCAACGAGATGACAAGTGTGGTTTTTGAAGGCTCCACAGCCTGTTTGGCGGGGAATGTTGCTTTGAGTTGGCTCTAGTGCAGACAGAATGTCCGTTCCTGGCAGAAGGGGTGCTGGGATGTGCCACCTACGTGCTTTCGTGTGAAACAGATTGATTTCCTCTGCTGCGAGACTGTTGGGCCTTGTGAACGGAAGCCTGGTATGTGAGGAAGATCTGGTATTTACTGCAAAACTGTGCTTCTGTTTGAAAATGCAAGCTTCTGTTTGAACTGAAATGCAGATACAGGTATACTCTGCCAGTGGCTCTGGTAATTTGTAATGGAATCGGGCACTTGTCACTGTTAGACCATAGCTGCCAGTAAAGCACTGTGGCTTTTTTTCTGTCTATGTTGTACGTTGTAAACCTTTAGAAGCTCAAACTGTTCTCTTTGTCCTAGGGAAAAATGACTCTTAAGGTTACTACTGAGATTTAAGACCCAGAGTTTAGAAACTAAGCTAAAAACCCCATCCAGATTCAAAGCAGTTCAAGAAACAGACAAGAAACTGAACAAGTAGTTCTACGTTTTAGCCCATTTTCTCTGAAATGAAGCAAATAAGCATATTACTAGAACTGGGCTACAGGTCTGTGTGGTGTGTAGGTGATGGGTGTTTCACTGGCAGGCCCAGATGACAATACTGTTTCAGCAAGTCTAATATCTTGCTTCACCAGTGGCTTTTATGTTTCAGGAAAAGTCAGTCTACTCCTGCACAAAACCAGCAGTTCTGTGTAAGGGGTGTTGCACTGATTGTGCTTCAAACCAGACCATTTTATGAAGCACGAATAAGTACAGAGGTAGTTGCAGCCGTACAGCTACAGTATGTGGTGTTTTCTGGAAGTGGATGTGGTCTGAAGGACTTCTAATTCTGCGTGCCCTGATGAATTTATTTAATCCTTTCTTATAAGCTTTACCGAGTGGGAGATTTTTTTCCAGGAATTTCCATAGTTCCTCTGGCTCCCTCTACTCCTGGAGGGAGGGCAGTGGCAGAGCTGAGTTGGTACAGTATTACTCTCTCTCTTCCCAAATCCGTGCAATACTCAGTATTTTCAAGCAGCTGGTTTACACTTACCTGTAATTTTCTGGCCAGACTCTTGACGTGCAGTGAAGCCTCACTTCTTTCTTCCTCCTCAGTAGAATTGCTGTGAAGAGAGACGAGGAAGTTGGTAATTTTTCCGTCTATAGAGTCCAAGGAGCAGAAAATTCCTGGTAGAGTCTGATACTTTCCAGTTTGTTAGTGCATGTCTTGCTTGTATTACTTCCCTGCAGCCTTCGATGAGCCCTGGAGTTCTGACAGTCTTCTCGAGTTCTTCCTCAACTTCCTTATTCAAAACTTCCTGGGATCAGGATCTTGAATTATGTTTTCCTTGCTCGTCTTTCATAATTAATGCGAGGGCTGCACCTTTCCTAAGTATTTTGGACATAAGTTTAGGGTAGAGTCAGAATGCGTTGCCCACGGGATTTTTGCGTTCAAACACAGAAGTGATTGTCAGACTCTGACAGGACACAACTGAAGATCTGCTGGTTTCCATGGAAGTCCCTTGGTTTGTAATAAGCTGTAGAACTGTCTGCTATTCCAGCTAAGTGCTTGTGTGGGGGAGTGGATATGGGGAGCGAGGAACTTGATTGCTTCTGTTATTTGCACATTAGTACCGTCCTCATGTGAAATTTATTACTTACCTTCAAACTGAATTCCCACAGATCCACTAAACAAAAGTAAGTCTTGGTGCCTCTGAGCACCATTCTTCCAAAACTGCATGTTAGACCATCCCAGTCCTCTTAAGTTCCTGACTGTGGTGTTCCTGTAGCTCTGGGATGGCTGCCCTACAGCAGCAAGTATTGTGGATCTGCCCTATGGGCAGAAAATGCCAGTTCTTTAGTCAGAAAAATTGGGATACAAGAGTGAATGAATTGCAGTAATCCCAAAATAATGTGGATTGTAGACACGCACGTCCACCACAATCTATGATTTACAGTTCCCCCAGATCCTCTCAGATACTTAAACATTTCTTGAGCAGAAAGATGAAGTGCAACCAAGCAGGAAAATACTTTTTATCATTTCAGACCTGAATTCGTATGGCAGGTTTGAGTCAACACAGTTACAGTATTTATTGAACGCTGGGTTTGCTAGCAGAGCTGCATGGGAGCGTGTTGGAGGCTGGCAGCAGAAGCAGTCATTCTGACTAGATGTGCCTCAACACGATCTTGAAATTGCAGGCACAGTGAGGAACAGTAACGAGATGCAGTCTGGCAAGCCTGCTTCCCTTAAAGAGACATTGTCTTGATGCACAGATGTGAAAATGGGGGAGAGATTTTTCAATCCCGGCTTTTCACCATGCCATATGGAGCTCTTTTTTCTTTTTTTTTTTTTTTTTTTTGTTTTTTCCTCTTCCCCAAATGAAAGCAAGGAATCCTTACCAGCACTTGAAGCGAGCTCTCGCTGCAGTGGGTGTGCCGCCCTGGGAATCGCTGGCTGATTGCGGTGGAAAGCAACGCTTCCTTCAGCGAGAGTCCCGGGGTGCCTTACAGTGCTCTGATCTGCATCTCCGACAGCATGAGCTGGATTCGTCATTAGCCTTGTGTTCCCTGAATCGAGTTCTGTTTGGGGATGTTCCACGGGTGCAATTTAAGCTCACAAATGAGGAATGACAGTGTTTGTAAAGATTATGCTGCAGGCGGCTTAGAAATCATTTAGGGAAGCAATTGTCTTCGGTTTCCTACAGACAGGCGTCATCTCTGCAGACGTCAAGGGAATGGCAAAATGAGGTGAAGAGGAGGAAGGAGAGTGTCTTTTTTTTTTTTTTGTTGGCACATATGTGAGGTTGGTGGGTGTGAAAGTCGTTTGAATTAAATGTGTGCTGCCTGCCTTGCTTGGAGGTGGAAGGGGTCTGGTTTTGTGCCTGTTCAAAGCAGGTAGATAGGTAGCATGGACAATATTTCTGCAGGGTTGGGGACAAGGAAAAATACTTCTTTTCTGTACAAAATAGAGTTTTGAAGAAGTTGCTCTTAATGCTCTTCAGTAGAAGAACCAAACACCTCTCTCCAGGCGTTTTATGTGAGTTACCGGGGTGGAGAAAACAAGTTCTGAGTTTTGATGGTGAAGTTGCGTGTGGAGACTTGGCTGTTGTGACGCCTTGCCTGGTGGTTTGTAGAGAAGGGCGAAGGAGAGGGTGCTGGTGCCACTCTGTACTAACGGAGTGCTGTGGTCTCCCATCTTCTCCTCCTCCTGATGCTGGTGGTTCCACCGCAGTTCTGTAAGAACACGTGTTGTGTGATTAAGGCTTCTTAATCGGTTTTTCTTTACCTTATTCTTAGTGTGTGGACCAGATAAGTGATTCTGTGGGAATTTGGCAAGAGAATGCCAATGTGGTTTTCTCAAACTCTTTGAACACCTTTTGTATGGAACAAGTGACTGAAATTTTAGTTCCTGCAGATAACTGTTACTGCTGTGCACTGCAGAGGGGAGCAGAGGTGTTGGGTGATACATTCAATGAATGTGGAGCAAAACCTTGTCTAACAGCGCAAAATTTTGCGTGTTGTTAGCACCTCTTCTAATATGAAGAGCTTTGGCAATGCTAAACTGTTAAAAGGGTGTTCAAACTTGAGTGAGCTTTTGAGGTGAAAATATTTTAGATAGACTAATACAATTCTTCTTTAACCCCCTGGTTGAGAACTGCAGAGCCGACTTCAAAATGCCTTTCTCTAGCAAACAGTCCTCCGTAGCAGGGAAAAATCTCTAAATTATTACTTGCTGTGTCACGTTGTTGCTGACTTGTTTCCCCTATCGCTTACATAAACCAGCAGGATAAACAGGCACAGGAAATGGCTGGTAATTCTTCTACGTCGTCGTCGGCAGATGTTAAGTGCCTGCTGCTGTGAAAAATACTCGTTTCGCCTTTTTGAAGAAGATTTGACTCCTTCTCTTGCTTTTTGTTGTTACTTTTAAGCATAAAGGATAAGTTTTCCTTGCAGCTCTGGATGGGGAGGTTTGGAATTACTTCAGAAAATTCATTTTTTTTATACTTTGAACGCCCTTTCTGTCCTGTGTGATTGTGCTGGCATTTCTGTATCAAAAGGGTTGGACTGTTGGCAATTACCGTGATCCTTGTCTTCATCGGAGCTTTGAATCCAGTGGACTATTGAATAGGCAAATAAAACCGGCTTGTTCAGGAAGATGAAACAGAGTATCTGACTGAATTTCTAATTTCATTAGAGGGAAGATTGAGACAGGGAAACATCAAGAGAAGCAGATGAATCTATTTACGCTCAACCCCTAACATGACTGAATTTGCAGGAAGATCAGCTGAGAGCAACCCCCAGCCTTGCTGCAAGGCCCTTCACCTGCAATGCAGTGCTGTGCATCTGCAGCTAGGTGGTGGAGGCAAATCCCTCTTCTCCCTCACCCTGGCACAAAGCTGTGCTGCGTTCGAGAAGAACCAGCCCCTCCGCCTGCCGCCGATGTCCCCCCTGCTTCCTCAGCAGTGTGGCATCTGATTTTTAATGGCTCTTTCGAAAACCACTGGGCTATCCTCGGTAATATCTTTATCAATGGGAGGCCGTGCTTCGTGCAGGTAGGTTACCCTCTTTAATCATTTTTGTCTCGTGAATTTGCAGTTCCTCAATAATCTCTCAAAACCCGAGAGAATAAGGACTTTTGGGAGGGTCTCTAGATGTGGATTCACATGAATTCCGTGAAAGATCCAGCATTTTGCCTTAGCATTGCTGTTCCACATTGTTTTCCTTAAGTAAAATATTGCTATATAGTTGTGGAGAGACCCTGCAGATCCAGTTAATTCTGATGATCAGTTTGCACGTTGAGAGAGCAAAAGTAAAAGCTGATCAAAGTGTTCTTAAGTAGAACAGAGGTGGCAATAAAAAAAGTACCCTAGAACACTTGGCTTTTAACATGTAAACCATTAACCATTTTTCATAGGCTCTTTATATATTTTATCTGCATTTTGCACTACTGCTGACAGCCGTTTTGGCTGTCATCTTTAAATCCCGAGTATGGATTTCTCTGCTGGCTTTAGCAGCCTTTTGTGCCTCTTGGAGTACTGTCTGTGTGAGCCAAGCAGACAGATGAGGGTTGTGGGTTTATGCATCAGTTTTTCTTTGGTATTAATAGATATTCTGCTCTCATGAAGTCTCTCTTAATCCGTATCTGCAATTGACACGGTCACTTTGGGGAAGAAGGTGGAGGGATGTAATAAAATCCAATGAATTTTCACAGGAAGGCAAAGGAAGGAGATGTGTTTTGGAGGCGATTTCATAAAGGAAATAGCACTGTAGCAATGTATGTGGCCTGAATACTGCTCACTATCACATTAGTTGGTATAATAGATTATAAGAAAGAAATTAAATGGTTTTGGATCCCCTGGACAGACTTGGATGCAGACTACAGGGTGTGTCGTGCATGAGGTTGTCAGCAGCATGATTTGTCAGCCCCTTCTTAGGAGGGGTGCAGAAAGCTTCCAGGAGAATGGAGTTTAGTGCTTCCAGTAACTTCTTCCTTGATGCATGAAATTGCTATTATTGAAGAGCATTGGGACTGCAGAATGGCACGATGTTTCTGTCTGCATCAGTGGTTCACAAGATGAATTTCCTTTTGAATCTGTTCTAATCCCCTATGTCTTGGGCAGTTACAAAAGTGGGAATCTTGAAGCAGCGTTGGGGAGAGCCGCTCTTCACTACCTATGCTGTGGGTGTGGCTGCTGGCCTTAAATTCTTTCGATCCGATCCTGCGTTCTGGTTCTCTTGATCTTGGCTGTAGGATTTGTGGTATATGACAATCCAGTCTCCCCTCCAACCTTTCCGTCCGTGGCCCTTGCCTTTGCTGCCTGCTCTTAATTTGGGGATAGTCTATGACTTTATTGGTGTCCCCCAAAGGAATATGGCAGTTCTAAAGTAGCTTTTTGACTTCCAAGACTTTTCCCTTCAATTCCTGGGGTTCCTTCTTCCTACCCCTGACTTGTAATTCTGTAGCTCACAGGGGAGGGAACATTCTGAATACTAAATATTTTGGGGCTGGATCAAGCTATGGGGTTGTTAATAAATGTCTCGTTAGCCTGGCAGCAGTGGAATGGACTGTCTGGCGGTCTTGTTGTATGGTTCGAGACCACTAATCTGTGTTGTGTATCTGTTCCTGAACTAAAAAGCCAGCAGGACTTACTGGCTCTGACAACCAACTGAAATAAATGTCGGGTGGCTTGGTTGTGTCCGGGATGACCTTTGTAGCTCCTCGTTGCTTTAATAAACTTCAGATCTGGATTGTAAATGGCTACAAGTTTAGTCATGATTAGATTGGAACGTGTGATTTCTTCCTTTTTGTGCTCCGCAGATATTTAGGATGGCTGTGGTTTTAATGTGTAGTGGTGTATTTAATGTGTGAAGCCTCAGCAGAGTGTGTCTGTAGTCGGTAAATGCTGAAGGTTCGTTCTGCTGTATAACTGCTCAGAACTGAAATACGGAATTGGTCCCATGGGTTAAGATTAGTGCAGCCACGATAGGATGCACAGGGCTCCAGCTTGGTTACGAGCTACGAAAACTGCATCCAAAAGCCCATATGCATTAGCATAACCAGTGGCTGCCTTAACATTTCCTCCTTCTTTGAGCAAAACTAGATGAGTTTGAACTAGGATGGTGGAAGGTATCAGTTATATCTGCTGGAACAATAGTTCCTATACAAGAAACTTCCACTAATTCACACTGACAGGGAAGCTCGTTGCTAAGAACGTTATCTCATGCTTGTACGTCATTGCTGTAAAGAAATTGGTGGCCCGCCTCTTTGGCCAACTCCTCCAGCTTTTCTTAATATCTTGTACTTCCAAGAAAAGCAAGCTTAGTGTTAATGTCCCCAATGTCATTAAGTCTTGCCAGTGCAAATGGGCTATAGGCACTGGTTTCCTTGTAAATGCTTGCTTTGTCCAAAAGGATATTGAAGATTAAACTTTGTAGGCAATTAACCATCCCCTGTAATGCTTGTAAAGTAAATAACTGAGCTGTTTTAGTATTACTGTGTCATGAGCTGTTTGGCTGTGAGCAGTGTGCTGCCCTGAAGGAGGAGCTGGGGCACAGGGGACAGAGCAATATGTTTTAGCTCAAGGAACTTGAACACAGCTTAAATGTATGAGAGCAATGAGGTGGCCTTTGCCAGCACGATCTTCACAAGCAGCAACTTCGAGTAGCACGTTTAGGGGAAAGTTAAACACAGAAAATTAATGTTTTTATTTATGAATGTGGGAGTGAAAAAAAAAAGCTACCTCAGCGCCCGATTTCAGTCCCTCTGCAATCACAAGCTCTCAGAAGGGCTTACAGGACATCTGCTCTGTGTACTCCCACTCCCTGTAGTTCAGACAACTGTAACAAACTTTAGACCTTCAGTGAAGAGATGAGCTAGAAGTGCAGCCCACCACATGAGAACAGCAGAAACCAAGGGCGATATTAAGGATTTTGGAGTGCTAAAGTGTTAGAAGCAGGATTGTTAAATGTTTGTTTGATCTCAAAAGTGAAAGGGATAAAGGGCACAAGTTCTAAAACACTGTTTTAATTTTTCTTCCCAAAGGAGTAAGAATTAATTGATGTTAGTCTTCAAAATAACACTCATCAACATTTAAATCTTCAGGTTTTATATGAGGTAACATCTTAAAATACAGATTTCCTTCAGAAAGGTCCCCACTGAATGGAAGGCTGAGAAGGGGTTCAGAGACTAGCGTTTCGGTGGGATTACTGGGCTTTTAACTCGCTGTCTTGTCTGGTCTTTCCTTTGTTCCGCTCTAAAAGTGGATCTAGGGCATTAAATTGTATTTCTCGGCAGTATATGAAAAAATTGTTTCCATCTACTTTTATACTAGCTTAGGAGTAAAAGCATTTAAAAAGTTTTTTCTGAACCCTGAATATTGCATCTCCTCCATTATCGGCAATCCCTCGTGTGAAGTGAAAGCTGCTGAATTGAGGAGTAACGTGAGACATGCAGTGTGTTCTCTTTCAGACCCGACCCTCAGCATCGGGGCCCTGCTGCTCATTCGGAGAATGATCTTCCAGAGCAAGAGGAAGAAATCCTGGGGTCAGATGACGATGAGCAAGAGGATCCAAATGATTACTGTAAAGGTGAGCACTTGCCTGTTTAAGACACAGGATTTTCAATGTAATCAAGAAATACCCTCGATTTTCCTATCTACTACAGAGAATGAGAATAGGCTCCCACGTACTTTCAGTGTTTTTTAAAACTGCATGACGATAATATTTTTTCAAGCTAATGTGAGATGGTTCTCCAGGGTTCCCTCTGTTGTCAGTCAAGATTCGAGTTGGAGAGCTGTTCTTAATGCATGTGTTTAAAGCTGTTGGCTTTTCCTCTCTGCCAGAGGGCTTTCAAAAATGGTAAGAGCAAGTACACATTCAGTTTCTTTTTGATTTTTATCAGAAAAAGGACCCTTTCAAATCCTTCAAGTCAGCTTCAGATTCTGTGCTCTTTTCTTTTGAAGAACATCATCTTAGTATCCATTCTTCAGATGACTTTGTCTGCAAATATAGTCTGTTTCTCTGAGTAGAAACTAAATACGGAGCAAATGGAAATACCAAAGTATATAATTCAATATCAGATTGTCTTTTAACGTAGCAAATACTTTTTAAAAGACAGAACACTGATCGTACAAGTTCAACTGATCAATTAGTGGATGCTTGGATGTGTGGCCCCACCTCCAAGCCCTTTGGAATTCTACTTCTGTGATATTTGTTGTATATATTGAATAAGAAAGAGGGAGAAGCATGTAACAAATGTTATATATGTGAATAAAATAAAATGCAAAGTAGAAGTGGCACGAGGAACTTGAATTGCAGTGTTTCTTACACTTCAGTGCTTTACTTCAAAGCATTTACATTACTTTTAGCGTGCTACCCAAGTATTTGTGGGATTTTGTTTGTTGTAAAGCAAGTGGGAAGAAAAAAGCCACTGTGTGAACTGGCAGTTGGCGCAGCTGTCACTGTCGTAACTGAAATCTTTAAGTGAAGAAAAGGGACTTCTGCTGCTTGAGCTAATGAAATAATGGACAGCAATCCCATGTCTTGTTTGTGAACCAGTCAATCAAGTGGGATGAATCTTCCTGACAAAGGATGTCTTTCATGGGCAGTATTTGCTGGCCACAATTGAATAGTAAGCACCTGGAATCTAGGGTGTAATTCCAGGTTCTGGCAAAAATTTATGCCTTAACAGTTGCAGATTCTTCTCTTCATTCTGTTTCTGCCAGTTCCCATGTGGCTTTATCTGGCTTTTCGTGTCTTTTGCTTCCGTCGTGGAATCCTCCTGCATAGTCAGCAGCTTGAGAGATACTAGGGGTACAGGGAGGAGACTTCCCTGTTTTCAGTGGTGATGGTAAATGGCAAGTGCCTTCCAGTCAGGAAAACAGTCGAAAGGAAGCGCTGTTGGGATCCCGGGTGCAGTATTCGTTCCTCTTACAGCGACAGAGCATGCAAAAGATTTATCTGTAAAGAGTCCGATACTGAATATCATGAGCTCTTTTCCAAAGGTGGTCAGCCTGGCAGACTTCAGATGCTTTCGCTGAGGAAATAATCTTTTGTGATGCCACAGTGATGGCCTGCATTGAAAAGGAGGAAAAGTCAGTTATTCCAGTTCAATTACGTTAAAACTTTTCAGTCTACTAGATTCAATCTACTAGAGGGCTGTTCACAGCTCTTCCTCTAGCACACTGTATATTTGTTCTAGCAAGATCCAATTAGAGAAACATTTGCATTTGTTTATATGTTAAAAAGTTTAAACAGGTCAAATAAGTCTGCCTGGAGTTGTGATGCTTGTTCCACATACCTGCTCTTCAGCACTTGCGTGATATATACTTGACTCTTGATATATCAACTTCCCACTGTTCTTCTAGGTGGCTACCATCTTGTGAAAATAGGAGATCTCTTTAATGGACGATACCACGTGATTCGGAAGCTTGGATGGGGCCACTTCTCCACTGTGTGGCTGGCTTGGGACATCCAGTAAGTCCTTCTGTTCTAGCTAGCATTCTGGTGGGAATGCACGGCATGGCGCAAAGATGGTCAGAAAGCGTCTTTTTGCTTTTAGATGTAAACACAAAACATAGCTGTCCCCATCCAAACACAAGAGTTTCTTTTGCTATGGTGCGTGCAGGTGTGTGGGAGGGAGTTAATGGGACAAACCACGTGGTTTGGAAAGAGCGCTCTTGTGTTGGGCAGTCCCTGACCTGTTACTTCATTTTGTGAGAAATGACTAACATTGATTTTATAAAAAACTTTTTTATAAAAAGACACAAAGACAACCTTTATGAGTGCTTAAAGCTTATTTTTCTATGATGCCTTAAATAAGTAGCTCTCTTATATGCGAAAGTAGTAGGATAATCCTAGAGAATAAGTTCTTTGTATGAGCATTAACAGTCTCCAATTTACTTAACCGTGTGTGTAGAGGGAGGAGATTTGTGGCAATGAAGGTGGTGAAGAGTGCGGAGCATTACACGGAAACAGCACTGGATGAAATCAAGTTGCTAAAATCGGTGAGTGCCTGAGAGTGGGGTGCAATTTTTTTATTTTATTTTAATTCTTTTGGGGAAGTTCGCATTAGTCACATGCTTGATATTTCTGGATCATCTTGCTGCGAAGAATTTGGAGAGGAATCTAACAGTAGTGCAGTAGATCTGACTTCAAAATATATTCCTGCCTGGGAGTTACCTCAGGGAACACAAAATGAATCCTCTTTTTCTCTGCAGGTCCGCAACAGTGATCCAAATGATCCAAGTAAAGAGAGAGTTGTCCAGTTATTAGATGACTTCAAGATTTCAGGAGTGAATGGGTCTCGTATCCTTTTGTGGAATAAAGGCAAAGAACTGCATAAAGACGGGAGTTTGCTGGGTAGCTGCCATGTCGGAGCCGGTGAGCAATGCTCAGGCATCCTTGTCACTGCCCAAGGAAACCTGCTGTAGAATCTGCCTCAAAACTGCCTGCTCAGCTCAGATCCGGAACGCTCGGTCAGCCTGACATAGTATGTGTACGTTGTGGAGACGGCTCTTCTTAGTCATGCTTTAACGTGAGAGGTGGGGTGGCTGCATCTGTGCTGTGAATCAGGACTGAATGGCTCAGTGTCTGAGGGGCCTCTGGTAAGAGAGCCCGGCTATCTCAACCCCTCAATTTGCAAGCAGCCTGGTAATAACCCCTTGTTGAAGTTAAGCAGTACAAAATGTTAAGATCCGTAATTAAAAATAGCAAACACATGCAGTCTATAACTTGGTAATAAGGTGGTTTTCTAGTTTTCTAGTTACAGAAGCATCTTACCTTGGACTTCATCAACATTGTTAGGATGTTTAAAGCGTATTGCTTTGAAAATCCTCTGTAGTTCTGTGAACAGCTTTCTAATGGGCAGAGATTTTGACAAATCCTAATAATGCACCCTTAAAATTTGAAAGTTGGACTTCTGTGCGTGTTTCAGCTTTGTGGTACTTCGGACTTGAAATATTTCAGTGAGAATTACTAGGCTGCTTGAGAGAATTGAACTGTAAGTTATAAACTTTCCACCACTTTTAGGAAACAGTAGCCCTGTAATATATTTCCTCTGTTAACTTTTTTCTAGTACCTAGCACCCAGTAAATGTTGACTTGATCTTGTTTTTCTTTCACTCTTGTGAAACAGATGCTTTCTGCCAGTGTAGAAGAAAAGCAGTCTAATAAACTCCTAGAAGTTTGGCTTCTAAAGCAAAGGCATGATACTGAATATGTCACTGGAGTGACTGTAGCTGTTGAGATCTTCTAGATAAAAAGCAGATAATGTAAATATTGTTGAAGGCCAGGCTTGTCAAAAGTTTGTTTTGCTGGTAAGAGGCCAGGGAGGGTGGAGAAAGTAACTTTCTTGTTCTGAAGATGACTTATGAAATGAAAAATTTCTTATCTTTTCAGGTAATGCTGGTACAGAGAGATCTGTCATCGAGTTTTGCCTGGGGCAACAGTCGAGGCTGTTCCAAAATGTATGTTGCTGGCTTGAAGCTGTCTCTGTACTAGCAGGAAATACTAACGCACACTTGCTCCTGTAACTGGCTCCTGCTCTAAGCAGGAGGTTGCTACTGCTGCATTAGGACCGTTGTCCTAACGAGCTCCATCCCTCTGGTTTAGGTTTTAGAGAACAGCACTGATGTCTAGGATAGGATGGTGCTGTTAAGGAAGGAGTCTTCTCTAAACTGAGTCAGAAGGATGAGGGTTCTTTAATATAAAACACTTAACTGGTGTGGATTTCTTTTGATCCTTAGTCCTGGGAATTCAGGGCTCTTTGGGTCAGGATGTTGATCTTTTTCCTTGACTGAGTTCCAGATATCTGTATGGTGTTTGAAGTTCTAGGGCATCATCTCCTGAAGTGGATCATCAAGTCAAATTATCAGGGGCTTCCACTCCCTTGTGTCAAAAAGATCATCAAACAGGTAAGTTCCAGTTCTGACTGCACTGGTTCCCCTTGACCCTGTGAGAACGGGTTCACTCATCTTTCTCAGATCCAAGAAGACAAAAGCTAAAAATTGGTGTATCTCATGCAACAAAATCATTCTTGGATCAATATTTCCTTTCTCTACTGCAAAAACCTGCTACAGATACTTATTTTCTGACCCTTAAACTGTGATGGGAGGCCAGCTTGGCTTTTAACATTATCTTACCATGGTTATTCCTCCTAAGTGCAAGTATTTTTTGTATTTTTTTTTTTACTCTGTCGCTGTAAATACACTCCTTAATGATGGGAAGAGCAAGAGAAACCTGTTCTTCTTCCTGGATGGTTGCCCAAGAATAAACATCCTTCTGCATGTGAGGTGGAGGGGAGGAGGAAAGCGTAATTTTATTGTAAGGTATTAAGATTAGATTTTCAACTGTGGTAAGTTAAGTTATGAGGGTAAAGAGACATTATTTTGAATTCATAGCTAAAATCTGTATGTGAATCTTTTTCTGGAACTGAACCACTGATCACATTAGCTCTACTCTGGAGTATTCTCAAACACAGAAGCCCTTCACGTTCCTTAGTCAGGCAATTTGCATTGTCACGTCACTCAGTTTGCTCATTCTTTGCTCTAATGACCGATTTCCTTCTCCCCTGTCTGCAGGTTCTTCAGGGTCTGGATTACTTGCACACAAAGTGTCGAATCATTCACACGGACATTAAACCCGAGAACATTCTCCTGTGTGTTAACGACCAGTATATCCGCAGACTGGCTGCAGAAGCGACGGAGTGGCAGAGATCTGGGGCTCCCCCGCCATCTGGCTCTGCAGGTGCGTTTTTTCCTGAAAATGGATGCTCTTTCCCCCTCCTAACCCCCAAATCATCGCTAATCTCACTAGGGGAAAAATTCCAGACTGAGCACGGTGGAACAATAATGCAAGTCACCTCTGAAAAGGCAGCTGTGAATTGGGAGGTTAATCAAAAGTTGTAACGCAGAGTTGGTGAGGAAGTTTGTGTAAGAAGAACGGAGGGAGGATACCTGCGCGCTGGCGCCTGCTTTCAGCAGAGCTGATGGGGCACTGACAGGTGGTGGGGCTGTCAGTCTGGTGTGGCCCACACTGCATAAACGCTACTGCACTCAGTCCAGTGCTGCAGTGAAAATGCGGTGAGGTGCTTCCTGCACTTTCTTCAAAAGTTTATTTCCTTTTGTTCCGTGATGCTGGAAATGCATTTTATGAAGGTCTCAACAAGATGCTTTTACCTGTTGTCAGTTTGCCAAAGTCTGAGAAACCTGTAACAGAAACAGCTTCCTTGACGTGCTAACATCCCTGAAGATCTGAGAGCAAATTTCCTCCTGTTCCTCCTCAGAATATCCATCTGTACCAGCGTGTAGTTTCCAAGAACTACTGCAGTGTGTATTGGAAGGCTCTGTCAGTCATAATCTTAAAACGCCAACGTTTGGCTGAGCCCATCGTAGCTGAGCTTAGGGAAGCTCCCGTAGCTTTGGTATTCTAATGTTTTGATTTGCATTTTCTTTTCAATAAGATGCATAATACATGCAGTAAATGAAGCTGCATGACAGGAAGTTTAAGTCTTTGATATCAGTCAAGCAAGTCTACTATCTGGAATTTTAATTATGCATTTACTCATTTAATGTTTTTCTCACTCTTTCATTCTTGCTGTACTTTTGTAGACAAGTGAGCCTTCAAAATGATATCTTTAAAATGTTGGTACCAAACCACGTATGAAAAAGCTTACCTTAAGATAAGAATGCAGTTGGGTTTTGAATATAAACGTACTAATTTACTGATCTTCCTTTCCCTTTCAGTGAGCACTGCACCACAGCCAAAGCCAGTAAGTGTCCTAGCCTCCATGTGTAAGTACCCACCTACGTATAGTACCTGCTGCGTTGTTCCACGGTGCAGTTGGAGTTGAGGGAAAGCAACCTCCGATCGCCAGGAAAAGTGTGGTTTGTGTTTGTCAGGGACAAGTGTAGGCATCGGGCTCAATGCTGTCGTGGAGATGTACGTAGCGTTAGCTCAGACCTCGCCGGAACGAGTAGGCTTTTTGGTGGTCTGAAGGTGACTGTTGTCTGTGGAGTCCGAGATCCCTCCTTTGGAGAACACTGTCTGTTTCTCAGGTCAGGACAGCAATGTGCTGCTAAGAGCCATGGACAACTGCTCCAAAAACCTTAATATCTGCTTTTTATCTGGGAGGAGAACTGCCTAGCGTTCTCATCCCAGACTGGTTCCTCAGCTCTAAAATGAACTAAAACTTGATGCATTTTCGATTTTACTGAAATAAGAAATGCTAAGTCCAGTTGTTCTGCTTGCTTCTGTGTAGGCTGACAAAATGTCAAAGAATAAGAAAAAGAAGTTGAAAAAGAAGCAGAAACGGCAGGCAGAGCTGTTAGAGAAGCGAATGCAAGAGATCGAGGAAATGGAGAAGGAAGCAAGCCCTGGGCAGACACAGCCTGAAGAGGAGGAAGAAGCTCAGAGCCCTCTGGAAATGCTCATAAAAGCTAATCCGCCAGAGGAAAATGTCAGCAAAAAGCCAGGTAAGGACCTAAAATGCTGCTAAAGTAGCAACACAACAGGGTTGTCCTTCCCCTCATGCTGGCATGAGTAGAGCGAGCACCTTTCGCAGAGGTGGCCATTGTCATCTAACCTTCTGCGTCGCGTTCTGGCTGCCTAAAGAGGCCAGGAGACTTGCTGGTACAAACTGGGTCGGTGAATGATTGTGTTCAGTCGCGTTTTGAGAACTGCCTGCTTCTGAGGGCTCCCTTGAATGGCTTCAGGTATCGCTTTGTTTAGGCATACTCTGCTATCTTCTCCTTTTCCACTCTTCCAGCTGAAGTCGTTGTGCAAGAGCAATCTATTCTAATGGAAAGCAGCGTGGAAAAATGTGTAACAGAAATAAACTGCAATGGAGTGATACAAATGACGGACTTCCCGGACTCTGGCAATCAAGGGTCTGTGCGACTTGAGGATGACCTTCATAACGCCAATGACTGTGGCGATCACCCTCGTACGCAGAAGGAGGAGAACTTCCATAGTTGTAACTACAGTCAGCGTAACGGTGACTCGGAGAACAGGCCTCCAGAAGCAATGTCGGACTCGTTCGTGCCCTTAGTTTCAGAAGATTCCATGATGTGTCAGCCCACGTCCACCGAAGAGCGATCATTCAATGAGCAGGAGATTAACCATTTGCAGGAAAGCATCCGGACAGAGATACCTTCAGAGGACGAGAATGAGAATAATGGCCCGTCCGACAACAAAGGTATAAGAGGAACCCTGCGAGAAAGGGCTCCTTTCTCCTGGATGTGGGGGAGTTGTGTTACAACACTTCATCAGGGTATTAATAGAAACCTCCAGTTTGTAGGCTGAAGTGCTCAGAACCACCTGTTTGAGGCTTTTCCTCCCAGGAGTGATTAACCTGACAGTCCTACTCTGAGACACTTCCTGTTTGTTGCTTCTAATTGTGCTCGTAACTTAGTTTTGACTATTGACTGCATAAGTATTCCCACTTTTAACAAGTACCTATAGGTTTGTTTTTCAGTACAGGAACATTCCCTCCTTTGTATCAGGTGTTGCTTATGTGACTTTGGTTAATAGAAACATGAGTCTACGAACTGTCACTGGCTGTTAAATCGTGGGATCAGTGCTGCTCTGTGTTCTGACAGTTTTGTTCCTGACACAGGTGACTCCTCTCAGTTACTTGAGATGAGTAAGTGTTTTCCCAGAACTGGAAATGCGGCCTGACTGAAACAAAGCTTATACAGCATAGGGAAAAACCTCTCTAATGCTTTTATTTAAATATGACTTGTTCCGGGGGGGGAAAGCTGTAAGTCTTGTAGGTTTAGGAGAACATAAGAGACACAGTAGCCTACAGCAGTTTAAACATGCTCTGTGTGTGTGTGTGTGTTAAAAACCTGACTGCATTGATAAAACTGTCCTTTTCTGCATCTTTGAATCAAGGTCAGGTGAAGTACACCTGCTTGGAGGAGGAGGGACTTTTTGTACTTTAAAAATTTCTGTAGCCTTTTCTTGGCGGAGTACTGCTGGGGAGTTTCATGGGCGAAAAGGATTTGAAACTTGCACTGCATTTAGTTGGATGCCCCTGCTAGATTACTAGGTCTGCTTTGCTTCTCACAGCTCTCTCCCAAATTGCCTTAGAGCCACATCCGGATGTAATTTAGTGACTTCATATTTTTGCTCGCCACTGTGTCACTGAGTTTTTTCCCAATATATGCTTTAGCTCTTGTAACTGTGCTGCAGCAGTGAGTGACAGGTATGTCAGAAAGATGCTGTAATGTGTGGACTCTGCTTCAAAGACTTAAGAGGACTTAAGTGTTGAGAGGTGTGTTTGTTTCTAGCAATGCCCTTATTTAAAAAGCCTGTCTAGAGGCAGACAGACTGTATAAGGGTGTGCGAAGGGTGCTGGGAACTGGTCAGTCTTGCCTGTGCTTGCTTGTCCTTCTGCTTTATAAGGCTGGTTGGGTCTGGTGTTCGTGGTGCAGACTGGTGCTGCTTCTTACACCTCAGCTTTGGGAAGGGAAAAGTTCTGATCCGTCACCAAAACCCTTCCTGGGTAGGGAGAGGGCTGTAGGATTTGGGCGACAGATGGTGACACTGTCCATATAGCTTTGATCAGCTGTTGTACATGTTGCCTCTAGGAAAATCAACTGCTGGGAATTTCCTTCTTAATCCTCTTGAGCCCAAGAATGCAGATAAGCTCAAAGTGAAGATAGCTGACCTAGGAAATGCCTGCTGGGTGGTAAGTTTACAATCTTTTCACATTGACTATTTAAACCTGCTAATTCATTCACAGCATGCCAAGATGGAAAGGAATCTGTAAAATAGATTCTATCTTGGACCTGCTTGTGAAAGTAGTGACGGTTTGAAACGGTGTTGGGGGGGAAAAAGGAGGAGGGAGCAGGGACGTGAAGAAATGGTCCTGTGACGTAGGATTTCAGCCTGTGTTCTGGGTGCCCTTCAGTCATCAGATCACTTCTGACAGGCCCATGAAGTGTCACATAAAACTTGTGGAAATCTGCATATGCGAAACTTCTGGAGTCTGAGCTCTCCTGGAGCATGAGGAAGCTGCAACCAGTCGCTCTGATGTGCTAGTTCTGTAGCTTATCAGCTTGTCAGAGCCTTTCAGCCGATTCGTGAGCGCATGAAAGACTCAGAAATAGTTTTGTTCTTTGATGGTGTGCTGTGCTGCTTTTCAGGGTTTGACGTTTCAAATAGAAGAAATGTCTTTTGCTTGGCTGCTTAAATGGCAGAATACTTCAGATCGTAGGGGAGAGATGAGTCTCAGACTCAGAATTGCCCATCAGGCTTGCAGCGTCTGGCAAGGTGGTTCTCCCACAGCGGTGTGGCTTGTGTGCTTGAAGGCAGCTGAGTCATGGGCTGGCTGCTGTGATCGGGTAAGAGGGGGTGCAGCTTCTGAAACAGGCTTCCCTTACTCTGTTTTTGTGGCTTGCTTTCTTCCAAATTGCTGGACTGTTTTAGTTAAGGAGGAGTGTCTCATGGAGAGCTTTTAAACAGTACCTGTAGGAATACAGGGAGATACTTAATGAGGATGGGAAATTCAGCTGAAATGTAGTGGGAGTGAGCTTTGATCAGCTCTGGCCTTCCAGGTGGTTGACTCTCCTCTTTTAAATGCTCTCTAATTGTTTAGTAAAATGTTTCTTCCATTTAGCACAAGCACTTCACTGAAGACATCCAGACAAGACAGTACCGCTCCCTGGAGGTGTTGATAGGATCCGGGTATAACACCCCTGCTGACATCTGGAGCACGGCCTGCATGGTGAGTGCTGTCATCCGGGGGTTTTAAACTGGTTCTGGGGAGCATTCTGGGAAACTCGTGTGTGCTGTGCACAGTCACTAGCCAAGCCTGGCAAAAAACCCTCACAGGTGTTCAGCCAGCTTCCAGGCTTGCTGAATACCATGTTTCCCTACCAAAATTGTTTCTTTTATTATTTTTGTTTTTGCTACGTGTGGCTTTCCTTTGGAAAGTTAGTTTTGTTGTACAGCACTGGCAGATTTCAAATATAACTGCACTTTGACACCAAGCTTTGTGGAAAAATGAGACGACTGTGCAATTGTGAAGACAAAATCTTTTTAAACAAAGAGCTTTCTGCTGCATCCAGCACTGTTTCACAGATGTCTGCAGTAAAAATTCATATTTTAATCATATGCATCCTCTGCATGCTTGGAATCATTTGTAATCTGAGCAATGCTGAGGCCGAAGCTGTTCCTGTAATAGCTGACAAATGTAGAATGTGGTGATTTGTAAAGAAAAAAACAAAAAAATCAGTCTAGGCATGTGCCTCTGGTGTCTCCATCCTGTGTTTTCTACAAATCGGAGCTTGAGGTTTATTTTTTAAGCTTGGAAGACAATAGGTGAAGTAATTTTTGCTGGCTTGGGAAACAAGCTGTGATTTTTTTTTTTTTTTTTTTTTTTAATTTTTTTTGGATGAATGTGGTAAAACAGAATGCGGTAGGATCATGTTGTCTCTGCAGACTGTGCAGCCAAAATTATGTGGTGGTTACTCTGCTTAATGCAGTAGCTAGAGTACAGCAGCACATAAAAAAACCTAAGAATACAGAAGGTCAGAGGTACTGTTTTGAGTAGAAGTGAATACCTAAAGGGTAAACGAGTCGTGGAACTCGCGAGTGGTGAGTTGAAATGAATGTGAATGTGTTTCTCACTTAAAGTTTTGTATCTACAGGTGAATGTTCAGAGATTAACTGCTTGAAAAATGTCTTTTTAATATCTGAAATTTGGAGGGAGGGGTGAATCTTTGTGAATAATCTGGATGTGATGTTTCGCAAAACGCCGTTGAGGCGCAGAGGGGCTGAGCCTGTGAAGTGCCTCCAGTTTGTCCAGTCTCACGCAAGCGAACTGCCTTGTGCTGCGACCCAGAGTTCATCGCGGGTGTACATCATCGATGTAGTTGCACATCGTGAGATGGTGATGGTGAACTAGAGTTCTATGGGTCACTCTTCCCACCGCTTTGCTTCTGGCCCGCAGAGAGATGCAGAATCGACCTGCAGGACATCCAGCCCTGTGTGAAGCGCTCTGAAGCGACTTAACCTGCTCGTTTCTGTTTGTTTAGGCCTTTGAGTTAGCAACAGGGGACTATCTCTTCGAGCCTCATTCTGGGGAAGATTACTCACGGGATGAAGGTGTGTTTGTCTAAGTCTTTCCTTTTTAAAATGGGATGTGACACCTCTTCAGAATGAGCTTTCTGTTGCGAGTTAGCGGCGCAAAGGCTCCCTGCAAAGAGGTGGTTTACCCAAATCAGGGGTGTTAGGGGACAGCTGTGCTCCAGCCCCTGCAGTAAACCACTGCGCAATAAAGTCCATGTTCCTGTTCTGATGTTTTCCAGTCCTCTGTCTTGCTTCTCAAACTGTTCCTGCCTCAAATGGCCCTTACCTTTTTTTTTCCCCCCTTGCCTTTGTCCTTGCTTAATGTAACCTGATTTCAGGTGGATCTCGGAGTAATTTTTAAGGGAGATAGTGTCTTTGTCCTTATATCCCAGAGAAGGAAACTGGGCATCGAGATGTCTTGTGTGGCTGCGTCTCATTGTCTTTTCTTTTGAAAAAATGCAGATCACATTGCATTGATCATAGAACTTCTGGGGAAAATACCTCGCAAGCTCATTTTGGCAGGAAAATATTCCAAGGAGTTTTTCACCAAAAAAGGTAAAAAGGAAACAAAGGAAATGTCACTCAGCCCCTCGTCCCCTGCCCCAAATATTTCCAGTGCCTTGCTGGAAATACCAATTAACAATAGATGCAAGCAAAGATGCCTGTTCAAGGCTTTCCTTTGTTTTATGAAAGGCTTTCTCAGTAAAACCGCAGCTAAATATAAGGCGTTCTTCTCTGACTGCTAAAAGTATCCTGCGCCCTAGGACTTCACATCTGGGTGCAGATCAAACGCAGCAGGTAGAAAAGCAGTCCTGTAGATGTTTACTCAGACTTGATTTGGTTTTATTTAGCTGATCTTTGTCAAGAAGAGGTGTTGACTCACCTTTGAAGTCTTCTCTAGATGCCTTTGTTCCATTTCTAGCATGCCAGTCACCTACATCATGCCTTGCTTCCCGAGCTGTGCTGCTCGGGATGCGCTCTGCCTTGTTGCTGATCAGAAAGCCCTTGGTCCTTCAAATTTACTGAGTCTCAAGAAGAAGTTTTTGACCTAGTTTAATACTTTTCTTTTTTTTAATAAAACCGTTTTTTAGTAATGTCTTGCTTCCTCAAACGGTGCTGCGTGTATTCCAGAGTCAGTGTCGCAGTGTTTATCTGTCATGTCAACAGGTACAATCGGTGGTTTAATGGAGTTAAACAATATTGGGTCAGAAAGAGCAGGAGGGAAGGAAGAAGCCTTCAGGGAAGTACGTTTCTAGAACAGTCCTCAAAAGCAGATAGAAAAGGTGGTTTAGTGTCATCGATTTCTCCCTTCAGCATGCCCTGCCGTGCTGTACTCCCTGTGCCCGGCCATTCGGAGCCGATTCCGAATTCGGTCGGTCTGGTGTAGCCGCTCGGCCTGTTTTATTCAGCCGCTCTGCTCCCCCGTCTTGCGCTTACGCCTCTCTGTCTTGGTTTTCAGGTGATCTGAAGCACATCACCAAACTGAAGCCCTGGGGCCTTTTTGAAGTCTTGGTGGAAAAATACGAGTGGTCCCAAGATGAGGCAGCTGCATTCACAGACTTCTTATTACCCATGTTGGAGCTGATCCCGGAGAAACGAGCTACAGCAGCGGAGTGTCTCAGGCACCCCTGGCTCAACTCCTAGAGGCGTCGACCCAGCGCCGCAGCACTACACTCTGGTTTACAGCATAGCGTACACGCACCCACCTGCCCCTTCCCAGCTCCCTTGGTTTTGTGTTTTTTTTTTTGTTGTTGTTTTTCCCCTTGTTCATTTTCGGTGTGAAGTTCTTCCTTCAAGGCTTCCAAGATTTTAGATAAACCTAACCTGTTCTGCTGAGTTTGTTTGTGTGACTTGATGGGGACTCTCCTCAGCCAGTGGGCATCAGCTGTGTTTTGCCTTGATTGGGCTTCGCCAAAGACTCATTGACCTGACTATGAAGTTTTTTCCCTGAGTCTCCTCGCTGTTACGCACTGTGTGTCACAGGTGGGAGCTCACCTGTGCTCAGGTAGGCTCCCTTAGCTGAATTTGAACTCCCCTTTCCTCACGAGGGGGATGTGAAGATCCAAACTCCTCCTTATCTCGCTGACTCAGGAGTCCATTTCCCGCCGTTGATCCCGTAGCTAGCAATGGGGTGAGAAGTAACAGATGGCGCCAAGGTGGTGTTAGTTCCTCGTAGAGCAAAGACCTCGAAATCCTCCCATCATTTTCTAGGTGACTGCTGTATTATTTGCTTTCCAGCCACGTAACTTTTCTTTAGTTCTAGCGGCTTAAATCTTTCGAAAAGAGCTATTTAAACCTAGGTTTTAGTCTCCTTTGTTTCTTCCTCCAAAGTGCCCTGGCCCTTTACTTTTTCCTTCCCTGTGCCCAGATAGTCAGAATAGTTTCTGAACTCGGTGACGTTTTCTACTTTCATGCCTGTGCCTGTGACTAAAAGATGACAAGCAAAATAAGCAAAAGCTGGAACTGACTCAACGCACAATCCTCCGCGTACAGATGGGTGCCCCCTTTCGCTGCAAAGAGGCAGCCTTGTTGCAGGCAACGCTTCCAACCTTTTAGTGAGCTGTAAGTTTTTTGGGTTTTTATCCCTTACTGGCACTTTTTTTGCCTTGCTTGAGGCGGTTGCTGTATCTGTGAGAGATTGATGGGCTTTCACTGATGCAGTCTACTCTGGCTCTTAATTTCTTTTCAAATTCAGTTTTTCCCAAGGGAAAAGGGTGGCAGCATCTGTGTCGCAGCCGTGCGGTAGCCCTTGACTTTCCAAATCAACACTTGAAGGCCCAGTGTAAAGATTTCTTTTCCTACTTCCTTCAGGTGCTGGCCTTCAGGAATAACTTCCCAGGGTGGGACTGCCTTTTATTTTCTGGGCTGTTAGCACAAGGAGAGCTAGAAGAAGTGGAAGAGAACTGACTTTTTCATGTAGATAGTGGATTAGAAGAGTTACCCCAAGTAAAAATGTTCTGTGGGGCTTCTGTATAAGCTGCTCAGAAGGGGGTTGGATATAATGAGTTAAATGGGTTAATTTTAATTGAAAGCTAAATCACTGTGGCATTTGATCATCTCATGATGGCTTCTTCTAGACTTGCCCATCCTATGACAGATTCAGTGCATCCTACTCTAATCTAAAGCAAGATTTGGCAGCGTTGAGACTTCAGAGGCGCTTCCTTCCCCTGGACCAAACAGGCCTTTGGATTCTTGGTGGCTCTCAGAGGACAGAAGTTGCTGCAGGAGCGTGCTGGAGGCTGCGCAGATGCTCTCGAGATGGTTACGTTGCCAAAGCTGCCAAAGCCCGCTGTTAGGTGTCACTTGTGTGTGTGTGTTTGGAAATCCCGGTTCGTTAAGGATCGTTCGTTCATAAACCTCCGTGTCATTTAATCAACTGGAAAAGAGTTTCTCCGGTCCAGTGCCTGATTGGGCTTATTAATGCAACTCATGCTGCATGTTCTCTTAGGAGTAGATCAGGTTCTCTATGCATATAATCTAAAATTAAAGGAAGGTAACATACCAAAAGAGTTTTAACTGCTGATTTGACGTTGGGTTTTTTTCCCCCCTTTCATCTGGAGTTTTCCAGTCGTGTGTCACTTCCCTGTCTGTTCCAGAAGGACTGCAGGCAGGACTGGGTTCCAAAATACCCGCTGTCTCCATACTGTGAAGGTACATGGGCAGGGCAAACGATTCCTGGTGTCTTGAAAGCTCCCCCGGTCCTGCGAACTTGAGACTGGCTGATGAAAGAACTTTTCCCTGAAGGGGTCTGCACGCTTCGCCTCCGAGAGCTCCGTCCCCTCCCTCCCTCCCTTCCCTCTGCCACCCCTGACTGGAGGAGGAGGCTTTTACCGCGGCAGCCAAGGCTGGAGGTGGCTCGTGAGTTGAAGCCCCGCAGGAGCAGCTGTCAGGGTTCAGTCTCGTGCTGTGTGCTCGTTCACTTGAGGTTTGTTAAATTTCCAAATTGCCGTAAAGTGCTCACACTAACGGATTTGTACTTGCTGTGTCAGTCTAAAACCTGAAGGAAAATACATTTTTATTCTTTCTACTCGGGTGCTTTGTCTTTTTTTTTTCTTTGTGAAAGCCGTACAATAAAGAGATTATTTAATAACTGAGCCTTACTCCTCATACGTGCCCTCTGTAAGTCTGTTCCTTCTGAGCTAGTGGCCCATTGATTGAGTTTTCTTAGTTTTGATTTCCAGAATGCGGTGCAGGTGTAGGTGAACATTTTGTTGCTGGTATCATGATGGGTTTTAACAGGGGAAAAGAGTAGCCAAGAGCTGGAATTTTTCCATTTGAAAATGTTTTTCTCCAAGTCTGTCATATCTCTGCTGTCTTCCCTCGCAAAGAGCATTAACAAACCCTTCTCAAACACTTTTTTTTATTAGTGGGAATTGACTGCTGCAGGAACCAACAAAGAAATAAAAATGGTAATGGGGGCTAAGGGTGGGTTCTGGCCAGGGAAGAGCTGGATGGGATGATGTGCTGCTCTGCTCAGACACCCCCCGTGCCAGAGGCTGCTGCAGGTGGGCCTTGGAGGTGATGAGAGGTGGCGGCTCAATCGGATTAACGCCCGGTGCAGTGAGGTGATGCAGGCTGCCGCCATCTGCTGCAGTTTGCAGGTGCTGTTACAGGCCCCCTGCAGCCCAGCAAAGGTGTTTGGGGGGGCTTTTCCCCTCCCCCAGAAAAGGGTCCTTTTTTTAAAAGGTGTTTGGTTGTCGTTGCCCAACGGAAGCCAACTCCTGGCCTCGCTAGGAGCTGGCTGTGTCAGGGTATTTTTTGCCTACAAGGGTAACCTGGGACAGGGCAGAGGATCGCCCCTGCCCCACGGAGCTGCACAAACTCCAAAACACTAATGTTGGGGTTTTTTATTCAGAAGTTATTTCCTTGAAAGAAGGAGTACAAACCCCAAGAAGCAGCACCTTGCCACCTTCCCCTCTTCCCTAGGTTTGCTGATGGACTCAAAAAAAAAACCCAAACAAAACAAAAAAAAACAGCCTCTGTCCAGTTTGGGCTTTTCCTGTCAAATAAACTCCGTGAGAGCTGTGAGCCGATAGCGGCCCCTTTGGTGAACAGTTGTAGAAAATCCCTGGAACTGGGTAAGTGTAAAGCTCCTGGAAAAGTCACTTAAAAGGGCTGATGGAAGAAGAACTCTGAGTGTCCCTGGGAAGAGAAAGAATGGGTCAGCTGTTGCCAAATGGGGAATGACCAAATTTTAAGCTTTTTTGTCACTTTGCCAGGATTTATGTTTACCTGGTTTCAGGAGGCAAAGCAAAGACTATTTCCCTGTAAACCACAACTAGAACCAACGGGTCTGTGACCCCAGGATCTGTACTGTTGTTAATCCTTCAGTAATCAAAATACAAATCAAAATGTTACCTGGGCCGGGAAGAAACATTAAAAACCGCTGCGGGCATCACTTACCTGGTGATCAGCTCTGTCAGTCATTGCCCTCTTCTGTAAAACAAAAAGATAATTACTGTGTTAATGGGCTATAGGGATAACAACAGAGGTGCAGGTGTGTTTTCACCTGCAGTGTGATGACCACGACCGCTCCCCTGCTTCTCCCACGGGAGGGAGAAGCAACAGCAAACAGCGGAGGTGTGGAAATGCTCCGCAGCAGGACGGGTGCTCCGAGCTCAGCCCCAGCTGCCTTTACCTTTATTTTCCACTTTAAAATCAGAGGGGAGGAGGTTGTCCTGCCGGTTCCCCAACACGAAGGCCAGGAAGGAGAGGATGAGCGCGTCGAGGATGCCGATGATGCAGAGGATGTACGCCCAGCGCACGGTGCAGGCGCCCAGCGTGTACTTGTCCGTCTTGTCCCCGCACAGGCGCTTCACCTCGCTCGAGTCCCAGCCGTCGGGGTAGATCAAGCAGCCGATCATCAGCCCGGTGGCTGCGGGGGGAGAGGGGGGACATGACAGCGGCCGTGAGCTGCCTCCTGAGCCGCCACTGCGCGCGGGGAGGGCAGGTGGAGCAGCGTGGCCACAAGGACAGCGCTACAGACAGAGAAAATACCATGGACTGGCTCACTGGGCTTAAAGGTGCCCTCTGGTTGCCCACCGCGGGTGGGCTCTGCTGCAGCAGGACACGGCCCGCTGCCTTCCCACGAGCTCGGGGCGCCACTCCCCAGGAAGGATGCACCGCAGCAGATCTCCCATCGCTGCGTTGCCCAGGCAACGCCTCTCCTGCCCTCCGCCCGCATCCCTGCCCGCATCCCTGCCCGCATCCCTCCGAAGAAAAACCTTCCCCGACCAAAACCGGGATGGGTTTAGTCTGTGCAAGGTGGAGAAGCTTGTTGCTGCCCTGTGCGTGGCTGGATGTCAGCTCACGGCTTGCGGAGGCAGAGCTGCTGTCGGCAGCAGCTTTGCAGGCAGATTAATTCTGCTTGTTCAGCTGCCGGGGTTCCAGCCCGGCCATGAGCCACCAGCTCCTCCCGCGGCCGCTCTCATCGCCCGGCCCCGGCACACGCACACGGCCTCGGCGGCTGCTCCAGCCCTCACCACGTTGGCTTTGCCACGGGAGTTGCGACAGACCCAGCACGAGCTGCCGAAGGGCCGTCTTCTGCCAAGCGGCTCGTGTCCCAAAAGTGCTTTATTTCCCCACGTGCTCAGAGAAATTGTTGTATTTGCTGGACAAGAGTGACCAGGCTCGGGAGGGAGAAGAGCTGAGCTCATCTTCGGGGCTTTGGGATGTGATTAATGAAGGCTCTTTGCATCCTGCACTGTCATCTTGGTGCAGAGCATGGAAGAAACTGCTCTTTTCCATGTTTTTGTGCAGGCGTGAGGTCCTCCCAGGCTTCTCTCACGCCAGAAACAACCCCGTGATGGGAGCTCTGGACAAGCAGCCGTTTGTCCCTGCCCTTCTTGGACATCTGCGGCCTCCTGCAGCAGCGAGATGCTCCCTGCCCTGTCCCAGCGCCTTTTCTCTGTCCCTGGGTATTCCAGAAAACACTTTGGGGATGGTCACCTCACCCTTTGCCGATGTTTTTTTCCCCTTGGTTTGGGGACAGGAGGGCGGCATGCTAGCGGGCAGCTCCCTAGGGCTGCAGAGAGCGTTTCTCTTTGTTGAGAAGCGTCTGGTTTCTCCTGTATTTAATTACTCTTCCCTGTAGCTAACAGAGAGGAGGGGCATAGAGAAATGGGGGAAGCTGGAAAGAAATCGCTTCGCCTGTGAAAACGCACCCTGGGTGCGGATCAAAGGCCAGAAAGTGGATCCTCTTGTCACCTGCCCCCCTTTTAAAATAAGTCCCAGCAAGGCAGCAGCACCTGCATGGCCTGCTGGTGGCTCCAAAGCTCCCAAAAACCTGTCTGGGGCAGAGCAGCTGGGCTGCCAGGGATGATACGGGCTCGTCCATGTGGCTGGAGCTGCCTGCACTGAGTTTCTCTCCCCCATCCAGCACAAAAACGTACGTAAAAGCCCCAAATACGACAGCAAAGCCTCTCCCTGCTCCGGCTCCCTGGGAGGCTGAGCTGCCCCAAGCCTCTTATCTAAATCTTTGCTTGAGCTCGCCGCTTTAGCCAGGAACTGGAGCAACCCCCATGCCATGACCGTCCTCCTGTGGGGTGTCCCTGCCATGGGGGCACCTGGGAACGGCGGAGGCAGAGGCTGGTCCCAGCATGAATGATTCAGGAGCGGCAAAGGGCTGGCTTGGGTTTCAGCTGGGGCTGCGAAGGCAGGAGCCAGGTTATCGGGTGTCTCGTTGCGTTGGGGGAGGGACGGGGAAGGCTGGAGGTCCCCAGGGATGAGTGGAGGGATGTGGGGATGAGTGGAAAAGTAGGAAAATGTGGGTGATGGTATCAGCTCCTATGGCCAGTCCCCTCCTCCTGTTCCACCTCCCCAGTATGTCATCAGGGAGTCACCAGTTGCTGCAGGCACCAAATAACCCAGCAAACGTTATCCCCGTACCCCTCGTTAATCCCCACGGGATCCCGAGCGCAGCAGGGAGCCCCGCACCCCGGCCCTGCAGCGCTCGGTGCTCTCGGACCGACGCTGTGAAGCCGCGACCCCGCTGCGCCGTGGGCAGAGCCGGAGCGATGGCATCGGGCGATGGTGGCGTGAAAGCCCCCCCAGGTAAGCAGAGCCGGGCTGGGGCTGGGCTGTTGGTGCCGCCTGGTTTCGCAGCAGCACGGGAGGGGGAAGCATCGCCCGTGTGCCGCGAGTCTGCTGGGTCTCAGCTGCTCTGACAGGCTTCGCTTGCTGCAAAATCCCCACTGGTAACCAGTAAGAGGGAGCAAATGGAGCACAGAGGGTGTGCTGGTGTCCCGTTCCTGGCCAGCCCCCCACTGTGGCAGAATAGAGGAGGGGCCAAAGAGGGAAAAGCAGCTCTGGCCGGACCATTGGCAGCCCCCGGCCCCCCGATCCTCACCCCCGGCCCCACTCACCTGCCGCCAGCTGCATCCAGGCACAGACTTTATAGACGGTGGCCGCGTTGCAGAAGAAGAAGAGGCTGAAGCAGAGGATGGAGCCGATGATGAGGAAGGTGGAGATGCCTATGAAGAACATGGCGGTTTTGAAGGCGCTGGAGGGGATGGTGCCAAAATCGAGGGGGCTGCCCTTGCAGATGAGCTCGCCGGTGAGCGCGTTGCCCACGCAGTAGGAGAAGAGGCCGAAGTACCCGGCCTGCGGCGTGTCGATGCTGTCGCCGATCCAGTAGGGCTGGATGAAGGTCACGACCATCAGGATGGAGAAGCAGAGGGTGAAGAGGGCCCAGAGCACCCCCATGGCCCGCGCGTTCCTCACGTAGTTGGTGTGGTAGATCCGCGCCGCCTCCTGCGCCGGCAGCAGCTTGGGCATGGCGGGGGCACCGGCACCGCCACCGGCACCGGCACCGCCACCGCCACCGGCACCGCTCCCCGGGGCCCCCGGCGCTGCCCCGCCCCGCCCCGGCGGAGAGCGGCGGCGGCGGGAGGCTCCGGCGGCGGCGGGCGCTGCGGCTGGACCGCCCCGGGGGGCGGCGGCAAGACACCCCCACCCCCACCCCCGGTCCTCCAACGAGCGCGGGGGGAACCGGCGCGACACCCCCCCCCACACACACACACGCGGACACACGAGTCGGGATGGGTGCGGCAGGAGCCGGGCGGAGCGGCTCGGGATGGGACTTGGGACCCCGGGAGGCGCCGCGGGGATGAGCCCGGGAACGCCGGGATGGGACCTGGGGACGAGCTCTGGGACCCCGGAATGCGCCCTGGGGGTGAGCCCTCGGGATGCGCCGCGGGGATGAGCTCTGGGACCCCCGGGATGCGCCCTGGGGATACGCCCGGGGATAAGCCCTGGCACCCCGGGAAGGGACCTGGGGATGCGCCCCCGGGATGCGCCCCTCCAATGAGTCCGGGGACCCCGGGACGGGACCCTGGGGATGAGCTCTGGGACTCCACGATGCGCCCCCAGGATGCGCCCCACCAATGCGTCCTGGGACCCCGGGATGCGCCGCGGGGATGAGCCCTGGGACGCCGGGATGGGACGCCGGGACGAGCCCTGTGCCCCCGGGATGCGACCTGGGGACCCAGGGATGAGCTCTGTGCCGCCGGGCTATGCCTCTGGAACGGGCCCTGTGTCCCCGGGATGTCCCCTTAGGATGAGCCTCTGGGATGTGCCCTGCACCCCCGGGATGCGCCCCTAGGGTGTGCCCTGTGCCCAAAGGATGCGCCCCCGCGTTGTGCCCTGTATCCCTGGGATGCTCCCTCGGGATGCGCCCCATGCCTGCACCCTGTGCCCTAGGATGTACCCTGGGATGTGCCCAGTGCCTGTGGGTTGTCCCCAATGCGCCCTGTGCCCTGGCGTGTGCTCCGGGGTGTGCTCTGTGCATCGCTGTGCCCCCCATCATGTCCTTTGTGCCCCGGGCTGTGCCGTGCACCCCCAGGATGTGTGTCAGGATGAGCCTGGGCTGCCCTGTGCACCCCTGGATGTGTCCCAGGATGTGCCACATGCCCCAGGATGAGTCTTGCCCTCCAGCATGTGCCCCAGGATGTGCCAGGGGCTGTGCTGTGACCCCCAGGACCCACCCGGGCTGTGCTGTGCGCCCCAGGATGTCTCCCGAATGCTGTGCCCCCTCAGCTACTCCCCTCTGCCCTCCCAGCTGGTGTCACCAGGGTCTTCTCCCACAGGAGGGGGGTGCATGGGGTGCTGCATCATTGGACTGGGGGGCTGGGGGACCCTGAATCCCCCTCTGTCAGCTCCAGGGCTGGCTGGGGCTGCCAGCAAGGAGGGGACCACGCCTGCAGCCCTATTGCAGAAAGGGAAAGGGCTCATCCTGCTGCCAGGACACCCCGGGGCATCAGCCAGCACCTGCAGCAGGGCCAGGTCTCTGCCTCGACCCCGTGTCCTGCTGCCAGCGGAGCATGGTCAGCCCTGGAACCTGCCCTGATGGGACACTTGTGGCCACCTTGGGGCCTTTCTCCAGGAGCCACATCTGCCCCGCGTCCCGAGGGACTGCAAAGGCTCAGCTCCTGCCGCCCGGCCCAGATGCCACGTGCCAGCGTGAAGGTCACCCCATGGCAAGCGCCATGGTTCAATGTCACCCCTGCAGCCACCAAAGGCCAGGGCTGAGCAGACGTTAATCATTGCCCGGAGCAGCCGGGCCAACGTGGGTGTGAAAAGCTGTGCCATTCCCAGGGCTGTTTGCCTTTCCTCGGCTTCCAGCACTGAAACACGGAGCAAATACCGGGCAGGGCAGGGGGCTGTGGTGGCCCATGGGATGGGGACACTGGGGTCTGGAGCACTCAGTGAGGCTGGTGGGCCGCTGGCAGGGGGGTGGGCTCGGTCCTGCCAACGCTTTGGGCTTTGTCAAGTGGGTTTCTTGGCATCTGCGATCCTAACGTGGGAGCGATGGAGGCTCTGGGGGTGGGTGCTGTCCCATGGAGCGGAGCTGGCTCTCACTTTGCCCATGAACTCATCAGCAATGCCCGGCAAGGAAGGCATCTGGGAGACCCCCCCCAGCTCCCCGCCCATCTCCCTGCAGCCAGGGTGCAGGAGAGGAGGCAGGACTGGCAATCTCTCCCCGGCGAGTGGGGCGTCACTTCGTATTCGCTTTGGCCAAAGGAGCTGGGATGGTCCAGGATGGTCACCTGGGGACAGGGCGAGACGTCCCCATCGTGGCACCGCCTGGCAGCAAGGGCATTGCTGGTTCCCCGCCCTGGGCAGGGTGTTGCAGCACTGCCCCAATGCCACGGGTTGGGGTGTGATAGGAGCAGCCATATCAGCTGATGGAGACGCCTGCTATAAAGCGCCTGCCAGCCCCGTGGTGGAGGCACAAGCGAGCCCACCATGGCCAACGTGCTGCCCCCTTGCCTGCTCCTGGCCCTGCTGCTCCTGCCCCCGGCCCTGCCCGCGCCGCACAAGCGAGGGCTCATCTTCAACTTGGTAAGAGGGACACTAACCCCATCCTTGTCACAGCCAGGGGACGCCCCGAGTGCTGCTTTGGGGGGGTTTGGAGAGGTCTGCGGGGCTTTGGTCCCTGGTGGCAGCTACGTGGGGGAGCCCCGGGGTAACAGCCGCAGCCGCCAAGAGCAAAGCTCACTTGCAGCTGGGGAAACTGAGGCAGGCAGGGATGGCGTGCTGGGTTTTCCAGGGTTTTGAGGGATCTTGGAGGCCGGGAAAGCAGCTGTGTAAAGAGAGAGGGAAGGCTGAAAGTGAATGGATTGAAGCTTTTGGCTGTCTGTGCTGGTGAGAACCCCCTCCCTGGGGAGCTTTCAGGGAATGGGGAGGGGGGACGCTGTCCCCATGGTGCCTCAGCCCTGTTCCCATGAGCCCAGCAGAAAACAGCACTTCAGCGGGTGGTGTTTTGGGCCAGACCAAGGAAATGCTGCAGGGCCGGAGGCTCCGGAATGCTGAGCCCCAGCCGAAAGGCAGATCTGATGTCCAACACCCACCCAAACCCCCCGGACCCACGGCTGGGGGGAGATTGAGGGGGAACAGAGAGGGACCTGGTGCTCACACCCCGCCTTTCGGTGCAGGACACGGGGGAGCTGTGCCTGCAGAGCACCCAGTGCAAGAGCGGCTGCTGCCACCGGACCAGCGGCCTGAGCCTGGCCCGATGTGCGCCGAAGGCGGCTGAGCTCCAGGAGTGCTCCCCAAAGGTAGGTGCTCCCCTGCTCCCAGGGGTGGCCAGGGACAGGGACATGTCCCCCGCACTGCACCGTGCCTTGGTTCCCCGCAGAGCCTTTATGGGGTCTACTACAAGTGTCCCTGTGAGAGCGGCTTGAAGTGCGACGCCGATAAGAGCATCGTGGGCTCCATCACCAACAGCGACTTTGGCATCTGCAAGGACCCCCAGAGCCCTGATGGGTCACGGTGAAGGAAGAGACCCCCTGGTGCCTCCCTCTGCGATGCCCCTGCCACCTTGCTTCCCCCCCTCCCCAGGGATGCTTGAACCTGCCTGCGCCGCCCCAGCTCCAGGGGGGGGGTTCGAGTAAAGAGCATCTTCTGCCGAGCTGCAAGCCGGCGTTTTCACTCCACGTGTCCCTTGAGGGATGGGGACAGCGGGGCCAGAAGGTCCTGGAAGAAGCCGCAGGGACACGACGGCTTTCCCTACACGTGTGTGCCCATCGTATGCAATTGTGTAATGATCTGGGACAGGGTGAGCTCTGCTCGGGGGGGAGCGTTAGCAAACGGGGTGCAGGGGAGCAGAGGAGGGGAAGGTGCAGCAGCCCCAGGATCTGAGGGAGATGCTCAGATTGTACCAGACTCGGTCTATTTGCTGCCACATCTCCTCTGGTTGGAAAGGTCCCCTAGATAAGGTTCGTGGCTGGAGAAGAGGGACTTGAAGGTGGCACCGAAGCTGTGGGTGCTCGGGGTGCTTGGTGGTTGCGTCTGCCTCCGCCGTGCCGCACTGCGGGCTCTGGGTGACCCAGGAGCTGCACTTCTTTGGGGTGGGCAGACGTGGCCAGGAGGTGGTCGGTCGGGTGGGAGTCCTCCCCAAAAAGGACCTCGTACGGGCGGTGGTTGTAGGCGCCGTGGGGGCCCCTCATGCAGCACCTCCACCAGCACCTCACAGAGCAGCTTCTGCGGCCACGAGATGTGCAGGAGCTTCGAGAATTGGGGATGGACCCGGGGCGAGGTGACGCTGGGAGCAGCCCTGGCTGGCAGCGAGGGGGCAAATCCCCTTAACTCTGCCCCTGGCAGAGCTGGGCCCTGGGCAGGGGGGGCTGCAGGGGGGGGTGGTGTGGGATTCCCAGCTCAGAGCCAGCAGTTTGGGCATGGGGAGGGGGTGCAGATGTGCTCGGGGGGGGGGTGAGGAAGAGGAGGCCCCTGCCTGGCAGAGCTGGGGGGGCAGCAGGAGGCGAGGGGGTCACTGGTAGGGGGGTTCTTGGCTTCTCTGGTGCTGTCTTCACCCCACGTGTTTCTATCCCTGGGGGGCAGATACAGCACCAGGCACCCACAGCGCCGCTCCCCATCGCCCCGAGGGGCTGGGCACCCCACGGCGGCTCTGCACTGGGTCGGGGGGCTGCAGGGGGCTGGGGGCCGCACCGGGCAACTGAGGATGTCCTGCAGGAAACTTCAGGACAAGGGTGACCAGCAGCTTGAGGATCTGGGAGGGTGGCACCGCCAGGGGAGTCCCCCACTATGGTGGGGGGCAGCGTGGGGACAGGGCAGGGGATGCTCCAGGGGACCCACTGGCCCCTGCAAGCCTGGCTCAGCGGAGCTGCAAGAGGGGAAAATGCTGACCTGGATCTTAGTTTTAAACTTGTGGCGGGTGGTAAAAGCCTTGAGGGTCTTGGTCTCGTCGTGGTGGTCCTGGCAGGAGGCCAGCAGGTCCACGTCCTCGTGGGTGTGGGATGAGGCTTGGAGGAAGGGGGAGATGGGGACGGGGACAGCAGCCTCTCTCCTGAGGCAGACAGGCACCCCCCGGGCACAGCGAGGGGGCAGAGGGCAGGGGGCAGGGGACGTGGGGCAGGGGACACAGCGTCTCTCCCTGGCATCACCAGGCGCATGGGGTCCTCAGCCCCACACGCTATTCCATGCCAGTGGGGAGCACCCCGGAGAGCCTGGTATCACCCAGGACACATACTGGGGATACTGGGAGCCCTGCCTACCCAGGGCCAGCCTCCCCCGGGGCTTTGCATCCTTGGCACGGGCAGGATGAGGCCACCACCTGGGCTCCGGCCGTGCTGGGACCAGCAGATGGCAGCCGCAGCGTGCCCACAGCCTGAGACACCCCCCCCCACCCCCACCCCCCCCAGCCCTGGGGACCCCCCCGCCCAGCCTAGCAGGGACCCCCCCAAAGCCCAGGGACAGCTCAGCCTCGGGGGGCCCTGAGATATACCCAGCCCCACAGCCCTGACACCCTGCTTTGGGGGTCACCCTGAAGTGGGGGGGGAGAGATACTGGGGGGGGGGGGTGTCAGCCTGGGCCAACTCCTGGTGTATATAATGAGGATTTTTGGGGTGTCCCCGTTTTTGGGGTGTCCCTGTGTTGGCAGGAGAATAATGGGGGGAGCGGAGAGGTGGGAAGGGGGGGTGCTGGAGGGGAGGAGGGCACAAATGAAGGGGCCCCCTCCCATCTCTGCCTTATATTTACTGGTGAAGCGGTGGCTTTATTTTGGCAGCTCCGGGCTGGTAAATATTGGCTTAAACCGAAAACCAGACGCTTGACTCACGGCGTCTTAACAAACACAGGAAGGGGCCCCCGGTGCCTGTGGGGTGCTGCCAGCCCTGGGGACCGCGGGGGGGGGGGGGGGGCCCACACCAGGGTGGGGGCACCCTAAGCTGGGGGGGTGGGGGTATGACCAGGGCATCCTTGTGCGGGGAGACTTTGCTGCAGTGAAGTCCCTGGGGAGGGGGGCATCCCCCCCCCCCCCCCCCCCCCCCCCCCCCGCCCCGTGTGTGTGTCTGGGGGGGGACACACGACACACGGGGGGATGCCCCCCCCCCCTCCCCAAGGATCTTACTTCACCCTGGGTGATGGAGGGGTGCAAGCATTGGGGTGCCCTTTCCTCCCCACCCTGCTTTGCACAGGGTGTCCCCTGTGTGTGTCCCCCTCCCCGCCTCCGCCTAAAAAGCAAAGAGGCCAAAGAGGCATCGCGGCGGGGGCACCCCAAACCCCCCCCCCCAGTCTCACCCCATCACCACTATTGCACCCCCATCTCCACTTGCTCACCCATGGGGTGCCCCCCATGTCCCCCCCTTTACACCGGGGGAGGGGGGTGGACTGGAAGGTGTGTGTCCGTCCCCCTCCCCGCTTTCCCCCCCCCAGCCTGGGCTGTTTTTACCAGGAGGGTACAGGATGTTCTCGCAGCTCCCTCTCCTCAACCTCCCTCCTCCCTCTCTCTTCCCCCACCCCCCACCCCCCCTTTCCGCCAGCCCTCGGCCTTCACCTCTTCTCTGCGCTGCTTTAACCCTTTTTTTTGCAAAACGCTGCTTTTGCCTCTTTTTTTTTTTTTTCCTTCTCCATTTCTTTTGGGTTTCTGCAAAGATGCGGGGGAAGCTCCTTCGCTGCCCATCCTGGGGTGTCCCTGCACCCCCCATTCACCATCCTTCCTCCCCCCGGTACCACCGAGACCTGGAGGGGTCTCCAGTGGGGTGCCCACCCAATGCCCATCCTGGCAGACACCCCCAGAAAAGACCCTTCCTGCAAACCACCCTGCCAGCCCTGTCAAAAACCCCAAGAAAAAGGGGGTCCGGGGGCGGGGAGGGGGGGGGGTTGCTCCTGCAGCCATCCCCCCGTGGGCAGGGGGGCTGCCAGCCCCAGGGGGGTTGTAAATGCTTCTTGGAGGGGGCTGAGCTGCCCTCCAGCCCCTACGGAGGAGCCTGGGCAGGTGACAGGCCCATAGCACCCAGCTTGGGGCAGTGATTTTGGGGGTAGGCAGACCTGATTTCCCCCCAGCCCCCCGCCTCAGTTTGCTGCAGACTGGTGCCATGCAGGGGCCTGATCCTGTGGTGGGGTGTGTGGAGGGTCTCATGGGGTTTGGGTTGGGGGGTGCTGGGGATGCGTATTTTTTGTGAGAGGCTTGTGCCACAGGCGTGCACAGCGATGTTTGGGGTGCCCCAGAGGTGTTTGGGGATGCCCCAGAGGTGTTTGGGGGTGCCCCAGAGGTGTTTGGGGATGCCCCAGAGGCATCTGGGGCTTTTGCCCATTTGCTTTCAGGGCTGAGTGTTATTTTTCTCCCCCTTTGGATGATTTTTTTCCCCAGTTTCTGTCGGGGCATGGCAAGGCGGTGGCCAGTGCAGCCAGCGGGGTGGTGGCCCCTCTCGGGGTATCCCTCGGCCACGGTGGCTTTTGGCTGGGGGTGGCCACTGCATCTGCAAGGCAGGAGCCACGGGGATGAAGCACGTCCCTGCAGAGTGTGGGACACCCCAGCCAGCTCCAGTTCCCCCAGCTTGGGGAACCCCAAATCCCCGGGGAGATGCCCCGGTCCATCCCCGCCGCCCCGTGCCGACGTGGGACACCTCAACCTGCGCCTGCAGCAGCAAAGCCCCCGCGGCAGGTCCACGCCTTGGGAGCACAACAGGGTGCAGGACCCCCCCCATGCACCCAACTGCAGCGCCCAGGGAGGTGGGAGCCTAATCCTGCAACTCCCAGTTGGGTTTTCCTAAATCTGGGCCAGGTTTGCACCATCCTGGGGAGATGATTTTAGGGATGAGCTGGCGAGAAGCCGACCTTCAAGCTCTGGCTGAAGGAAAAGCAACCTTTCTAGCAACCAAAAAAAAAAAAAAAAAAAAAAAAGAAATTCATGAAAAGCTCTGGTTTGCCTCTTCTTGCCAAAACCAATTGTTGAAGATTTTTCCCGGCTTTGCTTTCACATGTGACAGAGGGAACAATGTCAGACACTCTCCTGTTTTTCCTCTCTGATGTTTTTCACCGGCGCTGGAAGAGGGGAAGGACTCGGCGGGACCAGCTCCGGGCAAACCATGGCTCTGGGGGCCCCAAAACCTGGTGCGGGGGTCCTCGACCCTCCTCTATCCTTGGGGTTGGCTTTGGGGCCGGGAGCATGGCCAGGAGTGGGGCCCCTTGAGGATGCTCCCCCAGCCCAGAGCAGCCCAGGGCTGAGGACTGCCCAGCTCGGGGCAGTAGTGGAGGTTGTGAGTGGGACGTGGGGATGCAAAGGTGGCCCCTGGGGGACACCCAGACACCCCACACACCTCCATGAACCCCCTCACGATGCTTTCCAGCAGGGCACAAGTGCCAAAATCTTCGGGCTGAATTATTTGTGCTGCTGGAGGAATTAATTAGCGCAATATGGGAAGGTGGGGAGAGGGGGAGGGGGGCTGACAGGCTAGAGCTGGGTGCTTTGCGACAGCAGGGTCTGTGGGGGGTGTCTCCCCCCCAGCTGGGATCCCCCTCGCTGTGTATTTTTAGCATTAAAATTCCCCGAAATCCTGGTGAGCTGGGCTGGGAGGAGCAGGGCAGCACCAGGGATGGGAGGGAAATGCAGGGGGGATGCTGGGGGGCTGTGAGGGGATGCTGGGGTTATGCTATGGGGGGTGCTGAAAGGGGTGTTGGGGGTGATTCTGGGGGGGGGGGTGTGATGCTGGGGGGGATGGGGAGGATGCTGGGGGGGGTCGTGATGGGGGGGATACTAGGGGTGGTGCTGGGGATATGCTACGAGGGATGCTAAAAGGGGTGTTGGGGGTGATGCTGGGGGGGGGGTCGTGATGGTGCGGATGCTGAGGGTGATGGCGGGGAGGATGCTGGGGGGGGCTGTGGTGTGATGGTGGGGATGCCAGGGGGGATGCTGGGGGGGATTGGGGGTGATACCGGTGGCCACACCAGCCGGCGGGCAGCGGGCCCGCAGCAGGGAGGGGGTTCCCCGCCTGCCCGCCCGGAGGCAGCGGGCAGCCCCCCCTCACCCCCCCCCGGCCCGGGCAGGGCTGCGGCTGCCGGCGGGCCCCGCGGAGCCCTTCCCCGCACACCCACCGCCCCGGCTGCTGAGTCAGGCTGTTCCCGGCGCTCCCGAGGCCGGTACATCGCGTCCCCACGCCGGGCGGCTGGCACCGGGCCCGGCCGGTGCTGCTGCGGGCAGGGACGGGACGGGACGGGACGGGGACGGGGAGAGGGGCAGGGACGGAGAGAGGGACGGGGGCAGGATAGGGACAGGATAGGGGCAGGGGGAGGACAGGGGCAGGGACGGGGACAGAGGCAGTGACAGGGACAGGGGCAGGGACAGGGGCAGGGGCATGGGCAGGATAGGGACGGGGGGCAGGGACATGGACAGGGACAGTGACAGGGGCAGGGACGGGGACAGAGGCAGTGACAGGGGCAGAGGCATGGGCAGGATAGGGACGGGGGGCAGGGACAGGGACAGGGACAGGGGCAGGGACGGGGACAGAGGCAGTGACAGGGGCAGAGGCATGGGCAGGATAGGGACGGGGGGCAGGGACATGGACAGGGGCAGTGACAGGGGCAGGGGCAGGGACATGGGCAGGGGCAGGGACATGGACAGGGACAGTGACAGGGGCAGGGACAGGCGCAGGGGCAGGGGCAGGGGCAGGGACAGGGACAGGGACAGAGGCAGGGACAGAGACAGGGCAGGGGCAGGGACAGGGGCAGGGGCAGGGACAGGGACGGTCCCTCCGGGCTGCGGCTCCCGGGGCTGGCAGGGCTGGGGCCGGGGAGCGAAGCCCTGTGAGCTGCAAGGGTGGTGGGGGCGCTTTTTTTTTGGGGGGTGGGGTGGGGTGAGTGGGTGCGATACGACCGTAGCACTGGCTTGAGTCAATGTTGTGAGTGTCCCTGACGGGTGTCACCCCCACCCCGGGGCTCCCCAGGCACCCAACAAACATTAGGGTATGTGGGGGATCCCCCCAGGACTTTTACCCCCACCCCGGTTTCAGTCAGGCAGTGCGGGTGCAGCTGGGGAGGGGGCAGTGGCACCCCTCGGCTAGGGTGGCTTTTGGCTGGAGGGTGTTTTTGGGGTGCAGATCCCTCTGGCAGGAGCATCCCCATCGCACCGCTGAGCATCCCCGGGGGTGCTGCACCCTCCGCCACCCAACACAGGAGAGAGGTGCCAGCTTGCACCCACCCTCTGCACCCCGAGACCCCCATCCCAGCGGGGCAGGCGAGGAGCCCCAGCTGCCCCCGGCCACCCGCCCTCCCCGGCAGAGGCTGGTACAGTTCGTTACGTCCAGACCGGAATGTACTTTGTGTTAGAAGTGGCTCCAGGCCAGGACGGCAAAGCCGGACTTTATTTATCCTCCCTGCTCCTGGCCCCGCTGCATCCTGCCCTCGCTTCTGCGGGGCTGGATCTCTGGCAGGGCTGGGGGAACCCTGGACCCTGCTTGTTTGTGTCTGTGTCGTCGTGTTCCCCCCCCCTCCATGTCCAGCTGAGGGGTGCGGGGATTTTCCTCCTTTTCTCCAGAGGGAAAATAATCCAGGGAAAATATTTGTGTCCTTTCAGCCGGTGAAAGCTGTCCCTGGTGTCTGGGAGGAAGCGCCGTGGGGGAGATGGGGACTTGGGGATGGACCCAGGCCCAGCAAAGCCTCTGGCTGGAGGTGCCCCCGCCTGCTTGCATGAGGTTTGTTCCAAATCTGGAAATTTATGGATGGGAAATGCATGGGGAAAGGGCCAATCCTGGCCACACTGGGGCAGGATCAGGCCTGTGATGGAGCAGGGGCTGCTCTGGGGGTCCCCCCCGCATGCTGGGGACACCTTGGCCCCTCTGCTGGTAAAAAAATCGTCGCAGGAGCTGTGAGCCGTGAGTCCGAGCAAAGCGAGGGGGGTCGCAGCCGGAGGAAGGGTCACCCCAGGCTGGATCCAGCCACTTGCTGCCGGCCACACTCCACCACGACCCCCAGCCCTCCTCCCACGGCCTCCCCGTAGGAAGATTTGGGGGGGATCTCGTGCAGAAAGCAGCTCGCTGGCTGCTTTGCACCCCCTGGGTCAAGCATTCCCATGGCAAGCGGGTGGTCTTGCCCTGCTGCCCCCACCGTTGTGTCCCCCCCGTGTCCCCACCGTCCGTTCCCACCGCCGGCGCAGCTGCACCTACGGCCGGCGGCGAGGACAGGGTGTCCTCCTGTGCTCTGCCACCGGTTGTGCAACACCCAGCTGCACCTCCTGTAAACACCCGGCTCCCCGCGACCGCTGCTCGGGTGACAAACGGGCCCTCGGAGGGGTGCACGTGCCGGGAGGGGTGCCGCAGGGCTGCAAAAAGCTGGTTTGCCCCCCAAAATAGGCAGCGGGCGCGGGTATCGGGGTGCCAGGGGGAAGGGTGGATTCGGTCCCCCGGGGAGGTGGAGCATCCCGCGTGGGGCCATCGATTTCTGCCCGGGGCCATCGATTTCTGCCCAGGGCCATCGATTCGCACCGCCACAGGCGGAAGGAAACCGGGAGAAACCCCATTTCTTCCGCTCTCCAACGCGCTCGAGAGATTCACTGATGCGGCTCTAGATGTGAAGCCGGGGCGGAGGGACGCCTCTGCTCCCCGCGCTCTCAAGGCAGATTAACGCCGGTTATTTTTAGCAGAAGACAAGGATGAATAAAAATATCCCCTATTTTACTTAATTATTATTTTTTGTCTTTTTCAGAAACTGCTGGTCTCGCCTCACACCAGGTGCTGGGGGCTGGCACGAGGAAGGATGTCACCAGCGAAGCAGGGGGGTCTCTGGGCTTTGCTCCCCGGTTCTGGTGGGGGGTCAAGGCTTTCCCCCAGACCCCGTGTCCTTTCGGGGCCGGGTGACGGCCACGCAGCGGGCGCAGGGCTGGGGCAGGACATGTGCGGCCAGCTGGATGGTGAGGGGGAACAAGCAGTGCCCCTGGCAGCCACCCCGAAGCCGACTGGGATTATTTATGGAGCCGATTTCCTCCAGGTTGTGTTACAGGGATGGGGGGGATGGCGCAGACCCCAGCACCAGGGTGGGGGGGGGGGGTTCAGGCTTTCCACTACCCAAGAAAGCAGAACAAGCTGGGGGGGGGAGTGGGGGGTCCAGTGCTGGTATCACCGTGATTTGGAAGATGTCTTAAAAAAACCCAAACAACCCACTTTGGTGCTTTCTACCCATGTATTTTGCTTTTAATTTTTTCTATGCAAATGAATTTATCATTTTTATGGTGCGAGGGTAAACCAGGCTGGACCCCCCCGCTGCTGCCATCGGCCCTGTGGGATTTCTCAGGGCCTGGGTGTTACCTAAGGGGCCTACACAAAATTAAGCCGTGGGGTTTCCTGATACTGGAAACCCACAGTATTTCCTCGGTAAATGGAAATTTAAAGCTCTCGGAGGCCGGGTGGGAAATGTTTCAAACCAAAATGCAAGATTCACCTGGGTTCTTTTAGAGAGGGGAAAAAATGAAACGTTGCGAACAGAAATCTTGTTTTTCTCATGTAGGCTTTAATTTTAACTCGGATTTCCAGGGAGTGCCATCGGTGTCTCGATTACAGCTGGGAAAATCAAACTCAGCATCGAAGAGCAGCATCCGTCAGGGCAGCGCTGCCTTGAGCCTGGCCCTGGGGGGGTTTATTGGATCCACATGCAGGTAAACACGAACACTTTATAAAAATACTCAAGAGAGAAATTTGCCCGGTGATCCAACCCCCCACCCCAGCTTTTTGTGGCCCCTCTGGGCTCAGGCACCGTGATTAGCTGAACGTGCGTGAGCAGCGAGTGGACGTTTAATTACAAATGTGCGTTATTTCTAATCTCGGGGAGTATTTCGAGGCAATTCTTAACAAAAATCTTAGCTCCTTCATACAGAAGGGGAACATTTCTGCGTGTCCCAGCAGCCGGTGGGTCCCCCAGCTCCGTCCCTCTCCGTCCCCCGCTGTGGGAGATGGTTACTTGCTTTCTAGTGCCACGTTTCCCTTAACAACCCCCCTGGGAGGTTGCAGGGGGTTGGGGTGCCCGCGGGGTGTTGCCCGGGGCTGCTTGGTCCTGCGGTGGGGTGCCCTTGGTGGTGGTGGGGGGGGTTTGCACGATTGTGTCCCAACCCCTACCCCCCCCCCCCCCGCCCCGGGGCACTGCTCAGGGCTGGGGGAACCTTGGAGCACTGCGTGGGGCCGAGGTGTCCTTGGAGCACTGCACGGAGCTGCCCCCCACCCCCCCACCCCCTGGGGCCATTGCACGGGGCCAGGACCCCCCCCCCCCCTCCGGGCTCTGCACAGGGCCAGGAACCCCCCCGGGGCATTTCACAGGGCCACCCCCCCCCCCCCCCCCGGGGCATTGCACGGGGCCACACCCCCCCCCCCGGGGCATTGTACGGGGCCGGGGGGACCCCCCCGGGTGTTGCACGGGGTCCCCCCGGTTCACTCCCGGCTTCGCCGCGGCTGCCCCCGGCAAGTGCGCCGGGCGGGCCGGGGTGGGCGGGGCGGTCCAGCCCGCCAGGGGAAGGGAGACCGTTCTGATTTGCATACCGCCGCCACCCGAGCCAATGAAAAAGCGTAGCGGGCGCCGTCGGTGTGATGGGCAGTCAGAGGGACCAATGGGATGCGGGCGGGAAGGCGGGGCGCGGAGGCCGGGGAGCACTCGGCCGGCGCGGGAGAGCGGTGCCACTCGGAGCCGGGCGGCGGCGGCGGCGGCGGAGCGAGGGGGTGGCGGCAGGTGGGTCCCTGCGTGGGGCTGGGGGGAGGCTCGGGGGGTCCTTGCGTGGGGCTGAGGGGTTCCTGCGTGGGGCCGGGGGGAGGCTCGGGGGGTCCCTGCTTGGGGCCGGCGGTGCGGGGTGGGCTGCGTGGTTGTGTGGGGCTGGAGAAATACCGGAGGTCTGGGCGGGGGGGATTAGTGTGGGCTGAGGGACCCTGGCTGGGGCTCTACGGGGGGGTATTGGGGTCCTGCGTGGGGCCGGGGAGTCCTGTGGGGAAGGGGATGGTGCCCCCAGCTCTTGCTGTGGGGTGAGGGCAGGATGGGGGTGTCCCCCCCCCGTAGACACCCCCCCCACACCCCCTCCCCCTAGTGCAGGGGATGTCCGAGGGGAGTTAATACAGAGGTGCCTGAGCGTTGCTGGGGATACTGGGATGCACTGGGATGGGGGACGAGGTGCTGTTGGCAGGATGGGGTCACAGCGGGCGGGGGTCAGTGTCCCGCCGTTTGTGCCAGCGGGGGGGGGGGGGGGGGGGGGAGGATTGCTCTCTTTCCCACTTTCCCTCATACAATGAGGCTCCCGTGCTCCGCTATAGCATTTCCTCTAATGCCACCTACCAAAAATACCCTCCAGGGTGTGTGCGTAAATATACGCTTTCACGGACAGTGGGTATCAGTGATTGCACTAGGTAAATGTGAGTATTTTTTTAAGCTTCTGCTATTTTTCCTGCTTTTCTGGGCACAAAATCTCTTTCAGAGCTTCTGTTCTTAAAATGCATGTTCGAGTGAGCTTGCTCTTCCCAGGAAAGAGTGTTTTACGGGATGAGCTGTAAGAGCTCGTGGGGATACGTCCATCATCAACGTGTCCCCGGCCAGCGGTTTCCAGCCGAGACTCCCATGCTGCAGCCGTGTTCCTGTCCTCGCTGTGCTGAGCAAATGGGGCCGCTGCCTGTGAATAAAAACCTTGAAAAATTAAAAAAAACCCCAAAGCCGTGAGCTGATACTTTAGGGTTTTAAAGGCAGTGTCTCTCCATAATGAGCTATTAAACTTCTGAGGTGAATTTGGGACATCGCTGGGGCGTCAAACCCAATCTGGAGACTGAGATTAAAAGTTGAAGAAGAAAAGTTGAAAGCACAAATTGCTCTTTCCTGTAAAATGTGGGGAAGGCACATCCATCCTGTCTCCCTCCTGCCTCCTTCCCTGCCCCGCAAAGGGCTGCGGGGAAGAAAACCATTAAATTCATCCAGCAGAGCCTTTATCTGGCTTTCATGGGGTGTTTTCCCAGAGGTGTGGTGGGTTCGGGGGCGATGCTGCAACTCGGAGGTGCTCAGGTTTTATTTCCAACCTGGTACCCGAGAGATGGGACAGAACTGCTGGAGGAGTGGACAGGAACACCACCAACGCCGAGGGAACGACGGCCGCCGCTGGCGAGGGGTTAACCAGGAGCGAGGGGCTGAGCAGGAGTAGCTTTCCTGTGGTGCTGAGAGTTTTACAGCCGAAGGTGGGGTGCTGGGGTCCCTCGGTGGGGTGCTGGGTCCTCGGCCCTGTGGTGTGATGGGTACTGACAGCAACCTCTGGGATGCAGGAGGAGGAAGGCGAGGGTTGCAATGGAGCTGGGTGCTGACAGGAGCCAGAGGGGATGAGGTGGCTGGGGACTTCTTGGGGGTTTGGGGTGATGAAGCAGGAGGGCTTTGTGCTGGAGAAAATGTGTGATGGTGTAGGGGGAAAAAGCCAAAAAGCAGATTTCTGAGGAATTGGTGGAGAAGTTACCACTTCTGCCGAAACTCGCTGGGAGGGATGACGGCACGTGGCCTCTCTTGTGGCTTTGAGCTTGGAGGATGGAGCGGGACCAGTGCTGGAGGGGGTCCAGGGGGGGAAGGCTGGCAGGATGCGGGCTGCTCGCGATGCCCATCCTGCCCAGTGCAGAGGTGTCTGCTGGCATGGCAGCTTGTGCAATTATTTTTTCTTTAAAGACAAAAAAGCGCAAATCATCAGCTTCCCAAGGCTGTATTTGCCCAGCACACACTTGAATTACGTTGAGGTCCTTTCCCAGCGCTGTTAGAGCATCTTGCCGCTGGGACAAGCCAGAAAGTAAGACAATTCCTGAGTAAAACCCAAACTGCATCCTTCAGGAACATCACTGGTGTGTAATTAGGTGTGTTTTAATTACCAGCTTGCAGGAGAAAGTTTGCTGTAGGGCTCGAGATGCTCAGCCCTGGGACCCCCCACCACTCCGTATGTCCATGGCTCTCCGGGCTGGCTCAGGGGGGGAAATATTCTGTAAGATATTTGGAGAATCATTTTTCTCAGTTATTTATACTTTTATACTATTTAGTATTTTATTTTGTATTCACTCTTAGTTATATGTATTCATATAAAGTTGTTGCAGCCCCTTGAGGGAACTGCAGAGCTCGTACCGATCTCGTGCATATCACAGGGAAATAATAAATTACTTAGCAAGGTGTTTTTTTATTTTATTTTAGTGCTGTATGTTTGTGCCTGCAAAGAAATGGCCACGAGTGCTCTAACGTATGAACTGTTCGTGTAACTTGTTTGTCGTGGAGCTGACGAGCTTTTTCTGTAAGTGGTAGTTGTGACTGAAATAAGGATTTCTGGTTTTGCAAGTGAGTGTATTGGAAAATTAAGAGAATTGTAGTAAAGTAACTGTCAGCAGTAAAGAGGGGGGTGATGAGGGACTGCAATTGAATCATCTTCTGCCCGCGATGTCCCCTGTTCGTAATTAGTAACGTTGCTCTTAGAAAATCAGCCTCGTTAACAATATTCCCATTTCAAGGGGTTTTTGGGTTATGTTAAACTTAACCCCTTAAGTCAACGAAATGAGCTCTAGGAGGCACCGCCTCACATATAGCATCATCTCTGGGGTCACAAATAGCATCATCTCTGGGGTCACAAATAGCATCATCTCTGGGATGCAACCCCCATCCCGGGATGCAGGCTCCCTTCCCGTCCTCAGGTGATGCACATATGTGTGTGTGTGCCCCCACACGCGTGTGCACAGTCGGTACATGCTTATTTCCACTCCTCTGGGCTGCCGAGGCCGAGGGGCACCCCGCAGCGGTGCAGCATCGGCCCCAAAGCCGCAGCATCCTCCGCAGCCCCCCGCCGCCCCGGGGCTGAGCCCTCTGCACCTCGCGGCCTCCCCCAGCAGTGGCGGTCCCGGCTGCTCGTCGTGTTTCTTTGTCCTCTCCGAGAAACACCGGTTTGGCCCGGGAGCAGGCTGGTGTTTCACAACATGCTGGGAATTGCCGTTTGCCCGGGACAGTCTGGCATTTATAGACCGTCGGTGCACACGTGGCTTCAAAAAAAAGCTTCGGGCGCTGGGTTATTTCTGGGCGCACGGTGATGCCGGCGGCGGTGCCGGGCGCTGAGTCGGGGATCCCCCCCCCCAGGGGTTCGGCACCGGGGCTCTCGAGGTGCTGCCGAGCCCTGGTGCATGGGGATAAGTGGTTAAATACAGCGTTTCCACGGCCGAGGGGGTGCTGCGGTTTAGGGTCACCTGGCTGAAAGTTTGTTGGAGAAACTCCTAGATCTGTGGCAAGCAATGAGATGTTTTTAGAAATTAAAAAGAATATTAAATAAATCCAAGCTTAATTGTCGGATTCATTCTGGAGAAAAGGCTAAATGAGAACAGAATTGGCAAACAAGGCGTTTCTTGTTTATTCTCGTGTTGTATTTATTTTAGTTCCCCCAAGCTGTCTCTTAACATTGAGTTCGCTCGGCGGTGGCGTGGCTGCTGCCAGGAGGATGCTCCGAGCCGCCCGTGGAGGGGTCGAGCGTTACCGGGGTGCGCTGTACGGGGAGGGGAGCTTCACGTTTAACAGCCAGAGGTGGAATATTTATTTCCAGTGTCCCGAAAAGCCTGGCTGGGTCTGTTCTCCCTGGTTGTTTTGACCAGAGGAGAAGACACGGTGAAAGGAGCCTGCTCATTTTCGATGGCAAAAAAAAAACAGTTAGAGGGTGCCAAGGAGTGGGTAGTGGGATGTCAAGTACTTTCTCACTTTTTAAAGACGGTTTATGTAACCTGCTTGGCTATATTATTACATTTTTTTTCCCCCCCTTTGGTTACATAATCCTGATTTATGAAAGCATTAGGAAATTGCTTTCCCCGCTGTTATGTGAGTGTCTGTATATAATGGCCTCTGAGCTTGTTAGGATGCGCTCGGCCCCTCTGCCAGCCGTCTCCCGAGAAGCTCAGGCAGGTATGGAACAGCTTTTTATACACTCTTTATTTTTATTGATTTTTAAAATATTTTTTCATCCGAGGCTGTGTCAGCCCCTCCAGGAGCAGGGTGGGCGCGGGCTGGTGCCTCTCCCTGCTGATGGAGAGCAGAGGCTTTGCTGCCGGCGCCGTCATTCCTGTTTTTTCCAGTATTTTCAGGATATGCTGCTTGTGGCAGAGGCTTGTCGTGATTTTTGTGGTGGGAGCAGTTGAAATCCTCGCTGGGACCAGGGATGGCTTCGGGGGCAGGTGGGGTGGGGGCTGCAGAGCATCGGTGTGTAAAAACCCTCGCCCGCGTCCCGTCCCTGGCACCTTTTCCCCTTGGAAGAGCAACAGCCCATAAATGTTTATGGCTTTTGCTTTCCCCAGGATATGTTTGCCTTTTGGAATAAAGGAGGGGGGAAGAAAAAGATACTGCCTGGGTGGGTTTTTTTTTTCCCATTTCGCATTAAAGCGGAGAGCGTTGTGTCTCTGGGTACCCGCGCTGGAGGGATGCTGATGGGATGGTCACGAGAAGGTTGAGTCCAAAGGAGCTTTATACCTGCAATTTCTTAATTTTGAAGCAACCTGGAAAAACCACCGAGCGAGCGTTTCCTCCCTGCTGCCTTGCTAGATAACCAGCAACAGAGCCAGATGATTTTTAATGGGTTTATATTGTAAACTGGGGGGGGGGGTGGGGGGGGAAACAACAAACCCCTTTCTGAAAGTCTTGTGCGTGTCGCTGGTGCGGGTGCGCTGGCCTCGCTCCCGGGGGATGCAGACAGGCTGAACCCATCTTGCTTCCCCTTGAAATATTTATTCTGGCAGGGAGCAGCGAGCCGTCCTGCTCACTTGTTCCCCTTGCTGCAGCTGAAACTTGAGGGCAGCCTCTTATTCAACGTATTTAAGAAAAAAAATTAAATTAGTTATGACTTGGATCTTAACTAAAACCGCTTCCGAAGCTTAAAAATATTAGCTAGGCAAAACGATTAAGCAAGTGTGACGGGAACACATACCCTTGTGTTTAAGTTAGCCGCATGCAGTAGTTTCATTTTCTCCCTTCGTTGTGCTCTTAGTTGCTTAAAAACCTCCCTGTGCTGCTGCAGCACTGGTACCCTCTGGTCCTCGGGAGGTGGACTGGGGTAAAGGCGACCGCAGGCGTCCCCAGGGTGTCCTGTGCCGGGAGGGGACGCAAGGCCACGGGGTGGGTGACACCGGGATGCTCGGTGGGTACCGGGGTCTCCCTGGGCAGAAGGAGTTAACCCTGGAGCGGCGACCCGTGGGTAAAGGAGACCAGGGAGTTCGTTTTGGTCCCCAGTGAGTCACGGTTCACCCTGGGTGCAGTGGAGGTTCGTCAGGGTGCTGGGCAATTAAAGAAGCTCTGTTTGCATTTTGTTGGGGTTTTTTTTTGTTTTGTTTTGTTTGAATAAAAGTTGCCACGACTGGCCCGCCGGGATGTTAGCTGCTTGCACAACGTGCATGCTAGGGAGTAAATCAGTCCATGTGAGTTTTATTCAGCTAGTGATAATCTAAATTTTATTACTTCCCCGTTTATTTTAAAGGAGGAGGGGACAAATCAAGTGGCCAGGATTTAAAAAAAAAAAAAAATTAATTTTGTGATGTATGAGAAATGGCTCTCGATGTCTGGGTGCATCCTTCTGTGTTGAGATGGAGCTGAGGGTTACGTGGGGCTCCCTTCTTGGGCTTAAGAAGGTCGTGTTTTCTTAGAAATCCCAGTTTTAATTTATTACCGACTCAAACACCATCTCCCTGGGTCTCTGCTCCGCAGGCTGGTGTTGCAGGTGTCTTAAAACACCCTTGTCCGGGGAAAATCTCTGCTCTGGTCTTCCCTCTCCTGCTGCATGTGCACAGTCCCCTCAGTAAGTAGGTATTTTATTAGAAAAAATAGCTTTTGCGATCGAGGGGGGAAGCGAAACCACGGTGGGATGGTGGAGAGAGCCCAGCTGCTGCGCTAATTGGGTCGTTCTTCGTTATCTGTCAGCCGGCGATGGGGGCGCGTCCCCGTGCTGCTGCCCAGCTTGAGGGGCCGGGATTTGGGGTGATGCTCACCAGGATTCGGGGCCCCTCGTCTTCCCCCTCCCTGTGTGTTTAGATTCGTTGGTTTTTAGCTTGACCTTTGCATTTTAAAGCAACTCCCTCCCGTGTTGCAATCCGCAGCTTTTCGGGCTGTTGTGGTGCTGTGGAAGTGAAAGCGCTTTGTGCGAAGTGGGTCTTAAAAAACAAACCCCGGAGCAGCGGAGCAGTGAGCTCGTCTTTTTCCATCCTGTTAATTTTCATCCCGACTCTCAGCAACGGTCAATAAAAAAGTTGGACAGAATAAAGCTTTTTTTTTTTTTAACGTTTTTTTTTAAGCTGATGGTAGGGTGCTGAACGCTGTTTTATGGAAACAGCGAGTCAAAGCGTCTTCCCGTGGCCGCGGGGAGCAGAGGAGCTGCCACGGGAGGTTTTGTCCGTGGTCTCATCGCCCCTTTCTGATCGTGGTGGAGCGTGGTCTGTGGTTTGCAACCATCGTCTCAGTTCTCCCTTCTTAAAATCCTGACTTAGGATAAAGCACGTGGTTTTTTAAATTTTATTATTTTATTTTTAATTTTTTGTTTTCCTCTTCTTACCAGCTATTGGTGTGAAATCCCCACCCTGTCTCTGGGTGGGCACCTCCCAGGACCCCCCCTGGACCTTCAAACCTTCTCCAGCGATCGCATGGTGGTGAGGTGAGACCCTGCAAAACCCTCCCCAGCCTTTCTCTTCCCCCCACCCCCACCCCTCCCTTTCCCTTCCCGTGAGCCTCGGGGAGGGATCTGTGACATGAAGTTTCCATTTGGAACTGGCAAATTCCTGGTATGCCGATTTCTAGGAAACGTGGCTCGGGATCGTGTGCTTGGTGAAACCCTAGCATGTGTGATACCTGTCTGTCCTCAGCCTGGGGTCGGACATCTGCATCCCATTCTCCGCTCTGAATCTTCTCCTCTATCTCCGGGCTGGAAGATAGCAACATCTGTGCAGAGCAGGGATTGTAAAAATAAATGACTTGTTTTTATGGCCTGGATTTCTGTGCGGCGTGTGCTGGTGTTGTACGGCGTGCATCCTCCTGGAGCAAAGTTCTCGTTGTTTGAAAGGTGTGTGCAAAGGGGAGAGGGCTTCGAGGTGTGCCCGTGCGGTGCCCTGGCAGACAGCAGGGAAAACGTCCAGCGCTCGGGGGATAACGAAGGTGGGGAAGACACCAGCCACTGCCTGGCTTAAAAAAAGAGGGGAAAAAAGCGCCTTTTGTCCTGCCTGCTTTTAAAAAAAACAGACGAAAAAAGCGCAGAATGTCTTTTTCTGAAGCAGCAGCTGAATTAATGTCTGAGAGTGCTAAAATTGGGGTCAAAGCCGTAGCGCTGTCGGGGTGTGCAGGAGGGTGCTCTGCCTGGGCAGCCTGTGCCTGCTGCGGGCGGCTGAATTGCTTGGGGGCATCACTGCACCTCGATTGCTCGCGGGCATCCCTCGTGGCTCGATTGCTCGTGGGCATCGCTTGCTGGGGAGCATCGGTCGCGGCGATGCCGCTCGTCACGTGGAGGGGGGAAAAAAAATGATACTTGCAACCGCTTATGCCAGCGTGCGGGACAGTGTCTGGGGGAACAGCAGGTTTGTAAGAGGGAAGGATGGAGCTGTCGTTGCTTTTGAGCACTTTGGGGAGTTTATATTCGTGTAGCGGGGCTGGGAACAGGCACGTGCCGGCACTGTGGGTCGGGGTGCGCTGGTCCGAGGGAAGCACACGCCGCGCACGTGTAGGAGTCTTCTGACCTCGTGAGCCTCCTTGTTTGCTCAGCTAGAAGCTGTTTAAAGTATTTTGTGTTAATTAATGCTAAAATAGTTGCACTTGAAGGAGAGATTGTGCCCAGATGTTGAAACCTCTGGATTTTAAAGCTTGTTTATTACAGCTCTGAAATTACAGGTTGAACAGCTACTCTGAATTTTCAGATCATCCGGTAGAGCAGGGACTGATTGAAAGCAAACAGGTGAAAACCCCAAACCCTTTTCCTTTAGCAGTGAGGAAGAACAGCCCTTTTGCAGGGCTTGGGGAGGGTGGAGGTGGCAGCTCTGTGTCCCTACAGCTGCAAGACAGCCCTGTGCCCAGCCACGAGCGGCCGGGCAGTGGCTGGAAGTGCAGACCAGACCCTGGCATTAGGCTCAGGGCTTGAGCAGGAGCATTTTTGGGGGTTTACAGGCTCCTTCAAGGGACTTTGCTTCCGAATGGGAAGAATCAAGCTGTGCAAAACAGCCGCAAACTGTTCAAAACCGCCCCAAAACAGGCAGAACTGCCCTGTCATCCATGTGCACCTTTCCCGGGACCTGCTCTGGATTTCTTTAGTCACCTTCCCGCCACTTTCATTCTCTGTGCATGGAAATCCTTTCCCTCTTGGTGGCCTTTCACTGATGCCCTTATGCCTTGCTGAATTGCTGCACCTCTCCGTGGAGGAGGACCCCCCAGCCCAGGGGGGTCTAACCCCCTAGCGGGGTGGGTGTTCAGAGGAGGGAGGAAGGTTTAGCCTGTCTTCGATTACAGACTTACAGCGTTAAGCTTGTGGGTAACAGCAAGGGGAGAGCGGGATCTGCTTGGGGTGTCCGAAACACCCAGAGGCTTTTGCACGGAGTAAATAATTAACCCCCTCCCTGTATCCGGAGCACACGTGGTCCTGCAACGAGAGGATTCGTGCTCTGACGCCTCCAGCAAGCCTCTCGGTGTCAGTCCCTGGCTCCCTGGTGTTTAAATCTTGGGGAGTAGCAGATATTTTCTTTTCTTTACTTCCAAATTAATTGGGATTTTGGACCCCAGCCAGCCTCCGTCTGTCGCTCCAAGCCGGAGATAAGCGGGAGCGGCGCAGTCTTTTCTCTAACCTAGTTGGAGCCGTTTTCGCTGGACGGAGAAGTCTTGAGCTCTTTCATAACGTGGACCACATCTTAATAGCTGGGCTTGTGGGCTCCATCCCTCCCACTGCTGCTGACGCAGAGCGTCTCCCCTCCCGCTCGCCTTGGCCAGCTTCCCTGGATGACTCCACTAATTGCTTACGTAGAAAAATAATGAGAAGGATGCGTACGATATATTTTTAGATGTCTCTTGGTGGGATTTAGCAACCAGCAAGCCAGAGCCAGCACTGCCCTGTCCATTTTCTGCATCCCAGCCGTGGCTGCTTGGTGGGCCTCGGGAGGTTCTGCCCTGGGAGGTGGTGCTTCTTTTGCAAGCTGCTCTGCTTTTTTTTGGGGCTCTTCTGGGTCCTTGATAAAAGGGTTATGGGTGCTGCATCCCTGGTGCTGTGCAGGGTCTGTGCTGTGAAGCCCTGAGCCAGCGCGTGGTGCTGGCGGCGCGCCTGTGCCGTGATGGGCACCACCACCTCCTCGCTCATCTCCAGGAGGGTGGCCACGGTGGTGGCAGGGCAGTGTGGACCATGGTGGCTTGGAGATCTTCTCAGCACCTGGATCATGGAATAGTTTGTGTTGGGTAAGGCCTTTAAAACTCATCTGGTCCAACCCCCTTGCAATGAGCAGGGACATGTTCAACTAAATGTGGTTGCTCAGAGCCCCGTCCAGCCTGACCTTGAATGTTTCCAGGGATGGGGCATCTGCCACCTCTCTGGGCAACCTGTGCCAGTGTTTCACCACCCTCATTGTAAAAAATTTCTTCTGAAGTGACCGATGGCATGTTTTCCAATGTATAAATACCCATGAGATGACTAATCTTACCACTAACGTTGCTTTTTTTCAGTGTTTTTTTTAAGTGTTCCCCTCTGAAACCTCAGCAGAGCAGGGGAAAGTGAGCAGATGCAAAACCTCTTTAAATATTACCCCAAAGGCTGTGATAATTGAGCATTGCAGCGAGTAGTTCCCTTATTTTTCTATTTGCTTCTTCCATTGCAGGGCTCTTTGTGTCTCGGTGGCTTCCTGTGCCGGGGGGGCCAGGCTCCAGCTCTTCCCTTTCCACCCGGGTGTGAGGAGCGCAATTCTTCTTGCAGCACGACTTATCTGCCCTTGGAGCTGAAAACATCCTTTCTTTGCTCTTTTTCAATCCCCCGAATGAATGATTTCTCCTGCTGGTTAACATCAGCTTCCACACCAAAGACTGTGGGAAAGTTTTGCAATTAGAGTGACTTTAATAGATCTGGTTTATGTCTTAAAAATCCCATCGCTTTCTAATTCTTCGTCACATGTTTCCTTGATTACGTGTCGCGCAGCAGTGTGGCTACCAAAATAGACTTACGGTCTGAAGGAAATCATCAGGAAATATGTTTTTTAAACCGTAGGCAATTCTTTTTTCACCAGGCACCATTGGAAAAAGTCTGCATTTGATGAAAAACGTGGCTTTTCTGGCACCTCAGCTGCTTACACAGTGATGTTGGGAGGGTGATGCTCCAGCATTTTGCCTAAACCCCCCCCCCAATTTCTTTGAGTCTTGCTGTGAATTTTCTCTTTATCCACCCAAATAGTTGGGATTCTTCTGGTGTTGGATTTGCTTTAGTTTTTGGAGAAGATGCTTGCTGTGCGTTCAGGTCTTTCCGTGCAGGGTGATGCTTTGCTTGCCTGAGACTTGGAGCCCGCTCTCTCTTTTTGGGGGTGTTCTTGGTGGGCAAGAGAAAGCGAGGCTTGCCTGGGGTTGAGGTGCTGCTTTCTGAATAATAAGAGTCTCTGACAAATACGTAGTTCCTCGTGGAAGATAATCTTGAACTGTATAAAACAACTCAAAAGGCAAACGCTCACCTGGCGCCTGTACTGCTTAGCACCCGTACCCAAGGGGTGGCCACCGCCACATGAGCCAGAAGCTCGGTGGCCATCAGCCCGTTGCTTCTCGCCCGCGAGCGCTTCCATCTCTCCTGGCTTCATCGCTGCCCTCAGCGTCTGCCCACGTAGGTGCTTCGGTGCTAATCCTGCCTCAAAATGAGCGCGCAGGGGGGCGTCACCAGGGGTTTGGGTGCAGCACCCCAGGATGAGTTTCCATCTTTGGGTGTCAGGAGCCCATCGGCTGGCACCTGTGTTACCTGCTGGTGCTTTTTTGGGTAAAACTCTTGCTGGGGGAGCCTCCTGGGGCAGCGCCACCTCCCAGGGGTGCGATGCTGACCTGGGGAGGCTGAAGATGAAGGGTGGGGACCTCTGTGAGCATCCCCATCGCTGCGGCCAGACGGAGCTGCGGGGCTGTCCCCTGTCCCCGGGCGGCGAGGACGGCTGGCGTTGCACATCGGGGCTTCCTGCGCCCTGTGGTTCAGCGGAGCTTGGGTGGCCCCTGGGAAGGGATTTTCCGCTCTGCACACTTGAGATGTGCTCAAAGCTTCCTGTCCTGGCCCCGCAGCAGAGAGCTCCTTGTTTTCTTTAACCCTTTCCTCTTACGCCACCTCCTGTGGTCCTGACGGGGCGCGTGCCATGTCCCCCCAGGTCCAGGGCTTATGCAAGGAGACCATGACCACTGATGAGGCCACCAAGAGCGAAGGGGAGGTGCAGGCGGCGGCTCTCGCCGAGCGCGGGGAGGACATCACGCCGGCTCGAGACCGAGGGGTCCTGAAGGTGAGGGGGGCTGCCAGGAGGGTCCTGCCTTCCTGCATTTTGGGGTGCGCGGTCACGTCGGTGGGCTGCATCCCCAGCCGTTGGGGTCATGGAGTACTGCCGGGGCTGTAGGACGGGTTGGTTGGGTTTTGGTTTTTTTTTTACTGTTTGAAAGGCGAAGGAGATGAGTATCACTTGGAATAAAGAAGGATGGAGTGGCGTTTGGTGGATTTGGGCTGCTCAATGAATTTTGCTGCTATTGTGTTGCTCATCAGATTATTAGCTGTAAATCCACAACGCATTTTTGTGTGTGACTCACAGACATTAGAAAGAGCACATTACTGAGGTCATCGAGGCTGCTCCACAACCCCTTTTTCATATTCAGGGCCGTTTCTGGATAGTTCTGCTCCCCAGCGTTTGCTCTTCTCCAGTTGAATAGGACCTTTCCTCTAAGAATAGCATCCTCCCCTGCTCCATCCTCAGCTCGAGAACTGCTTGTTCCAGGCTGTAGCATTCAAAAAGAGGAGGAAAAAAAAAAAAAAAAAAAAGAAGTGTTGACAAGAAGCGAGTAGTGAAATGACACACCCCTGTGAGTAAAATGTGTACGGGCAGAAAGCGAGTGTGATTGCATTCGCTTCAGGTTTCGAACCGCGGTGTTTATCCAGACACCTCTGCAGAGTGCGGGCAGGTCTCTGCTCCCAGCCCCATCCTGCTCCGTTGCTGTGGGATTTATGTTTAGGGGCTGATGGAAGGACAAATTGAAAGGCTCCCCCTGAGCCTTCCTTCGGTTTAGAGCAGCGCTGGGGTGTATATGCGTGTGTGTGTATATAATTTTATATCTATATAAAACTCTGTGTGTGTTTATCTCTCTCTCTCCATACACATCCTTAGCTGTCCCATGGCCTCCCTTCTCATGGGTGGTTTCTCTCTCTCAGATCATTAAACGACCCGGGAGCGAAGATGAGTCCCCCATGATCGGGGACAAGGTTTATGTCCACTACAAAGGCAAACTGGCCAACGGGAAAAAATTCGACTCCAGCCGCGATCGGAACGAGCCCTTTGTCTTCAGCCTGGGCAAGGGTGAGCCGGGCCGGGGGTCTGTGTGTGGGGATGCTTGAGGGTGGGATGATCCTAGGGGGGCGTGGGATGATCCTGGGGGAGCAGGACCCAGCTGCAGGGCAGGAGGACAGTGTCAGCCCTGCCTTAAGTGACTTCTGAGGGTGCTTTTTTTTTGGGGGGGTGGTGCCCTTTTCGCAGCGTCTGGGCTGCCGTGTTGCTCCCTTCTGCCTAACGTCCGCCTCTCTCCTAGGTCAGGTAATCAAGGCATGGGACATCGGGGTGGCTACCATGAAGAAGGGAGAGATCTGCTACTTGCTCTGCAAACCTGAGTACGCATACGGCTCTGCTGGCAGTGTCCCCAAAATCCCCTCCAATGCTACCCTCTTTTTCGAGGCAAGTAGTGCTGGCGAGCCGGCGCGTGGATGAGCTCGCTCGCTCCCTTTCTGCCTTGCCAACCAGCTCAGAAATGAAAAAAAAAAACCCAACAAACCAAACCACCCAACAAAAAAAAAACCAGCTTGGATTCCTGAAACGTGTCCCTCTGCTCCAGGAACCGCTGCCAGGGCTTTCTCAGAAATGTGTGTCTGAGCTGGGAGGCTGGGACTGAAACTCTGGCTGGGGAGAGCCCCAGTGCCGGGGGGTGGGGAGTGGGCAGATTCCCAGTTTAAAAATGCACATGGGAAGGAGAAAGCGGCTGGGAAATGCCTCTGGGTGCTAAAAACCGATGAGCGCCGTGGGGCGGTAGGAAAGCCAGGGTTTTGGCACGGTGCGCTCGCTGGGCAGGGCTCGTCGGGACAAGGCGGTGAGGCGGGAGGAATGGGTCTGTCCTAAATTAAGGCTTAATCCTTCCAAGTCAAGTGGGGACTAAGCCATGGTCCTGTCGGAAAACGAAGGGGAAACTCCTGTCCGTGCTGGTCCTGGGCAGCTTTAACAGCATCTTCCAGCACTGGCCATGTTGTACCCTTAGAGGTTTAATAAACTTATTTTTACTGGTACTTTGTGTTATGCTTCAGGTACTGGATGTGTCCCAATTTCTAATAAATCGGGTGTATTATGCTGTGGCTTGGAGCTGGCTTTTATGGGCAACTTCTGCTCGTCAGCTGAATGGAGAATTAGCTCGCTTGGCTCTCGAGCTGGAGGATGAACCACTGCTTTGTGGCTTTTCTGTTGTTTTTCTCTTCTCCTTCGCCCCCTCCCCGAGCTCTGCCCACCTTTTCTTTATTGTTTTATTTTTTAGGTCGAGCTGCTTGACTTCAAAGGCGAGGACTTGTTTGAGGATGGAGGGATAATCCGGAGGATCAAGAGGAAGGGAGAAGGTTACTCCAACCCTAACGAAGGTGCTACGGTGGAAAGTGAGTGCCGCTTGCTCCCGGGAGGGGCTGGAGGGGTGAGCCTGTCCCAGAGCAGCCCTGCTTTCTTCTCCCTAGCAAGGAGCTTCTGGCACTATATAGCTTGTAGGTGGCTGTACATCGCGCTGGGATGCAGTTCCATCCATCCGGAGGCTGGCTGGGATGGAGAGGGGCTGGGAGAGCAGCGGGTCACTGCCCGCCCGCGGATGCTCCTCCGAGCTCTCCCTGGCACGGCCCTGGCGGTGGCTGTGCCAGAGCTGCTGGCCGGGAGGGCTGACTGGAAAACCTCAAGCCGCGGGAGCAGCCAGGCGATGGAAGGAGCGACCCCTCGAATATGAGCTCTGGTTTCTTAGCTGCGTTGACAAACATCCCTGCGAGCCCTGGAGCTGCTCAGCCAGCGTCCGGGGGCAGGATGGAGGGAGCAAACCCCTCCCGGGGTTTCAAGGCTCTGCCATCTTCCCCCTCCCTTTTCCATCCAGCGCAGCGGCCAAGCCGCTCTGGGATGCGCCGGCTGCCGAAAACCCCAGCTCTGCCTTGCCTCAAAAGCGTTGGTGGCTGGGATGTCCCCCCGCGGTGGCTTTTCGGGTACCAAGGCAGGCGCTCAGCCGCTGCTTTGGCCTCCTTGTTGATCGTGGGTTTGATCGCATCTCTTGCAGAATGGAGCCTTTTCTTTGCCTTCCCCTGCGGCCAGAGGGCTGCTGCTGGTGGGGGTGGGAGGAAATTAATGCAAGGGGTTTGCTGAGGCCAGGGTGGTCTCAGCTGATAAGGGAGGATGAGGAGCACGGGTCCTGTCGGGCTTTCCCTGTTCCGCTCCTGTTTCTGGAGCAGAAATTCCGTGGGGCTGTACAGGGAAGCCAGGCTTATTTTGTTTTATTTTTCCTTTCCCAAGACCCACTCGGCCACAGACACAGAGCTCGCTCCGTACGGAAGGCATTTACTTTCTTTTCTCTCTTGCAGAGCTCTCGTACACAAAGATTAACTCCCTTTAGTGAAGGAGAAATTGGATCTGAGCTGTGATGGCTCATAAAGCTCGCCGCCTTAACTGACTGGTGGTTTTAACAAGGCTTTCTTTTAAGGAAAAATGAGGTTTTGACTCAGATTCGACTGTCTGCCTCTCCTGTGGTGAGCATCCTAGCTGGGAACCAGCCGCAAGCCGAGCTTCAAGCCGGCTCTGCTACCCCAAAGATTAAACTAAAACACTAAATATAATTGAAATCCTCACAGATCCAGCATTCCTCTTTATTTCGATCGGGTCTGAGCACTTCAGAGGCAGCACCGTGCGCAGTGCGGAGGACAGGGAGAGCCCTGCTCCCTCTGTGGTTGTTCCCTTTGCAGCTCGAGGTTTTCTGGAACGTGCTGATGCTTTAATGGCTCAGGAGGGGGCTGACACAGGGAGGCGGGGGGCACCAGCCAGGAATCCTCTCTCTGAAAGGACATAAGGAGCCAAATATCAAGGCTCCTCGTGCGCCTGATGCTGCACAGCCCATTATCCCTGCTTTACCTCCTTCAAATGGATGTGGCCGCTGGAGCAAACGCTGTAAGGAGGAGCACGCACGTGGGCAGAATCGCGGAGATGGGTGCCCTGCCAGGGCAGAGATCCAGAATGCTGCGCTGATCCCGCCGGGCTGCCGTGCCAGCTGCTCCATTCGCAGCTCGTGTGGCCCTTAATTCATTTGGACCTCTAAATCCAGGGGCCAGAGACCCTTAAATACATCCCCATGAGAGAGGACAAGGAGAAGCAGCACCAGGCAGCCTTGCATTTTGGGCAGAAATGTGTTGTTTTGTTTTGTTTTTTAACAAATGCAGTGCTATTTATGGTGGGCGCTGTGCTGGGGCCGGTGTGGGAGCCCAGCCTGGGGCAAGGCTGTGACCCAGGGGCGCGGCGAAGGTTTATCTCAGCCGTGTGTTTGGGAGGTGCGTTGTGGCTCAAATTAGTCTGGAAGAAATCACGCTTCCAGGAGCAAGCATCTCCAGGCTGGAGTTGTGAAAGCGTTTTTATAGGTTTTTAAGTTTTACAGACCCTAATTTTGCAGTTCCGGTCCCTAAAACCCGGGCTGCAGTCGAAATCTGGCATTGCAGCTTTTGTTACAACCTTTCCCCCCCCCCCCACCCCTCCTCCTCCTCCGTTTTTAATCTGAGTACAAATTGCTGTCAGCACATCAAGTTCGTGTGCCAGCCGCACTCGGTACACTCTGTTCTCAGCTCTTCAAAAACAAAATCGCTGCAGGCACCGAGAGAACAATAAGTCAGAGCTGCAAGCGGAGTGATGTTCCTTCGGTGGCTTTTTTTTTCCCTGTAATCCAAGAGCAACTGCAGCCAGCTGACCCGCTCCTGGAAACCCGAGTGGAGATTTTCCCCCCCTTTGCCTTGGTGTATTTTGTGTGCAATTAAAATAGAGAAAAACTATCCTCGAAAGGAAGGATTGCAGCATCCTCCTGTGCATCCTGTTTTAAAGCGGGATCTTCCCGTCGCTGCTGCATCCTGCTGGGGACAAGGGACCTGGGAGAGCAGCAGCTTTTGGGATGGGGGATTGTGGATCTGTACTCACTGAGAACACGCAGGGAGATGGCTGTGGGGTTGCGGGGTTACCTGTATTTTAGGCTGAATTTTCCACTTTCCGATGCCTAAGAAAATGGCCAGCTTGGTTTTGGGTAGTGCAAAAGCAGAGGTCGGCTCTGCAGGAGCTGGGTTTGCCTTTTGTCCTCATCCTGAGCTGGGGGGGGGGCACACTCCAGCCTGAGCCTCCTGGTCACTGCCTGCCAGGGATGGATGCAGGATGAGTCCCGGGGTGCTGGCAAGCACACGAGCTTGCTCTGGCTTTGGTGGCAGGAGGGGGGTGACGAGACAGAGCTTGGTGTCCCGTCCCCAGAGAGCATCCTCGGGCTGTGGTACGGCCCTGGGAGTGGGGGTCTGCCTGCAGGCTCAGTCCCTGCGTCTCCTCCCAGGAACTTTCCATGGGTCCCGGGGCAGGGAAGTGTCCCGGGGGCAGACGGGCAGGTTTCCTTCAGGCTGCGGCTCTCCCCTGGGGAGCCCAGACCCTCTCGGCTGTGTCCAGCACTGTGTCTGCTTGCACTCGCCTCCTGCCTCCCAGGACGAGATGCTCGGTGCCCCGCAGTGGCTCAGGTCCCATCCTGTGGCTCCGGGCGGTGCTGGAGGGGCTCTGAGAGCATCCCCCGGCCTCGAGGGCTGTTTTCTTTCCACGCATCCCTCCTCTCCCCGCTTCAGCAGCACTTGCACGGGCAATCTCTCCTCTGCTCTGCAGCAAGCGAAGGTAAAACTCGTGTCCTTCGAGGCTGCAAAGTCCATAAGCAGAGTCGTGGTGCTTACCATGAATTTTCTCTCTTAAAAGCTTTTTTTGTTAGTTTTGGCTTTTTTTTTTTTAACGGTACGTTGGAGCGCCTTACGAAATTGCTTTTCCTTTATACCTGCCCACACGTGTATGCTTTGTACCCTGCAAGCAGAGTGCAAAGAACATAAAACTGTCCCCAAAGCCCGCAACGTCTTCTGGATCGAATAAATAAAGAATAATCTTGCCGTGGAAACCCAGCCAGGAGTACCAGGTGGTGAACGTGCCAGGTACCCAGTGTCCGCTCCGGCTTCGCTTCTGCCAGCGTCTGGGGCTGGAACAGCACAGTTATTGGTTGAAGATTAAAAAAAAAAAAAAAAAAAAAAAGAAATAAAATAATGTTTATCTTGTACTTTGAGTACTTAGAGGCAGGAGAACATAGCCTTGTTTTTGAGGTAGAAGGCAAGGCGATATAGCGCTGTATAGAAGATTTGTAATCGCCATGATAAACTCTGCGTGGCGGCGTGCCAGGAGCAATATCCAGTTCCAGTAAGGCTTGACTCGTGCAGTTGAGTACGAGGGGAACATATTAGTCATGATGTTTATCTGTTGTCTGGTCCTTGGTTAGAGGAGATAGGCCTGTCTTGCTTTTCAGCAATGTTTCCAAGCCCTCCCCATCCCTCTCTGCTCACCGGGGGCTCCTTGGCTGCCCCCAGCCCCGTGTATTCCCCCTTCCGGAGCTGGATTTTGGGAGATGGGCTTTATAAGAGACTTTCTAAGATGCTTTCTTCGGAGCCCGCCTTGCCTTGGTTTGGGTGGCTCTAGGTGCGATCCTGCCCTGTCCCCTCTCGCCCCCCTGCAGTTCACCTGGAGGGGTTCTGCGGCGGCACCAGGTTCGACTGCAAAGACGTGAAGTTCGTCGTGGGCGAAGGGGAGGACCACGACATCCCCATCGGCATCGACAAAGCCCTGGAGAAGATGCAGAGGGGAGAGCACTGCATCCTCTACCTCGGGCCACGGTAAGGAGCAGCCCCACGGGGATGCTGTCAGCTGCCAGCACCCGAGGTCGTTTTAGCACTCGTGGAAGACAGTGATCCCAAAAAGCGGACTTTCTGGGAGAGCCTCGGGTTAGCCATGCCCGCAGGGGTGGCAGGAGTCACCGGTGGCCTGTGGGCAGGAATCTTGAGATGTTTTAAAAAAATCAGGTAAAAGGGTTTTCTCCGAGTCGTGTGGCTGAAAGGAAAATGTCTCCCTGGAAATCAGGGAGCTGTGTCCTTGCACCGGAGAGGAACGTGTATAAAAAGATGGATTTGAAGCAGCGGGAGAGGCTGGTTTCCAGTACACGATGCATTGTGTGTTGTCAGGTATCTTTGCTCGGGGAGAATATTTCACCCTGGCCCCACAATGTTAGAAAGCTGCAGGCACGGAGCTGGGTGCGAAACCAGAATGAGTGACCTGGGTCTGTTTTTAGGGCCAAACGCTGCCCAAATGGCGACTTCCAGCCCCTCCCCTGACGGCTCCTTTCTGCCCTTCCAGGTACGGCTTTGGCGAGGCGGGGAAGCCGAAATACGGCATCCAGGCGAACGCGGAGCTGGTGTACGAGGTCACGCTGAAAAGCTTTGAAAAGGTGAGGGCAGGAGCGTGCTGGTCCCTCCCCAGGTTACGGGAACGCCGGGCCCTGTGCCGCGGCCGCCCTTTGTCCCTGGCGTGGCCGCAGCCCGGCCCCTGCTGGAGTGGCTACGTCACCCAGGATCTCTGTGTTCTTGACTTGTTCTTCTCTGTTGGTTTGTTTTATTCTTCTGGCTGGGGTCCAAGGCTGGTTCTCTTATTTATTCCTAGCCTTGTTCCTTTTGTATGGTCTTTTCTTTTTTTCTTTTCTTTTTTTTCTTTTTATTTGGTTTTTCCCTTTTTATTTTTTGGCTTTTTCCCTTTTTACTTTTTCGCCTTTTCCCTTTTTACTTTTTCGCTTTTTCGCCTTTTCCCTTTTTCGCCTTTTCCCTTTTTCGCCTTTTCCCTTTTTCGCCTTTTCCCTTTTTCGCCTTTTCCCTTTTTCGCCTTTTCCGCCTTTTCGCCTTTTCCGCCTTTTCGCCTTTTTCGCCTTTTCGCCTTTTTCGCCTTTTCGCCTTTTCCCTTTTTCCTTTTTCGCCTTTTCCCTTTTTACTTTTTCGCCTTTTCCCTTTTTACTTTTTCGCCTTTTCGCTTTTTACTTTTTCGCTTTTTCCTTTTTCGCCTTTTCCCTTTTTGCTTTTTCGCCTTTTCCCTTTTTGCTTTTTCGCTTTTCCCTTGGGCTGCACAGATAAAAATTGCTGTGTCCAGCCAGCTGGCCCCGAGGAGCTGGGCTGGCACACCGAGCCGGCTGTGCCTGCGGGGAGGCTGGGGATGGGGTGCAGGAGGTGCCCACGGGATGGGGCGGGTACTGCTGTGCCTCATCCCTGGCTGCAGGGTGGGGGGGGGTGTCCCCATCACCTGGCTGGAGCTGGGAACGAGACCCACCACATCCCCTCTCTGCTGGGGGATCTCTCCCCACCCTCCTCTTTTTGGGTTTTTTTTTTGTCAGGGTTTTTCCTCCTGTGGGGTTGCGGTGGACAAACCACCTTGCTCAGGGTGAAGTCCCAAACCTGGGGGGTTCTCTGTTGTAAAGGGCTCCAGGTCTGCACCCCCACGTGTGCTCTGGGTGTCTCCTCGTCCCCAGCCCCTCAAATTAAACCAGCTGCCAGATCCGCCCTCTGTCACCCTGCCCTGACGAGCCCCGCTCCTTAACGAGCAGTCCCAGAAAGCCGCGGGGTCCTGCCGCTGCGGGGGGTCGCCGTGCTCCGCTGGGATCGCTCCGAGCGTTTCTTTGCAGGCCAAGGAGTCGTGGGAGATGGACACCAAGGAGAAGCTGGAGCAGGCTGCCATCGTCAAGGAGAAAGGCACGATGTACTTCAAGGTTTGTAAACTTGGGGCTGGCGGAGGCGGAGCGTGGGAGCTGGAAATAAATTCGAGGTGGCCGTCAGAGACGTGGCTTGGCAGTTGTCAGTGTTGGAGAAGCTGTGTCCCCCCCCAAACGGTGCTGGGCCAGGCGAGTCCTGCCCTTCCTCTGCCTTTTTCTCGCTCCCTGAGACACCCCCTCCTTTTCTTAAAGTCATTGCCTTCCCCTCGTGCGCTCCCCGCGGGGCGAGACGGCAGATCGGACTCTTCCCAGGGGTGGATGTGGCCAGGGCTGATGCCGAGGGGCTTTGCAGTTCCCCCTCCCGGGCTGGGGCATCCTGATGCTCCTCTGCTCTGCCCAGAGGACGACCGCCAGCTCCGACTTGGCTTTTCCCAGGGGCTGCTCACCAGCAGCTCCAGCCAGGCCCCAGTGTGTCTGTAGCTCTTCGGCATCCCCCTTCCCTCCTGTGTGTGTTTAACACGCTGCGTTAAACTCCTGACCTGTTTGCAGGCTGTTTCGGGAGCAGACCGAGCGTTGTCGGCGCGGGTCCCTCTAGCCTCTTCTTCTTTGCTCCATCCCAGGAAGGCAAATACCTGCAGGCAGTGATTCAGTATGGGAAGATCGTGTCCTGGCTGGAAATGGAGTACGGCTTGTCCGAAAAAGAGTCAAAAGCCTCCGACTCCTTCCTCCTGGCTGCCTTCCTCAACCTGGCCATGTGCTACCTGAAGCTGCGAGAGTACGCCAAAGCCGTCGAGTGCTGCGATAAGGTAGCGCCGCACGAGCCCGAGGGCTGGAGCATCCTCTCCTCTTGCGTGTTTTCAGTGGGAGTTCGGGGTTTTTCGGATTTCTTACCGTGTAAGAAGCCATTTCCAAGCGGCAGTGGGATGGTGGCATCCCTTCTGCACCTCGGGCTCTCTGCGGAGGCTGCGTGCTCGGAGACTGCAGGGGCAAAAGTGCTTTTTGGGGTTCAGAATCCCCCTGGGCCTGCGCTTACAACAGCTTTTCTTCCAAAGCCGGATCCACGTGAATGGATGCTGTGTGGACCGGCAGCCTCAGGCCCCTCTTTGGGTCTGCCCAGGCTGGGTCTGGGCGTTGGGTGCTGAGCTGGGTGCGATGGAGCCGGTCTGCGCCGGCGCTGCAGCAGGTCTCCAAGTCCGTTGAGGGGCAGGATGGGGCTTTGCCGGTCCCTAAAAGAGCTGCAACCTTGTCTTTGTCAGGAAACTATTAATTCTTTTAGAAAAGGCTTAAATTTAAACATCTTGCCTATGGGGAAGATAGTGAAGCTAGTCGCCTTAATCTGAAAGGTAAATAGTCTCTGAGATGCACGTGTGGCTTTTACTAAAGGAAAATAATGTCATTGCTAAAGCAGGGTGACAAAAGCACGTTTAATCCCTACCCTGCCTTGCCTCCGAGCTCCCCGTGCTCCTCTGGGCTCAGGTTTAGCCTTTACACCTGATTTCTTGTCTGTGGGTTTGTCTCCCACCAACTCCGCCACTCTCAGGGGGATTTTAAGCAGGGAGAAATAACTAAACGATGTTAATGTTTTGTTGAGCAAGATGCAAGTGCTCTGGAGACTTGAAGCCACCCTCTCCTAATTTCGGCAGATTTAATGAGGCTTTGACTGTAAGGGGGTCTTTGGGGGATCCCCAAGTTGCTAACGGCGACCTGTGTGTTTCCAGGCACTAGGACTGGACCAGGACAACGAGAAGGGCTTGTACCGGAGGGGCGAGGCCAGGTTATTGATGAACGAGTTTGAGCTGGCAAAGTGTGACTTTCAAAAAGTGCTGGAAGTGAATCCACAGAACAAAGCAGCGAAATCCCAAATCTCCGTCTGTCAGAAGAAGACGAAGGAGCACAACGAGCGGGACCGGAGGATCTACGCCAACATGTTCACAAAGTTTGCGGAGAGGGATGCAAAGGTGCGTGTTGTCTGGTTTTGGCCACCTAGCAGGTCGGGCTGAAGGATGCTCGGCAGGTTTGCGATGAGAAGGGATGGGTTAACATGAAGGAAATTACAGATCAGGTTGAGGATGGAGGGATAGAGCCTGCTGCGGTGGTTTATTTCTTGGTCTCTCTTACGCAGAGGCTGCTGTCAGATGCTCAGTCATCAGTAAAAGCATTTGCAGTGCGAGCTCCCGAGGGCTGCTCGCAGGGTTGGCATTTGTACTTCATTTTACCGTTCCCAGCTAGTGACTGTTGATGACCTCCTGGTCGCCGGTAAAATTAAATGTCATCCCATCTCTGGCAAGGCCAAGGGTATTTTGAGACATGATAGTATGGATTTCCTGAAGCTGTAAGGCAATAGCCTACTCCTCTGCTCGTACGGAGAGATCGCTGTCTCCTAACAGGCTCCCATCCAAAATTCCTCTGAACAAAACCCGCTGTCCTGTAACGGGAGAGGACGCAGCTTTGCAAGCCGTCTGCGCGGGTCATTTTTAGTATCAGCTCTTCTGAACCGGTGCCTGGAGGTTGAGGCTGTGGAATCAGCGATGGGTGCAGACCCTGGGGAGCAGCGTGCTGGAGTAACCCCCTTGGGGCCGGGAGCGGAGCCGCCCCGGCCGGCTGCTGGCACCGCGGTCTGTTGGCTCGCGCAGCCGGCGGCGATGGGGGAGTCGCGGCTGGAGCAGGAGCGAGGCGTCACCGGCCCTTGGAGCTCCTCGCCTGCGCCCGTGGCTGGGTGTCTGGGCTGCACCTGTGGCTCGGTCCCCTATCTCCACTCCTGGTCCCTCTCCTCTGTGCCCCTGCATCCATCCATCCATCCATCCATCCAGGCTCGCTCTCTGTCAGCGCCCTGCTCCCGTTGAGGTGGGTCCCACCGTTCCCAGGGGATCCCATACCTTCCCCAAGAGCTCGCTGAGCCGATGGGGTTTAACCTCCACCAGCTGCTGAGCCAGGAAAACAGGAGCCTGTGGCGTGAGCTGTGGTGGTCGATAGGCAGCGGGGAGCCGCGGGGAGGGGGGAATTCTGCCCAAAGAGCCCAAATCCTGCTTTGCTGTCACCTGCCGGCTGCTTCCTTCTCCTGTCTCCAACTCCGTCTGCTTTATTTGCTGTTCTGCAGGAAGCCGCTAGCAAAACCGGCGCGGAGAAAGCAGCGGAGAAAGCAGCTTGTGAAAAGGGACCGAAAACTCCCAGTGCTGAGCATGAAGAGGCTGAAGGACACGTATGACGGAGGAGGAGGGGAAGGGAGAGCCTCCTGCCCTCGGCCCACGCAGAAAAAAGGTTGCTGCCAGACCTCGGGACTCGCCAGTGTTTTCTTGTAAAGCTTGTTACAGTTTGTGTGATCGTGGAAGCAAAAAAAAAAAAAGCGCCTTGCAAAGAAAAAGAAACCCCGTCCCACCGCCCTGGGTGTGCTCAGGGGCAGAGCGGGAGCGGCGGGACGCCGTGGGACCACCGCACGTGGAACAAATAGCTTTTAAACGGAGAGAAAGAGAAAAAAAAACAAAAAACAAAAATAAATAAAAATTGAAACTCTTGGCTCTTGGGAGGTTTCCGTAGACAGCTCGTCCCGGCTCCCTTGGCTTCGTGTCGGCTGTCGGCGCAGCATCCTGGCTCCTCCGAGCTGAGTTGGGATGTGGGAGACGCTCCTTGTACGCTGCCGTGCTGCCTCCGGTTGTGTCCGGCCCACGACGGTGCTGCCCCGCGCTGGTGCCAGCGCCGGCTGCCGCGGTGCCTCTGCCAGCCCCGAGCGTGGAGGGGAACGCCGCCAGCACGGGCACGGCGGGCTGCGGGAGCCCAGGGCTGGCTCACGGGGACCTCAGCGCTGCGGAGCACCCGGCAGGTTCCTCACCCGTGGGTGCTCGCTGCGTTTTGGGGGGGGAAAAGAGTTTTCTTTTTTTCCTCCTGGTGAGTTCTTGCGCTGCAGGGCCAGGCGTGAGGGTGAGGACGTTCATCGCCTCCGCTGCAGCCCCTCGGTGCAGGGGGGTAATTCGCCGTTAAAGCACTGGTTTGGGGGGGGTTATCTTGTGAAAGAAGGTGGGTTTTATTTCCTTGGAGAGCAAAAGCCCCCTGTCCAGCTCCGCTCCTCGCAGGTGCACAATCGCAGCCTGCACCCCACCCCTCAGCTCCCGTCTTTGAGTGGGAGCTTTGTTGCTTATTTGGGGTCCATGGAGGGGGGGTGGGGGGGGGATAAAAGAGCAGGTTTGACATGTTGTGGTTTGGAAAGCGAGTGACGGGGGCTGAGCTGGTACCGTGGGCTTACAGCTCGTCAGTGAGCAGCTTTCCTGCGGCGCTTGCTGCCCTGGCGAGGGGGGCCCCGGGCGTGCGTGGGGCTCTTCGTGTCCCCGCACGGATGCTGCTGCCACCTCGGCCATCGTCCCCCTCCATCCTAAAGGGACACAGTCACTACCATGTGAGAAGAGCTTTCCGGTTGTTATTTTTCCTGTCTGTTCTTTGTACTACCCCTTTCGGAGTCTGAAAATAAACAACTGAACGACCGAAAAAAAAGGAAAAAGTGCTTTTTCTCTGGATCCTGCTCAGCACAGCGGGTGGCTGGGGGGAGGATGGGTGTGCTCTCCCCTGGGTGGAGATGCCCCAGCTCCAGCAAGGGGGTCGTTAAGGAATTTTTGGTGTCCCCAAGGACTGATCCTGCCCCTCTTTATTGGTGCCATCCTTCCCTGGAGAGCTGGGGAAGGCCCAGCCTGGCTGAGGGATGCTACATGGGGGTCTCAGCTGTTTTTCCAGCCCGGGGGTTGTTTATCCTGATGCTTTTATTTATTTTTTTTTCCCCTGACTGTGTATCTTTGGGAGGGGGCTCCCCAGGGGGCACCTGGGTGGGTGGCGGAGGCATTTGTACCCCTTGGCTGAGGGTGTGGAGGGAGCAGAGAGTGGGGTCTGCCCGTCCCTCTCTCCCCCCCCCCCCCCCCCCGCAATCCTGGGAGGATAAACCAGATTTGGTTAAAATTCTTCCTCTCTGGTCCATCGGGTGGTACCTGGATAAACCAGATGTGGTTAAAATTCCTCCTCTCCGGTCCATCAGGTGGTACCTAAAGCACCATTCCTCAATGTCTCTTTTCCCACCTGCAGCAGCTGTTCCCGGCCACGGTGGCCGTGCGGCCGCTCATCCAGGTCTCCGGTTTTACACCACCCCCAGGACCTCTCATAGCCAGCAGAGCATCGCTGTGGGTGCTGCGGGACCCAGGTGCTCTGCAAAGAATTGTCTTTTTTTTGTTGTTGTTCTTGCAGGCAGGGCAGGAAAGTCCCTTGTGGGAGCCCAAGCCGCGTTTTCCATGGGGAACAACCCTCCGCAGAAAAAAAACCCACCAACTTGCTTTGCAGTTTTGGGGCTTTCCCCCTATTTTTAAGCAGATTTTTGGCTTATTTCTCTTTGGTGCTTTTTTTTCCCCCTTGGAAGAGAAATTAAACTCGGGCAGGTGATGAGATGCTGTTGAGGGATTTAAAGGCAAACTGGGAGGATTTTGTACCGAAGGCGTCGAAACCTTCGCGCTGCTGGTGAGCGCCGGGTGCGCGGTGTCCAAATGCCCCCTAGTGGCACCGGGCAGCGGGTGGGGAGTGGGGCGGTGGGGGGTTTTGGGGTGCCTGTGGTGGGCTGGGCAAGGCTGGAGGTCCGGTGGGGTCACTGGGGGCACTGGGCTCATCTGGTTTTGCAACAGGAGAGAGTCCATGGGCAGCCTTCGGCGGGGAATATGAGCAGCGAAACCTTTGGTGGTGTCGAGAGCGAGAGCTGCGGTGGGCAGGGTGTGAATCCCGTCACCCGCAGGGACCTGGGGACGTGGGACGAGGGTCGGAGCAGAGCGGTGGTCCGTAGGGAAGCCCTCAGCATCGCCCGGAGCTGGGGATGCTGCCTTTCCCCTGCATGGGCTCCCCCTGCACCACTCACACAAAACAGCCCCAAAATCCTGCTTTTCTGCCACCGAGAAGACATTTTCAGGTGGAAAAAGGCACATTCAGGAAGAGTAATCCTAAATGAGGTCGGGCAGCATCCCTCTGCCCGCGCCAGGCTGAAGTGAGTGGCCCTGCTGTGCTGGGGATCCCACCCGGTGTAGGGGAACCCTGCACCCCCAAAAGGCACCCGGGGTCCAACTGACCCCCTGTGCCCCCCTGCGCTCCCGCGGGGCTCCCTTTTCCTGGGATTACCACCCTGCCAGCTGCTCTCCCAGCGGGCCTGGCCGGCAGCCCCTGAAATCCTATTACCGAGTTTCAGGAGAAATAAAAAGTTAATCATCTCCTTCTCCTGCTCTTCTTCCTCCTCCTCCTCCTCCTCCTCCTGCCGCAGGGGCTCACGGAGGCGGCTGAGCCGATGCGTGAGGCCGCTCGGAGCGTTGCGGCCGTGGCTGAGCCCATGGATCCAGCCCGGGGCTGGTAGGGGCTGCAGTGCCGGGGGGTCAGCGGCTGGTGCTGGGGAGGGGGGAAGGAGGGCAGGGCAGGGTGGAGGGAGCCCTCCCGCTCGACGCCGGGCTGGGAGCCATGCCGCTGCAGACGGAGATCCTGCGCGAGGTCTGGGCCGCCGACAGGTGAGTGCCGGCGGGCAGGACGTGACCCCTGGGGTGGGCTACGTGCTGGGTGTCCCCACTGGGCTCCCATCTCCTCCAGTGCTTTTTTTTCCTCCCGTTTTCAGTTTAATTGCAATGTAACGAGCTGGTTTATCATGGTGGTTTTGCTCCGGGGGTCAGTGCGATGATGCTCGTTGGCTTACAGAGAAGAAAAGCATTTGTTGGGGGAGGTGGGATCCTCAAATTAACCTCATTGCTGTCACCCTTGGCCATGGCAGAGCCATCCTGGGCTGGATGCTGTCGACGGAGCTTGACCCAGTTGAGATGGGGGGGGGGAGCTGCTTCTGGAGCCAAACGAAAGGCTGACCTTTCACTCCCCATCCCAAAATGGCAGTGGTGCTCAGCCAGAGGGTCTCAGACCCCCCCAGGAACTGCAGAGGGCTGAAAGCCCTCACCCCTTTGCTTTCTGTGCCCCACAGCCCCAGCGAGGAGCCGGGGAGCCCCCAGCAGTCCAAGCCCAAGCAGGTGAGAAAAAAATCCTCACCCCACCCCCACCCCGGCCCCTGTGCCACTGTCCCCTGCTGCAGGCTGTCCCCAAGGGCTGGGGACACCGGAGACCCCCAAACCCCAGTCCCACACTGAGACCGGCTTGGGGCTGGACGGGCTGCTCCCTCGGGGTGCTGCAGCCCTGGGGGGACATGAGCTTTTGGGGACGCCCCCTCCAGAGCAGGTAGGTAGTGGAAATCCCACCACTCCCTCTTGCTCCTTTGTGCATCCTTCCAAACCTCCTCTCCATCACTTCGAAGCACCGCCTGAGGTGGGCTCTCAGTTCCTAATTAGCACTTTAATTAAGCCTATCAGTTAAGCTGTCAGCCATGACTCACTTTCCCCAGGCCGTGACCCCGAAGGCCAGACCCCCCTCACCATATTTTGGCAAAGCCCTTGGGTGCCACTTGGCCTCAGAGGGGTCTCGGCAGCAATTTAATCGACCACCTGATTTAATCAGCGGCCCCTCCTCAAAGGGCTTCGTTAAGTAATGAAGCGAGTGGCCGTCCTCCCCCCCAGCTGCTTAAGGGATTAAAGGATGCGAAGGAGCTTTTCGGTGTGAGCTGATGACATGGAAGAAACCAGCCGGTTCCCAGCTCTGCCGTGGGACCCTTGGCTTCCCCCCACCCAAATCCACAGCGCTGGGATCCTGCTGGGACCTGGCTGGATTTTCCCTCTTGCAAAACACATTCACCCACTGTGGTGGGACATCTGGGAGGGACGAAACCTCTGTGAGGGGGAAGGTGCTTTGTCAGATGGTGGGTGCCTTGGTGCAACTGGATTTGCTTAAATCACTTTCTGAGGGCCCCGAGCGGACACCAGCTCCCCAAATATCTCCTGTCCGGAGCCAAGTGCTGTCCCACATGTTCCGTATTTGGTAAATCGGGGTTATTTATAGCCCCAGCTAACCGGGATTAGGTGTGCTGTGCCTAATCCCCCCACTTCCCCGCTCCTGCTGACCTCCATCCCAGCACAGCCCCACAGCCCCTTGCCTTCGACGGGAGCCCTTTGCGGGGGCGAGAGGAGATGGAGGTGTGGAGCCAGGCTGCCTGCCCGTCCCCATGTCCCCTGTCCCAGCTCATGTCCCCCGGGATGCCTGCTGGGAGATGAGCTGGTGCCCAGGGTGGCTCTTGGCCGGGGTCCCTATGGCCCAGCGTGGCTTGTCCCTCCGTGCCAGCACGGTCCATGGTGTCAGGGCAGTGCCAGCATCACATCCCTCATCCCTGAGGCTGGCACATGGCTGCCTGTCCTAGCACTGATGCTCTCCCGTCTGTCTGCTAACAGCCCTTTCTCTTTTCCTCCCTCTGCCTTCCCTGGGGGACTGCCCCACGGTAAGTCACTCTTCGAAGGTGCGAGCGTGTCCCCATCCCCGAAGTGGGTCCCTATTCCCACGGGGAAAATCCTGGCGGTGGTTTGGAAAGGGATCTGGTGCTGGAGGAGCAGGGGTTGCAGGGGTTTAAGGCCAGCACCATCTCTGCAGCATCGTCCGCGGGGGCAGAAGCTGAAGAAGAAGCGGCAGGAGCCTGTGCCGGAGCCCGAGGCCAAGCCCCGGAGGCTGCGGGTGAAGAAGCTGGGCGAGGCGGGGGCTGCGGAGGAGCCCCGTGCCTCAGCACAGGGTAAGACACCCCCCCCCCAGCTCCCATGGAAATGGGGGGACACGCTGGTCCCCCCCATGGCCACCTCCTGCACCCACAGTGCTCTCCATCGCGGGCATCTCTTGAACCACGCAGGGGTGAAGAAGCTGAGGAAGAAGAAGGAGGAGAAGAGGGAGGAGGACAGCGACAAGGACCCCTACCCCAAATTCACGAAGGAGCCTCGGAAGAAGAAGGAGAGCCCGGCTCCCCGCTCCCGTGTGGCCAAGGCCCCCAAGAAGCAGCAAGGTGTGTGTGTGGGGGGGGGGGGGGGCAGCACCCACCCCTCTGCGGGCACCCGCTGGTGGCACCTCATGTCCCCATGCACCGCGTCCCGCCGGTGCCATCGATGCTGCTGGTGTCTGAGGGGCTCTACATGTCCCTGGGGGGTGTCTTTTTTTGGCCAAACCCCATCTGAGCCCCCGGGAGGAAAGGGGAGGTGGCAGGGGACCTGCGTGCATGGCGTTAGGGGGGGGACACACGACACACAGAGTCCCTGGGAATGTGGCAGTCGGTGGCTGACTGGTGCCACCAGCTCCTCGGGCATCTTTCTGGAGCGAAAAGGTGGGGTGGGCAAAAAGATGGGGCTCGTCCCGTCACCCCCCCCCCCCAACTCGGCAGCCCGGGGCTGCAGCCGCCAGATGGCGATGTGACTTCGCACGCTGTGACCGGCCCTGGCCACGTCCAACGTGCCACTGGCCACCGCGGTTGAGCCGGGCACCCACGGCCCCAGCCCCCTGCCCGCGGTGCGACGGGTGCCCACGCCGCCCGGCGCTGCCCAGGGAGGTGTGTGTCCCCCCCCTCAAACGATGAGACTGCGGGTCCCCGATGCGAGAGGTCGTGGCGCTGCTGATGCCACGGTGTCACCTCTGGGCAGAGCCGGACGAGGACTCGGAGGATGAGGAGGAGGAAGAGGAGGTGGAGAATAAAGACCCACCAAAAAAACTCAAGAAGAAGCTGCCCCTTTCAGGCGAGAGCCGGGAGAAGAAGCTGAAGCCGAAGGGTGGGTGACCAGGGGATGGCTTGAGCCCCGCTCTGTTGCCACTCGCATCTGTCCTTGCTGGGATGCCACCCGCGTCCCATCCCCATCGCTGTCCCAGTGGGCTGCAGGGCAATCGTCCCCTCCCCGTGCAATCTCCCCCCAGTTCAACCCTCCCCGCTGCCCCTACCCTACCACCTCCCTGTCCCCACGTCCCCTCCTGTCCCTGTCCCCCTATCCGGCCGCTCATCGGCTCCTCTGTCCTGCCAGGAGACAAGAGCGACCCTGAAGGCAAAGCCAAATCTGCCAAGAGCACCAAGAAGGAGCCTATGTCCGTGTTCCAGGTGAACGGGGAGAAGAAGGAGAAGAAAAGCAAGAAGAAAGGTATGGGGTGGGTGGGTGGGGGGTGGCAGCCAGTCCCACCGCCCCACAGCATCACCCCAAGCCATCAGCACCCGGTGCTGCGTGACGGTGTCCCCCGTGTCCCCCCGCAGCCGCCACTGGCAGCGATGAGGAGGATGATTCCGACTCCAGCACCAAACCCATCAGGTCGGAGAAGAAGAAAAACCCGGCGTCCCTCTTCCAGACGGGTGGGGACCCCCCCAAGGAGAAGAAGACCAAAAAGAAAGGTGAGAGCCCAGCACTGGTCATGCGATGGAGGGCGGTGGGTGCTGGAGGGGGTTGTGGGGGTGCGGGTGAGCCTGGTCATGGAGAGTGGAGTTAAGATCAATGGTGTTGACGTGGGTCTATGCCGAGCTCAGTTTTGGGGTTTTGTGGAGTGAGGCTCTTCCCCCACCCCTGTGCCCCTGCCTGTTCCTGCCTGCAGCTCCTCCCAAAGTGGCCGAGAGCGAGGAGGAGAGTCCGGAGACCCCACAGAAAAACTCCAACAAGAAGGGGAAAGGGAAGAAATCAAAGAAGGTACAAAAAATCCCCCTCAGAGCCATAGGGATCCCCTCAGGGTCGGGGCAGCAGGAGGGTTGGGTTGGAGCATCCCCCAGGGAGACCAAAGGGAGACCAAAGCCACCAGCTGCAGAGCCACAGGCCGGGGCGGGGGGGGAGAGATCGGGAGCAAGGAGCAACTAGCTGGGAAAGGAGGGGAGCTTTTGGCAGGTTTGGCTTTGGGGTCACCATCCCCTCTCGTTGCAGCCGAAGGAGGAGAGGCCCCCGTCGCCCGTCATCGAGGTGGACAACCTGGAGGAGTTTGTGCTGCGGCCGGCACCGCAGGGAGTGACCATCAAGTGCCGGGTGACACGGGACAAGAAGGGGATGGACCGGGGGCTTTACCCCACCTATTACCTCCACTTGGACAACGATAAGAAGGTGAGCTGGGGGTGGGGGGGGATGTGGAGACCCCTGGGGCTCTGCACCCACCCCAGGGAGCACCCTCAGGGGTTTGGGGGAATGCCCGCCTGCATCCCACCATGGTGGCGGTTCCTGGGTGGGGATGCTCCCCTCCCCTGCAGTTCCTCTTGGGAAATGCCCCATGTCGGTGGTACCCGGGATGATGAGCAGGAGAGCCGCGCTAAAGCTGCGCTGGGCTCAGCCCCTCCTGCCCCTTGGCCCAGCCGGGATTTTGGGGGTCGTCTTCACGACTCGTGCAAGGTCGTGGCAGTGACCCGTTGGGCCAAGCCTTGGGCAGAAGGCACGGCGGGGCGGAGAGCCGGGGATGGCGATGGCAACGACAATGACCTGTCCCCACGCCGTCCCACCGCCCTCCCAGGTATTCCTCCTCGCCGGGAGGAAGCGTAAGAAGAGCAAAACCTCCAACTACCTCATCTCCATCGACCCCACCGACCTGTCGCGGGGGGGAGAGAACTTCATCGGGAAGCTGAGGTAGGAGCAGAGGTGGCACCCCGTTTCGGTGGCACCCCATTCCTGCAGCACCCCACACCTGTAGCACCCCGCTCCATGGGTTGCTGACTGCCCCGAGCAATGGCTGGGTCAGGCAGGGGTCTAAATTCGGCGTTCCCCGCTGGCGGGTCTGACCTGAGGAGTGTCGGGGGGCCGGGAGGGGAAAACAGGCTCGTCTGGTTCCTCCCGGCAGACAGGTCACGGCTAGAAACGGCGCCTGGTGAGCCCGGCAAGTCCCGGCCCGTTGCACCGCCGGCAGCCACACAGCAATGCTGAGGGGTCCCCGTGGCGGTAGCACCCTGGAACACCCTAATTTAAGGGGGCCCTGAACTAAAGGGTGGGGAGGATGGCGTTGGCCGGGGGGCTGCCTGCGGCTTTTGCAGCTGGAGCAAAGCTGGGGCTGTGCCTGGAGCCGGGGGGGACAGGGGGATTTGGGGGGGACTTGGTGGCACCAGCCGTGGCCACCTCCCATCCTCGGCCGCAGATCCAACCTGATGGGTACGAAGTTCACGGTGTTCAACAACGGCACGAACCCCGACCGGGCCAACGCCGACTGGTCCAACGTGCGGCAGGAGCTCTCGGCCGTGGTCTACGTAAGCAGTGGCGTGGGGAATCCCCCCCCCCCGGGACCCCCGGGGCAGGTGGCAAGGGGGTCCCGACCTGCACCCCTTCGCTGAGCTGCTGCCCCGGGGGTTGCAGAGGTGCGGGATGGGCTGGATCTGTCCCCGAGCCCTCGCTCAGCCACGGGCGAGAGGCTGCAGCCCGCGGCGGCTGCTGGGTTTAGGGATGGGGTTTCTCTTGTAGGAGACCAACGTTTTAGGGTTCAAAGGCCCCCGGAAGATGACGGTCATCATCCCCGGGATGAACGCCGACAACGAGAGGGTGCCCATCCGGCCCCGAAATGTAAGTCAGGGGCCAGACTGGGAGAAACTCCTTGGGGGCTGGATTTGCTGGGGTTCACCTTGTATTTTATCCATTTTGGGGCATGGAAAGGCCAAAATTCAAGGCACGTCCCTGGGAGGCAGGAGAGGTGGTCTCTGTATTTTTTTTTTTCTCCATGCTCGCTCCCATCTCCCAGTTGGGTGCTGCTACAGAGCATCCCCCTGGGCACACCATGGGAAGCAGCAGGGCTCTGGGTGGGGTCACCCCAACTCCGCTCTTCCCCCCTCTTGCCCTCCCCAGGATAACGACGGCCTCCTGATGCGGTGGCAGAACAGAAACATGGACAACGTGATCGAGCTGCACAACAAGGCACCGGTGTGGAACGATGAGACCCAGTCCTACGTCCTCAACTTCCACGGCCGGGTCACCCACGCCTCCGTCAAAAACTTCCAGATCGTGCACGGCAGCGACCGTAAGTCGGGAAGGGACCGGGCCGGGGGGGTGATGGTGGGGGAGCGCTGCCATCGGCTGGCGCCAGCACCTCCTTTTTTCTGCTGAGGTTTAGTTTTTCTGGTGCATGGCTGCATTGGGGTCCCGCCTGCCTTTACGGAGCTGGGATGAAGCCGGACGGGGCGTGTGGCACCGCACAGGCAGACGAGGCCAAGGACAAACCTTGTGGGGTGCTGAGAAACCCCCGGCATCGTCCCAGTACAGCCATCCCACTCAGCCCAGAGCATCACCCCCAGCACGCACCCCGCGTCGCCCACGCGCTCACCCCGGGGTGCCTCGTGCCTCGGGGGTGGCAGTGGCTCTGTCCCCGCGCGAGCGGCCGGACGTGGCCGTTGTCACCTGTCCGGCGCAGTCAGAAGCCCTCGGCCTCCGGGGTGTTGGGTTACGGGACAGAAAAAACCTCCCGGGGGCCCCTGGTTATTTTTACAGATTTCCTGTCACCCGCCCTCCGGTAGCAGCGGTCCCTTGGGGGGGGTGGGGGTGTCAGTGGGGTCCCTGTCCCTTGGGGGGCTGTGCTGGGGGCACCAAAGGGTGCCGCGATCCTGTGCTGGGAATGTTTTTGGCAACGGGTGCTGCGGGATGGTGGGTCCCCTGGGGAAAAGGGCGGGGTGGGGGCGTGGGTGACACCCCAGGTGCTCGCCCTCTCTCCCGCAGCCGACTACATCGTGATGCAGTTCGGGCGCGTGGCGGACGACGCCTTCACCATGGACTACAACTACCCGCTCTGCGCCGTGCAGGCCTTCGCCATCGCCCTCTCCAGCTTCGACGGGAAGCTGGCCTGCGAGTAGCGCCCGCGCCGGGGCTGCCGGCACCGCCGGGGCTGCGTGCCGGCGCCTGCTGGATGCTCCTGCATCCCCGTCCTGCTCCGTTCCCTCCGTTTCCACCTTCTGCCTGGCGAATGCTCCCGGTTACAGCCGCTCGTGGCGTGGCTCGAGGTGCCCGCGGAGCGCTGGGGGACGCTCCTCCTGCCACAGCCACCCTCTCCGGGGACAGATCGCTGGTCTGGGGCAGATGGCAGAGTCAAGCCCGGGGTATATTTAGCAGATGAGGCTGACTGTGATCCCGATCTCATCCCTTTGAGACGTTTCTTGGACTCGGATCCTGGAAACTCATCCCCTTTTTTTATTTTTTTTTTTTTTTTTTAGATTCTGGTTTGTATTTTGTAGCTCGGTCTCGCAGTGAGAGGGGGTTGGTGGTCTCCTCTGTTCATGTTTCCTCATGTGCGCAGAGCCCACGCGTAGCCGGGCTCTGCCCAAGCTCCCAGCGAGGGACCCCCCGCCCAGCTCGATGCCCATCAGGCACCAACCCCCCCCCCCCCTTTTGCCCCATTTTGCCCTGACGCAAGCGGCCGTGCGATGACCACGGTGGCTTTGCACACCCCGGGCTCCGCACCCGCTGGGTCTAACTCCGCTGGATTTGGATCCCTGAGGAGCAGCCTGGCACCCAGAGCACCGGCGGCACGCGGGCACGTGCCGAGGGAAGCCGGTGCCAGTGGACGAGGGCTGGCAGCCACGTGAGGCAGGGCTGGCATCACCGGCACGGGGCCGGGCTGGGTCGGTGCCACCAGGAGGGACCTCGAAGGGAAAACTCTGGGTGCACCAGGAAGCACTGGGGTGACTCACAAGGTGTGGTGCGGCGCTGAGTCACACTCAGCACATGGATGGGTCTGGCCGAGCCCCCCGTGCCCACGCCGCTCACCGCCCCGGTGCCCTGCGGCATCCCTCCGAACCGCACCGGGCCGGTGGTCCCACAGAGCTCCGCACGCCCCGGCTGTCCCCGCTGCCGGGACTGGCCCCACTGGGGGTCTCTGCTCGCGGGCAGGTGGCGGATGGGAGGTGCCACCCCATGGCACAGGCCCGTGGGGTGTCACGGGGGGGCTGCGGGGAGTCATTGGGAAGGGGAGATGCTGGAGAGGGGTAGGTCGAGGGGAGCAGGGCAGCCCGTGCCCCCATTTCCAGCACTAACCCACCTTCATGGGGTGAGGGTTTGGCTGCACCGACAGTCCTAAATCTGATTAATTCAGTGGTGAGAAACACCAGGACATGCCAAGGTGCCCCGAAACACCATCCTCGACTCCCTGCTAATGCTTCTCTCACCAGCTCAGCTCACACACTGACCCCAGAGGGGGCTGATACAATTTGGTGTCCCCTTCCCGGGACACAGGCAGGTCTTTCCCCCATTCTGGGGGTGATCTGAGCCCCCCAAGTTAACGCTGCGAGAGGTAGCCGGGGTGGAAAGGCCGAGGAGCAGGAGATGGAGGAGACAGACGCAGTTGTGAAAGAGGGATGCTCGTCCTCGCTGGGCAGCGTCGCGCCGCCACCGCAGCCCAGACCCGTCCCTGCGCGGGGCTGGGGACAGATGACGGTGACAGTGGGACCACGCGCTGCAGCCAGGCCACTGGCGAACATCTGCCCAGTGGCTTTGCAGTCAGAGCCGAGGGTTTCCCACCAGCTGCACGAATCCAGGCTCCGTGATTCATCACCAGACGCTCGTGGTGGGGGCAGAGGCGGACAGCTTGGGGACAACAGGCCGGCGTGGGACATCGTCCCTTACCCACACGGCGAGATCAGAGACCTTCTTGTGAGCTAAAGGGAGAACGAGGCACCGCGGTTGGGGCCGGCATCCCCTGGCTAGGTATGGCCAGCAAATGTGGGGAAAGCAAGAGCGTTCTGCCCAAATCCAGCCGCGGCCCCGACATCTGTTTGAAATCGAGAAACGCTCAGCTAACGGTTGAGCTAACGCTTGTCCCCATTTCCTCCAGTGGAAGCAGAAAAGCCAAAGCGAGGTGAGAGAGTTTGGGCTCCCCAAGCTCTCGCTGGAGCCCGAGCTGCCGTTATCCCAGCTGCTCCCCAGGGAATTTCTCCCTCGCCTCACCCAAAACGTCTCCGTGCTGCCCGCCGTTGCTTGCAAACCCATCGGGATTCCCAGCCGGCAGCCCGAGCGGAGCAAACAATCTACCGTGGGCACCCAACGCAACGGCACCCGGTCCCAGGACACCGTCACCGCATCAGCCACCCGCCCCAAATCACTTACACAAACCCTCTAAGCCAAACCAACTGCGGCACAAGAAACAAATGAAAACAGGGCGATGGATATTCGGGCCCTTTGTTTGCGCTGGCTGTTAACACCAGAGGAGACGAGGAGTGGAAGCAGTTGAAATGTGTATCTACTTTGGCCGATGGAAAGTGTGACGGATGCGCCGGCCGACCAATGGCTGAGGATGCTGGGGTGTGCGTGGGTGTGAAAGGAATGCTCGCTGTGAGAAAAGATCAAAAAAAAAAAAGAAGAGAAGGAGCCTTATCAGCAGCGTTTGAGCCCAAAGTGTGTGTCTTCCTTGAAGAAAGGGTTTTTCTCAGTCCCCAGGGATGGTGTTTTCCTCGCAGCAGGAGACTTCGAGGCTTCTGAAGCTTCACTTTAGGGGGCTGGTGGTGCAGGGACGGCTTTAACCCCGCGAAGCGCCCATGCAGGGGCACGAGCATGGCCAGCGGCCGGAGGTGACTGTTGGCAGCTCCTCAGGGGAACCTCCTGGGAAATGTGTTTTATTTTTGCAAAGATGGGTATAAGGCAAAGAGGAGGGAAAAAAAATAATCAGGTCCTACCTCGATGGCAAGTGCTGCACCCCAGCTAGGACCAGTGTCACTGCGGTGCCGGCGGCTCCTGGAGGCAGTGGTTGCCAGCAGCCCCATCCCACGCCGATGAGTGGGAAGATGCTGCTCCACAGCTGAGCAGGAGGATGGAAGCGGGGGGCTCTTCTCCAACCCCTCGCTTCTTCCTCTGCCCCAGACCCTGCAGGGCTCGGGGGGGCTCCGTGCCCCCAGCCCTGAGCTCAGGCACAGCCCCTGCCCTCTCAGGGGGGCTCGCGGGGTATTTCCATGGGGCTCCGAAAGGCGAATGCCCCGTCAGCCGGGCAGCCTGCGGGGGGAGAGGGCTGGCTGCCGCCCGGCAGGGACGGCCAACGCGGGGCAGCTCCTCGCCCGGCGATGGAAGGGCCGGAGCTGTTTGGTTCCCAGCGAGTGCCCTGCCCAGCAGAGAGCATCGCCTCAGCCTCGGGGGCTTTCGCTCCGTGCTTTGAAGTGGTGATACATTAATTAATTAAAGAAGTGATCGTGACGGCGTGTTTTTCTCTCCTCTTCCCCTCCCCGTGTATTTCTTTTGGTGACATTTTTTTAGAGGGAAAGGCTTGTGGCCGGTAAGATGGGCTGTGGGTTTTGCAGGATGGGCTCTTTCTCGGCACAGCAAGCGACAGGCAGTAGTGGGAAAGCCAATATTTTTCAATTGCTTTTGAAAAGGAATCATTTTTTAATTAGGGAATCCATTCTGGAGAAGTGTTGGAGTTTTACAACGTTGTAGCTGTTCTTGGTGTCTTGCCTAGACTTGGATGTTCTGGCCATAAGAAAATATTATTTATGGCGTTGCTGCTTGCAGCTCTTTTATATTATAATTTGGGAAAGGAAGTTGCCGTTCCCACCAGTGGATGAAGAATAGCAGAAACGAGGATTATGGACTTCTGAAGGAGGAGGAAAAAAAAAGATAAATTAAGAGGCAGGACTGAAACAAACCACCGGGCTGGAGTCGCCGCTCTCCGGAACAACCTCGTCCCGGCATGGCCAGCGGTTGGGTCGGATGCTGTAACGGAGCCGAAGCCCAACCCCTGCCCTCCCGGCAGGCCCGGCACAGCGGTGACTCCCTTGGTACTCCCCTGCGCGGCGTTACATATGTTCCTAAACATTTGCAGATCAGGCTTTTATTCATGGGCTAATGCACGCTTGTTTGCTCATGCCTTACTCAGCCTAAACTCCTATTGAACTCAATTAAGCCTGTCATCTCCAGGAGCAGTCAATGTCATTTTTGCCCAAGTAAGGGATGAGTAACGAGTGCTCCGAACGGCCCTTGGAGAATAGCAGCCATTTTGTTGCAGTTTTTGGTCCAGATTTCGTACGAGTTAGCACCAGGCCAAGGGTGGAAGAATGCGATAGGGCTTTATTAATCACACACGATTGCTGAATGCGCTGGATGCTTCGGAGACTGTCGCTTTACGGGCTGCAGCGTTGGCTGCCTTGTCCCAAAATGCTTGAATACAACCAAGCTCGGCACGAAAATTAGAAAAATATGTTTTCTAGATGGGATGGGATGCAAAGAGCATCCCTTCTCCAAGCAGGGCGCCAGGCGGATCCCTCTCCCCGATTACCCCCAGGTTTTGGGTACCGTAGAATGGGTCCTCGGTGTGTGCCGGACCCCACAGCCGGCGGGGCCGGGGTTTTTGCCGCGTGTTGCCTGCACTGGGGCCGTGGTTCCTGACGGTCAGGCTGGGTTGCGGCCAGGGGCTCGCATGCGCTCAGCCGGCTGCGGCTTCGCACGTTACCACCCATCGGCTCGCTCCAAGGAGATGACCACGGCCCGGCTCCTGGCTGGGTTCCCTTGGGAAGTCACAACGGCCTGGGCTGAGATCCCCGTCCTGGGTATCGTGGGGTGGGTGTCCGGGAGAGACGGGGAATGGGAGTGCTGGCAGGGTGCAGGGGGGTGAGGGGGTGTGTGGGGGGATGAGGAGGGGGATGAAGGTGTTTGGAGGTGGGTGAGGGTGTGAGGATGGGGATGAGAAGGGAGATGAAGGTGTGAGGAGGGGGATGAGGAAGTGAGGATGGGGATGAAGAGGGTGATGAAGGTGTTTAGAGGGGGATGAGGAAGTGAGGATGGGGATGAAGGTGTTTAGAGGTGGATGAGGGTGTGAAGATGGGGATGAAGGTATTTGAGAGGGATGAGGGTGTGAGGCTGGGGATGAGAAGGGAGATGAAGGTGTATGGAGGGGGATGAGGGTGTGAAGATTGGGATGAGGATGGGGATGAAGGTATTTGGAGGAGGATGAGGATGTGAGGGTGGGGATGAGGAGGGGGATGAGGAGGGAGATGAAGGTGTTTGGGAGGGATGAGGATGTGAGGATTGGGATAGGGAGGGGGGATGAAAGTGTACAGCAGGAGGGCACGAAGGTATGTAGAAGGGGATGAAGGTGAGCACAGGGATGAAGGTGAGCGCAGTGGGGTGAGGATGTGCAGAGGAGGATGAAGGTGTGCAGGAGGGGATGAAGGGAACCCCGGCTGGCTGGTGACAGGACGGGACAGCAGCCCCCTCACGCCCCAGCCCGGGGCTGCACCCCGGGGCTACAGGCTGGAGAAGGAGGCAGAAGAGGAGGAGGAGGGTGAGGAAGGCTCCTAGAGGGCGCTCCCAGAGGCCGGGCCGGGCCAAGCTGGGCTCTAAGGCTGCCCTTCCCCCCCCCCCAAAAAAAAAACCACAAAACAAAACAAAACAAAACCAAAACCCCAAAAAAACCCTCCCGGCGGAAAGGAAGCCCCGGGTCCCCGCGGAGCCGTCGGGGAGCGCTGCGGCCGCCGCCACCGCCCCGGGGGCGCGGGCAGGGAGGGAGGGAGGGTCGGCCGGGTGGGAGGAGGGAGGGCCGGGGAGGAGGAGGAGGAGGAGGAGGAGGAGGGCAGCGGGAGGAGGGAGGAGGGTCGGCCCGGCCCCGCCGCCTCCTGATTGACTCCCAACTTTCTGCTCCTCCCTTGCATAAACTTTCCCGTCCCTGCGCCTGGCTCCGTGCGCGGACCCGGGAGCCCGCCGAGCTCCCCGCATTCCTGCCCAGCTCCCCGGCCCGGCCCCGGTCCCGGTCCGGCCCCGGACCCGGTCCCGGTCCCGGTTCCGGCACCCGCGGCCGGCCCAGCTCCTCCGGAGCACGGAGCAGGTAAGCGCTCGCCGGGAAGAGACTCCCAACCCCCCCCTTCCTCCTCCTCCTCCTCCTCCTTCTCCTCCTCCTCCTCCTCCTCCTCCGGCGCCTCCTTCCTCCCGGCCCGCAGCCCTCCGGCTGCACCGAGCCCCGGCGGGTGCGGGGAAGAGTCCCACCAGCCCTCGCCGCTCCCCCCCACCCCGGGGCTCCCCAGCCTCCCCCCCCCCCAAACTGTCCCAGATCGGGGGGGGGGGGCACAGCCGGGGTGTCCCCAAGGTGTCCCCAACCCCCGCCCCGTCGGGTCCACAGGGTCCCACGCCGTCGGGGCTGCGGTGCCCGCTCCCCCCCCCCCCCTCCCGCCCGTGGTCCCTCCGCGGGGTCCCCCCCCCCGCTGCGGCGCACCCCCGGGGTGCGCGGGCTATAGGGTTACAAAGAGGCCTTGTGTGCGGTATAGCCCATACGTCGGGAGGGAGGGCGAGGGCGCCAGGCGTTATATAAAGCGATAAACCACCCCGTCCGCCTCCTGGCCCCGGCAGAAACACACCCCCCCCCCGGGGAAACGGCGAGGGCTGTAGGGGGGGTGAGTGTGTGTGTGTTCCCGGGTGGGGTGTGGGGGGCCACACGCGTGTCACGTTACATGTGTGTCACACGCATGTAGGGGATGACCATACGCTGACTGTATGCTAAGCGCTTTGTGCCTCGTCATAGGGGCGCATTGCTAACGAGGCAGCAATTAGATGTATAATTTTCAGCAGTGTGTCATCTTTATTATTATTATTATTTTATTTTTACACCCTCCTCGGGTTTGGGGTGGTTGTTTTTTTTTCCCTCTAACCCCCTTGGAAGGAAAATAAGGCCAAGCCCTCGCCGTGCCGCTCGCCTCCGCCCCCCGAAACTGCTCAGGCCCTGTGTAACGCGTTCGGCCTGTACCAGCTGGGAAAAAATCCCCGTATTTTGGGGAGAAACCAGCTGGAAATGGTACCGAAGGCCCTGCCAAGGTGGTGGGCACCCCGCAGCCCCGCCATAGCTGTTGGGTGGTTGGCGTGGGGTGGCAGGGGAAAAAGGCGAGGGCAGAGGTTTTGGGGGGTTTTTGGTGCTTTGCGGGGAGCCGGGGCGAGCCCGGCCAAGCGACCGTCCCACCGGCGAAGCGATAATCTCCGGTGTCAGGCGCGCCGGGGTATTTTGGGCTCCGGCGTCCTCTCTCCCCTCCTATCGCTTTACCCCGCGCGGGTACGTGCGCGCCGTGAGTCAGGGCTTTGGCACTGCCCGGCCACCCTGGGGGGCCCTGCCCCCCCCCTCCCCGTTTTTGGGGTGCTTGCGATGATGGGTGAAGAACGGAGGGTCTGCCAGGCTGGTGACCCCCCCCAACGCGCCCACCAGCCCTGGGGGCCTCTGCGGCCCCAAAGCCCTTCCCCACACCCAATTTTTGGGTGGGTCGTTGAGGTGGGTCGTTCCCCCCTGTGGGATGGGAGGAAGAGGGTTCCCAAAGTGGATGGGGGGCAAGGGCTTGCCAAGGTCACCCAACGGTGAAGGCGAGTGAGACATGGGGGGGGGGGGGGGGGGGCTGGGACCCTGCTGGCAGGGCAGGTGACAGTCACTGCGGCGCTGCCCGAGCGGCATTCCCGGCAGTTCCCCACCGGAGAGGAAGGGCACGAGTGTCCAGTTGAGAGAAGGCGCTGGGTTTGGCCCTGTTTGGGCTTGCAGGGCTGGCATTCCCATGGGAAGGGGCCGCAGATGGGTGTGGGGGGAACAGACACCCCCTCCCAGCCAGGTGACACGAGGGGACGTTCCTGTCCCCAGAGGACCTTGGGCACCCAGCTTCCTCCCCAGGGCGGGCGTGCGGTTGGCACCGCCACTGCCTTTTCTAACCAAAATAACCCTTCAAAAGCGGCGGCTCCAGCCTCCTTGTGTAAGTGGCACCCGGGTATTTCGAGGACCCTCGTCCCAACTGGGGCGACTGCAGCATCGGGGCTCAGCTCAGAGCAGGGGGATGCTTCGACTGGGGCATTTGGGGGCCCAGAGACGAACCCTCCAGCAGCCATCCCACCTCTAACATCCCCCTCCTGCAAAGCTTTGCAGCTACCACGTCCATCAATGAAAGGGACTTGCATCCGTTTCCCATGATATACGGTCGCTATTTATCACGCTACCAGAAACCTTTTAATCGCCATTTAATCCCCATCTTGCCACCACTGAGCGGGTCGGGAGGCGAGTCCCGGTGACCCCGGCGCCGTGCCGAAGGAAGGAGCCTTTTCCCGGTGATGTGTGAGCAGGTCACGGCTCTGGGGAGGTGGGGGTGGCAGTGGTAATCAGCTATAATTAATGTATTAAAGAGCAAGTAACCGCGCGGCTCCCGTCAAACACACAGCGAGCACGAGGCTGGTGGCAGGTGAGCTTGGCAGCGGGAGCGGTGAGGGCACGCAGCGGCTGGAAAGGGGGCAAATGGGCAATTTTGGGCTGTTTGAAGGGGAAAAAAATTGTTTTCCTGCCTTAGTACCTCTTCTCCTGTCCATGGGAGCAGAGGATGGAGGGAAAGAGAGGAGAACAGGCTGCCAAGCCCTAACCAAGGGTGCTGCTGGGATTTGCGTGGCAAGAGCTGTCCCCGGGCTCTTTGTGGGGTTGGGATCCCTCTGTCTGTCCACGGATGGGACAGACGCTGTCCAAAAACTATCCCATATCTAGGAGCTTCTCTCTTATTAAATCCCTAACGACAATTGCAAGGGGCTGGTGGGGCTGTCGTGGTGTTTGCACCACCTTGGGCGCTGCTGGGGGATGGGATATAACCAAACGCCTTTGATTTTGGGAGCTCCCAACCCTGGGGGATTTACCAGGTGGCCAGGCCATGCTCTGAGCTTCTCAGCCATGCGTCCGAGGTGTTATTTGGGGTCAGTGCCCGGGCCGGGAGCCTGCCAGGGGCCGCGGCGGCCGAGCCCAGGCACCTGCGTGTTGCGGTCGGGGCAGGCAACTGAAGCGCGTGGGCGTTCGCTATTGCCACCGTCACGTGGCGGCTTATGAAATGTTTTTTTGGAGGGAGGGAGGGAGGGAAGGTAATGATGGGGTGAGCCGGCGGGGCTGCGCCCCGCACCAGCCTGCAGCGGGCACGCGGCAGGAGCGGGCTTCCCCCCGGCTGCGATAACGCGCGGCCGGATCCTGCTGCGGGTCTGGACACGCTGCTGCAGCTCCCGGTGCTTCGGTTTTCCCCGCCTGTGCAATGGGAGCGAGAGGCCCCGGCAAAACCTCCTCTTGGTGCCGGACGGCTGCTCACCTGCCCGTGGCAATGGGGAGCAGGGCGGGGGGTTCCCACAGTGCCAGGCATCGTTTTGGGCTCCCCGTGCAGCTTGTTGCAGGGTCTCGTGGTGAGCCCACGTGGCTGAGCCCATCGGAGGTGACAGGCCGTGAACCCCAGGGTCTCATCCCTGGGGGTGGCAGCTGGTGGCCCTGCGGGGACGGCGTAGGGCTCTGCATCGGCCCAGCCGTTGGGAGCCTGTGGGCGAAGGGTCTGGAGAAACACAAGTGTCCGACGGCACAAGGCACGTCCCATCGCAGCAGTGCAAACCCCACCGGAGCGTGTCCCCCCGCCTGGTCCTGAACGGCTGCAACGCTCTGATGTCCCCAGCGTCCCCTGTTATGCGCCGTGAGAAAGCGATGGCGCCGAAACCCGCCGCACACGCCGCCTTCCACCCGGGCCCTGGCGGTGTCATGAGATGCGCTGGGTCTCCGCTGGCTGAAGCCAACCTGGAGCTCATCCTCGGCCGTCCTCCTACGAGCCAGAGGCACAGAAGGTGACTTCAGCGCACTTCAGGGCTCTGCTTCACCCCGTAAGAAATAACGCCGGGAAATGCTTGCTCGCAGGTGGCTGGCGAGATGCAAGCGATGGAGGAGGCTGGTTTATCCCCTTCCCCCTCGCCACTGGGAGGACTGGTACGGACCCGGAGCGTGTGCTGGCAGAGCTCCCCGGCTACGGGGGGCGGCCGGGGATGGGACGGCAGAGCTGGAGCTAATTTTAGGAGGTGGGCAGAGCCTCGCGGGAAGCAGCCGGCTGGAGGGATGTGGTGCCTGGGAGCATCGAGAGTGAGCGCCGGGGGGTCCCCGGGCCTGAAGATGCTGCCGTGGGTCGAGGAGGTGGCCCCGCATCAGCAGCCCAGCTTTCCGCCGCGGGGAAGAGCCGTGCCACCGCTGATGCCCCAGCTGCTGGAGGGGCGACGGGTCTGGGGACGGACACAGGGGCAATGCCCTGGGTGCCTGGACTCCTGGTTTGCTTTACCCAGGATGTGGCTGAGCCCCCGCGCCGCTCCGTGCCTCAGTTTCCCCGTGGCCGTCTGGCCGGCGCTCCCCCCCCCCCCCCAATGGGGTGCGGTGGAGGCAGGAGGGCTGGCCGGGCTCGGGGATCCTCGCCTGGGAGCGCCAAGCCTTATTATTTCCCCACGACTGTCTCCTCCTCGCTCCTCGTAAAATTAGATCCAGCTGTTCACAATAGCCACTAACTTCTCTCCGGAAGATGTTCAAAGTTTACAGACGCGGAGCGGCGCGGCGTGCATGGAGGATGGGCTGCCGTTCCCATGCCAGCTCCTCGCCGCCCGCCCTTCCCCCAGAGGCAGCCAGCTCCTGCCTTCCCCCCCCCCCCCCCCCCTGCACCCCAGGCTTAGGCAATTCGGGTTTAGGAAAAAGCACACCCGCACGCAGGCACGCAAGCCCCCGACCCAAGCGAGCGTCGGGTTTTTATTAGCAGGAAGATCCGGACGCTTCGCAGGCCAGGAGCGAAAGGCTGGTGCAAGACCTCGGGTTTTTCCCTGCCCGGCTTCTTGCTTGGCCGACGCGTTGGGCAGGGCGCTCGCTTGGTGCTCGCTTGGTGCTCGCCGATGCCTGCGCTCGTTTATGGCGTGAATTTGGGCTCTGGCTCTCACAGGGGGTGGCCGCTGTGCCCTGCTCGTGGCCTTGCCCAGGCGGCATCACGGAGCAGAGGGTCGGGGTCCGGCTCTGATGTTTGGACCTCAATGTGCCGGGCAGGGGGCTAGCACACCGTGCCAGGCTCTCCGGCGCGTTTGGGCCATGCTTCTTGCTGGAGCTCCTTCTTTTACCAAGAATACTGCCTTCGTGTATTTTTAGCAACTTTCCTCCCCGAGGATTCCAGAGCGATTTTTCAATCGGCGGGAGCGGGAGTCGCTGTGCCCGTTTCCAGCTCTCGGCTCGGGCAGCGGCGAGAGGTGCTGGGAGAAGGCGATGCTCTGCCACGGGCACCCGGTGCACTCCTGGCATGCACAAGGGTTTGCTCGCCGGGCCGGTCTGGGGTGACGGCGCGCAGTAAAATGGTGCTAAACCAAAATAGCCCTTTCTGGGAATAAATCGTCGGGGGCGGTTTGTGCGGGGTGGTGTGTACCTGCTCGTGCAGCTCCTGCACTAGATGCAGGACCTCAGCTTGGCGCTGGTCTGAGCTTCGTGAACTCGTCACAGGAGGGCAGGGAAGCTGCCTCCTCGCAGGGGTGACGGTGGCCAAGTGACATTGCCGTGTCACGTTTTGCCCCGGACTCTGGCAGCCAGGGATGTCTCCGTGTCTCAGCTGGGACTGTAACACCTGACAGCCCCCCACTGCCTGGTGTCTTGGGTGCCTGGGGAGGGGGGTGTCAGCTCTTGCACCCCCCCACCCCCCCCCCCGCACCCCGCTGGGTTTCTCCTCCTGCTCGCTCAGCCGGGGAGCGCGGTGGTGCTGGCCCCGGGCCCCGGTGCCGTGGCGCGGGCAGCGGGCGCAGCTGCTCCCCGGGCAGGGTTGGGTTTCGCGGGGGTGGAGGTGGCCGGGGGTGGGTGTGAAATGCATTGCAGCCTTCCTCCTCCTCCTCCTCCTCCTCCTCCTCCTCCTCCTTGCCTGGCAGCTGGTGTCCCCCAGAAGACTTTTTCCCTGGCCCTGCTGCAATGGCATAAAATGGGGTCACTCAAACTCCTCTGTGGAAGTATTTCTCCTCCCAGGAGCGGGTCCGAGGGCTGGCAGGGTACCCGGGGCGCCTGGCCTACCCGGGTGGTGGGACATTGTCCCACTGCAGGGCAGGGGCTGCCTGGCCCAAGGCTTCCCTGACCCCAGAGACTGTTGGCTTCCTCATGGGACAAGTGGGAGTCCCTGGGGACTCAGGACATGGTGGCCGCCCCGAGCTCATCTACAGAGACTGTTCCGTGGGGGACGTCCCCGGGTGGGCGTATTTTTGGCACAGGAGCAAAGCGAATTCAATGGACCCCAGTGGGTGCCGTGCCCGGCGCTGGCTGTGCCACAGGCACCGATGCTGGGGGTGTCACAGGATGGCCATGGCGGTGGCCCATCCCTGGCAGGCGACTCCAACCCTGTTGTTTCCATCCAGCTCGTTTCATAACGCAGAGAGCAATTAATGCTGCAAAAGCTTTCTATTTATGCGCTGCTGGGTGAAACGCCCCGTCCTGGCTGGGCAGGGCGGCCGTAATTGGGCCAGGGAAGGAAGCTCAGTTACGGTGTCCGTCTGTCCCCTGTCCTCAGGTCTTGAGCCTGGAGGCTTGAGCAAAACCGGTTCAGGTCCTCCAGTAGCCAAACCCCAGCTCTGCCACCCTACCAGGGCTGGAGGAAGAGAAGGAGATGGAGGGGTTGGTTTGCACACCCGCAGTTCTGCCGTTAGGAGGGAGCATCTCGGGCTGTGCCCTGGGGTTCGCCTGATCCCCTCCCTCCTCCCTGCCCAAATTTTTTCAGGGCGGATCCCTCAAGTTTCCTCCTTGTTCACCCACAGCCCTTTGGGACGAGGGGTCTGAGCATCCTTCAGACTCGTGCTGCCGAGGGAGGACCAGCCACGTCCCCGAGAGACAGGGGCTCAGAGCTTTGCTGAGAGCTAGGGGACCCTTTGGCTGCAGGGGTCTGGCTGGAGCTGGGGGGCACGTGCCCGGGACAGCCCTGGCAGCGCCGTGGACCCCGGTGGGATGCTGCCACGTGGCCTCCTGCGGTTTCCCCGCTCCGATTGCTTCCTGAGCCGCCCGCCAAGCCGGAAGGGACAGGAAGCGATAGAGGGGAGGAAATTAGTCGGGCTGTCTCACGGGGAGCTGGCCTGGTGCATGGGGGGCTCTGCCACACCCGGGTCCCCAGCCCGCTCCGGGGGTCCCTTCAGAGGAGAAGGTGGACAGTCCTCCCTGGCAGGGAGGTGCAGACCTGGGTGGGAGGGAGCAGGGCTGCCGCGCTTCCCTTCCCGAGCCGGGGAATCCCTCACCACAGCCTGAGAGCAGTTTGGAAGAGGAGCGTGATGTAAACAAACCTCCTTCCACCGCCCTCCCCGCTGTGCCAGGTCTCGCTCGGCCGCTGCCGCCCGCCTCGATGGGTGCTGGTTGTCCCCAGGACAGCCGTGTGCCAACCAGGATGGGGTCCCTTGTGGGTTCGGGGCAGGGTCTGGGGCAGGACATGGGGCAGGGTGTTCCCAAGGGGTCCCTGGGTGAGCTGCCAGGGATACGGAGTTCCTGCGAAAAGCCCTTGGCTGTCGCAAGAAAAGTGCTGCAGCGTCGTGCTCGGCCGAGCCGAGAGTGTCCTGGCTCTGTGCACGGTGCTGGGGTTGGCAGTGGACAGGGTGGCATCTGCCCTGGAGTGTCGTGGCCTTGCTGGGGTCCCCCGGGAGCCCCAAGGCTTTTGGGTTTGCTTCGAGGGGCTCTTCGGAGCTGATGGCTGTGTCGAGGGTGCGGGCAGCATTTCTCCTGGCCCTGTTCCCAGCCGTGTTACGGGGTGGGCAGAGGCGGCAGCAGGGATGCCACCCCTGGCCAGCGAAACAAGGAGCATGTTAATGATCCCTGCCCAAAACGAGGAGCGTGTTAACGAAGGCCTCTGCCCGCTGTTGGACCCCCAACCACCTTCTCGCCGAGCCCTGATGTGCTGGGTGGGCATGGGGAGGAGCTGGGGCGCCCCGGAGCCTTGGCTTTGGGGTTTGCTTCTTTGGGGTCTTGCAGAGCCTGCTGTGTGATGGAGCAGCCCCTCTCGGTGTCCCTGTAGGAGAGCTGTCCCTGGGGACCTCACCGCAATGGGGCCAGGGTGGCTTCCCGGCCCCCCTCCCGAGCCAGCCCCGGTGGGGGGCTGCACGCTCAGCACCGGCTTGAATGGGGGCTCCTTTCCCCCGTCGCCCCTGGAGTAGGGGTGCTACCGACCACAGTGATGGGGAGGGGGTGACGGTGGCCTCTCGCGTCCCCCCACCGGGGCTGGCGCGGGCGGCGGCGCTTTGCCTGCGCTGGTGCGAGGCTGAGCACCGCGCTGCGCCGCGCCTGCCCGGGCTTGTCGGTGAACTTTTATCCTTTCGCCGTGGGGTCTGGGTGCAGGGGGTGGAGGGAGGAGGGCTGGGTCCCCCCAGGCCCCCCACATGGGAAGGTGGGATGGAGCCGGGATGCAGGTGGACCCCACCACCTTTGCAGGATTTACTGCCCCCCCCCCCTCCCAGTGTCCCCAGCACCACGAGGGATTGTCCTGTGGGGTCCTGGTGCTGCCCTGCCATGGGTTGGAGGAGCCCTGGGAAAGGAGGGGACCTGGGGGCTGCTCTGCCCCACACCTTGTCCCCCTGGATGGTGTCAGCTGGGGACATGCTGTGCTGCGGGCTCCTTCGTGCAGTGGGTACTGGTGGCCGTGCCCTGCGTGTCCCCCCAGTTTGCAAAGGGTGAGAGGACGGCACCCCGGGGGCTGCACCCAGCGAGGGGTGACACTGCCGCTGGCCTTGGGACCAGCTGGGAGGGCCGGGGTGGCCAGGGCCAGCAAGGAGCACGTCAAGAGGCATCGGTCGCTGTGCTGTGACACTGGCCAAGGCAGGGCTGGGTGGGGGGGGTGGGGTGCTCGGCCAGGTGGGTGGTGGGGCATCGCCCCGCTGTTTTGGGCAGACCCCGGTTCTTTGCTGTGCGCCTCGGCACAGCCACGACACAGCGGTTTGGGGCGATGTGGGGGCTGCCAGGGCTGTACCTCGTGGGGCATGAGATGGGGCAGCGCTTTTGGGGCTGAGCACATGGGGAAAGGGGAATACTCTGTTCCCCCCAGCTCGGTGGCACGGGTCAGGGACGGGGACACGGTGCTGCCCTGCACCCGGGGGCTTTGCGGGGGCACCGGGCACCTCTGCCCACCTCGTGGCCCCACAGCCCTCGGCTCTGAGCGGTGACGTCCCCGTGCTCCCAGCCCCGACTGCTCTCCCCCATGCTGCCCCGCACACCTCCGACCCGATCCCTATCACGGCTGGTTGTGCTGGTCCCGGCAGCACCCTGCTCCTGACCTCGGCACCCGCACCCAGCCCCAGCGGGGTGCCCACCGCGCTGTTCTGACCACAACCGCTGCCTCCAAAATATTTCCTTCCCCCCCACCCACCAGAAAACACCCCTCTCCCGAGCACCCCTCCCTCTTTGCAAGCCTCCTCTTTACTTTTGCAGAGTTTAAAGAGGCTTCTTGTCGCATTTCCAGACTCTCCAGCCCCAAGTGGCTCTCGCTGACCCGGTAGCTGCCTGCAGCCCTGCTGCCTGCACAAGCCCCGGGTCTCCCTTGTGGCTCCATCCCACGGTGCTGGGGCTGAGCTCTGGTGAACCCGTGGGAACGCTCTCCCCATCCCCTGGCACAGCCTTGGCCTTGCAGGGAGATAAGGCGGCATCCTCCCCTGCTTGCTGAGGGCACCCGTTCCGCACCAGTGGGGACCTCACAAGGGTGCAACCCCCCCTCCAGCACCCTTTAAAACCTTGGGCTGGAGCGTGACACCCCACAAAGGCAGGGTGAAGGGCTCCCTCCTGGCATGGGTGCCAGCGAGCATCCCCACTCATGGGAGGCGAGCATCCCCACAGCGGCTGAGCATCCCCACCGCGGATCGGTGGCCCTGGGATCCCCAAAGCCCCACAGAGGTGCCTGTGCCGTGGGAGGGGGCTTCTCCTCCTGGTCCTTGGGGAGCAGCCAGGAGGCAGGAGCTGGTGACATGTTTTCCACCAAGTCCGGTCCCCTCCCTGCCCGGAGCAGGTCTGGCCAGCGGTCCCTCCACAGGCCGTCCAGCCATGCCGGTTTCCTAATTGCTCCTGGTGTTGGTGTTTTGTAAGGGCTGGGTGGAGCGCGGCGCTCGGCCGTGCCTTGCGTCAGCGCGGTGCCTTGCACCCTCCCTCCAGGAAATCCAATGTCTCGGCCTGGCCAAAAGCAGGTTCTGTAGTGGAGGAGGAGGAGGAGCTGCTTCCTCACGCTTTGGCTGGGGCCCCAACATCACCCTCTCTCCTCTCCCAAATTCCCCCCAAAAAGGCTGGGCTGGGGTTTCCCTAATGGAGCGGGGAGGGGGGGGGTGCAGTGGGGTGGGAGGGTGCTGGGGGTGCTGAGGATCTCCTGGGGAGCGGGGGACGTGTGCTGCAGGCAGCGTCTGGTGTGGGGACAGTGACGCAGGGCACTGGTCCCACTGCTTGTTCCAGGATCCTGCCCGCAGGGGTGTAACCAGCCCCATAGATTTCCTCTCAGCCCTATAGCTTCGCCTTTGGCCCCAAAAGCACACAGCACTTGAGGAGGGCTGGGGGTCTGGGCGGTCCCTGCAGAGCCACCCCTCCCCTGGCACCAGCTCTTGGGGCTTTTCCCCCTTGGGGTGAGCCGATGGCAGCCCCGTGGTGCCGTGGGGTCCCAGGACACTGCTGGGTCCCGGGTTGGTGCAGGGCTGCAGGGTCCCAGGCTCCCGGGGGGGGGTTCTGGGGTTGCTGTGGGGCCGCTGTGGGGTCTCTCAGGCCGCTGTGGGGTCTGGGGGCTGCTGTGGTGCAGCTGGGGGGTGTCTGTGATTCCCCCATGTCTGGGGGGGGTCTCGGGCTGCCGTGGTGCAGCCGGGGCTCAGCACCCATCCGAGGCAGCCGCATGCCCCATTGCAGGCGCCACATTGGGACGAAGCCCCGCTGGGCTACAGGGGGGGGGAGCGGGGAAAGGGGGGGGGGGGGGGGTGTCCCACCGGGGCCATCCCTATGTGCCACCCTCGCCATCCCTGCTCGGTGCCTCGTCCCGGTGTCGTCCCCCCCCCCCGCCATCCCCAACACCCCGCTGGGTTTGGACAACCCAACCCTCCCCAGGGGCTGCCCCGCGGAGCGCCCCAGCAGCAGGCGCGCGGGGATGCCGGGGGACTCGGGGTGCCACGGGCCTCGGGGTGCCGTGGGCCCGTCCGGCACCGCTGCCGCCATCTCTCCCTTGGCCGGCTGGCTCGATCCTACAATCCAGTTCTCCTTATTTGGCCACAGTTGCTCGGCAAGAGGGGGAGCGTCGAGCGGCGGCGGGGGGGTGGGGGGGGACAGGACGGCGGGCAGGGGCGGGCGGCGGGGACCCAGAGGGGCTGACATCACATCACGGCGAAGGCGAGCGAGATGGGGAGGTGGTTGAGAGGGAGGGGGGGGGGAAGTTTCTTTTTTTATAAAAGGAAAAAAAAAAAAAAAACCCCAACCAACTAGGCCTCGCAGCAGGCTTGAGCCAGCGGGCTGCTGCAGTTCCTTTAAAAGGAGATGTCTGCGCCGGAGACCTTTGTACACTCCCAGCCCGTCCGGGAAGCGAAGCAGCGCAGGAGACACCTCTCCGCTCCCACCGCCGGCAGCTGCCGCCAAACATGTTATTGCAAAACACTGAGCCGAGAGCCGGGCAAAGGGAGGAGGAGGAGGAGGAGGGCTGAAGGCTCCCCCCCCCCCCCCCCCCGGCATCACCCACCAGCTGGGGAGCACCCAGGGCCCTGGCCGAGCATCCTCGGGGTGGGGGGGCCTCTCCCGGTGCCAGGGTTAGGGCTGCCAGAGGGCTCCGGCCACCTGGTTCCCATTAGCGGGGTCTGGCTTGGAGCCCTCCCAGTGTCTCCCTTCAAATCCCGGCTCTGCCTTTGCCAGGCACGGCAGAGCGGGGATTTTGGGGGCTGGGGGTGGTTTTTGGGGCTGGCTCGCCTGAGGAGGCGGCTGGGTGGCAGCGGGTGCTGGTGCACGGTCGGGGCTCACAGGCTGCGGCGGCCACGTCCCGAGGTGTCACCCGTGGGCACCGTGAGCCCGAGCTCCTCATACGGATAATGCAGCATCTGGGCTGTTCCCTTCCCAAACTTTATTTGGGTGGACCCTAGGTGCTCACTCGTGGCTTGGATTTCAGGGTACTTGTGGAATTTATGGCTCTGCCCCCACTTTGTGTCTCTGATACCCCACACTGGGATGCTGCTCCCAGCCCCGGGTGCGAGTGAGGATGGGGCCAGCACCGACCCGGGACCGTGCTGTCACTGCAGCCCCATACCCCCAGCAAGGGTCTGCAGGTCTAACGGGTGTCCCCTGTGTCCTGGCAGGTTGTCGCGTGTCCGTGGGGGCTCGGGGTCGGAGCCCAGAGCAGCCAGCACCATAGCGTCCAACAGCTGGAACGCCAGCGGCAGCCCCGGGGAGGGGCGGGAAGATGGCCAGGACGGCATGGACAAGAGTCTGGACAATGATGCCGAGGGTGTGTGGAGTCCGGACATCGAGCAGAGCTTCCAGGAGGCGCTGGCGATCTACCCCCCCTGCGGCCGGCGGAAAATCATCCTCTCGGATGAGGGCAAGATGTACGGTGAGTGATGGCGGGCAGGAGGGCAGGGCACCGCGCCGCCGGCCGGGATGGGGCAGCTGGGGGTGAAGCAAAACCTCCTGTCCCAAATTCACACCAGGGCATCGCCCTCGAGCAACCCCCCCCAACCCCAAAAGCAACTTCCCGGGGTGCATCTGGAGCTGGACCAGGGAGGTGGCAGTGACCCATGTCCCCTCCCTCTGTGCTGGCTGTCCCTCCCGCTCCCTCCCTCTCTCGGCCCTGCCGGACCGACTGGTTTGGTGAAGCCGTCAGGCAGGGAGCGGGTGCGGGCAGGGAGCAGGCGCGGGGCTGCGGGGCCAGCGCCAGCCCTGCTCCCGTGCACCTCCCCATCGCTCCAAACCGGACCTGGTGGCAGGGAGCAGCCGGTGACGAGGGCCACCCGCCCACCCCGAGCCACTGGCACACGGCTCAGCTTTTGGTGACCTCGTTGGCAGCAGCAGGGCTGATTTGCCCCACTGGTGCAATGAGTTTAGGAGAGGTCTCAGCCTTGTTTCTGGTGTCTCCTGAAACACCTCTGTCTTGGTGGCTTTCTGTAACGGGGAGGAAGAGGGTGAGGATGGGCGATGCAGGCAGGGGGTGATACTGGCACAGGGCGCACGATGCCACCAAAAAGCAGTGGAAGCTGCCATGGCGTCCCCATCCCTGCTGGGGTAGGGGCTGGTTCCTTCTCCCCTCCACCTCCCATGATGTCACCCCCAGGGCCGGTGACCTCAGAGCTGGGGACAGGGTTGCTACCTTGCAATCACCCCGCGGTGACAAAGAGACCAGGGCTGACATCCCCATCCCCAGCTTCCAAAATATACCTGCCCGGGATGCTCCATCACCAGCGATGGCTCACCCACCGCCGGTGTAGAGGGGCAAAGGGGACGAGGCTTTGCAGGGAGCACCGTGCCACTGTCCCCGTCCCCACGGCCGGCTCCCCGTGCCACCCCGCTTACCAGGGCCCCCAACCTGGGGCGTCGGGGCTGGCAGCCGGGAGGGGAGCACAGGGCTTCCCAAGCGGGTGCATTTTTTGGATTTCTCCCGGAATAGCTGAAGTGCCGCCGGGAGCCTGGCCCTGCGCAGCACGCCGAGCCCCAACCGGTTTTTCCAGCCTTTCGGAGACATCTGGCAGCTGCTTAAAGAGGCAACGGCCCCCACCGGCCGCCTTTCATCTCCCCCCACCCTCCCCAGCACCTCCCCACTGGGTCCCCTGGGACCCCCGGCCAGCGGTGCTGAGCTTACCGGGACCCCCAGGGCCACCGGCAGCACAGGCAGTGCCAGCATCCAACGTAAGGATGTCCTGGTGCCACTGCTCTCCACCCACCCCCCCCTTTTTTTAGGGGGTCCCATGGCCACGACCAGGCTGTGCCCCACTGATGCCAGCGGTGCGGGGGTGGCGAAGCAGGTGGGAGCTGGGGGGGGCCGGGCTGGCACTGGCTGCCCCGTCGGGTTATTTTTAACCCAGCCTGTCCAACTGGTTCACGTGGTGGTGTCAGGGGAGAGGAATTTGGGAATGTGGTAATTTGGAGGAGGACGTGCCCTCTGGAGGAATGGCACATGGGCCTGGGTGAATCACAGGGACAGGGATGGGCGCAAGGGCACGGTGGATGGCTATGATGCAGCCCAGGGTGGTGACCGGGACGTGGTGCGAGGCAGGATGGGTGCAGGAGATGCTCAGCGCTGGGTGCTGGGCTGGCAGGGTCCCACCGGGGTGCATGAAGGCACCCCCATTTCTTTCCCATATTGCTTTCCCATATTTGTTTCCCACAGGCTGGGTACGGGGAGGGAGAGGACAGGACTTGGGTGCGGGGTGTGCAAAGGGGGGGGGACGCTGCGGCGGTGAAGGTGTGTCCCCCCCCATCCCCCCAAGCTGGGGTTCAGCACCAGGGTCCCCTCTGCCTTCACCCCTTGGCAGCACCCTGCTGTGGGCATCATCTCACCTGGGCTTAAAGGACACTGACCTGGTCCTCATTAGGTGCTAATGAAGCTGGGAGCGGCAGGAGAGATGGGTGCTGTGCTTGGGGGTGGCACCAGGGTGCCGCCAGTTGGGTCGTCTCCCCCCGTTTCCAAGACCCACCCACCAGCTCCCACCCAGCACGGGCACCCCAAGGCGCAGCCGTCCGTCCCTTCATGGCACCTGGCCCTGTCTGTCCCCATGTGTGTCCCCCCGCCTTCCAGGAGAGCCCAGTTGCTCCGGGGCTGGGAGGGGGCTGGTTGGACTGGAAGAAGAAGGGAGGGGGGGGGGTGTATTTATTTTTTTTAAAGGATTTTTTTTTGTTTTTTTTTTTTTTAAAGCCGAAACCCGCTCCAAGGGCATTTCGACAAGTTCCAACCGCGACCATCTGGTCCATTAAAATAAATCTGGCGTGCCTGGCCGCCCCCATGCGCGGGGGGCGCGGTGGCGGGGGGGGGGGGGGGAGGGGGGGGGTGAGGGGGGGGGCCGGGGCCGGGAGAAGAAAGCTCCCAGCTGCTCTGACGTTTGAACGTAGATTGGCCACAGCTGGCCCCTAAAAATGTGGTGCAAAAGCAACTTCTGCTTTGAATTAGACCCAGGCCGTTAGGAAATACTGGTGGAAAGGCCGGCGTGGCTTGCGAGCGGGAAGCGGGGTGCCAGGGGGGCACCCCAGGACTCCCCCTGGAAGGGCTGCGGGGAGCGGGTGGATTGGCTTTCCTCGAGGATGCTCTCCAGATGGGATGGCTTTTGGGGAGGGGGGCTGTGGTTGGCAGCGTTTGGGGATACGGCTGCGGCGGGGGTCCCTGGAGGCTGTCACCACCCCACCCCACCCCCCCTCCAAGCCCCCTGTGTCTGGGGGTTGCCAAACCCGATGAGGTGGGGGGGCCACAAGGTGGGTCCCGCTGGCCTGGCGGAGGGGGGGGCTGGCCACCCCTGTGTCCCCCCAGGCCACCTCGATGTCCCCTCGGGCCAGACAGCTGTCATGGCAGCGCCATCTCCTGGCAGTGCCTCCTTCATTAAGGACCGGCCTCATTAAGAACCGGCCTCATTAAGGACCAGCCTCATTAAGGACCGGTCTCACTAAGGACGAGCATCATTAAGGATGAGCATCATCAGGCCAGACTGGGCAAGATGGGGTGGGGGCCGGAGGCACTTTTTGGGGCTGATTTCCCACTTTCCTGGGACTGACCCCTTGGCTCTGCCGGCAGGTCGTAATGAACTGATAGCCCGGTACATCAAGCTGCGGACGGGGAAGACACGGACGAGGAAGCAGGTGAGGCCGTCGCTCTGCTGCTTCTCTTGGGAAGGCTCGGGGGGGGTTGGGAGGGGGGTGCCAGGTAAGCCCAGGGGGGCGAGCGGGTGTCCGGCTGCGTCGCCCGTCCTCTGTGTCCCCTCCTGGAGCCACTGTTGCTGCCAGCAGGACCCTCATCCTCTGCGAGGAGCTTCGTCTGTGAGCACGGGCACCCTTGGGCTGGTCTGTCCCAGCCTGATCTGGGGATGCCCTGAAATTTGGGGTGCTGGGGCAGGCGGCAGCCAGTTCCCCCCCTGCCTGCCTGGGGTCACCCTGTGGGTAGCAGGAGCCCTTGAAATCTCTGTCCAAGCAGCGTGTGCGTCTGTGTGCATCTCTTGGCTGCTCCACCTGGATCGGGAGACTCTTCCCACCTCTGCCCCCTGCCAGGCTTTATGCTGCTTGTGCCAGAGGCCACGGTGACGGCACCCCCCAACGCTGAGAGCAAGGCATCCCCATCCCAGCCAGGGGACAAGCTGTGCGGGTCCGTGACACCGGTCCTGGGGGGCTCACAGATACCACAGAGCCCTTGCCCCGACCTCGCTGCCCTGCCAGGTTGGATGCTGGGGCAGGCAGGGATACTGGCAGGGCAGGGAGCACGCAGTGGTCCTTCTTTGCCTGCACAGTGCGTGGGCAGGATCGCATCCATCCATCCCAGCCGCGAGCCCTCGCTGCGGTTTCGTGCCAGAGGCCAAACCTGCCTGAGGACTGGATTGCTGCAGCCCTTGGTGGGCCGTTGTCATGGGTCCAGTGGCTCTTCCCTCCCCTCTGTGGTGGCCTGGGAGCCACGATGCCTGTCCTGGCAGAGCCGGTGGCCCAGGATGCTGGGGAGCGGGTTCATCTCCTACCGCAGCGGGACAGATGGGTTTGGGGCATGGGGACACTTACGTTAGGACTGTCCCAAGCCACGAGTCCCTGCAAGGGAGGGGTCCCGCTGTGGGGGACCCCTGTGCTGAAGGGAGAGGGACCAGGGTCTGGCCACCGTCCTTGTGTTCAGACCAGTGCTGAGCAGCACTTTATTTCTGGCTTAAAGCCTTAACTGGAGCCCCTGGGCCCGTCCCCCACCTCCATGGGGGGAAGGATGCCGCGCTGGAGGAAAGCGATGCTCCAGGAGGACTCTGGAAAGGCACAGGGGAGAGTGCATGTGGCATTGTCCCCTCTGTGCAGTCGTGTCCTGGACAGCCTGGTGTCCCTTCTTGGACAGCCTGGGGCTGGTGGGAGAAGGATCTTGCCGAAATCAGCCCCGGCACCTGGTGGGTGCAGGGACCCCCACCCTGCATGGGGCTCAGGGCAGGCACCGCAGCCACACTGCGCCTTTCCTGCCTGTACATCAGCCCCTTTTCTTTGGATCCTGCCCTTATAGGGGTCTGGACACACAAAAAAACCCCTTTTCTCACCTTTCCCACCTGCAAAATCAGCAGGAGCCCTGGGGGAACGTGCCAGTCCCTCCTGGATCTCCCTTGGGACCAGCAGTCCTGCTGCAGTCCCAGCTGGGGTAACCCAGGGGCACCCCAAACCAGCAGCTCATTGCGCTCCTAGGGGCTTGGCGGGGCGGGTGTCTGTCTGTCTGGGAAGCCCCAAGAGATGATAAACACAGACACCCCCCCCCACCCCCTCCAAAGCTGCAGCAGCTTCACTCCGAGGAGCTTCACCCCAACCAGGGGCGGGGAGCACAAACCAGCATCCATCAGCGCAGCGCCGGGATCCTCCCCCCCCCCCCCCCCCCCCCCCGCCCCCAATTTTCCTCTTTCCAGCTCGCAGCGGGCGCAGGACCCTCAGCACCTCCAGGAGCATCACCCCCCCGGCAGCCCCGCGCCCTCCCCTCCCCCTGCCCCGCAGACAGCAGCCCACCTTGCGGGGGGAACAGATCTTCACGCTCTCTGTATTTTCCTTTCCGAATGGCGTGGCGGGCGCTAGGTGTCCAGCCACATACAGGTTCTAGCTCGGAAGAAGGTGCGGGAGTACCAGGTTGGCATCAAGGTACGTTGGCGCCCTTGCCCAGGTGGCCGCGGCGGTGTCTCTGTGAGCATGGGCAGCCCCTTTCCTTCCTCCTCCTTTCCTCTGGTTGACGGCTCTGCTGTTCCCCCTCTCCTTCTGCTCTCTCTCTGCAGGTCTCTAGCCACTTGCAGGTTCTTGCCCGACGGAAATCTCGTGAGATTCAGTCCAAGCTGAAGGTACGCGTCCCCCTCCCCTCCTCCAGCCCTGCCTGCCCCCCCGCCCTGCCTGCTGACGACTAACGCACTCGGCTCTGTGGTGTGCCGCTTGCTTTCCTTTATTATCTCTCTTTTTCCGTGGTTTTTTTTTTTCTTCCTCCTCCCTTGGCTCCTGGGACCGGATGGTTTTTAGGGGATGCATTGTTGTGGGATGCCTGGAGAAAAGCGCAAGGAAAGGGCGGTAGAGCCCTTCCTGCTCCCCCAGGAGGGTGAATCTGGTGCCAAATCCCCTCCTTTTACCCAGGCAAGGACTCCGCCAGGGGGAAATGGGGGTTTAAACCCTCCTCTGACGATGCACGAGGGCTGTCCCCTCTTTTGGGCCATCGGGGGTTCTCCCAGGAGGGAAAGGACCCCCCAGAGCAGCCAGTGAGGCAAAGTGAGGTTTAAGCAAGGGTTGCAAAGGGGTGTCCCCCCACCCACCCCAGCCAGGACCTGGCCTTGCTCATGATGGGTGCTGGTGGGATGTGGGCAGAATCAGGGGGGGTCCTGGGGGTCCCTACAGGCTGCCAGCCCGCTGGCTTTTGATGCACCAGGGTCTGTGTAGGGCTCAGGTGGCGCCTCAGGGGTGGGGGTGGCAGCAGGTTGGGATGGGGCTGGGGAGGGGGCACGGCAGTGCCGGGGCAGCCCGTGGTTCCAGGGGCCAAGGGAGCTGAGCGAGGAAAAAACTGGATCATCCTCTCTTCTCTGGTTGGCTTTTCTTTCCTTTCTTCCTCCTAACTGGAGCCCGACTAACCCTTCTGTAACGGTTCCCACCAAGCTTCATGGTGGTGGTGGGAAGGGTGATGATGGGGGGGGTGGGCAGGACTGGGGGCATCGCTGAAGGACCAAGCCCTGCTCAGGTTGGACCCCCACGGTACAAGGTGGGGGACAGAGCGGTCCCCACTCTGATGGCCTGTTGGGGACAGCCGGCTCCAGGCTGGGCTGCGCAGCCCGGGATGCTCCTGGGTTCATCCCTGCACTGTCACGCCGGGGAGCAGCTCCTTGGGCAGGATCCAGGGGGGACCTGCTGCCTTGCCGAGGGGGTGGGAGCCCACAAAACCTTTCAGCCCCTTGCTGTGACCTCAAGGTCCCAAAAGCATCGGCTCCCCCTGTCGCCCTGTCCCGTGTGCTGTGTCCAAGCCTTTGGCACTGAGGCTGGCAGCAGGGGACACCGTCAGAGCTGGCGCTGGCATTTTGGTCCCCAAAGCTTGAAGGAGCTCCGGCTCACGGTGCCTGGGAGCCCACCAAGCCATGCCCTCCAAAGCCCTTCAGCAGGGACCCCGGTGCCCCATGAGCGGGGTGCCAGGAGGGCTGCCGTACCCCAGCAGGTCTGGTCTGCTGGCAGAAGCCAGGAGAGGGCACCCAAAACTATTTGGGGAAGCTCCCCTGGGCTTGTACGTCTTAAACCCAGCTCCCAACCCCAAGAGGTGCAGCCAGGGGTGAGGGAGGGCAACAGGGTCACCAACAGCCGAAGCCTTTGCACAATAAAAATACAGTAAAATACAGTAAAGTAAAACAAAACAAAACAAAACAAAACAAAATAAAATAAAACAAAACAAAATAAAATAAAAAAGATAGGCTTTCCTTGCCACACAGTGCAGGGCAAGTGGGAGTCAGAGCCAGGAGTGACCCCAGGGATCCAGGGATGCTGCACTCCATCCCCGGCCCTGCTGCCTGCAGGAATCTGGCAAGGAACGGGCAGGGCAGAGATCCCCCTGTGGATGCAAACCGTCCTTTCCAAGCCATCCTTGGAAGCAAAGCCCGGTGCAGGCAGCCCTCTGCCCTCACCCACCGCTCGCCCTGTTGAATGGAAACTCCCTTCCATGAGCAATATATATATTTTTAAGCTGCAGTCATGTGTGTGTTGGTGCTGCCCGACATGTGGCTGCATGCCCGCGCTCCTGCCCTGCCCCAGGTGAAAATAAATGAAGCGATTGATCCCTGAGGGAGATTTAGAGGGAAGAACAGAGGGGGTGCAGTGGGACCAGCCTGCCCGCTTCCTGGGGATGTGGGGCGAGAACTTGGAGCCCTCCGCTCCTGCCTGGTGTTCCTGTGACCTCCGGAGCAAAAGGGAAAAGGGAAGATAAATGGTCTCCGATATAAATGTAGACACGGCTTAGAGGGGCTGTGCCCAGGGTCTTCCCTGCGGTGCCTATAGGGGAGTTAGTGCCGACACCCCCCCGGGCAGCCGGGTGCCGGTGCCCTTTGCCAGGCGGGAGCCAGACGGCTCCTCTCTCCGTGCCCTGGTTGGGGGCTGCTGAGGGGCTTGTAAAGGATACCAAAGGCTGTAAAGGACATTAAAAAGCAAAAAAAAGGCACAGGCCTGGCTTGCCACAGCAACCCCCTACAGCAGCAGGGGGCTTTGGTAGCCCCTTCCTGGTGGGATTAAGCCTTGGCATCGGTGCCCACCATGCGCATCCCCTGGTGACCAGACGGGTCAAGGGGTTTGCTCCCCAAATCAGGCTGCAGTGATGAGCTGGGGGGGGATACACAACTGGGGGGAGGGGGCTGGCATTTAGTGCCCAGAGGCTCCCACGACGCTCTAACCTTTTTTTCTTCCTTTCTTTTGCGGACAGGCCATGAACTTGGTAAGTTGAGCTTGAGTTTGTGCCGCCTTTTGTTCCCCATTGAATGTTGCTCCCTCCCACGGAGGGGCTAAACCCTCCCCATCCCCAGGGCAGCGGGGACACCTTTTAGACACGGCAGCTTTTTAAATTAATTAATTAATTAATTAACGTGGGTGCATTTGGCAGGGGGGGTGGGGGGAGGCAGCATCCATCTGCCTCGGTCCCTGGGCCAAGCTGCACGACCAGCTCCAAGCTTTGCAAAACCTGCCAGGCACACTGGGATTGGGGGTGGGGGGTGGGGGGGTGTCTCAGTCTGCCCCTGTAACCCCCATCTCCCTCCTGTCCCCCTCCTGTCTCCCCCCAGGACCAGGTCTCGAAGGATAAGGCTCTGCAGAGCATGGCTTCCATGTCCTCCGCGCAGATCGTGTCGGCCAGCGTCCTGCAGAACAAGCTCAGCCCCCCTCCTCCTCTTCCTCAGGCTGTCTTCTCTGCTGCCCCCAGGGTGAGGACAGCCCCCCCACCCTGTATGGGGACACCCTGGGGCGGGGGACACGGATCCCCATGCACGAGCTGTGCAGGGGACAGGGGGTTGATATCCAGTGGCCGCCCTCAGCCCTGGTGGCAATGCGAGGGGGGGCTTTGGGGGCTCCCTGCGGTTTGCAGCAGGTGACAAGGGGAATTTGGGGAGGGGGGTGTGTGTGTGTCAGAAGCTGCTGACTCTTCCTTGTGCTGTTCCCCTAGTTTTGGAGTGGGCCTATCCCAGGACAGCCTGGACCCTCTCAGGAGTAAGTATGAGACCCCCTCCGCTGTGCCAGGCAGGACCCCCTCCCCTTGGCAAGGGGCTGGGGTGACCCAGGCTTCGTTAACCTAACGATGCTCTTCGCTTTCCAGCATTAAACCGTTTGCACAACCAGCTTACCCCATCCAGCCACCCATGCCTCCATCACTAGCCAGTAAGTACCGTCCTCGCCCCCTCGCAAGGGACCCTGCACCCCTGCTAGGTCCTGTTTGTCCCCTCTCCCGTGCCACCCACCTGTGGTCCCTCCCCAATCCTGCTGGGGGAAAAACCCCCTGGATTTAAACCCAGCAAAAAAGCCCCGTGGTGAGTGGGATCCAGCTGTGTCCCACTCCAGTCCCTTTTCACCCAGGAGTGGGACCTGTTTTGGCCACCCCGTGGGAAAACCCCCTTGCTGGGGGATACAGGAGGGTGGGGGATGCGGTAGCGGCAGCAGAACGGCGGCGGTGCAGGGTGGGGAGCTCGCCCCAGCTCACCCCGTGCCCACCCACCCCCAGGTTACGAGCCCTTGGCTCCGCTCCCGCCAGCCGCCTCGGCCGTGCCCGTCTGGCAGGACCGCACCATCGCCTCCGCCAAGCTCCGGCTCCTCGAGTACTCCGCCTTCATGGAAGTGCCGCGGGATGCTGAAACGGTAACGGTCCCCTCCGTGTCCCCACCATCCGGGGGTGATGGCGGCCGTCCCGGCGCTTGGTGGCATCTTGCTTTCGTCTGATCTCTCTTTTTTTATCCCCCCCTCCCCTCGCCCCGGTCCTTACAGTACAGCAAACACCTCTTCGTGCACATCGGCCAGACGAACCCCTCGTACAGCGATCCGCTGCTGGAGGCCGTGGACATTCGCCAGATCTATGACAAGTTCCCCGAGAAGAAAGGTGGCCTCAAGGAGCTCTATGAGCGTGGGCCCCAGAACTCCTTCTTCCTCGTCAAATTTTGGGTACGATGCTGGGAGGATGAGGATGGGGAGGGTTGTCCTCGAGCCACGGGCTCGTTGCAGGTTGGGCACCCCACCGGCAGAGCGGGAGCATCCTGGGCAGCTCCATAAGCCAGTGTCCCCCGTCCTCATCGAGAACTGGGTGTGATGGCACCTAACGAGACCCTCTCCCTGCCCTCATCTCTCCAGGCGGATCTGAACAGCACGATCCAGGACGGGCCGGGGACTTTCTACGGCGTCAGCAGCCAGTACAGCAGTGCAGAGAACATGACCATCACGGTCTCCACCAAGGTGTGCTCCTTTGGGAAGCAGGTCGTGGAGAAGGTGGAGGTGAGTCCCGTGCCCCACTGCATCGGGGCGGGGAAGGGGTGGGAATTGGGTCCACAGCGGGTCGTGGGATGGAGAAAGCCCCAGAGCTGGGTGTAGGGCACATAGGTGCATGCCTATGTGCGGAGAGAACATCTCCACCGTGTCCCAGTTGGCCACCACCTGCCCGTGCCCACGTCCCCCGCGGTGTTTCGGCTCCCGTGGGGCTCCCGCTCACCCTGGCTGTCCCCCGCAGACGGAGTACGCGCGGCTGGAGAACGGCCGGTTCGTCTACCGCATCCACCGGTCTCCCATGTGCGAGTACATGATCAACTTCATCCACAAACTCAAGCACCTCCCGGAGAAGTACATGATGAACAGCGTCCTGGAGAATTTCACCATCCTGCAGGTACCTTCCCTGCCTTTCCAGGGAGCGTTTCCCACCAGGAGCCTGCGCTGGCATCCACCCTGCCATCCCTGCGGCGTGCTGCCTACCCAGCAAATGCAGTGGCTGTGCCTGAGCCTGTGCAAACCCCCCCACCAAAAAAAAACTGGCTAGCAGATTTTTGGTGGTGCAATTAAAAAGTCTGTTCCTGAGCCCATGCAACCCCCTGAATTACAGGGAGCAAATCTTGATGGTGCAAATGCAGTGGCTGTGCCTGAGCCCACGCAAGTCTCCCAAATAATGGGCAGCAAATTTTTGGTGGGGCAATTAAATGGGCTGTCCCTGAACTTGTGCAACACCCCCCCCCCCACATAACAGGTAGCAAATTTTTGGTGGTGCAAATGCAGTGGCTGTGCCTGAGCCTGTGCAACGCCCCCCCCCCCCCCCCCCCAATCCCAAAAAACAGGCAGCAGATTTTTGGTGGTGCGATTAAATTGGCTGTTCCTGAGCCCATGCAACCCTCCCCAAATAACAGGTAGGAAATGTTGGGTGGTGCAATTAAAATGGCTGTGCCTGAGCCTGTGCGCACACCCCCCCACCCCCACCCCCCCAAATAAGAGGGCACAGCCCCCTCCTAACGCGCTCCTTGCTCTGCCGCAGGTTGTTACGAACAGGGATACCCAGGAAACCTTGCTCTGCATAGCCTTCGTTTTCGAGGTCTCCACCAGCGAGCACGGCGCCCAGCACCACGTGTACAAGTTGGTCAAGGACTAGGGGCCCTCGGGGACGGGCAGGGGCACAAGGGGCGCGCAGGGGAGGGAGGGGGCCGTGCAGAGAAGCCGCCCGTGCCCATTGCCTCCTGAGAAGTCATTTGAAGAGAGGAGGAGGAGGAGGAGGAAGAAAAACAATAGCCAAAAAAAGACTGACTTGCGATCGCAGATGTTTTCTACTTAGGAACAGTTTCTTTTTTTTTTTTTAAATAAATAAAAAAAAAAAAAAGAAGAATGGGAAAAGAAGCGTAAAGAGAAAGGAAACCCGCATCCGGCGCTGGATGGGGAGAGACTGGCCCTCGGTGTCGCCGATGGAGGCCGGGAGCCCGCCGTGCCGCCACCAGCAGTGGGATGTTGGAGCGGAGGACGACCCCTCCTTTCACCCCCACCCCGCTCCTCGCTCGGATGCGGTCCCGGTCCTGAGCAGAGAGGCGTGAGCACGGACGGGCTGGAGGACGCGGCGCTGTGCCAGGTCTGGTCCGAAACCAATTGGCACGGCAGCGGCCGTGGCGCCGGTCCTGCCCCGGTGGAGCCCGGCGCGGCGGGTGGCAGTGGGGACGTGGGGACGGACGTGCCAAGGCGGGAGCAGGTAGGAGCAGGGTGGTGGAGTGGGATGCTGCTGCCTCCCCAGGGACCGGCACCCAGGATGCTCCTTCTCCGCGCCCGGCCGGGGCACCGGGAGCCGTCGGCGCTGAAGGCAGGAGGGCATCGACGGTGCCAACCATTTTTTTTTTTTATGGCTCATTTTTTCTTTTTTTTTTTTAAATTAAAGTGCTTTTTAATACTTTTTAAAAAGACACCGTGCTTGTAATCAGGATTATGCCCCTCTGCGGTGGCCAGGACCCGCTCCCCTGCCACCCACCCCTGTGCTGGTGACCGGAGGAGGTGATGCAGCTGAGCTGGCTGGGTCGGAGCCGTGCAGCAAAACTATCAGGCATGGGGGGCTGGCTTGTGTAGGGAAGGCTTGGGGGGTGTCTCCATCTCTCTTGGGTCGCTGAAGACCACAGGCTGGTTTCTACGTGGCAGCGGGATCCCCTGAGCTCCACATGTGCTTCGGGGATGCGGGGGGTGGCCCTGGCTAAACCCCCCTTGGTTGAGGAGTAATGAGGAGAGAGCAGGGAGGGTGGATTTGCCTGATTTACTTTGCATACGTACATTTTCCATCTTTTTTTTTTTTTTTTTTCCTTCACCTTTTTTGCCTTTTTTTCTGTATTGACCATTCTGGTTTCAGCTGCTCCCCACAGCCGCTCTGGCCAGCTCGCCTGCATCCCGTGGGAAGCGGCTCGTGCAGGGAGAAGCACGTTGTGCAATGCGGGGCCAGGCTGTGAGTGAGCGGAGTTTGGGACAGAGAGGACAGAGAGAGGACAGGAGGGGTGCCAGGACAGGGGACTGGGTCTGCTTGGGGGGTATTTTTGTGGCTGCAGCCCAAAATAGGCCAAGGCAGCGTGCCTGGTCCTGAGGTGGCAGCTGCAAGGGCGGACCCCGGGGAGAGCATCCCCAGGGAGCAGGAGGGACGCAGAGGGATAGAGGTTGGGTTTTGCGGCTGTGGCACAGAGCAGGGTGGCAGGAGGCTGGTGGGGGGGACGGGGAGCCTGAGGTGGACAGGGCTGGCTGGGTTCCTGGTGCTGGCAGGGGAGCGAGGGCAGCGGGAGGTGCAGAGCCAGGTGCTGCAGGAGCGGTTTGAGGGGTGCTGGAGACCGGGACGAGGGGTGACGGGGGGGGGTTTAGGCTCGATGCTGCTGGGTGCAGAGGATCAGGGGCAGCCCCAGAGCTCAGGAAAGGGCCTTGGCTGCCATCGTGATGCCACATGTCCCACAGGGACTTCGACTTCTCGCTGCTGGGAGAAGCCGTTGGCAGAGCCACCCTCGCTCCGCACCCGGGCGAGGACTCGGTGGTGGGGCTGGACAGAGGCAGCCACGGCGAGTGGGGGCAGCCAGAGCAGGTAGGGGGGGAAAGAGAGAGGGAAAAACCCAGGGAAAGGCACCGGCATCCCATCGCTGGGCTGTGCCGGGACTGCCCAGCCGAGTTCTCATATGTAGCATGTTTGTTTTGTTGTTTCGTGGTTCTTTTTCTTTCTTCCGTTTCACTCACTGATCTAAAACTCTGGGAATGAAAACTCAAAACTTCCCCGCCACAGAACACAGGCGTGCCCTGCTCCCGGCCCCGCCGGGGGACGAAGCTCTTCGTTAACTGGACCGCTTTGTGCCTCCATCCCTCCCTCCATCCCTCCATCCCACCTGCACCGAGCCCTGGGGCGCCCACTCGCACCCCACGCACACGCTGCCTGGTGCCCCCAACGGCCCCGGACAGGGTTTAGCCACGATCCCAGAGACACTTTTTCAACCCCCCCCCCAGCCCCTCCATTCTCCTCCAGTGTATTTATGAATTTCACATGAAGTACTGTTTTATTTTTTTAAAGACTTTGTAAAGCTTACCAGGGTTACAATCACCATTTTTAGAGCTGTGTCAGTCCACAATGTTAAAAATCCATTTTTTTATGTATTATATTTTTTGTGTATTTTTTTTTTTAATCCAGCTGTGATGGGTTGTATCATATATTTGTTGTGTTTACTGTATCTGTCCAACTTCAAAGAGAGGAGACTAGGGAGCTCCAAGAAAACTTCAGTCTGCTGAAAAAAAAAAAACATTAAAATTATTTGTTCATGGGTTGGCTCAAGTGGTTCTGAAGTCCGTATTTTATTATTTCTTCGACAGCCAGGACTACGAGGGCTACTACAGCCCATGAAACCCCTCAGCTGCGTAATGCTTCTCTCAGGACCCCAGCTTTGGGCGTTCGGATGCCACATCCAGCAGAATTTTGCTGTGGTTTGCATCACCAGTGATGGGTTTGCTTGAGAAAGGTGACCGCTGGGTTGGCTCTCCCCATGGCAAATGCTTTCCTGCAGCATCGCTGGGTTCAGGGACACATATTTGGGGGGGGTGTCACATCCTTGCCCACACCAAGGAGGGCTGAGTCTGTCCTACCAGTAAGAAATACTCATCAGAGCCTTGCTCGCAGTGCCTCGACTATTCAATACACCCCGCCCTGTCCCAGAACCAGGGGACCCAGATGACATGTTTTAACACCAACTGTTTTTCCCCTTTCTGCAAGCCAAACTGTGGTATTTAGGTGCCCATTCCCACGGCCCCAGGGCACAGCATGGCACCCTGGCCAAACCCCGATGCCATCAGAGCCGACGGCTTTGCACATCCCAAACACCTCCAGACTCAGTCGCTTGATCGCGGACACACAAATCCTCCTGACACTGCTAAAGCCGCTCCAGCCCTGCAAACCACTGTCCTGCTGCTGTCCCTCCGGACTCGGGATGATGTCCCCAAAGGAGATGGGGGGGACACCGCATCCCCGCTCCTCCCGCTGTCTCCCCCTCCCCTGCTCTGCGCCACGGGGGGGGGGGGGGGGGGTGTGTGTCCTGCATGGCATTAAGCCATCCCAGAGACTTTTTTCTAGCCAGGCTCCCTATGGAGCTAATCCAGCCGGGGCCACAGGCTGGGAAAAACAACAGGACACATATGGAGGATCCAAAAAGAGTCCCCGACTGCGCGGCCAGTCCCCTTGCGGCGCCCGTGGGTACCAGCCCCTGCTGAGGGCACCGCTGGCCCGGGAAGAGGCGGCGCGATGCCGGGCTGTGAAGAAGGACGCCTTGGCGGGGGAGAGCTGGCCCCGATATTGAGCAGCTGCCGCCTTTCCCACCCCGGGTCCCCGGACAGGACCTGCTCCCTCCGGGGGAGCAACAGGAGCGGAGCCGGGGCAATGCCGGGGGGGGGGGGCTGCGGGATGCTCCTGAGGTGACTCGGCAGCTAATGGCAGAGGATGGCCCGGGGAGGCGGGGGGGGCTGTAGGGGGTCTGTTGCCCCCCACCCCGCCTGCCCACGCCCCTCCCCCTCCCCATTCAGCACCCCCCACCCCTCCGCGCATCACCTCCCCCTCCCGGGGCCGGCCCCTTCCCCCTCCCCTTCCCCTTCCGCGCCGCAGCGCTGCCTGTCGGGACGCGTAGTCCCGCCGCTCCGCGCCGTTCCCGGCCCGTCCCAGGTCCGCTCCGCGTTCGGCTCCGCGCCCCGGCCCGGCTCCGCGCCCCGGTCCCGCTCCGCGCCCCGGTCCCGCTCCGCCCTCTGCTCCGCGCCCCGCTGCGCGCTCCCGGCTCTGCCTGTTGCTCCGCTGCGCGCTCCCGGCTCCGCTTGTTGCTCCGCTGCGCGCTCCCGGCTCTGCCTGTTGCTCCGCGCTCCCGTCCCGGCTCCGGTTTGCGCGGGGGGAGGGGGGGGGGGGGCGGGAAGCGACCCGGGAGGGGCTCAGCCCCGGTGGGAGCCCCCGGTATCAGCAGGGGGCAGGGACGGGGTGAGCTGCTCGGAACCCCGCCGAACCCCGCTGCCCGCACCCCCCTGCCCGCACCTGGAGCCCCGGGTTTGCTCATTTTGCGGTTTTTAAAATGGACAAATTTCCCCGGGGGGCGGGGGGGGGCTGGTAGAGCCGCCCCTCAAACACTGCTGGGGCTTGTCCGGGAGCTACTGGGTCCTGCCGGGGTGGGGGGGTCTTCAAAAGGGATGGGGAGGTGGGTGGTGGGGAGGTGGGTGGTGGGGAGGTGGGTGATGGGGTGCCTGGCCCATGCCCGAGCCTCGCAGCGCCGCGTTGAACCCGGGGTTTAAAGTCCGTCCAGGAACACGACTCGCTGGCAGACGAAGGGTTTGAGCCCTGTACCCCATCCCTGGCCCGCCAATGTCCCCATCCGTGGGGTGGAGGGGTCACCCGGGTGGTTGGGGTACAGGGGTCCCTCTTTGGGGGCAAGCTGGGGTTTAGGATGGGCCTTGCAGGTGGGAGAGGAGGACCCCCCAGCTCCCCTCCAGCCATGCTGGAGCACCCCAAGTGCTCCTTCCCTCCCAGCTTTTGCCTCGGCTTGGCCCCTCTGCGGTGGCAGCCTGGGTCCCCAGGGGCTGTCACCCCCACCCACTCCCCGCAGGACCCCCCTCTGCCCGGCATTGCCCTCCAGCCCCCGCAAAGCCCCGGTGAGCGATGGAGGGAGATCCCCCCCTGCGGCTCCGCATCTTCGACCTCAACTGCTGGTGAGCGCAGAGTTCTCCGGAGCCACACTGGGCTGCACGGGTGGGGTCCCCTTCATGTTTGGGGTCACACCGCTCTCCCAGCCCCAAAGGGTCGGTCAGAAGGCACTCGGCTGAGCAGTGCCCCCCCTGATCCCCTCTGTGCGTGCTCCCCCCAGAAAAGGGCTCCCCCCATTTGCACCCCAACCAGGGATGAGCTGCCTGGATTCTGCAGGCTGTCCCCAAACTGCCTCCCTGCACATCCCGCTTGTCCCCATGTCCCCACATGGCCCTTTCCCCCTCCTGTCCCATCTCCCTCAGTCTGCATCCTGCCCTTACCAGTACTGCAGCTCTGTCTCCCCTATTTCACATCCCAGTATGCCCGAACAGCCCCCATCACCCTGCCCCCCCCAAAGCTGTAACCACCACCCCTTCACGGCAGGGCCATCCGCTACCTGAGCAAGCGGCGACAGGAGCGTGTCCGGCTCATCGGGGACATGCTGCGCCGGGAGGGCTTCGACCTGGTGCTTCTCCAGGAGGTGAGGGCAGCCCGTGAGCCGAATGTGCCCGTTCTCAGCTTGTGAGCCGTGAGACGAGTGCGCCCGTTCTCAGCCTGTGAGATGAGCGTGCCCGTGCTCAGCCCGCCCTGCTGTCCCCTAGGTGTGGAGCGAGCAGGACTACAGTGACCTGAAGGCGAAGCTGGGAGGCTGCTACCCCTTCGCCCATTACTTCCGCAGGTGAGCGGGGCCCGGCTGTGCCTCGTCCTCGGTGTTTGCCCCATGGAGAGACCCGTGCGGGTGCTGTGGGTCACCTCTGTCACCGTGGGAGACCCCATGCCTGGAGACTGGGATGCTCATGGGAGCATACGGGGACCCAGGCGCCTGGGGAGCCCCCTTGGCTCGGGGCTGGGGGGAGGCAGAGGTGGGGGGGAACCGTGGTTGCTCACTGTGCTTTTCCCCTCCTGCAGCGGAGTGATCGGCAGCGGCCTCTGCGTCTTCTCCCAGTTCCCCATCCTGGACACCCTCCTCTACCAGTACTCGCTGAACGGGTACCCCTACATGGTGAGCAGAGTGGGGGGCACGTGGCACTGCCGTGCCCGGCCCCACGGAGCCTCACCAGCACCGGCCTGCTCCCTTTCCCCTCTGGCAGCTCCAGCATGGGGACTGGTTCTGCGGCAAGTCCGTCGGCCTCGTCGTCATCAAGATCTCCGGGATTGTCTTCAACGTCTACGTCACCCACGTGAGCACCTCAGGGAAGGACCCAGCGTGGTGGGGGGACGATGGGGAGGAGGGGGACAAGTGGCTGTACCCCTCCTTCGCTGTCCCCTTGCTTTAACCACTGCTCTGCACAGACTTTCCCGGGACCGTACACCGATTTAATGAAATACTGCTGTGGGCAGGGGGGACAGTGACCCACAACCTGGCCCTGCAGTGGGGTGAGCATCCCACGCCGTCCCCAGGGAGCGTGAGATACAGACAGAGGGGTTGGCCAGACCCCAGAGGGACCATCTAGAGGGGCTGGGTGGGTTTGCAGGGAGCCCTGAACTGGGGCAGGTGCTGGCAGTGGAGGTCACGGTGGTTTTGTTCCCCCCGTTCTCACCAGCTGCACGCCGAGTACTGCCGGGAGAAGGACGCCTACCTGCCCCATCGCCTGGTGCAGGCCTGGGAGCTGGCACAGTTCATCCGGTGAGCACCCACGGGGTGTCCCACGGGGTGTCCCCCCCGCCCCCGCTGCAGGTCCTTGGGATGCGCGCGGTCACCCCTGCCCCTGGGGCTTGCACTGCAGGGAGCTCCCGGTTGCACCAGTCCCAGTCAGGAGTAAGGCTGGGGAGCACTGGGAGGGGGAGGAGCGGAGGTGTCCCAGTCACCCCAGTCTGGTGTGCGGGAAGGTGGGGAAGGGGATTAACTGTCCCTGTCCCTGCAGACACACCTCGAAGGCGGCTGACGTGGTGCTGCTGGGAGGGGACCTGAACATGCACCCCGAAGACGTGGGCATCCGGCTGCTGCGCGGCTGGACGGGGCTGCGGGACTCCTTCACCGAGGCCACGCGCTTCGAGGTGAGTAGCAGGGGGTGAGCGGGGTCCCGGGGCACACCGAGAGCCCCCCACCCACCCAGGCGCTTGGTCTCAGGGCTGCGAGGACGGCTGCACCCTCATCCCCAACAACTGCTTCACCGTCAAGGCGGAGCTGCTGCCCTTCCCGCTGGGCATCCGCATCGACTACATCCTCTACAAGGTACTGGGGGGCCCTCAGCCACCAGCTATGGGTGGTAGGGGGGGTGAGACACCGGTGTGACCCCCCCTCCATCCTCGCCCAGGCCATCTCCAGCTTCACGGTAAAGTGTGAAGAGCTGAAGACCACCACGGGGACAGCCCCGGGCATGGACATCCCCTTCTCGGACCACGAAGCCGTGATGGCAACGCTGCACATCCAGAGGCAGGGACAGGCTGCGGGTGCCACCCTCAGCACAGCTGGTAAGATGCGGGGGTGCTACCAGGGTCCCCCATGTGCTGGGGAGGGGCTGGTGGGGGGAGTGATGGAGTTGGATGGGAGTTTTGGGGGATGTTTCCCCTTCCATAGGGGCATCCCTTGGGATGCTGCTTATGGAGGGGTGCCTGGACAGGGCAGAGCGGTGGGGCTGAGGAGAAAAAGGGGTGTGGGGGGGATGTGCCACCCCGCTGAGCCGCCCCTGTCCCCTGCAGAGCTGACGTTGGTAGACGTGGTGACGGAGGCGCGGCTGGAGGTGGGCGTGGGGCTGCGGGCGGCGCAGCGGCAGCGCTACTCCACGGGCAGGATGGCCGTGCTGGCCCTGCTGCTGCTGCTGCTGCAGGCGGTGGCCGCACTGGGTGCACTGGCCGGGCTGGCCGCCGAGCAGCCCTTCCCCAAGCTCTCCTTCTCCCTGCTGGCCTTCCTCGCCGTCGGCGTCCTCCTCCTCGCCACCGGCCTCCACCTCTTCCACACCATCGAGGTGAAGATGCTGCAGGGCACCGAGGAGCAGATGCGGATGGTGCTGAGGGCGCTGCAGGAGCGTCCCAGCGACGGCTGAGCTGGGGACGTGGGTGTCCCATGATGTCCCCCCAGTCCCATCCTGGCCCTTTTGGTCCCTTTTTTCTAGTTGACTCCTGGTTTTAGGCGAGCAGTGCTGCGGCCGGTTCGGTAGCGCAGGTTCGACAGCCGCCTCTCTGGGTGAAATTAAGATTTTTGGGGCAGATTCATCACGTTGGCCCCCATGGGAACCACGACGGAGGCGGGTTTTAATCGCCATTTTTTTTAAATATGCCCTTTCTACCTGGAGGGACCCACTGGCACGGCCAGGAGACTCAAGAGGCTCAGCCTCCCCTTGCTTGGGGTGGCCTTGGGGGCTCCTGGTGAAAGCTGGCGACTGCTCCAGCAACGAGATTTGACTCGGATAGAAAATAAAGGCGGTATTTTAGACCTTGGTACCAGGTCGGGGAGTTTTTATTTGAAGGGAGAGGGGGTTGCAGCAGGATAGTAGGGCTGGTACAAACAAAGTTGGATGGGAGGGTTTGGGGAGGCGCTGAAGGGAGCGGCGGGACCAGGGCTGAATATGGGGAGGGTATGGCTAACGGAGGGGCCTGCACCCAGGACCCCCTGTGCCCAACACGGCTGGGGCTGCCATAAGCACCATTTGGCCATGGAGGCCACCCTGCAACAACTGGGGACCCCAGAAAGGTTGGAGAGGTCTGTGCAAAGGCCAGCGTGGCATTGCCAAGTAGGAGAAACTCCAAAGGGGCAAGGAGGATGCAGCCACCGGCGTCCCTTGTCCTCAGTGTCACATGGTGCCAGCCTTGGGCACAATCCCCTTGGGGAGCTGCTGGACAAAAAGCCCCTTCCCTGGGCCTGGGGCCTCGCAGGGGGGTTTCTGACCCTGGTTTCCTGCAGCGGCTGGGGACAGCGTGGATGTGGCACCCAAAAGCAGCGATGCCGAGTGGTGCGACCAGCCCTGTCCGTCTCTCGCTGGCCCCACTTGCAGAGCCAGATGTCCCTGGTTGGGATGGATGTCCCTGGTTGGGATGGATGTCCCTGGTTGGGATGGATGTCCTGGGTTGGGCTGGATGTCCCCAGCTGGGCTGGATGTGCCAGGCTAGAATGGGTGTCCTCAGCTGGGATGGACATCCCGGGCTGGGATGGATGTCCCAGGCTGGGATGGATGTCCCAGGATGGCTTCCAGGGGCTACTCCCAACACTGCCCCTCCACATTTGGCATCTTCACTGTGACCTGCCTGTGGTGGCCATGGTCACATCCTCGCTACCGGGAGCAAAGCCCTTTGGGGCACAGGTAGTGATGGAGCCACCTCTCCCGCTGTCCTGAAGCAGCCAGCGAAACGCTTTTGATGCCCCAGCCAAGCCTCAGGGCAGCGTCGCCTCGAAGGGGTGATGGCTGTGGGACCTCCTGCGCCGAGCGAGACCCCCGCTTCCCCGTGGGGCTCCTTCCTCCTGTTGCAAACCCTGGGCAGAGCCGCCGCAGCCCCCGTGTTTCGTAGCCCCCTGCAAATCTCGTTTTTTCAAGCAAGCACAAGGCGAAGGCAATCCAGCCAAGCGCGGGGATGCCCTCTCTGCACCCCAAAGCTGGGGTGCTCCTCAGTGTCTCCCCATGTGGGCATCCACCAGCGGGTCCGGCCCCTCCACAGCAGGCTTTGGCAAGCAGGGAGCTGGAGTTGCCACGGCAGCTGCCTGCGGGGCAGCTTAGGCATCACCATCTTCAGAGGCAGCTCAGGGTGATGCTTGGCCGGGGTGGGGGGGACCGCTTGTCCCCCTCCCCGGGAGGAACCGGTGGGTCCTGAGGCTGCGTGGATCAGGCCCGCAGCTCGCTGAGCCGCTTCTCCTCCTGGATGTGGATGAGGACGTTGCGCTTGTTCACCACCTCCAGCAGCTGCACCAGGATCTCCTGCTCGGTCACGCGCTCCTCGGGCGTCTTCAGGGATTCTGTGGGAGCAGAATGTGGGAGTGGGGCTGGGTGGGCCACAGCTCTGGCCCCACTCCCCCCCCGCCATGTGCAGGGACACCCCCCCGCCCCAGCATGTGCTGGCACTCACCCTCCTTGTTCATGTAGCACCGGAGCTGCTGGTCAAGCCGCCACTGCTGCTCCTCCAGCTTCAGCTCCTGCACCCTGCAGGGAGGGAAGGGGGGGTGCTGAGTGCTGGGCTTGGGGGGAGCTGGGCCCCTGCACTGACCAGGGAGCATCCCCCACCCCCCCAAAACCTTACGTGATCATGAGGTCGGACTCCTCGGACATCAGGCTGTTCTTCTTCTGGACCAGGTACAGCAGCTGGTTCATCCACTGCGTCTTCTGGTCGGCTGCAGTACCTGTGGGGCAGGGGGGGGTGGTGTGAGTGGGGTGCAGACCCCCTGGTTGCTGGAGGTCATGGTGCCCCGTCCACCCTGGCCTTACCGTCCTCATCCCGGAGTAACTTCTCCAGCTTGATGCCCTGCTGCTCCAGCTCCCGGAATGTCACCTCGATCTCCTCCAGCCGCCTCTGGATGGCCTGTGAGGGAAAGGCAGTGCTGGCTCATGGGCCGGCACCTCCTGGCATGTGGCCACCAGCAGCGGGACGGAGGGGACAAGGGATGGCACTGGGCTGGGGACACGGCTCGTCCCCTGTGGGGCTACCTGGGCTTTGCAGAACCGCTTCATCTGAGCTTCCCTGGCCCGGCGGGTCAGCGTGCGCTTCCAGGTGGGGTATTTCTCCTCTTCCCCCAGGTCCAGGAACTGTGAAGGGACGGTGGCGTGGGCAGGGGGTCAGTCCCTGTGCCAGGCACCTCCTGCCCTGGCAGCCGTGGCAGAGCCGGGACCTGACACCTCTGTGAGAGGAGATGCCGGCAAGAGCCCCAACCACCACCCGGGCTGGTGGGGCTGCTGCTGCTGCTCAGGGAAAGCACTCACTGACTCTGCCATGATGCCAAGGTCTGTGTCTTCCTCCTCCTCCTGCTCCTCTTCCTCACTGCTACTCTCCTCCAAAGCTGCCCCAAGAAAAGACCCATTTCAGGCCGGTGCCTCACGAGCAAGACTTGGGGCATGGCAGGGTACCGGAGGGTCCCAGAGCCCTGCTCAGCTGGACTCCAGCTTGTAGCCACCCACCTTCCTCCACAGCCATCTCCTCCTTCTCCTCCTCCTCCCAGGCTCCCTGTCCCCGCCACTGGGCAGGGAGGACCTCGGGTGGCGCTTGGAGCCACAGACGAGCCGGCTTCGGCGGCGGCTCCGGCTCCGCTTCACTGGTGAGGTTCAGCGTGGACAGCTTGATCTTCTCCAGCGGCGTGAGGACGATCTTCCTCCTGCCCCCGCTCTCCTCACCCTCCTCTGCCACCCCTCGGGGCTCTGCTCCAGGACCCTCCTCCTCCGTCGCATCCCCCCCGGGCTGTGCCAGCAGCTCCTGCTCCTCCATGTCACCAACATCTGCAACACCCTCCACTGCCCCAGGCTCTCCCCCTGGCTCTGGTGCTGCTGGTGGGGGCTGCAGGGGACTGGGTGCCCCCTCCTTGGGGGATACACAGGGGCTCCCAGTGTCTGAGGGCAGGCGGGCGGCAGCGGCATCCTAGGGCAGAGCCAGCGGCGGAGGGGTGATGCAGCACGGAGCCGTGCCCGAGCATCCCCCTCCACCTTCTGCCTTTCCTCCACCATCTCTGGGGATTTACAGTGACTTACCCCATCGGGCAGCGTCAGGGACTCATCCCGGGGTAGGTCCATGCCGGGTGGATTGGGGTAGTGAAGCGAGCAGTAAAAATACCCTGGAAGGGAGCCCAAACCCATATGACAACCCGCGAGATGGAGAAGCCTTGCCCCCAAGCATCCCCTTCTCCCCAAAACCCGCCTCACCGTCCTCCTCGTCGAAGGCGTAGTCGCCCAGGCGCAGGGTGGCCCCGCACCGCCGGCACTGGAAGCAGCCGCGGTGGAAGAAGCGTCCCTCGGCGCTGGCTCGCTCCAGGATGTAGACGCGGCGGCCGCAGAAGTAGCAGGCGTCGCTGCTCTCCCCGCGGGCCGGTGGCTGCCAGGGGGGAGAGAACAGGCTGGGGTGACACCAGGGTGCTGGCACCCAGCCTGCCCTGGGGCTTTGTGGGCGGCCCAGGGGGGTTTGGGGGAGTGGGGAGGAGCGGGGAGCTTTGCCCTTCTTGCAGAGGTGGGTCTGGGTTTGCTCGGGTTTGCTGGCACCAGGGAGGGAGAGGCAAGTCTTGGCTCCGGAAAACCAGTTGGGTCAGGAAATGGGCTGGGAGGAGCTGGGAGCCCGTGGGCGTTCGCTTGCGCAGCCCCGCTCCCAGCCCTTGGCTCGGCCCCACCAGCCGTCACTGCCCCCCCCAAGCACACACCCACCCACAGCCGGACCCCCCGCCCCTACCCCAGGGGGACCCAAGGACTGACCTGCCCTGGGTCCGTCGTGGTGGTTTGCGGCAGCTCGTGGGCACCGTCCAGAGTGGTTCCATCCAGTCCCGTGTCCAGCTACGAGGAACCCAAGGGGAGGGTCAGCCCCCCACTCTCCCCCCCCGGGTCGGCTGTACCCCAAAAGAGCATCCCGCGAGGTACCCGGGGCAGACCCACCTCAGCGTCCCTGCGGCTCCTCTTGACCTCGGCATCCTTCTGGGCACTGTCCTGCAAATGCAAAAGGGGTGCCTAGAATGGATGGGGGTGGGGGTGGGGGGTGGTTTTGGGGTGTCACGAGGGTCTGGGTGGGGGGAGATCTCTCACCTGGGCACGCTTGTGTGTCAGGTTGTGGCTCTTCTGCAGCTTGCTGAGGAAGAGGATGGCCCCTCGTGTGCCGCGGGGAGAGAGCGGCTTCTTGCTGACCTCCTCCGCCCCTGCGCAGGGGGGGACATGGCCATGATGGTGGGACCCACCCTACGAAGTGGGGGGCACCCAGCCATCCCCAGTGGGACTTGGGATGGGATAACCCGCTCCCCTAAAATCTCTCACCTGGAGAGGTCTTGAACGCTTCATAGAACTGGCTGAGGTAGGTGATGAGCCCCAGGCGGTCGGGCTCTGCCATGGTGGCCATCTCGGTGCTGGAGAGGACAGGCTGGATGCCCAGCTCCTGCTCCGCCATGTCCAGCATCATCTGATGGGTCTGGATGGGATCCTGGGGCTTCACGGAGTCAAAGTCCCTATGGGGCAACACGGGTGCTGTCAGGGTGGGCTCCGCAGGGTGGGGTGTCCCGGGGGGGGGGGGGGGGGGGTCCCGGGCACTCACACCAGGTCGGGGCGGAAGCGGTGGACGAGGGCACAGAGGGCCAAGCCGTTGGTCCAGGAGGTGGTGAAGTCGGTCACCGCCACGCCACGGTACCCGGCCGTGCTGGCCTGGCACCAGTTCAGCAGCTCTTCGTAGGCGTCTCCGGAGACCGCTGCAGAGGCAGCACACGTGTCCCCGTCACAGAGGCAGGGGACACCCGCCCCCTGCTCCCCCAGCATCAGTGATTTACCGGGGAAGGGCTCCCATGGGAGTGTTGCAAGACGCTCCCCCCCCGCAACCACCCCCCAAGGCTCAGTAAATGGGCTGATAAAGCAACCGTCGATATTTCACAGCTCAGCACCAGTGTGGGCCAGAAAGAGGGGGGGCAGCCTCCCCCCCAGAAGGCAGCTGTGGGGCTGCGTCCCTTGACAGGACTGTGGGCAGGGGGAATGGAAACCAGCGGTGCCACCGGGATGGAAACGCAGCCGCTGCTGGGAGGAGTGCAGCAGATGGCTGGACACTGGCCAGGGCTCGGGAAAAGAAGGATGGGGAGGAAAATCAGGGCAGGAGCCACTCTGGCATGGGATAACGTGAGGAACGAGGGGGTCCTGGCACTGGGTGGGGGGACCTGAGCACGACCAGCTGCTCCTACCGGTGCTGAGCCGGTTGTCACTCTTCCTCTTGTGGTCCACCTCCACCATGCCCACGAGGTAGAGGTCCCGGACCTGCCAATGGGGACATGCCGGTGGCAGGTCACCCCCTGCACCGAGCCAGTGGCACCACACAGTGAGCTGGCCCTGGCGAGGGGGACACCCAGACACCACCCACCCCACCCCACCCCCGACCTCCCCAGAACCACCCGCATCCACAACAGGCAATGCATTAAATGCCCTGGGGACCAACAGCATCAGCCTCACGCCCTTCGGGGACAGGGGACCATGCAAACTGGTGTCACCCTGGATGGCTGCCCCATGGGAAGACCTGGGCTGGGTACCTGGCTGGCTTTGATGGCCTGCAGATTGATGTTGGGGTAGCGCGTGGCCGGGTCGATGCTGTACCGGCTGATGTTCTTGTTGGTGTTGTCCGGGGAGGTCTGGGAGAGGCGCTGGTAGATGCTTTCCCTGGGTGCAAGGGACAGGGCTGGGCTCAGTGACACCATCCTTGCCCGGTCCCGCACTAGCCCAGCAGGACGGGGACTCTCACCTCTCGGCCAGCACCTCCAGCGGGGGGGTCCCGGCCGCCCACCTCCTCACCATCCACGCCGCGTCAAAGGCGGCGAGGAAGCCCCTGGCCACGCCGGTGCCCAGCGGCCAGAAGGGCTGCGAAGGGAAAGGCAGAGAGAGAGATGGAGCTGGAGCCGGTCGGGGCAGCTGGGAGGAGGCTGGGAGCTGCCGGGCTTGGCTCGGGATGAAAGCGGTGAGCGGCGGCGGGACGCGTGGGGAGAGGACGAGCAGCCGCCTCCTCCCCGGCCGGTACGGCTGCGTCTGGGGAGGAGCTGTGCTGTCCTCCACCCTGAACCCACTCCAGATCTCTGGTGTGGCCAGGGAAGGGGGGAAACCCACCAAAGCATCTCACTACTGGGACTGGGCAGTCGGGGCGAGAAGCACGCAAGGGAGGGGGAAACACCTTGCAACCCACGCATCTTGCAGGGAGAGGGGAAACTGAGGCACAGAGTGGTGCTGCAAGGGCGGACTCTCACCTCCACCAAGCAGTCGCCCACCAGCCCGAGGAGCAGACGGACCCCGTTGTGCTCCCGCACCAGCGCCGCGTTCTCCGAGCGCGTCATGCAGGTGAAGTCAAACATGTCGACGTCCGGCAGGTGCCGGTGGTTGAGGGCAAACTCCAGTTTGGGCAGGCGGTAACTGGTGGAGAAGTTGGCGGCTTCTTTGGCATAGCTAAGGAGGGCATCCCGGTTCACGTTCTCCGGGGACAGGAGGCTCTCAATGTCCGCTTTGTCCTGCGGGGATGGGGTGAAGCTGGGCGGGAGGCGGGATTGGGTACAACCAGCTTTGGGGTGAAGCGGTGAAACTGGGCTCGGGGCTGCGAGCCCCCCAAAAGGATTTTTCCCCCAGCACAGGCAACGGCTGCCGAAGGCCCCAGCATCCCAGGGGTGCACGGTCAAACCAGCACCTACGATTTGCATCCCACCCTCCAGGCTTTCAGCCACCCATCGCTAGGGGATCCCGGAGCCGGATCCTGCCCTCCTCACCTGGAGGATGACCCCCTTGTTGAGCAGGCTCTGCTTCTTGGCCGTCATGACAAAATAGTGAGTGTCATCCTTGTAGTAGACAATGTTTTCCAGGTCGATGCCTGGTGATGGAGAAGGGACTGAGCTGAGCCATGGGGAAAACCAGGGCCACGGGGAGCCCCCGCACTGGGCTCAGCCACCAAATGTCCCCTGCAATGGGGTATCACGCGGGGACGTGCATCCCATCGCACAGGGGACAGCCTCCAATTGCACCAGGAGGGGACAGGGACCCCCCCCAGCACTCCCCATGCCGGGGCTGGGACCACCAACCCGTTTTGTTGTAGAGGTTTTGGAAGAACTTCTGGTTGTAGATTCGGGCCACGCCGCTGATCTCGGCCACCTCCACCTCGGCCTGGCTGTGGTGGTTGATGAAGTTGGTGGTAATGCCGATGGCCAGCTTCCCCCGCGTCTCCTTCCGCTTGAACCCTGCGGGAGGGGAGAGGCGTGAGCCCCCACCCAGCCCCCCCCTACCGGTCCTGGGGGTGCAGGGACCCGCTGCTGTCACCTTCAGGGACAAATTTGCCGCCGCCGGCTGAGATGAGGACGTCGAACTCGTAGTGGCTGAGGGGAGAGGAGCTGGGCTGCAGCACAGCCCGCCAGCCGCCTGCGGGGAGAGGGACGGTCACGAGCGCGCTGGGTCTCAGCTGGGACTTGCTCTGGGGGCAGCAGGGGGAGAGGGTTGCATCTCATCACACCCCCCCCCCCCCCCAAGGCATGCCCTGGGCTAGCAGAGGGACTGGGGGGGCTCAAAGTGACCACCCGCAGCCCTGTCCTTGTCCCCAGGGATGCCACCCGCCCCGCAGCGATACCTTACCCTGCCCGCCTGCCTCGCCCGCCGGGGGGACGAGGCCCTTGAACAGCACGTTGATGTGCACCTCCACCCCCAGGAGCAGAGCCACCTTCAGCAGGATCAGCTGGAGCTGCCGGATACCTGGATGGGGAGAGAGGGCACTCAGGGCTGCACCCCGTCATTCCTGGGCTCCCCACGCTGGTGTGGGGGGGACACCCCCCCGGGGTTGCAGAGCTTCGCCCTCCCCAAAACTCACTGATGTGATCCAGCGTGCCGGTGCAGAAGCGCCCATGAAACTTCTTGGCGCCCAGCGCCCGCAGGTCGTGGATGGTGAAGGGCCAGAGGTGCAGGACGTTGTTGCGGGAGAAGGAGTCCCGCTTCTCCAGCAGCACCACGCGGGCCCCCAGCAGCGCCAGCTCGATGGCCACCCGCAGCCCGCAGGGGCCAGCTCCCACCACCAGGCACTGCGAAGGGGACGGACGGCGTGAAGGGGATGGGCACCCCTACCCCTCACCCCGACCCCCCACCCCAGGAGCAGGGGGTTGGGTAAATCCCCAGGGAGCTCAGCACCCCCACAGGCAGCATCTCCCCCCACTGCCCCAGGTCAGGATCTGGCCCTGCGCACTATTCCCTTTTTCCTCCAGGCTGCAAGAAGGGTTTGTCCCTTACAAAGTGGGGGGGCCCTGCGGGGTGCCCCCCGCCTCCCTGAACCTTGCCTTCGCACGGGGCGATGGCAGCAATTAAAGGGCTCGGTGAGATAAGGCGTGCACGTCTCCTGCCTGCTGCAGCCTGGGAATGGGGAGATTTCACCGGCAAACAGCCCAAAACCAGGACTCGGGTTTGATCTCCTGCCAGCCCCTGCACAGGGCTGGGGGGGACAATCAGGCACCAGCAGTGGGGACAAAAGCCATCAGCTCTGGGACAGAAATAGAGGCCCTGAGGCCCAGGAGAAAATCCTACCCCAGCATGTTCTTGTCCCCCAGAAAGGGCTCGGCAGGTCCCTCTGCCCCTTCGCAGCCCTCCATGGGACGACCCCAGCCAAGAGCAGCCGGGAGGAGGCTGGACGCTGCTGGCTGGGTGGCACCGAGGTGGCATCATGCCATGGGGAGGGGAGCGGTGCTAATTAACACCCTGCCCCATTAAACCCCATCAACCCCCCACCTGCCCAGGCACATCCCGCACCCTCCCAGGGTGGGGGCCCAGCGTGCCCCAAGGGATGCTCTCACCTTGGGGACAAGGACGCAGGACAAGGAGGGACCCAAACCCCACACCCCGTGTCCCTGGTACCTTGGTGCTGGCACAGGCTGTGCCCTGGTCATAGTCCTTGTGCCCGGCTTTCTTATCCAGCTTGTTCCACAGGACCTTGGCACTCCAGTAGTTGAGGGTAGCCTTGAGGCCGTGGTAGAGCTGCAGCCCGCTGCCCTGCAGCCCCAGCTGCTGGCACAGCTCCCCGAAGCAGCTCAGCACCTCCCGGCACTCCCTGGCACTCCGGAACCTCTCGAACATGGCATGGGCCGGGTTGCCCGGCTCGTCGGCCGCCACGCTCATCCCGCTTCACCCAGCAGCCTGGCGAGGGACGGCAGAGATAAGTGTGTGTGTGTGGGGGAGACGGACCCTCCTGCACCCCCATCCCCAAACCCATCTGATACCGGACCTGGCGTCTCGGCGCGACGTTTCCCAGCCAGGGGTGTCGCTGGGTGACGGTGCTACTAAAATTGGGGCCCTTTCCGGCAGCGGCTGGCGGAGCCTGCCCTGGGTGCTGCACCCAGCAAGCCACGGTGTCACCCTGGCACGGTGACGTCAGGGGAGGGGACGGGGAGGGCTGTGGTGGCAGCGAGCGGCTTCCTCTGTATGGCGAGTACCTGCAGCAGCAGAGAGCAGGGCAAGTGTTGGAGCGAAGACGTCGCTTCCTTCCTCGTCACCCTTGGCGTCGCCGGGGGAGGAACGGTGAGGGGGGTGCCGGCTGCAGGGACAAACCGTAGCTGTCCCAAAAAACAGCAAAGACCCTGTTCTGGGGCAGGATTGGACCCACCCTGCCAGCCCGGCTTTTGCAACTGGCGTGGGGCAACTTCCCCCCCCCCCGACCTCCGCCTCTGCCGCCACCGCAGCGAGGCAGAGGCAGATTAGCACAGAGGAAGCACCCACGGGGAGACCACAAAAAGCCAAACCACCGTACGAACAGCCCCATCACACCCGGGAACCCACGGGAGGAAGGGTGCGGCGCATTCCCCCCTGGGCACCCCAAAACCCTCCCGCTCCTGGTATCTCCCAGGGGACCAGCGCTCCTTGCATTTGCCTCCCACTCCTGGCGCCGTCCCCCCAACACCAGCCCATGCCACCCTCTCTCTTGCCAGCCCGAGCACGAAGGACAAAGCTTTGCCCTTTCCGGCTGTTGTCACCAAGCCCCAGGGCTGGGAAAGCCTCCCCGAGCCGGGCAAAGCAGCCGGCGGAGACGTGGCGCTGCCAAGGAGGAACTGGTGGAAAGGCTCAGGAAACCGGAGCGCTCCTACCTTTGAACCATCGCTCTTTGCCCTCTCGCCGCTCGGCATTACCGGCTGGCACACGGTGGCACCCCAAAGGTGGCAGCCGGCCCCATAGCGGGATGCCAGAGGGGGAACGATGCGGCGTCTGAGCCAAGCTGCCCTCGGTGGGGCGGGGGAAAGGAGGTGTTTAAGCCTGGGCTTAAATTTGGGCTAGAAAGCCCAAATTCTAGCTGGGTTTCAAGTTCGGTCTCACTCCAGCAGCTTCCCAGACACCTGCACAGCAGCTTTGCAAGGCCAACTGGAGCCCCAGAGGATGCAAAGCACTTCTGCAGGTCACCTTCCCTCCCCAGCATCACAGACAGGAAATCCCAGCCTTTTAACCTCTTCTTTCCCGGGCAGACACAAGGATGAAGCAACTAGCCAGGCCAGAGCAGAGCTGGCACCCACTGGTCCCCAAAGCAACAGCGTGGGGACAGGGGACACAACAGGGCTGTGAGACCCAGGGACAGATTTCTGCTCTTCCCCTGAGCGATGGCAGCCCCATGGCCCTGCCAGCAGGACAGAATTGAGCCTGGGGAAACTGAAGCAGCGCTGCAAACCTCACCAGAGAGGGCATGTTGTCCCACCAGCCGCCCACCCTCCTCCCACGGGAGGCTGCCAGGGCAGCCGTGCTGGCTGGCCGGGCTCCAGTGCTGCCAGGGCACGATGGGTTTTGCACTGGGAGCTCACGTTACTGCACTGGTGCCTGCCAAGGTCACCACGCAGCAGCCCCGGGGCGATGGGGCAAAGGCAGCTGCCTGGGCTGGGAGCACCCGCTCCAGCATCACCAGCCCCTGGCTCCTAAAAAAACCCACCATCGCAAGGCCTCAATTCCCACCAGACACGATGCCCGGGGGAGCGGGCTGCCCAGGAAAGCTTTCCAGCCCCAGCACTTTGGCAGGGAGGCTCGGAGGAGGCAGAACAACAAGCCTTGTGTTACAACAAGTTTCTTACGGAAACGATGCTCGTGCCGGCACACCGCTGCTCGTGCCGGCACACCGCGTCCCCTTTGGCACGCTCGAACCCGCTCGCAACAACTGCAAGCAAGGACAGAAACCCCCTCCCCCAGATACTCAGCTCCTGCAGGTTTGATGCAAATAAACAGCTTTCAGCCCACAAAGGCCAGCGCTGGTGAAGGTGGGCACGGTGCTGAGCCAGGCTGCCGCCGGCTCCGCTCTCCCCACGAACGCCTTTTGCATTTCTTCCCTTAAAACTGCTCCTACGAGCTGGAGGGAGGAGGTAGAGGGGGTGCAGCCAGCCCTGACTCAGCTCGTGTTGGCTCTGGTTAGGGTGGCTGCAGACACACCAACGGGACATCACCCAGGACTGGCACATGCGGAGCGTTTCTGGAGCAGGGACACCCCATCCCACTTCGCAGGTTGGGGTTCCCCCATTGCCCTGGCACGAAGAAAAGCAGCCCCTTGGGAGATGGCGGGGGGAGCCGCCCTGGGAGTGCTGGGCTGCTGGTGAGCTCACTTGTCTCCCAAGCACGTGGAAACGGGGTGGGAAAGGACGCAGCTCCATACGGAGCTAATGAAAGCCGGGAGGATTTCCAGCAGCAGCAGATTCCCTTCCAGCTGAGCCTCTCTCCTTGCCTCTGCGCTGGCTCCCAGCATGGACCAGGCTGCTCCGGGTTTGGGAACCAGCCTGGAGACCCTTGGGCCAGGCTGCTGAGCTAGGCTGGACCCCAGGAAAGTCCTTCCAGTAACCTCAGTGATGGCCCCAAGGCCAGCAGGCAGCATGGAGGGTTTCTTGTGGCCGCTCAACAGCTTGACCAAAGATCTTGCTTTCGACCGCTGGCCGGGCCGGGCCGGTGCCAGGAAGGGATGAAGGCGGCAGGCGCTGCTCTTCCCAGCGTTACTGCGCTCAGGAGAAACATCCCTGGCATGGGATCGAGCAGGGAGATCGCCTTGGCCGACCCTGTGGAAACCGGCCCTAATTTGGCTGGGTTTTAATCCTTGGAGGGAGGGGAAAAAATCTTCTGTCGGCTCGTCTGGTTTGAGCTGGGGATGTCGGTGCATGGGCACACCCAGGCTGAGCAGCCCCCTTAGCAAGCCTCAGCGTGGAGCTGCGGAGAGAGGGGCTAAGGAGAGGGGACAAACCTGCCAGAGGCTGGCAGCTGCAGGGACAAGATGTTGTGGCAGAGGGGGTTCCTTTTCAAGGGTGCATAACCACCACCCCCCCAGAAAGCACTTGCCAAAATCCCCCCTCGGAGGTGCAGGACCCGGCCTTGGCTCCCACAGACACCGGCAGCAGAAGTGGACACTTCCCCGGGGCATTTTGGCATTGCCCTTTGCAGGGCCACAGCCTGGCCACGGCCCAGGGAGCCCTGGGCAGAGACAACACTTGAGGGGTGAGCAAACCTACGCACCCCCCCGCCCCTATTTTGGCTGCTCAGCTTTGCCCTCCTGCCCAGCACCGGCCCCACGGAGGGAACTGCCTCTTGCAGCCAAATTTAGGTGCAAGGAGAAGTCTGCTCACAGCCAGGCTTTGCATCCCACATCCTTTTCCTCCCCCTGCTTCTCCTTCACCCCCAGCCACAGTCATCCCTGTGGGGTCAGCAGGAGGTGTGTCTTGGGGTACAGTGGTAAACCCCGGGCTCAGTTACCCAAAGGTACCGAGGCCTTCATCCACCCCAGGCACCGGGGCTCGGGAACGTGTCCCCCGGCCTCAGCCCTGGGATGGGGCACAGCCCCGAACCCCCAACTGGGGTTTGCTTCCGGGCAGCCCATGGAGCATCCCTCCCCCTGCACCGGGCGGAGGGGTCAGGATGGGGGAAAAGCACTTAGCAAAGTTCTTCCCACCCCATCTCGCTCAGCATTGGGAGCACTGGTGGTACTGGGAACGGAGTTGAGGAGGAGGGGCGGGGGCGGCTTTCTTTTCCCTTTGTTCTCGAGGGGAGCAGAGCCCAGGGGCTGGAGGGGAAAAGCAGCGAGGACGGGGCGGGGGGACCCCGCTTTCGCCCCGGGAGAGGTTTTGGGGAGAGGGCAGCCGGAGACAAAGCGCTACCCCACCACCGAGCATCCCCGCTCGGCGTCCCGGGGACACGCAGGACACAGGCACGGCGGGGCTGAGCGGCTTCCCCCCCACGCCCCCACTCTCCCAGCACCCCAAAATCACCCCTCGTTTTTGGCAAACCCCCCCGCCCCCCAGACCTCCCCAGCTTGCGCAGCCGGGCGGGGGCCGCAGCGATGCTCTCCGCGGGCGGAGGGGACCGGCCGGCGGGACGCTGCCCCCTCTGCGCCCGCAGCCCAGGGGGCACAGGGCGGTGGCAGGGGGGCAGCAGAGCCCTGCCCACCACCCAGAGCCCACCCCACCCCCCTCCCCACTCACCTCCAGAGCTTCTCGGAGGGGGAAACTGAGGCACAGCCCAGTGCGGAGGTAGGGAGGGGCTCAGGGCTGTTTGCAGCCGGGTGAGGAGGAGCAGGAAACGGGCTCCGGCTCTGCCAGCAGCTGCCGGGTGGCCCTCTCCCCTCCCCTCCCCTCCCCTCCTCTTCGTCCCCTCCCCTCCCCTCCGTCCCCTCCCCCACGGCCGGGGGGACCCCAGGGATCCCGGCTGCTGGAGGGCGGTGCTGGGAGCAGCCCAGCTCCTGCCGGGGCCGGGGGAGGGGGCGGCCCCCGGGGCGCTGCGGCTTTGTGCCGCTGCGAATGGTGCTGCCTTTGCGGGTTTTATTGCAGGGCTGGGGGGCTCAACTGCGCCCCCCCCCCCCCCCCCCCCCGAGTGGCAGCCCTGCCCTGCCCTCCCCACGCCGCGCCGGGAGGTTTGGGCCGAGGGGATGCACAGTCCCGGTGGCTTTTTTGTTGTTGTTTTGTTGTAGTTGTTGTTGTTTTTTGTGTTTTTTTTTTAAAAAAGTGTGAGAAACCGGTCTTTTTTTTGTAAAGCAACCTAAAAGATTCGGGTGACGCAACCAAACCACTTCGCTTTCCGCCCCGGCTGTACTTCCCCCCCCCCCCCCCCGTCCCTCAGCCAAAAATAGAGGCCAGGAGCTTCGGGCACGGGGGGGGGGACACGACCCGCTCCATCCCAGCCCCGGCCCCTGGCTGGTCCCCCAAACCACCGCAGCCCTCGTGGAAACTTTTGGGACGATGTTTCCACCCGGGATCCCCGGATGGGAATGGCCCCAGGGGGGTGAAGGTACCTTGGGAGAGAGGATGGAGCCGCCGAGGTCACCGAAAGTCGCTCCTGGCCGGGTGCTTTTTGGGGTTTTCTGGTGGTGGCATCCTCGGGGTGCTGCTGGCCTCTTGCCGCAATGCCGAGGTGGGCGTCACGGTGAAGGGGCTCACGGGCCGGGGACACACGGGGACAACGTGCCACAAGGCTGGGGACGGTGACTCAGGGACACGGGGCGAGCTGGCAAACGGGGCGGGGGTGACACCGGCCGCCCGTGAGTCACCGGTGGCGCTGCCGGCGGCCGCGGCAAGTGGGGTTGGCCAGCCTCGCACCTCCATCCCTCCTTCCCGTGGCCTCCTTGGGCCTCCTCCTGGGGGTCCTGGTGCAGAACCCCCCACCATGGCCCTCCCCGCAGGTCGGGTAGGGGGTTTCGAGCCCACCAGGCCCCTGCCAAGCTGCTGGGGTGGGTGCAGCGGAGCCCAGCCGCGTTTTGGGGCTGCGAGAGGCCAGGGCGGACGCGGAAACGGGGCGTCTGCGTCAAACCGGGCGATTTTCCCAGGCTCCGGAGCGGTCGGAAACAGCTCCCTCTGTTTGTCAGCTCTTTGTGGTGCCTTGGGAAAGTCTGAACATTGACCTGCTGCTTCCAGACCCAGCTTTGTCCCTCGGGCAGCAGTAAATGAGTATTAGATCTTAATTACAGCTCCTCGGGCAGCAGGGACCCAGGACATGCTGTGGTGGAGGGTGCCTGGCCAGCACAGTGGGACAATGTAAAGCCACCGGCCGTGGGCAGCCCAGTCTCTGTCCCCAGCACAGGGGGATGTGCAGTGACATCCCTCGGTGTGCTGAGAGAACAGGCAAACTCATAGCATCGATGAGGGCTGCTGCAGCTCCCTGAGCCATTCACGCCTGTAAGGGGGTACGAACCAAACCTCAGATCCTACCACAGGATGTTCCCCCCTGCTCCAGCATTACGATTCCCCCATTTTTCCTCCAATTTTATTATTCTAGGGTTTTGGTGGTTTATGGCTCAGGGAAGGCGCAGCAACGGAGAGCGGGCGCATCCCGGCTGCCTCCCCCTCCCCGCTCCGGCTAGGCCTTGGGCGATGCCGCAGGCTGCAGCCGCTGCAGCTCCAGGACACGGACGAGGAGGAGGAAGGCGATGCTCAGGAGAAGCAGCCAGAAGAAAACCCAGTAGTGCTGCGGGAGGAAGAGCCACGGCCGCCACAGCTCCGCTGGGGACATCTTGGACCTGGGGAGAAGGCAACCGGGGACACTAGTCATCCAGGGAAGGAGAGCAAATCCCACCTCTGCCTCAGCTGGGGATGAGGAGGGTGTTTAACTCAACCCCAAACCTCACTGGCCCTCAAACCCTCAAACCCAGGTGAAACAAGCCTGGGGAGGGCAGGGGTGACCTGCAGTGCATGGGGGAAACTGAGGCACAGCAGCGCTGAGCTGGGGCAGCCAGCCTCCCATCATCAAATCCCCCAGCCCGTTTCCTGCATGCTGGCCACCATGGGACCACCAAAAGTCCATCAGCTGTGGGGGGGGATGGTGGGCACCGGCAGGGTGTTGCTCACGTCAGCCCAAGCTGCTCCGGCTCGTCGTCCCCTGCGCCTGAGCCTCTGCCAGCCGCCTCGGCCGCCAGCTCCCTGGTCATGGTGCTGCCCTGCGGCTCCGGCTCGCTCCTGGGGAGGGAGAGGACAGGGTGCTGTGCCGTGCCCTGCGGGCCAGCGGCAGCCGGTGCTGTGGCCTCCCCGCCAGCCGGCACGATTTACCTCTGGGTGCTGGGCCGGCGCTGGGCCCCCTCCCTCTCCGGCTCACTGCCCGGGGCTGCTCGGCTCTCAGGGCTGGCACCTGGCTGGGCACCAAAGATGGGAGCCTCAGTGGGGACCCAGACCCCCCATAGCACCGAGCCTGGGGACACACGTCCGACAGCAGACACGTCCTTACCAAGAGCTGCTTGGGGATGACGGCGATGCTGACTCTGCGACGGGCAGACCCCTGCAACGGAGGGGCTGGGGGTGAGCACCGCGCCAGCTACCTCCCCCTGCTCCCCATCCTCTTCCCTCCCTATTGCCTCCCCAGCACGGGCAAGGGACACTGAGGAGGAGAAGGGACACTGCCAGCCTCCCACCAGCCCTAGTGCTAAGGGGGGGGGGGGAAGCGGGAGAGCTGGTGAAATGCGGGGAGGTCAAAGCCAAGAGGTTTGCGCCTGTCCTTACTGCTTCAAGCCGTGCCAGTGGGGCTGCCTATCCCCCTCCCCGAGCGCTCCCCTACCTCTTGAGCTGTAGGGGAATCGGTGCCGAATTCGAGCTGGTGCTAGAGAACAGCCAAGCCTGCGGCTCTCGTGCTATGACCCTGCAATGCAGAGGGACCTGCCTGAGATCTGCTGGACAAGCAGCCTCCAGCCCCGGGCACCCTGTCTCCCCAATCCCGGGCACCCTGTCTCCCCACAGCCCTCCGAGGCTGCCCCTATATTTTGCATCATCCCCGGCATTTCTAGCAGACCTTGCCCACAGCAAGCAGCTGGCAGGGGTGGCATTGCCTGGGGACTAGCGGGTGCGGGGGGACCGCTGGGCAAGGGAGAGCGGCAGGGTACGGGGAGGTGGTGGCTCCAGCGCCGCTGAACTGGGACCAGTTACCTGCTGGAAAGTTCGCATCAGAGGGTGAGGCCTCAGCCGTGGCTCCATGTCATCTGGAAGCAGAGAGAAGCAGCCTTACATCACCCCCAAAGATTAAGACGGGGCTGCTGCCCTGGTGGTTGCAAACCTCCCGCCCATCGAAAGAGGTCCTGGCCACGTGCTCTGTGCTTGGCACAAGTCACAGGGGTGCCCCGGCCAGGGGGACCTTGCCTGCACGCACAGCGATGGCGTGCGTGGGCTTTGGCGTCCAAAAACAGAGCGTCCTTTGTGTGCCCCCCTGCCCCGCATTCCCAGCTGGGCCGCCGGAGGACGGCTCTCCGGCCACCAGCACCTGCTCCCACGCTGTGTCTGCTGTTACAGCGGCCCCTCGCATTTGTCATCGGGTCCCAGCTGTCACCCGCCCCCGGTCCCCAGTTCACACAACGTGCTGGCTCTGCGGTGCCGGCTCACACTGACCCGCCCCACCCCACCCCACCCCCCGAAGGGGTTCGGGACCAAATCCCGCAGGGTCGCCCCCGAGCAAACCCCGCGCGGGCCCCGGCGGCAGAGCCCACCTCACCCTGGGTCTCCGCCAGCTGCCGGTTGCGGGAGTTTTGCTGGATCAGGCGCTTCATCTCCTCCAGCTCCGCGTGCTCCCGCATGTGGTGCCGCTTCAGGTTCTCCACGTGCTGGACCATCACCTCTGCTGCTCGGCTCATCCGGGCCTCCTGTGGCCGGGCAGGATGGGGGATCAGCCCCCCCTCATCTCCCTGTCCCTAAGGACCCAGGTCCCTGCCATGGTGCCTCCCATGGCGGGCAGATCCCTTGCACCCTGGTAGGTGCGAACACAAGGGCAATGCCACCACTGGGAGGAGGAGGGACAGACCTCAGCGAGCCCAGGGACGGGTCCTCAAGCCCAGACCCAGCACCCTCCAAGCCCTCCCATCCCTGGCGAGGAGCCCCAGCTGATGCACAGACCTGATGTACAGCCCCCAGCTTCTCCGCGGCGCTGGTTGCCCGCTCGACAGCAGCCGCCAGCACAGCCAGGCTGCGCTGCAGCTGCTCCAGCGTCTCCTTGCAGCCCGTGTCGGTGCAGGATGGGCCCAGCCTCTGTGCAGGGAGAGGGGGAGGATGGAGCTACTGGAGCCAGGACTCGAGTTGTCCAAAGCCCTCCAGGGCTGGAAGTACCCCGGCAGATGCCAGCCCCCTGCCCTGGTGCCCACCTACCTCCAGGGCAGCCCGGCACTGCCCCAGCTCCTCCTGGATGTTTTCCTCTGCCGCATCCCGGGCCCGTTTCTCCACCTGCACCCGTTGCTGCAGGGTGAACACGTCGCAGCGAAAAGCCAGGGCGAGGTGGGCAAAGGCTGCCTGTGGGGTGGGAGGGCAAGAGGTGGGGGACACAGGGTGAAGGGGAAGCCACCAGGGCCATGCGCTGCTGTCTCCAAAGCACAGACAGACCCACCCTAGCGTGCCACCAAGCAGGGCAGTGATAAGGATAATTAGCACTTGCCTTGCCCCAGCACTGATTAGGCTGCTGCATGCTGGGGATGGTCCCCGCGAGATGCCAGCCTGACCGAGACACGTCCCCCAGGCAGCCGATAATGCATGGAAATCCCAAGCCCTCCTGGCAAGAGCACGCGCCGGGCAGACGCCAGCCCTCGCTGCAGGTCCCGGCTGACAACGGAGCCTGACTCAGCCCTGGCACTCGCAGGGAAATTATTTTTATTAGCACGGCTTCCTCCACCTCCCTGGCTAAGGGCGCTCTCAGCGAGCTGCAGAGCCCTTTGTGGCCTTGCCGGACGCTCAGAGGACGGACTCATCTTGCCGTGGAAATGCAACTGCCTCCGAATGCCAACAGCATCACCGGGAAAGGGATTTGTAAGGCGGCTGCCAGGGGACTGCGGTGCCTGGAGGGCAGCCAGGAGCAGGGCACATCCCTCCGTCCCCCTTCCCCAGCCCACCCGCTGCCCCCGGCAGCCCTCACCTCCACATCCTGCTCTGTCAATGCCACCCTGCGGAAAAAGAAGTGCTGACAGGGATGGAGGCACCGCGGGGACTGCATGCTGAAAGTGCCCTTGGTCTGCTCCCAGGGGTGCCAGCCACCACCAGAAGGGGGGACCCAAGTGCCCTTGCCTGGAGAGCGGCTCTTGTGCGGTGGAAAAGGAGGGAAGTCCAATCCATGGAGCACGCAGTGACCTGGGACCCCCCTGTCCCGTAGCCCCCAGAGGGACAGAGGTGTTCACTGGTCTTACCTGTGCAAGCCTAGTCTCTCCAGCACCGAGAACTCACTGGAGAAACTCAGTAGTGGCTCCTCCGGGGTTTCTGCATCTGCAGGGAGGCAGTAATGCCATGGGAGAGACCACAAGTGAGGGCTTTTCCTTGGCCTTTCCTCCTCCCTCTGCCCTCCTGTCCTGGCAGGGAGCAGGTGCCCATGGTGTGAGACCCTCCCAATGCTTCTCACAGCATCAGGGGGGCTTCGAGTCCCCCGAGGCCAGTCCCCCCTTCCGCATGTCCCCACCAAGGGACACAACCCTCATCAGGCCATGCTGTTCCCACGCTCATCCCCAGCTACTTCAAGCCTTCCCCGAAGGGGACCCAGCTGGGGGTTGGGATGGGGACTCACCCACCTTCTGCAGTCCTGTCACTGTCCCCAGTGCACACAGCCAGCTCACGCCTGTCTGTGCCTGGCACCTGGGGGCACAAGGGCACGGTTGGAGCAAACCCCTCCCTTGGCACTGGGCACATCCCAAAAAGAGCAGCACCAAGCAGCTGGGGGTCCAGCTGAGTCCGAGAGGCCAGGGAGGGAAGGGCCCCTCCCAAATCTGTCACCATCTCCTCCCTCTCACCTCACCGACGGGCTCCAAGCTCTGCTCACTCCCAGCCAAAATCCCGTCCAGGTGCCCCTGGGGGCTGCTCATCCTCCCTGGGGACAGAAAGGGTGGTGGGTGCTGGGCAGCAGCGTCCCCTCCCCAGCCTGACACCACTTCAAGGGAGACCCCTGAAACCACTGCTGGCACCTTTGCAGCCTGCAGGCTCCCAGGGGGCACGGGCCAGCAGGTGCCCCCCAAAATACCCCTGCAGGGGTCAGGGAGGTGCAGCCAGGCTGGGCCAGGGCAGGGGGAGGAGGAGGGGGTGAAGGATCTGGTGCAGCAGGTGGGTTACAGCTGGTGAGGCAGGTCCAGGGGACGGGGTTGGGGTCCCAGGGCTGGAAGGGGTGAGGGGTTGCAGGCAGGTGCTGCCAAGCCAGGGGCCACCATCCTGCTGGACCGCTGTGCTGCTGCTGGGGGGAGGGAGGATGCAAAACCCACCCCTTTCCCCCCATCCCCACCCTGGGCCGCCCTTACCTTCATCCGGAGACGCGGGGAGCCCAGCCAGCTCTGCCTGCTGCTCCCTGCAGAGAGAAGCCTGGGTAAACCCCAAAGAAACTCCGGCAGCAGAGGCAGCATCCCACCCCCTCCACCCTCCCCCAGCTGCCACAACACCCCTCGATGGGATGCTGCTCCGGACCTGGGTCCTTTCCGAGCATCCTCTGCAGCTCGCTCCGTCCCTGTCCCTGTCCCCGCTCTCCCTGGCACGGGTGCAGCAGCCCCCTCCGCTCCCTCGGCCGCCGCAGAGCCGCCACTGAGGAGCCCGACGAAGCTGATTCCAGCCAGCAATGAGTCACCGGCCCACGGCCGTGCTTCTCCTCAGCACATTATTGGGTTTTTGGTTGTTTTGTTGGGTTTTTTTTTTGGTTTTTTTTTTTTTTGGCCTGGCTGCCAAGCGGACCTCACTGCCTGCGAGTCGGCCTCTTCCCCGGCACCACAACAAACCCGGCTGCCGACAGAGCCCAGGCGCCATCTCACGTCACTGTCGTGGGGACAGCAGGCCTTGGCACACACTCTTGCCCCCCACCCCCCCCCAAAAAAAGTGCACTAGGATGGCTTTGCCATCCCAAAACCCTGCCCTGGGGGCAAAGAAGTCTGTAGCATCCTTGCTTGCTGGGGCTGGGGATGCTGGAACACACCGGGGATGGCAAGTCACCTGTGCATGGAGATGTAGGGGGTGCTGTGCTGAGCCCAGCACCCACCTGGGAAAGGGTTTGAACCCCCAAACTTTGCTCCTGGCTCTGGAAAGGGCTACAACAGGGCTTTTCCCTCTCCTCCCTGCAAGCCTGGGGGTCGTTCCCTGGGAGCGGTGGCCGCAGGAGAAGGGGCTGCTGTGCTGACGTGATGCTCGTTGCCTCAGAGCCGGGTGACGCTCCAGTCAGCACGCCCATTTGCCCGGCACCGTGGTCCCTGTCCCATCCTTGCTAGCACCCTGAGAGCCGTGGGGTGAGCCTCTCATGCACGTACCTCCGAGGCGAGGGGCTGGGTTGGCAGCTCGTCCTCTGCCGCTGCCGCCGCCGGCGCCCCTGGGTGGGTCCCTGCGCCTCCTCGTCCCCCTCTCCCAGGCAGGTCCCTGCGAGCGGCTTCATTTGCAGAGCGCGGAGGCTCCAGGACCAGCACACCTATCATGAGAGACACATATTAGCTGCGCGCAGATGGGAGAACGCCTCTAAATGTTATATTTTTAAAGCATTTTCTCACCCAGCAGGAGCTCCAAGCTCCTCTGCTTAGCGTGGAGGCATCTGTGGGAAAAGAGGTGGGGAGGCCCGCTGCGATTCGGGAGGATGCTGCTGGGATTCGGGCGGGCATGGAGAGAGAGGCGAGCGAGGGATTTCATACGAGCCCCATTTCTGTGCAGTGCTGAGGGTGGACTTCGCCACTCGCTGCCCCCGTTTCCCTCCCACGGGGTGAATCTTGCTTGGGGCTCATGATGTGGGTCATCTCCGCGAGGGGAGATAAGTTTGCGCCCACCTACCAGTGCGAGCACCCAGTGCAAAGCAGGAGCAACCCGTTCCTCGAGCATCCCCCTGCCAGGCCGGCTCCCAGACGGACAAATTAAGAGATTCCTGAGTCCAAGGGAGCTTGGACATCTCATTTAAGCTGTTTTACAAATGTTTAGAAATCAGAGAAAGCTGGCAGAAAGTCCACAGAGTCCCTCTCCCAGCCCAGGGTAAAGTCGCTGTGCAGCAGGGACTCTCCTGCAGGATGGGTCTCCTCAGGAGCTGTGCCCACAGACATGCAGATATGGGGCAGAAGGAGACTCTTTATTTTGGCCAGGACACGAAATGCACTGGAGATTTAAGAGGCCAAAGAGCAGGGACTGGTTGAAGCCCCGTGTGCCTGTGCAAAGCCTTGGCCAAGCTCAGTCTAGGTCACCCCAGCACTGAGTAGGGCCATCACCCCTCTCCCAGAGCCTGCTCAGCCCTGATGGAGGTGTAAACGCCAGCAGCACTTGGCATCTGTCAGAACAAGCCCATTTCATGCCTATACACTGGAAATCGTCCCTGACACCTCTGCCCAAGGGCTTGGGAACCCCCGGCTGCCAGGGACCAGCCAAACTCATCACATCAGTGAGCATCAGCGTTTTCCTAAGGGCTGGTCCCTGCTGCAAAGCATTTGCTCCCTAACAGCCGCGGCAGACCCTGCAGCCTGCTGATTTACTACAGCTCAGACAGCCTTACAGACGCTCGCTCCTTATCTTCGTTTCACAGATGGAAATATGGAGACACGCAGCTTATTTGCCCAGCGTGGCATAAATAACCCCCCGGGAAGCCAGACCGAGCGCTTTCCCTCCGCTCGGCGACGTTACCAAACGCTCCCCGGGTCGTTACCTGCCTGCACTTGTCTCAAGCAGCTGAAGGCAGACGCTGGGGCCACCCAGCTCGGACCTGGCACTCGGCGCTGTCGGGTCCCCAGCAGACCCAGGAGGGGGGTCAGGGGCTGCGGCGTGGCCCGTAGATGGTGGGTCGAGGGGTTCCGGGGCCCCACGCGGTGCAAGATGCCAGCGGCAGAGTCTCCCCGGAGGGGAGAGCGACCGCATCTGCGGCAGAAGGATCTGCCAGGGAAGAGCTCGATGCGAGAAGGCCTTTAAAGGACATGCACAAGAGCGGCTGGGAGCTCCCTGCGCAGGGCCGGGGCGGGCTGAGCGGTTTGCAGGTGGCCAGGCAGCCTCTGCCTTGGGTGCGGGGCCAGATCCTGCACCCGCACTTCGGAGGGGAGAGCTGTTACCCAGAGCTGAGAGAGACCACGACTGCTCTCTCCATACCTGGCGTCTGCAGAGCGGAGCAGAGCGGAGCGAAGCTGAGCCTCGGTGTCTCCCCGGCAGGGTGGTGGCACTCAGGACCTCCACAGAGGTGGAGGTGCCCCCCTTGCCTTCCTGGGGGGCACAGCATGAGGCTAAACGAGGATGGCTGTAGAGGAGGCCCTGTAGCGTCGTGTTTGGTGACACAGGGAAGCTGCTCTGCCCAGAACCCCTATCCCTCCTGCCCCTCTTAGCAGCTCTGCTTCCCCCCAGCCATCCCCCCCACTGCCCCTTCCCCTGCCCGACTCCTTTGCTCAAATCCGTCACATCTTCTAAAGCCCTAACGAGCTAATTCCCCTAATGAGCTTATGTGGAGTTGGACTTGATGCTCAGCACTACAGAGGACCAGGCTGCAGGCAGGCAGCCGCTGTTAGCTCCCCCATGCCCAAGGACCCCGCTGTACCACAAGGAACAAAGCAGGTCCTTGGGGTCTGCAAATCTCTTAAGCCCTGAGAGGTCAGGCCAGCAAAGGGCATCTCCCAGCCTCATGCCCGTCTGCCTGAGAGCGCAGGATGCTGCCCCAGGTCCAGGGAGCAGCCAGGGAGGGCTGAGAGCGCCCGTTCGCAGCTTTGGAGCAGGAGCTGTGCTGTGCGACGGTGGGATGAGGCTTTGGAAATGGCCATCAACGATGGTCCCCACCAGGTCAGGTTTTCAGATGTCCTTGGAGCTTCAGGGATGGGTTTTCCCCTCTTGGGGCAAACACCTCCTGCTTGGACCTCACCTAAAAGCAGAGCTGCTGAGAAATCATAAGCCCCGAACTCCAGTGCTGTCTTCCCTGTACCTAGCGACACAAGCTGTGGTATGCATGATTAGCACCGATTAATGACAATTAGCACATCATAAGTTCACACCGGGAAGACACAGGACGTACTGAAAGGCAGACTGGCACTGTCACCCCCTGCCTTATATACCCTTAAACATATCTTCCCCAGGATTTCCTCTCTTCTCCAGCCCTTTGAAGTTTTCTGGCCATCTCCACGAGTTTCCAGGCACAAGGCTTGACCACTTGTGCTTCTTTTTAGAGAAGGATTTGCCAAGACACACTTCCCGGAGCGAGCAGGTCACCTGGCCCAAGCTGTGAGAAGATGCTCAAGGCTTGCAGTCCGTCCCACGGGTGAGTACATCCATGTCTGTCCAGAGGCAGCCAAGCCCCAGTGCTGCGCAGCAGCAACACCTCCAGCAGCCGAGCTTCCCCCCTGCTCCTTCCCCCCAGTGCTTTCCCAGACGGTCAGTGAATTTCCCAGCTGGTTGGTACCTCGAAACACAGATGAACTCTCCAGGCACGCAGTCAAGTTTGCATTAGCACCACCAGTCCCGTCGCTGCACTAACTCACCTCTGGGCACCTTTTCATTTCAGAAAGCGGAGGCCCAAGCAGACGAGAAGACCCTTCCTTTGGGCTGAGACGAAGCAGACGGAGCTCAGTGCCCACCGCCCCGATGCCATTCCCGCCCTCGAGGATGTCCCCCAGCCCACAGGTCTGCTTGGGCACACAGACCTACACTGTGTATTTTATTGTTGAGTGCTTTTTCTAACACTCTCCTCAAAGAGCCCGCAGCCAGGGCTCCCGTAGCAGGGCATGGAAGTAAAAGCACCTTCAAAGCACGACGCCGAGCAGACAGAGGGTACCAAACCAGGGGGATGGAGGATGGACACTTTTACATTCACCAGTGCCTTGCCATCAACACAGCCTGGTCCTGCTGGCCCCGTCCCCATAGACACCCCTGCTTGCTCCCCAAAAGCAGCCACCTGGGACCAGGAGCAGATCAGGCTCCGTAGCCTCTGCTCTAGTGTCCTGGCAGGTCCATGACTCCAGCAAGTTGCTCCATGGGGGACACAGACCTAAGGACACCATCACATTGGCTCCCCACACCAGAATAGAACTTTTCTGCTCAAAACCTCCTCTATTCCCTCCCACACAGATATGCTGAGGGGTTCAACGGGAGGCAATGCCTCTCTTTGCAAACCATCCCATCCAAAGAGCCTCTAAAAGGACTTGCTAAAAGCACCCAGGGATTTTTCTATGTTCTTATTTTCAACCTGGGAGCATCGTGATTACAATCTAGGTATGGGAGGGCCTCAAACAACCAAAAATCAGCCCAGCTCCCCACGCACAGACCTGTTCAGCGGGGATGAACAAGAGCCTGCTGGGACATCTCCAGCCCAGGGAGGTGAGCAGCAGCAAGGGGTTGTGGGCTCTGGCTTTCCCCTTGTGTCTCCTTCCAGTGAGGTCCCACCAGCAATACAGCAGCCTACGGCAACAGCACCTTCCCCGGGCTCCTCCTGAAGCTGAGCCGAACTCGCAGCCCAGATCGCAGAGGCTGAGGTCACCTGGATTATCCACTGGTCGGAGGAAAGCCGCTCAGGCCGGCACTGGCTGCTGCTGCTGCTGCTGCGGCAAACGTGATTTAACGGGTCTGTGCAGGGGACCCAACCGTAAAACAACATCCCAACCCTCCAGCAAATTCATCTTCACGTGGCCCTGATCTCTCCAGCTGAGAGGGACCTGGCAGCCACCAGACTACCCAAGGGAAAACACAGTTCTCTGATTATGATTAAAAGGTTGTTGGCAAAAATGGGCAAGGAAGATGGTTTTTGCTTCTTTCAGCTCAGTTTTAAACTCCGTGTTGGAAAAAAACAAAGCCTGCTGAGCCTTCCCCAGAGCAGTTCAGCCTCACAGCCACCAGATTTCAATGCAAAACTGCAGCACCATATTGGGGATTACGGGCCTGCGATTAACAGGTCGTCACTGAAACGCAGTTACCTCCAGGGAGAAGCAGGGTGACTTTATCAGCTCCCAGCGTTGCCGCAGGAGGGGTCACAGCAACTACCCGGCCATGCCTGCAGCTCCTGCTTGGAAAGGGGCAGCCCCTCAGGGGATGTATAAGGACCATTTTCAGGAAAGCAGCTGAGTTTCAGCCCTTTCCAACAAGGTGTTGCAGGGACCAAGGTGGTCTGTCTCTGACGTCTGGTGTTTCATGCCTGTGGATGCAGCGTTTGCATGCCTCTGCCCATCCGAAGGAGGTTCTCTGCTGTCCAAACATGGCACCAAGGTGCCACTCGGGGACTGGAGAGAGCATCTTGTCATGAAACTCGTTCAAAAATCACTGTGGGAGGATGAGGAGGCAGCAGACTGGACAGATAACCTATGCAATTGCATAATAATAATCCCCTTTAAAAAAAAAACCCAAACTATTAGGCCAAAAAGGGAATTCCCCTCCGTGCCATGAAGAAAATAAATCTCTACAAACAGAGGAAGAAGCAGATAAGGAACTTCTGTCAAATACCCGAAGTAAATTGGCTGAAAATTACACGCTGCCTTCTACATACAGCCTAGGAAACGTCCAAGACAAAGCTTCAGACCTTTCACTTCACCAACGCTGCTAATAAATCAGGACAAGGACCAACCCAGCCCTGGCTCTCCCTCTGCTCCTGGATAAAGTTCTGCTGAACTACAAAACCTGACTGATGTTTTATGACAAGCCCACCTCTTGGCACTGTTCAGGCTGGATTTTAAAAGTTCTTGAGAGGTTCAAGAGGAGTCAAAAGGAAAGTTTTCCATGCAGGCGCTACCAACCACCGCCTAAACAAGCAGTCTTCCATCAGCACATCTAGTGTCTCCAGGGTTTGCTTCCAATTCTCCTAACGTGACTTATCTCCCACGCACACCCCAGAGGGATCCACAGTACATGATAAGCTGCAGCCAAGAGCAAAAACAGGGCTAAGGCTCTTTCCACAAGCCAGCATAATGCTCCCCAGCAGAACAGGAACTCCTCCTTGCAGTTTGCAAAGTGAATCCCTGCTTGACTACTGTTTCTTGCAAAAACCATGTAGGCTGGCCCAAAATGCAGCTCCCAGTATCTCCAGAGGAGCTGGAAGTGCAAGCTGCAAACGGCACATAGCAGCCAAGAACAGCCTGTCAAAATGAGACCGTTGCCTAAAGAAACCAGTAAGCAGTTACAAAACCAAACATCCATCAAGGAGGAGACACACAGGATGGCCAGGAGATTTCAAACCCTTTATTGCTGCCCAGTCCACAGAGATGCTGGGGCTTTCCCCACGGTGCTCTGGTTATACACACACGTGTTCTTCCAACTCTTCTTCGACCAAGAAGATGACGAGCAGGTGAATTTTGGAGAGGAGTTTGATCTCGGTCATCTTCAGATGACAGCCAGCCACAGCCAGATGGAGCACTGGGGACAATGACACTGAGGTCACTTGGTAGATGCTTTGCAGGGAAACTGCAAAGACCGCAGCCTGCTACCTAATAAAGCCCGAACAGCAGACTCAGACCTTGATGATCAGGGCACAACTTCTATTTGTATCACATTTTGGGCAGCCCTACAATAGCTTTAATATACCCAGCTGCTAACTCACTGGTATGCAAATACATCAACAATTTGGCTCCCTGGAGGTTTCTCTCTTCCAGCCAGTGTAGACTTTGAAGCCTCACCAGTTCACTGTCACCTAAAATAGCTTAAAAGATTCTTACTACGAAGAAATCTGCTCTCAGCATTAAGAGCATCACTTAATGCTTCAGAGTTTCACTCCTCTGGCTTGGTCCAAACATTAATGAGCAAACTTGAAGCAGTAACACGTCACTCACATGTTTTAATCCCTCTTCTCCCTTTGTAGATACAAATGTTCATGAATTTTTAAATAGTTCTTGAAGTATGCAACGCTTCAAAACCTCCATTAAAACTCTAGCACGACCTGCCTCAGAGTCCATCCACTCTCTCCCATTTTTATCATTCCAGTCCTCCAACCAGAAGATGTCCAGACAAGGTTTCCAGTGGGTGTTGTCAAGGACACAGGATAGAAATTTGGGAACAGTCACGCTATAGAAGCACTTTTTATTCGTGTATCACTAAACACCTTGCAATGGGAAGCGTCATCACCGCCACACTGAAAACCAGAAATGTGACACACACAGCGGGGCCCCTCGCAGCCCCCAGAAAAACAGAAAACTCAAGTTCACCAGCTCTTAATCTACATCCCACTCTCCTGCAACCTGAGGTTTGTAAACCCCATCAGACCAGATAAACAACCCAGCAGATCACCGCCGCACCACCCAGAAATCAGCTCAGCCATTGCAGAGAAATGCTGATGTGCACAAAATGCACCCCTTGTGCTTTGGCTCCTGTGAGCCAAGATAAAAGTCACGACGGCCAATTACGCCTAGTCCAGAATTATCACCTTCAAAACAGCCTCAAATCAATTTCTGTCTTGACTCAGCAATGTGCTAAGGGCATTAAGAACTAAGGACCTGTGAAATCCACCATGCAATATTGCTTGCCAGGTGCTCCAGGCCACCACAACGTTGGAGAAAAACTGAACATAAAAAGGTTTTGGACAAGATGACTCTTTGCCTTGGCTACCAGCGAGGAGAGAAGGAGGTTTGCCAGCTTTGTGCAGACCTGGAGCCATGAAGGGCTGATGCTGGGAAGGCATGGGACTTCTCAGCCGTGAGAAACAAAACAAGGGTGTTGCTCCATTTTTAACAAGGAAGTGGGCCCAGGTTGATTAAAACAAGCAGGGACACCTGCAAACCAGACCGATGAGACACACGGACACTCAAGCTCTTCAGATTTACAGGTTACCAGAGGTGCTGGCACAGCCCAGGGGACATCACGCCATCCAGCATACTCATCAAGCCAAAGGGGATCTGAAAGCAGAGAAGGGTTTCTGCTGCTTCTGCAGCTTCTCGCTGCCCGGTCGGGTAACCTGAGGAGCTGCTTGACAGGAATCCCTTTTTTATAAGGGCACAGACTGAGAAAATGGGCAACCTTTCCTCTCCAAGGGGAAATGGCAGCCGGCCTCGGGCCCGGGATCGCTGCAGCCCACCTTCAGGCACTCCTCAAGTACTTGTGTGCCAACATGACTCCATTGATAACGCAAAAATACTGGATTTTTTGCCTTCCTGATTAAAAAAAAAGCCATCTTGTAGGCACAAACCATCTCCAAAAGTCACCTTTATACAATTACCCTCCTCCAGGCGATGCTCAGCCCGGCCACCCCTCACACCCGCAGACCCAGTGCCGATGCGGGGCGATGCAGGGCTTTGAGGTGCCCGCACCGCCGGAGGCGGGGAGAGGCAGAGGAGAGCCACTGCCCTCAGACGTCCCGCAGCTCAGCTCCTCCTCTGCCGCCATCTTGGGAGAGGCGGGGAGGGCAGCGCCATCTTGAGCGCGGCAGGGTAGGAAGGCGGGAGGCGCCATCTTGAGTGCGGCAAGGCGCCCATGGCGGCGGGCTGCGAGGCGGCCCAGAGACAGACCAGACACCGAGATGACTAGAAATGTATTCGTTGTTTAACCGATAAAACCCTCATCTTCAAGCCTCGGGGCGTGCACGGGGCTGGGATGGCGTCGCCCGGTGACAGCCCACCTCAAACCAGACCGGCCCAGAGCAAGGCGCCGGGCAGAGGCTCTGTGTGCCACAGCCCACGCTCGCTGGGTCTCCATCACGCTGGTGGTGAACCCCAGTGAGGGACTGGGCTGCAGGTACCACCGCCTAACGAGCATCCTCTGCCCAAGGAAGCCATCGCTTTGCAGTTCCCTTTGGTGCTCACCTGCGAGGAGGAGAGAGAAAGAGGAGAGAAATCAGGAGAAGGGAAACCCACCGCCAACCGCACTCTGGCACAGCTTCTGCTGGCACTTGGTGGTTTCCCACCACCCAGGGCAGACCAGGAGCGTGGAGGCTGCCATCCCCCATGAGACACCCCCCAGCCCTGCCCAGAGGGCGCAGCATCCATCTCACCTGGCTCCTTCCAGCAGGGCCTGCAGTGATTTCTTCAGAGCCGCATTGCTGCGATCCAGAGCAGCAGCCAGACTGCTCCGGTGGGCTGGGGTGACCTGGGATGGAGAGGAGCAAGGAGCTCAGAGAGCTGCACTGCCAGGATTCCTGCACTGCCAGGATTCCTGAGATCCCCTGGGCCAGGTCCTGGGTCAGCTGCAGCCCCGGCTGATCTGCAGGACCCAAGCCTGGTCTTACTCACCTGGCTTTGGTACATGGTGAGCACGGCCGTCACCAGCTTGGCGTAATTCAGCGACGTGGCGAAGGCTGGGGCCTGCCGGCACAGAGTCAGGACCAGGAGATCGAAGAGGTCAGCGGGTAGCACCTCCTGGAAGACAGCCACGAGCGGGAAGGAGAGCTGGTCCTTGCTCCAGCGCTGCTGGAGCCAGCAAGGAAGCCCAGGGGGGACAAGGAGGATCCCCTCACCTGCCGCCCCAGCACGGCCTGTGCTACCAGCAGGAGCTTCTCTGACAAAGGCACCTCCAGGACTTGGCTGCAAAGGAGGGTGAAGAGGAGATGCGATGCTCCCATGGCCTCGCTGGTGCCTCTGAGCAGCTGGAGCCAGCCGGACCCACCAAGGCAGGAGTGGGGGCCGAAGCAGAGCTGTCACCCCCAGTAACCTCTTACCTCAGCACCAGTCGCACACAGTCCGGCTCCAGGCACTCCTCCACGAGCTCACACACCAGCTTGGTCTGCTCAGTGCCTGGAAGGGCAAAGCAGAAGGGGAGAGCCTCCAGAGGCCGCCAAATCCATGGGGATGTGCCCGACCCTTCCTGGCACCCCTTCACACATCCCAAGTGGGACACCCAGAAACCACGTAGTGCCCCCTTCTGCTGTTCGGGATAACCCAGCTCTCTTTGCCCATCTGCAGCAAGGGTTTAATTAGCACCAGTCCCTAGGAAAAGGGGACGCTACTGCAGCAGGGATTCATGCAAGACCCTCTTCTCGTGCCAGCAGAGCCACCCTGGGGCACTTTTGGCCTCAGCATTAGGAGCTGTCAGGAACCCTCTAGTTCCCGGAGGGATGGTAGCTGTCCTTTGGGAGAACTGACGCTGGAAACCAGCCTGGCCTCCCCTCCCTCTCCATCTCAGGCATCTGTAAACTCACCTCCCATCCTAATTCCCAAGCATTCACCTGCCCAGATATAACTGGCACCATTCCTCAGTGGTTCCTAACACGCGTTTTGGGTGATAAATGCCTTCCAGGAGGCAGCACTCTGCAGTTGGGGCTTCCCTTCCTGCTGGATACAGCCCACATTCCCTCTCCAGCTCCCTCATCCCGAAGCAGCCGTGCCTCCTGCAAGCCCATCGCACCTTCCCCCGGCTCCCGCAGGACCGCAGCCACCAGGACTCGACAGAAGGGCTGGGAATACTTGGAGCAAAACGAAGCGAGGGCGGCCATGAGGTGACGGGAGGGCGGCTGGGCGAGGGACAAGACCTACAGACAGAAGAGGCAGGAGATGGGGACGGTGGTGAGGGGAAGGGGGTGCAGGAAACCTTTGCTGCCCCAACACTTACTCGCCTGAGGAAGAGCTGCTCTGCCAGGACGGCCGCGCTGGTGTAGCTGAGGTCGGGGGTGAGAGCCAGCAGCCAGCTGCAGAAACGCACCAGGAGGTGCTCCGGGCACGTGGAGAGCTGGAGGAAGGAGCACAGCCCCTCGAGCTGGGGATGGCAGGGGGGGACAGGGACGTTAGGGACAGCAGCAGGCCCTCCACGGCAGCGGCGGCTGCAGCAAGGGTGCTGAGGCTCACCTGGCCCGGAGAGCAGTTGTTCACGACGTGCAGCTCGGGCGGGATGCTCGGCTCTGGGTGCTGCATGGAAACACGGCCCTTGAGTTATTACCCCGTAAAGCAACCCACAAAATGTGGCTCCAGGGCTTTTTGCTTCCCTGCCGCCCCCCGCTCTGGCCAGCACTGACCCCGCAGGCTACCCACCACACAGCAAATCCCTGCGAGGTGGAGGCAGGTATTGCCACCTGAGCCCAGAGGAGGCGGCAGCAGGGCTCTTCATCCCCCTCCAGTCATCCCAGTGAAACCCACCACCCCTCCCACCCCTTCGGGAGGCTCTGGCATGAGCCTGTTTAGATCATCAGCCCCAGGAGAGAGACAGAAGCAACCACTTACGCTGGAGTCCTTCTGCAGCAGCATTTTCAGCCTCGGTCCGTGCGCCTGCGGAAAATGAAGTGAAGGAACAGAAATCAGACTGTCGAGGCTCACTGGCTGGAAGGGGAAAGCAAACCCTGCCCAGTACCTGGAGAAAGGACTGGATCTCCACTGCCAGCTCTGCCTGGGCGATCCTCCTGGGCTCCCCGGCTGCATCCTGCGGGGAGCTGTCTGGAGCAGCCCCGTCCGGGCTCTGAGCAGATCTGTCCCCCGACGGCTCTGCAGGCACCTCCTCTTCCACCCCTGCCACATCCCCACCCTCCTGGGTTCCCGGAGGGTCAAACGCTGCCTCCTCCAGCAGCAACCTCTTCCCCTCCCTCTCCTCGTCCAACTCCAGGCTCTCCTCCGACACTTTCTTGCGCTTCCCACCTTGAAGCACAGTGTCAGCCACGTCCCCAGCGGCACCGGGCTGCTTGCTGAAGCACCAGTTCAGTTTTCGTCGCTCCTCTGGTTTGTTCTGGGCAATTTTCTGGCACAGGCACTTAAGCTGCTGCTGGCATGTGGAAGACAAGGGCGCGGGAGGTGGGGAGCGCTCCTCTCCCCTTGGTCCCTGCCGGAGCAGATTCCCCAACGTCCACACCCAGGGATCCACACGGGAATTGTGCTCCACGGCCTGGAGCAGCTGGCCGAGGCAGCTCGCCGGCACCACGGCTTGCACCACGAGGAGCAGGGAGAAGAGGTTTCTCTGGCACACGACGGGGAGCAGCAGCAGCCGCGGTTTGCTGGATAACGGGGAGAAATGGGAGAGACAACACGTCAGAGCAAATCCCCGAGTCCTTATTGCCAACCTGCCCCATGGAGCAGGGTCTAACGGGGCTAGGAAGCAAGAGGAGGCAGCAAACGCCTTCGCCAGCCGTTGCAGACACAAGCTGGAAGACCGGTGGGTCCCTGCTCCGATCCTGACTTCGCACACAGACCGCTGCACCGGCGGGAAGAGGATGCACGGTGCCGAACTGGGCACCTGACGCGCCAAACCTCCCGCAAAACACCGAGTTTCGGAAAGGTGGACAACTCACACGGCCAGGACTCCCTCCGACCCCTCCAGCGTGGGCTCCTCGGCGCACAGGGCTGCGGTGAAGGCCTGCCAGGGAAAGGCCTGGACCCGCTGCAGCATTCGGAGGGCAGCCAGCGTCCCGGAGGAGCCGGAGGCGAGCGCATGGAGCAGGAGGCGGCACGGCTTGTCGAAGCTCTGCAGCCAGGGCAGGCAGGGGGGCTCCATCGCTACTGGGGGGTTGGTTTCACAGCTGCCTGCAAGAAAATTAGGGAAAGCCTGAGATGGCTCCCACCAAGAAGGGTGCAGGGAGGATCGGGACATCCAGGACCCGGCCAGCCGCGCTCTGGAGCAAACCCTGGGGTCCTCCCTCACCGGCTGCGGCTTTGGGGGCTGCCCTTACCTGCGCACACAGGGGGGTCCGCGGTTATCCGCACCACCCGAGGGGGCAGAAAGCATGCCCGAGGACCGCAGCCAGGCCAGAGGACCGGGAGCCCCCTAAACCCTCGCAGCTCCCCCATCACCAGCTGAACGCTTCCCCCGCAGCCCTCCCGGGGGGGGGGGGGGCAAGAGGGAAACCCCCTGAGTGCTGCTGGCGGTGGTCCCCCCGCCCCACTGCGGCCTCCCCCTCCGGGGACAGACCAGCCCTAACCCCCCCCCCCCCCCCCCCCCCCGGGCCCCACAGCCACCCGACCCTGGGGGTGGCCGTGCAGCGCCCCGGTTGTTCCCGTCCCCCGGTTCTAACCACACCGGGCACAGCCGCCCGCCCCCGGGGCGGCCCGCACCGGGCAGACACTCACCGCGGGGAGAAGGCGGAGGGGACGGGTGGGCACAGGAGGGCAGGGTGCCCGGTGCCCCCCCCACCCACCGGGGGCTGCCCGGTACCGGTGCCCCGGGGCCCCGCACCCCCCCTCCCGGTACCGGCAGCCAACGCGCCGCTTCCGGACCCGCCCCGCTGGAAAAGCGCGCCACGTATGCAAATCAAGCCGGCACGCAGCATTTATGCATTATGCAAATGAACCCTTAAAGCCAAACCCTAATATCCCCCCCACTCCAGCCCCCAGGGGGGTGGTGTAGCCCCCCGGAAGGAGAGCCCCCAGGCAGCGGTACGTTACACAGCCCATTTTATTTCATCATTTCCAGATTTGGCTAAAAGCAGTTTAAAACAGTGCCCCCCAAGCTGCCCGGCGCCCCCAGCCCCGGCCCCCTGTGTATTTGACACCCCCACCGCCCCCCCAGCACCCAGCCCAGCGAGGTCTCCCATGGGTGCAGAGCGCTGCATCACCAGGGAGGCAAGAGAAGGGGGGCAGGGGCTGCGCCCCGCTGCCCTGGGACCCCTGCGCCTCCGTCACCGGCTTCCTGAGGGGAGCGAGGACGGGAGACCTGCTGGGGGTTCAGCCATCGATACTGGGGTGGCTGATAAACACCAGCCACATTATTTCCCCATCCCACCCCATCCCTGCAACACCCTCCATGCCCAGAGCCACTCCAAACCAATCCCGGGAGCAGCTAAACGCAGCCCAAAGCAGACGCTTCCCCCTCCCAGAAGACATCTCCTTGCCACCAGCGGCACCCAGGCCCCCTGGGGCACCCCAGGGCTTAGTCGGAGTCGCTGAAGCCGGCGAAGAACATCTCGGGGCCGTAACGCGAGTATCGAAAGTTCATCTCAGCCAGGGTGAAAGCCCACATGCAGAGCTCCTCATCCTCCTCGTCAGAGCTCTCCGAGGGAGAAGGGCTGCACTCCTGCAGCGCAGGAGAGAGGATAAGCTCCGGTCACAAGCCGCACTGCACGGCCACGCCATGCCCTGGCCACCCGGGACATGCCACCCCACTTACGACACGCGTCCTTGGCCGCTGCCGTCTGCGCCGCGGCTGCCAGCCGGCGGGCAGCTCGTGGAGGTAGAGGCAGTCGGACTGGAACGGGCAGCGGCCGCGATTCCGGACAAAGAACTTGCACCGGATTTTCCTGCGGGATTCAAAGCACAGTTGCGAGCGCAGCTCCCGGCGCAGCACGGAGCCCGCAGCCCTGCAGCCCGCGGTGCCACGCGCTCACCCCATCCGTGCCTTGAAGGTTTCGATGAGCTTCTCCTTCTCGCCCACCTCCGACACCCAGTATTTGTGGGGGATGTAGTAACTGGAGGTGACCCGGCACTCCGGGCAGGCCCTGGGTGAAGGCAAGGGGTGCAGGTGGGTGTCCCAAAAAAGGCGGCAGGGAGCTCAGCACCCATACTGGGTGATCCCACCACCGCCGCCTCATCCTGCATCCCTATCACCATCACAGCACCCAGCGCCTGTTCCCGAAGGAAAGTCGCTCTGATCCCAAAGCCACATAGCCAGAGCCAAAGAAGGGTTTCAGGGGGCACGAGGGGTGTCGGTGACCACCCTGCCGTGTCCCCGTCCCCACTCACTTGATGACCGTGCTCTGGAAGTCCCGGCTGCGACGCCACTTGCGGATGCAGCCCACGCAGTACGCGTGGCTGCAGTTTGGGAGGATCCCAAAGAGCCGCTCCTCCGCCAGCGCCTTCTCGTACACCCGCTCCATGCAGATGCCGCACACCACGGCCTCGCTCCGCGCCCTCAGTGCCGCGGTGGGGGCCAGGGCCGCTGCAGCGCCCGGCTCCACGGGGACCTGCAAGCAGAGCAGCCCCCTGGCTCCATCACTGCCCTGGCCTAGGGGACCAACACGGGGTGTTGGGGATGGCCTGGCCGTAGGACACCCCCCAAGCCCACCTCTGTAGGGTCAGTCCCTGTCGCTGTCTCCACCACTGCCTCTCTGGGGTCAGAGGAATTTGGATCCAGGCCCAAGCCTCGTGGTTGGGAGCCTGGAGGCAGGAGAGCTCTTAGAGGGGAAAAACACATCCCGCCCCATCGTCACAGAGGCAGGCTGGCTGCTGGGAGAGCCCAGGCTTAGCAGTTAAGGTCCCCACCCAAAAAAAAGCTGCTAGGAGCTCCCAGGTGGGCCCTGCCCAGAGACGGAGAGAGAAGGATTTGGGTCCAGGGCACACACACGCACAGGATGCTCCACCGGGACCACTCCAGTATCCGCGGCCCCGCTGGTCCCCTGGGCAGCCTAGGACCTACCTGAGGCACGCCGAGCTCGTGCAGGGACAGATTTTCTGCCAATGGCCCTGCGGGGGACGTTATCAGGTGCTGGGACGCTCTGCTTGTCTTTCTCTTCCTCCTCAACCTCCATGCTCATGAACTTGAAGGCAAGGTGCGTCACAGCGGGGACAGGGCAGGCCGAGCTGCGCTGGGCTCCCCTCCAGCCCCGGGCCACTGTTGCAGGCACACAGCCGGGCTCCGAGCCCCAGTGACCGAGGGGCACGGGGCTGTAATGGGACCCCACCGGCTCCTCTTGGCTATGCTCATAGCTGGAGGAGCCCGGGGACAGACAGAGAAGGTCCCATCAGCCCAACGTGACACCTCCCAGCCCACCCTCACGGCATCAGGCCCCCTCCTCGCTGCTCCTTACCCGCGCCGCTCTCCGTAGCTGCAAAACCCGCTCTGGAAGTGCCCGCAGACGTGGGTTGACTTTATGTCGTGGGAGAAGCGGCAGCTCTGGCCCCACCGACAGGATCCACGGGCAAAATTCCTGCCAGCCAGAGAAGCCGCATGGTCAAGGTCAGACCCCTGCTCCAGGCCCGCTCCACCGGCCACCCCAAAATCCCCTCCGGGTACCAGCGTTGCCTGGGTAGGGCCCTATTTTGGGAGCCCCCAGGCTGGTGTCTGGGCTCAGGAGCCCAGCGGGGAGCCAGGGCTCTCCCTGCCCCATCCAGCCCCGTCTCCTGGCGAATTGCAAAGAAACGAAGCCCAGGGCTGGGCCAGCCGGGGGGTCTCAAGCAGCCACTGCACAAGCCTGGGGGCTCTCGCTGGGGCTGGGGGAGCACGGAGACAAGCTGGGGGTATGGAGGGCTGGGGCAGCCCCTGCCTCCCCCCTTGGGGGCATGGAAAGGGGCAGGAGCCCTCAGCTTAAGGCTGGCAGGGAGGGGGTGCCTGGCCAGGGTGTTATCAGGGACCCCCAGCCTCGTAGGGGGCGCAGCCGGACGGACAGGCTCTGTCCCCTCCAGCCCCTCACCCTCCAGGGGAAACGGGGGGGGGGGGGGGGGGGCGGGGGGGTTCAAGGGCATCACAAACCACTCTCTGCCTCCACAGCGAGAGAGCCCCATCTCCAACCCTACCTCCCCCAAAAGCTGCTCCCAGCTGCACCGCTCCCCCCAAATCGTACCTGCACGGGGGTCTCAGACAGCCCCCTCGGGCCCTTAACGCCCTAGATGCCACCAGCGAGCCCGGCTCCATCTCCTCCCCGACACTCAAGAGGGCTGGGTGACCTCCCAGGGCTATTTATGTCCTTGGATGTCGTCCTGTTTTTGCTGGGATAGAGTTAATTTTTTTTTTCCTAGTAGCTGGTACAGTGCTGTGTTTTGGATTTAGGATGAGAATCCTGTTGATAACACGCTGATGTTTTAGTTGTTGCTAAGCAGTGTTTAGACTAAGTCAAGGACTTTTCAGTTTCTACTGCCCTGCCAGCGAGGAGGCTGGGCGGCTGGGGGGGGGCACCAGAAGCTGGGAGGGGACCTGGCCAGGACGGCTGACCCAAACTGGCCAAAGGGATATTCCGTACCATCGGACATCATGCCCGGTAGAGAAATTAGGGGGAAAAATTGGCTGGGGGGGGGGCTGCTGCTCAAGAACTGGCTGGGTATTTGTCAGTGGGTGGTGAGCAATTGCATTGTGCATCACTTGTTTTGTATATTCTAATTCTTTTATTATCAATTTTCCCTTCATTTTCTGTCCTATTAAACTGTCTTTATCGCAACCCACAAATTCTACTTTTTTCCCCCAATTCTCTCCCCCATCCCCAGCTGGGACCTTTTGGGCTCTCTGTGCCCTGAGCTGCACGGGAAAGGCTGGGGGCAATGGTACAGCTTCCCCTGGGGGCACTCAAACAGGGGGGGGGGAGAGGGAAGCCTGGGGGTCTGCAACAGCTCCCCACAAACTCCGGGATGTTCAGACCCGGCCAAGAGCAGAGCCTGGTGCCAGCACACGGCCAGGCTGTCCCCGAGCCCATCCTCACCCCTCCTGGGGGGGCTACGGCCGGGCGCAGCTCATTGCCCAGCTTCGCCCTGCAGCAAGGGCTACGGCGAAGATTCGGGGCCGGGAGCGCTCGGCTCTGAGGCTGGGACCCTGCTCACCACCGGCTCCTGCTGCCTTCGGGCTTGATGGAAAACCACAGCGGTTACAAGACCTGGGAATCACGGCAAATCCCTGGAAATCGCAGCAAATCCCTGGAAATCACAGCAAATCCAGCAAAAGCAATTGCTTCTGCTGGAAACCCTCCCAAGAGCAGCACCCAGGGGCCGAGAGAAATCCCACAAAGGCTGGACACTGGAAGGTTCTTAAATATTTAGTTCAGATTTATTTAAAGTCAAGTCAGTTTGTGGACACTATTTATATTATTAAAAACACTTGGAGGTTTGTACTTCTAGCAAAAATATACATTTCAGTTTGAGGGTTGTTACACTGTCAAGGAGGGAAGAGCAAAAAGTTCCCCAGGTGATGGGCAGACGAGTCCGGCATGCCGGCCACGGCGGGGGATGCCACGGGGGGCTTCGGGAAGGACAAATCCCCCAGGCTCCGTCCAGCACACGCACGTCTCCGGTGCCTTCCCCGAGAGGGCTTCAAAGTGCTTTAGAAACGGTAACTCCCCACACCCCTGCGAGGTAGGGAGGGGAAGGGGGTGGGCAGGCAGGGAGCAGGGAAACAGAGGCACAGCAAGGAGCCGGAGGGCGGCAGCAGGGGCAGGTTTGGGACTGGCCAGCCCTGTGACACGGAGGGGAAGCCCAGCGCTCTTCCCCTTCGGGTTTTAAAGGAATTATTGCACCAGGGAAATCTGCTACCCTGAAGAGGAGGAACATAAAATAAAACCAACTCATTTGCTCCCACAACGCCTCCTTGGGAATATCAGTATTTTAATAAGGCTGCTTAGTAACGGGGACCACGACCTGCAGACGGGGAAGTGCCACTTCTTAGGTCAGACACCATCATCCCAAGAGGGGACCAAGCCCTTCCCGAGCCCGTCCTCTCTCCCAGAGCCCGGCTGACGCAGCCCCCACGCAGGGGTCGCATCCTGGGCACCGGCAGCACCGTGGCGCTTCAGTACAGCTGCGAGAAGTTGCGAGGTAAAGTCCCAGAACGACTCTGGGTTTAGGCAGACCCCGAAGCCTGGAGCTGCCCCCGCCCCCGGGATGGCAGCAGAGGAGGAGAGGGCAGCTTCCCCGACCCAGCCACGCTCGCCAGGGAGCTCCTGCTCCTTGTGAGCACCTCACCCTCTCCCTCCCCTTTCATAACCACTTGGCATTTAGACCGTGTTTTACAGCTGCAAAGCTTCTTGCAGCCAACGCGCTCATTAAACCTCGTGCTCCCGCTCTCTGCTCAGAGCTCCCCTTCACAGAGGGGAAACTGAGGCAGGGCAGTTAACAGACAGGTCCGCGCACTTTCAGCAACACGAGCGCTGTGGGCCGGCTGCGGCTTTCTCCTTGCTGGTGCTGCTCAAGGCTTTGCTTGCTCCGGTGCTCCCAGGAGCCGTGTTCCTGGGGAGCCTCTGCTGCCCGCATGGCCCTACAGAACCCCCAGATCTCCCCCCAGGGCTTGGGAAAGAAGCTGCCACCTAAACCCCGACCAGCCCCAGGCCCATCCCGGGCCCTGCACAGACCTTTTTGGTAACTCACGTCTGTGCAGAGCGGCCCGGGGAAGCACGCAGATCTGGGCCTCTGCTCCAAAGCCGAGTTTTTATGAGTCAAACCCTTTCCCTCCCACCTCCCCATCCGTCTCTCTCTCATACTGAGGTGCTGAGGGGCAGGCTGCCTCTGAAACGGGGGTGCCAGGAGCAAAGGCTCCCACACGACACTCCGGGGAAGGCAGAGATCACACCATCCCTCTGTGAGACAGAAATACACCACACAGTGAGGGGGGGGGGGGCTGCAGCTGAGGGTCTCTGCTAGGACAGCCCTACCCGTCTTCAAATACTCTGGCTTTTCTTTGGGAAAGAGAGAAACACCCTTTCATTACACTGTCCTAGACTTCACGGCTCAGGACGACGTCTTCGGAGTGCAACAGGAAAAAGAAAAAGTCACGCTGCAAGTGCTGCGGCTGGCCCCGCCGGGTACCCGCACCGCGCTCGGGTCTCCTAACGACCACAGCATCCCCCACCGTCCCCAAGCTGCCGCAGGAACCCCACCAGCTGGGCCACGTAAACCGGCTGGCTGCTCCAGAGGCCCCGGGGAGCAGCCGAAGAGCTGGGCCGTAGTAACGGAAACAGTAGCTTATGGTTTGCCTTGGTAGGTCTGTTAGTGTGGGTTAACGGAAGCCCTGGCCTAGCAGGTGGGGGCTGCAAACTCTTACGGCATCTTGCCCTATGTACCGTACGTCAGGGTCACGTAGAAAAGAGTTTCCAGTAGAAGAAATGGAAGACAGGGGGCAAGGTTTTCTTTGTTTCTGTACAAAGAGTCTTGATGGGAATCCATGGCTTCATTCTCATAAATAACAGGTCCTTAGTACATGTCCTTGTAGATCTCCTGTAGAAGCGGGTGCAGAGATGTCTCTGTCTCCGTCTTCTTGATCTTCTGCACCAGCTGGGCGTGCTCCGTCACCAGCTGCCGCAGGTCAGCCATCTTCTGCAGCAGCTTGGGGAAGAGGTACTGGGCATCCGGGTGGTTGGACTGCAGGTGAAACTCCAGCGCTTGCAGGATGTTGTCCTGGATCTCCTCCACCTGCTTCACGTTCATCAGGCCAGGACGGTCTGGGGAGAGGAAGCACGGTAGCTGCAGTGTTAGGGTGTAGCCCTCCAAAGCACATGGTCCTTCTGGGGAAAGGGAGATGGGGGCTGTAACCCACCCACCGTGACTCCAACCTCGGCGACTAGACAAGGGAGAAGTGTGCCCTTGGACAACCCAGCCCACAGCAGCATATGAGAAGCCACTTCTACCCTCATTCTTGGTCCAAGCTCGCTAGGCGTCACTGCCACAGGGCAGCTTTGGTTTCACTTCTTCTCTCGTCCCCCTAGGACACCCCTGGGTGATCTCAGGGCCAGCCGCAGCTCGGCGCCCCCAGCCCACCCCAAACCACCTCCAAGTACGAGAGGACTCCTCCTGACACTCGCCTGGCCAAAAGCGCCCGCTCACCTCCGCACAGGATAATGGCGGCCACAAACAGAGACAGGTCACTGTCGTCCAGCTCCAGCGCGTTGAATTTCACGGCAAACTCAAATTTGGGCTCCATGATCTCGTTGAAGGGCTTGCGCAGGCTACGCAGGAACTCGCGGGTCACGAAGCCGTTCCCGTTGGCCACCAACAGCCCGTCCTTGTTCATGATGGAGGCCAGCATGGCGAAGATGGCCTCGTGCACCCCGTACTTCAGCAGAGTCACTTGGTCGTTCAAGTAGAGGCCTATGAAGCTGGGGATGCTCTTGGCGAACTCGGTGAGCTCCCGCACAGTCTCCACCGTGGTGCACTGGCAGCGGTAGAAGACGTGCACCCCGATCTCCTTGTAGGGGGGAATGCCGTTCACTAGCTGCTTCCACACCAGTCCCTTTTCCGCCTGCCACAAGGTGTCCATGTCATGGATCACAAAAGGCTGCTTGAAAAAGAAGGAAGCACTTAGGAACCTGCTGCGGGGACTCGAGATACCAGCTCTGCCAAGGACACTCGCATTTGTCCGCCTGTCCCGTCACTGTTCTCCCCCCACTGGGGCTGACAGGCCCCAGGGAATCTACACCCACCCACAGCAGCACAAGTCTGCCGAGCAATGGGAATTTTCCCAGCAAGGGGCAGGACGTGTAGAGCCCACCCGGCTGCCGCTGGGAACCGGTGCACGTGGAACAGCTACAGCAGGAGGGCGATCTCCCAGAGAACAGCCCCGCCATGTCGTTTCATGGCCAACCCCGCCTGCCCTGGGAACTTACTGGGGTGCTGCTGGCCTTCCCGGTCAAGATACCTCTCGCCTTCTTTTTGGTCATGTTGAAGTTTTTCAGGTAGGCGTTGTAGATGTGCTTGGAGAAAGCTTTGAGGTCGGCCACCTGCGGGTTCTGGCAGCTGATCTCGCTCGCCGTCAGCCCCGCCACCAGCTTCCTCTTCTCTGCCTCCGGCATGCGGCCGAAGCGGATCGCTGTGGGGGGGGACGACACAAAACTGGCAGGTCAGGACACTGGGGATGACCCCAGGAGACACGTCCAGGGAGGCAGCAGGTCTGGTGGTGAACACCGGCAGCTATGCTACACGGGGCTTCTCCAGGGCTGCAGCTCCTCCAGCATCGACACCTTCAGGAACCAGCCGCTACTGCGACCCTTGCGCACACAGCCTCCCACCGAGCTGCCATCCCCACTCCCTCTGGGCTCTCGCACAAACCCTGCTGCCCACACAAACACCTTTGCTTGGCCAGGAACAAGATGGTTACACCTGAAGTTTAAGAACCCCAGCACAGAAGAGCAATCTGAGCGCTCAGTTCCCTCTGGGTCGGCCACGTGCCGACGGCCAGCCTGCACGGTGGGAACGAAAACCCCTTCTTGTACAGAAGAAGGGGATGAAGAGTCAAAGGCTCAAAGCGTTGGGCTTGAAAGATGACCCCCCTAGCAAGAAGAGAGCCCCAGGACAAAGCAAGCTACATGCAGCCTCCCTGTGCGAAGCCTCCACAGAAGGGCAGAGGGCCCCGCGGCACCCAGCCGGCCAGGCCTGCGGACAGCGGTGACACCCACCGTTGTGGGACATGCCCAGCGAGAGGCATTTCTGGAAGCGGCAGTACTGGCACTTGTTCCGGTTCTTCTTCTGAATCTTGCAGCTCCTCTCGCACTTCTCATACTCCAGCTTCATGCGGATCGTCCGGCGGAAGAAGCCCTGCAGGCAGGTGGCACAGAGGGGGACGCGGAGCAGGGGGACAAGGGAACAGCGGTGTTAGCACCTGTGGTTTGGGACTGGGCTGGTTTGGTATCCCCAGGAGCCTCACGGAGGTTCAGCCGGGTGGGGAGGAGGAGCCCTGGGTCCCTTTGACACAAGCAGAGTCTCTCTCTCAAGGAGAGGTCGTGGGGTGGGAGCAGGGGGCTGCAGAGGAGGAACCGTGGAGGGCAGCCCACGGTCTGGGGCTGGACACCGCGTGTGTGATACTGCAGGCAGCCAGCAGAGAGGGATGGAGGAACAAGCTGCGGGCCGGCCCCAGCCTGCAGGAATCTCTGGCAGGACTTGGGCTGATAACGCAGCCCCGCTGGCATCTGCCGCAGGGGAAAGAATTTCAGACGCAAATCATGCGGCCAGTGATCCCAGGGGGGTGAACACTCAGCTCACTGCTGATCTGCAGCACAGAAAGCATCTTCAGTGGCAAAGCCAGGGTCCCCGTGGAGACAGATGGGTTTGCCTTAGAAAGTAAAGCCTGACGGGGCAAGATTTGGGCCATAGGCATCTCAGCTGCCTCCCCCAGGACAGCATTTGTGCGCCTGCCTGGGCTCCCCACCCTCTCTGGACAAGTTGCAAACGAGCGTTTTTCACCATCACTCAATCCCACATCCCTGTTTTGCTGCAAATGTGCTTGTCCAAAGAGACGGGACGGTCCCTGGGGTCTAATCTCTGCTTAGCGCTGCCGCAGCCAGCCCGTACGTACCTTGCAGCCCTCGCAGGCGTGCACGCCGTAGTGAAACCCCGAGGCTTTGTCTCCGCAGACCCTGCACTCCACGTTCAGCGCTCCCAAGGCCGCCTCCTCGCAGCCCATCTGCAGTTGGTCCGACAGGGAGGGAGAGGAGCTCTGCGAAAGGTCTGCGGGCACAGAAAGGGCTCTGTCCTTGCGCGCAGCAGCCGCGAGCCCAGCGTCGTGTCCAACTCCCCCAGCCGTGGGGCTGAGGAGGGACTTCCAGCACCGTCCCAGCCTGCCGCTGGCATCGCATCTGGGCAGTTAACCTCTGAGATCAGGCCCTGGCTGCAGGCAGATGCCATGCACAGAGCCAAGAGTGCCCCCAGCAGCTGAGAGGCTCCACATCAATGCTGACTTCTCCCCTCTGGCATTCATGTCTAGGCAATGAAATCCAACCAGCAAATTTTATAATCCCCAGTTGGCAGGTGGCTGGCACAGGGTGCCCAGCTGCAGCGCCCGGGGCTCTGGAGGAGCCTCTGCAGCAGCAACAAACCTTCTCCCCCAGCTCCTACAATCAGTTTGCACTGAGGACTTCAAGATGGGGCCAGGGAAGCATTCTCAGGCACCCTGGGAGTCCCCTCGCTCTGGGCACAACGTTCCTGGCCTGTCCTTTTAGTTTCCATCTCCCAACCCACTGCCAACGGCTGCAGAGGAAGAAATAAGCCTCTCCGTAACTCGGCTCTCAGCGCATGATTTCACAAAGGGAAGAGATTAAAACAAGCCCAACTCCACGCACGGGCAGGCCCCCTCTGCCCTTGCAGCTGAGCACGCTGCCCAGGGGATGTGGACGCCTGGATGCTGCAGGGACAGACGAGCTCCTATGGCTCCACTCACCTGTGTAGCTGCTGGAAGGCAGCGAGCTGTCTGGTCCTCCACTTGGGTCCGAGGCTCCGCTTGCCACCCTCACTGCCTCTTCCTCCTCCTCTTCCTTGACCTCAGGTACTTCCTCCTGTAGTTGTTCCATAATTGATCACCCCTCAGTGCCAAGACTGCAATCCCTGTCATAGCTCTGGCATCATCCGCGTCTAGCCGAGATGGACCCCACCAGGCTGCTGTTCCTGCTAGCCTGCAGGACAGAGGGAAACGGGCGGTGTCAGCCCTCAACGCCCACACCGAGCACCTCGCCACCACGCTAGGCCGGCTCTGCTTTCCCTCCCCAGCCGGGCAGACGAGCAGAACCCGGGGCCTCTTAAAGGCCGCTTTGCACGCTGGTATGGACACTCTGTAGGGCTCAAGGAAGCAAAAGATCCCCGGAGTCGTATTCAAAGCCCGGCAGAGAGAGCCCAGACCGCAAACCAGCCCAGACGCCACCCAGGCACCTGGGCTCCCCAGCTCGCAAGCCCCATAGCAGAAACACTGCCCCAACGCCCCCCAGAGCCGCCAGCGCCCTGGCACGTCACGGTGACAGCCAAGGCTGGGGTTTGCCAGAGCCAAGGCCACCACAAAGATGAAGGTAGGGCTGGCTTCACCCCCCATCCCCACCCAGCCGCGGCAGAGCTCAGATCGAGGGCAGCGGCTGATCAGCGGCTCCGTGCCCGAGGGTGGGAGATGCTGGGGGGAGCCGGGCTCGGTGCAGCAGCAGGCGGTGGCCAAAAGCCCCTGGGCCTGTGCGAGCCATCTGCAAGACCGATGGCTTCCTGCCGGCCCCAGTGCTCCCGCTCCCTCCCATTACAGCGGTTGTGTTTGTTTTCGCTCGTCGTGCTGGAACCGGCCCCGGCTCCTCTGCCAAGAGCCGCTGGGCTGAACGCGTTGCTGTTGCTCCGCGCAGCTGCCGGGCCGGGCTCAGCCACGGGGTCCAGCAGCGTGATCGCAACGGCCACACAATCCAGCCAGTGTCTTAATCCCGGCCTTCCTGTGGGAGGAACGGCCCCGGCCTCCCCCCGCACGCTTCCGCTCCTTGTTTGCCTTAGTCCATCCCAAACAGCCCACAAAAAACTCAAGCCGTGCAAGCGATGCATCGCCGGTACCATGACCATCGTAGAGCTGTTCCCACCTCCCTCCTAACCATGCTGGGTCTTGCTTGAGCGTCCGGCTCACGCTGCAACATCCCATCGCTCATTTACCTCCAGATCTCGATTCCTAAACTGACTCTTGCTTGAGTAATTATTACCTCAAGTCCAGTTTATGTAGAGTTGTATCCACTTCCTTAAAGGAGCTATTCTTAAGTAGAGAAATATCCATCCGAAAAGCCACTGAAATCCAGCTTCCACCGGGAAAGCCTCAGTTTGCAGGCACAAGTTAAACCGGTGCAGCATCTCCAAGCCCGCACCAGAGTGAAGTAAACTGCTCGCAGGGCACTCGCACAAGGGCAACCCCCGAGCACTAGGATGGTCTGTGACCCAAGCACCACAGCGCAGGGCTTGCTGGGGGAGGGCAGCAGCGAGCCGGGACTCCCCGGGCTCATTTTCCCTCCCGCAGCAGACCCTCCCGCCTGGCACTTGGAACTGGAGCTGCAGCCAGCTCCTTGGATTCCCTGGAAAGCCGTCGGCGCCGAGCGAGGTCAGAGCCCCCCGCGAGATCAAACAAGCAGCCGAGGGAGAGGAGAAAACCTGCAAGTGGGAGGTTGAACACAAAGATGTCACAAAGCCGGGACAGAAGTCACCCCCCTACCCCAGAGAGCGCACTGCACCAGAGCCTGGGTCTCCCACGGGCGAGGGGGCTTTGCTTTTCCCTTCCACGCTGGGAATTCAGACCGCAGGACGGATGGCTTTGCTTCGAGGAGAGGTACGTTAGAGGCAACTAACTTTACAGCAGGAGCAGGCAGAGGGGTGCTTAGGCGAGGGCAGAGCGCTCCCTTCCCGTGCCTCTGCAAGAGCACTGAGGGACCATTGAGGGGCTGTGTTGTCCTTGGCCTCCTCTCACACATCCCGCGTGGTGGGACATGGCACACGGGCAGGAAAACCTATTCATCGGAGACGGAGGGTAACGAGCGCGATCGTTTTGAAGGCTATATATAAATGAGTGTACAAACATCAGGAAAACGCTTTTGCCTGGAACAGCGGTTAGTGGGGGAAGCTTGTGGCAGGAGAAACTAGTCTACAGTGGAAAATAAATCCAGCAGCAGCTTAATGAGCTTCTTATTAGCTCTCCTTTGTCTCTGGCATCCAGCACAGGCCACTTGCTTGAAACCCAGTACGGATGGAGCCCTCTGCTTCGCCCCAGATGCCCCATGGCACGTTGCTGGTGGTGGAATGATGTGGGCACATCCCCTCAGCTGCATCCCTGGCACGCTGTCCTCCATCCGCTGGGGCTACTCGGGGCTGTGCTCTCCCACGGTGGCAGCCAGTTTGTGACACGCAACTTGTTCCCCAAAACCCACAAAAGCAACCCCAAAACTGGGCTTAGAGTTGGTCAGGCTAGAGACAGGCGTGCGGCCCTGACAAGGGGGAAGGCGGAGGGCGAGGTGCGCACAGACAGCAACGCCAGGCTCCAGCTGAGGCTCCCTGTGTGCACGCAGGCATTACGGGAAGGGTAAGGATTCAGATCCCACCCTCCGAGAGTGGCTGGAGAGCCAGCAAGAGAAAATCTTTTACCAGAAGGCCCTGAATGTATTGTTTTAATATCTCCTCGCAGGCCAAGAGTACAGGGGCCTGGGCAGAGGGAAGCGGCGAGAGCTGTTTGCACACCTGCCTTCCCCTTGGCCGTTCCCCTGTTTTCCAAACAACAGAGACAGAGGGAGAGCAGGGGGAAAGAGGGATTGATTTCACAAGCGAGGCTCCAACCCCTGCCTTCGGCAGATGAAAGGCCAAGGCAGCCCCTGCCCAGATGAAAGGCAGGGCACAGGCTCTGCCTGCGCACCCCGGCGTGGAGCGAGCCGGCGTGGCAGGGCCCCCGGAGAGGTGCGGACCACCAGCCCTCCCCTCCGGGCTGGGGGCAGCGGCGTGGCAGCAGAGCTTCGCCAAGGTTTCACAGATGCTCCTCCGTTCCCCCGCGAGCCCCGCGGTTCAGCGTGGGGGTATCCGGGGAAGCTGGAGCTCCCCAGAGCTTCGCCTGAACTCTGTCCCTCTGAGCGCAAGGAGTGACCTGCCCTGCCAGCACGGCCACGGGCAGGGCTGTCACAGCCCTGCATCTTTGGGGGACGGCACTGGGGATGGCTGCGGGGATGGCAGAGGACGGTCAAAGGGCCCATCTCGACCCCAGGACCTCTCCATCCGTTCGGTGCCCTCAGGTCCAGCGGCCAAGCAGGCAGAGCCACAAGAGGGATAACTCAGTCTCTTCCCCTTTGGCTAAAAAGCCACGCAGCGGAGCACAGCACACAAGCTTCGAACTGCAGGGAGAAGGGCAGAGATTCCTGCCCGGTGTAGCCACCCCCTTTTTCCGTTCAGCAGCTGTCACAGGGCAGCGATGGAAAGAGAGGATGGAAACAAGGACGGAAACCGCGAATTCCCTCCTAAGCCTCTCCAGAGAATCCAGCAAAGCTGTCTCCCCTTCCTCTTCCCACAGGATCAGAGCGAGCAAGAGGGCAAGCACCTCGTGACTTGCTCTGCCCTCGCCTCAATCCCCATTCCGAGGAGTTTCAGTAACCCTGGCTGTGAGAGCAGCCTCCCTCCCAGCCGGCGGAGGGTGGGTTGGTTTGTTGGCTCCCGGCTTGGGCAGATGCCTGCTGGCTGTCCTGCTCCCACGCTGCAAACAGCACGAGCAACAGGTTTATCTTTACTAGAAGCAGGGGCTGGCATCTCCGCCAAGCTAAACCACACGGCGGGAATGCAGGGAGAGACATGGCACAACAAGAGGAGGAAACAAAACAGGAACAAAAGCTAAAAAGGAGACAAATCTTCAGCACGAAAGCCCTGCAAGAAGGCAGTACCCCTGAGCCGATCAAGATCCAAACCTCCAGTTCATCAACCCACAGCTTGTACCTTTTTGGCCAGACAGCTCCTCACCACTGATCAGCACGCAGACCTCGGAGCCCCGTTCAGGGAAGCAGAAGCTGACAAACTGGCGAGGAAGCGCCCACTTCCCCACGGCCTGGGCGCAGGGGGGGTGGCGGGGCGAGGCGACGGAGAAGCCCAGTTTCTCACGAGTGTCTGAGTCCCGCACGCAGAGCGAAGCGCCTCAAGAAGGGGACGTGCATTTCAACACAGACACCCAGGCGCTGGCAGCCAGCCAGCCACGAAATAAAGAGCAAGGAAGCGCTCGTAACGAGGAGGACTTCAGGTGTAGTTTCACTGGTGGTGAGCTCAAACGAGAGGTAATTTCGGTGTGCCCACGGGGGGTGGAGAGAGGACACCCGCCCCCATTCCCCTCCAAGAGAGCATATGTTTGTTTCTAATATATTTATAGAGATGGGATTGACCAAGTCCCCGTTGCAGTCTGGAGTGTCATCACATGAGATCCCTCCCTGGAAGACGGGAGTTTCCAGGCGAAGCCAAGTGCCAAAAAAAGGTCCAAACCTCCCAAGGGCCAAGTCCCAGAGCGGATCCGCTCGAAGCGGTTGTTCAAGTTACTGTAAAAAGGGTCACGAGGAATTGCGAAAGGAAACCAGTTTACCATGGGAGCACTTCTGGCTTGCATTTTTATTCCTCTGGACAAAACAATATCAGTCAAATTCACAGTCAACAGAAGTGAATCCTTTTTGAAGGGGCGAGATGAGAAGTCAGCCCTCTCTGCACAGCAGCGCTCTATGTGATGTGCAGCACATATTGAACCCCCAGCGAAAAACTGAACTGAACCCATAAAAACCAAAGTGATTGCTGCTTGGCCATCATTTGCTGACGTCTCTTGGGTTGTGTCACTGGTTCCAATACCTGCTGATCAAGTACCAGCTTCTGTTCCTCCTCCCATACATCAGCTGCTACCAAAAATTGCCGAGTAAGAGCTAAGCAGATGCTGCAACACGGCAAAGGTAACTAAGTGCACAAAACAGGACAGGCAAACATTGAAAACATGTTTGTTTTTGTTCCTGAAAGATCAACATACCCCCTCATTAGCTAATGAGATCTCAGCAGCACTCACCACCCAAGCGCTTCCTCCCTTCTCAAAGCCTTGGCCGCAAGGCAGGCTACACGCAGAAATAAACTACTGGAGCCAGCAAGGAAGAGCCCTTCCACGCAGCCCCGGCGCTCAGGGCCAGGTTTTCCCCTTGAAGCATCTGCTCAGACGTTGTACGTGGCCCCAGCCCAGTGCCACGACCTGCTCTCCAGCGCTGCTCTGCGCGGGCTTACCCGCGTTTCACCAAGCACGAGCCCAGCCAAGCGAGCAGCAGGGCGCTGCCAGGGCTGCTATGGCCGGGTGGCTGCTAATTACTGCGGAGCATGTGACAGAGGGTGCAGGAGATTCCCTCGCTTGCCTTGAGCAGCCAGGCTTGCCAACACGAATCACACATCTACCGCATGTTTTAACTCACCCACTTCCCGGACAGAAGGGGAAAAAAAAAAGTTAAAGAGGTTACAAAACTCAACGGATTCTTCTCTTTTTGTACCATAACTGACGCCGTCCCCAAAACCAGGTCATGGTATTTTGCTCCAGAAGGAACCTCCTGCTTTCTTGCCTGTGCTGGGTTTCTTCAGAGAGAAGAGGTATTGCAGAAACAGAAGCAAATCAGACTTTGGGCAATGAGCTTGCAGCCACGTGCAAAAGCAGGGTCTGCCGGGCTGCCCTTCTCTTTCAACTCGTCCTCCAGGAGCTGCAGACATGCCTGGCTCCAGCAGCTCGGAGCAGACATCAGGTGTGCTCCGAAATTTTGAGATGGCAGATAGCGGGAGAGGGTTAATGCTCCTACAGGGATCATCCCCACACACCTTTCCAGCGGAGGGACTCCCTGCCCTCCTCAGCCTCTGATGAGCCGGGCTCGTGGCTGCCTTTTGCAGAAGAGGTAACAGCAGGGTGGGCGGTGAAGGGCTGAGCAGTGGTTAGCGCTTATCTGAAGTCCTGCTTCACGACCTTCAGCAAATCCTGTCAACCCCCACACCTCCATTTCCTTCACCATTAAAAAACCAAAACCAAACAAAACAAAAAAAACAACAAAAACCAACACAAAAAACCAATCCAGGACTTTTACTGTGCTTCCTTCCTGATCCTTTCCTTGCTGCATTAGCTCACAGAGACGGCATGTTTTGGAAGCACAGACGAACACATCAGTGCCAAGGATCATTGTTTATTCCCGTATTACGGATTTTGACACCTGTTCGCAGTCACGCTCACAAGTCTGGCCTCCCGGCCCCGGGTCAGCACACCACTCTGCTCGTGACCACCTCCTCCTGTCGTACATTCCTATACGAAGTGTTTTCCAGGGTTACTTTCAGCAAATAAACCAGCCCGGCCCATCCTGGCAATTGCTGACCGATATTAGTGCTTTGCTGTCAACTCAGGACGGCCCAGAGCACCCAGGGGCAGGAGGGGCACACGGGTCTGACCCGCTGGAACGAGGACCACAGCCAGGAAACAAGCAGGTACCAGAAAGGTGACACCACCAGGGCTTCTCAGAGCTGGAAACAGCACAGGTGTCGCCATTTGAGAAGATTATTAAGCCTGGTAAGGAGAGAGGATCATCCCCACCGCACCCCAGGGCACAGCAGAGGTGGCCATGAAGCCGTGGCAATGCCCAGCCCGGCATGTCCTACTTGTGCTCCTCCAGCAGCCTCCGCTGCTGCTCCGCAAGTGCCAGCTTTCACATCCCTGCTGCTTCTCTGGAAGTGCCAGAGAGGGCGTCTGGAACATATTCCCCTTTCCTTTACCATCCCGAAGGCGAGGAGGTTGGCAGCTCAGAGCACCCACCGAACCACTGTAAGCTGGCGCTTTCCAAAACTCGCGAAGTCCTCTCGTGCTTTGCTCCAGGGCGCTCGGTTTGGTTACAGACCCCTTGTCCTCCCGAACCCAAGCAGGACACGTGGAAGGATCTGGTTTCAGGAACATCAGTAATTATAGATCAGGGTTGACGAGGGAGGAGCTCGCAGGAACAGCAACAACACTTCCCAAGGCACAGGGTGTTACAGACTCGGAACAGCGTTTCAATGGAAATCCAGGAAAGCAGCAAGTGGAACAAGCTGTCGCTGCAAACGGGAGCGCTGCTGGCAGCCGCGAAGGTCGTTGTTTGGCAGCGCTGCGCACGCCAGGACCCGTCTTAGTTTTCCCCGAAGTCCCAGTGTCACTGGGACACCAGGAAGCGTCACCCCTCCTTCGGATGGGGCGATCAGAAGAGCAACGAGGGGTAGAAAAGTAGCAGCAGGCCAACGCATTGCTCTGGATCACACACACGTGCGTGCAGCCAGCCGTCCGGAGCCAAGTGCCCAGCAGGCCAGTAAGTTTTAGTGCTGGGCTGCCAGTGCTCCCAGATCTAGGAAAACACCCACAAAACCAGTAGCAAGCCTTCTCCTCGTCACAGCGACAGATATTTTAGATCCCATGGGCTAACCAGGGGGAAAAAAAAATAAAATAAATCCACCAGCCTGTAAGTTTTGCTGTGCTTACACTCGGGCTCCCAGAAAAGGGCTCCTGGTTTTGTAGACCTTAGCAAAACACCCGGGGCACCAGCCGTGCCGCTCTGATCCCAGGACGCAGCTGACAGGGAGCGATTATGCCCAGGCACAAGTTCAGATGATTCAGCAGGGCCTGGGAACGTACGCACTGAAATGGTCGGAACAAATCACCGTGTTCGCTGCATCTCCATTTCAACCACAGAGCAGGAAAAAAAAAAAGAGGAGCCCTGAGCTGGACTGCGTATGTCTTGTAGGGAAAACTCCAGAGAGCATTAGAATGACTTTGCTACACAAACCAGTTCAACACCCTCTTAGGGAGCTAGAGAGGAACGGTGTTTCCTTAACATTTTTGGCCACATTCACACAACAAGAGCTGACGGAAGGAACAGAGGTTTCCCCGCGTTTTCAGCGGCGATACGAGCAGCGATGATGTCGGTGTGACCCTGCTAAGCCTCCTCTGCTAATTAGAGGATCGCAGGGCACCCTGACCATTTGGATTTCTGCCTTAGCCCCTAGAAAACAAAACGCTCGGGCAGAGCGTTGGCACCTTTTGTAACACCGGCACCATCTTGGGGGCATGGAGAGAGCAGCAGAGGCAAGCAGCAAGGCAACGACTACCACTTCCCAACACAGCAAACTGCCGGGAGCTCAGCGGGCTCCACCAGCTCCAGCCCCAAGCTCACACTCACCAACAATCCTTTTCCAGAGATCCCCACGTCCCTACGTCCCACAACATAACACGCACCCCACGGACATGAGAACCCACTGATTTTTTTTCAGAGACGTGGGTCTCTGCCCATCAGCCCTCATGGGGTTAACAGCTTTCAAGGCCTAACAGCTCTAGCAGGATCTAAATAATCAACTTCAAGGTGAAAAGCCGATTGGGGCACTTTCAGAAATATTCCAGATTTGCACTGAGATGAAATCAAGAGTTGCATTAAACAAATGTTTGTAAACTTCAGCCAAGATAGGGATTTGAGCTTCGGTTCCCACCACCGAGGTGACTGCACAAAACACTGCTTGTTTTGAAGCCATCTCACCCATCCTCTCTCCTGCCTGACAAAGCCTTTCCTAATGAGACATTCATTAGGCAGTGGGATGGTTCACAGCAAAGTTTGTCTTAACAGACCATCAAAGAAATGCTTCCCTATCACCTCAGGTAGGAAAGCTCATCTGCCCTTTTAAACCACCAGAACTGTTCCCTGTCTCCATCCCACATCTCCATCACAGGGTTGAACGTGCATGTTCTGGTTTTTGACATTCCGAGTTCCAGTTCCCAGACCAGGGCAAACCAGAAAATGCAGCACGAGGGCAACGATTCTGGTTAGCACGGACACTATGTGGCTGTTGCTACCCACAAGCCTCAGGGATGTGCTGTGGCTTGACCCAGCACCATGAGAAATGTTCGTGTTTCTGGCTTGTGCTTTCACCCTGCCACCTCCTCCCCAGTCAGGATTCCCCTGCAAACCACAGCCTCCGCAAAGCCCACACTTTCGAGCAGAACCTGTCCACAGGGATCCTCAGGAAAGCACCCTCACACACACACACACACACACACACACACGTACGTCAGGGCTCTTTGCAAAGCCAGTCTGAAAGACCTGACCCAAATGACCTCAGATATTCACAAGCTCTTGGCTAAGCCTTGGAGGACACGGACATTTTCCAGACACTATGATCATAACAGTGATATCAGAGCATTTTGAGAAGTCATCCTGAAAGGAAGATACATCTCCAGTCAGTTCTGCTCCAAACCCTTCTTGCAATCAAGCAGGCCTCCAGTGAACATCATCCCAAAACATGTATTTTGGGGAAGAGGCATTCCACAATCTCCTTGACCAAAAGGCTTCGTATTGGCATTAATCGTTCCACTCTAAACTCTGCTTTGGGAAAGCAATTTCCTAGGCCTTCTGCCAACGCAAGCACATTTCAGAGTATGAAATAAAAAAAAAAAAAAAAAATTAGTTCTACAGAAAAATCTTACTTGTACTCACTCTGGAAATCACTTCTGCTTGTCTAGACTTTCTCAGAGTCTCCAAAATCCCTGCAGCAGCGATAAGCAGCCTACTTCTGAGTAGTGACACGTCTAGAACAGCAGAGATGGCTCTGCCGTGCCTGATGGGGAAGCAGCTACGCAGCGTGACAAACCTGGGGGTGTCAGCAAGGGCAGTTGTTCCTGCTAGAAAGCAAGGGAGCCAATATACTCACAAAATAAACCAACAGCTCCAAAATGTCACAGTCAGGGCAAGCCTGGCTGGGTTCTGGCAGCAAGTAACCTTTCAGGCATAAGAACTGTAACATCATCTCACCCAATTAAAAAATCATTTGCGTGTCAGGACCCAGTGGACGAAGGAGCCCGAGAGTCTCTTGTCGTGCTCATTCCTCAGTCCCTAAGAACATTCGCAGATTTCCAGTTCATAACTCAACAGCCGCAGCCGAAATAGTCCCCGAAAGGCAACAAGACGTACTGAACAAAAATACATATTTGTCAACAGGCGACACGCTAGCGAGAACCGTTAACAGCAGCAAGCAATTCTGCACAACAATGCTCTTCTGATCAGCGAAGCCTCATGTGGCTCATTACAAAATCCCCTCTGCACGCTGCAGAGATCCTTGGAAGTCCCTGCCTCGAAGGCCAGAACAGAGACAGCACAACAGTTGCACAAACTTGACACAGAAAACCACATCTCCGTCCGGCCAAACACCTCAGACACGCGTTGCGGCGCAAATAAACGCAGCCCCACGGCGCAGCCGGCCGCAGGGAAGGCTTTCGGGCATCGCCGCAGAGGTCTGCGGGCAGGACAACCTCCGCCTGAGCCCCTGGGACCACCTCCTCGAAAGCCCTGCCCCAGCTCGGCCGTGACCCGCGCAGCTTTGTCCCACTACGGCAGTTACGCGGCGGTAGACGGTACCGGTACTGCGCGTCTGGATCGTCAGGGGATTATTTACCCAAGCACGGTCCCTGATCTCTCGTGCCCTCCCCAATCTACAAGCGCCGATTTCAGTTGTAAAAAAACAGTGACATAATCAAATATTAAGTCGCTATACTTTGGCGGTAACAGTCAGCTTAGAAGAACAGGATTAGACCACGATACTCACACTCCTAACCATAATCCATAAAGATTGTCTCCAGAAACTGAACAAAAACAAGGCATAGAGTCTAAATTTAAAAAGAAATTTAGGCAAGTTTAAGCTCGTGGACAGAAGTGAAACTTCCTGAAAGCAAGCTGCACTTCCTAGGCTCTTCCCTATCCTTAGTTTTTAAAAACATACGTAGGAGAAGCGCTTTGGTAGCTCGCCCGCGTGCGGAAGGGAAGGGTTACCTCTCCGGAGCAGCTGTCCCCGTCTGCCTGTCGCCGAAAGCCACCGTTCAGTTACCATGTCAGCACGGAGAGCTGAAAACCGAAGTGATCTGCAAGAGAACACGACGTGAACTTCCACGGCTGTGCTGAAGGCCAGATATTTATGCTGCTGGGAGAACTGGGCCGGATCCAGCGACAGCTCTGAAATTTAAACACACGCTCCCTCTACCGCACGCTGAAACCGTAGGCTGGGGTGACTCCCGTCGGGCTGCGGCAGCTTCTGCAACCCGGGAGGTAGAGCCAACCCCCGGGTGGCCCAGCAGAGACAGCCCCGACCCCTCCCCAGCTCTGAGCGTCAGGATGTCACCCCTGCCTTACGTCACCCGCAGCCAGAGGCTGAGCTTTTATGACAATGCATGAAGTTGACGCTAGAAAAAGGTCTGTGGTGGCCATAAGGTGACTTGCTTAATCCTCCTTTAAGAGGCTGCCAGAAAGTTACTGCAACTTTAATGAACTTCCCTCTCGGGTGGTTGAAACTTAAGGATTCGACAGAGCTCGTTCACTCTTCTCGGTTTTCCCGGTAACTCTGCAAATAGCCTCGTACGAATTTCAGGCTCAGGAGAGCAGCAAGAGACCAACGCTGAATAAAAAAAAAAAAAAACGGCTTACGAGGCTTTGAACTCGAGGACTTGGAGAAAATATGCTCTATTTTTAGATGCAGTTATGCAGACTAACTGGACTAACATATTAAACAAAGATGTTGTGAACACGATGCTACTTGAACCCATGTACCCTCCCTGACATTACCCAGGCTTAGCTGCTCCTCCCACCCCAATGGAAAAGCCCCGGTTCACGTCGCTGCCTCCAACACGAGATGACTTACAAGGCAGCCAAGTGCCGGTGAGGAACCCGGCATCGCCAGCCCCTCGCCGAGACGGGCGCCTCGGCAGGCAAGTTCAGGGCAGAGAGCGAATCCCACCCAGCGCCACACACCCTCCTGCGCCTCCCGGCTCTGACACGGCACCGGGAGCTGCAGCTGCTCAGAAACGGATGAAAAAAAAAGAAAACAAATCCCCTGCCCCAAAAGCTGAGGCTCCCGGCACACCAGCATGAGCGGGGAGGGGGATTTCTATGCCACCGAGCGGCCCAGGTACATCCAGGGGAGGGCGTGAGCGTGAGATCCAAAAAAAAATAACCCCAGTCCCGTGCACTGGAGCATCATTCGCATCCAGATCGCTCTTTCTCGCGGTCAGCGATGCAAAAATCACAGCCCCCCCCCCTTGCCCCTTTACAGGCAGGGGGGCTGGGAGGTGAGGTGGGAGCAGCCTGCCCGAGGTCAGCCGGGGAGGGAAGGGGCGCAGACCCAGCGCCCAGCCCTCTGCTGCAGTGGGGGCCACAAAACCCGCGCTCAGGAACTTCACTTTCACAGCAGGACGTTAAAGCAGGTTTCTCATCCCCTCCTCCCAAATTGGAAGGTAGGTTTTTTTTTTCTGAACGCCCCAGACAAAGTTTTTCTTTAACCTTCCCGATGAGGAACAATAATAAAGTCGTTGCAACCCCACTGGCTCATCAGCAGCGGGCTTTCTTCATCTCCACCAGCAATAAAGCCCATCCCTGATTCAGTTGCAAAGCCTAACGTTGACACTGTCGACGAGGGCGTGAATCACAGGCCGGCAGGGCACGAATCACACCCTGAGCTCTCTCCCATCACGGATCAGAGCGCTTTGCTCTGCCAGGGATCCGAGAATTAAAACTAAATTGCTGGCTCACCTCGTCCTGCTCACAGCTAAATGCCAGGGCATGCCCCATCGCCACCACACGCAAGGCAGTACTCGCCCCAGCTCAGCAGGGCACGGAGGGAACCTACCAGCACATCCCTCCTCCAAGCTTCCTCTTGTATCCCTGGCTGACAGGCGGTAAGTCAGGGAGAAAACTCCCGCCTCAGCACAGCCTGGAGCACGTTTGCACCCGAAGGGGAAAGGGACTCTCTGCTGAAGGCAGCAAGGGAGTTTGCACGAAGAGAGGCGGCAGGAGGAGGGCTGAGGGGGCAGAAACGAGGAATGGGACACGAGCTGCTTCAACCTGCAGGTCACCAGGCCAAGAGATCCACACTGCTGCCAGCCTCGGGACTCCGATTCACGGGGTGGCCACCGCTGCATCCTCTTTCCCCGCCCAGATCCCTCTGCATCACCACGACGGGCATTGCCCGGACCCTACGGCACATCCAAAGCCGGCTTGTCTCCCTGCCCACCCACGGCCAGGGGCTTTCCCAACAATTGGGGGGCTCAACAGACCGATTCCTTCCCACAAGGACACTCGTGCGCAAGGCACAGCTGTCGAAGGGGAAGGTGGCCAAGGCTGAGACAAGCGACGCCGGGACGCGGCCTGAAGCCCTGCAGATACAATACAGCCGATGACAGAGAGATGCTTTGGGAAAAGCACAGATGGGATGGTCACAGCGGGTCTGTATTCCCTCCTGCTCCACTGACAGGCTGCACCTTCCGCTGCTTTTCCTCTCCGTGCCTTGATTTTCCACCCAGGGACACTAAAACACACCTACCTTGTAAATAGGTTTTGCACGTTAATTCACCGGCTTCTGTAAATAGGTTGGAGGTTCCCTGATCATAAACAAACAGGGCCGTTAACCACCACTTGAGGTGGAGTCAGTGTACACAAACTTTTGGAAGTCTAGCAAGGCCAGGAGGCCTTTCGACCACGTGAAAAAGGGGAGCTCAAAACTTATCTGGGGAGGAACAGTTCAGTGTAACAACAGGATCTTAGGGGGTTAAAACAACCGAGCTTGGAGCTAGCCAACAAGGAAGGAAAAAATGCAACAGGTTGGGAGAACAAACCAAAGGAGGGAAGCAGGAGGTAAAAGAAAACTAGGTCTCTTTTTCAAAGTCCTGCCACCTACTTCTGCATGTTCCTTTACTTTCCACCTAGGATTTTTTACAAGGGCTTTTAAAGCTCATTAAGAGTTACACTCAACCCAGCTCGCATGCAGGTACCACCTTCCTGCGTTCAGCTATGACTGTTCGCAGCGTGGGGACAAGCAACCTCACGCAGAACTCTCAAGGGCTTTAGAGCCACTATTTAATAAAGGCAGCAGTTCCCCTACTTTACAGGTGGAAAAAGCACAGCATAAAAAATAAACACCTTTTATCTGGGATCTCAGGGAAAGCAGGAACAGAATGGGGAGATAGGAGAGATGAGAAAAGGACTCGCGGATCCTTTCTCCTCGAGCAATCCCTCACCTGATGCACCATTCCAACCCTCTTGCTTCTCCCCCTTCCAGCCCCAGATCCCATCAGTACCCCTGGTACCCTAAAACCACAGGCCAGTTCCCCCTCTGCCACCCCACCCCTGGGAGGGAAGAAAGGCAGACTGTCCCCCCCAGCCTCCCTCGTTTGGGCCACGTCCCACCCTCCGTCTTCTCTGATTCCCCCAGCAGGAACGAGAGCCTGCACCCTAAAGTCACCGACATGTCCCTGCCTCCCCAGCCCCCTCCAAATCACCGTCCCCCCAAGTCTCTCCCTGGCTTCTCGACGCTCAGACCCATGCCACCAGAGCTCCCCGTCCCCTCCACCCCACACCCTCAGAAAGCCCCCATCTCCTCAAACCTACACCCACAGAGAGCCCCTGTCCCCAGCCTCATCCCCCTCTCCTCGTTATCCCTCATCCCACAGCACACTCCGCCCTGCACCCCCACACCCTGCCTCCCACCTTCTGTCCTCTCTACGTTCAATGTCCAACATCCCCTGTCCCTGTCCCAATAACCCTGTGCCCTTGTCCTCCACATATCCACATCCCTGCTGCCCCACACCCCTGTCCTCACTGCCCTACAGCCCATACCCCTGCCCCCCACACCCCCCACTCCTGCTGCCCCACACTCCACATCCCTCACACACCCCTTATCCCCACAGCCCCATAACCCTGTGGCCTTGTCCCCGACACTTCCACATCCCTACTGCCTCACACCCTGACCCCTACACCCCCCTATCCCCACTGCCCCATAACCCTGTCCCCACTGCCCCACAGCCCCTATCCCCCACACCCCCCTATCCCCACTGCCCCATAACCCTGTCCCCACTGCCCCACAGCCCCTGACCGCCACACCCCCCTATCCCCACTGCCCCATAACCCTGTCCCCACTGCCCCACAGCCCCTGACCCCCACACACCCGTCCCCGCTGCCCCATAGCCCTGTGCCCTTGTCCCCCACACATCCATACCCCTGCTGCCCCACACCCCCAGTTCCCCGCACCCCCCTATCCCCACTGCCCCACAGCCCCTGACCCCCACACACCCGTCCCCGCTGCCCCATAGCCCTGTGCCCTTGTCCCCCACACATCCATACCCCTGCTGCCCCACACCCCCAGTTGCCCGCACCCCCCTATCCCCACTGCCCCACAGCCCCTGACCCCCACATACCCCAACCCCGCCACGCCCCCTGCCTCCCATGTCCCTGTCCCCCACGCACCCCCTGCCCCCCAGCTCCCCACACCGTGCCCCGGCCCTCCACCCCCGGCCCCCCCCCGGCTCCCCGCAGGCCTTGCCCCGCTCACCTCCCGCCACAGCCCCGCTCCCGGCCCGCCGCCGCCGGCGCCCCGCTGCCCCCCACCCCCGCACGTCACCGCGCCCGCCCTGACGCCACCACATACCCAGCATCTCGCAGCCAATCGCCGCTGCCGGGAAGTCGTTACGGCATCACCACGGCAACGGCCCAAGCCCGCCCCGCCCCTCCCCGCGGCGCCCCCTGGTGGGCGCAGACCGCAACCCCCCCCCCCCCCCGCTCCGGCGGGCGCGGGGCCTCATGGGAAATGTAGGCGCTGCTCGCGGGGCATGATGGGGGGAGCGGGGGTGGAGGCCCAAAATGGCGGCGGGGGTGGGGGGGGGGGGTGGCGAGCCGGGTTTGCTGTGCCGCCGGCTCCCTCGGGGACGGGTCTGCTCCGCACAGGGGAGCCCGAGTGGGCCCTGTTCCCCCTCGGCGTCACGGCCACCTCGTCCCGGCTGGGCCCAAGGCTTCCCCCTGGGCCCTCACCGCCATGGAGGGAGAGGCGGCCAAGGCCGCGCAGCGCGGGCTGGGGGGGGGAACTCGTACCCTGCCTGCAGGCGTGAGGGCAGAGGGGATGGCAGCCGCCCCGGGGAAGTCCCCGCTAAACCCTCCCGGTCAGGCCCGTTCGTGGCTGTAACTGGGAGTTCGTGGCTGTAACTGGGACGTGGCTCGGAGGGGAAAGCCCCGGAGGTGGTGCTGGGCTCCATGTCACAGGCAGAGTGGCTCAACTGGAGGCTCTCGCTGTGGCAGGGGTGGAAACTGAGCCCTCGCCGGGCAGTCCTGGGCAGGAGGCCCAGCAGTAACCGCGCTGGCACAGGGAGGGAATAGGGATTCCTCTCCGGCAGTGACACTGGGACCTGAGGTGACACCCGCTCTGCCAGGCTGGGTGTTTGGCTGGACGCTGGGACCATCACAACGCACCGCTCGAGCTGCCTGCGAGGTGCCTCCTCCTCCCCTTCCCAATCTGAGCCCCTCGCTGCTCTCCACCCCCCAGGGCTGCTGGATCAGCTGCCCACCGGGGTCTGCAAGCTTGCTTCCTTGAGGGCTAGGGTGGAGCGAAGTCCATACCTTCACACCCTAGGAAAACCTCGGCGCTGGTTAATCAGATAAGTGATGTCACGTTTTAAAAGCGCCGGCCCCGTTCCTGCCGCAGTTGCTCAAGGAGCAGCGCAGAGCTCAGGGGATGCCCCTCGTCGACGCAGATGGAGCCACAACGAGGATTTGGCCTGTCCTTCCCGAAAACACGGAACGCAGCAGGACGGCGGGGTTTGGGCAGAGCTGTGGGTTCGGGGCTGCGAAAGGCTCGCGCAGGGAGAAGCAGCAAGGTTTGTCTGTGACTCTGCGAGGGCTCACGCACGTGATGTTACCCCAGGAGAAGGTCTCTGCTGGTGGGAGCTGCTCTTCCCCAGTGCCTCCATGAGCTCTCCTGCTGCAGGAGTTTATCCTTGGAGGCCAGGCCGACGATGCGCATCAACTGCTGAGTTGGGTGAGCTCCAGCCCTCGGTCGGCCGCTCCGGGAGGATGAGACCGATCCGGGCGCATCCAGACTTGGCGGCAGATCAAAGGCAGGTGCTGACACCGGTTCCGGCTGTTCCCTCCACGCCTGTCCTTGCCTGCGGCGATTAACGTGCAGCTTTTTGCCGCGGGGGGAGCTCGGCTCTCGGGAGCAAAAGCGACGTGAGCTGCTTTCAAGGAGAGACGACGTGGTCCCGGAGCTGGTGAGCGATGACTCTGTCACCGGCAGGGATGTGGCCTCACGTCTCCCGGGGGGCCTGCGCGCAGGATGAGGAGCCCTCGTGACAAGGCCGTGGCCCGGAGCCACGGCGATGGGCGGAGGTGGCCCTTCTCCTCCCTGCCTAGGCGTGGCGCCGCACGTACCTGTCCCGGTGCCTGATTAGGGATGAGCTTGAGCCAACGAAGCTGGCGGGGGAGGATGCCAGCTCCCATCAGTGCACTTCCACCCAGCCCATTTCCTTCCCAGTAGACACCAGCACGCAGCACCCTCCCCGTTCTTGCTCTGCCTGTGCATCGGAGCAACGAGCAGCTTGGCCAGGGTCACCCCGGGAGGCTGCAGCGATTCGTAGCCCGGGCCCCCCACGCGCCTCGATGAAAGGCAGAGCCCCGGCCTCCAGTGCAGTCTGTTGGGAAGGTCTCGCTCCACCAGAAAACCTGTGCTGAGCAGAGGCAGCCTGGGTCCCAGCGATCCGGCCAGGATGGCACAGGGCCAGGCAGGGACCCCGAATCTACACGGGGCTGTAGGGGCCGCGCCGCTGCTCGGGACCACCCTGCTGCACCCCCGTGCAGCGGGAAGGAGGAGGAGGAGAGGTGATGAACTTCACCCGCGGCCCCTGCAGGGCCAGGGCCACCACGGCCATCACCACGGGCCCTCCGTGTGCGTCGGCGAGGCTGCGTGGGACCGGGGGGCTCGGGGCCACCCAGTCGCCCTCACGGGCACACAGAGGCACTTTGTCTCGGGGCAGCCGCGCGGCTCCCCTGGCACCCGCAGAAATGGCCTCTCTCGAAGGCAGGCACAATGAAAAATAATTGTGAAAAAGAAACACCGGAGGGGGGGAAGAGCCGTGCGAGCGAGCGCTGAAAGCCGCAGAGTAGGAAAGAGATTGTCATCTCCCTAACGAACGGCAGTTAATCAGCGTGAGCAACTGTGAGCCGGGGTTTGACGCGGGGCTTGTTACCAGTGCCTGTTTCCAGAGGGGACCCTTGTGTGATCGGGGGGGGCTCTGTGCCCTGTACAGTAAAGACCCCAAAGTCACAGGTGAATGGGACTGTATTTAAACAGAGGTGCTTGGAAAAACTAACCCTGATGTTGGCGGTTTTGGGGGTTTTTTTTCGTGCAGGTTTGCCAGCAGACTTGGCTTTTGTTCTCTTTTTTTTTTTTTAGGGAGCAAATTAGACTGGAGGAGACAGGCCAGGCCAGTGTTACTGAAGGGAGCTGCCGCGTCCACTGGCTCCTGGGAGTCTTTGCTGTTGCCTTCTGCGGGCCTTGGACCCGATCCTGAGCCAGGACTCCCTCAGTCCAAGGGCAGAGACCTGAATGAAGCCCAGAGCACTGCCACCTTCCTACACAAGCACTTAATTAATCAAATAGCACTTAATTAACCAAATAGAGGTCTTGGCCCTCCCAGACATTACCCCTGTGCCCTGCCTCGCAGAGGGGAGTTCATCGCCTACGGCCAGTTCACCAGCCTCTGGGGCCCTCCTAGCTCCTCCACAGACCAACCCAAAATCTGCTGGTGGAGCCTCTTTCCACGCCTGGCGTCTGATTTCTCCTGCTGGGCTCTTTTCTACATCAGGAATCAAAAACCCCCACACTGCTGAGGAGGGGAGGTCTGGTGCCTGCGGGGCTGCAGATGGGGGGGGGGGGGGGGGAAAGAGGTCTGTGGGCCAGCGCTTCCGAAAGCTTTATTGCTTGTTGGTTTGGGCTAACATCTACGTGACTCCGGGGACTACCGACCCCCTTCAGGGAATGTCCTTCAGGACACCCCGGCCTTCCCGTGGCGGCGGCGAGAAGGCACCGCTCAGTCTGCCAAGGCTTCGCCGGCAGCCGCCGTGGCAGGGCCGCGCACCCGGGGGGGGGGCAGCGGGCGATGTGGAAGGGCAGGAACCAAGGGGGAACTGCAGCCCCGGGCCAGGCGGTCCAAGACCCACCGCTGGCGTTTTTCTTTTTAGGCAGGGTGAAAACCAGAGTCTGGGGAGTTGAGTCCAAGTCCCACGCCTGGGCAGCCCGGAGGGGACAGCCCCACTGCCTTCTCCCCAGCGTCGGGCTGTCTGAGCCTCCTGGCGCTTCGTGGCTGCAGCCCTTCCCTGAAGAAGCATCTCTGCCTTCTATGTGGTCACCTCTAGGCTCCGTGCTGGTCCCCGCTTGTCTCCATCCAGAGACGGCCGTGTTGGCTGCGTCCACGCAGAGGGACGTGCTGGGCCCTGCAGTTCCCCGCTGGGCTCTGTCATCCTGCCGGGCTAGTTGGTGGGCTCTGTGGCCATGGTGTCCGCCTCCGGAGCCGGTGGCACGCTGCCGTTCCCACCGTTGCTCACGTTCTCCTTGCTGTTGTCCCTCGGGGGGTTGCTGCCTTTATCCTCCGCTTTCTGCTTGAGTTTGAGGGAGGAATCTCTCCGGGAGAGGAGGGGTTGGTAGCCAGCGAAGCCTCCTCCGCTCACGTTCGTACGCTTCTCTGGGGATGGACAGGAAAAAGGCGCTTGTTTACTGAGGTCCAAATTGACCTTTCAACTAAGGACAAGGGTTATGGGATCTCTCCTTGCCAGAGGCATTGGGGTATCTTCTCTGAAAGATGGGGCTCCTTCCAGCCCCTGGATGCCCCCAAAGGGGGGAAGATGGGTGGAAGACTGGGCTCGTGCCCCAGCGAGGCCGTGCTCAGGGGAGGGTGTGATGGTCTCCTACCTCCCGGCCCGATGGGGTGCATCAGTCGGTTCATCTGGACGTTCCAGTGCTTGACGTTGGTGCTGGCCTGTCGCAGCTTCCGCTGGGCCGCCTGGGAGGGGACGAGGAGAGGGGTCAGCCGCCCGCCCGCCAGCCCCCGACCTGGGACCGCAGGCAGGGGTTTCCCTTCCCTGAGTAAGCCTGGATTGGAGGCTCCCTCTGGGATGGAGACCCAGCTCACCCTCCTCTGGGTCTTCTGCTCCTCCTCCAATCCTCCCCCCTCCTCACACTCCCACTGTTGACGTTGACACCAGCACTGTTCCCCCCCCGGGGGAGGACATACTTGTCCCATCTCAACCACTAAATCACCCCGTGCCTGTGCCTGGCCCAGCTCAGAAAAGCCCTGAGGCAATGCCAGATTGGTCCCCAAAGCTGCTGGGTCTTCCCCAGTGTGGAGGTGACGCAGGGAGGGCTGGGAATTCCCCTGGGGCTCGCAGCGTGAAGGGATGCGGCACTGATGTGATGCTCACCATGACGTCTTGGTCCACCCGTTGCCTGTTCACTCTCACTTCTTCCAGCTGCTTCTGCGCCTCTTCCAGACACTTGTTCTTGTTCTCCATCTCCTGCTTGAGGACTTGCTTCTCCCGCTGAGTTTTGATGATGTATTCCTCTTGCTCCTCCTTCAGCTTCATCAGCTGCTTCAACTTCTCCTCTTCCTCAGCCAGTAGCCTGTCAACAAAGAGCAAGAGGTGAGGACATCCCTCTGCCACTTCATCCACCAGCTTCCCCCATCCCTGTCGGCATACTGGGAAGTCACCAGCGCACCCCAGTACCCCGGGGAGCACCGCATTGCCCCGAGGAGCTTGTCCCCGTACCCAGCTGCTGCCTTAGGAGTGGGTCTGGCGGAGGAGGAGCCGGGACACCTTGGTCCTACCTGGCCTGCGCGTATCTCACGGACTCCTCGTCCTGCCGCGCTTTCACCTCCTGCTGTAGGGCCTCCTGGAGACGCTCCTGCATGTCCTCCAGCTCCAGGATGCGCTTGCGCTGACGTTCTGCCTCCGCCTCCTTCAGGACCATCTCTGCCTGCATGGAGGCACGAGCCTGCGGCAGGGAGAGGAGCCGTCAGCACGGGCGGCCGGCAGAGCCACCGCCGCCGTCCCCAGGACCCCCTTGTCCCTGCACCCCTGGGGGGGGGGGGGTATGGAGATGAGCCCCTGGAGGGAGCTCCAAAGCAAGGCTGTTTCCCTGCTCCGGAGGCACACCGTGTCATTCGGAGCCAGCGCTGGCTGCGAGGTCAGAAAGGGGCTTTTCCCGGCCATCCCGGCACTAGCACTCGCCTCTCACCTGCCTCCCGGCTTCATACACCCCGGAGCAGGTTCTCCTCATCTCCTGCTCCTCGGGTATCTCACACATAGCGGTGCTGACCCCTCCATCCCTTGTCCCTGGTCACATACACCCCTCAGGAGCCCAGTGGTGATGGATGGCGGCGGCATTGTTGCAAGACGTGCTCCTAAAAGCTCCTCCAACCCCGCTGGGCCGCCACAGGCAAGGGAAGGGGAAGGAAGCACCCACCTCACGAACGACGGAGCCCCGTGGCAGGACATGCTGCGAGGCTGCACCCACCTGCTCAGCCTCCCGCAGCTGGATCTCCAGGGTCCTCTGCATCTCCTCGTGCTGCTGCCTCCGCCGCTGCTCCTCCTCTTGCAGGAGGATCTCTGCCTGCCGCTGGGCCTCCTTGAGCAGCTCCAGCTCTTGCAGCTTCCTCTCCTTCTCCTCCTGGAGCTGCCTGAGCCGCTGCGTCTCCTCCTCCTTGGCTGCCTTGCGCTGCTCCCGTTGCTCCCGCTGCTCCCGTCGCTTCTGCTTCAGGTCTTTGTGCAGGGACTTCTTGCCCTCCGCCTGCAGCCGGATGGCCGTCTGGATGGCTGGGGTGGGAAGGGGATGGTCAGGGAGGACACGGTGGGGAGCACAGGGAACCTGGGGAGGGGGCAGAAGGTGGGCACGGACCTAGCGTCCACTCCTGGCGCTGCCGGGTGTCGGAGGCGCTCATCTCGTAGGTGCGGGAGGAGGTCTTCACGCAGAACATGCACCTCTTCCCGTCCCGGTCGGGCAGTACCTGCAGGGAAAGGGCACAGGATGGCGTTACCCTCCCCGTACCCCACCTTGTCCCCACTTTCTCCAGCCCTAGGACTGGCTCTTCCACGCTCGTGGACGTCAAATTGTGTATTCTTGGGTTCCCCTTCGTGGGGTCTGGGTCTCCTGTCCCCAAGCCGAGCGTGGCCCAGGCCGTACCTCCACGCAGCAGTGCTTGTCCAACGTGATGCTCCCCTTCTTCTCCTTCCGTTCCTCGCTCATGTAGTAGGACAGGACACTGGGCTTCAGCATGAACCACCGCTCTGACCAGTTCCTCCTCAGCTGGCCCTTCTTCCAGAGGTAGCCCTGCGCCCGAGAGACACGGGGATCAAAACCGTGGTGGGCGGCAGGACGGGGTTCGTGCCCCAGGACGTGTGGGCTCCTTGCCTGTTTGAGCACATCCTCGATGACCTCCTGGTACACCTCCTCCACGGCCATGCTGACGGCCTCCTGCTCGATGCCTCGCAGGAACCGCCCCGAGTTCACCATGTCCAGGAACTGCCAGACCGTCAGCCCGCCCTGCCCCTGCGGCTCCTGGGAGAGGTAGTCATCCAGCTCGCAGGAGTTCAGCTCCACGTTCATGGCTGTGCAGATCTTCTTCAGCAGGTACTCCACCTGCGGGAGCGGGGAACTCAGCGATGGGGAGAGGCGAGAGCCATCCCCACTGCACCGACCCGTTTTGGAGAGCCCAAGACCACATCCCTTCCCAGCCTGGAGATGCAGAACCCTTATCCCAGAGAGATCAACCCTTGAGATGGTTGATGGTCATGGGCAAGGCATGTTCCAGGCAGCAGGCAGGCTCAGAAGGTTGACATTGGGTTAGAGCTTGACCACTACTGGGTTTTGTTTTTTCCTTTTAACCACAAGGCTGAGACGTTTTGGGCTTGTTTGCAGAGTGAGAAAACTCTGCAGAAGTCAAGTGCCTGAGGGAGAACAGACCCAACGCTGCTGTACCCGACACCCAGCCCACAAGGCAGGTGCCTCCGACCATGGCCCTGACCTCAGCACCGCTCTGGTTTCCAGCTGACGTTGTAAAAACACCAGAGAGGAGCAGAGAAACAGGTCCCTACGGAGAGATGAGCGTTGTTTGGGAACTGTAAATAAATTGCTTTAAGAAAGAGCTAAAATAAATGATATGACGTCAGGAAGGCTTGTTTCAGCTCACGTTTTGCTGCCAGCTCTCCTCTACCCACGATCTAGGGACCGAGGAGGGTGGGTGGCTGCAGAGCCCCACAGAAAGATGAAACACAGCATCCTCGCACCCAGATGGATTTTTTTTTACGTTATCTAAGTAGGAGAAGGGCAAGAATTTAATGTAGGGTTTTTTTTTTTCTTTTTCTTTTTTTTTGTTTTTAAGCTCAGCCCTATAAGCAGAAAGCTGATTCAGTTTGTCATGGTCTGGGGAACAGGAAACACCTCTCTCGGGGAGCAGGAAGTGCGGTCTGCGCAGCACTGCGCTACTTGGCTTTTCTTTTTTTGCCCTTTTCTTTTTTTTTTCTTTTTTTTTATTTTTTTTGCCTTTTCTGCTGATCTCAGGAGGTTGATGGTGTAGAAGCAGAAGGCAGCTGCTCGCCCAGCGGAGTTCCTCCTGACGAGCCTGCTTCTTTTGGCTTCTGAGCTTGTCCCTCCTCCCCAGATCTGCCCACCTTCTCGTGGGGGTTTGATCGGATCCCCCAGAGAAGGGAGAACCTCCCCCTCCGAATGCTGGGTGGAATTTGGAGATTTGGAGATCACTGCCAGCAGCTTTGCAGGGCAGCTGGGGGCAACCTCACCCTGAACTCTCCGGATGCTGGGCAGTGGGTGAGCACGTGGTGACAGCGGGCATGGAGAGGGACAACCGGCTCCGCTCTGCCACCGCCTCCGTGGTGGCACAGGCTGTGAAACAGCCCAAGAGACACAGCCCCATCCAGCCTGACAGCGATTTCGCGGGCAGCAACGTCCCGTTGTGCCAGACTTTCAAGGTTTCTTGTTATCTTTTCTTTCTCCCCATGAAAATCGGGAGTCCTCCTCCGCCACCGTGCTCAACTCAACCCTTGGGTGAGCCGCAATGGCTTTGGGCAAGGGACCAGCCCCAGGAAGAGCTGAGCTGCGGGTGCTCCTCGGTTGGGGCTCTGAGAACTGGCACGTTCATGTCACAGCAGGCAAAAGAGCTTGTTGGCATAGGCTTGGACCATGGAAGAGCAGTATGGACCAGCCCACACCTCATCCCCCAAGACATCTATAGGTGAGAGGCTTCAGCACTTTGGAGGGGTCCTCCCAGCTGCTCCCAAGTCATGCCCTTCTCCTTGGGCAGCGGGGGCGGCCGTGGGCATAGCCGGGGGTGCCCAGGGCAGGCAGCCCCCTCCTCCCACCCCTGTCCTGCTCCCTCTCGCACCCTGCAGCACCACATCTCGCAGGATGTGGTGGGACATGCCAGGAAGCGATAGCGGGATGTGTCATCCCCAAGCAGCACGCAGAGCCCCGGCAGGACGGGGATGGCGGTGGGAAGAGGCAGGTCCTACCTCGTCTGGCACCATGACGAGAGGGTATTTGTCTTCAGACAGGAAGTTGAAGAGACACCAGAGCTTGAAGGCATCTTGGTGGGATACAACGCTATTCCCGTTCCGGTCAGGCTTGTAATTCTTCTTCGCTGTCAGTGTCCAGCAGAGCTCATCGAAGTTTTCTTTGACAAAAGCACCTTCCTCCACCTGCGGGCGGGAGTCAGGGGGTGATCATGGTGCTGCAGGGCTACGGAGGGGGGTTCTGGGGAGGAAGCGCTGGAGGGGAGGAACCCCCCCCACCTGAAATCTCCTGTCCCTGACGGTGAGCAGCATGGGGTGACTGATACGTGGGACCCACAACCAGAGCGTAAGTGGCACTGACCCCACGATGCCAGAGGACGTGTCCCCAGCACAGGTCCCTTACGCAGGCACACAAGGTGTCCCGGCTGGTAGAGAAGATGCTACGGGACCCGCTGCAGCGCCCAGGCACCCCGGCACGGCCACGGCGGCTCAGCCACGTCCTGCTGGGCTTTGGAGCACCAGCAGCAACCCCATGGTGAAGCACATGCAGCACGGCGTGGTGCTCTGCCAAGCCCACCTCCCCAGTGCCTCCACGGCTTTGGGTCATTCTCGTTACCCCGTTTGACCACAAAGAGGAACTGGACCTCGGTGGAGGGAAGTGGTGGCCCATGGGCAGGCAGGAGCGGAGGCAAGAACGACGCTTCCATCAGCCTCTGCCCCACTGCCTGTCCACAAGCTTCTGTGACCGCTTGCCTGGCATCGCAGGCCGCTGCAGGCAGCGATTTTGGTGCGGCATTGGTGAGCTGCGATGGGGACCGAAGGAACCCGGCCGCATCTGGCTGCTCCATCCCAGCTGCGTGAGCCGTGTGCCGCCGGCACGAGGGCAAACCGCAGCCTGCAGCGGCAGAGCTGGAGAAGAAACTTTGGATGGCAGAAAGCCGAAAGCTCCTCTTACCAGGAAAACCCACTTCTTCTTCTCGGGCTGCCTCTGGGATTTCACTAGCCATAGCAAAAACAGAAGAAGCGGGTTTAAAGGTCATCTCCCAAAGAACCACATGGGAAACTGGAAGGGTTTTGGCCACTCTGTGATGGGGAGATTGGGCTGGGCTGGCCTTGGGCAGCTGCCTGCTGCGGGCAGAGCGAGCTGGGGAAGGCTCTGCCCTCACTCGCTGCAGACCAGATCAGCATCCCTGGACCAGGCTGGGCAGCTCCTGGGCAAGGCAAGGACCGGCACGGAGACCAGCACGGAGCACCACACACTGGGGAGAGGTCTGGCTCAGCCCTGGGAGGGAAGGGTTACTGCACCCAGCTCCGGGCCCCCCTTCTTTCGAGCACACAGTGGAAGAAAGTTGTCAGACATTTTTCCTCTCCTCACACGCCTGGAGGAAACGAGCACCCAGCCACAAAGTCTCGCTGTGCCAGACAAAGGTGCCTTTGAGCCACGTGGAAAAAAAAAAGGGCGAAAGTCCCTGCCCCCCCCAACCTCTGCTCCTGCCCCGGCGCTTCGTCCTCCTCCCTCTCCTCCTCTTTGCCAAATGAGGTCACACCTCAAATTTCGACGGGGGTGGAGAGGAAAAAGGGGCTGATTTCTCTCTCGGAGCCCTTTAGGAAACGTGGGCAGAGGTGTGCCTCCCTCCAGAGCCTTGGTGGAAAGGGCTGACTTCATCCTTGCCAAGGAGACGTTGAGTGTTAAACATTTCTCGCTCGTTTTGGCATTCACCTGAGCGCTCCCCAACCCTCTGTAGCCTTTTTCCACCCATCGAGGCATGGGGATCTCCAAGAGCAGAGGGGAAGCGGAGCCGTGGGGCTCCCGTGAGATGCCGGAGCAGACCACCACCGTGGTGTCCCCACCTGAGACGCAGCAGGTCCCGGGGGGGGGATGGCCAGAGGTCTCACCTTATCCAGGATGTACTTGTTGAGGTACGGCATGTAACCCTGGCTGGACACCGGCCCGTCGTCGTCATCGCGGAAATGCTCTTCCAGCGCCACGGGATCGTGGGGGATGCACAGCACCGTGTACAGGTTGTGAGACAGCACCTGGCCGAGCACGAGGGACGGGGAGAAGGTGAACAACCTCCAACCCTGCCCCAGCACATCCCCACCAGGCCACCCACCCACCGAGGGACCGTGCCCTGCCCGGCGTCACCTCCCTGCAGCCACAGCGTCGAGGCTTGGTTTGGGTTTGGCAGAGGGACAGGGGAATATTCCCAAGCGTAAACCTTAGAGAATCGTTTAGAAACAGGCAAAAATTGAGGATTTTTCCACATTTGTTTCATTTCTTTCTCAGCACATGGGCAACCTTTCCTTTTTTTTTAAAAAAAAACAGGTCTGTTTCAAACATTACAGAGCAAACAGGACATACTTTGATCTAGAAAAGATGATAAGTCACCCCAAGCCATGCTGTTTGGCAGCTGCCCTCAGTGATTTCTTGAAAACATAACTAACGGCGGCCCCTGGCCTGGCAGCGGTTGCTTTCCGCCAAAAAGACGCAAAGATGAAAATAAGAAAAAGATTTATAAGAAACTAAGAAAAGGTTTTGTCTGGAATGGAAGCAGACAATGGAGATCTGGAGATCTGCCATCTCCAGCAGCCGCCTGTGAGCATCACCAACCAGCCCATTTTTGCTCAAATCCCCCAAAACAAAGCACGTTTTGAAGGTCCCAAATTTCCCATGTGCTGGAAAGCCCACGCCGCTGCCGGGCCAGGAGCCAGAGCCTGGAGCAAGGCTGCCCATGAGCACCACCAGCATCTCCAGCTCATGATGCCGGCATGGCGGTTGTCTCCTTCTCTTTTTACCCCCCAGCAAGCAGGAGATGGTTAAACGAGTGTCCCGAACTGATGCCATGCCATTGCAGCAGGAATTGTAGGGTTTGGAGCTGCAGCTTGCCGAGGTTTGAAGAGAGGGGCTGGAGGAGATGGTGTGCAGCATCCCTGCTCCCCTCCCAGCAGGAGAGGAGCCGCCGGAGGCCATGCCGGCTGCTGCAGCTGGAGACGGTTCTTGCTCAACCAGATTTTCTTTCTCTTTTCCACCCTCTGGACCGATGTTATCAGCAGGACTCCACCCTGCGCTCAAACAGCCGGGCGGGCTGTAGCCCTGAGCGCTGCCGCTATGGCTGCACCTTCCAGGGGGGCTCGGTGCAGCCCCCGGGTCCGCGCAGGGGTGGGGAGGGATGGAAACATCCTCCGGGATCCCTAACAAATCCGTCAGGATGGATGGAAAGTTTGGGAATTGCATCCCGTTCCCCATTTCCAATGCGGGACCTTGTCCCCATCCTTCGCACCTCCTCTTGCAGCACCCCAAAAAGGCCATGGGCAGCACCCCGAGCCCCTCCATCCACCCCAGCACGCTGCGCACCACAGCCCCTCGGCTCGCCGGAGCGGTCACCTACAAGACGAAAGTGGGGCAGGGTGCAGAGGAAAGCCCCGGCCAGGCTGATGGTGGCGTGCGTGGGGCTGGGGCTGTCCCAACCCCGTGGAGAGAGGAGAGGTGGGAAACCCCCTCCTTGGGCTCCAAAATGAGGGATAGGAGGGGAAAATAACGGGAGGAAGAAGGGAAGGGATGCTCTGGGAGCGGTTTGGTGATGCAACCTTTCCCCTGCGGCGTGCAGGAGATGGCAGGGGTGGGGTGGAGGGGGCAGAGGTCTGCCCAACACCCCTGAGCACCCCAAATCCCTCTGAGCACCAGCCCCGATGCTGTTCTCCACCCTCTCCCCTGCTCTTCTGCCCCCCATCACTCCCCGCTCCCACCCCTCTGCAGCCGCTGCTGACGCCAGCCAGAGCCGGGGGTGGAATATTTAATGCCGCTGGAGAATGGCAGCCCCTCTTCTTCTTCCCCCGTGGGAGATGCCAGGGGCGATGCCAGGGCTGGGGGTGACCTTTTGGGCTGGAGCCCAGCACCCCGTGTTAAACACAAACCCCTCTGGCCTTGGCAGGCAGGAATGGGGGGGGGGGTGGGTGGGTGTGTGCCTCAGTTTCCCCATGTGCAAGCAGACCAGCCCTGCTGAGAAAATCAATGCTTCCCTGGAGCTGGGGGTGGAGGGAGTCCTGTCCCAGGGGACCCCCAGCACCGGGAGCCTTTGCCAGCAGTGAGGGTCCCTTGAGCTGCCCGTTGTCTGCAGCGAGGAGGACACGAGCGGGGACGGCTGCCTCGCCACCCCCTCAGCCAGAACTCCTGGACTCCAGCCCAGCCCTGGGACCATCCGCTCCTGACCTCGGGGAAGGCTTTCCCCCCCTTCCTCGAACAGATGAGCGGCTCTCAGACCTGTTACTGGCCAAACTGGGACCCGCTAACCTGTGCTGAGAACCTTTTGTGCATGTAGCAAGCAGAGGAGCTTTCAGTCCGTAGCAGTCGTGCCCTCGGGGGGGGGGTCCACAAACCAGCTGCACTGTGCTAACCCAGCCCCCCGAGGCACCAGTTATACCCGGAGACCTGCACGGCCTGGGGGCTCTTTCTCAAAAAGCGAGCAGGAGCCACCTCCTCCGCCACTTGCACCCCGAGCCTGCAACCCCATGCAGCGGGTGAGGGATCCCTCTGCCCCCCCGACGTGCATTTAAACCACTCGCCTGTCCCCCTGCCGCCTCCCCTCCGCTCCCTCAGGGCTTTGCCTTAGCAGGCAGCCCCGGGAGGCCGAGCTCCGCTCAGCAAACCGCTCCTCTCCCTCTGCCACAGGGACAGGAACGGAGCAGAGGTGCCGAAAAGCACCAGGACGGTGCTCGGTGGCTCCCGGGCATGGCCACCCCGAAGGGCTCAGCGCTGCCCTGGCTGCGGGAGCCGCATCCCGCATCCCATCCAGCATCCACGGAGACGGGGAGTCGCTCCCCCAGCGCGGCCGGGGAGGATGCGATGGCCCGGAGAGGACAAACGCTGATCCAAGAGCAGGGCTGGCGCGTGCCCACGCTGGGAACAGAACTACCCGGCACCTCTCGGCGCGGAGCACTCAACCACCAGACCGTCTTTCCTTCCTGTGCAGATACTCACACGGACGTACGCACACGCTTGCTCTCGGAGGAGCGTCCACGCCAAGAACTCAACTACTGAACCCAACGGCTGCCCACAGCTTCGCCGCCAACGCTTGGAAACGCTGCTCGATTTACTCGTGAAACCGGCTGGAGAGAGGTCGGAGGAGTTAAGCTCCCAGCTCCCGCCGGTGTGCTGCTCCTCCACCAGCAAAATCCCACCCCAGCTCCTGGGGCTGGTTTTGTTCCCGTCGGTGCAAACGCTGCGAACGCCGGCATTTCTCCCACCCTTGTTCAAGACCCTTCTTGCAGCAACACGCCTGGGTGAGGGCGCAGAGCGCAGCCCGGCTCCCACAACCCGGGAGGAGTTTGGAGAGGGCACGGCCACCGCAGCTTTAACACCTTATTGCTCAAACCTCCGAGACCCTGGATTTCTTCTGCGCTGAACCTACAAGCAGAAACGCCGCTGCTGGCTTGCGGAGGCTGGGGCAAACCTGAGCCGGCGTTTGGAAGCCACGGGCAATGGAAATGAGCTCTCCCCGGCCTCGAGGCGGGTGCAAAGTTATCCAGAGTGGTGGTTCGTCGTGCAACGGCACAGCCTGACCCACTGCCGTCCTGTCCCGGCGCTGAAGGCGGATGGACAAACAGCGTGGGGTGAATCTCCCTTCCCCTCTGAAATGTCACCCTGGGCAAAGCCACTGCGGAGACGCCGTCCCCAGCACGCCTGCGACCCCGGCACGAGGGTTTGCAGCTCCCCGTCCCCCCCCTGCACGAACTCTCTAGGAAATTGCCGTTGAAATTAGGGTCTCTGCGGCCTCAGCACCGTCGCCAGCGATAAAGATCTCACAAGACGAGCGCTGCACGTGTTCACGGTGATGCTTTCAGGGCCGGCAGCACGGCCAGGCTGGGCCCAGGGCTCAGAGCTTGGGTGCAGGGAAGTGCTGTGCGGGGAGCACAGCAGCCCTTGTCGGGGATTAGCAAGGGGAATTAGGCTACTTTGGGATTTTCCTTCATTCCTTCAGGTATTTCTACAGTTTTAAGTAGGCGAGCGTGGCTCGCAGGGTCACACACGCAGCGAGTTTCTGGGGAGCACCCACAGGCTGTCGGCTGCAAAGGCAGCGGCTGAGCAGGAGGAGCTTGGCTCCCGCTGCTTCTCCTCCAGACCCCTCCAAACAAAACTCTTAATTTTGGGGCAAAGCGTGGCCCCCCGCGGCCAAGCCCAGCACCTTCCCTGCAGCCTGTCCCAGGGGAAGCCCTATAAAGTAGAGGGAAAAGAGGCAAAGAGGTGTCTTTGCAGCGTTTCACAACTCCTCTCGCAGGCTGGCAGCAGCTGCCGAGCCCTGACGCAACACCTCCCCGTGTTTTGCATGTTTCGAGCTCGGGTCTTTCCTCTGCATCGCAGCCCCCTGCCCCAACCGGCATTTCCAACCCTGGCGCCAGCCTAAGAACCACAACGGGACGTTTACATGGCAAGAATGAAAGGAGTCCCATCGTTTGCAAAGGGAAAAGGGAAAAAAATAAAAACAGTTCTCGTCGAAGCCAAGGTGGAACCTGGCAGATGGGACCAGACCCCGTCCCGGAGGCGGACAAAAAGGCTTTTAAAGCCGCAACGGGTTTGACGAAGGGCTGAACGCAGGAGCTTTCTGCAAAGCTACCGAGGGGGTGGGGAAGAGGAGAAAGCAGAGATTTTCTTGAAAGCACTGTGTTATTTCTGGCTAGACCACCGAGTTTTAGTTTAAAAATGGTCTGCTTGTACCTACTGACCCGCTGGCTGAACAGGAAGCTGAAGTGTGGGTGCTCCAGCAAGCGAGAAACTATAAACTGAGTTTGGGCCGTTAGCTGGGTGTAAAAAGCGTAAAAAGCTGAAAACTACTAAAAAAAAAATCAGATTTTTCCTCATTTTCACCTAGAAAATACATTTGAGCATTAACTCCCCCCACCTTTTTTTTTTTTTTTTTGAAGGGAGACGAGGCAGAGAGAACGCCACCAAACCCAGCACGGAGGCGACAGCAAGGTCTTATTAACCTTAATATTTAACAATTCCTCTGTGGAAACCCAGGGGGGATGCGAAGCATCCCTGGACCCGCTCTGCCCCTCGCAGCCCACCCACCAGCCCCGCATCGGGGCCCACCCGAGCTCCCCCCACCCCCCCCACCCCCCCCTCCCCATCCCGAGGACTCACTTTGAGCTGGGATTTGGAAACCTTGCCGCTCTTCTCCACATCCAGGGCGGTGAAGGCGTACCAGATGGACTTCAGCAGCTCCGCTCGCAGGTCCATGGCGACAGGCGGCGATGGCAGAGGCGGCTCTGTCGAGGCCGAGGATCCGGTTCCAGGAAACCGCCTGCCTCGACAGCCTTGGGCGGCGGGGGACGCGCGAAGCTGGAGCGCCATCTGCTTGGGCGCGCCCCGGAGAAGCCCACGGGCCACATCGCGGCCCAACCGTCCCGTCCCTTGGGCTGCGAGTCTTTCCCCCCCCCCACCGCCTCCACGGACAGATTCCCCCACGCCCAGGGAAGTCCACGGCTCACCAACAGGGATTCGTAACCCTTTGCTAGCTCGCCCTAGAGATCAAAAGCTTTCTCCGCGCTCGTGAAATCCCCTCCCCGCTGCAAAGAGCAGCTGCCGCTTCTGGGATTTAAATGCAGAATTTCAATTTAAATTTTTGGAAAGGCTCCAGCCCTGCTTGTTTTGGGACCGCTCGCGGAGATCGAGCCCGCTGCAGCCCTCCTGGGTTACGCCGCTGCCTCGCCTGCAGAAACCCCTTCCTCTGCCAACTCCTCGGGTACATCCAAAAAAACCCCAAACACCTGATTGCTGGGAGCCTGCGCTGGTGTCAGGTTAACACTCGATGATCTTAAAGGTCTTTTCCAACCGAAATGAGTCCCGCGGTGCTCTCTGGGCTGGCCTGGCCCACAAACCGCCCGGGGCAGAGGTACGCGGCGGCGGGGCTGAGGTTACTCCTGCTGGGGTGAGGAAGCCAGCCCTCCTCTCCCTCCCCAGCTCAGAGGGGTGTAGGGTGCATTCAGAGACATGTTCTCTTGTATTGACACAATTCTCTACATCTAGGCTTGCCCAAGGCTTGATCTGAGATTCAAGAGGCAGCTCTTAGTCCCTCTAAGACACGCGCTGAGCGCTCACAGGCTGCGACTTATCCTGCTCACAGCCCTCCCCAGTGCTTTTTTTTGGACAATCACTGCGCTTTCGGTCAATTCAACAAATCTCCTCAACTTCCTTAATCCTTACATCCGCAGAACAGTAACATCCCCTCCGCCAGCCCCTGGTCCCAGGGACTGAAAGAGAGAAAGGCGCTTCTTTTTTTAAAAAAGAAAAATTTTAATTTGTTTTTATTTTCAACTCGGTATTTACATCCAAGTCTAGCTCAGCCCCCGACAAGCGCTGATTGGTTTCAGGGCAGGGTGAGCTTTGCTCTGCTCCACAGCGCTGGATCTGCCAAGGAAGTTTGGTCGAGAGCCGAGCGTGATAAGGAGGTGGGGGAATTGCTGTCGGAGCCAGCTTGGGCACTCGCTCCAGCGTCAGGTACTGGTCACCACTCTGGACACCGAGCCCAGGGCAGCCTGGGCTTGCTTTGATGGGGCTTTATTGCTTCTGTGCACACGCTGCCCACTTGTCGCTTCGCTGGAGCGCTGGGTGGGAAAGGGGAGCTGTTGGACCATTCCTAGAGGGAGAGGGCAGGAAGTGCCTCTCCAAAAAAATTTCGCACTCCCAGAGACTGCTGGAGTCTCTGCGGCTCCACTTCTACTGCAGAAGACTGCCAGGTCTTGGAAATCTCAGCCGTGGAGAAATAAATACTGGAAGAGACAATCTGCCACCTCCTCCGGACAGAGGGAGTCAGTGCCTAAGGCAAGGAGCAGGGAAGTTGCTGCTCAGAGCCCAGGAAAACAGCAGAGCCTCCAGCAGAAGGCAGCGGCCAAGTATCTTCTGACAGCCCCCCCTTGGAGAGAAGAGCCCCCCCTTGGCGAGAAGGGCCCCCCCTTGGCGAGAAGGGCCCCCCGAGGGTCACTCTGCAGCAGCAGCTCCCACTGCCTGGGCGGGCACACGCCAGCTGCTGGTCCAGGACCCCTTCCCTCGCTCTGTCCCGCAGCTCTTCCGCCTGCCAGCCGGGCTGCCTCCTGCAGCTCCCGATGCCCCTGGGGAGAAGAGGCCGGGGGTGCCGCTCCCCCTGCCCAGGGGGCTCTGCAGGGTCTCAGCACCCACTCTCATGCACGGCTGCCTCGAGCGTTACGGGTTCGTGCTGGATTGCTGCTGCGGCCATGCTGATGGCTTCCTCCAGGCTCTGCTGCTCTTCCAGCTAGCGGAGGAAAGAGAGGGAGAGAGAGAGAACCCTGGCCTCCCAAAGGGTTCCCAAAGGGTTCCCAAAGGGTGGGCTCAGGAGCCGTGGGCTCGCTCAGGGCAGCCCCCAGCAGGACCGAGGTACAGGGATTGGCGGTGGGCGACGCAGGTAGGAAGCAGAGGGGCAAAGCAGAGACACAGCTACGATGGGGAAAGGCTGTTGGCAACGGAGCGTTCTGCAATCCAAGGAGCACGTCCCTGCTCTCCTCTACGCACAGGGCATCCGGGAATCAAGGAGCAAGCACCCCAGGCAAGGGGCGAGGCAGCAGAGCACGAGGGCAAGCGCTGAAGCCAGCGGGTGGCCGGGGGAACGGAGGGGCGGGCGGCAGGAGCTGCGTGGTACCTGCACTGCGGCGTGGGTGCCGCTGGCAGCAGGCAGCAATGCCACCTGCTGAGGCCGGAGGGACGCGATGGCCGATGCTTCGGATGCGACTGCCCCAGCAGGGACTACGGTAACCTGGGAAAAGTTCAGAGAGAAAACCACTGTGTTTTAAGAGAAAATGCAGTTCCCTTCTCCCAGGTTGTTTTTCCGCAGGGAAAAGGGAAGGTCCCAGTTTTGTCCGTACCGGCTGTGTCTCGGCGCCATCAGCGCTGGCCGCGGTCACGGGGTGGGTGCCATCCCCCGCCAGCTCGTCCTCGGGCACGGCCAGGGCACCGCTCTGCGTCACCACGCTGATGGCACTGCCCAGGGCCTGCAGGTCTTCCTGGGACAAACTGACCTGGGCGGGACAACAGCGGGTGCTCTCAGCCGGGACGGCTTCTCAGGAAGCCTCACGCAACTCCCGAGTTCAGCAACGCGACGCTCTCGCTAAGGATGAAACATTCTCTCCTCCTCTGCGTGCAAGACCTGGGGCACAGGGAACGCCGAGGACTTTGCCCGGGGTCGTGGGCAGAATCGATGGAGAACTCCCAGCCCTCAGGTCTCCAGCCCTCCCCCTTCTACCACACCTCCCCTTCCCATTGAGCGCCTCCTCTCCAGGCTTTGAAGGGACAGCTCGTGCACGGCTGCAGCAGGGAGCATCTCGGACCAAGAGGAAACGAGCGTCACTCGTGGCAGCTGTTTCCTCTGCCCCGTCCCACAGAGGGGGTTTTTCCCAGTCAGCAGGCAGGCAGCCGGGGGAGGGGAGGACAAGAGAAGCCCTGCCGTACACAAACGACGACAAAACAATCTCCTAACGCAGCCTGTGCCAGCAGAGACTGGGAGCTGCCCCTCGCAGCTGCCCGGGAGGCGAGGGCTGCCAGGCGCTGCACACCCGCCCGGGCAAACCCCTGCCCTCAGGACCAGAGGCCTGCGGTTCTCCCTTCCCATCAAGGCTGCAGCAGCGGGGTAAGGCTGTAAGCAGGGAGGCCTCAGGACAGACCGAGCCCATGAAACCCCCAGGGTCTGTTTTACGCTGAAAAAAAGCCTTGAAGAGAACACCAAGGCTGGGTAGAGGCAGAATCTCACACCGATTAACTGCTGTCCCCCACGTGCTGGAGGCTGTTTGTGTCCGTACCTGCTCTGTCCCACCCTGAGAGATAAGTGAGACCTGCGTAGGCATACCATCTTCATCTTCCTCTTCATCTTCCTCCAGCTCTGACAGGAAAGCAATACGCTGGCTCTTCAGGGGGGAGCCTCTGTCAGCAGCAGCAGCTGAGTCAGGGAAGGGGAAGAGCAGCGGAGTCAGGGAAGCGCTAATCGGAGCGTGAAAGCACACGCCTGACCCCGGGACCTGCCTGTTGCCTGAAGGGCCAGTAAAGAGCACAGGATCATGGTGACAACAGCCCGGTGCTGGCCTGGGAAGAAGGGTCTTTACCTCTCCCTGTACTACAGGACGGGCGGGAGTCCGTTCCCAACCCGTGACATACAGCAAGGACCACGGGGAGCCCCTCTTCCCTGGTCTGTGACACAGATCTGGGTCTGGTGGGGGAGGCAGGAGGCCACAGCACAGGCCTGGGTCTGAGAGAGGGGAGCGGCTGCAGATCCTTGCTGTCCCCTCCGTCCCCTTTGCCACACGGCCTGACCTGAGCCTGCTGCAGGCGCTGGGGCCGTGGCTGCTCACCCTCCAGCTGCTGCTGTTCGTAGAGAGCCTCTTCGCTCTCCTCCGTGGCCTCCAGCTCGCCGTGGCTGCTGCGCTTGTGCATGGCCAGGGTGGAGGTCTGGCGGTAGGTCTTCCCACAGCTATTGCAGGTGTAGGGTTTGCAGTGCGTGTGGACCACGTGGTGCTTGTAGAGGCTGGAGTACTCCGTGAAGCGCTTGCCACAGCCCGGCACGGTGCACATGTACGGCTTCTCTCCTAGGGCAGAGGCCACAGAGCAGAGCTTAACCCACTGTCCTGGGTGACAGTGTAAAATGTGCCAAAAGGAAAACAAAAGTATTCTGTCACCATCTTGAGGAGCTGTTGAGACCAGGTGGGGCGGTGCTCCCTGCCTCCCCCCTCTGGACTATCTCCTGTCGATGGGCACAACAAGGCCTTATCGCCTGACCCATCGATAACTCGCTCCTGGGCTATCTCCTGTTCATGGCCCATCAAGGAACTGCCTCACGACTCCCCATCCCATGGTGAGATGCTCCGCCCGGGGGCAAGGAGCCAAGCAGTCCATGCCAAATAAAAACGGAGATCTCCAACACCCGAGCAGCCTTCTTCCACTGGATTCCCAGAGGAGCTTTTCCCCCCACTGGAGTTCCAGAGGACAAGAGCTACCAACCTACCACTGGACCTTCGGAGGAAGACCAGACCCTTTTACCTGATCGCTGCTTCCACAGAACTACACCCATCGCTTCAGGAGGACGGCAGCCAGCATCTTATCGGACTGCTACTGCCCCCCTAACAGGGGGTCAGGTTGTATTCCTGACTCTGTCCGTGTAAACCAGGGGGTTTGTTTTTCCCTGCCTTGTGTTACATATATATATATATATATATTAGTAAAGAACTGTTATTCCTATTCCCCATATCTTTGCCTGAAGGCCCGTTAATTTCAAATTATAATAATTTGGAGGGAAGGGGGTTGCACTTTCCATTTCAAGGGAGGCTCCTGCCTTCCTCCCCAGACACCTGTCTTTCAAACCAAGACACCCACTCACCCCCCCCCGCCTCATGCTCTGGGGAGGGATTCCCCATCGAGAGGGAAGAGCTGGAGACAAACCAGTGCAACAATAATCAGCCCAATAAAGCAATTCCGATTTCCTTTAACTCCCTGGCTACCCCCAGATCCACCCCCGCCATGCCTGGCCTGGAAATGACCCTTTCAGTCCCACAGATTTCCCTGCTGCCCCACGCTGTCAGCGCAGGCAGGAGCTGTCTGCGTTTCACCTTCTCCTTCTCTCACCTGTGTGGATTCTCATGTGGTTCTTGTAATTGGTGGCGCTGGTGAAGCCTCTCCCGCAGCCGGGCTCCGGGCACATGTACGGCCGCTCGCCCGTGTGCGTTCGGATGTGAACCTTGCGGATGTTGGACGTGGTGAAAGAGCGGCCACAGCCCACGAAGGGGCACTTGAAGGGACGCTCACCTGCGTGGGGAGGAAAGGGGATGACAATCCTGCTGCAGCACGGCTACTTGGAATGCCCTGGACACCCGTACCCCTTCGCTCCTCCACAATATTCCAAGAATGAGACCCCAGATCACACCCACCTGCTGGCACGTTTCCTCCAGCGACGCTGACATTCCTGCCCCTTTTGCTCTGCTCTTTGTAACAGTCTCGAGAATCCCTTGTGCTACTTCAACCACCCACCTACTTCTGCCTGAAGACAGCTTCAGTTCTGCCTTGCTTCACCAGAACGCAAAAATGTCCTGGACAAAGGCTGAAGCAGCACTTTATCTTGAGGACCCTTTCAATGGGCAGCTCAGTTCTGTGCTGCTCACCTGTGTGCGTCCGGATGTGTTTCTGGAGATCTCCGGAGGTTTTGAAGGCTTTGCTACACACATCTTCTGGACACTTGTATGGTTTCTCACCAGTATGTGTTCTCACATGGCTCTTCAGCCCATACCCTGCCCAGGAAAGCAACCACAATTCATTACAAGAAGGAAATACCACGGCAAGCTGCGTCCCACCTCGCAGATGGTGCATTTTCGAACGTCCGTCCTGTGTCTGCAAAGCCAAAGGGGAAGAAATATCCAAACAGCCTCACAACACCACTGACAACTCAGCTTCTTCCTGTAACTCCTTTAATCTGCCCATAATCAATGAAGTCCCAGGCAGTCCCCCATGCTGCAGTTCCTTCTCAGAAGGCTTTAAAAGCTCTGCTCATTGGGCTCTGCTGGAAAAAAGCCAGGGCTGATACTCAAGAGTTGTTTGGACTGGACAGAAAACAAAATTTGCTCAAAAGAGAAGTTGTTACCTGTAGCAAACGCTTTCCCACAGCTTGGGAAGTTGCACGTATACGGTCGGTCACCTGTGTGAGCACGTTCGTGTACCTGGAAAAGAAAGAACAGGTCCCTAAAATGAGGTCCAAGGAGGAAGGAAAACAGCGTGGAGAAACCCGGCTGGTGGGGAGACTCTGAAGTTCTCTGTTGGGTTTCACCTTGGCCAAGGAACACGCCTGGATCTCTCGGGGAGCCAAGCACACAACTCGGCCTTTTCTATAGCTGCGGCACGGGGCTACGTGTGGCCTGCACGCCGCGTGGGACCTCTTTACCTTTAGATGGTGGGCGGTGGTGTAGAGGCGGCCACAGCCTTGGTGCCCACAACGGAAAGCTCTGCTGCTGACCGCCTGCCCCTGCTCCTCGCTGGGCACTTCCTCCTCCTGCAAATCCTGCCGAGAGACAAATGGAAGTGAATTCAGCACAGCAGGCTCGGCAAAGCCCGCACAAACCGTCTCCCTCCTCGCCATACACACGCCCTCCGTCAGTTATCCTCACAAAAACGTGTTCCTACAAACCCAACTTGTGCACACGGGGTAAAACCCCGGTGACAGGGCAGAGCTCTAGGAACCAGCATTTCCCGTTCCCACCTCCCAGGGTGTTCTCAGACACCTCTTTGGGCTTCACTGAGCTCACCTGTAAACTCACAGCTAATCTATTTGCTAACCTTGCAGAGAAGCCACAAAGATTTTTTTAATTACGAGGTGGCAAAGCGCTCTGCATCCACCGGAGTTCAGCCTAGTTTCAGAAATGCGCCACTGAAAAATTCAGACCTGGGAAGGGACGTCGCTGGAGTCATCGCTCTTCGTACGGCAGGTGTCCGTCACTCCCTCCTCCTCCTCCTCTTCAGACACCTGCAGGTAAAGAAGCACGGGCACTGTTCACGCCTCCCTGAACAGCGTGGAACAGGTGAACCACCCCAGCAGGAAAGCATTCCCATCTACAGTGCCAGCACAACCTTCTCTGGAGAGCTAGGGGAGGCTGGTCCTACCACAGCAGGAAGGTCTCCATGGACAAATCTGAACGCTGCCCAGGTGAGCGCTGTACCAGCACGCTCCTGGGAGCCCCTTCTCACACAGCACCACGGAGACGGGAGAAAACGGCAGCACCAGGCCGTTGAGATGGAGTGCTGCAGCGACAGCCCGTCAGGAGGTGAAGGTGTTTGGGGTTTTGAGGCCTTTGTCAACACGGGGAACAGCGGCCATAACTTAGTGACTCCTGACATCAAAAGGCTAGTCCTGATCTGCTGCCTCAATCTGTGGGAGAGAGCATCGTACCCAGGTGGCATTCTGAGAAACCCAGGCAAACAGGAAGAACACACCTACATGGATGGGCATTTACAGCAAGGAACAAAAAGTCCAAGCTCTCTGCTCTCCCCAAATCTGTGCCTGCAGCAGGCCCAGCACTGTAGGAACGAGCTAGAGGGTCCAGCAGGAAACTGCCCCGTTCTAGGTCTTTGACTGTCAGCCACCTGCCAGTGGTGGCACTCGCACTGCAGCCCTGTCCAGCTTCTCTTCTCAAAGCTGGCACTGCTGAAAAATAAATGTACAGCCGTACTAATGAAGGGAGGACGCTCAAACCTCGGGCCAAACATGGACTGTTAACACCAGCCCCTCCGTGCTGCTGGCAGACCTCGAAAGCAGCGCTGCGCCCTCACCTTGCCGCCGTACTGCTGTAACGCATTCCTGGTCTCCACATCAAAGGCATCACCTTCCTCCTCCCCAGCCAGCTCCTCCAGCCCAGTTCCTGCCGGCACTTCCAGGATGGTGCTGCCAGGTGGCACGACGACAGGACGATGTATGTAGGCAGTGGAACCATCCTCCAGCTGGACGGCCTCGAAGGTGCTGGAGTCATAACTTTCTGCAAGAGGAAAGGAATAAAATCAAAGGTAAAAGAGCTGCAGAGCGTGAGGCACTCCATCTCCCTGGGCTACAAGGGCAGCTCCAGCTGCCCAGGGAAGAACAGGGAAGACTCCTTACCTTTAGCTGTGCTGTGGATGTAGGCCGTACTGCCATCTTCCAACACCACTGGCTGACCGTCTTCAAAAGTCACAGACTCTAAAAGAAAAGGCAAAAAAAAAAAAATCCACACACCTTACTGGAAGGCTCAGATGGGATGGAGGGGATACCACGTCCGATCCTGAACCCTACAGTGTTCCCACCCTCAGAAGAGGAGACAGCAGGGCTGCCTGCTTGCACTGAAAGTCAACCACAACTGTAGGTTTTAAGACACCGTTTGAGCCCTTCTGACATGAATTATGAGGTTTTTAAGGCTTCGTGCATAGCTTCACCACACTCCTTCAGCTTATTGGGGTGATGCAGTACCTCATGAATTCCAAAATGACAGATTATGTCTCAGACAAGGACAGCTCTGCCACAGGGGCGTGTAAAGGAGAACACAAACATCCCATGGCAGGGGGAGCAGGGGCGAGAAGGAAAACCCCCTCTCACTGTGGAGGCAGGGAAGAGGATGCAGCGAGGAAGGGGGCACAGCCAAGCACACAAAGTGAGTTTCAAGCCACCTTTTAAGAACAGAAAAGGGAGGTGACATACAGGGAGCTTGGGAGGGTGAAGGAAGAACTGCCCAAAGCAACAGAGCTCTTTCTACTTGCCCTTTTACATCTTATCATGGTCAGGGAGGATCCCTCTGTGCCACTCCGGTGCCTGCCACATGAAATGAATTCCCATCATCTCTCAGACTGTCACCTCATTTCGGAGGTGACCTTGGCTGACGGCTCAATGAACAAGGTGGCATTGCTTCCAACAATCCCCCCTCCCAAACACTTATTCCAGAAGTAAATATACTATCTCACACTTCAGAGGAAAATCCTGTCCAACTGCTCCCACGTAAAACAAACTTTGTTTGGGCTCTAATTGGCACAAACACAGCACACGGCTTACTGGCCTTGCTTGTAGACCTGCGAGACAACTGTGAGAACGCCCGCAGGTGAAACCGCGCTTTACCATTTGCTTACACCACCAACAAATTTGCCTTCTGGTCAGATTGCTGAAAACTCTGCAGGAAATCACACGTTCTCCGTCCTTGCTCATTCCACCTCAAAACCATGGGCAGGAAAAACAACACCCTGCACCTACGTGAACTTCTTAAAGCCACAGCCAATAGAGGAGCCCGACTGCTGGAACACAACAACTGCAGTGACATCTACATCGTCCTTCTAAAAACAAAGAGGTGCATTTATGGTCCTCACCTTTCTGAATCGTCACCTGATGGATATAAGCTGTGGTCCCATCTTCAAGTTCAATGACTTGCCCTTCAATCAGCTTTTCACCTGAAATGGTTAAAAACCCGCCATCAGCACTGCCTGCAGAGTCCAGTTCTTCTGGTCCCACGAGCTGCCCCCTTTGCCGCATCTCTGCAAGGAAACCAGTCCCACAGAAGGCAGCAAAACTGTCGCTCATAAGCTGTTATTTATCAAGCTTTCCCCTGAATAGAGACACTATAGAGACACTTCCCAGAAGTGCTGGAGCCTCCCTTTTCCTAGACAGGAGGACACAGGACAAAGAACCTCAGTCATCACTTGTTTACAAGCTGCCCTTCACAGCCCTGTAAGCCAAGAAGGAGAAAGAATGGTGTGTGCTAAGCGTTTTGGATCTAAAGTAGAAAGCAATTACACTTGTGCTGGAGAAAAATTCAACTGGGAGCTTTTAACAGCATCAGCAGGGGCCTGAAGGTTTATGTTTTTGTCCTTTGGTGGAGGATCAAGTCTTGGAAAGAAATTACAGGACCTAAAAGGGACCTAAAGTGTTACTACCCTTGATGGGTTGTGAAGACAGGACTCTTAAAATAACATAACTCTGAGCGACCCTATAATAATGTCGTAGCTACTGAATTATTTGGATGCAGAGAGGACATTGCTCTGCCCCACCTGAACAGGAGGAATCCAGGTTGCTTCCACCTGGTGCACAACTGTTGGAAGGGGGGAGGGGGTGTCATAAAACTGAGTGGTTTTCAAGATGGTCCAACTCCACCCACGTAATAAACTCGCAGCGAGTTCACCCAGAAAAGAAAGCAAGACAGCAGTCCCAGGACCTGAAGCCTCGCAGCTTCACCGTCCTGTTCCACAGGCTGGGAAACAGCGTGTTCCTCTTCTCAGGAACAGCGGGTGGTGAAGGAAGGGACACCTCCCAAACACCAAAACAAGGGCAGGCGTTGCATTTGGCAGCAATATCGCTCCAGTTAACCCACACCAAGCTCAGCACCCCTTTGAGTGAGAGAAGCAGTACTGTGAACCAAATTCTATGCATCTCCGTGAAGTAAAACATCCTGCTTAGCTTCGGGGGAAGTTTTGGTTGAAGAGAGTCCTGCAGGCCATAGCGTGAACTCCCATTTCCCCGGTTACCCTGGAGAGAAGAGGGCTCACTCCAGACTGAACAGAACCTTTATTTCCTACAGCGACAGCTCTCCCATCTCCAAAGCCTTATTTCCAAACCAGAGGCATGTTTTATTTCTGCTGGGTCACTCTTCTGTGCAAACCTAGCAGGCAGCTGCCAGCCTCCTGTACCGAGCGGCCGTACAAGATGTCTGTCAGTTCACGTGCCGTGAGGGCGCTTCTGAGAAGTCTGACTTTAACTTCACCGAGAGACTTTCAGACTTGGCAGCCCAAAGGAGCCGTTACCTCTGACAGCCTGCTGGATGTAGGCTGTCGTCCCGTCACTAAGGGTCACTGCTTGCAGGCCCAAGCTCTCCATCCTGCCCCGATGGCTGGTCCTCAGACATGAATTTCGCTTTCCTCAGCGTGCTCGCAGAGAGCACTGCGACCCAGAGCAAGAGGTTTGTGGAACACAGAGCTGTCTTCTTTGTTGAAAGCCTTAAATAAAAAGCACAATTCAAGTTTCATTTTCTCCCAACACATGTACACTCACTTTCACACGTTAAGAAAGGCAGGAAGGGCAAACTATTTTGGAGACTGTAAGGGATTAAACTGGACAAAAGATGCGCCCTTCCCATACCAATGGCAGGCAGGGCTAACAGTCTGTTCCACAGACAACTACAAGATAAAGCTTATCAAGTCAAAGAACTGACAGACTCTTTTTAGAGGCAGTGTAAATGCCACATTCAAGCCCTTCCCATCCTCCAAATGATCTGCAGGAAAGGTTTCTAATTACTTTAAAGTCTGAAATTGTCCTGTACAGCAAGAAACCGGGGCAGGACGATGAGCTTTGTCCCTGGAAGCATCCTCATTCTCTCCTCCCTTTCTTGTCTAATTCCCAGCCTAACAGAATTTCTGGTTTAAGCACATGAGGTCAAAACACCCACACCCCCTACAAGAACATTTTGCTAAAGAGGCACTCTGCTGATACATTATCTTTCAAAGCAGCTGCAGGGGGTTCTTCATGAGTAATCTCTGAGATAGCCTAATAGTTTATCATTTTGATTTCCAGGAACAAGTCTGACCGCTCGCTCTGTCACCACAGCACCCGGGAGGGCAGCCAGGCTCTGTGCCACACGCTTCGTGCCCTCCAGCCCAAGTGCTCCCCACACCCAACAGACAGCTCCTCTCCAGCTGCACCAAATTCAGCCTCCTTTTAGGGCTGACACCTCCCGAGAGGCACTGCAGCTCGTTTCCCAGCGAAGGCTCCATCCCAGCGGGGTCGCTGGGGCATCGAGGCTCCTTGGAGCTGCTCTGGCTGCCATGCAAACTGCTGTCAGCGCTGCTGGAGAGGCCGCGACCCCCTGGAAGGGGATGGAGCAGGCGCTGCCTGAGGAAAGACAGGTGTAGGCTGCGGTGCGAAGCCACCCAGGGCAGGGCAGGGGACGTGCCTCCCGCGTCAAGGCGCGCTGAGGACAGGGTAGGGCCGGGCAACGCCAGGCCTGGCGCCCTGAGGGGCAGGACGGGGCCCGGCGCCATGGCGAGCCCTGAGGGGGGGAGCAGACCCAGATGCCCTGGGGGTGGCGGGGAGGCATGGCGGGCCCCCGGCCCCTGTTGGACAGGGGGGGTGGCGGCAGGACCTCGCCGGGGCCCGGCTGCCCCTCGACCGCCATCTCCGCCCCGCTCCCCTCGGGCCTCCCCCGCCCTCCACTGGCACCGACCTGAGGAAACCCGACGGGGCCCAGTCCGCCGCCTGACCGCCATGCACCGGGGCTCGACCCCTCTTCGCCCCGCCCCGCAACCCGCATAGAGACAGGGCTCACCGCGGCTCCTCAGTCGTCCGGCGCCCGACATTCAGGTTCCGGGGCATCGCGGCCCCGCCCCCTCGGAACGGGGCTAGCAGGGCTGGTTTGGGGAGAGCGAGCCGCTGGGCTGTCAACGCGCATAAGCACAGCGCGGCAGCGCATGCGCCCTGCCAACACTGAAGCCGTAAGGCACAGCTTGCCCTTCGGCAGCGCAGGCCTGCAGTGGGTACCTCCCCGCGTAAACTCAATATGGCGGCTTTATAGCACCGAAGCCCAAGAGGGGGCACCTGTCCCAGCAGCAAGGCGTTGCGCCCCGGGAGCTCCTCATGTAGGGGCTGCGTCCCGTCTCCTTCCCGGCGGCTGCTGAGGGGAGGCCGGGGCTCCTGGGGTGCGCAGCGAAGCGATGGAGGAGCTCCTGGCCTGCTAGACCGAGACAGGAAGCAGAGACACCACAGCCGTTCGTTTAACGAGGGAGGAGGGACGGAGAACCGCCCGCCGAGGGCAGCCGGGGAAGCCGGTACGGCCCCTCCACCGGCACGCTCCGCCGCTCCCAACATGGCGGCCACGGTGCCACCCCACACGGTGCCACCCTACTCCGCGCCACTCACAAGATGGCGGCCACCGTGCCACCACCCCCACCCCCCCCCGCGCCACTCCCCAAATGGCCGAGTCTCGCGAGATCCGCCCCTATTTCTACCGGTCACGGGCCTGTCCCGCCCTTTCGGTCCCGACCCGCCGCCGCCATGAGGTGGGTGCCGGTCCCCTCCGCGCCATCCGCCGCCATCCGTGGCCGCGGGTCCGCCGGGGTGGCCGGGATGGGCTCGGAGGCCTTGTCCCCCCGCCTCTCCGCGGCCCGCAGGGGGCCCGGGCGGGGTCAGCCCTGAGCCCGCGTTGTCTTTCCCCCCCGCAGCAGCAAGGTCTCCCGCGACACCCTGTACGAGGCGGTGAAGGAGGTGCTGCAGGGCAGCAAGACCAAGAAGCGCAAGTAAGAGCCTGGCGCCATGACAGGACCGGGCCCATCCCAGGCCCCGGCGCTTGGCCGGGGGGGGCAGGTCTCGCTCTGCGCCTGGGCCCTCACCGCTTTCCTCTCCCTCCCCCAGGTTTGTGGAGACGGTGGAGCTGCAGATCAGCCTGAAGAACTACGACCCGCAGAAAGACAAGCGGTTCTCCGGCACCGTCAGGTTCGGAATGCCCTTGCTCCCACCCAGCCTTCGGCCTGCGCCCTCCACCCAGAGCCGCCGGGCCCTGCCCGCAGCAGGAGGACGCGGAGCTGAACCGCTCGGGGAGTTCAGACCGCCCCAGCTAAGCGGGTGTGGCTGGACGGACCCTTACCCTGGGTCTTAAAACATGAGGGGAGGTGTGGGAGGCCCCTGTGCTGTCCCCACCGACCTGCTGGAGAAGGCAGGTTAGAAGCCGTGGAGGAAGATTCCCAGGCGCTGTGGTAAGGGATCTCCGGGATGGCTCCCACAGCAGCGTGTGTGGCACCGGCGGTTCGTGGTAACTGGGATCTTCTCTTCCCCAGGCTGAAGTCAACTCCACGGCCCAAGTTCTCGGTCTGCCTGCTGGGGGACCAGCAGCACTGCGATGAGGCCAAAGCGGTTGACATCCCTCACATGGACATAGAGGCTCTGAAGAAGCTCAACAAAAACAAGAAGCTGGTGAAGAAGCTGGGTGAGTGGTGGTGTGCGGCGGGCTCGGCCTACCCTGGCTGACTTGGGAGGGCTGGGTAAGCAGGACAGTTTTCCCTCTGCTTAGATTTCCGTGTCATGGTTAGCTGCAGGGAGTAGGAAGCTGACCAGAGTCAGCCTGATGTGCAGAAAACTGTCTAGAAACTACCCAGAAGAGCAAACAACCTGTTAGGAGTGCAGCGGGGCTGACAGGTTGGGCCTCCAGGAGCAAGGCTGAGCACTCTTCTCCTCTGAAGGAAGGGATAGAGGAAAATTGTTCCTGTCTTCCCAAAAGTTTCACCCTTAGCTGGTGTTCCTCACTTTACCGGGCAGGGAGTTGGGGTGCAGCAAAAGCTGAGGAAAGCTGGAGGCAAAAGGTTGCTTTAGTCTTGCTAAATGAATAGAAGCAAATTTCATTGTTTTCACTTGGTGAGAGAGAAAATCCCTCCCTGCAAAGTCAAAAATACGAGAGAGAAAATCCTCGCCTCTCTGCAAAGTCAAAAGTCGTTTTGTTTCCCATCTCGGGCAGACGAGAAAAACTCCCTGCTCAATCCCTAATTAGCCATGGAACCATGGGCAGTTAGGAAGTGACACGGCGGTTGGCTGAGCCTCTCCCAGGTGTGTGATCCATCCATCCATCGGTCCGTCTGTGCGCAGGCTGTGGTGGGAGGCCCTTGGTGGAGCTCGGGAGTTCAGTGTCAGTCTCCTGTGGCTCAACAAATGCCAGTTTGTTCAGGGGCGTGAGCTGGCAGGGAGCTCACAGTCCTTGTCTGTTGTGACAGGACTGATTCCTAGTGCAGAATTAGTAAAACCAGCCTCGGTTCAGCAAGTCGGGACTCCAGGAATATGGAGACGTGCGTTGAGGGAAGCGGAGCAGCGCGGTCGCAGCTGAGCTGGTGGTTTCAGGCTCGGTGTAGGAGCTGAGTCCGTCCTTGCCGACCTTGGTTCTCTCCTCCCAGCTAAGAAGTACGATGCCTTCCTGGCTTCCGAGTCCTTGATCAAGCAGATTCCTCGAATCCTGGGTCCGGGTCTGAACAAAGCCGGCAAATTCCCTTCTCTCCTCACTCACAACGAGAACCTGGTGGCCAAGGTTGACGAGGTCAAATCGACCATCAAATTTCAGATGAAGAAGGTAAAGCGGGGGCTTTTCCTCTCTGTGCCCGAGGGTTGTCTGGGATCGGGAGGGTCGCTTGTGTGTGGCTGCGCTCTCCGGTCTGGGCTGTAGGTGTCCCTCGAGCATCTTCCTAAAAGGGGCTGGTGACAAATCTGCAGCCCAGGGAGGCGCAGCCGGAGCGTTGGGCTGGAAAGGAGGAGTCACTGATTGAAAGAGCAAACGCTGAGGAGATGATCTTGATGTTTCAGTCGTAATTAACGCTGCTTGCAGTAAGTGGGTGACACTGGCAGGGCGGGGCCAGGCTGCCCCCGGGGGTCCCTGCACGCAGCGATGCTTTGCCAGGGGCGAGTTTGGGACTTGGCTCTGCAGGGGGGCTCGGGGGCAGCTCTGTGGGCGTCCGCTCTCGCTGGCGAGGCGAGCGCCTCAACCCCACATAACCCTGTGCAGGGATTTTGATCTCGTGTCGGCAGTTCGGGTGTGACTCGGGGGGCGGGGTTCCTCAGAATTCACGGCTCTGCTGGCTGGGGCGCTGCCTCGGGCCACAGCCAGTCTGGGTCTGGGGGCGCAGCGACTGGGAGGACGCAGCAAACGGGAGAGTTTGCGAGTGCTGGAGTGTTTTCAGTGACTGAGCTGACGATGCCCTGACGCTCGGCCCGCCGGCTCGCTCGTAAATCCTTTTGTCTCCAGCCTGGAAGCTCCCTCGGCGAGGCTGGCAGGGGGAGGCTTGGCCTCCATGTGGTGTGCAGGGAAAAAAAAAGGGCTGGGGGCTGTTGCCCCAGTTAAAAAGTGAAGCTGGCGCCGTGCTTGGCGGCGAAGTTTGGAGCTGAGGGGCCCTGTGCTGCGCCGGGTTAGCGGTTTGCAGGGCACGTGCCAGCGCTGCCCGGTGAGCGGGGTGACACCAGAGGTCTGCTCCAGCGCCGGCTCGGCACAGCTCCTTCCACGTCCTTCCCGGTTTCCCCAGCTCTGGGAGGCAGCGGTGCCTCCTCCGAGTCCCCTTTGCGCTCTGAGGAAGCGAGCTCTTGTTCGGAGATGACATCCAGATGCTGCCAGATGCGTTCAGGGGAGCCACGTGCCAAATAGAGCGAGCTCTGTGGGAACACCCGCGGATAAGCCGGAGAAACCGTGTCCAGCGGACAGATCATTTGGTAGCGCCATGAGTTTAGATCAGCACGGGGCTGTTCTGTCGGTCGCTTAGCTGTAATCTTTGATTTTCCCCCCAAAACCTCTTCCCTGCCCGAGTGACCCTGGTGTCCGTGTCCCCCCAGGTGCTCTGTCTGGCCGTGGCCGTTGGTCACGTGAAGATGACGGAGGACGAGCTCGTCTACAACATCCACCTGGCCATCAACTTCCTGGTGTCCTTGCTGAAGAAGAACTGGCAGAACGTGCGCGCTTTGTACATCAAGAGCACCATGGGGAAGCCCCAGCGCCTCTACTAACGGGGCGGCAATAAACTTGGAGGACACCCAGAGCTGCCTGTTTGGTTGTGTTCCTCCGGAATCCCGCGGGAAGGGGTTCGCCAAAGAGCTGCTCGCTTCTGGGTGGCGAGAAGGGTGGCGAGCGCCGTGTCGAGCTGGCGGTGGGTTCACACGGAATGTCGGGCCGTCGGGGATTTTGAGGGAAGGAGTCTGGTCGCCCCGTGTGCGGAGCAGGGCAGGGAGGGGGCCCAGCTCCTGTTGCATCCAGAGCAAGCAAAACTGAGGGGGGGGGGTTACCCCAGCTGAAGGGTGCAGGTGGACCTGCCCCGCAGTCCTGCTGTAGCCCCCACATCCCCCTTACCTGGTGCAGCCATCTTGCCCCATCCCAGCAGCCTCCTGGCTCCGGGGGAGTGGGAGGAACTGGCATTTATTGGTCTCTGCTGCCCCATAACAAACCAATGCTGGGGTCTGGGGTCCTGCCCAGCAGCAGCTCGTGAGGGTGTGATGGGTGTCTTCCAGCTGGCCCCAGTTACCCACTGGACCCAGGGGACGGGATCTGCTGGGATTGCTGGGAGGCGGTGGGAGCTGCAGCTCAGGGAGGGGGTCAGGGCCAAGGTAAAGAGTGTGTTTGCCCCCTCTGAGCCGGTCCCTCTCCAACTCCGTGTTTTGGGCTAAAAATGAGATACGTTGCATCTAATTAATGTATATAAATAAGTACATTGTGTAGGGACTGGGGAGCTCATGGAAGTGTGCGGGATTGAAGCTTCTGGGGAAAAAAACCCAAACCCTTAATGCCCTTGAAAAGAGCTTGTCTGAGCATCCGAGGGAACAAAACAATGAAACCAGCTTTGGATCCTGCTGTTCGAAACCTTTAAAATAAGCGTCAGAGCCAGTTTCTGAAAGATCAACACAACACCAAGAAATTCCATTTAATAATTAAAAAAAGACAATACAAAATGCAAACATTTCTTTTTACAAAGTTCAGATACATTTTTTTTTCTTTTAATCAAGTGCAAATAACTTCATGAACTACATCTTTCTCGTTACTTTAATCATTCTTGCTGGAGATGGTAAGTCATGGCCCGCTGCAAAAGGCAGATATAAATATTCCAACATGAAAAAAACCAAAAAAAAAACAACCCCAACAACCCTTATTTATGTTCACTGCATCGAAACATTCAATACATCCGAGGTGGCTGATGCAGTTTTCAGCCTTTCAAACCCTTTCTGAGTTGTGGGTGTGGGTGAAGGGAGGGGCTCAACTGCAGTGGGGTGGTGCTGGTGGCCCCTGTGGACTTTTTTGGGGATTAATTTTTGAGAGATTTGTTAAAGGGGAGGAGGAGGAGATGTTACCAGGTGTCTTTGGCCGTTACGGGAGGACATACTGCCCGCCTCACCCTTCCAAAACAGCTTGGGGGGGGTGGCACACGACTGGAGGTGGTCAGTGCAGTGACAACGGTGACGACCAGGACACCCCGAGGGTCTGGGAGCCCCGGTCCCAGCAGGGTCAGAGCGACACCAGCCCCGCTGCATCGCAAGGAATTCAACTGTGAGCCCGAGTGGCTGCCTCGCACCGGGGCCACCGCAGCAGGGTTAGTCGTTCCCGGGTTGTTTTTAGTTTTGCTGTTCTCTTTTTTTTCTTCTAAATATGAAAGACCTTTTCAACGGTCACTGCTCCGCTGCGACTGCCCCAGAGCAAGACGCACACACGCACACACACACACACACACACACACACACACGCACCCTCCAAATCCATACAACAGCTTTTGTGCATCAAAGCAGCTGCTTTCAGACACCAACCAAGTGACAAACAGCTCAGCCCGCAGATGTCGGGCTTCCACACGGGCTGGGAGCCGGGCGGCAGGAGGGGTAAATCCACAGCTGGGATGAATCAGGACAGACTTTTCCAACCGACGCATCTTGGGGACAAACCTCAGCCCCCCCCTCTGCCAGCGCTCTGCAGCCCCTAACAGAGCCCCGAAGAAGCTCTTGGGGCGCCGGAGCGGCACGGATTGAGGAGGGAAAACGGGTGAGCAGCTGCCTCCCGGGTTCGGCAAGGACTGACCCGGGGAGGGGGGGGACGTGCAGAGCGATAAATCATCGGTCGGTTAAGAGCAGGGCTCGCCCCAGATGTGGCCAAAGGGACAGCGAGAGGCAAACAGGGATGGGGACGGGAGGGGACCTGCCGCCAGGAAAGCTGTAGGCCGGTTGACCACAGTCCTGGCAGCTCCAGGTCTTTGAGAGGATGATGATGGGGATGAAGGCGCGGGGAGGTGACAGCCGAGAGCCGGTGGCAGGGCTGGAAAGGGAGCGCGGCTTGGATGGGGAGGAAGAGGGATGACCGGTGGCAGCGGTCACCTGTCCCTGGGGGTCCTGTCCGGCTGCGTGAAGATGCTGGGGGGGGGACAGACCCATCGGTGACACCCACCTGCCCATCACCCCCAACCCTGCCTGCCTGCGAAGCTGGGGGAAGGTGGGCGGTGGTGAACGGGGGGGGGGGGTGTGTTGCAGGATGGGGTCCCCCCCGGATCCACGCTCTGGGATGGGGGCTCTGAGGGGCTCCCGCAGCATCCCGGTGGGATGAGCACGCGCGGAGGGACGGAGCCAAAAATACCTGAAGGGCCCTTGGAAGCGCAAAGCTTCCCCAGAGGGGTGGGCTCTGCCTCTGGGGATCTCCGTACCTGGGGGAGAGACTTTGGGGGCTGAGCGGAGGGGAGCCGCCCAGCGTGCCCCCCCCCCAGGCCCTGCCCCGGGTCTCCCCTGGGTCTCGGCTCGTGCCCGAGCCCCTGCAGGGAAGTGAAAGAGTTCGTGACAGGCAGGTGATGGCAGAGTTTTTGCATCCTCCTCCCCACGGGGCTTGAACAACCCTCAAACCACGGAGCTTCAGCCCAAAAGCGCGCAGCCACCCCAGCCGCTCCATCTCCTCTACGGACGGACCAAGACGCCTGGAACCCTCTGCAAAAAACTCACCCCGTCACAGGCCGAGCAGGAGAGGCACCATCTCCCCCTCCCCGACCAGGGGCTTTTATCGGGGACAAATGCAGCAGAAAAGGTTGCAAGGCCTGAAAACGCCATCCCGCCGGTCAGCAGCAGCCCAGGGCTGGGTTTGCTTTGGGTGGGTGGGGTTTTTTTTTTTTTTGTGTGTGTTACAAACGCACATTCTCGTTTCTCAGGCAGGTATAAATATTGTCGTTTCTAGTAGAAAAAAAAAAAAAACAACAAACAAAACCAACAAAAAACAGCAAACAAACTTCCCTCTAAATAATATAAAGAAGACTCAAATGATTGCACTTAATACATATGAAAAAGGTAGAAAGGAGGATATCCTAGTGCACAAACATTTACTCCTGCTCTTCACAAAGCTTGCTTTTCCGAGTTACTCTTTGGCAGAGCTTGTAAGAAAGTCTGGTTTCTTGGCACAAGTGTCTGGAGTGGGGGGAAAAAAAAAAAAAAAAAAAAAAAAAAGAACCAAAACGAACCCGGCTGAAAGTCCTTCTCCTTTGCTCCCTGTTTTCTCCCGTGCAGCCAGACATTGTTCTCCGGGAACGTGGCTTGGCTGTGCTTTCCTCCCAGCGCCAGCGCGGCTCTCCGGCGGGACGGCCACTGGAGCCCCCACGGTTGCCGTCTCGCTGGCGTGCTTTGCCAATCTCTCCTTTAAATTTTCTTTCTAATCGAGTATGCTTCTTGAAACTTCTCTTCCCCCGATCTCTGCAAAGCGCTGCCGATCCCCCCGACCCGGGCGCTGCGGTAAATACGGCGTTACCTTCTCGCACTCCTCCGCAAAAGGGCTCGGCGGGGCTGCAGCCGGCGCCAGCCCCGTGGGCTGGAAGGACGATGAACCCCCCCGAAGTCCCGGGTTGTTGGTGAGAACGGGGACAGAGCTGGTGTAAAGGAAACCCAGCGAAGGACAGAGGACGGCGAAAGGACCAGAGCTTCGGTTTCCTAAAACGAAGAAGATGCTTCGGAAGAGAGGAGCGGCTTCGCCGGCGGCTGGATGAGACCGGAGCATCCCCCCACCCCCGGCTGGGGGTACGGCTCTGCGGGGAGCGGCGGAGAAACTGTAGGGGGACGTCTGCGGGGCGAGAGGTGGTGGTCCTGCCGGAGCCGAGCGGAGGAAGGAGAAAATCGGAAAGGAGAAGGAAGGGAGAAGAGGATTTCCTTGGCTGCGGGGCGGCCCGGGGGCGGCGGGGGTGCGGGGGGCTATTTGTAAGGCCGGAGGAAGCTGGAGACTTTGGAGCGGAGGAGCTTGATGAAGGAGCGGGGCAGCATCTCCTTGTGTTTCTCCGTGTACTTGAAGTAGTTCTGGGGGTGTGCCAGCACGTCAAAGAAAGCTTTGATGAGCTTCTTGTCCTGTGGGGAAGCCAAGCCGGAGCGGAGGGGTCACCGTCCCACCCCGTGCTGCCCCGTGGCGGCTCCGAACCGAAGCCCCGAGCACCGGGAGGGCACAGGGGCAGACCCGAAGGGAAGGATCCTCCCACGTGCCAGCATCCCCCAGAGGCCCGGGCAGCGAGGACCCGGTGGGGACACGCTCACCTTGAGGATCTCCTGGTGGTTTTCGGAGGCGTAGAGCCTGCCGTCCCGCACGATGTCCTCCACCAGCTGCTCGTAGTCCTCTGCAACGCCCAGCCAAGAAACATGGTCAGGGCACGAGCTGTCACTTGTCCCCAAACCTCTGGTCCCCATCCCTGAGTCCGCTCTCCCCAAATACAGGGGAGGTGTGAATTGGGGGTGACCCAGGTACCAAAACCGGGCAGGGGGGCACCGGCACGCTGGGACCGTGTTCCCCCCGCGCCCCGCGCTCACCGTCGTAGGTGACGTAGGGGATCTGGAAGCCCCGGGCGCTGTTGGCTTCACTGGTTTTGAAGTTGATCCACAGTTTCCGAGAGCGGGCGGTGAAGGCGATGGGCCTCTCGTAGGTCTGGCACGTCTCGTAGGTGGTGATGGAGGACGGGGAGGCTGCGGGGGGATCGGCGAGGGGCTGTGTGATGCTGGGTGCCCGTCAGCGGACCTACCCCCGGCTTTACTGTGCTTAAATGCTCAGGGAAAAGAGGGGCACCAGGGACGGGGATTATCCGTGTTCGGTGAGGCTGAGCCCTCCCCCAACCCTCACGTTACATACCAGGGATGTTGTTATTCCTTCCCTGCTCTAGAAAAAGCTCCAAATGGGGCCTTTTACCCCCCAAAAAGTAGTGCTGAGACCCGGGTGTACCTAGCCCACGCTTAGGTCGTGCACGTGTCCCTGACGCAGCAAGACCCCGCGGGGGCAGGGTGAGGCCGATGCCCCCGCTCACCCAATTCCCAAAAATAATCCCCTCCTGCCGCCCAGGGACGCAGCTTTCTCCCTTTGCACAAGGCAGCTCTGCCAAACCCCGGCCTTTTCCTCCCCTCGGCTTCTCCCGTGAGCACCGCGGCGCGCTCGGTTACCTACAGTTTTTCCGCATGACCAAGACGTCGCCGCACTCATCCTCGGAGGGGAGGAAGATCTCCGGCACCACGATGAGGATCTTGCGCTTGGGCGGCGGGTTGATGTTCCAGGTGCACTCGACGTTGGCAGGGTAATTCCCCGGGTAGTTGGGGGACTCGATGTAGCCCGTGTACTCGCCCAGCTCCCCCCCGCACTGCCGGTCTGCAAGGCGTGGAGACCCGGTTCAACTGGGAACCAGCGGTTTGGCCAGTGGGACGGGGCAGCGGTTTTACTGGGCAAGGAGCGGGGAGTGCTTCACTAGCACTGCTCCATGCACACCCCCCCCCGCATGCATAAAGCACAGAAACGACCCCGAACTCTATTTTAAGGGATTTTTAAATACTTTTGAGGAAAGACCCCAATTCACATCATGCCTGTCGTGTGGGTCGTCCCCCCCCCCCCATCGCACCCCAGCTCGCCTACTTTTGCACTGGGACACGGAGGTGGAGCCGTCGAAGTCGGTGGTGGTGTTGCCAGGACAGGCGACGCAGTAATTCTGCCGAAAATCGGGCTGGTAGGTGCCCACGGTGCAGCGGATGCAGCGGTGGACGCTCGTGTTGTAGTAGTGCCCGGGGGAGCACTGGACTGGGTGGGGGGTCAGAGAGCAAAGGGGGCTGCGTCAGCCACCGGTATGGCCCCGCTGGGTGCCCCCCTCCCTGGGGACCGGCTCTGACCTACCTTTGGTGTCACAGTCCTGGAAGGAGAGGGCTCCCTCGTGGCGGGTGGTCAGCCCCCCGCCGCAGGGGAAGCAGAGCGCCCGCCCCACCTCGGGCTGGTAGGACCCACGGGGACACGGCTGGCAGGGCTTGAAGCCATCGGCGGAGTGCTGGCCGGGGGGACACTGACCTGCGGGCACAGGCATCGCTCGGTCCTGGCATCCCCCATGCCCAGGGCTCTCCCACCCCAGGTCCAGCTCCTCTCCCCCCGCAGCCTTGGCAGCATCAATTCACACAGAGCAAGTGCTGCCCTTCCCGGGGGTCACCTCTAAACGATAAATGCCCCAAATAGCGACTTCTGCGGGTCCCGGGGATGCTCAGGGCTCTCCCTTCCTCTGGAGGGGGGCTGATGGTTGAGGTTGCAGCCCTGGACATCCCCCCGTGTTCCTCCCAGCCCCGCTCCGTGCCCCCCGTACCCGTGCAGCCGGTGATGTTGGTGGCTCCCACCGGTCCGAAAGCATCCCCGCGGGGACACAGGTCGCAGGAGAGCTGCCCTTCCTTCTCCTGGTAGGTGCCGGGGGGGCAGGGGACGCACTGCTCCGTCTGGCCGTGGTAATACGTTCCCTGCGAGCAGCTAACTGAGAGCCGGGGGGGGACGTCAGCGATGCAGCTGGGGGGCTGTCACCAGCGGGGGGGACAGGGCCTGTCCCCCACCCCGGGCACCCCACGATGCTCCTTACCACACTTGCCACCCAGGCGCTGCTGGCCCGGCCCGCAGCTCTCCTGCCGCTCCGGGGCCACGCTCAGCTTCCTCGCCACCTCGTACTCCATCCCCGCGAAGCGGAGCAGGAACCGCTCCTGGTTGATGGATTTCTTCAGGGCTTTGATGGCCGACTTCAGCTTCTTCTCCACTCTCTGTCGCAGGCAGTGCAGGTTGCAGCTGGCTGGGGGTGCAGGGGGGGAATGGGGGTGCAAGGGGAAACAGGGTTGCGGTAAGAAGGGAGGGATGGAGAGGGAAAGCCAGCGGGATTAAAACCACCTCCCAAATATTCAGGTGCAAGTGCGGGATGAGGACTGGTTTGTCTCTCCTTGCTGCACGGGGATGGCACCGTCTTCCTGGACCCACCACCGTCTTCCTGGTCCCACCACCATCCCCCTGGTCCCACCACCATCTTCCTGGTCCTGCCACCATCTTCCTGGTCCCGCCACCATCTTCCTGGTCCCACCACCGTCCCTCTGGTTCCACCACCATCCCCCTGGTCCCACCACCATCCCCCTGGTCCCACCACCATCCCCCTGGTCCCACCGCCGTCCCCCTGGTCCCACCGCCATCCCCCTGGTCCCGCCACCATCTTCCTGGTCCCGCCACCATCCCTCTGGTCCCGCCACTGTCCCTCTGGTCCCACCACCATCCCTCTGGTCCCACCACCATCCCTCTGGTCCCACCACCGTCCCCCTGGTCCCACCACCGTCCCCCTGGTCCCACCACCCCTCCCTGCATCCAAGACGGGCCAAACCCGCCCTGTGCCCACCTGTGATCTCCTCCAGCTTGATCTCCGCCTCGAACTCCAGCGTGATGCGCGTCACCTCCTTGTTGGAGGAGTTGCGAGCCCGGCGGCCCTTCCCCTTCTTGGACGAGTCGCACTTGAGGTTGACGAAGGCGACCTGGCAGTCGGAGCAAGGCGCCGAACCGCCTGCGTGCGGGGTGACAAGTCAGCACCCCGTCCCTCCTGGGGGGGGGCCGGGCATCCCCGCCGCCGCCCTGCCGTCACGCCTCACCTTGCGCCCCAGCCTTCCCGGCCTCCTCCTGCTTGCCCTTGGCCCGCGGGTGCAGGTGGCACTTGGCATCCTTGATCTTGAAGGAAGCTTTTTGCTTGATTGGCGCAGCGACAGTCTCTAAAAGAAAAGGCGGGCGCTCAACGAGCCCGGCGCGGGGCAGCCCGGCCGGCGGTGGCTGTGGGCACCCCGGGAGCCCCCTTACCGAGGCACTGCTGGCTGCTGTTGGTGGGTCTCTGCTGGCCGCCCTGCCGCAGGACAGGGGTCCCGCAGCTCACCGTGTAGCTGCTGTCGGACTCTGCGGGATGGAGGAACGGGAGTTGGGGGATGCCAGAGTGGCCGCCCGGTCCCCGTGATGCGCTGCCGGGGTGATGCGGGGTGACACGGTTGCGCCGTGGCGGGGGATGATGCCCCACACCCCATCGTGGGGATCCTGCACCAGGGACCCATCCCACGGATCTACACCCAGCAATGAGCTCCCCTCCAAGCAACCACCTCCTTCCCTCGCCCTGGCCACTACTTGGGTGCTCTGCACCCTGGCCGGGCAGCCGCTGCTCTCCCTGTCCCCCAGTTTGGGCCATGCAGGGAAATGGGGACCCCCCCTGCCCGTGGTGACGGTGGCACCGGTGCCGGTACCTGGCAGAAAGCGAGCCTTGGAGGCGCAGGTGAGGGCACAGCTGTCCTTCTTGCCCGTCTTGTTGCAGGTGAGGGTGGCCCGCGGTGGCACGGAACCTGGCAGGCATTTCAGCAGCTCTGAGGGACACGCGCCGGCTGGTGATGACAAGTGGGGACGCCCGTGGGTGGCACTGCCCAGGAACCCGTGAGGGACCCCTGCACCCTCCCAGGTCATGGGGGGATTCACTGGGGAGGAGACGGTGCCAGAGAGTGGCATGGGGACCCCAGACCAGCACCCCAAGCCTCCCAGCTCCTCCTTGGAGACGTCAGATGTGACTGCGGCGATTTCAATTTGTTTGGGGGGGGCAGCCTGTCCCCAGTGAAGGGGAGGCAGCTGGGTACCAGGGCCATGAAAACAGCTCCTTTAGGGACATTTGCCGGTGCAAAACTCACAGCCAGCCCCAAGCATGGTCAAATAAACAACAAGATGACCAAGGGCAGAAGGAGCAGGGCAACACCCTAGGGCACTTCCCATCCAGACCCATGCCAGATGCACGCAGGGCCCCAGCCAAAAGCAGCCTATCCTGGAGCATCCCTGCGTCGAGATGCCCCAAAACCCCCGTGCTCCCCCTGCCCTGCCCTTAATCCCAACAGCCCCAAGTGACAGAGGGGCCGTGGGGCATCGGGACCATCCCCAGCCGCGGCGTGTCGTGCCCTGACGTACCTATACAGTCCTTTTTGTTCCAGTGCAGCTTGCAGCCGGCGGGACAGGTACACTGGTAGCTGCCGGGGGTGTTGATGCAGCCGAATTTGCAGCCTCCCCGGTTGATGCTGCACTCGTCGATGTCTGTGGGGAAGAAGGGGGAGGTGGTGGGCGAGGGGCAGCGAGACCCCGCCGGCTCTGACACGGCATTGTCTCAGGGCTGTGATTTTGAACGGACAAACTGCAGGACCCGTGCCCAGCCGGAGATGGGAGACGCACACCGCGGGGCGCTTCCAGCCTTGCTTCCTCCCTGCCAGCCCCACAGGGACGAGGGAAACCCCAATTCCTGGTGTCCCCAAGGGCCGGGTGGTGACGGGTGCAGCCCACCCAGGCTGAGCCCGGCCCTGGCCCTGCGGCGGGCTGGGGAGCTGTGGGGGGCAGCAGACGGAGCCATGGAAGCACTTAGCAGCCGAATTCAAAAGGCAGCTGCTCGGCAGCCCCAGCCCCTCTCCCCACAGTGGGGACCCTCTGCCCTGGCCCAAAACAGGGAGTCGATCCTCCAGGTGCAGGGGCAGAGGTGGGGAGAGGCCAGGGATGGAGCTGCCTCCTAAACACCCCTCCCTGCCTGGCTCCCCCTTCTTGGGGGCACCGGTGGGAACCAGCGATCCTTTCGCTGTGGGGTCACACCAAAGCATCCTGGGGCCCACAGTGGCTCATGCTGGTTGCGTATTCCGGGAGCACGAGGAGGGTCTCCTGCTCTCACCGGCCGGGCAGTGCCAGAGCACCATCTCCACGGGCCGACGGCACCACTGCCACGACACGTTCCGGCAACCCACCCCCCAAAACGTGTTTCATCTGCCTCCCCGCTTCCTGGAGCGCCACACGCCCCCGCCCTTGGGAGCTATCTGCCTTGTGAAACTTAAATCAAACCCTTTTGATGTTCCCCTTCCCACCCTGTCCCAGCTCCCTGCCAAAAACGCTGGGGATTTCTCCCGCTCTCCCGCTGCAGACAAGTCGCAAATTGTTCCTGTCGCTCCGTTTGAAGTTGCAGACACCAGTGTCTGGCTGTGAGCCCCCTCCCTGCCTGGCTGCAGCTCGGGGTACACGGGGAACCGATGCTCCCCGTGGGCCCTTGGGGTGAGCAGTATCCCCAGCGGTCCCACAGCAATCATGCCGTGGGGTTGCCCCATCCCTGGGTGCCTCCCTGGGACCCAAACCCCGCCAGCCGGCCCTACCTCCGCAGTGGGTGAGCCCGTACAGCGTGTAGCCCTTGTTGCAGAGGCACTGGAAGCTGCCGGGGGTGTTGATGCAGAGGTGGTCGCAGGTCCGGTCGAAGGAGCACTCGTCGATGTCTGAAGGAAAGGCAAGGGGGAGAGGTGAGGGCTGGCATGGCGGTGGGGCAGCCCTGGGCACAAGAGCTGTCCCCTTCCTGCTCCAATTGCTCCAGAAAACAAGGGGCTACAGTGGGATGCTGTGGGATCCTGCACGAGGATGCTCCAGGGATCCAGCCCTGGAATGCTCTGAGGACCCTGCGCTGGGATGTTCCAGGGATCCAGCACTGGGATGTTCCAGGGATCCAGCACTGGGATGCTCTAGGACCCAGCACCGGGATCCTCTGGGATCCAGCACCAGAATGCTCTGGGGATCCAACACCAGAATGCTCTGGGACCCTGTGCTCCCATTCTGCCTGCCTCCAAGCTCCCTCCTTGCCCCACTCCAGCTGCTGCTGTGTGGAAGCAGGAGCCCACCGCACCAGCATCTCCCCCTGCCCTAAGCTCCCGCAGCCCCTCTGCACCCCAAACCGGCCAAGCGGGGCCAGCACTGTCTCCTTGGCACAGGGTGGCTGTGAGAGCCGCCGGCTGCTGCCCAGCCGGGGCACTGCCCCGTGCCGGGGAGGAACGCTGCACGGGCAGGTCCTGCCCTGGGGATGGTGCCAGCGATGTCTGCTCGGCCCCAGGGGGGACCTCGCCAGGGCAGGGAGGCCCTGGCTGGGCAGAGGAACCCAACCCGGCGGGTTTGAGCATCGTTTCATTGGCTTCATTAAGTTAATTGCCGCGCTCGCGTCAAACTCCCAAGAGCGCAGAACCTGGACGGAGATGAAAGCGGTCGCAGCCCCGGAGCGTGCCAGCCCCCTCCTTCCCCGGCCGTGCGGTTTCGGGAGGCAACACTTGGGCTCACGCACACCCGCCCTGCTGGCCTCGGCCATGGACTGAGGGGGGCAGAGCCCTGTGCTCCCCCCGAGAGGGCCCAGTGACCTGCTGGGTCGTTTAAATCTGCTGGGTTTAGGTGAGGTGCAGGAGGATGCTGGGACAGGGAGAAAAAGTTGGGAAATGCAGCGTGGAGCAGCCAGCTCCCTCCGAAGCAAAGAGGATGCATCTTCCCCCTGCCCTCTGACAGACAGGGGAAGGAGGAATCCTTTTGTAAAAGCCACTGAAATCCTTGCTCTGCCTTGATGGTTCGCAAAAACGGCGCGTCCCCGAGCAGGGCACCATCCAGCCCCCGACGTGGGGTGGCTGGCGGAGGGGGAGAGGCAAGGCAGGACATGTCCCGCTGCTCTTCCCATCACCCAGCCCAGGAAAACAGCGGCCTCTCGAGAGGGAAGCAAGCAGCCGGGGCGTCTCTGCGTGTGCTTTAGCAGGGAGCTGCGGTCGTGCTGCTACAGGATTCCCAGCAAAAACTCTGTGCAATAAAGTAGAGCAGCTTGGGAGAAGGCCAGCAGTGCCAGGGTGGGTGCTGAGCGTAGGGTGCCCTCCCAGGGGTGCTGCTGGGGTCCATGGTCCCCTGGCACAGATGCTCCAGAGCAAAGCCGACAGCCCTGGGGCTGCTGGCAGGGCTGCTCCCTGCGCCCGGGGCTGCAGGGAATGCCGTGACCATCATCCTGGCCCTGAGTAAGGCCGGAGGATTTCACCCTGGCACCTCCCTAATTGCTGGTTTTAACTCCGCCGCGAGAAGAACCCAGAAATCCCCAGCTCGGGAGCAGGGCTGGGACGGCAGCCCAGCTCTGCAGATCAAAGGACTAAGCCCCAGACCAGGACCCAAATCCAGCCCTAATCCCCTGAAGGGTGTACACAGCCCAGAGGGACACGAAGGGGAACGGGTAACCCGGCCAGCGCTCCTCTAGCAGCAGCCGTGGGAGGGCTGAGAAGCACCGGAGGGCAGGGAGAGGTGACATCCCCGGGCAGGGCAGGGGGCCAGGGTCCCGCTGCCCCTTACCTTGGCAGTTCCTCTCGTTGATGAGCAGCTTGTAGCCCTTCTTGCAGCTGCACTCGAAGCTGCCCACCGTGTTCCTGCAGATGTGGTCGCAGCCGCCGTTGTTGAGCCGGCACTCGTCGATATCTGGTGGGGACAAGGGACATATGTCACGCTCCGGCTGGGATGTTCTGCTGGGAGAGCGGGGGCCTCCCCTCCGGACCCCGTCCCCACCAGGAGCCAGCAAACGAAGGAAACCCTTTGGGCTCTCATGGTGACTGAGGGAACGTGGCCGCTGGTTTTACCTGGGTGTATTTGGGGAGTTGATGTGTGACACTAGGGACACTGGGGAAGGCCAGGGCTCCTGGGCTGGGCTCCCCTTGGAATCTGTGCAAAATGTTTAATTTCTGCAGGTCTCGGCATCCCCTGGAGCACAGCCAGGAGCCAGGGTCTCCGAAAGAGCCTCGCAGATGGGGGAAAGCACCAGACCAGGGTCTGCAGAGTCACAGGTTAGGGCTGGGGGCTACTTTTGGGGACCAGGAGCATCAGGAAGAAAGAGCAAGTTGGGAGGGGAGCCCTCCTTCGAAATCAGCCGCTTGACAAAATACTTTTCAACCCTCACCTCTCTGCTTGCCCTCTCCTTCCTGCTGTAAACGAGGCTAAAAATGATGATGCCCAATAACTGCAAAGAGCCCCAACAACCTGGAAAGAGGCTGGGACTTGGGGGTTTTTTGTTTCTTTTTCCCCTTTTTCCACTAATCACAAGATTTACTGCTAGGAAATGACCTGTAAAATGGAAGGAGACCAGGAAGAGGCAGCCGCCTTCCCCATCCCTTCATCCCCCAGCCGCCAGCGCCGGGACGGCAGCTCTGCCTCTCTGGGGCTGGGGCTTTCTTTTTACGACTGCGAGGGAGCGATCTGTAAACCAGCCCGCAGCCGTCATAAAACCCCCAGACACGGGGAACGTGGCTCCGGGTTATTGCACGTTCCTGGAAACCGGAGAATTGGAGAAGGGCCGAGTGGGGGATGCTCTGAGAAAATAACAGGGGCAGGGGGCGTTTCTGGAAGCAGTCAGCAGGTAGACAGGCAGCCGGCACTGGGACGGGCTTTGCTTTCAACCAGGGTCAAGTTGCTGGAGCTGCTGAAAGACACAACGCAGGCGCCGGCCAGCCCCGGGGTCATGGTGTCCCCTCGCCTTGGGTGGGGGGCAGGTTTGGGGGGGTTGGGGTAACCGGTCCGGACTGCTCCCCCTTGCAGAGGCAGGCGGATGGGGATGTTGGCGGGAGCGTGCAGAGGTGTGTGGCATCCCGTGGTGCTCGGACCCGGCTGGACCCACCTACCTTTGCACGTCTTCCTGTCGGGCTGGAGCATGAAGCCCATGGGGCAGCTGCAGTGCACGCCCGTGGCGGCGTCGTGGCACTTGCTGTCGCAGCCCCCGTTGTTCACGGCACACGTCTCTGCATGGAGAGGGGAGAGAGAGCGGCCGAGGTGAGGGACCAGTGTCTAAAAGGCTGGGGAGGGGGTCACGTGCCACCCAAACATCCCCGTGCCACCTAGATATCCCCATGCCACCCAGACGTCCCCACGCGGCAGCCTCGGAGAAGCAGCAGGTGCAAACCTCCCTGCAGAGCCCACCGAAACGCTCCTGGCTTTTCAATCAGCCATAACGAGGTGACAGAGCCCCCAAATTAATAAACACCCCGATACAGAGCACGAGGGCTGGCGGGGGTAAGGCATTAACGCTTGGCCATCCCACAGCATCTTCCGCCGCCACAGAACCTGGCATTCGTTGCCTTCCCACCACCCCGCTGCACACCCGGATGCTGCTCCCGGGGATTTTGGAGGTGGGATAAGGGTGCCTGTGATTCACCCCAGGATGCAGGCAGCCCTAAGGCAGGAAAAAGCACCCAGATTTCCTGGTTCGCCATCCAAACCCCTGCGCCACCCTCCCACCATCCACCAACCTGCTCTTACATACTGGGTGTCTGCATTTAAGGCAGAGAGGGGAGTGGGGACAGCCCTGTCCCCACGTTAGAGGATGCTTTATGGATGCAGGCAGGGAGCAGAGTGTCCCAAGGAGGACGGGGTCAGGGACACAGGCAGGGACGTGCAGGCAGAGCCGCTGCCTGTTGCGAAACAGCCGACACTCGGGGTGCTGGGAAAAGCGGAGGTGGTTCGACAGAGGCCCTTCGTTCCAGAAATACGTCAGCTTTTCAGCTGACGGAGGGAAAAGCGGCTCCGTGGGATTGGTGCCACCGCGCTCAGCCCCCACGCTGGCACTGGGGCCACGTGTCCCCCAAAACCAGGGTCTGGGGGAGCCCACCTTTGGCAGCTCCAACGAGGAGGAATTGAATTTCCAAGTGACAAAGTCACCCGGGTCTCGCCGGGGGTGCCCAAGCTGCGGCTCCCCAGGGATGCAGGTGCGCAGCCCCGGTCCCCCGGTGGGATGGTGGGGGGGTCCCGGCCCCGTCTCTGCCACCGCCGCCACTGAGCCACAAAGCCACTGGTGACCCCATGCTGCCGGTCCCTAAACGCCACCAGCTGCTCGGGCACGCCGGCCGGTCCAGTGTCGCGGGCTAATTTGGGAGATGCTTTGTATAATTAGAACACCACACACAGAGGCAAGGCAGCAACAGCAGAAAAAAAAAAATCCAATTTAAAAAAATATGCTAATTACTTCAGTATTATCAAAGTCAGCTGTTGCTGGTAGGACTAGAAGGGACACTAATTTAAATGAAGCATTTTCAGCTTGACAGCTTCCCTGTGAGATCAATCCTCAATTTCAGTTCTAACCACCAGAACAATGGTTTGAAGTGCATTAAGTTGTTCACAAAGGATAATAAAATATTCCTTTCAGAGCGCTGGTTGCTTGGATAAATGAGGCATTTGGGCTTCAAGGAACCCAAGATGAAAATGCCTTGAAGAAATTCCTTGGAAAGAGCAAATCCCAGGTTCTCCCGCTCTTTGCGAGCACCGCATGGGGTGGGAATGACTGAACCATCCAACCATTCGCCGCGGGGCGAGGGAGCTGGGATCGCTCTGTGCTCGTCTTTGCCACTGCTATTTTTATGGTGTCCCATAATAAGAGAACAAAAGGGACCATTTTATGAAATTAATAGCCAGCACAATTACAAAACCCAACGGCAAGGGAGGGATTTCCGCAGATATTATTCCTCCAGCCAGGTCCCCGCGCCACATGCAGCCTGGCCACGCCGGGACCGTCCCCTCCCCGCGGCGCCGGGGCGAAGAGTGCTGCGCGGGCGACACTGCGCCGAAGGGAAGGGAAACTTTCTGGGAGCCCGATGAATTATTGAACGCCAGCCTTTGTTCCCGCAGCCGATGCAGAAGCAGCCCGGGGAGGATTGATTTAACAGGGTCGCCGCTGAGATGAGACGACGGGCTGGGCGCGGAGGCTGCTTTCGGTGGGATCGAGGACCCGGAGAAGCAGCTGCGCCGGAGAGGATGGGGCTGCGCAGCGCCCTGGGCGTGCTTCGCCATGCTCACAGCCTCTTCCAGCGCCGCGGCACCCATCTCCCCTCCCAGCCCCTTTGCACCTTCAGGAATTTTGGCTGAGATGTCAAGCCAGCCCTACCCGCCACCCCATGCAGGATGCAGCCGCTGCCGGGGGCGCGCACGAGGTGGGAGCTGAGCCAGCACGGCTGCAGCACCGCCGCAAACCCCTTTGCAAAGCGGGGGGGGCCACGTCCTAAGCTTGCAAAAAGCTTGGAGGGGGCTCCGGGGGTACCTGCGAGGCAGCGAAGGTGGAGCGGCACGGGGCCAGGCGCTGGAGCGGGGCCCCGGGAGAACGGCATTGTTCGGAGGTGCTGGCAGCCCGGGGGCTGCTCCCAGCCTGGCGTGAGCCGGCGTGACTCACCCAACCACACAGGGCTTTGGCGAGGGCCTCCATCGCTCCGGGAGGGAGAAGACAAAGCAGCTTGCACAAACACACACACACACTTTTCCCACCCTCTTCCATCCCAGCTCCGGTCTCGTTTCCTGACTGCCGTGCCATGGAAATCCTCGCCCCGCTCAGCACCCTTCACCGTGCCGGCTGTCACCGGAGACAGACGGAGCCCCAGCCCGTGCTCCCGCAGCACCATGCCTGCACATGCTCCGGCTTCGCCTCCACCTGCCGGGAAGCGGCAATCGCGGTGGGATTGGGATCCCACGAGCCTAAGGAGATAATTGCGCGGTAATCGGAGGGATTACTGCTGGGCTGGCCGGGGCACGGCGATGGCACAGAGCTGGGGGTTCCCCCTTCTCCCACCCCTGGAGGAAAGGCTCTGCAGAGCCCCCCCGAAAGCCGCCGTCGATGCTCCCTGCCACCGGTGAGCCGCACACCCGCAGCTCCTCCTGGATGTGCCAGGAGCTTGCGTGCACCCGGCACGTCCGTGAACAAGATTCCCCATTGCAGACAAGTCGCTGCACCTTCACACTGCCTCGGTTTCCTTGTTGGCGGAGCAGAGACATCGCCTTACCTTTGTGAAGGGCTTAGAGACCCGACAGCAGTCGCAAAGAAATCCTGGGGGGTGCAGCCGAGGTGCCCAGCCCCATAAAGGGTCATCGCAGCGCTGCAATTTGCTGCAGCTCTGGGCCGGCCGCCTCTGAGCATGGTTAGCAGCTTTGCTGGGCCAAACCCTGGGGCACTCTGAATGTCCCCACCCCCACAGAGGGAACGATCCGTGAGCTGGTGGGCTCTGGGAAGGCTTTCGGGGCGCACAGCGCAGAGATGGGCACGAGCATCCCTGTCCCCATCACGCAGCCCCTGGCAGCCCACCTCTAGCTCCTCTCGGGCTTGCTTGGCGGCGGCGGCGGTGGGGGATAACCATCGCTGCAGCCGCTAGAAAGCGGATTATCACCCCCTGAACCGAGCTGGATCAACCAAAGCCACACGAGAGCTCCCGCCTCATGCAAGCACAGCCAGGGGAGGGGTTCTTTCCCTGTTCCCCCAAAAGCAAAGTCCGCCTGCAGCCCGAGGCCAGGCTTGCTCTGGGGGGGTTTAAAAGCAGCAGCGGGGGGACAGGGTTAGTGAGGCATGCGGTTAGCACAGCAGCTCAGCCCCCCGAGCCCGGTTATGATCTCAAGGTGAGAGCCCGTCTACGGTTAGACCCCTTCGCAGAGATAGAGAGAACAAAAATATTTACCATTAGAAAACGTCTCAAGGATAACGTGTTGCTGGAAGTGTCTCTCCCCTGTTCATAAAAAAGTGATTTAGAAACAGTGTCCAGCAAGGAGCTCGCTTGGTGTCACATCTCAACGGGTTCGACTCCGCTGCCTTTCCAGCCTGGTGGAAACTGTCCCTTTGGGTTTGTTCTCCCCCCCACCGCCACCTCCCAAAAAAGCCAAACCCCGAGGTTTGGATGCAGGGCTATTGACTCCGCCATCACCCTGCCTGAAGCATCCCGTGTCCCGCGGCCTCTCCAAACCCCCTCCGGTTTCGCGCCCCGCGCCGGGCTGGCCATGCGAGGGGGGGAAGCACGTTACGAGGAGCGTTAGTGCAGCCCGTTAGTCTGGGGAGTCGGGTCCTCGCCCTCGCCGGAGCCAAACCAGCGCCTGCTGGGGTGGGTTCAATCCCTGACCTATGGATCCGTACGGATGCTGCACGGCCACGGGCTTCGGGAAGGCAACTGCATCCCGCCGGTGGCACTTGCGCCGCTTGGATTTAGCGGCCAAGCCGGTGGTGAGCCCAAAATTTGGGCTGCTCAGCCTCACCCGTGCATCGGTGCACCCGGGTTCAGGGAGCCCTGGCGAGGCACGGCACGGCCCCAGGGTGCTGAGTACCCGAGGGAGCGTGTGGGAGCCTGGGGGGCTGAGAGCAGCCTGGGCAAAGCCACGGACCCCAAAACCGGTGCTAAAACACCCAGGGATCACTTTTGGGGATTGCCTCAAAAAGATCACCTTGAGCTTTGCCCTGCAAAGGTAACTCTGCCTGGCACCACCCATCCATGGCTGGGAGATGTCCCTCCTTTATCTCGGTCATTTTGGGGAGGGGACAAGGCACCCCAGCGCTTCTTTTTGCTCCCGGGTGGGGACAGAGCCCCGTGGCAGTGCTGCACCGAAGCCGGAGAGCCACTGGGTGAGGGCAGGGCTGGGGTGCTCGGGGCACCGAGCGGAGACGAGCGCATCCCCGCTTAACGAGAAACGACGGCGGGTCCGGGCGGAGGGGAGGGCGGTGGGAAGGGAAAAGAGGGGAAACGCAGCCCCTGGCAGTGCCCGTGCTGTCCTGGGGGGCTCAGGCTGAGGGCACGGATTCAGCAGCCGGGACACGGGGGGCTGAGGCTCTGCAGGGACCCCGTCCTCCTCGGGGAGGTCCACGTGTGCGGAGGAGCGCGCACGGCATGCCCACGGCCACACGCCTCGCGTCCCTGTGCCCTGCTTTCCCCTTCCCAGAGCCCTCCTGCACCAGGGTCAGTTTGCTCTGGTGTCCTCAGCATCGTCTGGCAGCGGGGTCCAGCGCAGCCCCCGCTCCCAGCACCGCTCCCGGCACCGCTCCCAGCACCACTCCCGGCACCGCCGGCCTCACAAAGCTGGGGAGCATCGGTCGTGCCGCTGCAACCCGCCTGGGCACGGGTCAGGAAATCGGCCATAAAACTTGAGCTGGGTTGAGTTTCCTTCTCCATCTAAACATGTTTCCTCCCCCATCCACCACCTCCCACTCCGCCGGTGCTCGCCGCAAGCAGGGGGACAGCGATGGCCCCGCTGCACCCCAAATATCAGCGGGAGGGAGCTGCAATGATGCCCTGGCTTACAAATCTTCCCAGAAAGCCAAAATCCCCATCAACCACAATGGCCCAGTTTGCATCTCCCCGTGGGCGCCGCACCCTGGGCTGCTGGAGGGCGATTTTATGTGCTTTTTTTTTTTTTTTTAAAAAAAAAAGGGCTGCTTTTTGAGCATAAATATAAATACATAAGGTCATCGGCCTCCCCTCCCGGCTCCCCCTCCCCCTCAAGCCTGCAGACATGTTGGGAGCCATTAGGGCTGGCCCCGCTTTGCTCAGAGGCATGTTATTCATTATCTGCATTTTTAAAAGCAGCAATAAAAAGCGGAAAAATGAAAAACACCGGCCGTGGCCTAATGAAACTGTCATTCAAAGGGGCTGATCGTGCTTCCTGCCGCGTGGTGTGATCTGAAGGGAACCTGGACCAGGGGCCTGTCCCGGCAGCCCATCAAACGCACCGCGTACAATTTCAAAGCCCATGGCCCGGGGAGCGAGTTTGCGTTTCCCCTTGCTGGAAACTTTATTCCCCTTGAAATGATGAAATATTTCAGAGGAAATGGGGAAGGGGCGGCGGAGGGAGCACCGGGGATGGGGGAGGGCTGTTTGCTGAGCCCTGGCTGTAAAACAAGAAAGGGTGGTTATAAATATCCGAGCAGGTACCTCGGCCATAAATCTGCCGGCCGGGCATCCCCACGGGGCGGCTGCCGGCTCTCCCCGTGGCCGGAGCACAATCCCGCAGTGTTCCCGCAGCGGGGCTGGGGGACTGGGAATCCCCCAGGGGACGAGGGGAGCCGGGCGGGCTCCTTCCTGCAGAGAGGGGGCTGCAGACCCGAAGGGGAAGCGAAAGGCAGAGCGGTGGGTTTTGGGCTGGTGCTGCTCCTCAGATTCCCCATGGCAGTGTTTGATATCCCCCGGGATGGTGGGCGAGGGGAGAGCTAACGGGGATGTACCGGCTCCAGGGGGAGATGCCTCCCCAGCAGACACAGCGCACAGCGTGGGGATGAAGGGGGAGATTTTGGCCAAGGCGATGAGGATGAGCGATTTTGGAAACCCCCAAATCTCACCCTCACACCTGCGGTACCCGGGGTCCGAGTGCTGAGACCGTCGGGCAAACGGACCCCTCTCGAGCATTCCTCAAATCATGAGAGGTTTGGGAGAGCTGCTCTCCCGCCCCCCACCCCCAGCCCATCTGGAGCATCGTTTTGGTGACGAACCTCCCCGAGTCCTCACCCCGGCGCACACACCCCACGCGCACGGCCGGGAGGAACGCACCAGCTGACACACACCCCGGGGTCCCCAAATCCCCGTCGGAGGAGCGCTCCCCAGCCCGGGCACAGCAATAACCCCACGGGAGGGTCCTCAGCAGGTGGGACGGGCTGCAGCGGCCACGGGAGCAAACGCGAGGACGGTGGGGACAAGGGGCTGCCAGTGGCTGCCGGCAGCCAGGAGGGACTGGGATTAATCCTGGGAGCACGCTGGGTGACAGCGGGGACGCGATGGTAGCAGGCAGCCGAGCTGACAGGCAGGGGGGCTTTGCTGGGGGCTCAGTCCCGAGCATCCCTCGAGCCGGTGGGGAGCAGCCGGGGGTTTGGGGGGGGTCCTCTAGCACTCGCCCTGAGGACGGAGCCGTCTTTGGAAAGCGCAGAGGGTTTTCTGTTCAGGCACAGTGGGGACATGGGGAGCCAAAACCTCTCTCTTGCTTTCAACTCCTTTTTCGTTTTTATTTTGCAATAAGAGCTCAAAATGTCTAGAGCAATTTGTGGACTTAATCACTCCCTGAACGTAACATTTTCTTAAATCGAATCAGCTGTTAGACAGCACAAGCACATGAAACCAGGCAAACTTCTATCTCTGTTTGATGTTTTACAATTTGAAAACACACACAGGAAAAGGACAATTCTAGGGGCTGAGTTGTCAGGTTGTTGGGGTTTGGGTTTTGTTTTTTTTTTTTTTTCCAAGGCAATTGTTCCTGAGCCGAGGCCCTGCAGTGCCAAATCAGAACGGATCGCTGCAGCCAAATCTATCCCCTCTGTGTCCCTCCCCGAATGCTGCTGGTGACAGCGACAATTTCTAGCGTGGGGACACCCTCACTCCTTTCACCCTCCAGCGGCACGGAGGCAAGCAGGGACCCCTGCCCACACCCTGGCACAACCAACCTGTCCCCAAACGTCCCCTCAAGCATCCCCATGGCCACTTTCGCTCCCTGTGGCGGAGCAGTGGCGCATCCCTGCACCCCGCAGGATCCCTCACACACGCACCGAGTCGCTCCGATCTCAGCAAAAGCAAACGCCGCATCCCCAAAGCTTGGGAAAAAAAAAAACTCCCTTCCTCAGGCCAAGAGCCAATCGCTCAGGGAGGAAGACGAGCCGTCCCGCACCCCGACCCACGTCCCCGCAGCCAGGCGAGGGCTTGCACCTACCTATGCACGTCACCCCGTCGGAGTGCAGCAGAAACTTGACGTGGCAGCCGCACTTGGGCCCCTGGTCGGTGTCGTCGCAGGTGTGCTGGCAGCCCCCGTTCCCGTAGTTGCAGGTCACTGCGGGAAGCAAAGCACCGGCCGTCACCGGGGGTCTCCAGCCCCTCCCTTCCCTGCCCGGCATCCCCACGCTGTAGCATAAAGCCAGCTTGGAAAAACCTCATCCATACCGTCCGAGAGATCCCTCCCTCCCGGGTAATTTCTAAAGCCCCTCGACTTTCCCTGCGGCATCTTGGCAGAGGCAAACTGTTACGTGGTTCCTCGCCTCTTCCCTTTGCATATCTGCTAAATGCCCCCGGTGGAGCCCGAGCAAAGGGGACCAGTGGGCTGGTTGCCCCTGACCCTGGATTTGGTGTTGCAGGGGAAGGGTGGGACTTTCCCGAGCTCTGAAATGACTCAGGTGCTCCTGGGAATCCCTGCCAGCCCTCCCCCGGGGGCAAGGCGTACCGTGCATTTAGCTTGGAGGGAAAATAGGCTCGGAGGATTAAAACTCCGTTTCATCAGCGATTTTACACGCTTGCTGCAGACAGCAAATGAGAAACAAAATAAAAATAATTGCATAAACACATACATATCGATTTAATAACGCTGGCAGTGCCAGCGAGATGCTGGCAGGAGATCAGACAGGCCGAGAGCAGCACATCCCCCGGGGAGAGGATTCCTGCACTCCTCCCATGTCGATCACACTCTCCCTGTTCATCTCCCCTTGGGAAAGCGAAGCTGGTGGGACAGGGGATGCCGCACCTCTGGGACCCTCTTTAACTGCCATTTCAGCCCACTCAGTGTAAGGGCACAATGTCTCACGCCAGAGGGTGATGCCAGGAGCATCGTCTGTAAGGGCAACGGAGGCAGAGCTGGGCATGCCGGAGGAAAATGAACCCAGAGGTCTTCAGGATCAATAAACCAATTGCTACCAGGGCATCAGGGCTTTGCAGCAGGGCCAGGAGGTGTCTGTACCACGGGGACAAGGTCAAGGGTCCCCAGGAGGCCATGCCCCCATCCCTGGAGTTCTCCTTACATTTGCAGTCGCGCTGGTTCTTGGTGAGCTCGAAGCCAGGGCGGCACTCGCAGGCGATGCCCCCCTTGGGGGTCTCCCGGCAGATGTGGGCACAGCCGTGGTTCTTGTTCATGCAGTTCATTCCTTCTAAAAGAGAGAAGGAAGCAAAGAAAAGCTCCAAAAGCTTGCTGGCAGCGGTCCGCAGCGGCAGAAGGATGTCTGTGGAGGGACGGGGATGGGGAGATGGGGGCAATGAGGGGAAAACTTGCAAGCAAGGACCTTAGTGGGGACAGGATAACCTGGAAGGGCAGCACCTTCTGGCACAGAGCTGCTCAGGAAGGTGGACAAAGCCACCCTGGAGCCTTCAACCTTTGTCTCCCTTCCACCGCCTTGGGCAAGACCCTGCGCCCCCACCTCGGGACAAGCAGTGGGCGCAGAAGCCACCGGCTGCCCACCAGCCCTGCCTGGCACCGACGGGACGGAGCGGAGCAGCTCCTTTTTGGAAGATGGGGAGGATGGGGAGAGCACGGTTGAGATTACAGACCCCCCAGGCAGGCAGTCACGGCATTGTTCGGCCGAACAAGGAAGGGTTTTGGAGGAGCAGAGGTGGCTGCGGAGGGGAGCAGCCCTGGAGCTGCTCCACCGGGACGAGCGCGGGGGCCGTTCCCGTAAGCTGTGGGATGAACTGACAGCTCGGGAAAGATTCACACGCTGGCACCCCCTGGGGAACGAGGGTTTGGGGAGCTGCTGGTTCCCACTACCAGAGCTGCCGTTTCGCCCTCGCTGACCTATCCACAGCCTCTCTGAGGGCACGGGGACACTCAGCTGCAGAAAGCCGGGTTCAGCGGATGCCGAACGGGGCGTTGACGGGGGTTTTAACAAAAGAGAGACATTTAACAAAACCCACAGCAAGCTGCAGACGGTCTCTGGGAGATGCAACCGCCTGCTCGGGGCTTTTTCTGGCAGAGGGAGGGGGTCAGCTCCTTTCCAGGCACCCAGTGCTGAGCCCACCATGGGTTAAGCAATGCCAGCATCAGGATGGGGGACCGGACAGAGCTGCAAGCCCATGGGCTACCAAAAGCCTGCGGCAGGAGGGTGAGGGAAGATCCTTATGGGGTCAGGGCACCTCAAAGGAGGACGCTGAGATGCACTAAGCATGCATGGGAAGGGTTAAAAACCACGGGCTGAAGCCTGTGGGTGTCCCAGGGTGCTCCCCATCACCTGCAACATCATCATCTGCCCTTGCCCTGGCACCGTGTCAGGACCCTGCTCGCCCCTTTTGCTTTCCGTGGCTCCACTGTCACCATTGGGCTGAGTGTGACAGGGTTTAGAGGCACCCATACCCTGGTGAACCCCAGCCCTCGGCCTCTCCTTGCTGGGAGGGACTGACTGGCCAGTAGAAGGGAGAGGGTCACGGTGCTGCAGGAGCGGGATCCTGGGATCCATCCCCTGGGTCTCCTGACCCAGCAGCACTTCATCCCCTCTGCATCAGAAGGGAGAGAGGAAAGCAAGAGGGAGATTGAGAAGCAGAGAAAGAGCAGAGGGAAAGGAGAAAGCCTTCTGCCAGGGTAGGGGAAGAGAGACAAGGAGCTGGCAAGAACCCCAGAAGGAAGGAAGCAGCCGTAACGTTGAGGTTTAGCTCTCTACTACTGAATGCTTCTGCCTTGGCAGTGCCCGAGAGCCAGGACTAAAGTCAGAACGGGCTTTAACATCAGGCCCCAAATTGTCCCCAGCCCTCTGCTTTTTCCAGGCTCACAGCTCGGGGACGAGCTGCAACCCTCCCGCCCCTCATCGCCAGCAGCCCCTCCTGAGCTCGGGGACCACGTCGCAGCTACAAGATCCTTCTCGATCTGCTGCAGAAGCAGCACAGACCTGCCTGGGCCAACAACACTCTGCAGCCCTTCAGCTCAAAAAAATCAGCTCAAAAGCCAGCACCTGCATCCCTGTCCTCAGCAGGGGCCACCCACCCCGTCACTGTGGGGGATGGAGCAGCCAGCTCATCCTTCCCGGGCACACAGGGGATGGGGACACGGAAGATGCCACCATGGCTGCTGAGCCATCCTGGGCTGGGCGAGATTCCCAGAGGAGCTGGAAGGACCGACACAGCTGGGAAAGGGGGAAGGAGGAAAGCAAAAACACTCAGCTGGCTTTGCCAAGCAGCGGAGATAAAAATCAGCAGAGACGCAAAAATCTCTCATTTCCTCCTATTTTGGCTAAGAGTTTGCTCCAGACGGCAGCAATTTGGAGCTGATATCGAGACGAAGGGCTCGGTGCTGCACAAGACCTGGCAGGAGAAGACGCGTCTCGCAGGGTGGCGCGAGGATCTCTGGGTGCCTTTTATTTAATAAAACTCTGGGTATAGGATTAACGTCCTCTCTTTGGTATTACTGCGCTTGGCTCAGGGGCCTGCGAGGGCTTTGTTACGGAGATGTTTATTAGCCCCGCAGCCTCCTCTCGCAACGTGCTCGTAATAAATCTGCAGCACGGAGGAGGGTCACGAACCAGCACGTAAAGCCGAGCACCGTGCAGGGATGGCCAGGGGCGATGTGGGACGGACCTGCCCGATCAAGGCAGGGGCTGGAGGGTGCCCCGGGGCAGGGAGACGCCGCGCACTCACCTTCGGGGCGCTGGATGCAGGTGTGCTGGTTGTCGCTGAGGAAGAAGCCCTCCCGGCAGAAGCACTCGTAGCTGCCCATCATGTTGACGCAGGTCTGCTGGCAGCCACCGTTGCCCTCCGAGCACTCGTCCAGGTCTGCAAAGGGAAGGTGGCGGAGGGGGGGGGGGTGTGACCACGGCTCCGGGGCACGCTGAGGGGATGGGGAACCAGGCGTGACAGATTTGGTAGGTGGCAGATTATTTCTGCTTTACAGCTCTGTTCCCCAGCTAGAAGAAAGTGGGATGCTTTAGGGCTGCGGGGGGTGAAGACAAAGCACATCAAGGGCAGGGTCACAGAGGCCATGCAGCTTCCCCAGCCCACGGGCAAAACCAAGATCTGGCCTCGCTTTACAGAAGGGAACACCAAACCACAGAGAAAGGGATTTTCCTTGTCCAAGGACCCCCAAAGCACCCAGGATGCTCAGCTGGGATGTCGGCTGCAGCTGCCCCCCCCCACTCCCAGCCCCTCCAAGCCCGCTGCTGGCTGGGGATGCCTGCACTTCATTAGGGGGAGCTGGGAAACCTTAGCCCAGAGCGGGGATAATTACTTGTAAGGAGACTCAAATCCCCAGCAGCTCTGCTGCCCTGTTTTGGTTTAACAACCCAAGGCTGGAAAGGGTTCGAGATGTGCACCCATGGCAGCAGCGATGCCCTCGCCCCAGGCTGCTTCTGCTCTACCCCTGCAAATCCCTCATTTAATGAAGAGCAACAGCCCGTCGCTCTCTCCAGAGGGTTTTTGGGGACAGTGGTCCAAGCTGAACCCACCAGTGCCCTGAGGTGCCAGGGCAACCAGGTTGTCGGACTCGGGCAGAGAGGCAAACCTCCACCACGGCCACCCCTGCCCCCCATCCCGAGGCCAGGAGACGGTGTCGGGCCGGGGAGCGAGAGGCCCCGTGCCAAAGAAAACCTCTTGTGAACTCGAGCGTGGCAGAGCTGGCGGCCGAGGGGAAAGCTGAGCCCTGCCAGCATCGGCCGTCGGAAACGCCGGAATAGCGGCTCGGTGACGGCACGTGCCGGGGGGGGGCTCCCAGCCCTGGCCCCCCCAGCACTGCCCTCCTCTCCGAGCGGCACGGCATGCACCAAAACCCCTTGGTTTTGGGCAAAGAAACAGATGGATGGAAGGATGCCTGTGCAGCGCGGGTGCCTTGCACTGTGCCCCAGCCTCAGGCAAGCCCCGGGGATGCTGCAACCCCAGGGGAAGCTCAGAAATCAAAGCGGGGCTGCAGCTCTGACTGGAAACTGCTGTGGGAGCAGAGCCCAGGAGCGCCCCACAATCCCGCTACCTCGGAAAGGAGGTGTTGAAAACATCGTCTCACACTCAGGTGCCCACGGGGCAGGCTAAGGCTGACAGCCAGGCTGCAGCCAGACACAAAGGGGACACCCTCTGTGATGGCAGGAGGCTTGCAGCTTCCTCCAAGGCTCGTCCCAGCCAAGCTATGTCCTGCAGATGCCAATAACTCTCCTCAAATCCCCCCGCTTATAACAAGGGCTTAACGTCTTGGGACTTCTCCTTCGAGCTCCACACAAAAATGAGGAGGCAGCCGTTCAAACCCGATGGCTGAAACGAGACTCCGCCGCTCTAATACCTGTTTTATTAAATACAACGGAGATGGGCAGAAGCCAGCAGGGCCCGTGTCAGGACGGGGGCTCGAATTCCTGTCCTGGTTCAAAAGGTCGCCCAGGGTGGGCGATGGGGGGGCCGTCGGGTTCCGCACACACCCCGACCCACCTCCGGCTCGGCCACTGCCCGCAGCGCCAGCAAAGCCTGGGCATGACCCTCTGCTTTGCTCTTCTTCTCTTTCTTTTGGCGAAGAGGGGATGCTTGCAGGCTGGGCAAAGCACAGCCAGGATGGGGAGCGGGGGAGAAAGAGGATGGCAATAACTCGCCGGGGCTCACCCCTGCTGCCGCCCAGGAGCGATCACTGAGCAAACCCACCTGGAGCGCAGAGGGTCTCAACATCCTCATCTGTAAAATGGGCTCCAGGGTATAAACCTGCACCACCCCGATGGCAAAGCAACGCGGCCGAGACGCTGGGATGAGCCGAGGAAAGGCTCAAAGGGGCAAGCGGGGGCTGCCCCCCCCCCAGGTCCCATCTCACCCGGCTGCTCACCTCCATCCCCTCCCACCCAACTCTGTAAATACATGACGTCTGCAGCTCGCTGAGCCCGGCTTTCCTTTCTTCTCCTCGGGCTCATCCTCCCCCGGGAGAGGAAGGCAGAGCCGCCCACCCGCGCCTCCTCCCAGCTGTGTAAATCTCCCCCCTCTCCAAGGAGGCTGCAAAGATCCCGGTGATGGTGGTTAATGCAAAGCGTATGTGTCCATAATCCCTTCCCCCTCCTCCTCCTCCCAGTGATGAGCTCATTAATGACCCCTCTGCAGACACTAATTAGAAAATAGCACGAGCTCCAGGAGGAGGGAAGGCGGGTGGCCCCGTGCCCCAGCCATCCCACCCGTGGGTGCTGGGGGAGGAAGCGGGTGCCGGGGCGCAGGCAGCCCGGCTGGCCGCGGTGCTCTGCCGGGAGCTTCGGCTTCACCGCGGCCGGATGGAGTTTGGGGCGGTGGGAAGTGGCGGGGAGGATGCACGGCCGCTCCGTAGGCAGATGCCGGGTTTGTCTTGGCCCAGAGATTATTTACCCAGTCCCTTCGCTGGTTCCCATCCCCACCGTATTTGCTATTAACTCATCTATTTTGGCAGGTGCAGGGCTGACCTCAAGCGCGAGCGGCAGGGCCCGGGTGAGCCCCACCGGCTGGTCCTGCCTTCAGCAGCGGAGCAGAGCCGCCGGCCCGGCCGCTCGCCGCAGCAGGATGAGGCCACGGGGAGCCTGCGACTTGCGCCCAGCATCCCCAAACCCAGCCCTCCCACTCTTGCCTTACCCCAGCTTCCCCCAGTCCATGGATGGACCCAGGGAGCAAGTTTTCTCCCAGCACGAAGCATCCTCCCTTGGCGTTACCCCCATGCAACGGGGAGCAATCCCCTCCCGGGCGAGCCATCGCAGCACGGGACGCATCTGCAGCCGCCTTGCTGCCCTGGCAGTGCCACCACGGTCCCTCAGCTCCGCAACGGGTCTGGGGGGGGGGTGGTTAGAGCTTGGGAGGTGCCTGGCAAAGAAAGCCAACGGGCTGGTCCCAAGGCGCCAGAGCTGCTGAGTGGCTGCGACATGCCAGCATCCCACCCCGGCATCCCACCCCGGCACGTGCCAGGGCCCCGTCCCTCACCCAAGCAGTTGTGACCGTCGTGCGCCAGGCGGAAGCCGTCGTAGCAGGTACAGCGGTAGTTGCCGGGGATGTTGACGCACTCGTGGACGCAGCCGGCGTTGTCTTCCCGCTCGCACTCGTCGACGTCTGCAGAGAGAGGAGGGCAGGAGAGCTGCGGGGCTGCCCCGGCTGAGGCCGGCCAGCTCGCTGCACAGGTGCCGTTCCCCATCTCCAGGGTGTTCGCCGCACAGCTGACATTGTGCCCTGGGATCTCTGCTGTCTCTGCTTATTCCAGCAGGTCCCCAGCTCCGTTATCACCTGCAGCATCCCTCCACTCCCTGCAAAAACATCCCCTGTCCTCCCCAGTCTAGACCCTGGACTTCCAGCTCAGCCGCTCTCTTAAGGCCTCGGCACAGCGCAGCGTCCCGGGGATCACACGGCGTTTCCCAGCGGTGGTGGGCAGAGCAGCCCGTCTCCATGGCGAAGCCTTGCTGTGCCTGGAGCGCGCTTTAATCCCTCTGCTACTTGTATTCAGCCCAGCCCAGCCCTGGACCCGCTCTGAGCCGAGCCGGGAATTCTTCCTCTGCCCCGCTCCTGCTTTCCTGGTACTGCTCCTCCAAGGAGCCCATTTTCTTTCCATGCCCTACTCAGCTGCATAGCTGTCTCTACCTCTACCATCTCTACCTCTACCATCTCTACCTCTACCATCTCTACCTCTACCACCTCTATCTCTACCTCTACCACCTCTATCTCTACCTCTATCATCTCTATCTCTACCTCTACCATCTCTATCTCTCTATACTTAGTCTCCATCTCCATCTCTTTATTTTTAAGCTTCTCACATTTTAGCTGCTAACCCAGTTCTGCAGCTGCTGGTTTGGAAATCCTGGAGGAGAAAAAGCCCAGCTTTGTTTAAAACAAGCCCCAGGTGACCCTCTTGTGCCTGGGCAGCCCCAACCTTGCAAATGTGGCTCTTTGCAGAGCAGGGGAGGGAGCACAACGGCTGCCACCACCACCAGCAAGCACAGTCACATTCTTCCCCATCCCCTGTGCATCGCAGTGTCAACAGGCCAGGAGTTTGGGGCAGAAAAGGGGAATAAAAGGTTTGCAGTGGGCTGGGGAAAGCAAGCAGCCTTTTTGCAAGGGCAGGGGGCGTTGCTGACGAGCCACCCCCCTGCCACGGCTGTCACTCGTCGGAGGGGCTCCGGCCCCGGCGGCGTGCCCCTACCTTTGCAGTGCTTCCCGTCGCCGGTGTAGCCGGACTTGCAGATGCACTTGTAGGACTTGGGGGTGTTCTGGCAGATGGCGTCGATGTGGCAGTTGTCGGTGCCCTCCACGCACTCGTCGACATCTGCAAGGGGAGAGGCCGGGGGAGCGATGGGGAGAGCCGGGGGGAGGTCTGCCCCGTCTCCCCACCGGAGCCATCGCTCCAGGCGATGGAACCAAGCAGCCCTCTGGCTTTTCAACCAGCCCATGAACCAGAAAGGCTCGAGGGAGCAACCCTGCTGCTGGGCTCCTTAGTGGCTTGGCTGTGCCCAGCCCTGACACAAGGGGTGATGGGCTCGCTGTGGGACACTGCTGGATCCGCTCCCAAACAGCACTACCTGTGTACCCACTCTCGTACAAGCCACCCTGAGACTCCCCGACCCGTTCATGTGCCTGATGATAGGAAACACCGCCCAGGCGCCTGTAGTCCAGGCTGGAGCCAGCCCAGGCAGAGGTGAAAGTCTCTGTCTCCAATTAGCCATTTCCTGAGCCGACCAGTCACCCAAATAATCGTCATCGCTTTCTATTCTTAGGCGCGGAGGAATGTGCACGAATTAGCAGGGACCGCACTAAATAAACCTGGGAGCTGGGAGCGGGAAGCAGGAGGGAGAACTGGGAAAAACATCAAGGCTTCCTCAGGGACACAGCCAAAATCTGTGTTCTCCTCATCCCCCTTTGCTCCTCAACCCACTTACCTGGGATGCAGCGCCGTGGTACCCAGGACATCACATCCAGAGCACCGCACACCGGCGCTGGCCTCGAGTAGCGATGCTCAAGGGTTTGCCGTGGCAGAAGGCCACGAGAGCGGAGGTTTTAATGATGTTTGGGAAACAGAGAGGTCTCCAGCGCATGGGGTGGAGATTTATGAGCAAGAGGCTGCTCACCTGGCTGCTCTCTGCCCTCCCTGCGCAGGCAGTAAGGGGGATGTGTTGCCCCGGAGCGGGCACATCCCCATCTCTGGCTGGCAACGCCTGGCAGCAGCGTGAGGCAGCTGGGTGCCGCCGGGGGCGAAAAAAGTGGGGGCTGAGCATCGCCCAGGGCCCCTCGGGTACGGGCAGGTGTCCCAGAGCACCCCGGGCTCCCCGCTCTGATTCCACAAGCATGTGGGGAGCATCAGCGCTGCTCCCAGGGTGGTTCACCGCCATCGCCTCCCATGGGGACGGGGAGGGTTCCACCACGGAAAGGGGGATCTGAGGGATCTGAGGGTCCCCTCCAGCTTCCCTGTACTCCATAAAGAGGAGGCTGAGGCTGCAAAGCTCCCAGCTGCCTTTTAAAAGCTGCTTTTCAGCAGCCCCAACAACAGAAGCGGTGCTCCGAGACGTCCCCAAAGAGGTGAAACAACCCTGCAAGCCGCGGGCGGGCAGGCAGCCCTGCCAGCCCCACCGGGACGGCGGCCACGGCCGCGGGAGCACTGGCCTGAGCCCTCTCCCGGCCACCCCGGTGGTTCTTTGCCGGGAGATGTGAGTCACCGGGCCGGGGGGAGGAGAGCTTTGCTTTTGCACCGGGGAGGCGGCACGTGCCTGCGCATTGTATAAATATTTACAGCCCGCATTCATATTTGTTATTTGACATTAGCCATGGCCCGCGGCCACCACGGCCTCCCTTGGGCCATTAATCACCGGCTGGAAGCTGACCCACCGCGGCGGGGACAACGGAGGGATTGCGTGGGGGACCCGCACCAACTCCCAGCCGGCGCTGTCGCCTCCAGCGCCCACGGCACGGGCCACGATGCCACCGTGCTGCGGCCACCCCAGCACCCGATGGCATCCCTGGGGAGAGGCTGGTGGCCCACCCTGCGCTGGGGGGTCCCTCAGGGGCTCGGAGGGGGGTTTGTCCCTTCGGGGAGCTGAGCGTGGCTCAGGTTCGGTTCCTCCCCAGCCAAACTTGGCTGCAAACCCCGTCCCCGTCCCCAGGGCATGGCCGTCCCACCGCGCCGCTGACCCACCTGCAAAAGCCCCCTCCTACCAACCGAAAAGCGGGCGCAAATAATCGCCGGCGGGAAAAAACCTGCAAAAGCCACAGGAGTGCGGAGCTCGCTCCTTCCCAGGCACGTTTTCAGGCTTAAAGAGCTTTTCGGCACAGGAGGAAGCATCTCCATCGCCGTTCGGCGTCGCAGCCCGCAGCGAGTTCACCTCTGGCTCCAGCACCCTTCGCTGGGGCTCGGGGGTGGGTGGTGGGAGGGATGCGGCACTGGGGTGGGGGGACACATGAGGGACACAGGCAGTGATGGGCGCGGGGACCCGACAGCAACGAAGGCGACGCTGAACCAAAGATCCCCTGAATTTGCAAATCCTGGGCCCGACCCTGCGCGGTTCAGTGCCCTCCCTTGGCTCTTCCCGCTCCCCGAGTCAGAGATCACGTCTCGATGCTTCGAGTCGACGGTCCCAAGGTGAGAGCCGCTGGGTCCCAGCACCCCGGGCACCCACCCTGACGTACAGGTGGGAACCAGCACCCAAACAGTGCAGACCATCCATCAACCCCCACCTCCTTCCCCTAAAAACACCCAGGCCGTGGAGCATCCATCAGACATCACATCATTGACATTTTCCCAGCATTTTGCCAGAAATCTCACTTTTGGGGGGGGTTATTTTCTATTTCTTTTTCCTCTTTTATGCCCTCAAACTCAAGACAATGAAGAACGTCTGCGCGGCGCTGAACACAATGCCGTGCCTTTCCCACTCACACATGTGTATTATTTTTTTTTCTATTTTTTTTTTTTTCCATTCTGTAGCTTCAAAACTTCTCTAACTTTGGAAAGATTACGCAGCAGCAAAAGTACAAAAGAAAACATTATAAATTTGCCACTCTGTAATTTTTCCAAAGCTGGAGACATTCTGAAAGGTTAGAGGATTAGAAAAAAAAGGGGAAAAAAAAAGGGGAAAAAAAGTGTGTATGTGTGGGAAGCATGAATAAACACCCGCCCTGGCACCCCAGGAGACATCCTGAGATTGGCAACGGTCCTGATCTCACAATGCTGAAATTTGGGGTCCTAAGAAGCATCCTTCAGAAATGATGTAGTGAATTAGAAAAAAAAAAAAAAAAAAAAGCCCTCTGAAAAACTACATTTTTGCATTTTTGTCAACACAAGCGGCATTTTCCCATGAAAGGGAAGGTTTGCTGTCGGGACAGCCCGCTTTTCCCGCAGGAGAATTTTCTCCATCCAAAAAAAAGCCCGTGGCCGCGTTGCAGGTGCTCCCAGCCACCGCCAAGGCGCGAGGGATTTCATCTTCAAGCCAAGCAAAGAGAAGATTTTTTTTTTAAAAAAAATCCTTATTGATGTTCCCGTCCGTATTTGCTCTTGCAAAAGCCTCGCTGGGCTGTGCTCTGCTCGTCCCCCTGCTCGGGGGACCTTTTTGAAGCCCAGATCCTAAATCCAGGTGGGGTTTTTTGGGGGGGTTTCCCAGCCACGATCCCCTGCAGACCTGCACGAATCATCAGAGACACCCTTTTTCACCCGAAGTTGCCTGAAACAGGCCCAAACCGGACAGCGCAGCTGGGCGCGTCGTGGCCCAAATGCCCAGAACCCGGGGATTTTGCACCAGGCAGGGAATTTAATGGTGACAAAGATGCCGAGTCCCATCGGGGACCCGATGTCTCGCCCACGTCCAGCAGCCCCCCGCTCCCTGCCCAGCCCCACCTCCCCGTCCCACCGCGCTTTGGGGCTAATTAGGGCCCGTCAGAGGGCAAGAGCATCCTCGGCATCGCCGCCACGCCGTGCCGGGGGGTTTGCGGCGAAGGGCAGGAGGCTGCGGCGCTCGCCCCGCGCCTCGGGCGATGTTTTTTATTCCGTTGTGGGTGGGATTTTCCAGCGCTGGCTGTTGGGCCCCGTTCCGCTCCAGCTGCAGCTTTATTCTCCATTTCAAAGGCAGCGGAGGCAGACGGTTTCAACGCCACTGCCATTTCGAGCGTGCCAAAAGCGGGGGGATCACTAACCCCCCGGGACCGGCGCGCACCCGCCGGGGAGGCGAAGGGCTTTGACCGAGGCCGACGGGGGAGGCGGTGGCGGAGCCCACGGGCACCCGGGTGCCACGCTTGCCTCCTGCCCTGCGGCATCGCGCCGCTGGCGATACGTGATGGCGAGGGGGGATAAAGCAACAGCTCGTACATTTTTAGAGCCTGGATTGAGGCTCTTTCCTCACTTCCTTACTTTGTTTTTTAAAAGAAAAAGAAAGAAAAGATGGTTTTATCCATAGGCTGAAAGTCCCAATAAACTTGAGGAGGGGGCCAAGACAGGGCAGCGAAAACCTGCCAGAAAATCTCTAAACAAGCCAAACCACTGTCCTTTTTCTCTATTCTGCAAGATCTTCAGCTTTTTCTTTCAAATTAATTTTATTCTTTATTTTTATATAGGCATATATATTAACAGCCTGTCTGTATAGGGATGTGTGTGTAGCTGTTGGCAGACACGCGGAGTTTCCACTTGGCCTTAATGCCAAATTAAAGCTTTATAACTTCAGTAGCTCTTTTTACCAGGGTATTAATAACCACCTCAGACACTGTGGTGCAGTTTATTAATCATTTGTTCGCCCGGGGAGCCCGCGAGGGCGACTCGTGCTGCGCCACGGCGGGACGGGCGCAGGGCACGGCCACGGGCGGTGGCATCCCACGGGGAAGGGACGGGGGCCGGCGAGAGGGGCAGAAGATGCTCTGCGGGGCGGCTTTTTGCAAACTGGCCAAAGATGCGTCATCTGACCTCGAGATCTTAACTCAGGTGCTCGGCAAACGCTTGTTGCTGGGATGGCGGTGCCATGCCGGGGATGCCGTGCCAGTGGCCCCTGGGCACGTACCTGCGCTCAGGTCGGGTCAGAGGGGATGTCTGCGTCTCACCACATGATGGAGACCCCTGCACGAGCCCCGCTGCAGGAGCCCAACGCCCCACACGTCCACCCATCTCTCCCAAAAACAGGTGGGACCCGGTAGAGGCAGCCACAGCGCTTGGCCCCACGGAATGACGGAGCACAGATGAAGGACAAGGAACCACGAGTCGCAACGAAGACCTGGGCGGGTTCCCAGCCTGGTGACCCCGTCGCCCCACACCCAGACCCCACTCTGCTCCACTCGCCCTGGGTTTTCCTTCCCCAAAGCTGGCAGTGCCCCAAAAGCGGCAGTTTTTCCTCTGCACATTGATGCTTCCCACTCCCGTGAGGACAGAACCAGGTTGAGCTCCCTATCCCCTGCACCAGCCTGGGTCATCCTGATGGATCCCCGATCCACCATTAGATCCAGCATCTCCTGGGAAACGCTCTCTCCATCCCCATCCCACCTCCTCGTGCCAACCCCAGTTGCCTCAGCTCAAGTCAGACGCGATTTCTCCAATTCGGGCTTGATGCTCCACGCCAACAGCGTGTTCATCTCCCCGGGAATTGTTGTTCCTTTGGCTTATCAGGCTGACCAAGCCTTGCCTTAAAAAAATGTGTTTGTTTGTTTTCAGCTTCGGGAGCAACAATCACAAGATCTCCAGCGGGGAAGACGGCCTCGCCGAAACGCGGCCAGGCGGGCTTCCTCCAGCGCCGCGAGACAGAGCAAACTTTATTTGCCATCCCAGGCTTCTCCTAAAGCCTCTCGGGGGACTTATAATTTTGAAAGTGAAGGTTAAGGTTATTCATGCATATTTTTTTCCTAAATGGATTACTCCGGTGTGACCGTCTGCAAAGGAAAAATCTATATAAAAATAAAATAAAAAAAAAAAAATTAAAACTCCTGAGCAGTTTGGAGACAGCAATACATCTCCGCACTGGAAGACTCGAGGTGTCTGAATATTTATACTCCTGTTGGCAGTTACAAAAAAACTCTTCTTCCCTCCTTCCTACCCCCCGCCTCCCCTTTTTAATCTCGGTACAGGCATGTTAGACGCCCTCAGTCAAAGATCTCCTTTGAACTGCTGTACGTTGAAATGTTTACAGTTTTACATTTCATATTTCAGAGGGGTGGAGGGGACAGGCACAACAGTCGCACACTGTGAATGCATGAGAGGGAGGAAAGCAGAGGCCAAGGGGGAGGAGGTTCGGCGGAGATGGGAGGGGAATCGAACAGCATCTCCACGCTGCAATTGGAAAATTTTAGACTCCTAAAAATATATATATATATTAAAAAAAAAAAAATCAGTCCCTGGCGGCGTAGGCTCTGCAGGTGCATCCCCACCGAACCCCTCGCGTGGGACGGCGGCTCTGATCCTGGGAGGCTGTGCAGCACCGGCCAAAAGGGCTGGTTTTATCCACAGGGGACTGCGGAGCTGGGCTGGGGCCGTGGTCCCACTCAGGACCCCGTGCTGGGTGGGTGGTGGGGGCTGTGGGAGTGCCAGGGGCTGCAAACTGGGGTGCTGGGGTTACCCAGGGAGATGCTGCATTTCCCTCCCGGCCCTGTTTCCTCAGCACCATCCCAGGGGATGTGCGATTCGGTTGCAGGACAAGGTGGAGAATCCTGGGACATGTCACCAATTACGGGGGTGCTGCCAGAGGAGCCCGGCACGGCGGGTCCGGGTGCTGCCTGGTACAGGAGGAGGGTGCAAATCCGCCAGCCCTTGGGCTCCATCCTCCTCTGGGCACTGCGCCACTGAGAGTGGGAGCTGAGAACGGGCTCTTCTGCCTGGCAGGCTGTGAGATGGACTGACGGATGATGGGATGAGACTGGGGGTGGCCTTATCTGTCCAAAATAACAGGGGAGCTGTGGGTAAGGTGGCAGGTTGGGGCCGTTTGGGCATCTTGGTACGGGGACTGCAGGGAGACTTCATCCCAGCGTGTCAGGAGCCTCATGGGGGTTATCTGGATTTATATTGTCAGTTCTCCTCTTGAAAGCTTTTCTAGCCCTAAACTGACCCAATAAACCTTGCAGCCAGACAGGTCCTGTGGCAGACACCCTCCAGGCCCAGAGCGTGGCTCTGCTAAATCCTTCCTTCCCTACAGACTAAGCTTTCCGGGGTAATTCAGTGGGAGAAATGAGCCAGCAAGCCCTACCCACAGTGCGATGCTATCACAGCAAAACAAGCCCATCCAACGGGAGAAGGGCCATCCCCAGCCCGTGACAGTCACCTGGCGAAGGTGGCTGTCCCCGAAAAGGGCAAAGGCTTCGGTGAGGGCGCAGGGGTGATGTGTACCCTAGTCTTGGGGCATCACCCCGCCGATGCAGGGGGGTTGCCCTATGCTTTTCGGAAATATCCTACTAAAACAAGACCCAGGTGCACGGAGCGGCTTCAAAGAGCTCAACGACGCTCGTGCATGCAGAAAAACAGGCGACAGTGGGTTCCCAGGAAAAACGTGGGGTTTATCTGCCATCAGTGATGCCGGGTCCACGAGTTCAGCCTCATCCAAAAAGGAGTGGGTCCACCCCTGCCCAGAGCCCTCACGTCCCTGCGGGCACCAACCTTCACCCCTCCATGGCCACCTCCCCCTCACCAGCCTGAAGAACCCCCCAGCAGCAGCTTTGGGGATTAACTCTCCACCACAAAACCCCCCGGCTGCTGAGCGGCCGGACCCCCTGGGTCTGCCTGGTGCCTTCGCTGGGGGCCGGGAGGAGCCAGCACCGTCCCGGGCGTACGGCAGGAGATTTACCCCGGCGCAGGATTGAGCTCACCTCTCTCCACCCCCACTCCACCCCTCTCCTTCCCCGAAGGGATCTGTCAAGTCTCTGCACGATGGAATTTTACTTTGCTATTTTAATGCAATTCTGGCTCAGGCTTAAATGGAACTGGAAACCAAAAGGCCTTAATAAATAAATATTATGATAAGAAATGAAAGCAATGCATACACTCAAGATAATTTGAGGGGGGATAAAAACCTAAGCATTCCTTTCTAAGCCTAAATCATAAAGCTTTACACGAAGCCGGACGCCTTCTTACCAAACCTTTGCCCTGGAAAATCTCCCCCGTGCTTGCCCAGACTGCCCTCCCGAAAAGTCGCCTATTGTTTTAGAAACACTTTAAGCCAGATAAGACAATAGCCTTGAAATTCCTTCCAACTTTGTCGGTGACAGGGCTCGGGGCGACCATGTGCATGGCTGAAATATGCCTATTACTAACGCCTGCAAGAGATCTTTAATTATATCCTGCGCTCCTCTATTTCATTCACACTCTATTTAATTCTCGCCGTACGTGTAAACACGCAGCTACTACAACAGCAAGCGCCAAAGCTGGTTTTGATAAATCTTACATACTATTAAGGGCCATGGAACAACAACAACAGAAAAAGAAAAGCCAGCAAATGGTATAGATAGTGGTGAATTGAGGAGAAAAACCCCCTTCAAGACAGCCAGCGGGATCACGCACATAGGGCTGTGTGTGCTTGTGCGCGCGCGCACTCCTGCGCGTGTGTATAGAGAAAAATCCGAGCTAAATATAGAGGTGCTATAGAAAACCTAAGGTATAGATAGACCGTGCATAAAGCTACATGTGTAAGTCTGCGAAGGAGAAGCTCTGTCTCAGCACGGGAGTCGCGAAGCAGAAAAGCCTGGAGTTGATAGCGATGGGACGTACCTCTCCTTTCTAGAGACAGGGAGTGAGCTCCCGTATTTTTCAGGCTTTGCCGTGTTCGGCTACCCGAAGTTTTCTGCAGCCCACACCCCTATAGCACAGCACTTGAGATTCAACCCGCGCCGATGCAGAACACACAAACGCAGATGCAACCTCCCAGCACTAGATACCCGCTCCTCCGCCGTCCCTTCCTTCCAACCCAGCCCGAACCGAGCCCTCCTCACCCGCACCGCCGGCGGTGTTAGCCCCATCCCACAGACACTGGAACCCAAAAACCAGAAAAGCCCCCCAAACCCCTCCGAACAGCAACATTTCCCCTGTGATGGGTGCAGACGTGTTTGCCCACCCTCATTTTCTGCCTCTGCACCCCCTGCCTTGAGATAAAGAGTCCGAACCAAGAAAAAAAATAAAGTGTAAGCAATGCAACTCATTAAAGAGTTTACAAAAACCCAACCCCAATCAAAGGCAGCAGGCAAGAATATCTGCAAGCAACATTTAAAATCCCCTCCACTATTTGTTGTTATTGCTGCTAATTTCTCCAGCCTGCATATAAAATCCCAGATCTAAAGAGGAGGTCCGGCTGCCTAACACACACATCAAACAGCAAACCTTCGAGCTGGGAAGATTTTCTCTTACCTTGACTGGCTTTATTCGCCAGCGTGTTTCCAGAGTGGAGGAGAAAGAAAAGGATGGAAAATCCAGCAATCTGCAAAGCTCCCATTGCAATCCCAGTCTGCATGGAGGAGTGGGGGCAAGAAGGGGGGATTTCTAGTGCTTTAAAGGAAACAAGAGGCTGAGCATGCGAAGGGAAATCAAGAGGAGGAAGGGGCTCTCTTCTTGCCGTGTGTGAGACAGAGGGAGGGAAGGGAACTGAACTGATGGAAAAAGCTGCTCTGGGTTCAGTTTGGGGCTCTTGGTGTTGCTAAAGAGGAGAGAGTGAGGGAAGGAGACCCAGGGCAGTTGGAGGAAAGTGGACTCTATCGCCCTCTCTCTGGCGGCTGCTCTGATCCCTTCTCCTTCCTTTTTTTTTTTTTTTTTTTTTTTCTTCTTCTTCTTTTTTTTTTTTCCCCTTAAATAATCCCAGCCAATTCCAGTTTTGCAAGAGAGCAGCAGCAGCGCTGGAGGGGGGAAGCAGGCGCCTTGCCCTGGTGCTGGGGACCTGAGAAAGGGGAGTGGAAAGGAGAGCCCCATCCAAGCAACGCCCTTTCTCTCCCAGCCTTTCTTTCTTTCTATTTGGCTTTGGTTACTCCTTCCCGGCTCCCCCCCTCGCACCCCCAAGGCTGGGCTTTGCCTGCAGGAATTTACAGTCTGCTCTGGAGGAGAAGGGCCAGTAGCCATGGAGACTGCTTCCCTGGGAGCAGGGAGGTCAGGCGGAGACCATGGGCGATCAATGCATCAATGCAAAGCCCCCCGCAACCCCCAGACCCACCCCGCACCTCGTAGCCCCTCGGCCAGCCAAGGGCTTGGGGTGGTGGCAAGGGGTGGGGGGGGGGGCGAGGGGCAAGGGGAGGCGTATGGCGTGGGAAAAGGCAATGGGTGGGAAAGGAATGGGGAAGGGAAAAAATATATATAAGGAAAAAAGAGGAAAAAAAAAAAAAAAAAGAGAGAGTTTGCAGATGGCACGACCTGGCTGGGCTCAGGGGCTGGGGGAGCATCTTGGGGTGCTGGGCAGTGGGAAGCGGGTCCAGAGAGCAGCTCTGTTGTTTGCAAGCGAGAGGTGGGGAGGGGGGGGACTGTAAATAAGGGTGGAGGGGGGAAAGAAATAGACCTTTCTGAAATATTCAGGGGTTTTTTTTTGTTTGTTTCCTTGCGGGAGCCTCTAACAGCCTGGCCCCCCGCAGCCGGCACCCCAGGGGTGCAGGGGGACCCTCTACCACACCCCATGACCGTCTCTGCACTGGGAGCTGCTGGCACCATCTCCCTTTGGGGGTGTTTCTGGTCCCGGAGCCAGGAGAGGCATCACCAGCCAGGAAGTTGCAGTGGGAGACAAGGCTGGGAGCCAGGAGCGGGGCCGGGAGGAAGGTGTGCGGTGATCCCACCTGTGCAGGGACACGAGGTCCCACGGTCCCAGCAGTCATCCTGCCCACAGGGTCCTCCCACCCCACTATGCTGCCCCTGTAGCCTCTTGTATCCTCTTTTGTCCTATTAACCCCTAAAGATACAATAAAGGGGGCTGGAGGTGATGGAAAACATCCAGCTAAGCCAAGGCACCCGCTGCCATCTCGCTGTGGAGAGGAGGGGACCGACGGCAGCTGGACAGGAGGATGCTGAGGAGTCCCCAGGTCTAGTTGTACTTTCCCTATGAACACACGTAACCCTCGGGCTGCCTTCACGGGACAGGGACCTTCCCTGAAGGACGAGGTTTCCAAGATCAGGTCTGCCTCAGACAGGACAGCGCAGCACAGCCGGCCCAGGAGAGCAGCACGCGTGGACGACGGGAGCTCATCCGCACGCCGGGTATTTCCAAAGGCAGAGGCCAAGGACAAGGCTCTCCCTCCCGGCCCCGCAGAGCCGTCCTGCACCCATGCCCCCCATGCAAGGTGCTGGGATTCTGAACCCGTGCGGGAACCAACCCCTTCCAGGGGAGAAGGAAACCACCATCGGCCGAAGGACAGACGCACAGACGCACCCATCACACCCAGCACCAATCTCCAACGTTCCAGTTCACGTTTGCACGTGGCTGCAGGTGAACCCAGAGGCAGGGCAGCCTGCGTAGCTCTCGCCTACCTGGGCTGGCAGCTCAGGGCAAGGCAGCTTCCAGCCCACCACAGCTCAAAGGGGTTTCTCAACAGGGACAACTGGCTCTGCCGTAGCCCAGTTGGAGACGAAATCCCGTGGAAGAGCACTCGCACCAACATGACCAGCCCCAATAACTCACATCTCGCCACGTTGTATTGGATCAAACCAGCCATGCAAAACCATCCCTGCCACAGCCAGGCTCCAGGGCAGCCTGGGAAGGGGGAAAAGGGGCACAAATTATTATTAAAGCTGCAAATGAATTTTATATATAAAAACATGAGTGCAGAGGTGTCGTTGTTAGGATGTATCAGAAGAGGACCACAACCCACCAGTGAGAATGTGCTAATCCTGCTCAGCACTGCCACGGGAGGAGGCTCCTGGCTCTCCTGCCTGCCCCAGTCTGTGCCAGGAGCTCTTGGGGATGAAGCCTGCTCCTTCTCACGTGCAGTGCCAAGCGGCAAGGAGCTGTGGTCCTTGCAGGCCACGTGCTGGCACAAGCCAAGAACATCACTAGTGGGATGCCACCACCCTCCCATGAGCATTGGCTCGGCAGCCGTGGCACTGCTTTTCTTTCCAGGCTGGGATTTGCCGTGTAAACACAGGTCTCTTGTAAGAGCAGAGTCAAAATGGAAACTCTCCACTCGCTTACACCAGCGGATCCCTGCGCCTGGCTGCCGCACCTCGGAGTGGGACACGCTCGCATCCCATCCTGTGATCCTTTATCATCATAACCAGAGGAAAACCAAACAGTCTTTTTTTTTTTTTTCTTTCTCTAACCTGTCTTCTAAATCTGGAGACTGATCTCAAGGCACGAGGGACAAGACCTTCAGCGATGTTGATTTATAACCGAGCTTCTAAATTACAGGTTTACGCATTAGTATAAACACCCATAAACCAGTCTTAAATACACAGTGTCGTATGTAATCAAAATGCCAAAACACCGGGCAGCCACGTGACAGCACGGGGGGACGAGCAAACTCCTCACTCACGTCCAGACCGCCTCGGTGGGGACAGGTCTCTGGCCCAGTGCTCCCAGTTAAACCAGTGTCTTGCACTGGGGGGGGGGGCTGGATCTTGCCTTTGAAAGCAGGTCCTCAGCCGACAGCAGCATCGCTCATGCCATGGGGAGCAAAGGGGCTGAGCCCCATGTCTCACTCCTCCAACGGGGTTGCAAAGCACCACGGCAAAGCAGCGGAGTTGGGCTGAGCTGCTGATGTTCAGAAACTCCCTAAAAAGATACATAACCCTGCTTTCCTCCAAAAGCATGCCGCCTGGTTGAGCAGAAGAAGGGCTGATGGAGGTCCCAGGGCCGCGCACGCCACGGTGCCCCTCCAAGCACAGGGCCATCCCCCTGCCCGGCGTGCAGATGGGGAAAGTCAGGCAGATGGAGATTCCCGAGATCACACAGGGAGTCTGGAGGGAGGGCCATGAATCACACTTAAATCGCCTGCAAGACAGCCCGGCGCTTCGGCCCCGATGGCTCCTCACCAGCTCCTGCTGCCGCGGCGCGGGGCTGGCACGGATCCGTCCCTGGGAGCCCTCGCCGGAGCCCTTCAAAGGCGTCGGGACAACCCCGCCAGCCCCAGCCGTGTGTGCACACGTGCGTGTGTGCGTGTGTGTGCGTGTGTGTGTGTGTGGTGTTTCGGGCAGAGAAGGAGGTGGCAGGACTCTCCTCCCCGCTGCCTCCACTCCCCGTTGTGCACTTCTGGGCAAAATCCATTTGCTTTGGCTTCATGTAGGGCCAGAAGATTCGGTCCATTGTGCTGCGGCGCTGAAGAGCCGGCGAGGAATTGTCAACCATGCTGAAACGGTTACATGGGGAGTAATGAAAATTTACTGCACCCTGCTCCGGTCCCTAGCCAAGAAATAAAAGCAAAAGATCACAACAGGCATTTTTTTAATTTGAAGCAAAATTAAAAAAAGAACGGATCCGCACTTAGAAAATAACAACCACATCCACAGATCAAAGCAGCTGCTCTCCTCTCATTCAGGGTTTTAAGAGGTTTCTGCAGCTACAGGGATGTTTACACAGGGAGAGAGATACATACATTGTGCTGTCTTGATGCTGCCTCTCCCCCCCTTCATCTGGCAAAACATTCCCTGGGAGGCGATATGAGGTCATTCCTAGACCCTGCGTTGTTTTCCTCAAGCTGCAAGGCTTCGGGGCAAGAGGCAATTCATTTCCCATTAGCACACACACATTTGCACTTGGAACCCTCCCATGTACGTTTTGCCGGGGAAGCTCAAGACGGACATGGGACCAGCCCCCGCCAGCTTGTTACTGCATTCCCGGAGGGAATTCCAGCAGCCAGGGCTGCCGGGAGGGTCAGCGGCTCCAGCAGAGCTCCTGGGAAGGGATGTGGAGCCGGGAGGCAGGCTGGCACCTTCTGCAGACCAGCATCTTCTGCAGACCGGCCGTAATGTTTCTGTGGCTTCCACCACTTTTATTACGAGAGGGGCCGAACGGCTCTGGGGAGCACTAATGGGCTGTAAAAAGGTTTTTTCCCCTCTGCCTCCTTGGCTCGAGCCCAATTCGGAGCCGGCAGCGAGCCCTGCGCCGGCGCTCGCACAGGGACGGAGGTCGAGGGAAGGCGCTGGGGCAGACTCTCCCTTCACCTCTCAGCATCAGCACGGTGGTCCACCCGCTCCATGGGCAAAGCGGTCAAATTCTGGCTTGTGAGCCACCCTGCACTATCTGTGCAAATAAAAAAAAACACCCTTTGAAACTAGACGTCCCCACCTCTAGCATGAATTTAATGCCCTATGCTACGAACAAGCCCCATCTTCAGCTCTGACCGTGTGTATTCGTGTGACACTGGGGCCAAAAGGGGGTTCTGAGGCTGCGCAAGAAGCTGCGGGGAAGTAACGGGCAGAAGCAAAACTCCCGTAAAGGGCCTTCGGGTTTGCAGCAGCAGCTATTGCACCCGCCAGGGATACTGGAGGAAGAAGAGGCCAAAATGCTGTGAAACACGCGATTTCCCTTCCCCTCTGGTCCACGAGGACCAGAGGCACAAGCTGCCAGTCCAGGGCAGGACCTGACCTCTTTGCTGCATCCAGAGCACTTGGCAGTTGGGGCGATCGAAGCTGGTACCGTACCCCGACGCTGCGCGCTGGAAGGAGCTGGCTTGAGAAAACAGCAGCCGAGACATTTTGATGTCCTAGCGAGGGGTGCGGTCTACAACTCAGAACAGAATAGACTATTTTTAAAAATTGGAGAGGAAAAAACTGTATTCCCAGTAATACGCCAACAGCCCAGGCTCGAGCAACTCAGCCAGTCCCCATCACCCGCTCCCGGCTACATCCCTCATTTCCCCAGCCTACAATTTTATCAAGGTGCCTCCAAGGTGGGTAAAAAAGCACCGAGTCCCACTAAATGACTGCCTGTCACCCCGTGACACCTTTTTTCCAGTGTCACGGAGCTTCCCAAAACGCTGCGTGCGGAGAAAGCCCTTGTTTGTAATTCCCAGTTTGCAGCAGGAGAAGGTGACACACGCTGAGGTGAGGTGACTTAGCCGGCGTCACCGGGAAGGTCGATGGCAGCGCCAGGAATAGCCCCGTTCCCAGCTAACCACTAACCACACTTATCCCAGAATAAGGGTCCCTTTTTCCAGCTGAATTTATAACAGCTTTCCAAGTGACATAAGCTCTTACAGAAATAGGCAGGCTTTTATTCCAGAATAATTACTAGGAAATCGTACTGGAGCGTGTATAATTACACCAGTGTCGTTGCTGCTGGTGAGTCGGACCCCATGCCGCTGGCAGACTCGCTCCATACGGCTTTTATCTCATCCTGCTTTTCCATGAGCATGTGAACGTCAACTGGCAGATCGTCAGGATGTGGGTGGAGAAGGAAGGGGCTTTGGGTAGAAAGGAAAGTGATACCTCACTCTTCAAAGCTCTGTTAATTGCGTTTCCCGTAGAAGATACCCTGATATTAACAGGTCTTACAGCTACTGAAGTCAAAAGAGTCTTTTGGGGTGCACTGGATCACACCCCAGATGGATTCAGCAACGCTCCGTGCGTCCACTTCAAGCTCATCCCAGGCAGAGCTCTGGAGCAGGTGGTTTATTTTAAACGCATTTTATGTCCCACACAGGTAAAATCAAATTCCCGAGTTCAGGTTGAGGCCTGAAACGCATTTCTGACACAAGCTGTTGGAACACATCGTATTTCATACCCTTTGAAAATAAACTCACAGCATTTATCAGGTGTTGATATGTCTATATACTCAGCGAGAGCGCTATCTGCCAAGAGCGGGGCTGCCTGCTCTGCCTGCCGCCGATCCTGGGGCTGGCACGCCACGAGGAGGCAAGGGTTAACTCGGCACCAGTGACACCACTTTAACTCCAGGACCCAGACGCTGGTGCTTAAAAGTAGCACTTCTCTCCTTAAAATAGTTTATGAATCTTACTCGGGGATAAATCCAACACCCCCGAGCAGAAGGAGACCTATTAATTCCTGAGTTTTTTCACACTGTAGTAAAGCAGCGATTTTATTTGCCCGCCTTGTGTAAGATGTCAGTCATTTTCCCACTTGCATTTCCATCTACAATTTAACAAGGCAGCAGTTTATTTCCAGAAGCCCCAGCCAGACCCCAGCCAACTGCGTCAATATTTTGTTGCTTACACAAATGCCACCGTTCGAGTCAACACTGCGTTTTGGGGGAGGCTTTTTCTTTCTTTTTTTTTTTTTTTTTAAAAAAAAAAAAAGGGTTCCTCCAGGATGATGTATGTATAGCTCTTAAAATACTAGGGTAACACAAGCCTTCCAGAGCGGCTTACCTGGGTGCGGAGGCATTGCTCTAAAGCATGAAGCGCACTGCTCCAGGGCACTGACCTGACCAAAGGCATTTGCTAATTAATTCATTCTTCCAAGAGACTTAACTGCCTCTTGCCTTCGGAAACCGAGGCAAACCCGAGCCAAATCCAAAGCCTGTCGGAAAACATGGAGAGACCCTTACTGACTGCAGAAAACTTCAGAGCCGGGAGCTGGCTCCTGCTCAGCCGGTGCCAGCCGTGGAGAGCCGGCGCGGGGCAGCCGTCCAACTCCAGCTGGCCGCTTCGCTCTCTCCCGCACGGTTCCTCGGTGCCACTTTTGGGATAGAGGAGGGAGGCAGAGCCTGGCCGAGATGGGGGGGTCCCCACCTTCCTCAACCCCCTCCTACAACGCTGTTTTGGGGTGTCTCCTGCAGCAGCAGCACGGCACGGGCTTACCCTGGCTGCTGGCTTGTTTGACGGATGCTCCTACAGCCCGCACCGTCCTGTTGCCTTTGGCACGCTCTCCCAAAAACCCTCGGAGGATTTCTGGTCCAGCGTGAGCTCAGTGCGGCGGGTTCAGCCCTCCGCCCCAGCCTCCCCAGCACGGCTCCTGAGCCATCAGGCTCTCGAGATTCCCCCCCCGCCAAGCGCCCCTCTCCATCCTCACCCACCGGCGCCCCCAAAAGCTGGGTGTTTTAACCCCACACGTGGCTAAAAGCTCTGACAAAAATCCCGAGCCAGAGGGGAACAAGAGGAGCCCAGAGAACGAGGTTCCCCCGGCACCACCAGCGGGGAAAGCCCTGCACGATCTCCTCCGTGATCCTGCACCAGACCAGTTTCGCACGAGAACAGAGCGGCCTCAGTGTGTCAACAAGCCCTAAACACCCGAGGGCAGCTGGAAGTGAGATGCCATTATTATTTTTTTTAATTTAAAACGAACTTCTTAACCTACAGGAAAGTAAATGTTCTTCTAGGATGGCCAAGAAAACCACGCTGGGATTTTCCAAATGGGTATGACTGACTGTTTATGAGCAGAGGCTTCCAAATGCAGAAATAAATGGCTTGCTCTCAGCAGGTTTTCCTTTCTATATTTACCCTCACCTGAAATGAACATTATTGCACACTGCAACATTTATTCCCTCTGATCAGGGGAGCGGGTGAAGAAACGAACCAGCCGCAACACGTCAAACAAATTGTTAATCTGCTGTTTGCGCTGGGGCAGTGGGAGGAGGGAGTCCCCTGGATTTTGGGCAGCGCCCAGGTCCCGCTTACGACTTCCATTTCAGCTCGGCAGGAGCACTTCGCTTTCCTGCTGCCGCTTGCGGCTGCTGAGAGCTGGAGCTGGCTCCTTCGTGGAGCTGATCTGTCGGTCCCCGACGGGTCTCCGGCCCCCTCCCCATGGCACCCGAGCACCCTTCATCATGGGAAGCTGGTGGAACGGGTCGTTCTCCCCATTTTATGGGAGGAACCGAGCTCCAAGGTGCAAGGACTTGCCTGGCGCTGCACAAGGAGCCTTTAGCAGGGCAAGAAAGTGCACCCAGGTCCCCGGCGAATGCACAAGCACGAGACAACCCTCTCCAAAGCACCGGGCTTTACGATCCTCTCCCATGAGTCCCAATTTCCACACTGGGCATTTCTCTGCCTGTTCTCAAGGTGGGAAGTCCTTACAGATGCAAAAGGGGGATTGCTCCCAGGCACAGGTCCCTGGCGGGCATGAACTGCCCCGCCGACACGCAAAATGGCTGTAAAAGTCCTAAAAGGTCCTTCCTGACAAGGGGCTGGGGGGATCGAGCCATTGCAAACCGAATCCTAACACGAGGCCGGCCACTCAGCTGTAAAATCTCTCCTAATCCCAGCCCTGGGGAAAGGAGAGGACGGGGAGATCACCTGCTTCTCCAGGACGTCGCCCACATCACATGGCTCCCTGGGTCACGCTCGCGCCCACCACCACCTTCAAATCTGGGCTTGACCTCCAATTTACCTTGAAGTTCACTAACTAATCGTGCCAACCGCTTTGGCACGCCAGCCAAAAAAGGGGTTCACGTCGCCCCAGAGAGAACGGGGGGATTAATCCTCTGCTGGCAGCGGGGGAAGCCAATCAGTCATCAGGGTATGCGGGTGCCGAGGACGACCCTCGCTTGGAGGGACCCCTTGGACATGGGCAGCAGGGATAAAAACAGCCTTGCTCTGTTTGCAGGTCTTGCACGTATTTGACACCAGGCAGAACTTGTTTGGGTTTTGTTTGGGTTTTTTTTTCTTTTCCCAGCTCAAACTTTTCACTTTCGGAAAAGTCTGTCCTCATCAGAATAGCTGAGCAAACCCTTCCCCAGCCAGCCTTTCCAAGAGCATTTGTGTTAATCCAGATTAACAAACATAAAGCAATTTAGATAAACCGCATTAAGCCAAAAACACCTTTGAACTTTTTTTTTTCTTTTGGATCAAAATCCCTCCCCAAGCGCTGTGTGTGGTTTGGGCCTCCCCGTACCGCCGCTTCGCCAGAGCTGAGCTCGAGCGATAATTAAGTAAAGTCAGCAAATACAAAGATTACCCAGAGTCAGCGGCACCGTCAGCGAACCGGTGCTTTGCACGCGGAGCCCAAAACCGATTCTGGGCCCTGGGGTGTCCGATGGGGTGAGACAGCACGAGGAGCATCTCCCCAGCTCCGTGCACATCTCCTGGCCACGACACCTGGGCTCTGGCCAGCCTGCCTACGTGACCACGAGCCAAACCCCTCCAAGCCTCAGTTTACCCAGCAGCAACCCATCCACTAAGTACGCAGATGACGGGATCGGTCTGAAATGCCCCGAGATGGGGTGCCGGCCACAGGAGGTTGGGCAGGATGGGTGATGGTTTGCTTGAAGTGACCAGTCCCCACAGCTCGGACACGTGTGCCATGACTGAGGTGGCAACAGCCAGCTCATGTATATGGGTTGTCTCGTGGAAAAGGTCACGCATCAGCTTAGGAGGAGGGAATTAACAGATGCCATAGTCACCGGCGAAGCATGTGGTGTGTCATGGGCACGTACACACCACGCCAGAGTCACCACCGCAGCAGACACTCGCCTCTCCAAAGGACTCCCAAACTGAAGGCAGGGGCCACAGCAGACCCAAGGACTCCCAAACTGAAGGCAGGGGCCACAGCAGACCCAAGGACTCCCAAACTGAAGGCAGGGGCCACAGCAGACCCAAGGACTCCCAAACTGAAGGCAGGGGCCACAGCAGACCCAAGGACTCCCAAACTGAAGGCAGGGGCCACAGCAGACCCAAGGACTCCCAAACTGAAGGCAGGGGCCACAGCAGACCCAAGGACTCCCAAACTGAAGGCAGGGGCCACAGCAGACCCAAGGACTCCCAAACTGAAAGCAGGGGCCACAGCAGACCCAACACCACAACACCCTCTCACCTGGAAAAGGCAAACACCACTTCATTCGCCTGCAGGGAAGCTGTGAGCTCCTCAGGATCCAGCCGCCTGCCCACGTATTTACACCAGCATCCAGCACAGAAACAATCCTGACCTTGTCTGGTGCCCCAGGAGCTCCTGCAAAAATAGCTTTCCTAGCTGATGGGCCAGAGGAAAACTCCTGGCTTCCCCAGCTCTCCCTGCACACCCTCCCAAAACACCTGCTAACGCTTTCTGCCCCGATTGCCTTCCTCCTAGAGGGAGAATTTCTAACAGCCACACCTGTAGCTTGTGGGCTCCAAACTCCCTCATTTTTTGGAAGCGGGGTGGGGTTGTAACACCAACTGGGCTTTGCCTCTCCCGTTGGGACAGGGTTTGCTTTTTCTCACAGAGAGCCTTCCGTGGCTGCTGACAGCTCGGCTGCTCACAGCTCGGTGCACTGTGCTCGCTAAGCTTGGCTCCCAGGTGATTTGGATCAGGATACACCAGGAAGTTTGCTTTCGGCTGCCTCCGTCGGCGCGTGGGCGTGCAAACAGTGACCAACTTCACTGCCCGTTCGACTCCTTTAAATGGGGACTTTCACGTTCATCAGGCTTGAAAAAACACCACCATCCTTTAAACAACAAAAAAAATCCGGTTCCCCTTCCATCGGCTGCAGCCGCTGCCAAAGGTATTTCTGTTCGAACGAGCGGGTTCTTCCCACCCGCTGCCACCTCGCTGCGCTCGGCAGGGCCGTGCTGGTGGGTTTGCAAAAGCGTGGCCATTCCACCGGTGAGGCTGCTCCAGCCACGGAGCTCCCTCTGCTCCTGGTGGGAAAATGGGAGCTTTCTTGGAAAGCTGAGCCCTCCCTGCCAGGCTGGTTTTGCTTTCTTAGGGGAGTTGCTTGAAACAGGGCACAGGAGAGATGCACGGGCTGTCCACGGCACATCACTGATGCTCTCGGTGATGCAGCCAGGTTCGCAGCTCGGATGGTCCCTTTCCAATGCGATCATCAGGGTTACAAATTTCCAAGGTGATAAAAGGGCAAATTGGAAATGTCCCTATGGAGTTTGCTGCCTGACACTCAAGCACTCACCCTGAAAGACTCAAAATCCCAATTTCCTCTGTTGGGATTTCAGCTAGACAGCTTGGCTAAAATAAATGAGATTAATCTAATCAGAGAGATGGATGGAGCTCATTAAAACAGTAGATTAAAAAAACCCACCCTGCCTATTACCAGTGTTCCTGAGGTCTTCTGCATTTGTCACAAGTTAAAGCCACCCAGGAATCGGATTCCCTTGCAGAAATCTGCAGGAAATGCATTAAAAATACATTCTGCTGTTACAATTCTTCATGTCACCAGTCACTTGGGAAAGGAAACGAATGCAGGGCAAATGCATATATATTTAAATACATACAATCGCCTCCTCTGAGATCAGGATTTATAGGCTGGGAGCGGTGGGCCCTGCTCTGAAACAGAGAGAGACAAGAGCAAATTGAAGTCACCTCAAGAGCTGTCTTGTTTTATTCCCTATAAACACTATTTCCCCACCCTCAGCTTCCTCACACGAAGCTGAGGATCACAAAGGGGCAGAAACCAGGTCTGGCATTGCATGAAGACAAATGGGGAGCACTGGGGGAATTCCTGGACAGGATTTGGGTCAGACTGGTCCCGTGATGAGCTTTATTGGGTTTATTTCTCATGACCAGTTGCTTTCCTGCCCACAAGCCGCCTGCCTGTCCCTTCCTGTGGCTTTGAGCAGAGTAACCACCCCCCAAAGCCTCACTGTGCCCCCGTTCGTGGGTGCAGGAGTTTCTGGGATGAACTGATCCGCTCCTGCATGTGCAGACATGACCCTCACACCATGTGCACGGCGCTCTGTTGCCTTTGCTTCCTCCTGATGTTGAGTTTTGCATGCAGGAGCCACCAAGAGCTGCTCCGGTTGCCTCTCCGAGGCATCGCACATCCCATTTTTTGGAAAGTTCACACAATAATTGTCACCTTGAGCACAGTGAACAGTGAGCAGACAGCTCTCCTTCTGCCCAGGGTCAACCTGCTGCACCAGGACACACAGTTAACTGGAAAAACAGTTAAATTAAAAATAAACCCGACCAAAACCTGCGTCCGCCTGCCTGCGGAGTGCATAGAAACCAGTGCTAAGGCCTGTGCCACTCAACTGCACAGCCCTCTATTCAGGAGGAGGTGAATTCCCCACCAAGGCTGGGTGACCTGGCAAACCCCACATGCCAGAGGGGTCCTGGGGTGCTTCCAGTGAGAGGAAAGAGCCATCTGCGCTTCAGGGCAGGTGGTTTTCCCAGCTCCTTCCTCAGCGGCATCCACCCCCAAGTCAAGGGCCGATGTAGCTGCAGCGCTGCCCAAGCCAAGCAGTTTTCCCTCACTGCTTTTCGATGGGATAATTTTTACATCTCCCTGGGACCTTGAGGAAATCTCCGACGGTTTAGGATCACTCCAACACAGCCTTGTGCTGCAGACGTACAGCGGGACAGACGTGGTTTCAGGCTATGGCTACCCCCTGGCATGCAGTCGTTTATGACAGCTAAATCAGTTACAACTCATCAGCTGAGCTGCATTAATTGCACTCCTAGCTTGCTGCAAATCCAGGGCAACGGTGGCAGCTCCAACCACCTTTAAACCCACCTGGGATACTTTCCTTTGCAAGGGCCACAGGCTAAGAGACCCGCAGGGTCCTTCATGCCTTTAGCTGTGAAGCTGTAACTAATTAGGGGTGGTAACGAGGTTGTCCGTCCCCACATGAGGTGCCAGCCCTGCGCTTCCATCCTCAGCAGTTCTCCAGCCACAATTCTCCTCCCGGACATCTTAAGCGTGTCGCAGACTTCAGAGCTGTGCCAGGGCTGTTTTACGACGGGCGGATCAAGGCCCCAGCTCCCGAACTGGCTGGCTCTCGTGCCTGTCCCTCACACACCATGGGGCTGAGGTCACCATGCGTGTGGAGCCAGGGGGATGGCGAGACCCCGAGACGCCCCATCCCCTGCCCCACGGTGCTCCGTGACCTCCCAGCTCCAGCCCCTGACTGCGCAGGTGTCAGCTCCTGGGTGTTGTTGGATGTTTAGGAAATAAATTAAGGGAAATAAATGCTGGGAGGGAGAAGAAAGGCAAATTGTTTATTGGCGCACAAGGAGACTCATCCCAGACTCGTTGTTTTGCCCCGCAGAAGATTTATTCCCAACCCTGGTGAAGTCAAGGGGAGGTTATAGCAAATGGGTAGGGGGCTGGAGTCAGCCACTGCTTTCTGGGCCCAGCCACTGCTTTCTGGGCCCACCAGAAAGAAAAATGGACAAAACCAGGTGAACAAAGTGAGGAGGAAGGATGCCGCAGTTGCTGGAAACCCAGGAGCGCTCTCTGGAGCCTCTCCAGCTCCGCAGAGCCATCTTTTCCACCTCATTCCCCCTGACAGGTCCGAGTTTAACACCCCAGCAGCTGACAAGCGCTAAGCCACAGCCCCTCGCAGGCTTCAGACACAAAACCATCTGCTCTGTGCCAGTCCCCGGGGCTCCTGCCGTTCCCCTGAGGGCGGCGGACCCCAGGAAGGCGGGCGAGCCCCTGCCCTCAGAGGGGAAGGCGGCCGCACTCGACGCCTCACAGCGAGGCCTCGTCCGGCCGCCGCCCCTCCTCCCCCCCCCGCTTCCAATGGGAGAGCCCCGCCGCACCGCCTCGGCACGGCGCTTGGAGCGTTCCATTCGCGCGGGTAGGGGAGCACAGAACCCCACGGTTGCGGCTGTTGCGGGGCGGCCCATCGACGCCAAGGCGGAGGGGGTGACCGACCCGCCGGGCTCCGTCAGGGAGGTCGGGCCCGGGAGGCCGTGGCTCTGCGCGGCGGCCCGCGGAGCGGCGGTGGCTCTCTGGCTCTGGCGAGATGCGGCCGCCCTAAGGGTGGGCTCGGGATGGCGCCCGAGGCGACGCCAGCGGACTCGGTCCCCCCCGCAGCGCGCCGTGGCTCGGCCCCGTTTGAAGGGGTGGCGGGCCGGGGCTAATGGCGGTTCCGTGAGGGGCGAGCTGCCGCCCCGCCACGCCCGAACCCCGGCCCCGGCGGCGGTCAGCGCCCCCCGGGAGGGCGGCGAGCCCCGCGGCGAGGAGCTGCCGGCACCCGGCCCTTCACGGGCAAGGAAGGCCGGAGCGGGGAAGCGGCGGGGGCCATCGGACGTGTGGGCCTTGCGGCTTTTCCCCCCAGTCCTGCCGCCAGGGTTCAAATGGGGTTAAATATTAATATTCGAGTGTATAATTCGGTGTTCGCGGGGAAGGAAGCAGCGGTAGCCGCTCCCGGCCGTCACTAGGGGTCAGCCGCGCTCCGTGGGACCGGCCCGCGGGGCTTCGGCCGCCGGGCGGAGGGAATTGGGGGGGGGGGGGGGGGAGTGTCGGCCGTGGGTGAGAGGAGGGTCCCTCCATCCGCACGGAAAGTTGCGTTGTCTGTAAACAAGTCTGCACGTCTTCCCTTTGTCACTTGGAAGTTGTTCAGTAATTTATTTGAACCCTCTTCTCTCACCAAGGCTGCGGTTAGCGTCCCTTCTCTTTCATTCTGCTTTCCTACAGCCGGCCCTCCGCAAGTTCTGTCCATGGAGCTACAGGAAAGAGCCGATGACATTTCCAAACTGACCCATTCTGCACGAAATTGTACTCAACAGTGACCTCAAACTGCGAGCAAGCAGCTTCTCCCCACACAGGGGGGTGTGTGTATATGTGTATATATATATATATTCAGGCTTGGCTTCTCTCTGTCACATTATAGAAAACATGAGAATGTGGAAGGGAGGTTGCTTTCGATCTGACTGTAGAAGTAACAAGAAAATAAGATAGCTCCCGAAATGAAAAAAAAAAAAAACTGTTGGAGCTTGTTTTATTTATTCATTGCTTCATGATTTATTAAGAACTTCTTAAATATGATGAGTGTCAGATACAACTCACTAATTTTGAAAGATTTAGAGGCTTCGGCTGCACAAGCAGTGACTTTGACGTGAACAAAGCAGACTTTTCCGTGGAGATCTCCTCTGAGGTGTCTGCATTTTAGCTGAAGATGTGTTTAAGTGACTGACATTCTCATTGCAAAAACAAGCGCTAGCTAGAAAAACATTCTGTTGATCTTCTCTTCATCAAACTGTGAGGTTGTGATGCCTGAAAGAAAACCCCTCCCCTCTTCTTTCTCAGCCTGGAAAACAGAGTGAAGGAGACCTTGCACAAAGCCTCCTGGGACAGCCTGGGGGAACGGCTCTCTGCTAGTCCCCCAGACTACGCTCAGTCAATCCAGCTGCTGCAGGAGATAAGAGGTGAGCTGTTCATTAACCAGAGAAGATGGTTACCTTAGAATTAGCCTTCTCTGAATCATCACCTCGCCCTTTACATCCAGTTCTCCTATGTGAACGTGCGTAAGAGGGAGGAGAAAACAGGCTGCCTTTAGTTTATAGGGGCACACAAATTAACACAAGTGCGCCTCCTAAAATCTGTCTGAGAAGGAAACTCATTCTCTGGTCCTGAGAACACATAATCTACCGAAAGGGTGGAAAGCTTTTGTTGGAGCTGTCGGTTATAGTAACAGCCACAGGCCATTCCTGGTATGGTGTCTGCTGAACAAACCCGGCAATTCTCTGTACAAAGAATCTCTTTTGGTATATGAGGAGCTGTATCTGCTGTGCAAGTGTACAATGTAGTGAATAAGAACGGTTTGGCGCTAAAAGACGTATGTTCTTAGCAAGGCTTAAAGCTGTGTATGGTTTACTTTCTCAGTCTGTGCTTTCCCATCAGACTCCAGACAGGTAACTCCCTTCTTTCATGCGTGACAGTAAAGGAGGTTTTGCAACGTCTGAAACAGCAGCCAGAGATCCTTGAAGTGAGTCATTAGAGTCGAGCATTCCCTTGAAACGCTTGTGTGCCCCAGAATGTGTGTACTGAGAGTTAGCTTAGTCTCAGCACAAGACCCGCCCCGATTCCTGTTGAGCAGCTCCGGAGAACTCTTGAGTTCCTGGAACAAAACGAGGCTGCTGCTGCTTTGGGCAGGCCCCGCTACCGCGGCTGCTGCCACGGCACAACCAAGCTTGAAGCCAGGTTGAAGAGGCCTTGGCCATGGAGTTGAGTAGACAGGAGGCTGAGCGTGGGGCTCCGGGTATCCACGGTCTCGCCACGTACATCCTGGGCACAACGGCAAGGCTGCGTGTGCCCGTTCGAGGTGAGAAAGTACGAGGGTTGCCAAGGCTCACAGACCCAGCTCGGCTTCTCGGGTGGGTGGTGCTGACTCTGCCTACACAGACCAGCAAAACCTTCAACGATAAAACACTGCTTAAGAGGAAACCACCTTGGAATGACGGCCCAAGGACCCTTTCATGCATGCTGGGCTACAACTTCCTTATTTTTTTCAGTGTAGACATATTCCTGTTGCCCAGCTGCAATTTAGACAGTAGAAGAGGCTTTAGTGAAGTAAATCTGCTTTATCTAGTGATTTTTAGGGACCACTCCAATTAGACTGAACAACCCCTTGTAAAAAAATGGAATCAACTCAGAGCGTCTGAATTCCCTCTTCTCAATGTTCTAAAATGGCCCCATTTACTGCAGTGTTAAACCTTCAATTCACTGTGTCTCATCCCAGGGAGACTTTCCAGGTGTTGGGCCCGATGAAAACGGACACGCTGCATTTTACCACCCAGAGCCTCCACGCCCACTTGCAAGACCACACTGTCCAATATGGATGGAAGAAATTCCAGGAACTCTTGGAGAAGCTGCCCAGTAAGTCAGCGGGGAAGGGTGGGGAGAAGTGCTACTTCTACAGGAGCTATTAAAGCACTAAAAGGAAACCTGAGTATTCCAAAGCCGGTGCTTTCATCATGTGCTCAGTAACAGATGAGAGAAATGTCTCTAAAAGCTGGAGGACTCCTGGGTCCCTTCCTCGAGGCTCTTCACTAACATACCTTGCAGAAAAGAAGTTACTTAGTGTGCTTCAGTTTCTGCATGCGTAAGACAGAGCTAACAGCTTTCTCATGAGGAGCTGTAAGTTCTCACGAGTTTAAAGTGTTTTGAGATCCTCAGAGGAATGAGCAAAATGTTCTTAGGAGGCATATTTAAAAAGGAAAACCTGCATTTGATGTAGACATCTCTTTTTTTTTGGTAGGCTGTAGAGGATTTCTCTCTGACTGCTTCTGTCCTTCATCAGACTCCATTGAAGGTGCTGCTTGGAGACTGAAATCCTCTATAAAATATACTGTTCTCTGGATCCCAGTCTCAGTAGCCTAACCCTGTGCCCTGGCAACAGGACATTAACGCTGTACGCGATGGTGTGAGCCACCCTCCACCACCCCAGGAGCCAGCACGATGCCTTCGCCTTCCAAACACACATCCCCTTCAGCCTGCAGCATGGCATACCCGCTTCGTACCGACTTAGCCTGACCAGTGTGTTCTTGCAGACCTCTGGTGTCATTGCCCCACTGCAGACAGGCTGGATCACACGAGAGAGCGGCCGTGCGAAGCACCAGCAGGAGCGTGCACGTCCTCTTCGCAGCCACCACCCCGCCCGCAGCCAGTGGCTCACCTGCTCCATCGAGGCTACGTGGGAGCCTGGGCATGCCCTGAGGTAGGAGGAGTGCTTGGATACCTGTGCAGCTTTTTCATAAAGATACACAAAATGAACAACTGTACTGGTTCTGCATCTCGTATAGAAAGACCTGGCCAGGCTCTCTGTCCCCTCTACACCACGAGTCGTTGCACGTGGTTTTTCCCTGTGTGAAACAAACGGGATTTTTCACCAAAGTTAACCTCCCTGCTGCCAGGCAGCTGCCTTCTGCTCGGCTTCACGGGGACGTTACAGCCCTGCTCCGTGGCTCGAGATCTGCTGAGTTATCACGGCTGCTGTCCGTACGCCCACAGGCTGATTTGGGTTCTGTTCACAAACACTGTGCAGGGGCCAGACTCGACTGCAGGAACTGCAAGTGCAGGTGAATCGGCTTAGCACCACGGCTGCAGTCCTGCTAGTGACCCCTGGCACTGGTGGAAGCACCTTGTGTGGGTTTGTAGCTAGGCTGAAACGGGTAACAGGGGTGCTTTTGGCAGGGCTGCCTTGTACCACCTGGGTTACTCTTGAGTTTTCTTTCCCAGAAGGAGAAGAGTGACTATGCAGACACTGGTTGGTTGTGGGACCAGCAGCAGGAATCTCCCCCAGGAGTGGAAGAGATGTCTGCCCCGTCATCGGCAAGTCTCTGAGCTTGTGTCTAACTCGACCTTGAAGCCACTTTGCACTCGTAGGCCACAACTTAGGTTTAGGCTAATGGCCCTGGAGCGGGCAGGAGAGGTCTAGGATTGGTACTGGCAAAGCAAACTCCCTGCACTGAGCAGGGTGAGAGCGGAGTGCAGTGTCTGGCCCCTCCCCATAGTCTGCACAGGACAGGAGGGGCAGGGAAGCCAGGTTTAGAAACTGCCTTGATTTTCCTCTTCCACCCTGAAATGCTCCCAAACAGTAATTGCTTTGAAAAATCTCTTAAATCCTAAACAGGCCCGAGTGCAAGGTCTGTTCCTAGGTAGTGTTGCAGTCTTCAGGCTAGGATGTAGAGCGAGAGCTTAATCACTGGCTGTAGTAAAGCACCATGATAAAATCTTTAAATAATATTTATCCCTAGAGAGCACTGCTTGGTATTCAGCTAACCCTAGAGAGCGCTGCTTGGTATTCAGCTAACCAGCTGCCCTATAATGCTGCTCCATCAAAATATTTATTCAAATGGTTTGGATAAGAGCTGGTTATCCTGACCTTTTATTAGTACTCTGAACGCTAACTCCGCATCAGATCGCAGTGCCACAGGCAGCTAGTAGGCTACAGGAAAGATTATTTCCACATGGAAGACTAGCTTTTATCAGCTATGAAAATAAGGTGAGGCTCTTCCTGCCCACTGCTTCATCTAGCTAAGTATCCTTCCCAGCCCGTGTGGACTCCACCACACTGTTTATTTGGGTTTATTCTTTCCGTGCCAGAGCAGGCTATTTTGGTTTGATGTAATTCAGCAGGCTGAATTAATAGCCTAACCCAAACCTCGATAAACTACAGGCTGGGCAGTGTGCGATGGCAACGACTCACCGACAGTGGGGCATTAGAAGCTGCAGAACTAGGCAGCCTTCCCCAGCTCGGTGTCTAAAAATCACACCCGTGTCTTGCCTGCGCTCTTGGCCACTATCAACATTTTCCACGTACTCACTTCAAGTGCAAGAACATCTGAAGCAGCCGGTAGTTGAAGCTCAGCTCTGTGTTCCTCAGGGAGGCTTCCTGAACGCTCTCAATCCCAAAATGCTGCTGTGGCAGGCAAGATAACTCCCAGGCTCTGAAGTGCTACGTTCCATTACGCTTCTAAGAGGTTTGGCACTTCAATGCAGTACAAAAACTCTCAGAGTGGGTGAAAAATCTTTACTGTTGACCTGCTCTACTTTAACATGAGGTTTGATGGATTCGACCATTAAGTCCTTCAGCCCAGTAAGTGAAAACAAGGCAAGGACATCTGGTGACTCAGGTACTCTCCTCGTGTCACAGTTCCACCTCGGTTCCGGTGCTGGATGCTCCTTCATCAGCTTCGTATTTGGAAGTAAATTAATCCATGGTGTCCCTGAATCCGTCCAGCGTGTTACTTGTCCACCTCCTGCCACAACATGTCTGTCCTCAGACCTGCTCTTGACTGCATCAGGAAGCCTTTGTCCCAAACCTAGCTTGCTCTGCAAAAGTCGACTGCCGATTTATTTATTTTTTTTTCTGTTTTTATACTTCCGCTGCCTCCAGAGCAGCCAATTCCTTCCTTCCTCAGCCTTTTCATTTCCCCTGGCAGACAGAATTCTCAAAAAGATTTCCCAAAGGGCCCTGACCCCATTCAGGAAGAGCTGCTGGGAGTTGGGTGCAGGTTTGGAAGCGTGATTCACCACAACAGGCGGTCGCTTGGACCTTACTGCTCGGGAATTGTTACGGAGGTGCTTCTCCCAGACGCAGGGATGGATTTTCTTTGATCGTCTTCACCTCGCTCTGGGCAGGGGTAGAGCGCAGCCTCCAACACTTTCTCAGATCACACCTCAGCTTGTAAAAATCCATCGGACAAATCCAGCATTGATACTGGGAAACGACTCTTGGCACGTCTGTATCAGAATAAACCTCTCAACTTAGTGGCTTTTTTCCCAAAAAACCTGCCACTATTTGGTGGGGAAGGCAACGGGATGTGGAGCTCATAAAACTGCAGGGCAGCTTAGGCTTTTTTTTTAATTCAAGGTGTTAATTCTGCCGTGGGCCTGTAACCTACTTCGCTGAAACGTTAGTCACGGCCCAGGGACGCTGTTTGCATTTGATAAGGCCACATGGTATTTAAAATCATTAAAACTGCTCAATATATTTCAATGTTAGCTTGAAAACCTGACTTACCGAATTAATAGAAATGGAACATATGGTATAAATTTAGCAATCCCTGGTGTATTTAGTATTTTACATCAGCCAGTTTTTACTCGACATGAAAATCTGAACTTTAACCTGTATTTAAGCGTCTGGATTTCTTGCTCTAATTTTACATAATGAAAACGTCCTACTTGTTGGCAAGCCAAAAGTCTGCGCTGGGTAAATACGGTACACGCTGGCTGCCCAAACTGTTACAGTTGTTAGGTGAACCACTTGCTGCCGTGCTGCAGGAAAGTGAGTTTAATCATGAGTGAATCGGGGTCCTGGCGGTCCCCGAGGGAACAAGCCTCGCGCACGTACGCTAGCGGGGGTGTAAAAACGAGCTTTTCTCACCCTCGTGTGCAGAACATACACAAAGAGGCTGGAGACCGTCGTGCTCTGGGGAGGTCAGCCTTTAACAGGACACGTGGGTGCGTTCTTACGAATAAATTAGTCTCAGAATAATACTAGTTAATAGTTGGGGTCATTATGACCAACTGCAGAAAGAGCAGCCTCACCCAAAGCGACTGCTCGGCAGCCAGCGTGCCCCGCGCCTCGGGACAGCCCAAACCCCCCAGTCCGAGGCCAGAGCACCACAGCGGGACTGCTCCCAGCTTGCGCTCTGCCTCCACCTCCCCTCTGCTCTGGCCCTTTCTTCCTCCTCGGATTTACAGAGCCGAGAAGCGCAGGGACAGCCCCAGAGCTAACCGCGCCCCACGGAGCTGCCCGCCCTCGCCCCCTTTCTCTCGTCTTCCCGGGTCAGGTCTGTGGGACGCGGGCGGGAAGAGCAGCGCTGTCAGAGATGACCAGGAGGCTGCGGTGTAACAGGTCACGGTGACAACGGGGCGAGCGTGTGTCTAAGTTTGTTTATTAATTCGGTCTGTTCTAAGTTGTACAATTATGAAAACAACAAAACGACTGCTGGAAGCCCAGGAATATTTACAATCTCGCCTTGTTGTAGTGAGGTCAGTCTATGTCGTTGCACAGATCGGTTATGTTTGGTACCACAAGATGTTTAAAATTCAGACAAATTTGAACAGATTAACAATTGTATATACAGGAAATAAAAGGAAATTCAAGTATCAAAATACAGACAGATTAAATAACATTTGTATTACAAATCAGTCCCACTGCCATACATCACAATTAGCAAAAATGTCTACGTTGCAAACTGAATTCGACTGTTCTCTGCCCTGTCAGGGAATCTCAGGTTATTCTTCCACGGGTAAGAAAAATGTTTGAGCTAGATTGACTTTGCAAGAGCAGCACAGTTACTTTCTTCTGGGAAAAAAAAAAAAAAAAAAAAAAAAAAAAAAAGCAGTAATGCCAATAAGAGACCCGAAAGGGAGACCTTTTGCAACAAGACAGCGTTGGAAACGCGGCGCTTGCTCTAAAATAAAGATCCGGTTGCGTGGAAATGATGCGAGCGGAAGCAAGGCAGGGGAAATTCTGCTGCTGGAAACTTCTGAAGTGGGGCGGAAGGAGCGTAAAGCAACTGACTCCACTTCAGCTGCCCCCAGAACTGGCTGTGTTCGGACAGACTATTTGGCATCCGCTCTGTGGCAGCAGCCTCGTGGAGGTACAAGCTTTTCACTGGAGGTACCTCCTGGAAGGTGCCAGATCTCCCTGGGAGGGGGACAGGCACGTGCCCCGCAAAAGTTGCGTAATTTCTTCTAAAAAAGAACAATCCCAACGCAAGCTCAAGGGCAGCTGAAGAGCTAAGGTTAGCGTTTTCTTGTAAATACAAAATTAAAAAGGGTCAAGCAGCTTCAATTTGAAAAAAAAAAAAAGAAAAAAAACATCCCCTCCTATATAAAAAAAAAACAGACGACAACTCTGCATGTTTGCTCACCTCTCGAGTTCCCAGCCTGGACTCTTGCCATGCACAAACCAAACACAATCTGTCCTTAAAAAGGGGAACAAGGCCCAGGGCAGCACCGCCTTTTCCCAGGCAGGTCGTACAGCAGATACGTTTTGATTCCAAGTCACACTCAGCACCAGAAATTTAGGGCACTTTCCTCCAGATACCACAAAACCCCGTAGGGAGGAAGGGCCAGAATACTGTGCAGTGGCTGGGTTAGCAGATCACTGGGAGCCGGTGACTGGCATGGGCCGGGGTCAGCCTCCAGCACGCAAGTGCCTTGAGAAAACCCATCGAAATGAAAGGGGAGATGCGCTGCCAAAACAACTGCTTTGTCTATGAAGTGAGAAAGAGAGTATCTGGCTAAAGAACTGTTGGATCACTAAAGACAACCACAGGATTACACGCAGGACTGGAAAGGACCACCAGGGTCCCCAAGCCCAGTCCCCTGAAGATTGGAGTCTTCATCACCACGTCGCCTCCAAGCCAACCTTCAAAAAGCTCATGCATCTAAAAAAAGAAAAAAGAAAAGCGTCCCTCCTCCCAAGCAGAGGTTCAATTTGCAATCTCTCCAAAAAAGACTTGTTGCCAACACACCAAATATTTACACTTACACCAGTATGAGTTGCAACATATGCATAACAAGGAATGTTAGGTTTCCTAAATTCATCGACTTAAAAAAAAAAAAAAAATAAATCTCCACTTCCCCCTCCTCATCATTTACAGGTCTATGCCCTTGGGATTACAGTTCACTTCTCTCCCAGCCTTGCTGGCTGGAGAGACTAAATGAAATCCTGACATACAGCAGCAACTGGAGTTAAACAGAAATTATTCGGGCATATCATTCTAGTACAGCAGCAGGGTACCACATCCCCGACCGTTACGACGCCTGTCGAGATTGTAACAGACGTGCTGCGCTACGTTTGTGTGTCTGAAGAATTCAAATCACAACCATTTTAACGTCTCGCCCTTGAGGGGAACAGAACTGTGAAAACACATCAGTCACAGCCCAAACTAGTTAAATACTCTGGTAGTTCGAAAGAAAAGCAAGCACACAGCACCTTCGAGATGGTGGTGTCTGGGGATACCGGACTTAGACGGGGGCCCAGCCATCCTCAGGTCGATACGATTTATCCTCAGGTATGGACTGTCTCAGTGTAATGCCCAAAATTTAACTCCTTATTTGTTCATCTTCTGAAACTGTTGCACTAATTAAATAATGAGCTAGTATCAAAAAAGTGCTAAATCACATTGGAATACACTTTAAAAACCCCCAACCCTTCAGGGCATAACTGCATTTAAGAACAAGACGGGTGCGCGGGAGGCTGGAGAAGGGCGTCGCCTCCAGGTATTCAGTGCGTAATTTGTGTCCTTGCCATAGAAACGTCAAGTATTGCAATGCAACAGTTCTCTGTAGGGGAAGCAAGCTTTGTACCATCGGTAATACTTGGCCACAACCACTCTGGGGTGAAAGATCCTTTGCAGACTCTTTTCCTCATTTCCATTTGCCATAAAAGCCTGGAGTAGCTTTGAGAACAAAGGCTGCAGACTTACCCTGCAAGGCTTCTCACACTGGAGGAAGTTATTTCCAAGAATTTGGCGTTCTCTACTGTTCACCCAGAATTGAAGCAAATTAAAGTACCGTTAGAGATGCGCACACCACTCCCACTGCTAAGACTTTCTAGTGTACTCCTTGCCGGACTGCGTGGATTCTCAGTAAATAAGGATATATATTTTTTTTTTTTTTTCCTCACCAAAAAACTGCAGTGCTACATTTAAACCACGAACTGGATCTGTTCTGTATCATTTCGCACGTTAAAAAAGAAACGGGGTCGAAAGACACTTGTCTCAAGTGAGAACAGGTGACATCGCTCTCGGCCTCAGAAGTTCAACTTTCCTTTGCTAGAAATGGAGAGAGCTGCTTTTCTCAGCTGGTGGCTGGGGTCCCTTTCCCCCCTCTGCTTTGGGAGCCCTCACTGAGCAGCCATGCACCCACTCCGAGGCAGACACCCGTGCCAGATGGAGATGATCTTCGTGTCAGCAGGCCACTGCTTCTTAGGTCTCTGCCCCGTAACTACATTTCCGTGGTAGGAGACAGCTGCCCGGAGATCAGCTTTTCAGAGGCAAACAGAAAGGAAGATAATGGAATGAATGATTTCTGAGTCATACAAAACCAAGTGCTGGGGAAGATGAGGCATACGGCCAGGAGATGAGACAGAGCCGCGAGGGTTATGGACACACAGCGGAAGCGTTGTAGTTTAGGCAGGGCTGCCGGTGATCCCAGCGGGGTTTGGGTGGTCACCCTTAGAAAGGCACATGCTCTAGCGACCCGGTTTGAGGAGGTGCTGGAGGAACCTGCCCTTCCCAGCTGAAAGCAGGGGGTGATGCAAGAGCTCAGCCCCTCTAAGCTCAGGCGTACGTGTGGGCAACTGCACGGTAAATCCTTACACACACAACCTGCACGACCACCGCTACCACCAATTCAGTCTCTCTTTGAAGGATACAGAAACCCTCGGGGCACTCTTACAGCTTGGAAAGATGCTGATCAAACCCAGACCCAGCCTCTCGGAGCACCTCAGACACAGCAATGCTCTTGTTCTGCTGCCCACGACGCTTCGGCCGGCAGGATGGCACCGCAGCACGTCGGGCAACTGCAGTGCGGCCTCTGCTGCGGGGGCCTTAGGCAGAGGAGCGCCGGCTCTGTGTTAAGGGGCTCCATGGCATATGAAATGTATGTACTAGACTGAGCTTTCCTTCTCTTTTTTTGTTGTTTAAAACAATCCTTTTAGTACTCTCACTTGGGTTCTTACTAGCCTGACCCTTATTTTGAAGTCAGTTTGCTGCTCAGTGCCATTAAGCCACAAATGACTTGGGAGATCAAAGTCATTCCTGAGAAAGAGCTAAATAAAGATTTTGAAACATCAGATTTCACTGCCAGTCTGGGGAAACAGAACCTTTGAGGCAACAGCTCTAAAGCCCCAGCAAAACTCAGACAAGCTCCTTCTAGCCCCTAAATACCAAGAGCAAATAACCCAGGGCTGCTGTTCTGACCCCTCCCCGCCGATGCCAACTGGTGATTGTGAAGGGGGATTTGGGGTAAATTCTAAAAGCTATTTAGGAAATGGAGCTTTACTGGAGATCCGAGCGCATCCTCTTCCCCATTTACGACCAAGATGTCCACCCGGACACGTCACGCAGAGGTGAGCGGGTGGCTGCCGTCCACCTTTCTTCCCAGCTCTCGAACACAGACCCACTGTCACCACCGGCTCTCCAAAACGGGGCTGCGAGGGGATTTTGCCAAGATGCGAAGTTCGGACGCTCACATCGAGGTGCGCACCCGGGAGTTCTGCGCAGCCCGACTCCCGCTGCCCCATCTGCTCAGCCCTCTCCCCGGGCAAGGTGCGACAGCCGCTGCCTGCGAGGAGCTGGTCGGGGTCCAAGAGGCCGCTTTGCTACGAGGCCGTCTGCGAGCGGAGCACTTCATCTGGCAGGAGAGCGAGGCTGAGCGTCGGGGGTTTGCTGCCACGGTGTGGAAGTCGCAGCGCCTTTCACTAAAGGGTCTTAAAAGGGCTCTGCGAACGGAGCGAGCCTCACACCCCCGAGAGGTAGGTACGTACGTCCCCATCCCGTACGTGGGGAAACTGAGGTAAAGCTGCTCGGATGCAGAGCAAGTCAGGGAGAAGCAGCACTGGGGCGGGAGTCCTGCCTCCCAGCACTGTTCATCAGATCCTCCTCCTCCTCCTCCTCCTCCCAGCAAACTTTGCAAAGAGAAGCGAAGGAACCAGGGGTGGGTCCACAGACGGCTCGCTGGGGCCTTCACAGGGTCGTGACCCATTGTATGGCATTCCCAGACCTGTCCTGGCTCCGCACCGACCTGTGCCATGTGCTCTGCAGTCTCACGCGAACGATTCCCAGTCACATTCTGGAACCAAAATCTGCTTCTACCGAGATACACAGAAACGGGGACGTTTTCCCAGAGGAAAAACACACACGCTTGAGAAACAGCCAGCAGAGGCAGAGGTGCCCAGTGCAGGGCCATCTCTCGGTGAAATCCTCGCTCTCAAGGACGGAAGGCGACAGATGTTTCAAGATCCCTATAGCCCTCATCCTGCAATGGTCTGTAGACTGAAAACAAGCTTTGGGATCAGCAGCAGACTGATTTCAATCACGTTTCTCCCTTCAGCAAAAGCAGTAGGGCTGCAGTAACCCTGCTGAACACAGCGGAGCTCCGTCTGCTTTATCAGACCTCAGCAGCGCAGTATCCAGGCCCTCTCAGACACCTTTCCTTCCCAACACGGGGCTAGCAACATGTGCCTTTAAAAGCTCAACCTCTTTACAATCTGCCAAGTGAGAACTACGCCCATAGCTCAGGAGAAGTTTGGTGAGTGTAAACAGAAGGACTACGGGGGGGAAAAACATCCTCCAAGGGACTGAAACGCATGCAACCAAAACTGCACCTCATCTCTGAGAGGGGGCAGAGCTCCCAGTAGGAACGATCACAGCCCAAACCAGCGCTTCCCATCAGAGCAGGTTTTCTGCTCCAGGCTTCGAGGGGAGAGACTGTGGGCAAGGGTCCCCGTGAGGAAATCTAGTGAACGTGTGTTATTTGCAGACAGCATCACAGTGGTTAGTGTCGATTCGAATGGCAGGTAAGAAGAGGGGTGAGTTCACTGAACAGTACGCAGCCGTGGCTCAGTCGGGAAGAAGAGGATCTAGGAGGAGGGAGTGCGTGCACCGCAGAGACAAGAGGTCTCCATCAGTCCAAAGATAAGAAGGTGAAATAGAAAAAAAGGCCTGGGGAGCATCACGTTGCCCCAGGGATTCACAGTGCCAGAGCGAGGGGAAAGACGTGAAAACGGCAGGCGGCTTCCTGGATCCACACCTCCGATTCCCCCAGCCTGCATCCCTCTGCACCTCCCACCTCACAGACATCTAACAGCGTGTTACCCTTGTTTCCGAGTAAGGAGAATTCACAGTGTTCAGTAGTGATCAGGTACAAAAGCCGTTTAAGTCTACAGTCTCCTAAGTGCTGCTGCCTTTGACGTAGTGCCTACGCGGGGCTCAGTGCGAGCAGCTGGAGGAAGAGGGAGTTTAGAACAGCAGACAGATCAGATCGCAAAGGCACGGTTAGACTAGGTGGACACGGGGTGTGTTTGCTTTAGAAGATAGTGGTCTCATACTTAGTGCTGAGGGTCCGCTTGGAGTCCTGTTTGGGGTCCACGACCCAGGAGACACTGGCATGAGACTGGGAGTCTTGGTCCACTTCAGGGGGGTCCAGCTAGAAAATAAGGAGAGAAAGGCCGCGTTAGGTCACCTGTGCTCCTGGGGCAGAACGAGTGGGGATTCAAAGCACGGAGAGGCTGCTGCTCTGCCTAATGCCCATCCCAAAAACGTGCACGTGAGCGGGGAAGCAGCTCTCACTGGGGAGGCCTTTGAGTCCTTCACAGCTAAAACACGTCTAGCCGCGTCAGTCTCAACCCCGCACCCTGAGATGACTTCCTGCGTTAGGCCAGCAAGCCCCTGTTACCGTTAGCGACAGCTTCGCTTCATCTCACAAACAAGCCTGAAAAATTGAGCGCTATGAAGATGGCACTATAAACAAACAAAAAAAAAAGAGGCAGAGGGAGAGAGAGGGAGACAGCTCCTGGGAGGTGAGCTCCCACGTGATTTACTCTCCTGACCAAGCATGGCTCTTTCCTCTTGTCCTCCTAAATCAGGATCCTACAGGAAGGTTAACAACACCAGAAAGAGCAACGCAGTTAGTTGAGAGCTGCCACTCTACATCAGCGGGGGCGGGCAGGAGCGGTTTGTCCCTGGGGTTCATCCGAGCCCACGGCACGGCCCTGGAACGAGCGGGGAGGGAAGACAGCAGCGAGGCAGGACACGGGAGCACAGCAGGAGGCGCGGGAAGCGGGGAGGCAGGCGGGCCGGTGGCAGCTGGGGCAGCCCGGGTCGGTTCGGAATGGCAGATGGCAGGAAGAAGGGTAAAGACCTTAGCTCCGGGACTAACAGACTGCAGCGGCAGGTAGGAGGGGCGGTGTGTTGTACAGGTGTGACAGTAACAACAGCGGGTGTCAGGAGGGAGCGGCACCTGAGCGGGGGGAGCAAGCAGAACACAGACAAAAGGAGACATTAAAGGAAGGCAACAGCTTATGCAGCAGTCCCTGCTCCTCAGCGGCTCCAATCTTGGCTGCTTTTGGCTACAGGGGCACTCCCGTACTGCAAACTGCGGGTTACCTACTCATCTTGCTGCGGCTCTGCAGGGTTTGCACGTAGAAGCTGTGCTGGACCCAGCAGGGCACTCAAGCCCCATCCCACCCAGGCTATTTCCACCCCTGCTTGCCCTCATCCCACCAGGGGAAGCCCCAACGCCGCAGCAGGACTGCCAGCAGAGCCACGGACACTGCGCTATCAGAGGCGCCTGATGCTACAGGTGCCTTGTCCACCTCTGGGCTCCCCCCACCATCAAGGGGGAGGTTGGAGCGCGTGGTGCCCTCGAGAAATCCCAGCTCAGACCATGCAGGTCGCACCCGGCCCGCACATACGTACTGCAGATTTCCTCATGCCGGCTCGCGGTTTAGGCACCGGTTTGGAAGATTTTGTTTCAATCGTTTCTCCTGCTCCAGCACCCAGAGGCTTTGCTCTTTGGGCTTGGAGGGCCAGCTGGTAGGCGACCTCGAACGCCTGCCCCAACGTGAGGATGATCTCATACGTCAGGTTCTTGGGAGAGAACACAGAAAACACGAAGCCGTCAGGCGCGTGCGAGCCGCCTCGCCCTGCGCAGAGTCCACGCGCTCAGCCGCTTGCTCTCGAGTCGCAGACCTCGGCAGAGCCCGTCGCCTTTCCGTGAGCAGGTCACATCCTGCCGAACCCCTGGCAAAGCTGCTGAGCTCCTGCCCTGCGGGGAGCCGGCACGGAGCTGCCTCCACGTTCCTCGCACGGCCCCCGGCCGGCGGGACGACCTGCGAGCCTGCTACAGCCCCGCAGTTGAGCGGCGTTTCGCATTGTAAAGAGAAAAAAGCCAAAATATCTCATACAGCTGATGCTGCCCAAGAAGAAAAGCAAGTCACACTTCCATTCTGTCGGTGAATTAAAAGGCTGTTAAATCAGCCTATTATGCTCAACATAATTGAGAGTGTATTAGGGTTTTGTTCACGGCATATTCCCCAGGAGGGAAAATCTCCTGCCCTGCTTTATTCAGCACTGGAGACTGCGGTAACGGAGCCAGACAAATATTGTCTTTGTCAACAGAGCTCCAAAGTTAGAGCGTTTTGAGGCGGGACTCTGAACGGTGTATTTTAGGGTAGAAATAGGTAAAAGAGCCCTAGAACGGACCGGATCCTGTTCCACGACTCGCCAATAAAGCTGAGTGATGGAACAAGTGGACCGCAAAGGACTGCGGGGCGCTGGGAGACGAGATGCGATCACCCACTCACCACATCCACGGTGCTGAAGACGTGGCAGTAGTGGTGGCTGGTCTGCAGGTCCTTGGTGATGTAGGCGAACGTGCAGAGGTCCTCGGGGTCCTGAGCAGCGCAGGAGATGTTCCGGATCTCGTGCTCAGCAATGACATTCTGCCGGGGTCAACCACAAGTACCCATCACCCTTCTGGGGATGGCAAATACACCCGGCAAACGGTGGTCGTGGCAAGCTTGTACTGGGGGCACGGAGCAAAACAGGTACTGGCAGAGAGGGGGAATCTCCCAGCCAGACCAGTCCTAGCTCCTTCCCATGGTAGGAGTAAACAGCAAAATGGCCCACAAGCAGCCAGTCTGCCAAGCCTTCGGCATTCAGGTAACCATCACCACCCTGGTGCTCTCCCTTAGCCCCCACAGCTCCTCACGACCAGCCGTGGCTTCTGGAGCCGCTAAATGTGACCTGCAGCCCCCCAGGCAGGTGGGCCTGCGGGTTTTGTCCTTCCAGACACCAGCTTCAAGGCACCTGAAGCTCACCTTGTTAGAGGCATCGATGAACTTCACCCCTTTGTACGTGATGGACAGTATTATGGTCGGGATCTTCTTCATATGCTCTGTAGATTTCTTCAGAAACAAGAATATTCCAGTGACCAGTCGTGAATAAATGTTCTCTTCTTCACCACTGCTTCAACCCACCCCAGAGACCCCCAGGCCACTGCCCCACGAAGGCAGGCTTTGAGGCTTTGGGGGTCTTTGACCAGGAGGAGGAAAGCCTGCTCCTGGTGGAAGGAGGGATGGGGACCTGAAGTGAAGGCAGCACCCCTTTCCCCAGTGAAAACACCCATTCTCCCACTGCACAGACCTTCCAACTATGGGGAGAAGTGCTGGGGAGGGGCAGCTCACCAGCGGCAGTGGCACAGCCCGTCAGGTGGTCTGGGCCCCTGCTCTGCACGCGGGCAGCCTGCAGGGTTTGGGGAACCCCAGCTTCACGGAGATTTCCCCCCCATTCCCCTCTTCACATCATCCACCACAGGCTGCGAGCAAATCCCCGGTGTCCCCGTGGCCTCCTACCCTCATCTTGGCACAGGCGTCCTGCGTAGACTCTGTCCCTCGGAGGTCTTTGATCAACATGGAGCCCAAATACTGTTTGGAAGAGGGAGAGATGTGAAAGGCTTCGGGCGGGAAACCCTGCCAACCCCAGAGCAGTGCGACGGCCCCACGAGCGGCCAGCAGCCGTGGCTGGGGAGGGACAGGTCACCCGGGAAGAGGGACAAAGTGCGACAGCTCCACACGCAACAACCTGACCCCAGAGCCTCCTCATCCTTGCCACCTTCACAAACCAAAAGCCACTTACGTTGGCCTCGTACCCGCAGGACTCGAAGATGAGCTTCTCCGGCTGGTGCTGCCAGTTTTGGACTGGGGCATAGGGGGCAGCCAGGCTGGGGGGGCGCAGGGTCAGCTTTGACTCCCGACGGTCCTCCTGGAAGGGAAGAAACATGGATGTGAAGCCACAACAGGGCCAACCCGGATTGAAACGCGGATCCCAGGAGGGCTCTTTGGGTTGATGCAACTGAGGTTCGCAATGGCCAAATCCCACAGGGGCTGGGAGGAGACAGCACGTGGCGGGTGAAGGTGCCAGCACTCGTGGAGCTGTGAGTCACCCACTTTCAAGGTGAGACCGAGGCACAAACAAGCTGCTGGCTCTAACGCTTGAGACAGCAACAGCGTGGGAAGCTGCGCCTGACCAGCTCCCTGGCCCTCCATGCATCATCCTAACTCCTTGCTGGCTCCAGAGAGGGGGGAGCCTGCACGGAGCTGTGCAGAGGGGCCCCCAGGACACCCAAAAGCACCCACTGACCTGTGCTTTGTAGCGCTCAGCTCTGGAGTAGGGAGCAACTTCGGTGCCACGGTCGTGTTGCCTCTTCCCGGTGTCCCCGGAGGGCAGCAGGAGATCGGCAGATCTGCCCGTGCAGGAGTCGTTCTGGCTCAGGGGCGACGACGTCTGGGACATCAAGTCCTGGCACTGAAACGAGCAGAAACCACGAACCGTCCTGGTCAGCCTGTGCTGCAGCCGCGCCCAGCCCCGCTCCCCTCGACAGCGCCCGACACAAAGGGTGCCACGAACAGCGTTAACGGGGTCAGCTCCTGCTCTGCAGGCTCCTGCCTCAGCGTCAGCCATCACCCCATTGATTTTCCGCATGATACCCCTGATTTGCTCCAGGACGGTTTCAGGCAGGTACGCAGCCCTTTCTGCCGAGCGCACCTCCGCCTCCCGTGAGCTCATCCCGGGAGGGCAGGACACCCGCTGAGCTGCGGGCAGGGTGTTCATCGAGGAACAGGCTCCGCTGAAGCACTAAGCAAACGCACTCAAAGCCGCTGACGATCAACCACCCCGGGGAGAAAAGCCCCGGGAGCCCAGTGAGAGCTCAGCCCAGATGCCTGACAGCCTGGCTCTTAACTGCAGGCAAGATTCGCTGCCTGTACGTGCCAAGCGGCCCGGCAGACAATGCGGGAAGCTCACAGCTGCAACACGCATTAGTCCTATTCAACGGACTTGCTTAATTTGCCATTGACGTCCTTCCGCTCCCCACGCCGGAGCCAGGCGCTGGATCGCACCAGCTGTGGCACCAGGAAATGCTGCAAATGACCCATTCTCTTACGCAGCCTCCCCGTCCAGCATATCAATCAGTTGATGCTGCACCAAAGGACTCCTCTCCCCCCCCGCCTCCAACAACCCTGCCTTCAGCCCCATCGGTCTCCAGAGGATGTTTCGGAGAAGCGCAGATTCTCAGCCGGCTGCTGCCCGTCCCGGCTTCTGTTGTCTGAAAAGGGGGTGGTTGAGCAGCGGGGTGAAGGTGCGGGGTTTGGACGTGGTGCCCTCCCAGCTCCAGAGCACACGCTCCCAGTACAGCACCAGTGAACCCTCCCTTTTTTTATTTTTTTTACACCTGAACCCCAGTTCCTAAAAAATCCCGTGTCAGACAGCAGGGCACAGCAGCCCAACTCGCTTCAGCTAAGACTGTTTCGGTTGAAGAGCCTTGGGAATCCAAGGCAAGAGGGAAGGGCTCTGCAGCAGGGCAAGGACCAGATGTTTGGGATGGGGAAACTCCAATCACTCCCAATTCCTGCTCCAGGAAGCTGATTTGCAAACACTGGGAGGAAGCAGCACGACACGCTCGCTCTCCGTGGCACGCCACCCTGCTCCCGAGCTCACAGGGCAGCTGCAAGCTCAACGGGTTTTGCCAAAATCTCAGCTCTCAAATTGTCGGTTTTCAGGAAGAACGGCGAGCGCCACGGCTCCCCTCCCAGCCAGCCCCGATGACGAAGGGCCTGACATCCAAAGGCTGCCACTCCCGCTGCAAAAAAATCAACATCCACAAATCACATTGAGTGCTATTTGGCAGCGAGAGCAAGAGCTCTAGAGGAGCCCAGCCGGCCCAGGGAGACAGATCTCAGACTCCCAACAGGCACAATCAAAACACCAGGTCCCAGCTGCATCCCATCCCATCCCACCAGCTGAGCCGTGTCACACTCCTGCTGCCTTACAGCTGGCCAGGAAACAAGGGGAAGAAAGTCAGCTCGGCATTCCCTGTCGGTGCCGGGCACGAGGTGGGAGTAGCACCCTGCCACCCGTTCCGTGCAGGCAGCCACCTTGCAGAGAGGCACCTGATCCGAAGGAGCTGCCTGATGTTTCCCATGGGGGAAGCATCCCAAATCTGACCTGCAAGGGCTGAATATTATCTTCCCTCACCCGTTTCAATCGCAGGGTCATGCCTGTGCGAGCATTGGCTGCTGGGGCCGCTGGAGCTGATAAGGTGAACAGCTGAACGGATACAACTGGCCACGTTAAGATTTCTCCCAGCACTGACGTGTTCACACGCTTCAGCTTTGTTCTGAGCAGGGAAGATGGAGTTTGACCCACGAAGAAGAAAGCTAAGAGTCGGTAAACTCATCCACTGCTTCAGCTAGAGCCTGTCTGTCCAAACAAAGGGTGGTGGTTGCTGTTGTGGGGCCCGGCCACAGCAGAATTCGTGCGGCACAACGTCAAACCTGTAATTTGTTTTCACTCTGCCCAAGTGCTCCAGGTGCTCCGGCCAAGCCAGAGCCAGCCTGGCTGGGCCATTTCCCAAGTTCTGCTTGACCATGCTCCGAGTGGGAGTATTGGGCTCTGCATCATCTCCAGGGGCAGCCAAGGTGCATCCATGGGAACTGTTTAACACAAAACACTCCCTCCTCCGCACAGCCAGATGTGTGGTTGTCTCACTGCTTCCAGAACTTTCTTCCCAAACCACCAAGTATCTGAGAACCAGGAGTAACCCAAGCTTCCAGGTCAAATCGATTTGTTTTAATAAGAAACAAGCCATTTAGGTTTTACCCTTTCCTCTTTTTTTAAAAGCAATGCAATTTTCAAAGATCACTCTCTAGGCTTGTTACTTTCAACACTTAACTTCAAAGGCGTTTTAACTTAAATATTGACATTGTAGGGGTTTTTTTTCCCCCTTTTTTTTATTGATTTTGCTAGGCAGAATTTCCCGTGCATGAAAGCAGCAGAGTAAGGTTGAACGTGCCTCCCTCTCTGAGCCTGGATGCCCAGCCAGGACCTGAGCTCTCAGTAAACATCCTCTACAGATCTCTGAGCCCCGAGAGGTGATGGCTGCTAATCAGAAAGGGGATACTTATTCCTGACAGACCCGGGTTTAGTTCTTTGAAAGAGAGGGAGAAAAGTGAAGGAGAGCCAGGGCAGAAGAAAGCACCGCGGCCGCGCACGCTCCGCACAGACACACCAGCCAGGCAGGGAACACACACAGCGACTCACTCTCAGCTGTGAGAACCGCGGTGGCTTTGCCGGTGGCTCCTCGTACGGTCTGTCTGCCAGCGAGGCGATGATCCTCTTCCGATGGCCGAGCAGATTCACTTTCAGCACCTGCAGGGAAAGACCACAGTCACTGTAGGCTTTCCTGCCCTCGGCCCGAAGCAAAGCTTCCCCTCTTCGAGCCAGCGCTGCTCCCGTTTAACACGATTCCCTGCAAGTCACAGCCCTGGAGGGAACGTGGGCAGGACCTCACTGCTGTGGCAGGAGAAAGGCAATACTCACGTTTACTATTTCAAGCTCCCAGAGGTTTTTCACAGTGTCAATAGAGCTGTAGCCACTCGAGAGGAAGGACTGAATGTAATCCTGCAGCCCCAAAGAGTCGAGCCATGCGGGAACCGAAGGCTGGCTGTTCCCATCACAGCCCAGGGGTTTCAGCTGTAAAAGCACAAGAAAGGGGTTAAAAGCCCCAGGGGGCTGGGGTCTCAAGACATACAGCATCAATTAAAATCCGTTTAAAGGCCATCATCAGCTCCATCAGCAGCTTTAAAGTAAAAAAAAACCCCACTGTATAAACAAGGAATGCACTTGGGATGAAGACTGGCAGGAGGGGACAGTTACCCTCTCCCCAGCACAGTCATCCCTTCCACATAGCTTGGTGGACCAATATACTCCTCCTCCTCCCTGCTATTCCCAAAACCCTTCCCACAGCTCCTGTGGGTCACAGGGACGTGGCTGGAGTCACAGGGACTGGCTTTTGTTTCCTCTGCTTTCACAGCCGTGCTGGGCAACACCCCGTCCTGGGCTTGGGGTGTGAGGGGTGTCAGTGCTGACCTTCGGGAGGGAGCGAGCAGCCTGGAGGAGCTTCCGACGGTGCTGCGGGTCACCGATCCCGATGTCCCGAAGATCCTGGTCTTCCATGACATTACAACCCTGCGGGGACAAGAAGGAGCGACGTGGGAGCAGAGGGCAACAGCCATCAGGTGCGGGAGCGGAGATCACGAGCGCTAGAGCAGAGCACCCTCCTGACCTCGCCTCCCAGCGCACCCCCGCAGCAGGAGGAGGAGGAGGAGGAGGACGAAGGCTCCCACGAATGGCTGCTCTGCCCCACGTACCGACCTCGGGCACCGAGAGGGGCTGTGGCACACACAGCATCGGTGGGGCAGAGCACTGCCACCCCCTCCCTCCTGCCCCCTGCCCTGCGGCCTCCCCTTCCAGCCATCAGATTTCAGGCCATCGCTTACAGCAACCTTCCCGTTCGACCCACAGACGCTTTAACCACGGCGTAACAGCGCCCAAGTAAACCCTGCCCCCCCCCCCCCCCCCCCCCCATGATGCCTGAGAAGGGGCACTCGGCTCTGCTCAGCCTCCCTCCACGGCCACAGAGAAATCCGAATGTCTTTCCATGAGAGCAGGCAACCTGGCGAAGGTCAGATTCACCCTCCGTCCCCCGGGCAGGGAGGCAGCCCGCCCTGCTCCGGCGGAGATGCTCTGCTCACCGCACACCGCTCTGTTAAAGCCCATTTTCTGCTCCCCGACCCCCTGCAGAGCACGCTGACTTCACCCCCCTCCCAAGAGCCTCCATCACAACCTACTTCCCTGCCCCTCGTACCTGGGGAGAGCTCAGCGGGAAGCCCGGGCACGTTTCCCCATGGCTGGAAGAGCCACGCTGCTGTTTGACCGAGGGTTTCGGCTCAAGCCTGGACGCCCCCCTCCTCCCCAGACCTGCCTCCCTCTGCTCTCAGGAGAATCCCAGCTGAAGGTCTGAGCTGACAGCGCTTCGCTGTTCCACATTTTGGTTTTATAAGAGAAACCTAATTAAAACTGGCTGTCGGGCAATACACCGCTGCAGGGGCACGCAGGCTGCGGGAACAGCGGGCTGAAGGGCCAGGGCTTCCGGAGGGGAAAGGTGAGGGGAAGATGGCCAAGTCTCCTCTTTAAAGGGCAGCAAACATTTTCTCTTCCTTCCCAGCACGTACGTTTTGCTCAGTACTACCTACTTCGACCACACCAGCCAAAGGCGAAGGCAGCGAGTGGCCGCCCCACCAGAGCGTGCCCTCGATGCTGCCTCCCCCAAGAGCAGAGGAGGAGGAACAGCCCTTCCCGCTGCCCCTTCCACTCTCAGGTGCTCCCGGACAAGCACACGGGCCCGTTTGCAATCCGGGCAGCCCGCGGGGAGCTCTCGCCTTTGGAATGGCTTTATGAGAGTCACCGGGTGCATTTCACGGAGCCAGACGCCAGTCCTGCAGCCAAAGGCCGGCCGGCTCGCTCGCTCCCGGCAACGCCAGCATCCGCTTCGCTCCCGATTTGCTCGGTCTGCGCCCGGTCTACAGCAGCCCCGAGCCGGGGCAGCATCGCTCCCACCACTTCCATGGCCTGGCGTGATAACGGCTGGGTTGGATGCCAGGCGGCTCTTCCCCTCGGCCGCAGAGATGAGTGTTCAGAGAAACAGCGAATTAACGCTACGGATAAGAGATGCCCAAAGCAACGGCGCTGGGAGAGCTGCCCTCAGAGGCCAGGCTGCAGAGAAACAATTATTTAGCAAATGACAGTGGCAAATTAAAGCAGCGGGTGGCGGGGAAGCGAGGCCCTGCAGACACTCCGTGACCGTCAGCACCCACAGCACCGAGGCGGAGGCTCGTCTGCCTCCACCCCCCCTTGGCAGGCAGGGATCCCGACGCCCTCAATTCCTGGCAGGCCATGGGGGGTGGGTCGAGACCGCAGACCCGGAGCAGCCAGCCACGGCACAAAAGCATTTGTCTAAGAGTTGTTTAAGCAGCAGCAAGAGCCGGGGCTAAAGACCCTGCAGCCGCTCGGGGGGGGGGTTCGCTCCCTGTTTTCCAAAAGGTCGGTTTATCATCGCTGGGCTGCAGCGCCGCTGCCAGCTGGAAAGAGCGGCTGCCGCGGCTCGAGATGGCACCGTGGGTGGGCGGCAGCTCTGCAGGGGCACGAGGCCACCCCGGTACCTGCCTTGCCTTTCTGGGATTGCACCCCACATGCTGCAAGCAAGGCCATGTGAACCCCCTGGGTCTCACCTGAGTGGCAATGCTGCACCCAGAGCTCGGTGCAAGGATGTAACCCTGTCACCTGAGCTGTTCTGTCCAGCCCTCACTTGCACAAAATCTTTTTTTTTTTTTTAAAAAAAAAAGGTGTTTTGTTGGTTGAAGGCTCTGAGGGTGCCCATTTGGTGCAAGAGGCTCTGTTGCATCAAGAGCATGAGTGAAGCGGAGAGGCTGCTGCTGTCAGAGGCAGCGATCACTCCGGCTTCTTCGCAGCAGCATCCCACTAAAAAAAAAAGAAAATATCCCAAATATCCCTCCCCTTTCTTGCTCACAATTTTTAAGCCAAAGAGGCACATTTAACGTACACTCCTGCAACAGCAGGAGATTGTGTGCTCAGCTCAAGGGAAGAGGGAAAGGATTAAAGGCAGCTTAACTCCCCTGACACGCACCTTACCTGGCACAAGCGTTTTTGCATGCTACAGCTCTGCTACAGGGGTTGCCAGAAGGGAGGCAGCATATGTGCGAGGAATTCATCTCCTCGAGGGAGTTGGCTTTTAAAGGGCTTTTTTAAATGGACAGAAGAGGGCTACAGCCAGTGATGGGATTTCTCCTGTAAGGAGAAACGTCCCTGCAAGGCTCAGGGGCTCGAGGAGGACGGCAGCAGGGGCTCGAGGAGGACGGCAGCAGGGGCACGGCCCCCAGCAAACCCTTCACGCACCAACCAGGACAGCAAGAACGATTCGCAGCCAAATGAGCTGTGACAATGGCGACGTGTAATTTCCATGTATAAAAATTAAACAAGCTTGCTCATCCTATTTACATTTTTACTCATGCTTATTTTCCAACATTAAGCCTTTTTTGGTGCTAATCCACTTTAGCAGGGCAATGCCTGGCTAGCACAGCCACGCTCCCAAACTAGCAGCACGGGGCTGGCAGCTCACCCTCTCCCAGAGTGCCTGTTTTATGCTGACACAGCCAGGGCCAAGCCCAAGGCAAGGCAAGAGGTGTTCTCCCACTTTGGCCATCTCAGCTTCAAGGAAAATGGCTTGCTATGGAGCAAGGACAGAATCTAGTTAAATACTGTAAAGCCTGCAGCTTTCTCCAACACTCCTTATCTTTATGTGTCACATTAAATTCCCTCAGTGCCAGTCCGTATTCTCAGGGTACTTAACAAGGATAGACAAAGCATAGCAGCTCCGAATAAATCACTGCAGCCTATTGTGCACGAGCCTCCGCTTAGAGAAACGTCCTTTAAACCCGCCCGGATTTCATCTCCTATGAAAAAAAAAAATAATCTGCCACTAAAATAGATAATTAAATGCAAACACACTGGAGATCTTTTAACCTTTGCCAACCGAACAGATGAGCTGCTTAAAGCGGGCTTTAAACTCGTTTGCATTTAACACGCCGTCCAGACAAAAGCCAAGGGGCAGAGATGCTCCTCCTGGGCCACCGCTGCCACTTGCCCCCGAGCCACGCTCCTCGGGCGCAGCAACTGCCGCAGGTTTGGCCAGTGCCCTGCGCTCGGCTCGGCACAGAACCACCCCTCTGCTCACCCAGCCACTAACGCCCTGCCCCAAAAAGCCCCCAAAGCGCGGAAGGTTCCCAGCCACGGAGACCCAGCCGGGGTCGGCCGCGGCTTGCGTCCTTCCCTGCCTCTCGCCGGCTCGTTTGCTTCTCACCGCCAGCCCCATCGTCCCCGACCTCACGCCGGGCCCGGGGCTGCTGAAGGGTCCCGCGTCTGTCCCCAAACCAGGCAAGAGCCAGTTCTTTGCCGTACCCAGGGGATGGCCGCAGACGCGTCCACACCCAGCGGCTCGCGGAGGAAAAGGGAACCAGGCGTTCGTCACCGAGACGCCACAAAGCCTCTTCGTTCCAAAGGGCTGCTCAGAAGGGAGACTGCAAAACTTCAGAAAAACTGCTGTGAGGATTTGCGAGGGCTTTTTTGGAGTTCGGTTTTGATGTTTTAAAACATTATCCCAACACAGGTTTTTGCTCATTTTTAGGTTTTTTTCTTTCCCCTGTTTTTTTTTGTGGGTTTTTTTTTTTTTTGGTTGGTTGGTTGGTTCTTTTTTCAAACAAAATTCTCCTTTGGTGCTGACACAGGTCAAAAGATGCCACCTCCCCAGCGCCCCGTTGAAGGCTGCGGGCAGTCCTGCCAGCCTGACCCCCGGCTCCCAGTCAGCCCCTCTCCGGGTCCCCTGAGGACGGACTCAGCAAACGCCCGAGGCGGGGGAAGAGGAAAGCTCCCAGGGACTCGCTCTGCTGTTAGCTCGGTCCTCTATGATCCTCCAGCACCAGCCTCAGAAATGCCAATTAGAATCAAAAAGACTTTCCAAAGATGCATTTCAGGCTTCAGTCGTTGTGACAAGTGCTTCTACCTTGTGCGTTTCTCCCGGCCGCGGGGCTGAGCGGAGCGAGAGCAGCTCAGGGCTGCACCCGGGCCAGAGCTCCCGCTCTCACCCACGCTGGGGCAGCGGGGCTCATCCCAACCCCTCACCGTTTTCTCCTCGCTCCCATCAGGAACAAGCTCTCAGCACCTCCTGCTCTGCAGGTGGCTTGTTCAGGGTTCCTAGAACACACATCCTTGCGTTAATCCAGATCTTAGCACAGCACCATGTGCACACGTCAATTAGTCTTGGTAAGAAAATCCTCGGTGTTTTTCTTCCCCCTGAAAGAGCTGGGACGATCCCTAAAAAAATCCACTGGGAATCAGAGGCTGACTTTTTTTTTTTTTTTTTTTTGCAACGGACACAGGAGCACAATTTCTCCCCGAAGCTTCAGCTGCACACACGTGCGCTGGGTCGAGGCAGGGAGTAATTCTCCAGTGCAAGTGCGCCTACAGCGGGGTGAAAGGCATCACCCAGGAGTCCAACTCCGCTCCCCCTGGCAATCCAAAGAGCCTGAACGATCAGCCCACCCGCAGACACCTGAAACTGGGCAAGGTGAATCCCACTCCCCGGCTCCAAACTGGCAGAGACTGGCTGCCAGGTAGCCCAGAGGGGCTTTCATCCCCCAACCTGGCCTTCAGCTTCCTCAGAGCTGAGCAGAGCCCCCTCCGTGGAAAGGCACAAATAGGCACGACCACGAGGGGCACCTCTGCACCCCGTCTCTGCCCTCCACGTTGCCCCAAAGGAGGGCAGAGACCTACCAGTGACCCACATCCTTGTCCGGGCTGCCCCACGGGGTGCTGGTACAGCCGACCCGCCTGCAGAAACACAAGTTTTTAGAGCAAAGGGTCGGCTTCAGTCATGCTTCACGTCCTGCACTGTAGTTAAACAGCCTGCAAGGCTCCAGGTTTCTCATTAAAGGAAAAAAAAAAACCCAAAAAGCACAGTCAGAGGTTACACTGAAGGAAGGTAGCGTCCCCTCCTGCTAGTTAGGTGACCCCGAAGGCAAGCGTGCCAAAACCAGAGCTGCTGCAATCTGCCAGCGTTCCTCCCCCAGCAGGGCACTCCACAGGCACTTAACTACCCAATTTTCAGATGCTGCTTCTTGCACAGAGCCTGGCTTCAGTCCATTCTCTCTTTCCAGCTAAGGAAGGGCCCGAGGCAAAGAAAGTTGTGTATAGGACGCGGAGTCTTATCCAGCCAGCGATGCAGTTTAATGAATCCCGACTGTGTCGCTAAGCTCACGCGAACACAAGTGCTGCCTCTGTTCCTAAACCCTGGATTAAAGACAGGCGATGGACTGCAGGGAAGACGGGGACCAGAATGTGTTTGCTATTAAAAGCAACAGATGCAAAACCCAAACACAGCTTTTCCAGACTACAAAGGCTTCTGCAAACATCTATAGCGCAGCGCCTTCAGCTGCATGAGCCAAAACGTCCGTTTTTTTTCTTAGATTAATGCATACAAAGCTCTTTTTCCTCTCAGTGCATTCAAGACAATTTGCATCTTGTCAAGGATTTTGCTGCCACTGCTGTTGCTTTACTTTCAGCAACCAAAAGCCTGGATGTTGGAGATGGCGATGCATCCAGCTCCCCACAGACCCAGCCCCGACGGGGATAACATGCAGCAAGTCCTGAACACAGAGGTTACACCTTCCTTAGCCTCAAAGCCACTTCGATTTCTCCTTTTCAGGTAAAAAAAAGGATCAAGAACCCTCAATGTGGTCATCGTGGCAGCGGCCAGCTGCAGCTTTCAGGAACTTAACGCAAGCAGGCGGTTCAGGGTTTGCAGTCCAGAAGATAGTGGCTCAATTACACGCCCGGCAAAGGGATTTGGTGAGCCCTGCCTGGCTCTGCCTGAGCTCCCGGGTGCTCTTGCTGCCAGACTTGTAGAAAGCCACTGGGCTTCATGGCCCCGCAGCCTTGGGCAGTTAATGCCTCGTTAATGGACTAATTGATCAGCTTATCCTAGAAATCAGCTCGCGTTTTGTCTGTGTATCTGCATGATTTGCACTTGGGGGCTTTTCACCCGAGACCCCCGGTGATAGCACAGAGCATCACCCCCTTTTACAGGCACACAAAAAAAGCTAAAACCCCCCAAAATTCAGCTCCCATCCCTACAGCTCCATCAGCCACCCCTGGCTGCTCAGCCCCTCCAAGAAACCCGCACCAGTGGCTTCTTTACCCTGGAGCAGGCTGCCAGCCCCAAAGCCAGGACCTGCACACCCCCATTTCAGAGCCAGGGGACCAGCACTCGGGCACAGGAATATTTATTTGTAATTGTGATCCACGGGGTTTCCTGCCTTCCCTTAATGGTACCTGCAGTTGGAGATAGTCCAGTGGAAACTAGGGGAAAAGAAGTATTCGTTTAGCCACGGGCACGACAACGAAGCCCGAGCTCTTCACAAAGCACTGCCTGTGGAAAGGGCTCATACACAAAAAACCTACAATAAATCCTAGATTAGCGCACAGCCACTTCATTTTTGTTTAATTTTCTTCCCCATGCAGACTGGCAGCGTGACAATGGCAACGGAGGGAATCGGTCATGGTTGTCAAGTTCAGGCAATTTTATTGAAGGGAAAAAAAAAAATTAACTGCTACTTTAATGGCTTTTTTAATGTTTATTGGGCCTGGAGCTACTAATGAATCAAATGTAAGTATCCTCTAAATTGCCAGTTCTGGTCCACCCACTTTGCTCCTCAAAATCCACTCCGAACTTGCGGCTCTCCGGGAAGTCCATTTCCATCAGCGGGGGAGCTTCGCCGCAGCTCTGCCGCGTTTCCCTGCTCAGAGCCGTGGGCGAGCGGCTGAAACCCGCGCTCAGACCCCGGATCCACTGCGTGTCTCTGCTCCCACCAGTCCCTTCCAGAGAAAACCCCCAAAACCATAGCATCGTGGAAAAAGCACAGCCCTCGTGAACCACCCAAGTAGCATCTAAAACCCACTGGAGAGCTGTCAGAAAAAATAATTCCATTTCATTATACAGTGAATCAATTCCCACTCAGACACTTGGCAGAAACCCTCACACACGGGTCCAACTCCACTCTTATGGGGTGTTCGTCCAGGGCATCAAAATCAGTCTGGGGACCAAGAAAGGCATTTCCAGCAGGTTGGCAGCAACGATGAACAGCAGACAATACCACGTAACGTGGCTGATGTGCTCCCTTCCTACGCCACAGAAACAAACAAACGCCTTTTCAGTAATAAATCTGCCAGCCTGCGTGAACCAGGCCAGAGAGATCCCCAAATCTGATCAGCAGCCGTTACAGGGTGGACTGCCAGCCCGCTGAGGTACAAGCAGTATTTACCTCCGCCCGCAGCAACGCAACACACACCAGTTTAGGAGCTCAGCCCCCGAACGCCGCCTCAGGGCAGAGCTTTGCGGCACGGGCTTTGGGAAGACCAAGCCCAGAACCAGCCACTCAAGAGCTTCTGCCTGGATGAACAGAGCTTGCTTCAGCTTGAAACCAAGCCTACCTGCCCAGGCAACCATCTCCACACGGGGGGGTTACCGGGGTCTACACTGAAGTACTCTCCAACAGCTGCAATCACGGCGAGTTTTCCCTTCACCAAGCGCAGAAGCAGTAAAACCACCTCTGTGGGACCTCTGAGGGGTCACTATTCTTCACAGATCACTACTGGGTGCAAAGCACTACTGGAATATGTCAGTCAAGTTTTCCTCAGACGACTACTATAAAATGACAAGTTTTATATGAAAATAGAAAAAAGCTCTGGGGCACACACATTCTCAGAGCATGCTAAAAGCCTGGCTGCTGCCCAGGGGACCAGCATCTGCGAGCCAAGCTGGGGAGCTGCGAAGGGGATCGTGCAAAGCAGAGCTACAATCCACTGGGGACACCAGGAGACGCCCCGTGCTCCAGCAGGACAGGTAACGGGTGAAAACGAAGATCACGCAGGCGTCAGCCAGCACCCAAACCGCGGGGATCTGCGGGATGAAGGAGACCCAGCTCCGTGCTCATCCCGTCCCCAGACCCAGCCTGGCAGACACTCACCGAGAGGCACTTCAGCTCTGCTCAACACATCAAACCAGTGCCTCAGCTCTGCGTTTTTATCAACCGTTTGCTCGCACCCGCAGACAGAGGAGAGAAGAGAAAGGCTCTTCCGTAACGAAGACCACTGCAGGATAATCCTACACGGCACTGAAATACATTTAATCAAATTAACGTCAGTACTCTAAATTATTTGCAGACACCCCGTTCTTCCAATGCCATCGTTTTTCTACCATTTCTCCCCAGTTATTAAAACAAAAAATTTAAAAAATGTAAAAAACCCCAGAGGAGCCCACGGCACTACACGAGGAGAACAGATTTCCATTTCTGACGCTGTCTCATTGAATCAGCATTAGCTGCTTTCCACACACTCCATGGGAATCCAGGCTTGAACAATAAAAAAAAAGCAATAAAAAATGGTTTATGCTCTGTTTTACCTGCTCATTTGTGAATCAAAATATCTTTGGACTGAATAAAAAGTTCAACCACACAATAATGGTGCAACTGCCAGAGCATGCGAGGTTTGCCCTTCTCAGATGTCAGCCCGAGAAGTTGTCTGGGGTAGCAGCAAACATTCAGCCCTCCAAGGAAGGGAGAAGCTTTTGCAAGCATCTCAGACATTTATGGGATCTGTGGGATCACAAAACACTGTAGTGAGGGTCCAGGTAATGGCATTTCCTTCCCCAGTTCCTTGAGGGAATTCCACCATGGATTACTGCAATTCCTTCGTACGATGCTGGCAACGTTCCTTCGTTCCCGGAACACAGCAGGGTCCAGCCTGCCCTTTCCTCCTCGGCCATTCCCGTGTTTGCCACAGGGCACTGGGATGCACTGCGCATCTCCCAGTGCAAAACCAGTTTCCCACGGACCTCCCAAAGGGAGCATCTGCTGCAGAGGCACCGGTGAGCCCAGGAGACACGACGGGACCGAACTTTAGGAGCAGCAAACCCCCTCTTGGTCCATATTCTTGTGACATTTTCCTACTCTTACAGCTCCCCCAGCTCATTACCGGTCAAGGCCAATTAAGTCGACGTATAGTGCATTCTTCTGACTGACACTGCTCACTCACCGCGACCGTTTTGTGATCTGACCTTTTATTTTCCTCCTCTGGTGAAGGATGAGGCAATGGGTCCCCTGAACCCCCGCGCGCACAGGGGCTGCATTCCTCCACGTGGGAGGCAGCGGGGCTGGGGGATTCTTGGCTCATTAGCGCTCTCAACATTTGCCACGCAACTCCGCTGAGGATTTTGTGCTCCTTGCAAAGCTGGATTTTTGCTAAGTCAAGGACAGCACAGCCAGCGCCGGTAATCCTCAGCTAGCAGCTTCAATTCCGCTATGTTCACCCACTGCACAAATAAACCTTTCCCCTCTAATGAAAGAATTCCAGTAGGCTGTGAAGCAGAGAAGAATCTGAAGCGCCATCTCCATTTTAACTTCTTTTTTTAATCCCCAGCTGGCTGCACAGGCTGCTCTTCGAATTAAAGCCCCATGTTAAAGCAGAAGTTGAGTGTCACAGTCCGATCGCCCCGAGCCAGCCAGGCTGGCAGTGAAGGTCACTCAGTGGCAACGGAGAGGGATGAGCAAAGGAATCTGCTCCCTTGGACGGCAGGGTTCGTGCTGGAGGGTAACAGTAAGAAAATCAGGGAAAGCCTCTTCCCTCGCATTGCCCATAAACACCACAACAAAGCTATTGTAGGCAACTTGAAGGGAATAGAAGAATTTCTCCAGACACAGAAATGTGGCCCAATACGCAGATGTCAGTAGTTGGAAAGAGAACTCAGTCTTTTAGAAAACTAAGCCACATAAATCCATCTTTTAAAGCCCATTTCTTCACTCAGCCACGCCAAACAGGCTCCACACAATCGGAGATAAACAGAGACTTCGGTCCCTTCCCAGAAACACGTACACTGGCGAGTGAGCTTTAACGTCCCGTCAAATCGATGTTTAAATAATCCTGCTGACTTGTGTTAGCGACACCCACCCCTGACTGAGGTCAATACTCGATCAAGACCATTTACTCTGAACTAGTCATAAACGTTCCTGGTTTTGCATTTAACCGTGAAACCAGTCAGCGGCACCGGGATGCTCTCGTGTGCCGTATCAAACGTTGCAGCATTTTGTTTTGTTCTGCAGATTTAACAAGAACTTTGTATCATGGAAACACTCGTCAAGAAACTCTGCTTTAAGTGCTGGAACGAAGCAGGGCAGTGAGGCCTGCAGTGCCCCATCCCAGCTCCAGCCCCTGAAACACCTCGTGTTACTGCAGTTACGCATGAACAGCCGATTCCCTTCTCCTCACCGTGGTTGTGTTGACTTGTTCTTCCCCAATAACCAATTCACAAGCCTTCCAAAAATCTCTGCAAGTTCCAAAAGCGAGAACATTCCCAACAAGCCCTGCCTGACACCGCTCAGAACCCACCGGTACTCCAAGACTCCATTATTTGTCCTGGATTCCCCCAAAAGAGAACCAGCACCGGTAGAGCCACGCAGGAGGGTCAGTCCTGACTGCAGTCATCGCTCTCCTCCCAAAGCAGACCTGAACTGCGCCGTAAATTTTCAGTTTGCTGACAAACGAAGCGCTGATCTCGCAAGCTCGTGGGCAAGGGGTCCTGCGGGAGCACGAGGCCTCCGGCTCTCAGTTGCTAAACCTTGGCTCAGATGCAGAGCTGGAGTTCCCAAGAGCAGAGAAGCCTCAGCTTGACATTCACAGCCCACCCCAACTATCTGTTAAAATCCACTTCGACCTTCCCTTTTCAGAGGGAAACCTGGAAAACGTTCGCAGCTCCCATTAGGGTCCAGATCTCCAACCCTGCCCCTTCGGCATAAACCTCTGAAAGCCGCAGGTCGCCCAAGTCTCTCTCGGCTGTCAGTGCTCCTGTTAGAGCGCACGAGCAGACCCCGAGAGAGGGAGCAGGACTTTTGCCCCCTCCTTGCTTCTCCTCGGGGCTGCCGGGGCCGCAGCTCGCACAGAGCTATCGCCGCCGAGGCGCCCGGTCGCGTGCCCGGAGAGCACAGCTCATCACCTAACAACGAATCTCTGGATTTCTGCAAATAACGGAATTATTATTCTTGGAAACAAGGCATGTTTCCGCCGTCCTGGAGTAGCACCTAATTAAGAAGCCAAACATATTCACAGAGCACTTCTCAAAATCACTTTACCAGACTGTGCGCTCGTGAATCATTTCCCTTATCTGGGGGGGCAAAGGCTTCTGTAACACAGCGCGGCGGTTAACACAGGAGCCGACTGAAAACACACAGGGAATGGGGAATTCCTGAAACCAGGCCTGGCTAAAGCACGGGTTCAAAGAGCACCAGACAGGCTTCTGCACCCCCAGCTTCTGTCTCTTTCCAACTCTGCACTACCTTCTGGGCAGACACTCTAAATGTCCATCTCCCGTAAGCGAAGACCAGCACCAAACCCCGCCGTGCCAGCAAACGCTGGATTTCACCCCGTCCCCAGCTGCGGTCACAGGACACGCTCTTTGTTAGACTATTTTCTTAATCCTACTTTAAGTTGGGACTGTTTTACAGCAGCACTATCGCTACAGAGCTAACAGTTTGCTCTTGTGATGCTTCTCGTGCCAACCCACCGCACAAGCTCCTCGTTCGCTCACCCACGGGCACCCGGGGACTCGAAGGAGCATCCTCAGCCTCCGGAAAAAACCCCGCAGCACGATACACGGGGGGGGATGCCATGTGAAACCTTACAGAGAAAACAAGAGCGTTTCCGCATCAAAAGACTCCAACTTCTTCATTTTTGCTACTAAAACTTAATTAGCCTCATAGCCCATCTGGCAATTTGCAAACCATTACGCAGCATTCTTTGGACCTTGAAATATTTAACATAATGAGGCCCTAATAGGGACTAATCCTTTCACGGAAACTGTTTAACTCCAGAAAAATAATGCCGCTTAATTTGAACTATTCTGCGTTAGCGACTGAAAATGGAAGCTAATAAAGAAATTACGTAAGAAAAGAAAAGGAACGGACAGCCTGCCATGCCAGGAGCCAAGCATCCAGGTCCTTTCAGTACTCCCTGCACTTGCCAGCTCCAGTGTTTACAGCAATTTTAATAATTCATCTGAGAACATCAAAGTCACCACTAAAACCAAATTAACTACTTGTTCCTCGTTTGTACTGTATCTGAAGGTTTTACTCCCACAACATCAGAAGCTGAAGGCAAGTAACACCACAGAGGAAAAGATTCTTAATAATTAAACTTTCATACTGGGCAGCCTGTACTAGCTTGAAGCTCCCAGGACTGGGATGAAAGGATTTAAAGCCAGTCTTGGCATGGGCGCCAGAGTCAACTTCCTCGCAAAAGGGCTAAGCAGCAAAATGGAGATCAGCCAGGGTTTGCAGGAAATCTTTGTTAAATTATATGACCTTTTAAATTCGAGAGGAATGAGCAAGGAGAGTGTCCCATTCCCTGAAACCAGCAGAAGCTGATTTCCTACACTGGGAGCGGTTACCCAGCACTGGATGGGGAAGAAAAACATCCAGCTGTGAACGACGTTAAAAAGCAACTCCTACCACCAAATCCCAAAGTGAGACATAGACAAAGAACCTTTTCTTTCATCTTATAAATGACAAAATTCTGCATCAGACAGTTTGCAAGTAAGTGTTGCTATTTACTGCAAATAAGCCCAGTCAATAAAAATTCTTGCTTCCGAGCCTCCACTCCCACCTCTCTGGGGACGAGAGGAAAGTTAATTTACTTTGTTGTTAAACTTCTGCGCTGAGAGAGGTCTATCATCACTCTTGTCAGGCAAGGCCAGTCAGAGAGAAGGCGTTTTTATCTGCTAACTGCTGGAGTGAGAGCAGCCCAGTGGCACCACAAAGGCCAAAGATCCCTCAGCAGAGGATCCCACGGAGGGATCCGTGGGGGATTATTTCATTTCAACTCATCGCACCATCTCCAGAGCGTCCCAGAAGCTGCACCAGATCGCCCCGGCGTGCAGGGATGCCGAAACCTCGCCCAGGCCTGAAGCACAGTGGTCCTGGTGGCCAAGGGTCCACCGGAGGGTTGGGACCAGCTGGGTGGGACACTGCGGGGCCGGAGCCCCCTGGGAAGGGCTGGGGTGGCTCCGGGGAGCTGCAGCAGGAGCTGGCCCTGCTCCTGCACGGCTGTGAGTGGTGCTGGAGCCCGGCGAGGGCGGCTGGGGCTTCTGCAGGGGTGGCTCGCCCGAAATCCTCCCCAGGGAAGAGGGACGGTGCCACGCACGGCTGCAGGAACAGGGTGCGGTGGGGGCAGAAGGGTGCGTGGCAAGACCGTCGTCTGTCGCCGGCCGTTGCTCTACCGAAGGAGCATAAAGCCCAGTAAAACCCAGCTCTCCAGGGGAGCGCTGGCCCTGCCAGGCTAAGGGGGATAAGCCTCTTGCCACGGAGGCTCGATGCTGCCACAGCGTTCAGCTTACAGGGGTGCTCGGAGATCCCGTGACACTCCCGGGGACACGGATGCTGTTGGTCAGGTCATGGTTTTAATGACACCCTGCGAGCACCCGACTGACGCTGCTGCGGTGTGCACCTCCTCGCCCCTCCATCCACGCCCTGTCCCGTCTCCCCTCCTTTCTCCAGCTGCCTCCCCCCCCCCCCCCCCAACCCTCACCGCTGTCGGACGGCCGCTGTGTTTTCCGAAACCCCTTCACGCAGCTCACAGCCGTCGAGCACGCGTCCTCCTGGACATCACCCCTCTGCACCGTCCACAGCACCAAAGAGATGCCCCCACTCCTTCTCCAAGGCAGGACATTACATTAGCCTAAATGATTTCTCCAAAGGTTTACATCCATTTTTAGAAATTCTTTATTTGCAAAACTGGTGAGTCCATACTCAAAAAAGCATTTCTTTAAGCTATGCATAAAGAACCCTCCGGCACCACCAAGATTTTCTGTCTTTGCAGCTCATTGTTCCACACGAATTCTCAGATTTTTACACCATGCAGCTTTAAGTTTCTAGACACTGGTTATTAAAAAAACCACCTCAACCGCAAGCATTACCGTGTTGTCATCATTAGGTTTCAGAGCCAACAGTGTCAATGCAATTAGGTACAGCTCATTAACATCCTGCCTGCATGCTTACAGTAAGCATACTTCCAACAAGAGGTCTACCACCTCCTTCATAGTCCAGAACACAGACTTGCTCAGCGATTTCTTCGAACCACTATTGAACCTCAGTTCCCATTTCTGGAGTAAATTAGACAGTAAGGATTTAGGGGGCAGAGTAAATAAAATTTTGTAACAAAACTACAGTGCAAAAACTGCAACACCTGGATTAAATGTGAGAAGGAAGGTCCCTGACCAACACAACCCTCATTTCTTCCTGTTGTCTAACCCCCTGCACCCCCCCCCCAAGCCTGTTCTCGCCGGGCTGCAGCACCCAGATCCGCTCTGCAGCTGACCCGGGGCACCGACCACAAGGAAAGGTTTGGCCAATGCGTTCGTTAGAGCCCGTGGGTCTCGCCCAACCACTTACCAGGAAGCGGACATCGTCAAAGCCGTTCAACAGCAGCTTACTCTCATATTGCTGCAGGCCGATGGACTCCAGCCACTCCCCGACACTCTGCTCCAGCATCCGCGAACCTGACGAGAGAGGAATCGGCAGACGCTTGAAAAGGGAAAAACCGTTAAGGCGGTAGCAGCGGCACTCTGAGGAAGACAGATGGCATTGCCACATCATAGTCATTACCATAAAGAAACTCAAAAAATTATGCTCAGAGTACAACAAATCAGCTGGCAGACAATTCCTCTGGTGTGCACAGACCATGGACAACAAGCTTCCAGTGCCTCCGCGGGCTCCGCGTTTAGTTTGTATCCCAGTTAACACTCAGGAAAAGAAAACACCTTGCCCGGGCAAACTGTTTAGAAGCACTCCTGGGACCAGGACATCACATGCACTGCGTTCAGGGCTCAAGCGAGTTTCTTGCCAGGCAAACACACGAAGCCCAACCCCACGGGGATGCGGATCCACTCCTTGGCTCATCGGAAGGGGGCGGGAGGAGGGCAGCAAACTTTCCCCCAAGGCATTCCCAGCCAGTCGTAGGTGCGAGGGAAGGGAGCGGAGCCGCTCGGGAACGCGCAGAGCTGGGCAGGTCCTCTCATCCCATGCAACTTCGGATGCACGACCCTGCTCAGCGGGGCAGCAGAGAGGGCCAGGCGCGCCGGAGGCACAAAGCAGCTAGAGAGAAACTACATCTTCATGCAGCTGAGACACAGAACAGACACGATGGACTTGCAGAAAAGCAGCAGAAGCCAGACTAGAGCAGCTGTCCACAGGAAGACATGCAAGACAAAGAAAGCACACAAACTGCAGCAGAAGAAAAGAAGGGCTTATACTTTTTTTCCCCAAGCAGTCCTGAAAGAGGCAAACCATGGCAAGGGCTTTTTCTCGCCGTTACGGTGTTAAGAGGAGCGGAGGTGTGAGTGACCCCGAGCGTGAGGCTGAGAGTCCTGGCACTGTCATTTTACCCCCTATCCGGACGCACGGCATTTCAGCACGCTGCTGGGACCGGGCTGGCTGCACCGGAGCGTCTAACTACACCGCTGCCCTGGGTGACAGCAAGAGACACAGAGGAATCAGTACGGTTTTCACCCAACACATTCAGTCCTGCCCGGGGTTTGGTGCACGCTTGCATTTGCCCTTCCTTCATTTTCTTCAGCTACGTGCAGCTGCTGCATCCCAGCCCCTCATTCAAACAGGGAACAGCTCTGGAGGAGGAAGCAGCATTGAGTTCCTTGCTTCTAAACCACGTCAAAACAAAAAGAAACCAAACGCAAGCACACTCTCTCCTCTTCCTGCAGCAGCTCCTCCAGTCCGAGACATGCCCTGGCACCTCCTCTCAGCCTCTGATAAGTGAGATTCTTCCCAACACCCTACGGAAGCTGTGCGGACAAGCTCTCCCTTCCCTCACCCCTGGGAAGAGAGTCCAGTGACTTGTTACTCTCCTCTAGAAAAGCTTGAGACCTTAGATATGACCCAAAAAAAAGTTCAGAGATTCCTTTTCATCGGGGAATTTGCTATGCAAGACAGGCAGAATTTTTCAGGCTTCTTGGCACATCTGTTTCAAGGGTATATGCAAAGAAAAAGATGCTCGGGAAAAGCAAGTTTGCTTTCTTTGAACCTTCAGGTCAGCTGAAGCTCTCTGGTACCTTCCAAGCCATCCTTCCCACCCCCGCCCGCTGCAATGGCTGCGCCACGCAGAGCTCACGGTGTTCTCTGGAAATTCTTGGGCTAAGGGATCCTGCTGCTCGGGTCCACAGGAGAGCTCCTCTGCCAGGCGAGCCGCGAGCTGGAGAGAGCTGGCCAGCCTTTCTAGTGCAGACTGCAGCACGAGAAGCGCAGAGATCACAAAAGGTTTCGCCTCCCTCCCCTAACACAGCCTGTGCAGAAGGGCAGCATCGAAACCTGGAATTTATGCAACAAGCTCCCGCTCGCCCGGGGTCTCCATCCTTCCCTTCGGTCGATCCTTGCTGCTCCGCCGGCAGCCGGGTCCCCTCACGGAGCACTGGTGCGTCCCTGCCGATCGCTGCAGCGGCGTGCTTTGTCTGGAGGCAGCGAGCTCCACGCTTGCCGTTCCACTCTCAGTCCTGTCTCCTGCTCTCGCATTGCCTGTCCCTCCCTTCTCTTCATCCTCTTACCCCTCCCAGCTTTTCCATCCACTGTACAAGCCGTGAGCAGCCTTCGCAGCAGAAGCTGCAGGAGAGGGGAGGGAGACAGCAGCTTTATAACTCTCCCCTGGAAATTACTGACTTCTCAATATTTACTCGATGATGGACTACACGGCTTGGGTTTTCAAAAAAAAAAAAATGATGTTACAGGTCTGCCTTCACAGTTCCGAGTGATTTGTGGCTGCCTCATATTTAATTTATCGAGAGAGAGGTGAGGAAACTGCTTGCTGCCTACTACAGCATTTCTGGAAGCAGGCGGGGTATTGGCAGGGGGAATGAAACCACAGCAGTTCCTTCCTCTGAGCTCCTGAGTTTCGTTTAAAAAAATTATTTACTCTACTCAGCCTTTTGTACACTTGTAAACGTATTTCTGCTTTTAAAGGGGAAACCTCCAGTGACAGCAAGTGCAGGTTTTCTGTTTTTAAAACCACTTCAAATCAAGACAAAAGGAGGTGTGTGGGGCGGGGGGGGGGTAGGTATTTGGAGGGAGGGGGATGGAGGGGTTTACTTTGGACAGAAAAAGAAGAGAAGAGATGCCCAGAACATCCTAGGCTGAAAATACAAAAGGCCCAAATACACTTGACATTTGCATGTTACAGGGATGACACAAGAACAAATGAACCCCAGTCACCGGGAGCCCGATCTCAACTTCTGATTGAAACAAACTCCTAATTCTCAGCTGCATCCTTCTTATGCTCTGCATTTTAGGAACCCTGCCTTTAAAAGGTCGGCAGAGGGGTAACAGTCACGAGAGCGTAGTTAGAAATCACTAGAGCATTTAAAAGTTGCAAAGAAAGCAAGCCAAGCAATTCGGTTCCTCTTGCAAGACATTTTTCAAGGAACACAGCATGCTTCAAAGACAACAGGAAAGGGAGAGGGCTACCAGGGCTCAGAAAGGTCCTTTTCTAAGTTATTGTTTCAATAATGACCTTCAGTGCAAAGTTTGAGTCTGTTTGGACGAAGAAATAAGGACATGTGCCATGCCAGTCAAAAAGCATCACCCTGTTTGCTCATGGAAACTGGGAACAGTTTAACATGACCTGGTGTGGCCTGAAGACACACGACCAAGCTTCACCTGGAAGAAAAAACTGCAAGTCCAAGCAAGTGTCGATGAAACCACTGTCCCCACACAAAGCGAGCATGCAAGAGAACCGAGTCAGGCAGTTATTGCTGCAATTGGGGACGACCATCAGCTGAAAAGTCCTTAAATCCATCGAGGGGAGCCATAAACTCGGGCAGTGCGTTAGGCAAGATGGAGAGGCAAGTGAATGGAGTCATTAATGCCATCAGGTGCAAGAAATACAGCCAGCATCCAACTTTACTGGAACTAAGATCAATTAGTCAAATGCATAACAAATTTCTCCCTCTTCTGTCACATAAAACACTGGGCACGTTCCTCGGGTCTCAGCTCAACTGCAGAGTTAACTCCCCAAGCCCCAAAGGCATTCCCTGCCCAGTGCAGCGTGCCTCCTGCCTCCATCAAGCTGATTTATGAGCGGAGACCACTCATCTCCTCTATTTTGGGGGAGAGAAAGGCTGCCTGACAAATCACCGTCACCCAGCAAGCCACACGCAGGTTCCCCGTCCAAAGCCAGCAGCGAGGTGGGACGCCGCGGTGCAGCGGGGTTGGGTTTCTGCTGCGAGACCTGCTCTCCCCTACCCCCTGCCTCACCTGTGCAAGGAAGAGAGGATCAGGAGAGGGTTGCTGGAGCTAAATAAACGTGTGACTGCAGGTGACACAAGCAGAGAGACGCGGGCTGAATACAAACGTCTCTACTCAGGCCAAAAAACCCTTTAAGGCAAAGGTTAGGTGGAATTCGGTACCCTTTAAGAGACGGCGTTCCTCGATCCTCCAGCCTCCAAAAAGCACTTACCAACATGGATCAGTGACAGATTTCTCCCTCCTGTCTATACCACCCCACCCTCGGGAAATACACTTAGAAGATTTTCTTACAAGCTCTACCAGGAAATCAAGAGGGTCAAACCTGTTGGCCAAGAAAGAGATTCTAGCTCCAAATGCTATAAAGATGCCAGGAGGCATCTAATCATCTTATCACCCAGGGGCTTCAGAAGTTTAACGAGCTCATCCATAACACCACGGCAAGACACGGAAGATTTTTTTTTAACCCTGTTCTACAGAGGAAAGCTTGATGGTACAGAAACCAGCTATTTGCCCAAATGTGTATGGGCAGTCTGGGGCACGGCAGGGACCTGAAACCAAGTGTCTCGGGGCCTGGCCTTGTTCCAGCCTGACTCCAAGGGTCCCTGCTTTCCCTAGACCCAACAAGCAACCGCTTGTACAACCAGACTCCCAACATACTTATCTCTGCAGTAACTGCCAAGCAAGGCATTTTACTTTTCCAGGCAAATTAGTGATTTCAGAAACAAAACCGGTCAGGAGCCCCAGTATCCCCAAAGCGCACCCCTTTTTGGATGAGAGAGCATTTGGCAAGTTCCCTGCAGCTCCCTGCACATTTGTGATATGATCCGAAGCGTTAAAACAGCCCTGGCAAAGTCCTGAGGAGCAAAAGCTAAACGCTGCTAGAAACCAGAAATGTAAGGGCACACGTACCCCAGGACACCCTTCATCCTCACAGCAAGGGGCTGGCAAAGCACTGCCCGCTCTCCGGCTGGCTGCGCTCATAGGAAAGGAAGGAGAAACAGGGAATACGAACAGCAGTTGATCTGCGTCCGAGGGATCCCAAACGGAGCGTAACACAGCACAGCCCGCAGGAAAACACCCGGCTGAAGGACAAGGCAGCTCCTGGGTCCGCCTGTGCCCGGAGACGGGTGTCCATTTTGCTGAAAACTCCCTGCACAACGGCAGCTTTTGCTGAGGCGCTGGCTCCTCCTCTCCCCTCCATGTTAGACCTCTTCCCTAACGGTATCGATCCATCACACGCGCTGCCACAGCTACGGACCGGCTCGGGGAGGGGAGGGCTGGTCGTAAAGCAGGATGCTAAACCGCTGCCATTGCATTCGACCAAAAACCACGCACCGTTTCGCACCCCTCTGCGAAGCCGTTTGACCCGAGAACACATAAGCCCTAATGAGGACGTCGTATCGAGGGCAGGCACAGGTTAAACTCCCACTGGGAATGCACGGGGGGTTCCTCCTCACCAGAGCAAAAACCCAAGTGACAAACGGAGAGGAGACGAGCTTTATTACGGCAAGCGTGAGCTGTGTGTGCGGATACGTATTAGCATCTCATCAAGAGGAGACACTGCCCACTCAGAGCAGTTCAGATGCAGCAGTTTGGAGGTGAAGGATTTAAAAGGACAGAATCCCTCGCGGTGGCAGCTCTCCAGCATCCTCCATCACACTGCAGTAAAGGCAGCCAAGCTCTCGACTTCTGCTTTTGGTTTTGCTCCTGATTTAAAGGCAGAGAAGGGAATCCATGCTTAAAGTATAGGGGAAAGCACGCGTCCTGCAAGCGGCCTTGTTTAGCGACTGGCGATACCCACAGACGTGCTCAGAAAAAGCCTCGCATCACCCAAGCTGAGGCGCACGGCAGATCAACCACATCCCAAGGGCGCAGCCACCACAGCACCCGCGCTGACCCGCAACTGGCACCACCCCAGGCCTGCCCTCAGCACAGCCGCTGCCCTAACAGAAGCAGCCGAGGAGGACGATCGTGCCCCCCACCTCCCGCCGAGAAATCCAAGAGGCAGCAGGAGAAGGCCACGTCCCCAAACAGGCAGGACTATTCCCAGCTATTTGGGATGGTGGCACTTGGTCAGCCAGGACATATTCCATAGGGCAGCACTGCCACAGCTGAACTGGTCTCACCCTCAGGAAGTATCTCCTACGACAACACTTTCCAGATGTAGATTTTCTAAAACCCTTGAGCAGTACATGATATTTAGGCACCTTTGGTCCCCAGACAGCAGAGTTCATCGTCATCCGTTTAATCAAGCTCTGTACCCTGTGTCTCACTACACACAGCTCCGTTTCAAAAGGCACCATTAAAGCCAAGCAATTATCTCCTCCTTTGAAGGCCACGGACTCTGCTCCATGTGGGAGACAACGCTCCCAAGGACCCACCGCCCTGCCTGCAGCAATGGAGAGGACAGGTTCCTTAATAAGCTGCTGGTTTCCAGAGTGAAGCTGCATCCCAGGAAAAGAAGAATTAAAATAAACCTCCCAAGCAGCTCAGAAACGTGGCAGCGTTGAGACAGTCAGCTGGGAAAGGGGTCGGTTATTTCCCTGCTCTGCAAACAGCATGGAGACACGTCTAGGGGCATTTGCACTGATATCAAAGCATCCTCCCTCTGTGAGTTCCACCTCCCCTTCACATCTACTTTCCTCAGAAGAAGGCACAAAAAAATATAGGAAAAAAGCTGCTAAAATGGCAAAACAACCCTGTTTGATGTGCAGAGCCAAGGTGTGCGATGAGTCACTGCAGGAGCCACGGAGGAAGATTTTTAATGGAGGCTTGCTTGTCCCTGCTGCTCCAGTCCGGATCCTGCACACAAACACGGCACAGGGTCGGCTGTTCCCCACGCCCCAGCCACCTCTACTTACAACATTCATGGAAATGAGAGTGTTTTAACCCAGGACCGTCTCCCAAGACTCTGATGCTGCATTGCGGAGATAAGAGTTACAATAGTCGCAAACGTGGCTGGAGGAGGACGCTGCTCTGTTTGAGGAAAATCAATGCACTAAATGACACGACGATGCCTTCACCTTGTTTTATGGAAATTAGAAAAAGCAAAGACAAAATGCCCAACTAAATCACCTCACGCACTATTTATAAAGTTTTACTATAAAATTAATAAAACTACATACTTCAAGGTCACAGAAGTATGTAGGTGAAATACACAGAAAAAAGCAATTGTGATGAGTTTCATTCCATCTGAAGCAACGATAGGGCATCTAGGGTTTTACACGTGGGAAGTTGGAGAAGAAAAGTTAAAATATTGTGGCCAAAACATTTTATGGGCTGCAGAACAACAGTAGCTTTGCTAGAAAATCACCGCAACGCTCCAGCTACTCTGGACAGTTTGTTTTAGAGGCTGGGTGGCAGAAGCCACTCCTTACGCATTCTTCTATTGCAACCAAACTAAAACCCGGCCCTTGGTAAGTTACAGCTGAGCAGGAGCCTTTGCCCCACACAGTTCAAGTGTTCCTGGTCCCCAGGAAACGTTCCTTAATCTGTGAAACACAAACAGCCTCCAAGAGACACCTTCTCACAGAACCCAACATACACCAAACCCCTCCGAGCCCATGCTGCCCCGTCTGCTGCCGTCTTACCCAAAGGAAAACCGTCCCCACCGTGCCCCCAGAGCAGCTTTATTTCCAAACATGCCCAGCAGCGAACAAGCAGCCAGGATGGGTGAATTCCCGAGGAGATAACTACAGTCGCTCTGATGTGCAACACTAAATACAAAACTCCCATCCTTTCCTCCCAGGGCTTCTGTGAGCCTTAAAGAACAGAATACTGGAACACGGAGGGCTATAGAGAGGTTCTGCTTATTTCCAAAGGGACAGACCCACACTTACATCATGAAAAAAAAAAAAAAGGCAGAAAAAAAAGAGCATCTTGCTACTGCATTATGTATTTGAAACAAAAGCAAGATTGTTGTGGGGACTGAGAGACCGGCCAGAAGACAAATATGCAGCAGCTCTGTTTCAGACTGACTGCTTAAAGAACATTTTGATGCTATCCACCAGAGAAGAACAGAAACTTGAGGCAAACATATTCTGAAAGGCAGGAGAGGACTGCAAGCAATCAGTTTGAGTTTCTCAGAGGCTGTGTCGAGAACAACAGTAACTGCAGGAGCCCGGATCAGTAGAACTTTCTCCCCCTAGGATACTGGCTGGAGTCCTTACACCACCATTCAGCTGCAAATTAGATTATTTTTTTTTTGTACATGCAGAAAACCTGATCCTCCTCCTACACATTGAGCAATGACTAGCTGTGAAGTTGTAAGTGTCAGACACAGTGGTTAGTGGGCTGTGTGAGCAAGGGCAATGAGCCAGCCACTCCGGAGCTGATTTTACTGCCGTGAGCTTGCAGAAGAACACAAGCAGCATCCCAGGCCACTCACGCAAGCCAGCAACTCTCATCTCCACCTAAAGCAAAGGACTGTAAGGAATCACTTCAGGGATCAGAAAGCACCAATAAAAACTCCGCAATTCTCAGCAATAAGCCTTTGTTTAAAGCTATTCAGAGATGCAAAACATCACCTCAAAATTTACCACAGCCTAAACAGTAACACCAAGCCCCCAAATTTATCAACAGGCAGTTTCAACAAGAAACAAGACTCCCCCTACACACACACATGGCTGTCACTGGGGGAGTACTAATCAACACTGGGGTAACCAGGCCCCCCTCCTCCCCGCCCTTTCTGGGGGTACCAGCTGTGATGCCCTTCCCCCAGCCCATTTCCCCCAAAAGCCTGCTGGGAGGGAAGGACAGCTGCATTACATAGAATTAAATGGATCTACCTAGGGGAGTATCGAATTAAAATGGCTGGTAGCAGCGTTGAGCATGACGCCAGGAAGCCGAGGTCTGCTCCTCCCGTGCCAGAGCGTTCCTCTCCCTTCCAGGAGCCAGGGCAGGGTAAAGAGCTCTGCAGGCAGGAGCCAGCACCCGGCTTTTGTACAGAGCACAACCCCGACGGACACACACGAGCCAGGTACGCTACCTGAGATCCTCTGCTGCTCCTGAGAAAAGTCAATGCCTTCGCCGATGGAACTCATGATTTTCTCAATCTGAAAATGATAAGAAAAAAAAAGAAAAAAAGCACACGCTGCATTATTCATAAAGCCTGAGGAAAAGTTAAAGGTAGCCCCGGGATTTCACCTGCCGCGTGACCGCCGAAGAAATCCAGGGAAGGATGTTAAGACACCTCTGACCATAAAAGGCACCCTTAACACCTTGCCTGGCAAAGTCTTCGTAAGGACGGATGCCTCCGAAGGGATGAGGAGAGGTTGGGACTCCGCAGAGCTTTCCCTTCCACAACTCGCCAGTGCCTGAAAACGAACAGCTCCAACAAAACCATCCCTCTGGAGCCCAAAATTAGGGAGAAGGAAAAGAACCCCAAACGCCTCAGCTCCCCCTGTACAAACACGCAGCCCCACCTTCACCAGCAGCAAAGCCTGAGCAACGCACGTCACTAACTCTTTCCCAGCACGTGGCAAGTAAACTTGGCTTCACCTCAGTCTGGGTTTTGTTGGGTAGTTTTGGTTTGTTTTGTTTCGTTTTGGGGTTGTTTTTGTTTTTTTTTTTTTTAAACCATCACATTTCCCAACCCTGCGCATGGCCGCCGTGCTCCTCACCACTGCCCCTGAGAGCAGAGATGCTTAGAAAGAGTTTGAAAATAGATCAAAGTTTGCAAAAGCAGCAACATCGTGGGGGCAAATGCCTTAACTACCCAGGAGAGGGAGCTAAAGACAATTTCATCCCCTGATTTAAGCGATTCACAGTCCATAGCTCACGGCAAACCTCATGTGATTAAGAAAAAGGGTAAAAACTACTGCCTGAGACGGTATCTTTTCAAGTCCACTTAAGAGTTGCAGGTAAACGACTGCATTTGCCACAAGAAACAAAAAAAATACAAGTTGTAATTTTCATCCAACCTACAGGATACTTTCTTAAATGAGAACAGAAGCTTCTCAAAACCAATCTTTGAGCAGAGTGTGTGAGCGGGGGCTTTCGAACGCAGTGCTGCCGAGGGAAAACTGACAGCGACAATTACAAGGTTAATTCTGTTAAGATGAAACGCCCGATACATTGCACCTCGGTTAGGCAATGCAGAATTTTCAATAACCCGAAGCACTAAAGCCCACTATTTCCCAAAGAGCAAAGAGACACTTCAGAGGCTCACGTCTGGTTGCTTACCCCACGCTTCAATCTATAACCAAGCAGAAAATAAAAATCATCATTAAAAAAGCCCCCAGCGAGAGATTCAGGAACAGAAATCTTCCAAGAAAATATTCCTGCAAGGCACTTCAGAGCAGTGGCTGCTGAACGCAAAGCCGATACATCGACTGGCAACAGAGAGTGGGGGGGGAAATAAACTTCAGCTCTTACACAACCTCTTTTTCCTGGTCTTTTAAGGACAGATTTGGGGAAGGAATCCAAGTTTTCCTGGACCTCATCCCCCACTGCCTGCATCCCAGCACGATGCTTTGCTTGGTGCAGCTGCACAAGGCTCCCAAAACTGCCCGGCCGGCGAGTGGGGCTCCTGGAAACACTGTGAGGGGTCACGAGTTTGACTTCCAGTCAAAATCAGCTTGAAGGTGAGCTCCACTTACGGAGGGGTTTTTTTTGGTGAAATAAAAAAAAAAACCAAAAAAACAAAGAAAACGAGTCTTAAAAGGCTCTTGCCAAGTCAGATCTCCAATAAAGTCCTTCCCGCTTGCGGGGAGCAGACAGGCAGTGCACTTGTAGCATTAAATCTCGCCAGGGAGAAGGCATTCATGCGATCAGAAGAGTCATTAAAGGATATGGATCCTCTGCCCCTAGAAAACCATGAGGACGAGCACTTCCAAAGGCTTGAAATATAGTTCATGCTAGCTTACTGGGAGCTTTGAAGACCAGTCTGAAAAAAAAATTATTATTATTCAGAATTCAACGATGTATGGAAGAAAGGTGATGTTCTAACAGGGGATTTCAGCTAAAGGAAGGGTTCCGAAGCGGCTGGACTCACGGGTCCTGCCAGCGCACGCTGCCCTCGGGACACAGGGCAGAAGCGTTCATCGCTCTGCTGCCCCTGGCCACGACCAGAACTCGAATGGGACCTTGGCTGAAACAGCTGGGAGAGACCCGACCCCAGTGCCGGGTCTGCACCGGGCTGGTGGGTCTCAGGCAGAGGCCAGACGGCACCGAACGCGGACACAAGGGTTAACGGAGGCGCTCACGGGGTGGCAGGATGAGCGATGGGATCCCTTGTTTCACAGGAGGGTAAAAATGACAAAGGAGAATCGATACCGTGGCCTGGGACATGAAAGCTTTTCCTTACAGAAGACAAGTCATTCAGAACTTCAATCAAAAACTGCAAGCTGCTGGCCAAGAAACGGGATTTTGTGTTTTAAGCTCGAGTTTAAAAGGATGCACTAAAAAAGGATGAGGCCAAGTAAGAGGGAAAAATATGCCGATTTCCAGTGGACAGAGGCAGCCCTTAAATGACAAAAGTCAAACACAGACAGGGTGGTTCGTTTTGCAACTGCTCACATCACTAGCTGTTGCTTCAGATAAAAATTACACGGCCAGTCATCGCGTCATCTGATCCGGCTATTTAGACCCGCTGTGGCTGAATAAGGAAGCCCCAGAAATACCGCAAGAACAACTTGGGTTTTTTTCCCCTCAGCTAACCTAAGGCTCTTGTGTAAATCAGTAACTCTGCAGTATCAGCAACAGAAGTGTGGGATCAGCTAAACTGGACCCAGTTAAGAGGAAAAAAGGGAATTTAAAGTCTGTCTTGAGATGCTGAGTTTTTCTTCTACCCCTACGATGCCTTTTAACTGTTTCCCTCCATCGGAGGCATTTGTGGCAGTCACCTTCACTCCATCAGCCCCGCTCCTCTCCACAGGCTCGGTTTTAAAGAACTTTTCTATTTCTCATTAGTTGTGATGGAGCCTGAGGGACGCGCGAGCGACGCAGCAGCTTCTGCTTGAGCCTACAGACAACACGAAACAACTCAAAAGTATTAATTGCCTCACATTTCCCAGCAGAGGCAACTGACTGGAAGCCAGAGGTAATCTAGGTGTCATGATGCACGTTGTTGGCAGTCACCATTTCGGCAAGAACCACCTGCTTTACCTGCTTTTGCCCCTCCGAAGCGGCAAGTGCTCCCCAGCAAAGCCTGGAAATTTCGTGGTGCCCTTATGTATCACCAGTACATAAGGGCCACGCAAGACTGGAGGGAAATACAAGGATGGTGCAAAACAAGCCTCACTTCCAAATAAGACCAAGGGCTTTGGAACAGAGTTTTTTTATTCAGTTCCACAGACAGGCACCAAACCCGAGCTGTGGCAGGATTTCTGGGATACCGCCACAACCCTGAGGGTTTGCTGCAGAATTTGGGTCTTGAGGTCAATTCAGTTCAAGCTCCAGAAGTTTAAGGGCATTAAGCTTTGAAGATTTATGACAATTAACTTCATTACAAGGTATATTTCTAAGCTGGAGCCACTCTTGTACCTACTGTCTGGGATCTTTATCTGAAAGATGTTTACTTCAGTGGATCTGGAAGCCTGTGAGGTTCTTTAGTCTCATGGGATCAGTTGGAGCAAGAATCCCTCGGTTCCAGCCAAGCTTTTCCTATAACCAGTCATCAAGAAGTAAAAAAACCAAAACCCAACAATAGGTGGGGAGGGAGGGAAGAGAGGAGGCGAGGAGAAAAGCGTGTTTGTTCAAGCAGCCCCAGCTCCCTCCGACTGTCTCCCAGCAACAGAGGCAAAGCGCTTTGCAGATCTCTTACGCTGCGCCGGGACCCAGCTCTGAAGACGTGCGGGGACTGCTGCCGGCGCTGCAGGGAAAGGCAAGGAGCACAAGAGCACGTTTCCCTGGCAGATTCACACCCCACATTTGCAGCCCCTCTTGGGCCAGAGCTACGACTCTGAGCACTCTTTGGCAAGAGCCAGGTAAGCTCCCTCCCAGCAGATGCTCGCTACGAAAAAACTCCCCTTTATTTCCCAGCGTTTTTGCATCGATAGAGCCAGCGTTTCGCCCTCCCCCACCACACTCCATGCTGGGATGCCCTCTTCCACCCTTACCCACTCGCAGTTCTGCTCTTTCACAACGCAGGACGAAGGACAAGAGAAAGTTTTAACTCGATTTTAAGAAAGGTCAGCTCCTCTGCTGTGTTTCTCGCTGGGAAGAAGCAATGCCTACTGCAGTACTATGGCCCTGGAGAGGATGGTGCAGGATAAAAGGACCCTCCCCACCTTTTCACTTCCCCTAAACGTAGGGAAGAGTTTTCAAAAACCAGCTTCTCCCCCGTGCACGGAGGTAAGAGATGCTCAAAAGCTGCAGACTGCTCTCAACGGACTGGATGAGTTCCCCTGCCCAGGGCAGGTCGCCACGGTCTGACACCATGAAAAATTCGCTTCCTTCCCTGCATCCCTTTTCCATAGCTGGATTCAAACGGCAAATTAAATCCAAGTGCTAGGCCAAGTTCACTTGTTTCCACTGCACTGCCCTCCCCTAATACAAGAGGGACTTGATGCTTTTCAGGTTCAGACCCCAGCACTGACAGCTCCGCAGTCACAACACAGCGCTGAGGACTTGCAGGTGCTTCTTCAGCATGAAAACTCCCATGAACTTTTTTCCTCAAAAGCAGGGAATTGCCTTGTGCTGTATCAAACGGAATGGTAATGAAATAATCACATGGCAAAGGATTACCTTTCAGAGCCCGTCCCTTGCTAAACAGCGGTTTGATCCAGAGGCGGTCACAGTTACGCACAGAACTCTAATACAACTAGTGCAACGGGAAATCCTGCTTCATGCCCTCGGCTCTCCACGGAAAGAAAACACCCTCCCAAGTCACACACCAACTCAAACACTGGTTTATTGCTGATCATCTTCACTTAACCATTAAGAGGCTGCAAGGATAAGAATAGAGGGGAAGGACACAAACCTAAGGAGGGAATGAATGCTTTTAAGCATCCCTCTCCTCTGCTGCACTCTACGGCACTAAGACGGGGCTGGAAGAGAAGATACCTTGAAAATAGCCTACGCTACAGTTTTTTAGGCTGTTCTTTCCCAGTGGTTAATTATTAAAATACAAAAATACCATGTTTAAATATAGCGCTGCAGTTCAGACTTAGTTGTAGCCTGAACACTCAGTTCCGATTTGTTTTGGCTTAACGTGTTTTTTTCCACTGAAGCACCAAACATCCGTCTCTGAACAGGTTGTGAGGTGGGATTTAATAATTTTTTATTATTATTTTTTACACTGACAGAAATAAAACTGCAAAATGCTTTTGCCTCCTAAATTAATCATATCTGTTATTCCTAATCTAGAGGGGTAGCTGGCTCCATGCTAGAAAGGTATTTTGGCCAATGAGCCCTGAAACCCCACCAGGAAAGGAGACAAACTACTGCAGAGCTGCAAGAAGGAAAGGCTGCAAGGATGGGAGAGCACCCTTCATTAAACCCTGAAATAAGGGATGCGACAGGAAGCAGTTGCAGAGAGGTTACTGGGACTGACGCACACTGATTTATTTTCATATTTGCCTATGTTTTGCTGAAAAATAAAAATACCCCCCAAAAAAAAATAAAAAAAGGAGCTGGGTGCGGCTGAGAGTCATCCCGGGGCTGGGGAAGTGGTAAGCTCTTCCCCACAGGCAGGCAGACAGCCACAAAAACATAGCAACTGGCAATTTACTTCAAAACAGAACTTTATCTTAAACTATCCCGAGCGACTGAGTTCTGATTAATGGAGAAGAGAAAGTATTTGTTTGCAGAAGGCCAGTATAAACACCAAGCCAGCCTGAAGGACACACTGAGGTTTGTTCTGCTGGCAAGACAGAGGATATTTCGACACCAGAGTCCTGCGAAGGAGCTCCCCACCTCACAGCGCCCACGGCAGAAGCATCCGACGCCTTCCTACACGAGCAGGATGTAAAATCCCTCTTTTCCTCTGATACCACCCCACACGGCCAGCGGGAGACCCAGAGAGGGACAGGTCCCACATCTTCTGGGAAGAGAGCGGTGCCAGGTACAGGGCATCAAAGCCACCAGGGACCCCTCTCTCCAGAGGGCACGCACGGCGCCACCCCGCAGCCAGCCCTGGTGCGCTTCGTTTCCACTCCCCTGCCCCGGGGAAGCCGTGGTGTCCATGTTAATCTCGCCAGTTTTTCCTCCCCAGAGCCAACGCTGAGTTTTGCAGCCAGAGAGTCCATTGAGAGAGACAGAGGACGATTAAACAAGTCCCGGGGTCTTTTATCATCAAAATAAAAGACAGCTTCATACAATACGAGCTGTCTGCAGCAACTCATTTGCATGCAAGGAAAGGAAGCTTCATTCAGAAAGCACCAAACTGAGCAGCACTCCATTAACGTGACACTCACCCAGGTCTGGAGGCATCTTTATGCTACTGGAGCTTTCTGGAAAGGGCTTAGTAAAACCTCATCTACGGCTGAAAAGCCCTTCCATTTACCACCAATCTAAATGCAGAAGTTTTGGTCTCAGCCTCTGCCTGCAGCATCAGTGATTCCCAAGGACACTGCAAGGTTGTCCTGAGAGAAGAAAAAAACCACACGCACAGATGCATGCCAGCATTCGGATGACCAGATATTGCCGAGACCCACAGCTAGCCTAGCCCAGATGGTATGTGAGCAGGGTTTTCCCATCTCTCCATCCCCTCCGAGCACAAGGTCAGAGCCTCCAGCTGCTTCGGACAGTGACCCGCACTGCTGTTCTGCAGCTCCACCGGCGTAACAGCCCCCATCCCCAACCAAGCTCGGGGCCCTGAGCCTCACGGGAAAGCTCGGTTTGGAGTAAATGCGTGCTTCCTCGCTTCGAAATTAAGGTGGCCAAGCAGGAGGGTAGGTTTGTGTATGTCAACCAGGAGGCTGGAAGCGTGCCTACGACGCCAGGCTACGTTGGCCAACCCTCCCACGCAGCGCTCGCTCTTTCCAGCGCCTCCCTCCCGCACACGCAAACACCACGGCCTTTGCAGGGAGCGCATTTCTGAGAAACCAATATTACCGTTAAAATTCAGATATGCCTTGACATACAAAGGAGAGCCCCTTTTATCCTGGAAAAATCGCTTTTGGAGTTAACTCAGGGGCACTGAAGGAAAACTCCAAATATGTGTTTTCCCCTTAAATCACTATAACAACTTCAGACTTGTTAAATCAGGGACGAACAGAACGTAGATGGCTTTATTCTACTGCTCTTCACAGGCTCCCCACTGCTGCATCAGCTCCTGATGTCTGGGCAGCTTGGACAGGGGACGACACGTTGTCATCTAGGGACGATCCAGAGCTGTGCCTGTGCACACACATACATGCACACACATGGAACTGCAGCATGTTGCCTCTGGGAACCAAACCAGCAGAAAACAACTGTTTCTTCCCCTGCGGTGCTTTCTGCGGTTCAGCAGTTCACCCAAGCGCGACAGCAGCACCCCCACCCCTGCGACACGGCGGGACTGTCAGCTTGTGCCATCACCGAGCGCGTTAGGGGACAGTGTGACAGGGCTTCTCCTCAAAACCCCTCCTGCCTGGTGCTTCCTGTGCCTACAGTCCCTTGCGATACAATTTCTGGTACCACACACCATTGCCCACCTCTCTCTGAGCTCTGTGTGGGGTCAATGCCTTCTGGTTTCTCTGTGGCCCCTTCCCAAATGGACAGCTTAAAACCCACCAGTCCCGAAGCCTGGTGACCAGGAAGATAAGCCATAGCACGCCTGCACACACATCGAAGAAACAGAAACTCTGAGCAATAAAGTTATTCAGATAAAAGTCTATAATTAAATAAGACACACACACAGAAACAAATGGCAACCTATCTACCATATGTATGGTATTACTGCATTATAATGACACCCTGCAGCATGAGCATAATTAAGAATATATCAGGATTCCCATTATAAATCCTTATTATTAAGGGGTTCATAACCTATTGTACAAACTCGCCTGGGGCTAGAGCTCGGCAGACAAGATAACAGTTCCAGCAGCATATTTTATTCTTGAAAGCTACTTACAAAGTTGGGTTTAAAGGTTATCAGTATTTTAAATTTCTGCAATTCCAAGCAAGTGTCAAGGGTTAAGACTTCATTATTTCTAAGCTTCTTCAACTGAGGGATGGGGCAGATTTGGTTTAAAATCATTAAAAAACCCACACAAGCCGCTTCTACAGTTTAAAAACCCCTCTGAGTACAACAAACACCCGCAATGACAAAGTGACCAGCCTCATTACAGCCGAACGGGTTCGCTCTAAAAAGCAGGGGAGAAGAATAAGGGTGCATTAGGTCAATGGACGATGCCGGGGAAGCACAGAACACCCCCACCTGATGCTTCCACTTCGTACCTCACCAAGAAACCCCAAATACAGCAAAGGAAGATCACCCATGAGCTGTAGGGTTGCCTGAAAAGGATGATCCCTCCTGCACAAAAAGCCCAACTCCCAGCAGTATCACGGGCGAACGTTTGTGCCGGACAGTTACGAGGTGACTCCAGCTGAACGCGAGATGCTGCTGGCCCTTCCCAACCGTTTTCTAGATTTTCTAGTAAACAAGAGCAAGTTATTTTGGGGTGGCTGGGAGGAAAAAGAAAGCAGAGCTATTGAATCAAGATTTAGGATTTTCTTTTTGAATTGTTGACTTGTGACATCACCTCTCAAGAGATGCGCTACGTGGTCCGGCGGGGACCGAAGAGGTCAGGCACAAGCAAATGACTCAAGTGGCAATTGCACAACAGTGCTGCATACCAATACCCTGAGCAAGAGCGACAGACTGAACGAAGAAACAGCTTTAACGAGCCTTTCTGAGCGTCCAAAACCAGCCAATCTACACCACGAGTCCCATCAACAGCAATAATGCCCCTCAGCTCGCACTTCGACATCTTCCAGGCTTCTCGATGCCGTGACAATCGCCCTGGCCCAACTCCTCCTGCTTCTCCTTCCAAGCTGAGGAAACACACGGTGAAAAGACACCTCAGACAGCCTTCCCCAGCAGCCGTACCGAAACGAAGTCCACGACGTTGGACGTGTTGCTTCGCGTTTCTTAGCTGCGCCTCTAAGCCGCAGCCCAGCACAGCGAGGCACGGCGAGCGCCCAGGGTCGCACTCCGGACTCGCTGCAGCTCCCAAGTGTTTTGGAGATTCACAACAACTGGGGTCTGATGTGACAATAGCACAGATAACAATAGAGGGGCCAAAGCCAACAAAGACAGGCAATTTTTCTAAAAGCCAACGTGACGCAGGCTCAAAATACCGCTGCGATCAGGGTGCTCGCGGGCAGCGGGCAAGCCAAGAAGATGCTGGGTGCAGACGTTCATCCAGGAGACAATACAGCAGTTAGGTCCTGCCTGCTTCCCTGTTCATCCTGCTGGTGCAAGACACGAGTGATCTAAGGCATTTTCCCCAGGAAAGTCTTTGGCTAACGGATACCTGATCTCACGAACTGTATTACACCCCTGAAGGGGGAAGGAAGGCTGCTCAGACCCAGCTGGGATACTTCCCCGGAGCTGAGGGATGGCTGGATGGCAGCATCCACCAGGATCTCTGAAAGGGATGGAGCTGCAAATAATAAAGAGCAGGAAAAGGACCTGGGACAACACTCGCTGGCTCCTTAGCGCAAGTGTAGTCCTGGGAAATTTGGATCTGCGCCACGAATCTCATTTCGGGTTTGGTGACAGCACATAAACCACTTCTGGTTTAGTTTATGATGCTTCAGCTTATGTTCTCAACATCGCCATCCCATAGAGCAGAAGCCTCATATTTCATCGCTCAATATATTCTGCGTATACAAAAGATACCAGCCTGGGTAATGAATTCGGCATAACAAATACCAAAGGCCTAGAAAATTTAATGCTCAAGTTATTAATTCAAACCTAACCTACAAAAGCAAGCCAGTTGTTTGAGGCACATCTCAACACTTGGACTTCAGAGTTCCCATGCTATATCCTCCTCCAGCAGCATGTGCTTTCCATACACACTGCAAGGACTCACTAAATTTGTTATTCATTCCAAGACATTCCGTAACTGTTCATCGGCGATAAAGGCACACACATTTTCCGGCTTAATACGGTCTCTGAGAAACTCATGTGGATCGGGATCAGGGACTGCTGCTTCATATCCCTCTCCAGACTGTGTTTCTGTACAAATCCCAAAATTACAAATCTGAACACACCCCAAAAGGAAAGGAACTTACGGTGAGAATTTGTATTTCACAAGCAGCGTGTGGCGGACCTGCAGTTTCCGAGCCCTCCAAATATCAAGGTTTTTTTTACAAATACCAGTAAAATTCAACGTTAACATGCCAAGAAAGACGGCCAAACGCGACAAAGTGTCTGCTCATACAGTGAAATGCTGGTCATTTTGAACTCACAATAAAAAGGGCAAAACCCCCTTAGGAACATTGAATCAATTCCCTGTCTCCACAGCTACATTTTCATACTCTCACATCCTAACACACAAAGCCAAAAACGCCGTTAGGCTCTTGGTGCAGAGGTTGTCTCCGGCTTGCAGGATGCGACGCAGCACGGTGAAGCCTGCTTGGAGACTCGAGGCGGAAACGCTTTTGTAAAAATAAAAGCTTCTGAAGCGCTGGAAGATGTGACAAGAACATAATGAACGACTGACTTCAGTGAGGACACTGAGGCCGGACATTTCTGTTCCTGAAAAAGAGTCCCAAAACCGCTAATGATCACAGGATCGTTACGTAACCAAAATATCTGTCAAAGCACGAATAATTTACATAGAAGAATCAAAAGCTTCTGATTCAGAAATACTGAGTTAATACACTGGAAAAGTTAACAGACACGCATAGCAGCAGGGGGCTGAAATTGTTACGTTATTCTAGCGCACCGGCTAATTTAGATCCACGTTCAGCCTGTAATTGGTGACCTATAAATAAGAGGAGAAAGAAGTCATTGTGCATTTAGATCTGTATTGAGGGCATTTTCACAAATCCTTTTGAATGCACGGGTGGAAGGTTTCTTCCACGCCCAGGGTAGTCGATAAGCTGCAATGTCTCATCGCATTTTGCCAACCTGCCTTAGGGAAAGCTGCCCCGGATACCTGTCTAGTTCCAGATGAATTGATACGATTCAAAGAGCTGGCAAATAGAATCCTTGTTATGTCTAAACCTTGCTGCTGAAATAAAGTACGCTCGGTCTTCACATTCACCTTTCAGACCAGAACACCAACCAATTTTACCTACAAAACTGGCAAACTGTCTTAATTTGGCTGGGATTGGCTTTGTTCAGTGTTGGTTTATAATTTTAAGAGGCTGGCCATTTGCAATAGATACAAAAAAAAACCTGGGCTGTGGAAAACACCAAAGCTTTCACTTCAAAAAGTTAATCCGGATGGACGAAATCTCGCCATTGGAGGCAAAGGGAAAAGAGATTTGACACAAGGGATGATGTAAGAATTCCTGACCTTAGTACAGGAAAAACAAGAGGAAACATTGGGATCTGGAGATAATAGAATAATCAGCCTAATAATTAAGTTGATTAAGATCCCGATGGATACGCTTGTTTAGAGTAGCAGAAACCAGAACAAAAATACTGACCATGCTACTGCTTTTCTCCTAAACAAAAAAAATAATAATAAAACATTTCAAGCAGGCGAAGGGAAAACTGGAATGAGAGGTCAGGAACGATGGCCAGCTCGAGGCAAGGGACATCGGCCAAAAAGTGTGCCGAGCACACCTCGCTTTGAAAACCGGCTCGACCTGGTCCCACAAGCCAAACCTCGGGCAAGCGAAGTGCGAAGATTTAAACTCCTGGACCAAAAGAGTAAATTGAACATTTCAGGAGGCACAGGCTGCTGGCAAGCAAGGAAGGAGCCTCGTGACCCACACGGCAGGGTGTCCTTGGACCACACGAGCCAGAGAAGCGACGGCCAGCCTGCATGCTGCAGGTGGTCTAAGCACGGAGAGGCTGAACATACTGTTTTCTCAGCTGCGTTTCTCACTTGAAACACCAGCATTTTGATCTACAGCACGGGCCATACGGGAGCTGTTACCCAGCAGGTAAGCTGCATGAGCTTGTCAGAACAAAAAACCACTGAGCTTTTACAAGATGCAATTTCACCAGGCACAAAAATAGCAGCTCTCCCCCTGAATAACAAGGGAAATATTTGCATTTTCTTTCAACGTCAGCTCACAGCTCTGAATTTCAACTTCTGGGTGTCTAAGGCACTGGCAGGTTTTGTATCAAGAGCTTTCCTCAAAGTTCCACATTTCAATGCAAATGTTCTTAATCCCCAACTGTAAGCTTCTAATTAAGGCACTAATTCCACTAGGTGCTTAAGCACCCAAGCAGTCCTGACAAGGTTAATGGAGCTCAAGTATTTAAAGGCACCCTACAGCAGCCACAACCTCTCACAACTTGCACCCCAGCTCTTCAAAACCTGTGATCGATGGCACGACAGACGTGCCATTCACCCTGGCACCATCCCTACGCGACATTAAGACCCCCCCAAACAGGTCAGCAACAGGTGAAGCGCCACATCCACAGTTACGGCAAATGGGAAAGAATTCCCGCTGCGGCGACAGCAAACCATGGAGCACCACTGCAATCATTCACAGGAGGTGGCGGTTGTCCAGTGCCATGATGAGCTACCAAATATTCATTAATTCTTCAACTAATTCACTTGGGGGGAAAAAAAATGCATCAAAGCAGTGGACTGTGCATTGCTTTATTTCTAAAAAAAAAAAAAAAAAAAAGCTAAAGTAAAATGCATGTTTTATTCAGCTCCCCAAGTTTCTTTTGAAGGAGGTTTAATCTCCTCCGAAAAGAGCTAAAGACAGAACACAAAGCAACTACCTCATTTCGTGAAATTGATGCTGGAACCTCTGAGCCCGGCATTCATTACAAATTCAGCATTGGAGCCACGGACTTGATAGCAGACAGCTGGAAGCGGAGGATTAAGGGATGTCAGGAGCCAGGTCTGAGGCTAACTCACAGTAGCCGGCCCCATTCTTTGCCCCTGAACACTTAACGGATCATTTTTCTCACCGACACCTACGACCCAGAAGAGCAGCGAACTCAAAGAGCACCGAGCCTCAACTCCAGACAGAGCGTGGATGCGGATACAGGCTGGTGACATCAGACTGCACAGATGCCTCTCCTGGATCATACACGTATCAAGAGCAACCACACTGCAACCCCAAAACACCCAACCCTCCCCTGCAGCGGGGTGTCCGGGCTGCACTGCCGCACAGGCAGGAGCGTGGGGTACGGAGGAGAAACGAACAACGGAGATAACTGCAGGAGCAGCAGCGCATCAGAAACCATTTATAAAAGCACTAAACAAATTCCTGACGGCAAGACACTACCAAACATCACTGGGTTTTGCCAAAGCCAAATGTCTCCCCTCTTCCTCCTCCTGTACAAACGTAGCCCATTCATACAGATAAATTTGGGGGTTTTCATCCATCACCTCACTCGGTCCCGTGAGAAGCGAGCCTGCAAAGGACGCGGCTTCCAAATACCCGTACATGGCTTTTATCAACCTGAGAGCATCTAAAGGACAGAACGTGTTTGTCACAGCCCGACTTCTTCTCGAGCCACCGCAGTTTTTAGAGGACTATTTGACAACATCCTCAAGCCCAGCCGTCGTTCCTCTGCCACTTCCCCCAGGAGATTACATCCCCGCTAATTACTCTCACTGTCAGGAAGCTGCTTCCCCAGCGGAGCTGTGGCAGCTCAGTGAGTGATTGCGATGAAGTTTTACTTCGTCTTGGTCAGGCTTTCTTCCTTAGCTCAGCCACGCTGATCTATCAAATGGATAAAAGGACTCGGGGAAAAAGTGCAACAGAGACTGGGGGCAGGGGGAGAAAGAACCATTCAACACCTAAACCTGGCTGCGAGCAATCAGGCGGCACGGGCTCAGAATAAAGCAAAGCTGTTGCACAGCCCTCGGCCTCTGTTAAACAGCTGACTATTTGTGTTAGGCATGTATACCTCGCCTTTCATTCAAAAAGATCTGAAATAGCTCATCAAGAGAGAAATCAGCTCAGCCCTCCTGGATCACACCCTGCGGGCGGGAGGGTTTGCTGAGCAAACTCCGAGGGACTCCAGGCGCATTTTGTACGATACGAGGTTCGCCTGCCTGCGGCAGGGCCCGGGCACGACCCCGGGCAGATGCGCAGGGCTGGAGCTGCTCTGCGGAGGAGGGAGGCAAAGCAGATGCGAGTTAATCCACCCGGGAAAGGGGGCTGGCAGCCGAGCCGGGCGCCAAGAGCCCCCGTCCTCCTTCAGGGGTGCAAACACAGTTTATTCTCCTACACAAAATTCACGGCGAGCTGCTGCTGCCGCGCGCTCATCTCCCATCTGCTCAATATGTATGAGCTGATTACGAAAAACAAATGTATCACTTTAGCCCTCAGCCAAGTTTGGAAGGGTTCAAATATTTATGCTGACCAGGAGCTCTACTCCCTCGCACGCTTCCTCTCCCCCACCTTGCTTCCCACTCAAGCAGAGGGTTGAGCATTTTTGGTCCTCACCCCTCTCCCTGGGCAATACGTTGCTGTTTGCTTTAATAATTTCTCTGGCTCGCTTGCAAGGAGTTTGTCTGACACGCCATGCGCCTTCACGCCCCACGAAGGAGCCGGTGGGTCAGGAGGCAGCCGGGACACGAGCTGAACAGGCTCCTTTGCAGCACGGAACACAAAGCAGCGCTGTCAGCATCTGTTATTTGGGCCAGGTCCTCGGAGCAGGGGGAGCTGCAACTGGGAACAGGGATGAAACTTGCCAAGTGAATCATTTCTTCCCCATCCCACCCTTTTGGCAAAGCCGGCACCACCTTCCACTTCCAACAAAGGGCATTGGCAGCGCTCGGCCGGGGAAGGGACGTGACCCTTCGCTTCCAAGCAGCAGATTTTCCTGCTGTCCCCGGTCAGCGAGACTAGCTGAGCACAGTCACCCATGGCCCAGAGCGATGCAAGCTCAGCCTCTGCCACAGATCCCATCTGTTCACAGACATAAACAGGTCCCTCCCCAAGTCCCCAGCGCCCCGAACAGACACACCTACTGCTGGCAAGGCCAGCGGGCAAAATCCTCAGCTTGTCTGCTACAGCTGTGTGCGGCTTAGAGCTGCACATGGATCACTTTCCTCCTCAGTTGCCTGCATAAAGACTATTAAAATTAACAGAATAACACATATAAATCTGCCATTGTTTCCCCTCAACACGGAGGAAGAGCCAAATCGTTGCTCGCAGGGGCGGCTCAACAAGGGTTTATATTAGCCTGGTAAATTCAGAGGCTGCAAGTTGCATCTAATTCAGAGCAGCTGCATTATCCCATTCAGGGAACTAATTAAACCCCCAACCACAGCACTACGTTTATGTTTAAATCTCATTGTTGCCATTACGACCAGCTAGATCAGCCCCTTTCTGCACATACAAATCACTGCAAAAAACCCCCAAACGTTCCCCACAGGTGCGTCTTTACCATTCCCAAACAATCCCAGGAGTCTGCTTGAGGATCTTTTACAGCAAGAACTGGCCTGACCATATAAACTACCGACTCTCAGCAGATCCATTTTATGCTGCTCCTGTAGAAACCTGCTCTGCCCTGTGAACTGCACCCCTCCTGCCGACAGCATCAAAGAGCGCAACCGTTGCACCGGGAGTCAGAGTGAGACCCCGCATCCCCCTACACAGGCTTTGGAAATTAAAGAGCAAATCAAGCTAAAGGCAGTGAATCACCAGCTGCTGGCTTGCCCACTTTCTGATGAGAATATTTAACATTACACAGTGGTTTTCAGCGGGAACAGAAACATTCTGCAAAAAGAGCCTACCGCCAGCTCACAGATGGGGAAAGTGAGGCAGAGAGGAGAAACCTTTGTCTAGAATCATTCAAGCTGGTCTGTGACAGCCAGGAGACACCCAAAGGCAAATCAGTGCTTTAGCCACAGGATGCTGCTACCAGATTCCACAAAAGGTTTAAATTACACCAGAAACCAGGACGGCACAAACACCCACATCAGGGTTTGGTACTACAAATTTTTTTTTCAAGTTAGACCTGCCCCATTGTAGACAGATGTGAATTTTTCACATTCTTTCTCCGATTTCCTCACCTAAATATAACAGGAAGGAAAAGCAGATTTTCCTCTTGTGGCTTGTTAGGCTGACACTGGGTGGAAATGATGCTTTTTGTTTACAAGCAGGGAAGCAGATCTGCAGGTTCGTTCCTCTGAGCAGAGGAAGCACAGGCACGCTAACGCTTGACCTCTGCTACTAGTAAAGTCGTGCAGCACCGCTAAGCCAAAGGCTTCTTTTTCCTTTCAACGTTTGCTGTAAACACTTCAGTTAGGCATGAAAAGCACAGTGAAAATCATCCAGTCCTTTCAAATAAGCCTTCTGCTGCAGAATCTTTCACGAACAGTCATGGTACAACTGACTCAGGTAATTAACAGCAAAGCCTCTACAACCAAAATAGCTACAGAGGAAAATAAATATATTTGGCAACCCTGAAACACTGCAGGGAGCGAGAGTGTGAACTGAAGGATGGGCTCGTACTGAGGAAGGAGTCCCACTTTGCTTTTAGCATCTTTGAATACCTCCCTCTTCCACCAAAGATGATTTTATCTCCGAGTCAGCACCAGAGCGGCAGCTGAGCTGCACGGAGGACGGGTGAGCAGGGGCACAACCATCCCACGCGTTTACACGCCCGGCACACACAGCTCCACACCCGCAGCACCACGCCAGGGGTTTTATTTCCTTTCAGTGTACAAAGAGTGGTTCATCTGAGCTTATCTCTTCTGCAGCACTGCTGCTCTACCAGCAGAGAATCATCTCCAAAGAATGTTTCAGTAATGCTGCGGTGCTGAATTTCAGAGGGACACTTAATCTCGCCTGAGTGGTTCACTAGGGCCAACTTTCTGAGCATGAAATATTTAACTATCCACGGGCCTCCTGTACTATAATAAAGTGACTTCTAACAAGCCTCTGAAATAAATATGTGAAGAGGAAAGTGGGAGCTATTAAATACACAAAACACAGCCTAATTACTCTGTTCCTTCCATGCCCATGAACCCAGGACACTGCTTACCCCCCCCTCAGCAGCAGGGACCCAGAAACAAAACATCTCCTCTGGATGCTGGAAGAGTCCACAGGAGAAGAATTGGAAAGAGGAGGTGAACAGAAAGATCTATGAGGAGCGCTGTTACCAAATCTCCCTCATTTGGGGGATGTAAAAACTTCTCTGGCTTGCCTAAAAGAAATCAAGCCCTGTATTTGAGCAACTTTAAAAAGCCCCTCACTTCTTGCAATTCTGCTTCTTCCCCCCTCCAGTTAAGCCTAACTATTGGCATTTAACACTTGAAAGACTTACAAGTAAGCATTTGCCTGTTAATGGGATGTCAGAGTTAGCAAAAGTAACCAAAGCCACCCAGGACCCCCTCCGAAGGTCAGTGTGGCAGAGGGGAGCTCATGCTGTACAGATCCATTCCTGGCACAGAAGCTCTGAAGCAAGGGCAGCCTTACCTCGTCCCACTCCGAAGCAAAGGATGGCGACTTCTCCAGCCTCTTCTTCCCAGTGCTGCAGTTCGAGAGCGATTCGCTCCGGCTCCCCATGGCATCGTCCTCCGTCGGAGAGCAGGTCAGGAGATCAGAGTCCGATTTCGACAAGCTGCGGCTGAGTTTGAGCTCGGCTTTGGGCTTGCTCCCTGGGTGGGCTCTGCCCACAGCTCTGTCCCCCTCTTCCTCAGCACCGCCGGGGTGCTGTAGCACGTGGGGCGTGACTACAGTTTCAGGATCCGCCCGGTTGACGTGCGTGTGCTGGACGGTTGCGTAGACCACTTTCTGGTTTTGGTCCGGAGAGCTGGTCCGTACTGATCCAGAGGCAGGTAAGTCAGCATCCTCCAGCTGCATAGCAGGTGGGTGGCTCGTAGCTTCCGTGCCTCCTTTCTCCGTGGAGGAAACGAGCCTGAAAGGGTCCTCACTTATCTCACAGATCGGGGAAGAACCGTGGAGCAACCCTGAAAACTGCTCTGGAACCTGGATGTCCTGGCCGTCGGCAGAATCCTGGCTGCGGCTGCCACTGCTCCTCCTGTGGTCTTCAAGGGGATGAAAGAGGAGGGGAGGATTAAAAACATGGAAGAAGCAGCAAAATTCCAGCTCTCCCCCTGCCCTCCCTCAGCAAGGGAGGGAGAGATAAAGAGAGAACAGTCCAGTATTGTTCCGCGCGCTCAACTTGTACCCAAAGTCATGGCATTTATGAAATTCCAAACACTGGCCTGATTTATGCCGTCTGGCAGCTCTCCTTGTTGTTTTATTCCTGTTAACACTAACTATCGGGCCTTGCTATATAAGGCTAAGAGAAGTGCTAACTATATCCTGCAGAGAGAGCAAGTGAGGTAGGAGAAGCACAGACGGAGGCTCCTGGAACATCTGATGCATTTCCATAAAGGCCAAAGTGTTATTTAGAGCAGCGCTCCCTGCTCTTGGCACGAGCTGCAGGGTGGGAAAACTTCTGGACTGTAATCAACCTGTGAGTTCCAAAATCCGTTCCCCCCCCAAAAAAAAAACCCACCGCTGCTTTCCTCCCTAGTGGTTTCCGAGTTTAACCTCCCCTCCTTACGCCAGGGAGAGAAATAAACAGTTTATGCAGTAAAAAAACTCGATCAAAAAGTCTCCCTCTTGCAAGTGAACCACTGACCACACAATGGTCTGGTCTACCAACGCAGCAAGCTGAGTGCTGTCCCGACTGTCCCAGAAATATGACACTTACTCAGCTACTCCTGCACCAACATCTTTAATATCAGGTACCAGGTCCTGCATAAATCATGAATAATTGACTGATCCCAATTGCCAAGCGTGCGCACAGACATACGTGTACTCACCTCGGTCACGTCTGAATGTGAAGAACGGCAAAAAGCAAAACTTTGCAGAGCTGAGAAGTATGACTTTCTATTTAACCTATACCTGCCCCTAATTGCTTGCGAATTTTAACCGCTTCCATTTAGTGCTGAAGTGACACTCTTCAGCCTGAGGACCCAAAAACGACGCTGCAAAGGAACAATGAAGCAAAGCCCCTCAATAACGTGGCTCTGAAACGCAAGGAGGATGTTTAGATGTGAAGAGGAAATTGCTGGCTTTGCGAGACGGCAGCTCTCGGAAGCCAAGGCAAAGGAATCCTCATTTCAGTGAGGCAAAACACACTAATGAATTTTACTTATCTTTAACTAAAAGCAGCCTATTAGCAACAACAGTGAGACCAGCTCCTTCCCCCCAAGCATCCTTTCCAGCACGAAGCTTGACCAGGTCATTTTCAAACTAACACCCATCTGGTTTCGTGGTCTGTCCTCACACCAGGAATGAGGCAGGAAAGGACGGAATTAGTCATTTGCCTTTGCAAGCCGCTTCAGATCCTGGGGTCTCACGTGCCCTGTGTTCGATGAGCGTGGCTAGTCCCTCTTGCAGGCATTTGTTTACTCCACAGAACGGCTAAAAGCGGCTTGCTCAGCTGGCAGCTGAGTCAGGAACAGCAAAAGCCCGAACGGAGGTTAACTGCCAGGGCAGCGTGCCGGCGGACCTCGCCTCTCGCTGGGATCAAGTGATGCGAGGGCTTATTTCATTCTGGATCCTATGAGTTAAAAGATTCCAGGACAATGAAGTAGTTGTTGATTATCTTGCACGGGCACATAAACCACAAGTTCTGCCAAGGGGGAGGCACATCCCCTGGGGGCAGGCGGTGTCACCGGCATCATTCCCCAACGCTGGCTGGGGAGTGCCAACAGCAGCAGCCGAACAGAAGATCTCAAGATCAGACTATGTTCAGTTATTTTGCATCAAGTTATGAAGCTGTAATGCTGGAGAGAAACCTCAGAAGAGATCAGACATGCTGTGTCCGTAGGACAGGCTGGTATGAATAAGCTACCGACCTGGTAAAAGGGACACAGCGTTGACGGGACAGTCACGTTAACCTGATGGGGAGGGAAGAACTTTTGCAAATCAACAGCCTTTCTCTCCTTAACTACTTTCCTTCCTTGGAAATAAATTTCTTCCATGCCCCAGCTTAACCTTTACTGACATTTCTGCTGAAGGCAGAGAGGCGGCTGGTGAAAGTTTATGCCACATGCTGGAACACTTGGGTCCAGCCAGAACAAAGTGCTCCAACTCCAGCTCCAGAGACTCACAAAAGGGCTCCTGTTGGACAGAAATCACAGCCACCCATTCATCCTCGAGACAGCGAAGGAGGACTTTGAAATACAAGGCAGCTGCCAGCGAAGGAAGGGATGAAGCAAGGGCAACAGCACTGGCTCAGAAGATGTGAGGAACATCTCGAAGGAGACACTTCAGAGCATGGAACGCAGGCCTGGGCTGAAGGCTGCAGCCAGAAGAACCAACACAGGCAGGGAAGAGCCTAATCTCACTCCTTTTTACCACTGAGGCGCACACGGCAGGAACACAGAGGGTTCCCCAGGCGATCCCGGGGGTTCAAGGAATCCTTTTGGGGTTTCAACTAACAGTGCCTCAGGCGGGCTAGCAGAGAGGCCAGAACCACCGCTGGCCATCTCGGGAAGGCGTACCTTTTGGGGACAAGTTACTGGCACGATTCAGCTGATGGGCTGATCGCTTTTCTCATGGCAAAAAGATGAACAGCACTCATTTTTCAAGGGTGCAGTGAATTTGGAGAAGGGGAAAATAATATTCAGGTGCTAGAAAAGCAGAGAGACCCCAGTTCTATCCATCTGCTGCACTTCAAGGGATCTGAAAGCATCCTCCTCCAGTTACACCTTTTAACTCAGGACAGGAATCACCCTTAACACAGGGACTTCTGCCCAACTCCCTCAGCTCATTTTACACCCAAGCACAGACATCTGACTGGTCCTGACTTCTTCAGCCAATGCCTGCCACGGGTTTCACCGACAGAAGGAACTTCCAACTGCTGTTGGGAACAGGAACCCCTTTCTGGGTACAGACTGTCTGCTTCCCAGGGAGGATTCAATTAAGAGCTTCCCTGCCAGCAGCCTGATGATTTCAGATATGAAGCACTTCCCTAAACTCTTAACACTGAGCTGCAACCGCCCTGCCTCGATTGAATTTCTTTCCCTACATATCATCAGCAGGATTTGTTTCATGCCCCTGGATTAGGAGAATGAAGCTCTTATTGCAGCTGCTTTCTGCTCAAGCTCTCCAACCTTAAAACTAGCGAGGGCATACGCTAGCCTCTAACTTTCATATAGAAAAGGCTCCTTATGCTACATCATGCCAGAATTTGTCAAGTGAGGAGTATGCAAATCTGTCTCCTGTGCCACAGAAGTCCAGAGAAGGAGAATGGCCTTTAGGGTGCTACTTTAGAGGTGCAAAAATAACCTTCAACTGCAGTAAAACCGAAACAGAGAGGTACTGCATGTGAAATCCAGGCATGTACAGAAGGCTCCTGTATTAGTCTCATCAAGCTCAGCCATCTTCCTCCAGAAGGTACCTGAACTTGGGCTCTTTTGTACTGCCTCCGCTATTCCCCTTTGAAGGAAGGGCAATAAAACACTGTCCTGGTTGATTAGAGAGAGCAGCAGTGCGACTCTGCGCAGAAGCTTCTAAATACACCATGACAGCAGAAATGCAGGTTGGACCTAAGGCACGGGAAAGGGGTCTGTCCTCCAGCCGTGCTGGAGGGAGGGCATGTGGGCTGTGGTTCTACACTCTCGTTCACCTCGCAGCAAACCCAAGAGGTTTCTGCCCCTTCCAACCTTTGTTTGCAATACTCAGGTGTCCCTGTAGATTCCCTGTAGTGCTACCCATCCCGCTGTTTCTGCAGCCATACTCCAGCTCTCTGAAAAGGTATTTTCTTTAAATCTCTCTGCAGCATGTTTCATCTTTTATCATTGGCTCATTTTAGATCTCTGGTTTAGAGCACGGTCATACACCTGGCTGAACCAGTATACCCATAAAGGAAAACTCTATCAGGAGGAAGGGCGAAGTAGGGACTTCAGCGACATCCCTGCTCACTGCAGGGGGTTGGACTAGATGCCCTTTGAAAAGGTCCCTTCCAACCCAAACTATTCCATGATTCAAGCTGAGCTTCCTATGGAAGCAGCACAGCAGAACCTGAAATATCACTTTATAATAACTATCAGAAGGAACCAAGTCAGTCCTACCTGCAGCTGGTTACTGCTTGTGGATGACTCTCCTGAGAAGACAGACATCAAAACTCAGAAGTATTCTCCATATTCATCCTCCAGCAGATCTCTCCGAACGCAGCAGGAGTGGTACAGCCTCCTCCCGGTCAGTTCATCACTCTTGGCCTATTTACAAGTCCCGTTACAAGGTCCGAATGCCCTGACTTCACGCATGCGATTGCACGTAGTTTCCTTACCAAAGGGGATGGGAAAACATTTGGCTCAAACCACTTCTGATACTCTGCCCAAAACATTAGGCCAACTTTTCCTAGTGCTCCAGCATGTGACAGCAAACTGCTGTAGCATACACAAAAGGCAACCAAAGCCAAGTGGATAATACCACATTCATCTAGTCACTGGATACAAGACAACTTGCAGGCAGAAGAACAAAGGCAGCTATCACACACGAAAAGCACCATTAAAACCAGCGTGTCTGAAATTGAGCCTCTCAGCTGCCCTGAAAAGCCCTTCTCAACAGCCCACAAGAATCAGAGTCCTTCTCTTCTGACCAAAGGCTCCTCCAGAACTCATCAAGTAACATCCAGAAGCCCAGCCTCTCAGATCAAGGGCCAAGAAGCAATTCAAAGCTATACTTCAGCCTGCTTCTTGTCTTGGGATTGAGCTGCTGCCTTTGATGTTCCAGGACCCTTCTGATCCAGAGGTGGGAATATTCTCCAACACCCCAATTAAGGCTTCAGTCCCTCACTCAGCCCTTGTTGAACTTTTTGCCAGAATGACTCTGCTACTCCCTAAAACGCATCTCCTACCCCCATGCATCAGCATATACCTCACATTTCACACTTAGCTACGCTTGCTTTCCACATGCCCTTTTGGCATCTGACCCCAACTACTGTGAAATCCGGAAACTTTTCCTTTTTTCCCCAGTGTCACAAAGCAGATTTCAAAGCGGATTCACCCTTCCAGAGCAGTTACGAAACTCATGCGCAGAAAGAAGCAACCTGTAACGCTGTGAGAAAAAGCAAGGATGAAGGACACAACCAGGGAAATAGTCAGTGCTAAAGACAAACGAGGAAAAATAGCCAGTGCCTCACTTCCTACTGGGGTTGAGAAGCCTGAAGTCCCCGAGAGGATAAGCAGCAGGTGAAAGACGACATGGGGCCCTGTCAGAGCTCAGCTGCTCCTGCAGTACAGGGAGAGCTGCCAGCTGGGGACACTGCCACATGTGCAGTTGTGCCACAGGGATCACTCTGAGATGTTTTGGAAAACAGCTGGTACCCTCTGGAGAAGGGCGACAAACAATCACGTCCCTTTCTCCAGGTCCACCACCAAGAGCAGCGGGAGATGTCGCTGGCAAGCTTAAGAAACGCAAGAGATGAGAAATACATTGCCTGGGTCCCTTCCCCCTACGAGCAGCTCTTCACCTCCACCAGATCGAAGGCTCCACTGCATTAGTTTTAGTGCTAATTGCATTTAAGAGAGCAGACAAGTCTCGGAAGATGGGAAAACTCAACTGCCTCCTCAGATTTCTCCCACTGCAACAGTGGAAAGAGCTCTAGGTTTGTTACAGACACAGTAACACCTTCCATAGACTGCAAACCTGCAAGTCCCGGCTGTCACCTTTCTAGCTGTACACTGAAAGACAGGACTCTGCTCTGGATCCTTAATAGGCTAAAGATGCTTCCTGCAGCCTCTCCGTGAAATGGGGCTTAGACAGTACTGACGTCTGCCGGTGTTCAGGGGAACAGATTTGCATCAAGAAGGAGCAGATGCATTACTTCGAGATTTTATTTTAATCTGACACATAATCATGACACACCCTCACTCCTATTAGTCAAGCCTAGACCCAGTAGCCAGAGAAAGGAGCAAAGCAGTCGGGAATCGCTCGCACTTGAATAACCAGCAATAGCTGCACACTGAAAAGACAGCCTGAAAGCTTCTGGTTCAATGGCTGTCGCCCAAGGACTATTCCTGGCCGAGACCGCAAAGCACCAACCTGAAAAGCATCCTAACTTTGCCTCCGGCAGCAAGTGGCTTTGGCAAATGCTGGTGGGAAAACAACGACCTCTTGTGCCACCCTACACAAGCTAGGAGGGCGGCAGGACTCGAGGAATGAAAGCTATCGTGCTGCAAGAAGGGGAAAAAAAAAAAGCTGCAGGTCCTACAGGGCAGTCAATGAGGCATCCCATCGAGTCATTATCCTCTTGTTCACCCTCAAAGTGAGATGGTTTCCAGGTTTAGAGTCCAAACCAAATCCTTCCAAATTCCTGCTCGGGACTTTTGAATACGTCAATGGATGTTTTTCCGCTAAACGAATTTTTTGTTGTTGTTGTTGAAGGAAAGCCAAAACACCCAGCAATAGCCAAACACGAGAGACAAGGTGTTCCCAGATCCTTTGTAAAGCACACAAGTCCCTCTGGGAGAACAGAGACTAGTTCGGTACTTAACCTGGCTATACAGTGGATTTTCAGCCAGCTGTAGAAAGGGGCTTGCTCTACACATGCTTGTTTTCCTCCTTTGTTAGTCTACATCGCGAATTAGCTTTAATACACAGGGAGATGTTGATTTCAAGACCAAGCTAGCAGAGCCAATCATCTGCTGATATAAACATGCAACGCCAGCAGGTCTTCAGATTCAGCTGGATGGAGAACACGGCTCATTTAAACGCTTGCACTGGTTCATCTCACTTGTAACAACACGGCACAGCCTTCCACCCCTCTGCGTTTACTCGACTGTGCACAAGCTTCGCTTATTTTCCAAGTTAACCGAGAAGGTCCTCGCAATCTCTTAGCTGTCAAAACAGCCGAGTTGCCCTTCCTCCGCGTACATTTTGTACAGGAACGTTTAGCTATCTCCTTTATAAAAGTGAAGATCACCAGGAAACAAAACAATTGCAATCCAGACCCCAGCTGCCCCACCCAACAAAGCGTTTAATTGTTCCAGTTACCCTTGGCCCTCTGTATTTTCCTTCAATGCATCCAAGCAAACAGCTCTGCTTTTTGGATGGCCACTTACCTTTTGTTTTCCTATCCACCGCAACCGGCTTTTTAGTTTCTGCTGTAAGCAACAGCTCGTAAGGGTGTTCCTCTTCCTCAGCTCCACTTCCCCGGCTCTTTCCTCGTGCACCGGAGGCCTAATGAAAAACAGCATAATGTAGTGCTCCGCAAAGCGATGCTATTTATCCCGGCAATAAAGCACAAGGCCTCTTTATGCCATGGTTTAAGCAAGGAATTGGCAGAGGAAACACCTTCGCTGTGGAGCGTGATCCAAAATGTAATAGTCCCCCCTCAAAAAACCACCCAAACTCCCTTTATTTTGTCGTATTTAAGGTCGCTGACAGCTTTCTAGCACTGACCGACTGATCCACCGCGCAGGGTCTGCAGACAGCCTGGAGGGGGGAAAAGAGCTGAGCCCGTTATTCCTGTTCATCCCAACTCAGACTTACTGTTGCTATTGGAATTTGCATCGTCATTCACTATTTAGTTGCTGGCCCTATTAGGACTGGCTGGGAAAAAAAAAAAAAGAAAAGCCCAAACCCCCGCCACCCCCTCAGAAGGCTCAGATCTAGCGTTTCCAACCTCAGGATGCACAGTGTGCTTAGGACTAAAGAGACCTCAGGCAACACCGTATAAACCCAAGTTTAACCTCAGGATGTGCAGCGGCGATTGTGCTCATTTAAATCCCCAAAAGCCTCTGATTAGAGCTTGTTTGTAATATTGGCAGACCCTCCAGCAAGCTGCTCTGGAAAGCCACCATCCCTCCATGTGCAGGGATGTGGTCTTGATGCAGGATCCAAGTGAGTCTTGTTGCAGACTCGCACACGTCGGTCTGCCTCACCGCCAAGGCTGACAGGCATTTGACACCCTTAGAGAGCCACACGTGCCAGCCCAGTGCTAATGGGGCTAAACTGGGCTTCCAGGCACCCTGCCTGCATGGTCAGCTGCCTTTCAGCACCATCTCCTGGCCAGACCCCGGCGGGTTGATGCAACCCTGTCCCAGGAGCCATGGGTGCCTACAGCCAACAGCAGTGGGGTCAAACCCAAGCCAGAAAGCAAGAGATCCCTACCTGCTGCCAGGACAGGGAAGACCAGGTCTGAACAAAACATCCCCCCAAAGGAGGGCTCTTGTATCACTCTCAGACTCCTGGAACTGTCACTGCCCAGGCAGCAGACGAAGCACCACCTCCAATTTCTTCCCCAAAGTGAAAGCATCCGAGCTGACTCAAGGGCAAAGAGGTACCTACCCGACTGCCATCTAGCCAGGACTTCTGGAAGCTTAGGGAGTCTTGGAGAGACACCCAGGAGTCAGCAGCACAGAGAGGATTCCTACATCCATGTCCTGTTTCTGCGTAAGCCCAGTTGGATTTTCAATCAACTTTCTCAATGGGAGGAAACGGGCCATGTCCAGCAAGGAAAGTATTTATTCTACCTGCTTCGAGCATGAGCTGTCAGGCAGACCTGCTCCTCCTCAGGTGAAGGGAGCTCATAATGAGCAAATTAAGGAAAAAAAAAAAACCCACAAACTTCTGACCAGATGGTGGCACAAAAGCCATCAGACCGTAACAGTAGGTAACAGGCTCTCGCCAGAGATCTTGGAAAAATACTGCACAGCAGCAGCCTGTCATAACAGTTGTAGCCTGGACCTCAAGCCAGGCACTGGAATACTCCTAAGACTCCTGCAGATGACGATTATTGTGCTGTCCTCTTTCACTAAACTCATTCAAAGGCAGTAGCTCCCTAGCAGCACACAATTCCCAGCTTTTGCTTTGTAAATTTTTGTGCATGCATTTATAGGCCTGGTTACTCTATCTTCTCCATCCCTCATCCTTCCAAGCTTTAAAGAGAGTTTCAGGTTCACATTCACTCAAAATAAAGACCATCACTCGCTGGAGAACTGTGCTTGCTCTGTAGGCTCTGCAACCAGGAGTAACAAGATCAAATAAAAATTCCCTTCCAATTCATCTTTCATTTATTTATACGTGTCGGTTAGTGTGTACAAATACTGACTATTACCAAAGCCCCACAATAAGACGTTGTTAATAACGAGCGTGCTCTTTAAAGAGTACTTAATCCACAGCAGTGGACTCTGAAAGACCTTTTAAAGGGTAACTCAAGTCTTTCTTCTCTCCTCCCTCACCAGAACTGCAGACCAAACTGCTGGAACAATCATGGTGCCTTGTCTTTTATCTGCACTTCCCTTTCGGAGATGAGTAGTAAACAAATGAAACTGAAGTTTAATTTGACAACGCAGACCCTTATTCAGCTACAAACCCAGAAGGTTTCTGCAGATAGTGAAAGGCAGCACTCGAGCACCTCCAAACAATCAGCCCTTTTGCCTGTTTGCACTAATGTTTTTCCATTATGAAAGTCAAAAGTTTCTTGTTTATGCACATCTGTTTTGACTGATAGCGCCATCTTGGCAACGGAACAGACAGGCTACTATTGAAACTAGAGTTTGGCCCAGAATACCCAGTGACTAACTGTCCTGGCTCTGACGTGAGAGCAGGTCTGGAGGATGGCAGAGCAGGATGCCGCTCCGAGACGTTTACAGCATTCCCTAAGCGTATTCCTGTTCACGCCTGCCCAACCCAGACAGAACACGCACGGAGGTGGTAAATAACGGGCAAGAGTCAGAAAAGCAGAGCGCCTCAGAAGCGGCAAGCGACGAAAAAGAATCAGACCCCAACCTGCCTTATCAGTCCATCTAGAAGGTCATTCCCAGGCAGCGACACACGCTGCCCGTACGTTAGAGCAATGAAATTGGTCGCAAACCAAGATCTCCCCAGCGAGTCGCTTTGCGCACGAGTCTATTTGCCAGCAAGATTTCCTTTAACAGATCATGTTTCCAAAGCCATTAACGGCAGGACAACACAGCAGGTGTTTTATAATTAAATATGGCAAGATAACCCAGCAGGAGCAGTCAATGCACGTTTCTCTCCCTCGTGTTTATTGTCGTAAAGAAGTTCTGCTTTCCAATTACGCCGTGACCTGCTACCCAGCTCTCCTCTGCTGAGAGCCAGCCATGGGACCGGGTATCACGCACTGCAAGAACATTTTAACAGCAGTGGAGAGATCAGTCCACAATTTCACATTTCAATTGTACTGTTTATGCACTGTTTGGAGTTTTACTGTCCCTATAAAAAGCGAGTTCTATCAAAGCAAGGCGTGTTTACTTGTGTCTCGTGTAGTTTTGACATACTTCAGAAAACAGATCTCATCTATGCCTTGTAGGAACTTCAGCAGATCAACACATTCAAAGCAAAGCGTCTGGTGAACGGGAGTCTGTTCCAACAGCTAGAGGCAGCACACACTCCACATCTTTTACACATACAACCTACTGCATTTGGAAAAGCAAGGATATCCACAAGATTTGGGTTTGCTTTGACGATGGTCCTGGGTGTCAGCAGAAGTTGCCAAGACACATTTGTGGTTTCACACCGCCATAGACAGGTCTCCTGCAGAGCTCTTGCATCTGAGGTTCACAGGCAGGTGAATAAAAATGAGCAATAGGAAGGCCAGGAATCACAGAACCATTAAGGTTGGAAAAGACCTTCAAGATCGTCAAGTCCAACCGTCAACCCAACACCACCATGCCCCCTAACCATGTCCCAAAATGCCACATCTACAAGTTTTTCGGAACACCCACAAGGATGGTGACTCTGCTATCTCCCTGGGCAGACATTGGAACAGGCTGCCCAAATGCAGAATAGGAGACTTTAGTTTCATCAAAAAGCAGCTCACGTGCATTGACCTCTGCAGAAGACAGCTTTAACATATGCTGGGCCAGATTCTTGGCTGAATTCAAGGCCCTGATCCCTGTTCACGTCAGTGGGGACCCACAAGCCCACGCATCCCCCTCCACAGCTGGAAGCTCAGAGGAAGCAGGAACTAACGGCCCTCTGGGTTTCAGTCTCAAGCGAAGATGCATTTGGTAGGATCATTACAAGCGGGCAACAGTCCACATCGCAACATGGTTCAGAAAAAACTCTTCCTAAGGGAATTCTCAGCCAAGAATAGGAAAGGAAGGCTGAAGGTCAACGCAGAGGTGCCCTGGAAGAACCGCACAAAGGAAGTTCCCATGGCAAGTGACAGCAGCAACTCTGGAGCGAAAGAATACTTCACATTCACAGCCCAACTTGCAAGGGAGGTAATACCATAGTTGGCTCCTCTCAAATTATTGAAACTGATCTTTAAGCCACACTCTCATAAAACACCCCAGATCAAGTCCCACGTACCTCACAGGAAGCACCATGGCCTATCTTCTTCTCCACATGCTGCTCCTCCTCTTCATCGGGCGGTGGCTTGGCAGGTGGGGGTGGACGTTCTCTCTGCGGTTTAGAAGACCACGGTCAAGCGTGTTGTGTCCAAGCACATCCCCTTCTGCTTCCACCAACACTACGTCCACACTGCTGCGAACGCAGCATGGCGAGGACCTCCTCAAACTAATCTGGGTGGAGCAGAAGTTCAGTCCTAACAGCACAGAGCTTGGCAATGGTTGCTGCCTTTCCTCCTCCCCTCCAGCAGGACACCCTTGCGGGCAGAGCACCCTTTCTGCAGACTCCCAGAGCTGCTATGGGTAACCCTGACCACCCACGCGTGCTCCGCAGCGGCAGCACTGCGCCAGGCCAGCTCAGACCCACGTGAGCACCCACTGGGCTTTCAGGAGCACGAAACTGCTCGGATGGAAGGTGCTGTGTACACAGGTTTATCGCTTCATTACTGAAGCCAGTTCATTCAGACCCAGACTGGGAATCTCAATGGCCCAGCATGAGACAGCAAAGGTCAGTAAGGAGCTCACACAAATGGGCAGAAGGGGAAGCCACATCGCTGGTGTCTTAACGGAACAGTAACATGAATAAGTGATCCCAGAGCCACCTTTTATAGTGAAAACCCCTAGAGATCAAGAGACAATGCTGCACTGCATTCCTCAAATATCCCAAGGTTGCCTGTGGGCTGCCTTGTCTCGATGAAGAGCTGAACACATCTCTAGGTCATCTCCTGCCCTGCAACAGCTCCACCTCATGGCAAAGGGAAAGATGGCAGAGGTGAACTACTCCAAAAAAACCTCAAGTTTTGGGAGAAACTCCAGCAAGCTCCTGGAGCACGTCCCTCTGTTTCCTCTCCCTTTTCACTGCAGTTCAGCCTCGCATCTTTTCTTATTTGTGACAGAGCTGAGCATATTTCACATCAGACACTATCAACACAGGACAGCACACAGACAGACATAAGCCACCAAGATTTAGTGAATAACAGGGTAGTGCATCTTGTTGTCAGCTCTCGAAAGAGTCCTGGCTGAAATGTCATTCGAAAGCTTTTGTCTCATTTCTACTATATTTGCTAATAGCACAGGAAAAAGATGCACCTCTCTGCAGAGAGAGAGGAAGCATGGTTACAGTACCACCAGCAGTTTAATTGTTCATTGCTGCTTTGCCTTTTGTCCAAAAATACATCCATGGAGCAGGCTTTGTAAAACCCACCAGAAAACAAACCCTGAAGCTGACACAGCATGCTGCAAGGCCAGCATCCCATCTGCCCCGTAGCAGCGCTGCCACCGATTGCTAAGGGGGCAGCAGATGCAACTAACAGAAGGTGAGGAAGACTTCTTTGGAGACAGTTCCAGGAGCTTTGCGTTGCCTTCTAAAGCCTTGAGTACCCTCTACAGATTTCTGCAAGTAATACACACACACACAAAAAGTTTCTGCTGCCAACTGGTTTCCAACAGGATATTCTTAAAGATAATTTCTTGAGAGCCTTCTCTTGGGCAAAACAGAGAGCAAGAGAGATAAGAAAAGTGCTCGACACAAAGGTTTCCAAAACTTTCTTCTAGACAAGAAGTTAACTCTTTAGCTAAGTGCAGTGTCCCGACAATCCAAAACTCACAGGCACCAGTATTCAACTGCCAGAAAACAGAAGGATCCAACACTAGGTGAAAATCAGGCGTGTAGAAGTGGCTCCCCGTGGACAATGCAACGGAGGTTATGTGAACAGGCCAGCGAAAAAAGGAGAGGAACCTGCCTGCTCTGATCAAAGTTAGGGATGGGTTTAAAGATTTCCTCAAGCTGGGGGACTGGCACCCTGCTGCAAAATCATGAAAACAGAGGTAAGTTCGCTATCTTTCTAAGGCAAGCAGAGACGAGCACACAAAGCTACATACAGGCCTGACTCCCGCTGCTTTGAGACCCGTCGATTCCGCTTCCTTATTCACAGACTCTCGATCTGAAGATCTCCCGCTGGCCAGGCTGTCCAGGGAGTGGCAGGACGTCGCATTGTATAAAGCTTCATACGGGCTCTCCTCTTCTGGGTTCACATCAAAATCTATGATCAGTTCTGTCACTGCTTTCTCCACGTCACCTGTGAGAGAAAGAGACACACGAGTCCATCACGCGGGGCTTCTGCCCTCGGAAAGTCAGCACTCGCGGGGAGAAGAGCGCGAGCGGCCGCCGTGCCGCGTGGAAGCCTACCCTGAGATATCCGGCACACGGGATCAGTGGCTGGAACAAGCGGTGCTTGAACAGTCTTCTCGGCAGCTTTGGCACTTTTCTTCCCAACCGTGTAATCTGCAACGAGGTGGGGTGACAGGGTGAGTTCGGGTCAGGCTAGTTTTCATGTCCCCTTCAGCACATGGCACGTCCTCCCTCGTGGATGGAAGGCCAACTGTCAGCTTATTAAGTCTCCAAAAACTAACCAAAGAACATTATTAAAACTTGCAGCTCAAATCCTAAAATAGAAGCAGGCAGCCTCTTTAATCACAAGCACAAGGTTAAAGACGGTTCTTTGAACTTTTACAGAGCCTTTAATCAGAAAGCTCCAAAGCTCCTGTACGGACACAACATCACGGAGCAGATCACTTCATGTTGTCGACACAAGCTACATCCCTAAACAGAGATGGATGTCACCTGGTCTTCTGGAGTCATAAGACAGGGACACCCATTCTAGCTGTGGTCCCCAAACCACAGGCAAAGCCAGAAACATCAAGCTCGCGTGACTAAAGCCAGACAGCAACGTCTTGCGCAGCTTGCTCGCTCACAGGAGCAAACTCACAGCATTTACCTGCAAGAACCTCAGTTTTAAAGCCCATCTTTGTTTTCGGTTTCGGAATAGAGATAATACCTACCAGCCTCACAGGCAAAGCTTAATTAAAAGTCTGCGAAGCGCTTTGAACCTGTAAAGCTCTGAAATGCTAAGCATGAATAATGCACACCAGTTGCATACGCTTCTGATCTTTCTCCCCACAGCTGAGAGGAAATTGAGACAGCATAATTACAAGGTATGAATTTAGCTAAGATGCCACATTTCACTCCCTAACTTGGACAGACACAATGGGCCAAGCTCCTTTACAAACCACAAGCAATCAAGGCCTTTTCTGTAAATCACATCTGCAAAATCCATGCCCGAGCTTCACAATGAAGTGAGGAGTAGGATGTAAGATCCGTGGATGACTATTTGCCTACGCAGACACATAAAGGATAGTTAATCCAAAACCATTTCTAAAGCTATTACTTTGCATTCTGCAAGTAGATTTAGGCTATCCTTAATTTTAATTAACTTCTAAAGTGAGTTAAACAAAGCTCAATTAAGCCCATTTACACTGTAAAAGTCATGCCACACTCTTTCCGCAAAGGAGCTAATCTCCCTAAATGCCCCCCTGGAAGTCCCCCTGCAAACATTTGGTCTGGAGACAGCTCGCCCGAGTGTTTAAGCATCATTCCTTCCAACACCTGTAAGATTCTCCTTCAGCGACCTGACCTGAAGCTGCTTTGCTGTCAGCATTTTCCAGGACTAGAGAACAAAATCCTGTACTTGCACGAGCACAACTACCACCTCAAACCCTTCCCTCCCGCCCACACACAGAGCTACATCACTTACCTTCGATAAGAGCTGCTATGTGTTGGCTTTTCTGAGAAGGAAGTTCCCTCACAATATCCAGAGCTGTCAGGCCTCTGTTATCCTTTATGTTCACGTCAATACCTATGGCAACAGGCGCAGAGAAGGCAAAAGCACAAATACTTTCTAACTCTGCAAATTCATGTCTTTCATCAAGCCACGTCTTACATTTGTGATCATCACTGGAGGGAGCGAAAAAATGCTCTACAGGGGCAGACCTAAAGCCGAACACCAAGAGAGAACCTCTCCTATAACCCTCTCCAAGGAACTTTGATAGCTGGAGAAACGTGCTGCCACTATAAAGGGGTTTCCTCAAGTTCTGGGTGAAGGGATCACCACGTTATTGCTTCAAAAGGGGATCATTCTCTCACCTGCAGCCAGCAATATTTGTACCACATCTGTCTTGCCAAACAAAGCAGCTTCGTGCAAAGCACTGCCTTTTTCAGTCTGCAAATTAAATGGAAAAATAGCATGAAGCTAGACAGTGGGGAATGGCGACGGAGGCACGTTTTAGAAGGTTACAGAAGCAATAAATGGACAGCATCATATACAAAGTGTGGGCAACAGTATCTACAGCTGAGGACAGACTATCAATATCATCACAATGCTGAGAATTCGAAATGGAAAATGGGGATGGTCTCTTCAGGGAGACATGCGGGCCCAGGTTAGAGACCAAGAAAGGACTTGCTCCAGCTTAGCAAGAGGTCACATCCTGAAAAGGAAAGACCAGACCACCACATACAAGCTATTGCTGTGAAAACAGCCTATTTGCAGGCGGCTTGATAGGAAGAGACACAGTTTGCCTCCACCGCTATCAAGAGCTCACGGTATTGCGGGGCAGAACAGCTCAGGCGAAAGGGCTTTTATTTTTTTTCCTCCCTTGCTACGTGTCGGGGGCTCTTTGTCCAACCAACAAGCAGGCGTGAAGCATGCACAGCACCAGAATCCCTCTGAGCAGCTTCTCGGAGCAACCACGAGCTGAACAAACAGCTCAGAGGAAAACCATGCTATCGCTCATCTGCCGTGAATGATCCCTGTGGGAGGGTCAGGAGGAGCTCCCCGCACCGTAACTACAGGGCTTCTCCGTCCCCCCGCCATCAGATCAGCTCTTCCCACACCGGTACCTGATAGTTGCTATCCATCCCAGCATCCAGGAGGACGTGGACTACCGTTTTGTGACCGTTCCTAGCCGCCAAGTGCAGCGGAGTGTGTTTCTTAGTGTTGCAGCTTAAAAGATTGGGATGAGCGTTCAAGAGCATCTTCACGACTTCCAGCCTCCCATAGAGCGCGGCCAGGTCCAGGGGAGTCTCAAACTTGTTATTGCGCATGGTGGGGTCGGTCAGCTCCTCCAGTAGGACCTTCACCACCTCTGTGTGGCCGTACTGGGCGGCACAGTGCAGCGCCGTCTCGTTGTCATTGTTCTAGGGGGGGGGTCACAAAGGCCAACGCATCAGAACGGGGCAGAACAGAGCTGCTCCGCGCCTTGCTCAAACCATTGAAGTTTAAATGCAAAACCAAGACAATTAAAAAAAAAACCAAACCAAAAAACAAAAGCAGTCGGGAAGCAGAGCGCCCTGTTTGAAACAGAGCCTGGAGCAATATTTTCACCACCTCACTAGCCATTTACCAGGCACAGACATCCCCTCATAAACCCATCAACCGACCCACCCCGTAAAAGCTTCAAAAACATTCAGAACAATAAGATTTATTCGGATATGGGAAATCTGCTCTACGGGAAATAACTGCTATATATGGCATAGCCTGCTTTCAAAGCACCGAGGTCAAAATCAAGGGACCACGCTAAAGTTTAAGGGATTGCGGAGCTGTACCTGATTCCCATCAATTCTGCTCGCACTTGGGGAAGGCAGCCTGTTATTTGGTGGCAGCATCCCACACTTCGGGGCGCCACAAAAATAAAAGGCTGCGATATCCGACAGGCAAACTGCAGCATGAATTCTATCTGCTGTAGCTTAATCGTCATCATTTTAGATTTAAACTTCCAATTGTTTCAAATCCTGCTTATCCTGATTGTAACAGTCATTCCACCTTTGCAATTCTGAAGCTCCCAAGCTGGCTGTTTAGAGAAAGGGTGCATTAAGTTACATGCAGTTTGTGAATTGGGAAGCAGTGCAATTAGATCACTCTGCTACAAGCCAAGGTCTCAGGTCAACTGAGGCGAGAGATGTCCAAATGACAAAAAGAACACCTCCACAGTGAAAGCCAGATCCAATTAATGCACGAAGCACCCATCAGGTTAAAAATCAGCAATGCAAAGCATTGAAAGACAAGCAAGCTAACATTTCTCTTGCAGGTGCAAAATAGGAACATCGCCAGATTTACAAGAGCCTTTTCTTAAATTAAATTCACCTCAAGTTTCTAGTTTTACTACTGTGCGTTATACACAGAGAGATTTGGGCTTAAGGACTTTAGAAACAAATGCTTATCTAACAATTCGACCCAAGAAAACTTTAGCACAAGCTGTTACACTCTTCAACTTTAGCTGAAAGAATCATGGTTGAATTTTTGAATTTGACATTTTAAGAACAGTTCCCATTAAAAAAAAAAAAAGAAAAAACAAACAGAATGTACTTGTTTTGATGGAGTTAGAAGTACTACTTTAGAAACTGAATTTGACCAAAATACCTTCCTTTTTGCTTTGAGAGCACAAGCACTTTTTTGGATACCAGCTTGTAGGAGCTGTCAATATTTTGCACCATTTCACAACCGCACTGCAGAACTTGCTCTCCTGTACAAGTACTTTAATCCTATTAACGTGTTAAGTCATTCTAAGGATTACAGGAGTCATGCTTGCAAACTCCCATTTGTTTTTATCTGGTATTTGCATCATTTTTCAGCCACGTGAAAAGCATAAGGGAAGCGAGATGTTCTGGAGAGGCTCTCTGCAGCTGCAACTTGTATAAAAGCAAAGATTAAGGAGGCAGGAAGCAGCAACAGCCACGTGCAGAAGTGAGATATTTAGGAAGGTAAGGAAAGCCTGGCATTGCCGTTAGCACAGAAGCTCAAAGTCAAACAACAGGCTCTCTGCTTGGAGTGGTAGAGGCCGCCGTGGTGGAGGAAGGCACAGACAAGTGGACAGAAGTTACTGTAGAATGAAGAAGTCTGCACATAAAATATACATATGGAGTGAGAAGGGGAGAGAATAGAGAACTACAGAGATCACACCTATCCATCAGCTTAAGCTGCTGGTCTCGAGGCATTGAAAAGGTTGGTAAATCACATCATTCGTTGATGGGGAAGGGAACCCAGGTATCGGGGAGCCCATGACACAGCCAGAGCGGGGCCCTCAGCCGGCCCCACGGCACGAGGGAGGCTTCCCGCCGGTTTTTGCAGAGAGAGTAGATAACCCCAGCCCCTCTGGAGCAGCAGGTATCTGCCAAAGAGCCGCGGTGGGTATGCGCTGCTCAATCCCTGGCTACTGGGGATTTGCACTGCTAGGACTGTCCCCCTCTCATCCCTCCCTGGCGCGGAGACCATATCCCTCAAGGGTGTTTTAAAGCACACAGCAACTCCTGAGCCTGACAGCTCAGAAGTGGGAACACAACATCCTTTAATGACATAATTGTTGGAGAACTTCCCCCATCTTCACTGCAATTTAGTGTAGTTTTCCTTAAGCAGGTCAGGGCTCTGATGCTCAGGGTGAAATCCCCAGACTTTCCTCCTGCAATGGAGATCACCAGCTGCTAAACTGCCCTGAATCATTACAGCAAGTCTTTCCCCATCACAGACTGTGTACTGGAAACTCCTGCTATTGCATGTGTCTCTATTGCCTCCATTTTGGGAGAGTTCTGAGCAGCCAAAAATCCTAGAGCTGTTCCAGGAAAGGGAGTTTGCCTCCCTTCCCTGCATCGCCTCTCCAAGCCTGAACAATGAGCACAAGTGCTCAGACATACATATCTATCTGAGATGGAGAAAGAAAATTCCTTTCCAGCAGCCTGAAGGCATATGGGTTCAAATTTCAAAACTTCTTAGAAAAATAGAGCACCCAACAGGGCCCAGGGGCTACATTCTTGGAGGAATCCTAGCATCCCCCCCAGTTTAGAGCTAGGAGCGAGAAGCTGGGCTCGTATGATGCCCTCCTACAGACTGCACAACAGGAATGCAAGCAGAAATGCCTCTGCCTTCATATGGGCTCCATCAAATTTTTCAAGTCCTGGTAACTAGATCCCACATACCACAGCCCTCGTGCGCCAAATCAGACGCTAAAATAGGGAATCTACAGTCCCTTAAACTGTACCTGCCTGCACCCCTGTTCCTAACACACCGTCAGAGGGCTTTGATCGAAGAAAGGGAGACTTGGTTTAAATAAGGGGAAGCTTCCTAATTTTCTAACCTGCAAAGATTTGAATGGTTGAACAAACTGCCAAGGGAGACTATAGTGGTGTCCCTCTCGGAGGTTTTTGAGAAGCTGCCAGACAAACACTGGTCAGGAATGGTTTAGGTAGACCTGAAGCTGCCTCAGGGCTGGCAGAAGAGGCTACACGACCCTTCGGCCCCATCCAACCTATTTCTGCGATTCCTTTGTAGGATTTTTGTCAGTGTGCACCTGTCTAACGGAGGCTTGCCCTATTAAAAACCTGCCATTTCGCTGCTGCAGTGACACATCCTGATCCTAAAGCACAGAACAGGGATGTCCTGCTGGCAGGTGCTCCACAAAGTTTCAGTTAAAGGCAGGCCAAAATAAAAGAGAAAAAAAAACCCAAGCCATTAAGCAAAATCCAGACTTCACCAGGAGGTGACACCCACGGCACATCCCAACCTCGGGCACAAAGCAGGCCAGAAGAGCTGGCTGGAGCTGCCCAGTCAGTTGTACCATCTCCTTCCCTCCCTTTGCAGCCCTCGATTTCCATCGGTATCCCACATGGCACTGCCAGGAGCAGCCTGAGGACGAACAGGCCTCCTTCCTTCCCACAGGTGCCCAACACATTGCAGGAAAAAAAAAAAAAAAATAAAGATCCCCATATGTCCAACAAGCTTTCAGGAGCTCTGCGGGTGGGTTCGCTGCCCTGTTTCATTTGCAGACTCCAGATGGGAGGCTTCCACTTTTCTCAGCAGCCCATTCAGATTTATAGCACTCTAAACCCAAATCTGCATGATTCATTTGCTTCCAATTACAGAAGACAAAGGTAGTTTGTGCAGCGCACAAACCTGAGCTACGCGGCTGCTGTTTCTGCTTTGGCTCTGCTCAACTGGTTGGTTCCTTCATACCAATTAAATAACCAAATTCAAGATAGCAGGAGTTACTGAAGCAAAGTTGCTGCTCCATCTCTTAACTTTGCTCCTGTCACTGGCTTTTCAGAAATCCTTCAGGCCTGGAACAGACGTACTGCAGGGGCCTCCTACTGAACAAGAGATGCTGAAAAGGAAGGGGCATAAAAAGAACCTGGTAACTATTTCTGGAGAGCAAGAAGCTTCTGGCTTTCCTGTCTCTTCCTCAACAGGATATTAAATTGTAGTCCAGCCTTATATAAATGCTTTTCCCCCTCTTCTAAATATCCAAAAATGTTTGGAAAGATGAAACACCACTTCAATCGTTTCTGTGTGACATCTCATCTTGCATGGGAGCTGAGGAGAAGCTGGAAGCACCAGCAAAGCAAGGACTCTTACACTTTCCACCCGGACTTTTTTGGTTCTCCCACTTGCAGCCAGGCTATTGAGAAAACGCCAAGGTTTGTAGGAGAGGTATGATCCCACATGCTCTTCATCGAAGCTGGTCAGAAACCGGTGGGAGGCTGGTCAGAACTTGTGATGAACCTAACAGATTGTGTACAAATCATATCCCTCTCCTTAAAACCAAGGCAACGATTTCAAAACCACTAGCCTTGTTCTCGAGGGCACTACAGTGATCTTGACAACTGAACTGAGAGTTTAAAATAACACACTTGTCAAAAATACGAAATCCAAATTAGCACACTTTGTACACAAAAATCCACAAGAAAGCGAGCTCACGATATTTCACCTTTATATTCCTTCTTCATGCAACATTTTAATGCTGGAGCGTGTAAGATTGTACTTATTGACAATGTTTCAGAAAGCTCCTTTCAGGCAACTGAACTGCTCGACCATGATGTTCCCACAGAAAACATTTGTTGCTGTAAAATTCCCATCTGGATTTTTGTAAAAATCACCGACAGAGATGAGCTTCATGTAAGTATATTTGTGCTCAAAGAGGTATGCACTGGAGTATTTCCTGAGACAGAAGTCTGCAAAACCAAACATAATTCCCAGCGGGCAGCAAGCTCAGGAACCTGGACTGTGTGTTTTTAAGGTACTGCAGAGCAAGCAGGGTGAAAGTTTTAACTAAACTCAGAGAGAAATTTGCCATGGATGGCTGGACCCAAATTAATTGGCTGGAAGCAACTGTGGCATGGTGGCTGACAGCAGAGGTATCTCATGATAAATCAGCAGACTATTGTGCCGTCACCGGCCTGAAGCTTCACTGTAAATAAAAATGAAAAATGGTGTCTGACAATACACCACCAGGAACTTTCTTATTGTTTCCTCAACTGCTCAGCCTCAGTGCACCCTAAGTGCTGATGTCACGTCTTTTTGTAACTCAAGAACAACTAAAAGCAAGAGAGAAGCAAAATAGGCAAGAAAACAGGAATAGAAGACAGGGCCTGAAGGGTCAGACAACACAACAGACTTGACATTGGGGAAAATAAAAAAAAAGAGGAGAGACTGATGCAATAAGCAGGACACGAAGGACTGGGGAAGGGAGGCAGGAATGTTACTGCCGTCTCTTCTCCCCACCACCACCACCAAAAGAATGAACTCTCCATTCAAACGACAAATACAGCATTCTGCAGGAGAAAAAGCATGAAAATTCACTCCAAACAGCCCACAGAGAAAATGCATCCATGTTTAAGCAGAAAAACCAAATTCCTCCTCTTTGCATTTATCAGCAACACAAGCACAGGAAACAAAACCTACAGCATTTTCCTTGGGATACCATTACCTTGTGGAAGTCATCCAGCCAAACCAAGCAAACCGACCATCACCGTGAGTCCTACAAGGCTAAGCAACGAAGGAGCCCCCAGGAAAGTAAGGAAAAGCTTCCCTTAAGTTATGTTTCTATAACTGCTTTGAAGAGAGAAACCCACAGTAAATGAATGGTCGCGCTTTACTTTTCCCCAAGCAGCTGCAAACTGAACAGGTATTACTGCAACTGGATGACATTGCACCTGGAAGCACGCGAGTGCAGCTTGGAGTAATGATGCAGTGAAATGCTGACAGCAAAGTACACACCTTGGCATTGATATATGGGTCAAAGGGGCCGTACTTTTTGAGTTCTTTGATCTCAAGAGCATTCTACAAAAAGGAAGAGGAAAAAGAAAAAAAAAATGTGATAATGAAATGGGTGAGATATAGCAACAAAGCAATGGGTGACTCCCAAGGGGTGGAAATGACAGAACACAGCATCTTGTTCCAGTCAAAGCTATTAGCAGCAGAAGCCATTCCAGCTGCCGGTTCCTGTAACCTGAACCACCGTGCATTTCATTTACAAGACTCCAAACACAAGCAGCACAGGCTATCCGGCTGACTCTTCTCATTTAAAAAGGTTCCTACTAAACAGACATTAATGAAACATTACCTGGAAGGATTACACTAAGCTTTTAATCTTTTGCAAAGGTTTCTCCTGTAACTTGTCCTACTCGGAGCAGAACAGTTTACACTCAGGGCCTTCAGTCAACTCTTATCAGATGGATTGTAAAGAGCTGACGACACTTCCCACATCTATTTAAACAGACTGAACGCCTGTAGCTGTGCGTAAAGACATTATTAGCCACAGCCCCAAACTGGGAAACCATCAAAGACATTAAAAATCAGACTCTTAGTTATTTCTGCTCAGTTGAGGAGCAGAAGTGAACAGCATTACCGCCGTATTTTTTCATTTTGTGATGCTTTAGAAGTAACCATTTAGCCTCGGAGCAGCCCGATGCATCCAGTTCGCCGCCTTATACTGAGGAACAGAAAACTTTATCATGGCACTTTGGTGCCCACAAAGTGTGGCTGGAAGCAGGATTAGGACTCCTAAACCCAGCTCCGAAGGGAGTTTGCTCCTCAGCTTCTGAAAAGTATACGCTGCAGAGCAAAATTAAACAGCAGAAACTCACAGTGCTCAGCTGCTCGTCTCGAGATTTTGTTCAACTTGAGCCATGAGCATCTGACCTACCTGTCAATTAACTTCCGAACAAATGTACGTTTTTAGCCTTGTGGTACTAAGGCAGACAAACTTATTCGGGTTTCCTCCTCTCCTTCTGGATGAAAATCTGAGCGGTTTTGGAGTTGATTCACAGGGACATTAGATATTCCTGCCTCAGGGGCAGGACAACCAAGGGCTATTGTAGCTGTAACCGTCTGATTTGGATCTGTTACTGCATGTCTGCCCAAGCTCACTCAGCCGTAAGTGCTTCAGGGACGCTGCTCAGCTGGCCTCACTCAGCAAACCAGCTCCCTTATCCAAAACTCTTCAACAAAAGAAATATTTGGGTCTCCCAGCAGTAGCATTTCAGAAGTTCCCTGGAATCGTAAGATACCTGCTGACTTCCATGGGGAAGTTACACGGGAGCCAGCCCTCCAAAGCAGAATAGCCGTCTCGCACATCAGTCCCTCTGCACCCTACACCAAAAACTATCACCTTGACAAAGGGAAGAAACCCACCAGATTTTTTTTCTTGCCCGATTGAGAAAATAACTCTTTAAGATTAAGCTAGGCATTTCTCTGGGGTCAAGTAGGGTTAAAATTATCTTACGACTTACAAATTAGTTAACTGGAGCAAGTGCTAGAGACAAGCCAGGAGAGTAGCTAAGAGAGCATGGCCAAACAAAGACTAAACAAAGCTGCTTTGATTAGTTCCCAAAGAAGGGAGCCACTGTACCCTTTGACAGAGCTAGAAACCTCCTCAGCTATCCAGCAACTAAAAGGCAAAACTATGGGTTAGTTTTAGAAGCCCAGTATGAAAGCAGGACCACCTCCTAGGTGTTGAGTGCTTCTCATATTTAAATATCTCTGTATAAACATATACACCTTGCTCATTCAATCACTAACTCAGAACTGGAGGTATTTGCTTTAGGCAGTGCCCTTCTTATCCCATTAGCAAGTAGAACTTCACAACAATCACTACTAGATTGGGAAGGGTCAGGAGTCAGCTGAAGTAGTCTCTCTCCACCCAAGGGAAGCGATTCAACAATGCATTAGAGAAAAACACGCAGACCTGCTCATTCACTTTAGTATGCGAAGGTCCTTGGTGGATGAGGAGCTTCACTATGTCTGCATCTCCCTTCCAGGCTGCCAGGTGAAGAGGGTAACAGCCTTTACAGTCTGCCACGTTGGTTAGCGCGTCGTTCCTCAGCAGAACTTCCACCACATCCCTGCAAGAGAAGGAAACTTGAGTCCCTGAGATATTCAGTCCTTGCTTCACAGCTTACATTCTGCAGTCAGTATTTGACAGTTAATCTGAACAGCAGTATTTCAGAGATCCTCTCGAAATGTGATTTTAAAGTGTTCCTATTAAAGGCTGCCCAAGGGGAAAAAAAACAAAAACACAAAATGAAAGACTGCTGAGACGAGCTCAGGAAAGATCTATGTCACCTTCATACTACGGGAGCTGAATAGGGACTGAAGTCACCCACAAGCCACTCTGGTGAAGTGAATTGCACCAGCACAACGAAGATGAATAAAGATTTTAACTCTATTCAATTTCTCCATATCTTAAGTAGCAACGAACAATACAAGATTTACCACGCTGAAGACTGGAGTTACTTAAAAATGTAATGTGCACGAAAGCAAATTTTAAGTGGTGCAGGCACAGCAACACATTGGACACCAGACAGACTGCAGAGGACTGTTACTGGAGAAGCCACCTTTAACATGTTGATGTATCTTACCCGAATTGCTTATAAATAAAACAGTGGTTGAAAACCTCAGTGCTTTGTCAAATTTTTCAAGAGATGTATGATCATACCGTGCAGCAGCCAATGCCTCTATAGCGTCACTGCACTGATGTTCTTCACTTCTTGTCCTGAAGATGGTGTAGTGCTGCACCATCGCCACATTTTCAGTGGCAACAACACGAGACTGGTGAATGAATTACACCGAAACCATGGCTTGTAAAGCACATAGCAGCCCCTATGACCAAAGGCATTATAAGATGACTCACTTATGACCATTCAAAGCAGCATGGTGCAGTGGAGTGTATCCAGTACTGTCAACGCAGTTCACATTTGGCCCTCTCCAGATGCTGCAAGACAGAAAACGTACAGGGAACGCTTAGGCATACACCGAACGGACAGACAGATGGCAAGGACAAGTTTCAGCAGAGTTCTCACACCAACTCGGTTATCTGGAAGCAAACCAGTGGCTGGACAGCTGTGGTTAAGAGCAGTAACGCAGAGAACAGAGCGCACAGCGCTGCGTCGAGCAGAGGGGTTAGTGCCACAAAGCACACAGCCGGTACAGGGATTCACTCCTCGATGCTTTATCGGCCCGTCCTGGTTTTAAGTCAAGAGCTCCCACGTTCTCCTGCTACTAGACATCTTTCAGCCATACGTGTGCTTGCCAAAAAAGCATCTTCAGAGGAACATGTGTCTATTAAAGTTAACCACAAGAGACAGCAAACCATCGACCCACTGCTAATTCACACCCCTCTGGAGAGTTTTGATGGGTCTGGGAAACCCTCTTCCCTCCATGGCAGCAGTCACTAGGGGTGTAAGTCAAAGACTGTGGGATACAGACCCTGCTCTTGGTCACCAGTGTGATTTCACGCTGACTTCTTACTGTCCAAAAATCATTTCCATCTGACAGCTGTTGGCAGCCTATACGAAAGAGTAGGTGGTCCCCGAGCACTTAGGAGAATACTGTTAACTTCCCTCCCTTGTTCTGAAGTCGAACACCGAGGATTTAAGGATTAACCCTTTATAGGATTAATCACCCCTCTAACCCCTGCAAGGCATCCTATTTAGAACAGTGGAGAAACACATGGGTAAGAAGCTGGCGCTGCCCTCCAGCTTGCTGTTTAGAAGAGTTTGGTTTCTGCTGCCACCCCTCACCAGCGCTACCACCCTCTCCCAGAAAGCGCATGTGAACTCAAATCAGTACGTTCTTACGAGCAAACCGAAACACTTCACCTTTCCTGAAGACGGCCCTCTCCATCACAACCCACCACTCCTGGTGGGCTGGTCTGTTTTAAACTTCATACTTTCAAGAAGCACACAGGATTTAGTACAAGCCCAGACAATCACGCTTTTGCTAACACAGTACCTTTTCCTGCATTGTTTTCTTTAACTAGGGATAGAACTTAACAGCACGCTCTAATCCCCAATTTAACTGATTTAAAATACAGTCAACTGTTGCTCTTCACGAATTAGGTCTTTCCTGACCATTTCATTTCCTCCCCAGCATGCAATCGCTACGACTCATTGTAGGATACAGAGGCAGCCCAAGCAGTTACCAGGTTTTCTAAAATAACAGTCATTACTAGAGGGCTCCTAGCCAGAAAAAACTCTATACCACAGCGCGTAAAAGCGGCAGGAAAGGCACCAAACCAACAGGAATCTTGCGCAGACCAAGTGGAAATTCAGAAGTAAGCTCAGCAGCACGCTCGCTCACAGGCACGTTTCAGGTGGGATTCAGGAGCACGCTCCGAGATGGAAAGTCTCTCCCCTCCAAGTGACTCCTGATCTGCCAGAGCGTTATAAAAGGCTTTGCAGTCCCGAGACAGACACGAGCTCCACTAGCGGGGAGGCAGCTAAGGGGAAACTTCACCCAAGAGGACAGGGAAGTAAGCCACAAAATCCCATTTGCAAAGGATCAGAAGGCTTATCCAGAGGCATTCCTGCCCACCACCACACACCACCCTGCGCTTCAGAAGCAAACGGCGAACGAGTACATGCATGCAACACATTTTAAGTGCTACTGACATCGTTGGGTTAAACTCTGTCCAAAAGATACGTGAGACACCAAAAAAACCCAATCAGATTGAGTCCAGGAGGTGCCCTCCCCCATCCAGCCGCAACAGCCCTGAAGTACGAAGGGGACCTGAGTAATGCTCAGGCTCTGGTTTATTTTTGGCAGTGGGCTCATGCAGTGTGGTTGCCCAAATAATTTATTGCTGGATGTAAAGTGGCAATTAATGGTTAAAACGAGTGCCAGAAAGACTTGCATGTAGTCTGGAGCAGCTGTAAATCCTGCACCTGCGCACGCCCTTGCACAGGCTGCTAACCCGAGCGAAGCCGGAGAGTTCAGTGGTTTTACATCTTAAGCAGAGCTGCGTTTTGACGCTGAGCTCAAAAAGCTTCAGGGTGTGCACATGAAAAACCAGCAGCATTTAATACAAACGTTTCTTTCAGCTGAAGTTACGAAGTAAGGAAAACCAGGGTTCGTAATATAATGGGCATAAACCAAGTCACTTGCTCAAAGCGATCTGCCCAGTCTGAGGACTGGAGCCCAGGATACCCATCCCCATCAGAGCATGGTCTCCCTGTGAGAAAACACGCTTCCATAAACCTCCTTAGAAGTTTTCCGGTTAATGCTTTAGAGTAAAATGCAAAGTTCACTCATGGGACTCAGAGGAGGAAAAGAAAGTTGGAGTCCAGGACAGAGCTGGTTCAACAGCGAGCGCTGGGTATTGCTGAAATCAACTGCCAGGATTTTAAGATGTTTAAAAAAAAAAAAAATAAATAAAATCTGCTGTGTCCTTTCCTCCCCCTTGCCCTTTTATTCTTGCAAATAAAGAAAGCTTTTACCAAAGAAAGGTCAAAGCACCCAGAAGTTCAGACTGAAAGGACACAAGAAAAGAACTATTTATATTTAGATGTGAGGACTGCAGTGAAGTATATCAATCTCTCCTCTTCCTCTCCAGCTCTGCTAGGAAGGCCGTACAATTCTCCCAAGTTAACTGAAACCAAATCTTTTATCCCATTTTTATTTATGCAATGCATAGCATTAAAGTGACAGACTAAGATAAGATCCCGAGCTGCTCATGTTAGATCTAAACACAGGAAAGTAACTCCAGTATGGTCTGCAGAAACTAGGAGCTGGAAAGCCACTACCATGGGAACGTGACTTGTGAAAGACACTGCAATTCCCTCAGGGCACTATGGGCAGCGCCTGGTACATCTGATCTGAATGACATCTCGGGCACTATCTGTAGGAACTGTGGCAAAACCACTGGAAACAAAGCCCAGGCTCTAATCTAAAATACTAGGAAAAGCCCCTCCGACCACTTTGGGGAGGAGGTGGGTACTCTGGGGTTAAAATTAGATCTTTCGAAGCGAGGAGTTTGTCAGGTCTTGTCAGGCCAGACAGGGAAATCCAAAGAACAGGAACAACTCGGCAAAGCCTTTGAGATGTCCGGCTCCTGGGTACGCAGAGCCCCAGCCAGCCAGCCCCACTCTGGGAACGCTCATCGGACAAACGCAAACAGAAAGCACCTAACTCCTCTTGGTTCAGCCCAGGGCGAGCACATTTCACACCACTGAGAAGAATAAAAACTGTATGCTAAGAACCAAGGAAGCGGGTTTTACGGAGACACAAAAATCACAGCAGGGAGATGAGGAGTCCGCAGCAGCCAGGCAGGCTCAATCCCTTTCAGAGGCGATCTCCACCTACAATACATTACCTCCAATGGCTTGCAGATGAGAAATGAAACGAGAAAGAGATGAGCACTTATTTATGGCGCTGTGAGATCATGCAGTGATACAGCCTGAATCATTTCATCTTAACAATACCTACTTACAGTCCTGTTGCCCCGATTTTACAAGGCAGAGGGGAAGTAATTCAAAACAGGGCAGTATCGACGTTGCCTTCAGCAAAAATAGGCAAGACAGAACAAAATGCAGGAAATTCTAACGCCAGACTGCTGTGATATTCTTCGAGCCTTGCAAGCCAGCGTGTAGGTGACGACTCTGGAAGCCATGAGGGCTTCACTCCCCGCTGCGCTATGCGGCCTTGGGAAAAGCCCTACTTCCAGACCTCAGTTTTCCCCTCTGTAAAATGGAAATACGGCACAGAGAGAAGCAGAGTACAAAGCCAAGGACTATCCACGTACAGTGTGATGTTGAGCTGTTTCTGATTAAACAGGAAAAACAGATCCCTGCACAGGAAGGAGAATGCTGTAAATACAAATCTCCAATAAAGCTCAGAGAAGGTCTGGAGCCAATTCAACTACCCCTGCTCTTTGCTTTCTTTTCTCCCCCAATCCCCCAAAAAACACAAAGAGAGGGTTTGCTTTTGTATTAGCAGTCTCTGTTACGAAAGCAAACATCTCAAATGATCACCTAGATTTCACCCCCCTTTTGCTGCACCACAGTAATACTCTAAGGATGTGTCTGTGTGTCTGTTTAAGGCTATTAAGACTGAACATTAAATTAAGGACATAAGAAAAGCTCTGAAAATTGCAAAATCTGCTCTGTTGAAACCAATTCCTGCACTCGGTTTTCTCTTGTGCCATGATTCAGCAAGTGCCGTAGCCTTTTAAATAAAGCTTCCTGTTTGTAAAAATTGCTGAATAAAGCGCGTTGCTTTAGGTCACGAAAAACCCCAACAGTTCCTTTAAACAAGACCGTTATTTGTCCTTTCGCTTTTCCATTTATTTCTTCCCGACCGTAGTAACTTTACTCACAAAATCATCTGAAGCAGCGGGCTAGAGCAAAGGCCAGGCCACCTAAAGAACAACTCAATGTTCTCAAGTCAAAGGCGGAGCATCAGAGCTGATTTATAGTCTCACTTATCTGGACTACAGAAGCACCCAGAGACTTCAGGGACCCGTACTCTCATGTAGGCAGCGCAGCCAGCAGAGGCCATCGCTGCCCCAGCGTATTGATATACCCACCACTAACGACAAAAGGCACAAGACCAGTGCTATCACTGCTTCACATCCCAGAAACCAGTGCACACCAGCGGCTTGGCCCAAGGTCACAAAGGAAGTTTCACGTCGCTGAGAACTGGTCCCAGATGTTTGCAGACTTAGTTCAATGCCTTAGAGACCAAGTGTCACAAGGGCAGGGAAGGCTGGAGGCAGGTCAACTCCCAGTCCACGGCCCAGAGGACATCGCAAGCAAGTCCATACACACATCTCGGCTATTAATATCCACACAACTGCCAGACTCTTGCAATGTGAACGTAACCCTCTCTCGGTATTTCCTGCTTAGAGACTGGTAATAACAAACAACCCAAATGCTTTGTGCAAGACTTTGGGTTTAGACAGCACACTTCAATTTTCCTGAGAAAGGCAGCGCTACGCCCATGTCACCGATGGGAAGGGGTACGGCGTGGTGGGGCTCCCAACGGAGCTGCGACCCCTTTCCTTGCATGCCTCAACCACCAGATAATACAATAGCCTTTCCAAAAATAAACTGCTGATGCAAGGCTGGAGAAGATTAAAGCAGAGTATTCCTGGGGCAGGGGAGAACGTGGCTAGATCCCAAGCAATACTTCCTCAGCCCCTCTTGGCAGGCATCAGGAAAGACCGCGGAGAGCAAGCCGGTTAGATTCCAGCTCTCGGAGAAGCTGCAAAGGAAGCCAAAGCCGTGATCTTTGGCTTCTACACTTCTCAACTTGTTTGTCCGGATTTTTCTTTGCTATATAAAAAAAAAAGCAAGTCAGTTGGGATGATTGCTCCCACCCAAAACTCCTTGGCTGCCCTCTTCCTATATTCTTGTCCGCACTATCATCCTCTTGTGCCTTTCACATCCCCCTTTTCTCTCTGTTCAGTAGATTCCTTTCAAACTCAACAGTCTCCCACCCAAGGAATCGAGGAACAGGAATTGAGGAATGTACAAGCTACGCATCTGCCTGGTCTGTTCTGCTCAGGCCTGAAGAGTCTGTAGAGCACCTAGCTCAATGGGAGCTTAATTCTGACTGCCACTTCCATCTTATTGTAGAATCCCTGACAAAAAAACCCACGTGCTTTCTGCCTTTGTTGGTATTTTCCACTAAGTGCAGCAGAGGTAGCTCTAAAAGCACAATATTGAAGAGCTTGGCACTGTCATTTTACAGCTGTAGCATCTTATCAGTTACAAAACCAAATTCAGACATCCTATAGAAAATGTGGGTGGCCATGTAATATAGAGGATGATTACATAATGCTTTGCAGAGAACCCAGGCCTTTTAAACGCAGGCAGAAGTCTCACTTCACATTCCAGTCCTATGCAGGAAGCATTTGCTGTATATAAAATTCTCCCGCTAACATTACTGCCTCCATTTTTCTGCTGGAAAAAATAAAATACGGTAATTCACATTTAGTACTTCAAACATGATGATGTTGCCAAGCATTTTACAAGCAAATACAGCAATTACCTTCTACCTGACGTAGAAGAGCTCTGTTCAGGGCCAAGAGGCTCCAAGGGAAGAGGTATAGATCGTTTTTTGTTGGATTTGTTGTTTGAGTTTGGTTGTTGGTTTGATTTTTTTTTTTTTAATTTTTTTTTTTTTTTTTTACTTTGCAACAATTCAGAACAACATTTTCTTCCTGACTGACAAGGCTAAAATGCAACTTCATATGCTTAAATGAAAGGGAAGGAGATGAATGATCTGAGCTAATACTACACGTGCTTCTCGAGTGCCTCTAGACTTGGGAAAAACACATGCAAGAAGAACTGTCAGCAAGGATGCTATCACAGATCACACAGCCTGCAAGACCTCAGGAGAGCTGAAGCTCTCAACCAGCTTTTCACACTGAAAGAAGCAGAGAAGTTATAGAGTGAAGTGTATTCCCAAAGCTGTCGGGAGACACGTGGAAAAACCCTTCACACTGCAAGCGGTAAGTGACATTGATAAATCTTGATGGCAAAATGAAATGGAAAAGGATTACAGAGCTGGAATGATTATGGGTAAATTAAAGAGCAGATCTGGCTATACGGGGCTGTCAGCCCCTCGACCACAGTCAGCTCAAAAGGCGCAATGCTGAGCACATCACGCTAAATGGGCTATGAGGTATTACTGCCCATGTTTCCTCCTCCTGGAACTCACTGGGTCCTCACTGTTGTGCTTAAAAATAACGAAAATTAGAGGAAAAAGGGAGACCACCATCCCCACGCACAAAAATTAACACGTTGAAGAGTACAGCACTGCCCAGCTGCTGGAGCATCAGCATAGATGTACATTCTGCTTTTAACACCTCCCCCTTCCAGAAAGCACCTAGGATACGTGAAAAATCACCACCGAAATGCTGTTAGTTCTGGGCTGCAAAGCAGAAATTTTTCCGGCAATTAACACACAGGAGCAGGAAAGCAACACCTATAAGGAAAGAGCACGGGGATTGTAAACATCTGTGCAAAGCGTCCAGCTTTCAAACATGAAAAGAACAAAACCGCCAGAGCAGACAAATTGATCCTACTGGGATTTGAACACACCACTCCAGGAAATCTGGATACTTGAGACATGGTGCACAGGTTAAAGTCAGAGTTAAGGGGCACACGCATTAAACGAGCAGCCACTTGGGCTACTGCACCTCAACACAGGAGACCGGGAAGCACCGCTCCTAAACCGACGGAGCCTGCTCACTCCTGCGCGACCAGAGAGGTGCCGACGTCTCTGCAGAGAAGACGCCGTTAACGTGGGGGTGACTCGCTTCGCGCCATCCACGGAAGTCTCGATCTTGCAGCTCCAGGATTAATGTTGTGTCAGCCCGTGCAGAGCGGGACTAAACAGCCAGGGTAACAAAGCTGTTTTCAGAGGTTCACGAGGCAGCAATACGAGATCTTACTGTCTCTGTTTTCCCACGGAACCCACCTTCTTTCCTTACAGAAACGCAGGCTTACAGCAGGCAGAGCTGAGTCAGGCAGTCAATCTATCAAGGAACGACAATTGCGTTTCCAATTAGAGGAAACAGGTGAAGACGTGCAGCACACACACTGCAAAGAAGAATTCGGTGCCTGCTGGAGGTGCTTTTCCCCACTCTAACTGCAGGCAGCTCTTTCCAGAAAATTCCTTTCAAGTGTACAAAAAGAACATGGTTTCCCAGTGCATGCATTTCTTTGCACAAATACCTAACAGATCTTGAAAACTAACCTCGGTGGAAGCCTGCTGGAAGCGTTATGCTGCAGCGTAAAAAGACCTCCTTGAACAGGCAGCGTCCTCACTTAAGAGCAACTTCCAGATTTATGGACACGTTCATAGGGAGAATTTGTTTATTTTGCAGTTGCATCTGTGTATCAAGCAAGTTTTACGGGAGTAGTAAGTGTTTTCAACAGCTGTATCCACAGAACTCCCTTTAATTCTCACACACAGGTCTGTGTGCGTACATGAACCACTCTCCATGGCAGGGTAACGCTTTCACCTCAGCCAGCAGCCACAGTATCAACTCGCACTTCCCAGCGGACTTTGTTTCCACAGATTTCAGATCACGTTTAGATCAGGATCTTAGTGAAGGAGGACTCAACAGCTTCAGCAAATCTGAACTACACATCTGCAGCTTCTAATGGCAACGACCACGTAAACTTTCCTGGCACCCAAGTCTCGAAGAGGGACAGTTAAGTGAGTATGAGACTAAAATTTCATCATCACACCAAACATGGAAATTCATGGCTATTTACGTAAAGCAAAGAGAGCAGGAGAGCAAATCTCCCACCTCAGCTAGTTCTCTTCTAGGAAAGAGAGCATGGCTGGAAGGACAAACCACAGCACAGCTCTGTAATGATACAATAACAAAGAAATAATGGGCGTGAGTTTTTACTAGAGCGACTTTTTGATCTCCTACATGCATCTGGATTTCTTTCCTTTCAAAATTTTGGCCAAAAGAAGTAGATTTGGCACCTGAGAAAAACATAACTTCCTCTAGAGCAGAGCTGTCACAAACACCCAGCTTCCACCAGCGGGATGCAGAGCTGACGTTTCCCAAGAGAGGGGAATCCATGTGTTCAGCAGGGATGATGGTGGGAGTAGGTCTCTGACAAACACAGCAGAGGAGACAAACCACCTCCATGCGCATGCACCAAGAACGACAGTATTGGGGTGATCGCTGACCAAGTCCTCGAGGAGCCAGCATGGACATTTAACTCCAAACATGCATGGCAGCACCTGTCTGCACGGGGGCTGTTAGGGGATTTTGGCCACCGTCCCAGAAATTTGGCCACCATCCCACTTGGTTCCTTTCCCCTTGCTCTCCAGAGACTCCTTCAATCATCGCACAAGCAGGAAGGTGGTTTAATTGGTATCTGCACCTCCCCCAAACCACTACACACCCCCTACACACGAACTTGCTAACAACATCCAACCACTTGGAGGAAGGGCTTAATAAGCATTTTTTCTTAAATTCTCCCAGGCTTCTTTTACTCCAAGTAAAACAAGTGGCTCTTCAATGCCCACCATCACACTGAAATCTCGGACATTTCCAGCCCTGGGTCACATCTAACCCACAGCAAAAAAACTGAAGACACTCTTTCCAATGCACCAGAAGGACGAAGGCGTATGCTTTCACCTGGGGGAATCAGAGGAATTCCAGTTTATGGTCATGGCCAACATCCCATCTAAGGCTCACGGTCCCTGTAGTAGAGGACTTTCCATATTACTAAGCATGCTAAACTGTGAGACCAAATACACAGGACAGACAGATTAAGACTTAATCCTATTGCACTAAGTGAAACACGCATGGAAGGGATGTGTTAATACCCATAAGCAAGACAGAGCTGACGGTAAGCACAACTGAAAAAGCAGCTACCGGGGGACACTGGTGCCATGTAAAGTCTGAGCAGCAAGAAAAACCATTGGCCATCTCCCCTCCCAGTACACCCTCCCCTTCTTCTGCAGCATCAGGACCAGAACGAGAAGCTTCAAGCCATTCTGTCTCAAAAGCCACAGGGATTATTCTATAGCACTTCCCGATTATTTGGCAGTGCCAGCTTTCCACGTGCGTGGCGCAAAAGTTAGAGCTAAACGTTAAGAGGACGAAGCCCAACCCCTTCCCTATAGCCCACCTGATAAACTGGAGCCAAAGGCAGTTTAACAAGGTAAATTTTCCTCAGAGTCATGGGATCATGAGCTCAAGCACATGATACCAGAACGGAGAGGGAAAGCGGGGACCTTAAGGGCAGGACATGTGAAAATGACCCAGCTGACATTGCACGAAACCATAGCCCAGCCCGGGAGCTACCTCAGCTCCAGGGTCCACAACCAGACACTTGCTCTCAAGGTCCCCAGCAGCAGAGGCAGAGCTACTGACAAGGGATTCAGGTGAAAACGCTCAGATTCAGCCCGACTTTCTGGCTGACACACAGAGGCAGCCCGAGATCGTGCCTGGCCCTCTGCACAGTACGAGACCCCAAGCTCCCGCCCCCAAGTGCTCCCACTTCGGCAGCTCACTTTCAGCACGAAGCAATAGTTACGAACCGAGGCTGCTAAAAGCTCCAGCCTCATTGCCAACAGACAGGGTAAGGTTAACGGTGTGCTGGGAAAAAGCCAGCCTTTCACCCAGCGGAGCAATACATGCAGGAACTGATCCTCCAGCGGCCAAGTTGTTCCTTCTCCTTACGAATAGAGCAGAACCGCTCGCTCCTCAGATGCGGCGACTGGCTAAGAGCAGGCAGCAAGAAATCTGCACGAGCTTTCAAAGTGACAGCACCCCGTAAAGGATCAGCTCAGGAACTGGAAGAGGCAAAAGGGAAGCTCACCTACTCCTCTCAAAACCAGCCTACCAACTCCCGCTCCTCATTTCCACGAGGGGGTTGCTTTGGGTTGGTGCAAGAACTACGACAGGCACATGTTTAACCTCTGGACTTGGCGTGCTCACGCTACAAAGGAACAAGATAGGGTTGGCATCACTAATAGAAAAGCATCCATCCAAGCTAAAACTCCCCACCAGGAAGAGGGCAGCCCGACGTTACAGATGGCTCCTGGCAGTGGAAATGCATTTCTTTAAACTTAAATGTATGGTCGGGGGGGACAGTGGGCTCTGTCACCTGCATTATCCAACAGGAGACAGAAAGGATGGGTCACGCGTGCATGCTACACTACAAAGAATCCTTCTGAGCAGGAGGCAAAACAAATAGCTGCAGGAGAGGGGAAAAAACCCACAGGTCTGGTTTGAGTGCATATGCTGCCCTTTATTCTTAAAAGCATTACAGACACTCGCTCTGCAATCTGCTCCCATTACTGGAGCATTTCCAGCTGATTACATGCAACGGAGCAGAGTTCACATACGACATGGGCTCTACATGCTGGCACTGACTACAGGGGCCAGCTCTAAACAAAGCTTTTCTGAAAGCAGCGCAAAAAATGTCCATCATCAGGACAGGGAAAGCCAAGCAGTGTCTCCAGGTGAGAGCAGCCAGAAGCTTTGGTCTCTGATGTACGTGTACGGTGTCAGGAGCATCCCCCTCTCCCCACACGGTCCAAGGGCAGCACGTTGGTAGGGGAAGAGGAGGGAAAATGGGAAGGTAACATCAAAATGACATCGCCCGCAGGTCCTTCACATTTCCAGCTCACAAACGCTACCACGCCTGACAACTCTGGCACTTTGCTCAAGTGAAGCCAGAACACAGAAGAGACGAGGAGATTTCAGAAGGAAAGAGAAGGGAAAACGCTCACTGGAGTCCTTTTAAAAAGAGAGTTTGCATTTAGCTTCTAACGCACATCGCTGGATGTCAGAGGCAGCCTGCACTAGTACCTTAACAACAGTAATCTCCAAGTGAAGCACCTACATTTGTCAGGGAGCAAACCTCGACCACCCAACACGCAGATGCAGGATCTCACATGAAGCACGGGAGCGGCTTTTCCTAGGTGGGGAAACTGACCTCTAAGCAAGGACAGAAATTTGCCAACATTCGCAAAATGCTTATAAACCTCTTAATGAGGTTTACTAAATACCCATTTCACAGTGCATTCTCCTCTTCTGCATCTGACTAGATGGGGTTTTGAGGAATATGAGCAAAACGAAGGAAAACATTCCTGCAGAAATCCAATAAACTGAGGAGCATTATGAATGTCATATAAAACAGCCTGGAGCTGACAATATCACAGAATTGCGAACCAGAACTAGCGGCACTGCTAAGGTAAGCATTCCTCACTCTTCACTTGAAGCTAAGCTCTACTGTTTCCGTGGTACTGGAGAAGATGCAACTAAGTGGAAGAAAACACAGTATTAAAAAAAAAAAAAAAATTAAATGCAGCAAAAATCAGCAAGACATATCTAGGTGGTGCAGGCTCCCAGGTTTTGTTGAAGCACCATTCCTTAGAAAGGTGTAAGACTTTCCCTTTGCCTTCCCTCCATCCAGGACTTCCAGAGAAATGGAAGCAAGCTTCCTGGACAACCACAAAATTCCTAATCAAAAAATACCAGGCAGCTCACGCGGCAGCGCTAAGCTGGCTGCAGCTGGCAACCTCGCACTGTGTTTTCCCTCCCCCTTTTTCTTTTGTGAGATGATTTAACAAGCTACAGAATCCCAAGAGACATGACAATCAGCCAACAGAAATAGAGCATCGTGTCTTGAACTGTACACGTCCATCTGCAGTGTTCCCTTTTGACAGACACACAAAAGGCCCGAGTTTGGAGTAAAAATGTTGCCAAAAGGAACTTGTGCAAAAAAAAAAATATTCTGGCAGAGTGTATTTTATTCCCACCACCTGTCACTCCCCCTGTATGGGGGGAACTGATGCACCAATTAAGGGGTTTGGGATGGCAGAAAATGTGTCACCCTCTGCTAGCTGTCTGCTCTGCAAAAGAGCTACATGTCCAGTGTCAGATGAAATCAACAGGACTAGAACAAGCCAAAGTTACTACTTTTTTCTGGCCCCCACAGTGATCTGATCTAATACACACCTCAGTGGGAACTGGGGATTCCTAGCAGGGAACTGTGCACCTAGAAGCACATAGGAAAGGTGACATTTTATCTAAACATGGACAACCTCCTCCTGGTTAAGTCTCAGATATGCTCTCTACAGAGAAAATAAACACTCCTCGACGTTTCCCCCCGTCTCTCAGTGCCAGACTGCCCAAAAGACCTGTCCCCTCCCCGCCCCGGCCCACGACAGCCAAGCTCAGATGCTCCATTTGGCCACCGTGCCCTCCAGCCTAGGCAAAGCCATCTCCACGTCACGTCTTATCCTCGTGAAACCATGCCAGCCCGCTCACTTCCACAGCAAACCGGTTCGTCCTTTTCGGACTGGTTTCTGCCTAGAACTGATGCCCTAAATGCTGAACAACGGCTCTTGTGTCTGACCTGGAGCAGATGAGAAACAGGTAAATAGGCCAAGTAAAGCAGAGCCAGAGAAACAAAGATTCAGAGACTGAATTACAACTTCCCTACATCAATTAAAAAGCAAATGCAATTATTTCGTACCAATAACTGCATCTAGAGTGCACTTTTGCCTTAGGGAGACCAAAAAAAAAACCGATATGGAGGCTCACACAACATCCCATTTCCCTTGTGACTTTGCCAAGATCAGCGACACGAGGGCTTTGAATTTACGCTGGCATTGAAGTGCTTAATTGTTCAGACAGACGGGGAGAGGGCACTGCACACGCAGGGGGAGACCCCACACGCCTTCGGGAGAGACTCGCAGGGCACCCATCCCAGTACACCCAGACAAGCCGGGAGAAACGTGAAGCTTAAGCAAAAAGGAAATTAGTCGCTCTGATACTGAAGACCAAATGCAGCGGGATGGGAGAAGAGGCCCTCGAGGAAGGGAAGGCGGGACTGGAGAATTAAGAGCCACGACAAAGCTTCCACTTAAGCACTTGGAGCAGACTTTGCCCTTCAACACAACCCACATCAGCAGTCAAGCCGTTTCACCCACACAGCTCACTTTAAGCACATATCAAATCCCAGTGCTCCGGCTTAATCAGAAGTCCCTGAAGGCTAAAGAAAGACACGGCCGAGCAAGAAATTAGCTGGCAACAATGCGGGACACAAACAAGGCAACTACATACCACTGCACTGACTGCAGATGAAATTCTTTCTTGATGAGCTTTTTAATTGGATGCCCAAAGAGCAAGTAACAGGGACTCGAGAGAGCAAAGACAGCAGGGGTAAGAAGGCAAACAGAAGAGTGACTCCGCGGTGGCTTGGATGGGAAAGTCAAGGACACACCTGAGCAGTCACGTTCAAAGAGCACTGTGATAACCTCCTGCTTCTTCTTGGTATGTGTCAAGCAAAAAGAAAGCATCAACTTAAGACAAGACAACAGTTCTTAAGAACAGTAGGATGGAAATTAAACCAGACACCCTTTTACTCGAGCAGCATCTGTAAAATCCAGCTGTTAAACAGCAGGCACGAGAGTGAACGGCCGAGGCAGTAAATTCTTTCCGAATCTTGAGATAGCTCCTATAAAGTTGTCGTTACTTGGCTGTGCTATCTGTAGAACAGAGATAAGGTTAGAGCTGAAAAATATGTCTAAGCCAGCCAGCCAAACGATATGTATGAAATGCTGAGGTCCTTTCCCTGCTAACTGCTTCTGGAGAGCTGTGGGGAAGGCCAGAAGGGCAGGTGCTGCTCCTCGGAGAGCTGGCAGACACACCTGCAGACATCCCTAACGCTGGTAAACCGAACCAAGAAGAGAAGAGGCAGCAAAGAGAGCTCTTTCCCACACATTTCACTGTACACCTTAAGCTTCCAGCTCCGTTTTTATCCACCTGCCAGATTTGATTTTGCCCAAGCTGACAAGCCTGCCTCAAACAGCTTTTTTTTTTCCCTCACCAGAAAAAAACATGTTTTCTTTGGGGAACATACACAACACAAGATAATATGTTCCAAAACCCTTAAAATATTTCTGCCTACTTATTTGAAAGCACAGAAAAACAGCTCTGGGCTGCTTCTCTGTTAAATACAGTTCTCCCAGCCAGGAGCTGCTTTTAGTGGCAGAGTCTTTCCCAGCCCAAGGTTTTTAATGTACAGGAGGAATGTATATATGCAAGTCAGACTACTAAATTATAAACTTATGCAGGGATAAAACTCTCCCATTACTTCAAACAATTTCAAGGTCATTGCAACTCTATCCCAGCAAATAATTATATCTCAGCTGTAACAACTTATACCCATATAACTACCAGGATCCTAAGGCATTTCAGATGGCTTCAAAAGCTTACCCACCACTGACAGTGACAGCTTTTGAGATGGAAAGCACAAACTCCTTTTCTCAGACAGTAGCTCCGCATAGCTGTCTTGGAGCAGGACTGAAGACCATTAAAATGTACCCAATTTTCCTGAGGAATTTAGAAGAAAAAGCGTAAGTCAAGCATGAGTGAGCTGTGGAGAAACCCAGAATCTTCAATTACCTCAAACTCAGAGAATGTCAGAGACCGAAAGCTCAAGCCTTGTGAAGCAGTTAAGGTCAATGTGCAAGAAAAAAAAAATAGCTTACTATATATTTATGTGCACACAATGTCAAGGTAATGTTTAACATCAAAATTTTACTTAAAGATTCAAACTCCTTGCATTTGAAAAGAACACCTCAAGAGCTGACATTCACCCCATTTATCTCTGCAGCGGGAAAACCCGTTCCAGACGACGCCAACGAGACGCACGCGGCAGAGCCCGCACCGCACCGCCCGGCCCTTCTGGACACGGGAAATCATTAAAGCCCAGCGAGAGCAGCGCGGGTCGAAACCGCTGCGTTTACCAGGGTGCAACTCCGGGCACTGTAACGGTGGTAAGGATGAGAAGACCAAGGCAAACAGCGACTTGCCTCTTTTCTGAGTCGTTCTGAAGCCGTACTTACAGCCTAGAGCACCTCTGGGCTCTCCTTTCTAGGCCTGAGAGGAAAGCAGGGCTGGACGCAGCTTCCCTGCAGCCGAGAGGTTTCCAGCGCTAACCTCAGCCGTGTGTCAATGACGTCCGCCACGGTGGATGATCAGAAAGACCACGGATTGGGGTTTTTTTTTTAACCGATTCTTTTCCTTTTAGGTCTGTATTTTCAGCAAAAAGGAATGTCAAGGACACATCCTGTTTCACTCTTTCTGTGACATAATTCCTGTTGAGGTTAAAGGAAATATTCCCAAAATGCCAAATCCAGCACTAATTACGCGTCCCCTCCAAGTTCTCTGTGTTTTCAGCTGTTTCTAACTCAGAGACGAGCCATAGGAGCTCAGACACATGGCTTCAGACTCCACCAGGCTGAAACGAGGCCGTAAAGAGAGCCCAGTGTCAAAAGGGGAAAGCAAGTGATTTCAAATCACGCAAAGGCAGTTATCCACGACACTCCAAGACAACCAGAAGTCATCCACAGGGGATCACAGGATGAATCGAGGTCATTTAAACATCTCTTACATGACAGCCAACACTTTATCAGACTTAACACTGTGCAGCGAGAAACCACAGCTTGAAAAAACCCTGGGAGGAAGTACTAGCAAAAAACCCCAAGTCCACGGGACATACAGTCCCTTTTTTAAGCCATCTGATGGACTTCACAATCCTCACAACAGAACCAAGACCAGAATGCAAAGCTTTAAAGTCTCCAGAGTTCAAGGCTTTATCATAATCCTGCTCCTGCTTCCTAAGAAAAATTGTGCTGATTTCTGAAATTAAGAGCAGTAAGGAAGGGTCTGGGGAGCCCATCTGTTATCATTGCACGGGGAGGCTTCAAACCTTACCAGGCACTAGGCTTCTTTAATCGGATTACGCTTTAAAACCAGGCAATTTACTTTGTGATGCCAAACTTGAAAGGATTTCTCATAGTGTCTTAATTAGGATGAGGCAAAAGTCATCTCACCTAATTTCCAACCCACTTCACTATTAGATTTGAAAGACCACCTATGACATTTTCAGGCTTATTTGGCCCGAGTCTGACAAAAACCAGGCAACAGGATTAGATATAAATCTAATGAGATAATGCATTTACATAATATTTATGGCACTCACTTTTAGACAAGGTTGTGTTCTTGCATCCTCAGTACACGGCACTACAGACACTTCCTCGTAGCTGGAAAAAGCTTGAGGTTTATTTTTAAATGCAATTTCCCTTTAAAAGAAACCATGTGTTTAAATAACAAGGGAAGAGTGCTAATGTAATCTGGGTTTACCAGACCTAAACAACACAAACTCAAGCTCTGACTCTCTTTAAGCTAACTAACACAGACTCTCGTGGAGAGCCCAGTAAAAGCCTTGCACACACACTCCTGTTTTAAAAGCAACTTCTGTAATTTCATGAATAGCCTGCTGCTTTCAGATGTATGTAATGGATTTTAATCAAAACAACGCAAGGTGGGATACGTCATCAAGTCAAGAAGGTCCATATGCACGTGGCGGTCTCAGCACTTGGCATCTGAGGGCCTCCCAAACATTTAAGCAGTTCACCTTCAATAACCATGAGGGGAAACAGCCACCCCAACAGCATGGTTTGTACTAGAGTCTGCTACAGCTCTTGGTTTCAGCAAAAGTAAAGTCAAAACCTACACAAATCTACACACTGTATAGATAGCCAGCAGTCTGGATGCTCTACAAGATTTTCTTCCAGGACAGAAGCATTTGGGGAAAATCCTGCCCTGGCCCACGTTACGGAGCATCCAGCTCCCCATTCAGTTTGAGTTAAAGAAAACTTAGCTCGGAAATTCATCCAGACTTCTCAAAAGCAGTCTCCCAGTTTATGCAACAAAGAGATTCCCTGATAAACCTTGATCACTTCTCAAGCGAGCCACAGCGATTCACTGCAGGACAGAAAGTCGTCGTAAATTCAGGTTTAAAAACGTGCACTTGGCATGATAAACACCCAGGTACCGAACGGCATCAAAGCACTGCCTTACTTTAAGCAGGGCATTTCCCCCCCCCATGAGAGGGTGGCAGGCCAGGTCAGAAAGCAGTCCTTTGGGGAACAGGCTATAAACAGCTCTGAGGACATAACACGGGCTCTCCAGGTGTTGTACAGAAAAGGGGGCACGTTCACACCAGACGCACATCAGTCTCTCCAAACGCAGCTCCCATCTTCCTGCCCCCTGTCTTTAATTAAGCATTTTACCCCCTCATCAGTCTATCGAAGATCTTTCTTTTGCTGACAGCTACAGTCCCAGGTGGACTAACATTTCAATTTATGTTTTTCTCCCTTCTGCAGAGAGCAGCTGTATTAGCTTCTCCAGTCTGTTGCTATAGAAACAAATCAATCCTCAACAGTTTTATTTTTACCAGTTTCTGTGAAATACGATTTATCTCATTTCCATGACTAAGCTGTACTCCAGAGCAAGCTCTCTGGGACAGGACAGTGCCATCTCGGCATCGGACGGGACCTCATACCCGGTGTCCCTGACAAGAGGAAGTGGCCATCACCCTTATCCAAAGGCACCTTCTTCATTTCAAGAGGACACTTCACCTTGAAATGATTCCTGTAGCCAGAGCATCACTCATATGCAGCTGTACCCACGGAGCAGAAAGGAGCAGAGGAGTGGATGGCACAGAAGACCACAGACGTGCTGGGAAAGCTCAGCAGAGCACCCACCAGGAAGCTCGGGCACCCACCAGGAAGCTCGGGCACCCTCTGTGCAGGCAGAAGGATCACCTTCATCGAGTACCCCACAAAGAGCTGCACACACAGGCTGAATTCAGCTCAGCGTAAGCTCCTCCTGAAAGGCGATGGGCTCACATGGGAGTCGAGGCATTAAGCCGCGTTATCAGCTGCCAGCCAGCGACACAGCCCCTGCAGGCACCGCGATGGAAGGAGCTCAGCCACCAGGAACTCATCTTATCCTCGTCCAAGTGTAGCTGGGAGGGGGCTTTCCCTTTTGGTCTGGGACGAACACAGGTGTAATCTGTAGGCATTACCTCCACTCTGTATCACATCTTCCACGGATGTCTTTTATATCCTGCTTCTCCTTCATTCTCACTAAAACAACGCATTCCATTAAAAAAAATCCTGCTGGATGAACACTGTTTCTTGGCTCAGCTGCTCCTAATATATCAAATACCGTTTCATACTTTCATCTTTAGAAAGTTCAGCTCTCTGCCAAACAGCCTTAATCAGCTGGAGTAGCACAGGACCCACGTCATCAAGCTGAGCAGCTCCACTTCCATAAATACATGCCATTCACGCAGTCCATATGCGGATACGAATTACCGCATGCAGCGAGCTGCAGCAGGACAACCGCTCTCCAAGCACGAGAGAAGGGAAGGGGAGATCCTGCTCCTCCGTACTGTCACCTGCCACTGCCCTCCTATGGGATCTAGGAGCTGTACAGCCTCACGAAACAAAAGTTTTCTGTTAGATCAGCCAGCTGGAGTGATTCACTCCGGCACAGCCACACGACGACACAAATGAGTATCAGGGGAAGAAGACGCGGGACGACAGGACCCCCACTCTCAGCAACGACCTGCTGGACAGGCTTAGTTGTAACCTTCAGATTTCACTATTAAGAGCCAAAACCCGTTTGTTAAATATTCAGCGTCCAGCTGAACTCTGCGTAGCTCTTGCCTTCAACACAGGGGACTCTGGATGTACTCAAATCTGCAGTGACATTGCTTCCGTTTTGGGACTGCAGACAAAACTAAAGGGGAATAAGGCTGTGGAAATGTCAGTATCTCATTGCTCAAATATCCCGTATTTGTTTACATGCATAGCTGTGGTTTTGGTCCTGAAATCCCTACACACAGCTCAATGGCAGGATAAGAAGTCGGGGTATACAGATCAAATAGCCATCAAGGAATCTCACAAACATCCACTCAGTCCGCTCAAGTCTCACAAGTATCCACTCTGCCATCAAGGTAAACGCAGAGAAATCCCCCTGGGTGAACGTGCTGAATGCAGCTGCTAATCCCAGCACCGATAAAGCGAGCCCTAAAGTCTTCAAGATGCAAATTTCAAGACTGCGCTTGGCATTTTAACCAAACCGCCAGCGCCTAGCTCAAACCGCTCCTGCGGGCACCCTGAACACAAACGACCTTCTCAGTCCTCAGGCTTCTCACAGCTGTTTAGGACGCTCCAGCCAGCTCCGGAGCCAGCCGTGTTCAAGGCATGGACAAATAAGTAAACTGCATGTCATGGATGCACTTCGCTGTTCCTCCCATGATGGGGCAGAGCACAAATCTTATGCGAGCCCTGCAAATGCCAAGAGCTGTAAAACGATGCTCCTGGGAAGGAGTGTAACCGAGCAATCGGAAAAAACACCCTGGGAGCCCTGCCTGCTCAGCTCTGCTCCGGCCCTCGGCCCCCTGCGACGCACAGGGATATTGCGACTATTTAAATCCTGGTGCCCGTCAGCAGGCACTAACTGGCTTGGGTCTGGCATCCTCAGCATCCTCAACACATCCTGACCCATCCAACACTCCTCACAGCACGTCTTAGCCCACAGTAACTCCCTGATGGAGTATTCGAGGTAACCTGTAGGAGCATATGGATATTTCCAAAACCTGTTTGGCACTTCAAAATACTCTGCTGAGAAACTCTCGAAGCAAGACAAAAATGAAGCTAATGTGTTCTCACCCTCTGTCTGACACAAACACGTTGGCACTCTCAAGCCAGCAAGTCCCAGGACACTGGAGGGCTCAGCATGTGGGTAAAGACTGATGGGAAGTCAATAGCCAGAAGAATTCGCCCCAGCCTGGACACCCACCTGTATTACAGAGCCAATGTTAGATTAATCAGCCACAGAGGTTTTGAGCCACTGCCTACACAGTTAGGACACTTTTACTCAGCATTAACAGAGAGAATTCCACCCAACAAGCTGCGCTTGGAGCATTTTGCTCGAAGGCTGCGCCACTTCAATCAATTCACATCTGCTCCCAGCTCCTTACCCACTTAACTCAGCTCTCACGCACCCTTCACAGCACCGCTGCACCCCCCTTCAGCTCCTAACCACCTTTTCTGCCAGCCAAAGCAGGCAGCACCAGGTCGCTGCCCTCTGCACTCACGGCATGGAAGGCTCCGACTGCACACCGCGTGGCTGGAAGGAAGCAGGACGAAACTCTCCCACGGGAGTTTCACAGAAAGGGAAGCCACCCATGCAGTTTTCATGTGCACTGCAAGCAAGCCCTGGGTGCTACATAAAACCCAAGTCATCCTCTACAGAGGGGAACAGGGAGCATCGGTGGCTTAGGTGAGCAAAGCAGGGCACGGCCGACGTGAATTGTCCGAGGTCCCAAGTCTACAGCAAGAGAACCCCAGTCCTCCCCAGACACAACCCTAATTACAGAATCATGCTGACCAAAGCAAGCAAATAAAAGGTTCCAAAGCTGAAGTAGAAGATCACACAGATACAAAACTCTCGAGAGGCGCTGCCAATAATTGCAGCCTTCCTGAATTATTTAAAAAGTGCTTAGAAAACAATTCACCAAAAAAAAAAAAAAAAAAAAAAAGCCGGTGCACACCTAACGCCTGTGGCACTAATACTCTTAGCAATACCAGCGCTCAGGTATCTAATTAGAGAGATCTGTCCTGCTTTGCTGTTTGCACAGTAGGGTGTGGAACCCAAGACTTTAAAAGTGGGCGAGCTGTTATTAAGCACAGCACCAAGCAGAAGGAAAGACCCAGCAACGATTTCTAACACGGCCCTGTTTTATGTGAACGCACCAGGAGCGGCTTCCTTTGGTCGGGGGAAGGGGAAGGCAGGGAATGATTTTGTTTGCGCCTTTACCCGACCCTGGAAGCTCGGACCTTGGAGCCCAGCCGCTGCTCCCTGCCACCAGCTCAGCCAAACGCCGCAGGACTTGTCACTCAGTCCCCAGACCCGGCCACACACAAGGTGGTACCGCCCCACCTGGGAAGGGACAGACCCACCGACAGCCTGATCCTTGCCACGCGTGGGGAGATTCCTCTTCTCCCCCCCTCAGCCGCCCCGTTGGTGCGGGACCTCCTGTCCCGATGGAAACGCAGCGGGCAGGGCGGTTGCGGACACCAGGAGAACGTGTAGCATTAACAAATCACTTCTTTAAATCATCCAGCTGCACAGGAACAAGTAGGAAATCCCACTTTTTCTTTTTTTTAGAATAGAAATCATTTTTCTGACTCCTAATCACATTTGGGCAATTCGAAGCTACTTTCAGCGTTCAGCCATTAGACCACGTCATTTCCCAAACCGAACAAAATATTCACCAGCAATAACTGCTGCAAATTGACTCCAACACTTGCTGTGGCTTCTGTGAAGGAACAACCGAACCCTTTCCCACAACAGACGTATACAAAAAAAGTCCCAGTTCACAGCAGAAGTTTCTCCTCGATACACTTACAGAAGATTACATATACAATCTGGGGCTCAACAACAGCCTCAGTTTCCCCTCTCATCAACAAAGATGCAGTCTTCGCATCAATAGATGAAAATAAAAAGCTTTTTCTGCAGATTTGGCTTTAACACAATTCATCCCTTACTGCTACTGGCAAAACCTACTGAATGCAGCTTGATATTTCAGGCCACAGATTGTTTTGTTGCTTCCTGCCTTTAGCTTCACAGTGAAGCAGTAAAAAACAACCCAAAAAACAACCAAATCCAAATTTTGCAGCCTCTATGAGAAACACCCCTAAATATCCAAAGAACCTCATGGATTCACACAGCATTTGCGATTTCTGGACTTGCTTTTGCTTATAAGCATTAAGGTGTGTTTACACGAAGCCGATATTATCTCTAGGCGCCCACTGATCTACCAGAAATGCTTTTGCCCGTGCTATAGTAGACATGTTCTGAAAACGGAGCAGCCAGGGTATGATCCAGGAGCAGAGATCTGCATCAGACCCCTGGACCTGGTTTTCAGTAGATTGCCAGGCCCTGAACAGATCCCATCCCATTACGTGAGCAGATCCCGGAGGCTGCGGGGACGGCAGCACGAAGCCAAGCCTTCCCCCAAACCCTGGCAAGCCACCACCTCTTTGTAAGCCCCACCATCTGCTTTGGCAAAAGCCAGAAACCAATTTCTCTCTCCTCTGCTGCTTCTCATCCTCCCCGTATCCTCCTTATTACCTCGACCTGCCGTTTGCCCTCCCTTCTTCACCCTACCTTTCCACCGAGGTTTATTTTCCTGCCTAATATTTTTAGTGTTATACAGCAGCGCATTCACCCCCTAGGGAGAGACTTTATCTTTAATTCTGTCTTTGCATTTCCTTCTTGTTTGGCTTATCACGGTCTATCACATCTTGCTTCCTGCTTACCTGCAGCAAGCGGTGATTTCGCTTGGAGTTTGTGCACGCCTCTCCCACCCAAAGGGCTCAGCTCAGTGATCTAAGCAGGAAGTAGGAAAACCTCAGACCTTGACAAAGTTCACGTTTAAATTATAATAAACATGGTGGGCAGTTAAGTTTACGTGACGAAAATACGTGTTCCACCAAATTTACTGCTGAAGGCATTTTCTGTGACTTTACAGACCAGCATTTGCTCCCTTCGCATTAAAAAAAGGCCCAAACCAATTAGTGGCCCAGCTCAGACCAGTCCCCCCAGCTCAGACCAGTCCCCCCAGCTCAGACCAGTCCCCCCAGCTCAGACCAGTCCCCCCAGCTCAGACCAGTCCCCCCAGCTCAACACAAGCGCTTACCAGGTGTAACGGTGGGAACGCAGCACCCCGCCACCGTGCCCGCAAACACGTGTTTCCTCCAGGAAATGCCCGTTTTGTACCTAACCCAAAACTCTACCTTCGAGATGCCCGAAACTGCACACAAAAAGCTGGACCTTGCACTTCAGAAGGGGAGATGGTCTGTTGAGAACAGGTAGTCCAAGGCGTGAGACTTAAAAAACAGGAACTAAACACCACGCTGACAGAGACCCGAAACGAGACGGAGGAAGGGACAAGGGAGTTCTGCCAGCCCAGCCGAGCGTTTGTGACCCCGTTCTTGGAACGAGCCTTGGGGGGTGGAGGACAGCTTAGCAGCTCCCTTACCAGCAGATATCTCTAACTATATGAGCAGCTTCAGCAGGACCAGGAATCCAAATGATCACAGAAAACCAGGAAGGCCGCCGAAAGCTGGGGAAGGGAAAACACGAAACGTGCAGAACTGACCACGGACGGGTTTCCCCCCCACAGCCGAGGGGTAAGAAACCCTTCAGTAGAAACGCTCCCACGGTCTAGTGTCGGTAAGGACGCACATCCCTAAAACTCGGGTGACCCGGGTTGTCTTTACGGTGGCTGCAGACCCCTACCCCACCGACTCTGGCCACCCGCTGGTCTCACAGGCCGGCTGCGGTTTGGCAAAGCAATCCCGTGGGTGTCCGAGGTGCCTTTCACAGGTGCCCCAGTAAGAACCTGCGACTGGCTGTTCTAAAAGGCACAAGGCCATTTCTGCCAGAAGCGGGACCCACGCCTGAGCAAGAACAGAAGCAGTCCTACCCCCTTTTCTAAATACTTCCCAGTCTCAATGGCAAAGCTTTGCAACCTAAATTCGCTCAGATGCAGCTTTATCACACACACGAGAAACTAAATCCTCGCTCCAGATACCTGTTCTGTGATTTCTTTACCCACCAGCACTGAAGACCTCTATTGCTGAAGCAGCTTTCCTGCACTGCAGAGCCCTGACAAGTGGCCACCAGCTGAAGCACCTTAGCCTTCTCCGTCAACTTACTTCTTCCATTAATGCTTCCTCTTAATCGGCACCGTGATTTTCTCCGGTTTTAATTTAGAAAATTAATTTAATCATCACCAGGAAATTCTATCAAGATACAGGAATTAGATCTAAGAGAAAAGGCTCCAACTTTAAAGTTATTCCAAAGTTGTTCTTGACCTGTTGCACACCTCGAGATGCTGTACTCAGGAGAAGGCAGAGGGTTGGTGGGGTGGACGCTGGACAGACGCTTTTCTGTCACCTCCACCCTCCTCTCACAGCATCAGGTCCCTTTAATTTGCCAATCTTCAACTTTCCATCAAGTGTCAAGGCAGACAAAGTTTCATATTCCCTGTTTCATAACCCTTGAAGTTATTTCTAAAGGAGCACAGAAAGGCAGAGGTAGCTATAATTAAATACCGTGCCTGCCGCGGAGAACTCATTGCAACATCCTCCCTGCCCCCGGGAAGCAGGGAAACCGCAGGCGAAGGTGCTCCGGAGGAATCACACACCTCAAGAGATGAGCAAAGAAGTCAGTCATCAGGCTTGGCACCAGGGACAAGAGTTAATTTCACACTTTGCAGAGTGAAAACAGACCACAACAGAGACAGGGTGACACACAGGCAGAAGACAACTGCCCAAATGTCTTCTCCGATACGCTAAGGCCACTTAGAAACTTAGCCTGGCTACTTTTTTTTTGGAAACTCAGTCCCTAAAATCCAACATTTTGCTGCTGTACTAAGGTGACACGAAGGAGTACGTTTGCGACTATAACAGACCTTTCAGCAGAGCTCGTACACCTTAGAGCCACCTCCCAGGCCCACCAGGACTCTAAGCAGTCGCTTAGGTTGAGCCCACGCCACAGAAAACAGCTTTGAACGCTGCCCAGCTCGTCCCAGCTGCTGCCAAAACAATTGTCAGGCTCCTCCTCGCAGGTAGGTGTAGCAGCTGCTTCTCCTGAAAACCTCCTCGCTGCAAAACAAGCACAAAGTCTTCTCACCTGGAGTCATTGAACCCAAAGGAAAAGCCCAACGAGTTGCCAGAACACTGGAAACAATCAGAAAGTCCATTTTCCACGTCTAACACGCATCGCCCGCCGCAGCACACGAGCCCTCCAACCATCCCCAGTTACCTCCTGCTTCCCAGCGCCGCAACCGCACACACCGCGGCCCCCCGCGCTCCCACCCCACCGCCAGCTCGCCAGAGGCGACGGCGGGTAAGAGCAGGCTGTCCCCACGGGCACTGCCCGGCGTCCCTAAGGCTGAGATGGAGGGAGATTGCAGCCACCGCTGGTACAAACGTGGCACGGGGGTCACGATCCACACAGGTTTGCCACCACGTTCCGGGGCGAGCACCCCCGTGGGGTGGGCATGCAAACTCTGGTACATCCAGGGATGCCGCAGCAGGTTTCACACAGCAAGTTAACGATGACTCCCAACATGCTGGGAACACCAACACGCTTCCAGAACAAGAACCACTACCATAAACATGCAAAAAAGCCTGACTGTAACTCAGCAGCAGGGAGAAAAAGGTTCGGGGAAGTTTGGTGGGAGAAAGGGACTGTTATAGTGTCGACTGACAGACATTTAAGACAGTCGAGTTAACGAACACAGAAGCTATGAACGACAGCTGTGACATCCACCATCCTTCAGATACGCGGCTACACACGAAACCACATTTACACGTGAAAAATCACGCTAACTGCTCAGACATCAAACAGCCTGCCCACTCCACAAACCAGCTGGTATCACAAGCAGTTGTCTTACCGGGGAAAAAAGGTCGCCGTCATCACCACGCATTGTCGGAAAGTGCGGCGGAGCTGTTAGAACAAGAGGCTGATAACACTCACGGTGTGTATTTAACTCAACTGACCCTCTCCACTTTATCTAAACACCCCACAAGTACATCCATCTTCTACCATAGACCAGCCTGAAGTGGTCAGAGCAATTGCCCACTCAAAACAAGGGCTCAGAGCGTTTCATATTTTAAAAAGAGAAGAAAATAATTCAACCCAAGAGCAGATTTACGTTTTAGAGGAGCAAACGCATGCACCAGGAAAGCACGAGCTCTCCACGTCAGCGGGTCTCTGCCATTCAGCTCAACATGCAACAACAGCCAGATTTGCGATAAGGTTATGCGAAAGGAAAAAGGGATCAAATTTGGGCACAAATGGGCAGGTCATATCCCCCTAAACAGTCAGGTCACGCAGTGACAATGTCACTCAGCACCGGTCTCAAATCTCCTCCCCCATCCCAGTATAAACCAGTTGCTCAGGGAACAGGAACAGCAGCATTTCCAGCAGAAAAGCTGAAACGGCAAAAAGCTGCAACTCCAGAAACGCACCCGCAAGTGGTTTCCTCGGGAGACGCTGAAAAAAGGAGTAAAAAAAAAAAACAAAAAAAACCCCACAACTGGCAAAGGTCTGAGAGCTTCAAAACAGAGCAAACGACACGGCAGGGGACTCGTACCTGCTCGAGCAAGTGACCGTGCCCTCCTGCTGCCTGCGCAGCCCCCGGCGCAGCACGGCCGACCCCCGAACGCCACCGGCCACCGCCGATGGCAGCACCCCAGCGGAGGAGCGTTACTGCAAGGCGTGAAAATCCCCGAGGAAGGGCGAGCGCGCACGGAGCAGGAGCGGGGAGAGGACGCCTCACTGAGCGCCCGGCTGCACATCACCCCGGTGAATTCACCCAGCAGCTCTCCTCACCGTGGGAGCCTACACACGTCCCGGCTTTCAGAGCCAGCAGCCTCTGCTAGCACCCTGCCTCGGGAGCCCTCCGCCAAATGCATCATATTTTCCCAGTTACACCAGTTTGCAGCTACAGATGGTAACCAGCCGATCCACAACCCCACAGCGGCCCAAGCCTCGCGGGACACACCACCGCCGGGCAGCACGCAGCCCTGGAAGCGCCTGCTCCAGACAGCCTCCCCTTCCAGCCCGCTGGCCCCTGCTGCTCCTCACCAAGGGGCTCCACCACCCTTTGCACCCCAGGTCCTACAGGTAGCACCCAAACCCTCAGTGCTCCCCCAGCCCATCCTCACGCACCCGGTGCACCCCACACCCGTCACAGCCCGCTGTGGCGTCTCCTCCCATCCCCTTGGCCCTCCATTCCCATCCAGCGCCTCCTCCTTTGGCCCACGCTGGCCCAGACCCCCAGGGGACTGGCCTCCTCAGTCCCTCCGTGCTCGCAGCGCTACAGCCCACATCTGTGTCCCCCAGGGCTCCGACCCACACCCCCGCACCCCAGAGAGCGCCAGCATCCCCCCATCCCACAGCCCTCTCGCCCACACGCTCCACCCCAAGAGCACATCCAAACCCCTGCAGCTGCCTCCCTGCCCTACAACCCCCACCCCACACCCCCGGCCCCTTGTCCCACAACCCCCAGCTCATGCCTTGTAGCCTCACAGCCCCCCACGCCCCCAGCCCCAATCTACACGACCCCGTAGCTCCATACTCCTTACCCGCCCCACAGCCCTACGACACCCCAAAAGCCCATACCTCCTACCTCACCCACCGCCCTCCAGCCCCCCCGCAAGCCCCACACACCCCACCTCCTGCTGCACGGCCCTACAGGCCCCCCAGCCCCACACACCCCAGCCCCTACCCTGTGCCCCTGAATCCCCCCAGTCCCTTTTCCAGCTCCATGGCTCTACGCCACCCCACAACTCTAAATCCCCCCAGACCCCACCTCCAACCGCACTCTCCCTCCCTTCCCCACGGCCCTGCAGCCTCTCTGTCCCCCTGCCCTACACACGCCCCTCCTGCCCCACAACCCACCAGTCGTCCCCCCCCCAAGCCTCCCCCTTCCCCAGCAGGCCCACAGCCCCCTCCCCACACCCCCTACCTCCTCCTTCTCCTCCCCCCTACAGCCCCTCCCCAGCCTTGAGCCCCACTCCCACCACCCCACAGCCCCCCCCCCCCCCCCCCCCCCAGGCCACGCTCACCTGAGGAGACTGGACAGCGGGTGCCCCACACCGCCGCTCCCGCTGCCTCCTCCGCCGCCTCCCCCCCCGGAGCCGCCGCCGCCTCCGCCTCCTCCTCCTCCTCCTCCTCCCCCCCCTCCACCACCGGAGCCACCGAAGCCAGAACTGAGGCGTTTCCCCGATAAGAGCTTCTCCACGGCGGGCAGGTTCCCGGTACGGGCGGCCTCCAGCAGCTCCTGCTCCTTCCCCATGGCCCGGCCCGGTCGCCGCCGCCGCCCGCCCGCCGCCACCGCCTCCCGCCAAGCCACGCCCACGCCCCCCCCCCCGAGCGGCCTTCCGGGGTGGGGCCTCCGGGGAGGCGGGGTCTGCGCAGGGGGCGCGGCCTGCGGGGAAGCCCCGCCCCCCGCCCCCGCTGGGTTAGTCTGTCAGAGCGCCCTTGGCTGCACCTCGGTTTTTGGCTTGTTTTGGTTAATTTTATTCGTGGAATGGGGGAATAATGTAAAAGTGGGATTCCAGCACGTGCTGCAGGGGAAAAAAAGGCGCGTTTGGGTCAAATCCCATCTCCCAGGTTTCTAATGGAGGAGCCAGGTGTAAAATACACCCAGGGGGCAGCTCGGGGAGGGGGGTACAGGGGGGGTGCACAGATGTATAGAGAGGAATAATGTATGTAAAGGAGAAACGTATATAAAGGAGGAACATATATAGAGAAGAAATGAATGTAAAGGAGGACACATATAGAGAAGAAATGTATATAAAGGAGAAATGTGTATAAAGGAGGACACATATATAGAAGAAATTTGTATAAAGGAGGAATATAGAGAGAGAAGAAATGTATATAAAGGAGAAATGTATATAAAGGAGGACACATATATAGAAGAAATTTATATAAAGGAGAAATGTGTATAAAGGAGGAACATATATAGAGAAGAAATGTATATAAAGGAGAAATGTATATAAAGGAGAAATATATATAGAGAAGAAATGTATATAAAGGAGAAATGTATATAAAGGAGGGTGTATATAAAGGAGAAATGTACACAAAGGAGGTTGTATCTTTGTATCTAAAGCAGGAATGTCTTTGCCCGGGTTTTCCCTCCCCACATTTACTGGGAGGATGAATATTCACAGGTAAATTTGCAGGTATGTTCCCCCAGGGAAGCCTTCGGGGAGGTGGGGTGCTTTGCATCCCACACAGAGGATCAGTCTGCCCCGGGAAGTGAAAGGGCTGGAAGCAGTTATCCACCGTAAAAACGCTATAAGCCAGCACAAAACATAATTCAAATGCGGCCAGATGGTTCATTTGAACATCCCATTACCAGTATCAGCCCTGACAGCCAGCTGCTCTCTCCCTCGAAGGGGATTTGCACAGGTTGGCTTGGGCTGGTTTTGATCCCTGTCTTCGGGGACGCCCGTGACAGCTTGAGGGGGGCGAAGGGAGCCCGTCCTGATCCCGCGTTGGGCCACGCACCCAGGAGAAGACTCGCAGGGGATCACAGCCTCGGCACCCAGCTAAAGCCCCGCCGGCCTCACGCCGCTGAGCGCTGGTTTGGGTCCCCACACCCTCCTGCCGGGGGGCTTGGGACCACCGAACCGCAGAGAGAGGGAGGCTGCGCAAAGGCGCTGCTGGAAATTTCACGCGTTTCACCCCTTTTGCCAAAGACATTCCAGGACTTTGGAACCCTGCAGCCCTGGGTTAAGGTTATCCCGCTGTACAGCACGATCAAGACAGAACCAAAGCAGCAGGGCGAGGATCCAGGGACTGAGAAGGGGCTGGGGCAGATGGGGACGTGGGCACCGGGGCTTCCCCACACCCTGCTCCAGCCCGACCCTCGCTCCCTGCTGCCGGAGCTTGACCCTGTCAGAAGGAACTATCGGAGAAGCTGGATGTGTCAGCCCCTCCAAACTGATCCCTGCTCCCAAGGCAGGGAAACCTGCAGGAAACCCCCAGCGGTACCTCGGGGAGGTCTGGCGTGTGGGCAGCTCCGGTCTGGGGCCAGGGATGGAGCTGTGGGCTCCCGACCTGCCCCGCTGGAGCGTGTCTCCTTCGGAATATCCATTTTTTTTTTCTCTGGATCTTTACACAAAAGACTCCCACAGCTGGAGGGGACTTGTCCTGCCCCGGCCCCCGGCCTCCCCCCGCCACTGCAGCCGCCAGCCCGGCTCCCCGCAGGGCCCTCCCTCACCCCACACTCGCCCCACTTCTCCCCTCGCCCCTGGCCACCCCTGTACCCCAGCATCAGCACCAGCCCTTCCCAACTCAGTGCCCCCAGTGCCCCAGTTCCCCCAGCCCTTTCCACCCCAGTGTCCTCAGTGCCTCCATTGTCCCCAGTGCCCCCAGCCCTTCCCACCCCTGTTCCCCCAGTGTCCCCAGCCCTTCCTACCTGTGTTCCCCCAGTTTCCCCAGTGCTCCCAGCCATTCTCCTCCCAGTTACCCCAGTTCCCCCAGCCCTTCTCCCCTCAGTTCCTCCAGTGTCCCCAGTTCCCCCAGCTCTTCCCACCCCAGTTCCCGCAGTGTCCCCAGCCCTTCCCACCCCAGTTCCCCCAGTTCCCGCAGTGTCCCCAGTGCCCTCAGCCCTTCCCACCCTTGTTCCTCCAGTGTCTCCAGTTCCCCCAGCTCTTCCCACCCCAGTACTCCCAGCCCTTCCCGCCCCAGTTACCCCAGTTCCTTCAGTGTCCCCAGCCCTTCTCCCCTCAGTTCCTCCAGTGTCCCCAGTTCCCCCAGCCCTTCCCACCCCAGTACTCCCAGCCCTTCCCGCCCTAGTTACCCCAGTTCCTTCAGTGTCCCCAGCCCTTCTCCCCTCAGTTCCCCCAGTGTCCCCAGTACCCCCAGCCCTTCCACCTCCAGTTCCCCCAGTGTCCCCAGTTCCCCCAGCCCTTCCCAGCCCAGTTCCCCCAGTGTCCCCAGTTCCCCCAGCCCTTCCCACCACAATTCCCCCAGTGTCCCCAGTGCCCCCAGCCCGGTCCCACGCCTCCCCCGCAGCCCCAGGCCCGTTGCCCTGGCGACAGGCCCCGCCCCTCCGCCGGCGACGCGCGTCCCTTCGCGGCAGCCGTAGCGCCGCGTCATCAAGGAGGCGACGCCGCTGCGCGAGGCAATGGCGGAGCCCGGCGAGGCGGGCCGGCAGGAGCTCGGGGCCGCCGCCGCCCAGGAGCCGCCGCCCGCCGCCGCCTCCTCCTCCTCCCCCTCCGGGGACGGGGCGGCGGCCGCGGAGGAGCCGGCGGCCGCGGAGGTGGCAGGCGAGGGCGAGGCGGGAGAGGGCGGCGGCGGCGGCGGCGGCGAGGCCAAGGCGGAGGCGCCGGACGGGGAGGTGAGGCCGGGCCGGGCCGGGCCCGCGGGGAGCGGGGCCTTGTAGAGCCGCCGAGCCGAGCGCTGCGCTCTCGCCCAGGTGAGGAGCGCCGAGGGGGAGGCGGTGGACGGGGAGGAGCCCGGCCTGCAGGCCTCGGCGGCCAAGAAGGTGAAGCTGGAGCTGAAGGAGAGGAAGGAGAAGAAGCACAAAGTGGACGAGGACGAGATCCAGAAAATGCAGTGAGTGCCGGGGCGCCGGGCAGCAGTCGGGGGTGCTCGGGGGAGGGCACCGCACGCCGCTGGAGACGGTGTCATAGTGGTTTAATTGGTTTATGACCCGCGGGTAACGATGTCAGTAGCTCTGTCTTTCCCTTCCCGGCTCTGTTCTGTGCTGCGGGAGGTTTGGGGTGGTGGAAGGGCTTTGCAGGACCGCTGCAGCGGCCTGAAGAGCTCCAGGCTTTTATTTTGGCTGTAAACAATCGGTTCTCTCCGCTCCAGAATACTGGTCTCTTCCTTTTCCGAAGAACAGCTGAACCGTTACGAGATGTACCGCCGCTCTGCTTTCCCCAAAGCTGCTATTAAACGGGTACGACTTCAGTAACACTTCGCCACAGACCGAGCCTGGGCAGAGCTGGAGCCTCCCTCAGCCTGGCTGCAGCCGTGTCTGGGCCTTGCAGGACACGAGCCTGCCCTTGGTACGCTCGGGCTGTGGGGGCTCCCCCGCCTCCCCCTCCAGCTGCCTCTCAGCCCCTGCGGCTGAGACCATTATCGGATCGGCTTATCCCATTACGGTCCAGTTCAGTGCCCTCGCGTGGCTTGTGGAGTTTGAGTAGGAGCTCGTCTGAAATAAGGGTGGTCTAGGGGGTGGGGGGCAACAGGGAGGTGGAATTGCTGGCGCAGGGTCTGCAGCTGAAGGAGGGTGAGCTAAAACCTTGACAGCCAGCTTGTGCCCGGGGCCGTAGGACCTAGTTCTAAAGCTCAGTTACTGCTGCTCTGCGGGTTTCAGTGGCCCTTGGTTGGTCTTTGACTCAAAGCACTAAGCAGGAGTTAGACTGTTGCAGTGCTGCTGCTTGTCCCTCGCTGAGCTGACTGTCCTTCTCCGCTTGTCCAGCTGATCCAGTCCATCACCGGCACCTCTGTCTCTCAGAACGTGGTTATCGCCATGTCCGGCATTTCCAAGGTCTTCGTTGGGGAGGTGGTGGAGGAAGGTGAGTGGCAGATGTTGAGTGAAAAATTAAGAATATGGGGTAAATTCATTGCTTACAGCAGAGCAGGACACAGACCAAGCCTGGACACTTGTCCTGCGGGGCCCTCTGACCTTCAGCAGCAGCAGAACGCTACAGCTGAGCTAAGCCAAGAGCGGGGTGTTGCCCCTAGTGTCCCCTCCGATCCTGTCGGGATCGCCGCCTGTGAGTCGGCAGGGGTTGGTGCCCGCTGTCCTCCCCTTTTATCCTCTCCGAGGAGGATAACTGAGAAGTTCTTGCCCTGCACGTTGGCCTGTGAGCGGGCTGCAGTAGGGCAGTGAAGCTCTCTAGTTAATGCTGCTGTGGACAAGTTCAGCCTCGAGGGAAATGAGTTATTTAAGCCTCTTAACCCGTAAGATTCTCCCTTTATGGGATGAGCCGAGATCTCTTTGGGACACCGGCTGGGAGGCTGACCCAGCTGTGACCCAGCTGTGTCCCGGCTCCGCTCGGGCTGGAGGAGGAACCCCTGGCTCTGATGCCAACCAGTTCCTGTAGATGTGTCACCCAGATGTGGCCTGTACATGCTGGGGTGGTGCAGTTTGCTGCTGTGTCTGCTGGTTTGGATAAGCAGCTTCTCTGCTGTTGTTAATTGTTTCATGTCCTTAATTGTTTCACATCCCTGGCAGGAGGCGTGAAGGATCCTCTCTGTAAATGACAGAGCAGAAACTGGCCTGTACCTCCAGCAGAGGTTGGGCCTTCCTGCCGCTGCTGTACACAACCCCCCCAAACACACCACCCAGCCTAGGGGGGCCTCTAGAGAGCAGGTGGTTTGAGATCATTAAGTTCTGGGTGTGACTCAAAGCAGCGCATTCCACAGTAGCCAAGCGGTTCAAAAAGCAGTTTATTCTGGCCCCGAGCACTGGTTTTTCTTTCAGCCAGAGAAGCACACGGAGCAGTTTTGTTCCTGTGTATTAACACAACGTGAGCTGTAACCCCTGAACAAAAATGTTACCTGCTGCCTTGAACATTAAAGCTCAAACAGCAGCAGACTGGCTAAGCTGAGCCGTCCTGCTCACGTGAACTTTTGTTTTTGTCGTTTAGCACTGGATGTGTGTGAGAAGTGGGGGGAGCTGCCCCCTCTGCAGCCCAAACACATGCGAGAGGCGGTCAGGAGGCTCAAGTCACGAGGACAGATCCCCAATTCCAAATACAAAAAGATCATCTTCCACTGAAGCATCCTGCGAGCGGGGAGAGCCGACGGATGTTAAAACAAGCTTCCTCTTGTGAACCTCATGCTGGTTCCAGCAGAGCTACGAGACCCAGCTCCGTCAGGACCCCAGTGGCGCTTCCTGCTGTCACTGCTGAAGTCTTGCACATCCTCTGAGCACTGCCCAGAAATGGGCAGCAGCCAAATCCCTGAGCTGGAGCCTTGGGCTCCCCTGCTTGAGCACAGCAGGGATAGGAACCGAGGTCTTCAGCATATTCAGCCCCCCAGGGGCATTCTTTCTGCGGGCACAGATGGAGTGGTGTCTGTGTACAGAAGTGTCTTTTTTTTTATTGTACATTAAACTTGTTACTGTGTTCTTAGTCTTGCTGCGAAACACTAATTGTGCAAGGGTGGTTGTGTGATTCAGGGCCGTGGGAGTAAACCTGATGATCTGTCTCAACCCCCGTGGAGGTGTTCCCGAAGCTTCCCCTTGCCTCGGGCACCTCCTGTTCCTATTTGCATAAGCTGAGGATTCTGAAGGCAGCGCTGCTCTTCCCAAAGTTGGTCTAGAAAACTGTACAAGGAAGTAGGGGAGAGAAAAAAAAAAAAGATGCAGGAGCCTGGAAGGAGGTTAACAAGTTTTAATTTCTTTCCATGGTTCATAGAACCAATAAATGCACGAGTGGAAATATACTGCAATAAAGTTCCAATACTGCCTAAAACCCCCATTCAAGTTCAGACTTGCCCCTTACCCCCCCGTCCATACAGCAGCCCCCCCTGGGAGCACACGCCTAACCCTGTAAATGCTGAGGCCACGTGCTCTGCCGAGGGGAAGGGGGTGTAGTTACACCAAGGATGAAGTTGGCTCTCATCAGACCACAGCGAGAGTCCTTAAATAAGAGGCTCTACAATGTAAACTTTGCTACTTATCATCGGTGGAGACAGAGAAGGGTTTTGTCCTCCCACGCGTATGCCCTGTAGAAAGGAGGTGGATTTTGTTTTACAGTACTTCTAACTGGTACTTCAAAACCAAACAATGGAAGTGCTTCAGTTCTTAAACAAACCCCGTTGACTTGCAGTTGCTGGAGCAAGAAATTTGCTGGGAACAACCTGGCCCCAGCTCTGTTCAGTCTGCACACGCGGGAGGGAGCGGTAAGGAGTTGTGTGACATGACAATTAGACACCACATCCAAGAAAACCCTTTGCACCTTACTCATTCCCCAAGGTGGCTGGAGATGAAGCCGGACACCTACTCAAAAAGTCATGAAAATTCCAAAGAGAAGAACAAAACCTCCCATTTCCAAGCAATTAGTGAATAAAAAGTAAGAATACCATTGCATTCCACCTAAGGCAAGCATTCTTATATTTCTGGCGTCACACAGGAAGAGGGAGCAAGCACAGAAGCGCAAAGGTTTGACTAAACAAAGCAGCTTCTGCTGTCGTGGGCTTTGTGCCGCTCGTAATGGTACTTACAGTGAGCTGCTGGCGTACAGGTTTGTTTGCAGATGCTTTGTTACCTCCTTCCTCTCTTGCTGCCCACAGCAAGACTCTCCTCTACCACAGGAGATACCCTGCATTTCAGAACCCCTGCTTTTACTTCAGGATCCTACACACGAGGCAGTATTGGCGAAGGAAATGCCCGCTGACGCTTAGAAAGTTAAAGTGCATTTTCCTCTCGAGACCAGGCCTGACAGGCTGCTCCGCTACATTTCCCATCACAGGCAGCACCACAAATCTGCCCTGTCAAAGGCTGCACTGAGCAGGGGATGGGAAGGTGCTCCAGAGAAAACAGCCCGGCTGTCCCAACAGGAACGAGGAGGAGGGATCCTTTCCCTTGGAGGATGGAAAGCAACTGGCAGAAGTCACAGCGCCCGAACGTCAGAGCTGGCCCAGGCTCAGTGGCGAGGCCTCCCGCAGCTCAGCTGCCCGGCTTCTGCCCAAGGCAAGCGCTCCTCCTGGGAATTCCTTCGCGGCTGCCCGCTCCCAGAGGTGCTGGGAGGAAGGTCAGGCTCTCGCTGCCGCTGTCGTATCTGGTTGTAGGCACTGGTCAGCCCGACCTCGGCAGGAACACTGGCAGCTCCGCCTGCCCCGAGGGGCGCTGCTCAAACCGAGCCCACACGGACTAGTTCCACCAAACGTTGGTCAAAGCTGCCCTCAGTCTAATGGAGCTGAACAGGGAACTGAGATGATGATCTTTAGAGTGGCAGCTGTTTTAATCACCCTCTCTTACATACCCTCTTCTTTCAAAGTGAAAGCTAACCACCACAAGGAATTCACTCTCGGCTCCCCGCAAACCACACACGGCCGTGCCTCCACATCCAGCCTCGCGCTGTAACCGTGTCCCTGTCTGCCCTAGAGCTAAAGAAGAACTCAAACGATCTCGGGAGTGCCTGTTAAGGGGAAGCGTTCAACAGCTCCAGAGCTGGGCAAAGGGATAAGTGTCTAAGAGCACAGCAGGGAAAACAAACTTAACTCCCAAGTTAGCCGCTTGCTTTTGCATAGTTTTCAGGCCTCAGCTCATCATGGCTTGTAAATCAGAGGCTGCTCCTTGCATAGTGAGCAGGACTGAAACCTTCTATTACTTCAGCGAAACTAATTTCAGTGGAGTAATGCTTACATAGCAAAAAAAAAAAAAAAAAGAAAAATCTATTAGATTAAAGTTTGGGGAGTGTGTTCAGCTAAAAAACACAACAAGGGCTACCTGACCTTTAGAGACAATCGAAGTTTTCACCTGATTAATAAAGGAGAATCGCACACAGTCTGTCACCGTTCCTAGCACTTGGTGTGTGGCGATCGCTACCTGTTTCACATGCACTAAACAGCCGGTGCCTCAGAAATGGTACATTTACACAAACACAAAACGCACCTGGAAAAATCCAAATCAAAGTCTGAAATAAGATAAAATCCAGTGAACTCTGCACACAGTAAAGGTGCCGTGTGTAACAGGGGAGGGAACGGGTGTTCATCCCTAACGCAGGGGGCTGACAGTCACACCCTTCTGCACCAGAGCACAGAGCCAGCTCTCCTCTGGAACAGCGTCTCCCTTCACAACCGCCCCTTAGGGCTGCTTCAGCACACCCACCGCGCGCTGCCCGGGCCAGCGGAGCAAAGAAACCACGCGCCAGTTTGTCCTCAGGAGTGGGTTCGATTCTCGATTCTCGCAGTTAGTTCATAGGTGGTATTCCCTTCTTTTAAAACTAGGGTTTACTTCGTATCTCACTAAGGTTTTCTTTTTTTTCCCTCCACACTTGTAGAGGCTATTTCTTTATAAATTAAAGCCTCTGACCACAGAGACTTCTTCCTCTTCAGGGAAGCAGCTCCGGAAAAGGCAAGAATACAAACCCACGCTCAACCCAGCAGCTACTGTTTCATCTCCACCCCGTGGCGAGCAGTTAATAGTGTCGGCCTCCACCCCAGGGGGCCTGGTCAGCACCCTTCTCCTGACCCACATACCAATATCACTGTTCAAAGACATTTAAGACCAGGCAAGAGCTCAGTGCTAATAAAAATACACGACCGTGTAGGAATGCAGACAGCTATTTCCTTCTGTGGCCAGTGCTGCTCTCCCTCTCCTCACCGGTGAAACTCCGGTGAATAACGGTTTGGGGACAGCGTGCATCCCCAACAAAACGCATCGGTCATCTCATTCTGTGACTTAACCAGCCTTCTTCACCCCTGTTCTTTGCCAGTAAAGTTAAAAGAAAGTTTAAAGAGTGCTTTGTGATGACATAAATTAATTCCTTTGTGTTTCTGCATCCATAAAGCCAAACATTGCGGGATTAAGTGAGAATGAACTAGACTAAGTCTAATATATTCCTGATTCGGTCTTAACAAATCACTGGTGGAGAAGGAAGTCTGAAGGCATTTCTTTACTATCCTGAGCCTGTTCTTGAGGGAATAGTGAGCTGTGACCCTCTTACTCCACAGGCGGGAAATCCCTTCTGCATCTCCCACACGCCCTGACCTCCTCTGTTTTTCAGGCAACAGCACACACGCTTTCCCATCAGAGCTCTCAGCAACGTTTTCTGCCGCACCTACTCTCTGTCATTCCTGATGTGGTGAAGTCACTACACTCCTTTTCCTGCGTTCTTTGGCACGCACGGTTGGGTGAGAACACAAGGAAGGCTGAAAGAAGCAGAAACCCCAACGTGGACCATCCCTAGATGCTACCATGAAAGGTGAAGGCTGAAAGCACACGGTCACTACCACCCGTGGGTGATGAGACACGGGGTGTGCCCCCCAACTTCCGACCTTTGTTTGTAGGCTGACCACTGCCCTGGTTCGGCGACAGAGGCAGCGCCATACTGCCAGGACAGAGGCAAGTGGCTGCAAACTGGTAACAGCAACTGGTTCCTTCCCTGTTGCTCAGCCAGGCCTGCCTTCCTTTCCCTCGTTCAAGTTCGTGTTGCCATCACAGTTGGTTTCCATTCTTGGAGGCGATCAGTCTCCAGGAGGTTGACCCGTTGAGCAGCAATATCATCAAACTAGCCGCCCTAGTGCTGGTGGTGGTCTCCACTCCCCCTGAGCAGCTGCAGCCTGCACCTTCGCTGTCAAAGCTGGAAGAGGGGATTGTATTTCCTAATTTCCTGCAGAAGGCGAGCCTTGTCCATGTTGGCTTCTGCAAGGGCTATTTTCATCGTCTGAAGCTCCCTTTGCAACTCCGGCACTTCCTTTAACTGTAAGAGACGAACAGAGAGAAAACAAAGCAGGAGTTTCCAAAGGTGAGCAGCAGGGCAGATCTGACGACACCGGCCTGCTCAAAGAGGAAAACCAAAGCAGGAGCCTTTGAGATGATTTACGCTCCATGACACAACCACACGAAGCTCACTGACAAGGTGACCCAGTTTGAGTTAGAGAAATACTTGCCAACTGGTGCCTGCTGACTTCCATACCCGTCATTAGCGTCAGCTCAGGCTGCCAGGGATGGCTGTCTAATGACTATTTTCTCCCAAGACTTCCCTTCACGTTTCCAGGCACAGCAACAAGACTTGCAAAGGGCAAGGTTTTTTCCTGCAAAGCAGCTACCCGATTCTGGGTGAAGGTAACCACACAAAGAAAGCAGGAAAAAGATACTGGGCTCTGGTCTGCGTTGTTCTTTTATAAGGCGTCCTGATACACCTCTAAAGATTTGTTAAAATTAAGACAATAGCTGGAACAAGATGCTTGGCATTCCTATTTCATGACTCCATGAACAAAAGTTAATTCTGTCCTCAAACACTGCCAGGTCCCGCTGCAGTGTCATGGCACAGGACAGTTTTTCCCTTGGGCTCTCAAATAGCTTTGCACAAGAATTTAACCTTTGCATTTGTTCCTATTAAGTTCAATAAAATCAGAAACTAAACTGAAGCTAAGCTACTGTGATGCTTATGTGCTCCAGTTCTGGTCAGGGCCCGGTTTTACAAGATGCAAGTGGCCAACTAATGCACAGAATCCGAAGTCCCAGCCTAGGTCTGTACCTAGTCACCCACATTGCTCCCGTAATATGTATTTTGCCACAGCAAGCGATCAATTTGCCAAGCAGACCTGGCATCAGACAGGAAGCATAATTAGAGGACACTACATATTTATAAATAAACCAGCCATCTGAATTCCAGACACATAGAATCACAGAATGGTTTGGGTTGGAACGGACCTTAAAGATCCTCCAGTTCCACCCCCCTGCCATGGGCAGGGACACCTTCCACCAGACCAGGTTGCTCCCAGCCCCATCCAACCTGGCCTCGAGCACTCCAGGGATGGGGCAGCCACAGCTTCTCTGGGCAGCCTGTGCCAGCGCCTCACCGCCCTCACAGGGAAGAATTTCCTTCTTATATCTCACCTAAATCTACCCCCTTTCAGTTTGAAATGGTTACCCCTCTCCCTATCGCCACATCCCCTGATCAAGAGTCCCTCCCCACCTTCCCTGCAGCCCCTTTCAGTACTGAAGGCCACTATAAGGTCTCCCCGGAGCCTTCTCTTCTCCAGGCTGAACAATCCCAACTCTCTCAGCCTGTCCTCACAGGGAAGCTGCTCCAGCCCCCTGACCAACTTGGAAAGAAAAATCCAAACCAAACAGCAGAAACCTTCAGCAACCTGAAACTCCCTGGCTGTAAGACTTTGGCCACTCCAACAAAACATCTCTTTCTTTGTGGGAACCTCCCGATTCTTGTTTTTCTAACAAAGGGCTGGACACAGTGGGAAGATGGAGCCAATCAGAAAAGAAAAAAACAACAAACTAATTCCTGAAAGGGAACAGGAGAGTTTATGCTGAGCAAGGTCTCCTGACTTCTCAGAACGCCTGTAAGAGAAGGTACGGGCTGTTTTGTGTGCACTCCCTATCTGCAACACACCACACCTCTCAGTAGCTGCAAGCACACGAAGACAAAAGACTCAATTTTCCAGCAGCTATCGAGTTGTCCAGACAGCAACAGGCAGCAGTGACTCACCTGCAGCCCACGTGTTCCCGCGGCCGGGGCTGCCAAGACACACTCTGCGGGGGCCTTCTGGTCCTGAAGAACTGACACAGGTTTTTCCTGTTTCGGTGAGCCCTCCCCTTGTGGAGCTGGAAAGAAGCATAGAAAACATTCAGGGGTGGACATGCACACAACAGGGTTCTCAGGACAAAAAAAATATAACTTTAACCTTTCTTCTTTCCCTGCCACCCCACCCCCTTTTTAAATGGGGAAAACCCCCCAAATCTCAGTCCCATGTTAAAATGGAGAAACTAAAGGGAGGGGAGAAGCAGTAATCAATCCTGATGGTGTGAGCTGAAGGAAACATCAGGCATGAATTCAGGCGGCCAGTTCATGGTTTTAGGTACTAACCTGTTCTGCCCAAGGTACCAAATTTGGTGTCCAAACAAACCAACAAAAGCAGCAAGAACCAGAGAGGCAGGAAGGCATGCGCCCAGAGGTCCGCGCAGCACAGCAGCCAAAGGACCCGGGTGCTCGCACTGAAGACAGAAGATTATTTGCCCATTCTGGTACAAGTGACTTCAGAGGACAGAAGCAGGGACTGCTCACACACCAGAGCCCATCCCTCCCAGCAGCAAGCACCACATTTCAGTTCCAGTCTCCTTCAGCACCAGGCACAGCAGAGCATTCTACCCCCAGCACAGCCTGAGGGGTGCTGGGGGAGAATAAACCAAGTTTCCCCATGTTGCTGACCTGTTAGATAGAACACCCCATCATCTCTGCGCTTCACAATGATGTGATCTACTGCCAAGGTGATAGGAACAGGACCAGGGGAGGTAGGGTACACCCGTGGGCTGTCATCCTGAGAAAAAAAAACCACAAAGCAGAGAAGAAATTAACTGTTGTGACAGCTCTGGCAACTCTGCAAAGGATTCCCCTTGCCCCCAGCCTTCACAGGAGCAGCGTTACTGATTGGCAGCTCTGCCAGAGCTCACCAAGGTCACCCACCATATGGAAAAGCGTGGCTGTATATACGAGGCTGCACGTGAGTGTTAATCTGTGTAGAAAGCACTCCCACAGCTCAGACCCAAGTTCTGTCATATCCATAACAAAGGTTGAGGAGGGGCCTACAACCATCACCCCGAAGGCTGCTCTCACAGTTGTCATCCTACGAATTCCCGATTCACACCCCTAGCCGAGATTCCTTAGCCAAATAAAAAAAAGCCAGTATCCCTTAGGCTGGAGGTTTTCATGCTGCTGTGCAGCAACAGTGGTTCTTGCTTTTCAGTGGAGCCAAAGCATTGCTTTCAAACAAGTTTAAATCAAGAACTTCTGTCAGTGCCCCCCTCCTAAATATCAACCAGCTCTCACACAATGTTTTTCATCCGTAATTCTTTAAATGTTTACAGAAAAGGTCAAACGTTTCCCATTTCACACAAGCACTTGAAGGAAGACGTATTTTATTTCTTTCCCTTGAGTCTGCAAAACAGGACATCAACAAAGCTGGGGAGAGAATCTGAATGTCAGGCTCCCATTTCTCCACAATCTGATCACTCAACAATTCCATTGTGTTACTCATTCATCCCTAAGGCAGTTTTTAGACGCAAGATAAAACAGTACCAGGAAAACAGGACCTCTACAGAGGCCCACAGCAATCCCACAGCATCCTTTCCCAAGCAGGATCTTACAAGTGAGCTCTGCCCAGGCTACCATCCTGGGGGGGGGGAATCTCTCATTCCCCATACACTCACCTTCAATGTGATTTTGGCATCCACAACTTCTATTTCCATGGGGATCACCTCTGGAATGATTTCATCCTCAAGAAAGGGGCCAAGGTTGGTAAGGAAGGACATGCAGAGCTCTGCTGTGTAATTGTGGACCAGCATATGAAGGAAGCCATTCTGAACAGCGAGTGGGGAATGCACAGCAGCATTAGGTCCTACTTCAAGGCGTAAGCACACTTCGGGCTGGGCCTCACTGCCTTCAGGGACTGAAGGCTTCTCTATACCTGGATCTCCTAGAGCTAGAGGAGAAAGATTTCATTGCAGAAGATGGCATCACTGATAAGATATAAACTCAAGATAGGTATCTTGAATAGCCCTGTACCGTCCAGACGCAGAACGGAGTCAAGTTCACAATGCCAGCAGTCTGAAATCATCCTTCACACGAAATGAATCCAAATTTCAATCAACTACGAGTCCACATTACTGAAACTAACACCAGAACCGGCCCGTTTAAACTCCCAGGGCCATCCCTCTCTCTCAGCATCTCAGCACACTTTAAAACCAGCCTTCGCTTTGCACAGACACGAGTTTACCGAACTCACCACCCGCTCTCCAGAGCCGACCAGTCTCTCCACCACCCAACTGGTATCCCACTTCGCCCCCTCGCGGCCACCGGCAGTACTGTTAAGGGAAGGACCAACATTCCAAGACCGCTCCTGTTTTCACTTGAAGTTTTGGGTCGTAGTTGCTTTTGGTTTCGTCTTTTTTGGAGTTGGCTTGGTTCTTTTGGTTGGTTAATAGTTTTGTTTGTTTGTTTTTCAGGGTTTGTTTACTGCCCTGAAGCATTATTACCCTAGCCCAGAAGCATTATTCTCAGGGCAAGAATAACTTCAGTGTTTCCCTAGATAGCTTTACTCCCTCTTTTAATTCATTCCATGCATCCTAGCAGCAGTTAAAGAATCCTAGTCAACGATTACTAGGCACCATAGAACTTGACTGTGTAGGCACCTTGGAAACACCTTAAATACCTGATTTGAACCACTGACAAAAGATTCTCAGCATTCACACTCCCTCACACGCAAGTCGTCTTCAATCCTAAACACAATAAACGTTAACACTGAAGTACCAGTTAAAATGGAATGTTCCCTGAGGGTGGCCGATATAAAAGCCATTATTTATAAAAATGCAGCTATAAAAGCAGCAGACTCCAAGAGCCAGTGTCTTACCCAGATAGCCACGCAAATACTGCCACATTCCAACGTTGTTCAGCTGCTCTGGAACCACCTTCATTACTTGTAAAGCAACAGACAAATCATCACCTCGTGCCTCTATCCCACAGTTCACCTCATTCATCTTCAATATGAGGACGGACACCTGAAACAGAAAGGGACCAGCCCACTCACTAAAGCAAACACCACCCCACGATTCACTTCCAGATTCACTTGGGAGACAGCATGAGAGTGAAAAGGAACAGAACTCTGACCAGCTGAAGGCTGGGGTCCTCACTCTGTGAAGTCGAGCTGTTTATTTCAGGAGACACTCCACCCTCCTCCTCTGCCATCAGGCTTGCTCTACTGCCTGTGTCATTGTGGACCTGAGGAAGATGCCCTGAAGGAAGAGGCTCCAGGCTGGGTTCTGAAATGGAAGGAACAACAACTTGATCCTGTTTCTTTTCCTGGTTTTAAGAAGTCCTGATCTCAGTATCTGCCTGCATCTCAGGGCCTATTGGCCTATAATACCATCCTCTAGGGAACTCTCTCCAGCTCCTCAGATGAATTTAAGCAATACAGAGCTGAAGTGAAAGACGCCCACAGAAATGCTCAGTGTACCCTCCTTCCAACCAGCCCTTACTAAACCCTTCCTAAACGCTATGTACCATCCAGCCACCTGCACACAGCGACAGTCCTTGCCCCGGTATGGCCAAACGCCTTACACCACCATTGTTATGTGCAGGGGTCACCCTCCCCACTTATTTATACTCCTCCTCTCAAAGAAAGGGCATCTATAAAAGCAGAAAGAACCACTGTGGGTGAACTGCTCACGACCTTCAAAAAGAAGGACCGGCACAAGTGAATCCCATACGAACACAACTCACTTGCCCACGCAGAAAACTGTTCACCGGTGTGAAAAACGAGTGGGGAAGCGGATAAAGCCAAGTGCTTGTTACCAGAGTCTGTGAGCATCACAAAGCCGTCGCTGCCATCGCTGTCCACAGACAGCCCGTCCTCAGGGCCGCTCCCATCCACAGACGTGGTGTCAAAGGAATGCTGGGATGCTGTCCTCTTCATGGAGAAGAAACGCATCCGGCTGCTGCCACCCCCGCCTGGAGTCACCGCTCCCTCTTCTGCTTTGGGCACAGAATCCCTACCAAAAAAAAAGAAAGTGATAAAGGCAAACGGCTTAACCTCCAGATTGTACAGATATTGGGCTGCACTCTGAACACTTGCAAGTCAGACTCTACCGCATTTAGACCATCCCCATGAGATGAAGATCCAACCTATCTCTAACCCAAATGATATGGAAAGAAAGGGAGCAGTCAGCCTACATTTCCCCCCTTCCCAGCAGCCTCGCTGCTGCTATTGTGAAGCCCAGGAGGATGGCCGACTCACTTGGCTGGGGGGAGAGAGAGCATCTTCTGCATGGTGGAGGTCATGGAGGTCATCTTCTCCCGGCTCAGGCTCAGGGCGTCTTTTGTTATAGACATGGCTTCTTTGGTGAGGTCCATAGTCACATGCAGAGCTTCCTTCGTGGCGTCCTTTGTGATATGCAGTGCACTAGACAACTCCACCTCTATGTTCTTCAAAGGGATGAGTTCTGCCTGGCCATTGAGAGCGAGATTTCCTCTCCCCAAGGGCTGCGTGTCTGAGGTTGGGCTAGAAGGGAGAGCAGGAGGGCTCTGGGGATGGCTGCTGCTCTCTGCTGGCCTTTCTGCAGCCAGGGCTTCCACAGCTTCATGTGCTTCCTCTATCAAACCTTTCTCCTCTATGCTCTTGCTATGGGGAGCTGTACTGAGAGCTCCATCACTTGCAGACCTTGGGAGTGTCTCCAGCGGCACACTGGTACCTGTATTTTCAATTCCACTGTCCTCTGGCACCTCTGAGGTACTGCACACCCCCTTCTCTGAGCTGGTCTCTGACTTCAGCTCCTTCTCTTCAGCTGCCAGCCCCTCCTTGCTGTCCGAAGGAGAGAGCTCAGACTCGATCAGGCTCGTTGTGTCCGAGTCAAGGGATCTGGGTTCCAAGACAGACCCTGGTGCGGGGTTCATGAGTAGGGCCACTTCGGCACTATGGAACATAACTCCTACGCAAGCAGACATGGGATCTAAAGGAGACCCAGTCACTTCCTGGGTATCTTGGGCCAACTGCTCCTGTAATGTCTGCAGAACTTCCTTCATCCTGAGCAGCACCAAGTACTGGTAGTGGTTGAGCCGAACTTTGACGTGAACAGATGAGGACACAAGCACATGGATATCAGCAGAGGCTTCCAGCTCTTTATCATCTACTCCATCATCAATTTCACACTCGGATTCTCCCAAGACATCCATTGTCTCTGGGACCTTGTAGATGTTCTTCAGATCTTGGTCAGTCTTTGATCTTTGACAAACCCCATGTTCTCTGGAAAGGTTCTCATTTTTGGGGTGATTGCTAAAGCTGGCAGAAGGCTTAACCTTCAACTCAGAGGCAGCCAATTCCTGCCGTTTAGATATCTGAGCTTGCCCCCATCTCTTGGGAAGGCAGGCCCAAATGGAAAGGGGAAAAGGGTCAACAAAGCTAAGGGCTCTGCCCTTTGAGCTTTCAGCCCCCTCAAAGTCCAGGGAAAGCTCAGTGAAATACATAGACCACAGATCTTCAGAGGCAGAGGTTTTGTGTCGTAGCTGGGGAAAGCCTGGATTCTTCCGAGGCCTATCGTCCACCTCGTACGCATGGCGCAAGAAAAGCGTGTGGAGGAGACTGAAATTGTCCCGAGACCTCGGGAACTTCGTGTAGCTGGAGTGGAAGAACTCTGAACTGGCAAATTTACGGAAGAGGCTCTGGAGGTCCTGACAGCTGCAGAAGGAAGCGTGGCGGGTGTTGGTGGCAGTCATCTCCGACGTGCAAACGCAGAGTGTCTGTGGGCGATCTTGATGGTCAGTGACTTTCTTCTCCACGGGGATGTTAAGCTACAGGAGGAGAAAGACGTTACAAGAGAAATTAACAGAGACTTGTCCTGGTCATTTACGCAGGTCAGCTATGGAATATATAAGCAATTGAGAAGTCTCGGTCTCTACTAATATCCCACGAGCTGGACTAGACTCTCAATTTATCCCCCTCTGAGAAAGTAAATAAAATTTACAAATCAGGGAAGAGAAACCGGACATGAGGGAATTTAAACTGAGTTTTATTTTAAGTTCTTTTACCATCCATAGCTTCTGTAGCAGCTCAACTTACAACATTCACTTTGATCTTTCTCTGCAAGGACTTACCACACTTGAGGCCTTCAAGCCTCCTCACAAAACTGGTAACAAGGGTAGTCAATGACAAATGCCGTAGGACATCAATGCAGCAGATGTAAACCCATTGGGAACGGAATGAGAGTCATAAGTGGTTTCCAGAGGCCAGAAAACAACAATTTTTGACTACCTGAACCATCAACTTGTCCTTGAAACTGTTTTCACAAATACAGACTTGCCTATTCTGGACTAGAACTCAAGCACCTGTTACTGCCCACAGATCAAAACAAAACTAACGCAAATGGTGGAGAGAAGGAAGTTAGCGAAAGGCAGAAGTTTTGTTTTCTCGCTCTGGACTCCGGCTGTGTCCTGGTCTCGTGTTCCTTCTGCAACAGGGAGGCACTAAAGACTGGGAAAGGAAGGAAACAAACGGTACCTTCAGCCGGAAGCCATCCAGTCGAACATCAACATGCTCATCACGCTTGCCTGAGTCCTCCAGCTTGTAGATGGCTTTGAACTGCTCCAAGCTGCGATAAAGATCCAGACAGAAGAGGTTTATCCAGAGCACGCTTGCTGTATCCAGGGTAAGCATCAGGCCATTCAGCTGTACGTACAGGTTTGGGCATGGAACTAGAACAAAACAGAACCGAGACAGATTAATAGCAGCAGAAAAGGCCCTTCAGGCGGTCTGCAGCTCAGTGCGTAACCTGCACTGACACCACCAACGCAGAGGGCTTCAACACCCACTGGAAGACAGACCTCTTGACAAAAGGGAGAAGTGCACCAAGGAAACAAGGTGTTCCAGGTCTCACCATCAAGCCACCTGCAGAACACCCAAAGCACCTACAGTCCTACTCCAGTGTTAATCAGTAAGGCAGAACCCCAAGAGCTGGGCAAACAGCAGCTCCCTCAGTATGTTCCTGGATACATTATTCTGCAAGCACAACTTTGCCTCCACGTTTTGCACCAGGCAAACTCTACCCTACCTTCCCACAGGCCAAAAAAAATTTAAAAAATTGGAACGGCAAGCGTCAGAAAACTAAAGAAAAATGGACACCCAGAGAATATGTAACAGGGTTAACACACCTGAAGAATTAAGAGTTAACTGATTATTTAAGAAACTTATGAAATAAGGTGCTAACCTTGGTGTATTACCTGGAAAGTCCTGATTGTCTGGGAAGTAATACTCCGTGAATTCAATATGGATTGCAGAGACCTGATCAGGGAGCTTGAAGAATTTTTTACTACATGAAAGCAAGGTGGAGGGTTTCTTACTTTGTTGACCAGCCGTGGAAACCTGAAAAACACAATGGTATGCAGTTGTGCAGGATCCAGATTTGGCAAAAGAAAGTGTCCCAGTAACCCTGCAGTCTCCTGTATTCAATCCACTTCATTTACACATCAAACACACTCTCCTTTCAAGCAAAAATAAAACTTTTTTCTACCTTCCAATATTGTCAACTCCGTTCCTTTGAGGGAATTTAGTTCTTTGTGTCTCCTGTCAGCGCTAGTAAGAGCCATGACAATTAGAATTAGGCAACGTGAATAAACAGAACTGAAATCTGTTATAGCTTGCTTCAAGATTAACAGCACGTTGGGAAGTCCATTATAGTACCTGGTACTGACTATGTTCTTGCAATGGTTATAGGGTATATGGATGTAGGGCCTGACCCAGTCTAGTGATGCTTTCTGTCATGGGTCAGAAAGCATGAGGGAAGGCTTATTTCTCCTCTGTCAAAAATCCGTATCCTCACCAACTTCTCAAATGCATGAGATCTTGGGTCTGCCTAATGCTTGATGCAAGTTCAGGTGGGCACAGAGTGCAGAAACTGTGGTTACACACGTCATTTCCTCTGAACGTGAAAATTATCAGCAGTTCATACTTGGTTTAAAAGTTTTACATGCAACATCGTAACAGCATTGGGGTTCTCTAGGCAGAGTTTCGATTGTCTTGGATGACGTCAGATTCGTGTGATTTATTTGAATCATACCAGATTAAATTTCTTTTTTTAAAAGTGACATGCACACCTCCAGGCACTACTGAAACCCCTACCTGGTGCACATCCAAGTCATCCACTCGAACCACCACGCAGCTGGACCGAAGCCGGTTCCAGGGAGGGTGCCGGAGTCGCGGCAAACTTGTGGGAGGTAAACGGCCTTTCTCTACGGGACTTTTATGAGGACTCAGTGAAGTATCTGCGGGGATGGTAAAACAGAACCAGCAGGGTTTTACTCATCTCCTTTGCAACAAACTTCACCACCCATACCAACACATACATGCTTACAGAGAAGAATTAACCACCCCCAAATTAGAAAGACGGGCGCAGCTAGGCAGGAAAAACCCCTTAGGACTTTTGAAGGAAGAACACTGTGAAAGATGAGTGTGCTCTGTAGAAAGAGAATACATTCTTCAGCCAAGCTTTAAGTATTTAATTTACTCCTTATATACTCACTTACAGAGAAACTCAACAAATAAGCTAGGAAAGTGAGCACTGCAGCCTGTCCACTCTTGCTGCAGTGTTATTCCAGTATGACAGCCACTTCCCTTTGCCATTAGATTTGATTTTTAGTGTGCTATGGATCTCTGCACCAACAAATCAGATAACTAGAGATATTGCTGGATGGAGCACAATCGTTACCATCTCTTGCTTTACTAGGAGTTCTATCAGATGCTATTACCTGGTTTCCTTTTGAAGGGGGAAAGTGGAGTCCTGGCAAATGCAGGGTCCGTTTCTTCATAAAGGTTCTCAATCTTGCTTTGAAATTCACTGACCAGCTTCTTTGCCCACTGTCCCCGTGTTTCCATTGCTTCACTGTACCTCACCCAATGCTTGCAGGCGTCTCCTGCACAAAAGCAAACATCCTGGCTTTAAAAATGAGGTTCCTGGATCCACACAACCCTCCTGTGCCCCTCAAACATAGGCAAATCCGTACAGCATTCCTCTTTATTGATATTGGATTTGAAATATGCAATATGCAGCGTACTAAGAGCTTGTGAGACAAGCACAGACTTTCACACAACAGAGCTGGTCCTACCAGCAAGTGTTCCAAACTCAAGTGTTGGGAAGAATGCCAAGGTCACTTTTCCTCGATTCTTCAGTTAACCACAAACAGATTTTCTCCTGGGATACATCCTATAACCCTTCCAAATTGATTAGGCACATGTAAGAACCAGATCCAGAGCTTAAGCAATTGAAAAGGAATCCAAAGTTTCAACTTAATGTCTTTACAACAGACAGCAACTTATTCCTCTCTTTGTACTCTGCTCTCTGCCAGCAATTTGTCAGTCATCCACTGACAGGTAAATGAGATTAACCCTGCCCGTGAAGATTTAGGTCTCAAGTCCTTTGTGTCGCCTTTCTTCCAGTCCTGCTGGAAGCCATATAGCAGCATTGCTCTTCAAATTCTTTTTTATCCCCCTCCTCAAGCTGGGAGGCCAGGCCACAGGCTCGCCTTACCTGCCCTGTGGAAAGGATAATAGTCAAAAGCCATCCTCCTGAAGGTCAGCTGTATGGCACCTCCCAGCATCCCATGCTTCAAAGCACCTGTGGAAAACAGAATAAAGGAAACCACGATCAGCTCTGCAATCCAAGTCCTGATCCAGAAGAATTCAGAACGACGTTGCTTTGATTGCCACCACTGATGGATTGTCACCATGGACAGTGTTAGGGTATCATCTTTCAGAAAGCTGTATCAAAATCCTGTCCTAGGCAAGGAAAAGGGCAACTGAATGTAACAGGCCAACAGTTTATATCTTAAGAACCAGACCTAGAATCTCAAATAGCAAAATGCAAGATCCCAGTGCTTCCCAGGCCCCTATCAGTTACACTTCCCACTACAACAACCAGCACTTGGGTTTCCAACACCTGCTGGCAGGGCCAGTGAAATAGAGACAACAGAACTGAGCTAAGATGTTGATAACAGGAGCTCAGGAGACAGTGACACACAGACCAATTCAAAGATATCTCTAACAGTGATGGATGTGGGTAGAGAAATTTTTTTTCTTTTTTTAAAGGGAAGATGCATAAAAACAAACAGTACAACTTGGATCAGATATGGCTGTGCAGAAAGAGAGGGGTACATTTGCCTCAAAAGAGGAAAAAAAAGTATGTAGAAGTATATGTCAGTAGGGGGGAGCTAGGAGTAAAATGGGCACCAGTCAGCAAAGTCTTCCTTGCCGGGAAATAGCTGTCAAAGATGGCAAAGAATCCTTGTAGCTACACTACTGCCAACGTCCTGTACGCTGTCAAAACTAACGTTTTCTCACCAAGTGGAAGGATCACCCTTTATTCCCATTGCTCAATACCGGACCATTCCTAGAGCATATCCTCTGTCACTTCAACTAGGTCACTGGCAACCACATCCACTGATGAACTTCCCCATGTTTGTCCCATGGAGCCAAGAAAGTTTCCAGTACCTAGTTCAGACATGCAGAACTGACCTCTCCACCAGCCTAACACCTGCCTGTTGCACCACTGGGAAACAGTAACATGGACAATGCTTATTTTCAAGAGGAAAATCCTCCTTCAAGACAGAAAACTGCTGACTGGGTTCATGTTTTCCTCCAGCAGTGCCCTCCTGACGCTGCTCTCAGTTACCTGACTCTCGAGTGTGGCTGTCATCGCAGATGTGCAGATCCAAGTGTGAGATGAGGAGGTGGTACGAGGACTCTTTCATGTCATGCTTATCGAAGTACTGACCAATGCTACTCGCATTTGGACTGACTCCAAACGGCTGAGACCAGGACTGCTGGGTACTTGGAGCAGGCGGTGTGATCTATTAGGGAGAGACAAGCTCAGTAAGAACTAACAGAAAGCAAAACCAAACCAAAAACAAAACAAGGAGAGGTTATAATGCAATCAAAACCAACTCATGCAATCTTCCAGACTGCAGGGCATCAATTTATAAAAACTGAATTGTGAGTCCAGAAATCTGGATCCTTTCCTATGTTCTCATGAGCAAAACTCTTTGTCTGTGGTTGTGCCTCCTCTACATGAAGCTACCGTTCACTTACCTTGAAGCACGCTTTAAGGCTCCTGGACAAAAAGGGCTGAGTATTCCTGATCCCCCCCCCGCCCCTTCTATGTAATCTCACCGCACTGTGTGCATCGGCCTCCTTCCCCACAGCTTCCACCACCAGCAAGGATATCCCTCTTCCCTCATCCTTGTCTCAGAAAACACCTTTTGTCCCCTGCCCTATGTATTTATTTTGTGACATTCATCAAACAATTACTCAGCACAGCAATTTGAAAACGAAGAAAGTGGCAAGGGAAGCTCAAGGTTACTGGCAGAAGCAGCTGTGCTAAGGTTCTCACACACTGCTAAGCTATATGTGAGTGAAAGAACAACTGCAAAAATCAAGAGCTTTCTCCAGAGTATTAAGCATAAAAAAGAAACCCAAACAACAGTGAAATGGGACGCCAGTGTTTTCCCTCGAGCATCACAGCTCGCTATGGGTTTATGTCAGAATTTATTATACTAGTCCCTTCCCCCAGGCCTTTGCAGATTGTCAAAGGCTGAAAAGATTATTCCTAGAACATATTTATTCCTTATTACCAAATCAAATCCTCGTGGGACCCCCTGCAACTTTCCATGTGCCAGCCAAATCTGGAAAGCCATGCAACTTAAGACCACTTTTTCCTCCACCATCAGACAGAATGTAGCCCGTGACTATGTATGAACGTTCTCTGCTGCTTATTGGCAATGAATCCAACTCCTTTGGCCACTTTACTCAACAACAGCACCCAAAATCCACACAATGCTGACCTGACACTAACTCCCATCAGGGAGATGCTCTGTGAGCAAGGGCCAGACGCTGCACAAGCAGAAACTGTCTCTTCCACCTTGTCTTCTCTTTTTTCCTGGCCGACCAACATCCAAATCATGACTCGCTCACCTGTACAGACTCTGGTGCCAAGCTTTTCCTCTGCTGGGCAGACTTCTCCATGGCTTCACTCAGAGACTCCGCGTATTTCATCATCGCTTTCAGCTGAGAGTCTGTCAGCACCCAGAGCAGGTCATCGAGGAGAAACATCAGCTTAGATGCCATCACATTGCAATCTTTGGTCTGAAACAGCACAGAGCAGTCAGGGGGTTTTAAGAATTGCAGCCATACACATACATCCTTCACCACACAGACGCTGTAGCAGAAACAAGAGAGAATGCTCTGAGCTTCTCTCTCAGATGAGTTTATCTGGGGGATGTCCACAGTACCTCCTCTGAGAAGTAGTCAAAACCACCTTCTCTTTAGGAGGCAAATTGCTCACTGGTTAAAAAAAAAAAAAAAAAAAAAAAGATGATAGATTGTTTAATTTGTTTTTTATCATCACATTTCCACTGACAGCTAAAAATAAGGTTACCAGGCTTTAATCTCCCAGTAAAGAGATGACAGCTCTCCTTGGGATGTTGGAACAGATTTAAAAGCTTCCTCCATACATGTTATCCTCCCCTGGGAAAGAAACTGCTTTGACATTTGGTAAGAACACAGCTGTCTCCAACAGCAAACACAGAGCGATATAGCAGCTTGGGCTCAACGCTTGTGAAGGAAAAGCGCGGTTGCTGAGGAACGTGGGAGGAAATATGCATCATCACTGCACCAGGGGCAGTAAGACCATATCCGGCAAAGTATGGAGGAAACTCTCACCCTTCTCTTGAGCGAGATCTGGATCCTCCCCTGGTTGGTAATGAGCCTCAGCGGAGTAGTAACGGGATCCTGATCGCCATTGTCAGTGGCATCTGCTTCTATCCGAAGTGTCTGCCAGGTGAGCTCTTTGAATGTCAACACCTACCCAGAAGGAGAAAAATAGGAAAAAGAGAAGATTTTCAACAACTTCAAGGACTGAAACAAATGCTTAGCAGATGTGGAATGAAACAAGGCCACAGACAATCAGTCAATGCACTTTTCTTCTGTGATCCCAGTACAAAACCACAATCATCTCCCAAGTAACATCCAACCCCCTCTCTCACACCGAGTTTAAAACCAGACAAACCATAAGGGCACTCCCACCTTCTCCAGATTCATTCTCTCACAGGAGAGGAGCTCAGAGAAAGCTCTGAACACAAGTCAGCTCTCCGCCACCCTGTTCCAGCAGATGGTAGGCGAGCTCACCGAAGCTCCCCACCATCACTGTATGGGAATTCAGGCACCAGCCCAGCAGTCCCCTGGGGCAGCACAAGCGTCACTCTTCTGTGCACGTTATGACAGGCAACGTAAGACAACTCTTTACCTCTCCTCGCTGCGGGTCAGTAATGCGGGTGAGTCGCAAGTCACTCTGTTGCCAGTTCGGGTTGACGCTGTAGCCTTGGAGCTGCCATAGCTCAAAAGAAGCATGAAAGGCCTTGGAGTGAATCTTGATGGTGATGGAATTGACAACGATAAACATCCCCTCCACGACCTTTTCGGCAAAGCCATATTCACTGCAAAGAGAAGATCCCTCAAAGTCATCACCTGTTACAACAAAAGGCCCGGTAGTGGTAAGGCTCCACACAGAGACACTCCGGGGTTTATAAGCAATATTAGAACCCGTTAAACCTGAGTGCAGAGGCCACTGGTTAACCATCGAGACCAACAGCCACCTACGCCCCAGTAGTATGACAGAAAGAAACCACAGAGCTTGGGGTCTGACCTTTGACCTGCAGCCAGAGCAATGGGAGACTGTCCGTTGGGCGGCCGAGGCTCTTCGCATGTTCGCATCTCCACCTCCACTTTATCCAGGTACTGCAAAGACAGAACATGGGACTAAATACAAGATCAAAACTCGGGCTCAGCCTACCAGCCTTAGGTCTGAGACTCCGGGGCAGGGATAAACAAGCTCTGGGGTGTCATGTGTTAAAGCTCTCACACCATCAGTGCCAGGATCATTGGGTAATCTGGATCCCCAGAAGCGGAGGGAAAACAAAACAACGAAAAAACAGGCACAAGGTTGCCCTGGACTTCACTGAGAGCTCAGCTCCACCCTGCAGTGAAATGTGGGTCTCACGGGAGGTCACTCATCGCCAAACAGACTATTCTCAGAACTCCCCTTCCCCTACATGCTATGGGCGTGGAGGATTTAGGTCAAAAGAAAGTTTGAGCATGCACTTCACAGTTTCCCTTTGCAGAATTTTTCTCAATTAGGAGAGATTAAAAAGAGTGAGGCAGAAAAGAAACAAGCAAGAGAAGAAACATTACCAGGCAGATTGGGTGTGTTTTCAGCTTTGTCCACTGGATCTGAAACAATAAAGTGGAGGTCACAACAGTTATCTCTGAATTAGAAAAAGTTTGAGAAATTGCAGGAAATCATTTGAGCCCCATTTCTCTGAGAAATGACCACAGTAACAATCCATCGTGTCTCACTATCCAGGTCAAAGAGGCTCACACAGACAAGTGAAAAGGCATTCCAGCCACCAGACCTCTAAGTCCAGCTTCGCTTTTGGATCTCACGTATCATCACCCAAGTAACGGCTGTTCTGCAGGTCAAATTCTGATTTTTCATGTTCCTTTACGGAGAATGCTCTTGTCCTTAAAGGGTTTACAATTGACTGCTGCTGTTACTGGAAGTTAGGTAACTCTTTTGAAGGCTGTGCACAAACGAAAAAGATCCATTTTATTTTCTTACAGCAACCCTTATTCTGCAGTTCTCGTAGGAGGGAGAACAAATGTTTGTTACTAAGTTAAGCAGATCTGACTCCAAAAACAGAGCGGATCAGATGAGTAAGACAGACTCGTTTTATTGTCACTTGGCAGAGTAGAAGCACATTTCTTTTATAGCAAGTCTCTCCAATATACCATAAACTTTTGCATTCGCGTAATGCGACTATGGTTAGTACCAACAGAGATTAAACAATCTGGCGTTTCACGTCAACCGAAAAAAATCGATTTTTTGCTCTAAAAAGCACAAGGAGGAAGAATTTGTGAAAGAGTTCAGTGTGTAAAAGTGCAAGTGCACGCACAATTTCAGCAATTACGCACATAACTGTGGGCATAAAGGCTGACTGAGCGCAGAGAGCGCAGCTTCTCTCATGCACTGTTCACGCATTTCCTACAAATGGCATTTTCAGCAATTAAGACTCAAGTTCAATTTGTTTCTACAATACCTCACAGCATAATTAGGCTTTCAGAGAACCGCACTCCATTTCTCTCTGCTTCCTATTCCTGCTGGAGATCTCTGTTACTTCTTTAGCATTAAAAAAAAGTCAGCGGGGATGAGGGAAGACACAGAAAACTCCTCCGCTATCAAAACAGCAGGGAAATGGGAGGGAATGACCAGAGAGGTCTGTACAATCTTAAGTGACATGGAGGTGATGAACAGGGAACGATTGTTCACCGTTTCTTCCACTAACAGTACCAGGAGGTTATCAACCAAAACTAGTATATGCAGACTTGATACAAGCAAAAGTAGGTGTGGTGAAGTTGTGAAATTCTTTGCCACAGCACACTCTGGATGTTAAATAAGTAACTGGGTCCAGAAAGGATCTGGGCAAACTCCTGGAAATTCATCAGTGGCTATTAAATACAAAGACCTCACTGCTGGCTTAACAAGTCACCTGAGGGGAGGAGGGACCACAGCACACTTTTCCCGTGCTTCTCTCAGCACCCTCTGCCGCCTGCTGCCGGCCACCATCAGGGGCAGAGCGCTTGCCAAAGGCTGCCCTTGGTGACACCTGCTGTGGCCACCTCAGAGCGTTCAACCAGCAACCCTCACGCCTCGAGCAAAGGGTTTGAGATGTCTGGAGCAAATCGCACCACGATTCCTCATCAGAAACTCCCCAGGGACAAACAGAAGCTGCCAACCGAAGGCCCCGGCTGCGGCCGGAGACGCGAGCGCAGCCCCCTCTGCTCACCCTGATCGATGCCTTGTTGCAGTAGACCCGAGTGATGGCAAGCCAGGTGGGCAGCTCCAGCACATTCTGCAGCACCTCTTCATCCAGCTCCAGGTTGGTCAGCTGCCCCTGCCCTTTCAGCGTGCTCAGGTTGATTTTGTCTGGAGAGAGATTCTTGGTAAACCTACAAGAGAAGAAAGAGGAGATGCTAAAAACAACCCCCAGCAAAGCTGCTGAGACTAGAGGAGCCTTTAAGAGAGCTATTCTAAGCACAAGAATCTGCTTGCTGTTTTGCTAAACCCTTTCTGACATTTTTAAACCCAGGGCATGTTGGTTGCTCAGAAAAAAAATGTCTTTACACTTTGACATTTGAAGGACTTGTTTGTTTGTTTGCTTTATATCAAATTCAAGTTGGAGAAACTGAAAATGCCTTCTAAAGCACTGGGAACCTGGAAACCCGCAAAATTGCCCTAGGGCAAAAACAAAGAAAACCAAAGCCAAACTGCAACAGGTTGGCAATTTTACTCCCCCCCAAAAGTGCCATATCAGAGGTGAAAAGTTTAATTATCTAGATTCTTTTTTAAGGTTTTGACACAGGAAAGTAAAAGGTCATTAATAAATTACTTTTATGGCTGCGTCTTTAAACACCAGTCTCACAATCCAGCCTGCTCTTTGGTCAGCAGGTCCAAACATGCAGCCTAACCCCCCTCCCTAGTGACCAGCCCAAGCTCCAGCCCTCCTCTCCTTTTGGCAGCCAGCAGCTGCTGCTCTCTCGGGTTGCAATTCCTCCTCCCAAGGGCTTCTGCTGTTTCCACCTCCCTCGTATGCAGCCTAGTATCTTCAGATCCCTTATGAGCCCAAGATTTAAATGCAATGGATGAACCAATTTCAGCAGGACTGCTCACGAGCGGCGTGTTCTGGTGTAGATCTGAAAACCTCTGACTTCATTAAAACCACCATGGCCCCTAAGGAACCAGAAGAGCCAGTTCAGAGGGCACTAGGCCACAGAGGCTGCACGTGTGTCAGCAATACCTCTCCGGGAGGGCTTTCTCCCTCAAACAACCCTTCTGTGCAGAAGGAGCTGCCACCAAAGGAGCAAGGCAGCTTGCACGCCGCAGTCACAGCATTCCAAGTTGAAGCCTTTCTGCCAAACAACTTACTCACTCCTGAAGCCAGGGCTTATTCCAGACATTCCTCCACGCTAATGCTAATTCTAATTCTGTACAGTGGTCCAGAAAGTGGAAGAGAAAGAAAGACCCTATTGTCAGCATAAGCAGGATTAGGCTCAGTTAGTCACACGCTGCCATTCTCTCTCCTTTCCCTGCACCAGCAGTGCGGGCCACTTCTCTGTGAAGGGCACAAAGGGCATCTTGAACACAGTCATTGCTCAAAGAGGGGAGGGGAGGAGGAACCAGAGCAACACAGCCAGGGTGGCAGCTGATGTGGCCACCGGAGGAGCACGAAGTGGAGTACAAAACTGGCTGAGGCACCACAGCAGCTGCTGGTCAGTGAGCCCAGGGCTTCCTGGGGTGAAAGGGCCTGCCCAAAGTGAACATTTTGTAAGCAGAAAATCTGACGGACGGTGAAGAGCCACTGATGTCACCCCCACGCTACCGATGCGGCAACTCCTGGAGGACGAGGGTGGCACAAACAGCTGTGAGTTTGTGCTACTACTGCCTTCTACCTTGATCCCTGCCACTGTAGAGTCCTCTGCTGCCACAGAAGCCTGAGTCAGACGTTCACTGTGTCATGCTGTCACCTCCCTGCCCTGAGCTGAAGGCCCACACTGACAGCTGATTAAAGCCCAAGTTCATAACACACCTGCCAGCATCTCAGGCTGACACATTCACTTTAAACTTGTTACTCCCTCTAACCAGAGGCCCTCTTGTTTAAACACACCCAGGACGGCAGCCAAGTTCAACACTGCTTCTCAGCATCTGTACAAAGAAATAACATATTCCAGAGTCTGCTACAGCAGCTGCTCCGCTGGCGGGGAGATGCAGGAATATGCTGAGCGTCTGTAAGATTTGCACTTGTGAGCACCCTCCATCTCAGACACTGCTGAAAATTAGACCAAACACCTCCAGAGGCAACACGTGAGCATCCTCATCCTGCATTAGAGAACCAGCTCTGTTGAAAGTTGTTGTAATCATGTCCCCTTGGGACTGGATGCCAAGAATAAACTAAATACAACCTGACCAGGTAGATAATCGAAAGCACTTGGCACTGTTAAGCTCACAGGCTGCTGTGGGTAGTGATCAGCTTACAGGTGGGGAGAGGCTGAGGCGCTGAGCAGCTTTTTCACACTTGTAAAGGATCAAAACCCCGGTGTCTCGAATCCTCATCCCATCTTAGCACGCTTAGATGGGGAAGCTGCTTTCCGCTGGTAATGCACAAGAAAAATACAAGGACACATCTAAACCAGAGCGGTTTACTTTTATTTAGTGTGTGCATGTATAAAAAAACCCAGTAACACAGTGAAAGGACACTAAAGCTGTGAAACAGGACACTGGTGGAGTGAGTGGTATGAAACATGATCTAGCCAAAAACAAATAGCTGTTTGTAATCATCTACAGGGAAAGGTTGCAATGATCCCGCTGAACAGATAAGAAAACCACCACGAATACTACCAGACTCCACAGAAGAATACTTTTCACAAGCCATTCTCAACATACCAAGACGTGCCTTTCCACCCTCGAAGGAGAGGTTACAGACCCCACCAATGACAGCACAACAGAAGCTGCAAGTTGTAGAAACACAAATCTAAAACTGAAACAAATTCTCTCTTTTAAAACACACAATCGAAATTCCTGAAGGCAATCCTATGACGAAGGCCCCCGTTCTCAGTTACTCCCCTGTAAAGGAATCTGAGCTCTTTAAACGGAATAAGCTTCACATTAAAGACATTTTGGTACAGGTAATGCCTGTTAGATGGGGCTTACACGAATAAAACAGATGAAGTGTTCCTGTGAACTCAAGAGTTCAGAGATGCCAAATCTTCATTACTTCTTGAAAGGAACTGCTTTGGCCTCTGCCAGGGGAAGGAAAAAGCAGCGAGAGCAGACAATTTTAGATTGTTGTTGGCAGACTCGCTCCATTCATAGTCATCAACAGTAACATTTTTGGCAGCATGGATTGCTGTCTTACAGAAAAGTGAATGAAAATGGTAGTAGCTATTAGGAAAACTGACAGTGTGGGATATTTGCCTTTTTTTTTTTTTTTCAGCTCTAATGGAAGTCACATCGTGCTAAGCCAGTAAACTCAAAGGACAGCACTCCTTTTGAGCTTGCCAGGATTACCATGACAAAAGTCAAAGCAGAAAACCTTTTTCTATCTTCTATGGAATTCTCATGGCAGAGTCACGAGGGCATTTTGCATCTGTGTACACTCAGATGAGCACGCATGCATCCACACTAACAATACCGTGAGCAACATTTGGTCTCTGAAAGCGCCTGCCAGCCAGAAGCAGATCTGCTGCACAATAGCCAAAGGGACCATGGCAGCCACCAGCATCCACAGAAAGCCTTCAAGTGACCTCCAAGGCCTTGCTGCGTTCACAACCGAGGCAATGGGAAAGCTGGAAGCTTCTAACAGCTACAGCTCGGGACGCCCTGCTAGGTCAAGCCTCTTAGCCTGCTGGCTTGCAAAGAGTTTTCCCTGCAGTCTGTTTCCCACTGCTGCTTTCCATTTGCGATGACCCGAGCGTCAGGGCTCTCAATCAGCACTCATAAGAAGCAGACAGACGCAGTCATTAACAGCGCTACCCGAATTTCATAAGCTGAAGGTCTCATCCTAAGAAGCTAACAACACCCAGATGATTTTAAACCTCAACGCCTTCTTGGAATCTGGCCTAAAAGAATGATCTTGGGCAGTTTCCGAGATCACGATTGGATTTGCTCTGAAGCCTCATTTCAGGTTGCAGATGGGGAAGGCACAGGAGTGTCAGTCTATTTGCTCAATGATCAGCTTGAACATATATTTAAAAGTGATGTCACTACTAAAAGAACGACTGCCCGATTCATCAGCTTGCGCATCCAGAGGCCACAAACTCACTGATTGCAAGAGGGAGTTTGGCCAAATCCGATTGCTGGCCCAAAGCCAGGCTATAATCATAAATAATAAATTTATGTTCACATTTGTAGTTGTCTGGCCACACTGTCTCCAACTGAGCAAATACATAGACAGATAATGTCAGAAGATGTCTGAAAAACATAAAACTTCTCTTCAGATCCATCTCTGTCATTACCTTGCTGCCAAGGAACCCTCAGCAGCAGCTTCATCTGCACAAACTAGATTTTCTGTCTCAGCTTATTCTCCTGCAGTTATTCAGTAATCATTGTCTATTGTATATAACCACTACCTACAGCTAAACACATTTATTTCTATTAATATCTTTGTTACCATGGTTATTATACGTGAGAACTAATTAGCAGTACACCAGTGACCTTGATTTTACTTAATGACAAGCATCATCTATTGGCAGAAGCAAGTAACTGTAGGGCTTGCAATACTGGCCATAGCTGCAGATAGCAGATGGAAAAATACTCAAAATCCAAGTAAGCCAGGAAGGGGGTAATTTGTCAGCTGCAACCTGAAAACAGAGAAGCAGTATTGATGGCCTCGGGGAAACTGCTGCAGACAAGGTTCTTGACTTCATAAGGGTAACAGCAAGGGAAGAGATGAAGATTTTCTGCTTTAGTTTCTAACACAAATATGTAATCTAAGCACCTATGGCAGAAGGACAGAAATTAGACATGGGGAAAAAAAAAAATACATCTATATTCTGGCCAATGAAGATTTTCTCCTTACCAAAAATCTCTCCCAGAGCCTTGTCCAGTTTGGTGCTGGACAGGCCATTTAATGGGATTTCCATCTTCCCTGGGAAAATCTTCTACAATGCAAAAATCTCTGTGATAGGACATTTCCCCTCATACTAAACCTTCTTACCTCAGGAGCCAGAGCGCATGTTTACTTGGAAAAGAGGCTCACGACTAATAAAAGAAAAGGTCAGTGACTTCCAACTACAGGAAAGTTTTCAAGGAAGGCAGCAGCAGAAGCTTTAACTGCAAGATATGTGTCCGAGAAAGAACTGAAAAATAATTTTGGAGGGAATAGAACTGAGCAAGTGATCAAAACGTCCATAAAAAAGGAAAAAATAGCTGCCTCAAAGACACACAGGAAGAAGAAGTAAAAGCCCTTTCAGGAAGAAAAGCCCTTTTATTTAAGCTGTTGGTGTAACTGTGGAACAAGCTGTCTGGTGAGCATGCACAGTATTACTCAAGATTGAGAGATTCAGAGTTGCAGACAAGGAAGAGAAACACGCTGAATGAGCAGAAGACAAGACTAATTTCTGCACAGTATTAGACAGTACTAGTACTTATCTAGTTGGTATCACACCAACCTAGTATGAAGCCTTTTAGAATTTAATGGAATCTGATCAACACCAAACCAACCAATTCTTTAGAAGACTGAAAGCACCACATCTTACAATTGGAAATAAACTCTGTAACGCCAGCCCTGCACTGCGTACAGTGTTGGTGCACCCTAGGTACGCCGGTAGGCAATAATACGTACCTTGGTGGACAATGAGGTCCCAACACAACAAGCCTGGTGGCTTCGCCCTACTCCAGTTACACAACAAGCGCTGTACACGCTCCCGTGTAACCCGGTAACAGCCTGCAGCGCTGTACTGACAGGCTCCTTATCAGGGTGGGTTTAAGCACATCCATGTGCCTGTTTACCTGTGCCACTGGCAGCTTTAAGTTATCAGCTTTCCGTTTTTCCAAGCTTCAGCTACACTGTATAGAAGGCTGGCCCACTCAACCACCCAAAGCCAAACAGAGGTTCACACGGGCCACAAAACATCTCTATGAGCAATCAGCCATCTCGGCTCCAAGTTGCCTATCGCCAGACAGCATGGCTACGGGAAAAAGACTGGGAAATTCAATTCAGAGCTACCCTTGCACAGGAAAAAAACCTGGTATTTACTTTCAGGAGTAAGACTGAACTACTACACAAAGCAGGAATGTCAGCTCACTCCTCCCTGAAGTCGGCCTCCCCACAAACTCAGACCCCTGAGGACACTTTCTTGTCCCAACCAGAAAAGGCTCCTAAGCATTCTGATACTGGAGAAATGCAAGGGCTCCAGACTAGGTGAGCTTCTTGCACCACACCCACCGTCAACTGATTTGGTACTAGGAGACCTGTAAAGCAAACCATAAGCTAATCTGTAGAGAAACGAGGCTGGGTTTTTTGGCAGGGGTTGAACTCCACCGCACTGAGGAACTGTTTTACTATTTGTAGCTCGTCAGCTGGAAGCTCGGTAAAGTTGAAATGCCAGCTGCCCCATGCTCTGAAATTTGGAATGCAAACCCTAGTCAGCTGCCAGGGAATTTCCCAAGACTAAACCTCAAGCAAACAGCAACACATGAGAGAAAACTAGGAAGAAACTTACAAATAAACACACTAGTCAGAAGCCCCACTTCTCAGATTTTAAGAAATGATTCGCCCTGCAATACAATCTGCATTTTTGTTTCCAACCTGCAGAAAATAACAGGTCCCTACATAATTCAGACTCAACTGAGCGGCTGCAGAGGAGGTAAGAGCTCAAGGAGTCTAGGAGAAACTAGATGAGGGGAGAAGAGTCACATTTAACAGCCCCTTTTCCTGACCCATCGCACAGTCTGAAGAGTAGCAGTGGTGCGGAGAGGTTCCGCGTGGCCAGCTCGAGGCTCTGCAAAACCCAGCAGCCGATGTGAGGATAGATCCAGCCACACTTTCCTCCTGAGCGACTGAAGTGCAATTTATTTTTGCTGCAACAAGAGTCTATTTAGCATTCCAGAAACGGCACACGCTTCTCTCTTGAGCCGAGTGGAAGCGGTTGGAAACACCTTGCATCCAGCAGCTGACAAGTGCTTCGGAAAACTGACAATCTGGTTCTTTTGGTAAACTGCAGCATAGCAACCCTGATTTTAAGAGATTACTTTCTATGACAGGAAAGTGCCACATCCTGTTATGGGCACACTTTCTTTTCCCACCTCTGTCTTGAACGAAGAACTGGTAGTTGTTTATTACTTTGTTCCATAGGAGCCTGGGGTTTGGTCTTTCCATCAAGAATTCCTCAATATAAATTTTTTAAAAAGCCACCAAAATGTACTACTAAAATAAGACATTTCCAAAGTACAACATTAAAAGGTTTGCATCCAGCCTTAAATGCTTTGCTAGACACAGCGTGCAAGAACTTCACAGACAAACTTATTACCGGTGGTTCAGCGCTGGATACCTTGGGAGCTCTGCCTGACGGCCTGCAAAACAGCAGCCACTGCTGGGAAGGCAACTTGACAAAGCTTCTTTCCTATAAATCGGCTGACTTTCTTGCTACAAACTGTTTCCACTATGTTCCCAAAACCGCTTCTGTTCACCAGTGTTCCCAGGGCTATTTTCAGAGCAAGGCACAAACTGGCTCATTAGTATTATCTCTACTTAGCCGCTGGGGAAACCACGACACCAAATGATTAAGCGACTTCCCCACAGCCACACGAAGCACCCCGCTGCCGGCTGCCCTCCAGCCCCAACCGCACACCCTGCCCGACACAGCCCCATGGCAGCCGAGCTGCGGGCTCTTCCCATCTGGCTCTGAACCCTCACACCTTTTGAGACACGTGTCCTGCTGCTCTCAGCCACACGAAGATCAAGGTGTAGCACTTCAAAATTCAGGGAGGTTATCCCCACCTGGGTTACCTGCTCAAGTCCTCTTCAGCCACACCAAGATGTGTGCAAGCCCCTTGCAGGTGTGAGAACACAACCACATCCCTCCTCTGCTACTCTCTGCTGCTGTTTGTCCGAGGGCTGCCTGCGGGAGAGGGTTATTCTGGGCTTTAGCTACCAGATTTGGTTTTCAAGCCTTCATGGCTTTGGATTCCAACTTGCATGTTTTATGGCACTTGGGCACCAAAGAAATTATTACCTGGCTGAACAGAATGCACTGAAAACAGGAACAGAATGCTTTGCAGATGGAAAAGTAATGGCTTTTTTTTAATCATCAGTTTTTAACTGCTAGCAGCTTTGTGGTTTCATGTATTTCCCATAGCTGCAACAGCTATTTTCGGCAAATTATCGTCTTCAATGGTAGAAATTTCCCTGAACACTCAAAGGGGATATTAAAGCAGCTAAAGGCGAAATTGTAACGTTAGTCTCAACGCTAGCAAAGAGACTCTGTCCCAGGCAAAGGTTCTCCAGAGGTCCTTTCTGCCTAAATCACTCCTTGTTTCTGCAGCTTCATCAGGCCATTCCCAGATTTGCAATTTCCTTGCTTTCCTCCCTACCCACCATGCTCTTTAAATTTCTTCCAGTTAATTCAGAATCAAGGTCAGGAAACTTGGAGAAACCTGAAGGGTTAAGTGCTAAGCACACATCTTATACTGACAGTAGGTGTTTCTAAATCAGAGGGTTTCCAACACATTTTCCTAACTGAATGTGCCATCACTTTGACTGTCACTGCAAGGGCACAGCTGCATCTCAGTGCTCGAGCACACAGCGATGCTGCAAAACACTTCAGGACAAGTGAGAAGTAAACAGACCGGAGAATTCAGACCGTATTTTCTTAAAGTGATTTCCAAATGCAGCATTTAACCAAGAAACCTAAGCACTGAGGGGGGAAAAAAGGTCTTCGGACTTAGGGAATTCCCCACCCCTGTGTCAGGCAAGTGATGTGTATCTGATAACGTGATCTGACCTTGTGCCCAGCACAACCCACAGAGCCCATCTCAACGGGCCCTGAACAGCAGAGACCAAACCCCACTTTCTTGCTGAAGAACCACCACTTCTGCCTCTCGTTCCCACGTTTTCTGAGAAGGATGGGTCCCCTCGGGATGACACATCTCACTTCTGCCACCCAGGTACCACCAAACAGCAGGATGATCATGAGCTACAATGGACTTTGTCCTGTCTTAGCCTGAGAGCATCTTTGGTAGAGGGGGCTGATAAAGGGCAGGCAAGATCACTTACTTTTGAGTACGGAGGCACAAACAGCTCCAAGACTAACAGAAGAGCTAACCCACCAGCGCTACGGAACAGGCAGGGCTCACGGGGCAGAGAGCAGTTCTGGGTCTTGGAGCCAGCTCTGGATTCTCTGCATGTGGCACAGAAGTAGCACAACTGCCTGGAAGGGGTAATACTAAATGCATTTTTAGAGCCAAGAAGATTCCGAGGTTCTTAATCCAAGTTATGAAATAACAGCCCACAGAAGCCTACGCGCTCCCAGCTCGGCGCACTCTGCAACACCCGCGTGTTCCCGACTGCTAAATCCATCTAGAAAAAACTAAAGATACACCATAGGCTTTCCTGAGATTTTCACTTACCTACTAGCTGTGGTTTTATCTGTTGCAAGGACCAGGGGCAACTGCAAATGAAAGAAGGGAGGAGTCGAGGCAATCTTGTCTGGAAAGAGATACGTGGCCTAAACCGCTGGGAACTGAGAAGAAAGGCTCTACTAACGTGTAGTACAATTCACAGGAGTTACATGATGTTGTTTCTTCTGGCTGCGTACTTGACCTACATCTACAGGCATCAAAGTATTACATCCTGCACATGCTACTCCATTGTTTTGTTTTCTAGAATGTTTTAAAATTCTGTTTCGAAAGCCCATCTTATTTATCCAAAAAGGTGGCTCTAACACTGTGCTATGAAAGACGGTTCTACCAACTTCTGCCATGCCTCATCTTCCTCTGTACGACACCTGGATGGGGAAGAAGTGACAATGGACGGCACGGTCGATAAACCTGGCTGCGCAGCCTTGCGCCTGCCAAAGATAATTCGGCTTCAGCCTTCACTGGAAAGGCCATAGTGTGCAAAACGTTGCACATCATTCAGCAACCTCCAAAACCTGGGAAAGGAGGAAACCAACCAACAAAAGCAAAGTATAAGCCAACACCGAAAACCTTGTTACAAACTCTGTCTCAATCCCCTCCACAACTCCCAGTCTTGCTCCGCAGCAACACCACGCCTCGCAGATACTGCCCCGACCAACTCGGGAAACAGCACCCGAGACCCTGCGTGTCTGGCAATCCCGGTAACAGACTGGGAATAAAACAGCGCAAACCCCAGTGGCACTCAAGTACTCCCAAAGGCAGGAATGAAGGGCCTCTGCGAGCGTCAGGCCCCGTTTGCAAGCACGGCTCTAGCAAAGACAAAGCCACCAGCCCAGTGTCCCCAGCACATCTGTTACCAACTGGGCCAGCTGCCGGGACTGGTGGCTCAACCACCTCTCCCTGCCCTCTGCAAACAGGTCTTGTTTCCTGGGCTGGTTTTCCTCTCTATTTTCTCAGTGATAGCACTGGTGTTACCTCAGCCAACTTCTCTCTCGTTTCTCCTCTGCTTCCTTCTCGCCCTCCTTTCAGAGATTCCTGAAGTTCCTCCTCAGCTGCAGTTCCCCAGGGCTCCTGCCAGAGCTACACACTTGTGGTCTCCTGCCCCTGCATTCAAACCCCCTCCCAGAACCGCACCCCAGCTCCTCTGCTGACACCAGCTTTTATTTCTTTCAGAGGCTTCTGACTCAGCGGCTCTTTCACATCAGCCCTTTGGAACTGGCACAAGTAAAGCTATTACCGGATTATTTTCTCCACCTAACTTTTATTCTTTTCTGCTAAACAGAAGGATTACATGTTGCTTTTCCTCTGGAAATCATCTAATGTGAGCAATTAGTTGGCCTATTACTCCACAAGCTCACACATTTTAAGATGAGAAAGTGTCATAAAGCAGTTGCGAGATGCAGCAGTGGATAAAAGCTTTCTAACGAAATTAAAACCAAATTATTTTTATAGGGATTTCCACTGAAGTGCTGAGAACTCAAACCCCAAAGTGTTACATTAAGTAAGTTTGGGCAGTTTGGCTTGTCACAGTTTCCTTGTTTACGAAATAGGGATAAATGCCACCTTTATAATCCACTTCTAGTATCTACTACAGCTGCACTGAGCACTACTAAAAAAAAAACAAAACACAGTAAAAAGAGGCTACTTTCAAACAAAATCAGAAAGAGGTATTTTTTATTTCTATTTTAAAGCAATAGATGTACTTCCATGAATAATTACAGACTGGTAAACGCAACTGAAGTACCGCTCTTGTTGTACAGCCTCGGAGGGGTTCAGACCAGGTTCAGGTTCAAACCCCCAGGGCAGCTCGGAGGGCGAGCCCCTCGCCCCAGCACCCACGGGCGACGCTGGGTCACAAACACTGCTGCAGAACCTGCCACCCCAGCGCCGCAGCCACGTGCCAGTGCAGAAGAACCAAAAAGTGAAACCACCTTAGCCGTTTGCTTTTCCAAGCTAAATATAGGACAAAAGAGTGAAAAGCACAGATGGTGAAAGCACTGCAAGTTTTCAGGCTCTTCTGCTCGAGGAATTTAAGCTGCTAAAGCACCACCCAGGCTAAGCCTTCTGAAACACATTCATAACTCAGCTCTGTCACCGACGGCAAAGCCCAGCTTTACAGATCACCGCAAGTGACCACTGTCATCCTATTAGGCATGTGATTCGCTTAATCTGAACAGTTGGTGTGAAGTAACTCTTTCATATTTCCCTGATCTTCTTGTCTCTCGTGACCTTTCCTTGCTAATTTCCAGATAGAAAAGGAACAAAACCACCCCCATGCAGAAATTACTTCAAATGAAGACATAACAAGAGGAACAAGGAATTCTTTCATATGCAAATTGAAAGCAGAAAATAAAAGCAGATTAATGATTCAGCAGCAAAAATTCTTCCGGGCAAATGACCACAGTGGAAAGACAGACCCAAAGGGAGTGTGAAGCTGAGGTATTTAGAGGAAACAAAACTGGAACAGAAAAACATCATCTATTTTATACAACAATAAACTGTGTTCAGAATGCATTTCTGCAAAACATCTGCAATACTGATGTGAGACAGGGGGAGGACCAGACCAACCACCCCAAACGACAGAGTAAATACAGCTAGCAGGAAAACAGGGACAGCTGCAGAATTTTTCGCGAGTTCCTGTTCTCCCTGGAGCTGCACAAAGGAGACGCAGGTGAACACCAACAACCGGCTCAATTGGGGGGAAATAAACGGGGCACACTGAGCAGGAACGTGTTCTAACAGCGCAAGGTAAGGGAGACCAAAAAGCAAAATTAAGTAAAAGCACCAGCCAGGAAAGTGTATTTATCTCAGGAAAGAGAATTATCCACAAGAACAACACACACATTCTTCCATCCTAGGAGGAGGGGTACCGAGGAAAAAAGCCCAGCTCTGTTTCAGCCTCCATTAACAACCGCTCTCAGCCACCGCTCCTCGTTATAAATACTTCAGTGCCTCCTGACAAGCCGAATCCGTACCGAGCACAACATGCCAATTTGAGGTGGAATGAGACAGAAAGCTGGGAGATTTGTGATGTCAGGTCTAGCAGAAATTCATTTAAATCAGCGCACTGAACAGATCAAGCAGCAGGCTCTGTTGCACTCTTTTCTGGTACGGCGCCTGGAAAGCTGGAGTACTGAGCAACTAGTGACTCAGAACCGCCGCAGACAGGCACTTTATTGAGGAGACTGCTCGCTTGAAGTTTGCGGGGTTTCTTCTGAGGTTCCAGAAACTCTCGGGATTTGCCTCCGAGAGCCAGGATTCACAGGTCCTAACTCCTTGCTCCAGCACTGGCACCACCTAAGCCCACACAAGTCACTTCAAGCCCCTCGCTTTGTACCTGAGCTTCTCCACCAGTGAGAATGGAAAGGACTTGAGCAGCTGCAGCTCACCAAGCGCAGAGAGGAAAAGCACTGTGCAATGCTCGGCTTTCGCCAGCACCCTCAGCGATACGCCACCTTTGTATTTCCTATTATTCCGATCTTTCGGCAATGCAGAGGGAGGACGTGCCCATGGCCATGAGATAACACAAGAACCGCTACCTCTCACACGGCTCTTTCCTTTCAAAGGGCAGGGAAACCGAGGCACCTCGATCTGCCCAAGGTCAACCCCCACATCAGTGGCAGAGCCAGAGCCAAAGCTCTACTTACTGACTCGCAGTCTCACACACAAAGCACCAGACGATGGTCTTCCTCAGCGCGCCTTTTAGTGCCTTTAATGGACTTCATTGAAAAACGACAAAACGTCAACGAAAATGACAACCGAGCGCCTGAGCGCATGCTACACGTATCAGGTGTTCCCCTGTTCCTTCTCGCCCTCGGCCCCTTTTGCTGCTTATATTCTCCTCTCTCTAACTTTTCCCCCCTGCTCACCAGCTCCCAGCCGAGCAGGAGCTGCTGTTGGAAGCAGCCCAGGCCTACAGCCAAACCGGAGGGTCAGCAAACGCGGCCCCCCATGAACACCCACCCGGCCGCTCCCCTGCGCCGCCGGCACCAAGGCGAGACCGGCAGCGGCTGGAGCCAGGCCCGGCTGGAAACCCCCCTCCCCGCAGCTCCCGCACACCGCGGGCACCGACCCGGGGTTCCGAGGGGCCTGACCCCCGCAGGACGCGGCCCTGAGCGGCAGGGCCCGCTCCCCCGGGGCCATCAGTTCTCCGGGGCCCTCGGACACCCCCCCCGCCCCCCGCCTTCAGAGCCCACCGGGCTCTCAGACACCCCTCCAGGCCCTCAAATCTTCCCAGGCCGCCGTCAACCCCCCGGACCCGGCAGTTCCCACAGCCCCCCTGACCCTCAGACCCCCCCGAGGCCCTCCGATCCTCCCGGGTCCCCGCCACCCCCACCCCCACCCCCGGGCCCAGCACCTCCACAGCCCCCCCGACCCTCAGCTCCCCGCCCAGGCACCAAGACCACCATCCCATCGTCCCCACTCCCCCCGGGCCCGGGAGCTCCAAAGCGGGGCTGCCAGCCGGGCCCAGCGGTCCCCAAGCCCCACAGCAGCCCCTCCGGCCCGGGCGCTCACCCACCGCCCCGCCTCAGGCCCGGGCCCTCCCTCACCCGCAGCCCCCCGGGAGGAGGAGGAGGAGGAGGAGGAGGAGGATGAGGACCGGGCGCGGGTGCCTTACCGGGAGAGGTGCTTCAGGATCTGCTTCTTGATGATGCCGGCCATGCCGCGGGGCGGCGGGGCTCAGGGCCGCGGGCAGCGGGACCCCATCGCGGCGGCGCCGCCGCCTCCCGCCCCGCCCCAGCCCCGCCGCCGCCTCCCGCCGGCCCCCGCGCGCCGCCGCCTCCCGCCGCGCCGCGCCCCCTGGCGGCCCCGGTAGCACGGCCGGAGCGGGAGGGGGACGGCGGGTTCGGGAGGGGGTGGTTTAATCACCCGTTTTTAGCTGTGATTAACGACGCTCTGGGAGCTGCAGGAGCGAGCCCACAGGACACAAACCCGCCTGGCTCCACACGGCTCCCTCCTAGGGCCACCCCAGGCCAGCCAAAAATAAGATTTTTTTTAAAAATAAACATCAAAAATTAAAATGTTCAACATAAACCAACGTAACCAGTGGGGCTGCTTGAATGAAACAGAAAAGAATCTTCATTCCGAGCGGTCTCTGTGCTCCTAAGTCGGTCTTTGCGCGGTCCCTCACTGATAGACAAGGAACCGGACCGTGCAGGATTCCAGCTGGGCCAACAAGGGCCGGTTTGGCTTCCAAGGCCGTGCTCAGCAAAGGGAGCCCCACATAACGGGTCACGCTGTTCTGCGGGCACGGCGTTCCCCCGGAGCCTCACACCGCCCCGACCCGCCTTCAGCAGCTCCACCACAAGAAACCCACATGCTCTCTACTTGACCGAGTACATTTGGGTTTAATCCGACAGCAGGTGGAGGCAACCCAAGCGGCACACAAGCCTTCAACTTTTGTCAAAGCCCAGTGCTGATCATTGCCAATTCCCACAGGTTTTTTTCCCCAGAAGAAAGTCATTAACGTGCATTGATGGTGTGTGTTGTATGCTTGACGGAAAAGCAAACCAGCTTCACCATAAAGCTGAAAACCACTCAAGATTATCAACCAGGGAGACACATTCACCTTCCAAGATATGCATGGGTAAAATCATTTCAGCCCCTTGCAATCTGCACGGGGCCTGACGTGGGAGACGAAGCTGCACTACGACCCCTTCGCTGTCAGATACAGGACACGTGGGAGCAGCAGGATCCCCCGCACCGGTGCTGCAGCACCTCAGTGCCCGTCCCACCCGAGCGCTGTGTGCTGCTGTTGATTGTAGAAACATCCTCCAACTTTTGCCTCCTCTCAGTGTTTGTTGAACATGGCTACTAAATATTGAGCTATTAAACATTTGAGGTCTCGGCTACACCACATTCTTTACAGATTGTTGAAAGCACAAACTCCTAAAAATATAATCTCCTCTAAATGATTGGATTGTCCCGGCACAGGGCAGAGAGCACCTCAGAAAAGGAGCCCTGGCAGTTCTGCTAACCAAACAGTTGTAAGATGCAAATCACTCCCAGGCTTTGATATTCGACGCAAATATGCCAGGAATGAGTCGGACAGTTCTGCAGGCTGAAATGGCCAACACCGACAGAGCAGCCAGTTATGCAAACAGAATAAATTCTTCCAATTCAACTGGAATTGTGCATCTGCCTTACTTACGGCTCGCCACAAGCAAAATCCTTTTCATAAACTAAAGGGCCTGCAATATGTCTTCAACAACACATCCTTTACACTAAGAAGGGAGCTGAGCTTTAATAACTACTAACTCAACGATCCCAATAACATAATTAATGTGTCCCCACAAACGCCCCAGTAGCAAAGCAGGAGTATGTTCAGCAGCATCAAAACAATTACTGTAAGGAGTGGCCTTTTAACAGCGTCGCTTTGCTTCCCTCAGTAGAGAATCAACATTTTATTAAATTCATCCTATTTTGTGCTAGTGAAGTCACTTAATGTTGCAGTCTTCCCCGTCAGAGATATCACTGCGGTCTTTTCCGATGTCACTTTTTGTTTGTTCGGTTGGTTTTTTAATTAAAAACAAGCAAACCTGTTTTGAAACAAGAATTCAAAACACAGACAGTAATACATCTCTCAAGGGGTACGACCTGAAAAAGAGAGACTTCCCAAGGAGGACAAAACTGAAAAATTTTGTGCCAGACAGGTAGAGAGGGAACAAAGAACACCGACATCTCTTTCTGCCAGGCAGAAAAACCACACACAGAGTAAGGCTGAAGTTCTCCGAATGTAAATCACCATCAATGTTTTATTGTTGCGTTTTACGATTCAACGAGGGGGGAAAAAAGTAACGAACAAAAAAACCACCAAAAAACCCCAGACCAGGTACAAAAGCATCAGTCCAGTGTGCATCTAGGTCAAACCACCTGCAATCTGAAGGAAGAGCAGATCTCCTCTACACACTGGTTTAATACAAAATCCTAGGGACAAAGGTCTATGGCATTTTATCGTATGAAAGATTTTAATACGACAAAGCAAAGGCAGCTCTGTTTCCACCTTTATCTGTCTGGACGGGTCATTCCTGGCCTGGTGGGCACCATCATGGGCCTGGAGGGTGGCCTCATCATCGGTGGCCCCGGCATCATTGGCATGTGTCCTCCCATCGGTGGCCTCATCCCTGGAGCTACGAGGGGAAAGAGAGTACGTTAGAGAAGAGCGCTCGGGAGCAGCCACTGCCGAGTCGCACCGACACAGCATGCAGGTTCTGCCCCCCACCCTCCAGGGAACTTCCATTTTACCAGCGTGTGAGCTCTGGTCTGGAAGCTGGCCAAGAGAGATTACATTTCCCTGAAGGATTTTAGCAATTAGTAGAGGAAGAACCAAGTTCCTGGGTTATACACCCACTTTTGACAACATTCACTGGTGAATTATTTTCAGCCCCTCGACAGAGACACCAGCTCAATGAAATGGAAAGTTCATTTGGAAAAAAAGTGCTGCAAGATCATCCAGTGTGTTCAAAAGAAAAAGAGATCGGTGAGACTGGTGTACTTCTTACAGCTGGGTAACAGCAACGCCAAAGAAAAGCACGTGCTCTACCAAAAAGCTCTGAAATAATGGTTTCCATCCAACTTCTCCATCTATTTCCAGGCAGCCATTATGCCGCTTAATAGCACAGACTATACACGTATCCTGTGCCTTTAAAAAACACTTAAAGAACAGTTTCTACCAGCAAAACAATAATTGCAAAGACACTTCACTACTTCCAGCGTGCCTGTGTGTATCCCTTTAGATTTCTTCCAGTAACTGCTTCAATAAGATGTCCCCTGAGAATTCTTCAAATGCCAGTAAGCTCAAACCAGAACGAATCAAAGACATTTTAGTTTGCCTTTACAGTTCTGGGAAAAAAAAACAACTTCCTAAGCCTTGCTGTTTCTCTGAAACAGATTATCTTCAGACATTCTAAACAACAAAATTCATTTAGTGCTGAAATGCACCCCTTGTACAAAAACATAAGCACTACAAACACAGAACTCCTGAACAATTAAAGATTGTGCTGCTAAGATGAGAAGTAGAAAAGCTACGATTTACCAGAGCGATAATTTTGGAAGGACTGGTAACTTTCCACAAGCAGCAAAGCAACTTGAATTAGTTTGTCTCACGGTGCAGAGGACAACGGATCAGCAAACAGGCACACACAGCACATGCAAACCGAAACACTTCCAGAGCTCGACACTGGGGCTGTCCATCCACGCTGCGCCCAACGCGACGCCCGGAGCGCCGCGAGCGCGTCCCTAAGCCAGCACCCAAGTCCTGCAGCTGCTTCACGGCAGCTCCTTTCACAGTTCCCTGTCGCCCAGCGAGACAGAAAACAGCACCCAAGCACCCTGCACACGGCAGTTCCAAGAGATTGCCCTATTTCCAGACTTACCGGGTCCAACCGGCATCATTCCCGGCGGGGGCGGGCCCATCATCGGCATCATCGGCGGTCCGCCCATGTGAGGGGCCGGCATCATGCCGGGCCGCGGGGGGCCAGCTGGACACAGAGAGGTTGGTTACGGCCCTGGCCGCTTGCACACTCATCGACAACGGGCAACGCAAAGCCGTTATGAAACTTCACAGGAAATCTTAGGAATAAAGGCGTTTTAGACAGTTTTACAACTGCCTGCCTTCATTTTCAGCTTCAGCTCCGACCTCAGGTGCCAGAAAGCGAACCGGGGAAGGAACACACTAGCTGTTGTTTCCAACTTCCATGCCTAACACAGGCGACCACCACTTCCAGCAGTGGGACTCTAAGCAGAGAGGGATCTCTGGCCAGCTGAAGCGCAACAGAAGGTCACCAATCCTATTTTATTTAAAAAAACCCAACAAACCCATGCTGGAAGTTTTACTGAAGCCATCTACATGGCAGCTCCCAAGTAATGAGGCACACATTTAAGTCTCAACATTACTAAAATAGGACAAACTAAAGATTAAGATGGTCACTGAAACACTCCCACGAAGCATTCTCTCACATTTTGGTATTCACAAGCTCAAAACACCTTTGCTTCATCTCAGGCTAAAAGGACTTTTCGTTACAGGGCCAGGAAACATGCAACACAGCTCCCGAGGGCTGCCAAGCCAGTCAAAACCCGTCCGGTTCAGACTTACGGATGCTGGGAGGAGGCGGTATCATGGCTCCTGCGGGAGGTGGCGCCGAGAACGGTGTAGGTGGGATTTTCCCTTGCTGGAATGCAGCCGCTACATTGGGGGGGAAAAGAAAAAAAAAAAACGGAAAGAAAGAATCCCAGGAGAAAAACCAGTTACTAGGCTGAGGAAGCTGCTGCGCCAATCGTCCTTCTCATGCCCCGCGGTCAGAGCATTCGTCACGTCATGCTGCGTGCTCGGGTGTCCTAACTCTGGAACAAATCCCTGGGTTTGTCATGGCGGAAGCACCTGATATTCTTGAAGACAATTATTACAGTGATTACTCCAGCTGAGACTAGAGAGCTCCTTGATGAATGTCACAGGAAGGCGGATGGTGGAGAAAACGCATCACGTGAATTTGCAGCCGCAACTTTCATCTGGGATCACCAGGCAAAGAGATGCTGTCTGGGAAATGGTCATAAGGCAAGGACTTGGGTAGGTGACAAAAAGCGTGGAAACCATCTTATGGGACAGGAAAGAGCAGAAAATCAAAAGACTGGAATTGACCAGAAGGAAGGCCAAAGATGTGGAAGTTGGAAGCATCTAAAGAAAGTTGCCATGAAGTTAATCTGGCATTTGTGTTTCTTTTGACAGAGAAAAGAGCCATTATTCAGAGGATTAGGGAGAGGCAGAGAACCCTAGAAACTGAGGGAGGAAACACTTCACACTTTATTCCAGCCTTTAATAGCAAGAGGGGGGGGAAAAAAACCAAACCTACAATATCCCTAGAGAACTGAGGGCAGGCAACTACAGTGTTTTTTTAAAAAATGGAAAGATTCATGCATTTTAATGTCCATTTTCCTAGCTTTTGGATTTCTTATTCCTGCTCTTTCCATAAACAGGCTACTACCAAAAAGGAAAAATGGGTTACATGACCTTGTGCAACGTCACTAGCAGTGCTAAAGGCAGAGGTACCTACAGGCCTCTCGACCACGGCAGAGCAGTAAAATATCTGCTTGCTACGACCCCTGGGGCAGAGCCCTCAGTCTCTCACACTCTGACGAGTTCAAGATTCGGATTCTAAGCGAAGTTTTTGCTCAGAGCAAAGACTCACCCGGGAAGGGAGGAAGAATCAACATGGAAGAATGGAAGGAAAGCAGTGAAAGGAAGGACAGGGGAAGTAACAGGAGAGCAATCCAGGGTCACAGAAGGATTAGCCTTACTTGTTTTGTCAATCAGGCTCTGAGCTTGTTCCTCCATCCATTTTTGATAGTAGTCTTTCACATTCTCTTTGTGTTTTCGGCCACTGCAGTGGGTTTTTCTCACGGAGGGCTAAGAAAAATCACGTAAACCCAAAGCTTACATCATATCGCACAAACCCGAAGTTTATACTGAACCATTGTATAATTCTAAACACCCGCCGTTCAGCGGGATAAACCAGGCTGTTCCTGTGCTCGGTCAGGGTGACGTGCAAAACCCTCGTGTACAACCTGTGTGTGTTGTGGCTCCAGTTTAGGTGAGAGAAGCTGCCCCAACGCCAGGCCAGCTGGCTCCTACCAACTCCCCGCAACACAGCCAAGAGCATCGGCCGGCCTCGACCGTCAAATGCCAGTGACACTGGATGCTCCCATTCTTCTTCACAAACAAGGAGGAGAGGACGAGTGAACACACCACAATACTTCAGGCAACCTGGTTTTACCCCACCTAAGTTTTATTTTACTGCTCTCGGCACAACAGAGAAACGAACGCATGAGATGTGGCACTTACCGAGTCATGGGTGAGGTACGTGTCACAGTAATCGCAATAAAACCTGAACAGGGAAAACTCTCGTTAACCAGAGATCGCTGCGCGCGTCAGAGCACAACCCCTCACGGCGGCTCTACCGGGGGCGGCCGGAGGGAGAGCGGCTGCACCGAACGGGCGCCCAGGGCTCGGCCTGCCAGGGTCGGGGTCCCAGCCCGCACCCCCGGGCACCCCCTCCCTTCCCGAGGCCTGAACGGACACAGACCGCCCGCCCAGTCACCCACCCCCGCCCGGGGACCAACGGGCCTCCTCCCCGCCCGGCAGCTCCGGCTCCCGCCCGCCCGCCCCAGGCCCAGGCCCTGCCTCCCGCCGCCGCCACGGCCCCCTCAGCGGCGGAGCCCGCCGAAACCGCTCTCACTTGGGCATGGTGCTCCCCGCGCCCCGCCACCGGCGCTGCCAGGAAGTGACGCGATCCCGTAGCGACACCTTCCGCTGCTTGACCTCCGGCGGCTCCCGTAGAACAACGGTGGGGTGGGGCGGGGCTTAGCGCTGGACGGCGGCCCGCGAGGGACAAAAAGGCCGCGGGCGGGTTTCGCTTTTCCCGCCTCACAGGCAGACCCGCCTCCCTCACTTCTCCGGTCACGCCACGATTTATCCGCCTGCAAAGCTACGTCACTGATGACGACCCCCCCCCTCCCCCCCCCGCTCCCGCGGAAGCCCGTTCTCTTTCGAGCGGGGCCCGCCGCAGCGGCGGGAGGCGGCTCCTCGCCGGGGCTACGCTGAGGGAGGGAAAACTTCACGTGACGCAGCAGGTTTGCGTTAAAAAACAGCCAAGAGTTTATTGACATTAAGAATTGACGTAAAGCAGCGTCAGCTTGTGCCGCCCCCCCCTTCCCCCCCCCCCCCCAGTGCTGGCGGGGCGAGAACCGGGACCTCGTTATCGTCTTCAGGGGAAGCGCTCGTGCTACCGGTCGCGGAGCCGCCGGGCCTCGCCCCGAGGAGCCTCGCGGGGTTAAAAATTGGGGCAAACGCGTCATTTTGGCTGAAATACACCTCGCCCCCAGCGACGCCTCACGCCCCCGCCCCAGCATGCCGTGCGCCGCCCCGTTCGCATCGCTCCACGCGACGTCACGGCCCGCCCTCCCGCCGCTCATTTGCATACGTAAACACGCGCGCTCGCCGCCCGCGCCGCCTCCATATATGGAAGCGCGCGGCCGGGGGCGATGCAAATATGTCCTTCCCCCCCCCCCCGCCCGGCCCTGTGACGCAGCGTTCCCCACCCACCTCGTTCGTGGGCGCGGAGCCCCCCCCCCCCCGCGTATCACAACGCTCATTTGCATACGCGTCCCCACCCCCTCGCCCTTGCGGCTCTCCTTCCGTCGGGGGGGGGGGGGGGGGGGGCGGAGCGCGCCGCCGACGTTCCCCCCCCCCCCCCCTTCCCTTCACGCCTGGCGCGGTGGCGTCATAGGCCGCGTGCCCCTAGCGCCAGGCGGAGCGGAGCTTGCGCAGTGCCGGCCGCGGCTTGGCGTCGCCCGCGCCCCCTCCCCTCCCCCCCGCCCCCCGCCGTGCCCGCGCTCCCCCCTCGCCCCCATGCGGCGCTGAGGCGGCGGCGGCGGCGGCGGCGGCAGCGGGGCGGCCCCGGGGCGGCGGGGCCCGCTGAGCGCCATGGAGGGGATGGACGTGGACCTGGACGCGGAGCTGATGCAGAAGTTCAGCTGCTTGGGCACCACCGACAAGGACGTGCTGATCGGCGAGTTCCAGCGGCTCCTCGGCTTCCAGCTCAGCCCCGCCGGCTGCGCCTTCTTCCTCGACATGACCAACTGGTGCGGGGCGCCGAGGCGGGCTTGGGTGGGCCCTGAGGCGGCGGAGGGGAGCGACGAGAGGCCGCCGGCCCTGAGGCGGCGGAGGGGGAAAGGGCGGGAGGCCGCCCGCCTGCCCGCCCCGCCGAGCCCGTGGGGGAGCCGCGGGAGGCCGCCGGCGCGGAGGGGCCGCGCACCGAGCCGGGCCGGCCGCCTTCCCCCCCCCCCCCCCCGCCCCTCCCTGCCCCGAGCCGCCTCAGGGGGCGGCAGGCAGGCCCGTCCCGCCGCGGGGGGGTGGGGAGGGAGCTGCTGCGAGGAGGAGGAGGAGGAGGAGGGCGTGTGTGTGTTTACTGCGGGCCCCCGCTTTCCTCCTCCCCTTCCCCGGGGTCGGCGATGGCGGGGCGAAGTGGCGGCGTGGGGTGGGGAGGGAGCTATCATGGCAGCGCGGAGGAGGAGAGGAGCAGGACGGGGCTGAGGAGGGGCTCGGGTTGGCCTCCCCTCTCCAGCTTGGGCTTGTAGTTTTGCCAATTCGAGGAACTCGTCGGTCAAAGGGCTGCAAAGCTGTTAAAGAGTGACTAATTGATAGGAAGAGGGGCATGTGATCCAGAGGACCCAGTAGCTCTTAAAGGGCGCTTTCTCTTGCGGAACGGGAGGATGAGCTGAATTCAGGGATGGCTTATGGTGCCCTGAACCCTAAAGCAGGCTTCAGGAGGAGGGAAAGTTGTGGCAGAAGGGCTGTATGGGCGTCTTAAAGCTGCCCTGGCCTCCATGTGAAAGTTATCTGGGTGTTTCATAAAAACTTAGCATCTGCTTGCAAACTAGGAGTCTTTCTAAAAACTCTGGCTTTCGGTGTGTATTTTGGCTTTACAAAGGCGCTCTCTCACCGTCCCAGAAAAAAAACCCAAAACCAACAGGTACAGGTTATCGGGGAAGCTGCAGCTCGAGAAGAACATGGGAAATATGCAATATAATGGTGAAAACCAGAAACCAGGAATGTTAGTGGTGCAGGGAGCCCAGTGACTGCAAAAGAATGTTGTGAAAATTGCTGCTGTGAGAACTGCGGGGTTTGACTCGTTGTTACCGCTTGCATCTTTTAAACCATTTCTGACAGCTTTGCTTTGGCATAGGGCACTAACCAAAACGTGACCCTCTTGTTAGAGTTGTATCTCATCTGTGATGGCTGCAAGAGAGCAAAGTGTTTTCTGTTTCAGATGTTGCTAACAGATTACTTTGCTAAGCTGTAGTTACTGGTTTTTTTCTTAGTGGTGTAACCAAATCCAGAAACCTCAGGTTTGAAACTTGAAATCCAACCAAAGGTCTTGGTATCAACAGTTGGGAAAAAACTTGCACGGAGTTGCTGAACTAATAAACAGTAATAAGACAACTTTGTCACCTTTTCCCTTTCATCTTTCCCTGCTCCTGTAGCTCTGTATTAAATCTTATTGGCAAATCTGCATCTGCAGAGGGAGTAAGGGAATAGCAAATAATACCATGTGCTTTGTAAGCTGATACAATGCAAAAGAAGGTCTCTCTCGAGGAGTTTGGGAGTTTGCCTTGGAGAAGTGGTTCACAGCAGCAGATGCTTTCCCGCTTTATTCATGCGTTGATAATATGAATAAAACTACCGAAACTGCAGGGTAATACTGTGGGTTTTCTCTATGAAGTTCCTTGGGAGAGCAGAAAGCTTAGCAGAGCTGAACCTGGAAGTTACTCATGAAGATACTACGTGCAACCATAGCATTCCTGGTTGGTCTTGAAGGGGCTCTTTCTTTCAGGTGTACTTAATTTCTTTTTTGAAGTAACAATCTCAAATACAATCTTATAACCAATGGTTTGGTTTTTTTTTAAATCTTTTAATTACAGTTGAAGAAAACCTTAAATGATGCAAATAGCTTTAATTTCACATTTTCAGTGGCTAGTTTGGTTCTGGGGACAGAAGTTTTCAAGCTTTTTTTTTTTTGCGGTACTACGTGCTAAGCCTTGTAGATGGATGGGGGTGTGTAAAAGGGAAATCTGTTGGTGTGATGTGTACAAGAGCCTGGGAAAACGAGCACAGGCTGCAGCGTGGTTACTCTTAGAGTGGGCTTAAAGCTTGTGGTGAGAGTTTAACCTTCCCGCAGCGGGGAGCTGGGTTAGGTATGCTGACAGGTGCCGCTCATTTTTCTCGGGTGTTCTTGCCAGGGCGCTGCTTTCCCGACCTGCAGGGCCGTTTGTTGTGCCCGGTTTTGTGCCGTTGGCGGTTCTGCTGTTTCTGTCCCCTTCTCCAGCTCCCACCTCTTCTTGCTGTGGCCTTTGGGTTATCCGGCCCGATGTGCTGACCCTGCTCTCAGCCCCTCTGAAAAGCTGCCATCAAGACACATGTTCCTTTCCTGGAAACACCTTTCCTTTGTCATGCGGAGGGACCCTGTGCAATCCGCGCTGCCCCAGGTGATGTTAGGCAGTGGCCTGCTAACTAGGTTTGGGGTTTGTGGCTTAGAATTGGGGTCAGAATCTTCTGTCGCCAGTCTGTCCTGCAAGTAACTTGTCTCGAGGAGGCTGTCAAGTCACTTTTCCTTTTCTGAAAGCTGTGTCACTTTTCTGCAGTGGTGATCCCTTCACTCTCTGCTTCAGGATTAACGTTCGTCTGCAGGAAAGGGTGAGGGAGTTCACAGCAGGGGTGAGAGAAGTGCACCTACTTGGTAGACCAGGTTCTTTTTAGCGATCTCCGTGCACGTGTTAATTAGCAAAGACACAAATAATTTTCGCTAGAACTTTGTTCACAAGCTGCTCTTTGGCGATAACCATGTACTCTCCAGACCTGAGTCTACTTCGCGGTTGTACGCCTTACACACACTGTGTGGTGAACAATCTGAGATGTGATGTGGTTTGGAAGAATATTTCCAGTAGTGGTGTTAGTCATTGTATTCAACATACTTAAAGTGAATTTGCAGCTCTGATGAAATAGAGGGATGATTTTTAAAATAGGTGCAGCCAATTTGGGGGGAGAAAAAAAAAAAAGTAGTGGTTGATACTTGTAAGTAGCCTTTAAGTCTGTCCACGTCTCCAGTTCACCTGGAATTGCTCGGTGCGCTTTCGAAGTTCTGGCAGACCTGGGACAGTGCTAAGGAAGTGCCAGCTGGCTTTGTTAACGGCATTGCAAACATGCTGCAGGTAGAACATCTGCATCCTCCGTTTCTGAGACTGTTCCTTGATCGTCAAGAAATACAGGTTAAACACTTTGGTGCGTTGTCTTTTCCCCTGTTATTTATTAAACACTTTCCTAGAGTTCTGCCTCTTTTTAATTACGCATCGAGTTCTGTTGTGGGCTGTTCTAACTCCTTGGGTTTCTGCTACATAGATCTGACTTTGCCCTTCCCGAGAGCCCTGCTGTATGTTCTTTAAGGGCAGCACGAGTTGTCCCCCTCTACTGAAAAATAAATAAATAAATAGTAAAGTTGTGAGGCTTTAAAGTGAGAGGTTGAGCTTTCGCTTTTGGCCTGAACCCAAAAGCGAGCTTCTCCAAAAGAAGTTTTGGCACCGAAACCTTTCTTCCTCGGGAGCAAAACCCAGGCAGCGTAGTTGGGAGGGCGGTTTGCTGCCATTGCATCCAGGATAAAAGTCCACCCTCCATTAAATGGCATGCTTAGCTCTCCCTGCTCCCTGCCCCCTCCAGATGTTAGGCAGTGCAGAGGCCCGGCTGCCCGCACACCGAGGCACGGCCGGCTCCGCGGGGCTCGGGGAGGGGGCTCGGGAGTGGGTTTTGTGGTAAAGTGAAGTTCCAGGTGCTGCCTACAGCGCTTCGCTGTGACGCGATAGTACGGCCAGGAACGTGTCTGAACTCGTCTAGACTCAGTCTCCCTACATCAGGAACTTCTTTTTGAAAACCCTTTGTGCTAAAGTTTTAAAAATCGGGGTTGTTTAGGTCAGGCAGTTGGTGCTGAGTGAGTCTGTGCCGCAATACCTCCTCGCAGCCTTCCTCACACGAGAACGATGGTAGGTCTCTGGATAGATGGTGCCTGGGCGGCTTGGACTTTGTGAAAACACTTGCAAAACACAAATTCTGAAGCATCAGCCTGGCCTTGGCCGGTTTTCAGCCATATGGATCAGGGTAAATGTACAGCAGAGGAAACTTTGTGCAGCTCATGCTTTTTGGCTATTGCTGACACTCCGTTAAGGCCTGTTTCATAAAAGTCATCAGACTCCTCTAAAGCTGGTGTGGAAATTATATTGTGACAAGGAAGAGGAATATGTTCTTTTTAATTAGAGAGTATACCAACTTCGAGGGTGAGAGGCTGCAGCGTAAGGCTCGGAGCTTCTTTAAGTCTGTGAGAAGGTGAATTAATTGGATTTGAAGCAGCTAGTGGTGCTGGATTTAAAATCCATATTTCAACACAGTTGGCTGTGAAGGGATTCCTAGTTTGGAAGGCTTAATGCATGTATAGTTCAGCAATTTACATGTCCTATTTCTTTACATTCTCTTTTCAGCTTTTGTTTAGAAAGCTGAATTTTTATTAGTCTGGTAGGTGTGATATTTAATTGGAATGTGTCACGTAATGATGGTTTCCATTGTGTGGGGGGAAAAAGTTTTATTGTTGCAAACCCTAGCCTTTTTTGCTCTAGCTTTCTGTTGAAAAAAGGTCTTTTTAAGGTCATTATTTGTAAGGTAGTCAGATCTCTTCTGGAGGGCCTCGATTTTTTTCATATGCTTAGAAGAATTTGTAACTGTATCGTGGTTTAAGTAGTACTCTAAAGATGATGTTTTGCATAAAAATATTTGTAACTATCTCTGAAAATACTACAGAAATCTCTGGTAAAACCTTTTTATATATTGTCAGATGTGGGGCACTTCTGGGTGTATGAGTGAGGGGAGCCAAGGTGAGGTAGGGATTAGCCAGTGGCGACATTGATTTTTTTACATCAGAAAACTGGGATTTTTGAGCGTAGCAAGGAAAATGGGTCTAACATTTTTGTGCAAGTGTTCTATTGGTCTTGGAGAACAAACAGAATATTGGCTTTTAACAAAATTTAAATCGCCTTACAAGTGCAGGTTTTTATCCCTGTGGGTGGGCTGTTTAAATTCTTTATATCATTATATTGCCCAGAAGTGGATGTACTTGGTTAGAAGTCTAAAGACATGTTTTAGGGGTTTTTATTGCTTTTACTCTGACTTTGTACAAGTGTTTAGCTTTTGCTTTCTAGCAAAGATAACAGGATGCTGCTTTAAATGAAACTCGGATCTGTGGATGAAAGTGATTCTATTTACACTTGATACTAGTGCTGGAGTAGAGGTACTATCCAGAGAAATACTTGAAGTATATTTAGGTAAGACCTTGGGACGTACAGAATTTAATGTAAGAGACTCCAATCAGCAGGATTCACTCTGACATGATGCCTTTCGCACGCTGGGTGACACTGGTACTCCTGATCTTGATTTTTCAACCTTGCAGGTGTTTGCAGAACTGCCATTAAAAAAAAAGACATGCGGATGTCCTCTGTTAGCAGATTTTTGGACTGCTTTTCAAAAGAAGCTTACCAAGTGCGTGTCAGGAAAAACTTGGGTTTGAAATGCTCCTTCTCAGCTCACAGACAGGTTACCACGTGTGGGCCAGAGGACAGCACTGGTGTGCGGGCAGGCCCTTTATCTCAATGGCCTCGGCTTTCCTGCACTCTCTGTATTTGAAGGGTTTGCTGGTACAATATACCCAGTCACCCTATGGTAAGGTATTTTTCTGGTCTTCAAATAGTTATATGTTACATTTCAAAGTTCTATGGGAAAAGCATATATAGGAGGCAAATATAAGGACATGCAAAGTCAGACTGTGCAGCTGTTTTTAGCCGCTACCAGTCAGGATGTGAATGTTGAGGTGGAATTTGGGGCCTTAGCTGCACCACGAGGCCTTTGGTTGTGTGGTGGTATCAAAAGCCAACCTTACTGGTGACAGTGTGGCTCTGCATGGTTGGTCTGGTGGAGGGGTTCACTACAGCTAACTGGTGCCATGAAAATACCCACATTTTTATTCCAACCCTTGAACACCAGCAACCCTCCAAGAATTTTGTTGATCCCTTAAATCAAAACACTGCTTTTACATCACTCTTTAAATGCAAATATACATCTCTCCTATTAGTGATAAGTACTTCTGATTATAGACCTGCTATGGTCTTAGATTTGTATTTGTTGTGGGGAAAAAGCCTATTCTTGTCTGGTCTTCTATCAAGATCTCTGCTCTAGCTTTATTTGGAAATCCTGACTGAAGTGTGAACAAATTGGTTTGGTTTCCTCATCAGTTTGAAGGCAATGTTTTATTGATGTCCAGTAAACTAATCAACTGCTGTCAGAGAACTCCATCTGATTTCCAATAGATGTTCTGTCTTGCTGCATTTACTGAGTTTTCCTCCTTTTGTCCACATGTGAGAAGTCAAAGGGAAGGTAGGATAAAACAACAAACAGCAGGATTTTCTCTTTCCCTGAACTAATGAATATAAACCCTGCTTTCATGTTCACAGTGGCATTGTTGGATTGGCCACAAGGAGGATTATGCCATTGCAAGTGGGGAGTTGTTGTGTGTGTGCTTCACCTCGGAAGGGTTCAGGGGTCCCTGCTGTCCCCGTGTTGTCTGCTCTGTCACAGTCCATGAGACTCCAGTGACTTCCCTTTTGCTAATCCACGTTCAGATGAATCTGAGGAAAACTTGCCCGCTGCTCTGTATAAATCTCAGGTTTAGCTTTGATACTCCTTTCCTTTCGAGAGGGTGGTGGGGGGAATCCTCCTGTTGCGGAGGAGTCAGGAAACCCAAGACCTGATCTTTCAGGTCAGTCCTTCTTTCCTGGAAAGTTCTTGGGTTAGTTCAGTACTCATCCAGGCATCTATTAGGGAAGTGATAGTGGCGGGTGGGAAGTCATATCATTTTGCTTCTCTTCTTCCTATGTCAGGTGATAAAACAAGTCTTGTGTTCTTTGTGTCCTAGCACATAGGAAGCTTTTTAAGTAATCTAGGTCTTAATGTGACTCTGGTCAGATTAGTATTTGTAGGTGGTGACCAATTGAACTGAATCTGGTGAGAAGGGTGAAGCACTTGGTTTAAAACACGGTTTGGGTTTTGATAAAGTTAAGTAGTAGGGAAAAGGGAAGATGAGGATTTAAACTTGATGGCATTCTTACCCTAAAACAGTTGATAAACTGCTGTTCTTGCAGGCAGAAGAGACACCACAGTCTAGTAGTTCTTGATGTGCTGTTGCCAAACCGGCAGAACGGACTGGCAGTCTCCGAGCTGTGGCTGCTGCTAAGCAGTGCGTGCGTGGGGTCATTCATACCCTGTGGCTGGGGAGCAGAAAATAGTTTTTAAACTGTTTAATCTGTTGCAGCTAACTTAAAGCATAGTGGATGTCATCTTAGTGCATGTGAACTATTGTAGACTGTTGCATCTCTGGTGTCCACAACTGTCCCGTGATGTTACCAAAAATAACAAAATTATAGAATTAAACAATATTTTCTTGGACAGCTTTTATCTAGTGCATTAAAAAAACCCACACACTTCTTCCCCAGAATTAACTCAAATATTTGACCTGATTATTTTGAATGAAATCTAGACTTTAAATATATTGTATTTTTAACTGTGGAACATACTGTGATTGTGTGATGCTCCAAGTTACAAAACATTTGAAAATTGGGTGCGTGTGAAATGGAAATGTAAGCAGACAACTGTAGCAGAAGGAATTGGGTACAATATAATTTTAGTCCAGCTGGACTGCCTCACATGCCTGAACTTGTTCTCAGATAGTTTCTGTAGCTTAATCCCCCTTTCCTTTAATGCAGACAGTTATAGATTGGTGACATAGTTTATACGGAGGAGTTAGCAGTTACAGAATCTTTTGCGTACTGGCAGCACTTACTTTCCACTGGGAAGAGCTGTTGCCTGTTTTCAGTGGCAGCAAGGAGAGAGCAGCTCCTGCTGGGACATTCTCAAAATATTTTACCCCACGCTTAAAGCTCCTGACCACCTGCTTTAGGAGGGTCCAGCTGCTGGGATGGCTGTGTGGACTTGTAGCAGCATCGTAGTATTGATTCTGCCGCTGATTCCAGTGGCTGCCGTTCGGCAAGGTACGGTGCTCACCACGATAATGGCGGAGCTGTCAATGTGTGTGGTTGTGTGTGTATAAAAGCCTGCTGAAGGGAAGTGATTTCCTTTGGTGGTTTGGGCTGCACTGAAAATGGTGTGTCGCTTCTGCGGCCTCTTGGTTTCTCTCCTTGGGCTGCTGCTGCCGAGAGCACGGCGTTGCTTCTGGTCACCGCAGGTTTCTGTCGTCTTCCTGGAACATCCCACTTGTGTTTGGAACTGGCTGGTTTCAGCCAAGACAATGAAATGTTCTTCTGTGGCATCATGTGAGAAAATACATAAGCTTCAAATTAGCCAGCTTTTTTTTTTTTTCCCCTCCTTCAGCTGTGTAAGTTCAGTTTAAAGCCTTCACCTTCCCCAAATGGTCCTTCTGGATCATCCAGCATCTTCTAAGGTAGTTTCCCAGCCTCACAGTTTAGTGTAAGAGAGGTCAAGAATGACGATAACTGATACACACATTTTGCTTTCTGAGATTATGTCTCTTGAAACCTATTCACTGATTAAAATTCCAGTCCTTCAAAACATCTGGAAACTTTCCACTTAATTGCCATGTGTCATCTCTATTGAAAATGTTGGAATTGATAACTGCAGGTTGAAGTGCTTCCCTGTGGTGTAATGAGTACATCGCTTCCCCCCCCACACCCCTTCAGCTTTTTCTGAGGCTTTGAGTGAGGTGCCTCCAACCCAGCAGCAGTAGGGTAGCTCTTTGAGGTGTCCTAGCCCGTGGTGTTATCAGTCAAGTTCCCCAATAGCTGGGGCAAATAAAATCCAAATAAGATACCAGAGACTAAGAGGCAGAAAGAGTGGACCTAGGATTGCCTCATTTGGATGTCCTCCATAGACATTTTTAGTCTCTCCCACCTGTATCATGGAGAGATGTTCCATTATTTAGGAGTGAGAAATTACCCATCTGCTGCACTATTTCTTTTGTACATTTCTTTCTGGTTTTAACACCTCATGGGGTATTACAGTGCCTGGTTACATACTGCGTTTGGAGAACAAGAGAAAGGTCTGTAAAGGTTGAGAATTCGGTTACGGAAAGAGTACGAGGTGTTCTGTGTAACATGTGGTGTTCTTGAGATTTATTTGTACCTTTATATTGCCGCTCGATTCTTGCATTGCGTGTTTCCAGGAGAATAACACCCGAGTTGCTTTTCTCACGACAAAATACTGCGCCATATGCGAGTGCTGAGGACATACAACGAACATACATGACAGCTTGGGCACCTGCCTGGCTTCTCCTGCCTGCCACAGAGGGACAGAAACGTAACTTGGCATTCACTGCACTGCAGTTGCTCAGCCATAAAGTGACCGAGTCCATTGTCAGTGCTTTCTACTTGACTCAAACGTGCTCTGCCCACTGTGTGTGCTCTGAGGGCTGCATCCTCGGTGAAATTTGGAATCGAAGGCTGGCTCGGTATTGCGCTGACAAGTCTAGCCTTTGCTTTTTCTGACAGCTCGGGAGAATCAGAGCGCTGGAAACTTTCACCCGTTAGCTGGTGATAGGTGGTGTGGCTGCAGGAATGGCCAGGAGCTAGTAAGAGCCGAAATTGCATGCTGGGTTTTGAGCTTAAGCTGTGGTTTGATTTGACTTTTTATCCCCAAAACATCAATCTATCTCTTTTTTTTTTTTAAAAAAAAAAATCTTTTTCTTTGGATCTTTCATCAAAGAGTTTGGCAATAAATGAAAACTTACAGATTCCTATAATGTCAGTAGTTAAAATTTTAATTTTAAAGTTGTTGCTTTCTAACACAGATGTTATTTTGGAGTGGCATTCTTACGTGTCCCCACATATGTTAAACAACTTGCACATCCTAAGGGATTTGTTTCAAATCCAGAGCTTTAAGCTGCGGGGTTGAAGACAAAAACCAAAATACCGTTCCTTGTGTCAGCCATGCAGGATGGCTGGTGGGAGCGGTGTGTGGGAAGGTTACAGCTGCTGGATGGTGGGCGATTCCTCCCGGTCCCTTTCCCTCTACCTGTTTTGAGACTATCGCTTTGCCAGGACTCGAATGTCCCTTGTCTCGGTGTGTTAGGGTGACCTGTTTGTATTGCTTTCCTTCCAAGATGCTTAACTTGGTATGTGTTGAAAGAATCACATGCTGGTAACGGAAGGATTAGGTGTTGTGCATATGCTCTGCTCTGCTTCGGTTTCTTCATTCTCCTAAAAAAAAAAATAATAATCTGATGCAATTAATAAAAGTATTTCCAATTACCTGTATATTGCTTTTTGTTCACACAACAGCTAGGTTGTATAAGGAGGCCTCTAGTTTGTGAATTGATTTGGAAGAGTTTCTTTTATTCTCCAATACTGCGTGGTGACCTAGTTAATTGGGAGTAATTACTGTCTAAATATATTGGTTTAACATAACAAAGGCTGTCTGGAAAAAAACAGGGAAGGGAAAGAATGGCTCAAGATAAACCACCTCTTTACAAACACTTAGGAGTTGTTAAGGGACATCTCCAGAGCTATTAGCAGAGACGGTTTTAACTTCACTATTGTAATTTAGCTCCTGAGGCTTGAAACAAAGCGGCAGAGCAAAAGAATTGATCTGAAAAGGAGCACTTTCTCTGGTTCTGTGGGTATTTTGTTGGAAAAGCACTTGACAGGGAAGAGTCATGGGATTCCCTTGGAGAGGAACGACTGGGATATCCATAGTTAGAACGGATTTGGTTGCTAATACGGAGCTATAACCTTGATTTGCTGCCTTCTACCCCCTCACTTTCCGGCGGCTTGCTCTTCGGACTGAAATTGAGCACTGTGGTGATTTTCAGCAGGCTCACTTGGTCGCTGGGGTAACTTCTGGTTGCAGGGCTTTTTTTAAGAGTTTGAGCCTAAATCCCGTCAGACCTGCTCTGTAAGTATGGCGGAGCTACAAACTGTTGCAGTCCAGGGCTGCTTTAAAAATGGAAAATTGCTTCATTTAGGAAAGGTAAGGAGGGCCTGACACCTGAAGGGCTATGTTAAGAAAGAGATGTATGGCCGTCCCTGTAATTAGGAGAGATCAGTCGTGTGAATTACACTGTCTGGATTTGGCATGCTCATCTTCGTTTCAGAGTTGTTTGGTTTATAGCAGTCCTTTATCTCCTACGACAGAGAGCAGAGGGGTAGCGTGGTGCAAGTCACACCTAGGAGGAGTAAATTAAAGCAGGCATGGCTGTGTAAGCAGAAGCCTTTAGCTGATAACCCCTTCCTCTCAGAAGTCTTAACTCTTCGTTCCTGTCCCTGCAGTATCTGGAGTTGGTGCTGGGCAATTACAACTGGGGCACGAGGGTTTTCTTGGGTAAAAGACCTAAAAGAAAGTTTATATATATTTTTTTAAAAAAGACAAATTTCAGGGCCTTGAGTGTGTTTGACCTTGAAGCCATCTCTCTCATTAATGTTTTCATTTGCTTGTAAGCGCCACTAAAGTTGTGCCTGTAGAAGAAAGGAGAGCAGCAGGGTGTACTACTTCGGCTCCAGAACCTGCGAATAGTCAGATTCCAAATGGTTTGCCTCTGAAAATGGCACTCCCCGAGCAAAGCCCTGCATTCCAGCTGACACTTGGGGGGTTTGGGGGGCAGGGAAGGAGGGAGAATGTTGTCTCTTGGAAAGAGTGGAAACAAAGCCAGCAGTGATACCTTGCTGGCTTTGCTGGTTGTGTAAGCAGAGAACAGGACTAAAATGTGAGTGCTGTGGGTGTCTCGTGCAGCGGAGCGGAGCCACACGGCCTCTCAGTGGCTGTCTCGTAGGGTTGCCTGTGTCAAAGAACTTGAACTTCACTCAGATTTGCTTTGTCATCCTGACTTTGGCTCTAGCCGCTTTCAATTTCCTTTTAGTTTCGGGAAGCTTCTTTTTCATTCTGTAGTGGAAAGGCCAAGAGGTGTCCCGACACGTGAAAGGGCTCACCCCAAACAAAACCCGCCGCACGTTGATCGAAACGGTGGGAGCGGGACGGTGGGTTTGTGAAAATCTGGTCGGAAAAGGGTGGCAAATCTGGTTTTCAGCATGTGTTCTTCTTTAGTTAGCTTTTAAGTAAATGCTGTGGAGGACTGGAGTTGTTTCCCAATGGCAAAGCAAGCAATGAAATATGACACAGGGAGGGGAAGAGGGTTGGCAGAGGGCCTGTGTGCACAAATAGCCCACTACCTCTTGAAGCGTATTTACAGCCAAGCAAACAAAAAACAGCACAGGCTGCCTTACAAAGAATTACAGTAGAAATCTGCCCCTTGGAACTTTTTAATTTTTCCACTCAATGTCAATAAAACGTCATTACTACCGATTCCAGAATCATAACTCCCAAGGTGATGTGCTATGTCCGAAAATGTATTCACGTAGTGGTGGATTAGGAAGGGAAAAAGCTGTGTTGCTGTCTTTTGTAGCTCTTAGAGTACCTTTTGCCTCGGACGGCTGTAATACAGGAAGAAATCCTAGTGAAAACTAAACTCTAGATCCTAGTGTTAGCTGGTTGAGCGAACAGGAGTCTCTTGGCACAGCCCTGCTGTGAGTTATGTAAATCTTGTGCAGTGTATAAGCAACAGGCGGTTGGTGACGTAAAACTGAGCATTTGTCTCTATTTATTGGCTAATGTGACATGCACCCTTCCTGTAGCATTTGACTGAGCTGGCTGTATTAAATATAGCCCTGACACTCCTCAGTAGAAAATGCCTCGAGCTGAATAATGGGTTCTGGTCTGAAATTCATTGTTCCAAACAGGGAAATCTTACACGGTGGCTCTTTTGTCTCCTCTTTGTACCAAAGTCCATTCCGTGTCGATGGCGAAAGGTCTCGCCGTGAGGCTCGGTTTGCGGGATTTGCCCATCGATCGCCGTGGCCATGTTGTGCAGAACATTCCTCCGGTGCCTCCGAACGCTTTGGCTGCGCGCTGGGAGACTTAGCAGGATGTCAGTGACTCCCGTGGTTACCACAGCGTGATTATCTTCTGTCATTCGTGATGGATTACCAAACTGATGCATCTGTTGTTTAGGTCCTCACCCACCCGCCCCCGTCGCGAGTGGCTCACAGATCTGCCTAATATTGCTATTACCCCCTTTGACACAAGCTCCAGTGCTATTTGCTGCTACACTTTGGGTCCCCTCTGTTTTCTGTGAGGAGAAAGCAGTGATACTTCTCCCGTGTATTCTGATTTTATCCAGGATGTCTGATTTTTTTTTTTTTTTTTTTTCCCCTTGAACACTGTAGGAATTGAACAGGAGGCAGTTTCCTTGCTCACCGTTTCGAGCCTCTTTCCAGCTGGCAAGCAGTCCAAAAAGCCCTATGTTTGCTCTTTCTCAGGGTCAGACTGCAAATGTTTCTCTTGCTTTCACCTTGCCTTTCTGGCTTTGGCTTAGACACATGACACTCCACCACACAATACAAACCCGCAATATATCGCTGTACCTAAATGGTGCGGCTTCTGACTAGCCTTCTGCGTGGCTTTGTTTTAGGTGGTGGTTCCCAGTTCTTGAAGGTTTGGGGTTTGTTGGGGGTTTTTTTCCAATCCTGCTCAAAAAAGCAACACAGACTTTTGTAATCGTCACCAAAAGGCAGCTGTTATGCCCATTGCATTTGGTGAGATTTTACCCATCTCCGTTCTCACAGCACCTACTCACAACATGTAAATTAGGGCCACAACCTCACAGACATGCGTAAACAGAGGAATTACATGACTTGCCAAACACTTACATAATAACTTAATAGTATATCGTGGAACGGCAGCTAAGACTCATGAATCCTCTTCCTGTCTGACTGTTCCTCTTTTCAAATTAATTATCGTATGAGTTTCAGCTACACCACAACTCAGGAATCAATAGCATTTGTGGCTTTCTGAATGCCCTTAATATATCACAGGCTTCCACTGTCATTGCCTTTGTTCAGTAGGAACTTCTGACTCAGATGATTTGTAAGTTGCTTTGAGTTGTGACTATCCAGAGCTGAGCAGACACTTTAATCATTAATAAATAGTCTTAGAGTGCTCGTGGCTCATACATGACCGTGTGTTTCCAAAGCAGCAAGGTCTGTGTTGTTATCCATAGCTGCTGGTGCCCTTTGGCCCTGAGAGTTATCGTAGAGCATTCGTTGTGTTTTGTTCGTCTTATGCACCTTTTGTGCCAAAATAGAACGGAGAGGTTCAGTCTGTTTGAAATTACCTCAGGAAACAAGGCTGGTATAAAGAAACTGCCCTGTTGTTTACGTGCTGCTGCGTAGCACTTCCCTCGGTATCTCTTGAACTTTTTGGCAAATCTCATGAAGAGCTAATGGGCTAGAGATCTCCAGGGCTTGTAAGTTCCAAGATTTCCAGTGAAAAGAAGAAGCAGAGTAGAAAAGTGGTCTGAAATAGTGTCCCTGGCAAGTAAAATGCTTTATTTTGAGCTCTGTTATCTTGGAGAATCCGTGTGTGATAGAGCTAAAAGCTTTAACAAAACATGAGCAGCAGAGCTAATACAGTCTGGATAATATTTTTGCTTAACTGTGTTCAGGATGACGTATATAAACCTGTGAAAAGGACTTGACCCACCTGTACTCGAGGTTGTAATCGAATTTTTTTGCTTTCTAGGAATCTACAAGCCGCCATTGGAGCCTACTATGATTTCGAGAGTCCAAATATCAACGTACCCTCCATGTCCTTTGTTGAAGATGTCACCATAGGTGAAGGAGAGTCCATCCCTCCTGATACCCAGTTTACAAAAACATGGAGGATACAAAACACAGGTAAGGCTTTTAGACTGTAGCAAAACCCGTGTAGTGTGCGTTAGGTGACAGCAGGGCAGATCCAGTTGTGGTTGGTTTGGGTATTTTTTGGATCCGAGTCACAGAATGTTAGGGGTTCGAAGGGACCTCTGGAGATCATCGGGTCCAACCCCCCTGCTAGGGAAGGTTCCCCTAGAGCAGGTTGCCCAGGACCATATCCAGGCGGGTTTTGAATATCTCCAGGGAAGGAGACTCCCCAGCCTCCCTGGGCAGCCTGTTCCAGGGCTCTGCCAATCTGAAAATAGATTAAGAATCCTCAGCTAGTCACGTTTCTGATCACTTGATGCAAACAAGTGAATATGTTTTTAAGTCAATGAAGAGATGGCTTTTAGTCTCAAAGCCTTTTAGCTCATGACCAGGCTATATATTACCACTACCCTTCACCACACCATTTCTCTGACCGCCCCTGTCGTTTGGTCATTGAGCATTCTGTAGAGCTGTCCTCTCGGGAGAGGCAGTGATGCAGTGGTCGAACTCTGAGAAGAGGTAGCGATGCAAGGGTGATAGGGCAGGTACCCTTTTTAACATGGCTTTGCCAGAATTGCTTCTTTATGCTCTGAGAGGATGCAAGGCTGGAGAGACCACATTCCAGTATGAAATAAGTCAAAACAGTGACTGGAATCCAGGAAGTGAGACTAGGCGAAATACCTTCTCAGTGCTTGATCTGTTGGGATGTAGTCAGAGAGAAAAATGAGATCCCTGGATGCAAAGCAGAATACCTTGTCTTCAAGTGTTGTAATGACAGGATGTTGCATGAATGTTTAAGCTGTGTGTCTGAATTTAATTGACCTGCTTGCACTTTTGTGAAGAAGAATGATAGCACAACAAGGCACAATGTCATGAATCATCACGAGTAAAGTTCAGCTGTGTTAGTACTTCTGCGTGTAAATAACTGCAGTGCTCGAGTGCTGTACAGAGCTGTGCTGAATATCAAAGTATAACTGAGACTAAAACCATACTAAAAGTCTAGGAATATTTCATCAGGACATGAGAGATGAGAGTAGAGGGTGTGTGTGTCTCAGAACACTGATTTATAGAGACTGTATTCTAGTGAAAGGGCTTAATTATTTTAGTTTACTTTTTCTGCCTCCATTTGTTTGACTTGGTACAGTGGAAAGGTGACACGTATTGCTCACTTAAACTCCAGTAATGTGGCAAATTGACTGGCAATTTTTTAATAAGTGTCTCAACTGCAGGTCTTATGAATGTACTAAGTTTGACAGGTCCCACTTCACTATTAGTATCTTAATTTCTGTGTGTTGTGACTGCACCTCTACGTTGCTCCTTTCACACTCCTTCCTTTCTTGCTCCTCTGATGTACTCTTTTCCTGCATGCAAATTTAGCCTTAATTTAACATCCTAGTTTGGGCAGTGTTTCATTGTTTTTTTGGAATGTTTGACCTTCTGAAATCCATGGGTCTTCTGAAATGAGGAAAGGGAGTTAATCTGGACTCTACGAGTTCCTGGCAAGGCCGACATTTATTTTGGCTTCTGTGTGGATTAAAGCCTGACTTCATAAAATGTACATCTGTACTCTAACAGTGGTGCTGGAGGCCAGATCTTGTTAAAACCATGCTGTTGAGGCATGTTTTAGTTAAATGCGCCTTATACTGTGTTATGACTGCAGTTTAAGGAGGACCGTAGCGTTTTAAAACCATTTTATGGTTTAATTAAGGGATAATATCAAAGGACTGCAGTGTTTCCAGATAATATCTGCTTGTTAGGTAGATAACTGAAGCAAAGCCAAGGTTTTTAACAGCTCTGCAGGAACCCTTGGTTAAATGACTTTGGTTCTAGAACACGAAATACCTGAGGCATGTGTCACTGAAGCGTTTGGTGTCTGACGGGTATGACAAGCAGAGCTCTGAGAGGCTGTCAGTTTTAAGCATGTAAGCAGGAAGCTGGGTTCAGTCAGGTTTTCATACGTGTTATTAAAAACTAATACCCTGCTCTGATACCTTCCAGGACGGTGCTCGGCTTGTCTGCCAAAAGACCGTTTGTGTAGTAGAACCATTGCTGAAAGAGCAGCAGGATTTAACAGACTTATTTCCTCTTCCCACTCCACCCCCAGCTGCTGCTGGCTCTGCAGGACAGTTACTACAATTTATCATCTCCTGAGAGATGAGTGTACTGAAATAGAATGACATAATCATCATTTCATTTTATGGGGCTTATCAGTTGCAGTGTTCTAGGCACCTTGCAAGCCTAAAGCCATTAAAACTGATAAAAATCACATAAATTATTTAACTAAACCCGTGTTGCTGGGCTGCCAACCTTTTCAGATGAGACTTCGTACTCAACTCCCACACGCCATCGTCTGAGGTCAGCTGGTCGCCCAGCTCCTCTTTCAGAGGCCTCCCTACCTCAGCACTGGTATCCGAATGTCCACCGTACTTGTTCCCATCGTGCTTTCCCTGCTAGACTGTGCGTTCCACAAATAAGGACTTGTCTGGAAAACCAGTCCCTGCCGTGTCTTCACTGAAGTATCCACAGGGATGAAATTAGCAGGCAGGCTGTGGCAAAGGATGCTCTTTGGGGTAACCTAAGGTCAGATCAGCATCCACCGTTCTCCTCTCAGACTAGACGTAGTGTGGTTCCACGCTTCTCGGTGGTGCAGGCTCTCCTTAGCCATTTCCCTCGACCTCAACCAAGCAGAAGGTATTTTTAAAGTCATTGGCTTAGTCACGTCATGTTACTGGGGAAGAAGCAAGAGAAAATTCTGCTAAACTGATTTTTCACGAGTCTCAGAAGCGCTTTTCTCTTTGTCTGCCCCAGTGCTTGTTATCTTTGGCGGAGACGGCCCTGCTCGCATGCAGTAACTGTTTTCTGTATCTCTACAGATTGCCAGGTCACGCTGTCAGTCCCAGTATCTGCAGTCTAAACATTGATCTCCGCGGATAAATCATATGTTCACAATCCTTTCCACCTTTGCACAAGGCTGAGAGAAAGGTTGCTGCAAGAGGGGAGAGAAATCCATTTAGAAAACAGTACTAGCTCTTCAATTATAGTTCAAACTATTAGTTCCTCCTGAGACTAACAGGCTTAAAAAAGAACGAATCCCGGAAAGAAAACGTTTCCAGCACTTTATAGTAATAACACGATTCTGATTGTCGCAAGGCTCAGGAGCTACAGTAGGGAGGCAGAAAGAAATGAGGGGGGAAAAAACCCACCCAGCTGGGTCTGACTTCGTCTTTGTCTCTGGTATTGGTAAAATACATGTGTGTGTCGGTTATGGTGTGGGGTTTTTTGTTTGTTTTTGTTTTTTTTTTTATTTGCAGCTGTTACACTGTGACTTTGAGAATTTTTCTGTGTAAAGAAAACCTAGAGATTATTCACATAGAACTATAAATTGTGCTGCTGCTCTCAGAATGGACCAGCTAAGCCTTGTCTGAAAACTATGTTCTTCTTCAGCATCCATTGCTGGCTGTGTTATGTGTATCTTGGTATTCCTTTGACTGTTCAACAATTGCACAACTGTTTTAATAAGCATGTTTCATCCAGTCTTACACAAACAGACACAAAGCTTTTCCTGGTGCACTGTCAGTAATTCTTTCTTCTGTTTAATCCCAGGGACAGAGGCGTGGCCCCCGGGGGTTTGTCTGAAGTATGTCGGGGGAGACCAATTTGGCCACGTAAACATGGTGATGGTCAGGTCCCTGGAGCCCCAGGAGATTGCAGACGTCAGCGTTCAGATGTGCAGCCCCAGCACAGCAGGAATGTATCAGGGACAGTGGCGAATGTGCACCGCCACGGGACTCTATTACGGAGGTGAGTGATCCCTTTTCCAGCACGTCAGGCTCTTCTTCGTGATATTCCCACCACACACAGACCAAGTGGACGCTCCTGGCCCCTTGCAGATGCTCTCCTGCTAACCAAACGGTGGAGGCAGAGGTCTGCCAGCTCAGAGGCTAAAGATAGAAAGTAGAATAGAGAAAACATCAAGTGAGCCGCTTTGTTGTCTTGGTCAGCACAGGACTGTTTTCTAAACGCTGGAACAAATTGCAGATTACACAAAGCTCTGAAAAACAAAGGGACTTGCACAGTTCTCCTGGAGACTCTTTCCCTGTTGGTCCTTGTCAGGGTTCTTTCCCAGTTTTCCAGGGCTGAACATCGTGAACTACATACGGGCATAAAGATCTATTTAAGTGGTGAAAACCTCTTCTGGGAAGTTTAAGGCCCAGGTTTTAATAGTGTAACTTGGTGCCTCTATTGTGAACCTTTTTTTTTTTTTTTTTTGTGTTTAAAAACCTCTTTTTGATATTTTGCCTGATGCCTCAGCCAGAGCCACCAACATCTTCATTCGTCTGGAGTCTTTCAGTCATTTTTAGCCAGCTTTAGTTTATACCGAGAACATCTTTGTGTCTGTGTTGGCAGTTGGGAGCGTCCCAAGTTACATGGGTTTGAGTGAGAGATGTTAGCACTTGGAGTCAAAAATAACTCTTTCCAGTACAGGGTTTTTGGCAGAGCTGTCAGTAAACGTGCGACTTGTCGATGTCAGAAGTGGATGTAGCTGGTCCCCGAAGAAAGGCTGTAAATTCCTCCGTGCAGGTCAGAGGCCGGCTCAGCTTGCATTGCCTGCCGCAGCCCCCCCCGTGCTTACAAAGCTGAGGTTTTCCCAGCTGCTGCCAGTTTCAGATCTTACTAAACTTCCTTGAAGTGGCACATTTTGAAAGAAAATTACCTACAAATTGCGATCCCTTTGGCTACCAAGCTGCGAGTCAAAGACGCCCTTCCCCTGCGCGATAATTAATGGCTTTTATGCTGGTTGCCCCCCAGAGGGTCGGCCCAGCGGCTGTGTGAGGGCCTGGCAAAGCGGCCGCCGCAGTCGCCCGGTGGTCGCCCGTCCCGCCACGGCTTTGAGGCCACCGGGGCGAGCGGGCGGGCCGGGCGCGGTGCCGCGGGCGGGCAGCAGGGGGCGCCGCTGGGCTGCGGGCGGCCAGGCCCGGCGGCGGGAGGGGTGGGGGGGGCACCGGGGCGTGGGGATGGAGTGGGGAGCCCTTGGGGGGCCTTAATGGTGTTCAGGAGGGGGCTACAGCCCTGGCAGGGTGCTGGGGGTCCTGGAGGGAGTCGTGGTTTTGTGGGGTCAGACCCCGCTGTCTTGAATTGGGTGGTGAAACGCAAACTGATGAGCCCAGGGCTGTTAAAGCCGGGGGGAGAGCTGCGGGGGACTGGTGCCGTGGGGGTAACAGGGCACAGGTAGCTGCTGTCTGCTTCCCCAGGCTGCCAGCGGCAGCACAAAAGAGCCCCTTGTAGGTTAACACTTGAGTGCAGAAAACCTGGAAACGGTTACGTGTGACATGAGGTGCTGTTACCAGATCTGCTGAGAGGAGATAAGGGTTTGCTGCTGTTCTTTTTCGTGCTCCCTCCCTGTGCAGCAAAAAGAGGCTGGAGCACATTTAATGGAGGGGTGGGAAAAAAAAAAGGCAATAAAACTGAATTTGGATACATACCAAGAAATGTATTTATGTAAATAGGCCAGAATGTTTGCATGACGTGTAAATGAAATGGTAAGTAAAATAACAATCTTATCTGTGTACAAGACAGACATGCATTAGGTAAGAACTGTAAATATGTTTCTTATTCTAACCAGTCGTCTGTGAACTTGTGTAATAGTCCACCAAGTCTGGGTATTTTCTCCACCTACTGTGAGTGTTTTGGAACTGGAATAATTGTCATAAACATAATTACCTTCTAAGTCACCCTTCTCTTGTTTTATTTTAGTAGTCAAGCTTTTCAAAGCTAAACAAAAAACATTACCTTTTCGTTACCATCAGAGTAGACAATTGGCAGTGACATCTCCTGGCTCTCATTTCAGTCTTGCTGCATAGCCTTGGATAAAGTCACTCAAGGTTTTCTTTTTTCAGTGCATCCTGTTGGTAATCTGAACTTTGTTGTCACGTCAGTTTGGTTTTCAGATGTTCTTAGCTGGTTTGTGTAAGTTCAGTCGGAGTAAAACTTGCCTGGTTTTCTTCAAAGATTGGACACTGAATCAGTGTTTAACCAGTACTTCTGATGCTTCATAAAAGTGTGTTATAAACAATTAGTCTTTTTTCTTGCAGCTGTAAAGGACGGAATTCACGTTCTGTTTTTCTCCTTCTGCCCCCTTCGTAAGCTCTACCTAGTGACAACCTGAGTGTCCTTCTCTCTCTTTCCTCAGATGTCATCTGGGTGATCCTCAGCGTGGAAGTTGGAGGACTTCTAGGTGTAACGCAGCAGCTGTCATCCTTTGAAACGGAGTTCAACACGCAACCGCATCGCAAGGTAGAAGGAAACTTTAACCCATTCGCCTCTCCACAGAAGAACAGGCAACCAGATGAAAACAACCTAAAAGACCCTGGGGGTTCCGAGCTAGGCACAATCAGCAAAAACACATGGGGGCCTGCTCCTGACCAAATCGAACAAGATCAGAATGGACTGTCACAAAACTCTGTAAATCTCTCCCCCAGCAGTCACTCGAACAACTTGTCGGTAGTGACGTACAGTAAGGTAGGTGCCCTGGGAGAACAGGAGAATGGGTAGGTGATGAGACTGTGGTGTATGTAATAGTTCTTCGTTACAAACTGCAAAGCCCTTCCCTTCTGCTTCTGCCAGACCTGCTAAGGAAGGTTTTGAATTTGACTGTCTGACTCTGCCAACTCCTCATGTTATATTAAAATATTTTTGCCTCTGATAGACTCTACCAGATCCACCTTTTTGGTTTTGGTTTTTTTTTTTTTTCAAGTCCTTCTTAAATCTATATAATCTTGTCTGGGTGCTGTAACTATTGGTGGCTGGAGCCTGCTCCAGTTGCGTGTGCAAATAAGTCAAAATATCTCTCTAGATGTGCTCCTGAGTTTTACATCACTTTGAAAAGAGACAAAATAACCACACCCCCAAACCCTGAGATTAACCAGATAACTTTGGTTTAGCTGGTGTGGGGAGACTACAGAGCTCAACATTTTGATCCCAGAATCTACCTGTCAGGAACAGTCAATCAAAGGACTATTCCTGTCTGTGTCCTTGTCTTGTTTATAATTGTAGGTGACTTTTAAATTACCTTTACTTTAAATCTCTCTCAAAAGCTTGCTTGGTGGATGCTATATGAGTCTGGGTGATATTTTGACTGTTTTTATTTGCTTGTGTGTGACAAATGAATTGCAGGATTATTTACAATTCAGAATCCACCTGTTAATGCAGCCAGTATGTGTAGGTGTGTACTGTCGTATGTCAAACTAGTTTGATTTTTTTTTTTAATCCTTTAAAAATGCTTTACTGTACTTTAAGCAGGCTGTGTAGGACAATAACACTTGGTTGCTGAATGACTTAATAAAGCCCTAATGTTAGTTCACCTACAGCACTTTAGTTCCTAACTGGATGAACTGCCTGTCCTCTACCAGTGGATCATATTTTAGTGACCTACTTTGCACCAGGGCTATGCATTTTTTTACTGATGGCATGCGCGGGTTTAACCGTTTGACAGACTGCCGACCCCCCTGTTTGTGTTTGGCACCCCAAACGTAAAGTGCTCTAAGCTGTATTGGCTCCTGCTTCAAAATTCTCACTCCCTGAAAGTGAAATGGATGGCTTAGGAAATGATTAAAAATTAAAGCCTTTCACCTATCAGTTCAAATACAACGTGAATGAGCAGGGACTGAAAGTCGCTGCCTTTTAGCGGTTGCTCGGTGGTTAGCGCTGTTCCCCGAAGAGACAGGCTGTTGTCTGACGGCAGAGACCGTCTGATAGCGATACAGCGTCTCTGCCCAAACTCGGGTGCTTCAGGTGGGGGGTACTGCTCTACAGCTGTCTGTTGTACAGATCCTGGCAAAGATTGGTACCAGCTCCGTGTATCAGTTGATGAAAAATAAGAATCGGTTAACAGAGCTTTGGTGAGATGGTGGACTGACCGCAGCCTTTCATAGCTAAACAACTAGGTTTGATTTAGGTGGGAGAGCTCACTTCCACGTTAAGTGGTCAGCTTTAGGCTGGAGGTGACTTTTCCCCCCCCCCCCCCCCTTATTTTCTGACTGTAGAGCTTGGCAATTGCTTCGTAGTTGATTTGCGCTTGCAGGTGGATAGATGTGGAACTGCTAATATATGCACTTCTGAGAAACCTCCTGTGTAGAAATTCTGGATGTGGGGTTTTGGCAGTAAGGTGGCCTTCAGTTTTCACTAGGTCTCTCCCTGTGATATGTATCCTTACCCTTCCTAGTGGGACGAGAGTGGTTTGGGCACCAGGAGGTTGGGCTCTCTTGGCCGAGGAGTAGATGATTTGTTGTTTCCAAGAACATAGGTGTAAGAAACAGATACCTCTTGGAGGTGCAGAGGCCATAGCAAAGGTCAGCTATACTGTGGAAATGCCAAAAAGGAGCGTGAAGCACTACTGGAGGGGATTTCAGTAAATTTAAGTAAGCTGATTTAGCTAGTAACCCAAAGTTCATGATCAGTACTCTTATGAGAAGTGAGCCATTATAATCTAACCTCAGATGGAGGGTAGGTGGCCTTTCTCCCCACCCCCTTTTTCTTTTTGTCCTGAGTTTTTGGTTTCTTTTTGTATTTACAGAGTATTCTTGGGTGGATTTGAGGTGGATTATCTGAGATAAAAGCAGAAATCTTGTTTCTTGCTTGTTTCAGAAGGGGTAGCTTGATGGTCCTATTTTGGAGAGGGGGTGGGGTATGTGAAAGTTCATTGATTATTTTTTTTTGATGATTTTTTTGTCTCTACTACAGTGTATTTGTGACATGATAAAACAAGTTAGCTTTTCCTTTGGAGGCTCTTAAGGTAGATCTGAAGATCAGAGTCCCGTTCCAGCCTTGCCCATCCTGCCCAGAGCAGGAGACGTTCTGCCACAGACTTAATGTTCATTTTGGTACAATACTGTTTCTGTAGTGAGCAAGTTTGAGTAGGTTTGACATCCTAGATGCTGGGTCTTGTTTAAAATCACTAGGTGAACATGCTCACCTTCCCTGGTGTAGGTCTAGCACTACTACATGCCTTCTTCCTGCAATTTGGAAAAGTGGGTTTGGGGTTTTTTTTTGTTTGTTTTCATTTTGGTTTGGTTTTTTTTACACATTACCCCTTTTTAGTAAGCCGGAGCCCTAGCTGGGGATACCACTTAAGCAGAAGAGGTGATGTTGGAAGCATTAAACCACCCCATCAGCAGATGGTGTTCCAGTACCTGGAAGTTAGGAAAAGCTGTGTCTGGCCCATCTTCCCCGGGGACTTGACCTGTACTCTGCTGCTTGAGAGGGGGAAAGAAAACTACTGTGTTTGGAGCTGTTGTCTTGTGGCTGGGTATTGGTGCGAAAGGCTTTATTTCAAGTTCTAGGAGCAGGCAAGAGTCCTGTGGGTTGCTTAGGCAGTTGCACATTAGGATTCCTGGATTGTATTCATCTTGGGCAGGACCTCCAATATTTTCATTTGCTTTCATGTACCAGGAGAGTGGAGTGAATCCCGAGTCATGTTTGACACTGTTTGGTGAGATACAGAGAAGGGGAGGGGTAAGGTCTAGTTAAGGCGTTCAGAAGGGCCTATGTCCCCTGTTTAGGAGTAATATAAGCCCTTAAATTTTTCTCAGATCACTGTGGAGGCTTCCTCTCTGCCAAGAGACTGTGGAGAACCCCAGTCATGCAGTTGCACAGGACCGTGAAATCTTCGAGATAAAACTAGCAGTTTCTGGCGTCTGCAGCTGTAAAACATACTAGAAGTTGCCAGACCTTGTCTGGATTAGTTCTCCCTCTGGTGCAACTGAGCAGGTGTGACTTGTCCTCTAAAATTCCCCATTGGAGTCAGGATCTCAGCGACACTGATGTGCCATCTGCTGCTGGATTAGACAAGTGTATCAGCGTTTCACACGTGGAAACATGCAAAAGGTCTTTATAGAGCAGCACAGAGTGCATGGTTTGGATGCTCTGCTCAGTGAAACTAACTTTTGTAGGAAAAAGACAAACGAAAGATGCTGAATTCCTTATAAGCAGATGAGATGAAACCTGCGGTGGTTGAAACAGACTGAGTGTGATCTTTATTCCTGCTGCAGCGTACGCCTTCCCTGGGTCCACCCTGCTCCTCTTTATCAAATAAACTGCTGGAAGGTCGTAGATCAGGGTCTGTGTTCAGGGCGTTGCTTTAAGCATGTTGTCATTCTATCTATCCCCAGTGGAGTTTTTGCATGTTCTTAGAATTAAAGATGTGCTTAAGTGCAGGATAGGATGCTTATCTCAGGATAGGGATGAGCTGTATTAGAGTCCAGATATACCCGTGCATGGGTATTTTGTTCTCCTCGTTGGCAATTGCTTTCTCTCTGGATTCTCGAGAGAGATGAGGCTAATAGAGCTTCCTTCTATTTACTCGCTCCTGTCTCATAGCAACACTGTCGAGGTCACTGCTGCTCTCTTGTGACGGTCTTTTACATTAAAAGCGCAAGATGCAGTCTTACAGTGCCTGGGGAATTAGAGTTAAATTTCTTAACTAAGGAAAGAAACGTACAGGTTTAGATGTCTAAAAGATCTGAGGTGGATAGCCATATACTGACATTCAGATTGTACTTGTCACCTATAGATAAAAAAAAAAAAATATATATATCTAAATCTGTTGCCCATATGAATTGAGGAATTGCTACTTTCTGTGTAATGCAGAAAACAGCACATAGAAGTTCTGATTCTGCAAAGATTTGCCCATACAGAACAATTTGCATAGTCACCACCGTAGCAAAGGGCGTTCTGCAGCTTGTCTGGTGTTAATCTGTTCTGTTTATTAGTCGTGCTGCTCTTAAAAGCCCACTGAAATATAAGCATATTTGGAATTAACAAAATGAAAATCTTCACCTTTTTTCCTGCTGTATTTTTGCTCCCCATCTTACTTCATTCTGTGTGGAGCTGAACTCTGATCCATGCTACTTGACAGCTTCCTATGTGTAAGGGGAAACCAAACCTCTACCTGTAGAGCCTTCAGCTGGCTTCCCCTCTCTGAGTTTAAAAGTTGCTGCTGCTTCTAGGTGTGTCCTTCTTGCAAACCGTGGCACTCCAATTTGTGTATTTTTAGGGTACCTCTAAATTTTATATAGGAATTTTTCTGCTGGAAACTATTTGGGTACCAAACTATATTTGTGGGTAAGGAAGATGCCCCAGAAATGTTTTGCTTCCACGTAGAAGAGAAGCTCCTTCCATCCTGGTATCTGGCCTTCAAACCGGGCTAGTTACCACGTGGTTAAATCCGTTGAGAACGAAGTGGGAGAACTTTGTTGGACTCAAAACTACCATAGCTACTCTTTGACAGCCACACTGCTGCATAGCATCTGCAGGCTAAACCGGTGTTGCATGAGCTGGTTTGCTTCCCTGGTGAAAGACTAATGTGTTGGGATGCTGCATGTTAGCTCATCCATGAAAACCGCCAGTCCCTCTGCTCTTGGACTGGGGGAAATGTGAGATAATCTGATTTTAGCTTAACTTTGCTCCATTGCAGGCCAACAGAGTTTCCCTGTTTTTATCTCTGCAGACTAAAAGCACGCCGTTGATTAAGTTACAAGAGCTAAGTCGTTGCATGGTAACTTAATCCTGTACCTGAGCCCTCGTGTACTTCAGCAGCTATGTGCATCTAAACCAGCCCTACGAGTGGCTGCCCTGTGAGAAGGTTCTTAACTTCCTGGTGGTCTCGACTGCCACGCCATGTTTGCACAGCATGCATGGAATAATAATAATAAAAAAAAAAAGTGCTCAATACTTTGTTCTTCTGTTTGTGCTCAGTTTACTTAAGTTAGTCAAGAGAACTCGGCGTAGTGTGGAGAAGCACTGACTAGGAGCGGCCCAGGAGGTGACGAGGAAACGGGGACTTGTAGCGTTGTCTGATGCTACTGTCAGTGTACACTGGGAGACTCCTGTATTGCTTTGCAGCTGTGCATCAGAAACTCCTGTCTCTCTTGAAGTGTACCTTTTATTGATCTTGGCTCAGTCACAAAGGTCAAATAAAGATAGCTATTTGAAAGCCTGTGTTGTGATGCTTTATGACAGATTAACTTCATTTTATTTCTAGCACAGGTGTCTTCATTTTTTAAGAGCTCAGTATTTACGAAGGCCTTTAACTTTCTGAAACCTCTCAGTTCCCTTCTAGATACAGAAGTCAAATGATGATTTATACCGATAATTTTCATGTAGAGTCTGTTCTTGAAAAAACCCTGGTCCTCTGTTCCCACACACGGTGTGAACAGCCAGTATGTTGTCACTAGCAAGTTAGCAATAACTTCTGTGGAAGATGTTGGAAGAACTGAAAGGAAATTTCGAAGCTGCAGCTGAGCTTTTCATAAAGACAGCGATCTCGTTTTTGAGAAGAGAAAGAATTCACCAAAAATAGTGTGAATAATTCTTCAGTTGAAGTAATAACTCAGAAAAACCGCAGTTGTATGCAGAGTTATTTTTGCATGTTTGTGGTGTAAAACATTGCATACGAGGGGTAATTATTCTTGAAAATGTCATCTAATGGAGTTTGGTATTTGCATTGCAGCAGTGACTGAAGTTTTCAGGTGTCAAGACACTATTACATTGTGCGTGTTGCATAAATGTCATGAGGAACAATCGCTCTGCAGAGAGCGTGCATCTTGCTGAGAAAGGAGGAAAGTATTCTCATTTCACAAAGGGGAGTAAGTTTCTTGCTCAGGGTCTGATGTTAAACCAAGCCTACATTTGATCTTAAAGAAAAGAAACAAGCGTGTTTTGATTTCCTAAGTTCTCATGTCCGCTAATCTCATGGGTAAGTGAAAAGTGGCAATCCCAAAAGCAAAGGTGTGGGGCTTTTTCTTCTTGGTGAAGTCCGTTGCATCAGCAGAAGCTAATGTTGGTCACAGATTCTGGGACTGTTCTTGGAATTACTTGGGAGAGAAGCTCGTCTAGGGATGGCAGCCTGTTCAGTGCAGTGTAGCGCCTCACAAAGCTGTGTGTACTCACTAATCTGACACTGAAGGTGAGCTGAATTCTGGTTTTAATTAATGCATGATTAGCGTAATTGTGCAGCTTTAAATTAGGCGCTGCAGCAAACGGTATCTGAAGCTCCAGAGGGTTTCCCCGAACACAAGGTTAGTGGCCTCTTACCAGGGTCGCTCTGCCTATGGAAAGAGGCTGAACTGCTCTCACTGACTCCAGCTGCAGGCTCTGGGCGGTGCTGGTGACCTGCCTTCATCCCCGGGTGGTGCGGGGGGTGATGCCGATGGCTTGGCTCGCGGCCGGCACGAGTTAAATCAACAAGATTCTGCCTGGGACAGAAACTACAATACCAGAGCGGTACCAGGCCGGCCCTGCTGGGCCGAGGGGGCAGTGACTGGGAGCTGCTGATGTTAACCCGCTCCCGGTGGCTTGTGAGCGCTTGTCGGGCAGCGTCTGCGCACAAAGCTGCCCGTGCAGGTACCGAGAAGGTGAAGCAAATTCTAGCAAATGGGTCTGTACAGGTCATCAGCAACAAATCCTGGTTTTCTCTGCGGAGCAATAAGTAGAGTAGCTTAACCACTTTGAGGTGAGACTGCTTAGGATCTTGCTTATAACGTTGTTTACCTCCCGAGTCCTTCAGGGGGTTTGCGTGCGCCTGGTCACATTAACGTTTCTCGTCTGCTCTTCCCCTTCCCCCTGTTGCTGTGACTGTATTTTTTGGAAAAGCTGAATATCTCGGTCTTGATTTTGATGGAAGCTTCTCCTTCCTGAGGCGAACTATTGTGCTGGAATCTGCTGGGTGTTATCTTTTTGAACTGCTCGCTTTATGGAATGGAGTGCAGCGTATTCCTAGGGTAGAAGCGCGTTTGGTTTTCCACCGCTTGCATGTATTTGCCTGCAAACAGCCGTTTCCAAGTTCCCAGTCTTCCCTGCTTCCCACACAGTGCATGAAATGCCCTGTTCAATTGTCTGCTGATCTTCCCCTCGTGGCTGGATTTTGAGAGCTCCTGGTAGATGCTTCATTTTACCATTATCTTGTGTTTTGCCACTTGATCTATCCTAAAGGATTCACCAGCTGTGGGGAGATTACAGGCTTCTTACAGCCCTTCATTTCTAGCAGATACACAACAGAGCTTTTGAACTTGGGTTTTTGCAAGGGGGCTTAAGCAAATGAAGTTGATCCTTTCTTTATACGCGTCATTTTAAAGGCTCATTGCTTCAAGGCTCTGTGGCTGATGCAGTGAGGCTGTTACCGAGTTGTAGGCGAACATGCAGGAAACGGTGTTTCCTTTGAGATTTGCCCTGTTGTAGGCAAAATGGTGAAAACTGAAGTCAGAGCTTCACTTAAAGACCGAGACTGGCTTTGTGCTAATTGAGCCCTTGGCTGTCTTGCTCATCAACGTGGTGGAAAGAAGCTGGGCTGTGTTTTAAAAAGCACTTGCATAATGGTCGTCTTCCACTTTGGCAGTGAAATATAATGAGCTTTTCTCCCTCGTCTCACTTCTGACCTCAGTATGTGTCTGGATCTTACAGAATGGTTTTGTGTGTGGTTTGTACCTTCAGCGTTACGACAAACTCTATATCCCTGTGACTTGGGAGATCTCTTGCCTGCCTCTTGGTCGCTTTCTTTTGCTTCCTGCTGAAACCATGGATAGCTGATTTGAACAATAGAAATTACAGAAAGGAGTGCCTGTTAATTTGAGACCTGTCACTAGATTTGTTATTGAAGTGACTCACTTCAGGATGTAAAGGAGGGAAAATGGATTCTGTAGTAAGCATTTTGATATTTTTTTTTTTTTGGTTGAATGTTGAGGTTGATTTTTCACGTGAGGAAAATGTATATTGTTATCTTGTGGGAGCAAAAGTGGCAGTTGTGGGAACATGGATTTCCAAATCTTGATTTATTTTTTTTTTTCCTAAATAGACTCTTCTACCAGTTACAGCCTCTTAACTGTTTGCTGTGATTTTTAGAATAGACTTGTGAAACTTGGCCTCGCAGGTGCTGTAGCATCTATAGGGGATTTTTGCTCTGGTGTAGAAAATACAAGTCACTTTGTGGCCCAGTAACACCTGGCTATTACCTGGCCTAAATGACACCTGAAAGAGGTAAGTGGCCAACATCTGACACCTCTGGGGAGACCAGCTGCAAGCGCTGAACCCCACGTTTTAGGGGTGTTTCGTACGGCTGGACAGCAAAGGTCACGTTGGTGGGCGAAGGGTTGCGTTTGGTGTAGAGGTGCTGGGATGGGATGGTCGGTATTTGTAGGTGTACGCTGATCCGTTTGATTTCTTGCCTATTGAAATTGATTATGTCTCCAACTTTCTTTCAGGGTTTCCACGGTCCTTATCCCTTCGGACAGTCTTAAAACACAAAAACACAAAACGGGTATCGACAAGAGGAGAATTTAACAAAGAACTGACTTTGGGGGGAAGGGAGGGGGATTCATGTGGCAGACAGACACAGCGTGGACCCCCCCCTTCTCTGCCTCCGTGTTCTGGATAAAGAAGAAAAAACAAAAGCCCAGTAACTTAAGACTAGCTGTTTCCAGAGGAAAATACAAAATCTAAGTATGCATGTGTGAATGCTGGATTTCAGGAGTGTTGTTAAATGCTATGAGAAAGAAAATATACCGACACCATGGGGGTTTTTTTTTAGAAATCATTCTCACAGATAATTAGGTAGCTTAAAAAGAAGTTTAAAAAATGAAAATGAAAAAGCCATCTTAAAAATATTTTGCCTACAGAGCGGTTGTAGTTTGAGCAAATGTTTAATTTCTGTTTGTTGTTCATATTTTTTTTTAAATAAGGGACAGCGTGCATTTTTACGGAACTGTCATGTTTTGCTTGCTGCCGAATGGGAGTTTGCTTAGCATCTTCTGGGGTTTGGGTGGTGACTTCTTGTTACCGGACGTTTTTTTTTTTAATGACAGGTTGGGTTTGCGCCCAGCTCTGCATTTTTAATATCATCTGCTGGTTTTACTTACCAACTTTTTAATCTTCTTTTATTTCTTCTTTTTTTTTTTTTTCTTCCCCTTTTGGTTTGGGTGTTGCTGTTAGTTGTCCTGCATGTCGTTGGAAACCATGCTGAAGACCAGGTCTCGGTGTCAAAGTTGGAGAGAAAGACTCTGGGACTTCTAGGATAACGTGGAGGGCTCGTTCCCTTCCCCTCGTACGTGAAGTACACGCAAATACACACCCATATTAATAAGAAATGGATTTATTAATGTTCCAGAGCTGTCCTATGTGGTTAGCATTTTAAAATACCTTTTTGTTAACTCTTGCTGTACAGTAGCTGTGCCTAGAGCAACCAAGCAAGCGTATCGGTCTTGTGCCAAGAGGAAACTCTTTTTCTGTAGCTATAATTCACTTGGCAGTAGTTGCAAAGCTTTGCAAAAGTCCTGTCCTTTTAATTTTGAATCTCCCATCTCTCTCTTATGGAGTATAAGTTTGCATTCGTTTCTCCTGTGATAACGTGTTAGCTTAGAGACTCATGGTTTGCGTTCTTGAATGCAGAGCAGGAGTTAGCGTCGTCGCCTGGATTCCACTCTGTCGCCTTGTATTCATTCGCCTTTGTCGTCCTGGCTTGTAGCTTCGTGGAGGCTCTTACCTTCTAAATGGGCTCTCCAGGGCTTGGTGTTAGAGGAGGAATCGCTCTGTTGTTCCTCCAGTGTATTTTCCTCCGATTACGGGTTGGGAAGCCCAGTGTGAGGGGAGGGAGAATGACCTCGAGTGCTGTGGTGGGTTTCTGAAGCGCTGTGTCACCACAGGCCCTCCTGCAGGGGAGCGAGGTGAGGGGCCGCAGACTTATTCAGAAACGTGAGCGAGGCTGGAAGAGCCACCTGCCAAAGACACAGTGATATGCAAAGCTCCCGCTACCTTCTTCCAGACCTTCCCAGTGAAGACTCTCGGTCGTCTTGTTGGAGCAGAGCGCAGGCTGGCCGCGTGGTGTGTGGCTTTACGCGGATTGCTCTAGACTAGTTGTGTGTTCTTGTTTGCTTTTGAAGGGGGGATTCGGTTTCACTGCAGCTAGCAAGGACTCTCTTATCTTAGTGCATACAGATGGATCTTGTGGAGGACAGTGGGAGTTCCTTGTGTGCAACAGAGGAAGAATCGGGCGATGGATTTTGTTTGTTTCAGAGGTTCAGTTATTAAAGGTCACCGTTCCCTGAAGTCTCCCTTCAAAAGTCTGTTTGCTGGGAGAAACAAGTAGAATGTAAGAAGCTATCTGCACGAAAGAGGCGCTGCAGGCTTTGGACTCTTGGCCATTTGCACTTGCTGTTTGGTGAGCGCCTGGTCTGTCTCGGCAGCTGGAGCTGGGTGAGTGGTAAGGTCCAGGGTGAGCCCACGGAAGGTGGTGCCGCGCTGCAGCTGTAGCGTTCGGTTCTTGTCCTGCCGTGTCCTTTTGCCTTGGATTAGCGATCTCCTCTTAGCGTTCGGTCTAGGGAATGGTTTGCATCGCCGCAGCGTAGCGTGGGCAAGGGGGTTCTTTCTTCGCTCCCTCCTGTCCAAGCAGGTGGCTTGTGCGACCAGCTTTGAAGGCACCTGACCATGGCACCTCTTCAGTGCTGCCGCTTCCCTTCTGAAGGCATCTGAAACGCTGGAGGCTGCTGTTTGTCCAGGTGACGAGGTGGTTCCTTATCTTTATTAGCTCCTTTTATCAGCGGTGTAGTGGAAGAGGGGGGAAATTAAGATCTGAGTCTGTTTATAGCTGGTGCTGCAACCTTTGCCTTGTGTCAGCTGAGGCATCTGAGACCCTTGAACTCGGATACCCCCACGCTGGCTTTCTGCTCCCAGCCACATATGCTCCTCCCGTATATCATGGCTGCCACGTTCGTGTTCCTGTGCTCCTCCTAAGACTGAATTTTCTTTTTCTTGGAAAAAAAAAAAACAACTTGCATGCACCCCAAGTAGTCGTGTGCTTTCCCACTCAGAAGGCATACTTGTTCTGCACAGACTCGAATTCTCTCCTCTTGAGTGATTTCAGTCCTCGTGACAAGGGTCGCTTACTCCAGGGTGTGAAGAAAGGCAGGGCCAGATCCGAGCTGCTGCTGAAATCTGCGGCCTCTTGCTGCTCACATCACGGCTCTTCCCCAGGTAGCTGAGCGTGAGCGTGCTTGTCTGTGGGAGCAATCTCTGCAAACGACGGCACAGAGCTCTGGACGCTTCGAGGGGTTGTGACCCTGGCTGCAACAGTGGAAGAACGTTTAAATTAGTGTTGCCCTACCTCTGGGTTTGTCCTCGCGTAAAAACTGTTTCACTGAGGCCAAAGGTGGTTTTATCTCCTCTGATTCTTTGGAGCTTAGTGGTGCAGCCAGCCCTCAAATTGCTTTTGCTGCCAGGTTTCCAGCTTTTAAATAGAGGGATTTGAGATGTATTCAGCAAAGCTCTTTCCAGGTGACTTCAGGGCACTGTGGTTGTGTTGGTTTCTGTAGGGCTGATGCGCTCGAACTCACAGAGTCTTAACATCAGATACGTGAAACAGATGCCCTGATTTTTCGGAAGTGCTGGATGCCAAATGTTTTGGTGAGCCCGAAGCGCAGGTGGTGGCTCGGATAACCCAATCCGTGCGAGTTACGCACGCAGGACGCGGGCCTGCTACAAATGGGAGGAAATCCTTACCAGACTGAGACTGGTGAACCAGTAAAGAGGCTGTTGCCCCAGTGAGGCTGGTGTTCCTGACTGGGGGGAGGGATGGGGCTGGTACCCACTGGTACAGGAGGGTGCAGTGACAGAGAGGCTGCAGCTGGCTCCAGTCTGATTAACACCGGTCTGTCTCGGAGTCCTGAGAAGGAGGGAAAGGGAGAGATCCTTTACCACCCCCCCCCCTCCTCCAGAAGAAAAAAGATCACGCAGAACATCTCTGATGGTCTCTGAATGGATCCCTGCGTCCACGGGAGCCACTGAGCACGGGTCGTGTCGCTGACACGCGTTGAGCCGTGGCAGCCCAGGCGCCCTCTCTCAGCCTGGGCAACCTGGAGCACGGTATCCCTAGGGCTACCCCAAAACTGGCAATGCCACGGGAAGGGGGGTGGGGGAGCTGGAATCGGCTGCCCACATCTCGGGAGCGTTGGATGCAGACCCCTCCAAAGGTTTGGAAGAGGCGGTTCCCCCAGCGAGGGGCGAAGCCGTGCAGTCGGAGAGCGCGTGGGCAGGAGAGCAGCTGGAGCCCGCCGGGTTAGGAAATGCACGCTGTCCCACGTCTGGGTTTCTGTTGTGTGTTTAATTTTTTTTTTTCTTTTCGTGTGTGAGTGCGTGGGTGGTTCTGCAGCCTGTCTGTTCTCTCCGGGGGGAGTGCATGTGTAGAACAGGATGGTGTGTTGCCTCATTGAGTCTGGGAGAAGTCCTATGATAGCACATTGGGGGTAAAAAATAAAGGAAGCTTTTTCCTTAATGTATAAATGAATATTTGTATGATTAAATTAACACAGAAAAAAAGTTCTGTAGCTGTTGAGAGTTTTATTGAAGCTGCACAAACTTCTGAATCCGTCCTCTTGTAGTTAAATGTACCCAGCTTGCTTCTGTCTCCAGGGTCTTTCCAGACACTAAGGCACAGTATCCTTAAACCCAGTTCTAGCCCTGTCTTTACCCCAAATCACTTTAAAACCAAACCAAAATGAATTCAGTGCACGTTGAGTTTATCAAACAACCTTTCCAGTCCAGGTGGATGGGTACAAGGATTCCTGAGAGGCCCCTATGGAATTTTTTTGGGGGGGAGGAGAGCCTGTGAAGGGGGGGAGGCTCACCGCAGCATCTGTTTCTGGAGGAGGATTCCCACTGGGGCTGCGCCGGGTGCCTGGTGCCGGTACAGACCGTTGCCGCGTGTGGTTGTACCTGTTCACCGACGTCAGCCGTGGATGTCCCTCGTTACAGGGTCAACTTCTGCCTCCTGCCCGCAGCAGCCCTCAGCCGGTGCGTGCGCGGGGCTGGCCGGGGCTCAGCGCCGTGGCAGCGGGGTGGGTGGAGGTGAGCACCGGCTCCGCACCGTGCTGCCGGCGCCTTCCAGCTGCAGCGGGGGCTGAGCACGAGGGGAGGGCGGCACGGAGAGGTCCGGGTGCAGATGTGAGGACTGGAAATTCGGTTTCAGTGATCTTCATACGGGGGTCAGTGGGACGAAGCGGTGCTGCAGCCGCGGCCAGGTCCTTAAATGCTCCTTGCGCGGCTTGTTTGCATCCCAGCACTTTGACTCAGAGCCTCGGCGCGGTACGTGGTGATGCCTCAGCCAGCAGCAGATCAGACCCGCTCTCTTGCGAGTCTCGTGACAAGGCAGGAGAGGAATTTTGAACAAAGGAACTTTGTGGGGTTTTCTTTCTTACTGTTACTCAGGGAATATCTAGTGTTCCTGTGGATCAGGGTGGGGGCACGTGAAGGTTTCTGCTTTGGTGGGCACTTGTGTGGTCGTCTGGGGCTGATCCTGTTTCCCAAGCGAGGCCTTACCGCTCGGGGCACCCAGCCCAGACGTTTGCCTATGTAAACTGCGTGGTGGAGCAGCTCGGCTGAAGCCGTTCTCTTGCTTACATGTGACTTTGTTACTAATCCTTGCGAGAAGCCTCGATGTGTGTGCGCTGGGTTTGCTTTTTAACATTTGAATAAATGCCTGGAGCTTTCATGTGCCGTTTAAGCTTGAGTGAAAGCCTGACTGGGAACAGACATCCTGCTACCTGTGCCTACAGGTATTTATTTTGTGTCTTGAAAAGAATGCACCCCTTGAGCTGCTGGTGCTCATGGGTGTCTTTGACTGATCTGTTTGGGTAGGTTGGGATTGCCTCCCCTCCTCTGCCCAGCTTTTCATTTACTAGTTACTTGCTTGAAAGAATCTGTTTGTCTTTAGGGTTGCAACCTGTCAAAGTTTGCCAGTACAGCACAATACCATCACACCTTCTAAGACTGTCTCCCGAGCAGGCAAATAACTTTAAGGATTGCTCTAATGGAGGTCATTCTACCACCGTGATTCCTGCACTGAGCCTGGGCGTGGTGCAGGGTGGCAAGGCAGGACGTCAAGCCAAGCTGTTTGCTTTTTCTGCTTATTTCTTTTCTTTTTTTTTTTTTTAGGGGAACCATATCGTTGTCCATTAAAAGTTACAAAAATAATTCTCTTTTTAAGCAGCTTTTTTAGGTCCCTGAAGCGATGCTGCAGGAGGATGTTCTCCGCTGTATGGGTTGTGTGTGATGAGTTACAGGGAGGAAGGCGTGCTCAGCACGCTGGGGAGCGCCCAGGACCAAAGGGCACCGGGCCTCGCTGCGTGCCCATCCTCCTCTGCCAGCACCTCGGGCTGGAGGGTGCCCGGCTCGCCCGGCTGACCGCGGAGCGCAGGATGTGCTCCGAAACCCACACCCCATCGCTGCGTGTCCTCCCACCTGCAGGCGTGGGCTCGAGGGCTCCAGCAAGCACCCTGCCTTCCCGGAGCAGCAGCTATAACTGCAGCAGAGAAGAAAAGAACAGGGTTTTGTGATTTTTTTTTTTTTTTTTTCTTTCCTTTTTCCCTGCTCTGTCTGCTAAACCACGTGGCACGCAGCCCGCAGTGCACCGCAAGGTGCTAAGGGAGGGATTTGTGCTTCCTTCGCCTCTTCCTCTGCTCTTGCTTCTCTGCGAATCTTTTGGGGAAACGCAGCGAAATACGAAGAGGCCAAGTGGGAAACCAGCCCGTGCTGGCCAAGGGGTGCTGCGAGGGAGGAGTATGGGGTCTGTGCATACGTACACGGGTCAGGAGTGACTTTCAGTGGAGGCTTTCTATGACCTGTAATCGCTGTTGTACGTGTGCTCCGCCTGCGTTAGCTGGAGAATACCCAGTTAAACGGAAATTATTTAAGGAAATCTAATCTGAAACGTTTCCTACCCCATTCATAAAACAGCTGAGTAGTAAAAGCCGGCGGTGGAGGCGAAGCGAGGAAGCAGATGGCACGCGCGGGTCAGGACCGGCCGTGTTCGCCCCACCGAAGGCTGCGGGCTCAGCTCTGCGGAGCAGTGTGGGGCAGGGCTGGCCTAAGAGCTGTCTCACTCGCAGGATTTCCTTATTTTGGTTATGTCTTGCGTGCAGGAGTGACACCTTCACAGCAACTTAAAGGGCTTAAGTGGGGGGGGGGGATAAAAAAAGTACATTTTTTTCACCCGTTTACAAATAGACTAACTGGTGCAGCATCCTGTGGGGCAGCTCGGCTGTGGTGCGAGTCGGTAACGCCCTAGAAATCATGGCTTCATCTTCTGCCGTGGTGATGGTGTTGGAAAACGGGCAATGCTGGGACCTGGGTGTGGAAGGGTTCACCTGGACACGGGGTACCCTCCAGACAGAGGACAAGCTCGCTGCTCGGCCTCTATACTTCACAAGTTTCCCAGAGGCAGCAGTCCTGGCTGCTGTTGGTCAAGGCTGTGTGTTTGAACACCTTCTGCATAAAACCAGTTGTAGAACCTGCTTCCCAGAGGCTCCCATGGGTGCTTGGGCTCCTCTCCCAGCTGAGGAGTGTTACCATTCAAGCTAAGGGTGTTTGAACAAGCCTGAGGCTGGAGATAGGATGTAATTATTCTCCTTCACCAAGTGGTGTGGCTTTTTCCTAGCAGTCAAGTGTCAGCTCTTCGCGTCTGGGGCTGTGCTAGGTTGGTTGTTCATGGGAATTCAATAAGGATCTCCACAGGAAAAAAAAAAAAAGGACAAAAACTTTCTCAAGAGCTTTCCCGCTTGCTGGCAGGGCTCAGCACTGTCCCAGCTTGTTTGCTTGGCTCCAAATGCGGCTTAAGGTGTGCACGCTGTGCAGGAATGGGCTGAGTGATGCTGATGCACCTCCTAAGGCGCTGTAAAACTCTCCAGAGCCACCCATCTCTTGCAGGCAGCTGTTGAAAACACTGTTAAAGTGTCCATAAACTTCAAGCAAACCCCGAATTCGGATGCCCAAGAGGACAGCAGGTGCGTGGGTGGGGAGGGCCGTATAGGATGTCTTGCAGAGCCGCTCGTGCTGGTGGCTGCGGTGTCTCCGTAACAGTCTCCCTTTATTGACTTAAGAACAAGGCTCCTGCTTCCCAGCTGCCGCTCGGGAGCGTGGCCGCCGTCGGCCGAGCAGGGTGGGTCGGGGCTGAGCGTCGTGCCCGCCCGGGTTCCCCTCTGCCCCGCTGAAGCACGGGCGATGGCGTGCGCGGCCGGCGAGGCGGTGACGGCCGGGGATGCTTTACCCTGCGGTCGGTGAAGGACGCCTGGCTGGGAGGTTGGGCTGCTTCCTTCCCCGGTCTGCGCTCGCTGTGTTTTATAGGTGAGGGAGGCTGAGGCAGGAGGTCCCGAGCCCCCAGCCAGCTGTGGGACCATCCACTCTCCCACAGGGCTCATGTAATACCAGAAGGAGCTCGTTGGGCATCTTGTCTTTGCTCCCCAGGGCTGTGGCTCATCCCTGCTGCCCCTTGCCAAGCAGCTTCCTCACCTGTAAGAGAGGAATAAATACCCTGAGCAGGCTGGAACGGACGGGCTGTCTGTCCTTCTGCTTAACAGGCTGCTTTGCTTGGTTGCAGCATGTGGCAGGAGCTGGGGAGCATCTTCCCAGCTCGGAGCTGGGCCAAGTGGCACCGTGTCGTGTGGGCAGGGATTGCTGCGGGAAGGCGCTTGGAAATGCCATTTATAACCAGGGTTTGCTGCAGAAGGGCCTGGCCTGAAGCAGGTGCCAGCAGAGGGAGCTGAGGTTGTTCTTCGTTTGCAAAATCCTCCAGAGCTGCTGGATGTGGCTTTTCCAGGTTTGGTGACCTGCTGGTGACAGTGGCCAGCCAGGCGTGAGCCGTGTCCCCACGCACTTACAGAGCGGGTGCCAGTCTGGGGAGCGGGTTGCCCATTGGGTGTGTGGGGTGTGTGGTCCACACTGGTCCCACGGGGTATTGGCCTGTCACGGTGTCACCTGGCCTGTCACAGCCACTGTGGGGCTGGGGTGATGCTGCAGAGCCGGGCAGGGGCGTGCGCTGGGCAGGGACAGCGTGGGCAGGACCTCCATGGGGCTGGGGTGCCCTAAAGGCAGAGATGTCCCACCAGTGGGGATGAGGAAAGTGTCTGAATACCAGTGGGTCCATGTTGCGTCCAAGTTTGGAGGGCGCTGCTGGGAGGAAAGCGGGTCTGGGTAACACAGCCTGGAGCCAAATTAGTTGCTCTGATGGGGAGGTTCGGATGCGGCCAGCGGGGAAGGGGCCAGAGTTTCCCTTTTGTTGGGACCTTGTGCCTGTTACGGTGTGGTGGGGACAGTAATTCTGCTGGCCAGGCCCCTGCACTGCCTCTCTCCCCACCAGGACGAAGCAATGGGTCCTGTCCCCCTGTGCCCCCTCATAGCAGTTGCTCCCACCTACCCCAGTGTCACCTCCGGCAGCGATGGGGAGCAGGGGACTGTGCTCTGCTCTCGCTGCCTGCCCCAGGATGACGTGTAGCTCTGCGGGAGGGAGGGAGGGGACACCCAAACCTTGGGTTTGGGGATAAGCCAGACCCTTTTTTTTTTTAAGGAAGGCTGTCCTGCAGAAGGGGGATTTCAGCTGCTCCTGGGGCTGAGCTGCCTGTGCTGCTGGTGAGGAGCAGCCTGGGCTTGGCAGGGTCTGTGCCCCAGTGAGCGGGCAAGGCTGGCCATCCAGGGGGAAAATACAGCGAGAACCTCACATTCCTCGTTATCTAATCTGCCCCACTTTCCCTTCTCCTTGTTTACCATGGCTGGGTTTCCTCAATTAATTCTGACAGCTGCAGGCTGGGCCCTGACGTCAACCTGCGGTAGCAAAGCCCAAAACCCCAGGGTGGTGTTGGACAGGACCCTGGGAGGTGACCCTGGGGACAAGCCCCACACCCCAGCTGAGCCCGGCGGGATGTTGAACCTCTCTTGTAGGTGGCAGCGAGAGATGCCCGTGGACAGACGCTCCCAAACTTGGCAGCAGAGGGTCTCTGTCGTCAGCGAGGCTGCAGGGATGTCCTCGGCCCGTGCTCGTGGGGCACTTGAACCCGTCCCACCTTCGCCTCCAGCAGCTCTGGGTGCTGCTCCCGCTCGTGCTGCTACCAGCCAGGAGCGGTGCTTGGCTGGACTTTGCACAGAGGAGTGTTGGGCAATCGTGGCCAGCTGCTGCCGCTGCCTTTCCAGCTACCTGGGCGAGCACCCATCGCTTCGCCAACCCTGGGGCCCCGTAGGCAGAGGTGGGGAGGAAAAGGGGGCTTGGGCAGCCCCAGGCTCATCCTTGCTCCCTCTGGTCGCTGGTGAAGTCCCTCATGCAGTGACTCTCGGATCTCTCCGTGGTGGGCAGTGAATGTGTAACATCGTCTTCCTTCCCGACCCCCTCCCTGGTGTCCCCCCGCTGCTCCCCTGAGCTTGGCAGGACTTAGCAGCAGCCCGAAAGCATCTGTGTCTGCTGCTGTGGTCCGGGCTGGGGTGGGAAGAGGATGAGCTCCCCAAAACACAGCTTTGGAGTGTCCCCATTTGCCCATCTCGGAAGGAGGGGGTCAGAGGGGGCTCAGTGCTCCGCACGTACCTCCCCGAGCAGGGGACCCTCCTCCCAGGACGAGCCTGGACGCTCTGCCTTGCCCGCAGGGAGCAGCCTGGGAGGAAGCGGGCGACGGTGCCTGAGAAGCAGGTTTGTCAGAATTTTAAAGGGATCTAAATAAATAGTGATAAGGAAACAATTATTTAAAGAGCAAACAAATGGAAACTGCTAAATGTACTTTTTTTTTTTTTTTTTTCTTCTGCGGGTGAAGGGTGCAGGGTTGATGCCGTCCAGTGCTGGGAGCAGGTCCCTGCAGGGGCTGGATCTCGTGGCTGGGATTGATGGCGGGGCTGGGCTGGAGGAGCCACCCTGGGGTGGGCAGCGAGGGGGGAAGTGCTGGGGGCTCAGCCTGCAGCCCCAGCCAACCTGGAAATGAGCCTTGCCGTGACAAAATTCCATTTCATCCCACCAGGAAGAAGGTTTTATGGGTCATCTGAAAGCACCGATCCTCAGGTGAGCCCATTCCTGACGGGCTCAGGGCGTCACAGCCATGTGCTGGGTCAGCGGGGACATGGGTCAGGGATGTCCCAGGCTGTGCAGAGGGGAGGTTTGTTGCCTGCACCCACTGGCTTCCGTGTGATTAATGGGAGAAAGAAGCCTTGACTTGTTGCTGGTGCCAGGCATTCACTTCTTGCACCTCCTACGTGGCGCTGGGGGTCCTGCTCAGGTTTAAGGAGGTGCATTGATTTGTGGCAGGGCCAGGCTGCAGCTGCAAGGAGAGCTGCTCCCCCTGCCCTTTTGCAGGGTGCTGGGGCTGCACGGTGCCCACAGGGACCGGGGTGCTGGGGGGGGGGATCCCCCTTCCCCTCCTCTCCCCAGCTGCACCAGCACTGGGTGCCCCGGAGCTGCCATCCCTCCCTTCGGGGCTGCGGCTGTCACCGCTGGGACTTTGTTTCAAAGGGCAGCTTATTCCCATCCTTCCCCCCCATGGCTTTTTTCATCAGCTTTTGGTTGGGGATTAGGCACGTGTTGACAGAACAAACATTTTGCTGCCCTCAAAATCCACCGCCGAGGAGAGAAGCGACGTCCTCGCTCTGCCGGTGCCCCGAGCCAGTGCTGGAATGGGGAGAGCCGGGCTTGGGGCTGGGACAGCCCTTCGAGGGGGAAAGCGGAGCCATTTCGGGTCACGTCCCACACTGGGGCTGGAGCCTGGCTCTGGCTTTCTGCTCCCTTGCAGAGCATTAATCGCTCTCTGCTTTGATATCCCCTCCTGTGAAACCAGGGATGCCACCAAGGAATGCTGCCTGTCTCAGATGGGGCTTTGGCGTGTGCCGGTGGCCCAGGTCTGCCGCGAGCTCTGTGTCTCCCCAGTCCCTTTCCCAGTATCAGCCACAGTTTTGTTCTCCCCAAGCCAAGGCTCTGCGAACTGAAGCTCCTCGCCGTGTTGGGGAGGCTGTCAAGGCCAAGGATGCCCGTGAACTGCTCCCGGGAGCTTGTTTGCTGGGGAAAAGCAAATTCCTCCAAGCTTCAAGGCCAGCCCAGCACCTGGGGAGGGAATGAAGGCAAGACGTGCTGCTGCGACTCTCTGTCCCCAAGCACAGGACCGTGTTTGGGGTCCTGCCTACCTCCTGCACCCCTTTTTACCTACCCGAGCTCCCAGGACAAGGGGGCCTGACCTTGGCGATGCTCCCCAGGATCGACACGTTTCCTTCGGAGCAGTGACTCACCGCTGAGTCACGGCTCCCTCTGCTGCAGCTCAGCACAGTCTTCATCCCCAGCCTTCCTCCAGCCTTGCTGGTTTTTCCCAGTCCTCGCCAGGGAACTGGGAGCGCGGTGCCTTTGCCCCTGACCCACGGCTCCATGCGATGCTGCAGGACACGTGTCCCTCGTGGGGTCCCTGCTGTCTGTGCGAGGGGGGCGCAGAGGAGTCCTCCCCCCTCTCTGCTCCCCCTGGAGCTGCAAACCCAGCTCTGTGGGGTTTGGGGCTTTCTGATCCCATAGGGCAAGAGCGACGGGATGGGGGTGGCTCTGGTCCCTGCTGCCCCCCTACCTCCCCTTCTCCATCCTGCCGACTCCTTTGAGCTGGGACGGGACTGAGTGTGGGTTTTAGGGTTGTTTTGAGGGATTTTTGCCCCTGGGCCAGAGCGTTCTGCAGGCTCTCCTGGGATGGATAGCACAGGACCGAAGGGGAAACTGCAGCCAAGAGCCTCTCCTGCTCTCCGGGGCATCGTGTGCTGCCCTGGACCTCCTTGGCTTTGAGACCATTGGAGCTGCTCGTGCTGCCCGCTCCTGCCCGGGAGGTGTTTCCTTGCCCCAGCAGCTCCCACGCTCTCCAAGGCCACCGCTCCATGGGGCCGTTGTGCCCGAGGATCGTTTTGCATGCGGGGAGAAACAGCAGCAGCAGCAGAAGAATGAATTTGCATTTTTTAATGGCAACCAGTGTGGGAAACAAAGCCGCCGAGGGTTTCGCTGCTGCTCGGCCCTGCACCGGTGCTGTGTGAAAAGACAACATCCCGTCTGCTGGCACGGGGCCCTGCCCGTCTCACCTGGCTGCCTGTGTGTGCCTGGGAACTGCTGCCACCAAACAGCCTCCAGCCCCCGGCGCGGGGAGGGCGTGCAGCCCCCCCACCCCATCGCCCAGCCGCACTGGGGAGATGAACGGTGAGGAAACGGGGGTACGGTGCTTCTGTGGTTATTTCGGGGGGGGGGGGGGGGGGTCTCCCATCCTGGGTGGGATTTGGGGTTTGGATGTCGATGCGGCAGCTGTGGGGCTGGTGCAGGGAGAGCCCAGACCAGGGGCCGTCCCTGCACAGGGTTTTTTTTCCCCCCCCTCTGCACCCCAAATTGCTGGTGATGGTGCAGGGGTAGACCGTGATTTTTACTCATCCTCCATCTGCCCAGGCTCACCCTGGCGCCGAGCTGGGTGCAGCCGTGCCACCCCGAGACCCCTTCTCCTGGCACCACCGGGTGACCCACAGCCGTTTGCAGGCTTTTAATCCCGAGAGACAAAAGCGGGAGTTGAATGTGACCGGAGGAAGAAAAGAGCAGGGCTTTGAGAGGGAACAGCAAACACGCCGGTGGATCCCGCTGCTCCCAGCCTGGCCGCGTGCCCTGCGTCACCCGGGGTTTGTCCAGGCAGCGCTCAGCCTGGCGTGGGAGAACCATCCCCGTGGGGGGAGTGGGGAAGGCAGCAGGGAGCAGGCAGGGGATGCAGGGGGGTGCAGTCGGGTGGGGAGCTGGTGGTCCAGGGGCTGGGCTTGGGGTGGGAGGCCAGGGTCGTGCTGGCATCGCCCTGGTGTCTTCATCTCCCGCCAGCTTGTCTTTCCCCAACCACCCCCTCGGGCATGGCTGGACTGAAGAAGCAGGGCTGTGGCACCCCAGAGCCAAACTTGGCGCTTCTTGCCACCGTGGGGTGCGAAAGAGCCTTTGCATGGGGCCGGGAGAGCACCGACACCTCCACGCTCAGCCAAGGGATGGCTCTGGGACCTCCCGTGCCACGAGTGCAGAGCAGACACCCACCCCTGCCCCCCTGGATGGAGCTGGGTTCTCCAACACCCCCCATCTGCACCTTCAAGGGTTGCCCTGAAGCGCAGATGACATTATTTGGGTTGTGATGCTATTAACTCTTTTTTTTTTATTATTATTATTATTTTGCTCAGCTCTCCCCGCCGCAGCACGGGAGCACCGGGAGCCGCCTCGTGCAGCAGGGACTGAGCACTGGAGCAGCGGCCGCAGGCGGGAGCCCCGGCTTTTTTATCAGGGTGGGCCCTGCAGGCGGGTGCCAGCAGCAATAACCGCGGCTGTTTGCCTCGAGCACACACGCGTCCCCCGTAAATAGGGTTTATGGCAGCATCTGGGAGATGGGGAAGCCCAGCAGAGGCAGCCCCGGGAGGCAATAAAGAGGAGCGGCCCTGCTCGGCCCTAGTTCTGCTCGGGAAATGGGTATATCTGACTGGGGTGAGGCGGAATTTAAGGGGATTCAGTTGGTCTCCGCTCTGTAGCGATCTTAGTGCTTCGAGAGCTCTGAAGATGCTCCCTGGTAGATCTGCACAGGGTCACTGCACAAATAAAAAGCATGCCCGCTTCTCCCTGCACGCCTGTGAGTTATTTCTCTTGCCCTCTCCGGCCCTTTGGTTACCTTTGGGGTTGCGGCTCTCCTGGAAAACCCTCTTCCCCGCCCAGGTCCCCTCCAAGGGTAGTAGAAACGCGGGAGGGCGCTCTCAGAAGCACCCCATCGCGGTGGCTGCCTCAGCCAGCACCTCGCTCCCTTTCCCCAGGGTGGTGGTTGTTCATACCCCTTGCATGGGCATTTTGTGGAGGGGTCCTGGGGGAACATGAGCAGCAGCTCAGCTGGACGCCAGCATCGTGCTTGCTGCTGTTTTGCTCCAGGGACGCTGTGCAGAGACACCGGCTGTGGGAACCGTGACCAGAGGATGCTGCTGCTCTGCACTGGTACCCCTTGCCAGAGCATCTCCAAAGCTCATCTGCAAAAACCAGCCTGCCTGGAGCATCTTCCTGGAGAGGGGGACGCACACTTTGACCGGCGAGCCAGGCAGAAGCGAGGAGACCTCTCCGAGGGTGCGCACTGAGTCGGGACTACAAAGCAGATGGGAGCTGGGATGGAAAATGTGGCTGGTATTCCCACCTTCTGCTAAGCCTGCTGCCCTTTTTTGGGGAAAGAGGAGCTTGCAGGCAGTGAGTGAGATGTGTCTGAGACCCGTTTGCTCCCGCACCTTCTCCCTGCTCCTCCCTGCTCCACTCCTGCCATCGAGACTTTGTAGGATTGCAAGGAGCACTCCAGGCTCTGACCTTCCCTACGCTCATTAGCTTGAAATAACACACAAGTGAGGGCGATAAACCTCTCGGTGCAGGTCGGGAGGAAACGAATTGCTGTTAGCAAACAGCCAGTGAAGAGCAATTAAGATTATGGGTGGCAGGAGGGGAGTGAGCAGCCGCCACTTCTCGCTGGGACCTTCCTCCCATGCTGGTGGCTTCAGCCCCTGGATTGCAGGCTGTCCCTCAGCAGGGATCCCCTAAGTCCTGGGGCTTTCCTGAGGGTTACAGGTTAATTTGAAGGCTGGTTCCTGCCTTGGTCTCAGCCCAGCATTGGGAGCATCCCCCTGCACCCAGAGCTGCTGCGGGTACCAGGGTGGGGGTGATGGTGCTGGGGAGGTAGAAGGCCGAAGGATGCTCAGTCCAGTGGCAGCCTGAGAGCATCCCTCCTTGTCACGCTGCCAGCCTGGAGCCAGGGCATGTGTCTTGGGACAAAAATACCTGCCAGATCTGGGGCTGGTGTGGGCTGAGGTGCTGAGCGCTGCAGATGTGGCTCCCATGGGTTCACACCCGCGGAGCACGACTGAGCTGGGGATGCGTTAAAGGCGTTTTGACCATTTCCAGTCTCCTTGAGTTGCAGAAAAGCCTGAGAAATCCCATCCTGCAGCCTGGGAGAAGGGATCCATCTCCTCTCTGAGCATCGCCCAGAGGCATGGACACGGGATGCAGGATGAGGCCCCTCGGAGGGACCCAAGCTTGTGGGTTTGCTTTGCATGGGGACCAGGGCTGTCCCCAAATGCTGTGCAGGAGCTGAAGCAGAGGAAACCTCGGTGCTGCAGGGGACGAGGAAACACTGCTCAGCTCGGGGACAAATCAGGCTCGATGGTCTCTGTGGTTTTTTCAATGACATCAAGAGCTTTCAATAGTTTTATTATACGTTACATGGCTGCTTATCTATTATTCTTGTGATGGAGCCAGAGATTAGCTGCAGGCAGGTAGGCAGAGAGATTCTTCCAGGCTGATTCATGACCTGTTTCTCCATCCCTCCCCTCCGGCCACGTTCCCAAGCGTTGAAGTTTCAGCCGTGGCAAAAGGCACCGGAATCAGAGCTGATGGGTTGACAGGGAGGACAAGGAAAAAGCATTGAAAACTGCGCACACAAGGCAGAAAAGCCAGACTTTATTTCCCCTCTTTTGTTGTTCCTCAGGTGTTGCAACCTCTTCTTTTCCTGGTTTGCATATGCAAGCAGAGCTGTGCCGAACCGCCGATTGCGAAAGGCGGCAGCGAGAGCACGACGCGGCCGGTGACACCGAGCGGCTGCAGCCACCAAACCTGCTTTGGGGAGGAAAGCAGAGATCTCATTTTGGGGCCTTTTGCCTATTTTTGCAGCTGAGCGTCGTGCTGGCCAGCTTGGCCAGCTCTCCCCGAGCACAGCAAAGCAAATGTTTTTCCCCTTTAATCTCTTTTGCTTATCGAAATCTCCGGTGCTGCCGATAAGAGGAGCAGGGAAAGCTTTTACAGACCCAGGGGCGAGTCGGGCAACAGCTTCACGCACAGACCGGGATGACCCGAGTGCGGGATGCTCCGGAGCAGGGACCCAGCACCGGGCACTGCCAGCGCATCCCCTCTGCCTTGGTGACACCCTGCTCTCACCCGGTGTCCCCCATCGCACTCTCCTCCGCTTTGTTCCTGGCTCCTTCGGGTGCACTGTTTTGATGTTTGCTCTGGTAACGAGGAGTAATTAAACCTAATAAACAGGGGAGACCTGCGGGTGATGTCACGGCGAGTAGGTGCAAATCCAGCTTGCCCAAGCCGTGCAAACTGTAACCTGCTCGGCAAACTTCCCCCCGAGCCGGCAGCCCAAGCGCGGGGCAGCGGCGCGGAGCTGCCGCGGGAAGGTGCGGGATGGCCGCGGTGGTTTCCCCGCGTGGCTGGTGTGTGCGGGGGCGTTGAGTTTATATGTGAATCTTTCCTCTGAATCTTAAATGTGTAGTTTATCCGTGGTTTTACTCTGAATCTTAGATGTCCGCAGTCGAGACGCCCGCATTTCCATGCTGTGATAAAGGTGTCTGTGCTTGGGGGGGGGGTTACAGCCTCAGCTCCGGGGCTGTGCTGGGATGCTCCTGCCCCTTGTTCCCGCACGGGGATGCTGGGGTGGGACACGGGAGCAGGTTGGGTGCTGTGCACCAGCCCCGGAGCTGGGCAGAGCCCCCAGCATGGTGCCCACTGCTCTCGGCTTTCTGCAGCAGCTCTGGCCGGGACCCCGTGTTGCCGGTCAAAAAGAGCGAGGTGGGGGGCTGCACCCTGGCAGCCCGACCTGCTGCAGCGCTCTGGAGTGTTGCAACGGGCTTCGAGGGATGCAGGATCAGGCCTTCTGCTGCAGGGCAGCAGTGCTGGGTCGAGCACGGGGTGCCTTGCCCGAAGCAGAGGGGAGATGCTCCAAGCGGCGCAGGGGGGCTGTGCTGTGGCTGCCACGAGCCGGCGGCACTGGGGGGGCACTGGGTGGCCGGGACCCCGCTCCTGGCTGTGCCACATCGCCATTCCTAGCCAGGGACTGGTGGCTTCCCCACCGCAGCCGCTCACCCCCCGTGTCCTCCCCAGCCCACGTCTCCCCACCACCCTCCACCACGTGTTCTGGGCCCGGCTGTGTTTACCAAAACAGGGGAGCAAAGCTCCCCTCGCATGGCAGGAGCCCTAATCCAGGGGGAACGTTTTCCCCACCGATAAGATAACATTGAGGTGTTTCGAAAGGGAGGCAGAAACTCCTGGCGCTGGCGATAGCGTGGCGAAGCCCTTTGCCAACGCGCCGGGCGAGCCGTCACGCAGGGGTCGCCTTCCCGTGGCGTTTTCTTTTCCTCCCGGCAAACAGTTCCGACGGACGGCTTATCGGCCGTGCCCGCGCCGCCGCCGTGCACCAGCGCCGGGGTCAGGGTGGCCGAGGGATGCTGGCTCCGCCACGGCACTTGCTGTGGGCTGGGGATGCAAAGCCCAGACGTGACGGCCACGTGGCCGCCGGGACGCGGTGACGTGGGTCCGACCTGGGTTGCACTGCGGGTGTTTGTGGCTGGGGTTTTGTTTGACGTGGGTTTTTAGGGCATGGGGGAGTTTGGTTTCAGCGGTGCTACGTGCGCGGGAGAACCGCCTGAACTGCCCTGCGTTCTTCGTGTGTTAAAAAAAAGACAGTAAATACCAACTCGGTGTCTGTCTCGGTCAAAACAGCTTTTTCCTGCTTATGCCGGTGGAGACAACCCAGGCCCGGAGCACTGCACGTTCCTGCCGTGGCCCCAGCGCCCTGTCCTGCCCGCAGGCAGCAGCAACGCGGACCCTCGGGGAGGTGCCGGTGCCATATCCCTGGAGTGAGGGATTCTAGTTGCTGCGAGGGGCTCCTTTTGTCCCCAACAGCCCTGAGCATCCTCCCTCGCAGTCTCCATCGCCAGCCCCTTGTGGTCGCAGCACTTGCGTAGGGGATGGTGCTCCTGGGGTATCGGTTGGTGACTCTCCTGCCCCCAAAACAGCCCCAGCCTGCACCGGTGGAGCGATGCCGTGTTGCAAGGTCCAGCCATGGGCTCTCACGCACCCAACAGGTCTCTGTCCTGTAGGTTCTGGCTCCAGGAGGAGCCTTCGGTCTCGCCCCCTGCAGCATCCCCATCTCTTGGGTGGGTGTCGCAGACGAGGGTGGGAAGGGGTTAACGGCGCCTGGATTTGCCCCACTCCCCTCCCAGGGCCCGTTTGGGTCTGACCCCAGTGACGCACCCGTCAAGGGTTAACCCCAGCTTGGGCTATTCAAACACCTCCAGCTGAGGTAAGCACCCAGCTTGTTTGTTCATGTAAATAAGGAAGGAATTAGATATAATGGGCAAAGGAGACATTTGCTGAGCCTTGCGCTCTGAATACCTCCGCTGCTGGCTTCATCGCCGCCCTTGGAGCTTGGAAGTGCTCAGGGTGCCCAGTCCTCATCCCTGTCCCCGTCCCCATCCCACCAGTGCCTGCCAAGAGCCGATGAGGCTCAGCCCGGCCACCCTGCCACCACGGGGCTGGCGTTGAGCCGGGCAGGGTGCCGCTGGCCACCCGCTTTGGGCCATGCCCGTCCCAGCCGCCCTGCCAAGTGCCACCGGGACGGCTCTTCCCACCCTACGCTGGGACCCATGCGGTTTCTGAGCCACTCGCGCACCCTCGAGGTAAGCCCCACGCTGCTGCCGCGACCCTCCCCAGCTGCCCGACGCTCCACCAGCACCGCCAGCAACACCCACCTTCCCTCCCTCCTGGGGCTCCTTTCGGCACCAATTCAGAGCAGACACGGTGCTGCCCCGCGCGAGCATGGTGCCCCCCGGCTCCTTGCACCTCCAGGTGCCGTCAGGGCTAAACAGGGACAGGTTGTCCCCCAGCGCAATGTTCCTGGCACTTCTCGTGGTGGTGTCACCTGAAGTAGGATGGGATTTGCTGACTGTGTGCCTGCACAACCCCCTTCTGCTCGGGCGAGGAGGGTGGGATGGGAGCCAGGGCCCCAGCAGGGACACTGAGGGTCCTGCAAACCCCCTGTGCCTGGTGGGAGGCAAGGGACGATGTGCTTTGGGGCAAAGCGTGACCGATCAGCAGCCAGGGCCCTTTATAGAGCATCCCAGGTCCTGGGTGGCCATGGAGGAGCTGCCAGCTCGGGGGTATCTCTATAAAACACTTCGAACCCCTTTGCCAGACCCGCACCGTTTCGGCGCTGCTCTGCTTTTCCGCTGGGTGGTTTTTTTTTGTCGGTGCTAAAGGCACATTGGCTCTGGGTTTGAGTTTTATGGTTCTGCTCGGTTAGTGAAACACAAACGTTGCTCAGCTGCCAAATCCCCCACAATACGGGCTTTCTCATGGGCAGGGAGCTCACGGGGGAGGAAGGTGCTGCTATAAATAGGGGCTCCCTGGCCCTGCATGGGGAACACCAAGCTCTGCTGCTCACCTGGGGGACACCGAGCACCGGGGCTTGTCCTCGTCCTCACCCGCCGCTGTTTGCCTCCCCGCGCCAATGGAGAGGGCAGCCTGACCCGGGGCGTGGGGACCCGTGGGGACGTTTGGTCCCCATGCCAGCACCCATGCAGGTAACGACAAGAGGAGCTGGGGGGACCTCCGTGGTGCTGGAGAGGGCTGGGGGGGAGCTGGGGGTCCAGGACCCCTGGGACGGGGTGCATCCCTCCTGGATATACATCCAACATGGGCTTGCCTGGTCTTACCCTGTCACCACGCAGGTGCCAGAGCCAGACCCCCGGGCTGTCACATCCCCAGCCCCCTGAGCGCCACCCCAAGCCCCTGCCCTGGCTACGGGGAGGTTTTGGCCGATGCCTCCTCCCTCCACCCAGAGATAAAAGGGCTGTGTGGCACAGGCGGGCAGGGTTTGGCAGCTGGCAGGGGCGCAGCACGGCTGGCACAGCGAGGCTGGCAGGGACATGCTGGCAGGACCCCAAATTGTCAGCAGCCTCTGAGCACCCAGGTATCTACTGCAGCCCTGGCTCGTGCAGGGACCCCAGGTCCCTTCGCCTGCTTAATCTGGGCCCCAAAAATCCTCCTGGCCGGCAGCCACCTGGCAAAGCCAAGAGGCTCCATCGCCTCTCCGTGCCCTGGTGCGGTTGGCCTCGTGCATCGTGGCACGGGCTGGCCCCTTTGGGGACCAAGGAGGAGAGCTGAGCCCAGGGAGGCGGCCAGGGCAAGAGGTGCTGAGTCAGACCAGAAAAAAGTGGAAATCCCACCCAGATTCCAACCCCAGATGGACTTTTGGGCAAAAAGAGGATCGCTGGGTCTGGGGGGTCCCTGTCCTCTCCCACCCCTGGGGTCCTGCCTTGCTGTTCTGAGGCACATGGGGCAGGTGAAGGTGAAAGGATTGGTTAAAGACAAATCCCACTGCCCGTGGGGCTGCTCTGGGCAGTCTGGGACACCTCTGGATCCCATAGGTCTCTGGTTCCTCCCGGGACAGCACAGCACGTCCCCATCCCTGTCCCCATCCTCAGCCTAGGGGCTGGAGGTGGCCCCGGAGCCTGGCCCTAGCCCGCTGTCTCGGCTGCTCCCGAGCCCACCTGCCTGGGAAGGGCTTTCAGAAGCACCCGGGGACTTGGGAGACCTCCTGGGCGCCGCGGGCAGCACCTCCTCCCACAGCGGGCCAACCTCCGCCGGTCCCACGGGGCTTCCTGAGCCGCGCTCCGGCACAACCTGTTTAACCGCAGATTTAATTTTAATTAACGGACCCATTGTTCGAGGGTGGTGGTTGGGTGGATTTCTTTTCTTTTCTTTTCTTTTTTTTTTTTCCCTTGCTCCCAAGGGCTGATCCCAGCTCTCCACCATCACCGGTGCCCATGTGCCTACCCTGAGCGACGGTGCGTTGCATTTACCAGGAGAGCTCGGGGTGATACAGGAGGTCCTTGTCCCCATCCTCATCCTCCCTCAGCTGCGGCATCCGCTCCTTCCCCGGGCTGCGGATGGGGCTGAGTCCCTGCAACCCTGTGGAGCTGAGCCATGAGCCAGCACCACCCAAAACCCTGGGCTTGCCGCTGGCCCCATGCCTCGGGGAGCGCAGGGAGCCCTGTCCCAGCCCCGCCGCCCCAGGCTTTTTGCTCGAAGGGAACATCTGGGTTTGTTTTCTCAGCCGGTTTTGGGGACCGGGCTGTCACGCTGCCCTTCGGGGGTGGACGCTGGCTTTTCCTCCTCGCCCCGCTCCGCGCTGCTGTGGGGAACGAGCCCTCGTGCCGGCGGCGCAGCCCTTTGCTGCAGCATCCCCACGGTGCCGGCGAGAGCGGGGAGCAGGGGCACCTTGTGCCCGTCCCAGCTGGCCAGGGTGTCTCCTCCATACCCATGGGTTGCAGTGATATAGGGTCACTCATGGTTTCGGGGCTCGGGGATGGCAGGGACCTCCTGGCTGTGCCCCAGTGATGGAGATTTGTTGTGGGCACAGAGAAACACTCAGGGGACTCAATGGCTCCATCCCAGTTTGGGGTCTGCTCCGCCGCTCTGCACCAGAGCCTTGCCTGCCCGTGACGGGGCTGCAGGCAGCACCGGCGCGTGGGGAGGGCTGGGCGAGGATGCCAGTGCTGGGGTGGGTGCCCTGCAGGCAGCACCCCACTCTGCCTGGCACCCAGGGGTGGCACCACTCTCACTCGGAGCCTCCTCACGGGCTGCTGAGCCCCCCGGCACCGCGCCTTGACCCCCGTGTGCCCATGAAGACAGAACCTCGGGGGCCTGGTGGGCTTTTATAACTGGGTGGCAGCTATTGAAAGTGTTGGAAGAACCAATTCCCTGATCGATTCCCCTCTTGCCCGGAGCAGCAGGGTAAGTACGAGGCTGCCTTGGTGCGGCTTCGCTCCGGTGTGAAGCCCCCGGGACCGGTGCCGTGCTCACCGCCGGCAGCGTGCACAAGCCGGGGAGCATTTGCCAGGGCTGATGCAATCACCAGCGCAGCCTCCTTTAGCTCAGGCGGGGAATGTGAAGGTTTTTGGGGTGCCGTGGGGTGTCAGAGCTCCCTGTGAGCATCTCGGTGCACCCGGGGCTGCCCCTCCAGCTCTGTTTTTCCAGGGAAATGCAAAAGGGGAGAGGAGAGGGAAACGGCCGCCCAAAGTGGCTTCTTAGAGCAAACAGGTCCCCACCCAGCCCGGCCACCTGCGTGCCAGAGCGGGAGAAAGTCAAACAAAGGCCCCCGCCCTGAGAGTACAGCACCGTTTGGCGGGTGATTGCTCAGGCTTTTGGGGCCATTTGCTTAAGGGATTGGGTCCTACTGGTCCCAGCCAGGAGGAGGGCGATGGGATGGGGATGTGGATGGGGATGGGGATGGGGCCGTCCATCCCACCACTTGCCCAGGGTTGGCTCCACAACCCTTCTCCTCCATGTGTCTGGCTTATGGCTTTGGGAGTGAAGCCCGGCAGAGGTGGGATGGGTGGAGGATGCACCATGATGCCGGAGCATCCTGGAGGCACTGGGGACGAGACCCCTGTCCCCTCCCCAGAAAGCCCCCGCAGCCGGCACTGGGCAGCGGGCTGGAGCCGCGCAAGCTGTTACCACTTGCCTTTTGTGCTGGGAGCAGCGTGGGGCTGGATTTGGGGCTGGATTTAGGGCTGATCTCCTAAAGCTCTTCTTTTAATCCAGAGCAAATCAAGGAGAGGTTTGGAAACCCGAACCATCTCTCGGGGAAACTGTTTGGGCAGAGGGGGCAGCTCAGTGGCACCGGCACCCCTTCTCCCTCCTCCTCCTCACTGCGATGCCACCGAAACCCTTCGGGAAAGTGGGCTCCAGCTCCCAAACCCTCAACCCCTCCCTGGGTCCCCACGAGGACAGGCTGGCACGGGTCCTCTTTAGGTGGCCACGGTTCCTCCAAGCGTTTTTCCAAGCTTTTGGGGCTTTCCCAAGGGTGAAATGATGGGCAGAGCTTCTTCGTGGTGCAGGTGATGCCCCATCCTTCTGGGGGCATTAAAATCCTCACCGACTGCATTAACTCATCCCTGAGAGCGGGATGTGGCAAGTGGCCCCCAATCAGTACCGCTGTGGTGAACGGGGCCGCAGCGTGTGGCTATTAACGACATTTAATGACCTGCCACGCCACCGGGAGCGGAGCTGGGCCCAGCAGCGTGGAGCTGAGCAGCGTTTGGCACGGCAGGGCTGCGGGGACGGTGACGCGCCGTCCTGGGTGCTCGGTCACCAGCGTCCCTCCTACGCCCAGCAGCCACGCTTGAGGGATGTGCTCTGCCTGCAGGAACCTGATGGTCTTTTCCCTCTTTAGTCTTTTAAACCTTTTTCTTCCCCTCCCGTCCCAGCTGGGATTTAGAGCAGAGAGGGCACCCCCTTTCCCTGGCCGCTGTCCCCCGTTCCCCTTTGGGGGCTGCCTGGTTTCCTTCGCAGGGTTTGGGGTTGGTTCAGGCTTTGCACGCGCCTTTTTTTATTGCAGGCTCCGTTGCAAAAGCTTTTTCTGCTTTGAAATCGCCACTTTGGGGTGGCTTTTTTTTTTTTTTCTTTTCTTGTATAAAGCAATGCTGGAGGCAGGCAAGGAGCTCGGCAGTGCCCTGGCCGTGCCCATCGCCAGCCTCTCCCCTGGCAGGGGCTTTCTCTTCCCAAAGCCTCAGGATGGCTCTTGGGGAGGTTTCTCCACGGATGGAGCCGTTCCCTGGTGTTGCCATGGAAATTCAGCAGGCTCATCCTCTTCTCCACGGCCTCCAGGACTCCCCGCTTACTGGAGACAGATGGGGACAGGCCGAATTTGGGTAGTTTTTCTTGCAAAAGAGTAAAAGGAAAGTTCTCATCCACGGGGTTGGCAGCAGCGGCCAAGAGCCGGGTGCTGTGGTGCTGGGCTCGGTCCCTGGCTTGGGAGAGCTGGGTTTGGGTGCTGTTGTGCAGGGGCACCCTTGGGTGAAAGCAGGAGGTGATGTTTTCCATGCACAGAAACGTGCCTGTATAAATATCCTTTGATGCCCACGGGCTGCCCCGTGCAGGTGCCCTGGAGCCCCTCCAGTGCACCCCGCTGCCTCCTGCAAGGGTGCTCAGCACCAGCTGGGGCTGAACTGCTGCCAACCTGGTGTGCAACTCATGGGAAGACCCAAAAAGCCCGTAGTGGTCAGGACCTGGGCTTCTTCTCCCTGCCGCCTGGTGCAGCTGGTCCTCCCAAAATCAGGACAGGCGCCCCCCCAGCCCCCCAGCCTGCATTCATCCAGGAGCTCGCAGGGCGCCGTGGGTCTCTTTGGAGGTTTTTTCCCCTCTAACAGGCTTAGTTCCTCCCTTTGTGCCTGGCCGCTGGGCGGGAAGGCAGGAATCGGTGCTGGGGTGAACCTCTCCTCTTCTCTCCTCCTCTCCCGGCAGGTTTAGAGCCAGCGCTGAGCGGAGGGATGGGCAGCGCCAGCGCCGGGCTGACCACTCTGCCCCCCAACCGCCTCGCCCGGCCAAACGCTGCCCTGCTGCCCCCCGTCCAGGACCCCGACACCTGGAGCTGGGGTTGCCCGGATAGCCCCAGCCCCCCCGCCACCCCCGAGCAACCCCTGCCTGCTTTCTGCCTGCACTACTTCGACATGCTCTACTCGGACGACATCGCCTGGGCCACCAAGGGCATGGGGGAACCATCCCAAAGCGGTGCCCAGGGGGGGCGAGGGGAGGTACAGAAGGAGCCAGAGCAATGTCCCATCATCGACAGCCAGGGCATGGGGCTGGGGGCCGAGGGGGACCTCCAAGCCAACCTGCACCTGGAGGAGCACTCGCTGGAGCAGGTCCAGAGCATGGTGGTGGGCGAAGTGCTGAAGGACATCGAGACGGCCTGCAAGCTCCTCAACATCGCCGCAGGTGGGTGCCCCCACAGCCCGCCCTGGGGGGCTGCGGGCAGGGTCAGCCCCGCTTTGGGGTGCAGCGAGGGAGCGACGTGCTGGTGCGGGGACTAAAGCCGTGCTGCAGCTCGGGGGTTTGCAGCCAGGCGCTGGGGTTTGGGGGAACGCAGTTTCTGCCCGGCTCCCCCCCAGCATCGCTCCTGGGTAGGGCTCTTTGCTAACACCCAGGGATGGCAGCAAAAGACCCCTCTGCCCTCGCTGGCTGGGAGTTAAGCTGGGGCAGGGGTTAGCAGAGCTTTATGCAGAGCCCTGTGCTGGGTGTGGGGTGCTGGTGTGACCCAGCTGGTGCCACAGAGCCAGAGGGGTGCAGGGACAGAGTGATCCGATGCTGAGCCCGTCCCCTCCCCTGAGCTGGGGGTCCCTTCCCCTCCCAGGGCAGCGCTACCGAGGTGCCTTTCAGCCTTGCAGGAGCAAGGAGCAAACAGCACGACTTTTATTATCCTTTTCTCATCCCATTTTCCCTGGGACGTTAGGAATGGGCAGATGCACGTGTGGGGTTGGGGACAGCCTGGAGCCAGCTGATGTTGCCCGAGCTGGGCGTGGGGTTGGGTGCAAGGGGAGCAGGACAGCCCAGGACCGAGTTCCCAGGGGTATCGCTGCCATGGGGCATCGCTGGGGTATTCTCGGGGCATCGCTGCCGTGACACAAGCAGTCTCGGGATGGACTTTGGTTCAGGCAGGCTCTGCCACCCGCTCCCTTGAAGCGTTTGGTGTCACCTGGGGTGGTTCAGGGGGCAAGCGGGGCTCCAAAAGGCTGGGTGAGGCATCCCGAAGCGAAGGGGGTGGCGAGGGGATAGTCTTCTCCCTGGGGTACCAGGGCAGGCTGAGAGCGGGGTGCTCCCATCCTGGTGGGTGATGCTGCAGCGGGGCTGCTGTGGGGTGAGCTGAGTTTCCCCGGGCTTTGCCCGGGCTGTCGCTGGTCACACTCACCCTCTGCCTCCAGACCCTGCGGACTGGAGCCCCGGCAACGTGCAGAAGTGGATCCTGTGGACGGAGCACCAGTACCGGCTGCCGCAGATCGGGAAGTCCTTCCAGGAGCTGTCAGGAAAGGACCTGTGTGCCATGTCCGAGGAGCAGTTCTGCCAGCGCTCACCCGCCTGCGGCGACATCCTGCACGCCCACCTCGACATCTGGAAGTCCGGTAAGTGCTGGGAGGGAACTGGGGAGGGTGGGCGATGCTGTGCGGCAGGAGATGCCCCTCTGACCGCCCGCTCCTCTCTTCCAGCTGCCTGGATGAAGGAAAAAGCTGCCCCAGGAGATGTGAGATACTGTGGTGAGTTCTGTGTGGGCTCAGCTCCACTGGCCTCGCTTCTGCCTCAGACAGGTCCAGGATGTTTGAGAGGTCGCTCCCTGCTTAATCGCAATTATCTGGTGTGTTGGAGCGGCTGCTGCAGCAGCATCCATGTGGTTGCACTTTCTCTGCCCCTGGGCTGTCTGCGAGGTGCAGCGAAGGGGAAACGGCCGTGAGACCCTCGCCAGCCCCGTCCTGCACCCCTTGCATCCCTGCGGGGCTGTGCAAGGGCAAGGACTGAGCTGTTTTCCCTGCTCCAAGATGACAAGGAGAAAGCTGTGCTGCCAGACCCAGTGCCTGGGCAGAGTCCCTGGAGACCCCCCAGACATCAAGCTGGGATTTCTCAGATGGGGACTGATGCAGGTCCCCGGGACGGTGCAAAGCAGCGAGGTCTCTCTCCCTGCCACCTCACCCATCCCTTCCCGTGACAGGAGGTGACGCCAGCTGGGCGGACAACGAGGTGGACTCATCCTGCGCCAGCCAACCCATCCACCTCTGGCAGTTCCTCAAAGAGCTGCTGCTGAAACCCCACAACTACGGCCGCTTCATCCGCTGGCTCAACAAGGAGAAAGGTGGGTGGGTGCTCTGGTGGCCCCAGGGCGGCTGCTGGGTGAACAGGCAAGGCTGTAACCGCCACCCCCGTGCCCTGATCCCTTCCCAGGCATCTTCAAGATCGAGGACTCGGCGCAAGTGGCCCGTCTGTGGGGCATCCGGAAGAACCGCCCGGCCATGAACTACGACAAGCTGAGCCGCTCCATCCGGCAGTATTACAAGAAAGGCATCATCCGGAAACCCGACATCTCCCAGCGCCTCGTCTACCAGTTTGTCCACCCGGTCTGAGCGGCAGCGGTGGGACAGGCTGAGCCCTGGCAGGGACAGGGAACCTTCGCTGCCTCCCTCTGCCTCCCAGCCACAGAAACCTCCTTCCAGCGCTAAAGACCGTGGCTGAGGTGCCCAGAGTCCTCGGGGGCCACCGGCAACAGACCATGGGACCCCTCAGACCCCCCAGCCTTGGAGGGGAGGGCTGAGCCCTCAGCTAGAGACCACCCCCTGCGAGTGCTCCCAGGGGAGGGTGGGCGCAGACTTTGGGACCGGTGGAGGAGACAGGGGGGCTGATTGGGGTGAGATAAAGACTGATGGAGCAGTGGCTGTCATGGAGCTCCCCGCGGCCTTGGTGCCCTTCGGCAGGGATCGAAGGCGGGCGTGTGGCTGGGGTCACCCAGAGGAGGAGCTGGGGGACGCAGAAGTCCTGCGCCCAGGTCTCTTGCCCCCCTGGCACGTTATCCTCCTGGCCCGCAGCCCCTGGGCATCGTCAGGACACAGGGGCCAAGGGCACATCCCAGCAGAGGACCATGGTATCCCTGTGGCATCATCCCCCAGGGCTGCTTCGGAGGGACACGACACCATCGGGGCCGCACTCCCCTCCAGCCAGATCCTGTCCCCACGCCACCACCAGCCCGGCTGTGGGACCGGCTGCCTCCAGTGCCCATCAGGAGTGACCCTGTGTGCTGCAGCGGGGCTGCTCTGGATTTACCCCAACAAGCAGCTCCTGGCCCTCAGCCCCATTTGGGGGGGGGGGGTGTGCTCTGCCCTTTGCTGCACCTCAACCCACAGCTGCAAAGAAAGGGGCTGCCTGAATTTTGGGGGGGACAGTGTCTAAGCTCGTCCCCCCCTCCTCCCCTCCATCCCCGGTGCTGGCTGCGGGTGGCTTCGCCAGGCCATTGTTCAGGGAGGACAAAGCCCAGGCGTGAGCCAGGACAATGGCACCCGCGGGGACAATGGCACTCGCAGGGACGAGGGCACCCGCAGCTGCCCTTGGCTGGGCCCGCTCAGGAGCAGCCTGGCACCGGCGGCACCGCGGCACCCAGGGATGCTGCCTGCCACGGGAGCTGGGTGCGGGGTTACCGTGCCCTGGGGACCACGGGCATCCCCTCGGGACGGGCACATCCCCCCCTTCACTTCCCTCTCCGGGACGTGCTCGGCTTCTCCCCTCCACAGGGATTTTGGGGGCTGAAAATGGGCTTTTTGCAAAGGGAGCACCTGGAAAACGCGGGCACGGGGCTGTGCACACCAGGGCATCCCTGCACGTGCAGGGGTCCCCTGAGCCGGGTCCCCCATCCTTGGGCATATCCTTGGGCAGCCGCGAAGCCTCCAGGTCCTTGGCCCTGGCACAGGGCTCTTCCCTTGATTTGGATTTTATTCGGACTGCCCAATTCCTGAGTTTGGCAAAAGGGGGGGTGGCAGCTTTGCTGTTTCCCTCTGGACAGTAAATCTGAAACGCAACCCGCTGAACCCAGACTGGGCCAGAAAACTGGGGATTGCTTAAACTGCACATTTCATGAGAGTCTAAGTTACCTGGTGATCTTTTGTGTTGTAATTTTTTAAAATTTGTTTATTTGCTTTTTTGGTTTTGGCTGGTGGCAAGTTGTGGTTTAAGTTCAAATGACAAGGGTGGATGGGAGGCCAGGTACCCACGAGATGCTTTGTGGGAGTTTAAAGGAAAAGAACACCTGGTTCTTGGTCTTTGGTTTTTAACTTAAAATAGCTGCCTGTGACGGCTCCTGCCTTTTTCTTTCTGTTCTGCCTCTTTCATACTGTTTACAGGGCAGAGGAGCGGACAAGCTTCGGCCAGCCCTGAAGGCATCCCAGCTGGAGGGGTGGAGGGCAGCTGGAGGGAGGAAAGGAGCAGGGGAAGGAGGAAAACTGCCTTGGCCTCTGGAAAAGAGGGCGGCGGGGTGGGGTGGGGGAATAAATGGGGGAAAACCCCAGCAAAACCTGTGTTGTGATTTCCTGTGCGCAACCGCTGCTCCCACAGACGGCGAGGGGAGCACCAAGAGGTTGCGCTGGGGGAGCTGGTGCCCCAAATCTCGTGTCCCTCCCACAGGACCTTGGGTGGGGTGGGTGAAGGCAGGTGGTTTCATGTCCCTGCGGGGAAGGTGGGCAGGAAGGGACTTAAATGGTGAGGAAAGCTGCTGCCAGCTGGGGAGGGTGCACCCAGGACAAGGTGCCCCCAGGGACCTGGGGACCTGACCCAACGGAGGCCCGCTGCAGCAGGCCGGGCAGCCAGCGCCGTGGGGCTCGCAGCTGGGGTTTCTCCCCAAACCCTTGCAGCTCCAGCCCTTAAATAAGGGGAAATCAATCCCTTTTCTCTGCCCCCTCCCCACTGGGAGCCCAGGGAGTGCCCCTCATGTCCTGGAGGGTCCTGCTCCCTCCACCCTGTCCCCCTTGGCCAATGCCTTGTCCTGGGGCTGCCCCAGCTCTCTGGGGAGGGGAGAGGGGTGGGTGACCTGCAAATTGGTTTTCCCAAGGTTTCAAGGCTTGTAGGCAGCCCAGGAGGCTCTTCCCTGCCCAGGGTACTGGGGAGCGCTGGGCTGGTGGCCACTGCTTTTGTTGACACTGGGAATGGCCCCAAAATCTGCTTTATTTTGAATCCCCCCCATGGGCTTCACAAGGCTTTGCCCGGCACATTGTCATGGGGGTCCCCAAAGGCAGTTTGGTGGTTTCTCCCCCACCCCCGCAGCTCTCCTGTCCCCCCAGGACCCCAACAATCCATCCGAGCCCCCCAGCCCACTGCACCCCAAAGCCTCAGGGTGCGGGTGTCCCTACCTGGTTTCGCAGCGGCTGCGACTGTGGCTCCCCAGGGTGCAGAGGCTTGAGCGCCCGCCCCGGGCAGGGGGTCCGTAACCCCAACAGCCGCCTCCACGGAGGCCACGACCGGCGCATGGAGGGAAACGAGGACCCAGACCCGGAGGACGCTTACAGAGCTCGGTTATTTTCGCTTGCTGCTTTTTGTTGTTGTATCCACGGTAATACAATCACGATATATATATATATATTATATATATACTTCTTAAATTACACAATCAATGTACAAAAAACCGGGGTGCATTGCTGAGACAGGTGGTTGGTTAGGTTTTTTTCTGACTTTTTTTTTTTTGTGTGTGTGGGGGTTTTTTTTTCTCATTTGCATACCTGGCAGGGGGACGCGGGGCTGGGCGGCTCTCGCCCACTGGGCCCAGCACACGGTGCATCTCCTGCCTCCACGAGAACACTTGATCCCTGGGGCCAAAAAATTCACGAACCAAGGGAGGGGGCAGGAGAGGAGCGGGAGGAGCGTGCGGGAAGATGATGGCATGGGTGCTGCTAAGGGTGATGGTATGGAAAAAAAATGAGAGGCGATCTGTAGGGAAGAGCTTGGGATGGCAAATGTGGCAGGGGGGGTGGGGTGACCGTGCTGGGTGGCAGCGCCCGTGGGTGCTGAGGGGGGTCCTGTCCACACCACGGCCAGTTGCAGAGCCCAAGCGCAGGAGGGGGAGAGCCCCTTGGGGAAGAGCAAAGGGCAAAGCCTGCGGCCGTTCCCCTGCTTTGGGGTGTCTTGTTTTCGGCTGCTCTGCTGCCCACGCTGGGGTCTGCTGCCCGCGCCGAGCCCTCCTCGTCCTCCGGCTGGCTGCAGCTCCTGCTGGCATCGCACAAAGCTGGATGTCGCTTCTCCCCCGCCCCTGCTCTGCTCCAGCCTCTCTTCAGGAAGGGAGTTGGATGGGGACCGTCCCCAGCAGCATCCAAGCCGGTCCCGCCTATCCCCGGCTGAGCGTGAAGGTGCTTCCAGCAGCATCGGGCTGCGGTGAGTCCTTCTCCAACCAACATTTTAAGACCTTCTCACCCTGGATCTGGTGTGTGCTGGACAACTGCCCTCGCCAAGGGCGGTGCTGCTCCCTGCAGCACACGCAGGGCATCGGCTCAGGAGCCTCCACGCGCTCCAGACACTTTGACAGCCTGCCCGCAAGGAGGAGGAGGAGGAGAAAGTCGAGGAGATGCCACCAAGCTCCATGGCAGGGCTGGTCCCACCTTGCCTGGGCATCAATCTGCCACCAGCACTGCCCGTGAGCAGGGACCTGCCCGTGGATGGGTCTGGGTGGCTGGGGGACAGGAGGGGACATTTGTCCCCTTCCTTCAGGGAGGGAGGATGAACTGGGGAGGAGAACATGGAAACACCAAAAAAAAAAAGGAGTCAGATGCCGTTCCCTCTTAGGTTTTGGGGTGAATTTGATTGGTCCCGGGAGCTTCAGCGCCATGCATTTCAGAACAGTTCCAGCCAATCAGAAGGCGGCTCATGATTTCAGTATCTTTAAAAACCAACCAATCAGGAGCTCTCACTGGTTGGGCTTTAAGATCTTGAGGTATCAGCTTTTCGCTCGGAAAAAAATCAACTAACGTAGACGAACGGACAACGTCATCTTTCGCTTCACGTTATCTTAGAAGAAGAAGAAAGCGACTATGCAAAATACTCTTCGGAGACAACTCTTAAAAAAATAAAAGCTTGGTCGGAAAATATGTCTGAATCTCTAACTGTGAGGAGTGAAGGACCAGACGGCAAAATGGCTGGTTGGCTGGTGGAGAGATGGAGACAACGGAGGGTGGATTTATCTGCTGACGGCGATGAGGAGCACACCACAAGACTTAGATTGCCTCCACGTAGTTGGCAGGGTAGAGACCTAGTTGCCCGTTGTCCAAGCGCCCTTTGCACCATCCTTGCTCGTCTTCTTCACCAAGTTTGGTTAGTTCATCACCTGGAGAGGAAGGTGGAAAGGGGAGAGCTCGTTGCAGGTGTTGGAGCTTCTTCTACCACCCCGTTTCTCTCCTGGATGGAGCTGCTGGGGGTTTCTAGGACTGATCCTGAGCATGCTGGTTTGTAGGGTAGAAAGGCAAGGGGCGACCCACGAGACCCCATGTGCCCTGTCCCACCATCTCTCCGGTCCTACCCAGGTTTGAGCTCAGCTTGTGCCTTCCCCTTTCTGCCAGTTCAACTTTTGAAGGGCTGAGATAACCCAGAAATCATTTGAGGGATTTCACACCAAAGCGTGGGGGACCCACAGCTCCAGCAGACGAGCCCTGTCTGACCCAGCACCAGTGATGGACCGTACCTGCTTTGAAGCTGAGCTCATCCTGCTCCTGCCCGTCGTAGTCGTACAGAGCCCGCACCCGCACACCCTTCCCCGCCGACTCCTCGTCGAAGGGGTTGGTGCCGCCGTTGGCCTCGCTGGTGTTGAAGGAGTTGCTGCCTTCGTCGTCGGACCACTCGGCGCTGTAGGTCTGCCCGCGGTCATGGCTGCTCACGCTGGGGAGGGGGGGAAGAGGGAGAGAGGCCATCAGAGCGGGCAGGGGGATGGTGGGGTGGGCAGGCACCGTGTGCCACCAACATCTGGGAGGATGCCGTGGCTTTCCCGAGATTACAGGGGAGCGGGGGGCCGCAGCGAGCAGGACCCTCAGCTAACGATAGACCAGCAAGACATGGAGGGAGGACAGCGTGGTGGCTACCACCAAGGACATCCCACGTCCCTCCATGCCAGCAATGTTTGCACAGGCAAACGCTGCGCCTTTCTCACGGCATCTCGCCTCCCCGCTGGCCCTCACCTTCCACGCTCGCCCGCCGATGCCCCCGTCTCGCCCGTGCTGCTGGCGTTGGTCAGGTTCACCCCCTCGCCCTTCTTCTGCTTCTCCTTCCGCGTTATCGTGTGCGTCAGGTCCGGGTTCCACTCCTGCAAGCACAGAGCAACCGGCCCCTGAGCGCCCAGCTGCCCTGCGGGGCTGCCAGCACCCCAGCCTGGGTGCCCAGCCTCACCTCGAACTGGGGCCAGTTCATGGGCATCCCGGGGCCACTGGTGCTGCGGAACCATCGGAGATCCTCCTGCGCATCCGAGAGGCGGATGGTCTGCTCCAGCTCCCGGTAGACGTTGGCGTAGCTGTGAGGAGAGACGCGGGTCAGGGTGCTGCGGGTGGGGATGGACTCCGGTGGGGTGCCCCGGGGATGGGGTGGGTGAGGACATGCCTAGGTTGTGTCACCTCCTACGAGGCACTGGGGGGCGCCAGGCTCCCGCACAGCCCTCCTGCCACTCTGGTACCTCTTAGTGACCGTCGGGTTGGCCAGAATCCCCTCACCCTTGTATTGCAGGGGACGGGGTGTCCTGGAAGCACTTGATCCCTCCAGGGCTTGGTTTGCTTTCCAGGCACCACAAGGAGACCTCGCGTGGGCACTTTCTGCCCAGCCAGCGCAGGAGGTACCTACCTGCTGCTCTCAGCCAGGTTCAGGTGCCTCTTGATGTCCAGGAGCACTTCCTTGAGGAAGTTGAGCCTCTTCTCCTCAAACTGCTGGCACTGCTCAAAGACCTGCTCCATGCTCTCGATGTACTGCGGGGTGCACTTGTTCAGCTCGTCCAGCACCTTCTCATACTTCTCCTGAGTCTGCAAAGGTACAGGAGGGTGGTAATATGGTTATACCTTGAGCACCTCAGAGGACCTTTCTGGGTGCTGAGAGGGTCTGGGTTTTGGGCCACTACACTGGGGAGCCCAGATTGAGCCAAGAGCCTCTGTCAGAGAGATTTTGCCCCAGTAAGAGGGGTAAATCACTGCCTGCAAGTCCTTACCCTTCTACAGGGGCATAGGGATGGGAAAATGGGAACAGATGAGGGCGAAAAGGGACGTGGTGGCCATTTCCACTGTTTTTCCCTGCCCGATGCCTCGTGAGCCCGGAGCAGGGCAGCAGCTCACACCTTTTGCACGTCTTGTTTGCACTTTTCCACTTTGTCCTGGAGCTTCTTCTGCTGCTCAGGGGTGTTGGATTGCTCCGCCTTGCTGTTGGCTTCCCGGGTCATGGCCAACTTCTCCTCCTTGCATGCCAAGTGGTAGGCTTTCTTGGCTGTCTCCAGCTGTGGAGAGGAGAGAGAAAGGACATCAGAGCAGCGTTCACAGCCCCCCTGCCCATCCCTCGGCCTGCAGAGCAGGAGCTGCCCATCCCTCGGCAACCAGAGCAGGAGCTGGGAGATGCCATGGGTGTCCCAGGACACGCTGTGCTTCTCCTCTCACCTCCTTGAGCTTCTTGGCCCAGGGCTTCTGGGCTTTCCGGAAGCCATCGTCGGCCTCCTTGGCCTCCTTGAAGCCTCCCATGATCTGCTTGTGGTAGGCATCCTTCTGCCAGTTCTTGACCTTCTCGAAGTCATCGTTCAGCAGGCTGTTCTTCACCTCCTGGTGCAGCTCGCTCACCTTGTCCGCCTCCGTCATGATGGCACCCCACGCCTTCTCCAGGCTGCCATACTGGGGACCTGGGGGGCAGAGGGGGCAGCTGAGTATCACTCCACAGCCCTTACACCCTCTACCACTTCCAGGTGAAGTTATGATGGTGCACAGGGACCCTTGGGATCCGGGTGGCCTGGGGGGGACCCTCGCCCTGGGGAAGCCACGGTACCTTTCTCGATGAGCTGCCTCCACCGCTTGGACCAGTCGGTGAGCTGCTGGGCGTAGGACTTCTCGATCTTGGCCCGCTCGTGCACGCAGTTCATGAGGTCATTGCAGAGCCGGTGCCCGTCATCGATCCGCTTCACCGTGCGCTTGTAGTTCCCCACCTGGGAGGAGAACGGGGACAGGCAGGCCTGGGAGCTGTGGCCGGGATGCCTGGCTCAGCCCCAGCTGGCCTGGAGTGGGGATGGGAGGGGGACAAGGCACTTTGGGGGTGCAGGGATGGAGCTTTTGCTGAAAAGGGGACTCCTCCTTTCAGTCCCCTGCATCACTCTGCGCCCCTCAGGGACAGCCAAGGTTGAGACCTCCAGCAGCGGCATCTGGGACACCCAAACTGCTGCAGCAGGGACGCCAGCAGGCAGGGCTTGCTGCAGGAGGGGAGGGTAGCACTGTCCCCGTCAGCCCTGGGGGACCCCCTGGGATGCAGTAATGGGGGTGGGGGCCCTGCGGGAGGAGAGGGCAGCTGGGACTCACCTCCCAAAAGCTGTCCGTTGTTTCCTCCGCGGCCGCTGCCGACTCGTCGTAGGAACCCGACATGGCTCCCGGCGCTGCCTCGGGTGTCGGTGCGGGCGCTGGGTGGCTCTTGGGCAAACACCAGCCTCATGCACTGAGGGGAGAAGAGGGGGAGTCACGGTGGGGGAGCGAGCAGGGGACCCCCATGCCTCCTGCCTGCACCACCGTGGGACAAGCACCCAGCTGCAGGGGTTGAGGATGGGGATGGGGATGGTGCCCACTCCAGCTCCGAACCCACAGACCCTTCCAGTGCCCGCCATGCGCCACCCCGAGGCGCCATCCAAACCCCCCAAAAAGGGAGAATCGTGGGGAGCAGCACGGTGGGGAGCTCACCAGCTGGGGGCCTGGCTTGGCACCGCGCGTCCCCGGGGAGCCGCGGTGTGGGACGAGACGCCGTGGCAGGGCCGGGGTGGGGGGATGCACCGCCTGAAGAAATTCTCGTCCTGATATTCCAGCCTAATCCGTCCTGATCTTCAGAAAAACGGCATCCCCGGAGCATCACGTGGCCCCGCTGCATGGCTTAACCCTTTGCCGCTTTGCCAAGAGCTGTGGCTGGCGATGGGGCAGGGCGCTGGTGGGTGGTATCGAATGGAGATGGAGAGGGGACCGTGGTGGCCATGAGCATCCTCATCATTCCCATCCTGCCCTGGATCCGGACAGTGCTTCCCCAGGAAACCACTGGGCCTGTCCCACCTGGCATCTGCCACGAGGATGGGGACAAAGTGGCCGTGAACTGCCCTAGTTTCCTCCTGCCACATCCCCAAAAAGGGCTGTGGGAACGGGATGTGGCCGTGGTCCCTGCGCAGCATCACTTCACCCAGGGAGACTGAGCAGGCAGTGGGAGACTTGGCCGCCTGCATCCCACCTCACACCTGGGAGAGGGTGATGGGGTGCGAGGGCAGGGCTGGGGGGCACGGGGTCCTGGTGCCCCAGTGCCCACCCATGGGGAGCAGTTGGTGGGTGCCCCCGCTCTCCAGCTGTGCGCACAGCTGGCCCTGAGGAGCCCACGGGCCGGGGCAGGGCACAGCCCCTGGAGGATGGGGGGGCCGAAACAGTTACTGGAGCGCGGCGCAGGGCTCACTGTGCTGGAACTAACAGGGCCTGGCAGGGATTTAGTGATATAACCAGGGAGGCACCAATCCCCGCCGCCCTCCCCAGCCGGTTAAAAATAAACGCGTGACTGTCCCTCGCTCAGCCGCCGAGACGCAGATGGATGGGGGACCGCGGCGGTGCGCAGCACAGCCAGCACCGTCCCCCCCCCACAGCCGGCAGCACGCGGCGCCCACGCCTGCCTGGCGCCCACGACACGACCACCACCCTCCCCACCCATGAAAGCACCCGACCCGAATGCCCCCGGGTGTAGAGGTGGCACAGCACCCAGTGGCACAGCCCCCCAGGGGACACTGCAGGGTGCCATGTGTGGCTGTCCCCCCCCCGCAAGCCCCGGGCACAGCGCAGCGCTCAGCACCGGGGTCTTTCCTTGTGTCTGTGGGCTCTGGCTCTTCCTTCTGTCGCAGAGGCTGCGCTGGCACGGCGAGGGCATCCTCGGGGTGACGGCCCCAGCCCTGCTCAGGGCCAGGACAGTGACCCTGGGGAGGGAGCACACCTACGGCTGGGTGTACCCACGGGCACATGAGCTGGCCCCAGCTTCCCCCACCAAGCCACCAGCAGCCAAGGCCGTGGGGCACCGCGGGACGTGGCTGCCGCAGCTCCTGCTCCTCGCCGTTACCTGGTCCGAGCCGCAGCCCGGGGGTTATTTTTGGCTCTGCATCACTTCCCAGCTAACGCTGCCGCTCTCCCGCCACGCACCCCACTCATCCCCCCCTCCCGCACGCCCATCCTCGCACACGCGCGTGTGCCCCCCGCCACGCTGGGCAACACGCGCCAGCCCCGCGCCCGCCGCCCTGGCCCCGCCGGCGCAGCCCATCGCTTCGCATCAAGGCGGCTGGCGGTGATGCCCGGCGCCCGCAGTGCCGGCGGCTCACGGCATGGCGAGCTGCCAGCCCCAGCCACGCGCTGCCGCCTGGGCACCCTCGGCCGAGGGGGCTCTGCTTCGCACCCACACACCCACCCACCCCCCCCGGCCCCGCGCTTCCACGAAGATGCCAGAGACAGGCTGCATCGCCTCTGGCATCGAGCGACGGCGAAGTTTGTCCCAGTTCCTGCCCCCCGCGTGCCCTGGGGTTGCTCCCGCACCAGCCGCCCCCCCGCCTTGCATCTCTCTCCCCATCAGCCCGCTCGGCGCTGAGCACTGCTGCGGCTCATCTCACCCACCGGGCAGCTCCTGCCGCCACCAGCGTTGCGGGGGCGGGGGGGGTGTCTTTGCCCTCCATGGGGGCCAGGGATGCGGCCGCCGACCCTGCGCAGGCAGGAGGCTGCTGCAATGCAGAGGGCTGGCGCTGCCGACACTGCGGGCACGGGCAGCTGCCCGTACTCCCACAACCGGCAGCCCTCGCCGGCAGTGCCGTGTCCCCACGCAGGCAGAGGCAGCCTGGTTTGGCTGTCCCCTGCCCCTGGCAAAAGGGCTGCAGAGCTTTCGGCCAGCGCTGCTCCAGCATCCACGCTGGCTGCCTGCCTCTCTCCCACGCTCCCCAGGGCCTGGGAAGGGCGAAAGGGACAAGCCAGGTCCCCTGGGAGGGCCAGCCAGGCCCCTGACTCTCCCCACTCTCTTTGCCTTTGCCAGAGCTTTGCCTTTGCTGTAACACCACCATTAAATGTGCAGCCCGGCCTTGGGGTGCGCTGTCAGATGGGGGTGCCCCATCCTGGGCTCTGGGGTCCCTGCTGAGGTGCCAGGCAGGAGCTCCAGCCCCAGGGAGGCTGCGTCCGGGTGGCAGGTTGCTCTGCCTCCAGGTTGTTTCCGTTGCCCTGGCCCCAGCACCTCTGCTGCAGCCAAAAAAGCAAGCGGTGGGGAGGTGATACAGGGAACAGGCAGCTGCCTGCATGTGTCCCCATCCTGCCTGCCTGCACCTCGGCTGAGCCCGGCGGGGACCAAAGGCCAGGAGGGGCTGCAGAGCCTCCCGCTGCGGGTTGTCCTGCTGCAAAGAGCCCTTTGCCAAAGCGGGACGGTGGTGGTTACGCTGCAAGGAGGGGAGCGGAGCACAGAGCGAGCCTGTGTCCCCATCCCTGTCCCCATCCTGTCCCGAGGCAGGAGGTTCGGAGAGGGCCGGGTGCGAGCCCTGCTGCAGGAGTGCAGGAGGGGCTGGGAGGGGGGTCGGCAACTAATTATTGGTAAGAGCATCCAGGGAAGGGGGAAGCCACGCTGGCAGCTGCGCTCGATCTGCGGGAATCAGAGCAAAGCGGGGAGCTCCCCGACACCAACCCCGAGCACACACCGATGCGACGCACGACGTTTCCCTGGCGCAAACCCCTTCCACAGCCGCTGCATCCCAACACGGAGCCGCAGCCCAGCCCGGCCGGTGCTGCTCGAGCCGAGGGCACCGGGGACCCTTGTTTGCCAGAGCACGTGAGCTGGGGACGGGACGGTAGTTTGCTGCACGCTGTTGCCTTGTAGTTACGGGGGGGGCTCCCGGCAGTAAAGCCAAAGCTCGGCGATTGGAAAGGACCCAATGGTCTGAGCTGGTTTTTGTCGCAATTACACGCCGGGACTGACCCGGCCTGTCAAATCAAACCGTCCGCAGAGCTGCAATGTGAAATAGTTGCTACGTCCTGGCTCCTTTTGTAAGCACACAAGGCCAAGGATGAGTGCAGGGGTTTACGGGGAGGGAGTCAGGCTGGGGTTTGGGGTTTTGGCCACGGTCATTTGCTCTCCCTTATCCCAACACGGGGCTAGTCAAGGCTCTGTCAGGGGGTGCAGCACCAACGGCCACCGCGACGCACCGCTGCTATCGCCACAGGAAAACCACTCACGGCGGGACAAATGGACTAGAAACGGCCGAGGAAGCCCAGAGGAGCCCGGCAGCAGCGTCTCCCACCGCACCGCGGCAGCTCCGGGGCCGCCGTGCTGCCGCACCAGCCCCCGGCAGTACCCGACCTCAGCGCCGCATCCACCGCGGGTACCGATGCCCACGTGCTGCTCCCGCTACAGCCAAGTGTGGAGGGGGGTGAGATGCCCCCCGGCACGATGGCAGGTCCTCAGGCAAAGCCGGTGACGCCGATGTGCTTTGCAAGAGGCTTTGCGGCTGCAGGAGCTGCCGTCTGCTTTGCTGCTCAGCTTTGACCCGGCTGCGTGGCTGCGGGTTTCTCCCTGGCGCAGGGCTGATCCGTGCCACCCGTGGCTGGGAAACACTCCGGTGGGGCTAGCGAGGGTCGCAGCCCAGGGAGGGAGGGGAGTGCAGAGGGGTTTTGGCTGTGGCATGGCTGAATGTTGTGTCCCCCCCACTCCAGAGCTGACGTGGACCCTGCGAGGAAGCGGTTAAGTGGGTGCTGCTGATTCACGCTGGCAGCTCCGCACCAGGCGCTGGGCGAGGAGGCAGGAGCAGAGCTGAGCCCGGGGCTTGGGGCTGGGCAGCCTGGAGAGGCGTGAACACACGTCCTCCCCCTCCTTGTTCCCAAACCGAGCCCAAGGCCAGGCGGGCGGTGAGCTTGGGCCCTTCCCGAGCTGCCGGCCCTGTGCCAGCAGGCTGAAAACAGGGGCCCCATCCTGCACCCCCTGGCAAAACCCCTCTGGCTGCAGCATGAGCAGGGTTGGAGACAGGGAGGCGGGGGCAAAGAGCCGAATCGTGGCCAGAACCGCGGCCAGATAGGAGGGGACGGGTGTCCCCTGTACGGTGGGTGCTTTCCTGTGGGATTTAGGACAGGGCAGCACCGTGGGGCTGGCTTGGAGCCGGTGCACGCGGTCGCTCGAGCTGCGCCTGAGGTGGCTGCGAGGGCAGCAGGTCCCTGGAGGTGCCGTATAGGTAACGGTGGGAAACTTCTGGGAGCCACTTTTCCAACGAATCCTGCGCAGGATGTGCCTGTGGCAGCCGCCTGGTTTCAATCGGCGTCGTCTGCATTGACCGGGGGGCTCCGAGGACTTGGCGGGGGGCAAGGGGTGTCCAGCTGCAACAGGGACTTGCTGGACTCTGTGAGATCAGGGCTTGCAGGTTCCCCAAAACCAGAGCGTTTGCAAAGGAGGTTCAACGATCCAGGAATGTTACCGGGAGCCACACGTCCCTGGTGCAGACAGGAGGACGCCCACCTTGTGGGCCAGGGTGGGGGCCACGCGCCGTAGGTGCTGCCGGGTTGCAACAGCCGGGGGAGACGCGTTTGCTCCAAGCCCTGGCAGCAAACGGCTTCCAATTTTGTGTGAGCTCTACAGAAACCTTCCCCTTCCTCCTGTGCTCCCCAAAGTTACCCTGCTCAGAGCACAGGACACCCATCAAAGTCTTCCAGGGATTTAACGAGCCTTGTGCAAAAATTTCTGGAAATATGCGTGGCATTTGCAGATAACGCAAGTGTTTCTCTCCAGGGGAGCTTGCAGCTCTGCTCAGGTACAGGGGATGTGCCAGGAATGTGGATAGGCACCACGGGGAGGTGTAGAAGCAGGATTGTCAGCCCTGTGCAAGGTGCTCAGGCCTGGGGAAGGGAGATGGGGCTGAGCTTCAGCTTGTGGGGCTTCGACTTGCCCTCCAGCTCTGCAGCTTTTCTCAGCTGGCCGCCTCGGCTTGCCACTGTAAACAAGGATGCTCAGACTCTCGAGCAGGGATTTTTGCGGTCCCCAGAGCGCGGTTTAGGCAGAAATCCAAATATGAGGTTTGCAATTAAACTGAGACGTAGCAAACAACGGTGGTGGAGGCTACAGCAGTGCTGTACCCTCGCTTCCACATCAGGGAGCAGGGAAATCAGAGCATCATGTGCTGGCACCGGGGGGGGGGGGGGGTCCCGTCCCCTGTACCTTGGCAGGACAGACCCGGGTCCGGAGGCGAAAGGGGCTGCAGGGAGCAGAGTGACGTGGAGGCACAGTGGGATTTTAGCTCTCTGTGGTGGGGGAAGGAGACTTGGAGCCGGAGGGGGCAGAGAGAGCAAGCGGGAAAGCAGGGGGATGGGGGGGGAGGGAGAGCAAGGGGGAAGCTGGGGTGAGAGTGGCAAAAGGAGGGGCTTCAGTGATGGGGTGAGGCACACATTTGGGCAGGGGGACAGCGATGATGTGGACAGCACAAGTCCCCCACCACCACCACTTGCAGCTGGGGAAACTGAGGCACAAACCCGAGAGTGCAGCAGCGTCTCAGAGCAGGTGCCCCTTGTCCCGGCACCCCCTGGGACACACGGGGCAGGGGGGTGAAGGTCATGTCCCCTCCCTGGCTTGCACAAGGGAGGAGGGGACACCGCGTCCTGCCGCGGGGGGGGGGGGGGGGGGGGGGGGGGATGTGTGTACAGACCCACGCCGTCCTGCCTGGTCCTTGCACAGCATCTCCCCCCACCCCAAAATCCCCGCAAGGGACCCTGCCATCCCGCACCCCCATCCCCACCCGCGCAAAGACCCCACGCAGCCCCATCCCCCACAGGGGTCCCGGGCATCCCCTGTCCCTTCCCAGGCTGCTCCCGGCAAAGATCCCCCCCCGCAGGGGTTGTCGCTTACCTGGGCCGGGCCGCGGGGGGGCCCGGGGGGCTCCGCCGGGCACGGCGGGACGGGGCGGGCTGAGCTGCGCTGCGCTGCGCTGAGCTCCGCACCAGCCGGGCGGCGGCGGCGGCGCGCACGGACCGCGGGAGCGCGCCCTGCCTGCAGCCTGCCCGTTGCCATGGCAACCGGGGGATGGAGCCGCTGCCTGCAAAGGTTGCAAAAATCATACCGGGGTGTGTGTGTGTGTGTGTGTGTGTGTGTGTGTTTGTGGTGATGGACCCCCACCTCCCCCCCTAACCATCCTTAGGCTGCTGCCCCTGGGTCTGCACCCACCCCGGGGTGCTGCACGGCTGCCCAGCCCCCCGCTGCCGTGGTGAGACCCTCACCCAGGTCCCCAAGCACCTGCCCTGGGTGCTGGGTGGGTGCTCAGCACCCACCGGACAGGGCTTCCCCACTGCGTGCGGCCCAGGGCAGGGGGATGGAGGAGGCGGTGGGGTGGCAGGAGCCCACGGCTGGGTGCAGGTGGGTGTCCGGCGGCTCCGTTAGGGCCAAAACTGGGCTCCTTCCCCCTTAGGCTGTGCTGCTGGGAGGCTGAGCTGAGTGAGGATACCCCGGGGGTCCTCATCCCGCTGCTCCTTGGGGTCCTTGTCCCTCCTGCACAGGATGGGACAGAGCAATGGGGTCCCCCCTCTCCTCCCCTGGGTGCTCGGCCACCTCCATGGGCCCTGGGGAAATGGCTGCGGGGAGGGTTTTAGGGCTGAGCTGCAGCTTTTGCAGAAACAAACACCCCAAAACGCCTTCGGAGAGGCAGCCGGTGCCTCCTCCTTGCCAAATGTGCCAGCTGGGAACAGGCTGGCGGGAGAAGCAGAAACAGTCCTTCCCTCCCGGCAGGACTGGGGAAAGAAGGGGGTGACGGGGGCTGCATCCTCCTAAGGCTTCTTTGAGGCCAGGGAGCCGGGCAGCTCCCTCCCCGCTGCCATCTGCCTCCTCCCGAGCCTGAGGGCTTGTGCCCAGAGTCACCAGGGCTTGTTAGAGGATGGAGGTCCCATGGGGGAGCAGGAGGCTGGAGCCCTCCCACTCCATGACCAGGGCTATTGGGGAGCCGGGGGGGATGCGGGTGAGGGTGGCGACAGCCTCTCCCCCTCTCAACTGCCCAAATGCGCCTGCATTTCGCCCAGCTTATGGGTGATGTCAGGGAAATTAAAAGCCATCAGGAGATGAGTTACTCCAGCCGAGTAACCGAAGCCGCCGGCAGAAGCTGCAGTAACGAGGCTGCTGGGCTGCTGCCGCCAGGATCAGGTTGCCCAGAGTATGTGACCCAGTCCCGGGAGGCTCTGCAGGCCTCCGACGCCGGCTCAGCTTTCCCCTAACGAGCACCTTCGACGGCTTAATGAAGCTCGGTGGGGCTCCCCGTCCTGCCTGCCTTCCGGCTCCTTCCAGCTTCGTGCCATCCAAACGTGTCTTCCCACCTCACGGCCAGACAGAAAGGCCCCCGAAGTGTTTCATGCCCGGCTGCAGCTGGCAGCGGCGTGGGAGACCCAAGGGATCTAACGCTTCCCGATCCTGACACGGGAACGGGGATGGACTGTAGCTCCTGCAGGTGCCAGGGGATCTTTGCCCGTTGGCGTTTCAGGGTGAGGAACTGGAGGATGCTGATTAACTGGGCCTCATCCTTGCATGCACTGAGTTGGCAGTTCTCAGCACAGGGTTGCTGCAGGCTCTGCCGAGCCGCCCCAGCTGCCTTCTGCCCTGACGGCATCCGTGCTGCAGAGGAGCGAATGTTCCTGGCATTAAGCATTGGGTGACAAATGCTCGCCAGGAGGGTGATGGGGGGAGCCCGCAGTGACTTGGAGGAGGGGGGTTCCCAATGCTAACAGCCCGTTGCCACCAGCTTTGTAGCACATGTGGTCCATGCAGGTAGGACTGACCCGTGCCTCCTTCCCTGGCAGCTCCAGCTGCCCAGTGCTGGCAGCAGGCAGGAGCTCTGCCGCCACAGCACGAGGCTCCTGCAATGCGGGTCAGCCCATTCCTTCACCAAAAACTCGGCCACAACAAACTTTTCCCTGGCTCTCGCCGTCGCACCGCTTTACTGTTTCCCATGGTAAGTCATTTCCCACCCTGTAAAACGAGTTTCCTTGTGGGAAGCAGCGGCCAGTATTGGCAGGAAATAAGCCGTGATTTATCGGGCTACTTGCTGCTCTGAAATTACGGCTCTTCGAGCGCCACAGCAAACCAAGAAGCAGAGCAAATTGGCCCACACCGTGCCCTCACGGCTGCCAGCACCCTGCCTGCGCAGCGAGCCGGCACGGGCAGGAGCGGAGAGAAATGCCACCAGCTATCAGCCACTCTGCCCATCACCCGGCCACGCGTGCCAGCCTTTCTGTGAACAAGGGGGCAATTTTCAAGCGTGGCCTGCTCCCCTCTGCCTCCCTAGCAAGGAAAGGAAAACCCATTTCCTAAATCACAGCAGACACACACACACCCCCCACCCCCCCCCAGTTATTGTGCTCTCTGCTGAGCTGGCTGGCACTGGGAGCAATGGGAGAGCTCCAGGGAAGGCTGCTTGGGGATGGGGGCAGAGAGGGGGTCCCGGCATCCCGCTCATCCTGAGCCCACTCCTGGCCTTCCGCTGCCCCTTCCCACTCGGTGCTGGGGGCAGAGAGGAGCCTGGGCTGGGGCTTGTGGGGCCGGATTCGGCCAGTACCGCCATGCTTGCCCCATGCCCAGGCTGTGCCCCACACCGTGGATGGGCTGCTGGTCCCAGGAGCCCTCTCAGGCTTGCTGGGAGAATGGAAGCGCAGGGCTATTTTGCATCTCTAATTAGCAGCGGAGGATAATTGGCTGCTCTGCAGCAATTATGCAGAAAGGCAGCCATTGTGGAGGGCCCTGGCGTGGGGCAGGTGCTGCAGATACCCAGCTCCCACCGAACAATCCGCTTCTTGTCTGCTCATAACCGGCCCCGCGGTTCCCTTCCGGGGAAGGGGCTGGGAATGGGACATAAAGGCTCCATTTTTCCTGGGAAACTGTGCAGAGCTCCGTGCTGGCAGCTGCCTGGGAGGAGCCTATACATATTGCCCACGGCCACGGCGATGGCAGTGCTGGGGCCTCGCTGCCTCCTTCCTCCCACGCTTGTGCCATACCGAGGGCAGCCAGATGCCATCTCTGCCCCTCCAGGAAGGTGCCGGCTGGATGCGGCTTCTCCTTCTCCGAGACTCATCTGCAGAAGCCTGGCAGGGTCCTGTCTTTGCCTCCGAGGCGTTGCACAAACATCAGCTGAGTTGGCCGCCCTGTGGGGACAAAGTCTGTCCCTGGGCAGATCTGCTCAGTGAGGTCTCCTCCTCCATCCAGCTCCATCCCAGCTCCGTCCTGGCCCCGGTAGCACTGCCTCCCACCACGCCAAGGGCATCAGCAGAGTTGGGGACATAAGCCTTTCAGCAAGGAGAATCCCACACGGAGCCAAACCCGGGCTTTGGCTCGCTGCAGGACACGGCCCTGGTGCAGACACGCTTTGCCGGTGCTGATGTTCCCTTCCCTTCCTCGCCCTGCCCCTGGGCACGTCACTAATCGATGCCTGCCAGCCCCCTGGGCTTGCCTTCCTCAATCCTTTTACAGTTAAATCCAACTCCCGTCCTTTTGCAGCCCCTTCAGTGGCCCTGCACCCTTGGGAGAGGTGGGAGAGGAGGGGACCAGCACCGGCTGGAGAGGGGTCATGGATCAGTGCAGACCCCAGGGCAGGATCAGCACCGTCAGCAGCAGCTGAGCCAGTGGCTGATGAATTCCCCAGTTTTCTCTGGGCTCCTGCAAAGGGAACACAAAATCCCAGGAGGTGGGAAGGACCCTCAGGGCTTCAGCCGGGGTTTCGGGGTCGTGGTGGGAGGCACAGCGTGGCACCGAGTCCTCCTTTGGGGCCAGCGGTGCGGTCGCCAGCTGGGCCAGCTGGGCTGCGGCAACGGCTTTGCCCTGAATGTTTGGCTTAGGGATGGGGTTTGCGCAGGGATGGCGGCGCAGGGGCTGAGGGAAGCGGGAGCAGCCCGAGAGGCTGCTGGGGAAGCTCTAATCCGTTTAGCAAAGCTCTTGCTTTGCCATTTCCAAGGCAGGAGCGAGAGCGGCGAAGAGGAGGTGCAGGCAGAGGCGGGCAAGGGCAGCTCTCCTGCTCCGTGGGACGAGCCAGGAGATGCATTTCTCCCGGGGGTTGCTGCATCCTGGGGGCTGCCCTGTGGAGGGGGGATTCCTCCCCTCAGCTCCATCCCTGCTCTCCCGGACGAAACAAGGCAATAAAATGTCAGAAAAGCCCCAGGGTGGGGAAGCTCCAGGCACCTCGGGACGTGCCGCATCCCTCAACCCCTCCTGCCCCAGGGCTGCACCAGCCTCCAGCTCTGCCCGAGCAGCCCGAAACTCGCAGGCACAAACCTTAGGGGGGTATGAGCCTCCCCCAGCCCCCTGCACCCCCCAGGGACCCCGTTGCTCCCTCCCGGCTTGCCAGGGTAGGCAGCGGCCCCTCCAACCACCCTCCTCACACTAACACTGCCCCAAAATCAGACCTCTGTTGCCCTGTGTGCCTCCAGAGCTCACACCCCGGGGGCAAACACCGGCTGGGGGGGGTGTGGGCGCTGGCCCCTGCCCTCAGTTGGGAAGGCAGAGCCCCCCGGCAGCACCCAGGCTCAGCCTAAGCCGCCTTGCAGAGCCTCAGCTCCCTGCCAGCTGCTCGGGTGTCGCGGTGCCCGGCTGATGGGATTAGGGAGCTCCTGGGGTCGGGGGGGGGGAGCTCTGCGGTGAGCTTGGAGCCCCCAGGAGCTGGGCAGGGGCTGCTGGTGCAGGCTGAACCCCTTCGAGCGCAGGGCTCGGAGCAGGAGCCGGGGTTTCTCACCGGGGAAGACGATGCCAAACGCAGCCCAGGGTGGTCTGGGTGGGGAAGACGAGCACGGTTGCTGCCAGCCCCCCGACCGCGGGCTGTCCCGGCTGGGGTCCCAGCCCTCCTTTATGCATGCACAGGGGGGGGCTGGAGGGACCCTGCGCCCGGAGCTGGCAGCAGCTGATCCATCAGCAATGCCAGGTCCCAGCCTGGCAGGGCGAGCGTGACCCTGGCGCATCCCTGGCCCCGCTGTCAGTGCGTGGGGCCAGCAGCACCCCCCCACCGAAGCCCCCCCTGCGAGCCCTGGATGCGGCGGGTGCACGGGTGGGCTATGGAGGCAATGGGCACAGCAAGCAGAGCAAGCAGGGCCGTGCGCGGGCTGGCGGGTGCTGCGTCCCACCGGCCCCACGGTGCCACAACTCGTGAGCCTCCAAGAAGCTCTGCCTCCTGCCAGACCCCCTGCCAGACCCCTGCTGGACCCCTGCCAGACCCCTGCTGGACCTCTGCCAGACCCTTATCAGACCCCTGCCAGACCCCTGCCGGACCCCTGCCAGCACCCTGCCCCTCGCTGCCACTTCACACCAGACCCCAGCTCCCCTGAGAGGTGCAGGCAGCTGGGCAGGGACCTGCGGGACCCACCCTGCCTTCCCACCCTGCCTGAGATGCCATGAGGCCAGGAAAAACGGGTGAACCTGAAATTTGGGGAGGGAACCCGAGGCAGATGGCAAGCCCCACTCGGCACAATCCGGCAGGAGTCATAAATCGCTTAAAATGGGTCAGGGACACGCTCAGCTGAAGCCAGTTTCATTTCCCAGCCAGCAACCACCGGCGTGGAGGGGACACCCATTTCATAGCCACTGTCCAGGCACCACCGGACAGGATTTGGGGCGGCCTCCGCGTGACGGCACCATCACGAGCCCCCGGCATCCCATTCACCACCTGGGGACACCACCACCGTCACCCACCGCGTGCCGGCAACCCTCGCCGCAGCAAGCCCCGGCCAACCCACCGTCACCAACCTCCCGCCTCGCCGGGAGCCGCGTCAGCCCCAAACGTGCCGGGAGCCGCATGGCGGTACCTTTGGGACGCGGGGCCGCTGGCGGAGCGGGGCTGGCTGCCTCTCGCCGGGGCTGGCTCTGCACCTCGGCAGGAAGGTCACGGCAGATGGGGAGGAGGGGGGTAAAGATCAGCACGGAGATTAAGGAGGCATTTTTAGCCAACCAATCGCCGTCCCGGCGTAACGACTCCTTGGCCGCACAAGGTGAAAACACGACTGCGGAGAAGGATGGGAATAAGCCGGGAGCCCCGCATGGCCCGGCTGGTGGCGGTGGTGGGGGGCCCCCAGCCCCTCCGAGCTCCTCCATGCGCTTTCGTCCCCTCCTGCTCTTCTCTTCCCTTCCCCTGCAAGCGTTTTCTCGCAGCCTCCCTTCCCCTCCCCTCTCCTCTCCCCATCCAGGGGGTGCCATGTGGCAAAGTCCCCCTGGGTGCAGGGGTGTTTGCAAGGGGGGGGCAGCGGGGATGTCTCCCCTCCAGCAGCTGTGGGAGGCTGCTCCTGTCGTTGCTGGGGTGTTCAAACCTCCAAAGAGGGCAGGAGCAGCCCTGGGCTGTGGGGGGACATGGCACAGGGTGGCCCTAAAGCGACACGGCTCCGGTCCCCGCCGTTGCACCCTGCCCAGGGCCACCATGTGCTCCCCTGGACCAAGAGCCTGGCTCGGGGAGGGGGGGGGATGCAAGTGGCTCCCATCTCCCAGCCAGGCATTTTGGGGCACAAAGGGGACTTTCTGTGTCTCCAGTGAGCCCCGAGCCCTTTGCTGGGGTGTGTGAGCCCGATGGGGAGCAGCCTGGGGTGGGACCTGTGGCTCCCCCGGGACCCCAGCCAGGGCGTTATGTCCCTGCTCCAAAGGGCGCCGCCGGTGGGACGGGCTGTGGTGACACCCGTGGTGCCACAACAGAGCACCGGGCACCAGCAGCCCCTCAAAGCAGGGCAGCAAGACACCCCCCACACCCCCCACACCCCCCAAATGGCCGCCGGTGCCCAGTATGGAGCAGCTGCCCCAGGGCGGGGGAAGGCAGCCGTGCCTGGGGGAGCTGGAAGGGGGCTTTTCCCCCCGGGGTGGGATGAGAAAATGTCCCATGGCTGGGGACAGCCCGGCCATCGCTTGGCCCGTGTGGGGACATCACTCGTGCTCCAGCATGGATGCGGGCTGGGGCTCGTCACCTGCCCGTGGAGCTGCTTCCCCTCCAAAACGGGAGGCTGATGTCGGGGGCAGCGCTGGTGTCGGTCCCCAGGGCAACGCTGGTTGGGGACCAGGATGTGACACGAGTGGGGAGGTGGAAGGAATGTCAGGAGTGGGGACATGGAGCGGTGTGTCTGTGGTGGGGACGTGGAGGGGGTGACGCGAGTGGGGATGTGGAAGGAATGTCACGAGTGGGGACGTGGAGGGCGTGACACGGGCGGGGACATGGGGTAGTATGTCTGTGGTGGGTACACGGAGGAGGTGACACGAGTGGGGACAGCTCTCAGCAGGCACCGCAGCGGGCACCCCCACGGCCAGGCTGCAGGGGGCCTGCGCGCCCCGCTCAGGCAGCACCGTGGCCACCCGCTAAGCCAGGGGGCCTTGGGGAGGCCGGAAGCGGGCGCGCGGCGCATGCGTATTCCTTTCCGGTCTTGGGCCCGCTGTCGCCGCCACGGTGAGGCCGCGCTCTCGGCCCGTATCGGCGTCGCATCGGCGCCATCCCGGGGTGGCGTCGTGGGGGCGCTGCCTGGCGGTGGTGGGGAGCCCTTGTCCGGGCCCCCGCGGGGGGATTTCCGTGATGGAGGGGACCTAGGCCCGTATTTGTGGGGCGGGAGGGACCGGAGGGCACTAGGCCGCGGAGGGGTTCCGTTACCGAGGGGTCCAGGCCTTGGGCTGGGGCGGCTGCTCCAGGCTCCCCCGCAGGCTGTAGGGAAGAGCCGTGGCGGGAGCCCCTGTGGTGGCACCGGGGCCTTCCAGCCCTAAGGGCTCCCGTGGTGGAGGTCCTCAGCCTGCCGCCCCGGGGACGGCACGGGGCTACGGCTGGCGAGGGCGCCCAGCCGCTCAGCAGCTCCGTGCCTTGAGCCCCGGGAGCTCTGCAGTTCCCCACTGTTTGGGCCGGAGCGTCCCACTCCGGGGTCCAGCATCTCAGGAAGCATCGCTTGGAGTTGGTCTCCTCACCGGGGTGGCGCGGCTCTTGTGGGCGCTGGTGGGCCGCGGATGTGGTGGCAGGCTCCGCTCCCGGCTCCGAGGGGAGCGGGAGAGCCTTCCTCAGCTCCCGAGTTAAGTCTGAATTAACAACAGCAACACAAACGTTCTCAGGCCTCCGGCACCTGTTGTAGAGCCAAAACACGCCTTACTGTGAGCTGTGTCTGTGCCCCACCAGGGTCATTCCTTGTCTGTTGTTCTGACTGACATCAGACAAGTTACAGCCTTTAATATGGTGATGTGATTTAATGATCAAAAGGCTGCACTGCTCGGTTTTCCTTCGCAGGAAAACAACAGTGAAGGGATGCCCCAGCAGCTCAGGTGTTGAAAAATAATTAAGTTCTTCCAGGGGTTTGTTACTTACGTCTTTGGCTTTTCCTACAAACTAGCACTGTTGTTAATTGTATTCTTTCTGGTAGCTTCTGAATGTGTTTTCGATCAGCAGGATTTACTGACTCTCTTGTTTAGATGTTGATGCCCAAGAAGAACCGAATTGCCATCTACGAACTCCTTTTTAAGGAGGGAGTGATGGTGGCCAAGAAAGATGTCCACATGCCGAAGCACCCCGAGCTCGTTGACAAGAACGTGCCCAACCTCCACGTCATGAAAGCCATGCAGGTGAGGGACGGGTCCCTGGCCAGCTGGGATCTGGGCACACGAGACGAGCAAACGTGGTCAGCTGTTACCAGACATTGGCAGACGTTGCCGTTTCTTGTTATTTTCCCATTTTCCTGATTTTTGCTACCTCCTGTTTGGTTTATTGTTTCCCACGGATCGTGGAAGGTTATTCTTGTGTGGATCCACATCTCTCGCTCCATGTTTGAAGCTGTGATACCTCTGTGTGTGGTAGCCTTGTATTTTCTCACCGAATGAGAATGATGCTGTAATTTTGTCCTGTGCATGTGAACTTTTATCTGTTTCTAAGTCTTTATTCCCCCCATACCCCTGATAAGCTCTCACATTCATAAAACATCTGGTGAGGGTATTGATTGAAGGTGTTAAATGATAACTGGCTTCCTACATGAAGTAACTGAGAGTTCTCTCTCCAGTCTCTGAAATCCCGTGGTTATGTGAAAGAGCAGTTTGCGTGGAGGCATTTCTACTGGTATCTGACCAACGAGGGCATCCAGTACCTGCGCGATTACCTTCACCTTCCCCCCGAGATCGTCCCCGCAACCCTGCGCCGGAGCCGTCCGGAGACAGGCCGACCACGGCCCAAAGGTAAGCGGCAGTTGAGAGGCGGCTGCTGAGTCAGGAGGAGGAGGAGGAGGAGGCAGGCAGTGAGGTGGAGCGTGTTAGGTGGCGCAGGGGTGGCAGACGGGCAGCTGAATGTCAGCTTCCAGCACAGACTGGTGTGAGTTGCTGCGATTTTCGGCTGTGGAAACATCAGTAGATCAAGGAGGCTTGTGTGGTTGTCCTGGTTTGGGCTAAACCAGAACTAATTCTGTTTTAGTGCTTTAACTTTTCAGTTCAGTCTCCTTTCAGTTAAGTCACCCTCCGTGACAGTGGGTTTTATGGCTTTTGCATTTGGTGTTAGTCGGTGGCCTCTGAAAAGCTGGCGAGGGCTGAAGAAAGCCGCGAGGTTTGAGCGTGGGACTGGGCCTCTCCGGTCGCACAAGCGACTGGGGTTACTGAGAGCTGGCTGGGGATCGAGGTCCCCGCTGGTGCCCAGACGTGGCCGAGGTCTGAGGCAGGGCATGTCTCTACCTGCTGGGGCTTTTCAAAAGCTCCTCTTGTCTTTTGGGAAGAGGCTGCAGCGACCACCGCAGTTCTGTGTCGGGAAGATGGTGTGTGCCCTGCTGGTCCGGTCCAGCAGGTACAAGAGAACCTTGTCTCTGGCTGAGTTGTCCCTAGAACTGCCTGTTGGGTAAAGGTTGGGGAGCCTTGGCTCGGATTGCCGAGACAGGGAACAAACTTGTGCTCGGGGGTAGCGTGTGGCCAGGAGATTCGATGACTGAAAGCAAAAGCTAAGCCTGGGCTGGACGTGCTTCACGTGGGGGTTCAGCTGCGGTACCCGCGGTCAGGTTGGGTCTGCACGGTTCAGGCCGTGTCACACACACCTGACAGGCTGTTGGCAAGTCACGTGGTTGGTGCTGCCTCCGTGTTTTTAAGCATTTACAACAAATACACTTGGTATGTTGGGCTTGTAGGTCTGATTTTTGCCTCAGTGGGTTTTTCCTACCCCAAAGGGAAGGAGATGCCGGTCGGGCGAGCAGACGTGCTGCTGATGCCGCCCGCTCGGGTTGTCCACAGCTGCCTCTGCGCAGGGGCCTCCCCTGCGAAACGCGTTGGAGATCCACGTGCAGGTGTCTGAAATGCATTTTGGAAGGTGTTCTTCTCTGGTTGCAAATAGCAATAGTAAAGAGTAATGTTGGGGGTTGCAGCCCTGCCTCTCTAGTCCACCCAAGGCAGAAGGTACACGTTTTCCTTGGGGGTGCTTGGTGTTGGCCTGTGAAGGGCTTGTGAACCATTTTGATACCCTTTGTGGTGAGCAAAGTGATATGGTAGCGCAGTATAAATACACCTGAGGTGGAAAGTGTCCCTGCCCATGGCGGGGGGGTTGGAACTGGATGGCCCTTAAGGTCCCTTCCCACCCAAACCATTCTGTGATGCTGTGAATGTGCTGAAGCCACCGTGCCCCTCGGTTCAGTGCTCAAAAGGTTCCTGTGTTCCAGGCTATTACTTCAGAGTAGGAAGGGTGGTTATGTTGCTTGTGTGCATTTAGAAATGCTCTGGGAAATCCCTCCTGCTTAGTTTTCCTGGTTTCTTGTCCGGTAGTAGAGAAGAAACACCACAGTGCCGAACATGGCTTGTGAAATGTCCCAGGAGATCTTTGGCGAGATGAAAACTTCTGGAAATGTAGAGAAAGGAGAAAGTTCCTGCTGCTGTGGTTGGCAGAACAGCGTTGCCGGGTCTCTAGGAGCAGGAAATGTTTCTTCTCCCTCAAGGCAGGAGGCGGTGGGTCTTCTGCCTCGTGTGGAGTTGCCTCTTGTGTTGACCAAGAATAAAGCTGTAGGACGTCGTCCTGCCCTGAAAGCAGGACTTGCTCTGTGAAAGGGAAGTCCCGCAAGGCAGAGCTCTTTCTGGTAGGTGGTAGGAGCCTACTCCTGCTTCTGAGCTACATCCCACCCTGTCCCCATGTGCTGGACGCTGCACTGGGAACGGAGGCTGTGGGCACGGGGTGCTGAGGACTTCACCTGCGTCTCCTGCACCTTGTTTTTTAGCCTAACAAAACTGTAGCAGTGTCTGCTTCAAAGGAAAGAAATGCATCGAAACTGGGAGGATGATGGTTGCTTTGATCTCTGAGGAGCTTTGGATGTGATCAAACCTATTCTTTAGATGCTGTGCTTATCCAACGAGCGAAAGAAACTGCAGATCTGGTGGGAGGATGGGGCTGACAGCTCCTGGCTAAAACTTGCTCAGGGTTTCTGCGGCGAGGAAGCTTCACTTTGCAGCATCTCAGCCCTCTTTGGTGCAGTGCCGGTGACCTTGGCAGGGGTAGCTGGTGGGGCTGCACACATTGTCTGTTCCTGTGCTGGTTCTCTGTGGATTACCTGCCTGCAGCAGACGAGAGTCGCAAAGGTGCGTGGGGATGGTGGTGCAGAATCCAAACTTACGGGTCTTGCTTGACCTCCTGGGGTTTTGGGGCCTTTTCTGGTGCTTTGGTGGAGTGCACGATTCGTGTTTCTTGCGGCGTGGTTGAGCCTGCTGGTAGCGCTGTGGTGTGCCAGGCAGCAACTGGCCTGGAGCGTGTCGTGTGGCCCGAGCCTGAAGACCTTGGCCTGGTGCTGTGGGAGCGTGTTTCGTCTTCGATGCTCAGGGCGAACCCCGCAAGAGTGGCGCAGAGGCTGGTGATTCCACACATCTGTTTCTTTCCTCCCAAGTGCTCTGTCTGATATTAATTTGATGTTCCATAGGTAATCTGCTCTTAGTTTTATTCCTCTATTCCGTGCTGGAGGATTTGTGGTACTGATAGCGTAGCGGTGTTCTAGGTTGGGAGCAGAACGTCATGCGGTTTGTGACTTCGCTATGAACAAGCCTGTTGGCTGTGACAGATTCCTTGTATTTCTGATTTTTTAAATTATTATTAATTTTTGGCTCTTGTTTGAAGGCCAGAAGACTGTTGAGATGATTCTGTAAATCCCTTTTTCACGTTATTTAGCTTCAACCCAGGCACAACCTGGTGCACTTCAGCAGATTTCACCCTTAAAGTGAAGTTTCCCTTCTCATACCGCATCTTGGTGTAGGTTTATATACACTGAGCTGTCCAAGGCGCAGCTCTGCTGGTGGATCCAACGCCGAACTGGAGAGCTTTTTTCCATCTTTTCCACCCATGAAGGAGTTGTTTGTGTCTGGGTGAGCAATGGGTTTGATGCTGCTGTTTGCACTTTCAGGTCTGGAAGGTGAACGCCCCGCACGTCTGACTCGGGGAGAAGCCGACAGGGACACGTACAGACGCAGTGCTGTTCCACGTGAGTGCCTGTTGGTTGCTGTAGGGGTATCAGGCCGACCTTGCTCTTTGTGCAGCTTGGCTCTTTGGGAGAACTGTCTTCAGTATTGGCTCCCTTTTGAGGAGAAAAAGGGGAAAATCAGCCTCTTGGCATAGCTTAGGCATTTGTACAACAGAATTCATCTCTCTCTGCTTACGGACAGGGAGTCTCTTCTTGAACTTTGTCAAGCTGGACCGTGGGATTTTTTTCTCTGGGGTGGGATCAGTAGCTCCCTAACAGTCTCAATAATAACTGTTTTACTTGGCTGTATTTTGCTCAGTTTCAGTCGGTTTTGGTTGTAAACCTTTGATTCCAAGCAGGAGCGCTGTGCTTGGGGTGTATTCTTTGGTTAGTCACTCCTCCTTCTCTCTCTTCAGCTGGCGCTGACAAGAAGGCTGAGGCTGGTGCTGGAGCAGCCACTGAATTCCAGTTTGTGAGTATTTGCATTTGAGATTTGCTTCCTTTATCGAGGCTTTGATTAGAAGAAACTGGGTAGGTCCTGTCAGCCTGCTCTTCAGTGGGGCGCTTCCCGGGTGTGCTGCTGGCGTTGGGTGTTTGCCTCCGGTGCTGTAAGAGAGGCTGGCCACCGCTGCCCTCTGTGCCCAGCTCGCTGCGTTCCTGTTGGGGAAGCCAGTGACACGTGTGAGAGGCAAGCTGAGCTCTGGAGGAAATGCGTGGCTTTCCGCTTCAGAAATAGAAGCGTTTCGGACAAGATCCCCAGAGCTGGCTAGGAGGGGTTGCTTTTGTCCTCACCTGGTTGCCCTGTGTCAGGTAGCTGGGCTCAAACAGATCAGAGTTGGGCTGCGCTCGGAGCAGGGGGTGCTTACCAAAGTAAAACAGAGCGGAGGAAAGGCAGCTAGATCTGTTAGGAGGGGTGGTGGTTCTTGGCTGCTGTCACTTGCTTAATATGGTGCCTTCTAATGCTCTTCCTTTTCTGTTGCAGAGAGGTGGATTTGGTCGTGGACGTGGTCAGCCTCCTCAGTAGAACTTCTGCTCATGTTTTGTGTATAATAAAATAGGTGAAAATGCCACCTGGGTTGCGTCACTGCGCGTTATTGAAGTGCATAAATCTAGAGCTCGCGTAGCAGAGGGGTGACTCAAATGTCTGGCGTGTGTAACAGCAGCACTGGGGTAACTTGTGATTAGAAAACAGGTTACAGGAAAGGAACTTTGTCATTTGGTGGCTGCTGACAGAGGGTTTTGGTAATGTGTAGAGGTGATTCTTAGGGAGGAATGGGGAGCCTTGGTTCATGGCAGCGCTGCAGGCGGTTTTTCTACTCTGCCCAGGAAGACGCTCCTTTCTAGTACTGCCCAGGGGCGCAGTAAAGCTGGGCTGAGAGTCAGTTCTGTTTTGCAGACAGAAAATTCAGCAAGTTCAGCTGTGTCAGCCTGAGGCCCTCTTGAATCGGACACAAGCGGTGCAGGCAGGTGAGCGTTTCCTTCACCCCGGCTCTGAAATCGCCGGGTTAATTAACCGGGGCTTGAGGAAGGGGTGTTGGTGGGAGCACCTGCTGTCTGGAGCTGAGCAGAGCTGGGGCGGAGGCGCAGGCCGGGGTCCCCTGCAGGGTGCAGCCTGCCGGTAGATGTCACTCGCCAACTAATGACGAGCTGATGCTAATTGGGCATGGGTTTCTGTAGCCTGGGAAATGGTGTCTTGTTCAGGGCAGCCTTAGGGTCAGAGAAATGCTGGAGACTAACCCCGGGGGGAAGGGAGTTCAGCCCAGTCCCTGTTTGGGGTGAGGGAAATGGTGGGCATGGGAGTATTTTATTTTATTTTTTTTATTTCTTCCTGAGGGAGTTGGCACTGTAGGGAGAAACTAGGTGTTTAAAATCTTTAACTGATCACCTACCTGCCTGCCTTGTAGTTTGTAGGTTAGGATTTAGCTAAACCTAGCTGAGACTAACCCAGGTGACAGGATTTAGCCAGAACCCACTTCCCAGCCTAGATTTTAATGGGAGCGTGCATTAAAGCAGCTCTTTTTTTTTTTTTTCCCCAACTTTGTTACTGAGCTGCTGGGTTGTGCAGGTGTACTGGGGCTTTTTTGGTCAAGTTGCTGCTTAGTCTATCCTACGGGGTAGTGGTGATGTTTACACTCGCTGCTATGCATTTATAGTTGTTCTGTTTGGGAAGCAGTGTTGTGTTCAGCACAACAAGCTTCATGCAGAATTAAGCAACTGTTTCAAATCACTTGGAGTATTTCAGCGTGTGGCAATTGGTATGAAATGCTAAATATTTTCTTCTAAAAGAATACTTGTCTCGTTAAAGGGAAGATCCAAATGAGCAAGTAAAAGTTGCTTTTGTTTTGGGCTGAAGAACCCCAGTCTAAGTAGACTCTTCCACAAGGGAAGTATTACCTCCACAGTTTTAGTCTCTTACTAGTCTCCTGTCCCGTGCTGGACAGACTGGTGGGCTGGGAGCTGGTGTGGGCAGCAGAGAACAGATCCCAGCCTCATCCTCTCAAAGGCTTTTTGGTGTTCAGCCGCCTGAGGTGACAGGTGGGGCTCCGAGAGGCATGGCTGCCAGGGGTGTCTCCTTTCTGGATGGTGCCTCCCCTGGGTGCTCTCGGGTGGGATCCGCAACCGTTTATTCAGCAAATAGAGAGTCAGGAGATGATAAAGGCGGCGTGGTTTGCCCTCCGTGATCTTGTGGAGTGGAGGCCAGGCCCCTGAAGCCAAACCATTGCTGGGCAAATAGCTCAGGGAAGTGCTTGACCCTTCGCCAGGGTTTTCCTTTTTTTTTTTTTTGGGGGGGGGGGGGGGGCACGCAAAATGGGGGCTGGTGAGCCTGTGCAGGGGAGGGGAGTACGACAGCACCCCTCTGCCTGCCACCGCACCCCTCTGCCTGCGACGGCCGTGCGAACAAGCCAAGCCCTGGGTGTCTTTGCAGCGGGGTGATGCCCATGTCAGCCACTCCCGGAGTGCGCTTTTGGGGCTCAGGGGCTGCCCGGTGAAGTTGTGCCCTTGGGCTGAAGCCTAAAAAAGCCCAGGGGAAGTCAGGAGCGTCTGCGATAGTGGGGGGGCCCTGCAAGTGCCCCCTCCGTGAGGTGGCTCGGTGCTGGTGGCCCCCCGGGCTGAGCCCACCCGGCTTGCGGAGGACACCACCCCCCACCCCCCCCCGGGGTGCGGAGCCCCTGCCCCGCCGCCCCTCCCTTTTGTTCCGCTCCCGCCCGCGGGGTACAATGGGACCCCCGCAACGGCGCTGCGCCACTGGCGTAAGCCGCCCCCCCCCCCCCCCCCCCCCTCCGCCTTGCGCAAGATGGGCATTCTTCCCTCCCCGGCGTCTGCGCGCTTTGCGTAGAGCCGCTGTCAAAGCCGAGCCATGTGCGCGGGGGCCGCTGGGGGCGGGCTCAGTTCCGGCGCTTTTTGCGTAACTGCCAGGGCGCCCCAGTACGCAGCCGCCCGGCGGTTTACGAACAGCCGCCTTATTCTGGAAGGCGGCCTGCGCCGCGCCGCTGGCGTAGAGGGCTCGCGGTGAGGCGGAGGGAGGAGGCGGAGGCGTGGTGGCGCCGTCTGCGCCGGGGAGGGAGGGGGAAGCGATTCTGGAAGCCGGGCTGCGCCGTCTGCGTGGCAGGGGGCAGCCGCTACCTCCCCCGCCCGACGGCTCTACGCCGTTTGCGTAGCGTGCCCCAAGATGGCGTCGCGGTCGTCGTCGTTGGCGGTGGCCGGAGCGCTGGCAGCGGTGGCGGAGCGGCTGGAAGTGAAGGGAGGGATGAGGCGGGCGAAAGGCGGCAGCGCGTAGCGGGCGGCTCCCGGCCTGTGGGAGACAGAGCGAGACCGAGAAAGAGACTGTCGCGGGGAGGCAGCCCCCCTCCGTCCCGTTCCCCCCCCCCCCCCCCCTCCCTCCCCGTCCTTCCCCGCCCGCCCCTCGCGGGAACCCCGGCGGGTCCTTCCCGGCGCCGCCACCCTGCCCGCCCCCGCCCTCTAGGCCGCGGGGCCTCGCCGTCCTCCAGCCTGCCCGCCCCGTCCCCCACCCCACCCCAGCCGCCCCTTCGGAGCGGAGGATGATGAAGCTCAAGTCCAACCAGACGCGCACCTACGACGGGGACGGCTACAAGAAGCGGGCGGCCTGCCTGTGCTTCCGCAGCGAGAGCGAGGAGGAGGTGAGGGCCGGGGGGCCGCGGCCGGCCGGGGACATGTGTGTGTTTCCCCCCCACCCCGCTCGGGGACAGGGGCGGGGGCGAAGCCGGGAACCCCGGTGCAGCACCCTCCGCCCCCGGACCCGCCCGGGTGTGACGGGTTGCAGTGGGGTTTTTTTTTGTTTTTTTTTTTTTTGTTTTTTTTTTTTTTTTTTATTCTAGGTGCAATTAAGCATCCCTGGGAAAGTTGATGTTTCTCCCTCTTCTTTATTTCTCTCCGCTAAACGTGAGAAAAATGGCCAGGATGAAAGATTGTGTATGATGGGGTGGTGGAACAGTCTGGTAAGGAGTGTTGTGGCACGGGATGGGATTTGGCAGTGGAGTGGACCAACCACGCTGGCAGAACTTCAGTCCAGCACATCACATGAGATGGGAGAGGAAACCTGACCTTGGATTTATAAAAAGAAACTGGGATAAAAGGGGACTGATGGAGTGCCAGAAGTTGCTGTCCAGAGAGGCTTGGGAGGAAGTGGGAATTAAAGGTAGATTGGTTAGTTTGAGAACGGCCGTGTTGCCAAGTGGTCGTATTGTCCGTGAAGTTGAAAAGAGAAACTTCACTCAGATGTGCAATTTTCCGCTATTCTTTTTTAATTTCATCTTAACACGGGCTTGGGGTGCTCGGGACAAGATAGGCTGCAGGTCTTTTTTTTTTTTTTTGCTGCTTCTGGAGTCAGGCATATTTCATTTACTGGTTCCTGAGTGGCTGTGCTAAAGTCTTTGTTCTCCTGATTATCATATTTGTAGCTACAGGAAATCGGAAGGGAATGCAGACAGTTCACTGGAGGAAAGTGAATTAGCATACCGTTCAGTTATTATTTAACATGGTGAAGGAGGCTTGACAAACCCTTTGTAGCTGTGCTGTCATGGTGAAGAGTGTCAACATTTCAAGCATAAATGGTCTGAAGTGAAAACAATATGTTTTGGTGACGCGTTCATCGTAGCTGCTCCTTCGCTCTGACTTTCAGGAAATTTGTGACACTTTGAACTAACTGTGAAGCAGAAGAACGTAATCGTATTGTGTAATGATACTGGGGCTGATTGGCATGGGTGGTTGAAGGCGTCTGAGTTTCCTGACGCGATTTTACACAATTTGTGAGGCAAGTGTGGCAATTCTTCTCGAGAGCTAGATGCTTGGCCATGTTTGATTACAGAATGGTTGAAGGTAGAAGTGTAGCTTTAACAGCTACCTGATGCAATCTCCCTTATGAGGAAAGGCTGAGGGAGCTGGGTCCCTCTAGCTTGGAGAAGGGGAGACTGGGGGTGACCTCATCAATGGTTATAAATACATAAAGGGCGAGTGTCAGGAGGATGGAGCCGGGCTCTTCTCGGTGATGGCCAGTGACAGGACAAGGGACAACGGCTGCAAGCTGGAGCACAGGAGGTTCCACATTAACAGAAGGAAAAACTTTCTTCCTGTGAGGGTGGCAGAGCCCTGGAACAGGCTGCCCAGGGAGGTTTTGGAGTCTCCTTCTCTGGAGACATTCAAAACCCGCCTGGATGCGTTCCTGTGTGACCTGCTCTGGGTGGTCCTGCTCTGGTGGGGGGGTTGGACTGGGTGATCTTTCAAGGTCCCTTCCAGCCCCCGACGTTCTGGCTGTTAGTCTTCATTTTACAATGCCTCAATTTGCAGTGTCATACAGCTTCAGCTTACCTCACAGCAATGGTCTCTTAGGTGTTCTGGCCAGTGGGAACTGGTGTCCAGAGCTCTTACGGTGTTGGTGACACAAAGGTTTGTTAACATGGCAGTTTCACAACAGTGATGCTTGAAGAAGGAAGAGTAAACTCATTCTAGAGGCACGCTAACTTGTGACAAATTTCTTCTAGTGTCGGTTAAGCTGGTTAGGCTTGTTTAAGGTTGAGCTTTAAAGCAATTTTTATGTCAAAATTGTGTCTGTTGTGGTTTGCAGCAGCTTTCAGTGGATTGAAAATCTCAAGCTGGTTCAATCTCAGGCTTTAATTTGTACGTAAGACCTAGAGGAGAAAAGTCCGTTTCCAGTTTCAAAAGCAGGAGTTGAGGTAGCCGCCTTCCTGCGCTTGTTGTGCCTTGCTGCTTCTGTGGGTCTGTAACGAGGGCAGCAAGTGAAGCTCTGGAAAACTTTTTGTGTATCAGGGCAATAGAGGCTCTCACGTGAGCATCGAGCATCGTTTTCTCACTTGAGCTTCGGTCACTGTTAGTGTTTGGCCTGGCCTCTGATTTCCCCGCTAAAATCAGGTGGGGTGTGACACATTAAGGAGCACTAATTGCTTTGTAAATGGTGCAGCGTGGGATGGAGATTGAGTTCCTCAGGTACGTGCATGCGTGTGCTTTTCTGTAAGTGAGCCACGGAAACAGTGAAGCAATGAATTACAGTTTTCTTTTATTTTGGATTGCCCTCCTGAGGACATCACGCAGCCTTTCTAACACCATGTCAATTTATGGTATTCAGGTATTTAGTGCAGAGCTGAAACTGCACCCTCTGTTCTCATCTGTTACGTACCTACTGCGATAGCCGGTCGTGAAGTGGATGTTTTCAACAAATGCATTTAGGAAAGTTGTTACCAAGTCACACCACGCTAAACACCTGCACACCAGAGTGGCCTCCTTTCACAAATACCGCTCCTGATCTCAGTCAGAAGGCCTAGAAGCCATTTAAATAATGCTTGTACCCATTGTTGAAATCAGCAAGTGGGAAACCTGGATTTTTATTCATTTCTCTTTCTAATTATTTCTTTAGTTAATTCTCATTTGTTGGCGTTTATTTAAACTTCAAGAGAAGTCGCCTTGTCTAGCCTTATGGCTACTTGCACTTCTTTGGGAACAAGAAAGGTGTTATCTGTACATATTTAATTATATAGTTTAACATGAAGATTCCTCGGTTTTCATTTTCTCTTGGAGAGTAGTACATTTTGCTTTTGTGCTACTGACGTTTTATTATTTATTACTTCTATTTAAATGGAAACTGAGATCTATTTAAAAGACCTCTCCAGGGAGGGGCGGGGGGAAGAAACAGAACCAAAGTATGTTGGTTAAAGAGCTATTGAGAGCTTACTATTTAAAAAGAAAAGGAAAAAACCCCAAACTTGTTTTGATAAATAGTTTAGACTTGCTGTATTGAAGTATTTTTTGGTAGGACTGACTGTTTCTGGTTACCGTTTCTTTTAAGCACTTAAGTAATAGTAGATCTTAGCTCTTGTGTTTCTTCTTCATTTCCTGCTATGAATTAAAAAAAAAAAACCACAAGTTTTCTCCCTTTGAACCCCTAATTTATTCCTGAATTAAACAGTTTTGTCAGTGAACAAGAAGAAAGAAGAAAAATTCTGTTTACACTTACAGAGGAGGCTCCTTTTCTCTTTAGGTGTTCACACCCTAACCCTTCAGTTAATTGATTTAATTTTCTTTAAAATCTTAGCCATCAGTGGAGATTGCTAAAACAGCATGTCTTTGCTTCGACATTAAATTTGCAAATAAAGAGTCTTGTCATGTTAATACTGACTTTGTTTCTTTTTTAGTTTTTAAGTGATTTATTTTTTCCTTATGCTGCTCGAGGTTGCACGTTTCTCTCTGTATTGCGTTTGGAAGCTGCTACTTTTGGACATGAAAGAAGCTCCGGCATATTTCTGGAAGACCAGACGTTGGCTGAAAAGATGTCTTTGTTACATATTCCTTTAAAAAGAAGTACAGGGAGAATTCATTTAAACATGAAGCTCAAATGGAGGAAAAAAATACATTTCTTAATTGGGCTGTGTGGGGAAAAAAAACCCATCCATGTTGTTTCCTAAACAGTGAGCCACTGCAGAGTGGTGTCTTTTTGAGCAGGAGGGAGAGCAGGGGAATCAACAGGATTAATTCAAAGGGAGTGTGAACAGACTTCAAAGGACCTTTTGGCAACCGAATGCCAGGACTCTGCTATTTTTTCATCTTTTCAAATGGAGTAAACTCCCTTGATATTTGCTGCTTCTGCGAAAGTGGGGAAGGAGAGCGTGCAGATCAAGAGATCCCGAGTCTTGTGTTACCTCTGAAATCACTCGTTTGACTGCTCGTGATGTCTGTGCCTCTCAATATTGCTATTATGGTGTTATTTTTAAATAACACAAGTATTTTTTGCGTAGACCAGCTGTTTCAATGAGCAAATCTTCCAGAAAATTTCACTAATGTCTTACCATTAAGAAGCAGATGGAAGCCTGCTCAACAGCAGCATCTCTGCGTTATATTTTAACAGAAATAAAAAGGAACCATTTGGCTTTAAGTCCTGCACTGGTGTAGCTACAGGTTTAAGCATGCCTGCATTGTATCTGGTGAAAGGACAAGCTGCTCATTAACAACTGGTATTTTTAAAGACTTTTGGAGGAAATGCTTCGGAAAGAACAGGATCCAGGATTGGGCGTCTTTTCTTCATGGTGAATGGAGTCTAAATTGAGACGAGAAAACAGAACTTTCACACAGCGGCTGGTAAGCGCCCTGGCGCTGCCGCCCTGCGAGCCCGCCAAGCCAATGTGGTCACCAAAAGCTACGTTTATGTAGCCCCACAACAGCCTTGGTCGGGGAAAGTAATTTGAATGCAAACGAACCTTTTTCTTCTTGCTTTTCCCGGGTCAGTTTTAGACCAAGCTATGATGTAATACAGCCGTTCTCAGACTTTAACGGGAGACAACGTTGGTGACCACACAGCGTTCCCGGGCTGTCCTTTGTGCCTTTGCTTCAGTGTAAAAAAAATAATAATAGCTGAAAGCACTTGAAGTACTTCACTGTTGGGACATAGAGGGAGTCCAGCATCATACGATTGTTGTACTTTCCGTGGAATGTCTGTTCCGATGGCTCAGCCTGACTCTGTTCGTTCCCCTCAGCTACATAAAAGGGTTGTGGTTGAGACCAAATAAAGTTCTCCCTGGCTGTTGCTAACACACGACCACATCTCCACTAGGGTATAGGCCAGTTTAGAAGTAGTTTTCTTGCTTGTGCTTCTCCTGTCCCTCTCAGCTGTGCTTGTAGCTAGTTTTTTCCAAGACCAAGAGTCTAAACCTCTGCAAAACCTAGCTTTCGTCTTAAAAAGTGTTTAGCCTTCTCATAAAGGCAGCTTTCAGAAACAGTTTTATGAGCAATTCCGTGGCCTCTTGTACTTTCTCAAACTACAAAAGAATGAAAATTGTTAAATTTTCACTCAATTTACTGGAAGCTCTGTAAGCTGTTGTGAAACTGAAGACTTGAGTCGGTTTTGTTCTGCTGCAACTCAGCGAAAGTGATGAATATGGGAAGAGGAGAGAGCGCGCTCCACCCCTAGGTTTGTCGAGAAGGACCTAACAGCAGTGGCCGCTGTCTCTCCTCTGCATAATGCTTCTCTGAAAGCTCTGTCATCTCGGATGCATTTAATGCCTGACCAGAGGCTGTAGCTGGTTTTTCTACCTTTCTCTCCTCACTCTTTGTGCCTTGTCCCATCCCCTCCACCCCCTTTTTGTTTTTTTTTTTAAGCTCCTGATCAGTTCCCTGGCTTGGTTCATCCCAGTACCCTTCAGGCAAGCTTCTGAAGCATGGAGGCAGGTACAAGCCGTTGGGGGGTGTACCCAGGTGGGACTGCTGCCAGAGGATCTGATCTTTCCAGGGATGGTCACTCAAGGTCTGGAGAAAGAACTCTTTCCCTTCTCAGTCAAAGGAAAATGATCATGTGCCAGGATTTTACCATTATTTTTTTGAAATAAGGAAGATTATCCCGGTTTGCATACCTCTGTGATGGGGTCACCCAGAAAAATTGGATGGAACAGAAGAAAAAAACTCAATTCTACCTTATGAGTAGTAAACCTCAGTGTTCGGGTGCTGTATGTGACATCCAGCGGTTGGGAAGCAGGTACTTGGCTTCTTTAAGCTGTAGTTCGTTTTCAGGCCAACTGAGAGACTGACTGCACAGACTAGTCAAGGATCTTTCAAATTTTGTGCGTATTTATATCAGAATTTGTGTCTGTAGCTGTCTCTGTTGTGCAGCAGATAATGCACACTAACTCTTTGTTCTCAGAAACTTCGCATTAACATGTGAAATTCAGAGGGGTACAATTACCTGCTGGGTAGTTGGGGTTTTTTTTAAGATGCTTCAGATGGTTTGAATGTTATTTTCATTTGTGTTGTCTTGGGTGGTTACTTTTTCTTGTGTAAATAACGTATATTGATGGTATGCATAGAATTAACTACTTGTATTCTAAAAGCCTCTCGAGTTTTCACGGCTGTAGGGTTTGGTGTGCTTTATTTTATAACTAGGACTCGTTAATCAAAACGATAAGTGTATGCATATGCAACTGCCTTCACCCAGAGTCATTTGGTCTGTGTAAAAGGCCAAAATACTCCATTTTTAATTTATTTTTTTTTCCTTTAATAAAAAAGGCAGTTTACAAGCTAGCCTTCCTTCTGGAAAAAGCCCGCCTTGACGAGTTGTGTGAGTCCCGAGTGGTCAACAAACTGGTTTTGACAGGCAGCAGTAGGTTATCAGTGCTGGGGTCTTTCACTGGGAGTGCCTCCTTATCAGCCTTTTGCTTCTGAAACAAGCAGCTGCTGGTTCAGGCGTTTCAGCTGTCTTCTCTGTCCTGTCCCAGCTGTGAAAGGCACGTTGCAGATAACTTTTGTGGTTATCTAAAACATAATTGTGACGGAGGGAGAGGACTCTGGCTTGCGCTCTTCTTTGGTAAAAGTAAGCAGTCACTCTAAAGTCACAAGAAAACTGCAGTAGCAGTAATATGACCCTTGATATTTTGAAGCCAGAGTAGCAGTGCGGTACGTGATGACTTATTATTGTTATTCTAAGAAGTAGCCTAAAAACCAACAGGATTTTCTTTATTTTTTCCTCTATAGCTGCAGTAGTGTAGGTGCGATCCAAATGCCTGAAATGACTTGAACTGCTTCCAATTCACCTTTTTCAAACCTTGCACTTTAGTTCTGTCAAGTTGGGCAGTGTGAATCCTTTCCCCTTCGAGCTTTCTGCCATTAGTTTCTTGCCTCCAGTTTCCAGGTACCACGTTGTAGGTGAAATTGCATTATGCCACGGAGCAAGGTATGGGTGTGTGTATGAAAATGCTTGTCTCAGGAAATGTTCGCTGTTGAGGAACAGTCATGCTCCTGTGAGGACACGCTGTTATGGTCAGGAGAGTGTTTTTCTGTGGCTTGTTGCTGAGGTCATGTGTATTCTTGTCTTCGCTGAAGACATTGTCATGTTTAAAGCCGCCGTAGCCTTGCTGACCGCAGGCTGGACTTGTACTACCGCGGGCTGACTTCGCAACGTGCCCTGAATAGCAAGAGGGTGGGAGAAGCCCTGCTGGAAGCCTTGGCGGGTGGGTTTAGACCCTCCTGTGTTAGTAGTTTGGCAAAATGCATGTTTTGTTGTAGCGTAATTGAGGCTGTGTTTCTCCTGGTTAAATTAGATTAGTTTTTGCATGACTTTGCAGTGTCTCTGCTCCCCTCCCGCTCCTCGTGAGCTCCATTTGTCAGCGTGTGCTGGTCTTAGTGTTTAAAGGTGGTTTGATGTGGTCGAATTGAGATCCCAGTTTTATCAGATGTGAAGGCATTAAGTCCAGTAACAATAATATATTGGGATTGTGAGAACGTTTGTTAACTTTGAGCGAAGCATAAAAGGTCTTTATTATGCTGGACACAGAGCTGCACCGGCTCCAGTATCCTGCCTGGTCATAGGGCGAATGGGAGGGTCGCTAGCGCAGCTAAACTCCAAACTCCTGAATACAGAGACTCTTATTAAATTGAAACTTTCAAACAAAGACAGATTGTACAGGCGAAAATCATTCAAGTCAGCCATCTTCTCCACCAGCCTCACTACAGCGCGTTACGAGACGGGTTATTTTCTTGCAGTCTGTGTTCTGATAAATAATGCTAAAGTGTGAAACGAGTTTAAATGTCGGGAGGTTTGTGCTTTAGTCGCTATGCAAAATACATGATTTTGTAGCTTAATATTGATAAAAAGCATGAAAGTAAGTGCAGAGGCTGTTTCGGTAGCCAATAGCTATAGATTGGCTCCTGGCAGCAGAATGCAGGCTGGGCCAAAACCACATGTATTTAACATCTTGTCTGCTGTTTCTTATTAAGTCTGCCAGCTTGGTAGTCCTACCCACACGCGCCAGCCGAAGGACAGTCTTTTCCTGGAAGTCTGGAAGGTTCACAACTCATTTGCTATTAACGTTGTAGCCCAGCTTCCAGTAAGGCTGTAGCCCTTTTTGGCTTTGCTGTAACGGTTCTGTGGAGCCTCTTTCTAGGAATCGTGTTCCTTACGGTGAAGCTACTGCTGTTTTTATTTATGGGGGTGGGGGTGGTTGTTTAAATCCACCATAGCATGAAAGAATCTGGGAATCCCTCAATCTCTGTTCTGTTCGCTGGGAATTAATTCTCTGCCTTATTTTGGTTGCCTGGTTTTTGCTTTGCAGAGCACCATTATTTCAGGGGGGAGGGAACCCTGATGTGAATACAGCAGATTTGTATGTAATTAGGTGGGTTTAAGTTCCACATTGTGTATCAGGGACTCCCAGATTTATCCCGGTGACAAACTCTTTTCCCCTTTTCCCATGGAGCTCCCAGCTCCGCGTGTGGCGGTCCCGGCAGCCTTAGATGTCTCGGCATGTTTCCTGTCTCCTCCGAGGGAAAGTTGGTCGGCTGCTCTGGATTTGTTTGGATTTTTTGTTTGCATGGTGCTTTGAAGGTTGCTTACCATGAGAGCTACAGTCTAGCACTATGGAGGAGCCCCTGCTGTAGGACTTCAAACTTTGCTTATTTTTCTAACCTTTCCCTTATTTCATTGATTGTGTGTGAAAGCTACTCCAGGGCTGCCTTGTGCGTTGCCAAAGAGGCTTGTGTTGCTCATTTCCCTGCTTTGAAATGACATAATTGTCTTTCAAATCCTGGAAAACAGAACTTGGCCATGTGACGTGATACCTGCAAATGCTTTTCCAAAAAGACTGCAAGACTTGGCTCCAAAATCTGCTCCCAAAATCCCTAGTAGGCCAAGAGTCTCAGTAGCCATCTTATTCTTGCCAGGCAACTGCATTATAGATGGAAATGTCAACCTTCCTTTGTGTTTTGACCTGATCTTAAAAAATAGGTACTTTCTGGTATATTTTTTATGACTATTCTGATTAAAATACCTTCTTTAGCATATATTCAAATGAATATTTTTATGTAATAAAGAAGTTAATGAGCAAAAATTTAGGTATCAAGGGCATATGGGGTGGTCCTCTAAAAAAAAAAAGTACTCTTTATTTTGTAAAATTTACTTCTGTTGGAAAATATTCGGTCTAACTGGGCAATTGAATAACTTTTTTTGTCACAGTATGTTGTAGAATGAATGTAAGTTCCGTTCTCTGTCGTGGCTTTTTGGTGTGAGTTAGCCTTACTCTACATCACAAGTTAGTTCTGAAACTTAGAAAATAATTCTGGCCTTGTTGTGGCAGAAATACAAACTATTACATCTCTCTTCTGCAACCTGCTCAGCTGGGATCTTTGTTTCCCTACGTATTTGATGTTTACCCATACAGATATCAGGGGAAAAGGTTTCTTCTGCAGGGGAATGCATTTCTTATCTTGGAAATATTTGGGCTGTTCTGCCCAAATATTAATGGTTTTCAGAGAGAGGTTTTTCAGTGGGTCTCGTTTCACTGGCTTTGGGGCAGCTTGTAAAATGTTTGAATGATGTTGCCTTGCAAAAATATGCCTCGTTGAGGAGATCAGGTTCATGATCACCTGAGGAACCTGAACGTACCTAGGTCTATGGGACATGACGAGATGCATCCCAGAGCCCTGAGGGAATTGGCTGAGGTAGTTGCCAAGCCCTTCTCTGTGGTGTTTTAAAAGTCGTGGCAGTCTGGTGAAGTTCCTGGTGACTGGAAAAAGGGAAACATTGCACCCGTTTTCAAAAAAGGGTAGAAAAGAGGACCCTGGGAACTACTGACCTGTCGGTCTCACTTTTGTGCCTACAAGGTCGTGGAACAGCTATCCTAAGGCACCCGAAGGACAGGGAGGTGATTTGAGACAGCCAGTGTAGCTTCGCCGAGGGCAGGTCCTGCCTGACCAACCTAGTGGCCTTTTGTGATAGAGTGACTACATCAGCAGACAAGGGAAGAGCCACGGATGTCATCCATCTGGACTTCTGTAAGGCCTTTGGCACTGTCCCCCACACCATCCTTCTCTCTAAATTTCCCCCTCTAACCGCTCCGGTGAGACCCCACCTGCAGCGGTGTGGGTGGCTCTGGAGCCCTTGGCACAGGAGGGACATGGACCTGTTGGAGCGAGTCCAGAGGAGGCCACAAAAATGCTCAGGGGGCTGGAGCACCTCCCTGTGAGGCCAGGCTGGGAGAGCTGGGTTCTTCAGCCTTGAGAAGGCTCCGGGGAGACCTTATAGCACCTTCCAGCACTGAAAGGGGGCCTGTCAGAAAGATGGGGCAATCTTTTCAGCAGGGCCTGTTGCGATAGGACGAGGAGTAATGGGTTTAAACTAAAAGAGGGAAGATTTAGGCTAGATCTAAGGAAGAAATTTTTACAATGAGGGTGGTGGAACACTGGCACAGGCCGCCCAGAGAGATGTAGATGCCCCATCCCTGGAAACATTCAAGGCCAGGTTGGACGGGGCTCTGAGCAACTTGATCCACCTAAAGATGTCCCTGGTTGTGGCAGGGGGTTGGACTGGATGGGCTTTACAGGCCCCTTCCAGCCCAAACCATTCTATGGTTTGGATTATAACGACCTTTTTACTTGATCCCTGGGAATGCGTTGCATGGATTGGGACACAGGACTTTTGTAGATGTGGGGTTTCAGTGTCTCACCCTCGTTTTGTGCTAGGCCCCTTTGTCTTGGGAGAGCTCATTGGTAGCAGCAATATCCTGTTTAAAGTTGTTTTAAAAGAATGACCTTGTAGGACATGCTTCCTGCTCTCTCTTGATGGGATTTCCTTTTTATTAAACAGGAAATACTCTGATTACATAAAAGTGTGAGAATGACAGGTTTTTCCTTCCCAGCAAGGGTTGTTCATGGTAATTCTATTCAGAAAATGCTCAACTGCCAGAGCAGCTGAAGTCAATTTACTTTGCCTAAAACTGTTGTTTACACCTAAAGGTTCCTACTAGTGTGTTGCTAAAGCATTGTCTCAGTCTGAGCAGTCCAGCAGGCTTTCCTGTAGGAGTCTTTGTACAGGGATTTTTCTTAGCAGATACTTTTTCTCACAAGTGGAAGGTGGCAGGAGTTCAATGGCATGAAGTGTGCTGTGCTGAGTTTCAAAGATCCGTTTCTGCAGCTTTTAAAATTCTTATTTATTTTTTTTTTTTTAATTTGACCTGGAACTCCAAATTGAAATTGGAAATGACAAAGATGATTCCTCCTTGCCTGGCAAGAAAACATACTCTTGAAACGTCCGTTAAATTTGTGCTCGGAATCACCTGCTGACCTGAAGTTAGGAGTTTCAGTCCAAGCTCTTCTGTGTACAGCAGTGGTAATGAGCCAGGACGAAGTAAAAGTCCTGTAACGTAGAGGAAAAGGTACCACGATGCGATGGCACAGGCCAGCGGAGCCTGTTGTGCGCTGAGCCTACGGTGGCCAAACGTTGGCAAACCGGAGGTGGCTCCTGGTGACGGCCCTGCAGTCCCAGCCCGCGGTACCAGGCTGCTGTCCCGAGCCTTGAAGGGTCAGAGGATGGATGAAGTTTACATTCCGTATTTAGGCATGGCGTACTGATTGCCTTTTATATGGATTGGCTGTTCGGGGGGAAGGAATTCTGTGTTCCTCTTGAAGAAGGCCAAACACCGCGAGATGTTACTGTAAAGTGAGTACTCTGCCGTTGCAGGAGACAGCTCAGGTAGCAAGCATCTCCGTCAGGAAACTGCAGAATTAGTGGCCCACTCAGCTTAATTAGTTTCTAGTATGCATTTGTCTTAATTCCATAGACATTGGGGAGTGCGCAGGGATTTAAATGGGGTGGTTTGATAAATGACGCTTTTTCGTGCATTGCAGGGTTGAAGTGACTGAAGCAGGAAGGAGGAGGCTTTGAGACATTATTCTTGGTGGGATCCACAGAAAATTGCTGATAGGGGAGTGCTGACACTTGAGAACACCGAGTTTAGTTCCAGACTTAGGAGAGGTTAGACCAGCAATTGCCAAAACGCTTGTACTGTGACCCCTCTTTGGTTTCTGCCTTAAGCTTTGGTGCTCCTGGTTTGAGGGCTGTGGTGTGGACCCCCACAACTGACCCTTGTCTCCTCACCCCAGCGTGTTCCAGTCTGTTGCCCCCCCTCTTTTCCCTGTGCTGAGCCGATGTGATCTGGGTGGCCCTGGAAAACGAAAAATCGCCTTGCAGGGTGGTCAGTTGGCAGATGAGAATTTTCAGAAGATAAAAGAACTGGGAAACCCTGGAAATCTTACGGTTGTTTGTGTTTCAGAAGTTTAATTTTGAATTCTGTAGGTAAGTTTCCTCTTGATAATTAGTGCAAATCTTTTCATATCCTACTGGTGAATCAACATTTGCACAGTAAAGCCTGGGATTTTAGTGTCTCGCACAGTTTAACTTCGAAATGTCTGATTGAAACTGTTACAGCTGGCCTGTAACCTAATTGGACTGGTATGTTGGAAAGTTTCTGGAGCAAGTCGCTTTGGCTCTAAGCTTTGTGCCAGTGAAATGATGAAGTATAGCACGATGACTCTAATGACCAAGCTTTGTTTAGAGAGCTGAAAAACAGTGTTAGTTTTGTTTTTAGTTTCCATCTCTGCTCATGGATGTATTGCAAGTAGATTTAATAAGCACAGTGTCTCGATATTCTTTGGGAAAATTTGTAGCCAGTTGAGATTGTTAGTTAGCTTTTTTGTTTCTGGAAGATGACAAAACAAAAACTGAACTTGTGCAGAGCAGAATTACACTGGAATAAAATGTGTTTCAAGAAAAACTGCCACAAAGCATGCTTATGAAAAAGTACTGCTGTGAAAATGGATGAACGTGGTTGAACCATTTTCCTGGTTCAAAAGAATCTGTCCTCCTCCTGCAGCCTTTTCCTAGGGTTTTCAAGTGGTTTAATCTAGGCTTGTGTTTTTCTTTTTTCCTGTTGAACAACCTCATCTAAACTAAAAGTCACCAAGTGCTGGCTCCGGAGCTGAACTCTTTGGTGCCTGCTGCAAAGCTGGGAATCTTTGTTAAAACGATGGCACGGAAATGTTTTAGTGGGCAGTTACCTGACTTGTATATGTCGTTAGTGTAACTGCAGAGGCAACCAAGGCCAAAGGTACCAATAAAGTTAAAATCAAGCTGCTTCTTGAAGGTGCTGGGCAGCTTCTGGGCCATCTTACGTTGTGTCGTGATGTGTATCCTGAGCTGTCAAGAGTATGTAGTGGCTGTGGATACAGCAGTGACCTCTTCACACTGTAAGTATTGTGATGCTGCATCAAATAGCAAATCGTTGTTTTGGTATGCGGAGGCACACTTTATTCTGCGACCTGCTGGAGCAGCGAGAAGGTGATGGTTGAAATAATTTGGAGTGTTGGAGTGCCTTGGTGTCACCGATAATGTGGTTTGCACAGCCGCTTGAATGGGGCTAAGGAAATTGTCTTGGAAAAAGTGGAGTGTTTTCAAGGACTCGCATTGGATCGGTCCTGTTTGCAGGTGAGAGAGGTGCAAAGAGAACTTCTCCTCTTCAGGTGGGCTCTGAGAAGGAGGTTGCCTCGAGTTTGTACATCAGCTGTTCTCTGCTCTCCGCAGGTGCTGCTGGTTAGCAGTAGTCGTCATCCTGATCGATGGATTGTCCCTGGGGGTGGCATGGAGCCCAATGAGGAGCCCAACGTGGCCGCTATGCGAGAAGTCTGTGAAGAGGTGAGTGTTTGACAAGAACAGGAGCTCCTGGAGGTTCGCTGCTGATGGTTAGCCAAGGCTCTGTGAGTTTGTTTTTATCACTTTTGTTCTCCTTAAGGTGAAGAGGAATATAGGGTCATGGGTGATACTACATCATACGTGGGAGGGAAGCTGAGTCCTCAACAGAGATGGCATAGGAATGTAATTAAGGCTCTCAGTTGGAATGAACTTTTCCTCACCTGATACCTTTAACTGAAAATAGATAAAATTAAGCTATAGTCATTTCAATACATACGGTGATATTCTCCATTTTGTTTTCTCTGTATGCAGAACAGTTTCTTCAGAGAAGTTCAAAAAAACAGCTGTGCTTTCATGGAGCTATCTAATGCTGGGCTAGAAGGTAGAAACGAAACCTTGAGCCACTAAAGACACTCCAAGTATAGGGACCTCACTACCTTTTGGTCTAATACATCCTTTGAGTTTTATGTGAATAAGAGAAATTGATGTAAGAGTTACAAGCAACAATTCCTAATGTGTTCAGGTTTTTGTTTTGGTTTGTTTTTTACTTGAAGCTATTTCACACAGATGGATGATCTGTATGGAGAAGGCGTATTTTTCTCTTAAAGCTGGAGGAACAATTTTATTCTTCATAAGGAATTTCAAGACAGCAAATGGCAGTTGACTACATTGTACGTAAAACCTGTCTTTCGAATTGGCTTCTAAATGTTATCAAATTGGAGAGATGCTTGGATTCAGAAACTATTAAATGATTATATATGGATGATCAGGTAGGTTCACAGTTATATAAAGCAGGATTAAAAATGCTTTCAAGAGGGTTATAAACCTTTGTGCTGCAGAACAGAAATCAGGAGCTAACTGATGGGACTTGGGAGGAAGCTTCCCCAGTAGTTGCTTTATTTAATTGTCTGGTATATGAAGGTTTTTCTCCGAAGTATTTGGAAGTACCTGCTGCTGTCTAACAAAATGCTGAATATTTGGGCCTTTGGACTAATCTAATGTGGCAGTTCCCGAGTTGCGTGTTTCTCTTTGGGTGTTTTCATAATCTAGCAGTTTGTCAGAGAGACGTGAGAGATTATACAGTCAAAGTTTATTTTTTTTAAGTGACTTTAGGTCCCTCTAGTACTGGGTATTGCTGCTTGCAAATTTTGTTTCCAGCTCGTAATACAGCTCGTGCTTTTTTAGTAACTGGGCGATCTTTCAAACACATTACAAGCCAAAGCGAGTTTAACCAGAACAGTAGAAATATTTTTAGCTGCAGACTCCTGCTTTACAACCCAATCATTATTAATAATTAAGTTATTTGATGCAGAAGTCAAGGGTTCATTCAGGAGATGCGTGGCTTCGCCTTTCAAACCCTTAAAATAAATCTGTATCGACCCTCCCTTCCTTGGGCAGCGCAGCGCCTTGGAAGAGTCGCTCTCTTTCCATGACAGCTCGGTGGCTGAAAGGAAGCCTTGGCATGGGCTCAGTCTGCAGGGAAGAAACTGGTTTGGGCTGGCTGAGATAATCCCCTCTCGCTCAGCTGGTGTTCCCTCGCTCACGTGGACCGGTGCCGAATGAGAATGTAATTCAAACTGTGGCAGCCTGGCAGGGTTGAGTCATTCCCAGCGAAGCACCTATCTGCTTGAATGCCACTCGGCAAACAGTAAACACCGAGAGCTCCAAAAGCGGCAGGATTTACCCCAACGGCTCACCCCCACGACACCTAGCAGCATGTGATGGGAACGCAGGGTGGGATTCTGAAGTGGAGCTATCAGATCCTGTAATGATAAAGGCTTTCCTGCAAGCCGTCTGCAGAAGAGCAGCCTGTCATGCGTATAAAATTACTTGAGCGTTACTTGTGCAGCTCGTGGCGAGGCGAGCTGACACGGGTGGAAAACAGACGAGCTTTTCGGTGTGTGGGGCCTCCTTCAGCTAGGTTTGTGTTCCAGGGCGCTGCTCGTGAGCCACACACAAAATGATAATGTACATCCACTGTCTTAAGCCGTTTGCTGTACGGTGCGGCTGGGGGCTGTGTGTTATGTTACCGCTGTAAAAGACTCGTGCGCCCAGTTTGCCCCACCAAAGTGCTAGTTGTTCGGCAGGGGAGGTGTTTTGGGAGGCTGCGTGCAGGCTAGCTGGTAATCCTTGTGCATCCTTTCGTGTGAATCTAGGCTTTTTCAGGTAGGTTGTAGCTGAGACTGATTTCTGAGTACGTTTGGTGTCTTTGCTTCTCCCCAGGGACAGGCATGTCTGTCACGGGGTGAGCTGAGCAGGTAGAGTCCGCTGCTTGTGTTGGGAGAGGAAAAATCCAGTTTCCTCCAAGTCGATGAACTCGAAAGTAATTTCTATCCTAAAACCAGGTGGTTTGCATGCTGGTCAAAGTTGTGGGAGAAATTTGTGGACTTTCTTTCACTGACTTTGGTATGCCTTTTCCATTTTAATAAGAGACAGTTGGAAGAGCTGCAAGGACTCATTACCCTTTCAGTTGCTTTTGGTCTTTGAAGATGACAATAGTCTGTTTTTTCTCGATTCATTCTTTTTTGCGTGGTGTGCATTTTCTTTTTAAAACATGCTTCCCTAAACTAAGATTTTTAACTTCTGCATTCACGGATTTTAATTTCACTGCGTATGTGTTTGGGTTTATCCATGTTATTGCTGGAGTAATTGTCATATAAAGAAATCTGACTTTTTCCCTCAAAATTTTAGAAGACTCTTCTGAAAATGAAATGTTGATTCTGAGTGAAACCTGTGATCCCTCTGTCCTAGTTTGAGTTAGAAGTCCTTGTCCTAGTTTGAGATAGTCCTTATCTATATTAATCTGTACCAGCAGAAGTACTGAAGTAGACAGGTACCAACACTTGTCATGCTTGCTGTTGTCTGCATAAAATTTGAAGTGACTTGAGTTCTTGGGCATTGTTTTCGGGCAAAGTGGCAGTAGACAAGCATGCTAGCTCTGAATGAGAGCGGCCTTTTTAGAATAAAACCACTTATTTCTGACAGATTGTTGAAAAATGATGTAGTTAGCCTTGTGCAGCTGTAAACTCCAGGTATGTTCTAAGGTTTGCCTTCTAGAAAAGTCGTGTGTGCTTTTAAAGCAGTCCTTAGCGCCAATGTAGTGTATTTCTTGCTTCTTCATTCTTGGATTTTTTTTTTTGCTGTTGCATTTTCTCCCCAAAATTAATTTTGTGTTAGGAATAAGAGTTTTTTTTATGGGTGTGAGCAACTGGTGAAGAACATGTTTTAGAACTAGATGCTTAAATTAAACTTATTATAGAGTGACTTTGAAAAAAGCCTCCACACTCATCTGTTAAACCCAAAGGCATTTCATTTTGCACTTAGAGCATCTTTCACATTCTGACCTTTACATACTTAGTAAATGTCAAGTTCTGTAAAATTATGGGAGTGTTAGTCGTGCTTTCTTCATGGGAATCAAAAGCCAGAGAAATTGTGCTTGATCTGTGATCAAACAGGCAATTGATGCCAATATCAAAAATAGTCCATCGTGATAGTACTTTGATCTGGTTGCTAGACCTCTTTTTTTTTTTTTTTCTTTTCCCCTCTTAAACATGCTTTATAAATAGTCTTTTCTGTTTCATGTGTTTTGTTAGTGATTTAGAATATGAATATTGATATCATTCAGTTCTAAAATAGGAAGACTTTTTTTTTTTAAATATTGCAAGGACCATGGGTGGCCGACTGAGCTGGTGGTGTTGAACTCTTCCTAGATTTAGTCATATTCAGTGGAAATAGTGGACCAAGTTCGCTGCTGTCTGTTACCGTGTGTACTCGAACTTCATAAAAATGGGTGCGGTGTCATAGAGGTCTTCATTCCCATGATATTTAATTTCTGTTTCACAAATGTAAAAGCATATGTTGGTTACAATGCAGTAAAGGATTAGATGCAGAAGTATAACCCTCTCTGAGACACAGTAGAGCCAGCAAGAAAATTTGCCTGGTAGGTCTGTAATTGGCATATTTAGAACTTGTCTAAGCTAGCAGTCTTTATGGGTGTGATTTACTACCTTCACTGCAAGTATTAGAGCAAAGATTTGGGTGTTTTACCACAGCCCTCTAGCCCAGCAGTAATCTGTAGTAGATGCAGGCTTTGAGCCTAATAGAGCAAAGTAAAATAGCTGAGATTCCAACCCACATTTTCCTTAGCTCCGATGGAAGGAAATAAAAGCTGTCCCTAGGAACAGATGGTGTTGCTGCAGGCTGCTTTTTGCATCTGACCCGAACTTATTTTGAGCTTTGAAACCTGAACCTGCTGTTCTTGGATGTCTTCAGTAATTTTTCTTTATTAAAACAAGTTGTTCCATGAGCAGCAGAACTAGTAAAGCTTCATTTCCTCCAGATTTTTTGTTCCTTGTCCTGAACGCCCAGCCCACCCCTCTGGGCGTGTGGCAGCGGTTTGAAGCCCTGTGCTGGTTGGGGGCAGCTGGCTGTTGCTGTGACAGTGAGGCACTCTTGCCAGTTCTATCTTTTTTCCCTCCCATGAGGGCTGCCTCGGACACTGGAAACGGATTTGGATCTGCAGAGCAGTGAAAAAGAAGTTCATTTGGCAAGCTCTGTCTGTCCTCTTGTACACCTGAGTGTGCCTCTTCCTGGGGAACGCTGTCGTTTGATTTGATTTGCTTCATTTTCACGCCTGCAGATGGAACAGTTGGTGCTGGTGCTCTCCTGGCCCTTGTTGATAGGTTTAATAGCGTCCTCCTAGGCTGTGCGTGTATTTTGAGGGTTGCAGCACGGGCTCAGTGTGCAGCGCTTCAAATGCTTGGTGGGGGAATATGTGCCCAAATAAATCGTGCTGTCTCTGCCAGACACTTCACTGTTGTGGCCCACGAGGGCGGAGGATTCTCAGTCCGTTTACTACCGAGGAGAAAATTCCTGAGTCATCTGGTGCAAATTAAGATGTAGATCGAGCTTCAATCCTGGATGAGCCTGTGATTGTGCTTTTAACTTTCCAAGAAAATGCTCGTTGTCCTGCAGTGAAGATGAGTCGGGAAGGTGCTGAGGGGTTGGCCCAGGGAGGAGGGGATGGAGCCTGGCAGTTTTGTTGCTCGTGGTCTAGCTTGCTTTGGTAGTGGTGACAGCTATAGATTGTTTTCTTGGATGTCTTGGGCAACTTTGATGTTAGAAACTTGTGAGAGACTGATTTCCACTTCCATGTTTGTTGGTTTGTTCCATTAACCCATGTGGTTGTACAGAGACTACAACTTCGCTATTTGTGTGTGAATTAAGTGCTTTATCAAAAATAGGTGTGTAACGATCTGTTCGGTCTGTGTGGGATGTCCTCCTCTATGTTGTCTTTAAAGTCCACTATACCCATAAAATAGGATGAGAGTGCTGCTGGTCTCCAGGCTGGTTGATGTGCTTCGCAGTCTTCGCTAAGAACTCTCTTTATAAAATCAGCCCGATGTTTGTTTGAATCAAACCGTTAATTTATGTCACCATTTACTGCTAGATGTGGTAAATTTGTACGTGAGGACGACCTTAGCACTTTGTCGGGTTGTCTAATGATAATTCAACGTGATTTTCCTACAGCACGTCTTTGTCTTGGCGTCGCTTTTTGTGCCTTTTTGGGTGCATAAGACTAGGCAGAATGGAGAAAGGATGGTCTTGGTTTGCAGGCAGAGCGTTATTTCCGTCGCCTCTCTGTTTAACCAGAACAGAAGGAAGGGCTTCCCACCTGCCTGTTTTACTTCAAGCACAGTTTTAGAGCTGGGGATAAACTGCCTGGCAGGCTGGTTGTGCAGTGTTCATGCTTAGTTTCCAGGCTGGCTAGTTGCCTGGAGATAAATTTGTTTCTAGTCAGGCTTGAGAGTTCGCTAAACCATCACAACAACATCCCTGGCTTTTGATTCAGTGCCTCTGCAGGTAGGTAAGGAGAGCAGAAATTCAATGGCCTTCTCCAGGCACAGGTGAAGAAAATTGGCATAAGACCATTATTTACCTGAAGCTTTTGACTACGCTTCACCTTTTAATATATTCACGCGGGTGTGTGTTGTGAAGGTGGGAGCCTTGTGTTCCTCTCTGTTATTGCTGGCTGATATGGTTGCTTATCTAAAAAACAAAAGCCCACTGTTCAAGGCTGCTGAAGGAGTTCTTTGAAATTTATTTGGAGTATTTGCCTTCCAGTTCACTTCTGAGAGAGATTAGTCCAGGTTAGCAGCGACGGTTTTGCAGATGAGGTAAAATCACTCATCCGCAAAGGTCAAACCCAGTTATCTGTCCCGGCCACGCTGGTGTGTGCATACACGCGTACATTGACCTTCATGGAATTGCTGTTTGACTCCAGAAATAGCCTGGTGGTTAATAGTCAGTGGTCCACCTATGGGCTGAGCAGAATGTCAGAAATACTGATGAGACAATAAATTTTGCAACCAAAACCAACATAAAAGATTCAGTTGAAAAGCTCCTTCGTAGAAGTAGAGGTCAGGGAGCACATTACAGAAAGAATTATAGATTTCTATGAATGCTACAAATCCCTTTCTCTTGGGCAGTTCTGCCACCACTATCGTTAGAAGCAATAGTGAGGTGTGCTCTGGCTGTAGTGTTTGGTGTCTGTGAGTGTTCGTTTAGTAGGCTGGGAACTTAACCAGGAAAACCTCTTAATTAAAAAAAGTTCTTCCATTCCGAAAGCACATGACTGTACAGCAATGGGTTCGTAGCCGAACAAGCAGGAAAGGGTGTATCTCAGCTGCTCAGGACAGGGAATTGGTCTTATTAAATATTTAATTGCCCTCACTCCAACATTTTTAATTTTTTTTCCAAAAAAACCCGACACATAACAAAGCCTGACATACTCAGATCTGTATACCTTGTCTGCAAGAGCAGGGGGACTGTTTTCCTGAACTGTTTACGATGTGTTCCAGCTGTCAGAGATGGCAGCCGAATTTACCTTCCAGACACGGCTGGGGGGGATGCCAGATTGTGGGTGCTGTTTCAGACCAATTAATTCATGGAGCAAAATCTCATCGTGTCTGTAGCACATGAGTTCCAGCCATTTCCAGTCGTAAAAAGGAGGGAATGTAAATTATTGGGGGGAAAAAAGGTGGGGGTCTGGGGGCAGAAGAGTGGGGTGGCGTTTTGCATGCATGCATGATGCAACACCGGAGAGCGGAGGTGAGAAGCAGCACTTTGAGAAAGTGACTGAGCCACAGCGGTGAGTGGATGTATGAGAAGTGACAGCAACTCAGATAGATCCTCAGTAACATTCAAACAGGAGACAAAACTGCTGCTTAGATCTTCTCTTGATTTGTGTCTGTGCCCGATTCGAAAGTCTTCTTTCACTCCACATCTGCATTTTGTGTTGTATCAAGGACAGTCTTGTTCCTGTTGCGGAGGCCACATCACGATGTTGAGAGTATGTTATTATTTCTGCTTCAAATGTATGCAGGACATCCCTGAAATACCTGGTAGCTGTCATGTTGCTTTGATGGTGTAACTGGATGTCTTATGCATACTTTAAAGTTATTTTCTTAAACTGTAATTTTAAAGGGGTAAAACTGCTAAACCTCAAAGCAAATTTGATCCGTGCTTAGGCTATAATAACCTTTAGAGCAGATTCTGGTCATTCAGGCTGTATTGGTATGCAATTAGTAACTCATCAAATAATTCTTTTCCCTCCAGATCGAATTAAAACTTGTTTGAATATAGAGAAAGAAGAAATAATGCCTGGGAATGTGTGCGTGGTTAGAGCTTGTGTTAGGTTTCTATCATTTTTCTTGTGGCCATGTTGTTTTCAGATTAACAGAATTTTACAGCATTAGCTTCCTGTTCTAAAGGAACTGCTCCTGCATAATAAATAAGGAAATTATGTACTGACCTGTTGTTAAAGCATGTTTATTTTTTTTTCTCTTTGAACTTTTCATAGGCTGGAGTGAAAGGGACGTTAGGAAGATTAGTGGGAATTTTTGAGGTAAGTTTCAGATACTGAGGCTGTAAAATTTTGATGCAAAAAACTGTCTTGGAGTAAAAAGTCACTTCCTGCTCTCATTGTGACGTAAACTAGATAATTTGTTTGAAGGAAAACTTGGAAATCCCAGTTGAAATAATGGCTGCTGATCCTTTCGGTGATACTGAACAGCTGCAATTTCCACTTCAGCTGAAATCACGAGTGATAAACCAGCGTTAGCAGTGACTATTCTCAGTGCTTTCATACCTTTCTGGCGCCAAAAAAAGGCCACCCACCAGCTGGGGAGCAGTGGCTCTCCTTTGTTCTTTAGCACCTGCCATCACCCAGTGCCAAACTGGCCTCTGCGGCTCCTCTTAGGGGTGAGGTAACACCTGATGAGTGCTGGGGAGAGGCACAGTCAACAGGTACCAGGCACAGCTCTTTTTACGGTTCCTTTTTCACTAACTGTTGCAGAGTTGTGTGAAATAGATAAAAATCTTTCCTATGGTTTGTTTTTTGTTTTTTTTTCCAGCTGAGGAATTGATTTGTAAGTGTCCACCAAATACTGCCTTACAGGTTAGGGACTAGACTCTTTGGCTACAATCCTTATTAATACTTTCAGACCTCTCATTTAAAACACAACCATTTTTAATAGCTAAAAATAAGCTATAATGTGAGAGGAACCACACGTGCGGTACCGCAGCATCGTAGTGAGGCAGCTTGTAGTCGCCTGTGCCCACCTGCCTGTTCTCCCTGTACCTTTGTCGTTACCCTGTTCCCTTTGCCTTCTAGAATCGGGACAGGAAACACAGGACATATGTTTACGTACTTATCGTCACAGAAGTGTTGGAAGACTGGGAGGACTCTGTCAATATTGGTAAGCTCTTTGTGCTTGCTGGCTTTAACTGGTTTGCTGCAGCCAAAACGCTGCAGCCGAGCATCCCTCTGGGAGCTGGAATCCTTGTGAGAGCGGTTGAGAAAAGTTGCAGTGGTGTGTCCTTTGCTTGCTTGGGAAAAAAAAAAAAAATGTGGTCAAATTGGTGCTTTTGTAACCTCTGCGGCCCAAGAGAAGTCAGTTCAGCTGTACAGCTGCCTCTGCAGCAGTTTTGTGTTGGATTCCTGCAGCATGAGGAGCTGTCCTTTCTAAGACGAGAAGAAAATGTATGTGGGCAGTGTGGATTAATCATTCCCCGTTTTCTTTCGAAATCTTTGCGTTGAAGTCGGATTCCCAAATGGCAGAGGACGTGTTGTTCTGCTCGAGGTTTGTCAGTAGTGCTGTAGCACCTGTAACGTGACTTTCCTTGGGCTGTGTACGGAATAGCTTCTATGGGAAGAGTCAGAAATGGGTGCTGTCCGCCGAAAATGGAGGTTCTCTTGTGAAGTGATGGAAATAGGGTGATGGTTGGTGCGTGTCGTTGTGGGTTGTCTTAAAATGAGTATCTGAGTTGAGGAGAAATCACACAAATAGCAAAGTAAATGTGGTGGTTTTAAACTGGGAAATGACAGGCTGGTTTGTTTGGGCAGTGGATGTACTGCCCTAAGCAGATAGCTGTTGTGGGGTAGAGGAGCCATCCGTGTGGTGGCTGGAGCAGGTGGCCCCCTCGAGATCAGAGAATCCCGAGAGAAACTTTCCCAGTCTCTTCTAAACTGACGCTTTGCTGCACAGTGGAATTATTCTTGTACCTTGGTGCACATGATCGTGGTCGAAGGCTAACCACCAGTAATGTGTAAACGTCGAAAGGATAACGTTTTGTTGCATCTACTGATTTCTCTTTTTACCCACAGGAAGGAAAAGGGAATGGTTTAAGATAGAAGATGCCATAAAAGTTCTTCAGTATCATAAACCAGTGCAGGCCTCGTATTTTGAAACCTTGAGGCAAGGTTGTTTGGCAAACAACGGCACCCCTGTCATGACCACGACGTACTCTGAGAGCTCCATGTCTGACATCAGATGACTGAAGACGTCCCTATGAGAGAAAATTTGAAAAATAGACTGAAACGTGGATTTCCCTCCCCCCTCCCCTTTTTCACATGCCTCCTCTATCAAACAAGGCATGGGCAGCAGCCTGTGGCAGAGCAAGTGTTAAGAGTGCTGCAATTTAGTGCAAGGTGGGATTTTCTTTTTTTTGTTGGCTTTTTTTTTTTTTTTTTTGCTTTTTTTGGATATGTATTTTGTAAAATACATTTTGTGCATGAAGTGCCCCTTTCCCGTTACACCGCTTCCATGGCCTGGTGAGCGAGGCTGCCAGTTTCGCCTCTGCCTTGTGTTCTGAAGTGTCCCGTTTGTGTCATCCCAGCCATAGCCACCTCTTCTTCTTTTTTTTAATTAAAAGACTTCAAATGTGAGATCAGCTCTTTAAGTCTTAGTCTGTACTGTAAGGTGCTGTTCAGACCTGTGTGGTGGTCGCTTGCAGCACACATGTATAAACTTTTTTTAGATGGAGAATCTAACATTTTAATTTTGCGGGAATTTTTTAATCCTGGTCTGCTTCTGAAAGGAAGGGTTCATAATTAATCTGTTTGCCTTTTGTTCTGTGTTGTTTTTTTTTTTCTTTTTTTTTCTTTAAAAAAAAAGTACACATTCTGTGACAGTGCTCATGGCTGGGCCAGTTTACTCCCTGTTCGGTATCTCCCAATTTAGTGCAGTGACACTTGAAGTTGAGGGCAGAGTTTTGATCACCTGCAGACATCCCTCCTGCTCCGTTGCTTCTCCTACAGCTTCCGCCAATGTTTCTGCATTTACATCAAAACGAAAGAAAAAGGAGTTGGTCTTTTAACACTTGGCCAAAAAGAAATAGCCTCAGAAACGCTACGATAGAAACTGCATTTCATTGTCTGTGGTAGGAATCAGGGATTCACGGTGGGGTCAAAAGTCTGACAAACTGGAGCGTCAAATCACCAGTGCTGTTCTGCTGATCCTGCTGCGTTCTGCTGATGGCTCTTCTTGTCCACATGCCTTATACCGTGCTGAACTGGATACTTGTAATTTGTGCTAAAGCATCGGATTGTACTTACTGAGTGTTACTGCACGAACCCTCGGTTGGATAACCGTGTGTGTCCCTGAAGGGAAGTCCTGGGGGAAAGATTCAGGTGTTTGATCTCTTGTCCTGTGGTTCTGCAGCACTTACAATGGCACCATGGAGCACGCTCGAGACGTTTAAACTCTCCCTCTGTGAAAGGTACAGCTGACTCCCGAGCAGAACTGCTAGCTGGAGAAGCGCACCGTTGGATAGCGTAGTTCCCCTGATGCGTTGGCACGCTTCACTTTTTTTTTTTTTTTTTTTTTAATTTTATTTTTGGGGTTTTTTTTGTTGTTGTTGTTTTTATTGATGTAAGTTTCATGCTGTCTTGATTTGCCAACAGTGTTGTCTAGTTGGGAAATAAAATGGGAAGGGTTGGGGCTGGGGGGTGGGTCGGGACAGGTACAAGTTTTGGGAGGGGCATTAATTAATCCCTGGCTTGGGACAAGAAGTAGTTGCTGAGTTCAGTAACTTCTCCTTTGTCAGAGCAGAGCCAAGATGTGAAATTAAACCTGCAGTACTCTTTTTTTTTTTTTTTTTTTTTCCCTTTCTTTTTTTTTTTTCTCCTCTTTATTTAACAAACAATATTCTAATAAATACTCACTGTTCCAGAGTTTTCTCTCTTCCCGAGAAGCACTTACAATATGAAAATCTGATTGAAATATCCATGGAGCCTGGGACGAGGGGGAATGGTATCCTTGCTGGTTTGGCAAGAAGCTGTTCATTTAAAGATCCTATTCTGTTCCTTTACTTGTTCTCCTTGCTTTCATCAGTGTGGAGTAGCAAGGCCAAAAGCAGTGCCAGTGATTGCTAACATGAAAAACCGTGCATAAGAAAAAGCTGAGAGGCATTATTCAAGAAGTAGCTTGAAACCGAGCGTCTGGAATCGAGCCTAAATTACACCAGTTCAGCTCACTTCAACTTAGAGACGAATGTACAATACTTTCTTACTCTGTGCTGATCGGCCTGAACCAAACTCTCAAAAGGGCTTGAATATTGTTCCTGGAGGTGTACAAGAAATTCAGACAGTCCGCTGTTCCCGAGCCGTGAGTGGCACCTAACACAGCCATCTACTGCCTTCAATTGAGTTTTTTGTCTTTACTGTACAGATTAGTATGTTGAAAATGCTTTGCAACAAAACAGCTGGTACTCCTGAAAGAGTAACTGCAGTTTTAATATCGACAGCATGCACACTTTTGTTTTTAAACTAAAAATGTTTTTACAGGGCTGTTAAACTGACAATTTAGGGTAGAATATTGTTAATGACTTGCTAATGGCTTATTTGTTTGGGTCAGAAAAATAAATTGTGCCAAGAAAGTGTTTTAATGTGGCATGAATTGATGCTGTTAACACAGGAACATCGAGTGGCTGATAACTGTGCCGCCTTAACTGGAGATAGCTCCTGGGGTAGAAATAGCCTTTCTTCAACAGATGTGGAGTTCAAAACAGGCCTTGGTCCTGCGCTACCTGAATCTCTCCCTGCACCACACGAATTCCCGTCTTCCTCAGCATCTGAGGTTCTTCTCTAGTAAGTTACTCTAGTTACAGCTGCGTGCCCTAGCAGTTGAAGCGATTTTCATCCAAAATGATGATAAATTGGTTTGGGACCGACAATCAAACTACCTGTATTAGTGACAAAGGAGTTGTTCCAAGGACGGCGCGTGCTCTGGGTTGCGCAGTACAGACTAGTGCCTGCTTGATTAAACTGCTTAGGGCTGCTGTCGTGACCAACTGCTAAAACCCCCCTGTAGGATTAGACTCAAGACTTCCAGCGTTGCTAAAACTGGTGCTATATTGAGCTAGCGTTGGAGATAGCGGGAATCTTACCTCAAACGATGTAGTGTCTAGCCTGACCCCTCAAATCTCAGCTTCCCGTTGAAGAATAACGTTCTTAGTTTGGCTTTCAGCATAGCTTTGATCTTAACTCAGCACTGGCGTATTCGTAGGTGAACCAGAGGAATACCAATGCTTCCTGTAGACATCCTGCGAGTTGGCAGCAAACTTGTTGGGTCACCCTCCCGTTGGAGATTTCAGATGCTTGTCCGGGTTCCCTGAAACCCGGGATGGGTTAGATGCCAGGCAGGTTGATGATGCGCAGCCTCCACCTCGGAGGGGCTACTGTTAGTTACCTTTCGGCACGCCTCTGAGCCCAGGGGTCTCACGGAAAAACTTCCAGCATCCTCTGCAGCTTCTTAGGAGTAGAGCAATTTCGCTAATAAGATTACTTCTTCCCTTTCGTACCTACGTACGTGCTATATACAGGGCCACCTCACTCGTGATACATCAAGAAGCCAGTCTGCCTGCGGCGAGGAAGAGGAAGAAAATTATTGGCCCTTGAAGCATCCGAGGGCTGGATTTCTCTATGCACCTAAGTGTCACCTCAGGGTTGCAAGACAAGTGATGAAGTCAGAGGAAGAGGGAGAGCCGCTGCTCAGCGTGGGCAGTTCCCACTCTTCCACATGGATTCACTTCCTCTGGTATTGTCAAAATTAGAAATCCTCGGGTAGCGGAGTTGCATCCAGCCATCTGGGTTTTTAAACGTGTCTGAGACCTTAATGGGAGAGGAGAAGTGCGTTCAGCACTTAGACACCGCCGCTTAGCGTGATGGTCTTTTAAACCTCAAAATACTTACGACAATCTGGATCTCTGTCACTGGGAGCACAGACAGACCAGTTGGGATTACTGCTGTGACAGGAGAACGTTAGCTGGTGGTTTAAGCCGGTGCCGGGTAGCGAGTGTACTGGCATTTGTTGACTCCGTGGCAGCAGGAATAAAAGGAAGACCCCCCCCAAGGTACCAGTGTCTCCAGCGGCTGCTGCTTAATTCTTGTGGCTAGATTTGTCAGATCCCGTACCTTTCTGGTGGTCAGATGATGCGTAAAACTCAAGAGGCAGGTGGACATCCCTCTGCAGAAGAGTGCCGAGTGTAGTTAAACTTAGCAGAGCTGAAATTGTACTTTTTGAGCTCTAGGAAGCTTCAAATAAGGTTTTGGTATGGTGGAACAGGGATTTCGGTGCATCGGTTAGCGTCAGCTTAGAAATCGCGTGCGGTAGCGAACGTACAGCACCTTTGTCTTGTGCGGTCACTCTGAGATGGTTTTTGAGTTCCAAATTTGACTTTGCTCATGCTGAGGCTTTGCAAAGGCGCGTTTCAAAAGGAAGAACCGTTTTTCAGTTAAAAGTAACACGTTATTTTCTCTTTGAAGCCTTCCCCCGGTATTTAATAGGAGTGCCGCGTGGCTCTGCGTGCTGATGTTGGTGCCTGGCTATGAGAGGGTGCGAGGTGACGCCTTTTCCTGGGAGATGCCTAGAGAAGAGTGAAAGAAGGTGGTTTTTTTCCATTCTCTGGCATTCGGTGCTGTTGAAAGTACTTTTAGTCGCTTCACGAAGATGGATTGTTTAATTCTAGACAATGGTTTATTGGCGATAGAGAAACTCGGTGTTGTTACAAAGCCGGGGGGGCGCTTGTACCTCCTTTATCTTCGCACAGTGTTTCTGCTTCTTGCCAGCACTGGCCAAGCTGTTTTGTGCTCCCTTAGGGGTAGCCAGAGCTGCTCTGGCAGAGCTCAGCAAACCCTTGCTCAGAGGTGCAGCGACTTCTTAGAAGTACGAGTGCTCGGCGTTTCCCTCTCTACGTTTGGCGTTTGCCCCTCTGGGTGTATCGTTTGGCAAAACATTTTCCTTTGAGTTGGTGGCTACTTTGCAAACTAAAAGATGAGGTGTTTTTTCAAGTTGAAAATGCGTTACTTTGAGCTGTAAAAACTCCTTAGGACTGAGGCAGCGGCAGCTGAGAGGGTGCGGGACACGATGGCAGCCTTTCTCACCGTGAGCCCTGCATAGCGGGTGAATCACTCCCTCGTGATTTTGAACTCTCGGAACCAGGCACGCGGCCTCTGAGAGGTTTTTACAGCTGGAGTGTCTTGAGATGGCTCCATCACAGAGAGGGGGTCGGGGTGAGGCTGTGGGCGGGAAGCGTAGGGCGGGTGCAGCACCTGTAGCGAAAAGAGAATGCAGGAGCTGCTGGTGGTCAGCTCACTTGGTGGTGGTTGGTGCGGCTGAGCGTGGCTGAAGCCGTAGGCTGGTCTTTACCGATGAACTCCATCAGCCAGTAAGTGGTTAAAACCGAATAGAAGGGGATAAAACCATGGGCTTTAATGGAGGGGCACTTCATAATGAGGGTTGTTTTTTTTTTAAGCTGCTGCGTGGATTGGCTGGGGAGAGTATATCTGGCTTGTTCGAGTCTCACTATTTCTTCCCTCCTTCCCTTGCTCATGAGGAGGAGACGGGAGAAATGCTGGGGAGCGGCCGATGACTCTCGGCGGCTGCCCGCTGTGGTTTAGCGGAGCTGCCCTGCGTACGTGGCGCTGCAACGAGCTGTTAGGTTCACGGTGAAGGGAGCCCAGCCAGGGCTCTCCTCAGGTGCCATCTCTTGCCTTGCTTCCCCGCGTCCTTTGGGATTTGTCCCCTTTTTCTTCCATTCCGGGGACGTGGTTCCTTCCTCGCGTGGATTCGGCTCCAGCTTGGCGAGGCGCCTGCGTTCGCTGACGGACGTGCTGGGGAAGAAGAGCGCTGAGCGGGGCTGGTGGGGAAGGGGCAGAGCCTGACCCTGGGGGAGGCACTCGGAGCTCCCTCACCCGTGGGTGGCTGCCGAGGGCTGCACCCAACCAGCCTGCGGCGTCCCTGCTGATGGTGGCCTTCGGCCTCGCTGCTGTGGAGGCAGGTAAGAGCTCTGCTTTGGGGGCTGGTGAGGAACCGCAAGAGAAGCGTTCCCACCAGCTTTTTCGCTCAGCAGATGGACGCGGTGTGCGCCTCCCAGATTCCTGGTGAGCAAGAAGGCAGCTTAATCCGGCGTGATCCTGAATGTGCCTTAAAGCAAACGGTATAAACTGAAAAATTAAAAGCGATCGGAATCTGCTAGCGTTGCTTTTTCCCTCGTGCAGATACAGAGTATTCAGTGGCTAAAAATGTGGGTAGGGAATGTCAGGAATCCTCAGTTCCCTTCCCAGATCGAGCGTGGACTTCAGGCCTCAGCTTTTCCGTGCAGAAAATGTGTTCACCATTTTGGAACACGCTGGTTGCTCCAGAAGAGCAAAATATTTGAAGCTGCACAGATGGAATGTTCGCCTCTCCTGATGAGAACAACCTCAGATTTTCTTCCTCGTTCTCAGAAACGCTGTTTTATCCCAAATTGGTACGTTTTGTGCTTTTCAGACAGCCAAATGCAATGTTTGTACCTCCGCAAAGCATCCAGGGAGAGAGGAGATGGGCGATCGGGGAGTTTGTGAAAAGCTAGAATTGAACATTGAACTTTCCCAGGGTGGAAGCTACGGCTGGTGCCGCTCTTGGGGAGAGGATCGAAATCTGTCGGTCTCTTGAGCCAAGCTTGCACCAAGAAATTAAGTTGTTACAGACAGTTGTTAGCGTGAAGAGCTTTTATCTCATAAAGGTGTGGTTCACCGGCTGCTCTGGTCCTGCTCTTAGATGACTCGGGTTTCCCTCCTGGCTCTGTTCTTCCTGCTGAATAAGACAGCATCATCTAGTGGCTACATCACAGCCTGGGGCTGCAGGTGACCTTGCTTCTGGTCTCATCGTGTCTCGGTGTTGGAGACTATAACGTACAGATACATACATATATATATATGTATATATATATATAGTGATCCTCACTTTTCTCAGTGTTAGAATGAATTTAATACGGTTAGAGAGGACTCTTTGGCTTCAGTGGTGGAAGGTGGCGTGTAGATACGTGTAGTGTTTTACCGGGTGTAGTGTCATGAGGTCTGTACATAATCGAGAGAGGTGTAGATGGGTGAAAAGGAACACTTAACTGGATTGAAGATGTATTTAGGAGATTTATAAAATCTCTTTTTGGTGCTAGTTGATAGGGTTTTTTTTTTTCTTCTGTGTTTTCTTTTTTTTTTTTTTTCTTTTTTTGGTGGGAAAGTGAGAATTTTGACGTTATACTTGAGAAATTTGCTCTAGAATTGCCTCAGAAATTAACCTTGGGAGGTCCAAGAGTGTTTGCTGAACTTCCTGTATGTCCTATTTTCTATTTATTAAATCGGAAGATCCAGAACGAACACTTTGCATTTTCTGCTCCGTCTTTTCATGAACTCTCTGTCCCTGAGCACTCCCAAGCTGGGAGAGAGCAGGATCCCAGACCCCTCAGAGTGTGTAAATGGGTAAATAACCAGGGTACATCGGTCACCCTGCGCAGGGCACGAGCGGGGTGTCCGTGGGTATGAGCTTGTCTGCCTTGGGCTTTCCCAGTCCTTCTCGAACCCGGATACCTCCAAGATCAAAGCCGCGGGGCTTTGGTCGCCCCTTCTGGTCGTGTCTGAGCTGGCACGTTCGAGCTCGCCTTGGCGCCAAGGGCAAGACTTTGACACCCCAGCCGGCTACCAGCCCGCGCCGGCCTCTTGCTCTTGGCAGCCCCAGCGTGAGCGGTCCCTATGGAAAATGGGGGGTTTTAAACCTTGCCGATACTTTTCTGAGTGGCTCAAGTGGCCAGGGCTGGGGTGGGGGGACGGTGGCGGCAGCAGGGCGCAGGCAGGGATCTCCCGGGGCGTCCCGCTCCGGTGCGAGGTGGTGGTGTGGGTCGGGGTGTCCCAGTGGAGGCTCTCGTGCTGCTGCCCAGCTTTTGCAGGAGATGTCAGTGAGCGTGGAGGAGGAAAACTGATATCAAGAACAAACTTTGCCAATTTATTAGAATTAAAAGCAGCCTGAGATTTTCAGTGATTTTCAATGAATCCTAAGTTAAATAATTCTCTGGGAATTCTAGATAGGTTTGGACTTGCAATTCCCATAATCTGTTTTGGTTTATTTTTCCGGCTGCAGGCTTCTGTTCCTCACTCCAGTGCTTTGTGTTTCTGATCTTCTGGTAAAGTTAACGTGGGGTTTTTCAATGATGTATCAGGTTGAAATGGTTTGCAGAAACACTTTACAACTGCAAAGCCGCTCTGGAAATCGAGCATTTCAGTGGATGCTTTTTTCTCTTTCTTACTGACTTGGGCTTGTTCTTACTTACGACACATTTGTTCAAAGTCACATGCATTCAGTAGAAAACACGTTTTGTTTTCTTCGAGGCTCAGATCTCCGTTCGAGCCCATGAATAATGCAGGTGCTCTCTCGCTCCTGCTTAGTCCTGGCTGGCAGGTGTAGCTTAAACCTACGTGATTTGGACCTTTTCCTCCGTGGTGTTTCCAGAAAGACCGGAGGGCTCTCTGTCCACTCCCCGCTCAGCTCTGGTATCGTTACAAACCCCCGTCCCTCTTCTGCAGAGAGCCTGGGTGCGTTTTGAGCCAGCCCTTGAGCCGGTGCGGAGCTGCGCTGGTGTACGGCAGCCGACGGCCTGGTTCCTTTCTCGAGGTGTTTGGGTTGTGTGCGAGGGGGAGGTCATCGCTGTCTTTAAAAGATTAAAAAAAAAAAAAAAAAATCTTAAAAAAATTAAAAAACTGGTGGATGCAAGTTTGACAGGAGTGTAGGCTGTAATCTAGTGCCAACCAATAAACACACCAGTATTTCACACACGGCTCTGCTTGCTGCGTGGTCTCTCTTCTTCCCGGCGCTGTTGCCCACGTACGAGAACATGTCACCGGAGGAGAAACCCCTCCCTGAAGTGGCTTGGTGCATTCAGAGCCTGGAAAAGAAAAATTTGGAGCGAAGTCACCAACAGTCTGATGTTGAGACGAGCTTGTCTGAGCGTGGCGGGCGCCCCGCAGTAAAAGCAGGGAGTTTGGGGCACGGCGTAGTCTCGTTCAGATGTTTCTGGTCCTGACCGAGAGCCTCGTGGAGCAGAAGAGATCCTGACTCTGAAGCTGCTCGACCTGTTTCACTGAGAGCCCTTCAGGTGGAGGTAGCTGCTGGCTGAGGGAGAGGCTGGTGCCACCTGCACCGAGAGCGCCAGCGCCCGCCGTGAGCTGCCGGTGCCGGCCCCTGGCAGAGCGTGCGGCGGAGCGCTGCCGCTGCCGCCCCGGCGAGGGCTGGAGACGGCGAGAAGCGTCTGCAGAGGTGCCAGGATGGGTCGAGGAAAAAGAACGTGAGCTGCTTCGGGCCCCGTTCTTACCGGTACCGCTGTGGTTGGGCTCCACTGTGTGTGTGTGCCCAAACGCTCTGCCGAAGTCCGAAGCCAGGGTCGGGCGGGGGGGTATCCTAAACCCTTTGGAGGTTTAATGCCTTCCCTGTCTGCCTGGGAGAGGTGAGCAGCGGGAGATGCTCGGAGACCAGCAGAGGGGATGCGGGATGGGTGCTGGGGCACGCTCGGGGAGCCGACGGGGCTCTTGGCGCTGCGGCAGGCTGCCTGTCCTCACCGCTGGTGGGACGGGGCCGCTCGGCACCTTCCTTGGCCTCCACACACCCCAGCAAGAGATGCTGCACCCCTCTGCCCCACACCGTGCCCATCTGTGGGGAGAGCCGGGCGTGTCGGGGGCAGCTCCTGTCCCCATGGGTACCCGATGTAGCCCCTCAGAGCTGTCCCTTACCCCAAACACCCCTGTTTCTCCCCAGCTTGGGCCCCAGGCTCTGCTGGTGCCCCAGTGGCTGGGGAAGAGTGAACTGGCTTCGCCCAACTCCCAGGGCTCTGGTCTGGCCCTCGCTCAGCCAGCGTGAGGGTTTCTCCTCCTTTTGGGATGCGAAGCAAAACGCTGGGCAGATCCGCTCACGCGCAGCCCGATCCCAGCAGCGAGGCTGTAAATAGATCCCTGGGAGCTCCCGCGTTTATCCGCAACGTGAGCGTGTTCTGGTTTGGAGATCCATTGCTTACCCCCTACCCACCCCCCCCCCCACCCCCCCCCTTTGCAAATTCCCTTTGGGATCTGAACGCAACCGGGCTCCTCCTGCACCGCGTTATTGCGGCGAGGGAAAACACGCGCCGGCTTGCGCGCGACGCCCTCACGTTTGCAGCTGCGGCGCGGAGCCGAGGGCAAAATGAATCCCTGCTGATGGTGGAGTTAACGCCTTGGTGGGCGAGCGGCGAGGCAGAGCCGCAGCGGGCTGTGCCCCTGCAGGGATGGGTGGCAGCGCTTTCCCCCCCCCCCCCATCCTGGTATTTCTGGCCGGGTGAGCAGCCAGAGGGATGCACTGGCTGGAAATCCGGCCACTTGCGCTTAGCTGCTTAAATGGGAGCTTAGCGGCTCAGCAAAGCTGTCCCCAATTATCTGCTGGGGGCTGAGCAGCGGAGAAGAGGGGGCTGATGTCTCTCGCAGCGGATTTTGGAGCAGAAATTCCCCGTGCTCAACGCCTGCTAAAAATTTGCCCCCCTGGCTGACCCCCCCTTCACCCCCGTCATGAAGGTGTCGTGTCCCCAGAATGGGTGGCCTTGCTGCCCTGAGCCCCCTGCATCCTTCCCCCACCCTGAGGGTGTGTAGTGGGGAGATTTCCCCATGGATGAGCAGCCCCTGTGCTGCCCCAGCCTTGACTCCTGGTTTTTCCCCATCTTGATGCTCTGGGCAGCATTAAATGGGGGGAAAGAAAATTCACCTGGGATTTGGGGATACTGTGAGCATCCAGGGCTGCCTCTGGCCATGCAGAGGGGCTTGATGACCCCCCTGGTCTGCTCCCAAGGCACGCTGCCTCCCCCAGCACCCTGCACACTCCTCCAGCTGGGCTGGGCTGGCTGCATGCTCCCGCTCGCTCTCTCCAAGGAACTTTCCTAGAAATTGCTGGATTTATTTTTAGCCGTGGCACGGCAGCACCGGGCTGGGAGGGGATGGGTAGTGGTGGATGGCGGTGGCACGGGAGGCCCACGCCGTGTCGGTGTGTTCCCACCGCCTTGGCCCGCTCCTGCCCTGGGAAGCAGGGGGCTGGGGGGGTCTGGCCCCGCGGTGCCTGTCCCCCATTGCAGCGGTGCTGGCCAGATCCTGGCCCCGTTGGGTGTGAGGGAGAGGATGAGGATGGGCTGTGAGGAGAGCTGCTTCTGCTCGCACAGGGCTGCTGCCCCGCTTGGGGGGCGAGGCTCCCCCAGACCCCTCTCACCAGTGCTGGCCCCCAGGATCTGCCTCCCCCAGTGCTACCAAAGCTCCGGCTCCTGTGGCGTGACTGGGATGGAGGCGATGCTCCTCCGGCTCGGTGGGAGGATGGGTTTGGGGAATGTGGGGGGCTGAGGCTGTGGCTGGTTTGGGAAGGCTGTAGGGGGCAGGGAGGGTCAACACGGACAGTGGGACCAGTGGGACCGCTGGGGACAGCGAGGGTGCTGCGAACAGGCACCAGTGGGACCACTGGGACACCGGGGGCAGCAGGCATCAGGTGCTCTCCGGAGCTGGTGACCTTTTCTGGGTTGAGGGATCCTCCCAGTGTAGGGACAAGCCACCCCAACCCTTTCCCACCCTCCACGATGGGCTCTGGCATCCCCCGCCCTGCACCGTGCCTGGCCAAGGGCATCTCTGCTCCTGCATCCCCAAGAGTCCCCCGTGGCCGTGGTGCATCAGCGGGGTCCCCGAGCCCCATCCCTGGGCTGACCCAGGGACCAGGAGGTGAAAATCACCCGGTGTGGGCTGGGCAGGGGGTGAGGGCAGCGGGTACAGGCAGGAGGTACAGGCAGGAGGAGGAGGACCCTGGCTGCGAGGCCGGTTGGCCCCTCGCTGTGCAGGTTCATCCCGGGAGGCTGCAGAGCAGGAGCTGCTTTATCCCACCATCCCGCCACCACAGGATGCTCTCAGCCCTCTGCGGTAACACCGAGCCCCATCCCGCCACCAACTCGGGCACGGGGGGCCATGTACCCCCAGCTCCGCCAGTTCCAGGCTCCTCTCTTCCACCTCATTTCACTTGATTATTATTTTTTCTTTAGCAATCATGAAGCAAAACGGGGCTCTGTGCGCCCCAGTATCCCCCCGCTCCCGCCTGACCCACTTAGCGGGGCCATCTGGTCCCTGCGCGGGCAAAGCGGATTAACCCTGCGGCCGGGGATCAGGGCTGGGACACTGCCACCGCCCCGGGGCTCTGCCGTGGGTGGCTCTGCCGTGGGTGGCACCACCGGCACCGCCACAGCCCTTGCCCGGGCTCCCGGGGTCCCTGGGGGGTCCGGCTCTGGGGGGATCAGCCGCATCATGAGCCCCTGGCCAGGGAGGGGACCCCTGGCAGCCCCGTGTGCCCGCACCCACCAGGCTCCCCCGTGGGTCTGTTGTGTCACCCTCTGCCTACAGCTTCATCCATCCGTCCCTCTGTCTGTCCGTCCGTCCACCCAACTAATGGTGCAGGGATGCACCTACCCACCCTGGTGTGCACCCCTCCATCTGTCCATCCACCCATTGTCCATCCGGCCATCCGGCTGTCCATCCGTCCACCCGTCATCCATCCATCATCCATCTGTCCGTCCATCATCCCTCATCATCCCTCCATCCCCCATCCCGCCCTCCCTCCCTCTCTCTGTCTTTTCACCCCCCCACACCCCCAGCTGTGCACCCACCCGGCCAGATGTGCCCCCCTCGGCCTCCCATCCCTCCCCCCATCCCCCCATCTGTCCCCCCACACCCTCTGCCCGCCCCTCCCGGTGCCCCCCCGTGCCCTTTCCCTCCTTTTTCTCTTTTCCCCCCGTTTTTTTTCATTCTTCCCTTCCCCTGTTTTTCATTTTTCCTTTTTTTTTTTTCGCTTTTCTTTCCTCTTTTCCCTTTTTTCTCCTCCCCTCCCCCCTCTTTCCCATTTCTCCCCCCCCCCCCCCCGCCCCCCCCCGGTCTTTGCTGCCCCCTGCCGGCCGCGAGCTGCCACCGCCCCACCCCCGACACCACCAAGCCCCGCCCATTTCCCCGCCCCTCCGCGCTCCGCCCCGCCCCGCCCGTCACGCGCCGCGCGAGTTCCGGATGCGGGCGGTGCGCGGCGCGCGCAGGTGGGGCGGGGCGGGGCCGTGCGCGGAGATGCGCGGGGGGGAGGGGGGGGGCAGAATTGGGGAGGGGGGTGCGGGGTTTGGGGGGGGGCAGAGCGAGGTGCGGGGGTGCCGCTTGGCCCGGTCCCCCCTCCCCGTCCCGGTTCTCCTGCTCGTGAAGGCGGAGCTATCTCCGACCCGACCCGAGCTTTGCGGTGCGCGGGGGGGGGGTGTGTGCGTGTGTGTGGTGGTACGGGGTGCCCCCCCCCCCCCATGCACCCCCCGGCCCCGAGTGGGGGTCTCCGCGCACCCCTGTGCCACCTCCCGGGGGTGCCCGTGTCCCGGGAGCATCGTTCCGGTCGGGGTGCGTGTACCGGGCCCCCCGCGGGTCCTGCCGGGCCCCCGGGGCTGGTACCGGGGGGTAGCACCGGGGGGGGGGGGCTATTAATTACCGGGTCAGTGGGCTAGTACCGGGGAGGGGGTGGTTTATTACCGAGGCGGGGTGGTTTATTACCGGGGGGGGTGGTTATTACCGGGGCGGTGGGTTATTACCGGGAGGTTTGTGGGTTTGCAGACGTCCCGTCCAGCAGGGCCGGGCATCCACATCCCCAATGCCGAGAGGAGCCGGCGCTGGGCCATGAGCAACGCCACGGCCCCCACGGCCCCGGGCACGGCGGGCGACTCGCTGGTGGGCTACGTCCTGGGACCCTTCCTCCTCTTCACCCTCCTCGGCGCCCTCCTGGCCGCGGTGAGTGGGGTGGGCAAGGCAGGGGGTGGGGGGGCCAAAACGTCGTCCGGTGCCCCACGCCCGCTCACGCCTTCCCCTGCTCTCCTTGCAGGTGATGTACGTCCAGAAGAAGCGGAGGTGAGCGTGGGGGCGTGGGGCTGGGGTTGGGGGGCTTGTGTGGGGCCAGTCACCGCTCACCCACCGTCATCCCCCTGCCAGGTTTGACCGCCTGCGGCACCGGCTGCTGCCCATGTACAGCTACGACCCGGCCGAGGAGCTGCAGGAGTCCGAGCAGGAGCTGCTGGTGGAGGCAGAGGAGGCCCGGGTGGGTGAGCTGCTGCGTTTTGGGGATGGGAGTTTGGTTTCGGGGATGAGTCCAGGTGGGGCGGCTGCGTGGGTCACTCACTGACCGTGCACGGTGCTGCTGGGAATTGCTATTTATTTTTTTTTTTTGGCGTGAAAAAAGCAGCGTCAAGCAGCGCTAAGGGAGCCCACGGGGGCTGTCGAGCCTGGGTGGGAGCCCACAGAGCCAGCCTGCCCTTTGGGAGCCAGGCGAGGGTTTGGGTCTAATCCGGGGATTTTTGGGAGGGCTGAGCTATGCGGCCAGTGCCTGCGAGCCAGGGGCTTCTCCACCCACCATGACACCGTTCAGGGTTGCTTTGCCCCCCCCCCCCGTGCTTGGCACCGGCGGGGGTCTGGCCGGGGGCCACCCGCCATCCCCTCCCAAAGCTGCCCGGCGTGCTGAGGGGTTCTCTCTGTTGCAGGTGATGCCCAGCTGGGGGGGACCCTCGCCCCACCGGCCCCCGCGCAGGGACTGGAAGGCCTGATGCTGCCCGGAGAGCTGGGGCCGAATCCTGCCCGCAGGAGGCCAGGGAGGACGGTGTCAGCACCGGCGCTGCTGCCTTCGCCGGGGAGGGCAGGATGCGCCCACGGTAGCGTGGCGATGCCGGCGGCCGCTGCCCGAAAGCGATCCCACCCCGCGAGCACCGACGGTAACGGGTTGTCTCCCACTTCAGCGCCTATTTTTGCCTTTTTTTTTTGCTTGAACCGCCCCGCCAGCCCCTTAAAATGCACCGACGAGGCTGGCTGGGGCTGGCACCCTGGCAGGGGAGCCGCGGGGTGCCGGGGCTTTGCTGGGTGCAGAGGGCAGGGCGCCCGTGGAGGAGCAGCGCGGCGTGTGCTGGAGCAAATAAACGTGTTTCTCTGGATTCGGCCACGAGCCTCCCGCGTCGGGCAGGGAGGGTTTTCAGCAGCACAAGGGCTGCCGGACCATGGGCCAGCCCGACGTCCGGGGGCTCAGCACGGCGCGTCCCTGCTTTGGCAGCGTCGTGACTCGGTTTGGTAATAAAAAGGTGTCGAGGTTGGGAGTTTGGGGGGGGGGGGGGGGGCGGGCAGCAGGGTTTTGCCTGTTTGTGTTTCCATCAGCAGCTCCCGTCCGTGTCCCCGCGGAGGATGGCTGGCACCGTCACGGATGTCCCTGTGGAGAAGGCACCGTGCGGAGCGGGCGCTCCGTGCCCGTGGGCTCTCCCGGCATGGAGAAAACCTGCTCCCACCCCGCTGCCGGGGGCTGGACCCCAGCCAGAGTCAAGGGCAGAGGCGTCAAACATCCATAAAATGTTTTATTCAAGTAACTGCAAATAGGAACCCAAAAGGTCGTTAACAGTGGACCAAAAAAAAAAGAAAAAAAAAAAAAACAAACCCAAATCCCAAATTTTGCCCAACCGGGGCTGCCTGGCACCGACCTCCGGTCCCGCTGCAGCCGTTGTCCAGGGGGTGGCACAGTGTGGGGAGCATCCCGCAGTCCCCCCACCCCACCGCCCTGCCAGCCTCTATCCCTTGGAGCAGCAGAGCAACCTAGACCTTAAAATAACAGTTTTAAAAAAAAAAAAAAAAAAAGCCCAAAAAAGGGGAAGGAAAAAATACCCCTACAGCCCCCAGCAACACCCCGAAAAAGGAAACACCGAGCCAACGGTGCCCCAGCAGCCGGCACAGCAGCAGCACGTCTGAGTTCAGAGAGCAGAACTTAAATATCCAGAGGTAGTTGTGAATGAAAAGAAAAAAAAAAAAGTACTAAAAAAAAAAAAAAATATATATCTCAGAACCTATGAGGAAAGGTCCACCCCGAGCCGGCCCCACTTGGGCACCCCCAGGACGGGCACCGAGCCCTGGCATCGCTGCGGGAGCTGCTCGCCCACACACACAGTGCAGTCGCCCAGGACTGGGGGGGTTGGGGAGGGATACAAGGGGGCTTTGCCCGTGGTAGCAGCAGGCCAGAGTGAAGGTCTAATGCATTTGGGGGTCTCGCCTTTGCTGAACAGCCCCCCCCCCCCCCCAACTTTTCCCTGCAAAGGTCCTGGGGCAAAGCCTGGTGCTGGGCGGGGGGGGGGACACGACGACGACACCAGCACCCGCTTTGGGTCGGTGAAGTCGCTGCACTGGGGAGTGGGGGGGGGGGGGGGCAGCAAAGGTGGGGGACCTAGACCCACCTCCATGCCAGGCACCCCCTTTGCCAGTGGGGCTGCCCCAAAAACCCAGCACTAGGGAGAGGAGGGGAGCCGGGGTGGGCTATTTTCCAGTGCTGCCGTTGTCCGAGGATGAAGAAGGAGCGGAGGAGGGAGGAGGAAAAAGCCAGGGCGGTGCAGTGGGTTTCTCCCCGTCCCTCTCCCCCGGCCGCCGAGGACGCGGGACCGTCAGGCAATGAGGTAGCGCCGGTTCGGGAGGGTTCACTGCTCCTCCTCGGATGACTCCTGGGAAATGTTCACCTCTTCCTCGTCCTGCTGCTGCGAGGCAAGGGAGTGTGGTTGGGGGGGGTGGTGTGTGTGTGCCAGGGGCTGCAGGCACCCCCCCGTTGCTCCGGGATGAAGGGCTGACCAGGCACATCACCCCCCTTGTGCAAAGAGGGAAACTGAGGCACCAGCATCCTCCTGGATTTGGGGACTGGCCCTTGCTCCGAGTTTACCCATTACGGGTTAAATCCCAGGTAAGAAACCCCCCCGGGTGGGCTCGCAGCCCCACACCCTGCGAGTGTGGGTCCCCCCCTGGTTCCCAACGCCACCGAGGTGTCCCCCAGCTGCCACCGGAGGGGGGGGGGCAGGTGGGGCCGGTGGCGGCAGGACCAAGGGTCCGTGTCCGGCCCCACGCGCTGGGGTGGGCGGCCGTGAGCATCGTGGCCCCGCACGCGGCGGTGAGTCAGGGCTGAGTGTGAGCGTGAGTCAGCGGCGGCCCCCGCTTCCTCCCGCTTCATTCATAAAAAAGCCGCTGTGGCTGGTGGCTGCCAAAGCGGGACACCGTGTCCCCGGCACAGCCCTGCCGGCATGGGACAGGCTTGGTCCCCACCCTGCCGAACCAGCTCGCCACCCCGCGGTCCCCAAAACAGCCCCTGGTGCTGTCACACGCGTGCAGGAGACCCCAGGAGACAAAACCCCCCCCGCTCCCACCCCAGCCACTTGGTTTGTAGCCCGGATGGCTCAGCCCCTTGCCCTCTGCGAGGAATTTAAGTGGGAAAAGGTGTAAAAAAAAACCCCTCATGGGGCAGAGCAATCGCACCCTGAGGGTGCTCTTGGGTGGCTTCTGTGTCCTGGCGCCTGGTGGCAGCTCCTGGGCATGGGGACAGTGGGGCGTGCGTGGCGGGAAAGGAGGTGAAACCTGCTCCCAACCATCCGGGTGATGCTCGTGGGTGCCCGGCAGCCACCTGAGCTCCCACAGGGCTGCAAACCGATGGTGTGGGGGGGGGGGGGAAGAGCGGAGAGGGGGGGGGAAAATGAAATGGAGAAGGGGAAGCACAAAATAAGAGGGTGGCTGCAGCGTGCAGCGGGGGGGGGGTGGCTGCGCACGCAGGCTGCAGGAATGCCGGTGACGCAGCGGGCGCCCGGGCAGGCGTGTGCCAGCATGCCACCGAGGCAGGACCAGCCACCTCCTGCACGCTGCTCCCAGGGGAGCCGCGATGGCTCAGTCCCCAAAGTGCCAGCACCGGGGTGCAGAGCGGCCAGGTTCGGAGCCCATTCTGTGCTACGCTGTGCCCCCTTTTTGCTCATGGCTCTGCTCTCCCCCAGCCTGGCAGCATCTACCGCACGCTTGTGGGGACGACCAGGGGGGCTGCCATGCCCCCCAAAGTGCCCAGCACCCTGCCAGGAGGGAGAAGGAAGCGAAGAGCCCACTCACCGATTTTTTGGGTCGGCCTCGAGGTTTTCTCCCTGGTGTGACTGCAGCTTTCTGAGCAAAACAACAACAAAGACCTTTTGGTCAGGCTGGGGCCATCTCCTCATCCCCAGGGTGCTGCTGGGGGGTGGCCGGCGTTCCCTTTCCTCCTACCCACGACTGCCAAATTCATCACCCCAGTGGCATCTCCCGGGCTGCTGCACCCAGGTGGTCCCGGGGCTGCAGCCAGGCCCCCCCTGGCCCCCCTCGCCACTGGCTTCCAGCCCGGGGACGCCCCAGCCCCGTGACTCACGGGATGTGAGTCGCGTGTTTTTGCGAGCAGGTTTGTCACGGGTGTCCACATGCTGACACACGCGGTTCCCAGCTCCTCCCCACCTTCCCTGGGGGCCGGCACTGAGACACCCCCCACTCACCCCTCCCCCCCCCAAGGGGTATATCTGCCATAAATTGTCTATAATTGAGCTCAAAATGGATCCGTCGTCCCAGCGCACGGCTGCTTGGCCAGAGCTGTCCCCCTCCCCAGCCACCTACCCTGCCTTTTGGGGTGGCCTTGTTTTTACTGCCCTTCGGCCGTCCGCGGGGTCTCTTGGGGGTCGGGGCCTCGCTGGGCTCCTGCTGGAGGGAGAGCAGAAGGGAGGGTCGCTGCAGATTGGGGGTCCCCAGGGAGGGATGTGTGCCCGGCGTGGCTCCCAGTGCAGCGGAGCACCTCGGGATACTCCAGGCTGCGACCCCTGTTCTCCCCAGCAGACCCCACCGGGGCAGAGATGCTCTTGCACGTGGTACTGGGCGCACTGGTTGCACTGGGATCGGCGGTCGGGCACAGGCTCCCGCGTGTCCTTCAGCCGGGCACGTACATGACCTGTCCCACCCCGGCATTAATCGCCCGGCTTAGCCGTACGGTCCCCACTGGTTTCGCAGCCCCGAACCCCAACTTGCTGCCGGTGCTGCTGCCTGGTGAAGGGTCGGGGAACGGGTAAATTGCCTTTTCTGCAGGGAAAATGATGTGCACAAACCCCACCTGCCCTGGGAGGGGGGAGCTGGGCCGGGGAGGGGCGGGGGGGCTTTGACACTATAAAGGCTCCAGCAGCATCTTATCCCTCTGAGCAGCTTTTGCTAATGGGGCTTTAATTAGCCCATCTGCAAAGGCAGGATCAGCTACAGCCCGGGGAGGAGCAAGGGGAGGCCTTGAGCCCTTCCCTGGGTGAGGAGGAGCTCTGGGGTGTTGCAAGGGTGGGGGGGGCTGTGAAGCCCCCCAGGAGATGCTGCCTGAAGGGAGGTAGCAGGAGCTGTACCATGGGCATCCCCATCCCCGCCCAGGGAATGGTGCTGGGATGTGAGTTGAGGGGGGGGCTTGTCCTTGCTGCCCCGTACTCTGGAAGGTGCCCAGCCCCCGAGGGCATCGCTGCAGGCAGAGGCGCCCAGTGGGGTGCCCCCCCCCCCCCCCCTTCCTCCCAGGGGACCCCATGTACCTGTGGCTTCTTCCTGGGCCGCCCCCGGCCCCTCTTCTCCGACACGTCCTTCTCCCCCTTGGAGGCCAGGGCCTGGCTGGATTTGGCGCTGGATTCGCTCATCGTCCTTCCAGCAGCGGTGAGGAGGAGCGGGAAAGGGGAGGAAGGTTGGTCAGCAATGGCCCACGGATGGGGCAGGCGGGTGCTGGGGGCCACGGCAGTGACTCACGGGGCTGCGAGGGACGAGCGGAGCTGCCGGACCCTCCCGCAATCAGCCTGGCCGGGGCTGTGCCCCTGCTGCCCGCTGCCCCTGGGTAAGGATGCTCGACCCCCCCCCACCTGCTGCCTGGCCCCTCTGCAGGGATGGGGGTGGCTGGTGGGGTGTCAGCACGGACAGGAGGTGACAAGGACCAGCATTTCCCCCTCTAAGAATGCCTGTTAGAATTAAAATTCTGAAAAGAGCAGATTCTGCCCTACTCCAGCCCTTCCCAGAGGCTCACCCGCATCCTGCTCCTCTCCCCGCATGGAGCGGGGACCAGCCCGTGCCCAGGGCACTGCCGGAGCTGGCAGGGCCCGTGGTGGAGGAACCAAAAGCATCGCTAAGAGCTACGCCTAGAAGAGACCCCCACCGATATTTTTTAACCCCTCAAGCCCATTTGGCAGCACCACGCCGTGGGGTGCGGGGATTTTCTGCCCCAGAGATGCAGAGCACCTCGGGCGGGCACGACCCTTCCTCCCGCCGCCGCCAAGCCGGTATCTGCAAAACCGCCCCTGCTGCCCCCACGTCCCTCCTGCAAACAGACCTTTGGCCTGTGCCGGCCCCCGACGTGCATCCCCCACGGCGCAGTGAGCCCAGGCCAGCGCTGACGTACCGGGGATGGAGCAACGGGACAGTCCCCTGGCAGCGGGACCCCACTCTCGTGGCACTAATGACCGGCCCCACGCGGTGGCTGCTGCTTTCACGCCAGTTGGGCGAGGATTTGGGTGCTTGGACCTCCCCGTCTCACCCATCCCCGCTCCCTACCTTCCCCCAAGGTGGGTTTGCAGCTCTGTTCCTCTCGGGGATGCAACCTGCATCCTCCCATCGCTGCCTGGGGAGCGAGAGGAAGCGGCTGCGGGGCAAGGTCCTGCCCCAAGCCCACAGCACCGACACCCCGCTGAATTAGGCCGTGCCCCAGTGCTAAGGCAGCTCCTGGGGGCCCCAGCAGGCGTTTGGGGAGCAGCAGCTTGGCCAGCCCTTCCCACAGAGCCTGTCTTCTTTTGCCAAGAGGAGGAGAGCGGCTCCAGATTTAATCTGGAGTCCTGGAAATCCCAGACACGCTGCTGGCACTGGCAAGTTGGAACAGGATGAGCTGTAGGATGGCACCGGGGGCCTTTGGGCATCCCCCCAGGGGTGCCAGGGTGCTGGAAGGGTGGTGCAGGCTCCCACAGCCCTGCTCCCCCCCATGCCACCTCAACACCCAGCACTGCTGCGCCCAGGGTGGGATGCTGCACCCCTGACCCTGGTCCTGCCATCCTAAAGGGACAGGTATCACCTGGCACTTGTCCTTGGGAGGCTGCGTTGTCCCCTCCCCTGTGCATGTCCCAAGGGGCTGGATGGCTTCCCTTGCTCATCTGGAAATCCCACAGAGGAAAAGGCTCCAGCTTCCCCCTCTCCACCTCCACGCTTCCCCAGGGGCGCAGGGAAAAACGGCTTTTCCAGAGCTGTGGGGCTGGTTCCACACCCAGCTCCCAGCCCAGGAGCCAGGAGGATGGGCTGTGGGCTGGAAGGGAACAGGATTGCTACCGCAGCCCCGGCGCCTGCTCTGCCCCTTGGTCGGGCGACCGTGGCCACGCAGAGGGGGGGGCACCTGCTCCCAGCGGCGATGGGACGGTTCCCAGCAGAACCAGGGCCACGAGAGCAGCGTCCCGCTCTCGCTGCCTGTAAGCGCGGGGCTTGGAGCTGCCTGGGAGACGTGGCTAGAAAACCACAGCGTTGCCCTGGGATGGAGGGTGCAACCCCCCTGGGCCACCTCACCCCCCGGGGACCGTCCCTGCACCCCTTGCCCTGGGTCTGACCCACATCTCCGGAGCACGGCAGCCCCCAGCCCGACTTCTCCTGCCGGGACAAGGCTGCGTGCCCAGTCTGGCGCGCAGAGAGCGGCTCTCTCCCTACCTCTGCCTACGGGGTTAATAACGTGTAGTTTTGAGCAACTGGTTTCAATTTGGATGGTGTTAGAGTGGCGCTACCAGGGAAAGCGGGGCTGCCGGGGAGGGGGTGTGGGGGGCAGCAGGGGTGCTGAGCCCACCGCCTCCGGGGGTGCTGAGCCTCATCAGGGTGGCTGAAGCGGGTGTGGGCGAGACGTGCGGTGCGAGGAGCCGCGGTCAGACCTTCGAGGCTTTTCAAAAAACACGCGTCAGCTCCCGCTCCCCTCTGGAAGTGACTCACGAGTGCAGAACAACAACAACAAAACCCACCCTCGGATTCTTTCTTTCTTTTTTTTTTTCTTTGGGAGACAGAAACCATGCTGTTGTGTAAACACCCCGAAAATATTACTCACAGCATCCCAGAGCCCTTCAAGGAGTCTCTTAGAAAAAAAAAAAAAAAAAAAAGAAGTGTGGTTTAGATTTAAGAAAGAAAAACGCCGGCCGGCTGACCGGGGGCTGGGAAGGGTTTGTCTCTTTTTAAGTCAATCTTTGTCAGAGGAAACGCAGCCTCCGAGCCGTGCTGTACCCTCTCCCGGAGCTGGAAACAGATGGGCCCAGTATGGCCCCCACCCTGCCGCGCTCTCCTCCGCCCCGACGGGGACGGGCACGGGTCCCACGCGGCGGATCCGGCCAGGGATGCTGAGGGGACCCTCCCTGCCGTGGAGACGCCACCGGCTACGGTCCCCCGAACCAGAGCCTGCCATCACAAAGTTGTTGGTGCTGGGGAAAGTACCCACACATCCCACCCGGCCCTCCGCCACCTCCGAGCCCTCCCCAGGGGCTCTGGAGCTGAAACCACCCCGAGGGACCCAGGGCTCCATGTCCTGCTCTGGCAGAGGGGGATGAGGCAGAGGATGCCCAAGTGGGAGAGGGGGATGCTCCTTCTCTCCCACCCCAGCACCTTCCCAGCCAGCACCCATCCTCCCAGGAGCAGCCCCAAGGGCTCAGGACGATGTTCCCTGGCTCGATGGCACCTGCCCAGCCCCAGGAGTACCCCAAGCCCACGGGACGATGCCAGGCACACGGCGGGAAGCAGCTCTGGCCCCGCTCATGTGCATCAAAGCCGTACAGGAGGGAGGGAGCAGTTGTGTTGCCATGGAGGAGAGGAAGCAGCTGAGAGAGAGAAACCTTTCCACGCAGGGAGGAATCGGTCAGAGATGAGGGCAGGGGACTGCTGGGCTCCCCGAGGCTGGGAGGGATAAATCTCTGGAAGGTTTGGAGGTGAAGGGGCTACATCTGCCTCTCGACTGAAGGTGTTGGGGGAAGAAAATCTTGGCTCTCCATCCCCGTGGATGGTGAGCCGCCAGACTTTCCTCCCCCAGCCCCATCGGCTCCCTCTGCTCCACAAGACGAGCCGGGCCGTTCTCAGCAGCCGCTTCTTGCACAAGCGACGGTTGGGTTGCAAAAGAGCCAACCTGGCCCCTCGGAGCGATGCTCCCCCCTGCCCCTGGGCCTGCTCCTGCCTTCCCCCACCCGCCCGCGCTGGCTTACACCTCTCTGTGCAAATAACCCCATAAATCCCCTGCTCCTGCCACCTACTCTTAGATTAAACAAACCAGCCCAGGAGAAGCAGGGAGACAGGCGGGTGGCTTAGATCTTAAAAAAAAAAAAAACCAAACCAAAACCAAAACAACCCAAAACCAACAACCAAATCTCTTCACGCCCAGGAAATCTAGCCTGATTGCAGCTGGAGAAGGATCCCGGCCGCACCTCCTGGCAGAGGGAGGACGGGAGAGGGAGGAGGGGAAGAAATAGTGGAGCAGAAGTTGAAGAGCCTGTTCGGCCGGGGTGCGAGGGCTGGGAAGGGATGTGCGCGGCTCCTCATTAGGACAAGCCCTCCGTGGGGCTGCTTTGAAGCCCCCCCCCCCCCCCCCCCGGCCAGCTATTAAGGAAAGTCCAACCTCTCCCCCCCCCCTCCTTCCTTCCTGGGCATGCATAATAAAAGGAAGTGATAAAAGAAAGGAAGGAGGGAGGTGGGGGAGAAAGAAAAGAGGCAGGAAGGGCACCATCACATGCTTTGTGAAGCCCCTGTCCTGCGGGGTATAATAAAACCCCGGGTGCAGCCAGCCCTGTGTGGCATCACCCCCCCGGCGGGGAAGGGCTGGGGGGGGGGGGGGAGGGTTGCGGGGAACAGCGTGGGCAACTAACCGGGGGGGGCTACTGAGCCCCAGCACTGCAACTTTGCACCGGTCTGTGTGTAACACACCCCCCCTCCCCGCCTCAAAGCCCCTCGCACCGCTCCCCGCCCCCCCCGCACCTTGCACCGTCCCAGCCCCACGCGTGGTCCCGACCCCCCCGCACTTTACACCGACCCCCCCCCCCCCCACGCACCCTGCGAGCCCCAGGCATGGGGGGGGGTGCCCAGTACCAGCGGCTGGGGCTGCACCCCGGGGCCGTGCGACTTCCCCCCCCCCCCCCCGGAGCGGTGCGGGGCTTTTGCGTCCCCCCAAACCGAGTAAGTGGAGCAAAAGTCCCACCGCGCTGGGAGCGGCGGGCAGCGGGGACCCCCGCCCTCCCCCCGGCAGCCCCGCCAGGTGCATCACCCTATTAATAACAATAATTAATAACAAGAATAATGAAGAGAGGCATTGCAGAGCCGGCCCGCCGCACGCACACACGCGTCCTTGCAAACACAGAGCAAACCGGGGGGCGATCGTGCACAGCATGCGGGGGGGCGGGGAAGGAAAGCAGACCCCAGGTCCCCCCCACCCCAGCACCCCCCGGCCCTCCCCCGCACCCCCCGGAGCAGAAAGGAAAGAGGAAGGCCGGCACTCACAGTCAGCTTGATCTCGGAGCTGGGTGCTTGGGGTGGGGGTTTTTTTGGGTGGTTTGGGGGGGGGGGTTGGTTTTGGTTTGTTTTTTTTTTTGGTTTGTTGGTTCTTTTTTTTTTTTTTTTTTTTTTTTTTTTTTTTTTTTTCCTGGCGTGTCTGTGTTGTGAAGCGAATTAAACCCCCCCCTCCCGGCGGCGGCGGCGGCGGCGGCGGCTGCTGCTGCTCGCAAATGCGGATCTGAAAGGAGAAGGCAGAGAGAGAGGCTGCGACTCACACACGCATCCACAGCTCAGCCAGGCCCCCCTCTTATTTATATAAATAATAAAGAGAGAGAGGGAAAAAAAAAAAAAAAATTGCTCCAGGAGGAAGGAAGCTGGGTCAAAATCATTTGCAGGGAACGAGGAAAAAAAAAATAAAAGGAAAGAAGGGAGGGGGGGGGAAGAAGGGGGGATGGGGGGGGGGGGGGGTAAAGGAGCGAGCTCCCAGCCTTACTGGAGGGGATCCAGCTGCTAAAAATAGCAAAATCACACTCGAAATTAAATAAGGGCAAACAGGCTAAGGGGAGCTTCCAGCCCTTGCGGAGCGGGGAGAGGAGGAGCCGGGGCTGCATCACGGCCGGCGGGGGCGGGCGGCGGCGGGGCCGGGAGCGATAGGTCCGTTCAAAGGGCTGCGGCGGGCGGGCGGCGGCTGCTCCCCCCCCCCGAGCCCCGGGGCTGGCGGAGGGTCCGCCCGGGGAGGGGCTGGAGGCAGCGCCGGGGGAGGCTGGAGCCCCCTCCGGGCTGGGATGCTCCAGGGATGCTCCTGGCTGGGGGCGGGAGGGGGGCGCGGGTACCCCTCGGTGCCGCTGGGTAACCCCCCGGGCTGTGTCCGTTCCCCCCCCCCCCCCCGCCTCACAGAGGGTGTTTTGGGCTGGTGGGGGGTGGCATCCCCGTGGGGACAAGCACCGGCCGGGGGCTTTGCCACGCACCGGCACTGGTGGGCAAAGCGCGATGCTCTTTCCTTTTGCTGTCTCCCTGCCAGGGTAGCACCCCCAAAAAAGCCTCCGGTCCCCATGTGGGGGCACCAGCAGTGGGTGCTTCACCCCCGGAGCCTCCCAGGGCTGGCTGGGTTTTGTCGCGGTGTTAATTTAATTTTTTTTTTTTTTTGTTGGGGCATCAGTGCAGAAATGGGAGGCCGGGTCGTGCACGGGGTTTTGGGAGGCGGTGAGGGGCCCTGAGGCTCTTCCCGGGGTTTAAGCAGACGATGGGCAGTAAAAGAGCTTCGTTCTGAATTCCTGTGATCTATTTTGGAAGTGGTTTAGGTCCGTCTGGAGTAGGAGCTGAGATCAGGTAGGTACACAAAAACCGAGACACCCCCCTTGTGTCAGGGGCAAGGTTTTCCAAGGCATGCCAGGCATTTGGGATCTCATGGTGGGAACCAAGGAAAATCCAGAGCTCAGCATCCTCTCGGTGATGGGACTGTGCGAAATTCCCCCGAAATGCTGTGGAAACTCCAATCACAAATTTAAAGGAAACTCTAATGTAGGTGCTTTTGACCATCCTGGTGCTGAGGGTCAAAATCTGGAGTTAGGAGCTGAACTTTAGACTGGCTGAGGCTGGATTGAAGTTTCAGGAGAGTTTTTTATTAAAAAACAACCCCCACTTTTAAAAATGTGAAACTTGGAAGTATCAATATCTGCAAAACTTCTTCAGCAGGGAAGATTTATGCTGTAAAAAGAAACAAATCAACCTGAGCCAGGCTTGTGGCACTTTTGCTAGTTGTTATCTGGATTTTTAAAATCCCCTGCAAATTCCCCTGCCTAAAACACAATCAAAGCAGTGTCCCTTCCTGACGATTAAAAAACGAAAGCAAAGAGGGCGAAAAGGGAAAAGCCCCTGTAAGAGGCTGACCTGTTTTCAAACGCCTGCAAAAAAAAAAGCAGGCATCACCCTGCGTGCACTGCTGCGTTTTGGGGCTGAGCCGACCTGGGAACGGGGGTGAGTCTCCTCCACCCGAGAGCCTTGCATCTGGGCAAGGTGGTGTTTGCAGACCCAGAATGTGTGTGTATATACATATATTATTATTATTTTTGGCTAAAATGGGTGTTCCCCTGGCTGCAGGCAGCCCTGCCTGGGTTTGGAGGTGCCAGGGTACCTTCTGCCTGCAGCAGCCCCAGCCCTGCCCACGGCCGTGCTCGGGCTTCCCCCACTCTGCCATGAGCCTGGCGAGGAATTTGGTTTCTGTCCCTGGCAGAGACTCGTTGTTATTAATATCCCTCGTTATTTACCCTGCGGCCGGTGAATGGCTGTAACCGGATTGCTGCGAGCAACCGGGGTTCCTCTTTCTTGCTTTGATCCCCAAAACTTTCGGCAATTCCCCACTCGCCAAGCCCACGCTGGAGCCAGGTTCACCCCTGCGTGGGGTGACCGCTGGGTCTTTAAAGCAGAACAGTGCTGCGGTGGTCGCCAGAAGCTAAAGAGCTCCCAGCAGCAACGCCCCGATGGGAAACAAGCTCACGACTGGGTGCAATGGGGGGAAATAAAATGAGATTTGGGGAACTGGGATTTGTTTGGTGCTTGGAGCGTGTTTGCCAGGATGGGAGGACTCGGGGGGTTTCAGAAAGAGCCTGGTGATGCACGGCAGAGAGGTCTGCTCCTGCGGGGAGGGGGCTGCAGGGCAGTGCCCCCCAATTTAAACGGAAATCTGTGCACGGTGCCCGTGCGGCGAGGTGAGATGCAGAGCGGTGCAAGGCTGCTTGGGTTCGAGCAGAGGCCGGTGCTGGGCCCAGGATTTCAGTCCGGGAAGATCATTTTCACTTTTGTTTTTGCAGTTTTCCCCGAGTTAAAGCCTGTGGCCGGTGCGGAGCTGAGAGCAGAACTGACGAGGTTCACCCGACCTGCAGCTCAGCTCTGCAGCGAGACCAGAAAGTGAAAATAGCTGGAAACAGAGAAACGAGAAGTGATTTATATGTTTTTTTTTTCCTCCCCATCGCAGCTGAGCCTGGCGCAGGGGGCAGAGGAGCAGCCTGTGCTGTGCCAGGGTCGGTGTCGCACCGAGCGGCGCTGCCCCACGTTGTCCTGGCGAGCCCAACCAGCTGGGGAACCCGCTGGGACGCAGGCAGGGGATGTCCCCAGTCGGGGTGTTTGCGGGGCCAGCTGGCCATGGTGGGAGGGGATGGGGACAGGGACGGGGCCTTTGTTTCCCCTCCCGGCTTTGTTTCCCGATGACCCCATTGATGAAGCCCCATGTGGCCAAACAGCCTCGGACCCACCCTGAAACAGTCTTTTTAATTTGATTAAACAGCTCCTTCCTTCTCACCCACCGAGGCAGGGTGGATTTAGCGCTCACCAGTGCAGTATTTTCCTGTAGCCCTATTCTGGGGACAAATTCCTAAATCACCTGATAAATTATAGGCTTAAAGCTGCTGCTTTTGAGAGCACGAGCCCTGAGTTTGCAGGACACAGTGGTGCCGGCACTGTGGGATGCATGTGCTGCAGATGTGGGGTGCGTGCACGAATTACTGGGTATCCTTCTATTTTGTTAATCAATATTTCAGGGGAAACGGTTGCCCAGTGCTTGGGAAAAGCTTTGCAGGGTGCCCTGAAAAGAAGGTGCTTGAAATTATTCCCTGCTTCTTCAGTTCTGCAACACTGCGGGTGTTGATCGTCTGCCCTCGAAATGCAGCCGCCTCTGGGGGGAATGTGGGGGACCAGAGGGTGGCCCCGGGGGAAGGACACCTCATCCAGCTCTGCCCCACGTCCTGGCGATTGCCACTGAGCCCCACAAAGCTGCATTCGGGATTTGGGTGCCTAATTCCTGCTAATTTCCCTGGGAAAGGGGAAACCGGATCCTCTAAGGCAGCGCTGGGAAAAAAAAAAAATCTCAGTCCAGGTTGTTGGGTAATTGGAAGGGCTACCCGACTAATTAACAGCGTGGTGTGTTTGTCACCTCCAAAGCCCTCTTGAACAACAGTTAATTAATCCGCGTGGTTCTGGGCCTTGCAGGGACATTTTCCTCATTTCACAGATGGGGAAACGTGTGGATCAGAGGGGGTGAGACTAGTTTGAGGCCAGGTAAAGAGCACGTTTTACCGGTGTTAGTGTCCGGTCTGGTTCTCAGGCTGCACCATGTCCCTCTCGGAGGCCTTTGCTCAGCATTGCCGTGATTTTGCTGGCAGGGGAGGTTTCAGTGTGTGCCCGGAGCATCCCCCTGCACCACCCCAGTCCCCAGCTGCATTGTGAGGAGCTTTTGCTGAAGATCCTCCTTCTGGGCAAGTGGTTTCGCAAAGCAACAAGCCACGGGCAGGACCGGGCTCGCTCTGCGAGTGTTCTCGTTTCCAGCACCCTTGGGGGGTTGATGGGGGCAGGGGAGCACGCATTCAGCACGGAGGAGCCCCTCTCCCCACAGCCTCTTGGATGTTCCTGGTGTCTCCAGGGAGGGGCCACAGCTCAGCTGGGAAAATGCAGCTCAAGCACCGGAGGTACCCGAGGCCGGGCAGGAGAACAGCAGCAAGGTCTGGGCTTACTGCTTTGGTCGTGTCTGTCTCTCCCAGTGCAGGGGTTGGCTGAGCTCTGCATGGCTGGGACCAACGTTGATGGCACTGCGGGACCCAGCATCTCTCCAGTCACTGCAGGGATGAGTGGAAATATCCGCATTTCCACCCATTTTTGCTCTTTTTATGCAAGTGATGGCTGCACAAGGAGGAAGGCTCTGCAGATGGGGCCAAGATGATTAACTGCCTTCGTTAATTCTTGCCCAGTGCAATATGATGAGCATCACATTCATCACACTCCGTGTTTCTGACTTCCTCAAGGCACCGCAGGGCTGAACTCCTCCTTCTGGGAGGACATCTCCGGTGTGGAGCATCCTGAGCCCACAGACCTCAGGAAGGGCTTTCCTGAGGTTCACCGTGTCCTGAAGAGTTTCCAGGAGACAAGGAGAAACACTTCTTCCTCCAAGAAGCAGAAGGACTTGCCCAGACCTGTGCGGGAGAGGCAGTATAGAGCGGGCACACAAGGCCCAACCTTCCTCCCGTTGCCGTTACCTCGGAGCTGGCGTGCAAATCCCTGCTGAAATATTTATTACCCGCCGCAATCGATAATTAACCCCCAGGAAAAGACATTTCTGGCAGCCAGCTCCTCTGCTTGATTTCGGAGGGTGGTACGTGCCAAGGTGTGCGGGTCGCTGAACGCCTGCTCCCCACCTGCATCGGGGGGAAAATGGGGTGGAAATGGGGGGGCAAATGGAGTGGAAATGGGGAGAAGGGCTGGCGTGGGCGTTCTTGGATCTCTTGGGAGCCTGTCTTGGGGCAAAGTTGGAGGAGAAGGAAGGGAAAATTATGCCTTACGCCTGTCCCAGCCCTCCAGCGTTGAGGGGCCTGGGCTGACGAAGAGCACGGGTGCCCTTTGTGCCTGGAAAGAAGTGGCCAAATCTGCCCGGATCAAGCCAAACATGTCAGGTGCTGTCTTGTTTTTAAAGCTCTGCTGGGAAGTCACCCCTGGGATGGCTTGGCCGCCTGGGTGGAGGGTCACAAGGCTGCTCCCAGTGCTGCCAGGCGCTCGCTGGGTGATGCCCCCGCCTGCCCCTCCAGCTGTGCTGCCGGCCGTGGCATTTTGTGTTTGCAACTGGGGGCTGGATCCCCTGACTCCAGGAGCTGGTGATTTAGAGGAGAGCATGTTTCCTGCATGAAGCCTCTCTGGCCGTGCCAGAAGAACCAGAGGTGAAGCCACCCCCATCCCCATGGCCCGACATCCCTGATGGGGTTGGGGGGCAGAAACTGGGGAACAGTCGTGGGCCCCTGATCAGCCAGGGTGACCACCACCTGTCCCTGTCCTCACACACACTGTGTCTCATCCTTCCTCCTGTTCAGTCTCTAAAAATCCTGGCTTCAGGGGTGCTGAGCACCTCTGGGTGCCGAGCTGCTGCCTTCCACACTGCGGGCCTTGGGCTTCATCACTGCCTCGGTCCCAAAAGCCAGGTTTAATTTCTCCCCTGCCCTCTTCCTTTAAACCAAAATTGGGATTTGCTTTTAATCCCCTGCCAGCAGGAGCTGGGCTCGGAGGGGCTCACTGCCCTGGGCTCTGGTATAGATCTATAACCCCATTGCAGACATATATACGTAAATCCCCTAATGTATAGCTCCCGCAGGGTGCTGGCTGAGCCGTGGGCGAGCAGGACGAGCCGGTGGGGCTGGAAAGTGGCTCTGGCTCCGGCAGGGAAGCTCCTGCCATGCCCGGGCAGCCACCCCCTGCCTGCATGCCCCAACTTGCAGGCACCCATGGGGATGTGTCCCTGCCTGTCACCCCTGCTCGACCGCGGCAGGGTCCGGTTTACCCGCTTGAGCCCAGCGTGTGCCTCTCCTGGGAGGGCGAGGATGGATTTGGGTGCTGCTGCCAGTGGGGTGGGGCAGGGGGTGTGCAGGGTGGGGGGGCTGCTTTGGCTCGGGCACCCCAAGGTGGAGCATCCCATTAGCTCTGGGGAGCTACTCGGTGTCCCACAGGTGGGTGCTCCTCAGCCACCGGCCACGTCACCTCCTGGGGCCTGGGGTGGCCTCGGCTCTGGCCCTGCTGGGGGGAGCTGGGATGCTCTGGAGCCGCAGCCATGGCCGCGGTGCACAATGGCCTTTTGTCTGCAGGGCTACCCCGGGAGCAGCCCGCCATCCCAGTTTCCCAGTAACATGAAACCTCCTCGGGGCTGCCTGCTGGAGCACAAAGCCTGGGGTTGCTGGGGCGGGGGGTGCTCTGACCCCGTTCCCGGCTCCCCCTGCGCCTCGGCACACATGCACTGAGTATGTTGGGGCTCAGGTGGGTGCTGGGTGGCCACCAACCGAGCCGGGGTCCTGCGTCGCCTCGGTCCTGCTAGAAAGGGGGTGGTGTAAATCAGGGGACCACCAGGATCGGAGCCATGTGCCATCCCTGTGCCCCCGGGAACCTCCATGCGCGTACGCGGCCGACCCATGGTGGGGGTTCCAGCACCTTCCTCACCCTTGGGCTCCTCATCCTCAGCAGACCAAGAGCTCCCCACCCAGTCCTCCCCGGGGGCACCCAGGGCACATGTTGTGGGTGAGAAAACACCCGTGGGTGCTCCCTGGACCCCCCTCTCCCTCTGCAGCCCCAACCCAGCCTGCCCCGGGGCTGGGGGCTAACAAAGGGGGGTAACAAGGCCCGGGAGGAACCTGTAAATCATTAACAGGGGACACGGTGGAGGAGAATGCGAAGGGTCATTAGTTGAGGACTTGCTATCGGGCTCGCAGGGGAGTCTGGCTGCCTTATTTTTTTTTAATCAAGGCATTTTATTGCAAGTGGCACATCAAAACTAAACAGGGCAGCACAGAAGCGGGTGGTAGCCGGCAGCATCCAAGCGGGGAGGGCAGGGGCAGCGTGGGAAGGAGGTGCTGCAAGGGGTGGGGGGCACATGCTGCAAGGGGCGGGGGGATGCACTGCAAGGGGCTTGCAGGGGGCTGGAGGATGTGTGGTGCAAGGAGATGGGGGACACGCAGTGCATGGGGCAGGGGACTGGTTTTTCCTGCCCTTCCCAGTTGAAGGGCTGGCTCCTTGGGCCCCTGGAGTCTCCGCAGGCCCCGTGTGATGGTGAGGGAGCCCCGCACTGCTCGCAGCTGGCAGCTCCACTGTCCCACACGCGAAGAGCACCCCGAGCTGTTCCCAGTGGGCACCCCATTTTGTGCAGGGTCACGTCCTGTGCTCATCCTCCCACCCGGGGCAGCACCCCAGGGGTCACCCATCAGCCGCATCCCCCCCGGTACCTCCGGGACAGGAGACCCAGCTCAGGGGACGGTTGTGGCCAGAGCTGCTGCCACTCCCTGTCGCTTCCACATCTCTCCTGCCCGAGGGGTGTTCCCGGCACTGCCCCCCAGGCACGGCGGGTGTGTGGATGCAGGCACCGCGTACTTGTTTGCCCAGGGTTGTGCTCACTGCCAGTGACCCCAAGTTCACTGTGGCAAAGGGGACATGCCACAGAGGCTGCTCCTTGTTTGGGCTCCAAGAAAACACATTTCCCAGCCAAATTCCTTGACACTTTCCTTTTTACTCAGCTCCGGTTGGAAAAGCGTCGGGGACCAAGGGACTTCCCTCGGTCCTGGTGACTCAGGTGGTGGTCACCCGTGACTCAGCTGCTGGCGGTGACCCCTGCTCCGGAGGCATGTGGGGGCCTGGGGTGACCACAGAGGCAGGGTAATGGGAGGAGGAGGCGATGCTGGAGGTGATGGGGTGGGGGACAGGGCCAAGCTGGCTGCTGGTGTAAAGGAGGGAACCGGGAGTTGGAGCAGCCACTGCTGCGGATGCTGTGACTCGTGTCCCCCTCCACGGGCTGAGGTGTTTAATTAACGGGCTTTGAGGGAGATGGGTGATGGTGGGCAGTGGGTGCAGCACCCTAAGGGTCAGTAAACGACCCGAGAGGCAGCAGGGCTGGGTGGGACAGGGCGTCCTGAGATGCAACCGGCAGGTTTTCCCAGGAGGAACGCGCTCCCCACCTTGCCAAAGCGGGATTTTGAGGCTAGAAAACTGTTTTCTGGAGGAAGAAAAACCTGGGTGCCCATCGAGCTGGTGGCCCCAGCGCCAGTGGGCAGGATCCGGCCTCGTCCCCCCTGGGCCGGAGGGTTGCGGGGGTCGGATCGAGGCGTGTCCCCCCCCAGCATCCAGGGGCCGCTGCCGGTGTGCGGTGCCAGCCCGGCGGTGGCACTGCGGGTCCCTGCTGCCACCTAACGGGGAGAAGCCTCCCGGCAGCCGGGTGGGCTTGGAGGAGGGGGAAACCCTTCCCCGGAGCCTCTCCTTCCCCGTGGGGTGGGCGCACGGTGCCGTGGGGTGCAGATCACCCGAGGGGTGCATCCTCCGTGCAGCCGGTGGGACACGCCGGAGCAAAGGGAGCATCACCTTGGAGCTATGGAGTTGGGGGACAAGTCGTTCTGCCGTGAAGGGGAAACTGAGGCACGCAAGGGGCTGGTTGCACTGCGGCTAGAGACGGACCCGGGTGTCCTAGTGCTCGTCCCAGCTCATGTGTGGGTGCTGCTGGGCACCCTCCGGCTGGGTCAGCTGCACCCACCTTGGGGCTGGGGCTGAGGGAGCAACAGATTGAGCCCAGCTGGGAGCCCACGGAGGTGTGAACTGGGGCAACTGGTCCCTGCTTCTTAAAGGCGGGAGCTGGCCCTGGCTAGGACTTGCCCTGCCCCTTGTCCTGCAGGGCTTTGCATCCTTCTCCTGCTCGCGGGCAGCATCTGCCCGTCCCTGTGGTGAGTCTCAGCATCTCTCACTGGGGAGCAGGATGGTGCTGGGGTGAGCTCAGGGCAAAGCGGTGCCAGGCCAGGCTGGAACACATCCCTGCCTCTCCCAGCAGGCAGCCTGCCAGTGGCAGTCCCCATGGGGGCTCGCTTCGTCCCCTGGGGAGGGGATGGACAGGGGGATGCTGGTGACCCAGGCTGCAGGGCTGAGCCCTCCCCAGGCTGCTTACTTTGTCCCCCAAGGACCGCAGAGGCAGCGTGTTTGTCACTGTACCAGGGAACACCCAGGCGCGTGGCGTGTCCCTGACCCTGCGATGCGGCTCACCTATCCCTGGGGGAGACGTGACATCTAGCCCGGCCAGGGGATTAGGACCAGCTATAACGGGCCCGGTGGTCACTGGTCGTTCCCAGCTCTGGTTACTGGACGCCTGGCCCGAGCGCTGCCCGGCGATGCCAGGGGGTCATCTTTCAGATGGCACAGACACACCGGGAGGGGAGCTATGGGGGGGGGCACAAAGGGAAGGGGTGAGGGACTGGGGGGGGATGTCTCACAAGGCTGGAAGACCCCATGGGGCTGAGCCTCCCACCCCTCCATACCCCCAAACCCACAGCGGGCTGCGGTGACACCCATGGTCCCTGCCTGGGAGGGGGGGGTTCCACACGGCGCCTGCCACCTTCGTGGTTTCATTACGGGGAAAGGGGCGAGGGAGGGGGGGGAGGGCAGGAGTCTTCTCGTGTGCTCCTGTCCCCCTCCATCCATCACCAGAGCAGCTCGGTGGGAGTTTGCGAGGCCGTCACCCACCTTCCCAGCCAGCTCCTGGGCCTGATTAATTGCTCTCTTAGCAACTGCTAATCTGTACGTGGGTGCTGGAGCCCAAAGAGGCACACGCGTGTCTCCCCTCGGAGGGGAGCGTCACGACGGCGCGGGGTGGGGGGTGGCTCAGCGTGACTCGAAGCCGGGGGAGGACAGCAGCATTCCCGTTCCCAACGGGAGGCCCCAAGGTCCCTGAGGAGGGAGAAGCCCCCCTGAACCAGCCCACTCCTCGCCAGCACCCACACGCCACCCTTAAATAGAAGGCTGTATTTGGTGGCTGCCTGGAGGGTCTCGGCTCCACTGCGTCCTAGGGGAGAGCACTTGGGGTGCATTGGCTGGGGGGGGGGGGTGTCCCCTGAAGATTTAGGGGAGGCTCCTGGGGAGGGGTGTGTTGAGGACATGACTTTTTCACCCGCTGCACAAGGGTGACAGGAGACTGGTTGCATGGGAGCTGCATGCTACGGGGCAAGACCCTTTGCCCATGGGGCAGGAGGGGACAGTCCCCAATTCAGCCGTGTGTGCATGGGGTGTTAGACCAGCGAATCACCCCCAAAACCTTCCTCCATTCCCCCCCGGGCCTGGAAGGAGCCTGGCGTGGCTGGATCCATCCCACCACACGGCTGCAGTGAAGACGGCTGCCACAGGAAGGCACTGGTGGCTTTTGCTGGAAATCCGGGGATGTGAGATGCTGAGTCCAGATTTGGGACCTGAGTGCTGGTGCGGGGAGGGTGGGCTGGGGTATGCGGCAGCCTGCGTGGGGTGTGTGTGTGTGTGGGGTGTGTGTGTGTCCCAGGAGCTGGCAGCTCTCCCGTGGGACCCGTTTGTCACCGCTGCCAGCCCTGGGCAAGGCTGGCTTTTGATCCTTTTGATTTCTCCACATCGTTTTTCATCGCTCAGTGAAAACCCACCTGCTATGCTGAGCCCCCATCCTTATAAACCCCATCCCCTGCTGCTGGGGTGCCCTCTCCCCTTGGGACCCCGCAGCCCCCTCCTCTCCTTCCTCGCTGCCGAGCCCCCTTGGAGCTGAGCAATGCACCCACATTTGTCTCCCCCCTCATCCTAGGGGTTTTGCTGGACCTTGCTATAGCCAGTGCACAGGAGAACCCCCTGGGACCCCTCGCCCAGGGTGCAGGGAGCTGTGCCACCCTGGCACAGCCGGAGCACCCAGCTCAGGGGAGGTTTGGCTGCTGAAGGCAGGCTTGGTGGCAAAGGCTTTTTGTTGTTGTTGTTGTTTTAAATTGGCTTATGGTGTAAGGAACCGTGAAATCTGGGCTGTGTTTTATTACAGTGCATATTGCACCGGACAAGATGGGAGTAATTAAATGCATGCTGCTGCTCAGCCCTGCTCGAGCGTGGGCTTGTCCCTGAGCGGTGGTGGCTAAAGGACACCTCTGTCACCAGGCTGGGGGCTCTGCTTCGCTGTGGGTGTCCCCATGTGCCTCAGAGCACGCTGCCAGCGGCTGGGGAGAAGTCCCCTCCATGCCAGTGGTCCCCAGACCCACCTACCCTGGGGGGTTCGGTGCCCAGCAGCTGCTGAGTACATCTGGGTGCCAGAACTTCCCACAGGAGCCTGGCCTGAGCAGGGGCTTGGCTTATTGCCTGGGGACTGGTCGGGTTACGGGTGAGAATTTTTTATTAGTTAATTTTAATAGCTAGGTCAGGGCAGTTTCTCAGCGGGAAGCCGTTCTCTTGGCAATAAAAGAACCTTCAGCTGATGGTGCCACCCCTAAATTTCCGGGTGCAGCGCCGCTGAGCGCCCTGCGAGGGCTGAGGCTTCATCTACTGTTGCTTCAGCAAAGCCATCGCCAGCGGCTCCTGCTGAGCTGACGAAAGCAAAGGAGAAAAAAGCACTTCAGGCTGAGCACCGGAGCCAGCGGGAGGTGATGCTGTGAGTGGGGTCCTGGGCTGGGGACACGGGACGCTCGCTGCCTCGAAAGGCTGCTCAGAAGTGAGCTCCTTCATGGCCGGCTGCTCCCTCTGTAGCACAACCCCAGCATCCCAGACCCTCCTGGGCTTTTGTGACCTGAGCTTGTGGTGCTGCTTGCGCTGGGAAAGAGAAAAAACAAGCAATAATAATAATAATAATAATAATAAAGAGTTTGAATATTGTGCAGCTGAACAGGGCCAGGGCCCTCTGCTGAACTCTGCAAATGAAGTGAAATACGGAGGAGCTCTTAACAGACCAGTATACAAATTGTGGGCAGAAAGGGGCTGGGGGGGGGTGGGGGGTGTGCTGCTGGTGGCAGGCGTGTGATGGCAGGCACGTGGGGCTGCGTGTGCGAGGGGCGGTGGACGTGACTGGGATGGGGCTGGGTGGGATTCAGGGTGATGGTCCCTTCTGGGGTGGCTTTGCTGGTGCAAAGAGCTGCAGCCGTGAGGATGGGGAATCTCTTGGGATGCCACTTCACGGTGCAGGTCCATCCCACCTCTTCCCAAGCCCTTTTATGCCTCTTCCAAAAGCTGCTTTCCTGCGTGGGGACACACTTGATACCGGCTGAGGGGGCCCTTCGCAGCGCAGCCCCTCTCGTTGCAGCACCCGATCGATGAGGAACATAATTCCTCTTGCGAAGGCAAATCCATGCTGGCCTTGACTGCTTGGTCGTGCTCCAAGGAAGACAGTGTTTCCTTGCAAAGTACGAGGCCATGAATATTTTATTCCCGAGGAGGATATTTCTTTCAGGAGGTTGTTGCATGAATTATGGAAAAGTTGGGAGGAGAAGACGGGTGTTGTTTCAACGGGGTTGGCTCCGTGGTGCAGGCTGCCCTGGCGCCACGGGGCTTCACTTGCCCCAGGGTCCCTTTCCCTGGGTGGGGGGCAAAGTCTGCCCCTCTCCCCCCCACTGCAGCAGCAGGCAGGGTGTGCTGGAGGAGCCCTTGGTGCAAATCCATCGCAATTCGGGGCAGTTTGCTTTCCAGCAGAGCAGGTTGCTGCATGCAGAGTGAATGGGGGCAATTTTTGCACGGGGTCGGACGCAGAATGAGTGCCTCAGCTGCTGGCTTGGAGGCCTTTGAGAGGGTTAGGGTGCTTGGAGGGGAGAAGCAAGGTGATGGCGGCCTCGTTGGCCTGCTCCATGCTCTCCTCCTTGCTTTCCCCCATCTTCTGGGTGTCCTCGTGCCTGGCTGCGTGCTCGAGATGCCGATGCTCGGTGCTGGGCCCATCCAGCAATCCACAGCTTTCCAGTGCTGGTCCCTCCCCGATGGCTCGTGGTGGTTTCTGGCTGGGAGCTGGTGATGTGCTGCAATCCCGTCAGCCTTGTCCCCTGCTGATGTCCTGTGTCCCAGGAGCTGCTGCTGCTCTGGTCCAGCACACTGGCTGGGAAGGACGAGGGGATAAACTCTCCACACCGTCAGTGGCTTTTGTGTTAGTTAATACGTAAAGATTTTCCTCTAATTGTCCTGTTGGTGCAGAAGGAGGATGTGCTTTCTGGCCATCACAGTTAATTTTACCACCAAATGTGCTCTCTCCTTCCTTTTTTCTCCTTTTTCCCTTTAAAGAAAGCATTTACAGCTGCCCATGAGCCCTGCGGGTGGGAAACCCCCTCCTGCATCCAAATGGAAATGCAGATAGGGCTGCCTGCCCCCTTTTCCATGGCAAACCCCCCTATGCTGGGGTTGGGGGACAGGACTGTGTCCCCAGGATGTTGCACTGGGGACAGGGTGACACGTCTAGCTTTAAAGAGAAAATTGAGGGGGAGAAAAGGAAGGTTGGTCCGGGGGAGCGGGGCAGCATCACTGGGATGCTGGTGCCTCTGAGGGTACCTCGGGGGGGGATGTGTGTGTGTGTGGTTGTGGTGTGACTTCTGTGCCATGCCAGACGAAGCTTTAAAAATAAGATGGGAATAAAAGCCCCCCCTTGTTGCCCCAGCTCTGCTTCAAACACAGGTGGAAGTGGCTCCTGCTTGGTGCAGTATTTAGCCCAAAACACAGGGCTGCACTAGGGACACTAGCGTGGCCAGTGTTGCCGGTGGTGGCAGCAGGTTGGCAACTTCAGCCAGAGCTGCATCGCCAGCATCCCCAAACCTGCGCTCCTGCGGGACATGGCGTGATCTGAGCACGGGCGTGATGAGCTTGAGCCGTTTCTGTGCCGCTTCAGGGGTAGGTCCTGCGCTCTCTGGGGCACCAGCAAAAAAAAACGGTGCTGAAAGTGCACAGTGAGAGATTTCCAATGTAACATTGTGCCTCAGCTTTTCATGTTTCCGTATTGTTTAGACCCAAAATCCTGAGTAATCGCTTGCCCAAAATAGCCTCTCGCTGCTCAGCCGCGTCCCTGGGCCTGCGCCACGTGAGCCCGTGTGCTCCGACAGGGAGCAGCTCCTCCGGATCCATCGAATCTGTCACGGCTATTTTGTTTTTAAAGACTCATGAAAGAGTTTTAGCGTTGAAGAGGGATGGCTGGATATCAGCAGGAAGCGAGAGCAGGATGGTGCTGTGGGGCATTAGCCGGAGAAGCGTCGATGACTTTGCGTGCCAGGGCCGGATCCTGCTGTGGAGAGCTGCTCCTGGGACAAGAAAACTGCCTTCTCCCTTTTCCCTTCTCTTCCCTGTCAGCTTTCTCAGGAGCGTGGAAGCAACTTGAGAGGAGAGTTGGGTCCACTTCGAGTTTTCTCTGCCTCTGGGGGAGGGCTGGCATCTTGCGCCGCTGCGGATCCTGGTAGGGAGGAGGGAGAAAAATTAAATCAATGTGTTTTGTCGAAGCATTTGCCTGTGTGTCCATGGACAACTCTGACACTCTCTGCCTGGAGGTGTCCCAGCCTGTCCTGCTTTTTGTGCCACCGCCCCGGCAGCCTGTGCCAGATGAGCGTGTTTCTATCCCAGAGCTGCCTCCTGTATTTAATCGAGCAAAACTCCCCATTGCTGGAGCCTCCAGTACATGCCGGCAAGGTCAGTCCTGGGAGGGCAAAGCCGGCAGCTTTTTCTTTACTGAGGTCTGAGCTTGGCTGGATCCATCAGTGCACTGAGCTGTGCCGGCCTCTGCGCAGCGCCCGGGGGTGCGATGGGGGTGCCGTGGGGCGGGTGGCCCCGGTGCCCAGGGCTGTCTCCTTGCCGGCGCTCTTGCCGTTAGGTGGAAGTGTTGTAGAGGAGAAGAGCGCTGATGCTGCCCGGCCGCGGGCTCGGAGAGCAGCGAGAGTCCTTTGTCCTCCTGAGGCATGGAGGCGGTGAGGTACAAAGGGGAATTTTTAGGCTGGATACACCCAGGAGAGAGGAATAAATCCCTGCCGAGAGGCTCTGACATTGCAGCTGGAGGAGGTTTGGTCAGGGATGGGTATCGCCACGGAGCAGCGGTGCCTGATGCCGCCCTCGGCCGCTTGCAGCCGAGCGGGGCCGGATCCCCAGCGCTCGCTCCATCCCCCCCAGTGCTGGCATGGGGCTTTTTTGGGGGGGGACAAGCCCAGAGAAAGTCCCCTCCTTGGTGGCTTCCAAGAGGCAGGTCTGGCTGCTCAGCCTCAGCCAGGGTTTTGCTGGGAGTCCTGTGTCAGCCCGGTGGGATGCAGGCAGGACTTCGAGCTACCACTGGTGGGGCTTGGTAGCCCCCAGCGTGGTCAAGGGGCAACCAGGGGAGCTGCCAGGGAGCCGGCACGGCCTCAGCAGCCTTCCTTGCGAGGAGGAGGAGGAGTTGAAACTGCTCACAGCCTGCAGCCGAATCATCCTTCTTTTAGCGCTAATTCCTCCCCTCAAGCCCGGATGGGCTTTTTTTCCCCCCATTTCTTTAAAATGCAACTCTTCCCATCAAAATCTGGTTAGTCATGAAGCGTATAATGAGTTTTATGTATATTTAAAATGGTCTGACATTCGGCATCCCATTATCCTCACTCCTCGAGAGAAACATGGACTCGATGTGTGCATGTTGATCCAATAAGAACGCAGTCAGTACCATTTTTGCTCTCTGAAATATCCGTATCTATTACCCATATTCATGTGCTGTTTGTGTGTAGGAGTCTCTTTCTTGTGGAAAGAAATCCAAGGCTGTTTGGTTTGTGGTATTCCCCCCCCCCCCCCCCGCCTTGGGCCTGTTATTTAGGTATTTTTTTGGGGCAAGCCAAATTATTTTGTTGCTTGGTTTTGTTTTGCGATTTTGTTTATTCCTTCGGTAACTCCCATCTCTGGCTCTAACTGCCCAACGCAGGATTAACTCGATGGCTTTTTTGCAAGCAGCTCATGCAATTTTGGCTGGCAAATGGCTACGGGGGGCTGAGCCCGGGTCATCCCGCTTGATTCCCAGCCTGAGACACCCTGCAAATTTCCCGCAGAGACTTTTCCCGTTGCCCTCTTGCTAAGGCTCTTCTCTGCCTGACGTCAGTGAAAACCTTCCCTTTGCTGCCAAAAACCCCCCAAGGAGCAGGACAAAAGTGTCGACGTGTTCTTCTTTCTTTCTTTTCCCCTCTTAAATCCTTTTCCTTCTCTTTTCTTTTCTTGCAAACCGGCCTTTTGCTTTCTCCTGCGTCATTGACACCGGCCGGGAGCCCTTGACCTGCCGGAGCTCGTGTCCCTCTGCTGCTGCTCCTCCCGGCCACGTTTCTCCCCCAGCCAAGTGGGACACCAGGAAAACATCCCCAGCTCCCCCCCCCCCCCCGCCCTTACCCTGCAAACTTATTTTTCTTTAAATACACATGAAAATAGCTCTTGCTGGGACTCCTGCTTTTTAATTGTGTAGATATTGCAGCTAATTACAGTTCTATTAATATTTCACTTTGAATTAAAGATTTATTTTCCCCACCCTTCTATCCAGGAGGGAATTAAATCCACACCCAAGGCAACTGCAGGATTCTGGCAACGCAACCCACAGATGAAAAGGACTCTGTGTGATTCCTGAGTTCCCATCTCTTTGACGTGAGTGACCCATGAAGAGGAGGAAGGGGGCGGTGGCTTGGCCATAAATTATTCAAAGCCCTTTTGCAGAGCTGAGTCGGAATGTCCAGTCCATAAGATGTGGTTTCATGTTTTCCTATATCAAAAAAAAAAAACAACAAACCTGCAAGCAGCACGTCTCCGTGGTGGTGCTCGGTGGCTTTGGCAGTGGACACGGTGACCTTCCTTGCTGGACAGGGGCCAGGGCAGTGGGAGGTTGGATGCTGTGCCTGTCTGGGACACAGCCGTGGGCTGAGCGGGCTCAAGGCATGCCAGAGCCTTCTGCCCCGGGGGTTTGCAAGCCCTGGAGGTTCAGGGAAAGGCTTCTGGGAGCCCTGGAGGTGCTGGAAGACCCTGGAGTCCTTGGATGGACATGAACGGGGAGCTGGGAATTGGCTCAGGGTGCGCCCCTGCAAACCTGCCTCCGGGATGAGGAGAGACAGCGACTTGTTCAGTTCCTCTTGGTTTTGAGCCTGATGAAGCCGTATTGATCCTGCGGAGGACGGCGCTGCATCCATTTGCTGACGGGATCGAACTCTCCTGGAGCATTTGATCATCTTTTGACCCACGTGCCGAGGAGGAGCCCTGGCTGCAGCAGCAGCGACCTTCGTGGGGTTTGCTGAACCACTCGAGGGGTAACCCCAGGCACAGGCTGTTTCCCCAGTATCGCTGGGGCATCTCCCACCCATCCCCGTGCCCTCCTACCCATCCCGCTCAACCACCACAGCATGGCTTTTCCCGTCGTGCCGGGGGAAGCTCGGCAGCACTGGCCTGAGCCGGGTTTCCAAATGTTAATTGTGTTTTGACGTTCTTGATGGTGACACGAGCGCTGTGATGATATTTTGGCTGATGGCAGGGAGAGGGGTGTGAGAAGGGGAGACGTGCGGTCCATGAGGCTCTGAGAAAAGAAGAGAGACACTGCCAGCTGCAGCCATGGTGGCAGGAGCATCCCCCAAATCCCTGGGATGCAGGTCCCCAAGACTGGGTGGGGGGGTTGGATGATGATTGTTTTCCATCAGAGGCAGGGGAGATGCGAGCATCAAGCACCCCTGGGTGAGCAGGCTGCTGGAGCACTTCAGGTGATGTTTCAGCCCAAATCTCTGCGTAATTTAGGCCAGACACCTTCCCCTAGCGATTCTTCAGGACCTGGGCAAAGCAGAGCAGGCTGGCCTGATGTCCTCGTGCCCTGCCCCAGTGCTGCGAGACCCCAGGCTGTGAGTGGGATGCCCCCATTTCTCCTCGAAGGCAGAGCATGTGTCCTAGAAAACCCCTGGGAGCTGAGGGCTTCACCGGACCCGGTGCAGAGAGCTCGACCTCAGGGTGCCTCCGAGGGCTGCTTTGGGTGAAGGGATTTGTGCCCGGCTTAGCCTGTGGTGGCTGGAGCCACCTCAGCCCTGGCTTGTGGGTGACCCACGAGCTTGGAGCACTGGCTGGTGCCTCTCGTGTGTCCTGAGGCTTTTTGGGGCTTGGGGCAGACAGGGGGGGTCCTCTCCTCTCCTCCCAGGGGCTTGGTGGTCCTGAACACTGCTGGGTGCAGTCCCCCCTCCTGTCCATGACTCTTTGCCCTACATCATGTCAGTCCAAATAGCCCCCTCGGGTCATCAGGTGATCCCAGTTGTGGGTCCTTGGTTGGGTCCCGTGGGGGGGGTCTCCCAAACCCATTGCAGTGTTTCAGCTGCTTCTGTGGTGGGGACAAGGTGGCTTCTTGACTTTTGGACCCCCCCACTGGCTGCTCTGCTCCCCGCTCAGAGGGACCTGGGTGAGTCCTCGCCCCCCTGAGAGCCTTTTGGGAGTAAGTGGCATGGGCGCTGGCGTGGGTGAGGGTTGCACGCCGTGTGTGCACGCATGGCGGGGTTGGACGGGGCTGTCCCCCTCCTGGGGCTGCCCTCCCCTGCACCAGAGCAGAATAACAACAAGAACTGCTCCGGCTCTCGCTGTAAATGAAATCCCTGCAACAGCCTGGTCTCTCTGCAGGAGACAGCGCTCTGGGCATGATCCCGTGAGCATCCGAATCCATGGGAATACCGCCACTTATTTTAATGGCAGGAGGGCAGCTGGCCAGCTTTTCAGGCAAGTATATCTTGCTGGAGAGCACATAGCTCCTTCAAAGGCCTGGCCGGGGCATTGTGCTGGGAGGCGGGTGGTCCTGAATGCCTCTGGAAAAGCATCTCGTCTCCAGTCTCCTGAACAGGATCCGGGTGACAGGGCTGCGATCGCCAGCGCTGAGCCCTTTGCAGCAGCACCCTGCCTGCCCGGGACCTGGCTGACCCCACACCAGGGCTGGTGTTTTGCTATTCCAAGCAAGCAACACGAACCCTCAGGGAAGATGAGGCTGGAAAGGCACGTTGGAAGGGCCGTGCTTTGCTTTTTGGTGCTTGGAGGGGCAGGTGGAGCTGCAGAGAGCCCTCCATGCACCCAGACCCCTGCTTTGTGTGCACGGACAGGGGTCCGTGCACGGGCTGGGTGCTCTCGCAGCCCCGGCACGCCGGCAGGTGTACTCCCTAATCGCTCCGGTTACCGATTATCTTGCAGTCATTACCATGATGGATTGGAGCAGTTAATGTGTCAATGGCCATTACTAGGGGGCTGTGTTTTCTCTGGATTAATGAATTGACACACCACAACAGGCTCCTCGGAGCTGCTGGGGACTGGGGGGGGTGGTTTGATAGCGAAAGAAGGCGATGCACGAGCCGTGCACCACGGTCACGCGTGCAGAGTGGGGTGTTGGCATCGTTTTATGGGAGGCTGAAGAGAAGGGCAATGGTTTGGGGTGACGGGACTCCCGTGAGAGCCTCGTCGCTGTCCCGTGGAGCTGCTCCCACCATGGGGAGGGGAAATTTGGGGATGGCTGTTAATGCACTCAGTGGGAGCTCTCAAAGTAGCCTGGCACAGGAGACCCCCCCTCCCGTGCCCTCGCTGTGCACCTTGCAGGGTCTTGCAGGGTTCGGCAAAGGCCGGCGCGCTCACACCCGTGGGAGCTGCCGTGGGCCTCTGCTTCTGCGCACGTAGAAATTCGAGGATGTGACCTGCGGGAAGCTCTGCCCGTGGGGTCTGGAGGGCCGGATTCCTGTCAGTCCTGCTGCTGGGTTGATGGCTGCGATGATGGCTGTAGGTGATGGGCAGGAATAGAAGGACAAGTACGAGCAAAATATGCCTCGATGCTAAGGACCAGGAGGGGAGAGGTGCTGGGGGCAGCAGGGCATGAGAGGGGCCAGGTCCATCCCTCCTCCCGCCGGCCGGAGCTTTTGCAACCCTTCGTCCCCGGTGCTGCTCGGCAGAGGGGGCTTGCAAGGCTACAGCCCCCCCCACCCCCCCCCCCCCCCCCACTTCGGGAGCCGGGGGGCTGCCGGTGGCTGGTGCGGGGGTCCCCCGCCGCGGTGCGCTAGTGCTTTAAAAGGCTGGCAAAGCCGGCGGCGGGCTTCCCAGCTCCTCTTCATGTAAAACTTCCCCCGGCCCCGGCTCTCCTCCTCCTCCTCCTCCTCTTCCTCCTCCTTCTCCTCCTCCTCCTCCTCCTCCTCCTCCTCGTCGCGGCTGCGGAGCGCGGCGGGTCCCGCCCGGCTGCGGCTCGCTCGGCTCCCCGGGCCGGGGCCGGGGGGGAGGGGGGGGGGGGGGGCGCTGCGGGCTGCCCCCCGCCGCATGCCGCAGGGCCCCCCCGGGGTTCCCGCTCCCCGCCGGGGCCGGAGGCGGATCGCGGCAGCGGGCGGAGGGCGGAGACGGGGTCGGCGGCGCCGCCAACTTCGCGCACCCCGCGGGTAAGTGCGGGGCGGTGCGGGAGGGGCGCGGAGCATCCCCGGGACGCCCGGTGTGTGTGTCGTCCCCCCCACCTCAACCTTCCCCAAGGGGCTGCGGTGCCCCCTCCTCATCCTCCCTGCAGCCCTGCTGCTCCCCCCCCCCCCTCCGCAACGCTCCAGCAAATTTTCCGCCTTTCTTTCCTTTTTTTTTTTTTTTTGTGTGGGTTTTTTTTTGTTTGTTTTTGTTTTTTGGGGCGCTGCGACAGCGGAGGCTGCAGCAGGGAGCCCCCCCAGCCCCAGCCTGCCCCCCACGCTCCCCCTTCTCCCACTCATTGCCCTATTCATAGTCGTGGGGCTGCGGAGCGCTGCCCCTCGCCTCCCCGCTGCATCCCGCCCGGGGGGGGGGGGGGGGGACGGACACGGGGGGGGACACCCCCTACCCCAGTCCCCAAACCTGCCACCTTTGTCCCCAGAGATGCCCGTCGCCCCGGCATGGGCTGCGGGAAGGGAGCTGGGGGGGGCACTCGTCCGGCTGGAGGGGGCTGGGAAGGGGGTTGGGGCAGGAGGCAGCGGGCAGGGGCTGGGGGCTGGGGCCGAGCCGCAGGCGGGTGGCAGCCCCCGCCTCGCCTCGCCGCAGCGGGCAGGGCCCGCAGAGCCCGCCGCAGGGCAGGGCAGGGGGAGAGAGAACCGGTGCTTTGCCCAGGTCAGCGGGGAAGGGGCTGCCCGTTCGAGCTTGGGGGGGTTTTTGGAGGGTAAAACCCTTCCCTGGAGCTGGGGTGACCCCACGAAGGCTTCCCCGGTTCTGGGCAGGGAGCCCTCGCTCTCTGTGCAGACCCACGCTCCCAGGTTTGTTTTCCTCTCCCGAGCGCTCTCCCTGCTCCTCGATGCTTTTTGGGAGAGCGGATCTGTGTGGCTTCGGGAGCTGCTGGGGAACTTGGCAGCCGTGGGGAAAAAAAACAAAACCACAGAGAAGTCTCCCACCACCTGCCTGGGCACAGACCTGCCGCCCTCCCTCCTCTTCCTCCTCCTCCTGGTGTGATGAGTTTGCCGTGCTCTGCCAGCCGGGTTATTTTTCTGTGGGCTGCTTCAGGCTTTGCGGGGGGATGCCCGCTGCCTTCAGCGGTGGCTGCGACGGAGAAGCTGCGGAGTGAGTCATTGCCATCGCTGCCGCCGGGTGACCTGTGTCTCGGGGCTTGGCAGGGTGGGTGGCACGAAGCCGGGCTGGGGTGACCGGAGGAGCTCACCGGCACTGGCCGCTCGCCCGAGGCAGGGCCCGGGGAGGGAGCGAACTGAGCTGATCTGTTGAATGCGATGAGAAAATGCCAAGAGAAGTGCCAAAAGAAAACGCTTGTTTCCTTCCCTCCCTTCGCTCTCCGTAAGCAGGGTTTTATCCGCACCGGGGGGCATGGGGGTACGTGCTGGGCATGGCTGCGGCTGGGGGGGAGAGCTGGGGTGAGACCCTCCTCCCTCTGACCTGCTGCCTCCGTGCCGAGAGCTGTGGTCCGATGGGATGTGCAGAAATCCTGACTGATTTTGGTCAGCCTGGCCGAGCTGGGGAGGGGGGATGCAGTGCCGGGGGCTGTGGTGAGGGTGGTCTGTCTTTGGAAGGGTGGTGAGCCCCCATGGGCAGCAGCGGGCTCCAGCTGCCCCGGATTGAGGGGGGGGCTCAGGCAAGCCCATTTTGGGGGGGGGGCAGCAGGCGCTTGGCTGGTGGTGCTGAGCTGCACCCCGAGGTGTTGAGGGGGAGCTTCGAGGGGATTTTACAGCCAGAACCGAAGCTCGGGTACAGCCATGGCCCGGCCCCGCACCCCAGGGGCCAGTATCGCCCTGCGGAGGAGCCTGCCGGCTCCCCAAAAAAGAGCGTCACGTGCTTCAACTTTGGCATCAGGCAGGAGGAGGATGGATTTGTCAGCTCAGCCACCCCCTTCCAGCTCTTCCCAGAAAGGCAACGGCTTGAAGATGTGGCAGGTCCTAATTATAACATACGCGAACCCGCTCCTGCCGCCCTCCCCAGCTTCGTGCCCACTGCGGGCACCGTCTCTTCCTCTCGGGCTTCGCATCTAGTGGAGGGGTTTCCTCTGCGGGGTGGTCCGGTTCCCCGTGCCCCTGGGCTGTGGATGGCCCTGCACAAAGTCCGGCTCAGGATGGGGGTCTCTGCCCCCGCCGGGGCTTTCCCGGTCTGGGTACAGGCAGGGGCTCGTGCTGCCAGACCGGGGTCTTGGGGCGTAGGTGTGATGGGGACCAGAAACGCCGTGGGGTGTCACGGGCACCGCTGGGGACTGGCAGTCAGGCTGCGCTCTTGCTCCGAGCCAGCGCCGTCCCAATTTGCAGAAGGTGATCAAAAATTAATTGTGGGATTTTGCTGCACGTGGCAGGAGCGGGGATGAGCGCCGGCTCCTTCCCTCCCTCCGGCCTCTCCCGGCTGGAGCTCTGTGCACGTTGGCTGCCAGCAGAGACCCCGCGCCGCCTCCCGCAAGGTGAGCTGCCGCGATCTCCGCCCGCTCCGCGGCCCGATCCTGCTCGCCTGCCCCTCGCTGCGCGATCCGATCCTTCAAAGTGAGGGATTAGCCCTGGCCTGCTTGGCAGCGGGGAGGGAGGGGGAAGGAGAGAGCTTGCCTGCAGTTCAGGATGGATGTATATCGCGTGATGAATATTCCCTGGTTCTGATCCGCGCCCAGTGGGAGCATTTTTCTTTCGACTTCAGCATCCTTTGGGGGATGCTCCGGGGCAGCAAGGAGGGTGGCAATACCCGTTTTTTTTCCCCCCGGTGGGGCTCTGAGCTGGGTGCTGGCAAGACCCGGTGGCAGAGAGGTTGAGTGGGCACCCTGGCGATGGGCTGGGGCTTATGCAAGCGTTGTGATGTTGGTTTGTGCGTCGATTGAAGATTTGCTGGGGGGGGGGGGGGGGGCTGCATCTTGGAGCGCACGGGGTGGGTTTTGATGGTAAAACCTGGGGTCTCTGCTCACCGCTGCCTGCTGAGCTGTGGCCTTGCTTTTCCTCCAAGTGAACGCTGGGGTACTTGACCTGAATACTTAAGGTTTTGCCTGTCGAGAGAGAACTTAACCTGGCATCCCCTCCCTCCGTGTCTAAATTCTGCTGTACTTCACGGAGCTTTTGCAATTAAAAAAAAAGCAGGAGCCAAAGTGAAGTTCCCTGTAATCGCTTGCAAGTGGGGAAGAGTGAGTGTGCGCTAATTGGGATATTGTGCTGCGCGCCGGCTGGCCCCGCTTGCCGAAGGAATAGCAGGTGGGGAAAGAAACGGCCTTGATTTTCAAAAAGATGCCGGCGAGCTCCTCGCAGCCAGCGTGGCAGAAGCCAGCACAGCCCTCCCAGTGCTGGGGCTGGGGTGGGGAGGTCTCCTTGGTGGTGGGCCGATGGGTGGTTGGCTCCTTGGCAGCTGGGGATGGGGTGCTTGTGGCTCTTGACCACTGATTCCTGCATCTCCTGAACCGTGTCACCGGCTCAGCCTTTGCCTGGTTTAACAAGCCCCAATGCAACTGTGTGGGCTCAGCACAAAACCAGTGAGTGCCCTGGCTCTGAACTGGGAGCCAACAGGTCCTGCACAGCTGAAGGAGCCCGGTCCCACTGCAGGCAGAGCTCTGTGGTCTGTGGGAGCAGGGTCGGCTTGGAGAGGGGTGGGATGCTCGGGCTGCCCTGCGAGAAGCCCTGGCTGGGGTTGGAATAACTTGCCTCTTGGCTTTGCCTGCTGCCGGCGGTGATAAAGCCGCGGTGATTAGCGCTTAGCCAGCGCTTGGGTTGATGGCATGTGAGATGTGAGCTTGCCTGCCTGCAGCGGCATGGGCTCCATGGAGCTACTGGCAGTAAAATTACTTGGTCTTGACTGGGAGTCCTGCAGGCAGCGGAGTGAGGGAGAGAAATGGGCCATTTCCTTCCTTCCTTATTTATTTATTTGCCCCCCACGCCCGAAGGAGATTTTTCTTCGCTGCAAAATCGCTGCGTCGAGGAGCAGGTCTGGGGAGCTCCAGCAAAGACCCACCCTGTGCTGTGCAGCCGTGACTGGCCAAGTCTCCTCTGGCCGCAGGGCTAGTGCTCTCGGGATCGGTCGGTGCAATTCGGGGGTCCCTCTGGGCTGCCTCTTCCTGGGGCTGCCGCAGCACCGGGCTGAGGCAGGGAAATTTTGCAGCCAAAACCCACGCGATGCGTGCGGCGGGGGTTCCGGCTGCCTCTCCTAGAGATGCGCCAGCCCCAGCGAGCAGCCCTGAGCCCTCGCCTTGGCTCCGAAGCCCTGGGGTGCAGACCCCCGCGGCAGGACGGGCTGTGTGAGCGGTGGCCATGCAGCTGGGGATGCGTCCCAGCGCCTGCGAGCACCTCCGGGGTCTGTGGGATGCAGCGAGCCTGGATTGTGTCTCACAGCAGCCCCGGCTGGTGGGGTGCTTGCAGGGCTGCATGGAAGGAGCTGCATGGAAGGAGCTGCATGGAAGGAGCTGCATGGAAGGAGCTGCATGGAAGGAGCTGTGGGAAGGAGCTGCGGAGGTGAAGCCTGGGATGGTCGATCCCTGCAGCCAGGACATGGTCCCTCCTCCGGGCACTGGAGATAGTTCTGCAGCAGGAGCTGTGTGCGGCGCAGGGGAATTTTCAATCAGCGCTTGATTTCTCCTGCCCAGCTGAGCCCTCGCTCTGCCCCATCCAGGGGCCTTCGGGGATGGCGACGCTGGTGCTGGCCGGTGGCTCGGTGGCACGGCCACCACTAGAGGGGGGCAGGATGCCACCGTGCAGGACCGGCCCCGTGTCCTGGGGTGCTGGGGACCCGCAGGGCAGGGGTACAGCCTGGGAGCTCAGCGCTGCCCGTGGCCCCCTTGGCTCTCCCTGTCCCGGGGTGGCAGCAGCCCCAGCACCCGCTTCTGCAGCTCCTGGCGCTTGTTAGATCCGTTTGGGTCAGGTCGAGCTGCGAACAGTGCCTGGGGTCTGGAGATGCGCTCGGTTTGGTTAGTCCTTTCGTTGCTTTCCGGGTGGTGGATCTGACTGTTGCATGGCCGGGATGAAGGCGACGGAAAGGCTCGTTCCTCACCGATGATTTGTTTGTGGGAAGCAGGAGGAAGCAGCATTGCTCCTTCCTTTGGTGCTGTGATAAAATGCCACGCTGGGCATTTATCCCACCCCGTTTCTCACCACCCTCGGGGGCGCGTACCTGCACCTGACTTGTTGCAAATCTGCAAATATTTCTTCCCTCGGGGCGGTGGTGCCCCCGCAGAGCTGTGCAGAAGGGGCAGGAGGGCGGCTGCCCATAGCACGTGGGTAGGGCTGTTCCCTGGTGTAGGCAGGCATCTCCCTCCAGATGTGCATCTCCCTCCAGATGTGCAGGACCAGTCTCGCGGCAGAAGGGCTGCTTTAGGGTAGTGCAGGAGCTGGGCTCGCTGGGGAGGCACAGGCTGGTCCCACACCTTGGAGGAGGGTTGGATTTCCCTCCTTCTTGCCCTTGAGCTTTAAGACCTGGGCTCCTGCCTGCTTGCCCACCCCTCTGGGCAGTACCCCAAGGCTGGGTGCATCCCCGGCTTGGGTGGGACCAAGATTTGGGCTGTGTGAGGAGCAGTGGCTTGTGTGCGGCCATGGAGATGCTCGAGGCAGGTGGAGGATGACAGGGGGAAGGGGATGCTCGTCTCCTGGCCCTTCTTCCTGATGAGCACTCAGGCCATTCGCAGCACAGGCTCATCAGGTAATTCAGGCTGCATCTCCCCTACTGATTCAGCGAGGGATACAAACCATCTCCCCCCTCCCCTCCCCATTATTTGTGCTTTCTTCTTGCCTGCCGTGATATTTTTACCTTCAGTTCGTTCAGATTATATGATCAAAGGAGGCACAAAGGGGAGAGAACAGAGAGGAAAAAGCTTAAACGAAGAAAGGGAGAGGCTGTGGGCTCTGGGGGCACTGCCAGCTCCACGGGAGCTGCCATGGGCTCGGAAGATATTCCCGGGAGCGGGTCTACGTGGTGACCCATCGCACCTTCTCCGATGGGCAGAAATGTCGCGGCTCCAGGGGTGAGGGTGTGAGAAATGACCTGATTTCTGGTGTGGGGCTGCATGCGGGGGGGGTGGGTGGGGTGGGGTGCTGTGGTGTTCGAGCATCTCTGGGTCTCCCCATCATCTGCCTCCTCACCACCAGCAGAGCCTGACCTGCTTCCAGGCTGTAGCAGGAGCTGCTTTCCCCTGCTCTGCTCCTGCTGCAGTGGATGATGGTTCTTGCAAAGGAGACGGGATCATGCGGAGGGTTGATCTCTGTCCCTGATCCCCGTCTGAGCGGGGCCGCGCTCATGGGGGCTCTCCCAGCGGCAGGGTGGGCTGGGGCGGGTGGGTGTCGTGCCGCAGCCCTCCCGAGCTCCTGCCTTTTTGAAGCAAAGAGCTTGGCACCGGGTAATTCTGGTTGCTTAAAAGCCCCGGCTGTCAGAAACGCTTTGGAGATGGGCCTTCAAGTGGCTCCGACAGGCAGGGATGTGCATAATTTATGGAGCCGAGTTGAGGCAAGGGCCATCCTGGCTGGGGTGGCTGTGGAGCTGGGAACCTCCTCCGCGGTGTAAAGGGGCTTGGCACGGCTGGCTCCAGCGGGCAGCACCCCTCAGGGCCGGCTGAGGATCTGGCCCGGCAGGTGTGGGCTCGGATGCTGGGCTCTGCGCTTGAACTGAGATTAATTTAAGCGGTTTCTTCGCTGTTGCAGCCCGTCCTGCTTGGGGAATGCATTTGCCTGCTCGGCTCTCCTCTGCTTTTTGGTGCCTTGCATTAATCATGCGCTGCCCTTGAAGCATCCATCAGCAGCTGCTTGGAGACGGCAGGGACGGGTGGCAGGGGAGAGCCTTCCCCCAGAGGGGAAACTGAGGCAGGGGGCCGTGCTGCTTGGGCAGGCGCAGCTCCGGGTGCAGGGAGGGGGACGAAGGGATGTCGTGCAGCATGACTGTGGCAGCACCCTGCGCCCATTCGAGGGGCTCAGTGGTGAAAGCAAAAGGGACAAGCTGAGGGCTCAGGGAGTTGTGGAAGGATGGTGAGAGGTAAGACACCCCCCCCCCCCCCCGGGAGGTTCTAGTGAGGGTGTGGGGCTGGGATGGAGCGGCTGGAGGGGGGGCTGAGGAGGAGCTGGCACCTCCCAGATACAGCGTGGGCATCGGTGTGCTGGGGCAGCGGGGCAGGAGGGCACTTAGCAAGAGCGGGTGGGTTTTTTCCACCTGGTAAAAGGACCGAATCTCACGCCGCGCTGTTGGATGGTTGATTGGGACCCAGGGGTGCCTCCTTCCTGCACTGGGCAGCGCTGCTCTTCGGTTGCTGTTTCTCAGGGGGAGAGCAGCCGGCAACGCCAAAATCCTCCCCACGGGCTGTCCTTGGTGCCGGGGCTGCCAATGCCCCGTGGCCCTCGGGGAGGTGTTGGGATGCAGCGTGTGCCCGTGGGCATCACCCAGGCGCTGCTCCCAGTGCCTTCCTCACCGGTTTTGCCCCCAGTTTCCCGAGGGATCCTTTGCTCCCTCCTTCCTCCCCTGCAGGCACCCAGCTTGGGGTCTGATGGGTGTTGCAGCCCGGCGCTCTTGGCACATGGCCGATCATCGATCCTTGCTGCTTTCGATTTGAGCAGACCCTCGGGTTCCTTGCCTGGGATAGCCAGAGAGCCAAACTCCCCCCGCAGCTCAGGTGACCCTCGGTGCTGTCGATATTTGCTGCTGGCAGCTGTCGATAACGGACGCTTGCAAGGAAGCAGCTGCCAGTTCAGAAATCAGTGGCCCGAAGGAAGAGCGGCAGGAGCAGCAGCGCTCAGGGTAGCGATTCAGATCCGTGACGCCGGGGTTCGGCAGTGCCTGGCTGCGTTGGCTCTCGCTTAAGACGCGCATCGGCTCCCGGTCCGCTCCGTTTGCAGCGCGGCGCTCGAGACGTGGGGACTCGTGGCAAGCGATTGAAAAGCCCTCGTTGGGAGACAGCCCCCAGGTCCTCTGGCTTGCTTGAGCTCGCTGGTGCAGGGGATGGGGGATGGCTCGTGTCCCTGACCCCCACCAAGACCTGGGAAGAGGCTTGGGAAGATGTTCAGCCTCAGGCTGCTTTGCTGGGGGCAGGAGGTTATGTCTGGCTGGGCCCTCGATGGGGACGAGGAAGGGGAGGTGGGTGCAGCAAGGGGTGCTCAGGAGAGGAGGGGGCTCGCTGCTCGATAGAGGATCTGGTTAAAGAGCTCAGCTCAGGGTTCAAATCAAGCTCAGCTTTAAGGTGGCTGCTTGGCTGCCCGGCTGTGCCCTGGGGCAGGAGGGATGCTCTAGGGCAGGCAGGGACCAGGGCTGTGGGTGCAGGTGGGGTTTGCCCCCTTCTCTGAGCACTGTCTTGGGGCCTGTCCCACCCAGCAGCTCCCTGAATTGGGGATGGGATGGGGTCCCAGGGCATCCCTCCAGCCTCAAGCTGGCCACTATCCTGGTCCTGCTCCTTGGGGCAGAGGGAGCCGGGGGCCCCAGCACTCATCCCTCTGCCTGGATGCAATTGGGCTGAGCCAAAGCTGCTGGTGTGAATCAAAAATCAACCAAATCCCAAATCTATTTTTTGCAATAACCCCCAGTGCTAATTTCTGCCGGGCTCCGTGATGAAAGCCTGGAATAGCTGATGTCCTCTTCATGCTTCTGCTTAATTTTCTCTCTCTCTCCCTCCCTCCTCCCCCCACCCCACCCCCCCCCGCCCCTCTCAAGGGCTCCAGAGGAAGGACCCGAAGCTTTACTTGGGCTCACATATCTGCCGCCACCTCTTCGCCCCGGCGTAGCCATGCAGACCCCGGTGCCCTCCCGCAGCCCGGCCGCCCGCTGCTCCCCGGGGGTCGGCATCACCGGTGGGAGCCGCTGACCGTGCCGCGAGCGGGAGCTCGCCGGGAGCCATGCCGCCCGCCTGTGCCAGCCTCGCTCCCTGACCGCCGCCGGGTTTCGGGCTGCGAGCTCTGCCCCAGCACGGCTTTGGCGATGAGCGGGGGTTATTTTTGCATGGAGCGTCTCTCCTTCTGCCTCCTCCTGAGTGCCTGGAGCTGGGGGTGGGCGCCTGGGGGTGCCGCCAAGCCCAAGGGCCAGGGCTACCCGCACATGAACTCCATCCGAATCGACGGGGACATCACGCTCGGGGGGCTCTTCCCCGTGCACGGCCGGGGCGCGGAGGGCAAAGCCTGCGGGGAGCTGAAGAAGGAGAAGGGCATCCATCGCCTGGAGGCCATGCTCTTCGCCCTGGACCGCATCAACAACGACCCCGACCTGCTCCCCAATATCACCCTGGGCGCCCGCATCCTGGACACGTGCTCGCGGGACACGCACGCCCTGGAGCAGTCGCTGACCTTCGTGCAAGCCCTCATCGAGAAGGACAGCACCGAGGTGCGCTGCGTCAACGGCGGCCCCCCCATCATCACCAAGCCGGAGCGGGTGGTCGGCGTCATCGGCGCCTCGGGCAGCTCCGTCTCCATCATGGTGGCCAACATCCTGCGGCTCTTCAAGGTAGGGCTTGGCGAGGGTAAAAAATGACCCCTCGGCGAAACCACCGCGGGTGTTTCTGCAGTGCTGGGGGGTAGGCAGGAGCCGGTGTCTTTAAAACCCTTCTCCTGCCTCCCCCAGGTCCCCAGGGATCCCTTCCTCCATCCCCCTCCAGTGACGACACTTTTAGCAGGAGGATTTTTATCTCTTCTCCCCCGGCTTTGTGGCGACGGGGGGATGCTGGTGCTCCTGGCGTCAGTGGGGCTGCAGGAGGGAGGTCACCTTGCAGGGGGTGGATGGGGAGGTGGGCTGAGGATGGGCGTGGGGTGGGATAACTCCAGCTGGAAGGGACCGTGGGGGGGCTCAGCTGACCGCCTGCACCCCACAGTGCCCACTCTGGGGTCAGACCAGGTTGCTCAGGGCTTGGTCGTGGTGGGTCTTGAAAACCTCTGAGGCTGGAGAGAGCCCAGGGGGAGCTCCCTGAGGCGTTCTGGGGTGCAGCCCTTCCCCCCCCCCCGCTCCCTGGCTGTTACCTGAGGGGGCTTGGCCAGTCTGCAGGAGCAGTGTCACCCGGAGGGGTCAGTCTGGGGGGACCCTGGCCGTCTTGCTCAGCCTCCTGGGTGTAAGATACCCTTTGCCATCGTATAAGACACGTCGGGCACCTCCCTGCCTGTGGCTGTCACCTATAGACTAACGCTCTGGACTCTCCTGCCTGCAAGCAGCTGGATATATATTTTTCAATATACCCCACCCTGACACCGGTTATTTGGGATGGCTCGATAAGGGGGTGTGGGTTATACCCCCAAAATGTAAGGCCACACCGTAGCCAAATGCCTGGGGAGCCGCAGGGTTGCTGCGCTCACTGCTGGGATGGAGGCGGCCGTCACCGACGGGGTGCAAGGACGGCTGTGACCGCTCTCTGCTCCAGGCCAGGGGACATCAGCCAGGCTGGGGACACTTGTCACTGTGCCGCTGGCTCCCAGCATGCAGGGGGGGAACAGGGCACTTAGGGCTGCGGTGGGACGAGGGCTGGCTCTCCCTCTTGCTCTCTGTGCCAGCCGCAGGAAAGCCGAGGAGTTTATAATTACTTTTCTCCTCACTGTGCATTTATTTATCTGCAGCAACGTCTCTGGGCTAGAGAGAGTGTTCGAACAAGAACCCCCTCCGCAGCATATGGCAGGGAGAAATGTAAACTCTCCGCACACCCAGCAGCGGTGGGAGCCCTGTGCTACCCCCGGAGCGAGGTCCCAGCTCTGCCACCCCTCCCAGCACCCCGAAACCCCTCGGTTCTGCAGGGCTGATGCCGTTTTCCTTTTTCTCTTTCCCCCTCCACTCTTCCTCCGCGGGTGCTGAGAGTGCCGGCTGCCCTCTTGGGAGGGCTGGAAGCTGTTAGCGAAGACGGAAAAACCAGATCGCTGATGGAGTTTGATTTTTCTGGGTCCCCTTTTTTTTAAAACGTGTTAATGTTCCCGGCGACGAGTGAGAGGGCTATTCAATAATTAAAATAATATAAATTAGAGGGAGCGGGGGGAACTTAAAAGCTATTTGCTGAGACAAAAAAGATTGAATGCTTGCCTCAGAGAGGAGGAGGGAGGCAGGCAGCTGGAAAGGAGGCAGGAGTGTGACAGTCAGAGGAGTGGGGGGTACTTACATCCTTCCTAGGTTGTTTTGGTTTTTTTTTTCCCTCCCCCTTCTCCTCCAGTTTTGATCCTTGGGCAAAGCAGCCATGACCCGTGCAGGGAGGATGTCACCGAGCTCCGATGCACCCATGCCCCAGCCTCGTGCCCGTGCTGCCTGGTGGGGGGCACGTCTGAACCCCTGGGTGTCCCCAGCAGCTTTGAAATCCAGTGTTCATCTCAGCCCAACGTGAGGGTGAGGAAATGCAAGGCGGTGGACAGGCAGGGAGAGGATGGAGACCTCAAAACCCCCAAGGAAGGGAGGATGCAGGGCGAGCTCAACCCTTCCTAGACAGCCGCGCATCCCTGTGTGTGGGTGAGGGGTGCAGAGTGGGCGCACTCCCCAGCGGTGCCCAGCACAGCGCCATCGTTCCCACGGGATGGGGGGGTCTGGGAACAGCTGGAGGGGCTCAAGCAGGCTGTGTGTCATGTCGTCCTCCCCCGCCCCGCCATGACCTGAGAGCTGCTGCCGCTCTTTGTTATTCAAATAGTGGGTTTATGGCAGGGACATGCCTAAAATGAAAATAAGGCAACTTCCATTTCACGCCGCTGCTGACCTTTAAGCGCGGGTGACTCCGCTCTGAGGTTCAGCAAAGCATTTGCCTTCCCGGGCGCCGCTGCGCAGGCAGTTGTTCCCTTTGCCCATTCCCTTGGGAATGACACTTGCCGGAGCTCCGGATGCCACAGCAGGAGCATGGCATGAGGCAGGTACTGCTCCTGTCCCCCTCGGCACCTGTGCCAGAACCCCTCGGTGCTCCCCCAGCAAGGGGATGCTGGTGTGAAGTGCTGGGAGCCGAAACAGCGGGACCCGCTCCTGACCGTGGGGATGCTTGCCCTGGGTGGGGCTGGGTGCCCCCTCCCTGCAGGCAGCTGGGGCGGGTTGGAGCACATCCAGCAAGTGGCACAAAATCAATCAGAAAGTCCAACGAGGTGAGGAGCAAACAGCTTCCCCCCCCTGCCCTGCCCGCCCCAGCGCCTGGGTGTGCGCTCCCACCCCTGCGCCCATGGGATTGCGGGCAGGAGCCGTCCCTTCCCCTTTGCAAACCAGCGTTTCGACCGCGGCTTCCCCTTGCCCTGCTCCAGCAGCGGTAGGTGGGTTGCAGCAGCATCCCACGGTGCCGGGCTGCAGAGCCCTCGCTGGGAGGGGGGTCACAGAGACCCCCCCACCTTATCCCCGGGCGCTTGGAGGAGCCCCTTCTCTACCTCTGATGATCTGCATCCAGCCCCTGGATGATGCTGACCCACTCTGTCCTCCCTCACCCCATCCCATGCTCCCCTCCTGCACAGCCCACCAGCCCTCCCCCACCAGCGGCGAGCCTTGCCCCTCCCTGCCAGCGGTTTTGTCGCTCCCGTGCGCGCGCGCTACATAAATAATAAATAAATAACGTGTCCTTCGTTAGATGCCACCGCCTAATTAAAGCTGTACATCAGTGGAACAACTTGCAGATGCGGCATCCTCCGTCCAAGCTGGTTTCATCACTCCTCATAGCTCTGCCTGCAGAAAAACCTTCCCCCAAATCCCCGGTCTCGGCTCCCTGTGATAGCATCTCTCTGGCGTCACTGCGAGAGCGTTCTGGCACGCTCCAGCTCCTTCCCACCCCTTTCCGCTAGCTTTCCAGCCCCAGCTCTACCCACTTATTCCTGAACCACCACAGCGATGATGATGTAAAAAAGGAACCGGGTCCATCCCCTGCAAATGAGATCCCCCAAGAGCTGCGTCAGGGTCTGGGGGTGCATTTTTTAACCCCACCCAGAAAGAGCTGGGACATGATGAAGCTCAAGCACTTGGCTGGGGTGAGGAGCATCCCTGGCTACAGGACGGACTCGACACATGCTGGACACTTTGAGGTGCTTGTTTTTTCCACGGCAGCGAGTGCAGCAGCTCTTTTTTAGCGCAGGGGTGTTGTACAGCATGAATAATTCACCTAACGGAGGAGGATGTCCGTTGCAGGAGCTGGGGGTGCTCAGCACCTGCAGCAACTTGAGGTTTTGCTGCCTGGGACTGGGTTGCTGCAGCCGGGGGCAGGGAGCAGAGCTGCATCAGGCCCCCAGTGCTGAGCCCCCCAGGCTTGTGTCTGCTCCGCACTACGGGGGCTGCCCCAAGGCTTTGGGGTCGGTGGGACGGGAGGGATGCTGCCTTCGGCACCGCGTTTCCCCACTTAGTGGGTAAATAACCTTCATGAAACTGGGAAGGTGGAAATCAGCCGGGGGACGCTCTGATTAATCACCCGAGCCTGGCACTTCATTTCTTTGTTCTTCGCTGGGTTTATTAAAACAAATTGCAGCCGCCTGGCTTCCCTGGGCTGCCCTGGTCCTGCAAGCCCTCAGCCACGGTGGCTCCACTCTCTGTCCCTGGGCACAGCTTGGCGAGGAGGAGTGGGAGACCGAAGGCAGAGGGGGTGGCAGGTCTGGTGAGGAGCAGCATCCGCGGCTCTCTGCGCCCCGTGCTTTGCTCTCAGCTGGGATGGGAGTTGTTTTTTTCCAAAAAGAGATGCCACCACCCTCTGGCAGCACCAGTTTTTTTTGCTGGAGTTGCCTCCGGGGGGTGAAACCCGGGTCCACGGGCTATTAAGAAGTTTTCTTTCTCATCCCTGGTTTTACATCTGCCGCTGGCACCCCCAGATGAGCCGTCTCCTTTCGGTGTAAGCCCGTGCCAGGGCTGGCCGGGAGATCCTCCTGCAGCTGCTGAGCTTCCCGGGGCTTTATTTCTTGACAAGAGCCGGATTTATTGCAGGGGACCGAGCAGCCCGTGCCCGGCTGGTGTCAGCCCCGGCGTCAGAGCTGTCTGATTTACACGCTTGGTTTAACAGGTCGTGGCAAAGGAGCGGGCAGGTCGGCGAGTCTGTCGCTGCCTGCCCCGAGCTGCGTCCCCTCGAGCACGGCTGTCATGTGTCACCCCGGAGCGGCTGCCTTTTGGTGACACGGGAGCTGGGAAATGGAGGAATTTGTTATAGTATCTGCGTTGTGTCGGCACATCGTGAACCCTGAGTGATTTACCTGCCCTGTGCAGTAGGAGCAGCTCCCACCCTTCTTTTCAGCTGGGGAAACTGAGGCACAGAGACCTGATAAGAAGCCCAGGGTCTGTGGGGTGCGGGATCTTTATCGCTTTCTGAGGAGATGCTGAGGAATGGATCCTGCCTTGGCACTGGGTCTGGTCCCGCAGCCCTGGGGAAGGGGCAGCGGCGTGGGGGCTGCAGCTCACTCTGTTCCCGTGACAAGGGCCGACCATCCCCGCTCAGCCTCCTCGCTCCTCCAGCCCCTGCGGTGCTTTACGCTCTCCCTAATTAAAAGCTGCCGTCCAAATGGCTCGATGACGGAAATTCTAATTAAATCAATTCCATCTTGTCGGTGAACCAGAGGTTTGCATAAGATATGCATGAAATTAATAATTACAGTTAGGGAATTAGCTGCTCCCGACCCTGTTTCTGGCGTGGGGGGGGAGCTGGTGCCAGGAGCAGCGGGGTCGGTGCAGGAGCCCCTTCTCCTGGGGATGCTCCTGACTGGTGTGCGTGGCTCTGGCTGCGCAGTGGCCCGTTTGTTTTTTGGCTCCTTCCCTCCTGGCTGCTCAGGCTGATGTTCATTTGATGGTTGAAGCCTTGGTTGGGTGCACTGAAATCACCACCTTTGCCTAATCGTCCCCAATCTGGAGGGGTTCTGCCCGCTGCCGGCAGAGAGGATGTTGCACCAGCTTGTAAGCCAGCGTTAATGAAATGGGAATGACATCCCAGGGGGTGCTTTTGCAGTGCGTTTGGGGTCGATCACACCAGTCCATTGACCCAGGGGGCCGGGGGGGGAACAGGATGACACCCCCAGCCCCAGCTCCTGCCTGCTGTCTTACCCTGAGAGACATTTCTGCAGGTTGGGGGTGCTTCTGGATGAGCTGAGTTGTGGTTTTCAGTTCAAAAAAAGGGAGGAAAGAGGTTTTATCCCCTGCCCTGGGGTTACTTCCCACTCTTGATGGGACAAGGGAACCTTGGGGTCCAGGAGAGCTGGTCCTACATGTTTTCCCCTGCCTGGTATTTATCCCAGCCTGGAGAGACGCCAGGCAAGGTATCACCTGTGCCCAAATATGCAGCTGAGTTATCACCGGTGCCCAAATCTGCAGCTGAGATACGTTTCCAGCTCCCCCTCCCCATCGCATCCTTCTTCTTTCTAAGAACCTCGAATTCCCTGCCTGCGTTTTGCTTTTATAGACCTAAAAGGACTTTTGTCTTTTATCTGAGAAAATAGCTGGTGCCAGGAGCTGGGCTATTGCAGACCAGGAGATCAAAAAGGCAGAGGGGGAAAAAGGCAGAAGAACGGTCATTTGGGAACTGGTATTTTATTTTCACTTCCATTCAAAGCAGAGGAGTGAGAGAGAAAAGCTCTTCCCATTTGTTTATTAAAATACGGCTTCCAGTTCACAGCCTGTAGATCAACAGGTATTTTTTTAGACTTTGTTTTCCAGCAGGGGATGGGCAGCCCGGAGGTTAAACCCAGACGTGGCCTGGCCACCTCAGCTTGGATGGGATGTTTGGTGACTCGGGGGGAATAGCTGGGATGTCTCCATCACCAGCACCCTGCTGAGGAGGCAGGGATCCTTCACACCACTGTGTGGACCAAAAAATCATCGGGAAAGGTTCCTTTGGAAAGTCAGGGTTGCATCCCTGCCCCAAATCTCCTTTGATGGGGGCACCACTGGTTTCCACGCCCACTTGCCCTCGTCGCGTGGGCCCGCTGAGTGCATCGCCTCCATCCCAAGCCCCCTTGTCCATCCTTTGGCCAGCACCGCTGCAGGCGAGGCAGGGAGAGCAGGCGAGGAGCAGCCCCCCCTCCCTCTCCGTTCCCTCCCCAGGATGAATGATTGCCAGACGAGCGCCTTGTCTGCTGAGCAGAATTTTAATCGAGTCTCATGTACCGGCTCCCGGTCACAGATACCCAACGAGCAGATCACAGCCCCTCGGAAAGGAGCACAAAGCAGATTGTCACAGCGAGTAATCCTATTTGTGCCTTGATAAAGATTCTTCCTTTCCCTCTCCCTCTCCTTCTCCACCTCTCCCTTTTTTCATCTTGTATTTTGCAGGTAGGTAGAAGGGTGGCTGCTCCTTTCCAGGAGTCTTTTAGCATTCAGGTGGAGTCGTGGGCTTATAACGCTGGTATCGCATTTAATAGAGAAAGAGAGACAGGAGTGGAAGAGGGGAAAATAACAGAGAAACAAAGAAGAAACTGTGAGATGCAGCCTGGAAGCAGGAGTGGAGGGCGATGGAGTGGGTTGTGGGGGCCCGGAAGGTTGGGAGACCTGGGAGGGTCTGTGGGGTGGCTCCGGTGCAAATCTCCCCACCCTTGGGCTGCTGCTACCCAGCCGGGCTCCTGGCAAGGTGGCTTGATCTTACAGCACGAACTAGGATTCCTACAGACCCCAAACCTCTGCCCGTTCCCTCCAAGCCCACCCGGGTGTCTCTGCTGCTGGGAATTGGCTAATTGCTTGATGGGAGTGGCGATGGGTGAGGCCAAAGGCAGCCTGAGCTGATTTGGGCATCCAGCACAACTCAGGTGCCTGCTGAGCCTGGGGGATTACTGGGATCCATTGTAGCCCGCCGTGGCTCCAGCAGCATTTGTGCTCCTGCAAGCGGTGATTACTGAATTATTCCTAAACTCGATTAGAGGGAGCAGGACAGGGGGAAAGGCTTCTAAGAGCCATGGATTGCTGCTCTGCACCTGCTTGCCCCCAAGGCATGGGGTGGCTTGGGTTCGGCGATACCCTGGGCTGTTCCTCCTCTGTTTGCTCTGTCCTGGCAGTAAAGGGGAGAGGGCAGTGTGTGGCCGGACCCTTCCCTGGGCTGTGGCAGCTCCAGGTAGGGCTGTCACCATCTCCCTGCCCTGTAGCCAGGTAGTGGCTGGCTGAGCTCCAGCCCCTGCCATTATATCGCTGCTGAATTAAAAACCTTGCTCAGGCTTTGGGCAGGGCTCTGCCGGCCCTTGCAATGTGCCAGGGAGGTGTCGGGCTGCACCCGGGAGAGGTGTGTGGTGCCTGCCTGGGTGCGGGACGAGGGGATGATGGATGGGGCTGTCTGGGTATTCGGTACATCTTTGGGAGGGAGCTTCGTGCTAGTGGGGAGAACCTGAGCTTGATAATTTAATAAGTGTTTTCCATCTTTAAGATAAATTAACATCTGTGGTGCGTTTTGGAGATGTAAAGTGCTGTGTAAGTGTTAAGCGTTGCGTGATCCTGCGGTGCTAAATCATGCTAATGTGCTGTGCGAGGTGCGGCGGATCTGGGTCGTTTAAAGGGCTTATTTATGGCTTGGGTGGACAGGGCCTGGCAGGGTGGGGTCAGATCTGTCCTTCTTGGGGCAGGAAGCCAAAGGGAGACCTTAGCAGTGCTGTCCAGGGCAGGAGCAAGGTTTTCTCTTTGGCCTTTTCCATTCTGGGCATATCCAATACTTGGGAAACCCTTCTGGGGTCCGTGCTGGGTGTCCCTGTGCTTCAGGTGGTCCCAGAGACCTGACATGTCCAGGGGCTGGGCCAGCCTGTGTGGCCAAGGCTGGGTACCAGCTTTCCTCGGATGGTGCTGGTCCCCTTTGTCCAGGCAGCACCCACAGCTCTTGTTCTGGCCGGCACCTGGGGCGCACAGAGGGGAGATCAAAGTAGGCAGGTAGATGCAGAAATGAAAGTTTGGGACGGTCTGAACCTTTCCCTGCCAAGCTCAGGGCTGCCCAGCGCCTTGGTGGACCTTGAAGGGACTTACTGGTGGTTGCTGTGCCCTGGGGCTGGTTTCTGTTCTTGCTTGTGAGATCCTGGAATCCTCCTGACCTGCTGGGCTCTGCCCAGCGAGGCCCTTCTGTGGGCAGAGATGTAAAGCAGCAGCTCTGGGCTTTCTGATGGTTTTATTTTCACCCTTCCCAGACGTTGGTGTGTGTGGGTTTCTACCAGTCTGGAGGGCGCAGAGGAGATGTGTGTCCTGGCACGGGTTGGGATGGTTTTGCGTTTCCTGTACCAAGTTATGGATGGAAATCATCTGATCAAAGCCTTTGGGTTGCTCCCCAGAGCCATCAGAGCTGATCACCCTTCGCTTTGTGGTCTCCCCTCCATGAGTTGCTGGTCGTGGATGCTGTGGAGCATCCCATGTCTGTCTGGTGGCACGTGCTCCCACCTGACCCATAGTTTTCCTTGATCTCCACTTCCCTGTCCTGCAGAGCAGGGCTTTGAGAGCATGGGCAAGGTAAGGGCATCGCAGTGGGGTGGAGATCACCTCTTTCTCCTGATGCTTTGTCTTTTTCTGTCCCAGATCCCCCAGATCAGCTATGCCTCCACTGCGCCAGACCTGAGCGACAACAGCCGCTATGACTTCTTCTCCCGCGTCGTCCCGTCTGACACCTACCAGGCCCAAGCCATGGTGGACATCGTCAAGGCCCTCAAGTGGAACTACGTCTCCACCTTGGCCTCTGAGGGCAGCTATGGTGAAAGCGGCGTGGAGGCCTTCATCCAGAAGTCCAGGGAGGATGGTGAGTGGGTTTCTCCCAGGATGGGAGCTCAGTGTAGGCTGTGGAGCAGCTGGGGCTGGAGGAGAAAGGGCGATGGAGGGGAATGGAGGAAGGCATCTGGTTGGGCTTCTTGGCCTGAGCTGGGATGCGGTTGTGGTGCGTGAGCAGGAGCGGATGGCACGGTTTGGGGGACAACCCCAGGGTGGTGCGGGTTTTGGGGCTGCCCTGCTGATTGCAAAGACAACGCAGTGGCCAGCAAGGATCCAGGCTCTCCAGCAAGGATCGGGACCAGCAATCCCAACCTGCCTCTGCTCTGCAGGGCAGGCTGCTTTATTCTGCTGTCTCCTTTCGGAAAGCATCTCGAGATCCTGTTCCCTGCTCACCAGGAGACCTTGGATCTGCCAAACTGGTCTGACCCCCTCCCTCCGCAGCTGAGCCACAGCACTGGGCGTGTTCCAGAAGGAAAGACTTTCACAAATGCTCTGAGGTTTTAACAGAAAATAAAGTTGGCACCAACACGCGCTTCACCCAATTTTAGTGGAATTATCCCTGAGGGCAGGTGCTTTAACTTGTCTATAGGCTTTGGCCAGGCAGAAAGTCTGTGCTCAGCAAAACTCTTTGGGAGGATTTGTCTGGAGTCAGAAAGCGTTTTGCTGACAGGAGCGCTGGGATACTTAGGGGGGATTAGCAGCCTTGGGAGCCGCAGAGAGGAGCTCATGGGTACCCGTTGGTGGCCAAGCATCAATCCCAGGACCAGCTGGGATAGTGAGGACCCCTGGGTGTTGCTGTCGTGGGTGCTATTACCATGAACCCAAAGCTGCCCTGAGACCCTGCGGAGGGACTGGCACAGCACTTGGGGTCCCTCCTTGCTCTGGCATCGCTTTGCCTTTGCAGCATCACGTGCGCGGGGCGAGACGGGAGCTAAAGAGTGTTTTCCAAGGCAGTTAAAACCCTGCAGCGCGCAGGCAGCTGCCTATTACTGGCTTAACTGTATCTGAATGGCACATTAAGTTCTGGCAAAATCGGTGGGACACCAGCCTATCTGGAGCTAGTCAAACTGTGTTATGGCCTTATAAATGGATAAAGGGAATAAAAACTTCTAGGTGACGAGCTCCTAATCAAAGCCCTATAAATAGGAACAGCGTTAATTCCGTCTCGCGCGCGCGCCCTGGCACTGGGAGCCGGCTGTGCTTTTAATACGCCGAGAAACCCATCTGGGGATTCAACCTGGAAACTGCTCTTCAGGATTTTTTAACTTGAAAAGCAGAATATTTTCACGGGGCTGCGGTTTTGCGAGGAGGAGCGCGTGGGGATGCTTTGGAGTAGGCGGGTGCGATGCTGGTGGTACGGCTGGGCGTGGGGGCGTGCTGCCTGCGTGCCCCGTGATGGGGATGCGGGTGTGAGCGGTGCTGGGGGATGCTGTGCTGAGCTGGGGTTGGGTCTGCAGGCAGCCGGGTGTGATGGCGAGTCGCTGCAAGGGATACGGGGATCTGCGGAGGCAAAGGTGCCGGCGGGTGTGTGTGTGTGGTGCCCGGCAGGTCTGGGGGTGCCCCACGGGATGGGGTGCCCCAGGGGAGGGCTGTGAGCACAGGGCTGTGTTTATGGCTCTGTTAAGAGCTTCGCCGCTAACCCTGCTGGGATTTGGAAAGGCTAACAGCAGCCCCATCTGGCTAGCGGGGATAATGAGACTCTCATCTGACTACAGGAGGAATAAGGGAAAGCAGCCTTTTTGTGGGGGGCATTTTATGTTATTGTAAGCATTTTTCCGCCCAAAAAGGAGAGTTTCCTGGCTTGCCTTGGGCTGGTAGGTCCTGTCCCGTGGAGTGCCCCAGGCAGGGCTGATGGCACTGCTGGCTGACACAGGGAGGTGACAGCAATACGGGGTTAAAGCAGCTTCGTTATCCCCTGCCTGGCCCTGTTGTGCCCTTGTCCTGCAGCAAGCGCAGCCGGGGGATGCTCTGCCACCCCGTCCACAGCCTCTGCTCCCCTGGGGGGTCCGGGTCCCGGGCTGCACATGGCCAGGAGGAGCGGGTTGATGCACAGGCGTGATTTGAACCCATTAAGCACCAGTAAGGAGCAGTTGTCATGACTGGTGGTCCCACTGCAGCACAAGCACTTCTTCTTTGAGATAACCTGTGGTTACAGCGAATTCCTATAACCAGATGGTTAATGATATGACAGTGTAATTGCAGAGTAAACGAGTGTACATGGAGTCGAAATGCACATGTATTAATCCAGGGCTGAGGCAGTCCTGTAATTTGTGTATCCACATAACCCAACGATTATGTGCATTAGTGATAATTTAGTTATCAAAAAGCATAATTCCACTGTAATTGCGGTATAACGGCGGCGTAAGTGCAGCCCGTGTGTTATCAGCAGTAACGCCGCTTCCCTGCTCGCGCTGCAGGAATACGTTTATTTATAAGAGCCATCGGTTACAGCCCATGTGCTGGGCTCCGGGAAAGCAGCTCTTGCTTTGGAGCCTGGATGGGCTCCGAGCGGCTCCCTAAAGCATCTCCCCTGGGAGGGAGCGCCGGGGGGGTCAGCCTCACTGCTTTGCCCATGGATGACAGCTCCCCAGCCGTGAATAATGGTGAGGTTGGACCAAGAACACGCTTTTTCTTTTTTTCCCCTTTAATTTTTTTTTTTAATTCGAAAATCCCTCAGCCTTGCCCCCTGTGGTGGCAACTGCAAAGCTGGAGGAAAAGCCAGGCTGTGCCTGCATAGCCTTTCTGTCTTCCCCCATGGCTCTGCTGACACCAAATACCTTTACACCAGCGCAGAGCCGCGGGGAATGGGTGAAGGATCCGTCCCGTCTTTTATAGACTGTTTGTATATGCCTGCCTCTCATTTGCACTTCTCCGGCAGCGTAAAGGGTCCTGCGATTTATTGCTGCTTCAAGGTGCCTCCAGCCCGTCAAAGTGATGTAGAAGGGCTGTCGGTTGACTGAGGATCTGGCCTCTGCCGAGGGCTTGCCAGCCGTTTGTCAAGCCGTGGAGTTTACCCATGTGGGGCTGTTTATGCCAGGGGAAAAAGCCAGCCTCTGCCCCGCTGGCTCTGCCCGGGGGTTTCTCACCTGACCCCAGGATCAGGGTGAGCATCTCCTCGCTCTCCTCCCGAACAGTGCTTTGCTTTCTTTTTCATGCCAAGTCTGAGTCTTCAGAGTCATTTTTTATTTCCATCAGGCAATAATGCTCATTGCTGTAGTTAGCAGTTAGCATTCAAGCTGTTTGCTTTCTGATGCATTATCAACTTGACCTTCAGTTTCAATTTTTAGCAAAGCCTCACGTTAAAGCCTTCTCTGTCGCAGCGGAAAGCGTTTCTGCTCAAGGCACAAACTGACCCTCTCACCCTGGGGACAAGTTATTCTTGCAGCTGGGGCTGGCCCTGGGCTACTGAGACAGGCTGACCCTGGGTGGGCCGTTATACCTTACATATTGCAATTACTCTGGCAATTATGCTGTTGGCCCCTGGCCATTGCTGGTGGTTGCACCAACGGCTGGACAGTCTTTATTCAATAGAGTGATGTTTTTTTGGGTGCTAGCTTTGCAGAGATGTTATGCCTGCAAAGGATGACTTTTCTTTGGAAATTTAAGTGTTTTAAGTCCTCTCCCAAAGCACCCTGCTCCCCCAAAGCATCCTGCAAAGGCAGCGGGTGTCAGCTACCTTCACATTTGGCACCAAGGTGCGAGGCAGGGCCAGCACCGGGGCGTCCTCAGTGTCCCCATCTCCAGCTCCTCTTGTACAGCATCTCCCCATGACCCTGATCCGTGGCATTGTTTTGGTGGACGGACAGACCCGTCCGCAGCCCTTCGGCTCTGCGTGCGTTGACATCTCCGCTGTCGCCGAGCTCTTGGAGATGAAATATTAGATTTATATTTATGTAATTTAGCTGGTGAGCACGGCATGTTATGCCACGCGTCGTAATGTGCAGCGCTCGGCTTTGTGAAGAGGGTAATATTTCCAGCCAAATGCAAGACTCCTTAGTCATGTGTCTGGATCAATTTTACACTGTCATTTCCCCCCTCTGTTGTTTTATCCTTCACTGAATTTTCTATATTTTTAGTTAAGAGGCTGATATATATTTGTGATGCATTTGTTCATCCCCATGTGACATTCGTGGCTGTCTCTTTCTGGTTTTAGCCGGGTTCATTACTTTTGGTTGATGCATCAGGATGTCACCCCCAAAAAGCCGCTCTCGAGTCTTAAGGCATAAGCAAGCATAGAATACGACTTCACGGTGGATCTGCATATGCAGTCCCAGAGGCTGCTAATCCTTGGTATTCGCTGGCCCCAGGGAGTTCCCTGTTCTGGGTCCCGTGGGTGCTGTCCCCATGGGACAGCTGGGATGGACTGGAGGACGATGCTGGTGGGTACCTGCCACTGGAGCTGGGGAAACTCCTGCAGCAAAGCAAAGGAGTTCAAGCGAGTGACCTTCAGCCCCGTGACAGCGAGGTGTGATGAGCAGCAGAGCAGGGCTGGCGATCCAGCTCCCTTTCAGCCCCGAGGACAGCCGTTCTGGTGCCATCAGCACTCGGTTACCGCGGCTCACCGGAGGGCTGTTATTTGCTGCCGGCGTCTCTGCTCCCCAGCCAGATCATCTCATTCAGCAGCCAGCAAAAAACTTGACTTTTTTTGTGGCATGGTGCCGAGAGCCTGAAGGGTCCCCGCTCTGCGGGAAGGCTGGGTTTTGGGGGAATCTTTTCCCACAGGTTTTTTTTTCTGGCTGATAACACCAAGGCTGGTGACATCTCTGTCACCTCCAGGACTGGAATGGAGCATCTCTGACAGGTCATGTTTATAGCAGTCCCCAAGTTTCTGTGCTGGTCTCTATCGTCCTAACCCCTGCCCAAAAATTAGCCCCAGCTCTTGCCAGATGCGAATCCTCTGTGTGCCGGGTGGGGCAGCTGGAGGGACAGGTCTGGTCACCGAGGCTCTGCTGCCATCGCTGCTTTGGATGCTGAAACTCTTACAGGCTCCTCAGAGGCAAACACCATGTTTTCTGGGTTATTTTCCTCTTTCTTTCACCCCCCAGCTTATTTTCTTTTTGCTACTCTCAACACTGTGTACCCCAGTACAACCTGAAGGGAGACATGCCTCAGTTTCCCCACCTAGAAACCTTCCCTGCCTTCAAACTGTTTGCTGGTGGATACAAATTGTCCAGCAGGCTGGGACTGGGGAGAGCCAGAGATGGACTGGAGCTACTGGGCACCGCTGCTGTTGCCTCTTAACTCCACTCCTTGTTTTCACGTCTCGCGGCGCTCCCGTTGTGCGGTGGAAGTGGGGAGGGAGGCGAGCGGAGTCGGACGAAGAGGAGCTATTAGTTGTGGTCGAGGCTGGCTTGCAGCCCAAACCTGGGCTTTGGAGGCAGCCCGAGTCGATCTCCTGCTCTTTGACATTTTCGGTCCGTGTTAGGGGGTGCCCCAGCACTGGGTCGTGCCAGGAAAACGCTGGTGGCTCCGTGGAGCTCCCGGCAAGGTCCGGTCTGAGATGGGGTGAGATGTGAGATGCAGCCCAGGGGGATCCGTGAAGTGGAGACTGTGGGTGTTTTCTGTGATGTGGGCTTAGGTTTGGAGGGATGAGATAAATGATGATGATAAATGAAGGGAAAAGCTGTCTTTGCTTTCAGGACTCATCTGGCACCTCAAGCCCCAGCTCCTGGTGTCATGTGGTGGGTGGGGGGTCTCTGCTGCAGAGAATAAACTCAAGCCTCCGACTGCAGAGTGATGCTTCCTTTGCAGAGCAGTAGACGGGGGAAAAGACTGTGAAATCTTGCTACAAATCTCCCCCAAAATCCCACAGTCTCCTGGCTCTTCCCAGTTCAGGGCTGGAGCAGGGTGAGGGGGAAGGAGACTCAGCCCAAGGGGCGGCTCGATTGCAGGGGGGCTGCAGGAGCTGGGGGGGCTCCGACTCACCTGCATCCCTGATTAGGTCTTTAGCAGAAGATCCTTCCTGTGGACACAGAGGATGGTGTTATTACCTACATGAGAAACCTGAATATTTTGCTCCCCGCTGTCCTGCCCAGGGCCCTAAGTTTGAGCTGAAGAATCACTTTTTTTCCCCCCTCTTCTTTTCCCCATTGCAAATTCATTAATTATTGATTTAGCCCAGCAATGCAGGCAGTTGAAAAGCAGGCTCAGATGGCTCAGATTCGTAATGTCTGATGAGATTTCAAAACACTGAAGAGCAGCATTTGAGCCGGTTCCAGGGATGAGACAGGCAGCAAACGCCAGGAGCCCCCAGCAACGGGGACGTGTGATGCAGAGCCCAGGACACACACACAAGGAGGGACCTGCCATCCCCAAAGTGGGACCAGGCTGCAGAAACGTGGGGCCCAGGGAGCTGCCATCGCTCCCTGCTTTGCATCCCCAGGAGGGAAGGGACAAGATTCCCACCTTGCAGTCGAGTGCAGGAGTCTACGAGCTGAGATCTGGCTACACCAGGGGCCACGTTGGGACTGGTTTTGTGTGGCAAAGGCAGGTTGGTGTCCCCAAGCACACCTGAGCTGGTAATGGAGGTGCTTTGCCAGCAGTGGGACTGGGATTCATGGGATATTGCAGCATCCATGCTGGAAAATCCAGGTATCGCTGTCGTTAGGGCTCCACCACAGCAAAGGAGAGATTACAGGCACACGTGATGGGACCCGGGGTGGCTCGCCGGCGCTGCCGTTAACCCATGGCACAGGGCCCTTTCCCCATCACACCGCTCTCCCCAGCCTGGCTTGTGGGTGGGTGGGTACCCATGGGATGTAGGGAGCCTTCCCCAAATTGCAAAGCTGCGTGTTCCTGCAGTGTTGACGACGGACGGATGATGCAAGCCCTCGCCCTGCGCAGGGCATCCCGTGCTCCGTGGTCAGACCAAAGCATCCCAGTCTCACGATGGCACAGGAGCTTTGCCTCCGCCAGGGCACAGAGCCGTGTCCCTAATGACTTCTCCTCTAATGAGTCGGTTCCTGGAGGCTTTGAAGTGGCATGAATAATGAATCCTGGGGCAGGGGAGCAGCCTGCTGCTCCCCAATTAAGGCTCTGGGCTTGGGAATCTCATTTAAACGGCTGGGGTTAGGAAGCGGAGGCCACCGCTGCCGGGCTGTGCAGAGCCCGATCCCCTCCTCGGGGTGCCCAGGGCTGCTCGGGGAGCATGTCGTGCTGGGGTGGGGGACATGCACATCACTGTTCCCAGCACAGTGGAGCCAGGCCCGTGCTTGCCCAGCGCTTGGCAGCCGCCGGCTCTGCGGGGAGCCCCGGCAGAGCGCTCCCTGATTGATGGTGTACGTTAGCGACAGCAAAAGCTTATTATCTACCTGCAATCAAGAGGGCACTTCAGCATCGAGCTTCCCGGAGCAGCTGCGCTCCCACCGAGCCCATAATGGTGGAGATTAAACCCTGACCTGTGTTTGACAACACGCGTTAACCCCACCTTAATGAGCCGAGTCCCCGAGGCTCCCGGCAGAGCCGCGGTGGCGCTGGGGGAAGCTGAAATCCCACCAGGCTGGGGGTGATGCGGGTGGGAGGGACACGGCCACATCCTTGGGGATGGTGCAGGCAAGGGTTTGCTCCCGGAGGGCTTTGCCCTGCCCGGGGTGGGGGGTGATACTCTCCCAGGCAAGCTTTGCACGGCTGGGATGGGTGCATGGGGCTGTTGGGTGGTGCAGACACGTCCCCGCGGGCCTGGCTCTCCTGGCAGAAGGGTGGGTTGTTTGCTGGAGGACGAGCCCTGCAGCAAACCATTCCCTTTGCAGAGCTGCTCTGGCTGCACGTCCCAGTTTTGCACGGGAGATTTTCCCCTCTTGCCCTGACGAGCATCGGTGTCGAGCCACCCGCCTGGGTGGGACGGGGCAGCCGCTGCTTATTAACTGGGGTGGGCTTGTTACAGCGAGCTCTGGCAGAGCAAGGGCTGCAAGTGCAGCGCCGGGCATGCTTATGTCCCCACCATTTCACTCTCCCTGTTGGTCTCCCCTTTCCCAGATGCAAGCTGCTGAATATTTCATCCTCGGCTCTTCCCAGCAGCCTCCCTGCGAAGCTGCTGGCTCTGCCACCACGCGACCGGGCTGTGGGGGCTTGGGCCAGCAGCCAAAAGCAGGTCCAGGTGCTCCTGGACCCTGGGGCTGCAGCTCTGGGTGCCTGGTTGCTGCCCCAGCCTGCGGGAGGTTTGGGAATGGGCTCAAGTTGGGTTTTCAAGGCTGTTTCTTGCTGCAAACGCCCTTCATCCCACGCTGCCATCCATCAGTGATGGCATGCATGGGATCTCATCTGAGTGTCTTTCAATCGGGTGCCTGTCTCTAAGTTGTCTCCAGCAGCTGGCTGTGGGATGCTGCCCTGGTCCTGGAGGCTTTCTCCACTGTTCCTGCTTCTTTTTAGTCCTTTCCCAAAGCTGGAGGAGGAAAGGGGTCTCCATTCTTCACATCCCGCCTTCTCCCAGAGTCAGACCGTGGCCCAAGTCAGGGAGCAATGCTGCGCTGTCGCTCCGGAGGAGGGAGAGCAGCCGCCTCCTCACTTTGATTTCTTGCTTTAAAGGAGTGTTTTGACTAAATGGATTTTTGTGTGAAGACAGTAGGAGCATCGCTCGGCAAATCCCCCTGCCCACTGCGGTGCCCGGGGGCAATGAATAATGCAGGCGCTGAGAGCCAGGGCTGCTGGAGGTGAGCAGGGCTGCCCCAAAACACACAGCTCTGCCCACCCCAGCCACCTTCCCCTGACCCCCCGACCTCTTTTCTTCATTATTAAGAAGATTTTGTTAATTGAGAAGATAAAAACGTTAAGAAGTGTTGTCAGTGTACGGGCTGGAGGAGGGTGCTGCGGGAATGTGGGGCTCCCAGACCCACCGGGGGCTTTTACCTGGGCTGGGTTTGTGTTCTTTTTAAGCTGGGAGAGCCCTGAAGAGCTGTAGTAAAGTGTAGGGCCCGGGGAGTGCAGCCAGGGCTTGCAGACATCTGTGTCCATCCTTGGGGCAGTTTTCTCCTGGCATCCAGCTGCTTTTTTGGGTCCCCATCCCCACTTTCCCTTCCTGCTGGCCTGGCCACGTCCTTCTCACATGTTCTGTGCTCTCCAGCCGCTGCGTTAATAAGGTCCTCATTACGTCCTAATTGCCCGTATCCCTTTTTTGTTACATTCCTTGTTAGTTTGATTTAACAGAGCTGCCGAGTAATGTGGTCATTTCTGAATTGCCATCGATTTAGTTTCCTTTCTTATTTATTTATGGGCCCGTCTCCTCTGCCACCTTCTCTTCCCATGCGTACAAGAAGACAGTCCCTGCCACAAGTTCACCCAACGCCACTTGCTGCTCCTGCAAGTGCCACGGGATCCTGGCGATGCTCAGAGCTGCTGCTTGGGGCGAGGGGAATAAAACACTCGTGGAGGACCCCAATGCAAAGCCTTGCTGCTGTCCCAGGGAAATCTTGAAGCTGGGTTTGGTCTGGCTGTGCTGGGAAAGGGCCAGTGCTGCAGCTGCCATGCGCACGCCTGGAATCCCCGTGTCCCTGCGTTGCACACTCGTGTGTGCACGCATGTTGAGGGGTGCGTGTCACGGTGTGTGCCTTCCCGCGCTCACGCGAGCCCGGAGCAGAGCACACGCAGCACGGGAGCCTCGCGATGTTGGTGCCTGGTGGCACACGGGTGTGTGCTTGTGCCAGCCCTGAGCTGTCACACGCGTGTGCACGCACCCGCTCGACTCTGCGCTGGGCCTTTTGGAAGGTTCAGGTGTTTGCAAACCGCTGCTTTTGTTGGATTTTCTCCTTTTATTGCCATGGAAACTGTAATTAAGCTGCACCAGCTCCTTAGCTTGAGCCGCTGTCTTTGGTGGCACAGCTGGTGCCACCCTGGCCTGGCCGGGGGCTCAGTGGTGACCAGGGTCGAGTGCCCCCCAGGCAGGGATGTGCCTGTCCTGCCAGCCCTGCCTGCTGCTGCCCGTCTTGCCTGGCTGATCTGTCTGTCCGGGACTCTGTTTATCCCACTCCCTCCTCTCCATCCATCTGGCTCCCCAGATGGGAAACAAACAGCAAATTGGCCCAATTTCTTCCTACTAGGAAGGAAAATCCCTGAAAGGGTTTTAGGGGGGAAAAAAAAAAAAAATTCCCTGAAAAGCCCTGTTTTCAGGCTGGGCTGGGGCAAGGCTCCCCTGGCCAGCGGGTATTTGCTGGGGGATGCTGTTACCCCCATCCCTTGCTGCGTGCTCAGCACCCATCAGATCATCAGATCCCCCCCTCCCCTCTTTGGCTGCATGGGGCAAAATTACGCCAATTTTCCTCCAGCCCTGTGGAAGGGAGTGAACTCTCCCATCCCAGAGGCCTCCGCCTCGGTGCCTGTCCCCATCCCATCCTCCCCCTGCTCCTCTCCAGGGCTGTAAGCTGGGAAATCTCTCCCTGCCACCGTGTGCTAATTACTCTGACCTTTGCTTAAGCGGGGATCTTTTAGTGGCAGGCAAGGTATCAGCCGTGTCATTTACTATGCAAATTGAGACCATCAATTACATCCAGAAGGTCCTGCAATGTTTAATTTTCTCTCCGATCTCTCTTTTTATTGGCATCTGCAAAAATGCAGGAGCAGGAGGGCTCTGGCTCTTCGGAGCCGGAGGCTGGGAGCCCAGCAGCCGTGTGTGGGGACGCTTCCAATTGCCAGCTTCCCCTTGTCTCTTTTAATTTTAATTAACTGCTTTTGCAATCGCCCTGTGGAAAGCTGGGCTGGGAGCTTAGTTGGTGCCGCAGGGATGGGAATAAAACCCTTTGCAGGGCCAGGCTGCCGTGTCAGGGGTGAAGGGCTCATGCTGGGGCTGCAGCCTATTGTCTTCTCTTCCCACAGGCTGTTTTTGCCAGTATTTGACCATTGCGTGTGCAAAGCCCTTTGCAAAACCCAGCCCTGGTCTGGCTGGAAAACCTCCATGAGCCACTGGGATGGGACCGTGTGTTTGTCAGGGGGATGGGGCGTGATGTGGTTGTGGCTTGAAGTGACAGGTACTAAGAGGAGTGGGTGGAAGGCAGAGAGGAGCTACGGAGATGCGGGATGGGAGGGAAGGCGGCGCAGAAGGGCTGAGCTGTGAGGGAGAGGAGGGTGAAGGCAGCGACCTGGCAGAGGAGGCGTCAGGGGAGGGCTTGGGTACGTGTCCTGGGGGGCTGGGTCGGGGCCAGGGGGCTCTGGAGGTGGTGGGCTGAGGAGATGGTGCAGTGCTGAGCCCCTCACTGTGGCTGGGGTGCAGGTGAGCTGGGGAGACCCCTGTTTGCCTGTTGTGGGGCTGGCTGAGGAGCCACGGGAGAGGGGTTGTCCCCAGGGGCTGGGGACCCCCAGGGGTGTCTCAGTGCTGGGGCTCTCTCTGCCACAGGAGGGGTGTGCGTGGCCCAGTCTGTCAAGATCCCACGGGAGCCCAAGCCGGGAGAGTTCGACAAGATCATCCGCCGCCTCCTGGAGACCTCCCATGCGAGGGCTGTCATCATCTTCGCTAACGAAGACGATATCAGGTGCGGAGGGGCTGGCCTGGCTGGGAGGGGAGGCTGGGGGGGGGAATGCACTTCAGGGCACCCGCACCGAGCCTGACATGTTCTCAGTGCGTGCTGCTGGCCGGGGCGTGCGGGATGCCAATGGCAGGAGCTGGGCACTGCAACGGGAGCCAACCGTGCCTGTGGTGTGCAACGTGGTGTCCGCAACATGGAGCGGGTTGTGCCTGCGCAGCTGCCTTTGCAGCGTGGCGGGGATGTGTCTGCAACGGGGCGACGATGCACCTTGGAGCGTGGCAGGGACGTGTCTGCAATGGGGAGACGATGCACCTTGGAGCGTGGCAGGGACGTGTCTGCAATGGGGAGACGATGCACCTTGGAGCGTGGCAGGGACGTGTCTCCAACGGGGAGACGATGCACCTTGGAGCGTGGCAGGGACGTGTCTGCAGCAGGGACCCACCAGAGCTGACTTCAGAGTGGCCGCCTGGCATATTGCTGTCGTCAAACCACAGCAACACGGAGCTCAAAGAAGGACAAATCCACTTTCTGTTGGCTTTGGCAACCCCCGCTGTCACGACCCGGCTGCTTCACGCTGCTCATGGGCTGGGTCAGAGCTGGCGTGGGGCCTCGCCGAGCACCGGCCGTGCAGGATCCAGGCTCCGGTTCTGCTTTGCTGTGCAGCCTCAGCCCCCAGCATGGAAGAGGAACAGATCCAGCGGGGGCCTTTTGGGGACTCCCCCTTGCTGCCTTGCCTGCCCGGCAGGGCTGGGGACTCAACCATGCTTCGAGGCGATGAGCTGCTCTGCAGGCGAAGCGATGTCTTGCAGCTCCTGTTGTTTATGGAGCAGAATGATTCACATGGAACTACCCCTGATTTCCTAAGTATCTAATTTATTAATCAGCAAACATTATGTAAATGTGGGTAAACTGTGATTTTAAATCAGTTTACATCAGATGTGCAAACGCTCCGAGTTTCTTTTTTCCTTCCTTAATAGAAATGTCTGCAAACTTGACATTTATGCGGGTGTGTGGTGAGAAACGGGGGATTTACCTCGCTGTGTAAATGGCAAGCCCCATTAACTGGGGTTTGTAAACATTTACCCATCCAAACAGGATTACGTCCCATGAACAGCCGTTTACACACACCCACCTCGTGCCGGGTAAGCGTGGGTTTAGCCCGGGCTTGCAGACTGCCGTGTCCCGACCCTCGTGCCAGCTTGGGCTGCGGAGCCTGGAAGGATGGTGTGCTGCCTCTCCTGAGCTATGTGGGGCCACGCTGCCGAGCAAGATGGTCTGGAGACGGTTGTTGCTCGAATTTCTGCCTGGCTCAGATGTAAAGTAAATCTGCGTAAATCACCGATCTCACAGGGACGTCCTTGGTTTGCCCCGGGGAGATCCTGCCCCGCATGAGGACCGCGGGCAGCTGGAGATGCTGCTTGTGCTCGGAGCCTGCTTCTTCTCCTCTTGTCTCCACTTGGCTCAATTTGTATGTTTTTTTTTTTTTTCCTTATTATGTTTCAAACACCATCTGGACTTGAACTGATCGGCTCCCGTTGGCGGGGGGTGAGTCACAAACCTGCCTCCTCGCTGTACAAGGAGACGGAGCTGCCCTGGGCCCCGCTCCCATGGGTCTGGAGACTCACGCAAGCCCCCAAGGGGACAACGAGCCCTGGGAAAAAAGGAGCCTGGAGAGTTGGATCTAGGAAAGCTCCCATCCACCTGCTAACGGAACTGGCTGGCGCTGGTGGAGCATGCAAGCGTGTGTGGCTGAGTGTCTGGCCACAATGCTCGGCAGGACGGGTGGCACCTTTGGCTCCCCACTTCTGCTCAGCTGCCCAGTTGAGCCCAGCAGAGCCCAGTTTAGCTCTAGCCTGGGCACTGGCAGCCCTGGCTGGCTCTCTCCCGTGGCTTGCGATGCTGATCGGAGCTGAGAGCGCACGCGCGCTCCCCAGCGCTGCTGCTTTTCCTGCCTGCTGCGGCATAACCTGATTTTATTTTTCCTAATGTTGGGTAATTAAGGGGGAAATTCAGTTATCAGTCAGCAAATATGCAAATGAGGTGGGAGAAGCAGCCTGTGTGCCTGGGCTGGGGCGGACGGAGGGTGCGGGAGCTGAGCAGAGCGGTTTGCTCTCACGTATCCATGTGCACCGGGTCGTGCACGGTGCCTGGTGCCGACTGAGCGTCTGGTGCAGAGATGCAAACAGCGCTGAGTCCTGCCCCGTGCCAGCGTCCCCGCTTCCACGAGGCTGGACGTGAAGCTGGTGCCCCGGCCCCGCGGTGCCACCAAGTGCCAGCGCCTGTTGGGTCTCTCCACAGAAGGGTGCTGGAGGCGGCCAAGAGGGCGAACCAGACGGGACACTTCATCTGGATGGGCTCGGACAGCTGGGGCTCCAAAATCTCCCCGGTCCTGCACCTGGAGGAGGTGGCCGAGGGCTCTGTCACCATCCTGCCCAAGCGGGTCTCTGTCAAAGGTAAGGGGCTGTGCTCAGGGGGTTCCCTCAGCTCCCCCCGGGTCAGCTGTCCCCTGCAGTGGTGTCCCCTTAACTGCAAGGTTTTGGCTGTGGAAGACTCTGTGTTTTGCAGCGGGTCTTCCCTGAGTGGCTTTTCCAGCCTCCAGCTTTGCCCAAGCGGCATCTCGGAAACAAACCCTCCACGTTCTTATGTGTCCCTAGACCCCATCGCTCACGAGACACTCCTTCCCCTCTGGCTGGGGAGTTTTGGGCCATGTGAAACATCTTCCTGCCATTCCAGAGGTTTATTCCCTCTATCCCCTTTTTCCCTGGGCAGGTTTCGACCGCTACTTCTCCAGCAGGACGCTGGACAACAACCGCCGAAACATCTGGTTTGCTGAGTTTTGGGAGGAAAATTTCCACTGTAAGCTGAGCCGGCACGCGCTGAAGAAGGGCAGCAGCATCAAGAAGTGCACCAGTAAGAGCTGTGGGGATGCTGCGGGCAAGCAGAGGCTTGTGGGCACGTGGTGCTGTATCGCACAGGGTGGATGGGGACGTGAAAACAATGGCAGAGAGCCTAGGGCAGGCGTCAGAAAGGCTTCCCTTGCTTTCCCCTTATGGCCTTTTAGCTCATCCGTGTCCTTGTTGCTCCAGAGCTGCCAGCCCAGCTCAAGGCAACTACGTGGCAATTAATGCTCTGTGCATGGTGGTCTTGGTTGTGGGCATGGTTTTTTTGGACAGAGCATCAAAACCAGTTGGGGATTTGGGGGAGGCTGGAGAAAAGCTGGTGCTTCTGCAGCGTGGGGAATGGGGGTGATGCAGAGCTGCTCGCCTGTGTGGGTACTTGGTGTCCTCTGGGCTCGTGATGGCAGTGGCTCATTTGAAAGCGGACAGGAGTGTTGGACAGAAGCGTTGTACAAAAATACTTTCTTGCATCCTGGTGTGCTGTGTGTGATCCAGGGAAGCGTGGAGCCTGCTTGCTTTCTGTGTGTGAAGGCACAGTCCCCGCGCGGAGCTCCCAGGGCTGCTCCCTCTCGCGCACGCTTCTTGCCCATCTCCCTTCCCTTGGCTCCATCTTCTGCGGGTACAAAACCTCCCAGATTGGGGGGATTTGGGGCTGAATTCTGCATCAGCCAGCAGCAGTTGGACAACTGCCTCTTTCACATTGTGTGCTTGGCAGAAGTACCATAGTCCCGTGTAAGGCATGAAGCCACCGGTGCGTCCTTGCTCCCTTGCAAGCAGCTCCTACCTCCCCTGAGCGGGCTAAAAGCTGGGCTGGTTGCAGAGAAATGCGGCCGATTGATGGCGCAGGGTCGGGATCCGGCTCTTGCTTAGCCAGCACTGAGGCTGCAGCCACCTCGTGCCCATGCCCGCAGGGAGGGTGCTGCCGGGCGCCCCGCGGGAGGGTGCAGGAGTGCCCCGAGAGGAGCTGATCGCCCCGCGGCACGTGCTGGAGCGGCGTTTGCCCGTGTCTCCGCTGGTGTCCCCCTTGGCCACTCCAGGCAGGGAACTTCGTCCTGGCAGAGCCCAATCCCAGGCCCCCTCCTCGCCCCTCACTGTGCTTTTTTAGCCATTTTCAGCTAAAAGAGACTTGTAGGGATTAATGCAGTAAACAAGGCAACCAGGGGATCTGTCTTGCTGACAGCACTGCTGCCAAGGTGATGGTTGGAGGCTCAAGGAGGTGACATGTTTACTGAGAGATGGGAGAGATTTACTGCTTGCCTGGCACTGGCTGAAGACAGATAACAACGTGGCGGCTCACAGGCTGCGACGTGGCAGGGCTTGGGGACATTTGTGTGTCCCCCCCGTCCCCTTGGGAGGGATGTCTGTGGAAGCCGTGGTGTGCTGGCAGGCAGACGGACCTGGCTGCGCTTGGAAAGTTTGATCATGAAAGTTGTTGTTTTTTTTTTTTTTTCCTCTGGCTTTCAGCGCTGAGGATGAGGGTGATGAGGGTGATGGTGCTTCCATGTCCTCGTCCTTGCAGGCAGCTGATGATTTGGGGACACTTCTCTGCCCCCACAAGGTCTTTCCAGTGCTGGAGCTTCCACAAGTAGTCTTGTGGATAATGCATAGGTGTGAGCTTGGTAAGCGGCCAGGGCATGCAAGAAAACTTGCCCGTGGCCATGGCCTTGGGTAGCCGAGAGCATCAAGAAATCCCCAGCACCAGGAAATGCATGAGCAGGTCCTGCAAACCGCTGATCTCTTCCTCTTCATAGTAATGTAGCATTTAAAGAAGCGATATTTCAGGGCCAGGGTATTAGTGGAGGCAGCTGAAACCACGACATGGCAAATGTCCTAGGAACTGTCTTTAAATTATCTGAATTTGTCAGCAAATAAATTGTCTCCTGAACGTTTGCTTGGCAGATAAACGGAGAGGGGAAATAATGTACGATGAAGCAAATAACCTGCCTGTGCAGATCCATGTGCTCCTGCTTTGCATGGCTTATGCAAATGTCCTGTTCGGGGCTGTTTTCTAGAGGGAATTGTACTGACTCTCCCCATGAGCTTCAGGTGGGGGTAGAGCTCAACATGCACAGAGAAATGCCAGCCTTGCTTGCTTTTGCATCTCAAAGACCAAACCGAAGGGTGTCCCCCCCCGAAACAGGATGGCTTATGACTCTTGATCGCGTTATGGGAGAACTGGGAGGAAGGTGAGGGGCGAGGGCTGGGGTGGGCACCAGGTTTTGGGGTGATTCCTGCTGGCAGCTGCTCGTGTTTTCCCCAAAGCCAGCCCTAGCACCCATCAGGACCTGCGCACCCCATCGCCAGGCTGTCCTGCTGGGACTGGGATCAGGGCAGGACCCATCTCCCAGCTGCTTTTGCAGTAGGATCTCCTCAGCATCCTTCCCCACCTCCAAGCTCCCTCTGGCGGGCTGCATCCCTGACCCTCCCGCGTTGGGCAGGCTCCTGCAGGGGACCCAGCCCCTGCTCGCACCCAGCCAAGCCGGGCTGGAAAGGATCCTGCCGGCTGCTGCTTTGTTAATAATTCGCACACGTGCGGATGCAGATGGGGAGGTGCTGGGGTGCTGCGAGCGGAGACAGAGGAGCCGATGGCAGTGCTGGGTTGACTGGGCCGGTGGGGTGGCGAGGGCAGGAGGACAAGGCACGGCTTGGGGCTGCGTCCCCCCACCTGCCACCCGCAGGGGGACTGCAGGATGCTCCCAGACCCTACGGGCTACTCTTTTTTTTTTTTTCCAGGAGAGCTAATTAATGGCCTTCGTTTGGCAGGGCTGGATGGTAACTCTGCTTTGAAGCAGGGCTGGGGATTTCTCTGCGTGCTCACCTCCGCCCAACCAGGCTGCGGATAGATGCAGAGCAGCGACGTGGGCGGGGGGGAGAGGAGTTTTATTTGATTTTCCTTCTTTATTTGTGATTCCTCATAATCTTTTCCCTTTCTGTTTTGCTTCTCTCCAGTCTCTTCTTAATATGGAAGTTGTTTTTTTTTTTTTGTGGTGCTGGCTGTTTTCCAGCACAGTGTGCCCCAGCCAGGCCAAGGGGGGGGAGGATTTGCTCTGCTCGCCTGGTAGTTAAAATGATAAAAGCTTCTTGTTGATCGAGGCCGGGTCTGGGCAGGCAGGGGTGTCCTGGCAATGCCTCTCTGCTCGGCTTTCCTTCAGATCCACCGGCTGGGCAAACGGGCACTGCCCGCCTCGCTGCGAGGGCAGCTCAAGCCCTGGTTGCAGAGAGGTGTTTGCAGCGAGCGTCCCTCGTGGGGGGACAGTCCCTGCTCCCCAGCGGGGCTCACCCAGCCTGAAAACACTGTGCTGGGTGCACGAGATACAGAGATTCAGAGGCAACACCATCCCCCAGCTCTCTGGAGCAGCACTGTGAGCGATTTTGATTAACTCCTGCCGAAAGCCGGCCCCGGCGATGTGATGGGAATTGATGCTAATCCTGTCTCATCCACCGCTTGAGAAGATAGCTGCGTCCGTCCTCCGAGAGGTGCCCGCGGAGGCTCATCACGCACTTGAAAATTAATTAGCGGCCCTGTAGAACGATGCACGACCCTGCTATTATAATCAGCGGGGTCACATCCCTTTTGCGGCCCTAATATACTGCGAATTTGTCAGAGATTTATTGTCTCCATGTCGGGAATGAGCCTCGGCTTTCTGCTCCATGTTGCCCTCTCTGTGCACGAGACTAATTCCTGTCTGCAAAAACCATCTGGGGCCTGGGGCAAGGTGCCCGACGGACAGCCCGGAGACCTCTGCTTATCTGCAGCGGCTCAGCTTTGGCACTGGAGCTGTTTTTTCCCCACCACGCCAGGCTGATGCTGTTCGCTGCGAGCCAGAGGGATGTTTGGGAGGAATATGCAGGCTCTGCAGCCTGTATTATCACGGCAGGTTGTATTTTACTTGCTGGGACCTGTGTGGGATTCAAGGTGCCTGCTGAGAAGCTGGGAAGGGACGAGTCCTGCATCCTGTGTGTCCCTGAGCTCAGCAGCCTCTGCGGGGTGGCAGGACAGTGCCAGGGGTGGCAGCGGGGCTGGGACATCCCCACAGGCTCAGCTCCCCTGAACAGTCTATTACACCTTTTTTTTTTTTAATGGATAATTATCTTGACAAGATAGAGTGGCTTGACTGCGCCTTGAGGGATGAATGCGGGGAAAGGCCCGAAGTTGAGGGAGAAGATGAATAGCTCTTGTCAATAATGTGGAAGAAAGGATAACTTGACGGGTTTCGCATGAGTAATCCCCATGTAGTCCAAAAGCATTTTTATAACTTTGAAGGATGGGCTATAAATTCTCCTCCTTGATATCATCTTTTCTTGTCGGTCAGTTTGCTATCAATTTGCTTTAGTGTCTTGTCAGCAGCACGTTTCACTCTCTGTCCCGGCACAGGGACCTCCGGGCGCACGGCTCTCGGAGCCGTCCCGACTCGATGGAGATTTGCTCCGCATCCCGTGCTGGCTTTGTCCCATTTCCCGCAGCAGGGAAGGAGGAGATCAGCAACTGCTGCTTGCTTGTGCCTTTTCTGTCCCCATCTGCACAGGCTGTATGCCCTGGTCCCTCACAGTCGCCGTGAATCCCCACCTTGCATCAGGGAGCAACCGTGCATGGTGGAGCCAGAATTAATTTTGGACACCCTTGGATGGCTTTCTAGGATGCTGCTGCCTCTCCGGAGGGTGGAGGCCGTGCCTTCGGCTCCCCGAGAACCACTCGCTGTTGCCGAAGGAGCTGTGGCCTGGTGGGGTGCCTGGCCGTGCCGAAGAGGCGGTGATGGAGGTGCAGAGGCCGTGGCTCTCCGTTGCGGCGGCGCCTCACGGGAGACGCTTTCGTAGCTGTAATTAACAGCGTGCTACATAAATCGGTGTCTTTTACGAAATGATTAACATGTTTCTAGTCCCATTAAAGGCGGTTATGACAGGAGAGGCAGGCAGCTGTCGCTGGTAATTACCAGATCCTTGCAGGATCCTGCAAGCCAGGATGGCCGGGGAGGCTGCAAAGGGCTGTGGGGTCAGTGGGGTGGGAGGGTGGCAGGGGGTGATGAGGGGAGCAGGGTGACAGGGGGCTTCAGGAATGAGATGGAGGACAGGCAGCCAGTGATGGATGTTCCCTGGGCGGTCCCTTGATGCCGCTGATAGACTGAGCTGGTGGGAGCTCCTAATATCCTGCGTGATAAAGGAGGTCAGCCCGTGGGGGTGAGGATGTGGCGTCGATCACAGCCCAGCCCGCACCCCGCTGGGGGACCTGGGAGTACGGGGATGTCCCATGGCGCTGGGATGTGACATTCCAAGGGCTCTTGGAAGCACAGCTGTGTGCCAGCACCCACGTGTTCAGAACTACATTACAGGGAGGTTGGTTGGGTGTTTCCCCAGTGAATATGTTTCTTGGTTGCACGTCACCCTCCTCCTGCCTGCAGAGGCCAGGCCGTGTACCCCAAACCTTTGCAGGGGCTGGGATGAGAGCCACAGCATCCTCCCCAGCTGTCCCTCCTGACCCCTGAGGACAAGAGACATGCAGGTGACAGCAGGACTTAGCTGGTGGAGAGGCTTGAGCCTTGAGCCCTGACAGTGCAGACCCAGCCGATGCCTTGGGCTGGCACTGCAAATTACATCTGCTATGTGGGGTTTGTTTTGGGAAGAGTTTGGTGGTGTTTGAGGTGCATTTCTGCCCCTGCTGCTCCTTCCTGGGCCGTGTCTAGGAGGCATAAGCTTCCCGATGGCAAAGAGGTGCCCTGGCTGGCTGGTGGGCTGGGAATGGGGTTGGAGTTTCCAAGTGCTTCTGTCCAGAGCGAGCTTGTTTGTAAAGGTTTGGCTGCAGCAGAAATGTCCCTGTGGGGAAATGGCTGGGACGGCAGGAAGATGGCAGCCCTGCTTTACGTGTGCCTACAGACCGAGAACGAATCGGCCAGGACTCCTCGTACGAGCAGGAGGGGAAGGTTCAGTTTGTCATCGATGCTGTCTACGCCATGGGGCACGCTCTGCACAACATGCACAAGAACCTGTGCCCTGGCAAGGTGGGGCTGTGCCCCAGGATGGACCCGGTGGACGGCGTGGAGCTGCTCAAGTACATCCGCAACGTCAACTTCTCAGGTCTGTCCGTCCCCGGGGTGGTGGGGAGGAACGGCCCCGTGGGGTTGGGTTGAGTTGTCCCTTGCGGCACCCATAATTTATTTATGTTACCGTTTGGCACCCACCACACTGCAAATGCTGGGTGCAGAGACGGGGTAGTTTTGCAGCAGATCAGCAGACGGGGAGGTCTGAGCTTCCCCATCTCCTGGGAGCCTGTGGAGAGTAACCCGGCAGCAACCCTGCCCTCACCCTGCTGCTCTGCCTGCCTGGCCTCTCCCCTTGCCCTCTCCCCCCTCCTGCCTCCTCACATCACGGTTGGCAGAGGTCCCGCTGAATCACGCTGCCATGTCTTCAGATCTCCTCTGGAAATGCATCTTTTCCTCTGCTTTATCTCCTTAATAAACATTTTCTGTCTTGTCCTCCTTATTACTTCTATTTATCTCCACTCTGTGATCTCCTCTGCAGTGTCTCTTTTATTTATTTTTCCCTCTTGCTTGATTTTTCTTTTCCTTCCTTTCATTAGTGTTTATCTGCACAGTTGACTTGATTTAACTTTAAAGCTACTTTTTCCTCCTTAAAAGAAGCAGTAAACCGGTTGGTGTAACAGCACTTGGTGCCTGGCATTGCTCAGTGAGCTCCAGCTCCTGGAGGGGTTGGTGGGTTGATAACATAAGCACTTGGGTTTGGGGTTGTTTTTCTTTTCCCCAATTGCTTCCTCCACCCTGATGCCAAGCTGGCATCGTCCTGGCAGCTTGCTGCACTCCCAGCAGTGTGAAAAACCCCAGGCCAAGGGGGAAGCATCAAACCAGAGCCCCCTTCAACATGGTCACCCAGGGCACCCCGTGCTGCTGGGTGCTGCGGGTGCTGAGCCCTCCCTCTCTTGCAGGCATCGCTGGGACTCCCGTGACGTTCAACGAGAACGGTGACGCGCCGGGGCGTTATGACATCTACCAGTACCAGATCAGGAACTCCACTCCCGAGTACAAAGTCATTGGGCAATGGACTGACCACCTCCACCTAAAAGTAAGACTGGGGGCTGGCTGGTGCCTGCAGTGTGGCCATGCACGGTCTGTGCCCAGGGGAGGGTCCTGCAGATTTCTCCTGTGCCCATTGAGGCCATGTTGGGTGTAGGAAACCTGGCTGGGGGCTAGGGAGCCCATGGGTACAAAGTTAGGCAGCCAAACTTGGGGGGCTCAGAGGGGAGGGTGTCCCCTGACTGCGCACGTATGTTTCAACCGTGGTGACACACCATCAGCACGTGTGACCATATGCCACGGGCTCTGGGCATCCAACTTCGTAGCTCTGATAAGGGAAGAAGTCAGAACAGAGCAGAGGGGGTTTTCCCAGGGAAGGAGGAACTTTGTTTTGGGTTTCTGGTGTTGAATCTTCCCAAAAGGCCAACGGAGAGCTTCACCGCCTCCTTGTCCCCATGCTGGGTAGGGCTGGGGTCCTTCACGGGATGTGCTGGATCCATGAGCAGAGGCAGGGCATCCCCCTGTGCCCCAGAGATGCTTGACAGATGCCCAGCTCAAGCATCAGTGGGACTGGTGCCATCTCGTCCCGCAGGTGGAGAGCATGCTGTGGCCGGGGGGTGGGAGCCAGCTCCCCAGCTCCATCTGCAGCCTGCCCTGCAAGCCGGGTGAGAGGAAGAAGTTGGTGAAGGGCATTCCCTGCTGCTGGCACTGCGAGCGCTGCGACGGCTACCAGTACCAGCTCGACGAGTTCCACTGCAAGCGGTGCCACTTCAACGAGCGGCCCAACGAGAACCACACCAGCTGCACCCCCATCCCCATCATCAAGCTGGAGTGGAGCTCGCCCTGGGCCGTGGTGCCTGTTTTCATCGCCATCGTGGGCATCATCGCCACCCTCTTTGTGGTGGTCACCTTCGTGCGCTACAACGATACGCCCATCGTCAAGGCGTCGGGGCGGGAGCTGAGCTACGTCCTGCTGACGGGCATCTTCCTCTGCTACGCCACCACCTTCCTCATGATCGCCGAGCCCGACTTGAGCACGTGTTCCTTGCGGCGCATCTTCCTCGGGCTCGGCATGAGCATCAGCTACGCCGCCCTGCTCACCAAGACGAACCGCATCTACCGCATCTTCGAGCAGGGCAAGAAGTCGGTGAGTGCCCCCCGGTTCATCAGCCCCGCTTCCCAGCTGGTCATCACCTTCAGCCTCATCTCGCTGCAGCTCGTGGGCGTCTGCATCTGGTTCATCGTGGACCCGTCCCACTCTGTCATTGACTACGAGGACCAGCGGACTACAAACCCCCACTTTGCCCGGGGCATCCTCAAATGTGACATTTCGGACCTCTCCCTCATCTGTTTGCTCGGGTACAGCATGCTTCTCATGGTCACCTGCACTGTGTACGCTATTAAGACCCGCGGGGTCCCGGAGACCTTTAACGAAGCCAAACCCATCGGGTTCACCATGTACACTACTTGCATTGTGTGGTTAGCCTTCATCCCTATATTTTTTGGGACGTCGCAGTCGGCGGAAAAGGTAAGGGAGAAGGGGAGAGGTCTGGCTGGTGGCCCTGTGGGCTGCAAGGAAAGGGGGCTGAGAGAGGCTGACGTGTCCTAAGCAAGGGGTGCTTCTCTGCGGTCCTGCCAGCTTGGGAATCGTGGTGGGATGAGTTGGTTTGCAAACCTCTCGCTCTACTGGGGAGCAGAGAGTCCACTGCCTCCAACCCCGTTTTCCTTTCCCCATTTTTTTGCGGTTTCCCTCGCTCTGCCCTTCCCTCTTTCACTCCTCCCTTGCCCTCTCTTTTTCTGTGCCCTGTTGGCTCCGCTGCCCCTCTCTGGACAGGGCAGCTGTGGGCAGCGGGGGGAGGATGAGTCCCCAGGGCAGATCCACGTCCGTGGTGTCACGAGAACCATTTCTGTGTGGAAAAGTGACCGAGCACTGCCCATCCGGCTCCTTTTCCCAGTGCTGAGTCAGTGATGGAGGCTGAAGAGATGCGCCTGCCCTCCGAAATCCCCAAGAGCTGGAAGCAGCAGAGAGCAAGGGCAAAGGAGAGGGAGCAGAGCAACCCCTCAGCGCATCCCCTCCCTCGCCGGGGCATGCGGCACCTTGTGGCTTCTCACTCGATTACCGTTCCGCTGTGCTTTTAATTAACACCTGTGTGTTTGGCAACACGGCACCGACAACAAGTTGCTCGGCCGGGCTGCGGCGGGCAGGGTGGCACAGGGCTGTGAGGGGGAGCGGAGCGGCTCCGTCTCGCTGAGGGGTTTGGGGAGCGAGCATCCCCTGTGACTCGGAACGTGACTTCGCACACGGCGTAGAGGAGGCCAGGCAAGATAATCCCAGAGGTGGATTTGTGCTGTGAAACAACCCGTCTGTCTGTCCTCCTCCCTCTCCTCGGCTCCTGGAGGGTGGTCCCCATGCTGGTACCCGTGGGACTGAGGCCAGCCTGGATGAAGCTCCGTGCTCAAGTGAGAGGGAGTGAGAACAAAGAAGAAAAATCTCATGAATGAGACCCAAATCCTCTTTGCCTGCCAGCCAAAACAAGAATTGCATTTATGTTAAATGCAAACAGCTCACGCCTGCCAGCCCGGAACTGCCTGTGACAAATAAACCTCAGTGTTGCTGTTCCCTGGAAATCCTCGGGGTGACCCACTGCCTGGATTCCCTCTCCGGACCCATCACGACTGCAATAATTTCCCCCAAGTGTGTCCCCCGTGAGGCTGAGCTGCTGACGCTGCAGCTTTTGGAAACACCTATTGCAAAAGGGCCAGGGGTGGTTTGCTGAGAGATCTTTTGCTGTGGACACCCGTTTCAGATCTGTCCTGGAGAGTTGTTTCTGCTCAGAGCATCAAACCCCAGAGCTCGAGGACGCTGGGTCTGCACAGGCAGCTTTAACCTTGACTCAACCAAAAAGTCTCTACCAAGCTAGCCCGCGCTGGCTGGAAGTGTGAAGGAGAATTAAAGGAAATAAATGGAGCCTTTTGCAGCATTTCCATTTTGATGAGATGGCAGGGGAGATACTAACAAGAAAGCAGGTTTTTTAAGAAATTATTGCAAAACAAAAGCTCCCTTAAAGCCTCCTTAATGTGCTCGGCATACTGTGGGTAATAAAGATGGAAATGATAATGATTGTAGATTATGCGCAAGGTTGCTCACCTCTTCACTGCAGCTTGTCATGGGATAATTTAGGGCTGCCGAAAGCTGGCTGTCAAGCAGCAATTCGACAATAGGCTGTGCCTCACTTCGGGGGCTTGTAACGTGCAGGGCTTCTCTGTTATTAGGCTGCTAACAAGCTGATTAGAGGCGGAAAAAGTGATGTTCCCAACTCCCCTTGGACGCAGCTCTCTTTCTCAAAGCCTGCCGCTGCCACGGCGTCTGCTGAGCCGTCCTGGGGAGGGGTCTGTGGCGTTCCAGCTTGGTGCTCGGCCGTGCCGCCGTGGGATGTGAGCTCTGAGCATCTCCAGGCTGTGGCTGAAGGGCGATGGATGCGCTCAGAGGCAGCCAGAGGAATCAGGTGCTTGGTACTGCCTCGATGCTTTAGCTGCTGGTTTGCAGTCTTGGGGAGAAAAAGGCTGAAAAGGTGTTGTTACTCAGCCTGCACAGAGGATCTGGCTCTGAGCATGTCCTCAGGATGAAAACTGAGGGTGTTGGCATTGGCATCACCCCATGGTGGTGCCGGTCCTGCCTGGGATGCTTGGTGGGGCATCCCCAGGCTGCTGCAGGGAGGGATCTCCTTGCCTTCACCCTGATGCTGCTGGGATTGAGGCCCTGTTGGACTCCATGAAGGGTCAGCACCTGGGAAAACGAAAGCCCGGAGCATCAGCTGGCCTGTTTTTCTCCCCATAGAGGACGGCCGGAGTTTCGCTTGAGTCCTGAGGATGCCAAGGGGCAGACCCACGCTTCCAAACTCCGCTCGGCATCTCTGTCCCAACCCCGTCTGAGCCTACAGCCAAGGTGGTCCGAAGCCTACAGCCAAGGTGGTCCGGAGGAGCTGGATAAAAATTTCCATTTTTATTTTATTTTGCTTTACCTCGTGCCTACAACTTTGCATGGAGGTGGCGTATTATTATAACAAGTCCCCCAAGCCTTTTCTGAAAAGAACCTCTTATCCCTGCCGATCCCAGCGGATTACAGAAATAGCAATAACAGAGGATCTAAAGAAAGAGACAATTTCCTGCACTGATAAGGCGGCAGCTGAACAGTGGTGTCATTGTCTGGTTCTCTGTTTATCACATTTGCTTTCAGCGAGGGAAAAGAAGAAGGAATGAGAAGGACTGTCCAGTGGTTTGTTCAGCAGTGCCGGATGAGGGTTGAGCAGGTTTTCCCTTCCCTGGCACCCATGGCAGGGCGAAATCTCTCATAGCCGGGCGAAATGTGGATTTAGAGGTGGGGGTTGCCAATTAATGGCAGAGATTTGCTTTGGGACAATCACAAGCTGTGCACGGCTGTGCCTTGAGCCTGGGCTGCTCCCTGGGGGCAGCATGGGCTCATCCAGCCCTGGGGCAAAGGCTGAGCACAGCGCTGGGCTTGGGGACTTGTGCTGGGTCATTTTGGGTTACTGCAGTCCCTTGGCGCAGCGTCATCGTCCGGAGTCAGAGACAGGCTGTGTTTGATCCTACCCACGAAGCAGCGGATGCTGCTGAACCGGGAGCTGTAACTTCTTTGATAACTGCAGCGCACACCTCCAAGGGCTCTGGAGGAACCTCAAGTGTCATTAACGGAGGGGCAAAGTGGAGTCCTGTGTTGGAAACCAATTATAGAGAGCAGGAACCAAAATCGTGAGAAATGGTCGTTTTTTGATGTGGCAAAAGGTTAACTGTGCCGCGCTTCATGGCTGTGTTTAGGCTCCAGGCTAAAAATATTTCTCTCTGAGCTGAAAAGGGGCTTGCTGCGGCGCGGTGCGAAGCCGCTGAGGTTAGTGCGGGCTGCAGAACATGGGGCTCTTTCTGGGAAACGCATCGTTAGGGTGAAGGTGGCCACGGCCACCCTCTGAGACCCCAAAAGTGCGGCAGGGGTTTGAGGAGGGCTAAGAGACAGGAGGGAGCACGAGGAGCCTGGAGATGGTGCCACCTGGGGTCTTGGTGGAAGGTTGTCCCCAACAGTGCTGGGAAATGGAGCCCTGACCCAGGCATGTAGGGGGAAGCGTGCACGGAGACGTCTTGTCTGAGCTTAAGCTCAGCTGCTCTCTCCCTCTTCACTAAAACGCCTCCGAGTCCCGAGGCACGGGTGGGAGGCAGGAAATATGGAAATTGCTGGATTGAAAAGTGAGGCTCCACCAAAAGGCATCTGCTGAGGACCAGGAGGGTGGGGAGGTGAAGGGCTGCTCAGCCTCAGTTGTGTCCCACGGGGTGTCACGCTGGTGCTGAGCAGCGTTGCGCCGGTCCCCGGGACAAGGGTTGGGGTGCCTGGGGTCCCAGGGCTGCCCTCATTCCTGGGAAGTCTCGTCCTTGTGGTCCAGGACACTTGTGGCAGTGTCTGGAGAGTTTCAGTGGGGGGGGGGGGGGGGGAGGGGCAAGCAAGGAAAAAAAAGGAAGGGGAAAAAAAAAAAAAAAGCGCAGATATTCTGGCACAGAGCTATGTTTTGACTTTCCTTGATGAAATGACATTTTTATTTCCAAAAACTGCCTAGATTGACTCTGCATGCATATAGAGAGAAGGTGGAACAAACAAACCAGCGCATGTGACAGCAATAGGTTTTATTCTGGGGACAAACGAAACTTTTCAGTTGACTCAGAGCAAGCTTTGTTGCTTTTTTTTTTCTTTTGGGTTGAGTTGAAACGCTTTTGGGCCTGTGTGTTTGTTTCTGAAGCAGGAGAACAGAGCGAAATGTTTCTTTGCATGGTCGCACCTGGGACCTGCAGGTCCTGGGGTGGGATGACAGCCCTGGCTGGGAGCTGTTGCCTCCCACCAGCTCTCACTGGTGGGATGGAGCTGCCTCTATGCACCTTCTCCCCAGGGAGCAGTGCAGAGCCCCTGTGCTCAGCCTCTGTCCTCAGTCACCTTTTTGCTCTACTGCCTCCAGAAAACGATCCCCCAGGTTAAGTGTGTGCAGCTGGGGAGAAGGGGACCCCCTGCCCTCGCTGATGCTGCAGCCCCTGGGCTTCCCCTGGCTCCTCCAGGTCCTGCCACCTTGCAGGGCACCAAATCCCACATGGGAAACAACTGCAGAAGAAACCCTGGACGCCACACCGTGACTGAGGCATGGGATAAAGTTCATAAACTGCCTTAAGCCTCCTTCTAAATCCTTGTTAGCAGCCTGCAAAAGAGCCTTGACATCTGAGCACAGCTGGAAAAGAAAAAAAAGGTGCGTCCAAAGGCACCTGAAGGCCCAGAGCCCCCTCCCTGCTCAACCTGGAGAGACCCGGCACGTGAGCTACGTGGTAGAGGAGAGGTTGCTGGAGAGGACAGAGCCTTGTGCCAGGAGCAGGGATGCTGACAGAGCAGGGATGCTCAAGGAGGGACTTGTATGCCCGGCCTCCCGTGTTGCTCGGGGATGAGAGGTGGGGATGGGCGGAGGGAGGGGGTCTCTTTGCCTCCCGTTGCCTCCTGCTTCGGATGCCCCCGGCTTGTGAGGAGCCTGCCAAACGCTTTTCATAGAAAAATGGATTATTCTACAGTCAGATTAATGGGCTTTCATTTTGCAAAACATCTGTCACTGTTAGTCCTGGACAGTGAGCGTGAAATTAGTTTTGACTGCAGAAAGGCAACGTCGGTGTGTAATATGTGACTTACATGACAACGGCCCAGGGATCCAGCTGGGGAATGGGAATTACCTGTTGAAGGGAGATGGGGGAGCGGGGGGTGCCCCGGGCCAGGCCCTGGCAGTGGGTGTCCTTGCTGCACCCATCACTGAAGCATCAGAGCTCCTGCCCTGCGGCTGGTGGAGCTTGCTGCGAGTGCTGGGGAGGAGAGAGGGAGGGCGGAGAGGGCACAGGGGCTCCGTCTTTGGTGATGCTTCTGAGTTGGGGTGCTGGCAGGTTGCTGCTGGAGCATGTGTGAGTGCTGGGGGGGGGGGGGGGGGCTGGGCACAGGCAGGCTGTGCCAGGGCCCCGAAACGTGGGTCAGGGCAATGGCACTGCCTCCCCATGTTTGCAGGTGGGGAAACAGCAAAAGTGAGCTGAAGGCCTCTCTGGGTGCACCTTGACCCATGCAAAAAGTCGAGTCTGATGTTTTAAGGTCCAATACCGCCAATGTTTCCAACCCTGGCTCCCCATCCCTTCATTTATTTAACCCTAATGTTTCCATGCTCCCCTGTTTACTCTCCTCCTTTCCCAGCTGACCCTTCTTGCATCCTACAGAGCCGTGGTGGGTCTCAGCTCGCACCCTTGTGTCTTGCAGATGTACATCCAGACCACGACGCTCACCATCTCCGTGAGTCTGAGTGCCTCGGTGTCCCTGGGCATGCTCTACATGCCCAAGGTCTACATCATCCTCTTCCACCCGGAGCAGAACGTCCCCAAGCGCAAGCGGAGCCTCAAGGCCGTGGTGACAGCGGCCACCATGTCCAACAAGTTCTCTCAGAAGGGAGGTTTCCGCCCCAATGGAGAGGCCAAATCAGAGCTCTGCGAAAATCTGGAAACACAAGGTAATGTGACTCTCCACGGGGTTGGGGAGCTGGTCCTGCTGGGGACCGAGCTGGTACTGGGAAGCCCGAAGCCCTGGCTCACTGGTGGGCTGTAGCCGTGCTGTCCTTAGTGGGCGCAAGCAATGTGGGCAGTGCTGCTCCTCGGCAAAGGGACATCTCGGCTCCCTCCTGCTCCACGGCTTGGCTCACCACGCTCCAGGAGCGAGGGCAGCATGGGAAGGGATGCATCTCACAGGCTGGGGGCCACTCTGCTCCCTGCCGTGCCCAAAGCCACCTCAGGGAGGGAGGTTTGCTCCAGTTACCTGTGCTCCAGCTGGGGCACAAGCAGGCATTCCTGGCTCTTGGCAAGGGGACAGCATCATCTCCTGTCTGCAGGCAGGGGAGATTCCCCCTTTGTTAATTTATTCCCACCCAAGAAACGTGGCTTTCCATCACCACAGCCACATAGCTGAGACAGGACGTGTCCTGCCTCCCGCTGATCGGGATCGCTTCTGGTGCTCCCATCGCTCCGCAGGCCGGTTTGCATTATCCCATGGGAATTGCTGGGTGGGTGGCAAGGGAAATAATGCTGGAGACACGCTCATACTGCTGCTAGGTGAGGTGCCCTCTGGGGCACATGGAAATCTGCTCAAACATCTGGAGAAGGATCCTAATGTCAGCCCACCCAGGGGCCAGGCTGGAGCTAAGGCTGACACAGGGCCAGAGCCACCGGTCTGCCCTGGGAAGAGATGCTGGGAGCTCAGGAAACCCTGGGAAAGTGGGTGCGTGCCTGTTCTGTGCTTGGGTTTCCAAAACCAGAGCCTTGCAGGAGGAAGAAATGGTTGGAGCCAATGCTGCTGGGGTCCTTTGAGAAGGGAAATCCCATTTGGGCTAAATCTGAAGAAAACCCCGTGGAAATACGAATGTTCCTCACGTACCAGCAGAGTTTCTGCGTTCCAGCGTCAGTGGGATGGAGACCAAACAGCATTTCCATGGAAAGCCGTGATTGTCTTTGTAATCCCACACTTGCTCTCTTTCCAGCCTGAGCTATTTAATACCCCTTGGCATCTCTGTATAACCGCTGTATCCACGTCGCTCTGAGTAATGGCTCTCGCTGAGGGTAGCTCTGCACGCGATGTCTCTCCGTAGGCAGGCTCTCTGCATAATCGACTCTTTCATCTACCTATCTGCATTGTGAAGGGCAGCTGCACGGTCAGACCCCCCTCGCTGCCTGTGCTGGAGGTGGCTTTTGTCAGCTGCCATCACAGATCTGTGTGGTCCATGGCCCTACCCCAACGCGGCAGGAGATGCGGATCTCTCTGTCGCTCCCACTTTGTCTGTGCAAGAGATGCTCCATGTAAGGCTGGGGGTATCTGTGGGCTCCCTATGGTAAAGGCTTGCTGGGAGCACTGGGGAGCCGCCTGGTGCCAGACTCCCCATGGCATTGGTGTCACAGGCTGTGACACCGTGCATATGTGACCATGTCTCTCTGCAGCCTCTCCTGGCTGGGGCTTTGCTGGCACAAAGGGCCAATATCCCCTCGTGGTGGGGCTCAGAGGCCCAGATGCAGCCATCACCTCATCTGGGACCTGAACCCAAACATTCCCATATGTTCTTGGCTGCGCTGAGCATCCTTGTCCCCCGTGGGACTCACAGCAGGAGCCTCTGAGGATCCTACGTGCCGGGAGCAGGGAGAGCTGAGCCTCCCGTCTGCCGCATCTCCTGCTCCGATGTGTCTCGCAGGGGGAATACAGGAGCTCGGTGTGAACGGGGCTGGCAGCACGCTCCGAGGTGTGCCAAGGCGGGGAGTCGGGCACGGCATCAGTGCTGGGGGCAGGGGGCACGGCAGGGTTGTCAGCGCAGGACCGAGGGGCTGTTTTTCACTCTGTCACTGGCAGGTCACGTATCCTTAAATAAACAACAGAATAAATAATTCACAGGGCTTTGATATGGGCAGATTGGCTATGAAAACATTGCAGCTAACAAATAGCTCTGTCAGCTCTAATTTCTTATGGCCTATCTAATTGTTATCTGGGAATACCAGTCTGAAGTCTGCAGCAAGGTTCATTTGTCAGCGAGGCACCGAGATGGAGGGAGAGCTGCCGGGCGTCCCGGCCGCTCTGTGTGGTGCCGGTTTCTCGCAGAGGACACGTTTGTGCTGCTTGTGGTGTCTCGGGCTTTGCTCTGTGTCCCGGCGCTCATCCGTGTCCTTGGCTGGAGGGCGTCCGTGTGTCTGCTGAGCCCTGTGGCACTTGGGAACCTCATGGTGGGATCTCGGCAGAGCATCACGCCTGGCCAAAGCGCGGAGACAAGCCGGGGCGTTGCAAGCTGCTGCTTCCACCTCTCCCTGAGCTGTGGCTGCTGCTAAAAGCAAGTGACGTGCTGCAGCCTCCGAGCCCGAAGGCAGCGGTGCAGCCCTGCGGGGAGCAGGAGGATTTATTGCTGTCTGGCATTTTCCTGGTGCTGGGCCTTGCTGCGGCTTCCCTGGTGTCCGTCTGGGACCCGTGGTGGCTTTGTAGCTGTTGCTGCCTCCTCTCCTCAATGTGTTCGACCCCATCTCAAGGTGTTGTCCCAAAAATCAGGGGCTGGTGCATCTGGGAAAGCTGGAAGGTGGCAGCAGCGTATGTGCCCTGCTTCTCCGGCACCTGAGCAGGGACACAGGGATCCTCATGGAGGGACTTGCTGCTCAGCTACCGTGGAGCGGCATGCAGGGGTGCGGGGTGCCCAGCTTGGACCCCAAATTGTGCTCTTGCAGGGCTGGGGCAAGCAGAGCTTTTGGGAATGTGGAGCACCCGTGGGTGTGTCTGTAAGAAAGGGGAAGTGAATGGGAGCCCAGGAGCACATTCCTCATGGCTCATGTCATGTCCCAAGGTCTCTCTTTGGGATGAACTGTCTTTAGAGAACCCCCAGGAGCTGCTGTGGGGCTCAGCCCCTCTGCCACGGCTCAGTGCCCTCTCAGGGAATGATCCTGAGCACCAGCGCTGGCTGGACCCGTGAGCAAACTCCATGTCACATCCCCGCCAGCATCTCCTGGCAGGATTGTTGGGTCAGGGTGACAGGACAAGAGCCAGAAAGGGAGGGTGGCCTTCATTAATGATCCATGTGAGGTTTGTCTCTCTTTCCAGCACTGGCTACCAAACAGACCTACGTCAGCTATAGCAACCACGCGATTTAGCTCCACCGATCGCAACTGCCTGGCACAGAGGGAGCCTGCGGATGCCACGACACGGGAGGGAGCTGAGCCGCACCGCTCGTCGCAGGACGCTGGAGGGGGAGCTGGACGGGACGGGGAGGTGGCAGCAGGGGGGGACACACGCTGCTGGTGGGGCTGCTGGGCAGAGCCCCTGGGGAAGATGGCAATCAACAGCAGCAAAAAAAAAAAATAAATAAAGAAACAATAAAACCAAACCACCGACCACCGTGACAATGCATGCCTCCCCATGGAGGAAGAGGAACAGTTGAGCAGGGGGGGACGTACTATGGAGAAGAGGTGACGGACTTCGGCAAGTCTTTGGGGTTTTTTTCTGTATCTTGGCAAAAAAAAAAAAAAAAGACACCCAACATTTTCCCTTTTCTGGAATTTGTGAGATTGTTTGTGGTTGTGCAGAACCTTCTGTTTTCTCTTTCTTCTTTTTTTTTTTTTAATCCTCCATTTTCTTTCGTTCCTCCGTCTTCCTCCGTCCCTCTTCACTCTCTCTCCCGTATCCTACCAAATTCTCTATGTTGCAGAAAGGAAAAATAAATAAAAATACATAAAATTTAAATAAAAAAGACAACAAAATAAAATAAAATAAAACCTAGACTGTGTTCAAAGTGCTGATTTCTATAGGTGGTTAATTAATGTATGTGATGACCATATGGATTGAAATATGTCTGCTTTATGTACTGACCAGTCAAAAAACAAAAACACACAAAAAAAACAAAGTTCAGTGCCTGGATGTTTATGAATTATTCGATGACTGTGTAGAGCATGATCATTTTTATACAAGGAGATTTCTAATAAAAGACCATGGTTTTGCACTCAGCGTTTGCTGTCTCTTGGTGACTGTTCGTTCCAGGCTCCAGCAGGTGACTTGGTTTTGGCTGATGGGGAAGGTTTTGGGTGGCCAAATGCTCCAGGACAGCACAGGGCTTGGTGTCCTTCCTCTTCAGGCCATCCTGCTGCAAACGGGGTCCTTGTGAGACGGGATGGGACAGGGAGAGGAGAGCTCAGCATCACCCTGGCACAGTGCATTGGGGCACAGGCTGCACCGATGCTCAGGGGTTGGGGCAGGATCCGGGCCAGAAAGGGCTGATTCCTCCTCGTTTGCTCTTCCAGAAGGTGCGGACTGAGGCTGGAGGGATGCAGCAGAAAGGAAGGGAATTTGCAGGGCTTCCTCCCCCTTCAGAGGCAGGGCCAGCTCCACCCTCCCCATCAAGACCAACCTGGGCTAATTAGGGAGCTGCCAGCTAACAAAAGCAGCTCTGCCCTTCCTGCAAGGAGGGTTCTTCTCCCTGGCTCCAGCCTCCCCCTTGGGACAGCACAGCCTGGTGTGCAAGGTAGGTGGCTCTTTGAAGAGGCTTGGTTTTTGCCTGTTTTGGGGAGGTTTGGTGGGTTTCCTGCTGGTACCTCTGTCCCTGTGATCTGGGATAAGGAGGTGGTTGTGCTTGTTTACCGCTGGGCAAGGAGAGGACGGTCCAAGCTTTCTTCTGGAAAGCAGATAGGACGTGGGGAAAGCAGGAGAGGAAGGTACTGCTGCCTGCCCCAGAAAGATGGGCTGCCTTCGGCTTTTGGGCAGGTTGTTGCTTTAGGTGTTGAGCAAAAGCGCTGGAGCTGGCGGCGGTAGCCTGACCTCTCAGAGGCAACGAGGGTGCTGGATGTCTCCCCGTCCTTTTGCATGTGTTCCTCTTGACCTGAAGGTGCCTCTGTATTCCCACCTCTGAGCCTGAGTGAAGTTACCCCCGTATTTTGCATGTGTCTAGACCTGTTTGTGTATTAATCGCAGCTCTGCTCTCCCTCTGGTGTGTCGCGCAGACTGTGTGCCCTGGGGAGGGGAGGCCTCCGTGCTGCTCCGAGCACTGCGGGGAGCTTCAACCATTGATCAATGCCAGAAGGGAAACGCGACTGTTCCCTGCCGGCATGGAAAGGACAGAGCGTGGCTTGAAGGCAGCAGTTAAAAAAAGAAGAAAGAAATGTAATGAAAAGCTTGAAACTTTGATAAGATCATACTTGTCAAAAGAGCTTCTCAGGAGGAAAGAACCCTGCTCTGTTCCCACCACATCCATCACTGTCGGATCGGATGTGAAATGCCGCCTGGTTCAGAGGGCTCCTGGAAAACCTGAGTTGATGTCTCTGGTGTTGATGTCTGCTGTTTCCAGCTCTGAGATACTGCTCTACTGTTTTTACAAGCAGCTTTCCACCCTACATTCTGCCTGATAATGACTGGAAAGGCCGATTCTACCTTAATTACAGCATCCCTGTCCTCTCCCTTGCGATATTTGTGGGCAGGGATCCTCTGAGTCCTCCAGAGAGGCTGTGCGTGGGGACCGACCATGCTGCTACCAAGCAGATCTTCCAGGCTCATCTGTCCAGGGAGTTCCACAGGGCATGGTGCAGGCACCAGAGCTGGACAGGGTGTGGGAAAGAGGAGACCTGTGGTAGCGAGGTCTACCTGGGCTGATACTTTCTACCCAGGCAGGATGCAGAGAGCTGTGCTGATCTTGATCTGCGAAAGAACTCCACAATCCAAGATGATTGTGCAGCAGGTCTGTTTATTACAGCTCTGCAGCGCTGGGTGCAGTGAGGGTCCGGTGCCCTAAGGATGCTGCACCCCGAGCTGCCGTAATTGCCTCCTATTTACACAACAAAACATACATATTTACATATTTATCACTCTGTCCCGCTTCGGATGTAAATTAGATCTCCTTCCCGTTGCGCAAGGGCAGTCTTCCCCATCGGGGGTCTCTTGGTGGTCTTGGGGAGGAAGTAAGAGTTCCTCGATAGCCTTCATCATCATTGTCCTTTTGAACCCATCCTCCAGAGTGCGCAGTTCAGGGGCAGCTGGGCAGTGTCTCCCCCCACGACCACAGCTCAAGGCAACATCCCCCTCCGTGGTCACGGTCGCCTTCAAGTAGTCAAGACCCTACTTGAGCACAATGAAGCAGGCCTTCAAGTGATCAAGACCCTACTTAAGCCCTGCCAAGGGCAGGGGGTCAGACTCTTCTTTACCAAAGACAAGGCTAGCGAGCTAATATTGAAGATAATAAAGCATATCACATATTTCAAAAAGAATATTTTCAGATATTTTCTACTTTCCCCTGTCAATCTAACTGCTCTGCTTTGGTAGCTGCGTGAACTGTGTTTGTCACGAGCAAATACTTCTTCAAGGTGTTGCTCTGTGTCTCTCCCTTTTTCTCAAATATTTGTGCCTTCACACCGCTTCCCTAGAAACGCGGCCAGCCCTGGAGCGCGTCCTGCCAGCCGCTGCGGGGTGTCACCGCAGAAAGGTGCGCAGAAACGAGAGTTGTGCTACCGCCGTCGGCAGCCAGCAGCGCGCAGCAGCTCCAAAAGCTCTTCCTTTGGACCGTGGGGTCTGGGATGGCACATCCCAAAGGGGTGCTTTTGGCGCTTGCTTGGAAGAAGTTACTCGGCTAAACTTTGAACGTGGTTTCAAGTAGATTCGTGTTCCCCTCCTGCACCAGACCCTGTTTAAGCACAATAGCCACCCCGTTTTCTTGATGGATCTGGTGGAGTGTTAAATCAAGAGAGTCCTCATGTGGGTACTTATTTTGGTGTTAAGTGTGCTTTACAGTGCTTCAGTCTTATTCCTTACAGACTTCAGCTTAAATGATATAAAGATGCTCTTAAACAGATATGCAAAATATTTGCACAAATCCAACCTCGCTGGTCATAAACCAGAATTTTAATTGGCCCCATTTTTTTATCAGCTAAAACCTCCGCTTACTGGCACCGTTACTGCGCGCTGCTAAACAGACCTGTATCCCTCCCAGCGCTGGGTGCGTTTCAGCGGCGGATGCAGTGACCTCCGAACATGCCTGGTTAGCTTTATAAGGCATTTCATGATACAACGCTGTTTAATTCTAGACACTTATTTGATTATGAAAGCTAATTAGAAGGGAGCGGTCTATAAGCAACTGAGATGAATGTAGAGCCACATGGATCTAGGTAGGCTCTGGTGCTGGTATGTGCAGAGAGGTGAGAGCTGCTGCTGGGGCGGTTTTGGGAGCTAGCTGGTGTCTATTAGGATCGGGTTTTTGCTTTGCTTCGTGTTTTTGAGGGCAGTTCTGCCTGTGGCTGAGCAGAAAAGGAGTAGATACTGGTTCCTGGATACTAGATTCCTAGTTTTTGGTACTTCGTGTATTTTATTTTTTTTTAAATAAGGTGCCTGTCTTGAAGTCTGTGCTGCTGTTTCTCCTCCCCACCTCTCTTACAGCTTACAAGTACTTGTCTGATTTTCCCCTTATTTCTGTGAAGAGCTGTTGAATTTAAATAACAATAACCGCCTGCCTTCCCCGAGTGGTTGATCTATGCATTTTTAACTTTTTCTGGGAATCTGAGAAGTGAGGGGAGAAACCTGGGCTGGTACCGTCTCCCTCCATCCCCTGCTCCTATCTCACTCCACCTCAAACCTTCTGTTGGCCTTGGCTCCCATTCCTGAGTCCCCAGCTCTTTTCCTGAGCTCCCTTCTCTAGGGCCAAAAGGGAACTTTTGGGGTCCTGCTGTCCTTTCCGTGGCATGGCCGGGGGCTGGAGTGGGGAGCTGTGTGCGGGCTCATCTCCCCAGCCTGCATGGAGTGGCAGCAGCGTGGAACCTGTCATTAACTCTCTTCTGTGAGAGGCAAATTACAGACTTTAGTGGCATAATTAGGCCAACTTGATAGGAAATGGAAAAACAAAATAATTTCTCTGCGCATTTTTCAGTCTGCCCGCCACCTTGTCCCTTATTCCTCCTCAGAACTGACTTGGGAAAAATTGCTCCCCTGCCACCCAGCTCCGGTGACCTCCTGTTGAAGCTACAGCAAAGCTCCTTAGTAAGGAAATCTGGAGGAAAGGGATGGAAAGAGCAGGGCCAGAGTAGAAAGTGTTTTGTTGCTTGCTCTGAGACGGGTCTCCATCCAGCTTCTCTCCCTGTGGGAGAGTCAGAGAGTCCCCTTTTGGCCCCAGGAAAGCTGAGTGCTGCTCAGAGCAAGGTGCGACTTGCATCTAGAGCAGAAGGCAGCAAAGCCTGCGACAGATGTTGCGGTTCATTATGCAGTGGGGGACCAGCTCTGCAGCGAGCAAGTTGAGCTAATTTCTACTCTACGAAGCGTTTCTCCCAAGGAGACCTGCTGCCAGCCAAAACCTTTGGCCTGGAGCATCAGGCCCTTGTTGTTGGGCTGCTGGGAGCTTTGAGGATGCAAATGGAGACCTTGAACTTAATTTTCCCGGGCTGCAGGAAGCCAGCAAGGAGGGCGGAGAACTGTGATGAGTACGTCAGTGCTGCTGAGAAGATGGGTGATGGCTCTGAGCGGCATCAGGGGGACAGTGGGTGCCCTAGAGGGAGGTGGAAGCACCCCAGCCCCGTGGTTGGGGAAGGACCAGTGGCAGAGTGGAGGTAGATGTGCCGACAGCCTGGTTTTCCCCTTGGCAAAATGGTCCCTGTGGCTGGAGCCTGCAGCCATGGATGGAGGCATGTGTGTGGTGTGTATGTGAGGGTCTTTCCCTAGCGCCAACCTTCTTCTGTATGGTCGAGCGAGTCAGTGGCAGATTGTGTTGAAATCTCACTTCAGCGGCGAAAGCTGCAATTAGCATTTAATGAAGCTTCTTGCTTTTATTTTTAGGTAACCTCTGATTCCCTGACTGTGTAATTTAGTCCTCCATTGCTCGGAGATAATTAAAGTATGTCACTATAATTTGCTTTTTTTAAAAGCCTGTAATTATGTTTTTATTGAGAATAAAAAAAGGGGGGGGGGAGGGGGAAAGGAAAACAATGTTAGGGGAGGAGAAGGCTTCGGATGGGCAAGGGGGATTTCTTCCAGCTTGAAGGCTTAGGAAAGCTTTCCATGGTGCTGGGTAGACTGGGGACGGAGCAAGGGCTCCTTCTGTACTAGCATGGGTAACAGCAAGGTGCAGGAGGCGCGAGAGCTTTGCCTGTCCACAAGCCCTGATCGTGCCAGCACGTGTTTTAGCTGCAGTGTAACTGTAGGGCGTGTGTGGGGGCTGCCTGAAGCACCAGCGCTGCTTCCTCTGCTGCCTTGTTCGCAGTCTTCAGCTTCGCTCTCCATCCAGCTCCCTGGAAGAGGGGGGGGGCAGCTCTGCTCTGCCTGCACCCCAACCTGCAGGCTCGGGAGTAGCCCGGGATGGGTTTAGCCTGGAGCAGACCAGCTGGGGTCTCATCCCTGTAGCCTCCCACTCCCAAGACGGCCCTGCCAAGCCCAGCAAACATCTGCACGCACGCAGGGTCTTCGTGTTTGCATTGCGGGCATCTGGTCTCCACGACAAAACACGCTTTGCTGACGCAAGGCTTGCGTAGCTCACGCTATATGTCCTCCCTGCAAAATAACAAATTAATGGGGAGGGAATAAATGTATCTTCCCAGGCCTTTGCAAGAGCTTGGGCTGTATTTGCATCTGTAAATGCTGCTGCTGGATGCCAGACAAACTACGTCCCTCCAAATCCCTCCGGCACTGTCTAACGCTGAACATGCCAGCTGAAGCGTCCTGCCTTGCTCCAGCCCATGTAACACTGTGCATGGCCCTGGGCCAAGCATTGCTCCCGGGCAGCCCAGTGAAGCTGCTTCCCTGCAAACTGGTCTGAAATGAGAGTGTGGCCATCGCAGGAGGAACTGCTCACCTACAATTCGCAGCCTGGAAATTGGCTGTTGGAGGGAAGTTGAATAACGAATAAATTCAGGATAATTGATTGGCCTGTGGCCAGTTCACAGCCAGAGAGAGCTGAAATGAGTTGGATTGTTGGCTTTTTCTTTAAGTTAGTCTCGCTCAAATTTTTGAGCGCTAAGAGGTTACGTTTAGTTTAGAATATATTTAATTCATTAAAACGTTGATCTTCTCTGCTGCAGAGTTCAGATCTGATCCCAGGCTTTATTCCTTATCTAAATGCGAGGGTTTCTTGCCAGAAATACAAAGCAGAAAAACGTCTTGGTGCTTAGAAAAAGTGTCATGAGGAAAGGAGCACGGTGCTGGATGGCATTCCAATGCTGGGAACCTGCTGTGACTTGAGCTGACATCCTCGCTGGCACTGGGGTGAAGTCTTTAGGGGCTCTCACCCAGTCCCGTAGTGCTCGACACGTCCTGGATGCTGCGAGCGGCAACCTGGCATCCCCGCAGCCAGCCCCTAACACAGGGTACGTGTATGCTGGGATGCTGTGGAATTTGGTGCAATCCCCTGCAAAACTTCTCTCTGGAGCTGTCTGCTTCTTGTGGAGCTGGGGCCAAAGTGACTCCTTAAAGTCTCTTTGATAGAGCAGTAGCAGATCAGGGATTTATGTTCAAGTGTGTCCTCGGGCTGTGCGTCCACCCCCAAAATACCTGCTCGCCAGGTGCCTGCACTGAATGGCACCGTGAGTAGGATCGGGCCCCCGCTACGCTTGCGGCACGTTCTCGTTCCTGCTCGCTGTGCAGAAATCCCCCTCCCGAGCCAGGTGTCACACCACCTTCCTTGCAGAGCCTTTGTTATCTGCTGGGGATAACAAAGGGAAGGAACAGCACTTAAAACCCACACACCATCATCAGCTTTTGTACTGGTTGCTATGGGAACCCCATACATGCACCGGAAACGCTGGAGTATGCAAATGAGCTTCTTAATTAGTTCTCCTCGGTCTTTCATACTCCTGGTGCAGCAATTTGATGTCTAGATGAACATGCCACTTAATTATTGGCATCTTAACCAAACACAAGCTGGGGTGACCTTTGGGGAGGGCAGGGTGTCTTGGGAACTGGCTGGTGGTGGAGGGAAGACGGAGGCCAGTGGCTGCACGGAGCTGGGAGTCTCCTCTAGCAGCTTTGGTGCTGGTAGGAGCTGCCGGTATGCTTTCTGTCGCCTTTGGAGAGGAGCAGCAAGCAAGGAGGGGTCTGTGTCTCCAGGCTGCCCCAGCTTTCCTGGAGAGGGCTGTCCAGATGTTGGGGGTCTCAGCGGCGTGGTCGCATGTGCAGCAGGCTGAGATTGCACGGTCAGCTCGAGCAGAAGGACCGAGAGCTCCTTGTCGCACTGTGGGGCAGTGGTGAAGTGGAGGGCTGGCTGGAAAACCCAAGCCCTGAGCCCCTCTGAGCTGTGGGGCAGGTTGCCGTGTCACCCCAGCTCTGCTGGCCTCGGGGATTGGGGTTGGACTTGTTGCCTCCAGCCCAGCGTGCCGGTTTTGCAGGGCCAGATGCCAGCCAGGTACATGTGTGAGCTCTTGCTGCAAATGCTATGAGTTTTTCACCAAACAAGCTTCATTAATCGTCTAATAACCGGATTAATTAAGGACACTGAAAGTAAACAGCAAGAATGTAATTTGCCTCTGATTGCCATGTAATTGCAGGAGTATGGTCCTATTTGCATATGCAGAAAGTGGTGTTGACAGAGGCACTGGGACCAAGAATAGCAACTTATGGAGGGCAAATGTGCCCTTGGGGTGTCCAGACCCCTTCAGCCATACTCTTTGCTGCCTTTGGTGCTGCCCGCGTGTGTTTTTTTTTCTCTGTGATTCTCTGACTTCTTCCCAATTAACTAACTCTCTTGCTATTTGTGGAGCTTTATGAGCTATTTGCTTAGGCAAACATTGATTCTCCAAATAGACTGGTAGATCAGCTTGGGAACACTCTCCTGTGTCCTACAAGACAGCAGGAAGAGCTGGGAAGAAACCTCTCTTTCTCTCAAGGCTGTCCTGCTAAAGGTTAGGACCCTGCTTATGTGGGGCTGGGGGATTTTGGTTGTGCTTGGAAGAACTTGCCCTTGGAAGCCCCAGAGAGCTTCCACTGCCCTGACAGGAGACAGAGACCAAGAGGTGACCTGGGGGCATGCAGAGAGGAAAGCAGATGCCGTTTGGATTTGAGGCAGAGCCAGGGACTGAATACCAGAGTCTGAGTCCCACGCCATCGTCTGTGTCTCGTGTCCTCCACTCCTCTGCAGCTTGTCTTTTTTCCCAGCACTTCTCTCTTTCCCTGCAAATGCAGACATCTGGATGGTGACTAATTTTCCAACTCTCTGCCTCCCGTTAGCCCTGGGTGAGCTTTCATTTTGCATTTGACCTTGTCAACAAGAGATCTGGGCTGCTTGAGGAATGGGAGCACATGGTGCTCTGCAGAGATGACTACGCACTCCCTCCACGCATACATGCACGTGCCCAAAGGGGAGAATTCGGAGGACTATTTCCATCTTGGAGAGCCCCAGGGTCATATTTTTCACTCTCCCTGACAGACATGACTCGGTGGAAACCTACAACATGGAGGGATGTGACCTTTCAGGAACATCCCAGAACATCTATGGCAGGCATGATTTCCAAGTGTATCCATTATTTTTTTTTTTTTTTTTTCTGGCGTTGGTGATGAGGTCTGTATGCTCCAGCTATTTCAGTCAGTTCTTCACGTGTTGAGGGACTTGGATTAAATCACTGTACGTCGTTCGCTTGAGACAGGCACCTGCTGCTCACTTGCGTGTCTTCACACTCAAGCAGGATAAGCTGCGGTGAATATGATCCTTTCAGCAATTGTTTTAGAAGAAAGCTTGTTGGCAAAATGGATGGGGGCTGGTTTGCCAGCAGAACGCTGGCGACAAGTACCTGTGAAGGAAAATGGGGACTTGGGACGCCCCTGCCTGTCTGCGGGCATCTTTCCCATCAACGGTTTCCTTGCGGCGTCTGAAGGTTTCGAGCCAGTTTCCCGTGGCTTTAAGTGCCATACCTGTCCCGAACAGCTGCCAAACTCCATTCATCACAGGCAGTGTTCTGTTTTCCTCTTCTGGAAACTTGAAACGTTTAGAAAGAAATGAAGTTTTCCCTTGAAATTCAGTGGGGAGAGGGGTGGAAGCAAAGTAGCCTTCTGTTTATTTTGCGCGGCCTTTCTGTAAGCTGCTATAAACAACCTGTCATCACATCTCCAGTGAAGCAGTTGAGCAGTCTCCCCAGGTGTCTGCGTTTGGTTCCTTGCCATGCAGGGTCTTGTTAGAGGTGGTATTTGTTTCTGGTTAGCCATGGACTCCCTTTGAGCTTGAAGAGCAAGACAGGGAAACAGCAACAATGGTGATTAGGGCTTTATTTTGAACTTCTAAAATCTGTTTCCTGCCGTGAACAACATCCTAGAGCAACTGGCGGCTGCACCCCACTGATGTTTCACAGTGACATTTTCAAAGAGATAAACAAGGGAAGCAATCAGCCCCTCCTGAATATCAAGGGGATGTGGGTGGTGATGCCTGCTGTGCCTTTGAGACCTCTCCCGTTGTCAGCATGCTTTCTTCAGGGATCGAGGCCAACGTGAGGGCTCTGCCATGGCTGTTGCCTGCTTTAAGCTGCACCTGAATGCCTTCAGACCTTCCCTATCACAACCTGGACATCCTTCTGCAGCTGCAGCATCACTGCCTCTGTCTAGGGTAGGCCAGTGCTTCTCAGTTTTGAGAGCAAGCCTTTGCTCCCTCTGCTCGTTGGCTCCTGAAGATCAAGTATTTGGTTGGTCTTGAAACTTGTGAACGTGAGTCAGTCGTTAAGGCTTAATGTTGTTCTCGCAGATGCCTCTTCCCGCCCCCCATCCTTCCTTTCCTTGTGCATTGCAGTAGGTGTGAGGGATCTGCAAGAACTTGACCTTGAATAAACGTTGGTGAACCCAAACGGGTGGACACATAGGCCATTGCCGCGTCCTGGCTTGAGTGATCTTTGAGGATACCGAGATTCCCATGTGACCTTGGCAGGAGCAATTAATCTTTCCCTGATCTCACTCTTTGAAATCCTTTCTTTTTCCAAGTGGGCTCTGTATTCTGGGGCTGTTTTTCAAGGCTGATGGGGAAGCTGCCTCCAGTCTGATTGTCAGTGCTGCTGCTTTTCTATTATTTTTCAGATGCCTTGTGTTTTTTGGGGAAAAAAATAAAATTCCTAACCGTGCTTTGTGATTTTTCTCTTCTCTGTAATTAGATGTAGCGGTGATCAAAATATGTTGCATTGCACTGCAAGTTTCTCCAGGCAGATGTTTCATCACCGGAGGAGAGATGACTTCATCCTTTACATTTGGGGAAAATTAAGAGAGGAAGAAAGAAAAAGGCGAAGGAGAATGTTGGATTTCCTGTTGTGTGAATACATCTCACTAGGCTTCAGGGGAGGGATGTGTGAGAGAAGAACCAGGGCCAGGAGAGAGAAAGAGGGCAGATTTGGTTTCTTTTTTTACCCTGCTGGCATTCAGAGCTTGAGAAACGCACCCCTTGGTACTTATTTTGCTGCAAAACCCAGGGACGATGGCTGTGACCCACCTTGCTGCTTCCCTGCAGCCTTCCTTGGAGAAGAGTTTTCAGCACAAGGCGGGCTGTTAGCTCCACATTTTGGCTTTCTGGGGTGCACAGAGCCCCTCAGCTGCTGCCACACCTCTACAGCTCTTACACACGAGCTTTCAGAGCAGCCGGGGAGGTTGCAAAGGTGGCATAAAGTCCGCTTTCTGTCCTCCGGCATCTGGAACTCCTTGGTGAATGGTGCTTTGTATTGATGGTAAGAACGGATTAATTCCCCAAATATGACCAGTAGAGAAAGGTGAGGCAGAGGAAAAGATGTGAAAAGGCCTGTAAATGTCCCTTTGTTCAGGCACGCCAGCACCAAACACCACCAGCTTTGGAGTGGAGACTGGGGAGAGGATGAGCGTGCAGGGAAAAAACCGTCTCCTGTGCTGGGAACACCAAGCACAATTCCTCAAGCGCAGCTCAATAAGAGAGCCATCAAAAGTAAAAATGACAGCAATTCTGCAGTCAATATAATGTGGCTGCAGGTTAAATAAATAATGTTTGAATGATAATAATTGCGAAATGATACTATTTCATCTGCCACAAACATGTGGTTAAGCTCTCATTAGCTGAGACTACGAGCTTTGCGGGAAGCACAGACTCTTTGAAAGCAGATCTCTTTGGATTATGCCACTACAGAAATTCCTGGACTGCTTTTGCAAGTGTTTGATAACGCTTGTGAGTAAGTTTGCTCATGGGATTGAGAGGACAATTGGAAAGTCCAGCAACCCAAAGAGAAGCTGTATTTTTATTTATTTGAGCTCTCCTTGTTTAGGTTTTCAGGGCTTCTGAAAAATTGTGTATTATAGTTCTTGAGTTCTGTAGAGGAAAAAAAAAAAGTACATACTTAAGTGTGTTTTACATGTAGAGTTTTTTATGTATAGATACGTGTATACAGGCAAATCCAGCCACATCTAGCTTAGTTTTGTCTGAACTTCAAGTTTTAGCAAAGAAGCTGCTCTGTCCTGTCCCACCACCTTCCTCCATCACCACCTCTTGATCCCTGTGAAGCCATCCTGGAGCAATGCTGTCTGTGCCCTTCAGGGACAGTGCTCAACCCCTAACTGGGGAGACTGGTGCGCTCAACACCTTGCCAGACAGGGCTCATTTCAGACTTGGCTGCAATATTGATCCTTACTTAACATAGTAATGAGAATCTGCTTCCCTAATCAGCGAGGGAAAAATCTTATTTTCCAGCTGCTAGAAGGAAACGAGCTTTGTTGAATCGTGTTGGATGTGGGGTGGTACAAAGGAGAGTGATGCTGGCTTGGCTTCACTTTGGTCTTCTTGGTGTAGACAGCAGCCTGTTGTGGTTGCTTGGGTTGTGTGTCCTTCTCATCTTGGCTTCTCTCGTACACCCTGATGTTTGGGGAGACCCTTCACCTTGCTCATCCTGAAGCCCAGCTTGGGCTTTTATGATGAACCCCATCATTCACATGGCCATCTTTAAACCCCCCGGGCAGGCGATGGCTTTCCAGTCCTGTTGTGTCATGGAGATGTGGGGCAGCGTCCATGCCAGCTCTTCGAAGCCCAGAACTCATCTTCCTCATCCAGTGCACTATGGAGAGGGGGAAAACAGCCTTATTTCCCCTCCATTCCTGGCTTGGGCCTCCCAAAACGCGGGCGAGCGGCCTCTCCTCCCCTCCGTGGCTCTCTCCAGGCTGGGTGCCTTGCTGGACCGTCTGGCTGACGGCAAATTGTTTTTTGATGGCTGACTCGGTATTACTGAACTCAATTTGCCTTTCAAAAGCAGCTAATAGTCGCATTAAAAAATCCATTTTCACTTGTGATTGAATTTGACGGCGGCTCAATCAATAAGCGAATGGAGTGTTTCACACGCTGTACCGAGCGGCCGTTACCACGGTAACAGTGTAAGCAAGCACGGCCGGGTGAATCCCCCCTCAAATGGGTGTCACCCGGCCCTGTCACCCCGCCAGGGGCTGCCCCAGGCAGGCGCCATGGTGGGAAGGGAGGCCCTCCTGATCCTCATGGTGGTGATGCCGGCCGGCCAAAACTTTCTTTGTTTTCCTCTTCTTTGCCACGGTGGAGGGGAACAAGCGCTTTGTTGGCAGATGGATGTGGCTGGCCTGCCGGGGAGAAGCTGTGGTGCCCCTGCTGGGCCTCGTGAGGGGAGGCAGCTGTTTTGTGGTGGTGGTGGCACCAAGGGAATCGTAGAATCGCTCATGTTGGAAAAGACCTTTGGGATCATCAAGTCCAAGCATCAACACTAACAAGTACACCCTAAACCCTATCACCGAGCAGCACATCTAAATGACCTTTAAACACATTAAGGGACAGTGACTCAACCACCTCCCTGGGCAGCCTATTCCAAAGTCTGAGAACCTTTTGGTGAAAAACTTTTTCCTAATGTCTAGCCTAAACCTACCCTGGTGCAGCTTGAGTCCACGCCCTCTTGTTCTATCATTAATTACCTGTGAGAAGAGACCAGCACCCACCTCTCTACCGTGTCCTCTCTGGTAGTTGTAGAAAGCTCTCCTTGGGGTGGGGACCTGCCCGTTCCTGTGCCTTTTCTTCCCAAATCTCTCGGATCTGGTGAGGAAGGCAGGAGGAAAGTGCCAGAGTGGTTCTGGGGCCACGGATAAGGGCGGCAGGACTGGGAAAAGAGCTGGCAACGAGCTTTCCTGAGGGGATGGTTTTTCTGTGGGGGGAAGATAATGAAGTGAGGAAATGGATTTTCTTTTCTTTTTTTTTTTTTTTTTTTTTTAATAGGGTTCATCCACGTTTGATGAAAAATGGATGTGGCACTTTGCTTCATGACAATCAGAGTGTTTCCTTTCAGCTATTGTTTGTGTTCCTCCTATTGTAGTATAAAACGAAAATGAAACGGTTCAGTCAGGAATTTTACAATTGTGATTTTTTTTTTTTTTTTTTTAATTATTTCTTTCCAAAGCGGTTTCCTGGGGGATTTTAATTAGAAACTCTCCTTCTGCGTGCTCCACGGCAGCCGCAGCTTCTCGCTGTCAACGCAGGGAAGCCTACCTGCACGCTGACGCCGCAGCCATTTTGCTAGCGTGGAGCAGGGGAGCCCACCCGCGCGGTGCTGCCGCTGCCCGGCCCTTCGCCGCTGCTTTTCTTCAGCCCGAGGGGGGTCCGCATCGCGAAATGAATAAGCTGCTTTGCAACACGTTGGTGTTTTCTCTGTGGGGAGTTTGCCTGAGGCTCCAGGATGCCGTTAGTTGCCTTATATTGCATCTCTAAAGCATACGCAAACAACGCGATCCTGTCTTTGAGCTCATTTCCATAGATTGATCTGCACTAGAGGAAGAAAAAACAAGTCTGTACCGAGTTTGAGCTGAAAGAAGAGGAAAGCCAGGCACCCTGGGCTCAACTTGAGCTGGCAACTGGAGTTCACCCCCACTGAGGACTGAAGGGGGTTGAACTTTCGCTGCCCACCTGAGTTAAATCCGAGTCCTTTGCCTCCCCAGCTTCCTTTCCCGGCCGTTCCTGCTGCTGTGCCAGACCCAGATGGTTTCTCAGGGCTGCCCAGGACCAGGGAGGGCTCTTGGCCCTGCCTGCCATGGCGTTGCATTTCTCACCTTTCTCTCCTTTGGGGTGTACGCTGCATCCCGTGGGGATCTGCAGAGCTGAAGGTCAGGACGTGGGGCTGATGCTGTGTCAGCTCAGCCTCTTCTCTCCTCTCCCGACATGCTGGAGTTCGTGGCAGTCTCACTGAAGAAAGCAGGAGACTCTCCTGAGTTTCCACCCCTTTTGACAAAGGCTCCTTGCAGAGGAAAGAAGCCATTTCCATTAATTTCACAGGCTGTTTCCACCACGTCTGTGTTTGCTGCTGCTGGTGGCTGATGATGATTCTCTCTTCCCACGTTCACAAGAAGAAACAAAACCTGTAACAATGGTGCTTGAGCAATCTGCAGAGCTCTGGAGACAGCCTGGAGGGTCAGGGCTTTGTTTCCTGACAGGTACAGGGCTCCCCTAAACTGTAATTTCATTGTCACCAGGAGCTGACATCTCTTTGTTTTACATACTGGAAGGATCTGGCAACAGAGCTGGTTTCAGTGTGCGGAGGGGAGCTGCAGTCTCTTCCGCCTGAGAGAGCACAGCTCTGCTGCATGGAGGAGCCGCTCTGGATGCGACAGGCCAGGCTTTGCACCCCGCGTGGTGCCCTGCGGGAGATGAAGGGACCCGGTCCTGCTTCTGACTCCCCTGCTCGGTGGCCTGAGTCATGCTGCGGTGCCCCAGCTTTGCCCCCCTGTTATCCACCCCCAGGGCAGAGTCTCCCCTTGTGCATGCACCTCCCCAAAACGGCGTGATGGTACTTCAGGGAAACCAGAAGCGTTTGAGGGGTAAAGATGGACTCCTTGTCTACGTCCACTCTGTGCAAGTGGGGATGTTGGCTCCGTTCTTGGGGTGCCCAGGGGAGCATTTGCGTGGCGCTCTGGATTGTGCCTGCTCACAGTATTGATGGGCTGCCCGACCTTTCTGCTTGCAATCGGAAATCTTTCAAAGGCACCGCGTTCTCCCTGTAAAAAGCCAAAGTGAATGGACTGGTGACTGCGCTGGCAAGGTGTGTGTGGGGCTCCTGCACTGCCACTGCCTGCAAGGACCTCTCGGGGAGATAAAGCAGCCACCTGACCCAGAGGAAAGCGTGCCTGTGTCTATCTCAGCTTTTTGCTTTCAAAGCCGTGCCAGGCCCTGCTAGAGAGCTCAGAGTGAAATGGTTTCTCGGTGCTCCTTTTTCCCCAGATACAAGGCTGACGAGGTATAATAAGCTGAGGGGAAGGCGATAAGCTATTCGGTCAGCTCCGCGTGCTGCAGCAGCACGTGCGCTGTCATTAGCCTTCGGAAGCTGCGTGTCATGTAAAAGTCACTTGGGAATGAATCGTCTGCTGGTGTAGCCTCTGTGGGGAGATGGCTGTTGCATCTTGGCTTGTCCGGGCTTGTGAGCAGTGAGAGCATCTGAATCGGGGAGACCCCATCTACATGGCCAGGGACCCTCGGTCCTAGACGCTGTACCTGAAGCTGGGGATAGTCTTTATCCTGAGGTGAAGAAACAGAGGAGAAACAATCCCTTAGAGGAAATAAGGTACTGAGATTAAATGATTTGCTTGAGTCGTGCAGAAGATATAACAACGCTTGGGTGGCGTGCTTGAGGCGGTGATGGGAACTCTGGGTTGAGGTTTACAATTTGTGATGAGGCTTAACAAGCATTGGCTGGAAGAGCTTAGAGGAAGAAAGCAACATCGGAGAGGGTGCTAGCGTGGAGCCCTGAACTAAATCTAGTCAGACTGGGTTGTGTCACGTTTTGGGCCAGGCCATCCCAGGCCAGAGGCTGTTAAAGCTGAGAACCGAGCTCAGGTCTGCTGAATCCACTTAAGAAAACTCTGCTCCTGGGTGTTAGTGTTCCCAGCGTTGCTGTTGAGCTCTGCACAGGATGGGCTTGTGTGACAAGGGATAAATTTTCCCCCGATGCCAGCTGGCATACCTTCGTCGAAGTCAGTGAAGACAAGGGACGTGTTTCCCAGTACAGGAGCTCCAGGAACTGTGGCTGTGTGTCCTGACGTTGCCTGAAACAGGAGGAGAATGCTTGTCGCCCACCTACGGTGTCAATACCACAGCCAATTGATTTGTTTTCATTTACATGAGCAGCCCCAGATCAAAGTGGGCTTTGAGACTTGACATGTAAAATGATTTCCTGTCTCATGTGGCTGTGCAATTATTTCCAGATCTTTCCCCTTTACAATCGCATGGACAAAAGTTAAGTCATGAGTCTAGCTATATTACAGAAATAAATTAAAGAAATTAACAGGGAAGGAGTGGAAGAAGTTGAGGGCTGACTTGGCATTATGATTAATTACAGATCAGCTGTTGCTATCTAAGAGTGACAGGGAATCGTCCTCACTGCAGAGGGCTGCGTGCACACTGATGTGGAGAAGCCTAGAGAAGGGCTGGGACAGGCTGCCAGTGAAACAGGACGGCATCAAGCCTGGAAGGCGTTTTCCTTCTGTCTTCCTTACTGCTACCCTTTGCTTTGGGCTTATCTATGTGCAAAAGAGCTTCTTGTCCATTAATAGAGCTTCCAAGATAAATGAGATGCTTGTGATTGCATTCTGTCCGTCTATCCTACCCTTTCTACCCCAGTAATCTTTTAACACATTAGCCAATTTGAACCATGTCTGAGAAAAGAATCAAGGTCTTGGGGATGAGCTATTTTGTAACTTAACTCAGTCTTTCCATTGACAATAGAAAAAGCGGAGTCAATTGCTGAGGTCACTGGGACAGGAGCAGTTTTCCTGTTCCAGAGTTGTTCTGCAGCCAATATGAAGGAGTACTAGTTGCCTGCTGACATCCATGGCCATATCTCAAAGCAATTGATAACAAGAGGTCTAAGAAATAAGATAATCTAGAAATAAGGGTATTTTTTCCCCTCCCTTGTCCTTTTTTTCTTGGAGAGCCCTTACCTTGAGAATCACTGCCATAATCTTTCCAACTCAAAACTGCTGACAACTCCTGGTCAAGCAGCCCTTGCCTTCTGCCCCCTTGTTTGTAAGATGAATGCCTCACTCCACAGCCTCTTTCCCTGGAGTCGCAGCCTGTCCTTTTGCCAGCGAAGCCCTCTCAAAAACCTGGAGAAAAGCATATTTTAGCAATTCCTCTAGGTCACCCCTGCTGAGGAGGAAGAGCTGTTCCAAAGGGTGTCATCTTCCTCCCTGGAATGCATCAGTCTTTCAGGAAGTGGGTTGGAGATCATGTCTGGATCCTGAGGAGCAGCGTGCACACATGGAGACTGTGCTCCTTCCCCAAGTTCCTAAGCTCGCAGGGACCCGCCAGGCTGCGGCAGGGGTGTAAGCCTGGTGACTCAAGTCTTTGGCACCTGCCTCTTGCACGAAGTGCTGCAGAGCTGTGCTGGGGCTGACAGATAAGACATGCTTGGAAGAGAGACCTTGAAAGAGGTGGAAGACAGCAGGGTTGGTAGCCTCTCTCTTGTGAGAAAAGGTTTGCCAGCCCTGCTGTATCTGCAGACTCTCCTGCGTCCGAGGTAGCTGTGCCAGGAGAGCTCTTGCAACCCTCCAACCCGCTGCTTGTTTTGTTTGGCCTTTTGTGGATTATGTCCTTTTGTGAGAGCAGAGATGCTCTTTTGGGACAGGGCAAATCCTGATGCGGACTGTTATTTCTGGACAGCCAGATAGGTCATGCTGCCCAGCAACTCTGTTACCAAACCACTGGTAAACTTGGAGAATTTTTGCTTTCTGCAGTCTTCGGTAGACAGGAGACTTGCACATCCATGTTTACCAGCTGTGTTGAAAGAGCACCACGGCCCATTGGTTTAACCCATGGCCTACGGCAGGGCTGTGGAAATGTTTGGTGCTGGTGCCTGCTGCACTTTTGACTTCTGTTTTCTGGATCAGTGCTAGGAAGGGAGCTGAGATGTGCTGCCTCTTCAAGAGGAGAGGACAGGGGCAGTGTTTGTGCGGAGCGGACTGGCTGGGGCACCGTTCAGCTCAGCCTTGCAGCTCTAATTGTGCTGTTAATGGCAGGTTAAAGAAAACGTTGCTAGGAACCTTTTCATTAAAACAAACCCGTGAGAATTTATCACTGTTACTAAATGCCTTAAAACGTGTCTGGAGGAGGAGCGGGAAGGGCAGTTTCCAAAGGGAAGTGTTGGCATGTCACTAACCCAGCTGCTTGCTGCTGGCTGGGAGCATTGCAGGGGGCTGTGCCACCACTTTAAGACGATGTTCTGTATTGCAGCCCTGGTTGTTGGATCTGAATAGCTCTGAGCAATTCATGAAAACACCGTAGCTGCGTGTCTGTGCTGTGTATAAGCTCTCCCCAGGGGGAGAAGTGTGTGTTTGAATGGCTTGTTTTGATAGGGCATTGCTGCTGGGTTTTAGCATGCACGGAACCACAGTCTGTGCCTGGGATCTGCCTTTGTGTGAGGATCAAGAGAGATGAACCAACCTCTTATATGAGCTTCAGAAAAATAGGCCTGCCTTTTCTTTGTTTGTTTGTTTTTGTTTTTTTGTTTTTTTTGTTTTGTGTGTATGTGTATATGTGGGAAGGGTTTGCTGTTATTTTTATTTACTATCCCTGGTTAAGCACCAGTCAAAGATCTGGTTCTTTTTTGCATGCCTAGTCCTAATTACAGCGTGGGCACATTTGTTTTCTGTGAGAGGCTAAGCTCTAAAGCAATTTTCATCTATGCCTTTGTTTTCATCACCCTGCAATGTGAGAGATCTGAGCAGCTGTCTCGGGTGCTTTGCTCAAAGTGGAGAACAAGCCCTAGTGAGAAGGGCAACTGCAAAGAGAGATTAATTAACCTGGCCTTGGTTGGCCTTGTGAACGGGGGAGAAATCTCTCTCAAACTGCTTGTTGCTTATTTAGCTTGTAAAAAGCTGCCTGATCTCACACTCAGTCTTAATCCAATCCACCTTCCCACAAAGCTGATTGCCAGTAATTTGCTTGCACATCTCTGGTGTCCTTTTCTTCCTGGCTGGCTTTACCAGCTGTAGACCAAGGTGATGGAGAAGTACACTTTGGCTACAGAATGGACAGTAAAAGTCTGTTGATCAAGTCCATTTATCTTGATAATCCCAGGAAGATACTTGTCTAAAACTGGGGAGAGAAGCAGAGAGCAGAGGTGATCCTGGAGAATGTCTTTCCTCTGCTCCCGAAGTATTTACAGCGTGATCTAATTAAATGAAGGCTGGGTAGCTCAGATCCATTGATTTTCATCAGTGGCAACCTTGCTACGTTATCAGAAGTGAGTAATCCCTTCTCTGTAAAGCAGACATTGATAGATCAATAAGAGAGAACATGCTGTACCTCCTGGCAGCTCCCTCAACCTTGGAGGGAGAGCTGTGAAGGGCACCAGCATTCCTCTGCCCCTACTTCCAAACCTTCACCACGTCCTTCCCTGCAGTGACTGCACCCTGTCTTCTCCATCATTGGTACAAGATGCTCATCAGCCCCCAGCCAGAGATTCCTCATCAGCCCCCAGCCAGAGATTCCTCATCTCCCTGCAGAAAGTTCTGATATTTCCTTTCTACCTCATGGGACAATCTGCCCTTAAAGTAATCTCCCTCTTGGTTTGGCTGTGCTAATTACTGTGTTAGATCCCTTGTTTCTAAGCGCACAGCACAGGAGAGTGCCTTCTAGCTCAAACCTGGGCGGGCTTTAGATGAAAGGTGCTTGGCCTTTTGGAGAAGACCCATGGATAAAAGGAGGGAGAGAGGGAGGGAAGCTGACCATGATGGGCCAAAGGTTTGGGACTGTGTTGGACCTGCTGCAGCATTGAGCTGCTGTTATGTGAGACACTGGGTGGACCTGGACCCAGAGGTCTCACCAATGACAAGACTCTGGTAACAGTTAAAGTCATGGATTTTGTGTATGGTTTGAGCATACGCTGGCTTCTTCCTGGGAAATGGGACTCTGAATGTGAGACTGAGACTGAAGGCTTGTAGGACAGGGAATCGAGATGGATAGTTGATTTTGATTTCTAGTAAACGAACTTCAAGAGCAGGTTTTTCTCTAAAGATGTAGTCAGCAGAAGATTTTATGCCGTTAAGCGCTAAATACACAACTCAGCTGTAGCAACGCGCAGTCAAAGCTCGAAGTGAAAGGCACTTGGGACAGGAAGGAAAGGCAGTGGGGTGAGAAGAATTAAAAACTATCAAGGCTGTTACAACCCCCTCTGAGCTCTGCTGTTGAGACTTCTGATAACATATTTGGTTTTGAAGATTTCACGCAATGCTGCTCCTGGCTGGGGAGTGAGAAGATGCTATGCTTGCTGCAAATTGTCTTGATAGAAAATAGTGGTACTTTGGCCATTAGCTGCATGAACAACCACTTTGTTCTGCTCTCTAATCTCTTTGCCTATACATAATTTGGTGCCTAACACACCACTACAAATACTGTGATTATTCTTAACAGTCATATGCAGTACATATAATTTGAGGGTGAATGTGGGAGCTGTCAGAAGGAAATGTCTAGCCTGTGAATAGCTGAAGGTCATGTCACTACAATGGTAACTCTTCCTCACACTTGCAGTTAGGTATGCGAAAACAAATTCTCTGTGCCAGGAGGTCTTGATCTGGTGGGACAAACAGGTAGGCAGGAAAAGGGAGAACACGTGTGTCAGGAGCCCATGGGATGTGAGTGTCTGCTTCCATTAATGTTCATTTTGGAGAAGCACAGAGCCTGGTTTTGTACTAGGAAATTTCTAGTGGGATGTACTCGATCAGTTCCTGCAAGCATGACGTGAGGACTGCTCTGCTTTCCTGCGTGGGTTGACGGGTGGTGTTTCCCTGGCAGAGCACTGTCTCCCCCTCTGTACTCTCATACTCTCAAGTATGAGAGCTTGTCATGAGCATGGGGAGCTGAAGCTTTCCCAGGGCTATGGGAGCAGAGGAGCAGTTGTTTGAGGTTCACCTGGAGTTAAAACAAGACGAATAATCAGCTCTGCCTCATCTTGAGTTTATAGGAGACTGCCTGTGTCTCGTCTTTTGTGCGATGATGGGGCTTGCTCTCCCTATCCCACAGTCTAGATTTGGTTTCTACCTAATATTCCTTCCTCTGTTCTCGGAGCAGATTAATAAAATGCTGCAATCCAGGGGGTAGAGTCCTAGGAAGCATTAAAAACCCTACAACAAATAGCTCATAAGTGATTCTTCTCTTGCACATCTTATCTTCCCAAATTAGACACAGAGAGACAATCAAAGTCAATGCCACGCTTATTGTAAAATCTTTACAGCGTGTCTCTGCAGAAGTTACAAGAGGAGTGAGTTGTTCCCTGGCTAAGTGAAATTTTTTTTTTTCCCCCTTGCTTTGAAGCTTGCCAGCTGGGACTGCAGCCGGTAGGACTCACTGGAATCTCTGTTACCTGAGCAGGGGAAGTGCTGGCTGTGCCTGTGTTACCATGCACAGCTCTTCCTCCTTAGCTTCTGCCTCTGAGAAGCTCGGGAGAGACCAAATGTTACTAGTAAGCCTACAAATGCTTGGAATGAGGATCCAGTCTTTTGCCGTGACTTATCCATCACTGAAAAATGAAGCTTTGGGAATATGCTTGGTACTGTGGCACCTGGAGAGCTGGAGGACTTTTTGGGAGGTGTGTGGGAGAGGAGACTCCCACCGGGACTGAGTCCTTGATGTTTCTATGCAGCGGTCTCTGAAGGTTCAGTTCAAAACCCCAAGAAGTTCCTGTGTGTCCTGTGTCCAGCCCAGGGCTTCAGCCTGGACTCAGCACCTCTCCGTGAGGCATCCCTGTGGGGTGGAAGGAGGCAAGAGGAAAACAAAGTAGAGTGTGTGTGTGTGCAGAGCTTGATTTGAACCTTCAAAACACTTCCCATGATGTGTATGGAGCTGCAATGAGGAAGAAACACCCGTGTACACGCATACCCTCTCTCCACGCTCTGGCTCTCCCTCGCTCCCACGTGCGCTTGGCAGGTGAAGTCTCTCCTGTGCTGAGGTTTTCCGTGCCCTGTTGGCTCCCCATGGGCCCCTCCAGCTCCTCCCGGCCCCGCTGGCTGGTGCAGGGCAGGTTACCTGGTAAAATCGAGCTCCTTCAGCATCAGGTGTGCCCGGCGAAGGTGAGATAAGGGAAGTGTGGGTGTGGAGAGTGAGTAATTGGAGGCCAAGAGGCAAAAGTGTCTGACAGAACAGGATTGATTTGAAGCTTTTCACTGGAACACTTGCAAAAAAAAAAAAAAAATCAATGCTTATTCCCTGGACACAAGAGTGTGTTTACTGTATTCAGCAGCTAGCATTAAAAGCGAATTCCAGCAATTGCAATTACAGCTTTCTCCTTCATTGCCATCCCCCCTCTCCCTCCCCCATTCCCCGCTCCCCCTCCCTTGCTGGCTGGCTTTTGTCGTGTTTTGGAGCCTAAGGCAAAGCTAATGCAGTCAAACTGGAAGTGGTTTTATAAATTGGAAAGCCCACCTTCCCCCTTCCTTTCCTTTCCCTTGGGATCTTTTTTTCCTGAGCACTGTCAAACTTGATTCAGCTCAGAGCCACGGCGGTGCCTTGCCGAGGAGATTGCGAGGCGCTGAGCCCGGCTCGGTAGCAAGGCAACGGGCCAAGGCACATTAGTCCTAATGCTCTCTGATAAGACCATTTGATTTCCTCCTGCCTGATGGCAGAAGTCTTAAATGTGGAGTTTTGGGGATGGGGGGCTGTGTAGGGAGGTGATGTGGTGGGAGAGTGATGGGGAGCTGGGAGGAAGGAGCCTGTGTGGAGCCCGGGGAGGGCATGCCGCCCGCCAGCCTCCGGAGCGGGCATCGCACCTATCCTGCACCAACCTGGGCTTCCCAAGCCCGGGTCCATCCAGCCCTTCTGCTGGGAGCTACACAGGGTGCCCAGCGCTCCCCCATAAACCCTTCTGACTGGTCCCAGTAGAGGGCACTGATGTCTGCACTCTGATCCTCTTCATTAACCTCTAATTAACGTGCAGGTTGAACTGGTCCCAGCTCTGGACAGAGTGTGGCAGCAGGGATTGTCCTGCCTACTGCAGAGAGGCTGTGGCTAAAGCAGCCGGGTGCTGGGTCCCCAGGACAGGCTCCACAACCAGGGTGACTCAGGGAGTTGTCCTGAGCAAGCCAAACGAAGTTGGTGGGGATTTTTTTCTCTTTTTTTAAAAAATTTTCTTCTTTGCAGTGTGGCTTGCAGCCGCAGAGGGGGGAGACGGAGCCTCCCCTGCCCTGCGTGTTAACGAAGCAGCAGCAAGCACAGCTCTGACGAGAGGCTCTTGTATTGGCGGTTTGGTGGTGTATGAAGTGGAAAGAGCTCAGCTTGACTTGCAGACCCCAGCCTGAGCTGGGGCAGGGGGGCAAAATGCACTTGCTGTTGCTTGTACACTGAGTGGTTTTGATCTGGAAGTTGCTGGTAGGGAAAATAAAATATGGGAAATCAAGAATTCATTGTTCCAGCTCTGCTTTCCTGAATGTAATAGGTTTTGGTTTGTGTTTCTTTGTTTGTTTGTTTGTTTTTGGTGGGTATTTTTTTTTTTTTTTTTTTTTTTGCATGTGATCCTGTGTGGAATAAGACAAGGAACTACTGACGGTATTTTGCTCGTGCTTTCTATCGATGTATTGATCTAGTCCGCTCTTCAGAGGAAGTGTTTCCAAAAGTGCATAAACCTGCTGTTTTTGGGTGTAACAGAAGCTTCTGATTTTTTTTTTTTTTTTTTTTTAATGCTTCTTTCTGCCAGTTTAATCTAAAGGACCAAGCTGCTTCCCACCGAGCACGTGGGTTGCCACTTGCAGGGTTTTCCAGGGTGTGCAGCCAAGACCCTGCTCAGCCCTTTGTGCAAACCTGCCAGGAAAGGTGGTCTGCAGCTCTAATCCTACTTCTATGCGAGCTGCTTCTCTCTTCCCCGCTGTGAAACCAGGGTTTATCTGACTCCCAGGGAGTCCGGTGGTGATGGATGCCAGTAATGCCTGTACACAGGCTCCGTGAGTGGTGTTGGTGTCAGGTTTTGCTCTGCTTGATGCTGTGGATCTGGCAGAACCTCTGAGCTGGATTTTTGCCTGCGTGCCTGTGACTTGCGTTGCAAAACTCCTGGCGATGTCCAGTGCAGAATAAAGCACCTTGCCAGATAAACTCCTCACGTTCGAGTGCCTGGGTTTGTAAATGCCTACGAGAGGACTGTTAAGCAGTGGCAGTATTTATCCAGCTCACTTTGATAAACACACTTCAGAAACTTCTCTCGTGAGCTCTGGTTTCTTGGCACTTGCCTGACCACAGGGCTGGGGGACGGGAGCCCTTGATTCTGACCCTGCCTTTCCTGCGGACTGCCTGCACCAGCCGTCAGGTTGTTTCGGCTCTGTTTTTCCTCCCGTGCCATCGACTACATGCATTTGGAATAGGAGGTGTTACTGGGAGCTGTGTTGGGCTCAAGATCACGTACCCAGCTTTTGGTAGGCAATAACAGATCTCAGCATCTCAGAGCTGATCAGCGGAGATGTCCGGAGCGTGAGGCAGTTTGGTGCGTGTGGGCTCTGTTGGCCTCTACTCCTTTCCTCGCTGGTAGGCAGTAGCTACGGGAGCAGTGTCTTGTCCCTGAGGGGCTTGTTGGCATGACAGTGACCATATGCTGGGGGGTTTTTGGTGTGTGGGGCTTTTGTTGTTGTTTGTCTGCTTTTTCCCCTGCATCCTTTTAAACTGGAAGGAGGAGCTGCTCTGAAGAATAACAGCTGGCCCAACCATGGACGGGTTCGGGGCACGTTGTCCTTCACTTGTAACTTGAAAAGTTATGTGGGTAGAGGCTTTGTGCAAAAAAAAAAAAGGGGAGACTGTAGTAAAAGGCTGGGGTGTGCTGCTGTGACAGCCGGAGAAAGCACTGGTGGCTGTGAGCAGCCCGTCTGCCCGGGGCAGCCTTTGGACAGGCAGCTTTCGGAAGCGTTCGGCCCCTTGAATTTGCTCTGGGTCCTGAGTGCTTTGCAAAACCTTGCACTTAATTCCAAACCCAGAGCTTGAGGGACATGTTTTTCCTCTTGATTTTGAGGGACAGTGAGCTGAGGACTAGGAAATAGACTGTGATGGCCTGTCATGAATGAATTCTGTGCTCTGTTTTCCTTGGAGATGCTTTAGAGATAGAAAATTCATGCTGAGCTTTCAGATGAAGCCATTGTGCCCATTTGCATGTATAAAGCATTGAGCAGGACTGGGCTAGGGTTGCTGGCTGCAGACCCTTCTGCTTCGGTCTAAATTGCCGGTGGTGTGCACAGAAACAAACATGAGGTTGATCTGACTGACTGAAGTCACTAGCACGCAATTCCCCGGGTTGCTACCGAAGGCAGCGCGTGTGCCAGACCTTTCCGCAGCGAGTCATTGGAGACGTTGCAAAGTCAAAACCTGCTTTTCCCAGGCAGTGCAGTGGAGGAGTGTTTGTTTTCTTGAGTACCTAACTAAAGTTGCCACACGCAGCAAATGAATATTGACTTAAACACAGTTGCTAAGACAAGACCCTAGCGAAGCTGAGGAATTCCTTGCCCAGCTGTTTGCAGAAGCAGGCGATGAATATAGAAGGGGGAGCTGCTGCATGTGCCCTTTTTCACCTCTTTCCCTGGATGTTTGGGACCGGGGATGGAGGTGCCCCCGTGGCCTGCCTGGCTCTTGTAGGCTGTGATAAAACAATACTGCATGAAATAATTTAAGCTGGGGCAGTCCAGTGGTCAAACTCCCTTCTAGCTTAGAAGAAACAACTTCATTCCTCTGGAAAGGAAAAAAATAGACAGCCTTGGGACTAGATTGCTCAGCCAGGGCAAAACTGTGCATGCAGAATTTGGCTGCCTACCTGCCGCTGATCCTGTCCTTCCCAGTGATGTTCCTGCTCCCTCCTGGAGGAGTTGTTTGGTGCCAGACATTATACAGCAGACGATCCCCAAAGGGGTCTGCTAAGCATGCACAAACATGCTGTTTACTGGCTCTGGAATGGATCGGGGAGGGCTTTAGAGACTCTGAGCTCGGCTGCATGGCTCAGAGATCGCCCTGCAAGTAAGCTATCCTCTTTGCTGACACCAGCTTTCTCTTCAGGTCATGCTACTAAACCTCTGCACCCCAAGACAAATCCCTTCCTGCTGTAATTACAGAAACTCATTTGTCTGTGATTAAGCAGTTTGGTGGAAGGTGTTGGAAAGGTGGTAGCTGAGCTCTGCCGGGTTGAGCTTTAATTAGGCTAAAAGGGCTTCCTTCTCTTCCTCCTGCAACTCTCCGTGGGCCTTCCACCAGGTCTGATGGAGGCAAGTTAGTGTTGACTTGACCTGTTGCTGACTTAAACGAAGTGAGTTCGTTCAACGCAGTGCAAGCTTGAGCATGTAAATACGCTTTAATTGTACAGCCTAGTGTTTGTACTGGCATTATTACCCCCATCGCTGCTTGGCAGCAGGGTGTCCTGCACCAGCTCTCTGCAGGTCACCTCTCCAGGAATGGAAGGAGGGTATAAAATAGCTGATGGAGGTGAAGAAAGGGTGGCCTGGGGCTTTGAAGCGCTGGTGAATGGGGTATGAGGCAATGGAGGCTCATCCCTTCCCCATCGCTGTCCTGGACAACCTTGTGCAGGTCCCTTATGCAGGCCCAAAGCGGCGAGGGGATTTGAGGATGTACGATCCCCGTGGACTCGATGGGAGCTGGTGTCTTGCTGAGGCTGGAGAGCATGTTTTCTGCACGCCAAGGGTGGTAACGGTGCTGCCTGGCCTCCTGGGGTGGTATCACATTGGATAGAGGCCGTGAGGGTGGCCAGGCCTGATCCGGAGGCGATGGGAAGGGCTGAGAATCAAAGACGGGTCCTTCTTTTGGCAAAACCAAAGAGTGGAAAGAGTCCCCTGAGACAGACTGTGTAAATTGAGTAAACCCAGCTCCTTCTGCAGGAGACTTCTCTGCCCTTCCCTGGGAACTGGGAGCAGCCTTGCAAGCAAGGAGAAAAACACTAATCTCCTGGTGCCAACAAACCAATCTGAGTTTCTGTGCTTGCGCAGAGCACGTTCCCTTTAATGTCCCACACTCCCTGACGGGAGCCTGGGGACGCTAATTACTTGCGAAGGCTCTCTGAAGTGTTTTGCTTGGTGGATGTATTTGCGTGATCTCCAAGCAGTGCTTGTGAAAAGTGGCAATCCGTGTCACCAATGAACCGCCTGATTCATCATGAATCGATTTGTGTTGGCTGCAGTACATGACTTACAGACTGTCACAGCCTGCAGCACGGGGGGAGAGGAGAGAATGGCTCTGGGTTGAGATGGGGACGGGAGTTGTTAGAAACTGGTGCTGAGAAGAGTCAAGAGAAAGCGTGGAGTTGTAGCGATCCCTCTGGGTCCACTGGCTTTTATTTCTCTCCACTCTCCATGCTGCTGTTTGTTTAATACCACACAGCTTTTTGCACAAAAGGGTCACCAACCTTGAGTCGTTTCTGCGTGTGGATCAGCCTGCAGCTCTGCACGAAGCTTCTTGGTGGAAAAACCTCTCTGTGTAGGTTGGAGAGCCTTTGGGTTGGATAAATGCAGACCTGGGTTGTTCTTGGTGACCTGCTCCCCAGCCTTTTCCTACGGATGGCTGTGTACAGTGTTTGTATATGTAACTGGGGTTTTGACAATGTAGTTACAAGAGGCAGGTCTAAGAACAGCCTCGGCACCTCTCTTGGACAGAGACTGGATAATTTAAACTGAAAGAAGCTGCTGAGATGAGCAGAAGACTGATATTACACATCTGCCTGGGATGTGTGGCAAGGACTCTGGTACTTTTGCAGCTTGTAGTTTACGTCTGGCCAGTGTGGGCAGCTTTCCTTGGTATTCATTCTGCTGCAAAGCCATCTGACTTTTCTAGCTAATAAAATCTGTGTCTTATTCGAAGGAAGCGTGTTGTTTTCCCTCCTTGCCTCTGTCTCTCCCCTCCTCCTTGTCACCTGGACCAGAGCCCTTGGAGGGCTTTGCAAGCTGTGCTCTGCTGATGTGCGTGGGTTGCTCTCCCATCACGCTCTGTCCTTCCTCTGCATCACCCAGCTGCAGAGGGCTGAAGGGCTTGGACTCGTACAGGGCTGCGAGGTGCTGTGCAGCACCCTGATACATCCTCTCCCCGCCCATTGTAGGAAGCTATGGACCTGAGCTGTAGAGATAGGAGAGGAGCAGAGATTGGATTAGCCCTGTTCAACGTAGCAGGGCAATGTCTTGTACTTGCTGGGGCCCCGGGGAAATGCTTTAACCTCCCTAGCTCTTAAATTTTCCTTACCTCGCATGCAGGGCATGAACTGTGCTGGGTGTGAGGGCAGGATTTATCCAACATTTGAAAAAGCTGTTGGGGTTGGATTCTCAGCCTTTGGGGACAAGACGGTGACTGTATAATAACAGCCCTTTCTGGCTTTGTCAGTGGCAGCTCTCTACCTGTGTCAGCCAGGTCTGGTGGCTGCAATTTGTTGGTCCCCCTGGTCCTGCTGAGCCAGCCGTAGGTGCCAGCAGCAGAGCTGGCTCCCTGTGTGCCTTCTGCAAAGCAGCCAGCGTCACTTGCTTTCGCATGGCGGGATACCCATTACAGGTGCCTGATCAGAGCCAGCAAGATCAGCCTTTGGCTTTCAGATCCCAGCAGGAGCGCGGGGCTTGGGCAGCAAGGCTTACAAATGCAGGAGGGTTTTAAAGCAAATCTGATTTGGAATTGCCAGGGCAAGAATGCCCATGGTGGCTCTTGCAAAACCTGTCCTCAAAGCTGGGCGGCTTTTGAACACCAATTAGTCGGTAGTGAAGTTGCTTTCATCCCCTGCTATGGTTTTAGCCATTCGTGGTTCACTTCTAATTGATCTGAAGCCAGGAGTGGCTTTTCTATAACCTAGCATGCCCTCTGAGTCAGGCTGGATTGCTGTGTGCTGCTGCTTCGCTGGGATTTGGGAACTTTCTGTTTGCTCCTGGCTGATTGTACAGGACAGAAACCTCTGCAGTTCTGCAGAGCTGCATAGAGAACGCTTTGCATGGGCTGCCTGGCTGCTGCAGGTGCAGGGCTCTTGAGGTTGGGTAGGAAACCAGTGGGAAGGTTGTTGCCCTTTCCCCTCCCTTATATTTTCCTTTTTATTTGTACTAACAATTCCATTCTAGTGGTCCTAATAGTGATGAGGCCTTCTTAAACTGGAGCTATCCATGCTGGGGGGGATGCGCTGTTAGTAGATGTGAAAGACGCTGCAATCTAAACAGACAAGATGGGTAGACAAAGGATAAGAGCGAAGCCAAGGGACAGCAGCTCAGTGACAAACCCAGGACGTGACCCTGACCAGCTCTGCTTCCACCTGTCTGCTGTGGCCCAGATGCCAGCGTGGAAATCTTTTGCTTATGCCTTGAGTCTGGGGTTAAGCTGGATTCCTCCTCCTCCTGCAATTCTGGCCTCATTCAATCTTACCGAGAAGAAAAACCTTTTTAATAGTGCATGTGCCTGGGCTGTTGTAGCATGTTCATGCTGTCAGCAAGGCGAGAGTCCCTTTGGCACTGGAGTGGAGAGAGACCTCATTTCAAGTGTGGCTGCAGGGGGTGACTGAGTCACTGGTACCATCTTTGAGCACCCTCCTGCGTCCTTCGCAGCTTCTCCCCTGACCTGCTCTTGCAGTGAACAGATCTGGCAGGGATCTGCCTGGGGACGTGGGCGCTGGCCGGGCTGCCTGCTGCCCTGCAGTGCCCAGGACCAGGGGATGAGGAGCGTGTTCGCTGTTACCTAACGGCTGTAGGATCATCTTTGCTTTCCTCACCAGCCCGTGGCTGTCCTTGTGTTCAGGGCTGGCGGGAGCGCATGGGACATACATACCTTGGTACAGGAAAGCTGGGCAAGAGAAGGCAGAGCCGGTTCCTCCCTCTTGCTGGTGACAGCAGTAAAAGAGGGGAGGTGAGAGCTGTCTTGTCCACTCCTCAGAGTCCTGGCAGCAGCACCCAGCAGGACAGAGAGAGCAGAGTCAATGTCTCTGCGTTCTTTCTGCGAGAACACCAGTTTCATTTGCCATCTGAAGCCTGTCCTCAGAAAATGCCCACCCTTTCCTTTCCTGTGAGACGGCTCCAGACTTGCTCCAGCTCCTGAGCGGTGTAAAAAGGCTCTGTTCTCCCAGGGACAATCCCCATAGCAGCCCTTCCCAGCGCCTGGCCAAGCCAGCCCTCCTTGTGCCAGTGCAGGAGCTGCTGACCGTGCCAGGGCATGGGGAGAGGATCCCATCTGTGCTCGGATCACAGCCTCGTGCTGGCTCTGTCCCTCCTGTCTGTCTGTTCCAGAGGATGTTAGAACTACATGTTAAATAACTTTGTCTTTGGCACCGCTCCCTTTCATTGGCTGTAAAATGATGGCAGAGAGAGAATAGGTGGTTGTTTGCAAAAACAAAGCAGCACCCTAAAATGGGCAATCACTAGAGGAACAAAGTGACTTATGAAATACCTATAAATCTCCATACTGTGTTTAAATGGTGCAGGATTTTTTTTAATACCCTTTTTTTTTTTTTTTTCCACTGCGGATTATATCCTAACAGATGGGCAGCATAAACTAGAACATCAGTTATCAGGCACTGGAGAAGGGCAGGAATTTGTTAAATACCTTAAAGCTGAAGTCTGTATCTTGGTAGCTCTGTGATTCTTTTTTGTTTTACTTAAGACTTGCCAAGCCTAGCCTGGTTGCCTGATGGGTGTGGGAGGAAATCTGCAGCAGGAAAAAGCCCTGGTTTGAGGCTCTGGCTGTACCCGGGTCAGTGGGGTCCCTGCTGCGCTGCGGAGCACAGGGACAGCAGCTGTGGAGTAAGGGATGGCTCTGCTCAGTGTGTAAGAGGGTGATGGAGCACCCCCCACCCAGTTTTCCTTGGGATTGACGTTGGTGCTTGGCTTTTGTCTTATCTCTGCTCCTCCCTTCCCTGAAGCAGCAAAAGCCTGCTCCGTGCCTGTCACTGCTGTCAGGCCACTCAGAGCAGCCTTTCTAATTAGGCTCCTTGTCTGGCTCCAGGAGCCTCAAAGGGCTACGTGCTTTTCTCATCGACCTCTGATTGTGTTATGCCTCCATGTCAGCCTGGTAGGGCTTGGGACTAGAAAGACTTGAGATTTGCTTATTATAGATTAAAATACCATATTGTGAATTTCTTTTTGAAGGGAAGGTGTTGGGTGCCCTGGACTACCCTGTCTGTGCTGAGGGAGCATCCTAGGCTGTGGCTGGGGCAGGGTTGGGGCTGGCTGTAGGGTACCAAGGAGTGCAGAGCTGTGGCCTCATGCTGGGTCTGGTCCTGTTCAGTTTAAGCACTTGTTGTTGTTGTTAATAGGGAGCTGGGGCAGGGGCTAGGCTGAGGGCAGTCTTTGGTGTATGGTGCCCTTTTTCTCCTGCCTGCATGAACAGAGAAGCAACTTGAGGCTTGGGCTTATTATGAGAAAGAAGTTCAAATCCCTGTTGTCCCAGCTGCTGGGAGGACGCAGAGCTTGCACTGACAGGACAGCCCATACATGGGAGAGCAGCACTAGCAGCACCCTCACCCTGCACTTGTGCAGGAGGTCAGGTGCACAGCGGGGATTTAGGGGCTGGGAGTGAGGCCAGCATCTTCCCCAGCTGTTTGTCCTGTTCCCAAAGCTGCAGGGAAGCCCTTGGCTGTGAGGAGCAGGTGGTTTGTCCCTGCTTTTTGGAGACAGTGGCTTTTAGCCAGTCCTATTGGGTTAGAGTGAGCCCAAAGGGTCAAGGAGGTGGAAGTGATATTGCCTTGTCTGTATGTCTATGGTTGCCTGTAACCACCTCCTTCCCCTCTTCAGCTGCTGAAGCATCTGCCCTCAATCTGCACAGCAAATCCCCAAACCCGAGTCTGTAGTTTCTGTCAGCCTCCTGCCCCACCTTCCCTCGCAGTCTGTTGACATTTGCATTGCTGCGAGGGGGAAGCTGCCTTTCCAAGAGCCAGATCATCTCTGCGACTGCAGGGAACAGCAGCCATGGACTGAAGCCACAAGTCCCCAGCAAATACAAAACAACGTGTAAACACGTTTTAATGTCAAGTTTTTATTAAAAGTGGACTAAGAGTCTAAGATGTTCATCTGCCTTGGAGGGAGTGACTTTATAAATCTCAGCTTGCATGTGCTCATAGAGTGTTGCTAATCTCCATACTAGATCCAGATCATGTGTGCATGGACTGCCTGTTTGTGTAAACCTCTTTTTTCCCCCTGGCAATGAGAGCTGGGGCTCAGCGAGCCCTCCTTGGGCTTAATGTAGCTTCCCACCAACACAAAGCTCTTGAATCTCCTTCCCCTTTCCAGATGCTTACGCTGGCCTTTTATGCGCTGGCAACCCCATGGTTTGAAGACCTTGGCAGGAGCCGCACTGGGGTCAGCAGACCCATGGCTGGTATCTGCCATATCAGCAGACCCATGGCTGATATGAGACGCTGGGATCTTGTACTGGACATCCTTAGAAGATGCTTCGAATGCTGCAAGGATGGCAGTGGCCATTGAGAAGGCCCTTGAAAGCAACTGCGGTGTTACTCTCTGCCATGCTGGGGTGCAGCGGTGGAAGAGATTCAGGAACATCAGAAAACCTTATCCTTTGGCCTCTTTCTTAAGCATGAAATAGTCATAGAGGGATTGGAGCAGCTTTGGCAAGAGATGATTTGATTCCTGTCTTTTCTTTCTTCCTCATTCCTTGTTTTCTTCTCCTGTAAGCATTCATCTAGAAATTTCCATTGGCCAAGGTTGGATTGATGGCTCTGGGACAATCAGTTGTATTCTGCTGCTGTTAGTGGTTTTAAAGGCAATGAAGTTGGATCCTTGAAGTGCTGTCAGTAATCATTTTTATGGTGGTCAGATTGCTCATTAGTGCACTTGTTCTCAGATATTTAAGCTGGAAAGAAATCTATAGTCCTTGCGTTTTTAACTTGATAACCACTCAATAGAACAAATAGAGTTGGAAATTAAAGCAGAGCTGGACTGGAAGGGGTAGTCCTGAACGCTCACCTTTTACCCCAAAGGTCTCTGGAGGCAAGTGAGAATACACCTTGGGGGAACACATACAGTCCCAGCCTACAGAGAGGTAGTGAGAGCTGAGGTTTACAATGGTGATTAGCCTGTAGGATGGTTGGGACCTGGAGGTGGCCCTAAAACAGGTATGTTGAAAGCTGCTTCTCTGAGTTCAGGAGAAAACCAAGGGCTGTATCACAGCATTCATTTTAATGTCACATACCAAAGAAAAACCAGCCCAAGAGGCCCTAAATGATGATTCCTAGAACTTGGAGGCAGGTGGCTGGAAAAAAATCAGAGGATGAGGTGCAGGAGTGACTTTGCCTAAAGGCAGGGGCCTTGGCAGCTGGTTGGAAACTGCTGCGTGTCCTGGTATGCAGTGTGGGAAGCGTCCTGGGGGTACAGGGTGCTCTGGCCCAGAGCTGGGCACGGCTAAGCATCAGGATGAATCAGTATTTCCCCCACCACACCTTCGGTGCTGCCAATAAAACAGTAAAGGGCTGGGGGATTGTGTTGGGACTTTTGTTATTTTTTGTAAAGCATTTTGGGATGCAGTTGGACACAAGGTGCAGTGCAGATGTAAGCTCATTAGAAGATCATTATCATTATTTACCTGCTGTGTCTGTCCGTCTCTAAATAGCACTAGCTACCAGCCTATTTATCCATGTTCCCCTCTCGCCATCACAGTGGCAAAACACCAGCTTGCCCCATCTTCCAGCCCCTCCGCACCTCCTCCTTCCCCATTTCCCATGCCCAGAAATACTGGTCACACTGGGCTGTGTGTAATGGGAGCTTGAAGGGCACAAAGCCAGACTGTGCCCTGGGTTCAATCCATCCCGTGCTGCAAGGGAAAATTCAGATACCTTTTTTGAAGCCTTGAAATGCAACGAGTGTGACCAGACAAAGCGTGTTCCCCCTCGGCAGCCAGCTTTTTCCCGTCCCTGTGCGTCCCCTCGGCAGCCTGCGTGGCTCAGTGCTGCTCTGTGTAGCATTGTGGATGTGTTACTGAGAGAAGATAATTAGTATGAGGAAGCTAAAAATTTTGTCTTGTACTTTTTACAGCCTCTAACCCTATTAGTCAGGTCATTTGGAGTCCAGGGAGGGTTGTTTCTTGCCAGAAGAGATTGCAAATGGATTGAGTTCCATTACGTTGTTAATTAAAAGGAATAGAAAAAAAAAAAAAAAGGAGGGGGAGGAGAAGGAGCAATGGAGTTGTCTGAAACTTTGTAAGGAAAATTAAAGCCGCTTGGGTATTTTCCACTGTTGCATTGATGTGCGTTTCCATGGCGCGTCGTCCACCCGGGGTTTTTGTGCTCTTGACCATCACAAGTTCTTGCCTGTCCCACTGCCACCCCACATGGGGAACCCTAAATGTCCTGGCTGAAGCCCAGCAGGGTCCGTAGCACAGCAAGAGGCGGTGGGGCTGAGCGTCGAGGCGGTGCAGCCAGGGATTACCATGGAGGAGCCAGAGGAGGAGGCGGCCAGCCCAGGAGCTGGAGAGCCCAGTTCCGCAGCCGGGCTGCTGGAGGGACGAGCGAGTGGTGCTGCGAGGGAGCCCTGTGTCCCCCCCTGAACCCCGCACATCAAGGCAGCGCTGTTAGACTTTCATGAGCGCTATCGGTTGCCCGAAGCGCTCGGTGCACTTACTTATTTTGTAACATGTTCCCGCAGCCTGTGATGTGCCAGACGTGGCGTGTCTAAGAAGACGAGGCTGTTTCTTATCAGCTGTTGGTTCGCACTGTCTCAGAACCCTTCTGCTAAGAGTCTTTTGTCCCCTAATAAACTGATAAGCTCCTGGTAATCCACCGATCGCTGATAGGCAGGGCAGCCCTGCTTTCCCCGTGCCTGCACAGATAAGGCAGCTCTTTGCCAGCGGGCAGCGAGTGATACAGCAGCAGCCTCCGCAGTGCCAAGCCGCCCGCCAGCAGCAGGGACAGGGTGGGCTTGAGGGGGACATGTGGCCTTATCCAGCACGTCCCCGGGCTGTGCTTGGAGAGGGGCTGGGACTTGATTACAGAGCAACGAGGATGGACTTGTCCAGCCTCTGCCTTAGCCTGTCTTCCCCAACATTGGGTGCTTTTGAGATTCAGCTGGGCAGGGCGCTGGGCCATCTGGTCTAGACCGGGCTTTTGCCAAGAAGGGTTGGATCAGATGATCCTTGAGGTCCCTTTCAACCTGGTGTTCTGTGACTAGGCTGACATGGGGGTTTTGCATTGCTCAGGCAGGTGGGTTCGTGTCCTGGATCTGTCCCGTAGAGCACCGGCACAACTCCCCCTCCCAAAGTTGCTTCCCAGTCCGCTGGGAGCCTGCCGTGGGTCAGGGCGTGGGGTCCCACTGGCTGCCAGCGCTGCAGCAGTTTAGCAGAGGATAATTGGAAAAAAAAACAAAAATGGAAGGAGGGAGAGAGCAAGGGAGAAAACAGGCATTTTCTCCTCTCTCTGTTATAAAGTTGTTTTGCTTTATTTCTGTCAGGAGATGGTCAGGGGGGAGCTGTGGAGCTGCTTTCGATGTTAATTACCTGAGGTCTTGCCTGTGCATCCAAGCTGCTGCAGTACAAACAGCTCCTGTCCCAGGACTGTTGGCCACCTGGGATGTGGGGGGGAGCAAAAGCAGCTCCAGCCTCCTTACATCCAGAGTCAGCATGGGGCAAGAGGCTGCGACACAGCATCGATTCTCCCTGGGCACCCCGGGGGCCAGTGTGCAGCTACCAGTCTGCCTGGGTCACGGGAGGGGAAACGCTCCAGCTCAGGCAAGGGACCACCGTGTCCTTTCTAACCTCACGTGCACACATCAGAGTCGTTTAATTTGCCAAGCAATAGGAAGGAAGGGAAAGGAGGGTTTCATTTCATGTTTTTACCATCTTGTCGGCATTCTCCTTGGGGGCAGCTGATCTTTGGCCTGTTGTAGCCACAGCCCTTGTTTAGCAGAATCTGGGCTTGTTCTCCTGGTTTCTTACAGTGGAAAACAACTCATTAGCACAAGGTATGCGGGAGCCCTGGAGACTCTCCCATTCTGCTTTTTTTGCACAGCACAAGGATGGAATGTCTTTCTCCTGGCACTGAGCAACATTATGGGCTCACCTCTGTGTTGTTCTTCTCCTTTGCTCGTGTGTTTCAGGGTTAACGCTGGCTGCTCCCTCTCTTTGATACAGGGTTTTGAGCTGGGGGCATAAAATCAAAAGTAGGATCAATTTTCCCCCTGCCTTCTCTCCTTAATTGCGTGCATTTATGTATCTGTTTGCTGCTGCTGGAGTGAGTGGGCTCAGCCCAGCAACCTGCTGTGTGGGGATTGGAAATGAAGTATCAAGAAGATGCTGACAGCCTGCTTGCGAAGGCTTGATCAATCAGTGTGTAATAGAAAAATAGCTCTGGCTCCTAAAGGGAAAGGGAAGCAACGGATTTGATTAAAAAGTAAGACGGTAGCTGGTTGGAGGGGACATCTCTTGAAGGTGGATGAATCATCAGGTAGTTACAGAGAGGGGTTTTGACTTGAGAGTAAAGTGGGGGAATCGCCCGCACCCTTGGGCTGAGGAGTAGCCTTGCACATCACCGAGTCTGTCGTGGGTCTTGCTGCCCTTTTCCTGGTGGGGATCCCGGGTTGGGAGAGGCAAAGCTGCGGGTGGGAGATTGCCCGGGGGCTGTGGGCAGAGCCAGGAGCAGGTCTGCACCGCAGCAGAGCGGTGCTGCCTGGGATGGACCCTGGGAGCAGGGCACGGGTGTTGAAACTGGGAAGCATCAAACCCAAGGCCTAAATCCACTTGAAAAAGAGACCAGTTGAAGCCAGACGGCAAACCCCAGCGCCTTGAGTTGGTGTTAGAGACTGGCTGTGAGTCCCTGCTCCTGCCTGTGAGCTCTTGAGGATGGAGCTGTGCGGGGCTCCTCTCGTTGCAGCAGAGCCTGGGTGCAGGCAGGCTGGTGCCTGTCCTGCTGGCATTTGATGTGGGTGAACACGCACTGAATAATCGGCGGCCTATCGATCTGAGGTCACCCATGCCAAGGTGTGATCGATAGAAACGGACAGCTGAGTGATTCTGTAATAAAGTGCCTTCACCTTAGTGGATTTGGGAGAGAGCAAGGGTATGGGAGATTAAATCTTCCTGCCATCGACAGCTCATCAAGCAAAAGATATATTAGTGAAGAAAAATTGTGCTTCCTGAGCCCTGATGGGAGGAATCGAGCTGCTGGGAACTGTTTGTGCTCTTTGGGGGAACATCAGCCAGGAGAGCAGCTCTGCTGCCTCCCACCACCCCGCTCCCAGCACTGGCTGGCAGGGAACTTTTTGAGCAGCAGCAAAACCTTTGAGGGCTTTGAAGGGATTAGGGAACCAGCGGGGGAATTTGCCATGGCTTCTGCTGCAGCCCAGCGTGAGGCTGCTGGCCAAAGGGCTGGTGTGGAGCTGGCTGTGTCATGCTGAAACCCGGTTGCCATCAGTGCCCTTCCCAGCCCGATGGGCTGTGACAGGCAGTAAAGGGCATCACAGCGTGACCCCGCAGTGCCTGGGCTGCCCTGGAGCCCACAGAGAGAGGGAGGCTGGGAAGCACCACATTCCCAGCAGGTTCCAGGACCTGTCCCCCTGTGCGGAGGGAGGGGAAGGCAGTCTCTGGAGGACAGCAGGGTCTGGTGGGATCAGGCTGCTGTTGTCTGAAGCAGAGAGATGAAAAGCGCGGGGTTAGACCCTGCACCTCCAGGCTGCCCTGTCCAGTTCCTACCTGCCAACCCCCCCTGCCTGGCTGTACCCTCACAGCAGGAAGGGAAGAAAGCGAATAACACCTAAACCCGTGCAGACCTGGGGTGACAGCAGCCCTCTGACATCTCCTCCACCTCTTTTTCAAGACAAACTTTCCGCTGTGATCCACGCGCCGCTTTATTGAGCTCTATTTTCTCCAGTCTAACTACAGAAAGAAATTGGCAGCAAGCACTCTCGCAGGCAGCGTGGAACGGCAGCGGCCGGCTGTCGGGGCCCCTGGGGTTTTATTGCCCTGCCAAACACCTACATCATGGTGACACGTACATAATTACATATCGGACCGGGGAGGATGAAGCGCTCGGCACCTCCTAAACGTGTCAACATGATTTGAGAGGTTTGGGCTCGGCTGGACTTCTCAGGCATTAGATTTTAGACTCCAATCACACGGGCATCCGGAGGATCAATAGCTGCACACCTTAAAGCAGCTGACTGGAAGGTGAGGGACTAGGGTGCTGGGTGTCAGGGAGGACAATTAAGTTGATGTATAGGTTGGGGTTAGTCGCTCTTCCTTCTTGCTGGGAAAATGAAATCTTGTGGGCAAGACCGGGTCTCAGCATCTCCATCCCACCTCCGTCCCGTGTCAGCAGCTGCGAGCTGCCGGCGGATGCTCCATGACCCTCATTATGCAGCGGAGCATCTCCCAGATTCACCAGTAATCCCGTGTCTCGGATCCAGACACCTCATGCTGACGGCAAATAGCTGTCGGTAAGAGAAGCGAGCATCTGCCGCCTGAGCTCCATCTGACAGCAAATGCAGATGGCTGCGGGCCGTGCTGCCGGCGCAGGGAGCGTGGCACCGCTGTGGGAGATGCTGCAGGTTGTCTTGTCTTTGGCCTGAGACTGAACAACAGGAGGGAGCAGATGGAGCTGCAGTTTTGGGCCCTTGTGTGTGGGTTCTTGCTGAAGCTGCGCGGGGGTGATGCTGCCCTTGGAAAATGGGGGGGAACTGGGGGTCATTCGTGTTATCAAGGCTGGGTGGGAGTAGAACAAAAATCCAAAAATTCTTGAACAAAACAAGTTGAGATTTGCACCGAGTTTTCTTGCAGTAAGCTTTGGGAATAACTGATTTGAACTCTTTTTGCAAAGAGCAGAGGTTCCTGGAGTTCTCGTCCCCTCCAGCTCAAACTCCCAGCATCAGGCACATGGGACTTTCTAGTGACTGATGAACAGTTAATCAAAATAACCACGGTTTATTCGCTAACCCTGCACAGTCTGCTTTGGGACGGCCCTGTTGTCAGCCCCCTTCCCCCTCTCTCCCGGGGCAGCTCTGTAGGAGCTCTTGGCCCCTTTCCCCTTCTGAACTTTCTCAACCTCCCGTCTCTCAGATGGGCCAAGAGCTGAATGTCCTCCGCATCCCTCTCCGTCCTCCGCATCTGTCCTGGGTTACAGTGTAAAATGTGCCAAAAGAAAAAAAAAAGTATTCTATCACCATCTTCAGGAGCTGTTGAGACCAGGTGGGGCGGTGCTCCCTGCCTCCCCCCTCTGGACTATCTCCTGTCGATGGGCACAACAATGCCTTATCGCCTGACCCATCGATAACTCGCTCCTGGGCTATCTCCTGTTCATGGCCCATCAAGGAACTGCCTCACGACTCCCCATCCCACGGTGAGATGCTCCGCCCGGGGGGAAGGAGCCAAGCAGTCCTTGCCAAATAAAAACAGAGATCTTGAACGCCCTAGCAGCCTTCTTCCACTGGATTCCCAGAGGAGCTTTTCCCCCCACTGGAGTTCCAGAGGACAAGAGCTACCTACCTACCACTGGACCTTCGGAGGAAGACCAGACTCTTTTACCTGATTGCTGCTTCCACAGAACTACACCCATCGCTTCAGGAGGACGGCAGCCAGCATCTTGTCGGACTGCTACTGCCCCCCTAACAGGGGGTCAGGTTGTATTCCTGACTCTGTCCGTGTAAACCAGGGGGTTGTTTGTTTTTCCCTGCCTTGTGTTACATATATATATATATATATATTAGTAAAGAACTGTTATACCTATTCCCCATATCTTTGCCTGAAGGCCCGTTAATTTCAAAATTATAATAATTTGGAGGGAAGGGGGTTGCATTTTCCATTTCAAGGGAGGCTCCTGCCTTCCTCCCCAGACACCTGTCTTTCAAACCAAGACAGCATCCCTCTCCGTCCTCACTGTGTCCACGGGACCAGGTCTCCCCTCTGCACCGGGGGAGGTTTGCATGTGCATGTGCCCCTGTGTGCCGGCAGGTTGTTCAGCCCAGCCCCTATCTCACCCCATTTTTTTGATGTGACAAATTAATTTCTCCGTTGCAGAAGCAGATGACAGGAGTCATCTCTTGCAAACCATCCCTGGATCAGGCGGCGCCAAGGTTTGTGGCACCTGTCTGGGGGTCCCCTGTGCACTCTGCCAGCTCCAATTACCCAGCACAACTTAAGGGGAAAACACCTGCAAACAAATTGAATGTTTCTAAGTGCAAATTGGTTTTTCAATTGCTCAAGATTTAAAGTGGCACTACTGCAAAATGACATTATTTTTAGGGCAGGCATCTTTAGAATACAGATTTTCTTTTCTTTTTCTTTTTTTTTTTTGGGGGGGGAATGTCTTGGAGAGGAGTGTGTTGTGCAGGGAGGGGGAGGGAGCTGGGAAGAGGCATGTGGCTTGGGTTGTTTGGGGACGCTGAGTGAAACGCAGTAAGTTTTCAGCTGGCTTCTGACATTGTACGAGGCAGGCAGGTGCTGGGAGGCTGGTTGCATTGGGATGTCTTGGCTTGCCGTCTGGAAACAGCCAGTGGATGAATCTCACACCTGCATTATTGGCCTCATCCAGGAGTCTGTTGGTCACATCGCAGGGAAGGGAGGAAACACGGCACCCCAGCACGAAACAAGCTGCGAAGCGCCTGAGCACGGCCCTTCTCCTATTCGGGGGGATGAGATGATGCCCTGCTCTTGCGGGGATGACCTTGGACCTGTACCTGATAGGTATGAACTGATGGATGCCAATGCTTCGGCTCCTGGCAGGGCTCTGAGCGGAGTTCAGCACCGCTCCAAACTTCCCCTTCTCCTCCGCGTGCTCTCAGAGGTCTTCATTTCCACTAAATCACCTAAATAGGTTTCGCTCGGCGGAAGGAAAGCCATGTTCGGGCTATAATGGTTGATCTTTTATGACATTTACCGCCACTCATGTCAGAGCAAGCGCCTGTTTAATTCACTTGTTGCTATGCCATCTGTCAATCACTATAAATGTTACAACAGCAATCTGTCACCGGGGGGGTGTGCGCAGGGGTGTGTGCCGGGGGTGTTGGATGGGCCTGAGAAATGATGGGGAGGGGGCAGCATCCACGTCTAACCAGCGCTGATGGGTCCCCTGTCACCAACACGTCTGCCTCAGCCATGGGCTGGTGCAGCAAGCTGCTTTCGTTCGCTTGCAGCTTATTTATTTGTTGTCTCGGCTGCTGTGCTGCTCGTCCCCCACCCAGCAAACATCCCCCTGTATTTAGGGGAGCGGGAGACTTGTGAGGAGGTTTCAGGCGGGGAAAGTTCGTGTGGTTTTGTGGCAGTTTGCAGCCCCGACAGCCCGTGTAACAGCAGCCATCAACGACAAGAAGCTCAGCAGCAAAACAAACGAAGACAAACTAGCCTTAGGTTTCACTTCTTGCCCTTTGCAAGAAATTACATTAATATATCTGCAGGCTTGTGTAGTAATAACAAAGATGAAATTCCAGTGACGCCTTGTTTGGGTGAAGGCGGGCTCGCAGGAGGCGTTTGAGCTCTCTTTCCCCGCGAAGAGTCAGCATTTTGATTGATCTTTCAGCAAAGATATGAAAATGCGCCAACTTTGTGTGACTCTCATTTTTTTTTTTTTTGGTGATGACATTCTGTACGGCTCCCGTGCGTGCCGGTGTCAGGTAAATGACAGGCGGTGATTCCCACTGCACGTGGCTATAACTCCATGGGGTGATGCTACTGACATTATAAACACCCTGAGCTTAAAGCTCAGCTTTTTCTGCAGCGCCCTTCGCCCTCAGTTGCGCATCCCGGCTGAGCTAACTGGGACTGGGAGAAAGCCAGTGCAGGTGAAGGCAGATGAACTGGGCTGGCAGCAGGACAAGCCTCAGAAGGCAGATTGGAGCAGGGTCCTGCTGTCAAAGGAGATGTCGGAGCCGGCAGGTAAAAGCCCTGCACCTTCCCCTCCTGACATCAATGTGTAAAGCGTTTCAGATGCTCCTTTCCCCCTTTGCACAGAGCTCTTTGTTGATGACAGCTTAATTAAGAGTGATGAAGCTCACGAAATACTAATTGCCCCCAAACTCACATCTGTGCTGGGCTCTTGTTGCCTGGGGAAGGGATTAGGGTCTCCCTGGGTCCCCAAAGTGGTTCTGTTCCCCAGGGAGAGCTCTGGCTGCTGCCCGAGCGTGGTGGGAAGCTCTTGGGTGAAAGGCTGGGGAAATCCTGCCGTTTGGAGCCAGCACGCTCTCCACTTTCTCCTTTAACCCTCGTGGGTGTGATTTTTGGGCCCCGATGTGTCTCAGATTCCCCGTCTGTGAAACGGAGTGAAATTTTCCTTCCCTCTGCTGTGGTGACACCAGCTCCTCCAGCCCCACTTGGGTTTTATTCTCTCCTCCATAGAAGTGCTTGAAGGCACTTGCCCGCGTCGGAGGCTGATGGGCGGCACGCTCGGTGAGCAGGGACAAGGCTCTTCCTATTAAACCACAGGAGCACAAAGGCAGCTCTCCACTGCCTCGTTATTCCCCTGTTATTATCCTGTATTTCCTTCTTTCCTGCCCTCCCAGACGATGCTCAGCCACCCCTGTGATGCTGTTTCAGCTGTGAGCAGAGGAGCAGGGCTGGGAGGCGCAGACCCGATGCAAGCAAAGAGATGCTCAGCCCTGTGTTCCCACCAGGGTTGTGCCTGCACCCCAAAATACCCCCTCATGGGGCCTTTGCCAGGCCGGTGGCTGAGAACTGAGCAATGTCCCTGGGATTCAGCCCCACGGGAGCTCCTCTGAAAGCAGGTGGGAGCATCACTGGACCAGCTGCCAGGGCTGCTGGGCAAGCTCTGAGCTTGGCATGTCGCTTTTGGGGCAGGAGCAGGTGTTTTGTGCATTTGCAGGTGTTTCGAGCAAACCTCTAATGCTCACATCTGGGCTTTGAACCTTGAAGGCTGTTCTTAGTCACTGGCACTTCAGTCGTGAGGCTGGCTTGGGAATGAGCTAACGAGTGTTTCTGCTTGGTTTTGGGGTCTCAGGTTTTAAGCTTCTTTGAGCAATGTGTTCTCCTGCTTGGTTTTGGGGTCTCGGGTTTTGAGCTTCTTTGAGCAATGGGTTCTCCTTTGCTCCCCAGTCCCAAGAGTCAGACTCACCCCCTCTTTCCAAATAAAAGCCAAAACCTTTGTCCCTCATCTGAGGTTTCACGGGTCAGTTGTGCCAATGCAGAACTGCTGGGAAGTGGCACAGGGCACGGGCTGCTCCAGCACAGTGCTGGCACGGGGATGCTCTCATCCCCTCGCCCCAGGCTGTGTAGGAAGGCACTGGGTTACACCTGCCTTGCAGGCAGCTGGGCTTTACCCTCCAGAGCTGCTGGTTTAGGGGTGCTGAGCGTGCATGGAGGGGCATTGCAGACGGATGGAATGGGGGAAAAAGTATTTACAGAAGTGAGGAAGAAAGTGCCAGCCTGGGTAGGGAGAGGCAGTGGGCTCCAGCTGGGCAAGGGGGCTGCTGGAAGAAGTGTTCACGGCTGATTCCCTAAACCCTTGAACATGAGGATTTATAATGGAAAGGCTGCCAGAGCAGGAGCCTAGCAGGGTGAATGGAGCTGCTCTAATGGATATTAAGTGATTTGCGAGCCTGCTGCTTGCAAACACAGCTGTAAATAGAACAAGAGGAGGGGGGAGCAGATGAAAAGAGGCTCAGGCTCTTTAGTGGTGTAGTGTGAAAAATGGGGAAAGGTTCCTGCGCAGGGCTTGGGCAGCGAGAGAAACAAAAGCCGCGGCATCTATTTTCATATCTTTTATGTCTTCCTTGCACTTAATCTTGTTTAGCTCTGCAATTAAATTTTAAGATGCATAAGAGTGTTCGCTTACACACTTGGATTCTTCACAGATTGAATTATTTAATAGAGTGTGGAGTGGCTCCATGATCTCGGAGCTATGGCACCAAACGCAGCCAAGCAGAAAATTAATAAACACTGCCTGCCGTCTCCGCGCCTCCCGAGCCCCCTCTGCCATCTTCCCTCTCCGGCATGCTTTCCTCCTGCCAGCCGCCCCCTCTCCACCCCCTTCTCCAGCCTTTCCCCTGGGGTTTCCCTCTTCCCTCCCTCTCCTGCTTTCTCGTTGGGTTTTGCCATTTGTCCTCCTGCTCCCCCCCCGTCCCTGGTGTCTGTTTTTCAGCCCCTCGGTCAGGTGTACGGGCTGCTCTGCCTGTGTGTCCTGTGGGCTTGGAGGTACATGCAGGGTGAGAGGGGATGTCCAGCCCACGCCACCACGGGTGGACAGGCTGTCTTAGACACATGGTCTTATTGGACCCCATCTGTGCTGGAGCTGAGATCGCTTGATCCCCATCAGCCACGGCTTTGTCCGCCCCGGGGAAGCCCCTCCACTGCAAGCAATGGGACTGGCCTGTGCCTTTCTGCAATTACATCCCTGGAATAAATGGCATTTCAAATGCCATTGGCTTTCTGTCTCTCCTTTTCCCTTGTTCCCCAGCCAACAAAGTTCATAGAATCACAGAATGGTTTGGGCGGGAAGGGACCTTAAAGATCCTCCAGTTCCAACCCCCTGCCATGGGCAGGGACACCTCCCACCAGACCAGGTTGCTCCCAGCCCCATCCAACCTGGCCTTGAGCACTTCAGGGATGGGGCAGCCACAGCTTCTCTGGGCAGCCTGTGCCAGCGCCTCACCGCCCTCACAGGGAAGAATTTCCTCCCAATATCTGATCTAAATCTCCCCTCTTTCAGTTTGAAACCATTACCCCTTGTCCTGTCACTACATGCCCTTGTAATAAACCCCTCTCCAACTTTCTTGTCAGCCCCTTTAGGTACTGGAAGGTCTCCTCAGAGCCTTCTCTTCTCCAGGCTGAAGAACACCAACTCTTCCAGCCTGGTCCCACAGGGGAGGTGCTCCAGCCCCCTGAGCATCTGAATGGTGTGGAAGTTGTTCTTCTCTCCCTTCCTTTCTTTTTTGGTAACCTTTCCAGGCCACAAATTGCAGGGGGCAATTATGCCATGTGCTAAAGAGAGCATTAAGCCAGACACAATTTCCGTAGAGGATGTTGCTCAGCAAACAGCAATACAAAAGCAGTCTATGAAATTCATCAAATTGCCTGTTGGATAAAGGCATACATTTACAATGCACTTGGAGCCCTTGTGAATTATCTGAAGAGAAATCAGTTTGTTATTTCTTTTCCTTTTAAGTTCCTCCTTTTACGAGGAACCAAATAAAAAGGTTTGAAAATTGCTGTTAAAGACGGGGTCTGGCCTCTCCTTCCTCGGAGATGCCAGCGGTTTTCCTCTGTCTATTATTGGTGGGGATGTGCTTGGGATTTTACTGCTTTTAATGCAAGTCTCCATCACTCCTTCCCACAGAGCCTCCCCCCGCCCCGGCTCCTGCCCTTCATGCTGCTCTTGGAAGGGCTGTCGGATGTCACGGTGGCATTTCACGGGGCCACCCAGCGTGGGCGGTGGCAAACGGAGGCACTGGCAGGTTAAACTGCGTGTGCCCACGGACCTGAGTGGTCTCTGCGTTCCGGCCCCGTGCCCAGCACCTTCATGGAGCCACCGCCTGCGACCCCCAGCACCGCCCTCCTCATTTAGGGAGGTAACTGCTAAAGAGCATCCTGAAAAATCTGAAAAGCCAAGGGGGGAAGCTTCCTACTGGATTGATTTGAGATTATTCCTTGTCCTTTCCAGAGTATTTTCCTTTTTCCAAAAGCTGCCTTCCCCACTCCTCCCTCAGGTTTTTTTGGCAAGAGCGAGGGCTTGGTCGTAGGGCTGTGGGGTCGGGCAGTAATGCTTTCCTGGCCCTGCCGCAGGGTGGAAATAGGTCTTGTCCAACTGAAATGCTGGAGGGAATAACAGGGACACAAGCAGAGACGCAGCTAAAACACCTCCCTAATTGCTAATCAATAACCTGAAGAAATGTTGCCCTGGCTGAAACCTGCTCCCAGGGAAAAAATAAAAATCCCCATGATTTGTTTCGTGATTAGAATGAGATTTTACTTGTCTGGCTTCTGGTTTGGTTTTCCCCCTTTTCTGTTCTTCTGGGCCCCTCACCCCCATTACACACAGGTTTATGAAGTTATCACCCGCTCCTCGGTTCCAAACCTCGTGGAGAAACTTTTGGCTCCGCAGACAGACCGACACTAATCTTCTGTGTAATTGAATCATCATTGTGGATATTATTTCGCTGCTTCGAAACAGTTCTGTTTCTCAAGTAATATTTTTATTAGCTTTCGGTGCGTTTGCGGAGTGGTTTGGTTTTTTTTTTTCAGTAGTAATATTATTTCCTTGCTTTCAAATGCTGTCTACAGCAGGGCTTTTTATTGATGTATTACTAGGGTTTTGGTCTGTCTTAAAGAATTCTCCGCGGGTGTGCAGAGCTGTGAAACCCCGCTCTCTCTACCAGAGGCTGTTGTCTCCCCAAGAGACAAGCAATTAAGAGACATGACCAAGGAGAATTTGCCTGCATTTAGCTGACTCTGAGCTCCTAAACCACCAGTTTGCAGCTTGATTTGGGCTAATTTGCAGCTCAGTGGGGTTATCACCATTCCCTGGGTGTTGGATGGGATTTCCTTCTTCCTTTGGGGAAGGGAAAGCAGATGCACGGGGCTCCCCTAGCCCCAAGGGCTCTCTGCAGCCTGGATAAACCTCTCCCAAAATACAGCTCCCATCCCAAGGGAGGGATAATCCGAACATCAGCCCTGATGCTCGTGCCATCAGGGATTCCTCCTGGGAAAGAAGAAACCCAGGACCAATGCAACATGCTTTGACCCAGAGGTGGTTCATGGCAGCTTGGAGAGAAGAGTGGGGAAGGGGCCAGGCCAGGAGCTCAGGGGGGTTGGGCTGAGCTGCCGGGGGCTGCAGGAGGGATTTGTTGAATCCTGCAATTGCCTGAATCCATTTCAATTATTGGCAGCGCTTCTCTGCAGAACTAAATAAAGTAAAATAAATAAGGAAAGCAGAAGGCAATATAAAGCAGTTAGAGAGGATCAGTGGTGAATTGAATAATTCATTCAGGAGAGAAAAGGAGCTATTTGCAATGTCAGTCTTATCTTGATTGTATTTATAGACAGGAACTTTTGACAAGGAAATTACCTGTAAATTCTTCTTTTTTATAGTTTGGTGTTTCGGGTTTTTTTTTTCTTCCTAGAAAATAACAGGCCGGAAGATTTCCTGCAGGGTTTTTTTTTGTTGTTGTTTTCTGGGTTTTGGTTGTGTTTTTTCTTTTTTTGAGGCAGTTTGATGGATTTCTGTAAAGAACATGAGATCTTGTGACCTCCCCGAGAGCCCAGGGGAAGCTGCTGCTTTGATGGAAACAGAGATAGCAGCAGCTGGAAACTCAGGAGGGAAAGGAGACAAAAATGTTCCTCAGTGCTTCCAGAAAGGGTTTTGTATTTCCTAAGCTGGGTTTTGGAGCAGGAGGGGTCCCTGGGTCCCTGTCTGCTGATAGGTGAAAGCTGCTGCTCTGAGTTTCCCCCTCTGGAAAGTGGAGATTTCGGGGTGGGGGGGTTTGCAACGGCATTGCCGGTGGCAGGGAAGCTCCCCGTGGAGCACCTGAGCCAGCACCCACCACCACCAGCGGGATTCTGTCCATGGTCTGGGTGCACAGCAAAGGTGCTCGGTGTGCAAGCAGGGTGCTCGGCTTCCTGCGGCCCCGGGGATGCTGGTGAGGAGGAGGAGGAGCGGATGAAGGGCAGCCGGGCCGGCCGCAACGCCTGTGCGAGCAGGGCTTCTCCTCCTGCAAAGCCGCAGCCTGTCAGAAGTGTCGCTTCTCATCACTTGGAGTGAAAGATGACTTGAAAAAAAATTAATCCTCCTGAGTTCCTTTGGCAGAGAGAGACCCAGGGGCTCTAAACATTTATTTACAGCTTTCGTGCCTCGTGTTTGCTCTTCCCCTTATTGAGAGATGGGGGACTTCTGGGATCAAACTTTTCCACCCTAAAGCGTGGCCCTGGAGTGAGCTTACAGAAATCCAGCCCAGGACAGGCTCTGCCAATACAGAAGCTCCAGTTCTGCCTCTGAACAGACGTTGTTGTAATTTGTTTTCCAAGCGGTGTTGGGGAAATGCGTGTTGTTTGCCGAACCTCCCATTTGCATTGAAGGGAAGTTATAATTTGAGCGAAGCATGAAATACTCGCGGCAAACTTCTTGTCTCTGCGAGCGCACTGGAGCTCAGCCTCGTGTATAATTGAGTTGTTGTAATGAAGTCTGGGTTTGGTTCTTCAAGAAGGAATTTGTTTCGAAAAGAGACTCTCGACTTAATTTAGATTTCATGCCATTTCCTAGCGCTTGCTGTCAGTGTTGTAGGTATTAAGGGCCAATTTCTCCCTGGGGTAATTCCATGGAGGTCAAGTGGTGCTGGGATGTGGCTCTCCAGGGAGCTTAGGGATGTAATAAGCAGCAAGTGGTCCCTTGGCAGTCATTGCAGTGCTGCGGAGGATCTCGGCGCAGGCAGCATCAGCCACAGACAGCGGCGTGCTGAGGTCTGACCCCGCAAAACCCTGGGAGCTCGATGGTGATGCTGTGTCCATGGGATGGGGACAACCTGGGGTCCCCAAGGAAACCAGAGCTGGGGGTTGCGTGCGTGTTTGCCCGGCTGAGCACGCTCTTGAGTTGGACGTAGGGTTGGGGAAAAGAAAAGTTTTCCCGGTTGTGTTAAAACTGAAAAGGAGGAAATACAGGGATGGAAGGGCCTGACCTTCCAACGCCTCCTTATCAAGGGAGACAACACCCCGTCTACAAAGTACCAGGCTTTTTTGCTCTGCTGATCTTCTGGGAAAGTCCCCCCGCTGCAGAGCTGGTGGTGAACACTTTACAGGCTCCATAACTCATTAGCATCTCTAAGCAAATGTAAAAGCAACAAGCAAACAAGCTCCTTTTCCTTCGTTAGTGCGTTTTGGTTTTAAATGTTACGTTTCCAGGGATAAACGTTGGCAGCACTTGAAATAAGATGTATTAATTAATGAACGAAGCACTTAATTTAGGTTTTAATAGGATAATCCTTTGCCGCATGTTACATAAATAGTAATTGAATATTAAGGATGCATTGAATGAGAATTAACTACTAGGGGAGAGATGCAGTTTATTGCATTCTTGCTAAACGCATAGCCCCAGCCTGGGTCTCCGGCGTGGGAAAGCCGATTCAAAGGCTCTGAAAAAGTCAATGCAGAAACTGCTCTGAAATGCGTGCGGAGCACAGGGTGAGAAATTCAGGATTAGGCTTTTGTTCTTTCCCGATCCATGGCCTGACCTGAAGCTCAGCTGAACAGGAGGGACCTCCTTGCATTGACTTTGAGAGCAGCTGGATTATGCACCAGGTGAAATCTAGCCGTCATCCTAGACACACGCCTAGGGTAGATATAATCACTAGTGGGGGGATCGAACAGGTCTGGAGGCAGAGGGCTGGCTTTTTTATTATCCAGAGCCATGGGGCGCTCTGCCAGGTCTGGAAGGCATCAGACCCAGCAAGGAAAGGGTGGCTGGACACCAGCGATGGGCAGGACGGGACCTCGACATCTCTTCTGTGCAGCTTGAGCTGGGGGAGAGCTTTCCCTGGGCACCGCGTCCCTCAGGCCCTGGGTCACCCCGATCTCCTCCTGACCCACCGTCTATAGCAACCGCGGGAAACGCAGTCCTGCATCCTTGCTCAGTCTCGGAGGGGAATCTGCCACCTTCGTTTTATTCTGGGATTTATTTATTGCCACTCGCTCAATTACATTATTGCAAAGTGTGAGTGATAAAACCCTTAAATTACTTATAGCTCATCCTTGTTTAAGGGAATAATTGGTGTGCTTCTAAACAGGGAGCAATTCTTCACAATGGGAAATTTAGTCTTTAAAGATATTTCCCCTGTAACTTATGCTACATAATTTAGCACTGATTACACAAGTATTTTATTCTGTCTAGCCCTAAAACTCTCCCTCCTTCCTATGCCAGTTCACCTCGGCACTGTGGGTCATTGCCACTGAAGATGCTGCAGATCCTGGGGACTTGCCGAGGGCTGTTCCAGCGACCTGTGGCAGGGCAGAGAAATGATATCAGATCCCCTAAAATCTCCACTGATGGAGGAACAAACCCTGAGATGTTCCCGCCGGCTGCAGCCCTGCGCTGTGCCCACCCGCAGCAGCCGTGCCAGCTCCACCAAAACCCCACGTGGGTCTTCTCTTGGCTAAACCTTAGCCTGGCACTGGAAGTCAAGTTGATCACAGAGTTTCTCTAGCTCTTATTTTAATTATTTGTAGCCCTGGCCAGAAAAACTGCCTCAAACCTCAGCTGTTTGCCTGTGTCACTTCAACCTGTCCCGGTGATTTATGCAGCCGAGGAGAGGGAGGTTATTTAGCTATTGTTTCAAAGCCAGGTGCAGGGGAGCGGAGGGGGGGGATGGAGACATATTTCATTTGTGATTCGGATCCTGCCACCTGGGAGAGGCTGGGTGACAGGTAGGGAGAGCTGGTGTAATTCATCTCCTGGGCTGGGAGGAGCTGGAACCTGAGAGCAAATCCCATGGTGGGAGTTTGGAGCATCTCCATTCTAGCTGGGATGCCGGCTCAGCTGGCACAAGGGGGTTTTGGGTGGGAGGAGAGGTGACAGCCCTGCAGTGGGGGGAACAAGGTAGGGGGAGCCTCTGGCCCGATCCGGTGCCGCTGTTTCTGCATCGAGGCTGGGAGGAGGAAACTCAACGGCAGCTTTTCTGTGCGGCGAGGCAGAGCGCAGCTATTTCCAGTGCAACCCAATTCTCCCTCTATGTTAATTAAATGGGACAGGAACATGGATCTGGCTTCTCTGAATAAGAAATCAACTGGAAGGTGGCTCCTTTCCCGAGCCCTGCTGCTTCAGCAACCGGACTAGGCGGGGGGAGGCGGGAGGAGAAGAGTATCCCTGGATTAAATTTAATGAAAATAAATATATCAGCTCTGCTAGCAGCAGACGGGGCACTGTTTAGGGAACAGCAAGTCCAGCTCGTTCTTCAGGAGCTGTAACTTTTGCGCTGGCTCAGAGCCTGCTTGGTGGCTTTGCACAAAGCGTTTCGGGAGGTGCAGGAATGATGCCTGGGAGGTCGGTGAGACAGCCTGGGAGACAATGATAGATGAAGTAATGCTTCACGAAGCTGGCATATGCTTGACGGTGAGCCTATTATGCTGGATGCTAAATACCAAATGGTGATTAAAAGGTGGTGGTGCAGAAGGAAGGAGGTGGAGGATGGAGAGTTCGACCTGTCAGGCAGCTCCTGGGGGCTTCGCCGGGCAAAACTTGTTGCACAGAGGTGTGGGGGCTTCACAGGTCCGTTTGGTCCTTGGTTTTGTTATACATGTATTTTTAAATAGCCTAAGCAAAACGGGTGTTTCCATAAGTAGCTGAAAGTAAGGAAGTTGTTCTCCTATGGTGCTCTCCCAGGTTTGTTTTTTTTTAGCATCCCATCACAGCCGGCACAGGTTTCGGTCCATGGTGGGGAGACCAGCCTCTGCCTCCCCTCCTCCACCACTGTTCCTGCAAAACATGCAAGATGGAAGGTGAGACCAGGATGGGAGCCGACCTGCCCCAAGCCCAGGCTGTGGGGTCAGTCCCTGCCCCAGCGGTTTTGCAGCCGGGAGTTAAGACATACCCGGGGCAGCGCCTTCCTCAGGTCACTAATTAGAGGTTTGCTTGTGTCCTGTCGTGATCTGCTGGACTTCGTTTGCTTAGCTGCACCCTGCCAGGGCTCTGGGCTGTTTACATGTAGGGATTTGATTTCAGGTCCATCTCTAAGCCTCGCTGTGTCTTGTGGTGACATTTCCCTTGCTAAATATCAGAACAAGGATGTTTGAAAGCCAAAGCGAGGAAGGGCAGAGCGAGAGATGCAGGATGAAGGATGGGAAAGGGCTGGAGGAGAGGATTAGGGGAACAGTAATAGGAAGTGAAAGGAAAACAAAGTCCAAATCAGGCCCCGTGGAGGAATAAATACCAGGATGGTTGTGTGGTCAGGCGGGGCTCCTGCAGAGGCTGTGGGATCATTCAAAAAGCAATTAAATGCTTTCCTGGGGGAATGGGCTTACTGGAAAGAATAAGACACTTTGGACCTTTTCCAGTCCCTGTTATCTGTAATAATCTTCCAGCAACTTGAGCCAGCTGGTGGCTGAAGGCAAGAGCCAGGACTTCCTAGAGGAGTTGGGCAAAGTGGTGAATGGTGGGGTCTCAAGCAGGTTGGTTGGTGTTGCACGGCTCTGCAAGGATGGGGTGTTACAAATGCTGCAGGGGAGGAACTCCCCCCTCCATGAATCTCTGCCTTGGTTCCTAAGTGTCCCAAAAATCCAGATTCCTCAGTGTCCTGCTGAAGAACTAGGTGATGGCTTTGCTTGAAGCCGTGCAGCGGGTGGATGGAAGGTGCCGGCTCCCCCACCGCTCGGCGGCGGTTCCCGATCCTGCAAACAACCGTTGTGGGTTTTATTCCCCCCCCGCTGCTTTGGGACTAAGAGCCTTGGTTGCACCACACCGCCGTGGGGAGGTAACTGGGAGAGATAGGCACTATAAGCATCGTGTGGGTAGGTTGGAGGATCGCAGGGACGGCTGCTCGTGTGCCGCTGGAGAAACCCAGCGTCAGTGAGGCTGGAGCCCCTCGCTGTGCCTGCGCAGTGCTCGCTGCAGGAGCCACGTTAGGTGTTTGCCGCCTGTGATCGCTCCCCTCTCCCCACGGCTTTGCTGGTCTGTGCAGGGCTGAGTGTTCGGGTCTTCAGGCTTCTTGCAGTGGTAACTTGTGTGCTCGGTGGCTCTGCGATACAGCAATCGTGAATCAAACCCAAGGTGCTGGTCCCAAGGGTGTTGCTGGCCACAGACCTACCCCTGCTACACGATGTGAGTGTCTCTGATTTCCCTAGCATCTATCGTGGTCACTTTTTTCCCCTCTTTTCTGCTTCTATAGGAACAAATTACCTGAAAAGATCTCAGGAAATGTGAAAACAGTAATTATTCACTTCAAAATAGCAGTTCTGGGACACCTGATCTCCACATCTTGTTATAAAATGAGGCTGTAGCAGACTGACACCTTTCACAACACAGAGCTCGGAGGGAGGCAGTCGGGCTGGGAAACGTGCTGTGCCGCAAGGCAGCGCTTTCCTCTGTGCCACGCTCGCCAGGGCTACGCCTGCCTGGCTCCACCAGAATGGCCCGGCTATGGCACCCCGGCAGTCACCGCGCCAGCTCCTCTGCCGAAATGCCGGAGCGGTGGCACGAGGCTCTGGGTGCTGCCAGCACCTGGGTGTCCCGGGGCTTTGCATGGAGCGGCTGTCGAGCAGCCAGGGAGACGTGCAGGAGGCAGCAGGCTTGAAGTGCAATTTGCATTTTAATAAAGAAAGTTGTATTTTTTCAGTAATTTGCATTTAAATCAACCGTGTTTCATAACTCAGCGTCCCTCTTAAAGGGGCGCTTTGAGCTCTGCCTAACTCGGGGAGAAGGTTAAAGGAGACTTTTACTGATCCTGCTCAAACTGGGGGCTAATAATGTCACTTTTTTTGCTCCCAGATGGTACCTACTGACCCTCACCCACGTATTTCAGTCTGCTGGAGCATCCCGGAGTCCTCCACGGTGCTGACAGAGTCTGAGTAGCCCAGGCAAGAGCAGGCAGAGCGGAGGTAGCACAAGGGGATTTGCCCGGGTGCAGGAGAGGGAGACCCTGTTGGCAACGTAAGCAGAAGCAGAGTAGGTGCAGGCATGCCCAAAACTGGGTGAAACAAGGGAACGGTAGCAAAGGGAAACGTTTGTGGTGCAGTGAATGTGAGGAAATTATAAATTTTTAAAACGTTTTTGGATAAACTGAAGTATTCTAGTTGTAACAAATTTGAAGCTTTTCTCCTTTCAACTCCTTTTTGTACAAAAACCATTTATGCTCGAGCATGAAACACGGATCTTGAAAAGAGATGGCACTTCTGAAGGCAAACAAGAAGGAGATGTTCTATTCCGAGCGTGCTGGAAAGCTTCTCCCCCTCCAAACGTAATGAACTTTTACTGCTGTTGAGAAGTTTCTATAAAAAGCCATTATCCAACGCAAAAACCATTGCACCGGAGACCCGTTTCGCTGGGTCTCTGGGTGACGGAGCTGAAGTTCCTCAGCTCTGCCTCTTCTGCCTCCTGAGCCCACCCGCAGTGCGGTCTCCCCTCCCCATCACTCGGGGATGCCTGGGGCCTCCTGCACCCCGAGGAGGGCACTCTGCGAGGTGCAGTTTGCTCGCGGTCGCTTTTGTTTGCAGACGGTGAGTTTTGCATCAAAGCCGCTGCTGCCTTTCATCCCTGGGGAAAGCTGCCTGTGAGAACAGCCTTTTAACCACAGCTGATTTGGGGGACTGGGAGCCTTTCATGGGCCTGCTTTTATCTTGGGATTGGGGCGGCTCTCCTCGTAGGACGTGGATTTGAGTGCTTGGAGAGGCAGAGACTGATGGGGTCTGGGCTTCGTCCTGCCCCTCGGATGCTCCAGCCCTTATTACTGTGAAGATGGGCTACAGCACATTCATGCTTGATGCTTTGGAGCAAATCCTGCCTGCGATGAGCTGCTGCTATTTGTTCATCGAAGGACAAAAAGCTCAAACTTTAACTTTAATGTTAAAGGTTTTTCCACAAGGTGAAAGCAGAGGGGAGGAAGGGATTGCTTCCTATTTAAGCACCTCTGTCAGATGCCAGAGTGTTTAGGTGGGAGGGTCACAGGCTAAATCCCACCCCTATTAACTTCCACACCTCAGAGTGAGCCGTGGACCCTCCAGGGGGACGGGTCCAGAGGAGGGTTAGGCAGAGAGCCGCTGAGCTGAGCACAGATACCTCTTACAGCATAAGCTGGACGGGGTACACACACGGCTGCCAACAGCACGGTCGCTAGCTGAGGAGCTGCAGGGTCTCTCTCCGGGAGGTGATGGCCACGAAGCTGTGACCTGGCTGTTCCCCACGTACTGCTGAGCTGGGGGATGCCGAGATGCCGCAGCAGTGCTGTGTCACCGCCGCTCCTTTCCGTAAAGGATGGGAGAGGCGCAAAGGGGAGGTTGAGTAACAGCGGGTATAATTCAGGTTGATTTCTTCCCAGACTCTTCATTTCCTGAACGTGTCACCAGCCGTGTAGTGTATGGGGTGTTTCATATCAATTTTCTGTGATGCCAGCCCATAAATAAAGAAAATAAATGTTGCAACCGTTAATCAGTTGCTGCTCACCCAAATGAGTTCCCTATACGTTTTCCTGTTCTATAATTACTTGTCACCTATTGCTAGTTTGTAACTTCTCGGTCTGTGATTCCGTTAGGTGGCTTTTCCCCTCTCTTTTGACAGGATTAATCTGTCAGTTGTGGGGTTGTGTTTTTGGCTTTTGTTTTCCTTCTTTTTTTTTTTTTTTTTTTTTCCCCAGGCGGAGGGAGTTAAAAACCTATTGATTGGTAGTGGAGGTTTCTTATGGGTTAGGGAAAAACCCGGCCAATCAGAGCCGGATTTTTAAGGTCCAGAACAAACGTTCGAAGATATCTGGTGCTGGCGGGGTGAAGTTTGTGCCAACAGAGACTTTTTGCAAGGGTACGTTGATTTGAGCCCAGGGTCGTTGCTGGGAGGTGGCCGCAGCGGTGCTATGGCAGCAAGAGCAGGTGCTGAATACTCTCCCCTTTTTCTGTCTTGTTTCCCACAGCTTCCCAGTGCTCTGGAGGTGCCGTGTCTTGCAGCACGCAGCTCCCTGCCCTGCTCTGCACTCACCCCACGCTGCCTCTCCTCTGGGATTTGGGTCGGTTGCCCCGTTTTGCAGGTGAGGAAGTGGAGGCAGAGAGCTTTGCTCACCGCCATCCTCTGCATCAGCCTTCCAGACGGGAATCCTGACTCCCCAGCCCGCAAGCTGGAACAGGAGGCAGAGGAAATCCCCTGTGAGCGATCGCTTCTGGTGAGGACCGCTTTAAAATAGATAAGTCTAATGGACGAGAAACAGCTGTGAAAGCATAGTGTAATTTTTCAGCCAGGCCCTCCAAGCTGGAAAACAGAGCTAGCTTCATCTCCCTTCCCCTTGCACCGAGAATAATTGTAATTTACACACCACAGGGACGGATACGCTGGAACATCTTGTGGCAGGAAAGTATTAACTGCAGCTGTCACGTGCAGCCGCCCCAGGGATGGGTATATTAGGGGGGAGGCTGCCGCGATGGATTTTTGGGGAAGAGTGCAGGGAAAATGAGCACAGGTTCATGGTGAATGTGTCCCTCGTGCCTCTCCGGGCTGCCTGGCGGAGCTGCCTGCCGCACGCGGGGATGCCTTGCGCTTTGTATCCATTGAAACCTTCCCGTACATTCATTTGCCTGGCAGCCTCTGCTTTGAAGGCAGAATAAAAGACTAAATTTCTAATGCAGTAAAAGGATAAAACACAATGGGGAAGTCGGTCTGCTATACAGGAGGAATAATAGGTCTATTAGGTGAATACATTTTCTGTGCACCCAGCCAAAACGTTTCATTAAAACAACGGGGCTCCTCCCTCCTCTGCTAATAAATTAACCTCTGCGGAGGGGACGGATCTGCTGAAAGGATTCATTTGCCGAAGAGAAACGTGAGCCCACACCTCTTGTAGAGAGGGCTTGGGTCCCGGCTGGAGTCCCCAGCCCTGGATGCTGGGCACTGGGTTGGAGGCTGGTGTCTGAGCCTACAATAATTCACTTTGTTCTTCATTTTACCTCCTTCCCCCCACCTCAAGGTCTGTTGTGGGTTTCAGGCAGCTGAGTACCCTGTCTGGGTCCAGCAGCAGCCCCAAGGCAGGAGCCTGAGGGACCGCAGAGCCTAGTCAAGCCTCCAGCCTGTCCTCTCTGGCCATCCAGCAGCGAGCCAGGACAGCATCCTTCCTCCGGCGGTTTATCATCTTGCATGGTCTGAGGATGACAGACGTGGATCTGGGGCCGCTAATGGGATTTGGAAGGACAGAGTCCAAACACCCATCTGGCTGTGAGCTCACCACCATCGCCCAACCCTCAAAACACCTCCGGGCCTTGGCACTTCCAAAAACAAGGCGTTTTTTGTGAAAGGCGCGTGGGATGGAAAATTGTTGTTTGTGTTCATAGAAGCTGGAGATCAGATGCTCTGAGCCGTGAACCAGCCTCATCGCTCAGGGCAGTGCTGGCAGAGGGAGAAGGAATTGCAAAAGCATTTTCTGAAAGGATTCGGATAGCTTTCCGTGCTGGAGCAGCCGCTGCCACAGGGGTTTTGGTTGTCGAGCTTGATATGGCAATTCCTCTTCCTGCCTGCACAGCCGGTCCCGGGGCCACCAGCAGATCACCGAACCCAAAATGCACAAACCAACCAAACCTCGTTCCCGGCAGGGCTGTGTGAGCGTTGCTGAGGTCCCTGCGTACCTGGGGACAGCAGCTGGCCTTTTCGGGAGGGGGACCGGGAACTGAGTGGCTGTAAATACAGACAAGGCTTTGCAGCAAGCAGACTCAGTCCAGTTGCTCAAAAGATCTTACTGCAAGTCTAGTGCAGCCCTACATTCCGCCACAACTTCTTTATCAGGATAAATAATTATATATTAGGGCGAATAGTGGATGCAAATGATTTAATTAATAATACACGCTTCAAGAGTAATTTGCAATTTAAAGTGCTGTATAAAAGCCCGGTATTAGCAATACTTATTTTTATTTATTAATTGCTGGCTCTCAAAATCTCCATGGTGAATAATTTCTCATCTTTTTCATTTTTAATTTACTTCTGTAGCTCTGGGGAAAGGAAAGGCGACCTTGCAGTGACCTTGTAGGGAAGGTGGTGGACTGGGAGTCCGTGGCCCGGGTGCACCCTTGGCTGGGCTGTGGCTGGTTTGTTTGACCTTCATTGCTGGAGACTTGGGGTTTAGGGTCTGGGATCTTACGAATAGTTTTTATTCACTTTTTTTAGCTTGTACCTGCCACCTGGGGCTGCCTTGCTGCTCTTTCGAACTGTGCATTTGGCTGATGTTTGGTGAAGCTCTAAAATAGGGATGATTCCTTCAGCACAGCAAAAATGAACCCTGGGTGGGTTCTGTGGCCTTGGAAAGCTCCACCATCTGCCTCACAGCAAGTGCTGAGCCCCAAAAGCTTGCTCTCTGCTTCTCCCTTCAGCTAACGTCTCCAGCGCACAGAGACCAGGACTCCAAACTCAGCCTTTCTGGTGTGGGAAATGCAGCCCCCTGGGGGCTGCTTCTTGCTGCTGGAAGGGGCTTAACTGCTTTACCCATGGAGGTAGAAAGATGCTGAGCACCAAGGCGGCTGTGATGAGGTCAAGAGGGGCAGGAATGGGTGCCTTTCACCTTCACAAGGCATCCTGAGAGCTGGGCTCTCTCCTGGCATCCTCCTTGGCTCAAACTTCCCACCAAGCAGGAGCCCAGGCAAGCTGCCGGGAGGCACGTGGCTGCTTCGCCCTCTTTCTGTTATCGAAGTGCTTCGTGTAACATACGAGTCCTGACACTTTGCTGCCTGTTTCTCAAAAGCCGGCAGAATCTGGTGGGCGCTGGGATCTGCGGCATATGGTGCGAGTCACTCCGCGTGCACCCAGCGAAAGCGGTCTCGGGGAAATGGGTCGGGAAGCGGGGGAAGGAGGGAAGCTGTGCCGGTGCTGTCGGAGCCGTCCCGCTGGCAGCCGCCTCCGGCAAGCGCTGCAGTAACTCGGCAAAGTGGGGAAGCCGCTTGGCGGGTTCATCAGCGGGTCCGTCCAGCGCCATGCATCGCTTTAGGGTGGGGTTTTGCCAAGTCCTCGGGGTGGGAACCCACCTTGGCAATGGGTGCCGGCCACCGCTGCTGACTGCGTGCCAGGAGGTGCCAGCTGGTGTCTCTGAGTATCCCTCTGCGTGCAAGGGCGGCACCCTCAGCCAAGGATCATGTCTCTACGCATCCCACCCCACAGACGGAGCAGCAGGCTGAGCTGGCCTTCACGCAGAGGGCAACCGAGACCCAAAAACACCGGACCCAGGCGCTCCCTGTGTCACGAAGCCCCACGGCCTCTGCGGAGATGCTCTCTGCAGGAGCCGTGGCTGCCACGGTGCAGAGGATCAGCGCCAGCTCGGCGAGGGAGTGCAGTGCGATGGGGGAACTGCCGGCGGGTCGGTGCCGAGCAGGGCGGTGGCGGCGGCGCAGCTGCTGGCCCATCTGGCAAAGCAGCTGCCGGCGAGAGCTGGGGCTTCGCGTGCAGGCGCGCAGGCGGCTGGAAATAGAAACCGGTGAGAGAGGAGGCGCCGGTGGCATGAGGCCGGCTGAGGAGCGGCGAGGAGGCGTGTGGACCCGATCCTGGCGTGTGTCGTGCCAGTCTGGTGAGGTGCTGACCAAGCTGGTGGCCCTGGGGGTGAAAGAAGGTGTGTGTGGCTCTGGGACAAGCAACAGCAAATCCCTCTTGGGGTTTTGGCAGATCAAAGATACCTGGTTGCTTCTTGCTTTCTCCTAGGACTTCTTGGTTTCTCTTCGGACCTTGCTGCAGCACAGGGAGGATGCGATGCTCCGGGCAGCGTGATGGTGGGACCAGAAAGAGTCTTAGCAAACATGTGGCTCGGACCTGGGGCACCACTGCGCTCTCAGCACCGTGGGCTGGGGAGGGCATGGCAGGCTTAATTAACTTGATAGGTTAAATAGTCCTGGTCTGGGCTAAAGTGGTTTAATGCCGTTTCTGTGTTGGTCAGGAAAAAAATGGCATGTCCTGGTGTTTGCAAAGCCCTGGCACGGACACAGCTCTGCCACACGTGCCCTGTCAGAGGCCAAAAGCCGTCCCTTGCAGGTAGGGATTTCGACGCAAGCAGGGTGCAACGCTGCGGGTATCTCAGCTGGGCTCTGAAGCACGCACGAAGCCTCGGGGAAACACCCTGCGCGCGGCGCACGACGACATCCCTGCTCGCTAGCGAGGACGCCGGAGCAGCAGCGGACCCGGGTGTCCAACGCCAGCCTGCTCGTCCCTGCCCCGCCGTGGCTCCTTCCCCCGAGTTGCCGCAGCGCTTCGGGGCGCTTGTGCGGTATCACGGCGTGATGAGGACGCCCGGCTCGTCTCCGTGGGGAGAACATGGCAGGCGACAGGCCTGTCAAAGCGGTTGGGATTAGAGCCTGTCACAGCCGGCACGATGATGCTTTCGTTTCAGACAGCCGCCTGCTGCTCCTGCTCACAGCCCCGGGGAGCTGGCTCGCCCTCGGGGAGCCGGGGCTGGCCCGCTGCGGGCTGTCCCTGCTCCGCAGCCCAGCTCCCTGCCGGACCCTTCCCTGCTCCCAGCCCCTGTGTTTATCAGAAACCCAGCCTTATCAGCTCCTGTCTCGCTGGGCAATTTTTTCTTTTTCATCTGACGCTGCTGGCAGGTCCATTAATCCTCCAGCAGCTGAAGCATGGTGTGATTTTCCAGGCGGAGTGTGGTCTGGGTCGTGAAGTCCTGATGGAGCCTGGAGGGATGGATCTGTCCAAGACCATCCGGACTCAGAGCTCCAAAAATCCAGAAACGATTTGTCGGACAGTGGGGAAGATGATTCGCCTCCTGCCGCTGCTCCAGCTGCTCCAGGGAGGCCAGAGATCAAGGCAAATCTTTTTTTTAAAGTAAGTTGCCTTTGCCCATCCCAACTTTCCAAAGTTACTGTGGAAGCTCAGCCAGATTTCTGCAGGGATTTGTCTTCTGCAGCCTGTCTTCTAGGAGCTGGGATCTCTTGGCTGGATCCTTCTTGCAATTCGTCATCACAAGTATCGTGAACGTCATGTCTTGCTTTTAATCAGTCTTTACTGTTCAGGCACGCTGCAAACTGCTCCCTAGATAGCAAAGCGTTATTGTTCTTAATGAGTGGGACTTGGGGGACACGGGAGAGCAGAGCAGCCCATTTCTCTTCATCACCACCAATAGATGAGAGCAAATCAGTTTTGCAACAACTTTAATAAATTGATTGAATTTGGCGAGACAAAAAAAAAAGAGAGGGAGAGATTAAAAAGTAAAGGAGGAAATAACACGGGATGCTTCCAGCAATTGTGGCGGATGGTAAATCTGTTCTTTATTACTCCTTTATTATTTCCAGAATCTGAAGTTTAAATAATTAAGCAGAATAAATGGTGGATGAATATTATTTTCAAGTTTTATTTATTGATTCTCAAAGGACAGATGTGCAGAGAGACCCAGGCATAGAGGAAGCTAATTTCTCAGTGGTGTAAAACAGGGTAGGATCGTTAACGTGAATGCCACTTAAAGGAGATTTACACTGGCTGAGCATCCAGGCTCCTAATTTTGGGAGGAAAATATGGAAGACTACATAGATTTTAATAATTTTTTGTTCTGTCTTCTGTGCGATTAATTTATTTTCCAATTTAAAAACACATCAGGTTCGGGGTTGGTTTTTTTTGTTGTTGTTGGTATAATTTAAATACATTTGTTGACAGTGCTGCTCATTCTAAAGGTCTTTTCAGGAGGCTGAGACTGGAAAAGCTCCGTGTGCCTGCGGGTTTCTGCTCACAGCATCTGCAAGGCTGGGCTGGTACCCTGGAAGAGGAGGAGGTGCTGCACCACGCAGCTGGTGCTGGGCTCCCAGTAGCCACCTGAGTCACAAAATCCCGGGGGCTGCTGGAAGCGGGTTGGGGCTGGGAACGCCGGGGGGGGGGGGGCTCTCGCCTGGGCAGGCTGTGAAGGTCGGGGGCATTTGTAACGCCTGGGCAAGGATTTCCCAGGGCTGAAGGCTTAATTGCAGCTTAAGCCTGATGTGCACCTTGCTCTTGATAAAACCCACTTTAGCAGCGTGATTATTCTTTTAAAAACACGGACGAAACCCCAGCTGCCTGGAGCGCACCCTCCGCGCAGTCCCGCGTCTGCCGCGGCGCCAGACTCCCGAGGCACCAGGTTGTGCTTGGGGCTGAACATCTTGTCGTGCCTTCGCTGTTCTTAATTGCAGCTTCAATCTCAGGCCGCCGCTGATCCCTCGCGCGCCCACGACGGGTCTCGCCTTCTGTAGGAGATCTCTGGCACCGGGATATTTTTGGCAGGCGGAGGAGAAGGGAGGCGGCGGCTGCTACAGCAAGAGCAACAGAGGCCTCGGAGAAGCAGAGGCATGTGAGCTGGTATTAACAGTGGGGCCAATTAAGGAGACCAGGAATTAAGTCAATCTGACACCTGTAAGTAAATTAACCCAAAGGAAATATGATGTTACGTGAAATTTTTGCTACATGGAGAGTGACATAGCGATGAAGCAGGCCTGTAAGCAGATAAATACGTGGTTCCCCTCGTTATCCAACCTTGCCGGTGTGTTAAAACCAATTAGGGCACGTCACCGGTGCAGTTGTAGCTGGTGGTGACGGGCACCAGAGCGGGAAAGACTGTCAGTTTTCAGGAGTCCCCATCAGCTCACTCCGGGCGAGTTTCATCATGCAGTCTCAGCATCGTGAGAAGGAGTTTCTTGTGCTTTGAGAGAGCCCCGAAATAGAAACGCCCTGAATGCGAGGCTGGGTGTCCAGCTCTGACTTTTGTGACTTCGTTCTCCGCTGAGGGGCTTGGATGAGGTTGTGGGAAGTTATCTTGTTCCAGCAAGATGGGGAGAGTCTCAGGCGTCGGGAGCTTGGCTTGGGTCCCTTCTCATCTATTACCGGCCTGGAAATGAAAAATCTGGCTGTGATTTGTAGCGTTTGCAACGGAGCGGAAAAGCTGTTGACACCTCTGATCCATCGCCGCTCGTTTTTTTTTCCTCTGGGCGCCCTGAGAGGACTGGCAATTGGTATTTGGGGAGTGCGAGAGAGGTGATGTTCGTGGCCTTTCCATCTCCACCTGCAGCACCTGCATCGCAGCGTGCCCTGAGGTCTATTTGGGCAGACTGAAGAAAAATTAGGGAGTTTATAAGGTATTTCAGAAGAGCACCTGAAATTTGGGAACTGCCGTCGCAGGGTGCCTTTGCTGCCAAATGCAGGAAGATCCACTGTTGCCCGCAGAGGTCTGTGGGTCTCATTATCTCCCTGCCTGGAAAGCAGGCTGGAAAGCCAGGAGTCTGGGCTGTGTTCCTGTCTCTGCTAAAGCATGTCAAATTAATCTAACCAGCATCTTTGCGAAATTTTTTCACCCAGCTTTAAAACGGGGAGAGTTGTCACCTGCCTTTTTTAGAGGAGGTTCATGTGTTTAAGAGGAACCGTGCGTGGGCCTTAGTTTTGCTCCCACGCTCGCAGCAGGGGTGAGATTTGGTCCTTCAAAATGTCACTTGATAAACAACAAGCAATGATAAACACTTATTGTTATTCTCCTTTTTTTTTTTCCCTCTGTGGGAGTAGATGATATTGCTAAGTGACCGAATACTCATTTGACCCTTGAAAATACAAGAGTCATGTTTAATTCATGTCTTTTATTTATAGATTTGGGCTCCTCCGGTTTCTCTCCCACGATGCGTGGCTGCAGCTCTGGAGCAGAGGGAGGGTGTTCGGCCGGAGCCTCTCTCGAGGAACAGCCGCCAGGAAGACGCTGTGGCAAGAACGCCATCGGGCGCCGTGTCAGCTCCCTGCACGCTGATGAGGGCTTGTAAGAAAATAAATATGGAAAGTTTAGCGGCCAAATCACACGGATGTTTTTGGTGGAGCAACCACAGCCGTCTGCCATCAAATCAAGGGTTTTCCAGGGTATCGACATCAAGCAGGTTCCTCCAAGAGACCAACCCAGCAGGATGGGGAGGAAGGGAGTCACATCTCCTTGTCCTTCATCACAGCAGCCCCGTGGTGCCCTGCTGAAGCCAGCAGTTGAGCCAAGGGTTGGAGCAAACTGTGCTGGGGGAAGCTCTGCCCCGTGACTACAGTCCAGAAAAGCCATGCAAGGAGCTGAGTGCAGCGCAGAGGTGTGTGAAGCCAGGAGACTGTTAATCAGATTAATGAGGACATGAGCTAAAAGCTACATATCGATGACAAAAGTGACTGAGGTGCTGGACAGAAACAGGGTGGGCAGAGCTGTCTCTGGCACAGCCTCTGGGATGAATGCTTGTGGTTAGCAGGGAAACACAGTCCTGGGATGTGTGGCCAGGGGCACCTGAGCAGAAGGCAGGGCGGTAATCCTTTCTCCCAGCACAGCGCTGGTTAAACGGCTGTAATGCAGAGAGCTGTGGGCAAAGCATCACAGAAAGGAAATGGAGAAGCAGCAAAGGGAGGGAATTGCAGCCTGGAGGAAGATAAAGGGTTTAGAGAGGATGGCTGTGAAGAAAGCGATTAGAGGAAATTAAACATGGACAGGCTGGAGGTGGAGGTTGGGGAGAGGGAATCTGGCCGTGCTGGTGCGAGGGAAGCGGGGAATTGCCCTCACCACTGAACCGTGCAGGCGCTGGGAAGAAAGAATGGCATTAAACGGAGCAGGAGGCTTACGGGCGTCAAAGGCCAGCTAGGTACTCCAGCTCTGGGACCGGTTCTGGGCTGAAACCAAGCAGCACAAGAGCAAAGGGGTTGGAGGAGGCAGGAAGAAGTTAATTCCTGCCTGTTGGAGTCCTAATGTATTCACTTCATGAGTCCGAAGGAGCTTTTGGTAGAGCTCTTCTGCCTCTGGTTTTTCAACCTAGAGATTAAACATCCAGCATGGACACGGCCCTTCCCTTGGAGAAACGTCTTGCAAAGGACAGACAACCTGAAGCATCATTAGTTGGCTTCAACTTGACAGTTTCTTCAGCTCAAAAAGCCACGAGAGGTGAACGTGTCGTCCCCAGTGCACTGGCTTGAAGCTTCCCTTGCCCTAGGATCTCTGGAGATGCTGGAGGACCGATACCTGTAGTGCAAATGTTGAGGGCAGGATTGGGGTTTGGGGCCAGATGAGGGTGCTCTCGCATGTCCCAGCAGTGCTGTCAAATGCGCTCATGTTGCTTTGGTGAGGGAGAGGATGAGACAAGCTCCCAGGTGCTCTCTAGCTCCCTGCTGCTGCTCCCGGGAGATGGACGACGGCACAATCCTAAAACTTGGTTCCTAGAAATTGCTGCTGACCTGTGGGAGCTCTGACAGAGGCAATGTCATGCCGCTGCTGTTGTGTTGATCATAGGTGGCTGTGACACAAAGGATGGAGAACGACTGGGAGAGTTGAGAAGTTGACCACAAGCCTTGTCTGAAAAGAATGCTGCTGGGTGGGGAAAGCACCGGATTGTGGTTTGAACCCTGGTTCTCCTCTCTCACTGCCCCTTTTCTTAAAAAATAGGAAGGAATTAAATCCCATCAGTGGCTTTTAAAGCCAACTGAAAATGTCCTTTATTAAATTACCACCCTATTGATCTAGCAGTCATCCGAAAGGGGATTGATTGAGGACTTAAACAGACGTGCAGCTGGGCCAGACGTTCAATTAATGTGCATAAATGGGCAGTGGAGAAGCAATTTTCAGAGTAAGTCAAGCAAAAGATCAATCCTGTTTTGCCTTCCATGCCAAAGTTGCTTCTGTATTTGGTTTTATGTTGTTTCATCTTCTTTTTCCCCTGTCCCTCTTATGATAAGCATGTCGTTGAGAGGCAGCACTCAAAGCACAGCTCACTCCACTCACAGAGCCATCATTCCTTTCCTTCGGGCCTTGGAGAGGACACATTTGTAGAAGGGCCAGGGAAAGCCATGTTGTCTTGAAGGACTCACACCTGAGGGTGTTTTTAGCAGTGTAAATCCCAGGTTCTCCGTTAAACCCCTACAGAAAAGGCAGGATGCAGCAAAAGACCTGTTGCCTGCTTCAAGTACTCATATGTTTGATGAACCTTGAGTTGCTCTTCCAAGTCTGGGGAAGACTTGAGGGGGAAAAAAATCCATCCTCTTTATTGATTGTTTCCTCCCACCTCTTCACCATATGATAATTCCAGCTGGCTGCCAGAGGCAAAGCAGCTGCGATGGATCTACAAATATTCAGCTTTGCTCTGGCCTTTCCTGTGAATGCTCCAAAGAGAGCCCGCGGACAGGGCTGAAGCGTGGGCCAGAGGAAAGCAGTTGAAGGCAAATCGCTGCTCTCTTTCTGGTCACTCTGTGAGTAAACTGCAAGAAATACTCTGAGTGGTTTTTTTTCTCTAGACTTAGCAAGAATCCTGATAAGAAATGCTGGTCTCTGAAGGCTGTCAGCCCAGCTCCACTGGCTTGAGGGCTTTGCTCCTGATCTTCTCTAAGCCAGAGGTAGGTGGCATCACCCCACGCACATAAAGGGGATCGCCCGTGGTTTGGAGGCATCTAAGGAGAGTGCAGAGCCAGGCTGCAGAGCCCTGGAGCCTGGGGAAGCCTGAGCTAAGGCATTCTGTGGCTCCAGGCAGAGCTGAATCATGGACCTGGTGAGCTGGAGGTGCTGAGGTTTCCCTGTGCCTGAGGCACCATCAGTGCAGACCCGTTGGGTCCTTCCCTTCAGAGCAAATGGGACGTCACAGCAGTGACACTGGGGACCTTGACTGTACTGCTGGGGCAGAACTGGAGCCCAGTCCTCTTCTCTGGTTTCTGCTCCTTCAGCTTTTGTTAAGCAGCGGCCGAAACTCTTGCATCTCTTTCAAGCACCAGAATGGAAATTGGTTGGGACGAAGGACTCTTGATCTACTGTGCTTGGGGAATATGGGCTTTAAAATATCCATGTGAGCTCTTCCACCTTCCTTTCACTCTTATCTTTGTCCTCTGCTCCTCCTGGTTGGGTGGACATGGGAACCCCAAGATCTCCATGGTTTGGGCACATGGAGAAGGACGCTTTCCCCTCACCAACCCGAAGCTGAGCCGTCTCCTCCTGCCCCACCAGACTCAGCCGTCCCCTCACACTGCCGCTGCTCCGTGCGACGATGTGACTTTGTGCACCTCGTCCTGTGGGAAGCTGGGACCGTGTCGTGACCTGGCATCACCGGTGAGTCACTGTGGCAGATAGCCCCCCCTTTCCTTAACGGCATGGCCCTGGCACTCTCGGCTCCATTCCCCTGTGCCACCGGGAGGGAACACGCTCGGAGCAAAAGCCATCATTAGCAGGAGCTCATTGCAAAGGCTGGGACCGAGGGGCTTGTCCTGTCTGTTATGTCTCGAGAAGCCTTTCATTATGTGGATGGAGAAGCGTTATTCCTCTTCCCCTCTGCACACTGCGGGATTTCTTCTCCCAAATGGGCTGTGCCGGTCGGAGAGCTGGGCTGTGCAGAGGGGTGAGGGTGCCCTGGGGCTCTCCGCCTCCTCCACCCTGGGGAAACGTGGTTGGAGCTGCTTATGGCGCAGGGAGGAGGGGGCAGGAGGAAGGGACCAGGGGGGCCATGGGGGGATGACTATGGGAGGAGAGCAGGAGGGATTAGTTCAGTCCAGATTAGTTCAGTCCAGTGACTTAAGAGCCAAAAAAGAGGCAATGGGGGCAGCAGGAGCGCAGCCCCTCTCCCAGGTCTTGGGGCAGAGGGAGCATGAGCGGAGCGAGGGGCTCGGGGGTCCCGACCCATCTCCTCTCTGAGCCTGCGGTGCCTGCAGGCAGCATCGGAGAGGGAAGGGAGCTGGTGGCTCCTTTCCCTTCTCTCATCTGTGCGATACAGACACTTTTGAGGAAGATAAATTATTGAATGGGTGAAATCTTCTGTGAAGAGTAATAAAAATGTATCTTCAATTAGAATGTGCTGGGGCTTTTTACAGCACCTGAATGGGAGCTGCTCCTGCGGCAGATAGAGACCTCTCATCTCCTTTTCCTTTTCTTTTTTTAATTTTTTTTTCCCCCCTCAAGATCGTTGTTCCTTTCCTGCTCAAGAATAGCTGTGCAGGAATAGATCTGCACCCCAGCAACAGGCAGGAGCCATGCCAGCGGGGGGGAACGGATGGTCTCTTTTAAACCAAGAATGGGTCAGCAGTGAAAAAGAGGGGGTTTTGTGTTTGTTTTTTAATGTTTTATAGCTCTGCTTTTTGGATTTTTGGAGCCAGTATTTTATTTTAGTGCGTTACTTTGTCCATGGTAGTACAGGCTGTAATTTAATGTAATTCTGCGTTAATAAAAGAATATTCCTTCTTTCTCTCTTACTTATTCTTCCTTTGGTAATAATCAAATAAGTGGAGCATGTCATGAACGGGCTGTGAGCACCGGAGCGTGCCTGGGTGCGATGAGGCCCCGTTGGTGGAGCGATGGCTCGCTCTGGCCGGTGCTCGCATTCCCTTTTTCCGTGTCTTTTTAGCTGTTGGGTGTTTTTCTCCCCAAAGGGTGGTCCCTGCAGCATTCCCATCACTCCGGGACAAGGAGGCTGAGCACTTGGCTTTGTGGTCTGCTTCTCCACCACCCGGCTCTCGGGATTTATCCAGTGCCCTTCCAGCCACCTTGGGCAGCCCGAGGCGTGGGGACGGTGAGTGCCAAGGTGCTGGGTTAGATGCTGCCCATTACCCAGCAGCCTGGAAAAGGTCCATAGCTGAGGAAATGCCAAACAAAGTCACTGCCGGAGGCAAACCCCTCTGCTGGGGTCTCCTTGGGGTGCTGAGATCATCCCAGCCACTCCTGTGCTGGCAAACAACCAAACCGCTTCCCCTCCTGAGGGTAAGCTCATCAAAGCTCATCCAGAGCAGCACCACAGCCCTTTTGTGACTGTAAATTTGGGGGGCAGGGGGAAAAGAAGTGATTTATATGTATAGTTGGGATTTTATTTGCATTTTAAATCGCACTCTCTGCTAAACTAATGAACCCCCTATTTATAGATGACTCCAACATAAAGTGACTGCTAATTACTACAATTAATATAGCGTTAAAGGCTTGCCAGCCAACTCCACTGCAACTTGTGTCGCCTACTCATTTTCAATTAAGGCACATTGACAAGTAAAATACGCAGTTATTAAGAGTAGAGGCCTGTTGTGTAATTACATTTTTCTAAGGTCATTAATCTCCTGCAACATTCAGTTTTGCGGCCGATGGCTGGAGTGGGGGCAGTTTTGAGGGACAGCCCATCCGGGGACAGTGGTAGTGTTTAGAGAAAGTAAAAAAAGAAAAAGGTGAGATTATTTTTTTGGTCATTGTGCCCTCAGGCTGTGGGTGTGCATCCTTGGATAACCCATAGGACCATCGTGCCTCTGGCCAACGGGTGCCCTGCTAAGCAGACCATCCCTGCCGTGCTGCACCCGTGGGTGCTCTGGCTGCCTGTGGCATCTTCCTGCATTAGGGTCAGGCAGAAAAGCCCAGGGTTTGTGGAGCTCTCAGGTGGGAGCTATCCTACTTTAATCAAGTTTCCACGGTTCATCCCCAAATTTATTATTATTTCCTGAGCTCTTTGGAGATGCCAAGGCTGAGCTGCCTATTGAATAGGGCTTTTTTTCTCCTCCGTGACCAGGGATCAGGATGGGGATGGCTCCGGGCTGTACCCTGTGCACTTTTTGGGGGCCAGAGGGAGAGCAGAGGAGCTGAGGGGATGGAGACCCCCCTGTAATCTCCCTTGCTGGGGAGCAGAGCAGTCTCCTCCTGCCCCACCAGCTCCTGCACACCATGCTGGCCAGGGATTGTGGTGAGCAGCAATAACAAGGCAGAATCCTCCTGTGAAGTCCACGCACGTTAACTCCAGTCCCCAGCAGCACAGCGCTGAGCCGCTCCCGCCGTGGGTCCAAGCCCTCCTTGTTTGATGTTTTGTGTGCTTTTTTGGCCGAGTGTCGGTGAAGGTGCTGCCAGCCGTGGAGAGGGTAACGGCTCTGTAAAGCAAAAGGAGAATAAAGAAAAGTCAGTATAAAAAGAGGCTTAACTGCAAACAAGCCAGCAAACACCCAGAGCAGCGAAGGAGCATCAGCTCCCTAATGCCTCCAGCAGCAGCTGGTGAAATCATGCGCAAAATATTGCAGCATTAGGGCACACGCGGCGACAAGGTGTAGTGCTGTGATTATAATAAAGACAGACATGGGCCTTTAACACTTTCAAGCTGATGCTTTGATTGACTGCCTGAGACTCGGTGCTGGCAAAGTGGCTGGAGCCTGCTGACTGCCCGTGTCTGCCTGCTGCAGGGAGCAGGGAAGAAGGGCTGGGGAGGGGGCCGGTGCCCACACGGGGCTCCCGCCGTGGCTGGCTGCCCACTGAGTGAGCTGCTGGGGGAAATCTGGATGCACCATGCGAGGCTCAGGGTCTAACTCAGCTCCCATCCATCCCATGGGTGTCCAAGAGCAAAAACTGGTGAGTGTTCCTCAGCCCCCTGCAATAAAGTCCTTGCTTTGCAGGTCTTGCTTGGCTTGAGGGTGGATTTTGGTTTTCTTGGAGGTGAGAAGCTGCTTCTCTGAGCTCTGTCTCCTCCCTTTGGGCCATGGTTTGGGCTTTATCTCTGGGGTTCTGCATCTCCTCCGACTCCCTGGGCACTTTCTGAGCCAGAACTATTCGCCACGGCAGCTGCTCATCCGTGTCTAGCCAGGTATTACAGCACTCTGCGGATTCCCACAGCTCCCGGGTTTAAGCACCCAGCATGGCCCTCAGCACGGAACAGCAGTAAATCTCCAGGTCCTTGTTTGCCTCCGGCTTTATTGACAGCACGGAGGAACGGCCGGGGCCACGTGTGAGGAATGAAGATGTCTGGGGAGCTCTGTGCGGAGGGATGGCCGGCAGCACACGCTGTTTGTTTGGGCCTGGGGACACCTTTCTGCTGCTCACTGGAAGGGGATGGCTTCTGCCTTGGACTGCAAACGCAGGAGCGGGACCTCATCCAACCCTTGCTCACCAGATGGGGTTTTTGTGATGGTCAGATCCTTGCAAAAGGCAAACGCGGTGGGTGTCTGTAGGGATGGCACTGCAGGGCGGGACTACCGTACGAAGGAGGCTGGATGCTCCAGTGTCTCCCCTGCGACCCCCCGGAGATGTCACACAGGAGTTGGGCATGTGGCTCTCAGCACAGCTCAGCAGAAACTCCACCAAACCCCATGTCCCTTCCCAGCCGGCTGCCTGCCTCGTTCCCCATCCCTAGCGAGGTCCTGGTGTTTCTGCGGGCTGGAGCAGCCCGGCTGTGGGCACCACAGGGCTGTGGCCAGGGTGACTGTGCAACTCCACCATGCCCTCTCGAGGCTGCTGGGAATTATGGATGAGCCAAGGAGAGGAGCAAGACAGGCTCATCATGCTGGGACAGGTTCCTGTCTCGTTGATTTGCCTGGTGTTTTTCCTTCTGCAGGAATCCCCTCACTCCCCTCCATCCTTCCCAGGCACACAAGCAGGTTTGCTCTTGCACAGGCAAGAACAGAGTCCTTGCACCGTCTGTGGCAAGCCTGGCTCTTGCTGAGGGGAGCCAGGCCCAAGCCAGAGGGGCAGTGCCATCCGGGAGCACCGGCATGGATGAGGAGCAATGCCCCAAGGGGAGCGACAAGACAGAAAGCCCATCCAGCAGACCAAAGAGGGTTAGGGGGCTCCATCCATCCCCATCCCTTCTGGTCCTGTCCCTTCTCACGGCTTTGTAGTAGCTACAGATAAGGTTTACTCAGATTTATGGCACTTTTGAGGAGGTTTCTAGGAAGAGATGCCTTTTGCCCGCTAAATTGCCAACATCTCTCTCTCCTCTCCCCAGGGCTCAGCTCCATGGCTTGACTGACACAGAAGTGTTCCAGCGTCGGAGACTGAGAGAGACAAACAAGCAATTTGCCAGGAAATTATCCTTTGGGATTCCTTCTCTCTACAGTCAGTTTAATTGGGTGAGCTCAGGGTGGCTTTAATTGCTGTGCTCAATGTGCAGCTTCACCTCCTCCTCTCTTTTTTTGTCTCCCCTCTCTCTCTTTCCCCCTCCTCTTTCCCAGCACCATTTATCTTCCTCCTCCTACAGCATCTCCCCTTCTTGTTTTTTCCCCAATATCTCTTGGAAATGGTGACAAGCTGAAAGCTGAAATGCTGCTCGAGTCCCTCAACGCTGACAGGTTCTTTAAGACTTTGGTGCTTCCCAGAGGGTGATGAACTGGTGCGGAGATGCCTTGGATTCGCCCAGGGGATTTGCGACGGCTGCGGCAGCAAGTGGCAAAGCACCTGTTGCCGGTTGTGTGCCGTTTGGTGAAGGCGGTGATGTCCAGTGGGACGTGGGCTGTGTTTTCACACGAGTTGCCTTCCTTCCTGTGTGCGTTGGGGCTGGCATCTCCCAGACGTGCCCTGACGTGGGCTGAGGTTGCAGCAGAGGCTGCAACAGCCCAGCACGGCACTGGGAGCCCCTGGTTGTAGCTGTAGCCTGGAAGATGCTCCCTTATCCCTGCTCCTGTTTGCCAGTTGCTCTTAATATTTTCAAGGGGTTGGAGACCACACGGGGTTCGTGGTCGTCAGGTTTGCGTATGGCAGTTGTGGTGCACAAACGACACCCACTTAATTGGTTTTGGCTTTTGCTTGGTCTCATCCCAGAATTACCTTCAGGGCATTTTCAGGGTCAGATTCTCAGTGGCGTGGATCAGAGGCATCCTGGAGCGCTCCCAGAGAGGCCCCTGGTACGGGAGGGTGGTACGGCAGAGGGGTTGCCTAAACTGCTCTGGGGAGGGCTGCAAGGACAGGGGAGATGGAGAGAGACATTCCAAGTCCATCTCCCCCTCCTTTCTCTGTGGCCTGGAGTCCTTCTACCTGGTACCAACATCTCCCTCCTCTCTTCTCCGCCTTGACCAGAGGACCCCGCTCCCCCCACGCAGCCCAGCTGCAGCTCTCTGCTGCCCCTGAAGGCAAAGCTCCTTGCTGGGGAGTTGGCAATGTGTTTCTGATCCACGTTCAAATATGATGTACTGTTTGGAAACAAGAGGGAATAAGCAAGCCCACTCCCTGGCCAGCAAACACCAGATTTGTGGCTCACTCGTGGTCCCCAAGGACACAGCACAAGCATCCAAGCAGCACTGTGATGAATGAGGGGTAATTTAAAACAGTAGCTGAACTCCAAATTCTGTTTGTAATAAATATATAAACCAGTTAAAAATAAATTGATTAGCCAAGGATATCCTCTTAACACTCTTTAAACTCTAACATCTGTTTGTAATAAATAATTCAACCGGTAGATATTAATGAGGAGGCCAGGCAGGGTGGGAGAGAAGGCTGCTCGGAAACTCATCAGGGACACGGGGCTGCCAAGAACCACGAGCCAGAGGAGCAGCTGTGGCTGCAGCCCCGTCTGTGAGCTTTCCCGGGGGCTCGCTGTGTGTCCAGCCACGTCCCGACTGACAGAGACACGGCTGCGTAGGGAGAGAGGCTGTGCAGGCAGGTGCCCGCAAGGCAGCACACGTGTGCTTAGCGTGTGCTTAGCATGTACCCGCCTGCGCGGGTGCTCGTGCCCTGTGCTGGCACAGCCAGCCCGCGCTGGGCACGGCACAACCTGATCCCTGGGTGCAGCCACGCGTGGTGCTGCGTCCCTGCGGATTTATACACGTGCAGGCGTTCCGTTACGGAGCTTGTCGCGTTCGGTACGTGCACGCTGTGGGCGCTCTTGGTGTGGAAGCCGCACACGTGTGTTTTCTGGCGTAGCCCCGTCCTGCTGCGGGATCCCAGGGAGGATGAGGGTACCCAGCCCCCCTGCCCGGGCTGGCCGGCTCCCCCCGCCGCCGGCAGTCCTGGCTGTGGGCAGCAGAACGGGCTGTCACAGGCTGATAATTGTTGGGTTTCTCCTTTTTTAATCAGTGCTAACAGCTGCTGTGCCCAATGCACGCGGGGCCGCTCCTGGCACTCGCCATGAGCTGTCAGCCCAGGGCCGTCTCCCCGATCAGCTGGAGGAGCCAGCTGGAGTCAGACCAAGGCTGAGAGTGAGTAACGTACTGGGGGGAGTGGAGAGCACTGGCAGCTCCAGATGAGAGATTGGGATGAGGGATGGACCCACTGGTACCCAACCAGGCTGCTTGTCGTCCTCCAGCTGAGCCAGCACTGATGGCATCGTTCTGTTTCTGGGAAGTGCAAATCTTTCAGCATGGATACATCAGGAGAGGCTGTCCAGCTCCCAGTTTAGCCAGTTCTGCACCGGTCTTGCAGGCAGGGACAGAGCTGGATGGGGCCAGGGGCAGGTGAATGTCAGAGCATCAGCCCAGGCGAGGAGCTGCGGGCAGGAGGGCAGGTGATGCGCTGCAGGTTGCTGGGGCAGAGCTGGCTGTCGGTGTTAAGGGTCGGACTGGCCGCAGTGATGAATTGCTTGGTCTGACTGTTAGTCTGATGGTTTTGCTGCTGTCCCATGGCTGTGCTGTAGTCGCAGAGCCACATCCCCGACAGCATCTCCTGGATCCCTCCCATGGGGTCAAATCCAGCCTTGGTGTAAGTCGCTATTGCTCCGCATAGTCCCTGCTCCCATGGGCTCCAGCTGCTGCTGGCTTTCAGCAGAATTAGCAAGAACCAAGCTTATTGCTCTAAAAACTTGGTTCAAAAAAACATTGCCCTTTGTAGTCTGGATGCGTTGCCCCATGCAGAGAGGCCGTTCAGGCACCGAGTGCTCTGTCATGGGTTGTGGGCACAGGGCTTTCCCAGAATACCTCTTGGGGATGCACAAATTGTTTGCACAGAGGTTTTCTTGTTGCACACGTGAACTTACTTGTGCAAACCTGGCCATCACTGCGCTGTGAGGCCACCCAAAAACCAGCAGCAGCAGCAGCTGGGGTGGTTTATTGTTACTGTGAAATAACGGCCAATGATTGCAGTGTTAATCAGGCTCTTTATGGCCCCCTGCACAGCCACCCACATGAAATATTTTGCCTGCTGTATTTTCTGCTGCTCTTTCAGCTGCTCAGCTTCAGCCGTAGGGCCAGCCAGCAGCCTCCCGCAGCAGCAGGCCATCCCCATCGCTTTGGGTGGCTTGTGCCTTGGCTGGCATATCCTCCTGGGAGCAACAGGGTCCTGAAGCGAGCGTGCACCAGCCCCAGACATGCCAGGGTGCGTAAGAGGGAGAGAAGAAGACGGGAGAAATGACTGAAGGATCCTAATTCCGCCTGTGAACCTCTGGGGAGGACCCAGACCTGGGAGATGGTCAGAGGGACAGTGTGGGCAGGAGGGAGATGGACCCTGTGCGTGGTTTGTCATCTCCTGTCTCCCAGGCGTGAGGCTGCTCTCTAACTCGGTTCCTAGCCTGCCGTCTCTAAACATCGGTCCTTGCCTCTCCATCCTCTGCCCAAACAGCTCCCTGAGCTCCTGAGGCCATGACAAGGTGCTTCTCCCATTAATCACCCCCTCCCACTGGTGTCTGCCCAGGAATTAAACTCATTTGTCACTGCCGCCCTGTTCCCACCTGCCCCTCTCCCGGCGTGCTCATCTCACAGGGCTGGCTGCTCATGGCAGCCCCATGGCCCGTGTCCCCCGATGTCCTCAGGCACCACAGGCCTTGTCCTGTCTCCATCTGCTTAGAAATGTCCTAGGGCACGCACAGAGCCACTTCTTCTGGCCCCCACCTCTACAGCCCCATCACGAATTGGGACACCCCCCCCCCCCCCCCAGAACCAGCTGCGTTCAGAGGCAGCTCCCGAGCCCAGCGCTCGCTGGTGCCGATGCACCAGGGCTGAGCAAAGCTGAGACGACCCGTTTGCTCCACCAAAAACCACCGGCAGATGCCAACGGGTCTCTTATTGTCCTTCCTTTCCCAGGGCTGAAGGGGCAGTTTGGCCCGAGTCGTTCTGCAGCCTGACCCCAAGCGTCTCAGCCCCCCCATGCCCCACACAGAACCTCGGCTGGGAGCATCGCGGGGTGACAGGTTCATTCCCAGCCTTCATCCCCCCATGCTGCACTACCTCAACACACTCGCTCAGACCCGCTCTGCTGGCATCGTTCTCCAGCTTGCAGCACAGCCCCTGGGAACGTTCCCCCAGCAGCGAGCAAGAGCCGCTTGTTAATTAGCCTCCCGTTACTCCCGAGCATCCCCTGCAATAACACACAGCTCCTGCCTTTTAACTACCTACAAGCAATCACTCAGTCTCCAATAAAAAGGGAAGGAACAAGCCCCTGGTCGTGTTGTTAGCAATAATTTTCCTGGCTGTTAACCTGCTCCCATACTCTTAATTTTTCTCAGCAAAGCCCCAGATGTGGTGGGGAAGGACGGGAGCCAAGCGCGACTCTGATCCTGCCTCTGACTTGCTGCCAGCCGCCCATAGCCACGCATTTAGGAGTTGTTCTTCCTCCCTGCCCACCCCATGTGCTGGTTTTAAGGGCATGGAGGGTGCAGCCACGTGGGTCTGTGCAAGAGAGACTTCCCATTGCCAGGCGCTTAGCTCAGGCTACAGATTTCTATGAAAAAGGACGGAAAATGTGAATCACTGTGATTAGGGTTTTTTGCGTTAGTCCTAGAAATCACATATCGGCCTCGGAAAGGCAGTTGCTGGGCCTAAACATTTTATAGCACAAGGAAAATACTGTCCTGTCTGAGACACCAGCCTTGCTGGGCTATTCCCAAGAAGCTGGCTGTTTTCTTCTCTTGTTGCCTGTAAATCCCCGACACGCTTAAAGCCTCTCTCCTGATAGGGAGCCTAATGCCTGAGCCCTGAATAAACCTGCTGAAACTCTCCAGCTTAGCGTGCCGAATGTAATGTTCTTAGCCAGCCTCATCGCAGCAAATCTCCATATTTCTCAGGGATAAACACGCACCTCTCCTCCCTCTGTCTTCTGCTTTACGACTGATTTTCCACCGTGGGTGCAGTGTCGGGCTGTAATTGCTGGAGTGATGCTGAGGCCGCTAAAAATGTCTCTTTGTTTCGCTGTACCCCCTGTCTTGCAAGGGGGTTGCACACCCAGTGTGGTTTTCAAACAGCTCTTTCTTTAATGGGAGAGGGTTTTGCAAAGAAGGGAGAGGTTTTTGCAAAGAAAGGAGAGGCGGGGGGAATAAAACCCCTGTGCACCTTTCAGCTGGGCTGGTCCTGTTTGGCGGCGGGGACGGGAGGATGCTGGCGAGGCTGGCAGTGAGTGACAGCTGCCGAGATTGCTGTGTTACAGACACGGTGATGCTGAGGCAAGGAGTGGGATCTCCGTGGGCTGCCAGGCACCACCGTGGTGGGAAGCAGCCATCAGCAATGGTGCGAAAGGCTGTCCTGGGCAGGCTGCATCTCCCCTGAGGTTCATAGCGAGGGTTTGGGATCACTTGTGCCGGCTCAAGCAGGAGCTGCTGAGTTTTACATTGATTCACCTGCACTGGGCTGCTCCTTTTTTTGAATTTCAGATGCAACCAGAGATGAAATCCCCACCCTTGCCCACACCGCTGCCTCTCCCTGTGCTGCTACTGGCGCAAGAAGGCCAAACAGGACTTGAAAACCATGCATGAGAGAGAGAGGGCTGCATCGGAACAGGGCCAAGCTAAGCCAGCTCAGAGCTATCCCCGTCTTGAAAACAACCGGAGTTGTGCTGTAAACCAAGGTGTGTTGGGGCAGGGTATGTTCGAGACCGTTTCAGCAACCCAAGGAGGTCCTGAGAGCGCTGCCAGGCTGGTGCAGCCCCACCAGGAGCTAGCAGTGGTGTCCCTCCTTCTGCACGGGGGTTTGGGCTGTTGTGAGAGTGGTGGCTTGGAGCTGTGGCCACAGGCTCCGCTTGCCCGAGACTCTGTAGCAGCCCGGAGGTGCCAACTGTTCGCTCCTTGCCGGGCTGGCGATGCTCACAGGTCTCCAGCATCTCAGTGCAGAGCAGGTGTGGACAAAGGGAAAAAGAGATGGTGGAAGGGGAGAGATTGGGGAGCTGATGGAAGGAGGAGACAGGCAGGCAGGGATTGTTCCTAAAGCACTGCGGGGGGGAATGAGGATGTAGATCACCAGAACTGGCGAGGGACAGGCCATAAAGCAAAAATAAAAAGGTATTATAATTTATGATGCACAATAAAAATATCCTGGGAACTGGGTTATGAAGAAGAATTCATTCTCTCGCCAACTCTGCGTGTCTTTAAAGATGATAAATGACATTATGATTCTTCCTTATATCTGAGAGCTGGAAAATTCATTCCACCTTGGAGCTCTGTCCATGTCCCCTCCGTGCTCCTCCTGCTCCCCAAAAGACAAGGGCTGCTGAGCCCTGACCTGGCGCGGTCACCCTGCGGGGAAGGTGTGGGTCCCCCAGACCGGGTCTGGGGGTCACCACTCTCGGGGCGCTGTGCCTGGGGTGCTGCAGCAGAGCAGGCATCCACCCCCCCACAATGCACTGAGTTGTGGGTGGCCTCTGCATGTGTGTGTGTGCTACAGGGCTGCAGCCAGGACTTCTGCCAGCACTTTTGTGGTGCTCTGTGTCGCTCCTGTCCCCAGGCGCAGATCCTCCTGCCCAGAGCGCCTGCTGTTGTCCTTTGCACGGTGCAGACGGTGCCTGAGGGTCTCCAGATTAGAGGCTGGATCGCCATCCCACGCAGGGTGCATGTTCGGGGTGAGTGGCAGAAATTCCCTTTATCATAGAGCCATGGGGCCTTTGAACCCAGACCTTGATCCAGGGCTAGAGGGGAGGGCGAGGACCACGGGGATGGAGCTGCTCAGCCACGTGCTGGGGCTGACCCCCTCGTGCTGGCCCCGATTGCCGCAGGAGGAGTTGGCCTCTGCCCAGCTGAACGCTGCGGAGCAATGTATAAACGTGGATTAGTTGTTCACAAGGTGGATTTAAAGAGTTAGGAGAGGAGAATGAAGCCAAAACTTTCTTTAAACCGGCACAGGCAGCCTTGGCATCTCTTCCCTCCCCTCTGCACAAAGCCAGCCCACTGGGTTTCTTCTTTGATAAGAGCCCTTGATGCCTCTGTGCCTCAAGGCACCGAATAAAAGGCTTTAATTACCCACTGCCAGGCACCAGCAGCGCTGCTGACAGCAAGGAGGTGCCTTCTGCCCACACCTTGGGAAGGAAAAATGTCCTACAAAAGGAGCCATTCCCATTTCACGTGCAGAAACATCCACTCCTCCACCGGCTGCTCTGGGCAGTACCTCTGCTCGACCCTCCACACCTCCAGGGCTCATTTTCCAGGGAGGTGGTTCCCCTCTGCTCTCTGTCTTCCACCTCTTGAGCTCTGTCTTCTCCTTCCACCTTCGCAGTGGTTTGTGCAAGCTCCTTGCACGGCTGGGGCACGGGCTCTGCAGGCCGTGGGTGGCTCTGCGGTGGGGTTTCAAGGCACCATCCTACAAAGCCGTGCTGTGTCCACCAGTACCGATGGCCTCTGCACAGTCATGGACACTGGACCTCTCCCCACAGTGCTGTCTGCCCCGGCACAACGCCGTGGCGTGGCACTTGCAGGCTGGCCGTGCCGCAATGCCTCCTGCTAACGGATCGGCATCCCCACGGATGGGTTTTTGGCAGGACAAGCGGGGTGAGGTGGAGCTTGTGCCCTGTGGCTGCATCACCCCAAACTCACTGCCCCACCGTAGGGAATGGCAGGTTGCTTGTGCCTGGCAACGCAAACACTCAGGGGATTCCCGTCTTTCTCCAAAAAATTGTATTAGGAGGGAGATAACGATTATTGCTCCAGCTGAGCGCGCCAAAGGTCAGGAGCTGTCAGCCGCCAGCTGGCCGATCCACCCGCTTGGGCCGGCGGCGAGGCTGGGCTTTCTTGGCACCTGGAAGCTTCCAGCCTTTCCCAGACCCACCAGCAAAGCAGGCAGCTCCTCCGCTGCCAGCCAGCCGGGAACACCTCCCCGGTGCTCCAGCTAAAGCCCCGCTGCGTGACGTGGTCCCCGTCCCCGCAGGGCAGAGCGGGGCTGGGGACGAAGGCAATCACTTCGAGCAGCAAATCCTTGTGGGGATCGACAAACCCTGCTGCTTCCAGGCGCCTCAGTCGCTCCTGGATCCCTTCCTCTGCTCATGCAGAACCTATTAAGCATAGAAGTGCCTCAAGTATTCCCCAAATGAGTCATTAACCAGGTCCTGGTAACAGGTGTTCCTTTAAAAAGGCCTCCGAAGCCTTCAGAAACAAGGGGAGCGGGAGTGCTTGGCTTTAATCATACACCAAAAGCAGATTCATTTTCACAGCAGGATGGCAAGCTGCCTCATCCGATAAAAACACACAATACCGTGGGGAGGTGTGTGCTCCGGTCCCAGCTGCAGCAGGACCGCGTGCCCAGCCAGTGCTCTGCCTTCCCCACTTGTAATTTCTTAATCTAGTTTTGGAATATTTTATGACTCCCGGCTCTCATCTGCTTTTTGTTCGGCACGGCGCTCCTTCTTCCCTCCTCCCTTCTCGCTCCAATTAAATTATGTGCTGCAACCCATTGCTTTCGCCCGGGGCTGCTCCACCTTCTGCTCTGCCATCTCCTCCATCCCGGCAGGCGATGCCAGCCAGCGTGGTGTGCCAGGGGCTGGTGGGCACAAAAAGAGGCTGTGTCGCACCTTCCAGGCCACAGTCCCCGATGGGGATGCTCTTCTCTTGGGCATTGAAAACCATGAGGATCCCGGTGCGGCGCCTTCATCTCCTGCACCCCAGAGCCCTGCTCCGACGGGATGTCTTCACCCACCTTTGGGCTCCCCATGCCAGCCTGAGCACCAGGGTGAGTTCAGGCCCACCGAGGGAGTAGCGTGGGCCATCTGAAAACAGAATTGGTGTTTTCTAAGTCGTATCAGAGAATCTGCTCCTTTCTCTGCGGTTTTCCTCTAGAAGTCTTTATTTCCAAGCAAGTGATGGATGTGACAGCAGGAATGTCCCCCGCTGCCGCCCCTCCTGCTGCTTGGCTCTGCTTTCCCTGCCCCAAGGTTTTCGCCTGCCTTTGTCCATCTGTTGCACCGAGGATGCTGTTGGGGACAGCCAGGGACGCTGCTGTGGCTGTGAACTCAGCTGTTGATCAAACGCTCACCATCTTCACGGTCCTTCCCCAAGGACAGCAGCCCGCTGAGCACAAGGGACCGACGTGGTGCGCCAGCTCCGGCTGCTCGTCCTGGCACTCACCGAAGTACCGGTGCTGGGGGAAAGGTGTAGGAGCTGTACGTGAAGAGGGGAGGGGGTTGGTCCGGCAGGGAGGGTGAATTTGGGGCAGTTCATGCCCCTTCAAGGAGGTGATGGAGCCAAGATGTCCTTTGAGGCTGTGCTGGCCTGTCTGGGCTGTCCCGGGCCATATTGGCTTTATTCACTCCTTCCTGCTAGCCAGGAGCCCATCGCCGAGGAGTTGTGGCTGCGCTCTGCTCCCCTGTATAGCTGGGCTCCCTTGGGTTCAGCCTCAGCACCGCGGTGGGTGATGACGGCCCCGCACCCTCCTCCCATCCCCTTCCCCTGCAGCCCCCTGTGCGGAGGCAGCACCGCTGCTCCCCGGCTCCGCTGTCTCCGCTTCCCTGCTTCGCTTCCGCACGTGCCGATGTGCCGACGGATTCATCGGTGGCTGCGCTTCGCTCCCGGCCCCGCTGCTTCCAGCTGCCAAGAGCAAGATGTTTCCACGCAGCCACCGCTGGAGAAGCCCCAGTGATACCCCTGCAGCCCGCTTCTCCGCTTGCAGGGTGGTAGCCCCCTGGGGTGCACCCCTTGGGGGCTGATTTAAGAGCTGCCTTTGGAAAGAAGTTATTAAGAAGTTGCCCAAACCCAGCCATCCCCGCAGCTTGTCATAACTCCGGGGGTCCTTTCCCAGGGTCTGGAGCCTCTAAAATCGATGTTGAAGGTGTGGAGCAGCTGAGGAGGCGGCAGGGAGAGGATATTGTGAGGCACCGGCTCGTTTTGGAAATTGCTCTTTGCAGCAGCGAAGGGGCTGTGACCACATTTCTGCAGAGGAAAATGGAGAATTTTCTGCGTTTTTATTAACTTGGATTTTAACTGAAGAAATGAGAGGAGCAAAGACACTGAGGATGTTTGGCAGCCGAGCACACACACCCCTTCCTACCTCCTGATGGCTTCTTGGCCACAGAGATTAGAGCACTTGATTTCATTTTGCTGCCACCAATAAAACACACATCGAAGCGGATTTGTGGGGCAGGCGGAGGGAGGGAAGAGAAGCATCATGAGCTGGGAACCAGTGCTGAAGTGGAGGGTGGGGACCAGTCCCATTGGTAACGGTTAAAGAGAGAAGGAGTAATAATCAGGGGTGGTGGGTATTTGGCAAGATAAATGGTGCAGAGAAAATATGCTTCTTGCAAACTTCGCAGGGATAAAAATGATTTAGAGAGACACCATGAAGATAAAAATCATATCTATTCAAGAAAACTCCTCACAAGTGTTATTAATAGTACCCGAGATTGTTACTCTGGGAAGGACTTTAAAATATTGTGTTTGCTTTTCATGTCGGTGCTGCCTGGTTTAATTTCTGCAGCGTGCTCAGCCACAGAGGGCAACAACGCCTGGGCAGGTTGTCGGCAAGCCTTGGAGTGAAGATGAGACGGCAGGGCCATGCAAGCCCTGGGCTACCCTGAATTCAGCTCCTCAGCGTGCTCAGGGACATGGTTTTTGGGTGCAGACGCATTTCTCCACCCTGTCCTGCAGCCATGAGCATCTCCTGCACCCCGAGCTGCCCTTGCATGGTGATGTTGAGGGCTGGGTAGAAGCAGCGGGTACTTTGCTGTGTTGATCCTGACGCTGGTGCTGCTGGACCCTGGCACAGAGCCTCTCCTCACTGCACCCCGTAACTGCAGCCAGGTTGGGGTGAGACTTCAGTGGAAGCCTCCAAGCGCTGGTGCCTTCCGCGCATCCCTTGGGAAGTTGCGCTTTGACTGCGGGATGAAAGGCTTCTCGGGCATCAGAGACCTCCTCCCTGGGTGTTTAATTACAGGCTGTGATCCACTTGTCTCCTCATCTTCTCTTCGCCAACATCAAGGCGCCGCTCAGCCGGGTCCCCAGGCCCCGCTCGTCAGCGCTTGCAGGGGCTGGGTTCCTCCCCGCAGCGGCAGGGACGGGGCGCGGAGCGGGACAGGGGGGAGCGGAGCCGCCCCGAGCACCGTTTGGGGATGTCAAGTTCAGCACAGCAGGAGGACCAGGGGGACAGGCCGAGCGGGCAGATTCTCTTGGAAACAGGGAAAACCAGATCGTTCCCAGTTTCGTCTGCTTCCCCCCAGCCCGGTGGCGGGGATGGCCAATTCCACGGCCCCATTTGCAGCTCAGGACTCAGACGCAGCCCCCTCTGGGGGCTGGGAGAGAGCACGGGGGTTGGGGGGATGTGATGAGGTTGAGTTTTGCTTAACGCTCCCGCTCGCTTGTCCTGCCTCTTCCCAGGACCCCAGACGTCCCTGTCTGCCTCCCTCTCCACTGCTTAACTCTCCGCAGAGCATCTCCTCCCGCCCAGCCTCAATCTCTCCATCTCTGACACCCATTATTCCTTTCCGCGCACCCAGGGGACAGATTATACCTTTCCTCTCCTGCCGAGCTCTTGCACCTTTGAAAACTGTGATCGTGTTTCCCCTCTGTCTTCTTTGAACCGCTCAACCCCAGCGGCCTCCATCCCTGCCCACGGGTCTCGCTTTGCAGCCCCCCCCTCAATCATTTCTGTTGCTCTCTTGGGCTCGTTCCCGGCACTTGACATCTTTCAGCCACATGAAGATTCATTTTCGCTGCCTGGCCTGCCCGTACACCAGGAAAAGGGGGATCGCTGCTGTATTTTAAGCCGGACTGGTTTGAGAGCTGTGAAAGCAGAACTGAGAATTTAATGGCACATTAAATATATGGCTGATTGTTAGGTCCAATTCTGATTTCAAAGCAAATATGGGCTTGGGAATTAAGGGTGAAGTTGAGTTTCTACAAGGCAAATAAAAATTAACTGATGGTGATATAAATACACCCGTGTATTAAAAGCGGGCAAGTGTTTTTTGAAATACACTCAATTAGAGAAGAGAGTGTTTGGGGTTATTTTTAATAAAAGCTTCATAAACACGGCAAAATTTCAAGGACTTACAAACAATAAAAATACACCCAGCTCCAATATCTAACTCTGGGTGTTTATGACTGTTTAGTGCTCCTCGCATAAAATAAAAGCACCGCCACAAATTAAGCCCGTTGCTTTTGCTACCTCTTGTCCCTGATCTCTGCAGGCGGCTCTAAACCCTGCCTGGGAGCGAGGAGGTGGCAAGGGGACATCTGGATGTCCCTGGGGATGATCCCTGGCTCGCTGTGGGATGGAGAGGTGGCCCAAGCTGGGAAATGGGGTGGAATGGAGTAAGCGCAGGGATTATTAGGCAGGGCTGTCCCTTGAATGCAAGTCCCTGGGTGTGGGTGCAATTAAGCGTCACCCCCGATGATGCTCTCGCAGGGTCTATTTATTCTCGAGGGTGTTTGGAGCAAGGACTGGCACTTTCCAGACAGCCCAGCGCTGGGGCTGGGCCGGAGTGTTGGTGTTGCTGTAGCACAAATGCATGAAATAATAAAAATTGGCTAAACTACCTTTTTACCTGCTTGATTTGCACTTTGCATACGCAGCACTTCTAGAAACCTGCTTCTGGTTTGGGTACCAAAGAGGGAGCTGAGGACGATGAAACCCAGCCCTGGCTCCCCAGCAAGGAGGGCTCGGGGCTCGCGGGGTCTTGCCTGGCCGAGGCTCTTTCTGCAGCTCGCTTCGGTCCAGAAAAAATCCCTAAAACGAGGCAGGAGGGGGAGAGAAAGAGGAAACCAGAAAAAGGAAAGCTCCTGCTTCAGGGAACGTTCTCCTCTGTTACCAAACTTCTCGCAAGCACGAAACAACAAAGAATTGAAACGCGGAGATAATTAAGGACGTAATTGTACACACACAACTGCTTAATTAAGCTTTTCCTCTTTAAACCTGACAGAATCTGCTTACAAGGTGCGAGCGCGAGGGGAAGCTCCCCATATGCCGGGCCATCTGCACCGCAGGCGGGGGAGGCGAGACAGCCCCATCGCCGCAGCCCGGGGAGGAGGAGGTTGCCAGAGCGCCAAGGAAAAGAGCATCCCGGCCCCGAATCCGGCCAAGTGCCGGTGGCTGTCTGTCGGTCCCACGTGTCCGTCAGTCCCATGTGTCCGTCAGTCCCATGCATGTGCCTGCCTAGGGTGGGACTGGCAGGTCGCTGTCTCCTTTTTGCTGTGGAAAAGCACGGAGCCATCCCAGCTTTGAGCTCCTCTCCCTGTTTCATGCTCCTGCGTGGGATGTGGGGGATGAGGACAGACAGACAGCGAAGATTAATAAGTGAAAGAAAAAGGGAGGGGGACACCTGACCCAAGCTCCTTCTTTCTGAGATTCAAATTAGAGTCATAATGCTGTTAGGAACACGATTCAGAGTTTATGAACATGTTATTTATATTGATTTATCCCCGCAGCCCTCAAGACTTCTTGAAAATAATTAGGGTTGACATTGCCAACGCTCGAGCTAAATGTTGATATCATATAATGAAAATTGCATGCCTTGGCTCTGCCTGGCAAAGGCGGCGCGCTAAAGCAAACACGAACATCTGCAGCTTGCACCCTGCACAGCTCCTAAATCAGACACTGCAGCTGATAGTGGCACCCGGGAGGACACGTGGCCACGGGACAGGGCACCTGGAAACCCTGACTTGTGGCTCCTGCTGCCCCCAGCCCCGCTTGGCTGCAGGAGCCAGTTGTCTGAGGGGCTGTGGCAGCCCCATCGCCTCCATCCCAGCTCCGATACTGGGATAGCCCCACACATTGCTGCATCCCGCATCCTCGCCGGGACGTGCAGCCCAGCCCTTCCACCCGTGGCTGCACTGCCATGGCAGACATCTCCATCAAACAGCACTGCTTTTTCTTTGCCGTATAGTAGTTTTATTAAATTTTTTCCTTTACTTGGCTTATAACAAGATATGACACATGTACCCGGACTAGGAAGGTATATTATGGCCTCGCCTGGGGCCAGGAGACGCGGCTCCAGATTTAGCGCACGTGCTCTCCCCATTAGGGTGATATTTGCTCGAGCTGCTGTGGAAGTGGCTCCCTGGGGACAGCCCATCTCCTCCATCGATGGAGAGGGGCCGAGCTGCGTCAGCTCTTTCTCTGAACACGGAGGATGCCCTCCATCGAGCTGCTCGGTTACTTGTAGATAAAACCCCGCGGGTTTTCCAGCTCAGGGATATCAGTTTCTCTCAGCACTTAGCAAGAGGTGTCATCCTGTAACTCAGCCCCTGTGGAGGGGACACCGGCACGTGCTTTGTCCCTGTGTTTGGGGGTGTCACATCTCGCTGTCCACCCCATCCTGGGCTGATGCCAGAGATGAGAAGCTTTGGGATCGCCGGGATGACCGTGCACACAGGCATCCCTACGGAGAGCAGCACATGGGGAACGGAGAGTCCAGCCCAGGCTTTGCACGGCAAAGCTGGTGGGATTGGGGGAGCAATTCAATTAGGTGCTCGACGAGGCAAGGAGAAATGAGATGGGTCGTGGCTGCACCAGGGATGTGCTGGGAGAGGCAGAACAGGCGCGATGGCAAAGGGCAAAGCTGGATCCTGGGAATATCCATCTTTAGTGTCAACAAGCGGTAATGGAGATGAGAAGCCTGGCAGCCCCACTTGCCTCCAAAAGAACAGGGAAAAGGCAACACGAAGCTGCTGGGGAGGGAAGGGAGCGGAGAAAGCCCAGCTGGGGGTGGGGGGGGGCAGCCCTGGGGGGTGTGAGATGGGGGCTGAGCCCCAGCTGGGGCAATTTGGGGATTAGCAGCAGGTAGGGCACACCTGGGGCTTTGCCCTCGATAAAGGGCCTGTTGTCCCATGGGGAGGAGGTTTTGCAGGGAGAGGAGGTGGTGAAGCTGCGCAGAGGCTGTCAGGCTGGTAGGGTGCTCCTTGGCTTTAGTAGAGCTCCGGGTAGGACCTGGGCAATAGCCCCCGGTGCTGAGATTTGGTACTTGCCCCTTCTGCTGAGCCAAGGCTCTTTCTGCAGTCAGGGGCTGGGGTTGAGCGTTTTGGTGCGAGCTGAGCTCGGCTCCGGGGCTGGCTTTAATTACGTGCGGCGCTCGGTGCCACCCCTGCGAGCCGGGCTGTCGGCTGAGCCATCGCTCATCTCGTCCAGGTTAGCTGCGTCCCACCCGCGCCCGCTCTTATCTTGCTGTTTATTGCTGTAAATTATTGAAGTCAGAAAGGCTGGCTCAGCAACGGAGGCTGGAGGAAATTTTTGCACATCTATCAAAGCGCCGAGTCCCACTCCTGTCTGTGTTTATCGCTGGCTGTGTCACCTTGTGATGGGCTCGCTGCTGGGCTGAGGTGGGTGGTGGCGGCTGCACGAGCGACTTGTGCCTCTCCGGGGCTGCCCTAAGTGGGGCAAAACTCTGTGTGTGGATCCAGCTCTGCAGCAGCCCCTGTTGTGTCTTGTTGGCTGTGGGGTGGGATGGGGCCAGAGCGGTGATGACAGCCTGGTGTGCTGGGGCCGTAAGCACGGATGAGCTGGGAAGCTGGAGAGGGTAACTCAGCAGTGGGGTGTTGCAGGTGGGTGGGGAGAAGAGGTAACATTTTGTATTGTTTCTGCAAGGGGATGTCTCTTCTGGAGACCCCCTGCATGGCTCGATTTTTGGGAGTGCTAGTGCCCCAACACTGCTGAGAGCTCAGGCCTTAGTGTGTCAGGATTGGAGCTGCCCAGTACTTCAAAGAAATCTGTTGTCTTGGGCCAGCTGCAAAAAAAAAAAAAAAAAAAAAATCCCTCTTTGTCTTGGGGAAACGTGGCTTGTCCCCAGCACTGCAGTGCCTGCCCTGTGCTGGCCCAATCCTGGCAGCCACCCCTGTGTTCCCATCGTGGAAGTGCCCTCCTCTGGAGATACAATGGCTGGGTCCCCTGGGCGTCGAGGGGAAAGTTTTGTTTGTGTATTTGTTCCACTTTAATTTATTGAAGTGGCATGGAGACCTGCTAATGAAGTGTTGAAGATGGATTGTGGCTGGGTTGTGTTACATGGGGCTCATAGGATAGTTAATTACCCTGGGAAGCTCGAATGCAATGAATACTTCATAAAGCAAAAGCCAACAGTGAATTATTCATTATCCATTTATCAGGGGCAGCTATGATAAACCCTCTGGGACAGGGACTGAGCGTGGGCTCCCTTTCCCAGCCCCCAGCAGACATGGGCCAGCTCATCTTCCCCTCTGACGTGGGACCCACCGGGGCAGGGACCCTGTGGGGCTCCTCTGGGGAGGGATTTTGGGGGAGACCTGTTCCCTATTGTTCCGTCATGCGCTACGCCACGGCAGGCACCTGAAAAGTTCAGCAAAGCGCTGAGAAGGGGGATTGGAGACACAGCCAGGGAGCAGGGTCGGGCATCTCCCTGCAAGGGAAGAGCAGGACAGGTTGTCTGCAGCCGTGTGTCCCCTGGAAGGACAGGCACTGTCCCTCCATGAGCTGGAATTCAAGGTGGCAACTTGGTCACTGCTGCAGGGGTACCCAGGGATGAGGGGAAGGGAGAAGAGGCAGGCAAGGAGCCAGGCACCGGGCAGAGAGGCATTTTGAATAGACCTGGCTGGCTAATTTGCTTGACCCGTCCTAACCAGGGAGAAATGAAGATCCCGCCCGAACTCTGAATCGTGCTTAAGGAGAAAAACCTGGGGAAAAGGAGCTGCGGTGGAAAACTCAGAGCGTGGGTGAAGCGAAGGACTGGGCGGTCTGTAAATACCCGCTCGGTGCGGTGGCTCGCAGGGCTGGATGGTGCCTGAGCAGGGGCCGGGCTGTCGCATCCCGGCTGCTACAAGAAATAGGCTTTGCTGCCATCTACCTCTCCCGGGCTCCCCGGCAGCCGGCCTGGGTGCCTTGGGGGAGGTTGTGGGTGCCGTGGGCTGCCCTGCTGCTCTTGGGAGTCCCAAAACATCCTGGCCTGAGACGGGAATGGTGCTGGGAGGCTTTCAAGGGGGAGCACTTCGGTTTCCCCTCTCCATCCCTCTGCTTTGGTCAGTGGTGGCTCTTGCACCGTGGTCTTCCTCCGGCACCAGCCCAAAGGCAGCTCGCTCCCTTCTGGTGCAGGGTTTAAGTGCCTCCCTGATCTCCGTGCCTCGGGAGGATTTTATGGGGGAGAAGGAGCAAGAGCTGGTGGAGAAACATCCCCTTGATAACCCATTTCATCAAGCCAAAATGCCATGTCCTTCCAGCGTGACCTCCAAGGGCACGCAGCTGCTCCGCACTCACCCTCAGCATCGCCCAAAGCAAGATGTGGCTTCACTCAAGCCCTGCCAGGCGAGGCAGCCCCCCCCCCGCCTGCACGCCCTGGGCACTCGCCTCACTCCATTTCCCTCCCTGCTCCCCACTTAATCCATTTTTTGGGTACAGGCAGGGCAGCCCATGCTGCACATCTGCATGGCACAGCTGGCAGGGCACTTCTGGGTGGGATATTCCCCTACAACCTCCAGCCAAGCCTGTTCCCTGCTGTGTCTGATCCCGCTGGATGGAGATGCAGCAGCGATGGGTTGTCCTGGTCCTTTCCCTCCTGCGGCATTGGCTCTGCTGCTGCATCTTAGGGCTTCTTCAGTGCTAAACCGATGGCAGTGCCCAGTTCAGGCCACCCCCCACCTTTTTGTGCTCAATTTGTAGTTTTGTGTTATCCCCCAAAATCTGTGCTCCTGCTGATGTTCTCTAGACCTTAAAGAATATTTAACCACCTGGTAAATTATTTATCCCTCTGAGGTTTTGTGCACTCGGGGCAGCTCGCAGGGCTCCTGGAGAATTAACTAGAGCCATAAATCAAAGAGACGTTTGAGAAATTTCCCATTGCTTGTGCTGATGGCGGCCTGGCCCCTGAAATGCCACTCGTAGGTTGGGAGCCGGGTGCTGCCACTTGCTGCTATTACTTGTTTAGGAGCTTGTTAAATTTAGAAGTTAAATAGACTCCAGGAAACGTATGAGACGCACCAAGTGCCGGCTACGGGGGAAATTGGGTGGCTGCCACCCCCTAATACTCCTTTTTAAGGTATGTTTTTTTTCAGGCTTTGCAAAGCGCCGCCATCAAGCCGGTTGCGAGGGCGAAGGCAGCCGAGGGCGGCTCGTGGGCAGCAGCAAGGTGTTGTGCTGTAGGGAACTGGGACAGCAACGCTGCCTGCCTGGTGGGTGGGAGATGGGATGGTGGGACTGCAGCAGCTCCACTCACATAAAGCGTGGGGGGATGCCCCTGATGCAGAGAGGGGGGCAGCCTGATGCCCCCAAGGGGCTGTCGGCAATGCTGGGCACATAAAAAGCTGATGGCTTTTACCCGTTATCTCGCAGAGCAGCTGGGGCAGGGATGGAGCAAAGTCTCTGCTGTCTCTCTGTGATGCCCCAGCCACTCGGGAAGGCTGCCTGCGCTTCCAAGGGGGCCAGCAGCTGATGTGCAGCGGCGATTTCTTCGTTTGAGTAAGGCTTGTCCTGGGTGGCCCCGACAGGGTTAGGAATAAAAGGAGGTACAGGGAGGAGAAACCCAGCAAAGGGCTCAGCCTGCCAGCCTTGTGGCTTATTTATTCACACACTAGAGCTGAGCTGAGGATGGGAATTCGGGCGGTCTCGGCAGGGCGGTGCATTTGGTTTTGCATGGGATGCTTGTGGATGCCTGCTGCAGCAGCAGCTGGGCTGGAGCAAGGCAGAGCCCTGCTTAGGCATGCATGCAAAAACTCTTCAGTAAGGCAAGGCAGGGAACAAATCCTGGCTCTCTGATGTCTCTTCACAGCATCGTATGGAGTGGAATGTCTTTAGGAGTCACCTCTGGGCAAGGCCTCTCAGTAAACAAGCTGTCAGGCAGTGCTGCCACGTCCTGGGCAGCGAGCTCTGGGCAGCAGAGAGGCAATGGTGCCCGCAGAGCTGTGCTGACGCCAAGGGACACCCGTGGGCGTCTGCACTGAAAGGATGCTGCTGTCTTGCTGAAAATCATACAGATTGCCCTGGGCCCTGAGGTCTGTGGCTCATTTCATGTGGCTTCTGTATTTTTTTAATGGGTTTTTTGTATCCTTTACATAGCCTGCAGGCTACAGATTGCATCGTGGATGTGAGTCAGGGGCATCTCTCCCCTCCTGCTCTGTGCCCGCAGCAGAAGGGAGGAACGTGGACCTGGGAGCTTGGGGCACCCTGGGTTTGCAGGAGGAGGCTGCTTGGCTGCAGTGCTACCAAGACACCATCCCCAGCCACCCCAGCGAGGGCTCTCCAGAGGCTCTGAGCTGGACGTGGCTGTTTCAGAGTGCGTGCTGGGTCTCCATTTGTATCCCCTACCTCAACAGTGCCTTTTCCTTTGGGTCCCCTGCCTTCTCCCCATGCTGGAAGCCTTCTGCGGGGGTGGCAGACAGGCGTTTCACCTTTCCTGAGACATCGTGACTTTCTCTGCCGTCAGTGTTTTTCCAGCAGAAGCCACCTGCATCACTTCTGCTCCCGAGCAGGAAGAAGCTGCCTCGAGAGGCCGCTTTCACTGCTGACCACGGGGTGCAAATCATTTCTGTGACGGCTTTCCCTTTGCTGTCAAAATCTCCTGCTTCCCCTGCACCATCTCAGCGAGATTTTAAGTGTGGTTTGTCCTTATTCCCTTCCTGCACTAAATCTCAGGCCCACCCCAAGGTGCACGGTGGCACCTGGGACAAGCCCACATGCACCCACAGCACTGGGATCCCCAGGGACTGTGGGAAACCTCCTCCCCCCTCGAGACCAGGGCAGGGTGTCCGAAGAGAGGACACGATCTGCTGCCATGCAGTCAGACAAGCCCCAACCCCACCTTCCCTAAGAAACTAATTCATTTGTCTCCCTGAGTGATGATGCAAAGTGCAGCCAGACCCCAGAGAGGGGTTTTCTCCCTTCCTGTGCTGCCCCTAGCCCTGTGCAGCCAGCCTGGCTCAGTCCTGCTGTTTATCCCCCATAGAAATGAGAATTTCAGTTTATCACGTCTGCCTGGCAGGCAGCAAGCCACCAAGTGAGCGAGAAGGAGCCTGCAGCAGCCAGCTGGAGAGAGAGCTGGGAGAAAGCGCTAGGTAATAGAGGCATTTATTAAAGGAGGGAGGAAATTTATATGCTATTCCTGCTTCTTCAGCTCTCAGTCATCGCCAAGGGGAGAGGAGGAGTGGGCAGCTTGCGCAGGAAATAGCCAGAAGTCTGTTTTCTGCCCATTTGTCAGTCTGATGAACAAGAAAAATATAGGCGGTCTTGATGAAGGACAAATAGAGAGTCTGGAGGAGGCTGGCGCGTGTCTCTCCATCGCTGTTCAAGGCCATGAGCAGCCCCAGAGTCATGGGGAAGCCACCCTGGACACCAACACCCCTGCCCCCCCCGGGGCTGGGGGCTCCTGCCACTGTGGGGCTGGAGGCACCCGAGGCTCCTGTGTTGGTGGCAGCGAGCTGTGAATGGGAGAGCAGGGGTGAGGAGGGGGTGGATGGGGTGGGGAGGAGAAAAGGGGCTCTGGAGGAGAGCCCCGGCAGCGGGATGGGGACAGTCTCTGTGTCTGGAGCCATCGCTGCAGTCTGTGCATCTGCCCTTAGCAAGGGCCCCCCTGCCTGTTGGTTTATCTAAAGTGTTTGGCATCTACCAGAGAAGAGCACTAGGGAGTAAAAAACCCACCAAGTATTAAGTGCTAATAATTCCCTACTTTTATTTGCAGTTATCCACCTACATGAAAGAGGCTGGGTTTTTGCTGACACTTTCTTGCTGGAAATTGAATGCTGCCTGAATCATCCATCCAGGGCCATTTGTTCATAAAAGTAAGGAATTGCTGTGTGAATCTTTTTATTGCTGCTAACTTGACACAGGCAGCGGTGATGGATTCTGAGAGCCTTTGCACAGGCTGGGGGTGTCCATGCTGGGAAATGGCATAAATGTGGGTGCTCGTGCACCCTCCCCCGGGGTGCAAACACTGCCTGGGTCCCCCTGGGTTCAGCCCCATGGAGGATAGGTTGTTGGGGCTGTGCAATGTGCCCCTGGCACATCCCCTGGCACTAGCAGGGGGAAATCTTGGCTTCTCCCAAGCTGTAAACCCAACAACTCTTCCCCTGAGGGGCAGCTTCTCCCCATGGTACCAAGGTTTGTACAGCCTGGAGCAGGGCTGGGGGGAGATTTGAACTCCCCAGCCCTGTGAGTGTGATGGCACAGAGGGAAGGAGGGAGTTTTTTAATCTTCATCTTGTTGTTTCCAGAGCTGTTGGCATGGCTGGACAAGGAGATGTTTTTCCTTTGGCAGAGACAAATAGACAGAGCCAGACCCTCTGGCACCCCGGCTGCCGCTTCTGCGCTCAGACGTGCTGAATGTGTCCCAGGAGAAACCCCAGAAAGCAATGTCCCAGCCTGAAGGGGATCAGCCCCGGGGCAGGATGAGTGCTGCACAGCACGGCACCGGGCCAGGACCCCGTCTCAAACCTTGCAGCCCTGCACCCTGCGCCTGTCCCCGTGTTTCGGTGCAGGATCTCGATCTGCAGCTGCAGGGGATTCACGCAGCCGCTGCGGGGCGAGGACCAAAGAATGGTCCCTTGCTGAGATCTCCCTCCTCATCCCTGCGGATGTCTCCAAATTAGGGATGTTATTAACTACAAGCTGCTTTTTCCCTGACTGCTGCTTGCACAAATGATAACTGATTTAAAATGAATTGAGCCAATTACTGCAGTTTTCCTAAAACAGATGATGCCAATACTCTGGTAAGGAGGAGCAATCCCAGCTGCAGCAGGGATAAGAGTTAGACACTGAAATGCCCTTTGGGCCCGAATTTCCAGCTGTCTCTGTTTCCTGGCTAAGTCTGGCTGCTTTCCTCAATTGCATGTGAATTTAGGTAGTAGCAGCCAGGGGCTGCTGAGCATCCTCAGGCCAATGGTGCTGGAGAAGGTGACGGTACCTGCTCTGTGTGCAATTATCTGCTACAAATCAGTGATGCTGGAATGATCCTTGCTGATTGCAAGCATACCAATGTATTTATGGAAAAAGTGGAAAGAGAACTCCTGAATGATTTTGGTTTGTGGGTTTTTTTTTTTTCAAGGTGGGACCTTGGGGCTGGGTTTGGGGATCTCCCAGTTCCTCGGTGCACATGGGGGTTTCCCATATGGGAAAGGTGTGGGTTGTCCAAGGGCTCCTAAAGGGTAGCTCCTGCCCCAGGTTATTCCATAGATATGCCAAGCCTCCCTGCTGTGCCAGATCTGATCTGCATACGAAGTTCATCAAATTTTAAAGAACGATAATTGTCAACTGGATGTTTTGCCCTTGTAATATGGGGAGCTTTAGTGAAAAGGAAACGTAATGAAGGTGTTTAATGCACACTTAACTGCATGAGAATGAGTTAAGGAATCTTGAAATCAGGTTCCTATTTGTCTGCCTTTCCGAATCATGGGAAATACCGATTTACTGGTGCCGGCAGCAGGGACAGCACGCCACGGTCCCAGCAGAGAGGGTGAGCCCAGCTCTCCAGGATGGGGACAGGCCGAATCCTGCACTGCTCCTCAGCCAACTCAGTTGACCACAAGGTCTGAGCCCTTGGCAGGTTTGGCTGGCGCAGGCAAACACTGCAGGCTGAGTTGAGGAAGAGGCTGGGCAGGACTTCCTCACGCCAATAGTGGCAGGTGGCCAGGCTCTGCCTTGCTGAGGGCGGTGAGACTGAGCTTGAACTCTTCCCTGGGCCCATTGTGCTCCCCGGTTTGGCTGCAGCCCCTCAGCCTTGGGTTTCCATCTGCCAGGAGATGCCCCTGGACAGAACAGTCACCTTCGATGCAGCCCACACAAGCCTTTGGAATTGAGATTAGATGAGCTGTTGCAAAATCAATTAATGATAAAACCCTGTGGGCAAAGCATGATTGTATCATTTTATTATGTTGCCATCTGAGGGGTGAAAATACATAGATATACATGTATAAATCTGAAACACTGGCCCAGAGATCTGGGCTCCTGCTGCTTCCCTCTTAATCTCCTATTAAGTGATATATCTTCTCATTGCTTTTGTCAGCTCTCTAAATTTAATAACTGAACTAACCATCTTCTCCTATTGTTCGCATATAAATAAGTGTTGGATCAATAAAGAACATCTTTAAAAGCCCCTGGATTTGAAAAATGAGGAGAGCATGGCCTGGCAGGCAGTTGCAAGAAAATTATGACTTCACACCTCTGAAAAACAGTGTTTAAAACAAGGATGAGTGGACGAAAAAGACAAACCCTTTCGCTGAGATGCTTTCTGCTGCCAAAAGGTGGAATCGATGAGGACTACATGAGGTTTCAGCTTTAGGTTGCAGATTGCCCGGCTGCTGCACCTCTACAGTTTTGGAGAAACCAGTGCTGCAACTTGGATGGCTTGATTATTTTTTTTTTGCAGGGGTTTGTTGAAGGCGAGGCGAGCATCACCACCAGGGGCTGGAAGCAGAAGCAGAGGGGTTGCTCTCTTGGGATGGGTTTATCTTTTTGTTGCCATCTGCAGCCTCTGCCCCAAATGCAGCAGCTCCTCCCTTGCATCGTGGATGACTTCAAGCTGCCCGCGCCTCCGAGAGCATCCCCAGCCAGCCACACTCGGGGCACCGCATGTGCTCAGCTGGTCCAGGCTGTATCCACCTCGAGAAGGCTCCTTGCAGCGCGGTAGGTGCACCAAGGAGGTAAAACTATTCTGCTGGAGATAATCCCCTCTGCGAAGCATCCCGGGGGCTGCAGGGGCAGGCTGGGCGCTCAGGACCTCTGCCGGCTTCGCAAAGGGTGCTGGCTGGGCCGCTGCGGTGTGGCGGGCAGTGGCACGTCTGGCAAGGCAGCCGGCTGTCGAGCGCAGCTGGGGGCGGCCAGAACGCATCGCTGCCAGCATCTGCCGCTGCCCAGCAAGACGCAGCACCGCGGGACCGGGGCACTCTGCTCCATCCCTATCATGCCCGTGGGAAATTCGTCCACCCTGAGGTGGACCTGTCCCCGCAGTCCCAGCCCCGTCCCTCCCCGCACCGCAGCCGCCGGTACCCACTTGTAGGCGAGCGTGGCACTGAAGTGCTGGCGGATGTAGGCCTCCAGGACGGCGTTGAAATGCTGGAACTTCTTGTCGGCCACCAGCCCCACGATGAAAACCTGGGGGGGAGCGGGCAGTGGGACGGTTTGGTGCAGGCAGCGGGATGCCTGGGGACAGCCAGGTGCCCGCAGCCACAGCCAGAGCGGCATTGACCCCTCGTGGGGGCTGCTGGGGCTGCCAGAGCCCCCTGCACGGCCGCCCAGCCTGCCAGGACGGGCAGACCTCCAAGGTGGAAAGCCCAAAACAAGCCCTGAGCCCAGCAGCCACAGGGCTCCTCATGGCCAGCTTGTGCAGAGCTGGCACCATCACTGACCCTGGGTGTCTCACGGGAGCCGTCCTGACCCCAACCCTCCCCTGGTCCTGTCACTGGGGTCACTCTTGTCTCGGTGTGGGAGAAACGCCTTTGAACCTTGCTGGAACTGGCCCCCAGAGGGACAATGTCCCTGCGAGTCACAGCCCTGCCCTGTGCTCGGTCAGCTGGGCTCTACTGGCCCGAGGCACGGCGGTGGGGTCACGGGCTGCTGTTACCCCCTTCCAGGGCCTGCTACGTCGTTGTGAATTCTTCCAGCGTCGCTGCACGGCAGCAAAAGGTGAGCAGCCCTCAACTGTAACAGCAGCGTTTAAAAAAAGAAATAAAAAAGAAGTGTGGGGGGATACAGAGCCCGGCACTGTGCTCTGTTCAGGGCGGGCGGTTATGGAGGGTTGCGTTCACGTTATATATTGTGCTCAAAAGTCTAGGGGGTGAGATAAGCAATGCCGAGGAGGCCTCCCTCGCACGCAGCGTGTTCAATCACTCACTATAAAAAAGCCCCGGTGCCTCCGCTCCTCTGCTTCTCCCTCGCTTCAAAGAACAAAAGGAAATGGGCTTCTCGCTTTGTAGGCGAAGGAAAGGAGGCTCCCGAGACCCGGGGAGAGCGGGCCATGAATTATTCAGCGTAGCTGTCTGCGCAGGAGTCGTGCCAAGACCTGCTCCTGCAGTGACCCCCAGCCTCGGGCCCTGGCTGGGAGCCTCAAATTTGGATGGATGCAGGCACAGTCCTGCTGGGTGCGAAGGTGGGAGGGAGCCCGGAGAGCTGGGGCTGGGGGCAGCATCCTTCCCCAGGGCACGGCTGCGCTGGTGGTTTGGAGCTAAAGGTGGTTCCCTTTCCTGCACTCCCATCCCAGGGGAGAGCCTTGGGCTTCCCACTGGTTTTGGTTGCTTTGGACCAAAAAAGGAGGAAAAATGCCTGAGAGGGGGCACGTGTGTTCTGGATGGGGAGCGTGGCAGAGGGTGAGAGCCCTGGCAGCAAACGCGTTCGGGATTGCTCTCCAGCCAGCTCGGTAACAAATTCACTGACACAGGGAACAATTTTTCCCTGACTCTGCCAATTCCTTAACGACGCTGACTCGAAGGGCCCCGCAGGGAGGGGAACTTGAACTCCACAAAAAGCTCTCTGCTGAAGCTTTATTTAAAGCTGTGAGGGGGATGCTTAAATATTAAAGGATGAAAAAATGATAGCTGGTGGTCAGCTGGGCAGTGAGGGCCGTGGTACAAGCGGTGGCACCAGGTGCCCCGTGCCCTGTTTGTGTCTCTCTTTGCCTCTAAACCCCTTTGGTGCTCCAGCTAACGGGACTGTCACCTTGCTGGGGATGGTCACTGCTCTTCCCCAGGTGATCTGGGCTGGTCTAACCCACAGATTCCCCCTTCCATGGCTTTTGAGACACCTCTGGGCTTGCGTCTCCAACAGCAGCATTGCGTTTTCTCGGCTGGAGACCAGCATCTGGTCAACACAGCCCAAGAGAAAGGACAAGGACTGAGCATCTGTATTTTTCTCTGTGCTGCTTCTGTTTATTTCTTATTTTGTAATCCCTACTTCTTGACTGTAGAAGTCCTTGTGCTGACATGATATTATTTATTTATAAAATATGTACAGGAAAGCGCTCGGGTACCGGTCCCACCCTCCAAGGTTGGCCGTGTGCGTCCAGCCAGCAGGAGCGGAGGTGAAAGATGGTTTCTCTGCCTTGGAGTCAGGAGGAGGAGGAGAAAGGAAAGGGTTGAGAAAGATAGAGACTTCAAAGTACATGAGCAAATATTTACAGGTTCCAAGACAAAAAAAAAATATATCTACAGTGTTGTCTTGGGGATACAGAGAGTCGGGCTTGAAGCGAAGCCCGCTCACAGCTCCATTTGTTATATTGATTTATAAAGACTACGGGTATTGATTTCCACTGGCTGCGCCGGCAGCGGGGTGCGCAGCTCTGGCGAGCCCCAGGCTCAGGCGCTGGCAAGGGGCAACCGGGACCGCTCCAGCCATGGGTTTGTGCTTCTGGGGTTTTTGCAATGGTGCTTTGTCGATATACTTAATTTTTGTAAATGAGGGCCGGATGCTTCTGCGACGCTCCCTTGAGCACCAGGGAAAGGGGATGCTAGCAGGGAGGAAAATATTGCAGTTTGGGGTTTCCCATGGATCACTGCAGTTTTAACACACTGTGAACAAGTAGGGGGGTTTGCTGGTGCTTGGGGCAAGTAGGGACAGTCCCCAAAAGCTGACCAGCTCCTGGGAGCTGGGGAAGGGGCCTGGGCACCCCTGCAAGGGGCTGTATCGGTGTGGAAGAGCTCAGGGTGCTGCTTGCACCATTGGGCGCAGGGGTGTCCCAGCGAGCGTGCAAGGGGCTGGGGGTCTGCACACGGAGGGGGGGGGAGCTACTGCAGTACGTGCACAGCTAACTGCTCGTGCAGGGGAGGGTGTCGGCGCACAAGGGAGCGACTGCGTGAAATGAGACTGTGGGTGCGTGGGTGCCTCGATCCCCGAGCACGGTGGGTCACCCCAGTTCAAACTGTCCATGGTCTATGCAGGTGATACTTGGCTGGAGGAGACGGAGGAGACCTCGGTCTTGCTCTGGGATACAGTGGAGGAGACGTCTTCATCCCCAAAGGGGTTCTTGCCGCAGCAGATTGTGGTGATCATGCAGTTACGGAACTGAAGAAGGGAGAGAAATGGAGAATGGTGGCATCAGGGGCAGCGGGGACATGCTGCGTGACCAAGGGCCTCCAACGGCCTCTGAACTTGCTGCTCGCCCCCCCCAGGCTGAGATTTAACCACTTCTGGGAAAGAGCAAGGTGCCTTCAGTGACCCCAGACATGTTGGTAAGCCAAGGGCAGAGGCTCACCCTGCGTGACATGGGGCATCTCACCTGTTTGTTCATGAGGACGTAGATGATGGGGTTGTAGAGGGAGGAGCTCTTGGAGAAGAAGGCAGGCACTGACATGAGCGTGGCGGTGAAGTCCGCTCCCTTGTTGGTGAAGATCCAGAACGCCACCACGGCGTAGGGTGTCCAGGCCAGCATAAACCCCAGCACCATGAGGATCACCATCCGCGTCACCTCCTTCTCGGCCTTCTGGGTCGTGGCTGATTCCTGCTGCTGGGCAGCTGCCTGCGGGCAAGGGGGTGGTGAGGGGCACCCCACAGCTTTCCGCCCCTAGATCACCTCCCCTCTCCTCCCCAAGCTGCCCACCCTGTCCCCGTTCGTCCCCTCCCAACGTTACCTCTCGGACTTTGCAAATGAGGCGCCCATAGGAGAAGAAAATGACCACGACTGGGATGATGAAGTGGATGATGAACATGTAGAGGACGTAGGACTCGTTGTGGTAGTCAGGGTTGTGGGTGTAGTAGTCGGGGCCGCAGGAACACTGCATCCCCTCCGGCATGTATCTGCCAGTGAGAAAGGTTAGGATCTTCACCAGGACCCTTCCTGGGGGCAACAGGAGGGGCTCAACCTACGGACCGAATTCCCCGAGGATGGGGGATGCCCGAAGAGTGGCGTGTGTGTTTTGAGTGAGCTCCTCCCTGGTTTCTCCGCTGTGCCCCGTGCACCAGGTCTCGCTGGCTCTGCAGCGCCCAGCTCCTTCGGGGCCAGTGTGAGCCACGCCGACGTGTTGCACTTGGCCATGTAGCATCAGTTTGTTGTGACGCTCCCTCCCTCCCACGGGGAACAGGTTATTTGTTTCCTTCCTACGCGGCCGAGCGCTTGCCTGCCGGGAGCCACCTGCTCTCCCTCTGCGGATGGAGGGATGCCGAGCGGGGATGAGAGACACCAGCTTGGTAGGTCCAAGCTCTTGAAGGCTTCATCTCCGCGGCTGCACGGGGTGGAGGGATGCACAGACTGTATCTGGAGGGGCCCTGGCTCAAAGGGACGCAGCTCAGGTCTGCTTTGGAGCCAAGGGCCGGCTGCCTGGGCAGGGATCCCAGTTCAAGGCTGGAGAGGGACCATCTGGCTGTGCCTCCACCGCAGGTGGATGGTAAAGGGACTTTGCTGCCCCAAAGCCACCTCCTGCATGTGCTCAAAGGGCTGGTAGGGACTTGCTATGACCCCACAGAGCAGCTGTGCAGTGGGGTGTCAGGAGGGGCCAGAGCTGGAGCATTAGAGAAATCACCTCCAGCTTCTCCCTTAAGCTCCGGGTGGCCTTTGGCTGCTGCATCGGCTCCTGGCCAGGGATGTGGGTGCGTGCCAGAGCCAAACATGGGCTTCAGCTGCCCAGAGGCCACACTCGCTCGAGCCTAGTGAGCAGCCTGTGGTCTGAGCAGCCAGCGTTGCCTCTGTTTTTGTTGGGTGGCATTTGTTGGTGGAAGGCTGAAATGTGCTGCAGTGCCGGGAGCAGGACAGATGGGCTTGGGGCAGGGGTGCTGGGAAAGGTGCTGCAGGGCTCCCAGGAGCAATGCTGAGGTGGCAGCACATCAGCAAGGCCAGGTTTGCCTCCCCAGAGCAGCCTTGCTTGCTGGCCTTGTCATCCAAACGATTTTTAGTGTCTGCAGAGAGAAATGGACCCTTCACAGCACGGCTGAGATGAGCTGTGCCTGTCAAAGAGCCTCTTTCTCTGCGGAACATAAAGGGAGCACAAAGGGCTATTGCAGCTGGAGATGCTGAGCCTGTAGGTGCCTTTGGTTAAGAGACACCAAGCCACTGTGAGATTGACTGCTGAGGTCCCATTTCTGTTTTGATTCACCCTATCGCCCTTGTCACCTGGAGCCCAGGGAGTTTCACGTCTGAGCCACGAGTGCATCTCCTGACCCGCTAGGATGTTTGCACGGCATCTGGGGCTGCTGCTCAGCATCCTTCGACTCACCTGGACCAGCCGAAGAGGGGTGGAGCGGCGCAGGAAAAGGCCATTATCCAGGTAAAAGCGATGCCCATCATGGCGTGGGTGGCGGAGAAGCGGAAGTTTCCCATGGGTTTGCAGACGACGATGTAGCGCTCTATGGCCAAGACAACCAGGGACCACAGGGCGACTTGGCCTGCGGGAGGGAGAGAAAGCGAGAGGGTACGGTGGTGATAAGAGCTCCTCTGGGCTTGATCTTCCTTTCACGGTCTTGTGGTTGCAGTGAAGAGCAGAGGGAACTGAGAAGTTGGGGATCAGCAAGGGATAACCAGCATCCTACTCAGTAACTGAGAATCTCCCGGCTGTAACGTGCAAAAGGTCTGAGAGGCAAAGGGAGCGCCTGTGCTGCAGTGGGATGCTGGTGATGGAGGAGAGGGATCATCATGGGGTTTTAATAATTTAAAAATCAAGGAGGTGGGAATTCCACCTGGGCGTGAGGAAGCACAATTTCCGGCAAAGCCGCCAGATGCATCCAAACCTGTTGATGCCTTTAAATGTGTATTTCATGAGTCTTCCGCCAGTGCTGGATCAGAGGGATACGGGGGAGGCTGTGTGGGTGGGCATGCGTGCACATGTATTTATAAGGGATAATTAAACTTCAGGGGATTGGGAGCATTTAGTCGGTGCTGTAAGCCTGCTAATGCCCCCAGCTGTGATAATCTGCTGATAACTACACCCTGCGCTAGGATTCGCTGGAGACCTGCTGCTCGCACAGTGACTGCTTCCCACCAAACTTTCTTCCCTGTGAACAGGAGCCTCCTTGTTCTTACTAGATACAAACATTGGAAGGGCAAACGATGCTGCCTGAGAACCCACAGCCTCGCTCGATCAGAAATGGTGCAGACCCACATGATCTTCTGACCCCAGGACCAAGCCTATCCTTAGCTTGGATCAGGACATTTAGCTTTGCTTTTGCCTAGCAGAATATCCTTTTTTTTTTTTTTTTCCCCAGATCCGCGTCGTTGTGGGAAATTGCCCCATTTAGGAGGGGGAAAAAAAAAAAGTGAAGTCCTTGCAGTGGTTATGGATCTCTACAGCAAGGATTAGCGGTTGTCAGATCCATCACGAGGTGTCGTGTGGGCCCGGCTGGCTGCGTGGGCACAGGGTGCAAAATGAATTTTCCCTGTTTTGCACGGGGGCTTTCTGCAGGGTGAAGTGTTAGCGGCTCTCATGTCCCTGAGAAACGAAATAACGAAGCTCCCAAGGGCACCCAAATTGGGTGCAACTGGGAGAGAGCTGAGCAATTGCTGCAAAGCCTGGGCCTGGTTTCCCTAGCTCTGTGCAACCCTGAATCCTCCTTCCCCTCTGCGCTGCTGCTCTTCTCTGGTTAAGAGCTGCCCCATCTTTCTTTTGCCCCTAGATGAGCTGTGACCCCTCTCGTTGTCTTGAACTCCTCCTTTCCATGCCCGTACCTCTTCTGCGGGATCCCTCTCCTGAGGGATATCTCTTTCCCCTCTGAACCCTTCCCAGTGCGTCACCTTTTCCCAAAAAGGGCAGCTTTTTGGCAAAGATGCTTGAGGTTGATTCAAAGACACGATGTAGCCATCCCCAGCAGGTCTCCAAGAGCCATGTAACCTCGGCGTGAGACCCCCTGGAAGCACGCTGACCAGTACGGCCAGATGACCCCAGGTTTGATCTCGCAAGCAAGGATCCCTTCCTGCGTTTGCTTCCTTGCAACTGCCCAGCTAGTCATGAGATGGATGTTTCTTGGTATCAAGACCAAACTTGCACAAATCTCTGTTTTTATCCTCGTCTTTAAGCCGCAGGGAAGCAGCGCCTTGCATGGCGAGCTCTGCCCCGTGTGACAAGCTGCCACACCGCAGCAGCATGCGAGATGGCTTTCTGCATGGCAGGGACGCTACATGCACTGCAGTGGTCCTGATAGCACGATGAAGGGGATGAATTGGGCGCCCAAAGCCCTGAAAAAGCAAGACCCAAGCTCCCACCCCAGAGCCCTTACCTCCCAGTGTGGCGAAGAAGCCCTCCACAGCACAGCCAACGGGTCCGAAGACGAAGTAGCCATTCCAGGCAGTGTAGAAGGTGACCGTGAAGCCAAAACAGGCCATGAAGAGGTCAGCCACCGCCAAGTTGACCAAGATGTAGTTGAGCGGCTGCCGGAGCTTCTTGTGTTTGAAGGTGACCAGGAGGGTGAGGAGGTTGATGGGCAAACCGGTGGAGATGAGGAAGAAGATGTAGCAACACACGAGGCGGTATTTCCAGGGCTCAGCTAGGTAGTACTGGGGGTACTCGAAGGGGCTTCGCACCACCCCTGTCTTGTTGGACATAGGCACGTAAAAATTGATACCTTCCGTCCCGTTCATCCTGCCAATGCTATGGCAGCTGCTTTGCTTTTAAGGGTTTTTTAAAAAATCAAATGTTCTGGTTTTGTAATTAATTTTGCTTCAACCCAAATTGGGAAAAAAAAAAGAAAAGAGAAGCTCCACCCCCACAATGTGGAAAAATACACAACTAAAGGATTCTGGCCCCCTGCCCCAATCCAAAAAATAAACTAATTAATACGAACAACAGTAAATCCCGAGGGGACGGGAGGTGGTGCGCTGCCCCTGCTCCGCGTCGAGGGCTGGCGCTGCCCGCGTGCCAGGGGAGGTTTTATACCCTTTGGCCTCCTCGAGGGAGCGCGGGGGGAGGCCGGATTAGGGGCTCGGCTAACTTTGTATGACAAGGGCAACGGGATTGAGAGGGGTTGATGGTTTAAGCACCCTCTAAGCAGCCTGTTGGCCCCAAAACCTGCATTAAAGAGTATTAATTGCCATTAAGTGTTTAATATTGTTTAAGGAGTTGGGGGGAGGAAGGGATGGGGTGAGGAGCACTTTGGAAGAGGGGCAAAGGCAGGAGGAGCGGTGATGAGTTGGGGAGCGGCTGCTTTGGGTGACTGATGGGGAAATGGACCCGTGCTCAGGTCTGCGGTGGGTCACGGCCTTTGGGGTGTCCCTGGGTGGCTGAAGGAGTCCATGGGGGTGTTTGGGGACGGGGGAGCGCCCAGCTTTGCCCCATTGACCTTGGGGAGGTCGCTGGGGGAAGACTGAACCGAGCTCTGTGGGTCTGAGCCTCGGGCTTGGCTTTGGTTGTTTGGCTGCCCTGTGCTTCAGGTGCCTGGTTCAGCGTGGGTGCTGCCTGGTACGGATACGTGTCTCCGTTATAGACCACAACCAGGCTCTGCCGACATGACTGAGGGCCACTCCGTTCATGGAACTGGGCAAAGACAGGAGGGAAAGCTGCTTCCCATTCCAAAGGCTTAGGAAACACAGAAATTTGGGGCCAGGTCTCTTGGCTTTGTTGTACCCTGGAATCATTCACTCTGGCTGTGCCAGAGTGCAAAGGACTGAATTTCCTCCTTTGCCTTGTCTCCTCTCTGGGCTAAAGGATATATGTTATCCAGCTGATCCTTCAAGGACCTCGGGCAGGACAGGAGGGAGCACACCATCCTGCAGGGATGGATGTGGCACAATCAGCTCTGCTACTGCCTCTCTCCCGGGGAGCTGCCGGTGAGTGTTTCCCACCTGAGCCTCCTCTCTATCCCAGCAAGCGGGACACCACTCTGGGTTGCATCTTCGCAGGGATTGGCGGGGTTTAGGGAGGACCTTAGCCACAGCTCTAAATCCAGCTTGACAAAGCGCTGCCTCTTGCTGGAGAAGCAGTGCCTGAGTGCCTGGGGGAGGGAAGGTAAAGCCTCAGCCGTGTTGATGCCCTGAATTCCCTCCAGAGACAATGCAGAGACCAGTCCCAGCCTGAAGCCACGCTTGGAGAGCCAGCGGGATGGAAAGAAGCTTCTCCCAGTCTCTTAGCATGGGGTGTCGGATCCCCATCCCAGCACACATGAGACTGTGAAACCCTTCTCAGCAAGGTCAATGCCAGCTTGGAGCACCAATGCTCCAGCTCATCCAAGCTCTTTCCCCACTTCTTCCTTCTGGGTCATGGGAACTCCTTCTCCAGGAGACCTGCCTAAGGCGCCTTAGTGAAGCTCTTCCATTAATCTCTGTCATCTGGTGGCGTTAATGGCCCTGATCTGTTAATGCGGTAAGCTGTTAGCCTCTTTCCCACTGCTGCCCTCCGCCAAGGCAGGGTGGATGGAAAAAGTCAATGCTGTCTTGCTGGATGAATGAGGTCTTCTGCAAGACTGGAGTGTCTCGGAGCTAAAGGACAGGAGCGGAAGGCTAAGGGGTGTGGGTGGGATGAATGATGTCCTAATTGCTGACCCGTGATCCATCTGCAGAGATCCAAGAGGAGCAGAACTAGGACATGGTGAGAGTAAGTGGGTCACATCAGCCTCAGGTGCCCTGGGACAAGGATTCCCCATGGGATGTCTGTGCCTCCCAGACACAGTATCTCACTGTATGTCCTGTGAAACTACCAGTCATGAAATTCCCAGTCTGGATCTTCCTGGAGGGGAAGAGTTTCTTTTGGACAAGTCCCATGGCCTTACTTCTTATAAAGCTTTCCCTGGAGGTATTTCATGCCTCTCCTGGCCACGGTCAGGCTTCTGGACCTACAAAAGTCGGGCACGTTTTAGTTGAATTAGTTGAATGTTACAGGAGAACCCAGAAATGCCAGTACACATAAACAGACGTGCATCTCGATTCCAGTATGTCCCTCCCAACTTCCATGGTAGAAAGGAACTCTTTACAGCTAAAACAGTTCGCTATGATGGTCCACCTTCAAAAGACTTGGACCTTGCTGTCAGTGCCAGCAGCATCTGAAAGCTCTGGTGCTTCTCCAAGGTTTTGTATGCGAACACAGTTATCTCATGGGAAAGTTAATTTTCACCTTTCCCAGAAAGTAATTTTCACCTCCTGTCTCTGTGAGACTTTCTGCCACATCTTTGTGGTGTCCCGTCTTCTCCTAAAGAGTTGAACAAATGAAGCACAGCTATGGGGAGAAGGGGTGAAATGACAATCTGTTTGGGTTGTTGGGGAAAGGATCAGCAGTATTTTTTGCACAGAAATTTTTTTCCTTGATCCTCTCCACTTGCTCTTTCAGCTAAGGTGTGGTGCAGATTTGGCTTCATACGTGACACCCAGAAACCTCTCATACAGAGGACTGCCAACAGCTGGACCAAGAGGACTTTCACCTGACCTTCAACTAGATCTGGACCAGGACCTTTCCCCTTTTTGGGAGCTGAATATGGAGCAGGTAAGCCTGAGCCGCCTCTGTTGCGCTACCATGGGACTGTCCTCGCGGACTCCGCTTGCTCCCCCTGTGAGCTGAGGCCAGTGTTTCGGTCGATACCCTGAGGCTGGTGGATTTAGAGCTCTCCGCAGGTCAGTGACAGCCGGAGCAATGCCCAAGGCCTCGCATAAACTCAGCGCAGGAAAATGACACCGGGGAGGTTAGCTGGTTCCTCCAGGACGTGTCCTGAATGCAACCTTGGTTCCCTCTGCGTCTGTCACAGAAATGGAAAGTGATGCCTTTAATTTGGTGTCTCTTAGCAAGGGAACTTTATGGGCTGTCTCCCAGAGAGCTCTCAACTGTTTTCTATGCTGACTCTATGACAAAGAAGGCAACAGCAAAATTCAGGCCCTGTTTAATGTGAGAGGAGAGGCTTGCTTTCTTTGTGTTTGTCCTTAAAAAAAGGGTTTTCTTCCCTCTTGCAGGTTTTTTTTTTTCTGCTTTGCTAAGCTCTTTGAGATGAGATTGTCTCTTATTCATTGTTTGTCAGCACATTGCGTGACAGAGCCCTGAGCTGCTCTGGGCTTTCATGTCCTGTGTAAAGCAAGAAATGATAATTATAATCAAATAACTCACTTGCACTGAGCTGATACGGTTGGGCTCAAGCGACAGGCAGAGCAAACCACATGGCTGTGGTGGGGGAGGCGAGTTTCCCGGAGAGGTGGCAGCTGGGAGCCCTTTGCGGTGCCTCTCCCCATCCTTGTGCAAGGCGCTTTGTTGCTCCTTGGGCAAAGGCACGGGAGCCACTTGCCCAAGGACACCCAGGGAATGACTTTCAGAGCCAGGTGTGGAGAAATGCAAAAGAAACCTGTCATGAAGCAAACATCCGTGCTGAAATTCTGGCGGGGGATGAACGCACAGGACCTTAAACCTTGGCCGTGAGCACCAACGCCGAATGCAAAGTGGTGCTGAGCTCGCCTTTCTGCTTTGGGCTGGTTTTCTAACGTGCTGCCTTGAATCTCCCTTCTGGAGGGGTTTATTCCTCCCTGGTGGGCAGGAGAAGAGGGAGGATGGTGCAAATATTGCGGTGCCTGCCGGTACCCCCGGCTGCCCTGGGAAGACCTCGTTTCCCCATATCAGATAGCAGCCACGCGTGGCCGCTGCGCTGAGCCGCTTACGCCGGGCTTGTGAGCTCCCTCGCCAGGAAAGGGGTTAAAGAAAGATAAAGCCAGAGCGTTATAGAGACCATATGGAGGGGAAGAAAACCCTTTATCCTGTAATTGGATTCGTTCCCCAGCGGAGGTGAGGCTGAGTGGAGCTGACAGGTCGTGATGGGTGAGGCGCTGCCAGCCGCCCCGTCCAAAGCAGGATGTGTGTGCACAAACTTGTAGATCAATCCATTAGAGTGGATCAAATAGATTTAAATGTGTGGCAGGGAGAAGGAGGACACAGATGTATTTACAATTTGGTTCGGTGGGCCGTTCCTCCCCCAGCAGGGATTAACTCGGCCATGGCTGGCGGCTCCGAGGAGGCAGCCGTGCCCTCTGCCGGCAGCCGCGATGCTGGGGTCGGCTGCCTCCTGCTCCTCTGGGCTTGCACGGTTGCATCCATCCAAGACCACGACGTGGCGGTGCAGAGGGAGGTTCTTTGTACCGTGCCCTTGCTTCTTTCCCCAAAAGTAAGAGTGAACAGAAGCCCATCTCCTGCCTTGCTCACAGCTCCCAGAGGGCTGCGCCCACAAGGTTTGGGCAGGAGAAACCCCAGGTCCTGTTTTCCATGTAGGTTCCCCATCACAGCTCCTTCTCCAGGCTCTCCCTACCAGCACAGCCTCGCAGGGGGTGGACACAGCAGAGCCAGAAGGCAGCTGGGAAGTGGGGAGAGCTTCACCGCTGCCAACCTCATCTCATGTGCACCTTATCTGCAAGCAAGCAAGTCCCTGTCACCTCCCAGGCTTTTCCTCCTGCTGCCGATCCAGGTAACATCTCTACAAGCGCCGTAGGATATCCTTGGAGAGATAGAAAGTCTTTGGGACCTGTCATTTTCTTGCCAAGGAGCTGAGCAATCCTGGCTCAGCTGTGAACCTGCACCGCTCCGTGTGGTGCTGTCAACACTTTTAACTAAGTGATAAACCGGGGCTGTGGCAGAGTAGGCAGGTTTGCAAGACAGTCTCACCGGCCACGCAGCACCACGGGACGAGCAGCCAGCACAGCCCAGCAAATCCAAGCAGCACAAGCAGATTTCTCTGTATGTTAGCAGCTGTGCAAGGGAGCAAGCTGTCCTCTGACCGGGGGTGATGGCCAAAGCAAGAGAGGAGATGCTGTCTGCTCCCGTGAGATCTTCCTGCCTTGCAAACTCCAGTTAATCCCTCGCTGAACTTTGTTCTGTTTTATGGGTTATTTGAGCCAGGTAGGTGTTAGGCAGGAGTCAACAGGGTGAGCTGGGAATCAGGGATCTATGTCCAGCTCTTTTCTCCAAGCTCCACTCTGCCCAACTAGCGGCAGATGCTGAACTGCAAAGTCAGAGAGGTAAAAGACAGGCTTTCATTTCACCACCACCTTTGTTCTGTAGTGTCCAGCAGCGCCTGCCATGGCCCAGCTTTGAGAACGGCTGATCAGTCAGAAAAGGGGGGGTTAGGCAAATAGAAACAATCCAGCTCTTTTATTTTCAATTTGTAAATCTCATTTGAAGTTGAACCCTGTTATTCCCGAGGGCCTTATTGTGGATGTTCGTAGCCCTCTGCAGCGATGCTTTGTACATGCTGTTTAGTTTTGTCGTAACTGGGTCAATTTTTTTTTTCATTTCTAGTGCAGAGCCCTTGGTTTTCTCTGTGGAAGCTTGGAGACTGCTGTGACGTGGCCAGCTGGGTTATAATCTTTTGGGAAACAGTACAGAGAAAATAGGGGGTTTGCTTGCTTGTTTTCTGCTTTCCAGCAGGGCTGTTCCCTGGTGTCCGGCTGGGCTGGCTCCTGGCTCCAGTGTCCTTCTAGGACCACAAACAGACAACCTGGTGTTCCAGCTCCCCAGAAAAGCCATGTACTGGTGGCACTTTGAGTGCCCTGGCAAGAATCCCTCATGTCACTGCCCTGGCCATACTCTCAGCCAGCTAAAGAGCCCAATCCCCTTGCCTTTTGCCCCATTTTGAGGCCTCACTTCCTCTTGGTGGCAGCTGGGTGTACTGCACTGCAATTCATTTTTGTCCTCTTCTTGCTGTCCCTGCTTTAAAGCCTTCTAGGGATTTGCTCCAGACCAAATTGTCCTTTCTCTCCCTTTGCCCTTCATCCTGTAATTGGATTCATTTCTTCCATCCAGCCCACCCTGGGCTTCTGCCCATTCCTTTACGTAACGATGCTGGCTCGGGGCTGCGCGGCTCGGCACTTGACCCGCAGTCACCGAAACCAGTGGAGGGGTTTGCACCCATTCCTATTGCAGTGGAATCCCACATTGGTACAACGACTCTTTTTCTTTTTCAGTCCCTGTCCCCTTCCCATTTGCTCCCCCTCTTTCCTTTCCATGTGCGATGGGGGATCCCTCCAGCCTCTGCCTTGCTTGTGCAGCGGTTGCCTCTCTGCACGAACCTACTGAGCACGTGGTCCTGCCCGGGAGCTCCTACACCCCACATGGCAGGAGAGAAGAGGTAAATGCAACAGCCCCGCACAGATGAGAGAAGCAATGGCAGAATCATCTTGAAAAAGGATTGATTTTTCCCACTCCTTTCATTAATATTCATTGTCCTTAATTCCTGATCTCTACTGTTTAGCTCTCTAAAGCCTTTGTGGTTGAGAGGCTTTCATTGAGGTTGCTATTCATCACCTAAGCAAGATATCCATGGATTAAACAGGCATTTTATCAAATTTGAGTCCTGTGCTGGAAGCGGACTTGCCTGGACAGGCCCAAATGTCTCCGCAGATCTTTTCGCCGTTGTCAGAGTTTCCATTTGGTTTTCCCAGCCCCATGTCCCAGCTGGGATGGTTATGCTGCTGTTTCACTGATCACCAGGTTTCTCCCATGAGAAACACTCACCAGTAAGCACAGTGATTCGCAGCGTGCGCTGTCTCTTTTTCGCCCTGAAGGCATCTGACCCTGTTTCCTTGTTGCCTTGCAGAATGAATTGGTGCCTTGAAAGCCTGAAAGGAGATAAAGCAGCAGCAAACTCTTCTCCCTTGTTGCAGATAAACTGCTATTAACTGCTGAGGGTTTCCGGAATGAGAAGGGAAACTCTCCATTGAAAAAGCTGATAAATCCTGGGCATCCAGCATAATCCGGTCCACTGTATCAGGAAATCTCTCGGGAGCCGGCAGCATTGAGCACAGCACTGCCTTTTCATGCTACAGTTCTCCCATGGACAGATAATCTCCATGGACAACAACTGCAAACGCTGGCAGTTGGATCGCGCCTGCTCTTACCTCCCCTCTCCTTCTCAGCAAAACCACCGCTGCCTTCTGCAGCGAGACGGGGCTTACCTGCCAACTTCATCTGCCACGGTGACCACGGGACTGAATTTTGCATCCCGTGTGTGAGCAAGAATATCATACATCATCCCCCCGCTGATTTGACAGCGTAAGCGGTCCTGCAAAGCAGCAATTTAATGCACTTCTTGGTGCCTCGGTGTTTTTCGTCTTGCTATGCTTAACGTGATATATTGTTGTTTGATAGGGGAACAGTAGGGGGGGTAAAAGGAGGTAATAAGAAAATAAAAGGTCAGTGGGTGCCTGGTGTGTGTAAAGGCTAAATTGCTCTTTCATCAAATCTAATAAATATTCCCTGTGAGTCGGGTAGGGAGCTCCTTTTCTGAAATGCTAAGTGATTTCCTTGCCTCAGCCCAGGGCTCGGATTGTCAGCTGCAGGCAGGGTCTCCCATCGCTGGCCGTGGCACCTTGCCTGCCCCTGGGTCACCACCAGCCAAGCCCTGTGTCTGCAGCATCCCGGGAGGCCGGGGCAGCGGGGTGTGGAGGGAGGGAGCCAGCCGCCAGGGACGAGCCAGCCGCAGCCCCTCACTGCGCATGAAACTGCTTTTTTTTTTTTTTTTTTTTTTCCCTACCATTCCTAAAAATATTCCTGAGCCTTCAAGTGAAAACCCGGTGGTTTGGATTTGAAAACCAAAATGGAAACAGATGAGATGCATCCCATCTTGCTTTCTCACCTCCTCTCCTTTCTCTCTTCACTTGTTCCAGATCAGGGAGAGAACAGCAAAGGAGTGACCGAAAAATGAAGAAAAAACAAAGCAAGGAAGTATTTTTCTCTTGTTTACTTTTTTCCTTCTCTGAGAGACTAGGAAGTTTTTATAAGCACAGAAATCTGTTTTATAAAAAAAAAGGATTTTTAATTTTTTTTTTTATTCCAATGGAAGAAGATTGTTATGGGATAGGACACTTTGGCCAGTGCCTGTCTCCTCCTCCACTGGTACAGAAGCTAAACCCACCCACGCTGTGTCCAGAAACACATATTTTCCTCTTTCTTTTGTCCTTCCATTCAGAAACTAAGGCACCAGGCAGAGTTTCCAGGTGTTCCTGGTTTTGGAGGGTCCACTTGAGACCACCTCACGCCTGGTTTCCAGAGAAGCTTCGGCATGATGGGGTGCAGCACCCATTTGTCAGGCTTCAAATGCCTGTGGGAAGCTCTTGCAGGTGCGTTGCAGACTCAGAGGAGCTCAGTGAGTTGCTGAGGATGTAAACCCTGCTGGAGCTGGGTCTGCTGCGAAGATGCTGAGCCATCTGGGCTCTCTTGGAGGTGTTGGTGCTGAGGAGCTACAGAGCATTGCCTCTGCAGGTGTAACTGAGATCGCCGCCTCTGAAAGGCGAGCGGTGGGATGCTCCCTCCTCTCTGCTGCACACCCAAAAACTTCACCTCCTTCCCCATGTTGGACCTGCACCTTATTCCCAGCTCGCTGCCATCAGCAAGAAGAGCCTCCGGTCTCTGGGTTGGCTGTAGGAATCAGGCAGAGTGGGAGGAGAGAGAAACAATGCGAGACGAATTCCCCATTAATCTAAGAGATCATTATTTGCTGCTAAAACCAGGAGGGTGAACTGTTTTGGGGAGTCAGCAGGAGTTAAATCCTTGCTATTGATTCTCGCGCAGCTGTGAATTACCGTGAGTTACACCGCCGAGCGCTGGGGAGAAACCGAAGTGGGCGCCAGGCAAGCATGGGGCCAGGAGGGGAAACTCTGCGCCTTTAAAGCATTTATGCTGCAAATTAACGCGTGTGTTAAGCCTGTGATTCCTCAAATATTTATCTAGCGTTAATATTTTGAAAACTGCATTAAAATTTGCCACCAGTGCTTCATTCATCAGGAGCGCTCGGCAGCCACAGACGGCAGCACTTGCTAAATCTGAAACGCGTCCATGCAGAGACAGCAGCTGGAGGATGGTGCCTGGGCTGGGCGAGGGAGTTTCTGCTCCGACTTCCAAAGCAGGGAGCCGAAAATGAACTCCTTACCCACGCCGGCTTCAGCTGTGTGACTGCAGACATTCGGTTCAGCAGAGCATGCGCCAGGCTTTTGACCCATCTGACTCCAAACAAAAATAATTTAACGTGAGCGGGGTGAGAGAGAAATTACTGTCTATCCTGGGAACGGAGAGACCTGCTTTTCCAAGCCTGATGGCTGCCGTGGGGCTGCGAGAGCAAAGCGGGCACGCACAAAGCCGTGTCCTCCCTTCTCATACGTGCCAGCCTCATCCAAGGAGGTTGTAGGATATGCGGGAAGAGAGGGTGATTTGGCCCACCGTGGCTATCAGGGCTAGTGCTATGGCTCTGACGCTCACCCCCAAATTGGAAGCTTTTTGGGGGGACACCCCAGTGTCTGGCTGAGCCTGGCGGAGTGGCAGTGCAGAATTTCAGTCCTTCCCCCTCTCCCCACATGCTTTCCGCCCGCTGCGTTAGCCTAGGGCTGAAATTCAGCTTCAGACTCATATTGGCTCCTCTCCGCTGGTTTTTATGCAACCCACTTGCCAAAATACCCCGAGCACAGAGTGACTTGGAGGGAAAAGTACAGGACATGGAGACAAATGCTCAGTGTTGCTGGCACAGGGAGCTCATTTTCCCTCGATTCCTTGACATTGCAATTGATACATGGCTTAATGGACTTTGCTGCTACTGCCAGTTTCCTGTTAAAATTACTCCCAATTATGGCAAACGTTTAACTTTAGGTACGAGCAGAACTGCAAGCAACTCCATTTTGCACATCATATTTTTGTTAAGCTTCTAACCTCTGCTGCAATTTTGCTTCATAAAACAAGGAGAGTTTCAGGGGCCCTGCGGATTGCAAATTGTTCCAGGGACTGCAGTAGGACAGATTTTTTTGCATTATAACGCTAGGGAGCGAGATTTCCAGCTGTGATTTTTGTTTTTATTTATCCTCATTTTGCATTGGCAATGGGGGCGTGCCAGAAGCTGCTTTTACGGATGGGGCCAACCACAGGCACCACCTTTTCAGGTGCCTGTTGCTCCCACCCACTCTGGTGCTTCCACTGGAGAAGTCTTGGAGTCAGGTGCCTTATTTTCAGCTTTCTGTTTCCTTTCCTTTTTGAGTACTCTCGCATAATTAAGAGGTGAACCTGGCAGACAGCATCCAGCTAATACAGATATGATTAATTTTCATCTTTCCTTTTTATTTGAAAGGTTGTCCTTTCCAACGCAGAAAGCTTCACCGCAGATGGATGGGAAACCTGCCAGCCAGCCACATTTTTGAGGTAAAAGGGGACAAGGCATGGGAAAGTTTAGTGCTTTGAAAAAGTGACCTTTCTTGGTAATTAATTTGTCACTTCCCAACGCCATCTGCTGACTCGTCAGCTGCATCCATCATAACCACGCAAAAAATACTGGAAAAGTCAATTAAAATGAGAACCAGAGTCAAATGGGCTTTGTGCAAATTCTCTAGCAAAGCGAGGGGGGGGCGGGAAATAACCTGTCATGTAACGTCCTTTTCATCAACACGCACACACGTGGTTCCAGGGAGAAAAACTGCGTTGACCTCTCTGGAAGTTCTACGGGTAGGGCCACTTCATCGCCTGGTGATAAGCTGCAGTAAATGCACAGGGATGTGGGAAGCATCCTAGCGACTGCCGCATTTTTGGGAGGAGGGGTTTGGCCCAAATTGAGCGTTATTGACTGTAGCGACAGCAGCGAGTCCCTTCTGAGGCCCAGAAGTGCGTACACATCGTATCGACGAGCTGCGATGGGGCTCGGTGAGAAAAGCCGTTTTACGGGCTTCGGAAACAGCTCTTTTCCCCTCGTCTCCAGCAAATACCGCCAGGGCTTAGCTTTCCACCAGCCAGGCAGGAATGCCGCTGCACGGCCCCGCTGTAACGCCCCACAAGGCCGCTTGATGCAGGAGGATTTCGTTGCTTCCCCAACTCATTTTTTCCTCTTGCATCTCGCCTGGTTGCTCTCAGGTTTCCTCGCGCGTAGCCGCCCGTTTCTGAGAAGCACCAGGACATTGCTGGCCTGATCCCAAACCCTCCAGCCTCAGCGCCTGTCTGATGGTCTTGGGAGAGCAAAGATGAGATCTTATGCAAGTCGCTTGCTCTCCCTGCACCTCATTTGTCTGGAGAGAGATGTCAGCGCACAGTTTCGTGTCCCTGAGGCGGATCAGAGCATCCAGGACTGTGAAATGCTCAGTTAGGATGGTAAAAGGGGCCGCACGGAGACTCAAAATGGACAGATAAATCCCCCAGACTGCTTTAGTATCTCCCCACTTGTCTGCTCAGTTTATAAAACTCTTTGGTGATAGATGTAGCATGTATATTTTTATTTATTATTTTAATATTTAGCTCTAGATCCTGCCAGGGTATTTATTACCTTAAATCTATGCTTTTTGTATAGCTGGTGAGTCAAAGCTCGTTCTGCATTATGTTCATTTTGTGGCAACGTTGTTATCGTGATTTGTCTGCATTAGAGTAGAAATACAATTAAGACAGGCATCGTTTTACCACTGGTACACTCGCATCAGAAATGCTTTATCCTGGAGGGCTCATAAACTAAATAGACAAATTGGGAGAGAGGAATTTCTCCATCTTATAGATAGGGAAACTGAGGCAGAGATCCCCTGTCCAGCTGCGAGACTTGCTGAGAACAGCTGCCAGCCTAAAGACAGAGCCTGGGGAGGGAGGAAAGGGGATCTTCCTGGAAAGGAGAATCTCCTAAAACCCCAGTGCAGGTACCAGCATTCCCTGTCTGGCAAACTCGTTTCCATGCGTGCCAGGCAGCCGTTCGCCAGCTCTGTGCAGGGAAGCGCTCGCGCTCCGGTGCCTGTCCGTGTGCACCAAGGGTGGGGAAAGGCAGCAGGAGCCGCCGGGTGCGAACAGGAGCAAGAGGAGATCTGACCTCCAGCACCCCGCGGCTGCGCTCGCCGGGTGGGTGCTTCGTCTCTGCTCCCATTCGCCAGGCGGGTGGGGTGGGCTCAGATCGGCGCTGGTGTTACCAGCACGTGTTGGCTTCAGCAGAGTGAGCTCTGGTACAGGTAGGTAGCAAAATCGATGCTTAAACAAGGGGAAAGGTGCTTTCTGCTCATCCCCCATCCTGGGAGCATCGATTCCACCAGCTCCTCCCTGTCCGCTTGTCGTGAGCACCCAGCAGACACACCGAAGCACGCTGCAGAGGCGCAGGGAGCCCCGGGTGCCCTCTGCACTCGGGGAGCTGCTTTGAACAGACAGAAAATGAGTCACAGACGGTTCCTATTGACAGTAACGATTTGAATTTTTTGGAAGGCAGCTCGACAGATAAACGCACTGACTTGTCACGGTGCTCACGCCAGTACTATGTGGATGTTCACTCCTCCTGCCCGCAAATTGGCATTTCACCCCATTTTACGCAGGTATAAGCAGAGCTGGGCAGTGCTGTGCCCAGCCCCACGCAACCACAGTACTTTATTGTGCTGATGCTGAACTTGGGATCCTCCTCCTTTGTGCTTTCTCTTTGTAGCTGGGAAGCAAATTCGCTAACAACAAAGTACGTATCAGCCTGGAGAAGCATTGAGCTAGAGATCTCAGGTCTGAAAGACATGTCCTGCTTACAAAATAAGGAAGGGACATTCAGAAATGATGTTTTTTGACTGGAGTAATGTGTGGGGGTGTTTTTCCGGGGGAAGAGGGAGTGAATCAATTCACAAAGGGATAGTCAATAAGAGCTGAAGGAGGTGACTGGGTTTATTTCTTTGTACGTGGCAGCATTTTATTGTGGTGATAGAATAAATGAAAAGGCACAAAAGATTGATGCTATTGAGATAGATAACACCCATGTCAGCAGCACATGTGCATATCAACACGTAGTCCGAGAAATCCTCTTGTGATCACGGCAGCAAAAGGTACATCTGACAGGGCGATGCCCCAGCGCAGCTGATGGCACCCATGCTGCCCCGAGCAGCGCCAGGGGGGAGAGGAGAGGGGCTACGGCCGCCTTTGCTCGCTGTCAGCCCTCCCCTGGCCTGGCACGCAGCAGAGGGATGTGACTGGCAAGTGCTACGGAAAGGGAATATTTATTAACTCCCACTGGCTTTTGGTTCAATACCAGCTGATATTTATGGGAAATCTAATTTAGGGGTCAAATTTGACCTAACAATGTCTTTTCAATAACGTCCAAACCAAGAGGTTTCTGAAACTAATTAAGGATCAGGCTCCAATCAGGTAGAGTAGTGAAGCTGTGGGACCAGACTTCATTAAATTCATCCAGAGAGAATATTTTAATATTTAAAGAGAACATTTAATGTTTACGTAAGTCCTCTTCTGACGTGAAGTCGCTGTTAAATCACCGCAGAAGGTAGTTTTTAAAGCCCTTTATGCTAGGCTCTTATGGAGCCAGGCTGGCAAACGCTCTTCCCAGCTCTCTTGGACCCAATGAGGCTTATGCTTATTAAAAGATTCAGTCCAGCAAGGAACTTTTGAAGTGAGGAATATGAAAACAATATTTAACAAAACAGCTGTCTTAAGGCTTTTCTCTCTTACAGCATCGCTCTGTCTCCCTTGCTGTCAGTGGGATTGATGGGAGCGTTTTGCTCTGGATGTGTGTGGGTCTCAAACCAGTAGAGCTGGAGGGCTAAAGCTTGCAGAACAGAGGGAATCTTTAACAGTACTGAAGGGCTGGGCTTGAAGTCTCTGGAGATACTGCTCAAGAACAAATCTGTTTACAGAAAAAGGTTTGAGAGGAGAATTGTCAGTCATGACACTTCTATTCTCAGCTCAGGAGCAACTGGAAGAGTAAATATACCTCTAGTTAGCTGGTGAATAAATTAGATTGCAGCTGATCAAAAGCCAAAGGGATTTCTTGTCAAACGTCCCGCTCCACTGTTACCCTGGTATCTTCTTTCCCGTGTTGTTCAGACTCTCACGATGGTTTCCAAGAAGGTGGTGGCCAGTTTGCTCTTGGTGTACGTGGTGGCTATGCTGGCTGAACAGACCAAAGACTTCGTGCCCTTTTTTCACCCAGAGCGACTTCTGGAAAATGCAGGTAACTCCTAAGAAATGTCCTGCAGGGGCTGGAGCCCTGAATAAACCAGGAAAAGTGTTTCTTTCTCCCTCATTCCCCAAGCTCTGCCAGTGCACACTGCGCCACTGTCATTCCCATCATCTGCGCCTTCTGTTCAAAGAGGAGTTACTCTGATACTGGCAGTCCCTCGCTCATCCCAAAGTTAAGGGCTATGAGAGAGGGCAGAGAGAACTTTTAAGATAGGAGACTAGAAAAGAGGAGCCTGGACTCCTTCACAGAAGAACTAAAAGACCTGTGCAGGTTATCATCTGCAGCTACTGTGTCTCGGTTTTCTTTCCCCCGTGCTAGCGGCTGTAATTTTTATAGAGGAGCTGCAGCCTCCCATCACCATACTGATGGGTCTTTTTGTTGTAAGAAATAATTAACCATCCTCCAGATGGTTGTCACCTCTGGGATGTGCAGCGAGAGGAGAATGTTTTTTTCTTTTGATGTGAAACTAATACTGTTGAAAGGTGTCAGGCAGGCAGCCTCAGAGACTGCCTCTTCTTAAACACAGCCGAAGTGAGCTTCCTCCGCACGACACAACCCATTGATACTGGGGAGAAATCTTGTTTCCAACACCTATCTGCTTGCTGGATAGCAATTGCTTTTTGTGGGGAGTACAGTCATCCTTCAGCCTCCTTGAGGAAGATTATGGGGACCCACGCATGGTCCCCAGATCGGTTGTTCATATATCACAACCCTTGTAGCGATGTGTCTGCTAGTGATTGAGGGTCTTCCTGATGTGAGCGGTGAACTCAGCTTCCCAAAGGCTGCCTCTCCTCCTCCGAGCGCCCGTTCGCACCAAAGCAAGTGCACAGCAAGCAGTTTGACAGCGAGCACAGCCTTCGCTGCGTTTTACATGTCCTGTCATGTCTGTCATATCTCAAAGCAACTTTGGCTTTTCTCTTCAGGCTGGGAAGAAAAGGAGGGTCCTGAAACCAAGTTTCGCCCCATAAATGGGAAAGGACTGACACTACGGACCTGCAAGACAGACTGGTAACACGTAACGTCTGCACAGAGCTCTCCATTTGCAATGAGGCTGTGCAGGTTTTTATTAAACTTAATTGTCACTGCTACAGAACAGAAGCTGGCCCAGGCTTTGGGACGTAGCTCTGTAAGGTCATATACTTGGCTACCACATCCTGCAGACACTGTTGTCTTGCACAGATCAAAGGAGTCGCCTACGAGTGTCATGTTTGCTGCAGATCTTTACACGTAATCCTGTAACCCAGCCTCAGCTGCCTGTCAGAACTACGGTTCCCGAGGCCACGCTGACCACAGCTGATGGGTCCCTTCCCAGGGAGCTGTGGCCCTGGGGAAGGAGGCCACGTCAGGTCCAGGCGGTGGTTAGACCTCCAGTCCCTCTGGTTTTGTGCCCAGCTCTGCAGGCTCCTGGCTGCTGGGCATCCGACTGATATGGTGCAGAGCAGGTTTGGTACCCCCACGATGCTGCATCCTAGCACTACCGCCCCATTTGCTCTCTACCGCGAAGTTGCAGGAAAAGGAGAGGAACAAAGGAGGACAGAAGAAATCCCTGACCTGGCTGCAGCAGCTGGAACAGGAAAGCTTCTGAGCAGCCTGGTACAGATGTCAACAAGGTCAACCCCATCCAGGTACGTTGAACCAAGCGACTCTAGGGAGCCCACGAGGACGCACAGCGGGACCAGCAGCCCAAGAGTCAGCGCACAGGGCCTGGCTACAGAGGAGTGTTTGGTGGTGCTGCCTGAGAAGGCAGCGTGTGTTATCAGGGAGCTCACAGTCAACAGAAGGGAGTACCACCCAGTTCCTGCCAGCCCGGCCAGGCAACGGAGCAAGGTTGCATCAGACAAAGTTTTTATCTCCAACCTATAAATTATCTTGGACATCCAGCAGCCTGGTCACCCCTCCAACCCACCTGGCTTCTACCTCAGGAAGATGGAAACAACGTGAGGTCTGTCTTTGCCGTTCAGTGAACACCAGCCAACCGCAAGGCGGGAATTTGCAGCTCTGTTTCAGCTCTGGGTTTAACTTGTCACTTTTTCTCCCAACTCCACATTAACTGCCTGGTATCACCTCTGATCTCACAGTCCTCTGTGCTGGCAAGAGCTTATTTATAAACTTGGGCCCATACAGCTACACAGCCCCCCTGAAGTCTGTATACAGAGCAGAAAATTGTCAATTTTAGGGATTTAAGTGCCAGTCTAAGCCCTCAGAGGCGTGCTTACCTGGTTAGCCAAGTCTGAAACCTGTGCTTTTCCACTTGAACACAGGGAACTCTTTGCCCTGTCTGTGCAGCTGCTCCTGTGGTGAGCTCAGCCGTTTGCTTGAGTGCGTAGGTCCACCCCAAACTGCGGGAGAGACTGAGCGGGACAGGTAGAAGGACGAGCTAGACCGGAATTTGGCCCAGACGCAGGTTAACGTGCAACTCTTGCAGATGTGGTGCACCAGCAATCAATAACAGGATTTAAACAGCAAGGATTCACAGTTCAAAGCATTAAATAACTGACACATCCCAGTGTCTAACACCCCCTCCCCACTGCACCCACAAGCCCTCCTGTGTCTCTGGCCATGACCAGAACAACTCTATTTACTTCAGGTACATCTGAGCCACAGCTGGCTCCAAGTCAGTCAGTCTGGAGGCAGGATGATGTCTTATCCTCAGCCTTTACTGAGGCAGGGTGCTTCACCAGCATCAGTAAAGCTGATGGCTTGAACAGTCAAGGTGTGAGATAGCGGGGGATTATGAGCTTCAAAAATTATTCTTCTTTACAGTCTCTGTTGCCAGGAGGTACCTTTATCTGTGTTTCTGAGTCAGCCCACAAATGACCCAATGCATAAGAACTTTGGCAGTCTGAACAGCATAAGATTGCGTTGACTTCAAAATGTTGCTTTTCCCCATATGAGGATCATCCTCTTCTCTTCAAATCAGCCCTAGACCCTCTACCGACTTGAGCAACATGGGGTCAAAGCCCCCCAACCTGCCTCCCTCTGCTCTCCTCGGTTTTTCCTTCTGAATTTTCAGGCTTCTCCCACAGCGAGCTCTTCCTGTCAGAGCTGGGATGTGGCTCACCCCAAGGCAGCTGGAAAAATACCAAGATGTCCTGGAGAAACTGCTAGCAGAGATGTTACAGGACACCCCAGACGGTACTGTCAGGAGGTTGATTTCTGCCTTGGGAATTCTGCCTTTGCCTCCTCTCACCATCTCATCAGCACGGAGATATTTATATTCCTCAGAAGGGTTTTTGTGTCATGTTTGCTCAGTTTACAGAGTCCTCGGATACCCCACCCGCTCTCATGTACACGCTTTTCTGGGAAGGTTATTCACTCTCGTAGGCTGCTGTCTGTGCCCTAGAGATGATATTGACTGTTAGCAGCACCACAACCCTTCCCAGCAGCTCTCCTTGGCACTCTTGCTTCCCACTTCCCTCCTCCTCCCAAAAAGTCCTCAGTCTTCAGGGTGCAACTCCCAGCAGAGCTTATAACACCAGCCACACCTGCAAGGCAGCTCAGCACCTTGCTCCCTGTACAGGGGCTTAACGCTTAACTACAACTAGAATTAGCTGCAATTCAAGGTGTCGAGCGCTAACAAATCCAGCCCTGGGCTTTGCTCTTAGTGTACGGGAATTGCAACAGAAAATATCCAGGGGCAGTCTGTTATACAGCTATTCCTGCCTGCAGGTTTGAGGGGTGGTGGGATGGGTCTCGATTGTGTTATCTCTGGAGCTTTGTCTTATCTGGGCTTAAATGTCCCAAACAAGAGGGTCTCCGCTATCCCTGTGGGAGTTGTTATTCTGCTTTGGCTGTGCTGATTTCAGTTTGCCTTCCAGCTTTTTAGTTGGGGAGCTGAGGAGGAGGAAACAATATATAAAGCCCAGGAAAGACTGAATGACAAATTTAAGGACACTTGTTCTTTTCTCTCTTTTCTTTTTAGCTGACTGATATCTGCAGGATCAGAAGAGAAAGGGACGTAGCTTGCTAAAGCTAAAAGACTCCACTTATGTAAACGAAATCTGTAAAAGAGATTAACAACAAAATCTGAGGTGAGATAATAAAATGCGCAGTATAATTAAATGGAGGATTTGTGTCGTCTTTTCTGCGTGCCTCTCAGCCAGATGGCAAGCAGCAAGTGTGGGAAAGAAGAGAGGGAGGGTTTCCAGTTCTGGAGAACATTGCCGTCCTTCTGAGAAGTGCAAAGCATGTTGCAAAGCCCGACTAATCTTTGTTGACTAATAAGTTTTAGCCCTCCCTTTTGGCAATGAGGGAAACTGAGGCAAACATTTACCGGATCTCCTAGCCAAACTGGTGACACAAGTGTAGGATGAGGAGTGTTGGGTGGGGGATGTGGGTGTCCCTAACCAGGCTCCCTGCTCTGGACGCGGGAGGGCACTCTCTCCCACACTGCTGGGAGGAAGGAGGAGCCCTGATTCCCAGTTCCTACCTGTGCTCTTAACCCCCTCTTCCTCACCCAGGCGATAGAAATTCAATAGCGTGGTGAGGAGCACCTCTCCCATAGCTAGGGTGCAAACAGGCACAGCATGCGTGAAACAAGGCAGAGTGCTGGCCTTATTTGTGCCTCTCAAACAAACCTGGAGGTGAAATTGTAATTCCAGTTGAACATATTGCTCTTCATTTGCATACCTTTGGCTTATTTTAGAGCTGCTCCTCTATATTGGCAGCAGGAAATCCAACATATGTAAAGTAAGGACGGATGAGATCAATGGTATGTATGTGAACGTATCCAATTTCAATCCAATTTTATCCTCCCAACCTAACACAAATTCTGTTCTCACTGTGGCTCATTTAAATAGCTGTGTTTGTGCTAGAACAACACTTCTCAGTATGCTCTCTGCTGCAAGCCATCCCTTAGGAGCAAAGAAATCTCCCAATGTATAATGTAACATCCAGCGTGGAGTGGATTCCGGCTTTACCCTTCGATTCAAAGGCACGCTCCTAGTCCACAGACTGATCAGCTCAACGTAACTCAGAGTTTGCAGGGATTATTGCTGAGGCAGGTTGAGCTATGAAATCACTATAAATGAGTCTGAGCAGGAGGAAGATAAAAAATAATGCATTCTATTAGGCTGAAAGTGAAGGAAACTGCACGTACTGCTGGGCTATAGGGGATCAGCCCGTGCAAATCAGTCTGCAGTGGATGACATCCATGAGAGATCCGGCACGGAAATCACCGGTGGAGCTACACCATATTTGCACTGGTGTCCAGCAAGAGCAGAGACAAGACTGTTTCCTTCAAAGGGGGCATGTTACTTCTGAAAGACCCAAAACTTTACCCCAGGTTTAGTTTTGCCCTGCCACAGTAAAACTAGGAGAATTTCCCAATGAGAGGCAAACTGCTCCTAAAAACCCCATGTAAGCTCCTCTGCAGGGCAGAGTTGTCTCTCTAGCCTGCCCTTTTGCCCAGCTCTTTCACTCAAGTGGTTTCCCAAGCTGACAGTTCCCCCCGTGCCATCGAGGAAGGAAAGTTTCCCAGTGACAGCAAGAAACAAAGCGAACATGAGCCTCTTGGATTTGCTTCCTGGACCGTTTCCCGCCGCTGTGATGGTGGGGCTGGTGCTGTGGAGATTTCCATGAGGAGATCCACCAAGGTGACTTTGCAGGGATATCTCCCTCTACTCTTACATTTTGATGCAGACAAGCTGCAGCAGCAAAGGCCTGCTTTTGCCCTGGCCACTGGTTCTTCCAATGGCTCTTCCCAGTTGACCCAACTATAAATGAGCTCAGGGATGTATGGCTGGTTGTGACAGTAACCATATGTCTTGTCCTGCAGCAACAGCTGTGTTGTCTACATATGCACCAAAGTACAAGGGAGCCTTCAGCTTTTGGGAGTAAATTCCTTCCACCCTCAGGGGCCCGAGTAGTGGGAAAGAAGGAGGTATTCTTCTGCTGGAAGGAGAAGGTAGATGGACCCCAACCATTCTCCCCGGCATGACTCCCACTCTCAGGGCTCTATTTCTAGTCAAGAAGCAAAATGGTCTCCAAGCTGCAGGACAGATCTGTATCCCCAGTGCCCTGGAAGGCTGCTCTGGCAGCCAGCAGGCCCAAAGTCCACGTCTGCAAGCAGATAGGAAGATCTTGCTGCTCCAGAATCCGAACATTTCGTGGCAGGATCAGCAGCCCAACAGTTGGGGGAAAGAGGCAGGAGAAGGAGGGGAGAAAAGAATGAAATCAGGGCTGACTTTCTAACCTAATAGAAGCTCGGCAGGCTGAGGACATGACATACGATCGGGAGGATGAGAAGAGGTGTTCTTGGGTCACACCTGTGCCGTGGCTGTGAGTGACAGGGTGTTAAATTGGCACAGTCGGCTCCCAGGCAAGATTTGACACTTCCCCTGGTGACATATGCAGGACTGTCGTCCAAATGCCATGGGAGAAGAAGAGGGGGTGGGATGGCGGCTTTTTTCCAGCAGCCCCTCAGTCAGGGGTGGAAGGGTTCATCTGCTGCCCGTGCTTTTCGGGGTGCAGACGATGGTCCCCTCTTCAGGCGCCTTATGAAGATGGTGCAGATCTATTTCTGCCCCTCTGCTTACACCAGCCCTGTCTTGATGCTTCAAGAGGAGAAGCAGACGGCACGGCACGCCTGCTCTTCCCATTCCATGTCTGAGTCACTGCCAGCAGGCCTAAGACAGCTTCTGGGCTAGCAGGGAAGATGGAGGCTGTCCCCTCCTCGCTGTCCCATCTTCCCACATCCAGCTCAGGATATTTACAGCCAAGATACTCGAGAGTTACACCGTGGGCTGGGAAACCGGCTTTTCACAGCCGAGCATCTCTGAGCATCACAGCCCATCTGCAGCATCAGCAGGCCTCTGCTCGCCCTGGCAGCCTTTGCTGCTGCCCTGAGCTGTGGGGATGACGAAGGGGCTGCAAAAAGCAGAAAATCCACCATCAGCAGCAGCAGCAGCAGCACTGTGGGCAGGGTGATAGGAAGAAATAGGTGATTGTCCACGGGGATACAGGCTGCGTCACGTCTGAGAGACAGAGGGCTGTCTTCTGCTGCCTTCTCCATGGTGCCCAGGTACCTTCCAGGGAATGCAGGGATGCTCCCAAGGGCTGTCTTACTGGGGAGGAAGGGAGAGAGGTTGTGGATTTCTCTCCGCAAAGAAGAGGCATCTGGTCCTGCTGAGCATCGGTGCCGCCAGCCTGCGGCAAGGAATCGCAGCTTTTCCCCAGCCCTCCAGTTCTTAAACACCCCTCCCATGTTCTCCACTCCGAAGGTCACGCAATGAGGCTGCTGGGCCAGACTCTGGGCTGGTGTGACTTCCCTGACCTCCAGAAACGAGTTGAAAGGATGGCTTTGGATTTTTTTTTTTGCTGCTGTTCTTTTTCTCCAAAGCAAGAGGAGTTCACTTAATTAATGGGCATGTACCAGCTCAGGGTTAGATGCCAGCATGCATCTGCATGTCTAGGTAGAGCTTCGCCAAATTCAGAGCTGTGATCTTACAGAAACTCTGTACTAAGAGCATATTCTGATTCTCTATTTACATTAGACACTGCTCCAAATTATCAGCCGTCGGTTGTGCTTTCCAGTTAGTGAGCAGGGGAGGCTTAGCTTAGCACGTTCACACTTCCCATTGGAACTGAATATGCTCTTTTAACAGGCTCCCTGACCTCTACTAAGTGTACATTTGTTGTTGCCTACGAGATTAACAGATCTCAGCACCTTGTTGCTGCTTTCTTGAATAAATCAGGAAGAGCAAGGTGAGCTGTGCCCGACGCCCTAAACAAGAAGGGCACGGCAACAAAGGGAGTGCGAAAGGAGGGGGATCCCTAAAGAAGTTTTTTCTATGTTGGGCACAGTTTAGCATCTGCAGCCTCGTGGTGGCAAGTGGCGGGGGTCCACGCCGAGCTCTCCCGCAGCCCCCTCCAGCTCCCACTTGCCGCAGGTCCCACTTCGGTGGGACCACAAAGTTTCTACCACTCCGGTATCACAGGTCTATCACAAAACCAGTGATGCACAGACAGGCTGCACGCATTCATCACTTTTTCATTATCTTTAATTAAATTTCCGTATTACGCCACAGTATTTCAGCCGTTTTCATTACTTTCTTTATAGGCGGCAGCAGGAAAAAGCAATTACTGTAAGTCACTGCCTTGCCAAAATAAATTTTCAAGTCGACACTTGGTTTTGCCTTTTTTTTAGGCTGCAAAGTATGCAAGGAACCTCCTTCCCCGGCAAATATCCCGGGGACCCAGATCCTGATCCTGCCGAAAGAGGTGGCAAAGCTCCAGCCCGCTTGGTGCCAGCTAAACGACTGTAACTTGGCAGCAATGAGAGGGATGAGGAAAACCTGTGTGTGGGGGTGGCAGGTGGCTGGGAAAGACACTTCCTTCTCCTCATAAATGTCCCTGGAATTGTCAAAACATCGGCGTAGCTTGGTCAGAGTGAGGTGCGAGGTGCTCAGCCCCCCTCTGCTTGTTCCTGAGTAGGGTCCCCAGAGGGACGAGGGCGGTGACACTGCCCGGCTTCAGATGCTGAGGCTGCTTTTGCCCTTCGCTTTCTCCATTTCTCCCTCTTTTCCCCTCTCCCGGGATGAGCAGGGCCCTTGACCTCCCCAACATGGCGGAACCAGCGCCCCTGCCTTCCCGAGGAAGCCGGGAAGCAGCGCCTTCCCTCGACCTTCTCAATATGGCGCCCCCCCCCCCCGCCGCCTTGATCTGCGGACGGAGGCGGCCGCATTTGCCCTTCCCAAGATGGCCGCCCGAGGCGGGGGTGCGGCGGGCCCCACCCAAGATGGCGGCCGCGCTTCCCTCCTCGCAGAGCGCTTCCGGTGGGGCCTGGTGTCAGCGCCGCGGCCATGGCGGAGCTGACAGACGCGGAGCTCCGGAAGGAGCTGGTAGCGCTCGGCTACCGGCCGGGGCCCATCACCGCTACCACCCGCAAGGTCTACGTCAAGAAGCTCGGCTGCCTGCGGGCCGAGGTGGCGGCGGCCAAACGCGGGGGCCGCGGAGCGCCGCCGAGCCCGGCCCGCACGCCCGCCAAGCCGCAGCAGGCCTCGCCTTCGCGGCAGCGCTCCGGCTTCAACCTCAGCCCCGTCGGGGCCGCCCGCGACAGTGAGGAGGAGGAGGAGGAGGAGGAGGAAGAGGAGGAGGAGGAGGAAGGGGGGCAGTCGCCCGCGTCCCGCTGGGGGACGTCTGGGGAGGGTGACGGGCTGTCCTGGGGGGACTCCCGGGGGTCCCCGCCGGGCCGGGGTGGAGGATTCGGCTCCAGGGCTGAGGGAAGCCTGTCCCGGGACAGCTTTGGGGGGCTGAGCTCCTCGGCGCTGCGGGGGGTGTCTGGAGAGAGAAGGGGGGGGGGCGAGGACAGGTTGGGGGTGTCCCTGGGCGGGCTTGGGGGACTGAACTACTCCTCCCAATGGGATACGTCTATAGAGAGAAGTGGGGGGTCCAGGGACAGGCAGAGGGTGTCCCTGGGTGGACTTGGGGGGCTGAACTACTCCTCCCAGTGGGATACGTCTATAGAGAGAAGTGGGGGGCTTGGGGCTGGGTCGAAGCCATCCCTGGATGGGTTTCGGGGGCAAAGCTCCACGTCCCAATGGCACACGTCTGCAGAGAGAAGGGAGGAGTCGGAGCCATCCCTGGATGGGTTTCGGGGGTCAGGCTCCTCCTCGTTGCAGTGGGGCACGTCAGCAGAGAGAAGTGGGGGGCTCAGCACTGGGTTGAGGCCGTCCCTGGACAGGTTTCGGGAGTCGAACTCCACATCCCAGTGGAGCCCATCGGCAGAGAGAAGTGGGGGGTTAGACGTCAGGGCTGGGTCGGGGACATCGCTGGATGGGGTTGGGGGGCTGGGCTCCACGTCCCCCTGGGGTACCTCCACAGGCAGGAGTTGGGGGCTCAGCTCCAAACCCCTTTCCGGCGATGACAGCGGGGGTCTGAAGTCCAGGAGCCATTGGGGCACGTCGGGAGGAGGAATCGGGGGGCAGAGCTCCCGATCTTGGTGGGAGACAGCAGGGGAAAGGAAGGGGCTCTCCTCTAACAGCTCATGGAGACGGGAAAGCGAGGTGACACCCAGCACCCACTGGGGCACCTCGGCGGGACCTGGGGGGTTGAGTCACCAGTTTGGGAGAGGGAAAGAGGATTTGGCTTCCAGCGTTCGGAAGGAGGCAGACAGGGAGCTGAACCCCAGCAGCTGGGGAAGGGGGCTGATCCGGCGGTTCCCGTGGAAGGCTACGAGCGATGCGGGTCTGTCCTCAGGGAGCTGGTGGGAAGCGTCGGGAGCAGGACAGGGAATAACCTCCCGGCGGCAGTTGTTGCGGTCAGCGCCCAAGCAGCAGACGGAAGGAAAGGGCAGAGGCCTCGAGTACTACCTCTCCCAGTTCCTTTGCTTCGCCAGCTTTGTGCTGCTGCTGATTTTTCTGGGCATCCTCATGGTGAAGATGATGGGGTCAGGCTGGCTGGACAGGAGAGAGGAGAACTGTACGTGTGCTGGTTTGATCCTGTTTTTAAACTTTATTGTTCACCTTTCTTCCCGGCTTTCCCTTTGTTACTTCCATCGCCATCACATTTATCATTCTCATTGCCGTAACCTGACATCTCTGCTCCTGTCCCCGTTTCCATCTCCCCTTGCCCATGGGAAACCTTGTTAGTCACGGAAAGTAAGTCAAGTGTGTGCTTTTTCTCAAATGAGTTTGGCCTTCGGTTCTTCAGAACCACGGGTTTTATGGAGAGTGACATTCCTGCTAGGCCAAGGATGTATTTTATGATTGTCCGTTGTGTAACATAATGTCTGTGTAATCGCCCGTTGTGTGTGTTTTTAGTGTTTGCTCAGCACGGCCTTTCGTGGCCTTTATCCTGGCCACGTGAGAAGTACAGCGGTTGAGTTGGGACTTCAAGTGTGGCAGAGCTTCGATGAGAAACGAAAAGGGGGTTCCCCGTCACCTGGTTTTTAAAGCAGAGTTCCCCAGCTAAAATAGATGGAAATACTGTCATTTCATGGCTTTGAACTGAAAGAAGAAGGGGTTTGGGGTGTGGTTGGGAAGGTGCAAGTCCTTTTAACTCCCCGCGCTGTGCCTGGAGGTGTTTGGGCACTTTGCATGGGCTGGGAAAGCTGCTTCCCGCTTTCTCAAAGTCGGAATGAGTCAGTAGTGTTTTGAAGCAAGAGATCTTGCAGCGCAGCTGCAAACTCTTTAAATTCTCGGGTGGTTCAGATTGCTGGAAAGTCCTGCGCTGGTGGCTGGTGTAGATCCAGTTGTCGGGGTGGGAGGGGGCTGTTACAGCAGAGGCCATAATCTGCAGAGCTAACGGCTCCAACTAAAAGAAATCCTCTGCTTTTGCCTTGAGGAGGCTTCATTTAAATCCCTGTTATCACTGCGATATTTCAGGTGACCGTGGCGGGCAGCGAATGCCGTTGCTGTAAGAGACGAGTGCAAAGCAGTAAGCAGAGGAGCACAAAACAGGCAATTAAAAGGAGCTATTAAAGCGTTCAGACCCCAGTTTTTACTTCCCAGCGGAACAGGGTTCATCCTTTGCACCCGGTTTATTGGTTTGGCTTTCAGTGCTGCCTGCCGGAGCAGCGCTTGGAGCACGCTGTGTGCCTAGCAAGGTGCCTCCTAGAGTGAGATTAAGAATAGCAGAATTGGGCTTTTAAGTAGAGACTTCTTTTAAAAAGGTAATTACTTTCTTGATCAAAGCTCTTGTTTTGCAGCCAGCTAACTCGCCCTCCCCTTCTCTCTCGTAGTTAATCTCTTGCCTGTGGATTGTGACAAAAGAACGGATGATGTAAGCGTATATTTATTTATCTCCAAGTATTGTGGGTAGGGGATTCTCACAGGAGAGTAATTATGCTGGGTAACTTCCACCAGTATCGGTATCACTGTAAAATTATTTGTTCTGTCGTTTTACAGAAAAAACGTGATTTCGATGAGTTGGCATTAATGGGCCAGATTAAATTAGGAGTGTATATGACACTCTGAAAGATAAAAATTTAAATTCCCAATTATGTGAATCAATTACTTTAATAGTTGCAACAGAAGTGATATTGGTTTGCAATAAAGCTGTGTTCAGCTTTAACAATACAAGATTTAATCCAGCTAATTCCCTGAACTCCATCATAAAGTGTTTGTACGGACCTCTTTCTTTTATCCCCATGTACTATTAGGAGAGAGGAAGTTCTGTGTTGGATTCAGAGCTGTGCTTGGTCTCCTGTGATGTTCTGGAGGCAAAGAATCCATCTGGGGTCGGTCGGGGGGGAGGGTGGTGGTGCAGACTGGGAGAGGGGCTGGGGGAGCCGGCGGCACTTTGGGGGGATGCGCTAGCTGGCTTTTGACTGGGAAACTGCAGATCTGCGCGGCCGGTGTGTTTAATTTGAACTGGTGGTGCGTGACTGAGCCAAGCCCCGCTGCTGGCATTTTGTGTTGGTATTTGTCGCTAGCCTGACCACTGTCCTGTTGCTGCCGGTCTGTTCATGTTTGTTACCTGTTTCTGACTTCCAGTTCTGTCAAGCCAAACAGAAGGACGTAATAATGAACGTGCTGCACGAGCTGTATAATTACTTGTCCGTACAAGCTGGTAAGTTCCAACTGTCGTTATAAAACACTTAGGAGCATTCAGCAAACTGCCCCTCCCAGCTGTCTGGGTGGGTTTTTTTTTAACCTCGCTTTGTGGAACAGTCAGTTCCACTTGAAGAGCTCTGAGAAAGTCAGGTAATGGAAAAATAGAAAAAGATGCATTTATTTTTATTCTGAATAGTGCTTAGCTAATGCACTGCTATCACTGTGCTCTTGTGGAGTGGTCTTTATTTGCACTTGATATACTGGGAATTTGGGGTAGAAATACTCAGTTTTACGCTTCTTTTCTACCAGCATCTTGAAATTGTCTTCAAGACACTCGGAGCCAGTATGTGTAAGCTGATGTGTTCTTACAAATGAAGTTAAAGCAACTTTAGTAATTGCCAGCTCTCTGCTGAAGTGTGGCAGCTGATGATGTGTGCCTTTCTTTTTTTTTCCTCAGTGCAGAGGAAGACAGGCTCTCTGAGCTGAGGAGCTAACCGAGCACAGTAGTTCAGCACAGTCTCTGCTATGTATAGAATGAGCAAATCCAGTCCATAACTAGTGCTCTGGGATGGAGAAGGCAGCTAGAAATTCAGTGTATGAGCAGAAACTTGTTCAGCGAGATGTATAGCGGTGTTAATGAGTAAAAGTGCGTGAGTGCCGTTTTCTAGATTTCAGACCTCGACGAGGCTGAAGCCTTTACATATTTAGAATTCATACTCAAGCTTCACAGAATTTCTAAACCTTTTCAAATGAGGCTTCGGCACCTGCAGAATTTCCCCCCGTTTTGCATAGTCTGAGAGCATACGTGCTGAGAGCGCATTTGGTTAGTCAACTTTCTGAGGGAAGATTTAGAAGATTTAGTTCCTCACCAGCATTTCTCTGCCTGGGTGGAAGGTAGAGCTGCGATTTAGGCGCCTTGGAAGCGTTCTGAATGCTGATCGTTAGCTCCAGCACCGCAGTGTTTGATACCTGATGGAAGGAGCCCCTCTGCAGGGCATTAGGTCAGAGAGGTGGTTATGTACTCTGCAAGGGGGAGAAACAGTATTTTTTCCTCCTTGTTCTGTGCTGAGTAGCTCACACGCTGAAGCATGAGGTTTGATTGCCCTTATCCAACCTATATGCAGTGGCTGAGCATTTTATTAATAGTCGTAATCTTATCTGCCTACACGATCAATCTTACCCTTGTAATCATTTTGCCCAGAGCTATAGCCAGTTTTAAAGGAGAGCATTTGCAGACAGTTCAGTGTGTTTCTGAACTGTTCAAGGGCTTTTTTTCAAAACGTTATTTCTATTTGACTTTTTTACCAGGTAATTTTGAATGCGGAAATCCTGAGAATCTAAAAAGCAAATGCGTTTGGGTTAGTGAAGCGAAGGATCACGTGGTGGTGAGTAGGCTGTGAACAGCTATTGTTGTAACATAGCGCTTAGTCTCTTGTAAGGCAATAAATAATAGATACTCAAGCAATTCGCCATCTGTTATACTTCCTCATCCTGTTTTTGATTCTTTCTCGTATCTCTAGCTTCCCCTTTGGCCAGTCCTGTTCTCAGCAGTTCTTTTGAAAATAATCTTCTCCTACATCTCTGATTCAGCCCCTGTAAATCTAACTTAATGGTTTGTTGTTTCACCATAGTCATCAGTCTTCTGAAACCAGAAATTTCCCTGGATTGAGGGCTGGGCAGAAGAAGGATTTTTCTATACCCCAAAGTGTCAGAAGACAGACTGCTTTGATCTAACATTCCATTTCTTTCATGGTAAACTGTCAGTAAGATTATGTCGTATTTAGTGGTTAGTCTTAACAGTCTGGGATAGTGTTATTTCACAGAGCGCTTCATGCATCATCTACTGTAGTCAGAAGACTTTAGTCCAGACAGACCCTCAGATTTAGTTCTCCTTCTTCTAGTTTGCAGAATTATGATAAGAGTTAACCTAGGGAGAGACCGTACAGAGTGAATTCTCCCACCACTGTAATGGAATAAAGTTAGTCGGTATTTTAAATGAATGGAGAACTAATCTTCTTACGGCTTCTTCCGAACAGAATATAACTGGTAGTTCCCCACAGAAGTTTGAAGCTGCCCTGCACTGGATACTAAACAGTAACAAGGATTTGGGAATATGGTAAGTGGAAGCCCACTCTGTCAAAATTAACGTTTCTCGGTGTCGGCTGATCTGGAATGTGACATCCTCTGGGGTGTGCCCTAAAAGCTCCCCTACCTTGTTAGATTTCAGCAGATCATCTGGGATTGGCTTTGTCAGTGCTTGCTGGGCCAGCTTCCAAACAAAAAGTGCAACCCTGCGGCAAAAATTGGCAACTGAGCTCATGCCTTGGGAGGCTCTTTCCCAGCCGTTGGCGCTGGGGGACACGGCGTTCGCTGTCTTGCAGATGAGGCGTGAAGGGGAGGTCAGGGCTGCTCGTGGCTGTCGGGGGTTGTGCTGTGCTTCCTTGCGGGGTGTGGAAAGGGTGGTCCTGGTGTCCTGCCCCGTGGTCCTGCGACTACAGCACGCTTCGGAAACTTGCCCGTGGAGTCGCTTTGCCCAAGAGAAACTTTTCTTCAGCGCTGTTAGAGTAGGCAGAGCGTCAGTGTTGTGTGGAGCTGCCTCCTGTGGCCAGAAGGTTGATGGGACAGCAAAGCGCTCTCTTCAGTGGGTGACATCTCCCGTGCTCTGGGAGCCTTTGGAGCAAGTCCCGATGAGGAGGAGAGGAAAATGGGTTGTTGAATGGTGTCTTCAGTGTCAGTTGTCTTTTTGGCAGCACACGCCGTACCTGTTAAAGGAATGGTCTGGCTGACTATGTAGGCTGTAGGTCAGTCGTCAGTGGGGCTGTTTTCTCTTGGGTTTCTCGGCTAGCAGTCTCTTCGGTACATGAGAAATAGCAGAAATACTGGGGTTTTTTTCAGGTAAAACATACATCATTCAGGCCATAACCTAACGAAAGACTGTTACCCAGAGTCCGCAGACATCATTATCTTCCTCGGGGAAGTGTGGGCTGCCTCCAGTCTGTGTTAACTCTGAAGTCTAACATTTCTCTGCATTGTAACATCGCTAAATGCATCTCTGATTAAATGAATTCTAGCAGTAGTAACGCTGGAGTTGGTGGGCATAGCTTGTATGAATTCCCACTGCTCGATTTTCTCGAAAAAAAAAAAAAATTTCTGCAGCTGCTCCTGTGATCTGAGGATCAGACAGTGTCTGTGGCTTTGATTATTGGTGGATGGCAAATTCCCAGGACAGGACATAGTTTCCTTAGTGGCAGGTTTGGATTTGTAGGTGGGCTGGGATCCAGAGTTTTCAAATTCATCTTTTTATACAGGAGTGCTGCTCGTGTCAGGAGCAGTGTGATACAATATACTCCCATTTTTTCTATTTTCCCAATTAACAACTCTGCCGGCTGTTCGCTGAACGGATCCGCTTTCACGAGGTCTGCGGAGCGCAGAGCGAGCGTTCGGCAGCTTAAAGACCTGCGGGTGGCATTTTTAGCAAACATTACGTGAGATTATTTTCCTAGGTGCTAGTCTGGGAGGCAGAACTGAAAATGAGCTCTGCTCTGGGTGATTCTGCTGCACACTTTAAATATTTTCATGGAATTTGGATTGTAAATAAGACAAGGGGGTGGGAAACAACTGCGTGTCTCCAGCTACTGTAGAATCCGGCAACCAAATGCAAGCTGTCAGCAGTTTGTGAGCTGTGCCACTAGTAAATTGAGAAAAACGTCTTTGTCTAATAGGTTATTCATTGCAAACATGGAATGAATTAATAGCTTAAAAAAATGAAATCCCCTTTCGTCCAGTTCCTCCGAGTCGGGTGGCTCTCACTTGGATTCCTTGATGCCTGTTGGCTACGAGTATCTAATAAGGAAACCACATCAGTGTAGATCTGTGTATGAAGAAGTGAGTTAAAAGCATATCGAATGGCACGGCAGGTGTAGAGAAGTGATTTTGCAGGAGGCTGTGCTATCGATTTTTGCCGTGGATGCTTTCTGAGGGTGTGTCCGTTCTCACTGCAGATACCGTTGATGTGTTGTCACTTTTCTAGCTAAACTGTTTATGCTCGTCTGTACTGAGGGAAACAGCACAACCTCCACAGACATTCGCAGTCTCCCTCAGCTGCTCTCTCTGCAATTGCTGATGAGTGACTCAGTAAACATTTCCATTTCTCTGTGCTGGGAGGTGGGAATCCAATTTAAAGTTTAATCTTCTGCACGCTGAGAGGTGCTGTCAAAGAGTCTGCAGAGGGAGACTTCAGTTTACCAGTGGGAGTTCCAGCCCTGCTGCCTTTTCTAAAGCCATATCCATTCCTTGCTAAGCAGCCAGTCCCAAAATGTTCTGGAAAGAGGAGCTGCAAGGATGTTGGTGTATTTTCTGTGTGGTGTACGGGACGAGTTACTGCAGCCGCAGTCTGTTGATTCTCCCGCTCTTGATTAAAGACTGCAGTTGGAGTGTTTGCTCTCTTCAGTGAAGATTTTCTGCCTCTTCCCATCAGGTTGAGAGGCAGAGACCTTTCGGAACCGGTTACCAAAGTGGAGGAGGTGTTCTGTCTCGAATCGGCCCACCCTCAGATGGGGCTCGGCTGCCGTTTCCGTCGGGCGGTGGTCACTGCCATTATGAACCTCTTCCTGTGTATCTGGAGTAAGTTGTCGTCGTCGGTGATCAGCTGCTCCCCGTGCTAGCTGTGGGGATGAACTTGTGCGCGCGCACGCGTTCTCCCAGCCGTATGAAATTACTGACAGAGGTGAAATAAATCTGCTGATGAGTTAATTTCTAATTAACCTTTGTTCGAGCAGCAGAGGGAGACCTGTAGACCTGCTCTTGTGCTGTGAGTGCTTAACACGTACTTTAAATCAGCACGCTGATGAGCTTGCTGGGTGTTCCTCAAGTACCCATGACTACCGTCTGCAAAATAAGTACGTTCACCTACGTAAAAGATTGGGTTTTTCTTTCTTTTCTTGCACTAAGCTGCAAAGCCTTCTAGCCTCTTTAGTAATGACTTGTAGCATTTCAGCATTAGAGGCTTTATTGCAATAGTCTGTCATGCCCCTGGCTGAGACAGAGGTCTCGCTGAGCGAGGTGATAACGAGAGATGAGTGTTGACTAGAAGAGTTTATAATCTCGCCGGACAAGGTGGAGGTGAAAGGGGATAGTTATGTTTATTGTAGAGCCTGAGATACTAAAGTTAGCTCATGTTGTAACGGGGGCATTTGTCAATGCTAACCCTTCAATATAGACCTCCTGAATTCCGGGCTGGTGCTGGAGCCCCAGGCTTTATTTCCTTATCAAGCAGCTATCTTCGGAGCAGTGAAGCTTGACAGTCTTCCTAAGTGATTATTGTGGGGGAGGCCTCTAGCAAAGAGATAGCTCTGGGACTTAGAGAATTGAAGCCCTGCGGTTGTGCGGAGGTTTCTGGTGGCGGGGGGGAAGGGGGAACTCTGTGATGAGCCCTTCCGACCACCTCTTCCCACATCCCTGTGTGCTCTCCTGCTGCAGGTGGTGTCAGTACCGAGGTTTTTGGAGGGCACACACCTGCACTGGTGAACAGAACGAATGGCTTGGATTTGGTTCTGAGCAGGCCTGGGTAGCTGGGAGTGAAAGCTGCCTCTGGGGAGAGGCAGTGTCAGAAATAAAACTGCTAGCATCCAGCAAGTACACGTCTGTCAGTTATTGAATTCCGTTTGTTTTTATTCTCCTAGGTCTGATAACTCTTTGGGGGATCCTGATCTTCCTTAGGTATCGCTGGCGGAAGATGGAGGAAGAGGAACAAGCCATGTACGAAATGGTGAAGAAGATCATAGGTAGAATCCAGTAGCTCTGTAAATGCAAGTAGCCCTGTTCTCCTCTCTGCCGTGTTGAGATCTCTCTCTCTTTTGTCCTCCCGCCCTCCAGCTGTTGTCCAGGACCACTATAAGGAATGGGAACGGAATTTGGAGCGTTACCCCTACGTCGGCATTTTCCACGTTCGGGACAGCCTCATCCCCCCTCAAAGCAGGTAAGCTGGAGTTGGGTCATTAAGGAGGGCTGTCAGCACCGTGTTATTCAGCTCAGCTGAAAAACGCAGTTACGGGGCAACAGACCATGAGCAGAGAATTGATGGGAAGCTGGACTGCAAGAAGAGTGTGTCTGGCCTTTCAGTTCCTAAAGGATTTTGACATAACTCAGGCTATGTCTTAACCTGCTGCAGATTAATGTGACAGTCCCGGGGCTGATATTTTGTGCAGTCACACAGGTGTATTGCCGTTGTTCTATCAAACAGTAATTGGATTTTGTTTTGCTTGGGCATGGAGCATCTGGTTTTCTCTCCTTCATCTGAAGTGCGTAGCATGCTACCCACCCCCCTTCTCCGCCGTCGTGCCTTATGCTCCCACAAGTGCTGTGCTTTTCGGAACAAACCTTCCCATGAATGGAACGGGGCGTCGGGAGGCTCTTCTTGAGGTGGTTGTGTATGTTGCTGCCTGGAAAGTTACCAGTTTGAGTGGGGAAGCTTGAAAGGGAGATACAGCGAGATGGCTGGGTTTGGTGCTTTTTCAGAAAGGAATTGCGGTGGAGAGAGTTGCTGCGTGGGTGGTGGGGCCAGAGGGCTGCAGCCTGGCTCTCGGTGGCTTATGTGCCCCTTGTTCCATCGCTGCAGGAACGTTTCTTGCGTTTTGGTTAAGTGGAGCTGCCCTGTTCTGACAGCACAGAACGCGACGTGTGCTGCAAAGCCTTAAACATCCTCACTCTGTCGGCCACAAAACTCCTTCTCCTACCAGGGGTAACTTCAGCTGTTTTGAGCGGAGCTCTCTGTGTGGTGCCCCGCTGGTTCGCAGCGGGGGTGAACTTCAGTTTGTCCTCCCTGGTCTGAGGTCTCTCTGCGGGCAGGAAGGGTGAGGGCCGTTTGCTCATCGAGTTCCTTCGCTATACGAATCAAGCTTGAAATTCAGGGCAGCCGTCGATTCCTGGTGCTGACAGAGGGTCTTGTCTTCCCCGCCAAGGCAGGACCTGTGTTCTTGTGTCCTGGCCTGAAATCCCCCCCTCAACCAGAACTGTGATTTAATCTCCTTTAGTGCCTGCACAGGGAACAGGAGACAGCTAGCGGTAGCTTGATCAGCAGCCCCAATTGCTGTAAGCAGGAAAGCACAATGAGGACAAGATTCTAATTTATTTTCTTGTTTCTTGCAGAAAAAAAATGAAGCGGGTCTGGGAGCGAGCTGTGGACTTTCTGGCTTCCAACGAGTCACGGATTCAGACAGAGTCGCACCGAGTCGCAGGAGAAGATATGCTCGTGTGGAGATGGACTCAGCCGTCTTACGTCTCAGATTCAGAGCACTGAAGAGGAGCAGAAGTTGAGCAAGTGTTGATACGGACCTCTGCGAGGGGACAGTCCCTTCTCGGGTGGTGGGAAAGAGCAGGTCACGGTCCTAATCTCCTAGGGTTGGGGGTTGCACTTCTCTGTTTGCTCTTCTTTCTGAAAATCTTCACACACAAAAATTATTCAGGGCAATAATGTTGGCTTGGGAAGGAGATGGGCTTGAGCTGGTGGGAAGCTAGAAGTGCACCAAAGTTAGCCTTCCAGCAGATGTCTGGCTTCCATAGGCCAGCAAACCTAGAACAACTTTTTAAAAAGAAAAAGAAAAAGAAAAAAAAAAAAAGAAGAAAATCAAACATACCTACTATCGAGGGGCTTAGGAGCTCTCTGATAAAGCTTCGGTGTTTAAAATTTGACCTCAATTCTTCAAAGGCCAACTGGTGGCAACGTCCATCAGGGAATGTGTTTAGAGAAGATTAACATTTCCCATGGAAACATTAGGGTGGCAGTTCAGATGCATTTTGTTAGAATTTGTTTCTGTCAGTACCGAGACAGCGGTGAAAGCACTTGGTGCTTCCTAGCGAGGAAAATGTTTGTGTCGGCTTCACCCTTTAAAAACGGGGGAGAGGGGGGGGGGAAACGTCAGGTGAAGGTGGTCCTAGAGGGAGGGCAGTCTGATGTGCCTTGGTGGTTTGGGCTGGGCTGGAGGACTGGTTGTGACCCTGTTACCCATTTTAAGTCTGCAGTCTGTGTGCTTTATGATTCCTGGGGCGGGGTGGGGGGGGTGGGGGGATAGGGGTGGAAAATAAAGGATATAGGAAGCTTCAGAAAGCGCTTTCTTGTGGCTGCAGCCAAAGGGACTGCTTCATGGGCTATTAAAGAGCAGCTTTGGAAAGGCTTTTAGGGCTGAATGTACATGTTTATCCTGGGCAGCTGCAATGTGTGTGCTGTGTGTCAGAGCAGAGATGTACCCTGTGTGGAGTGTCACTCTGGGGATTGCCACGTCGCCGTTCCTGCAGCCTCATGATAGGTACGGGGAGCAACGCTCAATCCTCTGTTCGTGCTGCAGGCATCGTATTTTGTATCTGTCATCATTTGGTTACTTAAAATTTCTTTTTTATGTCCGGCAAATGAGTGTTTGTTTCAAAGAAAATCGCACCAGTGTGTGGCAGTTTAGGCTAGGCAGAGATGCTGCTAATCTGCTCTTCCCAATATTGTAAAACAGCTGTCCAGCTCGCACCAAGACAGCAGGGACCAAATTCATTTTTGGCACAAGCTAGTAAAACCTGCAGGGGGAAGCCAGCGTCGATCTGAACCAGGGGATGTCGTTCTCCTGAGCACCACGGCCACAGGAGATGCTCGCGCTCGTCCTGGGCGCACGGAGAGCTTCCTCTCCAGGCTCCGGGGGGCTTAGGGTGGCGGCCGAAGCCCTGCTCCCCGCTTTGCAGGCTCCTGATGCCACGTGCAAGGTGGGTTCCTTGTGCCAGTCCCTGCTCCCCTCCCGGGATAAAGTCTGCGCTGCTCCAGCCCGCGGCTGGCTTTGGTGGAGTTTCCCGCCTCTGCACCCCGCGGGCTGCTGCGGAGGGAACTACAGAGGCTCCTTACGTACCTCCTGCTGGTGGTCTCGACCAGAACGAGCGGAGAGAGCAGATTTCTCCAGGAGCAAAACACAGGGAGGTCGTTCCCATTACGTGGGAAGTATCCTGTGTGGAGTTGACTCTTACCCCGTATTATTTTCTTCTTGGTTGCAAAGGTAGGGTGTTTGAACAGAAGAGGAGGCTCCGCAGCTGTCTTCAAGACGATGACCAGCTTCTTCCACTATTAGTAAAATAGGGGATAAAGTGAAGGCAGCCTTGATTCTTCTAAAACGTTGTAGCAAGATCGTCACTGCTGCCGCAGAAATCTTTGCAAACACCAGTGCCTACATTCTTAAGCTTTTTTACAATATTTATGGGGTTTGGGTTAGCTTTTTTTTTTTTTTTTTTTTAACCGTCCAAATCCAGAAGTGAAGAGTCAGGCATTGCAGTCATCTTTTTGTATTAACTTGGTTTTTGTAGAATAAATTTCACTGGCTTGGTGCTGTTTATATGTTCAGTTTAGCTCTGTAAATCAATATATGAAATAAATTTATTACAAATGATTTGTTCCCTCCGTTTTTATTGAGGAGTCACAGATTGTTCCAAGTGCTTTCGCTCAGGCAGGTCAAATAGATCCCGCTCCGCAGCGCTCACGGTTTCGAAGAACAAGGCTGAAGATGGCGTGGGGGTTGCGTGGCAGCCGAACGAGGCAACGGGGGTCCTCGTGAAGCTGAGAAAACTCACTAACAACTCAGTGTTCTCCAGCAGGGATTCTTTATTGCGGCGCCGGGCAGCACGGGGGATGGCTCCTTCCATCTGTGCGTGCCCAAGCGTTAGGATGCTTGCCTTATATTTCCAGCTTTCATGTTTATTCATTACATTTCTAAGAAAAGGTTGGGTTATTCTAATTATTTCATTAACATAAGTTCCTCCCATAGTCCCGCCTCAGTCCACCCAAGTTACGCCCCCGTCGGGGGTCCTTGGTGGTCGTTGGGGCTGAAGGTCCGAGTCTTCCTCAGGGTTGAACTTTTGAGCTTGTCCTGTGGCGCCTGCCCTGCACCATCCTGGGGCTTTTCCAATTCGCAGAACCAGCTCTCGCTCCCTGCCCTCCCTATCTCCTGCTCAGTCTTCTGTGTTCCTTGAGCCCCACAGTCTGACTGGAGGATCCCACCTGGTGTCCTTCGCTTGGTGGATTCTGCTTCATTCTTATCTTTAAAGTGTTAGTTAGTCCACAATGGATCTGTGCGTAATGGTTAGTACAAATCAGCCTCCCTCCCGATCTCTAAAGGCTGATCAGCAGCACTTTTCTAAAAGCCAGTTTTCTAAAAGCCAGTTTTCTAAAAGCCAGTTTTCTAAGCCATTCTTCATTAGACTCGGGGTGCTCTCGGCGCAATGGCCAGCAGTCCGGAGTGCCTGGCTGCGAATTGAATCCGTGTTCTGGCAACAGCGGGCGTTAAGCCGAGCTGTGTCCGGAGAGCGGTTGGCTTGTTCAGCTGTGTTTTGTAGAGACTGACAGCTTGGAGGGTTGGGAAACTGTAAATAGTCATTTAGCAGGTTGATCGGCATTCCTGTGGCCCATAATAAACCAGTTATTTAAAGCGGGGAACGGGATGGTGCAATAAGCCTGGTAACTGAGTGAGGGTGCCTCGAGCTCCGTGTGTTTCGAGAGACGGATCCCTCACACGTTGGGTGTCTGAAGTCAACAACTGCGGCAGGAAATCCTGATGCTGGGCCAAGCTGCTGATCCGGCGTGTTGTGGCATCCTCTGGCCATGGCTAGCTCGCCGCCTTTTTTGGGAAGTGAAGTGCCAGGTGATGGTCTAGGAAGACCGGGAAGTAATGAGGGAAGTGTTGGATACGGTGCTGGAGTGGGGTGGTTGTCCCTGCCTGCCCTTGCTCCTGGGCTGTTGGTTGTCACGGGGCGCATCGCTTCCCTCCCTGTGTCCCGAGGGTTAATACGCTTTAAGTTAGAAAGCCCTGTAAAAGGGGGGATATTTGTGTCAAGGGAAGAGGCAAAAAGTCAAGTCTTGGACTATTTACGAGATCTCCAAGGCTGCCTGGTGAGCAGAAAACATATAAGCGCATCTTGACGGCAAGTCTGAGTTGTCCTTAGGGTCCATTTCCTTGAGTATTTTCAGTTCCGCTCACCTGAGTGTCGGTGACTCAGAACTTTGTGCTACCACGAGTTTCGACTTCTCCAAAGTCTACTCCTGAAACGGCACGAGTAGTCCATGAATCATCGTTGTGTAACTTCTGTGGACACGGCTGACTCACTCCTGTTTGGTTAGAGAAATGTTTAATTGATCTGGTAATGTAGGTCTGGATGACAAAGGGGGAGGTTCCCACCGGCGCAGGACGAGGTTGGCTCCGTGGCGGCCCTGGCAGCCGGTGGGAGCTGGGTACCTCCTCTGTGGCGTTGCGTTGTTGCGAAGGTATGGGAACGGAGAGGGAAGCAAGGCTGAACCTGCATTCCTGTTCAGATGCTTCTACCCGGGCTGGGTTGCTAAGTTACAGCTGAGATATATTCAAGGTTAGCAAATAGTCCTCACTTCGGCATAATTACATGTGCCAGAGGATGTTTGCTTTTAACCGAGGTGCCATGATGTTTTCTGCGATAGTCTTCCCCCCGTGCCCCTTCTTTCATTTGCTGTCTTGAGAGAGGAGAAGACTCAGTTTCGTGCCACGCTCGCTGCCAGGCTCCTGCTTGCTCTGTACAAACTGTATTGATAATCCCTGTGCTATCAGCAGTTTTCCCAGAACCCCAGGTCCCTTCAAAGAAGAGGAATAGCTGGGTTCTTCATCCCCCTGCCCCGCTGTCCTTACAACTTGTGTTTGCTCAACCAGAGCTGCTAACATCCCCCTCCCGTTTTCTTGCAAAATATTTTCTATAAATAAATTCTCCAACGGTGGGCTGATAAAGCCATCGCATCCCCTTACTGTCAGAAAGGAAAAGATGTACCAACAAGGCATCTAAAACAAAATTTGCCCTTTATCTTTTCATTTCCTGCTTCCATTTAAAGCCTTTCACATTAAATGTTTTGTCTCCTGCTGACATGACAGCTGATGCTGCGCCTTATTTATGGGGCGCAGAGTCAGGGCGCTCTGCCAGTTCTCCTGGAAACATCCACGTGAACCGGGGAAGAAGCAGCACGGCCAGCGAGTCCTGCCCGAAGGCGCCTCCCTCCGGCACGGCCCCTGTCCGAAGCAATCACTCCCTAAACGCTTGCCCTGGGATTTCCACCGTGACTTCGTTCAACCTTTAAAGAACGGCCTCCAGGTGAGCGTTGCCCAAAGGTTTTTGCTCCCGTTAACGAACGGACCCTCGCTACAGCAGAGCGCGAGGTGACAGGCCCGTCCCCACCTCCCTACCCCTCGGGGGGCTGCCCGCAGCTGCAGAGCAGACCCCCAACGCGGGGCCCAGACCTCTGTGCGAACCCCAAAGCGGTGCGTGATTTTGGAGGGAACGCTTCTGTAAGGCTGGTGAGGGGCTGATGCGAAGCCCACGGGTGTCTTCGAACGGGCTCTCCCAAACGAGGAGATGCCTGGTGGGTTGTGGAAACCTTCCTTGGCGGCTCTCCCAAACGTTGGGTGGTGGAAACCTTGCTTGGCTTCGAGCTCTCCTCACCCAGGGGCAGAGCATGGGGTCTGCGCTGCGGGAGCCCCCCACGCTCCCCCTTCCCCAGCTCCTGGGTGAGCAGCAGCTGCCTGGGGACACGCTTTCGGGTGGCAGGAGGACACCGGAGCCTCCGCTGATCTGGTCTCTGACAGAGGAGACCGCCTGCCCTGTATCACTTTCCAGTGACCTGCTGTAAGGCCAGGTTCAGTGTTTACATCCCAGCTCCAAAACAGCTCGCGGCATCCAAACAGCAACAGCAGAGGAAAACACCCTGGGGTGGCGAGGAGCTGCTGGCTGGGGGCCCGGAGCAGGGCTGGGCTCGCAGGGTGCAGCTGAGCCACTTCCATGTAAAAATGCCCAGAAACGGGTCCTGGGGACGTCCCCGTGCTCCCTCTGGGAGAGCGGCTCCTGCTTTGCTCCCAGCTGGTGTCCCAAAGGCGCCACCGGCAGCAAGGACGCTTCGACAAGGGGTTACGTGTCGTTGCCAGCCGGCGGGTGAGGCTCCAGCACCCAGCAGCAGCATGAAGGGCATTCCCAGCCCTGGGGCTGGCTCAGGGCGAGGGAGAGACCCAGCATGGCTGTCCTGGTGTCACTGTGCCACCCCGTCTGGCACCGCTGCCTATCTGGGGAGAGAGCGGTGAATGAAACAGCAGCAAAGACTTAAGGATGGTCCAAAACCTTTGGAGGTGGAAAGGAGGGAAACCTGCACTGTTGGCCTCTGTGCAGGAAAGGGAAAGGATGGGCACAGGGCAGCAGGGGCAGCGTCAGCTCCCTGCGTGCCCTCAGCAGTTTCTGCTCTTTTTCTTTAACCTCCGAGGCAATCCTCAGTCACAGTTTTATTCCAGCTCTCCCGCCGATATAAATTTAGTCCTTTTAACATGAGAAGGGCCCTGCACAGGTCACATCAGGCTGAGGCTCGGGGGTGCTGAGGTTACCCGGGAGCTGGGGACCAGGCAGCCCTGGCTCACTCGAGGCTTGGCTTTTACGGATGACAGCGTGCCCACCCTGCCCCGAGCCCACACCGGACTGGGAGAGGTTTGGAGCCGGGACCGAGGCTGCAGCTTGCAGGCTAGCCAAGGGTAATAATATCTTTGTGCCCGTAATTAGTTCCTAATTAGCATAGTTTTAATATGAGACAGGGTTGCTCTCCCCTTAGAGTGCTCTGCTTTTTACAAGAGGCTGAGTAATTGCCTCTGCGGCTCTGCGGCCGTTCGGCAGCCGCAATCAGCCCGGCTGCCTGCGCAGGGACCCTGCAGCCGCTCACGGGCTCGGGCATCCTCCGTGCGCTCGTTTTAGCGGAGCGGTAACTGCAAAGGACACGTCTCCCGGCCCGGCAATACGCCTGCCATAAAAATGAGATTGCTTCAATTAACGCATGCATTAAAAATACATACGATATCCAGCAGGACGGGCCCCTGCAAAGGTGGTGACGTGCTGCAGCAGCCGGACGGTGCTGGGCTCCCTGGGGCCGCAGGGCAAACCTGGGCGCTCGGTTCTGCCTCTCGCTGAGCCCAGGGGAGCCCCCCAGCATGGGCCTGGCCCCCTCCTACCAGCTCAGTAGTGATTAGGTTTAAAGCCTGACGTGTTGGGGACTGCGCATCGGCTCGGCTTCTCTTTTCAGGGGCTTTTATGTGCTGTGGTGTGTGAAGGACAGAATAAGGGACGTCAGGACCTGCTGCTTGCCTGTGCCACCCTCGTGATGGGCACGGCAAGGGGGAGCTGGCTTGCAGACCTGCCCTGCCCCATCTGTCCTGGAAAAGGAGGAGGAAATGCCAAGACCAGCTTGCCTCAGGGGACAGGATAAAGAAGCAGATGCTGGGAACCAGCATGTTCCCGCCGCTGGGGTGGTGCGTGACGCTGAGCTGTGGCCCATGGGCGCCCCGTCCTGCGATGCTGAGCCCTTTCTGGGCACACGGGAGAGCAGGCGGTGCCTGCAGCCGTCGCCCTTGGCTTGCTGAAAGGCAAGAGGTGCTTCAGCCCTGGGACAGCTCTGGGCTGTGTCACCTGCACCCCTGTCCCAGGAGAACCAGGGGGTTTGGTGGTGAGCCCAGCAGGGACCACAGCCCAGCTGGGATGGAGGAGGTAGCAGCTGGGTCTGGGTTTGCACCAGCGTCCCGCAGGTCTGGGCTGGCCCTTCCTCGCTCTTTAACGGCACCTAAACCCACCGAAAACCTCCGTCTCTCACCAGGGATACGTTACCAGGCGCGAGTTCTCCCCAACCCCCCAGCAGTGACGTTTAAGGATAACCTATAGCTCAGCTGTTCGGCCGAGGGGATGCGATCAGGGATGACGTGGTGCTGAGGAGGAGGATGGGAGCTTGTTCCTCACAGCGGAGCAAGGCACCCCAGCCGGAAGGCGGTGAGGTACCTTGGGGGAATTTACACCCCGAGTTTTGGATGCATTTTGCTGAGATTGGCTGATGGGTTTGGAAGTTGTCGGTGGGGGATGTACACGGCTGGCCTCGCAGAGTGCCCATGTCAGCTGCCCTTCCTTCAGAAACCAAGCTTTTTTAAAAAAAAAAAGAAAAAGAACCACTTTCCTAAACTAAAATACCAGCATAAAGCAAAGTGAAGTCAGGGCTTGGGAATCAGGGTCTGTGTTTCATCCTTGTCTTTAATCTCGGCCTCTGCCCCCGACCATCCGTTCGATCCCTCTGGTCTTTGTAAGCCTGTTTTCTCCCCTCCAGTTAGTGAGAATTACCACATCCATCGATCGTTATCTCAACAGTGAGATTTTCTTCCCAACCTCCTGCCGTTTGGCTGCAAAGCCCTCCCAGCGCTTTCCCCATCGCGGCCCACGGGGGCCCCAGGTGGGCACGGGTTTGCCAATGTCCTCAAGTTATGATGGGGGGTGAGAGCGGGCACCACCCCCTGCTTCTCCCAGGGGATGCCCGGACTGCGTGTGCTGTTGATCTCCTAAAGAACACACGGATCCTGTCTTCTTGGGATGCGTGGGGCTGGCACGGCATGTCCCGAGCACGGCTGCCCTCGGCACGCACCAGAGAGGACACTTGGAGGGGGTCTGGAGCGGGCTGGGGAGCACGCACTGTCCTTGTCTCGTTGGAGGAGACAATTCGGCCCTGGCAGGAAGCTCCCTGGGACTTTTCCATTCCCCCAGCGGTCCCAAAGCACTGGGGTGTCATTTTTCCCTGCAGGAGGCTGTTGGCAGGGTTGGGGCTGGGTGACTGCGGGCTCTGCTGCCTGACCCACACCTCTGCTGCCCGGCTTCGGGCAAACCGCGCTCTCGCCCCGTGCCTTGCCCTCCTTGCCATAAATAGCTTTTCCTTGCCAAAAAGACCGGTGAGTCAGTCTGTCCGGCAGCATCCCAGCCCCTCTTACCCCCTCCCTCCAGCGATGGCCGCCCCTCTGCCCTCCCCTGCGTCGCCCCAGCACGTTCCCCCCGCACAGGGAGCAAACAGCCGGCGGGTTTCTCTGCTGGGAGCTCCGGGGAGCCGGTGTCCGTCCTGCTCCCACCGCCAGTCCCCTGCCCTGTCCCGCAGGGAGGTGATAAACACTGGTGGAGCTCGCCCAGGGGGGCTTCTGCAGGTGGTGCAGTGGAAAACAGACCAGAAAAAAAAAAGCAACAGTTGTTTTCCTGGAGAGACGATTGCACAAGGGAGCGGGAGCGTGGCCACGCTTTCTGGAAAGCTTAACGCACGACTGGTGCCGTCTCCCTCCATCCTTAACCCTCTTGCGCACGTGGCTTTGTTTTCCTTTAACACCCAAGGGTGTCTCTTCCCCCCTTTAAAGCTCAGCTGTCAGCTGGACATACCAGGCGCCTGCCAGCACCGACGGCAGCAGTCAGGTGATGGCCCAAATGTCCACGGGCTCCCCCCGCTCCCTCATTTCTCACACTCGAGCCACGCCGAGAAGCAGCCAGAAACCCAGCCCGGGCAGCACCCCAAGGCCCCGCTCACCACCGAGCCCAGAGCAGCCGCAGAAACCCAGCAGGTGAGGTCCAGGGTGGCTTCGGCATCGGCGCCATCCGCCTTCCAGGGCAGGGTGAACAAGCGCTTGATTTTGGAGAGGCTCCGAGCGCGGCCACGGCTTGTGGGAAGGGATGGGAGCGAGGGGGGACAGCTGGCACCCGGGGCACGGGGGTGGTGCAAACCCCGGGGTCTGCCAAAAACGAGCCTGGAGGCTTTCAGTTCTTTGTCACGCTTGTGGCATTGCTGGAAAGCACCGGGCCGGTCAGCAGAGGGGCAGCTGGTGTTTGGGGGCGTGAAAGGCAGAAATTAGGCAGGTAGGTGGTGGCACTATGTCCCCCTGTCCCACGGCACTGCTGGCAGCCCCAGGCTCGCTACTGTGGTCCAAAGGCACATCCCCGTGTCCTGCTGGGAAGCCCAGCCCTCGCCAGCCCCATTGCTGCCCCACGCCAGCCCCAGATAACGCGACTCCCACCCCTCCCCATCGATCCTGCTGCTTCCCGCAAAGCTGCCCAATAAATCCTTCGGTGCAGCAAACCGAATCCTTGCATCGTCTCCGTGAGGGATGTGGGGACCAGTCATCAACTTTGCAGACATCATTTTCTTTCGGGAAAGGAAACACAAGATAAAAGAGCAGAGGATTTCTGCACGTCAGGATTTATGGCAGGATGCTTAGAGCCGGGTTGCTTGCAGAGAGCTGAGCTTTGCTCTCCCGGCATGGTGCTGCCCTGCAACTATTTCAGCCTTTGGCTGTAGTCAAGGGAAGAGCAGGAAAGGCAGATTTGAAGGTTCATTGAGGGATTCAGCCGCTTGTCTGCTGGTGTGAACAGCCCGCGTCTGCTTCAAGCCCTGCCGGGAGGGGCGCTGAGCTGGAACCGGTAGGATTTTCCCTGTGGCCAAGGCGTTGGGGAGCTTGGAGGCACGAGGCCAAAGACCAAAGGGAAATGGGGCAACTGGGTTTCGCCCGCACCTTGCGCTTGGGCTGGGCTGGGGCTCGGTGCAGGAGCTGGCTTTGATTTCAGGTCAGCTACGGACATGGAGATCTCTTCAAATTAACAGCTATGGTCCTGTCTTGCCTTTTAATGAAGAAAAAAAAAAAAAAAAAAATTAGCAGCCCTCTGCAGCGCTTGAAACCCGACTTTGCAGCAGGGCGCTTTGGGATGCTTTGGGGAGCTGGGTCCCCCCAAGGGGAAGGTGCTGACCACGATACGCAAGACAGGGATCCTGCTCTGACGGAGCACTTGTTTTTAAAGTCATTTTGCTTTTTCACATTCCAAAGTCTTTCTGCCAAGAGGACCCCAGCTGTTTACAAGGCACAGGCTTCCTCCTAGGGCTGGGCTGTCTGCTCTTTGCCCCCCCCCCATGGCAGAGTTCTGCTTGGGATGGGGATGGAGTAGGCACTAATTAAAGGTTAGAGACCAGCCTGGCAGGTCCTCGTTACACAGACGTGACTGTTAGAAACGCAAAAGCCTGTCTCAGGCCAGATGCTGCTGCGATGCTGGAAGGGAAGGTGGTATGTTCTGAGAGTCACCGCGGAGATGCAGGAGCTTTAAAGTACCTTGGTTTTGTTGTTGTTTTTTTTTTTTTTTCTGGAGAGGGGGGTTTTCTTATTTTCCTTCCCCAATATTTTCTGGCTCTTCATCTGCAGTGCCAGGGTTGTTTGTTGGTTTGGGGTTTTTTTTAGCTAGGGGCAAAATAGTGAAGGCTTCTGGTTTTGGTTTTGAGGACACATTTCTATCTGTAATTCCACGTAATTTTAGTGGCGTAAATATCTTTTAGCATTCGCGATAACTTGAGCCAGCAGACGTGATTTATTTCGAGAGTGTCTTGTTTCAGAGGAGCTCAGAGCAGCGCAGTAAGTGCAGCAACATTCAGCTGCTCCGAATGGACGAGCTGCTTCAGAACAAAAACTAAATGAAAAGAGCCCCTTTCCCCTACTGCAAATCTTTCTCCGAGTTTTGCTTAAGAGAAAACAACAAGAGCTGTATCAAATGGTGGGCCTTTCCCCCCGCAACTCTCTTCACAACGCCAAGGTTGCCAGAATTGCGAGTGTGTTCTGTCAGCTGAGTTTCAGCCTTGGACTGTCTTTGAAGCAATAAAAACTGGACTGAAATCATGTTGCTCTCTCTGCTCCAAAGAGGTGTTAAGACAAATCCACTTGCTTTTTGCTTTTCTCCTTTTTTTTTCTTAAGGAGGCGGGGGCAGAAAAACCCGAACCCACAACAAACCCACAGCTTTCAAGGGAGAAATCCTCTTCAAAAGTTGCCGCAACTTAACAAAACGCTAAATGCTTTTATTAACTTCTAGAAAAGCTCTGAAGAGCGGCTTTCTTCCCCGGCTGAAAGGCACTTGTCTAAGTGGCCTGGCTTTGTTCCTTCGCTGGTGCGGGCTGGTAATTGTAGAGTAGAAAATCCTCTCCACAGGAATAGGAAAATGGGGGGGAAGGAAAAAAAACCCCCACCTTGGGGGAAGGTAAAGGAGCAGCCCCGTGTGTTCTGGAGGTAAGAGTGTTTCTTCTCTGCCTTCAACCCACTTCATCCCACTCCTCCAGGTGAAAAACAAAATGGGCACCTGCGCCGAGTGCTCGTTTGCTCGGTGGTTTAATTGCAGCAGGAGGAGGGTGAAGGGGAAATTTCAGCAGCAGAGCTTTGGCTCTGTGTTGCAGGATGAGGAATACGCTGCGGTTTAGTGGTTAAAGCTCCCAGGTTGGGCCGTAAGCGCTGGCTCTGGAGGAGAGGCTGAGCCTGCCCTCCTTGCAGAGCCCCGGGAGCTGCCTGGCTGCTGGTGATGGGAAACCCCAGGTTTACTCCTGGTGTGAGCAGGGAGGTACCACCATCCCTCTGCTCTTCGGTGTCTCCTGGGTAAGGAGGGGGTGATGGTGCTGCCCCGGTCCCAGCAAGGCTTGGGCTTGGCAGAGGTGGTGTCACTCATCCAGCAACACATCCTGGAGGCTTTGCTAGAGAGAAATGGATCTTCCACAGACATTATTATCTACTGCATTGGGGTTTTGCTAGCAAAAATAGGATGCAAAACTCCCCAAGCTATGCTGAAGCTGGAGGAACAAGGAGAAAGTCACCCGTGCTAACAGGGGCAGGCAAACCAGGGCTCTGCACACCCCTCTGTGAGGGCTGCAGGACCAGACTTCAAGAGGATCAGGTGGTTTTTTTCCCTTCTTCCCTTTTAGTTTGGGGTCTGGAGTGCCTTCCTCTGATTTTACTGCCTCGATGGGATGAAGCCAGACTGCTTCTGCAGTGTATGTATTAGCTCAGCTGCCTTTTGTCTTCCTCCGTGGCTATGGGAGTCCCATCACAGCAAGAGCCTCCATGGGCTTCTTGCAAAGAATGAAGTGAAGGAGTGGGTGTTGCTGGGTGCTTGCAAGAGAAACCAAAGCAGCACCGGACAGATGTGGTCCACGTCTGTACTTGTCCTACCTTGCTGTTTTAGAGCCAGGACTCGTCGCTGTCAAAATCAAGGAGGAATTTCTCTTGGGGGCTAGAATCAGGAACGGATCTGTTGCTGGATGGTCCTTTGGGCTGTAGCAGAGGGCAGGGCTGGAGAGCTCGGAGGAGCCTGTGCTTGGGTGCAAACCGCCTCGGTGCTGGTTTGACACGTCCTCATGCCCGCGTTAGCACGGTGGAGGGAACGCTCCCGCTAATGCTCTGGTGTTAAGTGACAGGGAATGTCCCAAACTGAGGTTTCTTTAGAAGGTGCAGAAAATGTTGCTAACCCCATCAGCAGTGCTAAAGAGGCAAGGGACTGCCCAGGGACGTGAGCTTGCAGAGGCTTTATTAATAAACCTCCTTTGCAAGGAATGTCCTAGCTTGGGAAAGACTAAGACCATCATTAACGCCGTCTCGTAAGGCAAACTGGGGCTGTTCCACAGCAAGGGGTGTCATTAATACAGCATATTAATAACCTGGCAGTACCGATCCAAGGAATGCCCTGATCCGCCTCCTTTGACAAGGCCATCACATTCACTTGATAGCTCTTCTCTATCATTCCCCTCTGCTTCTCTTGCCCCCAACGGGTCTAAACTGGCTCTTTTCTGGACTCTGCATTTCAGGCTGGGGCTCCCTGCCGGCCCCTGGGCACCTAAAGGTCTCACCCCACCCAGCTGCACCCTCGATGCCCGGCTGCGGCGCAGGCTGCCGGTGGGCAGCGCGAGGCCAGGCTGTGCTCCCGGCCCTGCTGGGGTGCCGAGGCAGAGGGTGGCTTTGCGGTGCCTTGTCCCCCTTTCTCACGCTCCCCCATCCCCTCTGTTTTGCAGACACCGTCGGTGAAAACCCAGCGCGGGTGTGAACTGGCCGCATGTCCCAAATTCCGCTTCTGATCCCCTTTCGCTGCTACTAGAGGGGAGTGACCCCCTCCCTCCGCCTTTCGCCCAGCACCATGGTGGGGCAGAGCCCCCTGGACCCCAGCGAGAGCAGGACCGCCGTCCTCCTGGAGCCCTTTGTCCACCAGGTGGGCGGCCACATGAGCATGATGAAGTACGACGAGCACACGGTCTGCAAGCCCTTGGTCTCGCAGGAGCTGAGCTTCTACGAGTCGCTGCCCTTGGCCATGAGGCAGTTCACCCCCCAGTACAAAGGTAAGGGGAGAGACTGGGGAAGGAGCTAAGGGCCGGCAGTGTGGTCACCAGGATTAGTCCCGAGACTGGGATAAGGGCTGGTGGGGCGAGTGGCAGCGTGGGAGGTACCGGCTGGCTTGGTCAGGCTGGGTCTGAGCTGTGGAGCCCCGCCGCTTGTGTGGGTTTTGCTGAGCAAGGATGCTCCTGGGGTGAGAGTGTCCACGGAGCAGGTCTGTGAGACTGGGAGGGTTTCCTGGGTCTCTGCGGCTGGGGGGAGTCTCTGATGTCTAATAAGGGTTGAGCTGTGGCTGATGGCACCAGGAGATGGTCCCTTCTGCCCACCCCCTTGCTACCACAGTCAGCCTTGGTAACCCAGGGAACTTCTGTCATGTCAAATAGGGCTGAAATGGGTCTGTTCTTCCCGGGGACAGGCAGGAGAAGATGGAGGCTGAGAGCGTGAACACGATCCCCCGAGAGTCTGGGCAGCACAGGAGTGGGGCAGAGAGGGTAAACAAGGGAGAAAACCCCCACAGAACGAGGGGCAGGAATAGGACGGGATTTCCCAACGGTGTTTGCTTGGAGGATTTTTGCAGGTCGTGGCCCCAGAGAAGCTGGTCTGATGGCATCCAAATGAGGGCACTGAATCCCCGGGAAAGCAGGGACTAGGAGAGTCTTGGTTACAACAGCAGTCCCAGGATCTGCCAATTGAGGCGTTTTATTTGCTAGAGCTTTGAATTAGCACCCCCTGATAAGAAAGGTTTTCTGTTCCAGGAGCAGAGCTCAGGGCTCTTTTGCCCCACACGCATGGCCCCACTGCTCCAGGCCTTGGTTTTGGAGGAGGTGAAGGTTTGTGTCAGAGGCAGGGAAGCTCTTGAGGGCAAGGAAAGGGTCAGGGTTGGCACTAGCATGAGCTGGGGGAAAGATCCTTGGGGTCACCATGAAATTCCAAGCCTAAAAAACCAGCCCAGGGATGTATCAAACACCACTTTTGCTGGGTGCTCCACCTTAGCCAAGCCCTGCTCCCCCCAGCACTCCTGTGAGCACCGGTCCCTGGAAAACCAGAGGTACAGACCAATTAATTTCTTAAAAATCACATCCAAGCAGCTGTCCTGCCACAAGTGAGACCTTCCTGGGGCAGGGAAGAGCCTCCTGCCTGCCCCACTGCCTTGGTGCCCCCCATCACTGCCTGGTCCCCCCTTCAGATACCTCCCCTGTCCCTATCTCTCTTTGCCCTGAACCACTTTCCCAGCGGAATTTCACGACTGAAAAGCAGCACTCCATGTCTGTGGGGGTCCTAGTCTTTTTTTAAGACATCCTCCCTCCCTCCCTTTCTTATTCCCTCACTATTTCTGCTTTTACTGCCAGACTTGTGCTGCTCATAAAGCTCCTGACCCTGGGTTTTTGCGAGAGGCGAGAAGCTCAGCTGTCACGTAAAAACTTAAAATATCTTTTGGTCCTTCAGCGTCACAGAAAAGAGCTCAAAGTGTCAGCCGCGGTTTCGATGCGCTTCCAGTCCAATCTCTCCCTTTCCCAGAAAGTCAGGGGCCTTTGCAGATTTATGGGACAATATTAAAAAGATGCTTAAGAGAGAAAACAAGTCTTCCTCTACACAGTTTTCTTTAGCCAGGGCCAGGGTTTGGTGCTGGAGAGCTGGGCCCTGCTCTGTCTCTCTAATAAAGATGTTAAGCAGTCCCAGCTTATCAGTCCAGGGGTGGCCTGGTTATTAATACCTTTTTGTCTTCTTTTTTCTTTTCTATTGCAAGTCCCAGTGAGTTTTGTGACGAGGGGTAATTAAATAGCAATTCTTCTCCAATTTGGCATTGGGCACACACATGCTTTATTCTGATTATAACTGTCCCAGCCCTGAATGCCAGGCAAATTAAAGAGGTGGAACATTTTCCCAGGAGGGTGATGGAGGGGATGAGCATCAGTGGGAATAATCCCGAGGTCTTCATTGCCCGTCCACACGTGTCCATGTTCCTCATCTCTATTCTTAGGCTGTGGGGGTGGGGTGGCTGGGGGACTATTATGTAATGATGACATGATGTGCAATGCTGATCAAATGTCATCATTCAAATCCAGCACCGACTTGGCTGCTTAAAAAATACCTCCCGCTCGCTTCACCATTTCAGGCAGGTTGGTGACCTTGGGACCAGCTTTCCCCCGCCAGCCCCTCGCAAATCTCTGCCTGCCCCAAGCTGAGCTTGCCAGGGGATGCTGGACTCTAGTTCTGCTCAGACCCCTGTTGCACGTGGCTGTAAATAAATGCACTTGTAAATTTAAAAATAAATCCACGAGGGCAGAGCTACATAGCAAAACGCTCCTGAGGATCACTGGGATGCCACTAGCAGGGTGACAGCACCCGTAAATACCCGCTGGCTGCCTCGCTGGTGCTGGACAGGAGCGGGGTGGCAGTTTTGGTGATACTAAAAGGCCAGCAAAGACAAGTACCTAAATCCACCTTTGCTCACAGACAGATGTTTTCTTGTTGCAATAAAAGAGAAGGTCAGTCGCCGTGTGTCATAGATGTGCTTTGCGCACGCAGGTCACCTGCAGGACGCACACAAAACCTGTATGGAAGCCCAAAAGTATTTTTCAGGCTGAGACGTAGGTTTTTGAAGACAGAGTTTTCAACTGGAAGGAGTGAGAGGATCACATTCACTTGCAATTTAGCTGCTCATTCTCGCCTTTGAAAATCTCCCCATTAATTTTCATATTAATGTAAGATACTTAAGAACTCTTAGTTTCCTGCTATATATAACGTTTTTAGGGCCAGATTGTCAGCACTATGTAAATCAGCACAGCTCCATTGACTTGCAGATATGTAATTGGGACAGTTTTTAAGGTTACAGGCTGCTAGAGCGCCGTAACTGAGGCGGAGCGCTCGATTTGGAATCGAGGACTCCGTTCACCTCGCAGTGACTTTTTAAAAATAAAAAGGCTTTGATTTAGGCAAAAGATACGCTGGCTTTTTTTTTTTTTTCCTGCCTGCTTCCCCTGAAAATTCAAGGCAGGCATCCGATAGAGCCGATAGGAATTTCGCTTGCTCTCAGTCATCTGTAATACGGATTTTTTGCGAATGGGATGCAGCGAAAGACCAGGTGGGTAACGTGGGAGCCTGAGGAAGACAGAGCTCCCTGTGCTTACCATCACCATGAGCAAAGGACTGAGATACAGCTAAAAATATTACTTACCCCCTAATGAAGGTTCCCAGCCCCCCAGCTCCCTTGGCAGAGCAGCCTGTGTATATTCCTCCCCCATTTCAGTGCAAAATTAGCTGATTTAACCAGGCCTGCCGTGGCACGCTGTACGGATTAATGCTGATTTTACAGCAAAAGGGACTGAGCTGTACGGAGGGCGGGAGGGAAGCGCATCTGAATACACTGGAGGATACGGGGTGTAGGACCCGGGGAGGGATGGGCACCCCGAGGCTCATGGAGGTGCCCAGTGGCTGCAGACACACAGGGCTCCTGCAGTTCAGGTGGTGGAAACCTCCCTCAGTCAGCAAAACTCGGCAGGCGGGACTCTGCGCACCCACAGAGAGGGCAAATCCTGCCGTCTGTGTCTGTTTACCATAACCTCCCTTTAAACGGAGAGAAGGGAGTTTGCGTATTTATTTGCTTTGGCAAATCTGCTTGGGAGAGCAGAGCTCCCTTGTTAAGCTGCCGAAATGCATCTCACCGCAGTGCCCAACAGACCAAGTGAGGATACCCTGGGGACAGCTGGATAAAACCCAGCTCCGCTTGTTGCTACCAGGGGCTCTTTCCAGTGACAAGTTCTGCTGGTCCAACAGCCCTGACCGTCCTCTTTGGGACCTGCCTCACTGCAGCTAGTCTTGAAAGCAGCTAAGTACGACTCATGCGGCTGGCATCCCCCTCGGAGCCCCAAAAGGGCTCTAAAAATGCTTCTGCTGCCTTGAGAGGCTCAGACAGCCTTGACAGAGGGCTGCAGGAGCCAGGCTGCGGTGAGCAGCCTTTCCCGGAAAGGTCAGAGCCGTCTGGTACACGAGCCATGCCCATTCCTGCCCTGTCATTTGAGATCCAGAAGCAGCCATCCCCATGTCAGGAATGGGCTGAGACTGGGCTAAATATGTGATGGGCTGAATGGCATTTGAGCCCTATGATCCTTGTTAAGAGTCAAGGAAAATGGCAATGCTAAAATGCACAGTGGTGTTCTAAGCACTTAGGGTGGAAAGTAATAATCCCCAGGCACGGTCATGTTCCCCCTCATGCGTGAACATGGGACTCGTGAGGGTCTGATCCACCCCCCCGCGCCAGCCGTTTGGGGGCCGGTCCCTGGCACTTGGGGAAGGGCACGACCATGACAATGTACAGGCATCACGTAGGCAGGCAGCGCTGCCAGCCCACGCGCAGGGCTCTGCCCTTGCTCCTGGGGGCTCTCCAGTCAAAGGAAGCAGTTGGCATGCCGGTTGTCTTTGGAAAATTCCGGGTCCCCAATCCCCGCTTTGCTTCCTACCAATGAAAAGCATTTTCAACCTTGCCCTGTCTGAACAAGTGAGACCTAAACCCCTTGTCATAAACAGGCCAGGAGCTCCGGGTCCAACGCGGGGGGTCTTTGCTGGGTCACTTGCAGCAGAGCAGAGCCTGGAGGGACGAAGGAACACGATGTTCAGAGGAAGCAGGTTTCAGGCTGAGCCTGGAGAGGAGGGAACATTAGAAAAGCCTGTGGCTGTTTTCCAGGGTCTCCAACTAATGGTGTTTATTGGGCCTCAAATTAGAGTGGGATCAGTGTGAGAGGCCACTAAAATACGAGGAGGCAGCTGTCCTGCTAAGCGCCAGCCCTCTCAGGAAGGCTGGAACACCTCGGGCTGGTGTCGATGGTGGCCAAGCCTGTATGTTAACCCACGGGTTGATCTCATTCTGGTTTGGTTTTACCCCCTTTTTGTCCAGGCATCGTTTCCGTGCACCTCAGAAAGGACAGCCTCGGCAACCTGACCCTAATCGCCAGCCCCAGCCTGCAGGCGGAGAGCCGCGGCCGGCTGGATAACACCATCGGTGACTCCTCGGTGACCATATGGCACAAATGCAAGTGGGCTGCCAGCACCAGCACCGGCAGCGAGCACACGCTGGTCCAGTGGAGTCACACGCAGCTCAGCAAGACCTTCAAAGACAGGTGAGGGTCTGTCACGGGTGGGACGCTCCCTGCAAACCTCCTCCTAGTCCTCTCCCGCCTCTCTTCGGGTAGAGTCTAACCGGGGTGGTTTTGTGGCACAACTCTTGGTTTAAGGCAAAGGGAGCGAAAGCGATGCCCAGCCAAGGTGAAGAAAAGCAAAGCCCAGCTTGGTGGCTTCACGGTTCATCTCCTCCCCCGGCCTGTGGATGGAGCAGGGCAGATTTGGCTCTCGCTCACATGCTGTTGCTCAAATACGCGCCTCAAACTCTGCTTTAGACCCGTTTCCTCAGAGCGCAGCACGCTCCGAAAGGAGGAGAGGCCCCGTGAGGGCAGCCACCAAGCACCCAGCCCGTAACGCCCCTCCGCCGGTAACAGCCACGCAGCAGCGGCACACGCGAGGGTGGGTCAGTCCTGGCCTCGTCCCGGGGCGGGGGGGAGCTGTCTCCGAAAGGCATTGCCGTGCTTGCAAGCGCACCGTGACCTTAGGGCTTGCCCGAGCTTTCTGCAAGACATGTTTCATCTCAAACTGGTTCAGAAAAGACCGAGGTCAGCTGTGACTGAAGGGTGCAATATTGCTACCACGAAAGCGCTGCCCTCGGTGTGATGGGTTTTGGACGAGCGAGACTAAGGCATGACCCTCCAAGGAGAATAAATCTCCTCATTGCTTCCTCCCTCCCTTCCTTGAAACCAGCACCTCTAAACTGGGAATCATCCCTATTGTGGGACAATTTGCCTGTGTTGTGCCCATTAGGTAGAGAAATAGAGATTCCTGGTCATTGGCGTTACGAGTGGCGCTTCTCATAGGAGCCAAGCACACTCTGAAATGATAATGAAAGCAAATATTGGCACCCAGCAATAGCTGACTTTCTGAAAACCACTTTTACGGAGTAACAAAGGATCTCCGCAGGTTGGACACGATGAATACGTTCCCTTTGAGAGGCCCTGAAAATTCACCTCAGCAAGTTTGAGGCTTGACAAAAGAGGAGAGGAGGGAATATTCTCTTCTGGAGCTTTTAAACCAAACGTGTTCTTTTGCGCATTTTGTCTAGCTGCCCGGGGAAGATGCTATTGAGGACAGACCTTCAGTACCGCACAGATTCACTTTTGGAAGATGCAAATGGAAACCAGCCAGAAAGGAACAGCTACAACCCCTGGGGACTGCACTGTCACAGGCAGCACCTGAACCGCATGTCCTCCAAGCATAATGAGAACAAACTTCATCGTATCCTTTTTCCTCGCTCCCCTCCAGCATAGTTTTGGCTATAAATAACAGCTCGTAATCCACGTATGGTTTAGTGCAGGGGTATGCATCCCTCCTCTGCCCAGTCTCTGGGAAAATACGGAATACAGTTGCTCTGTTATCTTTTCCCACCGTTCGTAAAAAAAAAAAATAGAAAAAGAGAAAAAAAACCCCACTTCCCATAAAGGGTATTCAGCGTAAGTCAAGGATCCCCTCGGCATACATTTAAAACCACAACTGTATAGGAATTAGCAGCTGCCTCACCTTTTATTTTCCTATTACACTCCATTACCCACCAGTCATGTGCGTAATGCAGTTTAACAACTTCCCCCACACCCACCGCAGTGAGTACAGCACCAGGCAAGGTGTCGGATTGACAGCCCGGGGCTATCGTGTCACTAGAGAATGGAGCTGTTGGTGCTTTAATTGGGAGGACTGTACTACAGTAAATTAACTGAAATTGGCAGCAAGGGGCCTATAGCAATGACATGTTGGTAAAATTGGCTCAGAAAGTCTCATTACGGTGGTGAGCTATTATGGAGAGCGTCAGCGGTTGCTCTGATTTAAGGCCTTTTTCAATTAGAATTTTAAAGTATTGGGTTTCCCTTAACTCATGCTCAGAGTTTCTATTGCTTGAAAACGTGGTATCAAAATACAACTATCCCTGCATCCTGGACTTAAAGATGGGAACCCGGCAGCACGGCGATGACGCCTCGGAGGAGAAGAAAGCCCGGCACATCAAGAAGTGCGAACAAAGCACCTCTGCCTCTCTGGGCGTTCGCATCTGCGGGATGCAGGTGAGATGAAGCCTCGGTCCTTTTGGTGTTTGCCCAACACAGGGTCTGAAACCAAACTGGAAATGTCAAGGGACTCTTTTTTTTTTTTTGGTGTAAACGGTGAGAGATGAGAAACACAGGCTGGAAGAACTGGCCACTCAGCTGTGTGTCCTGTCCTCCAACAGGAGAGGGTGCTTAGGGAGAGTACAGAATGTGGCACACGTAGGGTAACCCTTTCCCCGTACCCCTCTTTGACTCCTGGAGATACGGCTGCTTTCACAAGTGGTGGCTGCATGAGCTCCACTGCCACCACCACGAGCAGCTGGCACCAGTTCACCCCAGCTGAGAAGCTGCCTGGACGTGCGCACAGATTCCTCGCTGACGCTCAGCTCGTGGCTGCTGCACGCAAAAGAAAACCAAACAAGCACCTGTCGCCCCGCTCACGCCTTCGCGGGCCTGTCTCATCCCGCCGCCGCGAGAGCGAGGGGTTCATTTTGTGCTAAATATTATGATTCCTCTTGCTCAAAATCGCTGCCCTTCCTCCCAGAAACCGAAACCCCACATTTGTTTCACTCACACTTCTCGAGCAGGTTTCAAAACGCTGTTCTGCTGCGCCTGAAGGATAATTACGAGAGTGATGGTTGTAAGGCACATACACAGCAGCGTAAACACTCGGTGTCAAAGCCCGTGGCCCTTTCTGGCCTCCGACATCCTCCTGTTGAGCAGATTATCCTTTAAATCACAACGGGCGTGTGAGCTAATTCTAAATTCGCTCCCTCATTTCTTACTCAGCGTTAGCAAAGCCTCACATACAAATTTCTGTCTACATCTTGTCCCTCTGTGTTTAAGAAAGGAAGGTTATTGCTGCCCCTGCATTACCTGCTGCGGGAAGGTACAAAGCTGGGGTATTCCTGCACGGCTGCGAACTCCTGCCGTAGCCAGAGGGAAAATGCTGTAAATCACTAGCGACACGGCTATGACTTACAGCTATTTGGGTTTCACCAAGGGGTAATTTATAGCAGCACAACAAGAATCTGCACCAGTGGTTTAAATTGAATAGTTTAAATCTCCAGAAAAGACAGGAGGTGGGATTCAGGGAGAAGCCTGCAGTGCACTGCCAGCATTGCTAGAGCCTGCCAGGCTGCAGAGGATCCGTGTCCCATTCCACAGCTCGGGTCTGAGCTGTTTAGATTAGGACGAAATCCAGAGCTTTGGGAGAACTGAACAACTCAATCTGGATTGTTGCTCTCTCTCCTCAAGGTTTACCAAGCAGACACCGGCCATTTTCTCTGCAAAGACAAGTATTACGGCAGGAAGCTCTCACCGGAGGGATTCAGGCAAACCTTGCGCCAGTTCCTGTGCAACGGGAACCACCTCCGGACGGATCTCCTGGAGCCCATCATCCTGCGGCTAAAGGCTCTGCTTTCCGTCATCAGGAAGCAAAGCTCTTACAGGTTCTACTCCAGCTCACTGCTCATCATTTATGACGGACAGGAGCACAAAGAGAACACGGCACCCTTGGATAATCACCTTCGCTTCCAGAAAACACACTGCACCCCGTCCCACGGCACTAATCACTCCAGAGTCGACGTCCGGATGATAGACTTTGCCCACACCACTTTCAAAGGCTCCCAGTGCAATCCCACCGCTTACGACGGGCCAGACCACGGCTATATTTTTGGCCTGGAGAATCTCATCAAAATCCTTCAGAATATCTCGGAAGGCAAGTGACAGATTGGGTGGAACAGCCTGGATTTCCTAGTGACCGACAGCCCTGACAAGTACCGCGTCGGGTCGGTTGTGTGGGACCCTCACGGCTGCTGGATGTCACGTTTGGGATGAGAGCATGGGCAGCTTGCTCGGGAAGCGCCAAAACCGCTACGTGCCATGGCTGAACTCAGGCGTGAAAAGCAAAGAGCTGAAAGAATCTGTTCCGTCCGCAATCAATCAGAAGATTTATTTTCTTTTCTTGTTTTACTGCCGTCTTTGATTTATTTGCGAGCCGAAAGAAAGCATTACTTGAGAGTCTTAATGATAAAAGAGGACCCGCTCACCTCCAGCTCACGGAGCCAAACGGGCGGAGGAGATACTGGGCGTTGGAGCGAGACCATTAACAGGAGCTGGCGGGTCTGGGCAGGCGGCAGCGCGGCTCGACGCGAAGGGCTGAGCGCGGAGGCGCCAGAGGGAGAGCAAAACCGCGCCCCCCACCCCCCCTGAGGTTCGCGCCCCCCCCGGGCCCAGCACTGCGGGACAGGCGGGGGGTCTCCGTCCGGCAGCGGGGGTCGAGGCTCTGGGCTGCTGAGGGTACAAAAGCAGGGGACCCCGGAGCGGGAGCTGCGCCTTGCAAAGGTTTAACGTCCCCGTGGGACTGTAACGGGGCACGTTTCGGGAACTTGCTGAGCCAAGGGGCTGGAAGTACGGGAGTGCGCTGATGCTGGCAGGTATCAGGCACAAAATCATTCACACGAAGGTGTTTTTGCTTAAAAAAAAAAAAAAGTGAAAAAAAAAAAAGTGTGAGTTTGAGTCAGGGACTAGACATTAAAGGTCACCTAGAAATTCTTTGGTACAAATACTGTGTGTGTTTGAAGGAGACAATAACAAACGACTCAAAATAATGTTTACAGCTTTTGTGGACAGATTTTATTATTATGGAACAAACATAATTCCTTCCTGCATGGTGTGGGAAACCTGATAGTGAAGTCCTTACACAAGGAACAGAGCTACAGAACCCCGTTACTGGGGAGTGGGGATATAAATAAAATTGTCTAAGTAACTCTCACCTGTTGTCCATCTCTTTTTTCACGTCCACAGCATCCTTAAGTTACGTTACCTTTTATTTAGGGCTGTGTGTTTTGAAGAGAGATGTTATTTCCACAGGTTTAAACACCAGATCTCAAGGGATGCCCCTTCACTTGTATTTTACTGCATGCAGCAGGTGAACTGCTACAATTTATAGCTGGGAAATTTAAGGCATCTGGCCCAGTTGCATTATTTTACTTGGCCTGAAGTCCATCTGGGAAGACCTCATTATTTACTGGATATTGTTCACGGTGTTGCGTATTTCTTGTCCACAAACTCAGACGACTATAAAAAAAGCCACAAACATTCCACTTCAGCACTGAAAGGATGGAGTCATCGATCGTCTCGGCTCCCACGTGAGCAGTGCTTGCCGTGGCTGCTGCCAGCTCTGCTGACAGGGTTTACACAGACCCACCTCAGCACCTGCACCGACGCCGAGCCTCTCGCTGGATTCGCACCAGGACGCCGGCTCCGAAGGCGGGGAAGGATGAGGAAGGGTCTAAGCCACGACGCCAGCAGCCAGACCCCCTTATCCGCGCAGAAAACACCCACCTTGGCTGCGTGCCTCACCTCCCATTGCTCCTGGGAGGAAAACAGCAATGTGTCGGGCACCCTGCTTTTCCACCCTTTGTATACGAGCACGCAATTAGCAAGTATTTAACCATTTGCCTGTCAAGAGCCAAGCCATTTGCCAAGCTCTGAGCCAGAGTACAACCTTATGCGCTCCATGTGGAGATGGGGAAGGACGGGCAAGACTTTCTAGGTTTTAAAATGGCCAGAAACCGAGCAGTAAGGTAGCTATTACAGGCTGGGCTGCTGGTGGCCTGGCCCGGTATCTGCAGCGCCGCGGGAGCCAGATCCCTTTGCCAGCCGCACGACGCGGGACTCTTGGCAGCGTAGGCAGCAATCTAGCAAATGAATGGGCAAAGCCAGGCTGCTCATCAGCTGCCGTTCAAACACACAGGGTGCGCTGTGAGGCCATCGCGGGTGGTCCTCGGGCCTCCCTAGGCCTCGGCCCCCCCGCCCTTTTATAGGGGTCTGGGCCAGCGGGGCCTGAGGGCCCAGCAGCGGCCTGAGGGCCTCGCCGGGCAGTTCTCCCAGCCCAGCCCCGGGCACGGCGGGGAGGTGGATGGGGCAGCCTCTCGGGAGCCCCCCCAGCCCTCCTTTTCGGTAGGGTCCCCCCGGGGGGGGGGCAGCGCTGAGGGGCAGCGCCGCTTCCCGCCCCCGCAGCCGCCGCCACCACCAGCCTCCCGCCGGCGCCGCGCCGCGCATGCGCAGCCCCTCCCGACACCCCCCCCTCTCTTCTCGCCTGCCGTAGGTCACGTGATCCCTCCATGGCCGGCGCGGCCGGCAGCGATGGCGGCCACCAGGTACCGGCGGTTCCTGAAGCTCTGCGAGGAGTGGCCGGTGGAGGAGACGAAGCGGCAGCGGGACCTGGGCGTCTTCCTGCGGCAGCGGGTGGCACAGGCCTTCCGGGAGGGAGAGAACACGCAGGTGAGGGCGAGCGGGGGCGGGGGGGCGAGGCGGGGCCTGGGCCGCGCAGCCGCCTCTGCCCCTCCCGGCTCCGGCGGGAGGGGGTGGAGTGGGGGGGGGGATGCGGTTTAACGGTTCCTCTGAGCCGGCTTCTGGGCACAAACCTGAGGAGTTTGGGGTTCTTCCTCGCCTTGGAGCTCGGTCGCAGTGAGGTTGTGCTTGCGGGGCGCCGGTGTGAAACGAGCGCCCCTCGGGTCTCCTCAGGGCCCCGCAGAGCCTCCCTGGGGGCCTCCCTGGGGGCCCAGGACACCGGTGTGCGAACGCTCTGCTCGCTTGTGAAACCCAGCCCTGGGTCAGCCCCGCTCAGCCCCGCCGCTCGTTCCTCCCGTAGGACAAGCTGTGGTTTACACCCGGTTCTCGCACCGTTTGCACGCCGTGCTTTGGAGAGCCCCGTTCCTGTGGTTATGGAATTGGGGTACAAAGCACTGGGAGTTTGTCAGTGCTGTGCTGGGATCGAGTTAATTGGTGTGTCTTGCTTACCATAATGATGGTGTGATGCAGCGTGGAGTACACAGTGCCATGCAACATTGCCTGGCACTGTGAGGATGCAGCGCTTATAAAATTGTATTCCGTGGGGGAGCTTAGGCTTTGGTGCTGAAATAAATTAGAGAAGCTGATGCTTGACTTGGGCTGCACACCTTTACAGGCTCGGAGGTGGTGCTGTGGAATGCAAATGTGCCCTTTCTTCGCATCAAGACATTGTTCCAGATTGTGTTTTCTACTTCAAGGGGCCATTATAGGCACCTAATTCTATATTGGTCACCAAAATAGGCAGCAGCAGACATTTTGGAAAGTGCTTATTGCTTTTCCGTGTGCTCAGGACAGCTGAATGTGCTGCACCAATTGGCTGCAAGATCCCAAAGCTGCCACTCGTCTTGAAAATCTAAATTGATGCCTGCAGCGCTGATGTCAATTTGTATGTATAAGGGCTTAATACAGCAAAAGGAAATGTACTGGCAGACCGCAGGAGGAATGTCTGAGAGAAGAACTAGGACCATAAAGGACACTTTATCGGTCTAATGTCTGGTTTATTCACGTGGAATAAGATTTGCTGATCTTATGGGGAGGGGGGAATAGTGTTTCTGCTACCCATTTGATCGCTATTTCTGCTGTCATTACTCAAACATTTGCAGGGTCATTTGAAATGTGACTGCAAGACAGGTTGAGCTGACGATCACCTGCAGCGTGATGGTGCTTATTCTTGACAGTCTGTCTGTCCCTATATCCTCTCTCCTGCAGTAGCCATTACCTGCTGATTAACGGGAGCCTTTCCTTAATTCTCCTAGCTTGCACCGAGGAGGCATTGCCCGCCTCGTGCTGAACCTGTGCCAGTGTCCCAAGGACAGATGAGCTGTGTCATTTTATCCCAGCGTGTTTCTGTGGATACTGTTCCTATTCATATCCCCGTTTTAATCATTTATGTTTGATGTCATTGAGCAGCAATGCAGCGTTCTGGTTGAACTGACCCCCATTGTCAAAGAGAAAAACGAGATGATGTGCCAGCCACGCTGCCAAATAGATGGCTCTGCACGGCAGAGGCACCTGTCCAAGGCACCTAGCAGAGGTTTAGGTATTAGCAAGATCTTTCCAACTTACTGGACCAAAATAGAAATCCATTTACCCTTCACAAGCTGTTCTGTGTCTTTCATACTGCTTTTCTCTAATCAATTATAAACTATTTTTAGCCTGCACTGGGATTTTCTAACTTCCATCCCAGTACGTTATCCTATTTGATGCTTTAGAATAAAACTGGCCTTTGAGCAAGAAGTCTCGCAGATTTCCCAGCACTGGCCAATAAATGTGGGAAGAAAACTGGCCGGCAGAGTTCTCATTAGCTGCGTGTTCTCAATTGATCTGTCGCATCTTTTTGAGCAGCGTTTAAGGTCCAGCCTGGAACTCACATGGCTCGTTATTCTTGTAGGCCGAGGTGGTGAGGAGTGGAGGGGAAAGAAAATGATCTGCGCTGTGGAGCGGCGTAGTGGGGGTCACCAGCATCCTACACTGCACCGAGAAGTCACCTGCTTCTTGACTGTCCTCCTCAGAGGCCTTGGAACAGGGTGGGTTTTGCTGCGGAGGTTTCAGATTGGACTTGGGTGATACTGTTATCCCTTTCCAGATTGCTGACCCTGAGACCTGTGACCGAATGTACGAGAGCTTGGTCAGAATCCACACCAACTACTACAAAAACAAGGTGAGCTTTGGTGGTAGCTGTTGTCCCTCTTTTGAGTCACCAGCTACTGCAGTTGGCTGCCTCATCCCAGCAGGGTTTCTGGGAATGTCTTAACAGCCACATGAGTGGTCAGGTGGAGGCAGCACTGGTGCCTTTGGTCACTCCAGGGAAGCTGCAGACATCTTGGCCTCTCTGACATGTATGCACAGTGCAGGTGACAGTTCTTGGCATGGATGAACAGAATTTGTAGCGCTTGACTGAAAACGGGCTCGGCCTCTACCGTCTGGTGACATTTTTACCTTTTTTAATGCACTACAAGTGACATCTTTTTCTCTCTCCTTCTCTCACCTACTTGCTTGTGAAGTACCCACGCCTGAAAGACACAAGCTTCACTGGAGTGACAGTAGAAGATTGCAAGATGATACTAGCAACAGGTACCAATACTGTGCTTGATTCGAGAATAACCCGGTGCAGGAGAGAAAGTACCTTCTGGTCTTTGTGGTGTTCACTGCATCGCTTCTGCTAAACACCTGTGACTAAAGGACACAGTGGGACTGCTGTACAAGTATATTAGGGTGTTTAATGAGGAGTAAGTTCAGGAATAGTTGAGGGGATCTTCAGTAATCTTATTGGGGTGAAAAGCCCATTGTATTTTGCACTGGGCAGGAGCAGCAGAGGGTTTGCGAGGGCTCTTTGAGATCAGACGGCAGGAGCTGCGTGAAAGAAATGCACGTTTGCTACGTCATTCCAAAATGTAGCTCAGCTTCTGTTTCACCATGTTCAAATTCCTTTCAGTATTTCTTCTTTGAGAGAAAACAGGGTACCATGATGGAGAAATACTCTCAGCCAGATCACTTATTAAGTGCAGCGTAGGAAGCTAGTGCAGTTTTGTTCTGCTCTAGTTCCTAACTTTGATTGCAGAGCGTGGAAGCTGAATATTAGATGTTAGTGTTAAGAGACTCCCTGCACAATTGGTTGGAAGGGAAGAGAAACTTGCCTCAGGCCCTGAAATAAAATTCTTTAAGATGAAAGGTCAAAAAAAAGGGAAAATATATGTAAGGCAAAGCTGTTATAAGAGGGCTTTCATTCCTTTGCTTTTCTGCTTTTCTTCCTCTTTCCCCACCTCTCTCCCTTCTGCTTTTGCAGACGTTCTCAAACAGATGGAAGACATGAAAAAAGGGACGTGGAGAAAACTGCGAGAAAAGTTTTCTGCCAAGAAACCTGAAGAGGACTCAAAGTGACAGGCTAACTCCCAGATTCTCCACTGTATATATTCCTAAAGCACTCTATGTTGCCATGATGAATAAAACCATTTATTCCTCTTAGCAACAGCGTATTTGTTCAGACCCACACCTCACAGCCTTCATATTTAGTGCCCCCTCTTTCTTTTTTTCCTGAAAATCTAGGACACGGCTTCACACATCTGTGCTGAAACCATGCTGGGGCGATGCAGTGGAGAGGAGAGAACTTTGTGGTGTCAGATCTGATCCTTTGTATTACGAGTAAGTGGGACAAGCAGGAGATGCACAGAGGAAGGCGATGCAGCCGTGTGTGTGTCTGTGTGTTAGCTTTAAATCTGCTTGTGAAGGTAACGGTAGTGATGATGTGAAAACGTAGCTGTGCTGGTGTTTGTGTGTGTCAGCCCTGGTAATGGTGAAATGGAGGGAGAGGTAACTTTGTCGTGTTTAGTTTCCTTTTGGGAAGAGAGAGGAGAGGGCTGAGGGTGACTGTTTACCATGGTGACAGTGGGGCAGTGTAAGAGTTTGAGATGTCAGTCCAACGCCACAGCGGTGTGTTGCTGGTCGAGCTGGCTGTGTGCAGCTTTCCCTCAGTGTGAAGAGATGGTTCCCTATGGTATATCTGAGGGGTAAAGATAGGTTTTAACGCCGTGCTGGTATGGAGGGCTGTAAACAAATTTCAACTGTGATTAGTCCATTGCTATGGCCTATTTTTATTCCTTTTTAAAGCTTTAATGCTTGCATCAGTGTCTATTCTTGGGAGGCAGAGGCACAGGACTGTAGCTGGGGTGGCTCCAGCGCTGCTTGGCTGGGGAAGGATGGGTGTCTAGAACACAGCTATGCCAAGATGCTGCTTGGCTCCAGGCAGCACCAACAGCTGCTCCTTTTCATGTCTTTGAAGAGTGTTTTCCTGGCAAGTCATGAAAGAGTTTGAAACTTTGCATCAGGCTGTAATCCAAAGCTTCAGGAAACAAGGCTGGTCTTGAAGGTAGTTCGTCGTGGTAGCATTCTTCGTCTTCTGACTGGAGCATCGGACTATGTTTTACTGGTTAACAGCTGGAGCTGAGAGCGTGGGGTTGTGGAGCACCTTGGGTAATGCAGCCCTGGTTTGGCTTCGGGTCCTTGGCTTGTTCTGTATTTCTGTTTCAAACAGCCCCATGACAGACCAGAGTGCACAGGAAGGGAGCTTTCTTTACCATGTTTAAGTTTTTATTATAACATGATTTTTGTATTTAATTTAGTTAAGGCAATTTACACTTCAGTTCTTAAGTAACGACAATAACAAAAAAAGTAAAACATTACACCAGAGATGAAACTAAAACACAGGATACCCCTTCACAGTGAACTCCTGTAAACCTGCAGTCTCCCACTACTACTGCCCAGATATTCTTGGTCCACAGAAGGCAAAAGACTAGTTCCCACTGGTACAAGCTTGGATGCTCATCCTCGTCTGGCGAGTTAAATTAACAAATCCATCTCCTTGAGTTTAGCTCCTCTTCCCTGCACCACAGTGATGAACAGAATTCTTTAAATGGAGAGGGATCAGCATGGAGCAGGTACAGCAAATACGACGGCTGGTTTGCAAAGATCCACGTGTACTAGTGCCACTCTCGGAATAAGTTAAATATTGCAGCCCTACAGCTAGGCACGCTACGCCTGAGGCGGAGGCCAATCCGGCTGTAGCGCGTGGAGATAAAGATGCAACCCTCCACGTTTGCAAAACGAAGAGTTACCGCAACGAGGAATAAAAGTCCTGTATAATTTATCTTCCTACAAGGGCATTAGAGTAACCTGTGGGTCCAGGTATCGTGAGGAATCCCGGCCGGTCCCTGGTTCCTGAATTGCTTACAAGCGCTCTAAGGAAAAGGGGGACGGTGAAGCCCTTCCGCATGGTCCGTCCTCCTCTGCCCGACGTCCCCGCGTGGCACCCAGGAATAAGCAGCCTCGTTAGCTGATGGATACGGGTAGTCCCTCGGTGGGGGAAGCCGACGCTTCTTCCTAGTGGTTCATGGTATTCTGGACATCCACAAACCCCATCCTTTGTCTGCGCTTCCGTTGCTCTGTCATCTGGAGTTCAAACAAGGACACAAGTGAGGTAGGAAACCAGACCTGCCTTCTGCTCCTCAGGTGTGTGACTGGCTAGGCTGCTTTAAGCATCTGCCAGAAAACCCTGTGAGCTGGACTCCAGCTGGTGAGGAAGTGTCAAAAAACCACGTGTCCCAAGCGTCCCCAACTCCCCCCAAAAGAGCTGCAGGAGCCCTTTGCTTTGTATCTGAAGTTGTGCTGGTTCTGCCTCCTGTTCCTTGCCATCAGCGTCTGTTTTGGTAAGGACAGCGGGTTTCTGCGCCCGTGTTCCTATTTTTAAAAGCGGTCAGTACCTGTTCCTTCAGCTCGTTCAGCTGCGAGGTGAGATGGGACACCAGCTTCATCGTGGTGTTGAGTTTGTCCTGAAGATTCCGGATCTCATTCTGTTCCCCTTCCCCTTCATTGCTGACCAGCGACATGGCTCGCATCCGGGGGAACCAGTCAAGGTTCTTGTTCTGGAAAGGAGACCGTGCAGAATGGGAGTTGGAGAGGGGCTGAGGAGGAGGGGAGAGACCTGGTAGGATTTAACAGAAAGCCTGCCTGTGCTTAGGGATTAAAGACATTCTAAGGCTCAGTCTTGTCTTTCTGCAAATTTTCCACGAGTGGTCCAGTTCCAGTTTTTCTTTTCTTACAGCCTTCTGGGCTCAAGTTCAGAAGTTTTTCTTTTCTAAATTTCCGTTCCCTCCCTTCTTGCCTTGAAATCACGCTCTCTACTGCTTGGTTCTGCCCGTGCTTCAATCCTTAAATACCCAGTACAAAACCTCAAACAGACAATGTGGTGTTGGCCCGGATTGCAAAGCGGAAATCAGCAGCTAAGAAAGAACTAAGGCACAACAACGTTACTAAATATTTTCCAAAAGCTCCTTCTCAAAACTGTTTTGCTTTGGCAAGCCCCTGGTGCTCGAATATTTCCCAGAGTAGGCAGGCTGCAGTAGTGAAAGAGCTGCCCTGAGGCGACCCGTACCTTTATCATCTGCGCCACGTAACTCTCTGGCCCCGTGTAGTCTGTCTTGTTCTTCACCCGCACCAGCACTATGAAGTACAAGTAGTTCCACATGTTGTGCTCATATTTAATATGCTCCTCAAAGGACACTGTCTTGTTGTCAAACTTGTCCCTTTCGAGTCCTGGGAAAGGCAGGTGAGAACAGAGAAGGTGGAGGGAGGAGAAGGTAAGAAGTGAGCAGGCAGATGCGAAAGGAAGCACAGATAATTGCCTCCTCTCCCAGGTGTGACTTTCAAGAAGTGCTTTTAATAATTAGTTGGCATTTAGCACACAACAAGCATTCAAAACAAGGGGAAAATAACCCAGCTGTGGATTCAGGCGGCTTCTATTTAAAGTACTACTAGCTACGCTTCCTGCCTATCTATCTAAAATGCACCCAGTGGATCTTTTAAGAAAAAAGCAGCTAGACTGATTGGGTTTTTCCCTTTTTTTGGATGCCTTCTGACGACTGGAAGTATTCCAGAACAGGTTCTGTATTTTATTTCCTTAGAAATATGGTGCGCTTTTTTTCCCCCCCACTGGCTCACTGATGGTCTCAGGAGTGATGGATGCACAGCGACAAGAACTATACAACACTGCGTTTCAGTTTTACACCTCATTAACAGAGGGCGAGGAACAATACAGATAATTTCCCCTCTCAGTTTGTGTCCTTGTTTAAGCCTCCTCACACTGCAGTGACCCCTCGGTGAACAGATTCAAGTTTTGCTGTGAGCCAAATGAAACCCAGAAACCGGCTGAAACTTTTTTTTCCTTCCTCCAACCTTAGCAGAAGGGAGGAGCTTTGGGGCAGTTCCGACGCACCGAGGTCCCAGCGCTCACCACATATGAAACAGGTGGTCTTCAGGATCTCCTCCTTCTTTTGCTTCTCACTCCTCAGATCAGCAAAGGTGTCGATGATGACCCCAAAGATGAGGTTAAGGACGATAATAATGACAATAAAGAAGAAGAGGAGGTCGTAGACAACCCGAGCAGGAAACAAGGACTCCTGTAATGAATGAACAGGATAAATGTGTGTCTCTGGCACACCTCTCCTCTAGCCACTCCAACCATGCTGCCACGTTACACAGGCCATGGGCTGAGGGTACCAGGGGAGGAGGAAGAACAGGGATGTGGTAGGGGAAGAGAGGAAGGAAAGCACCGGAGGACAGTGTGGGGGGATAGAGCTGGAAGCGTCACGGTTTCCAGGGAGGGAGGGCAGCTGCACAGCGGTAAATGCAGCGGGACTTAGCAGGAGAAAGTGCTCCCAAGCTCACATCCTTCGATGGCTTCCGCAGAATGTCACCCACGCCCCCTCCGTTCCTCAGGCCGTGGTTCAGGACAGTGACGATGCACATGAGCAGCGTGTCGCAGGCACGTTCCCACGGGTCAGCCGCTGTTTCTGGAGGGCCAGAGAGGGAAATAAAAGCAAAATCCCAGAGCGCAGGCAGGGCTCAAGGACCAGACCGTTACAAAAATCCCGAGCTGCAGGGATGATTCTTCTGCAGGGATGCAGTGGCAAATCTCCTGGGAGCAGGTGCTCGTTGTGGATCTCCCAAGCAGCAGCTTCCCGGCACCTCCTCCAGCTCGCTGCTTGCTGTGGAGGTGTTTGGCTGAGCGCTCCTGAAGCTCCCACTTTCTTTATGGCTAAATCAAATCTACTTCAACGTTTTTTATGCCACGGTCAGTGCAGAATTTGCAGGCCTCTTGCCTAATACGTGCCAGAAAGCGGGTTGGTTGTTTCCACCTTTGAAAAGCTAGGCTTTTACTGAGCTCACTCACAAACCAGGCAGCAAATTTACTCTGCCACTAACAAAATTGACCTTTCTAATGAGCTCACTTACCTTCCAAGGCAGTGGGCACAGCCGAGCAGCTAATTTTGTCACTGCTGCATGACTCCATGAAGGTCTCCATGTTCCTGTGCATCCCCAAGGGGTCATCTGCAAGTAAGAGAGACCGCAGCCTTGTCAGAGCATCAGCTTGCCTTAGTAAAGCTTTTCACTGCTGTGCCTTAGTAAAGCTCTTCACTGCTGTCTCGGGTGCTTTTCAACTGCCGCTTCTTGTAGCTTTCAAGCTTCTTGGGGGAAAAAAAAAAGGTTGGTTCACATTGTCTTAGCGTTTTCTGGGCTTTGAATCTTTTGCTCAAGTTCCAGTAAGACCTCCACAGCGCTAAAACTTCATTTGTGGCCGTCTCCCCCCTTCTCTGCATCACTCCCCAAACCCCGCTCTCTGCAGCACGAGGTCCGTAAGTCGGCACAAGCAACTGTCTTCTCTGCCAGCCCCCAAACCAGCACTACCAGGGGTTTGCACCAAGGGTATCAACCCCACGATGCACGCACAGACGCAGACACGAGGGAGCAGGGGAGGGAGCAGGGTCTCATGCAATGGTCCAGCTGCAGAAGGGGACCCACGCTCTGCCTGGCCCCTCTCTAGCCCGAGCACCGCAGCCAAGGAGGGCAAGGGCTGAACAACCTTTGGCCTTGCTGTCCGGCAGCCGGTCCACCTCCAGGATGAAGTCATCCTTGAGGAACAGGAAGCCCACGATGGAGAAGAGGTAGACGAGGATGAGAGCCAGGAGGGCCGTCAGCAGGATGGAGCGCCCGTTCCGCGTCACGCTTTTGATGACGTTAAACAAGGTCTCTTCACGGTAGATCAAGTCAAACAGCTGAAAGGACCCAGGAGCAAAGAAAGGCCGTGGGGTGCTTTTCTGGATAATCCCTGGCCTACCTATATCCCCTTTTACCCTGAGATCTTGGATCACTCCACAGCCTTTGATTAACTTTCACATAAAGCATTTAAGTTTCCCAGCTTACTGTAGGGAAGCAGAGAAGAATGGAGCGACCTATGCACAGCAGGGGAGCCAAGAATAGGACACGTGCACCCTGCCTCTGCCCTCACCAGCTCACATTGTCTCCCAGCTGACCCAGATAAAGTACAGTAGAGATTAGAAGGACAGAGATAGCAAAAGACCAGGAGAGAGACAGTAATAGATACTGTTGGAAGGCAAGAAAGATCAGCCTATGCAAAGATTAGAGCACAGTGAACTGCTCTCACTGCTGTTACCAATCAGCCCCTGGAAGGTGTCACAGGAACCTTCTAGTGGGGCAGACAGGCTATCTCCATGCCCCGAACATCTGCCTTTATCGTACCAGGATGCTGTAGAAGAGTTCGTGCACAAAGAGTCCCAGGACGCTCGTCAGGATGTAGCCAACGTGGTAAAGAAATTCCACATCCATGATCATGGCCTTGTAGCCTCGGATGAAGGTCCCGCGATTGCCCACGAAGCTCACCACAAACACAATCTTGTTGGTCAGCTGGGGAACAACCAGAAATGGGAGGGACTGGGGTTTTGCTGCACTTCACGAACGCAGCACAGCCTCCTGCGCCACGGGCCGCTATGCTGTTTTCCCAGCACACGGAGAACTTACATTGAGAGCTCCCAGTATGTTCAAGGTGAGTCCAATCCCCAAGTAATAAATCGAGCGCAAGATCAGTGCCACGAGGAGCGGTCTGACACCGTAGCGCTTCGTGAACAAGGCCATGATGGAGAAGCAGATCAGAATCCAGAAGAGCAGCGAGATCAGCGGGGAATCCAGCACTCCTGGGAAGAGAAGACCCACAGCAATTAACTGGCGGGGGATTAAATGGATGCTGCCAATCAGACACTGCGCTGCTGTCCAGACTGTCCAGAAAAACGAAATGTGCTAATTATCAGAGGGAAGAAAGAGAGAAATTATGCTTAATTACAAAGACTAGTATTGACTAAGATGGTTCTACTGATACAGTTTCTAACATCTTTTATCCGAGATCTCAAAACCACTGTAAATGGGGGAGGCTTTGCCTGACAGCAGGTATGCATTCTGCCAGTGCTCCCCCCATTTTACAAACGGGGAAAGAGCAGCCCAGGGAGAAGAGACTCCTCCCTAAGAAGGAAGCAGTGGGAGGGCTGGCAACCGAAATCTTGACTCAATCCCTTCCTTTGATCAGCAGAAATTACTTGGAGCTTTAGGAGTCAAAAGTAGACTGAGGGTGGGGGAAGTACAGGTAAGGGGACCAGTTTTCTTCCACCTCGAGGAGCAGCAGGTGCTGGGGGTACTTACCCATGGAAGTGGCTTCAACATAGGGGTAGAAGAAAGCAATGATTATGTTGATGAAGACCGCCAGGTTGAAGGAAATGCTTCCCCAGAGCGTCATTCTGCGGGAGAACCAGTACATCAGCGGCATGCCTGGAGGGAGAGGAGGCAGACACACAAATCTCAGCCAACCTTGTGCCAACTGAGGAAGGCTTTGTCCTCCCAGACATCCGAAGGGCTTGGCTCAGTACAGCTGGCGGGCCCGGAGGGATCCTTGCCTCCCACTATCCTTCAAAACGTTAATAAAAGCTCCTTCCTCATCAGCTGAAGTAGGAGTGCAAGTTCAAAGTGTTACTGCTCACATTTCTTGGCTTCTCAACCCTTTGACCTGCTTGGGCACCTTGGAATCAGATCGGCTTCGTTCTCCTCCTCACCCTCCTCCCTATCTCTGCCCTCCTACAGCCTCACTGCTCACGTCCTTCAAAACAACAGTGTCTTTGTGTTTTCAGTGCTGGTGCTTGGCCCCGGGGGAGCCCCAGCCAGCAATTTCCCATCCATACTGAAAACTTGTTTCCTGCTAAATTCCTAAGATAGTTTTGACTGGATCTGCAAGTGGTTTTAGAGCTGCGCTACTCCTTAGCTGTGTCGCAGTACTTATAGTGTGACTCTTTACTGAGCTCCTGTTATTTTAAGCCAGGATTTCCATCCTGATGCAGCCCTGAAAGCACCTAAGCAGGCCTGCAGGGTGCAGAGAAACAAGTTTTATTTCCCATGTGTAGCTGCTAGATCCTGGCTTAGGAAAAGGCAACTGAAAACAAATGAAGAGAGGGCTTTCCAGGGGAAAACACCTGCAGGTGTAATCCCAGGGAATGGGCTGTAAGATGCATTTCAGACTACCAGGGAACTGCGCTAACAGGCACGGAGGAAATACATCCCTGGGATCTTGATTAACCTCCGCTCCCTGCAAACTGCCCAGTGTGTTGTGCTCTACAGAGCGAGGGGCACAAGGAGCTCAGAGATGGGATTCCCAGGCTGCCGCCAGGGTTCACAGCCCTTTCAAAGCAGGGCTGCCCCCCCGTTGGACAACAGGGGCTATTCGAAGTGCCTGTGCTGGCCTGGGGGGAGCCCAAAGGGAAGGTCTGGTTGGCTCTTACTGCGCAGTTTCTTCTGCCATTCCATCTCGTTGTGGAGGAAGGACGACTGGTCGAAGAAATCACTGACTTTGCTGCCCTGCTCGTCCTGCTCCGTGGTGGTAAAGAGCCGGTACTTGGTCTCCTTGGTGAGGAACTCGCAGATGCCAGGCACGGGGAAGATTATCTGCTCCATGCTTCGGTCCAGGCGCACAATCTGCAGGAAGCAGGGCGAAGGGGACGGTGCCGTCAGATCCTGCCCCTGCCAGGCTTTGGTTTCCTCTTTCCTAGACCCAGCTGTGCCTTCCCCTCCTCCCTCCCGCTCCACTGGGATCAAAGTATCCCTGTGCTGGAGCAAAGCTGACGGTGCACGAACCCTCGCTGGCCCATCTGCAAGGAGATCCAGGCTGACAAGCAAGGATGGGGCTGCCAAATCGGCTGCATCCCCACTGCTGCTGGGCTGGGAGAAAAAGGAAGGGTCTGGGGAGGGGGCAAGCTCACTCCCCCAGCTCCTCACGGGCTCTGCTAACGCCTCCAGCTCTCCGCAGAGCAAAAGGTCTATCTGCTTCTTGCTGGCACAGGGATGGGAAGGCTCCTAGCGCAGAATAACCTGACGTGGGGCAGCTGGAGCACACGTGGGCTTCACCGACCGCGCGCCTACTGGCACCCCAACAGCTAACAGGTCTTGCCTCAATTTGGGATGTGTGTTTCTCGTAATACGCCAGCGGGTCCTCCTCTTCTTCCTGGACGGGGGCTGTTGACTTCAGCATCTGCGTCAGCTGCTTGTTATTTAGGCTGAGCTGGGTTGTGGGGAGAAGGAGAGAGGGTGAGAGTGGCCTCAGCCGGGGGAGTCAGGTCTAACTCTGCACTGACAACAGCATTCCACAAAATCTACCAAAGCTGATGAGGTTTCAGGGAAAAGCAAATGAATTAAAGCTTCCTAAAGGGGTACGAGCTCTCCCTGAGGTGACAGACATTCGATTCCCTGCAATAATTACATTCAAATGCTGCTAATCCACAAATTGCAAATCAATGCCCATAAAACCCCAGGGAAATCATATTACTGCTGAATCTTGTTCAGGATCTAAAGTACATAGGCAAGAAATGACAGCAAAGGACTCAGCCCTTCCTTTTCTGAAGGGAAGGGGAGAAAGCGGGTACCAGCAGGACCCCAGCAGGGCCACCAGCCTGTCCCTGCAGCGAGCTGGACATCACCCTACGGCTGAGCCTTCCTTGGGGAGCCCTGCAAATACAGCTTTCTGCAGCTTGGTTACAAAAGGCGCACATGCCTTTAGGCTTGTAGTTCGGGCTACAAAGGCACTGATAAATCTTTCTTTCTCCAGGCCCCCTGCAGAATACCAAACCCCATCAAATCTCAAACAACAAAACCCAGGGTGACTCAGCAACGGTGGGAGAAGCAGCTCTTTGCAGTCTCTAGTCGGGGTCGGGGCAGGTTGCAGGGGCTCTGCCTCCATTCCTGAGGCCCATCCGTACCATGGACGAGATGCCCTCCTCCTCCTCCTCCTGGATTCGTTTCACTGGCTTCAAGAGCTGCTGCAGAGACTTGTTGTGTCGGGACAGCTGGAAGAGGGACAGCAGTAGCAGGTGAGCACAGGCTGGTGAGCAGCCACGGGTGCACACGAGAGTGGGACACAGGGTGCACAGGGGAGCCTCGGGGCTGGCTTTTCACAGGAGCCAAAAGCCTATTTCCCAGCCATGCTGCCCCAAGGAGGCCAGTCTGGCTGGAGGAAAGTTAAATAAATATAGAGAAAAACGTGCAAATCAGCGAGTGGGAGCCTAGCCTGGCAGGGACCTTGCTGTCACCCAGTACCTGCAGGGCCAGTATATAAATGTTGTGGCCAACTTCCCGGGGGGAAACCTCGGCATTTTCACACTCCTCCTCCTGCAGATAGGCCTTCTTAATCACGTCGACCTGGAAGGCAGCAGGAGGACAGTGAGCTTCTCCCCATCTCCTTGCCTTGTTTTCCTCCTCTGGCCACCAACGGCTCTGGGAAAACCATTAGGCAAGGATGCTTGTGCAGAAGGCAGTGACCAGCAGTATGGCAGATGAGATGGTTGTTGGCTTGCAGACCAGAAACCGTATCAGGACCCGCAGGCAGAAGAGGTCCCGCAATGGGCCAGGGGGGAGGCTGGGGGTGTTTCACTGTCAGCCCTCACCAGTTCCTGCGGGCGGAGGCTGATGAGGATCCGCTCGGCGTTTTCGCTGTCGTGTCTGCTCTCCATGAGGGCCAGGAGGAGCTTGGAGGCATTGTCCTGGTGAGGAGAAGCCCGTGCTGATGGGAGCTGAGCCCTGCTGCTGCCCAGGGCTTCGGAGCGGGCAGAACCCCCCCGTGCCCGGGTCAGCTGCAACTCCCCTGTGTTGGAGGCATCTGAGCCTCACGCGGTGGAGATGCACCAGCCCTGTCCCACCAAGCCCACACCCTCCCACGCTCGAGGACACGTGCACAGCCACCTCACCCCACAGCACACCCCACGGCCATGCCAGCAAGCCCACGCAGTGATGCACACATGCGTGCCCAGCACCCCAGCCCCAACCCCTGCCCACCTTCAGCTGCAGGACCAGGTCCATCCGGTATTTGCAGAGGGGGCTGATGTCGTTAAGGATGAGGGCTGTGATGATGTCGATCCCATTGGACTCGTGGGTCACGATGCAGCTCTGGGGGAGCAATGCAACGTATTATCCCATGGATGCTGCCAGTCCTCCCAGCTTCACCTTGGAACGCAGCCCAGGTCCAAACCGGTGCCCTGCCTACAGCACTGACCCTGCCAGATTAGCCCAGGAGCCCCAAACCTCCTGTCTCCCTGGAAAGGGCACCGTTTGCACCACTGTATTGTTTAAGCCCCATTTGCATCACCATATTATCTAGTCAAGCAGTAGCTCATAATCCATGCAGCATCCCTGTGCACCTTGGCATCCTCTGCTGCCCTGTTCACACCCCGAAACCAAAAGCTGCTCCTGACCCTGCTGCGTTCCCACACATCCCCCCAAATGCTCCCTTGGGCATCCCTGATCAGCGGTGAAGCGTCCCAGGCACGCTGGGAATAACCCAGACCTGCAGGGATACCCACAGACCTGGTTCTCGTGGCAGGGCCCTTGGCAGTACTCAGTCAGGGTCTCCAGGGTCTGGGTGATGAGGGCCACGTTGTACTCGTTGATGTAGAGGCCCAGCAGCCCCAGCCCCCCCGTGGTGCTGCCGCACATGATGTCGAGGAACTGCAGCGTCTCGCACACCAGGTTGTAGTTGGTCTTGTTGTTCTGGCACCGGAGGAAGTTCTGTCAAGAAAAACCTGCAGTTACGGGGCTGAGCGGCAGCACTTTGATGGGCGGGGGGCACTCCTGATCCCCCTCCCGACACCCCTCCAGCTGCAGTTCAATGGAGATTTGGGCTGGGGGCACTGCTGTAACAGACAGACCCCCGAGAGCAGCCCTCAGTCCCACGGACATGGTCGTGTCGTGAACGACTCCTTCCACAACACCAAAAGTTATCCATAAGGGATGGTGCATTTGCAGATGGGGAAACTGAGGCATGGAGTGGCTTTTTGGACCAAATTGAGGCAGAGCCCAGCCTTCCCACACCCCAGTCCCCTGGCCTCTGTCCTGACCCCCAGACCCTAGCAGCCTCCATAACCAACCTGCAGGTCCCGGTTGTGGTTCTCACAGAGCAGCTGCAAGAATCGCAGGATCGGCTCCATGATCAGGACCGTCACCCCCATTTCGTTGTTCTGGCCCTGCTCCCCAGTGTCATGGCCCTTCCGAAACCCTATGGCCAGCGGGTATCGGGAGGGGGTGCCAGGCATCAGGAAGGTGTCTCCTCGTCCTAGAGGGCAATGCAACCTCGTTAGCATCGGGGTATCCAATGAGATGGACATTGGCTCTCCCAAGGGGACACGGCCCCATACCTTTAGTGCCAGGGTCAGGCTCGTCTTTGTCCTCACGAGGCTTGTTCCCAATGTCACTCATGTTCACGGACACCGTAGACTTGGTCTCCTGCTGCGCCTTCTTCATCCGGTCGTGCAAAACTTTGAAGAACTTCTCGGATTTCTTGTCACTCGTCATGAGGTTGTAAAAGGATTTCTGGGAGGAGGGAGGACAGTCGTTCAGGTCTCCACCATGGGGTCCAAACTCTCCCTGCCTGCCCCTCTGATTTGGTAGCCTCCAGCACTCAAGACCTTGTCCAAGATAACCTGCTCACCAGGATTATTTCCATACAACAGCCCTGGACATCACAGTCCTCTTGGATTCACTGGGGTGGACTGTCCCTTGCCGCTGCGCACTTTTACCCCAAGCAGGGTTAGGGACAGACCAAGCAGCAATTACAGCAGCTCCAAGCCTGGAACCCTACTGGTTTTTGCATGTACCATTGTTTGGCTTCCCTGTGGTAAAGGATTCAAGATAACCCACGAGTAATCACCCAAGAGCTGCAGCTCCGAGCCATTTTAGCAATACCCGGCAGAGGGCATCAGCATTACTCCAGAAACAACCTGCAACAACCTGCCCCTTTTGCAGCATCCAGCCACGGAGCTGGAAAACTCAAACCCAGAGAGATGTCTGCGGTTCCTCCTCTGGATGGCTAGCAAACACGAGCAACCAAACAGTATTTTGGCAAAGCCTGCTGCCCAGGGGCCAACCCAGGACTCAGGACTGCCCTGCACCCACATCTTCCAAGTGCTGGGACCGTCACACTGCACACATCAAACCGCGGCTGCCCAATCCCCCTGGGACTGGCGCCCACCACGCAGCTGGGGCTCAGCACCTGGATCTCGGTGTTGCCTCCGTCCAGCAGCCGGATGGCAAGCAGGATGCTCTCTTGGAAGATCTTTTCGTTCTTGGTGTTCATGATGAGGTCAGCCACCAACTTGGTGGCCCCTTCTCGGTCCAGCCGGCACTGGACGGCAGCGATAGCAGACCAGTCCTGGTCTTGGCCTGAACGAGAGGACACACATGGACGTGATGCTGTGGTAGTGCAGAACAAGCACAGCTAAATCTCTGCCAGGGGCATCTCAGTCCCATCCCTTCATCTCCTCAAATCCTTTACTCCCATGGAGGTGGGGGCATGGCGACCAGCTACAGACCTGATCCCATCACGGCTCGGGAGCCAGAGATTCGAGAGACAGGGAAGGCGCAGGAGAGGGGCACTCACCTCCTCCAGAAGCATCCACGATTTCCCCTTTGGAGCTGGACTTCTTGTTCTGCAGGTAATTGTTCAGCAGCATTTTCCGCAGCAGGTTGCCCTGCCAAGACAAATAAACGTCATGAGTCTCCCAACATCAGGGCCAGCACTAGAGCGGAACGAGGCTGAGCACCCGTGGGCTGCAGCAGGGAGGGCACTGCCAGCCTGGGTGGCAGGGGCTGCACGGATGAGGAGCAGGGCTGGGGACATGCCATGGCACCATGGTGCTCACCCTCTCGCCGTATCTGTTCCTCTTCACCAGCATCTGCTGCAGCGTCCTCAGCACCTTGATGCACAGCTTCTCCTCCGTCTCCATGAGGTCCTTGGTGTGCTGCACGAGCCTGGCACAGCAGAGCCACCGTCACACAGACGAGAGGGACAAAGGGGTCCCTGAGGGAACTGTCCCCACCACCCCTCCAAGCTGCAGGCACACGCCGGGATGCACAGCCCACAAGGGATGAAGGTCACCAGACCTTCCCAGCGCTCCCAGCAACCCCTGGACAATTGCAAACCATCCTCACTTGGACAGAAAACCTCCACTCTCGCATCGCTGAAACGCCTCCGTCCCCTCCATGAAAAGCAGCTCTGGCCGGTGGAGGACATCCACCAGGACAGACAGCTCAGCCTCCACCAGCGGTTTCAAGCGATCCTCCAGGGCGTTGATGATGTCCTACAAGTCACAGCACACACCCTTAGGGCCAATGCATGCCTAGGAGACACGAGCACGGGAGAGGGACCCCTGCAACGCCAGCACCTTCTTGCTATCATGCAGTGATCCCTGCCACTGCTGCTTCCCTACCCCGTACCTGCAGCTTCTCTATGATATTCTTGTAGTCCCACTGGTTGGGGGTGGTGGAGACACGAGGGAAGGTCCGCGTGGCCGTCTTGTAGCTGGACGTGTTCCTCTGCACGGTGCTGGTGGAGCTGCTGTTGAGCAAGGAGCTGACGTGGGCGTCCAGGTCCATGGGCAGTGCAATGGAGCGGCTCTTGGCTGCAGGAGACAGAGCCAGGGTTGGGGACAGCCGTGATCCAACCCACCCCATCAGCTGGGCCCTACCACATCCCCTTGGGCTGGGCACCCCTTCAGCAGCTCTTCGTTTGCAGCAGGGAAGATTTGGGTTAAATACAAGAGTAAACTCCTCCAGGCTACTGAGGGGTGGAGTATTTCCATCTCTTTCTCCCCACTGCGGCACAACATTGCCTACAGCCCTCTAAAGCCCAACACAGGATGGAAAGGGACCGAGACCTCCAGTTTTGGTTGGGAAAGCTCAGCACGGAGAAGCTGCAAGCACCCTGCCTCCAATTACGAAGGGAAATCCCCACCCAGTGTCTAACCACAGAGCAATCCTTTCCACGCGGTGACTCAGTGCTAACAACCCTTGTCCTGATTCAGGCAGCCACAAGCAGGCTGAGGGCAAAGTCCTGGCGAGGGAAAACCACCATAAATGCTGGCTTTGTTTCCTTCACCGGCAGGGACACCCCAGGGATCTTCCAAGCAACCCCAGGCATCCGTTATCCCCATGCCACCCTGGAGAGGTAGCTCAAAAAAAAAAGCACATCCCGGATCCAAACCTCCCCATTCCCGGCCGGCAGCCTCTTGCCGGGGCACCCTGCCAAGACCCGCAGTAGGGACGATGGCTCTTGCTCGTTGCCGGAGCAGAGGCAGCCAAAGGTGGTTGCATCCTCCTGGAAAGCATCACTCTGGCGTGGCTCCTTACCAACCATGGCCAGCGTTCGGATGCAGGCTTCCACCGAGCTCTTGTGCTGCTGCTGCAGCCAGGGGCACTCCAGCAGCCTCATGGTAGACTGGAGAAGCTGCACCACAATGGTCTGGTGGGTCTGCAGGAGACAGCAGGCAGGTGTGTATCAGTGCAAGGTGTGCCCAGACCTTGTTTTGGGGGGCTCGATGAGCTGCTTTCCTCCCCCAGCCATGGCCTGTCCATGCAGCACCTTATTACCTGCAGCGACGTGCTGTTCTCTGAGAAGGGGGAGCTGAAGAACGCGTTGATGGTGTCCAGCACCACCGTCAGCACGTACTTCTCCAGCGTAGGGTCTGGCAGGCGTTTCTCCCGCTTCTTGCACATCTGTGAGGAGAAGAGAAGAGGGTGATGGCACCAGGGTGAGGTGAGCACAGATCCTGGCTGGATGCTGCTGGCTTACAGCGCTGCTGGGACCTTGCTGAGCTGATGGATGTGGCTGGTGACACAGCTCCTGGGTCGACACCAGAAAGCCCTGACTGGTCCCCAGCCCCTAGTGTGGCAGCTACACAAGTTCCCATGGTGCCCATGCCCCATGTCTGGCTCCCCAGGCTTCAAGGGAGCCTTGGTGACACCAACCTGTCCCCATCCAATACGGCTGCTGTGTCCCTCCCACCCAACCCTCCCCACGCACCCGGGCCATGTCCAGGGTGAAGTTCTCAAAGAGAGTCCAGATGTGGTTGCTGGTGTAGATCTCCTTCATCTCCACCTCTGTGTCCACGTAGCAGTGGTTGACGAAGTTCACGTAGGCCATCTTCACCTGCCGGGGAGGGAGGGCGAGGGGGGCACAGGCACCATCAGGAGAAGGCAATCAGTGCAAGGCCACGGGCACCCTCCTCCCTGGGCACCCCGTACCTCCGTGATGCAATCCTCGTGTGTCACCACCCGCACCACGTCCTCCAAGGGCAGCAGGGACGTGCACTTGATCTCTGTGTAGACGTTCTTGCCCTCGGCGCAGGCAGCCAGCAGGTCCACCAGTGAGATGTGGTACATCAGTGGGCTGTTCTCCTCCACCCCATCCCGGGCTGCTGTCATCATCTCCAGAAGGGTGGCCAGTGAAGCCTTGTCATTGTAGAAAACCACCACATCGTCCCCGGCGTTGGTGAGCTGCAGGGAAGGGTCAGTGGTCACTGCTCTGGAGAAGGAGGGTCAGAAACCTTGCAAGGCAGAGGATGGTGTCCTCTGCATCGAGGCAGTGAAAGGTGAAAGGACTGTGCATTTACAGGGAAAACCAGGCATTTGCAGTGCAATCAAAAATCACAGCTTGTGGGACTACAAAACGGTTATTGGCTCTTGGACCTTGCATCAAGGTCCTGGAGATGTTTCCTACTCTGGGGAGAAGCCAGCATGGCCAGGAAAGCTCTTCCTCAAGGAAGAAGCTATCCGTGCACCTCCCATGCCCTGCTACACCCCACGCTCCTGCCCCACAGGGTGGGGGGAGAGGTGCTCACCTCGGTCATGATCATGTCCTGGCACTTCTTGACGTACTTGCCCTCGGCCTTGATGATGGTGTGCAGGAAGTCGAGGTACTGCACGTGGCGGCCGTGGGTGGCGACGCAGTGGATGAAGTGCTGCGGCACCGTCTCGTTGATCTCTGAGCAGAGCTGGTAGTTGTTGAGGAAGATGTGCTGCATCGTCTCAGCCTCCAGGAGCTGCGGGACCAGGGGAGCAGAGTGAGGCCGGGGGGCTGTGAGGAACAACCTCCCCTCCTGTCCTAACCCTTCCTCTCCTGAGATCTCCTCCCAGCTTTTGCATCTCTTGCTCTCAGCCCCAGGAGCGGTACTGAAGCCTCTCCCTGTGCTGCTGCCTGCGACTGCCCTTCGGTCCCCTCTCCTTACCCCCGGGGTGAGGAACAGGTTGAGGTGTTTGTGCAGCAGGGCCTGGTTTTCCTGATTGCCAGCACAAAACTTCTGCAGGAACTGGTGGGTGAATTTCAGGATCTCCATCATCTTGGCATCACCCTGAGGAAGGGCAGAGAAAAGAAACACCCAGAGTTGGCGAGAGGTGGAGAGCAGCAGTAGGCTGCTGCCCCTCCTACCCTGGCCAGAGGCAGGACCCAGCCATGCAAGGGGGGTCCCTGCATCCCCCACGCTTTGCCCTGGGGGGGGGACAGGGCAGCTTCTGCCCACCCACCTTCTCGTAAGGGATCTGCAGCAGATCCAGCATCACTTTGTGGGCATCCATGTTCTTCAGAAGGCGCTGCTGCTTCTTGCGCACTTGCTCTCCGACCCCGCACATCTTATTCAGCCGCTCCAGGATCTGGGGAGACAAGGACCGTGGCAGAGAGGAATTGAGCCTGGGAGCCCATCAGGATGGCCACCAGCACTCGGGGCTTGCTTGCAATCCAGACGTGCCCCCTCCAGGTGCTCCCTCCATCGCTCACAAATCTTGGCACCCCCCTCAGAAATTCTCCTTGCAGTGCCATGCAGAGACCTCGTACCCACCACCAACCTTCTCCCCTCCAGTCCCCCCAGTGCAAGGCTCATTTGCGAGCGCTGGGGACATAAGATGGCTCCTCCTTGCACTGAGCTGGCAGGAACAAGTCCTGCCTTGGACTCGTTTTTACTGGACCACAGGAGAGCTTAGAAATCCCCCCCCATGATTTCACCCTTTCCCTTCTCACTGGTGCCAGCCCAGGCCAGGCAGACATCACTGGCCGTGCCTCCAGAACGGCCCTGGGGACAGGATTCAGTCTCACTTACCCCCTTGACTATCTGATAGTTCTCACTGCTCTTCTCTCCCGGAGCAATGACCTCTTCGTCGGCAGCATGCTACAAGGGGACAGAAACAGCACCAGGGTCTCACTGCACCTCTCCAAAGCCTGGGGGATAACTACACCCCACAGGACCCTCCATGACCCTCCTCTTCCAGGAAGAGGGGTGCATGGCCCAGCAAGAGGCGTTAGGTGTTGGACTGAAGCGAGCTGTACCTCTGTTCCACTCCCCCCCCTCCTCCCACCCCGGTACCTGGGGCCTTGCTCAGGACTCTCACCTCTTTCTTCTCCTTCTTGTTCCCCTCCACCGTGCTGTCCCCTTTGCTGCTGCCCTTCTTGTCCACCCAGAGCTCCGATTTCTCCACCATGGTGCGGAGTTTGTCCAGCTCTGACTTGATCACCTTGTAGTTCTCGACATCCTGGGCTGAGATCAGGAGCTGAACCTGCAGCGGCATTCCCAGGGCGTTCCAGTTTGGGGCACAAACCCCATTCCCCTCCTCTTCCAGACCTCCCTCCCAAGGAAAGGGGCCAGGACCCACCCCGCATCCTGTGCCCACAGCCAAGCATGTGCTTAGATGTGCTCCAGAGCAGCATCCCACCGGGGTTACCTGTTTGAAGGTGTGCAAGACCTCCTGCCTCTGGCTGAAGTGCTTGAAGAGGAGCTGCAGGGAGCCGGAGATGAGCGGCGGGTAGTCGTGCATCGTCAGGTGGATCAGCACCCGCAGAAACATCCTCCCTCCCTCGTCATCCACCTCTAACATGCTGCTCGTCTTCCTGAAGCCGGGACGAAAGCGCTTGGTGTTAGCAGCCACGTGGGAGCTTGCGTGCACTCAGTCACCCCTCGGGGCTGACGGGGACAGCTGCATTAGCCTTTAGAGCCTCATCTTCCTCATCACCTGCAGCTTTCAGCTTCGGCAGTATGGACAGGAGAGGAAGAGCCCTATGGCCAGGCTAACTATGCACTGGAGGGGGCAGGGACTCACCCCACACCAAACATGGCTTCTGCGTGCTCGCCAATCCGGTCCAGGTTCATGGCTGCAGCTGAAGGGAGAGGAAAGGGAGATGAAAGGGGCGGCCAACGTGACCCCTGTGCACAGGCAGAAACCCCCAGAAACCAACCCAGCTCCCTAGGCCCTGCTCCAAGCACCAACGATGGACACAGAACACCTCATCCCATCTGCACAAACTCCAGTCCCCTCCATGCTCCCTGCCAGCAGCGGCGGCGGGTGGAGAGCTGCTGGAGCCGTCACCTCCGCCACCTGCGAGTCCCCAGCCTGTGGGGTTGGCTGAGTTGAAGGGGCACCAGGAGCAAAGTGGAAGAGTTACTTGTGGAGTCAAAGGCTGGAGCCGTCCCATCGGCCGCACTGTCCTGCATGGGGTAGACTTCCACAAACTCCTTCTTGAAGACGGAAAGCAGGTAGGAGATCCTGTAGTCCAGCCGCACGTTCAGGATGAACTGGCAGCAGTGAAGAAAGCAAAAGTGAGTGCCCTCTTCATGCCAGCTGTCTCTCTGCATCAGAAGACCATGGCTTCCCCACACCACCCCATCCCACAGGTCCCACCCGGAGCTCCACAATGCTTCTCCCTCCCCGCTGGCTCCAACCTGCAAGATCTCCAGGATCTTCAGCTTTGTCTCCATCACCACAATGTTCTCGTTCTCAATGCTCCTCCCTCTGTCCACTTGTTCTGGGGCAGACCCGGCACTGAGGCTTGGAGGGCTGAAGATGGACTGTTTCCTGCTTAGCACCATGGTGGACATCATCTGCCCAACGCCCTGGATCGATCTCCGCACATTCTTCCCTAAGGAGGCAGCCACAGCGGGCAGAGTTAATGCAAATGGAAAGGGAGGTGGCAGAGGACCAACAGGACGACCCACTGAGGCTGCAAAACGTTGAAGATATTAACCAAAACAAGTAGGAGGGACTGGACATTTCTCTGACATGGTCAAGGGCTCAACACCCGTCTCACCGTGCAGACCCAGCCAAAGGTTCCATGTCAGCAAACCAGTGGCTTGTTTTCTCACAGCTAGAACTGGAAAACACCTTCACACAGGACCACGCCTGGTTAATGAGCAGGGACTCACCTGTCACCTCGTCGTTGTAGACTGCCTGCATCATCAGCTGGGGGTTTTGGACACAGTCGATGATGCCCAGCAGTGTCCGCGTCAGGCGCAGCAGCTCACTGAAGCTGTAGAAGCCGAAGTAGATGAGGTTGTGGGCAAGGCTGACAACCTAGGGAAGAACAAGGCAACTCCAGACCTCACCATGTTCGAGGTTGAGAAGGATAAACAGACACGGGGGGAGAGGGCTGCCAGCACGGCCACCCTCGTGGCAGAGGCATTTGCAGCCAAACCATGCTGCATCCTGCAACGTGCCGGTGACATCGGCAGGTCTCGCACCTCGAAGGTGAGTTTGTTCTTCTCCTCGTTGGCGAAGGGTACCGCCTCGCTCACCACGTTGTTGAGGTAGTCCTCCACGAACTCCATGGTGCTCGCAAACTTGTTCTTCTTGTCGTCCCGCGAGACGTTGAGGTTGGAGTCGTAGCTGTGAGGGGAGATGGTGGGGGTGAGCTGAATGGCAGCGAGTCTCCTCACAACCAGCCTGGAAGAAGCACTGTTCAGGCAGCTGCTGAGCCATCATGGCCAGAAGCGATGCTCATGGCTGCGACGGAGCCTGCTTCCTTCTGAAGGCTGAGACCTGCCAAATTCACTGCACAGATGCCCCCCTCCCAGTCCCTGCTAAAGCCAAGCCAGTCCCTACACCGTATGACATTTTCCATCCCACCTCCTGCTCTGTCCCTCAAAGCTGCTGCGAGCCCCAGCATGTCTCACTCTTTGATCGTGATGGCCGTGGGGATCTCGGTCCAGAGCCGTGCAAACTTCACGGGCATCACCAGCTCCTGGGGGTCCCTGTCCACGTGCACGTGCAACATGAGGTGGCAGAAGGACGCCCGGAGATCGAAGGGCAGCATCTCATCTGCCATGCAGAGGAAGATCAGGTCCACACCCAACTGCTGGGAGATCTCTTTGATGGCCAAGTACTGGCGATCCAGGCACATGCGGGCAAAGAGCTTCAGCTGGTACCTGCCCAGGGATGAGGGGGAGAGGAAGTGAGGCCGTGCAACCCTTACACCCTCACCTGGAGAGAAGATGCTGTGGGATCATCACCTGTAGTAGCTGAGGACGTTCTCGTCATGGGCATTGCCAGCCCGGGCCTCCTGCGCCAGCTGCCGGATGCTTTTCTCATGGTGGTCGTTGTTCTTGTCCGTCCAGGTAAGCCAGACCTCCTCCTCCGAGTACTCGATGCTCAGGTACTCGTGGGTCTGGGACATCTCCTTCACTGGCCTCAGCCTAGGGCAGAAAAGGGGTAAAACTGGAGACGCTCCTGTGAATGGGGAGCAGCTGCACCTCAAGGGGTGATGGGGCTTTTACCAGGGCACTGCAGGAGCTGGTGGAAGGCAGGGCCAAGCACCAACCCCCAAACATGGAAGAACCTCTCCCCTTGGCTACTCACTCGGTTTTGATGAGGATGTCGCTGTTCTTTGGGTCCAGCACGCATTTGCAAATCAGCTCCTGGGTGACGGGGATGGCAATGTGGTTGGACACACACAGGTCCGAGAGGTAGTCCAAAAACCTACAGGGCAGAGACAGCTCGCTGTGAAAGGGGGGTCCCCTGTGGGCTCTTTCCACCTCTGGTGGAGGCACATCCCACCCATCACGCAGCACAAAGCCTTTTGGGACGGGGGTCTTTCCAGACACGCACCGTGGCTCACGGTTCTTGCGCACCAGGCTGACAAAGGTCTCCACCTCGGTCTTCGTGATGTGTTTCTCCAGCAGCTTGCGGTTGTTGTGCAGCAGAGCCGTGATGGTGTCCTCAGCGAGGATGTCGTAACCGATCTGGGATTGCATCATGCCGAACTGCTTGGCGATGTGCTCCTGGAGCGGGCAGAGAGGCGGTGAGCACACGGGGCTGGCAATGCCCCCTGCCCCACCGAGAGCTCGGCAGCCCCCCCCAGGGCTTTGCCACACATGGTGGGATGGGGGCTCCTCCCGTCACCCCGCCATATACCTGGTTCTTGCGATAGTCCTCCTGGGAGTGCCGGAGCACGCGGTAGCACAGCCGAAACATGTACTGGTAGGGAGCGTTTTTCTGGTCCGACAGCTCTTCCAGCCGCACCAGGGGCCCTTCCCCACCCTTGTCCTTGAAGGGGGCTTTCAGGATCCCAAAGATCTGCCCAAAAGCAGAGATGATAAGTGCTGTGTCCCCCTCCACACCATCACCCCAACGTGTGGCCGCACACCAGCTGTGCTTGCCAGGAGGGCTTGGTGCACCGGTGACGCACGAGCTGGACACCAGCTACACCTCCTCCATGGGGTTTTCCAGATCCCTGGCCTCCAGAGTGGCCCTGGGCAGAAGAGGACATCTCCACAGGACCTCAGCCTTGCTCAGAGGCAGGGGGCCAGGGGCTACTCACTTGCTTCAGGATGTTCTGCTCCCGCATTAGCTTCTGCCGCTCCCGGTTGGGCTTGGTCACCACAATGTCCAGCACATTCTGGCCATTGTTGGGGACGTCGCTGACAAAAAACACCAAGTCCTCCAGCAGCTGGATCACGAACCTGCAAAGGGGCACGGTGCAAGTGCGATGGGGGGACTGCTCACCCACCCCACGTAGCCCACCCAGACTCTGGTCCCTGCAATCATGCCGGCACATTCTGGAGGACCAAAAAGCCCACGTTCAGGGCTCAAAAGGCAGCCAGGGAAGCTGCTGGCTGATCCTCCCCTCCTCGCTAGAGGTTACTGGCTGCCCTGAAGCAAGAGGTTTTACAGCCCTTATGGTTCCCAAAGAAACTATATGTGTCAGGGTAAGCGCCAGGGGTCTTTGCTCATGATTCATGCCAGGGATTTTGCATTTAGCGCCTCTGCCCCCTTAGTCACCTTTGCAGGACCCGCACGGGGCAGGCTGGCAGGGCGGAAGCAGCTCACTCCGTCCCACAGAGATCTGTGTTTGCTCAGGAAGCACCAAGAACCCACCCACCTAAAAATAATACCATGACTAACCCGGCCGCCCCTATCGTGGGGCCATCTCTCAGCCCCTCGGATATTTTTCTAGCAGCAAAGGAGGGGCTGGAGCGGGGCTGCGGCGTTATCTGGTTTCCTCGCCAGACTCCTGGGAGAAGCAGGCGTGGATTTGGGTTGCGGGCAGGAAAGCAAGACAGCGCTGGCACCAAGACCCTGGCAGGGGCCCCATCCTGCAGCGATGCTGGAGAGCCCTTGGAGGAGCCCAGCACAGTTCCATCTCCTGGGGGAAATGACTTTTTACCTCCGGTCATTCTGGCTGAGAAAACCTTCGTTCATCTTCTCCACCACGTTGGCCAGCATCGAGCTGGCGTCGTTAGCAAAGTCCAGGTCCCGGATCTCAGACACGGGCACCGAGACGATGGCAAAGGCTTCTTTGTCTTCTTTGGTGGGGCACGTGCCCAACTGGGAAGTAATGAGGAAGCAGGATCACACAGACAGGGCAATGCCAAGCGTGTCCCCACCATCTGCCACCAACCTGGGTGAAGTCAGTGACCCAGTTTGTCCCGTCAGAAGGACTGAGGTGGGCTCTAAGTTACTGGGATGGGCTCTAGATTACTGGGATGGGCTCTAGGCTGGTGTCCAGCCACCCCTTTGGATCACCACGGTATTTCAGCCCCTGGGTAAAGGCTGGGTGCTGGCAGGGAAGGATCACGCTAAGAGCTGTTGGGGCACAGGGGATAAATCCACGCACAGGAGGAGGGAGGGGGCCATACCATGAGGCGAATGGGCCTCTCCTCGTCGATGTCGATGGGCACGTTGGTGCTCTGGATCCAGGTATTGGTGCAGAGGTGACGCAGCCTCACGTAGGAGTTCCTGCAAATGGCACAGTGTCCTGCTGAGCGACCCCTGCCCTGAGACACGCCAGCACCTGCCACTTGCCCCAGCACCCCGCACAACCCCCGTAAGAACCGACCCACCAAAATTTCACACCACGCGACCAAGCCTCCCTTCTTTATTTCACTCCTTCTGTGTGCTTACATACCGTGGGACAAAGGAGTCCGTCTTCTGCAGCGTGGTAGGGTCCAGCTCGAAGAGGGAGGCGATGTCATTGCCGTGGGGCACGGCCACCAGCCGGTATTTGATCTTCTCCCCCGTGTTCCTGCGGCTGGCGCGGCTGCTGCCCCCCTGCACCGGGGAAAGCGGCTTTGAGCCTGGCGTGGGGCGGCCACCCCGCCGAGCCCGGCCTCCCTGCGCCCACGGCATCGGAGGAGACGCGCAGCGGCTACGCTCGGAGCAGAAGCTTTTGCTCAGACGCCGGGCTGAGCCTCGCAGCGTGCAGACGCACGAGGGGGCTGCAAGAGCACAAGCGCAGCGTGATGCACCTGAGCTACGAGGCCACCCCTTCGCCAAATCTCACCAGCAGCAAAGAGGAAAAAAAAAACCTGAAAGTCCAAATCTCTCTTCTACCAGCACTTCCCCGTGGCCTGGGGATCCAACATGCACTGGGAACCCCTCCGACAGATTTCGGCAGCGTCCTCTCGCAAGCGGGACACGGGGATGCTACTCTAGGGTGCGGGGGCGCGGGGATGCTCTGCTGGGCGGCGGGAAAGCCTCCGGCCTCAGCCTTGGCACCAAGCGGGACCCGGCGGCACGGCGCGGGCGCTGTCCCCACAGTGGGCTCTGTTTTGGGGCATTTCCCTGCTTTCAGGCAGTGTCTAAGAGACGGCGTGATTTCAGGCAGCAGCAGCAGCAGCATTTCTGCTAGCGAGGCTGCACACAGCTCACCGTGGGCGCTGCTTTGGGCTCAGCCACGTCTCCTTTATAACTTGGGTTTTCCTGAAAAGTTAAAGAGGGAGATGAAAGACAGCTATCAGTCCTCCCACTCGGTCCCTCCAAAACCCTGAGCACGGGGTCTTATCTCTATTCCTGCCTTCCTTGATCACACCACAGAGAGGAAACCTGCCCAGATGGGGCTGGAGGACGTGACCCATACCCAGCGCGCAGAGCTCTGCTCCCGAGGAGCGGGACGGGGTGAGCCCTGGTGAGCAGACCCGGGGCTTTGCGTTGCAGCAAGACGAGCTCTTGCTGTAAATCCCTCGAGGCCCCAGGCTGAGGTTTCGGTGGGCAACGCAAGCCGGGCAGCACCAGCCTGGGATGGGGATCAATCTGTGATCTTCTTTCCTCTGCAGAAGATGTCATCTGAGTGTCTTTTTGGTTTAAAGCAGCCATTTCAGAGCCCCAGTATTTGCTGTTTTCCATCCACGCAGTGGTGGAAGGGGCCCTGAGGACTGCCTTGGGTTGTCTTCTCCAGCTAGGGAAGCACCTTTGGCACACGGTGCACCAAGATCCCCCCCGGTGCACCCCTGCTCCCCTGGCAGCAGGGTGTAACACTGTCTTTCCCTTGGTCCTGGCAGCTCATTTGTGTCATATAAACCAATTATCCAAATGCAGAAACCTCTTTGTGCCTCTATCAGGCGGCCTTGAGCTGGCCTTATACTGGAGGAAAAAAAAAAATTGGCAAATGATGTTTCCATGCCCAGATTTTGCCCACACCCTCCCCAGGCAAGGACAGTCCTGGATGCGGCTGTGTACCAGAGGATGAGGATGGGCAAAACCTGACCAGGAAGGGTTAAACGCAGCAGGATGAATTATCTCCCGCTTCCATCCCACCAGGAGGTTGTGCTGGTACAGTCACTTGGCCCAGTGAGAGCAAACAGAGGAAAAACCCGGCCACCCTCGAGGATGGAGCTGGGAACAGCAATTTTGGTGAGTGAGCCCCTGCACCCTAGGGTGGGGGATTTGAAGGGCGAAAGGCAACGACGCTCACAGCCCTGGTGCCAATGCCTCCCGAGAGCAAGGAGGAGGCGCGGAGGCCCAGGGCAGGACAGCTCCGAAAGCGAAGTGGAACGGGGCCAGAGGCGATCCTGGGCATCGCTGCTCTGTCTCAGGGCACTGCCTTGGCAAGGGATGGTCCCAGCCTCTCGGGGGCACGGCAGCTCCCTGCGTCCCTCTGCTCACCCCCTTACCTCTGCTGCCAGGTAGTTGCCCGTGGCGAGGTGCTTGAAGCGGTACAAGCCGTTCCAGTGCCCGGCTCCCCCTCGGCACGGGTCGTGGTGGACCACCTGGGAGAAGCAGAGGAGAGCTCAGCCGGTGGCATGCGGGGCTGTGGGGAACCAGGACGCCACTCCTGCCTCTGAACCTCTGCTGACCCCGAGCAAACACGCTGGTGATAAGAGCCCCGTCCTATCTCAAAGGCGGCTGTGAGCAAACATACTCGGAGTGCAGAGCTCAGACAGGCACTGGTGCCCATCCACCAGCAGCCACGGTTCCCAGTGCTCTCATGGAGCTCAAGCCTTGTGCTGGATTTCACCAGGGCAGTCAGGCTACCAGAGGTGGAAATGTGTAAAAATAACGACTGCTTCCAGCACCACCACCCCGGTGAAAGGGCAGCAACCCACGGAGAGACCCCAAAAGCCCATGGACACGCGCTCCACCCCCTCCCCGCTCACCTCCACCTCCCACAGGGCGTTGGAGCTGGTGGCCGAGGTGGCCGACTGCCTCAGGGTGGTGCGGAGGAAGACGTGCAGCTTGCCTTTGTACTCGTCGCAGGTGAGAAACTTCTCCTGCTCGGCGTGGAAGAGCCTCACCACGTCCCCCTGGCACCGGGATACAGTGGTTAGGCTCAGGGACGTGGCTCTCCTACAAACCGACGTAGCTCCTCCTGTGACCCCCACCTTGCAAGGGGATGGGATCCCCCCTGTACGTGGTCCAGAGCAGAGCACAGCTCCCAGCTGCAGCACAGCAGGACTGCGGGAGCCTGGGCACTGCAGGGCACCATCAGCTTTTCCTCTCCTACCTACCTGAGCTGTGCTAAAACCTGCCTCTAGCAGCACAAATGCTCCTCTAAACCCAGGGAAGGGCACTTGGCATTTGCACAGGGGACTCTGCACTCCGCAATGCCATCACTCCACTTACTGATGCAAGTCATTTCTCTCTGCTTCCCATCCCCAGGCTGTAAAATGGGTGCAAACCCACCGTTTTACACCCCCGGAGCAGGCAGAGGCTCCGCTCACCAATGTGTTTAAGGCATTAACGCCCTGGGGAGGAGGATGCAGTGGATGCGGGAAGCCGGGGATAAGTGCGGCGCCTGGGGACGAGGGTCTGTAGGATCATAACAATCAATATCCATCCAGCTGCTTCCTGGAGGACCTCAGCCCCAAACAATAGCTCCGCAGGGAAAGTTCCTTTCCCAGGCAACAGCCAGCCCTGCTGCACAGCTAAACAGCTGAAAATTGTCTTCGCGGCTAGAAGCCGCTGCTGGCACTACGTGTGCCTCGTATTGTCCTCGAAAGCCAATTTAATACAATAAGGCAGAGGGTAATTTCATGCCCCCTGGGTACCTGCTGCCAGGAGATGCTAAAATATCCAACTGTAGCTTGCTCTTAAGCTCTCCAAGTGATGAATTCTCCCAGAAATTAAGGTCCTCAAGGCAGGATCTCTTTCCTCTGCCCTTGTCACACAGCCAAATGGCTGTTCACAGGTCCTGCCCCTGCAGGGGACCAGGGCCGTGTCCACAGAGCCCACCACGTCCTGGGTGGCCGCCCGTGGGTGAACCTCCTTCCTTACCCCTTTCAGTACTTCCTCCATGTGGTCGCAGAACTGCATGAAAAGGTTGATTTTCCAGCTGGTGTTACAATTGACTGAGTTCACCTGAGGAGCAAAAGAGTGCGGTCATGTTCCCTGGGACAAGGAAATAAAAGGAAGAGAAAGGAAAAAAAGGAAACCAGGCAAGCCCTAGAAGCCAAACCCCACACAGGCAGCCCAGCCTCCCAGTACCTCCTTGCAGCCGGCGTTGTCAGCAAGCTCGTAGTTGCTGGCGTGCAGCGGCTGCCCAGCGTTGACGGGGTTCAGGATGACTTTGTCTCCCACGACTACCTGAGGAGCAAAATGAGAAAGGGGGGAGCGAGGATGAGACCGGGCGCCCGGCAGGGAGGCGAGCCCTGGCAGGCAGCACGCACGGCGCTTTCTGCACCTCTTCACTTAAGGACTTTTCAGCCCCGAGCTCACGTTATCTCCGTTGCTCCTCAGCTTCCAGAAGGGCTGGATGAAAAGCCAGGATCCCTCGTTGCCGGTGGCATCCAGCGTCACCCGCATGGCGTTTTTCTCGAGCAGGGCTGGCAGTCGCTTGTTCACTGTCAGGTACTTGTTGCTCTTCATGTGGAGGAGCTGGAAAAGCAAATACTGGGGTAAGCTGTGGCAGTACAGCCCCCTGAGGTCCCCAGGCTGGTCATACCCAGGAGTGATCCCACGAGCCCCTTCCCAGCAGCTGCCTGACTCGCACATGCTGGGTCTGTGCATCTCCCCCCCAAAACCCACCAGCCCAGCGCAGAGGGCCGGGGGAGTGAGCACTGGTACCTGTATGACGCTGCCGTATTTCACCACGTCACCATGCACCTTCTTGTTCTCCGTCTCGTTCTGCTTCTGCTCCATCTGGGCCGCATGCTGAATGCCAACAGGAGAGGAGCTGAGTGTAGTGGCACCCTCCTCGCTCCCCAGGACCAAGCTCCAGAGGCCACCCACACCCTCAGCTATGGGGAGGATGGGACAGGCTGGGATGCAGCATCAGCATCCCTCTGTCCCCAAGACAACACGGGCCAGAGCTACAACACGGCTCTCAGTGTCCAAGAGCTCAGCCTGGGACCACGGTGTGGCCCTGAGCAGCCGTATGAAGTCCCTGCAAGCCTTAAACCAAGGACTTTAATATTAGAACAGGGACAAAACGGCACCGAAATTCCCCCCAAAAAACCCAGCAGGTCTTACAGGGCAGCCCCAAAAGGGGACTCTGTGCACGGGCCAGGGGCTGGGGCAGTGCCTCCATCTCAACCCCACTGCAGCAGGGCTGTGGGGACCAGGGGCTCCCAGCAGCACCAAGACCGAAGAACAAAGGGTGCTGTGCCGGCGATGCCGTGCCTGTCGACGGCTGCAGGTCCAGACCTGCTGCAGATGCGGCAGGATGGGCCCCCGCCAGCCAAGATGCCCCAAGAGCGGATCACTCAGCGCTGCTTGCAGCCCCTCTCTCCAAAACCACAGGCATTTTCCGTGCGGTGGCTCTGGCAGTCGGAGTGATGTCGACGTACCCGGAGCAAGGCAGGAATTTGCTCCCACAGCAGATCTGTCTGGCGACGGCGAGGGCGCGCCGACGCCCCAGCACCAGCCCAGGCACAGCCCAGGCAGCACCAGCCCTGTGTTCCCCCGCAGCTGGGATGGGAAACGGCAGCGAGGGATGGAGCTGGGAGAGCATCGACCCTTTCCCATCCTGCTTTCACCGCCTTTCACTTGAGAGCAGAAGGAACTGGGAAACACAGCTGGAATCACAGCTCCGCACTGGGAGGAGGGGGGCAGAAGGTCCGTAAGTGCCCGAACAGGCGAAGCTGGGAATTTGAATGCGCCTGGCACGGGTTGTGGCAGCACAAAGCCTTTGTTCTTTTGAATGTTGCCACCACTTTAATTAACTCTCCGTCCCCACGCAGCTCTGGGTGCCAGCCGGGGCCATAAGCCCCGTGGTGGTGGCTGCTGCCATCAGGAAAACAAACCCGCTGCCAAGAAATCCTGCACTGATGCAGAGCTGGGAGTTTAACAACAACCCCATGGAGCAACACAGCTCCGGCAAGAGATCCGGCACTGCGCTGTGTCCTAAATCCGCGTTCAGATCCGAGCCCTTCCCTTGCCGAAAGCCAATGGGACTGGGAGTGGGAACCGTCTGCCCCAAGCGCACAAGCCCGTGGGGGCTGACGTTCCCAGCCCGTCCCTTGGATAGGACGGGGTCCGACCCCAAGCCACGGCGGGATGGGGTGTCAGGGATGCACACAGGGGTGGGCAGCCCAGGAGGGCGCAGGGAGGATGGGGAGACATCGGCAGAGCGGGAGGAAAGCCTCCACGGCACGTCTGCACTGCGTCTGGCTGCGCCTACAATTAGTCAGCCGAGAAAACCCCGAGCCTTAAACCCACTTAAAACCCACGGTGCAAGAGCACAAGCTCGGAAAGGCAACTGTGGGCATCGCAGATGGCTGGGCAGGGTTTCTCTGCTCGAGACCAGGCTGCTTCTGCTTCGGGAAATTATCTCCGTGTGTTGGAAGATGTTTTCAGCCTGTGGGAGATGCTGATAAATCATAGCCAGGAGTCCAGCGCCCTGCCAGGACGTCTAGTGGCTTTGTGGCAGCACGGGCAGTGGTTTGCAGAGAGCTCCCTCCCTGCCCGGGCTCCCCAGGACTCGGCTCCGGATGCGAAGGAGCATTTGCCAAACGAGCAACACCAGGAGCAGCAGAAAGGAGCAAGGAAATGACAGAATCTCTTCAAGACAACTCTTAACCAAGGTGCAATCAATCAGGCTCAGAAATGAGCCCCTCTGTCCAGTCATGGCCAGTACAGCTGTCGACATCACAAGTTACAGCCTAACTGGAGCAGGAAAATAGTGTTTCCATACGCCAGCAACCACGTAGGGCTGGACATGGCAGGAGGCACCGGCCCTGTCCCGGTATCTCTGAACCCATCCCGACACCCCATTAGACCTCACTCCCCAAAGGCAAAACTGGGGGACCAGTGGGGCTGGGCTTGAAGCCTGACGAGATGATTTAATGAATCTCTCCTGAGCTTCAGTTTTATGAATCATCCTCGGGGCCTCGCCAGTTGTCTGAAGCGATTATGCAATGTTTAACATGGGCCCTTTCCAAACCTCGTGGAAGTAAACAGGAGCCTTTCTCTTCCACAGCCCTTTGGAGCACGTCCTGGCCGCAGCGGCTCCCTCCTCTGTGCCAGACACCCCTGGGTGCAGCGGGGCTGTGCTCAGAGCACCTCTTCCCGCTCTGCCACGGGCTCCTCTGCTCGAGGAGCATCAGAAGGGCCGAGACAGCAAAGGCTGAGCACGGCGGCAAGGGTGGAAAGGCAGGTGGACGTTGACTTTCATCCCAAAAGCAGCATCGCTGCCCTCCCTTCCTCTCCCTGCCTGCTCAAGCCCCTGCATCCTTCTCTGCAGGTCTTCCCTGGGCCATTTGCCTTGCACTGGGAGCAACAAACTCATCAAACTGCTGTATTCACTTTGTGCCGTCACGGCGTGGACCGAGCGTGACCACGCCGCGCTGCCCAGGGCTCCCCCCATGCCAAGGGCACTCGTGCAGGCAGGGCATGAAAGCGAAGGAGCCATCAGGAGCCTGTAGCAGGATCCAAGGTTCAATTGCCTCTCACATCTGAGGCCAGATAAAAGCATTACACGAGAAGGGTAACCCAGGGTGCAGCACACATCCCTGGGGGCCAGCCCATCCGGGGAGCACAACCCTCAGTCCGGCAAATGCCGGCGCAGAGCACCTTACAGAGCTCCTCTCTCGACCCCCTCAGCAGAGACCGTGTGCCACGATGAATTAAGAGCGGCTGGCTCCAGGAGCCGTTCCTCTAGAAAAGGCAGTGTGGCAAACGGTCCATGGTGAGGGGAGGGCGGTGGGTCAGGAGATAACAGAGCTGAGCAGAGGAACACCCTGAGGAGAGCAAGACCCAGGGCAGGTCCTGGCCTCCATGCAGGCTGATTTCTGGGAAGCAAAACATACCGGGATTTGCACAGCCAGAGGTTTGGATGTCATCACCCGACCAACCCGCGGGGACTGTCCGCTCTGGGGAGGACGGTCCCTCAGGTCTGCTCACCTGGAGTTTCTGCAGCAGCACCACATCCGCGATCTTCTCCTTGTCCTGCTTGGTTTGCTTGGCCTTCCAGTACTGCTTCTGGGCAGAGTAGCGGTTCATGGGACATACTTTGAAGAGGCAATCTGGGAGGAGAGGAAGGCAAGCATGAGGCTGCTGCAGCCCCGCGGTCGCCAGCCACCCCGTGTGACCCCAGTGGGGCCAAAGTCACCGAGGGGCAGGGGCGAGTGCTCCTCTGGGACACTGCTCCTGTCCCAGCAGCAGCGCTGGGAGATGGTCCTCCTAGCCCACAACAACCCTGTCTGCTGCTGGGGGTCCAAGGGAGACCTGGCCAGGACTGCTGGAGGGTCACGTCACCTTATATTCGCTGGTGGAATAGTTTCAAATCAGGATAAAGAATGAGTCCAGCAGTGACTCCAATTCTTGGACTTAGGATTAGAAGTGTTCTCATTGGAAATGACCGTGCAAGTTGGGAAGGAAAACTTCAGGGGGAGAAAAAGCACTGATAAAGCCCAGCTGTACCAAAAGAAGAGAGGATCCCTCCGGGAGGGAGGCAGGGAAGCCAGCAGGACACGAGCGCTGTGAGACCGGGACGTGAGCAGACACCTCCACATCTCCCTTGCCACCCCACCCACCAGACCCCCTGAGCGAGCAGGACCGCAGGTCGCTGCCCTGGGGCGTCCGTGCCATCAGGGTATTGCAAAGGTGCTGCTGTTCTTCCGTGGCTGCCCACAATCACCGGTGCTGGCAGCTACGGGCGCCCGCTCCCAAAATCTGTGTGTCAATAGCTGCATTTTAAGTCCTAAATGAAACGCTTTGGGGACCTGAAGGGCACAGGTTTGCATCCCAGCTCCTCCAAACGCTTGCAGTGTATCCGTCCTCTGCAGATTGTCCCGATTTGCCTGTTTTTTCCTCAAGCTGCTGTGGCCGGGATGGGGAGGGTGAAAAGCACAGACACCCAGGTCCAGGCTTTGGGAATTGAAGCAGGAGAGCAGATGTCTGGAGATGAGGAGGCACTTACAACTCCCAAACCCTCGTTCAGGGCTGAAAGCTGTATGGGACGAGGGCAGGAAGGGCTCTGCAGCCTGGATCGCCCTAATTACGCCTGAAATAGCAGCCCAAAAACTTCAGACGCAAAAATAAAAAAAAATTAAAAATAATTAAAACAAAAAATCCCTTCTATCTCTGGCTCCAATCCCGAGTCGCTGGCAAGCACGTATTTATTTACCTGGGAGTGCCGAACAAACAAGCGCAGAGCACAGTTCTCACCGGCTCGGGCTGCTGGGCAGGGGCCAAGTTTCACATTTCGTTTTACAGCTCTCTTTGCTAATGGCACATCCCGTGCCAAGGAGGCCGGGACGCCGGGCTTTTAACCGGGGACTGCGCGTAGCTGCTGCAATGCCTGGCTGCCTTCTCCCACTGCCTCCGAGCAGGGCTACCGAAACACTTGGGCCACCTGCAGCACCTTAAATTGCTTTCATTAAATTGCTAATTAAGCTGCAGAAGAACCTGTAGAAAGTAGAAACTGGGATGGAGGGGGGGGGGGGGGGAGAAATTAAAACAAGCAACACAGCTATTAAGAGATAGGTGCAAATCAAACCCCTGGCTCTAAGCACGCCCTGCCCGGAGGGGCTGCCTGACATCCCCCTCTTGGTACTAAGCCTCGTTTTGCAAGGAGGGAAACTGAGGCACGGAAAAGTTTTCACGCAGAAAGGCTCGAGCAAAGCCTGTGTTGGAAGCCGGAGATTTTGGCACCCGGGCCTAAGCACCGACGATTTTTTGCAAGGCGGATGGTGGGTGGAAAAGAGGGAAGCCGAAGAAAGCTCCCACGTCAGCAGTGCCCGGCGAGAGCAACCCAGCAGGGCGATGCTCGGCCAACCCGCCACGACCCAGCACGGCCACAGAGGCAAAACCTCCTGCGGACCCGCGGCGGAGGGGGAATACGGAGCGTTTTGGGCAGCGGCACAGCCGGGGGTCTCGCTGCCCGCTCGCCTTGCAGCCACCGCGGCGCCAGCTCAGCGCGGGATTGAAGCCCTTTATTTGCTTTTTTCCTGACGTGCCTGAACGCAGGGCTGGGAAGAGCCTTGGGGGAGAAAGAAACCGCAAAGAAAAGCAAATAACTGAGAGGTGCCAGGCGTCTCTTGGAGGGCCGAGCCCCGGTGCGACGCAGCCGAGCCAGGCATCCCTCACCGCAGGGACAGGGCTCCTGTGTGGGGTTTGGCATTTCCAAAAAAAAAAAAACCCACATTTGGACCTGAATCCGGGAGAAGGGTCCTGTTTCTCCACCGGGAAGCTGAGCCGGGCCCCGGCGTGACCTGCGTGCACCTCACCGCAGCGCAGGATAGGGCAGGGTCCGGCCACAGGATATGGGGACGGCAACAGCACATGAAAATCCTCTTAAGCCTCTTGCTGCTGCTGCAAGGAAACAGCAGCAGCCCGTTGTTTTTACCTCCCTCGCAGTGATAGCTATCGAGAAGGCAGACCGCTACTTTTCCGGCCATTAAAACAAGCGGCTGGATATCCTGATAGGGTTTGCGTGGAGCGGGGCTGAGTCTAGACCAGACTTTCGCCTAGAAAAGAGATTCCACACCCGCCCATGTCCAGCCAGGGAGACGGTGCGGCTGCTGGGACCAGGCTGGCATGGGCTGCCCCATGGCTGCTTCCAGCGCTTCCCATCCAGCCCCAGGTGAAAGCCCACCGGTGTCTGGGACCGGGATGGCTCCCTGGGCTGCGCAGGGCTGCGGGACTCGGAGGAGCTTTCGGGTGGTTTGTTAATCAGCCTCACGTACAAATTAGTGGCAATGGATCCCACGGAGAAAGGGGTCGCTGGTCGGGTGGGACCCCCCGTGGGGAAGGGCGCTCAGAGGGGAAGGGTGCCTGCACAGCACCCCGCTGAGGGGTGTCAAAGCCACCCTGAGAGAAAGGTGGAGGCACAAAGCAGAGTCGGGAACCTCTATTTCAAAAGGTTTTTTTTAAAAGGGGGCCTGAAATTACAGTAGTTGGGATGAAACGAAAGGCTGCCCTAAACCAATCCCCAAATCCAACAGTGCAATCACTGGTTTGGGGAAATCCCCCCGAGTACAGCACAGCTCTGTGTACGCTCCCCAGCTATATGCTCCATGCAACTGGGACGCCCTTTGGGCCATGGCCCTTCCCCTGCGTTTCGCAGCGTCCCGAGCACACGGGGCAGCCAGGCACAAACCCAGCGTTTCCCAGGTAGATGCAGCGTGGAGCAGGGATCGGATCCCCCGGGCTCAGTGCAGCCGTTTGCTCCTTGGCGAGCCAGAAGGTCGAGGCCACCTCGCCGGCCGCCCCCAGGGCTTGCAAACTGAGGAAGCGGGAGGCACGATCTCCTTTTCCCGGCGGCCTGTCCTGGCTTCTCCAGACCGTTTCCACAGGCCAGGAGCCGCCCCGGCTTCCACTGACTCATCCCCTTTTCCGCCGGGACCTGGCCGTGGCTGCCCGCTCCTGCCCAGGGCTGCCCCTCGCCCAAATGGGAAATAACGAGCGTGGCCCCGAGCACCGGAGGAGATGACGTGGCCCAAAATGTGACGGCTGAGGACAGAGCGGGATTTACCATCTCTCCCTAAACCCTGCCTGCCTCATAAATGGGCGGCTTAATCCCTCGGCTCTCTCTGAGGTGCAGCCAAGCACAGCAGATATAATTAGTGCTGACTGCTAACAGGCTCGCCTTGAAATACTTTGCCTGTTGCAACTGCCCCACTGTCTGTCCCCTCCTGTCCCTGGCTCCCGGTAGGTAGACACCCAGCTGCCAGAATCCCGAGGGATGCATTTTGGGATGGTCGGACCCATCTTTGCCAAGGATGGTTCCCAGCTACCCCTGCTCCTTCGGGCTGGGCTAAGGGGTCCCAAGGAGCATCTCAGCATGGAGGTGGTTCCAGTCAATGCCCCCAGAGGCAAACAGAGGAGGGTAGGTGGTTTGGCCAAGCCACAGAAACAAGGCTTTGGAGGCCATCCAAGATCCTTCTGGGCTCCTCTGCAAAGAACAAGCAGCACCTCCCAGCCCCAGGCTAGCTGGGATTGCCAGGATCCCAGTCCCCATCCCTGGCATGGATGCTCAGGGCCAGCATCATCCCTGAGGCTGCTCACGCCAGTGATGGAGCTGCCCCAGCCTGGCCCCCAGCCTCACCTCGAAACTTCTTGGGCGGGTTGTCCAGGTCGCCGGCAGCCGGCTCCACCACGCACCGATCATCCACCAGCCTGCATGGGGACACAAAGCGGGAGCGAGGTGTCAGCAACAGCAACGGGGCCCGAGCGAGCAAGAGCAGCTTTGCCACAAACCACAGCGCCACGCCGTCGTCCCCTGGCCCAAACCGACACCGTCAAAAGCTGCATCTCCCCTTTCCCACCCCTTTGCACTCTATAAATATTTAGCACGACAGCGCTCGGCTCCTGGAGCAAGCAGCCGCTCTCGGGCGCTTGCTCCAAACACGTTCGCCCCTCGTTCGCCACCACCCGCCGTTTCTTCCACGTGGGTTTTTTTCATCCTTGTCCCTCGAGGCAAACAGCGACAGATACACATCGGCAGGGAAGAAACACGATGCTTCGTGTCAGCCACGCTGCCGGGCCCTTTGCTCAGCGACCCGTGCGGGAGGCTCTGACGCCCACGATCTGCCGGAGCGAATCCTGCCTTGCCCAGCTCCCGGCTGAGCCAGATCCAACCCCCCCCAGTACGGTGCACTGGCTGTGGCATTATTTCACTGTTAATCTGGCAAAAACGTGGTGAGTTCAACTTCCATTCAATGGTTCTCACTCTCTGGCTGGGAGCTCACCCCACCGGGACGCAGAGGGTGTAGCTGCTGCAGATGGAGGTGGCAGGGGCCCCCCCGAAACCAGTTATTAATTATTATCTGATCAGAAGTGCTGGCTCTGCCCATCAGATGCAAAGGGCTGTGTGTCTCCTCCCTGCCCACCCCTTTGTTTTCCCAGTGTTGAGCAAAATCCTGCAGGCTTGGCCTTGGGAGCCGAGGTCCCATTTTGGGATGGGTGGGATGTTGTTTTTCAAAGCTACCAAGAACGGCAAAACATAACCCAGCATGAAGTTCTGCTCGGAGCAGAGGGACGAGCGTCGCCAGAGGGGCTCGTGGTGCCGGGGCCACCCAGAACTCATCTGCACGGCCCGTGAGGCTTTCAAGGGAACTCGGAGCTCTGGCAAGACAGGCTGCACCCGCTCGCCCACCTTCTCCCAGCCCCTGGGAAGCGATGCAGGGAGAGAAACTACGCTCCTGCCCCGGGGGTGAGGAAGTGAGAAGCGTGTCCCCACCTGTGGAGGCTGAATTCAGGCAGCTGGTGAGCAGGCGAGTGGATGCAGGAATGCACCCACTGCCACCCCGGGAGGGAGCATCGGCCATGAGGGCAGCCCTGTCCCTGGGACAAGAGGGAAGAGGCAGCCTGGAGAAACGAGGCACGTGCAAGTGGCACGGCAGCAAAGGGCACAGCAGAGCCTGTGCTGCCCCCTCTGCCCCCCAAGGGACTCTCAACACACCCCAACAAACCAAACAGCCAAAACATGGCCCGAGATGAACACGCTGCGCTGCAAAGGGTTGGCAAAAGAGACAGATATCCCGCTCGCAGATCCAGCCTCCTTCCCCCAGCCCAGCCGCTCTCCGGAGGAGGGGAAAATTCCTTTCAATAGCTCGGCAGAGAGGAATTTGGCCTCCGCACTGATGGATTGGGACCCCGGGGACCCCAGCACTGCTGCATCCTTGGCAGAGGCAGCACGGGCTGGCAGGGTGCTCTGAACACCCAGCGCTGCTACTGCCCCCCCACCAGCTCCCTGCTCTCTTTAAAGCTCCCGGGGTTGGGGGAGATTAACCTTAGATTTCAAACAAAGAGAGAAAAGCAATTTTTCTAACACTTTCCGTGGCAGCAGAAGCTTAAAAACAATTAGCAAAGACACAGAAGCTTGTGAAAGAAACCAAAACCCACGAAGTTTCAGTAAATGCATGGTGAGCAGGTCGCCGGACAGGGTTGCCTTGGCTTTGCAAACACTCGTGGTCGGCAGCACAGGGGGTTTTGGGCTTCGGACCAGGGGCTGCCCAAACATGATGCCTTTTCCATGGGCCACGACAGCAGGGAAGTAGTTTGGCACATTCCCAAACTCCTGCAGGGCACAGAGCCTTGGGAGGACAAGGAAAGAGGGGGAAAAGCAGAGTGGAGCAGAGGCAGCTGCGGACAGGGGCCGTACCACACACCTCAGCCCGCAGGAGATATGCAAAGCCTCAGTCTAGCCCCACTGCCACTTGTAGGTGGTTTTGGTTTCTATTACTACTATTTTGATGGGGGACAGGGAAGAACAAACACTTTTGATGCGCCTGGGAGCGAAGACCACCGAGGGCTGAGCCCCGACCAACCCACACGTCGGGCGCATGGAGTGAAGCACTGACCCTCGGCGCGTGCCCAGCTCCCACCAGTGCCTACAAAAGCAGAGAGCCCAACTCATCTGTGCACTTCAAACAATAATAATCCTCCATGGTCCTGGCTGGGGGTCTCCGAGGAAGCGCCTGACCTGCGCGGCCCATTTTCAGTGCCGAAGTGAACACCACGGGAGCCTCCCACCCACACCAGCTCTGCCTGCAGCATTCGCCTGCTGCTTCCCTGTGCCCGGCGTTACCGCTCCACCGGGCAGGATTAGAGATAGTGACCTGCCAGGCTGGAAGTCTTAATTAGTTAATGATCTCAAGGCAGTTTCAGCATCTTTAATCCTAGGATTACACGCTCTGCAGGAATGCAAAGTGTTATTTTTATTAAACTGATACTCTGGACTAACATTCTCCAGTTAAAAATTGCTGAAAATAAAAGGATTCTGACAGGGTGGACATGAGTCACCTGGGTGACTGCTGGGGCCAGGACATGCTTCCACTAATAACCGGCATTACCGCAGCGGGATGGGGCAAACTGAAGCTCCCTCTGCTATTAGAGCAGCAGGGACGCGCGGGCGCTCGCTGCCACACCGAGCTGCGGGGAGGACGCCGGGCAGGCGGAGGGCGGCTTTCATTTCTCAGGTGTTAATGAGAAAACGGGGCTGTTGGTGTCTGAGCACCTGGAGGAAGACCCCGAGCGAAGCCGCAAGCTGGATGCCCCGATGAAAACTTCACACTTTGCCTTTCCAAATCACATCCCCCCCCCCCCCCGGGGAGCACGAGGGGACGGACCCTGCGCATGGATGAGCCTCCTGCCTGCAGGCGAGCGTCTGGTGAGCTTTAAGCCCTGCAAGTCACCGCCGTGGCTCCAGTGGGGCTTTCTGCTCGCTTTAAAATATCGAGCACAAAGTGATTCCCTGGCCCGGGGCCATCGCGCTTGGCCTCGTGCGAGGCAGAGCCTTCGCCGGAGGTCAGGGGGAAAAGCAGCTCGTCCAGCGCTGCAATCCACGGCGGTCGGACACCCCGAGCCTCCCTGGGGACGGCGGCCAGCTGGGGCTGACGTGGAGGCACCGCTCCTGCAACAGGAACCTGGGCTGGGGAAGGGGACAGAGTCTTCCCTGGCCGCGGCGTATCCGACACCGAGGGGAGCTCCGGCACGCCACGGTCCTGGGGTGCGTGGCGAAGGAGCGCTCTGGGAGAAGGGGAGCCCCAACCCAGGCAGGAGCATCCCACTACAAAGCCCACCAACCCCTGGAGGTGAGGAAGAGGAGGAGGAGAAGGAGGAGGAAGAGGAGGAGGAGGGAGAGGAAGGAGAGCTCGCTGTTGGGCATGGGGCCAGATCAGCCCCTCTGGTTCGAGGTGCAGGATGGGCACTGAGCCCACGGGGAGAAATAAAAATAAAGCGAGGGAACGCAGGGCAGCCACAAAAAAATGCAGCTTTTCCTCCGCTGACCTGGTGCCGGGAGGAGGAAGCTGCTCTTGGCCTCGCATGCTTCTCCTCCCCGCAGAGACGAGTTCGTCCTGACCCGGCAGAGCTGGAGTTACCCTTTAACCAGCTGCGTTTCCCTGAACGGCTCCACCCTGCAAATCCACCTGCAATCACAATTACAGCTACCAAAGGTGTTATTTCACCTTAAACAGCCAACTGCCACTCAGGCAGGTTTCCCATCGGCCCTTCCCCTCCGCAAGCCCACGGTGCTGGTCCCCGAGCCCCCAGCAGGTCCTGGGAGCCCCCCGGGGATGGCAGGGATGGGGCAGCACATCCCCCTGGCAAGCACAGGCACCTGCACTGCATTTCTACTCCTCTCTGGCCCTGGCCATTTGGTGCTGCTTATCAGGGACACAAGATAAGACAGGGACACTCGTGGCAGCAGTGTCTCCCAGGGCTCACAGCATCACCCCATCCATCACGCTGGAGAAGGAACCCATGAAGGTCTCCAAGCTCCTTCCCCTGCTTGGCCACTGCTTTGCTTTGCCTGGATGATCCCCACATCAGCGGCCGTTTCCCCCCATCCCAGACCCAGTCCCAAAAGTTCCCTCTCCCCAAGCACAGCTCTCCCGGGAGTTCCCAGCGATAGCCCCTGAGCAGCGAAGCAGCTGCACACACAAGCTCCCCCGCGGTGGGGTGCCATGCCCTGGTGCAGCTGCTGCTCAGCACCAACCCCACGTCCCTGACCCACGTGGCTGCTTTTGTCCCAACTCATTTCAAGCTGCCATTTCCTTGGACATCTTTAATTCGCAGCAGTGAAGCCACGGCAGCAAAGTCAGGCAGCCCCACAGAGTCCTTCCCCACCTCCTGGCCAGAAGTAGCCTCGAATCAAGCCAAGAGGGAAAACCAAATCACCCTCGGGTCCCTGCATCTCACAGACTCCTCCCAGGCACCTTCCCATGTCCCCAAAACCACTTTTGGCAGCTCCGATACACCCATCGCGTCCCCCCCATCACCCCCAAGGGGCCATGTCACTCCCAGGGCGCTGAGCAGCATGGCCAAGGGATGCCACCAGCAGCGTGGCTGCCCTCAGCCCCGTTCCCCCAACACCTTGGGGTGCTGCTGCTTTACAGCAACCATGCCTTCCCATGGGACTTCTTAAGTAACCTCCTCCTTTTGGGCTGTCTTCAGTGTTTTAGCTAGTTTGGGTATTTTGGCTCAGCGTCCCCCCACCTAGCCCAGCACTGGAGCACACAGGAGTATTCCCCACCCTTCGGCGGGATGTTTTTCCTCCTTAAGAGCAAACACCCACTGGAGAGAGGGTGTGCAGGAGGAAGGCTTTGTGCCCAGCGACCTTCGACAGCGCAATTTGGGGGACTGGGAGCAAAGGAGGCTCAGCCGGGGTCTGCAGGGCTCCCCCCACCTCTGCCACCAACCCCCTCCGCCATCCTCAGCCAGTTCCCTGTACAACAGGAGGAAAGCACTTCAAAACCTAAAATAAACCGAGACTTAGTGTTACTAAGGGGCCTGATCCTGCTTCCTCGGTGCTTTTCAAGGCATCCTGCTGACCGTGGGACACTTGTCTGATGGGAGAAGTCTGCTGCTGCGCGAGTGGCCGCTCCAGCCCCCGGGTACCCCCATGCACCCGGGGCTGCTGCTGCTTTTGTGGCGGAGCTGCTAAGAGCCTGGCAAGCTCCTGCAAACGATGGCACCCAGTTCCTCTGAAGGCGAGGGCGGTGAGAGCAGCCAGTGCCCCATCTGCTGGCTCTGGGCAAGACCCTCCCCAGCCTATTTTCCTGCAGATCAGGGCACGGCTTCACGTTGTCCCCGGAGCAGCAGGGCTCCCAGACCCACTGCTTCTGGGCCGGACACCACCAGTGACGAAGCCCTGCGGTTAATGGGTGTAACGTGAAGCACGAGCTGCAGCAGAGCCAGGCAGGAGGAAGCATCCCCAAGCACACACCCCACCTCCTTCCCCGTGCTCTCGTCAGACCCCCTTCCCCTTCCTCAGCCTCTCCAGGCGCTTCGCAAACGTGGCTGCAGAGGAGCTTGGTGCAAGTGGCTCCAAACTCCGCTGTGTCTCCCGCCAGTGGGGCACCCCAAGAACAGGTGGACAGGGTCGGTACTTAGTTGATGTTCCCACCTGCATCACTCAGAACACCCCGGAAATCCCAGCAGAGCTCTCGGGAAGGAGCTCGCTGCCCTGCCGGGATGTCACAGCACCAGCACATCGGGGTACGTCCCTTAACGTGACACTTGTGACCCGCATCCAGAGACACTCCATATCATCCCATATAAACAGAGGTTCCCACTGCAGACCCCTAGCGATCCCACGGCCAAAACCAGTCCCTCTGGGAGGAAGGATGGAGGGAGTGCTTCCAGCAGGGTGCTCAGCTGGCACACAGCACCCGGCGTGGGGCTGGCAGAGCTATTTGCCTTGCAAATGGGCTAAATAAGGTCCAAAGCTGTGGCAGGAGGCCTAGGGAAAAGCACTCTCAGTGAGTCACCCAGTCCCTTATCGCAGGAGTGATTTAAGGTGTGGTTGGGTCTCCCAGGTTGTGGGGCACAAGGGAAAACAATTTCAGAAGGCGGGAAACAACCCGGAGAAAGCAGAACCCCGGGGAAAGTGGGGCTGCCCAGCGAAAGCCGTGCTGGGGCCGGGGAGAGAAGGGTCTCCAAGCGAGCCCTGCTTTTCAGAAGCTCGTAAGTAAGCCTAGAGAAGCGCCCAGCGGAAAGGGAGACCTTGGGGCCAGAGCTGCAAAGGAATCGGAGCTCCAAACTCTTAATTCAGCTCCCGGTGAGCCATTGGGACATGCTGCGTGGGCTAATAACTGGTGTTGAGCCCCAGCGGAGCCTCCTCCAGACCCGATTTCACAGACAGTCTGGAGGAGTGCTCAGCGCTGAGCTGCCAAGGCTGCAGCCCCTGCCTTGGGGTGGCTCTGGCACTTGGAGAGCGGGCCAGCTACAAGGAGACCCCTCCAAAAAGGACCGTGGGGATTGTCCTGCCACCCATCCAGGGAGGGCTGGGCATCCTGGATGTGCAAGACCTTCTGCCCGGCACCGTACAGTTGCACACACAGGGATTTGGTGCCTGAGTCTGCACCCTGCTGCACCCAACAGCCCATTTCTGGGCAGCATCCCGCGGGCAGTCAGAGGAAGGCTTCGGTGGGCATTAACGCCGAGGCTGCACGTGCCCAGCGGTGGGGATGCGAACACGTGCAGGCGAAGGTATGTACATCGCCGGTTATACAAAGGCATGTGGGAGCAAGTGCATTCATCGCAGATTATAGAGCCGGGCAGCTCCTGCCCCAGGAATCCCATCCAAGTCAGCATTCCTGGCTGAGCTCAGCCTCTCCTACACGCAGCAATGGGGCAGGAGCTCTGGCACGGCCCCACGTCCACCCGCTCGGGGCTGCGGGCAAGGTTTGGGTCCCTGCTTTAGGGTAAGGGAAAAAAAAACCCACCTGTGCCCTGGGGCATCCAGCAGCTCTGCCAGAGCCCTCACCACCACTGAGACACAGCCTCTCCCCACGCCGCAGGGCAAACCCTCCTGGCAGGAGCAAGCAGCGGATGGAGAAGGGTGTCACTGAAGGTCTTGGCCTGGCTTTGCCCGGGTGCTGCTTCAGCAGCACCATGGGCTTGCACGGAAACGGGAGAGGCAAGGGACGGGTCCCCAAGCTCGCTCTCACCCGTGCTGACACGTCCAAGAGGCTGCAAGGAGTTGGCTCAGCCTGGACCTGGCAGCGCCGTGGTCCCCCCCAGCCCTAAGCAGCACTTGGTGGCCATGGGCACCCTTGTGTTGGTGACCCTGCAGCGATTCCCGCTGAGCACCAAGCGTGTGGGACCCCAAGGAGGAACAGCAACCGCCATCGCTGCCTGTCCCAAGGGATGGCAGCCTCCAGCCACACCAGACCGGGCTGGAAGCACTTAATCACCCCGTGCCCCAGGAGGGATCCCAGCAGCCCAAATCCATCCTGCTCAGCCACACACACAACCCCTTCCTAACCCCACCAACCCCTCACGCTGCTTAAGCCCATTTCATTTCCCCCAGCCCCTAAATGAGTGGAAGCTTAGTTAGAAACTAACCCTAACCCCAGTTTCTGGCCACGGCTGCCCGAGAGGGTGGGCTGCAGGTTATCTCCAGGGCCACATCCTGCCCCCAGCAGCGACTTGAGCTGGAGGAGAGCGCAGAGGCACCCATCCTCTCCTCCCCAGCACCTGTGCCCATCCTTGCTGCAGCACCCAGAGCTTTCCAGCCCCTTTTTCCCACGGGGCTCAGGCTCAGCACCACCTTCCCTTCCCGTCCCATCCCACCGTGGTGGCCGGCTGGCCCCAGGACCAAGGCTCGCTCGTCGGGCAGCCACGGGGAGCACCTCACTCACCCCAAAGTGCTGATGAAGCCATTGACGGAGCCCTCGGCGTACAGGGAGACGATGTCCCCGATGTGCAGGAAACTTGACATCTCATTCATGGTTGCCCTCGACCACGGAGCAGCACCTCTTCTTCCCGAAATCACCTCCCCGTGCCCAAATCCACCATGGGGCGAGCGGAGCTTGGGGGGGGGGGGGCAAACCCTCCTGCGGGGTGGGGGAGCTTATCCCAACCCGGCTCCCTGCGAGCAAAGGGGAGCGGGACGGCGGCGAGAGCCCCACGCACAACTTTTACATGTGCTGTGCAGGAAGGGAGCCAGGGGAGCGGTGGGCGTGCAGCGGGGAGGAGGAGGAGGAGGAGGAGGAGGAGGAGGAGGAGGAGGAGGAGGAGGAGGAGGAGGAGGAGGAGGAGGAGGAGGAAGGGGTGGGGGTCGGGGGGTGGGGGTGGGGTGGGGATGAAGCTCAAGGAGAGGTTTGCAGGAGATCTGTCCGGCTGTCCGTGGCTCCGTCTCGGCACAGTTTTGTACCTGCAGCCAATGGAGAGCGATCAGGAAGTTCTGCTCGAAAAAGCATGCAAATATTTTTGGTCTGGGAGGAGAATCAGAGTCGCCTGGGGTGGGGGGGGGATGCCCAAAAAGAGGCCCCACCTTCCTCCCTCTCCCCGTCTCTCGCCTTGGGGGAGCGGGGGGGGGTGGGGGGGGTGGTGCTGGGGGGTGCGCACCCCGCTGCCCTCGAACGGCCCCCGCGGCAGGGTTGGGGGGGGGGGGTGGGGAAGCGCTGCCGGGGTCCCCCCGGGGGTGCTCGGCCCCTGAGCCCCGGGACAGAGCCCCCCCCCCCCCCCCCCCCCCCCCCCCAACCGGCCCCGGAGGGGTCTTTACAACTTGCTGCTCTTCGGCCGGGGCTCCACCGCTTGGAAAGGCACTGGGGGGGGGGGGGGGGGGGCGGGGGGATGTGTGTTTTGGGGAGCGATGGGGGTCGCAGGGTGGTCTGGGGAGTGATGGGGATCATGAGGTGTTCTTGGGAGCGATGGGGATCGTGGGGTGTTCTTGGGAGTGATGGGGGTCGCGGGGTGGTCTGGGGAGCGATGGGGGTTGCCGGGTGTTCTTGGGAGCGATGGGGATCGGGGAGTGTTCTGGAGCGCAATGGGCGTCACGGGGAGTTCTGGGCAGTGATGGGTGTCATGGGGGGGTCTGGGGAGTGATGGGGGTCACGGGGTGTTTTGGGAGCAACAGGGGTCGCGGGGTGTTCTCCCTGTAACTGGGCGCAGCGAGCCAGCAGCGAGCACAGCCACACTTGGCTTCCACCAGCAAAAGCGAGCGGCCGATGCAGCTGGGATGTACCTACTGCCCCCAGCCCCCTCCCACACGTAGCAGGGGGAAACAGAGGCCCCCGGCTCCTGCAACCAGCCCCTGCTGCTCCCCACAGCCCCTCTCCTGCCACCCCAGGTCCTGCTCTTGCCGTTTGCTTCATCCCCCTCCTTGCTTTGCGGCAGGACCAGACACTGGCAGCCGCAGGTGTCTGTCCCCATCCCTGCTCCTGCACCCCAAAAGCTGCCCTTCGGCCACCACTTCCCCCAGCCCGGGGCAGGCCTGGGGATCCTGCACCACCCGGGAGCAGGGAAAGCCCCAGATGAGGACAAAGCTGCTCTTGCTGGATTTTTCTGCCCCAGGCAAGCACTTGCAGCTTCCTGAAGCCCAGCTGCCTCCTGCCAACTCGCCGCTCCCAGGCTGGTCCAGTTCATACCTGCTTCACCTCTCGCCACCTCTGTCCCCCTCCTGTCCTCACACCATTGCCCCAACCTTCCCCCTGTTCAGTGCACGAGCTTTCCTCCTGCACCCCTAAGCCAGGGTGACGCTGCAGCCGCTGTCCCCAGCCCTGTCCAGCCTGATGGCGCCACAGGGTTCACTCAGCACCCAACACTGCTGCACCCAACCCACCCCCATCACCACCGGGAGCTGTGAGCAGGATGGAGTCCCCCCCCCACCCCTCCAAAGCCCACCCGGTCCCTGCAGCCCATAAAAAGCCTTTCCGCAGTCAACCCCGCACCACAGGGCTGGGCGAGCAGCTCCAGGCTCCCAATATAACACTGGTGAAAAAGGACCACATCCTCGGAACATCTTCTGGACAGCACAAGTGCCCTAGTTCCTCACTTTAATTAAAACTTGCCTGCTGTAAAAACAATATCGGAAGGGAAAAAAAAAAAGCACGATGCTTTTCTCATTTATTTCCCTCTTGTCCTCTTTTCTCGCAAACAAACACACAGGTTTCAGGAATATAAACCTTGCCCTAAATAGTGATTTTATTTTTTTTTTTCCACTAGGAAACGGACAGGTCCCCTGGCAGAACAAAGGGAAAAAAATTAGTGCAATTCCTCCGGGGGAGATGCGAATTCAGGTCCATCAGGATTAGCTGCGTTTTCAGCACAGGACAAATTTAGAAGCCTTTATCTCAGGGCAACAGAGGGGGAAAAGAGAAGATCATAAGAAAAAAAACTTGCTGCTGTTAAAAGCAAATGAAGGTTTCACAACAGGAGCTCAAAGAAAGCCCCCAAGGAATGAAAGACCACAACTTTGTGCACAGATCAGCCGCTTTGATCAAAGGCACAAGCAGCATCGCAGCTGAGGGGCACCACGGCGTGCCCATGCCAGTGCCCACACCAGTCCCACCAGCCTCGCTGAGCACGGCCAGACCAGACACCACCTCTCTCAGCCTGGCCCAAACCAGTCTCCCCATGCACCCGCCCTCCCTCGACCCCAGGGATGGCTTGTGTTTGCAGAGTGCCCTGCAATAAAAATCATCTGGAAGTGCAAAAAAAAAACCAAACCCACATTGCACTGAACAAGCAGACGTCTGGCCTGGTTTCCCCCGCCCAGGAGAACGGGGAGCAGCAAGATGAAGTGTCTTGAAGCCTCCTTCCCATCCCACGGGCGGAGGCAGCCCCCTCCCCACGCCAGGGTGGTGGTCACCCCTTGCTTGGGGCTGAACATCCAGCTCAGCTCCGTCAAGGATGAGGAACCCAAAATGTTTCAGGTGTGCACCCCTGCCTACCCCCTGCACCCTGGGGACGGTGACACTATGTCTCCAAATCCTCCCTGGGTGGAGCTGGGATGGGTGAAACCCTTCCTATCCTCCAGCCCTGGGAGGGCAACGTGCTGCTCCAGCTCCCTGGGCAAGCGGCTGGGACGTGACAGATCTGTCCCTGTGGTGGGCACAAATAGGGACCCCCAGCATCTGCCCCCCGAGGTTTGCCAACATTCAGGCAGCAGCGCTGAGAGGTGGCTTCTAGGAGGAAAAAAAGTGCATTTCTCCTGGGGCTCAGTCGCTCTCAGCTGCGCTCAACGTAGCTATGACCGCGCTGAGCCATCCACCTGCTGTGTCCCTGCTCTGCACAGGGTCTTCGGGCTGCTCCCAGCCTGCAGGGACATTTTGTGCATGGGCTCAGACCCCAAAATACTGTGGGGAGCTGCAAACAGGCTGCAGCCCTCAGGTGAGCGAGCAGCCCTGGCCACGGGGATGCTCATGGGCACATGCAGCGAAGCGGCCACCTCGCTGTGCCAGCGCTCGCTCCCCCAGGCCCCGGGGAGATAGAGGAGTTAAAAATAAAAGCGTTTCCTTCCTTACCCCCTACTTTAAGCCACGTGATAACTAAAAACTGGGAGTTTCTGCCTCCTGGAGAGGAAGCGGCTGCCGTGAGTCAGTCCAGCAGCAGTCATCCCCATCCCTAAGGCACAGCCTCCATCTCTGGCAGGGTTGGAGCCACATTCCTTTCGCATGCTGAAATTACTCCTTTGCAGGCAACTGCTCAAACTACGGGGCCGCCTCCCTCCCCCAGGCCCCCCCAGCCCTGTCCACAGGATGCCTCTCTGGGAAAAACTCCTCTCTACCTGCATGCCCTTCCCACGATGGCCCCCAGCAGTGAGCACTCCCTGACGTGGGATGGTGTTGGCTTCCCAACCGTGCCACAACCCTCCGACAGGTCGGCCAGGATTGTAGCCCCCCCCAGGGCTGGGCAGGAGCCCAACTGGAGCTTGAGTTTGTCCTGATACTTTGGGAGCAAATACATCGCTGATGGAGAGGGTGATGAGCAGGGATGCTGGCTGGCGAGGCAGATGGGTTAGTGGTACTCAAGCAGCATCGCAGTGCCCTGCCAGGCTTCCATCTGGCTTTTCCGTGGGTCTCCTCAGGCATCCCAAATCAAGGCCGGGAACTCAAGGGTGAAGCCATTTGGAGGAGGAATGCGAAAAATAACTGTAGCCTCCTTTGTTCGAGGAGGAGGGAGGGAGACACTCGGTCCCTTGTGAGCGAGCAGAGTGGGGAGCAGGAAGGCTCTGCTGACAGACACACATAAGAGGGGGATTCTTTGTCCAGGACGCGAGTTTGCCCCCTCGTCTTGCTGGCTCTGGGTGCGCCCTGACCCTGCTGGTGCCTACGGACGCAGCACAAAGGCAGCCCGGGCTCTGTGTGGTGCCTTTCATGCTGCTGCACCGTCCTCCCACCCCGGCCACCCCACAGAGAGCAGCGGAGTTGGGCCAGGACTCCAGGCTGCAGCTATCAAAAAAAGAAAAAGGGGTAGTTTCAACATTATTTCTCCTTCTGGGTGAGGATTTCAGAGCCCAGAGTAACTACCACCGAAAAAGAATTGCTCCTTTGGTGCAGAAGATGCTACGTGTGTCTGCGGTGATGAGAGACAGACCCCAAATCTGCTTTGCTCGAGCGGCAAACCCAAAACCCAAACCCCAAACCGCCCCCCCCTCCAGCAGCCATTTGAAAGGCGACCCAAGGTCTGCCGGGGCAGGGCTGAAACCCCCTCGGGTGACTTCATTAACCGGCGGAGAGGAGGGCGAGTCCCCTCCTGCCTGTCCCATCTGTGCCTCCGCTCGCGCCTGGCCGTCTCCGACTGTGGCTGTGCGAGTGGTCTCACGGGAGCAGCCACGCTCCCCCGAAATAGCTCTCAGACTGGATGACTTTGGCCCACATCCTCAAAGGTATTGAGGCTCTGGGTTACCTCGGAGAACCTGAACCTCCATCCTCGCAGGGGTGGTAGGAGATGGCCTGGGAAGGAGAAGATGCTGGGGCACACGTGGTCCTGCTTGGACTGACCCCCGCTGTGCGTGGGAGGATGCCCACACGCTGGTCTCACGCCGGCAAGACAGAGAGGAGGCTGCCATAGGAAAACAGGGCAAAGTAGAGCAGTTCCTTCAGTCCCACACTTGCTCCTTCCTCACCCTCCCATCCACAGGTCCAAACCCGCAGGTGGGTGCGTCCAAACCCGGGTGGGTACATCCTGCCCCGAGGATGTGCAGAGAGAGCAGCGGGAGTTGAGAAGAGGGGAAGGACACCCCCCCCCCCCCCCGGCTCCCACTCTCCCTCCCCGAGAAGGGTTAAGCGACGCTCGCATCGAAGACACTTTGTACTTGGATTTAAAAATACAACCAATGTCCCCGTGGCTCAGCTCCGTGCAAGTTGCAGGTATATTTCCACGCTTGAGCCAATAACCTTCCCCAAGGGAAATTTAGGCTTTCTATGATTAAAAGGGGAAAAAATAATAGTGGGGAATTAAATATAGTACAGAACGACAGAACAATTAGCAGTTGCCGTTAGCGACACCGGGCCAAGTTTGGGACAAACGCTGTGGTTGTCTGGAGAGCAGCGGGGCCAGGGACAGCCACCGGCACGGCCGGGTGGCACGGGAAACAGCCGGGCGCTCAGGGCAGGGAGGGACTCGTGGTCCTTGGCAGATGGGTCTCGGGAGCCCAACCCCAGCACGACCCAGACCCCCCGCGAGCAGCCTGCCAGGACTGGCCACACCTCACGGGCATGATTTTTCCCGACCTTCACTTTATCAAAAGCAAATGGAAGCGTTTGCACAAGCTTATAACTTCCCTAATAAGCAAACACAGGTTGATTGCGGGGTGGAACTGGGGCTGGGGCTGCCAGCTGTACCCTTGCAGTGGGCCAGGATGGCAGCCAGCAGCAGGGACAGAACTGGCGAGGGAAGAGCCCCGTTCCCCATTTCCCATCCCTTCTGGTGCGTTGCCCGAGCGATTTTGCACTGAGCAACCCGCCCTGGCTCGGCTGGCCATCCCGCTGCCCGCCTGCTGCTCAGCACCTACGTGCATCTACTGTGCAAACCCCTCCACAGTTGCACAACCATTTTCCTCCAAATCAGCTGATTTGCTGCCCGCTACAGTCACACCCATGGGAGAGCACCACTAACAGCTTTGCTGGCTCATCTCCAAGGGCACACGCTAATTTACATCCCGGGCAAAACCTCCTGGTATTTCCCCAAAGTCCTCCTTGCTCCTGCACATCAGGGCAGGGACCCAGCCTAGACTGCCTCGCACGGTCCCCATCGATGGGCAGATTTTCAAGAGCAGCCAGCAGCCCCAGAGTGACCCCAAGCACTGCTGGAATTGGATCACACCAGTGTGTCTCAGCCCCTGAAGAAATCCAGAGGGATCTGCTGCAAACCACACTGCAGCACGGAGGAGCCAGCGGCACAGCCTCTTCTTTCAATAGCTCTCTTGGAGATGGATTACCACGCCAAGCAGCATTTCCTCTGCTTCCAAGTGGACCACGCAGGCCCTCTTGCCTGGCTTGTGGTCAACACGCAGCGATGAATGAACAACACATCTTATCGGAGAGCGGACGGGAAATGCTCTCCAGCTACAGCCCGGGACGGGCACGGTGCCCACCTCCGTGTGCTGCCGGGATGCAGGACGGGCTCCAGCTCCATGCTGCTGCCTCCGAGCTGGGGACTGGGATGCTCTGCCAGGCTGGTTTTAAACAGTGTGCTACTGCACCCAGTCCAGCTCTTCTTGGGGTGGGTCGGGTTGGAAAGGCACGGGGAGGTGTGGGAATGGCTCAGAGAGGAGAAGGGACAGAGCGCAGAGGAGCTGGCTGCCCACTACAGACCTGGCCTCCATTGGCCTCCATTTCTCCCTGTAAAGTTTCATATAAAATGGCTGATCCGTGGTTCGTCCCTCCTCCCCAGCTTTTTGAGACAAGTTAGTGCCAATCAGCCTAATTACAGCCTGCGCTGAGATAACCACATGCTTTCCTGCTGAATGACAGGCTGGGTTACCATGTGGCTCAGGGCCAGGACCAGCTGCCTCCCTGTCTGGGCCAGGCCACCACCGCCGTCCCACCGGGTCACGTCCCCGAGGGATTGCGGGGGGACAAGCAGACGCTGCTCCCCTCCAGCAAGGGCGCGCTGAGGACGGGAGCGTGCGGGCAGCCCTGCGTGCAGGAGCCCGGCCACCGCAGCCCACGCCTGCGGTCGGTTTTATGGGCTCCCTTCATGTGACGGTGAAAGGAACCACGCTGCGAGCGCGGCCGAGCCGCTGCACGGGTGTTACACCTCCGAGACCCAAGGAGATGCTCGGGGCAAGCGGGGCGATGCTGCGGTGCAGGCAGCTGTGTGCCCCGCGGGAGGGGGATCCCACGCCGAGCTGTACCCCCATCCCAGCCCTACGAGCGAGGAGTGACCCCGGCACAGCCTGTCGTCACCTCGAATTGGGGACCCGCCGCAGCGCAGGGTGCCGGGAGAGTTTCTGCTCACGCGGCGTGGCAAGGGCTGGCTCTGCAAGCGGGGACTCCCTGGGCTGCTGGTGGGCTCCCCGCTGGGGTCAGAGCACCCCTGTTGCGGGGGGAGACACGTGGGGACGCCAGGTCCCACGCAGGGCTCAGTACCCTTCAGCGTGGGGATCCCAGCCAGGGACACCGTGCGGGGAGGTGAGTGTGGGGAGCGGGGCTCTGCCCGCGCCCCGATCAGGGGGGCTGCATATGGCCAGGGCTAAACCGAGCTCAGGGCAGCACAAAACCCGCAGCAGGAGCATGGGACAGGACGAGCTGCCAGGGCTGGGTGCACAGGGACACCCCAGCACACCAGTTACAGGCTGCAAACCACAGTTGTGCTTCCATCCCAGGGGAGCTCTGCGCTCCCTCTCTCCTGCTGCTCTCAGACAAGCCTCATGCAGGGTAGGGGGGCAAGCCCAGTGCAGGGGGAGCAGCTTTCCAAGCTCACACCCCAGCTTTCCAGGCTCACATCCCTCTTGCATGTGCCCCAGTGCAGCGAATCCCAAATGCACCAGCTGCCAACCAAAGACCACCCCACTCCCCCCCCCCCCCCCCAATAAGTACTCACGGTGCAGGACACGCGACGGTCAGGCACCACAGACCCCCCTGGCCCCAGAGCTGCATCAGCCCAGGCTGCCAGAAGGAAATCCCCCCCCAGCTCCCTCCCCTTTGAAGGCTCCCCATCCATCACTGCAATTAAAGGCCTGGGGTGGGCTCACCTCCTCACACACACCTAGGGGTTGCTGGACCAAAGGATTGGGCTCTTGGCTTTTTCCCACTTAGAGTTTTCTCATCAAAGAGGGAAAGATGGGGTGAGTGGTAACGGTGCCTCATCGGACACATTTCCACCCTCCTGGAAGTCCCTGGGGGATATCCCCAGGTGAGGGGCAGCCTTGCTCCCAAACCCGTCTCATCGTGCTGGAGGGTGACGAGAGGCTGGATTGCCAGCAGCAATCAGCTTTGTGGTTGACAAACCCCCGCGGCGGGTCCCAAAGCTGCTGTGGAGGAAAAAGCCTAAACAGCACCGGGAGGATTGATAATAACCAGCCCGAGATCTGATTTCAAAGGACTGGCCACATCCAGTTCTGAGAATAACACTCGCTGGGGGGGGGTGATCGAGGGAGCGCCGGGCTTGGCGAGGGCAGGAGAAAGTTGGCTGCTCTGCCGGCTCCTAACCCGGCACGGCCACGTGCGTCGGTCCAGCCTGAGCTTCCGCAGCCGGAGACGCGTCGAAGCGGCGCTGGAGGACCCGGACATCCTCACGTCCCGGAGGTCGGGGTGCACCTCCTTGGGATGAGTCACGTTGCTGTGCCAGGGCGGTTCGTTAGGCAGTTTCCACCAGTGCAGAGGAACGCGTTGAACAAAGACCCAAAATGCCTCTTTGTTGTAGAGGGAAGAGTTAGTCATGGTCGTGCTCCACGCTGCTGAGTCACCCGGCAGCCTCGGAGCCCTGGGATAAGGGACTGGAGAGGGTGGGAGCGACTGTTTACTGACTTTACATGTAAATCGATCAGGAGGTTGTGACGATGCCATAAACCAAGACAGTCACAAGCTGGGGGGGAAGAGGAATAGTTGGGCAGAGTTTATAGCTGTTAAAGAAAAAAGGAACCATAGAGGTATTTTATTTGCAGGACCGAAGCTGGCTTTAAAAATTATAGGTAACATTATATTGCATTTTATATACCAGCAACAGACCCAAAAGCTCTTTTACGTGCTGCGGCAGTCGCAGCTCCTCCCTGCCTGATTCCGAGCAGCAGCCAGGCCACGATTTCTGAAGGCATCAGCATCCTGGCTGGGGAAAGGCAGCTCTAACTGGGCAGCTGGTGGCTTGCAAACCCACCTGGGCTGTCCCAGGGGCAACGCTGGTTCAGGGCAGCTAATGAACAGAGGCAGGATGCGATTGCCTCGTTGGACTTTTAAACCGGGACACGAAGCACGTTTGTGCTGGTAAAGCGGAGTTTTCTTTATCGTGGATGCCAGCTTAACATCTAGCGTTTAATTTTAACACCAGAGGCTCGAGTCTCCAGTGACTAACGTTTCCTTTGATCGAGATCATGGCTCTGGCAAGCAAAATGCCCCGACGCTGCTGAGAGGGAGGTGGGAGCAGCTCGCCGCCGCTTCGCAGCGCCTGGGCCCTGCCCCGTGCGGGACACGCTGGCTGGAAACGCTGCGTTGGATTTCTGCGGTGAAGCCGGGCCGTCGGTTGCTGTTCCTCGTCCCAGCCAGGAGCATCTCTGGGGCTCTGCTGGGCTTTCCCTGGGGCTCTGCTGCTTTGCCCTGTTGCACAAGCCCGAGACATCCCCGTGGGAGGGCGAAGGGTGGGTGCAAACAGCAAACAGGTGTGTCTGTAGCCTACATCCCCAAAGGGATTCGAATAATTCCTGAGTGTAAAGCTGGAATTCCATCTGCTTGTAAAAGTAGCCCTTGCTGCCGTAGTGGATGAGGCAGGAGAACCGCTCAGCCCATGACATGAGAATTTCCTACCCACGGCTGTCTCGGCCTCTCGCCTCCAGACCTTGAATCATTTCTCTCATTCGATGCAGAAGTCAGAGGATTTCCTTGAAAATAGAGTCTTTGTTTGGCAAATATTTCTCCCGTCTGGTGCGGGGCTGTAAGCGCTCTTTGTTGATTAAATGACAATCTCTTTCTCAGACAGCGGGAAACGGTCAGCGGAGGGAGAGGACATCTGAGGCCCGTCCGAACGGCCAGCGAAGGGTCCTGAGATGCCCTGCGTGGAGGAAGTGCTGTGTACGTTAGAGAAAGGCTTTGGTTTTTAAAAAACACCAGGGTGCGGTTTCAAATTTGGGGCACAGATTGTCGAGCCGTTCTGTGATTTTAGAGCACCTGAAATAAGGGGATCTTAAGGTAGAGGCGAGCTCCTAGAGCCTCCCAGGCACCATCGTAATACAAATGGGTCATAATAAAAAATAAATTAGTGTGAGTCCACAGAAGCCAGCAGAGCTCTATCCCTTTCACAGGCCGAGGATCCAGATTAATATTTCATTTAAAATATGCTATTATGTTGGCTCATACTACTGAGTATATGTACTATCTGAGTGCTTCACATTTCTAATGCGACTTTACAGCAGGTTTGTGAGACCTGGAAATCTCAGGCTGGAAATTGTTTCAGGCACGGGGCATCTAGTTTACTCCGTGTCGGTGCAGCAGCTTGCACAAAGGAGTCCACGACTGGGGCTTCGTGGTGCTCCCGAAGACGCAGAATAAGCAGAGCAAGACCATGCCTCCCAGAACAAGGGTGTAGCGAAGCGCAGGATGATGCAGGGAATTGGATTGAGCCTCCCAGTGAGTGCCAGAGCGGTCCCACTGGCCCATCCGTCTCTGCAGCTGGAAGAGCCGCGGCAGCCGGAGCACTCCAGTGCTGGATCATCATCTTCTATCAGCTCACGGGAAGACAACGAGGGTTGCAGAGGCTTTTCGATCTCACACGGTTTGTGAGCAGCCTCGCTTGCTCTAGCACCGCATCAGTGTTTGTAAACAACCTTCTTAAAATACATCGAGCAGGATGTGGGAGCATCACGTGAACGTGCAGCTTCTTGTCAAGGCAACGGGCCCGGCTCTGCCCTCAAAGGGTAACGCAAAATAACTCGCCGAGCTCATTGCCACCAGCCTGCCCCGAACATCGCCAAGGACAGGTCAGAGTAGGCGTCTCCGCTTCCCACCTCTGCAGTGGGAACAGCAGAGGGACAAGGACCGCGCTGAGCAGGGGTGCCTGGATCCCGTGGAAATGACCTGCTGCCTGCGCCAGACCTCAATTAGCAGACGAGCCCGGCCGCTTCCCAAAGAGGTGCACACAACCCTGAGACAAGCTGCTACGCAATGACGCAGCCAAGGCAAACCCTTCCTCCTAACACCTCCTTGTGCTGGTGTTTGACATATGACCTGGCAGAGGGAGGTTGCTAATAATACCTACATTTTATATAGCACTTTTGTTTGGGAAATCTCAGATGGTTTTACACAGAAGTCAAGTCTATTTGGAGCTCAAGGCTTCTAAGGATGTGCCAAGGACAGACAGCTTTGGTACCCAGGAAGACAACATGGGAAGGGTCTATTGCCAGGATGGATCTGCTAAATCAATCTAGCAAGAAAACACTGATGGCTAATGGTTAATCTGCCATTGTTAGGGTCCAGAGTAAACACCCCCGAGATGATCAGAGAGTTCATGTCTTTCACAGCCGTGGTTTCAGGTTAGCCAGCAGAGTTTAGATGCTGCAGCCCTGTTTTGCCATGTGCCCCAGAGACAGGCGAGAGCACGAGGTGGCTGTGAGAGCATCCCACGCCGTGCCAGGCCGGGAGCTCCGTCCTGTCGTGGAAGGACTGAGCTCTGGCACCGCAGCCAAAGCAGGTGCCTGACCCTTGGGCAACTCCGGGGAGGGAATCGCTCAGAAATAGCCCCGAGCTGCGCAGAGGAACGCCTGGGGAGAGCTGGTGCGTACACTGCAGGCTTTGTCTCGGGCAGGTCGGCTGGGTGTGTGCTTCCTGGCATACAATTCCCAGATTAGCAGGAGCCGGGCTGCCAGCAGCTCCTCCGGCCGGCTGTGAATGAGCCACTCGGGGCTGGGAACCGCCGCCGAGGTCAGTGGTTCCAGTGCCCGGCGCTGCCGAGCGGCTCGGGGTGGAGGCAGGCGATGGGATGAGGCGAGGGTGCAGGGATGGGGCATCTCCTCCTGTGCACCCGGCGGAAAATAAAGGGGCGGGGGGGCACTTCTCCAACCCACCGGGACAGGACCCCCTGACCCCTCTCTGATACCTCTGCGAGAGGTTGGCTTTAGCCCCAGGGGATGGAGATCGCCCCTGGCCAAACCAATCTCACCACGGTGGGTGAGGAACAGAGGCAGAGACCTGTCTTTTCTTACCCGGGAATTAATAAATAAAAACCTTAAAAGCCACAGAGAGTAACTAATGTGGAGAACATGAAAAAGCTGGAGGGTGGAAGGGTTGGGAAAGGAGAAAAAGTAATCCGACACAGAACTGTTTAATAAGGGAAAGTGAGTAATCAGAGGGAGAAGTGAGAACAATTTATCCACACTAAACACTTAATATAAAAAAAAAAAATCAAACCAAAGCCAGGCTGTGTCAGCCAGGGGGGGTGAGACTCATGGGTCCTTCCCAAGGAACAGGAAAGGAGAAAGCAAAAAAGGAAACGTGGTATGTTCATTTAAAGAGAAACATAGAGGAAAGAAGAGGAGAAAGCAGGAGCTGAGGAGCTCTTTGGGACAAGCCTAAGCCCGGCTGGTACCAGGGTGGGGAGCAAGGAAGCAGCACTGATCTCTCCTCCAGGAGGGCTGCCACGCGGGGCGGTCTGTCGAGCTGGAGCTGGATCTAGGGAAGGAAAAGGATGAACTTCAAGGACCGAAGCAGCTGACACAGAGCAGTGTTGCCTCCCACCAGCCCCGCTGCCCGCTCCCACTGCCTGACGGGGCTCCCAGTGCTGCCTCGTGTCCCCAAACAGGCTCTTCCCTTCCGTCACCCACAGCTGCTGGGCAGCGCGGGGCCCTGGGGCACGGAGCTCTGGGCACCTCCAGCATCTCTCGCTACAAGAGCTGGGCCCACGCCGCCACGTTGCAAGCATGAGCACGAAGCCAGGTTGACCCGACACCCCACTGATGCCCGGTGGCTTGCACCCCTCCAGCCTCCAGCCCCATTTACTGCCTCAGAGACGCTGGACACCAGCAATTCCCCCCCTGACTGCAGCTCCGGGAGCCACACCAGGCACGCTCCTGCGATGACCGTGCTTATGAATCGGGATCTGTCTGCAGACAGTCCCTCAAAGGCTGAAAGGAGCTTCTGTGCCGGCTCTCAGGATCAGACCCGTGCCCCGGAGCTCATGGCAGATGGGTTCAGACAGAGGAGCATCCCCGTTAAACCCTGTGTGCTTTCCTCAGTGCTCAAAGTCTGCGCCTGCCCACGCACTGCAGAGTGAGGTGGCTGCGGAGAGAGCTGAGCACGGAGGGAAAAAAAAAAAAATTAACCAAGCAAACAACCCGGTAAAACTGATGGCCCGCACGGCGTGAGACAAAGAAACCGCCTCCACGCTCCGTTTTCCAGCGCTGTTTGGGAGTTTCCCATCCCCCTGTTGCAGCTACTGAACACGTCGGGTCTTTGCATGAGGGAGAAGAGGGGATGCTGTGAAGTGACCCCCCCGCACACATCCCCGGTGGGCAGCGAGGGCAGGCAGCCCCCCAGCACCCCCCTCCCCGCCTCCCAGACATGCTCTTCCCGTGCACGGAGCGAAGGAAGTCGCTTTTTCCTCTCTCCCAGGCTGTCCCTGCCTTCAGGAGGAGCGCGCTGGCGTTCAGCTGCCCTCAGCTCACACCACCCAGGAGGGGTGACCAGCGCGTGGATCTGCCTTCGCGGAGGCAGGCTTGGAAACTCCCCACGTTGCCTCTGCGTGGGGACGGAGGGTTTCTGCAGCCAGTTGTCTGGTACTGCCCAGAGCCCTGGTCAGCCCAGGTTTCAGAGGCATTTAGAAATGTGGCACCGATCCATGAGGTGCTTTGGAGGGGAGGAGTTGGTATACAACCCCTTGAATGAAAGGGGAAACTGAGGCAGGGAGTGCAGACCCAGTCTTCTCAATGGAGAGACTTAAAACTAGGCTCATTTAATCAATAACCTCCACGGAAACGTGTTTTTTTTTTTTTTTTTTTTTCCTACAGAAGCCACCAGCCTTTCTCAAATGGATTTATGGACCTGACACTGTGCAATTTTCAGCATCTTGGCCCCAGTGCCTGGCCCGTGGTCCCACAGCGGCTTGGTGGAGGAGGCAGACGTACAGCTGTGGCCACAGAGCACCGTGGTGGCACACGGCACCAGGCGAGCTGTCCCATGTCAGGGCACCCATGGCATTTTTCTCTTCCAGACTGACCTCAGCCTTTTCCAGGGGTTCCTGCTCCACTTGCTCTCAGCTGCACCCAGCTTCTCCCAAAGCAGCCAATGGTTTCTCCTGCTCTGTCTTCAGAAAACCTCGGTTAGAGAAAGAAATACATCAGAGGGAGCACTGAGTACTACAGTGAATCGGAACAACGTTCTCAGTGTGTCCTCCAAGCCGGGAACCGACCTCAGACACCGACGGCTTGGCCACATCATCACAGACCTCAGCAGGTTGTCCCAAACTTCTTGCCTGCACACAGGTCTGCTGCCACGCTTGGGCACTCTCTGTGCTGGCGTGCCAAGGATCTGAGAGTCTCCTCAGGGTGCTCACGGGAGCCCCGTGCTTCAGGGCATGATGGGTTACGCTTTCTTACCCGGTTAGGAAGAACACCCAGGAGTATACCTGGTGTGCCTCCCAGAGGGAAGGGGTGGGAGCTCTGGTATTTGAGATATTCCAAATCCAGTGGGCAAAGCTGAAGGGAATGGTCTGGACAGGACAATGTTGTGCTGGGGACAAAGGTAAAAAGGAGGGAGGTCTGGGAGTCCCTTCCCTCCCCTCTTGCTGGGAGCCCATACAATGACACTTGGCCCCACAGAGATTTATCAGCCCTCCAACAGACACACACAGTCACAGAACCGCCCCCTTCCCATATTTATACAACAGATTCTCAGAAAGGTGTATTTATAAGTTATTTTGTCCGAAACAGATTATAGCTTGACAGCTCTTCCAATGCCTGAAAAGCACAAGCTGGCTTATGCTGGCTTCTTCTGGACACGGCAAACAGACAGTCTGATTAACGTCCAGCATGCTCCAATAGCTCTTACAGGAACAAGGCCTGGATCTGTTGTGGGTTTTTTAATCAATTTGATAAATCTGGTGCATGTGAGAAGCGCTTTGCCTGAAGCCTCATATCCTCTTTTCATCCAGAGCCGCGGAGACACCCGTGGTCTTGGCACGGCAGCCGCGCTCTGCGGGGAGCCGGGGCATCACAGCTCCGACCTCGTCCCCCAGGGAACTGGCACTGCCACCGTCTGCATCCTCCCACCCTGCCCAACTGGGAAAGGCACCTTGCCTCCCCCAGCAACCCCAGAGGGAACCAGGGGGAATCTCCTTGGATAAAACCCGAAGAACAACAGGGGCTTTGCTGTTCCTTCTCACAGTTGCAATTGCTCTCCGTACCTCAGCATCCCTGGAGAGCCGCCACACCCCGCCGAGCTGGGTGCTGCGGAGCCAGGCGAGCTGGACCAGCTCCCTCCTGCCAGGGAGCAGCGAACAGCCCAACTCCAGGGCATCAAGGGGAGCAGAGAGCAACTTGCCCTTAGTCCCATCCTCCGGGCAGTTCAGCAGCGCTGCGGCGAGCTGGACTGAGCCGCGGGCGGCGTGTGCACGATGCTGGTGCCGTAACGGGGGGCTCACGGCCGGACTGGGCAACCCACGGCCACCCGTGCTCCGGCGGCCTCAGGACAGGGCTTGGAGTCCTGGTTTTGCCACGGGTTTGCAGGAGACCAGCCTGCCCACCCACGCTGCGTGGGGTGATCAAACCCGTAGGTTGATGCGAAACCTCCTTGGCCTGGGCAGAGGTGGTCCCTTGATGCGCCCCATCCTCCTGTCCCCTGGCCCCCGCAGGCTGGACCCAGGGGTGGGGCAGGGAGCCCGGGGGGCCCCGCAGACCCCCACGGGTGTCTGTGTCACCCAGCTGGGTTCGCCCAGATCGGCGCAGCTCGGTTGGAAGTCGGAGAGTGCCATCTGGTGCTGCGAGGACATGGCTCTCCCCAGCTGCTTCCCGCAGCTCTGCTGAAGGGCTGCGGGGAGCCGGCTTTTGGGGGTTCTGCTCCCACCCTTGGCAGCAGAGAGCGGGGGAGCTCAGCGCTCGACCAGGACCACGTCAGAGGGGTCTGCAGGCAGGAGGGGGGGAACTGGTGTTGCAGGTCTATTAGCAGCTGCATTCAAAAGAGGCTCCTCTTTGCTTTCCAGCTCCATCAAGCTTCCTGAGGCACGAGGCTGCAGCAGCAAAAAAAAAAAAAAAAAAAAAAAAAAAAAAGAAAAAGAGAAAAAGAGAAAAAGATGATGTGGGAGTTGACAAAATGTCTCTGAACAACAGCCCGACTCTGGTGTAACACTAATTCCAGCAGCCGACCTCGAAAAAAGCCTCTACTTCTTCTTCCTCCCCCCTCCCCGTGCCAATTTATCATCTCAGAGCGCCTCATGCAATGGAGCAGATGTCCCCCGGCACAGATGGGAAACTGAGGCAGGCAGGGGAAAGGCTGGCCCAGGGTCACATAGGGAGCGAGCGACAAAACCCAGCAGACATCTGGTCTCCAGGCTCCCACGCCCTAACTGTTAACTTGGCTCTCGTCTCCCATGTTTTGCCCGGCAGCGGCAGGATCTGTAGCGGGGTTATGCCATGTAGAAAGGAAATCTATTAAAAAAACCCACCCAACTTTTTAATAGCTTCAGGCAGCTCCCCAAGACTACAGTTAAAACACTGCCCTGGAGCCCCTCTTTGCTGCCTGGAACAAAACATTGACCATTTCTCAAAGAGCTGATTTAATGCACTGCACCATTCAGCAGAGAGGGGGCCTAATTTGTCTTGTACCTACGTGCTGCACCATTCACACCCCACACCCACGCCCCGGCAGAGCGGCTTTATTAAACCACCAACCCGTCCACCACCCCAGCGACTTCCTGCAGCTCTACCGGGTCCTGCGTCTTTTTTCAGCGCCTCTCAGAGCCCTGACCGAGCAGCTGGAGCTGCTGCAATGTTCTGCTCTGCTGAACATGTGTTCCTCTTCTGCAAACCTGCCCTGTTGATGTAGTCTGGATTGGTGACGCCCATCCTGCTTCACCCGTGGCTTCCTCTGGCTTGCTCACGCGGTCTTGCAGATACTTGGGGAGGTCACCAGCATCCCTGACCTGACCCTCGTCTCAGCCTGCAAGGGCATCTCTTGTTCTACTCTGGATCGACATGTTAGGGAGATCAAGGAGCTATTACAACGGGATTGTCAGGGACGGCAAGATCATTTGGCACATACAGCTTGTTTCAAGGCTGGTGGGTAACCAGTTATCCCAATTAAACAACCACAGTCACAGTGGGGGTCTGTAAGGAGACCAGGAAGGGAATCCCAAAGTCCTGGCTCTTGCCACTATCCCTATTTCACTCCCATCTCAGCAAACGTCCCACTACCATGTGTTGCCCGTCACTGACCAGCAGCATCCTGAGTCCATTCCCTGCTCAGCTGAAAAGGACCATGGAGGCACAGAAGAACTTCAATGACACCCCGGAAAGCCCACAGCCTCTGACACCCTTGGCAGTGCCAGGGATCAGTTTTAGCATCCCACATGCTGACCTATCCCTGTGCCTTTTCTAAGGCCTGAGGGCACTTAGATCTGCCTGCACATCGATCCTTCTCAGGAGTCATCACCACCTTAGCCTCATGCTCCACGTCCTTTCACCAACCTTATGTGAAGTCCGTCGATGTTTGCTCTCAAGAGTTGAAGAGCCTCTTCCACAGGGACAGCTCTGCTTTCAGGGATCCTGCACCCTCACCTGATGTTTAAAACAAGCCCAAAGAAAACTGTGACTCCCCAGCGCTCTCACCTCCCTTCTTGCACATGGCCCTTGGCAAAGCAACCAAACGTGCCCCCAGTGGGCTGTCTGAAAGAGGATATCGTGGTCCTCTGGTACCAGCAAAGCAAATGGGCTTATTGCCAGGCACACCGGGCACTGAACTCCAGGGGCAACTGGCTGAAGTGCCCCAGCCCCTCGCATCCCCTGGGCAATTTTCGGTGCTCTCTGCCCTGGCCCTTGGGTGCTCTCCCCAGCGACCTGACTCCCTGGGCAATCCCCCTGGTTGCTCTCTTCCAACACGTAGCTTTGCTGCCCACATTTAGCCAGCAGACAGCGTGCAGCACTGGCCCTGAGGCTCATATCCAAAAACCAGAACACTGACTGGGAGAAGGGCTGCCAGTCATTTCCTCAGGACTTCTCTCACCAACCACCAGGCAGCTCTCAAGTCCTCAGGGATGGGAGTGGGGGATTTCCTTTCCCTCTGAGCTGTCCTCTCACCTTTCAGGAACTGCTCTTTCTCCCATCCAGCATCAAAGTCCAGAGAAAACATTGGCTCGGGGCTTGCACTGCAGGTAACACCTTCACCATCAGCCCCCAGACCTTGAAGGAGCCCATCCCTGGAGGCAAAGCACAGTTAGGTGTGTTCAAACAAAGGCCAGCAGGACCAGCATGGCAATTTCTGACCCTCTAGCAGCAACAGTAACACAGCTGGATCCACTTGCACCCCTTGTCAGCAGCCTAGAGAGGCCAAAGACTGCAAAGGGTTCTAACTGGGGTTTCTGATGGATGTCACAGTCCACAGAGAGCTGCCTGGGGACCTTTGGGGAGGTAAGGGCAGCACAGGCAGCGGTGGGAATGGAGCCTGCCTGCTGTGGATGCAGGATGTCCCGAAGCTGTGTGGGCTCTGGAAGCCAGGTGCTGCTTTACTGGAAACACTGGGCTCAATGTTTTAAGGAAGTAGGGGGAAAACTGGGTTTTGTAAAATCTGAATGAGCAGCCTTCTGCAAAACACCGGCTGCTCGGGATCCGACCAGGCTGATCCCTCTAGGGCATCACGTCTGCGAGGACGTGCTCCCTCGACAGGGACACTGAAGCAAGGTGGGCTTTTGGGCCCATGTCACACCCCGCCCCCACCCCGATGCTTACGTCTCCAGAGCTTTGTCACCAAAAGCTTCTGGCATGGCTGTCCCCCCTCCTCGCTGGCCACCCTGCTGCCCGCCTGCTGCCGGGCTGGGCTGCTGGCAGGAGTGTCCCCCACGTCCCCGGCTGCCACCAGCTCCGTGTCACTGGTGCTCAATGTCACGCAGCTTCTGCTCGTGCTGCTCCCCCAGGGGCTGGCGAGGCTGAGCTCCTCCAGCTCCCCCAGCAGCGGCTCCGTGCTCTCCCCTTCGCCACCCTCCCAGGGCTCCCAGTTTGGGTGCTGCTGGCCTGCCAGCTCCCCGGGGCTGCTGCGCCCCCCATTGGCGCCCAGCTCTTGCCCCCCTGCTCTGGGTTCCCGTGTCCCTCGCATGCTCCGTGGGACCCCGAAGAGATTCCTGAGGAGCTGGAGCAGGGAGGGACGGCTGGGAGCCCGAGCAGCCGTTGGGGCATCCATCGGATGCCGGAGCTGGTGGTTCAACAGCTCAGAACCAATTTGGATCAAACGGCTCCAAACGGCCCAGAACCCAGAGCTGAAGCACGGGGAGAGCTGCAGGGGTCTGAAACGAGGCTGGGGAGGGGGCAAGATGTCACCCAGGGGGGCAAGGGATGCACAACACGGGGCTGGGAGGGGGATACAGACCAAGCACAGCCCAGAGCTGGGGGGAGAAGAGGGGCCCCCAAGAGGTGAAGCCTCCCTTCTACCCACAGCGACTCATTCTTGCAGCATTCCCACCCCTGCCACAGTCTGGCCTAGCCCTGAAGTTTCCCACCAGCAAGGGAGGGTGGGAGGAAGGGGGAAGGCACGTGAAAACACGCAAGGACTCCTCCAGCAGCGCAGTACCACGGCCAAAGGGAGAAAGATAAAAAAATCACGTCTTCTGCAGGCAGCAGCAGAGCAAACGGCTTTTAAAAGCAGCGCCTACGTCTGCCCATCGCAATGTGATATGTACGTGACAATAACGGCAGGAACAGAAGCAGCAGCGAACTCAAGGACCTGTTTCTCCCTCAGCCACTCAGGCACAGGTCTGTGGGGATTTTCCTAGGGTCACAGTCTCGGGCAGGGGCATGATTTTCCCCACAATGTTCCTGCGCTCGGCAGAGCCGTTGCTGTAGCTGCAGTAACGCTGGCAGAAAGCTGCTTTCACTGATGTAAGGTTTCCCTCGCAGGGGCACGCTGCTCGGAGCTCAGCTTTGCTTCTACGCAAGGAGTTTCTTCTGGCTGGCTTTGCCGGTGTCTGCTCACCCGTGGCTCAGCTAGCCCACAAGCTGCTGGCTACAAAAAAGTGGGTTTTTTTTTTTTTCCTCAAAAAACCCTCATCTAAAACTGCCATGTCATCATGACCGTTGGAAATTGAGATTCTCCCACCCTCCAGCTGCACCCTCCTGTTTCCTTTCCTCTGCCGTCACTGGGCTGGGGCGGCCAGCGCAGGGCACAGCTCCTGCAAAGCACAGACCGCAGCTCTCCTCGCCACAAAAAGTGTGTTCTCACGCCAGCCCCTTGCTCTTGCTGGCACAAGAGGGCTGGGGATGCACAGCTGAGTGCAGCCCCCTTTCCCAGCAGCAGCACAGGTTAGACTACGTCAATGGGTTGGTGAAACCACATCCTAAACCACCACATCAATCCTGAAAGCAGAGTGTCCTTCTCTGCGGCTGCCACGCATCTCTTATTTACAGCAGCAGATACATCTCTTATTTACACCAGCAAATATATCTCTTTATTTACACCAGCAAAAGGGGCTGCCGGTGGAAGCGGGGAACATTTCGCACCAGCATCAGCAATCGCAAAGCCAGTGTGGCAGAGCCGACAGGGAATTTCTTCCCGATGGCCTCAACATCTTAAAGCCACTGCAACAGCAAGGCAGGCTGTCTCTGCACCAGAGCCACGAGCAGGGTTTAGACCACTCATCAAATGATCTCCTACCTACTTGTTTGCCATGACCATTTCTTGATGCCCATATTGGCTGTTCCCATAACAGAGCTGGTGCTTTCAAGCTAATTTCCCTTTATCCCTGACATCCCCCCCACCTCTCTTTAACACTCTCCAGCAGCCATTTGCAGACACATCGCAGTATAAGTCCCCGCTGCCCACCCACAGCTCAGTCCCCCCAAGCTCCTTGCTGCACTTGCTGTGGATGCAGAGGAGTTTTCCAAGCCTCCTGCACAGCTTATTTTCCACAGATTTTGCTGCTCAATGTGATTAGATGCATCTATGAGTATCAAACACCCGATGCTCACCCAGTACCGCTTTCTCAGATGATTTTTCTACAGCCACGCCACAGAGGTGTTACACAATGTATTTGAGGTGGGACGGAAGTGGTTTGCAAAGAGGAAGAAGGAGTTTAGATGGGATTTGCTTTTGCAAAAGTTCTCACAAACGCCGCCACCCAATGAGGTGATACTAAGGGATGCTCGATCTGAAATGGTGGTGAAACTCAGGAACAGCCCAGATTGACGTAACGTGGTGGAAAGAAGCACAGGATTCGTCCTGCAGCAGCCAGCACGTCCCCACGTGCCCGTGCTGGTATTCAGCCGAAAACCCAGCCACCCATCGCACCGGCTGTGCACGAGAACGGCCACCACCAGCACAGGTCAGCAGGGGCACTGGGATAACCCAGAGGCAGGGGCATTCAGACCCAAACATCCACCATTGCTGCAGTCACCACCAAAGCTCACCCCAAGGCTCAGTGCAGAACGAAGGTTGATGGTGGGGCCTCGAGCCCCCGCCCTGTGACCAGGAGTTTCTCTGTGAGCACACACTGGGATCAAGGCAGACGCTTCTCTACCAGGCTGATGGGGACAGTCCCCATTAGCTGATTCCTCACCTTCCTCTGCTCCATGATTAGTCTTACCTCGCTGAAAGCCAGCTCTGGCCAGGGTGCATCTCTCCTGTTCTGTCCCCTGCAGTCACTGCAGGCATCTCCTTTGCTTTGCCACAACGTGCTTCTCTGCCGTCCACGCAGCTACCACCCTCAGAAAGGTCTGCCAAGGCCACAGCAGCCCACACCTCCAAGGGGAGAGGGCATCTCTGGAGCCAGAGCAGGACCCTCTGCAGCCAGGGGCCCATTTTCCCCAGCAAAGCTCAGCCAAGTATGTCCAGAATTCAAAAATCTTTCTGTTCAGCTCCGGGGCAGGGAGCATCCCACAGGGCATGTTGTCCCAGGGCACGGACAGTGCTCCTACCATTGGACAGACAGGTAATTTGATAATTAGCAGTCAGGCATTTATACCGGCCCCAAACCTCTGTTTATCTGGCATTTTTCAGCACCAACAGTGAAGTCCCTGGCAGTCTCCCAAGGAGTGAGGAGAGGAAAAGCAGCCAAAGAGCCACCTCCAGCGAAGAAGCTGCTTTGCTCTCCAGGGTGACTCATGCCCTTTCCTCCAGCCACTGTGATTTTTCCTAATCTCGGTGGATTCCAAGTTTTGTGTCACTTGGCGTGAACCACCTCGGCCATCACTGATCCGATCTGGTGGATCGACACAGAAGTTTCCTCCTAGAAACCAGAGATGCCCTAATAACGACTTGAACAGGGCTCCCAGCCCTACCTGCCAGGGAACCTACCAGAGGGCAAACCCACGGTGCTAAGGCGCCATAACCTTAACAAAAAGCTCAGGAAAATCCCTGGAGAACCCCAAGCCTCCCAGGGAATCACGGCCAGCAGCGCGCTGGGCTGCGCCGCGCTCTGCCACCCCCGCCCGGCCGGGCTCACCAAAGCAGCCCCCAAACCCCGCTCCCAACAAAACCACAGCCAGGCCATGCCCCAGCCTCACCCCAACCCCCTGAACCCCCCGAGGAGCCCCGCTACCCCCTCACCCCGGTGCTCGGCGCTGCACAGAGCCGCACCGCACCCCCTTTCCCACGCTCCGGTGCCTCTAGAGGGAGCTCAGCCCTGCCCGGCTCCGCGGCTGCATCTATGGTCTGGGGTTGGGTTTCGATTTTTTTTTTTTTTTTTTTTTTTTTTCTCTCTCTTCTTCTTCTTTTCCCTCCTCCTCCCCGGCCTTACTCGCTTCCTTCCCCCCCCAGCGCCGCGCTCCGGGGAGGAGGCAGGAAGGGAGGAGGCGGCGGGGATGGAGCGGCTCCCCGCCGGGATGCGGGGTTAACTTCCCCGGGATACCACACACCCCACACCCCCTCCCGGGCCCGCCTGGTCCCCGCAGGGACGCGGTGAGTAGTGGAGGGACCCCCAACACCCCCCCCCCCCCCCCCCCCCCCCCTCTCCCCGGGATGGGTTATCTTTATCCAGCGGGCACGGCCGGGTGGTGCTCCCCAGCACGCCGGGGCTCCCGGTCCATCCCTCCCCCGGGGTGCTGGGGACCCCAGCACCCCGGGGGAGGGATGGACCGGGAGCCCCGGGGTGCTGGGGGCTGGGCAGAGCCGTAGGGCCTCATCCTGCACCGCCTGGTGAGCAAGGCGAAAGTACCCAGGGGTACCTCGGCAAGGAGCACCCCGGGGTGTGCAATAGCGGGGCCGGGGCTGAAAGGTCTCGCTCGGAGCTGATTATTGCCCCAAAGAGGGAATATCGCCCTTTTTAAAATAATATTTTCTCCAAGTGGGTTTTGGTTTGGGTTTTTTTTCCTCCCCTTGCAAGGCCGTGGTGGGACAGCCCCCCTGCCCTGGCATCCCCCCTGCCCTGACATCCCCGGGCTGAGTGTAGGGGGTGAGAGGTTCGGGGTAGATAGGGCTGTTGGAGCTGTCGGTGGCACGCTGGGGACAAGGGTGACATCCGTCTCGCCCCGCTTTGGGCTGCGACATGGGCATGGCACGTGTGGCTTTGCGGGTTTGCCCAGCACGGCTTCCCACCCAGCAGCACCCGGGACCCTCCGGGAGGTGGGTGGTGGTGGGGGACCCTGGCCACGATGTCTGTCTGTCTGTCTCGTGGGCGGGTAAGTGCCAAACTGGGTAAACTCACCTGTTTGCTCTTCTAGGCCAGGCTGGGAGGAGTGGGGCTGGTTCTGGGATGGCAGCAGGGCTCAGGAGTCCTGCGGGATCTCAGTCCTGGAGAGGGTGAGCTGCCCTGCATGCCACAGGGTGGAATCACTCCCATGCATGGGCCCAGTGCCCAGAAATGCTCATCCCAGAGGATGCTCCGTGCATTTCCTGGAACAGGATCTTCATAACGTGTCGGGGGGGACTTCAGACCCCCATAGCCGGCCTTGTTTATAGCGATTATGGCTGCTCCTGCAGATCTTCTCCCCTCTGGCAGCTCCCAGTTCTGCCTCCCTCTCTGGGCCAGTCCTACCATCTTCCCTGCACCCAGGCACTTTCCTTTGGAGAAAAGTTGGGAGAAGTGGTGAGCGTGTCATGAGGGTGCGCAGGAAACGTGTCAGAGCCCTTTAGGGAAAGGAGGCGAGGGTGAACTGAGAAATAGTTGAGACAAAGGTCCTTCTTTTTATTAGGGAAGGCTGATTCTTTGCATGGCATGTGCTCATTTATAAAGATAAGACTCCTGTGCCACCTTGGAGGTGTTGCTAAATCCACATCCTAGGTGCTGTCCGCTGCTTTTAACCCTTTGCAGGCTCCCGCGAGAGCAAAAAGTCACGGTGGAGCTGAATTTTTTAGCAGCTGCTGAGAATTAGACGCTGCTTCCAGTAACCTGCAGCTTCCCCCAAACCCCTTCTTGAGCCCTGACTCAACTCCTGGAGAGCTTTCATTTTCTGCAGCCTTGGGCTGTCTTTAAGCATACGGGTGTCATATCCTCCTTCATGCCCCTCCCTGCTCTCTTCCAGCACGGTATTTGGTTATTCCCATAACAAAGAGCGAATGGGGCAAAGCAAAGGGTCATTGGGCTGGGAAGCAGGAGGAATGTGGGCAGCAGCACTCTTGCTACCAGAGATGATGGTCCGAGGCACCCTGACCCCCAGCAGAGGCTGGCAGTGAGCTATCTTGGGCACCCACTTGGTTTGCAGCAGGGGGAGTTTAGGGTGCTCCCCGGGGAGCAAGTTGCAGACTGGGACGTCGCTGCTGGTCCCAGATGTGCGTGTGTGCAAAAGGGCTGCGGTGTCCCGTGTTGCAAGAGAAGAAAGCGCTGCAAGAAACTATATTGAGAAGGAAACTGAAAATGAAAGTTCCTCTTCGGTAACGGCCGCAGTCACAGCCTGCCACTTCCTAAGGGTTTGCCAGACGGCAAACGTGAAGAATCACATGAGTCAGCTGCTTCTCAGGCACTGGACTCCTGCGCTCACCAGCCGTCCTTTGTGCTGAGCAGTGAGGTCTGTATCAGAAATTCCCTGTTATTGGTGGCCGAGGTCTGGGTCAGAGGCGGTGGGTTGCTGCAAAACACGGCCGGTCGCACCTATAGCCCGAACTGTAACAGCTCCAGAGGCAGCTGGATGCGTCCGCATCCTCCCCAGCGTTCGGTGCAGCCTCGCGTTGTAGCAGCGTGGGGTACAGTAGAAATTCAGGCAGCTTCGGTTACCCACGAGCTCCGGAGAGCCGCTCTGAGTCTGGTCTTGCTTCCCCTTGAAAGGCACAGAGGCCTTCCCAGGCGAGGTGGGCTGCAGCGGTAGCCTTGCGAAAGCGCCCTCGGAGGGGCTGGGGATGGCAGCAGAGGAAGCGCGGGAGGGTTTCCTCTGTGGAGGAGGGGACAGGGACACATGCATCCGCTCCAAGCGCTCCCTGAGCTGTCTTCCACCACATCCCAGAGCAGGGAAGAGCAAGGAGAGGAGCAGCTCTGGAGCCTGGGTCTCTGCTGATCTGGACAAGTGGGAGTCAGCGCTCCCCCCACCCCCAGCTTTGCCCTTAGTCCCAACTGCTGGTTCTCATCATGTTTTCAGCTTTTTTTCCTTGGATGGGGATGTTTGAGGTTGGGGAGGAAAAGGGAAATCCTGTCCTCGGAGGTGAGTAGGAAAAAACAGCATCTCCATCTGTGTGTCACTGCGGCTCAGCCTCCCTGGATGCAAATATACGGTGGCTTTCGAAGCCAGACTGATAAGCTTTGCATTTCCAGCGCCTCATCCCCACCTTCACTGCAGGCTGTACCTCACTTTACTGCCTATGGTCTCGATTTATTTTTCCTTCTGAATAATCCTCAGCGTGAGGTTCTAAGCTTGGACCACGTGTTGCCCTTCTAATCTTGGCATAAGGGGTTGTTTATCCACAACCAGCACTTTTTCAAATGTTCGCCCAGGGTACAATTTAAACTCCTGGGCGTTGATCTGTCTTCATGAATTTTAGACCTGGTGCAAATCAGAAAACCCACCAGTTTTGCCCTGTCAAAGTCTGGCTGGGGAACATGTACTGGCATGCCAAACTGCAGGCTGGGAGCTGCAGCGATCTGTCTCTAACCCTGACGGTAACTGCGTGGCCTCGCTTCCTTCTCTGCAAAAACCAAGGGGTGAGATCAGAGTGACGAGCGCAGGGGTGAGGAAGCTGTGAGGAGCCCTAAACTACAGGTCTGGGTTTAGGATATCTGTGAAGTCCAGCGGCGATACGAGTCACGCATGTGGTCCGCCTTTAATTTTTTTATTCCAAGGGGAGCTCGGAATAAGAAACATAAAGAACAGGGGAAGTTAGAGCCTCTGGCTTTAGGAAAACAGAGAGCTCATCTCTTGTAGAAGTTGTGGAAAACAAGTCGGAGGTGCTTACCAGGAGAAACCGGGACCAAAGCTGCAGCTCGGTGTGGTCGCAGGTTGGTTTGCTCTTGCCACGCTCTGAACCGTCGCGGCCGTGGGTCGGGGTAGCAGCATTTCGGGCAGCAGCGGAGCCCCCCTGGCTCAGCTCCCAGACACGTTCTCTGGGTGCAGCCAGGGAGTCGTGGAGCAGCCCTTTGTGCTGCGATTTTTGCTTTCATCCCAGCGTGAAGCCACTGCGGGCGCTGCTGTTGTCTGGGCTGAGCAGGAGCCGAGGCAGCCCGCGGCACGTGCTGGGTCAGAGGAAAGCTGGCCGGTTTCGGCAAGGGTGGGGAAGGTGGCGAAGTGGGGTAGGGAGTTGGGTGACTTCCCTTTCCTGGTGTATGACTCTCTGCAAACACGTTACTGAGAAGAGTCGGGAAGAGAGGAGAAATCTCTCCAACGGACTTGGTGTGGCCGGGAATCAGGGAGCGAGGTGCCGGGAAGGGAGGAGCCACGTCGCTGGCAGAGATAAAAGCAGGCAGCATTGCTCCTCGGAGCACTTGGCTGGGTCAAAGGGGCTTCCTAAGGCTGGGCAGGGAGGTGTGTGAGGGAGCGAGGGGCCGTCAGGGTCCAGTGTCCCTGCTGGCTGCTCGTAACCTGGTTCATTTACCGTCTCCTGTCGTTCCAGGTAAAGCTGATACTCCCAAGCATCTCTCTGCAATGGCCTCAGGGAACGACGGTGACCCACCAAGGGCCCACGGACGCCGGGGGAGCAGCGGGCACAGCCTGTCACAAGAGCTCAACTCAGGTAAAAAGGTTGCTGTGGTGTTCAGGCTTTGAAGCATTTTCAACCCATTCTCTCTTTTTTTTTTTTTCCCCTGCTATGTTTCTTTGCAAAGATGGGGTTTTTCATACCTCCAGGGCCCTGGATAACAAATCCTGGGATAATAAATCAGCTCCATAAAGCTATGCTGAATTGAGCTGGGAGAGCACACGCTCAGTGCCTTTGGGAGGTGCTCGGCATTGGATTGGCGCGGTGGGCAGCAAGGGGGGCTTGAAAGGCACCAAGAAAATAGTTTGCAGAGGGCGCAGGGGCTGGGGCGTGGGGCAGATCGCCCCGGCTGGCTGCGAGATGTGCGGCTGGTGCCTGGTGTCGTTTACTTCCCTGGGCACAAGAGAGCGAAAGGTGCTTGATGGTTAAAACACAGAGAGAAACACGCCTTGCTGAGCAGCGCCTGGTCTCAGGCAGTTGGTTTCTGTCTTGCTGCATCGGCTGCCGGGTGAAATCGGGTCTCCGGCGGGCCTTGGCATAGCGGCGATGAAAAGCGACGGCTCCCCAGCACTCAGAAGCGGTTCAGTCCCTTTCCCGTGCGCGCCGAGCCCAGCAGACTGTGTAATTGCGTTTCACACTAATGGGTGAAACTGGGAACGGGGCTGAAAGGCACCCAGGAAAAAACCTCAGCTCCCATTTCATCCCAAAATGATCAAATGCCGCTGCACAGATTGTTGTTAAACACGGGTGACTTCTTAACCTGTTTTGCAGGTGGACTTGTAAATAAGGCTGAGTCACTGCAGCTCTGTCAATAATGGAGATTAGAAGCTATACCTAACTGTTGTGTATCTGAGCTCAGATCCAGCTCAGAGCTGTTTTATTGGCCTGATAATGTTATTTATACTCTGGTATCGCCTGGACTCCTCTCCATCTCGGAATACCATTTGTGCTAGATCCTGCATGAATACAGCAGGATAAAAAAAATACCCTGTCCTTCCCTTACCAAAGTCTACAAGGTAGGAAAACAAATAAATAAGGCAGTTTACGTGTGCTGATTTCCTGTTGAGGCCAACGAGATGCTGATGTGAAAACCAGCGAGAGGCTCAGGCGCTGAGCTCTAACCACGCTGCTTTACAGTCACACATCCTGCACGCTCGCGCTTACCGGCAGCGCCGGCATCCCTCTGCTTCCCGAAACTCAGTGGGGTCCATCTGGAACCTGGAGGTGGGATCTCTGCACGCCTCCTAGGCAGAGGCCTCCTGGACTCCAGCGGAAGCAGAACCGTGGAGCTTCTGCCCACACGTCCGATGGGATCCCGGGGTGGAAGGCGGCTTTTGTCAATGGGTGTTCAGCCTGGCTTTTGTTTCGGGCTCGCTCGCTCTCTTTGGCTGTAGCAGGGAGCAAAGAGGTTCAGCTGCTGTGCAAGTTTTTGCTTGAGCATTGTTCTGAGCCCTTGTTCCACCAGCTGTTGCTTAGGGCATGGACAAGGTGCTTCTGTCTAGGTTGGGTGGCAGTTTGCCCTTCTGGTGCTTTTAGGGCTTTGTAGATGAAGGCAGGAGCTTCATGCTCCTGGCGGTATGTGATGAAGAGGAGGAGCAACTCAGCTCGTGAATAGTCACACAAAGGGGAGCAAAAATTGCAGAAGGAGGGGTGGGAGGCTCAGCACCGATGGTGCTGAACCGAGCTCAGGGGCCACAGTTCAGAAAATGAATCTTGCCCTCCTTCAGTTCTCATCTGTGACACGGGGGGGGCAGTGCCTGCCTGGTCAGACGTTCTGCCAGGGCACGCACGCAGCTCCGGGAACGGTTTGGATAATTACATCACGTCTCAGACCTGTGGGACAAGCCATGGACGTGGCTGTCCTCCCACTTGCAGGTAACTGGGCCAAATGCAGCTCACCCCCCCCTGCCCCCGGCACTGCAGAGGGGCTGGTCCATGAGATGAAAATCTGGCTTATGGTTACGCTTAGCTCCTGCGTGGACCACGTCAGCTAGAATCCCAAAGCACTTTGCTGAGAAAGGTGGTGGGTTGCTGTATCCACTTACTGCTAGTAGGGAAACGGAGAGAGATTGGATGCCAGTCTCTGCAGGGATGTCCAAGGTGTCAGGGAGAGCCCAGCCACCCTGACTCACCGTTTGCAGCGTCAGATTGGCAACCGTTCTCTTCCTCAGATTACCTGGGCTTTGTCATCTGTCTGTGCGAGTGTTGAATACTCATGTAACATTGCTAGAGAGGTGTGAGATTTGGTCCTTGGTTGTTTGTCTTAGCTCTGGGCTTGACGTTGCATGTGAAGCAAGTCATGAACTGATGAATAGCTGCTTAGGGATGTTCGTGATGCATCTGTGAGCGTCTCCGTGTCTTCATTGCCAAGACCACCTGCAAAATAAGTAGGAAAAATGTGAGCTGCCTGTTTAAGCCTGTGTTCTCATACATTCTGCAGAGCAACCAAAACCATTTAAAAATGTTTTTCTTTTGCCTGGTGCCCAGCACGGACAGAGAGCATCGGACTTGCCGTTTAACTGCATCTCCATCAATGTGTAGAGATGCGTATTTCTGGTTTTGAAAAGAAAAAACCAGAAGTTATCCTTCTGATGGTTGTGCTGGGAGGTAACTGCTGTGGAACTGCCTCGTGATTTCTTTGTCCTGGCCTGCGCAGGATGGCCCAAAAAGTCTTTTATGAAAAACTTGATGGGACAGAGGGAGTTAAGTCACCAGACCTGAGGTGCTCACCCATCTCAAGCATCCTGCTGAGCACTGGGCCCACCCTCCCTTTGCAGCCCAGTAGATCAGCCAAATACGGGACAGGTCTCAGCTTGGGCAGCACAGCACCAGAGCAAAACCTTGCTGCAGCCTTCAGCCCCTGTAACTCTGGGTGTGGTGGTGGGACACCATTGAACATAAAGATTGAAGCAGATTTCTTGAGTCCAGTCCAGAATCTGAACCAGAGAGTCTCCCTTATTGACAGATTAATTTCTATCTTAAAACCAAGGGTGTTTGCCCATTAGCGCTGCAGGGAGGCTGGTTGAGAATACTGCTCCTCTTTTGGGTGGGAAGATACTTGCTCTAAAGAGCAGAATAAGGGGAAGGGCTTTGTGCTGTGTGGGTGCCTCTGGGGAAGGCAGTTTTCCCTTTCCCTGTCTAGAAGCTCTGCTCTCGAACCTGAGCTGCGCAGGATTACGCCAGCACGATGCAGCGTCAGGTCGATCAGCCTTTGGCCCTGGATGGCCCTGCTACGGCGATGGGTTTCACCAGGGGCTGCCTCTCTCGGTGGAAGCTAACCCAAAGCCCTTAATGCAAGTGCTGCTCATCCCACACTGAAGTTACAGCTACCATGAGGTGGAGTCGAGCTTCCCCTCGGGGGAGACACCTCCAGAGACTGTTCTTGGTTCCCCAGAGCTGTCTTCTCCCTTCAGAGCCAGCTGATGTTTCCAGGCTGGATATCGGCCTCTGTGCAAACAAATGCACCTCTCAGTGCCTATCTCCTGAGCTCAAAAGGGGATGCTGCCAGGTTGCATCTGTCATTATTACAGGCTGTAGCAGGGCTATTTAGTTGTAACAAGGTCTGATGGATCACTTTTGGTGAGACCTGCCAGTTTTTACTGCAGCACAGCTGCTCCCCGGGAGACGGGAACAGTGAGAAATAAAGGATCTTGCACAGAAGTGCAGACGTTGCACGTTTGAGGCTGGCCGGGGTCTGGTCGATGCTGCAGATCCAGGCAAGAGGCTGTCGTTGGTCTGGTCTAGATGCTGAGAGTGCACTGGGGACTGAGGGCAGCAGGGGTGCTGCTCCACAAAGGAGAAGCAGAGCAGGTCCTCCCTTGCAGTGTGGGGGTTCAGAGCAGCTCGTGAGCCCCCTAATACAGCCCCGATGATCCCACGTGGCGCCCAAAGATCCCAGAGCAGCTCCAAACAGCTCCCCCCATCTCTGCTGCTGGTACTGGGAGTCCACAAGGCAAATCTCGAGCCAGACCTTCTTCCTTTGAGTGGGAGAGACCCAGAGATGGTCTCAGTGGGTGCTGTGGGTTAGCACTTGGGGGGGGGGGGAAAAGTGCGTTCTCCTGCCCTTGTGTTACTAAAAATAGCGCCTGAGGTAATTAAAACTAGGGATTTTTTTGGTACACTTATTTCCTCTTTTGTTCTCGCAGTGTGTTTACCCTGCCTCCCACTGAAACTGTGAGTCAGTCGGTTTCGTTTTCGGGCTCTCGGTGGAGCAGTCACCAGCTCCCCTGGCTCCTCCAAGGTGGGATTTGTTTACCACCAAATACACCCGTTCCTGCAAAACAAAAAACAATCCCCTAAAAACACAGTGACCAGGGCTTGTCATTTCCCTTCACCTTTATTTACCCAACCTGAACTCCCTGTAACCCGAGTCTCTGCACAACAGGTCCTCTCCCTTCCCCGCACCCCATCTGGGGCTGGGCCCATCTCCCCGGAGCCCCACACGGGCTGTGTAGATGTGACCAGCTGGGAAAACTCTGCAACGAATGGCACAGCACGTTTTGGAGACTTGGATACAGGGTTTTATGGGGCAGTGTTGCCAGGACAGCTGTGTCCACCAGGCCAGGTCCTCACCTCCCAGCGCTGGGACATCGCTCGGGCACGAGCATCTCTACATTGCAAATGCAATTTCCAGTGGCCACGGAACGGCATGGCCAGCCTGGTGGGTGGATATACTGGGATGCTGGGAAAGGGTTTTAGCTGGGTGGGCTGCAGTGAGCAGCACTGGTGCTAGACAGCGTTGCTGGTGCAGATGTGCACGTCACCAGCACGCCTTGCTGGTCACCTAAAGCCTCAGCGCTGCAGGCTCCTGCGCTGCTGATGCTCCCCCAAGTCGCTCATATGTGGGCTTTGCACCTCGTTTAACGTCTGTGAATCTTCACCCTGAATGGCGATACCCTGTCAAAAGAGCAGGGCTCTGATCTGTCTGTACCATTTCTGTCCCCTACAATTTTTGCATCTTAGAAAAGAAACTGGGAAGAACCACGTTACCGGGACATTAGGGCCACCTCCCCCCCTGAGCTCTGTGGGGTGACTTAGCTGAGCTGCTGGCTGGAGAAGACCAGGGAAGGAAAGATTAGGCTGCAATGCAGTCATTTGGGAGCCGGTGCTCTAGCCCAGATTGCTTCTCCAGCCAGCTGAAACCGAGCTCTAGTCAGAGACACCCCGTGACAGACCGGGTACTTTCCCCAGGAGCAATGCAACGCGCGTGATAAGGTATCGGTCACCATGGTACCTACGGGACAGAAACGCCTCGCCGGGGGCTCCCCGCTCTGGAGGGGGCAGGTCCTGGCCATGCCCAGACCCTCGCTCTTCCCTGAGCAGCCTGGGAGTCCCGAGCGGAGCCGTTCGCAGCCGGCCGCACGCGGATCGACGCCGGTTGCTCAGAGCCGGGGCGGGTTCCACGCGCTGTCGGGGCTGGGTGACGTGACCGCCCGGGCGCGTTCTCTCGCTGAACCCCGAATACCTGGCGTGCCGAGCCCTGCTTGTTTACGAGAGCGGGGGAAGGAAGCTCTGGCACCCAAACCCAGCCTCAGCCCACCCCCACGACAGCCCCGGCTCGCCCCCTGCCCGGCTGCAGCCTCCCGCTCGCCGTGCAATGGGCTCATTGCTTCCACGGGTGTTTGTTAGCAAGGCAGGGGATTTGGGTGTCTGCTCTCGCACAGGGGCAATGGGTGCTCTGGAGCAGGGGCAGGCGTTCAGTTCAGACTCATCACCTGGCTGTTTGTCTGCTTTCAAGCGCAGGACGGGGAGTCACCTCTCTGGGCTGCCACCTTACAAGTTACTCAAAAGCTCTTCTCCTTTCCTTTCCTGCCAGCAGCCCACGCAGGAGCTGCAAACCCTGCCCCGGCGTCACCTCTGTGGGGCTGGTGCATGCGAGACCACTGATGTGTGACTGAATCGGCAAGGAATTACACCAAAATGACTAATTTAACTTTTGCTCACCTCGTCATCGCTGATGCCGTGCAAGGGCACGGTCGCTGGTGACACTGAAAAACCAGATTGCTTGCTGAGGGTTGATGGGCAGCACTAGACTGAGCTTTGCCTCCAGTTTGGGTTTGGATCTGAGATTCCTGAACTTGTTTGTGCCGCTTACCAAGAGGTAAGAGAGCTGCCAAGCGCAAGCACTTGAACATCTGGTTTGTGTTGTGGCAGTCCCGTAGCTGTCTCTTGCCAAAAATGGATTCAAAAGGTGGGCCTGTGCCCCTGAGAACAAAGACTAGCTTCAGAATTAGCTTTCTGAGGACGAATTTATGCTGGATTCTTTTTGTTTTACGGCAAAAGGCCTGTGTTAATACAAACAGCACAAATTTAGGCTGAAAATGAGGGAACGGTCACTTTCCAACTTGGGAAAATGGGGGGAGACGAGCTTCTCATGTGACTTTCCTTCCTCTTGTCTCTCTCAGAAGACCAGGTGGTGGAGGAGACGGAGGAGGTGTTTCGGAGCTATGCCTTCTACCGCTACCAACAGGAGAGAGAGGAGAGAGGGGACGAAGTGCCCATGGACCCAGAGATCGTGGAGATCCAGCAGGAGCTGGGCAGGTAAAACTCTGATACCAAGCCATATGCACGTCCCTCAACCCCATCCCGAGCCAGGCTCCGTTACAGACCCACCCCTCAGTCCTTACTGGTCTCACTGGCCTGTCCGTAACACCGTCTTTCCTCTGGGCAGCACTGGGAGCCAGGTGGGGAGGCGCCTGGCCATCATCGGTGACGACATTAACGAGCGGTACGACGCAGAGTTTCGCTACATGCTGAAATCCTTGCAGCCCACCAAGGAGAACGCCTACGAGTACTTCACCAGAATAGCCTCCAGGTAAGGCCACCGGCTCCCTCTATGTGGGCTGGACGCCTCCTCCTGGAGAAGGCCAGGGAAGGAAAGGTCAGGCTGCAACGCAGTCAGTTAAACCCTTGCCCCCACCCCGGAGCAGCTGCCTCCCCAGCTCTGCCCCAGCACGTGGACCCTGTCCATTCAGTCTTCACCCACCATCCTTGGGTTGAGCTCCCAACAAGCTCACCGTGATGATCCCTGTGTTTTCTGCCTGTCTGCTCTTCCTTCTGCGCTCTGTTTGGATAACCTTCACCTGACAATCGTCTCTCAGTCCTTGCCCAAGCTGACCAGGGTCAGAAAGTTTGGGGGATGTCCTCGGGAAGGATGGCCTGTGCGTCAGTATCCAAGTGAATGTCCCAAGCTCCCCTTCATGGGTATGAGCAACCCTGGACCAAGGCAGACCTGCTGCTGGTCCCACCACCGCTTGCTTGATAGCTGGGCAGTCCTGATGGATCCGGCTTTGAGGTGCGACGCAAACGCAGCCGCAGGCTGTGGGGACGGGCAGGTACTCGCTGCCCTTGGCGTGGTCCACACGGAACAAGACGGGACTAACTCAGGATGGGGGATGCTCCGCCGGCTGGCAGAGCCTGCGGCCATCTCGTGCAGGCGACGCACACCCAGCTCCCCCGCCCAAAGCACAGCAACAGGGTGAAGAGCGAAGGCAAACGCCTGGATGACTTACTGCCCCGATCGCCTGAGGTAGAGGTTTACATCGAGGTGGCCATCAAGGGGTTCAATCCTCACCCCTCTCTGTAGGGAAACCAAGACACTATGCATGTTAACTGTTTGCCCAGGGTCACGCAGAAGCCGGGCTCTCTGGGTTCCCAGGCTCCTGATGCTCCTCCAGCACAGCCCCGTCCCTGTGCACCCTCCGCTCGGTGTTTGTTGTCTAACTGCCTCTCTTCTGTCCTCTTCCCGCTCCCCTGTCCTCGGGAAGCCATGCTGCGCTGTTTTCACCGCTTTGCCAGCCTGAGGCGGTTAACGCACCGCAAACAGGTAAATTAACCTCTGTCCCTCTCTTTGTGCTACCTGTTTCTCTGTTGTTCCCTCCCGGGCTCTCACTTCCCTCTCCCTCTGCGACCTGCACGGTGGCAGCTCCATGCCAAAGCTCTGCAGAGGAGACAGTTCCCTTCGGCTGTGCAGACAGGGACCACCAGGACAGGGCTCCAGGTTAAAACACAGGGCCTGGGTCTACTTTTTTTTTAAATTATTTTTATTTTTTCCTTTTTTTTCCTTCTTGCTTGCCTTGCTGGAAACCAGGAAAAACACCTTCAAAAACTGGTCCAGACAAATCAGCGCCAAACCTGCCCACAGCGATGCAGTTTGTGCTCACAGCAACCAAAATCTGGGTCAGGAGCAGTAGGCATTGAGTAGGCACATTTTGGAGCCCGCCCAGCCCTTGGGAGCATCAGTCTAAGGCAAGACCAGATCAGGGTTTGATCTTGGAGGCATTTGTCTGTGCAGGAAAAGGGGAAATCCTGTTCTAACACGCTTCATCCTTAGATATAATTAAACTTCCTTACCTCCAGGTATGACCGCACGAGCAAGGGATGCTTTGGGACAGGCAGGTGGTAGCTCCTGCTCCTGGCTGCCTGTGTAGCAGCTACTGCACTTGCTGCAGCCTCCAGCCCAACAGCTTAAACCACCACCAGTTCCAGTTTACCTTGTTTGATACCCTTGCCCATGAAAACACAGCGCCTCCAGGCAGCTGATGTGCCCTGCGTTTGGGTGGAGAGCTGAGGCAGGACGGGCAGGAAGGTGGCAGGTCAACGGGAGCCACGCAAAGCTTCCCCTCCAGCAATTCAGAGCCTGTGTAGACAGGATTTGGAAATTTCCTTTATCCCTCGGATATCCCTAACCCACCTGGCTGAGGCAAACAGCGGTTGTGACCGAGACCGTGTTTGTCCTGCTCTGAAAACACGTCCTGATTACAGGCGGCCACATGTCACCTAACCACCGCGAAATGACCACGTTGTCTGTGCGGCGGGGACGCACCTCGAGGACCAGCAGAGCATCCCCAGCCCTGCTCTGCAACCAGCACCGCTCGAGAGCCCCTGGCCTGGGATGCGGAGACTAGGGAGGTCTGAGCCAGCCACGGCAGTGGTTTAATCAGACCATCGGCTTCCTTTCAGCTTGTTCGAGAGCGGGATTAACTGGGGCCGGGTGATTGCGCTGCTGGGTTTTGGCTACCGCATGGCCATCCACGTCTACCAGCACGGCATACCGGGTTTCCTCCGCCGCATCGCCCGCTACGTCGCAGAGTTCATGCTCCGGAACCGCATCGCCCAGTGGATCGCCCAGCAGGGAGGATGGGTGAGCCAGTGGGAGCACTGGGCTGTCCCGGGGTGGAGGGATTTGGGGGCGAGGGGAGGCACCTGCACTCCAGCTGGTGAAAGGTGCAGCCTGGGGACCACGGCACTGCTGAGGCTGGTGGGGTTACCCAGGCGCAGGCAGAGCAGCAGCCGGGCCCAGGCAGATCTAACGTGCTCTGGTTATTCTCTGTTTCTCGTTAGGTGGCTGCACTCGAGCTGGACAATGTTTACATGAAGTACATGCTGGTGGTGGTGGCCCTGGTCATGGTGGGGCATTTAGTGGTACGACACTTCTTCAGGCCCTAACTGAGGTGGGGGCAGAGGCTGGGGGGGTCCAGCCAAGCTCTCTCTCAAATCTCTGCTCTGCATTGACATCTCCCAAGAGAGGGGGGAATTCAAGGAACCTCTGAGAGAGAGAGAGCAGCTTGGACCTGCGACCTTCCCACCACAGGGCTCAGGGTCTCTGCCATCTATGCAGACATCACCAGGAGCTATGGAGAGAAACAGTCGGGGGAAGGTTCAACTTGGTTGTCTGTTTTATGCCTTGCTTAGCTGCTAAGGACAGAGCATCGCTGTGACGCTCCTAACGTGCGGCAGCGAGGCAGAACAGGCTGCTCTGGAGTCAAGAGTCTGGAGGAACAAATGTTTTGGGATAATGTGTGCGTGCGTGTGAGCACGTGGGTCTTGTCCACTCCTTGGGGCAGGGGCAGAGCTCCCCATCTGCTAATAGCTCTAGCCCAGACCATGCCTGCATTTGAAGAGGGATTGCAGCAATTGTCTAAGTCACCGGAGGGACAAGTCAGCATTAGCCCACGTGGGCCTTGCTTTCACCTTCCCTCTGTTCCTGAGCCCAAGTACTTGAGCCTTCTCTTCCCTTTTAACAAGCATCCCTACCCCTTTTTGAAGAAACACGCTGACTCCCTGCCCTCTGACAATCGCAGGTGACATCTGGCAGCGCTGGCAGGCAGGTTTTCCCTGCCGCAGCCTGAGCCTGGAGACCTGCAGCTCTGCCGTGGCTGACGCAGGTGCTGGGGTGCAGCCTCGCAGCCCTCCGCGAGCTCAAAGGCTGCGTGCTGGCAGACCTCGGAAGCACCAGCAGGTTTCCAAACACTAAAAAGCTGCAGGGGGACTAATGGTCAGTGTAGGCAGCCTGCCTGCTTGCCCGCCCTCCCTCCTGTTCTGCTGGGGGCTTCCATTCAGTAGACTGGGGTGCGGGCAAACTAGCAGCCCAAGTGAGACCCGTTGGTCTCCCTTGCTCTCGGTGGGAGGCACTGGAGTGGTGTTCCAGCCCTGCAACAACTCTTTTTGCCTTCTGAGCTCAGCTGGGCAGGATGGTGCAGGGCTGCAGTGTTTTAGAGCTGTCCAGGCAGCAGGGCCCAGCATCGTTGTGAAGTGCCTTGGCTTTGTTCTGTTCATGACTTATGCCTGACCATGATTTCTTTGGGCGAGGGAGGGAGGGAAGCAGGCTCCATTCTCCCATCCCAAATCTTTCTGACTTTTCCAAAAATAGGGAGAGCGTCCAGCGTGGACCGCGTGGTTTAGCTCTGTTCTTTTTTTTTTTTTTACTCCAAGTGACAATGTAAGGCTTGAAACTGTGACTGGCCCTGTCTGAGCCAAACTCGCCCCATCCCAGCATCACCCATCTCCTAGAGCAGGTCAGCCAGCTGGGGGAGGGAGCCAGAGGGTCCTTGGAGGTAGGAAATGAGCAGGGGTCCTGTGTCGGGGCTCCTCTCCTAATGCAGACAGAGCCCTTCTGGGCTGGAGCCTGGGACAACGGGAGCTGCAGCCCTGAACAGGCTGAGCCCTCCAGCCCTCGGGGCCCGTCCACGCTGGCTGGAGCGGGGAGCTCGCCTGGTACTGCTGCCGCAGCACGGGCTCAGGGAGCACGACTGACCCCTCCGGCTCGCCTCTGTGGCCTGGGCATCACCAAACCGGGGCAGAGCCCGGCTCACCTGCAGCCCTGCCTGGTGTCACCGGTTGCGGTGACCACCGTGAGAGCCCAAGGGGGGGTCAGAGAGACCTTGAGAGCAGCCCACCTGCCCCGCTGTAACGAAGGTGTTCCTGACAGACAGCTGTCTAACCTATTTCTAAAACCCTCCAGTATTGCCTCCCCATATCACCTGTATTCCTACATTAATCTTTACCTTCAGATAGATTTTTTCCCCCCCTCAATGCCTGCCCCTTGCTGCAGTTTAAGCTTGTTGCTACACGTCCTGTCCAAGCACAGCCACAGGACACCTTCCACCTTTCTCCTTGCAGCTGCAGAGGCTTAGCAGGACCAGCCATAAATTTATAACACTTGCATCCCTTGAGTTCTGCCTCTTAACATAAGAATAGCAAACCTTTCAGCCTATTTCCATATCGGGGTCTTTTTGTGCTTATCATTTTGGCCCTGTTTCTGCAGTATCCCCTTTCCCTGGACTGTGCTTAATAGAAAGGCATTAAAATATTTGCTGTATATTCCTCTCCTATATCTCTCTGTTTCGGTTGCTTTATTTGTTTTATCTGTGCTGAGCAGCACAAATCTCCAGTGGATCGGCCGTGCTCGGGTTTTGTGGCCGTGCTGACCCTTTGAGCAGCTGAAGGCCTGCCCTTGCAAGAGTGTTCCTTTGCATTTATCCACACACCACTTCACTTCCCGTCGTGCCACCTGGTCACCCGTCTTGAGCAGATCTCGAGATTTCCTCAAGATCTCAAGACTCTTCTCTGGTGTGAACCAGTCTGGCCAACTTAGTGTCATCTGCAGTTTCCCATCCCACCTTACCTTCTTTTCTGGGTGAAAACACCACCAGATGGAGCCTTTTTGCCACGATGAAAATGAACGACTAATTGTTCTTTTCCTTTTCTCTTAATCAGCCACATTATTGACGTGTCACTGTCCTCTAGGCTAGTTCTCTGCTTTGGTTGTGTCCCCAGCAGGACTTTTTCAGAGGACCTTGGAAGGAAAACAGTACATCAGCTTTTATTCACTACTTCACCGACACGCTCTAAGAACTCTAACAGATTGGAGAGGACTTTTGCTTGTACAAAAAGCCATGCTGCTTGTAATTTATTCTCATCTTCCAGATAAAGCGTTTCACCTTGCAAACCAAATTCAGCTGTAAGGCCAGCAGACTTTAAATAAAGAACATTTTTCAGCTTTATGGTAGATGATCAAGCCTTAGTAAAGTCTGTGATACCAGGACAGAGAAGAGAACTTTAAAAGTAGGTGCTGTAGTAAAGGAAAGTTTCCATTTTATCCGTTTTCTCAGGGGATTTTCAGGGAGGATTGTCTCAGGATATCAGCACTATTGTCTCCCTCTGCTCTCACCTCTCCTAGCCTTCCTGACACTCGTTACCAAGTGGAAAAAAACTTGAACTGGGACTGTGAATGGGGGACTGGTCTGTGGTACTGCGTCCTGTCACTGGACAGCAGCAGCACTGCAGGCACAGCCGCCTGGGTGCTGGGTCCGAAGGCAGAAAGGGGCTGAGCTCCCACAGAAGGGGAAACCCCCCTTCCAGGTCCCCCTCTTTGTCCAGGTGACCTCGGTATCTATCAGCTGTGGTCTGCACATCCAGTGTGCCCCGTGCTCTGACCCATAGCAAAGGCAGGCGTCACTGGTTCGTATTGGACTGCCACTGGGGAAGAGAGCCAAGTGCTTTGGGGGGCAGGAACAGGCTACAGCAGGGTTGGGTTTGGTGGGATCAAACCAGACCGAGATGGGAAGGCTTGGCCCTCCCCAGAAGTTGATGCTCTTTGTAGGGTTGGTGGGCCCTCTCTGGAGAGCCACAGCAGGTATCTACCTCGAAGCCCCACTCCACAGAGTTTGGGCAGGGGGGCCTGGGCAAGGTACCACAGGCCACCTTGACTATATGCAGAAGGCTTTTGCTCTGGGACTGGCAGTGCCAGGAGCTGTTTTTACAAAAAAACATACATCTCTGCTACAGAAGCAAGAGCCCTAGGTAAAACTGCATTCTTAGATTAACCCCAAGCTTCCCTCACAGGGCTGAATCGGCCACTTTCTTCTGCAGGGGTAAAGCCCTGGTCAACTACAATACTTTTAACCAGTGTAAACGCCATTTAACCACCAACACAGTGACAAATTGTACCTTGTATGAAAGCAATCCCATCTGATGCACTGACTAGCAGGCTCTCCCTGCTGCCACCTTCCTAGCCACCATAGTGCTACTGGGGCATGACTGTGCCCAGGACTTTGGCTTCTCCTAGTGAGCAAGGGAAACAGGGGTGGGAAGCCCTCAGCTGGAAAAATGAAAGCAGAAGATGAGGAGAAGGCTCTGCCGTGGCTGTTCACAAGGAGAGGATTGTTCACCAAATCATTTGGGTTGGAAGGAAAGTGTCACCCCAGCTCAAAGCAAGGCTGCCTAAATCATTGCAGGGTTTGGTGGGCAGCTGCTGAGCAAACAGGCCATTTTTCTAGCAGCAGAGACCCAAGCTGGGGTTGCATCTGAGGAAGGATTGGCACTGTCTGGTGCCTACAACTTAGCTGCACTCACTGGTACCAGTGCCTGCCTGGTCTGCTCACTTCCTAGAGTGGATAGGAAAAGGGACCAAAGAAAAGCTTGTGCTATTCCCCATCTCCACCCAGCCCCAGCATCCACAGGCGGGATGGCTTCAGCATCACAGTGCCCAGTGAAGGCTGAGATGCACCCCAGAAGTAGCAGAGAGGGGTGCAGGCTGTCCAGGTAGCAGTGCCCATCCCCAGGGCTGGAGGAACCCTACGTGGATGCAAGTCAGGGCAGCTGAAGACACAAGCTCCGCACTGTAGTTCCTTATACCTCCCTGCCGGCTCCCTACAAATCGAGGGGTGCAGGAAGGAAAAGGTACATTTGGGGAGGATTTCTGTGTGCAAGAGGCTACCTCAAGAGAAGTGTTAAGGGAACATAGCACAGGGACTTGTCCAGAGAGAAAACTCTTGGTTTAAGCCAAAGCGTCTGTGTTCAGGAGGGTGGGCAGAAGAATTTCATTCAGAAGGTTATAATGGACGCATAGAGAAGGGGGGAGAGTGAAGGAAGAGGCTCATTTACTGAGCCCATTTAGAGCATTTTTCACTCCCACCCTCTCCCAGCTCCTTCCTTCTGGCTGGAGGAGTCTGCCTGAGCCTGTAGCTTGTTTGTCAGAACCACCTCTCCCTTCTAGCCATTCCTCACACTGCAAGCCAAACCCTGCCAAACGCAGGGTGCCGCGGGGTTCAGGTCAGCAGGGGCCAGTGCTGCCCCAGAGAAACTGGTCTTTTCATGGGCAGGACTGGCATCAGCCTCTCTGAAGCTCTGTGATGGGGTTTACAGGCATACTTGAAACCACACTATTGCTATTAATTCCAGTACTTCCTTGCCTTTTTCACGGTATCAAAGCGCGTGGTGCTTCACACAGCTCCTTCCCCAGCTCCTTTCTCCACCCCTCCAGGAAGCCCCAGTCTCTCCCAGTACTGCAGGAAGAGGACGGGGTATATGATGGAGCAATAAAGCATGCTTTGCACTGACTCTGGAGGGGAGGGACTGGTCAACACCTTTTCCTTCCAGGGGGAGGAGGGGAGGAAGACCACAGGTTGTCCCAGTAGCAGCAGGGAGATGGGGAGTGAGTTCTGCCTGCAGGCCAGCCTTTCCCCAGTGCAAGTCATCTTTAAATGGCAGGCAAAGGGGCTGGGGGGGAACATGGTGGGTTGTTTTTACCTGAAAAAAACATTTATTTCACAAATACTCTGTTTTAAAATAATGTAATATATATATATGTGAAAATAAAAATGGTACAAGCAATGCAAACTTTTCCTGGCTGTGTTGAGGGTTTTCTTCCAGAAGCTGTACTCCTTTGCAGGATGACCTGGGCAGCTCTTGGGTGCGTTATAGGTTCCCTTCTGCAAATTTGCACAAGCTGTTTAGTCTCAATTACCCTGTTAGTTCAGGGATACCAGGCCTTCTTACACTTTTTTCTAGCATGAAGAGCTAGACAGGGGGCAAAATCTGCTGCTGAAGCTTGCTTTGCCATCCCTGAGAAATAGTGCCTTTACAGCAGACACTGGCAGGATGAAGAAGAGACTGTTGTAGTAATCAGCTGTCTGATCAGCTGCTCAACCTGCACAGAAGTTAAGGATCTTATCTCTGATGTATCCACATCTCCCTAGCAGGACACAATAAGGATAGGAAATTGCAAAGGAAAAATCCATTACAGAGGAGTACAGCTGCCATAAAACACTCAGCAAATGAAAGGAAACATGCATTCTTATCAGAAAAGCCCAACATGTACAAGTTGGAGAGGTGCTACCACTTTCCTGTATTGGGATGACAGGAAAACCTCCTGCCAGCTAACAACACTGGCTGACCGCACAGAGAACTCGCATTGCAAAGCGGAACCAGGGCTGGCACAAAGGTGGGAAACTGGGGCTCCTGCAGCCGTGGCTGTCCTGGGCTGCCTTTCCCAAACACCAGCCCAGATCCCCAGGCTATACCACTTTCAGCTGCTCTCTTTTCACACGCCAGGACAGGGCGTGGGTTTGCATCAAGCCCCCTTCCCTGGTCTCCTTTCCTTAGGGACAAATCTTGCTGCTTACCTGGCTTTTCGCCCCTCGCAGCACCCATCTGGCCACCAGCCCCCTTCCTGCTGGCATTTCAGAGCTCCAGCAGTATCTGTGATGGGTGAAGAAGCAGGTGATGGCAGGGGGACAGGATGCTTTAATACCACTCTGTGGGGTTGTTAATGAGCACACACCTTGCTAATAAGCACAGGCACACCCTGCCAGACTAATGGTCCCCCAGTTATCCCCACCTGCAGCTACTTCTGCTGATGCCTTCCCATCTCTGGCACTGGTCACTACAGCCCTTGCCTTTAGGGCTGGAATGAACCTTCCCTTGGAGCCCCAGTCTCTTGGTCACTGGTTGTGGTGGGAGACAGTGAGCCCAGGGCAGCCCTCGGTGACTGCAAGGGGTCGACGGATATGCTGTCTCCGTCGGTGCTTGCTGACGAATATGGAGCATCCTTCCAGTTTCCCTGTCCCCAGCCTTGATAAGGGTCGGTTGTTCTGCTTGAGAAGAGCAGGAAGGTGGGCAGTGGCAGGATTTGCGGTCGCTGTAGGACTCTGCGGTGTGACAGAGGTGGCTTTACAACGGGGGTGGCTCTGCCTTGCCAGCAGGCAGGAAAGCACAGCTGTCACCCTTCAGCCAGCTTGGCGACGAATCCGAGCGACTCCACAGCTCCCACCCGCCGCTCTGCCCCATCCCGCATCGGTGCAAACAAGTCTGTCTACCCGACAGAGCAATGAGAGCTTCGTGCCGTTACCCTTCGTGCTCCCTGGGTGCCTGGATTTGCAAGTTCTGCCTCTGAATGCCAGTTAAAATAAGGGAGGATGCCTGCCAGGATGGTCTGGGACCAGAAGGTGCCGGAGGGTCTGAACCCAGGCCATGCCCATTTTTTGCAGAATTAATCCTGAGGAATGTGTATGGGAGTGTTGGGAGAAGGAGAGGAGATGAAGGCTCTGGTTATAAATTGCTGTAGAAAGAGTGGGCGCTCAGGCTTTCCACATAATCAGCCAGTAGCAGATTAAGCATCGGAATCTAAATAAATATTTACCCTCTAGTTCCTGGTCTCTATAAATAGCCACATGACAGAGTTGCCAGTTGCTACTTCGGGATCGCTGCAGTGAGATTCGAGCAGGATGGGAATATTCCCAGTCACGCAGTCTTGCGCATACCTGGCTGACCCGACGCCCCGCGCACAAAACCACGCTGCTGAAGCGCTGTCCCTTGCTGCCATTGCCTCTCTGCGCAAGTAAAGGTTAAACTTTAACAAAAGCTAAATGGCCCTAATTAAAGAGCCAGCTGCTCCTGTAATCCACTTTGTGTCCTGCCCCAAAACCAGACCAAGCTCCTAATTAAATTAGCAAAAAAAAAAATAAAAATTAAGGCCACTATTATTGAAGTATTTGCCTTTGGCCATTCAAACAGAATTGACCCTAAACCAGAATCCAAGATCTGGTAGCAATCTAGATCTAGATCTGGTGTTCGAGACAAGTACCTTATCTCTAAAACTGGGTCAAACTCTGAATCACCCAGAGTTTTGTGGGAATAAAGGTTTTTCTAGTTCATTTCCAGGATATGAAATGAGAGTGGGCAGGAGCTGGGAAATCACACTTGGGTTTTGTCATCTTAATTTTTGAAATAAAAATCCTTCGCTCCCAGGCAGGTTTCCTTCATTTGGCCTGTGTTTGAAGATTCTCAGCCCCTGGCTCAGATTGAGCACGCTGCCACTACGATGTCAGGGACACGCTTCCTCCCAAGGGCTTGCTCGCGTCCATTCATCTCACGCATCATTTCTACCGCTGGTCTCTGGGATTCCACATAGGACCTGGCTGCACGGACACAAATGAGTTGAAGGAAGGACACTTTGATCTCCCAGCTGAGAGGGGAACACGTGCAGCAGTAAAACCCCATGATTGACGTGAACTGGCACTAGCGCCTCCGACAGCAGGAGCGCCTTTGTGGCAGCGCTGTGAGAATAGCTTGCAGCAAACCGTTCACTGAGCCAGTGGGTTTTTTCCATCCTGCGAATTGGCAGCCAGAGGTTCAGAGTCTTCTCCAATTTATTCCTTATTCCCAGATCTCCCTGACTTTCCCTGAACAATCTCCATGAATCATGGTGGTCTGGGCAAATTCAGGAGAAGACGACCCCAGAGGTACGTCGATGAGTTTGACCATGGGGTGAGGTGAGCTTCTTCCAGCAGACATGACTGCTCTGACATGTATGAAGCTGGGCTCTGCTGTGCTTTCCTGGCAGTCATACAGCTTTTCGGATCAAAGCTGGAGTCTGTCCAGACAGCAAGAGCTCTGGCAGAGCAATTTCATGTCTGCACTCAATATACCATTTAGACATACCCTTATCATCAGATGGCTGTGGGGAATACTTGCAGTAATTCAATGCCCTTGGATGGGTCTCTGTTGTAAAGGAGGAACCTCTTCTATTAAAGTTAGAAGACCTGATTCAGCACAAAGCGAGTAATAAATTCAATTTTCTACTTACACCAGTCCTTGAAGGAGCCCAAACCATAACACTGTCTTTATACAAGTCACATTTGTAATTCAGGACTCCCTCTGTCCAAAAATGCCCCCACATTTGCTTCAACCATGTCTCTGCCCATCAACTTGTCCACCAGAATAGTCCAGGGAAGTACCCTGGCATTTACCATGTGCTGATTGTACTCGTCTGGGGGGATTTACACTCATGATTTAGGTGGGGTTGTTCTACACTTACTCTGCAGATCCTGGACCAAAGGTCAGAAAGCTGAAACTGGATGAGGTCTGCGTGGCTCAGATGACACCCTCTTTGAACTCCAGGGCAGCACACCAGTAGCACAAGATGGTTCAAACCCCTTTTTTTTCCTTGCGATCTCCTTGCAAAAACCTGTAGCTAAACAACGCCAACACATGTACGGAGCGTGGCTCAGCTGCATTTCCTTAAAAACAAAAATCCTACCGCCAAGGCACCAAGCAGCAAGGCTTTGCCAAGGCAGCAGGGCAGCTTTCTAAGAAGAAATGAGTCATTTTTAGCAGCTGCTACATGTGAGTGAGGGAAAGGCAGACCCATAAAGACAGCAAAATTCTGGCACTCTAGCGCTTGTTCAGCCGTTGAGCCTTGCCTTTGAAGCAATGCATAGGTGCTTCTTTCGCTCTCTGCAAGCAGCGTTACTCCTGCTGCATCCCCATCTTTGCTACTCCTCGATGCCGACGTTGCCAGGGGAAAACGCAACTGAGCAGGAGCGGTGTGCTCCATCCCTTCTAGACTCTGCAGCTGGCGACTTCTCTGCTGCGGAATGGAGAAAGACATGTTCCTGCAGAGGCTTCTGCCACGACAGGTTGCTCACGCCAAGGGTAAAGCCACCGCAGTGAGCACCACCCCAGATGCTGAGGAACTGACCTTAAAAGCCACCAGAGCAGGGCGCCAGGAATGGACGCTGCATTTCTCCTGTGATCCACTTGCTGTCCCTACCTGGAAGGTGCTCAGAAGCATCTGCTTGTCTTCACAACCGGCTGCAGCCTTCTGGAGCAGGAGCTGCAAGAGGCAGCGGTCACTTCACTCACACATCGCTACAGCTGGGAAAAAAATAAAGTCAAAGAGACAGGCTTGTCACGCCTCACTAGCAAAGAACCAAACGGAGGTCCTAAATACGAATAACGGCAAGGTTAGAGCTGTTGACTCAAGACAAAGATGCACACTTCAGAACAAATTAATAAAACCCCCCACATTTGTCATATCTTCCAAATGTTGTGGTTTCTCTTCCTTTAGTAACACCTTGGTTTTCTGCAGAATCTGTGTTTTCCTTTTGCTAGGAATTCCCTCCGGTTCCTGTGTTCTTTCACCTTTTCACTTTCTATTTCTGCTACAACTGAAGAAACGTAGAAGAAAACCGTAGTTTTTCTCTTAACAGAGTGTTGTTTTAATGCATTTTGACAGATTCATAGTTCTCAGAAAAAAATATTTAGACCGAACAGAAGCAGTCACTGAAGATTTCCCTCCTAGTATAAAGGGCATTTCCATTAAAAGAACAAAAATACTTTGATGTAAGTTTCTCAGCCAATCTAATCTTGATCTGAACTGAAAAAGAGTCAATAAACGCAGGTGTAGAGGTAATGTTGCTTCCCAGGTCTTGTGGAAGCCTTGAACTGGTAATGTAGGGTGGAAAACTCCTGCCACTGAAAATCCAAGACAGTTGGTCCCTTTCTTCTCCATAAGTCCCAGCAATAAAGACTGTGCAGGCTGCCTAATGCCTTCCCTAATACCTGGACAAAGCTCGTTTCCAGGTTTTGTACTTCCTGAAGCCCTGGACAAGCCAAGGGCTTGACAGATCCCCCTAAACCTGGAAGAGCCCTTGTGAAGGACCCTGACCTCCTCTCGCTGCCAGCTCAGCAGTGCTGCATTAGCAGGAGGGAAGGGCAAGTTATAAAGCACCCAGGAGGCCGAGTGAGCCAGCGTGTGTGCAGGGAAGGGTTACACCATCCTGCTCCAGGAATAAGAGGCATCCACTCTACCGGAGTTCACCATTCACTGCCTGTTGCTGGTGCTTGTCCCACTTTCCCAGTTCACTCTCTGAACCACCCGGGCGAGGAAATCGCCAGGAGCTTTTTTTACAGCGGCAGAAAACACAGCTCAGGGTCCAGGGGCTGTCTGCTGCTTCTGTAACACCTCAGGGAGGCAAGTGCTGCCCCTCAGTTTCTGGTTTTCCTCTGAAAGTACCAGCAGAAAACCCTCTCCCCAGTTCTTTCATACTGGTGAACATCACGCCCTTACTACAAAGCCTCGCCTGGCTGGAACTCTGCACCAGTGTAATTTAGGGCACATCAGCACATGAAAGTGAACTTGATTTAAGTGAGAGCATCACTTGAAACTGCAATAGCTTTTCTCAATTAACTCTGCATGTAGGAAAGACCTTGAAACGCATTTTAAACTGCTATATTAAGGCATTATAAAATCCTTTGTGAACACTATTATCCTGGCTCACTTTAAACCTGATGCCCCAATCTGACATTAATACAAGGGTTGCGATCGTGACTTAGTAAGACATAACTAAGCAGCTGAGACGTGATAACACTTAACGCCCTGCGATACAACACCCTGCCAGTGACTTTGTCCCATTTCTGCAGCTTTTATTTTTTTTTTTTCCTGAGACAAGGGCTGAGTCCTCTGAGACAAAAAGCCAGCCCCCTGCACACCCCCCAGAGCCAGAAGCACCGCGCAATGCGGGCGGACGACACGGCACGGCGTGGCCGGCGATACCCGAGTTAGGTGCTCCGGCTGATTTGACTGCTGCAGCTCAGAATTAGTGCTGAGTACTCCAGCCAAGCAGGTATTACTGGTCACGGTAGTTGAAGGCAAAATATTTTATGTCACATTAGTGCCGGGCTGGGTCTGTGCATGTGGTTAATTAAAGAGGCTCAGCTAGAGAGTGGTAATTTGTTAAGCTGCATAACTTAATTGCCTGCAGTCACCTGCCTATCCCCACGCTAAGCTACTCCCAACATGAAAGGCGGCATTGAGCTGTGTCCGTTACAATTTATTCCTTTGGCTACCGAGGTGCACCTTCTGCGTGCGGATAAGACGGCACCATTCCCCTCACGGTTATCAGGCACAGGCAGCTCCGGACCCCAGCCCTCACCAGCTCTGCTGCTGACAAGCAAGCGGTGCTGGGAGAAGCCCCAATATTCAAAATTTACCTCGAAACTCAGCCTGGCCTTTCCGCTCACACAGAGAGCCCTGCGGGACGCAGAGCCCCCGGCCAGGGGAGAGGCAGCAGGGAGCTGGGGTGCGCCTGGTCCTCCTCGTGGGCAGGGAGAAATCAAAGGCTGAGTCGTAAAAAATTAAGGAGCCTTTTCTTCTATTCCTCTCCCGCCAGGGTTTGCTCCTGTGATGAGCTACAACCAGCCAGGGCCGAGAAAGGCTCTGGTGCCTCAGAGAAGGGCCAGCGCTCCTGTGCATCCAGTGTCCTGCGGGCAGCGCTTCTCAACACACTGAAAACTGGACTTTAATGCTAAGAAAGGTCTGGTTTTAAATTCCCTCTAGTGGAGAGAGGGTGGACATTCAAGCTGCAAGCTTCAGCTGGCTGAGCAATCCACATCCAAGTCGTGATGGGCTGCGAGCTCTTGCACTGGCCCGCTCAGGGCCACCTCAGCCCACGTAGAAAAGAAACCCAACCGACCAGCTGGAAGTTCCTTTATCATTTCATATTATCCAGAATTTTTATTTCAACATAACTGAAAACTTTTAAAGACAAGCTTTTATTCACTAGAAACAAAACTAGGGGATTATTTTTTTTTTTTTTAAATGGCTTTTCACACTGAAAAATTCAATGTTTTATTCTGCAACGTCAAGGCTGGCAGGTTTGAGTTGCTCAGAAGTCAGTGATTGCCATGAAGGTTCCTCCCTGGCCACCATCGTGTCCTTTCTGGCAGCTCGGCGAGCACGCTCACGCTCTCATCAGCAGCAGACAAACCAGGACGACTTTATTGCCGATGTAAATCAGAGAAGCTCCGCTGGCTTCCGAGGAGCACTGCAGATTTATGCCGGGAGCTGACCCGGCATCTCTATTTTCAAAACTAGGGCAGATTGAAATATGCTGTTTTTCAATAATATATTCAGGTTAACAGGGCTTTTATATTTGGGCAATTAATCTTGCATAGACTGAGAACCACTTGGGACATTGTGCAAAGGTTGCTAAGAAGAGGAAAACAAACACAGTTGTGTAACTCAGTTCTCCCATGTCTTTTCTTTCATGAAAACACATTGCAGGGATACGGCAGCGCTCTGCAAGCCAGCAGCAATAGTACTTTAATAACCAGAAGCGTACCGAGACACAGTATAGAAATGATTTTACTAAGAGGTAGTATTACCGCATCTTGTGTTACTGTAAAATGATTCAAACCAGAAATATTGAGATATAAATCTGTGGTAACAGAGGCAAAGCAATATTGTGCTAGAGAAACCTTTCCGGTTTATTGCAGGGCTGTTCCCTCACACACAGAAGGGAGCCCCGGGGCCTTGCACACGCGTGTGTCTCGGTGTGTCTGGGCACTCGCTCGTACCGTGGTCAATGACCGCTCTGGGTCCCAGTACTGATCCCTGCTTTGTGCCACCAAAGACTCTTCCCAAACCTGATCCTTGTCTTTCTGCGCTCCCTCTCGCTCTCTCTTCTGCCACCTGCCTGTGTCTTCAGCTTGACCAGTACCTGATGAACACCCACCCACACGTCCAGCCAAGCGAGGTGCACCACGTCTCGCTTAGGAAACAGACATCTGCCCAGGCGATGGCATCCACCCTGCTGGGATCCCCTTCTGGCAAAGCTGTTCCGTATGATCCCATTTTTTCCAGGCACCTCCATGTTTTCACTTATCCCTTTCTTTGCTCTAAAGCTCGAGTAGGACTGATACACGACTTTTAGCCCGTAAATCCTCTGCTGGTTTTTTCCTCTTCGCATTTGCTGTTCCCCAGTCACGCAGCACCATCCCCAGCTTCACAGATTTACTGCGATCCTTGTGATTTGACCCTTAGTTTTTAATTCTTCCAGCGTATTAAGACTCTAAAACAGCCTGGGAACGCAACTGCTAGATGCCAAGCAAACCAGTAATGATGGCTTCGTGCTCAAGGCCAGGGAAGGAAATACTACCAGCCGAAAACTGCCGCACCGCCTGTTTTCTGCCGCCGTTGCCAAAGCCCGGTGAAGGCAGCGCTGCCCGGCGACGCGTGCGGTGACCGCTTCGGCCGAGAAGGGGCTGACTGCGATGGAAACCATCCAGTCGCACAGAGTAGCTGCATCGCTGCATGACAGAAGTTTCCACTCGCAAATAGGAACAGACTCCGAAAGAATAGGCAGGTGGCTACTGCTTGATTAATGTGTGCTGCATCTGCTGTTTCCAAGTGGCAATTACACTGTATAAACACAGCGCCGCAACAGCAGGGCATTGATTTATTCTAGCTGAAAATCTGTCCCTTTACACCGTTCTTTTCCTTCTTTCTCCTCCCACAAAAAATTATTTCCTTCTGAGCCCAATAAACCAGAAGATCTCATCGGTTCTATGTTATAACAGTAATATCACATTCTGCTAGGAACCAGCAATTCTGCCTCTGGCCATGAAATTCAGGTAATGACCCATAACTGAAGTAAATTAGTGTTTCATTTCCCATCCCTTGCAGACAGCTTACTAATGGAAATTGATTTCTAGCTTTTTTCTTTTTCATTTAACATGCTTGTGTAATGTCTTTATTTCAGATTCAAGCGGTTCCCAGCGAATTTTAGCCAAAAGGCTGGTGTACAGGCGACCACCGAAAGCATCAGGTTAATCAATGTTGTGTTAAACAGCGCACGGGGGACGGGCAGGGCAGGGCCATCCCCGTACGGCGTCTGTCCTGCGCTCACGCCCACGGACACGCTCTGGGACAGACCCTCAGATGCAGTAAATCCATGTAACACGCACAGAAGTCCTGCTGTTACGGACCTGATCCCTTATGCACAAGCTCTTACACAATTACCACGTTCATTTGTACGTCACCCACTTTAATTTGTACTTTCGCATGCCCAGTGCGCTCCCAGCCTGGTAAAAACGTGCTTCTCTGCCCCGTGCAGCCACCCTCTGACCTACAGGTGAGATGCCTGTCCTCAAACCAAGACAAGAACCCCAGATGTCCCACCTCGGGGGTGCCCCAGAAGCTGCTCCTGCCCTCCGCACGGTTGCTCAACCACCACCAAATCCCCTGTAATTCTTGCCAAACGTGGGCTCTCTTGTGTAATCTGATACAGCCACCAGCGCACGCACACACACCCTTTTTTCCTGCTATTTAGGTAAAACTCAGCTGACAATTTCTTCATTGTACAGCAGCACCAGCATTAGAGACAGAAGCTGGCCTCGGATGTCCAACCCTTTTTCTTTGCAAGGGAGAGAAAGGCAGTAAGAGACGGTAAGGGTTTTTTTTTTACAGCTCCTACTCCGTTAAGTTAGAGCAGCCGTGAGCCAAAATAAGGTTTTATAACGGTGTTGTGTTATTTTCAACCCTGTTACTTCTGTCAGGTTAGTCTGGCAACTACAGAGGAGTCGGGAGGAGGGGAAAATCCGCTCTTCCCATTTCACCTTTCTGAAGGACTATGGAGGAACCAGAACTCAGCTGGTGCTGTTTTACACTTTAAAAGCAGGACTACCAGCTCTTATTTTTCCCAGCCTTTGGTTGATTTTCTGGTTCCATAGACACTTTAATAGTGCTATAAATTGTCTGGTAAAGGAATTTTTAGTTAGAGATGGTGTCTGGGGTATTTGTCCCTTATTGATGTGTAAATTGGCTGGTACTGCTGGCGTGTGCTTCTAAAGATGAATGCTTTGTAGCTCGGTGGTAATAATAACGATTAGCACAGGATATCGCAAAGCGTTAATTGTGAATTAAAACCCCAACCAGAGCTGCCTGTGCAGATCAGTCCTCTCCTCGTGCTCCCCGTTTCTCTGACCAGTGCTCAGAGCGCCAGGGACATTTCCCTGGGCGAGGGAACGGGCTGTGCCCGCTTCTCTCTTCTTGCCTTGCTAAACCCACTCCTCCCCGAGCGCGTTGGCTCAGGTGCATTTTGTGTTTACACCGATAGCACAAAACCGCCGTGCTCCTGGTGAGCCCTGCGCTGCCCCCCATGAACGCTAATTTGGGTTAATTCCTTAATGGATCAGCAGGGCAGGTGAATATGGAGAGCAAAGGAAGGAGGACAGATGACTGGCAGGTTCAGAGCCCTGGTGAGGATAACGGCAGGGGAGACACGGGACAGAGAATGAAACGCTACATGTTCTCCTTAGGGTTATGTGGGAGCACAACGTAATCATCAAAGCAAATGTTCCTTCCTTTCACGGAAGAGGAAGACCGTGAGCAAATTAAGAAACGGCTCTTGTGCCTCAGCTTCCCTGCTGACAGAGGGGAGAACCCACCTCCGCCTGCTAGGGCTGCAGGGGGGATTAAACGAGGTTCATCGAGCACTTAAAGGGATGTTGTTACAGCGCTCGTTTAAAATATAAATCCATGGTGAAATATTCGATGAAGTCAGAACGGATGGGGTTTTCTGGGCGTGATCTGTCTGGGTTTTCATATTCGGAACAGCTTGCAGAGGAGGGAGAACAGCTCTGCTGAGACGCGTGTCCTCCGTGAACGCACACTAAAGTTTCTGTGCTGTCTGACTTGGGCGTTCGGAGGAGGAATGATAAATGTAACTGCAGCCTCGTCTTCTAAGGATACAACCACCTTAGCTGCACCCTGCCACACGAATATTGTAAGAAGCCATGAAATAGCAGGGGGGAGCCACTTTGCTGGGTAGCTCAAGGAGAAAACTGTAACCATGATAGAAATAATTACCCCTGTTTCAGAGACTGGGAGATGGGCAGGGGGGAGCCAGCAGCAGAGCTGAATACAGTATGAAATACTTACCTTCTGCCTTAGAGACTAAAGTGGAATGCAAGCAATTAGAGAAGAAGCTTGAAAGATCAAAGTAGGGAAAAAAGGTCCTTTTAAAGTGATAATCAATTATTGTTTTTAACTGACAGCAGGCAAAAGGCTACATCAAGCCACCAAGGAAGGATGTGGGCTTATACTGTCGGTTTTACTGTCCTGCCTCACGTTGGAGGTTTCCTTGGCTGGTTCATTAACCGAAAAGAAATACCCGGTTGGTATGAGAAGCTGAAAAAACCTTCATGGTGTCCATCCCGCAAGATATTCCCTGTTGCTTGGACTGTCCTGTACACTGGCATGGGGTAAGTTCTGCATACTGTTCCCTCTCTCTTCCTGCTGTTTCTGACACTTGGAAGAGCTGTCATTTCAAACTCTTCCCTTGGCTTTTGGGATATTCCTTGTACCAGAATCAGCAGGGCATGTCAGGTATTCTTATTCCCAGTAGATGAAGTACAGCCTGAGCCAAAATCTGAGCTGAGTTCCTCAGATCCACGCTCCCGGCAATGCTTTTGGCCAGGGACACAGCCCGTGCTCAGCTTTGTAAACAGATAGGAAAACCAGCCGCTGCCCTGGGGAAGCTGCACGAGCCACGCAGGTATGAGCCGGGCGATGGGTTCGAGAGCAGCGAGGGACACGGACGCAGCTGTCCTGCAAATCCCTGTTGCGAAACAACCTGACATGAAGAGACTTGGTCTGTATTAAGGGTTTATTCACTGCAAAACACTGATGTGTTTCCCTCTTCCCAGCTACGCCTCCTACCTGATATGGAACGACCTGGGTGGCTGCAGCAGCAAAGCTGTCGTCCCGCTGGGTCTCTACGGGGCTCAGCTGGCCCTGAACTGGGCTTGGCCTCCCCTCTTCTTCGGTGCACGGAACCTGAAGATGGTAACGTACCCAGCCATCCATCTGCTGGAGGCCTGTTTGCTGGTGTCCCTGCCACATGGGGTTTGGGGAGGTTTGGAGGTTTTCTGACTAGCATTATGCAACGGTAAAGAGAGCTGCAAGGAGAGCTGCAAGGAGAGCTTTTGCTCAGATACAGTTCACACCGCACCTGGTTCTGGACAATGGTATCAGTCCCTTCCACCCCTCGCCCTGCTCTTGCCGTGCAGATAGCCGGCCTGACCAGAGCAGGGCGGGAGATGAGGAACCCAGTAGTCCAGCTGCTGCATCTCCTAGTTAAGGATTCAGGGTTAGAGATAAGTCCTTCTGGGAGTCACGCCCTGCGCCAGCAAGCAGCAAAGTTAGCATCCCGGGGCGGGGGGGGGGGGATATTAGCTGCGAGTGGCTTATCGAGCAAATACAACGCACTGGGCACTGCAGAGCCCGTTAGGAAGATGGGCACAAAGGTAAGGGGCTGGGCTCGAGCTACGTTCAAAAAGCACTTACCTCAGGCGCCAAGGCCCAGAGGTGACGGAGGCACCCAGTGGGATTTATGTTTCCATCGGAATTTTGTCACGTTGTGAAAGTTTGTTAAGTGATAACAGCCATCGGTACTGACGTAATGACCTGTCTGCATAGGCATTATCAGCAGACGGGGGCACTGATGGTCATTAACAGTGTATTAATCTGCAGAACTCAATAATGAACAAAAAACCCCAACATTAGTCTTGGCTCCTGGCGTGATACATTCAGATCTCGCTGCTTACAGTTCAGAGCCAGGGTCCTGGGGTTTAGGATCCCTCTAGGTGACTTTTCAGTGCTAAACCTCCCCCATTCCTATTCCATCTCACCACCTTCAGTAGGACGGTCTGTTGTCGTGCTGGGGAAGACTGCTGCGCTTTCCCAAACCCCAGAGTCATCGTCTCTTCTCTCTGCTCCAGGCACTGATTGACATCCTGTGCTTGGACGGCCTGGCCATCGGCACGGTGTGCTCCTGGTACCGCATCAACAAGATCGCGGCGCTGCTGATGGTGCCTTACCTGGGCTGGCTGGCCATGGCGACTTGTCTCACGATCCGCATCTGGAAGGACAACCCTGAGCAAAAACCAGGGAAGAGCGAATAAAAGCAGGACAGAAACGGAGGCATTTTGTGAAACTAAACTATGCTGATGTGAACCACGATCTAATCATTTTGGGGGATTCATTTCGGGAACATGCCTCCTCCTCCCACCTTCATCGTGGCTGTGTAAAAGCAAGGTTTGCACCATGCACCGGTGTGCTCCTTTAAAGTAACCATCCTTAACCCGGGAACTATTTCCTCCAGCACTGTTGAGGTTTGGGGGCTACAGCTGTATGGTGACCTTAATGCTATCAAGTCAAATCCCATCAGCCAAATTAGGATCTCGATACCAGCATAATTCAGAGTAGTAGTTTGGACACCCCTCAAAACTGCTACCATTCCCCCAGAGAGCAGAACTTGGTCACACCCGTGGTAAATCCCATTTCCAGGCCAAAATCAGGGACCAAGCAAAAATGCCCTTCACTCATGCACACCCATTCTTAAGAACTCACTTGACTTTTTGCTATTTGTGCTGTTGCTTCATTTTCGCCTATCACCTGGTTCGTGCTTTACACCATTAACTTTTTATCTGTCAGCTACTGAGCAAGCAGTAATCTGCCTTGTTCTGCTAGTGCAAGGAGACTGGGCACTTTGACTTCTATTTGTGGAGCATCACACTTCTTGAGTTTCATGCTCCAAGATAAAGCAGCAATGATTAGAATGCAAATGCTTCTCCCAAGAGGAAATTTCTCTCTTCCACCTCTGTGTGCTATTCCTCACCAGAAAAGAAAAACTAACATCAGTGCCTTTGAAAAAAAAAGTACTTAAAATGTTTGTTTTAAGTACACACAAGAGTCTTTGTAAAATTTAAGAACTTGCTCACACTGCCTTGAAGGTTGTAATTATAGGATAGGCAAAAAGCCCCATACCAAGTCTGTCGGGTGTCTCACCCCAGAGTCTTTCCATTCCTGAATATTATTCATCAGGTCAGGTTAAAATACAAGTAGTTCCAGGAAAACGGGACTAAGCCATGACAGAATCAGACACAAGAGGTACATGGACCAGCCTTTGTCCATCCTTTATTCCAGCCTGATTTACAGATCTGAACCTTAGATGTTGTTGTCTACAGAGAATATTTACTACTATTTTTTAATTGACAGAAGCAATATCTGTGAAGAAAAGTGGTAGGTGGATCTTTCTGGCAGCTGACTGTGGATTAACATGTGTGGGTATACTTGCAAGGGGCGGGGGTAGGAGAGCTTAGCTGCGGATGTAAGATAAATTGTATTTGCTTTTAATAAAACCAAGCCACTTTCGTTTGGAGAAAAAATAAATCCAAGTTATTCTTGTTTTACCGATTTGGCGCTAGGTTTGCAAAAGCTCAAGGGATCCTGTCTGGAGCCCACGGCTTGTGCTCTGGCCCCAAAGGGAAGGGGATCGGCAGCGAGGCTCCGCAGGGCTCCAGCAGCCACCCTCATTCCCGGGCGCACGGTAGGAGTAAATGGGCTGTGTGGGTTTCGAGCCTAAAGGTTCCTTCAGGCCCTGCTCAGCAGAGACGCTCACTTGGGGATGCAGCCCTGTGACAGGCTCTGCCATCATGCTTCACCCACAGCTTCAAGGTAAGGAAGCTGATTTTTGGGTTTGGGGTCTCCTGAGTCATGTCAAGCCTCGTTGTAGAGACGCTGAATGTTCCTGGGCCCAACTCATGTCACCAGCAGAGCTGGGTGCTCAGCGTGACCGAAAGCTGGGGCCAAGAGAAACAAATACCAGTAGCTGAGAGCAGCTCAAACGTACAGTACCTTTTTAAAATGTGGTTGTATATCTTGTTCTGCCATTTTGATCCCATCCATTATTTTTCCCTTCTAGCTACAGGACACCTTTATACAGGACTGCTGCTGCAAGCACACTGCTGTCAATTCCTGAGTAAAAGCTGCATAGGAACCGGCCATTGAATAGATGTGGCTGTAAGCAGGAGCAGGACCATAAAGCATGAGCACTGCAAGCAGCACTAGAAAGATCATAAGCTACTTTAAAAAAGAGAAAAAAAAATCCTATATATTTCACGGCTTTACATAACTGTATGTTACCACTGAGCTTATTTACAGCGACGCCTCGTCTGTGTCTTCCAGAAAGCCACATGCCAAAGGACAGGAAGGCATAAATTATTTCTTCCTAAAAAGAAGCTAATATCTGGGCTGGAGATTCAATTCAGTGGAGTTCAGAATGATTTAGGGTGCCTGAACGTCATTATGCCTGTCTTTTCCTAGTTAGCATGGCAAAGCCACGAGGAATAGCGATGAGCAGAGCCACCTAGTGAAGCCAGGAGGGATAAAGCAAGTCTCTACAGTGATCTCTGCTTTTGAAAAGGGGAAGAGTATTATTGAAAGCACATTTAAGTTGGTAAGCGACTCTAGATCTGGTTCAAACCTGCAACATTTTAACACCTCCAAATTCAATATATGGATGCATATTTGATCGGCTTTCATAAATGAGTCCTCTTTCCCCTTCTTCCCATTTTTTTTCTGCAGATAGAGGAAAATCTGGAACGAAGAAGAATAGATTTTTTTGATCTTTTCATATTTGCCCTCCCCACTTTCCCAGCTGGTGTGACTAGCTGCGTTGTTCTTGCCTTCATTTCAGTTCCTCTTCCTTCCAGTCCACCTATAAATGCACCGATAGCTTCTCTTCGCTACTTGCACTTTCTTGCAGGCAGCAAAAATAGCAAATGTTCCTACACGTAATACACATAATAGCTTGAAATCAATTGACAAAGCTAAATTCAGCAAAGCACCCTCCTGTATTAATATTTAAAACATCATTTAGTATATTTGCTATTTAAACAGATACACTAAACCCCCTTGCATAAAAATAACTTTAATGACATTTCAAAGTCAGTCATCTAGAAAATTTCTCCGTTATTCTGTGCAGTGCAGACCAAAACCAGCCTCGGTGGATCCAGAGGGGCCCTGGTTTCCCAGCACTGCTGTGCTCCTGGTCACACGATGGCTGGAAGAAGCACGTGGCCACGCAGCCCTTGTCCGGATCCACCCCTGTTACAGACAGACCAAAAGGAAGAAGAAAAACACAAAATAAATCCAAAGCACAGTTAGGAACCTGGCTTGCTAAGATCCGTGGAATTTTGCCCCCGAGTGGGAAAGGGGATTTCAATGCACGAGCTCAGGGCTGCCCTCCCTGCTTCTTCATCCCAGGGGATCCAGAAGGAGCCCTGGGAAGTTTTGCTTATGCCAGCAGTAACCAGGCGGCGGGCAGGCTGGATCACCTCCGCAGGCACGCAAGGTGTTTCTCCAGCCCCGCCTGAATTAGCTGATGGAATGGATACCACGTCCCACCCAGCGTCAGGAACATTCATAACCCACGAGGGGCCGTGTCGCCGTCTACGGGATCCAAGCAGTGACTCAGACAAAGGCCGGGCATTCGTGACAGCTTTCATGGGGTCGTGGCATTTGGAGAGAAGAGCCACCTCTCGGATCACCATGTCTAATGATGATCCCTCTCCTCAAACTGCAGCCAGTCTTTCCAGAAAGACGTATTTGATATTAAAGTGATAGTTACACTTGATCTTAGCCCAAAGGGATAAGATATATCCCCTGGCTGCTGGATATACAATGTTTGTGCACAAACAAAACCTTCCCGCCTTTCAGTCCAGCCTCTTTTCCTAAGCCTTGTCTCATTCAATAACTTACCAGCTGTTCCAGAAAACACTCCGGCTTCAGTGGCAAGGAACTTTAATTGATTTGCTGATGTCTGGAGCTATGTTAAAAGATAGAGTCGAACGCTAGAGAGGATTTGCCGCTGCGCGCGTGTAAACTTCAGAGCTGACTACGGTTCGGCAGCTCTCCCCACCGCCCCTTCGTGAGCATGGGGTGGTGCAGAATACAAATTCCTGTGGCTTTCAGCACCTGCAGCGGGGCTGGGGCTGACCTTCCCCTTGAACCGCTCCCAGTAAAACTGCAGCAGAACCCCAGCAGGAAGGAGGTTGTGCTGCTTGGAGCTGTCATTAACTTCCAGTTGGGCTCTGAATGAACGGGATAGCCAGCAGCACCTGCCAACAGCCTCCTTCCCAGCTCTACAGCAGCGTGGTAATGGGTGTGCGAGGGTTGGGGACCATGGACCAGAGAGGCCCAGGCTTTAGCTGTGAAGATAAGGCAGGCAAGGAGGCGAGAGCATCGCTCATCTCGGCCTGCGCCCCGGCTCACTTCAGCTCTGGTGCGGTGCCTTTCATGGGGAGCTGCCACCCCGCACAAAGGGACGGGGGCACCGTCCAGGTCAAACCCACGCAGCGCCTGACACCAAGGGTTTCCTGCCCCTTCTTTTAAATCTTGGCAGTGTGGTCCTGCAGCGGGAGGAGGGGGACGGGTGAGAGCCTACAGGGGCCGAGGGCAGGAAAGCTGCCTCTGCACATCACTGTCAGAGTGTTTATTTATTTATCACGTAACGGTAGTTACAGCTGGAAAAAGCAGGAGGGGGATTGCTGCCAGACAATGTATCTAGGGAGATGTTTTGTTAGTGCCACCAGCTGTCCCCTTGGAATTGAGCACGTCTGAGCCATGACTCACACAGCCAGTGTCTTATTTCACTCTCGCATCTATCCAGAAATGTTCCTCCAGCCTGAGAACGCAATAAAAGCCTCCTTTTTCTGGCAAGGACTTTCACAGCCAGGTCTCTTCTACTGCCCCTTTGTGATCAGGAAAGTAAAACAGCCATTTTACCTTCAGGAAAGTAACTCCTGCTGCCATTAGAGGAACAGCAGGTGACCTGCCTGGGGGACAGGTCAAGGGAATACAGTACTTTCTACGTGAGAGACCTATTTAAGATGGAGAAAAAAAGTCATCAGACTGTACAGAGATGCCTCTGAAATCAGTGGAGAAACTATTCTGGACTTGGATGGATGCAGGATCAGACCTTAATATCCAATATTCCAGCAAAGCCAGAAAGCTTCTCCCAGAACAGGTTGTCATCTTAGCCTTGCCTCGCTAGCAGTCACCTTTGCTGGCAGCGTTCCCACGCAGACAGCTCTTCAAATCCTACTGCAAGTTGGTGTCTTGGAGGTCTGGTCCTCCCCATTACTTCATCAGACTCTGCTCAGGCATTCTGGCCTTCATGCCCCAACACAGTGAAGCCAGACCTTCTAAACCAGAGGAAGACAGACTGCCAGATGTCGCAGGACACATCTGCCACAGGACACAGAACAGCTTGGGTTTGTGCCACGGAGATGGAGAGGGCTCAACGGCCGATCCTGCGGCTGGGGTGCAGGGTTGAAGGTTTCCCCAGACATGAGGTGCAGCTGCTGAAGAGGATTATCTACGAGGGAAGAGTCTGCACCTACGGGCTGCATCCAGCAGGCTGGGGATGGGGAGAGGCCACGGGGCTATGCTGGAAAGGAGCGCGGTTTAGCCCTGGCTGTGGGGGAGCGAAGGGAGAGAGGCGACGGGCTGAGTCTCGTTCTCCGTGTGCGAGACCCGAGGTGCGTGCGGATCTCTTGGGGCTCCTCTGCGGCCGAACAGCGATTCCGCTGTGCGGGGCGCTCTGAGCAGAATGAAATTCATAGTCAACTAAATAAATCATTAAATCAGTGGGGAGAGGGGCAGGGTGGAAGGAAACCTCCATAAAAACGCTGGTTGGTGCGTGCAACGATTTTAGTTAACCAAAGTGCCATCGGGAGGTCCTTACGTGAGGCCAGCTGCACCCCTGGCGCCTCTCAGCACCCGTGTCCCAGCTCCTTCTCTGACCGAGCTGACAGGAAAAAAATTTCCATCGCTGGTTTCAGTTATTAGGCCCACGCACACACACCCTGGTACACGGGCACGCGCTTCGGGGGAACTAGGGTCACTTAAAAGCGACCGAACAGAATCGATCAAAGCTTTCATTCCTACGGCTCCGACGCAAAATGTCAGATTGACAGCAACTTGGTGGTGCCCTTTTATAATTCTGGCGCAGGCAGACGCTGCAGGGGGGTGGATCATGACTATTTAGTGCACTGCCCTAGATGGAGCTGCGAAGCAGCTGGAGAAGGGCTGGATAGAGGTAGAGTCTCAGTGCCACATTCCCGAGATTAGATTAGAGCTCAGCCCCGAACTCTGCAAGGGGGCCAGGCCAGTGAAAGCTAAAGGCTGCATGAAAGATGGGACCCTAGCCATCAAGAGCTTCCAAAAATAAAGAAAAGTGGGTCAGAGGGACTGAAAAAGGGCTGGAATGCCTCTTTAAAGTATAAGGGTAAGTAGGAAACAAGCTGTCACTCATCAAGAGAGGATTCCCATCCCCAAAAACACTGCCTGAAATGTCAAAGGTGAGAGTAATTGGACAGGGGAGCTGGGATTTGAGCATAGTTACCATGGAGTTTTCCGAGAGGAAAAACACTACACCTGCCCTCCGGGAAAGTATTTTAAGCTTAAAAATAAATAAAATTCTGCACCATGAAAATGAAAGATGTGTGTTCCACGGATAGGATGTCTTGGAACTTGTCAAATCCTTGATTGCGCTGTTGTCACAATACTCTCCATGCCAGCTGTGTCAGTCATCGAATAAACAACTTCTCATCACTAGCAAACATTGTGGGAGTAAAAGGGAGGGGGGCGCTGCTCTGTCCCCGGAACAACTGCATTTCAGTGACATTACTAACAAAAAGCTACAAAGGATATACATAGGTACACAAGTAGCACAGAAAGGCAGGCTGGTGTTAGCAAGGGGGCTCGAAAGAGCAGCCAGAACAAATTAAGTGCCCAATGGCCTAAATTTATTCCACTTTGTCATAGCGCAGATCCCCCCAAAGTCTCTAAAGAGCCGACTACAACGGTATCACGAAGACTGAGTTTGGCCTGAAAGCGGGTATTCACAGCTATTTGATTTCTGTGGAATACAGTTTATCTTCCTCAAACTAAGAGCAGGTTTTCCACTAAGAACAGACTGAATGCTAAATCAAATATAGCTTAATATTTCATATTTATCCAAATCTTGATGACGGTGCGTTCTGGAACAAAGTGCAGAACCCAGGATACTGGAGATTTGATTTCCAATATGCTTTGGCTAAAACATGAATTCTGCACAGCTACACATTTTCCATTTACTTTCACCCTCATGGCATAGCAGGATTAGTCGCTCAGAAAAATCTTACTCAGGTTTTCATTAGGCTTGGCTCACATGGGATTTATACAAACTTTAAATGATTTAAATTTAGAGTGAGAAATTGGAAGAATTTCACATAATCCTGAAGAAAAAAAAAATAAATGAGACAACCTCCCCAACACAAACACAAAACCAACTTTTTTTAGAGCTCATGTGAAAGCTTCATTCCCCCTGAGTATCCTTCTAAGTTACCACAGCCTCCTCAAGAAATCTGCTTGATGCAGTGCCGAGCAAATCAAACATCCCAAACTCGTGTCGATAAAATCTTTATAGTCCTTCTCGTTTCTCTGTGCACGAGAGGCAGATTCCATGCCCACGCTAGTTCAGGCAAATCCCAATAAGCAGCTCCTTACCAGAACATCTCCAGTCCTCTGTCCTTGGCACGCTGCTGACACCAGTCCCAGTTATTACAGCACAATCACGCACACCTCGCTGCTCATCACACCTCCACCGCAGGCTCTCATCTGTCCGATTCCTTGGCTCCAGTGCAATCACTCGTTCAACATCTGCATCCTCTGCAGCAGCAAAGGTGAAAGAACCAGAGAAATAAGGCAAGAATCACTGAGCCCAGCAGTTCCCAACTGCTTCCTCTTACCCAGCTACGCTGTCGCTCCCAGCACGCTGGGCACTTTTCAAACATTCGGGCAACAGAAAGGAAAAATACAGAACAACGTGCAGATGCTCAGCCCATGCACTTGGAATTGCCCTGCACCAGAAACACTATCCCACTGTGAATTATAAAACTGACTTTAAAATATCTGGGAGAAGGTTCTGGCTTGCATTTACACCAGCACGATCGGACACCAGCTTCAACAAGCAAGATTTCACCCTGTTCAACTCCTGGTTTTAGTGGCCCTGCACGGATGAGCACGGAAAGGCAGATCTCCTGCTCCTCTGAGCACTCCTGCTGTGACACTCCAGGTAGCCCATGAGGCCAAATCCACCAGCAATGGGGATGTTTCAGCAAACCACATGGGGACTGCCCCTTTCCCCTCTTGCCTGAGCCAAAACAGTGGTCCTTCAAGGTCAGCAACATAGTAAACTGGCAAAAGAAGGTAGATGGAAAAGCTGCCAGCTCTGCATCTTGCCAGCTGTCACACTAACGGATAAACAGATACTTCCAGGATTTTCCACCCATTGCTTAACCCGCCCACAGTGAAGTCGTCACTTAATTTTATGTTAAAAGGGGAGCAAGAGGGATTGTTAAAAAAGACCTAGAGAAAGCAAGGGAAGGAGGCGACATCTGAGAGCCCTGGGTCATCCTACCCCATCCAGCCTCTATCCTTGCTGCTTTGTTCCATATTTAGCTCCCGACAACTGTGCCTAGCGCAGGAACTCCCAGCTCTGTTTTTCCCTCCTCCTTCTGCTGTCTCCTCTCCCTCAGAGCTCTCAGAAATTGCTCTTTCTTTTCCCCAGCGGCCATAACTTTAATAGTGCTACACTAAGAAGATGGCAGAAAAGCAGGAGGAGCCCAGCAACACCCAGAATGGTGAACCTGACAACGCAGAGGAGGGCGAGGAAAAAAAGAAGAAGAAGTTGAAGCGGGAAGACCTGCCACCATTTGAAATTGTGACAGGGTAAGAGGTTTAGTTATAAATATGAGGGTGCAAGATAGTGAAGCGGGGGTGTTCAAAGGTGTCTGCCTCAGCTCTGACGTTGGGTCATTAAAGACAGCACCCTCAGCCCGGGCACTTCTGAGTGTTCTGAAATGGTGTAAGTAAGGCTTTCATTGTTGGGGGTTTCTGTTAAAAGTTTTGCCAACTTTTTTGAATACCCGCTTTCAGGCCAAACTCAGTCTTCATGATACTGTTGTAGTCGGCTCTTTAGAGACTTTGGGGGGATCTGTGCTATGACAGAGTGGAATAAATTTAGGCCATTGGGCACTTAATTTGTTCTGGCTGCTCTTTCGAGCCCCCTTGCTAACACCAGCCTGCCTTTCTGTGCTACTTGTGTACCTATGTATATCCTTTGTAGCTTTTTGTTAGTAACGTCACTGAAATGCAGTTGTTCCGGGGACAGAGGCCAGATTCACACCAGGCAGGCAGACAAATCTGTTTGGTTTAGACAAGCAGGTCTGTTTCCATAGTGGTGACTGATTCCCTTGCAGCACAAGTAGTCCCGCTGACTGCAACGGGATCACTTGCCTGATGATATCGGGATGGAAGGTACTGGCCCTTGATGAGCACTGAATATTGATTTCTTGGTGTGATCAATGGCTCTTGCCTGAAAGTTTCTCTATCTGAGGATTAGGAAAAATACTCCTGCTACGGCTGATTTGCTTTATGGACGTAAGGGACTGATTTTTCAAGTGAGCTGCAAGTCCACATTTTCAAGGGCTCCACAGCTGGAACCCAACTTTCAAAAAAGCCTAACTCACAGAAAGCCACCAAAACAACAGGCAGTTTTCGAGAGAAAAAAGCAGCAAGCAGCTCCTCTTGCTCCAGGGAGCCTAGCCTTTGAAAAAGGGCAGATACAACAGAGATCTACTAGGAAGCTGAACTCTGTCAGACCTAACTGACAGCTGCAACTAGGAAAAACTCCGTAATCTGCTACCTCTAAGCATTTCAAAATGCTCACTGTAGTCATAGCAAGATGCCCTATGTCATTCTTCCCTCTGGTCTCCCTCAGCAGTCACCAAGGCCGTGCTCCCAGCGGGTAAATCAAACCCACGATTTCTTCCAGCTGCTTGAATGTAAAGCTCAGGCCAGGCTGTAAAATCCCACTTGGAATCCTTCTTCCTGTGACATGGCCACTGGTAAGAAAGATTCTGCAAGTAAAATTTGGCTGGCGTTTCTGAAAACGATGCACGGGGCAGGACAGTACCTGTGTCTGATCTCACGCAGTTGGGCCACAATCCTGCACAGGGGTGAAAACATTTTCTTCTTAAAATGTGTCTGCTCTGAAAAATCACTTCTTGGGGTGAGGCTGTTCACAGCTTTTGGTCTCTGTCATACACAATCATAGAAATAATATGTCTGCCAGAGCAGTGACTTAAGAAAAGCGTGTCCCTCTGCTAGGAAGGGAGCTAAGACGCCAAAAATTGTTTATATAAGTCACTGGACCAACAAGACATGTGGTGACAACTTCTAGACACTTAAGGCATGTACTGAAATGAATGACAATGAGGAAATTAGATTTTTCAGCCTTAGAACACTCAACTTGCAATTAGAAATGCTAAGGCATTGGGCACTATCTTCAAACCTTGCTAATCCAAACGACCTGTGTAGGAACTGGTGTGCTAATCATGGATGAAAAACACCTCCTTAGTGCCATCCTGCAATGAAATTATTTGTTGAAATGACAAGAGTGTTGCAGAATTTGACAGGACTTTCCACTCTGGAAAGGCGGCAGCAGGAACGCCAGGGATGACATGTGCTTGCAGAAAGGGGCAACGGTCGGAAACCTTGACCTGCCTCGAGGCTTAGGAGCGAGCTGCCCTGCTGGAACAGCACCGGGGCAGAGGGACTGGTGTGGGAGCGGCAGGTGATGCAGGGAAGCCTCAGGTAACGCTTTTCCTGGGATGAGTTAGAGCCTGTGCTATGGCATCTACACACACTAAGCTGGTCCCAGCTGATTTTCACATTCTATACCAATACCAAGCACGACAGGAGTTTAAGTTTCTGAAATGAAAGCGTTCAGACGTTTGGTGAGGGACGACAGTGCTGTCAGTATGTGAGCATTTATGCAGTCCTCATCACAGCATTATTTGGAAAGTGCTTCTAAATATCTGATAAATTCTGGTAGGAATCACGACTAAGCTTCCTCTGATTATTTGTTACCAACATGCTGGCTATTAAAGGCGAGAATGAGGAAGTAAAGCTGAAATCCTAAATGACACTGGAAAAGGTACAGAAAAGTCCAGCAATTTTTACTTTCATTTTAAGAAGTGTATGCTGTGAGTTTAGACCGTGCCTCAACCTGGTACGATCACTGTTTGGATTTTTCTAATTATTTACAATTTTCAGCCAATAAAGCCAGTTATGTGAACAATGAGAAAACACAACTGCAACTGAGGAAGCACTTAAATTCAATTACATTGCAATTCAGTTTTAGCCCTTGGATTAGGGGCATCTTATGACACACAGCCAAGTTCTCAAGCTGTTGCTTATAGCTCTGAGGAGTCTGGCTTACGAGACAAATACCGGGAACCCTATTACTCTGTTTAAGAATATTAACCCCTTTTTTGTCAACATTTGGCTCAACACAGCCCCGGATAAGTCTAAGCCCCATCTGCGTACTGACATTTAAGCAGACACATTTATTTACACTTTCTGCAGGGTGTAAATGAGGCTCCTTCTAGCAGCGATAAAACCTTGGTTCCTGTTACTGTTGATCATTACAGGCTTTCTATAATCAATGAGCCCAGCATGAATGAATGTGTTTATCTGGGAACAGCTGTCAAACAGCAAGCAAAAGGACACTGGTTTATCGGCTCAAATAACCTAAGACCACAGTATAAATGGTCATTGAACAAACGTTTAAATTTAAAGAATATGTCCTACTCGTTTACAGCATCTTTTAGATAATCCCGTATTTTTGTTCTCTCAGTAAAAGTTCTCATTCTCTTCTCCTACCCAGCACACAGCAGCGCCGGGTCCTGCTGGGCAGCTGCTGTATTCCTCCAGCCCACCTTATTTCAGCAAACTTAAAAGCACATTATCTGTTCGGTCCAGTGCCATTCTTACAGACTGAGGCTTCTGTCTCAGAGCTTCAATCTTTTTCATCTCAATATGATCTAACAGATGACAAAACACTTTGCTACCCAGGGCAAACACCCCGATAAATTACATTTGAGGCATTTAGAAAATCCCTAAAGAAAATCCCATTAAATGGTGATCTTCAGAGAAGGAGAACGAAGATTTCAACTTTTACCTTCCCATACACCGTGAACGAGTTACGTCACCACTGGTATCTGACTGTCAGAGCAGGTGATCTCTTAAGAGCATTATGACAGTTCAGTGCTTGTAAGCCGTTTTTAAAAGAACCTTGCATACACATAAAACTTACCTGCGAGTCTTACACTGAATAGGATGCCTTTACTGGAAATGGCAAGAAAAAGTCACTAATTGCAAGAAAAAACAAAAGCAGAAAAGCAATTAGCCCAGTCGTTGAAATATCTGGTATTTGTGTATTTTAATAGATTGTGAAGTCGCATGACAGACCACACAATCTTTATGTTTAGCATTTCTAGCAGTACAGCTTCCGGCATCAGAAAATAAAGAGAACGGAACTCGCATCTCCTAGGCATTTTGTCAGCATTATCTTCCCTTAATTTTGTAACAAATAAAAGGGTAAAATAGAGATAATAGTCACAGTTGTACACCACCTGTCATTCAAACATGGGAAAACGGACTTGCCACGAATTAGTCATTTCCTCAGCAACAGCCTATTCAAAGCTAGACTTCAGTTACCAAAGAAGCTGGCTTAGTCTGCTGTAGTAGTTGACAGCGCTACCTCAGGGATGTTATTTTGACGCTCAGTTGTTTGCAAAGAGTTTTGATCTACCCCAATGAACAATACAACTACGATACTTTGCTTTGCAGCAAGTTATCAGGGTCACCCGCCAAGGATGCTGCAACTCCGAGGCGAGGTGACGCAGCACACGGCCTTTAAGCACGTACGCAGCCTCACGGTACACACGGCTTGGTCTGGCCCATTCTTTCACCCCTGAATCACTCACGAAGGGGCTTTCCAGTTACTCACAGGACCAGAGACACCTTGCCCAAACCCCCGCCGCTGGGAAGAGTCACACAGCAAGGTCTCAGCTGAGCCCTGGCAGGACAGAAGTTTACAATTCACACTTGTGCTGAAACGTCCTCCCCGCTCTGGTTTACGCGGGATTAAGCAGATTCTTGCTAACTAGCACGCACAGCTCATTGGTGGCCTCTGTATCCAGGATCAGCAAACTTTCCAAGCGCTCAGCCAGCTGCTTACAGACTTGGAAAATGCCCTTAGCTTTGTTTGTATTCGTTATCAGAAACTTATTAATTAAGCTGATGTATATTCCATGTTGCTAGGAGGACAGATTTAGATGAACATCCCAGATAATCTTAGACAGACACCGAGATGATAAGCAATAAAATCCGTCTAGAAGGCCTGACTAAACACACCTCTGAGTCAACACATCCTGGAACAGATTGCTGCTGTTTGAACGGGTCACCAAAACATACCGACTCACTCTCACCACTGATGTAAGCGCTTTGCAGTCAAGGGAGTTAAACCAGGAATGAACTTCCACGTGACTCTGATGTGCTACACCTAAATACATGATGTTGTTTTAAAATAACTTATTGTGGCCTTACAAACTTAGCTCTGAAACAGGCCAACGGGTGCCTTATGTCAGACCCAACATAGCTGGACTTCAAAGACATGATTTTTTAATGAATGATTAAATCATTAACCAGAGAACCACTCGTTATCTAGGATATAAAGCCGGAAAAGTGCTATTCTCAGAAGCATGAGAACTTATTTTTTTGTCTCAAAGAAGAGAAAGGCATTCAGGGAAGAGGCAGAATGCTAAATTAGAGCCTGATAACGCTCTTTATTAAAATCAGTGGAAGTCTTGCAATTCATCTTAAAGAAAATGAGACTCACTGTAGCAGGTAACCAAGTCATCCAACATAAGGGAACAGAGTTCAAAATGCTAAGGAAAGGAAGTTAAAAGTAGTCTTTCTGGCTAGCTCTGGAATTGTACAAGCCAGTGCAAATTTCCCTTACCTAGGCTTGTGCAAGCTCCCAATGCAAACCGGAGAACCCCAGACCCATTCACATGCAAACAGCATGATTTATTTGCTCATTAGTGAAAATAAAAGTCTGTATCCACATTGCTGCTTCTCATTAATACCCTGCCAGCTAAAACAGGAAGAGCACGAAAGGCTCCCAAAGAGGCTTTTCTACTGTTAAGTCCTGTCTTGTCCAGATCTCATCTAAGTCGAATTGAACAACGTAAGGGTTTCATTGTATTGTTTAAGCAGCAGCTGAAAACCTGCTTCTAGTAAAATTTCTGAAGCTAGACTTCTAAACTTCCACTGTCAGGAGTCAGTGATATGTGAAAAGAATTACAGTGGTCCTTGACTGACAGGAGCAGTAGATATTCCCAGTGTAGATGCAATTCTATGAACCAAACTGTTTCGACTTGTACAGCTTGTTGCATTTGGAAGACTAATGATCTCGCTCTCCCGGTACAAAACACAACTGTGCCAACCTAACCGCATCGACTCTCACGCCATTTGGCTGGCACAGTACATTGATACTGCAAGTGAAGTTGTTCATCTGTAAAATCATGTGCTGGGAAATCCAAACCAGAAGTGGAAACTGTAACTCCAGGCCTTTTACTGTGAATCTGTGCAGCAGGCCCAAATGGACCCTAGATACTACTGTAGTGCCATAAAATATTAAATAGAGAGGGTGTTCTTTTGTGTTTTAACTTTCTCAGAAGCCAAAAATGCTACAGGACTTGCGCAGCAAGAAAATTCCTGGCTGTGCTAAGCCAAGTATGGAATATACACATACAGAGAAATTTCTGAAACTTTGTAAGTGGCATTAACCATTTATGGAAAATTTAAACTTTAATACATTATTTAATATTTATTTAATAACTGTTATTTTTAAACACAGCTAAAACAGCTTGACAACAGCTGTAACTTACTCCGAGTTATGTGTTTAGACAGCGCACCATTTCCCATTAGTTTCTAAGCAAAAAGCCATTTGCTTACAGTACGTAATGTAGTATTTGCAGCCAGGTATTACTGGAAGAACTCCAAGGGCCTATTCCCTGGTCTTTCTGCTCAGAATTCCCCTTCCTGTCCCGCCGATTTGCACAGAATATCATGGGGCTTTTCACACAGTCCTGGCAAAGCCTTATCCTTTGCACTCTAGAGGAAGACATCCCATAATTTTAAAAGGCATCAGATGCAGCTCCTCATGAACCGTCCCTATTCCTGACCTGCAACCCTCCCACATCGTCACTGTCCCCCACACCAGCATTTCCCACCAGCGAAGTGACAGAACCTTCACTCGTTGTTCCCTCGTTACTAAGCGAGCACAACACACTGATCTTGATTCTTTCCACTCTTTTCCATACCACTCCCTTCCGCCGTCTCTGGAGACATCTCGTGAGAGGTTGCATCACAAATTGTTCTTTCCTCTCAGCAGAGCGATGCTTTGCCACTCACTCCTGCAGCCTCGTTGCTCTCCCCAATTAAAATTTCCAAGAGTGAGACTCTCTCCTGACCTTTGCTCAGCGTACCCCCTGGAGAGGCCTGACATTATAATCTGACTATAGATGAGACAGGGATGAATAAGACACTTACTGTTTTACAAAGATTCATTATTGCCTCACTGGGAATATCAAGGTTATAGGTCCACCTAAAGCTCAGATGAGAGGAGTACAACACGCCAGAAGATTACTAGTGTGTAATAAATGAAATGTTGTGTTACTACTTCTCATTATTTCGCTTTGGCTACCCTGTGAAGTCTTCACTCCCACCCTCTCTAGCATTTAGCAGGTCACAAGGCACGTTGTCAGCGCTATACTTTTCATCTTTCCACCCAGCACCCTTCAAGTACCAGTTCCTGTACTGGTGTACTCCAGAGGTAGATGCTGCAGGGGGCAATCAGGGAAGCCTGGTACTCCATAACGAACAGGTCCTATGACACGATGCAGCTTCCCTTTGTCACCTCTGCAGTCAGCAACACACAAAAGCTATATGCAGTATTTTACGGGTTTAATGTTAATTTCCCGAAATAACAGCAGATGACCTTGTTTGGGTGAAAGGGGACTGCAAACACATTACTCACTGCCATGATTTGCTTTGGATTACGCTTATTTAGAAACCCAGAATGGAAGAGGCACACAACAAATGAAAAGTTTGTGAAGTTTATCAGTAGTATCCATGAGACAGCTACCAAACTTCAGTAGGAAATACACGTTTTCACAGCAAAGTTAGATTTGATTTCAGATATTTTATTAAACTGAAGTCACAACATAATCCTGCTGGATATTAGTACTCAACTGATATTGGAAGAGTAAAACTAGAACATGTGAAAACTGCAACTAGTCAGACCCTTGCCTCTGCTCAGAGGAAATCCAGACTGCAAAAGCACTGGGGGTAAAACGTTAATTAGCAATGCCAGAGTTATCACCCTAACAATTTAGGGCAACAGATCTCGCAGATTAACATTGCAACGCCACGCTGAAAGAATTATGTTAATGGCCTAGAAAAGAGAAGAACAGTTCAGCCTACAGGTGCATTAAGACTAGGAGAATGCAAATTGCTGTCCCTCTCTACCAACAGTAAATTATCATAGTCTCAAGAAATACATTTCAGAAGCAAATACCTCAACGCAGATACCAGAAATTCCCAGTACAAGTTTGTTAAAATTAAGTGAAAAAGCCTAGGTAGCGAGAATGGGCTCGGAAGCCTCACCACACAGCAAAACTAGCTGGGTATCTTGTAATGGATTTTTATCCTCCTATTAAAAGGCATCTCCTTTCAATACACGGAGAAACACAGCCGTCAGATGCAGTGACTTGTCCAAGATCACAGGCAGGAACTAAACAATGCTGTAACCCTTTTTACCTCCTCTGAGATGCTTCTCTCCACTCTCTATAGGGAGCGCCTCCCAGCCATATTTTTCAAATTCCAGTTCAGGAACGTGGAATACAGCTCAGGCAGGAACAAAACCTTCCTGTGTTACGTTATCGAGACCCAAGGCAAAGAGTCAGTGACTTCTCGGGGTTACCTGGAAGACGAGCACGCAGCTGCCCACGCAGAAATGGCTTTCTTCAACACAATTTTACCGAAGTGTGAATCAAGCCTCCGCTACAACATCACCTGGTACGTCTCCTCCAGTCCCTGCGTGACCTGTGCTGATCGGATAACAGAGACCCTCAAGAAGAACAAGAACCTGCGTCTGACCATCATGGTAGGGCGCCTCTTCATGTGGGAAGAGCCAGAGATGCAGGCTGCCCTGAAAAAAATGAAGTCAGCCGGCTGCAAGCTGAGGATTATGAAGCCTCAAGACTTTGAGTATGTCTGGCAGAACTTTGTGGAACAGGAGGAAGGGGAGGAAGCAAAGGCTTTCGTGCCATGGGAGGACATTCAAGAGAACTTCCAGTATTACGAGGAAAAGCTGGCTGAGATTTTCCACTGAAGCTCACGTGAGTGAGGATTTCTACTTGGTCACCTTTCTCCTTGTATTACTGTCACAGGCTCCTGGTTTTTTTTTCCTTCAGGTTGCTAACCACATAACCCAGGAGCTGCTACTCTCATACGTACCTGGCTGGGTTTGCCTGCATGTGGATACTGAAAATAACCCTACGTAGTACCTTACCCTTCCAGGGTAGTAACGCTACGGTGGGCTCCCCCACAGCAGACCCCTACGGGATTTACAGCTGGGTTGGTTGGGTTTTTTTCCCTTCTCAAAGCAAACCCCTCCAGGAATAAAGAATAAAAAGGTACAACAATATCACTTCATTGTTCCCCACGTGCATGATACTCAGGACATGTGTGGAAACAGTGAGAAGAATATAGAGAAAAGGGGATTTCTCCCACCCCCCAACGCCTAGCCCTCTAGAAGAACAACCAACCACTAAAGGAAATCAGTTATCACTGCAGAATTCCCTGCTTTTAAGGGGTACTCAAGAGTCACCTGTCTAAGCCATAAAACATGAAAGCATGTGAAGCTTCTAACACATCTCTCTTTTGCCTTCCCCAGGACCAATTCAGAAAAGATCTATGAAGAGAAACGTGACAGATTTGGACATCTGGGACACTCCCGCTTTCCAAAGCTTTGATTCCAGCAGGATGGAGCATCAACTTCTGGAAGACTAGGCCGCAATGGACTACAAATACACATACAGCACAGATCTTTGGTGTTTGGGATTTATTCTTTTTGGTGTATTTTGTTCTTTCCTTCCCGCCCCCTGCCCCAAACAAACCCATGCTGCCTCTGCTGATAGGAAAAAAGAAGGCAACATACTGTGTGGTTAAAGGCTTGAGCGAAATGGATTGCAGTGGACCCCCAGGGAACACTGTAGGCCTCACACACTAGGACTCCTTTACAAGAAAAGATCTTAGAACAAAGCTGCCAAATAGATAAATACATTCAGAAAGTACATACTCCATAAACATAAAAAAAAAGGGATTTAAGATTAAAAAAAAGTTTTCTTCCACTGTCCTCCTCAACAATCAGAGCTGTGATTTACATTAGGGCTAACTGGTCTGTTCTAAATTATGATGGAGCCCCAAGTGCTTGATTTGAAATACATCAAATACCTTTTCCCCTTGTTCAACGATGTTTGTGATCTAAAACCGGGAAAAGCAAAGTGAAATAAAATTGGAAGTCACTGCAAAAGCCTATAGCACTGTTTATTCCTTCGTCTCTATTTGCAAGAGGTCCTAAATTTAATCTGACAAGTGAGACATCCTGGGACAGCCACGTATGAAATATTCCATAGCTGAATGCAGCACGATGAGAAGGGAGAATTACTATATGCCAAAAAAATTTCAGGAGTACAGACAAGTGTGGGAGACAGAGAGAGAGAATATGGGCGTATCACTTTCCATACAAACCAAGGCACAGACCAAACACGGGTCACAGGGACACGCATCAGCTGAGACACCGAGTCCGAGGGGGTTTGTTCTCCCAGTCAGGCCATGTTGGTTTCTCCTGCGTGGTCACAAGCCAGAATGGTGCTGGACACACACACACACAAAACTGCTGATGCACCCGTCTCTCACCTCAGACAACTGCACTACATTCTGGCATAAATTTTCAAGGCAGAAAAACCAAGCAGCAATGAGAACACCTTTGTGAAGCCACTGCGGATTTCATCTCTTTGCCACTAGGTTTAGAAAACCAACATCAATAAGCAAAAGAACCAAATCAATGAGCAGACTTCACGTCCGCTCTCAGTCAGCTCAGTACTCCAAGTTCCTACTTGCCTTACTGAGTTTATTTTTTTTTCCAGTTGTGTATTTAGCTACAGCAATTATCCACCAAAAACAAGTTTACAAAGGATGGTCAACAAACAGGGAGAGTAATAATATCAAGCTCTTATAGACACAAGCAGGATTCACAGATCTGCATCAGCAAAGAAACCGCACGATACAGATTAACTCGCAACGCGCAGAACAGAAAACACTGTTCAGTTCACAGCAAAACCAAATCAGGACCCTGTGTTATGCTACAAACTTCTCAACTGTTGCGTCCTATCTTTCAGGTTTATTCAACATCTCCGGCGTTTTTCTGGGCATTCAGTATGAGAGAAGCCAAAAAGATCTGTTGTTATGGGAGGGCAGGGAAAACCAAACATAAAGGAACCGCGGAGAGTGTAACAGTTCCTCAGTACTGGAACTAAACTTTCAACAAATCCCGTGTTTACCAACGATCTGATGAACCGTGTTACTGATTTGCTTTTGCTATGGGTGACATCAAACATCAACCTACACATAACAGCTAAACTACAAACGCAGTAAAAAGAACCACAACCCCCAAACCTTGAGCTCCATACTATGTCTTTTTACTGCACATCATTCCTTCACGTGTGGGTTCTCAGAAAAGGGGGTCTGGCAGGGTACAGCAGTTACACTGTACCAAATGCACCCACAAGGTGTCTGTGCACACCTCCAGCACTCCCCTCCAAACCCCAGCTTTCTCTAGTGCACACCCACCACGCCTACACAGGCATGTTTTTCAGCAGGACCGTGCTCTGATCTGACAGCAGGGCACTGAAGAGCTATTTAGTGTTGCCAGCGGGATTCTTAGCGAGTACAACCTCATCACAAAAAATTCTAATTGTGGCCAGAAGGCAGAAATTAAGTTTTTAATCCTGTAAGAAACAGAGTAGGTAAACTGCATGCCAGGTATGAACACTGCAAGAGAGAAAAAAATAGTGACAGGGCTCCGCAGCTCATCGTTATCAACCCTAACTACAAACCAACAAATACCTGAGCAACAGACAGCTCCAGTTTCACTCTGCACAGGAACTGTGAGCTCTACGTAGAAGCTCTAGTGCAGGCAGGTGCTCCGTGGAAGACCAGTGACATCTGGTGGCTTGCTGGGACAGACCGGGAACTCCCTGAGGGTTACAACACGCCGGCCTTCATAGGCTCCCTCCACACTGTACCCCAAACTGGCTGCTCTGGAGCTTTTTTTTTTTTGGTTGTTTTTGTTAAAAGCCACTGCCAACACAAGAGTGAGCTACGCTCAGACGAAGGATGTGCTCAGCATGCAGTTCCCCCCCTCAGCAGTTAACAGGTTTCCACTCCTGAAAGCAAGAGAAATGGAGCGAGCACTCTTTGAACTCTTTTGCTCACAGAGTATAAACCGTGATCTTTATATCCGTGTCTTCAAACACTTCCCCAAGTATTGCTGAAACTTTATTCCAATCCAGGCCATCAAGTCCACAGCCAATCCTGGAAAATAAGACATTGAAACCGCTGTAACAGCCTCTTTTGGGGCATATTATGAACCACTAGCCCTTTAAGCAGCTACAATTTTATGTGGCACTAACTCAGCTCACCATAAATCAACATAATGCAGTTAAAAATCAGGAAACAACCAAGCCTGTGTGCTCTGCTATCATTTAAACACACTGGGAAACGCAAATTTCATTTGCACAATTGAACAGGAGAGTTTAATAGAAAGTGGATACTTGAACTCCTATTTCACAGCAGGGGATCATCTCTCAAACATCTTCCTATGCAGGAAACATTGAAGTATTTACATCACAGTAGCTCATTTTCTTACCTAGGCATGGAAATGTCAGTTACTCCATTGTTTAGACAGTGAGATTTCATGGCTTCTAAACTCTGCCGCATAGTCTCGTACGTGGGTTTGTGAGAAACTTTCTTCTTCGTAATCTAAGTACAAATGTACCAGGTCAGTTGTGCCTTTGCCATTATTGCTGCAAGCTACTTTCTTTTTTTAAAAAAAAAAAAAAACCACCACATTCCACTACACTCAAACTCCACACCCAGACTTGCTGCTGTGAAGAGAAAAGGCTGGAAAAAGAACCTTTCACAGCTTACAACAGTGTAATTTAGCAGCTCGTTCTGTCCATTTAAGCTTTAAATGCCCACAGGCAACACAGCTTGGCTTCTCCTCAACTAGCAGTATTTGACTAATAGGTCTCCCACCTCTTACTCAGAAGAACATCCTCAAAACCCCACAACTATTAAAGCCCTCACCATCAAATCTAATATGATTTAGTCACAGGGAAGTGCCTGAGTCACGTCCCACTCTTACCAGGTAGTAAATGTATCTGTCCTCTCTCTGGAGAACTGCCACCTCCCCGGTCTTCTTTTCTAAAGTGAAGAGGAGAGTATTTTAACAACAATTACACTCCACTACATAACTCCCCCTGCACCCCAAGTAGCTTGGAATACCCTTACTGCTGGAAATCAAGGTTTTCCCTTCAGCTCCTGCATGTCCACCCCACGTGTATCACTCACGTTGATCCAACAGCTCTTGCACGCCTCCAAATTTTTTCTTAAAAAGCACGGCTATGCCTGCACCCATGCGACAGTCCTCGCTGATGCAATGCGCCAAAGCGTCCGTCTGGGGGCAGGAGAAAAGGTCTCCCTTAACACACTTGATCTGGAAAACAGCACAAACAGAAGGGTAAATAAAAATATGCTGCGTGCAGACTCAGGCAGCAGGGAATGGGGCAAGCTTGTTCAGGGGAGCTTCAGGCACTGAGTTACGATGCAGTTCTCAAGTAAATGAGTTGGCACGCGTGAACCAAATGTACAGATCAGAGCAGTTATGAGGGCCACGTGCCAGCTCAGCAGTTAATTTTACAAAATCAGTGTTTAAAAAAGAATTATGTAATAGAGAGGACAACTGGATTAGCGCACAAGTTCAGCACACTATCAGGGTGTTAGTGCTGGGTATCTCCAGACATTTAGTTAAGCAGGTAAGCTCTGTGCTGTTGTACAGTATCTGCACCACCAGCACAAGCAGAAAACCATAAGTTTAGCAGCATCGGCCACTTCCCTCCCAAAAGCGACATGGCACAGCCAGCTGCCACGTCATTAGGGGGACAGGAAGGTCTCTTTACAGCATCAGCCCAGATAACCCATTTTCTACGCACTCTCTCCTCCTGATCCTTGGAGAAGTGGGTGGCCATGGTAACGTGGGCTATGGTGAAGCCTCCTGCAGCTGGAAAGACGACAGAGAGAAAAAGAGTTATTAGGAACCCCAAACTACGCCATAAGCTGCTGTACCAGAAGGTGCAAGGCTGGGCCTGCTTTATCTACGAGACAGCTGGGACAATCAAGATACCCCCTGGGAAGAGAAAAGGAGGCAGCCAGCACCCCCAAAGCGTGGCGTAAGCTTTCCCGCTGCAGCCCCACGGCGCCAGCCCACGAGGTGCGAGGAGGCCCCAGGCCGGGGTCCCCACCCAGCGGCCTTCCATCCTCCTCCAAGCCCCCCCCTGCCCCTGCAGGAAACCCTTCCGCAGGCCGCACCCGCGGGGGCGGTGTGAAGAACGATCCGCCGGGCCGGGGCCTGCCCCACGATGAACCTCCCCAGAGCCGCCCACATCAGCCGGCCCGGCCCGGCCCAGCCCGGCCCTGCTGCGGCTCCACCACGGCGGCCCTATCGTCACGCGAAAATGGCCGCCGCTGCCCGCCTCTCTAGGCAGCGCGGGAGGACTCCCTCTCTATGGTACCCGCCGAGAACATTCCGAAAGCCCACCTCCCGCCGCCCCGGCGCACGCGCAAGGCGCTGAGAGGCGGAGCCTAAAGGAAGACGAGAAAAGGGGTGGAGCCGCAGTCAGCGCTTGCGCACTGCTGGCCGCGGCGGCCCCGGGAGGCGCGCGCACTGCCTGCGGCGCAGGCGCAGTAGCCGCGGGTGGGCAGGGCGCGGGTGGGCGGTGCCTGGCGTTAAGGGCCGCGATGAGGGAGGCGGGGCCATCCGCGGTGGGCGCAGCCGTGCGCCTGCGCCGCTCGTGCCCGCCCCCTCCTTTGCCTTTGTTCGGGGTTGGGCGCCATTTTGCGCGGCGGCTGAGTGGAGGCGCTGATTGGGTTTCGGGGACCGGTAGCGGAGCCAATCAGCGCGGGACCCGAACCGGGGGAGCGAGGCACGGTGAGTGCGAGCAGCCAATATGGAGCCCCCGAGCGCCGGCCCCAGCGCCGGGATTGGCGGGGCCGAGTGACCAGTCAGGAGGCCGCTCGCAGGGCCGGGGCCGGCCGGCCGGGCACTGGGGGAGGCGAGGGGACGGGGCCCGGCTCCTCCGGGGGTGGGGGGGCGCCCCGGGAGGAGCGGGGCTGGGGCCGCCGGGCCCCGGGAGGAGAGGGCCCGGGACGGGGGCGGGCGAGGCGTACCGGGAGGCGCGGGGCCGAGAGCGGCCGCGGTGGAGGAGAAGGTGCGGCCGCGGCCTGAGCCGTTAAGGGGGGGCGGGGGGGGGGGTGTGCGCGCCGGGCCCAGCCCGGTCTCTCTTGGCGGCGACAGGCCTTGCCCGTGTGGGGCCGCTGGGCTGGGAGCCGGCAGGGCCCCGCCCTCCACCGGCCGGGCGGGGGGAGCGGAGCGGAGCGGGCGAGCCTCCCCGCCGGCCGCGCTGACAGATGGGCCGTGGGCAGCCCGCGCTGCCCCTCCTCCTTCTCCCCCTCCTCCCTCTTCTCCCCGCCTTGCCCGGGGGTGGCGGTGGGAAACCGCCGAGTGTGCGCCGAGGGCAGGTCGCTGCCCCCCTCCACCCCGTGCTCTTCCCCGGGGCTGCCAGCGTGCCGTTCCCCCCTCCGGCCTCCCCTCGGCGCACCTGGACGCCAAATGTCGCCAGCCATGTGCTCCTCTGGGAGCAGAAACCGCCCTGTTTGTAGGAGCGAGGGGCCCCGGTGCTCCCTTGCCGTCTCTTTCGTGAGCCGCAGGGCATTGCCAGGTCTGCCTGAGCGCAGCGTGGGGTGCTCTGCCCGCCGAGAAAACCCCCAGATCTGAGGCTTTCTGCAATAAAAGCGTCCCTGGGTGAACTCCCTGACTTGCAAGTTGGACAACGAGCTCGGAAACAAAATCTGGGTACCACAGGTTTTATTCTGCCCAACAGTGGGAGATGGACTGTGGCCTGTCTGTGCTGCTGTTTAGTTCAATCCTGTCTCTGGCCTCACGTGGGTGTCCGTCCTCCACTCGTGTCCTTAGAGGACAGCGGTCACATGGTGGGTAGATTGACAGGGGCTGCCCTAGAAACTTCTGCCAATTTAGTAACGTTGCTTCGGGGTGTGACATGTTCAGAAATGATGCTTTCGTGCTAGCTCAAGTCCTGGCACAGTTTAGCACACTTGTTTCTTCTTAGGGTAGCTTATTTGCTGAGGAAACTGTTGTAGCCTCTATAGCCTCATATATGTGTGTGTATATATATATATAGGGACATATGGTGGTGGAACTAGAACACGATAAGTCATTTTCAGTGCAGACAAGGGCCTGGTGAGGAGGAGCTGATGGTGAGATCAGCTGTGGGAGGAGCACACCGTTGAAGCAGATCACTGATCTTTAAATTTTAACTTCACTAGCACCCGTGCTCTGTGTTGTAACGAAGGGAGTGAAATAATCCCTTGGGGGACTCTGATCAAGCGCATGTAAAATCTTGTGTTGGTGACTTTGGCTAGCCACAGCTGGTGCAGAGTTAGCATTACAATGCTGCTAATATTTGGAGTAAATAAGACCCGGGGCTGGATGCCAGGGTCTGTCAAACATTTCCAAGTAGAAGGACACCCGTGCTTGTTCTTGGTTGTGGCAGTGAGGGAGCCAGAGAACTTCTGGCAAATACGGTTTGCTGGCATCCTGTGCTTGCTGTTGAAATACTCCCCTGAAGAGTGAAATGTGGGAACCGTTTTCTGACGGGCGCACAGGCTTTAGGGCAGAAATTAGGTATGCAGTGCCAAAGTGGAATGAGAGCCTTTGTAGACAGTGTCATCTTCAGAAAGAATATTTATCTTCTTTTTTTCTGGCAGGCTGTGAAAAACTATTACTAAATGTGCCAAGGATAGAGTTAAAATTTCGGTAAAATGTAGTGCCTTTCAGTGCTGTGACTCAGATTATCTTTGTGATCTCCAGGGTTAGCGTCAGTACATCCTTATTCTGAACAAAAGATCTGATTGGGACTGAGAAGGTTCTTAGATTATTATGGGTGAATATTGTGTCCCCTGTAATGAACATGCTGCTGGTCTGTCATGGTACATAGGGGTTAATCGTTTGTTTTTGTAGTAAGTGACATTTGGCGTTAACCTGCAAGAAACCGACAAAATGTAAAATCATTGTGTGTTTTCTTAGGCCACAGTGAGGAGTAAGGCGGTGAAAAAATGAAGTGTTCTTAGGATAAATGCAAGACACTGAAGTACAAAGGCTGTTTTAAAGTTAAAGAGCAGGGACTCTGAGAGGTGTCGTTACAGTAGTAACCACAGCAACTGTTAAAGCTGTGAATAAATTTTGTGTGCATTTCTTTGAAGGAACCTGGGGGTTTGTTGCTTTAGACTTTGAAGATTAAAATTATAGGCTGCCTTTTCACTCATGTAGCAAGTACTTGTTCAGTCATAGCATAAATCAAATACCCAATTAAAAGTAATAGTAAGAATTCTTCCCTTGTTTATTGTAGAATCATAGAATGGTTTGGGCTGGAAGGGGCCTTTAAAGGCCGTCCAGCCCAGCCCCCTGACACAAGCAGAGACTTCTTCAACTAGATCAGGTTGCTCGCAGCCCTGTCCAACCCCTCCTTGAATGTTTCCAGGGATGGGGCATCTACATCTCTCTGGGCGGCCTGCGCCAGTGTTCCACCACCCTCATTGTAAAACTTTCTTCCTTAGATCTAACCTAAATCTTCCCTCTTTTAGTTTAAACCCATTACTCCTCGTCCTATCGCAACAGGCCCTGCTGAAAAGATTGCCCCATCTTTCTGACAGGCCCCCTTTCAGTGCTGGAAGGTGCTATAAGGTCTCCCCGGAGCCTTCTCCAGGCTGAAGAACCCAGCTCTCTCAGCCTGGCCTCACAGGGAGCTGCTCCAGCCCCCTGAGCATTTTTGTGGCCTCCTCTGGACTCGCTCCAACAGGTCCATGTCCCTCCTGTGCCGAGGGCTCCAGAGCCACCCACACCACTGCAGGTGGGGTCTCACCGGAGCGGTTGGAGGGGCAGAATCACCTCCCTGGTGACCTGCTGGCCACGCTGCTCTCGGTGTGGCCCAGGGTAGGGTTGGCTTCCTGGGCTGCGAGGGCCCATTGCCGGCTCGTGGCCAGCTTATCAACTGAGAAGAAATGTGAGGGAGAAGGAGTCACTGAAACTATTTCATTTCAAGTCTGTTCTTCATATGTCTAGGCAAGGGTCCCAGAAATGAGAGGCAGTACAAGGATGGAGGCAGCGGGAAGGCTGCTGGCTATTTTCAAAATACATGGAAGTAGGAAGAGAAAAAAGTGATATGAGCAGGGAGTTTCACTCAGCTTTGATGAATTCTTGAAATGTAGTTTAGTTTTACACCTAAACTTTGTATTTTGTGAGGTTTTGCAGCAGTAACACCCCTCTCCTCCATCAATAGCAGCGGAGGCAACTGTCTGTAGCCCAGAGTACGCAGACAGGGTAAAACAGGAAGAGAAACAGGTTCATAGCTACTATTTGATTCACTGAAGATAACGGCAGAATTGAGATGGAGGTATTTTTTGCTTCTCAGTCAAGTTCTGTGTTCTTGAAATGACGATTCCAGTTGTGTTACTCAAGGAAGTAAGGTGGCGTTACGAAAGAGGAAGGTCCTTGATTAAACAGTGGCTCTTACTGTGTGGTTCTGACCTCAGTGTCAGCAGATGGTTTGCTTTTCAGCTACTGTAAGATGATACTAATGAAACCTTGGGACAATAATCACTTGCTTTTTAAACTTGTCTTGCCAGATACGCAGGCTGAGGTGTGCCTTTTTCGGAACTGAAGCGCTATGGAGCAGTACACAGCGAATAGTAACAGTTCCACAGAGCAGATCGTTGTGCAGGCTGGACAGATTCAGCAGCAGGTATGGAAAGTGCTAACGGGTGAGCTGGCGTTGCCAGTGCCGAGTTACAAATCTGTTTGTACCTCTCAGAGTTCCACAGAACCAGCAAGATGCTTCATGATGCTGTCTGGGTAGGTGTTTGCCTGACTTCTGTCACCTGATCAGTGGTCAGTGATCTGACTTGGCTTGAAGTCAGAGTAAATATGTTTTTAAAAAAAACCGCATTATAAAATTAAATTAATAAAATTGCAGGTATATGAGTTACCAAATTTCAGTGTAGTAGGGAGTTTGCAAACACGTAGTGACATGAGGAAAGCGACAAATCCTCTCTGAAAACAGAGGAAACACAATATTCATTGAAAAAATCAGTTGTCCACAAGGAACAATGTGGATTCCCCCCAAAACTGAAATAGGTTTTGTTCAAGCCCAGCGAGGCTCTCTCCAGCTTTCTCAAAAGAAGTATTTATTGAGAACCTTTGCTTTAGCACTGCAGGTGGATCAAAACGAACGCACAGTACAGGAATTGCAACAAAACCTGTAGCTTTGGATGAATTCGTCCATTCTAGAAAGTTTCTAGTTCATGTTGTAATGTGCAGATGAGTAGGGCCGGGGTTTTTAAGGGCTTACAGATTGCTGCTGCTGTTAAGCTTCACTCATTCAGATGTAGTAATGCATTTTCAGATGATCTCTGCTGCTGCTGAATTTTTGTTGCATCTTATGTTTGTTCTAGTTCAGGACAAGAGGAGTTTCTTAGTTTGTCACGCAGGTGAACGAGCCACTGGATTATGTTCAGTGAGATACTTTGCTTTGCCATCGCCCTGTTTGAGTGTTTCATAGTGGGGACCAGCTTCTTCCACTGAATTTGGTTGAAGTTGGCTTTTCCAGTAAGAATGAGATTGTACTTGAGATTAGAAATTATATATTAGGAATTATCAAAAATACTTCCAACAATTCGCCAAAAATGTATTTGTTTTATTGACACTTTGTGGGTTAAAAGGAGGTAAAAACATAGCTTGGCTTGTGTCATTTTTAGTACCTGCTCTTAAAGCCGGTGTTGTATTTGATTTGAAATATTTTTCTACTATAATTTTTTTTAATAGGCCAGTGTAGTACAGCTTTTAGTAGAGAGATGTCCTTCATCTCCTGAAACGCTAACAGAGTTAGCACAGATTATTTTAGGACTCTTACTAAAGAGGCTAAAGATAGAAGAGGCTTTTCGATTTAACTGCTCTTGCAACCTCTCAAGATTGTCCTTCAGGGTCAGTGGTGGGAAAACATTGATGCAGAAGTGACATAGCTGAAGCGTAGACGGCAGTCACCTGCGCTGCTGGCCTGCGCGGAAAGGACTTTATGGTCCTCATCGTAACTGACAAGCCTGACAAAAATCTGGAACCCCTTCGCGGGAAGAAACCTGGGCAGTGAAAGAGAACGTTAAACAGAAAGGTAGCAGTCTGAAGCAAAGATTTTAAATTCTGCACAATAATCTCTCACGTTCTTGGTGAGAGATTTTTGTTTGGGATATTGAAGCCTGTCAGTATTGTGTGTAGTTTTGTTGGTATTCCGTTCCTGGGTTTGCTAAACATATTCACACTCCTTATGTTCCTAGAGCAGTGTGTATGAATTTTAAATTCACCCTCTTCCAGCAAAGTGTCATTGTCTCTTGTCAGAGCTGTGCCTTTCCATGTTTCAAGCTATTCCTGTTCCTATTCCCAGCAGCAGGGTGGTGTCACTGCTGTCCAGTTGCAGACTGAGGCCCAGGTGGCATCCGCCTCAGGCCAGCAAGTCCAGACCCTCCAGGTAGTGGTGACCTCTCTAATTGTGTTTGTGAGCACTGCATGACTCTCACCATTGCCACATATCTAATGCTGTGTTTTTTCCAGGGTTTGACATAGGAAGAGGAAAATTTGTTAGCGGTAGTATCTGTGCTTTATGCTAGCTGTAGGGTTTTCCATGAAGACCATGGGATTGGCTTTTCACTGGGTCTCAAGTGCATGCCAGAAACCCTGATGCATTCATGAATTGCTGCTGCTGTAGTTCTGAAAGTGTATAGTGGTTGAAATGGGGCTTAAAGCTAAAAACACCAAGATGAGGAAGCAACAGTCAGGAGATATAACCCAAAGATTTCCTGTAGGTTCAAGGAGATTGGATTTTGGATATCCATTGTGAGTAGTTCTGTGTCGTCACTACATGAAAGAAAGACAGATGGTGGATGATCCATGAGCCTGAAGACTGAAAGTTTTTCATCTGTGATTAAAAAGGGCACCTGGGGACAATATTGGCCTCTGTGGGCCTGAGAGATCCAATTTCTAATTTCATAGAATCACAGAATGGTTTGGGTGGGAAGGGACCTTAAAGATGCTCCAGTTCCAACCCCCCGCCATGGGCAGGGACACCTCCCACCAGACCAGGCTGTTCCCAGCCCCATCCAACCTGGCCTCGAGCACTTCAGGGATGGGGCAGCCACAGCTTCTCTGGGCAGCCTGTGCCAGGGCCTCACCGCTGGGCATTTGCATGTGAATAACCCAGGGAATTCCAGGAGAAGTATGTATCCTAACAGTAAAGACATCACAAATTGGAAAAGAATGCAAGGTTATTTCAAACTGGGATTTGTTTCCATGTGAAGTATTTTCTGTCTTAGCTCACATAGGAGGCTTTTAAAGGAGTTGGTAAACCTTGGACAGCCATAGCGCTTTAGTAGTGCGTTTTTCACTCAGTATTTTGATTTTGTTTGGTTTTTAGTTCTCCAGAGGAGGAGAGTTCCAAGGGGCTAGAATGGTCTTGCCAGGTGTAAAGTTGAACACAGCATTTTTTATGTTCAGAGTTAAAATGTGAAAAGCTGGCTGACTTGAATTGCTTGAATCACTGTGGCCTCCTGGTCATTGTTATGTGCCCCCCCCCCCCCTTTTTTTTTTTTTTTGGCTTGCTCTAATACATTAACAAGAATCCTGGATTGTATCATTTTTCTTCCTGCTTATTGGATATAATACTGCTGACTGTGCTTCTCTGTGGCTGACATGAGCATGCTTATCTCTCTGTCTCTCTCTGTTGTAACTCAAAACAAGTGCTGCTGATTTTTGTTCGGGGCCTTGTATGCGATCGGTACGAGGCTGGGGACAGAGCAGTGTCGCAAGGGTATTAGGTGACCTGTCAAGTCACAGTGTTCTGTGCAGGGTGTTGATCACCGAGGTACAACTGTGGTTGTTTCTGAGGGTGCGCTAGCTTTATAATTCACTGAGGCGTTTGAACTACGCAAAGCGAAGGGGTTTTTTAGGTAATTCAGTATGTGCTGGAAAGCCGTACTGATGTTCAGCCTGGTATTCCACCATGGTTGAGGAGTGAGCATTCGCTACTGCATATTCTTGAAATTTGCAAGTAGAAAACCCAAGAACTTGGTGCCTTTTTATCATGTCACATTGCTCCTTGTTTCTAAACAACCCAGAGCAGTAAAGGGCGATTACCTGGTTCATCAGACTCATCCCACATCTAAGCTGTGGAGGTACGGTATTTCCAAAGATACATTCTGGGGAGTTGGGGGACTTAGCAGGTGAGAATGTTGAAACAGAGAGGTTTTCCCCTCGCTTTTCCTTTCATTGGCCTTTTGCCTAGTGATCAGAGACTCTTATGCTGAATTCATAGATCTGGTGTAAGCCTTGTTGGGCCAAGAAGTGGCTGCTGCTCGTTTTCTTTCACTCTTCCTTACTAAACTACATTTTGTGTTGTTACATTTATAATTTCACTTAATAACCGTGAAAAGATTCTCGAAGAACATTGCATGCTGTACATTGGTTAGGAAACGGAAATGTTGTAAGCACGTAATTGGAGAGAGTTGAAGCTACCTCAGAATCTCTCTGTCAGAATAGCTTATTTGGAGCTTTTTCTCATTTGGAACTGCAATTAAAGATTAGTAATAGTGATGTGGGTAATGAAGTTTCTTTTATTACACTTTCCTCTTGGGGTGTGCATGAAGATACTTACTGTGCCTGGGAAATTTAGCCACGCTTTTGATGCTTTGTTGCAATTAGGCTTGGCAGTTTTGGTTAGCTTGCAACAGAAAAAGATAATTTACTAAATGCAGTGGCACATTGTGGAAACAATTGTACAAACTAGAGATATTTGATGCTGATTATGAACCCAGGTTAGCGACTGTTGCTCAGTTTCTCTGGTCCCCACAATAAATAGGTAAGCGTTTAGCCTCATGTGGTAGCCACTTCAGTTTCTGGCTTTATGTCACCAGACTGCTTCATTGTTCTGTTTGCTTTTTCTCCTGTTTCCTAGGTCCAGGGTCAACCACTAATGGTCCAAGTAAGCGGCGGTCAGCTGATCACGTCCACTGGCCAGCCCATCATGGTACAGGCTGTGCCTGGGGGTCAGGGCCAGACAATCATGCAGGTCCCGGTTTCTGGAACACAGGGACTGCAGCAGGTGAGATAACCCTCATTTTATTTTAAGATAAATTGCAGAGAATGAGCTGTGATGTTCTCACCTTGTCAGATAGTACGTTTGCCTCTTAAAATAAACTGGGCAAAGACGGTTGTTTTCCAGCTGTGGATCTGGCAGTGAGCTGTGTGTTAAGAATGCAGTGAAAATTCTTTGTGTATTTGATTTTTGTATTTTAGGGGAATGTGCAGGCCTTTTAAATGAAGTCCATTAAAATGCAGCTGGAGTTGGGTTAGGGGTTTTGGTTGGTTTGGGGTTTTTTTTGATTTTTGACTGGCCCTTGCAGTGTAGTTGGTGATCTGGTGCCTACTCAATTTATGGCTCAGAAAGGTGATCTTTTAAAAAATCTATTTATTTAAGAAAGCTTCTTGAAAATAACTCTTGTGCTTGAGTTCATCTAATACGTGATGGCTGAAGGTGAATTTAAACATTTCTGTTGCACAGAAGGTAATACTGTAGAAGGTACAAAAGACTGATTTTCTTAGAAGCAATTACTTTGAAGTATTTGTCTAAAAGACAGTTTTTAAATTTAAATAGGTACTTGAAGTGTGTTCCTTAAAAGCAAAGGGAAGAACTGTGACAGCGGCATAATGAAAGTGTTCTAGAGATTTGAGAATGGGATTTAGGAATCAAGTTCAGCACAGTGCAGGAAGGCACATGATGTCTTGGTGTTTTGAGGGGTTTATTTAGTGTTTATTTAAAATTTCTTTTGTTGAAATACAATATATTTTGTGTTGGGTTCTTTACAGTCTGGTTCTTGGAGGAAAATCTGTAACTGGGTTTTTAAGCACAAGCTTCAAACCATATTCAAGTTCCTCTTTTTTTTAACCTAAGAAATGTTCCACGTTGGTGGAAAGATTTCTCTGCAAAGCTGAAGACAACTTTTATATCTATCCAGGAGTACTTCTGGATGCTGGATAATTAACACTCTATAGATAATCTTAAATCTTAGTCCTCTTTTCTTCTTTCACCTGAGTATTATTATTCCCAGTTTCATGTGAATAATTTGTTTCTTTTGACATTTTATTGTGTAAGCAGTGGAGAACTGCTAGGGCATAATGACGCTAGCATGTTGTGTTTCCCCTATTCTGTATGGTTGTGACTGCTGTGTCACAGGGAGGAATAAATTAAAACTCTTCATTTTAAAATGGGAAAAGAGAAGAATCAGTGCTTTCTTTTTCTTTGCAACAGTAAATCATCTGCAGAGATGATTTGGTAATGCTGAGGCCAAGGAGGGAGAATAAGAGGCATAGTTAATGTTCCTTTCTGACTCTTTCTTCCACAGATTCAGTTGGTCCAGCCAGGTCAGATTCAGATTCAAGGTGGGCAGGCTGTGCAGGTACAGGGGCAGCAGGGCCAGACCCAGCAGATCATTATACAGCAGCCACAGACTGCAGTTACTGCTGGCCAGACACAGGTAACTGCACCAGCATGAAAGGGTTTTCTTGAGAGAAATAGGAAGAGAAACTTGACAAATGACTTAAGGTGTGGTTAAGTAAAAAAAGGGGAAAAAAAAAAAAAAAGAGGAATTATTAATATTGAGGAGAACTTGAGAATAAATTTCATATTTTTGTAGTGTTTTCATACATAACTCTGGGGCAGAATAAATAGATTGCATGTTTTTATCCATTGTGTTTCTGTATTTTGTTGGTTCATGGTTGTTTTTGTCTCTCTGTTGAAATTTGAAAACGTGAAGTAATTTCATACTTGCGCCATTTTGTGAAGTAGTCTAGTCATACCTGGGTTTTCTGCTGATTCTTTTGTTTAGGAGCAAAATTAAATTTCTGAGCAGAATAGTTCTTCCTTTAAAATATTCATACTGAGACAGCAAACCTAGAACTTGTTTCTTTCAATATTAAATGCTACGCTGTTAGAAAAAGTATGTTACATGGGCTTTAGGTATTTTATCTACAGTTCAGTTGTTTTGTGCTCCATCCTATTTCTTGATGCTGGTAACAAAGCAAAAGAAATAGATGCCTGAAACACCTTAAGCACCATGTGTTAATTCAGGAATTGTTAAATTTGAAAAATAAGCAATTTGTAAAGTTACGGTGTTCTTTGTTTTGTTTAGACCCAGCAACAAATAGCAGTTCAAGGACAACAAGTAGCACAAGCAGCTGAAGGCCAGACCATAGTCTATCAGCCAGTTAATGCTGATGGAACCATTCTTCAACAAGGTATGAGCTTTGGTGTGAAGAGTCAGGACTTCTCAATAGCCCTTTGATAGGTTTTGATGCTAGTAGTGCTGTGAGGGCTGTGATACGAATTGTTGGCACAGTGAACAGAAGAAGAGACGTTTATGTTGTTATACAGGAATGTGGTCTGCGGTTCTTTCCCCAGAAAAATAAAAATAGCTTTTTTTTCTTTAGCAAGGGCTATTAGAATAGAAATGCTCAAGTTTGCTTTTACACCTTAGAGTACCTGATCTCTTATCTGACACCGGGATGCACTCAGAGTCACGGTCAGTGGCTCCACGTGTGAGTGGAGACCAGTGAGGAGTGGCGTTCCTCACGGGACGGTGTTGGGACTGGTGCTCTTCAGTGTCTGTGGCGACACGGGCAGTGGGATCGAGTGCACCCTCGGCACGTTTGCCAGCAACACCAAGCTGAGTGGTGCGGCCGACACAGGGGAGGGAAGGGAGACCATCCAGAGGGACCGTGGCAGGCTGGAGGGGTGGGCGAGGTGGGCCCGTGCAAACCTCGTGAAGTGCAGCAAGGCCGAGTGCAAGGTCCTGCACCGGGGTCGGGGCAATCCCAAGGTACAGGCTGGGCGATGAGTGGATCGAGAGCAGCCCTGGGGAGAAGGACTTGGGGGCGTTGGTGGATGAAAAACTGAACATGAGCCAGCAGTGTGCGCTCACAGCCCAGAGAGGCAACCCTGTCCTGGGCTGCACCACAGCAGCGGGGGCAGCAGGGCGAGGGAGGGGATTCTCCCCCTCTGCTCTGCTCTGGCGAGACCCCCCCTTCAGGGCTGCGTCCAGCTCTGGGGGCACCAGCACAAGACAGACATGGAGCTGCTCGAGTGGGTCCAGAGGAGGCCATGAAGATGCTCAGGGGGCTGGAGCAGCTCCCTGTGAGGCCAGGCTGAGAGAGCTGGGGGTTTTCAGCCTGGAGAAGGCTCCGGGGAGACCTTGTTGCACCTTCCAGCACTGAAAGGGGGCTGCAGGGGAGGTGGGGAGGGACTCTTGATCAGGGAGGGTAGTGACAGGATGAGGGGTAACAGTTTCAAACTGAAAGAGGGGAGATTTAGATCAGATATTGGGAGGAAATTCTTCCCTGTGAGGGCGGTGAGGCCCTGGCACAGGCTGCCCGGGGAAGCTGTGGCTGCCCCATCCCTGAAGTGCTCAAGGTCAGGTTGGATGGGGCTGGGAGCAGCCTGGTCTGGTGGGAGGTGTCCCTGCCCATGGCAGGGGGGTGGAACTGGCTGATCTTTAGGGTCCCTTCCCACCCAAACCATTCTGTGATAACTGTGCAGACAGAAATGCAAAAAATAGGAAGTATGAGGACCAAGCGGTGGAATTTAATTAATAACTTGCAGTGCTTTTCTGAATCTTTTTGCATGTTATGGAAGGATGAATGAGTAAAAAACAGAAGAGGGACTAATGGTGTTCCCTTCTTTTTGTGTGCGTGTTTTTGGTTTGTGTTTTTGTTTTGTTTGTTTGTTTTGTTTTGTTTGTTTTTTTCTTTTGTGTTTTATTTTCTTAAAGTTACAGTCCCTGTTACAGGCATGATCACCATTCCAGCAGCCAGTTTGGCTGGAGCGCAAATTGTCCAAACAGGAGCCAACACCAATACAACCAGTAGTGGACAAGGGACTGTCACAGTGACACTGCCAGTTGCTGGAAATGTTGTCAATTCAGGTGGAATGGTTATGGTATGTATTTAACTTTCCATTGATATTTGTAAAGGTTGAGGTTTAAGGCATCTGTACATAAACTGTTGTCTGAGATTCATATCACCTTAATATGGTCAGTCTTCTCAGCAGCTACCATTAGTTTAAAGTGTAAATAATGTGAGGTTTCAGTTTTAATGGCCTGTGTCCTATTGTGATCTACATATTCTGTACTTTCTTTCTCCCACAGCAAATTAGTGAGTTCGGAAATCTAGAAACTGAAATTCAAAGCAAGCTGTTAACTGACAGCGGAGGTTTAAAAAGATTGAATCAACTATTGCTGTTCTTGAGGATCCCTTTATTTGTTTCTCTGATTCATAAAAGGGCTTTTTCTGCCAGTTCTTACTTCTTTTAGTGCGAGGCCTTTTAACTTGAATTTTATTGTTCGTGCCCACTAGATGTCAGCAGCTCTACAAGTAATATTTGCTTAAGAAATGCTCTGAAATGATCATATAAATTAAATAAGTGATAACAAAAAAGAAAGGGAAGCAACGGGCATGCCCTGTATGCTTAATTGTACAAGAAGCAGTAACATGGTCATAGAAATGTATATTGTATTGGAATTGTACCGTTATTAGAAAAAAAACCCAAGCATAACTGATAAGTAATTGATTTGTTTAAATTTGTTCTGCAGTTTCAGAACATTATTACTCCTTTTAATTTACATAGGTGCATTATCTGAACAAAACCCAAACACTTTCCATTTTAACTTTTTTTTTTTTAATTACTTTTTCACATTCACTTTGTGTTCTGATCTACAAGTACTAAAAACACGTTCTCTGCACAGATGGTACCTGGAGCTGGATCAGTACCAGCTATCCAGAGAATACCTTTGCCTGGAGCAGAAATGCTGGAAGAAGAGCCCCTCTATGTAAATGCCAAGCAGTATCACCGGATCCTTAAGAGGAGGCAGGCACGTGCTAAGCTTGAAGCGGAGGGGAAAATTCCCAAAGAAAGAAGGGTGAGAATCTAACTCAGATCTAATACAGGGTTGGTTGCTCTGTAAGAAAGGCACAGAAAACCGCCTCTGCTGGAAAATGAGGACTAGAATTTAAAGTGTTTGTTAATTTTTTTTTTTTAAATTTTGTTTTTTTTGTTCATAAGCTACATCAGAGTAATTGTTTTGAAGTCCCTTGGTGGCAGTCTTGCTTCCCTTTCACGCTTTTAGTTGCTGAATGTGTATGTAACTATTGCAAACGGGCATTACTGTAAACACTTTGTCTTCAGGGAAGGGGGAAGGACAGGGACTGGATAGGCTTTTCCAGTGGTTCAGGAATTTCCTCTGCTGAAAGTACTGAACCAGAAATAGTAGGTTGGTCTCTCCCTATCTCCTTCATATTGTTGCAGAAATACTTGCATGAATCTCGGCATCGTCATGCCATGGCCAGGAAGAGGGGAGAAGGTGGACGATTCTTCTCACCAAAGGAAAAAGACAGCCCTCACATGCAGGTAAGTAGAATTTTGTCTGTTCTTTGGACACCTGCCACTTTCAGTTCCTCAAAATATACTTTAGAGGTGTCATTGTACTGGTTTGTTTGTTCTTTTTTGGGTTAGGCTGCTGACCTTTGTTCCTCTCTGCCTTTGAATTTGTGTTTTAGGCATTGTAAAGAAACCTTCTCTCACTTGTAGAGAGCAAGTGTCCATTTGCCTTGAGAAATTAAATTACAGTAATATTGATAGAAATGTATTCACTTTTTATTAACAGAGAATGTTTGTATTTGTCTTAAGAGAGACGATCTTTGCAGCCTTTCTGAGTGCATACCAGAAGTATTTTTTTTTTAGGGCATGAATTAGAAGTAGAGACACCTTATCTTACATCTGATGGAAAATGAAAAAATGTGAATATCTGATTCTTGGCTGCATATTGATTTACATAAAAAGTGCAAGACAGGTTTTCAAAGGAAGGGACACAATAGACTAGAATTAGCAAATGCTGTTGTTGATTAGTGTGGTTGAGCAGAATATTTCTTATTCTGAAGTAGAATCCTTCCCAAATACTAGACCAGTACGAGGTCTTCCCTATTACCATTCTGTTAGAAACAACACATTACTAGGCACTATTAAGATTTATATAGCCCGTTCTCTTACACTGCCCTGTAAAACCTGGGAAAATATGGCATGTTTAGAGGTCAAGGGAGGGCGCAGGAGTGTCTCCTCTTGATAGTTGTGTGTGGTTCTCTCTGCTGTTACGGAAGAATGTTGGAGTTACAACATGCTATCTATTTTCTATCTGTAGGATCCCGCTCAGGCCAATGAAGAAGCAATGACACAGATGATCCGAGTCTCCTAACCACTGCTTAAAGAAAAAAAAATAACTGAATAGAATTCCCACCCCTTCTGCAAGTCTGTCCTACCTTCCCAGTGTATCGAGTCTTTCAATGGGACAATCACCATACCACAGCCTATCCTTTTCTACAGAACGAGCACCACATTTTCAGTACGTGGTCGAGATTTTAACTGCAGTTGACTCAACAAATAAAAACTTAACGACTTTCTTGGTATACTCTTCTGATCCAGCACAAGGGTTTCAGAGTCTGACTGCTCATGCCTTTTTTTTTTTTTTTTTTTTTTTTAAAATTCTTTTAAACATCTCTTGCGTTCAGCTTGGCCATGGGCGAGGGTGTGCCACTGACTCGGTGACCAGCAATAACTCTGGCAGGCTGAAGCAGGGCCAGCAAAGACCTCGTGGAGTTACGGCCCTTCTGTACAGAGACATAATCCAGTTTATAGCAACCAGCACTGACGTGGCTACACCCCAGTACTTCGTTTTCCCAGCAGAGATTTGTTATTTACATCCACTCCTACACCTTTGGGCTTCATTATTGAACTGTTCCCTGTCGTTGCAGCTGCACTTCTGAAACGGGCAGAAACTGAAGTGGGGTTCTTTAAAGTTCCACCTTGTAAAATATGTAAACGGCAAGCTCTTCTCTGGGAAAAGTTCGGCCATCCAGTCACAGTGGTAGAAATATTTCAAGATTATTATAGGACTTGATATATTGTGTATCTGTTCCAAGGAGTAAGATAGGAAAGGCTGATGGGGGGATAAGGATTTAGTTAGTACAAGCAGTCGCTGGATGTTTTTTGATGTTTATTGCCAGTAGTTGTTGCTTTGGAAGAAAAGGGGATGCTAGTATAAAAAGGATTAAAACTTTTAAGTGAGTCTCTTCCAAAGGATTTTTTTTAATCTTCCTTCTAACCTGCCAGTGCTGTGCATGGTTCCTCCAAAAGACATAAAATCTGCAATCTCAGTGATAGCACTTGACCATCTTGTGATGGTGTTTCTTGATGTCTCTTCTAAATTAGTTCTACATTTCTCTCACTCTACACAAGAGCGAGGGATTGTTTCATGACAGCAGAAGCGTAGGACAACTCAACTCAGCTTGTCCTGCTGTAACTGAAGGACGGTTAAACAAGTGAAGGCAGATACCGATAAACCTTTCAGGCTTCTTAGAGACTCTTTAAATAATAATAATAATAATAATAAAAAAGTGGCACTTAATGAAGGAGGAGTACTTACATTTAAGAAAAAAAAAAGTTTTTTCATGACCTGTGGCTGGCCTCTGGCTGAGTATCTTTACAAAGCATATCTTTATCTTTAATTCTGTCACTTCATGCAGATTTTAAGCTTGCCCCGTTCTTACTGATTTGAAATTTGGTGATGGAAGCTGTAGTTCATAATCGTTTTAACAGGTGATACTTGCATCTTCCCATGCCTGTCTCTTCCCGTCTTGAATGAGTTTTACAGATGCTCTGTGTATCACCTGCATGCTGTAGTCCCATCTCTTCCAGTTTTCGTGTTCTGTAGTTAAAACCTAGAACTGCAGCATGGCGGTTAAGCATGGGATTGGAAATATTGCCAGGCATTGTCGTTGGGGGAGGTGATTATGAACCTGAATAGGTAAACTTGCAGAGGGTGAGGTGGTTTTGAGACAGCAGCCAAGGATGGACAAGACTGGTTTAAATTCAGTGAACTCTGTTTTTCAAGTGACAAAAAAGGTAAATGCAACTTGAAAAATACAACCCATATTATCTCCCCCCTAAGGTTTTCCCATTATGACTAAGTGCAAAATGGAGGACAAATTAGCAAGTTGTAGAAGACTGGGAGAATAAAAAAAGACGGAGCCTTGGAAATTCTATTTACTTTGGATAAAAAGAGAGAAATACTAGACCTAAGAGTATGAGTAGATGGGAAGGAATGCAAGAGGAGGGAGCAGAAATGTGGAGAAATGTTAGATTCTACATTGCCAGCAGGCAATCTTGGAAGAAGAGTATGCATGTCTGGATATTAAGGGTGACAATGTTTAGGTCAGCCACCTGTGGAAGTACGTAGCCAATGAAAGAACAAAGAAGGAATACAGGTTTGGTATTTGTAGTTAGGCACCTGGATTTTCTAAATGGCATTCAGTGAATTTTTCTCAATTTTTAGTTCTGCGTTCTTACCCTTCCCACAGACTGGCTGAAGCTGAGAAAGAAACTTCAACACAGAGTGACACCTGTAACTATGGGAGGAGGTGGCCTAGTTCTTGAATGCGAATCGGTCTTCTTTCTTTCGATTTTGTCTTAAATTATATTAGTAATCTAACACTCTGCTCACAAATCTTGCGTTAAGATTTTTTTTTTTCTAATGATTTAAAGGCATTTGTTTACCTCCGTTGCGTTAGTGGCATCTTCGGTGCCTTTGGTTGCTTCCGCCTTAAAATACTTGGCCAATTAGAGCACGGTGCTTATTTTCTTCAGTTGGCGACTATGAAGTCCTCACCTAGCATTTCTTGTGAGGTCACCCATTTCAGGAAATATGTAGCTCTTAGTGAAGGAATGGCAAAAAAATTGCTTCGGTTGAATTTGCAGCATTATTGTAAATATTTTTTTAGAGCATCTGTACATTTTGTCAGTGGAGTATTTATGTGCTGGCGGAATATCTCTGTGCTGGAGTAAGACAGCCTCTGTAACGTTTCTGCTTTTCAGGTGACAGCTAATCTCTGTCCTGGAGAACCCCCTCTGAGAGTTGGAAATAGGAAAGCAAGATTGTTGCTCTGACATAGGTATTTTTTTTATTGAGTAATTACTTCTTTTCTTAAAGAACTTGTAAACTTCTTCAAAACAGCTAGAACTTTTTTCCCCAATAGGCCCTTCATATATAGGTTCTCGGATCCGTTGTTGTAGAATGTGTATTAAGACCTATGGGTTTGTGTTATATAGGAAGTCTTATTGTTAATACTTTAAATAGTGATGTGAAAGCCTGAGTGCTACAGTCATATTTTTCATTTGCTTTGGGTTATGTGTATCACTTCTAAAAGTAGTGTTTGCTTGGTGAGATTGGAGTTCCTGGTCAACACCATGTTACCAAAAAGTCTACTTTCTTTTCCTGGGTAAATTTGTTAAATTGGAGATGTCATCAACTTCAAACCTCTCTAGTAATTAAATGAGAATTCTTTGTGGATTGGTTACACTTGAGCAAAAACTCCACTTCAGGAGTGCATGAAAGAGTGGATGAGGATAAAAGAGGCTTGGGGCGAAACGTGGTCGATTGACCCAGAAAGCGCTGGAGCGGCGAGCCGATCAAAAACCAGTTTTGTATGAGTGTAAAGAATGGGATGTGGAAAATGGTCCTCAAGTGATGCTAAAATGGCTTTAAGGCCCTGCATGTTAAAAAGAGGGGGGGAAAAAGGAGCGTCTTCTTTGTGAATGGGTGTGGGAGGGTACTGAGATTAACGTAATGTAAGACAAAGTTTGTATATAGTTAAAAGTTTATAATTTTTTTTATATGATGCATTTTTTCAAGTGTATTTTGGTCTTTAATAGATGCAATTGTAAGTACTGTGTACACTATCCAGCTAATAAAAATTTATAAACAGGGAACAAGCTTTGGCTCTGGTTTTCAGACCTGGTCTTTTCAGTGAAGTGGCAGCAGTGACGCGAGCGGTGAGGGCAGGCAGTGGGTTTAGCACCGCTGAGAAAGGCCTAGATGAGCTTTCCTGCCCTCCACCGCGGGGGACAGCTGGGTGCTCCTGCTGCCCTTCTGCCCTGCCCTGGACGAAAGGCCCGGGCATCTTTGTGTTCGTCTTCCCCGCCATCTTGCTGCCTGAGGGACTGCTCTGCCCACCCTTGGCGCCTGGCTGCTGGTGAGTGCTGGAAGCTGATTGGCTGAGGGATGGCCCACCGTGGGTGCTCATTGGATGGGTGGTGCTCTGGGACACCTGATTGGCTGGTGAAGAGGGCCTCCATCTTGGCCTGCTGCACTTCCTCACAGGCCGAGGTAGTGCCTCAAGATGGCGGCTGTAGGGTGGTTTGCATGCAGGGCCTGAGAAAGGAAGGATGGAAGAAGGCCTTGCCTCAGCTTTGAGCCTGGAGAAGCTGCTGTGACCCTCCTGAGGTTGGGAAATTGCCATCGCTGAGCTGTGGGGAGGGAAGGAAGTGTGCTTCGAGCTGGCTGGTGTTATTTCTGTGCGTCCTTCGAGTGTGGGGAGAGGGTTCGTTGACTCTGGGCTGGGAGGAAAGAGGATGGGCTGCAATTATTGTTTGAAAGGAAAAATTACTGTTCTAATAATGAAGAGAAATATGCCCAGTAGTCACGCTGTGTCCCGGCCATAGCTATCCAGCTCCTGGATATCTGCTGGCGTAATGCTCAGCCTGCCTTGGTGACATGCTTGCTGCAGAACTCATGGCATTGAATAATTATCCCTGAAAGGCCATGCAGAAGAATCCAATGATTATATAGAAGCTGCCCTGGAGCACAGGGAGTGTCCTATGGGTGCAGCAATGGAATCTGTACAGTGTTGCATAAATGTAAGAGATGACAATCCGACTTCATGTTACCCAAATGCTCTTCTTTCTAAGACATTCATTCCTTTATATTCTTGGTTACCTTCCAGGAAGGTGTTTTCTTCTTGTCCCCAAATTCCCAAGTGTCACGTCATTATCTTTTTTTTTGGCCAAATATGACTGAATGGGCACCCTTAGAAAAGGCTTATTTCTTGTCTTTTGGCACCAAAGGAAGTTTTCCTCTTAAGAGGATTGGGCAGGCTTTGAAAGGTTTAAGAGAGAGTCAGTTTCCATGTCTGCCTGCTAATCCCTCTCAGGCATGCTGTTTCTTCCATGCGGGCTGCTCAGGATCTCTCAGCAGTATAGTAACTTAAACATTCACTACAATAACATAAATACTTCTGTCGAGGCTGAGGTCCCACACTGTTAGGCAATCTTTGTGTGATACCAGGTGGTTGTAAGTTACAGTGTTGTTGAAACAGTTCCTGTGCACGTTTACAGTTTGCGAAGCTCTTTGGGCTAAAAGCAGCCATATAAAAAAGCAAAACATTATGTTCTGCCTATATTTTTTTTTTTCCCTGTGTTCTTGAGATGGGCACTCTTAGAAGGGCTACACCGAACTTCGCAGGTGTTTGTAGCTATATGCTGTGTTCTTGAAAGAACAGTAGGCGCTACTGCAGTTCAGGGACCGATTTTGCCCTCACTGCTGCAAAAGCATGTCTCTGCTAGCAGAGGTTGAAAGCACACTTGAATATCACTAGCTGGCAAAAACAGAACAAAAAAAGGCGAGTTTTACCCCAAGCAGTATTGTGTTTCTTTCTGCTGCAGTGGATGCCTCAATAGTGCTTTCCGAGTGAACCAACTGTGAGTGACATCTTGCACTAACTGTAAAGCAGCTTGGAAATACTGGATGCATTTGTATTTAGCTACACTGAAGTGGTCCCAAAGCGCCAATGGAAAATTGGTGTGTGCTTCTAATGCCAGTTATAGTGGGGCATAACCTTACCTCTTATGTCAAGTGTCAAAATTAGGGGGATGGTGTCCCCATAGGTGAGGTAGATAGAAGTTCTGCCAGCAGGCAGCTCAGAGCATCCAGTTAGGTCCTGCTGTTGGGAAATATCTTCTGAAGACGCCTTTTTCCCCTCTGCCAAATGCACAGGATCTGGCCTCCTAACTCAGACACTGTTGTACGTCCTGCAAAGCCCCCGCAGGCTGGTGGTCAGTGTGGGTCCTGAAGAAAGCTGGCCTGGTTTTCTGTCCCTGCATTGCTGGCAGCTCTGCAATCACGATGAAATGCAGAAGTGCTGGAAGTGTGATTGTTGGCAAACAGAGCAGAATAAATCCTCAAGGACCTCACAGCTGAAGATTCGTGAATGCAGAAGAGCATGAAGGGCGGTGGCCCAAGGGAGTAAGCAGGCCTTGTAGGCCTGGAGGGAATGCCCTCAGCACATAATAGGTTATCTGATTACAAAGCCACTCAGATATGGATTTTTTTACAGCTTTTTGCTTTATTCTTGATTTGAAATCCTTTTCAGTTCCCTGACAAGAACAGGAACGGACTAATTTAAAGCAGTCCCTCACTTTGGAGAGAAGTTCCTCTATCTGCTAATCTTGGGCTAGTTACTGTTGCCAGGATCTTGTCTTTAGTTGCTTTGCTTTCCTTTCTGGTAATCAGTATTTTACACTGGTTGGGCATGGGAGAGAAGTAAGGCAGGAAGCTGAGAACAATTGAACAGGTGTTCTGGAGTGAATAGAATGAACAGAATTTTGTACTACTGATGTGAAGTGAACGGGTTGGTAAGCTGGGTTTTCTCTTTCTTTAGGTTCTTCAAGCAGCAACACTTTGCTGATCCTTTGTACTTGCAGGAGTTTGACACAATCAGTTGTTCCAGAAACGTTCTCGTGTTTCAGTGACTCCCAGAGGAAGAAGAAAAGTATGAATGAGTCAACTTCATTTTGTCTAGCAGGACACTCCTCAGTCTCTGTAGTTTGTAGTATATGCAACACTCAGTTTGCTTTCCCGTTTTGCTTTCTGTGGGTCTTTCAAGACATGGAGCAGAACTGGTTGGTTTACACAGTGGCTAATAAAACATTCTCTTTCATCTCTGCCTTTTGCTTAAATCTCCCTGGCTTCTTAGGCATATGGCAAATTGTACCCAATTTGCAAAACTGCTACTGGAAGGCACTTAGATGACATAATACGATGATGACTTTAGCAGAATCTCTAGATTATACTTTATTATATGATTGTTATGTTCTTATAGTGCGCTTAGGGCAAGAGCTGTTTGCGGTGAAGAGCATGGAACAGATGAAGGTGCCCAGCCATTTGTCCTATGGATATTCGTTTACTCCTATTAGAGATGAAAACGGTCCTCGTAGTGTTTATGGCTTCTCAAATGAGACAAAGAAAAAACAAATAACTCCTTTAGCATAGGCTGCAGAGAATGTTTAGAGTTGGAGTGAGTTTTAACTAGATGTCCTGCAGAAGGACAGAGGAGAGGTCTGGAGGCACTGGAGTGGAATGTACTGACTAATAGCCTCAGTCGTAGAAAAAGCTCCTGCCCTCTTACATCCTGTCAGCCGTGTCCTGCCCATCTGATATGCCCGGTTCCTAGAATGCCACGACTTTATTTTGTGCTACCATCAAATGAAAGATAAGCTGGGAGAGATGTGCTGGCCAGATACACATCTACACAACTATTCAGCAGCCAATCTAGGACTAGGGGACTAACTAGCTGCCTCTGTCAGGCTTATCTGACATGGCCAGGTTTGTAATGTCCCAGATGTGCAGAGGCTGCTCGTACGCGAGTTAGACCGTTCCTGAAGGTGGTTCACAGCGGGGCGTAACAGGAGGAGGATGGATGGGCTGCTGATACTTTGCAAACTGAACAGCCGAACATGCCAGTCTAAACTGGGTCTTAGGATAATTCGTCCTTCGTTGTAGGCAGTTCAGGTTACTAGCAAATCTCCATCATTTGCACAGAAGGAAAATACCCGTAAGATGTTACAAATTTAGAAAGATTTGAGAATATTTCTTGTGTCTTTATTTTAAACCAGGCAATTATATTTTTACATTTTGTGACAGAGGACTGATGCTGTCCATACAGATAAACTGTCCCTAGAAACACCCTCAAATTCATCATACGATAGTAGATCTTCTTCAGCTTTGTAGGCAGAAAGAAGTGCATACCAGTAAGCCTCTCTATTAAGTTAGTTATTTAACATCTATTACTTCAGGATCTGAGGCCCCCAGAACTTCCACTGTGTATGACATTGCACCCAGATGAGGAATTTAGGCATACAAAGTTTTAGGTGCTTTCAAAGAATCAAACAGGCTAAATAAGATGTTGAATTTATATATTGAAGCTTATTATGTTAACCATTTGTCTGTCTTATGGTGTATCATTTCAGACCTTAATGGTGTGGTCCCCACACCAACGCTTCTGACATCTCAAAAATTACCCAAAGCACAAGGGTGTCAGTCATTAATTATTTCCAGAGTTGGTCAATGCAGTGACCATCAAAAAAAAAAAGGAAAGAAAAATTAAAAAGGGAAATAACAGAATAACGGCATGCAAGAACACAAAATGCGAAGCTGGGACAGGAAGTGAAGAATGAAATCATGCAAGCCTGTTTAGGAAGCTACAAATTTATTTCTTTAGCTATTATTATGGGGTTTTTCTAGCTTTATTTTCAGAGAATTTGCAGTAGAGGGACAAAATAATCTCAGATATGATGGCAAAAATCCTGCTATTGTGTAGCCACATCAGACCAGTCAACAGAATTTCCTACTTCTCTCCTCTCTCTCTCTTTCTCTCTCCCTCTCTCTCTTTTTCCCCGCCACTCTTCAGAACTGTACAAGCACTCACAGGCACAGTGCAGTTTATCTGATCCATGGACATATTCTCTGCCTTTTTACATTCATTTCCTCCCATGCCACCCAGTACCTAGGCTGGAGTCTTGCAATCTTAATACCAAAAAACTGAAACCATTTTTGTGTCGTACTTAGCATCCTCAGGCTCCAACTCTCAAAATTAAGATGAAAATCTCAGTCAGGTGAATTTTGAGATTTATCCGTAATCCCTAAGGAATGTTTGCACATATCGCCATGATAACAGGATTTGGTATTTTGATCAAAATGTATGTAGTTTATAATAAAGTCAAGCTAGATTTGTACTGTAGCATGGGTGTGGCATTAATAAACAAGAAGCACCAAAGGCAAGGAAATGCAAAGTTATTTCTTTGTAAAACTAACTAACTAACTAACTTTGGGTGTGAATTCTACACCCGTGTGTTCAAGCTGAAGGCAGTTTATACCATAGCGTAGACAAATGTTTTTCAACCAGACCCTTGTTTACTAAAACATGCCAAGTGCATTACTTGTCTCTCTGAAGTCCATGAAACAACTTAGGTGTTTAAAATAAAGCAGATTCTTTACCCCTTTGCTGACTTGGACCTTAGCAGAGTGAGCAATAATTAACTTTTTATATATGAGTATTGAAGTGGGCTGTTGAAGAATGTCTACAAGGAAGTGTCGTGTTCCCGTATCTCACAGCCCTTTGGTGACTGCGGCACTGTATCAGCCGCTACCAGAGAGAACCAGTTTCCTGTATTTGGGCTTATAGTTGCCTGTTGTTTAAAAATAGAGCAATTTGGAAAAAAACAAATATACCACAGCTTTCCACGAGGTTTGCTTACCAACAGCTGAACTGTGATGCTGTGCTATGCGAAAAGTTATTTTCTCAGGGAAGGTGTGTGCATCCCTGTGCCTCATGCTTTCACTCGCTTTCTGCCTCGCGTCCCATCTGTACCCAGCTTCAGCGCCTGGTTACAAATGGACTGTTTCTAAATGCAGTTCAGCAAACTTCTGTGAATAAGCCCAAGGCTTTGTGCTGCTTGGATTCGGTGAACCTGTTTTTTCAGTTCCAGAGTGTGGAGTTGTGGCTCTGAAGATGACAGTAGCATATTCCACAGGCTCTGAGGAAACTGAAATGCCTGGTGGTTCTTGAACGTGAAAGAAAACTTGTGGTGGAGGCTGTGTGTTGACATATATAACATCTTCAGGCTTTGGCTGAGATTGGTGCCTTATGACAGCATATATTGTACTGTCATTCAGTTCCCCTTCTGGCATTCTGCTTGCTTTGTTTCTTCTGTCCTTCTGACAACCATGAAGAATGAGAAGTTAAAAAGAAATTCAGCATTTTTTGCTTCTGAATATTAGTCTTAGTTCATCTACCACCACAAATATTTTCTCCTTGTACCATGAAACTAGGGAAGAGGGGAGGGGCTGCATGGGAAGAGGGAATGTGTTCTCAGAGGAGTTTAGAAAACTTCTCCTGCACAAAACTCTACTTCCTAAGATTTAAGGGGCTGGGTAGAAAGATGTAACAACAGTTAACATGCTAAATATTTAGGGCGATTGCAACTAGTGAAGTTTAATGAGAAACTTTGGAGATGTTTTTGAAGATTCAAAGCCAGTTAATTGTCAAAACTATATGTTTGTTATTACATTTATTCTTCTGAGTACTATAAACAAAAATATGCAGAAGGGCTGTGACTTACTCAGATAACCGACTTAGGTTGTGTCTGCTTTGCAGCAACATATCAGGCAATCAACACACACAGACAGCTAGCTTTAGTCTGCTAGCTCGAGCGGGTGCTGTGCATCCACTGTAGGCTGCATGGTGCTGCCTGCTTTGTGCTCCCCATGATGGTGAACACAGAGCCAGTGTCTCTGCATGACAGAGATCAAACAAAGCGCCAGGAATGTGGCATTGCTGACGGTGCCTTACCTGCAGCGCTGCTTGTCTGAAGGAAGAATGTCTGCCAAAGTCCATCCCCCTTCCTGCCGTAAAGGACAGAAACTCCTTTGAGTGTAAAACTACACCTTTACCTTTTCAATTTAAAAATTACTACTCCCACTATCCCTTCCCCGTGATTTAACTCGCATCTTGCGTTTCACTCTCAGCTCGGTCTCATTGCCTCCCTGGACAACGACTGCTATGGACAGACCTTCCTTACATTCAGGGTGGTGGGATAGCAAGCTGTAGGGGCAGGAAAACTAGACAAGAGGATTAAGGAGCTTTACCTGCCGTTTTCTTTCTGATGTAAGTCGTGACAAGGAGTATAACAGTAGCAATCAAAGCAGTTATTGGCAGGAAGGAACTCAGCACCATGAGAGCATAGAGAGTCCTGCAGGGAAAAGCATGATATCCCCATTACTATTTACAGCACCAGAGGTGACCAGGTTAATTTGGGAGGGGATTTTGTGTGTTTGAAAATGGATTATGGTTCCAGGATAAAAATTCAGCATGCAAATATTACCCCTGCTGTCTCTAAACAAGTGTGGTTCCATGAGGTCAGTACTGATCTACAGCCACAGAGGATCCCTCCCAGCTGTATTTTCTTTGGCACTTGGCAAGCCTGGGGAATACTCAGGAGCTTGAATTCTCTTCCTGCAGTCATTTGCAGTGCTACCAGAGTTCAAAGGCGTCCCTCATCAGGATGCAGTAGCTCTTCTCCTGGTCTGTCTTTGATCAGGATCATTAATAGGGTCACCTTTGATCAGGCCTGGTGATAACTCTGGTCTGACATGCTATGTTGTTTAGCTGGGATTGGTCTTAGCCTGGCATGCTTGTACAAAAGGCAGAGTCATTGTAGCATTGCATGGCCCATATAGTTGTCCCTTTTTTAACCAGGTAGAAAGTAAGAATGCAGTCAAACTGAGGATCTTCAGTTGAGGCCTCACCTAGTGCTCCTGAAATGGAAAAGAGCCAGCTACAGCTTTTCATGGCACTTGCAGAGGTTGGACCAAACTCTGTAGCGGAGAAAGGGGAAGCCTTTTTGTGTGTGTTTGTGTGTGCCTGCATGTGCTTCAGTTGTTTGTCACACTTCTCCTCAAATCCTGCAATGCATCCGGAATGCTATGCTCAGAGTCTGGGAGTCTTTGTTTTTTACCTCTGATCGTTACTGCTGTCATCTGTGGAGTTGACAACATCTTCCTTCTTAGTGGGGAGTGAAATGGTGTCTAAATCTGCATCCTGATTCCAACTTTTCCCTCAAAAAAAAAAAAAGAAAAAAAAAACAAAAAACCAAAAGCAGGTGATTTTCCCACATCAATCCATCCCTGGTGACTTTTTCTCATGCTAAAAAATCCTGCTTTGCATTCAAGAATGGTCTAGAGTTGCTGCTTGCTTGTTAGCTATGAAATCGTGAAGTTGAACAAGAAAATTCATCCTGTGCTATTTACCAGTAAAAGAAGGTTAGTTAATGGAGCTGAATCACAGGAATGCAATCAACCGGTTCCTCAGGTACCGGGAGTTTTGTCTGGGTGATTGGATAGTACCTGTTATCAGCGTGTCTAAGTGAAAACACCAAGTTCAGGCCCAGCCAGAAAGCTAGGAGTAAGTAGCTAGTACGACAAGAACAGACATATTGTGATTCCAGTTTCCTTCCCTTCGGGTGGTGATCCTCTGGTGTTTTTTTCATGCTTGCAAACTATTTGATATGTGATTGCATGATGCCTTGGAAAACCTGCTTATGCAATGATTATATCATATGCAGAGGCACAATGAGATTTGGGTTCTGATTTCCTTACAAGTTTGGGTCTGTGACAGATCAAAGGGAAAGGACAGCTCCTTCAGGAGACAAGTTCTCTAGAAGGTATAGGTCGGCCATGAAAATTCATGCCATTTTAGAGAACAGTATGAAAATTGAATTGCTTATTTGGGCGCTTGAATGCTGTTAGAAAGGAAGCATCTTAGAAAAAAGCTGTCATGTGATTCCCGTACACGTTTTTCATTCATGTCAGAAAAATCAAAGAACAGCTTCCGCTAAACATCATCTGTTTTTCTGCCTCCCGTGCTGGCTAAAAGCAGAAAAGGAAGTAAAGTGTTAAAACAAATACAGAAGTTTACTAACGAGCAGTGACAAAGAGCTGCACTTTGGTAGAAATTCAGGCAAAGATTCAGATTGCTTGGAGTCTGTTTCATCTGCTGATGTAAATGTAAAATTTCATTAGTCAATAAAGCCAAGCCAGACTCCCCCGCCAGTTGGCTGCAATTTGTGTATACCATTAGTATGTATCAAAAATCTGTTAAAAAAATAAATAAATCAGGAATTATGTGTGTCTCAGGAAATATCCAGGCTCAGAAGAGAGCTCTTTAACATTGACCTGTAATCTTTCTTGTCAAGTAGTAAGAAATTGCTGACTTTTAGAAGATCGTTAATTCTTTGATTAACTCTCCCAAAACTTCCAGCATGATCCTATTCAGTAGTTTATTTCTCCTCTGGAAGTGGTTCTCAAGACGATATTCTCCTGAGTCATTAAGTTGGAGCTTTTTCAGCCACACTCTAATCATTTTCCATGAGAAGTCATTCATCATTTCAGTCCTTCCTACTTTAATGATACTTTGATCAGAGTTACCTCTGATAATAGGTTGGCATCTAATTTGGGACACTGTTTTGCACCAAATAAAATGCTGAAGTTTCCTGACATTGGCTATGACATAATAGGAGCAATGGACAGACAGGGAATTCCCTTTTTTTTTTCAAATAGCCTTACAAGTTCTAAAGAAAATAGAGTGGTGATTCATTAGAGGGAGAAGACAGGAAAAAACAGTCTCGTGGCGGTGTACATCTCGCCCACAAAGAGGCAGAGCTGACATCAGTGCAAAGAGAACTTGCAGAAGACAAGGCAATAACCAGCCCACCAGTCTGAGGGGGGTGATCACTGGAGATGAAGTTGGGGTGGCAAACGGGAAATCTGGATTACTGCTGCCCTTCCTGATCATGGGCCGTATCAGGCCCCAGCACTGTGGTTGCTGTCAGATTCCCCAGGTGCTGGGACCTGGAGCCACCTCAGCATATTTCTTATCCCTCATACAGGTGTTCAAGTTTAAGATGGTGTTGCTCCATCTCACGAGCCTTCTACGTGAGTTATCAAAGCTTTTCTGTGTGAAAGATCTCTGTGACTGTGAAACACTTCTAACAGAATGGAAAATTTTTGCAAAAGCAAGTATTGTTTTTTCATTTTCACCAACTAACTTGAAATATTTCTATCCCAAACCCATTTGATTTTGATTAATACAATCCTACAAAATTATATTTATTGGTTTTGATGGTAATGCATAAAATACTGATGATTTTCTTTTTTTTTTTTCTTTCCTTTGAAACTTTTTTGTTTCATGTGGCAAAAGTAATTTCCTGGGTGCTTCTCTTTCTGGATACATATAGGTACATATTGTGGTTCTGTGTTGAGCTATATAATAGAGTTTTACCCTGTCCTTGATAACCTCTAGTGGGATCTCTATGTCTAGATACACTGTCTTTTGCTGTGAAACAAAAATGGAAATGACACATCATTCTTGATTTATTTAGGCTGTCTCCCACCCAGTGCACTGTTGACTTCATACCTCACCCTCACGTGAAACCGCCATCTGTATTCTTTGCAATAGAATATTCTTCAGATCACCCTGCACCCCACGCTGATATGTGCCAGAATTCTCTTTTCGAAGTGCTGTTGTGATCACAGAAAACCAGCCACATCCAAAGTCTACCAGGTCAACTGAATGATGCAGTGCACCGTTAAAGTTAATCTTTTCTTTTAGAGGGGAACTCAAGGCTAAGACTGGACAAGGCTTTTCTGACAGCTCCTTGCCCCAAAATGTCTTCTCACATAAATTCTTGTGCATGTCACGTGAGCAGTTAGCTCTGGAGGACGCTCCCTCCGCATGCAGAAACCCTTAGGTGTCCTCTCCTCCCATGCATGGTTCCTCCAAAGAAAGAGAATGATGCCACAACTGGTCACAGCTCAGTATGGCAGGTTTTCTTACCTTATACCACTGGGCCTCCGAGAAGAGTAACTTAATGCTGCAGGTTTGCCTAAATAAACATCTATGCTCAGCCTTAGTGCCACTACCCTTTTTCCATTTTTTATTCCTATTGTTCCTCTCTGTGGACTAAGTATTTATTTGCAATAAGAAAGCAACCAGCAGCTAGCCTGTCTGTGACAATACGTGGTCCATGATGTGTCAGGAGAGAGCAACAAACACCGATTTTCCTCCCCATGTGCTAGGTGATTTCAGACTGAGAACTTACAATAGCGGGAGAGAAAGGTCTCAGAAGGGCAAAGATTGCCAAATGCCCCACCATGAAGTTCAGTTTCTGGACAAAATACAGAACTACTATAGACAAAAAAAGCTTGTATAATTAAAATAAGCAAATTTCAGGCTGAACATTTCCTCCCCTTATTGACTTCTGGGAATCCCGTTCTGTACCCGGCTACGGATGGCCTGAATAAAAAGTGCTCAAGCAGAGAACAGCGTGCAATACACTCAACAGCACAGAGAGCCTCCTGTTCTTTGGAGAAATGGAGAGTCTCTGAGCCTTACCTGGTAGTGCCAGCAAGAGCAGCAGGGCTGGAAAACCCCTCATCCTGAAGTAGAAAGTGTTTTAGGGCATAGAGGAAAAAAATGGATCCCAGAGCTTCTTTATCACTGAGAAATTCTCTGTTGCAGAGGAAGCTAACTTGCTCTGTCACTTGCAGTGGTCTGCTGCCTGGAGTGATGATGCCAGTTTGGAATTGCTGCGAATATCTTTTAACCACAATCTTAATAATACTTCTTGGGTGGGAAGGCTGCATAATGTTTACTGGCTGCTTTTTTGCTTTAAATATGTTGTTGTCTAGATAGCCATATTTAGCAATCAGGCTGTGAGGCTGGAAAAGAAACTTTTTTGGTCTCTAGTGCTGCCTTGGTATGTTACGGAGCAGCTCTCAGTCAGATATGTTCATCCTTACATGCAAGTTTTATATTCCTCATTCCCAAAGCCCTTGCATAGTGGTGGAGAGCCATCACTGTGCCATCACAGAGCAGCGGATGGCCCTGCCTGAGGTGCCTCAACAGGTTGCAGCTGGAACTAGGACCTAGATCTCCTCATTAGAGCTGCAATTCCCTTGTTTTCTAGCACATCTAGTCAGGCACCACAGTACTGCCCAGGAATACTGAAGCTAGGTTTGTGTTGGTAGAGCTGCAGTGGTGTGCGACTGTGTATGTGCTAATTTACCCTCTGGAAACAGTGGCAATTAATTTAGACGGAGCAGAACAATGCATGGCCTGCTCTGGTTTTGGGATCTGAGCTGCTGTTTCTACACGGTGCTAAATGGAGGTGGCTGGATGTGCCAACCTATCCAGCTGGCTCAGAGCATTTCTGTACGTTATAAACACACCAGCATGTTCTAAGTGTTACCTCTTCTTTGGGTGATGTGTTGTGGTCTGGTGTACTGCGGCTCTTTATCATGAATCCACACGAAGTCACATAGTCAGTTTGATTTTATTTAGCTTTGCAGGCAGTGCAGGGAAAAGCAGTGTGAATGCCCTTGGGTTTGGGGTCTTCCTGGGAGAGCTTCACTTTGGGGCGTGATGAACAATGATCACATGTTAGTAACATCCCCTTCAGAGGGATGAAAAAACACAGGGAGAAAAAGACAGAGGGAGAAATGCAGAGAGAAAGTTCATTCTTTGTTCGCAAAGGCGTTTGAGAAATGAGGAAGCAGGCTCAGAGCTGCACGTAGACTTCATGTCCCTTTCTGTTGTGTTCTGCAGTTCCTCACACCTTTCCACAGTGACTGTTGAGCAAGGTGTGTCCAAGGCAGTTTTTGGGAGCTGGTCTTCACCACCTTGGAAAGACAGAATCTCTCACCTGGCACTACTCTGAGGTGACATGAAGATGACGGCTCTCAGTTTAGACCCTGGTGGAATAATACTGGGGATGGCTGTCTGCAATGACTCTCTGCCTGGTGGTGGTGCAGCTACTGGCTGTGACTGGAGATGATGCAGAGTGTTGCATTGTCGTAAGTGTCTCAAAAGTTTCAGTCTTTAGAGAGTGGAATCTCAGTTTAAAAGCTGATTTCTAGGCGAATAATATTAGTTTTCAATACAAACCATCTAGTTCTGGTTATATTTCATGCTTTTGGAGGAGCCATTTGAGTGTTTTGTAGAGACATGTAGGACACCTTGAAAAAAGCTCTTCAACGCTGATCTTCAGTGAATCAGAAGTTTCTTGGAGATTTGAGACAGAACCATGTCTTTCCATTTTAGCAGTATGTGGATGTGTTTGTGAGTTGCTCAACACATGGTTGTTGAGATGTGTTACCTGAACTTGTATTTATGTTCACTTCTTTATTTGTAGTTTTATTTATAATAAAGCATTTGCTAGTAGCTGTATAGAGCAGCGAAGTTTTTTCTGGCCGAGCAATGAGCTGGGGAAAAACAGAGCAGAGCTCTCTCACCTTTACCATGCCTGGGAAAGCATCTCTGCACATAAGTCTGGGCTGGGTCTCTTGACAGAAAACCTTCATATTCCTCCTTTCCCTCTGGCCCTCGATCCCATCCTCTTCCGTTAGGTTCAAGTGTTACTGGCAGCATCTGTTCAGCTCAGTTGTGTTGGAAAAAGTTGGTCAGCGCCAATGAGAAGAGGTGGTACATGGTGACAGTCCCTCTCTAGAGCGATAGGTTCCTCAATACCTATGTTTAGTAGGCAATCCTTTTCTTATGGCAGGTGGCAAAGCTTTGCCAGCAAATGCTTGCTGTTCATTTCTCTGTGGATTCCCTCTGGTTTGGCTCTAAGCAGTGCTCTCCCAGGAGGGGCTGATTCCATCATGTGCCAGGTCACCAGCGATATGGAGGGCCTGCTGCTCATTCAACCTTGGGTTCTTCTGCTCTGTTTCTCTGTTCTTCCTGCTGTTGCCAATGATAAAGATCAGCACAGCCACCATGAACTTAGTAACCAGGAATCCAGCAATGATGTAGAAGACAGTGAAATCAGCTTCAGGAGGGATGCTATGGGGAACCATAAGTACAACAATGAAGGGGATGGTTCAACCTTCAAAGAAACTTTTGTAGGACACAACATAGATATGGTAACATCTCCTGCAACAGGCAGTCCCTGCCTGTGCACAACAGAGCCTGGGAGGTTAGAACAACTACAGTAGGTTGTGTCACGTATGGATTAATTATGATCTGCAGGAGTTGTTTTGCTTGGCACTGAAGCACTGCATTTTCTGGATTAGGATAAAGCTGCTGTGTAGAAACCCCTCAGCAGCTCCAGGCATTGTCACAGGTTAGGAAGAGGTAGAGAATATGCCTGTAGTGGTATTCCTCTGAGCTTCCACTGGGGTTGTCAATGCTAATCTGCCTTAGTCCTAGGAAGACTAGAGATCACAGCATGAGGAGTTTTATGGCTTACCTGGAGATGCTCTGCACAGCACTGGGCTCCTCTGGCATTTGAGTCTCCAGGAAAGCTGATGATAGAAACAGAACAGTTTAGTCTGCAGATGTTTCTGCATGATATTCCTTGGTGTCTCCAACACCAGTGCCCCAGGAAGGCGTAGATAACCAAGGTGAGATTTGGCACTGGGCTGCATGCTAGAAGATAAATCTGGGCAGCAACAAGGGGATGCCATGTGTTAGATGTCCTCTAACAGTGAGAGCATGTTGCTGTAAATCAGGAACTAAAAAGCAGCAATGAAACACAGAGCCTCCTTAAGTAAGACAAAAGGAGATGTTTACTAAAGTGAGGCCTTGGCATCTCCAGACACACGTGAAAATTAAGTAGGAACTCAGGAGCCCCCCTCCATCCCATACACCGCGGTGATGTTCTCTGCAGCACAGGACATACCTGTCAGCACTTCCACTTGCACCTTCCTTAAGCTGTTTGTTTCCCCCAGGTAGTCAGTTTTGCACTGGTACAACCCAGCGTCCTCCTTCTTGAGTCGCTTCATGGTCACCGTCAGGACCCCTTCATGGACATTGTCCCTGATGGAGGTTGTGCCGTTCCTGTTCTTTAGGAATGGCAGCCAGAAGCGTCGGGCGCTCACCACGTGTTGGCACTTGGTCTCATCGACCTGCTTGCACCAGCTCTTTTCTCTCCACCGCTGCTGCCAGGGGTCATAGGTGCAGTTGACAGAAATGGTGCCCCCCTCCATTCCGTACACCACAGTGACGTTCTCTGCAGCACAGGATGCTAGGAGAGAAGGAGGAAGGGGTGAGCCAGTCTCTTTCGTATCTGTCCCTTACCACTATGTTTATGGTAAACATAATTTTCATCTTTTACAACTCCAGTGATAGCTGCTGTCAACTGTCAGGCTGTCACCTGACTGCTTCCTCGATGAAAGACACAGCGTGCTGAGGTTCGGAGTCGTGGTTCCCACTTTGTTGAAGTGTGTCTGTAGTGATCCCTCTGACTGGTGCATCGTTTGGCTCTTGCCAGGCAGCTGTTCTTGTGTGGGAAGAAGGAGGTGTCAGCTTCATTAATATTTGCAGATTTTCTGAAGCTCAGGAAAATTTGGTCCTTGGGCCCTTGTGGTGACTGCTCTGGATTGCAGCCTGGAGCTCAAGCACAGCACACTTTCTGTAATCACTGGGCTCCTGCCCAGTAAGGGGAAGCAGTTCGTCAGTGTGATTAAATATAAATCTGCATTTTCCTCTGGTGCTGAGGAGCATGAAGCTGGGCATTCAGGTAGATTGAGTTGGCAGGCAAGCTGTCTTGATTTTTAAAAGCTCTTTTTACAAGGCAGCTCGTAAAAACATGGCTTGACCCAATGATGACAGACTGTTTCTGTGTAACTCTCAGTAGGCTAGTCTTGCTGTAACAGCCCTGCTCTGCGAGGTCCAACCTGCTTACTGGCAGCAAGGCAGCTTGTTTCAGGTTTTGGCCTTGAGGTCAGCCCATCCACATATGGTCATAGATGCAGATTTGGCTCTGGAGTAGCTTCTGCTGCGGAAAAGGTCCTTTGCAGTAAATGCCCATGAGGTTTATCCCTATTTTAAGGCTCTTTACACAGCCATAGAGAAGCAACACAGCCCTGGAAAATGCTAGAATCAGTGACACCTACAAAACAGTGCCCAGCTAGCCGTTTAGGAGGGTATTTCTTATCCCACTCCTAATTTCTAAGTCCAGGGTCTTCGCAATTTTTTTCACCCCATCTTCTAGTATCCTACTAATTTTTAATCCTGTTGACAATGTCATGGCCTTTGGCTGCTTGGCTTTTTTTTTTTTTTCTTTAGTTCCTTATTTCTAATTTCCATTCCTCTTTATGGTAGGCAAAGACAGAGGGGACAGTTTGAACTATTAATATTTCCAGACAGAAGTGCAGTGTGGTATTTGTGGAAATCTCTGTATTTCTAGTGAAAAAAATTCAAAGGCTAGTGCCTTCTGTAAAACGGTAAGTAATGATAAACCAGAAGTAAAACAATAGGCTCTCTTGAGGACTTTGTGTTGGCTGAGCCTTTTAAAAACACTTTTAAAAATTATTTCAGCCATTCTAAGTGAATTGTAAACTAAAAAATCTGAAGATCTTTCAGGTTTGAGTGGAAGAAGGCATAAAAATGGATCTGTGCTCTCCAAGTATCCAACACCTACAACTCTTTATCCTGGGATGTTGCTCCACTCAGTTGTTCCAGTCAAAGCTTAACTCACTGCCTGTCCAGTCCAGTCCTGTGCAATCCCTCTAAACAATTTAACCCCCCCTCCTATTTCTCTTGTGGACCCCTTCTCACCTCCAGTTGTGCCCCTTCAGTTCCTGAAACGGCCCCAGGGTTTTGGTTTTTTGGTTTTGTTTTAAATAGAAACAGCATTGCAAAAAACCTCTTGATCAGAATCATGGCATTTAAAAATTTGCTGATGCCTCCGTGGAAAACTTTGTGTCATTATCTTTTCCAGCAATTCTGCTGACGGATCACTTGCTATTTGTGTTCCTCCTCCCTTGTTGTGTGCTACTGAAAAAAAGTATAGTGGAGTTTTTTCCAAACTCATTCAGATTTTTGAGATAGGTTTCTGCGCTCCCAAAGCCTGAACCTGTGGCTTTTCTGTGCACTGCTGCAAGTATCTGAGATCTCCAAAGTGCAGCTGGAGAGAGAAGGCTGCCGGCTGGGAGTACCAGCGGGGTCCTGTGCCTTCTCGTTTCAGATGAATGTTACTTTCCAAGCTGAAAATATCCCAAAATTTCAGAGATGTCCCCTTCACTGAGTGTTACTTTTCTCCTCTTGAACCCTAGCTACTGCTACCCGAAGCCTTACAAATGCAAACAAAGAGGATTTTGCAATTTCGCATTTCGCTCTGAGAAGGTACACAAGAGTTCTGTCAACAGGGTTTCCTGTTCTGACTCAAAAGGATCCCTGTGAGAAAAGCTGCACACTTGGATCACTGCTGGCCCTTTGTTAAATTAAGGGAAAAGAGCAAACTCTGAGGAAGGAGTCTGCCACCCCTGCAATGTAATTAGGGAGGACAAGGAGAGTGCAGAAGACCCTGCAGTGCTCCAGGTTCCCTCTGCTTGCATTGCGTTGGACCTTGCAGTGTTACAGACAGGCAGCAAGACTCTTTATCCATGGTAAGTGTTTGTACTGGTCTTCCAAAGAACCACAAGCTACAATGAAGATGCCTTTGCATCTGGAAAAAGCTACTGTTTCAAGACCTGGCTTCAAGACCTCCCATAGCTTTATCAGTAATCTCATAGGAGGTGCAGGTAGAGACTAAGTTTCGCACCTTTACCCTATCTGTTAACAGAAACCCAAAGCCATGTACGCTTTCTTACCTGACAAGAAGACCAAGAAGATGAGGCGCACGAGCTTCTCCATGCCAGCTGAGCAGCAAAGGGGACAAGAGAGGAGTCTGGAGAAAAGTGAAAAGGGCTCTTGCCCAAGAGCAGCTTGCTTTTCCCCTCTCCTTGCTCTGCCGGAAGGAATGAACACAGGAACTTGGCATCTTTTTCATCCTGCATATTGAGCAATTCACCAGGCATTTCTTTGGTGGGCTGAAAATTCAGACATCAGCATTGCCCACTCACAGTCTAGACAGCCTGAAAGGGAGCATCATGTGATGGCCTGAAACCCAGAGGTACCGGGAGTCCCTCTGAGCTCAGCAATGGTGCCTGTCCACCAAAGCAGGCTTTACATGCAGGCTTTGCATGGGGTGAATTGGAAAGAGAAAGGGTGGCTCTCATCGAGACTCTGCAGGTAGCTCAGTCAGCATCATGAGGGTGAAAGGAGGGCAAGGACATAATCTTGTGGGTTATTTTCAGGAGAAAGAAGATTCGGAAGAGCCTGCGCATGAAGCATTCCTGTTTGATGCCGAACTGAAGACAGAAAGACAAGAACACTGTGTTGGCTGAAGCTGTGAGGTGCTTTAGATGAGCAAAACAGACATCTTTACAGAAAGGATGTAAGATCAAGCGATGGGTGTTGATTCAGAGCCCGTCAGTGCCGCACTGATGCAGTAGTTCAGGACCCAGTTAAGGGAGCCTCCTTGAGCGTTATCCAACTGGGTCGCTATTTTTTCTTCTTTGAATTTATTTACTTGGAGATCTTCCATGCAGGTACCAACAGACCCTGGCTTCTTAGCTTGTGTGCTTATCTGCTTCTTAACAGGCAGATAAACCTGCAGGTCTATCCATTCATAAATGTGCCTTCTTTTTCTTTCCTCTAATTAATGTTTAAGAAAATGGTACTTTACAGTATAAAAAAATTCTCTGTGAGACTTAATGATTGCAGGTTTTGTTCATTCTTGCTCCACTGAGCACAAATCTGGATTCTCTTTGATCAGAAGCAACTGTCTCCCTGAAATTGTCTCTCTTCCACTCAATTGTGTTCTACTATTACTCTTCCACTGTTTGACCCAGTGTAACTGCATGAATAGCAAATAGTTAAGGGAATCTTGGGCTGAATGAACCATTTCCAGAACCATTTTCTTTGTCTCTCTGTCATTTCAAGTTAAACATGCCAACTCCGAAAATCTCAAGAAATAGATCAGCTTCCCTGCTGCAGCTGTAGCAAGAGAAGCCTCTTGGCTGTGACAGGCTTGTGAATTGGGATAACTTGCCACCAGTCTGCAGAGTTTGGCGCAGCCAAATAAAGTGCCAGGGTTTCTGGGTTTTTTGGAGAAACTGAGCTGAGCCCCAGCAAAGTCGTTTCATACTGCTCACCACATGACTGCTAGATAAAGGCAGCAAATGTGTCCTTTGGAGTGTTTCCAGCAGAGAAAGGGAAGTAATGGTATCTTTCCAAGGCCCTGGGGAGCTCTGCCATGAAACCGCACATGCATTTCTGGTCTCCTGTGACTTTAGAAGAAGCCACAAAAGCTTGCTTTCTATGATATAGCAGAAAACACAATCAAAAGCGCTGGAAGTACACATGCTGGTTTGCATTGGTCTTCCAAAGAACTTACAAAAAAACCAGCTGCGCTGGTGAATAGAGTGGGAAGAGGTGTCTAAAGTACAGCACGGTGCTGCAAAAGAACAGAGCTACATCTGAGACTGGCTGGATAGTGATTGCTGCAGAGATGCAAAGATGCCTCATAACAACAAAGGTGAGAGACCAAGTGCATTAGAAAATCGTGTTTGGTAGTTTATGGCGTGATTGTTCAGGACAGCAGGGTTTGATGAGGTCCCAGCCAGTCTAGTGTTCTTGTGGCAGCTCTTGGGAATTGCCAACCTGCATCAGAGCTGCACTGGAGATCTATGAATATACTGTGTGTCTGACTGACTTGGACATTTAAATCTGTAAATAATCCACTCTGAATTACCGCTGTGTCCCTTCTGTTATATCATCTGATGTTAATTCTAGCCCTCTTGTGCTCACACTTCTTCCTCTATTGTCTGTGTCATACTTCCTGCAACCTCTTTGCCCAGCCTACCAGTTTCTCGCCTGTGCTGCTGTCTGTACAGACCTTCCTCCTGTCTGTCTCAGGGCTCACCCTTGCAGTTAGCCTAGCAGGGCAAATTCTGTTCAAAAACATGCCAGTGCCCTGTCCGCTCCTCTGCTGCAATACCACGTGTTGTTCCCTTCTTTCGTTCCTCCAGAAATACTCGTTTTTTCTACACTGCCTTGGTGTAAGCAGCCAGTTTGTGTGTCGTTGGGGAGCAGAGGGTGTAAGACAGCAGCCAGCAGGCCAGCCAGAAGCTGCTGAACAAAGTAAAGGCCTTTGATGAGGAGGTGGTGAAAGGATGGGGCAGTCTGCACAAGCTGCACGTGGGAAACCATGCCTGTAACTTCAGAGTTCAGCTGCTGCTTCGTTCATGTTTTTCATGCACAGGCCTCAAAGACTGCATAAATATGCTGTGGCTGCGGATGACCCTGAAAGCAAATTCAGCCCACAAGCTTGGAAAGAGTTGTCTAGAGCATATGGTGCCGGAGATTCTCACTAGTGTAATCCACAGCAGCTGCACTGAATCCATCCCACAACCCTCTGTACTCCATAAGGGGACACTTGTACGTGCACTCAGTAGTGTCATCACCTTCATCCCCTCTTACCCCCAAACTCCAGCGTGCACACTCTATTGCTTGAATCTAAAACTAAACATTTAGCTTTAGTTCCAAAGCCTGTTACCATCTTACTTCTTACCTAAGCAGACTGGTAAATTTAGGTTATAGGGGAATTTGCATTAAGTCTTAAAAAGTGTACATATTGCTTACATGCACTGCTGTTGTTTTGTGGCTACAAGACCTTCTGGTGCTCAGATTCATACAGCACAACCCTCAGTTTGCAAAGTTTGCGGATATCGTTGTGTTGCAATACACCCTCAAGCCATTTGCCTTCAGGTAGATGCTGGTTCTGTTTATTCTTACAGTCCAGTGCTCATACGCCCCCCCCCCCCCCCGCCCCCCCATTTCATGGCAAATGAGCCCAGTCACGGCAAGGTTAGAGTTTGATCCCTACAGCACTGGAATGAGTTTTCTTGGCCGTAGCAGCTGAACCCTTAGGAGCGGGACTGAGTTTCTACCAGTGAACATAGCTGAAATACCAAACCCATCCATGTCCAGATGAATATTGCTTTTTCAAAAGGTCAGTCCTCCACACCTGCCCCTCCAAAAGAGTCTGCATTTTAATGCAATTGAAGCAAGCGGATGTGCAAGGGATCCTGAGAATTACCCAGCACCTCTGTCTGACCAAGGAGAACCTGCACGCTTGTGGCAAAATTCTCTACTGGCCTCTAACAGGATGGAGATCTCAAAATGCATAGACAACATACACATGGCAGCAGAAACTTAGATCTTTCCCCCGTGTCCATCTACATACATTCTACTCCCCATTCCCACTCTGTATTCCAGTTCTTTTCTCCCGTTTCTGGATTGTTTTGCCATTCTGTGCTTCATTCTTTGTCATTCGTTGGTAACTGCTTGAGTGCAATGATAGCATATTCCACATTTTCATCTTCGGGTTTTCTGTGAACCTGACTTGGTTCAACATTACAGTAGAGAGGATCCTCAGGGCTGAGTTGGGATTTAAAATTCAGGGCCACATATTTTAGGTCTTTGCTGTCATCTGTGGGACTTTCCATTCTTTCAGTGCTGTCAAGCTGTGAAAAGAAAGGGAAAACCTTGTTAGCATGATTCAGTGCCAGGCCACAGCTGTCACAAGATTTTCCTAGGAAGAAAGGAGAAGCCATGTAAAAACTTACCTTCGGTAATGACAGAGGTAGAAAACCAGAAAATTCTTTCCTTTATCATCTCTCCTTGATACAGGTTACAATCTCATCATCTAACCTTGGTTTCTAGTCTCTGAGTCATTTCTCAGAGATTATTGGAATTTGCTCCACTGTGTTTTTTTCCTACATTAATTACCCCTTCACTCTCCAGCTAGGAACATTCGTCTCTCTGGTGACATTAAATACCATTTACGCTCCTGCTCACAACCGAAAATGAGCACCAAAGTCCTCATCAGATGGGTCAGCCAGCTCCTCACAGACTATTGGTAGGGGATTCGGTACCATATGGGAAATCTATCATGTTCCTTACCTGTGCTATGTCCTCTGGTTTTTCATAGATGTCCACTGCTTGTGTGTTACCTTTGGAATGAGCCAAAATCAGAGGTTTTAGAGGTAGAGAGGTCCACAAAATGCCTGGGCATTGCCTATGCTTCAGGAGTTTTGGGGAAGGCTGTGGGATTGCCCAGTGATAGAAGCAATGGGTGTGCCAGTGGGACCCATCTACCCTGAATCTGGTGAACACATCACTCACTTTACTTCTCCTCTGGCATGTTAGGAGGTGTCCTGTGCAGAGTCTGAAGGAAAACGGGTTTGACTTATTGTGAGAGGAGAACACAGCAAGGAGCCTGTCGTGAGGCTTCCCAGGCTGAACCTGCCTTATCATCTTCTCCAGGGCACTGTGAGTTGGGAGAGTGGAGTGGAAAAGTGACGGCCAGAGAAGGCCCTGTTTGATACGGACTAGAACACGAGGCATCACCAGTCTCCACGTACCTCTTCTCTTCAGCTGCTTGCGCTGCCTGACGCACAGTGTTATCGAGCTGATGAGTGCCAGGATGAACAGGATGCTCAGGAACGCAGAGAGCAGGATGAAGGTCTTGACATCTGAGCTGCAGCCAGGAGAGAAAAGGCGTTACCAGTGTTAGACAGTAGCACAGCACGATGCTGGTGCAGCCCGTTGCCAAACAGTGACCAAAAAAAAAGGGACAAGGATAGTTTTTATGCACTAGGTTTTATGCACTTGGAAGGAGGGTCTGATCCTCCTGCAGCAATGCTATCTTGAATTTTCTACCTGGCTGTGTCATCTGAGCTTTTGCTAAACTGCTCTCTGGGCTTTAAAAATAAGCTACTGCTCAAAGTTCAGAGCACAATTCCAGGCTCTCTGAAGCGGGTGCCTTCTCCTTCTGTGTTTTGCTGCACCTGGAGCACTGGAGCTGATGTATGATTGTACTCTTAGGTGCTGCTGCAGTGTTGATAACTGCAGATGTCCGAAGGGGACTTTACATTTAACGGCCTGGTAAATAGAAGGACAAAATAGCAGCCAAGGACTATTTCATTGTTAAATATTCATGGACAGGAGTGAGCAAAGTCCAAACAGAAAGGCTTAGTGGCAGAATCTGGGGATTTCTATTGCTGCAAAGCACACAGCCCGGAGTAGATAGGCATCTGCATTCTAGAAAGCTGTGATTTGATTTTACTAATCTGTTTCTTCCTTTGTAATTACACTCTGGGCAGGAGCTGGAAGAGGAGAGGCCATCTTTGGTAAGGATGCCTGTCATATCTCATTCCTCTGTAAGCAGGGGTCTTCAGAATGCCCAGAGACCACCTGCCCCAGGATGACAGGCATATTGTGGGTGAGACATTAATAACTCTTGTCTGTGTCCAAGCTCAGAGACTTTTCTTTAGGCCTTACCTGGGTGCTGGGCTGTTAGCAGAAGGGGTTGTTGGACTGGTGCCTGCAGTACCTGGCACAGTTTTCCCAGCTGATACTGCAATCACAAACACGAAGAGAAGAATCATCACTGCTGGGCTGCTTTGCATTGACCAGCTAAACTTCCCTACCATTGCTACCATGGATGAAAAACCGCTCCCGCAGCGACACCCAGCCCAGACAAGCTGCCCAGGCTGTAACCTGTGCCATCAGGACTCGCTGGCAGCCAGCAAAGCAGCGTAAGATGGGAGGGAAAGGCGAGGAGCTCGGCAGGAGCCCTGCTCTGTGCGCACCCACCCCAACGCGTGGCAGAAGGAAGGGCTGTAAGTGCAGGCAGACACGCTCTGTGGCAAAGATCTTCTGGTAGCAATGAAGTACTTGACAACTCTGCGCTTAAGCAGACAGAGGCTTGCGAGAACTAAGCGAAGAACGTTGTCTGTGAAATTGCTTCCAGGGCCGTTTCTGTGCCCAGGGGAGGTTGTGCGTGCAGGAGCCTGCTCGCTTAGAGACTGCATTCAGTCCCATGTGTTAGGAGTTTCTCCTAAAGAATTATACCATTCCCCTCTCGTCTCATGGATTGCCATATCCCTTCAGTGCCGCTCTGACACATTCCCAAAAGACAGGCTGCAGCGTGGTGCTGATCTCCCACAATCAGGTGCCTAAATGTTATCACTTACTGTGAAAACATCATGCTGAAAGAAAACCTAGAAGTCGCAGACCTTTAAAATATAAATCTAAAGGTTGTCCCCGTGGCAACCAAATGTGAAGGTGTTAATAGTCTTTGAAAGCCAAGGGATGAGCTGCTATAAAGGGGCAGAACTGGCATCATGAGAATGAGTGATAGAAAGACCTCTGTGAAAACACCTGAAGCTGTTCTCAGGTAAAAGGGAAGAAACACAGCACACGTGTGTGGCTCAGTTCTGATCCCTGCTGCTATTCCATAACATGGTTAGTGTGAGAAGGTACAATGATGTAGGGTTTGGGCAGGGAAACACATGCAGAGATGACGTGGGAGGTCGTGTAAGCTGGGCAGTGCAGAGACTGCAGGGAGAGAGTAGAAAGTGAGTTTGGAATCTACAACCAACCACATTTCCCTACAGGTCAATACTCACCCTCAGAAATACTGAGTGTAACCTCCACCATCCGGAAAAGCTGATCTTGTTCAAAAAGCGCACACCAGTATATGCCAAAGTCCTGTGCCTGCAGGTTCCATATGGTGACAGTGACGATCCCCTGCTGGGTGTCATCCTGGATTGTGACTCTGTCTTGCCGAAGTGTCCTGCGGTACCCTGAGGACCTCAAATCCCTGTGGACCAGTGTGGTACATGATTTCTTATCTCCCTGTTTGCACCAGGCTTTGCTCACAGCCCCATAGTCTTGGGCCCTGTACAGACACTCGACAGAGACATTGCCTGACTCCTTGGCTGTGTATCGTTGGGTCCCTGGAAAACACCCGGCATGTTTGGTGAGATCCCAAAGCAGTCACAATAGCACCCCTTCCTCATCACTGGAGTACGTGCTGTGAGCTGAATGCTCCCTGGATCTCCTTCTACCTCCAGACACTAGGAGCAGAAGGGGGCTAGAGCCAGATTACTTGTGCAGAGCTGAACCACCAATTGGGTAGGCGCTCTCCCCTTCCTCCAGTTCCCCCAGGGACCTCATGCTGACAGGTGCTCAGCCCGTAGGGTCTGGGGGGCAAGGACCAGGGAGGGCTGGCGGTTGTGGAGCCAGAGCAAGAGCAATGCCTGGCAGTGCGGGGAGCTCTCAGCAGTGCCCAGCGTGGGCGAGCCCAGCGCTGAGCTGGGGAAGCTGCTCCTGGAGCCGCTGGATCAGCCCTGTGGGAAGCAGTTGTAGAGCGTGACCCCATTTGTGGGAGCTCACCAGAACCTCCCCTGAGTCTCTGCTGGGAGCAGGCAGAGCAGGAAGGGCCAGGCCTGAGCTTTGGCTCCACAGGCCCAAGGGGCAACTGCCATTGTGTCCCCTAGAGAGACAGATGGACAGGGAGATGGGTGTCATCTGTGTGGCAGTGCTGGGCTCCTCCGTAGTGGCACACAGGATGGGAGGGAGAACAAGCAGGGGAGGTGGGGCTGAAATCTGCCGACATCCACACTTGGCTGTCAGTAGGTACTCACTCTTGGACACAGAGAGCCTGAACTCCATTATCCGGGTGGGATGAGGGTCTCCGTACAGCGCACACCAGTACGTGCCGGCATCCCGGGCCTGCAGCTTCTGCATGGTGATGGTGACAGTCCTTGTCTGGGTGTCATCCTGGATCAAGGCTCTGTCTTCCAGGGCTTTGATGTTTGTCCGCATTGAAGGGTAGCCTGTCTTCACCAAGGTTTTACACCCAGTCTCACCTCTTCGACACAAAGCTTTTGTACCCATGCTGTGCACCAAGGTGCTGTATTTGCACGGCATGGAGAGACTGTCCAACTCCCACCCGTGCAGCTCTGCAAAATAGCAAATGTGGTCACTGACCCACAAGCAGTGGGCATGTGAGCTCCCCTCTGTACCAAACTCTTCCCTGGGGCAACTTCCTCATGGATGGCACATCTGTCAGGGCAGGGGTGAGGCAGGGCAGGACAAGAGGGAACTGAGAGCTTACAGGGTCAGCTGGGTCTGTGGGGCTCCTTCACACAGTGCCTGTGCGAGCAGGGAAGGCAGCAAGCAAAGCTGGGGAGGGTAGGGGGCTGTGGGAGTCAGGGGAAGCTGCTCAGCTGTGTGGGAGAGGGGGGATAGAGAGGGGGAAGGAATGATGCTGCTTTTTGACAAGACTTGGGTTTGTGTGGGGAAAAAGGTACTCACCCTTGAAAACATTCAGTGAGACCGTCTTTGGTGAAAGATATTCATAAGGGTAAGCGTAGAGACGGTAAGCGCAGGAGTATGTGCCCGTGTCCTCTGCCTGGAGGTTAGTCATGGTGATGGACAGAGTCCTAAGCACAGCGTTGTCCTCTATTGTAACTCTCCCGTTTGTGAACTTGGGGTATTGTGTTGGGTAGGTCATCTCTGCTAATGACTCAACACATCTGCCATCTTTCATGCGGCACCATGCTTTCCGGTGTTGGTAGTGAGCCTGTGCTGCGTAAGGACACTGGATATACAGAGTGCTCCCTTCCCATCGGCTCTCCTCAGCATCAGGCGTTTGGGCTTGGAGACCTGTAAATATCAGGTGTGGTGAGGGAGAGAGGAGCTGATGCAGGGCTGCCCACAGCCTCCTGACAGACACAGGCAAACTCTGCCTCCGACCTTCCTCTATGGGCAGTGTGGCTGGAGAAACTCTGAAAAGCGAGATCCATTCCCCTGGTAAATTCACCTGCTTGGAAAATGGGAAGGTCGGTTTCCGGTGGGCAGCGCTGAGATTTGAGCTGGGACTGCAACTGTGATTTCAAATCTAGTATCTTTGATTTAAAACCCGCAGACATGTGGGGACTAGAGGTGTTGCACCTTCGAGCCTAAATGGAGCAGTGGTGGGAACTGGGGCTGCCTCTTCCGTCCCCAGCCCTGCTGTGAGTTGCTCAGCTCAGAGTCCAGCCGGTGTTGGATTCCCCCCCACTGTGGATCTCCCCAGGCAGTGGGAGGTAGGGAAAGGTGTCCCATGCCCCCGGGCGGGTGGGAAGCCCGAGACACACGCAGCCCTTCTCTTACCTGGGAAGTAGAGGGGCAGCAGGAGGAGGGCTCTCAGCTCCATGGCCATCCTCAAGCCCAGGGAAGGGGCATTGCTGGGGACTGCCGAATGTGTCCTGTTCAAAAGCGTCTGCCTGTGGACCTTCCTGCATCACAGTGACGCTGCTGGAGGAAGTGCTTGAGGTCTTGCTTTCCCACGGAAATCCTTCACCACGTTTTGCAACAAGACTGGTACGAAGATAATTTCAGTGTGCGTTTGGGGAAGTGGCTGAGAGCAGAGCTCAGCCCGTCCTAATGCCAAAAGGCCCTTTGCTGCTCTCGCCTGGCCATGGTCATGCTCTGCTTTGGCTGCCCTAAGCCACGAGGGATGGAGCAGGTCCTTTGTCCTGGTCTAGCAGGTCCTTTGTCCTGGTCTAGCCCTTCTCTCTGGGCTACCAAGGTGCCCTCTGCCCAGGCCCTGGCTGGAAAGTCTCCTCAGGCAGGGTGGCAATGAGTCCAGGGCTGTGTCTGCACGGACCCTCCCACGGGCCGTGCCGTTTGGGATCCCAGATCTCCACCACCCCAACCAGTCCCCTCGTGCCCTCTGCTCTGCCACGCTCAGAGGCCTTGGTGTGCCCACCCCCACAGTGCCCAGCTGGGGAAATGAAACCAGAACCATTTGGCTTTTGCACATTACACAGTGATGACTCCACAGGCACAACTGAAGTGATTTTAAGTACAGGGGAAACAATGCAAATATTGAAATAATCCATCCCCCTGCATTGCTAATAGGAAAATGGGGTCTTCTGCTTATTCCAAATTAATTCTTTTACTGTATTGTAAAGGATAACACAAATGTAAGTAAAAAATTTGGTCTTTCACGGAAAGCAAATATATTTTTGGTTTAAAAATCACAAACTTGCACTAAAGTATAGCTTTCCTCAACCAAAGATTGCTGTCTGTGAAGATCTGGTGTAGAAACTGTTCTTTGTGTTTTAGTGTTGAGGGATTCCTTGGTTTTATTCTGTCCTACTCGAGCACGAGTAAGAAGCAGACCCTTAAAAAATGAAGAAATTGCGCTGTGTGGCTCGGGGCCAGCTCCGCTGTAGTTCTGCACAAGTTCTTGCGATGGCTGGTGGGTTCAGTGTGTGTATTCGAGAGAAAGGGAGGGATCAGGCAGGAACTGTGGTTGTCAAAAGATGAGGAGATTCTCCAGCTTTGGTTACAGCTTAGTACTGTGCTCAGGGACAGATCTTTTCATACCTATTCAAGCCTTGTGTCTAGAGACACAGTGAGCACAAATATATATGGAATTATATTCCCTCTATGGAATAGTTAACAGGCCTGAGCTGGCTCTGTGGAGGCTTCAAAAGACTGGGGATATAAAAGGTTTGGTAAGGAAACAGAAGACTATGTCAGTCGTGTGTGATAGTAAATCTGTGCTAGTCATTCCTGGGGGCTGCTGAAATAGTATTACACTGCTGTCATTTGGATGATCCCAGTTCCAAAATCATTAGCAACTCTTTTATGTGCATTTGCTTCCTTGCTGATTCCCAGAGACTCTCCTTTTCCTTGACAGAGGCTTTCAGAGGGATCCTTCCCTTCAGAGTTCCTTCTTGTGCTGCATCGAAGGTGCAGTGCTCTGTCCACTTAGCCTGGTGTGCCTCAGTACCCGGGATTCTGCATCTTAATAATCAGCTCCAGCCATGAAACAAATGCTTTAAGGCCTTCCTATCTTGATTCACACAGAATTAGCCTGTCCTTAAGTAGCTGTGGTTTCTATTAAATATTGCACACAGAGAGAAGGAATCACTGCCAGGACGGTTGTCCCTTGAGCCAGTGACCACATGGTCCTTTCAGGGAGTGGTGGAGCTGGGCCAGGCAGTGCCAGGGGACGTGGTTTTTGCATGACACACTTATCCGTGTTTTTGAAGAGGAAACTGGCTGGGGTGACTTGGCTTATGGTCTTGGAGAAGCCAGAGTCTCCAGGTAATAGGAACCAGAGCTGGCCCATCTCCCTTCGTAGCAGTGCAGAGAATTTCTCCATCTGAAAAGAAATGTGCTTTGGTGGTAGCAACTTTTGGAAAATTCTTTTCCTAATGCTGCAGTATGATGCATTGTACAGGACCTCAGACAAATGTGCAAGAGTAACTCTGTACCTGAGCTCCCCTTGCCTCTCGTACTGCCTACCCTCTTCTCTTACCTGAAAAAAGAAAAGCAGAAACAGGAAGAATCTCTGCTTCATGCCTGAATTGGAGCCAAGAGAAAGAGCAACACTGAAGGCAGATCAGAGAATCAGTAGATGTCTTCTCTCTGTACCTTCCTATTTCACACTGGTACTGCTGGAGGAAGTGGCTGACCTTAGTGGCTTACCACTTGGCTTGGCACAGAAATCCTTCACTGCTGTTTTACAACCAAATTCGTACCTGAATAATTGAACTGTCCGTATCAACAGAGTTTGGCCAGTTCAGAAGACACAGGTACATGAGCCGGAATTCAAGGAGGAGCTGTTTTCTTCTCCCCATTGCATCAACAGAAGCTGCACTTCACCACCTTGCTACACTTTCAATGTTGTCCCTGAAAGACGCCTTGACACTCCCAGCAGCAGCATCATTAAAATCAGCCAGCTCTAGGCCTCGGAAAAATGGAGAAATATTTCAGTTTTTAGAGACACATAAACATCCACGTGGCTGATTCTGAACCTGGGTGCTTCACAGGCCTGGATTTGACCACAGTAGGGGTGGGAGAAGAGAAAGACATGGAGTGGTGCGATGTCACATCCCTGTGTTTGTGCAACCCCTGGGCAGAGCTCACAGGGGGAATGGGGAACAGCTCCTGTTCCTCCTTTCCCTTGGCCTCCCCAAGGAACTCGGTCTCCTGGAAATCGGGACAAAGCCAGGTCTCCTCAGGGTGAGCAAAGCCACCTGTGGAAACATCCCATCCAACCATCAAGCCACAATGTGTCCATCATAGCCACAACCAAAGTCTCCCTTTAGCGATGACAGTCACAGCTCTGGGGTGGACTCGCTCATGGATCTTCCACAACCGGCTCTACCTCAAATAGCTGCTTTGGGAAGCACAAGCAGTGGCAAGTCTTATTTGCCTTGACTCCGTGCTTTCTTGACCTTACTCTCATTGTAGCTGCTGTAAGGACGCTGGAGAAGGCCTGTCCTTCCACTCTGCTCCACAGACACCTTGTGCTTGCCATAATGCCCCGAGACAGTGGGGCTTGGTAGATTCCCTTCTGCCTCCCCTTGAAATCTCTGTGCCTTTCTCTGTCCTTTAAGCAGTGACAGTAAAGAAGTATAATGGCAGTAAAAGCCTCTGCCTCCCCACTGCCAGCGGATGTGCTCACAATGCTCTCCCCTGGGCTAGTGCCTACCTGCCTCGCTCCATCAGAGCAGCACAGAAAGACTGTACTGACACCCTGGCTGCAAATAATTTCCAATTATATGAATAAGCAGCTTATTAACAATACATTCTGGCTAATCATTTTGTGCTAGATATCTTCGCATTGTCTTGTCCCCAAATCCCTCTCTCATCAGGCATTTGATGCTCAGTAACAAGAAGGGGGAATGCACAAATCCCAAGAGTCTGCAATTAGTTCAGTTTCTACAACTGGTTGCCTACAAACTGAGCCAAGAAGCGTGCTGCATCGCAATGCCTCATCCTTTCCCGTAGCACCTGCATTTGCCATGTCCACTGGAGGTCCTGTCTTCAAGGAGAGAAGCTCTTTGGGGCAGGACAGGTCACGCAGAGATGTCTGTCTAGGACCCACCGTGTTGGTCACTAAGGAGCAGCAAGGAAGTAATGAAGTTGGTCCTCTTGCTGCATCTCTGACAGAGGATCGATATGGCTTTTAATTATAGTATCAGAGAAAATAAGATAAATGTTATCTCAGGCGGTCACTTAATCTAGCCTAGTGACACACAGTAGGATCAGCTCTTTTGATGTAATTTCTAAAGATCTCTGTTTAACTAGTTTAGGTTGCAGCATTCTCCTGGTGACCTGTGCTGGTGCTGTACCACCCTTATTTGAAAGCTTCTCCCAACATTTGACTCTCCCTGCTATTTAAATGCCTCGCTCCCTTTTGCATCCACTGTGACCTCAGAGAACAGATTATTCCCTTTCCTTTGCTTTATATGCTGTGACGCCTGCCATGCCACCCCTCAGTCTTTCCACTCCCGTCTAACCATCCCCAAGTCTTAATTTTCCCTCCTATGTTGTGTTTCTGACAGCTTGGATCACTTTGTTTCCCTTCTCTGAACTCTCTCATCAATCCACCTCTTCTCTGCCTATCTACTTGGACTCCCCAAAGCCCCCTGAAAGTTTCCTTTAAGTTTTTAATCCAATCCAGCATGAAACCATATGCTCCTCTGTCGCCTTCCGTAGAAATTCTTGCTTCCCGTCGGTTTACTCTTGTTGCCATGAAACCTGCAGGAACCTCTTTGGATTAGACGCTTCTCAAAACGTCCGGGGCCTTGCAGGGACTCCCCGGCTTTAGCTTTACCTGCCCCGTGCGTGGTCCTTGCTGAGCCCCACAGGAGGACCTGGCCGAGGGGGTCCCTGTCGCAGCGGCGTGGGGCTCTCCGTGGGGCTGCAGCGGCGGGGTGCTGCCGCGGAGCTGGGCGCGAAGAGCGGGGCTGGTTTTGGGGTGCGGTGCCGCTAGAGGGCAGAGGAAGATCAGGAATGGGGTGCGGGGCTGGGGAACGGGGTCTGCAGGAGGGGGCTTCGCAGGCCGCGGGGGGGCTTCGGGTGCCAAGTCCCCTCTTTGCTCGCCAGCAGCCGGATCGCTGCCTGGAGCTCGGCACCGAGGGGAAAAGCCGGCCCTCGCAGTGCCTTTGCGATATTCCCCGTGTTTTGCAGGAAAACGACATGCCCTGGTCAGGCAGGGGACTGCGCAGTGACCAAAGTCACGCCGTGCCCAGGCATGGCAGCTTGTCTGTCACTCCTCTGTTTCCTCTGGGAGGCAGGTGCCCATGGGAGCCTGCTGTGTGCCTGCTGCAAAGATTTTAGAGAGGCTGCCTCACCCCACAGTGTGCCTTAAGAGAGATCCTGGACAGCCAAAGACCCTTCTTCCCGGAACTGTAAGCAGGCTACAGTCTTAAGACCTTATCCATCAGATGTCGGAACCTGCCAGGCCTTTCCTGGGGGCATCGCCACCAGTTGCTTCCTCAGCAGAGCAACACAAACCAGTCCTTCGCCCTCGCCCAGACCTGATGCTCTGCAGGGACGCAAGGCAGTGGGGAATTGATGCTAAATAATCCTGAGAAAGGGGGATGCTGGGATAAGGGAGAAGGTGGGGGGGGGCTTGTCTTAGAATAACGTGGTAGGAGATGGCTCAGCGAAACGGTAGCTTTAGTGAGCAGTGAGAGCAGGAGATGGCTGGGGGGAGGCAGGCAGAGCCGGGGCCAGAGGTGCTTCTGTGTGTGTGCAGGGGCTGCTGGGCACACGGGACAGGCACTCTGTAAGCAGGACATGGGCCATGAGCTCGGCTTGGCTCTAAAGGAGAAGAGGCCCCACAGCAGCAGCTTAGCAAGAGGCCTGGTGTTTGGTCTGTTCCACATCAATGGGGCGTCCAGCTGTGGCTGAGGATGAAAGCAAGCGAGAGAGAGAGGATTAAAGGCTCCCAGGGTCTCCTCTAACCCGCCTAAGACTCGCCGAGAGGGCAGTGTGCGGCTTCAGGAAGGCTTCTTCATATGGAAAATATTATGTGAGGGAGAGAAAGAGAAGGGGGAAGGGAAGAGGGAGAGAAGGAGACTTCTGTCCAGAGAGTGATGGGGGAAGCCTGATCACAAAAAGCATTTTGGAGGCTCAGACCAAGCCTGAGGAGAAAGTGCTGAGCTCTGCCATACCTGAGAGCGTGGTGGGGCACAGGTATGATGAGTTTGGGAGGCCTGCAGATAGGGGAGAGAGCACGAGGTCCAAATGTGCTAAGAGCACACAGCAGCAGGAAAATAAAGGGATGAAAGAAGAGAGGAAGTGGAGAAGGGGGACGAGGAGGCTGGCAAAAGGGAGGAGAAAGGAGAGAAATGGAGGGGGAGGTGGTGAAAAGCAGAATGAGGGACCTGGAGGAAAGCGAGAGGTGGTGAAAGGCCGGCTGTCTGCTCCATTGTGTTATTAACCAGGTCGCCAGGTGGAAGCGCCCCGCACGCAGCCCTCCTGGCCTGTTTCCTACCCCCGCCAAACTTCTCCCAGGAATGCTTGTGATGGGGAACAAATTGCTAACAGAAGTGAGACATTTTGCACTGAATGCAAGCAAGTTTCCAGCGAAAGGTTTCCTGTCAGCGGGTTCAGACTGGAGGGTGTGGAGCCTTGCTGCCTGCTCTGGCAGAATAATCCTGCGAGTTAACACGAAGCATGGGTTATAGCGCAGGATAAAGGACCTGAGGCTGGGCTTTCCTGCCTTCTGTTTTGGCTGCCACCGTTTGGCTGCTTTCAATTCACTGTTATTTTCTGCTTCACCCGCATGTGGCATTCTTGGGCTCATTAGCCCTTCCTCCGTGCCCCCGGCCACCCCCCACTGGTGAGATCTCCCAAGCATTCGCAGGCTTCCACTCTACTTTCTTCCTTGATTTATACTGTTGAACTGAATGACCTTCCTTGACCTCATTTTCATGACAGTGTGAGCACACACATCAGCACTCGGCGAACGGCAAAGATAGTCCCTCTGCAGTCCTGCCCTCTGGGCTGCAAGGACGCTGAACTCTCCTGTTTGCACGTGGGGCAGGTTTGGAGTGTGCTCACACGCTGCAGATGGGCACCCCCCATCACCTGGATCTGCAGCGCTCCCTTGCACACTAGAGTCCAGAGACGTGGAAGGTGCTGGCTGAAAAATGCTGATCTGTGTATCTTTGCACATATGACAGCGTTTAGCTGGGCTGGCGTGCACACACAAGCAGTACGCAGGAAAATACTCCTGTGCGTTTCACTCTAGGTATAGACGTGCAGAATTTTTCCCTTCTCCATCACCCATGCTTCAGGGGAGCCCACAGATACATGTGGTCTGTCCCTGTGAGAAATGCACACCAATTCTTTCTCTCCTTACTATTCAGGTTGCTGTGTTCTTGGTCACCGCTGCAGTAGCTGAAAACTTGCTAGATGGGCCAGACAAGCCAAAAGAGAGAGCTGGGAGAGATGCACTGACTCCCATCGTGGTGCAGACACACTTGCAAGGTGAGGGAATTTCTGTTACTATAAGTATCCTGGTGCCCTGTGACTCCTGATGGAATAAGCGGATTTTAACAGGAGAGAGTTCGCTTCTCTCTCCTCCCTAGAAAACACATAGCTGAGTCTCTTCTCCTGGTTCTAAGGAATTTCAGACAAAAGTCTTAAGTTCTTAAGTATAAGAGTAGGAGCCAACCCAAAGGTGCTGCTGGGTTTTGGAACAGCAAGTCAGCTATGATCCTGTTTGCCATACTCCAGCTGCACCCCACCCAGACTCCACTCTGACATCCCAAAGCTGAGTGTCTTCCACACTCTTTCTAAATAGTTGGCAAAGCAGCTTTGCCCCCTTCCTTAGCCCAGCGGTACATAAATCCCTTTGTCCCCTAGTCTGGAAACCTGCCTTCCTGTCCCTCCCTTCCCAGCCTTCCTGGGAAGTCGGTGTGGATGTGGTGCTGCCGGCTTGCCTGTCTGAGCTGCTTAGTTAAGAATAATAAACAAACTCCTAAATGGAAGGATATTCTTTAAACCTGCCTTGTGCTGCCTGCCAGGGAATGCAGGCAGCAAAGCCCACCTCCTGTCCCCCTCCAGCCCGAGCTCCAGGCTCTCCTGAAACCTGATCTGCTTCGCTGTGGAGCTGCACCATGGCCTCTGCGTGCACCTTGCCCCCTGACCCTGTCTGGATTCTCCTGTCCTTTTCCTGACACACACCCAACAAGCACATGCTCCTTGCTCAGACCCACACGTACCACAGAGGGGCACGCAGTGACACTGGCACATCTGGGCTCGCGGGAGCAGAGGCAGAGCTGTGCTGTGCCCACCACACAGACGGGCACGTGGGGGATTCGGATGGATGTCCATGCCCGCCCCTTCACACAGGTTTACACAAACACGCTGTGAACAGTGGTGCAAACGCCCACCGTGCCAGCACCTAGAGGCTGCTCACCCCTTTGGGAAACCCACCTAGGCAGCGTTTGCAGATCGGAGGCAGAAATGCTCCAAAAAGTTCACAGACACGTGGAAGTAGAGCCCACACAGCCCCAGACGTGAAAAGCAGCGTGGCACCAGGTCTGCAAAGCGGCAGCCTCGTGTCACGGCGTGACAGCAGAGCGTACCCAACAGCAGGCTCACTGATAAACCCAGCCGCGTGTCCTGATTTCTCTCTCACTCACGTCCTTTTGCGGAGGCGTCCATCCATCTCTCTGGCTACTTTTCTCACTTCCCTTTTCACGTCTGTGCACTCTCCCTTCGCTCTCACACAGCCCAGCTTTCCTGTGTATACCTGCTGGTCCATCCTCCCCCTCCCTGGAGGTTTACCTCTCATCCAAGAATATGCTACACACACAACCCTTACTTGTGCTCGAAACACAGACCTTCCTGTAGACATCTGGTTTGCTTTCATGCGCTCTTTGCTCTTCTCTTCTTTCATACACTCTTTGCAGCTTCTCTGACACACGTGTGTCTCTCCATGTTGCTCATGTACCTTTTATTTAGGTACACAGGCATCTTCTCCCACCTTCTCCTGCTTGTTCCCCACCTTCCAGCTCGCGCAGCATCCCTGCTTTCCTTCTCTGTGGCCCATTTTCCTCCTGCCAGCATTCACGGCTAGCAGGAAGAGGATGTCAGTTAGAGGCTAAGCAGTCCCTGGGACCCTCTGGCCCTGCCACACTTTTCAACCCACTTCTCGTTTTTCTTCTTCTCTTTTCGTAATTTATTGTTTTCAACTGTCCTCCTCCTCAGTGCCTGCTAAAGGGAACTTGTCTCCTTGCCTCCTCTTCTCTCTGTTTTCATCTTAAGAGAAAGGGAAAAACCCATTTTGCTCTTTCCACAGCTCCAATTCCCCTTCCACCCCCACACCCTCCCACCCCCCTTCTCAGCCCTGAAACCTTTTCCTGATAGTGTTGCTGTAACTGTTCAATTAAACGAGCAATTACAAAATCAATCAAACCGAAACGTGTGCTGTGCGCTGAGGGGGGACCGACTGCAGAGTGGGGACATCGCCTGAGCCTGTCCCAGCCTGAAGGCAGCTCAGCTCACAGCTCAGCTGGAATTGTCTCATTTGATGGTGAGGCGTTGCTCTGAGGACGGGTACCCTGCTTCTACAGGGCCACGCTGTGCTGTGTAAAGCCAGCATCCCTGGCTTCACACCACCTGCAAATTCCCCCTATCTGAGAAAATCCTGGCGATGCTGTTAGTATTAACCATGGCCTTTGGTTTGAATTGGCCAGGAAGAGGGCGCCGGTTGGAATAGGTCACTGGGGATGTTCCGATGAGGGTGGTTTCTGCAGCGATAGGAAGGAAGGAAAGTGATGAGGTGAAAATGGTGAACGCAAGCATGGGTCTTGTGTAATTTCATGGAGCTACACCTGCTGAATTCCTCTCCCCTTTGTGTGTGTGTTTCTGCTCCTGATACACACTTAACACGCGTCAAAGCAGTGTGTGCCATGGCTCTTTGCCACTCTCTACTGTTTTCTCACCAGGTGACACTCACACTGTCTTACTCCCCGCTACCTGTGTCTCCTCAGAACTACATCCATGATTTTCGCTGCAGGAATTCCCTTTCGACACCTGTGGCCCTCTTGATGCTGTCATAAGCAAGCAGCTAGACTGTCCCTGACACGAAGGCACAAATCCTTCCAAACTGATCACAAACAAGAAAAGATGAGCTGGAGAACAGGTTGGATTAAGAGGAAAATGTGCAAAGCAGATGAGTTTTGGTTCATACCTGGGCAGAATCATGGCAGCTTCCCAGTGGCATGAGGAAGCCATATTTACCAAGGAGACCAAACTCCTGCTCTTGGTTACACCAGGGAAACCCTTTCACCATCTCAGCCCTTGAAAGGCTGAGGCAAACTGATGAGAATTTGGGACCAGAGAGCTCAATGGCAAGGATGGGGAAGGCTTTCTTGTCTTCTTATGAGCAACATACATGAAAGGAACAGCTTCTAAAAAGCCCTTTGCCCTAGCATAATCCATTTGGGCTGCCAGAAGCACACCTTCGTCTTGTTGGTGGATTCTGGTCTTGCTCTTAGAGGAAGACTTCCCTTGAGATTTAAGGGAAGCGGGATTGGAGCTATTTAACGAGGAGCTCTTATCCCAGACTTGACCCTGATTTTGCACAGTCAGAAAAGCAGCATCCCAAAGGCTTATCATTCCTTTAAGAGCAGAAATCTGGCGAGTTTCCTGGGGCAGGAGTCCAGTTTGGCTTTAACTTTTAGTGAGTAATGCTTAAAGCCTGGTCACCCTGCAGGTCCTGTGGAAACATAGGGCTGTTGACACACTTCCTAACGCAGCAGGAGGTACGCAAATCAATTCACAAGGATGCTTTGGGGAGGTTCCCCACCCCAATTTACTAGAGTTTTATATATTTTACAGATAAACAACTGCTGCTTTACCTCTGTTCCAAAGATCCCTGTATCTGACGGTGATGTTCAGTGCTGTTGCAAAGCTCATCTATTTCCCCACCCACCTGGAAATGACAGAGTGAAGAGGGCTGGAAAGGGAGAAAATGTGGCAGGCGGAGCAGTGGCGGTTAGGCTGATTTTTATGCCACTTGTCTTGCCGGTGCCATTATCTTGGATTGTACTGATACCGTTTAGTGTGTATTTATTGGGTATGCCAGGGTGCCTGGAGCCTATGGCCCTGGTGTTTGTATAAATCTAAATAAATAAGTGTACGTTTCGAAGCTCTTTGAAGTCTGTGGCGTCAGCCCAGCTGCATGGCCCTTGCGCAGGCAATGCAAGTCCTTCAGTTAGGACGCTTTTGATCTCCTTCTGTGACCTGGGGAACTCCCTGAGCTAGTGTCCTTTGGCTCTCAGTCCTAGAAAGATTTTTAGCTTGTGACTTTGAGGGTAAGACAGGCTGGTACCCCTCCCTGTCAGCCTTTGGCTGGAAGGACCACCTGCAGAACCCAAAGGAGATTCCCATTTTTCTCGGTGGGTTTGGGACCCCTCTGGGAGAGGACTCATTTATGGGAGAGATCTAAAATGCCAAAGAGAGACAGGGAGGGATGTTATTTTGCAACCCTTTCATCCAAAAGCTCCAAATCTCTCACCCAGGGCTCTGCCTGTCCCTTGGCTCTCCCTTCATGCCGGGTGCGTGCAATCGCGTGCGTGAAACAGCTTGGCCGGTGCCCCTGCCAGCCATACGGCAGGACTTCAGTCAAGCCACGTGTAGGAAGGATTTGGGTTACAATTTACCGATTAGGAGGGAGGAAAACCCAAGTGGCTCCTTGGAGGACAAGCCCTCCTGCAGCAAATAAAGGCTACAAAGAAGCTGCCGGTGCGAGAGCCCTCTCGGTCGCTCCAGTTTGTTGAGGTTGGGGCTTGATGGAGGTGGATGAGCGGACCTGAACACACTGGTCACAGTTGAAACTGTTGTCTCCAGGACCTCACTCTTGATTTACGAAGGGCTCACTCCTGACTTGCAGTAAGATGAATAATAGGGAAATTTGGCCCCTGCTCCCTGCTTAGGGGAAGGCAAGGCATGCTCAGAGAGACAAACACACAGCTCACACGCTTACTGATCCCAGCCTGGCATTTCTGCAGCCCCCAGGCTCCCACCGGCTTTGCTGACACACTTTGGGGCCTGAACCCATCAGGTGGTACGACAGGTTGGATCTGCTGTGGGGCAACAGCACGTGCTCGTGGCGCTGCAAAGTGCCAAGCGGGTGGCACTGTGTAAAAGCCTTTGCTCGTGTCCAGCTGTCTGTTTGCCATCTATATTTGGTAAAAAAATGATTTGGGGGATTGTTTGTTTGTGGCTCCTTGGAAACCCCCCTGAAGAAATGGCTTCTTTTGTTTGGTTACTTGGGAAAAATATTTTCCCCTCCTTCTTTCACTATTTTGAAACATTAAAAAAAGCAAAGCTTTAAGGAGCCCAAGAATATCCAGGACGGACTGTCAGCAGCAGCCTCGGTGGCTTTCCTCATGGCTCAGTGCTTGCCTTGGTCTTCATCTCTTCCAGACACTCTGCTCCACCTTCTTGTAAATTCTGACAATGAAAACACTATTTAAATGTCCTCAAAGTTTCTCTTTCCATTGAAAAAGGGGATTTATTCTCTCTCTTTTTTTTTTAATCAGAATTAATGTGATTCTAATGTGTTCCTTTTGATCTTCAGGGGATTTTTTACACTGATGATCCCTAATTTTGAAATGATTTTTTTTTTGTTTTAATTGTTTTAAAAAGCTTTAGTGAAGGGGAAAAAAAAAAAATCCATCCTACTTCTTTGGCACATCTTTAACCTTTAAGTACCTCCGGAAAAAAATATTTAAAATATATTATACATTTTTAAACAGGGTGCTTTTGACAGGTCAGTTTCAAACCTCTCTCTCTTTTCTTGCGCTGTGTTGGAATAAGACAATTTTGCAGCTTGGATTTTTTTGACAGTTAAATTGCAATGTAGGCAGAGGGTGGAATAGGGATCCTGTCTCTTTAACTCTCTAACTAGACAAAGACTTTTCCCCTTTGAGAGCTGAGCCCGGGATCAGAACTGTCAGATGATCTCGTAGCACTTGGGAGAGTTTGCAAAGTCATAATTATATCTTTTAACCTGTCTTGCTCTTTGCAAAAGAAAGGTCCTATTATATTGAAATGAGATTATTAGCCATCAAATACTTTCTTTCTTGGGATTCTTCTTCTTTAAAAAAAATTCAAATACCTTAACTACTTTGCAATTGAATTTTTATAAGATTTACTTTTCACTAAATAAATGTTCTGTAGCAGCTATTTTTTAAAGTATTTTTAAAAGGGTGTTTTCAATATGCAGATGCAAAAAAAATCAGACTAAATGTCTGAAATGTCACCTGTATAATTAAAGGAAGGTAAAGTTTCAGAGCTCACTTCAGGTTTTTTTTCCCCTGGCTTACTTGGTGAGCTTCACTATTCAGAAACCCTGCTTCTTTTCCTCATTTCATTGCCAAAAATATTTTTTTTCCCTGAAACCCAATCATTTTCAACCTTCCGTTTTCTCTCTTTTTTTCTGTGTCTTTTCTTCTTCTCCAAACATAAAAAAAACAAAAAAGAAAAGAAAATGAAACCCAAAATAACTGGAGAGGTTTGGGTTTTTTTCTTTATATCCACACAATTAAAATCACTGCACTGCGGTGTCAATACGTGCTTCAACAAAAGGTGATGACTGCATTAAAGCAATCAGGGTAACACCAAAAAGCTGAGTAAAATATGATATCAAATTCAAGTAAAAGCCTCTTTAAATGAGCTCACCTGAGTACCGGTTGGCAAAATAGTTACACCCAGGCCTAATTTGAGACTTGAGATTAGTTCCAGGTGACACAAACAATAAATATTTAGCATGTGTTTAAAAATCTAGCTGAATAAGGACTGAAATGAATATAAAATAGTTGAAATCCGTGAACAATCTGGGCCTGATCCAAAGACCTGTGAAGTCAACGGAGGATCCTTCCACCTGCTACAATAGCTTTGGTTTAAGCACCCCTTTGTTGGAAGTGATTGGTCACTTTAATCAAATGATTAAAGTGCTGTCATTTATAGCTCTATAATTCAGGTTGTGTCAGCCTTTCCATTATAAACTCTCTTTTCAAGGGTGGGTTATGTCTTGGCCATAAAAATTCATTCTGAGATTAAATTCAGCATGTTCCTATCTAACAAAGGAATCGTTCCTTGTGCAGACAAAACTCCCCATTAAACTCACAGGATGCCAGGAGGTCACAACTGGTTTACATTTTTTAAGGGATTAGATACATTTAAATTTTTTAAAATGCTCTGTAGAGTACACAGGGCCCGATCCTGCAGTACTCAAATCATGGGGCTCACTTTAGCAGGGTGAGTGGTTTAAGATAATGGGGACTATTGCCACGAGTAGCGTCACTCACGTGTATGTGTTTACTAACACCAGAGTCTGGTACATGTTTGGTGCACACTTTCAGGAAGGTCCTCAGTTGCACACTGTCACAATGCACATGTCTTTTCTCTTGACTATATACTTCTTTTTTTTAATTCCAAAGACTGAGAATAAAGGCCATTATTTAATACACATTTCCTTAACCTTCTCAAAAAGATGTCTCAGTCATAATCAAACCCAGGAGACTGATGGATCAAAAGAACCTTTCTGATGTTAAATAAGGCCCCAATTCTGAATGAGACCCACCTGGGGAAACTTTGCTCATGAAAGAACCTCAGGAGAGGAAAGTTAGGAAATTCGTTGAGCTGCACTTTATATAAACCTAAGCACCTGCTGAATGTTAAGCACATGTTTTCTCTATCTCTAGAGCTTCCTCGTGCTCCTGTTGCATTGGTATTGAAACACCTCCCTGTCTTACCTGGTTTTAATACTCACAACCCATTACAAACCCATGATGGGTTTTTTCCTGGTTTACAGGACAGACCCGGTGCCTTCAAGGAAACAACCTGACCTTGTACCAGCAGGCGTTCTCCGTCCGTCCAGCTTTCTGTTCCCATTTTTGTGCTAAAGCTGCAACACCAGCTACCTCGAAGTTCAAGGTAGGAGCAAATGTCTGGTTTTACTTCTGCATTTGCACCCTTATATTTCTTTTCTAACTGGATAACTCAAAAGTGGCAGATATTCATATAGTACCTCAATAAGCTACCTTTAATTGTCCATGTGGGCTAGAGAGCCAGGTAGATAAAACCAGAGAGCCAATTCAACCTGTGTAAATTGGCAGTGTCCCTCTGACTCACTGGAGCAGCTCCAGTTTACACCACTGAGGATCTGACTTGGAATTTCAAGGCTTTTCAGTCACCATCATAAATATCTCTTCTTTTTCTTGGCAATGAAATAAATCTATAGAGTTGTTCCAAAAAATTAAAAGAAGTTGTTGGCAGATGTGTCTATTAGTTTGAGCTGGAGATTTTTGGCTTTTTTGAGATTGGAGCACAGACACGGGGTAGCGTGGAGGCTTCTTAATGTCCACAGTAGCTTTACCTTCGGCTGTGCAGTCAGCTGAGCTGTCCCTAGAGAAGGTACTTTTGTTTCCCTGTGTTGGTTGTAGAGAGGCATAGGAGAGGTTTAAATTAGAGACCCTGGAAGTGTATAATGAGGAATTCAAAAGCTCTCCCCTGTCTCCCTGACAAGTGACCCCCGTGAGTCCATAAGAATTCCACTGAAGTCAGTACCTTCGTTCCAGCTTTTGACAGAGATGGTGCGTGGCTTACGGAACGTAAGCAGTAGATGATGTCTCACTTTGCCTATTTGAAACATGGAAAATAGCACCTTTCTCAGCTGCAGATTCCTATTGAAAATGCTCTCAGCCTTCTGGGAGTAAAATTCCTCTGCAGGGCAGGAGGTGTTATGCCTCTGGAAGCCCTGCAAAGGCAGGCCTGTCATTGCAATGGAAGGAGATTGGGGTTGGCGCCTCTGTGGGTGTGAGTGTAAACATCCACCTGGGTGTGCCAACCAGAACGTGCCCTGGCTTTGTTATTACTAAGGCCCGGCTCCACTTAAACTTTCTCCTGAGTGATTATCGACGTGCTTGCTGTTCCGGGGAACGTGGAAATTGGCTTGTTTACTCTAATTTGGCAACAGGGAGCCGTCAGCCCTTTGAGGCACTGGAGTACTTCCTTGAAGTCAAGAGTTGCTGTTCAGCAACTTTGCAGAGCAGATCTGAGAAGAAACTGAGCCCATATTTTGGACAGAAAAATCTGGTCTCAATTGGGATAGCTCGCCTCAACCGTACCCTGTGTGTTTCTTCCTGCTGATCCTCCCGTTGCTATCACCGGTCTGTGCTCAAACCCACCGAAGCCAGCACAAATCAAGGTGAAAGGTTGTATAAATTCCCAATTGAAGCTTAAATTGCCTAGATTTTTTAATTTGGTCCTGGGACTCATTCAGGAAAAACGTCAAAGCCTTCTGCTCCGTTATTTGTGCTGAGCTAAAAATAACTTTGGGGGCCCCACCTTAACTGAACACACTCCCTTGAAAACAGAGCAGTATACAAATTCCCATGTGCTGGTTCTCTTAGATTTCTGGCAGCCAGAAACCAAAGTCATCAGAAGGTAGAAAACTATTACTTTGTGGTGTCACCCTTCCTGATGGAAATCAATGGGTCTATTGGAACACAGCAAGCAGCAGCTCCAGCACATGGAGGAAGGACTTGCTTTATTTCCAGCTGGACATTGCCCAGCCTTCAGTCAGAGCGGCCAATGAGATATCTAACACGGTCGATGTCTCAACACTGGTGTAAAGAAAAAGCACTCTGCAGCAGGGGAGCTGCCCTCTGTATAGTGCAAAATCTGAACTAAGTCTGGGCAGCACTTTGAGAGCTCATCTGCCTCTCCAGGCAGTCCTCCACAAGGGTTGTCTGCTCAGGCCAGGCATGGGTTGAATTTACACTGTCAGAGGGGATGGTGCTCTCACCCTCCATGTCTTTCGTCTGTGGGCAGACACATTTGGGAATTGTGTATGTTATGGTCCTGAAAATGTATTTGCAATCTGTTCTCCTCGTCAGGACTCTGTGATGACCTGGAGGAGATCGTTGGTGGGCTGTCCAGCTGCCCAAAGAGATTTATGTCTCTGCCTGTAAACACCTTGTTCCTGATTCCTGCCATGGTGGTGAAATGGGCTGAAATGACACTTGCTAGCACCAGAGACCAATGCAGAGAGGACTTCTATTGATGGGGCCTTTTTGGTCAATACTGACTTCCCAGGCTTTGCTAAGTGGAGCATTTCTCCTACAGCAGCTCCATGACTCCTTTCTGGCGAGATGGTCCTATCACCCTCAGATACTCAGCACTGAACAGGTTGGATCAACAGGCAGTTGTTCCAGAAACATGTTGAAGAACTTCCCCAGTCTGGGTCTCTCTTTTTTGCTGGTTTTTTTTTCTTTTTCTTTTTTTTTTTTTTTAAAGCATTTAACAGAACCCAAAGAGATTTGAGCGAAAATAGAAAGAATAAGAAAACAAATTCTATCATAATTTTTGTCAAGGGCAGGGAAATAATTTCCCAGGCTGCTCTGCTCCTTCACAGCCCCAGGAAGGTTTTATGAACTGAAGCAGTCTCTCAGGAGGTGCTTGAGAGGAAAAGGGAGACCACGAAACCGGGGCCACGTTTTCCATCTGGTGTAAACCAGCAGTGTTTCAGCTGGTGGAAGCTGAGTGCTTCCCCCCAGCCGTGGCTTGAGCCAGCTGACCCCAGTCTGTGGCAAACCTCTTAGATCAATGTCAGGGAGCTGACACCTGGCTCCTTTCTGTGGTGACCATTCCTGAGGACTGAATACATCTTGATTCCATATTTTGATTTTACAGGCCCTACACAATAATCACCTCTTAATTCACCCTCCCACCCTCCCTCCTTTCTTCTCTCTCTGCTGAGGAACAGCAGACGGGAGATTTCATGTGCCATAAATATTTAGATTGTGCCTGTGTGTTTATAACACTTGCTGAGAGTGTAACTGGAGCAGCTCACACTCAGCAGCAACACCTGATGCTAGGGAAAGTTTTCCATCACCTCATATGGACCAAACAGCTGCACGCCACAAACCGACCATGCACCAGGGACCAGTAGCCGTGTTGTCCCTGCCCCTTTCTCCCCCTGCCACACCAGTGGATAATAACAATAACAACAATATGGACGTGCTTTCCTGTCCCTTAGGAGCTGCAGCTCTAAAGGACCCTGGAAAAAAGCTGTGGCTGGGATTGAATGGCGAGGTTTTGCAGCATTGCCATGGGCATATGGCATGGGGCAAACGTGTCCTCTGTGCGACCCGTAGGTTCTAGGCCACATGCGCTGGGAGACCTGTGCTTCTGTGTGTCTTGGCCTCTCCAACGTAGCCTGTCTTAATTGCTGCCCTTAAGAAGGTGGAATATCTAATGCAAGAGCTTTTTAAGAGTAGGTTAGACTTCAGGAAGGGCACTAAAGCTGACCTTTCCTTTGGGAGCACAAGAATAGTCCAGCTGAGGTTCTAGGCCCCTTTCCATAGCTGCCTGGAGGAGGCCAAGCTGTGCCGTGCTGGTTGCCCTGGTTGTATCTACAGTGGGTAGACTGGCAAACCAGGCTCTCCAGCTCTTCCTTGCTGGAGCAGCAAGTCTGCACAGGCACACGGCCGTGGCTCCTCAGCCTCGCTGGCTTGCGCACAGCGGTCAGCCCTGCGCTTTCCAGAGCATCAGGTCTCTTAAGTGTTATGGAATTTTTTGTGCTTTAATAAATGTGTTTTTACTAATGTTTCTTTAGGGGAAAATATTTTTCTTTTGTTTCTCTGTGTAGCCTCTTTAGGACTTTCTGTGGAAGTGAAGCCAATAGTGCTAGCTTTGACTCTTTTTTTCCCCTGTCCTGTGCTTTTTTCCTCTCTTTTTTTGGAGAGGAAATAAATCTCTGTTTTCAGTCCCTTCCCTTGCTCCTATTCCACTTACCTGCTGGGTTCTCTGTTCTTTGGCTTTAGAAACAGGAGTAGTGACTCACAAACTTAGGAAGGGTTTTCCTCCCTGGGCAGGCGATTCGATACTTGTCTACTATGGGCGTTGATCAAACCTTTTTCCTGGAGCCTTTAATACTTGTCACGGTCAGAAGTAAGACATTACAAGAGCTGGATTGTTCGGTAATTGTTGGGTTCTTTAAAGATTAGTCTTTACCACCAATGGCAGATTTTGAATTTGATGCAGTGAGAACTGGAACAAAGAAGGAGGAGAGAGTGAGAGAACCCTTCCTCATCTTATTTTAGAATCAGTGGATGGAGAGGAAACATAAACTCAATTTTATGTGGATTATAAGGCACCTATAAAGAGAGTCATATGAACTGAGACACTTGGCTCTGTTACCCTAATGATACCTATGGAACAATATGTGAAACCTATTACACTATTCTGGATATATGTGTATATATATATTTATATATATGTACAGAGAATGAAAGAGAGACAGACGAAATATGGGGCCTTTATTTTTATTGGCTTCTGCAAAGAATAAATTACACAGCAAGGGCAAGGTTAAATTATTGTAAATGTCTGTATGAAAGGCATCACTTAATTATTAACAGTCCACCACAAATAAAAGGTACATATGCTAAAATGGCCTGACCTGCTGGATTGTGGGGTTTTGTTTAAAATTGTTGGTGAGGCCCACAGCTGACTTGTTCTCTGTCAGACAGGCTGGAAAAAGAGGCAGGGTAAGATTTCATTGCAGAGTGGCTTGTATCCCTCTTTACCAGATGTCAAGTGAATGCCTAGAAAATGGGTAAAGGGAAAGTGGGGGCTTTCTGAAAGCAGAGACAAACCACTGTGAGGAACAGAGGACACGTAACGCCACCTGGATGGATGGGGAAAGAGGGCAACTCCAAGAAGCGACTGGTGTAACTCACTGTAAAATGTGTCTTACAATCTCTCTCAGAGATCCCTTTGTGGGTAAGCCCACAAAGGATATGATTTTCCTAAAGTGGAGCTCTTCACCCAGTCCCAGTTAGGAAAAGGTTGGAGCCCCTTTAAGGAGCTCAATAGCTCCCATGTCCTGTGGACCTGCTATGTGTGTGGCCGGGACTGGGAGCTGCACAAGGTGAGCAATAAATGCAGGTGCTCCATGTTTCTCTTTGTTTACAGAGAAGACAAGATACTGGCCCAAGCTGTTTCAACTCTTGGTTTTCTTGCCTGAGGTTCACAAGTTGACCACCAGTGATGGGTGTTGCTTTAGTTAAGGCGACCTAACAAGAAAGCTGAGGCTGATGCTGCTGTGTCACTGCCGCTTGCTGTAGCTGGTCCAAACATCATGCCTCTGGAGGAGGGTATTTGGCTCGCTGGCTCCAGCTCCCCAACTCTGGCGATTGCAGTCTTACTAGGAGGAGGGAAGTGAGACTTTCAGGACCCGTGTGCAACGTTTGCATGCTTTCAACAACCTTTGCATGTATACAGTACTGCTTTACTCTTAGTTTTTATTTCAACAGTATCTCTGTGAACAAGAAGCACCATAGGGCAGAGGCATCTTCTCTGAGAGACCTTTCCTCCCATCCACAGCCAAGGTTGACTGCTGTCCAAGAGACTCTCCACAAAGGCAGCTCGACTGTACAAAAAGGGCATCTTCCTATTTGCATCCACTTAAATTTGCAGAGCTTTTCAATCCTGGCCCCTGAAGGCCTTTGGGTTGCACCTGAGGAGTCTGCAAAAGGTTACTCAAAGAGAAAACCGTTGTAGGATGGAATTTCCAGAGGGAAACTTGGAGGCTTCAACAAGTTAGGGGGAAAAAAAAAAAAAAGGCTAAAAATCCACTAGCCTATATGAATGAAAGAACTCAGTGGAAAGCTCTCCCTTTCACTCCCTTACAATATTAGAACTGCTTTTGGCAAGGCAGGAGATGTCTCTGTGTTTTCACGTTCAGCTGCAAGGCCAGACGGAATCCCTTGGAGCGGCTGGGCTAACCTCCTGCATACGGCCAGCCAGGGGTTTCCACGCGCTGCTCCTGAACGCTCCAAGCGTCCCTGGTGGAGCTAGGGCATTGTCTCTTAGGGAGAGACATCCAGTCTTGCTTCGAGGATCCCGAACAACTTGAGAATTTGCTGCCTCTCCCCCACTTTGGTAAGCTCTTCCAGAGGCTAGATGTGCCAACAGCACCATTTCCTCATGTGGAAAAACAGGACGACTAAGAAAATACTCAGTGTGAGCTTAATGGATTTTAATGCAGTTTGGCACCTGAGGAGAAGGGACAAAGAGGAGGAGCCCAAATCATCACTATCCAGTGGTCCCTTCACCCATCTGTAAGTGCACTATAGAGTGTCTCTGCCCTTGTCTTTAGCCCTTAGATTTAGTAAAGCCGCACCATGTCATTGTACTGTGCTTTTCCAGTGGCCACCTTCTGTGTCACTGAGACGTGTTCACAAAATGTCCATCTCCTCTTCTGTATTACTAGAATTCCCACCAGTGGCTGCATCTCTGCTTCCTGCTTTCCCTTCATCCACTAGACTTAGGCTGTTCTCTGCAGGAACGTGCACGAAGGCTGCTCGGCATGGGCTGGATCGCCTTGCTCTTGTTCCAAGGCTCAGGTCTGTGCAGAAGCTGTTGAAGAAACTGCTCCAGAACAATTGGATATTGGTGCACTCTGCTCTCATCGCATCAGACTTCTCTTCTGCATGAAGGTTTGAAAACGTGAGCCTTGAGTAGCTGGGGAAATTTCAAGTCTAGGCGAAGACTAGTTGGATGGAATTAGTGACAGGTAAATTCTCAGGATTCGTTAGGCCCTATCTCTTTGTGAGAGTCTGATGTTTTCCCGTCAAGCCCTTGATGACAGTGGGAGCAAGGAAATCCTTAACCCACTGCTTCTTTTTGTTTTGGTCACATATGAAGGAAGAGCAGAGCGCTTTCACTCTACTTGCAGACAGGAATAGAATTCCTCACTGAGAAAACCTGACTCCACAGGAGGTATGTCTTAGAACAAGGGGAAAAGCGTGTCACGACCATGCAAGCTAACAGTAGCACAGCCTGCTACAGACCCCATGGGCTGCTGAGAATCTCTATCATTCACATCTTATGAACTGGTTTGGCGCATCTCCAAAGGATGTTGGCAGCTGTTCAAGGCCTTGCAAGGTGCTGAACATGCTGAAGTTCCTATTGTCTCCAACGTGCATGTGTGCAGGGATGGATTACCCAGGCTTGCCTGTGTGAGTGGGACTGGGATTTGGCTAAGCTAGTATGTGTCCACGGTTAGGTAGAGCTACAGGTGAAGGTTTTGTAAGGTGACTTTTCACCTTGCACGTGAGCTGCAGCTGTATCTCCAAATGCAATAGCTTCTTGGTAGGTTACGGTTGTCACTTGTAGCTGCAGCGTTGGATGGTTGCGGGTAAGGCCATGGCACAAGGGTCAGGGCTGTTGATGAGATCGATATATACGAGGACAGGGGTGGAGACGTGTTGTTGAAAGCCCCTTGTGTGCAGAGGTATAACAGCTGGTGAGTGGGAAGTGGTGATGTTGCTGCTTAGGGTTGTAGCTGCAAGGGGTAAATGGCTGTTGACTTGAACTGTGCACGCTGTCACAGGGTGTGCGGTTTATTTATTTAATTTCTTTTTTGATTGGGGTTGTGAGTAGGTGGGAAGGGCTGACTGTTGATCAGGGACAGAAGGACTGAGGCAGCTGGGGATAAGCAGCCACCATGAGCTGGGGGCAGGTTATGAAGGAGTCCTGGGAAAGGAGGACCTTTTCCCAGGGGTAAGAGTGGGGCAGAGCGTGTGGGAGAGAGCTGGTCCACGAGCGTGCTCTTAGCACGTGTATTCATGCACGCCGTTCTCTCAACTGGTCCTGAAAGGAGCTGTGACTGGGGATAAAATGTCATGGTAGCAGCCAGTGGCTATAAAATCTGGGGTCTACACGAAAGGGAAAAAGTGACAAGGGGAAAAGCAAGGTCGGCCCCACCTTGCAGGGTCTGCTCTGGAATGTGTTTGCACTCCGGGGTGTGCAGTGCCTGAGAGTGCGTTAGCAGCAGTGTTGAGTTAGTAATATGAACCCTATACAAATACCTCCGGGGCAGACAGGTCCATTTCAGGCTGTGTTTATTTAATAAAGAGCCAGTGAAGTAACTGCAATTTCATTGTCAATTTACTAATGCGTTACAGTTATGTTTCTTAACCTCATTGTTTGGGCTCAGGAGCTTGCAGTGCCTGGCCAAAACTTTCCTTTTTTCTCCCCCTTATTCCTCCCCTCAAGTGTAAAACACGTTTTATTATGACTAGAATGTCTTCTATTTATCAAAAATTGGGATTAAAACTCTCAACTCCCCCCTTCCATGCACATATCCAACTTGGCAACAGGTTGGTTTATTAACCTCCTAAAAGCCTCAGTTACTCGCCTTTTTTCTATTCTTTCCTTTCTTTTTTTTTTTAAGAGAAGTAAAAACACACATGTTTGTGCACACTGACACGTATTAACACACACACACACACAAATTTTAAAAGTTCATCTGGGAAGAATACAATGGAAACTCTGGCTGGAAAGAGATTGAGCTGTGCATCTTTGTGGTCTGGGAAGTCTGACTACGGCCTCCTACTCTTTTGGATGGAAATCTGGGTTTGAAACACGCTTGCACGTTCTTAATAAGAAAAAAAATAACCAGCCATCCCTCCCCAATACTGACTTGAAAAGAGAAATGAGCGTTTGGATGAAGATGGAGAGAGGTTGTCAGAGTGGCTGCTGAGGAATTGTTTTGGGCTTGAGCCTCAGCAAGTCCTTCCTGTAGTGGGGAGGTGGGGTGGAGAGCAGGGGGGTTGCTTTCAGCTGAGGTTTGGTAGATCCCCTGGTCCCACATAGACTTACTTTCCGAGAGGATCCCTGTATGAGAGGACTCTACACCTCTCAAAGCTGCGACAAGAGCCTTGGGTTCATCAAGTCTGACTTCAGGAGAAAGAAACTAACTCCGTTTTGTAACAGCTCCTGTTGCAGCTGGTTTCATGGCCAGGCTGCAAACAGGAAGGGAGGATTTCAGTGGGTGCGAATTGGTGTGGCCCCATTGAAGGCTCCATTACACAATCCGATGATCTGGCTAGATAACCACCCTTTTGTTTGCAGGCAGGAGGTTTTTATTTCAATCTGTTGGTTTGTCCCCAAGAGATTTGGGTACGCTGGAAGGAAACAGAGGGTCAGACCCTGTGGAAACGGTTGGAGAACTCGGATGAACTGCAAGAAGCTCCCTCAATTCCCTCCCTTTCCCCTCTGTGAATTCCTGAGGGACATGTGCATCTTTGGATGGTTTTCTTCAGCCTCAGCCAACATGTCCTGGCCCTAGTCCAGGATTTGTTCGTCTCTCCAACACTTCTGGGCAGTTCTGGCTTCTCAGCAGGCTCTCACCCTGTAGATGGAGGCTGATACTGATATAGCAAAGTTGGGAGGGGGTGGGAAGCTCAGCTCTAGACAGGACACAGGGCCCCTCTAGAATTCCAACCCAGGCAATGATTTTGCTCTACAATACTGGAAGCTTTCCTACCCCACCGTTGATGGGCACTGGGTTGGGGGGCAGCTGTATCTGTGGGTACATCTTCTGTCCGTATGTGTCTGCATATCTGTCAATAAGACGGGTGACATTCAGTGACTCGTCTACCCTTTATACAGCCTCAAAGCAGCAACTCAAATTTGGGGTTTTCACATTTTGCCCAGAATGCTCTAGGTTTTGCTCATTGAATTGAGACGCTCCCGATGCTGCGCATTTCAGTGTATCTGCGTGTTAACTTCTCAGCTGCTGGTTTTCACAGGAGGTTTATCTCTCCAGCTCACAAGCCAATATTTTAGCATGGGGCTTTCCCCACATCTCACTTTGAACAGATCTGAAGGCCAAATACACTGCAGGCAGCTGTAGCACCCTGCCCTGCCCTAACCTCTGCCGTGACCTAGAAGAACCGCACTGTCTGCTCCGTGAAAGGATTTGATTCAGCCCTTCATGCCAGATCAGCAGTCAGGCCCCTCCACAACACAAGCTACCGGTCGTGACAAATTACATGGGTTGGCTTCAGAAGGGAGCTGAGAACTGACCCCGCTCACCTCACCCCAAGGCTTTGATGCAGCACTTGAACCACACCTCTGGCTGGAGGGAGGCTCTTTGTCTGCTGAGCCGGCCTGTGCCTCCAGCCCAACACAGCCAATTCGGAGCGGAGAGATCGCTGGGCTTGTTCTGTAATTAGAAGGAAGATTTCTGCTAATCTCCCTCTAAATGAGGGTCTAATTCCTAGAGCAGAAACTTGTCAGCTGCTTGTTAACAGCCTCTTGGACCCACACTCATGTGGCCTTCATTATTTTTAGGAGCGTTTTCAGTTGTGCTTTTCTGGTTTGGAACAGAAGCGTAAACTTTGCTTAAATGTAGACTCGTGTCTGTTAGCGCTGGCCGTGTTAATAATGCACTGCTTAAATCAGATGGTTTGAGAAAGAAATACAGCACTGGTGGTAGTGGGGGACATTTAATATTGAATTTGCCTTTTTTTTTTTTTTTTTTTTAAATGTGGAAACTTTTAGACACAATCCCGGCCCTGTGTTTAAGTCATTAAAACATCTTTAAGCATTTTCTGGTTTTAGTTTTCTTAGCAGCAGTCCTTTTCCTGGAATGTATTTTATTTTTCTTTTAAGTTGATGAAAAAAAATAAAACCGCCCCTTGCATTTCCAGGCGATTTTTTAAGGGGAGTGAGGAGAGGGAGGGCTAGGGGAGGCGGAGGAGGTTGTGAGATGAGGAAAGTGAGAGAACAGGGCCCTTTCTGTGTTTTATTTCTAATCCGCAGGAATCCATTTTAGCCTTTTATGGCTGTTGCACTTGCTGACAGGATTTACATTCTCCGTATGTTATCTGAAACATCACAATCTGTGGCTGTGGGATTGTTTCATGCCTGGGTTAAAAACACGCCAGTGCTTCTGGGAGGCTACAGGGAGGTAGACAGGGAGCGCGGTAAGAGCAGTGAGGAAAAGAGAAAGCTTTTTAAAAAAGGAAAAAAAAAGGGGGAAAGAAAGAGCTAAGCACTTTGCAGGAGCTGCTGTTGGCATAGTTCACGCCCCAGACAAACTGATATTTAAGTGAACCAGGGAGGGTATTACCATCCCTTTGATTCCAGCGGTGTTGGAGCACGGTTCTGGTCTACAAAAGCAGCTATGGAAAAAACCACCCCCTTCTGACTCTGAAGCCTCTCTGTGATGGGTGTCTTTCGAGCCACACCAGTTGCTTGTCCCTGATGCACAGGGGAGGCTTCGTGCCCATCACAGCTCGGTGTGAGCTACCTGCCGTCCATACAGGACCGTACGGGCTCCATACAGGTACCTCTGTTGGGAGCGAGAGGCTCTACATTGCGCCGTACCGGTAACGGCAGTGCTCCGATGCTGGCGCGGTGCGTGGATGGATGGACGGCTGGATACATAGATTTTCTTCTGGCCTAGGTATCGAGAGCTCCTTGAAAAAAACCTCGATTTTTAAAAGCCTCTTTGGAAGAAACCAAAGATGCTGCCATTAAAAGTCTGACTTTGCCAGGTGTTTGTTGAGAAAAGAGTAAACAGTTAGAATGTGATAGCTGCTTTCCAACCGCTACAAACATCGTTGTGTCAATCCAGGGTATCCGTCAAAGGACCTTGTGTTTTCAGCGAGTGCGGAGCCTCTGTCATCTCAAACACACATCCCTCAATCTGTCTTAGCCTGGACACCCAAAAAGTTACTTATCTCTTTTTAGTGTTTTGGCTGTTCTCCTTTGGCTGTGCTGGTCCTGCAGTTCGCTCTGATATTCCCCACTACGTTAGCAGATGTGTCTCTGCATACACAAGAAGGTGCCATTCTACATAGTTGGTTTTCTGATCGTGACCAAACTCTAAGCTCTTAAGGTAGGGACTTCAGATTTTTAATAACTCACGGGAGAACCCAGGGAAAATGTAAGTTTTATGGAGTCTAGAGAGTATTTTTAAAGGATTTAGATGTCTGGAAAAAGTGTCTTAGGAGGTTTAAGTGCTTTTCAGTGGAAAAAAAATATTAACAAATATTCTTATTTCTTTGTTAGTCCCTTCCGGAGCAGAACAGCAGCCACGTATTCTGGGAAGGTCTGTGATCTGGAGGCTGTTGGGCAAATCCCAAATCAGCACAGCCCCGTGTAGGGTGGGCTGGAGCTTGGTCCCATGTGTTTTATAGGGTGAAAGCACTGTAATCACTAGAGCTTCGAGAGATTATTATTTTTGGGGTGGTGTAAAACTCCCTGGGCAGTAAAAAGCTCCGTGTTCGAGAATCAGCAACTTTATCTTGGATCCTAATCTAAACAAAGGAGGATTTAGGCTTGCTAGTCTCTTGCTTGTAGCCCCCTCTGTGCTCCATGCCATTTTATCCGTTTAGTCAGGATGAAGTCCTGCTCTCCAGGAGGCACTGGAGGTGAATCATAGCTGGGCATCAGCTGGAGCTTTCTGCCGAAGTGAGAGCTGATTTCAGGTTGGTGGGTGGTACCTGAGCTCTGAAAAGGCAGATGTTTCCAGTGCGGGGAATTGCACAACACGCGCCACGCACGTTGCTGAGCGTGTTTGGTGCATCCTCCATCTGAGAAGCAGCACGTGCCCGTTCACACACGTCTGCAGGGCCACGTGCTCTTCCCACCCCACGCAGGGAGCGTGCGCAGGCCACGGCAGATGGGCTGGGCAGTGCTTGGGCCCTCCTTGCATGCGTGTGTGTGCGGTGCCAGTGTCGGACCCGTCGATCCCTTCCTGGTCGTGAGTTTGATCTGGAACTTGGCTGCTACCTTCCAAGTAGCCAGCACCCCCTGCCCTGGCCAATCCTGTCCTCCCCAGGCAGGAGGAGACGTTAGCAGCATCGCTACCGCATCCCTCGGCAAAGCCCCCCCTCTCACAGCCCATCACGCCCCGCAGTAAATCAGCCGCAGGCGGTGCAACCCACCGCACCCTCCGCACACGCTGCAGACCGTGGCAGAGCCTCTGCCCCCCATCACCCTCGGTCTCCCCTTCGCTGGAGGGAGTCAGGTTACTCTCCCCATCCCTGTGAGTGAAAGAACCCACCTGTGTCTGCGGGGCCTGTTTTGGATTCCTGGGAAACTTTAACCTCTATTAATACCACTAAATTATTTCTTCATATGGCAAAGTACTTATGTAAACCGATCTCCACCCGCCTTCCCCTCCTGACTTGGAGGAGGCAGGCGCTCTCGCTCAGATGGATCTACCTGCTCTCAGGGGGCTTTCAAACCCTCCACATTCCTCTGCGGCACTGCTTTTTGTTGCAGAAGGACGTGCGTGTGCTGGAAGTGAGCACGTGATGGGAAAAAGGGGAGAGTAAGAAGAAGGAAGGGAGGAGTGAGATCACCAAAATAATTCACTTGGAGCAGCAGCAGGTTGTGGTGTGCATTTGTCTGTCTCTCCATCAAGTTTTACCGAGCTGATGTCTGACTCGGACCTCCCCAGAGCTGGAGTAAATTAGGAGTAGGCTCTTTGGGGTCAAGTGGGCTTAGTTGTCATTTACACCAACACCTCTTTTTATATCGCACCAGCTTCCGACATTGCCAGACTCGTGTGAAGGAACCTTCATGTAAATGAGAACCAGGCCCATGAGGTTACTTTTACCGGTGGCAGCACCAGCCATTCCCAGCCCCAAGCATTCAGAAGTTGCAAAATCATGGGACTATCCTGAAATTCCTCAGATTTGATCATTTTTCTCTCATTCATTTATTGGGGCTTACGGCTTCTGTCCTCGGCTGCAAAGGCTAAAAATGTGCTTTTTAAATATGAACAAACAAGTGAAAGACAAAATGTGTCATGAAATCACGGGACTCCAGCAGATGGGGCTCAAAGAAAAGAATGCCAAAATAGCTGCAAACTGACAGTGCTTTGTGTCGCTCAGGGCAGAATCAAACCTCAAACCTTTCCCTTGCGGCACGATGGTTCACTGGGTGAGTTTGCCTTCCTCCTGCCTGTCACCTGGATGATAGCTCATTGTTTTCAGACTTGTACAACTAAGTTGAAGCTCTCAGGGCTTTGCTAAAACAAACAGTCCTGAGACCCAGAAATGGGTCTCACCTACTAGGCATCCAAAGTTGGCTCTCAACCTGGTGGAAAGCCCATGGTCACAAATAATCTAATACACTTGCAAAAGACATTGGTTTTTCAAACCCAATAGCAGAAGAAGCTGGAAAAAGAGGAGGGAAAACTTCTGCAGTGTTTTACCCCTGTGCTCCCCCAACAGATGTTTTGTTTGGGTTTGGGTTTTTTTTTCTTGCAGGCGGAGCTGAGATTTGAAGTTCCACCCAAGTCTGGAAATTCAAAGTCCATTTTCCACTTCTGCAATCATCCTTTCTGCATAGCTGAGGAAAAGGGACTTGGAAAACTTTTTGCTTTAGATTAGCACCAGGTTAGAAGTCAGCCTTTGGTCAGTTCTTCTGAGAAGAGGTAAACCCTGTACCCCGATAATTCAGCCCTGTAGGATTTTCTGTCCATACTCCCATTGAATTAACCTCATGTAAGGCAAATAACACAGTACGTGTTAGAGTGATGTTAGAAAACGAGGCTCCTCTCTTAGCCTCCACAGGGTGTGGTAACATGCAGTAAAGCATAACTGGTGCAAAAATACGGGATTTTAAGTAAGTTCTTTGCCTGGATTTGACCTGCTGTTTGGCACCAGCCAGAAGAGAGGGTGCATTTCCAGTGTCCACAGGCTTTAGGACTACAGGGTAAATCTGATCTCTGCACCATATATTAGTAATGCAAAAAGCTATGTGGATGCTCTTATTTTAGTTTATATACCCCATTTCAACCGACTGGAAAAAGCAACTCAAACCAGAACTATCTGTCTTTTGCATTTTCTTTTCCAAATCTAACTAGTTTTCTGTTCCCACATTGTTATATCTCCTACCAACAACTCTTGATTCGGTAGAAAGATGATGAAAATGGTCTATGCATTGTCCAGTTATCGAGCTCTAACCAACGCAACTCATCCTCCACTGGCTCATCCATCTGACCCAGCAAAGAAAGGGCAGAAAATTTTTGAGAATGGGCTGGAGAAAAAGGAGGAACCACCATCATTACATATAGAAAATGAAGACCAATATGTCTGTACCATGACTGACCAAGTCATCATAAGTTTGATATAAGCTCTGATCAAAAGTGCTGGAATTTGAAAGCCTCTGACCTCAGCGCAGTCAAAATGCTGGTCTCTTGAGGCATTGGCTTTATCAAACTTGACTGCCTTGTCCGTTTTTGCTGCTGAGCGTTTCTGGGTTGGTGCTTTCCTCTATCTCTCAAGCACCAAGCAGAGTGGGTACCAGATTTCAACTGAAGCTGTGAGATGATGCTGTGAAAACAGGCTGGATCCAAGTGTCCATGCTGTCCTTCCAGCCCAGAAGCTGTTCAGATCTCTGTCTGCTCCAGGGTTGATGAGGGATGATTATGTGCTGGAACCAGGTACCCCAGGAACTAGTGATTCACGTGATCTTGGTGTCTTTGGATTGACACTGCCTTTCTGGAAGGGGTATTTTAGTCAACACAGGGTATTGGGTTCAGTCTGGACAAATCGAGACAGGGGAATTACTGAGTAAAACGTCCTAATGTCCTGGCCTGTCTTCTACTGGAGGTCATCTAGATGATCCGTTTGTCCCTTCTGGCCTTTAAATCTACTAATCTATTTTCCCTTCCAGGAAATATAACTGTATTCTGAGAACAACAGCCCCTTAGGAAAAAAAAAAAAGAAAAAAGCAAGCAAGCATGCCTTTGAAAACCAACAGCAAAGAAAAACCCCTTCAACTATAAAATAAACTAAGGTACAAGGTGCAATTAACAATGCACAAACAGCAGAGCCTGGAATGTAAATTGTATTTAAATAGGGCTGTGAAGAATGTTTCAGTCCCCTAAATGGCTTCTCTCTCCTGCTGCCTTGAACCTCCAATCAAGCCCTGCCTGGGAGTAATTTGGTGCTGGAAATTGTTGCCACACGAACAGCTGAAGGCTGGCAGGGTCACCGGCCCCCCGTGTCACACCCTGTCATTTTAGATTAAGATATGCAAAGGCGACACAGCTGCGAACTTTCCCTTTGCTGCTGTGGCTGCGTCCATCCCCTCGGCTGTAATGAGAGGAAGGCATAATTGGAGTCAACTGCTTGATTATGATAATTGCTACTGTCTGGGGGAAGAAACAGTTGAGTCCTGGAGCTTGATCCATGCTGCACCTTTTGGGTGATTGCTGTCTGTTTGCCAGCAGATGGGCCTGGCAGAAAGCATCCTTTTTTGGCCCCACTTTGGCCTCTTGACCTCTGCTTGACCACTTGTTGACTCCACGATTTCAGGCAGGGTCATGGGGTTTTCTAGTTGTTCTCTGCTTCCCACCGGAGGATTGGTCCTGAAGGATTTATCCCCTAAGAGGGAAAAGGCCTTTTTAAAATTTATCCCCAGCTCTTCACAGCAACACAAGTGGGAGATGAGGTGCCATATATTTCCCACTGGGATATTTATCGCTTTCATTGTATGTCTTAGCAACAATCTGTGGGAAATACCTCCAGGAAGCTTGGCTGGTCAATCTGTCATACCCTGCCTATTTTCATTTGCTGAGAGAGCAAAGATGGTCCTGGAGGTCAAGGCACTGGGATGGGAACAAGGAGACGGGCGCTCAAATTTCAGAGCTTCCAGCAACCCATAATGCGATCTTGTCCAAGTTACTTCATCTGTCTCTTTGCATTGGTGCCCCTTTGAGAAACAGAGATGGCCCCTTCTCTGCATTGGTTTGTTTATTAATGCTTTTAAACGGTCTTGAGATCCTGAGATATCAAAGGGAGGATCTCGCAGTTAGGGTGTGAACCTGAGGGAAATGCTGTTGTACTCCAAAATCCACCACAGGCTTGGGCAAGTCTCTTAGGCTGGGAGCCTGGGAGCAATTTGCAGTTTCAGTGGGAGTTAAACTTTTAAATATCCCTGGGAAGCTTGGCTGTAAGCTCCATGTGCAGCAATTTCCCCTCTGTACAAGGGGAGCTGGTAAGCCTGCCCAGCAGTGGTGTGAGCACAGAGGTGTGTAAAGGCCCTGGAATGGAGATTTATAATTGAGGTGGCAAGAGGCGTGTTGTTAATTCATGGCTATTATTTATTGATATCAACCTTAAGTGCAAAGCTCAACTCTAGCTGCGAAGCAGTAAGCACAGCCAGAGCAACGAGAGTAAATAACCAACAAAGTAATTGGATAATTGTTTCCTTGGTATCTGGAAAGTTTAAGAAGTTTTTTTTATTTCAAATGTTCCTATTCCAAAGTATGGGAGGGAAGGCCCTGTTTGCATAAAGGGAGAGGTTTAAATGTCATCGAGAATGGAAAAGACCAGAGCTGCAGGTGATGCTGTGGCTTTTCAGTTCTATTTCTAAGCATGGAGTTGTGCCCCACTAACAGTCAGCTGACGGGGGCCGGGGCTTTGGGAGCTGGGGCTCACATGATCCCACGCTGGCAGTATAAAGGGAAGCCTGTGGCAGCTTTTCCTCTTTCTGAGGGATGGTGGGCAGAGGGAGGCATGGGCAGTTGGCTCGCTCTCATTCTGGCGAGTTTAGAACACGAGCTTGTTTGGATGAGTATGAATTTTTCTTTTTTTGGTAATGAGGTGTCTCTGCAGAGTCCCTGTGGGCTCTGTGGTGGTAAGCAGCTCTTTCTGAGGGTATTCAGCTGTTTGTTCTGAGTGTGGTGAACAGCCCGTGTATTTTAGGGTCAGACAGAGGAGGATCCTTTTGATAAGAGAGGAGGAAGTTTAATCTGCTTTCCAGGGCAGATTAAGGATCTCTGCAGACTGTAGCAATGCAACAGTGCTGGCCTGACAGAGCAGAGATCTCTGAGCAAAGGGGTAACTGTTATGATAAAGCAGCTACCTGGATTTCTTTAACAAAATGGTGTGCTGAAACATCATTAAGTAATCGAGTGATCTGAATAACCCTGTGACTGTGTTTGCCACACAGCCAGCTTTTCTTAGACTGTAGGTCAGGAAGAGACTAATGCAACCGCCTGGCCTGCTGTATACCTGAGGCCAGAGACTAAAATCCAAATGGTTTTCCCACCAGACCGTACCATGGGGCTAAGTAGGAGCGTTGGCCCCAGAAATATGCCCACCAGAAGATCTGGGACCTGTAGCTTAGAAATCCTTTCTGCATAGCAATTATTTCCACAAAAAAAGTAATTAAGCCACTTTGTGAGCAGGTGGGTTAACTTAAACCTGCAGGAGAAGAGCGTTTGCTGTGAACTTCAGCTGATCTTCTCTGCGTCGGCAGTGGAGGCAGTTACTCTTTCTAGCCTGCACGAACGCTGGTCGATTGCTTCTGGTGTGTCTGATGACTTGTGCACATCCTAGGAAATTTCTTGCCAGGTCTAACGCACGAGATCAAAGTCAAGTCAGGCTTGAGTTAGAGCTAGCACCCCTTCCACCAGAAAAAGATTCATGTGTTTTCACTCATTCACTACTCTGGCCTTTTTTTGGCATTGCTTTGAAACATGTGAATGGTCAGTTCAAATCTGGGCTCCGTCTGTCCGTGGTGTAATCTCCAGGAGTGGCCAGCCCCAGCTGCTTCAGAGGAGGGTGCTCATCACTTGTAGCACTTAGTACGATGATTCGGGACCCTATGACTGAGGTCTGCAACACTATTGATTCTATTAATTTATGGGATAACCAGTCCATTGGGAGAGTTTCTTCCTAATCTCCATTAGTTAGAGATTGCTTTATCCTTTGCAGCAAGGAATTTTGCATCCCTTCCCTCTGTAAGCTTTCTTTTCTTAAACTTTATCCCTATGATTCTGGGTATTGTTTATTTCCATTTCTGTGGGGTTTTTTAAAGTTTTTTTCCAACTCCGCTGAACCCCAGGCTCAGGAATATCTTGGGGAATAAGCAGAATAAAGTCTGTGGATGAACCCTGCTTCTATATATAAGTATAGATCCTTTCCACAGCTTTGTTTTACTTCGTCGAAAATTGCCAAAATACACTCAGAGCCTGTTCTCTCACTACATTTCCATTTAAAATAAGAAATGCCAAAGGCAGCTGACAAAAATCTCTCATATACTTCCAATTTTATTTTACCAAATTCTGCGTCATCATTTGCTGCCAGCAATCCCACCTCTTCTGTCCGGGAGCTGGTGACACTGCTGTTGCTACTTTGATGGAGTCGCAGGCGTGGGGTTAGGAGCAGGACATGGAAATGAAGGCTCCAGGGCCGAGTGTCCTGCCAGATCACAAGGTGAGGCCGCAAAACCCAGGCTGTATTTCGCAGGGAGCTGCTGAGAAGTTGCTCCCTGGAAGCTGATTTGTCCCAAGAGCAGCTTTTGCAGAGCTTGCTAGAGGTTCCCCCGCACCAGGGTGTCCGAGAGAGAAGCCCTTTCGTAGGAAGAGCACGGTATCACATGGCTGAGCTGCTCTTGCTGCGCGGGTCAGGGTATGGGGGCTGCCAGCACCCTCTGAGCTGAGGACTGACCTCTGGGACCCCTCGCGTGTGCCGGGACTGCCGTGTCCCTAGCGCTGTACATCGTGCAAATAAAGCCATGACCTCAAGGGAGAGGCAGGTCAAAACACTGGGCGCTCAGGAGCATGGTGGCCATAGTGGGATGGATGCAAAAATCAGTCATTTCTCATGGCCATTACAGGGAATGGGAGTCTGAAAACTGTTACCTAGCAGTTAGTAAAGGATTTGCTTTGCTTGAACTTTCTTTACAAGTGCTAAAGCAAACCTTGGGCTTGGCGATGTTACTTTTTCTTCCTTCTTTGATCACAAGTCAAATGTAAAGAAAGATTTTCACAAACCTTTAGCACTCAGAAAACATTACCTCACTTCTCTGGTGATGCTGAAGGAGTAAAGAAAAACCCCTGCCTTGCTGACCTCCCCCTTCCCAGCCCCGCTCTGCTCCAGGGCTGAGTCTCACAGGGGGAGAGAAACAGCATCTTGTCTGGCAGCTGCAGCGGGCTGATTTGGGAAACGTGGTCTGGCAGCTCTGTCCTCACCTGCAGGGTGGTTTTGAGGCAAATGGGCTTTCAGCACCCATTTCCCTTTGAAGATGAAGATGGTAGCCTCTTCTGTGAAGCGCTTGAAGCTCTTGGAATGCAAAATGCTGCCCAAGAGCAGTTTATTGCTGCTGCCCTGGGGCAAATGGGGAGCCGGGCTTCAAACCGTCGTCCCATTTCTTCTTCTGCACCTACCGCAACATCTCATGAGTTGAGGGGGATGTGGTGTTCTCCATTAATTAGAATCCTAGCTCAGGAAGAGATTTAAGCTTGCTGTTATCTTAGCATTTAGTGGTTGGGTACTGGAAGTGCTGGTGTGGTGCTGGCAGGGGTTTCGGGCCGTGGTTGCCTTGTGGCTGGGAAAGCCGGGGCTGCGGTGGCACACCAGGGCCGGGTGCCGGCACGGCCTGCCTGGCGAGGCGCTGCTTTAATGCAGGCAGGTGCTAAGCCGAGGTGCTTTAAAGAAGCTTTGCCTAAATCCCAGTCAGAGGGGGACACCTAACTTCCCCAGCCGGCTTTGATGTGCTCACAGAAGCCTCTTGCTGGAGCTGCGGCGCTTGCTGCTCCGTGATGTTTATCCAGAGCTGTTTCCTACATCTGAGTCGGAAAAGGGAAGGAGGCACAGGCACCAAATGGATGGGGAAGCAGGGATGGAGCCAGTTCTCCCGAGTCCCTGACCAGGCTTAATCTGCAGCCCACCGCAGCATCCAGCAAATATCCCCTCAGCTCCCAAAGCCCAAGGCAGGAGTGGCATCACCTCCATCTCCCACTGGCACCCCCGGCCTCTGTGCGTCCCTGGCGTGAGGGGAGAGGCACTGTGCTGAGGTGGCGGAGGTCAGATGTCTTCTGAGCATCGGATTAAAAAAGATGGGGGGAAGGATGCCTTTTTTTAAAAAAAGAGCAAAAAGAAACAGTAAACGCATCAAATAATAATAAAAACCCACCCTTTTCTTTGAGCCTGAATGTATGCTGGTGCAGTGCTTAGGGGATTAATCTCTTAAAAAATAAGTGCCATGTGAGTAGACAGGCAGTGATTAAGGTTTTAACTGATCAGTCTGCGTCTGACAGTGAACCAGCTATTATCTTAACGGAATCAAACGAACATTCAGAGCCTCCGCTCAGCCCCAAACATGAAAGGAGATGTCATCTGCTGGCAGTTGGCAAGCCGCAGGGGAAGGGAGAGAGAGAGAAAGAAGGAGGGAAGGAAAGCAAAACAAGGGTGAGAAAAAGGGGGAAAGGGAGGCACAGCCAGGGAAAGGAGGGGAGGGGAAAGAGGGAGAAGGAGTGAGAAAGGATGGAGGTGTAAATAAAAGGAAGCAACGGAGAGAAAAAGGTAAAAGGAAGGGAGAGAAGTAGAGGCTTGGAAAAGTACAGAAGTCTGCTCTGCTCTCAATGTTTCTTTCCTTCCTGCTTTCCTAAATGGTTTGGAAACTGTTCCCTGAGCAAGCTGGGCCTTTGGCAGCCCTTTCCAACCCTTGCCCTGCCTTTTCCCACACTGGCTGTCCTGCTCGCTGCCAAGGTCTCCTCTAAACCAGGGAGGTCTAGCACTCTTGAACCTGAGGTCAAAAACAAGAGGGAGGAAAAGAATGGCCTTCAGGCCAGGGGAAGAAACCAGGGCAACCAAGCTCTTACCGTGATAAAAGGGCTTTATCTCAAAGCACTTAAACAAAACACACAAGCCTGAGAGAAGAGGCTCTGTCAAGTATGGGCCAGGGCCGTAGGGGAGGTTGCAAATCCCTGCAGGATAGAGGGGCTCTTTCTTTACACTGTGCAGACCCGGGAGCTGGGGCCGGTGCAGGTGATGGGTGTTGGGGAAGGGAGGGCAGGAGGGATTTGCCTTGGCTAGAGGCTGGCAGCCAGTGTAGAGACGACAGTAATTCATGGGAGTTGCTTAACCACAGATCAGAGGGGAGCAGCGTGGAAGTGAGTGGCTATTAAAGAAAAGATCAAGGGCAGAGGGAGCAGGATGCAGGTCTGGAGAGAGGCAGGAGGGAAGAGGAGACAAGGAGACATCCAGGAGCGGGTGGACAAAGTCTTATTCCCTTCCTTTTGGGGGTTTAGTGTAAATCAGTGTCATCCCTCTGCAGTCAGTGGATTGATGCAGTTTACAGGAGCAGCCCTTTGCAAAATCAGGAGGCCAGGCTGGCCTCAGGGACAGAGCGTTTTCCCCCAGGAGGTGTTGGGAGACTTAAATGGACAGGTTGCAGTTTCCAGCGTAGGGGAATGTGGGCTGGAGGAGGGGGAGGCTGCCTGGCAGAGAAGCAGGAGCTGCCTGGTCATGTTTGCACGGTCAGTTCACATCAAGTGGGACAGCAGGATTTATGGTCTCGAGGGTAAAGAGGTAGCTTGGGCTGGAGAAGGATTGGAGATCCAAAACCACAGGGGCTTGTTAGCCCTGGGACAGCAGTTGGTGGAGTAGGACGGCACAGCTGGGAGATGACTGAGACTGCACAGTTGAGGGTATAAGCTAAGAAGGAGTTAGAGAGGAGACCTGAGCAGGCCCAGAGGTTGCTGGGCCTCTTGTGAAAGATTACAGGCAGGATTATGCCACAGAGAGGGGAGAACAGGTCTCTGGGAGGGAAGGGAAGGGGAGTTATACATGCTGGAGAAAGGCAAACATCTCGCAGCAGAGCTGAAGGTCTCAGTCCCAGCGAGCCCAAGGCCCCCAAAGATGCACTTTGCAGCAGTTGGCCTCTGGCACAGATCCACCTTTATGGGCAGCCAAATGCAGCTGACACAAAGGGTTAAAGGCTTGGAGACAGTGCCCTGCCTTGTCCTGGGGAGATCCCACCACCCCTAGGATCTCCAGGCTTCAAATCCCACTCCAAAGATCCACTTCTCCAGAGGGACCAAGACAGCTTAACTGCTTGCGGTACCCTGCTCCAAAAAGACAGGCTGTTTCCTAGGGCTGATGTTCTCCCTCATCCCTTTGGGATTCAGCCCCATCCCTCCCCATTTCTCACTGGAAGGCATGGGGTGCTTTGTGCTAGAAATCCCCTGTTTTGGGGAAGAAGTCCTGCTTTGGCCTGGGCTGCTGCTCTCCATCTGGCTGCCAGGCTCCCCTCCTTGTTCTCTGGGCTTTGGCATGGGGCACATCCTCAACCCTGTCAGTGGAGCCCAGCACACTTGCTGGGGCCCCATATGGCTCCCTGCGGAGACAGGTGACCTCAGGTGTCCTTCCCATAGATCCCACTCATCCCATGCTGTGCTGTCCGCAGGCCAACTAGGACCTGTCGTGGCTCGGTGAATCGCAGCACGTTGTGAACCGTGAGGAACCGCCCGGCTATGAATTTCCCTTGGTGCAGACACCGCTGCCAGGCTGTTATTCCTCCGTGCTCTCCCTCCTGACTCCATCTGTCTGCCTGGTGCTACCGCTCCATGCCAAGAGGGCTACAGGACCGCCAGGGTCACGACTGCCCCATTACGGGGCGAGATTTATCATTGGCAGGTGTGCTGCGGGATGGTATATTATCCAGGATTATGAACTGTAACAGGATAATCTCTCTAATGTAATTCAAGCTCTCGACATGGCTTATGGCTCCTTAATGTACCTCAGACTGAAGAATTACAAGAACATTTTCCCCCCTCCCTACCTTGTCAGCTCCTAAATGATTTAGGCAATCGCCTGAAGCCAGATCTTGGCCTCCAGTCATAACTCAGAGCAGTTCAGTAAATATGATGGGGAAGGAGTTTTCCTGGCTTTGCTCTTTCTTCCTTCCACTGTGCTCAGCCCTCGCTTAGCCAGGGAATGAGCAGGGAGAGCTGTGGCACGCAGCCCTGCCCTCACCTCCCTGTCGTCCTTCTGCAGGCTTCCTTCTCCCCCTGTCCTTAGCTTTCAGGATGAGTTGCTGCCATGCAAACCCTGGAGAGCAGGGCATAGAGCACCCTGAGAGACATGGGATGTTCAGTAGATGCTGTCTTGGGAGGAAAGTGCCTCGGGTAACCCTGGTGTTGTCCCCCTTAGAGCATCACCTCTGCCAGGGCACCAGCGACCACATCAGCAGCACGCTGTCCAAGGCAGGAAAGCAGGGCCTGCAAGAGATTTTCCCACAAGCAAGGGAAGTCCCCTGGCCTTTAGTGCCTGGGACACAGCACTAAGCCACCTCTAACAGCAACGGGCAACTTCCCATGGTCTCTGCAACATCCCTGGGAGATGAGACCCTTCTCTGTGCAGACTGGCAGGATAAGATCTCTGCTACTGCCAGCAAGGCAGATCTCCAGCCACCTCCAAGGAGGTTTTTCTTCTTCTTTTTTTTTTTTCTTCCCTTCCTGGATGCTTCTCCAAGACAGACCCTCCTAAATCTCACCTTCCAAACCCCTGAAGCAGCCCCTTGTCTACATCCCCTCTATCTTCTTTTCTTTTCCCCACCACAAGGCACTGCACATAGACGTGTAATGCCCAGAGCCTGAGGTGGGAGACGGGAGACCCTGGCCTCTCTGTCCCTGCCATGCCACGTGCCCGCACCTTGGTGGCATCTGGCAATGCCTCACCCTCCCTTGTGTTGTGGGGTCTCCCAGAGGGGACAGTGTAGCTCAGAGGGGCTGTCCTGGGGCTACTGTAATACAAGTGTTTAATAGCAACCAGCCCCTCTCGAACATTGGGAACCAGTGCAGCCCCCCGCTGGATTCCCTTTTGGGTAACACGGCAATTAGTGGTTTGGTGTAAAGTCACCCAGTGGAGGCAGTTACTTGTGTGGATGTCCAGGCTTGCTCCATGCCCTCCTGCTAAGCCAAGAGGAAGCTTTCCCATCTTTTGTATAATTGGCTTATAATGCTTCCTCTCTCTTTGTTGCTTTGACTTAATGGTGGAGTTTGTGGTGCTGATTTTAAATGGACTCTGGTTCATTCCCATGGATGAGGTTCAAGGTGTAAAGCACGGGAAAGATGAGCAATTACAACAGTGCCGTGATGGGTTCCACTCAGAAATCTTCTGGGCTGCTGTTGCACCAAGGAGGTGGGGAGCAGCATGAGTCCAGCGCTTGCTGAGACCTGCCAGGAGCCCTCCTCTGAAGCCCCTGTCCTCGGGTCACCTCTTTTCTTGCTGCTGGCATCTCCCCCAGTATCCCACTAGCAGCAGGGAGGTCTCAGTCCCCCCCGTACCTCCTCCTGCCGCTGCCTCGGTGACCCCAATGACAAATTAAACTTTGTAAACAGGGTGGGGGTGAGGGGGTAGGAAAGAAAGCAAAAGAGGCGAAAAAAGCAGAGATTAAGAACAGGAACTGCAGGGATACAGCTTCCACCCGGCAACCGACTTAAAATAAACATCAGATATGCAGAGCAGGGCTGGGAACCCGCTGCGACTTGGGAAAAAAGTGACACTAGAAAAAAGTATATATATCCTTTAGCATTACCGGTTTTAGGCCAGACGTGGTCTGGTTACCTGTTGATAATGTGAGTGTGGGAGATGTGTGAAGTGCTGAGTGATGGCTGGAGGGGGAAGGAAAAGGGGAATGTGCAAAGAGGAGGAAGACAGGGATAATGCACAGAGGAGAGAGAGGGTAGAGATGCAGCATCGAGCTAGTGAGCAAAGAAATAGCTGAGCTGCTCCTTGGTGGAGAGGACAGTGATTTCCCTGTAAGCATGTCCCCACCCTGGCCCCTGCCCAGAGCCTCACCAAGGTCAAGCGGGTCTGCCAAGGCCCACCTCGGTGCAGGGGGTTGCACGACGCAGACGTGTGTGTCCTGCTGCTGCTGTGACCACCAGTGCTCGGGGACTGCCCTGGGGACTGGTCAGTGCCCACTTCGGGCTGGGTGCCCCCCCAGGTGGACATCCCTCTGGGCAGCTGGGGCTGCTCGGGGAGGGTGGGGTCTGCAGAGCACCCGTCTCAGGTTGACACGGGCTCAGGAGAGGAAAATAACCCTGGAGAGATGGAAAGCAGAGGGATGAAAGAGGAAAGGAGGGAGATGAAGCGCTTCAAAGGGAACCAGCCAGCTGGTTGCACTTGCTGGGGCAGGGGCCGAGAGGCTGGCTCTGTGCCTCCTCCGAAGGACAAGTCCTGGAGCTTCGGGTGCCTGGGCAGAGGAGAGGCAACAAGAAAGCAGAGTGTCCTCTAGAAATCTGGAGGCAGTGCGTGTCGTGTTGAAGCGTGACGCCCTTCCTGATCCCCAGCCTGCGGGCAGGGCACCAGCCGGGGAGCTCCAGGCAGCTGTATTTACTGTTGCTATTTGTTGTCGCCCTGGCAGCCTCCGCAATGTGAATTTTCTGTGTCACTGGCTGAGAGGATTCCAGGCAGGTTTTTGATAATGTGGTTTTTTTGTAAACCAGGGAGGGAGAGGGGGGGGAAAGAAGCCACAGGCTAGAAAACTGCTCGGCCCAGAGCTTTTAACTCCTTCGTCGCCAAGTGTGTTTGGCTGGAGTTTGTGGTTAAAGCAGCAGAGTTTTGCTGGAGAGCTGGATGCTGCTGCCTGCTTTCCCTGTCTGCGGCAGGAGGAGGGAAGCGAGGGTGCCTGAGTGCTGTAGGAGAGATGTGCCAGCCCGGCCGGCCCTCCCTGAGCGCTCCTGCACACACCTCCAGGCTGGGGAGCAGGGCAGGACTTTCGCACAAGATGCTGTAGGGGATCCTTGGGGCCCTCTTGGGGCCAGTCGCTCCTGCAGGGTTCTGTAGGGATCCCTGAATGATGCCTAGCGGAGGAGTTTAAAGAAGGAGGGGTTCAGGGCTTTCCCCAGGGGCCAGCTAGGGGAGAAGGATTTGGTGTGTGGGCCAAGCGGGTACAGGTACAGGTTGGGAACGGCTTTGGACCAGCACCAGCAAATGTGGGATTTCCACTACACGGTTCTTCACAGCAAGGTCAGCCTATCCCCTAATTCCCAGCATCAAGAAATTAAACCCCAGACGTCCTTCGGCAGCTCCCCACAGCCCTGCCTGCTCACCCTGCTTCCTCCCCGCTACCCGCACATCTCTCTTCCCCACCCGCTGTTTCGGCTGCGTGTGCCGAGTCACCCCGTGCCTCATTTTCCCCTCCTGTAAAATGGCAAGGAAGCTGAGAAAGCTCCAGCAGAAGGCAGTGCCCAGCTGGTGGCCTCGGTCCTCAGGGGGTGGCCAGAGGCAGTGCCACCGTTGTCCAGGCAGGTACCCACCTGGCATATGCTCCCCGCCAGGCCTGCAGCGAGGAGGCTGCATCCCTGCAGTCCGGAGCCTGAGGCTCTTGCTACTTGAAAGCCAGACGAGAGATTGAAGAGAGTTTGATCTCGCCATAAATAAACTCAAAATCCAAGTGTAATCTTCTCCTCCTTTGTTTTCGGGCAAACAGAGCCACAGCATCTGTCCCCTCCCTGCGCTGCTGCCAGATCTCTCAACACGCGGCGAAAAGCAGCACCAGAATCCCTTCTTTCTTCCTTTATTTCTTTTTTCTTTCCTTTTTGTCTGGTTTATGCTTTGTATAATTGGTGTATCACGGAGAGGTAGTGTTGGGGGACAGGAAGGAAAAGCTGTTTATACAGTGTAGTAACAGGCAAAGCATCTTCAGACCTGTCTCAGCTTCCCAGGTGGCACCTCCGGCTTAACCGCTTCCTTCCTGTGACACAGAAAGGGGATCTCTGCCAACCTTTGCTATCTCCTCCCAAAAACTTCCTAGGATTAACCCTTCACTCACTCCCCGGAGGAGAAAAGGGGGAGTTTCCTTCTTGTCTAGTACCTAATTTCTAAGTACACATTGCCAGAGGAGGGGGCAGTGACCCCAGGACCTTGCATGGAACAAAGAATGAAAGCTGAAATCTGTGTGGTCAGCAAGCATGGGGCTTTTCAGAGGTGGGTTTCTAGTTTTTGCAGCCAGCAGTGCTCCTTTGGGGTCCCTCTGGTCAGCCCCTTAGGAAAGGGGAAACTGAGGCACCAAATTTTCTAGGATCATACAGCAAAGCGGTGCCAGAGACCAGCTGCAGCACAGCTTCCCTCTAAAAACTCATCAGCTTTAACGCCTTCCTCAAACCACATCAGAAGCTGCCGGTCACCTTTGCTTTCCCAGCCAGCAGTCCCTCAGATTTAACACTTCTTTCACCCAGGCAGGAGCTGCTGTGTGAGCCGACCTGATTGACACATGATTGACAGAGCCAATTAGCCAAACTAAGCCAGCTGCATTCAACTTGGTCCTCCAGAAGGCTGGGGGAGGAGGGGAGAAGCAGAGGGGAAGCCAGAATCCAATTCCTCTCCCATCAGGCATGATTGCTGTTTTTGTTTTATTCTCAGCCTTTTTTTTAGATGTCTTGGAGACACTGCATCTCGTTTCCTGGATGCCATTCAAATAGTGCTCACCAGCTTCCCATTCGGTTGTCAGAGAACGTGAGGGGGTTGTCATCACCTGGGCACGTTTTTCCCAGCTCTGGGATTTCCCCAGGTAAAACAGGGAACTCCTCGTGCCGTGACATGTTCCAGATGAAAGTGCAATTCAGGGAAGAGACGCAGCATCCTCCTTGCACCCAGGCACGGAGGATGGTGCGTAAGGATGCAAGAGACGGGGGGGGCCCTGGTGGGTTGGTCACGGAGGCAGGCAGGGAGCTGGCTGGGCTTTCTTTTCTCGTCTGCTTGTCCCCTTGGCGTGGGGAGTTGGTGGCAGTTTGAAAAGAAGCAGGTCAAGGAGGCTTGGTTGGGAGAAGAATGGCCGGGAACACGCAGTCACAATGAGGACAGGCTGTGCATGGAGTTTGTCTCTCCGGAGATCTGGGTTTCTTCTTTCTCAATGTTTTTTGACTCATTTCCTCAGCTCGCAGTCAGATATTTACTTAACCTTGCAACTGCGCTGCGCTGGGAATGCCAAGTTTGGGGGCTGCAAGCGCTCTCCCTGCTGCCGTGTTTATACATGGAGGCTCACACGCTCTGCACACACGCACGTGTGGGCACAGGCAGCCCTGGGGCACGCACACGCTTGTGCAGGGAGGACACGCGCTGGTCGGTGTGCGGGCGGAGATGGCACCTCGCTCCCTGTTCGCGGCAGGGCTGCAGCGGGCAGGGAGGCACAGGCACCTGCCAGCACTTCAGTATCCGTCGCGCTCTGTTCTGGCACGGGCACTGCTGTGACAGACCCTCTGTACATGCCACAGATGGATTTGCCTGTGCCAAGCCCACGTGAGGCAGGAGATAAACCTCACTATGTATTTTGTGCCCCTGGATCCAAACCCTTGCATACCCGTCAGGTGTACCGTGCGCATGAGTGATCGTGGATTTAACTGCACACGTTTTCATCCAAGCATAGGGCAGCCAATACATGGATTTTAGTCACCTCCTTTGTGCTGTGGACAAGTCCAACAAGGCTGGGATGCTGCGAAGTGAAGAAGCTCGCTCCAAGGGTCATGTTTTTGCCAAGGCTTTTGTTGGGGTGGGCGAGGCATGTCTGTGACCTGTTGTTCGGCCTTCTTCCTTCCCAGCTGTTTTTCCCAGCCCGGCTCAGATGTTGCCACAGTCCCTCAAAGACTGCCTTGTGTTGAATTTCTGGGACCCAAAGCCTCTTTTATGGGTGTAGAGTCAGCCCTTGCTGACCACCACCAAGGTCTGGACAGATCCCAAAGCCTTTACAGATTGTGACCACTGTTGAAAGGGTTCATTTCTTCCCCTAATGAGATGCAGCCCTCGCTGGGGGCACTGTAGCATCTGTTTAGCAGCTCATAGCAGCCAGGCATAACAATTTGGTGGAAGGATAGAGAGGAACGCAGTTTCAGCCAGGCCAGGGGGTTCACATGGCTCTTCCTGCAACACTTTTCTAGCTTCTGCGATAGCTGGAGCCGGCCAAGAGATCTCCTCCAAGGAGCAGTGACAGTTGGATGGGGTCAGTGCAGATAGCGTGGAGAAAAAGCAGCAGCGAGCGCAGGGCTTGCACGGTCCCTGCGGCCCGGCCAGAGGGCAGCGGGGACAGCCCTGCCTCAAAGAGCTTCCAGCTTAGTCACCCAGAGCGCTTCCTGCAGAGCCCCAAGCTGCCTCCTCGGTCCCAGCAGCTTTCACCTGCACCAGCCGAGAACCAACAGCTGAAATCTACTGGACGGAGGCCACCAGCGCGTTGCACAGCCTGCCTGCTGTGCCAGCGAGCCTCCTCCGCCCCGCAGCCCCGCGGCCAGCTGACGGCAGAAGCTTCCCAAGGGCAGGGAGCGGGCAGGAGCCACGAAGGAGCGAGGAGCGCCCGTGTGCCAGGCAGGAAACGCTCGTGTGTGTCTTCAGCTGGGAGAGACGAACACGACGGCCCCCGCACAGCGCCACCGACACACCGAGAGTCACAGGGAGCTTTTTGCAATCGATTTTTGCCCCAGCTAAGCGCACATGAAAAAGTCATTCAAGAAGCTGCTTAAAAACCAGTCTCTCGCTCTTACATGTACACACACACTCAGGGTGTCAAATGATTTTTGAATCAGCCAAGAAAGGTCTGATCAGCGTTAGATGAATGGAAAGAATCCGGCTGACTTAGTGAGCTTTGGATCCAGCCCTGAGTTATTAGGAAGTAGCTATCAAACCTTGAAGCAGGCAGCTGAGAGAAGTGAAACTCTACCCAGGTGTCAGAGATCCTTAAACGGGGAAGGAATTTTTCTTCCCTTTGGCCCTGGAACAACAACAATAGCACTTTTTTTTTTTTTTTTTTTTCCTTAAAGCCTATTTCTGAACAAAGCAGGCAGGCAATTATCATCATCCTCCTCATCATTGTTATCTGAAGCTCTTTGAAGCCAGCAGTGGTCACTTTGCCAAGGGATCGCACCCTTCAGCCCCTGCCAGCAGCTCTTACGCATACAACCCCGGCTGCTGCCGGGCTCTGCTCCTCCGGGGCAGTTTCACAATGGAGTTGCAGAAAGCAGCAATGCTGAATGCACCATAGAGCCGAGTGTTTGCCAAGGGGACCCGTGGGGCGAGATTTTAAAGCGAGTACGGCAGAGCAGGAGGAAACTGGCAATAGTCCTGGAAATTTAAAGCCCTTTCCCTGCCCAGCACTTTAAAATAAAAAGTATTTGTGATAAATTAATGAATTAATATTGTTCTGCCTCCCTAAGGCATCTCACTCGCTCTCCCTCTCCGGGGACAGAAACTATATAAGTGCCTCAATGGATAAACACAACTCTTAGCCTTGCTGATACTGCCTCGCCGCTTGTCCTCGCCCCAGCTGCCTAACAGTGAGGGGAGTGTAATTCCCCTAATTCCCTTGATCCCAGTAACACATCCCAGGAGGGTCTGTGGCTGCCAGGGAGGTTCCTGCACCACGTTACAGCTTTGCTGCTTGTGCAGGTCCTTCCCGGAACCCGCCTTCTCAGCTCGAGCGTTTCTGGGAATGAGGTCCCAGGGCTGTTGGTTTGGGGAGCCTGCCAGGATGGTGGGGATTTGGGGGAAATGCATGGGGCCCCTGCTTCGGTTAACCCCTTCCCCACCGGTGACAGGTTTGGAAGCTACCACAGGGATGGGTCTCAACAATCTGGGGTGGCTCTGGCAAGGTGCGATGGACGGCGCCTCGTTCCGTACCACCGCCTCCAGGAATGAACAGCTCGCCCTCATGCATCCCCCCCTCTTTGTGTCTGCTGAGAGATGATGCTTCTCTGGGTATCTGGTGGAAAAAGGGAAGGAGAGAAGAAATTTCCAGCCGGCACAAGGCAGCAAGAGCCAAGTCTGAGCCTCACAAATCTCCGGCCCATACCTCACGGGTTAAGCGAGCCGAGAGGGCTGTGTGCGCTAAGGTCAACACAGGCTGCACCTGCCCACAGGCTCCTGTGCGCGGCAGCACAATTGATGGCTTGTTCCTTTCATAAGTGCCGTTGGAGCGCGATGCCCAGGCCCCGAGCCAGCCTGCTGATCACATAAAATATTATTTGTGTTTAAAAATTCCAGTAATTGACTATGCACCGGTTTTTTCCAAGCCTTCTGCCAAGGGCAGTAAAATCAAAATCCGTCCCAGGTTATTTTCATCATGCAAATTCCCATTTCTGTAAACAGGAGTAAAGCGGCAAGACCCACTGCTCGCAGCCGCGAGGCTGGGCCGGCAGCCAGCGGGTGGCGGGGAGCGCGCCGGGGCCCGGTGGGAAGCCGGTCGGAGCAGGGGCAGCGGTGCAAGGTGCAGGTGCTGAGAGCTGGCCCGGCTGGAGCCCTCCCTGCCCCGGGAGAGCGGTGAAGGGGGGAATGTGGGGCTTGGCTCTCCCCTTGTCCCCTCCTAGGACAGCCGACGTCTTCTGCTCCCGTTATCCCAACTCCTCCCTCTGTGAGAGAGTCCTCCTGGGATGCTCGCTGGAGCCCAGCTCCTCTCCTTGCCCTGCTGCTGACTCTGAGCTCACACCAGCTGCTCAGCCCTGGGTCTTGGGATGCTCTAATCTTACGCAGGCATCTGCCCCGTCCTCACCTCTCGTATATCAACGCAGCCTGGAAGAAGGGAGTGTCCCTCAGACGGGAACTCGGCATTTCCTGGTGGAAACCCCCTTGCAGGCTGTGTGGAAACAGAGGCATCCGTAGACGGTGTGTGGTGGGTTTTGGCTGGGTTGCTCGGGAAGGCTGCCCCAGGAGGTGCACCCCCCGCTCCCCCTGGAGCCTGGGCGGTGATGGTGGGGGGAAAAGTGCTGCTTAGCCACAGTGGGGCAAGGCTGGATCGCCCCCAGCTTCCCACCTGCCCCCAGCTCCAGCACTGGTTTCTCACCCAGCTGAAAGAAGGCACAGAAACCGAACGAGACCCATCAGGGCTGGCACAGACCCCTGTGGGAGGCTCTGGTGATGCTTTGTTGACGGTTCACAGCCATCCGTGGACACTGCAAGAGCCACGGTGTAATGAGGGATGTCCTAAACCAGGACACAAGCCCTACATCCTCAGGGGAAGCCTCTTTAGCATAACCTGAGCGTTTCAGGGCAGGACTGGCAGAATGGTGCTCTCCAGACTGTGGAAAATGAGGGGTAGGTCCTGGTTCGTTGCAGTTTCTAGAGCTGCGCAGACTTCGAGGTTTCAAGGCCAGGGCTAGGAAGAGGTCTAGAAAGCAATAGAAAGCATTACCAACCCCCCCCCCCCCCCCAAACTTCTGAAATTGCGTTAGAGAGAATAACAAGCTCTAACTCTACGCCTTGGGGCATGCACTAGCACGGACGGGCTGGGGTTAGGGCGATCAGCTAGATGAATTATCCCATTCTCGCTCATTATGAGACTTCTTTGTACCCATTTTGGAAACATGTGGGAACAGCTGAGGTTCGGGGTGGAACCCTGGGCCACACAAGCCCCTGACCTACTTGGAAATGGCAGTTTTGTGTTCCTGTGGGCCTTTTGGTTTTGCACACATGAGCAAAGATGACATTTTATCCTCTTTAAGGAGAGGGGCGGGAGACCTCGCTAAGAATTCACATCTGTTTTGGAAACAAGTCAACGCAGGAAAACTACCCACATGGAGAAGTAATGTGGTTTTGATTGTATTGCACTCTATAGAAAGTGGTGCACACATATTAAACTATATTAGACAGTATAATAATAGCTTACAGTTAGTCTGCCTTTCATCTGGACGTGCTTCACAAACGTCACATAGATGCAGAAGCTTCTTTCACTGCCACTGAGATGCAACCACCTTTGTTGCATCTCTGCAAATTTGCATCAGCCCAGCAGCATCAGACCCATCCACCCAGAAATCCCTGTCAGGATGCAGGGAAGCTGGACTTTCAGATCCAAAAGGTTCCTATCCGCTGCACTCTCCAAGTTGAGCATCCAGGGAAGAGTAGAATCTAAAAACGAATGGCTGAGTGAGGACTACAGGGAGGCAACTGCATTATGTTTTATTTTAAGGTGATCCCTGCAGTCTAAATCTTGGCTAATTACTTTGGCTCCATCTTAAATGTTGCATGATTAATAGATATGGATGTGTGTTTAACTAAAACCTATCACGTTTGAAGGGAATAATAACAATAATAAGTTTTTCCATCCATTGAGATCCAGACCACTTATGATAATTAAAATTGCATGACACTGCCAGCGAGGGTCTTGAGCTAGTTTCCAGTTACCCAGGTAATCCTGTTCTGCCTCCCTTTATTGCTCCAGGGATCTCAAGTGGATACTGGCATTTTATTTTATTTTTCCCTTGTCCTCCTGGACTGCTGCATTGTTCTGTAACACAGCCGACAGCTTCTGTCCTGCGGCGGGGTCTGGCAAAGCGCTTTTTGATGTGTTTAGTGCAAACAGGCCGGTCGTGGAGGAGCGGGATCCCCACCAAAGGCCAAGCGCCGTTGGGATGGCGTGGGATGCGTGCGCTCTGAATCCGGACGGGAGCGGAGGCAGCAGAGGGGGTGAAAATGCTGCTCCAGGAGCACGTCCAGCTCTGCTTTGAGTTCTGCCTGCTGGGGCCTTCTTTGGTCAGGGTCCCACTCATCACTTACGTGACTCGTTTCATGGCACAGCAGATGACTGCTCGCCTGTGTTGTTTATACGACGGCAGTGACTAACAGGCTCAGCTCGGCAATTGCAGGAGGCTTTGTACAAACAAGGAGATGAGAGGCAGAGGGGAGGGATCGGGGTTTGAAATACCGGCTGTAAACACAACACGTTTCAAGCAAAGACAACTTGTAGCAGGGTGATCCAAACTAACAAATGTCGCAAGAGCGGAGCAACAGGGAGGGCGACGCGCGCCCGTGTGCCGGCGCGGAGCTGAGCTTTCACAATAAATGATTAAAGCATGGTTCAGATCCCGTCAAATGGAACGGTGCTAATCTAATCACAATCCATCTGGCACTGCCACATCTGTCCCAACACCTCCACCTCTTCATTTTCAATCAGCCTTAAATAGTACATAATTATTAATGTCTACCCGCCTGTCAGACAGCGCGGGGGATTCACTTATCTCTCAAGATCGGCTAAGGCAAGACACTGATATCGATGGATCTAGCGCCAGGCTCGGAGGGCAATAAGCCTTTTGCCCTTGGTTTCAGTCCTCCCTCGGGCACTGTGGCTGCGGGGACGGGAGGGGAGAGTCGTGCACAGACTCTCGAAGTCGGCACCAGCCGGGGACTTGGCCGCTGGCGGTAAATGGTGACCGGCTCACCCGCGTTGCTTCTCTCCATCACCTCTCGCTCGCAGCAGCAGGTCAGGGTGGGTGTCTCGGACTGGGGAAAGGCAAGGAGATGAGCCTCAGCTTGAGTCTGTGGAGGTGAATATCCCACTTACACTGGACCCTTGAGCAATCTAGGGCCAGCTCAGGTACCCGGCGCCTGATTGCCTGGGCAAGGTGGTCCTGGCCTGCTGGGGACCTGCTTGCTGGGGACCCGGCGTGCTGGGTGCTGCATGGCTGCTTGGTGCAACACGAGTGAGCTGGGAGGGAAAACTTCACAGGGACTGAGACAATTTACCTAAACTTTGGTGGATTGCCTTTCACAAATCCAGAGCTCGCTGGCGTTCACAGAGGCTGTTGCAATAGGTTTTTTCGGCTCTTCCAAGAAACAAGCCAACACCAAAGCCCCAGCTGCAAACACGTCCTGTGCCTTGGATGAAACCTGGACTCAGACCTTTCCATGTGGGCTCTTTGCAGCTCTGGGCCACACTGACCAGCCAAACTAAGCAGGCCAACATCTTACCAATCCTTAGGATTTTTATTGTGAGTCTCTCAAAATCTGGAGATGTTTAAAACCTCAGGAATCGTGTGGTTATGTGAAAATCTCATCTCTTTCATTTTTTATAAAAAAAATATTTTCTTGTCCCTGTGGCTGAGATAAAGCTCAAAAATATGAACTGGAGCAATGCAAAACCCAGAAAATAAACACTGTTTTTTCTTGATGATTTTTAAGTTCGCTGCCTCAGGTGGGGGAGACATGAACCATGATTTCCTAATGGTCAGGATTAAAGCCCTACTTCTGCCCAGATCAAGCAGTCAGGACCAAGCCTCTGTCCCAACCCAAATATCTGCTCCGCTGCAGCCGCTGAGCTCAGCTAAGCCAAAGGCAGGGAGAGAAGAACAGGATGGCAAAGCTCAAAACCAGCCTTACGAAAGCAGAGCCAAGAGCAAATACCTTGTGAAAGTTGAGTGAGCCACCCCTGGATGTTTACAGAATAAGTTACCAAATAACCAGTGTCTTGGGGATATCTGGTGAGCCCTTGAAACAAATATTCATTTTTTTGATCAGCACGATCGATCTGCAGCTGGCGCTCGGTGCTTAGGTGGATTTGGAGGTTGAAAGACACTCCGTCGCAGTTCACAGTTTGTTCACAGACAAATCCCGCTGTTTTGTTTGTTTGCGGGCCTTTCTTCTCAGAAAGAGCCTGCTCAGCACGTCCAGGTGAGAAAGCTGCTTTCACACCACTCTGGGCATTTAAAGCAGGGGAGTTAAAGGCAGATCTGATGAAGGGGAGAGCTGACCTGTAACAAGAAGTGTTCCGCTCATCCCCATTCGGCTCAGGAGAGGCTGTTGCCGTAGGGCTTGAAAGGCAAAGACAAAGGGTGCAAATTGCTCCTTGGTGTAATGATGGAGGAGCCCAACCCGAGCCCCAGTGAGGTGCAGGAGCTGAGTAAAAGACCCTTCTATTCCCCAGGTCTTCACCAGCTTCCTTAGAGACCCAAAACCATGATGTGGGTCAGACAAGGGGCCAAGCTCTTGGATCTGGAGTTTGGGTGTGGAAGGAGGCAACAGCAGTTTGCTCTGGTCCGAGACTGTCTGGGCATTCCAGCAAAAGTTGGCCCATGGACTGGTTTGCTTCAAAAATAAGAATAAATCAATGGCTTCTCTTGGCTCGGAGGCGAAAGCTTGGGAAATGTCCATGATTTATAGGCCTCTGTTTGGTTGGAGTTTCAGGCTTGCTTGAAGGCTGGGGGAAAATGTGGAGGATGCAACGAAGGAAGGAAAAAACCAAACCCCAGCTAATTGAAACCAATGGAGACATTACTCAGGCACGGGCCCCGTGCTCCATTTGTGGATCCTTCCTGGGGTCCCTGGGTGTTGGGGCTGACTTTTGGGGCAGTTTTGCTCCCCAACCTAGAAAGGTGTCTGTGAGTGTGGAAAGAGCATCGCTCCGCTGTGCTCCCCAGGAAGCCACCCTGGAAGCTGCGTTGGGTTTTGGGTGCAAACGTGGCAGCAGCCTGTAAGGCAGCGGCTGTCCCCAGCTGCAAGGTGAACCTTCCCAGGCTCCTCGTCCCCCCTGCCCATAAAGTCAGCCTTGCTGGGCTTCGAATGCCTCCCCTCGCCCCGTTCCCACCCGGCTCCTTGCCCCAGGGCTGGCATCAGTGGGGAGAGCCTGAGGCTGCAGTCTCAGAGTCCCCTTCTCTTTTTCTGTTCCCTTACCCCCAGGCACAACACACGTACCGGGAGGCACAAGCAGGAGTCGTAGCTCCTTGCAGTCACCTTGCAGGACAGGTCAGGACAAGAAGGGAAACCCCTCGTACCCCTCAGACTAGGGGAGTCTGGCCGCAGGCAGGGCACCCCGTTGGCGATCACACGGGAGCAGAGCGACGGGGCGTGGAGTGCCGAGGTCTCGCCAAGGCCCTTTCCCCCAGGAGCCCAGGGCAGGGGTGCAGCCAGGGTTGCCCCCCCAGGCAGGGTCGGATCCGGATGGGCAGCCAGCAGAGGGCACGGTGCAGCCTGCGCAGCACCCGCAGCATCCTCGGCTGCCTCTCCCGCCTCCCAGCGCAGCCTTCCCGTCGTCTCAGCCCACTTTTCTTCCCCCCTTTCTCTTTCTTTCTTCCGTTTTATTGTCTCGATCATCTCTGGACACTGGTTTCACTTTGATCTCCGGAAACTTTGGCATTGCTCCTAAAAAATATATGTATATATTAGGAAAAAAAAAAAAAGGAAAAGAAGAGAAAAGCTGAGCCTTTGTTCCCCACAGCTGTTGTCATGCTGTAGCAAATCTCCACACAGGTATTAAATGCTTACCATTGATCAAACAGCCGGTGGTCCAGCGTTACCGGCACGGACCTGCTGAAGCCGGGTTATTTACACTAGAAATAATTTGGTTCCTGAGGTCTTGCTTGAGTTAAAGAGAAAAAAAAATGAAAGCATTGAGCGGCAGGGAGCAGAGACGGCAGAGTGCCGTTCCCCCAGATAGCACGGAGGGACCTGGGCTGGACTTTTTGGGGATGCTGCGGGCCAGGACAGACGCTCTGTCCAGGCAGGCGTGAGGCTGCGAGCAGGGCAACTCCTGGGATGTGGCTGCCCTGATTCTTCCCCATGGGTACCCTGAAAACATTCAGCCCTCTAAGCTTCCTCCTCATCCCCAGCCTTGCAACTCCCACAAACCATTGCCCTGGGGCTGGGACATCAGAAGGTTGTGCCAAGGGACCTGCCTGGCCTGGGACATCCCTCTGAGGATACGGAGGGAGACCCGCTGCTGGCCAAAGAAGCTAAAGCATCCTTCCTTCCTCCAGGGTGATGGGCAAGGAGCAGATATGGGGAGAGCCAGGGACAGTGGGAGAAGGACCAGGGTGGCACAGGGCAGAGCCCGGCCGGCTGCTCCTGCCCGCTGTGCTGGTGGGACCATCCCTCACTTTTGGCCCCAGGCGCCGTCCCAGGGCTGCCGCTCGCTGCGGCGATGAAATGAAGCACAGCGGGTACAGGAGCGAAGTCGGAGGGAGAGGCTGGGGCATCGTCTGGCTCCCACATGTGCCGAGGTTGTTAGGAAGATTTATAGGGGAGAATGCGAGGCTTTTTCTTTTTGGCTTTATAATAATACATTAGGCTTTTAACCTCTGACCGGGAGCTCTGGAAAGGGGATGATCCAGGCAGCATCGGGCGGCTCCCAGCCCTACGGGGAAGGGGAGCTGGTGGGGAAGGGTCCCTCACTTGGGACCCCGGCACAGCCACCACCGTGGGGGCCAGGACGTGGTGCCGGAGGGGTTAACGCAGCGCGGAGGAATGTGAGAGTTTAGCGAGAGGCGTCGGCTGTCTTGAGGTCACCTGTGAGGGATTAGCTGGGCAGGCAGACAGTTGTTGTTTGAGGACTGTCTGAGGCCGGGGAAGGGGTGGCGGTGGGCTGAGGATGGAGAGGGGGGTGGCTCAGGGGGCTGCGGGGAGCGCCGTGGCCCCGCGGGTGGGATCTTCCTGTCCTACTGCGCCGCTATCAGATGCATTTGTGAAAGCCCAACTGTAAACTAGCTGTCTTTTGCGCTAAGGAAATAAATCCATCACCATTGGGAAGGGGAGGAACAGGAACAAGGGGGGAAGGTGGGATATCCCCCCCTAAAACCTGGCTGCAGCGTGCCAAACCCTGCCAGACCCCAGGTGGGCAGCAGAGATGCTGAGGAGGATTCGGAAGGTTGCAGGCGTGGCGAAGACCCATCAGGGCTCTCCACATGTGAGCTCCTTCCACGACAGGGACCACCAGGGAGCTCACTCCAGGGTGGACCATGAGATCAGCTGGTTCTTGCTGGTGGGTTCCCAAGTGACTCTGTTGAACTCCCCAGCGAAACCCCCTTTTCACTGCTCTGGGCTGAGCCTTTCACGCCCCACGTTTGCACGTGTGTCTGAGCTGGCGCCCACAAATAGGCCTGTTGGAAACACAAAGTAAGCGTGACGAACAAGGGCAAGGTGTCCGTGCAGACTCACAGCCTGGACCGACAGGTTCAGGAGGTTTGAATGAGAACTGACCCGTCCATCTAAGGCTGCACCATGGCACCCAGCACCTCCCAAGCATTTCAGATGCAAACCAACAGTAATTTCTCCTGTACCACCAAGCCTGGAGAAGAAAACACCCTGATTCATTGCTGCGTTGACTGGCATGTTGATGTTTGCAGGGGCTGCAAGGGTGGACCGGGTGTGTGTGGGTGTGCGATCCAGCTGGGCAGAGGCGAGCCTGCAAGGGCAGCGTGGAGGAATCGCTGCATCTAGCCCTAAGCATGATCAAGGTGAGGTTTTATATACCTTCCCATGGCCAAAACTGATTCAAAGGCTTGGTTGGGACTATGGTAGCTGCCTCGTTGCTGCCTTGATACTGACTCCCTGTAAAACCTCGCTCTCTCCACCACTTTGTCCTCTGCCTCCAGCTTTGCCCTCTCTGAAGCAGGATTGGGATATCCGTACTCCTTCCCAATGGCTTGTGATTCGAATCAACACAGGGATTCTTCCTGTACCTATTACTGTAATATCTGGTGTGCCTCTGCAGATGAAAGGTATTATATGAGGATAAATTCTTAATCATCACAATAATCAATCATTCTTTACCTATAATTTAGTTGAAATTAATCCAGCAGACAAGCAGAGGGCCAAATGGTAATCTGTGTCCTGGGTGTCTTTATTGACTTGGAAGGAGAGCATCTTCCACTAAAATAAAGAGGAAAGCTTGAAAAAGTGCAGTCAGAAGTTTTCCATTTTGAAAGGGAGAAAGTAAAAAAAAAGAAAAATCCCACAGAATAAACACCTTATACTTTAAAAAAAAACCTCATGATTTTTAAAGTCAGTCTCTGGGTTTGGGCTAGATCTGACTCATGGTTTTAAATGCTGAAGGGAGGGTATGGAGCTGTAATGAGTAGGGAACACCCAGTGCTTACCTGCAGGAGGTTTATCCTTGTGGTTTATTTAAATAAAGAAGCCCAAGTTGTATTTCAGGGCTTGTAGTTGCCCTCAACGCGTTGGGTTTACATCAAGGAGACCTCTCTTTTGCGGAGTGTTAAGCAGGTTTGGTGATAAACCAGGAGGCCACGTGGCTGTCCTGGCCAAACTCTGATTGAGAAACCTTCTAATGCAAAGAGAGGCTCCCTGGGGCTAATGGATGCTTTTATTGCACCGGCACTGTAATAAAACACAAAATAAAACAATTTTATTGAAATTAAAATGTAAATGGAAGATTTGTCTCACACCCCATCCCCGCCCCCAGCTGGATCTGTGTCTGGCGGCAGGTAGAAATCCCTGCTCCGTCCGTGCTCGAAGCTTCGACGGCTCCAGCCCTGGGTTCTGCCTCTTCTTCCGTTGGACGTCGCAAGCACTTTCCTGCTCTGACCCGGCTTGTCCCAGCCCACCGCAGAGCCGGGTGCTGCGCGGCCGTGGAGGAGGGGAGAGACTCTGCCCCGGAGAATTGGTGACCTGGGCCAGGAAAGGGTAAGGGGAGGGAAAAGGCTCCTGCTTCCCGGGGAGCTGAGCCACGCAGGGAAGGAATAAATTGCTCCGAGTTTCCCGCTGGGGGATATTCGTAGCACTCAACTTTAATCTGCTTATGCTCCTCATGTAGTCGATGAACGGGGAGAGGTTTTTCCAAAGGCAACGCAGGGCACCCAAGGGACTGGGAGAGAGGTGACGTGGTGGATCTGGGGGATGAGGACATGCTGGATGTGCCAATGGCTGGATGCAGGGACAACCCGAGCAGATCCGCTCGTGACTCGTCCTCCCCAGCTCTGCCCCTGAGCACAGCTCCTTTTCCAGCCCGTTTTGACAGTGCAAAGCAGCTGACAGGACAAATACCTGAGGGTGTGAGGGCCCTCTCAAGGTGGCACTGTCCTGCTTGTGGTTTGTGGTGGCCAGCACAGGTCCCCGGAACGGAAGGCATCTCACCGAGAGGTGCTCTCATCTCAGATGGATGCACAAGTTTCGGGGGAAATCCCTATTCACACCGGCGTTCCTGGGATCAGGGCCAACCCCGATCACCTCTGGGAAGGGATCTGCTTTGCCCAGGTTCATCTCAAGGCTGGTGGCAGCAGAAGCCGCCCGCCACTGCACCCCAAAGAGCACCCACCTCCCCGGCAGCGGTGGCAGGGCTCCCCTGGCCAAATGCATCCCAGCTGCTGGCTGAAGGAAACATTCCCTGAGCTGGTGGAGGGTTTCTGGTAGCGGCTGAGGGACAGGATAATAAAACAGGAAAAAATTAACATGTAAGAAAACATAGCTGCACCTGAAGCAACAGAAGCAAAGGGAGTCAATGCAATTCCCCTCAATGCCAGAAAGGAACTGCAAGGCAGGGGAACAGGCTGGTGCCCCCCTCCCTCCCTCCCGCTCTCGCTAACTCCTATTTCAAAGGCAGACAAACAACACACTGTACTGTGTGGCATCTCCACCCCTAAATCTTCCTGTCTTCAGGTTCGTGTAACGTGAGCCGGCAGGGCAGGATCTGACCCTCTCGCCGAGCCGTCCGGGGCACAGCCTCGGCTCTGGCGAGAAATCCCCCAGTTGGATCTCCCAAAGCCCCCGAACAAGCCAAAACGTGTCGTCCCGGGAGAGGCAGCTGGTCCAAAGCACTGCTTCAGCCTCTGATCCTCGGGGCTTTGGGTTCAACCCTCGCAGGCAGCTCCCGGCAGCTGCAAGGCAAAGGGCGATGCTGGCGCAGGAGCAGCGCCGCAGGCGAAAATGCCCCGTTCCGCAGCCCAGCTGCCTGCACGGGGCCGGGGGCTGCGCCCACCCGCCTCCCTGTGGAAGAGGCTCTCTGTAAACCTCCCTGCCATTTAGCTCTGCTGCACCTTGTTTGTTTGGCCTCTGCTGGGACGCGGCAGCCCGAAAGCGTGCATCTCCCCAGCCGTTTGTGTCTGCCCGTGTCGGACCTGAGAAAGAAGTGGGCGAGGTTGAACCTGTGTGTCCGCTCTGGGCGATGAATTACGGCTCCGTGGTGCCCCATGGATCAGATCGGTCTGAGGCTGGAGGGAGCGGTGAGAAGCGGTCCCAGCACGCTTCAGTTTTACCTCCTTGCTTCTGGCACCCACAAAAAAAGGGGGGATGGGAAGGGGTCAATAGGGACCCAGCCAGTCAGACACCCCCAGACTCCCAAGGTGCTCCCGAAGGGCAGCATGGCGCAGCCCCCCACTGCCCCCGTTGTCACTGGAAGCAGCTCGCTGGGAGTTGTTCTTTGCATCGCCCTTTGCATTGCGACAGCCTTGCGAAGGGAGACGAAGCCGTTTGGCCGGAGCAGAGCTGAGGCTCCATGGGCCGATGTCTTGGCAGCCATCTCCTCCTGTGGGCCAAGTGCTGCATGGAGGCTGTTTGTGTTGATTGTTGTGCTTTGCTTTTCTTTCTTTCTTTCTCTCTTTTCCCCCTCTTTCTTCCTTGCTTCCTCTCTCTCTCTTTCTTTTGCAAAGAGACATAATCTCTCTCTCCCACTCTCGCTTGCTCTCGCTCTGTGAGAGCTGATGCAGTTAATTGGAGCTTCTTGTAAGTGAACATTAACACAGGCAGAGCCAAGAAGACGTCTTGGCAGCAAAATATCATTATCAGTTCTTGAGCTCCAGCCAAAATCCCCTTGCGGTCAAAACACAATTCTTTAAACTAAACAATTAAAGATTTGTGCAAGTGTTGCTGCCATGAGTTATCAAGGAAGGGGAGGGGCTGCTCCGTGCCCGTGTCAGCAGAAGTTAACAGTCCTGCTCCCTGGCAGGGAAGCAGGTGACAGGCTGAAACCTCCATCAGCGCGGAGGCACGGGGAAGGGGCCCTGGGAAAAATCTCCGCCGTGGCCGCGTCGTGCGTTGGCTAGCAGCCTCACGGCAGCCGCAGCCATGGGGCTCATCCAGACTGCGCCACCGGGCATCAAGCTCTCCTCTTCCCAGTGATGTGTTTTTGTTCTTCCTCTTCTCTCTTCCGTCCTCGGTGGGAAACGACTTTTAGGTTTAGTGGGAGTTTCTGTCAGAACAAAAAGTGAAATCTCCAGGTTTTCAGCAGTTTGTCAAAAAAATACACACAAGCTCTCTCTCCTTTCCTAAATGACAAAGTATCTTTTTCTGCAAGGACTCTGTCTCATGTTTGTGAAGTCAAAACCACATAAAAACGAAAGCATTTCCCAACTAGATATAGCTGCTGAAGAGAAGAGTTTGGGAATTCACCCTTTCCCCTCGCAGCACAAAGAAAAGCATTGCATCCTCTGGAATCCTTTTTCTCCAGTTTAAGCCCTCATTTCAGGCTGGTGCAAACAGGGAATAAATCAGTGAAAAGGGACCAGTTTAGACAATTTCAAGTTCGGGCGGGAGCCTGCTGTGTCAGGAGTGGCTGAAGTGCCTCAAACACAACGCTACCTTTCTGGGTTCGGGTGAATCTGCCGCTGCAGCCAGTGGAATGTGAGCGGCAGATGAGCGGTGCGGTGGGAAGGAGGATAATTAACTGTCGTGAGATGGTGCCAGGTGGGAGAAGCCCCATCCCTCCGGCTGCAGCCAGGCATGCTGCAAAGAGTTAATGGAAGAAACGCCGTTAATTGCCACAGGGGTAGGGAAGGGTGTGCACGAGGGGGAAAATCTTAAAGAGATGCAGAAATATTCCCAGATAATAAAATGTCCCCCTTTCAGTGTCAAAGTTAATGTTCCAGGCCTCAGGTGAAATCGGCTTCCGGGGGTGGGTGAAGTGGGAGCTGGTTCCCCTTCACACTGGGAGGACGGGGTGCTCGGTGCTGCGGGTGTCCCCAAAATGCAAAACTGTGGGGGATGCATTGAGGCAGAGAGGCCTCTGTCTTGAAAGAGGAGGGATTAACATCTTTCCAGCCTCTTGATTAATTTCCACCACATTGGACATTCTTGTTATCCACATGAATGTCCAAACTATGTTTTAATCCTGCCAAGCTCTTGAGACCTTGTGGCAAAGAGCTCCAGGGGCTGGAACAAATTCCCCAGGTCAGGATTATTTGCTCCTGAGGCTTCTCCTCGTTCTCCAAGTGCCCTGTCCTTCGGCTGCCAAAGTTTGTTGTTGTTTCCTGAGTGATGCCAATATCTCCTACCTTCATCTCTCTTCCTATCCTTTCTCCCTGCTCGTTCAAGTATTTGTTCCCCTTGCTTCCTTTTGTCTTTACAGTAGGACCCAGCTCAGGCAAGGCAAAGAGATACCAGTGCTGCCTCGGAGAACCAGGCTTTCCTCCATTTTTTTCTCCTCTGATACCTGCTTTCTTTTTTTCTGCTATCCCAGTTCCTTTCCCCAGTCTCCTGCCCACACCTTTGTGATTCTTCCACCATCCCTCTTTGCTGCTAACTCACCAAAACAAGCGTAGGTCTGGTGTTATAATGACATTCCTATGGATAGTAGCTAATAGAGGAAATAATAGATATAATATTGACTGGTTTAGGGGTGTAGAAACCCAGCTCTCTGTATCTCTTGTCACAAAGCAAGAAAAGGCAGTGCTTTTTTACACCAGTGCAGGCTCAGGAGTTTTTGAGGACGAGTGTTCAGCAAGATGGAAAAAGAAACTGAACCAACACATAAGATACCCAAACCTGCCAGCATCTGTAGGCAATAGCAGCGCCGTCAGGCATCCTAAATCTCATCGACTGGGGTTTAGGTACACCTGTAATTGCTGTAGGTGAAGATGAGGCTTCCGTGATGAGCAGGTTAGCCAGCACGTTGCTGCTAAGAGCTTTTTAGGTCTGGTCAGGGCTGAGCTGGGGCTTGGGGCTTGCCGTTGAGGTGCAACCTTCCTGCCAGCCTCTACTCGCCCACGCTGGGCAGGATCCTTGGTGGAGGATGGATGTGTCTGCATCCACGGAAAGAAAATCGGTCCTGCTGGGTTGTTAGCGGCAGGGCTAATTTTTGCAGTAGAGCTGACTGGATCAGCTTTTCCCGGCCTCTTGTGCTGTTGGGCAGATGAGCTGTTAGGATCTGTGTGCCGGTACCTCACCACAGCGCCTTGCTCCCTGTAAAATCAGCCTCCGGTTAGCAGCAAAACGCGAGCCCTCTGCCTGCCCCGCCGAAGCCCAAACCCTGCCTCGCAAAACCGGCCGCGTTAACGCGACGTGAAACCAGCCGCCGCTGAACTCCCTGCGCTCGACGTTCCTGCTCACGGGACCGCACAAATCCCAGAGAGCCCGGTCACGCTGGGTGCCCTGCCGAGGCGGAGGGGAGGCGGCACGCACCGCAGCCGGGGGCGAGGAGGGGTGGGAAAGGAAAGCTGTGTTTGTGAGCCACCCATCCCCGTTTTCTTGGGCCAAGGAGCGGCTGGGGCGCGTTTGGGAGCCAGAGCAAGGGCCATCGCTTCTGGCGTGTGCAGAGTCACAGCTTGGAGTGTGTTGCCCCCGGGACGAGGAGAAAACTGCTGCTGTGAACCAAAACCCCAGCGGTAACCCCAGGGCCGCTGCCTTCCTCTTCCTTCAGGCTGAAATAAATATGGATTTGTGCTTCAGGACCGATCCCTTCGCCCAGGGGAAAGCCCCTAAGAGGACAGTTTCTTGTGCTTGTGTGACATTACAGGGGGAAAAACACGCAAAAGAGGAGAATCCCCCCAACGTGGCAATGCAGGCTGTGTCTGAGCAGGGCTCCCTCTTTCTGGGCACGGCTCCTCTGAGCTGTCGTTTGTCCCCAGAAATATTCAGCTCGTGTACCTGACTCAGCTGCACCCCCTGAGCTTTAACACCATGCCTGGCTGCACCCAGAGCCACGTAAAAAATGTATTTTCTCCTTTGCACTAAATAGCTAGCTGTGGCAGGCTGCAGAGGCCCCTCTCAGCGCTTCCTGGGGACAGTCCCGTTGCCACCTGTTCCTATGGAGAAGGCTTTTTATCACAAACACTTGGTAAACAGCTGCCACCGGAGCCCCTTTCTGCCTGCCCTGCGTTTATTTGGAGAAAGTCAATAAGGAAAAACAAACATTCCTTGTCCTTGTGCACACACATCCCTGGGCCGCCGCAGCGCTGGCCTGCTGTGCGTGGCAGACCGGGGGCTCCCAGATGGTGCCCGAAGCCGGGGCCGGCGGGCACGGCCCCAAGCCTTGCCTTCGGGCAGCTGGGAAGCCAAGGAGGACACACTGCTTTCGCAAAGGGATTTTCCCTTTTCCCTTATGCAGCGCAGGGAAACATCCCCGGTGCTGAGTCCAGCAGGGTCAGACATGAAACTCAAACCTCATGGGCTTCACCTCCCAAAGGGACTTCTTTCCAGCAAGCTGTGGAGGTTACAAAGTCGGGCTTTGAATCCCCTTATAGCCCTCGCTCCCGCTCCCTTCCCACTCCCACATGCATTTCCCCGAGGTGGGGGGGAGAGGAAGAGGGCAGACAGGATCCCCCATTGCGACAAGCGCTTGCAGAGCCGGAGCTGGGAATTAACATGCTCAGGCTGTAATTAGGGCTTCAGCACCGTGACACCTTTACAAGTGTCTTTATTTAAAAGCAGGTAAATTGGAGGCTTCCAGGTTGGGTACGTTAGCGGGGGGGGAGGTGATGGTGATGATGGTGGGGAAGGGATGAGACAGGGGTGAATTATTTTTGGTGGCACCCCCGTGCGGTGACAGGTTGACCGTGGCCTGGGTGATGGGGTGGGAGACACAGAAGCCTGAAGGAAGTTAGTTGGACTCAGCGGGGAGAGAGCGTGTTTGTGTCGGTCTCTGTCTGTCAAAATGGCTGTAGGGGAGAGCAGGGAAAGGGGGTGAAGCTGCGTGGGTCTGACCCCCCCACGGAGCACTAAGGCTGTGCTCACCCCCTTGCCTGCCCCCTTCCGTCCACCTGCTTCTACCAGCACAACTGAGCCTCCACTTTCGTCGCCGGTACCGCTGGCTGAAGCAGGCTGGGAAGCAAGCCCTCAAGCAGGGCTGGAGCAGAGGTAGGGAAGGGCAAGGGCTATGGGGAGCTGATGGCCGGGCCTGAACCTGCCGCTGCCTGGCAGCATCGCTGCCTGCGAGCTGTGGGCATCCCTCCTGCTGGCCCTGCTGCTCGAAACCTGCCAGCCCGGCTGGTTAGAGAGACAGCTTCAAAATTTCGATCCAGTTGATAACACCAGCAGCCTCAAAGTTCAGGGATATTCAGATCTAGACCAATCTCTAGGCTTTTTTTTTTCTTTTCTTTTTTTTTTTTTTTTTTTGACAGCTGCTGCCTCTACTTTAGGCAAGGACATTAGCGCCGAGAGGAAAAAAAATTTGATTTTAATGCAAGCCCCAGTAATCAGCTATTTGTGATGGAATTTTATCTGTCCTGGTCTCTAAGGGATGAGAAGCAAGCAGAGAGGAAAGAAGGGTCAGAAATTAGTATGCAGAAATATCTGATCAGCCAAAGTAATTTTCTTTAATAATCGTATTCATACTGGCTGCTCTCCGCTCACTAGAAGAATTAAGTATTTAATAGTAATATATTTCATCTGGCAGCAGTTCCGTTTCGTTAGGAGCTGTGATGCCTCGCCGGGGTGGGGGTGGGCAGGGGAGGCAGCGGTAGGAGGGCCCTGGCGCGGGGCGACCTGCCGGAGAAACAAAGCTGCCTCGCACGCCGGCTCCATCGGCAGTGGGTCCCGGGGGGCCGCCGGGCCCTGCCAGCCCTCCCTGCTGCCCGGCATCCGTCAGGAGAGCCAGCCAGCGCGGCATGGCACGGGCTGAGCTCGTTACGGAGCTATAATTAAAGGGGAGCGTGCTTCTTTCGCAAGGGGAGGCGAGGTGTCGGACGAGCCAGTGCGGACGTGGGAGGAAGGACCCGTGCGCTGCCGTGGAGCCTTTACAGGTGTTTCATGTTGGGCCCCGTGTTGGAAATCCTGTGCTGCATCCTCTGGGCTGTGCGACACGGGAGGTCACACCAGTGAGACTGCAGGTTTCTCTGAGGCCTTAAAACCTATGGTTCTGTAATTGCCAGGAGATAAACTGATTATTGTTATTGGCATCCATTCAGGAAAGTGTTTAAATGCATCCTTAACTTAAGCATGTCCATAAGTCCCATTGACTCTAATGGGACTTAACTACACGCTTAAAAGCTGCCCTGAATATTGATGTTTTCCCAAATCGGTGATTATTCACAACAATCCCATAGTAAATGCGAGAGCCTCCCAGAAGCCGTGCAGCCCGTATCTGTCAGGGTGTCTGAAGCGTCCCCTGTGGTCACCCGTCACGACACGCAGCCGTCTCTCGTTCGAGAGATCAGCAGCGTCTTCCTGCAGTTCCCAGCCTCGCAGCGCGTCCAGCATCTGGGTCAGAGGAGAGGGACCCTGTGACAGCCGCACATCTGCACCTTTGTAAGGGCAGGATTGTCATCCCAGAGGCCAGACAGCCTGAAGGCACAGGGAAACACGGCCCTGCTTGTCGTCCTCAGCCCCATGCCTCCGCCGGGGCTCCCCCAGGACACCCGAAACAAGAGAATGGGGTCATCTCCTCCGTGCCAGCCCTGGCTCCAACACCCGTCGTGATTTGCACATGTTGGGGGTGGGATTGGGTGAGAAATACCAGGGAGAAATTAATCCATATTTGCTCAAAAAAGAGACAGAGAGAGAGAAATTCAAATCTGAGTTCAAATCCTCTCTGTTCTTTTAAAAGCACATGATATAAACAGATGGAAAGTGATGCTGGCAATTCAGATCACTCAATAGTCTGCAATTAAATACCGATGTGTTAAATTGACAGTTCTCCAGGCACAGGGGAAGGAGGCAGCCAGGGATTTCAGGGTGCCTTGGCAGAACAGTGACTTGGGGATAAACTGCCTTGGAAAGGTGGGAAATGCACTCTTACGGGGCCAACTCTTCCAGAAATAACAAAGCAGCAAAACAGTATCACAAACCCTTGTATCGTTGTTGCTTTCTGGACTAATTACAAGCAAAATATCAAAGGCAAAGAGCACGTCTTGACGATTCAAGCTGGTACACAAAGGAACAGACCTGTTCTCTTTCCTTATTGCTCTCCAAAAGTTTTGTCCTTCATTTCCCCAAATTTGATAAGCTGAAGAAACCAGCACACCTTCCCTTTTGCTCCCTCCATCTCACTTGTATCCATCCCAGCTCCTGTGTTCACTGTGGTGACGTGGTCTCTGCAGTAAGACCAAAAGCTGAAGTGCAAGAACGGCTCGACTGAGCTTGCAAATGCCAGAAAATATTGTTCAGTTGAATAAAGATCTAGTGAACTGGGACTTGGCTGTTGTGATAAATATACTGTAGTGTGGAATAGTGAGTAAATAAATAGTGTAGCAGAGGATAAGACTTCTCTCATAGCAAAACCAGTGAACATTAGTGGTGTTAAAGCTCTGAAGTGATGGAAAACTCCAGTGCTGGTAACGGTGGGCTCCAGGTGAAAAGCAGCGTAGGTGATTTAGACTGCAAAGCTCTTGTGATGGCTCATTTAGGGTTTTGCATGGTGATACAGGTTTGCCCAGGACACAAACACCCTCCTTTGAGGGGCAGGAAACAACCGTGAAACGATTTGGGGTTTCAGGTATTCCTCGATGCTCATTCGCGTCTGGCCAAACCTCGTTCTCTTCTCCTTCACCTCCTGAACGACCAGACCCTGTGTGTGGGTGAGGGAGGCAGGGGGTCTGTCTGCACGCCCCGTCCTCCTGTCTGCACTGTGCCCAGTCCCCGAGTCACCCAGCTGACGGTGACATGACGTGCCCACGAGAACAGTCACAGCTCAGCGCATGCAACCAAGGATGCACCAAGCGGCGGGGGAGGGAGGGGGGGGGATGCGGGGTCACCCTGCCGTTTCCCACCAAACCACCTGATTTCTCCGTTATCCAGCAGCACCCCGTGATGCCTGGCCCCTCCAGTGGGCAGCGGGTGCTGGTTCCAGTCTCGCCTCCCTCTTTCCCCAGCTCCACGGCCTCCTGCGAGCTCTTGTTCCTGGGCACTCGAGCACCTCCAGGGATGCCAGCGGCACAGCAAGAGCAATCTCTGGACACCGCTGCTTTTGGAAAGGCCCGTGCTGCTGGTGCAGCTCCTGGCAAGCACCCTCATCCCTCTCTGGAGCCAGTGACCCCCGGGACATCCGTCCCACGCACGTCTCCCCTCCTTCCTCCCCTCCTTCCCCATCCTCCTCCTCCCCAAAGCGCGGTCTGCAGAGCGCGTGTTTGTGAGCTCACAGGGAACGGCGGGACACGGGCCTTTCTCTCAGCTCTAATGAAACCCTTTAATCATATTCAAATAGGTTACTGTTCAGGGGGAAAATAGAAATATGGATTTGATAGCAATAAATTTCCCTGGCTGGCTAAGCCCAGTTCTTAATTGTCCTGTCCCAGGGCTCGCACATTTCATTGTTCGTTAGGTGCTTAAGTCCCTGCTCTCATTTTGTGGCGGTGACATTACCGCTGATGGCTCTAATACTCTCATAATTTGAAAGGGGATTTGCATGATAGAACGCAGAGTATTAAAAGAAAAAGAAAAAAGGAGAGTTAAAAAAAAAAAAAAGGAGGGAGGGGGTGAAGAAGGAGTGTGCGGGGGGGCAGGGGAGCGGATTCAGCTTTCACTTAAAAAAAAAAGTCACTTTCTTCAAAGTCAAATCATTGTTTTCATTAAAGTGGAAAAAAAAAAAAGTGTCTCTTCTGCACAGTCAGTCCGGCCTGGCGCTGGTATTATCCTTATTGTTGCTAATGGTTATTAATTATTATTATCCTGCTACACAGAGCACTGCGGACGTGATGTCCCCAATGTCCTTGGGACAAAGAGAAAAAAAAAAGCAGGGTGTCCGAGCCGGGGCGGGCTCCCGGCAGCCGGTGGTGTGAAGCGAGAGGGGTTTTGCCATTGTCTCCGGTGCGACAGTGTTTTGGCAGGAGCCTTGGCAGGCATCCGCTGCCAACCGGGGTCTCTGTCTCGGCAGCTTGCTTTTATTCTGGTGTGCCTTGATGCGTGCTGCCCCGCTGCCAACTACTGCCCACGGTTTGGGTCGAGGGGTTATTTGGGTAGAAAACAACAAAATAAAAACTGGATCGCCCTGCTGCCTGCCTTTATCCCTAAACTTTGGTTCCTATTTAGAGATGAGCCCAAATAGATCATCGTTCCTTGATGTCCAGAGAGACTCAGACCTGCACACGGGTCCGACTGCTCCCAGCGGAGCCGGGTCGGGTTCTGCACCGCTACCTCCGAGGGGCTGGAAACCAGCCCTGACTTCAGAGCTGAATTTTCCTAGTCGCTGGCTTTTAAAGCCGGGAAGAACCATTATGATCATCTGAGCTGCAAGTACCAGACCCCCTCAGCACCTGGGGTGTCAGAAATCCTGATGTGGATTTTATAGTGGCAAACCTATCTATCTCTGCAGAAAAAAGGGACAGGAGTCTCCAGGCTGTCATTTTGCAACAGAGAGACTGGGGGGAGCAGCGATTTCTGCCTCTGCTGCTGGCACAGAGAGCCCCCGGGCCAACGTAGCACCTCTGTGCTGTTCATACTATTGTTATTAGCGTGTCTAGTACCCTGTTGTGGTTATATCTCCGTTTGGTTTGGCTGGCTAATTTTGCCAAGCCATGAAGAAATTTCTCCCAACTCTTGACAGCGACTCAGTTGTTAATTTCCTGAAAAAAATCTGCAGTCTCAAATCTCTTTTGAGGGATTTTGCTTTTCCCCTTGCTGGCTGGTTAAGGGGGAAAAGAAACACACCTACATCAGAGACCAAAAAGACTTCCCTTGAACAAGCCAGAAATCGCCCAGCCTTTCCTGAGCCCGGAGCTGCCTCCACCTGTATTTATGGAGCGAGCACTCGCCAAGCTAAATCGCAGCCACGTCACCCAGTTCAGGTCCAGCTTTGGACCAACACCAGTCCGCAGGCCACCAGCTAACTGGCCATGTCCATGTCTTGAAAGAGGGCTTGTGCGTGCTGAAACATCTCCAGCTGCCTTTTCCCTTCCCATCTCACTCATGTGAGAGAAGTGCAGAGAGAAAATCTGCAACCAAAAATCAGCTCTGGGGTAAAAATCCCTTTTTTCACCTCTTTATATGGAGACCACAGTTGTGTTCTGTAGTTGGTCTGAAATTTAACGTTGGTGCCTGGAAACACACTGCAATGTTCCTGTGCTCCAGTGCACAAGTGTCTATGGGAAGGCTTTTATCCATCAGCTGTTTATTTTCTAACAATAAAGTGGTAGTTGGAGATGTATTAATTATTATTATCGTGTCTGAGGCTTGTGCGGAGATCACATTTTGGCTGCTGTTCTCTTGTCAAGTGATTTAGCATCATTCAAGGTGAGAAGGGCCCAGTGAGTGAAAATCAGCCCAGGTTTATTGATCTCTGCACAACTGGAGTTGTTTGCCCTGGCTCAGGATGCTGCTTTCACACTTGCTATCCCCTCTTTTCCCTGTGACTCTCTCATCCATCCCAGAGACATCGGCAAAGCCTCAGGCCACGGATCCAGATGCATTCCTGGTTTCTCCACAGTGAGAGATCTAGTGAATTAGATTTGCCCACAGGCTCTTTCCACACTTACTTCAGTGGAAAGGATCCTCTGGCAGTTCCTGGAGCTGATTTTAGCCCCAGAGCTACACACTAAACTCCCTCCTGCAACGTCAGGTATTTACCAGCTGAATTCACCATGTGGGAGGCACTGAGGTCCCCTTGCTCAGCTCGCCCCATCTCACCAAAGGCTTCCACGGGAGAGGGCTCCCATCCCAGGGAGGAGTATTGCTGTGTTTGCTCATTCCCAAGACTATTCACCACCCAGTTCTGGGAATTTCACCATCCCTAATGCCCATGGGAAGGAGCCCAAAGAGCTCACAAAGAGCAAAGATTTCTCTTTGTGTGGCTGCAACCCGCAGACACCCAGACAGGCTCGGCACCCAGCCTCCGCGCTCTCAAGGAGTGCACGGTCTAATTCCCAAATTCGGATGGATTTTGCCAGCCCCATCCCAAGCTGTTTGCCCTGCCCTTGTTGCCAACAAATCCTCTGGCAAAAGCACGCCCTGGTTTCCTTGCCTTGCTCGCCCCAGGCCTGGAGCGAGAGACAGGGATTAGCCACAAGCAAACCCAGAGCGCAGAAATTGCTCAAAACCTGCCAGAGAGGTGCAGCGAGCTGGCTGGGCTGGGAGAGGGATTTGAATCCAGCACGTGGGCTGGTAGATGCCTAAATCCAGCGAGACCCTCGAGGGTGCGAAGCAGCCAGTTAGTGGTGGGTTGAAGGAAAGATCCTGGTCAAAATAGGATCATCTTGTCTCTCTTCTATTTTTATCACCGTGGTATTGGACCACTTCCCACTAACATATTTACCCAGCGAGGTGACTACCATCTGTCTCCTCTTTATTAAAATACTCCAGGATTTTCCCCCATGAGTCGTCGCCCTTGGGAATGGGAAGAAAGGATGTCAGCAAGCTGGAGGGAGGACTGGGAAGTAGGTCATACCCTTCAGGAGCGCTCTCAGCCCCTCCAAACTGGGGCACACCACGAGTCCAGGGACACGGCGCTGTTTGGACTTGGCTGCACGACTGATCCCGGGGTGGTTTTTTGCCTAAAGCAGCCATTTCAAACGGTGCCGTGTGCGCTGCCAGCCCCCACCGTGCAGCAACTTGTTCCCCGATTACGTCACCCTGCATAAAAGGGAATTATTCAGACCTTCGTTTCAGCTGAAACAATACTGCAAATTAGCTAAACGTGTGCTCCGCTCCCCACCGGCCCCCCTCCTGCCCATCTTCCAAGGAACAAGGCCTGCCTGGTGCAGGTTGAAGTAAGACCTGCTCCGAGGCCCAGGGGATTAAGTCACTGAAGCCGATTTAGTGGAGTTTAGAAAAACGCCCATTTCCTTTGGAAAAAAAACAAAAACAACAAAAAACCCACCCCAAAACAGGCCTTGAAACAGGCCCCACCACCAGCGGTGGCTGCAGCAGCGGCACCAGGGAGACTCCCCTGTGGTGCTGAGCCCCGCTCCCCGCCCTTGCCCACCCTGGCCAAGCACAGCCGGGCTCTGCAGCCTCATTGCATCCCCCCTGCTGCCCGCTGCCCCCTTGCCTCGAACCCACCACGTTTTACTAACCAGAGGTCTGCGCGGGAGTTGCCCCTACCGAAGCCTGAGCCGTCCCCACCACCAAGGAGGTGGCCATGGCCTTGTGTTGCCATCCCAGGGCCCTGTGCAGCTCTCAAGGGGGGCCCCACCACCCCCAAACTGTCCCCTGTGCAGTGGAGAGGAATCTCCACCCCCAGCCCGCTCGCAGGAGGATGGTGGGACGTGGGACATCTCCCAGCACGTCTTCCACCGCCGCCGTCCCAAGCCCTGCTCACCCCGAGAAAGCACCAGAGCCAAAGTGGAGCTTAAATATTTTTGTTCTCTCGTTCACTTAAGGGGTGGGAGCAGGAATGAAGGGGGGAGAAGGGAGAAGAAGGGGAGGGGGACAAAGGGGGTTTAATAGGCTCCAGTGACAGCACAATGTCCACATTGGGAAAAGATTAATGACGAAAATTAATCGCATGACCTTTCTTTCGAGGAGCTGGAGGTGAGGCGAGCCATTAAAGCCTCTTATGTTGTAATTAACGTTTGAGGGGAGAAAAGACTGGCTTTAGAATGGATGCGATCATTTAATTAGGGTTATGCGTCAGTGCCACAACAGGTTCAGAGAAGTCATAATTTAACTATAGCTTTAAATTACACAGTCAGAACGTGGATGGCAGGGTTTAATGGCAGGGAAGCGCTGCCACCGAGGAGTAGGGAAAACAATTAAATAAACACCTCAAATGGGAGAAGGAGAGGGGCGACGGCCGTGGAGGCGAGGAGGGCATCCCGGGCAGGGAAGTCGCAGCTTGGGCTGGTTTGAAAGGGAATCCTGTTAAATCAGAGCAGGACAGACCTTGAGCCACCTCCACCCAGCTACACGCCATCAGCCTGATGTGCCCTCACCAATCAAGGTTTCTAGGACAGTGGGGTCTCTTCCTCAGCCTGGTATTAATCCACCAGCCCTGATTTCCCCATCTTTCATCCCAGTGGACACGGGTTGGAATTGGATTCAGGTCAGGGCACCGTGGCCCAAGATGCTGTCTCGGCAGTAACTGGTATTTGATGTTTCTGTGCAAGGCACGAGACACCTTGCGAGCTACACCGATGAGCAAAAGCAACGTATCTTCACAAACACAAGATTTTAGACAAAAGGTCAGGATTTCTTTTCCCCTTTCATGAGAAGAATTCACAAAAAATCCAGAGAAACGCTTGGTCTTCCCTTCATCTACATAGAAACGTCCGCTTGGTGAGAGCACTGGCTGCTTCAGCGCTGCCGCAGGAAGCAGCTCTTTCGGGCCGTGACAGGGGAGCGAAACGCTGCTCACGGCCCTGCTGGGGCTGCACGGCACGGCATCGGCACTGCATCCTGCGGGGCTTTTTTGGGGGGAGGCTTGATTCGAAAGGGAAAAGTTGGATTGCGTTTGACTTTGGCGCAGGGAACGGGTTTAACAGCTACTCGGTGCTGCGCAGGCGGGTGTGTATGTTAGAGAGGAGGTGAAGGTGGATGTGTAGAGTCTTGGAAAATTATATGTGAGAAATGAGTGTCATGATCAAGTGCTGCATATTGGATGGATTATTAAGGTTCAAAATTAAAACATATACAATATTGCCAATGCCAAGAGCTCTCTAATCATAAATCAGTTCCCCTGACCCCTTCATAATCATGAGATTGCCCTAAAGAGCATGAGATTTTACATAATAATAAATGTGAAAGGGTTTTTTTTTTAATTGGCCTTCTGGTTTTTCAGAGCCTGCAGTGGTCACATTTTCAAACTCTTCTCGGCAATCAGAAGGATGTTTTATTTGTTTTTTAGTGAAGGTGGAGGTTTTACTACAACACTGTATCTTTGTGAAATTATGCTTTAGGAAAAAAAAAAAAAACCCACATTCCTCGTGAGTCCCTTCTTTGGCAACACAGCAAAAAGAACTGAAGGAACATGAAACTCTGAGATCCCGGTGCCGATGCTGAACTCCCTGTGTGGCGCAGGCTGGGGGATCAACCCAGGGAACAGCAGGTTAAATACTGTGAATCAGAGCTCCTTGCCTTGGGGGGTAAATCACAAACAACTCTGCTGCCTTCAGCAGGGGCAGAAATCTGGAGTAAATAATTCTTTGAATCTAACCAGGTGCTTAAAATCAGTGTGATACTCCTGCTAAAAGGGAAGAAACTTTTACATTCTCCTTTCCTTTCATCGTGCGCTTTGGTTTTCCTCTTGCTTTCCCTCGCTGAGGGACCGTTATTACTGACGTGCGCCTCTCACTTCGCTTTTTATCTGCTTTGCCTTTCAGTGAATGTCCTCCTGTCTTCCCATCGTGCCGTCAGGTTCGGGTTGCGAACCCTTGCTTCTCTTTGGGGACAGTCCTTGAAATTCTTGCAGCACATAAAAATTGTGAAGGAAACCCCCAAACGCTAGCACGTTATTAACCGTAAGCTCTGCAAAACCCTTTCTCTCCTGGCACACACGCTCTGAGTGCCTCTTGCTGAACCAGTGCTACCCCAGTTAACTCAAGCCAGCTTTGTGTCACCACCACTGTCACCGACAGCTTCTGCACTGCTCCCCACAAGAGCAGGATCAGGTCTTCGCGTTTTAAGCTTGATGGTGTTTTACTCTCAAATGAGGGCGAGCAGAAATGAGAGTGCACGAGCCTCGCTGCCCTATTTTGCCCACCTGCTCTCAGGAGAAGGGACCCCGGCCCGTGCTGGGTGCACTCACTGCACCCGTTTTGATGCAAAATGCTGAATTTTCCACCCTCTCCCCATTTTTGCAAGACCTGCCCCAGAGGGGGAGCCTTCACTTCCACCACGTGCAGAGCTGCCTTTCGTTCCCCTCTCCTGCAGTCGCACCCCACAGCAAGCACGGCCGTGCTCCGGCTCACGGCGGTGGGAGCCGGCGGACATCGCCGGCCTGCCTGGACGGCAGCTCGTGTCCTGGGGCTGGCGGGAGGACACCATCCTGCCTGCAGGGAAACTCTGCAGCGGGTGGCTGTGTTTGCTCTGCAGCCACTGTGGTTTCGGTGCCTCCAATTCAGCAAAGGGCACGAGCACCTGCTTAGCTCCGAGAGCGGGGTGAAGTCCATCCCTGCTTAGCCAAGCACTTGAGACAAAGTGCTTCGCTAAATCTAAGCCAAATGCAATTCTGGGCTGCATAAACAGAGGTATCCACTTGTCAGCGAGGGTGTGCACACGCCAAAGTACCTGCTTGCGAGCGGCCCTGTGAACCAGGCCTCTGTCTTGCTTAGCTCTGCGCCTCATTGCTGAGCAGTACGTGATTCGAGCCAAATAGCCCCCAAATCCCAGCCGGCAGCGGTGACTTGACCATATCCAAACTCTTTAGAGCTTTGGATTTTGGGGAATGAATGCTCAGATCGCTTCTGGACTGAGTTGTGCTTACTTCTGGACTGATTTCTGGAAAAAATCAAGCCTTCTCCCAGCTCTGCCTGTCCCTGCCATCATTACGTGTGCACTAAGCCTTCCCAAGGACAAGGTCACTTTGCCCAGCCCGTGCAGGAGGGTTCAGGTGACCAGGGCGTTATTTCTGCTCTCACATGGGGCCAGAACCAGCACAGGCAGACAGGGCAGGTGGGCTGTTTTCCTATGGGATAGAAATGAAAGTGTTTACCACTTTTCTGTCCCTACTGCTAGAGAGATATAGAATAAATAATAAACAGGTCTGCTCTGGAGCAAAGAGTGCTGCATTTATCCAGTCAATTTGTGCTCAGCTGGGATATTTGCATACTCAGACGTGTAGGGGGATACAAATGCACAAGAGGATCTCAAGCCCACTGCCTATTCCATCCCACATCCTCACGCTGTTGTATGTCAAAGCAATTGCCTACTTTTCCCCTAAACACCTGCCTCTGCGAGAAAGCCTGGGATTTGGGAAGCACCAAGTGCTAAAAAACGGCATCAGCCACTCCAAGGCTGCCTTATTGCAAGCCCCATCCCGTCACCGCTGCCCCAGGCCCTGTCGTCCCCTGTGAGCGTGGTGGCCCACGTGCAGAAGCCTCGTCAATCCCCGGTGCTGACTGCCCCATAAACCCCAGTGCCCTCGAAAGAGGGGAAAAAAATGGAAATGACTTCTCTCCTTCACGGAGGTCTTGTGGCCTTAAAACTTAATAGTCTCTCAAATGCCGTAATGCAAGAGGGGACTTTTATGGACTCGACAAGTGATAACATTATTAAGGTGTGTTATTATATTAATTCCAATATTTCATGAGATGGGGTGGGGGGGAGAGGGTGAAAAATAAAACCTTTCACTGGGGAGATCTGGGTTGTCTTATCCCTCCCTAGGGATGTGCAGAGCAGTCAGTGAAGGCTGCTGGGGCTCCTCGGGCAGCAACGCCACTGTCACCAAATGCACCTTCCCCTCCTCCTCTGCCCTCCCCTTGTCCCAGTCGAGGGTCTTGGTGGGAGGTGCAGTCCTGGGGTGGCTCTTCGTGTCTAAAGTGTGATGGGTTTCGAGGGGAAGGCTGGATAAAGCTGACCAACGACCAGCAGTTTAAAGCTTGTGCCACCATCAATGGGGAGCAGACAGAGAGGGCTTGGCAAGGAGCAACTTTTGTTCTATTGGGAGAAGCCGCGGCTGCATCCAGGGATGTCCAGGGGAGGGCAAAGCTTGCACTCAGTTTTCTTGTTGGTGCTTAGCTCTGGCTGCCCCTAATCCAAGCTCTGAGAGCCGGGAGGTTGGCTCTGCGTGACTGCGGCAGCGCTCGTGGCGCTGCAGGACGCCCCGGTGTTAAGCATGGCACTGGGCTGGGGGTACCTCAGAGGCCCCAGACCTCGGCTCGCAGGCCAGGCAGCAACGCGGGTGAGGCGCCCTGTGTCCAGGAACCATGGCTGGCTCAATTTTGGAAGGATGGAGAGTGCTTTTTTGCACCGAAATCCCTTGAGGAAGGCCTCGCCAACAGCAACGGTTTGCTGGAGGGGGCAAGCAAACATCCAGGGATGTCCCTGTCCAGTCATCTCCACCACAAGCAGAGGCAAAGGCAGCCCCAGCGATGCCTTCACTGTCCAAACAAGTGCCACACAACTGTTTCCTTTCCTAAGTCCACCTCTTTCTCCTTTCTGTATCTCCCTCTTCCCTTCTTTTTCCCTCTTTCTGCTTCTCCTTACCTCTCCAAGCCAAAGTGCCTGCTGGGATTTTGGAGTCCAGCCACTGCCCAGCTTTCACCGTGTGTGGGCAACACCAAACAAACAGACTGTAAATAAAATACCCTCTCTCTCACACACACACATATTTTCTCCATTACCTCCGCTAATACTGTCTTTCTTCCATCTTGAGTTCAATGTTGTTTTTTGTCTCTCCCAAACCCCTCCTCCTCCTCCTCCCTGCAATTTATTCCAGCTGTGAAAACCTTTCTGCCATCCCCTCTGCCACACGGGCGGATAGGTGAGTGGCAGCGAGAGAAGCCCCTCTAAGCCACTGTGGCTAATCTATCCCACATGTGTGACTTGGCAGGCGTCCCGCGCCGGAGCCCGGCCGGACTGCGCGGCTCCTGCTGAAATCAGCCCGGCCCTTTACGGGCTCCGGCCCAGACGCTTCCCTCCCTGTGCCGGCGGAGAGCAGCACCGGGAGTGAAACGGGCCATCTGGGCCTTCTCTGCGCCCTCTTGTACTCGGTTTGACGGTGTGGTCTGAGCCCAAGGGGCGAGATGGAAGCCTGCGGGGAGGAAGAGGCACCATGAGGAGGACAAGAGGGGACAAGCCGTGCGCACACCTGAATGTCTTAAGTCCCTGTGCTGAGCTGAATGATGCCGTGGAGCCAATCTTTGCTCATCTCGATACCTTTAGGTAACGCTTTCCGCTTCGACATCAACCTGCTGGAAAACAGGTACCACCCTCCCCACCGGCTGCTGGGGAAGCAGCACTGCACGCGATGGAGTGACTTGTCCCAGATCCCACCCCGAGCTGTTCGCAGAGCTGAGGGAAGAGTTTGGCTTTTGCGTGCCCTGTAACTACACACGAATTCACCCTCCGTGAGCTGGGCAAGAGATCCAGGAGCCCTGACATCCCAGCTGGATGCACTAAACTGTTCAGCTCTAACATGTTTAGATCCCTCTGTGGCTGATGGAGACAAAAACGAAGTAAACCCCACGCATTATTCCAGTCCCATGACGCTGTATTAGTCAATAACACATCCTTGTTCCTAAGCACGGGCATGCATAAAAAGATCAGATCATCAAATCCATCCATCTCTCTGTAGTGGGGTTTTTTTTATTTTTTTTTTTTTTTAAATAAATACATATTGAGGCTTTTGCAAAACAGAAATGAGAAGCGTGTTTGGCGGTTGGCAGAACTTTGTGCGGGAGCCAAAGCGCCGTCCTGCCTGCCAGATCTATTTGTCTATCACTCAGAGCTGCCAGTCAAGGCAACGCCGCCAGCACCCAGGGGACGGCTGACAGCACGAGCCCTGGAGACTTGGCGGGGGGAAAGAGCCTGGCTAAACCTTTAAAGACCACTTTATTTAACAGATAGCTTTAGTTAAGCAGTGGTTCCTGCTGGGCTATTTTCCTGGCTTCCCTGTGGTCTCAACACGGAGCAAATAGACAGGAATTTCCCATCGCAGCCCAGGGATGCAGCAAGAGGAGAGGTGTAATCCTCGCTTTCAAGTAGGTTTGAGGCAGAAGCGGGATGTGCCCGTTGTCCTATAGTGCTAATTGCCATCCTCGATGTGGCCTCCAGGCTCTCTGGAAGTTGTGTCTGTCTGACCCTGTGGCTTGGCCTGATTTTAGGCTAATGTGGATCTCTACATGCCCCTTTGCCCCACTGTTCTCCACCCCAGGCACCTTTTCCTTGCCTAAGCTGTGCTCCCACCCACACCTGGAAATAGGAAAGACCTCGAGGAGGCCATGTCCTCCTGGTAACACCAGCTCAACCAGAGATCTAGAGACATAAGCACAGCTGAGAGTACCTATCCAAAGTCAAGTGACCACTGGCTTTTCACTCATCTTCCACCACTGAGACAAAGCCTCCTACGAAAACCTCATCCTCGCATGTGCACACACCAACTCTGCAACATCTGTAGGGCGTAGGGCGTGTGCCCTTGTCACCCTCAGATGACAAGATATCTCTGATTGCCCAAAAACAAAGTAGGGCAGATGGATCAATCAATAGACCGTCACCCGTGCTTTTCTCACCTGCCTCTCACCTCACTATCAGGGCTGCAAATGCAAAAAGAAACCAAAATCTGATGACTAATGTGCGGGTGAGGTCCGTTGCACCGTGATGAGTTGGTTAGCTGCAACGGTGTGTTCTTAAATAAGGATTTTAGGAAGGCGGGAACTTGAAAAACAAATAAGCAGGAGCTCTTCTTAGCAAATCTGTGTCTGAGGCAGAGCGGAGGATTGCTGTGCTAAGAGAAAGCTGCGTTTCCTAAATGAAGCGCGTACTCGGGCTGTGCGTTGCTCAGACACACCAGCGAGGTCCTGACTCCTCCAAAGTGAACATCTGCTCAATAAATGTTGTCTCCCACCTGATGGAAGCAGTTGAGTAAAGGTGTGGATTTGTTCCAGATGGGGAACGTAGGTGCCATCGTCTGAAATCTAACCAAAAATCTACGGATTGAGCCCTGCTGAAGGGATCATCTTCCTCCCCGCTCCTGCCACTTCCAAGCAGGAGGCAATGCCGAAACTGAAAGAGAAGGTGCAAGGATAAAGTGCCAGCCTCTGCTCTCCTCCTCTGCCCCCTGTGCCTTTTCCCCTCTCTCCTTCTCCCCCTTGGCCCCTGTCCTGCTTTGCACGACCAAAACGGAGTGATGAGGTCCTGCCTCTACGCTTGGCCCTTGGTGGAGACCTCCCTGGGCCTTTCAAAGAGTGAAAAATTGGACTGCGAGATGGAAATCCCACTGCCCAGAGGAAAAGAGCTTATGCACTGCCTAAAGCCCCTTTAGCACTTGTGCAAGGTTGGGGCCTCAGGTGACGGGGAGCAGGGGCAGGAGAAGGACCCCGGGGGCTGGAGGGGCAGAGAGGGTTCAATAAGCCCAGGAGGGGAGCAGACCTGGCCTGCGTAACTCCTGGGGTATTGCCTGCCGGGACACAAAGGTGGGGAGAAGAAAGGAGAGTAATGGCCCTGGATTTCCCCCAGATGTGTGGCGGGCCCACATGATTGATGGCATCTGTCTTTTGCTTTATTAAACTTGTGCAGCCATGTTCAGCCGGGGATTTGCAAGCGGCTTAATGAGTATTAGGGAGGAATCTCCTGGCAGGACAGGGAGATTTCAGGGGTTTGCGGAGCCACTGGCAGGAAATGTCCTGCACAATGCGGCGTGTCCTGCAGGACAGGGGCTGGGACGGCGGGAGCAAAGGGAAGGGCAGAGGGGTGACGCCTGCAGGGATGCGTTGCTGGAGGTCGTTACCTCGCCCTGCAGCCCACAGCGACGGGACAGGGGTGCTGCGGGTCCGGAGGTGGGTGATAGTGAAGGGAGCCAGCACCAGGCTGCGAGGAGGGTTGGTGCTGTCTAAGGAAAACACACCTTTGTGCACAAACGGGCCAGGACGTCGGCAAGAATTGATGACGGCAGCCTTGCTTTGCTGCCTGGGTCCTGAATCCAAACTCAGAGCTCAGATGGGAACATCCCAAGTGACAGTTTACTGGTGTGTTCAGGAACAAACTGGCGTGAGAGTCCCTTTTCCGTGGGCCTGAAAAAGCGTTCTGAAAGACGAGTTAACCCAGAACCTGAGGTCTGTCCTGGTCTCTGCTGCTGGGCCAGACCTCTCCTGTGCACAGGCTTGTCTGCGCAGCCTCTTTCTCCTCTTTTCCTCTTCGATGGGGGATTTCAGAGTGCCAAGACCTCGTGTCATACACCTGCTTTTCTTAGTTAGGGTAGGTGTACGTGCACATGTGCACATGAGTGTACATATATATGTAATATTTGAGTGTAGCTATACGCAGAGTGGGGAAAGACTGACATAGAACTTTTCGTCTGCAAACATTTGCAACTTAAAAGCCTGATTAAATAGAAAAGTTCCTCAGCTGCAGATGAACATGGTGCCTTCCCCATGCCCCCTGACCCAGGTAAATACTCCAGGATATTTCCAAGTTGATTCTCCATCCATATTACCTGAACCGCTATGGGAGGCGCCACCTGAACAGGGCACCATTGCTGTGCTACTGCAAGGCCACAGAAAAAGCTTCCCTTTTCTCCTCCCTGAGCACTTGAGTTACACAGTGCCTCAATCTTCTGCCAGCCTCCGCCACCCTCTAAACACTGCAGGTTACATTCCCTTCTTTCAGTTATTGTGACCCTTTTCTGCACCACTTTAAATTCTTTTCGTGGTGGAAGACACCCCTGGACTGGATACCGCAGTACGAAACGGTTTGCTTTTTCCTCTGCCAATCTCTCTCCTTTAATCCCTCACCTACGTCACTCCCCAGCTCCATCCACACCCTCTCCACCCTGGGCACGTCACGATCACAAGTCTCTGCACAAACTCAGGCCTCTGACACACAAACAGCATTTTGAAACGAAATCACTTTGTTTTCTTCCATTCAAATCCTGATTTTCACGTCGTGGGGGGTTTTTTGTTTACACTATCTACCTCGGCCACAGCAGCTTGACACTTCATTGTGTGTTTTAAAAGAAAGCTGTGAGTCTTGGGTACTGCTTCCACAGTGTTAATCTCAAAGGGTTTCAAAAAAACTTCTAGAAAGATAAAGAAAGGGGATTTCTGGAGAAAGTGAACCCAGAGCAGCAGGATCCCCGTGAATCCTGGCGGCTGTTCACACCGTGCTGTGTCGGGGCTGGCCGGGGAGTCACGAGGAGGCGATTCCCTCCTCCAAGGCCAGACCCAAAGAAGCAAACCCAGGAGCTCCAGCCCAGCCCCGCTCGGGAACGTGCCCTCTGGCCTCCCATCCCTCCGTCCTCCCCGCGGCCTCCACGCTCCCTCCTTCCCCCTGAGCCTCCCCCCTCCCTGCCTCCTCTCCAGCTCGGTTGTTTTTCTTATTTTAATTTTTTTTTTTTCAGGGATTTTTTTTTTTTTTTTTCTGGTGCCTCTCTTTGTCAGAATTAGTCAGGGCTGAACTGCCTCCACTCCCCAAGGAGACCCTATTTCACCCTGCCTAAAGTTCACCGCCTTGTCAAACCGAGCTAATCTCCTGCCGGGGAAGGAAAAAGGCTCATTTCAAACTGCTGCACATTCGGGGAGCGGCTGGGGGAGGAGGAGGTCTTCCTGGCTCCAGCCTGAAAAGACCCCGGACAATAATACCCCTTTTGTTCTAGGACAGTGGGAGGGGGCTCGGCGGTAGGAATGAAAGATGGGGGATATTAAAGGAGCAGGTGAAAGACATGCGTCTTCAGCAGTCACAGATAAGAGCCGACCCCCTTCTAATCTGACTGAAGCTTATTATCTTACTGCCACAGTCATTACTATTAATATTAAATACGAAAAAAGAAAACTGCATGAGACAACAACCTTAAAGAGGCTGCTTTAAAGCATCAGCAGACGCGGAGGTAAAGCTGGTGGTTTGGGCCAGATTCGCAGCCGGGGTGAAGGAGATGTTTCTCCGGGGATGCTCAGCCGGCGTTTGCCGGTGGAGGAGTTTGCCTGGCTGCGAGTTGTCCCTTCGGGCCAAAGCGTTTGACGCAACAAAACTATCTGAGCCAGCGGCTCTCTTCTCACTTCTCTTAGCAGAAAGCAGCAAAACTGGGGTTTCTTGGCACCCGTGGGGGCGTGTAAGGTAGCAGAGGAGCAGAGGCTGGGGTATGTCTTGCTCGGGCTCTTTGCGGGGGCTCTGGTGGATGAGGCCACGGGGTTGGTGGCTGGGCTTAGTGGCGTCTCCCCCAGCTGAGGTGTTTGGTAAGGGAGGCCAGAAAGGAGGGAGCGGTGCGTCTGCACAGCCTGGCACAGCACAGCACAGTGGAGGGAAGGGGGGGATCCAGGAAAAACCGGGCACATGGAGAAACTCGCTCCCTGTTTCCCTCCCTACATGTGCCGTCTGCTCACCCAGCACCTCAGCCAAGGGCTGCTGACTCCCCACCGTGCCGCCGGGCTGCCTGGGGGGAAGATGGCCCCGAGCCCACCGTGAAGCGCCTGCGACTCGGTCTCGGAGTGTCCCCCTCCCACCTCCATCCCTGCCACAGGTGGCCTTGAGAAAAGCACTTGGTGGCTCTTTGTCCCCTTTCCGCCTCTGCGAAGGTTTCCTTTGTTCCAATTAGTCCATAGGCTCTCCAGGGCGGGGGGATCCTCCCGGAGCCTGTTTGCACAGCGTTCGCCCCAGCAGCCCCGTGCTGCCTCTGTAAATACCAGCCGTGCAGCGCAGACAGCAGCCGGGCAGCTCCGGAGGTCCCTCTCCCACCAGGAGTCTTGGCTGAGCAGGATGGGAAGCAATTCCCTTCTCAGCACCGGAGAAAGGAGCTTCCCAGCCGAGCAGAGGGCTTATTTTTGCTGTGATTCAACATACCCTCTTTCTGGGGCGCTGATGCTTTTTGTGCATGGAGGGGGACGGGAGGATTTGGGAACTGGGCTGTTTATTCTCCATGCCAGGGGGTTACCAAACATCAACTGAGCATCCCTTTTGCACCAACCCAAGGAGCAACGCTCCCAGCCTGGCTCAGGGACAGAGCTCCTCTCCCAGGTAGGGCCTAATTCACTCCCCAAAGCTCCCAAGGAGCACGGCCCCTCCTGCCAAAACCCTGCTGACCAAGGTGGGCTCTTTGTGCGGCAGCTGGAACACAAGCAGGCAGCTTTGCTGGCACGGTCGGGATGTTTGCTCTCCCCTCTGACCTCTCCTGTCCACCTCCTGCCCTCCCTCGGCAGCTCCTCCACAGCGCGGTGGGATGGACAGAAGCTCCTGCCAGATGTGTGGGGGTTTCCCTGCCGGAAAGCTTCAGGGGGCCTTCCCCGCCCTGGGGAAGGGATGCCGATGGCCAGGCAGCAGTGCCACACCTCGCCGTGCTTGTTGGACTATCATTTATTAACCACGCCGGGGCAGGAGGTGCTGAGGGGGCAGAAAGCCCCCAGGAGGAGATTTGCCCACTGATTTGGGGAGAGAGCTGGGGGCCATAACCCCCTGCCTCGCGCTGACGTTGCAGTGGACCCTGAGTGTGCGGATGCAAAAGGATCAGCGCCGAGCGCCTGGCATGGCTGTGCCTCTGGGGAAATGCGCCCACCCCACCGAAGGAAGGGGCCAGCACCGTCAGGCCCTTCACCCAAAGGCTCACGGGTCTGATCCCGAACCCTGCCAACCTCCTTGCAACAAAAGGGCCTCTGAAAGGCCGTCCGGGGCCCTTTCCCCACCGGCTGCACCTGCACAAGGCGGGCGAAGCTGGGCGCCGCATCCCGCAGCCTTTCCCAGGGCGCCGGCGCTGCCCGACGCGGTGGGAGAGCTCCCGCCCGGGTGAGGCACCAAGGAGGAATGTTTGCAGCGGCCTCCTTCCCCTACAGTAAACATGAACGGATGACCCCGGAGCGACAGGCTAGGGTTGGAATAGTCTGTCTGTGCACTGGAGAGCCGTGGGAATGCAGCGGCGGTTACGTCAGGGCGGGGAGTCGGCGTGGCCTCGGGGACCGCGGGCGCAGCCGTGGCCTCCGCGAGTGGCGGCTGGGGCGGGGGGGGGGGGGTGCCTCTGGTCCGGCCGTGCCCTGGGCGGCAAACGCGTGCAAGCTGCCAGAGCTTGTCTTTGCGAGGAGGAAAAGATAATGTGGTTATTTATTATCGCCGGCTGGCTAGGATGCATTGAACGGACAATCGCTGTGCTTGCGGCAGGATGCTGGGATGAGTCAGCTGAGTTATATCGAAATACAACTCGTCCCTCAACAGCTACAGCTGGCAGAATTGCGCAGGATACGTAAAGCGAACAACTTTTGCACGGCAGCGTGGCTTTCTTGTTTCCATCTGAGACAAGCTTCTGGAAAGAGAAAGAGCAAAAAAAACCTGCAGGGAAACAGCTCAAAGCCTTGCAAAAGTTCGCTAGGATGGAGCAAAATGGGAAACGCCTGTTCTGCCAGCTAACGGGCAGGTCCAGAAAGCAGCGGATAGGGCTCATCGTTACACTTTAGTATTTTGGGGGTTTTAAGAAAGCTGTTCCAGGAGCCCAAAGGGCTCTGAGCAGTTTTTTACCCTTTGCACGCAAAGTAGATGGACGTAGCTGTGCTCTGAAGGAGGCAGGAGCCTGGGAGGTTGCATGCAGGGGGTGATGTTGGCGGCGTGACCACACCGTGCACCGAGGGAAGCCAGGGCACGCCGACCAGCACGGGCTGATCTACCTCCCGTTTGGATCCAGAACAAGAAGTGAGGACTAAACTCCATATGTGGGAGGGAGCCCGCAGCTTGACACCCTGGGAACAGAGATTGACACCTCCAAAAAGAAAAGGCCTGGCTGTTACCTCTTGTAGCTCCCATTTCAACGAGCTTAGCAGAGTTATGCGACTTCACCCTCTTACAGACAGAGAAAATTCATCGCATTAATATTATGGGCCCCACACTATTATGTGTTAAGTACTAAATATCTGTGGACACTGACTCTGCGTACGGCACATCTTCCCCAAAAGGGCGCGGAAGATCCCGTGGTTCCTATTAAGTCGGACATGGAAGGGTGACTTGTTGCTTGGTTTCAGACCGATGCATGTTTTCATAAAATCAGTCCACTGAAGCAGGGATGGAGGCCGTAACAGTATCATGCGTGCCAGCAATTTTCCACTCCTGTTTTTCGAAGTTAGGTACATTTTTGTTTTGCTTTAGACAGGCTGAATGTGCTGTTCCTTATCTAATCTTGTATTGGTGTGTCTGTTAGACAAGGTATGCGGCATGTGTCACTTCTGAATACCAGCATTCAGGACCAGCAAGCTGCTCTGGATAAGCTATTAATATTTTTGCTTTTCGCACCACGCGAGCCTTTTTCTTTGCAAATCTTAAAGCACTCAGTTAGTTAGTTAGGTCATTATTCTTCCCGTTTATAAACCAGCAATAAGTAGTGTCTATAGAGACAAGCCAGCCTTTGACACACACATGAAACCACATCAAGTCAAGGGAAAAGGTGGCAATACCATACATATAACAATAGCAGAGAACCAGACAGCCCCCAAAATAAACCTAATTCCCCATGCTGCTTTAAGCGTTGCCTGATAACGTGCAGCTCGAAACAGGCCGGACACCCTGGCGTTCATGAGATGTAGGCTATTTTGGTCTTAACAAATATTAATTAAGCCTCTGAGGATGGATATTTGTTGTATCTGTTGCTCTTGACACAACAAAAATAATCTGAAGAAGCCACAAGAGCAGGCAAATAACTGTGTTTACTAAATATGTGCAAATACCCCAGCCCAGCTGGATATACATGGATGTTTTGCCCTCCTCTTCTGCAAAGGCTGCACACCGCATAATGCCGTCCCAGTGATGGAAACGGCTGAATTTCCATCAAAAACTGGGTTTTGCTCCTTAAATTTAATCAAACACTGGGATGAGACAAACCAGCTTCCTCCTCAGGAGCCCCAGCCCACTCATCCTTTGGCCAATACAGCTTCAGCAGCCCAAATTTTTCCAACACGAGAGCCTGAATTTGGGCTCACAAATCTGTGTTTAAGCAGCTGATCAAGAACCCTCTGGAGTCCGTAACTCCTGGGGGGATGGAGATGTGCTGTGGTTAATGTTGTGGTTTCTGTTATCATCACCAACCCCCGAACAGGGTGTCGGGTACTTTATAGCTAGTTGGAAGGAAGAGTCTCTTCTCCGAGGATGGCAAAATCAGCCTCTGTAATTAATTGTAGGAGCTGTGGGTGTGGAAGATAGCAGGCAGACATATGTACATACTCATGTTTGCGCCACAGTAGGTCAGGAAATGGGGTTTTTCTCTACTGAAAACGTGAGCTTTTTTTCAGGGGGGGAAGACAAATCAGTCGCAGAGCTACCCCGAAACGCGGCAGCGGGAGGAGAGCAGATGCACCCGGACCGCAGTCTCTGGATTTCCCAGGATGGCCACTGCTTTTTTAGAAGGAAAGGAGGGCCCTGGCCCTGGCGTGGGTTGGTTTTCTATGAAAAGTTGAACGATTCCTGAGGAAAAAGACACGTTTCATACACAGAAGCCCTCCCTACCCATATTGGCGTGGGAGAAACCCAATTTTCCATTGAAAACCCCCTCCAAGGCGGTTTCTAGCTGAGAGCAAGTTTATACGCGCACACCTCTTGGGCCATATAAACCGAATGGCTCAGACTTTTCCAGCCTGGGGGCCTGGCTCTGGGCACACACGTCAGGGCTTGGGCAGTTAAACCAGTTCCCTGATTTTCGGAGGAACTGAAGAGCCACAAACCCCACCAGTGCTGGACCCGTTCTGGGCCGGCTGGCACCGACGCTCGTGGGGATTTTGTGTGTCTGGGTGGAAATGGGGGCAGGATCCCACGGGTTTGTCTGCACAGGCTGTGCCACCAGATTTTCTAGGTGATCCTAGCAAAAAAAAAAAGGGCAAAAAAAACCCACCAGGAGGGGGCAGGGAAGGTGGAATTAATAAAAGAACGGGATTAAAAAGAGAACGGAGAAGAAAGTTTTATGAAAAAAAGAAGAGAAAAAGGAGAAGTAGCTTCACAAAGTGACACTTAATTCAAAGCTTTTACTTTGGCTTTTCCACCTCGGAAGCATGAAAGCAGCTAAATTAGCAAAACAGAAGTAAACTGTTGACTGCTTCATTGCGGGATTAAGTGTGATAAATGGAGGTTTTGTTCAGCCTCTGTCCAGATGTTGTGTCTACACTGGGTGGGTTTTTTTTCATTTTTTTTTCTTCTTCTTCTTCTTTTTTTTTTTTACATTCTTGGCCTAAGGCCCATATATATTTTGGATACTGCAGGGAGTATATAATATCATTGGAAAATGATGTGGTCTGGTAACCTTTTAAATAACATTTCCTCCCTCCTCTCTTTTCTAATAGTTTGTTTTTCTTTCCATGTTTTCCTTTTATTGGGGGGAAATTTTTTTTGGAAATTAATGAGGCCAAAGTTTTAAAACAAACAAAACAAATAACCCCCCCAAACAAACCAAAGCAAAAAAACACACTATTTCCCTCCCTGTTTAGGGAGGGGAAAAAAAAAACGAGTTAAGGGACTTGTAAGGGCGCAGGCTAAGGATGTGTTTGGGACTTTTTTCTTTTTTCCTGTCTAGAAAACCTTCCTGATTATTTTTTAACATTCCCAGTGCACTCGGCCCAGAAGCCAGGCTGGGTTTGGGACAGCAATTTCAGTTCCTCACTCTGTTTGCATTGTCAGAGCCCCCCGACCCCAAAAGCACTATTTTTTTTTGCCTTGCGTTTCATGAATCGGAAGTACCTGTCGCTCCTGGAAGCGCTGGATGGAGGAGGCCAATGACCGGCCTTTCCTGACTCTCAAAAGGCAGCATCCAGCAGGAATTCAGAGCTCTCAATTTTAAGCAAACAAGCCGGGGGAAGGTGGCGAGGGCAACGCCTGCAGAGCTGTGCGGCCGCGGGGCAGCCGTCCCGGTGGCTCTGCCGAAGGGAATAAGGTCACCAACCCCTTCCCCATGGCTGAGCAGCATTTCTGGGGATTTTAGCATCCCCCCCCAAAATAGCAAAGCTGTATTTTTGCATCTGCCGTGTGTTTCTGGTGGGTGCTGCCAGGAGCTGCTTCACCTCATCGTCGCAGCTTCTCCAATGGGGGTGACATTTGGCTCCATGCTCCTCTCTTGCCTCCGGTGCTCCCTGTGGGGCTCCCAGGTTTTTTTTCCAGAGTCCACCTTAAAATCCCATCTCGGCAGAGGCTGTGCCTCCCTTGGCTCAGCCTGGTTTCGGGAGAGGAGCCCGGCCCAGGCTAAAATTGTGCTATTGACTCACCCGCTGGCAGCGGGCTGTGGGGCCGGCACACCACTTCAAGGCAGCTAAAAGAGCATTTGGGGTCTCACCCCACGGAGGAAGAACCACGCTGGTTTAACCCTGCCAGGGCAGAGCCCTGCTGCCCTGGGGGTGAAGCCCTTTCCTTGGGTGTGCTGCGGGTAAAGGCAGCTAAATAGGGGAGCAGCACGGGGGGTACTGGGGGGTACCGAACCGGGTGGGTTTAACCCATTTATACCAGCCAGCGTGGGGAGCGGGGGCAGGACAAAACGAGGGTGTTCACCACCCAGACACGAGGGTTTCCCCCTTGGAGCATGGTCTGGATGTCAGCACCTACATTACTTAGGGACTAGACTTGCAGTGACTTTAACAGCCCTTCTCGCTTCCCACTCTGCCAGTGCGAGGCGTAGGGCGAACCAGCTGGCTCCCCCTGGTCCCTGCCGGGGCTGTTGTGACTGTAAACATCTGGGAAGAGATGGGGAAGCATCCCTAGGGCCGTGCCGTGAGGGTGGCCAGCACAGAAACCCACCGTGGCTCTCGGATGCTGTCCCTGGTCGGGGCACAGAGCCTGGGTACCCCCTTCCCAGGTTGGCTGGGCTGTCCTGGCATTACTGCCGGCACCGGCTGGCCGTGCCACCGGGTACACCCCAGGCTGCAACGGGACAATTCCCCATTCCTCAGCACGGCCCCGTGTCTTGCGCGTTTTGTTTTTTCCAGGGTGATGTTAAACAAACCAAACCTCAGAGGGAAAAAAAAAAAAAAAGGTGAGAATTTCAGGAGATAAAAATGCAAAGCGGCAGCCGTTCGCAGCAGTAAACACCTTGGAAAGTCGCTCTCAATTTTTCTCCCCACCACCACCTCCCTGCCTCCCCTCCTCTCCCTCTCCTTCCCTCCCTCTCCCTCTTAAGGTAGCAGCGTGGGAGCTTTGCCAAAACATTGCGGTCCCGTGGGGAAGCTTTCCTCTCACTGAAAGAGCCCTTGCGCCTGCCAGCCCAATTAAAACAACGTGAAAGGAAAGCAGCATCTGGAATTGCGCTGCCTCTCACAGCCAAGTCACAATTGTTTAGTCTGAAAGTCGTTTCAGGGAGAGCGGGGCTGGCTGGCTGCGCAGTGGCCCCCACATCTGGATTTGCGGCTAGACAGCCTCTTTGGCTGCAGTCCTGTGTGCATGTGCATTTTTAACTTTAGGATATGCTGACAAGTTAAGAAGTCAGAAAGTCAGTCACAGTAACAGCCTCCGCGGCCCCTTCCTCCCTCCGCCCCTTTCTAACACACACACACAGTTGACTAAATACAATTTTCTGACATCCTTTCATCTGGAGAGAGTTTCTTCCCTTTCCAGCCTGCAGCTCAGGTCCCCGATGAGTTATTTGAGCTGAGCCAACACATGTGAACAAAAAGTCTTCTCTTCGGTTTATGCTCAAGGGCCCGTCTGTGCTACCCACATTTCGCCGGCAGCGGGGCTCTGTCGCGCTCGCGCAGTGGCTGCCCCACGTGGGGACCATCGTGGCCACCTCGCCGCTACCCTCGTAGCCAGCCGTGAGCCACGGAAGGTGGGGTGATAGGAGCCGGGTTGGGTTTGGGGTTGAGCTGCCCGCTGGGACGAGCAGCCCGACAGGGAGGGCAGGGGTTTGCAAAAAAAAACGAGCTACTGATGGCAAGCGGTGCTGCGGGAGCGCTTCCAAGTCAGCCTCGGCATGTTTTGGCCAAAGTTTTTGCCTGCATTTGTTCTTTTCCTCGGAAGCCCTGGCTGTGGCCGAGATGTCGGGGTGTCGGTTATTCATTTGGTGGGTGGGATCCCCCCCAAAAAAAGGGGTGGGGAGGGCAAACCTGAGCTTTCATAGGCACAGCTCAGGAAAGGCCACTGATGCTGCCACCACCAGCTTGTGTTTGTTCACGCAGTGCCCAGAAACACCCCGAGCCCCCGCCGCTGCGGTTTTGCCATCCCAGGAATGAGGGCAAACAACAAACGGAGCGGGGCTGGCCCAGGAGCTGATGTCTGGGTGGCACTGTGCCGGCATGGTCCAGCCGCCGCGGTGAACTCTGCTTGCCAAAACGCTGCTGGGCGAACCCATCGGGATGGGTGCGTGTCCCATCCTCCCAGGACCAACAGAGCTTCAGAGAAAGCCCTTTTTATAATGAACGACCTCCCTCCAAGCTACCAGAAACATCAGCACCACCGAGCTAGCAGCACCTCGCTTGGCACCCGCTTGTGTCCCTCCCTTTGCCCAGCTGGGCTTTGCGGTGCTCGTCCGCGCACCGTGTCCGCGCACCGTGTCCGCGCACCGTGTCCACGCAGTAAGACAGCAATAAAATAAGGGAAAGTTTCCATTTGAAGGGAGGGGGTTGTTATGGGCTGGGGAGCCCCCGCCTGCCACCTGGACCCATTCTGGGCTTTGCTCTTCGACCCCCACTGGCAGCACAAAGGGTGCTCCGTGTTACGGCCACGAGTTTTCAGCAGTGGCTACTGAGCACGGGTCAGGGTTTGGTGCAGAGATCCCAGCACCCCTGAGGCTTGTGGATTGCCGTGGAGAAACACCCACCCACCCCGCTGAAGCAAATGCCACAAATCTGAAAAGCCTGGGGGCAACACTCCGAGGTTTCCCCTCTGGGAAAGCAGCTTTTTGCTTTTTTCCCTTGGTTTCCACCTAGAGCTAAGCTTATCCTGCCCCTCACCCCAGTGTTAGGCCACGTTGCTTGGCCTTAGCTCAGCCCCGGTGAACCAGCACCCAGAAACAGGGCTCCCCCCCTGCGCTAGAAACAAGACTGGGGGGATCCCAGGGAACGGTGGCTCCCCTGAGCCCCCGGGGTTTGGGGTGAGCTATGGTGCTCCGGCGGATGGCTGCTTTCCCGGCTGCCCTTCCGCACGCTCTCCCGGGTGTCCCTCGTGCTGCTCGTGTATGTGCAGGAGTGTCGCTACCAAACTGGTTTAGCAGCTCTGTAGGGCGAGTTATGTTGTTTTGAAAGGCTCCCAAATACATGTTGTTCGCAAAGCTCTCCTGTATAAATAAATACCAGCATTTCTCTCCTGACCTTTGCTCTTTTGCCGGGTTTCTCCTAAATGCAGAGCCTACGAAACTGCCTTTTATCCCCAGAGAAGCCCAAATCACTCTATCTCCATGCCTCTGTGTGCATGGTGGTGCAGAGACACATCTGGGAACTGTCTTCTTCATCCTCCTTCCTCCCCTCAGACTCAGGCCTTGGCCTCATGGGAGACCCAGAAGCTTCTGAGCTTCTCCTGCCTTGAGCTGAGGGGCCGGAGAAGGGATGGAAAAGCAGCACCATCAATGCCAGCATTCACAAATCCCACTTGAGGCCTCCAGTTTATTCCAAAATGGGCTGAAAACCCATGCCACGATGCCGTAAAGGCTGTCCCAGATAAATTTGTTGGGGTTTTTTCTTCATTTGCCTTCTGCTTTCCAGGCCTGCCAGGGTGGCAAGGTCATACCTCCAAGTGTGGCTGGGTGGCCAGAGCTTTTGCAGTTTTATCAGGAATCTCATGGTAGTCAGTGTTTACTCTGAAACCTGTCGTGTGGCTTTGTTCATTCCGGCTTGCTAAAACACTGGGAGATCCAGGGAGCTAGAGAGCCACGGAGGAGAAAAAAATATTCATATAGCCATAAAACAAAACCTTTAGGAGCCCAGACCTGATTGCAACCTTCTCCCTTCAGGGCCTGCACCGCAGGTTGTTGATTTTTGGTGGTGCAAGAGCAGACCCTCGTCCTCTGCCTGTGTGGCAGAGACCCCAAGGATACTGGATGACAGAGCATCGCCTGTGCTGGCTCCGAGCGCTCACCCACCCTGAGGTTGTTCTTGCCGTTGGAAAGCAGTGCCTGCTATCGATAACTCCCTGATTGATGGCTGGGTAAACTCGCCTTGTTTACCAATGTGGGTGTCGTACTGACAACAAACAGGTCTCTACCTGAGTGTGTCATAAGCGAGGGAGGACGGTAAATAAGAAATGACACGTAATGCTGCAAAGCCCGGGGCTGCTGGAAACAAAGTTCCTCCTCTGCATGGCACGTTGTAGCAGAAGCAAATCGAAGGCTCGGTCATCTCCTTGGGAAACACTGGAGAAAACAATGCAACTACTTGAAAAAAAGGAGAAAGCATGTTTTACCCTGTCACTAGATTGCGGGGTCTTTGGGGCAGGGACTGTCTTTACTCAGAGTCTGCCCAGCACAGGGGGACATTGTGGCAGGGCTGCCAAGAAAGCTCCACGTGGGCACGATGGACCCGGCCAGACAGCACTGCCCTGGGGCAGAGGCATCTTGTACAACCCCCCCTTGGAGCAGTCCCCGTGCTGTAGCTTGGGCACGTGGTCAGGGACACGCATGCCATCTGGCCAAGGTCCCCCCTATACCTGGGACTGTGGCAGGAGCCCAGATCATGCCTCACCGCATCCTCTCCCGCGCTACATCCAACCAGTGGTAATGACTGCCGTGCCAGAATCTCCCAGTCACCCTGCGGTGGGTGCCAGGCAAAGCCGTGGCTTTGGCCAAACTAGCCTGGGCCCCAGCAGAAAGCCCGTCAACGTCTGTAGAAAAAGCTTCACCGAAGCAGCTGTCCTGGATACACACAGGTACAAGGGAGGACAGAAAATGCCCCGTCTCTTGTCAGCTGCCATGGCTACGGTGCTGGGAGCCAGCACACGGGCTGCCAGGTCTGCTTCCCCCCTTCCCCAGGCGTCTCCAAGCGCATCCTGCTGCATCCAGCCTTCCTGCTCCAACGCCCCCAGCCCTTCCCAGTGGCAGGACCCGGGGGGACAGCCCTGTGCCCCCACGTGCTGCTCTTCTCCCTGCACTGCGCGGGCTGTTCTGCTGCTTGCAGAGGGGGCAGGAGGACCAGGGGCTCCCAGGTCTGAAACCATCCCTGGGGTGATCCCTGGCTGACACTGCCAAGTCTCAGGAGGCCTCAGCTCTACCCATTGAAGACCAGCTTGACAACCCCTCCCAGCTTGTGTGAGGACCTCTGGATTCGGTTGAAACCTGGAGCAGTCACTGCAAAGCCATGGGCGAGAGGCAAAAGGCCCCAGTTAAAATCGAGGTGTGATTTCTAAGAAATGCTCTTCCCACTACGTGGTTCAGCTCCTCCAAAAGCACTTGCAAACTGTCTTCTCCCATTTCTTCTTCATATGTTGGGGTCAGTGGCGGCAAATCAGGCTTACTCGAAGCAGGATCACCTAGCATTTAAACTCAGGTCCAATTCCTGACATTTACTTCCCAAGTGTCCTTGAGCACATCATTTCCCTCTGCCTCAGGTTCCCTACCTGTGAAATGGGGCTGAAAACACACCGAGACAATACAAAGTGCCTCGGGCTGCACAGACGCCCTCGCTGCTCTGGCAGGAACTCTGATGTCTCTTGGTTTTTGCCAGTGGTTTAATGAAACCTTCTCTGCGAACCGATCGGCGTGACGGCGGCGTGCCCCGTGGAGGTGCTGAGCTGTCTGTCACTGCTGAGAGCTGCTAGAAATATATAATCTCAGGGAGCCCCACACCAATTGCTGGGGTGAAAAATTTCATGGGAATAATGCATGCCATGGTATAGCGATGTGGGATGGTGGAGCCACAGGCCAGAGATGCTGAGCGTGACACTAACAAGGACGAAACTTTTCATTCACCCCTCCCCGCCTGGTTCCCTCCGTCGGTGCCACACACACGCGCGCGCGCACACGCGCGCACATACAGAGTTTCTGGGTTTATTTTATATTTTCCCTCGTAAAGATTTGTGTCCGTGCTGCTCTCGTATCAAAGCCAGCAGTGGCCCCTAGGATAAACATGCGGTCAGAAGACAGAAAACTCCAGGCTAAAACACTATTCGTTTCACCCATAGCAGCATAAACTGAGAGGCTTTTAAGAAGGGCGAATGGTTTTCAGTAAATCTCTCATATCAGCAGAAACCTTTGAAAGAGTTTGTTTAAAGGCTGTGGAGATAAACAGCCCAGCCAAGTGTTTGTTTAAGATGTATGTACTCTGTGTCGACTGGTAGGCTGGTATTTATATCAAGGGGGGGGGAAAGGAGGGCTAGGATCTTTTTGACCCTTTGCTCGCTATGGCTGCATGAACTGGGGTGTGTTGGGAGCTGGAGGGGCCGGGCTGGGTCTGGGCTGGGTGTCACGCAGGACCCTGGGCTGCAGCTGGGGACAAAGGCGGGTGTGCAAGGGCGTGCGAGGGTGTGCGAGGGCTTTGGGAGAGCGTCAGCATTTCTCTGCTGTGCAGAGGCGTGCAGAGGTCCTGGCTGAGATCTCGGTGCCAGGCACTGGGTAGATAAATGTCTGGTGAGGGATTCCCCGCCTTGGACAGCTTGCAATCTAAATAAGCCCCACGGAGGGAAGGGGAGGAAGGAAGGATGCACCGCGCCGGGAAGCAGGCGGATAAAGCTCAGCCCAGATTGCCCTTGGCCGTGCAGCAGCCTGGGATCCGACATGGGAGCTCAAAGTCACCTCCTGAGCCTTCAGCTGCGGCTGGAAACGGCCTTTCGGCAGCTTGGCGAAAGGCGAGTGGAGTAAAGGTGTGTTGTATTGCAAGTGACACGGGCTGCAGGGCAACGGAGCTAGAGGGGGTCAGCAGCGTGCTGGAACATCCCCACCCCAGTGATCCCAGAGACAGGGCGGGCTGGGAGAACGGAGGGGACCGAGGGCTCTTGCGCTGCCCCAGAGGAGCCGCCGTACCGGGCTGGGGAGGCGCCTTCCTCCCTTCTTGCTGTCGGTCGTGGCTGGCCCCATCGAGGTCCAAGAGCCAGCCTTGCCTGCGGTCCGTCCTAGCCGCGCAGGCCACCGAGCACCGTCGCTCAGCGCCTGCGGGGTCCCACGCTGAGGCCCCTCCTGCACGGGAGAGGTTTAGGGGGGTCAGTCTGCCCGTGCCTGCCCGGCCGGGAGAGCACTCCAGCAAAGAGGGGAGCGGAGACTTTCCTGGCGACAAGCCGGTTCTGTCACCTTCCCTTTCAGACCTGCCCCTGTAAATCATCTGGATGGCTTTTTCCCCGCTAAACTAAACAAAATGGGGATGCTGAGCAGCCTGTCTCTGGGAAGGAGGTGCAATCAGAAGGGACTTGCTCTAGATTTACCCTTGTGTAACAAAAAGCAGAATTTGGCCTGTTTCCTGGACCGGGAGGGTATGCAATACCCATCAGCTGAGCTGGGCACATGAATAATGGTTATAGCATCTCCCCTTCTCCTGAGGGATCCTGATAGCACATACAAATCTTCCAGGTGCACTTAATGCTCCTTCTGCCACTTGTAGGCCAGATCCTAGGGTCAGGATCAGAGTGTCCTACACATCTGCTGGACGTGGAAAGTGAAGGGAAAATGCTGCCAACAGCTGACTCTGTCAGGTGGAAATGAAACGCTGAGAGCTAAGAGCTCAGCTGGTTTAAATCAGCATCTTAACACTGGTGGAGTGGAGCAGCACCAGTTTACACTGGCTGATTCGGCCCAGAGCGTTTTGAAATCCAGCCAATGCTTGCAGCTTCCACCACGGGCAGCCCAGGAGCACCTGGCTAAAAGGGGCTCAGTCTTAATGGTGTGTTTCCCCAGAAAGATGGAGCCTCTCTTGCTGCAGTGGTATTGACACCATCCAGGGCAGTATGTTGGCACTGTGGTTCATAACCCCTTGTATGATGGGTGAGGTTCATGTGGCTGTCGCAGGAGCATTCAGCTTGGAAGGTGAGTCTTGACTTAAGTAACAAGTGCGATTGTGTGCGGTGTTTTGTAGCCAGAAAAGTACACAGACTGCTCCCCTAACCCGCTGTGCTTCGAGTACTCAAGCTGTTGGGGCCCCAGGCTCTCGCAGGCATCGTATAGATTCATAATCAGTGTAAATCCTACAATTTAAAAAGAAAATTCTGTCTACAGATAGAAAAGAAACTTTCCTTAATTAGCGTGAACTGGAGATTGGAAGGGAAAAAAAAAAAACCTTCAACTGACTGAGGGTTTTGTTTACAGAAAATCAGATGATCCTGTTTTGAGCTTTTAAAACTGTTGTTGTATTTTTAAGTGTTAGAGGCACTAAATGTTCTCCAAACAAATCTGTTCAAAGCTGCCCCCCCATTTCTGAACCGCACAAATGAGATGCTCTCAGCCTGCTCCTGTTTCCATATTTCTAATCTGAAAAGATTGCTAAAGCTGACCTGCTTTTGAAATGTTTCAATTTGGCCAAACCCAGCGATTTTTGTTGTGTTCACCCTCACTGAACTGCCTCTTCAGATCACCTGGCTATTGAAGTGCCTCGCGGTTTGTTATGGAAATCCTCGTTTTGGTCCTACTGCGAACATTAATATTCAAGACCATCTCGGGGTGAGCACCCAACACCGCTCTGTCAGAATCTGGAGCCTGCACTTCTCTGCAGTCAGGGCAGTGCTGCCTGGGAGAGGATGCTCAGAGGGTCAGGTCTCTCTTGCAGGTGGCGTCGACACCTCCTTCTAATCTCTTCTTTAAAGTCTGGTTGCAAAAAAAGATGGTGACCTCCCTTGGTCACGTATCACAGAACCTTTGTACAAAGTTTCCCCTATCCTAAAACTGCAAGTGAAGCCCCTTTCTGCTCCTCCCGTGCTGGGAATACGGAGAGCGGTTGATCCCTGTCCTCATCCCAGCAACCTTTTATACCGTAAGGCCATTATCATCCGCCCTCCTTGGCCTTCTCTGGGCTAGACTAAACAGACACCCCTCCTCCAATCTCTCCTCGCGGGTCATGTTTTCCAAACCTCTTATCATTGCTTCTCTGCTCGGCTTTGAACTCCCTCCCGTTAGCCGCTCTCCCTCCCCGCAGGCAGCAGGCGACGGGCTGGGTCGCAGAGCCCCGCAGCATCCCCTGCGCCCCGCCGCAGGCTCCCTCGCTCTGCCCGCACCAGGCGGTCGGTGGGTTCATACCGAACTTGCGACCAAACATCAATCTCGCTCTCGGTGGCACCAGCCTTTTGCCAAAAAGTTATCGTTCAGCTTTTTTTGCTTCTCGTTCCCTGTCCCTTTGGCCTGCCTGCAGCACGTTAGGGCCTTCAGTCCTGCTGTCGAGATGGCTTTGAGTGCCAGTCCTGTCCCCGCCTCTCTGCAGGGCGCTCTCGCAGACATTGCACGTGTAGTCTCTGTGTGCAGCCTAATTTGCCACCAAAAATATTAACCAGGCCGGAGCTGGGCACAATCCCTCCTGCCCCAGCCCCGAAAAAGTCCTTTCGATTTGATAGCAAGCTGCTGATAACTCCTAGTGTGGTTTCCCACCCGGCTGTGCCTCCGCGGGGTGATGATTTCATCTCGAGACCATGTTACCTTTATTTGCTTATGAGAATGTGGGGGAGGTTGTACCAAAGCCTTCCAGCCCTCAGCCTGTGCCGGGTCTGCCGCTCTCCCCAGTTCAGCAGGGCGCGCTGCCTCGGCGCGGAGAGAAATTGCCTTGACGCAGTATTCTAGACAAACCCATCTCCTCGCCATTATCTTTTAGCTCCTTACAAATTGATTGCTTAATAATCTATTTGTGTATTTTTCTGAGTATCAATTTATTCTGACTAATCCCCCCTCCCTTTAATCATAGATGTTATGATTGTCGTTTCCAATCCTCCGGGAATTCACCATCTGAGCTCCTGTAGATGCAAACCAATGGATCAGAGAGTGCTTTAGTCCCTCCTTACGGACGCGAGGGAACCACAGAGGATTCTCCAAGCCCGTCCCCACTTGGGCACGCCCCACTTGGAGCGGTGGCAGCGTCTAAGGGGGATTTTGTGACCCTCCCCAGCCTTGGGTCTCTGCATGGAGAGCCACTAGGTTAGCTACTGGGGCAATGGCAGCTGGGGAGGCACGGGGCTTGTCTTGGCTTCGGTGCGATGACACCGCTCGTGCAGAAGGACAGAGAGGTGCCAGCCTCGCTTGCAGCAGCCCTCTTTGCAAGGCTGTCTCACTTCTGCTCTTCACCATGCCCGTTGCCTCGCTGCCTATCGTGAAAGCAAACCCTGAGAAACAACTTTCTTTGCTCGGTGGGAATTTGGAGTTTCTTGGTTCTTCTTCCAACCCGTAAAACGCCCATTCCCCTCCCTGGCTTGGTTTTCCTCCACCCCCTTCTAATTTCTGCGCAGAGGAAAGCCCTGTGTGAGATACTGATTTAAAACCCAGAAGCCAATACTTTTCTTTTCAAACCTCAGCATTTCATCTTTCCTCTAAGAAGGAAGGAAGCCCCTTTTGTTGAGTACACAGCCTGTAATTTCCCTGTCAGATCCTAGCAGCAGGTCAGTGTTGTGACTGACTGAGTGAGGATCGCTCCCTTAAGGGTAATTACACTAAATTTCCTTTTGAAGGACAGCTTTCTCTGGATATGATACAAGGAATCCGCTTTTTTCCATTCACTTAAATTCATGAATTCAGTGGCTGTCACCAAGCACGCAGCAGTTGGAGACTTAACACCCCTTCCAGCTCCAAGACGAAGCCCGAGGAGGTGGCGATGGGGACACATGGCGGAGCCCCCACCGCACCACCCATGGAGGAGTTGAGCTGGGATGGACCACACTGGGGACAGGAGCTCATCGTGGATCCCGAGGATGGAAGAGGGCTGCAGACCCGATCTGGGATTTCTCTGCCCACCTCCACACGTCGTTGTGCTCTTCTTCCCTTCCCTCCACCTGGGTGGCATCGCGAGGCTTCATCCATTACTCTCTGGCATCTCGATTGCTCCTGTGGGCTCACCCACCATGTGTCCAGGAGTCACTCATCAACAACAAACAGTTAAAAGGAAGAAAATAGGCTGGAAATATCAATGCACTTTGGTAACAATAAACCCTGCTTTTAATTTATGCTAATATGTAGGGTTGTGGTGACAGTAAGAACAAAATTACAGAGTGGCTTTCTAGCTGGTAATTATCCCTCCATTTTCGTTGCTCGGGAAGATGGACACACAATTATGCTCTCTTGCTGTATATTAATACGGATTCTTGACATCTTCAGCAGACCTGGAGCTGTCATCGGGCTTTTTGTCTACTTTAATTGAAAATTAATGGTTACTGTGTTACCACGGAAACCGTGGCAATGGACGCCAATAGCGCTCACATATCAAACAGGCACTGGTGGCATTGTCTGTCCGTGTTGACCTTGAAAGTTAAAAGAAAAACTTAAATAAAAAAAAAAAAAAGCGGGGGGGGGGGGGGGGGAAGAAGGGTAGGAAAGAAGGAAAAAAAAAAAACAAAACCCTTGAAAACAGAGGGTTGGATGCTGCGAATCAAGGGGAGGGGAGAAGGGGAAAGAGGGATGTGAAGGAAAAACTTGGCGCCTTTTGTATCTCGACAGGGAAAAAGAGGGAGCTTCGAAATGAGAGATTTGAAGTGGCAAAGTGGAGAAGGCTGTTTGAGTACATAAACCATACGGGTGTCTCGTGAGCAGCTCCGGGGCTGCGTGGGGCTCTGCGTCCTTGAGTCACTGCGCGAGCAAGGGGTGCGCGCGGGGCTGTCGGTGTAAACCGTGAAAAAAGCACGTGAAGGAGCCCCGAGGAGGGGGGAGAGGAGGGTGGGCAGCATGGGCGAGAAAGTTAATGGTCTACGTGGAGATAGGAGAGAAGTGAGGGGGGAAAAGGGCAAGAAGGAGGGAGAGAAACAGGCTGAAGGGAAGAGACTCCAGATTTGCTTTGACTGGAAATATTGCCTGGATGGCTGCAGAGCCTGCCGGTGCTCTGGAGAGTGTTTGGGGCCCGTTGCCTCCTCCTGCTACCCTGCAGCCCCTTCCCAGAGATAAGAGCGGGAGGAGCGGGCTGGGGGCACACAGGGGGACCCTACTCCAGCGCCTGGGATCGCTCAGCTCCAGGGAGGGCTGGGGGAGAAGGAGGGCTGAGCCCAGCCCTGAGTCTGCCCAGGGATCCTCAGCCTGCTCCGTCTGGGTCAGAAGAGGGTGGGACTTTTTCTTCCTGGAAATGCAATTTTAGGTAAATGTTCCTTTCCCTAGCATCAAACTTTGGCTGTCTCCTCCCTTCCCCAGCTCACCCAGAGGAACTGCAGCAGCACCTGCCCTTTGGGGGCTCCTCTGCGCCCTTCAGCAGGGCCGCAAGGGGGGGAGAAGGACCCCAGAGCAGCCTTACGATGGGTGACTCTCCAGTTCTGCTTACCAGGGTGCAAAGGCAGGTCAGATTCCGGGGAAACGGTAGGGGAAGCAGAGCAAAGTGGTGATACCAGGTGACAAGTGGCTGGATTTCTTCTCGGTGACACGGTGGAAAGCGAGCAGGGGGCAGGCAGCAGCCGTGGCGCGTGGGGTGCTGCCTGCCTGCAGCGCGTCCCGGTTCCCTGCACCCGAGCGAGCTGCACAACTGACCTGGCTTTTCCTCCCCTTCTCTTGCTCTCCTTGAGATTCCCATGACCCGTGGTCCTGCTTTTAGCAGGGGCTGGAGCACGGGGGGAGGCAGCTGCTCTGCTTTCCCACGTGCAATAAAATGCCACCTTAAAGCAAAGGGATTTGCAGCCGGTAAGAAAGTTGTCACCACGCCGCTGTGCCTGCTGCCCCTGCCCGGGAGGCAGGCAGAGAGGTCTGGGCTGAGAAGCACCGCAGAGAATGGAAGTGGGAACAGCTTGGTCAGGGAGTGAAATGGTGACATTTCAGAAACCCCTATGAAAAGGCAGATATTCCCCAGGCACCCACGGCTGCTCCATTGCTGCTGAATGCATCCTCCCACAGGACAGCGTTCGGTCCACCCAGCCTTTCCCTGCTGCCACTGTCCCAGCTGCCCCAGGGACAGCAGAACATGCCCACTGCACCCTCATTCCCCTTGCAAACATCTCCAGATGCAGCACCGAGGTGAACCCCAGCCTCTTCAGGAAGGTGATCCGGGGCCTTTTAAAGCCAGGAGCCCGTCCTCCTCCTGAGCAAACAAGAAGACAAACACAGCGGAGGCGCGCCTGAAAGCCAGAGTCTTTTTTTCATTTTCCCCGCATCCCTGATCCCAACCTTAATCCCCGCTCTGAATCCTGTCAGCCCGGCTGTTCTAGCACTGACATTGCTGCAGGCATCTTCTCCGCTGCTTTCCCTCAGATCTGCCTCCTCCTGGGACAGCTAAAGAGGACTCCGAGATTTCTATGTTACTGGATGATTCACTCCGTGCCCTCCAGCAAAGCGCCGGGGCTCCCCGGGGGAGGATGCGGGCAGAGGGGGGACTGGGTTGCGATGCGGTGCCGGAGGAGGCTCCAGTCTCAGGGCCGGTGCGCGGCGGCTCTGGCCATCTCACGGGGGTCAGCCAAAAGAAAGGGTGCTGCTGCCTCGTGCTAGTGCTGGCACTGGCGCCCAGTGGGGGAGATGAAATCATCACCCCAGGACAGCACATACTGGTTTTGCTGTCAGGTCATTACAATAACGACATGCTGGAGCGTTTTGCCCAACCCGCCATCGATCGGAGGCTGTAAATGCTCAGTGATAGACACATCACCGGGCCAGGGGCTGCCGTGGGAGAGTGGCTCTGAAGGAGCCTGTCTGCCTTCCCCCTCGCCCACCCACACGGCCGGCCTCGGCGTGAGCAAGCCCACGGCCTGGCTGGAGTGGGGATAAACCACAGGAGAGCCAAGGGGTTTCTCCTGGGTGGGTCTCCCAGCCCTGCATGCAGGGGGGCAGGTGCCATGAGCTCTCCCCCGTTTGTGAGATGTTGGGAGCAGAGGCTGCTGGGGGTGGTGTGGAGACCTGGGCTAAGCCCGTCTTGCTTTGACCCTCTGAGATGGGGGAAGGAAAGGGAAAAAGGTCTGTTGGCTGAAATCTTCTTGCTTAGCTACGTCCAGTTGCAGCAACAGCACAGGGCCCGGATTGCTGCGAGGTTTGGGGGTTTCTGCCTCAGCACCTCCGGAGCTCGGGTGGAAAACCAAGATTGTTCCACGACTGCGAGTCACAGGCTCCCTGTTCAGGCAGGATTCTTCAACGAAAACCAGCCAAGCTGAACTGCAAACTCCCCAGCAGGCATTCCCCTTGGCTTTGGGAGGGATGATGATTTCTCACACCCACCCTTGGGCTCTGTGGCCCCTTCTCTGCTCCCCATCAGCTCCCAGCAGGGAAGTAGTGGAGTAGGACTGAGACTGGCAGCCCCTGGTACTCCTGATGTTGTAAACCCCCCAAGATACCCCAAACCCAACCCCGTTGTGCATTGCAATAAGGAAAGGAGAGGTGTCTTTAGGACCTTCAAGCTGGAAAAAAGGCAAAGCTCAGTTATGGGGTCATGGGTAGGGTCTGCCCCACTGCCAACACCTACAGGGAGGGTCTGTCCCCCTGCAAAATCCGTCGGGGGCAGCTGGGGCACCCGCAGGCACTGGCACCCTCTCGCCAAGCTTTAATTGCCGTTGTTGCACACATCTGAGCGGGTGTCAGTGCAGCGGCATAAAGCTTTTACTGTGTTTTATGTGGGCACTTGCAACACGGGCCGTGGGCGCGGGTTTTTTTATTCCATATGTGGGGACTTTAATAGTACATGTTTGGATTTTATTAGCCTGCGTACGTGGGTTTTATGACAGGAAAGGTGGGCATTTTAATGAACTGCTCGAGACACAGGAACAAGAATGGAAAGACGTTTTCAATGGCCCTTTAATAAATAATAAAGAACACATCCATTTAAATGTTGTAAGCAACAAAAAATATGTATATATTGTTGAACATACATAGTTCCTGTGAAGTTAAAATACATTATTAACCTAAAAAGCTAACTGTGCCCACTACCCAGACAAGAACAGCTTTGCTTTCAGGGTTGCCAATGCACGATGCAGGAGGCTCTGAGGTCTTCTGCACCCCCGGGGCAGGACAGCCCAGTGCGTGGGTCTGTCCCTTGTGGCTGAATGGAGGTGGTGGAGGGGCTGCCTGTGCCCACCACGCTCTTTGGAGCAGCCCAGCAGCGTGGTGTGGATGGAGAGGTTCATCTTTGAGTAGCGTACGGCAAGCCCCGGGATGTTAAGAGGAAAGAACTGTCTATCCAGGACTATAAAGGCATTTTCTTCCGTGGGAAACTCCCCTTGCTGCCCCGCTCCAGCTCTGCTCTTCCCTTCTCCATTTTCCTCCCTTCTCCTCCCTTCTCCCCGCAGGCAGGGAGATGGGCGAGGGCAGAGCATCCCGGCCGGTTTGGGTACACGGGGCGAGCGTGCGGGCTGCGGCTGCCCACCGCGGTGCCCCAGGGATGGCTCTGCGAGGTGCCCGGCTGGTGCCAAGGCGGTTGCATCGCCGAGCAAGCCCCGTGCCAATTGCCAGCGCTGTCTTTTGCCTGAAGTTCTCCTGCTTTTTGAACCCCCGGAGATGGTGGGCTACAAACGCGGCCGAATCCTGTGGTAACCCGACGCGGGGCAGGGGGGAGGGCTGGATTCCTGCTAGAGCCTGAAAATATCTTTCTTTTTTTGAAATGTTTGTATAGCATGACTTGGCCGATTTACCTCATAATATCTCACGTTGGCCTAAAGCCGAGGGCATTAGCGAAACTGTGAGCCAGATAAATGATTCTAGCGCTTTTTCTTCTCCATATCTGCTGTTACAATAAAAAAGGGCCTTTTCCATCCAACTGCCTCCCGTTAACCCAGGCGGTGCCGGGCCGGGCAGCAGGAGCGTGGGCAGTGGGGAGGTGGAGAGGGGTGTGGAGGCAAATGCAGCTGGCAGGAGCAAGGGCTGGGTGTTTGCACAGCCAGGAGTGGAAAAAGCCATGGAGAGCCTTTACGCTTCCTGGCACGGCTGCCGGCCGGCGCGGTTTCGGAGGTGGGGGCTGGAAACCTGGAGACACAAGATCTGTGAGTAGAAACGTTACCCGGAGGGAGCTGGTTGGATATTCCCATGCAATGGCGTTCGAGACGGTCCCCAGGTGAGGGACATCTTCTCCAGAGGCTGCAAACAGCCTCCAGATGCCATCTAGGCAGTCTCCAGGGTGGCATCTGCAGCGGTGTTCGACACGAGGCAGGAGGATTTGGGGTTCATCACCTCCTAGATGATGTGACCCATAGCAGGAGGTGACATAGGTAAAGAGGTGGCATGTCCCACGCTGGCCACGAGAGCCACCTGGGGCCTCAGGAGCTGATGGGGGAAGCATCCACGTCTCCTTTGTAGAGCACAAACCCTCTCTGCGCTCAGAGAGGTGTAATAAGGCGTGTTGAAACCACCGATGCTGTGCAGCAAAGGTTCGGTTTACAGAGGCAAAGGGGCTTTAATGTGAAATAACCCCAATTAACCCGCAACAAATTCCCAGTCCTTATTTTTGGATGCCTGCAGGGAGAGAGGAGCAGGACCTGGCGGTCTGAGGAGCGGAGTTGGGCTGCTTGTGGAAGGCTGTAAAAATTTCTGGGGCAGGAAGGGGGCCAGGGGAACCAGCAGGGTCCATCTTCCCCCAATCTCCAGCTCAAGCCCCACAATGAGAACTTGCTGTGACCTGAAGCAAGAAGATACTGATTTTACTCAGTTAAATGGCTTTTTAAAAGGGCAACATCAATGCTAAAAAGCGTCCAGACACTCAGCATATGGCTCAGACTTGGAGCTGGGCTGTTTTTGCTGGGACATGGTGGCTCCAATCTGGGTAACAGCTGGCTTTTCAGCATTTGGGTGAATTTGAGCCCATTTTGGACAACAGTCTCACTGGTGGGACCTCACCTGAGACCTGGAGGATGCTGGTGCAGACAGTGAAATGCCAGTCTCACCCCAAACCCACCGCTGCTGCATATCCCTAGAGCAGCTGTAGGAACCAGCGAAGCCAAGTGCTGTGCAAACGCCTGTGCAACGCGCGTGCACGCGGACGTGTGTGTGTGCAGGGCTGCGGGAGCAGGGGATGATCTTCTCCCTTCCAGGCACGCTGGGATTATTGCACACAAAACCTCCAGAGAACCGGTTTTCGTACGTTTTAAAAAGTGATCCCCCGTACGAGGAGGTGTGTTTGCTAAATTTAATTGAGGTAACTCAAACACGGCGACGGCTTTGGGGCTGTGGTTGCAGAGATTAGGTACCGTCGCTGACACCGTGTACGCGCCGTGATTACACACAAAGTGACGGGACCCGGACCCCGTGGAAAGCAGGCGGAGCGATGGGGCAGGGGGTCTCGTTTCAGGAGGTGTGTGCGAGGGAGATGCGATACTCGGTGCTATTTCAGGACAAAGGGGCACATTCAGCCCCGGCCCAGCTCCCACGGGCAGCGAGACGGGTAACCAGTGCCACTCGGGCTCTTACACCCGTCCAACCACTGCTGCATCGACGCTCCGGTACCCGGTTTGGCCTCTGGGAACTCTGCCACAATTAATTACCAGTTTCCTCAGCGATGGGATCGGGCTCTGGAGCGAGCCCAAATGCCGGATCGGGATGAGCCGAGCTCCCCGGCACACCCCGTTTGGACTGGGCTAGGTGTGCACCTCCCCGAACGTTGGTGACCTCATGCCGCAGACATGGATGAGGTCACTCGGATAATTGCTCTCCCAAAACGATGTATCTTGCGGGAAGAGGATGTTATGAAGCCGGAGAACTTGCTAGGGCAAAAAAATACATCGCACGCCCCTGGCTGAGAGTGCTCCGAGGGGAAACTCATCGGCAGAGCGTGCCAAGACCTCCGAACAATAGACTGCAGGCTCCGGGGGCATGGCAGGAGAAGAGACACCGGCAGCCGAGATGCGGCGCTGGGGGAAGCTGGGGGGATAATTGCAGGAGGAAGATGTGCCGTACCTGGCGGGAAGGGAGAGGGGCCATGCAGGGACCTGCCCTCCCCAGGGCACGCGCGGCGGGCGGGCAGAGCAGGGTACGCACGCCGAGCTCTCCCCAATGCCGACCCGGGCTGTGCAGTGCCCTGCAAGTGCTTTTCCTCGGGGAAAGGGCCCCGCTCGTCTGAGATGTTCTCCTTCGCCTGCCGGGCTGCCTCCTTGCCCCCAGCTCCTTCTCCCCGGGTTAAAACTCCTCTCCTGTGCTGCAGGACGGAGCAGTGCAGATGCCTGGGGCAGCGCGGGGCGCTGGGCTCTGCCACGGCAGGTTCACTGCCTGGGTGATGCTTCGACAGCGCCGTGCCTCAGTTTCCCTGCTTGCAAAACGGCAAGAGCGATGCTCCATTACGCTGGCAAAGCACCCGGAGAAATGACCCAGTTATCGCTCATCTAACCCTCCCTTCCCTTGCCAGGGAAAACTCTGATATGTTTTATCCTCTGGTATAAAGTTGCTGCAGCCTGAGAGAGACGTGGGCTCCTCTCCTCGCAGACGCCCCTCAGGGTGCTGTTCCCTCACCAGCCTGTTCTCAGCTGTTTCTTCTCCCCGCAGCCCCGTGACAGGTATTTGAAAAGAAGCTGAGAACAGTCCTATCAGACCTTTGCAGTTATTGGGACAAGCCAGACTTTAAGGAGACTGAACACGAGCGAGTTCCACAGGAAAACAAACAGAAATACTTTTGTCACTGCCGCAGAAAAAAAAAAAAAAAAAAAAAAAAAAAGTTGGGAAAAAAAATAGCCGTTCTGTGGAAAAAATCAACTCTTTCCTGAATCAAGCAGAAAAAAATGCTGCCGTATTGAGCTGTGACATATGGTTACACAAATAGAAACCACAGAGGGGAAAATCATGTTTTCTCTTTCATTATTTATCACTCTCTAACTGTCTCCAGCTGGGTGAGTAAACAGCCTCATTGGGCTGTAATGAGAACAGCCTGCTGCCACTGTGCTCCGGGCTGCCGGAGCCCGATGGTGCGCGGCGCGTGTGCGAGCCGGCGTGCGAGCGTGCGACACGCCAGCCGCTGCCTTGCCGAGGAGCCCAGCGCCTGGGCTCGCCCTCGGTCCTCGTGGCCTCGCCGCCAGCACCGGGGATCCGGCGGGATGCGGACACGTGGCCGCGGCACCCACTGCATCCTTCCCTTGGCAGGCGCTAACTAGGCGCAGGCTGGGAGTTAAACTAAGCGGGCTGCTCCCGGTTATTGTTCAGGGGAATTATGTGCCCAATTTCCCCCCTGAGCCGCGTTGCAAATTGACTCCTAAGTGTCCCGTGAAACGGCTGCATAATTTGCGCATTTGAGAAGCGGCGGCAGGAACGGGGCTGGGAGCCGGGTGCTTTGCTTTGCTTCCTTCTCCGCCTCGCTCGGTTTTTCGCCGCTTTTATGGCCAGCTTTCGCCCACCCCGCGACTCTCCCAGGGTTTCATCGCCGGGTCCGTGGGCTCGGCCGCTCTCTGAATACATCAGCCCTCCTGTCCCGTCTTGAACGGCTCCAAGAAGTGAAGTTTTGCAGCTCTCACCTCTCCGGGCACCAGACCCAAGGCCACGGGCCCTTCCCACACCCAGAGCCCTGCTCCAGCCCCAGGAGCCTCGATGAGGATGCGCAGCAGCTGGCCCTGGTCTCCCGAATCCCACTGCATTTTCCCATTTGCTTTGCTGGGGTGGGATCAGACTTTAAGATTCAGATCCCCCTGATTAGGGCAGGCTTTGGATTAGGCTCTGAATTAGGTCAGGCTGTGGGATCGTTCAGCCTCCCAGTTGCTTTGGTCTTTCCCTCCTGCATCTTTCCTGGGGCACAGCTGAACTGGAGCCACCCCGGCCAACGCGCAGCTGGTGCTCAGGAACCAAAGGGCGAGTGACACACGCGACACAGGGACAACCACCGCAGCCCAGCTTCGAGCAGCCCCTGTCCCTCCTCGGTCCTTGCACCCAGTGCAGGACCCTCAGGAAGGCGCAGTCGTCGCAGGCACCGCATAGCGCCGAGGCACCGCTTCCATCTGAGCTTTTTTGGGGGGAGAAAGGCCTTAGCGAGGAGCCAGAAAGTCCTTGAGCACCAACAGTGGTGATGAGCGATTTCCCATGAAGTTTAACCCATTTCTCAAGTCAGGAACGGCAGCCGTCCCCTCTGCGCCGAGTGGCGTTTTGAGCGGCTCCGAGTCCTTCCAGCAAATGAAAAACTATTAGTAAACGGAAGCAGTTTTAATGAAAACTGACCCATTTTTGAATGCCACTTCTCCTCCCACCTCAGGAATAGTCTGTGCCAGAGTTTGAGTGAAATTAGGTCATTGTTGAACAAAGGTCATGAAAGAACATGAAAACCTTTTCAGTGGGAAACCCCAGATTTTATGGCTTTTTGTGGAAATCCCCTGCCAAAACCAAGTTATAAACAGAGTGAGTGACAAAAAAGTACATGGAGCAAACCATCCCTGCATTTACCCGTTGTTCCCAGTTGGGTGCTGTTAAAAAATCCAGCTTGAACCAACGGCAGATTTCACCCCTTCTGAACTTGCAGTGAGTTTCGGGGAGAAAAAGAAGAGAACCTGACTTTTGTTTCCTACTAAATCTTCGCATCCTTCAAACCTGGCCATTGCTGCTCTGCTGCAGGATGGGGATATGGGTGTCTGTCCCCAGCGACCTGGGAGCTCAGGAGCGCGGGCAGGGAGAGCTCGGCTGTGCCTCTGATTCAGCCCAGCACAGAAGCACATACTCCCACCCCATTGACTTAGCACTTAAACACCCGCCTTGCTGAATCAAAGCCCTCTTACAGTAAATACTCACTTCGCTTTCACAACCGCCATCTGATGACCTAATCCCTGCCCAGTTCCCTGGGAAGGGATTGCAGAGGCAGCACCTTTCTGCAGAAAACCAGCATGGATGAGTGCCAGGTTTGGAATCATTGGAAAAAATTTACAAACAAGTAAATAAAAGTGAAAGCTCAGGGTTAGGCTCGCCCAGGAAACTTTTCCAAAGGGCAAAGGACAGTTACGGGGGGCTCCTGTAGGATTAGGGTCCCCCCAATGCCCTCTCAAGCACAGACGAGGTGTGAGCACAAATGGAGCAGCAGCCTGAGAAACTTCTGTCTTTGGTTTCGGGAATGAGCTGGGGGACAAGGAGGCCTGATCCTGCGACAGAGAGAGCTCTGATCCGTTGTTTGACTTGAGTTTTAAAGGCTCTTGTGCGTGCACACACACACACACACACACACACACGCATATACACGTACCTGCAAATGCCAAACTCGGTGCATGTTTTCCTCTCGCTCTTTGACAGAAGTTTGCTCTCACTCGCATCTGGCCTTGCAGGACCAGCTCGCTCCTGCCACTGCCCATCCCTGGCACCACACGTGCCGAATTCAGAGCCCGGTTGCCATCCCGTCCCCACCCGTGGCACCTCTGCAGGGGCCGGGCAGCTGGCCCAAGGGCGCAGCGAGCACGAGCACCGGCTGCACGAGGACTCGTGACACGTGTCCCCGTTGTCCCCACGCTCACTGCTCTGTGGCCCCCGTCAGGATCCCGTGGGGGCTGGCATCGGACCCGGGGATGCGGCAGCGTCATTAAACCAGCGCAAGGCAGCGGAGGAGCCCTCGGTGGGGGAAGCAGCGTGAGAAGCCGAACTCCGGCCCCAAACAAAGCGCTTTTGTGCTCCCGCCGGAGAGCGAGCGGGGATGGCTTCCTGCTGCCCTGCTTTTGGGGGCTGCTTCCCTCTTCTTCCGTGTCCTGTCCCACTGCTGGAGCCAGATCCTGACCTCCAGATCCTTCCTCCAAACCTACGTCTCTGTCGAAGAGCATTGCAACCCCAACACCGGCTGCTTCGCCACCTTTCCCTCTCCTCCTCCTCCTCCCGGCCGTGCCATTAGCATCCTCCCGTGTAAATTTTAATGAATTGTCATCAGACCAAAGTAATCACCAGTCAGCAAAACTTAATTTTACGAAAAGACAAAAAGAGGCTTCGCTCTAATTGATGGAAAATTGGTCGTTTCTTGTCAGGTTATTGTTCATTTCCCGCCTGCTAATGACTCCGCTCCTGCCAGCCGTGCCCGGCCCGGGAGCCCAGCGAGCATCACGGCCGCCCCATGGAGCGGCCCCGGCAGATCTCACCCTAAACAGAGCTGTATGAAACCTGAGATGAAGAGGAATATTTTCATTAATAAACTTCCAAAAGGCAATGGAATGGAAACCTTATCCAGGAGCTAGGACGATGAGCGGGTGTCCTGCCCGGCAGCCCTGGGGGAAGCGGCAGGAGCGATGGGAAGCAGTTTTCATCAGGGCACACAAGCAAACAGTGTCCATAAGAGAGAGACGACCAGGTTTTGGGATGCCTTTCTGTTTTAATCACCCAAGATGAGAGCCAGGTAAACGAGGCTGGAGCCCTGGTGCAAATCTGGCAGAGCTTTGCTGAATCCATGGACTCAGACATCAGAACTGGCTTTTAAGGAGCCAGATGCTGTTCCTTTATCACAATATTCTTGGGTTGGGAAAAAATAGATGGGTAATTTTCTTTACCTTCAAATATCGGCAGCCCAAAGGAAAACAGACCTGCCTTACGCTATCCCAACCACTGTTATTTACGGATCGTATTGCAGTCGTGCCCAGGGACCCCGGTCTGGTCCCATCTTGTTTGGTATCGTCTAAACACACCCGTGGAGTACGTGGAGTCGTGTCCCTGGTGCAAGGCAGCCCCCGGACTCCCCGCGCCGCTCCACGGGCTTGGTCTACACAGGCTATTACGGTAATTTGATAAGCCAGTTCTTCGTGATATGAATCTTCGCCTTCGTTAAAGGGAGGAGAAAAAAAAAAAAAAAAAAGAAACCATCGCATTTTGATGGCTCACAGGGACAGTTCATTAAGCAATCAACTCTTTTAATGAAATATTTCTTTGTTAAAATATTCATTGATCCGCCGCGGTTTTGCGCGGAGAAAGGGAAGGACCGGGTCCCGAATGCTTTTCTGTTGAGTCTTCCCAAGCACGCACTTAGAACAGCGGGCTGGGCCCCGGCACCGCAAGCACGGCCCTTCACACGCCGGCCCTTGGCAGGCACCCTTCGGGCAGCGCGGCCGAGACCCCGGGCCGACACAAGGATCTAGGGCGCTCCGGGTGCTATTTCTGCCCCCTCTTTATCACGTTGTTACGCCCAATGGTGGCTGAGGTTGGACACATCAGGTTTGGGTCTTCTTCGGAGGAAGCAAATGGGGGGATGGCGGAGTCGGCTCTGGTCTGGCTTGGGCGGAGCGGTTTGTGCGGCGGCGGTGGCCGGGTGCCGGGTGGGGACGTCGTGGCAGAGGTGGGGGGAAAGTTGAGCCAAGAGTGAATGGAAATGGGCAACTGCGGAGCTGGCAGAGCCGGTGGCAGTGGGCAGAGTGGGCAGAGGTGGGGAGGGACTGATTCTCCCCGCTGGGCGCGAGGAGATGGAGGAGCCCTTTGCACCCGTGGGGCTTTGTATCCCACGGGGATTTGGCCACATGCGCTGGCCCGGGTGTAAGCGCGAGGAGGAGGGAGCTCAGAGAGCCAGGATGGAGAGCATTGGCAGAAGAAGAAAGAGAGGAGGGAAAAAAAAAATATCAAAGAGTGAGAAATGAACAACTGCAGACAAAGCGCCGAACCTGGGCTCCCCCCTCCTTTCTCAAACCTTACACCATGAGTAATCCCCGCCGCTCGGCACCGTGACGACTCAGACAAGTAGTCACCACGTGCGGGTAAGCATCTCCCCGAAGGAAACAATGCAGACAAACACGGTGAGTGGAGAATGCAGACGTCCTACTCTGGATGAGTAACGTTATTTGAAAAGCAGATAAATGGAAAAAAAAAAAAATAGAGAAGAAGGGAAAGGGAAAAAAAAGCCCAACAAACCCAAGCCGTGGCACATGCCGGCAGGGAGAGAGAAGCCAGGCGTCCTGCGTCGCGGTGTGCTGGTGGCATGGCACGGCACGCAGGCTTCCGAGCGGGGGGCACGGCTCCGTTGGGGATGCCACGGCGCCCCGCAGCAGGGCGATCGGCGGCCCCTCCGCTCGCAGGCTCCTTCCTTCCCTGCGCTGAGGCTGTGCAGGCGCGGAGGGAAATTGGTCACTGTCTGGAGAACCCCCCACGCCACATCCTTTTCTCTGTGTGTGGGAGCAGCACACCCAGGCGCCGGTGTTTTCGCCTCTCCGCTGTTTCTCCTTTAACCATTAGCTCCAGCTCGCTAAAACCCAGCTGAGCCCAGTCTGTCTGACCCTCCTCTGTCTGGGCGAGCCGGGGAAACTGAGGCACGGCACAGCCGCAAGCCAGAAGGGCTGCAAAGCCCCTGCCCGGTCTCCGAGGCTGTGCTTGAGATGCTGCACCCCCTGCAACGTTTTCCCCCACGTCCACCCCTACTCATGCAGCTCCGAAGCAGCGCTGCCAGCCCCCCCCAGGGGGTCGGGATCCCTTCTCCCTAGGGGGCTGCTCGCCTGGGGAAGCGCCACGGGGCTTTTTGGCCGAGGGCAGTGGGGGCAGGCTGGCCGGGGCAGGGGGGGGAGTGATGCTGGACCCCAGGCAGCCAGCAGCCTGTCGCTTTAAAAGGGAGCCAGGAGCTTCTCATCACTTACAGTAACTCTGTGCATCATTTCTTTGCCTTACGCAAGAGGCGAGCGGGGTCCAAGAGCTCGGCGTCGGCCACGGCCCCGCCGGCACGTCCGGGCAAAGCCGGATTCCTCCGGGCGCTCGGCGGCCTACGAACGTGGGCTGAGCGGGGCACGTGGCCACGCCGGCGTCCTCCCTCGAGGGCTCCGGGGGTCTCCTTGGAACCCCCGGGTTCACCAGCCCCGTACCAGCCCTGGATGCAGCGCCCTGAGCCGGGGGCTTGCCCTGGGCGGGGGCTGGTCCTGCGCCCTTCGCCGCTCGCCCGCTGGTGGGTGCATCCTGCGGCGATGCCCGGGAGAGCGGCCGGGTGCGAACGCTGCCGAGATGAACCCCGGGGTGGTTCAGCCCCAGAGCCCGGGGGGGAGGCGAGGGAGCGGGTGGAGGGCTGGGGTCTGGGCACTGCCGGGCACCGAAACTTCACAGGGTGAACTGCAAGAACCGCATGCAAATGGTTGGTGTATTTTGGGTGGAAAAACAGCTTTTCTGCTCATCTGTTGAAATTTCCACCTTGGAAAGGATGGGAATTTGGGGCTTAGCTGTGTCAATGCACAGTTCCCTCCCCAAAATGCTGCTCTGGAAGGGAAAAAGTAACTTTCTTCCCTTGCTCTTCCTGTTTTCCCATTCCCAACTTTCTTCCTTCTCTTCTTTATGTTTTTTTCTTCGCTTTGACTTGAAAGAAGGAGGGAGAGAATCTGAGACAAGGCAGGAAGCAGAGGAGTTCAGGGAACTCGTTCACATCATCAAATGCAGATTTTTCAAACGAGCATCTTTAGGAAAAAAGAAAAAATCAAAAACAAATGAGATGTTCTCCACCACCCATACGCCAGAAATGGCCAATCTGTGGCAAACGGGCTTTGGATTTGGCTCAGAGAGGACTTTCCTGGAAGAAGGAGGGTGCTGCCTGGTTCGGCGCTGCTTTGCCTTGAGTGGGATTTAGGACAAACCTAAACTGACCTTTTCCATGGAAGATTTCAGCTGTCAGTCTTGTAGCAAACTGAGAACGATTCCATTCCAGGCAAGCACCGGATCAAAAACCTTCGGATGAAAATTATAACTTTTTAAAGATTTTCAATATTCTGGTTAGAAAAGCAGATACTTTCTGGAGGAGAAAAAAACACTTTGCCAGGAAAAACAATTTCTGACAGAGAAGAGTTTGGGGATCGAACACAGAGGCATAAGAGTGAGGATGAGTTTGGAAGAGCTGGAATGTGTAATTTTCCTAGAAGAGATGACAGACGCTGGGTTTGGGACCCGTCACTTACCCCACACTAACTCCTGGTCCTCCAGCTGCGTGTCTCAGCGCTCTGTAACCAGACATTATGTGAAATGTCTAATCCAAGAGCTCTAAATCCTGTGCCTCTGTTACACCCTTTTGGAGGTGATACGTGCCCGAAGCTTTGCCTGTTGCAGAACAAAAGGAAGTTTTTCCCTTTTTTCCCCTCTCTCGCTCACTTTTTGGGGGGTTTAGTGCTGTAGCACAAGCACCCGTGGTCTTTCTTGCTGTCACCCCCCTGGGAATACCCCAGCCATCCCTGCAGTGTCCCCGATGTCCCCACAGCCGTCGGCTTTCCAGCTGTGGCAGGAGCGAGGTGGTCCCTCGGAGACCAAACCCCACCGAGCGAGGTGCTGACACCCTGACTGAAGCCCAGTCAAGCCACGTCTCCTCACCCACATTCCTGCTCACTCCAATTTTTTTTTTTCCCTGGCTGACGCAGACGAACAAAGAGGGATCTTTGGGCCACGCTCAATTCACAAACTCCCCTTGGCGGAAGGCTGCCCGTGTCTTTTTGTGCAAATCCTTCCCGCTCAGATGCTATTTGATGTCTTCAAAGGGGCTATTCTTGTGCTGAGAAAGGAGGGCGAGCGCAGGTTTGATGAGGCTCGTCACTCAAAGCTATTTTTCACTCAGAAAAGTGGCTGTTTGGGATTAAAAAAAATATATATATATTCTGTTTTTCATAGGCTGATGTTCAGGTGAATAACTCGTAAAATCAGAACACTGGGTAACAGGGTGTGAATTTGGGGAGGCGAACAGGAAAACAGCTTTTACGTATCTGGGAGGGAAAAAAAACTCCTTGAACCCACAAAAATGCCTGAAGAGAATCCTCTCGGCCGAGCAAGGGGCAGGCAGCGACTTGTGGTGCCTACGTTTGGCTGCTGCGGGTCAAGGCCACCTCTGGGAGCGATGGAGGGGCCGGGGAGGGCAGCGAATCTCTGCGGGGCTGCCCCTCTGCAAGCTCATCACACGGGTCTCGGAGCTGCCGACACTTCACGGGTTTGCGATGTGCCAGGAGGGATCTGGTCTGAGCTGGGGGGAGTCGCAGCTGTATCGCTCCCCACGGGGTACCCAGCCCTGAAATGGTTTGGGGTGTCCCGTAGCTCCGAATCCTGAGCGCAGAAAGGGTTGAGCAAAAGTGTTGAGCACTTCCCCCCCTTTTGAAATGCCTTCTTTAAAATTTCCCTTCTGAGTGAATAAATAGCTAAATAAAGGAAAAAATAAAACACCTTCACGACAGTGGCTGCGGGGTCCTGGGAGGTCCGGTGGGCGATGCTGCGGGACGCAGAGCCAGCCCCGCTCGGCCACCCTGGCCACGGATCCGAGGGGTCACCCAGTCGCCTTCCCTTGGCTCATCCGCTGGAGGCTGGAGGGTGGCGGGGAGGGGAGGGAGAGCTTGTGCCACGCCGTGGATGCCAGGCTGGGTGTTCAGGGGGTGCGGAGCATCGAGCTGCCCTGCTCACAGAGGGCTCCTGCCCAACCCCGGGGGCTGCCTGCGCCGCGTCCGACCCTTGCAGGAAATCCCCCGCCTGCGATGGAGAAAACGCCGCCGAAGCCGGGGAGCACGGAGAGGGCTGGCTAGAGGTTTTTTCATCTGGTTTTTCATCGCAAGGGAGAGGGGAAAGCTGTCCCTGCCCGAAGGAAAGCGAGCTGGCAGGATGCAGAGCCCTCCCCTGCCCGCAGCACGGCGGGGCCGGTGCACCCCACTTCCGAGAAACGGGTCCTGGGAGGCCTCTTCCAAGAAAGTCGGGCTCCCGCCACCAGGACCTGATTCTGCAGATGTGGGTGTGCAGCAAACGCTCCTCCGATGGGAGCCCCGGAGCTGCCTGAAAACAAGCTGAGCCCTCTGGAAAATCCCAGGCCTGCAAAAGGGTTGGGTTGAGACCGGGGTGTAAGGCCAGGCACAGCCGAGGAGCCAGTCCAGCACTCGCAGCCGGCCCTGCCCTCGCCCTCCTCCTGTCTGTCCCCTCAAGGGAGGATTTTTTGGGGAGCGAAACCGATGGGTTTGCTGGGATCTTTGCTGCGGCCACCAGAGCTTGTAGCTGGGGGGAACCAGCTTTTCCATTGCACAGAAGTTCGCAGGCACAGACTTTTCGTTCAAGAAGAGATTATTTTTTTAAAAAACAGTTTTCCTGTAAAAAAATTACATTATAGGAAAAAAAAAAAATCCAGGTGGGTTGAAATATTTTTCATTCCAATTTCACCTTTTAAAACTGTTTTATCTGTCCATAAAATGGAAATTTCAAAAAAGGTACTTTTAAATTAAAAAAAAAAGGAAAACGTAGCATGGTCACGCTTAGGTGCTGTTGAAACATAACTGGCTTCGACACTGTGCGAAAAACTTTAGTTGGCTCCTTCCACGTGAGATTCAGAACATCCGTCCCCAATCCGCACAGGTGGGAACGTCACCTCCCAAACTGCTGCTCCCAGCCCTCCCCTGCAGCTGGTGGCATCTCCCTGTCCTGCTTGGAGGTGGCCCCGGCACCTGGGCGATGCTTTGGGGTCCTGCACCTGGGCGATGTTTGGGGCGGAGGTTTGGGGCCTCTGTCCAGGTGTTTGGGTCCGGCAGCTGGCTGCTGGTTTGGGTCCAGCACCCTGACACGGGCTCTGCTCCCCCAAGGCCTCCGGGGACCCTCTCTGTGCGGGTGGGGTGGGATGGCAGGGTGTGACAGAGCCGGGCTGGGGGCTGCTGGGGTCACCGGCTCAGCACCTTGCCTGTAAGATGGGGTCAGGGACCCTCCATGCGCACTGTGGGTGGAGGTGTGTGTGTGTGTGTGTGTCCCACCACCCCACAGCTGCCCGCTCCCCCGTGCCTCAGTTTCCCTCCCGCCACCCCCCCACTCCCCCCCCCCCCCCCCCCAGCCACAGGGCATCGCTGTGCTCCGGGGACCAAACTCAGCAGAAACCAATTAGCGCAAGCACTAATGAGCAAAACGCGGGGGGTGGGGGAGAGGGGAAGACGCTGGGGCGCGTCGCACTGGAGCGGGGGGGGGGTTGTGCTGGGAGTGGGGACACCCCCCCCCCCCCCCCCCAAAAAAAAAAAAAAAAAAAAAAAGGGCGGGCAGGGGCTGAGCCCCCCCCCTTCGCCGGCCGGGGGAGGAGGGAAGGAGGGGGGGGGGCGGGCGGGGAAAGCGGCTGCACCTGCTTTAGAGGAACTATGGTAGGGCGGCCGGCGCCCGCCCCGCGCCGCCGCGCCCGCGCCGCCGCCGCCGCCGCCGCGCCGAGCCGGACCTGAGCGCGGCGCGCACGGCCCCGGCCCGGCCCCGGGTGCCCGCGCTCCGCTCGGCCCGGCGCCGCCCAGCAGCCGCAGCAGGACGCCAGGGGCGGCGGCGGCGGCGCCGGTGCCCGGGAGCACACCCCCCCCCCCCTCCTCCTCCTCCCGCCGCCCCCCGCCATGCCGTGCCGTTCCTAAACTCGCAGCCCCGCCGCGGCCGCCCCGTCGAAGTTTGGGGAAGGAGGAGGAGGAGGAGGAGGAGGAGGAGGAGGGGGGGGGGGTGCGGTGGTGGGGGGGGTGGGGGGGTGGGGGGCGGGCGGGGGGCGGTGAGAGGAGGCGCGGCCGCATGCCCGTCGTGGATCCCGGCGTTCGGAGCGACCAGGTGGGTGAGAGCGGAGCGGGACCGGGCGGGAGGGTCCGTGCGGGTCTCCGGTCCCCGCACCCACGGGGGGGTGGGGGGGTGGGGGGGTGCGCGTTGCCCACCCGCCCCGCCGCTGCTTGTTGCCGGCGGAGGGGGGTTTCGGGACGGGGCCCCTCTGTACCCACCGGCAGGTGTGGGGCGGGCGGGGGGCGCCGGCTGTGTGTGTGTGTCCGTGTGTGTGTGTGTGTGTCCGTGTGTGTGCGTGTGTGTGTCCGTGTGTCCCTCCCCGCCCCGGGAGCGGGTCCGTCCCCCCGCGCTCGGCCGCGCCGCGCTCGGAAGTTTGTTGCGGCGCCCGGACAAAGGGAGCGGGGGCTCGGTGAGCCGGGGGGGCGCGGGGTCCCCGCGGCGGGGGGGTGGGGGGTGTCGGGGCTCAGGGCGCACCGGGGAGGGGGGGTCCCGGTGCTTGCGGGGTCCTCGCTGCGCCCGGGGCAGCCCCGGCGGCGGGCGGGTGCGAGGGTCTCCGCCGCCCCCGCCCCCCCCCCCCCCCCCCCGAGGCGTTTCGCCGGCGGGGAGCGGAGCCCCCCCTCCTCATTGGGGGGGGGTGGGGGGGTCGGGCACCGGGAAACTTGCGCTGCCGGTGCCGGATCCAGATCAGCTTCTGCTCCGGCGCCTTGGGGTCCCGCACCCCCAGGAGCGGCGCTTCGTACCGGGCGGGTTTTAGCCGGGGGGTTGGGGGGAGCACGGCAGCCCCTGCCCTGCCAGACGCCCCTGGGCTCCCTTTGTTGCTGCTTCCCATTTCTACACCCCCCCCCCCTTTTTTTTTTTTTTTTGTTTTTTCCTCTGGCAGTTTTGTTTTAATTCCGGCTGCTTGGGGGGGGGGTTGGGTGGGTTCCCCCCCCCACTGCATTTTAACGCAGCCCCAGCCCCGCAGCTCTGTGCCGGGGAGCGGCCCAGCGGGTGCCGTTGCCTCCTTTGAGATAAATAAGTAAAGTCAGCCCCAAGTTTTGAAATCGCTGGGAGAAGCTGCCGCCGTCCCCGTCAACCTGCAGCCAGCCCGGCCGTCGCTCCGGCAGCGCCCTGGGAAATCCTCCGCCGTGTCTAAAAAAAAAAAAAAAAAAAATAATAACCCCAAACTGCCAGGTGAGGGGCGAGGAGGACGAATGCAGGGCTTCGGATGGAGCTGGAGAATGTTCCCAAGAAATACCCCCAGGTTTGGATTCTGGAGGCGGGGGTGGGTTTACGGTAACCGGCTGCGCGGCGGAGCCCTGCCCTGCGTTTCCACCGTGCCTGCGTTTCACCCGGCTGCGAAGTTTGAAGAGGCTTTGGTGTGGCTTTGTTTGGAAGGGGAGCGAGGTTGGGGGTTTGTTGGCTTTGTTTTGTTTTTTTTTTTTTCCCAAAGGTTTAGGGGGGGGTCTTTATAACCTCGATGCCCGCTGCTTGCGGGAGGTCTCGGCGGGCTGGCTGGGACCCCGCCGGCAGCGGCTGCTAATAAGACCAGCAATAATAATGCGTTTGGAAAGAGGTTTTTTTTTTTGATCGTGGAGCTGTCTTCTGCTGGGCGTTCAGAAATTCCCGGGCAAATAGCGAAGCTGGCGGTGGGTCGTTGGGAGCCCCGAATCCGCCTCTTCCATCCCGTTCCCACCCCGGTGTCCGCCGTCGTTGCGAGATGCTCTCCCAGCCCTGGCGCTGGCAAAGTTCAGATATTTCTATTCTTCCCTGATCCATCTCCCTCGGCTGGGTGATAAACAAACGCGCCTCTGTCTCTTCTCCCCTCTCCCCCTCTTTCCCACTAAAAAAGGCACTTCAGAAAGTGCTGCGTTAGCAGCAGATTGCTCTGAATATTTCTTTTGGTGGTGGGAAATCTGTTTTGAGTTGGCAGGCGCGTTTCGAAGGTGTGTAGAGGAGAGAACAAGTGGAGCGTAATTGGTTTTTCTTTTTCCATTTGGGAGTGATTCCTTTTTTTTCCCTTTCTCCTTTTTTAAAAAAAAAATAAGCAGAGGGCTGTCTCTCTCCCTCTCTCCCCTCCTCTGCACTTTTTAATACAAATAAAAATGCGGGAAAGCAGGAATAATTCACAGGCATCTGCAAACTGCACTTTGCTCGGAGCAGTGGTCGGTTAAGTGCCCGCTTTGAAAACTTGTGCTGGGATTTTTTTTTTTTTTCCTCTTCTTAATATAGTCCTAGAGGAATTTGTGTCCGAATTCCTCCCCGGGATCACTCCTCGGCTTCAGGCAGCTCTTCCATCCCCATCAGTCTTGCTGGGAGACCGCGATACCCAGAGATTTGCCTTTTACCACACTCGGAACCAACTTAGCATCAGATTAAGACCTCACTTTTCCGCAACCATTGTAAAGCTGTGGGGCATACAATAAAAATGTTATTCGTTTCTGTATTAAAGGGTTGGGTTGGTTTTAACCCAAACCAGAAGTAGGATTTACTTTTACAAATTTCTTCTTGTGTGTTAAAAATTTACACGAGAAATGTGTTATGCTGGAGAACAGGCATTTGATGTTAAATCAACCCAACATGTGTCGTGCACAGGCGGGGTGACCCTAGTCCTGGTGTGTTTGCGTGGACGTGTTCCCTCCCTGTGTGCCCAGTTTAAGTGTGGCGAAGTCTTGGGCTCTTGTGAAATCTTAACTCTTAATTTTTTTATTTTTTTTTTTAATTTCCACCCCACCTTAAAGTCCAAAGGAAAAAAAAAATATCCAACTAGTCCCCAGGGGTGGGTGGATGGAGAAAATAATCGGATTTGGAAAAATTACTGCATTCCCCCCTTTTTCTTTTGGGGTTTTTTGTTTGTTGTGTGTGTTTTGTTTTGTTTTGTTTTTTTTTGTTCCCCCCTTCCACATCGCTTAAATCAAACTGAGAAGGGGGGGGATACATGGGGGAGAAGGGACAAAATTCCCTGTGCCGAGCCAGGGAGCTTTTGTCAGGGCTGCGAAGCTCTCGGTGGCTCCGGCTCCTGCTTTTCTCCTGCCCTTTGTGGTGCCGGGGCTGGGGGCGAGGCAGGGAAGAGCCTTCCCGAGCCCTCCCGCTCCCTCTGCTTCCAGGCATGGTCAGGAGCCCCTGTTTCGAGATGCTTCCTGGGGTTTTGGTGGTTTGTTTTTTTTTAAAATTTCAATTTATTAGTTGTTGTGGTTTTCTTTTTTGTTGGGGGTTCCCCCCAATCCCAAGCCCCTTCTGCCGGGGTGTTTGGTGTGGGGATGGGGATGCCGCCGGGTCGAGCATCGCTCCCGTGATAAAAGCCAAAAACCGCTCCGGGAAACCGGCCCTGCGTCGTGCAGCGCGAAGTTGGACTCCGTGGGGAGGGGGGGAAAGTGCAGGAGAACGGGATCGGTGTGGAAAATCGCCCCCCTTTAACCTGTGCACCCCGGGGATGTGTCGCCCGGTGGGGTCAGGGGGAGCGGGTACCCCCCGCTCGCCGGTTTGGGGAAGGGGGAGGCAATGCAGAACACCCGGGTGAGGGGAGGGCTGGGACTTGATGTGCCGGGGGGGGCGCAGAAGGGGGAGCAAACAGAGCGAGATGAAATAAAACGGATTAAAGTTGCTGCTGGGGGAAGGCGGGGAGGGGGCTGATACTCAGCCCTGAAAAAAAAAAATAAAGTAATAAAAATATCTGTAAACGCCGCACCCAGCCCTGGTCACCTCCCTAAAAAGTCGGGTGACTGTAGGTTTTATGTCCTCCTCTGGAAAGGGAAGAACAGGGTGTTTAGTGGGGGGGGGGGGGGGGGAAATCTGTGCAATGTATAAAATCAAGTGACACTAAAATATCTACTCTGGGCCCTCGCCCTTTCTCTCCTAATAACCCGGCAGGAATGCGAGTGCACTCAGTTGTGAAGTTGCTGCCCGGAGAGCCCGGGAGCTTTTCTTTTCTGCCGCTGGAGAGGGGGATGCTTTGAGTCTGCTGATGTTTGTGTCTCGCTGGGGGAAAGGGGGGGGCCAAGGCTCTGGCTTTCAGGTTTTTCTCTCCTTTTATTTTTTTTTTTTTCTCGCCCCTTTTTTCCTCTTTCCTTGGTCCGGCGGAGTGGGTGGAAGGGGGGAGCGAGGCCGGAGGAGGAGAGGTGCGGTGCTGGGTTTGTCTTTGTAGCAGCAAGGTGGGGGGCGAGCTGTGCCCCCAGCCAGGGCTGGTTCTTCCAACTGGAGAAAGGCGGGAGAGCCCAGAGGTCCCCGGCTTTTCTTTTGCTCATTTAAAAATAATAACGCATTTATGGCTCTTTGCATCGCGTTTCCCGCTGCGGTGTGGGGTTTGGTAGCCTGGAGTATTTGGGGAAATTCTCTTCTTGATGGAAGGGAGAGCTGGGGTGGGTTTTCCCTCGTTGTCCCCCTTCCCCATGGTGGTTTTGAAGCAAGGGAGAGCCCCCAGGGTTGTGGCTGGCAGGTGGTTTGTGGAGGTCTCAGGGGGATGCTCCCCGCTTCTCGCACCCCAGCATCTCCCCGGGTGTGCGGGGGGGCTCCCACCTCCTCCTAGGGGGCCATCCTGGGTTTATCCTCCGCTCTGCACCAGGGCTCCCAAAATGACCCAGCCACTGCCTCGGCATCACCTGCCGCTTCTGGAAGTGGGAACTTGAAATTCCCCGTCCCGTCCTCTTTGATTTCCAGCTCCTCCGGTGCGGCCGTGGGGGTTATGCGGGGTGAGGGGTCTCGGTCCTGCCCCGGGAGGGCTGCACCGTGGGCATCTTCCGTGGGACGAACTCTGCGTTGGCAGGAGAGGGAAGGAAAAAGGGGGGAAATAAAACTGCAAATGCGCTTGGAGCTCGGAAACCCGTGTGTTTGCCTCGGAAGATGTAAAAAATCCTCCACGTGCCACTTCTGGAGACCCCGATGAGCCCGAGAGAAGCGCGGGGATAGCTTCTCGCTTGGAAATAAAACCAGGGGCCGTGACATCCGCTTTGCGGCGAGTTGCCGTCTGGCTTGTGACCCTGTCGGGCTGGCCCTGCTCGCCTCTCCAAGTGGCCACGGGGGCTTTGGCCAGTAAAGCTCGTTCCTCTGCCAGCTGCTGGGAGAGCGGCGTGGGGAAGGACTCGCACCCATTTTATCATCTTGCAAAACCTTCCCCCTCCCCCTGCTCGCTGTGCTGCACCTTTTAAAGTCAAATATAACTTGTAGATCAAGATGGGGCTTTGCACAGCTTGAAAAACTTCCTAATTTTTTTTTTTTCCCCCGCTGTTGCAAGTGTTTGTTGTGTAAAACACAGTGAAGACGCTGCTTGAGGGTTGGTTGGGTTTTTTTTTAACTTTTCCTAATTTAAACCCCTTTTGGCAATCGCATAGACAAGTCTCTACGATAAAACATGTTGCTGGTAATCAGACTGCCCGTGACACAAACGTGTCTGCAAGTGGAACGGCGTCAGGGAGAGGGAAGAATGAAGCGGCGGCGGAGGAGAGCTGCTCCCTTCGGAGGTCGTCAACGCGATGCTGCGGAGGAAAACGCAACCCGTCCGTCCGCCGTGTTTTTATTTTATAAAAGATCCTGCTGGAGGAGAGATTAGATCTGGGGACGGAGCTGGAGGGAAGTCATTAAGGGATTACGATGCCTTGCGCCGGCAGCACAGACGCGGGCACGGGGCTGTAACGGCACCTGGACACCCCGGCCAACAAGCCCTGCGTGTGCGAAGCGCTTGGCTCGGGGAGTTGGGATCCTCGAGGAAAAAAAGAATAACGCTTGCAACCTGCTCTGCCGAGCGGTTAGCTCGGGTAAAGCGAGCTGGTGTCGGCGTTTGCCGGCCCCAGGCGACACTGGCCGCCTGGCTCTCGTACCCTGGCAAGTTGGCAGAAAGTCTTTTTGCGGCGTGTTCCGGCAGAAACCCTCCTCCTGCGCCGCCGTCGCCGGGTCCGGGTTAGCAGCAAAAACATGCTTCTGTTTTAGCAAAATACGGAGCGGAGGGTGGCTGTGGGAGGAAATTTCACCCGGTCCCGACTCTGCCGGGGGTCCCTGGGTGTGTTTATCGGAAGCGAGAGGTGTGATAATAAAAACTTTTTTGGGGGCAGATTGCTTTCGAAACCATGGAAAGGTGCAAAAAAAATACATTAAGGTACTAGAGGAGGAAAAAAAATCCCATGGGGAGGCCCTGGTTTGGAGGTGATTTGGAAGCTGTTTGTTCTGCCTCGCTCGTGGAGATTATTCTGCCTCCTCCACGTGACCAGCTTTGGTGGGGAGCTGGCACCGGCCAGCCGAGAAACCGCGGATGGGGTTGGGGAGCAACAGCCCCCCCAGGGAGGAGGAGGAGGACCCCTGCGCGATGGGTATGTGCTCTGTGCGTGGTGTGCGGGCTGTTTGGCAGCTCCCAAGGCTCGGGGCGATGCCGTCCCCGGGGGTGTTTTTTGCTCAGGCACCGATGCTCCCGTTTGAACAAAACACGGGGCTGTGGCCGGGATGAGCCGCTCGCTGGGAGCGGGCGGTGTTGAAACAACTTATTTCAACACACCTTTGCGAGGTCGCTGGTGGAGCTGGGTTTATCTAGTGGGATTTAACTGTGCCGCGGCTAATAAAGGCATAAAACGCCAACGGTGCCATCCAGGGCAGCGAGTGCTTCCCACGCGCTTGGGCAGGGCGAGCAGAGCGTCACGCCGCAGGGTCGCCTTGGGGGGCCGGGAGGCATCGAACCCCTGACCCCGACCCCTCCGGCCGTTCACTTGCTTGCTCCGAGTCTTGGTTTATTCTACAAGCTGTAGGTTTTGAGGGATTTATTTTTATTTTTATTTTTTTTTCTTTTTGCCTGCTCATTGTGAATCTGTGAACGGGGGACTGTCCTTTATTTGTTGGCCTGTAGTGAGGTCTGCGTGGGGACCACCTAGGAGAAGCTGTCATGGGCTTGGTAAAAGATGTCTTCAGCCCTAGAAAAGGAGGATGGCGGAGAAAGGCTCGAGGTAGGTTGCTTAATGCAAAATAGAAGGCTAGGACTCGTGCTCATGAGCAAAGGATAAGATGTGCCAGGATCCCAGGAGCATCTCCTCCTTCTGGTGGCCCCTCAGCTTTGGATCTCTGCCTGCACGTTGTCTGCTGTGGCCCATGAGCGGGAATGTGTTTGCCCAGTCACTTCGTGGCCCAATGGGTGGCTCAGTCGTGTGCTGGAGCTTGTGCTGGGCTCGCGGCTCGGTTCCTGCCACCCGTCACATGCCGGGGTCGTGGCGCGTCGGTTGGGTTGGCCGCCGTGGGATGGAGTTCCCGGCAGGGGCCGTCTCGCTTTGGCCACATGGTCTTGGGTGCTGCTGGGAGGATGCTCCTGGCTGCAGGACTGTCTCCAAAGCCCACTGGGACATGGGGCTTTGGGGGCACCTTGGCTCCCGGCTTGTCCAGTGGCATCACCCCCAGCTCCCAGGGGATGGAAATGCCTGGCTGGGAGGGCAGGGACGTCTCGCTGCCTGCTGGGGCAGGGGGAAGATGCCCCACTGCAGTCCTGGGCAAAAAGCCTTGGGGCTGTTTGGGGCTTGGGGTGGTCACAAGGGGGTTGGAGAAGCCACCCCTGGCCCCTGGGCAAGAGGGACGACTTACAGCAAGAACCACCTGTCAGAGATGAAGTTTATTGTTCAGCATCGGGAGTTTTTGGCTGAACTAGACCAGGGTTTGGGCAGGGGTGGTGGGCAGAGACCTTGTATTGAGGAGTGAAAAAACCCTCTCCCATGGCCTGGGGCTTCCCGTGTGGTGTCGTGTCCCCTCTGGGTGCCACTTGCCCAGCTGTGTCCTGGCAGCCACCTTGCCATGGAGCTGTGTGGCACCGGGAGCCCTTCTGCAAGGGCTGCACCGGCTTTAGGGCTTCTCTGACTGGAAAAGCTCACCCCAAAACTCACTGTTTCTGAGCACAGTGTAGAAACAGTGCGGGACCCTGGTGCCTTGAACAAAACCAAAACACCCTTTAACAACCTGTGATTTTTTTTTTTTAGTTTATTTTTTTTCCTTGGACATCTCTCCCCGTTTTCCCAAGGGAGCTCTGCATGCCCAGCAAGGGGCCAGCACTGCTGAGCATCCTGTGGTCCCGCATCCCTCTCCCAGCTGCGATGGGCAGGAGGAGGTGGTGAGGCGCTCTGTGCCACCGAGAGGGTTTCCCGGCTGGTGGCCGTCACCCAGCAGGCTGGGTCCTTCCTCCAGAGTCCAAAGTTCCCCTGGCCGATCCCTCCTGGCTGCAGCCAGACCTGGTGGTGGGAGGGAAATTCCCCAGAGCGCGGGGTAACTCAGATCTGGAATACAAATACGGCATCGTTGGGCCTATTAAAAAACGGAAGAAGGAGAGAAAATAAAGGTGGGGTGGGGCGGAGAGTGCCCCGTAACTTTTGTGGCAGGAAATGTGGATTTTGAAAATGTGCTGTGCCGGGCGTAGCTGCAAAAACCCCTTATTTTGCTGAGGTGGACTTGGGTGGGGGCAAAGCCGGGGCTTTTATAAAGTGCCATTTCCAGTTTTGCTCTTCTCCGGGGTTGTTTCCGAAGTATTTAGGCATTTCCCTTTGACTCCCCAACCCGCTTTCCGTGCAGTGAAGTCGCTTCCCGACCGGAGCGGTGCCGTTTTTATTCTGCATTTCTGCAGCAGGGTCCCGGTGGGATGTGGTTTGGTTTATAGGCAGGGGAGGGTCTCCCCCTCCCCATCTCCTGCTCATGCTGCTGCGCCCCGTGCTTGGCTTCGGCTCTGCCGGGAGCGGGGTTTGGGGAGCCAGGCTGTGACCGCTCCGCCTGGCACAGATGTTTGCCGTTAATAAATTAAAACCTCAAAATCGACGAGATTTCTCATTTCGAAAACAAAAGGGGTGTTTGTCCCCTGCTGTGTGGGTAAATCTGGGGCTGGGGGGAGGAGGAGGAGGGTGCTGCTGTGCGTCCCATCGCTCCCTATTTGTCTCAGCCTCGCGGCACCCAGTCCAGGGCACTCGTGCCTTGCTTCTGCCCCCCTCAGCGGGTCCCATTCCCATCCTTCCGACCCCCCTGGCGCTGGGGGTGGTGGGTTTGTAGGGTGCCGCTGGCGCGGGGCGGGGGGTCTGGGTTTGATAGTGGAGCTGTTGCTGCTGGGTACGAGGCGAGAAGGCGGCGAAGGAGAGGAACGGGCAGGCTGGGGTGCGTGGGGCCGGGTCCTGCACCCGTGCGAACCTGACGGGGGTCGGAGCTGCCCTCCTTTCCCCAGCACACCCCGATGGATGGGGGTGAAACCACCGAAAGTGTGCGGAGAAGTGTCCTGGGAAGGGCTCCGGAGCTGCTGCGTGGGGGGGTGCTGGTGCTTCGGCAGGGGGTCCCCTCTGTCCTCGGAGCTGGGCTCGTTCGCCTCCTGGGAGGGGGTCGGGATGAGGTGCTCCCTTCTTGGGTGCCTGCAAAGATCCAGCAGATCCTGTGTTACATCAACAGGGGGGGTCAAGTTGTGGTTTTGGACATCACACCCGGCTGATGGAGTCCTGGGGGATTCTCGGGAGGATTGGGGGGCGTGGAAGGATGGAGTGGAAAGTTCCCTGATGTGCACTGGGCGCAGGGGGACCTGGATTTGGTTTTCCTCACTTTCTGCCCCCTCTGTGCAGGGTTTCTGCCCCCTCTGCGCAGGGTTTCTGCCCGGGGCAGGGACGTGGGGGATGCAGAGCGTGGGGCATCGCTGCTGCGTACAGGGTGGGTGAGCAAGTGTCAGCCCCCAGGTGACCCTCGAGGGCTTGTCCAGCCTGCGGAGGTATCTGTGCAGTCTTGGGGAAAATCCGCCCAAATTTGGGGTTTGATGTGCGTGTTGGGGAGGGGAGATGCCCAGTCAGTGTGCTCATAAAACAGGTAAAGGAAAATGTCCTAAAATCCATCCTGGCCGAGGGATAGGGGCGTGAGCTTGCTCGAGAAACCCCGGTAAGGGATTTCTGGCCAAGCTCCGCTCCCGTGGAGAGATAGGAGGCTCATTTCATCCCTCTTGCCATGGTGACAGGCGGAAGATTTGTGCTGAAATTTGGGTCTGAGGTTCCCTGGCTCTTCCGCTCACCCCAGTGCTGCAGGGACCAGCCCAGCCCCTCTTAACGGGTCTCTGCCTGCCCTGAAGGATGCTCGGGGCTCTCCGAATGCAGTGGGCAGGTCGGGGTCAGTCGTTCCTTCCTCGGCGCAGCTCTGTTCGAGTTAGTCATGCTTTTCCTTTTAAACTAGGTTTTTATTTATACCTAGCGTGGCAATCTGCTTTTAGGGCCTGTTTCAAAATCCCTTGAAGTCTTTTTCCTTGATGCTGGCAGGCTTGAGCCCTGAACAAATGTCCTTTTCCCTGGGAAGCGGAGCTACGGCTCTGAATCTGGGTCAAACTATGGGGCTGTCGGAGCAGCCTGTGTCCACGGATCAGACGCTGCCTTGTTCCCACACCACGCAGGTATTGCACCGGTGCTGACACGAGCCTCGCTGGCTGTGTGGCTGGGCAAAAGCAGTGCTTGGAGCGATTTCCCACGGGTTATAGAGCTGGTGGTTTTAAAATACTCTCTGATGAAAAGGCCAGTCCATTTAGAAACGCGACGAGCTGAAGTTTTAATAGGCGAGGGGACACGTTTGGGGATTGATTGTGGCTTTGGGGAAGGTCGGTACCATCTGGTCACTTGTGTCCCCGCCGTATCGGAGCAATGGATGCCGCAGTGGGGAGCGTTGGTGATGCTGAATGTCCAGCCGTAGATTTGGGCTGCTGCGGGAGGAGGAGGCGGCCATGCCCATCCATCTGGGAGAGGGACGGAGGGACAGAACCCTGTCCTCTGCCCTCACAGGGGACGTGCATCTCCTTTTATTACAGGATTGGTCCTTTCTGACTGCAGCGGAGATCTCCGCTGGTCCTTGCTGTTGCAGATACAAATGCTCCATCAGTCGCCCTGGGGCTGGGAACGAGCAGGGAGTTGCTAGTTTTAGCTGGAGGTTTAAACTAATAATCGGTGGTTTTAAATTCCTGGCAGCAGGCAGGAGCCGTGCTCTGTGTTGGGGCTGGCTCGGGGCGCAGGCGGGGGCTTGTGGATCGGGCAGGGAGGTGCATCGTATCCCTGGGGGAGCTGGTGACCCGGACTGCGTCCGCTTTGTGACTCGCCTGATGCGATATCCCAGTGTCATTGCCTTCCCTCACCGTGATGTGATGATTTTTGGTTCAGGGAGGAAAGGGAGACGTCCCCTGGGTTGGTGCCCTGCCTGGGGTGGCTGGTGACGGACCCTGTGTCACCACATCCTGCAGCCTGGTGATCGCGGAGCGCTCGCTTCCCGCCCGGGGGATGCGTTGTGGGGAAAGAGGGTTGTCTGTGACCCTGTCTCAGCGGGAGATGTGGAAAGATGATGTGACCTGATTGCGGAGGAGCGGCGCCGGCAGGGAGCCCGGAGCCGTGGTGCAGCTGCGGCGGGGCTCGCGCCGAAGCTTCCCGTGGGTGCACCCAGCCCCGAGGTGGGCACCCTCGCCTGCGCCCCTGTGGAAGAGCCCGTGCAGACCCGCAGCTACGCGGTGCCCTGGGCTTGGGGGTTTGTGGGTTCCCCACTAAAGCAAGCAGGTTGTGATGCCCAAGCTGCTGCTGGGGTGCCTCACTGCAGTTCCCGTCAGTGAGTCCTCCCCGGGCATAGGGGCACGTCAGGAGCTGGCCGGGCACTGGGTACCTCAAGCCCCTTTCTGCCCCAGCACCCATGGGTGCTCACAGGGCCCCTGGGACTTGGCAGCTGAGGGCTGCAGGCCTGGGCGAGGTGTGGGGTGTTGCAGCTTGCAATCGGTGAATCATAAAGTAATGTTTTAAAAAATGAGGGTTACTTTTAAGAGGGGTGAAGGGAGGAGAAAAACGCACAATTTTTCAAGTGTGCTTTGGGGTGAGGGTGTATCCAACACCACGTTAACAGTAATAAACCCCCGGATTTGCACAGTGCTGTCTGTCCCACGCCAGCGGGAAGGTGCTGGTGGCTTCCTGGGCCACTGCAGCACGGCCACTTCTGGCCTGGAGCATCAGCAGCCACCCGTGTGCTGCTCTTGGGTGTCATCACGCCCTGAAGCTGGGCTTGTCCGGGGATCTCGCTGTTCTCAGGAGGAAGCATCCCCCGCTGCCTGGGATGAGCAGGGATGCGGGAGGCGCAGATCACCTCGATTCGCTTCGTCCTTCCGTAGCTGTGTCCCAATCTGTAACGTGCTGCCGGGATTTGGGAAGATGCTGTGTCCCGGTGTGCAGTCTGGTCAGGGCTGAGATCTGGGGATGGACACGGCTTGGGAACCTGGATGGATCAGCACAACCTGGGAACGCCGTGGGTGACACCAAAGCGATGCTGTGGGACCAGATCACCTTCCCGTGTTGCCGGCCTGGCAGCGGTCCGGAGGGATGCTGAGGTGGCGGAGGTGGGCTGCCATCCCGCCGGGAACGGAGGGGAGAAGCTCCTGCTGCATCCGCAGCCGTGGGTGCGCTGGGCAAAGCGTCGCCCTCCCGGACTCCCCGTCGAAGAGTGCTGGAAGGGGATGCTGTCCCCGGGAAGAGGACGTGGTGGCTGAACGTGGCTCATCCAGGTCAAGCGGAGGACGGGGGACCCTGGCAATCTTTTGGCTTCGGCACAGGGTCTGCGTGGGGAAACACTTCCCCCAGCTGGAGGGATGCTCCGTGCCTCTCTGCTGAGCCTCGCTGTCTTCCCAAGCACCCAAAATGTTAAATGCACCTTCCCGATCCCCTCCGCGGGCGGTGGTGGGCTCGCGGCCGCCCATCGCCGTTCCCGGTGCAAGACCCTGGGACAGCCCAGCCTCCGCGCTGAGCGCGGCGCTTCCCGGCTTTTAACAAACTGCTCGTGTCGTTCCAGTCGCTGCTCTGAGCGGAGATGTCGGGGCTGTCAGGAGCCGCGTTCGTCTGCGGGGCTGGGGTTTGCTCTGTGCGGGCGCCGAGGCCGTCGCGGGGGTGCCGGGTGCCCAGGCAGACCAGGAGATGTTGAGTCCGTGCGAGATGGAGCCGAGCTGTGCAGAAATAAAAGGAGGAAGGTTGTTTGAAAGTGCCGAGACAGGCTCTGGCGGTGGCTGCGAGACAGACCCGGCCTCGGGTCATGCTTGCCTCTGATTTGGATGCAAAAAAAATGGAACTTCAGACCAGGAGTTTGAAAATGCCCAAGGATAGTTCTCCCCCCCACCGCCTTTTTTCTTCTCCCTCCTCGTGAGCAGCATAATTTCTGGGATGGAAACCAGGCCTCTTCCTGCATAGAAATGGGATTTGCAGTGGAAAGCATCAATGTGCAGCAGGGAGCGCATTAAGTAGAGCGTTTTCTGGATGAATTTTTGCACAAACATGACGGAGTCTGGGAAAACTTGCGGCATCTGAGTTCCTCCCTCCTGTTCAATAGGCACCGTGACCTTTTTTTCCTCCCCTCTGGATTATTTAAAGGCCAGAAGAGACTTTTTAGCAACCTCCAGTCTGCCTTCACGCAAACACAGCCGGAAAACTTCGCTCGGGGTCTGACAGGGGAGCGTGTGTCCCAGCGCCGGGTCTCTCACACCGATGGCCCTGCCATCGCTCCTCGTCCGATTTGTCCCTCACCTGCTCCAGGTCATTTTCTTCCTCCCCAGCTCTGCCCTCGCCCATTGCAGCCTCCTCTGAAGGGATGGGGTGGGGAGAATCACTGCAGCTTGATTTTTATTTTTATTTAAGAGCTTCCCCCGTGCACACACCCCCTTACTGGGAGCCTTCCTCCACCCCAGCGCCGCCTTTGCCGTTCCCAGGGCTGCCGGGTGCTGGTGCCATGGGGCAGCGGGCACCTTTCTCCTGGGCAAGTCGGGACGCTTCCCCGCAGCCCTCCTCTTCCTCGGCTCGTATGGGGCGATACCCTTCGTGGCTCTATCCGAGAGGAAGAGCCCTCCTCTTCCTCGCGTGCCCAAGGCTTCGGTAGGCAGGTGTCTCGATGGGGACACCCGCGGGCGTGGGACCCATGTGCAGGCTGTCTGCGTGCGAAAGGGATGGAGGTGACTTTGCGTGTGCGGGGCGTGTTGGTGTGCGCGAGGCGTGTTGCGTGTCGCCGGCGGGCTCGGGGCAGTGCCGCGGGAGGGATGCTGCCGCGGAAGGGCCGGGCGAGACCTTCACCACGGGTGCAAACCCCTGCTGCGAGCATCGCTCACGGGGTAAAAAATAACGGCATGAGCCGGGTGCTGGGCACGTGGGCAGAGGCTTAAACCCGAGCCAGGATTTACGGGGAGATGCCGGAGGAGCCTTTGCAAAATGCTGGTGCGGTGCCGGCCGTGTCCCGGCTGCCGGCGGGGAGGGACCCGGCTGCTGGCGCTGGGCTGGGGAGCGATGCCGGGGAGCCTCGCCGGGGCGCGGGTGCGATGGGCACAGGCTGGGTGGTGGCGTCTGCGTGTGCATGGGCGTGCACAAGCGTGTGTGTGTGCAGAAATGTCGGTCCCCGCCGCCGTGCTGGTCGCTGCAGTCGCTGCCTTTGGGTTCGGGCTGCGCTTTGGCTGCAAACGCATCCCAAGCCACACCAGCGTTGGGAGGTGCTTTTAATTGTTTTAACAGAATTTGGAGGAGCCGGGGGGGATGTGTGTTTGTGCCGAAAATCCCCCATATCATAACCCCGTCCCGCGTGGAAGTGCAGAGCGGCTCTTGACAGCGAGGTGCGCGTGGTGGGAAATCACTCGTTCTTCCTCCTGGTTGTTGGTTGTTTTTTTTTTTTTCTTGGGAGTTTGGAGTTGGTTTTTTTTTTTTTTTTGTTCCCTGTGAATTTTTTTTTCCCCACCTTATTCATTATCATTTTTCTTAATTAGATTGTGGTGGGGAATGGTCTCTATTCAAAAGAAAAACCTCTGAGATATGTTTTTACAAGTGCGTGTGCGTTTCGGGGCGGGGGGAGAGAGCAAAGATGCTTGAAAGAAATCATTTTTAAAATAATTTCTTCATAAAGCTCTTTAAAAAGAAAAACCCAAGTCCCCTTCCCCCACCACGGCCACCTCCCCTCGGCCCCCCCTAATTAAACGATTTGAATTTTCACGTTAACCGCTTGGTGCTTCCTCGGCGCCTCAGATGATTAGAAAGGGATATTCATTTATGCCTTTTAAACGCCGCCCCGATTAAAATCAGAGAGATTTTTTCCTTCATCAAAATCTAACATCCTTGAAAAATTAATTTGATGCCTCTTGTTATCAATTAATTGAATCTCGTTGGGAGAGAGGCTTGTACGGCGGGTGGTTGGAGCTGGCCCTTCTGTTCTTAGTTGCTTTCCCCCCTCTCTTCTCCCTTCTGCTGCTTCCAAACACTGTGACATTATAAAACTCTGCCTTTTTTTATATATATATTATTTTTACTCATCTCATAAAATAAATGAATAAAACTTGGTCTCTCTTCCCACCCTCCTCCCCCATTCCCTTGAGTTCGTCTTCTATGAAAGACCCTTTTTTTTTTTTCCTTCCTTTCTCTCATCCCTCTTTCCTATAACTTCCGAGGCAGGGGGAGAGAAAGAAAGTTGGGGCTTTAGCAATTTCTCGGCGTAGCAAAGCGGCCAGGGTCCGTCTTTCTTCCTTTCTTTAATGGGGGATATTGGATATTTCATTTGAATCTCCCTCTTTTCAATTAAAAGTGCACAGCTCCTTCTCTTAAAGCCGCTCTATTCTCCTCCTCTGTCTCGGCAGCCAGAGAAGCGATTTTGCTTTCTTTAATATTTCAACTCTTCCCCCGAGACAGACTGCCTGCGTTTTTTTTTTAATAGACTTTTTCTCCCTCTATTAAACTTTTCCAATCTTCGTCCCTTTATTTTTTTTCCTTCCCACCTCTTTAAACAAAAAAAAAAAAAAAAAGAAAAGAGAGAGGAAAAGTTATAAAATGTAAAGAACTGGGTCATTCAGGAAGTTATTTCAATAACTTAAAAATTAGGCGTTCGCTTCACTTTTGCTCTCCTTGGAGTGCATCTACCTGGTTACTTTTAGATTGAGACTCTTCCCTGGTGCCTCCATTATTCATGTCCTGTCGTGAATTTGGGGCTGGAGTTTTGGGGGGAGTTTGGCAATAATTCGAGTGAGTTCCAAGGGCGTCCCAGCTCGGGGCTGGGGAGGTGGCTTTGTTTTCTCCGCAGAACAGACCTGTGCTGGGCACTCGTCGATGCCTGCAGGGTGCTGGGTTGGGGGCTGTAGGTGGGGGCGTTTTCTCCTTGGGCTCCCCATGGCTGGTCGGGGGACGCATCCCCCTGGCCCCGTGCCCTGGGCGAGGGGTGGTTTGGTGCCAGGGCCACCGACGCGGGCATCCCCTGCCGCGCCACGCGCTGTCCCATCGCGGCGATGGGGTTTTGTGCCGAGCTGGATTTGGGGTCCTACAGGTGAGAGACGCCGTTGCTGGTTTCCAGCCCTTCCTAGCCTCGCTTGGGTGCCTCTTCTGCTCCCATGTGGGTTGCCGAGGACTTTTGGGGGTGCTCTGCGGGGGGCTGGGGACAGAGGGAGACCCTGCCCCCATGGATGGAGGGGGCTGCAGGGCTGCATCTTTGTGCTTCAGGGCGTTTTTCCTTTGAATTCCCATTCGGAACACATCGTGCAGAAGGAAAGCAAGGGTTTTGGGGGATGAGAAATTGGGGTCCGCTTTAACCTCGCGGATCCTGGACCTGCACCCCGACCCATGGCGATGCTCTGGCATGGCAGCGGTGAACCATGCTGGGTGCAGACCACCGGCGCCCACCGAGGGTGCTGCCCGGCGCGGGATCCCCCTGGGCCCACACGTGCGGCTCCGGAGCAGCGAGGCAGGAGCCCCCGTGCACCACGTCACTATTTAATTAGACGTCCCTGATTAACAAAACTTGGCGTTCGGCTTCCTCCTGCCCTCATCTTTCCTGGCTCCGAATCAATGGCTTTGATATGCTAATTAGGGAGTAATTTAATTTCAAAAGGCCGCAATTAACAAGGGTGTTGTGGACATGCTGTAGTTAAGCAGCGTAATCTAATTTGCATTAGTAACAAGCAGGGACTAATTAGAAGCTTAATTAGACACTTAGACGGCTCTTGTGTTTACTTTCTTAATGAGATGGAGTGGGGCTTTTTTTTTTTTTTAATCTTTTCAAGAGCGCAGCGAGGGAAGCGCAGGATGGAGCAGCAGCCCTGGCACCCGGCACGTGCCCGGCACCGGCCTCGGCAGCCGCCCGGCACTGGCCCAGCCCGCGTCCAGCCAGCCCTGCATCCACGATGGAAAAGGGATTTTATTTTCCTTGAAGCTTGGCACGGAACGGGAGACGTGCCACCAGCCGTCGGCATCTCCCGGGATGCCCCGTGTCCCTGTGTGGGCTGGCTCGCTGGCGTGGGCACCGGGTGGAGGATCTCCCGTGGGGTTGGCTACGGTCAGGGTGTCCTCGCTGCTGCGTGGGTGCGAGCTCCAGAGAGCGAAGGATGCTCCGAGGGAGATGTGTTTTGGAGACGTGGGCTCACCAGGACCCGAGCAGGAGTAGTGGCGTGTCTCGCCGACCGGCATGGCACAGTCCCAGGGGCTTCTGCTGGTGGTGGTGCTCACGCTTCTAGGTGCGCTCCCGGCTCTTCGAGTGAAGTGACCAACCTTTATCGGGGAGAAAAACCTCACTGTGGTTGTTCTTGCTTGATTTCTGCATAGCGGCAAATGCTCTCCGCTGCCCGACGGTCGCTGGTGCCTGTGAGCATGGCCGGGGCAGCGATGGCGTTGTGGCGGGCAGGCGAGGAGAGCCGCGGGGGTAAAGGTCTGCCCGACAGCGAGGGCGAGTGCCTGGAGGTTGGTTCTTCCCAAAGAACTTGCTGGGAGCGAGATGAAAGTGGGAGATGAAAGTGCCCAGAGGTGAGATCCCATTAAAGCGGTGCCCAGGCTTAGCCAGTCCTTGGTTCCTTAAATCTCTTCTAATTTACAGTAATGCTCTAGATTCGTTTCAGCTCCCCCAGACTTTTATTTTAATCCCCTTTCCACATTTCCATGTGTTTATGTGTTAATTAAAGGGTAAAAAGCCACTCTCCGAGCAATCCCGGCTGCTGCTTCTCTTCAAGCCAAAGCCTTTTAAGATTAGCGAGCCACTTCCTAAAGCCTCAGCGGTGCTGGATCCGGACGGGCAGGTTGCTCAACTTTCCATAGCTCGGAGCAGATCCGGTGCCTGGGATTGAGCCTCCCCCGAGTCCCCAGCCGTGCAGAGGAGCATCCCGCAGGAATTCCAACGGCTTTGGGGGGATTTGCTCGCTCCATGCTCCTCCATCATCTGCCGGTACCTGCAGGAGAGGCTGCCGATACGCCTGGCTCTTGTTGCCAGAGGGAGAGCCCTCGCCGTGCCGTAGGGCAGCCCCCTGCTCCCCTCTGGGTTCTGGCAAGGTTGGAGCTGGGAGGAAGGGTCTGGAAAACCGTTTGGGGGCTGGGATGTGGGGAGAAGGGTGGAAAAAGCCTCTGGAGCATCACGGTAGCGGGCTGCTCGTAAATGGCGTGGTGTCACCTGTGCTGTCCCTTGCAAAACGCGGTTTGGCACCGGGGACCTTCTCGGCTCACGGGGACATGGAGGAGAGCGTTTTCCCACTGCTGTTTCCCACTGTTCATCCTCATCCCTCCCGGGTTGTGGTTTTGAGCTGGGGGTGCTCTTTGGGTTTGCATCTGGGGAAACCGAAGCTGAGGGACATGCGCCGCCGGCGGCGTGGGGATGAGGACAAGGGCTTGGGGACAGGGACCCGCTGGCAGCGGGGAGGAGGCGCCTGTGATGCTGGGTCCGTACTTGGCCCTGGGTCTTGCCGGCAGCCTGCGAAGGGCAGCCCAAAGTTACGGAGCCCCTGAGGACCGTGGTATTGGGGATATTTAAAAATAGGAGAAGCGGCTAAAATAGGCGTTCAGGCAATTGCTGCTTAGGAGCTCGTGGTCTTGGCTGTACCTGTTTCTGCGGGTCCCGGGGGCTGAGAAGCGCTATTTAATTTTCGTGTCCGTGGAGCCGAATCAGGTGGAGAAGCAGCATCACTTCGGGTGGGTCTGCATGCCCCCAAATCCATCTTTTGGGGAGAAATCACTCTGTAAATGCTTCATCTCTTGCTCCTGAAGACCCCACGTTCTTTGGTGCGAATCTTTGCTTCGAGTCTGCCGGCTCACTCGCCTCCACGTCCGTCCTCCCCTTTCTGCTGGGGCTCCGTGGCGATGCCGGGCTCCGTGGCGATGCCGGGCTCCACGGCAGGGCGCACACGTGGCGCTCCCGCGGGACCCCGGGGAGCGTGGCACACGCGTGGCGGGCACACGTGCGCGTGGCGGGAGCCTTGTCCCGCAGCCCGGCCAGCTGATCTGCACCCTCCCCTCGCAGGGCCGCTCTGGGCATCCATCAGTCTGTTAATTGCGCTAATTAGAGAGTGTGGAGGTGTTAATTGGAAAACCCTGGTATTGTGCCTGTTTGGGGGGGGGATGTCAATAAAAATGAATTGATGACTTGGCATGGAGTGCGCACTTTACAGGTTAGCGGCAAGTCAGGGGATGTCAAGGCAATGTTACTGCTCAGATGAAGCAATTGTTAATTAAAAAGCAACGGTAATTAATACACTCTCATTGCCATATGGTACTGCTAAAGGCAGGGGGATTCTTTACTCCATTTGTAATTCTCTGTTTCCTTTTCTTTGTCCTGCGAAAGGTGCGTATTTAAGTAAAAGAGGAAAGAAAAAAAGGCAGAGTGCCTGTTCAGTGAAGTGATTTTGAGTCTGAAATGGTAATTAGCAATCCATTTGCTCAGCTTCTGTTGCTCGTTGCCATTAGAGGGGTCTCCTCCCCTCCCCTTTTAAGTAAAACCATCCTTTTCTACTTTATCTGGGTGTTGTATCTTCTGTGATGACTGTCTGGACAGAGGCCCTGCCTTTATGCCTGGGGGAAGGTCTGATCCTGATTAGACCCTCTGGATACCAACGTATGGAGAATCTCTAAAATACTGGATGTGTTTGAACTAAAATAGGTGAAAAGCGGGAGCTGGGATGCTGCAGAGCCCTCCCGTCCGTGTGCGGGGATGCACGTGTGCTTCGGCACTCGCGGCGGGTCAGGCAGCCGGGTTTTGCTCTTCCCAACGCAGCTTCAGTCGTCCCGGATCAGTCCTGGCTGGAAAAGCACTCGCTCCTCGTTTAAATCAACTTTATAACGTTGCAGACACTGGCTTCATTTTTTTTTTTCTTTAAGGTTTTGTAAAAGTTTTATATGAATGGAAATATTTTCATTATTATTACTACTTTCTTTTATTACTTCCCTTGCAGTGTTGGGAACCCAGACACACCAGCATCCCAGTAGGGTTTGCGAACGGGAAGTCGAGTTTTACTAGACTTGGAGAGGGAACCCAACTGGCCTGGCGTCCCGGGAATCACCCGGCTGGACCCCAGCACCGGTTCATCTGCTCCAGCATCCCGCCCCTGGCAGGGGCCGGGGACGACAGAGCAAGCCCATGGTTACATCTCTTCCACCAGAAGAGATTTCCTCCTAATTCCCAATAGTTAAGCTTCAATTTATGCCCCGAAGCCAGGAAAGTTTTATATCCTTTCCAAAAACTTTTTTTTTTTCTTTTTTTAATACTTCCTGTTGTAACTCTGGATATTCTTGTTCTCCGTATGAAAGTCAAATCCCGTTTTGAATCCCGCCGAGTTTCTGGCCGCGGTGATGCCTTGTGACTGCCGGACACGGGCAGAGCCCGGCTTTCCCCATGGGGCCGCTCACCTGGTCGAAACACGGAGCAGGAGGCGGATTTCAGAAGGAAAATGAGAAAAGGAACAGCAATAACTTAATATTTCTGCAGGCTCTTGTTTGACATTGGGGGTGGGGAAGGAGCAAATGTAGTTTTTGAGGGCAAAAGGTGTTTTCTTCCAGCTTTCTTGCTTCCTGACATAGGCGAGCATCCCATCCTTTCCCAATCCTTTCTTGGGAAGCTGCTCCGACTGTGCCGCGCTCTCGCCCCGGCACCCCGGCTCCTGCACGTCAAACAAACCCGAAGCCCAGTAATCCCGTTAACCTTGAACTCTCCCGCAGCCACCAGTGCGTTACCCTGCGCGGGTTTGGTAGCACCAGGATGGCGGGAAGGAGCCGGCAGCTCCACATGGGAATTAATGTCAGTCATATACCCTGCGGAAATGACTTTTGAAATGCATATAATCTCAAACATGCAAATGAGAAGCTTGCTTCACCCTGTTTAATATGAATGATCAGCTTCTGAATAGCTATTATTACACGCCACATTTCAGCAATTATGTTGTTCGTGGTTTGTCTTTCTGTCTTTTGGGGCAGGGCGGGGGAAGACGGGGGGAAAAAAGAGAAGAAAATGGGAGAAACAGTATTTCTTCTCCCCATCCCTCTTTCTTTATTCCCCTCCTGTTTCAAACTCGCCAACTGGCTGCGAGCAGCGGTGGGTGAACGTCGATCCTGCTCCGGCACACGCCGGTGGGGAAGGAGCTGGATTGAATGAGATAAAACCGTGTCCTCTGCTTTTCCACCGAGCAAAGTGTGTGCTGGGGAGGAGGGAGAGACCCTCGGCTCCAGTGGGGCTTCCCGTGCCCCCGATGGCTCTGTGCGTGTGTCAGGGCTGGAGGCGGCCCCGGGGGTCTCGGCGGTCGCTGGCTGGAGCGGCAGGGTTTGGCACTGGATGCGGTGGTTGTGTTTCCTCTAGTGCCAGCCCAGATCCGGGAGTTTCTCCCAGAAATGGGGACCCTCGGGTTCCTGGCTAACAACCTGCCCGCTAATCAGACCCAATTGAGCAAAGACTCTTCATCTCACTGCTTTGAAGCCAAGCCCAAGTCCCTCCCCTAGCTCATCTGCCTTAATTTAAACAGCGATTAAGATCGGGCCAGGGGGGTAAGGGATGCGCTTAGCACCCAGCTCTCGTGCAGCCGGCTGTGCCTTGGGGTGCAGCTTTTCCAGCCTGCAGCTCTCCTGGTGCTCAGTGGTTTCCTGGTGCGGGGGCTCAGGAGCTTGCATTGGCCAAACGGAGCTCCGGACGGCTGTCCTGAGGTCACCGGCATCCCGCTGCTCTGCTCCCAGGGATTGCTGCAGCACCCACGGGAGCCCTGGGAAGGAGCTGCCGGCTTTGGGCGGTTCTGCCCTCATGCCCCGGGTGTAACGGGGTGACGGGCAGGGAGAGTTTACAGGGATAAAATTCCATCCGTGGAGGCAAAGCGTCGCGCTGGTGCCTTGCGAGAGGGAAGCCTGGAATTGCCTGAAATGAAGTGCAGGAGCAGCAAAACGCGTCTGTCGGGCTCGTGCGGGGCTGAAAATGCAGCGGGTGTTGTGGCGTTGAGGGGTGAAGCCCCCGACTTGGTCCTTCGAGGACATCCAAGGGGTGCAGCGAGAGGAGGGGGTGCACGGAGGCGTCTGGGAGAAAGGGAGGATTTTCCGGCTGACGTTTTCTGGAGAGCTCTCATTTTGCCGTGTCGCAGCTCTGTGGTACCTTTGGGCTTCCTCGACCTGGTGGCAAACTTTCTGCCAGGTGGTTTTTCCTGCTGGGAAGTGCTGGTTTGCTGGGAGCAGAAGTGCTTTGTGGAAACGTGTCAACTTTGTGGAGCTTTTCAGGGTGAAATATGTGGCTCAGGCTCCACATACTTGGTGTGCAGCCCCTCTGAAACTTCAGCTTTGCTTTCTCCAGCGTCTCAAAGTGAAATATTTTGGGATTCTGTGAAAAATGCCTGGATTCCTGGGGTTTTATGTCTTGCTTCAAGCTGGGAGAAAGCTGAAAACGTGGTGTTTTCCTAAGGGATGGGTTGCACTTGCTTTGCCCCAGTGCCGTACAGGGCTGGCAGCGTGTTGATGGCAGCTCACGCTGCTGCATGTTTATTTTTTGGAGTAAACTGAACCCAGCTAAAACTGGCCAGGGTTTGACATCCCATCCCTGCATCTCCCTGCCAGACCTTGCAGGGATCGGAGACAGGGCAGGGCGTGGATGGGGCACGGGGCAGGCAGAGGTGAGAATGCCAACCAGGGATTTCAGACTCTCTCCTCCTCCTCCTCCTCCTTAGGTCCTGCTAGCAAGTCATGATGGTTGAATCTGCCTCGGAGACGATACGTTCCGCTCCCTCCAGCCAAAACGGGGTCAGCAGCCTCAGCAACCAGCCCGATGGCGGCGGGGGCGGCGCAGGCGGCGGCGGAGGGGGCGGAGGGCGTGAAGGAGCCACGAGTGGGGAGACCAACGGCGAGATGAGCCCCGTGGAGCTCCTGCACTTCCAGCAGCAGCAGGTAGGAGGGACGCCCCGCTTCCTTCTCTTACCTGCCTTGCACCAGCCGACATGGAACTGAGTCCTTCGAGGATTTGGGTTGGGGGCAACACCTGATTTTTTTACCCTGCTCCTCGTCCCCGGGGCTGGCCCAGGAGATGGGTTGCACCAGACTTGGTCATCCCTGTTGAAGCTGAGGTGCAGGTGCTGCGCAAAAAAGCAGGTGCCCGTCCTTGGGGGTGCGCATCCCTCGGGAGATGGAGCCCATCCGTCCGTGCAGCCCCATGGCTGTGTTTTGGGGGGAGGTCCTGCCTGCGCTGGTGGGGTCTGCCTGCTCTGTCCCCCATCAGTGCGAGGCAAGTGGCGCAGGAAAAAGGTGGTGAGGGCAGAGTAGAGGCCTGTTGGCTGTAAAATAAGGAGCAGAGTTTTCTCTGAGGCCGTATTTGGTGGTCCAGGTGGGTGACCAGAGGTGGTCGCCCATTCTCTGGGGCTCTTGGGGCCTTCAGCTGAAGAAGGAACCTCGCGCACGTGGCTGGAAACGCGTGTGACCGCGACATGTGCGTGCAACAGCTCTGTCCTTGAGCACACGTGTGTGCACCTCGGGGAGCCCATGTGCGTGGCACACGTCTCCCCCTGCGCTGTGCACGCCTGGGCGGCTGTGGGGAGGGGGGGGATATGTGTGCGTGCCTGCAGGTTACCTTTCAAAACAAACTTTGGCAAAAACATAAATTTTCCTCCTCGGATACTAAATAAGGCAATGATCCCTGCCTCGTATGGAGATCGCCTCCCTGAGCCATAAATTCCAGCGTGAAAGCTGTAAAAAATTGCTGTGTCTGATACTTTAGTAGTGAGTGCTGTAAATCCATTACCTGAATAACAGCCGTTTCTCACGCAGTTAAGCCCCTGTTCCCCTGATCTGAAGGGTAATCATGCGTGTAATGCTGCTGCGAGTCACCCCTGCCGAAGGAGCCGCCGCTCGCTCCCCTCCCCGCGCCGAGGGCGGCCCCGAATTTCACCGAGCGGCAGCCGGAGCCAGAGGGGAATAGGAGATGCTTGTTCCTGCACGGCCGAAACGGTGTAAATCGGAGGGTGGGCAGCGTGGTTGTGAAACGGTGTTCTCTGCTCCGGAAAATAAGGAAGAAAAGGGGCTTTTGCAATGTGGAGCGCTGCTGCTGTTGGCTCATCCCCGTGGATGCTGCTCCCTGAGCTCACCCAGTGAATCCTGCCCAAAGCTGGACCGATGTTTAATTTCATTCTTTTGCATTTTTCCTTTTGGGTTCCCGGTGTAGTTACCCTGGGAAACTCGCCGGCATGTGGAATTATTAAGGCAGAGGGTTTGGTAAACTTCCAAAAACAAATGACATCTGCAATGGCAGTATCTTGAGGGGACAAAAAGAAACCATCCCGAGGACTATCAATCTTCATGCTTCAGGGAACAGGCTGAGCACCAGCTGGGGTCAGGAATAAATGTCCCCATATATAGAGTTTTGCACAATTAGGTGCTTTATGAAGGCTTTACACCATCCTCGGGAGCATCCAGCATTCGCCCCTTGTCACAGGCAGGCTCTCGGACCACTGGGCTATTGCCATCTGACAGCTCCTCCGTCCTGGCTCGGCCACAGCTCCTGAAATGTTGGCACTCAGTCCTTACTCTTACTTAACTGTATGAAATCCCCAAGAAATGTTAGAAAGCCTGGGGATGTGGAAACCCACCACTTAACCACCCATCGTGGGCTTGAAGGGCCGCCGGTGGCTTAAAACTCCGTATCCATGGGAGTTTGCTTGGGGGATGCAGCTCCCCGGGGGCACACACTCTGCCCTTGGTTTTGGCTGCTTTTGGTGCAAACCCTTTTGGCAAAACGAGCTGGTTTTGACCTTCTTTGGTGCCCGAGGTCTCTCTGCTTTCACGCTTTTGAAAGGGTGAACCTAGGCGACCCTGGGGCTTGTTTGCAGGGACTGCTCAGGTTAAAACTCCTCTCTGAGCCTGGAGGAGAGTGCCCTGGGTGGGAGCTTGAGGCAAGGGGTGTGTATCATAGGGTGCTCAGGGCTCTCCTGAGGCTGTTTTGTGGCCTCTGGGGAGTCCCTGGAGCAAGAGGACGTGGGTGTCTGGCTGCACCAGCCCGGCTTTGCCAAGACAGGGGCTGGCAGCCGCGGCGTCGGCTTCGCTCCACCGCTTTCTGTCACCATCCTCAATGCGCCTGGTCCGTCTGTCCACCCCGATCCGTGCGACTTCAGAGCACCCCGTGGTCCGGAGAGTCTGGAGGGGAGAGCAGGAGATGGGGTGGGGAAAGGGCATCCCCCTCCCCGACAGTGCTGGAGCATCTCCCTCCCCTCCCTCCCTCCCTCTCCCCCCGGCCCAGGGGATGGCGTTCAGGTTAAATCCCTGGATTTCAATGGCGGGATTCGGCTGAAAAGCTTGAATAGCGGTGCGCCCGCATTGTGCCGGGGTTGGCGGAGGGGAGAGGTCGGCCGGGGGCATGGGAGGGCTGCCCGCCGGCCGGGGTCTCCCACCGCCGTTGCTGTGGGAACGTGGTGAGACCTCCAGCGCGCTGACATCCTCTAACCGGGCTCCAAAGGGCCCCGCCGCCTTTGCGCATTAATGAGTTTTTAATGTGGGGGCCAGCCCCTCGCCCCCCTGCCATGCCAGCCCCCCCCCCCCCCCCACCTCCCCTGGTAATCCTCGGTGGAGGAAGGCTGGGCAGGAAACGGGGGCAGCGGGGTGATGGGGGTGTCGCATCCCTGCGTTGGGAGAAGGATGAGGGATGCTCCGGCTTGGGTGTCAAGGTGCAGGGCTGCACCCCACGGGAGGGGCGAGGGGGGCAGGGGGGACCCACGGGTGGGCATCGCCCAGGGCCACACGGGCGCTGCTCTCCGGTGATTTGGGTCTTTCCAGGGTTTCCTTGAGTTCCTGCAAAAAAAAAAAAAAAAAAAAATATCCCAGGTCTCCAAGTCGTATCCCAGAGCCAGGGTTTAAAGCCAGGGGGTGCGGAGAGGCTGGGTCTTGGGGGTTGTTGCAGCTTTGGGGTGGTGGGGTGAAAGCGTGGAGGTGCTCGGAGCGGGGATGTGCTGGGGGAATCGTGGGGAAAGTCCCTGAGCCTGGTGGCCACACGGTAGCTCCTTCCAACTTGCAGTCCCATGGCAAAGGAGCCATCTGGAAAATCCAGCCGCTCTAGCGTTGTTCAGTATATTTTTATTATGCAAAAAAAAAAAGAAATAATATTGCAGTTTATTGCAGACACATGTCAAAGAAATGTTGAGTTATTAAACAACAATAAGACTTTTTTAAAAAAAGAAGCAAACTGGACTTTTTTGGTAGTTCCAGAAGGGTGTGGATGGGGGAGGAGAGGCACTTCTCTGCCATAGGAAAGATACCGTTCCATAAAACATGTGATCACATCTCGAATATATTGTGTAATCTGCTATTATTAGGGTATTTAAGATAAAAATGAGACCGGAGCACTTAAGTGAAACTCATCTCTCTATTAGGTTCCTTGATTTATATTTCATATTTTACTGAGTACAAATGCAGGGGGGTCTTTTTTTTTTTTTTTTTTTTTTTCCTTTTCTTTTTTCCTTTTTTTTTTTTTTTGTCTTGGGGTGGGATTGTCGGGAGCTTGTTCCTTGTGTTCTTCATTAGTGGAAATGGGTTTAACCCCTCGCCTGCGAGGATTGAAGAGTCAAGAGTGGAGGAATAAAGTCCAGAAGCATTAGTGTGTGCAGCGCAAGGCAGAACAGCTGGGGCCGAGAGAGGCACAGAGCCAGTTGTAAAAAGGACGGATTTGGGGTTTTTCTTTTTGTCCCCCTGTGAAGAATTGTGTCATTTTTGTTAATTTTGATCTCTTTGAACCATTTGGTTCTGGTTAAGCCAGACCGGGGCTGGGCTGGGTGGAAGTGCTTCTCAATATGGCATCATTTACCGTTAATATCCATCTAAAAATATCCGTGTGTGTGTTGTTTTAATAGCTCTAATTCTGGAATGTGACGATGTCATTTTTATGAGGTTAGTGTAAAAAATCTTCTTTTTTTTGACATTTTTTCATCCCTTCCCAACCTCTTTCTGCCCTCCAAAAGGAACAGAGGGAAAAGGGAAAATACAGACTCTCTTTATAGATCCTCTTTCTGCCCCCTTCCTTGCAGAATTCTTGGTTTAATGTAATTTTTAGGGTGGCTTTTCACTCCTTGGAGGTTAAAACCCCATGCAAAGCTTTGATCCCATCCAGGTGGAAAATCCCTCAGCTATTTTTGGGCGGCGGTTCCCGTTGCGGGCCGGGTGAACCCGTTCCCCCCAGCGCGGCAGGCAGCCGACACGCTGCTTTTGGCTCCGGCAGCTGAAGCATCCGGGCACCACTGAGCGTGATTGAAAACTACACCCTCACAAAAAGAAATACCTGGTAGAGTAAGGTAGTTTAAAAACATCCTGGGTGAGATTTTCCATTGTGCTGTTTGATTTTTTGGGAGTCTGGGGCTTGTGCCTTTAGAAAGACCCATGGTTATCTCAGTCCTCCCCAAACTTTTTTGGACCTCTTGACCTGTTTCTTTCCAATTTGACCAGGCAGTGGCAGAGGCTCAGCTCAGGCAGGTTTTGGGGAGAAAAAGGCAGCCAGGCTGGGATGAGGGGTTAATGTAAGGGCTGAAGTGTGAGTCAGCCGCTCTAAATGGGATAGGAGCCACTGTCAGCTCTCCCCAGGCTCTTCCGTCGCTGGGGCCAGATGAGACCTGGTGTTCCCCGTGGGAGAATGGGAAGTTTCTGGTGTTTGCCGGGGGGAAGGCAGCCAAAAGCTGGCCCTCCTGCCGTCCTGGGACACCTCCATCACGTACGGAGGTGGAGGTGTGGAGTCCCACCAAACAGAGTGTGAGCCTTTGGGGTTAGAATTAATTATAATTCCCTGGGTGGAAGCCGGGATAACGGGCTGTTTCCCCACTGGAGGATGAGATGCTTTTGCCTGAAGTCAGCGGGAGAATGCAGCCTGCGTTTTATCCAGCGAACTGGAAGGATTTGTTGTCCCCGGGGAGAGGCGAGCATCCCCATGGGCTGGGTACCCCAAGAGCCCCCTTCTGTGGGAGCAGCTCAGGTCCTGGCAGCGTGTGCGCTGTCTGGACGGAGCCTTCGCCTCCCCTGAGATTAATCCCAGGCATGGTTTATTTATTGACCCCCTCCCCATCCCAACACCCACCTTCCAGCATCTCTCATGTCTCCCTGCAAAAACCTGGTGTGTTACATGCCCCCGGCGCAGCCTGGGGTAGTTGTGGGCCACCCCCAGCAAAGCCCGGATCACCATCCTCTTCCTCAGCTCTGTGGCTGCTGCTGCTCTTGGGGAGGGCAAAGCCAAACAGCGTCAGCTCTCGATGTAAGTGTCTGAAACATTACAAACTTTTTTTTATGGGATAATTTGCTGATCAAAGGGAGGCATCCAGGAGCATGATGAATTTGACACAACCCATTCGTTCCTAATTACGGGTAGCATGCTAATGACTCTTGAATAACACCATGCAGCAGGATACAATTTAAAAAAAAAATTTAAAAATCATTTTTTCTTCAGTTCACAGAACCAGGAGGTGAAAGCCCATCCACTCCTCTGGGGGAGACTTTCTTCCTTCAGCTTTCACGTCTCCTCAGCCCTAAGGAATGGTTCTGGGCGGCACCTTCCTTGCTCAGCCCCACGGAAAGGCTTTATCCCCCCAGCACCTGGGCTGGTGCTCCTGCCCCGTGGAGTGGGGGTGACAAATGCAGATAGTGGGGGGCTCTGCATCCCGAAATACAATTCTCAGGGCTCCACCTGCCTTGTGCAGCCGTGCAACAGGTTTGCAGACCTGGGCGCTGCCAGCCGGAGCATCCTTCGTTTGCAAGCTGAGCTGAACTTTGGCTTAAGTGGAAACCGCTGCCGGGTGGTGGGGAGGGAGGGAGGGGGCAGCTCCGGGGCGCTGGTGGAGAGGCCCCTGTGTGCAATTGTAAGGCCATGTCATTTTTTTTTTTTTTTTTTTTTTTCCTGTAAATCTTGTAATTTCGTGCTTCAGAGCACAACAAAGTGAGAGAGCCAGCGGGGAGTGAATTAAATTCCCCCCTGAGAGGCGGCGCGGGGTGGGCGGCCAGCGGCGGGGCTGAGCCAGCAGGGCACTGGGGACTCGGTGGCACCCGCGGGCCGGCCAGTATTTGGGTTTAGAAAGAGAGATTCTGGGAGAAGTCCTGCCTAGCGCTTTGCCTGGGCGCTGGCATTATGTCTCTTCTGTTTTTCCCCTCTTTGCTGTCTTTTCCATACCAGCTGCAGAGGTTTTTTTGGGCCGGGGCAGGGACCTGCCTCGCCAGATCAGCTCTGCGAGATGGTCCTTACAAACACCGGAGGAATTTGACACAGAGGAACCAAATCCATGCAAACCTCTGTCAAATGGACACGTGGAAAAATAGATAAAGCTCAGGCAGCGGGTGTGCAGATGCGGGGTGTAGCCAGCGGTCTGGCACCCATCCTTGGGTGGGCGCCTCGGACCTGCTGGCTCTGCTGCACGCTGGTGCTGAGCAGCTGTCGATTGAATTCCTCCACCCTTGGCTTTTAACTGGAATTACTGTTTTCATTTCAAAAAGTAATTAAAATATCAGACCTTGAGCTGTCATAACTGTCACATGGTTTTTGTGTTCGCATTACCGATGCACATCTATTACTGTTAATAACAGGGAAATAACGCGCCCGCAGAGAAGCGTGCCTTGCGCTGGCGCTGCGTCGGCGCTGGGACTTGGACCACGGGTTCACACCAGCAGTGGTTCCCAGCAGCAGATTGCCACGTTTGTCCACAAGGATTTTGTTTTTTAATCGTTTGGCTAGAGTGAGTTTGCAAGTTAGTGGTCCTGCAGTTTTTGAGCATCACCAGCCGCTGGTTGGGGGTGCTCGGGCATGGGGCAGCACTGGGCATTCTGGGCTTTGGCCGCTCCTGGGTGCACCCTGGGGTGCAGCCCTGGAGATTCATCATAGGAGCGTTAACGTTAGGATCCTGTCAGCTTTTGAATCCCCTGGGCTTCTGACTTTCTTTAGGCCGTTTGGTTCACACACGTGGTGACAAACAGGGCAGAGCAGAGTGTGCCCCACGCTGCGTCTGGGGCGCAGCTGTTGGGTTTGGGTCCCTCGCTAGGAAATGATAATGCTCTTTTAATAAAATCAGTGAGGCTGCGTCTGCTAAACCCTCTGCTCAAAGCCTCCAGATTCAGCAGCAACTTTAAAATGATCTCTCATTTTGCAAGTGGACTTCTAATGCCTGTCCACATGCAAGGGGTGGGTCAGATGGATTTATCCACCAAAAAAAACCCCGTGGCACGGCTCGGACGCCCTTTGCCTTAGATCTGTTGCGTACGCTCTTCCCAAGCAGCCCCCTGCAGAGAGGAGCATGAAATGGGACCTAAAACTCAGGTAACGAGTCTTCACGGATGCTCTGTGTAAGGAGGTGCTCTGTTTCAGGGTGTTCCTTGGCTCACAGAAGTTAAATGAAGGGGCGAGCGGAGCAGAGCTGCGTGCTGAGGTGCATCCGCGCCACGGGCAGCGCCGCTCCGGTTTGTGAGCGGATTTGGCAGGGCGGGATGGAGAGGCGGCACACGCGGGCTGGGGGCTTTCTTCTTTATAGCTGGAAATGCAGAGAATTAACAAGCAGCCCTTTCTCGGGGCGTTCGGCCGCCTCCTGGAAGCCGGGGCGGTGATTTACGGCCGGGGTGATGACAGCCAGGGGAACCCACGTGCTGCTGGCGGCACTGCCGAGCCGGGCTCTGACCCTGCACCAAGCCCTAATGCAAACCTGTCCTGCAGGCAGGGCTACAATGGCTTGGTTGTTCAGAAATGTACCCAAAAAAAAAAAAAAAAAAAGGAAATTTCTTTAAAAGCAAAAAACAAGGAGTGTATGAGGGAGCGGGCCCGGGAGCAGCAGCTGGGTACCGCAGGGTTGTTTTCGGTAGGGCTTTATTCCCTCTCCGGGCTCTCAGCTCCTGAATGAAGCTCCTTTTCTCGGCTTGCACGCTCACTGGTGCTCGCCCTTGGCCATGCTCGCCTGTGACCGGCCGGCTCTATCTCCCGGGTTGCCCTTGCTCCTCTCTCCTCCTTGTCTCTTTGCAGGATTTTCCTTCATAGCACCTACTTTCTCCAGCTGCTGACACTGCTGTGCACCGCTCACTCATGATTCCTTGTGCCTACATGTGTTTCCGCAAATGTTTTTTTTATCAATTTATGTTGGTTTCTCCCTCTTTTGTGTGTTGTGCGACTTCCCAGTGAGACACCTTCATCCCTGCAAACAAGTTAAGGAAACTCATAACTCTTTGTAGGCAAACACCCGTAAAAATAAGCAGGTTTCATCTTGGTCTCTTCTGCGGGTGGCTAAACTCCTCCTGCATCACCATGAACTCTGTGTGGGCACATTCATGGATTATTAATTCAGGGTCTAATCCTGCACTTGGCCTGACCCGAATCTGGGAAGCGACTGGGACTTTTTGGTGCTCCAGCATGACAATCGGATGTAAAATTAAATATACACAGTAGCTTTAGACACAAGGGGTGTCAGCTGCAGCAGAAATGTACTGGTGGCTCCGTGCAAGGGTGGAATACACCAGCTGGGAGCCAGCCCCTCTGCTGAGCCTTCCGTTGGGTGCTGCTTGTGCCAGGGCAGGGGTCGCCTGTGCTGGGGCTGGGGATTGGGGAGGACCCACGGGAAAACCTTCCAGAGGCAGAAAGATGCTGGACCTGGTGACTTGCTGAAGATGGAGTGGGGGTTTTTTGGAAGAGAATAGGGTTGCCCCCAGGTCCCTCTGGCTCTGGAGGGCAGGGAGAACTGTGGTCCGTAACGGGATATACTGGTCATGTTGGTGCAGCAGGAGGGAGCGTCGGGGAGTGCTGCCCTCCTCGTGCATTGCTTGCACCCCGCGGAGAACCAGTCCGGCCAGCCCCGCGTCTGGGCGCTGCTCTGGGGAACTGGAGGGGGAGCGTGCCCGGAGGAGGGAGGAAGAAGAGGGCGCCCTTCCTCCTGCCCACCCCGCTGTGTCTCTTTTGCAGGCTCTCCAGGTGGCACGCCAGTTCCTGCTGCAGCAGGCCACGGGGCTGAGCTCCCCCAGCAGCAACGAGGGCAAGCAGCCGGCGGTGCAGGTGAGCCCCGAGGACGCGTGTGTGTGTGTGTCCCCATCACCCCCTTTTCGGGAAGGGCTTGGCTGCAAACTGATGCTGTGGGAAAGTGCACGTGCAAACACACATCGCCTCCGTCTCCAGGATGGCTGAAGCACGCCAGGAGCCCCTCAAAGAGTTAAATCCCCTGTAAACCTCCAGAAATTTATGTGGGTTTTCTTTGGGGAGGGGGATTGTGGTCCCTATGATGTGCTGAAGTGGTGGGAAAGGGTGATGCGAGGGAAGGGCTGACTCCAAGCGGGGTAAGAGCCAGGGAGAGGAGGTCACGGTGTGCCACCATACCTTGGGACGGAATTTCGGGTCGGGAGGTGCAGAGTCTCCCAGGGTCAGGGCATCCCGGGATCGGTGCCGGGTGCTGCGAGCGGGGAGCAGGGGCTGGATAAGGGACAGTCCTTTGGGGCTGGAGCCAAGGCAGGTCTTCCAGCGTGGGACAGCTGCTGGGACGGGATAAAGGCCCATCTGGGCTGGGGTTTTTGTGGCACTGGCAGGAAAACGGGGCTTTGGGTGGCCGCAGCACCCTTGGGCGGCATCCTGCTCCCGTAGGGGAGGGGGGACCTCCCCATTGCTCCCCTGCTGCCCCCCTCCACCGAAGGAAAGGGGCAGAAAATGGGAAGGAAAGGGGCAGAAGAGGGATGTGAACCTGGAGAGAGGGGGAGGCAGAAAGAAGCAAAGCCTGGGCGATGGAAAGTGACAATTTAAATAGCTGTGCGGAGGGGCTCTCCCTTCAGGCTAATTAAATTTATCGGAGAACAGCAGGTTACCTTATTAGAGCCACGTGGGTTTAATTAACAAAGGAAAGTAATTAGCACAAGCGCTCTCAGAGCTGGAGGTCCTGCCTATGCCAGGCTGAGCCGGCACGGCAGCAGGAGGATGGCAAGAGCCCGGGCTGGGACAGGCAACCACCGACTCCTCTCCCGGCTTGGCGAGCCGGGGCACGGCTGAACCTCAGCCGGCAGCAAGTGCCATCCCAGTGCTGCCAGTGCTGGGGTGGGCTCACAGGGGCCAGGAGAGCCCAGAGCCCCCCCCCCCCCCCCCCCCCCCCCAGCTGCCCCACCAGGTTGGGAAGTGACAGCCGCGTACGAGCAGCGGGAATTAGTCAGAGCTTCTGCGGCACAAACAGGCGGCTTTTTCCAGTGGTGCTCGCAGGAAGGAAATGCAGTCACTGCATGGAAAATGTCTGCGAAGGACAAAGGCAGCGAGGGTGAAGTCAGATTCCGGTAACCGGCGCCTCGCTCCCCTCCGTGGGTGCGTGTCCCTACCCGAGCTTCTGCCTGCCCTTCTCCTGCCTGCACTTCTTCTCCTGCCTATGCCTTGCTGCTCCCTCCGCCGCTTTCCCCGGCTGCGACGCACACATGCTTCGCTCGCTCCTGCTCGCTTAACATCCCATTCCCCCCTTCTCTGCTGCTTTCTCTCGCCTCCCCTCCCTGCCCATCTGGCCAGCGGCTTTGCCGGAGTGAACTGGATCTGCCTTCCTCTCCCCTCCTCCCTTTTTGTGTTGCAAAAGGACTTGTGAAAGTTGTAGACGTGAGTCAGAAATAGCTCATAACTCAGCAGCGACCGGCCTCTTCCTCCCCCCAAGCCCAGCCGGCAGCTGGAGCGGGATCTGACCGAGGGGAGATAGAGGATTAAGCAGACTCCTTTGAAAGGAAGTTTATCTAACGGCAGAGTGGTGTGGATGAGACTGGCCAGGACGGCTGGAGGAGGAAGGCTGGGTCCCAGTGCAGCAGCCCCTGGCTGAGGAGGGAGGGGGGGAGCACGGCAGGACCAGGGGGTTCATTGCAGTGTTTGGGAACTGGGGAGCCCTCGGTGTGCCAGGCCGGACCCCCAGCGGGCTTTGCCTGTGGTGGACGTGCAGCTGCACCGCAGCCCCCCACGTCCGAGGGCTGGATTTCCACATCGCTTGGATATTTTAAGGGGGGGGAGAAACTGTTTCAGTGGCCTCCCATCGGCTCCCTGCCCCCAGTGCCAGGTGAAGTGAGCAGGAGGGTCCCGGTGTCGACAGAGAGAGCAGGAGCCCCCGCACCCAGGAGCACCGCACGTTCCCCGTGCTCGCCGACACCAGGCACTTGGCGTTTGCAGCGAGCAGCTCCCTGCCACCTTGCTGGTGGGGACAGGGCGTCTGTGGGGCACCAAGCCAGCGGGAATATTAATGACAGTCGGTGACAGCGTGCTCTTAAAAACAAACAAGGAGCTGCTGGGCTCAATAGGGATCTTGGGGTTAGTTTGGTTGGTTTTTTTTTTTTGGAGGATGAACCCTCTCTCCCCCCACCCCCAGATGCCTGGAGGTGTGTGTGGAGAGCCTCACAGCTGACACTCAAATTACAGCTGCATCTGAAAAAAAGCTGCCAAAAAAACCCACCCTGAAACGTTTTTAAATGGTTTTGTTTCTTTGCAACTTTAAAACTATCAGAAACTTGGCAGATGCCGACAAAGTGTTGCATTCGAGGACTTTTTGCTGCAGGGTGTTCCTCTCTTGCACGAGGCTGCTCGGGAGCAGTGGATCCCACCCGGGATCCTGCCAACATGGGGACATGCTGTATTTACTGGATAAGTACTTTATCCAGTAAAGCCCCCGGTACAAGGTGCTGGAGCGTGTTTGGAAAGGCAGCACCCCGTGTTTTCAGGGCTGGGGCGTTTCTGGCTTGGAGGCACTGCTGAATCACGGGGTGCCCTCTTTGGGGTCCCTTCCCCAGCTCAGCCCCTGGAGCTGGGGGTCTCCCAGCCTCCGTCGGGAGCAACTTGCTGAGGTTAAAAAGCCTCTGAAATGGGAGAGGGGCTGAAGGGCGCTGAGGGAAGGGGAGAGGAGTTTGGAGCAAACTGCGGGAAATTGCTTTTCTTTTGTCTGCTGTGGCGGGGAGGGCAGCGGAGCGGAAAAGTGTATTTTGTTGATTTGAAACTTGAGTGAAATGGGTAATGAAGACAGATCAATACCAGCCCTTCTGCGTTCCCTCTTCAGGAAAAAATACAGCAGCTTGTCCGTCTCGGCTTGCACGGCGCTAGATTTTTCCATTTGAACTTGCAGCACCGCTGTCCGTCCCCGGTCCCCCCCGTCGCTCCCCTCCTCCTTCCCAGAGCCCTCGGCTCTGCCAGCCTGGAGCCCCTGCCACCGCCACCTCCACCGTCCCCGCGGTGGCACCGGCGTTTTGCATGGATGGGGGAGCAAAGGAGTCACTTAAATCCCTGCAGATCTCCTCAGCGTGCCGAGCCGTGCCAGCACCCTGCTCCCACGGAGGAGACGTGGCCCCCCGGGGGTCCTGCCCGGGTGATGCTCGGCGGCAGCCGTGCCGAGGAGGGGGCTGCCAGGCAGCAAGCACTCCAGCCCACCGTCGCCTCTGCCGCCAGCATCCCCCAGCCAGCCCGCTTTCAACTTTTAGCGACTCGCGGCCCAATTAGGCGCGATTAGTGCCTCCCCGGCGGGGCACGCCGCGCTAACGAGGATGCACGTTGGGTTGAACACGCAGGGGAGTGATTCCTCCTTTTCTGTGCCTGCAGCTGAGCAGCAGAGGCTGGTTGTCTCTCCACGCAGCTACGTTGGTGCCCCCTCACCTGCCCACCCCATGCTGCTGCCCTCCTCCTGCCACCTCCACCCAGGGCGATGAATCCTTTGGCGCTAAGGCCATTGAAAATATTCATGAAATAACCCCACAGCCTCAAAACCCAGCCTGGCACACGGAGCTGGAGCTCCCTTGCGGGTCTGGGTTGGGTTTCTCCTCTGACCCTGGGTAGGTTTTGGTCTGTTGTCTCTGTCCCATCTTGATAAGGTGCAGACACCGCGTGGTGTGAGCGGAGAGGGGGTTGAAGCTGGGCAGTGTTTGGGTGGCCCTGTGCCACACATTGAGGCTGGGGTTACACTGGTGTGAGTGGCATCGTTGCCTGGCCCCGGGCGTTAGAAGCTGAAGCTCTTGCAGGCAGTTGAATCTCTGAGCTCGCCCGGGGACGCCGAGCGCAGGAGGGAACACATGGATGTGCCTGTGCCCTTTGGCTGGGCTCGAAGTGAGAGGTTTGCTCTGTTCCAGCTGTAGCAGCGAGAAGCAGGTGCTCTGGGGGGGATTTACTCACTCCCTGCCCCTAAAAATGGCAGACCTGAAGCTGCTCCTGGTGGTGGTTGTTTCCCCCCTTCTGTTCCTGACCTCCCTTGCTGACCTCCTCGGCTTGTTTCTGTTGGTTTTGGATTTGAATGGGGTGTTTAAAAGAAGAAAAAGAGTGCAAACATGTTTGCTGTTGTTTCTAACGGGAATTAAAGCCCAAGATTCGATCAGAGACAAGGATGTGCAGCCCTTTGGGCTCTGTGGGAAGCCTGGAACACCCCAGGTAGCTGGCGTGAGAGGTTTGCTCGTCCCGGCAGCCCCAGAGCCCCCCCTGGATCAGCAGGGACCGGGGCGGAGGGACAAAGTCTGGGCTGCGCCTGCCCTGGCACGGGAACTTGGACGTGTGGTTTTAGGTGTGGACCCGGAGATGCTCCTTCCCGTAGCAGCCGTGGCGTGCTGCCCCCGGCTCCCCAGGGACACGGCGGCTCCTGCGGCAACCTCCCGGCGCGGGCGACGGCACGGCTGGGAGGTGAAGGTCGGTGCAGGGATGCTTGGAGGCTGAGCAAACCGCGGGCTTGCTCGCACATCCCGGGCTGACGGGGGATGTCCCGGCTCCCGTGCTGTGCCAAGCCAGCTGTCTTGGGGGTCAGGAGGGCGGCCGTCCCTCTGATGGCAGCCCCGCAGTGCTGAGAGCCAAGACCGGCTGTCGGGCCGTGACTTTCCCCACTCTGCCTCGTGGCTGGGAGTTGCAATCTGCTTCCCGTAAAAAACAAAAAACCAAAAAAAACCTAAGAAAAATTTAAATAAAAGCATCGCTCCCCCATCCTGCTGCGTTACGCCCGGCCAAATCCTGTTTCGCTCAGCCGGCTTTGGCAGAGTCGCTCGGCGCTTACGCCGAGAGCCGAGTTTCCCCCGTAATACCCGTCTCGTTTTCCACCCGCTGCCTGATGATCCGCGTCTGCCCCATCCTCTGGCACCGAGGGATTACAACCGGGACCGCCTGGAAAATCACCCCCTCGAGATCCCGCTCGCCGGCCGGAGCCGCAGCGCCGGGGCTTTCTGGGAGGCAGCTGGAGCTGTTAGTAAGCAGTTTTGCGGAGTGGCAGCCGGCCAAGGAGTGAGTCAAACCCTTCCTGACTCGGTGTCTGGCAGATGCCAGCTCGTGACGCGCCGGCCGGGGACCAGCGGCTGCTGCGGGGCTGGCTGCTGGGACCTGCTTCCCGAGGGGTTTGCTGGGTGCGGTGCGAGGACGGTCCCCGGCTGCTCTGGTTGACTTTGCTGCCGGGTGGACGGGATGGAGAGGAGGCAGCTGGGTGCTGCTAACGCCTCGTACCCCCCGTGCCGCTCTGCTCGACGCCCTTTGCCTCTCACTTGTGGTGTTGGCCGCCGTGACCGCCTGGATCTGAGCTTTTGAGGCGACCGTTGCCCAAAGCCCCCCCTTGTTATCCAGGGATGCCAGGCTGGCCTCGTGCCCTGCCGCGGGGAAGCTTGCACAGCGGCAGTCACCAGTGCCGGGGCTGAACTTCACTCCTCAGCCTCCCGGGGGGCTGCGCCGTGCTGTCCCCCTCCCCGTTAGCAGATCAGCTGCCGGTGGGTTCCCCCCGTGGGGTTCTCGGCCGGGCTGGGGGTGGACATTTTCCATCCCCGTCTCGTTTTGCCGGCGCAGCAGCTGTCACCGTCCCCGACAGAGGCAGCGGGGGCTGTCACTGCAGCCCGGGGTGGAGAGTGGCAGCACCGCGGTTGGCTGCCCTGTGCTGGGGTCGAGCCAGCAGCAGCGCCGCAGCCTCCTCGGCACCCGGGCGCGTGAGGAATGGCCGCAGCGGGAGCAAAACTTGCTGTAAATGGGAATTTCCCCGTTTAGGAAAGAAAGTTCCTGCCCTCCCTAGAAACCTTAGCTGGGAAGGGGATGTTTTCCGTGCTGGTGGAATTTCTTTGTGCGGCTTGGGTGTCCACCATGGCTTGGGGAGGAGGCGAAGCCTGCATGTGGGCAGTGGTTCGCCCCGTTCACACCTCACCCCCTCGCGAAGCCGCTGCTGTTTCCCCATGTCAGCTCCGCATCCGAGCGCGGAAGAAAAAAGCCATTTAATGCAGACAAAGGTTGTATGAAAATATAATTCTGCTTTTGTTAGCAGCCATCAAACTCTAAAAAGCGTCGCTTTTGTTTTCTTGTAACATTGTGAAAACCTCGTGTCGGATCGAGAGCTGGGGCCCTCTCGACTAATCGCCTCTCCTTTGTGTTTTTAGATTATAGGGGCAATTAGTGTTGTCAAAACCTCTGGCAATTCTCTTTGCTCTTGACAGGGTGTCAGTCCGCTGGGCGAGAAATGGAAGGTGTTATAACTCTCCGGTAATTAGGATGCCTCCGATTTGAAAATGCCAGCAAACGTGTACGAGAGGCCGCACGGCGGCGGTGGGGGTGGGGAGGCCGCCCGGATGGGGGATACGGATGAGCAATTAATTAGGGGCTCTCATTCCGAGCACGTTGCCAGCTGATGAATTGGCGAAGGGAAATTAGCAGGATGCTTAGCTCCCAGCGAGCGGCCGCGCACCCCGCTCGCTCTCGTCTCGCTGTCCTCGGGAGCTTCCCTCCTTCCCAGATGTTCGCCGAGGGCTTTGCCCAGCTGCCTGCCAGCACCTGAGCGCCGAAACGGCAGCTCTTCGCTGGTGCTGGGGCTGCCAGGAGGGGAGGGGGTGCGTGGGGCTCTCCAGCAGGCATCGGCGGGTGCCGGAGCCCTCTTTGCAGCGCTGTGCTGGGGATGCTCCTGCCACCTCCCAAGCGCTCCACCGCCAGCCGAGCCGGTGCAGTCGAAGGCAGCCCAGCAGCAGCCCTTGGGTGTGAACACGCAGCAATTAATCAATAACTGACATGAAGGCAGATTGGGGGGGACGCACACACACACACACATTGCTGGCGACAAATGAAACTCGTCCCGTTTGTGACGCCTCCCTCCAGCAAAATGCCTGAGTAAACAGATAAGCCTTTGCAATCTCCCTTGAAGGTCAGCGTGCTCCAGCCCAGCTGGACACCCACCACGGACAGGAGGGATTGCACGGGGCTGCTCCGCAGGGTCCCACCCCTGCTCTGTGTCCCACCGGGGTGGCTGGAGCGGAGAGGCAGCCCCCAGCGTGGGCAGCAGGTCCAGTTTAGGGAGTCTGGGTATTGCTGAGGATCCTGGGCAGGAGGGGCTGGCAGGTCCCGGGCTCTCATTTGGACTTTGCCACGTGCTCTGAAACCAGTTGCTTTGTTTCTCTGTCACTTGGTCGCTGATGTCCTGAGACTCTGGAGTGAGGCGATGAGAAAGCATCTACTTTAGATCAAAATTTGGTCCTTGGCTTGTACCAGGAGCCTGGCTCGGGCTCTGCCACATCCTATAGCCAAGTTGATGCTTCCTCCTGGGGTTCCCTCAAAGGGCAGGGGCAGGCAGGAGGCTGCTGGTTGCTCCCCGGCTCTCCTGCTCCTGACTAGCCGTGGTCACCTGCTTTCCAAGGAAAAGGGAGCATCCAGGAAGGGTTATTAAGTTACAGCAGAGCCGTAACCCTGCCCAGAGCCTTGGGAAGGGCTTTGGGCTGGTGGGATCGGCGGAGGGCTGGGACAAGGCAGCTCCTGATGGCCGTGGTTGGGAAGGCAGCATTGCTCCACCTGGGCAGGACTGACGGGGCTGGGATCCATCACCGACACCTTCTCCGGCGCTTTGCCGCGGGGTTGTGGACCCGTGTTATGATAACCAAAGGCAGGGGCTGGCAGGTTTTCTTCGCCCTCCCTCTACTTGGCATGGTAATTATGTGAGTTACTGGTGTCAACTGGAGGTAAAGCTTTGATGTGCCTATAGAAAACCTGGTAACCTCTTCCTCAGAGCTTTGCTTTGCAAAGTTATTTGGGTGATCAGTATCTTCCCTGCTTCCCTTGGTGTTTCCCTCCTCCCTGCATCCTCCAGGACCCCGAGGGAAGGAGCGGTGCCCGGCACCTTTCCCGTGGTGCTCGCAGGAGGGGAGGGAGCTGTGGTTTGGAGCTGGCTGCCCATGTGCCGCTGGCTCCTCTCGATGCCTAATTCCCCCAGCTGAACTGCACTTCAGGAAGCTCCTGCGGGCAGAGAGCATCCTGCCCGCAGGGTGTGGGGAGCTGGTGCTTTTCAGAAGCTTTGCCCCAGTGCCAGCGGCACTGCAGGGCACCTCTGTGCCATCGCCGTGTCCCCGGCCGTGGCCTTGGCATGCCAGGACAGGCTGGTGGCCAAGGGCTTCTTCACACAAAGGTGATACAGGGGTGGGGGGCATGGGGGATGCCCTGGAAGAGCCTGGGGGGTGGGAGGCACTTGGAGGCTGTCGGCGTTTGGAGAGGGTTTTCCAGTGTCGGAACTGGGAGTGGTGACGTGTCCTTCCTCTCCGCAGGTCCCCGTGTCTGTGGCCATGATGTCCCCGCAGATGATCACGCCGCAGCAAATGCAGCAGATCCTCTCGCCGCCTCAGCTCCAGGCCCTCCTGCAGCAGCAGCAGGCAATAATGCTGCAACAGGTAACGCTGGTCCTGGGCTGGCTGTTTGTGGGCTGGATCCAGCCCAGTGGTTTCCCGCTGGTGCTCATGAATGCTGCAGCTCCTCGGGGGCAGGCAGATGGGTCCTCTCCTCCCCCAGCTCCTGCGTTCCCCCCATATTTCCTTGGGGATTCCCAGCATGTCTGCACCGAGGGATGAAAGGAGCTGCGGGTGCGAACAGAGCTGGCAAAGCTGGATGCTGCTGCCCTGAGTCAGGGTCTCCAAGCCCAGAAAGCTCCCACACGAGGGCTGGTTTGGGGCTAGCTGGCTCATGGGGAGAGGCGGGTGCCGGGGTGGATGCTTTTGGCTCGACAGACCCCAAGCAGAGCCCCCGCGGCTGCTGCTTTGGCTTTGGGGCAGGTGCCTGGGTCCGGCTCCAGAGCTGAGCGCGTGGGTTTGTTTCTCACAGCCTCGCTCGGCTTTTCTGGAGTGCTTTGTCAAGTGTAGAACGAACAGGGAGGGAAGAAAAAGGAGGAGAAGGAAAAAAAAAAAAAAAAAAACAAACCTCAACTCCGAAACAAAACAGGTCTGCTTGGGTAAACACCTCCCGCCGGCGGGAGGGAGAGAAGGAGAAATCCCACAAGCATCCTCCACACCCTTCCTCCTGCCTCCAGTACCTGTTTACTCCAAACAGGCTGATAAGGATTCAAGGTTGGCCCCAGGGAAAGAACAAAGGGTAAACACTACCCTGGGTGGGTCCTTCTCCGAGCCTCTTTGGAGCCGGATAAAGAAACACGTTTGACTGCAAATTAAACAACCCAGGCCGGAATAGCTCGCATTCTCCACCAGAAGAAAACCAAACATCACACCTCTCACCCCTGACCCAATGTTCCCGCAGCCGCGCTCGACCATGTTGCAGAGACCTGTCTTTGATTGGCTTTCGGGTAAACACCCAGCCTTTCCAAACCTGTTCGCCGACAGAAAAAGCAAAGTTGCTGCTGTCAGCGCTGTCAGCCCTGAGCTGATAAAGGCTTCCCGGCATCCAAAGGGGCATTCCTGAGCCGCCGCCGTCGCCCCTGTGTGGGGGTACGGGCTGGGTGGGAGGGGGCCGACGGGTCTCGCTGACCTCCCCGTGCCTCTGGCCCCCCTTGCGCGCAGCAAATCCATCACCAACAGTTTATTTAGGGGCCAGGGCAAGAGCTGCTGTCAACGCCAGCAGGTCCTGGCACTGCCTCCTGCAGACTGGGACCCTCTCTGGTGGCTTGTCGTGGGGCTGGGGTTTTTTCTCTCTGTCTTACCCGCCCAGCAAAACCCTCTGGTTTGACTGGGGTGCTGTGAGGAGGTGGGTTGCCTGCGCTTTTCCCCGTGGTGCCCGTGAAGGGGGATGCAGGTCAGAGCCCCCAGCGCTCGTGGGTTTGCACTGGCCAGACCAGGGGCCATGGCTGCTCCTGGCCCCATCCCAGCTGGGAGCCCCCCAGCTCTCACAACGCTTGTCAGGGGTGTTTTGGGGTCCCACCATGCCGAAAATGGGGTTTCTCCACTGCTGAAACACTGCTTTACGTGCCAGAGCACCTGGGCCCTCTTCTCTCAAGGGGCTCACCCACCTCCTGGTGTTTCTTATCCCCCCACCAAACAACCCCCCACGCCAGGGTACACAGGAATTACTGAGCTGAGGGGTTGCGATGCTCCTCCCTGGGGCCGGGCAAGGCAGAGGCTCCCGGGCTGGCCGGTGGCAGAAAGCCAGAGCAACCAGTTGGCATTAAAACAAACGGCAGGTTTGGCATCGGTGGTGTTTGGGGATTTTACTTGCTGTGGGGATCCAGAGCCCTTAGGAACGTGTGCTCAAGGTTTCTTCTGCAGCCATGCCTCCTTTGGTGGGTGTTTTTTCCTCTTAACCTGCAGCCCAGAGCGTGCCCTGACGGCGTGGTGCCAGGAGCTGAGATGGCTGTGGCAAAGCCCGGTGCTGGGCACGGGGTAGTGCCAGGCAGGGAGATGCGAATGGGGTGTTTCTGCTGCTAATCCGGGCTGCTCTCTCCCCTCCCGTCCCTCCTTCCCTCCCAGTTGCAGGAATACTACAAGAAGCAACAGGAGCAGCTTCACCTGCAGCTATTGACACAGCAGCAAGCCGGAAAGCAGCAACCCAAAGAGGTGAGCTCACGCAGATGGGTTCTGGGCCATCAGATCTGGCAGCAAATAAAAGGGCGACCAGCACAAAACAAGATGTGTGTGAATCCCAGCACCCAGGGCAGCCAGCTGGGAGCCAGCAGGGATGGGACATAGGGGCATCCTGCTCTTGGGGCGGGGGGTGCTGGGGCGGCTGGTCTGGGTGCTGGGAGTTCCTCCTCCTGCCTATCTGCGATCTGGCACGTGCACCGAGCTGCATCGTTCTCAGCGCCGCGTCCTTGTCGGCACATCGAGAAACTATGGGGTGGGTGCGGGGAGCGGTGGAGTCAGTGGGTGTGGGCCGGCAGCGCTGCTGGACCCTCCCCGGCGGGAGGAGGAGGAGGTCGCTGCCCCCTCCTCAGCACGCAGCAAGGGCTCCCCAAATCACAGGGCGGGGGGCAGAGGAGGCTCAGCTCAGCCCTGGCCGGGCGCGTTGGTCCTGCCAGGCGCTCGGCATGGCTCGAGTCGGGCAGCCCAGCCCTGACTGAACTGGCGTGGCAGCACCCTGGCACGTAGGCAGGCAGGGCTGGTCAGGTGGGAACCCAAACCAGGGCTTTTCCTGCCAGGAAAGGTGGTTCTGCAAAACGCAAGCGCTGTGTGAAACGGCAGCAATGCTGGCAAAGGGCTTTTCCAAGGGGAGACGCTCAGGAAGGGGATGCTGTCAGCCCCTCTGTGACCAGCTCAGCAGCGGGTGAGCTTTTTGCTGGGGATGTGGTTGCCTGCTGGAGAAGTGTTTATGCTGGTGTGGTTGCATCAATCTCATATAACTCCCTTTACACAACAAGTTTTACTGTCCTTTACTGTAGCAACGCACTCTGAGGCGCTGCGGCTATTATCAGGAAGGCTCAGGTTTTGGAGATGTGCTGGTCACATGGAGCCAGGGGATCGACCCCGACCTGCAGCAGGCAGGCAGCACCACTCGTCCTTTTTCTTACTTATTTTTGCCCCTCTCTCTTCCCAGATCAGTGCACACGGTACCGCATGGGGGGGTATGTTGCGTTGCGCGTGCTGCTGTATGTCTGGCATCACTGCCCTCTCTATCAGGCATCCTCCCAGCATGTGGAGCTGAGCTGCTGGGTCCCCGTCCCCAGCCAAGCCTCAGTAGCAAGCAGAGGCATGGGGTGCTGGGGCTGTTCATGGCCATCAGCCTCCTGAAAGCCAACACCCTGATTTACGCTCGTCAGTTCTCAGCACTTCAAAATTCACCTTTCTTTTGAGGAAGAAAGCGTTTAAGCCCGGACTGTGCAGTCGGGTGGCTGCAGCGGGGGCTCGACGGCAAAGCACACGCTGGGACTGGGGGAGTAGGGCAGCTCGAGCGGCTCAGGGTCGGGCCGGCACCCACTCGAGCCTTCAATACGGTTTGACCCAGGCTTTCATTGCGGGATGTTGGCGTATTGACGCAGGGTGCACGGGGTCAGGCTTTATCGGAGCCATCTCCAGGAGCTGGAGTAGCTGCTCGTGCTCCAAGAAAGGGGGAGGCATAAATCTGAGCTTCCTCAAGGACTTTCCTCTTGGCTGTGGCGATGTTATATTGCAGCAACGAACGGGGATATAATTAAGCTCTAACAAAGGGCTTGCTTAGAGGGCTCCTGGTTTAAAAAGCGCATGTTAACTTTTAATTAAATGGTACAGAGGAGGCGAGAAATTTATCCGCTAAGAAAGTCAGCTGAGTGGCCAGCGGGGGGGGGAAGAGGTATTAGGTGCTGCTAAAGGGGTGTGTGTCCAGCTCCCGGCAGCATCATCAGCCCATGGCCAGGAAGAGCAGCAAGGTGGTCCCCGCGAGCGGGTGCCACGGTGTTTCCCCTCCCCAAAACCCCCAGGCAGGCTTTGCGGGGTCAGCTTCACTCCGTGAATTTGAGCGGCTGCTATTAATAAAGCCTGTGTTGGGCAGCAGCGTGTGCCTGCAGGCAACGGCGATGCCGCTGCTTCCCCCTGCGACACAGGGAAGAGCTGGCGTGTCTGGGACGCCGCCGCAGAGCCGCTCTTGGCCGGCGTCGGCTCCTTCATGGAAATCCACGGCGGTATTTAATTACGGGCCCGCCGCAAGGTTTGTAAACCCAGCGCCTTCTGCTTTCCCTCTGCTTGATCTCGAGGACTCGCCTCGGTGCGGTTGTAAGTCAGCGGCTCGTCTGCGAGCGCGGAGGGGGATCAGCAGGTGGGAACGGCTTCGTGCCGCCGCCGCGCTGGGGAAGGTGCCGGGAGCAGGTAGCAGCATCTCGTGGAGGAGCGGCTCAGATCTCCCCAGGAGGAGCAGCGCGGCTGGAGGTTCCCCCGCTGGCGCGGGGAAGGGGAGAGCAGGATAAAGAGGGAGCGCGGAGGATGGAAACGTGTCGGAAGCGCCTGTCAGCAGCATCCTGTCGCGGAGGATGTGGGGGTGCTCTGTGTCCGCGGTCTGCGAGGAGCTGCGCCGTGGTGGAGGGGCGTGAGGAAGGGGCCGAGCAAGGCAGCTGGTACATGCATCCCGCTGGGATGGGGCTGAGCTGCAGGACATCCCAGCCCATCCCGGAGCGTTTTCCTGCGTTAGCGTGTAAGGGTGAACTTCCAGCAGCATCCTGGGCATGGGGGGAAGCGAGGATGTGTCGGGGGAGCGAGGAGGGCTGGGATGGCTCCGGGCAGCCCTTCGCCCTCGAGGCAAGAGGCGGCAAAGCTGGTGTCTGCCATCCCGCTCTTTCCCTGGCCGCTTTGCCTCTCCAAGCCCAGCTGCTGCAAGCAGCGTCTGGGTGCAGAGACCCCAATATCGCCTGGGGGCGAGGCCAGTGGGTCTCTGTGTGCCCCCAAAGCTGCTGGGGGCAGGGGGGCTTTGTCCCTCTCCCGAGTCTGGCGGACCAGGGGAGGGGGGGTGGCCCGGGGGGGGGGGGGCGCTGCCTGCCGCCTAACCTCCGTGTCAGCTTAATGAACTGCTCCTGTCAGTCCCGCGTGTCACGCCGAAACTCTTCCTGATGTGCTCATAAATCAAAGTGACGGCAGCTCTTACCCCGGTAGCTGCACCCAGTCATCTGCGTCTAATGTACGCCGAGCGCAGGCGAAGCTCCGGACCCCGAGCCCCCGCGGTGGGACGGGAGGCGGGACCGGGATGGGGGCTGCGGGGGCCAAGCGCAGGATCCAGCACTAACACAGAGCGAGCTCCTCCGGTGGGTGCTCGGGGGGGTCCCCTCTGGGAGGGACTCGGCGGGGATTTGCCAGGCTGGGGCTTGCCGAGGGGAGAGGAGCCGAGCGAAGCTCGTGGGGCGACGGCTGGGGAGAGAGGTTTTCAATAAGGCTGGGGTTGAAATCCAACCGTCTCCAGGGCAAACTCATGACTCAGAGTCCCCAGGCTGGTGGGGGCTGGTGGGTGGGTCTGCACGTGGGTGCACCTCTTCACCCGTCGCCCTCGGTGGTTTTCAGCCCATGCAGTTTCTTGGCTCTGTGGTGCAGCGGTTGCTTTCTAGGGACTGGCAAATTGGCTTCCCCAGAGAGAAGTGGTCCGTGTTTTGGCTTAGTCCAGGCGTTTGTGCATCAACTGGGCACCAAGACTCGTATTCCTGGGTCTGGTCCCCGTCTTTGGGGGCTGGTGAAGCTGGAAGGATGCGCACGTGGATTTGAAGCATGTGAAGGTGCAGGTTTGACATGGACAGCGTTGTCCCTGCCAGAACCACACATGGGCCAGAGCTGCCCAGTCCCCCAGGGGCTCGGGGCGGGGGGGGTCTGACTCTGCCGGCTGCAGCTTCAGTGACGCCAGGTCGGGAGAGCCCAGCCGAGCTGTGAGACGCAGACGATGCGCCCCGGGGAATCCTCATGACTTCATCCGCTCCCAATTTCCTCATGCTCCACAGCCTGGAAGTGCCGTGAATGAGGCTGTGTTTGTGCAGAACCCGGGCTTGCCCCTGGGCCCCCGGGGAGGGCGGCTGCGGAGCCGGGAAGAGGAGGAGAAGCCCATCCCATCCTGCCCTGTCCCACCCCAGCTGCCGTTTCTAACCAAGGCGAGGACATGCGTGGCCATCCCATGCCGTGGCAGAGCTTCCCCTCGCAGGGGATAGGGACACCATGGGGGACCGGCGCTGCCTCTGTTAAGGCCCTCGGGCACACAGCCCGGTCCTGCCTTTTTCTCCCCGTCGTGGTCCTACGGTCCATGGTCTCCTCTGGTTCTGTGGCCTGAAGTCATCGTGGCTCAGCACCTTGCTCAGGAGCAAAGGGCGAGCGCAGGGATTTCTCTGCAGAGCATCGCTTTGATTTGTGCCTTTATCTTCAAGGGACAGAGGTGCAGGACTGAGGCAAAGCCAGAGAGGATCCGCACCTGACCCTGGGGGGACATTTCTGCCGTGGCCAAGAGGTGGACAGGACAGGGCAGAGGTCTGCGCATCCCTGTGAGGCTGAGAAACCAGATTTAAACTCTCTGTGCCCTAGACAGGACTCGCAGTTGTGCCTGACGTTGCAGACCGCAGGGGTTTTGCAGGGCAGTGCCTGGAGCTCATCCTCACCCTCCGTTTCACAAAGCCACGGCCGAGCATGAGCAGCATCTGCAGGGGACGGGCTGTATCCCACGGGGTCTGGGGTGCTGCTTCGGGCACAGCAGCACGTGCCGATTCCAAACTAAGCCGTGAACTGGGTTTGCCACGGGGAGTCTGTTCGTTGTTCCGTGTGGAGCAGAGAGCAAGATACAGCCCTGGGGAGCGTCGAGAGAGCGAGGTGGGGCTGTGCCTGGTCCCTGGGATCCCTGGTGTACCACGTGCCTGAACCCCCACAACGCTCAGGCCCATCCAGGAGATAAAAAAAAGGGACATTGCAAAGCTCTTGCACTCATCAGTAAGAGCATGGACGTGAAAATACTTCTTTTGGGGCCAAGCAATGGGGCTGAAAAGTGCCCCCAGCTCACAGCAAGATCAGGGGGAAGCGCCTTAGCGTGGGCTTGACTGGTGTGCTCCACCAAGGTGGGGGCTTGCCCTGCTGAGAGGGACCCCAGCCCTTTTCTTGCTGAGGATAACGGAGCTGCCGTGGAGGGGGCCTTGCCGCCCCTGGGGCTGGTCAGTGCGGCACAGTCGGCTCGCGCTGCCTGCCAGCCCGGCTCCTCGCAACCTGGAGACAACGTCTGTGCAAACAGAGGGGTTCAAGGGGTTACGGAGACGCCTGCCCCGCTAATGAGGCCGGGCAGGCCTGGGGCAGCTCCCCTCTCGTGGCCGGCTCGGATTAGCAGCTGCCTGTCCCCATCCCTAATTGAATTCTCTCCCCTTCAGTTAATTCTCATGGATTTCTTGGTGCCTCCCCAGGGACCCGTGCTGCCTAACTAGTTTAGGGATGGCTATGCCCGTCAGAGTGTGGCCAGCTCCTGGGGACGGGTAGGAGAGTTGCCTGCTCGGGGGATGCTCATGGCTGAGGTGGGGGCACTGGTGCTGGGAGCACTGGGCGCCTGCTCACCTGCGTGTGGTTGTTTTCTGGATCCCGCTAAGAAGGGGCTCATAATGGTCATTTTTGGCAAAGAGGGACCAGTTCCCTGCTTAAAGGAGGATCCTGTGCATCCAGGATGCCTTTTGGGTGCTGGGAGCCCCCTTTCTTTCGGTGCTGCTCCTTGCACGAGGGGGCTGGCCCTGCGGCTGAGCCTCCCCGCGTGGGACCCCGCGGGTCGGGTTTGTGGGTTCGCCCACCTCTCAGGCAGAGCCGGGTCTCTGCTCTGAGCAAGCCCTCAGCTCTCCTCGCTCCCTCTCTTTTCAGTGCCTTATTTTTCCCTTCCCCTTTCCTTTTCTTCCCCTCCTCTTCCGATAGATCAAAGCCTCCGTCCGGCTCAGCCCCAAGCTGAGCAGGCACAGCGGCCCAGCAGCAGGATGGAGGCACGAACGGCCACGGTCCCACCACCACGGGCATCCCTCGCTGCCGCCGCCGGGCCCCTGCGAGGCTTCTGCTGCAAGGCTTGGAAATAACGTGCTTTGATTTCTCCCTTTTGTCTCCCGGCAGCCGTTAGGGAACAAGCAGCTGGCCTTCCAGCAGCAGCTCCTGCAGATGCAGCAGCTCCAGCAGCAGCACCTGTTAAACCTGCAGCGCCAGGGGCTGGTGAGCCTCCCACCGGGGCAGGGCACTGTGCCCCTACAGACCCTGCCCCAAGGTAAGGACCCCTGCCTGCGGTGGGGAGGACGGTGTTGGGGGGTGGGGGGTCCCCTGTGGATGCAGCTTCTCCCTGCTCCTGGCGAGGGAGGGCTGGGGAGGGGGCTGGGGCATTGCGTTTCCTAATGCAAAGTTTGAGGCTTGATGACGTTAAAGGCCGGAGCAGCTTGGGAGAGTTTGAGCTGGGTTGTGTGCAGGATTGGGCCCCCAGCTTCCTCTTGCAGGAGGGGGTGCCAGGGTGCGGGGAGCCAGGGTCTCCTCCCCTCCTGGGGCAGCTCTGCGAGGCTCCCTGGGTGCCACGGGCCGTTTGTTTCGGGCTTTCGTGCAGCCTCCCCTCGCGCCTGCTGGCCCAGAGGGCTGCGCCCGGCTTCAGGCGATGTTTTCCCAGTTCACGGTCCATGCTGGGCTGCCTGAGCTGCGCTGGCCGGGCAGGGAGGGAGCCTGTGGGGTCCCGAGCCAGCCTGGTGTGCGGGTGCCAGTGGGTGCTGCTCCTTCTCCCCGCTGACGGCGGGCGCTTTCTCCCCGTGCCGTAGCTGTGTGCCCCTCGGACCTCCAGCAGCTCTGGAAGGAGGTCACGGCCACCCAGCCCGTCGAGGACAGCATTAAGCAAGAAGGTCTCGACCTCACCACCAACACCTCCAACTCTACCTCGTTTTCGGCCGCCAAGGTCTCGCCTCCCATTTCCCATCACCCTCTGCCCAACGGACAGAGCACCGTGCACACGCCGAGAAGGGACAGGTAGAGCCGGGTCGGGCCCTGGCACTTTGTGGTTTTAGCCCTGGAGAGCTGGAAAGGGCCGGGATCCATCGCCCGTGGGGCTGGCAACGGGGTTGGGAGGGTTGGGGGGTTTCTGCCCACCCTCTAAAACAAGTCCTGTCTCTGTTTTGCTGCACCCATGTGCCCATGGAGGGTGGGGAGCCATCGCGGGGGGGTCCCTGAGAGCTGGCCCCGTGCATGGGAACACTTGAGCTGCCCCATCTGACAGTCCCTTTCCATCTGCTGCAGCTCTTCCCACGAAGAGACCCCCGGCTCCCACCCGCTCTACGGCCACGGAGAGTGCAAGTGGCCTGGCTGCGAAACCCTCTGTGAGGACTTGGGACAGTTTGTCAAGTAAGTGCTCCCCATTTTGGGGGGTGGTTTTCCTGGAGGGAGGGGAGAGCCTGCGCTCTCAGGCCAGCACAGCATGAGGCCGGCAAAGGGGGAGACCCTAGAAATGGGTCCGGACACCCCCAAAGTCTGCCCAGAGCTGAGGAGGGCCCCATGCAAAAGGAGAAAACACAGCAGAGGTTGCTGCTAGAGGAGAAGAGACCCAGCGCAGCGGGCAGGAGCGGGCAGGCGCAGGCAGCAGGCGAGGAGAGCTCGCAGCTCCCCTCCTGGGGGGCGAGAGGAGGGGAGGAAGCAGATGGCGGCGCGGCAGCCCGCTGACACTGCTTGTGGGCTCCGGCGCTGACTGATTAACTCCGCTGTCGAAGAGCCCTCTGCTAGCGTCAGGGTCAAACAAATTGTTTTCACGCTTCGTCAGAGGTTTACTTAATTAGTTCATTTGCAATTAGATCTCTTTGTAGCCGGGATTTTTAGCAAAGACATCAGAAAGAACTGACGGGCTGGCTTGCTCCTTCCCCCCCGCCTCTCCGGCTGTCTGCTTGGCGCGATGGCCGAGACGCGCCGGCGTGCGCTTTGCTCTCCATCGACGAGGTTTTGGGGTTTTTACAAACCGATCCCGTCAGCTGCCGCGCACGCAGGGCCAGCTCTGGTGGGAGCATCCCTCGGGCGGCACCGGCCCCCTCATTCCCAGGGAAGGAGCTGGGCAGAGGAGGATGAGGAGGTGCGAAGGCAGCCTGGGCAGGCTGGGGGAGCGTTGCCTGGTGGCGACTGAGTGAGTGAATGAGTCAGGCTCCTGTGTCCTTCTTCCACTGCCTCTGACTCACGGGGTGAACCTGGATAAGGTATCTCCTCCTGCCTCTCCGGGCATGTTTACATGGCACGGGGCAGATGAGCAAGCTCCAGTTTGGAAGCTGGAACTGGGGTTGGCAGGATAGGGCTGGGGCTGGGTCACGGTGCTGTGCCAGCCAGGGCTGTAGGGTCCCTGCATCCTGCATCCCGTACGCCCCCCTAAGGAAACCTTGTCCTTGCAGGAGCAGCCTGCAGTGGTGTGTTTCTGTCCTCTCTTTGCCCATGTGAGCGTGTGTCAGGGTGTGGGACAGAGATGGAAAACTTCCAGCTCCCAAAGGCCGAGCCCAGCTGCAGTGTGGACCTTGCTTTTGAGGCCAGGCGCCAGCTTCGAGTCTCCTCTGAGCATCTCCTCCATGGAGTAGCTTGGAAAGCCTCAACATGAGGCTGGAAACGGGCAGCGCATCCTTTGAGGGTCGGTGGGAAACGTCTCCGTTCCCGCTCAGCACAGCCTGGGCTCTCGATAGCTTTTTCTCTGGAGAAACAACCGTGCCCTCGGTCTGCCGTGTGGGGAGAGGAGCGGGTGGCTTGGTCTAGCTGCAGCCCTGCAGAGCAGGGCTGAGACACCGGCGGGGTTTGTTCACGTAGGAGCTTGGCAGCTGGTCCCACTTACCTAACTTGTTTTTGCAAGTTGGGGCTGGAAGTCTCTCGCAAGCAGCCGGGTGAGACTCCTGCTGTCTTCCTCATCCCGACCGACGGTAGATACTCCTGAGGCTCCTTCTCCTGGGATGTCTCAGCAGAAATATCTCAGTCTTGGCCCTGGAGAGCGTTGGCCCTCTTGGCTGTGGGACGCCTGTGTGTTTCCCACTGTCGGATGCCACCTGTCGAGGTGTTCCCAGCGAGGCCCTGGCACAGTTTGCCCTGCTGCCCAGCATCCCCGCTCCGATCTGCCCCACTCCTCCATGAGGACACCCCCCCCGCCCCAGCTTTGCATCCACCCCAGCAAGGACGTGGCCCAGCCATGTGACACCTTCAAGTGCATCTCCAGGCTGCTGCTTTGCTGGATCCGGGGACAAGGACCCCCACAAGGCGATGCCGGGCTCTCCGTGGCTCTGCAGCAAGTGATGTCCCCATCGCTGGCTGCTTGGTTCTGCCAGGAGCCCTTCCCCTCCCCGAGAAGGAGGGAGGGCAGTGAGGACCAAAGGTCCTTGTGCTTTATAAACATAAAGCGGTAGGATGAGGAGCACCCTGGAAGTGTCACCTTCTGCCTTCGGGGGTTTCCTTAGAGGGTGTAAGCAAACCTCCATAATGCCACCTTTGTCCTGGAAACCTGCTCCTCAGGTCCTCCTGGGCGCCTCCTGCCAGCAGCCTTCTCAAGGACTTTTCCATCAACCAGTAGCTGCTCCTAAACGCTACGGGGCTGCCCTGGGGCTGCCGTGGGCAGGGCTGGTTTGTCTACAGCCGCTCTCCAGCCCGGATTTGGGGAGGAGGCACAGCCCAGTTTGCTTGGCTGCCTTCGTGCCTCAGTTTCCCTTGTGCTCATCACACTTTGGGCAGCAGTGCCGGGGCATCCCCGGTACGCGGGCAGCACCTGATGGGCGTCCCCGGGCGTTGCTGCAGTACAGGCAGTTTGCAAGTCGGGGCTGATCCCAGGTGTGGCCCCGGCGGAGGGGCCGCTTTTTGGGCACGTCCAGGCGTAAACCCCCGTGTTCTCCTCCCCAGACACCTCAATACAGAACATGCACTTGATGACCGAAGCACGGCCCAGTGTCGAGTCCAGATGCAAGTGGTACAGCAGCTGGAAATACAGGTGGGTACCGCTCCAGCCTCCAAGGACGTGGGTTTAAAAAGCCATCTCCTTTCCAACTCTGTGCCCAGTGTCTTGGCCGCTCTCTGCAGGAGGTGGTTAGTGAGGTTGGGGACCATAGGGCAATAACCAGCCACCCCGGGGGCTCATTTTAAGCATCATTCCCAAATAGGAGTGCTGCCCGCATCCTGGTGGAGATCAAGATCTGGGGGACCCTCAAAACTGGTTCTCCCTCCGATACCAGCATCCCTGCACCATTATGATGGAGCTGGAGGAAGGGACAAGCCATCTCTCCTATCTAAAGTGTCCCTGTGGGTGCAAGGGGATGCCACGGGCTTGGAAGCCACGTGGTGCCCAGGGATGTGCATGCTCACAGGCGGGACATGAGCTGTGCCCCAGCCCTTGAGCCCGGCTGCGCCACTGCAGCCAGAGCCACAGGGCTGCTGGGTTCTTTGGAAATCAGGCCGCTTATTTTGGTGGCTGAGCGTGGTCTTTGGAGCCCGGCTTTGGGGTACTATTTTTGGAAAGCCAGTTCTTTAAATAGTGCCTTTCCCAGCATCTCCGACTCCCCGATGTGTCATGCGTAATTCGGTTAATAGAGAAGGGAGGGGGGGAAAATGGGACGAAACGGAGAGTTTCCATCTTGGGACTTGAAAGCAGTCGAGGAGGAAGGCAGGGCAGGGCAGGGGTCTCTGTCGGAGGGTTGGTCACCAAGACCCCCGTGGCATGGCAGTGCCCAGCTGTTCAGCCAGGGGCTGGCAGGAGCTCAAAGCAGTCTGTGCCCATTGCTGTGCGTGGCGGTGGGTATCACTGCCGGGGACACCAGCCCCAGGGAGCAGCGGGCCACGGTGTGCAGCAGCCTCGGCAGCCTCATCCCAGCGTTACAGTAACGGGGGCTGCAGGGTGGGGAGGGCGCAGCAAAACCTTCCCCGGGTGGGGAGGCTGCAGAGGCGCCTGGGCGAAGCCGTGCGATCGCATACTGCGAGAGGTTGAAAGCAATTACTGGGGCTTAAAGAGGGGAGGGAAAGGAAGGGGAGGGGGGAAGCTGAAGAGCGAGCAGAGAGCTGCATGTGCAGAGAGGAGAACCTGCCACCGGAGCTACCAATTATAAAGTTTTCAGCGTGGAGCTCCCGCTGTGCCCGGCGGAGAGCGTCTGCATCACGAGGGGAGACCTGTCAGCTCTAATGAGCACCACGACAGCACGAAAGCATCCGAGCTGCTCCAAACTTGCAGCAAACTCTGCTCCAGCTCCTGCCTTTAACTCCTTCCTTGCCCATCTGCCAGCTCCGGCGCCTGCCCGGTGAGGGGGGCTTGGCTGGCCAGGAGCCGGCAGCACGTGGGGACGTGGCCAAGCCCTGAGCTTGAGGGGTCGCGGTGGAAAGGGAAGGTGACGGGAAGAGAGCGGGTGTCAGATCCCATCGTCTCCGCCGGGCTCAAAATCTCTCCTGGTGCCACAGTGAATATTTCACCCTTCTCCGCACTCTGGGGAGTAAACAGGCGGGAGCGCGCAATTAAAGCGATGTTGCCCGTCCGGGTGGATGGATGGATGGATGGATGGATGGATGGATGGATGGACGGAGGGGTGGGTAGATGGACAGGGAGCTGCTGGTGAGTAGGAGGCAGCAGAGGCTGGAGGAGGGTGAAGGGGACGGGGACGACTGGCACCAGGGCACAGGGACCAGAGTGCCCAGGAAGGAGAGCGAGGGCTGTGGTGGGTGGCCAGGACGGGGCCATACTGGTGGATGGCAGCCTGAAGGTGTGAGAAATGACTCCGTTTCCCCATAGATTTTTCATCTGGCTGCACACACGGAGCTGGAGCAGCGGCAGCCCCCATGCCCCCCACGATGGGTGCCGCAGCCCCGCTGCAGAGCCACGGTCCCGCTGGGGCTGTCGGGAGGGCTTGGCATCAGGGAGGAGGTGGCTCCTGCAGGGATGCTGGAGGACGCTGCCTGCCCAGAGCCAGGGCTGGGGGCTCGGTGGACGGCTCCTCCAGGCCGTGGACACGTCTGCGGTGACTGCCAGCACTGCCTGACCGTCTCCCTTCTTCTTGTCTCCCGCAGCTGGCAAAGGAGAGCGAGCGTCTCCAAGCGATGATGGCCCATCTTCACATGAGACCTTCAGAGCCAAAGCCTTTCAGCCAACCTGTAAGCGTGCGTCCCCCCTCCTGCCCTTGTACATCCCCACAGCCACCCTCTCTCCTCCCCTTTCCGCTCACCGCTGGGTGCCGTCGCCTCCCTGCCCTCTGCACCGTCACCACGGCCCTACGTGGCCCGGCTGGATGGGCTCCCCGGGGTGGGCATGTCCTGACCATGCTCCAGCAGAGATGGCTTGGTCGCTTGTGCTGGTGCAAGGCATCTGGTGGGAGTGAAACACAGCCTGTGTCTGCGCGTTGTGCTGCCCCACCAGCTCGGACGTGTAGTGGATGCATCCCATCCCATGGTTGCATCCCGTTCTGTGGGTACATCTTCTCCCGTGGTTGCATCCCCATCCCGTGGTCGCATCCTGTCCTGCAGCTGCATCCTCTTTTGCAGTTTTATCCCATCCCATGGTTGCATCTCATCCCGGCAAGCCCTTCACTTTGCAGCATGAGCTGGCTCAGCCCTGCTGAGCTGCCGGTGTGCCGGGGGCTTTCCCAGCCCCTGCCTTCCCTATGCCAGTTCCCAACCGCCCATCCTCCCTCCCGCCTGTCCGTGCAGCTGAACCTGGTCTCCAGTGCCACCCTCTCCAAGAGCACTTCCGACACGTTCCCCGATGGCTTACCTCATCCCCCCACCTCCGCCACGGCACCCATCACCCCCCTGCGGCAGGGCCCCTCCGTCATCAGCTCTTCCACTTTACACAACGTGGGGCCCATCCGCAGGAGAAACTCGGAGAAGTTCTGCACCCCAATATCTTCAGGTGAGCTCCGGGATGGGGCTCAGCACCCTCCGTCGCGCGGTCCCTGGGTCCCAAAGTGGGTCCCTTTACCCCCCCACCGCCCTATTTCTTGTCCCCCTCTCCAGAACTTGCACAGAATCACGAGTTTTACAAAAACGCGGACGTCCGGCCGCCCTTCACGTACGCCTCGCTCATCCGGCAGGTGAGTGGCTCCCTGTGCCGTGGGGGTCAGCTCTGTACCCCGAGACCTGCCCGTGGGGCACCTCAGGCAAAGCCACGCCTTCCCTCACCTTCTTGGTCCTGGGGGAGCCCCCGCACCCACTGAACCCCTCGTGCCTCGCCGCAGGACGGGCATCGAACCCCACCAGGGCGTCGTAAGTGATGCTCTTGTCCCCTCTCTGGTTTCCCAGGCCATCCTGGAGACCCCCGACAGGCAGCTAACGTTGAACGAAATCTATAACTGGTTCACGCGGATGTTTGCCTACTTCCGGAGGAACACGGCCACCTGGAAGGTGAGAGCAGCCCTGCTCAGCGCCGTGGGGCTCACCCCATCCCACCCAGGGCTCACCCCATCCCACCCAGGGCTCACCCCATCCCACCCAGGACTCACCCCATCCCACCCGGGGCTGCCGGCTGCAGGAGATGCTCCAGCTTATATGGGCAGCTATGGTACAGGACCAGCTCATTGCACAGCTCTCAGTTGGCGCAGGAAATGATTTTTTGGGTAAATGCCATGTTTTCTCCCCCTCAAAACGCGTCCCTGGTCTCTGGGTACACATCATCCACGCGGTAGGATATGGCAGAAGCCCGTGCTGTAGAAATCCGTGGTTTTCTGCGGAGCTGGGGCTGGAGTAGAGCTGGGGAGAAGAGCAGAGAAAAGAGCAAGACACTTGAAATAGCAAATAAGGTTAATGATAACCCGGGGGCAGGTGGCACGCTGCGAGCGGGAGGTGCCGAAGCCGAGCTGTGAGACCTGGTGGCTGGGTCTCAGCAGTGGCTGGGGATGAGGGTGCTGGTCCATGGGGATGGAGGTGGCGGCTGGAGGGGACTTTGGAGCACCCATGGATCCGCTGTGCGACCCCGGTGCTCTACGGGCAGGTGTTGAAAGATTTTGGCACCGAGGAGCCGTTTGCCGCTGGCCTGAGCTGATGGGTGTGAATTTTGGGGCAGCTTCTTGGTGCAGCGCGTGGGTTATTTAGCAACTGAGCACTGAGAAAACGCATCTCAGAGGAACGGGGTGGTTGTGAGAAGGAGCAGTTACTGCCCCAACCAGGGAAGATTTATTTATTGTTCCCTGCTGCATGTATTTACTGAGGCACAGCTTCCTCCTGCTCAGGGCAGCAAGAAGTGAAGGGGCAGGGGGAAACTAACACTTAAATAATAAAAACCCCCGAAACATTAGAATAAGCGAGGTGCAAGTGAGATGAAGCATTTTGAAACAGTTAAGGAGGAATCAGTTATTCTGGAGCTCAGGGCCCCCGTGTGTTGCTGCTGCAGATCAGAGCTGGCTGCGGCAGGGGTTTGCTTCTCCGCAGCAAACTTTGGGTAAATAACGGGCATTTTGGCTCTGGGGTGTTCTGGGTGGCTCCTGGCTTTGGCACAGCCCATCCTGAGCGTCCCTGCGGGAGGCTGGCGGTGGGAAGGAGCAGGGCAAGAGCGGCCAGAGGTGCCTGGGCCAGTTTTGGTGCTGGCAGTGGCCCTGCATCAGTCTGGAGTCCCCCTCACGGCATGTGTGCAGCACTGCAAGCGCAGGGAGCATCGCCGGGAGCATCGCTGCCCCCATCACTGCCCCAGCCAGGCCCATGGGGACACCCCCAGGTTTGGGCAGAGGGTGGGAAGTGATGGGGAGCGTTGGGGCAGAGAGCCCGGTGCGGCCGTCGCTGCTCCCAGGACAGCGTCTCGCTGGGGGGCAGAGCAGGGGCTGTCCAGGGCAGCCCTTTATCTGCTCTGTGCCTCAGTTTCCCCATCTGTGGAGTGAGGTAATGGCAGGAAAATGGCATTTTCCTGCCCTTTTGCTGGCTGAAAGGAATAAATGTTTGGGGTTTTTGATTTGCGACTCCCCCAGAACCCCATGTTATTCAAGAGCAGAGTTGATGTCTCAGAGGGGCATCCCCCAGCCCTTCTGGTTCCCTTTTTGCTGCTCTTTATTTTTTCCTGTTCCACCCCCAAAAGGGATGGCAGGGGATTAAAAAGAGCTGGGGAGGGGGATGATTCCCTTCACAACTTTCAGTGTGCAAGGCCAGGCTTCTTTTGAAGGAGGGGGTTACGCAGGAGAAATTAATATATTTCCCCTCCTCAGAAAACCACCATTTCTGCTGCGGCTTCTCCCTCATCTCCGGGATTGGGCAGGGGTGTTGGGACTAAGGTGGGTACCCCATCCCCATGGCGCAGGAGAGCCGTGGTGCAGTGTGGGGGCCCATGGGGAGACCCCTGGCACGGCATGGGGAGCGGGGCCGGGGGGGCGTAAAGCAAACATCATTAGAGAAGACAAAGATGAGAAGCAAACAGAGCAGCCAAGCCTGGCACTGAACAAACACTCTGTCGAAATACAAAAGCCACATTAGGATGAGGCAGGGACCCCTCACAGCACCAGGCAGGAGGATTCCCATGTCAGGAGGGGTCTTGCCTGGCACCTCCTTGGTGTCCTGGGGCCAGCACCCTGCGCAGCACCGGGGACGGGGCATCCCAGGCTCCGGTGATGCTGAATGCCATCCTGCCCCGTGCCAGGCTGTATTTTATCTCCACTTTTGCCTTTGCAAACACATACCCGCCAGCGCCTCGAAGCGGAGGAGGGGGTCACCGGGGCGAGGAGAGGAGGGACGTTGGGCACTGCTGGGCTGGGGCCGCATCTCCACGTGCGGGAGAGGTTTCGGCTTTGCCACGCTTCTTGCCTTTAATCGGGGCTTTGTTTGGATGAAGAGTCGCCTGCGTGCACAGGAAGGAGGAAGGGGAGCGTGGGGCAGGATCCGGCCCCGGCGAGGGGAGGAAGTCCTGTGTTTGCTCACCAGGGGACAGGGGTTCAAGGGCAGCCACAGCACCCAGCCCCGGCCGGACTTCAGACCCCAAGGCACAGGCAGGGAGTGGGGGATTTGCAGAGATGGTGCAATGACAGAGCAGGGGCCTGGGGCACATCCTGCTCCCCTGGGAGCACAGCGGTGTCTGGGGTCCCCCCTTGGATTTCCAGCTCTGCAGGACATCCGTCTGCAGCCAGACCCTCCTCTCTGGGTGATGCCAGCATGAGGTTTGAGGACAAGGGATGCCTTGGCCCCCGGGACAGGGCATGTCCCAAATGGAGCGTATCCGTTTGGGTCCGAGCGGCGATGGCACCCGCCCGGAACCCAGGGACCCAGCTCTGCGCTGCGCTGAGCGTCACCCGAGGAGCAGGGCCGGCTGCTGACCCGCGGGTTCCTGGTACAACCCACGGGTTCCTGTTTCCCCCCCAAAAAGTCCCATCAAACAGCACCGTCTGTGCTCGGATCTCCTTGCCCAGGAACCAGCTCCTGGGAGCCAGGGAGCTGTTGGGAAGTTTCTCCTGCGGGCTGGCACTGCCGGATGGCGAGAGGAGCAGGAGCCTGCCCGTCCCCCCTCCCTGCCACCCTCCCTGCCACTGTGCCACCCGGCTCTCTCAGCACTGGGCATGGTGGCACGGCCGGGGACACTGGGGCGGGCAGCAGGCGGAGGGCAGCGGCCGGAGGATGGATGAATGGATGGGTGGATGGAGGACGAGGGAAGGAGCCCAGCTTTGTTTGGTTTTGTTCTTAAATTAAAAAGAAAAAGGGGCGACGGTGCAATTTGATGAGTTTCTGGGAACCGTTGACACTTTCCAGCGTGGGGGGGTTCAGTCCTTGTGTCTCCTTTTGCCTTGTTGTGTTGGCCGGCTCCTTTGTTTATACAGCCCCCGTTCGACCTTTTAAATTGCTGTTAATGTTTTAGCGTAACGAATTAGTCTCTCATCACGAATCAGGACTCGAAATAAAAAAAAAATATATATAAAAAAAAAAAACCCTCTGAGGCCAACTTCCTGAAATTGGGGTCATTCTCATTTGCAAGGCAGAGAATCTGAGAACCTTAATGCAAGGAAATTTATTCAAAGGCAGAGCCCCGGCATGATTAGGCCCTTTGTAATTATAGCTCGGAGAGATTCCACTCCAGCCTCCTGCCTCCCTCATGGATTAGCAAGTGAGTCGGAAAAATACACAGGATTTAATTAGAGGCAAATTAAAATTGGTAATGAAATAGGGGCAGTAGCAAATGGCAGGGAGTTGGAAGGGGAAAAGGGAGCTGGTATCTCTCGGGGCTGCGCTGTCTGCCTACGTGTGTGTCTCTTTATTTTACATTTAGAAATGTAAAGATGGTCGATGTAAAGAAGAAAGGGAGGGAAAGGACCAAAAAGGGAGGGGGGGGGGGGGGGAAAGAAAAAGAAAGGAAAAGATTAGCCAGCTTCCTGCAGCGGAGAGGGTGGCACTGCTCCTGGGTCCTTGCTGGTGTGACTTGTCCCACGCTGTCCCCGTCTTCCTCGGCACCTGGCCAAGGCCCACGAAATGGGGTCGTGTCCCACGTGCAGCTCGGGGGCTCAACCCCTAAAACCTTCTCGGTGCTGATGGGGTGAGCGAGCACTTGCAGCATCCCCGGGTGGCTCTGCAGAGCGTTTGGCTGCAGACAAGCCGAGCGTGACCGGGACAGCCCCGAACCGTGGGGACGCGCAGGGGCTGGGCGAGGAGGAGGACTGGGGAGGAAGAGGAGCGGGGTCCGGGCAGTGGGGCGAGGGCCGTGCCGCTGAGCTCTCCTGCCCGCTCTGCCCGCAGAACGCCGTCCGCCACAACCTGAGCCTGCACAAGTGCTTCGTGCGCGTGGAGAACGTCAAGGGAGCCGTCTGGACCGTCGACGAGCACGAGTACCAAAAGCGGAGGCCACCAAAGATGACAGGGTGGGTCCTCCCTGCAGCCCGGGAGCTGGGCTTGCACCTGCCTCCGCCGCCAAACCCCCCGTCCCCGCGCCGGGAGCGCTCAGCCGTGCATCGTTCTGCTTTCTCTCTTTCTGCAGGAGTCCAACTTTAGTCAAAAACATGATTTCAGGACTCGGTTACGGAGCACTTAATGCAAGTTACCAGGTAAGGACCGGGTCCCATCCCTGGCTGGGGTGCGGGGGCACTAAACCTTCACTGCTCTGCCGTCCCGTTTTCCATCGCGGTCTGGCATCCTCCGTGCCTCGAGCCGCCGCTGCCGCTTTCTGTTGCAGGCTGCGCTGGCGGAGAGCAGCTTCCCGCTGTTGAACAGCCCCACCATGATCAACACCAGCTCCGCCAGCGGCATGCTGCACGTGGGCCACGACGACGTGAGCAGCACCGTGGAGCAGGTCAACAGCAACGGCAGCAACAGCCCGCGCCTGTCCCCGCAGCAGTACAGGTCAGCCTGGCCTTGGGGGGGCGAGGGGACGAGGGACGGGTGTTACTGGGCTGCTGGAGGGTTTGGAGCTAAGGGGTGGTGGAGCTGCAGGCACTGGGAGCTGCTTGTTGCCTCGCGTGGCTCCCGTCCTCCGGGCGAGGAGGGGGTTGGAGCAAGAGCTTTGTGGGGTGGTGGGACCAGCTCCCCGAGGCTGAAGGCTTCCCTCCCCGCAGCCATCCAGTGCACGTGAAGGAGGAGCCAGCCGAGGCGGAGGACGACAGCAGACCTGTTTCGCTGATGGCCACCACCAACCAGAATGTGACGATTCCTGACGACAGGGACCTGGAGGAGGAGCTGCCGGTGGAAGACTTGTCCTAAGGACCCCTTCCTCCTCCCCACCGAGGGGCAAACCCTTCCCACCCTCCAAGCCGGAGACTAAGCGACGGCTGCCACCTCCCCAAGGTGACCTTCGGCGTTAACCTGTTTTTTAAAGGCACTTCCACAAAGCAAAAGGGTTTCCTTGGTGCACCAACCTGTTGCTGACGGCGCGTCCCTCACGCTCCCCACTGCCCTGTGCTGCAGCCCCGGTGACTGACCGACCCCTGCCGTGGGGGATGTCCCGCGACATAAGAAGCGAAAACCCAAGAGCTGGACTTTTTCTCCCCTTCTCTCTTGGTTAGTGATTGGTGAACGAGGATGGTAGGTTGTTTCTGTCCGAAATGGTCCCTCCTTCCTTCCCCATGCACGGTGGGCACAGGGAAGGCACCTCCGTCCCCTCTTCCCCTGCGGTGCTCTGCCGCCCGGCGATGCTCGAGCCTCTGCCAGCGACTGCCTCGGGGAGGGAAGGCGATGGCAGGAACCTGCGGTTGTCTCTCCGTCCCCCAGTGGGTTTTGCACTAGGAGGGACCGTGGACCCCGCCTGTGTGCTGCCTCCACCCAGCTTTGGGGGAAGAAAGAGCAGAAACCGGGGCAAGTCCTCTGCCGTGGTTTGGATATTGGGCTTGCACCGTTGCCTCGTGGCTGAGGGAGGACAAGGACCAGCGTGTCGGTGGGACCGCGTCCCCTTTGCCTTGTCACCTCCGTCAGGTTGCTAAACTGCCAGCGAGCAGAGCAGCCGCCCCGCCTTGGCCACCGTCCCTGAGCCCCCCAGTCCCCACGGTTGGGGGGACTGGTGGCACCCGGCGGTGATGACCGTCCCCGGCCGACCACCGGCACTGGGCGGCGAGGACGTGGCTCCCCGCTTCCTTCTCGACGTCGGCTGCAGCGGGTGACACCTCTCCCAGCCCACGCAGGGACAGCCAGTGGCTCAACTCCAACTTCAGGCTCCCAAACCCCCTGCGCGCCCGGATCCTCCTCCGAAGCCGGGGCAGGGTCTCCGAGGAGGGGCAATGGCGTGGGGAGGCAGCATCCACCACTGCCGAGCCTCCTCCTGGGGGGGTACCCACAGAGGAGCTGGCGTGGGCAGAGCCCAGCAGTGAGCCGCTGCTCCGCCACCCTGCTGGTAGCAAAGCCGACCCCGGTGAAACCCCGTGGCGGCCAAACCTGGCCGTGGCCAGCGAGACCAGCCTGGTGCCGCCGGGGCTCCCGCTTTCGTCTTTTCTTTTCGTTATCCTTTTGTGTGCGTCCAGATGGGAAGATACCAAAAGATTTCTAGAGACAGAAGGTCCGTAGTTCAGGTGAACAGATGGTATTAATGCCAAAAAAAAAAAAAAAAAAAAAAAAAAAAGAAATATTAATAATAACAAGAACAACACAACCAAACACCCCTCTTCTCCCTGCTCTTTCTTTCTGTGGTGGTGATGTGGGTACCCAGCGCTGGGCTTCTCCCGGCAGGCAGCCGTGGCCTCCCCGGTGCCCCGTGCTGGCCTCAGGGACCAGCATCTTCCTCGGGGACCAGCCCCTTCCCTGGCGCGGCCGGGCTGGCACTGGCTGTCCTGGCCCGCAGTGAGGTCTTGAGGGACTTGCTGTGATGGACATGGAGGTGCTCTTGGTTTTGAGCCCTGCTCCAGGCTCTCCCAAAGCGACCCTCAGTGCTGCTCTGTCCCTCCCCGTCCCTGGTACCCCGGGTTGAGACAGTGGCGGTGGGGTCTGTGTCACTGCCCTGGCACATGGCCCCCAGCCCCGTGCTGGGGTCCTGGCGCCAGCACCCCCGGGAGCTGCGTTGAAAGTGCAACACAGAGCTGTGGGTCTTGGGGGGGGGGGGGGGGAGGTGTGCGTGTTTGTCCCTGTCGATCACCTCTGTGACATCCCCAAGGGGCTCTTGGCCCTGTGGCACGTGTCCCCAGGGCGAGCCCGTACCTCGCATCGTCCTCTTTGCTGCCTGTTGCATCCTCGGTACCCAGGTGGCTGCAGAGATGGGGGTGTCCCTGGCTCCCCACCCCCTGCAGCCATCGGTGAGGCTGAGCAAAAACCCCCCCCTGGCCTTGTTCCCCTGTGCCACCTCAGCACCGGGACCCTGGGGGAGCAGCAGCCGCCCGTGGGGGGAGGCACAGCCTGGTGGGGCTGTTAATGGGGAGCCACCAGCATCCCCTCCCCCGGCTGGTATTGCAGAGGGGCCCTTTTCCCTCCCTAAAACCCCAGAAAATCCTGCAAAACCTGCCCTCCGCAGCCCCACGCGTGGGTGCAGGGGTGCTGGCTGTGCCGTGCCGGCCTTCGCTAGGTGTCTCCACTCGACCCGTGTTTCTCCCCGCGCCGCAGCCTCGCTCGCTCCCTCGCTGCTGGAGAAATGTCCGGGCGAGGAGCTTTGCCAGGCCACCACCCGCTTCCCCTCGCCCTCCGGCCTCTCTTGGCTCATCCTCAACGCCGCCGGCTCCCACCTGGGCTCTGCCGGACACCAAAGACCCTGCCCAGGCTGGGGGGTACGAACCGAACCCCATCTCTTGCAGCATGGGTGCAGCCCCATCCCATACCTCCAAAACAGCCGTGAGGCCAGAGGCGCTGTGTATTTTCCCCTCCTGCTTGCTTTTCCTTTTTTTTTTTTTTTTTGTCCTTTTTTTCTGGTTTTTTTCCCAGTCTCTTGATTTTAAGTTATTGTTTTAGACAAGTTTACAGCTGCGGCGGGCGGGCGTTGCCGGAGGGAGGCCGGTGTCGCGCCTTGCTGCTGCTCTACGCGTACGAAGGAGCGGGGTGGGATGGATGGGGGTGGATGTCGGGGTGCAGCCCCCGGCCGCCCTCCGCTGCTGCTCAGCCGTGGTTTTCACCCTTGGCGGGGAATCGCCTGCCTCCATCCAGGCTTTGGGGTTTTTGGTTTGCACCTCCCCAGTGGCGGGTAGTTGTGCCTCTTAGGGCAGCGCCAGCGCCCGATGTCACCCCTTGTGCTGCTCCAGCGTGTCTGGGACACCCTGGGGAGGGAACGACCTGGCCTGGGACTGGGAACAACCTGGCCTTGGACTGGTGTAGTTTGTCCTTTCCGTGGCGGGGGAGGTTTTGCAGCCCGACGCATGGCAGATGCTGGGGAGCCTGCAGGGGTGCGGGGAGGGCTGCGAGCCGTCGCACCGGCGGGCAGTGGGTGCTGCTGGTCCCAGCTCCCACCCGCTGCTGGGAGTGTTTTGCTGGCAGGTCCTTCCCCCACCCCATCCACGGGGCTGTGAGCTCTGAGTGGGTTCAGACCCCCTCACTGTTCCAGGGGTGTATTTCAGTAGCTGCTCCCCATCGTTTGCTCCTCCTGGGGTCTTTCCCCTCACCTTCCTCATCCTCTTCAAATTTAATTTTTGGGCAGCTCTGCAACCCCCTGGTTTCGGCATATGGTTCAGCGAAATCCAGGCACGAAGCGTGCCCGGCATTGGCGAGCCCTCCAGCGCCTGCTGCGGTTCCTGCTCGGGGTGCGATTTATTTACTTTTTTTTTTTTAAAAGCTTTTCCAGAGGTACAGACATCCCCAAAATGCCTCCCAGGGCCAGGGCGAGCCATGTGCCTCCAGATCCCCACAGTTCCAGCCAAAATCCCCCTACACCGTCACGCCCATCACCCCCAGACCCCGTGAGGACGAGCTGGCGCCTTCCCCTCCACACCGTATATTCCTATAGGTCTTTAGCCGCCATCCTGGCTCCGAAGAGCACTATATATATATATATTATATATATAAAAATAAATATATAAATATAAAGGAGTTTTTTTCTTTAAACACGTGCACAGGTTTGGCAAGTCCTGTGGCTCCAGGTGATGCCTCTTCCCCGGCTGTTGCTGAACCGGGAATCACGGTGGGTGATTTCATGGGAAACGTGCCCGGTTTGATACTCAGGGGTAAATTTAATCCATTCTTTTACCCCCTGCCTGGCCTGGCCACCTCTGCAGGGTCCCGTCTGAATGCAGGTACCGTGTCCCCTCCCGGCCTTGCCCGTGCCCACCCCTCTCACCCCTCTGGTTTATTTTTTGCTAGTTTGAATTTTACAAAATTCTGCGTGTCTTACCTCAAACACTTGCCAGAGGCAGGGAGTGCGGAGAAGGAAGGATAAAGGACCAAATGCAATGTGTGGCAGAATTGTATGTCTGTATATATTGAGATATATATATACTGGGTTTAAACCTACCAACACGAATTGTTCTTTTGGGGTTTTTTTTCTGGATTTTTTTTTTTTTTAATTTTATTTCCTGTTTCTTTCTGCCTGGGGGCAGTTCTGCGAGGGGAAGGTGTGGGCACCTCTCTGTAAGTAAAGGCATTTTTCTGGTATCGCTCACTGAAGGAATTGCTCAGTTTCCCATGTTTTCTTTTTCAATGATTTTTTTTATCCCCCCTGGATTATGGGTAGAACTGGCGGGGTCAGAAACCAGTGCTTGAAGGGAAGGGGTGCTGGGAGCACTGGGGGGCTGCTGGGGAGGCCAGTGGAGGCGAAGGGAAAGCAGCAGCTGAACCTGCGTTAAACCAAAGGGTTTCTTTGCTTTGTTTACACGCCTGGCCAGCCTCACCACCCAAAAGGATCTCCCTGGATCTAGGGTTTTGCCCTGGAAGTGTTGGGAAAGGTGGGGACAGGCCAGACCCAGGGGCTGGAGGACCCTCCGCTCCCTAGAGCTGCCTGCGGTGACCCCAGGGGAACCCAGGTGGGTGCCCGGGCTGGGGGCATCCCCATCCCATGGCTGCTCCGGGGAAGCGCCAGCCCTGCCACAACCTTTTTCCTTTTTGGTTTTTTTTGGGGGGTTTTTTCCCTTAATTTTTTTTTTTTTTTTTCCCATCCTCTTTGGCGCTGGGTGGGAAGGTGATGCTGGGGAGGTGGGACGAGGTCCGAGGGGGCCGGAGGGTGGAGGGGAGGGAGGATGTGTATAAAGTGACCCTTTCTCTCCCGCCGCCGCCTTCGCTGCCGCACCCCTCGTGCTGTATAAAGGAAATAGCGTTGCTGTGTATTTGTACTCTGAACTTCCGTGTGTCTGCTTTGGCAGACGGTAAACCCTTGTACAGTAGATCTAGCTGCATGTAATCTGTATGGACAATGGCATTATAAAATGCAATAAAATAAATTACCTATCATGCTGCTGTGCTGGCTGCTTTGTTATGCTTATTGATACAAAAAAAAAACCCCGTAAACTGCTTTTTTTAATCCTTGTGGGCTCTTCAGCAGCGAGGGAGCGATGGTCAGCCTAGACGTCAGAGGAGTGACTTGCTCTGCTCTGTCGGTGTTGGGGTCGCTGGGGGGGCTGCAGCAGCCCTGGTAGTTTAGGTCCCTGTATCTACCCCTCCCCAGCTTGCTCCTTCCAGCACCACCAACTGAACCCAGGGGACTGACTGGCTGAAATACCTGTTTGGGGTGGGTTTGCTGAGCTGATCAGCCTTGGGGTCGCATCCTGCCTGCAGGGTGTGTGCTGGTGGTGTCGTGGCAGCGGAGCCCCACGTCTGCAGGCATTGGGAGCCATAGGGTCGTGGTGCTGGGAGCTGCATGGTCACGGTGCTGGGAGCCATACGGTTGCCATAAGCTGCCAAACCCAAGGGGGCTTGTTGCCAGCACCAGCCGACACCATAGAGCTGCATTGGCTGATGGGGAGCCAGGAGATGCTCGTTTTTCTCTGCAAGTTCAATCCCCTCCAAGCCCTGGGGGGCAGAGACATGGAGAGAGGACCCAGCAGCTCCCACCCAGCGCCCGCAACATCCCTGGGCACTGACACGCTGCTCCCTGCATCCCAGAAACCTGGGAAGTACCTGAATTTCCCTGGATGTGCTGATTGTGGGACAGAGCCCTGCCAGCCCTCCACAGCACGGAGCACAGGGCTTGTGCTGGTGGACTGCTGCAGCTGCGATGGGATGGGATGGGATGGGATGGGATGGGATGGGATGGGATGGGATGGGATGGGATGGGATGGGATGGGATGGGTTGGGATGGGGCGGCAGTGGCCCCTGGAAAAGCACAGCGGTAGCTCAGACAGGAGTGTCCCTCCTCTTCCTCACCAAACAGCCCCTGCTCCACCCTGCTGAGATGGGAAGGGTTTTCCTGAAGCAAAACATGAGGGTTTGGGGGACGAAGGTGAGTTGCTGGATATTCGCTGGAGTTACCACAGTAGGAGATCTGTACAAATGGAGAATAACAATTATTAAGAAGTTAATAATTAGTAGGTAAGAGAGTTTTTTGCAGCTGCTCTTAGGGAATTTTCCTCCTCTCTCTTTTTCTTATTTTTTAAGACCAGTTCTGCAGCAAAGCCCCTTCCACCACATGTTTAACACATCCATGCTCCTGTTCTTCAGAGTTCTCTTCATCCAGCAGCAACAGCAGCATCACCAGCCCGGACGCAGCCGCTCCCTCACACCGCAGAGCCCCCCGGGGCAGCCGGACACACGGTGCCACCCAGCCGGTGGCTCGGCCCCGGGGGCAGCCCGCTTCTCCCCAGCCCGATGGCGAGCGAGGAGGCAGCTTCCCGGCAGCTCAGCACCCACAGCCCGAGGACTGGAGGTTTATTCAGAAGCGCTCGGTTCTCATCGCAGCTCCGAGAGCAGGGCCAGGTTTGCAGCCTCAATATCTGCCCCTTAAAACCAAAAAAAGCGCGGTTTTGGCACTCCCCTCGGGGAACTGACTTCCAGGGGCGTCAGGGCTTCGCCACCAGGAACTTTTGGCCACTGCGTTATCTTTTTTCCTAACTATCCTTGCTCTGCCAGAGCTGCAGCAGCAAAGGGGACGGGGATGAGGACGGGACGGAGCAGAGCGCAGATTTTGGCCACCGCTGCGGCCCCCAGCCGCCTCGCAGCCCCGCGGTTCGCAGCCCAGCGGAATGGCTGGCTCCCATCTGTGTCTAGACCCTGCCAATATTAATAGACTGTTATATCCCCTTTCCCTCCGCTGCTCCGTCTCAGCCAAACTCGCTTAATCTTTTTTCCAGTGGCCCTTTTCCAGGGCGCTTTGAACCACGGCCAGCTCGCCGGTGGCTTCCCGGGGTGCGCTGAACGTGCCTCCGCCAGCCCCTCGCTGCCCACCCCGGGGGCCTGAGCCAGCACCCATGGGTGCACGGGGCGTGCGGAGGGGACAGTGTCCCCATCCTCCACCAGCTCCCACGGGGAGGGCGCGGGGGCTCACGGCTGGGCGCAGGCTGTCGATCACTTGGGGGAGCATGTGGCTTTGATTGATTTAACACTTGGAGAAAGAGCTTTTAACTTTTAAACTAGAAACTTTTTTTTCCTTTTGGGTTGTTTTTTTTTTTTTTTTCTGCTGTGGACATGAAAGCTTTTTTGATTGCTAAACCAGTACGTGGATGGGGGGAAGAGACTGGGACCAGCCACCCCCTTCCCTCGGCTCCTGGGTGCAGAGCAATTCCATGTACCCAGCGGCAGGAGGTACCCACCCCTCTCCTCCTCTTCCCTCCTGGGTGCTCCAGAGCTTGCATCCACAAGGATACCACCCTTCTCTGCAGCTAGCTCGGTGCTTTGCCTCGAATTGGTGGGACTTTCACACACCCCTGAAGCACAGCATGGGGTCTGCTGCTGGGAGCAAGTCGCTGCCCTGGATGCACAGGGCTGGCACAGCTTTCAAATGGTAAGAAAGAAAGAAAGAAAGAAGGGGAGAGAGAGAGAGAGAGAGAAAGAAAGAGAGAAAGAAAGAGAGAGAGAGAAAGAAAAAGTAAGAAAAAGAAAGTAAGAAAAAGAAAGAAAGAAAAAGAAAGAAAGAAAGAAAGAAAGAAAGAAAGAAAGAAAGAAAGAAAGAAAGAAAGAAAGAAAGAAAGAAAGAAAGAAAGAAAGAAAGAAAGAGAAAAAGAAAGAGAAAAAGAAAGAGAAAAAGAAAGAGAAAAAGAAAGAGAAAAAGAAAGAAAGAGAAAAAGAAAGAGAAAAAGAAAGAAAGAGAAAAAGAAAGAAAGAGAAAAAGAAAGAAAGAGAAAAAGAAAGAAAAAAAGAGAAAAAGAAAGAAAGAGAAAAAGAGAGAAAGAGAGATAAAAAGAGAGATAAAAAGAGAGATAAAAAGAGAGAAAGAGAGAGAGAAAGAAAGAGAGAAAGAGAGAAAGAGAGAAAGAAAGAAAGAAAGAAAAAGAAAGAAAGAAAGAAAGAAAAAAAAACCAACAGAGGGAGTGCTTTTGATTGTTTTGGTTTGGTTTTTTTTTTTTTTTAGATGAGCATTAAGGAACTGCAACAACTGGGGCCAGGAAGGGATGTGGCGAAAGCGTTCTTGCTCTGACATCTGTTCCCCTCCCTGAGCCGCTGATGTCTCGGGGGTTCTCTGGTCCATGTGGCTGTATCCCCCCTTCCTCCCAAGGACCAGGGCTGACAGGGGGTCCCAAAACAGCCCGAGCAGGCAGAGGGCACACACAGAGCCCTCGGCTCTGCCATGGCCACCTACCCACAGGCCCGCTGTGGGTTTGCTCCCTGCTTTAGTCTCCCTTTTGTGCCCATTCTGCTTTGTTCGTGGGGCTGGAGGCTGCTGCAGGAGGGGCAGCGCCTGGGGGTCCCAGCCCACCCTCTGCCTGGGGGCTGCTGGGCGGGTAGAGATGAGTTCCTGCAATAATAGGCCTTGAACAGACTTCCACAGCGTGCAGCTGATTTATTTTTTCTCTTACCACTCAGACAAGCGACGTGTTCCCTGCAGAGAGACCGCGGCCGATTTCACACCAGCGTTGCATCGTGGCCGGAGCAAGGCACAAGCTGTGATGTTACAGCCGGGGGCTGCGAGCCCCCTGCACCAGGGGGTGTCAAAAAGTGGTGGGAATAACTGTGGCTTCAGTAGCTGGGAATTAAGAGACCAGGAATGGGGAGAGTGGGTGCTGGCTGGGTGTAAGCACCCACTTTTGCCACCCCAACCTCTCCAAAACCCTCGGTCCGTACCCATCTATGCAGAAATCTGCAACATCAACCCCAGGCCTGCAGGTCTCCCCCCAGCACAGGACGAGGAGGGAGGACAAAGGGGACCTTGTCCAAATTGGAGCGCGCTGCATCGCTGGGGGGGGTGGCGGGGAGCCCCGGTGCAGGGCACCCAAAGCAGGCACTGCCCCCACCCCGAAGCCAAATCTGCTTCGCTGCCCCTGCCCAGAAACACGCCCAGCGTGAGCCCCAGCGCAGCAGCAGCGAGAAATGTTGGCCCTGGCCCTGTGCGGGGCTGGTGCTACCGAGTGTCACCTCCCCAGCCCCAGTGCACCCGCATCCTGCTCAGCGACGCACTTCTTCGTGCCTCAGTTTCCCTCCTTGCAAAAGGCTGCGGTGATGCTCAGTCCCCTGCCTGGCTGGACACCCCCCAGCCCCGGCGGGGACCAGCAAGCCCCGCAAGCCGTGATCCTCAGTGGTCACCCAGGTGGGTGGCAGTGGTGGGGCTGCTCCAACGCGCACAACACGACGCTCCGTGGCTGCTCACACGCCTCTGCCTCCCCCTCGATAACAGCCGCTGCGCACAACCCCCCCGGGGACAGAGCGTGGCGCAGAGGGGAGGGGGGGGAAATCTTTAATTTTTCCATCTTCAAAAGATGAATGTTTGTGGGGCCCCTTTTTTTTTAATTTATTTTTTTAAATGTCCATTTCCTCCTCCTTTTTTTTTTTTTTTTTTTAATTTTTTTATTATTTACAGAAATAGCTCGTGACTCATCAAAATCTTTTAGCAGAAAATCTAAAACAGTGGGGTCATTCACTGCGAACCCAGTGCCTCTCCTGCTTCCCCCCCCCTCCCCACCGCCCGCTTCGCACAGAAGGGTTTGAGGAGGTTATTTTGTTTAGAGATTTTGTGTGCGCCCAGCGACTGGTAATTATGCTAGACAGATCAGGGGGTTATGGCTTGGACCCTAAGCAAACACGGCTCAGTCTGCACAGCCCGGCTCTGTGCTGAGACACAGCCGAAATCTACAGTCCCATTCATGGCAGGTTAACCACACGCTGCGGCTTGAGGGTTGGGGTTTTTTGGGGGGGTGGGGGTGGGGGTGTTGTTTTCGGATTTGCACGCCTTTTCTCTTATTTATTTATTTTTTCTTTCGAAACTGCAAAGGGTTCGCCGAGGGATAGATGCCGGGAATGTTGCAAAACCTTCTTTGAACTGCAAAGTCAAGGCTTTAGAGCTAAATCCTCGCCGGAGTCGGGAAGGTCAGGGAGGTTTAAATCTCTGCCCCCGCTCCCGTCTTCTCTTCCATGCTGCTCCCAGCCTGGGCGATGGGGAGCTATGGGGTAAAGGGGGAGCTGCAGACCTGGGGGTGATGGGGCGCAGACCCTGCTCCTCCCCGAGGAACCTGAGACGCAGCCGGGAGCTGGGAGGACTTGGGTGGATTTACTTTGGCGGCAGAGGAGCTCGGAGCGGTGGCTGATGCCAGGGTTTGTGAATGTGGGTCAGTGCAGCCACACACCTACAGAAATGGCCTTGTTTTCCAAAATACAGCCAGCTCCCACAGCGTCCCTCTGGGTGCAGCACTCCCGGGTGTGTCGTGGGATTAATCGGGGTGTAATCACTGCAGGACTCGCTTGTACGCTGCAGGGTGCCCCCGGCCCCTCTCCTGCCCACCCCAGCACCCTGCCGAAACCACTTGGGAGGGGGTTTCTCTAGCAGGGACAACACTTGGGGGAAAAAAAATTGACTTGTTTTTGCAGAAAATGCTCCTGTCAGGGTGCTGGGTGCTCAGCCCCACTGAGCAACTTGTAACCCCCACGACAGACCTCGCCGCACTCGTTCACACTTTCCTGCTCACTTCCATCCCTGGAGCTTTCTGGTACGGGGACAGGGCTGGAGCCCCCACAGGACTATCACACCCAGGGTCCAGCAGCCCTGCAAGGAGGGAGGGTGTTGGAGGCTGATCCCTCACTGTGGGGCAAAGCAGCAGCACTTTTGGTTTTTTCCGGGGCCCTTCATGGGAGAGCGGCGTGAGCCACTCGTCGTGCCGGGTGCTGCCCGTGACGGATGCTGCTGGTGACGTGCTGGAAGCATCCCTGCAATGCAACGTGCTAAGGAGAGGTCAGGAAAGGCTGGGCCCTGGCTGCCCTCGGCTTGCCCTTGCCAAATTTCTCCTCCTGCTTCTGAATGAACGTGGGACGCTGCAGGAGAGAAACCCCAGGGGGAGGAGGCAGCGAGGAGGTGAGGGGGGGGGGAAAGCGGAGGAAGGCTGAGCTTTGGGTTAAGGCGGCAGAAAGCAGGCCCACCGTCAGCCATCGTCACGCTGTGTGCCGAGATGGGATGTATCCTGCCCAGGCTCGCGGGGTGGGGGGCAGAGCACCGGGACACCGGGACCAGGTACAGGGGCGGCGTTTCGCCTTACGGTGGTGCAAGTGGTGCAAGCAAGGAGGGCGCAGAGTTGTTTTGCAAGGCTGGATCCTGCTTTTGGCTCTGGTGGGATCCCTTTCATTTGGAGGGGGAGCAGTGCTGCGCCTCTGAGGCCGGGACTGTCCCCACTCAGGGTGCGGGAGGCTCCGTGGGTGACCCACGGTGTTGCCGTGGGTAAAGCCCTGCTGCTCTCTGCAAAAGCACTTCCCTGCGTGGCACAGCTCCCACCGGGACCGGGTGTCTGCCAGCCCGTGCAGCCACCCTGGGGAGTCCCTTTCCCCCTCCAAACCCAGGGATGCGCAGGAGGGAGATCCTGGGCCACCAACGTTGTGACTCAGCTTCACAAGCACTCTTTAATTTTATTTTTTTGTGTGTGGGGAGATTATCAGGCCAAGCTGTCAGCACAGAGGAAAAGTGCTGCAAACCCCCCCACCCGGCTGTGCAGCCTCACGGCCTGAGCCGAGCACATGGCACCCAGGTTCCCAACTCCATCCTCCCCCAAGCAGAGCATCACCCGCCTGGGCAACCGCCCTCCTCCTGCCCCAGGTTCAAGGCAATCCCAGGGCTTCTGGGTCCTTCTCGCATCCAGCACCTTTGTGGCCACGTCCCTCGAGGCTCTCCGGGAGGAGTGAGGGTGCATCCGCCCCGGCGAGGCCTGGCTCACGGGTGCCGGAGCAGGTAAACAGGGAGGAATGTGCGGCGGCAGCGCGTGGGGCTGGCGTGTTCCCGGCGTGACTCACAGACGCTGCCTCAGAGGCCGGCGATGCCGGCACACCCCGCCGCCTCGCTCGCCGTCACCGGCACGGCCGGCTCCGCGCTCGGACGCTGCTTTTAATGAAACCCTTGTGGAAAGCTGGCTGGGTTCTGCTGCTGGGGCTGCGGCCAGCGGAGCGGGGTCAGGTGAAGGAAATGATCCAGCCGCTGGCTCACGGTGGGGTGACCTGTGCCGGGATGGCCCCCGCCACCGATGCGGCGTCGCGATGTCAATCGACGCTTCACCCTCCGTGACAACGATGCGCAGAGAAAGGCTGGCGGAGGCAGGAGCGCTGCGGCCGGGAAGGAGGGTGCGTGGCCCTGCGTGGTGCTGCATCCCACACTGCACCCCACGCTGCTCCCCATCCTGCACCTTGTGCTCCTCCCCATGCACCCACCACTGCCCGGGCAGGGAGCACTTGGGGCTCTGTCCATGTCAGGGTCCCTGTTTTCTGTGACACGGAGCACCCGGCACAGCAGGGTGGGCAGGATGGTGCTGGTTGGCTCTCGGGAGGACGTGGCTCCAGCAGCAGGATTTTAGGGCCGCTGGAGGGTGCAGGCAGGAGTGCTCCTCCTGGGAGGATTATTTAAAAGGCACAAACCATAGTGGCAGGTCGGCTTTAAAACAGACCAGTTCTGGAGGTCTTGCACGACCTTCTCCACCTCCCTTGTTTCAGGCTGGAGCTTTCAGAAGGATCCTGAGTACATCAGGTCCCTCTGGTCCCGCTTCGTGCCCCAGCCTGCCTCATTTCCCCTTCCTGACCCATTTCTTTTACATGTGGCCACGGTGGTGACATCTCAGCACATTCCCCTTATCCCTGGCCACGCTAAACACTGCACACCCAGTGTAGGAGACAGCCCTGATGGCACCAGGGTTACGGCACCACCAGGCAGGAAAGAAGTGGGACGTGGGGAGGTGCCCGGGGCTGTCCCGTGGGTTCAGCCCCGCTCTGGGAACCCAGAGCCGTGGCTTTGGATTGTAAAATCGAGCTGTTGCCCAGCCCCCCGACATGTCCGGGAAGTGGTGACCAAGGCAAGTGCTGGCTCGTGGTGACCCCCTGGCCCCATGCTGTGGGGAGGGCAGGGAGGGCAGCCCCCCGTGCTGCCGGCGGGTTCAGCTCCAGGCTCACGCTGGCAGCAGCGTGGCTCCAGCCGAGCTCCAGAGCAATTTCAGCCTCTTTTTGTACGCTTTGCAACGCTGGGCTTTTTAAATGCAGGAAAACACAGCAGTGTTATTAAAAAAACAGCTTTGAAAATGTCCCACCGGGTCCTACATGACGCTCTGCACGAGGACGAATCCTCATGGGGACCCTGCAGGGACACAGCGCGGGAGCAAACGTAGCAAACCAAGGGTTGGCCCACTTGGGAAGTGTTAATACTCATTGAAACCTCACTTTCACACCGTCACTTTCGGGGCTGATGACGGCAATGACGCTGTCACCTCTGATCCCAGCACCTCCAGGCATCGCCCCAAGAAGCCGAACCTCATTTACCAGTTGGGGAAACTGAGGCAGGGATGGGTGGGGGAGGCAGAGGCTTTCCCCAGGACATGCCAGCAGAGTCAGGAACAAAAGCACCCTCTTTGCTTCCCTGCCTGGGCACAGAGTGGACCTGCTGGAGCACCCACCCGAGGGTCCCGAGCAGGGCTCCATAGTGGGGGTTTCCCTGACCCACTAATCCCCACCACTCCCCCCCCACACACACTTCCTCCAGTTTTTGGGAGGGGGGAAACCCAACACCGAGCCGAAAGCACAGCAAAGCTGAGAAATCCCAATTTCGAGGCTGGCCCTGGGAGCCAAGCAACCTCTGCCTGCCCTGCGCTTCTCCCCTCCCCGGCTCTGCTCCATCCCCCAAAAGAAACTTTTCCTCCCCCTCCAGCTCCGCGGAGCGCGGCGGACGCGGGTGGTTGTTTGTTTGTTCTCGCAGGATTTTTTTTTTTCTATTTTTTTTCCTTTTTTTTTAAAAAAAAATTTTTTTTTTAAAGGGGGAAGGGAAAAAAAAAAACCCAACAACAAAAAACCAACCCCAAACCCAACCCCGCGCCCCGGACCGGCTCGTTATAGGTCGCCGGAGCGGCGGGGCCGGGAGGCGGCGGGGCGGTGAGCGCTGCCGGCGGGCGGCGGGGCCGGGGGATGCGCGGCGGGGGCGGGCGCGGGGCTGAGCCGAGGCGCGGCGGCCCGCGGGGCCCCAGGTGAGCGCGGGGCCCGGGGCGGCGGGGCCGGACTGAGCCCTCTCTGCCCGCCGTGCACCCCGCACCCCCCCCTCCCCCCCCCCGCACCGCCTCCCCCATGTCCCAGCTCAGCAACCACCGGCCGAGCCGCCCGGAGCCCCGCCGAGCCGAGCCGGCCCCGCCGCCAGGTATTTGGGGGGGGGGGGGGGTGCTGCCTTGGGGGGGGCTGCGCGGCTGGGGCTGGGGTGGGGGGTGGGTGTACTGTTTGGGGGTGCCCGGCTGGGGGGTGCACGGCTTGAGAGTGCCCGGCTGGGGAGTCGGGGGTGCCCGGCTGGAGTGTGCACGGCTTGGGGGTGCCCGGCTGGGGGGTCGGGGGTGCCTGGCTGGGGGGTGCACTGCTTGGGGGTGCCCGGCTGGGGGGTGCCCGGCTGGGGGGGGGGTTGGGGGTGCGTGGCTAGGGGGGATGTGAGTGCGCGGCTCGGGGGGGTGGAGGTGCACGGCTTGGGGGTGCACGGCTAGGAGGGGTGGGTGCGCGGCTGGTGGTGGGGGGGATGTGCACGGTTTGGGGGGGGTGTGCACGGCTGGAGGGGTTGCGCGCGCCTGGGGGGGCTGTGAGTGCACGGCTGGGGCGGGGGGGGGGGTGCAGAGGGCTGGGGGGTGCATTGCTGGAGATGGTGCGTGTGCGCGGGGTGTGTGTGGGGGGTGTGCGTGGCTGGGGGGGGGTGAGGGTGGACAGCAATGGGGTGCGTGGCTGGAGGGGGTGCGTGTAAGCACGGCTTGGGGAGGGGGGATGGATGGTGGAGTGTGTGCGTGGCTGAGGGGGGTGTTTGCGGGGGGGGGGTTCAGGGCTGGGGGGGGTGGGGGTGCGCCTGAGTGCGTGTCCAGGAAGGCCTGAGTGTGTGTGTGTGTGTGCAGGGTTGTGTACAGCTGAGTGTATGTTTGTGCCCCTGGCAGTGCGGATGGGGGGGGGGGGGGGGGCGTGTGCCCGGTGCGGGCGCAGCCCCGGGGGACTTTCGCAGCCCAAACTTCGCAGCAGCTTCTGCGACTCGGCCGAGCGCAGCGGGGTGCGGGGCCAGCGCGGGCTGAAGGGGTTAAAAACCACCCCCGAGGGACGGCTGCGAGGGGCTGGGGGCTGTTGTGCACGGGGGGGGGGGGGGCCCTTTCCCCACCCCCACAGCGACTCCCGGTGGGATGGAGGGGGAGGGGGGCGGGGGGGGCCAGGATCGGTCCATGGAGAAGTGGATGGAAAACTTTTGGGAATCCTTGCTTTTTTCCTTGGGGCAAAGCTGAGCCCCTCAGTTTTCTGGGCAGTGTGGTGGCTCTGCCAGGGTCGTGAGGACCTGCGCTGGGGTGGTGTGCCATGGTGGTCGCTCCCCCTTCAAGTTTCATGTGTGGAAACAGCGTTAAATGTCCCGATGCGAGGGGAAAAAAATAAAAAATAAAAAATGCCGGAGCTGGAAGCTGATGGCGAGAGGTGAAACACCCCATTGTGCGAGCATCAGACTGGACACAAAAGGGGCCAAATCCACCCCGGGACCAGCTCCCCGCGTGTTCCGAAAGCGGCAGCGGGCTGAGCGGGCAGGAGCTGTGCGACGGGAGCAGCGGGCACGGCGAGGCGCAGAAACCCAGCTTAGCACAGCTGGATCTCTCCCCTTGTTGGCTTTGGCCCGGAGCGTGGCTGGGCCGAAGTTTCGGAGAATACATCCTCTTGTTCTCTTCCCCCTGCTTTTCCAGCTGGATGCTGCAGGGTCTGCTTCCCGGCTGAACTCTTACGCTGCTTTGTGCTGCAGCCGTGTCCCGGGGCTGAGGCAGCAGCATGGGCTGTGCGGAGCTTATTTCTCTGGATTTCTTTCCATTCGCTTTCCTCTCCAGGTAGGGAAATGGTGAACCGTTAGTGCACGGACCTAGTGCAAAAAAAGCTTTTGCACGAGAACTTGCCACCAGCCTGGGTTAGGAGGAGCGCTGTGCGCTAGGTGCTGTGAGATCGTGTGTGGGTTGTTTTAAAAAGTAGTTTAGAAAAAAGTAGTTTAGAAACCTGTGAAATGTGTTGGGGGGAAAAAAAAAAAAAAAAAGACTTTGCAGCTTTTCTGCGTTCCCAGCCGCTGGCTGCACAGGAGCGGTGTGGAGGTAGAGCGTGGCTCAGCCTCCCGCTTGTGCTGGTGTCCTGAGCAGAAGCGATGGGACCTGGCCGAGGCGTGCGACGTCTGGGAGCATCCGTGAGTGCCCCATGTGGTGTGCCCGTGGTGGAGGGGTGTCACCTCCCTCCCAAACCAGCCCCAACCCACCCTTCTCTTCCCCAGCTCCGCTCGGAGGGGAGGGTGCAAACCCAAGCCAGAGCTGGGCCAAATTTGCCGCTTTTAGACCACCTTTACACAACGTGCAAAGCTGGGGGGTGCAGGAGGGTCTCCAGGACACCCTTGATTTCCATCTGCCCCAGCTCTGGGCGCCAAACTCATGCCAAGAGAATGTCCCTGTCCTGTCTCCAAGAGCAGCCGTCTGGTTGCACGTCCTGAGCTTTGAATTCTTGCTCACGTCACTTCTTTCTTTCTTTCTTCTTGTTTTTTTGGTGAGCAATGAATGGACAGGGTCCGGTTTGTCTTTCGAGCTTGTTCGGCCTCGTGACGTTTCGGTGCAGAGCCATTATCGCTTGGGCAGCGGCCAGGGGCTCTGTCACGCACCGCGGAGCCTGGGAATTTTTGCTCGCCTCCCTTTCCGATGCTTTGCAAATTAGACCAGCTAATTTGGTAATGCCGAGCCGGTGAAAGAAACGGGGAAACTGAGGTGCCAGAGTGGTTTGGCCCAAGTTAGCATGTCGTGGGCAGGTTTGGGTTGGCATTGCCGTACTCGGTCCTATTTCCCAGGCTGAGACGAAGCCCGTTGCCTGAAGTTTGTTCCTTGGCATCTCTGGAGATGGGCCTGCTGCCATCGCAGCCTCCTCCTGCCCGGGAGGGACGGGCACGTTGCGAACCAAATCCTTGAAATAGCCACAGGTAGTTTGCGGAGGAGCCTCAGAGAGAAGAGGCGATTGTCTGCCTGTGTGCAGTACATGGGTGTAATTATTTTGGAGGGGGGATCAGCAGAAAACAGGAGAAAAACAGCCTTTTGGCCGATGAGATTACTTTTGACTTCCCTTCACGGGGAGGAAGAGGAGCGGGAACAGGGACAGCAGGAGAGGGGCTTTCCTTATGGGAAGCAAAACCCATGTGAAGATGCTCGAGGCAAATCCATCTCCAGAAGAAAACCCTTCCCCTCAAGTTTTTGACTCCGCTCACTCCCACCTCCCTTCTTTCCCTTCCCAGCAGGACGTCTGCTACGGTGGGGCCACCACCGCGTCCCCCCTCTGTGTCTGTGTCCCCGCTTGGCCGCAGGCACTGGCAGCTCAGCGTCTTTTCACTTGGAGCTGGGCAGGGACGGGACACTCATGCACACACGCACTTTGTATTTTTCCCCTTTAATTCTTTCTGCCTGTTCCCAAGGAGTTTGCCCCGAGGTGTAACAGAAGGCGGAAAGCTGTGGTGTGCTGCACCCCAACAACGCAGCCTGCAGAACGGCGAGCGGCTCTGCCCCGCTCGCCCAAAATACTGGGGTCCAGCTGCCTGCATGAGGGTGCTGCCACCCCGCTCAGGGTCCTGAGCACCCCTGGGGCTGCGGGCAGGGCAGGCTGGGCACGAGTCGGTGCCACCATCACTCAGGGGCCCATTGCTGGGACTCTGTCCTGCCCTGGGAGAGGGGCAGAAACGAAGGCGACCCCTTCCAAGGTCAAAATAAAAGGGTCTTTGCTTGTCTTAGCTCTGATGGAAATGCAGCTGGGCGCAGATTTGTGTGCAGGCATCCTGTCAGTGCAAAGGAACCAAAAAAAAAAAGCCCTAAAAGAAACAGAATGACTATTTTATTACCCCAGATAAAGACTTGTTGCACCGAAAGATTCATTTCTGGTTTTCTTTCAAAGTTTCTCATCTGCTCATGAAAATGCTTCATTTTTTTTCCTTTTCTTTGAACAACAACAAAACTCCAAGAAACCCCCCAAAAAAGCGCAGATTTCTGGCTGTTTTCAAATGTTTCTGGTTTTGAGCAAAACAAAGCAGGCCCTTCGGGGCTGTGCCTCTTGCCGCCCCAGCGTCCCGGTCCCGCTCCAGCTCCTTATTGAATTTCCTTGGAAAGTGCCTGCTGGAGTCTATTAGTTGCAGAAACCCAAGCTGTCCTCTGGGCATTTTCTGTAGTTTTTTCTGATTTTTTCCCAGAGCTCCACCTTGCTCAGGCCGTGCCCTGCGCAGCCTCCTGCGGGACGGGCACCAGCAGCCTCCTGGATCTGCGGAGTTTGGTGTGGAATGGAGCCACGTCGGTCCCTCCTGGTGTTGGCAGCCCCTTCCCATGTCCCCCCGCAGCCCCTTCCCATGTCCCCCCGCAGCGTTCCATGCTCGGGCTGTACTGGTGGAAATGAGCTATTGCATAGCAGCAGGGATGGAGTAATTGGGATTTTTTTTTTGCCCCAAATCCCAATCTTTTTTTGTCTTTGCCCACTGGAACTGCGTGCATGTGCGTTCGCCCGTCTCCACTTGATCTTCAGCCGGGCTTTGGCAGCCTTGTTTGACTTGGGGGGGGAAGGTTCCCCCCTCGCTCCAGTACCATCCCACTGTCTTTCCACCAGTGCATCCCCAGCTCTATGATGGGGCGGATCAGGGAATGAGCAGTACTTTCGGGAAGCGCTTTCACCCCAGTCCCATCTTCTTTTGGGGTGCTCCCCATGGGTGCACCAGCTCCTTCACCCCCCTGGAGCAGGCGGCTGTGCCTGGGGCAGGCCGGTGCTCACCCGGTTCGGCTGCTTTCGGTGCCAGGGCTGGGCTGCCGGCGCGGCGTGTTCCCCGCGAGGAAGCGGGTCGACCGGCTGGCTCCAGGAGCAATTACTCGCTCCACCCGAATGCCTTCGTCGCTGGCCGGCCTCGCCGCCGGCCCTCAGCGAGCAGGCACGCTGCTGCCCCGCCAGCCATGCCCTGACCTTTGCGGAAGAGTTCGTTTCCACCTCGCCCCAGCCCCGTTCGGGCCACGCTGCAGCTCCTCTGAAACCCTTTTGGGGTCTGTGCTTAGAAGAAACCCCATCCCAGCGAGCGCCCGCACCAGCGGGAGGTTGAGCACCAGGACTGTGAAGTTTTGGGCTCCGTCGCCATAGGATGTTGCTTTGGGCAAATCCCTTTTATGGGCCTCAGTTTCCCCACCGGGCTGAGCGGTGATAAGGTTCCGTTTCACAGCAGCTTAGAGCTGCAGCTGTGCTGGTGTGAAATACCTGGAGATGGGGTCACGTGTGATGGGCGCTGGCTTCAAACTGTGCGCTGGGTAGATCTCAGGATGAAAGGTGCTGCATAAGTGCAAATTATTACTCTTGTTAATAATGATGTCCACCAGCTCACATTTATCTGCTCTTCAATTAACTTTTTTTGAGGACCCTTAGCAGGTTAGAAAGACACAAATTTTCCCGGGCAGAACCTGTGCTGGTTTGACCCCGTAAGGTTACGCAATTACTGTACTGGCATGGTCCTTAATTAGACTCTCCATAATTTTCCCCAGCACAGCGGTGTGGCTCCTTGCTCTGTAATTCCCAGAATCTCCTTGGATCTGATAGGCACCGCGTTAGCTGCTTTCCAGGCTTCGAGGATAATTGCTTGCCCTTAAGGACACCCAGGGTGTCGCAGGATCTCCTCCTTCATCCTTCCTCCATGCTGGGCTCCCATGGCACGGGGGGTTTACATCCTTCTGGCCAGCACGGGGGGTTAGGTTGCACCGGGGGGGGTGCCGAACCGGCACGGTGCTCCTCAAAGTCAATGAAAGTTGACTCAACTCCAAGCTGAGTCGTTGGCCCTTTGTTTTTCCCCATCATTTTTCTCCACTCCGTGGCCCCGCAGTGTCTTTGGGATGTTTCATGTTGCTCTTTGGTTTAGGCAGAGCCCAGGCCTGACGCCAGGAGATGGGCTGGTCTGGCAGCTGGAGACAGCAACCTGGTCCTGCTGGGTCTGGTTTGTGTCCTGGGGCAAGTTGCGTTGTCCCTTGTCTCTGGTTTAGGCTTAGAGGTTGCTTCTTCCCTTGTACCTGCAGCTGCAGTCCTGAATGCTGCCTTAATATATATGTTAATTATGTTCTTACTGCGTAAGGACCAGTTCCTCACCAGTGCTGCAATGACAGAGGTGTGTGCTTCTTGCAGGGGCCTGATTTCTTACCTTCCCTGAACCCCCTTCTCGAGGGTTACCCCCACCACCCCAATGTCCTTGCTCTCGAGTAGGAGCAATTCTTCCATGAGGGTTGGTTTGTGCCTCCTTTGCAGGAGCTGCTTGGGTCAACGAGGACCTTTGGGTGAGGGGATTTGTAGGGACACCTTGGCATGGGGTCTGTGCCCCAAACCTGGCGTCAGGGTTTGGTCACCGGAGGAGCTTTCGGCCAAGGTCCAGTGCTGAACGTGGACGGACTGGATAGACACTGGTCCTGGCCTGTCTGGCCAGCCTGAAATTCCTCTCTTCCTACCCACCCGATGGCTATAAATAACAAATAATAACAACTCCCAGGCTGGCAAGCTATTTGGGGTTTTGTGGGTGTTTTTTGCTTTGTTTTGCTTTTTTGCATTTAGGAAGTAACTTTTCATAGAAACCAATATTTTTTTTGACCGGATTCCTCATTGTCCCAGGACTGAACTGTTTATCCAAAGCATTGCCCAGGTGAGCAGAGAGACACTGGGGCAAATGTTTTCTGGGAGGGAAGCAAAGCTGAGGGGGATCCACCCCAGGTGCGCTCAGGAGCTCTGGGCATTTCTTCTCCTTCCCCTTCTACCTTCCTTTTCCTTTCCCTGAATATCACAGAATCTGAAAATGCTTTAGTGCATTAATTTCAGACTGAATGTAAATAAGCCATTTGGATTTTTCCCAGTTGAGCAAACTTTCAACCCAGAATTTTGCTTTCTACTGCTCCAGCCTGGCTCGTGGGATTGGAAGGATTTGCTTGTGCCGTCTCTTCTGCACTTGAAACTACTTAATCAAGCTCTAAAATATCCCTTGAATAGGTCAGACAGGCACCTGATTGGGCCAGGCAGCGTGTACAGGAAAACCAAGAGAGATTACATGCTCATTTTATCTGCATAAAGCAGATTAGAAAGCTCCCAAACTAAATATTGCTGCAAGGTAGCATGTTGTTAATGGCAAATGCCTCGCTAGGCTGTCTCTGTTTGTGTCTCCATCCAACATTATCTCGTCCCTGACCAGCCATTCCTGAGGGATTAAAGGGAGAGGGAAGGATGGACAGGAGACTCCCCTGAGCATCTCCGCATTGGCAGGAGTTGTGACCCATGGCGTTAGGTTTGGGTGATCTTTGGGTCCAGAAGAGCTCCAGACATGGATCCAAACATGTCGAGATCCTTCTCCCTCCCTTTTCCAATGGATTGACGGCACCTAATGCAAACACACTGCCTGCTAAGGAGGTGGGATCTGCTGCTGAGCTCACCTGTCCAAGCCTGTCTTTAACTGCCGTGTGTTGGAGGCCTTTTTCTCCCCCGTGGTGCCCGTTGCTGGCATGCCGCCACGTGCGGGGCAGTGGTGGTGGGTACGTGCCACGCTGGTGAGGTGTCAGCCTGTCTCCTGCCACCAGATTTCTCCCTCTCGAGCCAAAGGTGCTTGGATCGAAGGGGAGCAGATAAATCGGAGATCCCAAGCAGCCAGGCACATCATCTGTCGCATGAAGCTACAGCTCAGCAAAGCTGAGCAGGAACCATGGGACAACCTGGGTGGGTTTGGCCCAAAAGCACGGCTCCAGCTTCGCATCTTCCCACATCCTCTGTGCCTTCCCAGCCGGGGGTCTGGCCACCGCAGCTGGCTGCAGAGAAGGAAACCCGCAGGTCCCTGCGAGCCGAAAGATGCTGCTGCCTGCGGCGTGGCTTTTGTTTGTGCTGCCGGAGAAGCTCTGCCCCGTCTTGGCTCGGCGCGGCCAAGCGCTCTCACCAGCTGCTGACATGCTGCTGTTGCCTTTTGTTTGTCCAGCTTTTTGGGGATGGGTTAGCTCAGTCCTGCAAGCTCATCGGGAATTAAGCGTGCCTCCCACCTCTCCTCCTTCCTTTTTTTTCTCGACTCCTGCGATGCTTGGTGGACTTTGGAGCTCGCCGATGTCTTGGGCCTTTTACGACGGGTGGATTTGGACTTTGGAAATGGGGGGAACAGTCAGAAAACCTGACCCGCGTGCATCTCCTGGGCTTGGCAACCAGGAGGCAAAGAAAGTAGTTCCATGTCTATCGACTTTCCTGATCTTTTGTACCTTACGGCAGCCCTGTGCTTTGTTGAAGCCTGACTTACTGTTTTTAAGTGCCTTATTATCTCAGTTCTCTTAAACAAAACATGTGGGTCGCTCTCCCTGTGCCATGTTACCTTCATTTCTCCCTTGTGCTTTACAAAAGGTGGTGCAGAATCAGGGAGCGGAGACCTGGACTCTCGTCCCAGGCTGTTTCTGTGATGTGATGAGCGTTTGCCTCGGCCGGGAAGGGGCTGGGGGTGCAGGTGGGGAAAGGGAGGGTTGTCCCATCCCCAGGGCCAGCTCTCCTTTGGGCTTTGTCTGTGTTTTGCCCGGGCTTGTGGTTGGTTTTAAACCTGACAGATTTAGGTCAAGCCTGGTCTTGTTCTGGTGGCAGCGGGGTAATAGCAGGGAAGGGAAGAAGCCAGTCCCTGCCCTGGTGGTAGCAGGGAGAGGGGACCCCAAGGGGGGGTCTCACCTTGCTGGGGGAACCCTGCCAGACCCCAGTGATGGGGGGATGGAGCTGCTCCTCCCCCATGCACCCTCTCTGCTCAGCTTAGTGTGGTTTGGGGAGCAGGAACCCCTCTCGTGGGGACTTGGTGCCCCGAAGCGAGTGTTTAGGGGAGCGACGAGGGCACGCAGCCAAGGGGGCGGGGGATTACCTGGTCTGTAAGGGGTGCCTGGCAGTGCCAAGCAGAGCAGCGTGAGCACCCCTGCGAGCAGGGGCAGGGGGTATTTAAAGGAGGGGGGAGAGCTGGGCAGCTGCGGGACGAGCCAGTGCCCCAGCGGCTGTGCCAGCACCAGGGGTCTGTCTGTCCGTCTCTCCCTGTGCCATCAGGGGTGATGCCTCTTCCTTGGGTGCCTTCCCAGTGCACGAGTGTTTCCCTGTGCCTTCCCACTGCCTTTCCTTCTGGGTCGGAAGGTTCCTGGGCAGTGCCCAGACCCAGCAAACCAGCAGTGCAGGCAGGGAGCTGTGGGGCAGGAGCTTGCAGGGTTTGTGCTGAGCCCACACGTGTCCAGCTGCCCCCAGACCTGCCCCAGGCTCAGGCTGCGACCACGAGGGCAGACACAGCCCTTCTCCATCTCACTCCCAGGGGGTGACAGGCACTTGGGGGTCAGCGCTGTCCGTACGGTCCCCACGGACGTGCAACAACAGGGAAGCGAGGCTGCGTAAGGCGGGGAAGGGCCAGCTTCCCCAAATTTCTTTCCTGTCTATTTTTGTCTCTCTTCTGGCCAGCTTGTTCCAGTGGGAGTTAATTTAATTGCCATCTTCCTCCCTGCATCGCTGTGGTTGAGTGTGAGACCTCTTGTTGTGCAGGGTAATTATATGTGTGAAGTGGACATGGCAAAAACGAGCCTTGTCTCAATAGTCGGCGGACCGGCCACCATCCACACGGCCCAGTGCCGCTGCTTTCTCGCGGAGCTCGGGGGCTAAACAGGCCATCCTTGTCCTCAGCCCCTCGGGAACAGGCACCGAGTTGGGCGAGGGATGCGACGGAGGCAGTGCAGGGCGGTCGTGGCAGGGATCAGCTGGAGCTCTCCCCACGCACAGGGCAGCTGCCAGCCCTCCTCCTGCTGCAGCACCTGATTTTCCAGCTCTTTTTTCCCCCCAGGGTAAATCACTTGCTGTGGAGAGGAGCGCTGACCTCGGGGGGGGGGGGGTTAGGAGCAAGGCAGGGGATCTGGTGGTGATGGGGCTGCTCTGGGCGACCCCAGAGTCTTGGCTGTTGGTTTTTAAGCCCTGAGCACCTCCGGGCATCTCGTGGCAGAAAGAGGAGCAGCTCGACAGCTATGCCGATGCCTGGTGGCTCGTATCCCTTCCCGGGGCCCAGGTGGGAGCTGCCCCCTCCGTGCTCTGCATCGGACGCCTCTGACTCAGGACTTCATCCAGAGCTCCTCAGCCATCGGGGTTTTCATATCTGGCTTTAACAGGCTTTAGATCTGGTGCTGACTAAACTCTACAGGTCTGATTGAAGCCGGTCCAGGTTGGGACATGACAGAGGACGTGGATGCAGCACCATGTGGTTATTATTCACCTATACACCACGCCTATGTGCAAACACTTCTAGGTAGATGACAGCCTGCTCTCTCCTCCTCCCTTTCTTGTCCTGGGCTTTCCAGGAGCGTGGGAATGAGTTTTCTCCTTTCTGGGACTTATGTGCTCTCACTCTGCTTGGGATTTGGAGCCAACGTTGCTGTGCAAAATCAGCTGGAGCTGCTGAATCTCCCTTGGTTGAGCCCCAAAATCACCTCACCTGCGAGAGCCGCCAGCAGGGCTCTGCATTGGGATGAGCGTTCCTTCCCAGCAAACCCCCTGTCGCAGGAGCTCCGGTACCTCCGACTGACTCAGTGTCCTGGGGAGGGCAGAGAGGATGGTCCCGTGGGGAAACTGAGGCAGGTGGATGAGCCTGTAGAGGAGCTGGGAGCCGAGCAAGCATCGCTCCAGGCTGGTCGCAGCCCCTCTGCAGCATGTCCAGGCTTCTGCCGACCCCGGGGTGCGGATGGGGCCCTCCGCCTCCCTTGTAGGGCCTCTTGTTATAGTCTCTATAATTATACGTGTGCAGTCTGCCCGCCTTCCTCCCCAGCTCCTGCTTGTAGGACCTCTTGTTATATTGAGTATAATGAAGTGTCCGAGGTCTCTCTTTCCCCCCACCCACCCTTGCCTGCCTGCGTGTAGGACCTCTTGTTATAGCCAGGGAAATTATGGGTCTCTGGTCTCCCTCCCTTCGCCCAAGCTATAATTTAGTTTTATATAAAGTGCGGTCCAGCCCCTGTTGTGCAAGCGGTTGCTATTCCGGGTGCTGGGGAGAGGGATGGGGCGGCGAGGAGGGGGCTCGCGGTGGGGGGGGGGGGAGCGTAGCATCGCACTGAGCGTCATGCAGCCCCCCCTGGACACCCCACTGTTGGGGGGCAGCCGGCCCCCAGCCCCTGGTGCTGGCTCTGCGGGAGGTGGTTGTGCCTTCTTCTCGCTGGGTTTGTGCAAGGGGGTGCATGGCGTTGGGGTTTAGCCCCGCGGGGAATCACGCATCTCTTGTTTCGGGTTTTGCTTGCCCCGTCGAGGGGGTCCTGCAGGGGCTGCTCCTGTCCCAGAGCAAGCGGGAACACGAGGGGAGGTGGCAGCTGGCTCCTGCAGGGAAGACAGTGGCCCTTTCATGGGAAGGGGGGATGAAAAATCCAGCTTGAACCACTGAGTGTAACCAGATCCCCTGGATTTTAGCGAAGGAATGTGGGACCTCAGGAGGGTTTTTGGGAGGGTGCTGCCGAACCGCTGGCGTTGCAGCGGGGTGAGCAGCTGCAGAGTGATGCAGCCCTGATGTCCACCCCGAGCAGCCCGAAAATCCCTCACAGTGCTCCAGCTCTTCCCCCCACTGGGCTGCAGAAGCCACAGGGGCGGCTGGATTTGGCTCATGCCCAAAATCAGAGTCCCGAAGCACCGACGGGTGCCGTTCGCAGCGGCTGGGGTTGCGGTGGCTTTGGGTGACCGGGGTGTCTGCCCGCAGCACGGTGCGCCCTGGGGTGCTCAGCTCCAACCTCATTTCTCTTGCAGAGGCGGGCGAGACCTCGCACCCTTCGCCGAGGCAGACGCCAGCAGCCCCGTCGGCAGAGCCCCGTCCCCCTGCCCGCCCCGCTGCTGGCCCCGCAGTGCCGAAGAAGGAGAAACCCCCTGAAGATGATGAGTCCCGAAAAGTCCTGACGAAAGGCCCCCGGGCTGAGCTTGCAGGTGCTCCCGAAGCTGTGACATGTGAGTGTTTCCCTCTGCCGTGGCGCGTGCAGCTCCGGACACCTCCGGGTGCCGGTGCTTTGGGCTTCTGCCGTCTAATCAGTAACAGGGCTCGTTAAAAAGGTGGGCAGCCGTGGTGGGAAGCTGTCTCCTCCTCGCTCTGCTCTTCCCCACATCAAAGCAAAAGGCTTTAACTGGGCGTGAGTCACTGGGAGCTGGGGAAAGTGAAGGGCAGCATCTGGCAGTGCCGTGATGCCTCTCCCTGCCCTTGTCCTTGGGACCAGCGGGAAGCAGAGGAGGAGGAGGGCGGGTGGCTGGAGGAGCTCTTGGGGTGTTGGGGTCCTGCTGGGGTGCCACGGTGGGAAGAGGGACGAGCCCCTGGGGGAAGGAGCCGGCTGCTGTATGGAGCATCTCCCAAAGCCGCAGCGGGAGAGAGGAGAGCCTCGGCAGAACGGGCTCCGTGGTCACAGCCCCAGGAGGGGAGCGCAGCAGCCGTTTGCTGGAGCAAAGGGAGATGCCTCCCGTTGGGACAGCTCTTGCCTTGGCGTATCCAGGGCAAGGGTGAGGCTGGTGCAAAGCCTGAACGAGCAGGGAACGGGACGGGCTGTCTGCGCTGAGGATCTGGTTTTGCTGGAGGCGGTGGTGAAGTCAAGCAGCACGTCCCCGTTTCTGCTGCCGCAGACCTGCCGGTGTCCCCCTCTCTGTGAGAAATAGCGGGGTGAGATAGGAGCAGAGGTGGGGGCTGGGGTGCCCTTGCTCTAGTTCCCATTGCAGGGCTGGGAGAGCAGAGCTGGCAGACGTGGGAGACCGGGGGCCAGGCTCTCCTGGACTCACGCCGTCCATCCTTTCCTTGGCCCCCGGCCTGGATCCGAGGGTTTTGCTCCCAGGCTGCCCCTTACGCACACAGCCATTCCCCTTTTTGTTGGATGTGAGCGTGCAGCTTTCCCTTCCAAGGGGCGTAAAGTGGATGGATGCTTCCCAACGGGGAGAGGGAGGGTGGGAACGAGGTTGCAACCTTCGAAGAGCGGGCAGGCAGGGTGGGAAGGGGAGGGGACGGCGAAATCCGGGCGCTCCTGACGGCGTACATGGAGCGAGGGGAGCGCACGTTTCCTCAACCAGAGCTCAAGCCCTTGCAAAGCATCTGGGAGCTGGGCCGGCTGCCCACAGACATTCTGCACCTCTGAGTCACGCTGCAGCTTGCTGCACCCTGCATGGCGCGGCCCCAGCGCAGCCCCCTTCCCAGCCCACCCCCCGGGGACAGCCACCCCACGGACTCAAGGCTGGGAGGAACGTGGCCACCTGCATCTGGGCTTTTCTGGGCGCTGGGTGCAGGGAAACCCCCCGTCCTTCCCCTCTCCTCCCTGGGAAATGAGGTTCAGCTCCCTGCGGAGCATCGCCTCCAGCATCCCTTGCTTCGCAGCCCACTCCTGACAGCGCATCCTCCTGCTGCTGTTATGGGGGGGGGGGTCACCATTGCTTGGGGGGGGCAGATTTCACCCCTTCAGCAGAGCACAGTTAAGCTCCCCCATGAGAAAGTAAAGGGGGTGATGGTGGCATTTTCGTGCCAGTCCGCGACATGCAAGGTCAGGAGGGACCAAGCAGCCAGGGGCTGTTGGGTGTGGGGTCATGTCCTTCGCCACTGGTGCCAGGATCAGCTCCCCATAGGCTCAGCGCTGCTGGTCAAATCCTGCCACAGATCTTAAATAAACCAGTCTTCTGGCCATTGAGGAGCAAGGAAAGTGGGAGTTGTGGGTTTGGGGCTCTGGGTGTTGAATTTCGGGTGAGAGCAGCAGGCTCTGCTCAGGAGCCCACGACGTGCTGGTTTTGTCCGAGCCCTGTTAGCGGCTCAGGAAGAAAACCTTTGGCAGAGCTGATGGCCGGGGTGGTCACAGCACGGCGAGGACCGCTGTGGTCTGGGCGTCTGTCCACTGAGCCCTAGTGATGCTGCCGTGGGGACACCTAAGCTGAGCCAGCACCGTGGCGGTGCCAGGGAGCATCATCTTGGGTGTGAAACACAAAGTGAACATCCAGGAGGGTTTTGGTCACTGAAAAGCCGAAGGCAGGCACTTTTCCCCCAAAGCCCTGGTTTCCCACCCTGGTGCTGGTGGGTGGGTGTGGTGGGGGCTGTCAGGTGGGCTGGTCCCCCCTGCTTTTGTGCTGACACCCATGTTTTTAGGGAGCGTTATGCACTGCTCCCACCTAAGCCTTGGGTTGAAGATGTCCCTTTTAGAAGAGCTTTGGGCTCCTGTGAGTTGAAGGCTCTCCTAAAAAATGGAAGCTATTTTTCCTGACTTAGAGGGGGGGATTACTGGCTGCCTTCCGCTGCCACTCGCTGGAGCCAGAGCGTGATTTTGATTTACAAACAGTTTAATCTGAGGAATGCGGCGAAACAGAGAAAGCCAAGGCGAGCGCGTTGCATGCTGCTGCAAACCCCCGGAGAAACCCCGTGCTCGAAGCTGCAGAGTATTTGCTGCCATCGGACACTGCCAGGCTGGGCGGCTGCACGGGTCCCTGCGGGCTCAGCCCCTGCCCACTGCAGCTCTGGGCAGCCCCTGGGCCACCGTGGTCGCCCCCCAGTTCAGTGCTGGCTCGGTGCCTACACTCAGGCACAGGCACTTCGAGGGTGCTGGAGAAGCGTGCATGGGAAGCCAGGAACTCAGGAGGATTTTCTGGGGGGGAGACACATCCCATTTTGTCCAAGACCTGTTTTCCATTTCTCCTTTCTACCCTTCTCCCACCCCTCCTGCTTCCAGCCCGTTCTTCCCGCTCAGCTCCGGTTATTTTAAGTTCCCTTCCCAGCGCGAGTCGAAGACGCAGCGCTTCACCCAAGCGCCCGGTTAAACCTTCCTCCGCGGTCTGAGCCCAGCTCAGTCTGGCAGAGCCGGGCGCTGGGTCCGTGCACTCGTGTTTTTTTAACCTCCATCTATTTTATTTTCACCGGTGAGGGCGGGTGCAGGACAGAGACTGTCTGTGCCCCCTCCACCCTGTCGGTCTCCCCGTGCCCCATGGCCACACCACACAGAAAGCAGCTCCTGTTCCCCAGCAGCCAGAGGTGCCTTTGCCCTCGAGCCTCTCGGCTGAATCATCCCTTGTTTACTGCCACGAGAGAGGAAAATCAAAGTTTGGCCAAAGCACCGTCGGGCGGGATTTTATTTGTGGCTTCGATCAGCGTTGCAGTCGGGGGGATGGATGCTCGAACCCTCCCTCCCTTGTCCTGGCTTCCCAGTCCTCTCCCCCACCGCAGAAGGATGGCAGCGTGGGGACACGGTACCAGGCAGGAGCGAAGGGCTGAGCCGTGCCGCTGGCTCCGGCAGCATCCCGGCAGGGCGCGGGGCCACCGGCCTCTCTCACGGCTGCAGCGTGCGAGGGCTGGAGGGAGGCGCAGACAGAGCAGATAGTTATTTTCCTCCTCCTGCAGAGTTCAGCCAGAGGCTGGGGAGACCTTTAATTAAGTGGCCAATTCACACCGTCCCGGGGAGATGAGCAGCCCGGTTCGCCGGTGGCACTTCATCTTCTCGGGCTTTATGGAGGGCGATGGGGACGGGCAGGAGCTCTGTCCGGCAGCGCTGTGCCCAGGGCTCACAGGACGGTGGCTTGGCCATGGGGTTGGCTCTCAGTCACAGGCTCTTTCTGCCCTGCTTGGCACAAGGCGAGCATGCCCCGCCGTGCCTCTGTGCCCACTCCAGTTGGCCGCGGTGGTTTCATCCCTCGTGCCTGTTCCGGCAGCGCTGGGACCCCGTGAGACCTCCTCCTCCATGTCCTCTGCTGAGTTTTGGCAGCTGCAGCGTGTCCTTCACAACGAGTCTATTTCTTGCTCTTTTTTCATCCTCTGTCTCCTTCCCTCCAGCCATCTCTTCTTATCAACATCTCATTTTCCGTCTCCATCCTCCTGGACCATGCATCTGTTTTAGCATTGCTTCTTCCCAGACACGAGGCCACCCCAGGTCCGGCTGGGGACCAGGTTCCCGTGTGGTGGCAGGGGATCAGGCACGTGTTTGTCCCCTGGGGGAGTGCTGCAGGGAGGGCTCAGGGGGGGTAACATGCTGTTCTTGCTCCCCCCAGGCCAGCCCCAGGTGCGAGCAGCCCCGCAGCCCCCCAGCCCCTGCACCCACCTGCTGCAGAACGGTGCCGGGAAGGGGCTGGATCCAGGCGGTGCCAACGGGGAGGCAGCGAACGGGGTCTTCCGCCCCCTCCCCAGCACCCAGAAGCCTCACCGAAAGCTGCAGTCACACCACTCCATCAACAGCCAGAGCAGCAAGAAGAGCAAAGGCAGCTCCAAGTCAGCCTCTTCCCACATCCCTATTGAGGCGCAAGAAGGTACCAGCTCTCCCCGAGGGGTCAGGGGTCCCTTTCCAGCCATTCTCCCCCAGCCCCTCCACATCCCTTGGGGTCTCTCGTGTAGCATCCTTCCAGCCCATCAGGACCCCTGGACCTGGGGCATCAGCCAAGCTCCCTTCCCAGCAGCCTTCTGCAGGGTGGGTGCTGAGCAGGGTCATCTTGTGTCCTCCCAAATTGGTCTGTCTTGGGGGTCTGGGCATGTCCTGGGCAGCTGGGCATGTCCCAGGGTGTTGATGGCGGCCCCTGGAGCAGTGCCTGGCTCCCAGCCCCTCTTCCATTAATTCCCAAGGGAGGATTTCCACCCTTACGGGGCTGAGCATCCATCCGATGGGTGCTGTCCCCCTTGCCCACCCTCTGGCCTTTCCTCTGCAGACTGCTGCGTCCACTGCATCCTCTCCTGCCTCTTCTGCGAGTTCCTGACCCTCTGCAACATCGTGCTGGACTGTGCCACCTGCGGCTCCTGCACCTCCGAGGACTCCTGCATCTGCTGCTGCTGCTGCAACTCGGGCGAGTGCGCGGACTGCGACCTGCCCTGCGACATGGACTGCGGCATCATCGACGCCTGCTGCGAGTCGGCCGACTGCCTGGAGATCTGCATGGAGTGCTGCGGGCTCTGCTTCTCCTCCTGAGCGGCCGCACTCGGCAGGGGGAGGACCGGGAGAGGGTCCTCCCCAGGCTCTCCCGCAGCAGCCGAGGGTCCCGTTGGTCCCTGAGCCGGTGTGAGACGCCAAAAGACGGAGCCTGGCGAAGGAGGAGGGCGATATCCCCCGTTGCTAAACCTCATCCTTGGAGCTGGCGAGCCAGGCTCAGATCCTGCCTGGGGAAGGGTGAATCCATAGGGCCGTGGGGGCGCTCCGGGGACGGCCAGCATCCCATCACGCTCTACCTCTTCCCCGCACTGGGCCAGTTCACCGAGGATCGCGGGAGCCTCCTGCCACCTGAGCCGAGAGCAGGAGCACCTGCCCCCCACACCGCAGAGCCTGCGGGTGCCACCCCAGGGTCCTGGCGTTGGGGACAGCCTGTCCTGCTGCCACCACCCGGGGCTGCCCCAGGACAGTGCTCTGGTTTACATGGGGGTGGCACGGAGCATCCTCCCCTCCTGCCAAGGACACCTCCAAGGCTGGGCCCAGCATAGAGCCTCGCTCCCCACCGGGTACTGGGAAGTGCCGAAGCCTTTAGCCAGGCTGCGGGGTCCCGTGCTGCGGGACTCATCCTGCCAGCCCCTTCCCCTCCTCGGTGCTGAGATCAGCAGCCAAGTGCAATACTCACAGCCCGCTTCCTTCCCTGTTTTCATCAGCTGGAAAGAAGCTTTTCCTTCGCTGGTCCCTGCAGCAGGGTTGCAGCTGGGGACCAGGGCAGCCAGGGCTGGGGAGAGCCCAGAGCCGTGCCAAGCTGTCACTGAGCCCCGTGCGTCCCATGGGGCGGTGGGGCAGGGTGGCTTGGTTGGTGCCAAATGACCCCCAGCAGTTGTTGGCCCCATCCCACCGGCCCAGGGACAGGGCTCATGGCTGGGTGAGGGTGGGAAATGCCCCGTTGAAGGGCTGGGGAGATGGGGAGGGAAGTGTCATGGTATTTTAATTTTTTTTTTTTGTCCCTTTCGTTTGTTACTGTAAATAAAGGTCTGTCTTCGTTTCTGACCCATGGCTGCCCCATCACATGCTCTGCAGGGCTCTCCCAGGGGACAGATGCTCGCAGCCACGCCACGTCCCCCATCCCTGTGCCCCCCAGCTGCAGGCACCAGGCAGGGAAGCTGGCACAGAGGCTGCAGGGCTCCTTTGGCCTTGGGACAGCTCAGTGACAGCCCCGGGGTGCTCCTGCTTTGGTCCCTGTGGCAGGAGGGGAAATGTAAGAGGACTCACTATCCCTCGCTCCGGGGAACAAATCAAGGTCCCGATGTGCCGCAGCCTGGCACCAGCTCCGTGGGACAAACTCTGGCCTCTTCCCCCCTGCTCTTCCTGGGGGGGGGAAGCTGTTTCATCTGCCCCAGGGACACGAATTCCCAAAAGGAGAAAATAACCGCAGATTCCCGGCTCCAGGGCTGGCATGGGCACTGGCTGCCCAAGGTTGGCATAAGGCTGTGAGGGCTGGCAGCCCTCCGAATTCGGGTGGCCTGGGCGCTCATGCTGCCACCCACCACCTCCCAGTAGCGCTGTGGCACCACCAACTGTGCCATGCCATGCTGTGCCATGCCGTGCCGTGCCACGCAGGTGAAGAACCACAGCCCCCCCACCGGAGCCTCGGTGCCCCTCGGGGGTTTCGGCCATCCCGGCCAGGCTGCTGCCTGGGCTGAAGTTGAATGAGGAGGGAAAAATACTTAAAAATCAAGGCCAAATGGGTCAGTTGGTCACGGCGACACAGGCTGGTTTGGGATCTGGGCTGCCTGCCCTCCGGCGCTGCCGCTCAGCCATGAAACCTATTTTTAGTGGTGAGCTAAAGGCGGTCGGAGCCCGGCGCAGTGCAAGTGTGTGAAGGGGAAGAGGATGGTACAGGCAGCCTTCCTCCATCCCACGCACAGTGGGGAGGACTTGGGGGGAGTGGATCAAGGCTTTTAGCTCTTGCCCTGGCACAGCTTTTTGGGCTGAGCCCCAGAGCAGGGGGCTGGGGGAGATGATGCCCGTTGCTGCCCACCCTGGGATGGACGGGACAGGGGGCCCCATCGGGCATTTGGTGGGAGCTTCTCCCCGGGCTCTGGCCGAGGCTCTGCTCCAAACTGTTTGCATCCTTGGCAAGGAGGGACAGAAGCGCTGGCCTTCCCCAGCCTGGCCTCACTTATGGTGCTAATTAGGGAGGTTGGAGCTGGCAGGGCTGCTCTCCCCACCAGCCGCAGTAACGAGCGGCGCTGCCAGAATCGCTTAATGGGGAACAGATTCCCCCAGTGCGGGAGGGCCCTGCGGGCTGGCCGTGCCGTGCGTGCTTGTGTCCCACCATGGGAAGGGGGTCACACGCACCTCACATGCCCCAAGCACACGGCTGCCCCCCTTAGTCTCCCCCCCCCCCCGACTTTGCTCCAGTATTAAATGCCCTTTTAATGCTGCTCCCGAGGGACAAGGTCCCTGCACAGCAGCTCTGTCCACCCAGCGCGGCTCAAAACTCGTGGGCAAGGTGGAGCGGGGAGGTGGGGAGCAGAGCTGGGCTCTTCGTGGAGCACGATGTACTGCTGGATGTACGTGATACTCACGCCTACAAATGTACTTTAGTGACGGCTGCCTTCGAAAAATGCAAATAAAATAGCAGTTGCTGGTGCAGGGCTACGCAAAAGTGCAGCCTGGCCCTGCAGAGTGATGCTCTGCAAACCCGCCCTCAGAGAGGTCCCACCTTCTTCACTGGATGTTCGGGGCTGAACATTGGAAGGGACAAAGCCAGATTTTTTTCGCCCCTGCCCCAAGCCTGGGGCACATTCACTGCCCTGAGCAGAGCTGGCTGCTCTGCTCACGTCTTAGGTGCTCCTGAAAACCACAGGGACATCTGGGATGCAGGAACGATGGACCAGATCAGGGAACGATGGACCAGAGCAGGGAATGATGGAGCAGAGCAACTCAAGACTCTGGAAAGGGCTTGAAAAGCGAAGTTCAAGCCTTCCTCTAGATGCAAGCTGATGCTGGCCATCCACCTTGCAACCCACTGGGGAAGGCAAGAGTTAAACCCTCCTGCCTGGGAATTAATTAACAACAGATGTGCTCAGTTTTAACTAATTACTCTCCTGCCAGCACTTGGTTTTTACTGTTCCCTCGGAAGCCTCTCAGAGCTGGGAGCCATCACGCCGTGCCTGCATGGATGCTGGCCCCGCAGCCTGGGCTGTGCTGGGCACCCTGGGCTCTCCTGCCCTCCTTCCCTGGCCCCTCGTTTGGTGTCTCAAGTGAAACAATTCAATAAAATGGGCTAAAATTCATGAAATGGTCCAGTGACCTAAACTAGCATTGCTCTATCGTTGCTGGGTTATAACAGCTTAGTGGCAGGGTCCCCTCAGGAGCTCCTGGGATGGGCAGTGCATGATCCCAGCTGAATGTCGGTGCTGCTTGTCCGCTGGCAGTTTATTATGGACAGGGTATTTGGTGTATTACTGATGAGAGCTTGTTGCCTAATTGCTAATAGCCAGGGCTGCACGTTCCCAGGGCTGCACCCGTGCTGCCGGGCTCCCAGGCCGAGTGTGTCTGGAGATGCAGGCAGCGCATAGGGAGCTCTACAGCACGAGGCTTGGAAACTATGGCAGGAGCCGTGGCAGGCAGGTGAGAAACCCTTCTGCTTCAGGGCTGGCTCCCCCCATTGCCGCGAGGTTTCTGGCCCCCCTCTCTTTCTCTGCGTGCTGCTGGGCGGCTGGAGGATGCTGTATGGGATGAGCCTTGAATTCAAGCAGCTTGGATGCACCTCTGCTCCTACGGTGGGGGACTGCTTTCAACAGGCCGAGCTATTTCTGTCCACAATCACAATCAATAAAGCAAGAGAGAGGATTTTTATTTTTCCACTCCAAATACTTTCTTCATCCTGTTTCCTCCCAGTTCACACGGCGGACTGGGGTGCGCTCCAGCAAGGGGGCCCACGAAGCCATCTCCTCCTCCTCCTCGCTGCCAGCGCAGTCCCCCACTCCTGCTGCTGCCCCAGCCCCGTGGCAACCCCAATGGTCCCCCCTAATTCACTGCAATCGCAGGTTTGGCTGGGGCGGGGGGGGGGGGGGGGCTGGCAGTGTGTGTGAGAGAGGCATTGCACGTGTGTGTGCGTGCACACACACACTCACACACACTCACACACACAGACACAAGAAAACACTTTCAGAGCCAAAGGGAAAAAAAATGAAACTAGGTCTTTGGAAGACACAGCGGCTCATGTAATCCCAGGTTCTGCTGGGCTGCCTCCGCACAGCGCGGCGATGCGGGGGGACGGGCTGAGGGGAGACAACTGCAGTCTATTAAACTTCCTTTGAGAACCTGCCAGACTGACAACAGCTGGAAGGAATTAACATTTCAGGTCCACCAGCTCCTCTCCTCGCTTTCACCCTTCCCCAAAAACCAGCTCGAGGCCGCAGGCCCAGCAGCATCACTTTTTCCCCACTCCTTGGCGTCCGACAGTATCTGGTCCGAGCTGATTTCTCCTTTGATCCTGAACGTGCCAGAAGCGTGAGCATCTGCGGAATGAAAAAGCCCGGTGTCTGTGCCAGCACGAGCACCCAGTTTGGGTCCATTGTGTCCTAGAGATTTGGGACCGAGGTGGGGTGTCTACTGCAAGGTGGCTTCAAGCCATCTCGCACCTCTCAGCCTCCTGCACAAGAGAGAGCGCTGTCAAGGAAGGAAAAAACCACCCCGGCTACCAACTGCTGCTGCTCGGTGCAGCACGGACGCCCTGCACGCCTGCGAGATGCAGGAAAGGGTTTGTTGGCCCGTGAAACCCCACCGGCTGTCAGAGAGCCCGTGCTTGCTGTCGTTTTGGGGTGCCCTCATGCTGTGCGTGCACCCATGCTGGGGGGAGCCTTGGAGCTGCCCGTCCCCTAATTATGGGGACCTGCACCCCAGCAATGGGGTGCTGCCAGCCTGGCACCCTGGTCCCTTCTGTCTGTGCGGTGGGAGCTTGGCAGGAGTCTGGTTGGGGTGGGGAGCGGAGTGGGACAGCCCCGTGCTGCTGTTGCCAGCAGAGATTACCCCGAAAGTTATCGCGTCTCGAGGGAAGGAGGGGGTGCAGAAGCTGTCTGAGCTCAGTGATAGCTGAAGCAGTGCAGAATTGGCAAATGCCGGAGGGTTTTGCTGCCAAACGGCAATCTGCCTGAAAGCGCCGGCTCCTCCAGCCAGCCTTGGAGGCTGGGACCCAAGCGGAGACCATATATCCCCACATTCTGCCTTGCTACCAAGTTGGAGAAGGAAAATGCAGAAACGCTCGTGTTAACCCTCTCCTGGGCGCCTGGGGAGAGGCAGAGAGAAGCCAAACAGCCTGGTGAGCCCCTCACCCTTACGCACTGCCAGAGACCAGGGCAAAGAGAGCAGCCGAGGGCTTTGCCCCCAAAAAACCACCGAGATCCCGAGGAACACAACAAGGGACAAAGCCAGGATGCACAGGACAGCTGGATCCACGGTCCCTAGTGTCACATATACATATATACTCATATATACATATATCCAGGGAGGACCACTCGATTCAATGCAACCCCTTCAGCCTCCTGCCCAAAGGTAGAGAACCAAGGTTGAAGCCCAGCTGTAGGAGAGCTGGACAGACACACGGCCCCCGTCTCCCCCCCAGGGAGTGTTTTCCCTTGCCCAAGCACCTCCTGGAGCTCAGCATCACCAAGGGCTCTATCCAAAGGGGGCTCTGCCTCCCGGCTGGAAGGAGCGGGCCGATCAGGTCAGGGAAACACGAGGGAGAAACAGCCACTTCAGAGGGGCTGATGATGGGATCGGTGTGTGGTCGAGTTCCCCAGCCACGGCCGCCTGGGGAAGGCATGGCAGTGCTGGGCTGGGGCACAAGAAGGCCAGATCCTGGCCTGGCAGCACCCTGCTTTTGTGCATCGCCATTGCCAAGGCTAATTGCATCCACTGGGCTCCTACTTACGAGCCCCACATGGGGTGCTGGGTCCTCTGTGCTTGCAGAGCCGGGGCCTGAACCAGGAAACGTCACTACTAAAACTGAGCGACTTTTTGGTTTTGTTTTAATGACATTTCCTATGCCTTCAACACCTTAACGTACACCTTACTTCATCTGCAGAGCTGATACGAGCCCCATCAGCTCAAGCATCTCCTTTTTTCCCGCTAGCAAAAGCTGCAGCCATCGCACGAGTGGCCTTCGAGCGTCACCTCGCCCCTCTTGGCCATGCAATGCCAAGGGCTGGTGCATGATGCCGAGGGCTGGTGTGCAATGCCGAGGTGCTGAGCTGCCCCGCCAGCACGGGGATACCTGCCTTGCAGAGCAAGCAGAGACTTTTCCGCACGGCTCGTCAGGAAGAGGTGCCTCATAAACCCAAATAGTGATTTCCTGCTGCAGTCGGTGGGAGTTGTTTTCTTTAAAAATGCAGCTGAAACTGGAGAGGAGATGGAGTTAGCTTAAATATCTGGGAGCTGGGGAGTTTGCTGTGTGTGAGACAGCGCCGGCAGCCAACACACACACACGCGTGCATGCACCCACCAGGGATGCCAACATTTGCAAGCCATTAACAGGAATATTTTGGGAGGAAAATTCAGCCCTACCTTTAACCCCACACAGAAACGCACTGAACAGCCCCAGTGAGTTATAGAGTGAAAAAAGTGGCACCATTTTTCTTTTAAGACCAAAGCACTCGTCCCTGCTAAGTAGGGAAAGTTGGCACGCATTGCGCACACGTGCGTGACAGGGCAAACAGACGCTCTCCTCCCACGCATTAATTCACTCCTATTTATATGCTGGGCCTCATATGGGCTCCTGCTCACACCCACCCTGCTTCCCCCCCCGTGTGCACAGATGCGGTGGTGGCATGTGGAGGTGACCTGAGCGCTCCTGTTTCCTCTGTGTGTGTGTGTTTGTGGGTGACAGACCCTACTGTGTGCTCTATAGTCTGTCTGACACTATATACAATACACACACACACACACATATACATGCATATATAGAGACACAGGTACCTACATATATATATATATATATATATATACACACATATATAAATATTTTCATGCCTTCATTTCTTTGCATATATATTTTTTTGTACCAACATATATATTTTTCTATACCAGCCCCAGAGGAACTATCTGCACTATCTTGTTGTTGCAGGCTTCATCCCAAGAGCGGGCTCTGGGTCTCATTCGCCTGTGGGTGGGTTTCCCCTCGGCGCTGGGATGCCCTGTGCTGGGGCTGGGTTTCCCGTGGAAAGCTGAACCTCCTGCCCGATTGCCAGGGCTCAGCAGCCCCCTCAGCAATCCAGAAGCCATCCCCTGCGCTGCCATTTGGTGTTAATTATTCGCTGGCACTGCTGATGCTGGAGGGATGCTGGTGGCTCCCAGCAGGTCCAGGCTCTGTTTCCACCCAAGCCCCGTTGATTTCCAAGCTTGTTAGTGCCTGAGCCTGTTCCACGGCGATGGGCAATGAAGGATTAGGGTTTTTTTTTTAATTTAAGGCTCTTTAAAGTGTGCTGAGTCCTCGTCATTGCTGGGTGTCTGCACCTTAGTGTCTCTGCCTGCTTCAGTACCCCTGCTGCAAAGCAGAGATGTGCATCTAACGTGTCTGGCTTGGCGATTTTGCTCAGGATTTTGGCAGCACGGAGGGAGCTCTCGTAACGTACACCGTGCTGAGCGTGCAGCCCCTCGGCTCGGCCGGGACCCAGAGGCTCAGCCGTGCTGGCGATCGCCAGGTTAACCTCACGCCTCGCTGCCTTCCAGCCACCTTTTATCTCCTTGCAATGAAGCGGATCCGGGGGCTATCGCAGCGCTGCCTTGCTGGTTGCACTCAGCCTCCTCCCGGGCCTCCTGCCCGAGCCGGGGAGCTGCTCTCCCCTTGCCGCACGTCAGCCGGGCAGCGAAGCCGCTCAGAAATGACTTCCAGATGTTGCGAGCAACACTCTCCCTCCTGCAGCCCGGAGGAGCTGGGATACACGAACCCTGGGCACGTTTCCCCGGGTCCCTCCTGAGCTCAAAAGCAGAGGCTGCCCCCTCGCATCCAGCTCGGCTGCTCTCGGCAATGGCAGTTTGGCTTTTCGGGCAGCCCGGCAGCTGCCGGAGCGCGGCCCTTTCCCATATACACCAGCGCCTTTCGACGCCAGATTGCCCAAGGTGTGAAGTTCTTTGGATGCTCCCACCTGGCTAATCCAAAATCGCAAAGATTTAAGGCAATTTTTATTGGCATGATGCTGCCCTCTAGTGAAGGGATGACCAGCCATCCCAGCCTCCCTGCCACGCTCGCACTGAGCCCAGTTGCCCGACGGGCAGTGGTCATTCCTCGAGCCTCTGGTTTGTTCCTCGAGTGGAAAATCAAGGCACGAGTATCCCATTTTTATTGCAGAAGTGCTCGGCATCTGCACCTCTTTGTCACATCCAAAGGCACCCATTGCACTAGCAAAGACTTTACACCCCTTGACCTGAAGCACTTTTTAGTCTAAAAGCCCCAAGCCAAAAAAGAAATCATTGTGAGAGGGATTAAAAGAGATGTCGGAGGCTGTGCTGGCAGCAAAAGCGCTGGTCGGCTCCGACCACCCCACGGAGATCTGCCCTGTTTTGGCTGTGGCAGTGACACCCCACCAAACAGGGGGTGCTCTGGGCTGCTTTGCCACAAAGTGGGGAGTTTTGCTGCAGAGCCTGGGGGCTGGGGACCAGCCAGGTGCCCAGTATTAGCGGTGGGTGATGGAGATGGAAGAAGAAATCTCCCAGCAGCGAATCACCTGACAAGGGGCGGTGATGGGGAACCACCTGCACAGGGGCTGGGGTATAAAAAGCTCTCGGCAAGGCAGGGTTTCTTTTGCTGGGATCGGTGGGACAGGCTTTGTGGTGAGCAGCCCAGGTAAGCATGTGCTCTGCTTCCCCTGGTGAAAAGCAGGGGAAGGCGGTTGGGGGAACCCCGGGCTGGCGATGGGATGGGATGGGGAAGCTGATTTCCTCCGTGCACCAGCTCACCCTCCCCTTGTGCAGGGTTGTACATTCTGTGCTGAAGAAGAAATTGGTTTCTGTAATTTTGGGGGGTTGGATCCTCCTGTTTCTGCCTGTAGCTCTCTGCCCTAAAGTTCTGATGCTTTCTTTTTTGTACTGAGCAGCCTTCTCTTCCCAGAGAGGTTTTGCATTTCTCCAAGTCCTAGGGCTCCCTTGTAGCCTTTGAGACAAAACAAATTGCTTTCTGGAGGTTGTGTTGTGGCTTGGTGACAACCAAATTCCTATGGTGGCTGTTGTCTCTGCTCTTCCCTGAAAACTTGGAGCTTCTGGAAAGCCCAGAGTGTCCCCAAGTGCCTCTCACAGCCCTGTCCATGAGCAGCTTTGCCCAACTAGCTTGATCCCAGGGTTGCTTCTAATGCAATAGGTATTTGGGGTTCCACTCACCGGGCTGGTGTGAAGGACCACACCAGGTCCCCACGAACCCCCAGCTCAGCATCCTCCATCCCTTTGTCTCTTACCAAGCAGCCAAGCAGTCCTGCAGTGCCCATGCTGCTGCTGCTGCCCGTAGCAGTCACTGTGCTTCAGAGGATTCGTTTTCACAAGGCATTTTACAATCCTCCAGTCAGGACAGTCCAGTGCCACCATTATTTCCATTTACTGGGCTGCAGAAGAAGGCTGGCCTTGCAGCTACATCACCTGAGGGTAGAGAGGAGGGTTAGCTCTTGTTTCACCTCACTCAGGTGTCAAGTAGGAATGAAAATCCTCCTCCCCTTTCTCTCCAGCCTGTTTGGACTGTAAATACCAGTGCTGGCATCCTGGCCCCGCAGAGCGCCTGGCACAGCACCCCTCTGATACCCCAATGCACAGCTCCTGACAGGGCTGGCACTGGGGCTGGGAGGAGACCCCTCTCTGCATCCCCATCCTGCAGCACCAGCCGTTGCTTTCTCACAGCAGACCCTGCAGCCTCCTCACTGAGAGCAAATACTTGGCCATGGGGCAGAGGAAGCAAACGAGGGAGGTGAGCATTTACATCTCGGGCAGTATTTCTTGGTTGTAAATGGGAGCTGTTGTGGCCGCAGCACTTAAATAGCCCCTTGAGTCTTTTTCTGCTTAAAAAGTTCCCAGCAGTCTTGCAGCAAGGCTGCCTGGCTCAGTCCCCAGTGACACATCTGGGGTCAATGTGTCTCTGTACTGGCCATAAGCCCCACTGGACTCACCCTCCTGGGGTCAGCACTGGTACCCTCCCCTAACAGAGAGGACCACAACCACCTCTCGGTTCCCACGATGGCACAGTGACTTTATACAACTGCTCTAATCCCAGTCGATACCCTACAGAAACAGCTGTGGCCTCGGAAGGGACATGCTGGGCATGGAGCAGAGCGTGGTGCAAGCTGCCCTGGTCCCTGCCTGGTGCCCCTTCGTCCCTTTGTGTCACTCTGCTCGCTGTTTGCTGAGCGTGCACAACACACCCGCACCGTGCTGTCCCATAAAGTTTGCGCTCTTCCAGGTGGTGGCTTAGGTCCCTTCGGTTTTATGTTTACGTTGAGTTATTTTCAGTAAAGGTTTTTTACTGTCTGAACTATTCCATGTTCAATAAAGGCTGTTATTGATGATGGTTCAATATAGCATCATAAAAACTGCACGTGGCAGAAAGGTAATGAAATGCCCTTTCACGATAGTGTTGCACAAAGTACAAAAAACCCCTGATAAAATCTCAGTTAATAAAACCCCTTGCACAGATGGAGGGAACTCTCACAGAGCATGTAACATTTCACCACTCTTCCTCCTAGAAGCAGGGTATCCTATGCCCGTGGCAGATGTCTGGGTACGGGCACAGCCACCTCAAGGATCTCCTCCCAGCTGGATACAGGTAACAGAGAAGCCAAATTGGGGGGATTCTACTTTTTGCCTCATGTAGACACTTTTGCTGAGACACAGACGAGGTTTTCCAACTTTCCCCCTGCGTAGTTTTTAGACAGCACGAGGCAGCCTCCTCTGATGGCCACCACTAACCCGTGCAAAACAGAAAAAGGCAACTGCGGTGCAGAAAGCTGCTCTGCAGAAGCGCCCAAGCCCCTCGCTGTGCCTTTGCCCTCCCCTTTCTCGGGGGGCTGTTGCAGAGCACCCACCAGTACCTGTGTGCAATGCCAGGGGATGCCCAGCAGCTGCAGTTTCATCCCCCTGCGTTTGACTCGCAGCAGCTAACGATGAAGCTTCAGGAAGGAAAAGGGTGTCTGCAGCCTCCCCGGCGGGCGAAGTGGCGGTGTGGACGTGGTGCTGGGCTGGAGGTGAGGGCAGGGTCCCTGGGGTCAGCGCTTGCTGCTCTCTCCTGCCCTGAGCTGCTGGGCTCTGGGTGGAGCAGGCTGAGATCCCTCCAGCAGCTCAGTGAGAGCAGAGGATCAGCCCTTGGAACTGGAAAAAAACCAGAAACCTGGCTGTGTGGCGCACAGCGTGCGTGTCCAGCTCGGTGGCACCAGGGCTCATGGAGGGTGGAAGCAGTAAAAGCATCTTGAAGAAAGGTGGGAGCTGCCAGCCCTGGTTTGCATCTCCTGCTCCTGGATCCTCACCTGCTCTTAGGTGCTTCAGAGGGAGATACCACAGCCAAGGCAACCGGGCTCCTCTGCTTCCCTGCCTGCAGACCTGCCAGCCCAAGCCTACAGCACCTTTGTTCACCCTTCCCAAACCTCCCCCTTTTCCTTGCCAGATCTAGGGATGCTCCCACTTGCACAAACACTAAACAACAAAAAAAATGCTGATGGGACATAAACCTGTGTGCACCTGGGGTTAAAGAGGGACTTCTGCAGTGCAGCTTATTTTGTAGCTGTCCCACCTGGAGATGTTGGGGGTTTTTTTAAGTTATCTGGGCATCTAGTGCCAGACCTTGCTGGGGGACAGGGTGGAGGACATAGGTGGCCTGTAGGTGAATGTCTCACCATGCCCAGGTGGGCAAGGAACAGCCAAACTCTTTAGCAGCCCCAGAAATCATACCATTTCTAAGCCATGACAGGGAAAGAGGCAATTGTTGCCCTTGCTTTGCTCTTTGGTGAATCACTTCTGCTTTTAGCCCAAATGAGGTGCTCGGGCTAATGCAGGCTGGGGGTGGCAGGTTCACAGAGCTGAGCTGGCACCTTCTGTCTGCACACGTGTTCCAGAAATCCCGAGGCTCTAGGGAATGGGGAGGAATAAATAAAAGTTGGCACCAGCCTTGAGGACTTCTCCCTGCAGAAGAGTGTGGAGTAATGAAGAAAAGCAGTAAGAAAGCTGGGGGGGGGGGGGGGGGGAAGAAATAATAATCTATCAGGTTCTTCGCTTGCCAGTATCCCCGAGTATAAAAGAAAACCCCCTGTCCCTTTGTCCCCTCACTTGCCCTCTACAGATGCACATGCAAAATCTAATTAAAATTTAGCAGAAGAGGGGAAAAAAAAAAATGACACAGGGTTTTTAGCTTTAAAAAAAGAGAGAAAGAAAGAAGATCCTTAACAAAGGCCATAATATTAACAGGGCTGATTCTTCAGCCGCTACCTGATAATATAGAGTTGAGCGAGCTTTATTAACGTTGGAAGCCTTGGCTCTTTGTTAATTACGGGCTTTGCTAATGATTTGGAATATTGGCCGGTTCTGGGGGATGTTGATGAATAGAGACCTCGCCAAGATTTATTCCTAATTATCTCATTTGTCTCCCTCCATTACTTTTTATGGCTGAAATTTATGGAGCTATTACCAGGGACCTCGCCACGGCTCTGAGATGATTTGGGAGAAGAGAGATGTTTAATAATAATAACAATAATAATAATAATAAAAAACTAGATTAATAGGAAACCAATTACGCAGCAGCAGGAGGTGGGAGCTGTTCCTGGGTGACCCCCGGTCCTGGAGGTGCCCAGGCCCCGGTGCTCCCCTCCAGCTTCTGTGTCCCCAGGAGGGAGAGGTGTCCTTGCCCAGTAGCCGAGGGACGTCTGGAGATGCTGCAAGAGCCATTGGGAAATTCCTCCTGGCACCTGTAAGAGTTGGGGAAACTCCTTCCAGAGGAGATGGCAGAAATCCAGCAGGTTTTTCCGTGCGTTCTCCTTGCAGCTGTCCCCGTCTGGGTCTCCTCCCTTCCCTCCGGATGATGCTCCTGAGCCCCTGCGGCTGCACCGTGATGCTCTGGCTCCCAATGCAGCCCAAGAGCTGAGGTTAGAGACAACACCGAAACCCCAAAGCACCCCAGGGATGTTCATCTACCCCCCGGTGCTTCCACTTCCCCACTCATCCCGCTGAAATTGTTCAATACTTTCATATCCAACACCTTGGGCCATTCACAAGGGGGTTTTGCCGCGTCCCCATGAAGGGGTGGTGGTGTCTGGCAATCACCAGTCACGTCTGCCACCTCTCCACAGGCCGTGCTGGGAAAGCCAAGGGTCTTCCCAGCAAACCAACACTTTCTCCCACCTCATCTCAGGGCCAGGGCTGACGCTGAGCCCGCCACTCTTTAATTACAATGCAAAGCAATTATTTTTCTCAGCTGTGCTGGGGACTAATTCTCTCCCAGACTCTCCCAGTAAACATTTTCCCAGTACTATCAAATTTGCCACACAAAGGAGAGCCGGGGCTGCAGCTTATCTCCGTGGAGTATTATTCCCCTATCTTGCAGCGTGTAAACCTACTCTCGTCCCGATAAGAGGCCTCACACAAAAGATCAAAGGCAGCAAGACTCTTATGGAGAGGAGGGTTTTCTTCTTTTTTTTTTTCCCCCCTTTTTCTTTTTTTAGCATTATTATAAATTTGCAGATCCAGAAGAAGCTGCAGACCCAGAAGAAGCTGCGTTCCCGCCCAGTAACGCAGATTAAAATAATTACCCGCCGCTGGTTTCATTAGCTAAGAGGAAAAAAAACCATTAGCACAAGCAATCCGGGGAACCCCAAATTACAACATCCCTCCTGGGGACGTTGCTGCATGGATGGGGCTGCAGCAGGGGCGGGACAGGAGTGTCCCAGCAGCCCGTTCCAGCAAGCACAGCTGCTGACTTTTGGGAGAAGGGCGAGAACTTCCCATTGAGAAATTGTGTCCAGGCAGGATTTTCTGGATTTATTTAGGATTTGGGGCTGTTCGTGAGGTCCCTGGGGGCTCCAGGAATGTGTCCCTGTCGCAGGCATCGATCACTACGGGGTCATTGGTGGTTTGCTTGGAGCACCAGCACCCTGCACCCACCCAGCCTGACCCCCCCGTGCCCTCTGGCCACTAATCCCCCCTGCAGAGTGAGGGGTGCTCCTGCTGCAGCCCTAGCCATTTGTCAACTGGAGTCACATCAAACAGCTTCTGCAAAAAATGTAACAGGGGGAAAAAAAAGAGGGAAAAATATTGCAATTACTGAAACAGAATACACCAGCGCTTTTTTTGCTGCTGCTGTTAAATAATGCGGTTTTCCTCCATGCATTGAAAGGGGAAGGGGCTGGAAAGCTCACCCAGCTCTCCGACAGCCAACGTAACTGGCGCAAAACGCTTCGGCTGGGGCTAAACAAAGCATCCTGGTGGGCCCACAACACTCTTCTCCACAGCCCAGATTTTGTTTTCTCCCTCCCTCCTCATTTTGGCTGCTAAAGCAAACACAGACATGCCAGCACACGGTCACCTCTGTCCCATGGCACATCCCTGCCAGCCCCAACCCCAGCACATCCCCCACAACTCACGATGCCCTGAGACCCTTTACACTTCCTGGTGCTGCAAAAGGGACTTTACACTCAGGTTTTTTGCCCTTCTTTTGCACCCAGATGAAGGTTGGGGCAAATGAAAACCAGGGCAGCCTGGGAGCTCTGGATTGGGAGGAGGATGGAGAGCAATTGCCATGGCTATTTCTGGCTGGAAACACCAGGGCGATGCTCGAGAGGAGAGTGGTGGCGATGCATGGGACAGGGATGGACCTCAGGGCACCCAGCCCTCCTGTCCCAGCACAACCCCAGGGATCTTCCCTTAAACCCACACCCCCAGCACCCCCAGGACCCCGCCAGGTCCCCCAGGACCGAGGCGATGCTCAGACCCCTCTGCCCCCCGTTTTATCTCCGGAGCCAGGCTGGCACCAGCTGAGGATCCAGCTTCAAGCAGGGAAGTGAGAGCACCCCCTTCCCACCCGAGATGCAGCCCGTCAACACAGATGGCAAAATCTAAATGTTATGATAAGGTATTTCTCCCAAATTTCCATCTTAATAGAATTACGAGCCTGTAATTACCCTACAAGCCTGAAAACCTGCCGGAATCCCAATTAGGAATCTGAGGACATAATTGGCCCCTAATTAGAAAGATTTGTCAAATGCGAACAATTTTCTCACCTCTTCTTTTTTTTTTTTTTTTCCCCTTTTCTTTTCCTCCTCTTTTCCCCCTGGTGAAAATACAGATATTTTCTTTTCCCCTCCGCCTCTTTCCCCATAAACCAGGGCTACAATCTTCCAGCTGCACCGCGCTCTGCAGCCCACTCCTTCGGGCTCTTGGGAAGGACGAACTCTGCAGCAGCTGTTAGGCCTTTTTTATATTTCCTGGAAAACTGCACTATTAAGAATAATAAAATTTAAAAAAATAATAATAAAAGGGAGAGAGGGAAAGACCTGCAAAACTGCAGCCTTGGGGTTTTAACGTTGCTCCCGCTTCAAGGATGTGCACCGGTGGCTGCCCCAGCGGTGAGATGTTCCCATTGCCGGCTGTTTGGTAGGAGAGATGGAGCAAGGCTGGAAACCCAGAAAAAAACCCGAAGGAACAAAGGGAGCAAGTGGACAGACTCACCAGAAGGGAAAAAAACACCTCTTTGGGGAACGTTAAGCACGTGGCCACGGGGCAGGGGGGGTCACACAACCCAGCACAGAGCAAAGGGTCTGTGTCACCCATCCTGTGGGACCCCAGGGCAGACCAGCACCGTGCCAGGGGCTGGGAGGACCCGGGGCCACGGTTCACCGAGCCGGTGGAGCGGGTTAAAGCCGTCGGTTGGCACAGAGGGGTCAGACCCTCAGCAGCAGCCCAGTGCCACAGCAGCTTGTCCTGGTCGGAGCTGCAGGGGAAGGGGCTGGTGTGGGACTTCACCGGGATGTCCCCAGATGGAGGGTTGTGCTGCATCACCGACACCTTTTCATTAACAACCCCCCACGAGTGCTCCCCACCCATGGGCACTCCTGCACCCCCATTCCTGTCCCCCTGCCCAACCCCCCAGCAGGAGCCACACACCTTCCCAGTGCTGTGCGCTGGGAGCGCAACTACCCCCCAGGTTTCACAGCCTTCCCCCCCCCCCCTTCCTCCTCCTCCTCCCACCAGAGGCTCTTTAGTTAAAAGCGACAACAGGAGGGGAGGGATGGGGGGGGGATAGGGGGAAGCCTGGTTTTCCTAATTAACAATTAGCACAGAGTGTGCTGCTAATTATGTGGTTCCATGTAATTAAGAAGCTAATTAGTGCAGTGTCAATTAAGATTTAATTAGTACCCTTGTCAAAAATACTTGAAAGCGCAGTTTATATGCAAGTACTTCAATATTTCAATGGTCATGATCTCCCCGACGTGGGGAGCGCCTGCTTGCCAGCCCTCGTCGGAGCCTGCTAACAGCTCTCCTGAGTTTATTGATATTGTCCTTTAAAACGCTGCCGCGTGTATCCCTGTAACAGACACTTGTATTGATTCTGCAGGCAGCCGGCGCTGGTGACGTGGCAGAGCTTTGCTTCCCACCGCCACCGGGCTGACGTCGGCCACCGGCATCCCCCCGGGGCTGGTGCGAAGCCTCCCTTCCCTGGGCCACGGCAGCCCTGGAACCTGCAGGACCCCGGTGCTGGGAGCACGGGGCCGTTGGGGCTTTCTTCAGCGTCATCAGCCACCACCGAGCAGCTCTGGACAACCCAAGGCCACGTGCGAGCATCTTCCTCGACTCCAAGGAGCTCCGAGGCTCTTTTGAAAGCAAGGATGCAACACCCACAGCGGTAACAGTTTGTGCACCCAGATGCTTTTCTTCTCACAGTCATCCCTGCTGTCTCCAAAGACGACAACATGCCTGTGGGCACATCAAGAGAGCTAAACTTGCATCCTCCATAGAGCTAAACCTGTGTCTTTCCAGGCTGGAAAATAGTAGAGCAGCTGGACCCCACCACCCATCCGCCAAGGGACACCTTGCACCAGCGCTGGCTGTGCCTGAAGCAGCTGCTTTGCTGAGCTCCAGACCCTCCTGCCACAAAGATGGGACAGCAAAGGGTGCCCCGGGGACCAAAGGTGGTGGCTGGCGATGGCAGAGCAAGAAGGAGACACGAAAGAAGGATGGGGAGAGCCAGGGTGAACAATTTCCATCCCAACACCCATATCAGCAGCATCTCTACAGCACCGAGAAAAGCTTCTTTTGGTCTGGGCTTGGTCCTGGTGATGGGTCCAGCAGCTGCCCATGGTGCTTCCAGCTCCTGCCCACGGTGCTCGGGATCAACTCAAGAATTTCTCATGCCAGGAAGGGCGTGGGCTGAAGCAGCAGGAGGAAAGGAAGAAATATGTCAGGGCTCTCAAGGCTTCAAGAGACACATAAACAAAAACCCACCTACACAAACAAACCAGGGAAACTCTCTGCAGTTTGTAAATCATCCTCTGCAAGTGCCTCGAAGGCTCCCGAGCCCAGAGGCACAAGTTTTTCAACTCAAAGGCGCAGGGCTGCTTGCAGAGCACAAGCTCACATGTGCCATGACAGTGGCTGGGAAGGGAAACAGCTTCCCAAACTCGCCGCCGGCTTCCACGCACCCCTGGGAGCCATCCCGTGCTGGGCACAGGAGCTGCTGTTTGTCACATTCTCCTCCAGCAACACCCCTGCCCTCACCCCGGGCACTTTCCCACGTGTAAATCCACCCCCTGAGCACACACACCACGGGGCTTGCGGATTCCTCCAAAGGCACACGCTTTACCAGTGCCAGCAAATTAAAACCTGGCTCGCTCAGGAAACTGGTTTCCATGGGTTTTGGGTCTCACCTACCCATTTTATGCACCGTGGGAACACATGCCTGGCTCTGTCAGCGTCCAGATTGTTGCACCAAGCACTGACCAGCCCCAGAGAGCCCTCTCCCGCAGCGCACCCCATGGCCCCATCAGCCACATGGCCATCTGGGGCTTTGGCATTTTCACCCACCTTACTGGGCCAGTAAGGCCAAGAAATGAACCGCTTGAGCACGGACTGGAAGGTTTGTGGTCTCAGAGTGGCTTGGGAGCAAGGTGGTCCACAGAGTAATCTCCCTGGGCAGATAAAAGCTTTCAGAAAGCTCCTTTGTGCTTTTTGAAGCAATGCCCAGTCCTCTGAATGCCGCAGTAGAGCAAAACCTCACCCGGGATGTGGCACTGAGTCCCAAATGTATGTGCACAGAGCTTGACTGCAAAAGGACTCCTCAAAACAGCAGCTCACAGGAGGGGAAAGCCTTGTCCCCCTTACCCTGGAGGCAGCATCTCTGTGCCAGGCCAAGGGACCAGGCTGGAGCCTGACAGAGCCAGCGTGGAGCATCGCCAGGAGATGGACCCTTTCCACGTCTCACCACAGGGTTCAGCTCCTGCCCAGGCGGCAGTGGGTGGTTTTACACCCTGGGGAGGAACAGAGGCGCATTTCTTGCCTCCACACGGATTGTCTTTCTGTGGGAAGCTTTCAACGCCACATCAAATAGCACAAAAACCCCCAAGGAACTGAAATAGGGCCAGGACAATGCCCCAGAGCAACCCCATGGAAGAAATCAGAAGGGAAGCAAGCAGAGACCAGGACAGCATCAGAGTCGAATAGCTGGGGTGCTCCCAGTGCCAGCTGCGGGAGGGAACCCCCGCAGGCAGAGCTGGGGCCTTGTGTTTTGGGGGCTGGTGAGGACAGACCCCATATCACCCCGTGACTTTGGGCAGGGCTGTCCCACACGCTCGGGTCCAACAGGTCTTTGCCATCCCACCCTGGGCACGCTGCTGCAGCCCGCGGCAGAGGGGGACCCGTGGGTTTATCATCTTGTTTTAAAGGGGAGAAAAGGCGATGGGAGACGGAGCAGCTCGTCCTCAAAGCAGCCGCAGCCAACCTGCCTCGCAGCTGGAGCTCAACCCAGCAAAGCCACCGCTCCAGAGCCACATGAACAGAGGGATGAGGAGTCCAGGGAGCATGGAGGAAGCACAGGAGGTGTGGGATTTTTTCCATCCCCTTCCCTTCTCCCTCCCCCCCTGCCTTGTACACGGCTGAGCCGCCTGCTCTCCCACAACGGCTGCCAAAATACAGCGAGACAGGGTATAATTACAGACACTTACTGCGGCCATTACACCACCAGCACGGTCTGCGCAAAGTGACACATGACCCGTCAACTCCTTATTCACGCCATTAAGGGGACTCATTAGCATCTTCGCTCAGAAGCAAAATTACCCTCACTGCTCATTTCAAGATGTCATAAATTTTAATTTAGGACCCAAAGATAGCACAATGGGAGCGAGCTGGCTCTCTCCGGCAGTCGCTGGCTGGCTGAGCGAGGTGGAGGTGGTGGGAGGGAGGTGGTGGTGTTGGAGGGGGGGGGGGGAGGAAAGAGAAATGAAAGGGCTGGTTTGATAAAAGATGGTGGGGTTTTAAGGAGCAGAGATGGGGAAGGAGGGAAGAGAAGACGTGCCCAAAGGCCTGGCAAGTGCTCTGCCCCATTGGAGGCAATGGAGGAGGAGGGAGCCTGCTGAGGGAACGAATGCCCCCCCCAGGAGGAGTGGGAGAACGGGAGCAGTGCTGGATCCTGCCAGGGCACAGCATCCAGCAGAGCCTCAGCTTTGAGCCACCGGCACAGCCCAGCATCACAACTTGATCCTTCCTCTTCCCCAGGACACTGCCCTGACACAGCAGCATCACGCAGGGCTCAGCACTGGCCAAGTTCTGCCAGATCTCCCCCTCCCTGCCCAGAGGGACATCGGGCCGAGGGCTCCAGCCTCAGCTTCTGGGGTGGAAAGTGGAGACTGGAGGGACAGAAGCCCAGGGATGCGGTGCTGCAGCACAATTCCCTGCACAAGGCTGCTCCTCGTGCCTGTGGTGCACACTGTGCTGTAGAAGCACGTTAATGGCAGACACAAACAGTCTCGAGCAATCCCATCCCCACCACTCCGTACGTCAGCATCCATCAGCTGAGCGGTAGAAACGCTCAGTCCATGGGGCTCAGCTCAGCCCCCGGAGCCCGAGTCAGCCCCGGCTGTCCAGCTTCACATCCACCCTGCTTTGGACCTGCTGGGCTGGGACGTTTGCAGCGTGTGGCTCAGCAGAAGAGTGGACATGTGCTATAGCCTCCCGCAAAAAGGCTGCTTTTATTCTAGAGTAAAAATAGCGGTTGGAACCACATCCGCACAGGGCACGCGGGAGATTGTAGGGCAACTTTTGCAAAAGGCCCTTCAGCCCATCCCTCCCGCAGTCAAGCCCTGATGATCTCCCCGTGCTCTCCCTGCCGGGTTTTTGGTACCAGACTCATGCCAGGGTGACCACGGGCACCCCTTCCCACCCACGCCAGCCCATGGGCGCTTGCTAAAACCTTCACAACAAAGGAGAGACGCCTCCTCTCCCCTCCATTCCCTGCAAACTCTGCTGGGACCAAACACAATTACAAACCTCTTAAACTTTACCAGCTCGAAGCCTCCACGATTAATGAATTCAAATGTCCAAATCTTTAAAAAAACAGGGGGGAGAAGAATTAGAAGAAAAGCAGCTCCAATTACAGGCGGCTGAGGGACTCTGGCCCACTCCTGTGCTATAAGAATATATATCCAGAAAGGTTATGTTAATTTTTAATGTACAAGACTGTAATTAATTTCTGGGGCCGGCTGGATTAGCGGAGTGTAAATTCCAGCCTCAGCTCAGGCTGCAGATAAACCAATACCACCGAGGGCTGGGGCCGCAGGGCTCCGCGGGGCCGGGAGCAGCACTGCGCCGAGGCCACGGCTCTTGGTGGCTCCTGGGGACCCCGTGTCCCCACGCACGCACCCAGCAAGAGCCCCTTGGCCAGCCTTGGGGCGGTGCTGGTGGCAGCAGGGATGGGGTTGCCGCAGAGGGTCCAGCCACCCCTATGCTGCGTCCCTTATTCGAGATGCTAAAGCAACCAAAGCCACTTTGGAAAGGTAAAAATATAAAATAATCCCTCCAATGGCCTTTGGAGAGACTGCAAGGAAAGGGTCTGGACCCAGCAGGCAGGGATCATGTGGCCTGGAAATACGGTAAGTTTTTAAAGGAAAGAAAAGGCTCCATTATTCTCCCATTAAACTCTCCCCAGCTCTCCCCCTCTCTCCCTTCCCTCTGTCAGTCTTTCGTTCGCTCACTGACTTCCCCCAGCCTCTCCGAAGACAGATCGTTCCCTTAATCACTCTGGAAAAGAACCCCAAGCCGATATAATATTATAATTAATTAATTCACTAAAAAGGTATTAAATTTCTTTTCCCCCCTGTGGATATTATCTGAATTCATTGACCTTTAGAAAAATCACCCTCTAATTGTAACCAGGTTCAAGTGCATTTCCAGCCTGTCCCTTTTACATTAATAATATCTTCCAGGACTCCACTATGCTGCTTAAATATTGTATAAATTTCACTGCCCCCTCAAAAAAGGAGAGAGAGAAAGGCAAGAAAGGAAAACTACGAGCTGATTAACCCAGCTCTGGAGTTGGGGGGAAGAGGTAGAAGGACTCCACGGTGGCCTGGGAGACGGACAAGCCCACAGCAGGACCCCGAAGGGATGAGGAATCCCGCATTCCCAAGGTCCCTGCAGTTCCTGGCTCCCAGCTGGGAGGAAAATCCCAGAACCAGGACGCAGAGTATCCTTGGGAAAGCAGATTGTCAAGCACTTTGGGGTGCAGCTGGGTGGGAGAAGGGGTCCCAGAATGCCCACAGCGACCACTTTGGGGGGTCTGTGTGGCACGACGAGCGCAAGAGGACTGGATTTCCAACGGGGTGTCTAAACATCAAGACAAATGGGGCACTGCTCATCTCATCCTGGGGTCCCAGCACCTCCGTGGGCCCTGGGACCGCTGCTCCCTGGGCTTCTTTCGCTGCAGCCACTGCTCTTTTCATTCCAGGTGCCTGCTGGTCCCCTCTTCTGGCTGGAGGGACTGGGCTCTGCTGCCCTGATCCCAGCAAGACCGTGCTTGAACAACAAGCCAGCCAGCAATTGCTCCAGCATGCAGCACTGTAAATCCAGCGTCAGGCATGGAAAATCCAGCTGGGCGGCTGCTCTCAGGTATCCTGGGCCAAAGCTCCCCCTGGCCGAAGTCCCAGCCCTGCCAGGGCCAGCGGAGCGGGGCCATTTGGCTCCGGTGGAGACTTGGGGGTGCAAATTCCTGCATCGTCCAGGAGGCAGAACTCAGCCTCCCCCAGCACCTTGTTTCAGCTGAATCCGGTGTGTGGGGCCACGCGTGGCCAGCCGGGAGCGGGGGTTTTGCTCTGTGGGGCTCAAACCTTCCCACAGGGAAGGGGCTGCTCCAGCATCGCTGCTCTGGACGAGCTGCCACCTGCACCGCAGGGGCTCAGCGGTAAGGACCGGGTCATCTCCCCTGTGTCAGCCTTTGCATCCTCACCTGGGTGGTGGGGAAACTGAGGCACGGACCTTCTCCACATCCTTCTCTGTGAAGGACTGGCTTTCTACCTGCACCTCTTCCCAGGGCTTTTTCCCAGCACATCTACACCCCTCTTCCCCACAAGTGAGACATCATCCTTCAGCCCCAGCAATCCTGGCCCTTTTGTTTACAGCACACAGCCACTCCTGCCGAGGCACCAGAAATCCTGACAGCCGTTAAACCGTCTGCAAGGGCTCCATGCACGGTCCAAAGGGCTCCCCAACCCCTTAGCTTTAAAAAGCTGCTGATGGAAAAACAACAGGCCAAATGCATCCAGGGAGTAACCCTTCCGAGCCAGGGGCTCACCCAGGGACCAACCTAGCCCCTTCACTTTGGAAGCAATTTCTGGACCGGCATCAGAGGTTTTCCAGTCTCTCCCTCTTTATTACATGCAAAGATTTACTTGCAAAGAATTGCTTTGGTTTCTCGAAGCCAAGGCAGCCGTGCTGCCTGTTCCTCCACCTGAAAAAGCCATCCCTTCCTCCTGACCTCATCCCAACCGTTTCCACAACAACCCCTGGCGACGTCACCAGGGCAGGATCAGGGCTTCAGGTGGGGAAGGAACAGCAGGAGCAGCCGAAGTGCTCAAATCACAGAAGGAGCTCGGCCAGAGCCAGAAAGGAAATGGAGACTGGGGGGAGAGGGAAAGCTCAGCAACAGCCCAGCAGCAAGACACGGGATGGCTTCCAGATTGCAGGTCCCGTTGGTCCCATACCAGGACGCCTTGAGCCCAGAGAGCCCAGGGTTTGGGGTAAAACAGGGGAAGCCCCTCCAGCCGTCTCCCACTCCTCTTGCTTCCTTGCTCTTCTGCTCCAGTAGCCAGGGAAGGGCCGCCTTGCTCAAGCGAGCATCTCGCTCCAGAGGTGCTGAGGGCTGGGTTGGCTTGTGCTTGTTCCTTCTTGCTCCGGGATCAAGCCCATCTTCTGTTTTATTAAAGGTTGGGGTTTTTTTCCCCCTCCCCAAGCAAACTTTTTGTAGAAAATTGAGAATTGAGAAACAACTTGCTGACAGCATTGTGAGGGGGATTGGAGACACGTCTAGATACAGCAATACCCAAAGGATGGTGCTGGGGAAGTCACAGCTCTCTTTACGTAGAACTCTGTTTTCAGATAAATCCAGTCTGACAATAAAACCACAGAACCAAACCCAGCCCTAAGACCTTTCTCATGGAGCAGCCCGAGGGGATGCAGCTGCATCCTCCCAGAGAGCGTGGTACCCAGGGCTCAGCCTCCTGGCACCGCGCACCAGAGGGTTTCGACCCTGTCGGAGCTGGGTGCGGGTGCTTGCACCCGTGTTTGTCACCCTGCTCGCACAGCCCCTGCTCTTCTCCGGCCCAGTTCACCACCCAGCCTCTTCCAGGGGCTCTCCCTTTCCCCAGCTTTTACTGGCGCTTTACGCACAGCGCGATTAAAAGCTCAGCAAGTTGGTTTGTCGGAGGTGCTGAGCGCAGGGCGTGCAAGGAGCTGCGCTGCTCAGCACCCCTGCTCTGCCAGCCGGTTTGTTTTTAACCCTCTTGGGTTTACCAGAGCCAGCTCCGAGAGCCAGACGGCGCAGTGGCCCTGGCGAGGGGATGCTGGCGGCTTGCTGAGAGCACAAGCGGGAGATGCTTTTGCTTGCGGAGGGCGCCAGCCCCAGCGCTCGGCGATATTCAAGGTCTTTTCCAACCGAAGTGATTCCGTGAGCTCCGAGGGACCGGCAAACCCCAGTATCAGCTACTGGGAAGAGCTGTGTTGTGTACAGGGTGGTTCCTACCCCTCCGCAGCAGCACGACTGGCTTCGCTCCGCTCCCTGCGAGCCGGTCCCGGGTACCAGGAGCCGGCGGCGGGGGCAGCCGGGGATGAGCATCCTCGGCCGGGCATGAGCATCCTCGGCCGGAGCCCCGGGCTCTCCGGTAACCGTCTGGCTCTCTCTTGTGGCTGCTCAGCCCCGGTGCAGCCTCGCTGGATGCTCCGCTTCGCACCCTTCTGCCTCCTCTCCAAAAGAAGGGGAGTGGGGGGGGGGAAACAGAGGCGAGGACACCCCCCCACCCGGGTGTAGCACCCCAAAATCCTCCCGGGGCGGCAGCAAAGGGGCCGCACCGGCAGTGACCCACCGCCCGGTCCCCATCCCACTGCTCCGGCCTGTCAAGCCCTGCAGGCAGAGCCCGGCCACAGCTCATCACACCCACCACAGCCCCAGACAGCACTCTCTCCCTTTTATATCCCACTTGGAGCCTTGACATCGATTTTTTTTTTTTTTTTTTTTATTACTATTATTTTTTTTTCCGTGGGTGGCTCACAGACTGTAATTAAGAGCCCTTCTCTCCCGCCTGCCCCAGCTCCCATCTCCAGCAGCTGCCGTTTAAGAGAAGGAAACCCCCTTTCGTCCTCTCTCTCCTTTATAATTTCCTTTTTTTTTTCCCCTCCCTTCTGAACATAAAGGAATGACAGTGCTCCAAGCCAGGGTCTTTTGCATTTCTGAGTTGGTTCTGTTAATTGGAAGGAGGGTTAAGAATCTGCAAGGTCGTTTCAATCTACATCTGACCTTCAGAGTAATCCTCTATGCCAACACCAGAGCATGTCATTAAAATGAGGCCCTCTACCATATCCCGGCATCCCTTTATTCTCTCCTTGTGCACATTAATTGCTCATAAGTTGATTTGATCTCCCTATTCTGCAAGAAGTAAATTGCCCTCTTATTTCGCCATTTTCATCCTGTTTTCTTAATTAGGCCCTTAAAAATCTCTAGGGCCTCAGCCGGGCCGCAGGCCTCATCCTGGGAATAAATTTTGATCTCAGCCTGATAAAGAGTGAGCAAACCCGGAGACTGAACAATGTCATTCTCCCCCCTCCCTCCCTCCACACTATTCTCTTGACATGAAAAGGCTATCAGTTTTTCTCTGTGTTAATATAGGAAATAATTCACACTTCAGGCGTTGTTCTCTATTTAGTGTTCACACTCCCCAGATAAATCAAATCAGGGATTTCTTCTTTTTTTTTTTTTTTTTTTTTAAAGTGTCTGAAACTACTTACTCTTTCTCTTCCCCCCAGCCTCCTCACACTCTTTTTTCCCCTCCTTCTTTTAATAAAGTTTCCAAGATTAGCCCCTGTGATTTTCCATCCTGGGAAGTCTATTTTAAGTATTTTAAGGTGGGTTTTGGTTTGTTGTGGTCTTTTTTTTTTTTTTTTTCTTGTGCATGTTTAACACCATCACGGGGGGGGGGGGGGAGCAGGAGCCTGGCACGTGGATACACACACACACAGAGGAGCACAGACAGGGTCTGGAAATGTGGCATGTGATGAGTTTTGCCAGGCAAGGTCTCAGCCAGGAAACTTTGCAAGCATATTTTTTCCCCCTAGCTTGTGCTGGGCCTGCAGCAGGTTTGCAAACAAGAGATGGGGAATTCCCTGCCCCAAAGCCTGCCCGTACCAGGGGTCCAGACCCTCTGCAGCACCCAGGGGTGATGCTAAACCAGCCCCAGCAGCGAGGAAGAGGCAGCAAAGCCCCCACTCAGCCCCAGGGGCCACCCAACAGGTCGGAAACACACCTGAGCTCCTGGGGACGGGTCCACCTTCGCTCTCACCCGGCACACACCAGGACGGCCACCACAAAACTGCCCCACACCTGGCACTGGGCTCAGCCCCAGGGACACAACTCCTTCCAGCTCTACTCTCTGGGGCCTTGTGACTACTATTAATTAAGGGGCCAAGCCTGGCTCCAATTAAGCAATCAGCAGACGGGTCAGCACCTCACAAGTCCCAGCTGCGCTCAGCACCAGGAGCTGTGGATGTCCCTGAAGCACCCGGCTGTGGGGCTGGCAACCCTCCAGGGGGACCCTGAAAATCCCAAACCATCCCGGGACCAGCTGAATGAGAGGAACAGCAGTGCCTCCCCGCCTCTAACCGAGCCAGGTTTTCCTGCAAATAAAACCCAACCACCCCAGCCCACAAGAAGAAACAGCCCACGCTACAACGCTCCGGGATGTTGTAAATAAATATATTTTAATGATTCTTCTTCCATTCCAGTTCATTCTTTTATACATTTATTTATAAAACAGTAGTAAAATCTTTTAATCAGAGCACAGTGCATTAAAAAAAAAAAAAAAAAAAAGAAAACAAACAAAAACCCAAAAAGATTTTAAAAAAATAATAATAATCCACAACTGTTTACTCACGGCTGGGGGAGACACCACGTCTCGTGCTGAGCAGCCAACAGTGCTCTGCCCACCGGTGCCCAGAGCAGGGCACGGGTACCACCAGCGAGGGCCCAGCAGAACCACCTCATAGCCACGATAATCCCAAGCGACCAGGGATTTCGTATGCCCGCCCCGAAGCGCCCACGCAGACCCTCTGGTGTCCACAGGTCGCCCATGCCTACAGGTGCTCAGCACGGCGCGTGGGGTGCTGCTGCCCTGCCAGGGGGGGCCCGTTCTCTTTACAGGCACTAACGGCAGCGCACGAAGGATGCCAAGGCCTCCTGTGAACACACGGGGTGAAACAGCCCCAAACCCACCACTGCCCCTCGCCCGGCACCCCGACGTCCCCTCCGCTCCCTTCCCTGCACCCCTGCAAGGCAGCGGCCAAACCCTGTCCTGCTCCAGCACTCCAGCACTCCTCCAACATCTCCTCCCTCTTCCTTTCCCCCTCTCCTCCCCACCTTCTGCACTTCCCCGCACCCTCATGTCCAACAGGCACCTCTCCAGGGGGGCACCGGGGCTGTCCCCCACCTCACAATCCCAAATCCAGCCACGATGGAGCAAGCTTGTCCCTGCTTGGCTGGGCTTTCCCCTTGCGGTCCCAACCCCGTGACATCCCCCATCCTTGGTCCAGGACAGGGTGCACCCAGTGACCCCCATCCCTGCGTGGGCTCCCGTCCATCCAGCCACAGCTCCCACAGCCCGGGGAGGGTGATGCTGTGCTGTAGTGGAGGATGGCAAAGGGGTCTCCACTCCCCACCCTTCCCTCCTCTCCCTGAAAAACTTCATGCGGTATTTTCCCTGTGAACAGCGTCCCCCTCCCCTGCCCAGCTCCCTCCCTGCCACCAGCCGGGCTGAGGAGGCAGAAGATGATGCAGAGCCCAAAGCAGCTCCCCACCACTGAGCTGTCCTGGCTGGTGACATCGGGAAGAGAAAGCCACGAGCCAAAGGCAGAGAGCAGCAGCTCAGGTTTGGCAATCGGTACAAACCATTCCCCGGCCAGAGCCTGGACCTCCACGCCCAGATGTGGGGCTGGACATCCACTTTCAACAAGTATCCCCAGAAAAAAAGTGTAAAAACCCTTTACCCTTTCACCCAAAGAGCCAGGGCTTGGTGTTACGGGGCAGAGGCACGAGGGATGTCTCGAGGGAGGCTGAACGTCACCCTGCACCGTGCAGCCCCTGTCCAGAGGCCAGCGAGGTTTTGGGGTGGTAAGTGCTGCCAAACCCCAAGGAGGGAGGGTCCCCCCACAAGCTGGAGGTCACAGCAGGGGGTTGAACAAGCATCAAACACCCCATCCCAGCCGTTTTGGAAGCCATCAACGTCAACCCGAATTTGTAGCCTCAGACCCAGCTCACTCGGACAACACCCCCCATGCCCCGTGAATTAACATGCTCCAATTAACACCTCTTCTCACTCCAGCCCTGCGACCCGGAGAGGCAGTGGGTGCTCCAAGGAAGGAGGAACCGTGAAGGACGTGGCACCACGAAGCATCCGCAGGGCTCAGAGGCCACCGCTGGGGAAGACTCGTTGGGGACGCGGATTCCCGGAGTGAGATGGCAAGGAGGCAGCAAACCAGACAAAAAAAGCTCTGAGCATCATGCCTCTCCTCTCCTCCCAGGGACTCGAAGGCTCCTGCCCGCTCCAGCTCCGAGCCAGCACCCTGGGAAAGCGGTTTGGTGTAGGAGGGTTTTGCTGAAAAGGCAAAGCAGCCAAGATCACGCTCTCGGGCTGGGGAATCTGCAGTCAGGCCAACGCCACGGCAAGCCAAGAAGGTCCGCTCCAGCTCCTGGCAAAAAAAAAAGCTTGCAAAAGACACGGCGGTACCCGGCGAGCCTGGATCCGAGACCCCCGTTGCATAGAGAAAAGGTACTCCTACGTAGATTCAAGTGCGCAGCAGGACGGGCTCCTCCTGCGAGAAGAGTGCCCTGTCACTTCACTAATCAAACTCGAAGGTCCAGTCCTCGCCCCCAGCGTCGGAGAGCAGCTCCTCGTCACAGCATGTCTGCATCCTCCATGCTGAAGCTGCTCCGGCGACTGCTGGCCTTGGAAGCCTCCGGGGACATGGCCGAGAACAAGGGGTCGGAGGCCAGGGGCAGCATGGTGTCCTGCATCAGCATCAAGTCCAGCTCCTTCTTGGATAGGGATGGGAAGGAAGCACTATGGCCAGGCTCCAGGGTGTCCGGGAAGCCCCGGGAGCCGTCGTCGAAGCTCAGGCTGTGGGTAAAGTCCAGCTGGTGGTAGGGAGACTGGGGTGGTAGGGGCAGCGCCGGCTGTGGCTGTGATTCGGGATCCGGGGGTGGCAGCAGCGGCTCCAGCGTCCCCTCGTCCCCGCTGGCTTCTTGCTTGACCACCTGCTGAGCCAGCTCGGCCACGTTGACGCCCGAGGGCGAGGAGGTGGGCAGCCCATGGACGCGCGCCTGCATCTCCAGCTCCTGCCAACAGAGCACAGGAGGTCTGTGGTGGGGACGTCACGCATGGGGACACGGGCATTCACGGAGGTTGAAGGGACAGAGGGACCAAGAAGCTTGCAGGGAAGGAGCTCGTGAAAGAAGCGAAAGATGGAAAATGGTGACCCACGCAAAGCTCAACGACACTCGCTGCGGTGGCCTGAGCCTCAGACATCTGGTTTGTCTGAAGACTTTGTTCCTGGTGACTTGACAGCCGTAAGGAGGAGGAGAGCCCCCTGCCCGTCCCCTCGGTGGGGCAGGAGTGAGCTGATCGTGGGGCTGGAGCAGAGCGGTGGGAGGGAAGAGCACAGGGAAGCTCACCTGGATGCGGAGCAGCAGCTGCTTATTCGTCATCTCCAGACGCCGCGAGTGATTCTCCAGGTCTCGTGACCTCTGCAAGTCCTTCTGCATCCTCTTGATGTAGTCCACAGACGCCTTCAGGATTGTCCCTTTGTTCCAGCGCACGTCCCTGCCGTGCGGGATGGAAAAACAGATTGCCACCCGCGTGACAGCAACGTGTCCCCTCACCCCTGCTCCACCAAAAAGCTCCTCTGCGAGTATTGCCTGCCATGTGGACGGGCGTCGAGCAAGCCCACGAGCCCCACAGTTATCCCAGCCCCACAGAAACCACGGATACGTACAGGTCATTGGCCTTGGGGATCAGCATCCCCAACTCTTTGATGCGGTCGTTGATGTTAAACCTTCGCCGTCGCTCAACTGCAGGGTGAGAAGAAAGGGATGGCGGTGAGGAGGCGGCAAGAACAGCTCCATGTCCCGCAGCCCCCACTGGCCATGCTGCGGCTCCCGGCTCGTGGGGCTGGGAGCCACCATTGCACCCTGGCCAGACCCTCCGGAGTAGGGGGGCTCAGGATGAGAAACCTCTGGGGCCAACCCTTTGGCACTTTGCTCCCATCCAACATCCTGGCAGGTCTGACCTTCCCCCAGCGCTAATGAGAAGGACAACAGGGTGTCTCCTGCACCGTAGACATTCGGCAGAGCCAGGAAAGAGGGAGGCGTGGCAGGGGGCTGGGGGGTATTTCCTGAGGGTGAGGTGGGATGGGAAGGGGGACCCAGCTCAGAGAGACGAGGAACAAGGGTGAAGAGTGATGGGGAAAGGGCTGCAGGGGTGGGAAAGGGAAAGCCACGGCACCCGCAGGCAGCCAGCACTGAACTCACTCAGGTTGTGATTGTCTTTCTTCTGGCGCTCTTTCGCCAGGGCTCGGCTCTCAGCATCTGCAACGGAGACCCACAATGTCACCCAGAGGGGACAAGGCTGCATCTCACCCCACAAGCACCCCAGACTGGTGTCAGAGCGCCCCAGCACCCCCTAGAGCTGCCCTCCCCACCCACGGGGACAGGGCAGCCCCGGCCAGTTTTGGCACTCGCTGTCACCAGTCACCACCAGCTCCCCACCGGCTCTGGGGCTGAGATCTTACCTGTCAGCTCTCTCTTCTGGGTGAGGTCGGCAGGGCAGGAGCTGCTGGTGACACCCACGAGAGAGGCCGTCACCTGGGGGTCCCCACTATAGACATTCATGTGACTGCTGGACATCGGCAGCTGAAAACCAGAGGGACAGACGGGTTAGCTCCATCCGGGGCCGTGCGACCAGGCTTCAAGCCCGGCTGCTTGGCCTCTGGGATGCGAGTGCGTAGCCCAGGCAGGTGTAATTGTCTTCCTGAGACCTTAAACCAGCTATAATCAGAGTAGCAAAGAAAACAGGACTTCAAAGGGCACAGCTGATCCCCTCCCACGGCCAACATCTAAAATAGGGCAGATGAATCACATCTGAGAAAGGCTCGGCAGGATGAATCCCACTGGGAGGTACAAGCAGCCATACGGATCCAACTCGGGAGACTTCTGGCTGGGAAACCTCTCCTGGCACTGACATCCACCCATGCTGCAGCGGACGCTTGGTCCCTCCCCGCACCCTTCTCCCGTCTCTCCGGCTTTTTATAAGGGATCCCAAATGTCATTAAAGAGGAAAAGAAGCTGAAGAACTGGCTCTCACAGTTGCAAAAGGGAAATCTTGCTGCCTCCCTTTCCCCAGGGACACCCATCCCAGGGACGAGGCTGGGTTGGGCTGGCACCCGGGCGTCACTGCAGGGATGTGGCAGGAGGAGAGGTCCCCTCTGTGCCACCTCCGTCCCTGCAAGCGTGGGGCTGCGGGAACCCCCCCGCAGACCACCCTCCCTCCCTCAGCCCAGGGTCTGACCTCTTCCTAACGTGCATCAGAGACTCACTGTGTTGGGCATGTGGACTTCGGGGTTCATGTAGCCCAAAACGTCATCCAGGCGCATGATGTCATCGATGACCTCATCGAACTGAAAAGGGAAAGCGTAAGTTGCCAACGGGCTTCTTTGCCCTTTCCCGCACCTTTGCCCCCCCGCCGGCAGCGCGGTGGCACCCCCTCACCTCCCGCTCGGGGTTGGAGCCGATGTTGAGCATGGCCATGGGGCTGTTGGGCGCGCTGTTGCCCGCTGAGGAGGACATGACGTGGCTGGGTCGGACGCCGGGGGACGCGGCGGGGGGTGGCTTGGGAGAGTGGCTGACGGGGCTGACGTGGGCAGCAAACTTGTTCCCGTAGGTTTCGGAGAGATAAGCTTGAACCTTCTTGTCCCGCGACTTCTGCAGGTGGTACGTGGTGGGGTTCTCCAGGTAGGACTGGACCTGCAAGGAGAGAAACCATCAGGGATCTCCCACACCCCACTCGGCCCCAGGGCAGGAGGGGACACCCCCCCAGCGCTCTACCTTGAGGACCTCTCCAGGCACGGGTGGTGGGGACTGGTAGTGGACGGGGGTATTGATGGCCGGGGTGGAGGCCACCGGCATCCGCTGCTGCTGCATGTAGTTCATCATCATCTGCTGCTGCACGCGCTCCCTCTCGGCCTCCTGCTGCGCTTGCTGCTTCATCAGCTCCATCCGCAGACCGATGCGGGACGCCATGGTGCACTGGGGGGGTGGGTCTCGGGCACCCGCTGGGCACGGAGGTGACCCTGAGAGGAGGACGCGGCACATCAGCGACAGCCTGTTTTGCAGCAGGGGAAGTGGAGACGACAGGGAGGGCGCAGACATCCTGGAGCACCCGTACCAAACCAGGACGATCGCCCCAACACCATGCGGACGGGTCTGCCCTCCTGCTGCGGCTCCCCGCCATGCCACCGCTCTCCCTGGGGACAGCCAGGGCACCCTGGGAGGGACACGGAGGGACAGGGAGCAGCCGAGACCCCCGCACCCAGTGAGCATGGACTCACGTACCGCCGGGTCCAGCTGGAGCGTGCTTTGAGCCACCGACTTCCAAAACACCGCAGCAAAGCAAGAAAGGCCGGGAAAAACCAGAGCGGAGCGAAAGGGAAAGAGAAAGCAAGGGGAGAGAAGGAAGAAAAGGCCGGCGGGTGCCAGGAGCCGGAGGCAGAGTTTAACTCTCAGCCCGGCTGCCCCGAAAACTCAGCTCCGGCGCGGGGCGAACAACGCGGCTTCTGTGCGGGGCCGGCACGCGAGCGCCGGGGCGGGGGGGAGGCGTGCGAGGCCCCCGCACCGCACAGACCGGCCGTTGTTCCCCCGTACAAAGGGGACGGCGGCCCGTGGAGGGTGGGGAGAGGATGCTGGGGCAAAGGGAGCTGCCCTACCCGGGCTCTCGGGGGCACCACGATGGCTTTCCGTAGGGCTGCTTTCCCAGGCGAGGCTGGGATGGGGATGTGGGAGATGCCGGGTGGGATGGGGGTCTGGACCGCAGCATCCGCGGGGTGGGAGGGAAAGCGGAGGACAGGACCCAAAGCAAACGCTGCCAGGGGAACAGGCAGGAGCCAAACACCCAGGGTTTGCTCTGCGGCAGCGTAACCAGGCAAACCTGGAGGGTTTTGCTACTTAACCACAATGTTTAATGGCAGACAAAGGGGCCACGGCAGCTACAACACACCGGGGTTTTGGTGAGGCATCCGATACGCAGTGCCACGCGATATCCTAAGGGGGAAATTAAATCAAGCCAGCATGGACAGAAATACGATTACATGGATCAAGAGCCAGCTATTGAACGGCAAGAGGAGGGTAATTAATTAGACATGGTGGCCCATCTGAAGGGGGATGGGAGAAGAGGAGCCTGGGACAGCAATCAGTTGGAGCTTCATGAAGTTGGCTGTCAAAAACAGCCTTAGAGGAGGGCACAGGGCGATGTTTGAGACGAGCAACAGCAGAGCCCTGGAAAAGGACCCAGCGATGCCGGGGACAGCCCGCAGCGGCTAAAACAAGGCTGAAGGGGGGATAAACCACAGCAGACGTAACAACCCCAAATATTAAGGGCAGGGTGAGAGGAAAAAGAGCCATGAGGAGATGGGATGAGCCACCGCAGCACGGAGGGACTGGCTGTGCTTCACAAACCCAGCTCACGCCGTACAGCCGGGGTACAGCCAGGGCAAGGAGGGGGAGAGACGCAAGACAGACTTTTCGGGGGGGGCTTCCAGCATTGGGGGAGAGCGGGAAAGGGATTTCAAGCCGTGCATGGGAAACTTTGGGGTCAGGCCCCGTGTTTGGAAGCCAGCAGCTACCCACGGCCCTAACAAAGCACCGTGAGCAGCAGCGGGGCTGAGCGCACCCCACGGGGACCCTGGCTCGATGGGTGAGGGGACGGGATGGGGACAAGGAGGAAGCCAGAGCCACCGGCATCTCCAACGCTGGGGAAACCTGGTGCGGAGGGTGAGGACGGAACTGCAGAGCTGGGGGGGGATCCAGGCTTTTCTCAGCCGCTGCGTGGGGGCAGGAGGGTGTCATGTGAAGCGTGCCGAGGCGTAGCCACCCACGGCACAGCACCCACTCGTGCTCACCAGCCCCGGTCCCACCACCCTGCCTGGCTCCAGGATCCCCCCCTTCCGCTGCCCCTTTATAGGAAACTGGGGGGGGGGGGGGGGTCAAAAGCACTGCCTTCTCCTCCGGGAAGCTCCGGAGAAGGGGAGCTGCTGAGGGTGAGGATGCGGAAGGATGGCCAGAGTTGGGCCTGATAAGGAGAAGGTGGGAGGGGGGGGGGGGGGTGGCGGGAAATTAGGTCAGGTTTAAAATAACCCGCTTGGTTCTGCTTGGTTTCACCCCCACCCCTCGAAACGTTGAGCAGCTTCTGCTTTCGCTCTGAGTCAGCCCCGGCGGGAGGGCGGTGGGTGGGAGGGAAGCAGCCGGCGGTGGGAAAGGATGGGGACCCAGCCAGCATCACGGTGCAGACACCCCACCTTGGGGGACACGTCCCACCCTGGGGACACGTCCCTTGGTCCAGGGTGACAGAAACAAAGCACGCAGGATGGCAGCTCCATCTGGGATGCCTGTTATTCCTGGGAAGGCAAAAAGACAGCAGCATCGTGGGAAAAGCACACCCAGCAGCTCTCCTGCTGAGCCACAGCCGGCCCCATGCCAGGGGCAGCCCCAGCTTGGTCCCCATCTGGAGGGGACCCCAGCGAGGGTCCGTCCCAGTGCACGGGCAGCAGCTTGCCCGGCTCTGAGCAGGCAGCACGGCCGGCCAGGGCATGCCCAGGCATTGGATTTCCCAGCGGGTGCTGCCAGGGCACCTGCTGGGGACATGTCCCCCATCGGTCATGGAGAGGGAAGAGCAGAGGCGGGGAGAGAGGAAGGTGGTGGGAGGCCCAGGGTGAGCGATGGAGCAACAGGAAGGGGATGGAGAGGGAGAAGAGGGGCTGAAGGGCAGGAAGGTAGGAGGGAGCAGGGAAAGGGTGGACAGCCCCGGTAGCTCTCCACACCCTGACTCCACCTTTCCTGTCCAGAGAGTGGGGACCGGTGGCTGGGGGGACAGAGGGTGGCTTTTCCATGCCTGGAGCAGCCGGTACCCAGGTGGGCCCTTGACCCCCTGCCCATTGCACAGGGTGTGCTGCCCACGGCTGACCACCAGCAGGAGAAGCCACGGCACTGGGCTGGTCCTGACCCCAGCTGCAGCCCCCAGCTCCACGGGGGGGCTCAAAGCACCGGGCTGGGGTCAAGCCAGGAACACAGGGAAAAGGGACTGATTTCCCAAAGAAAAGTCAACCTGTGCTCCAAAAACCCCACGACTCTGCCCCTGTCTCCTTGGCGTGGGAGAAGAAGCTTCGTTGCAGGATCGTACCCTAAAGCCAGGGCAGCTCTTCAAGTGTAAACCTCCCTGGGTGCTGGAGAGCAGTGGGCTCCATCAGCACCTGGGGGCTTGTCCAGGCACCAGCCGTGCTCCACCACCGCACACCAGACCCACCGCTGGGACAACGTGCAGGGCCGGAGCCAGGGAATTAATCTCCTTTCAAAATATCTCCGCTGCTACTTAGCGACACGGTTATTTCTGGACCTTTCTTGCTTTTCCTCTGGGGGTGTTATTTCATCAAGAGCCCAACATGCTCCCCCCGCGCCGGGGTGGCGCTTGGGGATGGCTCCAGCCAGAGGTGGCACCCAGAGCTGCCCTGACCCTCACTCATCGCCTGCAGGACTCTGCATGGCCCTGAGCTGTTGCCCGTCCCCGCGGGAGCCCAGCATCACTGCAACCAGGGCTGCCGATGGAGTCTACAAAGCTCAGCCGGCGGCGCGGGGTCGGCAGCTCAGCAACCGCCGGTACTTTCTGGAGCGACGTTGGGTGCTGCTCCGCGACGCGTGGGGCCGGGCTGCCGCTGGACCCGCTGCGGAGAGCCACCGCGGGGCCCCCAGTGCCACCGCGAAGGGGACAAAACACCTGGGACCGCACCGCTGTCCCCGCGCCCACACACGGCACCCCACCGCCTCCTGCATCGCTGCACCCAGGTGTGGGTTAGAAATAAAAGCTGCCGTGAGGCAGTTTCCAGATTTAGCCCCTGCAAAATACAGGGGGATCGCGTTACCCTCCCCGGGCAGGCCAGGAGGGAAGCGGCACCCATGCTGCCTGACCTGCCTGCAACGTACGGGCACACACACACACACACACACACATATAGAGCAAGTGCAACACACCTCCTGCCCACCCCCCTCAAAAGCCGGAGGGAGAAGAGGGGAGCGATGCCCCGCTCAGCGCCCGAGACGGAGCTGAGAACCCCCAAACCCATCGCACCGAGGAGCCGCCTGCCCAGCCCCGCTCCCTCGCGTGTGTTTATTTCCCAGTCGATTGTGGCCGTTTATGAGCGGAAAAATCAATCGGCAGCTTCAGCTGGGAGCGGGGACCCCCAGGGAAGGAGGGAAGCCGGGGTGGGGGCCACGCCACCCACCCACCCGCTGCTCTGGGCCGCATCATTGATAACCAAGAGGGCAGCAAAAAGGAAAGGGGGAAGAAAGAAGCGAAAACAGCTCCGCTTCTTGCTACCGGCAGCAAGCGCCCACTGAGCCTTCCTTCCTCGTTTTTCGTTTTCAAACGCTGGGCTGAGGGGGGGAGGAGAGACATGGGGGTGGGAGCGAGGGAGCCCGGTGCACCCCAGCCTGGGCAGGGCAAAGCACCCACCGCCGTTTCGGGGCAGGCAGTGGCTGGCTGGGTCCAGGCAGCCGGGAACCCGGTGGTGTTCGCTCCAGACCGAGATCTGCTCCGACGGCACCGAGCTGCCACCCCACCAGGCACCCGTAAAGCCACCCCCTGGGTGCCCACAGCCCAGGGACAGGCTCCGCTGCCACCCCGCTGCGTAGGGAAGGGGGACAATGGGGCAAGGGTTACCTGGGTGCGGGACGGCGGGGCCAGGGGCGCCTCTGGGTGCCAGGGCCAGCGGGTCGCAGCTTCTCCGTGCTCCTCGCCGGGGCCAGCCCGGCTCCTGCGCCGGCCCCGTGTTTCCTCATTTTCAGGACCCTGCTTTTAACGCAGCAGCAGCCACCGCGGGTGTAGGGTGGGGGAAGTTGCAAAAAAACCTCCAAATCTGCTCGGTTTTCTCACTGCAACCCAGGAGTTAGCAGTCGAGCTGAGAAAAAACATGGCAAAAATAGATGCAGCCACCACCGCCGGGCTCTCCCGGGGTGCGGGAGCCCAGGCTGGGTCTCCCCCATCACGTTCCCTTGGGAGCTGCAGGCAGCGCTGCCCGCAGTGACATCCTTAGCCTGCAAATACAGAGAGGGGCAAAAGCCGTCCTTTGTCACTCCAGGGGACGTGGCACACAGGGATCCCTCACCCTCTATGTGCCCGGAGCGGGTGCAGAGTAAGCACCAGCACTATGCAGCAGGATCGGGCCCCATATCCTGCTGGGCAGCACGCTGGGTCCCTCCGGCACCTACAGCTGGTCCCTACCAGGACGGCGATGCCAGCGCTGGCCGGCACCAGCCGGGGTGGCAATGACAAAGCCAGGGGACCAGAAGGATGCCTGTGCGATGCCCCACGTCGCTGGCCCAATGCCGGGGACCCCCCCCCCCCCCCCACGCCCCTGTTTGCACCACGTCCCCTTTGCACCCGTGCCGGGTGTGCCATGGCGGCACGTCCCTGAGCAGATCGAGCTCCCCGGGGCTGGGCCGGCGAGCCGCTGCCGTGCCACCTTGCCAGCAACGCGGCTGGCACCCGTCTGCTCCCGTGCAGCTGGGACCCGGCCCCGTGGCCTCTCCCGCAGGGCACTCGCCCTCACTTGGCAAGGCCACCGCGGGGGTGATTTATGCCGCGCCAGTGCACCCGCGGTATCAGGCGTCGGGTAACGCCGGCACCCAGCGGGAAGAAGGCCGGGGTCCTTCATCTTCACCGGCATGTGGAGGAGCGCAGCGCCGTGGCCGGCAGCCCCCAAAAGGGGCAGCGGGACACGGTCCAACCCGGGGTGTTAGGAAGGGATTCCTCACCACAAGGGTGGCCAAACCCTGGCAGCGGGGCAACCTCCATCCTTGAAGACCCTGATCTAACGCCAACATCGGCCACGCTTGGGGCTGGACCAGAGGCTCCTGAGGTCCCATCCAGCCTGTGTCCCTCCAAGATGAGGATGGGGTGGTGGGAAAGGGCAGGGGGGGTGGCCGTGTTTCCAGCCGCAAAGGGCAACTATGCCCTCCCCATCACCCGCCCAGCCGGCAGGAGATGGGTCAGGCAGGACATGGGTCAGGCAGACGGGTCAGGCAGGACATGGATCAGCCAGGTGGATGGCCAGAGCCACCCCAGCCTCGGCCGGAGGCGCCTTCCCCTCCCGGCGAGCACGCAGCCCTGAAAGGGAGAAGGAGAAGGCGGAGGGACTTGGCAAATAAAAGCCAGGGTCAGTTGACAACGCCAGTGGGAGACTGAGTCACCGGGACTGTTTTTAGCCCTGGCATCTCAGAAACGTGGACTGTGGCATTGTTAACAGGCGCTTGGGTCAGAGGCCAAATGTTTTCCCTTCCCTGCGTTAAATACCGCTCCTGGAAGCGGCCCAGGTATCCGGCACAGTAAAAACATTAATGCAAGTCTTGTGAGGCAACAGGACCCTGGCTAAAGTGGTCTCCGAACTGGCCAGGTAAGCTTGACCCGTCATGAAGGTCTTAGGGACCTGGTGGAGGGAAAAGCATCAGTCCCTGGGTACCAAGAGCCAGGGCTGAGTGTCCCTTGTCACAGTGTCACTCCCAGGGCAGAATAAATGGGGTCCATACAAAAGTCCCCTGGTTCTGGTGGTGCCAAGGTACAGCCACAAGAGCCCACGTGTGCGTGGCAACCATTACAATACACAGCCTTGCTCCGATACCTCTCCTTCACCCCAAAACCCCTCTTCTTCACCCCAAAAAGCCCCCCTGCCCAGTATGGCACAGCTAGGGGATGGCATGCACGCCATCACCCCAGCCGGACACGGCAAGTGGAGGCTGGCGCCCGCAAGCCAGGTCTGGGTGCAGCCCCCAGAGCAGGGCTGAGGGAGGCAGGGGGACCCCTGGGACCCCACCACAGCGGGGCCAGATCCTGCCTCCGTGGCTGCTGCAAACCAGAGCAAAAGCCCTTCCTGCAGGGCGGCTGGTGCGGTGCAGGAGCCCTGATTGAAACATCACTGTCCGACTGACCGCCCAGGGAATTCACAGCCCGCTAGTGCAAACAGCCCGAGCCGACAAGTTCCTGCCCTCCCTTCCCGGCCTCCCCCCCCCCCTTCAACAGCAGCAATTAAAAATAAAAGCGTTAACAGGCAGAAGAACGTTCCTCGGGCGAGGACGAGCCAACGGCAGCACGGGGGCTGGGGACATGCCGCAGCCGCAGCCCAGCACCACCCCGGGCTGAGCGATTAATCAGCCCCGTATCGTGCCCGCCTTTCAGCGGGGAGGCGAGGAGAGGAGCGGGGTGACCTTGGAGGGGCCTCGGTGGGGAAGGACGGGGCGGCCGCACCGCGTCCCGCTCACCTCGGCAAAGGTCGCGCGCTCCCAAACGCCCCGGAGAGAGCCGGGAGCGAGGCCCCTGCACGCAACCGGCGGCCAAAGAGCAAACCCCGTCCTGCGCCAACGCCGGCTGACTCCAAACAACTTGGGTGTTGGGGTTTTTTTTTGGTTTTTTTTTTTTTTAAATAACTGCATAAATGAGCAATAAGAGGAACCGTCAGGACAGCACCATCCCTGGCCCCCAGCTTGGTTCCAGCAGGGTGGATGTAACGCACCGCGGTGCTGGGATTGAGAGGCACCACGTGCCTCAAAATACTAGAAATCACCCCGGAAAGTGGGGACACTCAGCAAAACCAGCCCTCGAGCTTCATGCACCCCAAGTTCACGCCGCGAGCAGAAGGCGCAAGGTGACAGCGGCCACCCCGTGTCCTCCCCGGCCGGTGCCAGAGGCATTCCCAGCGCCGCCCCCATCCCTCCTCCCTCCCGCCGCAGCCCGGTGCTGCTGGAAGGAGGTAATACTTATAAATACACCGCGTCCAGCCCCCAGCGCCCGGCCAGGAGGCTTCTCAGAAGGCCGATTTCATGTAACCGTACCGCAGCCGGCAGCCCCAGCACCACGGCCGCCCCATCCATGGGAGCCACAGCTGTTCCCCGGCCCCAAGAATAAACAAGTTGGGGACAGTCTGTGACTTGTCCTCCCAAACAGCCTCAGGGCTCTCCCTGCTGCCATCCCGGCCCTGGCAGCACCTCTCATGCCCGGGGGAGCACCCAGCCGTCACCGCTTACCCGCAGAGGAGAGGTTTCTCCTCTCCCCTCCTTTCTCCCCAGCTCAGCCCGGTGCTTTCCTGCTCTGTGAAGGTCAAACTCGTCTCTCAGGAGCCCCCGCTGCCAATCCAGCCCCTGCCCTGGCACCCTGCCGGTGCAACTGGGTCGGGTCCTCACTACGGGTGCTGCCGCCTCCCCGGCACGAGTTACGCCGGTTTGACCACGAAGGAGTCGTGAGGTTTTTCCCACCAGGCTGGGCTTTCTCCAGGCGAGATCTTCGCCTTCCCCAAGCCTGGAGCAGTCGAGGAGCAGCGGCGGGGCTGGGGCTGAGCGTGGCACCCACCCGGCGGCAGATAAGGTGGGAGCTGCAGCCAGCGCCGAGCCCGCTGGCACCCAACCTCCCCTCCTCCCGTGGGGTTTGCAAGCCAGGAGCGGGGAAACGCTCCTTGCAGACCAGGCGGCTGCAGACCCCGCTCTGCCAGCCCGACCCAGCTCCAGCCCCCTCCTCACTTCCTCCTAAAAACTCCCCGCCCCATGCAATTCCCCCCAAAATCTCAAAACAGCCTGGGCGAAAGCCAAAGCTGCTGCGCTCGCTCGTCCCTGAGGCTCCAAAAACTTCCCTGCCCGTCCCCAAGCTCATCGCCAGCCACTGCCACCAAGATGTCCCAGTCTGGATCCCACGCCGGGGAGCACCCGCAGCCCCTCTGCTGGCTCCTGATGTGGCGTGGTGGGGTCCAAAGGTGCCCAGGTCGGGTGTCCCCAAGGCCCTGCTAATTTTGGCACCTCGGTGCTGCCACAGCAGCTGTACAAACTGCGCTGCAGGTTCAGCCACACGCTGAAAGGAGAATTTACAACTGAAGCAGAGCCCCCGAACCACGCTGTGCCAGGCGGAGGGGAAGGGGCTGAGCTGGGGCAGGGTGATGGGAAACCTTCAGCTTTGCAACTCTTTATCCGAGAAGTAAATCACTTTCGTTAATAGTGTGCATGCATGGGAAGGAAAAAGGGATGTAACCAGCAGGGAAGGATGCTGCGTGGGCGTTTCAGGTTTATCCAGAAAGAAAGTTGCACTGATTTAACTAAAGGAGGGGATTTAAGCAGACAGCAGGGTGTGGGGAGTTTGTTTGGAGTTGAATGCACTTGTAAGAAGGGTGACAAAGCCCCGGGAGCAATTCCTAGAAGAGTCTTTAAAAGTAAGATGGCACAGCCTCCTTGCAAAGACTGTAGGGACCGTGGGGCTGGGGTGGGATGTGTCACTGAAAGACCCTGACTCCGTCCAGGCAAACCCACCCACCACCCACTGCAAATCCCCCGGGGCCGCACCACAATGCTCACCCTCAAGCTCCCAGCCCCGCAGCACCTACCTCCCCAAAATGCCTCCCAAACCGCCCGCCGCACCTCCAGAGACGGAGCATCCCCCGTTTTCTGGGGGGCTGCCGAGTTCTGCCTCCGTCCTACAGACCTATGGCACAACACGAGCTCCCGGCAGCCAGGATCCGGCCCCACGCCATCCTCCCGGGCCCGATCCCCCCCGTGCCGTGGCATGCCAAGGTGCTTCTGCTGAGGCCTTTCCAGGCAGGCACCGTGCAGCCCTGCTCGTCTCTGTTGCTCGGGGCTCGGCCCTCGCGATCTCTTCCTCTGCCCGCATGGAAATCGTGTGGTTTCTTTACTCTTTCTTTTGTTTTTGCAATTTAATATTTCCAGCTTTGCTCCGCTGCCTGTTTGTTCAGCAGAAGGTGAGGGGGAAGACGTTTGGAGAAAGGACAGCTTCTTTAAAGGCAGCCGTCAGCATCAGCTGGACAGGACCGGGGGCCGGCATCAGTGCCGGGATCACGCCCATCGTTCCCAGTTTTCTCAGCAATTTGCCACCCCCACCTCCAGCCTCCCTCAAAGGCGAGGAGCAGGAACTGGAGCTCATTCTGGGGCGCGGGGCTTGGCCACCTGCATCCCTGTGCCGACCACGTCGTGGGAGCCTACGTGCACGCAGATCCGCAAGGAAAACCCGCTCTGACCAAAACCCAAGTGCCAGGCACCAACCCCGTGGTGGGGCACGACCTTGTGACGAATCAGGGGAAACCATCGGGCTCTTTCTGGGCATACCAGCGGGGGAAAATAAAAGATGAGCACGTACTTCCTGCGTGTTCACGACGAGATCATCCTTTTTTGTCCCTCCAAGCGTGACACCACCAGCGCCTTCCCCTGCTTCAGCTGCAAGGGTGACAACGACCACGGCTCACCCCAGGCTGCAGGAGGGGATGCGCCCTGGCTGCCTCGGCACCACGGCTCGGCAAACCCCACGCTGCTGCTTCTCCTGGGCTCGTGGAGGCGATGCCACGGTGGGATGCCCACGGGGCCGGTGCCAGCATGGCACGGTGCAGCAGCAGGCACACGTCGCACCTCTCCGAGCAGCCTCTGCTCTTTTACGGGGCTGTAAAACGCCCAGCGCTGGCTCCCGCAGGGCTGCAGAGAGCCCAGTAAACCTCCCACAGCAAACAGGGTCAGGGGAGCCATCGTGAAACGGCCACCACGGGTCAACACCAGCACGGGCTGCAGCCACGGGACGCCACGGTGCTGCGCCGGTGACGTGCCAGCGGTGTGGTGCCACTGCCAGGCTGCAGCACCCACGTCGGGGACACCCCTGGCAAGTTACTTCCCCCCCCCCCCCGGCCTGGTTCCTCTTTGACTGGGGAGTGGGATGACCCCACGCGGGGCAGTTACGAAATGGCTCCCTTCTGGTGGGTGCAGCTTGAGGTGTGTGTGTGTCCCCCCCCCAAAAAAAACAAACTGCAAACTCCAGCTGCCCCCGGGAACGGAGCCCAGAGGTGATGGGGATGTGCCATGCCCAGTGCCGGGAAAGCTCCATCCCTCCCCACCATCCACCTGCACCCCCCAGGAAAGGAGGGAGAAACGGCGATTCAGGGCTGAGAACCCCCCTGTACCATCGCAACATCGAGACCCCACGACTCCATCCCCAGCACCCCACGATGCGGGGAGAGCCACGGGGAGCCAGAAGGGTGTTTCTACCCTCGGTACACGTGCTTTTGGGGGTGGCCACCACCCCCACCTTGGCCTCCCCAGCCCCATTTCCCTGCAGCGGCTGTTTCTTTCCCCGCAGGGCTGTGCTGCTCGGGCTCCACGGTCACCCCACCCTCAGCCCTGGAAATGTCCCCCCTGCTCCGATGATTCATCACTTTGTCACTGCAAACACAGGGCTCTTCCCTTTCCCCGCAGCAGCACCACCGAAACCCGGCAAACGGGGAAACCTCATCACGGCAAAGGTGGTGGCAGGGCAGGGGTGGAGCGGGGGACCAGGAACACACGTGCCGTAAACTCGGCGCTCTGGAGCGTGGAAAAAGAAATAAAAGACCTGGCTGGAATCACAACCTCCATCCCAAACACCCGGATGCTGGAGTTGCCCCGGTGCAGCCAGCCCCACCCCGACACGGTTTCCTACTGATAAGGGCAGGAGGCAAAGCCAGCATCCCTCGGGAGGCGAACCCAGCATCCCTCGGAAAACACGCCGGTTGCCCTCCACGTACCGCAGGGTCAGCACGTGCCGTCGACACCGCCGCGACCATCGGCGCCCACCCCTAATTGCCTAAACCTGGTGGTTTCTCAACCGATTCCCAAAGGTCCGCCAGCTCCGGCATGGTTTTCCCTGCCGGATCCCCCGGCAGCAGGTAAGCGCAGGCTCAGCAGCAGGGAGAAACCAGCCCCGCTCCCTCCTCCGGCTGGAGAAGCAGCCGTGCATGAAGCCAAGCAAACATGGCAGGGGAAACTAAAGGGGAGGAGAGGGGGGGGAAAAAGAAAAAAAAAATCCCCCAAACTCCACACCTTCGCTGTCTGCTCGACTCTCTGCTGTTATATATAAAAAAAAAAATAATCACAAACTCCCCCCACGGCCCAAGGGCCAGGAACGCGCAGAAGCGCTGCAATTCCTGGAAACAGGCCCTGCTTGTCCCCGGACTTGCACGGGCTTATTTATTTATCTTAGAAGAGCAAAACAATAACCACCATATTTTCTCTCTTTTTCTTTTTTTTTTTTTTTAAAGGAAATTTCCCCATCATCTGACTCACTGTAGCTTTAGAGGACATGGGCATGAGGGGCTGTCGTAATCCTTCCTGCTTCGCAATTAATTTGTGAATATAATTAATCGGCGCTTGTAGGTTAAGTGCAGCCCCCTCCTACGCCCCCACCAAACTCCTGCTGCCCCAGAGCAGCGAGTTGCAGGATGGAGGGCGGGGGGGGGGGCGTCCTCTCGGTGACCCCCTAAAAAGCCATGTGGCGTGGGGTACCCCAACGCTTCCCCTGCCTTTTGCAGCCCCCAAAAGCAGCAGGGCTGGAGGGGGCAGCCAGCTCGCCGGGGGGGGGACACGACCCACTCTTCTGTCCCCCAGACCACGAGCAATTTGAACCCTGTCCCGGTTGGGGGTGGGTGCCCGGAAAGCCCCGAGCAACCCCAGCGCTCCAGCTGTCAACACCGAGAGCTGCAGCATCCGTGCCTCAGTTTCCCCACCTGTGGGGTAAAGGGGGTGGGGGGGAGGGAGAGGAGGGGGGGGGTTACGCTGGTAAAGGCAACCCGGGCAAGTCACCTCCGTCTGCCGGAGAGCTCGCAGCCCCTCGGACCCTCAGCCTTTTGGATGGGGTACCCTCCAAGCTGCCGGAGACCCCCGACTCCCCCCCCCCCCCCCAGCCGGCGGCTCAAGCCCGTAGCTCCGGCCCGGCTGGAACCTCCTGCAAGCGGGAGCCGCTCCCGGGGTGGGGGGACACACACACCCCACACAAACGGCGACGGGCGACGCTGGGGGGGGGGGGGGGGGGGGCGTTATTATTTACAGCAAAGGAAAAAAAAAAAAAAAAAAAAAAGCAACAACCCCGCGGCTGCGAGTTCAAAGCGCCCCGGGCTGGGGCAGGAGAGGGGGAGCCCCCTCAACAACACCCCCCCAGCCCCCCCCAGGGGGAGCTCTGACCGGAGGGGGCCCCGCTACACGGCTAACCCCCCCCCCAGCACCCCCAGCCCCGCGGCACTCACCCGGCGGCGGGGGAGAGGGAAACGCCGAAGGAAACAAAGTGGCTCGGCCCGGCTCGGCTCGGCTCGGCTCGGTTCGGCCCCGCTCGGCTCCCCTCGGCCTGGTTCGGCTCCGCTCGGCCCGGCCCCGCTGCTCCCGCACCGAGGGAGGGCAGCACTGCCCGCCCTACCCTACCCGGCCCGGCCCGGCGCGGCTCGGCACGGCCCGGCCCGCTCCGCTCCGCTCCGCAGCACGCCGGGAGCTGTAGTCCGGAGCGGGGCAAGGCGGCTGCCGGGACTTGTAGTCCCCCGCCTCGGCCACAGCAGGAGTTTGGCTTAGGTGATTTCCTCTCCAAAAACGGGGGTTTTGCACCCCCTGGAGAGGGGTGAGAGGGTGGGTGCAGGGGCGGGGGGTGAAGGCAGGGCTGTGCCCGGCTCGGGCAGCTCCTTGCACCAGAATCGGGCAGCTCCTTGCACCAGAATCGTGCAGCTCCTTACACGGGGGTCGTGCAGCTCCTTGCGCTGGGGTCATACAGCCTTTTGCACCGGGGTTGTGCAGATCCTTGCACCAGGATCATGCAGGTCCTTGCACCAGGATTGTGCGGCTCGCACCGGGGTCGTGCAGCCCTTTGCACCAGGGTTTTGCAACTCCTTGCACCAGCGTTTTACTGCTCCTTGCACCAGCATTGTGCAGCTCCTTGCACAGGGATCATGCAGCTCCTTGCACCAGGGTTTTACTGCTCCTTGCACCAGCATCGTGCGGCTCCTTGCACAGGGATCATGCAACTCCTTACACCAGGGTTTTACTGCTCCTTGCACAGGGATCATGCAACTCCTTGCACCAGGGTTTTACTGCTCCTTGCACTGGCATCGTGCAGCTCCTTGCACAGGGATCATGCAACTCCTTGCACCAGGATTTTACTGCTCCTTGCACCAGGATCATGCAGCTCTTTACACCAGGATTTTACTGCTCCTTGCACCAGGATCATGCAGCTGTTTGCACCAGGGTTTTACTGCTCCTTGCACCAGGATTTTACTGCTCCTTGCACCAGGGTTTTACTGCTCCTTGCACCAGCATCGTACAGCTCCTTGCACAGGGATCATGCAGCTCTTTGCACCAGGGCTTTACTGCTCCTTGCACCAGGATCGTGCAGTTCCTTGCGCTGGTGCCAGAGGCTTGTTACTGCCGTGGAGGGTTAGCAGTGACCTGGAAGGTGGTGGGGAGCACTAGCAGCTCTTCCAGTGTTTGGTCCCCTCCAGATGGACCCTCGGGGCCTGGCAGCTGCTGGGGGAACGGTACAGGGGGTGCAGAGCTGAGCTCTCTGGGGATCGGGGGCTGCAGCAGGAGGGAGTGGTGGGGACCCTCCCCGGCCGGAGGCAGCAAGCCCCACTGCGCCCCAAGTCCCCAGCGCACGATGGGACCCCGCCAGCAGGCTGCCCGCGGCAGCACGATGGCGTTTCCCTCTCCGTGGCTGGGAGCTCCCCACTCCGCGGGACCCGCCGTGGCCGATTTGGCTGGAAACAGCAGATTTAACAGGCGGTCACATGCCCCAGTGGGGTGACTGTCATCTGACCGGGAGATGGGTGGCAGACGGCGGGCGAAGGCCTCTTCAGTGCTGCGTCGCCTCGTGCTGGACCACCAGCCTCTTGGGTCCGGTCCAGGCACCCGGCGCTGGCCCGATCTGTCTGAGGCTGCATGCAGCAGCTCCTCTTGGGGGGGATCCAGACACCCCAAGGTTTGGTCACATCCATGTCCCAGCCATGCCACCCCCCTCCTTCTCATCGCCCATCCTTCGATGCTAATAAAAGGGATTTACCCCCCGAGAACAAAACCAGGGCGTTTTCCTCAGCCTGAGTGTCCTTGCATGACATTTTTTAATCCCTAATTTATTTGCAAATACATGTGGGCAATTCCCCCAAACCTAATGAACCGAGAGCTGTTCACACGCAGCTCCTTGTCTCTGCACATCCTGCTCCGAACTGGTTTCTGAAGCCTCCAGCGACTGCACCAGCTCAGCCCTGGGGTCCCTGAGCTGGCACTGAGCACATGGTACAGCCTGAATTTCTCCTGGTTCTCCTGGTTTCCCAGCCAGCCCCAGCAGGGATCCAGGTCCCAATCAAAAAGGCGACCCCAAATGTGACATTGCTGCAAATTCAAAGGCTTCGTGAACACCTGAAAGCTCAGGCAGGGCCTGGAAACCTCGAGCATGGGCTCAGGCTTTGTTGTTTCATTAAGAAGAGCTGTGCCAGATCCTGCTCAGCCGCAGCCAGACGAGACACAAGGCAGTTGGATTTGCAGCACTTTATTCACTAGAGGAGATTTGGAGACTACTGACCACCATACCCAGGTCCAAGGGAGGATGAGGTGTCGCAGGGACGCGTTATCTCACAGGTGATGCTCAGCTTCCCTAGGCTGACAGGGCAAAGCCAACTCTGTTGTTGGCCACGTCGAAGATGGAGTAATACTGCCGGAGGAAGATGTTGCCGAGGATCCAGAGCGGCTGGCCGTTGCTAGAGGACACGTACGTGGTCTCGACCCCAACGGTGCAGATGCCGTTGTTCTGTCGGGGGGGGAAAGGAGCAAATTTCAGCGCCGGTGAGGAGCGCGGAGGGGTTGTGCTGCCCATGTCTCCACGGCCGCTTTGGCTGGGAGCAGGATTGGATCCTCCTTACAGTCACGTACGGGCATGCAAAAGCCCCGTGAACTCGGGTGCTGGGAAATGTGGCAGGCAGGCTGCTGGAAGCCTCTGCCTTTGAGAAGAACCTCGTTTTCTCCCTGCCCTACAATGGCAAACGGGTGTTGGGAATAATAAAATCACACCTACGTTTAAGACATAGACAGAGGGAGGCAGCTGTAACTGGGTCCCGCTGATGGCGAAGTAGAGGGTGGGCATGCTCGAGACGCTGCTGCAGTCGACGACGTACTGCAAAAGAAGCAAAGAGGGGCAGAGGGGTCAGGACCCCGGGGCTGGGCACTGTCCTTCCTCCGGCTGTAACCCCAGCCATGCCCCGCTAAGGGTCAGCACCGCTCCGACTGTGGCAGGGCTGTGCCAGCCCGGCTTTACCACGTTTGGAAGAATTATTCTTGGTTTCCACCACTGCGAGGGGAGATACACCACTGCAGCATCGTTTTGGGTGAGCTGTTTTGCTCCAGAGATGCCAGGAGCACTCCATAGCTCAGCTTTGCCGCCCAGGTGCATCCTCATCCCATGGCATCAACCCCCCGTGGTATGTGCAGGGCGTCCTTCCCACCTACCCCGTAGTCATCCTCCTCTGCACCCAGCGCCTGCAGGAAGTCTGACATGTATTGTCCTGGGACGGTCAGCAGGAACGTCCCAGTGTCCACAATGCTGTGACAGCCTTGGCTGCACCACCCGGTGACTGATGACCCGATGGAGAACCTGGAGGGAGCAGCAGGAAAGGCATCAGGAAAGGCTCTCCGTGCTCCAAGGCCCGCTCGGAGCTGTTGATGCAGCACTTACTCCTCCATCGCGATCTTCCAGTACAATTCCTGGATCACTGGAGCCCATACAATCTCCCCGGAGTACAGGTCGGGGTCAGTCCCTCCAAGGATGACTTGCCCACCGTAACTATATGTGGGGTTGCTAGAAAGACACCAAATTAATCCCCGAATCAGGCAGGCTGCTCAGTAGGAAGCGGTGTAGCACAGTGTGCGGGGAGAACGTGTGGATGGGGAGTGAACGAAGAAAAGGATGGATCCAGGCTGTGCCTGCGCAAGAGAGAGACCCTCTGCCAGAGGTCTCACCGCGAGAAATAGAAGCTGAAGACGGGTTCGGTGATCTGGTTCTGCTGCAACATGTTCTGTATCACCGTGTTGTAGCCGCTGATGGCATCGCTCGGGTAAGCCAGGCCCAAAATCCCATCGAAGTCCAAGTAGTAAAAGGGTCTGGTGGGCTCATCCAGGCTCATGCCAAACTCCTGGTTCTTGATGACGATGTTCTGGATCTAGAAGGAGAGGAAAGATGCTGGAAGTTGTCGGTGTTTTGGACGTCACCTTTGACAGCAACATCCCACCGAGGAGTTTCTGGGGAGAGGCAGGGGTGGCCAGGAAGGTCACGAAGGTAAATGTGCACTGAGAAGTGCTGAGCTCTTCCCTGTCACAGATGGGAGACAGAGTCGGGAGCCACCTGGCTCATAGTCTTTGTCCCATCACCCTTATTATTTCGTAAAAATACCCACAAAACCGGTTTGCCCCAGTTAAATTGGTTTAAAATCACACTTTCTCTGCATGCAAGTCTCACAACGAGAACATTTCTTATGTCCTGTAATGATGAGGCTCAGCCATCAGTGTAAAAAGCAAACACTTATGGCCAAAGATTTCCCTTAGGCCAGAGCGGTGATGGAAAGCCCAGAGGACTCAGACTGACTTTCTTTGCAGATCCCAGTCTCTGGGTAAATTTACCCTGATGTGCCATAAACTCTGCGTGGGAGATGCAGGCACTAATATCCAAAATAAGAAGGTAGTTTCAGCTGCCCCCTAAATTTTTAACCAAATTGGACTGGTCACAGCCACAGTCACTTCTCACGCTGGTTGTAGCAATGCACCGACACATCAGAAGTCACTTACTGTCACGGTGTCAAATCCTAGCAGCACCGACAGGTCACCTAAGCCGTAGATGAGGGTGTAGGTCACATCAGTGCCCGAGAAGGTGGACGACATGCTGTGGTTGAACGTGGCATGATTCTCTGCGTGGAGAGAACATCACAGCCCCCAGGTCACACTCTGCCCTCGGTTCAGCATCCCCGTCCCCACACAGGCAGAAATCCCCAGCAAAGGGCTTCACAGGGAAGGGGCCACCCAAAACCGACCCCACTGGTGTCCCTGAGCAGAGAGCAAACACCAAACCCCAGCGGCTCTCACTGATTTCCCCGTCATGGCTCCAGCCCGCAGCATCCAAGGAAAGTCCAAGAGCACCCATGGGTGGGGAGCCCCAGCCCCCCAGCCCTGCTGTGCCCCCCGGGGATGCTCACCACAGGCTGGATCCTGGCAGTAGGTGGAGGGCACCCACAGGTTGGAAGAGCCAGTGTCGAAGACCACCAGGAAATTTTGCGGGGGGGTCCCGATGCTGATCTCCCCGAAGTAGAAGGACTGTGAACAAGAGCGTGGGCAAATTTCTGTTTCTGGCTGGTTTTTTGAGCGAGAGTTTTCAGCTCTCTGCCCTCTGCTAGCTGAGAAACCCAAACTGCTGAGGGGTTGGAGGAAGAGCTCGTAGTCCTTGAGTGCATCCCGGGCAGCTAAAGCACAGAAAGGGGCGACGATTTGCCTACGACAGAACAAAGTCAGCAGCGAGGCCAGGAGTAACAGATCTGCCCCATAACTGTCAAACTCTGTTTTTTTTTTTTCTGAGAAGGGAAATCGATCCAAGATAAGACATCCTGCCTTCATCTCCCAACATCGCCCAGCCCTTGCAGCCAGGCTACCAAGACAGCAAAAACTCCTGCCCGAGCCCAGCGCAGCCCCTCGGCTTGTGAGTGGGGAGGGAGCCGAGCCCCCCGCTGCAGAGCTTCCCGCAGGCAGCCAGGGAAGGAGGAGGGCATCCCCAAAACCCAGAGGCGGGTGGCTCAGAGGAGGAAGGAAAAGCTTTAGTACTTACATGCAGGTAGTTCGTTATCGGTTCGTAAGCCACAGCGTTGCTGAGCACGTATTTCCGACCCGGGTCCCCTCTGAGGTTCTTCACGAAATCCTCCGACACCCCCTTCTCTCTCATCAACTCCTGCATGGACCTGCCTTTCTTCAGGGGGATCCTGCACGGGATGGAGATGGCAGCGAGATGCAGAGTGGCCGGGCAGCCCCATCCTCGTGTGCACCCCCACGGCAAGCCATGGCCAGACCCTGCACCCTCACACCCATCCGAGCCCCAGGGCTCACCTCACCAACCCCTCCCCGAGCTGGAGGCAGAGCAGGGCTAGCACCAGCCACCGCATGGTCCTGCGTGCTGGTGGCTCCATGGCAGCTCCTGTGCCACCTCGGCCAGGGCAGGGTGTATATAGCCAGGAGCTGCGCCCAGCCCCTTGCTCCGGACACCCCTTTCCTCTGTCGCTGCACCCACCCAACACGTGGGGTGTGCTTATCACCACAGCAGTATCGATTTTGCCTCCTGAACTGGCTGTTCAGGCATTAACAGACTGGCTAGTACCTCTGATATCAAGACCAAATATGCAGTATCTGATAAAACGCAAAATGCTGGTGTTATCAAGAAGTTAAAGTATTTTCTCCTGCTTTCAGCATCAGCTTGATCTTTCCAGTAAACAAAGACAAAATGTACCCCTTATAGCAAATGGAAATGTATGATGCTGTCATTCCTCTTTTGACCCATCCAGGCAGCCAAGGAAGTGCCGTGGGCTGGCAGTATTTCTTCGTCCACATCTGCAGACTGTGTTACATCCAATTCCCTCAACACAGCTAGCAGGAAACAGCAGGGGTGGGTTTTCAGCCCAGCTTCAAGCCTCCCGGGAACCAGCACGTAACCCTGAAAAGGTCTCTATTTCCAGACATTTGTCCTTTCATCATCCTGCCCCTTCTGCCCTCCAGCTCTACCAATACCCCACCAAAGAAGCTGCAATGGGGGCTAGAAACTGCTCAGTATAGCAGCCCTGAAAGATGTAACAGGCCTTGACCTGCCTAGTTACAACCACTGGACCATCTCCAAAAGACACTTTGATTTGCTGCAGTTTATTATCCGTGTCAGAGTTACGCTGAGGACGCACAGGTCACACGTCTGGGGCGTTAGAGGTGATATCTCCTACGTGCTTTGAGTGACGCTGGTCACACCCAGGCCGGAAAGACGCAGGGCAGCACGTATTTAGGCACTCATTCGCAGCGGATTTTTAGTCCTAGGAAACTCTTTCCTCCCCTGGGAAGGTGCTACCAGCCAGCCAGCCCTGCCCGTCCCTGCCAGGACCCATCCTGGCATCTGCTACCCTGAGGATGCTGCTCAGCCTCCTACTCTGAAGCCTCGGCACTCACCACCTGCAGAAACCCTGCCATGCGCTGCTGGGGAACAGTGCTTGTCCCCATGTCCCCGTCAACCTGGCAGCCTCATCTGTGCTGGCCAGTGGCCTCATCTCCCGCGGAAAACTTGAGGTGACAAACACGAGAGGTTTTCTGTGCAAAGTTCTCAGCAAAGGAGCCCCAGCTGGACCGAAAGCCCGAGGCTGCTCAGACCCCTCTGCCTGGGGGACACGGTGCTGGACCAGCTCCACCTTGTGCTTTAACACATATTGCCTCAAGAACCTGTGGTTCTGCTTCCATTTCACTGGGACCAAAATCTTTGTCTGGATCTGAGTCGACCCCGTGGGGGTCACTAACATACACACCCCGGGGAACAGGCAGAAGAGGGGCCAGTGCAGCTCTCCCCGGGGTCAGGCAGGAGCAGCCCCACTGCCCTTCGCTGTAGGGCGCTTGCAGACTCCCCAGTCCCCAAGTGGGGATGGACCCCAGCAGAGCCTTGCTGCTTCCATCGGAGCTGTTGGTGTTGGACCAGTGCTTTGAGCCTGCGGTAGCTCAGGAAAGCCCCCAGCACCCCTTCCTTCTCCATCGCATCCTGATGGATCTGCCTTCGCTTGGACGCATCCTGCAGGGGGCAAAGGCAACAGCAAAGGCCAGCAGGGACAGGGTCAGCCTTCGCCTGTCCCTTGCTGCCACCAGAGCAGCTTCAGCTCTCAGAAACCTCCCCATTTTGTAGGGGAAGAGAAATGCCCTTCCCTGCTATCCCCGCCTATCTAATCTCCATCTCACTGAGCACAGCCTGTGTCAATATTTTGACACAAAGCACAGAGGAGTTTGTGTCCTTTCGCTGGTGAAATGACAGAGCTATTAATACATCTGATAATGAGTTCGAATGGTAAAGACATTCTGGGAAATGAGTTTGGATCCCGCAAAAGCGCGGTGTTACCCGAGCCTCCCCTGGCCCAAGGTGTTCCCCAGCCCCTTTGGCCACAGACCACAATCCCTAATAGTCCTTGGCTGTTGTTTTACCTGGCTGAATAGCCCCGCTTTGGGTTTTAAGGGTCATGTGGATGTCATGGCTAACCTAAGCTGGCCTCATATTCCCACTTTGACTTAATCACAGGACTTTGTTAAACCTTATCTGGCTGCAAGGAAGATTAATGGCTTCCCACATGCACCTCTGACGAGGTTTCCCAACGCCCAGCAAGAGGGACAGAGGTGGGGACCAGCCACTCCCATGGCTTTATCTTCAGCCAGTCGGAGCGATCCGTTCAGCCCTGCAAGTACCAGCAGCTGTGAGAAACAGACCGGCGTGTCCCTGCGGTCACTCCAAAGTCACTCCAAACCGCAAGCAAAGCCATGTCTGCCGCCACCGCCTGACTCTGTACTTGCCTGAGTAGGTGCTGGTGAGCCTCTCCCTGAAGCAGCTTCGTGCAGCCCGGCAGCGGTGGAGGAGGATGAAGCCGCACCGCTCCATTCTGGACTCGCTCGGCGTTTCCAGACACACACCAGCGCCTGATGGTGCGGAGCAGAACTGGCTTTTTGGAGAATCCCTTAGGGAACTCCTGTCCCCTTGGGCTGTGGTTGACATTTAAGACCAACCCCTGTGACCTTGTGGTGTCCTGATCCCCTGCACCACAGCCTGGCACACGGTGCTTCTCACCCTGCAAAGCCAAGCCCTTGCAGGAATCAGGCTCAGGACACTCATTCTGGGCTTGTTCCTCGTGGAGGACAAGGAGGACAGAAGGGGGTGTACTGGGTTTGCGTGGTAAGGTTTTGGTAGCCGAGGGGCTACGGGTGCGGCTTCTGTGAGAAGCTGCTAGAAGCTTCCCCAATGTCCAACAGAGCCAATGCCAGCTGGCTCCAAGATGGATCCACCACTGGCCAAGGCCAAGACCATCAGCGAGGGTTGTAGCACCTCTGGGATAACATATTTAAGAAGAGGGAAAAAACCTCATGCACCTGCAGCTGGAGAGAGGAGCGAGAACGTGAGAGAGGAGTGAGAACGTGTGAGAGGAACAACTCTGAAGACACCACGGTCAGTGAAGAACGAGGGGGAGGAGGAGCTCCAAGCACCTGCAGCTCGTGGTGAAGACCATGGTGAGGCAGGCCGTGTCCCTGCACACATGGAGGTTAACGGTGGAGTAGAGACAAACCTGCAGCCCCTGCAGGACCTCATGCCAGAGCAGGTGGATGAGTCCAAAGGAGGCCATGACCCCGTGGGAAGCCCGTGCTGGAGCTGGCTCCCAGCAGGACCCATGGAAAGAGGACCCCACGCTGGAGCAGGTTTGCTGGCAGGACTTGTGACCCCCCACGCTGGAGAAGTCTGTTCCTGAAGGACTGCACCCCGTGGAAGGGACCCACGCTGGAGCAGTTCATGAAGGGCTGCAGCCCCTGGGAAGGACTCATATGGGAGAGGGTTGTGGAGGCTCATCTTCCCTGGGATGGACCCCATGCTGGAGCAGGGGAGGACTGCGAGGAGTCCTCCCCCTGAGGAGGAAGGAGCAGCAAAGACAACATGCGACGAACTGACCACAATCCCCAATCCTCATCCCCCTGCACCGCTTAAGGGGAGAAGGTAGAAAATTTGGGAGTGAAGTTAAGCCTGGGAAGATGGGAAGGATGGGAGGAAGGTGTCTTAAGATTCAGTTTTGTGGTGGGTTGACCCTGGCCAAAATGCCAGGTGCCCACCAAAGCCACTCCATCACTCTCCCTCCTTAACTGGACAGGAGAGAGGAGAGAAAAAAATAACAACAGGCTTGTGGGGTTGAGCTCAGGACAGGGAGATCACTCAGCATTTACCGTCACGGGCAAAACAGACTCAACTGAAAGGAAATGTGATTTATTACCAATTAACTCAGAGAGGAGTAATGAGAAATAAAACCAAATCTTAAAACACCGTCCCCCCACCCCTCCCTTCTTTCCCGGGTGTAACTTTGATCCTGATTTTCCTCCCTCCTCCCCCCCAGCAGCACAGGAGGAAAACAGGGAATGGGGGTTGGGGTCAGTTCATCACGCTGTCGTTTTCTGCTGCTTCTTCCTCCTCAGGGGGAGGATTCCTCACGTTTCCCCTGCTCCAGTGTGGGGTCCCCCTCACGGGAGAAAGTCCTCCATGACTTCTCCAACGTGAGTCTTCCCACGGGTTCAGTTCTTCATGAACTGCTCCAGCGTGGGTCTCCTCCGTGGGGTGCAGTCCTTCAGGAACCGACTCCTCCAGCGTGAGCCCCCTCACGGGGTCACCAGCAGCAAACCTGCTCCAGTGTGGGCTGCTCTCTCCCCACAGGCCACAGGTCCTGCCAGGAGCCTGCTCCCGTGCAGGCTTCCCACGGGGTCACAGCTTCCTTCAGGCATCCACCTACTCCGGCGTGGGGTCCTCCACGGGGTGCAGGCAGTCATCTGCTCCCCCGCCATGGGCTGCAGGGGGACAGCCTGCCTCACCGTGGTCTTCACCACAGGCCGCAGGGGAATCGCTGCTCCGGTGCCTGGAGCATCTCCTGCCCCTCCTTCTGCGCTGCCCTGGGTGTCTGCAGGATGTTTCTCTCCCATATTCTCACTCCTCTCACTCGCTACAATTCCTGCTGCCCAACAACTTTTTTTCACTCTCTTAAATACGTTCTCCCAGAGGGGAAAAACGCTGTCGCTGACGGGCTCGGCCTTGGCCAGCGGCGGGTCCGTCTTAAAGCCGGCTGGCATTGGGTGTATCTGACATAGGGGAAACTTCTAGCAGCTTCATACAGAAGCCACCCCTGTAACCCCCCCGCTACCAAAACCTTGCCACGCAGACCCGTTACAAGTTTTTATTTCTTATTATCCTACTCTGATTTGCTTGGTAACAAATTTCCCCAAGTCAAGTCTGTTTTGCCCGTGACGGTAATTGATGAGTGATCTCCCTGTCCTTATCTCAACCCTGTCCAGCTGAGGAAAGGAGTGACAGAGCATCCAGCCAGGGTCAACCCACCACAGCGGGGCGCAGCCAGGCCCAACGGCAGCAGCAGCCGCCGGGATTTGGGGGACGGCAGCTGCCTGCTTTCCAACACACAAAGTCTGCAGCCCCCAGCTGAGTCACACAAGCCTTGCAGAGGGGATGGGGCTGGACCGGGGGGACTTCTGCATAGCCCAGGGCTCGGAAGCCGGGCTGCACCATCTGCAGGAGCTACCCCAGCCACCAGCACGGGGAAGGACTGGTCGTTCCCATCCCTGCATCCATCGGGCTGTGAGCTGGGCTGCAGCTCGGAGCCTGCTGCGTTCGTCAGAGCCACCCCCAAGCTCAGTAATTCACTATAGATAGAGGCAGAGACTCAGTCCCACGGCCTTCAGGAGCTGACAGCTTGTCATACCCCTTTGCAAAAAACATAAAAACGTCGCCTTTAGATTTGAAGCAGTCCAGGGGCAGCTTCCCCATTGCTTTCCCCGTGCTGACTCTGCAGAAATCTGCCCAGGAGTTTTATCGCGGCACTTGCTTGCTGGAGAGAGAGTGTCTGAGACACCCAACCCATCAATCTGCGCTCAGTCGTCACTCAACAAACTCAGGAGGCCAGAGATGGTTTGGGATGCTGGGGTTTATTTGTAACAGGAGACTGTGAGAACACACTTACAGAGAAATCCCGGAGGGACAGGGAGCCATGCAGGCACGTAAGGGGACACAAAGGTGCGCAGGAACCCCGCAGAGCTCCAGCAATGCTGGCTAAGGTGTGTTTGGCCAGGAGAGGGGCTGGATTTTGCTGCTCCACTCCTCTACGCCGATGTGGCGAAGCCGACGCGGTTGTTAGCCATGTCAAAGACACTGTAATACTCCTTGAGGAAAACGTCACCCAAGATCCAGAGTGGCTGCCCATTCTGGGAAGGCAGGTAAGTGGCCTCGACCCCAACAGTGCAGTAGTTGTTGCTCTGTAAGGGGAGAATAACAGAGAGTCAGAGCCTCCAACAAGCACCAGGACCCTGCCAGTTGGGCTGCAGGGAGGTGGGATCTGCCCGCCCGGGTAGGGAGAGCATTGCTACTCGTCAAGAAGGGCTGGCTCCTTTCCTGGCCCTCAAGGACTCAGCAGGATGAAGGTGTTCAGCTTATACGTACGTTCAAGATGTAGGCGGAGGGCGGGAGCGGGAGCTGGTAGCCGTTGATGATGAAGGTGATGGTGGGCAAGCTCTGGACCGTGTTGCAGTCAACTGCATACTGCAGAGAGAGGGTGAAGAGGAGGTTATGGCTGGAACAGCACCCACTGCGAGAGGAGAGAGACCCCCGCACACAGGGGGGACATACACTTTATCCCCTAGCAGCGCCACGTTGCCTTGTCCTTCCCTGACAGGCCTGCGGCACCGTGTTCCGTAGATGCCACACGAGTTTTGTGGGACCTGGCCAAGCCCACGGCCCCTGGCTCACTTGCAAGCCTCCCCACTGCTCCACAGGCACCTCCAAAGCGTCCCCTACACTTACACCGTAGCTGGTCTCCTGGGCACCCACGGCCTCGAGGAAGCTGTACATGTACTGCTGGGGCATCGTCAGCATGTACGTCCCGGTGTCCACGATGGCCTGGCAGCCCTGGCTGCACCAGCCAGTCACAGACTGTCCCACAGCAAACCTGGGAGGAGAAAAGGGAGAAGAACGTCGCTTTAAGCACCCACCGGCAACTAAACCTGTCTTGGCTGGATCTATAAATCTGGGATTGCTCCGAAATCCACCCCCTGCCTCGAGCCCACCCTGCTGCGATAGCTGCAGCTTCCTCTGGAGGACAGCTGCACCACCCTCGTCACATGAGCTGCCCGAGTGGATCATGCCCACGAGGTACAAACACAACTCACTCATCAATTGCGATCTGCCAGTAAAGCTGCTGGGTCACCGGTGCCCACATGATGCTCCCAGTGAAGAGCTGATTGTCAACTCCTCCGAGAACGAGCTCTCCCCCATAGCTGTAGGTGGGTTGGCTGCAAAAACCACAGAGTTACAGCAGCAGAAACTGGTAAATCGGTGCGATGTGCAGGGGCTAGCGAGGGAAAAACTCACAAGGAATCTGCGTGGGGACAGGCAGAGGGACAGGGGTGGACATAGGACATGCAGAGGGCCCCGGCAGGTTTTTACCGAGAGAAGTAGAAGCTGAAGATGGGCTCGGTGAGCTGGTTCTGCTGCAGCATGCCCTGCATCGCAGTGGACGTCTCTCCCACTGCCAGCGAGGGGTAGGCCATTCCCATGATCCCATCAAAGTCGGCATAGTAGAAAGGCTCGGATGGCTCGCTCTCACTGAGCCCGAACTCCTGGTTCGTGACCGAGATGGTCTGGATCTGGAGGGGAAGGGGACACCAGGTCAGCCTGCCTGCTTAGGCAAACCCATGCTGATGCTCTGAGAGCCCTAAATGCACCCTGCAAGGTCATAGCGGGTGAAAACATCACCAGGCAGCTGGGAGAATTAGCAGGAATTAGGTTAAAACAAAGTAAAAACCCAGCTGGGTAACTGACGGTGGCAATAACCACTTTATACCGGTTCTGCCCATCTCAGGCACTGGTTTGCCCAAGTCTTGCCTACACAAGACATGAGATCTGCCCTCAGGCTGTCCCCCAGGCTCCTGCCATCGGGGCATCCAGGTGGTGCTGGGGACACAGCGCCCAAGGAGACCAGGATGGCGCGGGGTGCACTCACCGACAGCGTGTCGTAGCCCAGCACCACCGTGAGCGAGCCACTGCCGTAGGAGAGGGTGTAGGTCTGGCCGTTGGAGACGAAGGTGGAGGACTCACTGGGGTTGAACGTTGCGTGATTTTCTGCAGGAGAGAGAAGAGGGCAAAGCTTCTGGGCCCGCGCTCGCCTGGCTGCGGTGGGATTTCACCGCCGGTCGCTCTGCCGGGATAACGCCTGGGGAAGCGGCTTCCCCAGCAGAGAACAAGTCCTGAAGCATGGCCCGGGCTGTTCCTCTGCCTCGCGGTTATCTCTAAGGCGGGGTTTGCATCCCAGCTTTGCCTGCATCCCTCTCCAGGGACCAGATCACAACCACATCAGCCACCCAGCGGGAGCAAAGCCATCAGCACTCAAACGCCCATCGCTCTCCCGCCGGCAGCGAGTCACATCGGATGAACTGTGCCAGGGAGCGGGACGTCAGCTCGGCAGTTCGTAGCTTCGCTCTTCCCTCTGCCCGGCCACGAAAGGTCAGGCACAACCACTGCGATTTCCGCGCTCCGGGGACACCCACGATGGCTGTAGCGATTTGGCCACCTTTAGCCAGGCATGGAAGGACATAAGCTCTGTGTTTCCCCAAGCAAGGTGGGCAAGAGCAGCAGCCGTCCCCGAGCAGCGCGTCGGGATCGTTTTTGGTCTGGCATCGCGATTTCCCCCCGCACGATGGGGCTGCGCCGTGCTGCCGGGGGAGCTCCGCGCCGCGCGGCCGCAGTACTCACGGCACGCCTCCGTCTGGCAGTAGGTGGAGGGCACCCACAGGTTGGAGGAGCCCGTGTCGAAGAGCACCGTGAAGTTTTGCGGGGGGGTCCCCATGCTGATGTCCCCGAAGTAGGAGGACTGCAGACAAGAGACGGGGTCACTCCGTTGGCCACAGGGTCAGGGACAGACAAGGCTTTCGCCTCCCAGCCCTGCATCCCAGCGCTTTGCAGGGGGTCGGGAGCGCCAGGCTCGCTCTTGCAAATACCAAAGTAGGCGAGAATGGACTGAACTCCCACCCTGATCTTTCTCCCCCAAAATTTCATCTTTAGTATTGATTTTGTTATGACTTTTGCTATATATAGAAAAGCATTGCTTTTTAAGGCTGGGGGGGGAGGGAACTTATTTAAAGTCTAAAATAGAAGCTTATAAAAGAGTGGGGAGAAAAGGAAACTCTCACTCCCGGAGTCTCAGGGGTGAACAGGTCACTCCGGCAGCTGGGAAGGAGGAGGGACAGGGGAACCTGGTGTACGGACAGGCAGCGAGAGGGGAACCTGGGGTACTCACATCCAGGTGGCTAGTCATGGGCTCGTTCACAACGTAGTCCCCACTGAAGCGGTATTTCTTAGCTGGATCATAGTGAGTTTTCTTCAGGTAGTCTTGTAGCACTCCGGCCTCTCTCATTTTCTCCCGGATAGACTTGGCTTTCTTCAGTTTGATTCTACAGAGGGAAACAAAAGCCAACAAACCACAGTAGGAAACCAGGAGAAGGTTTGGGCATTTTCATACGATGAGTTCTCTGGGCTCGTTGGAACCCTGCCACGATGGGAGCCCTCTGCTCAGCTGTCTTGCACGACCCCCGGGGCTGCCCTCCCAGGGAGGGATGCAGCCCGGACTAGGACTACAATGATCTGTGGAGATGCAGGCAGCCGGAGTCACACCTGGTTGGACTTGGTCACCATCCCTTGGGGACGCAGCGCAGCCCGGGCAGGTTACGACTGCTGCTGGGGGCTGTTACCCACCCTCTCCCCGCTCTTCCTGCTGCGGCGGCTGCCGCAGGGCACTCACCTCACATTCCCCTCCGAGAGCTGGAGACACACCAGGGCCAGGATGAGCCACTTCATGGTGCAGGAGTTGTCCACCGGTCCACGCACAACCGTCTCTGAGACTGCAGCCGATGACCTGAGCTGTCTGGACTTCCCAGTTTTATACTGGGAAGCGGTGACCCTCCCCTTATCTGCTGACTTCTGTTTTCCATTACACACGCAGTCCCAGCTTCAAGGGTTTCTTTGCATTTTGGGTCACAAGGATTTTGAGGAGTTTGTGTCCTTAGCGAGCCGCTCAGGTGAGAATAGAGCAACACACGCTTTGATCAAAGTGTTACCATCCGATAAGAGGCCAGCTCTTATCACAGCAAAGAGAGGAGTGACCCAAACGTCACCGTGGCGGGGCGTTATCTGCATCCGTCAAAACCTGTTCAAACCTTTTCCCAAAACAAAGGCGCTCACGGCTCTTGGTGCAGGATGGAACCGCGTCAGACTTTTGTCTGCCGTTCTTCCACCCGGCCAGCCCAGCCGCCCGCAGGGACCTTCTGGCATGGAGGAAGGATCCTGCTGGCGTTGAGGTTTTTCCAGGGCGATGCAAAGAGCTGGAGCCGGCTGCTTTGGTCCTCGTTGCAGGGACTTGGTGAGCCCATGAAGTTTCTTCTCTCGTAGGTGGTTTCCAGTGCTGTTCTGGTCTGTCTTTCTCCATCTCTTCAGGTATTGTGTTCAGCTCTGGGACCCTCAGCATAAGAAGGACATGGAGCTGTTGGAGCAAGTCCCAAGGAGGGCCACGCAGATGCTCAGGGGGCTGGAGCACCTGCCCTGTGAGGCCAGGCTGAGCGAGTTGGGGTTGTTCAGCCTGGAGAAGAGAAGGCTCTGGGGAGACCTTCCAGTACCTAAAGGGGCTGACCAGAAAGTTGGAGAGGGACTTTTTACAAGGGCATGCAGTGACGGGACAAGGGGTAATGGCTTTAAACTGAAGGCGGGCAGATGGAGATCAGATGTAAGGAGGAAATTCTTCCCTGTGAGGGCGGTGAGGCGCTGGCACAGGCTGCCCAGAGCAGCTGTGGCTGCCCCCTCCCTGGCAGTGCTCGAGGCCAGGTTGGATGGGGCTGGGAGCGACCTGGTCTGGTGGGAGGTGTCCCTGCCCGTGGCAGGGGGGTGGAACTGGAGGATCTTTAAGGTCCCTTCCAACCCAAACCATTCTGTGATTCATCAGCCTCCCAGTCCTTCATTGTCCTCTCCTCCAGGTACAGCTCATTTCCATACGTGGTACACCTCTATCCTGATTCGGCTTTCATACTATTTTGGACAGAAATGACGTATTTTTCCTTTTTTTTTTTTTTTTCCTTTTTCTTTAATTTCTTGGAGCAATTGATTCCCTTTGCATCCTGCATTAAAAGGCAGGTGCTGTGCCTCCCTGCATGGGGGAGACTTAACCCACCTGCAGAGGAAGCCCTCAGGGGTTTAACCCACCCACCAGCTCCTCACACCAGCCCAGAAAGTCAGGAAACCCCTTGTTTGCTTTTTTTTTTTTCCCCTGTGAAAAAGAAAACCACTAACACAGACCTCCCAAACTGCCAACAAACACCCAAACAGACCAAAACGTTTTTGGTTACGATCTCAATATTTTCTAGCAAACACACCAAAACATTTTTGGTTATGACCTCAACATTTTCTAGCAAATGGACCAAAACATTTTTGGTTACGACCGAAATATTTTCTAGGCCTCCTCCTCCAGCCCAGCTTGCATCCCCGCTCCGAGCAGCCAGGCTCTTCACCGCGGGGAAGTCGCACTCTCCATCGTCCGCCGATAGCCCGGCGCCGCTATCGCTGCGCTCATCCGGTGTCAACGCTCTGCACAGATTTTATTCCCTTGGGAACACCGGGGCGTGTGTGTCCTTAGCTGGATATTGAGACTATAATAAAGCAATTATCTTGTTTGCTAGCAGGATTGATAGAAAGATCAACTTATTAAGATTGAATAAAAAGCAAATTCTGGCTGAAAGCAAAGAACGGTTATCAAAATGTCAATATACCGAGTGTTATCTGCAGGTCCCCATGGGGACTCAGCCTTGCCAAAAGACAAAGGAATAAGGTGCCCTCTACAGCACACACAAACACATTCTACTTTCGGCACTTCTTGACCCAAAGTCAGACAGCACTTGTTTGCTGAGGCGTTTCGTCTACCAGGAATCAAGGATTTACAGTTTCTAACATCAGGGATCCACGTCCCCACGCGGAGCAGGACTCGGCCGACAGCACCGTGCTGGTTTTGGCTGGGGTAGGGTTCGTTCTCTTCACAGTAGCTGGTGCGGGGCCGTGTTTTGGATCGGTGCTGAAAACAGCGTTGATAACACAGCGACGTTTTTCGCTGCTGCCGAGCAGAGCTCACGCAGAGCCAAGGCCTTTTCTGCTCCTCACCCCACCAGCGCGGACGCTGGGCGTGCACCAGGGGCTGGGAGGGGACGCAGCCGGGATGGCCGATCCCAACGGCCCGAAGGGATATCCCAGGCCGTACGACGTCACGCTCAGCATGTAAAGCTGAGGGAAGAAGGAGGAAGGGGGGGACGTTCAGGGTGATGGTGTTCGTCTTCCCAAGTCGCCGCCAGGTGGGATGGAGCCCCGCTCTCCTGGAGATGGCCGCCCGCCTGGCTTCGGCCAACGAACCCCTCGGTTCGCTTTGCTTGTGCGCGCAGCTTTTGCTTTACCTACTGAACTGTCTTTATCTCAACCCACGAGGTTTCTCACCTTCGCCCTCCCATCCTCTCCCCCGTCCCACCAGGGAGGAGGGAGCGAGCGGCTGCGTGGGGCTGAGCTGCCAGCTGGGGGTGAAGCGCGACAAGCACGTACCCACGTCGCTCCAAGGCAGGACTTCTCCTGGGGCCAAGCTCTGGGCATTTCTCCTCCTTCGCTTTCAGTTTCTTTTCCGTGTTGCTGCAATCACCCAGCCCACACCAAACAGCTCCAGCCCAGGGAACCCTGTCTCTCCCAGGTGAATACAGGTCCCCTTGGCATCCCACGGGCAACTCCACCGCTTTTCCCAGGATGCTGCGGTGGTGCAAAACCAGCAAAGGAGTTGAGCCCTGAGCAGCAGCCATCCTGGCCACCCAGAGGATTCTTCAACACAAGCCAATGAATCCTATTAAACCAACAGAGCGTTCAGCCACCGCAGAGGTGGGCACCATCTCCCAAAACTGGCAGCTCTCAACAGAGCATTTCACTGGATTAGAAACGGGCTCTAAAGTGGGATCCAGCCTCCTCCACGACCCAAAGACTTCTCCTCCCTGCATTGGGGGACAGAAACTTTTACAAAGACATTGCCATCACCCTGAATTTCCCAGTCTGCTCTGGGCTCTGCTTTACCCACGGCAAGAACGCAGAGAAATGACTAGTTCCAACTCCAGGACAATCTACCACCCCAGTTCCTGCGCCTCCGCCCCGGGCACGAGCTGTGGCTATTTACCTCCACAAACAGCAGCGAAGAACTTAATAAACACAAGCAGGAGCTTCCCCTGGTTGTTAAAGCCCGGTGCTCTTGTAAGCACCGTGCCAGCTAAAACCCTTCCTGAAGGTGCCGAATCCCATCCGAGTTAACGCTCTTCCCCTTGATCATTTAAAGTCTTGCTCTATGTGATTCACAACAGCTGTAACGCTTCGCCTGGAGCACAACTGCTCTCTGCTTGGGTTCTCCAAGCAAGAAAAGCTGCTGGTGGGAGCTGCAATGGCACGGCTGCGACCGAAGCAGCTGTGTTTATGAACCACACACAAGCACACGTATCCTTTACCCAGCGCTGCACGAGCTGGTTTTAGTGTTTTATTTCCAAAACAGAGATCCGAGCAAGCAGATGAACAGCTTCCATCCCCATTAAAATAAATATTCCTCTCTTCCTACATAACCATGAGAATGGGTCCTGAAATAAACCGTTGGACTCTAGGTCTAATGTTTAACTTCCCAAACCAGGGCAAGGATCAGCCTCCTCACAACGATCTCCTCTTGCAGGCAGTTTCTGAAGAGACCCTGCAGTTACCCTGCTCAATCCTGAACCCCAAGGTGATGCTGGAGCTCCACGCCACCTCCTTTTACACCCAAAACGGTCCCCACCTTCCTGCATCAGCGTCCACTTATGTACCTGTAGTTGAGAAATGCACCCATCACAAGAGATTGCCCCACAATGCTAAGGACTATCCTGAAAACTCCAAGTCAAATACCAGCGGCAAATGCCCTGCTATTTTCAACTTCTTTCTGACAGGGCTATCAAAGTCTTCCTAAAAAGAGAAATGAAAAATGTTTCATTGTGTTTTCCAGGGATGCGATGGAAATAATAACGTGGGTTTATCACCAGTTGTGTTATCTCCTCTGTTTTCCCTTCATACCTCTGGCATTTCAGAAAGTCATGGAATGACCCTGAAGGAAAGAAACACATGGGTTTGGGTTGGAAAAACACCACACATGAAGGGACGCTCGCTTAGGAAGGCACAGATGGCCCTGCTAACTGTTCTTACATCGATTCCTGCCGGGGAAGAGTTTTCAGGGAGGGAAATTTTATCAGCCAGGGAATTCAACTGTGCACGTTAGGGCAAGATTAGCTCTCGTGTGCTGTAGAGTTTGGAAAAACAAACAAATCAACTCTTTACTCAGAGCGATGGCAGCGAACCCATGGAAAGACCCTGTGCCTAGAGCAGATGGGCACAGCCACGAAGAGCGAAGCCACATCTTGCTCAACATTGGCAAAAGCACCTCCTTCCCACCAGCTCCCAAATTCCACCACTCCAAACTATTAGCTTAAATTACCCATAGTGGAAACAGCACGTCTTAAAGGGTAGGTGCTCCAGAGACCATCAATATTCTTGCTGTGTTCAACCCCCATTCGCAGCACACCAATCTCTAAGGCAACTTCATGGGTTCCTCCTGATGCTCAGCTCAATGGAAGTCTGGTCTACACCACCATGATCAACCGTCAGCGATGGCTCTGCCCCCAAAAGAGACACCATGAACGAGTCAGCGGCTTTGGAGCCTCAGCTCCTGCATCACACGGGCCAGACAACCTCATCCAAACATTTCTGTGAGTTCAGCTTCCAGCTCAAAGGAGCAGCACGTGGAATCGTCCTGCAAAGATATCCCCATGGGTCACCAGCCAACAGAGAGGGACGAGTGTCTGTTCCTCTCCATTTATTTTTTAAGCCTACTGCAGCGAGACCAGCCAGGTAGAAGACAGCAACCATTGCTCCAGGTAGAATACATAAGGACAAAGACATTATTCCTTCAGGGAAGGGAGACCTGGCTGCAAGAAGCCCAGCTTGAATTGCGTGAGGACAACTGGTGGGGGTTGGCCTGGCTTTCCATTTTAAATAAAAAGTAAAATTCCCTTTGAAATGTGACAGTTGTCTCTCCGCACCGCACACAAAGACAGGACGACCGGATAATCATCATATTCCATTTATTCTGTATACATTCGTAGTGCACATCAGCGTAGACACAAGCACTCCTCAGGTCACACAGTGCTGCTGCTGCTCATCACCCGTAAGGTTACACCCGGATCAGGCAGAAAGAGGGACTGAACAGATACCCATCGGAATGACCTGAAGAAGCAATTACACAGCAAGATCAACCCCCCTGGTCAGAGCAACTGAATCCCCGGTGGCCAGAGCCCCGAAGCACCTTTGTTTTTCGGCCACGTCAGAAAATGTTCAGTATCAAAGACACCAGTACAAGTAACAACAAGGAGAACCACATGGGAGGAGAGCTTGAGACAACACAGATGCATCTGGGCCTTTCGACTGCAAAATCACATTCACTTATGGAAGGAAAACAAATGAGATCCCTTCTTTACAATCAGCCTTTTTTCCATACCCGGCCTGTGACTGCCAACTTCAAAGCTCTCGGGATTTCCACTAATGTATTCACCTTTGGTCCTGTTCGGTAACAGGAATCTAAACCTGTTCTGCTACCTGTGTGCAGCATTTCAAGACAAGCCAAGTTTGGAGGAAAGACAAACTTCCCAGAAAGACTAACGGCAGCCCTCCCAGAAGCTGAATTTAGGCAATGCGTTCATTAACACCCATTCGTTAATGATACTTCACAGTCAAGATACCACCTGAGAGGGCTGAGCAGCATCACACAGAGGGACAGAGGAAAGACTTCAGGAGAAAACAGCTGAGAGAACAGACAGCTGTAATACCAAGCCCTGGTTTGGTTTTTCTCCCAGTGAACAGCATGGCTTAGGTAATAAAAACAACAACACTTCAGTAATAACTAACACATTTGAGTCTCTTTGCAGAAATAGCAATCCTTCAGCCCTCACAATCCAGCCTCTCCTTTGCCATCCTCTCTCTGTAAGGCAGGCACAGCTCATAGATATTCCAACCTCCCTCCCTGGGGCAAAAGCAGGGACATAAAATGGAGTCAAAAGAAAAAGTAAATCAAAAAACTCCCCCATGATAAAAGGCAACCGAGCGCCGGCAGAAGCTATATTCCTACCAACGGGTTCTTGGGAAAGGGAAGGGTAAAAGATCTATTTATGCATTCACCGGGGAAGAAATATCAGGGGAAGAAGTCTGATTGATTAACTCAAAACTCAAACAAGAACCACTTAAAAAGGTTAAGACAGTCCAATTCTCTCTGCGTAGCACGTGGCTGCACACCAAGCCACCCCTTGAACCTCAGCCTCACGAGCAGAGGAAGGAGCCCAGCGAAGACACAACAGTCCCCAGCGGGGGCTACACAAACCTGCTCCGCAGCGAAGGACATACACCACCAGCAAAGCTCATCCTGCCAGGTCTCAGCCGTCACCCAGGCCGGCTTGTTCGCTGCCTAAACCTTTTTTCCAGAACCAAAGTCTCACCAAACGCAATGGTTGCCTGAACCCGGCTCTTTTTTTCCAAGTTACCTGTTTCACAAACCGAACATCAAGGGGAGCCATCTGCCTTGCAGGAGCAAGCTTGGGAGAGTAAGAGATCTCACAGTTCAGGGACTAACCCCGGGGCAGGTTTCAGATGGTTCTGAACATGCTCATTCGCTTCCTCCTGGTCACCTCTGTGACACCAAGTTGGATGCACAGAGCCCTGGATGGAGCCTTCTTAACTCCAGACTGATGGATGCAGCCACAAAGGGTGAGGCATCCTGCCCTACGGAGGTGATCTTCGCTGTGGGGATATCCCGTGGTTGAAGGGATAGGAGGAGCCATTGGGTATCCCTAGTGTAGTTCCCCATCCAAGTGAGCGTGCACATGTACGTTGGGATGCATCCATTGGGAAAGGCCGGCGAACTTGCACGTAAGGCTCAAAGCAACACCTGTAAGATCCCTCTTTACAAGGCGCCACAAAGACACAACATAGTGCAGAAACACCGTTCTCAACCAAAAGAAACCAGTAACGAGGAAAGACTCTGGAGAGGGTTATCAGAAGGGATCCCTCCTGCTCAACACCCCAAGCAAACTGCTGAAGGAATGAGGAAAGGCCAACTCAGATGTCCTCCTCGCCTTTCAACCCAATACTGGTTTCTCCTCCGAAACCATTTCAAGCGTCGCCACTAGAGGAAGCTGCGACACTGGCGAGCACCGCTCGGGCCGTAACACAGGGAGAAATCCGAAACGGTGATGTTTCTGCTCCCAGTGCCCCAAGAACTACCGCCTCGGTGTTCAAACACGACTCCGGTCTTTCCTTGCACTTTCACGCCACCTGAAAAATTGAATATCAAGAAGTTCTCAAAGCGTCCTGGCTACCTCATGCAGACATTGCTCCTGCGAAGTTTTCCAGAAGAGCAAAAAAGCGAGAAAATCACTGGGTCGTGAACCTGATGTGCACCCCGAAAGCCATAAACGACACCTGGTTTCCTGGCTGCCTGCACGGCGTTTCCCATTCAATGGCTTAAACGTTAAACAAACCCACCGCAAACAACGAGCTGTGACCTGCTTTGCGTTCCCGAAGCTTTCGGGGGAGCTGGTGACACCACCCGAGCGAAGCCTGAGGAGCCAGCGGTGCTGCTCCCCGACCCACGGCCACCAGGGAGGACACAACGGGACGTGGAGCAGAGGATGGTGCAGCAAGGTGCACTGAAAGCAGCAGAGGCAGCCAGCATCAGCTCTGTTTTCTCATCTTTAAGGTCAAGGAAATTCTTCTCCTTCTTTGAAGAGGTGCAGCATCCTCCACTAAACGGGCACGGGATGCCGTCAGGGCACAGCAATCATGTATCTGCTGTGTGAGCACACAGCTACTGCAGAGCAGACCCCTTGTCACTGCTGCTTTCAGCGTCCTTGGGAGGTTGGGGGGCATCAGGTTCGCCGAAGAGGAAAGGGAGGCACAGATCGGAGAACCTGGTTTGTCTGGAGGACACGGAAGTCAGCAGCTCAGAAGGTCAAAGCCAGCTCTCCCGAAGCAAAGCTGATCTAGAGCCACCTAAATGGGACGGCAGGTGGGGCTCGCTGGGAGACCAGCTGTTCTGAGGAGCCACCAGCTGTTCTGAGGAGCCACCAGCACCCACGTGCTTTTTCCCCTGATCCCTGGAGCTCACGATATCCACAGACCTTCACATCAGCTTCATCCCACCCGGTGGAGATGCGCAGCCAGGCGGGTGGCCACGGGGAGCACCCGAGCAGCAGCCCCAGGCCTTTCTCCCAAGGCAGCAGCTGCCACCCGACGGCGCCTTCCCCTGCATCTAAACCAACCTGCAAACCTCCTGTGCGGGTGGGGAAGGGCCCTCCCCTCTTCCTCCGTGTGAATATAAAACATTCCACCCTTTGTTCCCTTTCTGGGGGGAAGACAGGAATCAATATTTCGCATTTCTGAGCTCAGGCAGTGGAACGGCAGGTTCGTACGGAGGCTCCCAGAGCGCTGCCCTGTGGGAGTTGCTGGTGCTGTCCCAGAGGGGGCACTTACAGCTTAGAAACTCTTTATTTAAATAGTTTATTTAAAGCTTACTGCAGTTAAGGTTTTGTTGTTGTTATATATAAGCAATTTATCCTCTCACTTCCCTAAGTTAAAGCTAGATTTAGGGGGATACACTACTTGGGTTTTTTTTTTGCCTTCAAATAAAGTAATTTGGTATACATATAAAAATATATTACTTGGGTTTCCTTTCAGTTATAGATCACACAAGGGTTGGGGTGGAGAAAAAAAATGGAAGACAAGAACAAGGACTTCCCAAAAAAGAAAAGGAAAAAAACCAGTGATTTTAGGCACGTGGTGCACTTCAAATTCATAGTGCAACAGCAAGCCCAGAAATCCACGTCCTGCCGACACAGGCACGGCATTACTCATACTTTTATCGCTTCTTTGAAGTGCACGGCACACGTCCTTGCTCCCAAAAGGGTCACGTTTCAATATGACACTACAGCACCAAAATCAAAAAAGGCTGAACTTCAAAAATCTGGAAAGCAAGTTTCTGGACCTCAGAAGCAGGCTGCAGCTGCGTGATGGGGTTCTCTCCTCTTTCACACCGGAGACTCGCTGACTTGGACATCGGAAAACATTAGGGACAAGGAGAACGAGGTTTGGCAACGTTTCTGCTGGCAGCAGGACACCTCGCAGAGCCCTGGATCTCTCAGCTCCTATCCCAGGGAGGAAGATGAAGAATACACAGCGGAAAGGTGGGACTCCAGAGGAACCCAGAGCGCTTCTGCCTCATGGAAACAGCTTATAATGGCAAAGAGTAATCCAGGGAGGGACTAGGCTGCAGCGCGTCACCATGCGGAGCGGGGTGGTGGAACATCCTGCAACAGGAGAGGAGCAGAGACCCTACGCAGGACCTCACGGGGAGGCCTGACAGCTCAGCTTAAACTCAGCCCTGGTGTCAAGACAAAAACCCACATCAAAGGCCACAAATTTACCCCGAGAGCTGAAATTTAGCCCTTCCAAATCTGCAGTGGTAGGAAACAAACGGCACGTTCACTCAAAACACTCATCAAACATTTCTCATAGACCCAGCCAGGCACGTGGGCGTAGGCAACGACTTTGATACAACTCCAAGCTCGGCTGCCTGGCAGCTCTCTCGCACTCCCACGTCTCACGTACCATTTCCCACCCACTCTGTGACAGTCGGTCCCAGTTAAAAACATTTTTGATTCACGGCTGCTCTTTTCCCCAACCGCAGCTCAGCAAAGCCACCAGCCTCCTGGAGATCTGTTCCCCAGACAGAGGACGTGAGCCACAGCGAGTACGTGTTTCATATTGGCACCGGTTTTGGCAATTACCACTGGGATGCAAAAGAACATTTAATAAATAAATAAGTAAATAAATAAATAAATCAACAGCACTTCTGAACAGCCACCAAAAAGAACCCCTGAAAATCAAAACAGGATACGGAACATTTGAAGTTTTCTATACCAAACCCCAAATCTCGCTCATAGTTGTGGTCTTCCCCTCCTCTTTTAAAGCAGGGTCTCTTTAGGAAATCAAGTTTATTTGATCACAGTGTCTAGGCCCATGGCTGGCTGTCCTCCTCTATTAATTTCTAGATTTGCCTCATTTAAATCGAATCTGAGAAAGGGACAGAAGTATAAAAAACTTCTACGAGCTTCAAGAAAACAGGTCATAGTGCAGAGGGGAGAAAGGAGCGAGTTGAGGGGGGAAAGACCACAGCACGAGCTCCCGCATCCCCAGGGACGAGCACAACCACAAGGCAAAACCCAACTTCGGAGTGGCCCCGGCTGCAGAGTCCACCTGGAGTCGCAAGGCATGAAATCCACGGGAAACGGGCTCGATTTGCAGTGGAGCTCCTAAAGCAACTCGCTTTTGGAAACACGCCCCCACCACGCTACCACCCTGCCTCCGCCGCCAGGCTGCTGCTGCTGCTCACGGAGCTGCCAGGCCGTCGGCAGAGCTAACCCCACACAGGGCCGGTACGACTGCCGGCACCTCCTGCCCCTCCGGCCAGAAATTCGACTTTCAAACGGCGCTGTCAAACATCCCACAAGGCTTTAAAAACGACCGACACGGGAGAGACGGCGAGGGGAAGACGGACAGACAGGCTAGCCTTAACATCAGCTGTAGGAGCCACCCCGTGACGCCACGCGATGGGGTAAACGGGGAAGCAGAAGGCAAAGGCGAATGGAAGCCGCAGCGGGCAGCGCACGGAAGGGCAGGGCCCGAAGCCACGACACAGCGCTCGCACAGGGCGTGTGTGTCCCCCGCCCTCAGAGCGGCAGGTCAGTGCTGTTATGTCGAGTTTTCCGCGAAGTCCCGTCATCTCTCGGCAGGGCCCTTTGCAAACTGGACATGGCCGCTGTCTTTTTTAGGTCAATGACCGCGTAGGAGTCCGTCCGGCGGGCTTCGTGGGTGGCAGGAGGTGGGACGTGGGGGACAGGCGGGTTCTGGTGTCCCTTGAGCGGCTCAGCCTCCAGCTCCACCTGGATGTAGTTGAGCTGCCGCGGCTGCTCCGGGCAGGGCCGGGGGAAGTCGAAGCTGAAGACGCTGGGCACGCAGCCGCGGCGAGGCTTCGGCAGGAGGCCGCTGCGCCGCCGGCTGCTGCCCCTGTGCAGCGCGGCGTTCTCCGAGTTCACGTAGTTCTGCAGGGGATCTTCTTCGCCAGCCTCGGAGAAGCCACTGGGGGAAGGCGTCAGCACGTCCCCGGCGCCCGCGTCCTCCTCGTCCCGCCGGAGGGGCTGGCACTCCCACACCGGGGGCAGCGACGGCAAGTTCTCGTAGTGCAGCAAGGCCGTTCTGCGCTGGGAGCAGCCGGGGAAGCCCGCGTCCTCCCGGGCGAGTTTTAAGCGCCCTCCTCGGCAGAGAGAAGAGGTGTTGGGGGGCAGCAAGCCGTTGACGTTCTCGTAGACGCACTGGGGCGAGGGGCACCCCTCCTCACACTCGTTGTTGTTGTTGGGGGGGGGGCAGAAGTGCGTCCTGCCCTCCCGGTGGTGCCGACAGACGCGCCTGTAGGTGGAGGTGGGACCTAACACGAACTTAACCTCCCCTGGCTGCAGAAAGACCTGGGGATTGCGGTCTTCGAGGGAGCAGCTGTGGTTCCTAGGGGGGAAAGGAGGGTGGGCTTCAGGCAAGGAGTGCATACAATGTCGGCCCCTCAGCTCCTGATCGCCATTGGCCGTGTTGACGTAGGTGTGGGACTGCAAGGAGAGAAGCAGAGGGACAGTGAAAGGAGAAGAGAAGAGACAAGAGCAACGCAGCTGCCAGCAGCTGAGAAACCAACAGGAATGGAAAATTTTTCGGCGGCCGATGACGCAGAAGGAGATGAACGAACTTCAGAAGGTGAAAAGATTTCGGGAAGCGAAACACCAAAGCCCTTTCTGGATTTGGGGGCTGAAGGAGAGACAAGGAGGAGGCCAGCTGCAGAAGGGACACATCATCTATTTCACGCTCGATGCATACGGCACGGAACAGAAAGCAAAGCCACTCGCAAAGTATTTTCCTGAGCGGCTTACACTGCTGATACTGCAGCGCTCACACCTACCCAGGCTTCTCTGGTAACGGCTGAGACAAGCTGGATTTTGTAGGGAAAAGTCTTAAATTCTAAAACTGAGGACAGAGAGCTGAACACCAAAAATGAAAATAAGAAGAGTTTGAACTTGAGTATGCACCTGCACGTCAGTTTAGGGGTTGTAGCAATAGCTGACAGATAAGGCAACGTGACTTGGGCTCACAAGCCAAGTGCTGCTGTCAAATAATTGCCACACAAATACTCGTGGATCAAGGAAGCCAACTCAGCCTTGACAGAGCATCTGTTCTAGTGAAGCGGCAGAGAGCAGAAGTCTACAAGAGCAAAATGAAGCAAAAGAGGGGAAAAAAAAAAAAAAAAAAAAGGATTACAAGGTGTGAGAGGTGTGAGGATCCCCTGAGCTTTGCTGGAGGAAGAGAAACCGAGCATTGCACAGGACTGCTAGCAAAGCAAGCTGCTTGTGAACAGCAAATTTAGGATATCCAGGTTTACCTGCTCATCAGGCCCAATAAGGGCATGAGTAGAGTCTTCACCCACAGAGGAATGCCTCAGGCTGCTCACGGAGGGGTGGCGGGCTGCCGAGTATGACAGGGTTTCTCCAGGGAAGCTGGGAAATCCATTGGGAAATCCTGGGACAGTGTACCCCAGACCTTGGAGAGGATTAAGACAGGCAAGTATTAGAGCATTGGCTTGGTACAAAATAGAGTTGACTTCATTTTCACGGTGAGCTGGCCTCTTAACTGCACCCTGTAAGCCAGAATCAGCCTGTCTGGAGAAGATCCCTACGATGAAGTTCCTGGTATAAATACAAGGGCTAGGCCCTCTTGTTTAATTCTGTTTGAGTCACCCCTAAAGGAGACAGGAATTGAGCAAATCTGAATTCTTCCAGCTGTGGTTTCCTCTAGGAATGACCTGATCCTTGTAGGTGCTACTTAAAAGGGGCCACTCGACAGTGGTCCAGTTGAAAACCAACTGAAGGGTGACAACTCGGTTGACTATTTGAAGGGCTTTTTGTTGCTGTTTCCTTGGAAACAAAACACCACATCGCAGACAAGCGGGGCTGTAGCACAAACACGCTGCGTAGGGCACACGGGGACATAAAGATAGGGGTCAGCAGCCAGGCAGGGCACGGGAGGGATCTGTGGGCTGCAAAGGGCAGTTTCACACGAGCAACTGCAGACATCACCTTGTGTTCCCCCCTCCTTCTCCCCAGACGCTGAAGGAGCCTTACTGTTAGGTGCCTGGGGAGTCCGGGAGAGCTCCCGCTCCGTGGGGTGACTGTTCCTGGTGATGACAACAGGCTCTTCCATGACGTTGATGCTGTTACACTGCATCAGGTCCTGAAGCAGATTAAAGATCTCCTCTGCTCTGGAACACTTGAAGGCAAAAATCCCTGCACAGTAACCAAGAGGAGGGTCAGAAAAAGCATGAAAGCGATCCCGCTTTAACCAGAACACATGGAATTCCCGGCTCCAAACGAACAGGCAATCCCGACTTCTTTTGCTGTGCTCAACACAGTCAATCCCTGCAGCCCACAGCCGCAGGAAACCAGCCAACTCCTCGGTGGATTATTGCATCCACAGAAACACAACGCCACGACTGCCATCTGACCAAACGGTGCGTTACTACAAGAAAAACAGCGAGCACCCCGGTTATCTTACAACAATCCATCCCACAGGAGCAGGGGAGTGAAAGGGACAGGCTAACTGGTCTCATTTCACCTCTAATCTTCTATTTTAACTCACTTGGCACCCAGGCCAGTTCTCATTACCAGGGGACTCTGTCCAGTGACTTCAGGCAGCTGAACTGGGCCCTGTGGAGCGCGCACGTGAGGGATGGACAAGAACGTCGGATCTCAAAAGCGTACGGAATTAAACAGTCTCTCCCCAAAGGAGCAGCCCAAAGCAGAGCCGGTGCGTGCAGAGCTCACCAATCCCACGCTGGCACGCACACACATGCACAAAAGCCATAGCAACAAGAACAGCATGGCAACAACAGCTGCTGCCCCAAAGAATCAGATTTTTAAAAATTCCGGCCAAAAAAACCCAGCTATGTCTGCCTCATGTAAGGTGGGGAGCAGCATCGGGAAAGAGTCCTCCAAATAAAATGAACTAAGCAGAATCAAATCCTACAAGAGAGGGAGAAAACTCATCAAAACAACACCGCCCCTCTCATTTCTGTCTGCTTTAAGACTGATGAGTAAGTATGTGTCTGCTAAAAATTGTGTAATATAGGAAGAGCAAAGAGCTCTGCTGTATCACCGCTGCCTCGACCTAAACAAAACCAGCACAACACAGGGCAGGACTGTAATCACTGACCTGCACCCTGCAAAAGGCAAAACAGAAACCAAAGACAAGCAGCTCCCATTGCTGGCAACTGCAAACTCCAGGAGAGGCAAACCCCACGTACATAAATCCTGAGAAGGAGCATACGGCACTACAGGTTTGCGTAGTGCTTTACACAGACACCCAACGGTCACGTGGAGTCCTTTTGGATCAGGAGGAGTTTACAAACACGTTAATAGAACGATGAAACAAACTTTTATTTTTTTTTTTTTTTCCCCCACCCCCGGGGATGCAGATGCCAAGAAAACGTTCAGCTCTTTAAAAGCAAGAGAGACAGACTGGGAAAGGAACTCACAGGCACCATTGTAAAATCGGAGTCTATTCCCAGCGCTGCTGATGACTTGGCATGTGCTCCTGGGTGACTCACTTCCCTTCTCTATGCACAGCATCCCCCAGCATAAAAATCAGTAAAACGTGGAACTCCTTTCCCTCTCCGTTCCAAAGCGCTGCCAGACCCGAAGTGCAAAGCGTGAAGCAGAACTAGCGCTAACCAAGGCAGAGAGAACGCACCGAGAAAACCAAAGTGGGCTCAAACAACTGTCGCTACTTACGTGCGTTTGGCAGCTCTGGGGAAGAAGTGAACCCTAAGAGGGACCTGGTGGTGCCCTTTCACCTCAGCCCCGGCGTTACAAGATGCTTCACAAAGCTTCAGCCTTGCCAAAAGCGCTTTCTAGCGCCTCAGGAAAGTCCAGCCGCCCACCGGTCGGCGCGGAGCAGAGCTGACCGTGTAACTAACGTCCCCTCTGCCATTAAACACGCCCCAGCCAATGCTCGAGCCTCCTTCACCGAGTGCCTCACGAGCTCCCCCCACACTAGCAAAACCAGACCATGAGATTTATGCCCAGGTTGCTGTTCTCATCAGTGTTTTAAACTGTATGTGCACCCACACTGCGGTATTCTGGGGGAACAGAAGCTGCAAAAGAACCTGTTGATTCATAAGAGGCGGGAATTTGGGAGGACACGAGCACCAGCTCACTCCGGCTCCCTGGGAACAGAAACCTCAGCATTCCTTCCTCCAGGAACGTCCTCACTCACCCTGCCCTGTCTGGCAACGCCGGCCGCTCTCGAAGGAGAAGAGGTTGGAGTCGTAGCCGTAGCGGCGCAGGCAGAGGTAGGGCCACCTGACGGCATCTCGCTTGTGAGTGTGCAAGATGAGCTCCGTCTGTGTCAGCTCCATAATCCCAGCTCCCAGCTCGTTACCTTCATCATCCACGTTTGTCACCTGCAGAGGCCCCAGAGCTCACATCAGGAAACTCAGGGCGCTGGTATCAGCAAAAAAGCCCACCCACGGAGACACTGTGACTCCCGTGGATTCCCCCTTCATCTGCTGAGCTGCCTCTTTCTCAGCCGAGAGCACATGGATCCATCGCTGGCAGAAGGTGCCAAGCCGGCAGCTCTGGAGACCGTGGGCTTGGCAGTGCAGCTGATGCGTCTCAGCCCAGAGACTGGAACACAGCCCTGAGCAATAAAAGGTTTCTCTCCAGTTCCCCATTTCCTTGCTCAGGCTGAATCTCAGCGCAGAGGCAATTTCAGCTGCAAATACAAACCTGTTTGCAGCAGAGGTTGCTTAAGGAAAGGGGTAAAAAAACCCAACCCAAACCAGTGACGTATCTGCAAATCTTATCAAGTGAAAGACTTCTCTGCAAGAGGAGAGGTTTTCTCTCCTTTCATGCCTGGAGTCCAACCCATGCTGGACTTTGCTAGCAAGCAGCACTGTCACAGACTCTCTGATGGGGCTGAAGGTGCAATACTTACCTTAAATTTGGTGGGATGGTTGTCTGGGATGCTGTCTCTGCACAGACAACTGCAGCAGGTCCCCATGACGTCAGCATAAGAGGCAATCCCTGGGGAGAGGACACAAAACAGAGGACAACCGTATTTTCAAACCAACTCCTCCCACCCTCTCCAAACACGTAGCATCTACAGCCTGTACCCTCCTCGATCCCCCCATGGGGCCCAGTGGGTTTGAATCTCAAACTCTTCAATGTGTCCCTCGATTAATGGACACCATACAAGACAAGGCTAATTAAAAATAACAGTTTTCTTACCATTAGGCAATTGTTGGATTTTTTTTGGAGGAGTGAGAAGAAATTCCCACTACTGTCCCTCTATCTCCTTCGGGACTTCATGGTGACCAGGTTTCAGAGTCACCTAAAGCACAAGGGAAATGGTCCCATCTTCCACCTGACAAGGAGAACACAATTAAACAAATTAAAAAAAAACAGATTAAAAAGCAGAGGGGGGGTGTGACTGAAGTTCCCTTCAAATATCACTGGAAAGGCAGGTACACTTTTTTTTTAAAAAAAATTAACTACCTGCATTTATATGAATCTGGAAAGTAATTCTGCACAGACCACTCCCATAATTTCTGAAAAAACAGTCTACAGCTAAAAAAAAAACCTAAAAATAGGAGATATTTGACTTCTTGGCTTTGGGATCCTGCACCGAAGTGGGGTTTATCAGAGCTACTGTAGTGCAGACAAAACACAACAGTCACACTGAACGGCTGAGGGCGGTGAGGGTACGAGGAATCACACGTACCTGCTGGTCCGGGGTGTGAAGATACCTTCCCTCGATGGCGAGGGAACCGGCAGCCTCACAAGCAAGCGAACACAACAGCTGTTCTGCTTTGAACACGAACAAATGCCAAAAACCCCAAAAACCCCGCGCTCTGACAAGGGTCAGCAAGAGCAAGTATCGGGCAGGCAGGAGCTGCGCCCGTCAGTCGTGAGAAACACCGCTGCCTTCGACGCAAACCTACAGGGCTCCACATCCACGCCGGGGCAGGGGATTCCGCAGCAGACACCACCAGAGGATGCCACGTTTGATTTGGCAAGCCCAGCTAATGATCCCTCCGTCTGAGGCGTCGGAGAACAAAGCCATATGGATCACCAGCCTGGCACGAGAGCAGTAAATAAAATGAAAAGGCTGTTGGAAACCTCGCGCTCTGCCGTGCCAGAATCTGCCTCGACAGTCGCTCCAAACGGAACAATGAATCACGGGGTGGCACCTCCGTGCGAACCCACACTGCAGAGCTGCCCTCGGGCTCCCTCGCAGCGCGGAGCGGTGCGGAGGGAGGGGGAAGAGCCGGCGCTGAGCTGACCAAGGGGTCCCGTTCCATTTTTTTTTTTTTTTTTTTACACCAAACCAGAACCTAAACCACCTCCCGCTGCAACCCCACGCCTTAGGTTTGGCCCCTGAAGCATTCCCTACCGCATCCTAACCCTGCGGAGTCCTACAGAAGAGGAATGCTTCCTTTTGAGCGAGCTGAAGGAGCTCGGGCACAAATCAAGCTGGCTGCCACACGCACTCGTCGCCCCTAACAGCAATAACGCCACACGCCCCCTGTTCAACACCCCATCTTTCTCAAGCCATCCTGTTTGTTTTTCTAAACTCAGTATGGATTTACTCCCCACTGACCTTACAGGATTTGATCAATAATTTAGCAACAGATCCCTCTCCGCTTCATCTAATCTGGTCACTAGGGGCCCTGTCCTCTAGTGCCTCTGCCCTCCCACTCCCATCTAGTCCATTCCCTCAGTTAAAAATAAAAAAAATCTTGTAGAAAACATGTTACCTCTGTCCCTCTTTCTACTCCTCTCTCCCTCTGGGGCTTCCTCCACCCACACCCAACCTGCGAGGGGGTTAGGTTGAAGTGCCCTCGCCTACTCCAAACAGTTATTATGGTCAGAACTGAACAAACGAGAACAAAAAAAACCATTGCGAGATCCCTCAACACTCCCTCGGGGCTTCCCGCCGCTCCTCGCTGTTGAATATTTTAGTGGCATCCCTCTCACGCAGCCACCGAGACTCTCAAGACTCCACTCCCTTGCTCAGCGCTTTCGACGCGCACCTTTCCGACAGCTGGTTGCCCGTTCAGAGCTTTAACTAGTCGCACCAAACACTCGAATAGTACCACATGCTTCCCTGCGAGCAAGAGCATGTGCCTCCTCACACCAGCAGCCCCAGTCTCCCCACCTAAACCCTCCTCAAACCTTCTTGGCCCAGTCCCCAGACCGCAGCGGGGTCGTTCGCTCCCAAACCCTCTGCTCCTACAGAAGCTCCGTTCGTACCCCCCACCCTGCAGAAACCCCCCTCGTGCCTTCGCCCTCCTCCAAGCGATTCCCTTCAAGCCAGGGCTGCAGAAGAAGGCCCACCTAACCCCAAAGGACCAGGGCACCCCGGCACCCCACGGATACCTCGCGTGGAAACGCACATGACCCCACACCAACCCACCCGTGACACGCAGCGACGGACCCACCAGCACGGGAGGGAGGAGAAGGGCTGCAGGGGGGCACCTCCCGGGGCAAGAGGAGCCGCTGGCAAGAAGGGGCTGGAGGGAGGAGGAAGGGGCCTGCACAGCCCGTGGGGACGGGGAGGGGGGACGGGGCGTGAGGAAGGGGCGAGTCCCGGGGGGCGTGTAACGGGGAAGAGGGTGGAAGGGGGCGGCTGGGGAGCGCGGAGGGGGTGCGAGGGGACACCGGCGAGGCACGACGGGGAGGTGGAAAGGAGGGGGGGGGGGGGGGGGAGGAGGGTGTGCAGTGCGGGAGGCCCCGGGCCGAGGCCGCGGTGCCGGTGCCGAGGGAAGGCCCGGGCGCGGGTCGGTACCTGAGGCGCTGCCCGGCTCCGCCGTCCGGGAGCTGAGGCCCGGGACCCCGCTGCCGGCCGGCCCCCGGCCCGGCCCGTCCCCTGCCCGGCCCGCCGGGTCCGGGCTCGGGCTCGGGGACCGGTTGCGGGTCGGGCCCCGCCAGCGCCGCGTCCCCCCAGCCCGGCCCGGGCCCGCCGGGAGCAGCGAGTCCACCGGCCGCCGCCTAGAGCGTCTCAGGCTGGGAGGACCCTGACACGCAGGCGCGGGGCCGCTAGGGGGCGCGCTGGGGCCGCGGCGACACGGCCGCGGGGGGCGGGGTCAGGGAAGGGGGCGTGGTCACGGCGAGAGGCGGGGCCGGGGGGGGGGCGATGAGAGGGGCTGGGGGGCAGCAGCGAGGGGTCTGGGGACGGGGGTCCTGGGGCAACAAGGGGCTGGGGGGGGGGGGGGGCAGAGAGGCAGGAGGTTATATGGGGGGGTCAGTGGGGGGGCGTTGGGGGGTCTGAGGCAGGAAAGGGTGCTGGGGGGGGTCAGAGGAGGGGGATTTGGGGGGGGTCTAGGGTGGGAGGATGCTCTAGGGGGGTCAGTGAAAGGGGATTGGGGGGTCTGGGGCAGGAGGGTGTGCTGGGGAGGGTCAGTGGAGGGGGATATGGGGGTGAGTGGGGTGGGGGGATGCTCTGGGAGGGCCAGTGGAGGAGTGTTGGGGGGGTCTGAGGCAGGAGGGGGTAAGGGGAGGGTCAGTGGAGGGGGATTTGGGGGGGGTCTGTCTGTGGTGGGGGGATGCTCTAGTGGGGCCAGTGAAAGGGGATTGGGGGATCTGGGGCAGGCTGGGGGGGGGTGTGCTCTGCACCCAGCTGCCCCCATTCACAGTATCCCCATGCACTGCCTACCCCAGTTCCACCAGTATCAGAGCACTAAACCAGCACAGTCAATGGCAGCTCGGTGCTGGGGTCCTGCAGGTGGCTGCACCCCCCCTAAGACCACCTCGATGGGCGCCCGATGGCTCGCGGTTGGGCTGCGCGGGGTCCTGGCTCAGCCCGGTGCCCCTGATGTGATGTGATCAATAATAACGTCCCCGGCCGGCGTTTGGCCTCGGACGAGGCACGGCTTCCAGGCCGGGAACGTGTGGGGTCTCCCGGAAAATTCAGGACATGTACAAGGGGGCTGCCCTGCACGCAGGACACCAGGGAGGCCAGAGTTCAGCTGGGCTGCAGATTTTAAATTTGCAATTTGTACAATTTCAATTTTTGCAACTTCAATTTTTGCAACTTCAATTTTTACAGTTGCAGTTTTTACAATTTCAATCGCTCCGCAGTTACAACCCCACCTGCTCTGCTACGGCGTGGAGCTGTCGGACAGCAGCCGCGGGTTTGCAGGGGTGGCGGGGGGCTGCCGGCTCCTCGGATGTGACATGTGAGCGCTCCCAGCGCTCCCAGTCTGCTCCAGCACCCAGTCACCAAGCTTTCTGCAGGGATGCCACCAGCCCGGTCGTGCCGCGGTGCTTTGGCAGCAGGGAAGCCCGTCGGGCCGGCGTCCTGGCCACCACATGCACCCTGTTGCAGGTGCACGCTCGCCTGGCACCCATGGGGGACCTCATGGCGTTTCCAGGGCGGTGGCTTTGGTGGCTGGTCCCACCTCGGAAAGCCCTGAGTGACCCATCTGTCGAGTCTGAGTCCCTCTGCCCGGCTGGTCGCCTAACGAGGACTTTGCCCATTAATCTTTCCACCGCGTAGAGGGATGGTGGAGCGTGGCGAGCGCAGGCAGCGGCCACTTCGCCGGGAGCTGGCAGCGGGGAGGGAGGGGGGGTGCCCACCCCCCCGGTGGTACAAAGTCCATAGCAGCCAACAGGTCAAGATAAAGCCGTGGAGACCAACCTCCCACCAAAGCCAAACAGCGGATTAACTTCCCCGGCACAGATCTGAGACCTTAAAGGGGTCCCTGGGGGACCGCAGCGCTGGTTCGACAGCCCCCATGGGACCCCCTGCGCGGCGGCAGCAGCCTGCGGAGAGGCTCGTCTGCCCCTTCTCCTTCTCCTCCAGCTTCTTTCCCTGCCCAGGCGATTTTGCAGAGCGACAAACCACCAGCGAGCACTGCAATAACCCGTGCGCCAACACCGCCCTGCACGGCCTCTCCCAGGCTTGCTGCAGAGCCTGGCCACCTCCTCTGACAAATTACCAGCGCTACAGGTCTGGATTGCAGTCCCGGCCCCGCTCCCAGAGACCTACATAACACACGAGGCACCTGCACCCCTCCAGCCTCCCACCAGAGCCCCAAAACAAGCCGCAGCTCCTGGGCAGCGAGGCGCTCGGACCGTACGGGTGGCAGAGGTCTGGTCCAGTCCCTGGCGATGTGGGGTTTTGGGGGGATGCTGTGTTAGCGCCTATCCCCAAAGTCACATCAGCAGGTAGGAAAACCTGACGGCGCGTGAGAAATACACAGAAACACAACAAAGACGCTCTGCCTTGTGTCAGAGACTCTGAGAAATTTTACCCTGACTCTTGCCCGAGTGCAACTGCTGCAGCCGAAGCTGGTCTAAATGGCTTTTGGGAGACTCGGGGCTTGCGAAGAAAACTAGGACATCCTGACTTGCCTCTGGCTAACCCCTTTGTGAGAGCCCAGCCAAAGTTTCTCCACCTCTAAATTGGGGTGTAATGACACTTGCCCTCTTTCATGAAGCTTCAACTCTTTCTGATCTGGCTAGGAAAATAAATCACCGCGCGGATCATAAAAGTCATCAAAACGGCAACCTGGGGTGAACTGAGCCGCAGATGGAGGGAAGGGCGCGGATGCTCGGAAAATGAGAGGTGGCGAGAAAAACAGATGTCACGGAGAGCTCTTTCCCCTGTAGGGTTAATGTACACACACACACACACACACCCCCCGCCATCCTTTGCTCTTCCCCTCCCTGCCTGCCGCTGGGATTCCCTGCCATTGGCTGTCTCTGTAGGTTTAGGCTAAAAAGCCTGTAATTAGGACCCCGGCTGACACAGATCCAGTTTCCTGGGCAGGGAGATTAAAAAAAAAAAAAAAAAAGAGAGAGAGAGAGAAGGAAAAAAAAAAAAATTGTTTCCCTGACTGAGCTTGGATGTTTTCCTTTCGCTTTGTAAAGTTTTCCCTGCTCAGCCTCCATTCCCTCACCTCCTCCGGAGCAGGGCGGGACGGCGGCAGCTGGAGCAGGACTGGAGCGACTGGTGGAGCCCAAAGTGGTGGAGCCCGGGTACCGGGGAGCTGGGAAAGGGCAGGTAGGTGAGGCTAGAAAGGTTTCCCGGAGTCGATTCTCCGAGCTACGTGTTGGGGAAGAAGGTTCTTGGGAGGTGGGGGGCAGCGGGAAAGTCCCCGTCCGGGAATTTTTTGCAAGGGGAAGGGGAGGTGAACGAGGGGAGAAGGAGGTTTCTTTTTGGTTGTTCTTCTCTGGAAGAAATAAATGAGGGGAGGAGAATGGTATCGCTGCCCCCGCGGTGTTTGGCTTTGGGAAAATGTCCCCTGAGAGCAGGAGACGGCGTCTGCTCCGTCGTGCCAGGCTTTGCCATCCCGGGCTGGGCGGCCGCCTCCACGTCCCGGCGCAGGCAGGTGCGCGGGCAGGGGGCTGGCAGGGCTGCCGGGGATGATGAGGGTCTCCAGGAAGGCATCTTGGCTCCGCCATCCCTCCTCCGCTGGGGATTCGGCAGGAACGGGATGTTTCGGGGTTGGCGATGGAGCTTTTCACCGGAGGCGGCTGGGCCCCGTCACACACCGACGTGCCGGGATGAAATCCGGTGGCTGCGGGAGGGGAGGTGGGGTGGGGGGTCCCGGTTTGTACCTGCCAACGTACGAATGGCCCAGTTGTGGTGGGTCAATGGGTTACTGCTCCCCACCGAGCCGCCGGCCACGCGTGCACTCTCAGGATGGGGGAAAACACACCGAGGAAAGCCCTTTGCAGCACTGGCACGTCCCCCGGCGAGCAAACAGGCCACGGCGTTGGCCACAGTCCCCTCGGGTGCCGTGGAGGACACGGTGCCGTCTGGTGGAGCAGGACGCTGAGACCTCCCCCCTCCATCATCCGAGGGGTTGCGCTGACCCCGTCCCTCCACCCCGCTGGCCCATCAGACCCCAGTGCCCAGCCAGCGGCACCCGAGGTTGCTTCACCTCGTGCCATCGCAGGTCCAAAAGCCACCGCGGGCTCCTCCGTGAGAGAGGCTCCAGCTCGGGCAGCCTGGCTTGGGCTGCGTTGCAGGACTAGCTGCTCCGGCTCACCTTGCCAGACCTCAGCTTATCTCGCCCCAGAAGTGATGCATCTTTATTGCTCTGCATCTTTATTTCCACGTACTTTCGTTGCAGCTGTGTTGACAGGAGCTCAAGCGAAAACAGGTTATCCCGTGGGTGAGGTGGGGAACACAGAGCCGTGCCCCTGAAAACTGCCGGTGCTTTTGGGCGCTTGAAAGGGGAATCCAGGGGTTTTGGTGATGGCGAGCTGTTGTGTTTCCTCGGGGTTGGTTGTGGGAGCTGGGGGGGGGGGGTGTTTGGCGCTTCTGAAAAATAAGCTAGAGGGGTCTGAAAGTGGGTCTTTGGAGATGGAGAGGTGACTTTAGAAAACCAAAGGCTGTGGCAGAGATGCAGCTCAGCCCCTGGCCGTGCTGGGAAGAGGGAGCCTGTGCTGAATGCGAATGGGCTGGGGTGGCTGCACTGCAAGTTAATGTGTGACCTTGGCAGGAGAGGGCTGGGAGCCCACACACGCTCCCACAGCCAGCTGGAGACGGGGGCTGCTCCCAGGGAGCCAAATAAGATTAATACGGCCGTGAATTTCAGCCTCTTGTACCCAGGGAGCTGCGGCTGCTTCACAAAGGGACGTAGCTGCTGTGGGGGACGTGCTGGGAGCAGGAGGGGGGAATCCTGCAGGGCCACTGAGCCAGGCAGTGCCAGGACTGGAGGCTGGACGGCCGCTTGCAGCCGTGCTGATACCGAAAGGCTTCGAGCAGGCGGGGGGAGCACGGCGGGGACGTCGCCCACCCTTTGGAAAACTCCAGGGAGCCAGGCAACGGCCGTCTGGAGGAGCTCCCACAGGCAGGAGGAGAGGGTTTTTTAAAGCAAAGGCAAATGACAGCCGGTGGCACTTGGCCTGTCTGACTGGTCCCTCACACATCCCTTCTCAGGGGAAACACCTCCAGCACTCAGATCTGCGCTGGCAGCGGGGGGGGGAGTGGCTCCCCAAAGCACCCTCCTGCCATCTCCCGCTGATGCCTGGTCCAGGGTCTCGTGTCGCTGCTTTTGAGGGTAGGGGCAGGCAAGGAGCATCCCTGTATCCTCTTTGCAGTCCAGGATGGGGAAAAGCAATAGCAGGACTGCCTGGAGGCAGCGAGGGAGGGCAGGAAGGAAGAGGGGACAGGGATGGGGAGCAGAGGAGACGGACCTGTTGGGGCTGCCTGGCTCCTTAGCATGGGAGGTGCATACCTCTGTCACCGTCTGGGGCTAATTACAGGGACTTCTCTACAGCCCAGACGGCTGCCAGCCAGGGTAATCACATCAAACCGGGCTGGGCTGGGCTCTCCAGCACAGCCCCACGGACTCACGGCAGCTGGGAGCCCTGCTCTCGCCACCGTCGCCCAGCATCACCCCACTGGGCTCCCCGCTGACGGCCCTGGGACGAGGTGCCCTGCCACGGGGCTGGGGCCACGCGGGCATCGCCAGCTCTGCTGAGCCAGCGGAGCAGCAGAGGGGTCTAATTACAGCAAAGCCCCAACGGATTAGACAAATGCAGCTTGGAGGCTTAATAAGCCCAGCACAGCCTGGGACTGCCATCCACCTCCCATGGGGAGGGAAAAGCAGAGACATGTGTTACCCAAACAAGGCAGCAGCAGGGCTGGGGCCAGACCCTGAGCCCACGGAGGTCCCCATTCAGCATCCCCAGGGACACACGTGCTCCTCCTGCGCAGCCCAGGCTGTTTACTGGCCCAACACCAGCAGCGGTACGTGGTCCTTCACCAGCTCAGCAAGGCCAGGGCTCTCTTTGGGCTACAAATACACAGATTTAAGTCAGATTATTTCATCCCTATCCCCTCCAGAGCTGAGCACAGCTTCAAACAGCACCATACAACCAGCCCTGCAGTCTTTCTGGGGTAAGCCCTGGGCTGACAGACCCCAAACCCCAGGAAAGAGCAAGCAGCCCTTTTGCTTTATCCCACTGATTAGCTGCAGCGTTAATCATTGACCCAGGTGCATGGCAGGGAAACCTGGGCTGCCCGGGCTGATCCCACCCGCTCCCAGCTCCAGAGCTGGCCACGTTTGGGTGCAACATCCCTGCACCCCAAGGTGCTACATAGGAAGGGGCCATCTGTGGTGGAGGGAGCACACTAGGAGCAGGGGCTGAACTGGGGGGTGTTGAAGCTTTTAGTGGGAGCAGTGGGGATGCGGCTGAGGGTGCTGGCCAGGATGGGCAGGGAGGGGATAAACCAGACGTGGAGAAGTACCCTCCCAGTGCGGAGGAGCGAACTGGTCCTTGTGGTGGCAGTGATGCAGGAGGACCTAGGTGAGTGGCCTGGGGGTTACCAGCCCTCAACCCTCTGCCTGAGCCCGTGCCAAGCCGCTTGCTGTACCAAACACTTTCCGGAGCAGTTCATCAGTCCACGGTGGGCATTGCACAGGGTGACGCCAGGTCACACCACCGGGACTTGCCCCCACAGCAGTGGCTCAGCTCCATCCCCCCCGTATCCCACCCTGGCTCCCCACGCTGGGGCAGGAAGCAGGGGCAGAGGGCGTCAGGCTCTGGGCCGGCATCCAGGGAGCCCCAGGAGCCACCGCATCGCCAGCTTGCCTTTGTTTTGGAAAGCCAAGCCAGGAAGGAAGCGAGCGGGGAAAAGTGCCTCGTGGGGAGGAGGGGACGGGACCGGACGGGTTTCCACTGCATAACCATTAGCCAGGCGAGGTGGTGGTGGCTGGGCGAGCCAGCCGCCCAGGCAGGAACAGCCGCTCGGGGCAGAACAATAGCAGCCCGAGGGGAATAAATTATTTTCCACTGAATTGGGCTAGACCTTGGTCTCCTCCCACTGCCCTGCTTAGGGACAGGCCACTGGACCAGGGATTAGCCGTGCCAGCAAAGGACGGGTGGCAGCCGGGGAAAATCTCCCACTGCGGGTGAGCGAAAAGCTGATGCCTTTTCCCAAAACCTGTTCCAGTTTAAGTGGGGACGCCTGGGGTCTGCCCTGCCTGGCTTCAACCCATCGCCATCCCCTCAGCAGACAAAGCCCCAGCCCTGCCTAGCACCCATGCCCTCGGTGTGGGTTTGTTTATAACCCCTGAAGAGAAAGGAGCAGCCCCCCAAAGCCCTTGGCCTTCTGCAGGGGTTCAGCCAAAGGTCTTGAGGTCATGGTGGCGCTGAGCATCGTCCCGGCTGGACCTGCCCTGGGGTCCCTGCCTGGGACAAGGGGCTGCTCGTCCTGCTGCCACGTGGAGAGAGATCCACGCTGGGCAGAAGGGGGGATACGTGTCGTGGGGATGGATCCCTGCTCCCTGTCTCACCGAGGGTCTCTCCAGCTCCGATGCTCTCTCCGCAGCTCATGTCCCTGCCGAGCCCCGCATGGCCCCAGCGAGACGAGCCTCCTCCCTGCGGCACCACCACCGGCCTCCCGCCGGCCTCGTCCGACAGCGACTCCGGCTGTGCCCTGGAAGAGTACCTGGAGCCCCCCGCGGACCCCACGCCCCCCGAGGTGGGCAGCACCCCGGCTCTCCCAGGGCTCTCTTTGCTCTCCGCCAGCCCTGCGGGTGCCATCCCTAGCAGGGCAACCCTAGCCCTGGGATGAAAAATGTGGGTTTAGCAACCTTGAGCAACCCTCTAAAAGTCTGCTTGTCTTTCTCTCTCCCTCGTGACACCCCAAGGTCCCGCTGTGCTTCGGCACCCGCTCACCGCAGCCTGCCTCCCCCGCCGACAGGATCCAGCTCCGCACCAGAGCCCTCCTGCAGCAGCTGCCTCCTCAGGACTGCGATGTAAGACACACGGCATAGCATCACAGAATGGTTTGGGTGGGAAGGGACCTTAAAGATCCTCCAGTTCCAACCCCCTGCCACGGGCAGGGACACCTTCCACCAGACCAGGCTGCTCCCAGCCCCATCCAACCTGACCTTGAGCACGTCTAGGGATGGGGCAGCCGCAACTTCTCTGGGCAACCTGTGCCAGAGCCTCACCGCCCTCACAGGGAAGAATTTCTTCCCAATATCTAATCTAAACCTGCCCTCTTTCTGTTTGAAACCATTACCCCATGTCCTGTTGCTATACTCCCTGGTAAAAAGTCCCTCCCCGTATTTTCTGGGTGCTGCCCACCCTGGGCTTCACCCACCGTCCATCCCCTCCCCTCTGCCATCCCACGCAGGAGCGGTACTGCCCCGACCTCGCGGAGGAGGAGAGGAGGCAGCTACGAGCGTTCAGCGCCCGACGGAGACAGGAGGCCCTGGGGCAGGGGCTGGCATGTCCCGTGCCAGGCCCTTGCCATGGCTGTCCCTGCAAGAAGGTGAGGCGTCACCCCCCACCAGCACCCACTCCCCAGCGGGGACCCTTCCCCGAAAGCCAACCTGGCCCCCAAAACCCCGCGTCCCTCTGCCTTGCAGTGCGGCAGGAGGCTGAACAAAGGGGACCCGGGGATTTCAGCATCTCGGCTTGGGGACCAGTTCTGGCACCCGTCCTGCTTCTCCTGCCACTTCTGCCACCAGCCCTTGGTGGACCTCATCTACTTCCAGCAAGACGGGAGGATCTACTGTGGCCGGCACCACGCCGAGCTCTTCCGACCCCGCTGTGCCTCCTGCGACCAGGTGGGTGCTGGGCAGGGGGAGAGGCTTTTTACCTCCGTTTTGCTGTTGCTAAAAGCTCCTGTGCTTGGCTGGAGGCTGCAAATGCAGCAAGAACCACCGATGGGCAGGAGGAATGGTTCTTCCTGAGCCTTGCAGAGTGCCCCTTGCTCGGGCTAAGGCAGGGGGGCTCCTCCTCTCTCCTTTGCACAGCAAAGCATCCTCTGGGCTACGGGTTTTCTAGCTGGGTGCTTAGAGGATGGGTCATTCCCCCCCCCCCCCCCCATGCCTCTCTCCCTCCAGCTGATCTTCATGGAGGAGTGCATCGAGGCGGAGGGTCGGCGCTGGCACCTGGAGCACTTCTGCTGCCTGGAGTGCGACGTGCCCCTGCGCGGGCAGCGCTACGTGATGAAGAGCGGGCGGCCCTGCTGCCGCGGCTGCTTCGAGAGCCTCTTCGCCGAGCCGTGCCAGGCCTGCGGGGACCCCATCGGTACGGCCCCCCTGTCGTGTTCCCCCCCTCCACCCCACCCCAGGCAGGGCGCAGCGGGCTTTCCCTTGCCCGGGCAGGCGGGACGTGGGCTGGGAGGGCTGCAGAGCCAGAGCCCCCCGCGGCTCGGCACGGAGGACGGGTTTTGGCACATGGCTGTGGGAAAGAGCCTTCCCCTCACCCACGGTTGCCCCTCAGGTGCCGACAGCGAGGAGGCCACCCACCAAGGGCTCCACTGGCATGCCCGAGCCGCCTGCTTCTGCTGCAGCCTCTGCCGAAAGCCGCTGCGTGGGCAGCCCCTCACCTCCCGCAGCGGCCGGCTCTTCTGCTCCGAGACCTGCAGCCTGGGGCGGGATGCATCCTCCACCGCCTCCGACTCCTCCGACTCCTCCGACTCCGCTTTCGCCTCGGCTCCGTCCCCAGACTCGACTCCCCTCTCCCGAGCTGGCCCTGCCGGCAGGACCACGCCGGGGACAGGCAGCCCCTCGGCGGCCGGGGGCTGCAGGCAGCGGGTGGAAGGGGCAGGTAGGGATCCTACCGCTCCGCTTGCTACGTGGTGGGAGTGGAACGGGAGCAAATCCAGGCTCTGCTCAGCCCCTGGGTACTTTACGGGGGATGTCGCATGGGTGCAGCCCAACGCCGGGCTGGAGCAGCGGCGCTGAGCCCCCAGCCCACCTCCCGCAGGAGGGCGAGCGCTGGCAGCTGGGGTTTGGTGGGTACAACCCTCCGTTGCATCGTGAGGCTGCACGAGGGGCTGTGGCAGGGCAGGCTCAGCCTTTCTCTTTGTCACCCGTCCTTGCTTTCTCCTTCTTCCAGAAGATTTTTCGGATCAGGCCCCTGTGCATCCTGCCTTCAGGAGCCTGGAGGACCGCGGAGGAGCTGCTAAGGAGCGGAGCAGGGATGCTGTGCACACAGGGATGCTGGGACCACCAGCCGGCCACCCCTCCGCCCCCCAGCCCAGCGCAGAGGGTCCCAATGAGCCTGGAGCTTTGGGCCACCCAGTTTCGGGGGGCCCTGACCCCCGAACACCCACAGGCAACGGAAACCCACACTTCCGAGCGGTCCCACCCCCTGCCCGACACAGCCTACGGCCAGAGGACATCGACCTGCAGGACATCACGGAGGAGGACGACTCCTGGTGCCCCACCTGCTCTTCATCTTCAGACTCGGACTCGGAGGAAGAGGGTTTCTTCTTCGGGAAGCCCATCCCCAAACCCGGGACGAGTTCCCTGGGCCGGGAGCCCCTGGGGAGGGGCAGGGGCAGGACGGCGAAGCCGCGGGGCAGCAGCAAGCACTGCAGCGTGTCCTAGCAGCGGGGACTAGGGGGTCCTCGACCAGCACTGCCGTCCTACCAGTCCCTGCTGGGTCCTGCCAGCCCCTGCCACGGTCTCAACATGTTCCAAGCATATTTTGGACGCAGCCCAAGGCTGGTGGGGAGAAGCCGCTGGGATCCTTCGCCCCCGGCAGCTGCTGGCAAAGCAGAGCCTGCAATTCCTGCCGGCCTCTCCCGCAATTAGGAACAGGTAAAGCAGGTAGGGAGCAGAGAGCCGGCAGCCTGCACCAGGGCTCCCCCCTCGGACACGGCGGCAGCCCCAGAGAGCAGCCGCACTGCAGGGCTGCTGCTGGGGACCTGTGGGGACAGGAGGGGTGCTGGCTGCCAGGGTTAGATCCTTCCCTGGGACGCCTCCTAGAAGGATGAGCACCACTGCCAGCTGCTCTCCATCCCTGGTGGCCCTGCGTCCCTGCTGCCACCGCGGGGAGGGGAGCAGGGGGGGCAGCTCTGCTGCTGCCGCCGCCGATGACGACGCTCCAATAAAGTTTGGCTGAAATCTGAAGACAGGAGAACCACCCCACGTCTGTCCCATTCCTCCCCACCCCAGGGTCATCGTGGCATTGACCACGCCACCAGAGCAGCGTGATCCCCAGGGCTGGTCGCTGCCCTCTGCCACAGCCAGGGGTCCCCCATGGTGGGTTCACTGCGGGACCCCTCTCTCAGTGGCCCCAGGAGAGATGGGGACCAGAACAAGGGCAGAGACAGAGCTGCAAACACAACTGCTGGTTTATTTTTTTTAAACCCAAGAAGAACCCCTGGGGCTTCAGGGCACATCCCTGTGAACCAGGAACGGAGCGAGGAGCTGGGACGAAGGGGAGCTCCCCGCAGCCACTCTCCCACCACCCTCCAGTAAAACCAGCTCTCCCTTTTGCTGCACATAAAGGTCTGGGCAGGGCTAAAACTAAGCACCCCCCTCCTCCTCTATCTCCAAGAGAGAGGGTGGGACTGCACCAACATGTCCACACCACCTTGACCCGATGGCTCAGCACCACAAGCACCCCGATGCACCGGCACAACCCCCATCACCCCTCGCAACCCCGGCTGGTGAGGGGAGGGGGGGGGTGTCCATCCGCTCGCCCCGGCCCCTCCCCAGCGACTGAGTCGTAGCTGTCGATGAAGTCCTCCAGCTCCCGGAGGTGATGGATCCGGCCCTGGCGCAGGTTGGCCCTCAGCGCCAGCCCCAGCGCTGCCTCCATGGAGGGCTCCTTCTGCAGCAGCATTGTGGCCACCACCGCGATGGTCAGGCTGAACTGCTGGTACGACTGCAGGGGAGCAGCACGGGGTCACCCCAAAACCTCCCCACCAGCAGCGTGCAGCCTCCCCCATGGATACTTCCCCCCCCCCCCCCCCCGGCTGGTCCACGAACACCCCAACAGCATCCGAGCCCTTGCAAACCCCTTCTTGCCCAGAAGGGCCTTCCCCGGCAACCACCAGCACCAGGAGGGTTTTCTCCCCCGTGACCCCAAAAATGCCAAATTCACATCCCCCATCACGCACAAAGGGTCCCCGGGTGAGCCCCCCACCCTGCGGCTGGTCCCAGACCCCTGCGTGCCTCAGCTGGGGGCCACTGGGACTCACCAGCTCAATCTTCTCCTTCCTGGCGAGGACGGCAGCGGAGCGGAGGTCTGTGCTGGCCAGGGAGGGTGGCAGGAGTGTGGAGCAGAGCTGGTGCTGGCCGCCTGCAGCCTGGGCGGTGGAAAAGGCAAGGAAGAGTTAGGACTGGGCAAGGTTTGGGCCAAACTGGGGCTGCCAGTACCAGTTACTAGCCAGGAACTGGTCACCCTGTGGGGGGACCCACTGGGACCTTGGTTCCCCAGGGTGCTGGTGTGCAACCCTTCCCCTGGGTGCAAGAGCTGCCCCCAGCTCCCCCTGCTCCGTCCCAGCCCTGGCAGCATCGCTGTCGAGAGCCCCGCTAGCAGATTTCTCTTCCCCATTAGGCAGTAATTAAGCCGCCCCGCAATGCTCTCGTTTGCTTTGTTAAAGCTCGAGTCCTGGGGTCGTTCACGCTCCAGCACCCTCTCAAGCCTCTAGTTATTTTTTTGGCCTTTCTCCCAGCTGTCTCCCGTTGTATCGGCATCTCCGGCGCAGCCGGCACCGGGGCTGACATGGGCTCTGCCTCCGGACGAAGCAGCGCTTTAACCCCAGCCTGTACAATCCTGGGAGGCCGGAGGGATCCCACTCACCTGCTCCTGGGCCACGGCAGTATCCCTGAGCCCGGGGCACCTGCCCCACATGGAGACGCCTTGGGGAGAGCTCGGGGGAGCCGAAGCACCCTGAGCCCATACCGGCTCCGTCTCACCGGACCCAGGAGGGTGCTGGGGTCCCGGTGAGGCCTCCGGCGTGGTGCAGACATCGGAGCAGAGCTGGCTGGGCTGTGCATCGGGTTCTACGGCAGCTCCTGGTGGCACCTGTGAGTCTTCAGATGGCTGAAGGCCACCAAGAAGCTGTGGGAGAGAAAGCGGCTGGGGGGAAGGAGGGCAGCGGCTGCGCAGGACCCGGGGGGAGCCAGCGCTGCCAGCACAGCCCCCGCCTGCAGCAGTGGCCTCGATGGGCTCTCACCCAGCCGGGGGGGGGGGACACAAGCCACCGAGCTGCCCACCACGCGCCGAGACCCACCCCATCGTGAGGAGCTTCTCCCTCGGCTTCTCCAGCTCCACTCGCCGGACTCTGCTGTCCCGGGGAAGGCGGGCAGAGCTCGGCCTCCACCTCTGCGGCGGAGCCGGCCGCGGCGCAGACCATCTCGGCAGGCTCCGGAGGGGCTGTTGGACTGGGGGGATGTGACCCCTCACCTGCACCAGCCTCAGGGACCCTTTGGCTGCCCGGCTCTACCTGCGCAAAGCATCACATCCATGGCGAGGGCTGGCAACGCCGCCCAGGCAAGGGGAAAAAAAAAGGGGTTTGCAAAGGGGGCTGCAAGCTCCTGCCTCCCCCTTTTAGGTGGGAAGAGGAGATGCATTAGCTCATACCTCAAGGTGCTCCCCTGCCCCAGCAGAGCTCTCCTCCGGCGGGGCTGGCTCTGTTTTCAAAGCAGAGGGGTCTTGGCTGTGGCTGCCTGCAGGTTCCTGCTTGGCTCCTGGCTCGACCTGGGGACATGCAATGGTGTGAGGCCAGGACACGCGTCTGTCCCGGGGAGAAGAGCTGGGGGACGGGACGGACGGGGTGCCAAAACCCAAAGGAAACCACGGGGCTTTGCAGCCCTGGCGAAAAGTCAGGAAAATTTCCGTGCCTGGCAAAGAGACAGCAAGGTGAAGAGCAAAAAGGCTGGATGAGAGAGAGAAGGAAGACGTTACGCCAGCTGAAGAGACCCCCGAGCCAGCAACCTCCAGGGCTGCGAGCATCCCAGCCTTCCCCAGGAGAGGGGGCGCTCTCCTACCAGCATCGCTCCTGCTGCCTGCTCCGGCTCCGCAGCCTCTGTCGCAGCCTCTGTCGCAGCCGGACTTTTCCGAGCAGTGTCAGCCGAGCTGGGGGGCTCCGGGACCTTCCCACTCACTGCCGGTGGGCCCTGGGGGAACCCATGCCGGTCAGGGGCATGGCAGCACTGCACGGGGCTGAGACCGTGCAAACTCGGGTCGCTGCTGGGTGCTGGGATGGGAGGGGGACACACACACAGGTAAAACCCCCCAACCTGAGCTGTCTGATCCCTGTGCTGCGCAGAACACTTGCCCGAAGCAAGGGGCCGAGGAGGATCAGGGCACCGTGGCTGTACTTTGACTCTCTCTTGGCTCGGCCTGGCACGGTAAGAAGAGGACCTGAGGGGTGGCCGCCTCCCTGCGAAGCAAGGAACACAAGAGGAGCAACTCCTCGCTCTGCCCGACGCTGGCGAGGCGAGATGACGCGGGGGGGGGCGGGGGGTGTGCCCCCCACAAACCTCTGGAGGGCCAAGGGCAGGGGAAGCACTGAACGAAGGTTAACTCTCGGTAGGGACGGCGAAGGCGCCGGCAGCGTCTCTCCAGCAGGTGCCGGCAGGCGGAGGACCGGCAGCCACCCTGGAAGCCACCTCGCTCCCTGCAGGAACAAAGGCAGCCCCAAGGCCAGAGGATTTAGGCTGGAAAGGGTGAAGGGTGCAACCCCTTCCACCCTAAGCAGGGCTGCGTCACCCCTTGGCTGTGCACCGGAGCAGAGCCTGGCGCCGGCGCCCCCAGCTCAGCACCCCACGGTCCCCCTACACCCCTCGGCGCGGCACCCACCCTGGCAGGCCGGAGGGGGGCCGGGGTAGGTGCCTCTCAGTGAAGGATTCAGGCCAGGCAGAGCAGACCGACTCCTGCAGGGAAGGGGGTGGGTTTAGACACGGAGCAGGACGGGGGGGATGCTGCGACTGGAAAGCGGAGAAGCTGGGCTGCCACTGCTGCCAGTACCACGCAGGGAAACCTGTCCCCGTGCACTGTCCTGGTCACCAGAGCAGCGAATGGTCCCTGCCTCATTGCACCCACTCCCTGCCCTTGGTCCCGTGGCTGCTGTCACCCTCCCCGGCCCACCACCCCCTCTCACTGGGTGCCAAACCTCTCTGAAGCACTCCTCAGGTTCTTGGTGGCCTTCTCTGTCATCCCAAGGGGGCGGTGGGCGACAGTCATAGGGTGCCCCTCTCCAGTCCTCCTCGTTCCCAGGGAAGTCGGCAGGGCCAGGAAAAGGTCTGGGGTCCCGGGGACCGGGCTGCAACACCAAATCGATGACAGTGAGGACGGTGGCATGCCGGGGGTAGCCATACAGCTGTCACCTTCCCTGACCCATCTTCTCCTCACCGGGTGCCAGTCCTCAGGTCCTCGGTTGGCTTCTCTGTCATCCCAAGGGGGCGGTGGGCGACAGTCATAGGGTGCTCCTCTCCAGTCCTCCTCATTCCCACGGATGTCGGCAGGGCCAGGAAAAGGTCTGGGGTCCCGGGGATCGGGCTGCAACACCAAATCGATGACAGTGAGGACGGTGGCACGCTGGGGGTAGCCATACAGCTGTCACCTTCCCTGACCCATCTTCTCCTCACCGGGTGCCAGTCCTCAGGTCCTCGGTTGGCTTCTCTGTCATCCCAAGGGGGTGGCGGGGAACAGTCATAGGGTGCTCCTCTCCAGTCCTCCTCGTTCCCAGGGAAGTCGACAGGGCCAGGGAAGGGTCTGAGGTCCCGGGGACCAGGCTGCAACACCAAATTGATGACAGTGAGGACGGTGGCACGCTGGGGGTAGCCATACAGCTGTCACCTTCCCTGACCCATCTTCTCCTCACCGGGTGCCAGTCCTCAGGTCCTCGGTTGGCTTCTCTGTCATCCCAAGGAGGTGGCGGGGGACGGTTATAAGGTGTCCTTCTCCTGTCTTCCTCACTCCCAGGAAAGTCGGCAGGGCCAGGGAAGGGTCTGGGTTCCCAGGGACGGGGCTGCAATGGCAAATCACCGACGGTGAGGATGGCAGCCGGCTGGCGCATTTTGGTTTTGCTGTGGTTCCCCCTCCCCACCACGGATGTGTAGGTGAACCCCGACAATGCCATCCCCCCTCACTGCATGGCCTCTCCCACGCTGGTGCTCCCAGGGTGGCTTGTCCCAGCTGTCCTGAGGGCCGTGGGCATGGGGCAGCGGTGGTCCAGCCTGTGTAGAGGACACAGAGAGATGAAAGCAGGACGAGACCCTCACCTTGCACCAGCTGGATGCTGAAGAGGGACAGGGAGCCAGGAGCCCACTCGCTCTCCTCTCCCAGCCAAGGTCCCAGACGATTCCCAATCCTTCCTCACACCACACTCTCCTGGCTCCTTGGCATCCCGAGCGATGGAGCAGTGGGCACCCATCCTTGCCCCCTAAAACTCCTCTGATCCCAACCACGCTGGCAGCCCCACCAGTGTAGCAGCAGGAAGGTCACAAAACCACCTACCTCCCTGGGGACGCCCCTCCTGCAGCCCCGCGGTGGGAACATCTTGCCAAAAAGTTCGTCCTGGCCCTGGTTCCAGGGTGGAGAAGGCTCCCGGGAGGTCAGCACCCAGCTGCGAAGGGAGAGGCATGGGTGAACACGTCCCACAGAATGTCACTGCTGGCTTGGGGACAGCTGTTGGCCACATGCCCTCCCCGCCCCCGAGCGTTGGGTCACCTCCAAAGCCACACGGCATCGCCACCAGCGAGGACCCGCAAGGAGATGGGCGAGCTGGCCGCTGCACGGACCCGCTCCCCGGTTCCAGGAGGGGACACGGGTCCTGGGCAATGCCGGGGCTGCTCCTTTGGCACTGGGCAACCCTTAACATCCCAGCCCAAACTGGTTCCCCTTGTCAGCCCGAACCTCTGCTTGCTCACAGCCATGGCTCCATCGCCCTGTGCAAACCCCACGGGTCACAGCACCCAGAGGCACCACCCTGCTATTGTCCCACGGGATCCTGGCCCAGCCACTCTCCCTGCCCGGTGCCCAGGGCTTGGACAAGCCGCCCGCCGGGTGCCCCTGGCCAGCCTGGCACTGCCGTGGGGTCCAAACCCCACTCCAGGCTGTGTCCCTGGTACCTGTGCTGCTCCCCAGCACAGGCACGGTTTGGGGTCTCCATAGGGGTGAGGGGCTCAAACCCTGCGGATGGGAAGCTCAGGGGTCAGGGTGCACGGCAGGTGATGCTGTCCCAGCGAGCAGGGGATGCTCTGACCCGAAAGGGTCACTGGGCACCCACAGCCACCAGTTAACAGCCCCGACCCAGGCTGGCAGGAGTTAACGGCAGCACAGGCAGCGCCGTCTCACAGATCAGCAGGGACCCTGCTAGGTCGAGTACCGGAGTAAAACAGAGAGAAAAAGAACAATTTTGCCCCCAGATCGAGGTTTTTACCTGGCAGATCAGTCCTAGGAGGCGCTGGAAAGCAGCTCACCCACCCGGCATGACTGATGAAAGAGACTCCTGCACCCCAGCCCAAGAAGCCCCCCACCCCCTGCATTTCCTGACGACAAACCAACGGCAAACAATTACTGGGTGCAGCCAGGTGCTAACTGCCCCCTCCGGGAGCTTCCTTGGAGCCCTCCCCAGAGCATTTGATTTCCCTTCCCTGAAAGCCAAGCTGCCAGAGCCCCCAGGAGCTTTTAACTCCTGTCTGCAGCGCGTCTCCTTACCCTGCTTTCAGCTGCTGATAATAAACCCGCGTTGAATGAGGGAAGCACAGACGACGGACACCCCCCCTCCCCGCCTCATTTCCCGAGGGCTGCGCACACCCCAGGCAGCACCTCCGCTCAAACCGACCTCTGATAACCGGGGGCAGCCAAATTCCTCCTGTAACGGGTAACTACTGGTAGTTTGTTGATCAAAGGCAGTTGAGCGAGAAGAACAAACTCTTTGTATGGAGAGGAAGATATTGTGAAACGTTAAACCTCAATGTTATGTTCCTATGTTATAGCAAGAGCACAGCTAACCCCAAGTTTGAACAAGCCTGGAGGGGTCACGTAGACGGAAGAAGCTGGAGGTTTCGAAAAGCCTGGAGAATCAGCCGCCACGAAGATAAAAGGGGCCCCTCAGCTCGCCTGAATTTGCGAGCCGTAGGTGAAGCTGCGACTTCCCACGGCCGCCCAGCGCTGCTTTGCTTTCCTACCTTAATCGATTGGAAATAAATTTATTCCCGTGTCGATTGACTCTTAATTTGACTATAACAAATTTGGTGCCGTGACTCGGATCCAGACTGCTAACTCGGAACTCAACTCTGGGAAGGCGCCCCATCCCATTTTCAGATGGTCCCAGGGAGGGATCCGACTTATCTCACCTGGATTTTCCGAACTGAGATAGGAAAGCCAAAGAAAAAGAAAAACTGCAGTTCCCCACCCTGTAACCCCGTAAATTTTGTGCACAAAGAGCCGGATGAAGACCCCAGGAGAGGGTAAGTATATTGCGGATTCCATTCGGTCGGGGATTTTGGGTACCCGGGGTGTGAGTGATTGAGACATCCTTCGGATGAAACGAGTGTGGACCCCCGAGTAGTGCGGTTCTCATTGTCCGTGAGGGTGTGAGCCACGAACGGAGGGAGCGAGTGAATTTGTGAGAGAAGAAGGCACCTTCAGAAGATGGGGCAGAAGAAGAATAAGGCTTCTGCTACCATGCAGGGTAGTAAGGGAGGGCTACCCGAGATACCTCCAGACAGTCCCCTAAGGTTAATGATCAGGTATTGGAATGATTTCCCTTCCCGAAAGGGGAAATCCAGAGAAAAGATGGTCCACTATTGCATGGAAGTCTGGGGAGGAAAGCAAGTTAGAAAGGATCTATATTGGCCCATTTACGGATCCTCCAAGGATTGGAGATGTCAACAATTAAATATATACGTAAACAATAAGCAACCATTCAATAAGGAAGAGAGTGAATATGCCTTTTTGTGGATCTTAGGGACCACTCAAGCGGCTAATTTATACCCCTTGAAAGAAAAGATGGAGGGATTTTTTTAAGGAAGATTAAGGGGGTCAGGGGCTCTATTTGCTGGGGACCCCTAAAATTGCCGAGCCCTTGATAAAATTGAAATTGCGTCCTCAGCATGAGGTGTTCGAATTCCTTGTGGATTCGGGTGCCGAAAGATCAACCATCCGAAAGTTACCATCGGGATGCGTTGAATCAAGTGATAAACTCCAAGGAATTGGTGCGAAAGGGGAACCTTTCAAGGCGCCTCTGATAAAAGATGTAATAATAGAAACTCCAAACAAATATGGATTAGGAACATTCTTATTGTTACCGGAAGCCGAGTATAATCTTTTGGGGCGAGATCTGATGGTGAAATTAGGGATCAGTTTGGGGATAGGTCAAGAAAAACTGCAAGTGAAATTATGCCTATGAACTGCAGAGGATGAGGCTGAAATTAATCCAGAGACATGGTATAGCCCAGAGTCAGCGGGGAGATTGACTATCAAGCCCATCACAATTTCTATAAAAAACCTCGGACCGACCAATTAGAATTAAACAATACCCTATATCCAGAGAAGGGAAAGAAGGATTGCAACCGATAGTGGAGAGGCTTCTAACCCAGGGACTCCTAGAACCTCGTATGTCCCCTCATAATACTCCCATATTACCTGTGAAGAAATCAGACGGATCATACCGATTAGTACGAGATTTGAGAGCAGTAAACGAACGCACTATTGCCCGGTTCCCGGTGGTGGCTAATCCACACCCTATACTTAACCGATTGAGCCCGGATTACAAGTGGTATAGTGTTATAGATTTAAAAGATGCCTTTTGGGCCTGTCCTTTGGGGGAGGGATGCAGGGACTATTTCGCTTTCGAGTGGGAAGACCCCCGTACCCATAGGAAACAACAACTGCGTTGGACTGTGTTGCCTCAGGGATTCACTGAGTCCCCAAATTTGTTCGGACAGGCTTTGGAACAATCGCTAGAATCTTATGAATTAGACCCAGGATTAATTTTGATACAAGATGTAGACGATTTGTTGACTGCTGGAAAAACCCAGGAAGAAGTTAGGAAGGAGAGCATCAAATTACTCAACTTCTTGGGCCTCAAGGGATTAAAAGTTTCTAAATCCAAATTGCAATTCACGGAGGAGGAGGTAAAGCGTTTAGGTCATTGGCTCACGGAAGGACACAAAAAAATTAGACCCAGAAAGGGTGAAGGGAATCTTGTCTCTAACAGCACCCACCAATAAAAGACAGATAAGGCAACTATTGGGATTATTAGGATACTGTCGGCAATGGATAGAAAATTATAGTAGCAAAGTAAAATTTTTATACGAAAAATTAACCAAAAGTGGGTTGGCAAAATGGACCCCTGAGGATGAAAAACATTGGGAGGAATTGAAAAGAAATTTGACAGAAGCACCTGTCCTCAGTTTACCCGATACCCGCAAACCCTTTCCACTTTTTGTTAATGTGGATAATGGAACAGTTTATGGGGTTCTGACCCAAGGGTGGGCGGGGCAGAGAAAGCCTGTAGGATATTATTCTAAAATACTGGACCCTGTAAGCCGCGGATGGCCCACTTGCCTGCAGGCAATAGTGGCCACTGCGTTACTAGTAGAAGAAGTTGAGAAAGTCATCTTGGGAGGGGAGCTAAAGGTGTACACCCCCTATAACATCCGAGGGGTGTTGCAACAACGAGCTGATAAGTGGCTTACAGATAGTCGATTACTAAAATATGAGGGAATTCTAGTTAACTCCCCGAGATTAGAAATGGAAACTACCTCAATTCAGAATCCTGCTCAATTTTTATATGGGGAACCTAAAGAGGACCTAACACATGATTGCCTCCAGTTAGTAAATTTACCCTTTGAAAGAATACAGGTGGATTTTACTGAATTACTGAAAGTGGGGAGATATCCGCATTTATTAGTCCTGGTTGACCACCTTACACACTTTGTGGAGGCTTTTCTGGTAGTAAGGGCTACTGCAAAAAGTCATTAAAATTCTCTTGGGAGAAATTATTCCCAGATATGGGGCTATTGCAGTAATAGACTCAGACCGAGGCCCACATTTCACGTCTAAAATAATCAAAGGAACGGCTGAGTTATTTGGCACGAAGTGGGAATACCACACTCCCTGACACCCGCAGAGCCCCGGGAAAGTAGAAAGAATGAATGGGGAAATAAAGAAACATCTAACTAAGCTTATGATAGAGACTAGGATGAATTGGGTTAAGTGTCTACCATTGGCTTCGCTTTACATTAGAACTCAACCACGGACAGATACTGGTATATCCCCCTTTGAAATGTTACACGGGATGCCGTACGACTTTGGAGTATTGATAGAACATCCAAAGGTCGAAGATAAAATCTTAACAGAATACATTTTAGAACTCACCAAGAGGAGACAAGAGCTAAGGAAAAAGGGCTTGGTGGTACAGAGACCTCCCTTGGATCTCTCTATACACCGAATCCAGCCTGGAGACCAGGTACTAGTCAAGACCTGGAAGGAAGCCTCCCTGACACCTCATTGGGAAGGACCCGTTGTTGTTTTACTCACCACAGATACTGCTGTACGGACAGCGGAGAAAGGATGGACTCATGCCAGCAGAATTAAGGGACCCATCTTCCCTAAAGAGTGGCCTGTGATGTCAGAACCGGGAGACTTACGGATAAGTAAAAGAAAACCAGTAGATGAGTCACTCCAGAAGGGAAGTAAGGAGTAGCCTATATCAATGGTTTGAGATCCCACCTGGGGATACTCTGCGAAAGGTCTATTTTGCACCCTGGAAAGAAGAAAGGATACCTGACCAGACTGGGGGAAGTGGATGATATGAACTAACTGGGACCCCTCAGGTTTTCCCCTTTTGCTGTGAAACAGAGACTGAAATACCGGAAACACCCGGGATAGAACATTTGTGGGGATTTCCTTGTATAAAACATCCTACTTCTGGACACTTAGGGTGGGTGGTTCGCCAATGTCTAAATTGTAGCACAGAATGGTCCTGTGTCTCATTTAAGAGACAGCCCTATTGCATGAGATGTCGCAATAATCTGGTATATCCTGGGGAATCAAGGGACCAAGCGAAAATTCGCGAATTGTTTTGTGGGTGGGAATTATTAGTACCCGAGACCTGGGAAATATATGAAAAAGATTGGTACAGGGTTCTAAGACAGTGTGCTGCGAAAGTTGCTTGGAAACGGGCCCAACAGCAAAATAGGTGGAAATACATGTAACTGCTGGCCATAAGACTCCCCTGAAGACTACCTACTGCTGCCGAGAAGATACCCATATCCCGTTGCTCTCCGCAAAAGAGTAGACGTGGAAGGCAGAGAGGTACCAATGGTGGGGAAAACGAAGGCTGCAGCCCCTTTGATGGCATTATTGACTGCCTTATTGATTCCCATAAGCTTGGGGAAGCCACACCAACCCTTTAATTGGACCTTAACTCGTTGGGAGGACACAGCTCTGCTCAAGTTCAACGTAACCGCAGGAGCACCCAGGTTTGTGACATCTCTATGCCAGGTTGTCCCTATAAGTCCTTGTCTAAACCAACTCGGCTATTATCTTTGTCCAAATTCCAATCCCGGAAAAAGCTACTGCCAACTACCCTGGTCACTACCATTGCGGTTATTGGGGCTGTGAAACCATAGCATCATCATGGCAGGTCCAGAGCCCGGATAAGTTTTTAAAATCAAAATGGGGTCCTGAGAGCTGTGGACCGCCACCTCGACACGATAGTGTGGGGGGGGTGGTAGGGAGAAGCAATTGTCACAACATAATTTTAGAAGTTCTTCAACCCGAAGACTCGGGGTGGCTCACTGGTAGAACCTGGGGTGTAAGATATTGGGAACCGGGAAAAGACAGGGGAGGACATATACTAATTAAGAAGCAGGAAATAAGACCATCACAAACAATAGGGCCTAACCGAATTATGAAGAACGGAGAGGGGAAATCAAGACAGCTAAAGCAAGAGAATAATACTACTTCACTCCCCGTTACTTCTGGGGTGTACCCAACGCCGACAAAGGGGATGGAGGGGTCAGAGGAGGAAGGTGAGCCTTTGTGGGCAGTAATGCAGGCAGCATACAAGGCCTTGAACAACACAAACCCAAATTTTACTGCCTCTTGCTGGCTATGCTATGATACAAAACCTCCCTTCTACGAGGGCATAGCTTTACCTTCCCCTTTTCATACCTCAAACGAGGACAGCCCCTCCCAGTGTAACTGGAGGCAACGAAAGACAGGGATAACCCTCCAACAGGTACGGGGACACGGGCAATGTATAGGAAATACCTCAGGACGGAGGAGAGACTTGTGCAGTAATCAGACACAGAATATCACCGAGAAATGGGTCATACCTCGCCCAGGGGCATGGTGGATATGCGAAAAAACAGGGCTGACACCATGTCTGCCTGCCGCTGTTTTGAAAAATGGCTCTGAGTTCTGTGTGCAAGTGTCCGTGGTACCGAGGATTCTTTTACATGGGGAGGAGACTATGTACCGGCATTGGTACAACCGGGAGCATAGCCACAAGAAAAGAGAGCTCCTAACTGCCGTTACTCTTGCAACTTTGATGGGTTTGGGGGTTGTAGGAACGGCAACTGGGGCAGTCTCTCTAGTGAACCAACAACAGGGCCTGACATCACTCAGGGCAGCGGTGGATGAGGACTTAGAGAGGATAGAGAAATCCATTTCCTACTCAGAAAAATCTTCAACCTCCCTGTCCGAGGTGGTGTTACAAAACAGAAGAGGATTGGATCTCCTGTTTTTACAACAAGGAGGATTATGCGCAGCTTTGGGAGAGGAATGCTGTTTTTATGCGGGCCATACAGGGGTCGTGAGGGACTCTTTGGCCAAAGTCAGGGAGGGATTGGAAAAGAGAAAACGGGAGCGTGAGGCCCAACAGTCATGGTATGAGAACTGGTTTAATCAATCACCTTGGTTAACCACATTAATATCAACACTAGCGGGTCCGCTTGTAACGCTCTTGTTGGCATTGACCATAGGACCTTGTATCATCAATAAATTCGTGACTTTTGTTAAAAATAGGGTGGAGAAGGTACAACTGATGGTAGTAAGACAACCAGACCTGGAAACGGAAATAATACCTGAAGAACACCCGGATTTGGATGCGGCTCGGGGAGTATTGATACGCTTTGATCAACAAACTATCTGTGAATAAAAGAAAAGGGGGGAATTGTAACGGGTAACTACTGATAATTTGTTGATCAAAGGCAGTTGAGCGGGGAAGAACAAACTCTTTGTGTTAGAGGAAGATTCTGTGAAACGTTAAACCTCAATGTTATCGCAAGAGCACAGCTAACCGCAAGTTTGAGTAAGCCTGGAGGGGCCACGTAGACGGAAGAAGCTGGAGGTTTCGAAATCAGCCGCCACGAAGATAAAAGGGGCCCCTCAGCTCGCCTGAATTTGCGAGCCGTAGGTGAAGCTGCGACTTCCCACGGCTGCCCAGCGCTGCTTTGCTTTCCTACCTTAATCGATTGGAAATAAATTTATTCCCGTGTCAATTGACTCTTAATTTGACTATAACAGCCTTGTGCCAGGGGATGTGGAGGCGCAGCGCCCACCCCCCCCCCCCCCTCGGGGCCCTGCAGGGACAAGGAGGCGAAGGAGAAGGGTGAGAGGGTCTAGAGAGCGGGGTGGCCCCGGCAGGACAGGGCCCAGCAGGAAGGGACGCTGCCATCGCACCCACCTTTGCCAACGCCGGGAGGCCGAGGAGCAGCGTGCCCAGCGCTCCGCTCACCGGGCATGGCTGGCTCTGGCACCGGGGCGGCCGGGAGGCCGCGGTTCAGCGCCGCCAAGTTCACCAAGAGCTGCCCAGGGCCGCCGGGCCGCCTCCGTTCACCCTCTAGGACCGCAGCCAGGTTTGATCCCCGCTCACAGCATCGCCATCCCCCAGCAGCCCCAGGGACGGAGCTCGCTGCAGCTCAGGGGGGTTCCCAAACCCGTCGCCGGTCCGGCGCATCGCCTCCTGGTGCAGCCAGGCGCTGGGCACCTCTGCCAGGCACCTCCAGCGTCTCCTCCTCCCCATTTCCCTGCCTTCCCACCGGGAATGGCACCAGCCCGAAGTGCTAGGACAAGGTACAGACATGTCGCTCTGCCCCGCGACGAGACACATCACCTTCCCGATGCCCAACGAACATCTGCGTCGTGTCAGGGTCTGACAGCAGCAGCGGGAGGTTGTCCTGGGGGCTGGGACCGCCTTGATAACAAGCTGGTCTGAACTGGTCTGCCCAGCAGTGTCCTCCCATCACGGGAGTGTGGAGCGTCTGTGACCTTGCAGGAATGCAGGAGGAGATAAGGGAGAAGAGGGAGGCTTGGGGGGAGCTCGCTGCCAAATCTCAGCAACCGAGGAGATAAACGGGAAAGCCCAAAGCCTGAGGTGGAGTAAAATCCTTCAAAGACGGGCAAAGGAGCGGTGCTGTTGGCGGGGATGGGGCAGCCCATTGCCCATCAGAGCTGGCTGCTTCTCAGCGCTGCTCCCACCGGGCAGATAACACACAGCTTTCCAGCTGGCCCGGTAATTACAGTCCTTAATAGCTATAAATCAATTAACTAACTGGGTGGCTCAATTAGCTCTGTGGGATTTGGGAAAGGCGTACAACAGCAGGGACAAACGTGGCTGCAGGCTGGATGGCCGGTGTCGCGGTACGTCCCCCTCGAGAGCCGAGCGGCTCCGTAAGCCTGTGGCTCCTTGGCTGGTGCATGTGTCCTCATCAGAGCCTGGCTTGGTGACCGGGGTGTCCCCAAAGAGGAGGGTAACCCGCTCTCAGGGAGCAGGGAAATAGGAGTGACGGGAAAGCTGTGCTAATGGCTAGAACTTCTGTGTGAGGATAAGCCGCTCTGACTGCTAAAAGCTGTATAATAACAATAAAGCTCTCGTTGTAACTACAGCCCTGTGGCCAGTTCTCCTTCCCCAAAGGCTCCTTAAGAGACCCTGCCCACCCCCGTAGCATCAGGTGACACACAGAACACCCCAAAACGCGCAAACCATGCTGGGTTTGGAGCTTTGTAGTGAACGCCTCTGCTTGGGCCAAGTTACTTCAGCAGCTCTCAGTCCCACAAGCCGCTTTTTCCAGGTACAAGAGCTCGGGAGCAGGATAATACAAGAGCTGGGGCAAGTCCGAGCCCCATCTTGGTGCACAAACACACGGAAACACCCCGGATCTGGTCCCAGCTCGCCCAGCAAACGCCCTGTCCCACTGGTAACGAGCCGTCACGGTGACCCCGGCTGCTCTGTCCTGGATTGTTTGATGTGGAACCACGTGGGCTCGGCAATATATAATCTGTGGTAAAGAGCGTGGAAATCGAGGCAGGGACGGCCGCAATTACCGTGATTAGTACCAGGGCACCAAGAAAAGGTGATGGACGCCCAGGTCAGCGCCAGTGCGGGGTGCCCTGGCGGCGGGTGCACACGTGAGGCTTAACGGCGCGTTTTGCTGTTGGGAAGTCCCCTCCTGATGGAAACCGGGGAAGGTGGCGATGCCTTGGGGTGGCTGAGAGGTGGGTTTTTTCCCCCCAAAAAAGCCACAAAGCGGCTGCCAAGAGAGGAGGAGGAGGTTTGGGAAAGGAACCAGAGCGGGAAAGCAGGGAGGAGGGAGCCGAAGGGAGGATTTGGGACCAAGGCCCAGAACGAAGGTTCAGGGACAAGCAAGGGGGGGGGCAGAGGAGAGACCTCTTCCAAAGGCCACCCTGCCCTTCACCACTTACTGTGACCCTCGGGGTGCCACCACGGCGGGGGTTACCACCCTCCCGGCTCCGGGATCCGACACCTGCCTGGAAAACGGCACAGTCAGGTGGGGGGAGCGGTACCCGGGGGGTTCCCACACATGGGAACCCCCGTGTCTTACCCCCATCCCCCTCAACCTCCCCACCGCCCCCGCTGCCCGCTGTGCAAACCGGGCTCCCCGGTCCCACCGTGCGGGGCTCAGCCCGGGGGGGGGTGGTGGGGGGGGGAGGGATATGGGGGGTGTGTTATCCCCGGGGGTTCACCTGGCGGTATAGCGGGGGAGCGCGCGGGGCCGCCGCTGCTTTGGGGGGTTATTCGGAGCGGGCAGCCCCCGGTAACCGCAACCTGCCCGATGTGCGGGGGAACGGGGGTACTATACGGCGGCGGGAAATGGGGGGGGGGGGGGGGCGGGCGGTATACCGGGCCGCGCCGTGATGGTGGCGGCGCGGCCGCGGCGCGGCGGAAGTGACGGCATCGCGCGGCGGCGGAGGAGCAGGGGCAGAGGCGGCGAGGAGGCGGCATGGCGGCGGCGGCGGCGGCGGCGGCGGGAGCGGCGGGAGGGCCGGGGGTGGCGCCGCTGGGGCTGCGCGGGTGGTTGCGGAGCGCCTACCGCTTCGCCACCGACCGGAACGACTTCCGCAGGTCGGTGGCGCCGGGCGGGAGCGGGACCGGGCCGCGGGAGGGACCGGGAGGGACGGACGGACGGACGGAGGGAACCAGCTCGGCCGGTTTCTCTTCCAGGAACCTACTGGTCAACCTGGGGCTCTTCGCCGCTGGAGTCTGGGTCGCTCGGAACCTGACGGATATCGACCTGATGGCGCCGCAGCCCGTCCCGTAGCGGCGGTGAGTCCCCGGGGAGCGGCGGGGCCGAGCGGGAGCTGCTGCGCTCGGCTGTAAAACGTGTCTCCGGCCAGCGGGGTGTGCGGCCAGAAGCACCACCCCCTCCCCAAAGCGTGTCCCCGGGCAGGGGGTGTCACCAAAGAAAAGAGAAGGAGGTTCAAGAGGGACTAAACCCCGAGCAGGCCGGGAGGACTGAAGCCTGGAGCCAATCTGGTTTATACGGAGTCGCAAAGCCGCGTTAAGCTGCTGTACAGCGGTGGACGAGACCCGAAACAACCTTGTTTTAACTGCTTAAATCCTGACGATACTCGAAACAACCTTGTTTTAACTCTGCTTAAATCCTGACCAGACTCGAAACAACCTTGTTTTAACTCTGCTTAAATCCTGACCAGACTCGAAACAACCTTGTTTTAACTCTGCTTAAATCCTGACCAGACTCGAAACAACCTTGTTTTAACTCTGCTTAAATCCTGACCAGACCCGAAACAACCTTGTTTTAACTCTGCTTAAATCCTGACGATACTCGAAACAACCTTGTTTTAACTCTGCTTAAATCCTGACGAGACCTGAAACAACCTTGTTTTAACTCTGCTTAAATCCTGATGAGACTTGAAACAACCTTGTTTTAACTCTGCTTAAATCCTGACCTAGGAAAGAAACGGCTGCACGGGAGAAGAGCTGCCCCCCGCACACGAGGACCAGAAGAAGAGATGGGTCCGGCCGGTGGCAGCCCCGGGAGCACGTCCTGTTCTCCTTCTCTGCAGAGCTGCCACTCGCCCGGCCAAGGTGTCAGACTTGAAGCAGTGACAATCGGGGGGGGGTGGGGGGGGGGGCTTTTACGTGTGAGAGGGAAAATTTAGTTTCAATTCATTCCATTCAACGAGAATAGTTTTCTCAAGGATGCGAAGCCATTGCGCGTGGAATTTTCTTCTGTACCCCCATCTAGATGTTTATTAAAGTATGTAGAATAATGACATAGCCCACTGGAATTTCAGGGTTTTTTTTTTAATAAGAAACTTCAGCTTACAAAAACAAGGTGTAAAAAGAGTAAAGATTTACAAAAAAATCATAAAAACATGATTTATATTTTACACCCGAAAGACAAAGGAACGAGCCCAGTCCTGGGCTGTAAGCAGGACCCTTCCGCTACTTTTTTTAAAGGAAAAACCGAAACTGTGACAAGCCCTAGGTAAACTCTAACCACCAGAAGGTTTCCTGGGTAACGTCCGGATGAGACAGATAAAGCTGGGACACTTACTGGAAAGGAATGATGACTGTGTGTGGGAAGAAGCAGCCATTTGGTGTTGCATAGCATTTCAGTGCCCGGGACTGAGGCTGCAGCTCGCCCTTACCGACCTTAGAGTCCGGCTGCGGGTGGTGACGCTGTTTGGGGGACAGAAAGCACCACGTGAGGCTGACGTGGGAGCCACGGCTGCGATTGACCAGGCTGAACGACAGCTCCTCGGGAGCTGCCACGTGCAGAGCCGAGTAACCTCCCAGCCCTCCGCGATACGGCAGCAGGACTGCACCGTGGCTTCAGATTCTTTGGACAGTTACACACGGGGGTTTTAGTTTAAGACATTCTTCTGAAGTAGCGCTGCCTCCGCGTTCTGTGACTGAGAACTGCCCCCTGACCTGCCCCAGAGACAAACTCATTCCACTGCCGCTGCAGATTCTTAAAAATGTTGTTTTCCAAGCTGGTATGAGGAGAAACGAAGTTGGTTTGAAGTGTGGATAATCCAAGCTACGCAGAAACAGCTTCTGCAGGAAGAGGGGATTAATTTGGACGTTTTAAGTCATTTTATAGTTAATCTTAGTTTTGATTTAGAACCCACTAATCTCCTCCCGAGGTCTGGGTTCAGGCAGGGGGCAGTTCGTGCAGTTCAGTACGTAAGGCTGCCATCGGTGACTTACTGGATGTTGTCTTAACAAACCTTGACTAAAATAAAAGCTGCTGAACCTGCGATTAGGAGCGGGGCGCTTGCACCGAGCTGCGAGACGGCTGGACAGATTGCCAGCAACGCTCGGTCATTAATTGGATTCTCTTGTCACTTGCTGCTGCCTGGTGGTGCCCTTGAAGCAAAGGCAGTCTCGTTCATGAGCCCAGCGTGGTGTCCATCAGCTTAAGTCATTAGTGACGCAAGTACCAGAAACTTGAAGTGGAAACGAGCGGCTGTTTGGACTTAAAAACCCCACAGAAGTCACTGAAAAATTGGAAAACGCACCCAAAGCTCCAGCCTGGCCCAGGAAAGTGCCGCAGCGTTTCACTGCCGTTTTCACAGGGATTTCACAGGGGATTTTACTGGGAGGGAAAACTGCTCATCTTCTACCCAGCCTCTGCCAACAGCACCCTTCCGGCAACCTTCACTTGGAGCGGGATTAACTTGTCTAAAGTGCTGAAGATCAGCTTTAATTCTGCCCTTACCCAAGTCAAGAGTGAAGCTTCCAGGGCATTCGCAGCAGCGGGGTCTCCCCAGGAGAGTCCTGCCCAAGCCCATCACACCCTAAGGGAGCTCGCCCAGGCAGCCTCCTCTTGGAGCAGCTGTCTGAAGTTTCTAAGCTGTGTTTTAAGTTTCTTTTATGGACAGGCAGGCCTGTAAAAAAAAGTTTTGCTGGAAACAAACTGAGCCGCTTGTTCCTTGCCTGTAAACTGCTCATTAGATGGGTAGAAGGCTGTGGCTTAAAGAGTTTGTGACTGCTTAACCCAAGCTGAAGTTAAGCAGGGAAAAAAAATAGGACCTAATTCTCTTTTATGTGGGCTCCAGGTCACCAGTGGTGAGTTACTGTAGTTACAGAACTGATAAAGTAGGTGAAAACTTGGTTTCCACATGGAAATACGCGGTTCATCTTGTAGCAGCAGGAACTAGCCGTGAGGGCCAGGCCTAGCAATGCCATTTCATAAACGTCAGGAGAGCGAAGCTGACACTGGCTGTGAAAATGCCCTTCCCAGGGGCCAAACGCTACGCTGCCTGCACAGGAGAAGGAGCCTCCCGGGTGGTTATCCCAATTCCTCAGCTACTGATTCCCCTCAGCGGTGCACCACGAGCCTGTGGTGACGGTATCCCGGTGCACAGCGCCAGCCTGCCCGTGCTGGCGGACATCCTTTAACCTCGTCCAGCCCCCAGCGCGGCACGGGTTCGTGCTAACGCGGCTGTGGCAGCACAAGCGATCCCCACGGTGCGGGTAGGGTTATCTGCAGAAATAAGGCTGAACCCCTGCCCACGCTGAAGGGATGTGATTGTTCCTCTTTAGCGGCAGCAACAGTGAGAAGCCCCACGCGCCCCGAGACGCCGTGCTCCCCCAGAAAGCGGCTCTAAAAGCAGGAACAGAAACGAGGAGGCCTTCACTCCAGGGTCCACCAAGTCCTGGTTTGACAAGTCAGGGCGCAGCACTTGAGTATGGTAAAAAAAACAACAAAAAAATCAAATTCACCACCTGCCACCTCTATTGGAAGTGTGTTATCGGGACTAAAAATGACAAATCAAATGAGGTGAAGTCATCAACTGTACCACCTCCTTTCTCACTTCGTTACGCAAAGCATTTACAGTGACGTTGTGGGCTTTAAGTAGGCAGCTCCTTTATAAAACTTGAGAATTTGGGGTACTGTTCCTTAGGAACTGTAATATCTCATGGGAAAGCACCATTCGTTTTGCCAGGATGAGGCGACTGACCAGAGAAAGTTTTCGCCACAAAACCAGCAGGAGGTTGCTGCTAACGAGACCGCGCTTGGGGTTTGCAATGGCTCTGCCTGCGAAACACGCCACCCTCTAACACACCAGGTCCCCTTGTCAGACGCTTCTTGTCTCTTCTAAACTTCGATCACAGCTTAGGGCTGTGGTTGGCGCTTGGCTGGGCTTTTACCGGTCGTTTCATTCATCCCAACTCCTTCCCCACCCCGCATCAGCAGCACGGCAGCTCAGGAAGAGCCCTGAGGGTACAGCGCTGTGCTGTAGCTGCAGTGCAGTCTGTAACACGCACAAGCTTCAGAACAATAAAGAGTTAACAGTGGTTAAAGTCCATCGTGGGCCCTCTGGGCTGGTCTTTTTTTTCTGTCTTTTTCTCGCCCTTTTTTATTGCAAAGCTCATTGTGAACACTTAAGAACCCTTTTGAAAGAGTTTTGGCCCACCGTCCTCGAAACACGTCCTCGAAACACGTGGAACCCATACACACCCGGGCAAAATAAAAACCAGCACAACAGCGGGAGCAGCCTAAAGACATACCCCTCCAATCAACTAAGACAAACAATCACGAGTTGGCGCAGGTAACTACCGTCTGCAGCTTCTGATCATTCAAACATGGGGGTTTGTCAGTGTAGAAGCTTGCTGGAACGGGAGTTCCCATAGCTAGAATTCATATTCCCCTCGGCAATAAACGGGTATCAATGTTAATGTCGCAGGCACCAAAAACCCCACTGAATGGAGGTTTTCTGTTCCCACTCAATCCTCGGCCGAAGCCCGCCCTATCGGATCTCAAACCTGCCGAAGGGATCGGCCTCGTTCAGAGCTGGGGGCTGGGTTTCACGATGTCCTTCGATGAAGGGACACTCGGCCACCTATCACAACTGTACCTGTCGCATAGGACACACCACAGGCGTTCCCAGAGCTCACGGTTTGCTCATGTTTGGAAGCAGTTGCGAGGCTGCTGAGAGGAAACCTGTGCAAACACTGCCATGACAATGGGAACTGTTTTTTTTTTTTGTTTTTTTTTTTTGCTTTTCTAACCATTAGGTTTGTAACAGAAGGTGCTTCCCAAAGCTACAGCTACTCTAGCAAAAACCCCACTGGAGTTTTTATTCCTTGCTCTATGCTACAGGCTCTGACAGACGTCAATTTACTGACCTGACTGGAGGGGCCTGGATGACATCAGAAAATCTAAACAGCCAAATCTAATCTGCCTTTGACCAGGCTGTTACTTGACAAATACAGAGATTTCAAACCCATAACACTTGAGCTTCTGAGCTTGGTGGTAAACTTCATTCACGTACAGGTATGAAATGTAAAAATGTCCGTGGCAGAGTACTTGTAAAACCACACCAATCTGTCTGCTGCTGCAGGCAGGATGGGGGAATTCACAACGGTTCTCTCCCATGCGAAATATTATCGGATACAAGGCACCAAATCTAAGGAATCGTAGAAAATTAGTTCACAAAACTCTACTGGCAGGTAAAACTCACCTCCCTGTCTCTTGCTTACGTAGTTCTCCTTCTATGACACCACTGGCTTCTGCTAGAGCTCATCCCAGGGTAGCCTGGCCACAGCCAGAAGTTTCATTAGTCTCTCTCACTGGGATGCAATTAAGCATATTCGGGCCTGGGGTCATTACAATCAATAAGAGTTTCTAAATTACCACCAAGACAATATTTACGCCAGAAGCCTTGCCTTCTAAAAGCAAAAACCCCTCCTGACAGCGAGTCCATAGGACACACTTAACGCTTTTACCATTTCCCATTTCACTCCTTCACTCAAGAAAAATGTCTGGAAGTCCCCAAGTGGGGGTGGTGCTGCCACCCATAAAAGTCTGATGTTGAGCATTTAACGAGCATTATTCCATTTGCTGCCTCACATTAACAACTTCAAATCCAGACCAGAGAATTGTTCTGATCAGAAAGGGGAAAAAAATGGGGTTTTTTTTCAACGCTTTGCAGAGAAAACTATTTTTGTGGTATGCATAGTTTAGCTTGGGAATACAGGCAGTACAGGGAGAACATAAAGGCAAGTTTACGTAACTAACTTGCTAGTAGAATAAAGTTAGCTAAAATAAAGTGGTTTCCAACAACTACAGCGGATGCTGTGTCATGCCTGGCCATGAATACATTAAGATTCTTCCTTCTCGAAAACACAAAATTAAGGAATGCCAATTTACTGACAAGTTGAACGGACTAAGGATTTGCCGGGCGCAGTTCTGTCCCACCGGCTGCCCACTCGCCAGCCTGCCAGCGCACGGCGGCCTCCTGCGCCTTCCAACCCCCACCTGCGAGGTGCCAAAACCCTGGCGCTCGCTCCGAGCATTGCCCAAGGCCACTGACTCCTCGGCGCAAGACTGGAACCCCAGTACAGGAATCCCACTACAGAGAAACTGCATCTGCTCCCCGTTGTACCAAAATAAAGGTTTTTTTACGTTGCAGGCACGCAGCTTGCAACTCGCAGGCATAAGTTAAGTCACATCCTCTGCCTGTGCGTTTGCAGAAGCAGAGCCCAAACCTGGAATTACTCTGAACACCCACCAGTGCATCAGCAGGACTTGAAGCCGTAGCGTTCAAGGAGGGACAACGTTTGCTTTACAGGCTGCCCTTTGTCAGGCAGGCGCTTCAGTGGGCTTTGCTGCAACTGCAAGTAGTGTTTCCACCTCACCGACGCGGAGAGGTAACTCCTGATCAGCATCTCTGGCAACCAGGACACTCTAAAACAGTGCCCGCCATGGAGGGAGCATGGGGCTATGCTTATAGAAAGAAGCCTGCAGTAGACAAATATAAACCAAACAGCATAAAAAATGCTATACGCTATCGCTTCCAAATAAAAGCTAAATATTACAGAAACCTCACAGTGTTGGAAAAAGCAAGTTTTTGTTTACTTCGAAGTATAATTCCTTCCTTCCCTATCAGGGCAATCGTTTTTCTGACTGCAGCATCCCCACGTCTCAGCCCAACTAGGCTAACGTCACGTGGAGAGGCCGCTCATGTCAAAAGATGCCACCAGCAAATGCTACAAAATCGGCTTGGGCAATCAGACGCAGCGACGGCTCCAGGTACGCTCCCAGCTCCTCACTCCCCTCTGCCACCTACTCGATTCACGCGACAACTGTGTTTCTACCTGATTTCAAATATTAATGCAAAACACTCAGTCAAAAGATGAGCATTCGTAGCGAAGAGTCTCGGCTCCCTGCAGGACAATTAATGCCGCGTTAAGTTTGCCTTTCTAACAGATTCTTTACAGAAACAGGGCCAGCGTGGCTACGGGATTCGGGAAGTGGCTGTTCCGTCACAGCACACCACGACTGTCGTTTAGAAGAATACAACCCTCTGAAAGGGTGGACAGGCCTGGAAGGACAGATGCGTGGGCAAAATACCACTTTCCCCTTCCACCTCTGAGATGAAAAAGGCAACGTTAAGCACTATTTTTCCTTTAATGTTCTTTTTGAGACACGAAGTCTTCACGGAGCATATACTGCGCTCTAGAAAAGAATCCATCGTGTATCTGATAACCACAAGTACTTGATTTTGATTCTTTCAGGAATGTCAGCTTCTACTCGGCGTCCCCTGCAGTCAGATTTACTTTGATTGGATCTCCATTTGGCCTATTGCATTTATTAATCTTATTTACTGGCAGGACAAAAAAAATCCCCTACCTAGTAAACACAGAGATATGCAGACATTCATAAGAAATCCTTCCAGACCCATCGATCAGTTCCCATACTGGAACTGTCTCATCTCCCCCCAAAATAAGAGCATACTACCTCAAAATTACACTTAATTGTCAAAAAGACCATTTTTGTAGGCTTAAAAAGCAGCACGTTGCTCAGGACATACAAGAAACAGGAACCTTTAAGGACAGAGGAGACCTAGAGCGACTGCGTGCTCTGACAAACCAAAAGTGTCTTGTTTGCTGTGCTCACCTCTGCACGGCTGACACGGGGAACAGCGGCCAAAGCAGCAGAGACCAGTTTGCCCACAGGACAGGGGACGAAAAGCCACGGTAGCGGCAGCGGAAAGAGAGTATTTGGGAAACTTACCTCTTCCCCCCTCCGACAACGACACAGGGTTGTCAGTGTGTGTCTGATGGGCGAATGACGACAAGAATAAAAGAAGAGGAAGAGAAACGCACTTTCAGAACTTCTCTGCCTCAAAATGGAACTGATTTTTTTGAAGAACCTCGTAGTTCAGATTACTTCTGCTTTAACCACTCTGAACAAACCCACCAAACCACCGAGACTGCGCGTCTCTTTGCAGTCACGTATTCAGATTTGACTACGACACGAAACGTGAGCGGCCAAACCCCAAATTATAAAAACACCTGAGGTGCAACTGTAGGCTGAGAAGTGACCATAAACAGTCAACTAAGGCCCTATGTTTCTCAAAGAACTCTAAAATCAAGATGATTACAGATACAGACATTTTTGCGGCCTTTCAAACTCCACCTGGAATTTGAGCATTAACTACATTCCTTCCCTTTATGTCCCAGCAGAAAGAACAGATTTCACAGTCGGAAGCCTGCGCGCCACAACCCGTGCAACCTCGCTGCCCCCGGCGAGCCTGGGCCTCGTGCGACCACCGCAACGAATCTTTCCGTGACAGAAGCAGGAACAGAAGCTGCCTCTGTCCCCCAACCCTTGCGGTATTACCCCCACGCTGTGCCCCTGAGGAAAACAAGCCACACTTGTAAAAAAAAGTGCTAGTTTGCCAGTGTAAGATGCCTTCAAGCTCCCCGCTCCTGCTGTCACAGCTGTGCAAGCCTGGGCTCAGACTTCTTTACGATCCTGATGACAAAGTCTCGCCAGCAGAAGCTTGGAGTGTCGGCTTTGTTTTTGCTGCCACTGTAAACAGATATGACACACAGGTCCACTCCTGCTTTATTACAGGGGTTTGTTTTTTTGTTTTTAAACACTCTTTCTCCAGAGCAGAACTGTTTTAAAATCACATTCCTAGTGAATTTAGCTGCCAGGTCAGTTCAGCCCAGAGAATAAACCACCGGGTGTTGCACACAGCCCCGGCAACACTGAGAAAAAGCGCCGTTGACAAAGCTTGCCAGCCACGGGTTGGCCCTCAACTGATGGCACGGAAATCGGTATCACAGAGATAGTTGAGGCCTTGGGGAATATTTTCTCTGGTAGAAGAACGTTAAACATTTCTCCAGCAAGAATGGCTCTCAGGGCAGTCACTACATCTATCCAACAACCGTTCAAATAAATACCTGGGTGACTGTGTGATTCAAACCCTGGAAATCTGAATGGCAATTGAAGGGGAGGGTACTATACCTGTTCCTTCTGGAGTTTTACCAGCATTATTACTAGGTACTGAGGGCTTTGGGAGCCAGCCGAACGCTTCTAATTCCTGGTTGTGCTCATTTGTTACAGGCCTTATGCAATTCCTTTTTGATATGGGATGAACGATAGACAGCATCAAACTTCCTCGTTTCATTCTGCGAGCATAATTTAACAAGAAGATGCTTGAAAACCAAGATTCTGACTACAATCTTACGTGTCAGAATTGCACAGCTCGATACGCTTTTCCAGACCCTGGGCGGTAAACATCGCGATCTGATCCCCTTCCTGCAGCGAGCCTCTCTTCCTACAAAGAGGAAAGATGTGAACGCCAATGGTTTTAGAACAAAACGGAGACTGTCGGCTGAGTTAGAGAGCTCCCCGTCACGGGAACGGCAGTCTTCGGTCCTTATCGCTATTTTTGGACGGCACCTGAGCTTGGAGTTGTTTTTCTGAGATTCTTGCTTTGTCCTGCACTGTTCTTTGAGTGTAAAAAAGAATGTAGGCCTGGGTTTTGCACACCTCCTCCACGCTACATACATTCAGTTTGGAGTCATTGCAGTGGACCCAAAAACCTAGGAATCAAAGGGAGAAAGAGGGCATTAGCGAGGGAGGCGTAATTCCTTCTGAATGCATTTTGGAACTGGTTCATAGGAAACATCCACAGAGAAAAAGGGCTATGTAGGAGAAAAGGCATCTCGCTCTTTCCCTCTACAGATGTTTTGAAAAGGCGTTTCGAATCTGGGAAACATTTTGATGGTTTCTGGGCTGTTAACAGAGTTTAGAAATACCAAACCATAATTTAACCAAGTGTGTATTACAGCCCCAAAACTGAGTTAGGAAAATAAGAATTCCCTGGAGACAGCCAATTTGTACCTCTTTCTCCACAAGTCAGAAGGCAGAGTCAATACTCATTCAGCTGCAGAAAGAGACTGCTGGAAATTCACACAAACCCTGCGGATGTTATTCATGAATAGTTCCTGTCCAGTTTCAAAACACTTTCTGTTTATCTCATCATCCCAAGGATACTGAGAAAAGACACCCAGCTGGAGCAGCTCCACGGAGCTCCATCGCAAGAGAAAATGAAGCATTCATGCTGGTAACAGCAAGCAATAAAAGGCATCCCGAAGGGCGGCAAAGCAAAGAGCAGCAATCTGTGGCTTTATGCAGGGAAAAAAAAAAAAAAAAAAGATAACATGCTACTAGCAATACATTCTGGGAAACAAACTACTGAATGTCAGGGAACTCGATTCCAAACAACTTTGATCCTTAAGCTTTACAACGCACGACGTCTATGGAATAAAACATGAGTTTCTGGAATTTGTTTCCGCCGTAACAAGGCACACGCACCTCCCTCTGTGTTGTAGCAATATGCTGTGTAGTGTCCTGAGCCAAACCCTTTCCCGTGATGCATCACCACAGCGGAGAGGTCATAGACAAAGGTCTCTTTGTCAAGAGAGGAGAGAGAGTCCCTGCAGCAGTAAGGTTCCATGTTTAATACCTGGTCAAAGAGGACATGGACCCCAATCTTCTCACGGTGATTGCGTTCAGACCACCTGCAAACACAAGGGCACGAATCAAAGACTCGGGATCCTGCTCTCAACAGCGGTACAGGGCTGCGGGAAGGTGCGCACACAAGCAGCCGCTGCTCAACAGCTCCCAAGAGCTTGCCCTGCTAGGGTCAAACAGGCCACATTTCTTCCTTCTGTTTTCACTCCAACATCTACTGCAGTCACCTTTTGCACCCAGCTAACTCTGTCATCAATGCCCACTTGTTATACTCAGGGTATTGTTGAGATTCGCAACAGCCAAACACAAAGCAAGCCAAACACCTACTGTGACAGTCAAACCACATTTCAAACACTCAGTTACATAAATATAACATAAAATATACATAAAATATGCTATACATAAAATAGCACACCTCAATCGCCTGTGCTAAACGTTTTAGAAAGTTTTCATAGTATTTTGAACTCTGTCTGCTACGTTTCATTCAACAGGTAAATACGTAATATTGGCATTTAACTATCACAGGCTTCAGCTTCAATCAACCTTTGACTCAGCTTCTCAGATCACCAGTCTCACAGCCCCTGTTTCAAGTTCTCTGCAAACTCAGACAAATACCACTGAGCACAACTCAAGGAAATCAGTATTAATATTTACAAAGCATTACATTGGGCGTAGGAAACACGTAGCTACAAACAAGCTACTGATTGCAACGTAAGCGGTACTCTGAGAGGGCAGCAGACATCTGGCTTGGGTCAAATGTTGATACACACGCGCTTCCCAGACAGCGAGAGAAGTTACAGGCCTGCACTCATGGCTGCTCTCCAAAAAGCCAGAGGCAGGCCACTTGCCCGACACTCCGTAGCGCGCCCCACTCACCTGAATCGTTTAAGGTGCAGCCGGAGGACCTGAGGTAGTCTGTAGATCATTAACTGCTTTTTAGCTTCACTCAGAACAAGAGGTTTAGGAGAAGACTTTCGCCGTTTGCCTACCAATAAAAAAAAACAACCCAACCAAAAAAACCAAGGCAAAGATTGTTAGGGTGTAATTAATTTTCAGAAGGGGAAAAGAGCACATGATGAACTCTTTTTTTCCCAGTAGCAGCAGCTCAGCACACACGCGCTGGGGATGGACACACAAGTAAACATTTCTGATGAATTCCTTCACAGAGCAGGGACTTCCCTAGGACCAAAACTCACATGTTTAAAAATACTAAAACTTTGTCACTTTTGTGATGCTTATAATCACACAGATATCACCTCCAAGCTGCTCGTGCTGACATTTTGATCCGAGAAATACACCAGAAACACTAAGGCAGAGCTGGTGCCAAAGACTTCTAGGGCCGTAGCAGTCCCACCAGGTGAACCACCAGCATACAAATATAAAACTCTCTGACACTGTGTTCCGTCTACCACTTTGATCCTCTTACACCATCAGAAGAAGGCTTGTAGTAGCAAGCTTCCCTAGCTCAAGAGTATGAATACAAGTCAGAAGAAAATGCTTCCAGCAAGGTTCCACCTCTCGCAGGGATTCTGCCTGCCCAAGAACGTGAAACAACTGCTGAACTGAAACTGGAGAAGAGGAAAAAAGGTTCCTCTTCCCAGTGATTACTTTTTCCAGGACACTGAATGCATGACTGTACCAGGAGGAAGACAGGTGGCTTTCAGAGCTTCCAATAAGAAATACACCTGTTAATTAGATTTCTGCACCTCACTGCACCAGTTCAGAACAGATGGGTTGCTCCTCCTCCGTCACGTCTGACAAGCAGTGCCCCCAATCGTTTTTGGCACCTAGACGTAGGCTGGTTGCCTTTCCCTGACTTTTTTTTTCAGCTGGTTAATGTTTCCTTAGCCATTTAACTCTGAAGGAACTGTAAAAATACGGGCTTTCACAAAGAATCAAAGAAAACAGAGTTAAGATGAAGCTGTACTCATCCATATCGACTTTGTGAACATTATTTGTGAATCATAATCTGTTCAAATTGTATTTGGCTTTGTTTCAAGAACAGCTAGTCAACGATTACTCCCTAACACTTTTATTTGGTAATCTGTAACAGTAATCTTATCTGAAGATGTTTGGTAACAGATTTGCAAGTTGATAGAGAACAGACCTCTACAAATATTTGCTACTTCAGCTGATTAGTTGCAACGTAAGTCAGATTATTGGCATTTTCCTCCCAAGGGGATGAACATTTGCCATAAATACCTGCACGAAAAAAATTTCAAATCGAGCTTATCAGAGTAGCTGAGCTGCATGATTATACACAAGGCTAAAATTATTTTCAGGCACATAATGACCTTACACTCAGACCTACTACAGGAAAGCAGAAGTCATCTTCTAGCTGAGCGCAGCAAAAGACGTGCAGTCACGTAACGGGTAATACATTAACCTGAGACTCCCAGGATAATGTCAGTTCATCGTTTCTTGACAAAATGCCTACAGAGAGGTGGAAGCTCTAACCTGGCAGCAGACCTCGAGAACCCTGCGTTTGTGATTTCTGGTTAAAGGATCCAATCAAGAACAAGCAGCACAGAGATGACTTGTTACAAAACCTTTCCTGCCATGCAGAGGAGCAAACCATAGGGGATAAGGTTCCTTCTCGTGTCTCTAAAGCCAACCCCCTCCCCCCCAAAAAAATTCTTGAAGTTGCCTTCCCCTCCAACACAAGCGGAGAGAGCAGTTCTGAACAGGGTCGTATTAAACCCTTAGTAAATTGTGCTGCTGAATGCTGGAGACGAGAGAGAAACGACATACCAGATCCAAACTGGTGCCCAAAGGAGCAGAAATGACCAACAGGAGGAAACAAAACAGCACGAGCACCAACGAAGAACAGTTTTCCTACACATACAGGCCACAAAACATGTTTTCAGCCACACAAAACACGCATGAGACACCTCTCACTCGGGAAAACCGACGGTGCTTCTAACGGCGGAGACGGCAGCAGCATCCGACTTACTGTTGCACTGGTCGCAGGCGTATATCCTCCCTTCCAGAGCCTCGGTCTCGGTGAACTTGGCCAACATTTCCGTCAGCATGCACTCCGTCTGGTTAACGGGGACGATCCCTTTCTCGATAGAGTGATAGCGCTCGGGGAACTCCAGGGAAAGATCCCAAAAGGGCTCCACGGTGTTGGATTTGTAGTTGCACGTTATGCAGGTGACCTGGGAAGGAAACGTGCACACACACAAACCCAGTTACGGGCGTGCACGCCTGCAGGCTGGCATTCCCCTTCGCATCGCAAGAGCAAGGGCATGGCCAAAAGGCAGCGCACTTTCACGGCCATAAAGACAACCTGCGAGTCAAGAGAAACTCTGCTGATTTCCAGGCTGAAAGCTAAGTCTATCTTGAGCAAGTAGTTTAAACTACTTTCTCAATTCTCAAAAAAAAATGGAGACGTTCACCTCTATGGGAACTACTTCCTCAGATAAACACCATTACAGGTATAACACCAATTCACAGCTGGGTAACAAACACCTCAGATCTGTTTTCGACTACAAAAAGTACGCGTCAGCATTTAGCATGCAGTGGTCCTTCCACAGTTTCTCTACTTCCCTTGCACGTTTCAAAGTGTATAATTCCTTTAACGTTTCACCTGCTAACTATACAAAAACCATGAATGAATGGAGCACGAAAGGAGAAATTTCAGATGCGCTTGTTTTCTGATGTCATCCCAGAGCATTATAAATAAGAACAACAGAAAAGTTTTCAATCAAACTCAGAGGCAGAAAGTGAGAACACGAAGCAGTACCAAAACCAGAAAGCAGATCTGGTCAGACTCTGTGTTATTGTGAGAACCGTCCACCAGAAACCAACTGCCGACCTCGCAGCTTCATTTACTGAAGGCACCAGTAAGTTCAAGCTGGATTTGCAGCTAGCAGATAGGGAAGGAAGCCTTCTGTGCACAGAGGGGCTTGAAATTAAATACAGCACACGTACACAGGAGTTACATAAGTAGAATAAATAGCTCGGCAAGTTATTTATAGCGTATCGTAGTAGCAGATCAATGACACTGATCTGCGAACATCTTCACGCTGTTCACAGAGACCTACCGCTGAATCCAGAACACTGACCCGAGCCACAACACACCATCACCCAGAGCCAAGGGGCACAACCGAACAAAGAACATTCACAGCTAAGAAGTCCACGAGAAGTTCACGCGCTGCAGAGAGGATTCAAACGAACCGCGACTTCAAGCATCCTTTCCCTGACAGCCAAAAGCTCCAACTTGAAAAATACACCTTTTAATCTCTAACGTGCGCCTAAGTTCTGAGGGGTGGAAAGCTCCCTGGCACCGAGAAGGATGATACAAATAGCAATGAGAACGCACACACGCAGTACACCTCATGGTCTGATCATGCAAACCCTCGAGTTGCCCACGTGACGCACACGTTTCATTTCTCCTGGAAAGCAAAGGTAGTTGAGGACTTTCAAAACGCACTAGGCTCTCGGGGCCTGCCTTGTGGGGAAAAGTATGTTTCAGGCAAGGGAACAGCGCAGGAATAAGAGACTGAGCACTTTCATCCCTCACAGAAACGTACGTTAGGCACGCTCAGGGTCTCAGGATGACTTTCATATGCCTGGAAAAAAAAAAACCCTGTCACAGAGAGCTTATTCTTTATAGCACAAGATGACTGCTCTCTCTGTCCTTCATCGCATGTTTTCTAGCCATGGAAACAAAACCAGGAAGGGACAAAACAAACTACAAAGATACTTTAAAACCACGGTAAAAACTTAAAATGAAGGGCTCAGAACTTCTGTACTTGCGCAGATTTCATTCTGAAGTGGCAAAAGTCAACTGAATTGACAAAACACGTGACAAGTATCAAAAATGCTGACACCCTGCAGAGCAACCCAACAGATTCCTTTCTCAGGAGGCACTCCTAAGCAACTCCTCTTACGTATCTGGTGGCTGCTCCAGAAACGGAGCCTTTGTGGTGTGCACGGCTCCAATTGATTTCTGTGCAAAAGCAGGCGCATACCTGACTAAGCAACTGCCCGTGAAAAATGGTGTTCACCACCTTCAGGACCTGCTTGGTGAGCTTCCTCTGTGAGAAAGGGATAAGGATCCTACGCTTCGTTCCTTCCGACTCCAGCTCCTGCTGCACTTTATCCAACAACTCGCAGAGAAATTCCTGAGCGTCCTGCTGATCGTAACCTCGAAACGCTGGGATCAGACTCCACACAGAGTGCAGCATGGCAAAGGGGGACACCAGCGCCCACTTGCCAGACCACATCACTCTGAAGAGCGTGTGCAACTCGTGGCAGAGGGAGATGTGCTTTGAACTCGGTTCCTTGGGCTGTATTAGTTCTAAACTCCTGCTTATCGAGGAGCCACCATTTAAGCCAGCTGGCAAGCTCTGCGTGCCATATGATCCCACTTTGTCAGTCTTCCCTGACTCATTAGCAGCAGACCCATTTGCCAACTTGCCAGGCATCCTGGACTTCCCATTCACAGTTTTAGCTAAGAGTTCTTCTGTTTCACAGAGATCAAGTGTCAAAAAACATTCTCTAAATTTCTGGAGGTGACTTAGCACTTGCAGAATAGAATTCATATAACATGTGTTTCCCAGGTTCCTTAGACCCGTTACCCCGGGAGTCATCAGAGGCTTACGCCGGATGGAATAAAACTGTTTGAATCTGCTGCTCTGCATCTGCCTTGAGGTAGGGGAAGCGGTCGCCACCTCCCTGAACTTCCTTGGGATCAAGTTCTCTCTGTGCACATGAGACAACAGCCTTGCGCTTTTCCTCGGAGGAGTGTTCGCCAGCTCCTCCAGGAGCTGCCTCTTCATCTCCTGCCGCCGCTGCCTAGCTGCCTCCTTCTTTTTCTCCAACTCCTCCATTTGCTTCTTTTCTTTTAATTTTAGCTGGCCTCTAGAGCTCTTATCAAACCAGGTCCGCAGCGCCTTCGCAAGCAAGGACTGGCGCCTGTGCCAGAGAGCTGTAAGCATCTGAGATTGTCCCTGAGGGCTCCTCTGATGGCTGCACATGTCCTCTCCCAAAGCCATCGATCGCAACGTCCTGCCACTTCTTGTTGATGGATCATGTTTTTGACTTTTAATTGCTGACAGAGAACTTCTCAGCAACTTCAAATCACCCTCCGGGTTATCATTCAAGACGTAATCTTCACAAAGGTAGCAGAAGACATACAGATCGTTAACCTCCATCGCCAACGGATGCCTGGTTTCTTCAAAGTGTTTAAGTGCATGCTCCTCGATGTACCTCCCGCAGGCGACGTGGGAGCACTTCAGACAAGCCCAGATAGATTCCGTTGTCTGGCAGTCCACGCAGTGCCACTTCTGGGGGTTCAGGATAGAGTGGTCCTGGGCGAGTCGTAGCCGCCCAACATGTTTGCATCTATCCATGTCTTACAGAAGTCTTCGCTGCTTTGACCTTGGAAGGCAACAAACAGAAAGAAAAGGATCTGAGAGCGGCTATACATAGTTAAAATGATTCGTACCAGCTGTAAAGACATATAAAAATACAGATGTCGTGTCTTTGCAGTCCCAACCACAGTTTTCCCTCAACTGACTACATAATTCCTGCGCACAGCTTTTTTAAAAGCAGTTTTTAGCACTAGCGAAAGATATTGCATTGACAAGGTCCACAGAATAAAATTGTCTGTCTCCTAAGGACGGCCCAGACAGCTGCCAGCACGCCTCACCCAACCTGAATGGCTCGCTTCCAAGGAGAAAGAGATTAATTCAGTCCACACACACGTTTGATCTTTAGCTGCCCTCTTGAAATTGATACATACAAAATGAATTTGGAATTGGAATGCATGTCATCAGGAACTAGGCTGAGGTTACCAACTTCTCGCAGAAGCCACAAAAAAAAAAAGAAAAAAAAATCAGATAATTGTCGCAACCAGAGCATTTGCAAGTCTGCAGGCTTTCCATTCTACCCTCGAGTTCTCCGATTTCCCACAGCCTCTCCAACATTTTACTGTTTACAAAAAAATCAGCGGGGGGGGAAAAAAAAAAGATAAGGGTAACACTACGTTACAGTAAACCCAAAGGAACACCTGCACGTGCGCACGTTTGCATGAGCACATATAAACAGAAAAAGCAACTGATTTACTAAAGTACTACGTTGGAACTGAAGAGAAATCAAAGCAGAGACACTAGAACGTGCAAAAAGCCTTCACTTCGTGCAAAAAGCCTTCAATTCGCATCCTGCGCCCACATGCTTTATAAAAGCTACTCAGCTGTACAAAGAGCACGACCGAAACACGGCGTGCCAGCGCGGTGGCCTCCTTTGTACAGCCCCTCCAACGCTCCGATCCACCGAGACAGCCCCCAGACCCGCTCGCTCGCACGTGCTACTCACGGAGTCATGTTTAAACATCCCCTCCTCCGCGACGCAGCATCCAGGGTGCAGAACATCCCCATTTCAGCCAAAGGAGTCTTGGCGGTTCTTTGAGAATTTAATTACTACTTAAGTCTTCGTTGTAAGGCAGCACAGCTTCAAAGCCCTAGAGAGAGAATATTCTGGTGATGCACATAAACAAACTAAGAACACTGGCAGGGTTGCTTTTGAACACAATTAATCCCCTCAGTGCAAGAGCTGCTGCAGAGAACACATTTATTACCGAGAACAGAATTATCTGGAAGTCAAAGCATGAACGAAGCAAGGAAAAACCAAATACTTGGATGTTAAGAAACGTCACTTGGAAGAGGCACTTTGGAATTTCATTTTTCTGCTTTCATTTTCTGATAATCTATAAATCTGCTGATCACATGTAGCCTCTTCGTCTTAAGTCTTTTGTAGTGGATGACCCAACATATGGCAGAGAAAAAATCTGAGTTAAAAAAACTGAGCAAAAACGTGCACCTCCTGTGATCGCTTCAATTTTGGCTGCTGCGATAACTTGGTGAAAGAAGGGGGGAGGAGACGGGGAAAAAGAAAAAAAAAAAAACCCTGTGTCCCGAATTAAATTTCATTTCTAGATGATTTTTCAAAGAATAAAAGTGAAGTAACGAATAGTTGTCAAGTATGAACTGCAACAAATTAAGAACTACAGAGGAAAGAAAAAATAGGGAAAACCTGCATTTGGCCAAAGGCAGAAAAGATAGTAAAAACATATCTGTTGTAATAACCCCAGAGAGACTAAATGAACTTGCTTACGCATCTACGACTACCGTACTTGAATACAATACCCAGTAGTGATAGGAGGGACAGCAATCAGAGGCACAAAGTGCTTACAGATGTCACAGAGAGTGCTGGATCTGGCACACAGAATATTTAGTTAAAAAAAAATCATTCTACAAGGGGTGAAGTTTAACGTAACGAAGGCCATGACGCGCCTTCCCAAAGCTTGGAGACAGGTATTGAACAGCTCCCTCCGATTCGCATGCAGAAGTCCCACCTGACCAGGCTACGAAAACATATTTTTAGTGGCCCCCAAATTATGCAAATTTACTTTAATTACTGTCTTTTTCCAGTGACATTGCTGCTAAACACAGAATCTGTTCAAGAAAAATCAAAGCTCTTCTATTCTCTAACTCTTCTTGCCTTTACATTAAAGCACAAGTGGCCACTTCACAATTCATCTCCACAGAACGACTCCGCGCTGTCTAAACAATCATTTCAGCTGGTGATTCGAAGCGGTTCAAAAATCGCTACACCTCTCCTCTGGGCTGTGCTCATTCACTCACAAATCCCAGGACCTGGAAAGGCACTTTTGGAAATCCCACACTAAACAAAGGCCTGATTTGGTCTCCTCTTTCCAAGTTGGAAACATCCCTTCCCACCTTCCTCTCACCTTCTTCCCTGATCTTTTTCCCCCCGCTCTTTCTTCTTTATTTTTCTGCTCAGGTCTTGATAAAAAAAATGTGGAATAATCCTGTCTAGCCTTGGTGAGACCAAGTGGCATAGATTCCAGCTTGAAAGAGTATAGACACTATGGTAACATTGACAGCCTTCATTTACATAAAAGAATACTAATTATGTTGTATCATCAACATCTGTGATTCTGCTCACTGCCATATGCGACAGTGTTGGGAATTTAACCCTTGAGTCTCACCAGCATATCTGAGATTTGTACCGTGTAACAAAAAACGGGCCTTATAAATAGAATTTTCTAGAGACCGAGGAAACGGCCACCGAGAGCAGGCGCTCACCAGCTCTGCAAGGTCCCAGGACACAACAATTTCAAAGAGCACTGAATTTATCCTCCATTTCCAAGGAGAAAGAAAACAATGCTGATACGTGGCTAGTTTCAGCTGGGTAACAGGCTACAAGCAAATCAATCACACACCAGATACAGTGCATTAAAGAATCATGTTTAACAATGAAGTAGGCTGTCAGTATATAAATTACAAGCCTTTTGTCAACTGCTTTTGCTTTTCCTGTGTGGGCCAGCAAGATTTCCTGTTTGAGAAAGGAAAGAGATTTTAACAACGTTGGGCGGTTAACAAAGCAGCTTTGTTACACCTTAATTCGGTAATTCTCAGCACAAAAGCATCTTTGATGCTGCATGTGATACTCCCCACCTGTTTCTCTTTGGGTATCGGTGGATACGTCCCTTGCTGGTCAAAGCCCTAACGCCACATACTGCTGCTCTGCAAGTTGGAAACAAACCGCGTTTATTTAACCCAAAACCACTTCAGGGAGACGGCTTTTCAGCTTCCTCAAACACGATCCCCTGCTTTTCGTCGGCGTGGTGTTCAGGGCAGAGCGGAGGAGGCAGAGCAGGCTGCCAGCCCGGCCAGGCTGCCGGAGCATCCGCGTGGCTCACCCGCACGTTCGCTTCCCACCGGCCCGGCTGCCGCGCCGGAGGAGCTCCTCCGTGCCCCGCGCTTCAGGAGTTCGCCTTCACGTTAAAGACGCCTGTTCCAGACGCACATTTTTGACCCGTTCCATGAAGAAGGAGTTAAAACCGGCGCTCTCGCATTGTGCAACACGTGCGCTAAAGGCAGCTGGAGCGCCTGCAGGTTCAGCCCTGCCACCCCACGCGCAAACAGACTCTCAACAAGTCACTGAAAGACGTGCACATGACTGAGAACAGAATTTGTTCCTCTCCCTTGCATAGGTAAACAAATAGGTGGCCACAACCTATTAGCCAGAATAAAAAGGACACACTGAAACAGAAATTACAAAGCTATGATTAAAGGAAAACACCAAGATGAGTCACAACCTGTAAACAGCTGCACAAGGGGCAAAACAAACCTTGCCAAGATTACAGGGCTGGAGCTAGGGAAGATATTGCAACAACTGAGCACAAATTGATGTGGTTCACGTGACAAGCCATGAGCAACAGCAGAGTTTCAATGATGGAGAATTAACACCTTACATTTTAAGGTCCTGGAAACAAACAAACAGAACTCTTCTCTTTGCAATCACATTGTAACAGCTTTACTTCTTGGTTTTACAATTTTTTTCCATCCACGTAGCTCTCATTTTAAGAAATATCTATAAACTCCTCCTTTCTCACCTACTTAGATCTTTTCTTTTCCAGATAAGTGGTGGGGGAAGGAAGGGAGGGGAGGAACAACAACTTAATTGCTCTGTATGGAGAAGAGGTACCAGAAGCAGAGCGGAGCTGCGTTACCATACAACTGAAGAAGGGTTAAAACTGAAAGAGAATAATAGGAAATAAAAGGAGAATAAGGACACTAGTTTAGCCAGCAACGTTTTAGAGACAATTTGAAAAATTCTCACCTTGCAAATCACTTGTTCACTTACAGTATTTTAAACACTGGGTCAAACCCTACTTTCTTTCCTTGCACGGCTCATAATCCTGGAAAAACTTATGGCAAGATCCTGTAACAGCTTTAAGAACCAAACGCAGCAGAAACAATTTGGCTCTTGACCCTAGAAGAGTGTTAAAATAAAACACATGACTTTATTAAGTTTCTTTGTACCATTGTTACACATTTGGAAACTGATTGAAGACATCTGCACAGATCTGTTGACACCGGCTACTTTCTTTCTCTAAATAAATGGGCATGAAGCAAAAAGAAAGTTTAGGGAGCAGGAAAGGTGCTAGATGTCAGCCTTGGAGATGAGATGCATCTTACATTTGTGCAAGAGTTGATTCCGGAACAAATAAGAGTTTTGGGTACTGACACCAACTCCTTTAGCCGCAGTCTGGAAATCAGCTTTAAGGACAGGTGGGAAGTTCAGACTGAACGATTCTTTCATTCAATCATCTCTCTCCTGGGAGCGGCAAAAGCGAAACACGGCAGCATTTCACCAGTCCATCGGGAACTGGTACCGCATTAAATAAAGCACGTCTGCCTTTTCTATTTTTTTTTCCCCTTTCTCATTTTGTTTTACAACACTGTAGGAAAAAACCATCCTTAGATATTCTTGTTTTCCATGAAAACTACATAGCCTACACAAATACACTGCATTTGAGCAAACAGGTTTAAAAATCTCCGATGCAAAACCCCAAGCACCTTCCACTCTCCCTGCCAATAAACAATTTTTCACGTGCAACTCTAGAGCAGAATTTCTAGCCTGCTGCCAATACTCAAAGACGCGATTAAGGAGGTATCAGAGAGAATATACGTCTAAAAATCACACACAACTACTCAAAAACTTTATTGCTCCGATTATTTTAACCTACCCATTTGTGAGGAACCAATTATTCACCCAGATGTCTAATGAAAACATGTAACCTGAGCTGCACAGGAGATGGTGAAAAAAATTTCCTGCTCAAGACTTCTATGTTCCTCTGCTAGCGAGAGCCGCCCGTGTACGTACTCACAGCAAAATCCTGTCTTTGCCTCCCAAAGCCACCAGCAACGACACTATTTCAAACAGAAAAACTCGTGTAATGGATAATCCATCAGAGAAAAGGAGTTGCTGCACGAACGAACAAGCGTCACCACCACATCACCCGAGCAGGTACCCTCTGTCCTTACAAAGTCTCTGCATGGTCCAGAACCACTCACTCAGTAACCAGAGCAAGGCAAACACCCAGGGAAACGTGCAAGAAGCTCCTCTTGCTTCTTTTTCTCCAAAGAGCCATCAGCTTGCCCGGGCAGGAATGGGTTTCTCCCTCTACTCCTCTAGTTCAAACCCTGCTGGTTTTAGACTTTCAAATTGCATCTCCAAAGAGTAACAATAGCCCTAGAGATTTTTTCAATTATTCTGAAAGCATATTTTCTTGAAAACTGTCAGCTTTATGTCCTACAATTGCTGGATTCTCTCCATCCAGGATGACATACTATCAAGTTAGTTACAGACAAATTAACACAGCTGACAAAGGGAAAAAGAAGAAGAAAAAAAAAAAGGAAAACGCATGAGGAAGAGTTACAGATGATTCAGGATTCAGCATTTCTTTGAAAAGACAAGCAAAACAATGAATTCAATAGCTACAGTGAATAAAAGGACAGACAGACAACCAGACAGGAGACTTGAGCTGTGACAGCAAAAGCAGTCACCGATCCCACCTCCCTCCTGGCCAGCCCCCTCCTCGAGCATCAACCTCCTCACCCAGCCGGAGCCCTGAAACACAGAAATCCCCCACGTGAACCCAAAGCTTCCTGAATTCTGAAACATCCCACCCGTGCGTGCCTGGAAGGTGGCCTGTGTCCTACAGGAGTCACGACAAGCTCAAAGGACTTCAGCTGGTTTCAGTTGTTCAGTACAGGTGCTGGAGGACCCCACGCACCCCACCACGCTGTTCAGCTCCGAAGCTATAATCACAAGGGAAAATGTGACTTTCCTGCCAACTTCCACAGTGAGTTCTGTTTTATTAACTCCTTTAAGTTAATTATAACTATGTCAATGTTAAACCGTTTCTGGGAGCTCACACTGTGCTGTAAAAATTTGCTCTAGGCTCAAACCCGGAATCTCAGGAATCAGTTTTCAAAGAAATATTCAGTAATTGCAAAACCAAAAAAAAGACCCAAATATCAAAAAAAACCCCAACAAAACAAAACCCCCAAAGCATTCAAAAGCACGAGGACTGAGAAAACCCCATTTCCTGCACAGGCATCCTCGGTGGGAACGAGTGCTACTTCTGCAGGACTTTGCTCTCTGAATCATCTTAGGAAGCTGAAATGGGCAGATATTGCTCGGTATCTGATTTTAGAGCACAACAAAGAGCACGGACACTATGATGTACTGAGCACAATTAGCCCCAAACATTTCATACTCCACGGCAAAAAGGACAAGGCTTCAGGGGGCCCCAACTTGTCCCTAACACCAATCCACCCGCAAAAACTGGTCATCCTCCCTGTGACCTTCGGTTCACATAGATTTAGCAGGGGTAACTCAGAGAAGAGAAGCGTTTGCTTCACATTTTGCATCAGCTGACCGATGTAAATGTCCCAAACCTACCAAATCAGAGATGTTAAGATCCCACTACCACAACGCCCTGGACATAAAACCTGTCAAACACCAGGCAGCTACAAGTAGCAGATAAATAAATATATATATATATATATATATAAAAAAAAACATTTACAGGTACTATCTGCCAACAATCTAATCACCAAATCAATCAGACAAACCGTTAAAGCTGAATTCAGTGCTCAGGGAATGGAGCCCCAGGGAAGGAGCAAGGATGAAAAAAACTTTTCTTTCTCCTAAAACTCTGGAATTTTGAGTACTTTAGAAAAAAGTTTTAATGTCTCTGAGACTGTTTTAAGTATGACTGGCCTACTGAAACCTAAGGCCTCCTGTAAACTGAACTGTGCTGTTAACCCACCTATACTGATCACGACTGAAAAGACCATCAAGTGCTCCCCAGTCCCTATTCCTAAAGCTAGTCCATGCTTGAACAGATAAAATAACCTTAATCTGCCTTTTCTGCTGTTACAGTTTACTGAGCCTGGTGAACTGGCTCAGCTATGCTACCCAAAACGACCTTTCTGCTGATACACACTCTCTTTACCAGAGAGGCTTGCTGGCAAACTCTTAAGAAGTCAGAAAAAACACCGAACTCCTTTTGTTTGGTTAGAATAAATTCATGACTAGCACAAAAGACTTCACACTGCCTGTGTCCTCAAAGAGCAATAATTCATACTTATACAGGCCAACCAAAGGCTGCGATGTGCATGTGTCTTCTGTCCATGTTTCCTCCTAAACAAGACACAGTTCGGCCTTCGCTAGGAATGGATCCAGCAGTTTATGGTTTGCAAAGAACCACGGAAAGGCAAAGAGAAGGTGAAATTCTCCAGTTCGCAAAGCACTTTAACACAGCCCTCCTTAGAAACTAGCTATTCTATTATTTACACTGCCATTCCAATTCTCCAGCCATACGAGTTTAAACTTGGAAGCTTTTAAAATTTAAAATGTTTTAAAGATGAAATATGAACATTCTTATTAAGCCAAACTCACACTGTTTCTCATCTAAGTGCATGAGATGAATAAGAACAAGCGACTAAAACCTCAGGTAAAGCCCCTGCTACCTGTATTTTCAATTTTCACCTTTTGACCTTAGCTTTAAGAATAGCTTTTCAATGTGCAACAGAACCAACACTGGTTATTCCTTAGGGTCACCGTAAAACAAACAAACAAACAAGATACAATGTCCTACAGTTCCCTGAAAATGTGGGAAGTTACGATGTAATGGCCCTGGCTGTTAAAAAGCATTATTAAAATGCTATATACTTCTTAGTCCATGGCTTTCTAGAAGTTAATGTTTCTTCATTTATTGCAAGACATAAAATCCCCTCCTCCCCTTTCTTTTCGTAAGCTTCTGAGGTTTTATTTTTGGTTTGGCTTTCTGAAGTGTTAATAAGCTGGGAAACACGATATGGATACACCGTGTAAGAGAGGCACTCACTGTGCACGAAAACAATTCACAGTATTTCCTCCAGCCCTAGTGAACCAGTCCAAAAGGGAGAGTCAACGCAGTAATTCCACTGGTACTTACATCTGTAGCAGCCCAAAGCAATTACAGCAAATGCATACAATTTGAATGATGAGAACCAAACACGAAAAAACGTTTTGCATTTAGAACAGTCTGAAAGTAGATGCTAACTGCCCAGTATAGAGTCATAATTTCACTTTATGAGTCAAGCAACCAGCTTGACAGAATCCATGAATTCCCAACGAATTCTATTTCCATAATTGTGACAACATCGGAGAGCGACATGCCACAGCATTTTAAAGTTTTCTACACGTTTGCCCCCGAACATCACTCCTGAAACCCTCTCTGCCAGAGCAGGCAGCAGCAGAGCTTTAATGGATGCAAAATTAGTGGCGCTGACTCCAAGGCAGCAGAGCTACATCCATTGTCACCGTTTGGAAATTCAGTTTTTTACGCCCCACCATCCCCAGACTGTCGGGATTCATACCAAAACTGATGCCTTTGTTTCCTTTCACACTTACCACTGCCCAATTCGGCAAGTATTCAAGTTTAGTGACACCGCTCAAAGGGACGGAGTACGTGCTTACGTACCCATGGGTCAGGACCTGCGCACAAGTGAACAAGGCAGTTTAAGAATCATTAACAAGGTGCAAGTTAAACAAAACAAGCCACGCTGTATTTCAACGTGGTCAAACAAAGCAGGAGCAGAGGAGATAAACAACCATTCTCTCGTGTCCCCACTTTCCCTATTCCTTTTAATCATGCCCTACGACAATGCAGCCGAAAAGCTGCATCTTTTCAGAATGCAGGAGGCGTTATTTCTTTCGACCATGCTCTTTAAACATCATTTTTCACACTCAGCATATATCGCATTTATCACCAATTGCCACGTAAACAATACACGCAGAGTTGAGGCTCACAGCAACAGTTCAGACACTATATATTGAAAATATTAAAACCCACGCACTCAGCCTTTGACCAGGAAAACTCTACTCAATTTCCACCCGCCTTCACAATAACATCAACAAAATTAAGCTTAACTCTTCACTACCGGCAAAGAGCTTCATTAGCAAGGGCAGAACCGGTTACATTTTGACCTATAGCACCTTGCTCCGCTCCCCCACCATCTGCAAAACCCAATTAATCTGTACCAAAAGACACACCATTTTAATAAAGCCAACCAAACCCAAAGCCCTTCATCGCCCAGGTACGAGGTGAAGTTTTCTGGCTCCAGCACGCCCGAGTATCCTCTCGCTGCTGCGGCTCACGCACACCAAACTGACGGCTGCAGCAGAGATCAATTTAACAGCCCTGGTATTCAGCAGCAGACTAACAGCCTCTTCGAGAATCTCTTTGTGATAGACACAAAGACGGATTATACCAGAGAGTGAATACTTGGTAAGTTATGGGTAGTCCTCTGCTGTTCTTCCTCCCCCATTTTAATTCATATTCATCTTGGCAAAATCTTAGACAGACTATTAACTAATCTAAAACAACATCACAGCTGATACAACACATAAAGCAATCAGTCAAATGAACATGTCAGTGCCATCTACTGAAGCAATAAAGAACAAGACAACCCCAGCAGGCTGTGGCTTATTATCTTCACAGCCATAATGAATAGGCAAATAGTATTAAATAGAAGTACGGTATTCCACAGCCACATTTCACTACGTTTTGAGCAGGAAAGGTGCCTTCGGTATGTTTGAGGAGCAGAGAACACAAGATGAAAATAACAAAGCGTTTCAACACGCCTCTCCATCATTTTCTTTCCCTTCACCTCCCAATCAACTATTTAGGTCTTTTAAAGCGTGTGAAACAGAACAGCAGCTAGAAAATTTTCTACAGGTTTTAATAAATGCTGTGAACTGGTCAACGGAGTAAATCATAGTGACCAGTTTAACCAACTGCAGCATGGACTTCTGTTTTTTTTACCTGTCTAACCACAAAAACCAGCCATCAGCCCAAGATGCTCAACAGCGTCGGTCTGTATAGCACCCACGGGCACGGCCACAGCCCTGGGCAGGGAGGGTGCTGCCGCGTCCCCAGCTCCAGAAGCGGCAAACAATCTGACCCAGCTTCCACTTGGACCGCGGGGCTCGACCAAAGTCTTCTCCGTTTGCTTGTCAACAAAGAATTAGACCGAGAGATTTACATGTCCTCTGCCCCTGCTCGGCTGATGTTTTGGGTTTGGGAAAAAAAAAGAGAAAAAGAAAAAAAAAAAAAAAAAAGAAAAGAAAAAATCTATACAGCAAACCCTCTTTTTCCTAGGTGTGTAAAAGGAGACCTAAAGTGGCATTAATAAAACTAAACAGTGTATTTTCAGTCTCAACCTTCCCTACGCCCAGCCCTGCCAGCTGACACACAAGGTCTGAGCCTCTGTTTTCTGGTACATAAGGAAGAATTTCACTTACTCAAATGCACCTTTTTTTTCCCCCCGCTTCCTGATGGAATTATTCCTAATTTGCATATTACGAATCCTGTTCTGGCTGAAATCCTTTTCTATAAATTACCGGCAATATCTGAGTAGCGCCTTTGTCCTCGCTACAACATGTCAACGTAACAGAACGAGGTAGGAAACAGGAACCCGATTTGCAAAATATCAGGTTGTTAATCTTCTTTAAGAATTGAAGATCAACTCAGGCCCAGCTCTATAGCATCTGTTATTTTAATAAACTATCCTACTAAGAGGTCAGGGTTCATCACATCAATTTGTCTCGAAATGAAATGACAACAGGACAAGGAAAGGAAAGAGGGAGAGGTGAATTTGGTTTTGATGCCAGGATCTGTTGCCTCAAAAGGCACCTAAAACCTTCCAATTTTACAATAAACAGGATCTGACCTTCCTTATTCACTGACTCATTCATGTCCACAGTGTCTAAAGCAGCAGGCTGGGCAGCCATGCTACCAAACCATCCTGAAAAGTTCAGAAAAAAAGAGCAGTGCAAATTTCAAAGCAGAATTTTTCTGTCTTCCTTTCAAAAACTCTCGCTATTTTCACTCTCCATCACGAATACTACATTTCCTCAAAATAAACTCACTCTTGTGAGAAGGATCTTCATCCTTGCTCTCATTCAGGTGAATTAACTATTCTTAGTTAAATAGATTTGCTTCTAGTCTTAGTCTGATGACAGATTAACTCATGACTGGTAGGATTATAGACTTACCTCTGGAACTAAATCACTTTTGAATCTGAGTTACAGCTATTAGTTCTTTAAAGCTTAGCTGAACAGCTTTTAGTGTACCTCCTTTGTATTTCTGAAAGAATGATTAAACATCATTAAATCCAAGCTAAGGGCTCTTTCTCACAACTCCAGTGAATAAACAGTTAGCTGATTTAACTTTTTTTTTTTTAAAAAAAAAAGAACAGCAGAGTTTTACATGGATTTTTTTTTTCAGAATAATGAATACTATTTTAAGTCTAGAATACTTGTCCTTAAAATTAAACCACGTTTTTCATGTTTGTGTTGTTTTTAAGCACATAAAACCCTCCTTTATTCTCCTCAGAGAGAGACAGCTATCCAGATCAACCTGCTCCTTTGCACCCAGCGTGGTGCTTCTGTTCCTGTTACACTTCTCCAGCTGCAGAAGACACGACCCGTTCTGCAGAGTCGGGCAGGGAAGCTCCCCCATACAGCGACCAGCTAACGACTTCTCTCTACTGAGGACACCATGCACACGTTTACACATGGCTTGTTTTTACATGAAATACAAAATAGTCCAAATATGACACCAAAATTTTCCGTGCCATCAGCACACGCCAACAAAGTAACGCAGAAGAAGCCACTAAGCAGGTACCCAAAGCGCCGCCCTTCCAGCGTCCTCCTGCTCCCGACTTTCCCTTCGGCAGCGGTAGTAAGGCAAGCGAGGAGCAGCCTTTCCCCACACTTTTGCTTCTCAGCAGAGGGAGGAGATATTTAGCCACCGCTCTCCCCACTTAATCAGAAGGGAGCCAGCTTGGTTCAACGAGCTGCCTTGATTCATTGCTTTTGCCTTCTACATTTCCATGAGAGGAGGCACGGACGGGACAGCGAGGAGAGGAAAGGTTTCCCCTGGGAAGCAAAAATAAAATCACCCTGTAACTACTAACGAAGGTCACTGGATGGAAGAGCTGAAGGCATCGTTCCTCCAAGAGCACGATGCTGACATTCCATGGTTTACTCGCACCCTGATGGCTACAGGCAGTGCCGACCACCGATCCGCATCCCCATCAGACAACGGGTTTTTCCTTTTAAGTAACACACAGTCCCAAGTTTCGGTTCGTTCACCTTCAAGGAGCCCTCTGGATCATACTAAGCCAGCTGCCGCAATCTCCAAATTAGAACATATCATTTTCCACTGTTCCTTAATGACTGGGAAAGCCCTAAGAATCCCGAAGCAGATTGTGTTGTCCAGCTCTAGCAACACATCTGTAGACACATGCACACACACAAACATATAGACACACAGTCTGTTTAAATCAATCCTTAGATCTCTCCCTCACCTCAGAAAACCCACCAACCATTGTCAAGTATTAAAACCCCACAGCGAACATAAATGCAAACCCCAATTAATCAAAAAAGACATTAGCTCCTCATTTCACTGAGTTACACAAGCCTGCAGGGGCGGGGGGAAGGCATTCATGCTGAACTGTATTTGCTGAAGTTTAGTTTATGAAAAAATTATTTGTTCTGATAGACTATCGTTCAATATTTATGCAGATAACGCTCAAGCTAGAAGTCAGCCGCAAATCTCTATCATTTTCTTAACACACAAGGCACTTGTTATTCAGCTGGAACACATTTAACACACACCGTAACATGAAATTCTAAACTGCCTAAAATTAGTGGGTAAAGTTAGCTGCAGCGCCAGGCAAGAGACGAACCGGGTCCCATCACCTCGAAAGAAAGAAAGGATTTAGTATCAAATCCCGTTTTGGTGTCTGAGGAAAAGGAAAAGCACGTTTATCACAAACTTACTGGAACGGAATCAGGCTGAGAGACGCTGATCCCTTCCAGGAAAGTGGGGAACAAAGCCGTAGCAGTACAGAAACACAAGCCAGCATTGACTGCCCTTCTTGGGGCACTGTTAGTATTTCCAGCTAAAAGCTACTTGTCACTTCATCTGCATACGCACCTAGCCAGGCTGCAAAGACCCTCTTTCCCTCCCGTTTTTGTTTAAAGTTCAAAACCTTGAATTGTCTTCGGAGGCTTTTCATAGCATGAGAGAGAGGGTCAGAATGTAATTATAGGACAGTATTTCTTAATCAAGCCTAAGCCGCCCACTGAAAGTGAATGGGAAAATATGGTTGCAAGGCGATGCTTCTCAATCAAGTGGACGGATTTGCCTTTCAGAGTGAATAAGGGAATGGAGCTGTGGTCACCATTTCTTAATCAGCTCAGCTGATGCCCTATAGAAGATCTCAATGGAGGAACACAGCTGTGGCCCATAACTCTTGACTTGATCTTCCATGGTTTGACTGAAAAGCCTGAAAAGAACATAAACGCACTAAAGCTTCGCGCCATTAAATTGGTTCTTTCAAAACCGCCACGGGCTTCACCCAGAGGGGGGAAAAAAAAAAAGTTTCTTTTTCAGTACACTTGGTGAGAGGTTGAGTGTAAAAGTTTTCATGGTATCTACTGCACACCAAAGTATACTATAACAGACCAAACGATTATTTCCTTTTAAAGACCAAGGTGGAGCATGTTATTTAGCAACCCCAACCTTCTGCAGGGATTCCTGTGTCTCAGTACGTGGGTTTTGCTTTGGCTAAAGCACCCTTTTGCATTTCAGTTTGTAAACCTAAAAACATTGAAAAAAAGCACCTCCTTAGTCAGATTTTTTTTTTTTAAGAGTACATTCGTCATCACTGACACGTTACACAAGATACATTTCAAACGCACTCACACTAACTTTGAGCTGTCAGATCCGCGTATTCCAGTTTTCTGTCTTCATTTGAAAACGCAGCTGAATTACACGGCCAAGGCAGCGAGACAAGGAAGCCAGCGTGGGGAGGAACAAGGAAAAAAGCTTCTGTTTTTCAGAGAGCTGCCTCTCTTTTTCTTCTACTTTCTCCGCAAAGTTCTTACAAGGACAGACTTGTCAGTGAATTACATTATATCACCCAATTAAAGGAACTTACCTAGTGAGCCACCTTTAAAAAAACCCACAAGGTACCCCAACAAGTTTGCCATTTTCTGAGAGATTTCATACTGATCTTTGCAGTGTAGTGGAGGTCTAACAGTTAATGTGCACTCGTTACCATCTTGTGAGCAAAAAGCTAATCAACAACAGTTAGCACAAAGCAGCCAAGTTCATTTTTTTCTATCTTATGTCTACTCACTTCTTAACGCTGTTGCAAAAAGGGATGTTTTCCTTTCCAAACCAGCAGAACGCACTGTATTAGAGTGTGCATTTTAATTTGCATTTTCCTCAACACGCTCTGATAGGAATTACTGCCAATACACAAATAATTAGCTTTAGACCACTTAGAAATTATTTCCCTACGATGCTGGCAAAGGACAGGCTCTCCACCTCCATTTTTACCTTCTCTCCCCTCACTCCCACTTTAACCTTTTTTGTTTCAGTGGCGTGTTCTAGCTGCTCCGTAGCTCTGCTGCCAGTTACGGGAGGAAGCCTGCGTGCTGGGGCTGTAATTCAAGGGCTCGCAAGCCACATACGACTTAACAGCCTCGCATGAGCCATCTTTGATCTAAAGTCTAATAAAAACAAAAGTGAAGAGCATTAGCGTTGGTACGCACGGAGATGCAAACAAACAACCGAGACATTCTGCTCTATAAATCGGACTTTAAAATGGTAGTGGTTTCTGGTAAACAATTTGTTGAATTTGCTTAGTGCACTCCAGAGTAATGCCTCGTTAAGGGTTTCATGCTAACGAGGATGGTCTTCCATTCACTGACATTGAAGGGGGGCTTGTTTCTATACAACGTACCCGCATCGACTCAACAGCCTGTTCACTGTGGTTAAGTGTTTAGGAAAGGTGAAGTGTTTATACACTGAGCAATTAACAATAGGCTGCTGAGACAAGAACATCTCCCAAGGTTTCATTCCCCAAAGGAAAAAAAAAAAACCACCAACAAAACCGATCCTTGATGAAATATTCAAGATGAAAACCACAAAGGTTGCTAAACAAAGCGAGAAACTTCCAGTGTCTCTCACCCATCGGAGAGGATTCCTGCAGAAAAGAAAGGACTGGGGGGATCTTGGGGAGCACGTCCCACCACGCAGCTCAGAGCGAGCTTTCCTAGAGCTGCTCCATCTTCCCCTTCCCCAATTCGATCTGAATTGCTGCGCCCAGTTGCAGGAAAGTTTGGAAACCACTTATCTTAGTGTCTCTCTATTCATTTCTAATGAACCATTTTAAACCAAAAAACTTTAAGTTTTGTTTTGACTCAGAGCTGAGGTCGACTTCAGAAACCCTTTCACACTTCCCCAAAGCAAAAAAAAATGCATGTGAAAGAATTCACACGTACTTTGTAAGACAGAAGCTGAATTTTGTAGTATTCCCATTTGTCAGCTATTCTAAATCTGTCCACTAACAGGGACAGATTTAGGGCTGAGAAAACACTAAATTTCACTTTAAGAGTCGCAGCAGAAGTCCTAAGAAATTTCGGTATAAGAATAGCTAACGAAAGAAAAAAAAAGGGCCAATAAAAATAGGATCTTAAAAGACAATCCAGTAATTTATCCCACCCTTGCCACTACAGAAAGGGCTTCTTGTCACTCGTTCTGAGGTGCTGAGACAAACCAGTAACTACTTCCAAAAAACCCCAATTAACAAGTAAGCGTGTTTTAGCACGGAAGAAAACAACCTGAAACGTCTGATGTGGACAGAGAGCTGCAAACAAGCAAACACCAAGCGAAGGATTATGATTAGTCGCAAGAAATCCACTGCAGCAAGAAACCTTTCCCACCCAGAAGCAGAGAGGCGACGCACCAAGCTAAACATTCCCGTTTCTTTTGGTGTCAGCAGTATTCCCGTGATTAACAGTACAACACACAGAAGACAGTTCCCTTGCCATGCCCTTCGAGTTTACCAATCCAAATACCAACCAGACCAAGCGCTGTTCCGTTTTGCAAGCCGCAGCACATGAGGCTGATTCACAATTTCTCCATTCTTACAGGCCTCCAGCGCGACTCGTCAACCACAGGGCTTTGTACCACACGCCACCCGAATCTCCGCAGGAACTGCGGCGACAGAGTCTTTACTAACGATCTTTGGACACGCAACAGCTAAATAAATCCCCACTTTTGACTTACTGGCTGTAACAGCCCATAAACCGTTGCATATGTGACTATTGTTAAGCCCTGCTCCTGAACAAGCAAAATTCTTTGTAACAGAACTTGCACAAGACCAAGAATTATTCCAGACCTGCAAAGCTGCCAACTTCAAAACGCCCTTTTCACTTGAAGTTGTCTTGTTTTAAGAGGAAGAACGATTAGGGGGAAAAATAAACACGCATTTACCGTTTGCAGCCTCGTGTTTGAAAGCACGCCTAGCTCAGAGACATCAAATGCTGCTCACGTTTGGCACTTAATTTTCAAATATTTGCACCTAGCCTATTTTCAAAGCCGTTAAAAACAACACCAAATGCTGTCGTTGCCCTCTCTCTTTTTATGTTGTTTTTAAACATCATACCAACATATCTGACTGATTGTTAAACAACAGCAACCCCCAGGTGTAGCTGCCAAAGGCAGAGCAGCAGAAACCCAGCGCAAACACCAGCGCTGCGTTCACTGCCGGCTGTAGACAGGGTGCAACTCCAGACACTCCTGTTACGCGTGACACTCGTTTAATCCAAGGGCAAGTTTAATCCACAGCGTTCACACCCACACAGAGTTTTTACATTCACAATTCCACCGATTTACCCACTCTCATCCTCCCTGCTCCTGCAGCTCCTTCTCCCGTCCCCATTCTCACGTCCCAGCCGCGCGTTTCCTTCGCTCCAGCAGCTGCTCAGACCTCATCTCCCCCAACAGCCCCCTTCCTCCCCCTCCCTGACACCTTATTTCTGCGGCCAGTCCCACCTCCCTCTCATCCCTTCTAATCTGGTCCCTATTTTGTCCCTTGCCTTCACCCAAGAACGATGGGTACTCCTTCAGGAGACGCTCCTGCCAAAGTCAATTAGAGTTTTTCCCGGGCAGAGGGATCAGTAGCGCCTATCGCATCCTTCACCGCACGCTCCTCAGGTCCCAGCGAGCATCTTCTCTGAAGCAGCAACACACACAAGGACCAAATTTTGCAAGATTTCGCAAGAGACGAGCTCAGCGACCTCAAGAGCTCGCAGCACCTTCCCCCGACTAAAAGTACAAGCGTAGCTCTGAAAAGTAAAGACGCTTCCCCCCCGCCCCCATATATATGTCAAAATAACCGGGTGCTTTCATCACGCCTGTCAATATTCTCCCGCTGACTGTACCTGGAGACCCGGAGCTGTTTTGACACACAGATCGTGCCGCTTCTTCCCACGGACCATCGCACGTAACGCGATTAGCAGGCGGGTTTCCTAAAATTAGCAGCTTTTCTAAAATTGACTCCTGTTTGCAGAGGCTCGTACCCATAAGCAGTTATTCAGTTATCTGAGCATTTGCGCGGGGGGGGGGGGGGGGGGATATGAAACGCTGCGACCCCCTCTGCTTCCAATGGGGATTAAAACGGGATTTTAAAGCACACTTTGCTCCCCATCAAGAGACCCAAACCCAAATGCCTCCAGCCCTCCCCTCGCCCCCCCCCCCCCCCCCCCCCCCGCATTAACTTCTGCTGTTTACATTTGCGGCGGAGGGGGGAAGCACAAAACCCTCCGGTTTTTATTATTACTTTTTAGATAAATATGAATCATCACCGATTTCCCCCCCCCCACTTTCGTTCCCTCTCCCCCCTCCAAGCACAGCACGGGGGGGTCACAGGGGAGTTTTAGGCGCTCGCCCCCTCCCCGCCGGCAGCCAGGCCACGACCCGCGGCACCCACCCCGGCGCTGCCCCCCCCCCCCCCCCCCCCATCCCGCAGAGCCCCGCCGGGAGGGGCTGGTCCCGGGGTTTGGGGGTGTGTGTGAGGGGGGTGGTGGGGGGGGGGGGTCGTTCCCGCGGACCCCGCGCCTCAACAAAGGGAAAGTTGCGGAGCCGCCGAGGCCGGTGCGGGGCTCCCGCCCGCAGACAAAGGCGGCGGCCGCCGGGGCGGGGGGGTCGGGGTCCGCCTCACACTCACACCCCCCCCCCCCCCCCCAGCACCGAGGGGGGGCGCTCTTCGGGGGGGGGGCACCAAGGAACCTTCAGACCCCTCCTCACAGAGAGGGTGCTCCCCCTCCCCCTCAGCCCCCCGCCCCTCTCCCCCCGTCCGCCCTCAGGGGGGGTCGCGGCCTCCCGCCCCCCCCCCCCCCCCGGCCCCTTTATTTACCGCCATCATCAGCACGCGCGAGCTGTCACCCAGCGCGAGACACCCCAACCGCCGCCGGACACGCCCTCTCCCCGCCCATTGGCCGCCCGCCGCGCCCCGCCCCGCCCCGCCGTTGGCTGGAGAGCACGCCACACAGCGCTTCTCGCCTTCCCCCTCGCCCCGCTCCTCATTCAGCGCCGCCGCTTACGCCAATTCCGTAGAGCGGAGCCCGGCGCTAACGGCGCACCGACGGACGTCGTTTGCGCAGCCTACGCCGCGGCAGAGAGAGTTCTGGCGGAGCTTACGAGCTCTGCGTAGCCGCTAGGGAGAGCTCTTCAATGGCCTACGGTCGAGTAGCGGGCGGGCAGCGCCGAGGGGCGGGGACTGCCCGGGCCCGGCCCCGGACGGTGACGTACCGGGCTTTGTGAATCCCAGGCTGAAGTTTGGTTGAGTCACAGGAGGGTAAATAAGGATGTTTTGGAGACAAAGAGGCTCTGAAAGGGGCAGCGCGGGAGGTGGCGCGTTCCCGCGGGGCCTCTCAGGTGGCTCTGTGGGGTAGGAGATACCCCACGGGGCCCCTGAGGTGATGGGGGGGGAGAGCACCCCACGGGGCCCCTGAGGTGATGAGAGTGGGCACCCCACAGGGCCCCTGAGGTGATGGGAGCCCTGAGGTCATGAGGGTGGGGGGGGAAGCACCCCACGGGGCCCCTGAGATAATCGGGCCCCTGAGGTGATGAGGGTGGGCACCCCACAGGGCCCCTGAGGTGATGGGACCCCTGAGGTGATGGGGGTGGGCACCCCACGGGGCCCCTGGGGTGATGGGACCCCTGAGGTGATGGGGGTGGGCACCCCACGGGGCCCCTGGGGTGATGGGGGTGGGGGGAGTACCCCACGGGGCCCCTGGGGTGATGGGACCCCTGAGGTAATGGGTGGGGGCAAGCAACCCACAGGGCCACAGACAGCACTGATGGCACACAGACAAGGCCCCCCCCCGCCATACTGGCCTTTACCAGAAGTCACTCGAAGGCCCCTAGGTCACAGGCTCGTTGTCACCACAGTGCAGGAATCAGGAGGGGAGGGAAACGCATTTTGTCAGAGACAAAGGGATGTAGCACCGAGGCCGGGGGGAGAACCCTATCCCCAGCAAGGGACAGCCACACTTGGGAGTCACCCGCACCCGCTGGGACAACTCGCTTTTATTTTTGCAGCCTGCAGCAGGGACCTGCCAGGGAGCGGCGAGTCCAGCACCGAGCCGGGACAAAGCTGCAAGCAAGCAGTCGTGGACCGCACGGCGCTGACGACATGAAGCACAGGTCAGTGGCATCCCAGACACAATTCCTTTGCACAGGGACAAAGTGTTCCCCCCCCCATCTTGTCCCAGTAAGTTCTGAGGCAAAGAACTGCAATTTACTGTGACAGGTGGGAGCCTGCTTTCTTCTGCCACAGCACAAGGATGCTCCACAGCCTTGTGGTCTCCTCGGGAGCTCCTCCACCAGCCAGCCTTCCCACAAATTCCTCTTCCTGGGAGCTTTGCCGTCCTTTCTCTACACCTTCCCTTTTTTGATCAGTGCCTGCTCTGTTTTCAACCCATATCTGCACAGAAATCCACAGTCACACACCTCTCGGACTCCTCAACAGCTCCCCACTGCAACGAGTCCTCAGTCTGTAACGTCTGCTAAGAATTAAAACTGAAGATTAACGAGGCCCTTACGTCCTCACTCGCTTTGTAAAGCTTAGCAGGGTGGGTGCAGCTGCTACGCAAGTACTTCTCCATTAAAAAATGCCACAGCACAAAACAGAACAAAAGCCCACACTATCCCCGGGGTGGCAGTGAGACTCGGACACTCTCTCTGCCACTGAAGTGTTGGTGACCCTGGTAACATCACCCAGCCCCTACTGAGAGCTAGGAGGGGCAAAGCTACCACGATGCAAGGGTGAGACCCACATCCCCAAGATCCCCAGCCCCCTCTAGGTCAGCCTTCAACTCACGGAAAGCAACAACACTGCCAGTGATTTAGAGAGGTGCAGAAGCAGGAAAAAGAAAGGATCCGCAGTGGTACAGGAGTACAGCTTGGCCGCCTCTCCCTCTAGATCTTGCATTCTCTGAGAAAACACCGGGGAGCAACAGGAAAAACAGCCTTCCAGACCATGCCTTGACAGGCAAAATTAGGGTGGTTTTCAATGACACTGGCTCAATCCATTAACGTAACGCAGCTGAAAGCCCCCTGAAGATTTGTGAAGGTGCACGTTCGAAGCCACGTTAGCCTGCTGGGGGGCTGCAGAACGAGGAGGATTACTGCAGCTACAAAGACTGAAAACCAGTCATTTTGTCCATTAAGCAAGTAAAAAGCCTCAGAGTAATGGCAGCCCCTCACGTGGGGCAGCTAATCCCCTCACTCACAGATACGGCAACAGAGTTGTTGCAAAGGCATAAAGGGCTAAATCCTGCCCATCCTGACACACATGGAAACCCGCTGACGTCAATGGCTGTAATGGTCTAACTGAAGGCAGAACGTAGCTCAAGGGGTCCCATTTTATGACTCCAGGAACAGCACAATGTATTAATCAGACCACAGAAGTCCCCAGAGATTCCAGCTCACATTTTATGTTCTCAAGACATGTGACCAGAGTTTTGACATCTCTGGGTACAGAACGCATCTTTCGGGAATAATAAAGCATTAGCAACATTCCACATGACTAATCTGATCACTAAAAGGTTTTTTTTTTTTAACCTTAAGACTTAAAAATTGGAAACAGGACAGAAATAACTACCCCTACAAAGACTGCAGTTTGTTTTCGTAAGTTTTCCCAGCCACACTTAGCTATGGGGACCAACAGCAGGTCAGATTCTCACTGAATTTTCATCACGGAAAATTAACAGTCCCACTGAAGCCAGCTCACACATCATGAACTTGAGCTAAGAGTTGCAAAAATTCAGTATATTCAGCATGTTGGAACTTCTGCCACACTTATGGTACATTATGGCATTTATTATGGCTCATTAACCAGATCTTTCTGGACCCAGTGCCGATTAAATTTATTAAATGCCCACACTAAAAGCTCTAGGCACTCTAAGAGTTAATTAACTTTACACCTAAAAATGATAATCACAAAGAAGTCATACCCAAATAACTAGTTCTCCACCAGTCAGCAAATCAAGTAACAAACCAGCATCTTTTCCCCTCGCTGCTTCAGAAGGAAAAAACTATTTGGGCGAAATCTGCTTCTGTTTTTTGCTCTTTGGACTCTTCAAGACCCGTGGAACTGACAGTATTTCCCACGAGCACGATGCACTCTGCTTCTTCACGAGGAACCTCTGTCCTTCTTGCAAACCTCCCTTCCTAAACCATCCTTAGATCTTCTCTACACCTGCCCTTTATGTCCGGGACACGGGCTGCGGATCGGGAACCCCGCTACACCCAGGAACCACGAAGGAAGCTCAGCGCAAAGGTTGGTGGCTGGATGAGGGTGTTTCTGCGTATTCTGGGACTGAGCAGGGAGGAGAAGAAAAAATGACAGCTACAAGCCAGATAGATACTGAACAGGTAAAACCAAGGGGACAGATAGCTCAAAAGGGAACTGATTTCCCTGGTTTTCCTGCTGTAAAAATAAATCGCCACTAAAAAAAAAAATACTCAAGTGATACCGTATTGTTAAGTCTTATAATAAATTTTTGGCTCTTATTCCCCAAATCCTTCCTTACTCCATTAAATCTGAAGTCACCAGGATTTCTCAAATGAGAAATGGTGTGTGGGGATAAGACATTTATTACCCACCTTTCAAACAACGAGATAAAGCGGTCGGTGTTCTCTTTTGACGCATGAGAGGGCTCCCGCCAGACTTGCTTATTTATTTATCCTGAGGCTTCATCAGTATCATCTGAGAGGTAGAAGATTTTAATACTCCCATCAGATATAAAAGATGAAGGCAAGCTAAGAACATACCCATACTAGAATTCCTGTAGATTTTGCCACAGGGAAATTAGTTTGCTTCGGGGGTATAAAGCTCTTGAACCAAATCAGAGATAAAACTCCGCTGAATAATTGTCTCCATGCAAGAGAAAATTTCAAAAGCTGTAAATAAACAATATGAAACAGCACAACAGTTGCTGTGCAGAAAGACTCCATCTCCTCATGAAATACAGCTTTTTATTTTGATGAAAAACAAGACACTTTCACATCGATATCTAAAAAAAAAAATTAAAAAAACCCCTCTCACGCAGCTGTTTGCAGTCCAGGGAAGTCTGCCCTGGGATACACTGGGCTGGGATTTCTCCCTTCCCCTCCTGCCGATGAATAGTAATCCCCTGCCCAAATCAGAACCACGGGCCTGACCCCAGCCACGCTCAAAACCATGAAGGAGGACAAGAACCAGACGCAGCGTTCAAGACCTTCGCTTTGAAACAGGGGATTGAGGAAAAAAAACCACAAAAAAACCCCACAAAAAACACACCAAAAAACCTTGGGCTGCCTCCAGTGCCGCTCCTTGGAGGGACTCCTGGTCCAGCGGGGCAGGCAGAGCAGGGGATGCCGTCGCTCTGAGCCGCGCTCCGGGGCTTCCTTTCACCTGATCCCCGCGACGGGCACCTGCTGCTGCTTGCGGATCTTGTTGAACAGCTCCATGTACTGCCCCATCGTGTCCGCCGGGCCGTAGAGGCTGTCGTGCTTGGTGCCGAGCACGGCCGGGACGCCGGGAGCGTGGTTCCCCATGAAGCTCTGCATGAACTCCAGGAGCAGGTTCCAGCAGTCGCTGGCGATCACGCAGGGGCCGTACTCCACCTGGAAGCGGAAACCACAGCCCTGAAGCTCACGGCGGGGCCGCCGCCGCCGCCGCCACCACGCAGGAGGCAACGCGCTCTCCCCTCTCTGCCTCGCTAGGGACAGAAAGCTTTTCATAAAAGCATCTGAAAACATTTAGCACGTAACAAGGATGGATGAAAAAAATGAGCGGGACACGGCAGGAACGTGCAAGCCATCCCTTCCAAAGGGAAGGGGAGGTAAAATGAACCTTTAAGGGCGTCGCTTTTATTAAATCCCCAATAGCAGAGGTCCTGGGGCATTGGTGCAAACACCACGTTAACGTTACCCCATCCAAACCCAAACTTCCTTCCCACGTCCTGACACGTCAAAGGGCTGTGACACCTTTCAGGAGTGGACTGGAAAAAAGCCTTGGGACTCACGGACTTGAAGTGTTTTATAAATACGAGTCTGGTCCCAAATCAGGAGTAGGCCCTAATGCAAACTCTGACAAAACGACTCAATTAGAACAGAAGCAGCCAGACCACCTGGCAAACCTGGTCCTGAGCTGAAGTTTAGGGTAAAACTGTTTAACCCCAGCTCAGCAGCAACGCCAACACTTCAACATCTGTGTTTATCACAGTGAAAAACTCGGCCATTTCTCCATCCTCCTCCCTGCTGGCTACCAACACCTGCCTGATTAACTGGATATCAAATAATAGGATTTGTGTGTTTAGAAAAAGCACAAGCTCTGATTTTTTCAAGCATCTGATTCTCAGCTAGGCTGCCCAGCACCGATGTATCCAGGTGCCTGGAGTCTGACCTACTCTGCTTTGCCTTTCCCACACCAGTGCAGCCCAGCTCCCTGCCTTTTTCCAAGACGCTTTTCAGCCCAGCTGAGGCTTGTCCACGGCTTGTGAGCTTCGACTCACACTCGCGTTCAGCCAAGAGTCCCCCCAAATCCCTTCCTAGACCCTCCCACGCCCCTCTGTGTACGCTGAAGGACCTTCCTTCAGCCTTTGCTTCAGCCCAGCCCCGTGAAACCCCCGTCGGCCACCGATGCCCTCGAGAGCAGCCACGACGCTGAGCGGAGAGTGTGGAAACGGTTCGATGGCAGGCTTCGAGCCCGGGGGGCAGGAACTGACCCCTGCCAGCAGCTCTCTGGGGAGGAGAAGCCCACCTCTCCGCGGTGTGAGCAGAACCTGGGGCAAGAGGGCCCTGCTCTCCTGGGGCTGTGCCTGCTGGAGATGGAGAAAGCAAGCGAAACCCAAATCGGCCTCGAATTAGCAGCTGAAGAGGTTGGCTTGTCCCCCTCGGTATGCTCACGAAGCTGAGGTGTGCTACTGCCGTTGGGTGTCAGGTCTTTAAACAGCTGTTTAGGCTGACGGGATCCCTTCAGGGTTTTGTTTAGGCTGACGGGATCCCTTCAGGGTTTTGTTTAGGCTGACGGCATCCCTTCAGGGTTTTGTTTAGTGACACCTCAGTGAGAGGCTTTTCCGTAGCTGCAGCTGAGCCCCAAAGCACCTGCCTGAACTCAACCTCGTTGGGAGGAGGAGAGAAGACCCTGCCTGCTGCATACACGAACCTCCAGTACAAACCACCAGCAACGAGCAACACCATCAAGGCGCGGAAGGGACGGGGCATTTCCCATCCAGCCTCCAAGATGGGATTTCCCTGTCCACGGTTGTATTTCAGACCCGTCAAAGAGGATTCTTACCTCCACAGAAATCCCACGGGCACTGGGCCCCATTGTCACCGTGCCCACCTTCACCAAGAAGTCGCAGTACTGGTAGCGGGTGCCCCGGCTCTCTATCTTGTTCGCCTTGGCGTTTTGGAAGAAGCCTTTCAGCTTCACCATGAGGGTGTCGAAGTTGGCATCCGCTATGAGGCAGGGGCCGTTTTCAAAGAGAGCGAAGCAGCTGAGGGGATATTCGGAGTTGTGCATCACGTACATCAGCTTGCCCGTCTGCCCTGAAAGGAGAGCGACGGGATTCGGGCTGTAAAACCAACAGTCCTGCGCTCGGATGTGCTTTAAAGAAGCCTCTGGTTTTTCCTTTGTTCTCCTTGTTGCTTTAATTCCGCTCCTACAAGCTTTACGTTATCCGGCTCTTCAGTGAATCCAAGGTATTTCCTTAAGATTTAAAGTTAAAGGGGAAAAAAAACCTGGCAGCACGACTCAGAGACCAGAGCTGGACAGGAGATCCCCAGCCAAGAGCACCCCCCTCCCATCCCCGCGTACAGAGCTGGGCACACGCCGACTGTCCTCCTGCTTGCTGGAGGAACACTGGGCTTTGCCTCTCCTCCCACTCACCCACCAGTCCTGCCCGGGAAGGATGTACTGGGGCACGCTCTGGAAAAGTGGGTGGCCAAAGAGGATGTGCTTTGGCTTGTCCCATGCTTTAAAAGCTGGGGAAAAAAATTTCTCATTTACTCAATAGATCAAAAAAAAAAAAGCTGTTCCATGGATGTGGCTGAGCAAGTTCCAGAAAAAGGGGAATTTGGGATCCTCTGAGCACATCCCCTGGAAACACCTGGGTCACCTCCCACCTCAAACCCCTCCAGAGCTGCTCCCCACCACCCTTGGCGAGGGACAGGGCAGGCACACGCTGCCAGGAGACTCGCACCCACCCTCTCCAGAGCAAAACGCGACCTCCAAAGCGACCGAAACAGCGTTTTAAGAAGTTTCACGTCCCTCAGGACCACGTCCAGGGATGCTCCTTCTCCCAGAGGAGAGAAGCAGCCGCCGGGAACAGCAGCAGGCCCCTGCCGCGGCGGAGGCGGCGTTGGGCAGGCGGCTGCTCCTTCCCCACCCCGGTAAATAAATAAACCACCGCGGGAAAAGCCCCGACCCTGCCGGGTCCGGACGGAGCCGGGGCCTCCCGGTGCTGTCGCCGCAGGCGGGGCTCAGCAGCAGCAGCAGCCGCCAGGCTGAGGAGCTGGAAGCGGCACCGGGAGAACAGACGGCTCCGGGCCGGCTGCGAGCAACCCCCGCCGGGCCCGGGGCTCTCCCGGGGCTGACCTTGGCTGCTGATGGTGGAGGCGGCGGTGTGGTAGGTCTCGCAGTCCACGCAGAAAGTTCCCTGTTTCTCAGCCCCCAGCAGCTCCAGCTTCCGCGTCAGCAGCTCCACCGTCTGCTGAACGCTCTTCCCTTCCGCCACCGGCACCTGCGCCACGCTGCAACCGGCCGCCGGGCCCGTCAGGGACCCGTCAGGGACCTGCCGGCGGATTCTCCCGCCTCCCTCCCCGCCGGGGCGGCTCGCCCGCCCGCGGCCATCTTCTCTCCCCCCCCCCACCTCACCGCCTCCCCCCGCGGCCATCTTGCCCCCGCCGCCCTCACCAGGTGACCCCCATGTTGCACCCGCCGGCACCCAACGGCCGCCGCGCCGCCGGAAGGGGCGGAGCTGAGGCGCCGCCGGAAGGGGCGGGGTCGAAGCGCACGCGCCACCGGTGGCGGCACCGGGCCAGGCCTCACGGCGCCTCGCAGGCCGCACCGCCATGCCCAAGGCCCGGCGGGCACGGGGCCCCGGCCCCGGCCCCGGTGCCATGTTGCCGCTGGCCGAGCAGATCCTACAGGAGGCGGCTCCGCGGCCCACGGCGCGGGGGAAGCGGCGCGGCGGCCGGGCCGAAGCGGAGGATGGCGGCGGCGGCGGCGGCGGCGAGGAGGGCTATGTGGACGCGCGGCTGTCCCGGCGTATCTTGGAGCAGGCGAGGCGGCAGCAGGAGGAGCTGGAGGCCGAGCACGGCCCCGGTGCGCCCGCCGCCCCCAAGCAGCGCAGCACGGCGCTGGGTGAGCCCCCGGTTCGTCCCCAACCCACCCCCGGGCGCCGAGGGTGCGAGGCCTCGGGCTCAGCCAGCGCCGCTCCCCCGCAGGCCCCGGCTCGGACTCGGAGGACGATGAGGAGTGGCCCTCGCTGGAGAAGGCGGCGGCAGGACGGAGCGGGGAGTACGGCGGGGAGGTGGCGGTGGACCCCGAGGATGAGGCGGCCATCGAGATGTTCATGAACAAGAACCCGCCGCTGCGGTGAGGGCACGGTGGGAGAACGGGCCGGGACGGAGCAGCAGCTGCTGCTGCTGCTTCTTCCCGACACAACCCCTGACTCGTGTCCCTCTGCCCCGGCCCCAGGCGCACGCTGGCCGACATCATCATGGAGAAGATCACGGAGAAGCAGACGGAGGTGGAGACGGTGCTGTCGGAGATATCGGGCTGTCCCATGCCCCAGCTCGACCCCCGCGTCCTGGAGGTCTACAGGGGTGTCAGAGAGGTGAGGCCAAAGCAGCTCTGCCCCCGGCACCCAGCCGACACAGCGCTGAGCCCCGCAGCCCCCCTGCTCCGTGCCTGCTCTCGAGGCTGTCCCCAACGTCCCTTTATGGATTGGCTGTGGTTTGTGTGGTGTCAGTCACCAAACGGCCCAAAACGCTTCTGAGTGACAATCTCCTGAGCACCGTGCTCGGGGTGGTCCTGGGATGGTCCTTTCTGACCAGAGATGTTAAGGGAGGGGACAATGTTCTCATGATCATGAGACAAGTCCCACAGCGTGTCATGGCCTGGCCTGTGTCCCTGTCTTTAAAGGTGCTGTCCAAATACAGGAGTGGGAAACTCCCCAAGGCGTTTAAAATCATTCCTGCCTTGTCCAACTGGGAGCAGATCCTCTACATCACAGAGCCAGAGGCGTGGACAGCAGCTGCCATGTATCAAGCCACCAGGTAAGATCATCTCGGGGAGCTGCTGACGGGGGATTTCTTGCTTTTTCTTTCCACTTTTACCAGATTTACAGGGTCCCAGCCTGTCCTCCGCTTGGCCTCCTTTCTCCAGACCTCACTTGGTGCTTTGCTTTTCCCAGGATATTTTCATCCAACCTGAAAGAGAGGATGGCCCAGCGGTTCTACAACCTGGTGCTGCTGCCGCGGGTCAGGGATGACATCGCCGAGTACAAGCGCCTCAATTTTCACCTCTACATGGCTTTGAAGAAGGCTCTGTTCAAACCAGCAGCCTGGTTCAAAGGTGAGGACTCCCTCCAGGCTCCCGTTCCTGCCTGGGAGCCTCTCCCCACCCGGGAAGCTCAGCAGGGACACGTGTTCGCACGCCACTGCTCAGTGGGACAGGACATTGTCCCCTGCGTGGCGTGGCTCTGGGGGCTTAGTGGGAGGAGAAGACACCGAGAGATGCAGGGAGTCCCCCTCGGTGGATGAGGTGGCTTCCACACCCCCAGGGGCCCCTTGGTGGCGTGCAGGGTGATGAGTGCTGTTGGCTTCTGCAGGTATTTGGGTTCTCTCGATGGTTGATGGCAGCTTACGTGCTGTCCCGGGCTGGTCTCGGTCATGTTGGGCAACCTGAGGTGGTTTGGGGGCTAGTTGTACATCAGGGAGATGCTGCAACCCCCTGTAACGGCAGCTACTGGGGGTCAGATGTGTCCTGGGACTGGAGAAGGTGCTGAGTGACGGGGCTCAGCCTTCTGCCATCGAGATGGGCAGGACCTGACTCTTCCCCCTCTCCGCAGGGATCCTCATCCCCCTGTGCGAGTCGGGGACCTGCACGCTGCGGGAGGCCGTCATCATCGGCAGCATCCTCACCAAGTGCTCCATCCCCGTCCTGCACTCCAGGTAACGCCCTGGGGGGCTGCGGGGCGCGGGGACAGAGGTTCTCCTTTAGGGACACGGGTGGGATCTGTCCCTCAGCCTCTCCTGCATCTCCGAGGCAGGGGGGGAGGGTCGCTCAGTGTCCTCTGGGCGGAGGGTCACCATCACGACATGCTTCCCTACCCCGTGGCAGAGAAGGACAGGCACTTCTGTACTGCAGCGCTGGGAAGCACGGGGGTAGCTCCTCCTGACGGGCTTCAGAGTTACATCCAAAACTCAGCATTTTTATATACTTTTTCTGCAAAGTCATGGTCTTTAACGTATTTTAACATAAGCGTGCCTGTTATGCCTGCTGTTAATTTTGACATTTACAATGATTGGTCCACCCTATTTTATGACTTTATTAATACTCCTATACGAATATAATCATTGGTTATTTTACTGATCAAAATATTCAGATCAGGAGGGGGAAGAGGGGAGAGTCTTCACAGCAACATTCCGTTGTTTCTATGGTTTCATCCCATAAGAGAATGAGCTGAGAATGTACAATTTCACCCTCTGTACCTGCCTCCTGCCTCCCTGTTCTGTTCTGCACAATTTCACACCCCGCAGCAGCTCTGGCTTTGGCCGTTTTCGTAAGGCAGCTGCTGTTTCTGAGCATCAGGGAGGGTTTGTCTGTTTCTTACCATGTTGTAAATGGATTGAATCAGGAAATTAATACGAAGCGTTAGTGGTTCCTTAAAAGCAATTAATTAGCATCAGGTCTGAATTTTGAATAGTTAATTACTTTTCATTGATAACACTGGGGTCGAGAGCCAAGGCTCAGCACCGGGTTGGCCATCGCTGGGTTGGGTGGCCCCGTGGCTCCTGCCTGCCCTGCCCTCACCCCGGTGCTCCCTCCTCCCCGCAGCGCGGCCATGCTGAAGATCGCCGAGATGCCGTACAGCGGCGCCAACAGCCTCTTCCTCCGGCTCCTCCTGGACAAGAAGTACGCCCTGCCCTTCCGCGTGCTGGACGCCCTCGTCTTCCACTTCCTCGCCTTCCGCACGGACCAGCGGCTCCTGCCCGTCCTGTGGCACCAGAGCTTCCTGGCCCTCGCCCAGCGCTACAAGGAGGACCTCTCCTCGGAGCAGAAGGAGGCTTTGCTCGAGCTCCTCAAGTTCCACAGCCATCCCCAGATCTCGCCGGAGATCCGGAGGGAGCTGGTGAACTCCAAGACGCGGGATGTGGAGGGGGAGCAGCCTGTGGCTATGGAGTGAGCAAGGAGAGACTCAGGGAAAAGCTGCAGCCTGACCCGCTCCCGGGAGGCTGCGGGATGCAGCGGGGGAGCCCGAAGCTGCGGGGAGGCGTGCGGGAGGATCCATCCCGTGCTCCTGCTGCTGGCGCCTGGCTCTGCCTGGAGGCCTGGACCGTGCTCCCTGCGGCTGCTCGGCGCAGGGCTGGGCAGCCCCTGTCCCACCCGGGAACCCGGCGCCACCAGCACCCGGGAGGGTTTGGTTTGTTCCCGCGTTGGAAAATAAAACCCGAGTGCGTGGTTCTGCCCCGCAGCCGCACCGCTCGGCGGGCCCATCCCTGCGCGGTCCTGCCCTGTCCCCGCCACACCTTGTCTTGTCCCCCAGCAGGTGGCAGAGCAAAGCCACCAGCCCGGGGCCTCTCGCAGAGCTGCAGATCGAGTCTGCGCTGCCGGCCCCAAAAATTGCAAAGGGGAGAAGGGACCCTTGTGCACCCCCCCCCACCTCTGCCCTGAGCAGCCCCTGCGCGGCCGGGGAAAGGGAGGGCGGGTGGGGGGACAGGGCTGGCACCCCCAGACTGTACCCAAAGCCCAAAACCACTCCGTGGCTGCGGGGGGGGCGGGGAAACCCTCTCCTGTTGGTGCTTGAGGGTTTCCCCGAGGGCTTGGTTGTCACCAGGCAGGAGCAGGGCTGCGGAGCTGCCACGTCCCAGCTGCTGCTGGGTGGCAGCAGGGCCCAAGCCTGGACGCTGTGGAGCAGCGCTGGGAGCCTTCGCTCCTGCCCAGCACCATCCCCAGCGCCACCCTGCCTCCAGAATGGCAGCCATCCCCCTTCCCCAGGGATTTTCCCCAAAACACTTGCTTCCCCAGCTGCCCCTCTGGGTTTACCTCTGCTCGGCGGGGTGGCCGTCCTCGCCTGGCCCTCGAGGCCACGTGCCCGGCCTGCTCGTGGCAACCTGCCTGTGTGCCACGTCCGCTGGAAAACCCAGCGGGGGCTTTTTCTCCCCTACCCCCCGAGGCGCTGCGCTTGCCCTGGGAAATTGCCGATGGTGACGCGGGGAAGGTTGGGCAGTGTCCGTGCCCGGCCTCGCCCCTGAGACCAGCACGAAGCCCCGCAGGTGCAGCTGGGGAGAAAAGCCTGGGAAACAGGGAAGAAAAGCTCCCTGTGGCCTCTGCAGGTGCAGCTGGGGAGAAAAGCCCCTGCAGGTCCCTACGGCCTCATGTCTTCGCTCCTCAGGAGCCGGCACCTTCTTCGTGACAGCAGCACCGGCGGGAGCAGAAGCCATGTGTAGCAGAGCAGCAGGCAAAGCCCGGCTTCCTCAGGCTGGTTGCACGTCGCAGCACCTTCTCCTTGGCTTCCTGATCTGACCTCCTTTCTTTAGAGAAGCCAGAAGCTGATGAGCATTAAGAGACAGCCCGGCCTTGCGCGGCCCCTTCAGCACGCTCTTGTCACCCCGAGCTGCTGCCTCCTCTCCAGCGACTGCTCTGCAGGCAGGTGTTGGGTTCCACCTTCATCCAAGACCATCCGTGAGCTGCCTCAGGGCTGGTTCCACCTTCATCCAAGACCATTCCTGAGCTGCTCCAGGGCTGGTTCCACCTTCATCCAAGACCATTCCTGAGCTGCCCCAGGGCTGGTTCCACCTTCATCCACGAGCTGCCCCAGGGCTGGTTCCACCTTCATCCAAAACCATTCCTGAGCTGCTCCAGGGCTGGTTCCACCTTCATCCAAGACCACCCGTGAGCTGCTCCAGGGCTGGTTCCACCTTCATCCAAGACCATCCCTGAGCTGCTCCAGGGCTGGTTCCACCTTCATCCAAGACCACCCGTGAGCTGCTCCAGGGCTGGTTCCACCTTCATCCAAGACCATCCCTGAGCTGCTCCAGGGCTGGTTCCACCTTCATCCAAGACCACCCGTGAGCTGCTCCAGGGCTGGTTCCACCTTCATCCAAGACCATCCCTGAGCTGCTCCAGGGCTGGTTCCACCTTCATCCAAGACCACCCGTGAGCTGCTCCAGGGCTGGTTCCACCTTCATCCAAGACCATCCCTGAGCTGCTCCAGGGCTGGTTCCACCTTCACCCAAGACCACCCGTGAGCTGCCCCAGGGCTGGTTCCACCTTCATCCAAGACCATCCCTGAGCTGCTCCAGGGCTGGTTCCACCTTCACCCAAGACCACCCGTGAGCTGCCCCAGGGCTGGTTCCACCTTCATCCAAGACCATCCCTGAGCTGCTCCAGGGCTGGTTCCACCTTCACCCAAGACCACCCGTGAGCTGCCCCAGGGCCTCAGCGAGGGCATCGCGTCCCCTCAGCCGCTGCAGCCTCTCCCCTCCCACCTCTCCGCGGGGCCGGAGCTGGCTGGCGGTGTCCTGCCTGCCCCATCCCTGCTGGAGCCTCGGGAGCAGCCCGAGGGGATCCCCCCGCTGCTGGAGTCCCCAGCCCAGAGCGATGCGGGGCAGAGGCCGGAGCTCTGCGAGGGGAGGCCGAGGGCTGCCCTGGGCAGTGGAGCACAAAGGGAAACGCTTCAGGCGTTCACGCTTGTTTAAAATACTTTATTGCAACTTCATACGGTCCTTTGATTCTCCCAGCAGCGGGACTCTTGCATGTGAACAAGAAACCAGTTTTCTCTTAAATTAAAACGCATTTATATATATAAAAAACCAATGTTTTTCTTTTTGTGCAGACAGGCTCTGTGCGCCCCCAGCCCTCCCGCTAGCAGGAGTCAGCGGCAGATGGCTGCTCTTGACAAACCAGGCTGGCGGAAGAACAGCAGCCCCATCTTTTTTCCACCTGATAAGACTTTTTGTTTCTAGCGGCATCCAAAAAAGAAAGATTTCCACCTCCTTTTCCACGTGCCCCCAGGGGAGGACAACAGCCACAGATCCACGTGTCCAGAGGTCACCAAGCAGCAACCGTCTGCCTTCTCCTGGTTAATACAATTCTACTGTTTAATGGTTTTTCTCTTAGAAAAGCAGCATTATTTTTTTTTTTTAAAACACTTTTTATAAAAACTAACAGACAGGATCAACGACAACAATACAAAAATGCAACAAATCGCTTTTCAACTCAAGTGCGCAGCAACTTTCCCCCCCCTGTAAGGATACAGCTTGGACCCACACGGAGATAGATGCAACGCAGCCCCCTCCGGAACGCGATCCGAGATCCCTGCCTTGGAGGGGTGAAGATGCATTTCAGACTATAGCAGCACATTCACATGTATTTCTTAAAACCTAGTCTGATGTCTAAGCTACCTAAAAAAAAAAAAACACAAAACCAAACCAACCCCAAACCAACCAGCTTCCAAGTGAGAGTCTCCCCTTGCCCAGGGAGCGAGGGAAGGGGACGAAGGGTGAAGGCACTCTTTGGGAAGGAGAGGAGACCAGCATCCAGCCCCCACGGCAAGGAACCGCCAAGTCTTCCTCCCTCCCCATTTCCCAGCAGTTAACAATAAATTAAGCAGCCTCAGCGGGGCAGCGGGAAGCCAAGGGGATTGCGCCCAAACCTCGCCCAGGAGGCTGCCCCCCCCGCGGCGAGGGCTTCTCCTCTGCTGTTCACGCAGACAGGGAGCGCGTCCCCCAAGCAAGCCGAAACCCCCCAAATCCTAAATCTAACGGCAACGAGAAACAAGCCACGCGTTTCCCCTCCAAGCAGAAGCAGCCACGCCATGCCACCCCCCTCCCCAGGAGCCACAGCAATCTGGCACGAAGCGATTGGGACCAAGGGGCCACCGAGCACCTGCTCCCTCCTCCCGGACGCTCGGTTTTGTCGTGAGCCACGCGGGCCCGCAGCCCCCCAGCCCGGGGAGGGAGGTGGAGGGGGGGTTACAGAGATTTTGGTCACGTAGGCCAGGGTAAGAGGCTCGCTATCCATGATCGACGGCCCGCGTGGGGCTGGAAGTCATCACAGTAAACACCCCCGAGCAGACCAGCCGGGCTACGAGGAACACGAACTGAGAAACATTTTACAACTTCATTTTGGGTCCTGCTCCCCCTCCCCAGCAATTCTTGTGCCCTGCCACCATGAAAACGGTCGCTCCCCCCCCCCCCACCCCGCCCCGGCGCCGCCTGCGGAAGCCGACGAGCAGCGTCGAGCTCCGCCAGCCCGGCCGAGCGCGGATCCTGCCCTTGCGCTCCCAGCGGGCGGCGGGTGGAGGGGGCTGACGGATGGGGAGCAAGGGGAGGGGGGGATGCAGCGACCTTTCGGGGTCCAGGGCGAGGTCCTGCCGCGGCGGGGCTGGGCAGCTCTCGGGAAGGGGAGGCCGGTCACAGGTTGATGTCCGTGACGTCTGTCGGCGTGCCGGTGGGCTGGCTGGCCGGGTAAGCAGCAGTCTTGGCCGCGCTGTATTCCTGTTGGGTTTGGGATGCCTGTTTCAGGCTCTCGGCTAAGGCCGCCTCAATCTGCTCCTGACAGGCTTTCAGGCAGTCCTGAGGGAGAGGGAGAGAGACAAGAGGCCTCAGTTCTCTGCTGCTCAGAGGTGGGAGCCTTATAAATAGCTCTGAGCAGCTGCTGGGCTACGTCTCCGGCCCCTGGAGCATCTGAAAGCACAAGACAAAGAAGCCTTTCTCCAACAAGGGGCATCTCCAGCGTGTCTGTGCTTTAGGTCCCCTCCCCAGGAGAAGCCCCACGCTCTGGTTGTCTTCTCCCCACCTCCCTGCTTGACCGTGGTTTTGAGGACTAGGACGTTGTGCCCATCAGAGCTTCCCAAAGCATCCGGGGGCTCGTGCCTGGATGCAGCACGGGATTTCAGCTACCGCTGACGACCGGGAGGGCAGAGCAGAACAGCTCCGTGGAGGCCGGTATCAACCTCGACGACCCAGACTTCCCAGATCCACAAGCGATGGCCGGCGTGCAGCAGCACGGGGGCACATGGGGACCTTGAAGTCCCACCTGCCTCCCCCAGGCCCTTCGTCCTGGAGCTCCAAGTGACCACCTCTGCAGTCCCCCTCCCGCTGCAGAGAAGCTGCTCTGCATCCTCCCATCCCTGCCCATGTCCGAGCCAGGATGAGGTGAATCCCGGCTGACGCCCACCCCATCACTTTGGGGATCTCCGAGGCAGCTGGACCCGACCCTCCCAGACCCAACAGCCGCTCCGGCCACGTGTTCCCTACACCACCACACGCCGCCGATGCTGGGTTGTTCCGAGAACGGTGCTGCGGCCACGTAGCTTCTCACAGGGCTTTTACTCTCCTGCTCTCCCCCCCGGGGAGCCCCACTTGACTCACCCAGGGAACCCACCGCGGGGGGACACACTGGTCCGACGCACGGGAAGGCACAGGGGACTGCGAGCTGTGGCCTGTCACTTGTAATAAAAGCAAACCCCCTCCCCTCCTCCTGGTTTCTCCCCGCACGAGCTGTAACCAGAGGAGGAAACTCCTCCGCTTCAACGCGACCGTGACGCACCCAGAGCCGCGGGAGGCATCGCCAACGAGCGCACCCCAGCCCTCCGCCGCGTCTCGGCTCTGCGCCGCGGGGTAAGAGGTGGCATTTCGCACCTCGCAGCCGGGGCCGAGCTGGACACCGCGGGGCCACGTGCGCTCGCTGGATATTGTCACACCCCGAAATCTCTTACCAGGAATCCACCGCCAGTTCTTAGAAACTGACAGAGGATGTGGGGAGCGAAAATAGCAACGCCCACCCTCCCCGTCCCCACGCCGCTTCCCGTCAGCGCAGCCTCCAGCCCCGCCGCCTGCCCGCGGCGAGCTCGCAGCAGGGCCTCACGCCACGGCCAACGCTCTCCGCAACCAGGCTCTCCGGTGGCAATTTTGGCAGAGGTGCGAAAAGCCGGCTTGGCCGCAGGCAGCCAAACTCCTCTGCCAGCTGGTGAAGCCTTGGGGGTTCGTGGGGGCTGCCCGGGAGGCAGCTCGGCTTGCCCCCAGCCTGTGTGCCCCCTACTCCGCAGGGCAGCCGTGCTGCGGGGCTCTGGCCTAGACACCCCGTGGGTCTGGTTTTGCCCCACGAGGGACGAGGACTGGTCCAGAGCGGCTCCAAGTTGCACCCGAAGCGCTGCCACAGCCAGCAACAAGCCAGCCTCAGCGCGGCAGCGCAGCTCCCGCTGGCCACGGGGCCAGCACAGCCCCGTGCCATTGTCCCCCTCCGTCCCCGCGGGCTCCCCGCACCTCCAGCACTGCCCAGCTGAGCCTCAGCAGCTGCGGGAAAAGAAGGGGGCTGCTCCTCCAGCGTGGAGCCAAAGGGGAAACTGAGTCACGGCCCAGGGGCACTGTGAGGTTCTGGGAGAAGCATCAGCAACACGAACGCCGTTGAGGCCGGGTGCTTCCCCCAGGAGCCCCGCAACGCTGCGGATGCATCCCCAGGGTTTCCTTCTCCTGCAGGAGCTGCCGGGGTCCTGCCTGGGCCGGGGCTGCTTGTGCAGCACCTCACACCCAGGCAGGCTGCGGGGCAGAATCAACGCCCTCTCCGGGCTGAGGAGGGAGGGTGGCAGAGGTGTGCCGGGCTCCGTTTCGGCTCCCCTCCCTCGGCGGTGCCCTCCCTGCTTCCCACCTGTTCCCTCCACCAGCCCCGACCCCAAGCAGGTTTCAGTCCCTGCCCCATTCACGACAGCAGCTTGAGAGCAGCTGGCTGCACCGATTCTCTCATTAAAAAGGCTCCAGCAAACAAACAAACAACAAAAAAAAAAAAAAAAAAAAAAAAGCAAGCCAGACGAATAGAGCAGGATGCCCTCCTGCCCCATCCCCTCCCTGCCTGGACAAAGCACCAGCACCTCTTCCAACCCCCGGCGCTGCCGTCAGGGGACTGTAACCAACCCCGCGCCCGGCTGCCGGCGTTAGCGCTCGGGGCAGAAGAAAGGATCAAAAGGGGCCCCTGGCAGAAGAAAAGCTCCCGATTACTTTACTGCAGCAGGAGAAACCTGGAAACAGGGACCCTCGCAGCGTCCCCCTTCCCTATCCAAAGGCCGGGGGGCAGGCAGACACCCCCCACCATCCCCACGTCCCCAGCAAAGCCGCTGTGCCAGCACCTTGAAACGCTTCGAGCCCCCGACCCCCTTCCCACCCGGGTCTGGGCACCTGCAACCAGACACCGGGGGGCGGGTTGGCATTAGCAGATGCCGAGCCCGGCTTCTCCTTCTGCCCCATCCCACCCCGTCAACCTGATCCCACCGACACCTGCCCCCGCGCGGGGAACAGACGCTCCCTTTTGTGCTGCTTTTCAAAGGCTCCCGAGCTCGGCCCGCTCTGCACCGGCGGCGCTGGGTGGCCAGGAGCCGGCTGCAGCCGCGGGACTGACGAAGGCTGCTGCCTTGAGAGGTGCTGGCTCACCTCTGTCAGAGTCGGTCCGAAACCCAGCATTGTCTCAACCTTGTCATCAGGAACATGGACTCCTGTCTCGCTGTTGGACTGTAGCAAACCCCTTTGGTGTGGTCACCTTAATTTTGCACCTCGAGATCGCAGCAAACGAACCATCACGAGTCCACGGAGCGGACCGTGACAATCTCTAGGCGCCCCTCAAACCATGGTCAGCATCACTATGAACGGCCCGAGTTCCTCTCCCTCTAAGACAAACCAGCAGCAGAAAGAGGAAGGGTTTCCACCAGATCCAGCAGCAAAACCGCTTTACTCTTCCCCCGTGAACACTCACCACCTCCGTGCCGGTGATGCTGGCCAGCAGCTCGGTGATCGCCTCGCCGGTGAAATCGTTCACGGAGACCGTCAGGCCGTGGATCGCTGCCCCGATACTGCCTGTCGCGATCATGGAGGGGGGGTACATGGCAAAAGTGTAGTCTAGAGTCAGGATGGGGACACAAGGGGCAGAAAGAAGAGCCGTTAGCAAGGGCGTGTGCAGTAAGTTCCTGGGACTGAGATCTCCCTGGAGAGGACCAGGCAGGGGGGTTCTCTCCAGCTTAGCGGGGAGAAATGGGAGTGAAGCAACGGGAAACGGGCCAAGCACCAGAGCAGCAAACTTCCCTGAGCTGTTCCTCTGGGTCTGGCTCACCAGAAGGCCTGAAGAGGAGGTCGCTCTAGTGACTTAGCGCGAGGCCGAGAGAAGCTCAGATTCAACCCTGCCTTTTCCCCGGCCGCCCTCCCGCAGTCACGGCCTGCGCAGCAAGAGGGCTGGCACGGCAGCTTTCCTGCTTCCAGGCACCTTCCTGGCACCTTCCAGGCACCCACTAAGAGCCCCCAGGACTGTGATCCCACTCTGTCAGGGATAAAAACCGTATCACTGAGCAGCAAAACGCTCTGATTTGAGTGGAGTCAGGCATTCAGCTCCCCAGAAAGCCAGGGCATTGGAGACCAGCCCCAGGTTGCCCACCAAGCCTCACTGAAGCCCTGGCTACCCTCATCCGCAGTGGCCAGCCCACCCTCCCCGGCGTCCCGACGGGTGGCTCCAGCGGGAGCAGGCACCCACCTGTGGCACACAGGGCGATAAAGGTCTGTGCGTGTTTCTTCACCAGCTCCATCTTGTCCTTCGGCAGCGGGAGGTGATGGAGGATGTGAGCCAAGAAATCATTCGCTATCACTGAGACCAGGTCCCACTTTAGCTTCTCCAGGACTAGAACCTCCCAATCCTGCCGAGTCAGACAGACAGAGAGACAGACAGCACTGTTATTCAGCGGGGCGAGGCCAGGCCAGGCAGCAACACTCACCAGATGCAGGGGCAGATAAGGCCAGCGCTTGGGGAAGGGACAGCAGAACAGTAGAATCCACAATGGGGAAGAAAAGAGGGAACATCCCTGCTCTGCGACTACGGCACAAATCCAGCCTTGAGCTATTGCAAAGCTGGGAGTAAAGATCAGAAGAGGAAATCATAAATTTGGGTTCTTCTTTCCCAGGGGCAGTTGGATTAACCTTCGACGCTCCTCTGCTTTGCCAGGCTGCTGCACACCCCACAGAGGAAAAACCAGAGCAAGGAGCAGTAGGCACACCGTTCCCGTATTCCTTCCCAGCTCCCAAAAGGAGATGCTGATGTCCAGGCTCCCAGGAGCAATCCAGCTCGGGGCCAACACCGTCACAGCACAGGGAACAGAGCAGCTCACCTCTCTGCGTGCCCCTCGGAGCCGGCCGCCGCGCTGACTCCCTCCTACGGTGGCTCCTCGGCCAGTGACCCGCAGGAGGGAATAGCAGCTCCGCAGCCAGCACAACCCGCTGAAGCAAGGGAAGGTTGGGGAAACACAGCCGAGCTTTCAGGGCTGCATTCAGACAGCCCGAGCTCCTGCACGAGATCTTCGACCCCGCCAGAGCCCCGGGGCTGTGACTAGGTGCTGACGTCTCCAGCCCAGCAAACACTGGGCACGCAGCCCTCCGGAGGAGGTCCCAGGCCGGGCGCTAGAATTTTGGCAGAACCTTCCCTACTCATCACGCCTCTTCTCTGCCAAGAGAGCCTCCAGTCGTGCTCAGCAGAGCAGCCCCAGCAGCTCCTCGGGGGGAAGAGGCACTAAACAGCCACGCTAACGCCCACCTCGCCCACCGCCCTACAAGCAACGGCTCACTGGTGCTTCCCAGTTAAGTGCCAGGTGGCTCCCAACGTCTCCATCCATGACGTGGTGTCCTCTTCACGCATCCAACAGAGGTTTCTGTGGTACCTTCCACGAGCCAGTCTCTGTGCAAGGTGGGGAGCAGACGGTGGGAAGGCCGGGTGCTCCCCCGCAGGTTTCAGCTGGAGCCCGGGCTGCTCCTCTCATCTGCTCAGCCGCTCGCAGGCTCTTCCAGCTCTGGGCATCGGTCCCGACCCCGGCAAGGAAACCAACGGAGCAGCCACAGGCAAGCACCTGGCAGAGTCGTCACCCAGCGAGTCCCAGTCTTACCCAAGCACCCACCCAGCAAGGTAGAGAAGCAGGGGGAGCCCCAAGATTAGAGCCTTAGCGCAGATTGGGGGACCCCTGCATTCCGTTCCCCGCCCTGCCATCAATGCCAAGGTCGACGTGGCTTAGCTAGAGCAGCAGTTGAATCAAATTCAGAGGCCGCACGCGTTACTGGTCTCACTGGGCTGGATGGCTTTGATGTTCTGTCTGGGTATGGCCACGCCACCGACGAAGCAGACTCGGGAGAAGAGAGAGCAGCGTCTTCCCAGGATCGTTTCCCTTCCCACGCCATGGAATGTCACGGGCAGCCCGAGCCTCTCTGCCAGTCCCAACTCCCCCACATCCCCAGCCACAATGAAGATCTCTGGCCCCCAAGTTCTCTCATCCTTTGGATCAGCAGCAGACCTGGCTTTGCCAACGGGGTCCAGGTATGCCAGAAAGGCCACAGAAGATGCCCCCGTGGCCCTCCTCCCTGCTAGCAGGAGGGGGACAGCGGCCCCGCAGATGTGCCGGGAAAGGAAAACACCCTGTGGGAGCTGAAGCCCCGGGTCTGGAAGGACAGAGCTGAACTGGGGTTTGTATCAGGTATCTCCATTTCAGGACCTAGTCCTGCCCAGCAGAACACCTATTCTTTTTCGACTAGTCTAGGATTACAAGGCCAGTGCTGCTCACAGCCGTGCCAAAGGGCTGCCAGAACAGATGGATTTGAAGAAGTGAGATTTTTTTCATAAGGGCAGATCTTAATTTTCTTTTTTTTTTTTTTTTTTCCCAAACCACTCTTTCCCCTTACACAATACCAGTTTTGAGTTGCTTAAATGAACAGCATTGCTCAACCTGCTCCAAATCCCCCATGAGGCCAAACGTGCCGTTTGCCATCTCACAGCCTGCGCTTTTCCGAGCGGAGAGCAGGGCTTCGCTAGAGCACGCTCGCTGCCCTCCCGGACGGATGGCCAGCCTGCCAGCCTCCCCATACTTGTAAGCCAAATCCACAGGATGAAAGCAAGAAGAAACCTAGCACTGAGCTCCAGAGCCTGGGGATCACAGCTCAGGTCACTGAGGGTGCCTGGTTCAACGGGGGGATTGGAACAGAGGGGAGAGGTGAGGCTTGGGTAAAAGAACCACCACCAGGTAGTGCTGGCCCCTGGTTAAACTGCGGCAACACGGCGAGGTGACAGAAGGCAAGAGCTGCTGGAGATGGAGAGCTCTGTGCGTTGTTCCCACCCGTCGCTCAGTGGAACCCACCGAGGGCAGCGGGCTGGGAACGCCGGTGCTCGCTGGTGCATCAGCCCAGGCTCTTGGCAAGGGGCACAGGACCCTGCCCCGACCTTTGGCAGCCACCGCCCCCCCGCCTGCTCGCCAAGCAAACCCAAAAGGGATTGCTGCACCCCAGGGGGGAGCTCCCGAGCGCAGAGGGACAACAGCCCAGCATCATCGCGGCCCTTGCTCTTTGCCCGTCCTCCCAGAGCTGCAAGCCAGCGACTGGGAGTCACTGGAGGCACATGACACCCACAGTGGTGTGGCAGAGAGCCCTGTCCCTGCTGGGACGCATTTCGTCCTAAGGAGAAGGTCCAGGGTGCAGCCCAGCTCAGGCACGAGACTTCACCTGGGCCAAGCAGGCTCCTGCCATACGAGGCGTGATCCGGGACAACAGACTGTCCGTTCGCAACGCACAGAAGCGGCTCTTTTCCAGCTCGTACCCAGGTTCGTCGTCGTCTTAAAACCCTCGTTGTTACAAAAGGCCTGATCTCAAGACGCCAGCTGAAGGCGACAGGCGCCAAGGACTGTCACCAGCTCACAGGATTTAGCTCAGGGAAGCCACTCTCCTGCCAAACCACCCCGCTCCTCGCTTCTCTCCTGCTAACCCTGGGGACTTCCCGCTCTCAGAGCAGCATGTCAGAATCTCTGAATCACTTTATCTGTGGAAGAAGCAGAACAAAAGGCTGAAAGAGATAGGCAAGGAGGTTTGCAACAGCAGCACCACTCGGTATAGCAAACATCCTTTTCCTGGCATTTTGTTTTGCACCTAATTGAATCAGTCTTTGCCTGGCTAATGAAAGAGAGGAAGAAAGTGGAAAATGTTCCTTTGTTTCTCCAGCCTGCGGAGCCCACCCTCCTCGTGGAAGGGCTGCAAGCTGCCAGCGCTGCCTGCTGAGCATCCCATCGCTGGGAACGCATCAGGTCCCCCTTCTGCAAGATCCCCCCAGAGCAGAGCTCCCCCACTCTTGGCCAGCGCGTCTCTAGGGGTGGAAACTGCAAAGCAGCTGAGCTTCCCCTCTGCAAGCTCGCTCCCTTGATCTCTCCTGGCTGCATCCTACAAGAAAGAAAGAAACGAAAGGAAAGGAAGGCAAGCAGCGACCATTTCCCGTTGCCTCCCCTGCTCGCCCAAGGTGATCACAGTCCTGCGGCAGGGAAACAGCCCCAAAGCCCCCGGTTGCTGCCTCTGCGCCCACTCGCCAAGCGAGTCACAAGCAGAGGTGGTTTTACTCGATTTACAGCTCTGCAAACTCCGCCGGAGATGTGACGGTCACACCAGCTTCTCTCCTTTTCATGTAGCGACAGTCACCCCGTGCCTCCAGCTCTACCCTCAGCAACACCCACACACCTGCTGTGCCTACAAGGAGGCTGCGTAAACCTCTCTGGCGAGGCTGCACGGGGAGCAGAGCGCCCAGCTCCCCTCTGCAGCAGCCCCGTCTGCAGGAGAAAAGGAAGTTGCGCTCGATTCCGTCCCTCAGGTCGATAAGGCACCGTTTGACATGATCACAGGCTTGATGAGACACCAGCGCAACGGGAGCGGGCTGCGCCCCGCTGTGCTCGCGAGCTGACTCAAAAAGCGGGTGGAAAGAGCCGCTGATGCGGCTGCTGGCCACCCACCCTCCCCAGCAGCTACAGAAATGAGCAGCCGTGAAAGTCCATTTGCAAACAGGAGATCTGGGGCAAACGTTTGTTTCCGTCCCCTGACCAGGTCTGGATGTCAAGGGGGAAAGGTGGCAACTGCAGAAACGGTCGCATCTATCCCAGCCGTGCAGCAAGCAGGAGGTAGAACAGCAGAACACGAGCACGTCTTCTGGAAAGTCAACTGAACACACCTTTCTAGTCAGCTGTTATCTCTCGTTTTCACTCCTCACGGCCTGCTGTCACGGCTGCTCCCTTCATTATCCACCTCGTGGCACGATCCTGCTTACAGTCTTTGCTAGGGAATACCTGGCAGTTTACAAAACTGACCTTAGGGCAAAGATTTCAGAGGCAAGACAGCGTATTAGGGGCAAACCAGGCAGAAGGTGGTGACCTACAACTGCACTCCCCAACGTTCAAGCAGCTGAACACCCTCTCGCACAGGCCAGAAAAGCCTTTATTAAAAAAAAAAAAAAGGTGGGTTAGGTAACACCCTTGACGGAAATCCAACTTCCTCCAAATGGACAAGTCCCTCGTTGCCTCATTTCCTTCTCCCTAGAATAACTTCATCAAGATTTTGTTTCAAATGTGTCTGTTCTAAACCGCTGAGCTGGTGCCAAGCATCCCAGCAAAAGAAGGAAGCAAACCTACTGGGAAAGCCAGCCAGCTTCCTCCGAAAGGCCGGGGAGGACACACGGGGAGCTGCAATGGCACAGCTCCACGAGAAGAGGCCGGGACGCACCATTGTCCAAACCTTGATGAAGAAGCTCCCCTTCCCCTCCCCACCCTCGTCCACTGCAGGATTGTGAAAGAGCAGTAACATCACCACGATTAGCACAGCGGAGGAAAACAGCAGCTCGCCCTGGTTTTGTAATCAGGCTGTTAACTCTTGTCAGGTCCCAAAGCACAGACAAATCCTTTGCCTATCTTCAGATGTTGCCTCCGCTCCCTCTTGATGGTGGAGAGCAACGGGAGACGACAGGATCTGCTCCAAACAGGGCTGAGCAAGTGGCGGGCAGGGAAAGATGACCACCAGATCGTGGGCTGCAGAGCATCTCCTGCCCAGACATCTGCAGGTGCCTCAGCACCTCTCCTTACGGGCCGTGGCTGGTTTGTGGTGCCTTCTGCTCAACCCTTTGGTTAGCAAACCCCTGCGCTGCCGAGTGCTCACGGCCATCCCCTTGGGAGAGAGGAAAGGGATCCTATTTGCCTGGAAAAGCTATCTTCAGCTATCCCAAGAAACAACTTTTGTCCCCCAAAATGAAGCTATTCTTGTCCACCTTGACAGCATATCGATCCCAGAGCACAACGATGGAAGAGAGCCGTGCCAACCGCCTGGCTGTGCCTCCTGTTGCACTGAGGGCAGGATCCCAATGGGAAAAAAAATAGAGGGAAGAAGAACTCCAGGAGCGAGACCTGCACAATCAGAAGTGAGCAACAGGCGGCAGACAGCGCTTTTCCTCCGTCATCTCCACCCCAGCACTGCCTGGAGGAGGGAGAAGATGAACACTGTGGCACTGCTTAGCCACAGCTTCCTGCTGACAAACCTCTGGGGGGAAGAAATAAAAAAAAAGACTCTGAGTGAGGAGGCACTGGCATCCGAGAGAGCGAAGGAAAGCCTCCAGGGATGTCGCACCCGCTCTGCCCACTACCCACCTGCACATCTCCTAACTGTTCTCCTCTGGAAGGAGCCTGCTACAAACACAGCTCAAGATCCAACTGAAAAAAGCCAATTCTCACCAAGAACAAATCAACAAATAAATCAGAATGAAATACAACCGGGATCCGTGGGCGACAGGCACAAGGTGCCCACCAAGTCTGATTCCTTACAGCCCAAGTTTCACGTTGCAGAAACCACTAGAATTTGCTGTGGCGACCTCCCCTAGTCTGCAGGGATGATGACAGGACTCCCTGCAGAGCCTGGGTCACGGAGGCAGACGGAGGCGAAGCACGGCAGTAAGTTCACCTTCCTGCAACCCACAGCCCTGTTGGACAGAGAGCTTAAACATCCCTCTGAAGGGACAGAAACCCGACGCTGGCCCACAACATGCATTTTGATCAGCTTCACGCTCCCGAGGGCACGGAGAGCGCTGCCCAAGCTTTGAAACACAGCCTGCTTACCTACGAGAAGACTGTTTGGCACCTTCTGCTCAGCTCGTTGCCTCTGCAACAGAGGCAAGGTTTGCTGGCCCAGCAGAACAGCGAATGCAAACCAACTCCCGTTCCCCCCCCCACCCTTTTCTTCCAGCCGAACGTTAACCCCCTCATCATCACACGGCCAACAGAAACCCTCCCGTTACAGGCTGGGATCAGCTTCACGCGACGGATCCCAGTCCTGGGAAGGTATCTCCACGCAGAATCCATCACCGGGTGAGAAGGTGCCCTCGAGGACGAGGCTTCACCGCCACGGCAGGAGAGAGGCTTCACACAGAGAGCTTTTCGTGCCAGCCCGCCCCAGCAGGATGCTGCAGCACCACCACAGCCCAACATCCAGAGAAGCAACGAGCACTTGTGTTTCCTCTGTGCATCCCCATCCCTCACCACTATTCACCCGAACGATCCACATGGGTTTTTTTCCCCCCGTGAGCGCTACTTAAGGTAACAACCACCCACAAATGACCACAGGGAGAGAGGTATGGGGGTGAGGGGATTTTCCCAGCCTTCACTGGCACTTGGGAAAAACCACGTTCATGTTATAGAGTTCCCCGGTTACCAGAACTGCCTTCCGATTCACACCTGAAAGTTTTGTGGGTTCACTCCCCACCCTGGGGACAAATCACACTCAGATCACCTCACCCACTCCAGCCCCCGAAACAATAAGATATTTAATAAGGCGATGACTAACCCCGAGAAATTCTCATAGACAAACCGTCTCCAGGGATGTTTGTTACTCGAAACGAGGTGGCCGTTTCCTCCCGAGGGCTCTGACCTACCAGCACGGAAGGCCCCCAAGAAAAGGGGTTCTCCAATTCCCTCTCCCATCGGCAAAGCTGAACTCAAGAGGTTGGGATCTTCGCTTTGAACTTCTATCAGACATGGAACGCTTTGCCTTTAAAGCCTCCACAGGCGTGAGCACACAATGGGAGAGGCAAAGCAGCCCTGATTTGACTCAAGGGTGCGGAGCAGGACCTGGGCAGCAGCAAGGTCCCGCTCGCTTCCCTCCCCAGCTGGATCCCAGGTCAGAAGAGCTCCCACCCGTTTTGCTGGTTAACTCTCCACTTAAAACGTCGTTTTTTTCCTGCGGGTGGGGAAACGCATCTCCCACGTCACGCCCCTCTGCAGCCGGGGCAAGTCAAAGCCTCGTGCCCCAGCGACAGCCCCCGCCTCGTGCCCCGCTGGCGGCGCCGACGGGAGCCTTTGTTCTCCAGAGCTGTCACTCGAGAGCGAACCAGCGCGGCAGCTCCGTGCTGGCGACGAGGACCTTAAGGCACCAGGGACTTCCTCTATAACCTGGAGGTGACAACGCCACTTCCCACAACAGGGAGGATGGAAAGGTCTCCGCCAACTGCCATCGCACCCGGTGGGGCGAGGAGGAGAGCAGGTTGGTTGGGGAATGCAGAGGAAGGTGAAGAAATGGGAGAACGAGAACAGAAGGAGCCACGGAGGCAGGTATGCTGCCAAGTAGCGGGATGCAGGAGATAAGAGAGCTGGGGAGGAGGTAGAGGGCTCTTTTGAGATAGGGATGGTTACCAGGAGCTGCTGAGGCGTGATGGAGTTGTCTGTGTAAATGCAGAGTTTCTCCACGGTCAGGGGCATGGTTTCTCGCAGCTTGGAAGCCAGGAGCATGCAGACTGCTCCCAGAAGCTGCAAGTGGTTTTTCCGCATGCAGACTGACGACAGGTAGCGATCGACGTAATTCATGGCCAGGGGGAAGACCTCCTCTTCGCACTTCTGCTCCTCGCACACCTGACAAAACCCGATTACAGACATACAAAAAATAAAAGGAAGTTTTAATCAGCACAGGACTCCCCAGATCCTGCCTGCACCACAGCTTCAAAGCTTCTGGTCGTGGTGGTGTTTCATATTTATCTGCAGGGTTTTGAAGGCACCTCGGTGCTAAGGAGCAAAGGAGCTACAGGCGTTAAGCCTGCGACTTCGGTGGGATGAACCAGCAACAAGTCTGGCCAATGCCTTGAGACGTCATCTTCCTGGGGAAAGCTGCAGAACTTACTTGAGCACTTTTTCTAGCTATACCTAAGTTAAGACTAAAATTGCTTCATCTGGCCCCTTTTTTAATGCCCCCTGTTGGGAACATCTCCAGCCAGCTCTATGGCAAAGCTGACACGTTCTGCTCTGTGGGGACTGGGGACCACTGGAGAAAACGAGCAATATCTCCAGCTGGAGACCTAACAGGGCAGGATCCACAGTCACTTCCACCTTAAGTGGTCCAGAGACACAAGAAGAATCAATGGCAGAGCCTGAAAGTCCTCCTCCTCCTCCCTCAGCCACGCTTGTACCACAGCCACAAACAGAACCCAGGAGCTCTGAATTTCATTCCTCTGCTCTTATCTCTTAACCAGTATCAAAACACTGGTCATATTTTAACTTCCTTCTTTCAGCACAACCATAAAAATATTGAGGTTTCTCCTCATGCAGCAGCAACCACCACCATTCTCCTTCCAGCAGCGACTGCCATAGCGCCGGGGACACGGACGGTCACGACAACTGCCAAGTGCCATCCGCTTCTTGCCTGCCTTTAGGGCTTCACAGGAAGGGGCTCCAAGGCAGCATTTATCTAACTACCCTTCTCAGAAAGGGAATTGCAGAAACATAATGATAGCAGCAGGGAAAAAAAAAAAAACAACAACAAAACCAACAACCCCAAAACCTTTAAAAAGCAGCTTGTTCATTATTTCTTTTGACAGAAGCAGGCAGCTTCTTGCAACAGCGGCCGGGGTGGAGAGCAGGCAGGCTGGATCCCAGTGTCATTTGTCCTTTGCAGAATCTGTTTGGTTTTTTTTTTCTTTCTTTCTCTACTGAGGCTGTTCACTCTGACCATCTCCTGAAGAGGCCCATGAGACTTCCCCCACTGAACTGTATCCCGCAGGGAGCTGCATTCATTTTTAATTTAAGGAAGTAAATGGTAGCGGTATTATTTCCCCCCTTTAACCAGGCGTTTTCAGCCCCATTCAGGAAACGCAAGCCTCTAGTCCGCCGGGTGCACAGCTGAGCTCTCTGCCCAGAAGCTCTGGGGAGCAGGGGGCAAACCGGGGGTCCGACAGCAGCGTGGCAGCACGCCCCCGAGGTGGGGTGAGCACAGGCCGGGGGTTCGGGGAGGGTCTGCTCTCCTCCTGCATGGGGCAACCGCCTCTTCTAGCGCAGCCAGCGCTCGCAGAGGTATTGCTCCGCTGCAGGCTGCCTTCCTCACCCGCCTCCGACCCTCCATGTGCAGCCCCCTTCCTCTCCACCGGCAGGACCTCCCCCCACGCCGCAGCCCTGACCTCCGGCGCATTCCAAACCCTGGGACTTCAGGGCTTCCCTTTGCACGAGGCGACTCCCCTGAACCCCGGCAGCAAACAGGGGGTTTGGTGCTTCTGCCCTGCGCTTCCCCTCGCCTCCAGCTCCCTCCTGCTGGAGCAGGAAGGCGCACGCCGCTTGCAAGCGCGGACGGCGGGCACGGAAAAACGCGGGTGGCCGGGCAGGGAACCGGAGCTGCAGCGGAGGGAGAGGAGGCAGCGGGGGTGAGGGGGGGTGTCCCGTACCTCCAGCATCCAGAAAGCCAGCATTTTCCGCATGTAGGGCTTGATCTCCCGCTGCACGCACTGGAAATAGGAGGCGCGGGGGGTGTAACGCTCCTCCTGGCTCAGCAGGTTTTGCAGCACCCGCCGGTCCCCCAGGAGATGCGGGTCGCGCCCGGCGCGGGGCACCCGGGGGACGGCTTCCACGCACAGCAGCTCCATGGGCACGGGCGGGCAGGAGTGCGGGCAGGAGTGCGGGCAGGAGGGCAGGCAGCCACCCCGCCGGCTCGGCTGCAGCCGCCGCGGGACGCCGGGAACTGGCCGCGCTCCCAGGGGGCGGGGCCGCCACCCACCCTGGGGCGACCCGCCAAACCCGGGCGCCCGAGGGGCGGGGTTACCACCGCTTCCCACCAATCCCGCTGACCCACCGGTAGCGACGCGCTGAAACCGGGCGGTGACCACGCCCCCCACCCCCACGGAGGGCGGGGCGAGAGGCGCGCCGGCGGGATGACAGCACGTGGGGCGGCCGCGGGGCGCTGCTGCCATGTTGGGGGGGGGGGGGGGGGGGGGAGCCGGGACCGGCCGCCCCCCCGGGGCTCGCCCCGTCCCTCCGCTGCGGCACCAGCGACCGCACGTTTCCCCCGGCGCCCCCTTGGTTTCCAGGGGCCGCTCCCCGGGGCGGTGTCGAGCTCCCTGCAGGCCAGCCAGGCTGCGGAGGGACAGGCCCCGAGTGTGCAGGGAGACCTCTGTCACCCCCTTCTTTACGCATTTCTAAGAGTGATTTTTGCACTATTTAATCCCATCCTTTTTTTTTTTTTTTTTTTTCCCTGGCGGGTGGGTGTGTGTGTCCGACCGAAGTCCTTCAAGGCTATGAAAATAATCAGCTGTGCACACACTCGGAGCCAGCCCGTACTGAGCCTGCTGTCTTCCAGGAGTCACCCTCCTGTCACCACTGGTGCAGCTCCGTGGGAGATAGCAACCCCCATGTCTGCAGAGATAAGGGCTTGTCAGGCTTGGCTGGTTTTTCAGAATAATTAACAATTGTTTGGAAATACCTTTGCAAATTGCACACCCGATGGCTACTTACTCCAGGAATTTTAAAGTCTTCTGAATGAATTTGCACTGTGACTTCCCCAGGGTTCAGATTTGCTCTGCACTGGTCTGGTTCTAGCAGACCCAGCAGCAATCTGGTATGGGAAGTCGGAAGACAATGGGCTGTAATTCTGGCCACTTTGCCCTCTGGTATTTGCCACTGGCTACAAAACCTGCAACGCCTTGACTTTGCTAGTGCCAAGGGGAAGGGTCACAGTAAAATGCACGACAGATTCTCTCATTGGAAGGGGAAGGGATTGCCTTCAAGCTCCCAAATTCAAAGCTCCTCATTGAGTTAGCAGGATTAGCTCAGGAGGCCCATTTTTAACAAAAGTTCCCAATACTGGCTGCGAAGGCGCCGTGCCCACAGGGGACGACCTGCCTGTATGAGCCTCTTCACCCCTGGGATGGTGCCGCAACGTGGCCTTTGCGGCAGCAGTTGAACCAAATGCTTATCATCACAAACGTGAGAGGTGGGAAATACATTCCAGACCACCAGCACCTCCTGCTCTGCCAGGTGACATCAGCCGGTTCTGCCCAGTGCTGCCCGCCTCACCCTCTGAAATGAAAGCACTTCATGGCACGGGGCCGCAGATTCCACTTCCCAGTGCGGTATGGCTGGGCTGAGAGCGTGATACAGGGAACGGGACAGAAAAAAGCCCAAATTCAACTCCTAACAATAATCCCTATCTGCAGTCCTGGGGAGAAAGCTGCTCCTGTTCAGAAGGGAAGGAAGCAATGGAATTGGTAGAAATCAAGGACTTTTGGGATGCAGTGTCATACGAAGGGGGCTCAGCTGGAACACCTCTGACCAGTTCTGCTGGAGTATCCCGCAGTATATGCACTTGTATGTATCCTTAGGCTACGGAACAAAGAACCAGAGGAGCAGAGTGATTTGCCACAATAGCTACCCCCGCCCCCAAGTCACTTGTACATGTGCCATTTTGACACATTTAGCACTTTTTTTGTATTTTCAGTCATCTAAAGAGAGTCTGTTAATGAAGAACAAACATCCGAAGTTAATAAGCATAAGTAAAACAAGACTGAAGTCTTTGTTCTCCCTGCTCAGGATTTTTTGTTGTTGTTGTTGTTGAAAATGAAAAACATCTTTTTGATCAGAGGTTTAGAGGTTCAAAACACGACTCATGACGGTGAACACAAAGGTCGCATACATAACGTACATTTCACACGCTGGAATCCCATTTCGACACTTGTACAGATGGCTTTAATTTTCTGCAAGGTACACGATACATTGCAGATTTTTAATGATGCCATCAGCGTTGATTTGTTGTGCTGAATGCCCCGAGAACACCACACAGCACAGCGATGTGGAACGGGAGAAAAGAAAGGGGGAGAGAATTAGATCAATCCCACTCCTGCCTTAAAATGAAAAAGGGGGATTTTTGTAGGTGAGATGAGATCCCCAAATCCCTTTCCCAACTAACTTTCTTTCACCTTACAAATAAATCTTCCAGTGGTGTGGGCAAGAAATATTTGAAGAATCTATGGGAGAGATTTCTGTGGACCAGTCAGCTGGTTTTAATCCGGGATGACCCCCCCCTGCTCCACTCCCCCACTCTTTCATTGTGAGCAGCATCCCCCATTTGTGCAGGGGAAGAGAAGGGCCCCATGTCCCACATTTTTAGTAAAAATAGACAGCAGCTATTTTCTTTAGTCAGGCAAAGGGAAACCACAGCACTGGGTTCTTGGTCCTTCTGGTTTCTGGGCTGGGCCTTTTGAAATTGAAAATTTCAGGCCCTTTCCCAGACCTTCATGGTCTTTCTCCTGTTTCCCAGAGTCTGCACAGCGGTTCTGACACAGCCCATTCGGCTGGAGCTGGGCTCGGTGGCGACCGTGGGCCATAGGACACAGAGGGGGAAAATGAAGCCTGTTGCATAAGAAAGTGTTCCTTCCAGATGATGACTTGGCAAAACTGATGCCTCTGCAAGCCACATTATCAGGCTAGAAAGGCAAATTACAGACTGCAGGCATCCTAAAAAGCCCATTGTGTGGGTGTGTGGAGGGAAAAGAGAAAATTCCAGGAAAACCAAATTTTGGTCAGTGTTGTCCATAGATAGTCAGCTTCCTGGCTTTGGCAAGAGAGAGCACAGCAATATTAAAAAAAAAGGAAATTCCTTCAGAGTAAAATTAAAAAACCTGGTGGCCTCCAGACTTCCAGGATCTTGAACCAGCAATGTTATTCTTTGCTGATTCATAAAGGGGGCTCATTTTTTTGGTATGTTGATGATGAATTAAAAAGAGTGACCAGCAGCTGGAGATTTTAAAGGGGCGATGCAGATCTGGTGGTGCTGGGCAGCTGGCGTCACGCGGGGGCTTGGGTGGAGGCTAAAGCCATTTGTCGGGATTGGCCATTCATAGAGGCACGTCCGTAAGCTCCTCTCTGCCAAAAGTTTTTATCTATGTCACTTTGCATCAGCAGTGGGCTTTGCCCCAGAGGTTGTCAACAAACACCATCAGTACCTTTCCTACTCTGGTTTCGATGTCTTCGATTTAATATCTGCCTTCCGTCCAATTTTGATCTACCAAGAGCTAAGCCATCTTCTTCCTTGGTCATACTGCAACTACAGCGTCATCAGTGACATCAAAATGAAACTGCTTAACACACACGAAGGACTGGAAGACCCAATCCAATGAGCAAATAACTACCAAATTTGCTGTAGGAAATCCCCAAAATAAAATGAAAAACAGGTACCATTTTGTGCACGCGTGAGAAAGAGCCAAGACAGTATTTCACACTTTCTGGTTGGAGGATTTCAAAGCACTTCAAACATCCTAATCTGTTGGATTTCACACCCAGTTTCCCCTAAAGCAGAGAGACTGCAACCATTCCCAGCAGGAATGAGCAAGGGCTGTGGCACACAAGGGCTGGCAAAGCGCGCCGTGGCAGTTGGGTGTCGCGATCTGCACTTGCCTGAAGTCCTTGGTGCTTCAGAAGGAGCTGGCCCAGTTTATGGTCCATCCTACGCACTCGAGCTGCTGGTGAGGGGGGACCAGCGCTGGCAGGTCAGGCCGGGGGGTGCACGGCTTCGGCCGCTGACCCGGCGGCGGCAGGGCAGGTCGCTGCGGGGACGCGGCACGTCGGCCCATCGCAGGCGGTGGCTCTAGGGCACGGGAACCGGAGCCGCGGGCCCAGGGAGCTGAGGCATCTTCCCCGCTCCTTCAGCCGTTCCCTGCTCCAGCGGGCAGGAGAGCTGAGGATTTCCTGGTCTCGGTCCCATGCTTAAACACAAGAGTGCTCTCTCCCCCCCGTAGCTGGCTCTCTCTCTTTTCTCATATCTTATTCATTCTTAACTTAGAAAAAATGCTTTCACTGAATAGAAGGGAAGTTTGGTTGAGTACAAGTTTAACATCTGACCCAGGGGACGTGTTTCCTAATATCTTTCCCATTACTGGCAACCACTGCATTCCCTTTCCTCTGACTTGGTCAGACTTTTGAGTACAACTAATGAGTTCAGAGTGATATCATCCGAATACTGAATCTCAGCAACACTTAGCTATATCCAGCAATGATATACATGAGAATTCTGAAAAAGCTTGCTACTTCAAAGGCCAAAGTACAGCTTTTTCGTTGACTTCAATCCCCTTATTAGAGCAGCTTTTGGTACAGTTTGGACCAATTGTCTATTTAAACAAAAACAAAAGGGTGATTGTTGACACTGTTTGGGTTTACACTGTATCCCTCACGTCTGCACCTGAGCATGCCTGTTCCTGGGATCTGTATCAAGTTAATAATATGAATTCCTTAACCAGGATTATTAAAAGAGAGAAAGTTGGATGTAGGGAAGCCCTTTGCTTAGGTGGCTTCCAGAACAGAACAAAGAAGTGATTGGGAAGAGGTATAACTGGATGAAAAGAGACACATTTGTAAACATGCACTTAGCAAGCAATTCACTACGTCTTTTGGCAAATCACTTAGGAGAAAATTTCCAAAGTGGCTCCGGCTTTGGAGCGTCTCCATTTCGGAGCAGCTGGGCCAGATTTGACTCCAGTGGAGCCAGCCCAGTTTGCCTCAGCTACCAGTTTAGGCCAGCAGAGACTTAAATGTAGTTTCACCAGACTTTTTATGAAAAGCATTAGCCCAAGTTTGTCTTCATCTGTCATTTTAGCAGCTGTTTTCTGCCTTAGTTCCCTTTTCCTAATGAAATCTAAAATTAAATCGCATTTTCATTGACTCAACCTCGTACCATAGTGAGCCATCCCCAGGTGAATGTTCAGTTTTGCTCCCAAATCAGGCATTTTAGAAACCAGCCAAATTCAGCTGGTAAAGGTAGAAAGACAGACCATAGAAAAAAAAAAAAAAATGCAAAGCTGAAACCAATCAATTTCAGAAAGCAAACTGGGCTTGGAAAGCCCCCAGTTGTGATATATTTAGTTCATTTCAGGGGATTATCTGTGGTCGCCAATTATGCAAATTGCTAAAAAATACTGCCCTGAAATTGTACATATAAAATAGATCTTTTCTTTACAACACCCTTCCCTTGTCCATCCTTCCTGCCTTCTCCTGCCCTGCCCTGAATTGATCTTGCTGCCTACGTCTCGCACACCCTACTCGGTAGATTAGATGCGTTTGGGTTTTTCTAAGAATTTTTGGTTGCGTGATATTTTTCAATTGATGTGGCAAGCCCGGTGCCTAGTGCCTGTTTTGCCAATGCAAACTGCCAGTCAGCGAGTCAGAGCCAGCTCAAGGCTTCTCAGCAGCACAGGCAGAAAGGGAATTTGCTGTGGCTGCACCGGAGAAAGGATCGGTGCTGCCAGGTGAAGCGACGAGGAAGGGAGGGACTGGTCCAACTGGAACGGGAGCAAGGAGAAAGGAAAATCTTTGAAAGCTGGGCTTGGTGTTCCTGCTGCAAGAAGCTGAGTCTGCTACGGGACGAGGCTGTTGGCAGCCCTGCAAGGCTGCATCCCAGCTGTTCGCTGCACGGGAGCACCCAGCCACATTTTCCAGGACCCCCCCCAAAGCAAAGCAGGCAGCAAAATGATGGCAGCGGGGCTGGAGCAAGCCAGCGCTCCTGAGGAGGTGGGGTGTGACAGAATGAGCACCGGACTGGCAGGCAGCGTGGATGTATTTTAATCTTGGCTTAGCCACGTAGTAAACGGGGATGGAGACTGGGCAGGTCTCTGCCCAAGTCTGGACTAGGAGGATTGTTCTCTTTGCAGGGCAGAGGGGATCACACCAGGACGGGGCGGAGGGTGGGCTCGAAGGGGTGCGCTACCCCGCTGCTGGTGTTGCAGTGGGAATGCTACGGGATGGAGCTCTGGGGTGCCAGCGTTGGGCAGGCAGGAATCTCATCAGAGCAGTCAAGTCTGTGCTAGATTTGGTTCCTCGGAGGGAGGGAGGACTATGCTGCGTGCATGTGTTTTTGGGGGTAGAAAGAAAACGATTGATACCCCACTGACTTCCCCCGCCTGTGGTACACCTGGCTGGCTGCTACCCTCCAGCACAGGCTGAGTACACGCTACAAGGGCTTTGAACTAGAGGCAGACCTTGCAGGCGAGACGCCTTCACCATGAGCTTGCTGGCTGCGCTTGGTTCACCCTCGGTGTAACTGAAAGGAAACAGCTTGTACCAACCTCACGCCAGGCAGACGATGCCTACGCAGCCAGCGGGCCCCGAGCTGAGCCGCTCTGACATCCAGCAGAGCGGCTGCGTCTGTGCAGGGCAGACCCTCCGCTCCGACACCCCAGGGACCGTCCCAAAGCCCACCCCCCCCCCCCCCCCCCCTTTGCTGCCAACCTGGCCTCACCGCATGAAGCCAACGCACGTATAGCGTGTGTGTCCTGCCCCACTTCAGCAGTGAAGAAGCACGCTCATCTCTCCCGTTCAGACTGCAAAGCTGAAGAAGGACATTTCTAAGGACCTGTAAAGCACGGTGATTAAGTACAGGCAAAGAGGAATGTCACACCCTTGCGTTAATAAATGGAAATAAAATACAATCCAGACAGCAGCACAGCCATCATTCAGATAATCTGCAGCTTCGAAGACAAGTCTCCTTCTCTAAGTATTAGACTATGCTCCCAGAACGCCCTTCCCCGCAGGCACAAGTGTCACTGTATTTCTTGTGATTCTCACCGCCAGGTACCTCTGTACACCCCAACAGATGTACGGAGATCAAATTCACCGAGATGCTGGTTCCATAATAAAACACAGATGCATTTCTCCCAGCAGTTCTGGTAGTTGTATATTATCAACGTATGCTTCCGCATTCACATCATCGATAATTACTGACATTAACAATATGCTAATGAGATACACTCTGTGAACGCGTACACATCGCTGGGCAAGCAGTATTCCCACTGTATTTAGGCAGATCTTTGGCGGAGCGGTTCCAGCAGGCGCCTGATACATTAAACATTTCTTCCAATGCTAACCTACTGCTTTGCGTTGGCTCTGAGCCTCACAGCATAGGAGTTGCTGCTTCTGCCTGTCCACTCTGCCCTCTCCCAGCATCACAGCAGCGAAGAAGATACCTTCTGAGACATCATAAGCTGAAAGGAGTAGTGGTTTATATGGCTGAGTTAGGAAAACTGGTATTGAGTCCTATTCAACTAATCCTACTAGAGAGCCAGGCTTCAGCCACGCCAACGAGACCAGCTGCCAAAAGCAAGTCTGCAGCTCGCGCTCCTGCCCCGTACATGTGAGCAGAAACACTGTCCTTCTCACTTGACTACAAGAGCCTGAGCAGAAGGGAATCAGATCTACTGCAGTGCAACACCAGAGCGAGCCTCCCACCAGGATCTTGGCTGTAGCAATTAAAGTACAAACCTCCTTCGCACTGCCAACTGACAAAGAGGCTCCTGCAACCAGGCATGGGTGCTTCTGAGTTTATTTTTGTAGCTCTTCAGCATTATTTATAAGGTGAGCTGGTAGACCATGTCTCCAAAACACGTGGAGAGTGGACAGCCTGCTGTGGGTGTTAGGGGCCGGGCCAGACAGCTTTTAGGCGCGGAGGACCCGAAATCCAGCTGGGTATGCTCTACTCCGGGTGGCTGCGGACACAGGGATGAATCCACGGTGTCTGGTCCTCACTGAAGAACGCTCTGTTGCTACCAGTGTGTTGAAACTGCACAACATGAGCTGCTGGGGAAGGAGAAAAGGGAAGGGGAGGAGGGCAGTGCTTAGCAGACCTGCAAAGGAACGCAGGAGCATCCCCGCTTACCGGTGAGGAAACCGGGGCACGGGGCACTGAAATGACTCGCTCCTCACTGCCCAGCAGATGAGGGCCAGATCTAGACAGGGAGCCCGCAGCTTCCAAATCCCAGCGTGATGCTCTGCCTGCGTAAGCCCCACCACAACGGAAGGGGTCACGGGCACCTCAGCACCACGTCCTGCTCAGGCACGCTCTGGTTTGCTCGGCGTTGGGTGGCGCGGCGCTCTTCCCCCCCAGGCTCCGATCCGTATGGCGCTCACTCGCACGTATACCTTCCGCTGCTCAGCGACGTAGGGGCTGGAGAGATGCTGAGCAGTGACTCCTCCCTGGGTGATTTTCCACAGCCCAGCAAACAAGGGGACCTTGCAACTGTTGTTGGCTCTTCTTCACCTCTTCGGTGGGGGAGGCTCCCGGCTGCACCGCCACCTTGCCCGTCCCCGTCCAGGCTCAGGGCAGTGATAAGTGCAGAACTGCTGAGCAGCCCCATCATCGGAGCCACTGATTATCTGCACAGCTTGGGTCGGGCAGTAAGGAGGGCAGGGCTTGCCAGGCCTACTGGGAACTGTCACTGCCATAAAAACGTCCCCTCCTTCCTCATGTATTTGAGCCAAAGCCCCTTGCAAGCAGCTGAAGGATGCTGGCTCGGCAGCTTTAGAAGCAGCTGGAGATGCTGGAACTGGAGATGCTGGTTTGGACCCATCAGGTGTTACACGGTCAGATAAATGGCTGTCACGGGGTCACTGCTGGGATTATGGAGCGGTGCTAGGGGATGGGACCTCTCCAGGTCCTTGCCTGCTGAAAGGCTGTGAGGGAATCAGGAGCACGTGACAGATGAACACACGAGGAACAAGGGGACAAGGACACATGGGTCATCATGGCCTGGCAAGTGCAGCGGCATTAGTTTTGCTGTTCCATGACCTGGAATGCCCCTGCCTTTGTTCTGCAAGTGTGACTTTGGAACAGAGATCTCTGGAGTCTCTCCTTCAGCTTTTCCTTCTGTGTTTGGGACCAGCTTGGTTCCCTGGCCAAGCTGAACTTGTTAATGTGACCCTAGGGACAAGAAAAGGAGGTATACACCCCCACCACCCAGCACCCCAGGGCAAGCAGGGGAGAACTGCATGGGTGGAGAGCTGCAAACAGCAAGTGGGGGAAGCACGCCGAGAACTGGGCAAAGCGAGGAAGATGAACCGCGTAGCTCTGCTCCTTCTGTGACAAATGTGTGAGGTTCAGCTGGCAAGGTGACAGGAGGAGACAGCCGGTCAGATTCAGCCAAGGAACTTTCATTTCCCAGGCTGAGCTCTGAGCACTGCACATGATGGAAAGTAGAGTGACTTGTTTCTCCTCCCACCTGAGCTGCAGGGGCTTATTGCATTCAGAAGAGGCAAACGACAAATTGGCACGAGATTTTGACTTCTCAGTCCAGGCAGAGACAGAAACTGGGAAGATGCATGCATGCTTAGGGAGCCAGAAAGAGAAAGAAGAGGGAGGATAAGGAGAGAAAAATAAAAGCTAGATCAAGGGCTGATTTTTCAAAGGCACTCAGCAGCCAGCAAATCTTTTTGTTCTCAAGGCAGTGGTGGAAGAAACAGGGTCTGGATTCTTCTCAGCAAGAGAAAACCTGCCCCCTCCCCTTCCGTGCCTATGATGAAGATTTCACAGAGATGAGATCCGTTTGATTTAGAGGTATAATCCCGTGGTCATGGATGTAACAAACAGGTCTGAGTGCTTGAACAGAGGCTACAGGAGACTCACCAGCCACCCTTAAAGTGGCCATCTGGGAATGCATGCCAAGCCTAGTGTGCTCTGAAGTGTCTTGGCCATCATCTTCTGGAGGACCTGGCCTCTCAGTTATGGGCTGCACTGTATAAGCACCACTGCCTTGCTCTGCTTGGCAGCTGACAGACTTTGAAGTGCAAAGCATGAGTGTAAAGACACGAGGACTGGTCAGGCCAGCCTTTTGATAATGGTCTGAAAACTCAGGAGAGACTCAAACACACAGGACAGCAGCTGATTCCTGGGAAATGGTGACTGATGAGTTCAGGTCCTGTCTTGACCTCATTGAGGCTGGGGAGTACAGTCAGTTTGCAGCTGCCTCAGAGTTACCAAAAGACTCCAGGTCAGCTGGGATCTTGTCTTTTCCTTGTCAGAAAAGAACAAACCCTTAACAGCTACAGAGGAGGAAAGAACAGGAGACCCTAGAGGGACGTAAACGGAGGTGATGGCAGATGACAGACCTCACTGCTACTTAAATCTCTTGTATGCCCTGTAATGCAAGGGCCTTAGCGAAGGAAACTGGAGTTACCCCCGGTCCTGTGAGTCCCTCCGAGGAAACAGCTTCCGAACGCGGACTCACCGCCCTGCCTGATGTTGGGAACGGCCTCTTTGCAGAGGCTGGGGTTGTGCCCTGAGGCGTGAGAGAAGAGAAGGCAAGACCCTCCTTCAGCACCCACTTGGGAAGAACGTTTCCTCCACGCTGGCTGTGCCCAGCACATACACAAGCACTAAGGAGACCCTGGGAGTCTCCCCCAGCCCCTGCCGAGGCCTGAGGTGTCCCCCCCCCCCCCCCCCCCCGTGAGATCCGTTGGCTCGCCTGGAGCTGCTGAAGGGCATCAACACATCGCTTGCTATTTTGGACAGAGCCCCTTTCCTGTGGTCACGCTCCAGGGCAGAGGACTTAGATGCACGTTTGCAGTTACCACTTGGCTGCCTGGTTCAAGGTGCAGCTGTTTGGTCACTCGGGGGGGAATCAGTCAGTCCCCTCCCACGCATGCAGGGTTAGCAGGAGCTCCCTTGGACCCAGGCAAGGATCAGGCGATGGGTTACTGCATCAAGCACAGCGGAATACGGAAGGGCTTAATTTTTGAACAAAAGCTGTGACCAGCTTCAGTGGAGCCAGGAGTAGATTCTACTTGGGAAAAAAAAAAAAAAAAAAAAAGAAAAGAAAAACCAACCACAAAACCCTTTCTGCTGGCAACTGTAGTGAAAGGAATGAGATTTGGTTCTTCTTAGCAAACTGCTGGGCCTGGGAGTGCTTGAAAGGTTTCCTAGAGACAACAGTGCAGTGCATGGAAATGTTTTCCATTTGCAACAGCACTCCTACCTCGTTCTTCTCAGTGCACCAACCTAAGCATGACCTTTTCGCGTTTGACAGCTAACAGCCAGTCCTGGCTCCTGCCACTTCCTTTTGAGCCGACAATGCCAGCTTCTCGCGATTCCTAAGCAAGATTACAAGCCAGAAAGAGCTTGGATATTCTCTGGATATCAAGACTACCTTGTGTTCTAAAAATGCATGAGAGGAGACGCTAAACCACACGCTTCAGAGTCAACACCAATAACGGTTCTTGCAAATTATCGCTGGTCTGCTTGTGCAGGGTTCTTCTGCCTTCCTCCGAGTCAGCTAATACCGGCCTCTCAGAGAGAGGAGGCTGTTAAATGAGCCTTCGGTTTCATCAGCACAGCAGTTTCTGTTTTCTAGTGTCTTAGCAAGTTTCCCAGAGAGAATGAGGAACGTTATTCCCCTCACCCAGATAATACGATGTACAATATGTAATAAATGTTTACAATCAAAAGAAAGCGCATATTGGAAAAAGCCAGGAAGTGCCAAGGCTCAGGGATTAATTTCCTAGCTCTTTTCTGCCTTGCTAGGGAGCCTGGGCAGACCACTTAGCTGCTACATGCCTCAGTTTCCCACCAGCCAAATGAGACAGAGGAGCTACATGGGTCCCCATTGAATTCAGCAGAACCGCTGCCAGACACTCTAGAGTACACATGTGCAAGCAGAACTCCAGCAAATGCATTTATTCTGCATTTACCTGGCACTAAGCCTATTCCATTCATGTTTAGGTGACTAATCATTAATGATGTTCATTTATTAATGGCGTTAAAGGCCTTCAAGATGGTAGAAAATTCCCAGCTGAAAGATGCTACAAGATTATGCCTTCAAAACAACTCTATAAACATGTAAGCAAAGGATTTAATTCTCCCCGAAAATGACATCGTGCAAGAGAATGACTGGATCAGACCCTTGGAAAGGGACCTAGTAATTAACTTGGTGTAAATTAATCAGCTTCAGTCAGGATTTAGAGGCTTTAATAGCTGCCTGCTAGCTTTTGTAGTGACAACTCCCAGAACGTACTTTGAAGTGGCCTGCCTGCTTGAAGTGGTACAAGCTCCGGGACTCGGGAACCAACAGCTATTATTTGCCTTAAAATGGGCCTAAAAGCACCCCCCACCCCGAGATCTGGGCCTTTCGGGCCCCGATGCCCACAAGGAGAGACTGAGGAGGTGCCAACCTCACTAGGTGAGGCGGACAAAGGAGCTGCACGAGAAACCAACTGCCCAGGGAAAGGAAGGACAATCTGGGATCTGGTTTCCTGGGTGAAACCGCTGAAGCTGGGGCTGCTGCCAAAGGGGCTGTCCCGCTCTCCCCCCTGCCCGATGCCAGTCCTCCTCTCTTCCCTGCACGAAGGCTGGTCTTTGTGCTGGTTGCCCTGTTTTGACTGGGTTGAACTCTGCCAGATCAGGGACAAGACCTGGCTGGCTGCAAAGCTGTGTTACCGAATGGGCAAGTGCAGACAGGAAAGCCATGCCTGGGAGAGATGTAGGTCGACTTTGTCCCAGAATCAGGTGGGCTCCTTCAGTTGCTCCATCCAGATAAAAGCTTTACTCTTTTCGCCACACAAAGGATATCGTGGTGGTAAACCCACTGCAGTATAACTATATTTAAATTGGTATATATGTAAAATAAACTGCGTTAATGTGAAGTATGACCTAATTTGTACAAAAGCATCTACTGCTCTTACTGTGCTGGCAAATAAACCTCCCACAGCTCAGGAATGACTTCCATTGGTGAAGCACAGACTAGACCTGCATCTTCTGAGCCCCAGTGGCCACCAGGGCAGGCAGCCATTCTGAAGAGCAGACACATACGTTGCATAAGTGATAGCCATAGCGAAGGAAATGCTCATTACTGGGTGAAACAGAAACCAAGACTACTGCAATTAATTTAAAAAAAAAATAATAAAGAAATCAGAGCTGGGTCACTAAAGCCTAAACATACGGGGGGTGGGGGTGGGGATAACAACCTGGGGAAAAAAATAATAATATTCTCAAGGCCCCACAAAGATAACTATCACAGGCTACACCCCAGCTGACCCCAAGTCACCCTGGTACCTGGCTATTGAAAGTGCAACTCCTCAGCTGGCAGGGTGGGGCTGCCAGCATCTGCACCGGGGATCTGTCCCCCCGCCCGCCACAGCGGCGGCTGGAAACGGCTCAAGAGAAAGAGAAGCCTCAGCAAAACAAGAAACTTTTAGAGGATGTTTTTCTCCAAAGAGGCTGGGAAAGTGTTTGATTTTTCTACCTGAAAAATAAATACATACATATGCTATATTCTGCCCAGTTAATCTCTCTCCTTGTTTACCTCAAGGTCACACTGTACTGCCTGTCCTTTGTGGAGGGGAAGAAGCAGGATTTGGCCACGATACCATAAAGGAGAATTTTTACTGGAGCTGCTGGACATAAACACACCCTGTGGTCCTCTCTGTCTGTCCAGGCCCCATCGCTGCAGCCCAGGCTTACCGCAATGGGTCTCCCTACGCTGCAGCATGGACTGGAGCTGGGCAGGAAACATTTTTCCCATCCCACAAAAATCTTCCTGTTCTGCATCAGGATGAACCCAAGACCTTTCAGTGCTTCTAGCCTTGTTTTCTAAAGAAACAAGCCACATGCTGCGTGTGTCTGTCCTCCCTTTCCCATAAATTGTTAATCCTTTGGCCAATTTCAGCCAACTCTCGACTTGATCAGGTAAAGATACCAGTGGTACATTCCCACAAGTCTCATACAAGCAGGCAGCTGAGGAGGAGAGAGACTCAAGTCACAAGTTCCACTGAGAAATAGATTCAGTCCTTCTCGGACACCAGTTAACACTCGCAGGAGCTTCAGTTTTGTTGGAAACCAGCAGTGTCTGGGGTTGCTGCTCATGGCAAGAGGGTCTGGAAAGCTCTGCCACACTGTGGCATGACTTGGGACATGGGAGGACAAAGCTCAAGTCCAAGACTTCCTCCTGGCCACGATTCTCACTCTGTGCCCAAGGGGGTGGCTACAGCCAGTGCAGCAGGGTCACGCTTTCTCTCATTCTAAGATACAGCCAAGAGGGAGGAAAATGTTGATTTTTCTTTACCAAATGGTTGCGCTGGGGAGTTTCAGCCAGCTCCAGCACAGGTACAAGCAAGCAGAGGAGTGGGCTGCTCACCACTGCCCGCAACTGGTGGAGCAGGGCTGGGGTTTGCACAGAGCGGGGCACGGGCCAGGGGCAGCTCTCCACCTCGGCAAGAAACTTGCAGGGGCTACAGGCACTCCCCTTGGCCCTTGGGCAAAGTCCCTCCTGCTCCCCGGGGCAGGGCACTGCCCCACCACATCACACACACCCCTGACACCCCGTCATTTCACCATGCTTTGCGGAGAAGACTTCCCTTATTTATTTTTTCTGTCTGTTCGCTGCCACCTCGCAGGTCTTTACCAGATCTTTGCAGATGGCCTCTCAATGCCTAATCATACATCCCAGCTTTTGCATTATCTGGGCCCTGGAGGCCACTGTGCGACACAGGTCCATGCCAGAAAGGTCAGAGATAAGCAAAAGGTCCTTTTGTGCTCCTGTCTCCCTGCCTGGGTTTCTTACAACCTAGCTGCCCTCAAAAAGAGAAAGACAAACAACTGCATGGGGACAGTGACTGACAGTGCTTCAATAAGCCCCTGGCACTGTCTTTTAATGCCCAGGCAAGAGGGAGAGGTTGCCCTAAAGTATTGGCAGGCTCAGATCCCTACGCACAGAGAGGGCTAAGGGCAGCAAGGTTGGGGGAAAGGGCTGATGGTGCTTTCAGAGGAGCTGTGCACTCAAAATTGCAGGCCAAGCAGGCAACCAGCCTGCACAGGAAGATACGTACAGACAGAAGAGAACGAGCTCGTGGCCTGTAAGAGGCAGAGATGCATTGCACTAGTGCACTTCAACTCCTGCAAGCTGCAGGCTGGCAGGAAAGTCTATGAGCAACAGGAGTATTTAAAGAGGGCAAGATTCATGCCGGTGCTGAGAGCTAGCACGAGGCCTCAGACTTATCTCCGCACCCCAAGCTGAGGTTGATGAGGGATAAAGGGGATGGGACACCGAGCTAGCGCCCAGGCAAAGGCACAGAGAAATATCCCCTGCTGATTATCAGCTCTGAGCTGGGGAGGGGCAGTTATCAGGGAGACAGTACTGGAGGGGTCTGTGAACTGACTGCGAATAACTGCTGCTCCTCCTGCTTGTCATCAGTGGGACGTTAGAAAGTACTTGGATGAGGTGGATGGAGAAGTAAGGTCATACATACTGAATCACATCTCCCTAGGCCTGTGTGTTTTAAACTGTGCTTAACTGTTTCCATCACAGCAAGTTTTGCTCCCAGCTTACACCAATGACAACTTTGGAAGATGCCATCACTGCAGTTTGACAGTGATGATTAGTTAATACCTGCAGAGTGCTCTGATGAGGCGGGCTTCTCAAGCAGGCAGTGCAAATACTGCTGCTGGATGGAGAAACCACGTGGGATACATGTTTAGCTTAACTGGAACAAAACATAGATGTCCCCACCAGTCGTACTGCCTGACCCCTTCCCCTCTCACCAAGAGTGGAGGTGAGGAGCAGGAATGTCCAGGACCAGCTGTATCAGTCTGTGGTCATCCCTGTAGGGATGAGGTTCTGCATGACCCTCAGCAAATGGTTTCCATACACCATGCCTCAGTTCCCCCTTCTGTAGTACTTCGAGGCTGGTGGAAGGATACATGAACAGAACTCAGCATTTCTTATAATTTGTGCATGTTGTGGGTTTTTTTTTTTTTTTTAAATTCTTGACAAGGCATATAAATACCAGCTGCCCAAGGCTATAGTGCAGAAAGTCAAAGGCGTATGTCTTTGATTTATGAGGCCTCCATTCAGTTCAGTTTGCCTCCCCCTGTAGTTCCCATGGGAAAAGTTGCTCTTCACTTCCTATCCAAAAAAAAAAAAAAAATCTCTTGTATGGTGGGTCTAGGAGCTGTTAGACAACCACCTCTTTCTGCCCTTGCTACAACTTCTTCAGCCAAGCGAGCTAGACATGCTGCTTCTCTCTTCTGCTGTGCTGACTTTGTTGAAGAAACAAAGGTACCAGGTTAATAGGAAATGCAGACACTATAGTTTTGGTTAATAAGGTGCTGACTGGGTTAAAAATCTTGGTTATCCAACCTGATGCCAATGCAGAGGAAGAAATCAGCGTGTGTAAACACTGATGGAAAACTTCCTACCTGCACAGAGCACCCCACCACTGTATGCAACTGCTACACCACAACCTACAGGAACACTGAAATACCCAGTCCCCGTCTGCTCCCAGGAGAAAGGTTGGTGCCAAAGGCTGGGACAGGACCCGAGAGAGCTGGTTCAAACCCCAAAGCCTGTGTAAATCAACAAGTCCCTGCTCTAATCTTTTTGCTTTAAAATCGACCCACCATCTTTTGCCTTAGCCCCCTACATTCCCCCAGGAAATCCATTCTGCCTCCCAGTCTGTACGTACAGTGCTTTGCAGAGCCATGCTGCTGGGGCCCAGGGCTGCTACAGCAAGTCATTTGCAATAACCTCCAGTATTAATATTTGCGCTTTTTTGGTAGCAATTCAGTCTCCTGCCAGGGCAGCTCCCTTCTACAGCCGTGCTCGCCTCTGTATCACCGTCCCCTGCTACTGGGTTGTTACGAAGTGATGCCAAGTGTCTGCATGAATTGTCTCAGATCTATCTGAAAGAGAGGGGAGACACATTCATCTAAGTGTCAGCTATTACTGTGAACACATCAACCAGAGACACCAGAAACTAACAACGTGCCCTGGAAACTCCTACTTGGGTCAGTAGATTTACTCAGCTCTGTATACCAATTTGATGTCCATGGAAACAGTAGATCTTTCTTTTTCAGGCATAAGCTTGCTTGAGATTACAGTAGATCCTAATTAGTAATAAACTGTAAACCAGGCACTGTGCATCGGTACTTTTGAACCCCCTGACAGGGCTCTCCTACTAGATGGGGTTAGGAGATGCTGCCAGACCAAGACCAGACTCCTATCTTTTGCAGTTTTAACCAAAGCCCTGGATGATTCCTCCCCTGATGCAAATAAGAGCCCTCAGCCCCCGCACACCCACGAGCAGGAAGGTTAGCCTGTGACTAATGATGGCAGGGCTGCAGGGTACCATTCCTGTGTGCCAGCACTGAGACAGTGAGATACAAAAGGCTGGAGACGGAGCTGTTGTTTGCCATCAGTTATACCCCTGAGACCCCATCGATCTCAACGGGCTCCCATGTGCAACACGAAGCAGCTCTCGGCCCATTCAGCCCCACGATATGCAAACTGATTTTGACTTGACAAATATGTTAAAAGCATGCATAAGTGTTTATTTACTTCCTGCACAGTAGAAGCTGAGAAGGAAAAAAAATAGATGCTCAGCAACGATCTCTGCTCACCTGCACAGATTGATGGTTGGATGCACAGCTGAAAACGACAATGGTGCCCTAAAGACAGACCAGTTTGTACTCCCCATCTCTTGCCACTTCTTGCACCTGCAGATCTGTCTCAGCTAAGCCCTTGCAGGCACAGCTAAGCGCCTAAGGAACATGTGTCTGGCTGCACACGTGGATGATGCTTTGAGCTAGACCTGCAAACCACTGCTTTGGAGCAGAGACAGCATTTTGAGAGCAGAGATTATGCGAGCAGTCCTCAGCCACCAAAGAGGTCTGCTGTGTTTAAGCCCACTCCGTGTCCTGTGTTTAACCCTTCAGCTTCGCAAGCTGACAAAAGAGCTTTGACAGTTGCATCAGAGTTGAAAAACAACTGCAAGTGAGGCAGAAAAATGTGGCACAAGACCTTTGAAGAGAGGCGGTAGCACGAACATTACACAACTCATCCCAGCCGTAGTTTCCCTGCTCACACTGACAACTATAATCATGTAAAATTTCTCCAGTTCTGGTGCTGTCACCACTCTTCTCAGGCTCCATCAGCTCTTTGCATGTCGGCAGCACCGCGATGCCAGGCAGAGCCAAGACTCCCCTCTGCTAACTGGATGCTTGCTCCGATGGCGTTCGATTCGGGGCATCACAAGCAACATTGGGATCGTGTCCTTCTCGGCATGGATCAAGCCATGCAAGTCAGGGTAAGTGCCCTATATCTGCCCCCTACCAGGCTAGGGCTAGAGAGGTGGCCTGAACAGCCACCACGGCCTCTTCTGTGCAAGATAATAGAGAAATGCTGAGATAGTTTCTTAAAGATGAGAAGTATCATCTCCCCAGCTGAAGATTTTGGAGAGATTTCCCCAAAATCTGAGACTTTCTGGGGTATTTCCAATGGAGAGGCTGATCCAGCCTATGATTGTCAATGAAATTAAACATATCACACAGAAAAAAGGACAGACCTCCCATTTTTATTTATTTATTTTCTGGCACAGGCTAGAAATCTAAACAGGGCTGGTTTGAAAGGTACTTTCCATAAGTCTCAAGTCCATCTGTGCTTGCCCAGGCCCAGATCCCCCATAAAACATGTGCATATAGAAACCCGAGCTGGCTTGAAAAGCACAAGTCCCTGAGTACTTCTTGAGTTTAGGACAGAGTGTTTTCAAGTGGAAAACCCTCGCAAAAGAAAATTCCAGCCATATATAGAGAGGAATAACACAACTTGTGCAAGTTGTCTGGGTTGGAGCACAGCATTTTCATGTACAACTGCATGAGGCGGGGGACCTGCTCCACTCTGCCCGCCTTGTGCCAGCAAAATGCCTCCGGGGAACAACTCTGTCGTGGCTGCAACTAGAAATGCAGGATGGAGCCATCTGCACAGGGACACGTCGTTCCTCACCTCTCATGACGGTGATATAGATTGTGTTAGGCTACAAGCCCACAACAGAGAGGATTTGGGCCTTGTGGGATTTCGGGGTTCGGGCCCCAGTGCAGGTCGCAGCACCTGCGCGCTACAGGCGGAGGCACAAACAGTTATTTTGCTGCTTTGCACAAGGAGTTTGACACAGGCCACCAGCCATGGACGGCTGAACCCTGCACACAGGCGAGGTGAGATGAGCACCGCTGCAGCGAGCAACCAGGAGCAAGTTGCACATGCAGCATGGCTGGCCTGTGGTCTGATGCAAAGGGTAAAACGAGACCTGTTACCTCATTGAGCTCTGTTCCCTTAATCTCCCATTTACCCAAACTATGGTTCTTGCATTGCCAGCAAACTGGTTACCTCGACTAAATGCAAGGGCACGGGGCAGGAGGACACAGGGCAGCACTCCTGCACCAGCCTTCCTGCACCGGCTCTGGCTTCTGCTCTCAAATAGGAAGTTGATAAAAACCTCACTTGATTGCAAAAAGAAAAATCAGATTTCAAAACCACTGTCAAAAGGGCTCCAAAGCCTAGCGGCAGTCCTGGCATTAACCCTTTCCAGAAGGCAGACCTCTTCCCAGCTGCACCTGGGGCCAAGGAGTGGCTGCAGCTGACACCAGATACCCTGGTCACACCTTGCTCAACTCTTCAGGGGCTTTTTTTTCCTGCCCCAAACCATCACTTATATTCTCTTATAACATTGCTTTTATCTTGGGACCTATCACATGTCAAATCTGCTTTCATCAATAACCAGGTTGAGGGGTGGAGGGGTGGGAGGAAAGGGGGGGGGGGGGTAGGAAAAACTGCTGTCTCAGTTAACGTGCTCACGCGCTGCAAAGATGAGCGAAGGGGGAAAAGAAACCCAGTGCTCGGCTGGCTGGCAAAACCCATCACCCTCTCAGAAAAATATTTGGCTTCTGGTGGGAAGATCCAGCTCCCCAATAATTTCATGGGCTTTCCCAATTGGGGGTTCCAGCCCCCAAATCCCAACTCTGAGGGACTCCTCACAGAAAAGCCAAGTTTCACCTCTCTTTTGGGCCTTGTGTGTTTTCCATCCAGCTGGGACATTTCTGCTTGCCAGCTTGAGAATCACTTCTGCAGCTGGGAACAGATGCACAGTGACCAGTATCTCCGTACCCTACCAGCCTAGGGCTAGAGTGGGTGCAGTTCAGCACCTCCGAGTTCAGCAGGGGAACCCACTGATCCATGCTCAAGAAACCACGTAACACACAAGCCATCCCGGAGAGCTGACACCCCATGTTTGCTCAGAGGATCAACACTGGCTCTTTGTCGACTGCATGAAAGAGATTTGGCCTGGGGGTGGCTTTGGTTTGGGAAGTCAGAATGTTAGGATCCTTCCCACTAGGTATGGAAAATGCCATTAGAAGAGGGCAGTTTTCAGCTCTTTTTTTTTTTGACCATTTCCTTTGCTGCCCTAGAAAGATGAGGCTCACCCCAGCACCGGGGGTAGAGCAGAGAGGACTGCAGCAAGCCAGAACATGAGGACCACCAGCTCAGCCAGCTCTTCTCCACACACGAGCCGCTCCTGCTGCTTAAGCAGCCAATCTCTAACACACAGTTCGGGACCAACCTGCTCTCAGGGGGAAGAGATTTCTGGGAGGCAGCTGAGGCAACAGATTTGTCTCACCTCTCAACACACCCATCACGCTCCTGCAAATGCCCCTTTGGAAGCCTCCTGCCATGCCATGAATCTGCACAAACCCTCCTTACCAGCCCTGCCCCCTTTGCCATGTCCCTGTCATGCTTCCACTCAGACGTAGGTTGCAGAAAACCTCTGCAGAAGGTCCCAGCCTCTGACTTCCCACCCAGGCAGGACCTGGGCAACTCGCTCCCCCCCCGCGCCCTCGCTACCGGCTGTGGATTTCCTCCCGCATGCGCAGCCTGACCCAGAACGGGGCACGCTGGCTGGGGGTAAGCAGGTGCTCTGTGTTTCTCACCTCTTTCCCCTCTTTTCTCTCCGCATCCTATATCTGTCTGTGATTAAATCGAGCCTGTTTAACCGCCACAGCCAGATGTGGGGACCCCCTTCATTTGTTATAGGAAAAAAAAAAGGAGAAAGAAACAAAGTGACATGTGGTGACAGTTGTCTGCACATGAAACATGGCCTGTAGCCCTCCTTACACCCTGAAGCCACAGGATCTTCGCTTGGGCCGTGGGAATTCAATTTATCAGACCTTCAGATGCTCAGTCTGAAGTATTTACCCCAAAATAGACCCTGCTGTCAGTGAGGCTGAGGAAACACATGCTCTACCAGACTCCACATGCCCTCCCCTCTGATGCTCGGTCTTCCTTGCCCGAGGAGCTTTCTCCAGTACAACCCACTCTTCGCCATCTCTGTGGACCAACATAAGTCTTGCTGCCCCCAGTCTCAGAGATCCCCTTCTCTCCAGCCAAACTAGATAGTTTCACAGCCACAGAAAACTTGTCCCACATCTGCCCCTGGAGCAGCCTCCCTTGCTCCCAGCCCAGGCGACTTCTCTGCCCCACAAGCACGTTACCCTGAGCTCCAGCAAATATCCTCTCCATTACACTTCAGTAGACGTCCTATTGCCACCATCTCTGGGAAGATCAGCTCTTGGGGTGACACCAGCATCCTCTTGGCTTGATGGAGTTCCTCACAGACAAACCCAAGTGACACACAGTTATGCTCCAAGGAAAACTTAGTCCAGGGTCAACAGTTTCTAGCCAAACATTTTCTTCACTCATTTTTTTGCCTCTTCAAAGACATGTTTCCTAGGACAGAGAATACTCTGGGATTTCCCAGCCCACCACCGCTAGGTGGGACGCTCAAGGGGACCAAGGCTACAAGTCCCTAGGGAGTTGCACAACAGAGGGTCAGCGAGCAGAGCAAAGCCAGAAACTCTGCCAGGGCAAGTTAACAGAGGTTATGGAGAAAACTTCAGACTTAGAGAGGAAGAGACAGAGACATGAGGGAGGAAGGGAGGGAGGAGGAAGGAAGGAAGATGATATCCGTCCCCATGCACAGAGCAGGGAGGTGAACAGACAGAATAAGCAGCAGAGCCTATCGTTGCCTCCCAGCTGGTGCTGAGCCCCAGAGACAGGCTGTGGGTCACAGCCCACTGAGGATAGGGCTGTCATCTATGGGAAGCTTTATCAGCAGCTGTTTCTTCTTTCTGTCTTGCTCCAAACTCTTGATTTCCAAAAAGGGTGGGAGATGTCACAGAATCGGCAACGCATCCTGAACAGCTGCTCCCACCCCCTATCTCTGCCTCACCCCGTGTGTCTCACTGGTGCTTCTGAACCCTCCAGAGAAAAACTGCTCTGCCTGGCTAAGAAGAGCCTCAAGAATGCCTTTACACCATGAGTCCATAGGACTGTGGATGTCTGGTGGGACTCAGGTTTTGGGTTCCCATCAGGTCTGGCCAAGACTTCCATAGACTAACAGCCTTTGGGTCAGACTGCTGTGGAAAGAGCCATCTGGAGAAAACAGTAGTTTTCCCAGCTCAGGCTTATTCCATGACATGATCTGGAGCCTCTTTCCTCTCAAGGAGGGAAGACAAGGTGCGAGAGGGTAGAGAGTTTTGGTTTTGTGGTTGGTTTGGGGGTTTTCCCCCTTTTTTCTTTTCTCTCCCCAACACTCAAGGCTTTTCATGGAGCAACTAGTGTGAAGATGGCCTGGCCATACCTCCTGCCTGGGCAATGGGGTTCTTCCATGGTCTGTAGAGACATGGCCAGCTGGGACTCTCCACCTGTTTACACAAAGATACATAAGCATCTAATTCCAGTTTGAATATGCCCCCATGCTAGCAAAGGAAGCACTCTTCCAAGGAAAGGTGTGTGATTTTTAGAGACACTAAGCAACTCGGCTCCTTCTGAAATCAAGAAAGGCCATAAGAGAGTCAGCGTCTTTAGGGGCCGAAAAATAAGAGGCCCTTGAAAGAAAAGTAATGCTATTTGAGCGATTTAACAAACCTCCCTCTCCTCGCTCTCCCAACAGCCTATTTCAGGATTTCTTCCCAAGAAGCCTCCCTTTTCCCTGAAGATCCTTTTTTGAGCACAGATGAATAAGTTTCAGGCTTTGTTCTTCAGGAGAATCTTTTATCAGCTTCTTGCCCTGATAGTGACAATTTTCATTTCATCTGAAAATGGGGACAGGGAGCTGGATTTGATCAAACAAGAATCAGTCCAAACTCAAGCTCTAAACTCAGCTTGAACCTGTTGAGAAGGTCCAATAAGTTCACAGAAGTTCCTACATTTCATCTATTGCTACTGCTTCTGTATTGCCCGGATCCCACTGGGAAGAAAAAAAGTGACTTTCATCAGACTCCAAGCTCAAATTTACAGATATAGGCATTTGCTCAAAGTCCTTTGCTAAGAAACACCAGTATTCTTGAAATGACAGATTTAATGGGCAAGTAAAGGTGACAGCAGTCCCTCTCGACTCCATTATTGTCACCCACTCTCCTAACAGTAAGCAGCTGCCTAACTTCGCGACACTTCCAGTCAAACCACTGATGGTTCTTTAGCTATTTCCCCCCACCTCATTTTAAAGATGGGGAAAAAACCCCCAAGCACAGAAAGGGAAGTGTCTTGCTATATACAAAGACCAACAGCAGAGCTAGAACCGGGCCCTCCAAGGCCAGTGTTCTTGTCATTGCACCCCAGTAGCAGCCAGAAGCTTGCACCACGTCACCCATCACTGTGGGAAGCATCTCCAGCATCTAGTAAAACCCCTCAGTCCAACCCAGGAAAGTTCTAGCAAGCCATGTCCACGCAGGAGACCCAGCTGAGGCATGTAGGCTTTTCAGAACCCACCCAAACAGCTTCGCTGTCCTTTGGAAATAGGAAGAGCTCAAAGAAGGACCTCAAGCCCAGCTGGGATAAGCAACATCACACAACCACAGCTCAGAAGAATTTTCCAAACTTTCATGTTCTTCTACTCTGAAGCAGAGCCAGGTCAGCCCACTCACAGCACAGCCCATGATCTGCAGGAATTACTCATGCTGGCCCTGGATGCTCCCTGCCAGGGAAAGTGTGGGCAGCTTCATCCTGCTCAGATAGAGGAGCTACCTGCAGCCCATCCTGGAGAGAGCAGAGGTATCTCCCATCTCTGGGCCTATGCATGGAGGAGCAGGATTCCTTCCCTCACCCCTACCCTGAAAAGGCAACACCCACCGTGTGGTTTCCTGAAACGATAGCGATATTTGACAAAGACAGCAGTAAGAAACCCAAATGTGGTAAGTGGCCTCTTCCGAGTTGAAAGATGCCAGCGCTCATGCGCCGGGGTAAGGCTGTCACCCGGCGGGGCCAGCAGCAACACCTTATTCTTTGCAAAATATCAAAGGCACATGTGAAGCAGCTCCGGCTCAGAGCAGAGATGGCTTCATCTGGCAAGCTGTTAGCCACAGAGGGAAGCATGCAAAAAACACGCAGGAGACAAGACACTGTCAGCATTAAAGCTAGGTTAGGACATCTGCTTTACAGATGAGAGTGCCCACCTTGCTGTGCAGTACTTCCTCTGACAGCCTGAAGGTCTCAGCCTCTGAAGATGACATTTAAAAGCCAGGCAGATATTTGAGGTGGCAAATAGGCTCAGGGCCCAAAGCAAAATATGCCAAATGTGGATGCAGGGGTCAGCAAACAGGGATAATTCTGGTTTTGCTGTAATTCTGCATTGCATTTGCCACTTCTTGGTCAAAGATGAGTAAAGAAGAAGAGAATTCAAGATTTGAGAAAGTTTAGGCTCAGACATATGGCTCTGACTGATCAATCCATGCTCAGGAGAAGGCAGAGGCAGTGTCTTCTCCTAGGGTCCCTCTAGCTGGTTTTGAGGGTCCCTAGCAGCCAAATCATCATCATCCCTTGACAAGGCAGGAGAGAGACTGGGCCAGACAAGTACCAGCTCTCTGCTGAACATGCCACTGGCTCTCCCTGACACCACTGGGGATATTTTGACCTTCAGCACCCCTGCTACCAAGGAACTGCATCAGTGGCTGTTAGATCCAGCATCTAGCATGACCAAAGCAGCTGCAAACAGTTTGCCCAAAGCAGGGATGGGAAGTCAGAATGACAGCTTGCAGATAAGATCGGGCAGAGAACTTGTTGTCCTCTCCAGTGCAAGAGGGAAGGTGGGGAACATTTGCATTGTCTGTAAGAAGCTGCATTGGAGAGCATCTCCTAAACCTGGCAGCATTCCCCTGCCTGTTCTCTCAGCAAACTGACATCTACTCTTCCTCATAAAATAGAGTTCACATCTAAGTGGTTGCACAAAAGCAGACTTAACCCTTCTCCTCATCACCTTTGGACCCTAAAGCTGCAGGCAGAGGGACAGGATGGAGAACGGCATCCACTGAGTCACTGATGAGGCAGGACGAGCTGACCAGAGATCTGCAATAGTTCTCGGCAGCAGAGACTCTGGACAGCCTGGAGGTGTGGGTTTACATGCTTGGTGGATTAGACACGGCACTGACTCAGAAACATAGCTATGAGCTGGTGGAATGAGAAGGAACAAATTTTTTTACATCAGCTGACTCGTGGTGAAACAAGAGGCCTAGCAAACATCAATCACCCCAGACCTGCTTCAAGCAGTAACGATGCTCTGACCTTCCAGTTTGGCCAAGTGGAACCTCCTCGCTGTTACAGGCTCACCCGTAAGGAGCAGAGCTTGCAAAAGGAGATGCTGGGTGGGGGGAGCCAGCCTCTGTCAGGCGACAAGAGGGTCTAATTCCAGTATGGACACTGCCGTATAGTAAAGCCTTGGAAGAGGGACTAGCTCTGCCTGCTTAGGAGCTAGCTATAAAGCCCTCGCTTCTGTCTAGCTCAGCAGCCCGCAGAACTACAGCATTATCTTCCAGCCAGCCAGCCTTGATTTGGAGCCTTGACATGTTTGGGAGTGTACTGCACCCTTGAGGAGACCAATTACATGAAGAGATGCAGCTTATTTCCTCTTAACTGTGCTGACCTGCACTTCCAGCACCTGGATCTTGTTAGGACTCTTGGATCAAAGAGCCCTCTACCACCAGACACCTTCTCCCCTTGTGGCTATTTATAGGTTTGACTTAAATGGCTTCACACCTTACTCTGAAAGACTCCACAGCTGGAACACCTAACTCACACTGAGCTGCATTTTGCATCCTGGAAACTCTTCTCCACCCCCTGTGCTTGTTACATCTTTTTGAAAGGTGAATGTAAATTCCAGATGTGGCCCCTCAGCACTATCCAGAGAGCTCATCTGCATCCCCACGCCTTGCTGCGAGCCCAGGCAGGGCAGCCCTCTCTGCCAAGGATCAGCCTCCTCTACCAATTAACAAAACCAGCAAGAAATCTGTAAGGGTTTTGCTTCAAGAGGCTTTAATTAACACACATGGATATTGCCAACAATTAACACCATTGCTGTTTTAGAGAGGACAACACTAACAAACAAATAATATTTCTCAAAAGAGTAAATAAAAAAAACAACAGCAGCAACATGGCTATAAGCTCTCTGCATTTGAGTTTATTTCCACAAGGCATAAACCAATGTCATTGGGGGGGGGGGGGGGGGAAACCCCAAAACATTCTCAAATGTGCAGTTTATTCCCTCCTTGCCCAGCAGCAGCTTCCTCTGCATATCAAGCGTTTGGCACTGTCAAACTGCACGACAAAACCCCTCAGATCTGGCCAGTCAAGGAATTTGGGGGCCTCACAGGAGCTTTTCAGCCACAAATGGGTGCAGGGAGGATTTTGGTGGCATCCTCACAGCTAAGGGGTGTAAGAATCTATATTAATTCACTGTTGGCTGTTTTTGTTTCTGAATTAAGTTGCTCAGAAATAAGAACACATGGGTCACAACATGCCCTCTGGTGGCAACGGTGCTGGGGTGTCTTGGGGCAGACCCAGACCGCGCAGGTGGCAGCTGCCTCCTTTCAGGGCCGGGTGCTGCAAGGAAACCAACCTGCAGCAGCTCCATCCTTTGCTCTAGGCCTGTCCTGCATCTCTCTGGCCAGCCAGAGGCATGACAAAATTTAAGAGCACAAAGAGACATTAGATCACTTGGCCTGGCTCCCTGTCTAACACATGCTGCAAAATTTCACCCCTACATTGAGCTCAGTAATTTCCATCTGACTAACCACCTCTCTCAGAGTTGTGATTTTAAAACATGAAGGTCATGCAGCCAGCCCTCTGCAGGCTCTTCTGCTACACTGAGCACCTCCCAGGCTCAAAAAATTACAAAGCCTTGGGCATCCCCTACCCAAAGAGTCCAGAGTCGTCAGTTCCCATTACTCTTTTCAAATATTAATTTCAACAAGATTTTAAAGCTTCCCGTCTGGGATTGTACACATCAGAATAACTATTCAGCTGTCTCTCAGCAGGGTTAATACTCTTCTTGTCTGGGGTCATGCCACTGTGTAGTGCCAATGCACCTGGGAATCCTAACTCCCACCTCTTCTAAATAATCTGCATGTGGTTCAGAGTAAAAACACATTAACTTTTTTCCTTTCCTCAGTTTGACACAGCTGTAAATGTTGGTTTTTTTTTTTCTTGTTGTTACTAAAAATGGGAAACAAGAGGAAAGGTTCCAATCTTTGGGAAAACACAACGTGCCCAGGAAGGCACACAGACGATTGCCACCCTGCATTTTCCCAGTTTGCTGCCAGATGACCGATTTCACAGCGCTCCAGAGGAAACGGGCACATTCAATTGGCAAATTCTTCCCATGGCAGTGTCATTTCCCACCTCACACGGGTTCCGAAGTAAAGATGCCACCCCTCCACCTATGGGCACAACCTGCCAGCAGGGTTCTGCTTCCAAATTCTGTCCCTTTCAAATTGGATCCCTGGCAACAGCTTTTACTGTGGCACTGAAGCGCTGCTTTTTTCTAGTCCCCTCTTGCCTTGGCTGGCTAGTCTCCTCTAGTGGCTGCTAGCAGCTACTTCAGAGCAGGCGGTACTTGAGACATACAAGAAACTCTTAAACCACTCAGTAACTGCACCTCTATGGAAGTTTTTTATTCCCACCCCATCAGAGAGAAGGGAATTATGTAGCCACACCATAAAGAGGGGTGCTGTGCCCGCAGTTTTAGGTCTGTCTGCAAATCTGTGGACTAGTGGATTTCTGCCAGGCTCTGGGTACTCTGCTCACGATGAGTCCAGCATGGACTGCACTGCTCTGGAAAGAGCTTTCCAAGGGTACTGCACCACTAACAAGACTATTTTAATGTCAGGCGCTGCTTTTTATCCGCTCTGAAAGCATCTCATAAGGAATGCCAGTACTTACAGATGAGAAAATGAAACAGAGGAGCAGAGACTCAGCAGGCAGAGGTAGGACCAGAGCCCAGAATAATACAGTGCATTGCCCCAGTAACCACAGCACCCAGCCTCCCCCTTGCAGCCCTCACTGCAGAACTTCGTCCATCACCCCCTTCCCAAACCAAAGGCCCTGGAGTGTGAAGAGCTAGAGACTTCGTTTTGTTTTCTGAAATTTGTCTGGGAAGTTTTGGGAAGGAAGAAAAAAAGAATATTCCCAAGACAGTAAAAAAAAACAACAACAAAAACCCAACCAAACAAAAAACCAGGCAGCACAGAGCTGCGAAGTACTCTTATTTACAGAACAGCTCCCACACTTGAAGAGATCAGGTGCAGTCCATGAGAGGAAAGACTCATCCAAAGGCATCAAAGGCAGAGGGGCACGAACAGCTCAGCAAGAGCAGGAAATACACGCTTACGCCAGAATTTCAGCCGCCTCATTTGCAGCACCCGTCTGTGTAGCGGGAGCTCACAGCAGGAGCCAGGGGGTGCCAGGGGAGAGCACTGCTGCGCTGCGGCTGCTCGGCTGGACGAGCGCAGAGCCCAGCAAGGAGGCAGCACACACCCAAGAGCGGTGGGCCCTGCCTGGGTGCACACACGCTTGTGTGACACTGCGTGAAAGAAGACCCTGCCCTGGCCTTGCCTCTGCCCTGGCAGGCAGGTTCCTCAGCTGCAGGAGCCTGCACGATCCAAGGGGGCACGGGAAGGTTTGTAGTTGGTAGCCTCATCTGCCCTCACAGCTGAGCCTGCTTCTAGCAGGACTGGAGACCTCCTGAGGTCCCCTCCAGCCTGAATTGTCCCATGGGGCATCTGATCCCCAGGGGGATGCAGGCTAGGTCAGACAAGGCTCCCCTCAGCAGGGCTTGGGTAGGAGCTGGGCATTTCAGAGGCTTAAAATAACTAGCTGGGAGTTGCTGACAGATGCAGGGGGTCTGAAATCTTGCCTCTGTAAGGCTCTTCCTACAAAAGCTGAAGGAAGAAAGGCCGTGCCCATGTTCTCAGTAACTGCTCAGCCTCTTCACTTTCCAGCTCCCAGAAAGATGCCTCAGCTCAGGAAGACACTGGATGCTCTTCATCCATATGGCTGGAAACAAGCATTACACAGAAAAAAATCTGAAAGTCAGTCGGGGCAGGGGGAAGTTGAGTGGCTCTACAGATCAGCAGTTAATTCTCCAGAATAGGAGCAGGGTGCTGGGTCTCAGTCTGTATTCTTCAGGATCTGTGGTTTAAATGAAGCAGTTAAATGCACAAGGACTCCTGAAGGCAGGGACTGAAAGCCAGATTTGTTTCATTCTAGGCAAGTGCTGTAAATAATGGGCTAAAAAGTGGCATTAGAAAGTACTGGAAACGAGATCAGGAAGAGACTGTCCTCATGCAGTGAAACAACCAGGAGTTATGGATCAATTATCATGTGCTAGATTTATATTGCGCACCTCAATCTCAGTAAGAGAACTCAGCTAGATACTATCCTCCTCCTCCTCACTGCAGAGAGGGGGGAGTGAAGGAGAGCCTTGGGCACACTCGTAGCAGAGATAAGGGCAGACCGAAGCCCGGACTTGCTCACATCTCAAACACGTGCATGCTGCTCCCGTGCACGCCGCTCCCGCGCTCTGCATTGGGCCCCTGCCCGATCTCTCTTCTGCCTTCTGAAATCCTTCTAACATTTCAGGATCTAGCTCCACACCACTAATCTATTTTTCTGTTTGTTTTTTTTTTTTTTTCCCTGCCAAGTGTGATGGCTGGCATATTGTATTATGAGGAGAAAACGCGGCTCAGTACTCCGATGCACACAACGTTCATCAGCAAAGCACCTGCCCACACTTGCTTCCCTGTTTTCACATCCCCTGGATTTTCTACGAGAGCAACTTGTAGATCAGTTGATTTGATAGCAAGCTGAGGCTAAGGGGCACAATGCTTCTCATGGTACCACACATATTGCCGACCAGTCTGAAACTCCCCCAGTGCTCCCAAAGACACTTCTAGCTCAGCCCAAGCCTGTCTTTGCAGCAGCACCGCATGGATGTTTTCAGTCCAGACCTGCCAGTTTACTTCCCTTCCCATCCAAACAATTGGGGTCAGACACTTCAAGAGTTACCCAGAAAATTGCAAACTACCAAATTAAGCACTCCCATTTCCCCTCTTTTAGCTTCATCTACACTGTCAGCTTACTCACTAGCATGCAGACCTCCAGAAGTTCCTCAGCTGGAAGCCACAAGGCCTCAGCATCTCTGAACACAGCTCTACATCTCTTCTTAACATGCTCGGGGGCTGAGAGCCTGCCCCACCTCCACTACGAAGCCCTGGCAGAGACAGACATCCCTGTGAACGCAAAGTGCCTGCCTCATGGTTTGGCAGAACACAGACACCCTGGGAACTCACATAGGCAAACTGCAGCAAGACCCCCAGGCAGCACTGACCCCCTCACACACAGCCATTTCAAGGTACTTTTCGGCACAATTATACCCCGCCAGCCGTCTGCCAAGTGTTGCCTGTCCCCGAGCAGTAAGGCAGAAGATTGCCCTCTATATCACATTTTCAGTCTCTGAAACTATGTTGCCTCCTACCTTTGATGATCAAGAATTTCCTTCTGCAGGCATCTTCGCTTTGAACAATCCAGCCTCCACCTTCCTCTGCCTCCTCGCTTTCCCTACCTGCTAACAGATTAGGCCACGAGAGTTGTTGAAAAGCCAGCAGTGTGTGGAAGCTGTGTTGCCATCCAAACCAAATGAGATCAGGACCTTTAATTTCCAGCGTGGCAGCTGTTGTTTACATCACTTTCCCCCCCACACCTCACACGCAGCAATTGGTTCTTACAATGTTCTTGCTCTCCCACACATGTACTTAAACAGGAAGCCAGGGGTGGGAGTTGTAGTGTGGGGGTTTCCTGTTCTGTCTTTCTGAAACACTGAACTGACACCAAAGCTTTGATCAAAAGATCTAAGCACACGAGCTGGTACACCAAGGTTCAACTAAGAGTACACGGCGCTTACAACAGGAAAACCCTAAGCACTCCCGTGGTTACGAGGTTACTGGCACACCGGTGGTAATTTTCAAGCTTTTTTTTTTAGTAAATAGTTTCCAAATGGGAATTCAGGCTTTCTGGAGCAGGTGCAATGCATTATTTCCCTCGTTAGACTGCAGAGGTGAGGGCTCTCCCCGCGAAGCGTGTAAAACCACAAGCTTCAACACACCTCAGGAGGGGAGGGAGGCGCTTTTGTGACCCTCGGATCAAGGCGGACCGACCCTTAGTCCCCCGCCCCGCTGTCTCACGGCCACCGGCGGACTCAGGGGCTGAGACCAGCGCTCAGAGCCCGCGTACGAGACCAGCACCCCCCTCCCGTGAGCCCGGCCGGCTGCAGGCACCCAAGAGCGGCAGGGGAGAGCCCAGAGGACCCCCAGATGCGACGGGGGTGCGGGCAGCATCCGGCCACACTACAAATCCCACAATGCCCTACGCGCGCTTCCCTCCCCGTACCTGGCGCATGCGCACAACTCCCTATGGCTCCAAGATGGCCGACACAGCGTCCGGTGGTTCCGGCACGGTAACGGCGGCTCCTCGCCGGGACGCGGGGCCGTGGTGGAGGGAATCTCACCGCGGGGGCCGGGGCAGAACGGCAGCGGCCTGCTCCTCGCATGGCGCTCAGGGGCCTGCGGCCTGCCCGTGGGGCTTCGAGGCGGAGGCTGAAGGGAGGGAGGCGGTGATTGGCTGAGTGGCCGGAGGGAGGCGGGGCTCCGTAGTTCGGTTTGATTGGCTCAGGTTTTTCCGCTTCGATTGGCCGGCGAAGGGGGCGGCGAGGCGGGGGTTGCCGGTGGGGCGGCTTTTTTAAAGGGGCCGCGCCCTAAAAGGCGTCGGGTGGTGCCTGCGGCACCGTGTCTATATATATTTGTGTGTGTGTGTATATGTATGTGTATATGTGTGTGTGTATATGTATGTGTGTGTGTATATGTACGTGTATGTGTATATGTATATGTGTGTGCATATATGTATGTACGTGTATGTGTGTATATATGTGTGTGTGTGCATGTATGTGTACACACATGTCTGATCTACACATCTACAGCTACACACATACACATATATGTACATGCGTGTAGATGTATACGTATAGAACTGCATGTATATGTGTGTGTACGTATGTCTGTTTATGTATATATGTGTGTATGTGCATATGTACGTGTGTACATACGTGTGCATGCGTGCAGTGGGGCACAGGCAGGGCCGGCCTCTGCCCTTTGAGCGCAGGCAGCACGCAGGCAGCCCTGCCTGCAGCCCTCCGCTGTGTCACAGAGCCTGTCCCAGGGACAGGACCAGTGCCTCGACCTCCCCAGTACCTACTCCTGGGGCCTCACTGCCACCACCACCCCTCCCCCTCACCCCGGGCTCCGGAGGTGGCTTCGTTGCCCTGAGCTCTGGTTTTGGGGGGGTGGGGGGGGATCTGTGTCCACAGAGGTCGGGCAGCAAGCATGCAACCACGCCTGCGGATAACTACTACCTGGCTCGGAGGAGGACGCTGCAGGTGGTGGTCAGCTCCTTGCTCACCGAAGCCGGCTTCGAGAGCGCTGAAAAGGCGGCGGTGGAGACGCTGACGGAGATGTTACAGAGCTGTGAGTGTCCTGCTTGGGGTTCAGCAAAGCCGCCCTGATCCCCTGAAGTTCCTTCTTTCTCTGTTTTCGAATTGGCCTTCACGCTTCCATTTGCTCGTGGGGTTTTTTTCCCATTTTTGTTATCGTGTGTTAGTGATGTTAGCAGCTGGGCTGGTGGCTAGAGCACAGCCCTGGCGTCACAGGCTTCTGTGAGCACGAGATGTTTGTCTGAACTCAGAAGTACTCATTTATCTTACTCAGTGAGTCCTCGTTAGGTACTCATTAGGTATCCTAACAAGCTCCACGTATCGAGGTGCTGCCAGAATAACTAGAGAAATTACAAAGTTCCAGACATTTGGTTAGTTAAGGCTGTAGAAACACCTGTGTTTGGCAGCTCTGCTCCTGCTTTTTTGGGTGAAGTGCCTCGGAACTCAGGTTATGTATTTTTCTGAAATCGAGGGATGATCAAGTTTTGGGTTTTTTCATACTTGTGATGCAGATTTGCTTTTTGCATTTGTGGAAAACATCTGACTTTTGATCTTTAGTGTCTTCATACTTTGCACGTGCTTTAATTTTAAATACACAGGCTGTAAGACACGAGGTTTTTTTTCATTCCTTGATGAATTTGCTAAAAATCCACATCTGTGAAGCAAGAGTTGGGCTGATACAAATGTGTGGTCACTGTCTGATCGAATATGTGGTGGTGGTTTTTCCCTCCCCCCCCCCCCAGATATTTCTGAAATTGGAAGGAGCGCGAAGTCCTACTGTGAACATACAGCCAGAACTCAGCCCACGCTCTCTGATATAGTGGTTACTCTAGTGGAAATGGGTGAGTAGTTGACTGGTCCCAGTAATTCCAGCTGCCTGCCTTGCGGAAGGTTTGGGTGTGCTGTGTTGTAGGGAGCTCTGTCCCCCGTGTTTCTGGGGTGTGTGTGATGTGACGCCCACTGTTCTGGGCCTCGTACGGGCGCTCGGGTGTCGCTGCTGCAGATGCAGTATGACCCTGTACAGAGCACGCGGGTTTCTTTCTCATTTGGAGCCCTTGGAAAAATTCTGCAGCCCTTGGAAAAATTGTGGAGAAGGCTAAGAGAAGGGGGTTTTGACAGGAGAAACTCTCGGTGTGATTTCTGTTTCCTCTTTTGTATTTCAGGGTTCAATGTTGAAACGCTTCCTGCGTACGCCAAGCGCTCCCAGAGGATGGTCATCACTGCCCGTATGTGGGAAACCCTTTCCCTTCTTGTGCAGGAAATGGGCGATACGTTGGTATTCCTCTCTGCTGGCATCCAGAGAGCTCCTGCTTTTCTGATGGATGATGCAGGCTGGTGCTCCTGGAGGGGCAGTTTGCGTTAAGGACTCCTGTCATGGCTGTGTACCCTCTGCCGAATCAGTTGCCTGGGCTTCAGCATCCTCACGGCCCGTGGGAAGCCTCAAGAGGGTTTTGTTCTCCTTCTGTAGGAGATAAGGGTCAAGTCTTCCTTGTTCCCTTTTGGGACACCAAACATGATCTGAAATTATTGCTCGTGGGATGTGCTCTGTCCCTTTTGTAGCACCCGGAGACGCAGCTCAGTGTAAGCCCGCCCTGTGTGCCTGGCTCTTGGCAGGATGGAGCCGGCTCATTTGTGTGTGTTTTTTATCTGTAGCTCCTGTGACAAACCAGCCCGTGACTCCCAAAGCCCTGACAGCTGGACAGAACAAACCGCATCCATCCCACATTCCTGGCCATTTCCCCGAGTTTCCAGATCCTCACACTTACATCAAGACACCAGTGAGTGAAAAAAAAAGATTTTTATGCCATTTGGGGTCTGAAGTCAGTGACACCAGGAGAGGTGTATGAGTATTTTTACTGCAGTGCTGGTACTGTTTATCCAAAACATTGCCTCTCTGGGCTTGATATATCACTTCTGTGTGTGGGTTGCCCTTGCTGTAGGTTTTTGGCTGGTTGACATCTGTAGCTCCCTGAAAATCTCTGCATCTTGAAGGTCGATGCTTGCCTGTAGCGTCTGCATCCTAGTAGTGTTCTGAACTTCAGCTGTCCGCCTTGCAGCCACAAACGGTGTTCCTTGTTTTTTCTCTCCCTGCTCCACAGACATACCGGGAGCCAGTGTCTGATTACCAGGTCCTACGGGAAAGGGCAGCCTCTCAGCGGCGCGATGTAGAAAGAGCTCTCACACGTTTCATGGCTAAGACGGGAGAAACGCAGAGCCTCTTCAAAGATGATGTTAGCACCTTCCCACGTGAGTTATCTAGGACACTTTGTGCTGTAAATGACAGTTGTCTGACTGAGCATACGCTCCGTTAGAGTTCTTGCTCCTGCGGGAGGTGAGCACTGAGCGATCACGTTGTGTTTGCCCTCCTCAGGCACTGGAAGTCTGGGAAAGGTGGAATTTTCTATTTAAAACAGGGATGAAAAACAGAATCAAAGTCACCAAAGGCTCACTTTCTTCTGCTGGTGGAGAAGGCCTTGGCTGATAAGTGCTAAATTCAAAGCTCATCCCAATCCTGTCGCCACCACTCTGTAACTTTTGAACAAGTAATTTCTCCTGCCTCACATTGTTGTGGTAGGCAGTGGAGGTTTTCCTGTTTCTCTGTCTACAAAGCAGTGATGAGAATTCCCACCTTCCCAAGGCTCACTGGCAGCACAGGTTCCAGCGTTATCCTAAGGGGGACTAAGTGATTCTTCAGCCTGTGACATAATGGAACTTTTATGGAGGCCAGGAAGGATTTTTTTGCGTTAGGATAATGCTGGATCCTTGGCTGGAAACATAAAGGGGCCTCAGAAAGCAGGAAATTGGAGACTGCCGTCTTTTAGGGACAGCGTATTTCATTCCTGATCCATGGGAAAAGCAGGAAAAGAGCGCGTGAACCTTTCAGAACCAGTGAAAGTGTTTGGTCTCTTAAGTAACTGGCTGGCTTTGTGCTTCGTAATCTCTGAGTTGAGGAGTCTTCTCCCAGCTTGCTGACTGCATCCTTTTCCCTGACCCTAGTGATTGCTGCCAGGCCTTTCACTGTGCCCTACCTGACAGCTCTTCTCCCCTCTGAGCTGGAGATGCAGCAAATGGAAGAAACGGATTCATCTGAGCAAGACGACCAGACAGACACGGAGAACCTCCCCCTGCACATGAGCACGGTACGCCCAGCCTGAGAGGTTTACGGTCTCTTGGGCTTGACTTTCTTAAACTTGTGAAACCCGGTTCTTTGCCTGTCTTCCTTGCAGCTGGGCAGAGTGGGTGGACAATGGCAGAGGGGGTTGCTTCTTACCAGGTGTAAAACGACTAAACATTGTCCTGGTTCTTTAACTTTCTGCAGGGTGCAATGCAAAACGAGGTTGGATCATGAGCTTTCAGTACAACCTTCATTTCAGTGTTAGAGGAGAGAGGGATCTCCTAGGATCCCACGCTGTTCCCAAAGGGGATCTTCTTGGATTAGAAATCAGGAGTTGCAGCTCCTTATGTGCTGCTGTTTGTCTTGGCTGTTATCTGTTTTGCCCATGGGGTATGTGGGTTGAACTTCTAAGCCTCGTTTAGCCTAATTTTGGTTGTTTATGCTTATGGTTTTTTTTTCTTTAATGTGGCAGGATGATTCAGGACCTGAAAAGGAGAACGCTTCGGTGTTACAGCAGAACACCTCCCTGTCAGGCAGTCGCAACGGGGAGGAAAATGTGATAGACAATCCCTACCTCCGGCCAGTGAAAAAGCCCAAGATCCGCAGAAAGAAGTGAGGTGCAGCCAGCTGGCTGCTCAGAGGAAGAGAAACCAGGGGGGTTCACCTCCGCTGCTGTGGGTGGGGTATGGAGCAAGACAGGAGAGGCAATCCGGAGCAGAAGAATGATCTCTCTCTGCCTAGTGAAGCACGTCGACATCCTGGTTTGCAACGCTCCCGCTTGCCCCTCTGCTCTCCTGCTGGCTTGGAACAGTCGATGGTCAATTGCCTTAAAAGCACTGAAGGCCGCTGGGTTGCAGATGGGAATTGTCTCGTTTGCTTTGGTTTGTTCTCGCTGTCGGCAGGATTTACTCTCTGAAGAGATGGGGGACACGAAGGTTCTTGCTGGTCAGTGTTTCCCAGCAGGCTCTGCAGAATACAAAGGCATAATTCGCTTGTGGCTGGCTGGCAGGCTGGAAAAGAAACTTCTGCAAGCAGCCCTGCCTGGCCTTATAATCTAAGGAGCATGTATGAACAGGGACAGAAAAATCCCAGAGAGGTTTTCTTTCTTTGGATTCTTGGCAGGTAAAAGCAAACAGACTTTTCTTTTATAAACTGAAGGCGTCTGATGTGTTGGTAAGAGAGTGAAGTGTAAATACAGAGCTAAGATGGCATTTTATTCTCAGTTTTCTGAATGCAGCTGCACTTCTAACTTAAAAGCGCTAAGTGTGGTGTTTACCCTGTTCTGCTTTGAGATTATTTTTTAGCAGTATGAATGGCACGATTTAACAGCTGCTTCAGGCTATTTTTCAGTTCTATTGTTAGTTTCAACACAGCACAACTCCTTTGAGAGTTCATGCCTTCACCAGCTGTTTTGAAAGATGCTGTGCTGCAGAACTTGGAATGTGGAATAAAGCTGTATTGGTTGCAGTCCCCGAGGTCATGCTATTGATTGCACTTTTTTATTTTGTCCATTCTCAAATGTGGGCTTTTATCAACAGAAGTTGCTCTTTTTTTCCCCCTTTATTTCCCCAGACCAGCTTCATTTCAGCAGTGAAAATGACTGGTGATTCGTGTATTGTAATTGTTAGCTGGTTCTGGAGCGCTTTGCTTTAGTTTTCATTCAACCTTTACTTAGGCAAAATATGGGTTAAATTTCTTTGACAAAAGACTCCTGTAGTTTGGTTCAGTCTCCCAAGCATCTCTTCTGGGTGAAAATGTGCTGGGTTGCTGCAGACCGCCAGGCAGCTCGTGGTTTCTTAGAGTAGTAGCTGAATGCAAGAAGTCTGTGGCAGTCCACGGGGAAATCAGTTATGTGTGTACGTGTTCACCTCTGTTAAGGCATCCTCCCAGGCCTCCCTCTCCCCCTGTCACCCAGGCAGGAGATAAAAAGGAGTAATTGTTCAGCGAGAACGGAGGTGTTCCTGCCAAACAATTTGAAATGACATCTCTAGCAAAAAGTCCTGTGTGTGCCATTGTCACTTCTGCTGGTGCCTTGGTTGTACAGAGTAACAAATGTACAGAGACATTGTGTATGTATGTATATATAAAAATTTATATCTTTTTTTTACTTGGATGAAGCATTTTTCATAATGAGAAAATCCCTCGCTGGGTAGGGGAGAAATGTAGAATGAAAATAGTAATTTTTATGTTCATAATAAAAGAAATTTTATCTCCTACAAGCAAACCGCCTGAGTCCTTAAAGTTTCAGGAGTGGAAAAGCACCTGAATGGAGCCTGAGTGCGTTTTCAGTGGGGTATACAAGCGATAGGAAGTCTTGTCCTTCCCTCTGCATTTCTTCCTTTCTCCACAGCAACACGTGATGGCTGAGAAGGTTGGGAATTTTCCGACAAAAACTTTGGTTCATTGGAAGTATGTTCAGCGAGGACAAAGTGCTTTTTGAAATACCATCAGTTTTGCAAAAGCTTTAGTAGAAGGTTTCTCCAATCACAGGTGGAACGTGTGGTTGAGAAGGAGTGGAGAATTGTAGGTTGTGCTTTCTTGCTTTTACATCTTCTTTTACAGATGCATTGAGCAACCCGATCTAGTGGGAGGTGTCCCTGCTCACTGCAGGGGGGGTTGGACTAGGTGACCTTTAAAGGTCCCTTCCAACCCAAACCATTCTGTGATTCTATTTTTTCTCCTGATTAAAAAACCAAGACAAGTGGAGGTGAAGTATGCAGCATCAGCCATGAATACAAAGGTGAAGCCATAAACCCCAGGTCTGAGGACAGTGAGTCATACAGCCTCCTTCAAAAAATTGCCCCGAAAGGGGCAACAGCAAATCAGCGAGTACATCCCTTTTTGGCAGCTGCAGCTACAAAGCAGTCTCTTGTGGTTGGGAGGGAAGGGGCCAACATGCCTAGAAAAGACAGGTTGTGAGCAGCTGTTGTCGTGCGTTATGTGAGAGCACTCGAAGACCAAAAGTGGGAAATTGGAAGAACGCATTTTGGTTTTATAGCTGAAATTGGGCTACAGGTGAAATTTGCTACAGAAACAGCTAAACAGACCCAGAAAATTTGAAAGCCTGCGTTGTGACTGGTAGTTATACCGAGAATGAATGTTGCCTGCTCTTAGTTTTCCCCTGAGATTGAATCAAGCTTGTGATCAGAGAGATTAAGCCTGTGCGCGAAGGTTTGTAAACATTTATAGAAATCCCTCGGGTCTGAGTTGTACATTACAGAAACAACTGAGGATAAATACCGGCACCTTCCTCTTTCAGACTAAATTTATTTTTGTGGGCAGATTCTTAATTAGCAGTGTGCTGCTTACTCCTTGAGAATATCTTCCTCGTGTCAGCAGTGAAGAAGCTAGTAATGCAAACGTACGTCTTGTAGGCCGCCTGCTCTAACCCGTCCCAGCACACCCTCTCCCTCAGATATCTGCTTTAATACAGCCATTTTTTACTCTCCCTGAACATACCTGAGGGCAGCACAGTACCGGTGGCTCTGCCACGTACACCCCCACGTTTCTCAGCTCTCCTCAGGCTGTGGGTGAACCCCTGGGCTTGGCCTGGAGCGTCTTGGAGGTGAGGAGATGGTGGTGAGGAGGCAGAGAAGGCGGGGGGGTTGAGGGGAAGATGGTGGCGTTTGTTTGCTCCCAGTGCTGAGGAGGCGGGGCAGCTGCTGGGCTGCCCTCTAGCCGTGTTAATTTGGCATCTCTCTGCTGCCAGGGAGGGCTGGATTTTGGGGGGAAAAGCCCCCTGCGGCAAGGGAAGCCGTGTGAGGGAGGGCGGCGAGCTGAGGTGTTTCACAGAAGATGGCCGCCAGCCCTGCCTGAGCCAAGGGGCTGAGGGAAGTGGGGCCGAGGGGTGCTGTGTGCGGGACCCAGCGGCACCCAAACACCAGGTAAGCACGGCTGGCAGCAAGAAATCCCTCTTTTTGCAGTGGTTTTATTTGGAGAGGCTGGGTAGGGCAGGTGAATGTCTCCACAAGTGGGTGGGAAGCAGAAGCCAGGCCCGAGCAGCCCCACTGGAAGGGGGGGCGGTGTGGCAGCAGCCCTGGCTCCTCAGCTGTAGTAGAGACGCAGGTAGGCCAGTCGGTCCTGATGTTTCCTGAATTCTTTGTCTATGGTCATCTAAAAGACAATTAGATGTCCATTAGATATCGGCAGTGACAATTGCTTCAGAAAAGCACAGGAAGGCGTGAGCAGGTGTAGAGGACTTAACCTGTGTTTTCAATCAGAAAGGTCTTCTTCTCAGCAGAGCTATGCGGGGAATTCTGTGCTCTGGTTCTGTCACTTTGTGGATGGAAAATTCCAGAGCAAATTTCTTAATAGAACCTTTCTGTGAAGGACTGTAACTCCTTTTGCAAACCAGCGTTTTCTGATAGAAAATCAGTCTGCATCTTGTGCCCCAGGCTAGTGGAGCCACGTACCCAGCAGGCCAGTGAGGAAAGCATGACAGAACATAGTGCAAATGCGTTGAAGTAATCATATGATTTCCTTTGTCAGAAGCATTGAGCCAGGAATGACATCCCCTTATCCCTGACCTTACCTTCTGTACCTCCATTTTTACCATCCTCTTTACTGGCATCGGCATTAAAGACCAGTCTGGAGACCCAAACTTCATTGGCCAAGTGATTTTTTTGTGTAATTGCTTGTCTACTTTGTAAGTTCCAGGTCTAAAGAAGACAGACACATAACATATCATTTCTGGAGCTGGTGTATGATGTTTGTAATACTGGAATTTACCAGCCCTACCTTGATCCATGGGAGAAATGCATTTTGTGGTGTTCTAGTCATCATGCTAAGTTCAAGACTAAAGCAGAGGAGCTTTTTAAAGATAAAAAAGCATTACTGGGAACTCAGTTACTTATCTCCCATTTGTGTCTTAGTATTTCTCTCTGCTAGTAAGCCTGCTTATTATTAAAAGTGTAAGAAAATGAGTTACATTACCCAGGGAAAAATTCTTTATCTGAAGGTTTATCTGGAAATCGTGGTGTCTTAATGGAAAATGGAGCATAGGCAGGCTGGGATTTTCTTTCTTTACTCCAGAATGACTGGTACGCTGCTGGGCTGGGAGTCACAGTCTGCAAGAGATAAAATTTCTATATGGAAGATTTTGTTCTGCAAACGATTCGTACATGTTCTGATCAGCAGCCAGCTGGGCATTACAGACCTGCTGTTCAATGTATGCTTTGGCTACCCTGATAGTGTAAAATGATCAGAACAAGTCAATTATGCGCTCCCTACCCCTTACCCAGTGTGTCCTGTGATGTGTCTCCTAATATATTGCTATTCTAGGGAAGCTGGGCTGGAAGACATACTGTGTTTGTTCAGGCAGTGTAGCTGAGCTCCCTCCCTGATTTTGCCTCAATACGTACATTTACGTGTGTGTATGTGGTACAGAGGAATGTGTATGTACAAATGCATGTGTCGATGTCGCCAGAGCTCATATGATCAGTCATCGGTCTCTGGGCTCAACACCTCCCTCTAGACTATGTGTAAGGAGATTTGTAGCTACTGTATATATTATGTTGGAGGCAGCCCCAGCAAACGTGATTGAAACTGCTGGTCTATGTTGGGAACAGACTAAAGTTCTTGCAAAGCTACAGCTCTGTCACCTTGAAGTGTGCTTCTCTTACCTGTGGCTCTGGTATGAAACGCTGGGCTGTTCTTGCTCCTATCACATAACCTTTCTTGCTCAGTGGTTTGTTTTCCAAAGAGTATCTGAGGCTGCTTTTCTGTGATTCAAAAGCACAAGTGTTTTACTGACATTTTTAAGACACCGTTTACATCAGGGGAAGGGTAGAAGTACATGAGCAGCAGACGCTATTCCTGTTAATTCCTCGAATGTCTCACTGATGTAGAGCGCTAGAGCAGCTGGAGCTTTGAGGAAGTGGTATGCTTGGAAGCACAGGGAATATCTTTTTCTAGGTGTATGTGGAGACCTTGTACAGTGGGTTTGTAGGGCAGGTGTGGGAGATTCCGTGTCTGGCTGGCCATGGTCGTGTTGCTGCTGTACCGTGTGTCTTCTGTGAAGGAAAAGCTCAGAGCATGAAAACTGAACAACTTACCTCTTGACTTAGGTAGCAGCCTGGTCCAAGTGAAGGGTTTCCCCTGATGGCCATCAGCTGAATTCCCAGCCTGTCTGGGCCGTGGTGGAGAGGGAACATTTTCCGCTCTTGACATGACCCAAATGAGATCCGCTTCTGCACATCTGTGAGACCAGGAGAGGGAAATGTCACCAGTGGAGACGACCACTTGCTGCTTTTCTTCCTTCTTAAATGCCTGCTGCTCTCTGCCTGAGGCCAACTATCCCCTTATCTCCCAGATGGGAATTTCCCCTGACCCTGGATATTTCTGACAGGTCATCCCTTTGGATGCCTGTTCCCTCCTGTCACAAACCCTTCTTTTCCCCCAGCCTGAGCAAACAGTAGCCTAGTAGCCTGGTTGCTGGGAAGGTTGCTGGGGAAGCCAGATGCCCATGGGGAGCTGCATGAGAAGGAAAGCCTTGATGCCCACGACCCCTGGGTGCACACACCTCCCACGGCTCACCTCTGGGCTCCCACTCCGCTGCCATGCTGCCCTGCCAGGCACCCAGGACGTGTGTGTACTCCAGTTGCTATAGACACCGAGCGGGGGTGCTGGAGGGAATGCTGGCCATGGCAGCGCCTGAAGGGAGCAGGGAAAAGCGGAGGATTAATAACATCCCTGTGGATTGTGCTGTGCTGGCTCCCACTCTGAGGAGCTGCTGTTTTCACGCTGTAAGTCTGCAGGGGAGAGGTCTCAGGAAGCAGCCTGTAGGTTGCACTGTCAGGACCCTTCTCTGTCACCTCTCTTGTGGCAGAGCCTGACCTGTTTTTTTCCCTGTGCCTGTCTGTGGAGGTGAGAAACTCCTGGAAAATGCCTGTAATCAATTCCAGCTTGTGCATTCAGGCCCTTCCCCAAGCACAAGCGTGAGTATCATGAGAGAATCAGGAAGCATCAAAATATTGAGAGAAATGAGTTGAAACAGAAACGACTGTTGCTTTTGTGGGACCCTTTATTTAATCATTCTTATTCCATGTGATTAGATCAGGGGGTCCAGTTGCTGTAATAGCATTGGTATCTTCATGGCCAGTTGCAGCAGGAGCAGCTGGTGTCGAAGACGAGACCGGATTGGCAGCTCTCCAAGAAGGTTTCACCATTAACACAGTTGTAGAAGCTCCTCTTGCTGGTTGGATCAGCATAGATGCCATTGGACTTGCCAGCACAGAAACTGCTCCCGCCAGAACCACCAGTGCTGCTGCCTGAGCCCCCACTCCCACTTCCACTACTACCTGTAGTAGATGGAGCTTCAGTGATCGGAGGATTGGGGTGAGCTGGAGGCACACAGTCTGAAACAAAAGCAGGAAAGACCTTATTGTGTGTTGACAGTCTGTCAGCCCTCCCTCCCTAGGCCCTGTAGTGGTGGGATCCTAAGTGTGGCCCCCCAAAGTCTGGCCTGGCTCACACCAGGCCTTTGAAACATCTGGACCCAGGTCAAAGTTACAATCTCCCTCTTTTATCCCAGGGGATATAGAGGGAAGGGATCTTTCCAGGACGATCGCTAGTTGTGGCTTCCACAGAAAGGCTTTATTCACCAAGGCTCCAGAGATAAAGAAGCCAAGAAGCACACGCTACTCAAGCTACTCACCGCTGCTTTGCAGACCGAGCCCATTCTTCAGGGTGGTGATGAGGGGATATTTGCCCTGCTTGCAGAAAGTGCCAGTGTAATCATCCAGATCAATGGCCCAAACCATAGCACCTCCAAAATTGTTCTTCTTCAGCCAGTCAACCTGTTCAGTGGCAGGGGAGAAATCCCATTTAGTCCCAGGACCTGCTAGTGCAGAAGGCCTCCTGCCTTCTTATTAGCACAGCCACCCATGGCACCATACCTTGATGTTGAAGCTCTTGATGTTGTCATAGCCAACCCATTCACTGCCTTTGTAAGCGTAGGGCACATCCTGGGGAGTATCCCAAACCTGGGTGCCTCCAGAATTCAAGAGAGTGCAAATCTAGGGAGAAGAACCAAGAGGTGGAATTCTATTGAATATCATACAGAAATGCAAAAATCTAAGCTCTGCCATTACCTTGACTTTATTCTCCAGTTTTGTGTCATTTATCTGGTCACTGAGAATGTGTAATGTTTCCTTTTGTGAAATAAGCTTAAATGAGTTTAATTTCTATGGCTTACTCGGATACAATAGATACTACTGGGACAAGTTCAAGTACAACATCCCCTTCCTACTCCTTGCCTTATGGACACTAGAAATGATATTAGTAATTTCTCTGTTGCACTGGAGAAATCAGCTTTAGGTTTCAGAAGGGCCGATTCAAACCCCTGTTGCTAAACTGCATAGCATTATTCAGTTTATGAATAAGACTCTTGTTTTCAGGCGCAAATTTTCTCTACTATTTTAATTCGTGTTTCTTCTGCAATTCTGTGGACAGTTTTGTGTCTGAGGAAGCCATTCAGAAAGCTTCATGGCTGCCTTCTTTAAAATGATTTGAAAAGTTAGTGTGACTGAATACACATACCTCAAAGTAAGCCAGTGTCCCGGCCTCCTGTGTGTAAGGTCCAGCAGGACCAGGTCCTGATGCTGGTGCACCGAGACCATGGTCAGATGGGTCTTGCAGTCTGAAGGTATTTCCGTACGCTGGGAATCCAACAAGGAGCTTCTCAGCTGGGGCACCATTGCTCTTCCAATAGTTCATAGCATAATCCTATTAAAAACATTACTGTTCAAGTCTTTGCTCGGATTTGTAGGCAGGAGGTTGAAATTCTAAACTTCTGGTCACTGGTGTGCTCACAGACCTGAGATTTGTGACACAGTCTCAGAAAATACACTTACGACATTAAAGTAGATGGAATCACCGGTGTCAGCTGGGCCTTTGTACAGAGGGCTGTTCTCCCCAGTGCTTGTATCCCAGGAGCCGTAGAAGTCGTAAGTCATCACATGGAAGTAGTCCAGGTACCTGTGGAGAACATTGCGTGCATCTGTCTCCTGGCCTGCTCAGTCACCCAGACCTGATTGTCCCTGTAGAGCTGGCCGTTTACCCCACAACATCCCTGAACACGTCCCCACTTTGAGCAACTCTGGGTCCCTCAAGCCTTGTTTTGAGCTGGCCTTGTAAGTGCTGGAGCCAATTTTGTCCTCCAGAGGAGGGAGGCAGAGGTCAAGGCAGAGTGGGAACTGCACTGCTATGCTGGGAACCGAGATGTTCCCTGATGCCTCTGAGCAGCCTGTTGTTAGACTTTGCTTTCTGAGATGTCCCCTTCCCCACCAAACAAGCACCAGTCTCACAGAGTTCTTGCCTTATGCAAAAGAGTAGGGACCCCACATGCAATGTGGTTGGTTTCTGCCCGATAAAGGCAGAGTTTCCCTTAATGGCTTGAAGGAAGGCCACGGGACCGATATCCGAGGGTTTGCTACTCACTTTCCAAGCTCAGCAATCTGGTAGCCAGCCTGAATGTAGGAAATTCCTGCAGCAACAGCAGCGGTGATCAGGAGACGGGGCTTGTTGACCTGTTTGGCTTCCTGCTCAAAGGCTGCCAGCATTTCCTGAGGGATGCCAAGAAACAGATCTCATGAGGGCTCTCTGGGCTGAGGCTTCACAGCCAGAGCTGTGCAGAGCAGAGAGCTTGGCCGAAACCTTTTGTTTCAGCCTACCTTAATCAGGACGGTAAAGAGAGCCTTGTCCTGGGATGGGCTGCCCCTGGAGCCAGGGTATTCCCAGTCAATGTCCAGCCCATCAAACTCATACTGGCGCAGGAATTTGATGACGGAATTGATGAAGGTCTGGCGGTTCTCGGGAGTGGAAACCATAGTGGAGAACCTAGGGGCGCAGGGCAGGGCAGAGTTGGTGTTTGGTAGGTGCCTCTTCCTCCCCTCTCCCTCCCTTTCCAGGTGCCCTTATGAGAAGGAGATGGTTTGAACTTACGCATCTGTCCCAAAATTCCATCCTCCAACAGAGAGAAGAGTCTTCAGATTTTTGTTCCTGCAAAGAGAGGGACGGGCACATATTTCAAGACAAGGAATGGTTTAGTCTTACCAACTGCTAACGATACACAACAGACCAACATAAAGCAGAGTGCTCTTGCTTTTCATGGAAGTGTGAGGTGTAGCTGCCTTTGTGAACCGTGATCTCTTGTTTGGAACCCAAAGAGCAAGTCCAGAGCGCACTGAGTCACTGTCACCATCCTCCAAGGACCAGTGCTGGCAGCCTGGCCTCCCCTCCCCTCCCCTTCCCTGCCCTCCCCACCACTCTCTGCCTTTTCTCATTGGCATCCCTTGACCGTGCATTGTGCCGCTGTTGTGCAGAGAACAGGCAGGACCTGAGCGGGAGAACAAGTGATGCCCTTTGCTCTCGGTACGTACTGGTTCTTCAAGCCATTGAAGGCTTTGTAAAGGGTCACATCGTTCCATTCATAAGTTGTGATCTCGTTGTTGGACATCACAGCAAAAGCATATAGCAGGTGAGTGCACAGGCATGGGTCGATGTTGTCAGGCATGTATTGTCCCACACCAGGCCTATACTGGGCCCAGTTGGTGAAGTAACATGACAGCACATAGGCACTGCCTGCAGAGAGACAGAGGAGATGGGGTTGGGAGAGAAAGGAGCAGAGAGGACACATCTCTGAAATGCAGAAGGACCAGAACCCAGCTGCATGAGCCATGTTACTGCCTAGCACCATCCTTCAGGTCACACAGGAGAGGGAACGGTGTCCTGGGCTGCTTCCTTAGGAGTTAGTGACTGCACGGGGCAGCTGTGGTCAGAAATGGTTGGGCAGAGTTTCCTTGCAGGGTAAGGAGTTCCAAGAAGGGGAAGTAGGGCTGGTTATCCCTCTCAGAACTGGCTCTCCAAGGATGAGAATGGATTTCTTTCCTTCCTCCTTTGTTTCAGGAGATGGTATCTATCTAAGAGCCTCTTGCACCCTTAAACTCATGAATCAGGGTCATGAGTGAGGGCTGGGTCTCTTCCCCAAATGGAATCTTTCTCCTTGGCTGCCACATGAGGAAGAAGAGAGGCAGAATGTGGTGAAGTGCCTGGAAGGTTTTGGTAGAGTTGGTTTTGGGGTAGAAAGCACATACCTATCTGGGCGTTCAGCAGGAGGGCGAGACCTGGAAAGAAAAAAGTGTGGGATGAGTCTTTGAGCTGAGCGATGCAGAACTCTCATGCAGGACTGGACCCAACATAACCTGTACCCCGCGTCACCGTTCATTCTGAGGGAAGTGGAGACTGAGACAAAGGAGTCATGTTTCACCAAAACCTAATCTGAATTTGAGATTATTGTTGTATCTTCATGAAAAAACACACAAGAATCTGGTTTCTCAAGCATGGGTCAGTTGAGTGTTCATATGGAAGGGAACATTCCATTTGTGGAGTGATTTAAGGTGGAAACATAGAAAAGAAATTGAATTCAGAACGCAGGAGTTCTATTTTTTTTTGGGTTTGTGTTCAAAAAGCACTTTTCCACTGCAATTAACAACGAATTCTGTTTGTTTTTATAGCATAAAATATCTGTACGAGTAGTACTGAAAAACATAGCTATGCCTCCTGAAAGTAATTGATGAATCTTTCATTTTGACAGGAGACTGAAACATGTTTAACTCCAAAAAACCTCTTGTATAACCACCTGATATAGTGAAACATCCACAGATGCTCATCACAAAGGCCGAGGATGAAGTTATGAAGCAGGACTTACCGGTAAGCAAAGTGAGCTTGGCCATCTTTGTGTTCGAGGAACGGCACGCAGCCTGTTTCTTGCTTATATATGCTTCTGTCATGTCATGCCAATCTTGTATCAACAAAATTGCACAAACATTACAAATCTTGGTAAAGATCAGTATCACCAAAACGGAGAGCAGTACAATTGGCCTTAACACTCCAGCTGGAGACACCACTATTCTCAGTCGGTGCCGTGTCGTGGTGCTGGGAGAGCAGTGGCAGAAGGAGATTAGATGGCTTTTATTCTTAGACCTGGTGTTTGCAGCGAGAGGCTTTGTGTCGACACCGGCGATTACGCAGCGATAGGTGGCCGGAGCGTTCAACCTTGCCTTGTCATTGGGTCTGCCCGGAGGTGGTTGGCACTGCCAAAGCAAAGGTGGTTTGCAAGGGGTTTGTCTCCTTGGCTGGGGCAGCCAGCGAGGCAGGACAGAGCAGGGCTTAGGCTCACAGCAGTGGGCGTTTTGGGGGATGGAGGAGCTGGGCTCACTTGCCGTAGGCAAACGGTGTGTCAGGATCCAGGGAGCGTTGTGATCCGAGCTGTCTCTTGCCCACCCCGTCTGAGCTTGTTGTCACTTCAGGGAAGTGGAGAGGATTTCGTGTCGTCCCTTCAGTAAAGGACAACCCACTCATCTGCTCAGTCACTCTCCCAGTTGCCAAGGTAATTTTCCTCTGGGAGAAGCACCATTTTGTAGAGGTCCAGCTCTGTGTGAGAGACCCCAGGGACAGAAGTTCCTGCAGGTTGTGTTTCCTCCCACACTTATTCCCTCCTCTTCTTTGTCAGCCGTTTCCCGAGCCGAGAGACAGCTCTGCTGCCAAGCGTTCAGGTCTTGCCTCAGCTTCACAGGCAGAAAATACCTGAAACTTTTTATTCTAGATGAGCTTGTCAGCGGTCGCTGTTGTGAAAGGCTTGTCTTGAAAAGCAATGGATCTGTTCTAGCTTAAACCTCTCTCACTTCGCTGCTTGCAGGATGCAATGTCGTTCTAAGGAGAGCTGACTGGGATTTGATGAAAGGCACTTAGAGGTGCTGCAAATGCCGTTTTTAACTGAGAAGATTCTGTCTGCACACCTGGCACTGCCAAGGCTTGTGCAACTGGTAGGGTAAAGCACAGCATGCAGACGGCCAGTTGCTCTGCACTGAGATGTTGTTTAATTCGTGTCATGATCATGTGAAGGTGAATTTCTGGTAGGTCACCCGGACTTGGTTGAGTGGGAGCGTGGAAAACGCCCTCAAAGTTCCCATATCACATGCTGGCACTGAAGCCACTGCCCTGCCATCAAACTTCATCAGGCTTCTAGATTTTCCGTGTGGAGTGGGTGAAACATGATGGGTGATGAAGGAGGTTGGTCAGATTCAGCCATCTCCTCTGAGATGTGCCTGACAACTGACCCTCAGCAAATGCTCTAAAACATGCTGTTTTCCCCAAGGACCTCAGCCATCCTCGCCTTGCTAACCTCGGTGTAAAGCCATGGCTTTAGGGCGGTTGTTTTGTTCTCCGTGACCTTACTGTGGAGATTAGGCAGCCAGAGACTGTGGGAGGCTAAACTGGGGAGACACGTGAAGGTCACTGCAGTGGTGTTGTGTGTTTTGGAGAGCCCCCTCCTAACCTTATCTGGATGCAGAGGTCGGGGTATCGGTCTCCTGGCACAGGGAGAGCGGAGCTGACAGCCGCCACAGGCGTTGGGGCTGGTGGCAGCGTCAGGACAGCCAAGTTCACGCTCACAATGCGGGGACGTGTATTAGGAGATGGGCCCTTGGCCAGGAATATGTGAGACCCGGCTATGGATCTCCCTGTGAAGCGAGGCTGCTCCTGTCCCATTGGCAATGCAAAGCTGCTGTGGAGCTGGTCTAAATGCCTTCTGGATTTACTTTGTGGCCATGAGAAGCTGGGTGATTTTGCCCAAGAACCCCTGGGGAGAGCTCTGCTGTTTTGGGCTGCTGAGCTGATGTTCCTCACTGCAGGCAGACACCTTATTACCGGCACGGAGACAATGTGTTGCCAGTATGTTTGTTCTTAGTGTGGAGTGGTGTTCTTGGCAGTTCCTTGGGGATTTTCCCATGGGAGTTTACCCCAGATATGTCTGCACATACACATATATGTATAGCTTGTTGCCAGAGCTCATACGATGAGTCATGAGGCCCTAGGTTCAGCACAAGGCTTTACCTGCTGCTCGGCTATGTGTATGGAGATCTCTGACAACCTTCCCCTCTGAGACTGGTCTGTGTTTGCCTGTGTACAACAGCCATGAGCACCTAAAAGCCTCCTGCTTCTCCAGCTCTCTCTGCTTCTCAAACAGAGTCTGTTTCTGACAAAATGATTCGTGACCAATGAAGGTGAGGACAATCTGCCTACCGTCTACAAATTGTATAGTGCCTGTGCTTCTTTGAAACTTGCCTTTCATACCTTCACTCTGTTTTATTTCCCTTTCACGGACTGCCCTGGTGGGACAGCAAGAAAGCCGTGGGAAATGCCATTTTGTGGCTGGATAAGGTCTGGAAAGAAACTCTGGGCTGCTCTTGCTCCTTTCTTGCTCTATGGTTTCTTTTCCAGGGAGTATCTGCGACTGCTTCCCTGTCATTTAAAAGCAGAAGCCTCTTACTGGCTTTTTAAGACACCATTTGCATCAGGGGAAGGGCAGAAGTGCCGGAGCAGCAGCAGAGATCCCTCCCATTCATTCCTCTTCTCTGAGCACGTGCATTTTAATGAGCCTTTGTTGGGAGAGGAGGAAGAACAGCTCTGTGGTTCAGCCCTTAGGCTGCCGCAATGGGGCCTGAGGGTCCCTTGCTGCTCAGACCACGGAGAGGACTTTGGGGGCTCTAGGACACATCAGGGGTCTGCCTGGGAATTGGTACGTGCTGAGCTGAACCGTTCCTGCGGCAGGGAGAAGTTGATGCCTCATGGCCAGAGCACCAGGGCTGTGGGGGCTATGAAGACTGGTCCCTTTGGAAGGTAACTCTTCCAGGAGGAGAACGCTTTTTCCTGGTCAAACGCACAGGCCTCACACGAGGGCTCTGTGGGGAGCCAGTGTCCTGGTTGTGCCGTTGTGACCCTTCTCTGTGTGCTCTCTCATGGCACAGCCTGATCTGCCCTGTCCCTTCACTCTGTTTTATTTCCCTCTCATGGACTGCCCTGGTGGGACAGCAAGAAAGCCCTGGGAAATGCCATTTTGTGGCTGGATAAAGTAAAGAGATTTGATAATGTCCCTGTGAATTGCACCTTTCTGGCTCCCACTCTGAGTAGCTGCTGTTTTCACGCTGTAAGTCTGTAGGGGAGAGGCCTCTGGGGAAGGAGCTTGTAGGTTGCAGTGTCAGGACCCTTCTCTGTCCCCTTTCTTATATCACAGCCTGATCTGCCCCATGGTCTGCTCTCTGTCTTGTGCCTGGCTGTCAAGGCAGGGCAGTGAGAAACCCCTGGAAAATGCCATACCGGAATTAATTCCAGCTTGTGCATTCAGGCCCTTCCTCAAGCACAAGTGTGAGTATCATGAGAGAATCAGGAAGCATCAAAATATTGAGAGAAATGAGTTGAAACAGAAACGACTGTTGCTTTTGCAGGACCCTTTATTTAATCATTCTTATTCCATGTGATCAGATCAGGGGGTCCAGTTGCTGTAATAGCATTGGTATCTTCATGGCCAGTTGCAGCAGGAGCAGCTGGTGTCGAAGACGAGACCGGATTGGCAGTTCTCCAAGAAGGTTTCACCGTTAACACAGTTGTAGAAGCTCCTCTTGCTGGTTGGATCAGCATAGATGCCATTGGACTTGCCAGCACAGAAACCGCTCCCACCAGAACCACCAGTGCTGCTGCCTGAGCCCCCACTCCCACTCCCACTCCCACTTCCACTTCCACTACCACTACCACCTCCAGTAGCGGGAGCCTCAGTGATCGGAGGATTGGGCTGAGCTGGAGGCACGCAGTCTGAAACAAAAGCAGGAAAGACCTTATTGTGTGTTGACAGTCTGTCAGCCCTCCCTCCCTAGGCCCTGTAGTGGTGGGATCCGTTATTAAAGTCGTACCCCCAAAGTCTGGCCTGGCTCACACCAGGCCTTTGAAACATCTGGACCCAGGTCAAAGTTACAATCTCCCTCTTTTATCCCAGGGGATATAGAGGGAAGGGATCTTTCCAGGGCAATCGCTAGTTGTGGCTTCCACAGAAAGGCTTTATTCACCAAGGCTCCAGAGATAAAGAAGCCAAGAAGCACACGCTACTCAAGCTACTCACCGCTGCTTTGCAGACCGAGCCCATTCTTCAGGGTGGTGATGAGGGGATATTTGCCCTGCTTGCAGAAAGTGCCAGTGAAGTCATCCATATCAAGGGACCAAACCATAGCACCTCCAAAATTGTTCTTCTTCAGCCAGTCAATCTGTTCAGTGGCAGGGGAGAAATCCCATTTAGTCCCAGGACCTGCTAGTGCAGAAGGCCTCCTGCCTTCTTATTAGCACAGCCACCCATGGCACCATACCTTGATGTTGAAGCTCTTGATGTTGTCATAGCCAACCCATTCATTGCCTTTGTAAGCGTAGGGCACATCCTGGGGGGCATCCCAGGCCTGGGTGGCTCCAGAGTTCAGGAATGTGCAGATCTAGGAAAAAAGGGGAGAGAGGGAGATGTTAGCAGTCTCCTACAAAAACCAGCAGTTGGCGTATTCCATAGGTCCATGTATTCCAAATCCCTTGGTGGGTAGCTTGAAGGGTGTTCGTGTTGTTGGTGGCCTAGGCGTGTAGGAGCACACATACCTCGTAGTAAGCCAAAAACCCAGACTGCCTTGTGTAAGGTCCAGCTGGCCCAGGTCCTGAGACTGGTGCCCCAACAGCAGTGTCAGATGGGTTTTGGAGGTTGAAGTTATGTCCGTATGTTGGGAATCCAACAAGGAGCTTCTCAGCTGGGGCACCATTGCTCTTCCAATAGTTCATAGCATAATCCTGTAAACAAAGCATCACAGTTCAAATCTGTATCAGGATCTGTAGGCAGGAGGATGACTCTATAAACTTCTGATCACTGGGGACATCAAAATCACCCGTGACACAGTCTCAGAAAATACACTTACGACATTGAAGTAGATGAGGTCACCGGTGTCAGCTGGGCCTTTGTACAGAGGGCTGTTCTCCCCAGTGCTTGTATCCCAGGAGCCGTGGAAGTCGTAAGTCATCACATGGAAGTAGTCCAGGTACCTGTGGAGAACATTGCGTGTATCTACCTCCTGGCCTGCTCAGTCACCCAGACCTGATTGTCCCTGTAGAGCTGGCCGTTTACCCCACCACATCCCTGGCCATGTCCCCACTTTCTGCAACTCTGGGTCCCTCAAGCCTCGTTTTGAGCTGGCCTTGTAAGTGCTGGAGCCAATTCTGTCCTCCAGAGGAGGGAGGCAGAGGTCAAGGCAGAGTGGGAACTGCACTGCTATGCTGGGAACCGAGATGTTCCCTGATGCCTCTGAGCAGCCTGTTGTTAGACTTTGCTTTCTGAGATGTCCCCTTCCCCACCAAACAAGCACCAGCCTCATAGTGTTCTTGGCTTATGCAAAAGAGTAGGGACCCCACATGCAATGTGGTTGGTTTCTGCCCGATAAAGGCAGAGTTTCCCTTAATAGCTTGAAGGAAGGCCATGGAACCGATACCCAAAGGTTTGCTACTCACTGTCCAAGCTCAGGAATCTGGTAGCTAGCCTCAATGTTGGAACGTCCTGCAGCAACAGCAGCGGTGATCATGAGACGGGGCTTGTTGACCTGTTTGGCTTCCTGCTCAAAGGCTGCCAGCATTTCCTGAGGGATGCCAAGAAACAGATCTCACAAGGGCTCTCTGGGCTGAGGCTTCACAGCCAGAGCTGTGCAGAGCAGAGAGCTTGGCCGAAACCTTTTGTTTCAGCCTACCTTAATCAGGACGGTAAAGAGAGCCTTGTCCTGGGGTAAGCTGCCCCTGGTCCCAGGGTATTCCCAGTCAATGTCCAGCCCATCAAACTCATACTGGCGCAGGAATTTGATGACGGAATTGATGAAGGTCTGGCGGTTCTCGGGAGTGGAAACCATAGTGGAGAACCTAGGGGCGCAGGGCAGGGCAAAGTTGGTGTTTGGTAGGTGCCTCTTCCCCCCCTCTCCCTCCCTTTCCAGGTGCCCTTATGAGAAGGAGATGGTTTGAACTTACTTGGCTGTCCCAAAATTCCATCCTCCGACAGAGAGAAGAGTCTTCAGATTTTTGTTCCTGCAAAGAGAGGGACGGGCACATATTTCAAGACAAGGAATGGTTTAGTCTTACCAACTGCTAACGATACACAACAGACCAACATAAAGCAGAGTGCTCTTGCTTTTCATGGAAGTGTCAGGTGTAGCTGCCTTTGTGAGCCGTGATCTCTTGTTTGGAACCCAAAGAGCAAGTCCAGAGCGCACTGAGTCACTGTCACCATCCTCCAAGGACCAGTGCTGGCAGCCTGGCCTCCCCTCCCCTCCCCTTCCCTGCCCTCCCCATCACTATCTGCTGTTTATCGTTGGCATCCCTTGACCATGGATTGTGCTGCCATTGAGCAGAGAAGAGATGCTGAATAGCGGGTGAGAACCTGAGCGGGAGAACAAGTGATGCCCTTTGTTCTCGGTACGTACTGGTTCTTCAAGCCATTGAAGGCTTTGTAAAGGGTCACATCATCCCATTCATAAGTTGCGATCTCGTTGTTGTTCATCCCAGCGAAGGCGTAGATCAGATGGTCGCACAGGCATGGGTCGATGTTGTCAGGCATGAATTTTCCCACACCAGGCCTATACTGGCCCCAGTTGGTGAAGTAACATGACAGCACATAGGCACTGCCTGCAGAGAGACAGAGGAGATGGGGTAGATTTGGACTGCGCTGAAGAGATAGTAGTAGCTTCAGGCAGAGTATTATAACTCAATCCAATGAGAAATGGTCGGGCAGAGTTTCCTTGCAGGGTAAGGAGTTCCAAGAAGGGGAAGTAGGGCTGGTTATCCCTCTCAGAACCGGCTCTCCAAGGATAAGAATGGATTTCTTTCCTTCCTCCTTTGTTTCAGGAGGTGGTATCTATCTAGGAGCCTCTTGCACCCTTAAACTCATGAATCAGGGTCATGAGTGAGGGCTGGGTCTCTTCCCCAAATGGAATCTTTCTCCTTGGCTGCCACATGAGGAAGAAGAGAGGCAGAATGTGGTGAAGTGCCTGGAAGGGGGAAGGCTCTTGGCACGTTCGCGGTGCCTCGCGTTTGACCTGCCTTGGCAAGCTTCTGCAAAGACCAAGCTCGTGGCTGCACTCCCGCTTCATTCAAGCTGAGCAGGAAGGGGCTGCTATGAGGAAGCTTGTGTGAAAGAAAGCAAGATATTTGCCCTTCAGATTGAGCATGCCGTGCTTCGTCAAGCTGTTGTCCTCAGAGACACCACAGCTGGGTGCCTGCCTGCCTGCCTGCCTGCCTGTCCTTCCTCCCCTGCGGCTTGTAAAGAATTTGCTTGTAAGTCTGTTCCAGTTGCCTGGGTGTGCCATAACTGGGAAGGCTTTGGTAAGTTGTTTTTGGGGTAGAAAGCACATACCTATCTGGGCGTTCAGCAGGAGGGCGAGACCTGGAAAGAAAGAAGTGTGGGATGAGTCTTAGGACAGAGAAATAAGGCAATGCCTGAACTAGCAGAAACCGTCTGGTACATATCCGATAATGCAGACCATAAAATTGCTGCTGTCAATGGGCCTATTTTTGCTCCACTTGTTAAGGATCTGTCTGAACTCAACATAACCTGTGTCCCAGGTCACAATTCACTTTGCACGAAGGGGACACCTAGAGGAGCTCATGGCCGTTAACGGCTCAATGTTCTGCTGCTTGTTTCAGCCAGAGTTAGGCAACAGGGCATCTTGATGCCCATAAGCATTGCTGAGATAGCAGAAGCCTTTTGGGATAGATTCTACCATGGAGACAGTAATAGTCTTTCTATCAGAATGACCATTTTTCCTTCTCAGAGTGTAATTTTCTTGGCCCAAGATAATTTTTCAATTTAATAACGCAATTGAAAAAGGAATTTGCATATCCAAAGAAACAGTAATCCACTCCAAATGTAGTGCAACATATAATCATCCCAAAATAACTGCTGTATATTTTCCTTTGACAGAAGAGAGCGTGCTGCATTTTTAATCCCCCAAAATCTGCTGTATAGCTACCCAGTATAACAGTGAAACATCCACAGATATTTGTCATAAAGATAGAGAAATAAGTTCTGAAGCAGGACTTACCGGTAAACAAAGTGAGCTTGGCCATCTTGACCAGGACTGATCTGGTGCAGGCTGCCTCCCACTTTTATACGCTCCGCTCATTTCCTCAAATCTTGTATCAACAAAATTGCACAAACATTACAAATCTCGGTAAAGATCAGTATCACCAAAACGGAGAGCAGTACAATTGGCCTTAACACTCCAGCTGGAGACACCACTATTCTCAGTCGGTGCCGTGTCGTGGTGCTGGGAGAGCAGTGGCAGAAGGAGATTAGATGGCTTTTATTCTTAGACCTGGTGTTTGCAGCGAGAGGCTTTGTGTCGACACCGGCGATTACGCAGCGATAGGTGGCCAGAGCGTTCAACCTTGCCTTGTCATTGGGTCTGCCCGGAGTGGTTGGCACTGCCAAAGCAAAGGTGGTTTGCAAGGGGTTTGTCTCCTTGGCTGGGGCAGCCAGCGAGGCAGGACAGAGCAGGGCTTAGGCTCACAGCAGTGGGCGTTTTGGGGGATGGAGGAGCTGGGCTCACTTTCCATAGGCAAACGGTGTGTCGGGATCCAGGGAGCGTTGTGATCCGAGCTGTCTCTTGCCCACCCCGTCTGAGCTTGTTGCCACTTCAGGGAAGTGGAGAGGATTTCGTGGTGTCCCTGCAGTAAAATGAATCAGAATTAGCTTCTGCTGAGTTGCTCTCCAGTTATTCTTGGTAACTATTTTTGTCAAGAAATAAGAAAAATAAGATGAGAAGAGTACTTTAACATGTTCTTTAAGCAATTAATGTATTGCTGGCCCAGAAAGTGGATGCTTAGCAGGCTAATGAACAAACATGACAGTGTCTTGCCAAGATAATTTTCTTCAGGGAGGAGCACCAATTTGTAGAGGTCCAGCTCTGTGAGAGAGACCCCAGGGACAGAGGTTCCTGCAGGTTGTGTTTCCTCCCACACTTATTCCCTCCTCTTCTTTGTCAGCCATTTCCCGAGCCGAGAGACCGCTGTGCTGCCAAGCGTTCAGGTCTTGCCTCAGCTTCACAGACAGAAAATACCTGAAACTTTTTTGTTCTAGATGAGCTTGTCAGCGGTCGCTGTTGTGAAAGGCTTGTCTTGAAAAGCAATGGATCTGTTCTAGCTTAAACCTCTCTCACTTCGCTACTTTCAGGATGCAATGTCATTCTTCTAAGGAGAGCTGAATGGATATTTTTACAGGTGCTGAGGAAGATGTTTTCATTTCAAAATATTCTTCTCCCATCTTTGTTTCATCTTCAGTGCAGGTGGAGACTCAAGGCTATTACTGTGTTCGATGAGATATGTGGTTTCTTTCCTTTTGCACACTAGGCACTGTCAGGGCAGGTGGCACTGGTAGGGTAAGGCACAGCATGCACATGGCCAGTTGCTCTGCACTGAGATGTTGTTTAATTCGTGTCATGATCATGTGAAGGTGAATTTCCAGTAAGTCACCCAGTGTTGGTTGAGTGGGAGCCTGGAAAACAGCCCCAGATTTGCCCATATCACATGCTGGCACTGAAGTCACTGACCTGCAGATCAAATGCTTTAGACCAACCCTTTATGGTTTGTGCTTGCACTGGATTAGATATGGCAGATAACAAAAGACAACATCTTCAAGGGGTACTTTTCCACTGTGTTTCTTGGTCGATAAAGTCACACAGTATAAATTCAACTGGAACAAATTTGGAAAATCCCACCCTCAGTGACCTCTGGAGCCTTACAAGTCTATTAACCATAGAAGAACGTTTTGGTGTGAAAAGGAAAGCGTTTGGGGAAGGATCAGGGACTCTAATTTGTCTACATGTAGTGGTAACCAATGTCAGTTGGTCAAATCCTGGAATTTTTCTTCAGGAGTTTTTGTGCCTTCTGTTTGTCATAATTAAGGTTGTTTGCCATTGGTTCCTGTGGGAGTGGTAGTAGGTGTTAAGTATGGGCAGAAAAATTGATTCTCGCTAATGAGATTCAAGTCAAAAAGGAATTGAGTCTGCAGCCGGAGACTGTGGGAGGCTAAACTGGGGAGACACGTGAAGGTCACTGCAGTGGTGTTGTGTGTTTTGGAGAGCCCCCTCCTAACCTTATCTGGATGCAGAGGTCGGGGTATCGGTCTCCTGGCACAGGGAGAGCGGAGCTGACAGCCGCCACAGGCGTTGGGGCTGGTGGCAGCGTCAGGACAGCCAAGTTCACGCTCGCAATGCAGGGACGTGTATTAGGAGATGGGCCCTTGGCCAGGAATATGTGAGACCCGGCTATGGATCTCCCTGTGGAGCGAGGCTGCTCCTGTCCCATTGGCAATGCAAAGCTGCTGTGGAGCTGGTCTAAATGCCTTCTGGATTTATTTTGTGGCCATGAGAAGCTGGGTGATTTTGCCCAAGAACCCCTGGGGAGAGCTCTGCTGTTTTGGGCTGCTGAGCTGATGTTCCTCACTGCAGGCAGACACCTTATTACCGGCACGGAGACAATGTGTTGCCAGTATGTTTGTTCTTAGTGTAGAGTGGTGTTCTTGGCAGTTCCTTGGGGATTTTCCCATGGGAGTTTACCCCAGATATGTCTGCACATACACATATATGTATAGCTTGTTGCCAGAGCTCATACGATGAGTCATGAGGCCCTAGGTTCAGCACAAGGCTTTACCTGCTGCTCGGCTATGTGTATGGAGATCTCTGACAACCTTCCCCTCTGAGACTGGTCTGTGTTTGCCTGTGTACAACAGCCACGAGCACCTAAAAGCCTCCTGCTTTTCCAGCTCTCTCTGCTTCTCAAACAGAGTCTGTTTCTGACAAAATGATTCGTGACCAATGAAGGTGCGGAGAAAAAGCTGGAGCAGCTGATGTGTGCAGGTGATGGAAGATTCCCGAGCGACTGTTCTGCAGCTCTGCACGTTGGCAGGAGCTGTTCTGAAAGCCAAGCCTGCTGAAGTGCAGTGGGGGTTGACACTTGCCCTTGGGCAGGTCCCCATAGGGCTGCAGCAACATTTCAGTTCTGCTTCTCAGTGGGGGCTGAAGTGACCCGTGGAGCTGGAGTGCTGTGCACGAGTGAGCAGTACCTACAGCACGTGATCGAAAGGGGTACTCTATGGTGGGAACAGTCTACAAATTCCTGCAAGGCAGTGGCTCTGCTTCTTTGAATCTTGCCTTTTGTACTTGTGGGTCTGGTAAGAAACTCCGGGCTGCTTTTCTGCTTATCACAAAGCCTTTCTTGCTCTGTGGTTTCTTTTCCAGGGAGTATCTGCAGCTGCTTCCCTGTCATTTAAAAGCAGAAGCCTCTTACTGGCTTTTTAAGACACCATTTGCATCAGGGGAAGGGCAGAAGTGCCGGAGCAGCAGCAGAGATCCCTCCCATTCATTCCTCTTGTCTGAGCACGTGCTTTTAATGAACCTTTGTTGGGAGAGGAGGAAGAACAGCTCTGTGGTTCAGCCCTTAGGCTGCCGCAATGGGGCCTGAGGGTCCCTTGCTGCTCAGACCACGGAGAGGACTTTGGGGGCTCTAGGACACATCAGGGGTCTGCCTGGGAATTGGTACGTGCTGAGCTGAACCGTTCCTGCGGCAGGGAGAAGTTGATGCCTCATGGCCAGAGCACCAGGGCTGTGGGGGCTATGAAGACTGGTCCCTTTGGAAGGTAACTCTTTCAGGAGGAGAACGCTTTTTCCTGGTCAAACGCACAGGCCTCACACGAGGGCTCTGTGGGGAGCCAGTGTCCTGGTTGTGCCATTGTGACCCTTCTCTGTGTGCTCTCTCATGGCGCAGCCTGATCTGCCCTGTCCCTTCACTCTGTTTGATTTCCCTCTCATGGACTGCCCTGGTGGGACAGCAAGAAAGCCCTGGGAAATGCCGGTTTATGGCTGGTTAAAATGCAGCTTGTGGATTCAGGCTCTTCCTCGAGCCTAAGTGTGAGTATCACGAGAGAATCATGGAGCATCAAAACTTTTAAAGGCAAGATGAGTTGCAACAGTGAGGATTGTTTCTTTTGCAGAACACTTTATTTAATCATTCTTATTCCATGCAATTAGATATGGGGGGTCTGTTTGCTGTAACAGGATTGGTATCTTCACGGCCAGTTGTAGCATGAGTAGCTTGTATTATAGACCAGATTGTCATGGCAATTCTAAAACAAGTTTTAATGTTCAAATATTGGTAAAATCTGCTCTTGTTGGTTAAGCCTTGATGGCTTTGCCAGCACAGAAACCACTCCCACCATAGTCACTTGAATTGTTCCTCCAGCTTGGGATTGCACTTCCACTTCCAAGTTTAGGAGCTACAGGGACTGGAGGACTGCAGAGTTAATAGGTTGCACAGCCTGAAATGAAAGAAGGAAGGAGTTTTCCTTTGGGAGGGGATTATATTAATAATGAACTCTCTTCCCTACCCTCCTTCCATGGTGCCATGCATTACAAGCACACCAGCTTTCTATAGCTATAATAACCGCAAACCCCATGTTACTTAAGCTACTCACTGCTGCTTTGCAGACCAAGGCTGTTCTTCAGGGTGGTGATGAGGGGATATTTGCCCTGATTGCAGAAAGTGCCAGTGAAGTCATCCAGATCAATGGTCCAAACCATAGCACCTCCAAAATTGTTCTTCTTCAGCCAGTCAACCTGTTCAGTGGCAGGGGAGAAATCCCATTTAGTCCCAGGACCTGCTAGTGCAGAAGGCCTCCTGCCTTCTTATTAGCACAGCCACCCATGGCACCATACCTTGATGTTGAAGCTCTTGATGTTGTCATAGCCAACCCATTCACTGCCTTTGTAAGCGTAGGGCACATCCTGGGGGGCATCCCAGGCCTGGGTGGCTCCAGAGTTCAGGAATGTGCAGATCTAGGAAAAAAGAGGAGAGAGGGAGATGTTAGCAAGTCTCCTGCAAAAAAACAGGGGTCAGAATATTGCATGGGTTAAAAATTCCTTGCTGGGAATTTTCAGGAGTGTTCGTGTTGTTGGTGGCCTAGGCGTGTAGGAGCACACATACCTCGTAGTAAGCCAAAAACCCAGACTGCTTTGTGTAAGGTCCAGCTGGCCCAGGTCCTGATGTTGGTGCCCCAATAGCAGTGTCAGATGGGTTTTGGAGGTTGAAGCTATGTCCATACGTTGGGAATCCAACAAGGAGCTTCTCAGCTGGGGCACCATTGTTCTTCCAATAGTCCATAGCATATTCCTGTAAAAAACCATCACAGTTCAAGCTGTACCAGGATTTGTAGTTAGGAATATGGCTTCCGTGGCAGAGGCTCCCAAAATATACTTACAACACTGAGGTAACTGTTACCATCACTGTACAGAGGGCTGTTCTCCCCAGTGTGTCCATCACCGGAGCTATAGAAGTCGTAAGTCATCACATGAATGTAGTCCAGGTACCTGTGGAGAACATTGCGTGCATCTGTCTCCTGGCCTGCTCAGTCACCCAGACCTGATTGTCCCTGTAGTGCTGGCCGTTTACCCCACCACATCCCTGGCCATGTCCCCACTTTCTGCAACTCTGGGTCCCTCAAGCCTCGTTTTGAGCTGGCCTTGTAAGTGCTGGAGCCAATTCTGTCCTCCAGAGGAGGAAGGCAGAGGTCAAGGCAGAGTGGGAACTGCACTGCTATGCTGGGAACCGAGATGTTCCCTGATGCCTCTGAGCAGCCTGTTGTTAGACTTTGCTTTCTGAGATGTCCCCTTCCCCACCAAACAAGCACCAGCCTCATAGTGTTCTTGGCTTATGCAAAAGAGTAGGGACCCCACATGCAATGTCGTTGGTTTCTGCCCGATAAAGGCAGAGTTTCCCTTAATGGCTTGAAGGAAGGCCACGGAACCGATACCCGAGGGTTTGCTACTCACTGTCCAAGCTCAGCAATCTGGTAGCCAGCCTGAATGTTGGAAATTCCTGCAGCAACAGCAGCGGTGATCATGAGACGGGGCTTGTTGACCTGTTGGGCTTCCTGCTCAAAGGCTGCCAGCATTTCCTGAGGGATGCCAAGAAATAGGTCTCACGTGGGTTCTCTGGACTGAGGCTTTTCATGTGACCACTTCTGTGCAGAGCAGAGGGCTTGACTAACACCTACCTTAACCAGGACGGTAAAGAGAGCCTTGTCCTGGGACGGGCTGCCCCTGGTCCCAGGGTATTCCCAGTCAATGTCCAGCCCATCAAACTCATACTGGCGCAGGAATTTGATGACAGAATTGATGAAGGTCTGGCGGTTCTCGGGAGTGGAAACCATTGTGGAGAACCTAGGGGCGCAGGGCAGGGCAGAGTTGGTGTTTGGTAGGTGCCTCTTCCCCCCCTCTCCCACCCTTTCCAGGTGCCCTTATGGGAAAGAGATGGTTTGAACTTACTTGGCTGTCCCAAAATTCCATCCTCCGATTGCAAGCAGGGTCTTCAGATTACTGTTCCTACAGAGGGAGGGACAGGAATATATTTTACTGCAAGTAAGTGTGAGGTGTAGCTGCCTTTGTGAGCTGTGATCTCTTCATTTGAAACCCAAAGAGCAAGTCCAGAGCGCACTGAGTCACTGTCACCATCCTCCAAGGACCAGTGCTGGCAGCCTGGCCTCCCCTCCCCTGCCCTTCCCTGCCCTCCCCACCACTCTCTGCCTTTTCTCATTGGCATCCCTTGACCGTGCATTGTGCCGCTGTTGTGCAGAGAACAGGCAGGACCTGAGCGGGAGAACAAGTGATGCCCTTTGCTCTCGGTACGTACTGGTTCTTCAAGCCATTGAAGGCTTTGTAAAGGGTCACATCGTTCCATTCGTAAGTTGTGATCTCGTTGTTCGACATCCCAGCGAAGGCGTAGATCAGATGGTCGCACAGGCATGGGTCGATGTTGTCAGGCATGAATTTTCCCACACCAGGCCTATACTGGGCCCAGTTGGTGAAGTAACATGACAGCACATAGGCGCTGCCTGCAGGGAGATAGAGGAGATGGGGTTGGGAGAGAAAGGAGCAGAGAGGACACATCTCTGAAATGCAGAAGGACCAGAACCCAGCTGCATGAGCCATGTTACTGCCTAGCACCATCCTTCAGGTCACACAGGAAAGGGAATGGTGTCCTGGGCTGCTTCCTTAGGAGTTAGTGACTGCACGGGGCAGCTGTGATCAGAAATGGTCGGGCAGAGTTTCCTTGCAGGGTAAGGAGTTCCAAGAAGGGGAAGTAGGGCTGGTTATCCCTCTCAGAACCGGCTCTCCAAGGATGAGAATGGATTTCTTTCCTTCCTCCTTTGTTTCAGGAGATGGTATCTATCTAGGAGCCTCTTGCACCCTTAAACTCATGAATCAGGGTCATGAGTGAGGGCTGGGTCTCTTCCCCAAATGGAATCTTTCTCCTTGGCTGCCACATGAGGAAGAAGAGAGGCAGAATGTGGTGAAGTGCCTGGAAGGGGGAAGGCTCTTGGCACATTTGTGGTGCCTCGCGTTTGACCTGCCTTGGCAAGGTTCTGCAAAGACCAAGCTCGTGGCTGCACTCCCGCTTCATTCAAGCTGAGCAGGAAGGGGCTGCTATGAGGAAGCTTGTGTGAAAGAAAGCAAGATATTTGCCCTTCAGATTGAGCATGCCGTGCTTCGTCAAGCTGTTGTCCTCAGAGACACCACAGCTGGGTGCCTGCCTGCCTGCCTGTCCTTCCTCCCCTGCGGCTTGTAAAGAATTTGCTTGTAAGTCTGTTCCAGTTGCCTGGGTGTGCCATAACTGGGAAGGTTTTGGTAAGTTGTTTTTGGGGTAGAAAGCACATACCTATCTGGGCGTTCAGCAGGAGGGCGAGACCTGGAAAGAAAAAAGTGTGGGATGAGTCTTTGAGCTGAGCGATGCAGAACTCTCATGCAGGACTGGACCCAACATAACCTTACCCTGGGTCACCGTTCATTCTGAGGGAAGTGGAGACTGAGAAAAGGAGTCACGTTTCACCAAAACCTAATCTGAATTTGTTTGAGGTTATTGTTGTATTGTCTTGAAAAAACACACAAGAATCTGGTTTCTCAAGCATAGGTCGGTTGAGTGTACATACGGAAGCGGGTACAATTTGTGGAATGATTTAAGGTGGAAACATAGAAAAGAAATTGAATTCAGAAGGCAGGAGTTCTATTTTTTGGTGGATTTTGTGGTCAAAAAGCACTTTTCCATTGCAATTAGCAAGGAATTCTGTTCATTTTTATAGCACAAAATATCTGCACGGGTCGTATTGAAAAACATAGTTATGCCTCCTGAAAGTCATTGCTGAATCTTTTCTTTTGACAGGAGAAACATCTTTAACTCCAAAAAACCTCCTGTACAACCACCCAATATAGTGAAACATCCACAGATACTTGTCATAAAGATAGAGAAATAAGTTCTGAAGCAGGACTTACCGGTAAACAAAGTGAGCTTGGCCATCTTGACCGGGACTGATCTGGTGCAGGCTGCCTCCCACTTTTATACACTCCGCTCATTTCCTCAAATCTTGTATCAACAAAATTGCACAAACATTACAAATCTCGGTAGAGATCAGTATCACCAAAACGGAGAGCAGTACAATTGGCCTTAACACTCCAGCTGGAGACACCACTATTCTCAGTCGGTGCCGTGTCATGGTGCTGGGAGAGCAGTGGCAGAAGGAGATTAGATGGCTTTTATTCTTAGACCTGGTGTTTGCAGCGAGAGGCTTTGTGTAGACACTGGCGATTACGCAGCGATAGGTGGCCGGAGCGTTCAACCTTGCCTTGTCATTGGGTCTGCCCGGAGGTGGTTGGCACTGCCAAAGCAAAGGTGGTTTGCAAGGGGTTTGTCTCCTTGGCTGGGGCAGCCAGCGAGGCAGGACAGAGCAGGGCTTAGGCTCACAGCAGTGGGCGTTTTGGGGGATGGAGGAGCTGGGCTCACTTGCCGTAGGCAAACGGTGTGTCGGGATCCAGGGGGTGTTGCGATCCGAGCTGTCTCTTGCCCACCCCATCTGAGCTTGTTGTCACTTCAGGGAAGTGGAGAGGATTTCGTGGCGTCCCTTCAGTAAAGGACAACCCACTCATCTGCTCAGTCATCCTCCCAGTTGCCAAGATAATTTTCTTCAGGGAGAAGCACCATTTTGTAGAGGTCCAGCTCTGTGAGAGAGACCCCAGGGACAGAGGTTCCTGCAGGTTGTGTTTCCTCCCACACTTATTCCCTCCTCTTCTTTGTCAGCCGTTTCCTGAGCCGAGAGACCGCTGTGCTGCCAAGCGTTCAGGTCTTGCCTCAGCTTCACAGGCAGAAAATACCTGAAACTTTTTATTCTAGATGAGCTTGTCAGCGGTCGCTGTTGTGAAAGGCTTGTCTTGAAAAGCAATGGATCTGTTCTAGCTTAAACCTCTCTCACTTCGCTGCTTGCAGGATGCAATGTCGTTCTAAGGAGAGCTGACTGGGATTTGATGAAAGGCACTTAGAGGTGCTGCAAATGCCGTTTTTAACTGAGAAGATTCTGTCTGCACACCTGGCACTGCCAAGGCTTGTGCAACTGGTAGGGTAAGGCACAGCATGCAGACGGCCAGTTGCTCTGCACTGAGATGTTGTTTAATTCGTGTCATGATCATGTGAAGTTGAATTTCTGCTAAGTCACCCGGACTTGGTTGAGTGGGAGCCTGGAAAATGCCCTCAAAGTTCCCATATCACATGCTGGCACTGAAGCAACTGCCCTGCCATCAAAGTTGATCAGGCTTCTAGATGTTGTGTGTGGAGTGGGTGAAACATGATGGAGACATGGAGGTAGGGTCTTTCTGCCAGCTTGCTAAATTGTCCCTTCATCTCTTGGGAGAGTCATTTCATCTTATGCTTAAATTCTCTTTAATGGTCTAGAAAAAAACAGCTGTGCACGAAGGACATCATGACGATTAACTTTCTAGTCTTAAGCACGTTAAGGGTGTTAAATATGATCTGGCACTATGGTAAAATGTAAGAAACTGTTTCTTTCAGACCTATGCTCTGTACTTGGCTGGTTAGTGCTTGCTGATATGCCTTGAGAGGTTTGGATGGGAACCTCATTTCCTTAGGAGCTAGAAGGATGGAATGTCCCGAGAAATCAGCGTGCTCTCTCTCACTTAGCATACAGTACAGCCTTGTCTGATACTAGCAGCATTAGTTTTCAGCCTTTTCATTTTTATCAGCTTGCCTCATAAAAACCTCTCACGCCCAAAGAATCATCTAATTCTATTAATTAAATAAAGGAAGAATTTGAGTGAGAGGAAGAAATCTCCCTGCCCATGCAGCTTCTCGATTTGCAATTAAGTGCACCTTGAAAGCACTGCAGGTGATAAAATAAAAGCAAAATCAAAGTATTAGCTTGTAGTTTTAACTAAGGAGAGCATCTTCCTCCTGCTTTACAAGAATCTTGTAGTCAGTGGCCGCGTACTATCAGCAATTAAAATATCCAACAGTAGGTGTCAATGTTGCTTCCTCTTCCCAACCGCGTAGCTGGAGCGCTTTCCTAGCAGTCTTCTGATAACACTTCAAGAAATGTGCTTGCAGGCCAGAAAGCTTAGTTGCTGCTCCTCTTTGTTTAATCACAGAGATCTGAGATTAACAGGAAATTTCTTGCACTTTCAAACAGAAATGGAATGCTTCATTCTTGCTATAGAAAAATAACCAGGATAAAGGCTAACCTTTGTTCAGGTCAGTTCTCCAGAGCTGTATAACCTACATAAGACGTGACCATCCTGGAGCGAAAGAGAAGCTGTTAAAGCCATCTATCCAAAAACTAGCCAAACCTTGCAACATGTCCGCATCCCTACGAAGACATTTGTCATTTTGTTGACATGCCCAGGAGCTGCATTCCCTACAGAAGAGCAGCGCAGCACCTTGGCAGGGTACTAATAATTCTGTGCTTTTAGGCTGTCTCAAATGTTTCAGTCACCTGCTTATATCACTGACAAAGAATTGAGGCTCACTTTCTGTCTCTCCTGCCTTTCCTTACCAGCATAGTAAGTATTTATTGCAAGGGGAAAATGGGCTTGTGTAGTCAGTTTAAAGATAGAAACTTAATTTCCCTGGGTCCATGTTATGTGTGGGCAGTCTCTGCAATATGCCTAGTTTTATCCAAGTGGCTTTGGGTGAAGCAGGCCTAAACTGTGTGTGGCCTTGCCATATGCCCCTTATTAATCTGCTAGGAAAAGGGGATTTCGAACCATCTCTGATGTGTTTATGGTTTCTGAACCTTTCCTTTCTACTGGGCACTTTTTTGCTGTGGAGCAAACCCTGATTTTCTCACTGGCAAAACATAAAGCAGTCACACCAGATTATTCACTCCAATGATACATGTTACATCCTGACAGCAGTTCAGCAGGTTCTCCTAACAACTGCCTGGTTTTGCTCAAAGCTCTATATACTCGATAAGCATTTTATCATGAAGATCAGAGCAGTGTTATCTACTCCTTCCTGGCAAGCTACATCTAAATGCAGCCATCCTGGACATAGTAAGCAGCTTCAGACTCCTACCCCATGCTTGATCCTTTTGGAGTGCAAGCTCATGCTCTAGGGCCTGTAAAAGAGAATGTACTTCTGGTGCCAGCACATGTCAATGGCCTATACCACAGCCCTGCCTAAACTGTGCTGTGTCAAATATCAAACCTTTGGGAGCAGCAAAAGCAAGCAGAACAAAATCAACAACCCCTTTGTACGTAAACGCCTGCAGCAAGAAGTAACCCTTTATTTTCACTTTGCTGAAAGTGAGAGAGCTTTTGTGCCATAATCAGGACAGCCTGACTCAATGGTGGTTTTATTTCTTACAAGGCCTTTGCTTTTACCTTGCCATCTTGGCAAAAGTTTACCCGCTTGGCTTGGCTATTCCTTGAAGGGAGGAATATCAACTCATCGCTGCCTGCTGCTTTGAGTTGTGTTGCTTCCAATGCCCAGTCTGGGAGGTGTTAGGAGACAGCCTGTTCTCCTCCTCTTCCTTTGTTTATGCTTTAGATAGAGGAATGGCAGAGTTTCTTCCTTTCAAAAGCAGCATGAAAGGTATCAGGAGTCTGGTCATCCTGGACCCAACACTCTGCATATCCTGAGGATGGAGTTGAGCTGGAGGCAGGGGAAGGAATAGGCTCTGCAAGCCGAAACTCAATTAGAGATGCACGGAGCATGTTTAAAGAGACCCATTTGGGTCTCCTATCAAGAGCTTTGGTGATACTGCTGGTCTCTCAATGGCTTATCAGCTTTTAATAACTGAGCTCTATTTGGGGGCTGCTGACCTTCTTGGAGAACTGTCCCACTCTCTTCAGGAGTCTGACAGAGAATTAAGAAAATACGGCCGCAGTGTCAGGGGCCAAACCTGTGAAAATTTGGCTCCCCATCCAGTTGTGTACGTATGCACTTGCTTAGGTTACTGATGCTATAATCCGATGCCTGTAAATGGGAGTCCTGAAAAATGATCTCTCCTACCTCCCAGTCACGTAACCCTTGGACGTGTCCTTCGCTGTGCCGCACACAGAGCTGATGGTGGCTGGTGTAACAGTATCTGGGCAAACAGGAGAGAGCTGGAACACCTACAGGTCTGGCATCTGCTTAGCTGCCTGACAGAGCTTTCAGAGTGATTCGGGAGCTGTCCTGGTCCGAATCCCTTTCTCCTCTTCTAAACTGATCCCTTAGTATTGCTGAAAGACTCATGCTGCTGCTGCCAGGAGAGCCATGCTGCGGCAAGCCCGGGCTGAAGAGCCAGCACCGCTACCTCCGGTGTAACATGGTCTATCCAGGAGCACGAGACGCGCAGGAAATGTCTGGCATCTGTTCTTGTTCAGATTCACAGCAAGAAATTAGGAGCTGTAAAGCTTCTCAGATGCCCTCTTCCAAAAGATGATCATGCCATGTAGGTCTTGGGTGGGGACTTTGCGCAGACAGGCGCTCAGGGCACTTTGCCTGTACAGGACAGCCAGGAGAGACTCGTATCTCTTTGATTCTTATGACACCGGTTCGTTGTTTAAAGGTCTCTGGTTTTAAGCCCGCTTTCCCCAGTACTAACTCCTTGTTACAAAGGCTGGATCTGTTCTGCTTCACGTCATCTTCCCCTGGCATTTGATTTCCCTTCTCTCCACAGCTCATTGAGTGGAACTAAAGAACGGCTGATTTTCAGATACCAACCATTCCCTGCCTCCCGGGGGAAATTCTTGCCTTCTGCATGTACGTTCCCAGAAATATCATCTCTGACTCACCCTGATTACGAAATGCTGCAGCCATTTCCCCAGCTACCTCTACAGAGTGTCATCATTTATTCACCTTTTGTCCCCAGGTATATTTTATAAGGACTTAGAAGAGTTCTTTTCATGAGGAATTTGATGTGGTACTGCAATCGCCTATTGCATATTCTTTCCTTACAGCACATCTTTCATCTTTCTTTATTCTCTGTTGGCACTAAACTGCTATAATTAGGAGCTGTAAACAAATCTCAAGCTTCTCTGATGTTGTGAAACACTCAAACTTGATTGCTGACCCTCCTGTTCCTCAAATAAACCTTGACTCGGCACTGCAGGCATCCTACTAGCATTCCCTGGTGATTAGGATTGGGGCAATGTGTTCACCAGCTCTCTGGTGGTGGTGAACCCCAGTGAACAGGGTGCTCTGTGCCTAGGAACGGGCTGCAGATCCTTCCACCTGTCCTTGTAGCCAAGTGTTCATCTCAAGAATTACTTCCTGGCGCGTCAGCAAGTGAGAGCAGGCCTTCAAAAGGGGGCATGTGTGCACAGGATACAGATTCACAAATTGCTCACTTGCACATAAATATCTGTGCCCAAATGCAGGTGTGTGCAGGTGGGCAAAACGTACTGCAAAAAGGTTATATATGCATGAATGAACGTGCATGTGGGTGTTATTTTTGCTGAGGAAATACCACACGAAGAATGTTATGTCACATGCAAATTTGTTATAGTCTGATCTTTCAAAAATTTGATTTATTAAAGCATATAATCTTCAAAAATCCACTTAAGATTGATAACGCATATTAGAGCCTGAACTATTAGAACCTATTCTTCAGAAAAATATCAGCACCCAGCATGCAGCTCTTGAACTTCTTACAGCCAGGATTCAAAGTGGCAGGTTCAATCAGGCTGCTCCATGTAACATGACCTGTTTTCCCCATCCATCTCACCCTGACAATCCCCATTATCTGTGAGGCAAGAACCAGATGTCCTGGATCGCGAGCTGAGACTAGCTGAGAGTATTGGGTGCTAATCCCTCCCTGACGCTGCAGCCGGGCACTGCGGTGCAGCCATCGTCGTGCGTTTGCATCCCGTGATCGTGAGGTCTCGTCGTTACCAGTAACTTACAGCAGGGCTACAGGAACTTCCCTTTGGGCTCGTCCTTTTTCCTCTGAACCCTTCAGAGGAGGCTCTGCCCCACAACAGCTCGTCTAATTACTTAGTAAGCTCTTTTTCTGGTTAGCCGACATCTGCCCATTTTCAATTAATCCTTGTTCGCAAGCTCGATAACCTGAGCCATCTGTGTAGGTAAGAGAGATAAGCTTCCCATTAAACATTTACAGGACATAACAAGAGAGTATTGAAGCAACTGTTGCTGAGACAACCCAGGCGGGTGTCTGTGTGCGGGGGAGTAGTGACCCCGTGCCGCTCACTGCCACGCTGATAGCGAACAAGAAAAACATACGGGTCTAAAAATGTATGTGGACCATCACACACCCCCGAAAGGGTACGTGCTTCTCTCTCTTACGACCATGAATGTTCTTGCTACATTAGCATGATAAAGGCTTTTAAAATAATTCAGCAGCATTTTGGGCCCTAGAAGTTCTAGCAACCAAATAGCCTTTAAATAAACCATTCACTACTTACGCAGCAGATGCCCTTTAACCTCAGGTGCTTAAAATAGCTCAGAAGTCAGTCTGACCCCCCTGTTCAGCTTTCCTGAGCAGGGTGAAACGTGTCCTTAACTCTCGGCAGAGACATTATCTTTATCCCCACACTTCATCATTTGCTGTCCTTGCTTTGAGAGAACAGTTCTGTTCCAAAATCTCGCTAGGATGGGGTTTTATCTCACAGGGTGCCTCTGTCCTTTTTCCTGTTCAAGGTTTCCATCCCTGGGGCAGCACGGAGAACCAGATCCTTTGCCAATATATCCCATTCCCTCAACAGCAATTAGAGCCAACAGAGAGGCAAAGTTTTGCCTAAAAATCTTTATGAAAACGAAACAGTCTCAGGAGTGAAGCCAGGGCATTGACAACTTTTTAAGCGTATCTCAAGATCCCAGGTGAGGGTTGGCAGATAATCCCTTTTACGGGTGTAAAGAGTTTAAGGGGCCACAAAAGGGTGACCCCTCTGCTCCCTCAGCGCCAAGGAGAAGCACAAGCAACCGTGGCAGCAATCTTCGGAGCTGTGAGTGAACTTCTCCAGGGCTCGGGGAACCAGAGGGACCTCAGGGGACCAGAGAGACCTCAGTGGCACAACCACAGGGCTGGTTCCTTCACGGTAATTCTGGCACAGAGCCACGTGTGAGCAGCACCAGCCCTGCTGCTCCCGGGCACCTCTGGCCAGGTCTGCCATCGGATCCAGGCTCTGCGAACTGATCCTTGCTGCCAGCTGGCCTGATGGAAAATGGAGGGCACGAACGTGGAGGGTGTGCACATCAGGGGTGTACACGTGTTGAGGGTGTAGACATATTGAGGGTGTACACGTCAGGGGTGTAGACATATTGAGGGTGTAGACATATTGAGGGTGTACACATATCGAGGGTGTACACATCGAGGGGATGCACGTGGTGGTCTTAAGCCTGGCTGCGAACCGGCATCACGGGTAACCTGCTGGCTGGCAAGTTGCTGCTTGCATGAAGCTAGTTTGGAGCTAGCTTGGGAGGGAGAGGTGATCAGCTCTCCACCTTCCTGTGGGGTCCAAGATGCTGGTGTAGTAAGTGCACAGCCCTGTACCAGTACCCTTGAAAAAGCACCTACCTCTGTTAGCTAATGGCTACAGAAGGCTCCTATCCCCAGTGCAGACCAGTCAAGATCTCTGCAATCACACATTTGTACTGGTAACATTTTCCCTCTGAGGGAGCAGGCTGCCAGCCTGATTGTCTCGCTGTTGGGAGCTTGAGCTTCGATCGCAAGGGGCTGTGGCTGACCCTCTAGCTCTGCTGGGCGAAGCTGCCTGCTTTGTGCACTCCTGTTTGGGGTGAGGCGCTGAGAAGCAGAGATCTGGGGTGGTTTGTAGTGTTGCTGTCAGCAAGTTATGGGAGAATCCGTGTGTCCTGGGGACAGGAGACTGGGGTGCCTCATCAGGGTACCTTGCTTCCCGCTTGGTTCACTCTCAACTTTTGCTTACAACGTAGGAGTTGTGCTTCAGTCCAGGAACCGAAACACCTAGTGCAGGCAGCTGTCTGCCCGGCCGTATCTAAAGGCAGACTGAATTTCACAAGCCCCAGTCTGTGCTGGCTGGTGTCATTCAGAGCAGATTCAGCAAATAATTCTGAATATTGCAGACATGAGAGAAAACCCAGGTAAGCTGAGGACTGTGGCTAACTTGAAAGCAGTAAAAGTGAAATTCATCAAAGAAACTACCAATTACTTGCTTCACTCAGGGACATGCTGCAGGGAAGGAAGCACTGGGTTTCCAGTGCGTGAACACATTTCTGCTGAGCGCTTGCATGCTGGCGAGCCTGTTCAGTGGGGCGTGGGAGTGGGGAAGTTGGAGTAAGGGCATTGTCCTCAGTTTAATCTTGTATTCATTATCTTTCAGTAGAGGGACTCTCCTCTGGGGCTGATCTAGGGCAGAGACAGCCTTGAAAAGCTGCCAGGTTTGTTTGGGTGGTGGTGGAGGAAGTGGAAGTAGAAGCGTCTGTATAATAGTCTCTTGAAGCAATCATTTCTCATCATTGATCAGACACGGTGAGGGGGGGTGTGAAGGGGCTTCCCTTCAATTTGCTGACCCTTTATTTTACCCACAGGGAAATGAACACACCCTTGTCCCACCCCTAGCTGGGACATGGCCCCCTGAGATGCTCTCTGTGCCTCTCCTCCTTCCCTTCCGTACAGGCTGGACTCTATCAAGCATCCAGGCACCCTGAATGTGCTTCTCACCAGGAGCCCTTTGTTGTCCTGCCAATCTCTACAAAAACTTTACAATCTGCTGGTGCCTACCACAGTACCACAACTCCTGGCAGCGACGCGGCAGGCTCCGGAGCCTGTTCCCCTGCCTTTGTTACCCAGGGAAGCGACATGCGGGCTTTCCTTCTTTGGAAGCGTGGCTCTGCTCCACGTCCCCACTCTGCTCTGCCCTCCATGCAGAGTTTCACTGTGCTGTGTGGCTTGTCTCCGACGTCACATGTTTTTAAGAAGCTCTTGCCAGCTTCCTCGCCGAGGAGCTGATCCTGCTGACGTCTGCAGAGCAGGCCACGTCAGGCACGGCCGGGAAGGGAAACGCAGTCCTTTTTTGGGTGCAGACTCGAGCAAAGTCTATTGGCCCCAGCAGAAAGGAGGGCTGAGATTCAGGAACAGCTGGGCTCTGTCAGTAATTTACCACTAAGAGCTTAAACAATACCCAGGATAAACACACTCCAGGACTGGCAGACCTCCCTCTTTTTCTCAGCTCAGCACAATATTTTCCTTTCTCTTTTAAAAATGTTATTTCACTGCTGATAATTAACTCAAGTGGAATGCTTTTTTAGAGTTATATTTAGATTTTCTTCTCCGACGCACTCCCCCATTCCAACTTCTCTACTGCAGCTCTATCACCGTGCTTTTTGAAATGGAAACCATCATTTGCCTTCCACAAAACTCAGCAGTTTCATGTCCCAAGGCAGCACCTGAACTGGGGCGCTTTGAGGGGTTCAAAAAGTCTGTGTTCGTGGAGGAAGAGAACTAGAGTAGCAAAGCAGAACCACTCCACACCTTCAGCTTCAGTCTGGGGGCTTTCAAGTGCCTGGAAAAGAGGAGAAAACCAGCCCTGGATCAAAGCACACTTAAAGTGGCATGTTATTCAGAGTAGGTTATAGATATGCTCACATATTTGGAAAATTGGACAGTTTACAACAAGTCTTTAAGATAGGCTTAAGTCAAATCCCCACCTGCCTGCTCCTTAGCTTCTGGGAAAACCCCAAGCTAGACGCAAAATCCGTAGCAAGGCATCTTTCCCCAGCACCCACATCCTACCTGCCTGGCAAGTCTTTGCTTCCTCTGCCTTCCCTGGAGCTCTGACATGGCCATGCGCTGCACAGTTCCTCCTTTCCTGTGGGTGGTTGTGAGATAAGACAGCTCTGTTCTGCGCCTACGTGGCGTAGCTCAAAAAAAATAAATAAAAAAATCAGGCTACCAAGGTTACAGAGCTGTGAGGAGGAGATAGTTAATCTGAGAACAGCTTTCTACCCTTGCATCAACAGCCCAAAATGAAGGACAATTACAGTGCTGCCATTGTGGGACACTGCTGCTCGGCTGGAAAATCCCTTTACCCACCCCCAGCCCAGCCTGACCCTGGGGCCTCCCAGCGCTCGGGCCTGGTTTAAGGAGTGTGTTGCCATAAGTGAGGGTCACACCCAGGTCTCTAATCTTATCGAGCAGCGGTGGAAACCTGTTCAGCAGGGTCATAGAGCAAGACACAAAGTGGGTCCATCAGGAATACTTCTGTTTTTCTCGTTTTGGTCAAGACGTGGTCAGAATCTTTTCTAGCCCATGTGTGATGCCTTTCTTTGCATAGTTAAAGCTGCATAAAGTGTAATTAGGCAGCCCCATATAATTAAGACAATTATGTAAGGTAAACACCCCACAGAGTAATTGTGGCCAATTTTTAGCATACCCAGGGGCACTTACAGGGCCCAAGATGGCCCTTCAAATGATTTACCTGCTCACATGTCTCTAAAGCACTCATCTTAGGTGTGTCTTAGGTGACATCTTTGAAGTGGACATTATTGCTCTGCTCCTGCTGAGGAACAGCTGGCTGGAGAAGTACTGGGGTTTTCCTTCTTTCTTGCAAAAAAAGGAGTTTCGTGTCTTCTTTCTGTTCTGAAGCAGACTGAAACTGAGACTCTGGATGTCTGTGACCCAGATTCAGATGTGACCCGCCAGAAGAAGGGCTTGACTTTGAGAGCTGCCACTGCAGGGGGAGTGTGGGTTGCTCTGGGCAGAGACACGCTTGCTGTCTTCCTCTCCTGCTTTTTGATGAGAAATTCCAGCCAGGTTCTGAGAAATCTTCCCAAGAAAATGGTGCTAAAGGGAAAAAACTTCCTTGAAGTGTTTTGTGTGTAGTGGAAGGATATATTTGTTCTGCGAATACCATGAGATTTCTCCGTTAGATCCTGGTCTTTTGAGACAAAAGGCAGCTATCTGCTTTATTCTACCCTTTTACCAGGTTCCTGAAAGCCATCTTGTCCCTTCCCTGCCTGAAGATTGACCTCTGCTGAAGCAGCAAAATGCCTGAGGCAAGCATAACCTAATCTGCATCTCAGCTCTAAATCTGGAGTCACTCCGTCCTCCTCCAGGGAAATACGAGCCAGGATCTGGCTATGATAACAACGTCAGCACCGATCCTGGTACAGAAGGCAGAGAGTCACCTGAGCCCTAGGAAGGACACTGTTAAGATCCAGAGGCTGAAGGAAGTGGTAAGTTGGAAAAAATTGCATCATTGCCCACCCCCACTAGCCAGGAAGAGCCCTTCTTGCTGTGTGCTGTCTGTGCTTGGAGGAGGAGGCATCATGAGCGCAAGTCTTGGAGTCAGCAGAGCTGCCCACAGGGCACCTATTTGCTTTTTGGGTGGACCAGATCCTCCTCGTAGCTCACCAGTAGTACTCCTGGGATGTTTTCTGATGCATGTATTCCAGTCTGCACAGAGCTCAGGCCTTCGCTTTCTGAAAATAAAGCTGAAAGAACTCTGTGAACGAGCTCTGGGATACAGCAGGGTGCGAGGAAAGGCTGAATACCAACCCGTGGTGCTACAACACCCTGCTCCCTCTGGCTCACCAGGCCTAGTGTTCTGCTGTGCTGGTGTCCATCCAAGGGAGCTCCAGGAAAGTCAGGGAATTTAATGATTTTGGTAGCTTCTAAAATGTTTAAAATCATAATGGGTCTTCTACCCTCTTCCCGCCCCAAAACACACATCAACATCCAAAACCGAAATTTGATTTTCTTCTTCATTTTTTTTCTCTGCTTCTTTCAGCTGACTCCTATGTTTCAGACCTTAACATGGATCTGCAGAGTCAGTTCATGTTTTCAATTTTCTTTTCAGCAGTAACCTCTTTTTAATTAAAAGCTTGCCCCTTGCAGGAGGGAGAGAAAAGCTTCAAACATGAGATGACTTGTGATGAGATATCAAGCGCTGGCAACTTTACGCTGGTATTTATAATGGTGGAACAGAACAGTTTGAGCACAATGTGGCCTTGCTAGAAAGAGGGAAAACAGCCATTTATGGCAGACAAACGTGTACAGTGGCCAAGAAGGGCCCTCCTGGGCTCTGGAGCAGGCAGGGTGAAGGGTGCATGAGTTATTATTAGCTGCTTTGTATGGTAAAGAGGGCTTTCAGTTGCCTGGTCTCTGCAAAAGCTGCTTCACTCAGGAGTACTCTTGAGAATGAGGGAGTGGAAGGCAGGAATTTGAGACCCTTTTAAGGTCTGTTTACTCTTCCAGCCTCAGCAGATTTCAAGGGCATATATATGAGGCAAATCTGAAACGCTTATCGTGGTGAGAGCTGCAGGCACAGGAGGGAGTGGAGATCCCTGGAGCCCTGTCAGCCAGGACTAATGGATCACATGGGAATGTTTTCCTGCCCCACTGGGTCATTTCCGTACCCAGTGTCCATGGCCTGGCTTGAGAACGGCCCCGTTGCAGGGACCATAAGAAAACAGTCCTGGGTCTTGTGTTTTTGTGAGGCTTGTTGCTGCAGGGAAACTGGAAGGTGGTTTTCCCCTCCCTTCCCCTCTTGCACAGTGTCTTCTGTGGGGAGACCTTCACGGCATTCATCCTCTTTCTAGCAGAGGTTTGCCTCACAGCTACATTCCCAGCTCCTTCCACTCATTAGAAATGCACTTTTTTAGGTTCCTAAGTCTCCAGGTGCTTTCATCATGGCAAGGGAGCCTCCATGTGCATCAGGAAACTGAGGCACCTACTGAGAAAAAGTGAGTTGCTTTTGCAAATCCAGAGCAGGATCAACCCTAGCGTGCTTGTTCAACTGCTTTTCAGGCCTGCTGAGAGGAACATGATCCTAAGCACACACAGCAGAGCTGGACAGTGAGGGACTTCAACCTGGCTTCACACCTTGAGATGGGTAGCAGGGGTGTGGTTAGCTTTTGAACAGGCTCTAACAAGCTACATCAGAGTTGAAAACCTTGATAGACGTCCACAGCATCCCATACTGGAGGTTGCAGAAGCATGTGAGCCATAACTCTTGTTTTACACTGCCATAACATCTTCAATGCTGAGATCCAGATTTCCCAAATGCTGGTGAAACTGTTTTGGGCAGCTCTTTAATCATGAATACTAACTTTCAAATCTTGGGTTACCCAACAAGCTTTTGCATCCAGACCTGAGTCTGGTCAGGGTGAGGCAGACAGCTAGAATGTAGGCAGAGGATCTTAGCTGCAGAGCTGCCGTGCCTCTGCGTGGCTCTGACACAGCAGACTGGGCTCATCTGGTACTGGAGCTGCTGGGGATGCTGGGAACAAAAGATGTGTGACTTGGTGGTTAGGAATGTGAGTTTTGGGGGGACACTTCAGTTCAATTCCTGGCTCCATCACAAACCGCTGGCCTGCCCCAGGCATGCCATTATGCTTTCCTGCGACTCAGTTTACCTTCTGGGAAATAGGGGAGAAGAAATAGCACCCTACTTTGTGGGCTGGTTTTGGGGGATAGCTGTATTAAAGACACTTCAGTCTTGCAGGCCTCGGGGTATCCTGTGCAGGTGGAGGTGAGTTGCTGAGCCCACGGTGCCCAGGCAGGATGGTGCTGGCTGTGAAGGGAAGGAGCAGGTTGCCTCCTGCTCTAACAGAGGGGCTCCAATCCCTGCCTGGCACCTCTGTCCCCTTCCCTGGCCTGTGCTGATGTCTCAGCTGCTGGCAGCTTGGGCTGTGCTTTCCTGGCTGTGAGGGAGGTTTCCTGACAGGGCCCTGTGTATAATTCCCTCAGCACGGCCTCAGCCAAGGCTCAGGAAGGGGAAAGTGGGTTATTGTTATTGTTTTTCCAAACCTCCTTTTGTTTTCTAAGGAATGTGGCTGCAAAGCCCTCCTGCCAAGGCTTCTCTTGAGAGCCCTGCTCTGACGGCAAGTCCTCCTTGGGGCTGCTGTGCCCAACGGGGGATGTATGTCAGCAAGTGAGCTGCGTGTTGTTTCTTTTACAACCGAGTAGCTATTCCCCTTGTGACACAGCTCACCCTGCTCTCCACCCTCCCACGCACTGTGGCTATCACAGATCTTCAGTGTTTCCTTCGCACAGCCTTTTTCTCTGTCACCTCGTGGGGAACAGCGTCCGTGCTCTGGATTTCCAGTCGTTGTTCTTGGCATGTCTCAGCCACCGTGTTTGTTTTTTGGCGCCTGCTCAAATTCCAGAGGTGCTGAGATCCCAGACGGCTTCGCTGACCTCCCTGTGGGAGACAGGGACATAGCTGTCTGGGGTGGGAGTGGGACCATCCCTGCCATTACAAGTGGGTGGGGTGGGGCAGGGCTGGGGTATAACCGGGCTCCCAAAAGCATTAATTACAGTGTGAGCTGGTGATGAGCATGTGGAAGACGATCACTCCAAGGAGCTCTGGGGAACGCTGGTCAGCAGGGGTGCACTGAAGCAGCCTGGGCCAGGGGGGGCTGGTCTCTCAGGATCGTCTATGCTCTGTCAGAGTCCTTGGGGCCAGGTCTTTGACCATCACATCCCTGCCATACCTCAGAGCAGCCTCCTGGAGACAATTTCCAGGATATTGAAGTTATGTTTAGCTTAAGCAGGTTTAAATGTGCCCGTTTCATTCCAAACCTAGCTTCTACATGAAGCTCCTGGGTTTTTGTAAAGCGAGACCAAAGTCCCGAGCAGAAATTGAGCAAGAGATCAAGGCCTTGGACAGGCACCAAGGTCTGACCTGAAAATGGCTCAGGAATCCAGCCCGTACCTCCTCTCCTCAAATGTGCACAGATAAAATCATGACACTCTTAATTCCTCTAAATATGAGCAGAAAAATGCCCCCAGAGACTCTGCTAAAGCCTTGATTGTTGCTGAAATGCAGAAATATGAAGCGAGAGCTTATGTGCTACTCCTGTGAGTAACAGATGTGGCTGTAACCTGAAATTTGGGATCCAAACCGAGATGAACTCTGTATGCAATCCAAAGCCATGCCTAAACCCAGATTTTTGAGTAAATGACCCCTACTTTAATAACTAACCAACTCCCTCCTTCCCTCCCTGGTTGCACACACCCTGGCAGTGCCGGGCGAGTTCCAGCGCTGAAGCCAGGTATCTGTTTGGCTTCAGCCTCTCTGACTTTCCTGAATAACAGAATTTTCTGTGGGACTTCAGCGACAGGCAGAGTGAAGAAAACCCCATCGGCTCTGCCGGATTCTGCAAGACATCAGGCACCCACGTGAGCGCTGGTACTAAGTCTGTCTTTGCCCTGATGCTCAACTGGCCTTTGGTGTTAGCTACAAAGGAGCTGTGTTCTGGTTAGGGAGAGCACGCTGGTCACGTGTGAAATCGTGGAGAGTGAGGAGGTTTGCAAAGAACCGGTGGGTGGATGCATGTGGTACACCCTGTGCCTGCCTCCCCCTGCCCAGGTGCAGCACCCCACCAAAAACCAATTAGCTGGCTTTGCCAGGGAGGGCGAGGAATCCTTGGGAACAGCCTAGAGCAGTCCTGCAGAGTCCACCTGCTACCCAGGAGGTATCTCTCCAAGCAGGGATCAGCCTGCCTCTTGGGAAAGGGCACCACCCAGATCTGAGCTCTTGTAGGGTGTTGCCCTGCTTTATCTGGGCCGTCTTTGTGCACTAATTGATGTTTGCAGGGGTTGGGAGGTTTGCTGGGCTCTGGGAAGCGATGGCTTCTTTCATATTTGTGGGTGTAGCCTGAGAAGAACCCCAAGGACCTTCTCCCAGTGTCCCTTCTCTCCCACGCTGGAGCCTGGACCATCCTGCAGCTCTTGCTGGCTGTAAGACAAAAGTCCTCCTGTAGATTTGCAGTCTGGGCATAGAGAGGCCACAGGGAGAGGGATGGATTGGGCAGAGCTTCGTCAGTACAGCAGCTCTAGATTAGGCCTGACATAACCTGGGCTGTGGAGTTCAGCTGCGGACCAGGAAGAGAGCTGGTGCGGAGGGAGAGGAGGGGAAGCCAGATCCATATGGCCAGATCCATAGCCTGGGATGGTCATGAGATTCTGGACTTGGCCCTCACCAGGTCAGCTTGCCATAAACTAGAGTAGGCTGAAATCTGGAAGTCCTACAGCTACTTGTCTCCTCTTTTGTTGCTGCACCGAGGCTTTGAAGTCTGTATGGGACTGGCTTGATCATCTCTTCAGCCTTGTGGGAAAACACAGAACTTCCCAGAAAGATCCCAGGTTCTGTTGGACACTAAGTCCTACAAAACCCTCCAGCAAAGGATGCTGTGGTGGTAGCTCAGGTCTCTGACGCGGCAATAGAAATCGCTTTGATCTGTACCCATCTCCTGCTCTTCTCCTCCAAAGTGCGGGGAAATAAACTGCTTTTCACGGGCTTTCAGAACACACAGTCAAAGCCCAGCAGAGACCCCTGCTCAGCGCCGAGGTGTCAGGCGGCTCTGAACAGCGTCAGTAAATTCACTTACCAGCTGCTACAGCAACAGTGCCTTTGGTGCTCTTGCCCTTATTTTTTTGCCGATGATTGGGGTTGCTATGGCGCTGCGACGCTCGTTTCCCTGCATTAATGCTTTATAAGCAATAAACGCAGATTTCGGCAACGTGCTGCTTTGGCAGCTCGTCACAGCATTGCTCCCTGGCTGAGCTGGAGTTTGGCAGACAAGTCACATTCTCACCACCTCAAAAATCCTGTCTTGTGGTTTCAGCCAGAGGGGTTTGTTGGGGTGTGTTTTTTTCCAACTTCTCATTTCTAAGAAAAGAAAAATCCCTTTTTTGTAGCATGGCTGCATGTCAGTGAAGTGTGGAATCCCTATATATAACCCTGCAGCCTCCCTTAGAAGGAAAGGTGTGAGATAGACCCAAGGAGGGAGGTTTGCCTGAAAAGCACTGGCTGGGGGGAGGAATGCTGGCCCCTTACCCTGCCGGGCTGCAGCACCAGTGCAGCTCGTGGGCAGGGCCCTGTATCTTGCCTCTGCTTTGTGGCTTGGAGCAAGACACAGCATCTCTTAGGCTTGGTTTCCTGCCCTGCTGGTTGTCTTGTCTCTCCCACGTTAGACCATAACTCCTCAGCTCATGCGGTGGTTCGTGTGTGTCTTTGTGGTGCTGAGGAGGATTTGGCTCCGATGTCCTGTGTTACTGGGTTCGCCACCAGAGTTAGCGGTGGGTTTCCTTGTTCCCAGTTGTAGGGAAGGAAATCATGTTTTGACTGGAGCCAGTATTTATTCTGGGACTTTCCAGAGGGGAAAAGAGCAGAGTCCAGGTAGGCAGACACACCCCAAGGTGCTGCGATAAGGGAGAACTACCAAGGGGCAGCTGCCCTCCGCGCACCTCTGCCTCGTGCTGTTTGCCTTGTGCTGGAGGCGAGGAGAGGGGGAAGATGTCATCGCCCAGGGCTGGGGAAGGGCAGGAGGGGTGGAGCAGGACAGGGGGCTGTTCAGGGGCACGTCTTACTGCAGTGCCTCACTCCCGGAGTCCTGCTGCTCCTTGCTCCGTTTCTGAGATAGAGACAGGGCTCTGGACTCTTCTTATCTCAAAAACTAACAAGCCTGTTCCAGGTTTTACAGCGGACAACTTTCTCTGGACCTGACTGTGCAAACACCTCCCCATCCTCACCCTGCTCTGGGCCTGCTGCCTTGGTGAGCGCTCCGCTCTATTGTCCCCTTTCTCCCCTCTCGAGCTTTGTTGTCAGGACAGAGACAGGTGGAGGCAGTTGCATCCTGCAAAGAGGATGTGGAAAAAAACGATAACCAAATGCAAAGAACAGGAAACCATCGCTGAAATCAGCGTGAGGTCATCTACACACCTTCCCCAACGAGGCAGCTTTGTGAGGAACTGTAGTCTGAGGCTTCGTCTCCAAGCTTTGAACAAACGTCTACATACACAAGGCATTGACGACATGGGTTCAGCGAGAAGCTAGTGAGGCCAAGGAGAAAACCCCAGAGTGCGCTGAAGGCAGCTGGAGCCAGCCAGTGCTCAGCACCATTGGAAAACTAGGTCCAAAGTCGTCAGGGGTCCGAAGAAAAAAGCAATTCTCTCTGCTTGTGCCTCCCCTGAGTACAGCAGTGTTTGCTTCCTAAAATACTTGTGAACAGATGTGACATTCGCAGTGGGTCAGATAGGTTGTTTTCCATGAGGAAACATGGCATGCTGTAAGGGAAGTGGGTCAGAGGGAGGTTGTTCCGTGGAAGACAGCTCCTAGGAACGACGTGGGCCCTTGCTGAAGCCCAGGCCACATACAAATCTGCTCAGAAGCAAAGGGAAATATTTAAAGGTCCCTGATAGTCTACAAACGAAGCTGCCTGGACATGCCCAAAACACGTCCTGACATGTCCTGTCCCCAAATCCCAAGGCCTCGGAGCTGGCGTGGGGGACTCGGGTTACAGGCGACACAGACAGAACAAAGGACCAAGCTGGCAAAAGACATTCAGGCACCAAAATAGGTGGCGAGGTGCTTAGCAAAGCCCAGCACCACGGAGTCATGTGGGAGATAAGCTTCCAGGAGCTCGGCCTGCCTAGAAGATGCTACGTGCTGGTCCTGGCTGTGGTCTAGGCTGCCGGGAATCGATACGTGCTGTAAAACGGAAGGGTTGGAAAGGCTTTGTTTTCTGTCCGTGTCCTCCCTCTCCCCCCCCCAGTCGCATTTCACACGGTTCAGTCACAGCCTTATTTCACAACTGTGTGTTTTGAAAGGACTTATTAGCTCTAAGTGTAGGCTGGACTTAAGACTCTTGCTTTATTGTTTACCCTGCCTGCCAGGCCTGTTTCTGGGGTCAGACACAGGTTACCAATTAAAGCTGTGATTAAACGTACTAGGCCAGCTTACCCCTGGGCTTTTTTCCCCTTAAATTCCCAGTGATTGTGCTTAACTGGTGTTAGCAACCAGGTGGCTGCTGGCACTGCTGTCACAATTGTCTGTGCCTCCTCCGGTAGAGCCAGATAATGAGATTTGAACCGGACCAATCTATTATTTGTACAGTTCCAAACTGTTCCCAGAGATTACTTTTTTTTTTTCCTTAATGTAAAAAAACCCCGAGCCCTTGCTTTCCAAATCTATATAGATACCCTTAAAATCCTTCTCAAACGCTAGGGTAATTGGGAAGGACCTAGCTGGGGGACGTGACAGCTAATTTAGTCTGTGGGACATGTCTAATCAGGAGGATTTGGATGTTAATTCTGTGTAACTATTTTATTGCTGATAACAGGGGGTGCGGATTCACACTGTGGCTGCTTGACTGGCAGCTGACTCTAATGGTATTCACGGACAGCTTGAAATTGGTTTTTGTGCCTCATGCCTTACGAACTTCAGCCCGTCAGACTAAAAAAGGGTGTTATCACCCCCCCAAAAAAACATAACAAGTCAGAGAGTAGCGTGGGAACAGCCGCCTTTTAGGTGTACATAAAACACTGTGAGTTGCTGACTCTTGAAAAGCCTAAGTCCGGGTGAGCAGCTTGGTCTGTCCGTGCTGAGTTTTAACCCTTGATTGAAAGACAAATGTTCCCCTTTTATTGTAAAATTTCCAGCTCAACTGGTTTTGAACCTCATTTGGATAAACAGGGCCAAAGCATTTGAAGGCCTATCTGAACTTCTAATTCCTGTCAAACCAGTTACAACTCTAGTCTGGCCAATTGCTATAGAGAAGTTTATTGTTTTTTGTTTTTTGTTTTTTTTTTAATTGAAATCTAAATGCTCTCAGCCATTTCCAGCTAAACACAGGGCGGAAACTAATCTAGCCAGAACAACATTAAAACCAGCTCTAACTTCTCCTTTTTAAAATGAATTTTATTTTCTAATTGTTTGTTTACTCTGTAACTCCTCAAAGCAATTTGAAAGCATGTATTAAGTCTCATGCCCTGTCTTTAAGACTGCAGTATTCTTGTAACAGGGCCAGAAATTATGGGCACATAACCCGCTTAGAGGTCCTTGAGCTCCACAGGAAATCTCTTATTGGAAGGGCTTAACGAAGACAATCTGATTTCAGAGACCGGGGCCTGTGTCCGACCATATGAACACCCGCAGGACAAAGGCCCTAAGCTGTGCCAAGGGAGCCTGTAGAAAGACGATGATTAAGAATAAATGGAAGATCTGAATTTGGAGAATGGTGCCACCACTTACTTCATCCACTTGCGGAGCAAGGGGGACGAGGGGAACCTGCTTGCCAGGGTTAGATCATCAGCAGCACTGAACGAACACTGTTAGCCCTAATGGCAAATAAAGCTGCACTCGCTTTAGGGCTGTTCTTGGCAGGCTGGAGGACAGCAGACCTCTTGCTGCAGTTATTGTTCAGTGACTCAGGACTAGGTGATACCATCCAAGTGCTTTTTAATGGGATCCTTCTGCCAGATGGGGGAAACAAGCCCTTTTCCCTGCTCTCAGCTTGTCTGGTTAGATTGCAAACTCTGCTCAGGCCTCCTGCGCAGTAGGAAAGTTGAGCGTTGAGTTTTGTTTTGGCTTTTACGGGTATATATTTGTATAAAGTTATCTTCTACCAGGACGGTTTTGCTTGCCTCCTAATTTTCTGCTGATTATGACTGTACCCACGCGCTGTGAGCGTGTCTGCTGGCTGACAATACAGGTGTGTTTAAAGTAATGAAGCTGTGCGTGGACAGGCTCGGGCTGGGTGTTTATGCAGCTCTTCCAGGGGCCTCTGGCTGCTGCTACAGTATAAATAACCTCCCCCTGCATTGTGCTGTGCTCTGGGTTTCACACGCACCCATGTGCTCTTTCATGTGTGTTGCTGACTTAAAAAAAAAAAAAAAAAAAGTCCTTAGACTTTAATCCTTGGGTTTATTTCAAAGCTTACAAAGGCAAATCTGGTTTATAGCAAGAGATTTGCTTGATTCCTTGTGCTCTGCGGATGAATGGAGCGGCAGATGGAGCGGGGAGGGGAGGACTCGGGGACTCCTTGGCTCTATCTTCTTGCTGGCTTGACCCTGCTCCTGCTGCCCAAAGCGCTTTCTTTTAAGCTGCGCAGAGCCTGAAACGGGGTCAGTACAGACCTCTGCTTGGGCAGTCTCTGTTATATCCACCTCAGTATCTGTTATATCCACCTCCTCTACGATTTCAAAAGCTCTTGTCTCACTCTTTGCTCTGGCTCGGTGGTTCCGTGTTGCCACATAGCCGTCGCCTCGTGCTGCAGAAGAAATCCCATGCACTGTGTGCGCACGTAGGAAGGACAGAGGCGCAAATAAAGTGAGCTACAGACTCTGGAAGCAAAAGGCCTCAAAAAATCCTGTTACACCCTTGAGTCATGGGAAATAATTGGAGCTTTTAAGACTTGCTATATAAAGAGGTGCTGGAAACCTTCCCCCCTGCCCTGCCGCACGAAAGCCCCTCTTTTGAGGGGGACAGGCCGGGTGGTGCTGTCGCTACCCCTCGCCAAGAGAGACAGGACCCTGAGCGGTTCGATCAGAGCCGTGATAAGGTGGGGCCACGCTGGTGGGCTGCGTGCCGGCCGGCGCATGCTCCTCCTGCTCAGGGAGCGCGGCGGCGAAAGCGCCGTGCCAGCGACGGGAGCGGCACTGTGGGAACCGGCGACGGCTCAGCCTCCGCGGGGCTGCTCCTCGGGCAGAGGCGAACCCAGATGATTTAATTCCCTGCCTGGGTTTGCTCCAGAGGCACCCGCTGCTTGCGGAGATGCCAAATGCGGCCCCAGCCACAGGAGGAGAATGCGTTTTCGCCGGGGATCGCATCAGAGCTGTGGCTTCAGATCCTCCCCCAGTGCACACCAATGGAGGCATCTGGGGCTGCGAGACAATGGCTCGAAACAATCCCGGTTCTCTGCCAGGGAATATTCATTCAGAAATCCCGTCCTGTTTTGATACTAACTCTCTCATGGTTGATCAAAGCAAAGGCAAGAAAAGAGCTTGGCCTCCTACTGTTGCTTTAGCTTCGGGCCAGTTTCAGCAGAAGCTGGGCGAGTGCCTTTATCCCGGGCAGCAGGGCTGGCAGCTGGGCCAGCTGGTACAGCTCCCTGTTTTGTAGTGGCTTTAAGGTGCTGCTCGCATCTCGCTCAGCATCAGGGCTGTGCACCGCTTGCACCGGTTCTCCACTCCCCTGCTGCTGGGCTGGACGGAGGCAACCAAGGACGCCTGGTTCTGCTCCATGCTTGCCTTGGCTTGCTCTCCCTGCTCCGTGATCGGACATGTCCTCTGCGCTGCAGCCACCTCCTCCTGGATCCCGTTCTTCCTCCAGCCAAAAGCCAGGCTGGAGAGAGGCATGTTATTGTCCTGTTCCCCCTCATCTCCCTCACCTGTCTGGGACAGTGCAGGTGGCGGCAAGTTCTCCCTGCGTGCTTCAGGGATCTCTGGAAAGGATTTGGCCTTGTCCGGAGAACAAGGATCTGTGATGTGTCTTGGGGAAGGAAATTTGGTGATGGAAACCTGCTGGGAAGAGGAGCCCCCCTGTGCAGGGGGCCAGACCCCACCCTGTACTGAAGCCAGGAGGGGAGGAAGGGGCAGACATCAGGGACAGGTCGTTGTCACTGACTGCCCTGGGTGACTGATCCGTGTCATTCCAGGTCAGCAGAAACGCTGCTCCACTGGTGCCGAGAACACCCCAACGCCAGTCCAGCACCCAGCGCCCATACTGGGCCGATGCCCTGGCAGAAGGACGCGGGACTCCGGGGCTGCCAGCTGTTGGGGGACACCCTTCCCCTCGCACCAGCTTCCATCGTGCCTTCGGTCCCTTGCGGTTTCAGTGAGTGACTTGCCAGCGGCTTGGCAGGGACGAGCCTCCTGAGGCGTCGTGTTCCTTAGTGGAAGTGGCCCGTGAGCTCACCCGCTGGCGGGGAGGCTTGGAATCCTGACCCCGGCGGTACCAGTGCTCCGGGGTTCCCTGCAGCGGGCCGGGGAGGCTGGGCTTTGGGGGAGGGCAGTGGGACCACTTGTTGCCAGCATCCCCGAAACCCTCTCCAGGGACCCGGGAGCAGCTGGGGAGACCCCGACAGCGACTTCCCCAGGGGCCGCCAAGGGCACCTGGGCCGATGGGGGATCTGGGCGGGTGGGTGTTCCACCCGGGGAGCCCTTTTCCCTGCCTTCCTGCCCCCACGCCTGTCCCCTCCCGTGGGTCAGCCACGAGCACCAGGGACCCCCGATCCCCTCACCGCCACCCCCGACACCCGGTGCCCACCGCGTGCCGCAGCCCCGGGGGGGCTCTGCCCTGGACCAGGGGGTGCGCAGAGCTGGGGTGGGCCGAGCCCCGGCCCTCTCCTCCTCCTCCTCCTCCTCCTCCTTCTCCTCCTCCTCCTCCTTCTCCTCCTCTTCCTCCCCTGCCAGCCCCAAAAATAGCCCTCCCGTAACCCCCCGCCCCCCCCCCCCCCCCCCAAGCCGCTATTGTCATCGCGGCGGCGACGTCACTCCTTCCACTGCGCTGAGGTCAGGCGCTATTAGCATACCGCGCCCCTCTCGCCCAATAGGCGCCGCCGCGCCGATGACGCCTCCCCGCGCTGTCCTATTTAAAAGCGGCGCGGAGCCGGCGGCGCAGACCGAGCCGAGCGCAGCGCGGAGCCGCCGCCGCCGCCGCCACCCCCCCCCGCCATGAGCCACCGCCAGAGCCACCGCCGCGCCGGCCCGCGGGCCGACATGGTGCCCGAGATCGCCGCCGCCGTCGGCTTCGTTTCCAGCCTTTTGCGGACGCGGGGCTGTGTCAGCGAGCAGCAGCTGCAGGTCTTCAGCGGGGCGCTGCGGGAAGCGCTCGCAGGTGAGGCGCGGGGCCGGGGAGGGAGCGGCTTCGCGGGAAGTCCGCGGTGGAAGCCCGCTTGTGTCCATCCGTCCTCTTTTTTTTTTTTTTTTTTTTTCTTTCGGGGCCGGGCGACCACTGAGTGTCCTTCCCTGGCGCCCCTCGTGTTGCTGCCAGGAGCTGTTGTCCCTCCCTGGGGGCCCACCCGTGTCCTGCCTGAGTTGGGCATCCATCTATGTCCTTTCCTGACACCCACCTGTGTCCTTTTTGATGCTGGATACCTTGCTTGGGCACCTTCCCATGTCCCCTGGGGGACTGGCAGGTGCCTGTATGCCTCCCTGGGCACCCACTGGTGTCCCTGTGCTGTCCTGGGCAGCAGCTGCCTGAGCCCTGAGGGTGAGCAGGTCCCCTGCCCAGTCTGCTGGGGGTTTTGTACAGCTCCCTCCCTGCTTTCTCCTTCTGCTGGGGGTTTTGTACAGCTCCCTCCCTGCTTTCTCCTGGCAGCAGCCCATCTGCTTGAAGCCCTTCCTTTCTGGGGCTTGATATGAATAATCCAGAGCTGCTCTGTGTGCTCTGTCCCCTGGCAAGAAGGGCTCAGCCCTGGGGTTTGGTGCTCCCCTCCCCACAAGCATGTCTGGGGCTCAGTGCTAACTGGGTGGTTCAAGGGTCTCCTCCCAGCCTAACACAGCCTTGCATTATCAGCCCGAAGAAGGGGTGGTTTGTTTGTGGTTGTGCTGAGATAAGGGGTGGTGATGTGCCCTGAACTTAGAGTGTGACCTGGATGTTACTCCCTGACTGTGGCGTTTTGTTGTTGGCGATACAGTATCTACCCCAGCCACCCCAGTGTTTGGGGCGTGAAGGTGTTGGGGTCCCCTCACTCCAGCTCCCGTGGCATCATCCTGCCTGGGGTTTCTAGGACCTGAAGAGCTGCGCTCCTGCGCCTTGGAGCAAGCAGCAAATGAATAGTTGAGCGCTCTGCTCCGGAGCCTCTGTCCGATGGAGGCAGCCGAAGGAGGATTTTGTTTCCTCCGCTGGCAGCGAGGTGCGGGACCCCCTCGGGACTGCAACAGGACGCGGACCTCCTCACAGCTGCTGCACGCCTGCTCACTGCTCCTCCCTTCTCGCTTCCCTTGCAGAGCACTACAAACATCACTGGTTTCCTGAGAAACCCTTCAAAGGCTCTGGGTATCGCTGCATCCGGATCAATCACAAAATGGACCCCATTATCAGCAAGGCAGCTAGCCAGATCGGACTCAGCCTACCGCAGCTCTACCAGCTCCTGCCCAGCGAGCTCACGCTCTGGGTGGACCCCTACGAGGTCTCCTACCGCATCGGTGAGGACGGCTCCATCTGTGTCTTATACGAAGCGACTGCAACGAAGCCCGTGAGCTCCTATGGGATGCTTACGTGTAAGAACCAGATGATGTTAGGTCGTACCAGTCCTTCCAAAAACTACATCATGACTGTCTCCAGCTAAATACTCCTCTTGTCCTTACACTGCCAAGACACAGGCTACTGTATACCTCACCCGAGGATCTATTTTTAAGATGAAGAGCTATTTATATTTTTTAAAAAAATCCAAGAAAATCCAAAACTAAAATATCAGGCGCTGCTTTGAACAGAAGTGGTGTTCTAGGTGCCTTTTTTTAAAGCTGTTGCAAGCTTGTAAGTTTTTATTATGAAGCCGATATCTACCTAATAGTGTTGGATGGCAATTTTGGGCTGGCTTGCTCACTTGGGCAGCTTGGAATGGAATGGAGGATGAGAGGGAAGAGCCAGGCTGGGGAGTGTGGCTTGGTGGTGGGGGATATCTGTGTCACCTTCTTACCATCCTGGTACCCGACAGTACTGCAGTACTGTTGGAGAAGGGATGAAGGCATTGCTGTCTGTTTTCCACTCACTTCTCCACTCCCCAGCTGGTCTGATCTCTCTGGGGCCTGGATATAGTGTTTGGGGGAACCTTGCCTCAGGGCTGGGTGATGCTGGGGACCCTGGAATCCCTCTCCTTTGCTCTTGCACGTCTCCTCTGGACCCACTTACTCCGTGAGTGTTGCAGCTCTGCTCTGCCCCACTCCTAGCACAAAGCGAGGGGGAGCGTGGCCTGTCTCCAACCCCTCCATCTTCCCTGTCTGCTGCTGGACTGAAAGGGGCCACGTGGGTCTTGGTGTCCTGTGAAGTGGAGCAAGGCAGAGATGCACTGGGGGGGGGAGGTCAGGCTGCGCAGAGAAGGTCCCCAAGATGCAGCTACTGTGGTGGCACTGGAGTACTGTTTGTTCCTGGTGCTCCCCAGTACCTGGCTGTCACCCGCTGCGTGCTGCACACCCAGAAGGGTGCTCCAGACCCCGAAACTGGCACTGAACAGCTGTGAATTACAAAGCCTTTCTGCTGCACGTGGCTTAGGCATCAGCCCCTGACCTGCTCTTGTGCGGCCTCTCTGTGCTCCGAGAGCGGAGTCTGGCCTCCTGCTGGCAAAAGTTGCCCGATCCAATGCTGACGACTCACCGTGTCACTTCTCCAGAAGAGCTGAAGCAACTCGCCTTGTGCTGTAGAGGTTGGTGTGTGAAAACCCCTTTTGCCCTATCTTGTAAAATCAGAAGTACTGGGGGGTCTCCTCCCTTGTGTGGGGGATGCTCAGATGCTTTGGTGTCCTAACTTTGCTTTTAAAGTCACAGCACTTCTTCCCTCTCCTCCTCCTCCTCTGGGTGATCAGGACGTGGTTGTCCCTGGGAGCTGCCTTCACTGATACCTTGGTAAGGGACATCGTTTGGATCTGATCCATTGGTACAGAACTGTTTTGCACAATCAATGCCTGGTCCTGTGCTCAGCCTATTCAAGCAAAACTCCTCTTGGAGTCCCAGTGGTACTTGTGTTCAGGGAGATTTTGCCCAAGTGTTGTTCAGGATTTGGCCCTTAAACACCTCTGGGCAGCTACAAATGGGGAGGGAACTGAAAGTGCTGCCCCAAGAACTTCACCTGCCTGTTGGGAATGAGCCTTTACCGGGATGTTGTATGTCCTTTGCCTTTTTACTAACCAGCTGGTGCTCCTCCAGTGATCCTGGGAGAAGTGATTGAAAAAGCAGGGCATTGATGTGGTTGGTTTTAATGAAACTTTCCCAGATTTGTCTCTTGGCACATGTTTTTTTTACCTTCCCTTCTTCTGACCTGGCAGCTGCCTGGCATAACAAGAGTTGTTCTTGCCCAGCCTTTGATGAATCAAGTTCTCAGACATTTGTGCAATATATTTCCAAATCTTGGGTGCTCTGGGAGAGGAAGGAAGCCTCCCATCTGCCACAGATCTTAGCTTGGTTTTTAATATATTAAAAAAAGATCAGTGCAGCTCCCCACCTCTGACTGCTAACGTGGAAAAGTAAGTTTAGATCTTTGTGAGCTTCAGATCATGAATTCCAGAAATGGAAAACCAGCCTCAATTCTTACATCCTTTTGAAATGTCAAGTGGCGAGTTATTTGTCCTTGAACAGTAATAGCAGACTGTGGCTCTGAAGTTGCATCACTTCCCGCTTCATCACTTGAAATTCTCATGTCAGCAAAGCAGAAGCTGAGATGAGGCACTGGGGCTTTTCCCGTGGTGAACTTGTGCAATAGGTGACCTCGCCAGGAGGGGAGTACTTGGGAACTTCCAAAAAAGCAAATTCCCTTTTCACTTGAAAAGGGATCTTGGTGTTTTTTTGGAGTCCTCGCTTAACCTGCTTGTGTGAAAAGCCCATGATGAGAACCGCATCCAGGGCGAGCCGCCTTTGCTCGGCTGGATGTGGAGTTTCCCGAAGGCTGGTACTTCCTTGGGTTGTAATTTGTCATGATCAAAGCAGTCTTAAGATTTCCCTCCCCTTTTTACTCTGTTTCCTCCCTCTTACCAGAAAAGTGTTTCAGGAACAGCAGCCCACACCAAAGGATTACACTATAATTGCTCTCAATGTGCCCCCACTTCCAGAACCAAAATAGCCAAGCCTCGTTCTTTTTTGCCCCTGGTGTGGAGGAGTCTCGTGTTAAAGGTGTCTGTAGCTTCAAAACCAACCAAACCCGGGTATGATCCATTTCTCTCTTGTAGCTGGTTACACGTAAAAGCTGTGAATTGGTGTGCTCTGTTGCCTTCTGCCCACAAGCCTGATACTCGACTGCAGAGCTGAACCGTGTGTATTTTGAGACAGTGTATTTGAGGGGTTTCTTGTCATTTCTTTTAACAAGCTGGACTGTTGAACGGGACCTGCTTTTTGTATTTGGTGAAAATGGTAGAGAGTTTGTAAGCTACACTTGGAGGGAGTGGATGGTTACTAATTGTATAGTAGTGTTTTTATATCCAGAATGTACAGATCCTTTGACAGGCGTATGCTTTTGTTACTTTAATAAAAATGTAGCAGTATAAACGAGCCTTGTTTTCTTGCTGGGAACTGCTGTGTGCAGAGAGGGTGAGGGTTGGGATTGCAGCCGAAATCCCACACGGTGGGTGCTGTGGGCTTGGTTAAAGTGTGGATGGCTGGTAATAGCCGGTGTGTCAAGGAGGAGGTTTAGAAAAAAGCTTAGTCAACGTGCTAACTCTAAACCTGAGGCATTAAGGCTGGCAGTTGGTCTGGTGACTAAGGCAGGGCTGGGGGTGTCCTGCCCTCTCCTTCCCTGTGCTGACTGCTGGCTTCTGGCTTGGGCAGGATTGTAGAAATCCTGTGTCCTGCCAGGGCACGAAGGTGTTACACAGTCGATGGCCGGATCTCTTGCCCCACCCTAGGAACAGCATAAATGAAGCTTTGGAAAGAAGGGATTCGTGATCGGAGTGAGGCACAGGGGCAGCTCCTGGTTAAGCCTCCCTGCCCCCGCTGTCCTTCCTGGGGTGACTGGGTGGAGGAGGAAGGGTGAGAGATCATGGGGCTGAAATGCTCAGGTGTGTGGGGGATGCTCTGGGCCCGTCATGATAGAGGCAGCTGGGGTTGATTCACAGGAGATCCTGTTTTGGCTGTGGTGTGACTGCAGCACGGGGTCCCCAGGATGGGGGTGTGCAGCTGGTGTGTTTAACCCCCCCATCTCCACTCCTCTTCAGGCTGACCAGATTCAAGGACCTTCTTTAAATGGGCTTGTGCTAGTTTCAGTCCAAAATTCCATTTTTATGGAGCTCAGGAGGGCTTGAGTTGCAGCCTGCCAGGGTCCTGGTGACCCACCCCGACCCCCTCCCTGTGCTGGTGCCCTCCTGGAGCTGAGGAGAGGGTGCAGGCCTGGTCCCACCACTTGCTGGTGGGGGCGAAGCTGCCTCCTCCCCTCCTGCTTTTATCATAACACCCCACCTCTGAGAGGGGAAACAATTTGTGGGCTGATTTTTGGTGCTCTCAGAGCCGCTCCTTTTTGAACTCATCCCTTCATTAGTTTCCATGAACACACCCAAATTGCTGCTGCTTGTGAAACAGGGCTGTTGGGGAGGAATGGGCGTCCCATCCAGTCGCTGATTAGCTCGGGAGTCATCCAGGTTCAAAGGCTTGGTGAAGTCAGATGATGGCGGCCTTCCTCCCTCCGGCTTGTCCGGACCGGCGCGCTCTGCCTGGACCTGTGTGCCGCAGTCTGTGGCCCATTTTCGGGCTGGCATAGTCTATGCCATGGCCACCCTGGGGTGGTCCGATGTGCTGTGGCCTGTGGCTGGCGTTTGGGCCAGCAGGCAGAGTCAGGATCATCTAAAACTTGAGCTGCTTGCAGCCAAGATAAAAATACAGCTCTTACGCCATGGAATGTTTGGTGAGGAGTCAACGCTACCCGCACGGCAACCAGATCCCCCTGCCAGCCTTTTAATGGGTGACTCATCTGCTATTTTTATTTTGCTTGTCATTTTTCTGCTGGTAGGATTGTGGTACCTGGTGAACAAGCTGGGTTAGCTTGGGGGTGCATCTTTATCTGCCTCCCCAAGCCCTTTCTAGGCCTTTCGGTGCTGAGCTGCGGCTCTCAGCACATTTTCTCACTGTGAGACCCTCCCCGAGCACCTCACAGGATCTGCTCAGGGGCACAGGAGGGAGGGAGCGTGGAGCCACAGCTGGAGTATGCACTGGGGACCCAGCTGCCCCCCAGCATGCTTGAAGCTCCTCTGAAAAAGACTGAAAGTAACTAAAACCACCCTTAACCCACAGCTGCCCACCTCCCGCCTGTTGGAATCTGGACTTGGTTTCTGCTGAGCTTTTTGCTGGGTTTCTGCTGGGATTTTTTTATTCAGGCCGGGCAGGGAAGCATCTGATTCGAGGAGCCTGGGTCAAACGTTGTCCTCTGTAATCAGAGATCGATGTGTTGCGTAAAAGGAGCGTTTGCCTTTGACGTGCCCTCGGTGAGGGCTCAACCCTTTGCCTGGCGGACCTGCCTGCTTCCCGACACCCCCCAGGAGTGATGAGCTCTGCCAGCACGGCGGGGTCTGGGACTTAAAACCCAGAGAGTGTCCCTGTTGTGTGTGACACCCACCTAGAAACGCGTTACCCCTGCAAAAACCTTGCTGTGAGGAGGAAGGGCAGCACGAGTGACGCTGACTCTCAGGGGGAGAGTCTCTCCTCCTGCCCCAGCGGTCTGGAAGGGCGTTTAATGCCTATTTAGAGTAAAAAGGCAGGTGAGCTTCAGTGTCCTGTCCCCTGCACTGATGCGTTGTCCCTCTGCTATCCATGCTAGGCTTCCCAGCCGTGGGTGTGCTGTGGAAGTGCTGTCAGTCCTTCCTTGCAGGAGCTGGGGCAGTTTCAGGGGCTGGTCTGTTGGGCAAACACAGATTGCACAAAGCCTAAATGAGCCGCAAGGAACGTCCTGACCCAGCAGCAGCAACCACCCCAGGACAGGGTCCCCTTGGGTCCGCCGGGATATTTTGGTCGGCAAAAATATTCGTGCGTTCGCGTGTTCCTCTTTCCTGAGGTCCCTTTAGCAGAAATTGGGCGTTTCTCAGTTATCAGAAAAGCAACATCAGCGTTTAGGATGTGAAACTGCTGGTTGGGGTTATTTCTGCCCTTCCCACAGAAGCCAGATCTCATCCCCCCACCAGTCCCGGTACTACCATCCCTGCCTCGAAGCGCTCTTACCCCTGCCCACCCTGCAGCTGAGAAGAGAGCTGGGCCCCTTCGAAACGTGGCAAATGGGACGGGTTCCTCAAAAGACAAGAAGGTGAGCGGGGACAGAGGTGGCACCGAGGCTCTGGGCTCTCCCTTGTGTGCCTCTGCAGCTGGAGGAGGGACAGAAGCGAAACCAGCCTCCTCCCCGCACCAGCACGTTCCGCAGGGCTCGGCCTCTGCCAGGTGCTTCCTGCCCTCTTTGTTTGCCGACGGGGCGATGGGAAGCCGCCGGTTATTTCGGCTCAGCCGAGGCCAATCAGGCCCTCGCGTGGGTGCAGCCGCGCTCGCCTGTATCTGGGGAGACGCAGCCGGCAGCGCCCAGCCCCAGCCCTGGGAAAAGGGGGAGGCGCGGGCCGCGGGGCTCCCCATCGCCTGCGGTGCTCCGGAGCCCGGATGATCTTGCCAGGATCTACCAGAGCCCTAAAAACTCGCCATCACGTGGCCCGGCAACGGGAAGATGGTTTGCGGGGTTTGGAGGGGTTGGTGCTGCGCCAAGCCCGCGGTGCTTTGGGCTGCAGCCCTCTGGCAGGCTCTGGGGGTGCTGCTGCTCGCACCGGCAATCTCTGGCATGGCCACGGTCCGTACCAGTGAACTCCAGCGCTGCCGGTGTTTGCTGCTGTGGTGGAGCCCCCGCACAAGCTCTGCCTCCAGCTCTGCACCCCGTGGGGCTGAGCCAAGCTCTTTCCCAAGTCCCTCCAGGGATGGGCAGGCATTGAGTCCATGGGCTCCCATTGATTTCTGTCCCTCGGCTGGGATGGCAGAGTGATTCCTGGCCGGGCACTGTGCTCTCTGCCTGCCCTTCCTCCTGACAGACCTTCCTCTCCCTCTCCTTCCCCCATCCATCTCTTTGGCCTCACTTTGCAGCTGCACAGTGGCCATGGCCAGACCTTGAGCTCTCCACAGCCCCGAGTCTCTGCTTGTCCATCTCCAAGCGCCCCAACAGCCTCACACACAGCCGGGGCCCCCAAACCAGCACGAAGCTGAAGACGCCGCTCTGCCGTTCCAATCCGCGCTAAAAACCGAACCGCCCGGTGGAAAAAACCCCCTTCCTTCCTCCCAAAAGGTCACGGGCAGATGCGAGCGCGTGTGCCGCAGCCACCGCACGCCCACTCGCCGCCCCCCTGCGCGGCGCAGGAACCGTCTGGGCGCTCGCAGCTTGCTGTGCTTTGGAGGGACTCCAGCAGCAGATGGGGCAGGCTGCGGCGTTGCTTGATGCTAACTTGAAAGGAAAAAATATTCCCCCCCAAACAACCACAAAACCTGCCGGCAGGCTCAGCCCCAGCCCTGTTCTCTGCTCCCTGCCTGCTCCCTTCCTCCCGTGCCAGCTTTCAGGCAGGAGCGCGCACAGAGCGGGTCCTGGGCAGACCTCTGGTTTGTCACGAACGACAGTGGGGAGTGAAAGGGGGTCCCCAAAGGGGTGGGGGGGCGGGGGGGGGTTCTGCTGCTGGTGCCCTGAAAGTGGGCACATCCCACAGCCCTGGAGAGGTCATCCCGCGTCGAGGTGAGCAGCTCGAATGGGACAAAAGCGGGGTCCGGAGAGGGACAGCCCACCCTGGCCCTGCGATGGGTCCCCACGTCTCCCTGCTCCTGGAGTGTCACCGAGGGGCTCGGGGGTCCTGGGGGCCAACTCGCCGCCAGCTACCACCCTGCTGCAAGCGCCTGGGCGAGGGGCTACGAGGCTGGGATGGTTGGGCAGGGGGAGAGGAGCCGCTTTCAGCTGCTTTTGTGTTTTCCACGGAGGATCCCATGGGGAGAGCCGTCGCCATCCCCATCCCCGGGCCCCTCTGCAGCGGCTGCTCCCCTGCGCTGGGGCCGGCTCCAACGCTCTCATTTACGACCTGTTGGGGGATAAAAGGGGTTTGTTGGTGGCAGCGAGCAACTGGTGTGCGGGGACAACTGCTGCCATCTGTCTGGTGGGGCGATGGCGGGGGGGGGGGGGGGGGCCGTGATGGGGCCAGGGCCAAGCTGGGGCCGGGGTTTTGTTTCTCCTTTCATGCACCACTAAACTTTGCACCTTTTGTTTCCCAGAGAAGGGCTGAGAGCCGGGGAGAAAAGAGGCCTCTGCGCCGCACGGGTCAGGGCAGAGCTCGCTCAGCTTGCCGGGAGGGGGTTTGCGTACGATTCTTATTAAATATTATAATAGTAATTATTGTTATTTAAGGAGTCTGTTGGTGTTGGGCAACGTGGAGCTGAACCTCTTCCATCCTCCCCTTGCTGCACCGCACCCTGCGAGCTCACCAGGCAGAGCGAGGTGCCCCGACATGTCCCTGACATGTCCCTTGCTGCAGCAGGCAGAAGCCACAGCTCCTCATGCTAGTGGGCTGCATCCCTCGGGGACCCAAGGCTGCGTGGTGCCCTGCCACCCCCGAGGGACGCTGTGCCCTCGTCCCCAAGGGACACCGTGGCTCTGTCGCTGAGGGATGCTGTGCCCTCATCCCCAAGGGACACCGTGGCTCTGTCACTGAGGGATGCTGTGCGCCTGTCCCCAAGTGACGCTGTGACCCCCTCCCCGGGAGATCCCATGCCCTGGCAGTGGCAGAGGAGAGAGGGCAGGGCACTGGCAGCTGGGAGGGTGGGAGCAGCCAGCGGCTGCGTTCGCTGCCCCGCGGCCGTTTGTGCTTCCTCGTGGAGCGGTGTCTGTGTCTGGGATGGGAGCGCAGAGCTGGCGGCGGGTTCCAGCCGGGCGTGTGACTCTCACCGGCTGCCTGGGTTTCGTTCAGGGCTTTGAGCCTCTCGCTTTGCTCGTCATCTGCTTTCGCTGAGCCACGACCCTGGGCTCAGCCTGGAGCTGGCAGCTGGAACAAGCCCTGCGTGTCGGGGGGGAGCACGATTCCCAGCTCCGGGGAGTGCCGGAGGAGGGCTCGTGGGGCTTCCCTCTTTGCCGCTCTCCACACCAGTGGCACTGACCCAGGAGCATCTCGTGGGCCACATCCGAGCTTTGGCTGTGGCTACTGCTGCTGTGGAGCAGCCGCTGCCCGCCTCACGTCCCAGCTGGCAGTAAGAAGGCAGAAGGAGAAGGATTTAAGGGTAACACTGGGATCTGCACCCCAGGACCCACCAGCTCGTGTCGGGATGTGTTAGCGCATCCCTCAGGGGGCTGGTACCTGCCCCGGCCCCTCTGCAAGAGCCACTTGTCCCCATGGGTATCCCTGTGCCTGGCGCAGCAGTGCCCGGCCCTGTGGGGAAGGGGCAGCTCTTGGTGTCGCTGCTGGGGGGATGCAACACCCGTGTGAACGCAACACCCGTGTGAACGCAACAGTCGCTCCTTGGGGGAACCTCCGGGAAATGTGTTACTGGGAACCGGCTGGAAGCAACAATATCCCTAAGCCCTGCGCGTCCCCAGCGTTCCCAGCTGCCAGACGAAGGGCGAGGCCCATTTTCCCTCTGACAATGCCCTTTTACCAGGGAGTTTATTTCTATTATAGCACCGGATAAAACAGAAAAGGGGAAGGACGGGGCTGGAGTGGAGCAGCTGCCCTTGCCGACTCGTTCGCGGCTTTGTTGTGAGTTAAAAGGCTGGATCGGGGCTGAGACACCGTCCGTGGTGTCCCTGTGAGGCGCGAGGGCTCGTCACCCCCCTTGCAGCCCCCGTGGGGGGGGACTCTGTGGAGGGACTGGCTGGAATCTGCCTCAGCAAATTCCCCTCTGAGTGGTCAGCGCAGACCGTGGCACCGTTTTGGGGTGCAGCCCCTGCTTAGCCCGGGGACGCAGAGCCTGTCAGGGGTCTCTGCCAGCGTGCAGGGCGCTGAGCTTTCCTTTTTCTCCCTTTTCCCCTTTGGAACAACTTTGGTGATGGGGCTCAGCTCCAGCCTCAAGGCTGTGCTCCTGGATCCTCTGGATGTCTGAGCAATGCACCCCCTCTTAGCGCTGAAAACCTGCTGGGGCAGGGGGAGGGAGGAAAGCAACACTGAGCCTGTCCCCCCCCCCGAAACCCAGACCTCTTGACAGCAAGCCGGCTGGCACAGAAAGCCCCCATGGCCGTGCCAGCCCCCAGCAGCTTTAAGGCTGGCAGCAGCGGCTGCTGGGGAGGGCTGGGGGCCGTGTCAGGGCTGGGGTGCGGGGGCCACGCTGCCTTTTTGAAGCAGAGACAAAGCCTGTCTTGATATTTACGGCACGTGCGGTGGGAGCGTGGGGCGTGCGGGGCTGCGGGACAGATGGTGGGTGAAACAAAAGGGGAGGCAAGAATGGGAGCTGAACAGATTGGGAATTTCCTGCCCGGCCCTCTCCCCCGTGCCCAAACGCTGCTGGGGAGCGGGACCGCCTTTCCCCAGTGGTCCCCCACAAAAGTGGTCGGTCCCTTGGGGGGGACTGAGCCCCACCAGCTGCTCTAGCTCCTGGGCTGTGCATCCTGAAATCCCGAGTAAGTCCCAGACCCCAAAATCCCGAGCACCAGAGTCGCCCTCTCCGTTTTACTCCCGATGTGGAGCTGCGAGAGCAGGACAGCCCTGTTCCTCCAAGCCTCAGTCTGCTTCTCTGTGAAATGGGACCCCAGCTCATCCCCAGGTGATGCCGGCAAGGTGAGGGGTCCTGGTGATCTCCACCGAGGACGTGCCTGGCCCCGCGCCAGCATCTCTTCCCGCTACCTCTGCAGTTTTCTTATCTCTTCCCAGCGACGTCGCAGCTGCTGCGGGCCGGATCCAAGCAGCTTATTAATAATCAACTTTTATCGCTCGTCACATCGTGAGCACGTCTGCAGATGGCCCGGCGCGGCGGTGGCAGCCGTGACCTGGCCACTGATCCTTTTGTCCTCGCAACTCCTCCACTCAGTAAAGGTTTTAGGTGAAGTCTGGGAAGAATTGAGCAAAGGGAAGCACCGAAGGACGTGACACTGGGTTATGTTTCCCTGGGCTGTGACTCACCCAGCTCTGCAAACGCTCACACGCCGAATCTGAAGCGCAGGGACGGTGCTGTGCCGGGAGCTCACGTCCCTTGGCTGAGGGGTGGCTCTGCTCACCCCAGACGCCTCCAGCGACGTGAGGGTCAAACCCATTGTCTGCTGCCTCGCTGCTTTCTCGTGTGTTTCTCCAAAGGGAAATATTTTGATGGGTTGTTTTTAAACGCAAACCCTGCGCTTCCTGGGGAAACATCCTCCTAAAGGGGTGTTTGCAAATGGCCTGGGAAGCGTTTGAGCTGAGGGACGCTGCAAAGGGGAAGAGTAACAGTGAGGAAGGGACGAGAATCTGGGGGAAGAGGCTGGGAAGAAAGGGAGATGAATGTTCAAAGGGTTTCAGGGAAGCTCTGGAGAAATCCTGCCTGCCCCCATGGGAAACCCTGCTGGGAGCTGCTGGTTTTTAGGATCCCATGCAGGGACAGCCCCAGGGCGGGTGCCCAGGTCCGACGTCTGTGGCCTGAGCCCCTTCGGAGTTGTGGGGTGATGGTGGGGGTCAGGGATCTGGCAGGAGCAGCGGGATGTCTTTGACATCCCACCCAAGGAGAATCCTTGGGAGGAGCCCACAGTCCAGATATGACTTGGGGGGAGGGGGGGGCTGCAGCTGCTGGTACCTCCTGCAGCAGCCCCACAAAGCCTCTGTGCTTGGGGCACCCCTCTAGGGGGGCTGGGGAGCGATTTTTTGGTCCGTTTGGGGTTTCCCCCTCCTTTATGCTTCTCTGTGGATCTGGACAAAGCCCTGCACTCCCCCCGCCTCCTCCTCCCCGGTGGGATACAGGCTGCTGGGGCCCCCTGGACCCCACGCCTCCTCCCAGCAACAGGAGGAGGAGGAGGAAGGGGATGATGAGGGGGGCCAAGCCCCCATCCCTGCTATCCCCACCACAACAAGGCAGTGATTGGGCCCCTGTGGACTCTCCCAGGACCAATGGGATCTCCCTCTTTTTTTGGGGGGGAGGGGGGAAAGCAGGGCAGGGGGTTGTACTGACCCTCTGCCCCTTCACCTCCACCCCTAAGGGATGGAGGGTCAGTGCCCCAGCTGGTGTAAATCAGCAATCCCCATTGCCCTGCGTGGATAAAGCAGCTGCTGGAGGGAGCGTTTGGTGGCTGCTCCTCCTGGGTTTTGCTCTGCTGCCATCAGACCCTGCTGCCAGGTCCCCCCATGAGGTGATGGGCTGGGGCATCCCTACAACCACCCCCTGGGCCCCCAACCCCTTGGGCTTCTGCAGGCTGGGGGTGGTTTAGGAAGGAGTGTGAGTGCTCTGAGGCAAAAACCTCGTCCAGGAACAAGGAGTGGTGTGTGCTGGTGCCCGGGCAGCTCCCGAGCATGGGGAGGAGGGTGGTGCTTGGCTGGTTTGTAGATGAAGCCTGCAAATGTCCTCCCCTGCTGCCTTTGAAGAGCGTGGGGAGGTGGTGGGTGCTTGTAGTGCTGTGCCTGGCCTGCTGGGTGCTGCCACAGGGAAGGAGGAGGACGATGGGCTGTGGTGCTTGTCCTGGGGGCTGGTGGCAGAAAGATGGGAGCTGGTCCCAGATGCCAAAAGGCACCTGCATTGGAGCTGACTGGCTCCCTGTCGGGGAGCTCTGGGGCATCCTCCTCCTCCTCTGAGCCTGCTCCCCCATGCTGCCCCGCTGCCAGCCTTGGAGGGAGGGAGCCTGACACAAGCATCGCTCGCCTCTCATATCTCAGAAGCAGGGTCAGGTTTTCCTTCCTCTGAGCTCTTTTTTTCCTGGGGGAGAACTGGGTTTCAGCCCAGCCTTGCCCAAACAAGTACTGACTGTGGTGGGCACCCCTGGGTGCTGCTCTCAGGGGATGTGGCTTTCCCTTTGGGGAGGGAAAGCCAGGGCCAGCCTGGACAGGACCACACTTGACAGGCAACACCAACATCTAGTGACAGCCCTGGGGTCCTCGGCCAGCTGGGCATAGAGTGGGATCCCCTCGGTTTGGGGTCCCTGGTCCTGGTGCCTCCAGGAGGACCATCTCTGCAGGGAACGGGGTTTGGCTGCGGGAGGTGCCACCAGATGAGGATGTGCATGTCCCTGTGCTGCCCTGGGACACAGGAGAAGATGGGGAAGGGGATGGAATGGGGTCATCTTGCCTCTCCTCCTGCTTGGCTTCTTGTCTGGAGTTGGGGGGGGCTGCCCCTGGCCAGGGCCCGGGGCTGTTTGGGGTACCTTCTGCACCCCACGGAGCACCCACGGGCTCTGTCTCCCTGGCTGGCACCAACCCAGCCAGCCCCCAGTGTGCAGGGAGAGGCCAGCGGGCTGGGGAATGGCACTTCTGTGCAACTCCAGATCTGTAAAAATCCTGCCTGTGTGAAATCTTTTTTTTTTTAAGCATCTTCCAGCTTAGCTGTTAAAAATAAGCAGGGCTGAAGAGTGGAGAACATGAAAGCATCTGGAAAATAATGAGCAGAAGCACTGTGGCACCGCCATCCTTTCCTTCTCTCAACTGACACTTTTCCATGTGTATTTTTTCCTTCTATAAATGTCCTTGCACGGACCCCAGCTGGGATGTGCTGGAGCGGCAGCTCCTCGGTGCGGGGAAGGTGGCATAAGCACATGTCGTGTCTGGTGCAACCACTAGACGGCAAATCCAGCCCGGATTGTGGCTGCGGGAAGATCTGGTCTGCAAGAGGGGAGGTTGCAGAGCTCAGAGCAGCCCAGCGGCTCAGACCCTGGTCTCTGCGTTTGGGACTCCTCAGACACGTTTCGTGCAGTTACAGAAAGGGCTTTATTCGTCGGTATGATATCTACAGTTCATGCGTCGGTGATAGTACAGGTTTTTTTGGGTTTTTGTTTCTATAGTGTTAGCATGCAGTTTAAAAGCGGAGGGCCTGGATGACGGCTTCTGCTTCGCAAGTCATCTCCAAAGCTCAGCTGCCCCTTTGGTTTTCTCAAACAAAACCGTCCAAGGAACCAAGTCGGGTGCTTTTGGCGAATTCAAACGTGCTGCGGGGGCAGGTGACACTGCGATTTTTTTTTCCTTTTTTTTTTTTTTTTTTTGGTTTTTTTTTTTGAATTGGGAGACCCTGATTGCCTGAGCAGGGAGGGAGCTGGGAGCCAAGCCGGTGAAGGGGATGGAGCTGGGTGTGCAGGGGCTCCCCAGGCAGCCAGGGGTGATGGCACTGGGAACTGCTCCATCCCTCACCCCTGGCCCTGCCCCGAACCAGTGGTCTGGGAGGAAGATGTGAGACCCCACCTTGGCCACAGCCCACGAACAGGCTGTTTCTCGGGGTGTTTCTCTCTCACCTCAGCAGCTGGCAGCCGCTCGGCAGTGGCAGGAAAGGTTCCTTTCCTTTATCTCTGGAGCAGGAGGCTGGTGGAAGGGGGGAAAATGGAGGGAGAAGAGTGGGTTTGCTCTTCCCCATCCTAGACTGAGGGATGCTGGCAGCCAGGATATCTTTAACCCTTTACTCGTGTAGCTCCCAACCTCCCGGGTGCTCCTCCCAGTGACCGCTGGCCCAGGGGGAGCCATTTGAGAGCTGCTGGTTCGGCAGGACCCACACCTGAACCCCTCCCCGCTGGGCTCGGATGCCCAGGGCCATATTCTGGAGGTGGGATGAGCTTTCCCCCATCCCTGCTGCATCCCACCCAAACCAGGGGAGAAGGTGACTGTGGGTGCAGCGCTTTTTTGGGGCGAGGGGGTGGCTGTGGTGCGGTCGGGGGACACACACCAGTGCCGGGACCTGTCGCACCTTGCGTGACCGGAGAGCCGGGAAGAGGGAACGTTTGGGGACGAACGGCTCCTGCCCACCTGCATGGGCTGATGTTGGAGCACCCTTGTTGCGCTACTGCGGAAGCCAAGTCAGGCTGTCAAGCTGCATTAAAATGGGAGTGAGCATCTCCCCAGGAACGGGGGAGCCAAGTCCTCAGGATGGGGAGGGGGGGGGCCAGGCTAGATCTCGATGATGGTGGCGCGCCGCAGGCACAGCGGGGCGTCAGGGGGCACCGCGTTTCGCTTGATCTCATTCCCATCCAGCCGCAGGACCTGGAGCCTGGAGTAGTTCATGACGTCCACCACGGTGCAGAAGCTGCTGATGGAGAACTCTGTGGGGGGGGGAGAGGAGGCGGAGAGCTGAGCACCGGCTTCGACCCCGGCTCTAACCTTTGTGATGTGACTGATCTTTGGGGAGCGGTGTGAGAAACGGCAAAGGGGGGGGGCTGCTCTGGAGGTGGGTCTGAGGGTACCGACCTCTGAGAGCGAGTGGGCAGGATAAAAAAGGAAAGCCCCCCTCAGTCATCAATTGTTCCTGCAAATTCGGACTCGACACCCTTCCCTCTTAAGCTAAAAGGGTAATTGGTGCTCCTGGCGGCAGTCAGGAGCCTGGGAGTTTGTGCCTGTTGGAGGGTTTGGCAGCGGTGGCAGCGCCTGCCGTCTGCTGCCTTTGCCCAGCCTGGCTGGAGCGCCCATAGGAAAAAAGCCGGGAGGAGTCAGAGGAAAAAAAACCGCTGCTTTTTGTTGGGAATTGCCTTTGCAGCCTCTTTTGCGAGGCTTCATATGCTGCAGCCTCCAGCCGCTGACTCCCCCCGGCCACCACGGGACCACTCAGGCAGTGTGTCCAGGAGGGAGGACATCCCTGTCCCCATCCCATCCCCGCAGACATCCCTTCTCCGGTCACTTGCCACCCTGCCAGCACCGGGCAGGGACACTCCAGCCCGGGCTGGGTTTAGAGGGAGGAAACAGAACAAACTTAAAAAATTTTGTGCAGGATTTGGGAGAGAAGCCACCGACTAGAGGGCAGCAAAGCTCCAGGCCGGGATGCTGCTGGGGAAGGCAGCGGGGTGCTGGGGGACCCCTGCACCCCAAACCGGGGTGTTTTTTTTTTTGGGAGGGGGGGCTGCAAGCCCTGTGGTGTGCAGGGAGGCAAGCGGGGAACCTCCCGGTGTGGCTGGAGGGGCACGACCCCTGCCTTGATGCCCCATGGGGTGGGATGCGTCCCCCCTAAAGAGGTTGGGGCTGCGCCCCTGGCCCCGCAGCCCCTCGCTCCTGGGGATGCTCTAAAGGTCAGCGGCAAAACCTGCAGCTGGAGGGGAAAAAACCGCTGGGAAGCCTGAACGGCTCCGCGGTGGTTTCGTGGCATTTGTGGGCAGACGTGAACAGCTACAAATTTTGAAAGCAAACATTCAGGAATCTGTTCTTGTTTTTGTGTTTCTGGCGGTTCCCCGGTGCGGGGTCGTGTGTTTCCTCTGCAACAGCCGATGGCTGCACCGCCGCAGCCCCGTCCCCGTCCCAGGCTTGCTCAGGGGGTCCAGCACCGCTCTGCCAGGCTCCTGCCCTCGGGGCCTGGCAGGTGAGAGGAGCAAGCCTGGATTTTTCCAGGAGATTGCTTGGGTTTCTGTGTTTTATTTTTTTCCCCCCCTAGCTTATTTTTATAAATAGCAGCCCCAGAACAATCTGTTCCTTTTATTTATTTGTGTATTAAGTGGAGTGAATTTTTGTCCTGGCAGAAGATGCTGCGTTGATGGCTCTCATAACCAAGAGCTCCCGTCTGTCCCAGCCCTGGCAAGGATGTGCCCCTCGGCTGCAAACCACCACCCCGGTGAGAGCTTTGGGGCCATGGGCTGTGCTGGTGCCCTGCAGGGCGGGGAGGGAGGTGGGCAGAAGGGGCTGGAGAAAGGGGCTGCGCTGGTCCCGAGTGCTGCGGGCACTTCAGGGTATGTCCCTGTCCCCTGTGTTAGCGCCGGCCAGGGCAACGTGTGTTCCCACATGCTGTGGCTGTGGGGACCCCCCACCTCTGTGCACCCTGTCGGTGACCCCCCCAGCCTGGTGCAATGCCGGACTGAAGCCGTAGTCCCCTCCCCAGGTTGTGCGTCAGCTTCAATCCACAGCTGGTTCCTGGTGTGTCTCACCAGAAGATGCTCAGGCTTCTGCTAAACACCCAGCAAAACCAGTGCAATGGCTCCGTGGATCACACGGGAGCGTTCAGAGCTGGGAGCCTCTTGGCTCCAGGTGTGCTGGGACACAACGGGCTCCATTCCTGCCTTGCTGAGGGCCACCTAGAGGTCTCCCAAATAAATTCCAGCTTCCTGCTCAGACCATTACCCCAGGCAGTCCCTCAAAGGGAGGCACAGGTTCTGCAGCCCCTCACCTCCCCACCCCTCTATTGCACCACCGTCCCCTGCACCACCGCGCGTCGGCTGACGCGTTTCTGCTCACCGTTGATTTGGTTCCCTTGAAGGTAGAGGTTCTCGAGGTTGGTGCTGACCCGGGGGATCTTCTGGAGCCTGTTGTAAGAGAGGTCCAGCTCGAGGATGCTGCTGCTGTTGAAAGTGTTGGTGGAGAGACCTTGGTTTGTCAGGCTGTTGTGGGACATCCGTACATAGAGCAGCTTGGGAGAGACCTTGAAGTAGTCATCAGGAATGGTGTTGATGTAGTTGTACTCTAGGTAGAGCTGTTCCAAGGCCATCGGGAGCCCATCTGGGACTTTCCTGAGGTGGTTGTAGCTCAGATCAGCAAGGATCAAGGACTTGAGCCCTTTGAGAGATGCTCCCATCTCAAAAATGTAGTTGTGGCTGAGGTACAGGGCTGTGAGGTTCTCCAGACCCTCCAGAGCGTTGGAGGGGACCTTGGAGATCTGATTGTAAGACAAGTGGAGCTCCCTCAGCGACCGGGGCAAGGGGCTGGGCATCTTGGTTAGGTTGTTGTTGTTCATGTACAACCTCTCCAGGTTTTTGAGCTTGGCAAAGACCCTCTTGCCCATCTTCTCACTGGTGATCTGGTTGTTGTGCAGTGCGAGCCATTCCAGCTCCGTGGCGTTGTCGAAAGCCCCCTCTTGGATGGTGGTGATCTGGTTGTTCTGGAAGTAGACGTATTTCATCCGGGAAGGCACAAAGGGCAGGTACCTCAGGTTGCGAGTGTCGCAGTACATGGCTGAGGAGAAGTTAGGGGGGCAATCACACTCTTGGGGACATTGCCAGGATGGGGCTTGCTGAGGTTCGGGGCCAGGCTCTGCCTCCGTGTCCGGAGCTGGGAGGTAAGAGTACACATACGGGGTGTTCTCATCCTCGTAGTAGGGCATGTAGTTGTAGGAGGACATACGGGACTGCCTCATGTAGTACTGTAACCAAGCCATGTCTTCTTCTTCATTGTACTGGCCCAGGGAGGCTCCGCAGAGCCCGGCGACGATCAGGATGGTGGCCCAACGCATGGTGCTGATGCTGGAGGGACCTGGGAGAAATGAGGGGGAAACCATCAGCAGTGTCAGGTCTGATGTAAGGGCTAGAGGCAGGCGAGCTGCCCCCCGTAACCTGGGAATCCAGCGGTTCCCAGGGTTGGTGGCACTTGACAGCAGAGCTGGGGAACCAGGGGACCTGAGTGAATCCTACCCAAAGCGATGTGACTGCAGACATGTCCTCTGTTTGCAGTTACCCTATCTTCCCCCTTTGCATCTCAGGCCTGTTAGAAACATCTATCCCAGTGGATATTTGCTGGCAAAATCTGTACTTATGGGTATTCCTGTTACAGCTGAGCAGAGGATGGAGGTACAGGGCACGTGGCCACGCAGCTCTGCTCAGAGGGGTCCAGGATTCGCCTGCGCTGGCTCTGCACGAGAGGGAGGACAAGGGACTCGGCCACTCCGTGGCCAAGCAGAGGAGAGCGGTAGCTGCGAGAACAGGTTGATGGAGCTCAAGGCATGTTTCGATGGAGCTATATTTATGCCACACTCGCTGGTGACATGATTTGCTGTGGGCTTCATCCAGCTCTCCCTTCCCCCACAGAAACGCAAGGATGCTCGTGCTGCTCGGGACTGATGTAAATCCTGGTAAACAAGTTCTGGCTTATTTTTGAAACGAAACCGCTTTCGAGCTTAGATTTCCCAAGCTGAGCCCCGACACAAAAAGGGGCAGAATCCACCAGCCCCTCGAGGCCAGCGTGACCAGGGGGAGAGAGGCAGCCATCCCCAGACCTGGTGCTTGGACCCTGCTTGGTGACATTCAGCCTGCTGAGGGCTGCCATCCAGAAGAGAGCAGGGCTGAGGGCTCGGAGCAAGGCAAACCCATCCCCGAGCTGCTTGGCGTGACCTTCGCAGCCGCCCAGGGTGGTGTGCCGGCGCGCCGCGGCGCTGGTGGCAGGAGGACTCCAGCTATGGCTGTTCATGTTCATCCTGCCTGCGGGCTCGAGGAGCTCCACAGAGCGGCCTGGAGCGAGGCAGCTTGAAATGCCTCCAGGAATACTCGGGGCTGTGCTGCGCGGAGAGGGAGAGGAGTCGCTCCTGCCTGCTGGCTCCTATATACGTGGCTGGGAGCGCCGAGCTCTGGGGCTGCCGGTGCATCGCTGCCAGCTCCGCTCCGGCCGCCGCGAGCGTGGGCAACGTGCGAGCACGGGCCAAGGTCCCTCCTCGCCGTGCCGGGGGGGCGGCCGTGGGGTCGCCCGATGAAACCCCACGCCGCGGCGAGGAGGGGATCTCGCCCCGCGGACAAAGAGGGCACAGTTTGCTCCCTGCCACCGGGGCACCCTGGCAGGCTGCTGGCGCTGGAAGAAGAGAGGGATTGAGAGGGCGGTGGGCGGGCATGGCTCCCTCGCTTCCTCCTGCTCCCCCTCTTTCCCTCTCCGTGGGCTGGGGTGGCAGAGGGGCAGAGGAGACGTGGTCCTCCGGGATGCTGTGTGCAACGGGGGAGCTTGGCAGTCGCAGAGGAGTTTCTTCTCCTCCTCCCTCCTGCTCCAGGGCACTCTGCCTGCTGAAATACCACAGCCGCCTTGCTCCGCGCAGGGGCTTCTCCACCCACGCAGAGCCCCTTGGCAGGACCAATCCATGGGGTCTCTCCACCTTTTCTAGTGCCCCCCTTCAACATACTGGTAAGCCCAGAGCCTGCCCTCAGCAGACACCGCTGCCCCCCACTTCATGTGAAGGGTTTTGCTTCCCCTCCTCAGTGGGCTTTCAGCCCTGTTTTTGGGGTGGGATCTGAGCTGAGTGGGCTCACAGCAAGATCTGTGTTATCTCCTGGTGCCCATGCTCCCGTGCCAGAGGCTGTCGGGCTAACGGGGTCAGCTCCCCACCCCGAGAGGGAGCAGGTTTTGGAGCAAGGGGCTTCACGGTCCATGGCCACCCATGGACTTGGCCCACTGCTGCTGTGCCAGGCATGAAACCAGCTCCCCCTTCCCTTGCACCCCAGCAGAGGGGACAGTCAGAGCTGTGCCGGGCAGGGGGGCAGCGAGCAGGCAGTGCCCACACCTCAGTGTCGATGGCAGTTGGTGTCCAGCTCCTGGCCAAGTGGGCAAGGAGCTGCCAGAAGGGCAAGAGACGTGGGTAGCAGGAGAGGGCTTCTTTCCCGGCCACGGCGGCTCGGGAGCGCTGGCGTTCGAGCTGTGCCACCCGTGTCGCTGGCATGTGCTTCGCGTGGCAGCCGCCCGCCCGCCGAGGCGAGGGTATGGAAATCAGGCTTAAAAAAAAAAAAAAAAAAAATCATAATAAATATAGAGATGGACTTACCAAGCTAAGAGCCTCCTTCCCAAAGCCTCGCTGCTCTTCTCTGGGATCTCCCGTGTGTCAAGCAGCATGTGAGTCTGTCTCCCGATTTGCAAAGGCTGGTGCCCGCCCTAGATCCCAGATCAAATATTGTGCTTGCAGGTCACGGGCTCGGCAGGTTTTTTTGGGGAGTGACCTCCCAGAAGCAACCAGTTTGCAGGAGAGACTGAAGAGACCCTAATGCTGCCTGGCGTTATAAATAACCTGCTTTTTCTTTCCTCTCTCTCTCTCTCTCTCTCTCTCTCTCTCTCTCTCTCTCTCTCCCGTCTTTTCTCATAGGAGTGTTGGCACTTCTCAGGCTCTCTCTGTTTAACAAGTTAGTGGAATCGGGGATGTTGTTTTTAAAAGGGCTGTTGTTAGGTCTCCTGTGTTTCTCATCAGGAGGCCTCTGGCCAGATTAAAAAATATCTGATTTTGAGGCGCTGAGGATGTGATTCTTAGGGTGATGTGAGAAAGTATCTTTAACTTTTGCAGTACCAGGGGAAGGGACGTTAGTGCCTGCTCCGACTGCAGCCTGGGCTTCTTCCCCAGGAAGCCTCAGTTTATGCAGCCCTGCTATTAAATATTTAGGATAAACATTTCCATGAACGATAAGGCTGCAGCATCCAAGGTAAATAAGTTGCCTACCAAAGGGCCACTGTGACAGCAGGAATTTGTCTTCAGCTTGGCAGGAGAGAGATGCCAAGCTGGCATTTCTGTAGACTGTGCCCCATCTGCCTGGGATGCAGGATAGCCCCCTACAAAGCTGACCCCGGGCTTGGGGCAGGGGCATGGGGCAGGGGAGTGGGTGCTGAGGGTGACCCGGGGTTGGGCAGAGACACGAGACTCACAGCTCTCCCCGCCGCAAGGCTCATTGCCTCCCAGTGCCAGCCTTGCCCCGGGGGGGTCCTGCAAAGTGGGAGAGCAGAAGGCGCTGTCGCAGCTCCCCCCCCTCCAGTCCCCATCCTGCTTCTCTGTGCACTCCAGCTTTGGACACAGCTCTTCCAGGGCTGTCGAGCATTTCCTCCAGCAAGGAGAGGAAAGGAGGAGCCCTGACCGCCCATCACCATCCCATGCCGGGCTCCAGCAACACGCCCAGGTCCTCCCAGGAGCCTGGAATTACTTAGTGAAGCTCAGCAGGTGCCAGACGCCCTTCGGCTTTGCTTTCCCCTTGCTCTCCCGTTGAAACTTCCCAGCCAAAACATCCTCTTCCCCTGGGGAGCCTTGCAAAGATCCTTATCGCTCCAAAGGCCCTTGTTGCAAGGAGGAGGAGGAATGTGCAGGGTGGTTGGCTGCCGGGGTTGCGAGGGACACGCTGTACAGTGGGGACGTTGCCAGAAAGAAGGTCTATTTGGGAAGGAAGAGTGTGCCTGGAAAGCACAGCTCGCTGCGCCGCAGCACGGGGCCGGGATCTGCAAGGAGAGAGGGAGGATTCAGAGAAAGCCTTGCCTTCGAGTGGGAAAGGAGGACGGGGGGGGGGGGGGTGGGTGGGTGTGTTTGTGCTGCTTAAAAAGAGGTAAAACCCTTGTAGAGTGGGGTGGGGGCTTCCATCCACCTGGCAGCACCTCTCCTCGCCCGTCGAGCTTTGCCGTGGCAGCTTGCAGCGGCGCGGGGCAGCCGGAGAAGGGCTCTCACCACGGGCACGGAGGTGGTTTGAAACTCTGGGCTGATGCAGAGAATGACCCCGCTTGGAGGGATTTGTTCCCGCTGCCAGGGAGCTCTGTTCCAGGGAAAATGGTGGGGAGGGTAGTGGCAGCCAGTAACATCTGCTGCTCGGCTCTCGGATGGTGTCAACCAACGTCACATCTCTGGCAGCTCGAGGTGTCCTGGTGGCCAACAGCTCGGAGGCTTTCGCGGGGCTTTGGATGTTTTTCTGGAAAAGCAAATTGTCCCCAGCTAGGTTAGATAAAGAGCGTGGCCTCCCCATCTTCTGAAAGTTAAAAATATTCGTGGCCCGGGACGTGCACCCTTTGGGGGAGGCTGGAGTCGGGCACCTGCTGTGCTGGGCGCTGGGGGCTGGTGGTCCCCTGGGGGATGCTGAGGAGCCCTCCCCACATGAGCTGGCTCTGAATGGTGCCATTCCCCATGCCCGCATCCCCCTTTCCCAGCCTAAACCAGAACCTAACGACGTGCTTCAGCTCAGTTGGTATGTTCCCCACAGTTACCAGCACTTTCTGTTGAATCTCATCCTGACCAGTTTAGGACCGTATCTCAGAGAAGTGAAAATTTACCATCTAAAGAATGACACATGCCTTCTTTTCTCCATCCAACCTTGAAATCTCATGCTCCAGGTGGCCAGCCGCTCCCAAGCTGCTAGCAGGGCTCTCTTGCTTAGTCCATTTGCCCAGCATGACGTGGGTGTTGGTGAGACCCCAATGCTACTGCTCTTTTCAGGCCAGTACAGAACAGATCCTCTCAGTTCCCAAGGGACTTCCATGAAGCTTTTTTAACATCTCCTCCTATAAACACCTCTTCCCTATTGCTGACGGTTCAAAGAAAGCCCTGAACTGGTGACAGGAGCTGGGAACATGCTGTCCTGCTTGCTCCAAGCCAATGGTCCCTATCGCTGCATAATCTCATCCGGAGCAACTCCAACGGTTGCAGTCTGCGTCTCATCAGCGCCAGACAGATGCCTGTATTGGTTTGCTTTGGTTTTCTAAACCAAACTGATGTGAACAGTGTCTATTTTGGTTGGGTTCGTTCCAGTTGTTTGGATCGAACGGTCTTGGGCTTTGTGTTCGAAACCACTGAATCTGGCCCGCGTTTGCCTTTAATTTGCAAATCCTGCGCTTGGAGCCGGGGGTGCTGTCTTCTCCGCAGATGGATGCGGGTTTGTCAGGATGCTTTTGGCACGGGGGACCGAATGCTGCACAGCATAACAAAGAAACAAAACTCTCTGACGCTCCTGCTAAGGCTAAAGCTCATTCTGCCTGGCTGAAGGGAGGACTACTAAACCTACCATTGGGCATCCAAAAACAGCCACTGTCAGAAGCACAGCTACTTCTGAGCAGCTTCCCTTTTTACTCATGGAAATGTTATTATTTCTGCCTCTTCCACATTTCCAAGAAGTTTCAGCTCTGCCTGGAGCTGTTGGCTGCTCTGTCCTCCCACTCACGCTACTTTCTTTAATTTTCACGTTCCTCCCTATCCTGGGAGGGGGTTACCAGTCCCACTGGGCTCAGGGTGCTGGTGTAACGATGTCTCCGTGCCCTGCCCTGGCTGCCTGGCAGCTTCTGCAGGTCACCTCCTAGACCTTGTCTTTAAAGGCACATCCCTGAAGGGTCAAGGTCCCAGCTGCTCTTTTAAGGGACTCCAGTGACAAGAATCCGAGCAGAAGCCAAGGAGACCTTGTCCCTAGGCATCTATATCCTTGCTCAGGGAACTTGTGGGGCATCGCTTGCAGAGCCTGCATGGTGAAGGGATCCATGAAGCCACCATCCAGAGCCCCTTCTTTGCATCAAGCCTCCTGACAAGGCTCGTGCTACAAACACCTGAGCAGAAAGGCTTTGGAGCCAAGTGCCTGGAGGTCCATGGCTCCCAGGTTTGCGTGGTCTTTCTGGATGTTTGCAACCTAAACCTCTTCTTCCTCGCTAGTCCTGGCTCTTTCAAGCCTTTGTAAAAGGCAGAGAGGCTCCTCCTGCGGGCACTGGCAGCGAGTGCTCTTCTCCAGGTACCTCCCCATCACTCCATCCCTCTGTGCCAGGCAGGGAACCCTCTCCTTCCTCTAACCATGCCCTGAAGCGAGAGCACTGGAGTCCGTGGGGTGGCTTGGGCTCCCCTGTGCCTGGGGGAGCAGCCCTGTGGTTTTCAGAGCAGTTCTCATCTCAGATGCCTCTCACCACACCCCCCCCACACACACACACACCCCCCAGGGCTGTGCTGCTCCTTTTAAAAGGGCTTTGCCTGGAAGCCTCCGCCTGATTTCCGAGGATGGCCGAAATAAGAGCAGGCAGTGGAAAGGCAGGCAGGGAAATGAAATCCTTAGGGGGTGCAGGCAGCGGGGGGGGGGGGGAGCCGGGATCATCGGGTCCCTTTGGGCTCAGCCCTGGCTGAGGCGGGTGGAGGGAACACGCTCAACATCTGGCAAATGTCTGCACCGGGCGGCTGCAGCCTCCTCTCCAAAAAGGCAAAGGTCAGCGTGGAAGGGCAGGGCGAACCCTCCCTCGACCTCCCTGCTCACCCCGGCCTCCCTTTTCCCTTTTTTCTTTTTTAGCAATACATTCTTCAGCCCAAACAACATTCTTGAATCAAGATTTGAGGCAATCTGGAGGGAGCCCGTCACTCGGAGACGGCGCGACTTGCCGAGCGAGCCCTGGGGCTCTGCTGGAAACTCTGACATGGGTGCGGGCTGTCGGGGCGATGCTCTTGCCATGGCTCCCGTGTGTCAGCACAGGCACAGCCCGATGCTCCCGGGGCTCCTGGGGTCACCCGATTTCCAGGGGAGGTGCTTCAAAACTTTCCTGGCGTGCAGCAAGCTGCAAGGGGTCAGCCCAGGCTTTCCCCGGCTAGAAATGGGAGGACAGGCAGCCCTTGGTTGGGAATCCTCGCCCTCGGGCTGCTCCCCTCCTCTCCCTCCTGCGGGACACCCGGGGTTGTGAAATCCGTGCCTGGCTGCAGCCCCGCTCGCACCCCACGCCCCAGCCCCAGCTGCTCCGTGCCACGGGGCTCCGAAAACCAGCCTGCACCAGAGAGGTGCCTTGATACCAAAAATAAAGGGGTTGCCAGCTCCTGGCCCCGACCCATGTCCCCTTGCCACTGCTCTGTCCCCTGCCCTGGACGTGCTACGTGTACCCGGTGCCACCCCCAAGTGACACCCGCCTTTGCGCTCCGCAGCCCCCGTCCTCACCCGTCCAAACCGTCGTGGTCCCGCAGCGACCCAGGGCCAGGCTGTGCAGTAGCCACAAGCAGCTACTATTTGCCTCCAGATCTCTTGGGGGGGAGGGGGGAGCGGGCACAGGGGAGGGAGAGCAAACCCCAAATTGCCCCTTACCCTCCTCAGGCGCTGCCTTTGCACGGCCGCCAGCGCTGGGAAGCGCTAGTTTGGCTGGGGAAGGCTTTGCCCCCTCCCACTGTAATTACAGGCTGCCTTTGGGGCCCTGGAGCCTCGTGTAATAACACCCTGGTCTCTCAGGGTCTGTGGGTTATTATGGGGTGGACTCAACCCTCTCAGCACCCAGACCCAGGAATGTCCCTGCAGCCTGTCCCGCAGCTCCCAGCCCCACACAAGTGGCTCTGGATACCCGATGGGCTCAGCGTGCGTGCTCTCATCCCTCTCCCTACAAACCCAAGACACCAGATTTCTCTGTCTACAGGCTCCAGTGCTTCTCCCCTTGCAGCGTGGCTGGTGCCCTGGGCTGTGCTGGGAGAGGACGCCTCAGCACAAAGAGGGTCAGAGCTTATTACAACCACTGTAAAATGTGTTTGAAAAGGTTAAGCACTTAATTTGGAACAGAGCTGGAAACTATGAAGGGTTTCCTCACCCCGTCGCTCCCTCTCCTGTCCCTGGACGTACGCTTTGCGCTGCTAACGTCTCCGTGGCTAACGGAGCTGGTGACGAGCACGCAGTGCAATACCTTTCAGAGCCTCAGAGGAGCCGGGAGAGCGGTTTGCACAAGATTAGTGCAAATCCACTCGGGAGGACAGCTGCAAAGATCACCGAGTCCCATCAGGTGTCACAGGCTCTGCTGCCGCCGTGATTTATTGCCTGCGCCCAGGCTTGTCATGCAGATGTTTGCCCATAGCTGCGTGGGTATCACTCGCTTCTGCTCGTGGGTGTTATTACACGGTGTCGGGACCAAACCTGGCAGGATGCTGACGTCTTCCCAGCTCCGTTTGTGGGACCGCTGTACCTTGATCTGCTGCAGCCCAGCACAGGACCTGCCCCCCCCAGCGTGTTGGGTGCCCAAACCCAGAGCCCCTGCGCTCAGCCATCACAGGGCAGAGCTGCTCCGCTGCGACGTGGCAGCAGCTCCCTGCCCCTTGCTGGACCTTAGGAGGGGACAAGGGCACGGGAACCCCGAGGATATTTGCCTGTGGTGATTTGCTCTGTGCTTTGAGGCTGAGCAAAATGTCCTGCTGGGACCCGGCTGCCTCTCCCCTTCTCTCCCCCCCGTAGCACCAAGGTAGCTCTGAAGGTTGCCAGGTGCTGGCTGCAGCCATCCGAGGAGCAGGAGGAAAAAACGCAGCGTTTCCTTGCTCAGAGCCTTCAATTCATGTTTTCAAAGGCCCTTTGAATCCTTGGCTCCTCTTCGAAGCTTCCCAGCTCTCCTGAACAAACAGCAGGAGGGAACAGGTTCATTCCAGCCCATTGACTGAGGCTCCTGGATGGGGAAAATCTCGCGTCATGTTTCCTACAAGCAAGGAGCCTCGGAGCCCTCTCGCAAAGCACTGAGCCCAAGAGACGCATCTCTGCCTGTCCCCAAAGCTGTCCCTAAACCTGTCTCTCTGCCCCAGGTCTCTCCTCTCCGGCTTTGAGGGCTCGGTGCAGACCTCCTCCTCCTCCTCCAAGGCAAGCTTGGTACCCAAACCTCTCTGCAAACAGGGTTGCAGACACACTGGGAGCCAAATATAAACCCACGTAGAGATTAATAAATTATAACCAGCAGTCGGAGCTGCACCAAGCAGCAAACAGGGAGAGGGTCCTGGTGCACAGAGCTGTGCTTCTGGGGGTCCTCCTGGCTCAGTGGGGACCCTTGGAGAGGAGCAGGGTGAAGGTCCCCCATCCCAGGGTGCCTTTAGAACCACGCATCTATCATTTTGCTGTTAAATGTTGCTAACGCTCTTAAAATGCACGGCCTCGCAGATCTGCTCCCCTGTTGGTGAACTGCAGCCAGCTCTGGGGTAGGGGTGGCAGAGCTGGTGGGCAGAGGAGGGGGAAGCAGGGCCTGATCCTGTCCCCCTCTGCAGCCGGGTGCATCCCCACAGCCCCGTGACGGGCACCGAAGCCCGGCTGTCCCATGGCGCGCTCAGCCCTTCCCCACTGCCTCGTGGTTCCCACCAGCTTCCCAGATCCCCCCCGGCTCTGCGAAGGTCACGGCACTGAACTCCTCTCCCAAATGGTGCGCGGGCTGTTTTTCTCTCTAAAGCATCTGAAATATGAAAGAAAAAAAAAGAAAAGCCAAACATCAGCTGCCTGGGAAACCCATTAGCGTTCCTGCCTGCTCCTGCCACCTGGCTTCCCGCGCTAACACACAAATCGAAACGTCCCGCTGCCCGGAGCCTCTTCACCCTGGCATCCTTTTGCCTGGAGCAGAGCTAAGCCCTGCCAGGGGCCACCGCAACAAACCTCTGCCCTGGCTCCCGTCACCACGCTCGGGCCTTCTTCCGAGCTGCAAACACTCCTCCAGATTAAAGGCAGGCATGATTTTCTTTTTTTTTTTTTTTTTAAAAAAAAAGACCAAAAAAAAAAAAAGCAAAGCTTTGGAGATAAACAGGAGCAAGAAGCAGGGCGTGGGCGTTCGCTGCTTTTGCTGCTGTTCAGCTGCATTGAGTTGTTTGGGGGAAACTTGGGGTCCTGGCAGCGCCTTCGCAATTTAGGGAGATAAAAAGAGCATCTAGAAGGCGGTGGCGTTGGAGGGACAGGAGCATCCCCTTGGGTTTGGGGTGGTGACGCCCCTCTCTGATACGCCCTGGGGCTCTGGGGTGCATCCCTTGTGCCCTGCCCGCCTTTCCCACCCAGAGAGCGTGGGTGCTGGGGTGTGGATAATCCCCTGGGCACGGTGCTGCAACCCCCGTGGAGCTGGGACAGGCAGGGGCCGGGGCGGCGAGGGGCTGCTGGGGGTCCGTGGGCAGACACGGCAGAGCTGGGGGTGGGCTGGGTGCTGCAGAGCTCACGCGGGTGCTGTCAGCCCGTGAGCAATAATTAGCGATGATCAAAGCAGCTTCTTCCCGACAGCCCTGAATACGGATGCTTGGAAATCTGGGCGAGCGTTCGGGCTGTCGACAGGGAGAAAACAACACCCGCTCCTGCCTGCGGGCAGGGGCCTTGGCGGGCAGCTGTCTGCTGGGGTTGGGCTGCTCCCAGGACCCCCAGCGCCAGCGGGTTGGGTTTGGGGGGTCTGGGGGGTGAGCGCCGCCGTGGGCAGAGCTGCGCGTGGGTCGCCGGTGTGCGGGGCATCGTGGGGCTCCGCTCCCCGCCTGGCAGCGACGGGGTCCCCATCGCTGCATCTCTGCAAGTCAAGAAGAGTGAGTTAAGGCGAATAAGGAGTCTGGCAGCTCGTCGGGGACTGGAGCAGGCTGAGAAATGCAACAGCGCAGCGGCTGAGCCACCCCAGCCTGCGCTTTAGTCCCTGCTGCACCAAGCCGGGGCTGTCCCCGCATCCAGAGCACCCCAGTCCTCGCCGCAGGCTCTCGCCTGGGGTTATCCCAGCGGAGTGTGGCGCTGCCCAGAGCTGGCACGAACCCCTCGCCCCCGAGCCAGAGGCTGGCAGGCCTCTGCTCCCCTGCCCCTGCCTGCACCCGCTGCGGGAGGGCTGGATGAGACGTGCCCCGGCCGCGCTACATGCGGTTTGATAAATTCTTGCTTTGTTTTTGTTCGATTTCCCCTGGCCTTCTCCGAGGACAGTGTGTGCGGGCTGATCGGAGCAGGGACGGCTGCCAGCTGCCTCCGCTCCATCGTCCCCAGCACCGGTGGCTTCTCCTCCTGCCCTCGGGGTGCTTGTTCTCGCTGGGAGAAGCTGTTTACAAGACCTGGCTCCTCTCCCCTGCTGCTACTGCTGCCTGCAGCAGCTCTGTGGGTGGATGTGTGAGATGCCCCCACGCTCTGCTCTGCAGAAACGAGCAGGAATCCATGGTGAACCCCTGCCCAGCGCTCCTGGCCTCCTCCCAGCCTCAGCCTGGCAGGCGGAGGCATCCAGAAAAGCCCCGTTCATCCCCAAACCCTCTCCAGCAATTTCCCTGCTCGACCCTGACTCCCTCCACTTGCTTAGGGCTTGTACCTCAGCCGTATCCCCAACTGCATGGCCCCCAGAGCCCCCCCGGGTGGTTTTGTCCCCCCTTCTCCCCTCTGTGCTTCCCTTTGCAATTGTACAATGGAGCACATTGTGCCTGGGAGCCCAGGGACCTCTCCCTGGCTCTCGGGCTCAGTTTTGTCTTGGCTTTCAAAGAGAGAAGGAAACTGCTGCTGAGCTGAGCCCAACCGATGGCCCTGGCTGCTGTGGGACCACGCAGTGGGAGCGAGGAGGACATCTGGTGCCTCGAGCATGGAGGGAAAAGGCTGAACTCAAGCCCCGGGTCCTGTTTTGGGGTGCTCTCTGTGCTCCCACCACGTGCCCCCTTCACTGTTTGCAGGCAACCCTCCTCTCAGCCGCCACACGCAAGGAAGCATCACAAGGTGTCAGGGACACAGGACAGCCACGGGGGCGTGAAAACGCTGGAAATGTTCCTGGATGTCCCTGGGAAGAGCCGGGCTGTGGCAGCTCAGTCCCAAGCGCTGCGTTTGCTGCCCTCCTCGAGAGAGGCGAGGAGAGGAAAGGGGGTGCCCAAAGCGGGGCCGAGATGAATACGAGGCTGAGAGGTAGGTGGGCTGTTAGTCCCCAGGAGTAACCTCAGGGAAAACGGCCCCTGCTATAAGGATTTCCTTCCTTTAGTATTTCGGGGTTTTTTTTTGGAGGTTGCTCCGGCTCCTGCTCTCCCTGTCGCCAGCCAGCTCCCTCCCGGCCAGCACCGCGCTGGAGGGAGGGGTTGGCTGCCTGCGGCTTTCTCCCTTTTCCCTGCAAGACCGAGATGCTGATGTGTAAGCTCTGGGTCTCTTTGGCTCCCCAGGTCCTCCATGGCTGAAGCAGCGGCGGCGGGAAGGAGGCAGCCAGGAGGCCGCCCCTATAGGCACCGCTATACTCCTCCAGGCTCCTGCATATATATTTCCGTTGCTGTCTGCCTGTGCTGGAGCAGGAACGTGCGTCTCCGAAGCAGCGTGGGGGATTAATGGGCTGTAAGGAACAGGGCAGCTCTCGCCGTCCCTGTCCCAGCCGGCAGCGGGTGCAGCCCCAGCACGGCCAAACCCTGAGCCGGCTCCGCTCCAGCAGCTCCTCCGAAACATCCCGGCTCAGAGCAATTTTACAACAAGCCTTCACTTCCAGGGAGCCTGACCTTTTCATTAATAAATCAGCTGTGTTATTGAATGTATGAATAATACATGATCACACCCAGCCCTGCGCTAAGCTCTGTGTGTAAAATTTAATTAATCCTCTCACGTAACGCCCCCGAGGGCCGATGATGAACTGTTACGCACAGCTCGGGCTGCCAGCGGCATCCGGCGATGGCTCCGGAGCATCCCGGCCCCAGCAGCTGCATCCCGCTCACCCCACGGGTGGTTTCTCTCCAGCAATTTTTTTTTGCGATGCTTCTTTCTCTGGGTGTTTTAAAGGGGAAAATTCCCCTTTGCTGTGGAGCTGCTGGAGGAAACCCGGCAGCATCCTTTCACCGAGCGTTTCCTCTGGGAAATAATACCAGTTTTTTCTTTCCCCGACCTTTTCCTGCTGTGGCTGTTAATAATGTGAAATCCTAAGTAAATGTCTCCATTCAGGTGTGTTTGACAGGAAACCATGAGCAAACATTGCCACGGCTGGTACAATCTCCAGGAGACCCCCACGTATTTAAATGGGAATCAGCCCCAAAGATAGCCTTGATCCCAGCAGGGTCCTTCCCTCCAGCTGCCGCATGCGAGGGGTGGGAACGTGTTTGCTCGTTTTTCAACTCAACAAAAGCTTTGACCCCGTGGAAGGTGCCAGGAACAGTGTCAGTTTGACTCCCGGGGGGGGGCTGTGCTGGTTGCTCCCAGGCTTTGCTGCTGCCCACCGCTCCTCTCACTCCCCTCTTTAACCTCGCAAGCGCTGGGGATACGGAGGCGGCTCCTGCAGCGGCTGCCTTGGCTCTGCCCCCCGAGTCAGGGGGCTGGGGGTCTTGCAGGGGAAACCGCAGCAGCCTGGGGTTAATTAGCAAACAGCGTAACGAGGTCTGGTAGTGATTACACGCACCCTTTGCCAGGAAGCAGCTGCAGACTCACGTGGCTGGTGCGTTGCGGGGGGGGACAAGCCCCTTCTGCCCTCCGGCAGACCCCCAGCTCAGCGCCTTGCCCGGCACCCTGCAGCCCAAGCGGGACAGCACCCATTGCCCCACGCCACGGGGCTGCTTGGGGCCACGAGTGGGAGCGGGAGGGTTTGGGTGGGCAGTGCATGCGTGGCTGGGGTTAGGGGGGGGGCTGCATATGTGAGGGAGCCCAGCTTCTGGGGGCTGCAGGGGCACCCAGCCCTGGCTGCACCCCGCGGCTCGCTTTGCTGGGGTGCTGTGCGGTGCTGGAGATGGAAACCAGCTGCCATGCTCTCCCTCTAGTGGACACGGCCCATGGGTAGGTGATGGGGTGAGGGTCCCCACTCAGCTCCTGGTGCTCCCCAACCCCCAGTGCCGGGAGGTGACTGACACGCCGCGGGCTTTTTGGCACAGGGGGCTGCTTGTGCTGTCCCTGCTGCCAGCTGGCGTCGGATCCAACGGTGCGGCTGCGAAAGGATGGAGAGCTTCGCACGCGGCCATCACCGCTGGGAGAAGGGATGGGCGTGTTATGGGGCAGAAAATGGGGTCACACAGGGGCTCTGGGGTGGGTTTCAGAGCTGGTGTGAGCTGGCACCGGTCCCACCGACACCAGGGAAAGCTCTGCTTGCTCCCACCAGCTGAGGAGGCAGCTCCCCGGTCGCTGCCTCTCCCGACACAAGCACGCGGCGTTTCAGCAAATGTGCTGAAAAATAAACACTTTTCCTTATAGCTCCGCATGCACAAATGTTGCCCTTGGCTGCACGCGAGGGGCTGGGCGCTCGGGGACTGAAGGGGCTTTTGTTGGGGAAACGGCTGCGAGAGTAATTTGAAAACTCCTTCTAGGTTTCTCTTCCTGCCTCCTTCTCCCAACCTTTCCCTGGCCGGCAAAGATGCTCCTGGGGGTTTTACAGCTCTGCCCTACGGCTGCAGCCTGCACGGCTCAGGGAGCATCCCCCTTCACTGGGGCAACTGCTGGACCCCAAGCCCCTGCGCTGCAAGCTCCTTCCCAGCTTTTCTCCCCGTTCCCTGCAGGCTACGCACGCCCTGGGCTTCCTCCTCTCTCCCTCCCGTCCCTCCCAATTAAATGTTTCCGAGCGAGGTTGTCTTGAAGTGTCTGCAGCTTCAGAAATCCCTGGCAGGTTGCCTCTGAGGAGCGGTTTCAAAGGCTTTAACCGCTCTCTGATACCGGCTCCGCGCCGCTGCCGGGAGCTGCTGTAGCTCCAGGGTGGCTGCACGCAGCCAGCGGGACCCGGACATGGGGACAGCACAACCCGGGGCACTGCTGGCCCCAGGCTTTTTAAGAAATGCCAGGTCAGGGTCATCAAACCTCCCAGCCCTTTGTGCATGGCTTGAGCTCTGGGTGCGGCTCTCTGCGGACAACTGGAGCCAGCCTGGTATGGAAACATCGCTTGTTTGCATCTGTAGCTACGGCTATTTTCTTCAATAGCCAAGAGCTACGTAAGGAGGGGTTTGATTTCACACGTCGGGACGGTGCTTGACGGAAAGAAACTGGGCAGTAGCTGGGTGGGTGCATGAGCAACACGATGGGGAATGCTCAGCCTTGAATTCGGGAGCTCTGTCTCGGCGTGTGAGGCTCGCGGTTCTCTGGGCCACCGTCTGCCTGCTCAGAGAGGAGCGAAGAGAAATGCAGGTTGTAAAGCTGCTGCTCCGGATGGTGCCTCCTGGGCCCTGGGGACAATCTCCAGCCACGGAGCAGAGGACGGTGTTAGCCCCAGCCACGGCTTGGCAGATGGTCCAAGGAGCCACCAAGCTGGGCACGTCCTGCTGCCCATCCCGGCCGTGGTGGGACAGCTCTGGTGCAGGGTCCGAGGGACACGGGGCAGTGTGACACCATCAGGATGAGGCCCCAGGCTCCCGGGAGGAGGGGGACGGACGCTCCCCGGCACCACCTCCAGATGTGCATTTCATTCTGATTTAATCAGATATTTACTGCGAGACCATAAAGCCGTGAACAGCTCTTGGACGCGTTTCCAGGGCTGTTGCCCAGCCTCTTCCCCTGCAGAGCCACCATCTCCCACCACCAAGCCCTTCCCTTGCTGTTTAATTGCCTTACTTCATCAATGCAAATGAGTTATGAGCCATGAATGATCTTTAATCCTGGTGCACATCCCTGTAAAACATGAAGCTGGAAAAACTCTTCCCCAGCCTTTGGCTGGTTTTCCTTGTGTGTTTGCTGAGGCACACGCTGCTGCCCGCCCCGAGGCAGGCTGTACCTGCCGGGGGTGGTGTCCCTTTGACCGCAGGGTGCCGGCAGACCCACTCATGACGTGCCCTGCGCCGGGGTGGCTGGCAGAGCTCCCCTGGGAGTGTTGGAGGGCACGACTCAGGGCACCAGGTACCCCCGTCAGCTAAAAATCATCAGGGCTTTTCCTCCTGTGCTGTCCTCATAGCAGCATGGTTCTGCCCTCATCTGCCTCCCCACCGATGTCCTCGGCTTGCACACCCGCCCTGAGCCGTGGGTGCTGCACAGTGCATTCCCTGCACTCCTTGCTGGGCATATTTTTAATAACCCTGATCTGTGTATTGCTTCTGTCCTGCACACAGCCCCCGCTCACGTTTGGCAGGTTGGCCAGGCTTGAACACCCCCAACTGTCACCCCCAAGCTGTATCAATATTAATTTCCAGTCCTGCAGGAAACCTACTGAACCCCGGGGTACAGCTGCAAGGGTCAGTCTGTCGGGGGTTTATTGGATGGTTCCTTGTTGTGAATGTCAGGGAGGTTGGTTGTGAAGCATCAATGATGCCCTTGAAGAACAACAACTGGAGATATTAATGTGGTCATCCATCCATCCATCCATCCATCCATCCATCCATCCATCTGTCCATCCATCCATGCATCCATGCATCTGTCCATCCATCCATCCATCCATCCATGCATCCATGCATCCATCCACCCATCCACCCATCCATCCACCCATCCGTCCATCCACCCACCCATCCATCCATCCACCCACCCATCCATCCATCCATCCACCCATCCACCCATCCATCCATCCATCCATCCATCCATCCATCCATCCATCCATCCATCGACCCATCCATCCATCCATCCATCCATCCACCCATCCACCCACCCACCCAGAGACCCCCCCAGCACCCCCTACAACCCCACACGTTCAGAAGGAGGGGACAGGGGCAGGGAGGGAGGCGGATCCACACCGAGACGACGGAGATCTGCGGGATGCGCCTGTCGGGCGCTGCCGATGGGCGAGGGGAGCGAGGGGCTGGGGGGCCGAGCGCGGTGAGGCTGCAGCCGTGCTGCTCACACCAGTGCAGCCGCCGGGGCTGCTGGCAGGGGCTGGGCTGCTGGCGAGACGCAGCTGGATGGCTCCGCTTTTTTCCAGGCCTGTGTCTCAGTTTCTCTTTATTTTATGTGTTTTTATTTCCTATTAAAAGCACGCTGTCTCATTTCCTCCATGAAAAACAAGGCTCTTTCAGCAAGATGAATTCCTCCAGCTCCAGCGAAGCCCAGGTCTGCACCGAAAAATAAACAGGCTGTGCGGGACGCAGCCGCCTTCTCCCCACAGCCCCTGCTGCTGGTGCTGGCATTGGCTCGGGGCAGAGATGCTGAATCCCCCTCCTTGGGGACAGAGGGACGGCGTCTGCTGCACAAATCCTTTGGGCCAGCATCGTTTCCCACCCTGTGCCTCCCCTTCCCTCACTGGAACCTTCTGTGTTTTGAGCAGGGTTTGTTGGCATCTAAAGGAGAAGGAACCAGCTGGTGTGTCCCCTTGCCACGTTGGGAAGATGCAGGAGAGGGCCTGGAGCCCTCTCAGTCCCACCGGCATCTACATCCCTCCACCCGCAGGAGAGACAGATCCTCGGAGGCTACGGGAGCAGCTACCAGAGCATCTGCCTCAGCTGGAAGCAGCGGCGCAGATGCCTTCGAGATGAAAACACTTCCTCTGCCGCTCCACCTCCACCTGACATTTGGGAAAGCAGAGGCTCAGCTCCCTGGAGCTTTCCAGCTCTCTTAACTGGAGCCATTCCGCACGCTGCTCCTCGGGCCCAGAGGCGTCAAGCGGCGGCGTGGGGCAGCGCTGGCTCCGGGAGGGAGCCTGGAGAGGAGCCGTCCCGGGCTGTTGTCCGGGGAACTGGGTGTTTATCCCAGCCAGCAGTGCTGGACCAAGCCTGAGCGGGTTGTCTGCAGCCCAGGATGCGACTGGCCTGCTGGGGGACCTGGCTCCATGGGTGCACTGAGTCGGTGGGTCCTCAGCACCCGTTTCTGATGCCTCTGATGGCTCCCACGGGCTGTGTCACCCACGGGAGAGGTCTCTGGGCGAGGGGTGAGTGCTCTGTGCAGTTGTCCTCTCGCAACAAGCCGGCCCTCGCAGGGGCAGAGCTGCCTGGTGCTGGGGCACAGCCTGGCACAGCCCAGGGTGGTGCCTCCATGGGGGCAGCCCTGCCTACCCTGCCCGCCCCTGCATCAGCTGCAGCTTAGCTCCAACTGAGACCCCCAACGGAGACCCCCAGGGCTGCAGATTTTCGTCATTTTGGGGTTAATATTTTCTTTTTTTTGGCCACGCTGTAATTTAGCACCAACCCTTGTGAGCAGAAGGCAGTCTTTTCAGATGCTGCTGTTGCAGCAGGAAGATGCTGGGGGGGTGATGCCCCCCAGGGCAGTTTCTCTGCCCTCTGTGCTTTGCTCTGGCTCAGCTCCAGCCCGTCCCTCCACAGCAAACACAGTGGTGGGCACAGCCAGAGGACGGCAGCTTCTGGGCAGGCTCCTGACAGCTGATTTTACAGTGCTGGGAGCTCGGCTCAGCCTGCCGTCCGCTTCTGCTTCGATCAAAATGAATGTGCAATATTAAAGTATCAGAGCCGAACTCCCCAGGCAGAGAGAAACAGAAAGACATTTATTTTCCAGCCCTGAGCTATGTATTTATTATGAAATGTTGGTTCTTGCCGGGGTGGAAGATCTGGCAGGGCTCTGCAGCCACAGCTTGCCAGCCATGGTGCACACCAGGACAGGGCAAATGCCTCTGGCCAGATCCTGCCCGTGCCCAGCAACTCGGGAGAGGCTGCAGGCTGAGATGGCCACTGCAGGGACTGTCCCTTAAGAAGGAAAAAGAAATAAGGGAAGAAACGAGATGAGGCTGAGGCATGTTGCTTTGACAACTTCCCAAGGCTTCCTTTGGAGGCCGATGGCCACGAGAACAAACTCTCCCTAGGGATGGGGCTTCCCGTTGCAAGACATGATGCTGGGAGAGAGGAAAGGGGCCAGGGAGGGTAGCAGGGGGCTGGGAAAAGCGGTGTGAGCTGCCAGCACGTCAGGCTGAGGTCTGACCCATCAAAGGAAAGGCACAGCAATACCCAGAGCCGGTATTGCCTGCAAACCCCCCACCTCTGAGCCCTGGGTCTTCCCAAGTGTGGGGTGAGAAGCAGCTGCAACGCCTGAGTGCAAGTGATTGCGTTAACCAGGGAGTTATCAAATACCCCGAGCTGCTGGCAGTTACTTCTGGATGGAGGAAGGAAAGTTTGCACCTTCAGCCAGTGATTCCAGCTGGTTTTCAAGCCTGGGGGAACTGCGGAGGGCACCGGTGGAAGAGCCAGTGAAGGTCACACCACGCTGGGTGCTGGTGCTCTGCTGGAAGCTGAGACCACTCGGGCCCGTGGCGAAAGCCATCAGGTGGGGTTTGGTGTCTTGTACAGAGGTTTTTAGCCGTGGCCGGCAGATGTTTGGGGTTCATGGACTTGAATTTGCTGTGGAAATGTTTGTGTCTTCATCTGCGGATTTTCGGGTCTCTGCGAGTCAGAGCAGATTGAAAGTGCAGGTCCGGTGGTGGTCCATGGGGACTGGCTGTGTTTACTGGGCTCTGGATGGGGGAGGAAATAACACACGCACAAAATCCTCTAAGGATGCAGAACTGGGAGGATTTGCAAATACCAAAGAGGACAGAGAGGTTAGAAAAATCTGCAGGAAACACAAAGGCCCAATTCGGAAAATGCAAAGCAAATCCATCTGGAGGGGACGGGGGAATTGCAGCAGATGCTGTGAGCTTTTTGGGGCAGCGGGTGCGGGAAAGGCATCCAGGAGGTGCCTGCTCAAGTGTCCCTTTCCTTTAGGAAGGGGCTAGAGGGGCTCAGAGGGGCTCTGTCAGCTTTAATCCCTGCTAGCCAGATTGTCCAAACAGCTCAGCTCCCGGCTGAGCAAGCAGCCAGGTTTTTGGCAACGCCTGCGGCTTAGCAAGATCCGAGCTCTCCGTACGACCCACGAGTGGCGGCTGGCAGGAGCCCGTCGAGCTGACCCGGGTCTCTGGCCGCAGCCTTGTGTTCTTGCAGCTGCTTTATCCCACGGGTGCCAGCTGGGATTGCAATCCCCAGGCTGTAAATACTCCCTTCGGCGGCGGGGTGCAGTCCCCGGGCTCCCGTCCCAGTCCCAGGGCCACAACGGCACCTCGCCGGTGCCGCAGGGGTGTAGCGATTGCTGCCCATCGGTCACTGTCCCTCTGCTAAGTCGCTGCAGCTGTCCTGAAGTGCCAAGGCCGTACGAGGGGCAGGGAGGGTGAATAATGGTCACCCAGTGAAGTGCTACAGGGAAATAACCTCAGCTCTTGGCGGTGGGGACTAGCAGGGGGGACCTCGAGCTGACACCCCTGGGCAAAAGCCCAATGAACTTTGGGTGTGTGGGGTGAGGTGCTGCACGGCTTCGCTCCCGTGCTTTGTGATGTGCCACCCTTTCCGCCGCCCTACGAACCCAGCGGGGCTCAGCGCTCCTCCTCCCCAATCCCTTGTGTGCTGCAGAGCCCCCAGTTCACATCCAGAAACCCCTGTCCCTGCTGCTGGTCTGCGAGAGCTTGGGGGGGGGTGGTGGAGATGGTTTAACATCGTGTCTGGGCCATCTCCATCCCTTCAGGCAGCTCCTGGGGAAGCACCCCCCCTCGCGTGGGGCAGCCCAAACGTCACCCAGGGCAGTGGGAACGGGGAAGCTTTGTGCAGTGTGGAGGCTGCAGGAGGATTAAAGGCAGATTGATTGGGCTTTAATAGCTCTGCTGTAAATTCCTTCTTCAAACGCTGTTTGAGAGCAGCGAAACCCCAGTGTTCCCAGAGCTCCCTTGCTTATTAAACAACCTAATGAAGTGATTTGATTAAATGCGGGGAAGTCTTTCTGGCTGCCCTGGTGCTTTGCAGCAACCTGGGATTATTAAAACTGTTACTTGGGAGAAGCCGTGCTTTAAGACGCGCCTTGTTAGCTATAGGCTGGTTCTGATTTTTTGGTGGTGGTTAATTGCTGCGGTGGTTGTTTGGTACTTGGCCTGTGGGAGCCCAGGAGAGCCCCAGGCGTGCGCCTCGATGCCCAGCCGAGGCGACGGGCTCGAAACCAGAGATGCAAAGGGCTGTGCCTCCGCAACCTCTGTAGCTCAGGGGTTAAGTGACTTTGTGGAAAACAAGATCCAGAGCCTGCTGCAGGGTTTCTCCTATAGAACTGCTGCCGTTCGGGCCTGAGCTGCAACCGCAGAGCAGAGAGCGATGGATATATCCCAGGAGGAGCGAGGGAGATGAAAGGAGCGGGGCGACTGCGAAGGCTCTGGCACCAACCACCGCTCTACCTTCGATGGGAAGCAACTGGGATGGGCAGCTGCTGCCAGGGGCTCCTCTAATACCAATAACTATTAGCAACGCTAGTAAAAAATGCTGGTGAGTTTGAGAGAGAAGAGGAGAGTCCAGGCTGCGGAGGGAGAGTGGGAAGGAGCAGCATGAGTAACAGACATAAAAAGAGAGGAGGCAATGTGACCTCTGCAGATACACAAATTACTCAGCTCCTTCTGGCTGCATCAAAGATTTTTCTGACTCACCAGCCTGGGGATTTAACCCCTGGCTCTCGGGCTGAGCTGGCAGACTGCTGCCAGCATGCAGGGAGGCAGCTGCTCCAGCTCCTCACCCGTGTCGGGAGCATGGCAGGGGGCTGCCAGGCGTCCCCCATCCTCTTCAAGGCAAGGAAAGCTCCAGGTGCCCCTCCCCGGGCTTTGGGGGGCATGGTGGGTTTGCATGGGGACCCAGGACTGAAGACATGGAGGGATGAGGTCCCTCCCTTCCAGCCACCTGCAGTGCAGGCTCCCAAATCCTCCAAGTGTGCCTTGTTTACCCCCTCTCCACACTCCCCAGAACTTTGGGAGCTACCGGGAGCTGGCTGGGTCCAGGGGGTGACCAAGAGTCTGTGGGTGTGGGGGTCTGCCTCTCCAGATTGTCCATGCAAAGCTTCAGAAAACCGCTTGGTTTATCCCAACCCCAGCTTCATCTTCCACATCCCTGGCCCCGCTGGGGATGGAGGGCTCAGGTAGAGCCTCCAGACAGCTCCTGTCCTGCCCTGTTCTCCCTCCTTTGAAGAGGTTAAACCCTCCCAGGCTCGGGGCTGTTGCTGCCTTACACCCGTCTGGAGGAATAATTGGAACCAGGTTGAGCAGAGCTACTTGGTTGGAGAGTGTCTGAATTGCTTTGCCCCTCGTTGAACCCGAAAAAAAAAGGAAGAAAGAGCCTGAGATGCTGATGGGCATCAGAGCCCCTGTTCTGAGGGCAGGAAGGGCAGGTCCAGAGGGACACCAGCCTAGGAAACTTTCTGCTCCCTCTCACCCCAGATCACCTGGAAAAATACGAAAGGAAAGAGGAGAAAGATATTCCAGCAAACAGCTGCAGGAGGCAACGTAAAGGCTGTGCCCGTGGAGCTGTGCCAGGGGTGGCTGGAAAGGACTGGGAGCGAGTGGTGAGAGATGGGGTGATAAGGGATGGAGCTGGGCTAGGTGGAAAATACAGGAGGAACTTGATTTATTTGCTGTTTCCCCTCATCTCCTTTGCTTCCAATTTTCATCATGGTGTGTGGGGAGTTTATCTTGTGCAATGGCTGGACCGGCTCCACGCAGAAACGGACTCGGAGCAAAACTGTCACCAGCAAAACAAACCTGGAGCCCGACCTGGGCTGTGATTGATAATCTCGACTATCGGGGCCTCTGGAGTTTGTTTAAACCAAGCTGGGATTTTCACCAAGACAACTTGCATGATGAGATTTCCTGTGCTGCCAGGAGAGGCAGAAACCTCGTCACAGCAGCCTCTCCTGGTGTGTTGCCTTTTCCATTTCTGGGCCTTGGTTGATCCCTGTTTAAAAGAAGCGACTGAGAGCAGTGGCTGGAGCTGGACAGGACCAGGGGTTTCAGTTTTACTGGAAAGGCCCCATATTCTGCTTTATTTCCACTCCAAAATAATGCAAAAACAAAAACAAGACCTTTCCCGTAAAACAGAACTGTTGGAAAAGAAATCTCCCTTGGAGTTGAAGGAAAATTTTTTTTTTTAATACAATCAAAATATTTCACTCCTATTTTTATCTTCAGTAAAGCCCTTAGTGGGAAATGGAGACTGTTTTCAGGGATGCGATTTCACCTGCACTTGATAGTTTTTGCAGCGCTCTGCTCCCCGGGGCGATGTGTGCTGGGAGCTGCGGGGTCTCGGGGCGCCTGGCCAACCTCTGTCCCCTGAAGCTGCTGCCCCATTTCGAGGCCAAGGCTGGGGCTGAAGGAAGGGAGCCAAGCGACGTCACCCAGCACCTCTTCCCACTTTCCCCCCTTTGCTGCCAGAGCGCTGCCAGCTCATGCCCCCAGAATGGGAGCCCCAGCACCCCAGACCTGAAGGTGACACTCCTGGTGCTGCTCCTTCTGCACAGGAGATGCTGAACGCCCCATCTAGGGTGAAATTAAGTGCTCACCTCCCCTTGCGAGCGGCTGAACAGATTTCTGCTCCATCCCTTTGCACAATGGAGCCTCAGATATTTGGGTGATGAATGGCCAGGCAAAGCCAGGGGAAGGGCTGGGTGATGAGTCCATGTTTTGGATGATTCCCAGCTCTACCAAGGTTGGGGATGATCCCAGCCTAATTACAGCCCTGCTCTTCCCCAGGGTGGAGGGAAAGTGTTTATGGGGAGGGGGGGTGTGAGGATACAGCCCTTGGAGAACCGCTCCTGGAATGGGTTTTGGAACTCTGATGCTTGCCTGCTCCATAGCTGACCCATGTGCAGAGCCTGCGAGGAAGAGTTAACTCTTCCCTGCAAGCACTGTGCATCCTGCTGCATGGGAGGGGAGAGGGCTGGATTCACCCCCTGCCCCTGGCTGGACACCCCGGGTGCTCAGGCATGGCCAAGAATGGAATAACTAGGCTCAGGGAAGGGTTTGCTTGAAGGGAAGGGGGGAAAACCCCACCGGGCGTTTCCTGGGGAAGGAAGAGACCTGATTCCTGTGGGATCATTGTTCCTTGAAAGAGGCCAAGAGGAGAAAATGGAGCACTTGCTTGCAGAGGAGAAAGGATGCTGGGCAGGGCAGATTGGTTTTGGTTTCATGGTGAGGGCAAGGGAGGCAGAAAGGGTCAGGGACATGCCACTGCAGCCTAAATGTGTCCAAGTAGCCCCAACACCATGGCTGTGGGTCTGGAGGGAGCGGGGCTGGTAACTCAGCAGGAGGGACGAGGGCAGACCCTGGGGGATGAGGATGTCCAGATGTGGGGAAGCATGGATGGAACTCGGTGGGGTGGGATGCTGCCCGGGACAGGGACAGGCAGCTCTGCCAGGCGGGCAGGACGTGGGCAGCCAGGGTCTGTGACACAGGACCCGGGTGAGGAGCTGCGGAGGGATGGGTGCCTGCAGGGGTCTGGCACAAAGGTTAGGGGAGAGATGGATTAAGTCAAAGCCCCTGGCAGCTCTTAGCAGTTAGAAAAATGAGCTGAATTTGTAGCTGTAATTTTTGGAGCAGTTTCTGAGTATCTCTGGGGTTTTCAGAGAGGCCTGTTTTCTACTCACGTGCTGCCAAGCAATGTAGGCAAATCTGCACAGGGTGTAATGTGCAATAATGTAATGGGGCCACAGAGATTATTCCCCGGATCAGGCCAGTGCATTCATCATCCCAGGTCCCTCCAGCCCATCTGTGCTCTCCGGTTTCTCCTCACCGTCACACACGGAGGAGGACACCAGCACGGGGACCTGCTGCTTTGTGCTGGGGTGAGGGAAACCACCAGCCAGGAAAACTCCTTCACTCTGCTCCAAAAACCAAGCGCCACGTGCTTGGTGCGATCTCCATGTAGGAGATCTTCCCATCCGAGGTGTACGGCTCTGTCTCCAGCTCGGGATGCCTCAGATGCTTTTAGCAGCTGTGGCTGAAATGCTTTTGGAGGTGACTGTCCCCAGGCTTTCCTGGGGACAGCTGAGTGGGTGAGAGGCTTACTGTAAGAACTCCTATGGCTGAAGGGACATGGTTGTGTTTCCATCGGGATAATGCACTATTTTATTACCTTGCTGTGGAATTTTCTTCATGATGCTTTACTCTTACACAGGGGAATATTTATTGATACAAAAGAGCTCTGACAGGATTACTCTGACCTTGCCGTCTCCTGCTGGTCAGGACAGGACTGATTTTACCGTAGAGGTCCGTTAGCCCTAAATCATCCCAATTAATTTCTCCAAGTGGGAGCAGCTCCAGGGACCCAGCCCCCCAGGGCTGTGCTGTGTCCCCTGCCCAGGGAGCGCAGGGGGAGCAGTCGGGCTCCCGAGGCAGCGGATGTCATGCGAGGAAAGTGTCCGGCTGGCTCCTGCCTTTGGAGAGGAAAAATACTGGACCAGAAGGAGGAGGAGGCAAGGGTGAAGGCCAAACCAAGGGAGGACTAGACACGACTCAGGTGTTTCCATTGCGAACAGCCCAGACAGTGCGAGGGAGGTGACGGAGGCCATCGGCTTGGGGCATGGCTGCAGTGGCCGGGCAACCGGCGGGCTCGGGGGGCACCTGCATGGTGGGCACCCCCTGCTTCCACCCCAGCGGGGGCTCCCCAGGGGCACAGCAAGCCCTGGCCAGCAGTGACAGACATTGGTCCCCCAGGAAGGCAGGGCAGATGTCCACAGCAGCTTGGGGATTCATTTCTTCCGTGTCCCCAACACCTCGCAGATTGCCCAGGTCTTGGTCTTCATTGACTCCTGCCACACCAATGTCCCCAGTCTCCCTAAGTGTGGGCAGTTCTTTGTGTATTTTGTTATGTATTTATTTAAAACCCTACTAAACCCTTGGCCTGAGCGGCATCTTGTGGTGATGGGTCCCACCGCCTAATTGTACGTTCGCCTCGAAATATTTGCTTTCATGGTTTCCAGTGCGCTTCATTCATAGTTTCATTGAATCACCCCCTTGTTCTTTTAACCAACACTGGCAGCTCTTCCCACTGCTGAGCTGACACCAAGAACCCTTCCACCATCGAAAGTGCTGTCGTGGCTGGAGGAAGCCTTGCCAGCGTGGTACCCCCCATCCCTGCCTCCTGCGTGGTCTGGTGTGTGCTGTGCCTGGCTGAGCCCGTGGGAGACGTGCTGGGGGGTTGCAGCTACCTCTTGTCCTGAGAGAACAGCGAGGAGGAGAGGGGAAAGCTGTCCTCTCCTTTGCTAAAGGCTAAATAAAGTGTGGCTGCCGGCGGGTAGTCAGCTGCAGAGCTCGGGGTGCCAGCGTGGGGCCACTTCTGGTGTGCAAGAAGTGAGCAAAGCATCGCAGCGAGCGCTTGGGGCTGCAGTATGGTGGGTGCTCTTCCCTGCTCCGTCAGCCTTCTGGGACAGGCAGGGCTGTGCGTGGTGCTTGGGGTGCAGGCAGTCCCCTCCCCATGTTGGGGGGCACTGGGGAGCTGCTGGCTGGGGGAAGCTGCAGTCCCATCCTTGTGTGGGGCAGGATGAGGGCAGGGGGGTCACCCTTGGTGCCTTGTCTTCATGTAACTTGCTCCCCTGGGGGTTTAAGGGGTCCGTGGCTGGAACAAGCAGGGGTGGCAGTGGGGAAGCAAAGGCAATCCCAGCCCTGCTCTAGCTGCAGCCGCTGACTGGGAGGTGATGGGTGTGCTGACCCCAGCCCGGATCCCGCCACTCCCGTGCTGGGGACGGGGCAGTGGTGCTGCTGCTGCTTTGTGCTGGGGTGAGGGAAACCACCAGCCAGGAAAACTCCTCCACTCAGCTCCAAAATGTTTTGTTCCCAGCGTGATGTGCTGCTAAACCCGGCACTGATAGGGACCGGTTCAGTGACAGGTCAAACTGCTGGAGCTAATAAGGAGCAGGGAGAGAATGTCCTCGCTTTCCAAGGGCTGGAGCAAAGCGGCTGGTGTGGGGAGAGCTGGATGTGCTGGAGCTTTGCTGTTTTTTTTGCAGAGCCTGGGGGAGGGTGGGCATGGGAGGCCTGCTTGTCACTCCCAGTTTGGTTCCCTGGGCATGTGCCTCAGTTTCCCACTCCGCAAAGTAGGCGGCAGGATGCTGGAGGGGGTGGGATGTGACCTCCGAGATGGAGCCGCGCTCCTGGGGCAGGGTGCAAGTGATCACTTCCTAGAGAACAGCCCCATGGCAAAACACAAGCCCTGGGAGCCTCCCCTGGGAGCTTGGAATCACTTTGTCCTTGTGTATTAAAACGTCAGCCCCAATATTACACGAGCAGAGAGACAGGACCTGCCATAACACCTCTGTACCGTGCCTGGAGCTGCCCAGCTGGGGGATAGCGGGGGGCTGTTTTCTCTGGGGGTGCAGGGCCATGGGGTGCAAGAAGCCAGACTGGGTGTCACTGGGCTTTGCTGCCTCTGAGCTTGGGGGCTACAGCCTGGCAGAGATGGCAGGGGCTGTGCTGGAGAGGGGGGGGACCCCAGGGGAAGGAGGGCACCCCCCCTGGTTCCCACACCGCTGCCCGGCTCGGGCACGGTTCCCAGGGCCCCGCGGTGATGCTCAGCCCCCAGCGCTGTGGCCGTGAGCTGATGTGCTCAGCAGCCCTCAGCCCTGCTGCCAAGAGCTAATAAGCGGCTGCTCAGACTTGCAGGGGAAAGAAAAAAAGAAAAGAAAAAAAAAAGAGGGGGTTTTGGATGTCTCTCCCTCGGAGAAACGAGTTGGATGATTTAATCCCCGAGAAATGTGAGGTTTGATGAATTCTGTATCCACTCCCTGCGCTTAAAGCAGCCACGAGACTCGCACAGAAGATGGGAAGTGGGGTAGGAAGGGGCTGGGGGGGGATGCAGAGAGGTCTGGGGGGCTCGGCAGCCGTGGCACAGAGCAAATGGAGCCGGCAGCCACGCTACGGCCACCGCTGGGGACAGGGTCTGTCCTGCTGTCACCCTGTCTGTGACGGGCGGTGGGGATGGGGCCCTGTGTACCACGATTCCCCACTGCTGGGCTGGTCCTGGTCGCAGAGAGCTTCAGCCCTTTCCCTCCGCTTTGCTTTTTGCTCGGCAGGGACCAAGGCTCCTCCAGGCTGTCCCGGCAATGAGTTTGCTGGGTCTCAGCCCCTGTTGGAAAGCTTGCTCCTTTCCTGTGGGGAGATCATTGCTTCCAGTTTGGCCTCTTTCCTGGATGAACTGGAAGGATGGGGGTGACGGAGTGGGTCCCATCGGGCTGAGGAAGGTGTGGGCAAAGGGGTACGGACAACCCTCGGGGCTGGGATGCGAGCGCCCTCAGCCCAGTGCTCAGACTGGTCTGCCTGTGTGCGTCAGTCCCTCTGTGCCAAGGCTGAAAAGGAATAAAAATAAAAGCTTTGCCTGACTCTGGAAATACTATGGGTTGTCTAAACAGAAAAGGCAGCTGGCTCCGTGGGTCTGCCTCAGTTTCCCCTGTGGATGATGGGGGATGTGGATCCTCCTTTCCCCTCTCCCTGCACCCTTGGCTCAGACAGGGATGGGGGGCAGAACCACCAGGACCATCCTGATTCAGGCTGGCTCACGGTGCTCGCTGGCTCCTCGCGCAGCATCACATCTCTGGCAAAACCCCAGGGAAAAGGGGTTTACGGCTGCAGGCGGGAAGCTGCGGTGCTGCAGGGGGGTTCATGTTCCTCTGCTGGGCCTGTACGGGGAGCCAGCACCAAGGGCGAGCGACTCACGGGCATTTTCCATTCCCTAACCCTTCCCTGGCTGACGCAGAGCCTGGGCTCGGGCACCCAACGCATGAGGCTCTTCTCCAGGGGAGATTTGCCCATAGGTTTAATGACCAAAGCAGCAGCTGTGCTCAAAACAGGGGTTATTTCTTGTTTTTCCTCTCTTTTTCTTTTAAACACCTGGCCGGGGCAGAGGTCAGCTGCCTTTTCAGCTGCATTTCTTACTTGGGAGCGAGTGCTGCTTGTTCTTTCCAGCCTGGCCCTGTCTCTGTCCATCTGTGCTGGTGAAGCTGCCTGTCCTGGTCCACCGGGGTCTTTGCTCCCTGGTTCGAGCAATGCGAGATGCTGAGGGATGGATGGAGAGGCCAGGCCAGGCCTGGGAAGAAGGGACAGGTATTTGGGATGAGCATATCTGCACGGAAGGGATGCAAGCCGCCTCCTCCTCTTGCCTCCCTCCCTCGCTGTGTGCTGGGATCCCTGTGCCCGGGGGTGACCAAAGCGACACGAACACCCTCCCCATCCAAGCACTGAGCTGAACCCACACCTCCTTGTGCCTCCAGAGTGTTTGGAGCTGGGGGCTGCTTTGTTCAAGGGGGCTTTCAAGCACTTTCCATGTGTCCCCTTGGCAGCCACGCTCACGGAGCACGTTTCCAGCTGTTTGCTGGAGATGCAAACATGGGCACGGAGCAGGCACGCTCTGCCTCTGCCCCACACGCAGCCGGGAGGGGAGGAAGCACGTCAGGCAGCATCTCAGCAGCATGAGAGCACATTACAAAGCAACATACTTTTCCCCTTCACTCACTTTCCCCTCCAGAGCTTTGCTCGGAGCCAAGTTTTTCTCCCAGGCTCATGGTGACGCTATCCCAGCTCCCCAGCTCTTGGTGTGCGGAGGCTGCCGTGTGCTTCCCCCCTCTCCCGGGGCAGAGGGGGCTGCAGCCTGGTGTCGGGGCTGGCAGGAGCCAGTCCCTGGTTCACCACGAGTTTTGGGGGAAGCTGAGTTTCATTTTCCAGGCTGGTGGCTGCCCAACACCAGTGGCAACACCCTGCGGTGGGGGAGGCATGCAGAGCCCCTGGGGAGCCGTGGCTGCCCCCAAGGGCAGCGCAGCACCCTCCCCCTGAAGTCCCAGGGGAACGGGTCCATCCCGAGCTGCCAGCCATCATTTTGGGGGGACCCCTGAGCTCCCCTTGTCCCTGCTTAGTGGCCCCTTCCCACAACACCGGTGGCTGAGGATGGAGAGCATGGTTGGCTTGCGAGGCTTTGCTGTCAGACGCCTGAGATCTGATGTTTTGCCTAGACCAAGTGGCCACAGGGGCAGCTCAGGTTTCCTGCTGCCCTTTCGGTTTTGTTTCTTCTTTCTCCTCTTTTCTGAAATTAATTTTTTTAGCTCTCCGAAGGGAGTTTTAAGACCTGGCCGTCAGGAAGAACCGCTGCGCCGTAAATCATCTGTGTTTGTACAGCACCGAGCACAGCGGAGGCTCGGCCTGGGATGGGGTGGCTGATGCTGGGATAACATAAAGGATGAGAATCTCCCTCTGGCCAGACCAACATTTTAAGCTGCTATTCCTGTGGAGCCCAGGCTGTGGTGTGGGGAAGGAAAGCCTGGTTTGAAGGCACCCCTTTGCTCAGAGGTGTTCAAGAAGCCTCTTTGCTGCTTTGCTCTGCAAAATTCCCCTTCTTCAAAGCCCTGGGGCTGGAACCCCCAGCTCTGCATGTGCTGTGATGTCCACCGGGGCTGTCCCCTCTGTGTTGTCCCTGGCCAGAAGGAAATGGAGATGCTGTGGTAGCCTGAGGTGCCAACAGCCGGGGAGGCTGCGCTGTTGGAAATCAGTGGGATGAGGTTCAGGGTCGGACCTTCTGCCAGGGGAAGGGGATGTTTATTTTAGCAATACCCGATAGGAGCCACTTGCACGCGTGAGCACCATGGTGTGGTGCACGATGGGCCTGGCTGGGATGGACGGGGGAGGATGGAGAGGACGAGGGTGCTCACTGTGTCTACCATTTCCCAGCTGGAGACAATGGAGCCATCGGTTGTAGCTGGTTTTTGTTTTGCTTGAATCCTCCCCTTAAACCCTCTGCTGCCTCTTGTCCATGTTGCCTCATTTGGGGTGTCTGCACGGCTTCCATCGACTCCCTGCTGGGATGGCTGGAGTGACTGGGGCATGGCCAGATGCCGAAACCTCACTGTGCCTGATGGGCTGGTGGGATGCAGCCTCTGGGCTCGCTGGGGACGACATTCCTCTGTGTTTACCCACTCGATGGCCGTCCCTCATGTTGCCCTTGGTCGAGACAGGCCGTTCTCGCAGCCCTGGCTCTGTCTCCCGGTACTTTCACGCTCAAACATTTCCTCTCCTACCTCCGCCAGACCAAAATGGTATTTCTGTTACAAACCTCTGCAGAACAAACAGGCCATGACTGGGAAAGGGGATAAACCGAAGGGACATGGCATTAGGGAACCAGGGATGACCGGGATGCTGCAAGCCCACAGCAGGAGCACTGAAACTGGGATCTCCCCAAGCTAACAAAAGCCATGAAAGCAGGTTTGCTCCATGACCACCCTCCATCACCCCCTTTGCCTGCAAGAGCGGGGCCAGATTTTGCTCCAGACGTAGAATAAACCGCGTGCGTGGTGCCCAGAGCCACGTTCAAGGCTGCAGCCTGTTGCGTCTTAAAAATTTAAAAGGACGTCTTTGAAGGTGGATTCGAAACTTGGACACTGAAAGAAATTCCTGCAGGAAGAAAATTCAACAAACAAAGTCCCTTGGCTGAGAGCAAAATTTGTACTCACCAGCTTTGCTGAAGCTTTTCGTGCTTCCCAGCAATGGGAGCTGTGTTTGCAGCTTCGCAGGTCGGGCAGCACGGTGGATAAGGTCTGGGATATGAAACCTTTACAGGCCTGGCATCACAGGGTGGCATTTGTGCAAGCATTTGCCCCATTTGCTGCCTCAGTTTCCCCCTTTCAATGCCCAGCTGAGTAGCTGTTAGCAGGAAAAGAACCCATGAAACACGTCCCCATGGATTTAAGCACCTTTGACTGGCTTTTAAAGCAATTGGCATGAGTCTCCAAGCAGCATACTCTTCCCCTATTGATTCTGATCCTTCTCCAGCTGGCAAACACGCATCTCCATCTCGACCCTTTGTTTAAACAACGTGAAATACCGATGTGGTTTCTCCCCATTCCTTTTCCTGGCTTGCACTCCAGCGACCTGCTGGTTTTGGGGCATCCGAGTGCCCCAGCTCGCTGCAGGGCGAGGGCTGTGCCCTCAGAGCATCCTGCTCCCGGCAGCCAGCGAGCAGCACTCACCAGCAATACTCTGGTAAGGGGAAGGGCACCGTGTTGGGAATAAATATATTTAAGGTTGTGGGGAGCCCAGGGCAAAGTGGGGGTGTCCAGCAAGTGGGAACTTTGGGGGAGGCTCTGATTTTGGCTGTTTGAACCCGCTGTTGGTAGCCACCATCAGCCAAGTGTGGGAGTGCAGGATCGGACCCCCCTGGACGTCTGCCAGCCTCCAGTAGGGTTTGGACTGGGTTTTCAATGAGCCAAAGCAGCTCAGGTTTCCTGGCCCCCGCTGGAGAGAGGACTGCTCATGGGGAGGGAGAGGTCCCCCTGAACCCCACATCCCAGGGATGCCCGGGATGGGGATGCCTGTAGGAGGGAGGTCCCCGTGGCTGCTGTGCCCCTGGGGACTCCTCGCTCCCGCCTGGGCTGCGTCTGAGATCTCTGAATATGCAACAGGTCCCAGGCTGCCTCTGAGCTCCTTGGAGCAGAAATGTCCCCCCATGAGCACCCACGAACGCGCCTGCCCCAGCAGGCACCCGGGAGCCCCAGGGGTCCCTCGGCTGTGTCCCCTCGGCGGTTTTCCAGCCCAGGACCCAGCTGGGGCTCCACGCAAAACCCAGTGGCCCCGTGCTGGTGGTTCACTCAGCTGCGTGGCACTGCCGCAGCTCCCCTCCCTCCTCTTTATTAAGTGCCATCACGATTTAAATTAAAACTTATCACCAGCCGGGAGCAAATGAACCCTCGACCATGTTTTACAGGGTGCCATCTGCCAGGCAGGAGCAGAGCCCCCAGCACGGGGCTGGCACCCTTCAGCAGGGCCGGGGGCCGGGGGGGAGCAGCTGGATGTCACTCCGTGCAGCTGGGGGACAGGCTGGCTGGTGACACGCTGAGCCACCCCCCCCCCCCCCATCCCACCCCGTGCTCTGCACCCCCGTTGCGATTCATCCGCGCCGCTGGAAAACGCCATCCCAAGCGCAATCTCCTGGCAAACAGGGGCCGTGGCAAGGGAAGGGCTTATTTAAATTATTAATTAGGTTTGTTTTTTAAACACGGGCTCCGAGCAGCCTCCGCAGCAGAAGGAATTGTTATTAAACGCCAGCCCTCCGGCAGGCAGGCCATGTGTGCGCGGCAGAGCCCGCAGCGCTTGGCTGCCAGATAAAGACGTTATTGTTGTCATCGTGCCTCGGTCCCAGCCCTCCGCCTCTCACGCTCCCACCCACCCTCGGCCATCGACTCCCAGGAACAAAACCCCCCGCGCTCGGCCGAGGCTCACTCGTGGCGGAGCCGCGGTGCCGAGAGGAGGAGGAGGAGGAGGAGGAGGGAGAAAGCCAGAGAGAAACTTGTCTTGGGGATTAATAAGAGGCAGGAGGAGGGAGAGGTGCACACAGGTAAGCTGTGGGCAGGTGCTTTCCCCCCTTGCCTGACCCTCCGACCCAGGACGCTGCACTGGTCCACGATGCTCCTGCCCTCTCCAGCCTCTCTGACATGTAAAGCAGCATCTGCTCTTCCTTTTTATTTTTTTCCCCCCTCTCTCCTCTCGTTGGTTTTTCTGTTCTTCAGCAGCTGGCGTCTTTGTTCCTTCCCTTTTCTCTCGTTGAAAAAGTTTTTCTCGGTGTGGGGCAGGCTGGGGGTGGAGGAGGGGGGAACGCGGGGCTTCAAATCCCCAAGTCCCGCGTGTTGTAGCGTTGCAGTTACTGCCAGGCGCTTTCTGCGGGGGCGAGCGCGGACCCCCTTGTGCATGTGTGTGTGTGTGTCCCAGCACCACGCTCACAACCCCGCGCACACTTGGCGCTGGGGGTGGGGGGGCTGCACAGCCCGAGCTATGCCCAGGAGGGTCCCCTGCCTTGGAAAGCAGCAGGGAAAGCGTGCAAGGAGGGGGGAGAGGCTGAGAGGGAAGCAGACACCTCCAGAGCCAGGACTGCTACCAGGGAGCCTCCGGTAACATCGGGTCACTGCGCCTTCCTGGGGCTGAGCACAGGGTCCGACAGGGGGGCTGGGGGGGTCCTGCTCCTGCAGGAGGGGGGGGGGGGGCTGTGGTGCTGGAGTGGGGAGCAGGGATTTTCCTTGCCTTGCGGAGGGGACCAGCGTTGTGCTGCTTGGAGAGCGGGGTGGGAGAGGGCAACCAAACAGCACCTCCGTGCTTCAGGGGCGCTTTTCAGCAAGCGGGGTTTCTGCCCAAAATGTAGGTGGTAAAGCCCTTCGCTCCCGCCCGGCAGGCAGAGCGGTGCCTGGATCACACAGACCGTTCCCAGGGCGTGTAACACCACTTTTGCTGCCTCAGTCACGGAGATTTGAGCCAGCTCTTGCTCCAAGCAAGCGGAGAGGTGCAGCTGGGAGAGCTGCCGTGTGGGTCCCGTTTGGAGCCAGCTCTTTGTCTCTGCTCCGGCAGAGGCAGGAGAGATGATGGGAGGAAGCAACAGGGCAGCGATGTTCGCCGAAGTCCCGGGGAAAGGCTTTTGTTGCACAGAAGAAACTTGTCCCAAACCTGCCCTTCCCTGTCTGAGAGTTTTAGGAAAAGCATCCACAAGGCAGAAATTCCTCCCCTTGGCAGCTGAAGGCAAAGCGTGTCACACGTGAGGGCTTGGAAACTTTCCTGGGAGCTTGCGATCGTGGGCCTGCCTTATGTGGTGCTCGGCCGATGGCATCCCGCAAGCTGCCGGACCTGCCTCCCGGGAAGCACCCTTTCCTCGGCCAGCCCGGGGCCAGGCAGCGTGGAGCAGCGATGCAGGGTGCTGGGTGTCCCTGCTCCCCTGGGGAAGGGGTTGGGCGAGGGGCTGAGTGTTTTTAGCCGGGAAGAGATGAAAGTGCAGCGGTGGGAGGTTTCCTCTGCCCTCGGGAAGAGGTTGGAGGGGAGGGATGAGGCGGCAGCAGCTGACAAGGCATCAGAGCAGTTTCCCACCCTTCGAGAAAGCAGAGCCAGGGAGACCAAGGCGAGGTATCCGCTTGGAGGGGAGCAGGGTGTGCCTGGGGGGGCAGGCTCAGGGGCCAGGCTGCAGTCGCTTTGGCAATATTTTCTCCCATGATTTGCTTTTGTCTGTGTCCAGCCAGCTCCGCCGTGTGTGGCAGAGAGATCTGCGGGTGGGCTGAGCCGGGAGCAACCCTGGGAAGGGTCGGGACATGCAGTGAGGAAGGAGGAGGAGGAGGGAGGGATTGCTGACACGGAGAAGGCAGCAGAAAGGTGTTTTCTGCCCGGGCTGCCTTCCCACAGACCCTGCTGCGGGAGGAGGTTGCTGGAGGGAGCAGTGAACGCGACGAGCCTTTCGCAACGAGTCTGGTGACTGGTACAGTGAGGAAACGCTCCTGGCATGCACAGGGACGCAGGAGCCGTGCATTACTGTCTCATGTCTTTGCAGTCCTTGGGCCAAGCCCCAAAAGTGTTGCTTGAGAGCCTGGGAGCGTGTCCGAGCTGCTTTCTGGCAGGGTCTCCTGAGACACTCGTCCCCTGCGTGGACATGGCACTAACCCCGCAAGAAGAAACACAGCAGGGCCCGAAACCCTGCGGTGCCTCGGCGGTGTGCCGGCTCCAGCCCCAGCCGAGCAGGCTCCACTTCTCCCTGGGAAAGGGCTGGGAAAGGGCGAAGAAGAGCGGGTTGTTGCATCAGAGCTCTGCTTCCCAAGGGACCCCGGGGCACGCCTGGGTGACAGCACGTCTGCCCTCCCCTCGGAGGACAGGCTTGCACTGTATTTAGCTCTTTTCCACCGTTCCCAGCTCTCCAGCGCCGCTGGATAAAGAGCTCCCTGTTTCGGTTACAGCTGATCGGACCCAAACTCTTGCCGAGATATGAACGGGCTGTTGCAGTGGTTGGACACGAGGGAAGCCGACAAGGGAGCTTTGCTGGCTCCTTTCGGTTATTTTTAGCTTCTCCTCCTTGTTCTGCTCCAACGTGCAGCTTCCCAGGCTGAGTGGGGACATTTTCCAGCCTGGGGGCTGCAGGGATGATGGGAATTGGGGGTCCCAGTGAGAAAACTGTGAAGGGAGCTAGCAGGGTTATGGACAACGGGCTGGAAAGGATCCCTGGTCCAGCTGTCTAGGCTTTCCCCTCTCCTCCCAAAACTGAAAGCTCCCTTTATCCCTCCCAGCCCCTCCACAGGAGCAGGGGTCCCAGCTGCATTGGCGATAGCCGTCCAGAGCCAGCTGCTGCTCTCCACATGCCTAACTGCTGCCAGAGGAGGTGGGGAGGGCAGGAGACCCCCAAGGGAGAGCGTTGGGACTTCTGCCCGTGACAAATCCCCCTGTGACCTTTACACAGCTCCCTCTTGCCCTGGAGCTTGTGATTTTTGCCTGCCCTTGGCACCGGTCACTGGGCTGGCAGTGAGCACCGCTGGGGAGCTGTGGGTTAGCGAGATGCAGCGAAGAGAAACGCTTGGGGAAGCAAGAACCCCGTGGCATTGGGGGCTGGAATTTCCAGCTGTTGTGCTGAATTTTTGTCAATCGTCATGGGATGACTGAGGGAGCAGCTGCCTCTTTCTGGGAAAAATCCTGGGCTGGCATCTGTCGGGTGCCTTGGTCTTGCACCCAGGCCAAGCTGGTCTGCCCAGCCCGCAGCCCAGGAGGTGTCAGAACCGTTTTTGTCCGTGAATCGAGCCTTTTCTCCACACCAGGCGGTTGGTCTCTTGAATGCATTCATTGCTTCATGATTTAACTTTATTCCAGTTGCGCGGGTTCCTTGTGGGTACCCGGGATCTGAGCTGTCCTGTCCGTCAGGGAGTGGTGAGAAAGGTCAAGTGGAGACATTTGCAGAGCAGGCACCGTGCCGTGGCTCCGGCCGCGGGTTCGGCCGCCGGTGCTCGTGCAGAATCAGGGTGTGGGATTTTGAAATCTGGCTTCTTGCATCCACGCCAGTGAATTCAACTGCATGAAACTGGATAGAGAACAGACTGCCGACTGTGTCGGGTCCAGGGAGAGCTGGCTTTGAACCTTCCAGTGTGTTGGAGGCAATTGTAAAGCTTGTGGTGGCCTCAGGCTTGTTGCATCCCTGTTATCCTGAACGCAGGGCTGTTGAGGGGAATGCTGGCTGTGAGCTGGTTTCCTGCAGATTGCTTGGAAGTGGGTCCTGCTTTCCCGCAGCAGGCTGGGGAGCGGTGGGCAGAGCCTCTGCGGGGAGCTGCAGCTCTGCAGGGGGAGGCTGGTGGGGACCCGCAGCAGAGCAGGGTCGTGGCAGTGCTGGCTGTGCCCTGCTGCGATGGGCAGAGGGGCTGTGGCAGTCCCCACGGGGCTGTGGCAGCGGGTTGCAGGCAGTACGGTGGATAAAAGGGGCTGCAGCCGCCTCCTGACTCTTTCCTTCTGTGCTGACAAACGCCACATGATGCTGCCGCTCTCCAGCCTGAATTTCTGGCTCGCTGACTGTTTCTGCAATATGCCAAGTCCTTAAACATCTGCAGCGTTAAAGCCTCATGCGGAGGGGATGGCGCAGGCTGTGCGGGGCCAGGTTGTTCCTGGAAGGGCTGAGAGCTCAACCGGCTCCTGAGACCAACGGGATGAACGCTTTGCCCTGTCCCCCACCCTCCCTGTGACATTGCCTGGGGTGGCTGCTGGGTGGCCCCGAGCTGAGCACCACCCTCTGAGCCGAGGGAGCCGAACACCCGGATCGCAGCATGTACTGGCTGGAATATCATGTCCGAGCTGCCTCCTCCCCTCTGCGACGGGCCAAACGCAGACCTCAGCCCCCACCGCTCCCCCCCCCGGGGGTTGTGGGTGTCAAAATCCAGGTCCGAGTTTTGGAGCGGAGGCAAAATCCCTAGGAAAGGTCTGGGACAGGGTGGAGGGAGAGCCAAGTGCATGGAGGGATGTGGCTGGGAAAGCAGCTGCGGGGCCAGGGAGGGGACTGCACGTAGAGCAGCTCCCTGTCGCGAATTTGCCCGTTCTCTGCAGCCCGCCTTTGAATCTGAACTCTTACAACACAGAAGCACGCACGTACATCCCCAAAGGGGACTTACTGCAGCACTGCTGAGCTGAGTATCTGGCAGCGTTCGGGCCCCGTTGCTCTTCCCCTGTTCCTCCCTTCCCCCAGCAAGATGCCAGAGCTCTGATTGAAAACAGGAGGCATGTGAGGCTTGTAGGGTTAAACAGAGCCAGATGGGAGTGGAGCAAGACAAAAAGGAAAGTTAACAGGCTGGGCCTGGAGGGGAGGGTGAGAACAGGATCTTTTCTTGGAGAAAGTCAATTACTTGGAGCCCCAGGAATGTGTGGGATGGCTTCAAAGGGAGCCGGGCTGGCGAAGCCCTGGGAGCGGTGGCCCATCGAGGGGCCTTCAGAGCATCCTTGGGTGGGATGCGGAGTCCAGTGGGAGGCTGTAAAGGGGGTTGGTGTGGCAGGGAGCTGCCGCAGCAGTGTTGGTCTGTGCTGCTTGCTGGTCGGATGAGGGCTGAGGACATCCCCCTGCTGGTATGCTGAGCTGAGCGGGGCTGGCTGCGCCCGTGGTGCCGATGCCCCTGGCCCCCGTGGCCACCACGGCTGCGCGCCAGCGAGCTGCGAGCTCCACTCCGTCGGGCTGCATGGGAGAGAGCGATGAGCTCAGAGAGCCTCATTTCTCTCCGGCATCAGCATCACCAGCTCCAGCATCACCAAAGGCTTCTGCCCCACTCTCCAGTCCCACCAGCACTGGCTCCCACAGCAGACGCTCCATTTCCCCAGGAGATCCAGCTTCTTCTGAGCCTCCTCATCTCACTTGATTCTCTTTCCCACCCTGCCTGTGCTGAGAGCCTCCATCTGCCTCACGGTGCATCCAGCTCAGCTCTGTTCCTGCTGGGGTGACAAATGCCACTGGGAAAAGCCTGGCGAACACCCTGCGGTATCTTCCCAGGAAGCCCACAGCCTGGTCTGCTCCAGCTGGCCCCGGGGAGTGTCGGAGCATTCAAAGCACCACCTGCACTGGGCTTTCTGGGGAGCTTGTCTGCAACAAGCTGGATCCCTCCATCCTCTGAGGCATCAGCTGGAGAGCTACCAGCAACAGTCAGTCTTGCAAGGATGATTGCTGCTGTTCCAAGCAGCAGCAGGGAGGGCAGAGATGGGACAGGCAGCTTTGGCAGGCTTGGTAATGACCCAGCGAAGAGGGAGGGGTGGTATGTGTAAGGTGTTGGGCTGGTGTCCAGGGGAAACTCTCTGGCTAGGGGTAAGCCTCGCCTCGTCCCTCCAGATCTCCCACTTCTACTGGTACTTTCGCTCAACAACCGGCCCAGCCCAGCACCCTGCAGTGGGACTGGAGGTGACGGTTCAGTTATTTGGGCAGCACAGGGAGCTGTAGAGCTGAACACTTTTGGTATTGCCCGTGAGTAGTCTTGCAAATACCCCTTTTAGCCCATGGCCTTGAAAATGGGCTGTCCTGCACTAAAGCCTTGTCCCTGAAGCACAGGGCCATCCATCTTTGCTGCCCCGCTAACTGCTGCTGGCCTCCTGGTGCTGTTGCTCAGCCAATTCGCTACTGAATCATTGATTTTTTGGCTCAAGTGCAAAATCAAGCCTAATCCATCAAGGTCTCTGAAGGGACAATGCATCTTTCAGGGAGAGGGCATAGTGGTGCTGGAGCTCCTGGGGGGGCCAGGCTCTGCGGGGTACTGCTGGGGGTGGCATGTGAAAAATCCTCAAACCAAATGAAAAAAAAACACCCCACCCAGCCCACCATGGCATAAAGCTGAGCCAGAGAGAGGGGATCTCAGTGTCTCACGCTCTGGAGAAGGATTGGATTTAAAGATAACTTCCAAGGGGAAGACGAGAAAATCGCAGGTTACTGGCAGGGATGTGGGGTAAATTCCTGCCTGTCAGTGATGTGGGGAGATAGGAGATGATGTGGTACCTAAACTGGGCGCTTCCTAACCCACCCCTTCTTGTTGCCTCCCTCAGGGAAACATCTGGACCATGAAGGTGGCCTTCAGATTGCTTCTCCCGCTTGTTCTTGTGCTGATCTCGGAGGTGAGCGGGCAGCGGAGGAAGCCTCCCCGGAAACCCACCCGCCCGCCTCCCGAGTTCGTCGAGCCCGTCGAGCCCACAGAGCTGCCTCCACCCCTGCCGCCGGGTCCCCCCTCCGTCTTCCCCGACTGCCCCCGAGAATGCTACTGCCCCCCAGACTTCCCCTCTGCCCTCTACTGTGACAGCCGCAACCTGCGGAAGGTCCCCATCATCCCGTCCCGCATCCACTACCTCTACCTCCAGAACAACTTCATCGACGACCTCCCGGAGGAGTCCTTCAGGAACGCCACGGGGCTGAAATGGGTCAACCTAGACAACAATCGCATCCGGAAGGTGGACAGGCGGGTCCTGGAGAAGCTGGAAAACCTCATCTTCCTCTACATGGAGAAGAACCAGCTCAAGGAGGTGCCTGCCTTCCTGCCACCCAACCTGGAGCAGCTGCGTCTGAGCAGGAACCAGATCTCCAAGATCCCTGCTGGGGTCTTCAACAAGCTGGAGAACCTGGTGCTCTTGGATCTGCACCACAACAAGCTAAGCGATGGGGTCTTCAACAAAAACACCTTCAAGGGACTCAAGAACCTCATGCAGCTCAACCTTGCCCACAATATCCTGAGGAAAATGCCCCCTGGGGTGCCCAGTGCCATCCACCAGCTCTTCCTGGACAGGAACAACATTGAGGACATCCCCAGTGACTACTTCAAGGAGTTCCCCAACCTGGCATTCATCCGGCTCAACTACAACCAGATCTCTGACAAGGGGCTCCCCAAGAACTCCTTCAACCTCACCAACTTGCTGGTGTTGCACCTGGCCCACAACAAGCTCACCAACGTCCCTTTCATCAGCCCCAAGCTGGAGCACCTCTACCTGAATAACAACTCCATTGAAAGTGAGTTGTGCTGGCCGGTCGGGAGGCTGTGGTGAGGTCTGGGGGGGAGCAGGTGGGCTTGAGGATGGCAAGTGTCTCGCTGAAAAAGGCCATTTTTCACCCAGTGGGGTGTGAACTCTTCAAAGGGGGGATGCGGTGGTGGGATGAGCTGGGAGCATTTTGTAGGTGAACAAGGCCCTAAGGGGGATGGATTTGCATGCAGGGATGGATGGCCTGAGGATGAAGGTGGCAGCTGAGGAGCAGAGCTGAATTCCCCCTGGTGCTGCAGGGCTTTTCTTGTTCATTGTCAGGGGCAGCTCTTCTTTGGGGCCACCTACCACCTAAATAGTTACTTCCCCAGCAGGGCTCAGAAATAGGGATATTTAAAAAGGAGAGTCTGTGCACATATTTTAAGAACAGATGCCAAATACGCAGTCAAGATGGTGAGAAATAACCCAGCTTAGCTCTCGAGCTGAGCCTCACAGAGAAAGGAACAGGGAGAACAAGGCTGCGATGGAGGTTGCCTTGGCAAACCAACCGGGGCAGTTTCACACCGTTCCAGGCAAAGCACTGCAATTTCATGGAAGAGGTGCTGGCCTGTGAGTTGTGTAACCGTAGCTAGCACATTCAAGAAGAAGATAAGAGACCCACTCCTGGTCAGCCCAGATGTTTCTGCTATTAGAGGTCCAGCAACCTGCTGTCCTTGTGGGGGAGCCAGAACGCGGCGCTCCTGCCAGCAACCCTCCGTGTGCACCAGCAAAAGCGTGCTGGGCTCTTCTGTTTCTGGCTGCGGTGGGGCGTACGGGGGCTGCAGGACCCACCCAGGGCCTTACTCACCCGTGAAGCCGCCGTCGGGCAGGACGCTGGTCCCCACAAGTGGTGTGACACCAGCACTTCCACGCTGCGGTGTTTTATTGTGCAGCAGCGGTGCGTGGCTTTACGTGTCAGGGTGACCCGCTGCCAACGAGGGGTTGTGCAATCACAGAGCAGCTTCAGCAAGGCCAGCTCCTGCCCAAACAGGGCACGGAACGAGCCCAGAAGGGATGAGCAAGAAAGCCGCCCTTTGCAGGTGAGCACTAGTAGGATGTTACGGGATGCGATGCCAGGGAGAGGGACAAAACCCTCACAAAGCCACATCCCTTCTCTCAGGGGCTCTCCAGAGTCGGTTCCCAGGGAATAATGATGCAGTGAGGAGCGTCTGGTTCAAATGCTGGTTAATCTGCATTTTATTTAAATACCACCAAACTGGAGCCAAGGGGAACCTTGGGGCAAAGGTGGTGACTGCTGCTGGCTTCACCGGTACCCAGGTCCTGCGAGGGCTTTCCATGGAGGCAAGCCTGCATGGCCGTGCACATCACGCCCCGGCTCATTTTTGCCCATTTTACCCAGCTTTTACAAGGTTTCAATCCCTGGAATTGGGTAACGACATAAGAATCCGCAGGTTTATTTTCCATAACGCAGGCCCTGGGGTGGGGAGAAACATGTGGAAATCCAGAAGCGAGCAACGAGCTGGTTATTGACGTTATCTTCAGCGTAACGGTGCTGGAGCGTGTTCCCTTGATGTTTTGTTGAAGGCTTAGGGCTGGCTCGGCAGGTTTCATGTTTGAAATAATCCCTTTTCTCTCTCAAACGACACTGCATCCCTCACCGCGCTTTGGCTGAACGTGACCTACTTCATTTCTGAACACCAGCAGGATTTTCCTCTCGCTGGGGCTGTGCCATCTTCTGGGAGAGGCTGGGGATTCTCCCCCTCAGTAGCAAAGCAGCCCCATTTTGGGGTTCCACAGACAGGCAGGCAGGGAGGGGGCGTCTGTAGCATCCCTCTCCGTCTTCCCTTTCCTCTAACCTGCATCCCGCTTTCCCTCTCCTCCCTGCAGAAATCAACGGGACGCAGATCTGCCCCACCTCGCTGATGTCCATCCACGATTTCTCCCTCTCCAACCTGGACAGCGTGCCCCGGCTCCGGTACCTGCGGTTGGACGGGAACCTCCTGAAACCCCCCATCCCCTTGGACCTCATGATGTGTTTCCGCCTCCTGCAGTCCGTGGTTTTCTAGCCCTGCCCAGCAGCACGCCTCTCCCAGGACTTGGCTTTGCACAGAGACTCGGCCCCCGTCGGTATTTGACACCTGGGACCCTCTTTGCCACCCTCTCCCCCTGCTCAACACCTCGCCTCCGTCCCCCTTGCCCTTCCCCCTTTCCTCCCCTGCAGTGGCTGTGGACACGGGGGGCATGTGTGTCCTTGGGGACCGCTGTCTGCAGGACAGCACCGTGTCGCAGCAGCCGTCCCAGGTCACAGCAGCAACCCCGGGGTGGCTGCCACGCTCGCCCCAGCTCCCTGCCTGGGGGCCCTGCCTTCTCTGCCCTCCCCCAGGCCAGCCCTGGAGCTGGCTCTGTCTCTCCTGGCAGATTTTCAGGAGGTTGGATTCGATCCAAGTCAAAAGCATCTCTGGATGGAGCTGACGAGGGAGCCCAGGGGCCACCTCGCTGCAAGAACTCGGGTCACATCATTGCTCCGGGTGGCTGCACCCAGAGAGTCCACGATGTCCCTGGGGAAAAAAAAACCCCTGTGACGGAGGTGGAGGAGGGATGCCCCGGGCCAAGGGTGCAGACGGCCACCCTGCAGCCCCGGGACGTGGGGTGATGCCATCTGGGTGCACCAGCGATGGGTGACTGGGGCAGGCAGAGGGTGGCCGGGTCTGGTGCTGACCGGCAGGACCGGCAACGACACCTCGTGGCCAGAGCCACGTCCCGGGGTCCCCAGTGGGGCGAGGGACACACTCCTCCTCCTGCCTGGACCCGCCTGGGGGGCTTTGGCCTTGGCTCTCCATTGCTCTGGAGGTCAAGGGGCTCATTCCCTCGTGGTGGTGTGAATTTGGCAGGAGGCTGTCCTGTGGCTGGAGCTGGGCTCTCCTGTGCCCCGGGCGCGTTACACCTTCCCCGCAGCAATACACCACACCCCCCCCCTTTGCCAGGCCAGCCCCCTCCCCAGCTTTCCTCCCTCCACTTGTGTTTCGGTACCTGGAGCCAGATGCTGATGTGGGTGTAAAGCCGGGCTTTGCTGGGGCTGGGTTGACCCGTGAGATCTCCGCTCTGCTCTCACAGTCCCTCTGCCCTCCTGCCTTGACTCCCTTCTCGTGGAAGTTTTACTTTCTGTTGCTTTCTTGAACCAAACACACAAGACTGGTTTTGCCTTTTTTTTTTTTTTTTTTTTAATAAAAAAAGAAGGAAAGAAAAAGAAAAGAGAAGCATTACTCTTTGGGAAAAGCTATTTTTTATTCCCCTTTCTCCCTGTTTTCACATGTACCGCTTCCCTCTTTGATAGCTGTACCTGCATATATAGGGTGTCCGGGTTTAGGGGGGGTTATACTCTTTTTTTTCTTCCTGATTCTCAGGATTTAGATTTAAGACCAGAGGGTAAAAAAAAAAAATCCAACCGAAATCAGCATTAAAGCAATAAACCAAGAAATCAGCCATTACCTCCTTTGTGTTCAGCCACCAAAACTGACCCTTGTCCAAGATGGGCATGGATGGGCACCGTGTCCTGCTCCTTGGGAATGGGGCAGGGATGCTCCCCGCAGCCTGGGGACACAGTAGCGACCTTGTGAGCTGGGTGGTCCCCCCTTCCCAGTTCCTTAAACTCCTGTGCTAATTCAGGCTTGTTTTCTCATGATAAAAGTTTCTTCTCCAAATTCTCCTCCAGTGGGCTTTATTGGGTTTGACAGGTTTCAACCTTAAACCCGGAGACCCTATGTATATATTTATATATAATGTGTATATATACTGGTAGACTGTACAGATATATCTAGAGACATATGTAGTTCTCGACTGATTGCAACTTAATGGTATTTTCACTCCTACTCTCCGCAGCAGTGAAAATAAAATGATTCACAAGGGACCCAGCGCCGTGGTCGGACCTGCCTCTCTCTGATCCATCCTCATCTTCCTCGCTGTGCAGGAGCTGCCGCCGCTTCATTCAGCAGCAGATTCCCTCCCTTGGGGCCAACCTTCCCGACGGTCGGAGCCTGGGAGACCCCGGGGGTCCCCGCAGCAGGAGGCTGGGGGGTTGTTTGTGGTGTGCCCTCGCTTGAACCGATGCTGGGTTGGACTGGCAAGCAGTGCCAGCGCCACAGGAGCAGGCATGCCTGCAAAGCCCCCTGTCTTAACGAGCACCTCTGCTAATTAAGAGAGCCCGACCTCGCTGCAGCTCCCAGGGCCGTGGCTGCAGCTGACGGGCGTTGTTGGCCCTGCAAGCCGACCGGGAGAAGCTGATGACTGTGTGCGCTGTGTGTCGGGGCAGAGCGCGTGAACTCGAGCAGAGCAGCCCCCGAGTGACCTCCATGTTCCCAGGAAAGCCAGACAAATGTCCAAGGGGTGAGTTTGCCCCCAGGGAGGGAGCAGCACGGAGGAACTTCAGGGCGTGCACAGGGGCAGCAGCCGGGGGGAGACACCTCTACCACCCACAGCAATGAGCCCGGATGGATCCCCAGGGCTGTGGTCATGCGGGGTGCACGCGTGCTTTCACACGAGCAGAACGGGTGTAGGCAGCGACTTCTCCTCCTGCCCAGCGCCTCGGCTTCACGAAATCTCCTCTCGCTGCCGCTGCTGCTGCTCTCCTCACGTGAATCGTGAGCGGAGAAGGAGGGCGGCTGTGGGCGTGGGTGCGAACGCATGGGCTGCGGCGTGGGGGCTGCCCACGGGAGGGTGCACGCTGGCAGGAGGGGGTGCGTGTGCACGCGTGTGCATGGGTGTGTGAGCGGGGCAGGCCCAGGCAGTGAGGTCCCCTTATGGTTTTTTGTGCTGGAGAATAAAATCTCCGTATTTTGTAAGCGGGGCGTGAATCATGCACGCCTGGGTGTGCATTCACTCGCCGCCTCCCCCGGGCAAGTCAGCCCTGTCGCCCCGGGGGAGCGGAGCACTGGAAAAGCAGGGGGGCTCGTTGCTTCTCTCTGCAAACAGTCGCCGTGCCACCTTGGGAGAGGGACCTGGGCCATCGGCGTGGGAAGTCTTCCCCTCACCGTGTGTGTCGTGGGGTCACGGGGAAGGCTGGAAACCCCTCGTTAGTGGGGGCTGAGTGGGGCTGCTGGGGTGGACATCAAAGGGGGGGCTCCTCAGCATGGTGGGTGCTGATCTCCCTGGTGCTGGGGAGGGGGCTGTGGCTCCACTGCGGAGTGGCTGGATATAGCGAGTGGCAGGTTGGAGCAGGATGAGTTAGTGCTCGAATCAAGCCCCCTTGCAGCTGGTGACACCCCCCACTCCCCCCCACCCCCCCCAGGCCACTTGAGGGTGCTTGAGCAGGGATGTCCCCTGCCGTGAGGGTTTGCACCGACCCTTCGGGTGATGCCATGCGGGCAGGCATTTGCTGCGGATGCCGGGGTGCTGCTGCCTCTGGGGATAAGGGAAGAAGTGGGCACAAGGATGGATTCCGGCTGCTTGCTGCCCTGGGGACCCTGCTGCTCTGGGGACCGTCACAAACCCAGGCTTTTGCTTTGCAGCCATTTCCCCCACGGTGGGCTTCAGGGCAGGAGCTGCCCCCCCTATCTCCCCCCGAGCTGGGGCAGAAGGTGCTCTGCGAAGGCCAAGTCCCCTCCAGCCACGCTGGACCAAAGCCCCTGCTCCCCAGGGTGGGGGACCAACCCTGGACAAGTGCCTGCAGCCCCTCCAAGGAGCAGAGGCACCACGGCAGCTGTAATGTGTCCCCCCCGCCAGCTGCCACATCGCCTCCATCACGGTGGCTGCCGAGCTGCCTAATGAGGGGCTTAACGAAGATTAGCGGCGGCCCTTTGCTCTGCTCCACGCTGAGCAGGGCTGGGGCTGCCCTGGCAGGGGGGGATGCCGTGGGCTGGGGGCTGTGGGTGTGTGGACAAGGCCTGTGCCCACTGGTGGGGGGGCTGCCAGGGTGTCCCTGCCTGCCCAGCAAGCACCGGCAGATGGGTGCGACGTCTCGGGTGGGTGAGCGCGTGGGCTGCGATCTGCCTGCGAGAGAGAAGAACGTGTTTATGGCAGTGGGTGGCTGTGTGTGCACAAGGCTGCCGAGCGCTGCCAGGAGCCCGTGGAGCTGCTGTGCCCACCCTGTGGGTGTCCCAACCCCACAGGACACATCCCTAGCAATGACATCCCCCCCCCCCCCGCCACCGCCCCAGAGGATGAAGCAAGGCTATGGCCCCCCCAAGATGAGCTCTATATGGTGGGTATCAAGCAGCCCCCCTGCCCCAGAGCATGTGGGTGCACACGGGGGGAGATGGGGGATGTCTCCATCCTACCCTGGAGAGGGGAGGAGTGCTGCCCCCCACTCCCCATCCACACCAGCTCCCCCTCCCCAAACCGCCCCCATGTTTCCAAAGCAACAGTGTGCAGAGGGGCGAGCGGCGCTGAGCCCCGCGGGAAGCGAGGGGGGCGGACGAGACGAATATCACGAGCCATCTGGCTGCTGGGGTGGGCCTGTGCGGACCCCCAGCCCTGGGGAGCCGTGAGTCCCCCCCCACACCATCCCCAGGGCTGAGATGCTCACTGGGCCCCGAGGTTCCACCCAGCCGAAACCCACGATCAGCAAGGGGGGGCTGCGCCTGGTGCTTTGCCATTCCCGCATCCCTGGGGATGGCTGCAGCTGGAAATCACCCTCTGGCTTGGCAGGACCTGGGATGGTGGCAGGGCTGGCTCTGTCCCCTTTGCTCAGGGCTGTGTGTCCCCATCACCCATGGGGACACCAGGGCAGGGAGCAGAGCTCACTCCCCATCCTGTCCCATCCCATTCCCCCACAAGCCTGGGCCGTTGGAGGACAGCCACCATTGGGGCTGGCTCACCCCTGGGGACAATATAAGGTCCCAGTGGGGGGCTGCTGGCTTGATTGGCCGCATCCTGCCTCTCCCCTTGGCAGCAGCCATGCCAGGCCCCACTGTGCAGCCCCCTCCTCCTCCCCACACGTTAAAAGCCTGGCAGCCCTTTCCCTGGCCAGTGCACCAGCCCGCAGGAGCAGAGCGGGGCTCTCCCGCACCAAGGAGGAGGGGAAAGGGGGTACGTCCATGTCATCTTCTTTCTGCTCCTCCAGCGCCAAGCAGAGCCCCACTGGGCTGGGGTGAGCTGTAGGGTTGGGGAGAGGGGGGTGTGGGGGGCTGGCGATGCGTGCAGGGGGGCTCACTGTATGTGTAAAAGTTTGATCTGTGGGAAAACGGCAGAAATTAGGGAGCAGCATGGTCAGCGCGGGGTGCAAAAACTCTGAGCTGGGTCGTTGCTGTTCCATTTGGTTTGGGAGAGACGCGTGGGAGGCTGCTGGGTGCCGGGCCCCTCCGCTTGCTCTTCTGTGGGCGCGTGCACGGGCGTGCAGCCTGGCGGGTGGGCGATGCTGCAGCACAGGGTGCGTGGTGGGCTCTGGGGATCCATGCGCAGGGCTCAGCTTTAGGTGGGAGTGAGCTCCTTTTTGGGAAGGAACCCCAGCGAGTTTGGGTGTAGGGGGCTGCCGGGCGCGCCCTGCCTGGGCTGCAGAGCTGGGGGTGTCCCTGTGCAGACAGCCGCTGGGCTTAGCATCCAGTCACAGGGACCCTGTGGCATTTGTTCCCCCCAAAGCTGGCTTGCCCAGGGTGCTGGAGGCTGAGAAACAGCACCTCAGGGCTCTGGACCTGGGTGTAGGAGCCCCTGTGACCGAAGCAGAAAACAGCAGCGCCGAGAGTCCTGGGGTCATTTCTGCTTGGCTGGTGGGTTTATCGAGCCAGCGACCAGCTTCACCCATTGCCCTGAGGGGCCAGAGCAGGACCCTGATCCCCTCATCACCTCTCGACCCCCGTTGCTGCCTCCTCAGGGCTGGGAAAGCCGGGAAGCGAGGGCAGCCTGGCATGGCTGCGGGGCCTCTCCTGCACAGCCGCCCAGCCGAGCGTGAAATGGGCTGAAAAGAAAAGGGACGGCGTAATGTTCCCGGGGCCGGGGGCGGAGGACGTTTGTTCCCCACGCTGGCCACAGTCCCCACCACGGCTGGAGAGCAGGGCTGGCTGCGACCTGTGCCAGTCCTACCTTCCCATCCCTCTTTGCTCTCACCGCTTTGCAATCGTTTCAGGGCACCTGGCCCCATCCTGACCTACGTTGCTGGCCCTGTCGGATCCCTGCATCCCTGGGGACTGCCGTCCTCAGAGCTGCCCTTGGAGTGGTGACCCTGGCTGGGTGCAGGATGAGGACCCTGGCCTGGCTGGGCATCTCCAGCCTGTGTCTGGCAGCAGCTTGGGCTGTCCCAGCCAAGGAGGAGAGGAGGAAGGTGGAGAAGCCAAAAGCTGATCTTGCCCTTTATGAAAACCTGGACCTGGACAACTACGACCTGACGTTGGACAACTACGGTGAGATCCTTGACCTGAGCAACTATGAGGAGCTCTACGACTACGGTGACCTTGCTCCGAAGGTGAGTGGGACGTAAGAGAGTACCCAGCGCGTGGGGCAGGTCTTCCCTGGGTTCATCCTGACAACGGGGCTTGGTCCAAGGGATGGATGGGGCACAGCTGGAGAACCAGGCTTTTGCGCAAGCCTACAAGCCCTGGTGGCTCTTCCATCGCTCTTGCTGGTGGCAGGAAAGGCTTTACCCAACCCCGACCTCCACCGGATTCCTCATCCCCTGCCACCGCCGCAGGAAGGCAGGACATGAGGCTTCCTGCGTCCCCCTGGGCAAATAGGGAGGGGGGTTCCTGAAAACCTGGCCTAGGAGAGCTCTCTGAGGAGGAGCTGGCTTTCCAGTAAGACCTACCCAGTTCCCTTGACCCCTTGACCAGTGCCTCCTACACTAGAGGGGAGCGGGAGGGCTTGCTCGGCCACCCCAGCCCTCACGCCCAGGCTGTCTTTGCAGATTGAGGTTGGCACCTTGGCTCCTCGCCCCAAGGACCCCGCGGCTCTCCCAAACCTGGCCACCACGGCTGAAACCCCGAAGCTGCAGCTTCCAACCGCCGCCAGCCCCATCCACCCAGCACCCATCCCCGCGCAGGGTGAGTGCAGACCCCTGGGTGCAGCACAAAGGCGCAGCTGGCAGGATTTGGTTCCCACGGGGTGCAGCCACATGTCCCAGGGGTGGCAGGGCTGGTGCTCTCTGGAGAAAAAGAAGCAAATCCTTTTGCCACCAGCAGACAGCAGCAGTTATTTGCTCTGCCCCGGGGTGTTGGGGGGTGCGTCTTATCACACAGCAGGCAGGGGGGCTGCAGCGAGACATTTCTGGGAAACAAGAGCTCCAGCAAAGCGGCAACATTTTAATGAGCAGAGGCATTGCGACAGTCGGACAGAGTAGCAATTAGATTAGTGACAATTAAAATCCCGTAGCGAGGGATAAATATCTTTATTCATTTTCTGTCACTCTGGACTGGGACAAATTAAGTAGGAGGCAAAGGGAAATTGTTGCCTTGCTGCTTTGAACTCCCCCACTAATGGATGCTCAGGGGCGCTGGGGGAGAGGAGAGGGAGCACATGCGTGGGGGGGGACATGGCTTTACCCCTCCTGTCGCCTCTGCCTGGACCCCCAAGCAGCCGAGGCGGATGATTTGCACCACACAAAACTGTTTTCTTTTGCTCCATTTCCTTCTGTGGAAAAACTAAGGGGGCCAAGCGAGCTTGGAAACTTTACATCTCCCCCTCTCCCGTGGGAGGCATTTGGCCCCGAGCAGTTTCATTTATTAGCAGCTCTTTTGGCTGGGAGTTTCTGTCCCTTCCCTTGACGAGGTGCCCTGGGCTGTTTCGTTGATGAAGGTGTTGGGGCTGCGACAGCTCCGGGTGCTAAAGACTCCGTGTACCCACAGCGTAGGCAGGGGTGGGCATGTCCTCCCGTCTCCCTGCATGCTGGGGTGCTCCGTGGGGGAAAGAGGGAGCCGTGCCATGCCGTGCCATGTGCCATGCCATGCCGTGCCATGCCAAGGGCTGCCTCTGCACCCCCAGGCCTGCCCAGCTGCCTGCTCTGCCTGTGCATCGGCACCTCCGTCTACTGCGACGACGCCGACCTGGAGCACATCCCATCGCTGCCGCCGGAGACCACCTACCTCTACGCCCGCTTCAACCGCATCGGCGCGATCCGGGCCAGCGATTTCACGGGGCTGAGTACGTCGAGGCAAGGGAAGGGCCAGGCTCTGCAATGGGGCACGGGGACAGGGGGGAATAAGCGGTTCTGCGTGGGTCCCTCTTCATCTCCTCCCTCCTCTCCCTCCAGAGAAGCTGAAGCGAATAGACCTGACGAGCAATTTCATCTCCTGGGCGGACGCGGATGCCTTCCGCCTGCTCCCCAGCCTGCAGGAGCTCATCCTGCCCGAGAACAGGCTGACGGCGCTGCCCGAGCTGCCCCGCAGCATCGTCCGGCTGGACGCCCGTCTCAACAGGATCCCCAGCACCGGCCTCCGGCCCGAAGCTTTCCGGGTGGGTGCTGGGGCTGCCAGCCTGGTGGATGAATTCAGGCTGGTTTTAGCCCAAACTTGCCATGCCATGGGGTAACAGGGATGGTGCAGAGGGCCGGAGCTGGGCTGGGAGCAGGGAGGTTCATCTCTCCTCTCTTCCCGCAGGAGCTGAAGCAGCTGCAGTTTCTCCATCTCTCCGATAACCAGCTGGACTATATCCCAGCACCCCTGCCCGAGAGCCTGCGCTCCCTGCACCTCCAGGTGAGACGAGCCTGGACCCAGGCTTGTCTGTACCTGAGTCTAGCAGAGCCCACCACTGCGTCTTCCTCCTCCTCTTCCTCCACCTCCCCATCCCTTTGAATCTGATTTTGCCCTTTGCCTCCCTGGCCAGAACAACAACATCCAGACCATGCATGAGGACACGTTCTGCGACAGCCAGGACCACAGCCAGATCCGCAGGGCGCTGGAGGACATCCGCCTCGATGGCAACCCCATCAACCTCAGCCTCTTCCCCAACGCCTATTTCTGCCTGCCCCGCCTGCCCACGGGCCGCTTCTTCTGAGCCCCACGGCCCCAAAGCTGGGAAACAAGGGCAAGCATTCCCAGACCCTCCATACCCCCACCCCAGACCCCCTCGGACCCTGCTGCCCCATGGAAAATATGGAGTGAATGCAGATACATTCAAGCCTGGTGTGAGCTGAGCAACTCCGTGTAGGGGTGAACACAGTTCAGGGGCGAACGGAGCAGGGGATGGGCAGCTCTAATAAAATGAAGACTTTAAAAACCCATTCAGTGTCTTGTTCTCACCAGCGAGAGCAGCGGAAAGTCCTTGCCCAGCCCCAGCCCAGCAGCTGCTTTGTGAACGGTGCTGGTTTGCAAAGATGGGGACTTCCCTGTGTCTCACTTCTTCCTCGGTTCCCTCTTGGGGCCTTGGGAAGACCCCTCCATGTCGGCTTTCAGGGTTTCCTGCATGAGGATCGGGAGCTTCTTTGCTCCAGGGAGGCGATGCTTTGCCCACATCAGGTTTGACCTGCATGATCAGGCTGTCCCCGGTCCATCGGGTGGGTCTGTGTGGCTCTGGAGGCCTGTTGCACACCCAGGTGTGAGCTGTGGCCGCTGCTGGGCTGTCCCCGTGTGCTCCAAAAGAGGATGCAACAAGAAACCTCAGCACAAGGCAACTGGTGTCCTCCATCACTTCACCCCAGGCTTGCTGCAGCCCCATGGCCCCTGCTCTGCGGGGACCCTGACCCCTCTCTGGGACCAGGAGCTGTCCTGGTACCCAAACAGGGTGGTGGGGGGTCTCCAACATGAGCTTTGCCCAGAGGGAGGGTTTGGGATTGCTTTGGCTGCAGAGAAAGCCTGAAGCAGCACCAGAGCCTGCAAGAGAAACAGCTCTGGGTCCAGCAGGAAAGAGTCACTCGGAGGCAGTTAAAATATCTTGTATCATCCCAGCTTTCAACACCCAAAAAGAGCTGCCCAGTGGTGAGATATTTTAAATATAATGTATTCATCCTCTATATTTTTATACACATGTAACAAACACGCATACCGTGAGAGGGATGACACATCCCTGGAGAATCCAAAATCCCGAACTGAAACCACTGAGCTCAGCCCACATCCTCCAGGCCCGGGGAGGCAAACTAAGGCGGCTGGAGAAAACCTTGCAAGAAGATCCAGCTTCTCATCTATGGGCACGCTGGAAACGCCGCTGGGCACTCGTGCCTGCGAGCCCGCCTCGTTGGCACAGCATGGGCACGAGCATGTATGTGTGCACCATCTCCCTCCCCTTGCCTTTCTTTTCCATGCAAAACCCAACTTGGACATGGATTATGTTGTTCAAAAAAAAAACCAGGGCCCTTGGTAAATGGGAATTTGGAGCTATTCCAGCCTTTCCTTTCAGGATAGATCTAAACTGCCAGGATTTATTACCACTGTTGTCGTGTCCTTCTTGGAACCGCTGCATCTATCTGTCCCCTGTCTGCCTACCCCCCTATTTCTCCTCCTTCCCCATCCATCCTTTTGACACCTTTACACCATCCGTTACCCCCGTGGATGAAGTATTGCTGCAAGCCAGGCTCAGCTCCAGCAGGAAGGAGTTGGCCAACTTTTCCCAGCAGCAAGCCCTGGTCCTTCACGTTCATCCCACTAGATGGCAAGACAGAGTGTTTAGAAACGCCTGACCTTAACTCTGGACTGCAAACTCACTGTCTGCTGTTTACCTCCCTTCTGGGGTGGTTTTACCGGCTCAGGGGCATGCCCACACAGCTGGGGAACAGCCCAGGTGCTCGGTGTTGGCAGAAGAAGGATTAAAAGGAGCTGCAGAGGGGAAGAAGGGTTTGCTTCGTGGGGGAGGAGAGCAAGGTAAGTGGAGGGATGACCTGGGGGGAGATGGTGCTGCTGGCTTTGCAGAAACCAAACTTTTCTAAGAGCGATGGGGGGGGGCTTTGCTGGGGGAGAGTTGAGGTTCAGCAGTGCTGTCATGTCTTGTGTGGCTCTTGGGTCCCCTCAGACCTGTAGATAGGAAGGAGCGGGATGGGACAGCAGGTCATCCCCTTCCCCAAAGTCCTGGAGAGGGCTGGGCTGGGGTTGTCTTGGGAGGGGGCTGCTGTGGGCTCAGCCCCCCTGTTCTGCTGGTGCAGTTATTAACAGTGTTCTCGTGTCCTTGCTGCTGCCGTGGTGGGGGAAAGAAACCAGTGCCTGTCTTTGCAGCATGGGAACAGCAAGCTCCTTCTGCCACTGGTCCCACGGCCCTTTCCCATGCTGCTGAAGTGCTTCATTCCCTCCATGGGGATGGACAGTCCCCAGGTTCTCCCCGAGCACCCTGGAGTGGCTGGATGGCTCCTGCCCCAGAGCAGCGTGGAGGCACAGAGCCTTCCCTGAGGCTGGAGGTGGCAGTGGGTGTTAGAGGGGCTCTCCTGAGCCCTCCTCCTGGTGGGACAGTCCTGCCCCAGTTCAGCCTGGTTTGGTAGCATGTCTGAGACCTGCCTGCCCCTTCTGCCACCCTTGCTGCCCATGTCCCTTAGGCTGTGGCCAGGCAGCTGGGAGTCCTGCCTCCCCTCCACCCCCTGATGCCCGCAGCGATGCCTCAGCTCACCCCGCTCCCACAAGGCAGGGTCAATTCCATGGCAGAGGCTATATAGGGTTGCACAGCCTGTCCCATGCATATATGCATGGAAGGAACTGTGCATCTCTGCCGAGATACACGTGCTGCTTCTGCCAGCCTGCCCCGGGCACTGTCTGAGCCCAGCTCACGGGGCCAGCAGACAGCAGAGGAGCAGACCTGCTGCAGGCACGCAAGGGAGAGAGCAGAACAGCCGGAGAGAGGAATTAGTGCAGGGCCCTCGTTAGGAGCCGTGAGCGGGAGCTGCGCAAAGGCAAAGCGTTGCTCTGATCCGGGGAGCGTTTGCTGAGTAACAGCAGGAGCTGCGGGGCTTCAAAGTAGGCTCTGAGGGGGAAGAGAGGCAGCCCCATTGCTGGAGATGGTTAAATGGTGGGGGGGGAGCACTGGGGAGCAGTGGGATGGGTGAGACAGGCGGCTTCTCCTGGGCTGTTTTGTTTTAGGGATGTGTAGGGAGCTGTGCCCCCCCCCCCCCAGTAGGGATGGACAGGGAGAAGCAGACTCACTCCGGGCTCTGACCTCCCTCTCCTCACCCTCTCCAGCTGGATCCTGTCCCCGGGCACACAGCAGGCTCTGCAGCAGCCAGGCAGAGGGCTCGCATCCTGCCTGTCCCTCTCTTTCCCCTCCATCCCTCCTCCCTCACCCAGAGAGCATCTCCGTGTGTAATTCATGCAGCTCTCCTCCCTCCGTCTCTCTGCCGCTCAAGGTCACCTTCCTCGCCTGGGCTGGATTTTCACATATTGATTGCTTGGCTCTAACAGGCAATGTCTCGGTTTGCTCCCGGTCTCACGCCAGCTCAGCATCTTGCCACTCTCTGGGAGAAGCATCTCCATATGGGCCCCCCCCTCCTCCTCCAGCCTGCCCTCCGCTCCGTGCCTTCCTCCCAGCCCCAGCCATGCATCATTAACCAGCGCCAAAACAGAGACGGGGGAAAGTCTTCAAGCCCCAGAGAGCAGCAGCCTTCTCCCTCTTCTGCATCTCTGTCCCCTGGGGAGCGTGACACGAGCACATTCCTTGCTGTGGGTTGATTGAGGAGGGGCTGGGACAGCGTGTCGCATCCTTGCAGGGACACAGCATGCTGCTACGCCTGTCCCTGAGCCACCTCCATCTTCTTCTGCTTGAGCTCCTTCCTGCAGGCCCTCACCCCCCAGTGGGAAATGAACTCTTCTACCACCATGCCTGTCCCTCTTCCTGCTCCCCGACTCCTCACCCAGATTTCTTTTCTGCTCTCCTCCCTCCGAGCATGACCAGGAGCAACCTGTGCCAGGCTGGGCCCTGTCCCTTGGCCACCACCTGGGGACAGAGCCATCATTTTCTGTCCTTTTGCAGCTTCTCAGCCAGGGCAGCACAGGCGGCTCGCTGCAGGGTTGATGGGCCAGGTCAGGAACCTGAAACAGGAATCGGAGCAGCAGGAGGAGGACGGAGCCTCTTAGCCCTCCTGGGATCCAGGCAAGCTGGGAAGAGGCCACAGAGACAACACAGGTCTCCCTGTCTGGGACAGCGGCTGTGTCTGCCAGTTCTGTCCCCAACCCATGCCCAGGGCAGGCAACTGGTGGTTTTATTGGCCAAGAGCAAAATTGACGGCAGGATGGAAAAAGGCCACTGAACTGTGGATGCTGACAAGCTCCTGGCCTCCTCCGGGCTAGAAATCGCCCTTAAGTGCTGCTGGGGAGGAAGCGCTGTGGCCCAGCTTGCTCAGCGAGTGAGGCACGGATGATAACAGCTTTATTTATAGCACTTAACTGGCTGTTGGCTCAAGGCACCGATTTGTGCTTAGCATGCGATCGTTTAGGGCGGCTGTTTGTGCAGCTCATGGCTGGAGCGCTGGCGCAGCCCCGCCGAAGCCCTTGGCGAGCTCCCACCTCCCAGCACCAGGGCAGGACTTTGCCCAGGTTCAATGTGTCCCACTCCCTGTCCCCAGCGCAGGCGGCTGCTCCGGAACTGGGCTCCACTGGACTGACCAGAAACTCATTTTCCTGCTTAGATTCATAAAGCATCTCATCTGGCGAAATCCCCGTTGGTGCCTTAGGGTCCGAGAGGTTGTACATCCCTAACGCTAATGGAGTCATTAATAGCAGCCACCCCAGGAGAGCTGTGTGGCTGCTCAGTTTCCAGATTTGCCCTTTTTTTTCTGAAGGATCCCAGTGCTGCGATTCATTAGATGGGAGCTGCAAGGGGTCTGGAGATGAAAGCGCTCTTCATGAATTATCACTGGGTGCAGACAGCTGCCTGGGCCGCTTCAGGGAAACTCAACAATGGAAATAGAGCGGGGAGGGGGGGGGGGGGAACCTGCTTGGGCTTTTCCTCTCCCCATTTTCCACTTCACCACTGGAAAAAGGAGAAGGAAAAACACAGCAGAAGGAGGACAAAGATGAAAACACATTCTTTCCCTCTTCACATCCTCCTCCTCCCAAATGGTGAACATTTAGCATAAAAATAATCTGTAGAAAAGCAGCCCCTTCCCTGCAGCACACTGTGGGTCTCCTAAGGGCTGGGGGTGCCTGCAGCACCTCGGGGCTTTCCCAGCTTTCTTCCTCCACCCTGCTCCGGAGCGAGCGGGACTCCTTGCCGTGAGCTGCTCCAGGATGGGAGACACGACCAAGATACAGCTATTATTAGCAGCCTTGCGTTAGGTCTTGTCAACAGGAGCCCTGACGCCTGGGAAAGGCTTTGTGATGGGAGGCACGTGTCCTCTGGGAGGGGGACCCCCCCGGCTTAACCCAATTCCTGCAGAGGGAAGAGCTCAGAGGGGCCTGGGGGTTGTCTTTTGGGAGGTGGGGGGTGATGGAGTTGAGGAGGGGGAAGTCTCTGCTGGAAGCACCTCTCCCAGGGGGGTGTGGTTGGTCTGGGGGATGCTCAAGCTCATGGCATGCGAGATGATGTCCCCATCGGAGCCAGGAGTGACAGTGCCACCTCCTTGGAGGGGGGTGAAAGCTGCTTGGTGTCTCCTCAAAATGGGAGCATTTCCACCCTGATGCTGCTCCCAGCCTCGGGGCGCCTAGATCCTCCCCCCCGAGCAGTCCTGGCCTGTTGCTGCAGAGGGACGAGTTTCTCCAGCATCATTTCCAAGGTGACTCTATTCCTGCACCGTCTCCCATCCGCCGCCTGAGCACGCCCAGCCGTCTGACCGTGGAGGAATGATGAAATGGAGAAAAATGCCAAGAAGTATGGCTCTTCCATGCTGCCAGCCAGGCATTTCCAGGGCTGTTGGGACAAAGACCAACATCTTGCTGGGCATGCAAGTCTCCCCCACTGGGGATTCATTCCACCGCTCAAGGCTTCCCCACTCCTGGCTTTAGGTTTATATTTTTTTTTAATTGACCTGAAGCCAAACTCTTTCAAGCATGAACTGGGTGGCCATATGTGGGTTTAGGGGTGATGCACCCCTAAAGAAGAGCTTGGCATGGCAGCAGCCGGCGTGTTGGTGTGCTGTGGACCCCGAGCAGGAGAAGAGCCGAGCTTGGCGTGTCTGATTGATTGCCGTCTTTTAAAATAGCCAGCCAGAGCCTGGCTCTTCCGTTTCTGTAGGATGTGGAAAACCTGGAGAGGGGGAAGAGAGAAACAGCTTTGAGAGAGCAAGTGCAAGTATTGCTAATTTATGATCAGAGAAATATATGTTTGAGTTTGAAGATTACAGGGAAAGGACCTGGTGTTCAGCCAATGATAAATCTGTTTTATCAGGGGGTTGTGAAAAGGCTTCCCCACAGGGCAAATTGCGGGAATGCAGAACATAATTACCCCAAATTCCAATTTGAGTAATTATTTCTACCTAGCTGTCACTCCCCTGGTGCTTTCAGCTGGATGGAGAGCTTTTGCTTTCCCTCGCCTTTCTGCTTAAGAGCCAAAGCCGTTGTGCAGCAGCGCTGGGCTCTCTGAAGAGCTGGGCCAGCCCTGCCCGTGGGGAGGCACTTGCCTGCAAGGCTTTGGGGCTCACTGCCATCCCACCCCAGCCCGGGAGCTGCCCTTTTGCTGCCTTTTTCCATTGCTGCTGGCTACGGGCCCTCAGACCTTGCTTTCCACAACCCCATTTGCCCCCAGGCAGGCAGACCAGGGTAGGGGGGAGTTCGGGTCACCACTTCCCAGGATGTCCTTACCTTTGCAGAGAAAGCAGCACCCCCTTGGGTAGTGGGGACCTGTGGGGAGGATGCACGTGGGCAGGATTTGACTTTTTTTTTTCCCCCCTATGTCCATCCCTGGGACAGACATTGGAGGGACGCTGGCTGCTGGGGATGCCCAGCCCCGTGCTCACTCTCCCCGTCACCCCCCTGGCTCTGCACGGTGCCGGTGAGGTAATCGAGGGTTTTACTGCAGTGGGCCGTGGATAGCTTTTCTAAGCATCGTCTCTTAATGCTTCCCTGAAGAGCCAGGCAGGCTACCGGGCACATTAGGAATCGATGCACATCGCAAATGGATTGCCTGCGCTTTCTCCTCCACCTTTCCGTGCTCTCTGGCTGTCTCCCCTCTGCCCATCCCCAGCGTGGCCAGGGCTGCCCCGTGCCAGCTCTGCCCTCCTAGCGTCACCCAGGTGATGGGGGTGGCCCACCAGGGATGGTTTCCCCCCACCCCAGTCCCACCAGGATGGACCATCAGCTCCAGGTGAAGCGGCTGGGTTGCACCCCCTCGCCTTCCCCCCGGGTCTCGCAGCAGACAGGCGCTGTGGCGGGAGCGGGTGACAAGCGTCTGCACGGGCCAGCCAAGCGGTGAGGGAAAAATGACCCTGGCGAGAGCAGGGGATGGGCTTTGCATCTCAAGTGGTTCCCCGGGAGATGCTAGATGGTCCCTGCCGTGAGGACCAGGGACCTGTCACCTCCCGGAGCCTCTGTCTGCGGATGGGGAAGTAACGGCCGCGACGGCACAGTGAGTTCAGCTGCAGAAGGCAGAGGCGTTTGGAAAAGCGATTGCTCTGCCCACAGCGGTGTGGAGCAGCCCTGGGGCTCGCAGAGGGATCAGCGCGGCGCTGGGCTTGTTTCTCGTGGGGTTTTCCTCCAGTTCCATCCACAGATTATTCTGACTTACCCCCCTGTTAGTGAAAGGAGAATCATATCCTCAAAGGGCTCTGAAACGTGCAGCCAAACCTGTGGCTACCAGCTCTGGTCCCTCTCACCCCCAGCTCTGAGTGCTGGTGGCAGAGAGGGAATGAGGTCTCCGTAGGTGAGGGGAAACTGAGGCATAAAGTGAAAGGGGCGTCTCCCAAGTGCTGAGTGGGCACCAGTCCCTCGCACGCCTCTGTGGCCTCAGTTTCCCCCTAACCAGGAGATCTCCCACAGGGCTGGAGAGCCCTGTGTGAGGGTTTGGAGATGCTCTATGGGAGCGGTGGGGGCTGCGGAGCAGGGATGGGGGTGACTGGGGTCACTGCTCATAATCTCAATGCTATTTTGCCCGCTCAAACACAAATTATTCCATTTCCCTGTGGACCTCCTGCCTGGATCCAGACTGCCTGGGGTCTGCTGAAGAGACAGAGGACGCACGTGCTGGTGGCTGAGGACAGACGGACGCCTGGGATGGACAGACAGGGCTGCAGCGGGACATCTCTTGGGTAAGCGGGTGGAGAAGAAGCAGAGGGAGCTGTTCTCCATCAGGTCATTAAGTGGCTTTGCCAAGAGGCTAATTAAGCTGGGAGGATCCCCGGAGTGCCCCGACCGGGTTTGCCCTTCCCTGGCCGGCTGCTCTGCGTGCCGCTGCTGGCACCGTGCGTGGCGATGCCCGGACCTGGTGGGTGCTCACGTGGCTCCGCTGATAAAACTTGCATGAGGACATGCGCAAAAATCAATGGTTGTGCTTATGAATTAATGATCGCTGAGCGGATCGATGCAGCCTGCCCCGTGCACGCTGTATTGCTAATGAACGCCAGCAGTGGGAGCGCGGGAAGGGCCAGCGAAGGACTGCGACGGCGCCTTCCCCATCTCCATTTATTTGTGGTTTAGGTATATTTATTTTCCATTTGCCCCCACAGCTGCTTTAAGCAGAGAGCAGGTGATTTCCATGAAAGGGACCCGGTGCGTGCGTGCTGTGGGGAGGGGCTTGCTGCTTTTTGGAGGGGGGGGTGTTGGAAAGGGCCGGTGGCTCTTGGCTCCGTGCTGGAAGGGGTTGAATCAGAGACAGGCTCTATAAATACGTATGTGGGTAATTTCTAATCGAACACCACAGCTCTCGGTGCTGGCACGTGTCACTCCCGTGGTATTATCTCTGCAATTAGAGCTTTTTTTCCCCACAATTGCATAAGAACCTCTCGGTGACTCACTGGGTTTGGGGGGGAGAGAAGCAAACGGCGGCTCGGAGGCGGCCGGCTGCGCCGGCGCGCGTGTGAGGTGTGAAAATCAGCCGCTCAAGGTGCTCCGTGGTTTGCAACTTACTCCCGAGCAACCCTCGCTCTCCGCTGCCCTCCCCGACGTCACCTCCAGCGCCCTGGTTTGGGGACGGCTTGGCTGTCCCCCTGCCGTTGAGCCCCCTCTCTGCCCGGCATCACCCTCTGCGGGGGGTTTTATTTTTGCCCTTGTCATCGGGGCTGTGTTTGCGCGTTGATGACCCTTTGGCACCAACAATAGCGTGTTTCAGATCCCTGATTAAAACCACTGCGATGTCAGAATCAATAAGCATTGGCGGGTGAGACCGTAATAAGTATAATAATCCCCATTAGGGTAACAAAGGGGGGAGAGAGTGCAGGGCTGCTAATGTGGTAATGCCATGAACCTGCTTCGATCAGCTGAAGCCACAGCATCATCCTGCCCACGAGGGGCAGAGGGACCGTGGCTGCCTCGATATTTGCTGTCGCCAGCAGCAGCAGAGCCTCTGCTTCTGGATGCAGTAATGCCTTGTGTGCCCCAGCTTGGAAACGTGGCTTTGCATCCTTCACTGTTGGGTCTTTGGAAATGTGGGTGACTGGTGTCCCCAGCGTGGGAGAGGGACCAGGGCTTGGTGCAGCCAGGGGAATTGCTTATCCTCCCCCAAAGCTCAAAGAGATCCTGAGATCATGGAGCAGGGGAAATTCCTACTCTGACCCATCCTGCCCATTTGTCTTGCAGAGATCGAGTGTGGTGAGGGCCGGCTAGGAGGGGAATGCCAGTGGCATTAAAGTAGCTGCCTAGGACAAAAAATAAAAATCAATACGTAATTGTGGCCCCATCGATCCATGGCTCTGCTGCTGCGGCGCTCTGCTGCGCTTTGATCAGCTTTCACGGTTGCAGATGAGAGAGTCCCAGCAGCTGGGGGTATTAAATGATGCCAAACACTTTTCAGGTGAAAACTATAGAATTTTTCCTTAAATAAACCCAAAATAGAATAGCAGCCGTGGGGCTGGGTGCACTCTTAGCAAAAAGGATGCTATTGCCTCTCTGCTGGGACTTCCCGGAGAAGCCAGAGCGATTCTCCCTGCCCACAGCGGCTGCTTGGTCCCCTCTGACACCCAAAAAGCTGCTGGCCAAGCCCTGCTGCAAGTCCATAGCCACGGCAATGCCCCCCAGTGATGGGGCTTGGGGGGCTGCACAGGCTTTGGGGGCGGTATCCAACCACGTGCCGTGGAAATGAGACCAGTCCCAGGCAGAACCAGTTGGTAATTTTTAGACCAATAGTTTTCACTTGAAAAATGGACATTTGTTGAAACCCGACGTGTTTACAGAAAAACATCGGTTTCAACAGATTTCTATTTCGACATGTTTTTTTTTTAGAAGAAAAAGCAAAGCTTTCCAAATTGTCAAAAGACCCCAGTCGAACACTTTCTCGGCAGAGCGTAATCCATTTCTCAGCTCCAAATTACTTTTCATTTTGCAATGTAAGTACATGTATTGCAAAATCCCCTTTTGAAAGGGGGCTGAAATCCTACTGAAATGGTTGGGGAGGATCTCGGCAACAGACCGGGATTAACTCATTCCAGCCTGGGGTCTGGATTTTCAAACAATGTCCTTTCTCCTTTCTTTTCAATGATGGTTTTTCATCCTGTTGCAGGATGGTTAATACCAGCAATTCCTTCCTGGTGGGGAAATTACTTCATCTACAGGCACCAAATATTAAGGGCTGGCAGGGAACCCTGTGTGGGGGCAGAGTAGCTAGGCTTTGTGCTGTTTTTCTCTGATTTACCCTATTTCTGCAGCATTTTTACTGGCCTCAGTCAGAGAGAGGATGCTGGTGGATGGTCTCGTCCACTGCAGGCATTTCTCCCATACCGATGGGAGATGCTTTGTGGATGCAAGGGCTCCCTAAATTCTCCGTGGGGTGTAGCCAGAGCTGCTGGGATGCAGGAGGATCCAGAGAAATCTCTGGTTTGGTTCGGGACCCAAAGAACTCTCCCAAAGAGTTCTGCCCAGGGAGTCGCCATCCCTGGGGGTATTTAAAAGATGAGTAGAAGTGGCACTTAGGGATGTGGTTTAGTGGTGGGCTTGGCAGTGTTGGGTTTACGTTTGGACTCAATGATCTTAGAGGTCTTTTTCTGACCTAAATGATCCTGTGGTTCTAAAGCAGCCTCCTCCTCCCTTGCACAAGCTTTCCCAGGCATGAGAGGCCTTTGGGTTTGGGAAGATGGGGGCAGAGATGGGTCTGGGAACCCCCAAATAGTGTTGGGTTCCTGCTGGCAGTTGCATTAATGGCTCAACCTGACTTAATGAAATGGTGGCTTGTGCTGCTGAGTGGTCAAAATCTGACCTGCTTTTCTCTTCGTTATATCTGCTTACAGATCTCATGCAACTCTTTAATCAAGTGTTTCAATGCTGAAACATGTAGAGCTGGAAAGGATTCGGAGAATGTGGCTGAGTTGGTTTGCAAACCTCTTCAGGCTCCAAGTGTCCTCCAAGCTTTTTTTTTTTTTTTCTTTTTCCCCCAAGAAAAAGGGAAATCAAAGCCAGTGGCCAGGCTCGGGGCATTTGGGCTGGGTGCCGGCTAGAGCGGTGCAGGGATTTACAGTAAAGCCCAGGGGCACGGGGAAGGGAGCAACACCTCCTTGCTGAGCCTGGTGGCACTCGGAGCCTGCAAGGGCATGTGGGCAGGACTGGACCCTTTGTAGCTGACCTAGGGTTGGGTTTTGGTGTCCACGTGGACTTTAGTGGCTTTGGGTCTGATGCCTCCCTTGCAATCAAATAGAAACATGAAATTATAACATGCCCATAAGTGCGTCTGTTAGAGAGTCTGTGATGGGTTGGCAGTGGGATATCCAGTTCCCAGCTAGGGAGGGGTTGAGGAGAGTGGAGGGGTGTGGGGAAGAGCCGGGAGCTATTTCAGCTCCCTGTGCCACCCCCTTCCTCCTGCTGCTCCAACTCGAGTGCTAACGAATGCTTTACGGGGAGCTGTGCCAGCGATGCTCGGAGCACGCAGCACGAGAGCAGATCGTCGCCCTGCCCCGCGCAGGGAAATCCCTTTGATGCTAAAGTGGCTGCAGGGGGAAGGAAGAGGAGTGGGCACAAACGCATCCCGCTCGGAGCGACGGGCTGGTTCATTGAGGAGAGCCCTGGCAGGCTCCACCGAGTCCTTCTGCCGCTTTTCAGCGGGTTTGGTAATCGCAGCAGGCTGGCTTTCTGCCTCCTTGCTGGAAAAGCACTGTCTTGCTCCGTGCCTCCGCGAGGGTTGGTGCATCCCTACCCTCGGAAGCGTGGAGGGGAGTCTGATGTCAGAGGATAAACCCCGGAGCAGGGCAGAGATGCTCAGCGCTTGGGATGCAGCTGGAAGAAGGGGCAGAGCGTAATTATGGACAAAACCCAGGGGTTTACAAGCGTCCCGTTGTGCTCCCTGTTTTCCCCTTTTTTCCTGCCTTCGCAGAGCGATGGGGAAGCGCTGGCAGCCTTGACAAAGCTCGAGTGGCCTCTGGTAGTCACTGGGGTATTTTCCGGTGGTGGGAAGGGTCTGAGCAATGATGCTGAGGCCGCTGAGTGTTGTCATCCGTGACGCAGATGTGTCACCATCCCCCGGGGTCTCCGTATAACAGCTTGTGCCGGCTCCTGCCGTCGCGACAGTCTCTGACTCCACAAGCGCAGGCACCTGGGGCAGGAGCGTCTGTGCCTGCAGCGGGAAGCTGGCTACGAACCCCGGCTGTCCTGGGAAGGGCTGCGGTCCTGTCCGAGGGATGGAAATCCTTGCCTGGTCCCAAAGGGCGTGGGGGAGGACGTGCTGGCTCTGCATTCTCCCTTAGACCACCCCCCTGTCAGCATGAAATGAGACGCTGAAAGCACAGCTGTTTGGTCCTGAGGCAAAGCTTGCTTCTCCCCACGTTTTGCCAGGGCTGCCTGCTGCCAGACAGCCCTGCCTGCAGCGCCGGGATGGAGGCAAGGCAGGAATCTGGGGGAGCAGAAAGACCAGGGCGTGTCACCTTTCCCAAACCATCCTGGGAATTCCGGGGGAAGAAACATGGAGCTGGGGGTAAAACCTTGGACCTGGTCTCAGCAGATGGAGCATCTGCTCCAGCTCCGACACAGCCCACGCTGCGAGCCGGGGTGAATCCGGTGACATTCCCTGCCCTGAGCCCACCTGTCGCCCTCGCACACGAGTGTGTCTGTACACAAGCAAGCTCCCAGGGACCCCCACAATGGCCTCCGGGCATTTTTGCCTGGGATCCTCACTCCAGGGACCGATCCAGGCAGAGCACCCCGGGTGCCAGCCCCAAATGCCGGCACAGGGTTTTATGGGGGAGAGCCACGGTTCTGCCGCAGCCGGCGGGATGCTGCTCCCCTCTGCAGCGGTTCTGTCCCCCTCTCCCAGGGTTTTCTCTCTCTTCCCACCTCCCCCCCGAACCTGCCGATCCGAACCCCCACCACACCTTGGTCTTCAGCATTTCTTGAGCCCGGGTTGTTGCCAGGGGTTTCCCCTGAGACCTCGCTCCTGCCTTTGCGCGGCAGCCTCCCTGCAAAAACGCTTTCCTAAGAACCCTGGCATAAAAAAAGAAAGAAGAAACAGCCCCCTTGTTCTGCTGCGATGAACTGGCTCTTTTTCCAGTCACAAGGGTAAGCTGAAGCAAAACTTTCCACACTGAGCAGGAACAGAAAGAGAGAGGGAGAAGTAACGAACCCTCCTTTAAAAAGAAACCAACAACAACAACACACAACCCGACAAAAGACAAAAGCCAGCAAAGCCGAGCGCTGTCTTTCTCCCATCTCCTTCCTTTTTGGAACAAGCCAGGGAGTTTGCAGAAGTGCGTTTTAAGCAGGAGCAGATGCCGGCGTTCCTTGGGCCGGGAGGGGTGAGCTGAGCCCAGGAGGGATGCGGAGATAGAAAACAGATTGCAGCAAATATTTGTGTATTTAATTGCTATGCGGGACGGTCGTGCGAGGGGTGCTGGGAGCCGTCCTGGCGTGCCGTGGGAGCACGCCCCAACACGGCTGGCTGCCCACGGCTGGCTCTCACGCGTTCGACACCTTGAAATGCGAACGTTTAACGGGTTTTATTGCCCGGTTGGTGTGTGAGAGTTTCCTGGCTGGCTTGCTTCAGGGGCCAGAGAGTCCGAAATGTGATTTAAAAGCCCAAAGTCCCCACGAAGCCTCAGGATGCCGGGAGCTGGGGCTGTGGTGAAACCTTGACTGAGGAGAGACGGGCATCGGGTGCTGCCTTTTGGGCTGGGAAACTGGCTGAGAGCCGCAGAGGAAGGGAGAGATGTTTGGATCCAGGGTCTTTGGGGTCCCGCTCGCCCTGCAGCATCCTTTGCTCGACCAGAGGCAAGCGCACACCAAGGGGTGTCCGGGGTGGGTCGGGTCCCCGCAGGGTGCTGGGCAGTGATCTCTGCTGCCTGGAAAGCAGCGGTCCTGGCTATCGGCAGTGCTATTTCCCGCATCGCTGTAGGAACCAGAGGTCCTGATGAATCAAAGTCTGCACGGGGTGAGCTCTGGATGCAGATGGGACTGACAGTCCCTGTCCTGCAGCGCTGGCTCTCCACGCACCACCAAAGCCATGAGACGGTTGCCCAGGGAAGGGCTTGCTCCGGGGCACCTCGTGAGCTATGAGGAGCTCTCGGTTTCTTGATCCTCAGTTATTTAGGATGTATCCTCAATCCATGAATTCATTGAGTGGTTTTCTGGTGCAGATGTGCCCATTAACAGCATCCAAAAAAAAAAAAAAAGGCAGAGAAGTCAAATTGAGGCCACCTCGCTGGCTCACATAAAAACAGCTCCCACAGCCCAACGCCAGCATCGGCCCATTGCTGCTGCTCTGGGGTCCTCAGCCCAGAGGAACACCAGCCTGGCCCCCAGCAATTCAGTGAGTCTGAGAAAGGGAAAAGGGGTCAGAAGGAAAACTGGGCTGTACAAGGAGCGCTGGTGTCCTGGCTCGCCGCGATAGCAGCCAAGAGACTGGCAGAGCTCTGGGCTGCCTGGATCTGCCCGGTTTCCTCCGGTGTCAATTGGCTTTTGCGATGAACCTGTTCTTCCCAAAATCCCGGCTATAGGTTCCTCCCATTAGCAATGCCCTCTGTCCTGCTTCTGCTAAATGATTCAGCCCAAACACTCTCGTTATTGCTCCCATTAGTCACGCTGACATAAATTCTTCTTTGACAAAACGCTATATGTTTCTCATCAACTCCACGCAGCCCTGATGACTCGTGTCCTTAAACCCCGATCCAAATGATGTGACTTTTCCACAATCCCCCCTCCCAGTAATTTGAAAATGATACACCTGCTTTTGGTTTTTAGCCCATGAAGGGGGAAAGAAAGGAAACAGGGTAAGAGCAGCTATGCCTCTCCTGGCTTCTTCCTCCAGCAGCTGGGTGACCCTGCCTGCAGGCTCAGTGGAGGCAGCGGGGCTGGATCCCAGCCTCCCGGTGCCAAGCCCTTTGGGACAGCTTCAGGAAGCAGTACACGATCTGATGAGATAGTCTGGCTCAAGGTGCTTGTTTCCAAGGGTTACCCAACAACCCTGTCCTAGAAGAAACCATCTCCTTTGAAGGTTCGTATCTGGCTGCATCGCTCCTCACCCTCTGCAAGAGCCCAGCTTGGGATGCAAGCGGCAGCAAGCCGGGCTCCTCCGCCCCAGCCCGCTCTCCTGGCAGCATCTGCTGGGGTTTTAGTCTCGCTGGGTCAAGAGGAGGCTTTGCCTGAGGATATGGAGGGAGTCTGGCCTGGGACAGCGTTGCGTGTTAATGCCGGCTGGCTCCCTGGCTCAGCCGGAGCCACGTCCACGCAGCCGCCCTCCTCCTGGAGCAGGTCCCAGCCCTGCAGCACGGGCAGCTCTGGGGACAGCAGCGACAGCCTTAAAAGGGGTGACGAGCAGCAGCCGGGCTCTCGTGTGACCAGTTCGGGCTCTGGAGGAGCACCACGCTGGGAGGAGAGGCAGGGACACTCCGACAGTGACAATTCCCGAAGAATTTCCACCTTTCACCATCTCTTTCCCAACATCAGCATCGTGTGCCAGCTTGGGGGCGTCTCCTGTGCTGAAGGAGGGTGATGGGACATGTGTGGAGCGGGGATAGAGCTGCTCTGGTCAGGCTGTCCCTGGCCACCACGGCTCTGCCGCCATGCTCAGAGCAGGGAAATGTCCCGGCTGCGGTACCTGCACCGGGGAGCAGCCACCCAAAACACTCTCGCTAGCTTTCTCAGGAAGGTTAGATGTTGTTTGCAGAGATGATGTGGGAAAGATGAAAATCCCCCCACCCCTCGAGGCAACCCTCCCGTGGGGAAGCAGCTCTCGCTGGGAGCTGACTTCTGTCGTTTCTGGAAAGCGGTGCTTTGAGCAAACTATTTATAAACTGAGTTTTCTTTAACTCCTGAAATTGAGCCATAACTTCAGACAAACAGAAAAAAAAAAAAAAAAAGAGATGCAGGCAAATAAATGCAGGCAAAAATAAATATACAGGCAGCCTAAATTTGCAAAACAACTAGAGATTCTGGGAAGGGTCTGGGTTTGGAGGCATCTGCAACGGGGCTGGTAAAGGGTCTTCTCAAAAGGCTTCCAGTGGCCTGGGGGGCTGAGGACCGGTGGTGGCGCTACCTGTGGGATGGGCTCGGTGGGGTTTTGCCCGGCTGCCCAGTGCTGCAACCACCCCCCGACCAAAACCCTGCTGATATTTAAGCCCCGCGTTGCCTCTGCCCATCACGGCAGCGGGAAGCGCCGGGCAGCGTGACCTTTCTCGGCGCGCTCTGCGCCGCTCCCACCCGGGTTCTCGGGGGGATTTACGGCCCCACATCGCTCAGGGTTTTACAGGCTCGTTTGTCACCGCTGCCTCAAACGCCAGCAGGGTCGGGCGATGCTGCCCAGCCCTCGCCGTGTGCTGCAGGGCACGGTCAGGATGGCGTCCGTGTGGCACCAGGGGCTCAGTCCAGGCTGTTGGATGAGTGACACCTCCTTTTCTTATCAAACTACTGCTTTTATTTTAAGCCTTTTTTTCCAGCTCGTGCTGCCGTGGGACTCGCTGGCACGTGCTCACCCATGGTGACTCCGTGCCTCCCTCCTGCCCGTCCCCATTCCCCCGCTGGCACCCCCAGCCCACCCCTAAACACCTTCATTTATTTCTGCTGCAGGAGAGAGCGGCTGCGGGAAATGGGTCCATAAATCACCAGCAACGCCTGGAAATAAAAATCATTATTGTGATGAATGGGGTTTTATTTCTCTTTTAAGAAGGGGGATCATGAAAGACCAGGGCAGGGGAGAGCGTGGAAGAGGAGGCGTTGCATATTCTGGTTTTGACAAGTTAAGGGTGATAAAGCTAATGACATGAGAGCTGCGGGAAGAGAGAGAGGGGAAGAAAGAAACCTTTGCTGCCTATCCCTTGCTGGGGAAGGAGGGAACATAGGCGTGTGTGAAGGCTTCCCGTACGACTCTGCCTCATTAGGACAGTATATTGCACCGCTCAGGGCCACGCTCATGCCTCAGAGAGGTTGTCCTGGCCATGGCCTGGTGGTTGGTATCATACAAACCCACAACAAAATGTTGTCCCTGGCTCCAGTCCGTGGGTAATTTTCCGCTGGCCCCACCGGCACCCGCAGCACCCACATCCTGCAGGACCCACACCCCTCAGCATCAGTTCGGCTCTTGCTGGCACCACAGCCGCCACCGGCTTGGGGAGCAGCTCCCGCAGCCAAGGGGAAGCTTTGCACAGAATGACTTCAGGATTTGGCCCCGGGCTCTCGGGGATGGGAGCTTGTATTAATTAAGCAGCAATGATCCAAGTCACAGGGCATTTCCTGGGGATTAATGACTGGCTGGGAGGAGTTAATGATTTGAGATGAATCCAAAAATCCCATTTACCCCAATCGGTGCTGAGTCCCAGCACACACTTTATGCCAAGGTCAGCACCACCATTTTAAGGCAATTTTTAAAATTATTATTAATAAGAATAATAAAGAGTTGGAAATGGATTCTCCCTCCTTCCACAGCGATGCAGCTCGATTGCTGCGGGCAGGCACTCAGGGGGAATGGATGTCCATCGTATCAAGCCAGTGTATCAAGTGGAAAGAGCATCCCTCTCCCTCAGGGGCCCTGCCCCGACCCTCCAGCACCTCCCATGGATGGGAGGGTGTTGGGGACAGCGTCCTTAGCCCCTGCTTGCAGCTTCCAGCCCAGCTTCACCGGGATGGTGATGCTCAGAAGACACAGATTTCAAAGTGAAGAGGAGCAGCTGGGCAGAAGGCAACCTGCCACAGCGTTGTGCCCAGAGGAGATCAGGATCCGGCCTCTCGGCAATCATCTGTGATAAGTGTTTTAGGGTTGTCATGGCAATGAAAAAGCCCAGCTAATCCTTGGGTTTCCTTTCTTCAAAGCGAAGGAAGTTTGCCTACCTGACTGCCGGCGTGAGCAGCCCGGTGGGATGCTCGGTCTCTGTGCTGCCAGCCCTCCCACGCGTGCACACACACACACACACAGAGGCTGGAGTAAACGCAAACCGAATCCATCCTGAGGAGCAGCAGAGCACCTCGCTTCTGGTCTCCCTTGCCACGCGGTGGTGGGCGATCCAGCTGCCCGGGGTTGCAAGGCCAGTCCTCCCCTTTGTGAGCGCTGGTTATTTACTTGCGCTACACCCCTGCCGGCGTCCCTGCCTTTCCCCGTCACGGGTGGGGACGATGGAGCGCAGCACCGGGGGGAAGCTCTGGGTGCTCCCCTGGGCGCCGAGCTGGCCCCAAACAGGGATGCAGCTCTAGGGGTGGATGCAGCCAACGTGATGCTTGGGAGAAAGGTGATCCAAAATACACCCTGGCCAAGCATCTGCTATGAGTGGGAACCAGACCCTGGGCAAACCCTACCCTTGGCCTTCCCCCTCGCCCCAGCCGAGTGAGAGCAGCCCCGGCATGAGCAGACGGCCGTGTGGTGGGCACCGTGGCGAAGAGCATCCAGCCCAGTGAGCGTTGCCGTCTCCTGGCCAAGGGGATACCTCCAGCCAAGTAGCTCGTCTCTCTCTGAAGCCAAAAGGGAACTCGGTGCTTTGTGAGCAACTGGGGACCGTCCCTCCCCTCGGCGGGAGCAGCGCTCGTCTCCCAAACCCTGCTGGAACCACAGCACTGCTCCCCTGCTACGGCCGGGAGCCTCTTCAGCTCCCGAGCTGCTTATCCCACTCGCACTCCTATTACTGGAAAGTTTTATAGCCTCTCACTGTTTATGATTAATCATTTTGTTTTAATTGCCGCTCCTCGGGCTGGCAGAGGCTCAGCAGGGATTTTATGCCTCTTGGCTGCTTCCCCCAGGTATGTTCCAGGACCGGCTGACTGCAAAGCAGTGAGCAGGAGCAGCTCCATGACAGTGGGTGCCCCAGTTCAGCGGGGTGCAGGTTTGGTCCACGCACCCAACAGTTGGCTCATGAACCAACACCCTGATGGAGCCCCAATGCCATAATGACCTCCCTCAACAACGCAGCCAAACTTGCCGTAGCAGTGGCTACCCCCGGGACCACTGGCTGTGGTAAGGAGTGGGGGGCATTAGGGATGCTCTGCATCTCCGTGGTGCTCCCCGTGGGTGCTGACATCCTTCTGCCAGAAGCTGGGAGCAGGCAGAGGAAGGGTGAGACCTGGGAGCTGTTAAATATCCTTCGGTGGTGTTGCTGCACACAACGGGAATGAAATGCAAGCACCAGCTTCAGCAGGGAAATAAGAAACGCCCAAGCTGGAGCGTGCCCAAGGCCGGGCGGGATGCCCCTGCCTCTGCAAACCATGCAGCACTGGGGTGTTCCCAGGCTCGAGCTGGTCACGGCTCCACATCGCTCTCCTGGGGGAAACGATGGCGTTTGAAAATGTGATTTTGACTCAAACAATGCTCAAGGTTTGACCATCCGGCATGCCAAGTGTGGTCCAACCTACTGCCCTTAGGGACCTGCCCAGTGCTGTCCCAGTGGGTGACACTGTCCAGCCGCAGGCGTGTCGCACCGTGCCCTGTCCCACCGGGGCAGGAAGGAGCCAGAGGGGCAGAGAAGACTTTGGCCTGATGAGCTGTGGCCCACGTAACCACAACCTTGGTCATCCAGAGCACACAATGAGCATCCTCCCAGTGTCTGGCACGTCACCGCTTTTCCTGCTTTACCCAAACCTCCCCCAGGCAGGAGGTGAGCAGGGATGTCTCTACGCTTCTTGTAGACAGCTCAGACCCCTGCCTAGCCCACCAACAACTCTGCAGGACCAGCCCAGAGATGGGAGCAATGGAAATCTTCACCTTGTCCAGCCTCAGGAACAGGGGGATCAGCGTCCCAGCTCCTGGTGACCCCGCAGATCCCGCTCAGAGCAAGCCTTGGGGATGAGGACACACCGTGCGCCCGGAGCTGTGCCGCCAGGAGCAACTCCGTGGCCGAAGCAGCAAATCCAAGAAGCAGCAGCAACCATGTGAGTGTGGAAACCAGGCAGCAGATTTAAGTTTGCAGCAAGGTGTCGCAGCACGGCCTCCACCCCAGCAAGGCTTCACCTGGCTCAAGTGGCCTCTCGCTCCCTGGGACAGTTTTCATGGGAATTAAAATGATTTTGCTGGTGAAGCGGCTTCATTCCCGGAGGTTTTTCCCTGCAGCGCCGGGTGGAGGGTCTCAAGCTGGCTCTGTCCGGGCTCCCCAGTGTCCCACACAGCCACCGCATCCTTCACTGCCATTGGGAGAGCCCAGCAGCCCAGGACACTGCTGCCGGAGCTGCCTGCACCTTGCCTGCATTTTCATGCTGAAAAATTGAAAGCTCATGCAATGGCCACAAATATTTAATAACGTCCTCATCAAAAATTTACCCCTGTTAAAGCTGTCATTTTAGATGTCTGACAGGGCTGGGGAAAAGGCAGTGGGGGGGCACGGAGCGGGCAGCGAGGAGGGGATGCCCTGGCCAGAGGGAGCCATAAAGTATCGTGAATTAGGGGATGCCATGGTCCCGTGGGCAGCTGCTGGCCCGGGCAGGGGGCTGCCCCAGTGAGGGGTTCCTCCTTGCTGAGCACGGGGGGGCTCAAAACGCATCTGAGTGTGGCGGTGCCACCATCTCATGCTCACCCCCTCCGTCTGCTCTGGCACGATGTCCCCTGCCCCAGGAAGGGCATGGCACGAACTCAGCCACTTCAATTAATTCCCCATCCCTTGTTCCTGGCTGGAAGCCATCCCAGGGTGCTCGGAGCCTCACACGGTGTTGGATGCACCCGGACGGCACTGATGGCCGGTGCCCGGGCTGGGTGAAGCCCCTTCCAGCGCTGGCACCGCCATGGCACGGGGCCGGGTGCGAGGGCAGCCCAGCTGCACACACTCCGCTTGCTTCTCTCCTCGGCTGCCAAAGGCCTGGAGCCTCCACAACCACCGGCAGCGATGGCAGAAAGAGATATAAAAGGCCGTCCTACTTAACAGGGTTTATATAAGGAGGCGTCTCCATGGCAGGATGGGAAAACAGACGGATATTGGAAGTGATGCTTCGAACACTGTGTTCGCAGGGGCATCCCTGTTGATGGGTGACGTGGCACCTAGAACCCACTGAGGCGCCCAGGGGTCCCAGCTGCCCCCCGCTGTGTCCCCACCACGTCTCCACCATCTCCCCGTTGCAGCTCGCGAGGGGGTTCTCCTGACAGGGCTGCCCTTTCGCTGGGGGTGCACAGGTCAGCCAGCTCCCCCACCCTCCCACCTGCTCTCCTAAAGCCTCCTCGTCTCTAATGAACACTCTCGTTAATTAATTTATTTAATGGCCTCTTTGCTTCAGCTCACCCAGGGCGGTGACCAGCAGGTCGGTCTCTACTGCTGAATTCAGGCGTGGTGAGCAGAGGTGCTGCGCTGCCGGGGAGAGGGATGGTTTGGGAGGACAGGAGCCACGGGTGGGCTTTCACCCCGAGCACCCTGCAAGGGGTGCCCAGCGGACACTGGGCTCTGCAGGAGCATCCACTGCCCCTTCCCTTGCCCCTGGTGACCCGCTGGGCTGGAAGCAAGCCGGGAGCGAGCAGCATCTCTGCCAGCAACGCGTGGTGCCGGCAGGTTTGCTCCCCTTATGGAAAGGCATGTTGCGAGCGGACTCGTGGATGTGTTTATTCCCGTCAGCCCTTGGCTGGTGGCAGGATTAGTCGGTGAGGAGCAGGGACCTGCTGCCAAGTTCCCTCAACAGGCACATGGGGCTGGGCACGGGCGGCCCTGTGCCCCAGAAATATAGCTGAGGGGGTCCTGTTTGCAGAGGGGGTGGAGGGGTGGGTGCTCTGTATCATCAGGGTCCGTGCTTTGGCAGGGTGGGTGCCTTCCTGGGAGGAGCACAGGTCCGCAACCACAGAGGCTGCAAATTAAAGTGAAGAAAAGGAAAGAGAAATCCCCATAATCACAGGGCTCTGGGAGCGGAGGCTTTAGGAGACGCACCAGATTTCCTCACAGCTTGGCTCCTCTGAGGGCCGGCGGCAGGTCACGGCACCATCCCAGCTCAGGGCAGGGAGGAGGGGAGCAGCAAACCCTCGGAAGCGCTGGTAAGGCAGCAGTTGCGCAAGGATGTCCTCTGGAGGGGGACGGGGCAGGTTTGGGTGTACACAAGTGGCAGGCAGAGCGTGGAGCTCCCCTGGAGAGCCGGCACCAAGCTGTGTGGAGTTCCAAGCGCTGCTTTCGCTCGGGCGCGGGCTCTGACCATACGGCTGGGCTCTGCCAGCCCCCGGATCTTCCCAAACGGGCTGCAGGGGATGCTCGGAAGTGCTTGGTCTAATTAAAAGCTGGCTGACGTGGCCAGCAGCCGCTGGTGGAAAAGCAGGTTAATGTCCTGGTGGCTTCGGGGCTGGCTGAGGCGTGGGGCCAGGGAAGGCAGCGGGCAGGCAGGGCTGCAGCAGACCTCGTTCCCTCAGCCCCTACAAGCCTGGCACGAAAGCACAGCTAAGCCCGAGTGCTTATTCATTATCTTAATTCATTATTATTATTATTATTATTATTATTCAGGTGGCTCTCCTCCAGAGGTAGCACAAGTACTCGTGCACCTCGCACGCTGCCCCTGCCCACCCTCCTCCCCTCCATCCCCAGGCTGTGCAGACCTGCGCCCGCCGCCTTTCTGGCCAGGCGGCCGCCTGTCTGGCCATGCCCTTGTCTCTCTGTCCCTCCACACCCATCACTCTGCCCACTTCTGTCTGTCTTTTATGCCTGACTGTCTTCGTCATTCATTGCTTTCCTCGCAGCATCTATTTCCCCGTCTCACTTGCCCCCCGTCGGCCTGCCCAGGTGCTGGATTAGGGCTGAAGGGGATGTGTAGGGGACGCCGCTTCCCTGTCCAAGTGTTCTCCCGAGCTTTCTCCAGGGTATCCTCGCTGTCCTCAGCTGCCTTGTCAGCTGCCAGACAGAAGCAGCAAATAACCCTCCTTTGGAGCTCCCCAAAGGACTCGGTGATGGACTGCGGAGCCCATCTGCCCCCAGGCAATCGGCTCAGCCCCATCCTGGCTCACGGTGACCAGAAAGCGCGTGGATGCTGACGAGCTGCTGGGGGAAACGCAGTTTGGTGAGGCTGGCCAGGCTTGGAGCTGCTGCCTCAGAAATGTCTCCCTACTAAAAGCAGGGCCAAAAGCCACCAGGTCCTTGTCGCAGAGCCCATCACCGGGGGTCTGGTCATGGGTCGCTCAGCCTTGAGTCTAACCAGTCCCCAGGAGAGCTGGATCTGCTTGGCTGTCCCCAGCATGAGTCACCTGAGCTTCCCCTGTCAACCAGCAATAAACAGCTATTCCTGCTTAGAAGTTGCGTCCCAGTTTCTCTTGCTGTTTACATTCATCTACCTTCAAGGGTTTGCTTTGCTCTGCTCCACTTTTAATAATATAATTTCACCAGCCATTAGCCCAGAACGCAGCTCAACTCCTCTGTCACTTAACACATTTTTATTTTTTTCCCTGAGCACCTTCATTTGAGAAGCCACGGAGCTGCTCCGATAGCAAAGGCACTGAGGGCTCTGGCCCCTCGCGGTGACCTGGCAGTGGTGGAAGGAGCACGGAGCTCGTGCATCACCGAAACAGCCCGATTATGGTAAAAACTGCTGAAAACCAGCTCTATCTGCATCCTTGACCTGCTGGGAGCCTTGAGCGGGTGCTCCCCAGCCCTGGGGAATAGCCCTGTGGCTTTTTCACCTGCAGGCTGGTGATTTCCCGGGTAGGTCTGGGTGTAAGGGGGGGGTTAATTTGTTTCTGTGCAGGCTGTATTAGGAGGGAAAATTAAATGCTGAGGCGCAGAAACACTTTCACTTCCCTTAAAGCTAATAATAGCACCTGATGCTTTCAGCGGTGACGGCAGCCAACAGGCTTCCCGTGCCTAATGCACCCTGTGGTGCGGGAAAGGAGGGCAGCAGGGAGCTGGGGAAACTGAGGCACGGAAGACCTTAACCTCGTTTAAGGGAGGGTTAGGAAAGGACTTGTGCTCTCCTTGCACCCCGTCTGTGTCACTCTGCTGTCTCCTGTGAGGTTAGTGATGCCACATGACGGGGGACATCCCCTGTCCTTGCCTGATGCCGGGTTACACGAGCCAACCCCGCTGATTTCTCAGCTCTGCAGAGCGTCCACGGCCCGGCGGGGAACCCTGTGTCCGGTGGGAACCTGGGAGAAAGCGGTGGGTTCCTGCACCCCAGCGCTGGCCCTGGCGAGAGTGCTCCTGAAGGCTTGCTGATACCTGGAGATGAGTCAAAGCAGCTCGTTCAGAGTAATTGCTTTGGAAGGGTTGTTTCCGTCCCAGCTCCCCTCGGGGCTTGGATGCGGTGACAAGGAGCGGGCGGCTGGGGACGCGGGGCTGGGGTAAGCTGGGACACTGGCTCTGCGTCGTGCTGGGTGCAGCTCCTCCGCCTGCAGTGACAGCCCCTGGGGCTGGCAGCATCCCCAGCATCATCTCTGCGGCACTCCCAGAGCCATGCAAAAAAAAAAAAAAAAAAACCCAAACCCAAACCACCCAATCCCCATTTGTCCCAAAGCCAGGCGTTTTCTGCTGGAAACCTCCAGCCTCTGCTGTCCCCCGGCCAGGTACAGAGGCTTTACCACCATTTTGACTCTCTCCATTCATTATGAGCTGATTAACCACTCTGCTGCCTCCTTTTCCAAACAGATCATCTGTGATACCTAGTCACTAATGAATGACTCCAGCAATTAATTGCAGGGGTAAGTCCACTCCTAATTAGGAACAGATTTAGGGAACGAGCGCTGGGAGAGCTCCTTGGCTGTTGGTTACCTCTAGTTGAGCATGGACTGGGGATTAGAGTCTGCAGGGCTTTTTAATTAATAACCGAGGAGGTGATGAAGGCTGAGCTGGCGCACTGGAGGAAGCAAGTCGTGGAGCTGGAGGTGGTGGTGCGCATCATGGTGGTGGTGCTGGCCAGGGAGGTTGGATCCAGCAGGGCTGGGAGTCATTTTGCTGCCAGAGGAGAAGGTGTGAAGGTGGCCAAGGGCTGCAGAGTGCCCGGCTGGGCAGGTCCGGCTCTGCCGGGGAGCTGGAGCAAGGCTCTGCGGCGCCTGGCTGGGAGGTTTTTGCCACCTGCTTTTCAGACTCCCAAAATGTCTGAATTTTCCACCGTGTTATCAGATTGATACCTGGAGGGGTAACAGGTCTGTTCCTTTCGGATGTTTGGGTGCTTCAGGCCTCATGTGGCAACTTCTCCTCCTCTGCAGCTCGTGCTGCTCCTCCTGGCTTAACAAATCCCAGGGAACGGGGGGGCTTGCTGCATCCATCCTCCCTCTCTGCTCCCCGGCTACTCTTATGCTGCACCTCTGGAGCCTGTCCTCAGCAGAACTGAGCCCAGTAACGCTGGAGCCAGCCCCTGCCGTGCTGGTGGGCTGTGTTTTGTGTCCAGGGCTGGCTCCCTTTTGCTGGGGACCCCCGATGACCCATGTTTGGAGCTGGGTGCAGGGGAATGAGGCACTTGTCCTTGCAGGTCTCCTGTGCAAAACCAAGCAAGTCCCCTGCTCAGAGGCAATAGGGCGATGCCAGAGATGATGCTCATCCTCTGAGGGCGGTCAGTTCAGGGCAGATGATGCTAAGAGACAGCTGGGAAAAAAAAAAAAAAAACAAACAAAAAAACAAACCCAAAAACCAAACAGCCCAGAGAAGAAATGGTCAGAGACTGGGCAAGTTTCCGTCAGCGCTGCAGAACGATCGGTCACTGGAAAATCTTAGTGGGGAGCAAGAGGGAAGGAACCAGCTTCTGCTTTCTGATAGCAGTTCCTGCCACGGCCCCGGAGCAGAGGGTGTGTGCGAGGGAGCGAGTTAGTCATCGTGGGCAGATAGTGCTGCCTCCAGCCGCCGCGGAGCCCTTTCCCTTTAAAGGCATCGCCTGAATTACGCTACTGGTGAGGCTGGGCTTCGGCTGGCCCCGTTGCCCAACGCTGCGGTGCCGTTCGTCAGCTGATGGTGAACGACAAAAAGCGTCTGATCTGTCCAAAAGCTGGACACCCACCTCCTGGGCTGCCCGAGGGAGTCACCTCGGTCCTGTGGATGCTCTCTCTCCTTTTGGTTTTGATCTAGAACTTGGGTTGGAAGCCACGTTGCCAATCCCTGCTCGGGTTGGCTGCGGGAGGAGGAGGCTGGGGCTGTGGGCAGGGGTGGAAGCAGGAGGGCAGGATGAACGGGAGGAAGGATATTAGTCAGAGGGGGACCAGGACAAAGGATAAGCGATGGGTCTGTGAGTTCGGCAGGGCTGGAGGGCTCAAGCCTCCCCAAGCCCTCCTCGGTGGCACGTAGGCATCTTTGCCTCCTCTCCCTGCTGCAGACATCTCCTTGCCTTGAATGGGGAGAGCGGAGCCCGCACCAGCTGCCGTGGAGGACCCGAGGGACCGCCTCAGTCCTTTTCCTCCTCCCCATCTGCTTGGGGTGTTGCCCACAGCTAATGACTGCAAGGAGAGTCTATTCTTCAGACCTGGGTGATGGTATCTGCAGCCAATTTCCAGCTTGGCAGAGCAGAACCATTTCTGCGGAGCTCAGTGAAGAGCGCAAAGGCTCCGCTCCCTGAAGGTTACACTCCCGTGCGGACAATTGCAGGCGCTTGGCTCGTGTCTCCCTCTGCAAACCATGGGCTTAGTGTGTTTACAAATCCGCGCACAAAGCTCCGCGGCTGCCAGACCACACAGCGCACGGCCCTGGCAACTGCCGCGCCAGTTGGCCAACCCCGCAAGCGTCCTGGCCGCCGGCTGACGTCCCTGCCTCTGCACACCCGGCCTGGGTGTACGCACGCATCCATCCACAGCATCCCAGTCCTGCAGAGGTGCGTGCAGCTTCATCCCTTGTCCTGTCTGCTGCCACATCCCCTTGGCTGGGCTGCAGCTGTGTGCTCGGGCTTACAAAGGGATGCTCACTCATCCTCCTGCCTACACGCCCTGTTGGCTTCCTTCTCCAAAGTGAACGCTGGGTTTGGGGTTGGTTTTCTTGCTGGGAGCTCTGCTCTAGACTCGTACGTACACATCCTTTATGTATGCGGTGTGTCATGCCTGACCCGGGTTCACTGTGAGCTGCCAGGGACGCTGCTGGCTGGCGAGGCCAGCCCAGCCCTTGGCCTCCGTTAGCTAATTGCTCCTCAGGAGCCTGAGATGTGCCAGCCTTTGGGCTTCCCAGCATCACTCAGGGTGCTTTATCACTGCCTGTCATGTCCTACATGGAGCAAACTGGGGCTGGCAGAGAAAAAAGGGAAAGAAGAAAACATATTGGTGCCACTGGAAATCAAGGGCAGGTTCACACGTCACAGCTGAGGAGCGGATCAGCCGTCTCAGCAGTCAGCGGGGAAATAAGTTGCTGGCGTCACCGCTGATGTGAGACACATGCACGTCTTGCAGAAGAGATACATCTGTGCCATGTTTGCAGCACAAGCTCTTCCAGCACCGCAGTTCTGTGGGCATTCAGGATCTGAGGTAATCCCACTGCACCCTGCCCGCTGTCCCGGGGCCGGCTGCGTTGAGGGGTCTTGCACTTTGCAGAAAGCAAAGTTGGTGGCCAGGAGGTTGGGTCTGGTTTGGGGGGGAGCAGAGCCTTGGGCACCCTCGTGGCTTTGGGGAGACTGGTGTTACAGCTGGGGTGCCACCCCCCAGCCACGCTGCTCACTCACATGGGTGCCTGGGGATGGAGCTCAGCATCAAGCGAGGACGGCTGATTGAGATCCAGGAGAGGCGTTTAGAGCCTGACCATCGCCGGTGCTGTGGGTCAGGGCAGTGCCTTACACAACAGGCGGGTGGGAGGTGCCATCACCTTTCCAAACGAGCCAGGGATCTGTCTTTCCAAGTCTGGTGTGCCTGGATGCCGAGCCAGGGCTTGGTGTCTGCAGGGCTGTAGAGAAAAGTTCTGCTCTCAGCTTGGCGGGGACGCACCAGGCAGGGCAAGGGGAGATGCCCTCACCTGTATGTGGCTGTCACCCAAATATCCAGCTCCCCCAGCACGCCCCATCAGGTGTCTCTTGCCTTGGCCGCTTTCCATTTAATCCCCATCCTTTTGCCCAGTGCATCAGAGATGGTCACGGCTCCAGCCAGCCCCAGCCCTGCTGCTGGCTCTCCTTTCCTCGGTGATTTGCAGATGCCACGAGCTTCATCTCTCCCTGTCATGACTCATTTCTTTCTCACTGAGGCTTTAAATTTTAAAGAGACACTCTTAGGCGCAGGGGGTTTAATACCTGCAGAGGCTCCCAGCAGGTGCCACTGAGCTTTCCCAATCCGTGTGGATGCAGATACGGGAGGAGGGATGGCTGGGGCTGGCGCCCCCGAGCAGCACTCCAGTCGCACCCAGGACCACACCGAGACAGACGCACAGCAGATGGAGACCAGGCTTGGACGTGGGAACGGGGGTCCCACGCTGCCTGCGGGATTGTCCCTCTGCTGAGCCCGTGGAGGAAGGAGACAGAGAGGACGGGGACGTCCCCGCTGCTGCCAAGCGCCTGGGATGGCTGGGAAGCGCTAGCGGAGAGCTCTGAGGGAAAGAGGAAACGTTTTGGCCTCGGGAGGATTCTGCTGGTCCTGCCACACGCTGCAGGTCCTGATAAGCCCACAGCCTCCCACGCTGGCTTGGGTCAGCTCTGGGACGGAGCAGTTTGGGGAGGGTGGGGAACGGCTCCAGCTGCACAAACGGCCTTGGCCTCGCTCAGCTCCAGCTCTGCTGACGCTCTCCTGGCGCAGGGGAAGACGAAGCTGCTTCAGGGCAAGTGTTTGCTCTCTGCCGGGCAGTCACCAGGTTTGCTGTCCCCATCGAGGGTGACCTTCGCTGGAGGGCTGATTCCTCACTCCCTTCCCACCAGGGTGAGGACAGGCAGGAGGTGAGGGCCAGCCAGCCCAGCACCTGGACCTGTTTGCTCCTCTTTGGATAGCGGAGCCGCTGTTTGGATAGCGATAGGAGGGTTTGCCAGCTGGTGTTTGCTCTGCCTGTTGGCTTTGTGAATGTCAGGGTGCGAGGTGCAGCGGTGTTATCGTGCTGCCTGGGCTGCAGCAGCAGCAGCCACGGCCTCTCCTGCACCGGGATCCTGCCCGCCAGCAGCTGGGAGAAGAGTTTGCGGGGGGCAGCACGCCTGCATGACTCGGGTGGTTGCGGGTTACCCTCCTCCCGCAGCCCCGGTGTGGAGGCAGGTTGTCCCCAAGCCCCTGGACCAGCACCCGCAGCAGAGACCCCCTGCACGGGGCTGTCCCAGGGCTACAGGAGGCAGGACCCTGCACGACACCCGGGCTGTAAAGCATGGCTCCCAGCAGAGAGCACTTCCAGCCCCACCTGTGGGGTTTCTTGGGGGTTTCCCAGTAAATATTTACACTCTGTATTTCCTGAGGAATCAATGGTGCCTGTCCTGGGTGCGGCACACTACTCACGGCACCCATCAGGGGTAGGTCATCATCACCGAGTCACATTTGCACCCTCTAGAGCAAACCCAAAATCGTCCATCCCCAGCACAGGGACCCTCCGGAGCCGTTTCGGCCGTGGGTGTGGGCATGTGATCCTCGAGAAAAGTTTCTCCTCCGTTTACGTGATTAATTCCTCCCTCCCACCACGGACGCCCGCAATTGCATCTATATCCGTGGCTCCCCACTCCTCCTCGGCTGTAAAATATTTATAACCCCCTACATTAGGGCTCTTCTTCTTTCTCCTCGCCTTTTTTTCTTCTTTTATGCCTTCCACCCGGGCTCCCCAGCTCTGCTGAGCCATGCCGCACCAGGAACCGCTTCATTTTAATATAACTCAGCGAGCGGGGAAGCTGTGAGGAATAATTTAGATTTTGCTCAGGGAATGCAATGCTTTTTTTAATTGCAGTCATCTGCAGCTTCTTAGCAATGTATTATTGATGGTTATTATTCAAATAAAATAGTCATTTCTTTTTTTGTTTTCCTGTGGACGCAGTTGGCAGTGGTTATGGTTTTCTCTTCTCCCTCTTTCTCCATTTCGGGAAGAGGTCACCTTTTCATCTTCTACGTTGTCAACCCACCTTCACCACCTCTCTGCCCCTCATGGTGGGTGGGTGCAGGGGCTGAGCTCACCCCTGTGGCATCGACACCAGCAAAATACCAGTGATACTCCTTAATTATATCGCCCAGGGGCCCAACCAGCAGCCTTAAGGTAGGGTTAGGGGAGGCTTAGCCTTTTTGGCAATAGTGTGCTGGAGCCTGATGTCGTGCAGTGGAGCACGTGGGAGTGGAGGAGGTGAACGCCTGCAGGCTCGGGGTGGCTTTGCTGGGGCAACGCCAGCCCTGCCTGGGCTCCACATGTGGCGCGGTGACCTGCAGCTGCTCTCCCTGGGCTTTCACCAGTGCTTTGGGCTCCAAAAGCAGGTTTTTGGGAGCAGCGGGCTGGAGAGAAGTACCTTCCTCTCAGAGGGCTGCTCCCAACCCCACAGAATTAGAGAGGGGCAGCAAAACGGCACAAATATCCTCCCAGAAAGGGACCTGCGGGGGTTAATCCTGCCTTTGCTGTGCCATCCTCATCCCTGCCGTGTCCTGGTGTCACGGCCCCTCATGGGTTCTGCAGCATCTCTATGTCGGGTACCGCAGCGCCCAGGCTGGGACCAACAGCATCTCCAGCTCCAGGGGACTGGTCTCAAGCACCAGCCTGGCTTTTCCCCCCTCATCTCTGGAAGGAAGGCACCAAAGTAGGACTCGGGAGCCTGGGTGCTCCCCCGCCTCCCCAGCTCCGGGACTGACAGCTTGCGAGTGATGGGAGAGCGGCTCTCCCGTGCTGTCACTTCTCCCTCCTCTCTTTCAGCACTACCCACTGCGTTGTCACTCCTGGCAGCAGGGACTTTCCTCAGTCCCACTAAGGTCCTGGAGCTGTTACCGTGATGCAAACACCGAGTACAAGGTTCCTCCTTGATGTGAGGAAAGAAACGAGGTCAGAACTGGAGGGAAAAATGTTCATTTTGAGATGGGGCTGAGGATCTAGCTATTTCCCTCCGACCAGGAGGGGACCAGGGGGATGGTCTCCCAGCCCTCAAGGTGCTCTGGTGGGGTGCTCCACGGAGAAGGAAGGAGCTCCACCGTGCCAGCAGCCCTGGCGAGGCCTCGTCGCATCCCTGCGACACGGCGTTTCCCCTCACCCTGCCCATGGGTGCTTGGGAAGAGGCAGCTCAGAGGCTCTTCCTCAGCTGTTGCAAATATTAGGGGTTTAATAACAGGCACTAATAGATTTAGAGCCTGTTGTGGCTCCAGCTCCAAATGGGGACGTGTAGGGGTGGGGAAAGGAAAAGCACCGTCAGTCACAGGGCTCCCAGGGAAAACACAGCGTGTCTGTCAGCTCACAGGCAGTTGGGTGAGGAATTCCTTAGGTGAGTGAACAATTTTGTCTCCTAATTACATCCATAAAGCAAAACTGGGCCCAAATCCCTCCTCTTCTCTTTGGCTTTTTATTTCCAGCCCCCCTCCCCGTTGAAGTAGCTGCTTAATTGGAAATTAACAGGGCTGTTCGAGTAATTGAGAGCAGAAATGATCTAGGAGAGGTTTATTAGCAATCCCGTGGCTGTGGGATTTTTCTGGGGCTGCAAAGCCATGGGGAGCTGCTCCAGAGCAAGGGGAAAGCCCAGAACCCAGCAAGACAAAGCAGGCAAAAGGGAGAGAAGGGAATTGGTGTGGCCGTGATGGGACCCTTCCCCCCGGCAGCACGCAGGCTGCTCTCCTTGCGCTGAGCGTGAGGCTGAGCCTTGCAAACAGGCATCTGCGGGTGCTGAAGCTGAGCAGAGAGAGAAAAAGGGAAGAAAAGGCGGAAAAACCCGCCCCAACTCCTTTTGCACCAGCCCCACATGGATGTGGGCATCACCTGGGAGCATCTCGGCCAGCCCTGCCTTCCCTGCCCTGGCCCACGGGAGGGGACTTTGGAGCGGGGGACCCCCCGCCAGCCCCTGGCATTTCCAACAAAGCCTCTCCCGCAGCAGCGATCGAGGGTTTATTTATCCCTGAGCACTGAAAGTTGGATCGCTGGCGCTCTCTCTCCCTATATTTAGCCCGTGAATGGAGAGAGATTTTACAGACGCCCGATTCTGCCTTGTGCTTAAGAGTCAGTCAGTGTTTCCATTAGAAACCCTGGGGGTCCAATCCTGCTCTCTGCTATCCGGCACCATGACAAAAATCTTCCCCGTTGATTCCAGCGGAGCGACGCTGGATTTATACCCATGGGGATGAGATCAGGATCTGGCCTCGGGTTTTGACGGGTTTGTAACTTGGCTGATACAACTTGGCTGATTCAATTCATTTTGGGCTAAAACTCCACCTACAAGTTCCCAGCCTGGGAGACATTAAAGGCAAATCATTATAAAGTTTCATACTGGTTTTAAAGGGAAACCATCAGTTAAGCCCAATCTTTATAGAGAAGAACCTGGTGGACTGATCTTTTCTATTTTGGGGTTATTTATTTTATGTGGCTGCTGGTCTCTTTTAGGCCAGACACTGCTCAGGCCAAGGACTGCTGCCTGCTTTGCTGACAGAGCACCCAGCAGAAAAGCATTTGGAGAAGAAAAGAGATGGCAAAATACGGGTAACAGCTGAGGTTCCCATCGCAGCGGGGCTCCCCACAGGGTTTAGGTCCCTGATCACGGGCTCTGATGCTGCTGTTGGGAGCCTTTGCTCCTTTCCCAAAGAAGCAGAAATTGCCTGCGGGGGGGGGGAAGGTGCCTCCTGGGTTAGGATGGGGCTCCCACCTCTCTCCCGGTACAGCCCTGCCCGCGTGCGACAGTGCGAAGTGTCGCCAAAGAGGGGAGAGCAGCGGGGAGCACTGGTCTGTGCATCCCTTGGAGCGTGACCCCCCTCGGCAACATCCCGGCCGTGAAAGCTGACGTGGTCCCCGCAGACGTGGCCAGAGCTCGTTCTGGGGGAACGTAAGGGAACAAATGAGCATCCAGCCATCATCCGAGGCGAAGGAGGAGGCCAAAGGCACAAGGACAAAGCAGCGGAGCAGCCCCGCAGAGACTTGCCAGCGGGATCCAGCGTCTCCCTCGGAGCTCGCCTGTGAGCGCCTGCCAAGAGCCAAACGAGAAGCAGCCTGTCCCCGCTGCCACCCCCGTGGCTGCAGCAGCCGGAGCCCCGGCTAATCCTGGGAGGTCCCTTCCTGCAGCTCGGGGCTGGCTGCGTGGGAGACAAGTGGGGAGCTTTGCCGGCTCAAGGCTTGCGTCCTTCTCCCTCCTCTTCTGGGTGCGTGCAGAGCAACGGCTGTGCCCCCCGCGGAGCAGCGTGGGGCCACCACTGTCACCTCTCCAGGGATGGCAAAGCTCCGCGTGTCCCAGCAGCAGGAGAAGCCCTGTGGCTGAGCGGGAGGGCTGGCACCAGCAAGTACCAGAGCCACCATCCTGGGAAGCCGGGACACGCGAAGGGTCTTCAGAGCAGGTTTAGATCAGCACCAGCCATGGGTCTGGACGACCCCAAAAATCCTCCACGAAGGAACTTTTCACTTGGCCGCCGCGTGTGGGGCCGCGTTGGTGCGAGCAGGGTCTGGCTGCTTGCTGGGAGGCGATGGTCCTGCTCCCGCTCCCGCTCCAGCCAGGCTTTTGACTTCTCCTCCATGTGCTTTGCCTTAAATGTAAAATGGAAGGGGCTTTCGGCCTCGGTGTTTATGGTCGCTCTTGCTGTAATGGAAACACCCCAAGCAGGAGCTGCTAAGTACCAGCTCGGTAATTGCAGGCTGCCACTGGATGGGAAGCACATTTTTCAAATGGATTTTGGCTAGTGCCTTCAACGGCAAGCGCCCGGGCTGTAAAATCTGCCTTTCCCCATTTCAGCTGACGTCCAAGGAGGCTGCAAATTCTCAGCATTTCTGAAAGCGGGAATTGCCCTGTTAACACCAGGTTCCCCCAGGCAGGAAGGCTGATTTCCTTTCAGGAGTTCAAATCCAGATGGTCAGAGATTCCTTCCAAGCTCAGAAAACCTGTTTTAAAAGGCCATTATGTCTCAACAGCAGTTTTGCATCCCAGCCCACTGAAAGCAGCGCCTGCCGTCTGCACCGCCATCTATTTCTCAAGCTGTTTGGCAGCCGCCTAGACCCGATGTGGTCAGTGCCGTCTGCTTTGTATTTTGGTGGAGGGGGGAGCCGGGCACCAGCTAAAAAGCCATGTGTTTATTCCCACTTTCTGTCGTGGGCAAGCTGTGGAGCCAAGAAATGGAAGATGCCTGAGCTTGCTTGTTGAGTTACAAGGTTTGCTCTTGTCATGAGAGTCTCCAGCCCTGGAGTATTTTACGTTAGGAAGGAATAATCTCACCTAACTCCCCAAGAAAATGCCAAGGACCCCACTACTGAAGGCGAGCGAGGCGTTACCAGCCCAGGCCCCTTTCCTCCCCTCCACTGCAAAGCACAGGAGCAGGTTGATGCCTCCTGTGCTGCCAGCAAGCCGCTGAAAGGATGCAGAGACTTTATTACGTCCAGCACCAGCAGCTCTGAAGACATTCAGTCGACTCCAAATAACTGCCCGGGCACCAAAACTGCCCAGGCACCAAAACCGCACCGCGATCAGCTCACCCGAGCGGGCAGGGCCCCTCCCTGGGAGCCGAGCGGAGGCGATTTTACCAGCACACCTTTCGGGTAGCGGCTCCGCAAGCCCGGGGAGGAATTTCCCCAGAAAAGGGCCCAAAGCGTTTGCTGGGGGCTCCTTGGCTGGGCTTGGCTCACCCGGCGCAACCGGCCTCCTGCAGCACCACGTTGCCCTGGGACCGCTCAGGAATGCAAAATTATTGAGGTGCAGGCCCTCAAGGGGGGAAAAAAAAAAACGTTACAAGCGCTAATTAGGGCTTGTGCGCGCACAGATGTTCCACTGGTTTAACTTGAACCGGGTTGCGTGCCCAAACGTGGGGATACAGCCGGGATTAACGCTGATTTAAGGTTGCCTACACCCAGCGTTGCTGCACCGATGCCACGCTGCGCTTTCAGTGCAACCGCAGCGTTTCGCACGCTTCAGGCGTGTTTTCAGTGAAGGTTTTTCTCCTGCTTGGTTCTGGAATGAAAGGGTGAGGGTTGGATCCGCCCGGGCGAAAAGGGCAGCTGTTGATGCTCAGGGAGAGCGAGCGGGTCCCCCTCCCAAGTGATGCTGTCACCCAAGGGGACAGTCACTCTCAGGGGATGTCAGAGGACTGTGCCCCATGGTTCGCAGGGCTGGGCACGCTCCAACAGGCACACGCCAGCCCCTGGTGATCAACCGCAGTGCCCATGAGGAACCCCGAAACCACAGCACCCGTGAGGAACCCCGATTTCGCCACCGTTCACGGTGCTCCGCGGATCTGCCGTCCCCGTGCCTGGGGTGGGGAGGGCTTTGTGTGTGAGGATCCCCCCCACTTCTTGGGGTACCCACACTTCCCTGGATGGGGAGGGGGGGGGGGGGTGTCCCTGCTGCTTGGGAGTGTGTGCACCTCACTGCCGTGGGGAGGGTCCCACGCTGCCCAGGGGGGGCATGTACTGCCCTGCCCGGGGGATGCCCACACTGCCCGGGGGGTGCCCACACTGCCCGGGGGGTGCCCACACTGCCCGGGGGTCTATGCACGGTGCTGCCCGGGGGGATCCCCACACTGCCCGGGGGTGCACACACCGCCCTGCCCAGGGGGTCCCCACACTGCCCGGGGGTGCATACACTGCCTTGCCCGGGGGGGTCCCCACACTGCCCGGGGGTCCACGCACGGTGCTGCCCGTGGTGGGGTACGGACCCCTCCCGTTCCCTCCCGTCCCCCTTAAGCAGCCGACGGGGCGGGCCGCCACCTTAAGAGAGCCCCTCCCCCGGCGGGCTGGGGCGAGCCCTCCTCGGCTCGGCTCCGCACGGCTCGGCACGGCACGGGTTGCCATGACAAGCATTTTCTCCCGCTAGCTCCGGGACCGCTTCTCCGCCGCCACCGCCCCCCTTCCCCATCCCGCCTCCCCCCCATCCCATGGCCAGTCGCGGGGGCTCCGCCGCCAGCCGGGCGTCGTGGGGGCTGAGCTGGTGAGTGCGGGGGGGGGGGGGGAACGACGGACGGGAGTGGGGTGGGAGGGGGGGGTCCCGTGGGTGCTTCTCGGTGCTTGGTTTTTCGGTGCTGGGTGGGTCAAAGCGCCGCTCCCACCGCCCCACCCGCGGGCTTAGCCCCCCGCCGCGGGTGGGGCGGTGGGAAGCGGTGTTTTCACCCACCCCAGTCCCTCCCAGTATGCAGCGCTGTGTGCACTGGGGTGCTGCACCTAGGTGCAGCAGGTGGGATGGGATTGGGGGGGGGGGGGGGGGGCTTGGCGTGGTGTCTGTCCGTCCGTGTCCGTGTCCCCTTCCCCCGCCCCGGGGTCCCGCCGCAGCGCGGAGCCGGGTGGGTCCCTGGCGGTGGGTGGGATGGTGGTGGGATGCCCACGGTCCCTCCGTTTTCATGCGGAGGGGTGGGGTGGGGGTGTCTGTGAGGCGTGCAGCCCCCCCCCCCCCCCCCCCGGTATATCTGGGGTGGGTGGGAACCCGCTCCCGTCGTATCCTGCAACTTGTTGCCTGCCCTTGATGGGGGGGGGGGCGTGGGGCTGCCGGTCGCTCGTGTTGTTGGAGGGCAGCGTGTCGTGGCACTGTAGGGAGGATGAGGAGGGGGGTCAGGACGCCCCCTCCGTGGGTCGGGCTCCCTCTGGCCGATGCCTCCATCCATCCCAGGCCACGCTGCAGCTTGGCACTGGTGCCGGAGGGAAGGGCAGAGGCAGCGCAGGCAGGCGGGGGGGAGGCGGGGGGGTGGGGGGGGGGGGTTGTGCGCCTTGCGGCAGCCCAAGGACAGAGCGGGGAAGGTGCTGCGTGGGTGTTTTTTCCCCATCCGTGGGGCAGGAGCCGGGCGAGGTGATTTTTGGAGTTGGGGGTCACCCGTGTTGGGGTGTGAGTGAGGCCTGAGCTGGACACTGGGGTGGAATCGGGGCGGGGGGGGGGGGGTAGGACTGCCTGGTGTTTGCCCACGCCACGGCCAGGCACGTCCCCCTCCTGCCTGCACCAATCCAGCTGATTAAATCCACAGCGGAAAACAGGAGGAGTAGGGGAAATAAAGGAAAAAAAATTTATAAAGGGGGGAAAAAAAAAAAAGAAAAAATAAGAGGAAAAAAAAAAGAAAAGAAAACCAGCCAGGCTCTGGCCCACATGGCCAGCAGGCAGGAGCCTCTTCCGCCTCCTGCCTCTGCCTCCAGCGCTCTCCCTGCATCCCAGCCCTGCCTGCGTCTTGGCTCTTGGAGCCTCCGAGCATCCGCTCCGGCTGCCTGGCGGGCAGGGGCCGGGGTCGTGCCCTTCGTGGGGTCCAGGCGAGCCCCCGGCGGTGGTGGTGGGGGGGATGTGTTTGGAGCTGGGTGGTCCCTCCCTGCATGGCCGGAGGCAAGTCGAGATCTTGCGAGGGGAGGGAGTGGAGGAGGGACAATAGGTTATTGTGCTCTTATCTCTGGAGACCTGAGGTTGGGTGGGGGTTTGGATTGCAAATCTCAAACCAGTGCAGCCTGTTTCTGCCCGTGGATGGGCAACCTGGCCGGGACCCAGGGGCAGGGAGCCGGGGTGGAGGTGAGTGCCTGGAGCTACCCATGGGATGCCCAGAGCTGTCCTGGGGCTGGGGGGCACCGTTCTGTGACACCCTCCCCCCCCCCCCCCCCCCAAATAAGCACGATGCTTCTGCTGTTGGCTGCTCCAGCAGGCAGGGTTTGTGCCGGCTGCCTGCGCTCTGCCTGGCTCCAGACAGTGCCCTCAATCTTTCGCTTCCTTGAGCACTGAAACGCACCTAAATTATTTAATCATGAGCGAGAGAAGCTGACGCCCCCGCGCTCCGCCAGCCCCACCCCGCAGTGGCATGGGGTTCCCTTCCCAGCTCCCAGCCGTGTCCTGCAGTCTGTCCCCTCGGGTGACCCTCCCCAGGAAATCCCACCCGTCCCTTCGGGATGGCGTGGGGCTGGGTGGTGGGGTCAGGGGTGGCCGCAGGTGCCCACCGGGTAGCGGAGGGCTCGCCCAAGCTGAACGGAGGGAGCTGGGTGGTCTTGGAGGCCTCCCAAAACCTACGTGCCCTTCGATTCCTCAAAGCTTGTTCGGAGCGGTTGACTCGGGTACGTGGGTTTGCTGCCCAGCGCCAAGGCGGGCGCCGCACCGGGGCGGTGGAAGAGGTGCCAAGGCGGTGGTATGGTGCGAGGGGAGCGGGGAAGCACCCGGGGCAGAGCTTCCCCGTGTTTCCCGCTTCCCTGCACCTCCAGAGCCCAGCACCATCCCCATCCCACCCTCGCCGTGGATGCTGCCGTCGTGCGAGGGGACACTCGGGGGACCTCCGCAAAGCCTTGGCTCCTTCCCTGCAGGAAAGAGGAGCTGGCTGGCGCTGGGGAGGTGGTGCAAGCGCTGCAGGTAGAGGCTTGAGAGGGCGAAGGGTGTTGTTGGGCGGTGGTGTGGTGGTTGGTTGGGTTGGTTTGTTGTTTTTTTTTTTTTTTTCGGTTGAGATGGTGACGGAGGGAATTCCCTGCGCCGGCTCGCCGCTCGCTCGTGTGCCGTGGGTCTGGCTCTCCCGGTGCTTGAGATCTCTTGCCGTTCGCGTGTGACGCTGTCAGCCGGAGCATCACCGAGCCTTGCTGCCGAGGAGCTGAGACCCGCCGTGCTGGAGTCCCCTGGGCAGAGGACGGGGCAGGGAGGGGCGAGCCGTAGGGTGGCACAGGTCCTTGGGCAGGGTGAGTAAGAGCAGGGAGGGACTGCTGCTCCTCTCCACTATTGTTTTGCAGTAGAAAGCACCGGGGTGGAGCTGTGCTGGAGTTCCCCCTCTTCCCCAAGGCCTGTGCTGGGAGATGAGCCTGCTCCTTCCCTGCCTGTACCTCGCAGGAGCTGCGGGTTCCCTGCACGCTCCCTGCTCCTCTTGTACGTGGTTTTTCTTTTTTTTCTTTTTTTTTTCTTCCATTTTTCTTCTTTTCTTTTCCCCCCTGCTATGCCACGAGTGGAGTTTGCCCGCAGTGGTCACAGGCGCCTGTTGCAGCAGTGCTGGAAGGAGCCCACGGGGTTTTGGGGGACGTGGGGAGCCCGATGCGGAGCCGATGCCTGTTTGCTGCTGCTCCCCATGTCCGCTGCTCCCCAAGGCAGGGCCTGGGGAAGGATCTGGCTGCTGCTCCAGCTTCCTCCTCACCCAGGGCCCCTCCCCACTGGGGAAGGCTGCGCTGCGCTTGGCAAATCACCCAGATCACCGTCGCGCTCCGGGAGCCAGAGGAAAACCTGGGTTCAAGCCCTGGCGAGCGGTGGGGTGGGGACCCCGCTTTGCTCCGGGTGCTGCCGCGCAAGAGATGCTGCAGGGACCAGGTTTGGGGAGCGGGAGCCCAGGGAGGGATGTGAGTGATTCTCGGTGTGACCGTGGCAATGGGATGCGGATCCTTAGGTGGGGAGGCGGCCGCTGCAGCGCCAAGAGGTGCCACCTCCTCTGGTGGTCCCCAACTCCTGTGTCGAGCTGGGGATGACTGGGAGCAGATGGAGGCAGGGTGAGGGATGCTGGCTGATGCCTGTTGGGTGCCTGGAGCCCTCCTGGTCCAGATGGATGGAGGCAGCAACGTCCTTTCTATTGCACAAGTGGAGAACCGGTGTGTGGAAGAGGAGATAAATGGGTCTGGGTGAGCTGGGAATTTGAACCTCTCCCTCTCGCCATCGTGCTGGATCTAGGAGGGAGTAAGGACCATCCCGTGGTGCTGGTGGTGGAGATGCTCCTGGGGGAAGCAGCTTTGATGAGGTGAGGGTGGTGCACCTCTTCCCCAGCCTCCCTTCTCTTAAAACTGGTGTGTGAAAAGGCATCCTGCGATGAGCAGTGACCAGCCCAGAGCTCCCTACTGGGTTTCCCATTGACACTGGGACAAGGACTGTGTTTTGGGGCGCGGGCCCAGCCTTGGGGTCCCTCGGTGCAGCCAGCCATGAGAGCCACGTTCCCTGCCACCTCCTGCCAGGGTTTGCTGAGGCCAAACTAATGAAACATCTGACTTTGATGTTTTAATTAGTTGCTTTTGGCTTTAATGCAGAGGGATAATAGAGTTTCCATGGACTTATAAAACCTGCCCCTCTATTTGTTCATTAGAAAAAGGAAAAGGGAAAAAAAAAAAAAAAGGATGGAGAAAGGAAGAAAGCAAATGCTTGAGACATGTGGAGCACATGACAACCCGCTGGTGTGTCACCCACCTGGTTAGTGACTCTCTTAAAGCACTAATTAAGCAACTTAGCTCCTGAGAGAGCTCTCTGTGAGTAACATATGAGTTCGGTGTCCTCCTGCATTTGTGAGCTTCTGGGAGGGGTCTCGGATTTAAACGTGGGAAGCTGGTGCACAGCAACGTGCCCCTGGGGGGTCAGGAATTGGGGCCATGGGGTCCTGGCCAGGAGCATCCCTCTGCCCCCACCACCTGGGCGGCCAAGCGAGGGGCTGACCCCGCTCTTGCAAGCGTGGCCAGGCCACTGCTGCCCTGGCAGATGGAGGGGGACGTGGGGAGCCCTGGTGTGGGTGTGAGGTCAGATGCCAAGTGCTCCTGGGCTGGCTCCCTAGGACGTCTGTGCTTCTGCGTCGTGGCATCCAGTCCTAAACGTCGTACGGACTGGGAGGGCCCAGGCTGGGGAGGGGGCACAGCTGTGACCCTGGCCCTGCGTGTGGTCCTTTACCAAAATCCTGCAGCTCCCTCGTTTCAGAGGAAGGGAGGGGGCATGGGAAGGATCATCCCACCGGGCAGTGCCAAGGGTTGGCTCAGGAGAGCTCCTCGTCTTGGCAAGCCCTCCCCTCCGCGCAGCACGAGGGTCTCTGGTGACCCCATGGGGACGCACCGGTCCCCTCGTGCAGGGAGTGGGGCAGTCCCCTGCAACCCCCAGCCCGTCACGAGCACCCGAGCTGGGACACGGCGGGTCCCCAATATAGGAACTCCTCGCCAGGGTGGCAGAAGCCCAAGTCGAAGGTTTGGCCAGTTGTCTGTGTTTTATGCTGACGGGGAAACTTTTCCTTCTACGCTTCCATGGCAGGGATGAGTCGGCAGCTGGGCTGAGCCGAGGTGCCGACAGCCAAGGGAGCCAAGCGCTGCTGCGGCTGCTGGGGGCAAGTCTCCATCCCCCCACTTTTTCTTTTTTTTTTTAATTTTAGGCAGTATTCCTGTATTTTTTCCCCCTACTAAAGCAGCCAGGGTCTGCGGGGAGCAGCGAGCCGCTGGTGTGCCTGGGCAGAGTGCAGCGCGTAGGAGTCCCTACCCGGAAGAGTTTGTCCAGCGGGGACAGGGAGGGAGGAATCCGATCCCTCCTTTTCCCAGGCTGGGATCCCAGCGCTCTTCGCTTCCCGTGGCCCTGGCCAGCTCTCCGCTCCCTGACCCCCGCCCCCCTCTGCACCGATCTGGCCTCCTGCTCCGTCCCGGCTGGCAGAGGAGAGCTTCGTTCCACCGATCCTGTGACTCCACCGGCGCCGCGGCCGCTGACATCTCTTCTTTGTCTCCGGCACGCAAAGGTCAGCCCTGCCGAACTCGCCGCGGTCCGTGAAGGAGCTGTAAATAAGCCGGATCAGTCTGCCGCGGGGCCGTGGCAGCTGCCAGCTCCTGGGTTGATCCCAGCATCCTCCTCCCTGGGCAGAGGAAGGATTCGTGCCGGGGCGGGGGAGAGGGATTGGGCTGGTCAGTGATGTCAGCCAGGGGCTGAATCCAGTGCCGCAGAGCCTGCGGGGCGCTGGGCCGGGCTGAGGCCCGAGGCACTCGCTGCAGCAGTGGCAGCAGTAAAAGCAGGGAGCAGCCCTGTGCCAAGGGCGAGGGCCGGGAGGGCTGCTCGCGGGCTCCTGCCTTCCCCTGGCTAAAAATAAGCTGCTGGCCCTTGCGGTGCTGCCTCTGCTCCCACCGGGGGGGCGAGGGGCGAAGCCGGGCCAGAGGGGACCACGGGGGAGCTCAGCCCTGCGCGGCGGTGGCAGGGCCTGCCTGGGACTTGGCGTGACCTTTGCTCTTTGAGCATCGGATCCAGTGATCAGATTTTCAGGTCCGGGCTCGGATTTCGGACAGAAGGTGTCTAATTTTCAGCACGGTTTCCCAAGATACTAATTAAGGACCCTGCTGCGGCAGCTAGAGCTTTACTGTCCCTTCTCCACCCCTCGCTTGCCCGGGAGGTGCCGATCGCCCCGGCCAGCCCCATGGCATGCCCTCTGTTTTTTCTCTTTTCGCCCTTTGTTCCTGCTTGGAAATGCTGATGCTTCGTCTCTCGCTGCTTCAGCCCTCCCAGAGGCTTAGTGGCTCAGCATCACGGCGCTCCGGCTCTTCATCTCTCTTCCCACCTTCTCACCAGCTACTTAAAAGTAACCCCGGGTTGCTCGAGCACTTGGCTGCTGCAGGCAGATCTCTGGATGCTTTTTAACTGGAGACGGGAAAGCTGCTTTCCTGCTCTTGCCATCTCGCAGGCTGTCGCTGCTGCAGGCAGCAAAGGGACACGAGGACGAGCGAGAAGATGGCTCGGTCCTCGAGCATCTTCCCGTCTCATCTCCTTTCCGCAGGGGCTGAAGCCCCCGCCTTGTCGTTGGCTCTGCCAGCTGAGCCGGGCTGTACCCCAGGGAAGGAGGCTGGCTCCAGGCACGATCCGCTGGCCGTGAAATTCAGGGCAGGGCGTCTCGTTGGCTGCGTGGGGCTCCCAGATCAGCGTGGCACCTGTACGGCCTCCCTGTCGGTCCCGTGCGCCGGGAGAGCCGCCTCGACGCCGGCTGCATACAAAACCGTGCCGTGACATATCGCTGCAGCTGGCAGCCGGCAGCGTGCCGTGCCGAGCTTCCCCGGGGTTCCCCACCCAGCGCTGCCCGCTCCAGAGGGGCTTTCTGCCGGCGCTGGGCTCTCCCGTGGGCACGTGGCTGTGCCGGGAGCACGGGTCAAGCGTGGCTTCTGTGATGGAGACAGCCTGGGGGTGACCCAGGCTGGGAGGGAGCTCGTGCTCCAGCGGGAACTGGAGTTAAACATTATTCCTGCCTCTGGAGCAGGGAGAGGTTGGCGCAAGGAGGGCGATTGCAGGGAAACGAAGGCAGGCTGGATTTAGTGGCTCTGCCCCAGGCTGTTTGGTGCTGCCGGTAACGCCAGGCTGGCGATGGAGGAGCCCCACGGGATGGGCTGCTCGGGCTGTAGCAAGGCTTGAATTGTGCCTTGCGAGGGTCGTGTCGCTTGTGACGGGAACGGGGGGAAAGCTGTAATAACAACCCGCCTCTACGCATTACTCGGCGCAGGGGATTTGTCCCGTGTGCGGGCAGAGCTGGCAGAGAGGCCCGACTGCGTTTGCCTGGGGGTGCTGGGGGAAGCGGGGGTGAATCAGCTGCAGGGAGCCGGGACCAGAAACTTGGCTGGGCTGTGGAGAAGCTGAAAGCGCGGCTGAGCTTTCCTGGGTGTCCTGGTGCAGACGTGGCTGTGAGTCACTGCATCCTGCTTGGGAAAGTGTAGGGACCCGAAACTTTCCTCGGAGCAGCTGTGCAGGGTGCCGGTGGCCCCAGGGATGGGTCCTGCTGGGCCCATCCTATTCGGCCCTGGGAGCAGGGACACTTTTGGGGAGCCGGGGGGGGACCCTTCTCCTAGCCAGAAACCCCCGTGTCCCGGCTCGAGCTGCGAAAGTGTGAAGCTCCACAGCTTGCATTTTCCAGTGTGACTAGTGCTGGCTATTTTTAGTTGTCCAAATTAAGCTTGCCTAAATGATGTCTTTTGGGGTTTGTTTGAGGGAGGAGGCCTGAAGTGGTGTTATTTCCCCAGTGACGAATTGCTCTTAAATCTAACCCCGGATGGACTGTCCGAAAACGAAGGGAAGGACTAAAACAGGTTGTGTTTGGGCAGCGTTTCCTCCCTGGAGGGCTGCAGGGTACCTGGGAGGGTTTCCTAAGCAAGCAGGACATCTCCTGGGGGAAGGAGAAAGCAAGCAGCCAAGACCCGCTCACCTCCCCACAGGGGAAAAATCAGCTGTATAACCTCATCCCGCTACCTGCTTCAGCATCCCCGGGGATACGCTGCGCCCCCGGGAGCCGGCCTTGCAAGCACCCGTCTGCTCTGCGGCGTATTAAATCCACGGGCTGCTCTTCTCAGGCGCAGCTTGAATTACTCGGCGTGTGCCGGGTGCCAAGCGCAGCCGATCGCGGCTCCCGGAGCAGACGGCTGCTCTGCCTGCTGGGGGAGGAGGCTGGAGCCGTGGGTTGGGGTGCTGAGATGTTGCTCTGTAGGTGCCTGTTTTGGGGGAAGCTCATCCTGGGGCAATGGAGAAGTGGCTGCCCTGGTACCCAGCACATGCTTGAGGGCTGGGTGCAGCTCATGCCCTGGGTGCAGCCGTGGGCCGGGTTCTGGTGAGTCAAAATCCTTCCGCAACGCGCTTTGGCTCAGGGTCTGCCGCTCAGTTCTGTTGTGTTAACTCCGGACCCGCTGCCTTTCATCTCTTTCCATTCGTTGCTTCCCTTCTTGGTGTTGTTTTCCCACTCTTTCCATCTCTCCTCGTCCGTGCCCGCCATCTGCGGACACGCTCATCGCCTGGGCGCCTGGTCTCACCTCGCTGAGCACCAGCACGAGCATCCCACACCGCCTTTACCCAGGGCTCAGGGCAGGAATGGCTGTTCTTCCTCCTCTCCTTCCCTTCCCAGCAGCATCTGGGTGTTTCTCTGCAGGGCAGCAGCCGGGGGATCTTCCCGCTCCTGCAGTTGAACGTGAAATGCATCAAATCCTTGCAAGATGTTGCAGATCATGCTTCTGCAGCGTGGGGGGAACTTAGGCTGCGAGCAGGTGTCCTCTGCTCTCCGTGGGCAGATGCAGCGTGGAGCGAGGAGGCTGGAGGTGTTTCCTGCCCTGCCTGGCACTTCCATTCAGGGGACTGTCCCTTTTCCCTTTGGAAAGCACAATGGAGGATCCTCCCTTCCTCCTCCTGCTGCCCCGGACGCAGCTGCCTGTGCAGACGGGCCTTGCTGTTTCTCAGCCGCTGGGACCTCGCTGCGCTCCAGCCGCGCTCGAGGTGGTCAGTTTGGGCAGAGCGTTGCAAAGAAGGGACCCAGAAATGCAGGCAGAGAGGGGATGGCCTTTTCCAAACCTCAGCTTCCTCGCCCTGGGACCCTGTCTGGCTGCCTTCCCTCAAGGGGCTGCGCAGGAGCAGGGTGCTCCCCAGGCAGAACAAGCCCAGGAGGTGGCTGGGGGACCCCAAACGGTGCTGGGGGACCCCAAACGGTGCTGGGGGACCCTGAACTAAGCAGGCTCTCCTGGCAGCAAGACTTGCTTTTGGCAATCCCGCTGTCCTTGTTATGCAGAGAGCGAAAACACCTGCCCTGACCCTGCCTGGGGTCAGAGGATGGTGCAAAAAGGCTGATGGAGAGGATGATGAAGGACTCATGTACTGCGGGCAGCTGCCCGGGGCAGCCAGGACATATGGGGGCAGAGAAGAGGAGCCAGAGCCTTGGGAGCAGAGGGGATTACAGCATGCCGAGCCATCCTGGGTAGGATGCCCGGGGCAGGAGGAAGAGGAGAGGGAATCCTGTTCACGCAAAACCCCCGGCACTAAGTGGGTTTTGCATTTTTTTTTCCGGCTGGGCGGCGAGCAGGCTCACCGCAGGCACCGTTTCCCCCAGCCACGGGCCAGCGCATCTGCCTCCCGTACCCCAGTACCAGCCCAGCACTGGGGAGCTGCCGGGAGCTGGGTTGCAACGCCGGCCGCTCGCTTTATTCCCCGTGGATCGCCTCGCTTCGTCTGCCTGCCTGCTGCGCTGCTTGCTGCCAACGGAACGCCCCTAACGCCCGGATTGCGGCAGTAATCTCTGCCCTATCGCTGCTAAAGCTGCTATTATCCCCAGATTAGCGCTGGTGCTTAGATACCCACCTGTATAAATGCTGGTGATAGGCAGGGACTGTTATAAAGCTTCCCACAGCTCCTGCGCCTCCAGGTCCAGCCAGTACAAAGTGGCTGGTGTCCAGCAGTCACCTCGGGTGACCCTGGGGCTGTGCCGGGCTCGGCTGTGCCATGCGGGGCTGGTTTGTTCCTCTTGCTTGGAGGCTGGGCAGAGGCTGCAGGGTTTTGGGGCCGGCTCTGTGGTAGTGGGGGGCGTTGCTCACTGGGGTGGGGGTTCTGGGTGGTGTGAGCCCCCCCCATGCAGCTGGGTGGTGTCCTTGTCCCTGTTGTATCTTGTTCTGGCTCTGCAGGGAGTGACTCTGGTTGAAGTAGGGCTCAACCCAAGCTTGGGACTCTTGGCATTGTTGCAAGTTCAACAGCAAGCTTTGGGGTTTTTTTGGGGGGGACACCACACATGACCTGCAGGCTGCCCTCCCCAGCACGGTGAGGTGCAATTTATGGGCACGAAGGACACGTGCAATGTCAAAGCCTGGGGTGTGGGTCAGCGCCCGAGGGGCTGGAAGGCACCATCCCACTTGGAGGGATGGAGGAGGTGGGAGCCTCGCCGGCAACTTCACGCTGGCGCTTGAGCAAAGGGATATCCCAGTTTCTCCGGGTTACTGGTGCAGCTGGGAGCCTCTGGGGCGTTGCCTGGGGTTCGAGACGCTGCGCAAACAGGACGGCGGGTCAGGACGGTGCTGAGCGCCCGGGGCACAAGGGGGTGTGCGTGCACGGAGGTGGGGCTGGGGGCCGGGGCAGTGCCGGCGGTGGCGGTGCCCAGCACACCGGGGTGGCAGCGGCAGAGCAGTAGGTCTGGTTTGGGGGCGCAGAGGGGACGGTGCCCAGCCGCCGTTGGGAGCGAAGCACGCGGCGCCCGTGGGGATGTCGGGGACGGCGCTGTCGGCCCTGAGCGATGCAGCAAAGCCCGCGGGCGGGCGGTCAGCCGGGCTCCCCGCCAGGGCTCAGCCGAGGTAGGGCGACTTTTCAATATATCGGCGCTTAATTAAAGTACGTTAACGGTTTGGAAGCGCCTTGACACCTCGTGTAGGCAGAGGACCTAATGACGCCGGGGATGTGCGAGCTGGCTGTGGCTTACCTTGGGGCTGTGGCTGGCGCTTGTGGGAAGTGCAGCTCTAACAAAGAGGCTTTGAAGAGCAGATCGGGTGCGTGGGGGTGGTGTGTTTTTTTTTTTTTCCCCCCCATCTGACCCAGCGTGCGTCCCCCCCGTACCCCTCCTGCCCTGGCTGGGTTGGGGATGCTGGGAATGGGGTGCCCCTGAGGCAGCGGGATGTGTGGGTGGGAAGGCCAGGGCTGGCGTGTCCAAGTGGGGCGAGGACTGGGTGTTGTGTGTGTCGCCCCTTGCGTGGGATGGGGGGCCCAGGATGGGTGCCCACCTACAGCCTCTTCCCACCCATCACAGCACCGAGCCACCGTGCCGCTCTCCTCCCTGGCGCCTCACATCCTCCAGCCCCGTTCCTGCGTGTGTGGCTTTACTTTAATATTTATTTTTCAAGCAGATTCTTGCTATTTACTTAAATAACCGGTTCTCCAGTCGCAGGATGCACGGGGTGGTAGGGGACAGGGAGCGGGGACCCCGGGGGCCAGGGGTGTATGTGCACCCTGCCGCGGCACTCTGCCTTATCCCAGCAACTGGCTCAGATTAGCTTTTCCTTCCCCTGCCCCTCCCCGTGCTCTCCTGGCCCATCTGGCGCTCTCGTCTTATTTATTGGTACATATTTTCCAGGCTCTGATTTGCCTCTTCGGCAAAGCTGCCGCTCTGCCCAGATTTGATCTCCGGGTGATATCACGGGCTTTGCTCTGCAAGGGTCTGATTTGGTGCCCGGGATGCAGGCTCGCTTCCCTCGTATAAATATTGCCTTTCGGTCTTCTGCGTCTCTCCCGCTCGCCCTCCCTCCCTTTAATTAGACTTCTTACTGCATGGAACAGTTTGCAGTTATATATGGAAAACAGCCTACACTTTCCCAGGAGCGGGGCATGTCGGGAAGGGAAACGGCGAGCAGCCGGCGCGCTCTCCCTGGGAGCGCGTGTGTTTTTCCTATCGCAGACACACTTTTGCTGGATTTCTTTTTTTAACCCTTTGGGGCAGGGGGGGGGCTCACAGCTGCATCACACCACTCCACCCCCCCACCCCCCCCCCCCCCCGCCTTGTTGCTGACTCTTTCGCTTCGCCTGGAAAACTCCCCTCTCCGCTTGGACTTTTAAATGGAAAAAATATGGATTTGCTGTTGGCGTGATCCGGCGTGAGGGATACCTGCTAGCTGGGATCGAAGTTACCCTTCGCCCAGCACGTTCTCCATCTGGGATGTGATCCGGCACAGGACTGTGCGGGAGCCCTCGGAGCTGAGACAGGCGGGAGCTGCGGGTGCCGGGCCCAGGGGCACCCATCCCGCCCCCGTCGCTCGCTTGGCGAGGGTGGCAGGAGGGGCGTTTTTGTCCCCAGCCCTTCACCGTGTCCCCAGGGCTTCTGCCAGCCTCGGGGTCCGGATCTGAGCATTGGGTCATCCCTCCTGCTGTCCCAGCCCACTCCTGGAGGCTGCTGTGGGGTGGCTGGACTTCCTGGGGGTTCCCCTCCTGTGCATCCCCGCTTTGGGGGACCCCCTGCTCACCGGACAGGCCGTGCATCCCAGCAAGCCACTGGCTTTCCCTGTGGTGTCAAGCGAGCTCCGCTTGCCTCAGTTTCCCTTGCTGTGAATGAGAGGGGTATTTTTTTATTATTGCCGCTATTTTGGTTTTTGCACGGGCTTTTTCTCTTCACGGAGCGGGGCAGGAGGAAGCAGCTCATCGTGGTGCTCTGGTGTGACAGGTTAGTGCTGCGCTCACCCTCCCTGGGTCTCGGGGTGTCCCGCGGTGCTCCGAGACCCAAGGGCTCAGCCTCTCCTCCTGGTTTCCAGAAGACGCAGATGCTTCTCCCAGCCGCTGCTGGGAGGAAGTGACGGGACCTATTTTAAGCCCCCAGGGATCTTCAGGGTAGGAATCCCCTGTCCCTGTGTAATACTGCTAAAAATATCATGGCTGTACCCGTGTGTCCCGGCCGACAGCTCGCTCATTCTCTGGGTGTTTTGCTTGTGAGACTCCCTTGTGCTCTGCAGGTTGGTTCTTGCCTGCTGGTTTTTACTTTATTTTAAGTTAAGCTGTTCCTTTGCTTCCTGAAGAGGACGTGGAAAGGTGGGAGTCAGGACTGCCGGGATCTCCTCCCTGCTCAGGGGCTGGGAGAGGGCTGATGCTGTGCTCAGATGTGTTGCTGCCTCAGTTTCCCCATTGTGCAAGACAGAAGGATGTGCGGGGAGTCGAATGCGGCTCCTGCCCAGAGAGCATCTGCACCCAGTGCTCATGGGCTGCCCCGTCCGATGGGTGTCCGGGCTGCAGGAGCGGTGGGGATGGCCGAATGCGCCGGGGCAGGCCTGAGCTGCCCAGAGCATCCCTGCCTCTCACCTGAGCTGGCAGCGAGGGCTGCAGGGGACCTGCGTCGGGCTCGGCTCTGCCTGAGCTCCTGCCAAAGCGTCGGTGTCCTCTGGCCGTGCCTCTGCCCTGGGAACCGCTCGTGAGGAGCAGAGAGCGCCCATCCCTCAAGGGGTCTTGCTTTCTGCATGAGTCTGTGGCTTTAATCCTGCCCTCATGGCCCGTGCCCTCTCCTCCAGCCGCCTGGCATCAGCACGGCTGCTCGGCAGGGGCCGGCTGGGAGAACCCCAGCACCCGTGCAGTGGGTGGGAGCCGGGCGAAACTGCAGGGATGGAGCATCTGCTTGGGGCCGGGACACCCAGCTGCTTGCCCCGACGGGATCATTGGGTGTCCTCTCCCTTCCGCAGTGGGCGCCGAGACCGGCGGGCGTCCAGGCGTGCCGTGAACTGGGAGGATCCGGGTCAGCCTGAGCGCAGGGCTGGGATGCGATCGTTGCTCGACGTCCATCCTGGGAGCGGCCCAGCCTGGGCGGTGGTGCTGCGAGAGGGGTTTGAGAGACAGAGCCCCGGGCCTGGTTTGCTGTCTTGTTTCTACCATCAATTCCTGCTGCCTGGTTTCAAAGTCATCTAAATCCCAAACCTTTCCCTACCTTGCTTTGGACTTGCTCGTTTGCTCTAGGCTGTGAAACAGCACTAAGACAAGCCCAGGACTGGGTCCATGGTGAGGCTGAAGCATGGGAGGAGAGGTTGACTGACCCCTGTGAGTGGAGAGGCTGTGGGGGGCAGCTTGCTGGGAGCTGTCTGCCCCGGACACCAGCATTGCAAAACAGATTGAACTGGAGGGGAAAGCGGTGGATAAAAAAAAAAAGAGAACTGGAGCAAAGAGTTGCCCAGTGTGTGCCAGCCGATGCCTTATCGCCCAGTGATGGGTTCCTGGTGCCAAGTGGGAGGGAGAAGAGGCGAGTGAAGCCTCATGCTGCGGCGCAGCACAGCCCCTCGCTCCGGCAGCACCGGGCACCCTGGGGCTCTGCAACGCGCCAGTTCACTGGGCACCAGCTGCCTCTGGTGCCCAGCGCTGGCGGAGGGGTGGCAGGAGGGGATGCTGTGCCCCTCTGAAGGCCAAAGGCTCGAGGGCTGCAGGTATTTGCTGGTGCAGAAGAGGCTGGGGTTTGCTTTCTGCATTCTTCTGCATTCCTCTGCCGGCTGTGCTACCTTGTAAAGCGCAGAAGAATAATGAGAAGAGCTGGGGTGATTTAGTGCAGGCGCTGGGAGAGAAATACCAAGGCCTTAGATGGAAACATTCCCCTTGACAGCTAGCCTGGAGACTCCCTCCTTTTTCTTTTTTTCCATACACCCCCCCCACCCTGAAATTCCTGGGCCACTGCACCCTGAGGCTTGGGGAAACCCCGGGGGTGTGGGCAGATTCCTGAGCCCCCAGCACCGGCAGCTGCTCCGGTGGCTTTTGCATGTAGATGTGTCATGCCAGGGCTCTGGCAGTGGGTGCCAAGGGCTGCCCTGGCCCCTGGGCTGGCAGCAGGCTCAGGGCAGCAGGTTTCGGGGAGCCACGTCATGGATCGCGGCATCCGCGCTTGTTCCACGCCTCCACAGAGCACCCGGTGCCCTCCTGCCTCCAGCCTCTTCCCTGCCTTTTGCAATAGCTAATTGCTGCCTTGGGCATGCAAAAAAAAAAAAACCCAACCCAACGGTTTTCTTACCTTCGTTAACAGGAGGCAAAATACCAGCAAAAATGGAGCCACGGCAGCTGTAATTAGTGGGTTGATGGCAGCCGCTGGTGTTCCCTGCGGGGTGGCCTGCAAAGGGAGGTGCACTTTTGGAGAAGGTCACCTCTGCCTGCCTTTCACTGGTGCTTCCCCCGTAACCTCAGCCCCTGGTGCGTGGCTCAGAGCTGCCATCCTTCCTTTTGGTCCCCACAGCCTGGTGGGGGAGGCAGGAGAGGAGGAGGAGGAGGAGGAGGGTGCGATGGTGCAACGCTGCTCGGGGTGGGATGATGCTCCGGTTTCTTCCCCATCTGCGGTCGCTTCAGTGCTGGTGTTCGTGTGTTGTGCACCCTGCGTGGGGATGAGTGTGCAAATCCGGCCGGGGCGGGTGACAGCTTGTTTGGTGACGTGAGCCCTGACTTGTGCCCTTGCACGCGGCAGCCCTCGGCGGGCGTGCTGGCGGCCGGTGCGCGCCAAGAGCGCGCCGCGTGTGCAAGCCGCGCTCTTGGCACCCGAGCGAGCACTCGCCCCGCTCCTGTCAGCGGGGACGCGTGTGCCTCGGCAGAGGTGTGTGGGAGAAATACTACGGGCTCTGCCGCCCGTGGGCTGGTGCAACTCATGCTCTGGTGGCAGAGGAGGGCGGGGAGCTGGGGCTGGTGACGGTGACATCTCGGGGCCGGCAGCTTCCTCTCGCGTGTCACTCCGAGCCAGCGACCACGCGTGACAGCGTTATGCGTTGCCTGCAGTAACCGGGCGCTGCTTTTTGTGTGTGTGTGTGTGCGTGTCCCCCTCCACCCTCGTGTCACCTCCGGCGTCCCAGCTCGCAGACGGTGAGGTGCGTAGGAGTCGGCACCGTGTGGGAGTTTGGGAATTTTAACTCGCTGCGTTGCGGACCTGATGCTGTGCCGGCGGTTCCCCCCGCGGGGATGCGGGAGGAGAAGATGTTGCCTTTCCCAGGGGGCTGCCGGTGGGTTAGGGTGGGAGAGGCCCTGAGCTCCTTCTGACCCTGCACCAAATTTCCACTGGAGTTGGTGCTCCCCAGCTGCAGCATCAGCCCTGTGCTGTGAATTGAGTCGCTTCGGTGCCGTGACTCGGTTTCCCCTGGCACGGTGTTGCTGCCGTTGAGCTCTGCCGGGGCTGCGTGAGGCCCCAGCACTTCCTGGGTGTTTTGCTGGCTCCTTTTCCAGCTGCAATGCCGGGATGGGGGCATGCCGAGTCCCCACCACTCTTGCAAGGTGAAGGCTGGGAGCTTCTTCCCCCTGCTTCATGGCAAGCGCAACGAGGGGGTCTTGCAGTCATTGGGGTCTCCCCCATCTCAGGATTTTGGCTCTTGCATTTACCCGTCCCCATGTGCAGCACCCCGGGGTGTGGCAGCTGTGCGGCGGGTGTCGCTGGGGGTTTCCCCGCTGGCGGGTGCTGGAGTGGCCCCACTGGGGAGGGAAATGCCACCGTCCCCTCCCCTGGGGTACCCGAGGCAGCAGCGAGGAAGCGGATGCTGCGGTGGGAGGAGGCGCCAGCGAGGAGGTAACGTCCGGAGGGCGATGCAGGTGCCTGCCCAGGGTAGCCCTGGCGGGGGAAGATGTCTGGTCTTGGCACCCAGGGCCCGGGGGAAGGAGCAAGGAGAGGTGGACGCTGGTGTTACTGGGGGAAGAGGGACAGATCCTGCTCCTTTGCTGCGTGGGTGCTGGCGCAGGGTACCGTGAGTGGAGCTGATGCCTGCAGAGGTCTGTCTGGGGTGTTTTGGGCTGGTCCCTTCCACCCTCGCCTCTTCCACCTTTCCCTACTTGGGGCATGGCCCCTCTCTGTGGTGTCGGGGTGGAGGGTGCAGATTCCTTTGCTGCCCGGCTGAGGGAAGCGCTTGGATCCGAGGGTGAAAATCCTCCCTGGGATGCTCCAAGGGGCTGCGGGCTGCACCGCTGCCCCTCAGGAGTTGGCCCTGGCCCTCCGGAGCGTGGGGTTTGCCACCGTGAGTCACCGTCTCTGCTCCTTCCACCCGGCTCTCTTCCGAGGAGGTGATAACACCGGGTAACTCGGAGGGTGTCCCCTTTGGGTGGCCTCCTTGGGGTGCCCTGGCTGCCTGGCACGGCAAGGGTTAAGCGTGCGGTGTTGAGCGTGGAAGACTTTCAGATGGGTGTTGCTGGGAACAAGCGAGCAGAGCAGCTCGCTGCCATCTGCACATTGCGATTTGGTGAGTGTGCAGGGGAGGGGCCCCGGGGCCCCTGGGGTGCTGCAGCCCCCCCCCCCGCTGCATGGGGAGAGGTGGGGGCTCTGCTGCAGCGCAGGGTGGGAGGCGGGGGACTTGGGGGGAGGCTCTGTGGCGGCTCAAAATCCACCAAACGTTGGTGTCGCCATGGCTTAGGGATCACTTCTGGCTCCACGTGTCCCTTGGGCAGGTCACTTCATCTTGGTCGTGCCTCTGCCACGGGAGACGGACCCGGCTCAGCCCCGGCAAGCCCCGCGGTGGGGAGTTGTGCCCCCCACGCCCGCCAAGAGCAGTGGCTGCCCGAGGCTCTCATCTCTCTCAAAACCGGGCAGGGGGTGTTGTGCAAAGGTCCCGGTGCAGACACCCCAGGGCAGGGGTGTGCATCTCCCCCTGCGAGGGGCTGCAATGCCTGCGCAGTGGGGTCCCTTCCCCTCCCAAAACACTCTCCACCGGTGGCAGCGCTTAATGCGTCTCTCCCCGTGATTTTTCTTGGCAGATGCGGCCGTTCCAGCAGCATTTTGGCTCCCTCTCCCCTTAGAGCATCGCTCCCACGTGGGACCATGGCTCCCAGCAGCCGATGGCGGGTGCTGAGTGGTGGTGGGGTCTGTGCCGTGGGAAGGAGAGCCAGGAGAGCCGCACGGTCTCTGCTGGGACACTTCCCAGCGAGCAGGCAGTGAAAGGTGCTTTAGGTCCGTTTTTCTGCTTTCAGTTTCTACTTTGGCTTTTGGAGCCCGTGTGTCCATCTGGAGAGTCTGTCTGTCAGTACAGCTGCGCTCTGGGGCTCAGCATCACCTCTGCACTGGGGATGGGGCTCAGCTTTTCATTTCTAAAGAGAAAAATCTTAAACTCAGGCCAGGAAAGGTAATTTTGGGGGTTTTGTGTTGGTTTCTTTTTTTCTTTTTTTCCTCCCCACTTGGCAACACAAACAGCATCCCTGCCAGCTTTACATTGAGTTTGCCATGGCAACCTACAGCAGCCGAGTGTTTCCAACACCCCATCCCCGAAGCAGGAGAGGAGACAAACCCCAGCGGGTGCTGCCCAAGGGGCAGGGCAGCCTGTGAGCCAGGGGCAGCGTGTGGGGCTGGGATGTGGGCGGCCTCTGTACTGGGCAGCGGATAAACTTGGATCCAAATGGCCTGAGGTTTCCTCAGTGGGCCTGATCCTGCCTGGCTAAGCTGCCCTGGCAGCCCCACGGGGTTTGTGGCTCTGGGTAGGGGAGGCAGCGGCTGGCGTTGCTCTTCCTCGGCACGGTGTGTTCTGCCCTGGGTGGTTGGAGATGTCCCGGCTGGAGCAAGACGAGGGGGGAGCTGAGCTGGGGCATGGATTTCCCCCTCCTTCATGGGTTTTAAAAAAAAAAAAAAAAGGGCAACCAAACACCTGAGCTTGGTCAGGGCTTGCTCCATCTCTGGTCATCAGTCTCACCTCTGCCTGCCAGGGTCTGGTCCAAGTGCGCTGAGCTGAGCCGGGAGGATTCGTGCTCTTGCCCCGTGGCCCAGCAATAACCGCTCAGCGAGATCGCTCGTGGCTTGGCTGAAGGGGTCACATGTGACATGTCCAGCTGATTATTTTTTTTTCCCTCTTGTTCCTCTCTGAGCAGCCCATTTTCCTCTCCCCTATGTTTAAAAAGCCAGCAGGTCCTTTTCCTTGTGCCAGCAGCCACTCCACTGCCCGGGGCAGGCACATGCAGAGGGTTGCTCCAGCCCCGGCGCTGGCCTGCGGCCGCTCTCCCCAGCCAGGACGGAGGTGTAATGCAGCCGTTTATTATTCCGGGCAGGTTTGTCTGCAGCACCGCATCGGCTTCACCGCTCCTCGCCAGTCGCTCCCTCCTCCCCAGAGCGTGGACACTCCTTTCCCCCAGCTCCCACCCCGGCCCACGGGTTGCGAGGCTCCGTGTCCTTCACCACTGCCACCCCCAAACTCCTCCTTGTCTGCAGCTACCCTTGTCCTGCTCGGGGATGCTATTTGGGAGGTGACACGGCACCGCCGGCAGCTCAGGGGGTCCCGTGCAGGACAGAGCAGTCGGGTTCCTGCTCGGGCTCTCCCACCTGGGCTGTTTTCTTGCCCTACGTGCCGAGGGGACCCTCTGCGAGCACTTCTTCCCCTCCAGTGCCTGGGGGCTCTGGAAATGAATTATTGGAGTTAGGGACAGCCTGCTGCATGCTGCTGGAGTCATTAGGAGCTCGTTAGAGCGTTGGCTGTTAGGGAAGCGTGAGCGCAGCTTTCTGCTCTCCTAGGATGGGAATCCTAGGAGAGCAGAGATCCTTCCCGGCCTGGCCAAGGAGCGCGGGAGCCTGTCCTGTGCCACTGGGATGGGGCAGAGATGGGTGAGGAACGGGTCTCCGACCCCAAACTGGAGCTGGAGGGGGCTGCTCAAAGCAGGCGGCAGGAGCCTTCCCCCTCACCACGGTTCCTCCTTTCTTCTTGACCAGAAGAGCGAGTTCCTGGGGCTGGCGCTGCTGGAGGGAAGGAGCCTTTTGGCTGGGCATGGGCTGGCGATGATCGGTGCCCTGTGGGCTCTTTCAGGGGTAATTATGGACTAGGCCATTACAGTATTAATTAACTGTCTTTCTCTTAACCTCTGAGCTCTCTTCAGAAGATGGTAGTTGCTGTGAAAGAGGGGAGAAAAATTAGAGTGTTCAGGTGGGGGGAATTATCTTTTTTTTCCCCCCCTTCTTGATCAGCAGGAGTCCGCTTAATTGGACCTGCCGTCTCCTACCTCCCGCTGCCGGCACCTTTCATGGCTTTAAATGATAGATGACCTCGGCTCTGCCGTTTGTCCGGCCTGGGCCCGGGCAAGGATGCTGGTGCCCCAGCTGCTGCTGGTGATCTCTGCTTTATGGGGCAGCAGCAACGTTCTGCCCCAAGGCTGCAAGTTTGGGTGCCCCAGGAGCTGCAATGCTGGGGGGGGGGAGCACACCCCTGTGCCCCCCATCCCTTTGCTGCCTGCAGCTGGTGGATGGGACCCTCCCGTGGTGGTGGCATCGCTGGTGTCCCTGAGGTTCGGTTGGTGCCTGTTGCTTCCTGATAACGCCGAGAACCGCCCTGGGTGTTGCTCTCGAGGAGAGGAGCTGCTCGCAGGGGCCAGGCCCTGTGCGGGCGTGCAGGGAGGGGTTTGCTTTTTTGGGATCTTGCTGCCCCAGGCGTTGCAAAGGCAGGGTGACCAGAATCAGGGTGGTGCTGGGATGGTCCCATGATGGTCTGGTGCCTGTCTGTTGGGTTTGCGAGGGCTGGTGCATCCCGTGTGCTCCTGGGAAGCAGCGATGGGCGTTTTTCCCTCCTTCCTCCCATTCTCGTCTGGCCGCTTGCTCTTTAGTGATGCTGCCTTAGTAGCCGTTCCCTTTTGTTAGTCATTTATATTGCTCTAGGAAAGATTTTATTTCCTCTCCATAAAGAGCCTCCCTTGCAGGCTCTTTGCCTCCGTAGCACTGGAGAGGTGTGTGGGAGCATCGCTGCTGGCACCTGAGCTTGGGAGCAGAGCCAGAGAGTGCCCTGGGTGAGATAAAGCCCCCTCTGGCCTGTGCTGCTCTGCCTGCCCCCTCCATGTCCCTCGCTGTCCCTAGCACCCGTCCTCTCTGCCCAAGATGCCAGCAGGTGACCTGAGACCCCAAACCCCAGGGCAAGGCGGGGAGCTGTGGGATGCTCGTGGTCCCCGCCTGGCCGCAGCGCTCGGGTCTTGCTGGCTGAAGTGGTTTTGGGGCTCGCCTGCCCTCGCTGGCAGAGCTGGGGTGTAACCTGGCAGGTAGTGGTTTGGGGCTTCGAGAGCCGAGTTGCCTTCGAGGGGGCGGCGCGAGAGCTTGCAAGCAGAGTACAGAGGGCTTCCTGAGACAGGGTCTGAAAGGGTCAGTAACGCAAAAGCGTCTTTATTTTGGAGAAATGTGCAGGTTTTAGTAGTTTCTCTGGTGCCTGTTGAGACTCTCCATGGATTAAAAGTCTGCTGGGTGCTGCAAGCCCCTCTCCATCCGTGCTGGCTACCTCAGCAGGATGATCCCGCTTACCTGTTGGCAGCGCGGTACAGCGGTGCTCCCGCCCCGGGACAGCAGCCTTCGGAGGAAGCAGCTGTTTTCCACTGCCGAGATGTATTTTTAAACCAAACTGAATGGGAGCTTTTTTTTTCTGGGCCGGGCAGCTGGGGGTTGAGCGAAGAACCACCTGGGCGCCCTTCCTGCCCGGCCCCGCGCGCTGCCGGAGCTGCTGCCGCCGGTTTTCCCCGCGGCATGGCTGAGCGCCCGTGAAACGCCTTGGTCCATGCTGAGCCTGTCTGAGCTCCCTCCCGAGGAGTCAACTTCTGTTCATCCAGGTTTTTCGGTCAAATCCCGCTGACCCCCGGGGCTGGGTGAGCAAGCCGGCGCCTCCAACCCATGTTATTTCTGGCAGGTGCCCACCTTTGGGTACCATTCCTCCCACTCGCCCAGCCCGTGGGGTGTGTGCCTTTATTAGTAAGTCTCCTAATGCCGATATTTTTGTTTCCCATCCTTGTTTTTGCAGCTCGAGTTGCTGTGGTATCCAGGGAGCCCTCCTCCTTCTGCGGGAGATGCACGCTGGTCGTTGCTAAGGTCGCCTCTGCGGTAACATGCACATCCTGTTTACACCTTTATCCGGAGAAGTTGGGCTCGGTTAGAGGCACCCGCTTCACCCGGGCAGTCCCCAGGGAAGGGGCCGTGCCCAGCATCCCCCCACCGGACCCTCGAGGAAGGGCGCTGCAGGAGCCGCAAGCCGGCATCGCCGCCGCTGCGCCGGCAAGATGACGAACAACGTGGCCGACCACCACCCCGGGAACTCGGTTGCTGAAGGCAACCATGAGGGGGACTTTGGTTGCTCCATGGTGGAGCTCAGGAACCTCATGGAGTTGAGGAGCGCCGAGGCGGTGGCCCGGCTCAATGACTCCTACGGCGGTGTGCAGAACGTCTGCAAGAGGTTGAAGACGTCGCCAGTTGAAGGTAAGGGGCCGTCCTGCAGCCTGCAAAGGTGGGACTGCCTGCTCGGGTCCAGCTGGTGCCTCTGGGCTGGAGCCGTGCAAGGTTCAAGCTGGAGGGTGGTGGCTCAAATAACCATCCCGTGGCTGAGCTCCAAGCGTGGTCCCGTTGCAGCAGGCATCCATCGCAAGCCTTGTGGCAGAGGGCTCCCTGCATCTTAACGAAATGATCATTTAAGGTAGAGAAAGAGGAAAAAAAATTAAAAAAAAGAGAAGCATCTTCCCTTGGGGGTTCCCCTGAGGCGTAGCCCGGAGCACGGCATCCCCTGGGAGGATGGAGCTGAGGCGGGTTGCAAGCAGGAGTGAGGAGCTGAGGGGGTGTAAGAGGGGTGCCGGGGCGGGGGGGCTCCCCTCCGCAGCCCAGCTGCTGTCCCGCAGGTCGGCGCCAGCCTTTCCCCTGTTTAATAATTGACAGTGCTAACGGCAGGGCTGCGGGGGCCGGGGGTGAGGAAGGGTGTAAAGGTTGGAGAGCGCTGGGGAGGTGGCCCTGGCTGTGTGGAGCTCCTTTGCCGGGTGTTAGCATGGCGGCCGAGGGGATCCCCAAAGGCACACGGGTCTCCCCCTGATCTGGAGGGCTTCCCGAGTGGCCGTGGGAGCTTGAAACCTGGCTGGGCGCTTCTGAGCATCAGAGGTTTTGAGCGGTGGCGGTGACGCTTGCCTGCGGGTGCCAGGTCACTTCTGGGAGGTTTTGGTTTAAGGATGTCACCTCCCGCCGCGGACTGGGCTGGCCTTTTGGGGCCCCCTTTCTCGGTGAGCTGGGGCTGATGGTGTGAGGTGGCTGCGGGTGCCTTTGCGCCCCTTCCTTGGCATTAAAAGGGGTACGAGGGGGGAGACCCCCTGCTTACAGCCCCGAGGGTTTACCTGGGGCTGGGAACAGCACTGGCAGGATGCGGCCCCGCGGCGGCTGTGTGGGATGGGGGACATGGCTGCGCCTCTGCTCTGAAATCTTGTGGGTTATTATTAGTGCCGTAAGCTGGGGATTAGCGTGTTTCCCAGCTGTGAGTGGGACCGGGAAGGGGAGACAATATCGGGATGTTATTAGAGAAGGGGGGGAGTCCCGGTGGAAATACCAAGTCTAGTTCGCAAAACAATGTGTTTTGGTCCTGCCAAACTGGGAACGCGCCCCTTTGGGGGTGGGAGGAGAGGGGAGGGTGGGAAGGGAACCCGAAAGGCTCTGCCTAGGCCCGACGGCTCTTGCTGAGGGTGAGGCGAAGGGCTGCCCATCGATCCCGAGTGCTGCTTCCAGGCACTGGTTGGCGTTGGTGTATCTTGTGCCCCCGGCGTATCCTCACATCACCCTCTTGCTCCGGAGGTGAGCTTGGTCACCTGGCCCAGACCCTGTCCTGTTGAGCCCAGAGAGCAAAGAAAGGTTATTTCCGACAAGTTGGGATTTTTAGGAAGAGCGAAAACCTAAGGCAGCCTGTGGCACCTCCGTCCGATCCCATTGGAGCAGGACGTTTGGCTCCTGCTGTGCCAGGGCCGCCTCTCTGCGGGCACGGCGTGGCACCGCTGCGGTGCCGTGACAAGGGAAATCCCGGCAGGTTGGGAAGCTGGAAGCCAGGAGCACGTCCCTCTACCTTAATGCATCCACAGGTGAAGCCTGGGAGATGGGGAGTGAGGTTTCCAGGCGGCTGCTTGCCCTGGAGGCCGCAGGGCAACGCAGGCGAGCTCAGGTTGTTTGCAGGTGAGATGTCCCAGGTGGGGTTTAGTGGGAGATACGCAATCTGGGGAACACCAGCTACGTCTTAACGCTGTCGTGTGGGGCTTCTTCCCTCTGGGAAGTCTTTTGCAAAGAGCTGGAGCTGCCTCAGACTTGATCCTGAGCCCCTCTCTGCCTGCAAACCCCTCCTGAGCTGGCATTGCCTGGCCAAAGCCCAGGGCGTTTGCTGGACCCATGGGACATAAGACTGGGCGCTGGGTGCTTGTCCCAGCTCTGGGTTGCAATAGGCAGCGCTGGGCAGATGTTTATGCCCGGCCCCATGCTCGTTATCCCTCTGCTCATTATCCCGCTGGGATGGTGCAGGCAGGGAGCACGTGGCCGTGTGCTCTTCTTGGGTGTCACCAGAGGATGCTGCTGGCACATAGCAGAGCTTGCCCAAGGAGTCCTCCCAGACCTCCTGCCCCGCTGTGAAATACAGCAGCCTGTTTCGGGTGGCGTTTGGAGCGGCTTGATCCCGTCCGGGTGCGTGTGGCTCCTGCCTCCCAGTGCTGCCGCCTCTCTCCGTGCTCCGGTGTTGGCTGTCCTCGGTCAAGCCTGGCACTCTCCTCGTGGGGCTGACGCTGGCCACAGTGTCCCCCACCAGGGGCTGCCTGCACCCTGAGGGGCTCTTGGGTGGTTTGCCCTCATCGGGTGGGATCTCAGCACGCGAGGGTCTCTCCAGCAGCAGGGTTGGGGTCTGCTGGGACCTGCTGCTCAGGCTCGTGCCCTAAATGATGTCGGTGGACCCCAACCCCTTAGGGCTCCTCTCAGAGGGGCTTGGGGGTGGCTAGCTGCTGGGTGCTGGCTTGCCACCACCTCCATCTGCCCTGTCTCCGAGCTGGGTAGGATGGGAAGGGGAGCAGGGCGGTGGCGGTGAAGCACAGGCGGCTTCGGTGAGTCACCCATTAAAGCGTCTCCCTTCCTGGTCTCCCCTGGGTGACGAGTGTCAGCAAACACCACCCTGACTCACCGCTGGCAGTAGCGGCTCCCAGGGCTGCCACCTCCTTCCCGAGCCGAGGAGCCTGCTCTGGGGGCTCCTTACGTGGAGGCTTTGCCACCCAAAAGCAGCTTTCCCGGGCTGTGGTGCCTCCCCTCTAATCAGAGACCGGTAACTGCACAGGGTTTTGTTCTCCTGCTGTCACTTGTGGCCTCCATCCAAAATTTCTAATCCACTCCCCCACTAATCAGTCCCCCCCCACCAGGCCCTGCACTAGCTCCAGCCAGGAGGGATTTGGTGGCAGCCTGGAGCCGCGGTGTGGGGTACGTGCCCACAGCTTCTGCTCTTTGCAACCCTCCCTGTGTCAGCACAGATAAATTGAAGGGGGAGACCCCCCCCCCCCCCCAACCCTTCCCCAATTGCCCCAGGAGGGTGGGGGGCAGCTCTGGGGTTATGCCCATGGGTGGGACGTGGGCTTTGGAGGAGCCACGTGTGCAACCTCCCATGCCCTGTGGCAGCATCCCATGTCCTCGTGCGGGAGCACGTGTGTTCCCGGCACGCCTGCCCGTGGCACACGCCTGCCCGCGGCACAGGCCGTGCCTCCCCAGCCCTGGCGTGAGTCAGGCCGCGGCAGTTAGCCATATTTTCCATCCCGATGTTGGGCGGGAATTGGGGCCGGGAGATCCCAAGATCCTGCTGCCTCGTCACGGCTGGGTGGGGACGCCCAGGCTGCTCTGCCAGCGTGTCCCCTCCCTGCAGCCGCGGGGTGTAGTCGCAGCAGAAAGTGGGGGTGCGTGGTCGAGGGGAGAGGGGAGGAATGGGATTCATCCTGCTGCTGCCTTCTGGCTGGGATGACATGGAGCTGGCGGGGAGGTGTCCCCCTGAGCAGGAGGGCTTGGTCCCCCTGGGAGGGCATCACTGCCAGGCTGCTCCAGGCACCGGGATGTGTCCAGGGCTGGGTGTTACAGCCGCCTGCCTGGTGCATTTCGGGAGCTGGCAGCAACCCCATGGGCCATCTTAAGGTGGAGAGCAGGGGGGGGCTTGGCATGGGGCTCGGTTAAGGTGGTCCTGGGCAGGGGAGGCTGCTCTCACCTTGGACTCCATCAGCTTTTTAATGGTTTTAACACAGGGGATGACCGGGGAGGCGGTGGGACGAATTGCCATCTCCCATCGCTGGCTCCTGCCCTGGGATGGGAGGGCTGTGAAGGCTGCTGTGCTCGCACCCCCCTGCTGCCCTGAGGCAGGGGCTCAGGCTCCCCTTTTGCTCCCCTCTCTCTGGGGTTGCTGCGTGCTGTCCTGCTCCTTTCCTTGCCCCTACCCCCCCTTTTCAGCAGGACCAGCCCCCCGCGTCTCCTCCACCAGCTCCCCGCAGGAGCTGCGCTGCCCCAGCCTCTGCGGCCGTGGCGTGGCCGTGGGGCTCGGCTGAGCTCGGAGACGCTCCTGCTGCGCCGAGTCGCTCTCTGCTGCGGCTGCTCCTCCGAGCTGGCAGGAGAAGAGGGATCAGGTGGCTCCGACAGCTCCGAGCGCCGCTCGTGGTGCCAGATTTACGGCTAATTTGATGCAGCATGTAAACAAGCCGGCCAGTGCCAACTGGCATTAACTGGCACTCGGGCGCTTCGTGAGGCTGCAGCACCGGGGAGAGGCGGCTCGGTGTGCTCACCCTGGCCCCGGCAGCATCCTGCCCCACCACTTGGATGTCCCCTGCCCCACAGGTGACAGGAGTGAAGCTCTGCCTTGGCTCCCCACTGCCTGCACCTTGTGCCCCCCCATGCAGGCAGGGAGCTGGTGATGGTGGGAGGCTGTGGGGCAGCAGTGGGGTTTGCCCCTCATCTCCTCTCCCCTCTCCAGGCTTGTCCGGGAACCCGACCGACCTGGAGAAGAGGCGGCAGGTCTTCGGCCAGAACTTCATTCCTCCCAAAAAGGCCAAGACGTTCCTGCAGTTAGTGTGGGAGGCACTCCAGGACGTCACGCTGATCATCTTGGAAATTGCAGCCATAATCTCTTTGGGCCTGTCCTTCTACCACCCTCCGGGTGGTGACAATGAGCGTGAGTCCCTGCGGTGTGGTGGCGTACCCAGTGGGGGACCCACACGAGGTGCCACCCTGCTCGTGCAGGGGCAGAGCTTGGGGAAGGGTGCTGTCTCTGGAAGGTCACCCCGTGGGTTCCTCCACCCTGGTACAGATGGAGCTGGGAGCTACTTCTGTTCACTCTTTAGGTGGTGATGGTGGCATCTCCCCATCTTTGGGGTCCTTGGCATGGTCCCATCCAGGGACCTTCATTGATCGGTGTATCTGGGTGCAGCTGGCACCACGGCATGGCTCAGACCTGCTCCGTGCTGCTCCCCCAAAAGATACTCAAAGACCAATGGGTCTGTCTGGTCTGGTGGCTTCCCAAGTCCCATGGGGCTTCTTTTTTGGTTTGGGCATGGAGGGACAAGGCTGTCTGTCCTCCCCCGGACCAGGGAATGCTCCTCCCAGCTGTGACACTCCATGTGTGGCTGAGTGACAGCACTGGGTGAGTTTCTCCTCCCCGGCCCTGGATCTCTGTATCGTTGGAGGGGTCGAGCAGGGGCAGGGATCTGGAGCTGCAGGGAGACAGTGACTCACTCGAGGGTCACGCAGCAGAGGGAGGGCTGGGTGCTGCAACTGGAAATAGAAGTTGTCCTGGCGCTTCTAGCCCAAACTCTGCCAAAAATGACAAGTGAAAAAAAGAGGAGGGAGGGGAAAAAATCCTACAAATGTCTCCAGGGATGTAAAAACCCTCTCCTGAGAGCAGGGGAAGCCCTTGGACCAGCTCAGGGAGGAGGAGAGACGAGTAACTGTCTTCCAGGCTCTACTCTGCACACGTTACTGGGAGGGAAGCGGGTGTCTCGCTGTACAAACGAGTTTTCTCCTCTGACTGCAGTGTGCGGCCAGTCGACGGGCGGCGTGGAGGATGAGGGCGAGTCGCAGGCTGGCTGGATTGAGGGGGCAGCTATCTTGTTCTCGGTGATCATCGTCGTGCTGGTGACCGCTTTCAATGACTGGAGCAAGGAAAAGCAATTCCGGGGCCTCCAGAGCCGCATCGAGCAGGAGCAGAAGTTCACGGTCATCCGCAAGGGGCAGGTGATTCAGATCCCGGTGGCCGAGATCGTGGTGGGAGACATCGCGCAGATCAAGTACGGTGAGTGGAGGCGGTGGTGGCTGGGGTCTGTCCCTCCGCCTCAGGAGCCTGGTGGGTCCTCCTCTCTGCTTTGCCAGCCCTTTTGCCTTGAGGGCAAGCGTTGGCTCCTCCAGTTACTCTGTTTTGCAGCGTGCCAGGGCCGGGAGCGATGGGAGATGCTCCCGTGCAGGTGATGGAGCTCCGCTCACCTTGCTGCTTGCCAGCCCGGAGCTGGGCTGGCAGAGCTAAGCTAGGCTCTGCACACAGCCTTGGATTGCTTTAGCGACCTGCTGGTCTCCAAAATGATTCATTTTGACAATCACGTCCTTGTTGGTGAACATTTCCTTAGCGAGGAGATGTAGCCCTTGGGCTAAACTAGGTCCTGCTCCTTGTTTACCAGGGAGTGTGCTTATCCCATGCTGCTCCCGTCAGGAAGAAGACTGGTCCAACATGGTGTTCATTGTCACACAGGGCTTTTTCCTTCCTTGGCAGATGGGTGATGGCATCGTGTAACGGTTTGGGTGTATCAGGAGGCTTTGGGAAGGACGTGGTGTTGATTCAGATGGGCGAAGCACTGTCTGATTGAGCTAAAGTCCTCACAACAAATGCTTTTGTGCATCCGTGAAGATTTTGGAGCTATTTGATATCATCTTATAATACCCATCTGTGGCTTCTCGTCCCTCTAGATTTGGTCTGAGACGGAGTTTTGAGTCCTTTTGCTGACACACGAAGCCTCCTTCTGGGATGGGGCAGGCAGGGGTGAGCTGTGGCTGCCTGGGCCGGGGCTGACACCCCTCTTTGCACCTCTCCTAGGTGATCTCTTGCCAGCAGATGGAATCCTGATCCAGGGCAATGACCTGAAAATAGATGAGAGCTCACTGACTGGGGAGTCAGACCAAGTCAAGAAATCGCTGGATAAAGACCCCATGCTGCTGTCAGGTGAGGATCCCGGGCGGCTCTCGCGTGGTGGGTGCAGGGCTGGGATGGGTTTGTGCTGTGATGGAGAGATGGTTGCTCCTGGCTCCTGTGTCCTGGTGTTGGAGAGGAGATGGGAACTATGTGCCGGTGTCCTGTCTCACCGTGGCCTTCCTGCTGTGCCAGGTACCCATGTGATGGAGGGCTCCGGCAGGATGGTGGTGACTGCCGTGGGTATCAACTCCCAGACAGGAATCATCTTCACTCTCTTGGGTGCGGGAGAAGGAGACGAGGAAAAGAAGGTGAAGAAAGGTAAGGAGATCCACTGAACCTGCTTTTTCCCTCCTTTGCCTTTCTCCCTTTCCTGGGAAGCATCCACTGGTGCGCAACAAGCTACGCCCACATCCGTGGGATGCGGCTGTGGGTTAGTGCCCGTGACCCAGGCAGGTACGGATCCCTCCCTGCCGCCCCTTCTCCTGCAGCATGGGCATCGTGCTGCCTGAGGAAAGCCCCCCCATGCACCCAGACCTCTGCTCACCACCTTTTTTGGACGTGGCTCCAACTCTCTCTTCTCCAGCCGGCTGCAGCCTGGAGTTGCAGGGTCGGGGCGGGGGGCCTGTCAAGGCTCAGAGGGAAAAGCAGCCGGTAGCGATGCCCCGTGGTGCTGTGGCACGGTGCTCGTTGCCCGCCACGTGGTGGGAAGGTGAGTCCTGGTTGTCCGCAGGACGGTTAGTAGCCCATCCAGAACCTTGAGGACTTTGCTGAAGATCTCTGCTGGTATCCCCTGAGCTCCCTGGGGAAGGAGGCGAGGTGCAGAGGATGGCAAGGGGGAGAGGAGGGGTTGTGTGCTGGGGGGTGGAGGGTAGGAGAGCAGCCAGGCAGGAGGCTGAGGTGTTCCTGATCATGCTGGGACTCGAATGCTTTCCTGCCTCGGCTCTCACATCTTGCTGCTTATTCTTCTGCTCGGTGCCAGCTCCGATACCAGCTTTAAAGCCAGCACTGGTACGAGCCAGGCTTGGGAAGCTCCTGCTCTCCCCCATGTCCCTGCACTGCTGTTCAGCAGGTCTGGGCTTTCTGGGAGCAGCCACGAGGTGCAAGGAGCTGGCAGGACGGAGCTGCCGGCTGGCATCACCGGCTGTGCGGCATCCCTGTGCCAGGGAGCCCTTCCCGGGAGGCGATGCCAGGCGGGGAGAGGTTTGCTGGGCCTCTCCTGGCAGCCGTTTTGGCTCTGGGCTGCGTGTGCGCTGGGTTTCTCCAGCTCCGCTCACCCCGGGGCGGGCGGCTGGCTCGCATCGCTGGGCTTCGGTGGCGGTGGAGCTCTCGGGGGGGGGGGGGGGGGGGTTTAGCTGCCAGCTTGGAGGTGGGAGTACGGGGTGAGACGTGGGAACGGCACGGCTGTTGGAGCTGAGCAGCAGCTCGCCGGGCGCCCAGGCATGGTGCTCGGTATTTTCCCAGCCTTCAAGCTCTGTCACTCAGCCCTGCAGCAAACCCAGCTCTGGGCCTTGCAGCCTTTGATTTGGCAGCAAAGTGGGGCAGGGGGCTTCACCGGCTCGTCCCCCACTGTGCTGCTGGGGGATGATGGGGAGAAGGTGCATAAACCCCTTGTCACTCCAGGTTTGTTTAGATTGCAGCAGCCCTGTGCTCCCCGTGTCGTGGAGGCACGTTGGAGACCCCCCCCCCCCCCCCCGTGTGCAGACCTTGCCCACCCTAGACATGGGGGAGAGCCCCCCTGCTGTGGGTGTGGTGCTGCCCACGGTGGGGGAGAAGTCTGTGCCTCCTGGGCGGATCCGCTCGTACCCGATGGCAGCGGGAGGTAGGGAGCACCGGTGCTCGGCACGTGCTGCACGGAGGTCAAGCTCAGCTACATGGTTTTTTTTGGTTTTTTCCTCCCCAAAGGTCTGAGACACCACTGGCACCCTTTGAAGCACTGGCAGGGGTTGTAGCGGGTGCTTTGCAGGTGGGGAAGTCTGAAGCCTTGGGGATGGGGTGCCTGGGAGAGCCAGGGAGCTCTGGAGCCTTCCCGGTGCTGCGAGCTGTGGACCAAGGCACGCGTGGTGTCCGGAGGGTGACCGCAGGGTGCTGAGCCCTGCGCACGGATGCCGCTGGAGCGGTGCGCGGCCCCTCAGAGCAGGGCTGGCCCCAGGCGGTCCCACCAGCCGGACGGTGAACGTGGGTCCGTGTGCTCAGCCCTCCACCCTTTCTCTCTTTGAACAGGTAAAAAAACCGGAGCCCCCGAAAATCGCAACAAAGGTAACCAGCCTCTCCATCCTTTGAACCAGCACCACACTAACTACCGAGCATTCCTCCTTCCTTCCTTCCTTCCTTCTTCTCATCAGTCTGTGCTCTTTGCTGCTCCGGCGGGACTCTCGCCTCGTTGTCCTGGGAGAGGGTGCAATGGTCCCGTGGCCTGTGGCCCCAGCATGGCATCACGGTGCCCTCTGGCACCCCACCGTGGGCCTGTGCATAGCTGGGATGGGGCTGTCCGGCTTCCCCCATGGCCACATTGGCCCTGCAGGAGGGAAAGCCTTTGTGCAGGGAGGACGGGGCTCCTCCAGCAGCCTGGACCATTGGTAGAGATCCCTTTCTTGGGGTGAGCTTCATCCATGTTGAAGCGAGCCACAGCCGTGACCTAGTTGGCTCTGAAGCCCTTGTGCCCCTCAGAAGCCATCCCTTTGCAGGGTTTGTGTTTGGGCACGGCTGGGGGAAGAGATGTGGGTCCCCTCCTGCTGTTCCCGGGATGAAACGTCCCCCAGGGGCCTGGCCAATGCGACGGTTGCACCCTCTCCTCCCATGGCCTCGACTCCGTGAGCGTCTCCTCGCCAGTGTTTCTCACACTGTTCTTTGCAGGCTGTGGAGGAAGCCCATTTCTGCACCTCTCTCTCCACCTCTCTCTCTCTCTTTCTCTCTCCTCTCAGCAGTTTGAGTTTCCCTCCTTCCCGTCAGACTGTGTCCGGGTGCTTGTTTTGTCCGTGTCGGGTCTGTTGTAACCATGGAGGTGTCCCGTGTGGAGCTGCTGTGAGCGCCGTGGTGTCTCAAGCCATCGAGCGGTGGCAGCCGGGAGGGGACAGGTCCTGGGGTGTCCATGGGCAGCTATGGGGTCACTGCTGCTCCTCCAGCCCCGACAGCTGAGGAGGAGACTCTCGGGGTGGGGGGGTTCCCACCCTCTTCCATCCCTCTCCAAAACTTCCAGCTGACCCGTGTCTCCCTGGTGCAGACCTTCAGCTGGACTGAACTGATTAAAGCAACTGAAAGCCTGGCTGTCTCAGGTCCTAAAAATGGATGGCTCAGGGCTGGGATTCAAGGAACTGGCTCACTCCTCTTCAATCTCCATCTGAATTTCTAACCGTCCCCCTCCATCTCACCCCCTCAGTCGCTCCCCTGGCAAGTGATTCCTGCTGAGCTGCCCACAGGGCACTGCAGAGGTGGCACTGGGAGGGAGTGGGGATGCTCATCGGGGGACTGGGGGGACCAGAGCCTCTCTGGGATCAGCCCAAAGTGCTCCCCATCTGCTGCAGGGTGTAAAGCAGCCTGCAGGGGAGGCTAGAAGAGACCTGCCTCCACCCCAAAGCCTGGACAGAGGGTTTCTTGCAGCGCTGCCTTAGAGCTGTGACCTGTGCAGGGGTCACATCGCCAGTGGCAGCTCTGAGGACCCTTTATCCGTGGGGCTGGGGTAGATGGCAGAAAACTGGCCTGTAGAGAGGTGGCAGGGCCCTGGGACATGAGGCTTCCTGTGCTCGGATGCGTGTGTCGTCGGGAACGGTTCTTGTTCTGGGTTTTCTCTCTCTCCCACCACCATCTTTCTCAGTGGTGTCCTACAGGTTTTCCGGGTCTCTCTCCTATTCACACGTGGTGTCTTATTTTGCCCTGGGCTGTAGCTAAAACTCAGGATGGTGTGGCCTTAGAGATCCAGCCCCTGAAGAGCCAGGAAGGGGTGGAAAATGAAGAGAAAGAGAAGAAGAAGGTGAAGGTGCCCAAGAAGGAGAAGTCTGTGCTGCAGGGGAAGCTCACACGCCTGGCGGTCCAGATCGGGAAGGCGGGTGAGTGGCAGTGGCTTGGCATGAGCTGTCACCCCAGAGCTCTCACTGGAAGTGGCATGGGGAGAAGGGACTGTCCCCTTCCCATGCGTCCCCTCACCTGCCACTCTGCCTCTTCTTTCCCCAGGGCTGATCATGTCGGCCATCACGGTCATCATCTTGGTGCTGTACTTCGTGATCGACACGTTTGGGGTGCAGGGGCGGCCCTGGCTGGCAGAATGCACCCCCATTTACATCCAGTATTTCGTCAAGTTCTTCATCATCGGTGTCACCGTGTTGGTGGTGGCTGTGCCTGAAGGGCTCCCGCTGGCGGTCACCATCTCCCTGGCCTACTCCGTGAAGGTGAGACCACAATGCAGCGGGGTCGCTGGGGACATGATGGGGAAATTCAGGTTTTTGGCTCTGACCTTCCTGGTCATGGTGCCTGTTGCAGAAAATGATGAAGGACAACAACCTCGTGAGGCACTTGGATGCATGTGAGACCATGGGCAATGCCACTGCCATCTGTTCGGACAAGACAGGCACGCTCACCATGAACCGCATGACCGTGGTGCAGGCCTATGTGGGGGACACCCACTACCGCCAGATCCCTGACCCCGAAGCCATCCTGCCCAAGATCCTGGACCTCATAGTCAACGGTGTCGCCATCAACTCTGCCTACACATCCAAGATCCTGGTGAGTTGGAGAACCACAGCCTCATGTCTTCTGGCCTTCCCACCGTTGGCCATCCCTGCAGCTCCCGTCCTACCATACTGAGGTTTGGCATTGCTTTTCCTTTTCCTTCTTCCCTTCCAGCCACCTGAGAAGGAAGGGGGGCTACCTCGGCAAGTGGGGAACAAGACAGAGTGTGCCCTGCTGGGTTTCGTGCTGGACCTGAAGCAGGATTACCAGGCTGTGCGGAACGAGGTGCCGGAGGAGAAGCTCTACAAGGTCTACACCTTCAACTCTGTGCGCAAGTCCATGAGCACGGTGCTGAAGAACGGCAACGGTGGCTTCCGCATGTACAGCAAGGGAGCCTCCGAGATCATCCTCCGCAAGTAATGGTCCTCCCTCACTCTGCCGGTCCTCTCCCCGTCCCATGGGCTTTTGGCTCTCGGTGCACCACGGAGTTGTTTTGGGGAGGCTGCAGGGTGAAGGGTGCTCAGCCGCTGTGGAGTGGGGAGGTGGCTCTCGCGAGGTGCTGCCGTGCAAAATGTTCTTATGGTGGTTTTAGTAAAGCCGTAGGGAGCTGTGGGCAAGGGGGATGCCCCTGTTTTGCAGATGGGGAACCTGGGTGACAGGGGGAGCAGATGGCTGAGCTGACAGTGCCACCACCAGTCTCCCTCACCCTCCATCCCGGTCCTGTGTTAGGTGCACCAGGATCCTGGATAAGAACGGTGACCCCCGGGTGTTCAAGGTGAAGGACCGGGATGAGATGGTGAAGAAGGTGATAGAGCCCATGGCCTGCCACGGGCTGCGGACCATCTGCCTGGCTTTCCGTGACTTCCCTGGTGATGCCGAGCCGGACTGGGACAGCGAGAACGAGATCCTGTCTGACCTGACCTGCATCGCTGTGGTTGGGATAGAGGACCCCGTGCGGCCAGAGGTACTGCACCCCAGCTCTGCTCTGGCTGTCGTCCACCCCAGCCCTGTTCCTGGGCCAGGAGTCCCTTTCCCTGCTGCTCAGGACCACAAGCCCCTTACGAGAGCACAAGCAGCTCCTCTGCATCCCTCCCTGAAGTGTCTCACACTACCAGCTCCCTGCTGCAGGCATTTCTTTCCCATACCTGGACAAAATGACCTGGTGACAGGGTGTTTCCAGCCAAACTTTCCCCCCTAGCGGCTACCAGGGGCCTGTGCACAAGCCAGACTGGTTCCACACGCAGTTGAAAAGTGTGAGGAGATGTAAGGGGGGACAGAGGGGTGTTGGAGAGGGACAGGGCTGATCTAGCTGGTTCCTCCCTCGCAGCTCACTGCCCCCCTCTGCTGTGGGGGTGATGGGCAGGCAGCTGGGCTAATGCAATAAGCCCTCCCATACCTGTCTCTTGATTACATTTTGGAGCTTGCCCCTGCACTTCTGCCTTGCTTGCATCTTTCCTGATTAGATGTTCAAGTATCTGGGTCTGGGAATTGCATTACAGATGCCCTGTCTGCACCGGCTCTGGAGGCCGTTGATTCAATTTGCTAATTTCTCACTAATATCCTCTTCCCCCACCGCTCCGTAATAGATAAACCCATTAGCGCAGCAACGTGCTGCCAGAGCGGTTGAGGGGGGAGTGGATGAAATGCCCTTGTTTTCATGGATCGCCCGGCTGCGCCTTGGCACCCAGCACGGTGGCGTGCTGGGGAGGAGGCAGTGAGGTTGCCATCCCCTTGGGGCAGGGGCTGGAAGATCTCACGCTGTCTGCGCCGGAGGAGCTGCTCCGGACATGCATGAGAGTCTGGCTGGAGCTGCAGCGAGGGCAGGCATCCTCTCCGCTCCCGGATGGCTTCCCCCTGCACCCCAGGGATAAACAGCCGAGCTGGTATGCAAGGTGGCAAGGGAATTTTGGGTGCAGCATTTCATCCCCAGTGCGAGCACCAGCTGAGCTGTGGGTGGGTGCAGGATCCTGACCCCACCAGGACCTTTTCCAGATCCTTTTAGGGAGGATGGGAGAGGAGCTGCCTGACTCCCAGGATACCCGGTGCCAAACCCAAGCACGCTGCCCTGCCCATCTGCCCCCAGCCCCGACTCTGTCCTTGTCCCCCAGGTGCCGGACGCCATCCTGAAGTGCCAGCGGGCGGGGATCACTGTCCGGATGGTGACGGGGGACAACATCAACACCGCCCGTGCCATCGCCACCAAGTGTGGCATCCTGCTGCCGGGGGAGGACTTCTTGTGCCTGGAGGGGAAGGAGTTCAACCGGCTCATCCGCAACGAGAAGGGAGAGGTGGGAGAGCAGCCCCGGGTCCTGCTCTGCAGCGGGTGTGGGTGGCCTCTCCGACAGCCCCAGCAGCGTAAGGCGCTGAATCCTGCTGGGTTTTTCTCCTCTCCTTGGATAAATGCAGCTGATCCCTCCACTTGCCGGGATCCTCAGCTGCAGGGGTGTCCGGGTGCTTGGAGGCAAAGGTGCTTTCCTGTCCCAGGTGGGGTTTGCTCTCCGGTGGGGCAGAAGGTTTCGGGGGGCGATGCCTTCCCTTTCTCACATGTGCCATGTCCTGCAGGTAGAACAGGAGCAGCTGGATAAGATCTGGCCCAAGCTGCGTGTGCTGGCCCGCTCCTCCCCGACAGATAAGCACACGCTCGTGAAAGGTGAGTGTCTGCCAGCTCCCCCCCTGCCACTGCTGCCTCTCCCTCATCCTGCTCTGCCCGGGTGCTTTTTGCAGCATCCTCCGTGCTGGGAGCCTGCCCTTGGGACTTATTTTCTCGGAACTGCTTGTGTGCATTTCAGGAATTATCGACAGCACCGTTGGTGACCAGAGGCAGGTGGTGGCCGTGACCGGGGATGGGACCAACGATGGCCCAGCTTTGAAGAAAGCTGACGTTGGGTTTGCCATGGTATGGATGGGCGGTGGGTTTTCCCCAGGGGTGGCCTTTGCTCTCTGGGGTGAGAAACTAATGGCATGCTTGGTTGTTCTCCACACTGAAATCATTTCTGGACTGGTGGAACTCTTTTCCACGTCTACAGGATGGCTTAAAAAGAAAAAAGAAACTTTCTTTGGAGCTTTGATTTAATTCTCATGAACTTTATAGGACTGTTAAAAGATTGATGGGAAGCAATCCTCTGAGAGCCTGGCTTAGGGCTGGGCTCCTCTGTCCCACCTGGAGGGACTGTGTCAAGCTCAAGGTGACACAGTGCTTGCAGAGCACCCGGAGCAGGGACCTGCCTGGCCCTGGTTGCTGACCTGTGGGGTCCAGGAGATCTGTGGGAGCCCAGTAACTCAGCGTGACTTGGTTTATCCCTGCAGTTCTTCACCCAGGTTTGTAACGGGCAGCCCAGGCTCCGAGCAAGGTGCTGGCACTGCCGTGGGGAGTTTAGTGAAGAACTCTGACCTCTTGGTTTGCTGCTTTTCTTTGCCCTGTCTGAAAGAAGCAAGAAAATGAACCTGCCTGTTTTGACGGGTTTCCTGTGAATTGTTTAAGTTTAGGTACCTGAGGAGGAGCCAGCTGCTGGGTGGAGCCTTATGAGCCCATGTAGGGAGCTTGGAGCAAACGGGAAATTTGGAGGAGCAGGGCTTTCTAGGAAGGTGTTAAATAACCAAGTGTAACTCTGGAGCCTTCAGGACGAAGGCAGAAGGCAGTCTGTCTTCTCTTGGGGACCATATAGCAGGTCCCACGTGCAGGATCAGTCCCTGGCCAGGCGCTGGGCTTCACTGGGGATGAGGCACCGGGGCTGTACCACCCTTGAGTCTCCAGAGAGCAGGGAGCAAACAGCACATGGGACAGCTCTGTCCAGCTGCCCCGGGTTCCTGTCTTGAGATGGGTCTTGGAAATCTCAGGAGAGCTTCTCCAGGAAGGCATCAGGGAACCACCATCACTTCGGTGCTTTTAATTACTGCAAAGCGAGCGCCTCTGTGTGCTGGCGGCGAGAAACGCAGCGAGCACAGCTCCTGCAGAGCAAACTGTGTCCTTCTGAGATGCTGCAGCTGACTTGGGAGGCTGTGGGCAGCCCTGCTTGCTGCTGCTGGATGGGGCAGAGGGCACCAGGAAGGCAATGAGGCTTTGGGCTGCTGAGCTCTCTTTCATTTGGGGGGCCCAACTCTCGTTTGAGGCAGAGGTGCCCAGCCAGGGATGCCCGTGTTCCCTGGCATAAGGAGGCAGACGTGCTTCTAAGCTGTTCTCCCGCCTTGCTGTGCTGGCTCAGAGCCCCGCTCTGGAGCTGAGCCGGTGTCTGTCCTTGAAGGCTTCGCTGCTTTGGAGCCTCCGCTCTCTCGGGTGCGTTTGGTGCTGTTAAACACAGGACTGGCACCGGCTCCGGTGGATTTTTCTCTCGGGGCTGTTTCTGGGAAGAAGCAGAGCCGGGCGGATGGCAGGCGTGGAGCTTGCTCCGTGACTCACCCCATCGCTTTCTCCCTGGTCCTCAAGGGCATCGCAGGCACGGACGTGGCGAAGGAGGCTTCGGACATCATCCTGACGGATGATAACTTCACCAGCATCGTCAAGGCGGTGATGTGGGGACGCAACGTCTACGACAGCATCTCCAAGTTCCTGCAGTTCCAGCTGACCGTTAACGTCGTGGCCGTCATCGTGGCCTTCACGGGCGCCTGCATCACGCAGGTACGGGGCCGCTGGGCTCGGCAGGAGGAGAGCGGAGGCTCCTGCGAAACAAGGAGTGAAAAGAGGGCGGTTTCGGTGGTGTAACGTGTTCTCCCTTCTCTCTCTCTCTCTCACTGCAGGACTCTCCCCTGAAGGCTGTCCAGATGCTGTGGGTGAACCTGATCATGGACACCTTCGCCTCCTTAGCCCTGGCCACGGAGCCCCCGTCCGAGTCCCTGCTGCTGCGCAAGCCCTACGGCCGCAACAAGCCGCTCATCTCCCGCACCATGATGAAGAACATCCTGGGGCACGCGGTGTACCAGCTAACTATCATTTTCACGCTGCTTTTTGCAGGTGAGCTTTGAGGCCCCAAGAAACGGTGGGGAAAACAAAAGGGGCAGAGTCAGTTTTAGCCAGGGAAGCAGCTTTTCAACATTTTTAAGGAAATAAGGGTTCAGCGGGACTAGCATGGGACACTCCAGCTGGGTCAAGGGATCTTCAGGAAGAGCCTGGGATCCTAATTCCACCCCTACCAGTGCAGAGCAGAAGAAAGAAGCAGGATCTCTCATCTTCTCTTCTCTTCTCCTGCCCTTCCCCATCCCCTCTCCAAAACCTCTTGTCTGCTTAGGGGAGAAGTTTTTTGACATCGACAGTGGCCGGAATGCCCCGCTCCACTCCCCGCCCACCGAACACTACACCATCGTCTTCAACACCTTCGTCATGATGCAGTTGTTCAACGAGATCAATGCACGCAAGATCCACGGGGAGAGGAACGTCTTTGAGTCCATCTACCGCAACCCTATCTTCTGCACAGTGGTGCTGGGGACGTTTGCAGCTCAGGTGAAGCTGCGGGAACAGCATGGGAATGAGATGGTGGGGCTGGGAGGGGACCACGCCGCAGGCAGGATCTGTGTCTGCTGCAGTCACTGCCCACAGCTCTGTTCTGTCCCCTTATTCTTCTCCAGCAGCTTCTTGGTGACACAAAACCTCAATATTGGGGTCTAGAGTGTGCCAGGGCCGGCCAGCCAGTGTGCCTCTGGTGTCCTGTAAAGTTATTAGCCTAGATGTGAGGTCCTTGCTCCTCTCATGACCCCAGGGAAGGGGGGAAAGATGTGTGGCTGTAGGTGACCTTTTCATCCCATGGCTGTGCTGTGCAGCCCTCGGGGCTCCCTGACGGGTGACTTGTTCTCTCCCGTGCTGTAGATCATCATCGTGGAGTTTGGTGGGAAGCCGTTCAGCTGCTCTGGGCTCACCCTGAGCCAGTGGTTCTGGTGTATTTTTATCGGAGTGGGAGAGCTCCTCTGGGGCCAGGTAAGAGCCAGTCTGAAAAACATCCCACGTTCCTCTCTGCCCCAGCGTGCTGGCAGCCCAGCCTGCCTTTCCCTTTCTGCTGCCTCGCTGCCCTTGGTCTCCCCAGTATGTACTCAAGGCAGCTTTGGAAGGGGGTGATGCTCCATCCCAGTACCACACCAGCAGCGAGGAGAGGAGGTTGCTAATCTACTCCTCGTTCCCACCCTGCTTGCAGTGGGGGCACATCCAGCGCTGGCATGTCTCCACGGCATCCCGGCATCTCTCAGCTGGATCCTGGCAGCTCGCTGCTCCCCCTTGGTCGAGGCTGGTGGTGGGCTCCATGTTGCCATAGCCCGCAGGCTAAGGAGCTGCTCTCTCCCTGCCTCTCCCCAGCTGATCTGCACTGTCCCAACCAGCCACCTGAAGTTCCTGAAGGAAGCTGGGCATGGCATCACCAAGGAGGAGATCCCAGAGGAGGAGCTGCCCGAAGACGTGGATGAGATCGACCACGCTGAAATGGAGCTGCGGCGCGGGCAGATCCTGTGGTTCAGGGGGCTCAACAGGATACAGACACAGGTACTGTGGGGCAACGGGTCCTGTGGGGCTCTTCCTTCTCTCTCTTTCTTTCTCTTTCTTTCTCTCCAGGGGCTCTGTCTGGAAGGAGGTAGCGGCTGCTGCTTGGAGGATGCCATCACCTCCTGGGCTAGACTTCTTCCACCACCTGTGCCTTTCTGGGTCTGCCCTGGTTGGGGAACCAGGACAGCCTGCCTTTTGGGACAGCTCGGGGTGGGGGGAGGCACCGGTCTGTTCCGATGCAGAGCACGGTGTCCTGCAGCCTGAGGCCAGGCTGGTCTGCAGGAGGTTGGACGTGCTGCTGACGGGCACCTCACACGGCAGAGGAGGGTGCTCGGAAGCTGCAGGGGGGCCACAGTGGTGCCCGGGCTCTTACCGAGTTGTGTAGCGAGTGCGTCAGCTTTGAAACTGCTCTTGGTCACTGCTGGGATGCTGCTCCCTGTGGGGAACGTGCCCAGGAGGGATCTGCCTGCACAAGACCCTCTCAGGTCTCGCTCCTCTGCTGCTCTCTGCCCTTCCCGACAGCCCTTTGGCCAAGGGCTCTTGCCACCCTTCCCTGCCAGCTCTCCGAGCTCCTCGCCTGGAGCTCTTGGCCCTGCAGCACAGAAGGGGAGGAGAATCTCTTAATATGGTTTTTATATCAGCTGTTTCTCCCTGACTCAGTTTTTCCTGAAAGGGTGTTTTTTCCCCCCCCGGACTGCTGGCTTGGCTGGGCAGGGAGAGCTCCCAGCAGCGAGATTGCTGCCGCTGGTCTTTCCTCGAGGCCTGGGCAGAGCTGCCCCGTGGAAGAAAACTGTAGGTCCCCAGTGGCCCCTGGCATGCAGGGCTGCTGTGTTACCTGTTGTTCTTCCTCCTCTGGCCCTCCGACAAAGAGAGAACCAAAATGGCCTGAGCACAGGGACTGGAGCGAGCACAGCAGTGTTGTGCCATGTTAACTTCGCTGCTTCTCTGTGAGACGTTGCCTTGATGGTTTCAAGGTGAGGTTCAGCCTTGATTCCCTGCCCGTTGTGAGTGGTGAGGGGTGGCCGGGCTCTTCTAGGCACCCAGGGCAGCGCTGGTTGCTGGTGCTGCCAGCTCAGTCTGGTTGATTGACTGGGAGCACTGGGCTGTTTTGGAAGCAGTCCAGATGTCTTGGAAGCCTGGTAGGTATGAACGGCTGTGGTACCAGTGGCCAGGTGTGCCGCTGGGGCTGAGTCCGGAGCCTCCCAGGTATCTCCCTGCAGCCCTAGTGGATCTGGGCTGAAATGAGCTCTTACAACATGGAAAAAGCTCCCGGACACTGGCATGTCCTGGAGCCACTTTAGCAACGTCTTTCCTGGCTGGGGTGCCCTGTGCATCGAGCAGAGCAGCCGGCAGGTCCAACCCAAGCATCTTGGGGCTTCTGTCCCGACTCAGTGTGTCTTAAGCAAGAGCACGGGGCTCTTCCCCACGGGCCAGCCTGGTGCGCTGGGGAAAAGAGGGTCCCTCTGTGGAGGGAGGTCAGACCAGGGAAGGAGTGAAGCAGTGTGTAAAATACTTCCAGGGTGAGCTAGAGCCGCACACGTGTCTGGAGGAGGTGCCCCTTCCCAGGGAGCCCTGTGGGCAAACTGGGGTGGTGCGGGGCTGTGCGCTCTGCCAGCGGGCTGGCTGGCATGGCGCTGGGGCCAGTCCAGCTGCAAATTGTCTGGGAAGCCACAGTGGCACCCGGGTGCTGCTCTGTTCCTCCAGCCTTTGTGTGCACCCACGGAGAGACTGTGGCCCATCACCAAGGGTGCTTCCTTTCTGCATCCCTCCGCGCCCCTGCCAGCTCTGCTTGAGTCCGTGACCTGGGAGAGAGGCTGAAACATCTTCCAGCACGGCTGGCTGCCGTGGGAGCTGTGGGCATGTGGTGTGTCCCAGGATTTGGCCCCCCCAGTTGTACATCCCACGGGGCTGAGGGACCAGAAACCCTTCCCCAGTGCAGTTTTCGGGACCACCAGCTGCCAGCTCGCACCTCTGCCCACCCTCTCTTTTTTTTTTTTTTCTCTGCTCCTGCTGCAGATTGTCGGGATAACCCAAGGTGTTTGTTTCCTCTGTCGCTCCCTCCCACCGCAGTCTCTTTCTTGGTGGTGGGATAAACCCTGCCCCTCTCACGCCTGCCAGAGCAGGGCAGAGGCTGGAAGCCGACCTCTCCTCTGCTCCCAGAAACACCAATCGAACCCGGTGTGGTTTATGGGAGCGCGGGGTGGGGGGGGCTCTCTCCTCCCTCCTCCCCACCTCTCCGTCCTCCTTCTTCCTTCCTGTCTGTGTGTGTCTGCCCAACCTCCCTGCTCCCCTCCATCCCCGACCCCTCTCCCTGTCTCTGGCCGGGGCGATGCTATCTCACTCTCTGGTTCTTTGCAGATGGACGTAGTTTACACATTCCAGACCGGCGCCTCCTCTTTGCAGGGAGCCCTCAGGAGACAGCCTTCCATCGTGAGCCAGCACCACGATGTAAAAAATGTTTCTAGCCCAACCCATGTAGCTCTTTCCTCCGTCAATTCCACTCCCACCACTTCTGCTGTTGCTGCTGCTGCTGCATCTCCTCCTGCGGGCAGTGAGTGATAGTCTATTACAATGCATGACTTCTAATAACCACAGAGAGCACCTGCACCAACCTAACCCAGCCTGTTCTCTCTCCCTCTAAACCTGCACACTGATTTCCAAAATGAAGGATGGGGCGGGAGAGCATTTTAAAAAAAAAAAAAAAAAAAAAAATCAGTTTTTATGCTGTTGCATCCTTAACAAGGTTACGATACTTTCTGGTCCTCCCCCCGCCCCCCCATTCCTTGTTGCTTCCTCCATTTTTACCTCTTCTCCTCCTTTGCAGGACTGACGTATGAGTCCACCCTCCTGAGGGGTGCAAAAATTGGCAGTTCTTGGTAAAAGAACCGCGTGTTCATGAGCAACTAAAAGCAGTGCTGTGAAAAGGGCACGCTGCGCCCAAAAGTTGCCGTTCCTTCCCGGTGCGGCTCTGCCCAGCCCCGGGATGCCCCAGGAGGGCAGAGAGATGGGCAGAGGCGTTGCTTTACCGAAGCTGTAAATCTGTTGGGAGGGCAGAGTGGCTGCTCCGGACCTTCCCACAGCCGTTAGCGTGCTCCCGGGCTCAGCTGAGCCGTGGTGACAGGCTGCCTCTGTACCCTCTGCCTCCTTGGACGTGTGTGAGAAGGGCTGGTTGCTCCTTGGTTCGGAGGCTGGAGGGTGCGTGAGAGCAGCCAGTTACCGTGGCTCCGCTGGCCGGTGGCGATGCATCGGAGCCGCTCACCTGCAGCTCAGCCCGCTGTTTCAGAGCTGGCCTGGAAGCAAGCAGCCTGCAAACTTGCATGCCGTGCGAGACGGAGCCGAGCGAGCCCGCGCACGTAAGCGTGCCCTTCGCCGCCCCGGGGCTTTGCGGGGACGGCCCAGGGCTCCGCTGGTCCCCTCCTTGTAGCCGGAGCGTCGCTGCCCCGTTGCAGCGGCTCGTCGGTGCCCAGCTTGTCCTGCACACGCTGGTTCTGGGTGTCCGCAGAGACACGCGGCGCTCTGCATGCGAACGGAGACGGAAAACACGGCCCCGCTGAACCTCAGCGGCAAAGCTGGATCCTGGATCTAGCTGTGGGTTTCCAGACCAAAATAAAGCCCTCTCTGGTGCAGTGCCCCTCTCTGTGTTCGTTGTGAGCTGCGTAGACGGGCTTGTGAGCACGTGAGCGTGAATTCTCTCTGCAGGGCTGTGCCAGGCTATGAGTAGGTAGTGTGTCTTTCCTGGATAATTGGCTTTTTTTATTGCACAGTCATTTCCCATGTTCTGCTCTTATTAAAAAAATACCCTCGTTGACTTTTTGAATAGCTTTCAGTTTCCACTGTTTATGCACTGTGGGAGAGAAGAGAGAATTTCTGATAATTTTGTTTTCTCTCTATTTAGCTGACACTGATGCTTGAATTTTGTTTTGTTTAACCCCAGTGTTTCTGAAGCAGCGCAGCTGCCTTCTGTTCCTGACTGCGTCTGTGCACCACCAAGACTTTCTAATCAGAAGAATTAACCTGCTTAGAGGGGTCTCAGGGTAGCGGGCTTGGGTGGACGAGACCAAAATGCAGGTGTTTTTTGCAGTCTGTGCATTAATGTTCTCCCTGATTTGCAGCAAGGGAATAGATAACTGGGATAGCTTGTGCCCTTCCAGGCAGCAAACAGCTTTACCAGAAGCTAACCCAGGTCGCTAAGTCTTCCCTCTGTTTTCTGCCTTGACTTCTCTCTGTTTCCCTCTGCCGCTTCCCTTCCCTCTCTCTCAAAGCTCCACACGGATTCATGGTGTCCCTCTGTCTTCCACTGCACTTCTGTGGGATGAGTTCTCCAGGGCTGGACCTGGGCAGCCTCGCCTGCTGTGCCCCCGTTGGGGGGATGGAGGAGAAGGGAGGTCTCGGGAATGATGCTCAGGAGATGGTTTGCAGAGCTGAGCTGGTCTCCCTTGGGGTTTTGCCCTGGTTTGAGGGAGCTGGGCAAAGCAAGCCAGGGGTCAGTGGGGGAGCTGATGCTGGCTTCGTGCAGAAGACGTCATTTCCATCTCCGTGTGAGCAGTGGGGTTTGCCCAGCACGTTGCAGTGCTGCTGTGATGGTGTGAAACGAGAATAAATTCCGAGCTTGGAGGTTATGTAGGTTGCGAAGGCTTCGGGTGGAGAGGAGGCATGAGCTTGACCATAGGCAGGGAGGGAGGTGGGCTTTCAGCTTGGTTGGGGAGGACTTCATTTTTGTTTGCATTGCCCGGCTCATTCAAAACGCATTTCCGTGCTGGCAGAGATGGTTAAATCTAAGTAAGAAAATCTGAGGAAAGCTGCAGCAGAAGTTTATTGGTGGAGCTGAAGGCAGTGATGTGGTAGACAGCGTCTGGACTCCCCAGTGCTTGAGGTGGTGGGGCAGGGAGGGCTTCTGTGAACCTACTGCTACCTCTGAGCTTGTACTAGATGGACCACCTAGTTGCTTTGGCCGTCACCTAGGCTCTCGTTGGCTTGTTCGTGTTGGTTATACTTGGTTTAGTTGGTTTTGCACAGTGATTTTAGGGATCAGTGCTTTTGTTGATGCTTGCACTTGATGTTCTTAAGATGTTGATGTGACAGATTATCAGTCTTGGTAGAAGGTGGCCTGCTTGGTGGTCTCCCTTGTCCTGTGCGTTCACACTAAACACTGAATTTATCCAGGATCTTACTGTGGTGGTTAGCACAGCAAACCCAGCTCTGAATTTCTATTCCCAGCTACATAAACTTTCCATTTTTGCCCTCCAGCTGGTGCTCCAGCATCATGGGGGGTACCTGGCCCACGCTCATCTCTTCGTTCGTGTCTGTTATCCAGCTCGGGTGTGCATGCAAGAGCTGACTTGTTTGTTCCTAGCCAGGATGTGCTGAGCCTGTGCCAGGAGGATGCCACATTGCTGCCCTGTGTGGTGCAGCACCATCTTTCTAAGCCAGATGGAGAGTGAACTCAGAAGGGCGTCCCTCCCGAGAGGGGAACCCTGGAACATCTTGTAGGTAAAATCTCCAGGGTTCCAGGCATGAGACTCTTCTTTGAGTAACTTCTCTAGTCTGGTTTTGTGAGTGATGGTTGTGCTGAGACCAGAGATCCCTAGGACGCTCTCGCTGGCTATGCTGGTTGGTGACTTCCCTCCTAGCCTGCCCGTGTACCAGACCGAGGTGGACTCATCTCACTGGGAAAAGGGGTGTCATCTCTGTTCACCCACCAGATCTGCAGCCCACTCGCAAAGAAGCGGCAGAACACACACGTATCTTTATTCGCCTCGTCAGCTTGCGAGGGGATACCTGACCGTTCTCCCTCCAGCAGCTCTGCACACTCTCCTCCCTTGGCCGGTGGCTGAGTGATGGGGAGGCTCTCCAGGGCGTAGCGTAGGGATGTTGCGGAGGAGCACCCCTTTTGTGGGATGTGTGGATCTCCTCGCTTTTGTGCCCCAGCTTCAGCCCACAGGGACATCATGAGAGCAGGCAGGGGATGTGGGTGGGGACTGGGTTCCTCGGGTGCTGGGAGCCGGTGAAGGTAGCTTGTGAGTGGCAATGCTGCTTCCACGGGCAGCAGACAGAGCAGGATGACTGGCAGCGCTATGGAGAGGTGTTACCAACTTGGCTGCTGCGCCCAGCGTTGCTGAACAAAGTCTCACGGTGGTCTGGAGGCATTTCCTTTGGAGAGGAGGAGCTGAGCAACTCTCCTGGTCCCAGATGAATTCTGCTTAACAGAGCAAAGACTTCTGTTGCTTCCATAAAACAGGCAAGAGCTTGTGCAAGATGCTGGGTCAATGCTGACAACTCTTGTTAGTAGCTTCCACTATAAAGGGAGGAGACGGCCCAGTCCCCAGGTGACTGGGAGAGTGCCACAAGCCAGGAGGGTGCTGGTGTGACCTGCTGCAGCAGGATGGGGGGGGGGACACACCTCTGGAGAGAGACAACTTGCTGTCTCTGGCCTGAAAGAGGCAGTGGGGAGAGCATCGGTGTAAGACACAGTGGAGCAACCCCAAGGGTGCTTTGGAGGGCACTGCGTGGTGGGTTGCCCTCGGCTTTGCAGTAGAAGGCAAAGCCACGCGTGTGATTTCACCTGATCCTCTCAGACTTGGGAGACCTTCAGCTGCTCGGTTTGTTGGCTCTGCTTCAAAAGCCCCCATACTGCATCGCTCTCCTTCAGTTTACACCTTTTGACATCTTCTGAGTGATTATAGCCCTGGGTCATCCACGAGAGCTGGAGCGCTCTGCCGCACCCAAGGTACACGGGTCGGTTGTCTCACGCACGCCAGTCTGCACTGGGGTGGAGAGGTCTGCTGCAGCCCCACGGCGGTGCCGCCTCCTGCCCCTCCGCTCACCAGATCCGACGCTTGTCACCCACCCGACCAAACAACCGTGACTTGGCTGCAAGGGAGGGCAGGAGCTGGAAGGGTCAAGGCTGGATTTCCAGAGAAACTGGAGGGAGCAGTGGATGCGCTGCTAGCCACCATCCAGGCTTGTTTCCAGACCTCTCCCTTCCAGTGCAGTGGGGGTAGCAGAGCCATACCCTGGTTGTCCAAACCAGGCTCTGGATCTGCTTGTAACACGTTGAGCCTGGCTTTTGGCAGCGCTGACAGGGCTTCACAGGAGCGGTGGCGTGGCCAGGCTTTCTAGCAAAGTTTGAGATTGTTTTTCATGCAGAGCATCCGAAAGAATAGCTGCCTTTGGAAACTGCTGGGTCTTCTTCAGCATGTCGGTGTAGGGAAGGATCCAGAGTTCCAGCTTGGGATCCAGGGGGCAGCCGTGTGGGGGAACTCACATGGATCTGGCTTCCTTCATGCATGTTTGGCTGGGTCTGGTTTTACTGGTCATGGCATCCACTTGGACCTACTGCTTCACATGGGCTTGAAAAGTTCGTGACACCTTTTTAAAGCCCATTCCTTTCTATAGGTCTAAAAATGAAATAGGACAAACACCCGCATCGCTCCCACAGTAGAGATTTTTGCCTTGAAACTGAACCCGCTGTTTGTCTAACCCACCTCTTTTTTGAGTTGTAGTTCCACTTTTTTGTCCTCGTTTATACACACAGATACGCGTGCGCACACATCATGACAACTAATGCATTTTGGCTTCCGTTCATCCAAAGTGATTTGTTTTTTTTGAGGGTGGTTTTTTTTTTGTGTCTTTTCTTGCAGCTTCTGAAGTCGCCCCATAGTCGGTTGATTCCCTATCACACACCTAGTGCCTGAGTCTGATCCATGTTGGCCCTCCTAGTTCACCATAGACCTCTCATTTTGACTTAGCTGTCTGTTCAGTGGTGGTGACTGTCGTTGTTGTTGTTGTGCTTTTTGTTTTATTGTGTCTTTATTATTTACTTTTACTTTCTCCTGGGAGCTCTGACCTCTCGTAGCAGCTACTAACCCCTCTTTTGTTTATCCCCCACGCTCGTCGCCTCCCGGCAGATCAAAGTGGTGAATGCGTTCCGTAGCTCCTTGTACGAAGGCCTCGAGAAACCCGAATCCAGAAGCTCCATCCATAACTTCATGACTCACCCAGAGTTCATCCTGGAGGAAGATGAGCCTCGAACACCATTCCTTGACGGCGCTGAAGACGACCCCGAGACTGACGGACTCAAAAAGCGAGGTGGGGGTAGCCTGGGTGGATCTACATCCCTCAACAGAAATAACAATGCAGTGGACAGCGATCAAGCTGAGGTCACCGTCCCGGAGCCCGAAAGCCCCTTACACAGCTTGGAGACATCAGTTTGACCTTAGAACTTCAAACCCCCCCTCCTCCTCCACCTTCGCCCCTCGCCCTGTGTGATGTTGGCACCAGTAACTGATCACACACTGCGGTCACTTCGTGTCAAACTGCTCATACGTATATCATTTTGGTGTTTTGTTTTGGGGGTTTTTTGTTTTATTTTGTTTGTGGGTTGTTTTTTTTTTAATTTTATTTTTAACCATTATTTAGCAGTGGGAACCAGAGTACCACGATGCTGGGTGTTGGGAGAGAGGCTAAGCCAAAATCGTGCATCTCCATCCCTAATTTTCAGTGGTACTCACCCAAGTGAAGCAGCCAGGTTATTTCCTCTCCGAGAGTTGGGCTCCATGCGTCTGTTGGGGGGTTTTCACTTTGAAAAATGCATGTTCAAAGGAAGTTCAAATTGTTGTAGTCTTACATGCACGCTCTCAGCCTGAGGGCTGGGGTGCACTTGTGACTTTTTTTTTTTTTCCCACTTGTGGTTTTTAGGGTTTTCTTCTAATGTTGGGGTTTGTTCTTTGCTTGTGGGATTTGCTCCCAGTAACTTCACAGTGGGAAGTGGGGGAGTTAGCACTCTAGTGCGAAAATTTAAAAATAAAACAAAAAAAAAAAAAAACACCCCAGCCAGGGGAAAGGTGTTTACTCACAGGTTGATAGATACAGGGATGTACACCAGTCTTCCACCTTGAAAAATGGTACCTAGCCTTTACAGTTCCTCCTCTGTGTGTGCACACACACTTTTCTCTCTCTGTTTCCAAAGCAGTAATTGGTAGACAAGGAACAAAGGTGACTGGGCTGTAACCTTGCTGGATGTAAAAGATCCTGGGTTTTCCACAAAGCAAGGTGGAGGTGAACTGGCAGTGGAAAGATGGTGAAGAAAAACCCCATGGTTGTGAGAAATGGGGCTCCTTCCTGGAGAGTCTTAAGAGATGCATCTCTTCTGCTCTTGAACAGCTGTGAAACTTTTGGCGAGAGCCTTGCAAAGGTTTAACGGCTCCTGCCATCAAGAGCAGAGGGACTTCTGCCCATTCTAGCTTGTGTGTAGTTGGGTTAAATAATAATCCTTCAGCCTTGGAGTACAAGCTCCCAGTTAACTGCTGAGGAACCTCAGAGGATGCTCCAGCCATGCCCACCAGCTCTGTGCATCGCTGCCAAAGCATTAGCAGGCTGAACGGAGAACAAGCGTCGGGTTATTGACAGTACAGTGGGTCAACTGCTAGACCATGGAAGGGATGAGTCAGGTTGTCTCTTTAGCTGGTGGAAGGGAGGGAAGGAGGCTCCGTGGCTGATGGAGGACCCTTGATTTCCATAGCACTTCTGTAGCTGATTTGCCAGTGGAGGCAATTGCTCGCGGAGGTGGCAGGTTGGTTGGTTGGCTGCAGGTCTTCCAGAGAAGGTGCTGCGTGGAGGCTTCGCCTCACTTGCTGCTTTTTTGAAGGTCATCTCTTCCCCTTGCGTCCTGCCTCACCTCGGTCTCTTGTAACCATTTGGTGAGAGTCCTGGTTTTTTTTGGAGCAGAGGCCCCAGGTGTCCTGGGCAAGTTGGCTCGGAACCGACCCTCCTGTGAAGCCGTGGGACTGAGCAGGAGGCAGGAGTTTGCTTTGCTTGGGCTTAAGTTTCTCCCCCGTGGGCTCTTGCTGGTGCACCCTTGGTTACTGGCCCCAGGCAGGCAGGGCTGGAGGAAGCTTTGCTGCCTTCTCTCCTTTGTCCTGTTGGGCTTGGTTGGAAGCAGAGAGAACCTGGTTGTAACTGGCTGTACAACGTCATCGTCTTTGCCCAGCCTCCATCCCTAGAAGCAGAGAGGTTTTAGCGAGAGGGTGGGCTGGCTGGTTTCTTCTTTTCTTTCCTTTAAGAACGCACAGCAGAATCTCCCGTGCCTTCTCCGAGCACTGCCTGCAGCACCGCCTGCCACGCGAGGGCCCAGTACTTTGCCAAGAAATAAGTGTTCCTTAAACGACAACACGAACCAAGTGTCTTTGTTTTGTTTCCAGCCCGGCACCAATTCGTCCCTTCCTTGGGGTGGGAGGAGGGAAGGACGAGGTCACCCCATTCCTGCCCCAGGTAGCTGAGGAAAGGTCCTTCTCCCAGGCCTCCTGCCTCGGTGCTGGCAAAGGGGGTGAAGGCTGGGCTCCGTACACTGCCAACAGCAAGAAGAAATTGCCACCACTGCCCATCCCAATTGCAAATTCAGTGTCAAGCCCCCCGCCCCTGCAGACGAACCCATCGCTGCCCTCCCCGTTCCTTCTTCGCACGAGCTGAAAAAATACCTTGGGCAGGACCGGGGGGTGGGGGGGGTGTTTTCCTGGGTTACACAAGTGGTGACAGGAAAGACAAAAGGGGTGGTTGTGGGGTTTGGTTCTGTGCTGAAGGTGACATTGCTTAAAAGATCACTTTTTCTATTTTAAATACTTGCAAAAAGAAAAAAAAAAAAAAGAAGTATGAAAATACGGTGTTCTTACAAGCTTACATAAATATTTATTAAATACTTTGGGGGGGACACACACCGATTTTTTTTCTTTTGATATTTTTTTAATACCTCAGACCTGTTTTAAAAAAAAAAAGGAAAAGACTTAAACCAACAAAAAGCCAACTTTGGAGGCTCTCAAAGTCACTCCCAGAAATCTGTGACTGGCAGGTTGCCACAAGGGTCTGGTTGTTCTTTTAGTTGATATATTTTTGTTGTTCTAGTTGCCATATTAGGAGGGGGAGATATAATTATATATAAATATTATGCAAAAAATATAGTTTTCTTTAGATCAGAAACTGATATTTTTACGTCAGCCATATGTATTTTGTTTAAAGAAAAAAAAAAAATAAATAAACCTTGAGTCCCGCGTCTGCAACGGCGCGTGACTGCGTGACGGCAGTTCAAAGTGACAGGTAATTAATTCAGTGTATCAGCGATCGGATGCCAGTCAGCTTCCTTTTCTCTGAGCAGCCATCTTTATACTAGACGTTAGTTGGGTGACACAAATGGGGTTTTTTTATATAAATTATGTTGGTATGGCTGGTTGCTTAAAGTATAAACGTTTATTGTGCATACATCTTTTCTGTAAAGTATTTTTTTTTTTTCTATTTAGTTTCAGTGATATACTGGCAGCAGATGACTATTGGGTTAAGTTATTTGAGGACATTACAAAAGAGTTGGGGGAGATCGGTGCTCTACGCTGAAAGGCACGGTCAGCAGCACGAACTTCTGGGGACTCTCTGCGACCTGCCTTGAAAGAGGGGGAGATATATATATATATATATATATATATTTTTATTTTTATTTTCCTTTTGCTTTGTTTGAACTGCCACGAGTGTGCACGGGGGAGAGTGCCATGCCAGACAGGAACCGAAGTCATACCCTGTGATACGTGTTAACTTGCCTTGGAATGCTTTGTTATTAAAACACTCTGAACATAATTTTGCATCCAGTTCTTAATAACAGTAGGGTCTCTGGTGGTGGTGGTGGTTTTCTGTGAAATAAATTGGCGGATTGGTACCAAAGACATTACACCACGTCCTGTGTGCATTGCTGAACAGGCATTTTTAGGCATTTGCATTCTGTGATAAGGTTTCCTTTGATTTGCACAGGGTTTATACGTCATTTTCAAAGGTTTTGTGCAATAAGCTCTGAGGAAAATTTTGAAACAATCTCAAGAAGGAAAGAAACTAAACCAAATTTTAGCATGGGCAGCCTTTGGCTTTCCCCAGCTGAGGAGCAGGCGTCCCGCCGCGCTCAGCCCCTCTAGAAAGGCTTCTCGGGGTGACGCGATGTTGGGGTGAAGGGAAAAGCCCCATCCCAGATCCAGGGAGGGCATCTCCAAGGTGCCCTTGCCAACTCCTGTGGCCCTCCGTGACTGCAGGGATGAAGCACCTCAAAGAAGATCCCCTGCAAGCTTTTGGACCTCTCGGGGGAAGGACACACGTACCTGCCTGCCATCGCTTTTCACTGCTCCGTCCAGCTCCTACCACTTTACCAACCCATGGAGCATCCAACCCCTAAACCCCCCTCCTGCAACCCCAGCTCTTCCCCGCAGGGCACGGCGCTGTGCGGGTACCACTCTCCTGGTCCTGCCCCAAACAGCGAGGCTGTGGGGTAACGCCAGCGTGTTTCTTGGCGCTTGGCTGTTCCTCTCCGGTGTCCCTCTGCCAAGGCTGTCCCCTGCCACCGAGCCTGGCTGATCGCTGGCTGTCCTGCCTCTGATACCCTCCCGCTCAACAAAAAAAACCCAACAATTTTCATTCAGCAAAGCCCATGGCTAAAACTGCCTTTAGTTTATTTCCTCCCCTTAAATAAATATATATATATACAGTATTAAATCAACATTTATGTGTGTATATATATTTATCCAACGCTCTCACCACAAAACTTTCTTTTGAAGAGGGCACGCAGATCTGAGTTTTTCTTTTCCAGTAACTAAGTATAATAAGCACTGGTATTTTTGTATAAAAACAGAAAAATACAAAACAAAAGACTGAGTATTATGTGGTATGCATGACATTAACAACAAAAAAAAAATAATGGTGGTTTCAAAGCAATATGTACCCTGGTGTGTTTGCCATATCCTAGAGTCCAGCTTAAAGTGCACCTGATCTGTATTGCATTTTGATATTAATCTCTATGTACAATGTTTTGCATGTAATTTATATGGTTCTTGGGAGAAAAACATTTTGAATGAATTGTCAGTTGGCTTCTTCTGAGAAAACAGACTCCAAGCAGAGATAATACTCAAAGTGGAAGCAGAAGAGTGGTTGAGGGGTGGGAAAGGGGGTACATAGTAAAAAAATATAAGCGTGCTGGGGGTGGGGGAGAAGGCTAATGGTTTTGAATCAATAAAGCTTTGGCTGTTGAGCAGAAACAATGCGCAAGTGCATCCAGAGAATAAAATGTGCCCACGTGTAACTGTGACGTCCTCAGTGTGTCCACCAGCTTGTGAAATCGCTCCCGCACCCTCTCCTAGCGCTGGATGAACGGCTGGGCTTCCCGTCAGAGCAAGCCGGAGCGTGAAAGTGGGGTCTGCAGGGTGGAAAGAGGGATGGGGAGCAAAAGCAACCCCGCCGCTACGAAAGCGCCCCCTCAGCGTGGGGTTTCTCTCCGTGTAGGCCTCGCTACCGAGAGGCAGGGGCTGCCTGGTTGCACCCAGCGCTTTGTCTCAAGCATGGCTGCTTCCATCCCTAAGCAAAGTCCAGAACTGGCTGTCAAAGGCCATCCAAACCAGTGCTCCTGGGCTACGTGTGGAGCTGCCCTGAAGCAAAGATCCTCCCTCGGCCCCTTCCCCCATGAGGTGCCTCCAAGGTGACGCGTGGTGGAGGGTGTGATCTCCATCTCCCGGGGACTGGCTTCGAGCCGTGTCCTGCCTCTGTACCGAGACTATTTTGCTTCCATAGGGGCTCTTTGCCCAGACAAGAAGGACAACGGGAAATAAAAGCAACTGGCCCCTGAAACACTCTCATTCCCAAGCAGGTTGATTACACCGGAGCTGTTTTAACTCCCCGGCTTCTGTGGAGAGGTGGTTGTTTCTGTGTGTCTTTAATAACTCCAGGGGCAAGCCACGATGAAAAGATCGAGCTGGGTGGGTCTGTCTGGGAGAAAGTTCAATCTAAAACTTCTCCAAGCTGACCCTTGGAGCCGACGCCAAGTGATATGACCTGGGTGTAAAAGGTTCACTGTGCAGCGTCGGCCTCTTTCCTGCTTTCTCGGGGGGGTGTCTGTGCCAACAACATCCTCCAGCTCTTAATGAAACCGAACAGCCACAGTTGCATCTTTTTTTTTTTTTTTTTTAACCATGGTCCAGGTTGGATGCAAAGAAAGAAACAAATCACAGGACTTTTAGTCATTTAATGGGGGGAAATGGCTGGGCCTGCTGGGCCTGTGCAGTAGCAGGGCTGGCCCAGGCAGCGTCCCCTGAGGACAGACACTGCTCATGCTGCTGGGGAAAGCAGGGATGGAGAGGAGAAAAGCAGAAGGTGGCAGGTTGAGGCCTGTGATCTGCCATGAAGTCCTAGCAGGCCCTGGCAAGAGAAATGGCTGCTACCCAAAACACCCCAGCCAGGCCCAGGCCACCCTCCCTGGGGCGCAGCACGGCCTGAGGTGCCCCGAGGCGCCAGGGCAAGGGCCTGCCCGCCCGAAAAATCGGGTTGAAAACGTAAAATAGCTTCTAGCTCGGAAAGCGTAACCCTGAGGCAGCGAGGAGCAGCGAGGGAGGGGACGTCCACCTCAGGGGCTGAGGGCTGGCACCATGGCCGACAGGGGCACACGCCCTGACGGGAAGACGGGCACAGGGCACGGCAGCCGGGATGGGGGGTACTGCCCGGCTTGCCCCACAGCGAAGCGGTTAGAGTCGCCGTTGCGACCCGGCCCCCCGCCCCGGAGCACGAACGGGTACAAAAACCGCCCGCCCCTCTGTGTTTACCGGCCCCGCCCGCCCCGCTTTTGTCGCCTCGATGAGCGCTGCCGCTGCGCCCGCGCGGAGCCCCGCCCCCGCCGGTTGCAACGGGCGGAAGTGGGCCCTCGTTTGAAGCCGTTCCGCCCGCCATCTTCGCAACGGGCGAGTTGAGGTTGCTCGTATGTTAGGCGCCATCTTTGAGGCGGGCAGCGGCGGAAAGGAACGGCCTGAGCGGCGGCCCCGGCGGATCGAGGCGGCAGCAGCGGCGGTCCCGTGGGGTTCGGTAAAGTCCCTGCTCGCCGGTAACTAGAGCCGTTCGTAGACCGCAGGGGCTGGGGGATGGCCTCTCGCCAGGCCCGGGTCCCCTCCGTTCGCCTCAAGAGAAGCGGGCCGCGTCCCCTGCGCCCGGCGCGGCGGGCGGCCCAGGCCGCTTCCCCGAGTCCTCCCCACCGGGGTCTCCGTAGCCACTGGGGCGGGGGTGGGGAGGCCGCTGGGGTCCCTGGGGCAGTGCGGGCCCTCTGGGGGTGGGGGTGAGCTGTTCTCCCCGGCCTCGGCGCCCCGGGAGTTTAAAGGAGAGCTGCTTCCCCGCTGCCCGAGGTAGGCCCGAGGTCCCCTGTGCCCCCGGTTGGAGGGCCGCAGCCCATGGCGCAGCTCTCCCGTTCCCCACCCCTGCCGTTCCCTCGGCCGTTAGCCCTTCTGTAGGGCTCGGCTGCGGGCTCTGTGCGTAACCATCCATCCCCCTGCCGTCGTCACAGGGGTTTCCCGGGAGATCGGAGCCCTCGGGCAGGCTGTGGAGAGGTGGGGTTGGGCAGATCGACGATCGCAGCGCAGGTGCCTCAGGAGCAGACGGTATTTTCAGTTAAAAACTTGTGCCTTCCTTTCGTAGCAATGCGTGTAAGGGGCGCGCTGTAATGTAGTCATCTGGCAAATTGCTCTTCCGTTCCGCAAAGGAATCCCCTTCAGGATCTGACTAACTCTGGATGCACCCGGTTGTCATCTTAATTTCTCGTTTAGGTTGTTTAAGACAACCCGATTGGGTAAAGTTTGTGTTTGTTTTTGTTTCTTAAGGATTAGATCCAAGAGGTTTCTGTTTTCTTACATTGACGTTTGTAGGTGATGTTTGCTGTTGCAGGGATCAGTATGTGGAGCCTACAGGTTGTTCCCCGAACTGGTGCTTTGGGGTGCACTCTGCACTCGGAGCTCTGGGCCATACTTTCAATGTAAAGCACTGTGTTATGTGACTGTAAAAAAAGAGATCTCCTGGGGGTGTAGGGCATTTTGAAATTCGGTCAGAACCACCACCGTGGCATGTGGTTGAATTGGGCACACGTTAAACTGATCAGGATGAATTTGTGGCTGGATAGGCAGGTGTTTCAGGAAGAAAGCTAGTCTAGAGAAAACTTCCTCTTGCTGTTGCTTCTCGTCTAAAATGGCACCTTTCCAAGGGGTTGCTTCCAGGGGAGATTGCCTCTTCTTTGAGCTTTAAAAAAACATTTCAGTGAGGAAGATGAATCGTCATCGTAAATTGCTGCCAGGCCCCAGCATTGCTTTCAGAAATAGAAAAAGAATTAATATCTTTTATTTAAGTATGCCTGTCTCGCCCAAGAGTAGGTGTAGCAGCTTTAGCAGTCCACGTAGTTTGGTGCCCGTTTGGACACCGAGGAGGAAAAGCTGTTGGACAGAGAGAATGACAGAGGAGAGATATGAGGATGGGAATGATTTTATTTTAGTGGGGAGAACCACCCACTAAAAATATAGGAAAGAAGGGGTGCTGCATTAAGGGAAAGCCACTACATTAAAACTTGGTGCTATCTAAAGAATTGTTAAGGATTTGGGACCTGCAGGTGCTGCTACACCGGCATATGCCGCGGTCGTGCCTGTTGCCAGCGAGCAAGGTGGAGAGAGCTTCCTTCCTGAATGCAGGGTGTTAAAGTGTGCGTTGCTGCCTGGAAGAAGAGCAGAGACTCCCATTGTGTGGAATTTCGGATCTGTGGTTCACCTGGTGTGCCATATCCAGAACCAAAATAAAAAAAACAACAAAGCCCCAAAAAAAAGAAAAAAAAAAAAGGAAAGAAAGAAAAAACCCCACCCCAAAACAACAACAACAAAATACAGCCGTGACAAGCCAGGTACTCATCTGGGGACACTCTTTGGCGACATCTCCGAGCAGAACGTTGTGTATGTTGTGGCGAGCAGCCGGGGTCACAGCTCTAAGTGCTTTAGGGGAGGGTGAACATGCTGGGGTGTGTCTGTCAGTCATCTCCCCTGACAGTGCTTTCCGCAGTGGGAGTTTGACCTGTTTGTTCCCAGCTCTCACATCGGCAGTGACGGTGTGGCAGAGCCAACGGGGTGGTTTTTCAGCTGGAAGAAGAGGAGGAGTGGGTTGCAGATGTGCCTGGGTGAATGAGAGCTGTCAAAGTGCCATAGATGTGGGTCGTATTGGTGCAACCTTGCAGCTGCAGCAATAGTGGATTCTGGAGCATCTGGAGAAGAGTTTTCATGAAAGCAATACTGTCAAAAGCCTTTTGATGCCAGAAATTGGGACAGTGAGGATTTTTCTGCTGTTCTTTGTGAGGTTTTTGCCCCATGAAGGTGATTATTGAGCTGTTTCTTTTCAACAGATGGGCTTAGTGCCAGCTATGGTTTAACATCTCCAGGTTTGGGTGTTCCTGTTCCACCTTTGCCTACTGAGCAGGTGCTTGGTAGGAGAAAGGACGTGAATCTTAACCATGGGACTCAGACTGTCAACTGTGTACTGCTGTGAAGGAACTCAGATGTGAGAATACACTTCAATAACAGATAAACAGAGCTATTATAAAATTGATTACTGAAGCCACTTTTTTTTCAAGGCCAACTTATTAGAAGTTCGTACAGATTGTGGCGCTAAACAGGCAGTTTCCATCGATAACGTGACTGTACAGCATTGTAGAAGAAACATTTTTTGTGGCTTTGGAGAAAGCACAACGCAAAAATACACATTTGACTGTTGATACACGTGTACCCTGAACCAACCACGGACTGCCTGTCAGCGATGGCCCCCTGGATATCTTTGAGATGCTGCACCAGCAGACGTCCCCTTCGGGAAAACAGGCAGCTCCCTCCCACTGGCTTTGCTAAAACTTCTGCAGTAGGAAGTGTACTACAAGAACCAAGTTACCAAATTGATGTGTGGCTTTCCCTTAATCCCCTCACCCCTGGCTTTCCATGTTTTACATATATTTTAAAAGTAATGGTCCAGGATTTTGAGCACAGGAGCACTGACAACAGGCTGGCAGGTACTTAAGAGATTTTCTGGCTCATTCTGCTAAGGCCCATCAAATTCTTTAGGAACTGCAGCATTCAAACCATCTTCCCCAGGATCACTTGAAGCAGGAAATAGCTGCTCAGTGAACCTCTCTTTACCTTTTGTATGTAAAGTGACCTTAAAACAGCAGGAGGTGGAGCAGCATCTTCCTGGGCGGGGAAAATGGGGCTATTCTCAGCTCATTCCAGTGGTCCCAGATGTCTCATGGGTGCAAGATTCTTGTCCTGCAGGTAGAGGCCAGTAGGGAACTGCAGTTCTTAGGTGCTGCCGCGGGTCAGGTCCTTCTGGCTTTGCAGAAGATGTGGGAAGATTTTAGATCAAAGATGTCGCTGTTGCTCTTGGACTGCGAGATGGATGGAATATCTTAGTCTTGAAACGAATTTTCTGCGGAGTGGTGCTCTCAGATCTGAACTCTTTGTCTTGGCCAGTTTAGCAGATCCTTGCTGTAAAGGTTGCTCTGAAGAATTCTTTCTCCTGCCTCTTGATGTGTCAAGCTAAAGACAGATCCATACTGAAGCAGCACCAGATCTGGTGAGTGCTTCAGTTCAGGGTTATTCTTGGCCAGTTACACAACACCAGGCTGATCGGCCCTTTCAGAAACAGCTTGATTTGCCTCTTGTTTTACAGAAGAATGTCCTAATTCAGGACCCCGAAGTGGCACATCTTCCAATAGAATTGCTCCAGCCAGCAAGGGGCAGCTGTGCCTCATGGTAACTCTTGGCTCTGACTCTTGGGGCTCTGACTCTTGGAGATCGTGACGAAAGGTGGCCCCGACTCAATGGCAGAGGAAGCTGAGGTGATTTTCTGGTTTAGCCTTTGCCTTCTGGGCTGGCAGCCTTGCAGTCTTCACCCTGAGAGGGTCTTGTAACCCCCAGTCTCAGAACATGCCCCCCGTCCATCTTTGTAGGCAGTATTTAACAGCCAGAATTGACTAAAACAAATGTAAAGGGGAGAAATCACGACTGTTCTGCTTCAGCTTTGGACAGCTGGGCTTTAGATTCGTGTTTGGAGAATGAGATGTGTTAGCAACAGGTTGTTCTGTGCTTCAGCCGGTGTTAGGATGCGTGTGTCCGAGTGAAATACTTTGTACTTTATAACCAGAAAGTGTCCGTAGGGAGGTGCATTTGCTGGGGTGCACAACAAATCTTGTTCCCTTCTTGCTCTTGGGCAGAGCACAGAGGCAGGTCAGCACACTGGAAGGTCAGACCAGGGAACAGAAATGTTTCTTCAGTACCAAGAAAGACTAGCTTGGAAAACAAACTAGGCAGGCTTTCATTGTGCTATTTATCTTCCCTTATGGCACTTCTTGGCATTATTTCCTGACCCCTAGCTACTGCATCTGTATTTTTATTTATTTTTTTTTTTTTACAAAATGAATTCAAAATCTCTTAAAGCAAAACTTTACTAGACTTCTGGAGGAAAAAAAATCCCGAAGCGTTTAAAATTCTTATCAGCTTCCATTAGACACCTGCTGAGTGCACCAGAGTTACTCATTTTTATTCAGATTTTCAGGGGTTAGTTCAGCTGATTTCGGTTTAGCACTCAAATTGCCATGTTAACTGGCACCAGTTTAAAAAAAAAAAAAAGTTTGAGTTGGCCATTTTCAAAATGAAAGGACACTTATGGAGTTTAGAACTTTCAGAGGGTTTTGAGGGGTTTTTGTTTGGATGGGGGTTTTTGTTTAAAAGTTTTACTTTTTTTCCCCCCATTCCTTAAACAAGATCCGTTCAAATTCTGAGCAGCTCTTGAAGTCTGCTCAGGAATATGGAAGGCAACAAGCAAAACGCTGAGCGGGTTGGGCATTCAGAAGAGCTAAATCTGTGGGGATTTCTTTTTTTTTCCCCCATGGTGGTGGATATAGTAATGTTGCATTAGACAGGTGTCTCTCACTTCCCAGGGAAAAGAAATGCCGACAGCGAATTCCTTCTGATTTGTATTTGAATGCCTCTGCTCAGCGAAGCAGTGGCCCTTAATCTGTTTTAGTGTTGGCCTGTGCAAACTGAAGCAATCGGGTTTGAAACCGAGTTTAACTGTCAGTGGTATTGGCAGCACGTTTGGAAAAATGTTTCTTGTCAAACTTCTACGTGAAGAAGCACCAGTAATTTTTAGAAGTAGGTGCATAGGAATCTGTGTGACACAAAGTCTGGCTTTGGAAGTGCTAAAGGTCGAAAGTGAATAGTCCATCGATGCTGAAGAAGGGAAGAAAACCTTGCATTTAACTACTGTTTTTATCTGTTTTTATTCCCTTTGTCAAGCAGTCAAAAACCAATAACTAATATGAGAACCTACCTTTTCCTCTCTTTATTTTAGATTTGGGAAAATTCCCTGCCAAAAAAAAATATCCTGGAAAATTCACTAGTGTTTGTGTGAGTAAAAGGTTCCAACCTTTTATTATTAATTTGTAAGAACTATTTCATTCAGTTTTGTCAAAAAGACTCAGTAATACTTGCACAGAAATGTGCAACATTTTAATGAAAGGGGTCAGAATCACTTTAATTTGAACTTTATCTGGTCTGGTTGCAGGTTTTATGGCATTTCATGTCTTTAAGAAAATAAGAAAGTATCTGACTTCACAGTAAAAAAAAAAAACAAAACAAAACAACTGCTTGTGGCTAAATAAAATCAGTTGCAGCTCTAGTGACACCAAAAAAAGTGTTGAATTGGACCTAAGCCATCTTTTCAAACCTTCTGTGATCTTGCAGTCATGGATAATGATGGATATACGGATTAGGGAACAGCCTATGATGGCAAACTTGTAGTATTTGCTGTGATGTAAAAAGAAAACAAATTCTTTCCGAAAAATCCGAGTAATTAAAAATTGTTGGTCTCATGCAGCCATGCCACTTGCAAAGTGAGCATTTCCCTGCCTCTCAAAGCTTGCTGTATCCTCGAGCTGCTGTCTTCCTGCTGTTAATGGATTGCAACTCTGTCTGATCAGGGCTAAAAGTTGTTCTCGATACGGATCTCGTACAACATATACTGTGCACGCCTGTGTGTATAGATATGTTTCTCCTGTATGCATGTACATATGTATGCATATCTGTGTGCTGCCCCCGAGTCACTCATGTTACAAAGCATCAGCCTTGAAGGCATATTCATCAAAATATTCTGTAGATCTTTCATTTTTTGCCAGTTCCCTCAAAATGAGAGGCTTTGTATGCAGTCTTCTGTGGCAAATAGCCCCGAGTTCTGGTTTTTACTATGACTTGCTGACTTTATTGTTACTCGCTCTTGGCGTGTGTATAAACACATATGTGTATGCACATACATATTTGTGTATTTATACACACAAGTTTGTTTTTGCTGTACAGGTAATAAAGATGGGGGAAGGTTTTTGTGTTTTCTTAATAGGTGAAGAAATCTTGAAGACCAGAAATTGCAACTTACTGAATTTTAAATTTAAAAAAAAAAAAAAAAAAAAAAAAAATTAAAATGGCCCGGCTGTGGAAGATGGATCCTCATTTTTGCAGCCACTTTGAATCACAAGTTCATCTTTAAGTGCACTGGGTTTTCTTTTTGGTTTTTTTTTTTTTTTTTTTGGTTTTTTTTTTGGAAGAGCTAACTAACCCTGGCTGTCTCCAGTCTGACAGTATTCAAATGGACTTGCTTCCTCCATTAGTTGTAAGATGTTTAAAAGCACATCCCATGTTTGAATTGTGGATGAGAGGTTCCCTTGGCAATGTGAGGAGGAAAATTCTTTCTACCCCTTTATTATTAATTCACGGATTCAGTGTTGGTTCGGCCTACAGGAGAAGTTAACTGGAAGTCTTTGAAGATCAATATCTTTGCTGAAGTTGTCCAGGTACGTGAACTTGAAGATCCATGGTGATTGGAAAATAATGTTTAATATGTCCGTGGTGTTTTATAGAAATGTTTAGTACCCACAGCTAATAATTGACTGAGAACTGAAATGTGTGACCAGTTGTTTAAGACGTGGCTCTCTTGTTGGGCTTACAGCCGCGCGCAGCAGCTGTTCCTGTGCTCCAAGGTGTGTGACTATGACTCAGCACACGGAAGAGAGCGCTTGCTGACAAAGCCCGCGTGGTTTTACGGAAGTTTGTCTTAGTATTGGGATAGTTTTTGCGACCAGCTGATTTTAAGACATTGCCCCCCTCAAGAGACTGATTTGATGTACAGAAAGTAGCTGTAAAAAACTCACATTACTTAATGATTTTTCATTTATTGATGCCTTTCTTTAGGGTTACTTTTAAAAAGAAGATTTCACTGATAAAGCCAGTAGAAGACTTTCAGTCCAAGAAGGAGTGAAGCCAGCTCTTGCCAAGACTGGAGGAAGTCCCTGTTGAGCAAACCCTTAGAACCTGAGCTTGTTCTAAGAGTTTGTCCATGATGGCTAACCGAGGAAATGACTGCTACTTCTATTTCTATTCCACGTGTAACAAGGTACGTTTGGGTTTCTTTTGCTTTGGGGTTTGTGGAGTTTTTTTTTTCCTTTTTAGTTTCTAAGAGAGGAGCGGGAAGAGTAGGAGGAGGCATACAGAGTTCTGTTAACTTAATAAGCAGTTAGATTCTGCTTCTGATAGCACGGGCATTTTTTTAGGCTGTACTGTTTTATTTTCCTTTTTCTTGATTTCCTTTTGGTTACAGGGAGACAGCTGTTCCTTCCGCCACTGTGAAGCTGCTCTGGGAAGTGAGACAGTCTGCACGCTCTGGCAGGAGGGCCGCTGTTTCAGGCATATCTGCAGATTCAGACACATGGAAATCAACGTGAGTGTTTGCCTGAAGATCTGTTCTCAAACTAAATCACTGAAAGCATTTTCCATTGCTGTAGGTGGACTGAACGTGCTTTTACCCCATGGCTTTAAAATGATGGCGGTGTCTGTTACTAGGAGGGCTATGAGAGGAAGTTGGGGGAAGAAAAATCAATCTTGGGTATATCTCAGCAAGGAATTTTTGGTTTAGGTGCTGCCGTTATTTTCTTAACAGCGGCAAAAGCAACCACGTTGATCAGCCTGCTTAAATGTGCTGGAGCAGGGTGGTAGTGAACAGCCTGCACTGGCCTCGGAGGGCTTGATAATGGCCTCTTCTGGCCTGGGTGTCTTCAGATAACGTTGTTCTGACCTCTGGGAGTAGTGCAGGGTGGGGAGAGAAAAGATGGGAAGGAGCTAAGGCTCTGAAAGATAAATTCAGATAGATTTAACCTAGGCAATTTAAGATGTTTTTCCCTCTGCATAATCCCAGTATTTTGCATGTGGTATTAGTTTCAGCCACCCTGAATTGATGTGGGAGAGTGCCTGTCTTGTCAAACTGAGTGACGGGAAAGCTATAGAATACGTAGTTGTTGCAGCTTACACTTTGTGTGTATGCCCTGAAATCCTTCTAGTGATAAGCTGGATGATGTTTCAGCGTTGCACAGCAATAGTGCTGTCTCTGGCACGATGTGAAACTATGGCCCTTTACAGCTCTAGGGTGAGTGTTGCCATGAGCTTTTGTTTCTTTCTGTCTTCAGAAAAAGCGCAGTGAGATTCCTTGCTACTGGGAGAATCAGCCAGGAGGCTGTCAAAAATCCAACTGTGCTTTTCATCACACCAAAGGACGTTACGTGGATGGACTGTTCTTACCGCCAAGCAAAAGTGAGTTTCTTGGGTCCTCTAAGTATTAAATGATTAATTTTGAATATTACTTAGGAGTGGGTACGATACTGTAGAAAACATCAAGTAACTCTTCCTTTATGAGTGCAGGGAGAAGTCTGTAGTCATAGGCTCTCAGGTAAAGAGGATGTATTTAATTTTCTCTGTGCTTTTTGTGATCTTTGCTTTTCAGGTTGCTCATTTAATCCTTTCTGGGTGGTGGGGTGGTGAGATTTGTGTGTGAAGGGAAGCCATTGTTCATAGTGTAACCAGGGGTGGGGAATAGGAAACTAAATTCAGTAGCCAGGTGGGTTATCTACCTTACCTACTGCAGTGAGTGCAGTATGTGGGTCAGTATTTTAATTGGCCAAGTTACAGATGATCCTTCTCCTCTAGCTGCGCTTCCAAGTCCGCCTGAGTCTGCAGAAGATGATGCGAAAATGGCTCAGATGCAGCAAAACAAACTTTCTGTCCAGTCAAATCCGTCTCCACAGCTGAGGGGGGTGATGAAAGTGGAAAACTCTGAAAACGTCCCAAGTCCTACACATCCTCCGGTTGTAATCAATGCTGCAGATGATGATGAAGATGATGATGGTGAGCATTTTTTACCGATTGAAGACGTTTCTGCCATAAGTGAATGTGTAAATCACAGAGTACCTGAACTGTGTAGTGGTTAAAGCTACAGACGAGTCTGGAGTCCTGAATTTTTTTTTCAGAGTATAGCTCTTTTACTTATATGAGTTTGTCAAGTCAATATAGCTGTTTAAAAAAAAAAAATAGATTGTGTTTGTAGTTAAGAATACGAACAGAATATGAACCGTGGACTGAAATGTCATTGTATGAGCTGCCTAAACGTGGAAAATCTTGTCTAATCTCTAGTCCATAATTGAATGGGTTTATTTTTGCCTTTCAGACCAGCTTTCTGAAGAAGGAGATGAAGCTAAAACACCTGTCCAGCCGCCAGCCACAGAAACCCATAATGGGTTGCGGATAATTTCCACTAGGAAATCCAACGCTAATACAAAGCAAGGTATTCTGACAGCTGTAGGATGGATTGGAAGGACAATTTGACAATTGACTCGAAAGCAATATATTCTAAAAATACAACAGAACATAGAGTAGCTGGATGGAGTCAGTTATTTCCATGAGCTCACTCCTGTCTAATAGTGTTGAATGTCCCTTGGGTCAGACAGGTAAACTCCTCCTTGTTTACTTTTGTAGAACAAACAGAGCCACAAAGTGGAGTTTAAATGCCTGCAGATGTGTCCATTCCAACATGGTGGAAAGTCACATCTAATGCTAGAGGAATCCAGTATCATATAGATGGATTAAAATGCCTAAAGCTACAGGACTTACCCTGTGGGGTGGGAGGAGTGGTGGAGAAATTGCCAATTGCTTACCAAAATACCATCCAGTCTGTGGCTTTTTTTTACTTGTGGGGAGTGTTGACAGGGTTTACTTGAAATGCTTTGGAAAGATTCAGAGCTGTAAGAAGCTTGAGGATCTGGGCTCTTCAGCACGTGCCTTTTAAGCCTCAGTTTCTTTAACCGTTTTGTGTTTTCAGATGACAATTTAAATTTCGGAATAAAAACACTTGAAGAAATCAAATTGAAGAAACTGAAGGAGAAAACAAAAAAACAAGGTGGTGAGTTAATGTCCCCTGCTGTCTTATCCTTCTGCCTTCTGTTCATCTTCGTCCTTTTTATTTTGTTTTTTTTTTAATCCTTCTGATACTACCTGGATAGCAGCAGTGAGTACAGTTATTTGCAAAGGAAGGGATTATTTCTTTTTTTGAGCTATTGAGTTCAGACTGGGAGGTGATTGCAGCTGAGAGCTGCTTGAGGGACAGACTTTCATGTTGAGCTGGGAGCCTTGAGCTACTTTGGCGTGCAGCCTGTTTTCTGAAGCTCGAGCAGCTGGTATGCTCGATTGGAATTCCAAGGGCAAATCCGAGGGAAATTGCCTCTCTCTTATTTACATGCACCGGTCGTTGTATGTTTGACAGTGATGAATAACAAATGGCTTTGGTCTTCGTGATAGTTCTTCTGTTCTGTTTGCTTTTGGGTTGTTTTCCTAAACATCCTTATGGTTCGCTTGCTCTGATCAGAAGGTCCTTCAGGAGTTTCTGTTCATCCGCTCCAATCTCGGACTGTTCCTGTGCCAGAAAAGGAAAATGTACGGACAGTAGTGAGAACTGTGACTCTGCCTCCAAAGCAAGGTAACAGTGAATACTGTTGTTCCCATTCCATGGCTCCAAGCCAAAGGGTTAAGTAACAGTTAAGATAATTCAGACATGTTAGTCTGCTCGTGCTGCATTTTCTAATTAGAACTGTGCTTTTATGCTTAAAGGCCCCGGTCGTATTGGAAAGATTTGGCATTTGTAGGTGCTCCGTTTGTTGTATTGCAGTACAAGATCAGGAAGTGGTTTTTATCAGCCTGACATTCAGCCAGAGGTGATCCTATATCATCCCCCTCCTACAGACTCTCCAGTGTGCTTAATTTGACTTTTGTGTTTCTGAAGTTGAGCGAGATTTGTGAACGAGCTAATGTTTTGACAGTCTGTGATGCAATTAGTGTTTGGGTTAAGTGTGGTAGCAGCGGAGGGAGAGGCTGAAGTCAAAACAGTTCGTCAGTATGTAAAGAAGGGGATAACTGACAAACAGGGGAGTAATGAAAGGGAAGGTGGCCTTGTGCAAGTAGCCAGTTTTTGAAGCATTGGAGGGGCTGACAGTGGCAGTTGTGGAGTGTGATATGAGCCTGTGTATAAATGGTGGTGTTTAGATCTGCACAAATGCCTTTTAAAGGCAAAAAAATGTGTAGAACGACTTTGACTCGTGGTCGTTCATTTATGTGGTGTGGCTACCGACAGTGTCTGGTTTGGGGACATGGGCTCGAAGGACAGTACTTTTACTGGCTGCTGGTTTCTGTGCACTGAAGAGACTGGTCTTTGTTTTAGGGGAGAAGCCTGTGGTTCGACTGAATGTTGCTGATAGACTGGGAGAATGGAAAACCGCCTTGGGTAAGGGCTTTTTGTGAGCTGTTGTTTGGGTGCCCTCATCTAACCGTGACTGTACTTGAGGGTATTTTTGCTGTGTGCAGGAGGACAATACGTTGTGGCAGAGATCTGTGAAATCCTTCTCCAGAGAGAGGTTCTTAAAGTATTCCTTCTTTTCTCTCTTCCTGAAGCTGCTAAAACCGACCTTCCACTGAAGCGCAGCATTGTTGAAAGGCTGGGGAAGAAAACGGAGACTCTGGAGAATGCTGACAAAGCACCAAAGAGAGGTACAGCTACTGAACAGGCATCGGGATTTGATGCACAGATTTTCTGTTTAGGTTTTCTGTTTGTCCTTTCTTCTAATGGTTCTTTTTTTTTTTTTTTTTTTGCGTGTTGGTTGAGGGCTCAAGGGAACTTTGAATCCCAGTGAAACGATCTCCTGTCTCAGTTTGAAATGTGAACTCGAAACGGAGATTTACGCAGTCTCCCTAACTGTTTCTGTTCTGTCTTGTAGTTCAAGTCCCCAGGTCTCTGAAGGAGAGGCTAGGATTGTCCTCTGAACAGACAGGTAGTAACTGGATATTAAATACACCTTCCCCTTTTTCCTTGCCCTGAACTTCCATATGGCCCTAAAAGTTAATTTTAAAAACCTGCCTGATTCCTCTTGCTCGAGCGCTGAAGCTGTCCTGACAGCCGCTGTCAGAGGCCTGGCTCTAGGTGTGGGTGGTGTTTTCCACTTGTGCCTCACCGAGGTTTCACACCTCTGCTGTGAACAGGCAGAAGCTGCGCTGTGCTTACGCACAAGTAGAACAGAACCACTGCCAGGAGCAGGAGTTTGAGAGGCTGATGGAAAGATGCGGCCTGAGAAAGAAACAAGATAAAATAGACTCATGTTTTTTTGTGTAGCAGCTCTCTCTGGGTAGCACTGGTGTTCAAAATACTTAAAGGAGGAGGAGAGCATTATGTGGAATGATGCTGTCCAAAGGTGCATGCTTGGGAACACTCAAACCTAGTTTTCCTTAGTGCTGTGACTGATTTTGAAGATTTTAAATACTGGACTTGCCTTAAATGTTGGTGCTTCTCTTTTTTTGGTGATGACAGAGAAGGCTGCTAAGCCAACAGGAGAAATCCATGTGAAAACACTGGAGGAAATTCGACGTGAGAGAGCTAATCGTAAACGGGGAGAACCTCAAGCTAAACCCCAGACTGAAGGAAACTGTAAAACAGAAAATCCCGGCTTGGGGGCAAAACCTTCGCCTGCAGTTGGCGTCAAAACTTTCTCAGGAGCCCTGGCTGAAAAAAACCACAAGCGATTGGAAGAAGAGAAACAAAAACCAGAAGAGTTTCCTACCAAGCCAAAAGTCGAGAGCGAGCCCAAGAAGCGGCCCATACTCGCTCCCTCTGCCTTCAGCAAAGCGCAGCTGGCAGAGCCGGTGGGGAAAGCCAAGCCGGCAGGAGAAGTGCGGATTAAAACCTTGGAAGAAATCAAGCAGGAGAAAGCTCTGCGCCTGCAGCAGAGTGGGGAAAACGTGCCAGCTCCTCCGGCACAACCGGAACCTGCCCCCACAGGGAGGAGGTTGTTACGGGTCACCAAGCTGATAGGTAATCAGATGATTTGGTACCTGCCCCGGTGAAGGGCTTTCTCCTGTCGAGCAAATTCGGTTTGTTCAGGATTTGCCTTGCATTTTTCTTCTCTGAGGATAAAAGAGTTTAAGGCTACAAAGTCAAAAGGCAAGGAAGTGCCAGAATACACAACCATATTATTATCCATGAATTACATGATAGTTCTCTGTATTTCCCGCTGGAAAATTCATTGATTTGAGGAGCTTTGCAGTCTAATTTCTGGCTATTTCTGCCATCTCTTTGTGGTATGGGATCTTCCCTGTGCTGAATCCAAGTTTACCTTCCTCGTTGGCACATGAGTTGTTTAACTTCGTTGTTGACGTGTATGTGTTTGCAAAGCCTGTATCGGCTTCTTAATGCGAGAGCTAGTTTTTTGCCAAAAAGGACAGAGCAGTAAAGATCTCATTGTTAAGATTATGTAAACCATGTAAAAAGAGAGCGTGATTGAGGGAAAGAGCGCTCGAATGCTGCATGGATTGTTTGCTGTAGCCTTTCCCTCTGTCCCATTATTGGACATGAGGAAATAAACGCACCAAGGAAGCAGAGCTAACTTTATTTCCGCTGTTGACAAAATTAATTTTTTTTTTTTTTTTGCTTGTTTTAAAGCACCTGGAAGAGAAGAAAAGATGGTAGTGGAATTGAGCAAGCCTTGTCCCAAAGCAGGCTCTGCACCTGCAGAGGTGAGTCCTTTGTGAAGACGTACAAATATCCCTGCAGTTTGTTATAGATTTTGTTACGTTTTGTTTGTAACTCCCTGCATGCTCCCGAGTTGGAGGGTGTTGCTGCCTCGCTGCGTCTGGCGAGTGCTGCGGTGAAGTCCTACGTCCTGGCGCTTTCAATAGCGTTTTCCAGACAACGTTGTAATCCTCGTGCTTTGAATTAATCTGATTATACCTGACAATGAGTAAGAAACCCCATTAGCCCCAGATAAAATCTGCAGCGTTCATGTGGAGGGAATGTTTTTGTTCTCAGTGACTCTGTCTGTCAGACTGGAAGGGTCTCTTAAAAATTCTGAGGCAAGTATTTGAATAGGGAAGGCCAGGGCTTTGTATTAGAGGAAGTCAGTCTGTCGGTGAATGCTGTTTTGGGGAGATTGTATGACTGTTGCTTAAGAAGAGTGTGATAGATTACAGCTAGAGTCTTGTGCTCCGTTAGAGAAGCTTGCTGTGTTGGGAATTGCAGGCTTTTGAAACAGTATTTCCATAGCAAAGCGTGGATCTTGTTACAGGCAAGATTTTATGGAGAAAATGTCAGATCTGAATGGTATGAACATGCTCTGTTCCACATGGAGCCATTTCGGAGGGATTGCCACTCAGATTTTCTTAATGAAATCTCCATGGATTCTTGTCCTCTTAGTCCTCCCCTTTTTGTTTCTGTCTAGCCCTCTGATCAGAGCACAACTAATTCTAAAGTTCAAGTGAAGAGCCTTGAAGAGATAATGTGGGAGAAGCGGCAACTGAATCAACGCCAAGAAGAGAAGCTTCAGAAGGAAGCAACTGCTGTGCCATCTCCTGCTGGAAAAGCCATCAAGGATAAAACTCCAGCCTCAGGGAGTGCTGGATCCACCGTGGTTTCAGGGTCAGATTATCAGCTTGCGAAGAGGATATTGGTGAAATCTCCGGAAGATGGGGTTAAAAGCCCACGAAAGAATGCTGCTGTATCCTCAGGGAAGCAGGCAGCTCAGCTTCTGGAACGGAAAGCTAAAAGTAAGCGTTGACTGTATGTTCAAGAGTTACTGTAGGTCGTGTTTGGACAGAAAGGCAGCAGATGACAATTTTCACGTTGTAACTCTGGCTCCTTTTGTAACTCGCTCCTTTTTACGGCTTGTTGGTAAACAGTTTAGTATGTGGAAAATACTGCTGAGAATCTGGGAAATGGCAGTGTAATTGTGCTGGCCAAGTGTACTTAACTAGAAGGATGATGAGTCTCTTAGAAGAACTTGGTTTGGTTTGGTTTTTTGTTTCCTGAGGCAGAGCAAGACTGTATCAGTTCTTTCTTCCTTTTACCCTAGCCAAATCTAAGGCGTGCCTGAAGCCTTTGGATGGGAAAGCCACCTCCTCCACAAAGCAGACGCTGAAGCGTAAGGCAGCTGAGATTCATCCCTCTGCCGTGGCGGCTGTGAAGCCACTGAGTACCACTGGTGGTGTCACCAAGGTGCCTTCAGCCAAAAAAGCAGCTGCGGTAAGGACAGTTGCTGAGGCAGCACTGGATCCTAGTAGAACTTGTGCCTGAGCTTTACCCTTCTCTTGGAGAAAAGATGGAAAACTGAAATGTTCTACAGGTCTCTGTTCACTTTTCAGCCCAGAAGTGCTCTACAGGATGGCTGTAGTACCTCTCTGCTTTTTGTTACATGAGTGGCAGCGTTTGCATCATGCTCTGCTGTGATTTCTCTGGTGTGAAGGATTTTGTCCATAAATGCTGTGTCCTCAAAGACACAAGGTCCTTAGTAAACTTGAAGTGAATACTGGCTTTTCTTCAGGTGTGCCCTCATTCTGTGTTTTGGTTAAGGCTCAGCAATGCCAGAGAAGAAACAGTGGAGGGAAAAATCTACTAAGTTGCCTTTGACCTGTGTATCTTGCTTCTTCCTAGGTCATTGTTACCGCTTTGCCAGAGGACAGCCTGGTCTCCATCCCTGGGAGAGAAAAACCCAAAACCAGGTAACAACCCCAACTTGTTCTTTTTCTTGGTCAATGTGTCTTTCATGTGAAAAGCCAGTTATTTCACGTGTGGAAAACTTAGTCTTGAGATACTTAATGCCAAAATCCAACAAAGGGCATTATGAAATACCTGAAATAATTCTCTAGCAGCCAGCAGGAATGCTTTTTTAGATTCTTTTCTTAAAATGCTACAAGTTGGTACAGCTGTTCAGTGACTCTTGAGTTTTCTGAACGCCTGAATGAAGATGGGGTGAAGTAGGAGATGGGTCAGGATGGAGAACGGCCTCTGTCTTCTAGTTCCTTGCGAAATGGCAAATGCTGAGTCGCGTCCCGTGGTTTTTGTTGTGATGGTGCTCTCGAGGACCAAACACCCACCTTGGCAAGCCTGTTGGAAGGGCACAGAGAGGTGGTAGATGAAGATCAGAGAGGTGGTAGATGAAGATCAGCTTCCTGTACTTGGGAGCAAACTGCTGAGCGTATTGTGGGGAAAAGAACTGAATTAATAACCAGATATTTGCAGAGGTTGACTTGGTGACATTTTTACAGCCAAATTAATAAAGGTGGTAACGTGTCTCTGGCTACAAAAATTGAACATTCTTTGCCAGACCCCTCTGTCTTCACAGATAAATCCCAAAACTGAGAAGTGTACCTGCTGATACACTGGGCTCTAGAAGTAGCCCCTGTGTAAGGTGGAGGTGCAGGAGGGATTAACTACAGTTTTAAGAGCTGGTTTGCAGAAAACATCTCTGTGGTGAAGGACTGTCATGCACTGATTTGCTCTTTCTTGTTCTTCCAAGTTCTGAGCTGCATGTTGGAATCCAGGCAGGCTCTGTGGCGCAGTTGGAGGTCTCGAGCTCAACTTCAGCTTCTCCACAAGTGCCGGCAAAGACGCGCCGGCTGAGCTCCACCGGGGCTGGGAAAACACCCGTGTCTGTAGAAGATGACTTTGAGAAGCTTATTTGGGAAATCTCAGGAGGCAAACTGGAAGCAGAAATTGACCTGGACCCAGGGAAGGATGAGGATGACCTCCTCCTGGAACTTTCTGAAATGATTGACAGCTGAACTACATCGTCTTAAGATTTAAAAAAAAAAAAAAAAAAAAAAAAATTTATTAAAACTTTGTTTTTTTGTTGGATACCCAGAGGTGATCCTTTTTCTAGCGGAGGCTTTGCAATGAGTCTTAAAGCACAGATGAACTGGTAGAACGTGGCAGTATCTGCACTCAGTTGTCCTAAATTTCCCTGCTGGTCAGAGTCAAGGTCCCTGCATCCGCTCTGTAGCTGTCGGTGGCTGCCTTCGACATTAAGAGGACAAAGCACTTGTTTATTTTGGGACTGAGATGCCCATCTACAAACTGTGATGGCTGTGAACTGATCTGCTGATTCAGTGATGCCCTGAAGGTTTAAACTTAAAGCTTCTTCCTCCCCTCCTTGGCAAAACTCGACGTTCAGCGCCTTTCAAAGCTTTGATATTCTGATTTCTTGGACAGTTGGTAGCTAAAGCCCGGAGTTACTATGTCAACTCTTGAGTTTTATTTATGTATGCTGTCGTTTGGATGTTAATCTGTATGAGTAACTTAATGAAAATCTTGTGGGGGGGAGGGAGCAGGATCATTACTCCAGTATTTTTGGACCAAAAGTGCTGCCAAGGGTGGTGGTTAGGGTCAGTCCCTCCAGCCTTACTTTGAATTATCAGGGACGATACAGTACCGGGGTGAGAAGCAGGGGCTCTGCGGCACAGCCAGAACACCCCCCTCCCCTGCTGGTGTGCTGTACCAAAGCTTGGCAGGGTTCGGTGCTGCTTTGTGCCGAGGTGAAGAGGATTGTGGGGCAGGTGGTCAGGCTTCCTCTCGCAGTCTGCGGTAAATCGGTAAACTGGGAAGGGCTTGAAGTGCCTCTCGGTTCCCAGAATCGCTCCCCCCAGCCGCTGGCTCGTCCGCTGCCGGGAAGCGGCAGCTGCTCGGACGCCGTCGGCTTTGTCCCGCCGACCGTGTGGCACCGTCATTGGCACCAACCCGAGCGTCTGCCCGGGCTGGCGATCTTGGAACCTGGTACTGCTGCAGGCCCCACCCTGCTCCCCTTTTTGGGCATGGCCCGAGGATCCTCCCCTGCACCCCCCCTGCCCACCGCTGAGCTCTGTAGAAGTGCTGGAGGCAGGACTGGAGGTTACTGGTCTGCTTCAGGTGCCTACGTGCAGTCTGAATGTGTGACCCTGAAGAACAGAGCTGAGCCGGGTGTCTTGGGTACCGTGCCACCAGGGATCACTTGCCCTAGCGGATGATATATTTTTGAATTATTTTCTTAATTTTTTTTTTAAGACCTTTAGTCTCTCCCTGCTATGATTTGTGAAGCTGGAGGGGCCCTTGGCTGTTGGCTGCTGGGAGAGGAGAAAGATCTTGAGTCGATTGTAAATATTTTCTCTTTGGAAGAAAACACTTGTGTGCTTTGATAATCCACTGTGATGTCTTGGGTCCTCGAGGAAAGGGTTGAAACCAAAATGTAGAAAACTGCTGTTCCAGCTCCAGAAGGGTCACCCAGCCCCGAGCCCTGCCCCCATATCCTGCTGAAGGACTTTCTGCCGGTGTCGGAGGGACGGTGGAAGAGTGGGAGAGAGGAAGAGTGCGAAGAGCCCCCTGCTTCCCCCCTCCTGCCCTGCCCTCAGCCTCCCCCCGGCAGGGGGACGGGGTTCCGTGTACACCATCGTTTCTGTAAATATTTTATTCTTCCGTTTTATATTTGTATTGTATTTAAGGTATTGTATTAAACGTAGTCCGGCCTCCTTCCCCGGTCCCAGGACGGCACTTAACGGTGTTTTTAATAAACCTGCCCCCCAGAGGTGTACCCGCTTGGTCGGTCTGGGGGGGGCTTGGGAGCAGTCGAGGCGGCGGTCCTCCCAGGCGCCTAGAGCGGCCGGGTCCGCCAGTATCCCACAGCTCCTTGCGCGCTTTCCCGCCCTGCCTAGCGACTTCCGGCGCGGCGGAGGGGAGTGGGCGGCGGGAGCGTGTGCCGGGCAGCAGCCGCAGCCATGGCGTACCGCGGGCAGGGCCAGAAGGTGCAGAAGGTGATGGTGCAGCCCATCGTATCCTTCCTGGGGCGGGGGGGGGGGGCGCTGGGGTTGGGGGCGGGGCGGGGGGGGGGCGGGGAGGAGCCGCCGCGTTGGCCCGTGAGGCGCCGAAGGGCCGCGGGGCCTGGCCCAGCCGCGGGGGCCGGTGTCGCCGAGGACGTGGTTCCGCGTTGAGTCCTTAACGCTCCGCTCCAGAACCTCATCTTCCGCTACCTACAGAACGTGAGTACCGTGGGGCCGCCGCAGCTTCGTCCTGGTGTTGGGGGGGGGGGGTCGGGTCGGGGTCCCGGTGCTTCTTGAGCAGGGCCCGTGGGGAGCCGCCTCGGGTCGGTGTCTCCCAGTACGTAATTCGGGTTTTGAAGCCGGTTTGTGTTGAGCTGCGGAAGTTTCTGTCGTTCCGACCCGTGAGGAGAACAGCTGGTTCCGAGCTCAGCCTTTCCCTCTCACGTTACGGCGTTACCTGTGTAACGGGCGTCCGATCCGTTTGCTGCGGCAGTTTAAAATCCGCGCTGGTCCCCGTTCCTCGGGGAACGCTTCAGCGTTCACACTGTTGGCGGAGGGTCACCATCACGACACGCTTCCCTACCCCGTGGCAGAGAAGGACAGGCACTTCTGTACTGCAGCGCTGGGAAGCACGGGGGTAGCTCCTCCTGACGGGCTTCAGAGTTACATTGAAAATTCAACATTTTTATATACTTTTTCGGCAAAGTCATGGTCTTTAACGTATTTTAACATAAGCGTGCCTGTTATGCCCGCTATTAATTTTGATATTTACAATGGTTGGTCCACCCTATTTTGTGACTTTATTAATACTCCTATACTAATATAGTCATTGGTTATTTTACTGATCAAAATCTCTGATATACAAATCAGGATGGGGAGGATGGGAGAGTCTTCACAGCAACATTCCTTTGTTACTATGGTTTCACCCCATAAGAGAATGAGCTGAGAATGTACAATTTCACCCTCTGTACCTGCCTCCTGCCTCCCTGTTCTGTTCTGCACAATTTCACACCCCGCAGCAGCTCTGGCTTTGGCCGTTTTCGTAAGGCAGCTGCTGTTTCTGAGCATCAGGGAGGGTTTGTCTGTTTCTTACCATGATGTAAATGGATTGAATCAGGAAATTAATACGAAGCATTAGTGGTTCATTAAAAGCAATTAATTATCAATGCAAAGTAATTAGCTGTTCAAAATGCAGACTTGATTATAACACCACCAGAGCAGGACACCTTAAAAATAACCGAGGACGTACCTGCAGCCGCGTGTGAGAGTTACTGCTTTGAGTGTTACAGAGCTCCCGGTGGCCGGGGTGTCTGAGGGCGTAGGAGAGAACAAAATTGCTTGGGGTGTTGATGTTCCTGTTGTGCTCTTCTCCTCCATCATTTTACAGAGGTCGAGGATCCAGGTGTGGCTTTATGAGCAGGTGAACATGCGGATAGAGGGCTGCATCATTGTGAGTATCAGGATGGCCCCCTCGTTATAGCTTTTGGTTGGGTTTTCTTTTTAGATTCATAAACCGATTTCTCCTTGTCAAGACAAACTAGCGGGGGGGGGCAGAAGTGCTTCATGCCTCTCCTGTGAATAGTCCTAATTGCCCAGCCCACGTCAGGACGGCTGAGGATAGTTCATGGTGGTGTTGCTGACGTTTAGACCGGGACACTTTGCTCACTGACTCCTTTTGTTGCTGATTTTGGCTGATGATAGTTCGTGGTGGTGTTGCTGACGTTTAGACCGGGGCACTTTGCTCACTGACTCCTTTTGTTGCTGATTTTTAGGGGTTTGATGAATATATGAACTTGGTGCTGGACGACGCGGAGGAGATTCACTCCAAAACCAAATCCAGGAAGCAGCTGGGTACGTCGGTGGGGCTGCCTGGAGCCCGGGTGCCTCAGCGGCGCTTTAGAGCACAAAACACGCGAGGGTTGAGGGGGACGTACGCGAGCGGGTGCCGGTCGGGTCTCGGTTCCTGCTGTCTCGTGAGCTGGTGGTTTTGCGGAGAATCTGCCTCTGCCTGAGGCTGGTTTTTGTCTTCACACGTGTGTGACAACGCGTGGGCTGCGCTTTCTCCGCAGCCGGGGTGGCTGGAGGGGTCCGGTCGAGCTGCTCTTGGCTGCGGCTAACGCCGGTGGCCCTGAGCCCTTCGCACACTTGCTGTGGCATCTCCGAGGCGAAACCAGGAGCTGCTTATGGTGGCATTTAACTTTTACCGCCTGCTGGCGAGGGTGAGCAGCAGTCTGTGACAGGTGACGTGCTCGGGCTGTCAGGGCGGGCAGAAGGCCCTCGGACACCGAGCGCCGGAGCGGAGAGGGCGCGTTGGAGGGTGACGTGTCACCGCGGCCCATCCCGCGGAGGGGCAGGGGCTCTGCGTGGCGGCTCAAACCCTGGTCAGTCGTCGTGTGGGCGGCTTCTCGCGCGCCCCGGTGCTGGTGTGGAATGGTTTTGGAAAACACCAGGTTCTCGCCAGGGTCTGGGATCTCTCTAATCCCCCGTTTCCTTTCTCTGTGTTGCAGGTCGGATCATGTTAAAAGGGGACAATATCACTCTTCTACAAAGCGTTTCTAACTAGGAGTTGTGGCTCTTCGCTCAGAGCGATGGCTGCGGGGTGAATGAAGTGCTGGTGGGAGCAGGAGCAGCCAGTGGGAGGTTGTGTGTAATTGGGGTCGCCTGCAGAGTTGAAACTGCATGCTCCTTTTTTTTGTAGTTTGAAACGATGCACAATGTATTTCGCAAATAAACATTTTTCACGTTAACTGTAAAGGTAAATCTGCTTGCTTTCACTCTCGCCCCCTTCTGTGAGTAGAGAAGGGGGAGACATGCACTCAGAGGGGTTTTCACCGTGGATCTGTTAAGCCTTAGGTAAAAACCTGTGCGTTCTGGGGTGTGAAACCTGCGTTGGGTGGACGAGGTGGGCTCGTTCAGGGCGCTGGAGCGACGTGCGGGCCTTGAGCTTGCGTGGTTGTAGTGAGGGGCTTGGGGCTGTGGTGCGGTAACCCCACATTTACAGACTTCACTGCTTGTAAAATAACTTTTGTCTTCAGGCTAAGGAAGCAGAGGGGGCAGTTGGTTTGGATTAAATCTCTGCAATTTCTTGCTGCTTTGGGCTATCTAGATTAAACCATGGCACTCTTAAATAAATTGGGGTATCAGATGTATCCGTTGGGTTTTTATCACGTTGGTTTATTTTTATTATCCATTTGAGGATCTGGCTGTTCTATTTCAGTTTCCACAAGAGAGCTGAGCTGCTTATCACAAAAGATAAGCTTGCTTGGGACTACCAGTCCTCTCTGCTGCTTTTCTGATGTACAGAAAGAGAAAACTAGAAAGATTTTGACTTGTAACTCGGAGACTAAAGTTACCTGGATGGAGAGAAATGAATCTGGATACAGAGACTAGAAGTTATTTAATAAGCTTTCAGTATTTCGAAACTTAAATTTGTGTATCATCTTAAGCATGAAAATTAATAAATTCAAGCTGGAAGGTTTCTTGTTTCAAAGGTAGAAGCGTCTGAGTCTTCTGGCAGAGATCCTCCAGCGCGCTGCTCCCCTCCCAAACGGCCGTCCCCCCGGAGTGCCGCAGCAGCCGTCCACGGTCAGGAGCCTTTCAGAGGCAGCACGACCAGCTCCGGCTGTGCCCGAGTCACCAGTGGGGTGAGTGTGTTCAGGAGCTGCAAAGTCCTTTCAGCACGGAGCAGACAGAACCTGCCAGTGTCGTTTAGTGACAGAAGTCACCGCCAGAAGGTGGCACATAAACCCAAAAGCTCACCTGCATCTGCTTTCCACTTTCTCCTTGGCGTACCGGGTGAGGCTTTCGGGGAAGGCAGGGAAGAAGTTGTCTCGGTCGATGCCTGAGGTGTGGCAGGAAGGGGTGTTTGTGACGCAGTGCTGCCGAATTTACCTGCCTGCCTCTCTGCGTGGCTACAGACAGATGATGGCCTTGAGCCTCCGTGAAAACGGGGGCTCTCTTCGAGGTGATCCTGAAGTAATCATTTCTCTTTCCAAGTGAGTGTAACTTCGTACTGATGGGGTGTGTTTAGAAAAAAGGTTATTTAACGGGATGTGTTGCATCACGTTGCTTGGCTCCAGTTTGTCCACTGAAACAAAACTGGCTCGGAGCCCAGGGTATGTCCTGTTTCTGCTTTGCACGTGGCTGAGAAGTAGCTGCTTTTTGAGAAGAGCTGGACATCATTAGGAGAAATAGCTCGTCCTTATCAGCAGCGCTGCTGCCGGCTCCAAATTGTGCCCTTCAAGACACCACAATGCCTCCTAAAGCTCCTCTGCTCTTCGATACCATCAAATTACTGTGAATCAGCGTCAATATTGGAGTAGGTTGATGATGGGAGGAAGGAAGTCCAGGCTAATCAGCTCTGAAGCATCTCATGATAAGGTACCAAAATAGGCAGTAATTATGGCAGGGGGGGAGTTGCAGAAGAAAAGGAGAACCTCCCCAGCAGGAAGCCCTGAAAACTGCAGCAAGCCTGCAGGAGAGTCCAGGCGGGTGTGGATGTCCAGGAGGAAACACAGCCCCATTGTTTGAGGAGTGCCTGGCAATGGAACGTTGTGGTCCAAGAGCAGAGCTTCTAGGCATTACCAGCACATAGACGGGGCACAAAAACAATTCTGGCTTTGCCAAAACCGGCTTCCCAAGAAGCACTTGTCTGGCCTCATGAAAACCACAGGACTGACTCATCTAAATGCTTGCTGATTTTTTTTTAATTTTTTTTTTTTTTCTGGTTTTAACCCCGAATCCTTCCAGCTTCCTGAGCGTTTCCAAGCTGCCAGCAGCAGGAAGGTAACGTCTCATGAGCTGCTTGAGCCGTGCGGTGCCAGGATGAGACTCAAAGTGGCTGCAAAAGAGTGCGGTAGACAGAAGGGGGTGCTGCGGGCTCGGCCAGCTCCCCCTGCCCCCTCCAGCAAAGTGTCACAAACCTCGGGAGGAACACAGAGTTCCCCAGCCTTCAAGCGGCTTTACTGGCTCCCAAACAACCTGAAAGAAAGCGAACTGGGCTGTCTGGTGCGGGGCTGCTCTCAAATGGGGCCGTGGCCGGACAGGGTGCCTGCATCTCCTGGGCACAAATACCTTCCCCAGCTCCTCCGTGCCCTGGGGCGTCCTGCTCCAGAAGGGGATGAGGAGTAGAAGGTTCTGGTTTTGGCTGAGCAAGAGGCAGTGAGGAGGAGCAAGGTAGAGTGAACGCTTGCAGTGGGGCTCCGTGTTTAGAAAACTCCCCTCGCTTGGCTTTCTGCTGCCCTGAAGCCTCTGGTGTGTTTTGCAAATTGTGCTTTTCCATAACGTGCAAATTCCTTTCCCTCCAGTGAGGGGGGGGGGTTGGGGGGGGTGGGGGCGTGTAAAGGCTCCTTTTGAAGACGATGCCTTGAGGTGGCGTTATGAGGAGTGCCCCAGCACGCTGGATTCTTGCAGCGGGCACAAAGCTGCAGCGTTCACGCATCTCTAGGAAGCGAAGTGCCTACGGTGGGGGGGGGGGGTTGCCAAAGTTTTCTGGCCGCTGCCGGCACTCGGATGAGCTGTCACAACCAAAAATCAAGCTGACGGTTGTTTTAGATACCATCTCACCGTAGCTGAACGCCTGTTTTGTAGCAATGGAGCTCGTTTTTTCTTAAAAGTGAGTGCTTGAGACCTGCTTCTGCGCTAATGATGGCACGGGTTACGTAAGGCGCAGCTCCCTACCCTGCGGCGTTCCAGTTTGAGACCATTGAGCCGATTGTGGCAGGCGGATGAGAGCCCACTCAGATCCAGGTGGGGCTCTGCAGTGTTTGATTTGGATTTTTTTTTTTGTCTTTCTTAAAAGAGTTAGCACCTTTCACAGCACTGGAAGGTGCTTGGAATAAATATTTGTCCCTTTTCTTTGCCTGTGGCATTGGGGTTCTGGGAAAAAGGCTGCATTTCTTCCCTTTTGCACTTGGGAATTGCTTGTCCTGGCCCAGCCCAGTCCTTTTGCGGGATGAGACTCTCGGTGCTTGTGAAAGAGCCCTCTGAGGAGGGAGGCAGAGTGGTCCTGCCTTTCCAGAGGGGAACAGTTTCTCCGTGGTTCTTTGGAGGATGCAGTGATTTGTAGGGTGATTTTTATCTATGCTTGACCCTAAACCTCGGAGCCAGCCAGCTGCCTGCAGGCTGGTGCCCTTCCTGGCTCTTGAAAGGTGCTGCACGTTCGCTCGGGCTGCGCGGGATGCAGCGGGCTCCGTCCTCGGGCGAGACAGGGGTCTGTGTTGGCAGGAGCAGCCGCCTTGCGTAGCCCATGGCTGCTTGCTGAGCTTGGGCTGCCTTCAGCATTGACGGCCTTTTCAGGCCTGTAACCTTCTGAGCGTCTGTGAAAGCAGTGAGCGGGGAGATGGGATGTGCCAGGGGAAAAACACCTTTTCCTCCGTCGTGCTTTGCCACCACCCTCGATCCCGCAGAGCTCCGTTCTCCCTCGCCACCTCGTGCTTTAGCACACATTATCAGGGAACTTATTTCAAGTGCTGGTATGTTTTAAGGATCGTGTGCCTAAAAATAATAGTATCAAACAGACAACAGTGGAAGGTCAAGGACTCAAATGGCTTAGAAGCTGTCCCCTTAGGGCAGCATCTGAATATGGAAAACTTGTGTGGAGGATAGAGGCAGGAGCTGGGGGAGAGCAGCCTTAAAGCACTGTAATGCTTTCCTCAATTCCCTGCCTGCTCTGGTTCCAGTCCTGCATGGGGATGGAACTGTTTGGGATTGGTTTTGTGATTTATTTTGTTTGTGGTTTTTTTTTTTTTTTTCCTCCCTGGGCAATAAAACCAGTCCCCGCTTTGGCCGAAGGTGGGGTTGGTACCCGTCACAAGCAGATAGGATGCGGTGGGGAGAGGAGTTTGCTGGGCAGCCATTTTGCCCTTCTTCCCCCCCCCCCCCAAAAAAAAAAGTCCTTGCAGAAGGGTTCTCGTCGCACACAATGCCAAAAACTGGCTCCAGCAGGTTTTGTTCGTGGCGGTACCCTCCGTTGGCAGCCCACACACAAGGTGCCCAGCATGGCTGCCCCCCCGTCGTGCCTTTTCACATTCATACCCACCAGGGGCATCGTTACTATTGTTTGTAACATCTCTTTGGAAAAATGAGTCATGGGCATTTTGCCTGCCCTCAGCGGGGAAACTCTGCCACATTAGCAGCAGCAACGCCCGCCCCCCCGCCTCGCATACCAGCAGGCCCCTTCGTGCAAGGAGCTGGACTTGCTTCGCTGAAGTCGCTCGACGTTGCTGGTTTTTCTTGCCAGCGGTAACCTGGGCTTCGGGGAGGGTGTTGTTCCCCGATTCCCCGTGCACAAAAGCCTGGACCGAGTTCAGACCAAGGTGTCATAGCCAACTCCATCACCCAACAATGGGTGATGCCCCTGTAGGGCTGCTTCCCCCCCCCCCGGTGCCTCGAGCTGCAATATTGAAGCCCCGTTTTCCTGCACTTGTCTTCGGGCCCGGCGTCACGGTGGGTGATGTTTTCTGGGCTTCTCCTGCAACGATGCCGGTTTGTCTGCAGCGGAGAGAGCTCGTCGTTTACAGCTCCGCTCCGTGGGGCAGGCTGTCATCCAGCTGCAGGGTTTGGGGTACAGACAGGGTAAAACCAAGACAGCTTCAGGTTTGGACAGTTTATTTTACTCATATGCGAGTGTTTACTGGGATGCTCTGGTCCTATTCCAGGTTTTGCCTGTCTCACCAGAAAACCTCTATGAGGTTTGCTGTGCTGCAAGGGCCAGAGCTTCCGAAGCAGACTGAGCTTTCCTCCAGGTCCAGCCCTGATTCTGGCTGCTGCTTTTCAGAATTTTGCCTTATCTGCTGTTCTTCAGTCTCTTGTCTGTGCAATAGGAGCAATATATAATAGTTCCCTGAGGGGGTGATGGCTGATGGAGTGGTGTGATGTCCTCAGCTGAGTGGAACAGCGCTGCACACCGACCTGCTGTCTCTGTGGCTCTCCTGCTGCCAGGCAATCTGGTTCGTAAATAAATCTGAGTTTTCCGGGGACACTTCTCTCCTTCCCTGTGCTCCCTGTTGGGTGCGTTAAGAGTTAAGGAGACTATTCAGGTGGTTGTTTTTCACCTCATAAACTGAGCTAGAAGTAGGCCAGGTCCAGCTGGTGAGGGATCTCAGAGGGTTGCCAAACCTTAGTTGCATTTTGTACATTAAGATTCTGCAAAAGAGAGGGGACGTTTGTCCGGCTGCTGTACCCCGAGCATTTGACCCAGACACCAGTGTCCCCCACTGCACAGGAGCACAGAATCACAGAAACGTTTAGGTTGGAAAAAAGACCTTTAAAATCGCTGAGTCCAACCGTTAACGCAGCACTGCCACGTCCACGGCTAAACCCTGTCCCGAAGCGCCCCACCGACACTTTTTAAAGCCCCCCGGGGATGGTGACTCCACCGCTTCCCTGGGCAGCCTGTTCCAGTGCTTGACGACCCTTTTGGTGACGAAGTTTTTCCCAATATCCAATCTAAACCTCTCCCGACGCACCCGGGGGTGCCTGACCGTGGTTGGTGTCGGTGGCACCTGCTCTGCCCCTCGAGCGCTCGTCACCCTGCGGAGCACGGGCAGCCCCGGGCTGCTCTCGCGGGCCCCTCCGCCTTGCCACGTGCAGGTGTCGAGGGGGGACGGCGGGAGGGCGGTGCCAACGGGAGCCACGCTGTGGTGGAGATGGGCTGTCGAGTTAGCGGTGCAGCAGGTCCCAGCATCCGCTCTTGAAAAGGCTTTGTTCTCAGCTGGGGCACGGCAGGCCGTGGTGCACCCCTGCCTCCTCCCCGAGGTACAGTGTTTTGGAGCCCATCCCTTTATCGTAAATCAACAGCAGAGCTAATATTCATATCGAGGAAGTGAGATAATATCAGAGCCCAAGGTGGGCTCCGAAATGGGTGCATGAGACACGCACAAGTTTTGGGGGGGAGAGGGAAAGCGGGGCTGTGGTAGGAGCTCTTTATCTGAGAGGAAATTGCACTATTCGAGGGGGAGAGCGAGCGTGTGTGTGTGTGTGTCTATGCGTGTGTGCGCACACATCTGTGTAAATAACACCTGTCAGGAGCGTGAAGGAGCCTCCGGAGCGGGACAGGCACCTGGGGTCAGGTTGGCACGTTGCAAACGCTGGCCGATCCCTGTGCAGCACCCAGGCTGGGGTGGGTCTGGCCCCAATGAGAGGCTGGTCACTGCCATCTCTCCGGGCTGGCAGCTTCAGAGGATGAGAGCGAGTCCCCAGGAGACCCAGGGATCACAGCAGAAGCAGCCAAAGCAGTGTCAGAGCTCCCAGAGCCCCTCGGTGCAGTCCCCAGGGGATGGGTACCCTTGGTACCCCGTGTGCTTTGGCCTCTGCGGGCTGCAGCCAGGCTCCTCGAGGCAGGAAACATCCCCTTGCTCCACGGCGGAGACATGAGGCCCAGGGGAGCGGAGGGATGTGGTTAGAGGCAGGCAGCGCAGCAGTGCCAAGATCCAGCGTCTCTTATCACACCTTGCCTGGTTTTTTTCTGCGTCGCTTCTATTGATCCCCAAGCGAATCCCTCGGTACTTTTCCCAGAAATTAATCTTAGAGGCATTTGAGAGGCAAGGTCCGCCCTCATCTTCTGATTAGCAGCAGTGGGAATTCCCAGGATTAAAACATAAACAAACCAACCCAGGTTGAGTTTATACCTTTATTAGCTGCGGTTGCTTCCCTCTCTTTGAGAAACCTGAACCTTGTCACTTGTTCTTGCCAAGCTGAGCTTGGTCTGGGGCTACTGATGGCCTGGGCTGGGCTTTGCCCCCTCCGAGGGTGACAAGACCAGGGGGGCTCGGCTGGCGCCCAGGCAGCACCAAGGTGCATTTGGGCAGTGGGGAAAGACGCTCGGCGGCAGCTGATCTGAGCCCAGACCTTGCGCGGCCTCTCAGCCCTGCGGCGAGAGGGCTGCGGTCCAGGGAGCGGGGGGACTGGTGGCGAGCCAGGCTGTGCAAGCCAGCGCTTCCATCTTGTCCGGGACCTCTCTGCGGGTTATCCGGGAGGGTGGTCGGACCTGTGAGGACGGGGATTTTACTGGGTCTGAGCCCAGCTCCCTGCGTGGTGATGGGCCATGTCCCAGGCTGATTGAATTTCTGCAGGGTGGGCGTCCCCTTCCCCCGGCTGAGCTTGCCAGCGCTGCTTTGGACCCCTCCTGGGGCTCAGCCTGGGCTCCCTGGATGAGTTACTCCCTTCCCCAGCTGTTGTGAGCAGCCTCACGCTGAAAGAGTGTCTCTGGGGAGAGCGTATCTCTTTCCTGCTCCATCGATCTCCCAGCCCACCTCCGGCACCGCCTGGTGTGCCGGGGCAGCGGCAGGCTCAGCTGTGGGCTGGAGATGGCTCCCTGCTCCTTCCCCCTTCCCCCAGCTTTTGCATAGCACCCAGATTTATTTTTACATAGGAAGGAGCTATGCAAAGGATCCTGGCCCTGGGGTGCTGCACCAACAGGGAAGGGAGGACCCAGGGCTGTGTTGTCCTTTCCCAGGTCCCTTTGATGGTACCAAGTACCTTTCTGCTCGGTACTGATGGAGAAGTCGGGCTTTGCAGTGGACGACAGCCAACGCCCCTTGCTCTGCCTGCCTCGGGGCTGTCGGTGTTTAGGGGATGCTGTGTGATGAGAGAAGGCAGCAAAAATGTGGGAAGGCGGCCGTGACGCCCCTCCTGTGGGTACGGAGAGGGGAGCACCAGCAAATGCCGCTGGGAAGGCAGCGGAGCCACAGCCCCGTCCAGCGAGGCTGGAGCCTGGGCACGTCCTGCTCCGCTGCAGGGGTGGATGGACGGCTCCTGGCACCAGATGGGGCTTTGGCTCCCACCGTAAATGCTGGGTGGGTTTTTTTTTTTCCTCCCCCCTCGCCCTGGCACAGGTTTGCTGGACTCCGCAGGGACGGAGAGAGGGACCTCAGCCCCTCTGGGGTAAACCCTCCCTGCTCTCACCCCGTCTCCATGGGACGTGGGGGGGTTCTCTGCGTGCTTCCCCACTCCGATGGGTGGTCCTGGTGCCTCTGTCCGTGCTGTGCTGGGCCGTGCCCTGGCCGGCGTGGGCACAGGCTGGCTGCAGCGTGCTGTGCCTTTTTAGGAAGGGTGGTGGGGAGGGGGGTGGGGAAGGAAACATGCCTGCCTCGTTATTTAGTGTCCCACACACGGAGCCTGCCTGGCCCTCGGGAAACCTCCATCCACTGCGCGGCTGGGATCTGCAGCGAAAGCAAACAATGGGATCCCCAGAGACAACAATGCCCCATTGTCCTTTGAAGCCATAACAATGAAACAATAGCCCACAGTCTGCTCCCTTTATTCCCAGGCACGCCCCCCCGCAGCCCTGTCCTGCGGCCCCGGGGCCGTCTGCGTTTCGGGGGCTCACACCGTCCCCGCAGACCCGCCGCCGCCGCCGCTCGCTGTTCCCCCCGCCCCGTCCCGCTCGCACGGCTCCCATCCCTCGCTCGTGGGGTGAGTCTTGGGGGTCCCCGTGGCCTCCCCATCCGGGCGGGTTGTGCCTCAGAGGAGGTGGCTTCTAGCAGGCTTTGATGCTCGGGGTTTCACCAGTGGGAGGGATGGAAAAGTCCCGTTAGGTCACGCGGTCCGTGCCCCGGAGAACAGCGGGGCTTTGTTGTCTCCGGGGATGGCCACTTGTCAGCTCTCGCCGTCACGGCACTCCCTGAAGGTTTCCTGGTCGATCCTCCTCCTCGTCGCGTTAGAAACAACCCCAGCGGGCTCTGCCCACGCTGTCCACGCTGCGGACACCCCCCAAATACTCTGTGGGAGGGTGGGCCTGGGGAGGAGGCAGAAGAGGATGGGGTGCGAGGGGACCTCACCATCCTGCAGGAGCTGGGGCGCCTCGGGGACCTTTGAGCTGCTTCCTGGGCACCTCTTTTCTCTTCCCTCTGCCTCCTGGCCGCATCCAGCCATCCCCAAGGATCAAGCCCTCAGCTGCTCTTTGCTTCTCCATGGTCCCCAGGAGCTGCTGGGGGCTCGGAGCAGAGGGGTGAATCCCCTCCCTGCTTTGCCAGACGGGCTGCAGCAGCCCTGGGCACTGGGCAGAGGGGCTGGGGGGGTGCCCACACCGCAACCTCAAGAGTTGGAGGGTACCTAGTTGCTGTGCAGCGTGGGGGAGATGCTGGGGGGGTGCTGTGGGCAGCCAGAACCTTGCTGCAAGGCAGCCTTGGTGTTTCCTGACATTGAACGCTCTCCTCGTCCCTTCACTGGCTCACAAAAGACAGGGACAGAGGAGAGCCAAGGTTGTCACGAACTGGGGACTGCCAGGGCTGCCTGGCCGGGCTTGGACCCTGTGTGGATCAGGGCTCAGATCCCCGTCCTGGCCCTGGCAGGCTGCGCTGCGCCTCTCCGTGCCTCTGCTTTCCAGCTGTGCGTGTGGCTGTGGCACGCGGTCACCATCGTGTCTGCGTCAGCACCCTCGGCTCATCTGCTGGGAGTGGGGCAGCAGCGAGTTGGGGTCCAGTTTGTCCTTTTCCCGGTGCTCCTTTGTCATAGAATCGCAGAAGGGTTTGGGTTGGAAGGGATCTTGAAGATCATCCACTTCCACCCACCCTGCCGTGGTCAGGGACACCTTCCACTTGTCACGGAGGTAGAGGGGAACCCAGTGCCGGACTTTGGGGACACAGGGGCTCTCGCTCTCCCCAAAGACCACCACCAGCCTCCTCCTGTGCCCTGTGGGAGTTCGGGGAGGCCCCTGCTCCTCCCGCTTACCTATGGGCAGACAAACCCACCTGAATAGGTAATGAATGGAGGAGAGAAAAGAGCCCGGAGTACATTGTGTTTCCAATGGGCCGGGAACAATTGCTAAATACAAATCACACAGAGAAAAGGGGGAGAGAGAGAGACAAAAGAAAGAACCCCAGCACAAAGGAGAGGAATGAAATGGTAAGTAAAGTCAAACAAAAAGGAGCCGGGCTGAGACAAAAGAAGGGAACAATATCCCCGAGGCAATAGGCTCCTGAACAATGGGGACAGTGACAGCGGCACAAAGGCACACTGTTTGCAAGTAGACGTTATCTCACACAGCCACTGGCAGGCCTGGCCCTGGCGCTTCTATTTTCAGGGATGCTTTTGTGCTGCGCTGAACAATATTCCTTGCATGGCTGCGGATAGAGAGATGAGGGGGGTTTGGTTCTTTTCTTTTTTTTTTTTTTATTTTTTTTGCCTTCCCGGTGCCAGCTCCGTAATAAAAACAGGTTCAGCCCTTCGGAGAGCGGGGCAGAGCGACGGGGTGGGTGGGCAGAGCTGGCTGAGCCGACCCGCCGATGCCAGGGACGGCGGCAGCTTCGCCGGTGGATGAGCAGCGGCTGATGCCGCCTCCCGCGAGGGCCAGGCTGGGACCCTGCGTGGCCGTGGCAGGGCCGGGACCCTGGTACGAGCGGGCGCCTGTGGCTCTGGGGCGCTGTGTGTTTTTTATGACTCACGTCCCGGGCTTATCAGCCCCAAGCTTTGCATTCGGCCAGCTGCACTTGGAGGCCTGAAATCAGAACCGGGCAGACCAGAAAGATGGCTTTTCCTGGCCGCTTTGGTTTCAAGCACTTTGGGGTTTAACCTCTGAAGTGTGCGGGCAGGGACAGAGGTTCCCGCTGGGCTGAGAGCCCCCCCCTGGGTGCTGGCAGAGCTGCCCGGCTGCTGCCAGGCCTGGCTCCCTGGCATCCCTCCGCACCCGTCCCCTGCTCCGGGGCCCTGGGTCAGTCACTTAACCCCGGTGCGATGAGGTGACAGCGCGGTTTGGAGGGGTTAATCGCTCGGACACCGCAGCCTGCTGGAGCACAGTCTGTCTGCCCTGCGTGAGGATGTCCCTGACCAACCCACCCTCTGGCTGCCAGCCGCCAAGCTCAGGCTTTTGCCCAACCTGCAGCCGCAGGAAAGGCTGGGCAGGCAGCTCCCCTGGTCGCTGGTTATACTGGGGCTGGCAGGAGCTGTACGGGCGCTGCCACGGCTCACGGGGCTGGGGCAGGACGGGGCTCTGCTCTGCGCCCTCCTGCTTGTGGCCCAGCCACTGCTGTCCCCAGCGTCCCGCATCCTCGGCTGGCGTAAATCAGCGGTGACCCCTTGGGACGTGCCACGGGAGCTGGCGCGTGGCTGCTCCCCCCCGGGACGGGCTTTCCCAGCCTGCGATGGAGAGCTCATTTGCTGCGCCTGCGAGGGTTGGGGGGCTGCAACGGAGCTGGTACGGGTTTCATCTAGCGTGAAAAACCCTCCTTTGGGGCCTTCCCGGTTGTCTCCCGGTGTCTGGTCCTGCCTGGTGATGGGCTGGCTGTGCTGCGAGCCCGGGGTCGCGCTAATGCGGTTGCACGCCAGCGCGTTTAACAGCCGCGTGGGGTTGTTATTGCAGGGCGCGTTATCAAAGCACCCCGTCTGCAGCACCCAGGCTCCTTCTGATCCAGCTGGGCTCGTCCATTTGGGCAGCGAGCGGCGTCCCCACAAGGCACCCATCCCTTCCTGGAGCTCCCGGCGTGCTCATGCCCTTTTCCCCTCTGGTCCCGCACTCGGAAAGCCATCCCTCCTACGCTGCCCCACCGCGAGCTGCCACAAACCGTGGGGACGTCACTCAGTTACCGTAAGTGACTCGGGAGAGGAGAAATCAGAGTGTTGCGAAGACAGAGTCAAAGACGCCCCTGTATCGGTGCCGATCTCCTGAGACACCCAGTTTTAGCAGATGGGTTTAGCTCCCACTTGAAAAGCTGCATTTTCTGATATCGATCACGTTATCTGAGGGTACATCCTGTTGCTAAGTTTGGCGGCTTCCTCCGTTCAACAGCTGTTGTGCAGCTACAGCTGCTTTAAACCTGCGCGGTGGGGATGGCGTGTGCCACAGAGGGGGGGGGGTTTGGTGCTCGTAAAAATGGATCCCGGGTTTCGTTTGACCGTGGTGAGCCAGAGCGATGCGACGTCTCGGAGGTGCTGCAACGAGCGGGGCTGCATCCTGCGCTTCCCTGCCCGGCCAGTGAATCATGGCGTGACCAGATGCTGAGGACGCGGTGCTGAGGGTGGGGGGTGGGATATTTGGGGCCCCAAATCAAAGCGAAGCGTCAGCATCTTATATTGAAGTTGTTCTCAGGAAAACGGTTCCTTAATCCTGACCGCCCGGTATCTGATTTTTGCGGTTGTGTTTGTACACGCGCTCTGAGCTGTGCCTCGAGGTGCAGGAACAGTCGTTCTCCTGAGGCTAAAGCCCTTGTACCCTCTGTGCCTTCCCGGAGAAGCAGCCCCGTGGTCTGCGCCCTGCCCTGCCCGCAGCAGGAGCTTGGCCACGCCAAAAACCCTTTGCGAGTCCCAAGTTTCCAAAGGGTGCGTCGGCCCCGCTGGGCACCAGCAAAAATCTCCAACCCCGGGAGCTTTAACCCGCTCTGTTGGGGCAGCAGCTCTGCTCTCACACCCACGCACCTCCAGCGAGTCACCGATCTGTGCGTTTAAAATCCCCAGAGGCGGGATGATGCTCTTTGGTCTTCTTGGGAGAGGCGAGTGCCGCAGCCCTCTTGCTCCAGGCAACCCTTTCCGACCATCACCCAGCCCTCAAGGCTGGCGCCGGGATGTGTTGCCTCTGCTCATCCTCTGCCTGCCTGTCTGTGCGAGGAATTTCTCTCTTCTCCCGAGCCTGGTGGGCAAAAACAAGTCTGGCCCTTTCTGATATAATTTCATGAAGTTGGAGCTCTTTGCTGCAATTAGCTGGTATTTAAACCCTCACTAACCCTTAACATCCTAATGACAATAATAATGATGCTCCACACGTCCTGCAGTGCCACGCATCTAAAGATTACACTCGCTAATTAATTAAGCCCCGACCCCCCCCTTGCTTTCCTCGCTGAGGAGAAGAAATCGCTAAGAGTCTCTTAAGAAAGGACATAAAGGCAGGGAAATCCAGGCACCGAAACAAGACAAATGGGGATTTGAAGACAATCCGGGCCGAGCCCATGTGACCCGAGGAGTGGACCAGGCAGGAGAAAGGATAAAAATGCCAAGCACAGAGCAGCGAAAGAAAACAACCGCCAGCTTAAAAACCCGGGGAAAGAAAAGCACCAAGATGAAGGGAGTGACAAAGCATCAAAGGGATGAGAAACCAAAGGCGTCGGAACAAAGGACAAGCTGGAACAAAGGACCAAAGAGGGGAGAACAAAAGCACTAAATAGAAAACAAAGGCAGGGGACAAGAAAAGCCCCTCTGTCGGGGCTGAGCTGGAGGGTCCCGGCCCGGTGGGAGGTGGGTGGCACGGGCGGTGCCGCGGGTCCCCGCTGGAGCCGGGCTGGCGGAGGGCGCCGGAGCCTGGGAGCGGAGGCCCTGGGAGCCCAGTTTCGCCTTTGAATTGGAGGCGATGGGCTCGGCCCCCCGCTTGTCCTGCCATCGTCTCGGGCGCTGCGTGGAGGGCGGCAGCAGCCTTTGCTCCCGCGCCGCCCTCCGGCCACGGCCCCCTCCCGTCCCGCTGTGTGGTCCGGCCATCCCCTCCCTCCCCACGCGTCTCTCCGGCGCAGCCTGCTCAGCATCACCCCTCCGCGCTCCCCCGCTGCAGACCCCCCGGCGCAGCCCCCTGCCCCGTCTGCTACCCCAACCCTGTGGCGTGGGGACGGCTGGGGATGCTCTGGGGAGGCTGCCAGGCCGGCTGCGTCCTCCCCACCCCGTGGCTTTCCCGTAGGAGAGGAGCCATCGTCCGGTGCTGCGTGTGTGGCTGGCCTGGGCCAGCCTGCTGGGCCGTGCTCCGGGGAGGACGATCCGCATCGCCTGGATTAAAAACAACAGCGGCATTCAGGTTGGGAATAGAGAGAGTCACAGCGATGCGATGCCGCTTTGTTTCCTCTCCCCGTCGAATCCCTCGTCGGAGCTGAAAGTCCCTGGCAGGGATGCTGGCACGCAGGGGTCCAGCTGTGTTACGCGTGCCGCCTCACGGGGGGACGCGGAGGGTACCCCCGGGGTCGGGCAGCCGGCACGGGGTGAGGATGGTGGCGGTGAACGGGAGCCGCGCCGGAGCTGGGGTGCTGGCAGCTGCAGCAGGCGCTGCGCTCCGCCCGGGGTGCTTTGGCTGCTTGTAGCTGCGATGGTTTTGGAAGCAGCGGGTGATTTCAGTGTCTCCTGGAGGTGCCAATCTGGCAGGCTGCTGGGCAGCCAGAGAGCCAGGGGCTTGCTGAAAATCCCCCTTCCAGACCCAAAATGTGGCCTCGGTCCCGGGTCTGTTCTCCACCACCTGCCCTGACCGCACATCTGCCCTGTGAGCCAGGTGGTGGCATCTCCTCCGGGTCCTGCCTGCAGGCAGCGCTGGCCAAAGCCACCCTCCACCGGCACATCGCCCTCGGCAGAGGCTGGCGGCCGGGCGGGGAAGGGGCCAGGGCGGTGGGAGGCAGGATTTTAGCGCAGTGTCCAAACACTTGCAGCCACAGCATCGTGTGCTGTGCCTGCCACGGGGAGCGTTTCGGTTGTTTCTAAGTGTTCTGCCCAGGTTTTCCTGCTCGTGCACCAGCTGGAGTTCACCCGCGGTTTCAGCCCGTGCCACCCCAGCTCTGCTTTTGTGCAGAATCGTTATTTGCTCGATTTTACTTCGCTTTTCGGACGAGCTCCCTGAGAGCACTGGCTAAGAACGGAGCTGCTCCGAGTGCACTCCCCATAGAGCAGTCCTGGAACATCTTGGTTTTATTATGCCCAGATTAGAGCCTGTTACACTGTGGGCGGACTCGCTCACACAGCCCCGACTCCCTGCAGTAGCCGGGCACTGCCAGCGCCGGGGAGGAAGGCAGCACGGAGCTCCCAGCCGCTCGAAATGCCTCTGAAGTGGCCAGGATAAATTGTGGTGTTTGGGTGGAAATAACGGGTAGGTTAATTCCTGGAGCTCACCCACCACCCTGCTTGGAGCCCATGAGGGCAGGCGCCAGGCGAGGAGCAGGGGGAGAAGCTGTTGGCTCGGGGAGGGTTTGGGATGTGCTGCTTTCCCCCAGCGCGCATGGCCCAGCCGTGTTCCCCACCCCCGAGCCCCAAAACCAGAGGGGCCAGGCAAGCAGGGACCACAGGGGCTCTGTCCTGGAGGCAGACACAGGGCGAGGCACCACCTGGGAGGTACAAAGCGGGTACAAACCCATCACGACAAGCTGCCCATCGCCTGGGGGTGCGGAGGGCTGGGCGAGACAGGTCGCTTGGGGTGCCACATCCCTCAGCCCGATGGACTATGAGCGCAGGATACAGGGGGGTGAGCTGAGGACAGCCCCAGAGCCGCCACGGTTCCAGAGAGTTTGAGCTTCTCTGTTGGCATTGTCGTATCAGCTTGGCTTTAATGGGCTGCAGATGTCTGTCTGTCTGTCTGCCCGTGCGAGACCACAGCGTGGGCGCCTGGTGCGGCTCCGTCGGCCGGTTTTTACGGCACGGCGTGGCCGGGGACACGGTGCTGTCCCCATCGGGGCGCGTCCGGCCTTGGAGCCTCTTGGCTGGGGGCTTGTCACTGGGTCTGACGGGTTGCAAGGGACCTTTTTGGGTCCCTCTGCTTGCTCAGCCGGTCTGACACAGCTTCTCCTTTCTGAGAAGAGCAGCGTGGCCACCCGCAGCACAGGGACTCAGTTGGCAGGCGAGGACACTGTGGGGACACCTTCATCCCGCAGGCACGGGGGTGTCGCGGGATGCACGAGGCAGGTCTGGAGGTGGGAGCTGGTGGAGCCCATCGTCTCCCCAGTCCACAGGTAGCCGAGGCTCCCAAGCTGCTCCCTGGCTCCTCTCCTTCCCTTGGCCCCGCTTGTGCTGCTGCTCACCTGAAGCCTTGGGGTTGCTTCTTGGGGTGCTCCGCATCCCCCACGCAAGGGTTAACACCGCGCTCGGGTTTTTTTGGTGAGGTCAGTGGCGTTTGTGGGATGCCCAGTGGTACCCCCTCTTCTGCTGCGTGCTGCGAAGGAGGGCTCTGGCAGGAGCAGGGAAGGGAGGCAGGAGAGGGGCCTGACGAGCCCAACCCCACCAGTACAGCGAGGAGCTGAACTGGCACGTGCCTCGCCAAGTTGCTGCCGCCACGCCAGCCCAGGCACCGCCACCATGCCAGCTCGGGCATTGCCACCATGCCAGCCTGGGCCAGCTGAGCAACTTGCTGGCCAAACAGCCCCTGGGGGGGTTGGGGGGGGGGGGGGGTGTGGTGTGTGCATGGCAGCGACCTCCTGAGCAATGGTGATGCCTTTACCCGCATCTCCCCTGGGTTCTCGCAGGCGGCGCGTGAGGCAGGCAGCCACGGGGCCAGCTGGCAGGACCCACGCAGCTCGCTCCCCGTTAGCAATCGCTCCGCGGCTTTCCCAGGCTGGTGAGGAGCAAAGCACATGCCCATTTCCAAACAATGGGTCCGCTTCCGTGCAGGAAGCAAGGTCGGATTTGTTCTCCCTGCTTTGCCCCCTCCGGCCAGTTATAAAGGGGCCAAGCCATTGTCTGAACCATTTCCATGACTCAGTCACCAGTATCCTGCAATGGGGAGGCCGGGACTCGCAGCCAGCACAAAGCAGGAGGCACAGCTCCTGCGGCCAGCGGCACGGCAGGCTCCGCAGCAGGGTGGGGGGCTTGGGAAAAGGAAGGCGAGCGCTGGCCGTGCCTTTCCCCTCCGTGCCCCTTGCGCTGGCGGCAGTGGGATCTTTGCCCCCACCAGCTTTCCTGGTCCCTCCACCCATTGTCCCAGTTTCCTTCTGCTGAGGGAAGCAGAAAGCCAAGGGAGGGATTGCGGGGTGGGAGCAGCCCTGGTTGCTCCTCCTGGGGCAGGGGGGAGGAACCAGGTAGGGAGAGATGGAGCAGGAGCTGAGCGGACTCTGTCTCATAGAAGGGGGACTGTTTCTGTGCCATCATGTCCATCCTGACACCTTGTGCTTGTGGTCCTGGGGATGCCCAGAGGGTCTTGGGGATGCCCAGAGGGTCCTGGGGATGTCCTGCACATCCTGGGGATGCCCCATGGGTCCTGGGGATGCCTTGAAGCGAGGTGGAGAGAAGGAGGTGGAGGTGGAGCTGGTGTGGCTCAAAGGAGGACATGGGGAGGCACAGAGCCAGGATGGGGACAAGACCCGTGGGTGGTGACACCTGGGGGTGAGCAGTTGGGCCACCACCTCCTGGTCCCCATCTGGGAGGTGATGCTGGACCCAGCGGGCGGCAGTGTGGCTAGCACTTGGGGGGGACCTGCCAGGCGCAGGGCAGGGAAGGCCACCACGGCCACTGGGGACAGGGAGGAAGGGAAGGAAAGGAAAGTGAAAGTCCATGGCTGCTGCTCTGGCCTGGCCGTTGCTATGACGACATGAACAAAGCTCCCACTCCCTCTTTTTTGGCTCGGTTGTGCGGGTCCTTGGCCCCTTTGTTAATTGTTTCCCTGTCCAGTTCGGGGGATGCACCTCCCGCCTCCTCCTGCCCCTGGAGCGGCTCAGGGGGAGCCTCGCTGGGGCAGCCGCAGCCCCAGCAGCGTGCGGAGGTCTCTGTCGGTGCTCGCCGATGACCCTCTCCCTCGTGTGACCTCTCGGGGTCTTCTCCCAAACCGAGGGGGCGGTGAAAGCGTGGGCAGCCGGTGGCTTTGGTGGGTGCATGAGGCTGCCTGCACTGCCCGTGCATGGGATGGCACTGGGAGCAGCCAGTTCCCCTCCAGCTGGGGAGGGGGCTACCGAGGGGCTGTGGGGGAGTCTGGCTGGTGCAGAGGGAGCTGCCTTTGCCTGCTGCCTTGCTGCAGGTTTGGGACTTGCTGCTGCGTCCTTTCTGGGCCTCAGTTTCCCCAACTGTGAAATGGGAATGCGTATCCCTGAACTCCTTTACGCCTTGGGGTCTGTGGGTGCAGCCCCGTCACTGCCTTCGGTTTCCAAACACGGTCGTGGTTCGTGTTTAATTCTCTGGGTGAAGATGCCAGGTGGTAAGCTCTCCCAGATCACTCCTTGCCTGGCTCTGCACAGCTCCGCTCATTCCTGTGGGATGGGCACAGGGCGAGGGGAGGCTGGGTGTCGGGGTGGATATGGGGTGTGGGTGTCTGAACCCCTCCAGAAACCCTGTGTTCCCAGTTAGTGTGTGGTGGCCGGGGGAGCTGGGAGTCCCGGAAGCCTGAGCTCTTGTCGTCTGCTTCTGGGACTGGGTGAAAACAATGTTTGGAAAAAAGCGATTCCCATGGAAGAAAATAACGGTGTGGGGGAGGAAATGGCTTCGAGTCAATGGGAATTTTCCCTGTTGGTAAAACGTAAACAGTTCTCCTTCGCTGTTGACATAACATTTTAAAGATTTCATTATACAAAAAAAGACTGTTTGTCAACATTTGTTTGTCCAAACCAACCCCCTCGCTCTCCAGCTGGAGAATTAAGTGGTTTGGGTTTTTTTTTTCCTTTGGGAAGGCGGGTGAGGGCATCCCCCGCGGAGCCGTTGGCGAGATGTGGGGCGCGGGGAGCTGGATGTGGGGTGCAGAGTGAGCTCCTCCGTGGCCACGGGCAGCAAAGGCCCTGCCAGGGCCCCGTTTCCCTGTTGATACACCCAAGCTCCCTGCTCAGCGTGAAAATGTGGTCCCCCCCCAGTCCGTGTGTGGGAACTCTGTCTGTCCACCCGTCCGGCTGGAGGGCAGCTGGCTGCCCGCTGCCCCCCCCCCCGCTGCGTGCCAGCATCACCTCCCAGACCCGTAGTGGTCTTGTGGCTCTGGACTGGTTGTGGTGGTCTGGGCGAAGGAGCAAAAACTGGGGGTGATGTGGGAAGGAGAGGCTGGCAGCCTGGCTTTGGGGTCTGTCGCTTGGCGTGCTGTGGTTTTGGGGCTCCCCCCGGAGCTGCGGGCTCTGCTCTCCGCAAGCCAGGCATTGTTCCAGCTGGGAGCGGGCAGGACCCGTCCCTGCACGGCCGGGGGGCGCGGGGGGCGGGTCCCAGGCTGCCTCCCAGCACTTCTCAGAGTTGTGCCTCAGTTTTTTGGGGGGTGCCTTGACCTCACCGCAGGACTCCAAGGCAGAGGGTGGGAGCAGTCCGGAGGCTCCCAGCGGTGTCACGCTTGGGTCCCCCGGCTGGGCAGGGGGTCCCGAGGGGAGGGGACGGGGCAGAGGGGCCGCCCCGGAGCCGGCTGCTGGCTGGCTGGACCGCTGTCCCTCCTCCTCCTCCTCCTCCTCCTCCTCCTCCTCCTCCTCCTCCTCCTCCTCCTCCTCCTCCTCCTCCTCCTCCTCCTCCTCCTCCTCCCCTCCTCCTCCCCTCCTCCTCCTCCTCCTCCTCCTCCTCCTCCTCCTCCTCCTCCTCCTCCTCCTCCTCCTCCTCCTCCTCCTCCTCGCTCCCTCTCTCCGCCCGGCGCCGGGGCAGCTCCCACCGGAGGCGCTGGGGACATGGAGCGGACCTGAGCCGGGCGCGGCGGCGGCGGAGCCCGCACCGGCACCGGCACCGGCGGCAGCACCGACAGCGGCGGCGGGGACCGGGGCGCAGCGCGACGGAGCCGTGAGTGCGGCCGGGGGCACGGGCGGGGGCACGGGCAGGGGTGGGGGGGCACGGACGTTGCCCGGGGCGGGGGGGTGGGGGGCACTGACACGGCCCCGAGGCGGCGAGCATCCTCCCGGGGCGACGAGCATCCTCCGGGGTCGTGGTCCCCGACCCTGGCTGGGCTGAGCGGGGCTGGGGGGGGGGGGGTGGGGTGGTGGGGTGGCGACTGGCAGGACCCCCCCCCAAGCCGCTTTGCTTAAACAGGAGAAGGAAAAAAGGGGAAAAGGGGAGTGTGTGTGTGCGCAGGGCCCGTCCCCCCGCACTGCCCCATCCCCGCTGCAAAGTTAGGGGCTGCAAACTCTCCTCCGAGAGCCCCCCTCCGCCCCCCTCCGCGCCGGCAGCCTTGCCGTGGCGAGGGAGAGCCCGGCAGGCAAGGGGTTAACCCACGGACGGCATCCTCTCGCCCCCCACACCCCCCCTCCCCGACCCTTGACCTGGCTACCAAGGGTTGCCCCACTGAAGCCCCCTCTCCGGGACCCCCGTCCCACCCACCCCGGGAAGGTTTCTCACCCCTTCCCGCTGGTCACGGTGGCTCCCGGTGGGACTTGTCCCCCTGTCCCCGGGCACGCAGCCCCGGCCCCCACTGGGTGCTCTGGGTGGGGGCTATGGGGGGCAGCGGGGTGTAGGCTGGCAGCCCCCCCCGCCCCCCCCCGCCCCCACCGCGACACGTCCCTGGGGGTCACAGCGCAGCCACACTGTGCACGGACAGACGGACACGCTGTGTGGGCACAGACAGACACCGGGGGCCACTAGAGAGGGGCACAGGGCCCGGCCCCACGCGTGTCCGCAGGGTTTGGGGCTCTTTGTGGGTGTTCATGACTCTGCCTCGCTCAGGGATTGGGGGGTCCCCATCCCTCGTCCCCTGCCGTGGGGTGGCTGGGACACTCCTGCCCCGTCACGCAACTCCCGCCGCCTTTTGGGTGGCGAGAGGCGATTCCAGTCCGGTGTGACAGCATCGCTCCGGCCCGCGTCACAGAACCGCATCCCTGGGCAGGAAAACTCGGCGTGGGTACCACGCAGGGGTGTTGGTCTCGGCGTGGGTACCACACAGGGGTGTTGGTCCGTCCAAGATGGGCTGGGGTTGTTCCAACAACCCGCCGTGACAGCGTTCGCGATAACACAGGGAGAGGGTTTGGGACCGGGGTCAGCACGAAACTCCGTCGCTTGCTGGGACCTCAGAGCGGAGGAACCCTGTCACTGAGATTACGCCTTCTCCGGCAGCCATGGTGGGTCCTGCCCGCGCCTCCGAGTCGTGCATCCGACCCGTCCTGGGCAGATTTGGGGCTGTAGGGGCTGAAGCTGCTGCACAGCCGAGCCCTCCCTGTGCCGTGGGGTCCCGCAGCCGGCTGGGTGTGCTGTGGGTGCAACCGAAGGGGGATTTGGGGGCTTTCATCCCCCCCAGGTGCTCAGGGAGTGGCGAGGAAGGTCATGGAGCTCAGCCCCGGCGCGGAGCTGGGCGCTCGCCCCTAGGAACCCCCGCAGTTAAAAAACTGACAAAGTTAGTGGCGGGAGAGAAAAGAGGAGAGATGCGTCGCCCAGGGAGCCGTAAAAGAGAGGTTTCTGTGTGAAACGCGCAAATAAATACAAAGCTTTGCTTCTTTCCACCTCTGCCTAATGATTTCCAGTGTTTTATGCAGGGGGTTTGGTGCCAGTGAGGGATGCTGCCCAGGAAAAATTACAGACCGTGGCCACATATTGTTCGAGTCTCAGTTACATCTTGTGAAGTACCCTCAGCATGGAAAACACTTGACTTCCAAAGCAAATCTGGAGTAATAGATTTTAGGAGTGAAAAAGGACCATTAGCTCAGCTAATGTGATTTTCTCCATAGCACAGACCAGATAATATCACTCAGTTACTCTCCTATTGAGCCAATAACTCGTGTTTGTAATTCATGCAATTTCCTTTTAGTTCAATTTAATTTTGTACAGAATCCATTCTGTTGACACTGATACAGTACTTTTTTTTTTTTTTTTTTTTTTTGAAAGCCTGCGATTTCAGAGGCTTTGTGTTAAAAATAGCTGCTGTCCTTTGACAAACGTGGGCAGGCTAAAGACAGTTTTCTAAATCATTTGCGAGTGACACATTTTCACCAAGCATCTCCCTTCGTGCTGTTTATTTGGTTCACCGATGACTGGCAGAGCCGCTGCCGGGGCTGCCCTCCCACAGGGCTGGGGGTTCGCCCTGGGCATCTGCTCTGGCAGCTCACAAAATCCCTTTGGAGCAGAGTTAATAGGTAGGAGCAGAGATCCCAAATGTTTAAAAATCCATTTTCCTCTCTGATAAGAAGCTTCTCCTGCCATTGGGCAGCTCCCCTCCTCCGGCGTGTCTGCGCGGCTTTTTTTACCCCTGCCAAAACGGAGCACCCAAACCACCCCACCCCCCCAAAAGTCTTTCTGACAGCAAAGTTTGTTCCAGCCAGGGTGCAAGATGTCCCGGGGGGGAATAGCTGGACTTTTTGTCTCCCTGCCGAGATGTCCATTTTCCATGGGGGTGTCGGAGGAGCTGTGCCCTGGCACGCTTGGGGCTGGGGGAGATGGAGCAGATCGTAAACTTGTTATGTGCTGGAGGGGTTTTAATGGCGTTCATGGGATGCAGAGGAAGGGTTTTTCTCTCCGTGCAGGGAACACAGAGGCACAGTAAATCTAGTCTTTCAGTGGGTTTATTTTTACATTCGTTACTTGCTGGGGGGGCTCCCCGAGCCCGCCGCTCCCGCTGCCCGTCGCCTTCCCGGAACCTTCGCTGGGGCTGAGCAGCCATTACTCACCCTGCGAGCAGGTTGGGGGACGGGGGGGCGGCGAAGGGTGGCTCTGGCGTGCTTTGCACTCCCCAGGGGAGTGTTTAGGAGGGTTTGGGGGGAGATGGTGGGGGGCTGCGTGTCTGCTGCTCCCTGGGTGCGGGACCGAGCTGTGTCCCCTGGACGGAGCATCCTCGGGGCTGCAAGTGTTGGGAGTTTGCTGGTGAGCGGGTGGGGTGGCGGGGTGAATCCCGGTGGGATATGGTGGAGCCGTGTGGCGTGCAGCGTGGGATGCTTCCCTCTCTGGCGGGGAAGCCGGGTCACCTCCGCTGTCCCCAGCCCTCCCGTGGCTGCTCGGGGTTCGCCCCGGTTCTCCACCGTACGGCCAAACCAAACAAACTTCGAAGGATTTTGGTGGGGTGCCGGCGTCGCAGCAGGGCTGGTGGCTCTGCTTTTGGGGGCGTCCCTCCCTGCAAACCCAGTGGATGAGGGGTGGTCGGGGACCCTTGGGGCTGGCAGACATGGGCAGGACAGCCCATGGGCCGGTGGCCCGTGGCCGCTTGCCGTCCCGCACGAGCCGGCGCGGAGCGCGGTGAGCCCCGCTTTGTCTGCCGGCCCCGAAGCCGCGTTCCTGCTGGCTCCAGCTTTATCCCATTGTAAACACGGCGGTTTTGTGCCGGGCCGGCTTTGTGCGCGCACGTGGAATTGCAGAAATCAGAAAAAACCTTTTATTCCCGAAGCGACAACCTTTAAGAGACGGCCGCGACCGATGGCGGGGACGCGCTCTCAGTACAGCTCTGCTCCGCTTTTACACCCTGGAAGTTCCCAGCCGCGCGAATAAAATGCGTACTGCTTATTTTCCTGAAGAAATACATTTGTTGGAAAAAATAAAATAAATCAGCCCCTCGTAGGCAGGGCAGTGGCTACCTACAGCCCGCGAGGCCGTGGAGAAAGCCGGCTGGCCTCTTTTGTTCTCTCCTGCGGCCGCGCTGCCGAACGTCGCGTCGCTACAAACTGGGGACTGGCGCTGAAGTATTTTCGTTTTCCCTCAGCGAGAAAATACCGATGGGTCAAAGCTGCTTCTTTTTGTGCGTCTGACAGCAGCCTGGTCTGGCAGCGGGGCTGATGGAGGAGTTGTGCTCGGCAGGAGGGAGAGCCCAGAAAGACGGGCAGCCCCGGGGTCGGGTGTTCCCCGGCTGGGGGTCCCTTGCAGCATCGCGACCACCCCTGACCAGCCAGGGCTGGGCTATCCTAAGCACTGTTGCTTTGTTTTTCACAATCTTTGTGGAGGTTTTGGTTTCATTGCTCTGCGGGGAGGCAGATTTGGGCTGCTCAAAAGTTTTGCACGATGCGTCGCTCGTATCCACCCTGTTTTAACCCAGTAAAGAACAAGCAAAGGGGAAATAAATTAGTGCAGCTTATGACAGTTCTGCTGGAAAATATCTCAGTGCCTTTAGCCCATTCTGAGCCTTTTGGGGAGGAACTTCAGGAGTGAAATCTGCTCCCTCCGGTAGAGCTGCCGCTGGCCCAGCCGTGCCCCTGGGAGCTCCTCATGGCTGGTGCTGCTCGTGCACGGCTGAGAAGTGCGTGGGCTCCTCCAGCACGAGGAGAGTTGGCAGGGTGCAAGGCATCAACTTTTGGAAAATTTTCTGCTGCTTGGAAGCCCTCCCTCCCTCCCACTCCATGTCCACCTGCTCCAGGACCACATGTCCCAAGCTGGAACTGCTCCAGCCCCGAACAAGGGCCCTTGGTCTGCCCAGTCCCACCAGCTCGGCGCTGGCAAGGAGGGAGGCTGGGGAGGCGCAGGGGGCACGGCTGGCCGTGCAGGGCCCTGGCTCGCATCAGGCATGCCCCAGCCGCTTGGATGGGTCAGTAAAAAATACGAGTAGGGGATGCAGCAGCTGAGTCTGCCTCCACAAAGCGCTTATACGAGTGTGCTGGAGCACAGGGTTGGAGCGGAGGATAGCGTTAAGGGCTCTGCCAAAACACCCTCGTCCCCTTTGCTTCCAAGCACCCTGCCAGCACCCTGGACCCCGAATGGTTCTGTAGCTGCTTTTAGCTCAAAGGTGTTGTTTTTCAAGGGGAAAGCTACTTCGTACCGGAGGGAAGCTCCCTTCCCTGCCTTGTCCCGCTCCTGCTTGCAGCCCTTCAGCTGAAGAGTGCAAACTGGGAGATGGATCTGAAATATTTGAAATTCTGCCTCTCCATAATTTAATGCTCCATTACCACCCAGGCCTGCTCGAGGCATGTGACCGTTATAAAAGATGCAGTCTGGTGGCTGCAGAGGCCGGGCAGCCTCCCCCCACGTACCCCCGGGTGCCTTATCAGAGAGGAACAAGATAATGTGGCTCATCACTAAAGCCGCCTGGAAGAGCCCTGCGAGCACCCACTAGCCCGGGCCAAAATCTACTGGCCTGAGTTATTATTTTTTAATTCTGCCTGGTGAAGGCAGCTTGTGGCAGTTCATTGTCCATTCAGAGGAAAGAGAATAAATTATATATTAAGTAGAGCAAAGAGAATTAAAAGAAGATGGGGCAGCAGCGAGCCCAATGGGGGCATTTGATCACCTTTTTCCGTGCAAAATGGGGTGATCAGCAGCTGGGCTGAGCTGGAGTCTAACAGGGGAAGGAAGAGAAGGTGTAGAAGCAGGTAGATAGAAATACCCCACGGCATCGCTGGCACCATGCAGCAGCTTCTGCCACCGCCGCCGTGCTGGGGCTGCCGCCGGGGTCCACGCCGCTACCGGGTGAGAGCCAGAAATTGAAAGTCTTCGGACATCGAAGTCAACCTGTTTGATTTGGTGGGGCTGGGGGGGCCGAGCGCAGCCAGGGGACGCGGTGGTGGGACGGCAGGGCCAGGCAGGCCCGTCCGGCAGCGCCATGGGGGCATTTCCCGGCAGAGATGCGGCTTTTCGCGCTGCAGCCCTTGCAGCCGTAGTCACCTCCGGTGTTGTCGCCTAGCACGGCTCTTGCCCTGGGTGCCTGGATGGGAGTGGGTTTGCAGTGAGCAGCCCTCATCCCCCGTAGTCTTCCTCGCTTGCTCTGGCTGGGTGTTGGCAGCAGAGCGCAGCTCCGGTTTGCAGCCCCGTTCAGAGCCTGGGAAACCGCTTGTTCCAAAAAGCTGAGCTAGGGGAGGGCGCGGGGCGGGCTGCGGGGGACGTGCTGGGGGGCGCAGGGCCGGCAGTCCTGGGCTTGCGCGTCTGCTCTGCTCCCCACGCCGGCTGGCGAGGCCAGCGGGGAGCCAGTCCCCAGCGCTGGGCAACCCACGTCCCTCCTGCCACCACCCCGTGGCTGGCTGGGCGCTTTGTCCCCACCGTGTCCCTGTGAGACGCAGAGAGGAGAAGCAGCTCGGGGTGGGGAGAGGAGAGGACCCAGGTCTGGAAAGAGCCTGGTTTGTCCTGGGTGTCCTGACACTTGGGGATGCCAAGGGTGGCTGACGTAGCTGCAGCAGAAACTGGGGACCACGCAGAGCTGGGACAAAGCCTGGGACGAGGGGTGTGCGTGCACGGGCGTGCGAGCTCCCAGCTGGGCAGGAGGGTCACCCCTGCAGCAGCCCCCTCCCTGGGTCACCTGCTGTGGGAAGGGTTTAGAAAACCTTCTGCCTTGGCCCAGGGTGGTGGCCCTGCCTGCTGCCTGCCCACGAGGGCGTAGGGGAATGTAGGGGAATGCCAGAGCCTGGCTTATCTTTTGTCTGGAACAATAGAGGGCTTGGCCCTATTGTTCTACCTTGCACGCCCAGCCGGAAAGCGAGTCCCCTGGGGCAGAGGCTTGCACACGAGCGTGCCTGCCTGCAGGAGGGGATTTATGGGCAGGGGCAGGCAGGGCTGGCAGGGCCATGCACCCCAATCTGTGCTGCTGGCCCTGGGTGGGCGCTGCCGCCCGTGGGCAGATCTGCAGGTGAATTCCCGAGCGGCAGAGACGGCTGCTTGGGACTTTTCCTGCTCATTTTCCTTGCCCTGACATAGGGATTTCAGGAGCTGGAGGGTTAATTTGCAGGAGGTCCCCAGGGCTACACCTGGGCAGGCTGGAGGACCCATCCGTACCTGCAGCGTGGGCAGAGGGGGAGCAGTATTTGCCTTCCTTGGAGGGTCTCGGGCCGTCATTTGGGTCTCCAGGTGCAACACTGGCCTTTGGGCTTCCCGTGCCCAGTCTGTCCTGCTGGGTTGCCTCGGGTCTGTGGGTCCATCCTGGGAACTGGCTTGGGGGACACGCATTTTTGCAGGCAGGGGGGTTGTACGTGGGTGTGTTTTCCAGCAAAGCTGGTGCTGGGGGGTGGGTACTGGCCGTAGCTCTTGGTGTGGGCCCAGGGGAGCACGCAGCAGGAGCCCAGCTCTGCCCGTGAGCACCTCGGGCTGCAAACCACAGCCCCACGGTCCCTTACAGCTTTCCTCCTTCCTTCATTTAGGGGGGGGCAAAGCGAGGCTGACCCATCCCCGTGGGGCTCAGCAGCTGCCTGGCTCTGGCAGCCCTTTGTGCCTTCGCCAGGGCGGCGTGAAATGCCTTTGGTCCCTCTTATCTTGCCAGGGCTGGCCGAGACCCACCCGTGGTGAGCAGCCCAGTGGGGTGCCCATGCCTGCCTGCGTGTCCCTGCCTGCCTGTGTGTCCCTGCCTGCCTGCGTGTCCCTGCCTGCGTGTCCCTGCCTGCCTGCGTGTCCCTGCCTGCACAGGCAGAGCATCTGTGCCTGCCCACAGCTCCGCTAAGCCCTGCGGAGGAGCACGCCGGGATGCAACATGTGGAGGCAGGAGCTGCCAAAGCCCCTCGCTGCAGGGAGCAGGCTTGGGGACCCCAGGGGAAATCGGGTTACTGGGGGGGGGAGACACGACAGGACACGGGGGACAGACAGGTGCCACCGGGCACAAAGAGCCCCTTGTGTGCTGGCATGTGCTGCGGGATGCAGGGAGCCCCGGGCTGCTGGGGGCTGTTGGATACCCCGTTGTAAACGGGGAGGGCTGGCGGCTTCTTGCTGGAGCGCCTCGGCCCTCATCTGTGCTGTGTTTTTGTTGTGCAATGAAAACTATCCCGGTGGGCCAGTAAAAGATTGTTCCCAAATTTCTCTGCTCCACTAGAGGAGAGGAGCCCGGCTGGGAGCTGTTGCACGACCAGGATTTCGTGGGCTTTAGTTCCTCTGAAGCGAGAGGGGAGAGGAGGGGTGAGGTGTGAACCCAGCCTTGCGGGATGGTGGTGGTTTGGAGGGTCGCTGCTGCTGGGGCCCTTGGGTCCTGCAGCAGGATGGGGTGGGAGGGGGGGTCCCTCACCCCCCAGAGCCCAGGGCTCTCTCCCTGAGCTGAAATAAGGGTAGCGATAAAAATCACGTGAACCAGCCCCCCGCTCCCTCCTGTGATTTCTCTCTTGCAAATGTGAGACCTGCCTAGTTAACGGGACTACCGGCCCCGGGGGGCGATGCCTGCGGGGAGCCCCACTGCTGCTGCTGCAGGGTGCTGGGGCTCGCCCGTGGGGCACGGAGCAACGGGGGATGAGTTACCGAGTTACCTCCCGAGCCGTGAGCACGAGAGCCTGAATCCGCACCCTAAATCAGGGGGAGCACCATGGAAGTCACCACGGCTTCCGCTAATAAGGGGGGAGAAGTCAGGCCGAAAGCGTTTTCCTTGGGGGTCTTCATCCAGCCTCAGCCAGCCATGACTTTTCCGAGCCGGAGCACAGCAGGAGCGGAGTCAGGGCTGCCATTAGTAAGGGTGTGATGATTTGGGGCAGATGATGGACAGCTACTGGCACCGAGCACCCGTCCTTCAGGCTGGTTTTTCTTTCAGAAGGAGGCTGATGACGGCCCCGGCGGCTTGCGGGGCAGCTCCCGCCACGCCAGTAAGAAAACAAAAAAAAATCTGTGGCTGAAATGTCAAGCGGCCCCAGCAGCCGGAGCTCCCCCTTGGCCCCGCGTTTGGGGAGCAGCTGGGGAGGGCGACGTCGCTCCGCAGAGCCTTTGTCCCTCCGTGTCCCGGCGTGTGACGGCTCAGGTGGAAGGAGCCGCTTGTTGTAGCTCAGGCTCCTGTGCAAAGTGACCCCGAAGGTTTCCGGCACGCTCCGGGGTGTGGGGCACTGTGGTCGGAAGCGCGGCCCCATGATTTTTGGCTGCCGCTATGGGCCTGGGTGCCATGTGTGAGAGGTGCTGGGGCTGGCTCCGAGCATCCGTTTGGTGCTGGGGCTGGCTCCGAGCATCCGTTTGGTGCTGGGGCTGGCTCCAAGCATCCTTTTGGTGCTGGGGCTGTCTCCAAGCATCCTTTCGGTGCTCACATGTGTGCACCCGGGGAAAGGAGAGTGCCAGAGAAACGAGAAGAGCAACAAGATGGGGTTGCCCCCTGCAAAGGGAGCCTCCCCCGACGCCTGGGGGCAGCGGAAAAATAATGACAATAGTGGAAGGTGCAAAATGCCACGAGAAGCCCAACAAGGGTCGGGGGTGACAGACTCCGGCCGATGCCATGGGATGCCGTTGGGGTGGACCGTGGGGCTGTGCCGATACAGCACCGGGTCCTGCGTGCCGCAAAGCTCACCCCGTGGGTCCCCCATGGCGCGGTGCGGGGAAAACGGGTTCGGGAAGCGCTGCCCTCCCTGTACAGCCCCAGCCCGGGAGGTGCAGGGCAGATCACTCTAGAGGTGGGTGAGCCCCGTGGGTTGTTTTTTTTTTTTCTCCTAAGCAGGAGAGGAAAAGGGTCAGATGTCTTCGCTCCCCCGTCATGCGATAGGAAAGTATTGTTTACGAAGCAGCCGAGTCAAACGTGCCCTCCGCTCTGCCTGGAAACGCTGAGTGAGTGAAATTACACAAAAAACGACACCGAGATTGGCCTCCCCGATAAGCCCGAGGGCTGCTTTTGGGTGAGGGGAGGACAGAAACTGTGAAGAAAAGGAGGGAGATGTGCTAACCGTGCTCCCTCACCGTGCCGTGCCGGCATCGCCGTGCCATCCCGCCGGGGCTGGGTGAGTGGTCCCCGTCATCCACCTCCTGGCCCTGCTGGCCTCCTGCTACGGGGGGTGGATCTTTCTTTATTTGCTCTGAGTTTGCTGATTGTTTGTGTTTCTTTCCCACAGTTGATTGTTTGATGCAAATTAGTTAGATTGGGGAGCGGGGAGAAGGAACGAGCTGATGCTGTGCTGGGGTGGTGGGAGGGGGTTTGGTCCCAGGGACCTGGCAGCTCCTCCGACCACCCACCACCCCGGGGACTGTCGGCCGCTGCTGGCATCAGTGGGACCACGGGCCTGATCCAGCCACCCCGGGTGCTGGGTGTAAAGGCTCAGCACCCGCCAGCCAGGCAGGTTTTGCTGCTGTGTTTTTGCATCCAGGCAAAGCCTGGCACGAAGAAGGAAACTTGTTTTAAAAATTATTTCTGATGCAGAAAAAAGGAAAGAAAGAGTAAATGACCATTCTTCAGTTTCTCCATTAACACGCTGTGGTATTTCTATGTTTCATTGGCTTGTAATGCAGGGGAAGAGAGGAAGGGCAGGGGAGAGGGATGCAATAAGAAGGGGGTCTCGGAAAATATCAAGATTGTGGGGTTGGCACTTTCCCTGGAGCGTTTAGACCTGCAGGGAAAGGGAATTTCTTCTTTCAGCACTTGTCCCCAGCCGTCCCTGCCTGCGCTGCCGCTCGGACCGGAGCAAAGCGCTCGCCTCTGCTGAGCAGCCCCTTCTCCCACTCCCCCGCGGCTGCCAGGCCTTTCCTTAAAGATGCTCCCAGCCCTCCCTGGACAAGAAACCCATCTGCCTGCAAAGCCGGAGCTGGTGCGAGGAGTTTTTTTTTCCGTATTGATACGCCTTATTCAGTGGAAGAAAAAAAAAACCCCAAAGCATCCTGCAGACTGTCTAGTCTTGAGGCCAGGAAACGGGAATGACCAGCGCGGTCCCCGGCCACCACGTGGGTCGTCGCTGGGATTGTTCCCGCACCTTCTTCCTCCGGGCTTTGCACGGTTTTAAATAATTCCAGCGCGACGGAGTTTCCTCCGCTTCCCTGATGAGATCATTCCCCGTCTAATAAATCTCGTGGTCAGGAAGTTCCACCTGAGGTTCAGTTTAATTTTTCCCCTACTTAAAACCATCCCATCGCTCACACCAGTAAAGGAAAAATGTGTTTGGGTCGTGGCTGTGAAGGCGGTGGAGCTGTGCCAGTTTACACCCAGGGAAGGATCCGACCGCCTCTTTGTATTTCTTTTGATTTCATTATTTGGGGAGTTATAAAAGTACTGGCTGGTTTTTGTCCGCGTCCTGACACAGCCGGGCTCACGGGAGGCAGCATCCCTGGATTTTGGGTTGCGGAGGCACGGCCGGGCGGTGGAAGGGGGTGCTTCCCCGCAAAGCCCTCGTGCTGGGGGAGCAGTGATCCTCTACACAAGACGGGAAAGGGTTTTGCAGTGGTGTGTCCCTCTGCCATCTCATCAGAAACCAGAGCAAGGTGATAAAAACCCCCTCAGCAGCACAGTGAACCCAGAGGTAGCCGTAAGCTGGACGTTGCTAGTAAGACGGGGCATTAGGGGGCCGGGATGTGGCCCAGTTAAAATGGACCCGTGTACCCACAGGGAATAGGTTGTGCTTGCCTCATTGTTATCACGGGAGGCTTCGTTTTCCTGTTCCCACCCAGAGCATCCCGCATGGCCGGGCTCCATCACCGCCTCCTCGGGTCTGGCCGGTCCCTCTGACCGGTGGCGGGGAGGTGGAAGCCCCGAGGGGGTGAGCTGGATTTCGGCAAGTGGGGTTATTCCCCTAGACTGAGAAAGGCGGGAGCTGAGCCTCTGAGGCCAGAGCTGCCCTCTCGGGACTCAATCTGCTGCAGGTCAGTGCTCGCACGAGCCGTCGACCAGTGCCCTGGGCCATCCTACACAGAGCTGGGACCTCCCGGCGGAGGACCCGCAGCCATCCTCTTAAGCAGCCCAGATCCTCTTCTTCCTCCCGCCGCAGCCAGAGAATTCATCTTTTTCTCTCTGTCTCGCAAACCTTCACTGAAGTGAATTTAGCGATTAATACAGGTTATTTTCTCTCTCTCCTCAAGTTTTGAATAGCAGGATTGATTTGATTTCCCCCTGAACCTCTGGAGGGCTTCTCTGCTGGCATGTATCAGAGAGATATGCATTTCATTAGCAGTCCTGGATATGGCCCGGAGGCCTTTGAAGAAGGCAGGTTGGGTTTTTTTGGGTAGAATTAGTAAACGCTATGCTAGCCGGTTGTAATTGCTTTAGGGTCAAACCTTCCAAGGGCCGTGTGGTAATAGGAGACCTGCGTTGCTGCTTTTCGTCTTAGTAGATGAAGAATTGATGCTCCTCCCCCCCCCGAAAGACCTGTAATGTGGCAGCGCTGAGGCTGCAGCAATGGGAACTCCTCCAAGGGCAAAGGGGGAGATATCCCCCCCATGGCGGGTACTGCGAGGGGGGTCCTACGCCTGGTTGGAGAGGGGACAGAGGGGACCTGGGTGGAAGATGGGGTGGCACGTGCGGAGGGGTGACCCCCTGCTCCTTCCTGCATGAGCCGTTCCCGGGAGTTTCCGTGATGCTGATGCTCTCACCGTAGCGTCACCGCTTTGCTCTGACCCCGCAGAGACTTTTCCGGAGGCCGTTCTCCTTCGGAGAGCGAGCGAAATGGCCATCAAGGAACTGATGGTGGATGGAGGTTGAACAAAGAGCAGTCTGTTTTGGGTGGACAGCGGGAAATCCCAGCTGCTGTCGACACCAGAGAGCTTTTCCCATGGGACCCCAAGTCTTGCCAGGATGGAGAGGGGCAACTGGGGTCTTGGGGGGGAGGGGGGGGTTCTCTCTGGGATGGTGAAGCAGCCGTTGGCTGGGCGGGAGGTGCCTGGCACCTCACGGTGGCATCATCTTGGTCTTAGCACGCAGGTGCCAGCCTGCTGCCCCGTTCCGTGCTTGCTGGGCGCTCCCTGCTGCCCCTCTGCCCCCTGGGGCATTAACCCTCCTGAAATCCACCCCCCCCACACCCCCACCCACCCCGCCTGCCAAAGATCTCCCTTCTCGGCGTTGATTTTGCAGCTTTTCCGGCGCCCCGAGCTGTCGGCAGCCTTCTGGGCAGATGGAGGTTGTGGCTTTCCGTGGGAGCGCCGCTGAGAGGTAAGAGGTTGTAAACGCGGCGGCTGAGGACGCGTAAAGCGGTGCCGTGCGCTCCCCCGAGCACGGAGTTTTTCCGTCGCTGCGGCACCCTGGTCGGCGGGGCAGCACGGGTGGGCGCACGGCTGTGACACGGCCCCACGGAGCCGGGGACACACACACACGTGTCCTGCGAGCGCTGCTGCTCCGAGCGGCTGGTGTCCGTCGGGGACACGTGGAGCTCCGGCTCTCACGCGCTGACAGCATTTCTGGGGCTGGGTATGTTCAGCATCCTGATGTCTTCTGGGTTCAAAACCTGCTTTTTCACCAGCGGTGAACCCCAGGGTCTTACACTTTCTGCCCCGCTGCACCTACAGCATGGAGGCAACATGCTGGCGTCCCCGTCTGGGGGATGACAGAGCCCACAATCCCCGCAGCCCCTTGCTTTCACCTTCCCAGGGAAAAACCCACCGTCTCGGGATGCTCTGCATCCCTGGGGAGGGATGGCAGCCCCATGAACTTCCCCCAGCCAGGGCCTTTCTCCTCGGCCGTCCCTGGCCATCCCAGCCCGGGCACGGCGGAGGAAGCCATCCATTCTTTTATGTGCGAAGGCACGCCGGGCGGAAACGGTTGGAAACGGCCCCAAAAGGACATTCCAAGTCTGGCAGGAAAGCGGCCCGCTCGTCTGGCAGGAGATGGGCTATTGTCTGTCCCGGTGGCCGGCCGGGATTCCTTGGGTCCTGCTTGGAAGTAGAAAACGTCCGTGTGTGTCTTATTTTTTCCTCTGCCCTCTCTCTCTCTCGGGGGCTGCACGTGGCTGGTGCGTGCACAGCAGGGGTGTCGCGCCGCCCCGGCTCTCGTCGGCGTGGCTGTGTTTGCTCCTACGGTGTTTCCCCCTCGGGTTTTTGCCCCGTGCGTTTCTCCCCTGGCTGGGTCGGTTACCTGGCAGGATGGGGCCGTGGGGTGAGCTGCTTCGTGCTGCTCGGGATGGGGGGGATTTGTTTTGGGATGCCTGGGTACCACGCTGGGCTCCTGAAGGGGAGGGTCTGCCGTAATCTGTGAACTGGTAACTTTTTGCTGTAACTGGCGAGAGAGAGGGAAAACAAAAGCCCCAGGAGCCTCTCCTGACACCCCAGTCAACCTGATGGGCAGGTGGGGGTGAGGCCAGCCTAAAAATCTGGGCAGTCCAGCTCCCGCAGTCGACCGCTGGCCACTCTCCCCGAGTCCCCCTTCTGCGGGAGCCCTTTGCTGTCCCCTGGGGTGGGCTCAGCCCCGAGTCGAGGGGCAGGATTAGCCCCGATGCAGGAGCGCAGCAGCATGGGGAGGGGGTTCTGTGGCGCTGGGCAGGGGTGTGGGACCGTTCCCACCCTCGCACCCTCTCCTGGGACTTTGTGTGTCTGCGCCTTTCTGGCCTCCTGCGCTCTCCGGTATGTTTGCAAAGAGCTTGGGTTTCACATAACCCCAGCGCCTGCTTTGTCCCTGCCCCAGCCACGGGCAGGTACCCCCCTGCCTTCAGGCAGCCTCCCCCTCCAGCCTCCCTGCGAGCAGAAACCCTTTTCTTACGACCGCAGGCAGGATCTGCTGCGGAGAGAAAGCCTGGTCCAGCCAGCACCACACCTTTGCCGGGTGGCTTTTTGGCTTTTCTTCCTCTTGCTGCTCTGTGCTGGTGGTGGGGAGATGCCAGCACTCCCCTTCTCTGCAAAGCCAGAGCCCACACAAGCGGCCGGGAAGGGGCTCTGGGTGCTGGGGGTGGGTCTCAGCATCTTGCTGGTGCTCCCTGAGCTGCTGGAGGTGGTGCCAGGCAGGGTGGGGGTTTGCTGGCACCTCGGCCCCACCGGCCTTTGGAGCTGTTCTGCCACAGCACAACCGGGGCAGATAGGATCAGCTGGCAGGCAGGAAGGGTGGCACGGCCACGGGGAGAATTACAGGACGTGCCTTTCGGGGCTAGAAATGGAGAAAAAAAGCTGTCGCCATCCCGAAAAAAATCTCAGCCCTTGGACTCGCTGGGCTGGAGTTTGGAGGCAAGGAGAGCACAGTGATGCCTGCACGGTATGGGCGTTCTAGGGCTTTGGTGCTTGTGAGATGAGCCCCCGCTTCTTGCTCCCCAAAATGCCATGCCGGGAGGAAGCAGCGCCTGGTCCCTCACCGAGGACTCGTGGTTCCCCTGAGGGTCCGTTTTGGTCCTTCAAGCTGGTACTTTGCATCCCAGCGCCGTTCCCTCCCTTCCCCTCCGCCCTGCATTAAATGGGAAACATTAAAGGCGAAGATCTGTTACACTCCCCGTGCCAAGGCAATTGTTCCCATCCCCATTGTCTGCCACAGGCAGCCCCGGAGCCCAGCACCTGAGCCTGCAGCACAGGGCTGCCGCGGGAACCAGCCTTGTAACAAGATAACGGCGCTGGTTTTCTCCTTTTTTCTTCTTTCTTTCTTTTTTTTTGTTCTACAAACCATATAATAAACCCACAATGAAGCCCCTTTCAAACAGACCCCTATTAAAGTACCGTCCCCATTTTGAGAGTAAACTTCTAGTGGTACCAGGAGGTTAAGTACAATAGAAATGTGACCTGCTGGAGGTGTGGGATGTTGCTTTTGTGTGTGTGTGTGTGTGTGTGTCTCAAACTGAAGGCATCGCTCTGCGCTGCTGCAGCGTTGCTGCTGCTGCCCCATCGCCTGGGCAGCCGGTGCTGGGCAGCATCCCAGCTGGATGGGATGGGAAGGAGGGCAGACCTGTGGCAGGGATGCACTGAGCAGGGTGGGTTTTGCCTACCAAAAACCCCCAAAACCAATCAAAAAAGGCTGGAGGGAGGGAGCGGCTGCCCAGGAGGGCGCCCAGGGCAAAGTGCTGCAGCCGCCACGCGTTCGTGCCTCAGTTTCCCCACCTGTAGCACAGCAGGAGCGCTCGCGAGGCAAATCCTGCCTCCACGGGTCGCCGGAGCTGGCAGAGGTGTGGGCACGGCTTCCCGCTGGCTGCCTGCCACCGCCACGCCGCTGCCAAGCGTGGCCGGTCCCTCCCCGGCCGAGGCGTGTCGGAGGCAGGCGATGGGTTTGGTTTTTTTTTTTTGGGTGGGCGCTGGCCATGCCCAGGTCGCCTTCGGTGCCACCGGGCTGGCCAAGGTGAGGCAGGGGCAGGAAGGGGCGATGCAGGCGGTGCCGCAGGATGCAGCAGATACCGGGCGATGCCGACGCCGGGAGGAAACCCGCCGGCCGGGCCAGCGCGATGGTTTGTTCAGCGGAGGGCGAGGGAACTGAGATTAAAAAAAGCCCCGCTAAGATCAGAAAGGCTGGCGCGCACAGTGCCCTATTGTGGAGCTGTCACACTTCCCTTTACTTTATTGCTTTTGTCCAACACCCTATTGTTCCACTTCCTTTTGTCCCCTATTCACAGCCCTGGCTTTTCATTACCCAGCCGGCCTTGTTGTTTTCGTTTCTTTTGTTTGAAGTTCCTGAGAGGAAGGTTTTATTTTCAGCGGTTTGATTAATTCGCAGCTTGAGCTGGGCTTTGTTTGTTATGTAATTGCTGCCCCAAGTCGGGCAGCCCAGCTCAGCCCCCACCAGCCCTGATTTTAGGGGGGGGGGGTCCTGATGTGCCATCAGGATGCGGGGAGGCAAGAGGGAGCAGAGCGCAGGGGTCCCACTCATGGGGTGCCAGAGCCCGAGCAGGATGCTCTCCCCATCCCACCGCAGCCCCTTCCCACCTCGGCAGCCCCTGTGGTTCCACAACCCAGATCCTGGCTCTTGGCAGCGGCCGGAGTTAATCCCGTCCTTAATAGCCGCCTTTTCCCGTTATTCCTCCCTGAAAGGTGGGCTTCGGGAGGGTAATATTTGCTCCCCTTCTTGCTGTGCAGCGTGAGGGTTGGTGGCAAATGCCTGTGAGCTCGGCTGTGGGCGGGCACTGCCCCTGGCGCACTGCTGGTCCCGCTGCCGTGAGGGCACGGTGAGCTCCTGGCGTGCCCGGCGCTCGCTCGGGATATGGCCCCTGCAGCCCTGGCACTGCTGGAGGCTGTGGCAGAGCTGGGGCATGGCAAGGGACATGGCTGTGACACGTTCTTTGGGGCAGATCCCATTGGAAATACCGGCTCTGCCCACGCTTGGGGCACCCTGAGGTTATACAGCTCGTCCCCCGTAACAGCGTGTGGTCACTTCTGCGGTGCCCGGCCGAGCAGCCGGCAGCACCGGGAGCTGGACAAGCACCTGCGGCCGTGCTGGTGAAGCCGGAGAGAGCCGTTCCCCCAGGCAGGCCCCTTGCCCTGGCTGAGGCTCGGCCGGTCCCAGCTCCGCGCCAGGGGGGACTCCCGGAGGAGCGATTCTGGTGGCCGTCCCAGCCATTGTTCGGCAGAGCCAGGATTTCCATTTCCCGGCGGAGCGGGAAACCTGCCTGCCACCCTGCCAGCTTTCTAGGCACGGCTCCTGCGGCAATGCAGGGGGGGGAGAGGGCAGCTCGTGAGCCAAGAGCCAGGGACCCCTGGGGTGCTGGCTCGGGTCTGGCACCGGTCTCTGTCGCGGTGAGCCTTGGGTTGCTCTCTGCCAGGCTGCTGGATGAAGCGCGAGGCCACGTGCTCATATCGGCCCTAAATCCCATGCCTCTAGGTCACTTTCTTTAGGGCTTTTACTTCGTTGCTCTATTCCCTTCCCAGCCCAAAGTGTGAAGGGCTTGTTCCCCTGGGGGCTTCTGGCCATTGAGCCCCAAATCTGCCAAAACCCGAGCTCAGGAAGCCGGGAACAAAAACTCAGCATCGCCAAGCCATGGCAAAAAGCAGGACCATTGCCCCTGAAAAGCCAGCAGCACAGGGCACCTCAGTATGGGGCCAGGCTGGGTGCCTGTGGCCGGGGGGGTGCCCTATGGCTCTGCTGACAGCCCTGCTGTCCCGTAGGATGTCCATGAGGAGCCCCGTTTCTGCCCACCTGGAGCTCGATGGAGCAGGCAGCATGGTGAACTGCACCATCAAGACGGAGGAGAAGAAGGAAGGTGGCTACGAGTCCCCGCCGGGGGCTGCCCCCAGCACCGAGCCCCGTCCCAACGACCCGCCGGGGCCACCGCCGAGGGAAGGCACCGACCCCCAGGCTCTGCCGCAGGTGGGTCCCGTGGCTGTGACAGACACTGGTCCTGGCTGGGGTTCCTGCCGGGCTGGCAGAGTACTGGCGACCATCCCCGCCCTGGACTTGGGCTCTGTCGCCTGGCAGAGGTGGGTGGTTGTTTCCCTGGAGGGTTATTCCTCATCCTGAGGAAACAAAGCTGAAAACTGAGGCTCCCCCAGGGCTTTCTGGCCGTTGTTGATGCTCTCGGGTCAGCCCTGGGGTTTGAGCGCTTTGCCTTTGGCGTGGAGCCCCCCCCAGCCACCTCCTCCAGATGTGCTCCAGCCCCTCAGCCTCCCTTTCTAATCGCTCTTGGGTTTTCTCTCCCCCTGACCAGCAGCTTCAGCTCCCCCCCACCCTGCACTGCCTCACGTCCTTGCGGCACGAAGAGCAGAGATGCTCTCAACCTGGGCTGGGGGGGGTGTGAATGCACCTGGCAGAGCGTGGTCCAGCCGTTACCTGGGCAGGGCCGACCCCGAGCATCCCACCGGCCCAGCATCTCCTGTCCAGAGAGCTGGGGATGTCCCCATCGGTGGGAGCGGGTGCTGAGTCCCGCTGTGTGTGTCGCAGGAGTCCCGCTCGCCCGACGGCGATGCTCTGGAGCCCAGGCGCTCTGCCTTCGAGCCGGCCGTCAGCGGCCAGGAGAAGCTGGACTTCAACAAGAACTTGAAGGAGGGTAAGGAAGGTTCCTGAGCGGCCTCTTGGGACCCCCCCTGGGCTCCCTTGGGGTCCCTCGGTATTTTCCCAAAGCTGTCGGATGGGATGAGCCCACCCCGTGCCATGGTGCAGAGGCTCAGGCTGTGCTCACCTCTCTGTCCTCTCCCTCTCCCCGCTCTGCTGACCCCGCTCCCTGCTGGTGCGGACAGTGATGCCAACCATCGAGAAGTTACTGTCCAGCGACTGGAAGGAGCGGCTGCTGGGCCGAAACGCCGCCGAGTCCAAGGAAGTGAAAGGTGAGGTCTCCCCCCAGCCACCCACCTCCACCATCCTCCCTCCTGCACCCTGTGCCTGGGCAGTTTGGGCTGGAAACACTGCGTTTCCCACCTTAGCAGGATTAATTTGGATTTTTTTTGGCGGGGTGAGCATCCCTGATGAAAGCTGGCACAGAGAGGATGGTTCAGCACGTGGGGATCTTTATGGTCCCTGTGCATTGGCCATTCCTTGGCCGTGCATCGTGCACCAGCACCCAACAGTGGTGATGGTGCTGTTCATCCTCCCCAAGCCCCTGACCCACAGCCTCTTGGTTTCTTCCAGGAACCCAGGAGAGCCTGGCGGAGAAGGAGCTCCAGCTACTTGTCATGATCAACCAGCTGTCCACGCTGCGGGACCAGCTCCTGACGGCCCACTCGGAGCAGAAGAACATGGCTGCGATGCTCTTCGAGAAGCAGCAGCAGCAGATGGAGCTGGCACGGCAGCAGCAAGAGCAGGTGGGCTCGGGACCCCTGGGGTTTGCTGGGGACCATACATCCCTTCAGGGATCCTTTTGGGATCTGCTGGACAGTGGTGCGCAGGATCAGGACAGGGTTCCCCTGGGAGTGGTGGGGATGTGGCTTTGGCACTGGGGACAGTGGGACTTTGTGGTCTGCGCAGAAACCCCCCCACCGTTTTCTGCGCTCATCCCAGAAACTCCTCGTCTCGCTCCCTGGTGCTGGGAGGACGAGGGTCAAAGGAGAGGGGAATTGCACTCCTTAAAATAATTGAACCACGCTGTGTCCTTCCTGACTGTGCTCTCTTTGCTATTTGAACACTTTATTTTTCCTCTCTGGTGGCCCATACAGTGCTAAGTGCAGGGGTGACAGCCCCTGGCGTACCCCAGCATGGGGGTTACACCATCCCTCCCAGCCCTTTTCTCTCCCTGTGCCCCCCAGGGTGGCTCAGGGGCAGCTCAGCCACCCCCTGCCTGCCCTCTCCCCGGTCCCTCGGACGTTCTGCAGACCCCTTGTCTCTGTTCTGCTGGTGTTGGGCAGCTCATGCCGGGCTGTAGCCCCGCGGGGGCCAGCTCGAGGCTGCCACTGATGCCACTGAGCCCCTCTGTCTCCCCTCTGCCAGATCGCCAAGCAGCAGCAGCAGCTCATCCAGCAGCAGCACAAAATCAACCTGCTGCAGCAGCAGATCCAGGTAAAGGCAGAGGACACCTCTCCATGCCCCCTTTCCCATTATGGGTGAATGCAGCCCCTCCATGTGCCGGGCTTGTGTCCCCTCCCGGGGTCAGGCAAGGGGTTGGCACCCGCCTGTGGGGAACCACAGCGATTATCTGGTCTCTCTGCTTCTCTCCCCCTCTTCCCTCCAGCAGGTCAACATGCCCTACGTCATGATTCCTGCCTTCACCCCCAGCCACCAGCCTCTCCCCGTCACTCCCGACTCTCAGTTAGCGCTGCCCATCCAGCCCATCCCGTGCAAACCAGGTGAGCGGGGTCCCCCAGGACTGCCCCAGCCCTGGGGGGTGGCCTTGTCCCCCAACCCTCCTCCCTCTTCTCCCCGCAGTGGATTACCCGGTGCAGCTGCTGCACAGCCCCCCTCCTCCCACGCTGAAGAGACCCACCGGCTCGGGCCACCTCCAGATGCAGGTACAGCCCCAAAGCACCTCCATCCCCCACACTGGGGTGCTGTGGGGGCTGCTCTTCACCCTCCCGCCCCCCATCCCCTCCGCTGCAGGAGACCTCGCAGCCGCTGAACCTGACAGCCAAACCCAAAGGCTCCGACCTCCCCAGTGCCTCCAGCTCGCCCAGTTTGAAGATGAGCGGCTGCCAGTCCCTCACGCCAAGTCACGGGGCCACCAGGGACCTGCAGACCAGCCCGTCCAACCTGCCTCTGGGTGGGTTCCCAAATGCCTTCACTGATGGATGGTCCTGTGCCCTTCCCTGGCCACCTCCTGAAGAAAGGGGACATCTCTGCTCCCTGGAGTCCCTCCTCCCTGGGGTGGCTTGGGTGGGTGGGCATCTGCTGCCCTGCGCCACTCCCTCGGGGCACGCAGTTGCGATTGCTGGGGTGGGATGGGGTGTCGGAGGAGTGGGCGCTGGCGCTGATGGGTGCCCATACCGGTGTCCTGCCAGGGTTCCTGGGCGAAGGCGACGCCATCACCAAAGCCATCCAGGACGCACGGCAGCTGCTGCACGGCCACAGCGGGGCCATGGAGGGATCGCTGAGCAACCCCTACCGCAAGGTGAGGGACGCCTGCCGGGTGGTCACTGTCCCCCTCTCTGACCCCACCATCGATGTCCAGAGCTGGGTCACCATCCACAGATGGGCTCCCTGTCTCGGAGCTGGTTCCTGACTCTCTGCTCTCCTGCAGGACCACGTTGGGATTGATTCTTCGCCGGTGAAGGAGCGGATGGAGGAGACCCCTGTCCACCGGCTGGATGAGACTCTGTTGAACTGTGAGATGGATGGTAAGGATGGTTGGATGGTCGCTGCGGTGTGACCACCCGCTTGCTCCTTCCTCTGGCTCCTGACCTCACCCGGAGTTTCCCTCGCAGGCTCACGGCACTTCCCCGAGTCCAGGAACAACAACCACATCAAGCGGCCCATGAATGCCTTCATGGTGTGGGCGAAGGACGAGAGGAGGAAGATCTTGCAGGCCTTCCCGGACATGCACAACTCCAGCATCAGCAAGATCCTGGGTGAGTGCCGGGGATGGTGGCGGGTGGGCTGGGGCAGGATGCCCCTCTGCATCCCCATGGGAGGACACAAGCTCTGTCCAGCTGCTCACTCTGCTCAGGCACCCACATATGGGTGATGCTCATCAGGATGGTGCTACCCCTGTTGTGTCATCGCTCTTGGAGGTGCCAGTAGCAGCGCAGGCCTCATCCAGCCAGTGTCTCACACCCCCTGACAGCAGCGGTCCTGCTGCAGCTCTCAGTCACGCCAGCCCTTCCTCCTGGCCACGCCTCTGGAGGTCCCCAGCCGAAAGCCCTGCTCAAAACCCACCTACCTCCACAGTCCCATCAGGATCCCCAGGGCTGTGTCCTGTTGACTGTTGAGCGTCTCCAAGGATGCTGAGGATCTCCAAGCATTTCCATCTTGTCCTTCTCGCTCCCAAACTGGACGCTGGTCCAGCTGCAGCCTCCCAGGTGCTGAGCTGAGGGGATTAAACCCTTCTCGCTGCCAGCCTGGCCCCTAGACCCTCTCCCAGCCCAGCAGCCTTTGTGCTGTGCCCTGCTTTGCCCTCCTGCCCGGGGTGTTGGCGGCGATGACAATAAAGGTCAGCCAGTGGGGGAATGCAAGTCACATGCCGGCACAGGCTATTTTAGCTGCAGCACCTGCTCACCATCCTTTGGAGAGGATCGAAAGCCATGGCCTAAGAGGTGCCCAGGGAAGGTCAGGGCTGGGGACCAGTGCTGGCAGGGCTGGCTTCACCGGGAGGCTCTGGGCTCCCACAAGGGCAGCAAATTCCCTGTTCACACAGGAGATGGTACGAGCATCAATTAACTCTTGCCATGGCTATCCCAGCAATTAACTCTTGCCATGGCTATCCCCGCTGGGAGCTGGCGTGTGTTTCGCCACAGCAGGCAGGGTGTAAGCGTGCCCCCCCCGCGGCTCCTCTCTGCGCAGGCTCCCGGTGGAAGTCCATGACAAACCAGGAGAAGCAACCCTACTACGAGGAGCAAGCCCGGCTGAGCCGGCAGCACCTGGAGAAATACCCCGACTATAAGTACAAGCCCCGACCCAAACGCACCTGCATCGTGGAGGGGAAGCGGCTGCGCGTGGGCGAGTACAAGGCGCTGATGAGAAACCGGCGGCAGGACGCCAGGCAGGGCTACTTGATAGGGTAACGCTCCCCTTCCTCCCATCCGAGGGGGGGGCTCGCTGAGGTGCCCCCTAGGGTGGGTACCCCGGGAGGTAAGAGGAGGCAGGGGGAGCAACCTGACGCCCCGGCGGGTGATTGCATTCTCCTGTCCCACAGGCCCCAAGGCAGCCAGATGCCCCCCGCCTCCTCGGACGTGCTGTACCAGCGGCCGGTGGGCATGCAGCTGACACCCCCCCTGATGGAGCACTACCTGCCCCGCAGCGTGGACCCCAGCATGCCCGTCATTGTCAACACACGCAGCCTCAAGGAGAGCGACGGCGGCGACGACGGGCACTCGGTGGCCGACGGTGAGATGTACCGCTACAGCGAGGAGGAGGACTCAGAGGGTGAGGACAAGAGTGATGGCGAGCTGGTGGTGCTGACGGACTGAGGGGGGGCCTGGGGTGGGGAGGGTGGCGGGTGGGGGGGTGGCGGCAGGGCTGGCTGCCACCAGGAAAGAGGTCAGAGCATCTCCCGATGGGACGCGACTCGGTCAAAGGGCTGCGGTGGGAGCAGAGGAGAGCTGCTGCCCCGGCAGGCAGGAGCCGCTGCTGCCCGCCTGCAAACGGGTCCCGTGAAGGTGGGCACCCAGTATTTCGGGTGGGGTGCTTCTCAGGGGTGTGATGAGCGCTGCGTGGGGCCATGGCCGGGATGCGCCGACCCCTCTGGGCAAGCTGGTGAGGGCTGGCTCAGCCTTGCTCTGGCGGCAGGGCCGTGGGGAGCTCAGGCCATCTGGCCCGGGGATGTGGGCGCCACGGCTGCTGAGCTGCCACCCACCTGCAGCACACACCCCCCTCCAGGAGGTACCTGAGGGTATCAGGGTGCGGAAGACCCTCCAGAGCATCTCCCAGCCCTCCAGCACCCGCGGGTTCCTTGCAAAGAGCCTCACCTGCAGCGCCGGCTAGCCCCCACCGCTGGGCACAAGGGAGGGGGACACGCTTGTCCCTCGCTCAGCCCGGTCTGACCTCCCTGCCGTGTTTCCCCACTCGGTCTTTAGAGCCTGCCAGCAAATTCCCACGGAGCCATTTTTAGCTCTCGCCTGGCCCGAGTACCAGCCAAGGGCTCCGAGGAGCCCTTTGTGCTCCCGACAGCTCTGGCCCACTTTGTAAATAAAGCGGGTGCCTGTTCCCCGGCTGCGCCGTTATCCCGGCCCCTGCCCCGGGCACAAGCCCCGGCTGCAGCGGGTACATGCCCCATCTGTCCCTGGGCACCTCTCCCTCCTGCACCCCAGCTCTGCAAGCTGCAGGCTTCTCCACCCGCGACCTGCACCGCAAAAACCGCAGAGGGAAAGAAAAATAATAGTAATTAAGAAAAAAAAAAAAAAAAAAAAAAAAGGAATTAAAATAAAATACCTTGCTCCAGTCAGACCCTGGCCCAGGGGTGTTTGGGGGTGCAGGAGGCTGTGCGGCTGGCTGTGCGTGCACAGTGTCCGGGTGTGTGTGTGTGCGCAGTGTCCGGCTGTGCGCAGAGTCCGGGCACCTCCCTGTGGCAACAGCCAGAAACAGGCACCGTGGCTGCGGCTGCAGCCCCCGCCTCGCCTCCAGCCTGGCTTGGCGGGGGCAGAAGGAGCCGTGGCCACCCAGCCTCCCCGCTGCAGCAAGGGGTACGAGCCCCTGCAACGGGGGGGGGGGGGGGGGGGGGGGGCTTTGCAGCGGACCTGTGTCCTCAGCCCCAAGGTGGGGGTCCGGAGCTGTGGCTCTCCCAGCATCAGGGCCCCCCATGCTGCTCCCCTGCACCCCACAGGGCTGCTGTTATTTATCCAAGGGAGCATCCTGCCTCCTCGCCCCCCCCCCCCCCAGCGAACACCTCTCTCCTCTCCTGCCCTTCGGCAGTGCTTTATTTATTCCCCCTCCCTGTGCTGCTCTGGCTGGGGCCGGGGTCCCTGGGGAAGGGGTGTCGGCTCCCAGGGTGGGATGGGCTGTGCTGCAGAGGGGGCTGGAAGCGGATGTGCCCGACAAAGATGCAGCTCTTCCTCTCTCTCTCTCTTTCTCTTTTTTTTTTTTTTTTTTTAAAAAAAAAGACTGTAAATATAGATAGAGCTTTATTTTGTTAATAAGACGATGAGTAACTTAACCTGTATATTTCACACACTTGTTTACAATTGCCCCCCCACACCCCTTGGCACAATAAAAATGACTTTTTGGAGCAGAGATCTGGGTCTGGACTTTGCCAGCCTGGGGTCTGGAAGGATCGAGGGCTGGATGGGGAGATCTCACCCCAGGCAGACAGGGCATAAATAGGGGGGGATGTGCATGTTTTCCCCCTCCCAAGGTTCTTGCTCGCTGCAATGTTTTCACTTGTGCTGTTTCTCAGCTCTTTCTCCTGCCCTCTCTGTCCATGGTGGGTCCCAAGCTGCTCCCCTCTCCTTCCCACCTCTCGCCCACGTTTTCTCGAGGTCTCGCAGCAGGTTTGGGGTTCAGCCTCCTGTGCCCAGTGCCTGCTGCAGCCACGTGGTCCTGCCTGCCCTTGCCAGAGCCCAGCAGGGTTTCGGGAGCCTGCCAGGCTGCCCACAATGAAGATGTGGGATCAGCTCTGCAAAAGGCTGTTTTAAACCACAGGGCATCACTCCGGGACAAGGACAAGCTGGCAGCGGGGAAGAGGCAGCAAGCGCTGCATGCAAACACCTTCCTGGGCTGCACGGCTGCTGCTGTGCTGCAGCACCCAAAGGGAGGTCGGGAACACGGCAAGGGGGGGGGCACACAACACATCAGCCCACCCTGTGAGGGGACACCTCCGGCTGCAGAAGGGCCAGGGCCATCCCCAGGCCCCAGGGCTGCTGTCCCTGCTGCCTCACAAGCCCAGCACCCGTCCCCACAGATCCACCATCCTCTGTTTCCAGCTACCAGCAGCTTTTATTTTGCACCATAACGAACACCAGATGCAACAACAGCCCCGGTTCTTGCTGGGGCAGGTTCCTGTGCCCGTGCGGAGGGGACAGCCACCTTGTCCCCATACCACTCGCTGAGCAGCCAAGGCAGAAGGGTCTGATTCCACCCTCTCTGCTGCCACACAACCACTGTCATGAGCTGGACAGTGCTCAGCCGGCCCTGCAGAGCCTGGGGGGGGGGCGGGGGGAAGCAGCTGAGCGCTGGCAGGGGATGAAGCTCTGCCCGGCTCATGGAGCAGGTCAGCTCCATTCAACCTCCTGCCAGGGGATCCCACGCAGGGACACGGCCCAGAGAGAAGCATAGGGATGGTGCCCATGTGAGGGGCAAGACCGACCCCCCCCCCGGGCCCTGGGGGAGGCAGGGAAGGCAGAGCTGGGAGCCCCTTGCTCCAGCAGCACAGGATGCTATGAGGGAAGCCGTGATGGGAGCAAGGAGCTAATGGGAGTCTGGGAGACCACGGCCGTGTGGAAAAGCAGAGCCAGCCGTGGGCTGAGGACATCGCAGGGGGTGCAGGCACCCAGTGCCCACCAGCAAAAGCCCACTGGTCCCAAGCCCGCTGGTCCCAAGGCCACGTGGCTCACGGCCAGCGCTGGCCCTTGCTGCTTTGCACCGTGCGAGCTGGAGCGCAGCAGCACCCACCCCTCGTGGAAAAGGGTCTCGTGCTCAGAGACAGCCCCAAGCTGACCCGAGAAAGGTGCTGGTTTGGGGGGTGGGAGCCCAAGCGACACCGAGCAGGCAGGGCAGGAGAGGACAGAGGGAAGAGTGAAGGCAATGGACACAGTGTGTGCGCTGGGCAGCTAAAGCAACTGGGTGGCTCTGGGGGCTCCTGAGCAGATGGGGGGACCAGTTTCCCCCCTCGGGGACAGCACAGAGGGGGCAAACCAGGTGCCAGGCCAAGCAGCAGTAGTGCCAGCAAAGCACGGACCTGCTGGGCACCGGGGCCGAGCCAGGGCTCCGTGTTAAGGCGATGGTAAGTCTTCCTTGCGTAGGCAGGAGCCTCTCCGAGGCTGTGGTCCTCTCTAGCATCTCATGGTCCAGTCTCAGGTATGTCCGGGGTCTCCTTTAATCGGTGGCTTGGTCAGAGCTCCTCTCCTCCCCCTTCTCACCCTCAGGACCTGCCCTCGTCCCCCAGCTGGGGTGGGGAAGGGGAGAGGGAGACGCGAGGGCTGTGGACGCAGCGAGGACAAAAATAGCTCGGGGTCTCACAGGCCAGCGATGCTATTTAGAGATCTGCAGGGCTGTGACCACCGGCTTCATCTTGAAGTACTGTTTAAACCTTAGCTTTGCATATCTGCCGAGAGAGAGAGGGACAGACATGAGACCCTTGTCCCCCCAGCCCCACGCTCGCCAAGGATCCCTCCAGCGCGGAAGGACCATTGGGATCCTCTTGCTCCAGCCATTTAACAGTGAACCCCCGCGGACTCACCTTAAGAAGTTAAAATCTATGGTAGAGTATTTATCCTGGATCAGGCCCCAGCATGCCCAGAGGAAATGGGATGCCTGCAACAGACCAAACAGGGATCAGAAACGGGCACGGAGCATCCCTGCCCGCGGGATGAGTCACTCGTGCCTCTCCTGGCCGGGTCCCAGAAGTCCTGCGGCTGTGACGACAGGACATGGGGTGGCAGCCAGCTGGGGCTGGCCCACACGTGTATTTTTCTACGCTCCGGGGGGCTGATCCCAGCCCAGGCAAGGGATGCCAGCAGGAAGGATGCTGAACAGCCACACAACGTGCTCAGGGTACCAGTCTCTGCATTTGCAGCTCCAGCCAGGAAACCAGTTGATATTTTGCCCCAAGTTTCCAGAAAATTGGCTCTGCCTGCCCATGGCGTTTACCAAAGAGGATTTCCTCACGCTCGGCTGTGCCTGGCCCCTCTGAAGGGATGCCCAAGGCCACAGCTATCAGAGACACGCTGTCCCTTGGCACATGTGGGTGGGATGGTGGGCAGCCAGTGCTATCTTTGACCTTGCCCGGGGGCTCAGTGCCTCTGAGGTGCAGCCGGGCTTTTTGGGTCAGCCTCTTGCCCCATGTGTCCCACAAACCCCTTGGCCGGTACCTGCACCCCTGCCCTCACCAGCCAAGCTGCAGCATGAAGCCCTGGCTTACCAGAGAGCAGAGGAAAACCCGTCCCACAGACAGAGGCTGGCTCCTTCCCATCTCCACCACTCACCAAAGAAAACTTGTTCACTTGCACGTAGAGAGCCTCCAGCTCCTCCTCGGACACCCCCGTGCCTCCTCGGTCCCCCTGGGTGAGCTGCTTGTAGGCCTGCAGGTAGGAGCGCAGCCACTGCAGCTGGGTCTCCTTGCCGGGGTAGAGGCGGTAATCCACCTCCTTCACGCCTGTGAGGGGAGCCGGGGTCAGCGAAGCCCAAGGGGCAGAAGGGCCAAAAGGAGGGTTTCTCCAGGGCAGAAGCGATGTGGCCACGGGGGTCTCCCCACGCCCTACAGGGTGAGCAAAACCCCTGCAGCTCCAGGAGTGCACGAGCTGGGGGTTGACCCGCTGGTTTGAGGCAGCCACGCAGCCCTGGCACGGTTAAGTGCAGGCGTTGCAGCCCTGGCTGCCGCTCGTCGCTGGCAGCGCAGCACAGAGACCCCCCCACCCATCGCTCTAACCCCGGGCAGCCCAGAGGACGAACTGCCCCATTGCCCACCGTGGAACTGGGGATGCAAACACCTCCTCCATCCCCAGGGAAGCTGCTGCAACCCAGGGGAGGACCTTCAGTGCCACGGAGAGGAGCCCGACTCACCCGCAAACTCATTAAAGTGGTTTCCAATGTCAAACGCCTGGTAGTTGTACCCGGTGTACTCGTAGTCTATGAAGCGAACGTGCTCTGCGGAGGCAAAAGCAGGGGCTGTGAGAGGGGCTGTGGAGCTGCTGGCCCCCGGGGAGGTGGGCGAGGGACAGACCCCTCCACGGGGCACGTGAAGCTGCTGCCACCAACCTTGTGTCCTGTTGTAGATGATGTTCTTGCAGAGCAGGTCGTTGTGGCAAAGCACGACGGGGGACCCCAGCTGGGAGAGCGTGTCCTTCATCCAGGCCAGCTCGTGCTCAAGCATCTCCAGGCTGGGCATGTCCTGCTGGAGGCTGGGGAAGGGGATGGGGTGGAATCACTTCTGCTCACGGGGAACCTCCCTCGGGGGCAGAGGGGCAGCGTTGCTCCGTTGCTCCCTGCTTCCCTCCGTGCGTGTTTCAAAACGAACTCGTCGGTGACGCAGAGCGGGGCTAACGGGGTCATTTTTGGTGGGGAGGGCAGGTTTGGCTTGGATGTCCTCCAGCATGCTGGGAGGTACCCCAGGAGCCTGGCAGACGCCACGGTGCACCCTCAGCCCTTCCCTTCTCCCCACTAACACCCGCATCTGTCCCCCAAATTCACCCAACCCGCCACCAAGCCCCGCAGTGCTCGCTCCCAAAGCGCCCAACTAAGCCCCGCAGGCAACGGGAATTTTTTTGGACTCTGCCAGGGCACGTACCTTCTCAGTAACCACAGAATTTTCAGTTCCAAGAGAGCCAGTTAATGATTACCTAATTAGCTGCACCGAAGGTGCAGGCTTGGGTAAAGTCTGCCTGCAGCAGGGCGAGTGCTGAGAAAAGCCCTGCGTCTTGCCACTGCTGCTCAGGGAACAGGTTAATTATTCGCTTGCCTTCGGGTTCATTCACCTCCACTGCCTCTTGGGGCTGCCCGCATCCTTCCCAGACACCCTGGCACTCACTTAGCGTAAACCCAGGCTCCCAGAAATGGGATGAACTGGTTTGAAATGGGAACTGGCTGCTTTTTAATCTATACTGGGTTTCCAGCATCCCTTGCAACGTTAGCTCAACCTTGCTGCTCAGATCCCTGCCGTAAGAAGGGCTTGAGCTTCAGCTTATTTTAGGGAGGGCTTAAAATGCAGGCTAGATTTGCAGGGAGGAGGAGGAGGCGGATTATTACAGCAGGTGGGAGTCTCTGGCTCAGGCCAGATCCTGCCCGGGTGCTGTACAGACACGACCCAGAGCTCTCTCTGCTCTACCACTGCCCCCGGACTGGCAGGAGGAAGGGCACCGACGGGTGCAGGGGGATGCCTCCATCCCACCTGCTCTTGGGTGCTTGGCCACAAGTTTGCTCACAGAGGGATCGTGATCCAGAAGTGTCTGGATCCAGCCCCAGCACCGTCCCCAGCCCCGCTCACCAACCCCAGACCCCCACAGAGGCTTTACCTGGGAATCGGGGCTCTTCCCCCCCCCGGTCCCGTACGGGAAAGACTTAGAGATGGGTGGGCAGCGGATGCCCAAGGCAGAGCCTGGCTCTTTGGGATCCCTCTGCCTTTACCTGGGGTTGGATACCTTTGGGCTGAGATCCGTCTTCACGAGGGCGAGGTATTTGTGCAGCTTCTGCCAGAGGATGGGCTTGGGGAGGCTCCCGTTGGCGTGGATGGCGTGTACCCGGGCCATCTCCTGGGCCACCAACCTGGAAGAAAACACGGGTGCGTGGGTGAGAGGTGGCCGTGGGGCAGCATCCCCAAGAGGAGCGCTCCTCAGAACCAGCCTCGAGACCTCTTGAGGGGTGTTCCCCCAAAAAACATGTTTGAAAACGCAGGGTCAGCGCAGCTGAAACTCCCCTCCACTCCAGGCGCAAGCCTCCGAACCATTTCAAGACCCTGTCTGGGCCGAAAGCAGAATTCACTTTTCCAGGGCAAGTTCAGATAAAAGCCATGGTTCTCGTGAAACCTCTGTTCACCAAAAGCTGACGCTTTAAAACCATGGTGATAAACCCGGCTGCAGTTTGGCCCAGCACCACCCAGCTTTGTGCACATCAGCGATGCTCAAGAACCCGTCTGGAGCAAAGGCAGCGAGGGGGAGAGCTGGAAACACAGAGCAAACCCCTCATGCCTGGAGAAGCACCGGTTCCCCCATCCCACGGCTCTCCGCCCCCCCCCCCCAAGACCCACGCACCCGAGGACGTGGGGGGTCCTGCACACCTGAAGATGTGGGGGTCCCGCACGTGGTCGGGCCCCAGCGCGATGCCCGGCAGGAACTGGTAGCAGAGCCCGTTCTGGAAGGCGCAGTAGAGGTCAGGGGCGCAGCCGTGGGCGCGCAGCACCTGGAAGTTCCTCAGCTCCGTCTCCCGGTCCACGAACAGCTCCGTCTTCCTGCCGTAGACACGGACCAGCACCGCGTCCGCCATGCCCTCGTCGGTGTAGCAAGCCACGAGCTTGTTGGTGATGCCATCGGTGAAGAGCTGGAGAGGGGAGAAGGGCGGCAGAGCCGATGCCTGTACATCCCTGCCGTGCCAGCTGGGCATGGGGGGAACCCCCTCCCCACCAGCAGACCCCGGGGAGAAGCACCACGGCAAAGGCAACAATAACAGGCAAAAGAGAGCACGAAGAAGCAGCGCCAGAGAAGTTCCTGCAACTGATGGCACGAGTTTGCCAGGCCTCGGGGCTCATGTGTGTACCGGGGCTCTGCACGGGGCTGCAGGCACAAGGCTTCAGCTGCACCAAGCTGTCAGTTTGGGTGAAAATCCTGCCATTTTTCACCTGGAAGCTCAGGAATAGCGCAGGCCAGATGTGCTGCCAGCGCACTTGGCACCTGAGTGACCCTGGGAATCGCTCCTAAAAAAATCAGCGTAAATCTTTTGGCACGAAATGAAAAAAAAACCAAACCAACCCACAACAAAACAAACCAACCCCAACCAAGCCAGCAAACAACACGGAGCAAACACCACCGCCCCATCTCCTCCTCCCGACCCTCCCCACGGGACCGGGTCGCTGATAGGCAGGGACGTCTCTGCTGGGGACGTCTCGTGTCATTGCTCTGATGGCTCCTCGCAGATGGAAAGAGAGTTTTGTTCTCCCGTCGCCCCGGCTTGGCCGCCTGCCCGCGCACATGCAGGGGCTGCCGCTGCCGCCGCTGCCCGTGCCGGGCTCCTCTCCCCATCCCGTGGCGATTTCAGTCACCTCCGGAGCACCGAGGGGTTTGGGTCTCCATCGCCCCACGGGAAACCCCTGCCCCATTGTCCCCCACACAGGCAGGATGCTCAGCCCCACGCTGTTCCTGCTCAGCACTGAGGCCGAGCGTGCTGGGGTGCCGCTGCTCCCCACGAGAGTGATTTCTTTACCCCCTTTGGGTTTGGGGAGCCGGAGCAGGTGTGATGCTGGTGGAGCAGGAGGGGGGTGAGGGAACGTGCTACGGCAGCAGCGGTGCTCGGGGGTGGGACAGCTAATTTTAGACATCCCACTCAGCAACTCACACTCCTATATAGGGTGCCTATATATAGGGCTCCCCATGCAGCCTCCCGAGGGAAGCTCAAAGCGCTGGAATGAGACACCCGAAGTCAGACGGCGCTAACACCCCTCGTTACACGGCTGGCTGGTGTTGGATTCGGGGTGAGCACGGCAAGCGGTGTGCCAGCCACCACGTCCCTGGTGGGCTGCTGCTGGGGAGGGCTGAACCTCCTCAAGCAACCAAGCTGCTTTTCCCAGGGCAGATCATCTGTGTTCCCACCAGGGTGCCACACTCTGCTCTCTCCTTTCCTTGTCCTGCCAGGCTCCGGGGGGGGACACACCAGAAATTCAGCAAGCAAAAGGCATCGTGGCCCATCCATGCAGAAGACGGTGCACCCTGGGGCCGGTGCCCTCATCAGCCACACGCACGTTGGCCGCAGGTGAACGGCTCCACGTCGAGACGCTCAGCTCTGCCTTGCCCGCAAAGTCCTCGCGCTACTTCATTTTGCCCGATCAGCCCTTTCCAGCGGGTTTAACGGGATTACTGAGCCTTATCCCTCCTGAATTCCAGGCCACTAACTTTGGAGACTCACACGTGGTTCGTCAGCAACCTGCCCGCACGCACGCAGGGGCTCGCCTGGTTTGGAGGCGGCAGCTCCTCCAGCTTCCGAGGAAGGAACGCGGCTGCTCGGCAGATGCCCGCTGCCATTCCTTGCGGATCCCAAAGCGCAGGCAGCTCTCAGCGGGGCCGCAGCACTGCCCCCCGCCCAAATCCTTCCCTGCTGCGGTTGTGCGACAGCAGGGAGCGGGGGGCAGCAACCAAACATGAAGGGAGACCCAAGCCCTGTGCAAAAGTGCTGAAGCGAAGCAGCTCCACGTGACACCCCGGTGGTGCATCTGCTGTGAGACCCCCTCGGCATCCCCGAAGCTCCGCTGCTTTGGCTCCTTCCCCGCACAGGCAGCCCCCAGCGCCGCTCGCCAGCCCACGGGGTGGCCGTCAGCCTGGGGCCAGGCTGCAAAAGGGCACCTTGTTGCTAAAGCTGGGCTTAAAAAAAAAAAATAAAAAGTCCAGCCACGCCGGAGTCCCCGCAGGGGTTTGGCTCCACGTCACTGCTGCTCTTCTTCTTACCGCCGGACGAGGGATGGAGGAGTGTGTGTCTCCCTGATAGCGTGGCTGGCTGACTCACCGATACCTCCTGTGCTTTGGTGTGGAGATGCTTCAGGGACAGAGCTTAAAGGATGAGGAGGAGCGGGAGCCCTGGAAAGTGGACACAACCTGGAGCACAGGGGGCTGAAGACCCCAGCAAGAAGAGGGCAGATACAGGAGGCCGAGCACCGAGGCCCTTCCTTCCCATCTTCCACCCCCCCCTGCCCCAAGCGCAGGGAGGTTTTTTCCCGTGTCACCGGCACAGCCTGGTACAGTCCCTGCAAGCAGCTGTGCACTGACACCGTGCAACGAGGTGGTGCGAGCCGGGCACCGCTCCAGTGCGGGGAGGAAAGCGAACAGGAACGCTAATAGGAACCAGCTGAGGACCAGCGCACAGCTCCAATCCCCTCCCGAACAGCTCTTGCAACAGCAGCTAAGGGAAATGCAACTGGAGGGGGTTTTTCCCCCCCCTCAACTCCTAAGGGTTTTTTTTTTTTGCTGCTTTTTTGCCTTTTTTTTTTTTTTTTTAATTAAAAACACACGCACGCACACACAAGCTGCTGTTGAACACTGACCCCCTCCGATGCCTGGAGAGAGCCTGGATACCAGAGAGCTGGGGTCCTTCCCAAACAACCGTTGCCACCGAGCTCTGTGCTCGGTGCTGCACAGAGCCGAGATGTTTCCTGCCCCTACAACGATGCGCTCTGAGGAACTCCCAGCTTCCTGCCTATTGCCGTCTGCCCTTTCATATGTGTTTTCCTGCAGCTTCTTGTATTTAATTACACGTGGCTATTAATACATTTTTAATGACACTCCAGGCACACGGGAAGCATGTGCCTTCGGAGGACATGCACACACACGTGTACACGCTTAAGCGCGCCCAGCTCTGCCACCTCCGCGCTCCCGTGCCCACCGCCAGGAGCCCGGGGAGGGCACAAACACCACCGGCCTCGCTTTTCCACCCGAGACCTGGCACCCCTGGGCAGAGGTGAGGAGGGCGAAAGGGACTCCCACGTCAGGCAGCTGCCAGCCCCTCTCTCCCAGCTGCCGCACCAAAGCCCTGCCAGCTCCGGAGAGCCAAGCCCTGTCCCGTGCAAGGAGCCCAGCGCTGAACCCCAGCTCCCATCCGAACCTGTGCTCAGCCCATGCCACCTGGCGAAGGCGCAAGCCAACCAGGAACCCAAGCAAGATCTGCTCCTGGGAGCTGCTGCTCCTGTGGGCAGGGGTGCAGCACTGGGCGCAGGCAGGGGTGCAGCAGCACCTGCAGGGGAGACTCCGAGGGGACCAGCAGCACAACCCCCCCCAGCCTTCACCCACCCTGGCAGCCCGGAGGGACCCTGGGGACACACTTGCATTCCCAGTTATTGCTCGGGGACTGACCGAGGGGTCCCCAAACCCTGCGGGGGGTGTGGGGTTGGGGGGTGTCACACCTTTGCGCATCAGGTCGGCCCCGGTTACGCTCTGAGAGTACAGGGGAGAATTGGGGAGGGGGCAGAAGGGGTGTTGTACCCTCCTTGGCAGGTCCCATAGCCCCCCCCATGGTGGGCCTTACAGTCACCCTCACGTGGACCTTATAGCCCCCCCAGAGTGAGCTGTATAGCTGCCCCAGGGCGGGCCCTATAGCACCCCGAGGTGACCCCCACAGCCCCCCTCGGGCGGACCCTATAGCCCTCTGCAGCCCCCTCGGACGAGCCCCGCGGGGGGTGGGGGGGGGTCGCGGGATGCGGCAGCTGAGTGGGGTGGGTGTGTGTGTGGGGGGGAGAGCTCCGTGCAGGCTCCCCCCCACCCCCCCGCACCCCAACCCCCGTCGGGGCGTACCTTGGTCTTCACCCTCGCCGGCTCCCAGCCGGGTCTCAGCTCCCGCATGAGCCGCAGCGCCCCGGGCAGCACGTCGCCCTCGTCCACCGCAATACCGAGGTGGGGTACGGTGAGGGTCCCCCCGCCGCCCCGCTCCGGCCCCGGGCAGTCGGGACAGCGGCCGGGCGTTATGGCCATAGCCAGCTCCGAGCTCCCGGAGCCGCGGCCCATGTGCCGGGGGCTACCGCGGGGCCGGCGGCCGCGGGGAGGAGGAGGAGGAGGAGGAGGAGGAGGAGGAGAAGAAGGAGGAGGAGGAGGAGGAGGAGGAGCCGCCCGCCGTTGGGAAGCCATGAGTCACCGGCCCGCCTCCCGCCGCCCGCCTCCCGCGGCAGCGCCCGCCCGCATTGTGAGGTCAGCGGGACCCGCACCGGGAACAACCCCCCTCTCCCCCCACCTGCTGCCGGTGCCCTCCGCCCGGGTGTTTCTTCCCCTCCCCATCCCCTTCCAGCCATCCCCGGGAGGGGGGGGGGGAGGGATTCCGCACTGCCCCTCCATCCCTTTGGGGTCTGGGATAAAGAAAGGACAAGGATACCGCGCAGGGAATGCGCCCCGGGATGTGCTGGCAGCATCCTGGGCTCCAGGAGGGATGTGTCCCCTCTGGACTGGCCTCTGCAGCCCCGCTACCATCTCCCCACCCCGGGAACCCCCCTCCCTGCACCTACTGCCTGTGCCCTCCGCCCGGGTCATCACGTTTTTTCCCCTCCCCATCCCCTTCCAGCCATCCCCCGGGGGGTTCCGCACTGCCCCTCCATCCCTTTGGGGTCTGGGATAAAAAAAGGACAAGGATGCCATGCAGGAGATGCGCCCCGGGATGTGCTGGCAGCATCCTGGGCTCCAGGAGGGATGTGTCCCCTCTGGACTGGCCTCTGCAGCCCCTCTACCATCTCCCCCACTGAGCACTGACCCCCCAAAAGGGATTTACAGGTGGGCTGGAGAGAGGTTTGATCGTTAAAGATAGAGCACGCCTCGGCCGTTGGCACAGCCCCCCGCAGCCCGCTGACACCGCTCCAGCCCGGCTTCATTATCGGAGGAAATAACAACCTCACATGGCTCGGAGCAGAGAATGCCCCCTCCAAAGTTTACAGCTGGCTGCAGCTGAAACCAGCTAAATGGACCATGGAGACTTGGGGAAAATCATTTCAGGAAGGGGAAAAAAAAAAAAATCAACCAGCCGGTTGCTCGTGTTTCTAAAGATAGAGCGAGCCCTGTCAGGTTTAATAGGATGGTCGTAATTGCTCCCGCCGCTTTGCCGGGCTGAGCGTGGCCTAATTGCTCGCCCGTAACACGGCGTTAATACGGGGCAGTTGCGGGTGAGCAGTGCCAGGGCTGTGCAGCAGCCACCAGGAAATTGCCCTGGCGCAGGCGATTAGAGGTGTTAATAGGCTGGCTTAAGGGGCCCAGGAGCAGCACCGCAGCAGCCCAGGCATTTTTCCCTCCTGCCGAATAGGAACAGAACTGGATCCACGAAAACATCCTATTTTAAGGCCAGCTTGACCATTTTCCAGCAGAGCGCTGTAGGCAGAAGCCATCACGGGAGCTCGAGTCACCTGGTGCTTTTTCAAGCTCGCATCCACTTGAGTCTTCTCCAGACCAGAGCCTTTGCGGTGTAGAATAGGACAGTGGAGGCTCAGTTATTTCCAAGTGAAGAGATTCCCTGCGGTAGGAAGGAAGGGGAGAAGCTCGCCAGCATCTCTGTATGGCCAGAAGGTGGTGGAGAGGCCGGGCTGTAGCTCCAGCACTGACCTGTGCTGGAGCTGAGGGTCTCTGGGCATCTCTGCCCTCCCTCCCGTGCCCTCCCTGCCAGTGCTCCCGCTGCCTCCCAGCCCCTGGGATTTCCTGCGCTGCCGAGCAGCTGCCTGAAGCACCCAGCTGTGCTCAGGAAAATACTGGATGAAGGGAAAATGCACTGGGATGAAGGCAAGACATGCTGACTGCTGCGGCCCCTTCCCGCCACCCCCAGGCCCCGAAGAGCCGCCACCACAGCTCTCCTCTCCCCTGTCTTGGAGGTGATGGGTTGGTGCTGCAGAAAGCGATGGTAAGAAACAAGTAGCGCTGTTGGGTGCCTTGAATTTCCCATCCCTGGAGACCCAGGGCTGTGCATTCCAATGTGGAGAGATTTAAATGCTACGTGGCTGCAGAGATCCTCCCAGGAGGGACAAACATCCGCTTAGCCACATCCTCTCCGCTGCCACTCCACGGGGCACGGCAGGGGACAAGGTGGCTGTGCTGGGAGGGAGGGCTGGCAAGCAGAGCAGAAGTTGCTGCCTACCTGGCCGGAAAGGTCACACAGCAGCCGCTGTTTTGGTGCTGGCAGGAGCATCGCTCTCCCTAACGTCCCTGCAGCCTGAGAGGCCGCTCGTGGCAGCCTGCGCTTCGGGCAGCGCTGGGAATTCAGCAGGAGCCATCGCTGGTGGCAGAAATGAGGATGAGGAGCTTCTGTGAGCGATTGCGCTCCGGTGGTGGCTTGCTCCAGGCTCTGCTCCAGAAGCTGGAGCGTTGCGCTCTGCTTTACAGGCTCATTTCCCAGGGCTCGGCTGCGGACCATGGCAGTCACAGAGCCGAGCTGGTCGGACCAGAGATGAGAGCGTGTTGCAAACTGCTTGGCGTTGGGGAGCGCTTGGATTCGCAGCTGCTGGGCTGTAACTCAAAGCTCTCCCACAGAACTGGAAATGTCAGCCTTCGGCTGGGAGCACTGGTCTGCCCCTCCTGCCAGGACAGCCGTGCTCCCGCTGAGCATCTCCGCACACGGCCAGGACAGAGACAAGCCTCTAGTTGTCAGCTGGAGCCAACGTGGCGATGAAAACCGAGGCACTGGGGCAGCAAGAGCTGCCTTCCTGGTGGGACAAAGTCAGCCACCTTAAATCAGACCCGCAGGCACCTTCCCCTCCCCAAAGAGCAGCAAAGCAGACGCACAGCCCTGTCCCCCTGTCCCCAGTGGTCGCAAGCCCCCCACGGGAAGGCAGGTTGTGGTGTGGGTAGCCCACACAGCAGCTCATCTGCTGCAGGAAGAGCATGTTTGCTGCTTGAAGAGACCCTGATTTGCCTACATGCAGATGCTGTGGCACTAGCTGGGAGGGTGTTTCACTCTTACAAAGCAGGGAAGGACATAAATGCAGGGATGGATCCCAGCAGAGGAACACTTGCTGTCCAGCTCTCTCAATAAACGTGTCTCACCTCTCCCCTCCGCAAGAATAAGCATCCACTCAGTGTCCTGTTGCTCTAAGACTGTTTAATATTAAAGTCATGGAGAGGGGTAGGGTCAATACCAGCTAAAACTATCATTAAACACAGCCAGGTTATTTTTCTCCTGTTCAAAGAATAACACGAACCGTAACAGAACATCCCTCCTCAGTCCGTCTGCAACCCACGAGCACCTCCATGCCAGCAGCAGTTCACTGCGTGCCAGCTGCACTATTGCACATCACCCTAAAAGTCCCTGGAGGTGCAGCTCTGGACACAGGATCCCGCTTGGATTTCCAGACTGAACACGCTCGCCAGAAGATGCGTTTCAGGCTCAGCTCTCCCCAGCAGCAGAGACTCTCGGGAAGCAGAGCGGGGGTTTTGGAGTGGGAGAAGGCGAGGTTTTGCAGTTGCTTCGGTACAGAGAGGAGGTGGCTGAGCTGTAAGGAAAGGCTGTTCTCGTTTGCACTTCAAATCGTTTCTTCTCGCTGATGCTCTTGCCTCCAGGCTGGTTCCCCCATCCCTCTCCGCACCCCCCCCACCCCCTGCCCAGGCCATCAGCGGGCTGTGGCAAAGCCGATGCGGTTGTTGCGCCGGTCGAATTTGGTGTAGTAGTGCCCGATGAAGCTGGCGCCCAGGATCCAGAGGGGACCAGCCGGGGGTGGGATGTCCAGCCCCGAGAAAGCCACCACGCAGATGTCCTCCCCGTACTGGGATTGCTGCAAAGAGGAGGAGACCCATGCGGTGATGGAGGTGCCGGGGGGGTTGGATCTCCACTGCAGCATGCCCGAGGAAGGGCTGTGATCCCCAGCTCAACACCCTCTGCTTGGCCCTGATGTTCCTTCCTCCAGGATGGAGGATCCCTGCCTGCCTCTCCTCTTTGCTTCCCACCCAAACACCCCCCTCAAAACCACCCAGGGAAGCACCAACACGTTGCTCTGGCTCATCGATCACCTCTACCAAACAGGAGGGCTTGGGCTAAAACAAGAAGCATCGTTCTGGGGCTCATCTCAGCTGCTTTGGGGTGCAGGACGCTGCAGGAGAGCTGCACCCCGAGGTGCACTGCTCTCGCCTGCAGATGCACCCAGCCTGGAGAAAGCCACCCTCCCACCCTGCCCAGAGGGGTGCAGCTTACCCGGAGGACGTAGGCTGAGCCGCTGAGCACGTAGGCCTTCCCGCCCAGGTGGAAGGAGATGTTGGGCAGCTGAGGGACTCGGTCGCAGTCCACCACGTACTGCAGAAGGAGGGGACAGCGCTGAGCTTGTTTGCCAGGGCAGGGATGGGCTGGGGTACAGGCAGCGAGGGGGCAGGCGGCAGGGACGTGGAGTGGGGCAGAGGGGGGGTTGCTCACCTCTCCTTCGGCCATTTCTGCTGCCCCGATGGCTTTCATGAGCACGGAGATGGGCCCATCCGGGCCGGTGATGTAGGATGCTCCTGTGTCGATGGCCACTGAACAGCCTTCCTTGCAGAACAGGATTTCAGCCCCTACGGACACCCTGGAGAGGGAGAGGGGTGACCCTGAGTCTCCCATGGTGACCATAGCTCAGCTCCCACGTGTGCCCACGGGTGAGGGTGCCACATCTTTGCCCAGGGAAGGCTGGCCAGGCAGAGCATGTACAGACTCTCCAGGGGCACCGGGAACCCTCCCTTCAACCTTCTTGAATGTGAAAGCTAAGCTTCATCCTGTGTGGGTTTTATTTTTTCTTTTTTTTTTTTTTTCCTAATTAAACAAAGCAGAATTGTTTCAGTGCCTCGCACTCCTTCTGCAGGACTAAAGGCGGTTAAACTCTTCCACTGCGGCTCCCAACGTTGAATCAGCCCACGGTGCCACCCCCTCTGCATTCCCCAGCTCGGCTCCTTGCTGAGCGCCGAGACGCAACTCTGAGCCGGAGGAACGAACCCCGCTCCCCTCCGCCAGCAACACCGAGCGAACACGTGCCTCCGCGGGCCACCACCTTCCCCAGCACCCAGCAAGCTTTTCCCCGGCCCCCCCCCGTCACACCCAGGGAGGTTTGCACTCCCTGGCTTCACCCCTTCATGCTGATCTGCCAGTAGCCGCTCTTGCTGACGTTCAGGTAGTGGAAGTCCCCGGTGTAGTAGGCTGGGTCGCTCCCTCCGAGGATTATTTCCCCCCCAGGTTTCAGGGGAGCGTTCCTAGGGTGCAAAACACAGTGGAGTGATTCGCCCTTGGCTGCTGCCCCTGAAAAACTGATGAGAAGGGACCAGCCCTGGCCACAAGGCTCTGCGGACCCATTTAGCAGCGGCAGAGAGCAAGTTGGAGCAGAAGAAACCCCGAGTTAGTTCAGAGGGGTGCGAGAAGCTGCAGGAGAAGGGGTGCCGCATGCTGAGGTCTCCGAGCAGGTCGGTGCTGGCTTCTGCGTGGGGCAGGCGTGCGGGCAGAGCCTGGTGCAGGGCTGCTGCAGTGTTTGAGCTCCTACAGAGCAGTGCCCGGCTGCCAGGGTCAGGCAGGGCTCGCCTGGGGCTGGCAGAAGGAGCAGGGGCTGCTGCCCAGCGCTGGGGTGCACGGGTGACTGTTAGTGGGTGCCGTCTCGAGAGCGTCCGTGATTTTTGTCTTCTTACTTCGAAGCTCTGCAAAGAGACAGATGCTCTGTAAGCCTGGGGTCCGGGGGCACCTGCATCTCTGAGGTGCCACGGGGACCCAAGCAGCACCCAGGCAAAGCTGCAGTTGCAACCAGCATCGTTAGGCTTTGTTCATTATTGGTGGGTCCACCTTTAGGTGAGGTAAAGAGCTACCATGCCTGCTTTAAGCGGGCCTTTGTGGGGTTGTTTGTCACTGTACATTGCCAGGCTGCTGTACCTGGGGCCACTGGGGAGGACTGAGGCTGGGGGGCAGCTTTCCTGCTCTGCCAGGACGGGCCCTCCCACTGCTCCTGTGGGTGCTGCTGGGAGGAGGGATGCTGGGGGACTACAGTTTGAGGCAAGAAATGAAAGGAGGTTTGGCTGCTGGTGCAGATTTTTTTGAAATTCTTCAACAGATTTTTTGGGATTTTTTTTTTTAAATTTTGCCTGCAGATGAAATGCTAAATCTGCTCCTGGCTGTGATTGTTCCAGCCCCACTAGCAGAGCTGGTGACTTTGTGCAACCTGACAGTGACAAACGAGCGGGGAGCAGCCGCTCCCAGCCTCGGCACTCCCTGCCCAGCAGCTCCAGATAAGCATCCACCTGGTTCTGCCTCTTGTGCTGCCTCATTCCACCCCAGCTCCTCCAGGCACCCTCCACATGCCCATGCTTTCCACCCCACCCCAGGTCCCACAGCTCCAGCCGTGGCTCTTTCCCAGTCCCAAGATGCAAACCCAGCACTGCCACGGTTGCAATGCCCATGCCCTGCCAAACAAACACCACCCCAGCCCCAACGCCTGCTCCCCACGAGACCCACCGGCTGTAGTAGACAGAAAACACGTCCTCCTTGAGGATCTGCTGGGAGAGGATCCGATCGAAGACGGGGGTGATGCCGTCAATGGCCTGGCTGGGGTAGCCCATCCCCAGCACCCCGTCAAACCTGGCGAAGATGAAGGGGAAGGCAGGCAGCGCCGTCGCCTCAGCGAAGACCTGGATGATGGGGATGTCTGACACCTGGGGAAGGAAGGGCACAAGCGTCCTTGCAGGGAGCTGGGGTGCTAAATCACCCAAAGAGCCCCCCTGTAGTCTCGGGTAGCTGGGGGTGCTCACAGCGGGGAGCAGAGCCACGTGTGGGCATCTCCTCGCCGAGGCAGCAGCTCCAGGGCTGTGGATCCAGGGCACGCACTCACCATGACGACGTCCTGGCTGAGGAAGCCTTTGACGCTCCCCGTCCCGTAGCGGATAGCGAAGCCCGTGCCGTTGGCTATGTACGTCCGTGACTTGGAGGAGTCGTAGCGGCTGTGGGAAACTGGGGAGAGGGAGACGGTGCATCAGAGAAAGCGAGGGAGGCGGCGATGGCAGGACTGGCTGAGGGTCTCTGTTTCCCCCAGTCTCTGTGGGATGGTGAACCCACCCTACCCCAGTGCCCAGGGGACTGGAGAGCAGCAGACAGACCCCCCCCTGTTCAAAGGTAAACCCACCCCCTTTGAGCAGGCCTCGAGATGGAAGGACCTGCCCACGTTTGCCGAGCAGAAGCTGAGTCTGGAGGGGGTCATCCCAGACCCCAGGTCCCGGCCAAGCCCCCGTACTCACCACAGGCACTGTAGAGGGGGGAGCACTTGTAGGATGGCACCCACAAGTTGGCCGAGCCCGTGTCAAAGACCACCTTGAAGGTCTGTGCGGGGGTACCGATGCTGATCTCCCCAAAATACTGGGTCTGGAAGAGACACGGCATGGGGAGCATCACTGGGGGCACAGCTCAGAGAGCAGATGGAGGGGGGGAGGCTCCCGCAGACCCAAACCCCCGAGAGCAAATGCACCGTAGGGTGCAGCAGGGTGGGACTTGAGGGGTGCGGGGCCGTGTTGGGGTGACACCCCCCACCTCCCCCGACTCGGGGAGACACTCACGTCCAGGTAGTTCGTGAGGAGGGTGGGAGCCGTCCCGTTTCGGGGGCCGATGGCCCCGCTGCGCCTGCTCTGCCTCAGCTCGGGGAAGACGTCGGACACCTTCACCCCCATCTCCTGCAGCGTCTGGCGGATGGAGGGCATCCTCCGCAGGGCGACCCTGCCGGGGTTGGATGGAGGGGGGCGAGGGAAGGGCTTGGGGGGGGGGGGGGGCGCGGGGGGGCCGGGGAACACCCAGACCCCCGCATGAGACACACACACACACATCGCCCCCTCCCAGCACTCCTGCCTTGGGAGATCCAGCCGGGTGGCTCTAGATGGCAGCAGCTCCCCGCAGCACCCCGCTGCCAGCCGGGTCCCGGTGGGTCCCCCCTCCCACGGCACCGCCAGCCCCACACCGGCCCCCGGGAGAAGGGGGATGCACCACAGCCCACCCAGGGCAGGGGTGGTTGGCTGCTGGAGGAGGCATCTACCGACCCCGGGCAGCCACCCACGGGCTGAGCCCAGCCCCACGCTGGGCTCGGTGGTTTTGCGGGTGAAACGCTTCTTCTTGGCCTCCTTGGTTATTTGGGAGAGGGGGATGCTGCAGAGCCATGCGGTGCTCAAGGGGAGAGAGGAAGAGGAGCAAGGAAGAGCAGGTGTGTTAGTGCAGAACAGAAAAGGAGGTTTCCCAGCACGGCTGCAGCAGGTATCACCAGAGGAGAATCCTTCGGTCCTCAGCACCAGCCCAAGCACCCAAAAAAGCAAAGGGAGAGCATAAGACCCACAACATGGTGGGCCACCTGCAACACGCACGCCTGCTACCTCTGCAAAGCCTGGGCTGTCGAGGGGAAGAAGCCGGCACCCCAGGTCACGGCCAAGACCACCAGATACTGCTGCACCCTCCTGCTGTGTCCTGCCGGCATCGCGCTCTCCCAGGGCAGCCGCCTCCTTTGCCAGCAGCTTTGTGGAGTCCCAAAGGGAAGGATGCTTTTATAGCCTGGCTTTCTGCATCCGTGTGGGTTTCTCCTCCCCGCTGGCCGGGGGGAGGGCTGGGAATCTCATGGGCAGCACCGTGGGCAGGTGGTGGGACGCTGACTGTGACGGTCCCCGCAGAGGGTGACGTGGCTGGGAGAGCCCCACGCCAGCTGGGCACAGCTGACAAGGGTGGCTGGCAAGGGGAGCTGCGAATAGCTGGGAGCCCACGAGCCCACGCTCCTTGCGGTTAACAGCATCGCTACGTGCCAGCACCCGGGCATCCCTAACGCAGCGTGCGCAGGGCATGGGTCAAACGCTGCTGGTGTCGGTCAGGAGATGCAGGTGGTGGTGGCAGCTCAGGTCTAGAGGGCAGTCTGGCCAAGGAGATGCCCCTGAGCTCCACGATGCAGGTCTGGAGCTGGGAACAGCAAACGGATGCTCAGTCACAGCCCCTTCAGCCATGCAGGCGCTGACTGCAAACCCACCAGACCCCAGCGCCCTGGCGGGGGCTGCTCTGAGTACAGCGAGAGGGAACCCCCCCTCCCTGCAGCTCTGTTAAACCAGCGAAGGGGCAGAACTTTATGCAGAGAACAGCTAAACTCATCGCAGTTGTCACATGTGATGTAAGACCAAGGTATGAGCATCCACAGCCTGGCCAGGCACGCCGTGGTTGGGAGGAGCGGTCACTTCTCTGCCCTGTACGTTGCAGAGGAGTCCAGTGTACCTCTGTGTGCCTGAGCTACCGTGCCCACTCTGCCCTGTGTTTTGGCAGGGAGATGCTGCTGAAAAACCCCAGCGTGGGCTTCAGAAGTCTCCTTCAGACAAAGCACACCACTGGTCCCCAGCTCACACGCGGCTGTGTTTCCCCAAGCAGTGCCCAGCCCAGGGCGGTGGGTGCCGGATCAGGCCCCATGGCTCCAAGCCCAGTGCTTGAGCTCAGGGAACCTTGGTGGGAAATGATTGCAAAGGCAATAAAAACATTACTGGAAGGAACCTGATGACATACTTGCCCCTGCCTTGAAACCCCCAGCTACGCAACCATGCCAGCACGGTCCTGTTGTGGACAGGATTTGTTTAGGGCACTGCTGTCACCCTCGTCCAGGGGACACTGGTGCAGGGGGGGGTGGGGTTGAGGAGGACACCCCAGAAGCTGCAGACAGCTTCCCCTCCCAAAACCAGAGCTCTAAAGCCTTCTTTCCCTGGGGGATTTGGGCTGCAGCATTTGGAGCTGGGGGAAGAATGACCTCGGCAGGCACCGAGGCTCTGCCCCGTGGGTCGCAGCCTCGCTCCCCCAAGCCCTGACGTCTTTTCCCACGCAGGGCCCTGGTGCTGCGTCACTCGGGGGGTCCCTCATGCCCTGGCGCAGGTTGCAGCGAGGTGCAGGGGTCAGGAGGCAGCAGCCCAGCCCGGGAGCTGCAGCAATGCGAGAGGGAGCCTGGCAGGGAGCCACCGGACATAAATCCCCTTCCCGGGCATCCCGTGGGCTCTGCCTGCTTTGCCAAGCCCCATTCCCCAAAGGAGAGGCTGGGGCTGCAGCATGACTTCAAAGGAAAAGGGCCACGTAAGCCAGGAGAAAGGTGGTCCCAGGATGTGGGGCCATGGAGCTCCGGCTCCCCGTTGACCCAGAGCCAAGGGGACACAGGTCTGCAGGAGCCCTGAAGAGCATTAGATGCTCCAGGCATGGCTCTCCCCTAGGAGGGACAGACGGACTCCTCTCCCGAGGGGATGCAACTGGGAATACTCAAGGGTACCAGGCGAAAGGCAGCGCCAGCCTGCTCCGGTCCCCAAGGAAGACAGCCCTTCCCTGCCAGGGGGACGACACCATAGCCCCCTTGGCAGGAAACCCAAGGCATAAGCAGGCAAAACCCACTCACCCAAGTCCATCAGAGGATTGAGGGCTGTTGCCTGGCAGCGGCCAGTGCTAGTCCTGAGGCTGACCTGGCCGCACCAGGGATCAAGGATGCCCCTCAGCGCAAAGCACCTTCCCCCACGCAAGGAAAATCCCCACAAGGCATTTTCCAGCCACCTCCGCCAGCAGGGATGAGCAGCTGGTGCATGGGAGCGGTGATGGAAAGACCTGACACGGGGCTTAAAATAACCTGCAAAGGGTGCGTTTGTGCGGGGGGGGGGGGGTTATAGGAACCAGGGGAGGGGGAAGGAGCAGCGCTCGCTGGCTTGAAGGAGCGGAGCAGGAGCCGTGCACAGGGCCAGGCTCTCGCAGGGCAGTCACAGGGACATCAGCCAGCTCTGGGACCACCCTGATCTCATCCCCAGCCCTCCAGGAGACCCAGACCCGCAGGGAAGATGCTAAACTCTTCCTACGCAGCCTCGAAGCATCAGGCAGTTCTAAACCAAAGCATCACTTAACCTGAATTTGCAACGACTGAAGGCAACAGGCCACCAGGCAAGGCGGCAGCCTCCCTGCTCGATTCATCCTCTGCTGCAGGAAACCTGCTGCAGTTTGCTGCAAAGGGCTGGGGGTCCGTACAGTTACGTATCCTATAAAGAGCAGCTCGCCTGGAAATAGCAGGGGAGTGCTCTGAAGTTATTTCCCCACTTGCTTTCAAGGAGCCAAACAATTGAGCTAAGAGTGAACTCAAGGAAAATGCTTTCCAGAGAGAAACGGTTGCTTTCCTGCAAGATAAATGCGTTCTTCTCTAGTGCTGGGCTGAACAAGCACATCTCTTAAAATAAAATCTGAAATATTAAGCACTGCCCTCTCTAAATGGAATCATCAGGAGGTTTTACTGAACAGCCCTATTTCTTGAAGGATTTTATAAAGTGATAAAAAAGGTAGATGCATTTCTGTCCTTCCCACCCATTTTACTAGTCCATGAGTTTGTTGCTAGTAAAAACACACGAGGCTTGTGGGGATCCTTGTTCTGGATGACTGGCAAGCTTGAGCATAAAAGCAACTTTTGGGAAGGACTTAGAGGAGGCTCTGATGGCACCAACACCGGGGGAATTTGGCCATTGACGTCAGCAGAATCAGTGCTTCACCGAAGTGTTTGCTTAGAACCAAAACCGCTCTGGCAAGGCACGTTGAAATAGCGATTTATGGAACCAGAGGGAAAACATTCCCCTGCAATAAGCTTCAGAAACGCAGGCTGGGAAGAGCAGCTCTGGCTTGCTGCTGCCTGCTCCATCCCAGAGGCAGCTCACAGCCATTCCCTGGGTCACTTTGGAGCCTGATGGGAAGCATCCCTCACTGCCACCGAGGGATGATGCTCCGTACTGGCTTGATTTTCCCAGCAGGGTGAAGTGACAGCACCCAGGGCACACGCCTTGCTCATCCACACTTGCTGCCACAGGGATGGGGGCATTAAACAGTGGAAATCACCTTATCCTGCACATGATGTCTCTAGGACTGTTCCTCTTTCTTCTGGTGAAGCCCTGAAGATGAAGGTCGACCAGGAAAAGTCGCTCTGCAGCCCAAGCGTGAGTTTTCAGCTGGGGTGAAGCAGAGACAGGAATCACAGACAGACATTAGGGAGGCTGCAGCCCTCGCTAACCCACACAATATCCAAGCCTGTGCTTCCTCTCCCATCCCTCCTCTGCAGCTGCCCAGCTCTCACTCTGCTCCAAACCCCTGTGCTTTATCATCAAAGCTGACCCTGATACCAGCAGAGCTAGACCCACCTCTACCTTCCTCCTGCCCACAGCCAAGCTGATGCCAGGAAGCTGCCAGCTCTTTTGTTTCCCCTTCATCAAGAGCCTTCTGCTGCAATCTGCACCCAAAGCAAAGGCACCACCTCAAAACCAGCAGCAAGGGAGCAGCTTCCCCCGAGCCAGACCTCCCAGGGGTATAAAGCAACTAAAATATAAAGCTCTAGCAGGAGCTGCCCTGGTTTATACCCGCTAGGGAGCTCGTCCTCTGTAAGCCAGGGCTGAGCCTGGCTGCTGTGGCTGGGTTTTGGGTGCCTAAAGGAGTTACCCCACATCAGCTGAGCAGTCAGAGCAGTTCCCAGCTCTGCTTTCACCTGGTGCAAACCCACTGCCAACCTGGGCACTGGTGCAGTGCCTGCTGAGTGCCAACAGGCGCAGCCACCAGCTCAATCAGGCTGCGCTTCAATCGGGAGGGAACAGGTTTAACTCAAACTCATTAATTAATTCTTGCAAGTTAAGAAGGGTATCTGCACAGGGACCAGCTTTGATGTGATTGCCTCGGTTTAATTAAACTCCTGCTTGCGCCCAGCTTCCCAAGTGCTCATAGAAACCTGGCTCACATCCATTTCGCTTGTGTCTCTGATCGCACAGACCCGCTGAGTTATCCAACCAGTTCTCCGGCAGTGCTGGCTGCGCTCCTGGGCAGAGGAGTTTCTGCAGCCCGAACAAAGTAGCTCCTCTAAAATCACCTGGTGTTAAGCTAGGAGAGCTCTGCGCTCTCCTCGGATTCCTGCCTGCCTTGAAGCTCTCCCTGCGAGCAGCCTGCCCCCCGCACCGGGGGATTCTCGTCCCCCAGAGCATCCAACAGCGCAGGTCCTGCCTGAGCAGGGTTTAAAAGCACCTCAAGGCCTGAATTAGCTGCAGAGAGGACACAGAGGGGACATGGTGGGCGATGTGGCGTGATGGGGCCCCCAGCAGCTCCCCAAAACAGCCCCTTTCTGCCCCTGATCTCAGCAGGCTCCCCTGGCGCTATGCAGACATCCAGGTCACCGATGCTGGCGTTGGGGTGAACATCAGGTGCTGGAGGTGTTCCCCTGGCTCAAATCCTGGCAGAGCTGTCCCGGTGCCCACCACCGCTGTAAGTCCCACCATCTCCATCCTGCCAGGCAGCAGCCAGCAGGTCCAGCTCTGCAGCGTCCTGGCCTCATCCCACAGGAGACTGGTCTATTGGAAATGTGAGTCCTAGCCCATAATGCTCAAAGATATTGGCCCTGTAACTCTGTGGATTTGCTCCAGCCCCACCCCCTCCCACGCCAGCATCTCTCAATTAATTAATAACCCCAGATGTCACTTGTTTTTTCATGGTCACTGAATTTGAACGGGATAATTTACTCTCCTCCGATCGGGTCATGAAATGTTTCTGTGGTTTAATGGGTGTTTTCCTAACCCCCTCTGCCCTTTCCTGTGGCTCCCTGGTCCCTGCTCTCCGCAGCCCACATCCCCATGGGATGTGTGGGAAGGCAGTGCCATGGCCAGGGCTGCCTGAGCTGGCTGGAGCTCGTGGCCAGCGCAGCCAGGGGCCATGACCACTGGAAGGTCCCTGTGCCACCTCCAGCCATGGGAAGGTCCCCGTGCCATGTCCAGCCATGGGAAAGTCCCTGTGCCATGTCCAGCCATGGCCATGGGAAGGTCCTTGTGCCACCTCCAGCCATGGCCATCATGATGACACTAAGACATGGCAGAGCTGGAGCAAGCCCTGAGCGACAGGAAAGGAGTACAGTCTGAGTTCGGTCTCAGACATATTTTTTAATTAAATATTTCAACAGGGGAAGACAAAAAGATAAAAATCGACGCTAATAATTCCAGAAGCCTGTCTGGCACAGCATTTGGTCCCCAGAACCTCTCTCAGGAGCTGCTCGCAGGAGCCCCAGGGGGCTGTTCCTGAAGTGGGGCTGGCTCCCACCGGTACTGAGGGTCCCAGGGCCGAGAGAGGTGGCAGCTCACCGCAGGAGAGCCAGACCCAGGGCTCGCTCGTGCCGTCCCATCTCCAGCGATGCATCCCGTCTCACAGGTCACACCATGGAGCTGCTGTCTCCCAGCTTCTGCAAGAGCTGCAACAGGGACTGATTAGCAGGAAAATCCTCCAGTGCATCCTCGGGGTTGTGAAGAGACTGTGGTGACCTTCCCTGTCTGGTCCCCACCACGGCGATCGGGACTGATATCACCCAAGGGCTGCAAACCCCAAGGGCCACATCAGGCCATGAGAACCACGCCCAGGGCCCTGCTCACCTTGCTCAGCAGGGGGACGTTTGCCAGCGAGCCCAAAAACCCAAAAGCCACCGGGAAAAAACTCCTGTATCAAACCAAAAATCTCTGTTAAGCTCCGTGCGAGGATTTTGCCACAGGGAGCAGCGGGGGCTCTGCCTGAGGCAGAAGGGCAGGAGGATCACCCAGCTCCCACTCTCCAGCCCAGGGCACCCATGCCATGCTGGGATGTCTGGGCGCCGTGGGACGGACCTGAAGAGGGTGATGAAGCCGTAAGCCTCCAGCAGCATGCCCAGGAGGGGCCACCGCATGAGGATGATGAGGACCCCCCCGAGGAAGAAGCTGCTGCCCTTCAGCTTTGGCCGCTGGAAGAAGAAGGTGAAAGTCCTCCTGAAGCCGATGATGAAGACCAAGCCAGAGAGGAAGAGGATCTGGGAGGATGAAGGGGAGCAGGTCAGAGAAACCCTGCCCAGACGGACCCTTTGCTCCATCCTGGGCATCAGCGCCTGCTGTGGGGAGCCCCAGCCCCACTGTACTCACATTCCCGAAGGCCAGGAGTACCGAGTCGAAGTACAAGAGCATCCCAAAAAGGATGAAGAAGAGGCCGAAGCCGACCAGTCCCACGCCGATCCCTGGAGAGAATGGGAGGAGGGCTGGGAGGGCAGCTCAGGCATACGGCTCACCTTGGGCTGCGGGTGCTTCTCTTGAAACCTCCCTGGCCCGTTCCCTCCCAGAAGTGTGCTTTGGATTTTCTCCAAAGCTTAGAAACAGCCTTTCCACCTGCCCAAGCCTTGGAAAGACTGTCGGCTACCCCAAAAACTCCTCTGGGCTGCCGGATAAAGAATAAACTACCATGAAAAAACAAATGGGAAGGTTGTCTGTGGCGCTTTTGTGAACGGTGGCACGAAGGGTGTCGGTGCAGGCAGCCGATGGGGGAAGCTGGCGATGCTTTCCGGACGAGCCAGGCGCCTCCCCAGTTGCCGTTCCTGATGCAGACCCAGGGCAGAGGTTGAGGGCAAACCTGCCTCTGCAGGACCCCGGTGCTGGTCCCCCGCACTCAGCCCTGCCTAGTCCCCACGTCCCAGCAGGGCTCCCACCACGTCCCCCTGTCCCAGGACTGGGTTTGCCAATGCACCTTCTCCCTGCCCCGACAATCCCAGCCAGCAGCCTCCAACCCAGCCTCAGTGCTGTGGAGCATCCCCACGGCGCGCCCTGGTCCCACGGGGATGGGCATCGCCACCGGGACACGGCCACCCCATCCCGCCCGCCCGCTTACGCTGGAAGTCGGTCAGAGACACCATCTTGCCGGCGGCGGGGCTGGGTGAGGGCGGGCGCCTTTCGACGTGCCGTGACCCTTGGAAAGGCCTTTAGTCCCCACGTCATCCTGCAAATCATTAACGGCCCGGCAGCGCCTGCCCTGCGGTGGCAGCACCTCCTTTGGAGGGGACGTGGTGGCCGGGCATCGCCGCAGGGTGACATATAGAGGGGCTGGTGGCCAGAGGTCCCTGCCTGGTCCTGTCCTCCCTGGGAAGCGATCGCTTGGAGCAATCCCCAAAATAGGGGGATGCGCACGGCTGTGGCGTCCCTTGGGGTGTCTGAGTGGTCCCTGGGACACCGTGAGCTGGGAGGGACCCCTGCGTGGCATCGTCACCAGTGCACCGTGTGGGAAGGGATCGTCCCAGCTCACAGGCTGCCCTGGGGGAGAGGGGAGCTCTGGCACCCCCCGTGCTCCCACACAAGCCCCGGCCCCCACGGTTCGCTGCCCGGTGCAGGGCTGATGGCTCAGCCAGACCTGTGGCCGATGCAGGGTGCCACCCTGAGCCACCCACAGGGACCTCCGCACCCACGCCCCTTGAGAAAGCCCGCAGGGACCAGCTCCGCACACCAGCTGTTTACAAACCAGCCGCTTTCATGCCTTGGCTTTATACCACCTTGCCAGGTACAAACGCATTTCGTTGTTCCTCCTGGCTCTTGAGCAGCTAAAATAAACTCCATTTGGGAAAACAGACCCCCCCCAAAACAGGGAGAGGGAGGAGGAGGAGGTGCCACCAGCCCTGGAGTGAGCGATGGGCAAGGCAAGACCCTTCGTGAACGGTTGAAATGCTGCAGCCAGTCACCCGCCGCCTCTTCGGTCTAATATTAAAGCGTTATCTGAGGTCACCTCTAGACAAAAGACGCTGACACCTTGTTGTTTCTTAGATCCTTTTATTTCTCTAACACTAGCAAAAAAACCCAGAAAACAAATGCCTCCCTTCCCACCCTCCCCACTGCATAAATAGATTTCCTCCCGATGCAAATCTTTTCTCGGTTACAAGTCACTGGTATATGAAGTGTTATGAAAAATAATAACCAAAATAAAATTAAGAATTAAGTTGTTTTGTTTTGTTTTGTTTTTTAAAAAAACCCAAAATAACAACCACCGGGTTCCACAATAGGGCAGCCGTGGGGTCCCGGTGCACCGGGCTGCGCTCACACCTTGGCGAAGGCTCAGACCCGGCCGCTGCGGCACGACTGAGCCGGAGCTCACCGGTGGCTCTGGGCACACGGGGGTAGGAGCACCGGGATGCCCCATGTCCCCTCCAGTCCCCAAAGAGGGGAGGAATCGCTGCCTGTGGGTCCGTGTGCCCCCTCGGCTCCCTGCCGGGCAGCAGCCCAGCCCCTGCTGGGCCACAGCCGTGCACCGAGGTCCCCGGCCCGTCCCCGCAGCCGGTGTAAGTGGGGTCTGCCCCGGTTACACGAGCTGGGGAGCCCGCCCCGGCCGCCCCGCTCAGGGACAGGGAAATAAATGCATCATCTCTTAAAACTTACAGTCTCTTTATATTTTATTTTAAATAAATTTGCTTTTAATAAAAGCAGGAAAAATATATATATATATTTTAAATAGGTTTTTTTCTTTCTTTTTTTTTTTTTTTTTTTCTGATAAATTGGCAAAGAATCTGCTTCTGTAACTCATTGGCAGGGCTGGTGCCAACAACCCTGCGGAGAGAGAGCTTAGCACAAAACAGTACCTCCCAGAAAAGAAGAGAAAAACAAATATAGATATATATTATAAATGTATAATTTCCATAAAACATATATTAAGGCATGTAATAGCAAAATAAAGGGCCAGCTTTATGAGCTAAGAGGGCTGCGGGAGGCTCGGGAGCGGAGCGGGACTCGGGGCTCCTGGGGTCCTACAGTATTGCTAAGATGGGCTGCGCGGGGGGCGAAGGCGACACGGGCGGGGGGGGAACGTGGGGCAGGGGTCCCGGTGGGTGTCAGGATGAGGCCAGGAGGGAAATAGCTGCAGGGTGGACGGTGTCTAGCTCCTCACTCCATCCGCCTTGCCCGCCCCAGCCCCTGTGGGGGCAGCCCGAGCCATGACCTCGCGTGGGATTCCACTTTTCCAGGCAGAATCAGCTTTTTCCCTCCCTCCAGAAAGCTAAAGAAAAGGGTAAACTTGCTACAGGAAAGACAAACAAACTGAAGGGTCTGGAGTGCAATGGCAAGGTCACCGGGTGAGACGCGGTGCCAGATTTTCAGAGGGGCCGAGACGGAGGTGACGGCGGGATGGGGGGACAGCCAGGCTGCTGCTCCCCACACCGAGGACGAGCCCAGCTGCTGCTGCTGCTGCCTGGCCCCAAGCCCCTTCCCCTTCTCGTCACCGTCCCCATCCACCACAAAGAGATCCCTGCTGAGCTCACGGCTTCGCCGTCCCACCTCACACCCCACCTTCCCCGCACGGCTCCTCTGCTCCCACGCTACGTCCCCATCCCTACCCAGACCTCCTGCCCCGTGCCAGCGGCGCACCGGTGCCCCAGGCAGCCCTTGTACCACCCTGACCCCGAGCACAGCGCTCCCCCGGGCACCTCCGTGCCCCTCTCGGTCCCACCTCCATCCGTCCTCTCACCAACACAGCTCCTTCTTCCTCTTGCTGAGCCACCAGCACGAGGAGCGACGGGACAGGCCAGGCTCTGCCGGCGACCACCCCCAGCCAGACGGATGCTAAAAGCACGTTGAGGGCTCAGGGAGGGGAAGAGGCACCCGAGGAGCAAAGACGGAGCATCCAGGTCCAGTGTAAGGTGGAAGCACCATCCATGGTGGGGAATGGCTGGGCTCCACCCAGAAGAGCCCCTTTGCAGACCTTTGGGAGACCAACACATCAGCCCGGGGGGTCCTACGCTCCCCCAGGGCTGCTCCAGCAGGGAGACGGCCGCTGTGCCAGTGGCTGCTGCTGCAGACGCCCCTGCCCGGCCGTCCATGCAGGCCTGATGCTCAGGACACTGCAGATCTGTCCCCACGCCAGCTGGCAGCCGGGGGGGGCTCCTCGGGGACCACGATCCAGTGGACAACCTCCCTGCGCCTGCACGTCTCCTCTGGGATAGGGCAGAGCAGCTGCATCTCCCCGCTCGGCCATGCCGGGTGGTCTCGCCGTCGGCGGGGGGGAAGGGGGTCCGGAAGAACCGAAAACGATGGCGAGAGGTTCGGTGTCATGTCGGGGCGCTAAAACGTGGCCCCATGGAATTTGATGGAGCCAGCAGCAGCCAGGGCTTGAGCTGGAGGGAGAGGAGAGCAGGGCTGAGCTACATGTGGGGCAGCCGGTGGTGGGGCAGCCCCTGTGCCCACCCCACAGCCCCCTCTCCTGCCGTGCTCAGTGGAAAACCTAGCACAGATTTGACTCTATGACCCCAGCTCCCTGTGGAGGAATCTCCAACCAAGCAGGGGGACGCTGCGTCCCCCCCGAGTTTGCAGCCACCAACGCAGAGGTGCCAGGGCAGGCATCCCCCAGAGCCTGGCCTGAAGCCCACCCCCTCCCTGCTCATGCTGGCGTCCCTGGCTGAGCCAGCCTGGGGGCTTTGCCTTGGAGGACACTTGCGCTTGGTCCATGGGAGGAGACGAGGCTGACGTGGCTCGGGAGACGTTAGCTGGAGCAAGCAGCGATGGATGGATGCCGGGCGCAGAAGAGGCACCCCCCGCCCGGGCCCCCCAGGATGGAGAGAGGATGGGATGAAGTAGGAGAGAAGAAGTGCTTACTTCATGGCTCAGACACGCATAAAATGGCTGTTGTCGGCGACCCGGGATGTTTCAGACGAGAGGGGGTTGGTCGGTGGAGTCGGGGAGGCTGGGGAGGTGGGAGGGCTTGGGGTAGCGCATTGAGCTGGAAACAAGAAATGGGAGAAGGGCGTGAAGAACACAAGCTGCCGGCGAGGGGGGAGGAGGCGACCCAGCGAGCGGTTAGCAGAGGGGAAGAAACGGAGAGGAAGGAAGGAAGGAAGAAGGAAGGAAGGAAGGGGACGAAGTAAGCGTGGTCAGGACGAAACAGCCACAGCGGCGCCCGGCCGCGGCGCGCGCACACGTGAGCTCCCCGCAGCTCTCCTCATGGACAAGGCACGGCGTGCCGACCGCGTGCCGAAACCTGGGCCCGGCCGAAGCGGCGGCTCCATCCCACGATGCTCAACGCTGCCGCAGGGGACGGCAGCTCTGGGCACCGCGGGCAGGGTCCTGGCAGCTGCCGGCATCACCAGGCTGGCTCTCCCGCTGCACAGGGATGCCCTGCCCCAAGACTGATGCATCCCACTCTCCTGCCCATATTGGCCCCTTGCTCTTGCTGCCTGTCCGCCCCATCAACCAGTCCTGCATCCCACCCACCTGGTTTATCCTGCCCTCACCCCTCCTGCCCGCTCACACTACCTGCCGTCCGCTCTCCCGCAGGGCTGGCAGGCTCCGACCCTCCGTGCCCACCCCCCATGCCTTACCCGAGAGCATGCGGCCCCGGCGGGAGGCTTCGGCAGCCAGCGCACACGAGATCTCGATCCTCTTCTCTTGCTCCTGCAGCTGGGTCTCGGGGTCCTGGGGGGTGTCCACCTCCCCCTCGCCCAGGGGGATGACATTCTGCAGGCTGCGCAGAGCACCCGGCATCAGCACCCAGGCCTGGCCTCGACGGGACAGACCCCACAGGGAAGGGGTGCAGACAGGGGGAGGGGTGCACCCCAGGATGGCTGGTGTTGGCGTGGGCACCGCAGCCTCACCTGGATTTGGCAATGAGGGTCTTGATCCGTTCCACCTTCTTCTGCTTCTCCTTCATCTCCTCGGGGCTGAGTGGCGTATCGGGCTCCAGTTCAACGTATCGCTCAGGGATGAGGACTTTGTCTGGAGTGGAGAGCTGGGCACAGAGGCAAAAGCTGAGCTGAGCACCAGCACTGGGGACCCATCCCCACTTAGGCACCCACTTGCCCCCAACACCCGCCTGAGCAAGGGAAGCCCATGGCCGGGCACAGGCAGTGGCTGCAGGATCCTGACCGATGCAGGAGGATGGATTGCCCTCCCCCTGGTGCAGGATGTGGAGGGAGGGATGCCCCGTGCCCAGGCTGTCCCAGGAGAAGTCCCTCCTCACCTCCTTGTTGATGTCCACGTCGTAGTGCTGCGGCTCCAGCTCCATCTTGCGCAGCCGGGCGATCTCCTCCTGCGGCGTCTCGTAGACCTTGCTGGGGTCGTCGGAGCGCAGCGCTGCCTCCAGGTCGGAGATGTCCACCTCATGGATGCTGCGGTGCCGGCGCACCTGCAAGGGACCCCAACTCTGTTGAACTCCCCCCCCTTGGGATGGCACAACGTCGCCTGACCCAGCCCCCAGCCCCTTCCCCAGCCCCCAGTGTCCCCTCTGCTCCATCAGGGACCTCAGGCACTCTGCAAAGCAAAGGCAGGTTCGCCCCAGCCCCGCAGCCGGTGCAGGGACTCACCACCTTGTAGGAGGTGGGTGCCTTGGTGCTGGGGGTCTCGGGCTGCTGGCTGCCGGGGAGCTGCAGGCTGCGCCGCTTCTCCTTCATCGAGCCGCTCTGGTGGCGCTTCATGCGGTCGATCTGCTCCTCCACGCTCATCTTCACCTTCGTCTCGTTGGCGAACACCGCGCTCTTCGGTCTCTCCTGGGGAGAGCCCAGCCCCACGGTCACGCACCCCCTGCCTGCAGCAGGGTCCAGCCCCATCCACCCAGGGCCACAACCCTCTGGAACGGGGCTGCTCAACCCGTTCCCGGCGTGCGGGGAAGGCGCTGAAATAGCCCGCTGGGTCCCAAGGAGCTGGATGCTGACATGTGGAGCCATCCAGGGATGGGCTCCCCTAGGGGCTGCCCCAGCCCCCGCTTTGCTAGCCCAGCCCCCAGCCCCTCGCTGCAAGCCCTACCCGAGAGCCGAGCCCGTTGGCCATGCCGCCGGTGCTTCTCCTTGGCACGCCGGCTGCAGGCACCGCCTCCTCCTCTGCTGGAGACTTGGTCCTGGGGGGCACGATGCCCACTACGAAGCAAACCGAAACACCCGGCTGAACCACCCCCGGGGACCAAGGGCAGGGTCCCCAGCAAGGCGCCGTGTGCCCCTGGCAAGCACAGGGAGCCCACTGGAGTGGGACTCCCTGGCCCCGGTGCCGTACCCTTGTTGAGAGCCGCTTGCTTCTCTGCCTCCTGCTCCTGCCGGCTCTGCGGGAGCCCCTCGGCCGAGGGTCCGGGGGGGCCTGGTCGCTGCACTTCTTTCTTGCTCTGCTCAAAGCTTGGCTTGGGCTGCGGGAGGGAAGCAGGTGCCTGGTGAGCCCCGGTCCTGCCTGGGGACCATGCGCTCTGCCTGGGGACAGACCGGCTGCTCTCCGCAGCCATGGGGTGACGTACAGCTTGCAGACACACTCCTGGGAGTGGACAGACACACAGACACCAGCCAGGCAGTACCAGCATACCCCAAACGTGAGGGGAGAGGGGCTGACAGGGCTCTGGAGCTCTTGCCCCTGCTATGCCCCGGGCTGTCAGGGCTGGGCACCGTTCGCTGTCCCCGTAGGACAGGCTGCTGCGTGGGAAAAGCTTCCTGCGGGGGTGATGATCCTGCACCCGTGAGCTCCAGGACAGACAGACAGACCCTGGCTCTGCGCTGAGCTCCAGCAAGATCCCGTGCCCACGGGAGGAGATGGGGTCCCACAGGGGCCGAAGCTGGGACAGGCACCGTGCAGCAGCAGAGAGCGAGCAAAGGGCCATTTTGGGGGTCTTTCCCCTCTTGCATCTCACTGGAATGGCCTGTCCAGAGCCCGTGCACCAGCGCTGATGTGACGGAGTGGTACGGCAACGGGCCAAGGAGCCCAGCGTGTCCCCCTTCAACCATCCTCTACATGGAGGCGACACATCCTGACACCCCTTCCACCCCGTGGAGCAGCACGCAGCCACGACTGTGCTACCCGGCAGCTGCGTGGCTGCTGGAGGTGCCACTTGTGCTTGCAGTGGGGTCCGTAACCCTTCCCACCTCAGCACTGGCCGCTGCTTTGCCGTGCCAGCCCCTGCGTGCACACATCGTGACCCCCCCGGTGGCAAGGACACCCGTGTCTCCTGGTGTCCCTTCCCCCCGGTGGGAGCACAGCCGAGGCATCACAAGGAATTCCCAAATCTGGGTTTGCCCTGGGTGGGCAGGAGTTGGGAGCCGTCCCCCCCCATCAGCAGAGCTTGCCAGTATTGCGTGGCGGGGAGCGGTGCCGCAGAAGGACAGCGAGAGAGGCGAGGACAGAGGAAAGCAGAGGGGCTGATACCGGGGGGGGGCTGCAGCAGCTTGAGGGACTGCCCAGGAGGAGCCAGTCCCTGTCCTGAGTGAGAGCACTGGGTGCTGCGTGTGGGTACAGGGGACCTGGTGGGGACAGGGAGGCCACTGAGAGGCTGCTGTAAGGGACACTGCCCATTACTCCCCTTGGAGAGGGCAGGCACGAGCCACACGCTGCTGGCCCCTAGCCAAGTGCCACCTCTACGCTGTCCCTGTCCCCCCCTGCCAGGGCAGAGGGTGGGCAACCCCATCGCCTGCCTCATCCCAGCCCTTGCCAAGCCGATGTCTCGGGGAGGAAGAGGCGGGGGCCGCTGCTGCGGGGCTGCTCTGGAGAGGTTTCGGTACCTGTCCCCTCTTCGCCTCGCCGCCTTGCTGCCAGGAAGGGGAGGTGGGGTACGGCCAGAGGCGGCTCTCGCCGGGGAGCGGAGGAACGGTCGGAGGAGACTCCAGGGGTACGTAGGACTTGGGGAGGGGAGGTCGAGGCGGGCCTGGTTCCTGGGGTGGAGAGGAGCGTGAGGCGTGAGAGCAGAGACACTGAGAGCCGGGAAGGAAGAGAGAGTTAGAAAAAGATCAAGGCAACACACAGTGGAAGAGTCGAGCCGAGGACAGGAGGAGGGAGAGCAGCCGGCCGCCGCTCCCCAGGGCTCCCTGGTCTCTGTGTCCCCACGCAGAGAGGGGGACAGTGCTTCCCACCTCCCGTGCTGCCCTCGCTGCTACACATCTCCAGGGCAGCAGGACCAGGCAGGGCTTGGGGGTGAGGAGCTCCCGAGCTCAGGGCTGGCAGCCCCAAGGAGACATTGGCATCGCCTCTGTGCAGCCAAGGCAGGGTTGGGGAGTCCCCAGATTCCACCCTAAACTTCACGTGGACTAGAGACGCCCCAGCTCACTCACCTCGCCAGGTCCTGGCTTGGTGGGCGAGCTCTGGGAGCCGGAGACGAGGGAGAAGGGGCTGAGGGGGCTGGTGAGGCTGGCCGAGCTCAGGGGGCTGGCAGGGCTGTTGGAGCTGTATGTCCCCGAGGGGCCGATGGCCACTGCAGAGAAAATCAGAAATAAGCTTGTGCATCAGGGCCTCCATCTCCCCGAGGGGGTGCTGCCGCCTGCATCAGGGCAGCACAGGCACCGGGGATGTCCCAGGCTGCGGTGCAAGGGCAGGGACGGAGCCCGCTCACCTCTGTGCTTGGCAGTGTCCGTGCCACGGGACGGGTTGTTCTTCCTCAGCCCCTCCATCACATCCTGGATCCGCCAGATCTCCTTCTGGATCTGCCGGTTGAGCATTTCATTCTGGAGGGGAGAAAAGGCAGCGGTTGGGGGGGCTCCCGCTGCTGCCAGCCCTGCTGCACCCCAGCCCCGAACCGAGCCGTGGGACCCGTGGGCGTTCAGCTGAGGCGGACGCAGCCCAGGGGGGTCTGAGCCATCATGGCCATGGCTTGTCTTCTGCCAAGAGCCATCTCTCTGCTCCCCCAGATACCCGCTGTAGGCTGGGGGGGAGCTGACGGAGCCCCAGCAGCACAGGGAACACTGGGCTGCGCCCCTCGATGGCACCCAGGTGCCCACGGTCCCTCAGCCCCTCTGCTCTTGCCTGTGGCCAAAGCTGGACATGGAGGGCTTGAGCGTGGAGCAGCCACTTGCAAATCAGCTTTTTGGGGGGAACAGAGGGCTGAAGGAACCCCGGGGGGATCCACCTCCATGGGGGTGGCAGGGGGACGCTGGGGCTGGTGCCACTCACCTGGATGTCCAGGTTCAGCTGCTCCCAGAGGTCGTCGTGCATGGCTGACACCTCACTCTCCAGGCTCTCATACTCAGCGGTGCTATTTGCCAAGGCCTGGGGGAGGAAAAGCGGGTGGGTCAGGGGTTCTTCGGCAGGTTTCTGCCCCGGCTGGAAGCAGCACCGCATGGGAGCACCCAGGAAAGCGCAAGGATGGTGCACCCAACGCAACCCACACCAGGGAGGGGATGGCAGCAGCAGGAGGGGTAACAACTCTGCCGTGCCCCAGCCAGGCTGTGCCCGTGAGAATTCCTGGTGCCGATGGCACACCGGGCACAGCAGCGCAGGGGAGCCAGAGGTGGAAGCAGGAGCTGAGACGGCTCCAGGCACGTGTGCCAGCTCAGCACCACGAGGGTTAATTCACTTTGTCCCCAGTGAGGGACTTCGGCTTGTCTGGGATCCCAGCCAGCCGAGGGGATTTCCCTTCTGGTTTGTTTTTGGTTTTTTTTTAACAGGAAAGGAAAAAAGGGATCACGGCGGGTGGGGGAGACAGTCCCACAGCCAGGGACCACAGCGGAGGGGCAGCCCGTTACCGTGCTGGCCTGCGACAGCTCCACACGGATATTGATGAGCTGGTTCTGGAGTGATTCCTTCTTGTGCAGCAGCTTCTCTGGGTAGGCGGGCTGGCTCCCGAACATCTCCAGCTCCTGGTGCGTCCCCATCAGGGCACTCTCCAGGCTCTCCTGGGTGGGGACAGGAGGGAGATTCAGCCTTGAGAGCCCGGCTGGTGCAGGAGCTAGTCCCTGCCCTTAACAGGCCATTAGCACACGGGGAGTCCTGGGACTGTGGCATCTCCCCCAGCTCAGAAACGTCCCCGCTAAGCTGTCCCCAGGAGAGCAGGACATGTCACCTCCTCGCCACAAAGGTGTTGCCTGGGGCACGGCCATTGCCACGCAGCCAGGTTTGTCCCTGGGTGGCCGGTGGAGCTGCCCACCACGTACCTTCTCTGCTCGGAGCTGCTGCACCAGCCTCTCCTGCTCCCGCAGCACCTTGTTCTGCTCACAGAGCTTCCCCAGCAGCTTCTGTCCCCGGGAGGAAAAGAGAAAGGGAGGAGAGGATGAGAGCTCAGCGATGGGGTGCACAGGGTGCACCCATGCACACGGCTCCAGGCTCAGCCAGGAGATGGGGTGCAGCCGGGACGTGACCCATGGGGTTGGTTTGGTAGGACGACGCGTGGTCCTGGGGAGGGTTTCCAGCCCTCTGCTTTCACTGCGGGGACTTCAGCCCCAGCCAGGGTGACACAGGCCAAATCTGGACATGGGGCAAGACCAAGCAGCTAAGCTTGGCGGAGGATTTAGTCCCCAGGCTGCACACACCACACTTGGGGCAGCACCAGGTCCCACCCTGGCTGTCCGGGAGCTCGATGGGAATAGCAGACCTGCTGCGAGGGACAGGGACAACAGCGTGGGGCAGAGGGGGGACACGCAGTACGGACTTTTGCTCTTACATCGGTGTCCTGCTCGCTTATCTTGTAGGCGTGCAGCGTCTCCCTGTAGGCATCCGGGAAAGGTGTCACCTGGAAGGAAAGCGTGGGGTAAGCCTGGCTCTGGGAGCCCCTGGGGAAGGTGAGGCAGCTCCCAGACCCTCTTCCCCAACACCACGAGCGAGAGGTGAGAGCCAAGACTCCGGAGGCGACGGGTGCTCCCCACAGCCAGCACGGCCAGGCAGATGCTGGCATCGGTCGGGAGGCAGCGGGCGCTGCAGGCAGTGGGATGTCGGTGCTGGAGCTCTCGTCCTGGCCCTGCCCGGTGGCTCAGATGAAGGCACAACCTCCCTCCCGGTTCCCAGCCCTGGTGCCCATCAGGCTGGGTGAGCCACAGGAATTAGCCAGAGACAACTTTGCCACAGGATGCCAAGAGCTGAGTTAAAGAGATGCCTCGTGAACTGCCTGAACTGCCACCATTTCACAGGCAGGGAGACAAAGGCAGAAAGATTAAGCTGTAATCCCACTTAGCAGAGTGGAAACACCTACAAATCAGCAGCTGCATCAGGGCCTGTTTACCATCCGGCTTCTCTGTGAGTCATTTTCCTTTCCTGGAAATCTAAATTACTAATGGGACCTCAACAATTAAATGCCTCCGAGATCTCCAGATGAAAGGCGTCAGATAGGAAGAAGGGGATCATTATTGCTAGAAAGCAAGACGCTACTTTAGAGACGTTTCAAACTATAGACCGATGCAAATAGAGCTGAACCTGGGAAATGCCCAGCACTGCTGGAGGCAGAGCCCGGAGGATGGGAATGCTGCTGCCTCCAGGCAGGGAGCTGGGCCAGTGAGAGCATCTCAGCGGCTCCAGCTTCGCCCTCCAGCACGTTCCAGCTCCCTGCGCACAGCAGATGGAAACAGGCACCTTCCCCTCGTCGGAAAACCACAGCGATGGCCCGGCCGCTGCAGGCTCACACAGCCAGGAGATGCCCTGGGCAGCGTGGCAGGGCTCCACGGCCCCTCTGCCCGGGGCTGGCAGCACGATGGGCTGCGGGTCGCAGTGACCCGGAGACACGTTCCCAGGGGATGGGACCTGCCTGCGCTTGGAGCTGCGGCCCAACATCAGCAGGGACATCCCGATGCTTTGGCAGCCCTCTCTGGGCTGGGGAACAGAATGAGCCAGAGCCTCAAGGGGCTGTTTTGTCTCCCTGTTACAGGAGTTATCGCTTTGGTTTAAGCGCCTTTGGGCTGGATCCCTGTCTTTGAGCCGTCCCACACCTTCTCCGCGCCTCATCAACACGCAACGGCAAACACAGGGCGAGAAAAACACCCGCATCCAGCCCAAACGAGGACGAGAGTTCAGGACCGCTGCGTCCCCACCTTGTGCTCTCAGCACAAGGATTTACCGGGTTTTAATGGCTCATGGATGGATTAGCGAAGCCTGTGATGGACTAGCAGGTCCCCGAGAGCGTGATGTGCCGGAGCTGCATGGATGCTGGAGCCTGCATGAGTGGAAATGGCAGGAGGTGACCTCAGCGATGGAGCGTGGGGCGGCTGGCGTGGCTACCATGCACGAGCCATGCACGGCCCGGCGGCCGGAGGCTTACTTGCATGTAGAGCTGAGCCCTAGGGGAGGAGGTCTCCACCATCCTGTTCACCATACTGATCAGGGTTTCGCTCTCGCTCATCTGCGGCAGACAGGGAAGGAAAGTTCAGGAGTCAGCGGAGACGTGCTCGCGTGCTGCGGTGCTCGGGTGCCGTCGGAGCAGCGAGGTGGCTCAGTCCAGGAGCCCTCGGGGGGGGGGGGGGGAGGTGGCATCGGGCTTGAAGATGCCACCTCCAAGAGATGTCCCAGAGGCTCGAGCCACATGGGGACGGCTGCCCCGGGGGGGGCTGCTGCTCCGTTTTGCGCACTCAAGAGCGTCCTGGGCTGGTTGCACGCCCCGAAACCTTTGTTGAGGGGAAAAACACAGATAAAACCAGCTCCGAGCTGGGCGGCAGCAAACTGCACACACAGACACAAGCTCGCACAGAGATGCCCACGGCTGCAGCACACAGTGTGGTCCCAGCAGACAGACAGAGGGGCCCCTGACAAATGGCTCGGCGCCCTGCCCTTGTGGCAGAGCCAGGGCCGGGGTGGCCCCGCTCAAGGCGCAGACGATCTCCGGGCACAGGGGAAGGTGATTGAAGCCTGGCGTTGGGGACAGCAGCGTCCCCCTCTCCAGTCCAGCAGCCTCCAGCAGCGGAGCTGGGTGGCAAGGGGGTGCTCCCGGCGAGACGGCACATCGCGGCCGCGCTGCCGGCCAGGGCAAGGATGCGAAGGTGTTCGGCATGCCGGTACCTCCCCTGAGCCGCGGCCGGCCGGCAGCGCTGCCCTGAGCTGTGCCGAGCCCTCCCGCACTCCACCCAGCCCGTCCAGAGGAGCGGGACAGACCCCAGCCCCGGGGTCCGTTCACAGCCCTGCACCCCAGAGCGTTTTGGGGCTCTCGGTGCATTGCAGCCAGGGCACGCAGCCAGCGCTGGCCGCAGGGTCCCTCAGTGCTGCGTGGCGGAGCCGCTCGAATCACCGCTGCCTTTGCCTGCAGAAGGACGGCAGGAGCCCGCAGCCCAGAGCGGACGATGCACGGGAAGCTCCTTGCACCCCGCACCCAGGGCCCTCGAGGTCCAAGGGGTGATGGCAATTTAAGCACAAAGCAGGGACCAAACGCTGACCCGGGAGGGCAGGTCAGCAAGGTGGGGTGCAGCTGAGGGAGCCATCCCTGCGACTGGACAAGCAAGGAGAGAGAAAATGAAGGAGCAAGCCGTTTGAAAAAGAGATACTTGACAGCGTCACTCCAAATTAGCGTCTCCAGAGGTCAGCAGGAGAGGAGGAGGAGACGCAAAGCCTTTTTAGGGAGTGTTTTAAAGAGCCTCGGAGAGCGAGCGTTGCTGCCGATGGCTGTGAAATAATCCAGAGAGCTTTTATTGCAGCGAGTGCTCCTGCCTGTCCTTGGCTCTGCTCCAAGGCAGACACAGATCTTGGCGATTACTGCACCGATGGAGATTTGCAGACTAATGAGATTGTCTCTGGAGCAGCTCCCTTAGTGCAAGCCTGGCTTTTGCAGGCGAGCGCCTGGGCCACGGCACCGGCCAACAGCTCCTGTCTCCAGCTTGGACTTCAGCCAGTGACTGCAGTTCCCACCCCACCAGTCCCGGGGTGTCTCTCGCAGCCAGATTGCCCCCACCCCTCTCCTGGGATGAAGTCAGATCACAGCTTTCCTCCAAACACCCCCCTGGCATGCAAAAACCTGAGAGTTGCTCCTTTGGTATTGGTCCCGGCAGGCGCCTCACGCCCACCCTGCACCAAGCCTCTCGCCTTCCAGGAGGAACAGGGCCAGCGTGTCACCAAAACCACCTCGCACCCATCCAGCTCCCCATGGCTTGCCCAGTCACCCCCCCCCACATCGGGGTACCAGCCCAGGGACCCCTGCAGGAGCCCAGCTCGCACCACTGCTGGGTGTGGGGACATGCCATCCAGCGTGGCCACGCTGGCACCGTGCACCACCCCGAGCCAGCACGGTGTAGACCGACCTGGGGAGGGTTTTGGAGCCGGCTGCCTCCCCTGCACCCCAGGGGCAGCTCCCCGAGGCCCCAGGTACATGGGAAGCTGCCCCAGCTCCCCTCCAGGACGCCCCCCCCCCCGCCACCGGCTCCAGCCCACCACACAGAAGGCACTGTCAGGGGGATTTTTCTGCCAAGCAATGAGGGACCCTACGGACGGGAGGGATGGAAGAAGCAAACCAAAGACAACTCGTGCTGCTTGAATGCCAAGAAGGGTGAGGATGGCTGTTAGAGGAAGAGATGCTGCGCTGGGAGGGAAGAGGATGCCGCTGGGGACAGGGCACACGGGGATGTAAGCAGCGTGAGGCTTGCAGCCAGCTCTGCCTACCTGCTGGTCCAAATACTCTAGGTTTCTTTGCAACTGAAGGTCTAAAAGTTCATCCTACCAGGAGCCAGCAGGCATGCGGCAAGAAACGAACACACAAAACATATAAAAGAAGAAGCAAAGCGGTTAGGTGAAGGCTACGGAAATGTGAAGCCCTCTCAGCCGGGGAAGCGAGGCACCTCCCTGGCACAGAGCTGGGAGAGCTGCCGTGGATGTGTCCTGCGGGAGATCCGCTCTCCTCCCGGCTCTCCCTCCCGGCTACCGGTGCCTCAGAAGAGGCACGGCCCTTTCCCTGCGTCTCCGGCTAGCGAGGATGGATGGCAGCATGGGTGGCTTATGGTAACTCGTGCTTCTCCTTCCTCCAATGGCCAGGCCTGCCCCACAGTTTGGGGACCGTGCTCTGCAGGGGGGGGACCTCCTGGTCTAACCCCTCCAGCTCCAGCCCCTCAGCGCTCCGAGGGGAAACACGACGCAGGATGAAGCAGCAGCTGTAGCCAGATGTGAGGAAGCAAGAGGGGGAGAGGTGCAGGGTGCACGCCAGCCTCAGCCAGGGACCACCCTGGGGGTGACGAGCCCAGCCCAGCATCGCAGGGCTTACGGCGGGGTCCGAGGGTGTCCCACTGTCCCCTCGACCAGGGGAGGGACCGGGGGCCTTTCCACAAGGATTTCCTTCTGGTATGGCCGGGAGGGACCAGAGACACCAGTAAAAGGACCTGTGGTCCTGACCTGCCCCAGAGCATCCCAGCTCTGACCCACAAAGCTGCCCCTGGAGCGGAGCGGTTCCTCCTCGGCTGTCTGAGCACGGAGCCCCCCGCGCTGGCCCACCTCCCCGGGGGACTCTGCGCACCCCGGTCTGCCGGGGCTCACCCCCCCCCCCGGTGCCATCAGCGTACATACCATTTTGTCATGGACGGTGGGGGATGCCGGGTAGTGGTACGGATACATTCCCGCAGGGACGGGCCGTCTGTCACCCAGATAGTCATACTGAGAAGAGAGGAGTGCCCCCCGCCCCAAAACCAGAGACACATGAGAGGTGTGCGAGAGGCCAGAAAAGACATGCAAGGGCAGACCCCAGCCCCGCTTTGGGGCACGCAGCAGCGAGACAGGGACACCAGGGCTCCCTGCTCAGGAGCACATCACTCGTGGTGGCCCTGAGGACCCCCAGGCTCCCATCCCATCCCCTCCTGCCCCATTTCTCCAGGCTTGCAGCAGCGCAGCAGCAGCCAGGAGGGAACAACCGCAACCTGGGCAGTTTTGCAGGACAGCAAGGGGGGACCTAAAGCCATCAGCTTCTGCAAGCCACGGACTTGGAGGCATTTTGAGGCCAGGCTGTGCATGCGGAGGGGACAAGCTGTGCTGCAGCATCCCTGCCCTGACGTCCCTGGCGAGGGTGCCCCTCCAACCCTGAGCACGCCGAGCGCCGAGGGGCATTTACCTTTGGAGAACTGATGGATCGCCTCATCATGAAGGTGGCAGGGTCGGCGTAAATCTCCTCTCCCCGGGGCGGCAGCCGCTCGAAGCGGGCGCTGGGCGAGCGGACCGGGGAGTACACCCGCGGCTGGCTGTAGGAGCCCTGGCTGGGCGAGCGGGGCACGGAGCGGGAGCGGGGCTGCAGTGACATCCGTCGCAGAGAGCCCGAGGCTGCATCCACCTCGTCCAAGTAGGTCGGCTGCCTCCCAGGAGCAGGCAGCCAGAGCGGGACGTCTTGCCGGCCAAAACTGGGGTGCTCCTTCCAGTCGTGGAGCTGGTAGGTACCCCCGTTGCGGAAGGAATGCCGCTTGTCCTCCAGCGCCCAGGGCGGGCTCACCCGCTCGTAGGCGGGCATGGAGCAGATGCTGTCGGGGCGCACCCCGGGTGGGTAGTACTGGTAGTCCTCGGGGTACTGGGGCGAGTAGGGGGAATAGTAGTCGGGCACCCGGCGAGACACGGGGTAAAATCTGGTGGGGCTGGAGAAGGCGGGGGGGGAAAGAGAGCTGTGAGAGCCAGGCTAGTGGTGAGGCAGCCTTCTTCCCAAAGCTGGCAACCCTCCTCCCAGGGACCCCATGGTGGCCTCCCCTCCAAAATCCACCCTGCTCGGCTTTTTGGGACGTCCCACGCACAGCTCAGAGCTGGCGCATGGGCGCAGCCCAGAAAGGAGATTTTCCGACCCCAGGAGGGGAGAAAGCAGATAGGAAGGGGAAAAACATTCCCAGAGCATCACTTGAAGGGCAGCCCTGGAGAAAAGAAGCAGAACCCCGCTTTGGTCCCCCAGCAGCGCGCCCCCCCCCCCCCCCCCCCGCAGCCCTCACCTCCGCAGCTCCTCGGGGGGCACGGCCCCCCGGCGCGAGTTCACCCACTGCTGCAGCTGCGTCATCGAGCTCTTGCGCTGCGCGATCTTCTCGGGGTTGGTGCGGGGGACGAAGCCCCGGCGGTGGGTCACGCTCTCCCCATCGGGCGGGGGGTACGCGGTGCTGCCGGGGCGGCTGGGCGAGGAGTACGGCCAGCCGTTGGGCTGGGGTGGCCGCTCCACGCTCCCTGGTACCCGGGGACCCTCGGGGTAAGGGCTGCCGGGCTCCGAGGGCATCTCCTGCCCAGTGATACCGTTGGCTTTGGCCAAGGGCTCCTTCTTGCTCTCTGTCCTCTCCGACTTCCTCTCGATCTTCTCCGAGCCCCGGCCGTCGCCTTCCCCTCGGGTCTTGGCGTCGGGGTCAGCTTTGGGGTGCTCACGGTGGGCGGCGTTGCAGTGGTGGTGGTGGTGTTTGCTGGGGGGGATGTTCTCAGAGTCTGGCTTCTCGTGCCTGGGGGGGTGCCGAGACAGAAGAGAGGGTTACCTTCCCTTCGCAATGCCCCTCGGGTGGCTGGTAATGCCCTGGCCCTCCCTCAGCCTTTTGGGGCCAATGCTCCCTCAACTCCGTTCTCCAGAGGGACCCTCACGCTCCCAGAAGGTCCCTGGCCACAACACACAGCTCCTCTGCCCCACCTCCAAGAGACCAGGGGAGAGGGGTGGCACGGGGAGACGGTGGGTGCTGACCTCTGCGTCGGAGGGATCTGCACCCGGGCGGCTTCGCCCATGGCTTGGATCCAGGACTCCTGCTCCTCCGTGTTCTCGGCGCTGAAGAAGTAGGTCCGGATGCCAGCGTGCTCGGCCTGAGGAGACAGGGACTGCTCGTTACTCGCCGGCATCTCCTCCATCCAGCACACCGTCACCTGCAGGGAGGCACAGAAGTGGGAGAGAGACAGACAGGAGGGTGAGAGCTCCGTTTCCACCCCGGCACGAGGTCCTGCCACCGCAGGAGAAGCCAGGCGCGAGTCCTTCCCCTCCCTGCCCGAGCCTCGTGGCCAGGTACATCTCCGGCAGCACCGAGCAGGAGGAAGGCTCTGCAGGCAGAGCCAGTGCCAGCCCTTGTCCCCTCACAGGGGATCCCCTAGGGTCACGAGTCCCTCATGGTCCCTCCCAGTGATGCTGGGGATCAGCCCTCCCCAGGGCCCCCCACCAGAGGAGCAGCACCCTGGTGCAGAGGTCGCTGCACCCCAGCATCAAGCAGGTCCCCGTGGGGTGCACAGGGCTGGCCAAGGGTCCACGTCCCAGCGAGAGCGGCAGCGTTGGGTGGAGCATTATCATTCATGCAGGGTTAGGGGGAAGGTGGCTTCTTGGCCCAGACAACATTTTGAGGGGAAAAAGGTTCGCTTTTGGTCCAAGATGTCGGTGTGCACTCTCCACCTGGAAGGTGCTGGAAGGCAGGTCTGGCTGGTTAGGGCCTTTTTCAAGCTTCCACCTTCCCCCTCTGTGGACAGGGACGGGAGGCAGCGAGGAGGAAGAAAAGGGAGAAAGCAGGAGGTTTTTTCCCCCCTGAAAGACATTCAGGGCTCAGTATCTTTAAAAAAAAATAAAGAAAACCAAAATAAAATAAAAATTGGGGGTCTGATTAAAACCCTCCCTCGTGTTTCCCCTTCCCCAGAGCATGCAGCCACCGTGCCCAGCCGTGGGGTCACCTCCTGCAACCCCCTGGCCTCTAAAAGCTCCGCGGCCCGAGCGAAAGATCAAACCCTGGATTAGTGTGAGCGGGGTGAGCGGAGCATGCCGGCAAGCCTGCGGGTCCCTCACCCTCCTGCATGCATCAGAAACACAAGAAGGTACTACCTAGGTGGTGGCTGGGTGCTGGCGTGGTGGATGGGCACGAAGAGAGACCTCCTGTCCGGGGATCCTCGCCCGCAGAGAGAGGAGGAAACACAAACACGGGGTGAAGCTGCAGCGTGGCAGGAGCACGGGGGCTGCGGCACAGACCTCTCCCAGCCGTCGGGACCCTCTCTACCCTTCTCTGAACAAAAGCCACCCTCCAAAACCCTCGTGTGCGTGCAGAGGCAAAGGCAGGCAGGCGCCTGCAGAGCTCAGTTTGTGGGCAGCAGCTTGGCAAGGCTCTTTCCCCACCGGTGTCACAAGCCAAGAGATGTTTTGGCACTTCCAGGTCACTTCTCTGCCCTCACCTGCAGAAGCCGCAGGCAGAGACCTCTCGCCAGCTGCCAGCGCTGGCACGGGCACATGGGGGAGAACCCACGTGTGGCTCCTCACCACTGCTGCTACTTGCCACGCTCGCCCCTAAACCGTGCTCAGCTGCAGCTTAAATGCAGGTTTAAGGGAGGGCAGCTACAAAAATCCATCCCTCAGCTTGGAAAACCCCCTCCGCGGCGCCCTGCGGGGCCCACGGGCAGCAGCTCCTGCCACGCTCACGGGCAGGAAGGGGCACGCTGGGTTTTTGCACAAGTGTGCAGGAGTGCAAGCCAGCCTGCGCATCGGTCCCTCGACAAGCGGGTGCTAAAACACGACCCCCGGCCGCGGGCAGCACGAGCAGGTGTGCCGGTGAAGCCGAAGGCGCACGGTGACGCCGAGCAGCGCCGTGTGGTGCCAGGGAAGCTCAGCCCTTACTCTGAGCGAGGGAGAGCCAAGGTCTTCTGCCAGCGATGGGTGCTGGGGAGCCCCGGCTGCAGCAGCCACCCTCCAGCTCTCGCTGCTCTCCTCTCCAGCACCCCCGGCAGCACTGGCTGAGGAGCAGCGGCTCGTTACGAGTCTCTACCCCCTTGCAATTCCATTTTTCGTTGCACGCCAGTCAAAGCAGGCTAAGGACGACTTTGGAGCTGGGGACACCTCTCTACGTTTGGCTCTGGGAGCCGGCGGGGACAGGCTGGCCGGGAGCAGCGATGCGGAGGGGAAAGCGGGGCAGGGAGAGGGCCGAGAGCACTGCTGCCCTGCACCCAGCACCTCCCCGGGTTGGGGGGCAGCGGTGCACGCCAAGGGGCAGAGCCCAGGAGCAGCTCAGGCCTGGGGGCAGTGGTGACCTTGGAGATGCTGCTTTGCCCCACGCGTGCCTCAGTTTCCCCCGCAGAAGGCAGATCTGTACGCCCGGGGGGGGGGGGGTGGGTTACTGCAGTCACTCCTCTCCCCAGCTTGCTCCACACCCCGTCACCAAGAAAGCAAGAAGAGGGAGCAGCGGGGACCCTGCGAGCATCAGTGCCGTCCCAGTGCCATCCCAGTGCCGTCCCAGTGCTCCATCCCCTCCAAGCCCCAGCACAACCATGCACTGACCTTGAACGCGTGTTTCCTGCTGATGTTGTCGGAGGGCTGCACGGCTGCCACGCGGAAGCTGAGGAGGGGGATGCTGCCCAGGATGCTCTCCTCCTTCTCATCTGGTGGGCGAACGCAGGGTTTACACACACGGAGGGGCTGGGAACCCCAACTGCCCCCCCCACCCACCCCCCCCACCCCGGGGCAAAGAGCCACGAGCTGCTGCAGGGACACGGTCCCAACGCTCCTTCCCGTGGGTGGAAAGGCCACCTGTGGGAAACCGCTGCCTGCCTGTTGCTCCCCGGCAGCTCTTCATGGCTCCAACAACAGCCTGCTCAATTATTCATGCCCGCCCTCGCTTCGCTGCCAGGGCTGAGCCCAGCGAGCTGCCAGGGAGGCCGGGGAAGGCGCCTGCATTAACCCCTCAGGTCCCCAGTGTGGCAAAACGCCTGCACAGAGGGGTGCTGTGCACAGCCACCCCGTCCCAGCGGGCTGTCACCTCCCGACGTGCTTTGCCCACGCTGGCAAAACCTGCTCCGAGCCCGGTGACAGCCTGGGGTTTGCACGGAGGCACCGGGCTGGTGGCCACCGAGTCCTGCCAGAGGGGCACCCGGGGTGGGCACGCGTTGCCGTACCTTTGTAGTAGAAGAGGCAGCGATCCACCAGTACGAACCAGCGCTTGTTCCACTGCTTCACCCCCGAGCTGGCCTGCGAGAGAGGGGGCAGTGAGAGCAGCACCCACCCGGGGAAGGGGCGATGCCACGGGTCTGCAGGGCAGGCGGCCGGGAAGAGGATGGCACAGACCCCGGGGGTGCTGGTGGGGGGACACACACCCGGCGCGGTGGGGGCTCGGGTACCTGCTTGTAGAGCCAGCCGCTTTTGGTGATGGCAGCGTTGGGGTTCCTCTTCATGGAATTGGAGCGCTTCCCGAAGGCGATGCCCTTGCGGGAGGAGCGCGAAGCCTGCAGAGGGGGAGAGGAGCTGCTCAGTCCCCGGGGGGGCCCCCAGCACCCCATCTCCGCTGCCGCCTGCCACGCCGCGTGGCTCCGGGCACCCACCCGGCCTCCGGGGCGCTCCGGGGGCACCTCCGATACCATGGCGTGGTTGGAGGGCTCGCTGGGGATGGTCGCCAGGCGCTTGCTGCCTGCTTTGCTTGACATGTCCAAGGTCGGTCTGCGGCACAGGAGAGCTCAGTCAGCAGATCTGCGTTTCTCCACCCTGCAGGAGCCATCCCCTGGCATCCCCACCTCAGGCACCGGTCCCCCCCCACGCCCCAGCCCACCTTGGTCCCCCATCGTAACCCACTCCCAGGCCCCGAAACCAGGGGAGTTGGGAGCCAACCTACTTTTGCAAGTCAAGTCTTGAGTTGTCCTCGGGGACCTGTCCCGTCACTGGGTGCAGGAACGTGTTCCGCCTTTCATTGTGGCTGGAGAGACAGCGTGGGGCGGTGGTTAGAGTCCCCCGTGTCCCCCCCATCAGAATCCCTTTGCCTTTAGTAAACAGCACGTTTGCTGCTCTGACAGCGGTGCTTTGCTGTCCCACACCTGCACCTTCTACACCGGTGCTGGCTCCCTGCACCCTGCCCCGAGCATCGCCCTCCCCTACACCCCTGCTAACCCCACGCTTCGGATCTGCTCAGCGCGTTTCATCGGCGTTTCCCAGAAAGCGCTTGCCTCGCTGGGAGCCAAAACGAGGACTCTGGTGGCCAAGTCCTCGTTACTTCTGCCAGACACGACCATAAACCCCGCTCAGAAGAAGTCTCTGCAGAAGCAGCAGCGGCTGCGCCTGCAGCGACGTCCCCAATGTCACACCCTCCCCTTCAGCTTGCTGCTTGTAGAGCCGTTTGCCAAAACACCTCGAGTCAGGCTAAGAGCAGGGTCACCTGGCGACGTGGGGCTGTGCACCACGCAGACCCCAACCATCAGCTCAGGACCCACCAGCACAAGCTGTCGCAGCTGGATCAGGCCCAGGCGCTGCTTCGGCGATGCTGGGGTGCAGCCAAAGGCAGCCGCTACCGGCAGCGCAGGGCTCCCTGGCAGCGCCGGGAGGAGCGAGGCAGGGCTCCCACCGGGCTCGGCCGGCAGCGTTTGCCGTGTCCCTGCCCCATCCCGCAGAGCCGGTATTGCCGGGCACCCCAGCACCTCGCTGCTCCGGCTGGGGAACCCGCTCACACGCTGCTCCCCGGGGGCTCTCACTGCTGGAGCTGTGTCAGGAGGAAAGGCCGAGGAGCACCCCCAGGTTCAGGGCTCCATCCCGGGAAGTTTGCATCGGATCCCAGCCCTGTGACAACTCTTCTTTCCAAAGAGGCTGGGCATCAGGACACGGGTGCCCCCGACCACCCGTGAAGCCAACACGCCAACAGCCCGGCGCGCTGCTGAACTTCTGAGTGTCAGCAAAACGGGGGAAGTTTGAGCAAGAAAATGCGGCTGCCAAGACCATCCCATCCACACAGGCTTCACCCCAAACCTGGGCTCCAGCCAGGCTCTGAAGAGATTAACCGCTTTCTACCCAAAAAAACCCAAAGCCCTGCTGAGAGCTGCTCCCCCTTGCAGGTCCTATCCTGCACCCTGCCACGGATCTGCTCTCCTCCACCAGCCCTCCCCCTCGCTTGGGGTCACCTTAAAAACCTGGGCAACGTGTATGCACCCCGCAACGAGGGGCAGCACTCGCTCCCCAAACCCCCCCCAGTGCTGGGCTTTTCTGTGCCATGACCGACACGAGGTATTCACAGAGACAGCCTGCCCGGCCCACGCTCCGACAGCAGCAAAGGGGCTTTCTGTCACCCAGGGCTGGAGCCGCTCCCGGACCATTTGCCCCTGACAGGTGACTTCCGAGGGGCAGAACGTGGTGGTACCGGGGCAGGTCCCAGGCCCCCCGTGACGCTGAGATACGGGGAAGGTGCAAACGCCGAGCAAGCAGCACCCGGACCACGCCAGCCCTGGGAAGCGGGGGCTGCCGGGACCTGCCAGCACGCCCGAACCCCAGCCAGGGACATCCCCCCCAACCCTGCCCAAAACCCCGCACCGCAGCAGGCTGGACTCTCCCCCCACGCTGCCACCAAGCCCAGGGCACCCACCCTGCTTTGCAGCCCCCCGTGGCACCTCCTGGCACCCACCCCAAGCCTGCCCTCACCCCCAGATGTGGCAAGACCCCGGGAACAGCTGAGGAACCTCCTCAAACCACCACCCCCCGGCAGCAGCTCCCTCGGCTGACCCCGCTCCAGAAACTCCCGAGTTCACCTCGCCTCCCAAGCACTGCAATGCAGCAGCCACTGCCCGGGCTGAGGGTCCCCCACCACCGCCTGCCCGCAGCCATCCCCCCCCCCCCAGCCCCCCCCAGCCCACCCCAGGGTCCTACCTCACCCGCCGATCTGCCCGAAACTTCAGCATGATGCCAAGGGCCCACCCAGCTCAGCGCCAGCTCTCGGCTCCCACCATGGCAGCCGCGGTGGGCACGGCCGGCCCCGTTGCCGCTTGCCGCCACGCTACGAGGCGATGGCACGTGCCATGGGGCCGGCAGCCCCGCGTGGGCAGGGGGATGGCGGCAGCGGGCGAAGGGGCTCGCTGTCCTCTCCCAGGTATCCCAGTCCCCTCGAGCCCTGCGCCGGTGGCATTGGCGTTCCCGGTGGCAGCGGTGGCGGAGCTCCCCGGGGGCTCCGGTGCAGCCGGGGTTGGCGAGCCCCGGTGTGCGGCAGCCAGTCGGCAGGCGACGAGGACAAACGGCTCCCGCTCCTCTCGTCCCCGCGCAGAGGAGAGGCGAAGGGCAGAGCTGCACACGCCGCCTCCCCCAGCCCAGGTGCAGAGCTGGGGAGCAGCTGGCGAAGGGCGAGAGGGGCAGGTATGGGGAGCCGGGGGGCTCCCCGCCACCCCCGGCAGGGCAGCGGTGTGCAAGGGGGGGCTGCTGCCCGGGAAAGGGAGGGGGGGTGGGTGTCGCGGCAAGGGAGGTGGCGGCGCTGAGATGAGCTCTGCTGCTGCCCTGGATTCACTGGCTGCATCCCTTCCCCCTGCGTCTGTCCCCAAACCATCCCCAGTGTTGTGTGTGTGTGTGTCCTCCCCCTCCACCCCCGCCGCCGTCTTTACCCCAGGTCACGCCAAGAGAAAATCCCAGGGAGCAGGATGGGCGCAAGCACGGAACAAGCCAGCAGCGGCAGAGAAGGGGGGACACGAGATCCTGCAGGGCATCCAGCAAGGGGGCTTCAGCACCCCTAAAAGTCTGGGCAACGCTTCACCCCCCAGCAGATTAAGAGCGGGGAGCCCCGGGAGCAGGATTCGGGGCTGACCCACCCTCCAAAAGCGAACGTGAATACGTCAGGACTGTTATGACAATGCCTTGGGAGGGAGGGAAGGCAGCGCTGACATCTCAAAGAAACCTCCAAAGAAGGAAGCGGAGCACAGAAAGCCAGCTGGCCTCCGTCACGCCGCGTCCCCACTCCGCCAGCACCCGGGACCACCTCGGGACACCGCCCGCTCGGCCGACCCGCGGTGCTGCTCAGCCTGGCCTCTCCCAGCCATTGCATCATTCACCTGCTCCTCCCAAAAACCAGTGCCCTGAAGTCACAGCTATGCCAGTCGGTCAGCCTGGGGCAAGCCCAGCCCCAGTGCCCGCCTCAGGGATGCTCCCGCTGCTCCTCGCCTGGCACAAGTCGTCCCTGCCAGGAGGGGGGCGGGGAGCAGCCAGGGACGGGAACCACGTCCCCCAGCATGGGCAGAGGACGTGCCAACGCAGCGGCATCGCCACTCCCAAATACCTAAATCCACCCCTTTAGGGCACCCTGGGCTGGAGCTGCTCTCCAGGCACGGAGGAGCCGAGCGGTGCCACCGCTGCTGTCCTTGCTGGCACACTGCCGGCCACGGAGCGAGACACGCGTGCACGGAGAAACCCGCCTACCACAGCACCGACCTCATGCCGGCGTCCGTGCCGCTGGCAAACCCACCGGCTCTGGCTGCGCCCACGTTCCTACAGCAGCGACTTACTCCTCGATCACTGCCAGCCTCCGCAGCCGGGGGTCAAGGTCCCCCAACGTCCCATGGGTGCGGGCCAGCCCTCCGCCGTGTGACAAAGCCGATGCTCACCCACCAGCGCGGGCGCCGTGGAGGAAGGGGAGCCGCCAGCCGAAGCTGTGGCCCCTTTTGGGGACGGCAGCACTGGGGGACGGCGTGGCAGGAGCCGGAAAGGTGGCTCCTGGGCTTGCTGGATGCTGCAGGTCGGAGCCACAGCCTCTGTCCACGGCTGGGCTGGAGGCACCGTCTTCCCCAGTGTGGGGGATTCACCCCCCCTCACCCCAGTTCAATGGCATGGGGGGGTTGTGCCAGGGTTGGGGGCCGCTTTAGGAGCCTTTAACCCGGGTTCAACCCCGGCTTTGCCAGCCCGGAGCAGGAGCTGTTCTCCCTGCACCAGCTGGGCTGTTTCGCAGGCATTAGTATCTGGGGGTGGGCAGGGACACAGCATCCTCCTCCCCCGGCCAACCGAGCAGACACATTTCAGGGCTCCGAACAGCAGCTCAGGGGTGGGGGGCTCCCCTGGACCTCCCAGGAGAGCCACAGGGGAGAAGGGTCAGTGCTTTTCCTCAGGCCCAACATCAAAGAAAAATCTTCTAAACTTCCTCTTGCTTTTTTTCACCGAGGCAAGGAGCGAGAGAAGGGAATAAATGCAATAACTCAAGAACAAAACTTTTCACTCAACGCTGCTTTTCTTCCCCTACTCCAAAGCTGAAGTTTGCTGAGAGCAGGAGGACAACCCTCCTGGCTCCCCCCCACCCTTCCACAGCCCATGAAGGCCACAGCTTTCCAACTCTTGCAAATGACAAACCATGGCTGGGGGATGTCCCCGAGCAAAGCCCAAGGACCCCCACCGTCACCAGCACACTGCATGGGTGCCACCCCCCACCCACATCACCCTGTGGTGTGAACAGGAGCAGCATTGGGTGCAACCCAGCCCTGCCAGAGCAGCAGCAAGCAGGACAACAGGAGGGTGGGCTGCTGTAGAGCTGCTCTCAGCTCCAGCTGAGGGTTTGAGAGAGTTAACACCACCCAGCTGGGAAAGGAGCAGGTGAAATGGTGACACGAGGGAGTGATTTCCCAGCACCAACCCACGCTGGGGTGGGGGGCTCAGTGCAGCCAAGGTGCCTGCAGCCAGCTCTGGGGGAATGGGTGCGAGGAGCAGTGAGCCCCCAGCACACCTCACCATGGGGCAAAGCGCTGGTGGGTGATACCAGCAGGGTTCCTGGCCGGTTGCACTGGGATCCCTCCTCGTGGGGAAGGTGGGATGCACCAGGGGGGGCTGGAAAAAGCCCGCTGAGGGCTAGTGTGGGGTACAGCGGGGGGATGCTCTCCAAGAATGGATGGCAAGCCGAGCTCGGCCAGCTGGATGTAGCCAAGCAGCCCCTAAAACCCCTCAACGTGTGGCAGACATCAGCTAATGGGAACCAGTCCTGTGCTGCGTCCCTCCCCGGGGCGTCGGGGCTCCTGGCTGCTATCTGGAGGCTGCGAGGGCGGCGAGGAGGAGGGGAGGTGCAGGCTCATCGCCCAGGCGCCAGAGCCTGCCAAGCCCTAAAAATCCAGAGCAGACTGTCCAGGCAGGGGGGCTACGGGGAGCCTGACCATCCCCTCTGGGCTGCCCCAACCGGGGCACGATGGCGGAGCCACGGGGCTCCCCTCCGAGTGCTCGCCACAGGCTAACGTCACCCCTCCGGCTCCCAGGCTGGCTGTGTGCCACAGGGATCCAACCGCCTTGTCCTCCCACGCCTCAACCCGAATTTCAGCTCTGGCAGGCGCCTTGCCGCCCCCATCGCCCCAGCCCCTCGGGGGGGCTTGGCTGGGGTGGAGGAGTTCCCGGCGTGGCTGCTGGGCTCTGCCACGCCAGGACCATGGCAGGCAGCGGCAGCAGGAGGAGGAGGCAGGCGGCCAAGGCTGCCTGCAACCCCCCCCCCCAGCCCCCGAAGTGATAATGAAAACCCTTCGTCTGGAGGTTTTACCCCTGTTCTCGGGGCGAGCATCCAGGCGGCTCCCAAGCAAGGGGCTTGCGTGGCCACCGGCCAAACACGCCCTGCGCGTTGGCCTCCTTCCTCTGTTTTTCTAGCCCTTTCTTCACCTCTCCCTCTCCTCCCGAGCCACATCCCTCTCCTCCGAACAGAGCCCTTGAAAACCCTTTTCTCCCAGTGAACTGCAGCGCTCAGCACCCATGGGAAGGGACGCAGGGTCACCCCATCGCCCGCGGCCCCTGCAAGGGGGCTGGCAGAGAAAATACACCCTCAGATGAGCAAGTGCAAACTGCTTGCAAGGGGAGCCCAGGGCAAAAGCAAATGCATTATAATACACTAATAAACCAGACCCTTCACACCCCCGGGGCCATCCTGCTCGGCGCAGGGGGTGCACGGGGCTCAGCTCTGCCCTGCGGGGCCGGCGCAGCGTGTGCTGGAGATGCAATAGGAAAAAAAAAAAATAAAAAAAATAAAAAGAATTTAACTGAAATTCTGCAGGCGCAGCACGAGCGGGTCTGGCGGAGTCGCTGCATCCAGGGGACGAGTGCCAGCAGCTCGGCTGCTCCAGCGTCTCCACACGGGGCCGTCCCCAGCTCCGGCGCTTTGCCGAGCGAGGCCCCGGGCTGCTACGCCGGTGCAGCTACTTCAACCCCCCCGGTTGGATGTCTCAAGAAGGAAGAAATGAAAACTAGCCCTCTGCACTTCCCATGCCCTCGGCAGGGCTGAGCTGGCCGTGGCATCCTGTGCCATTCCCGGCCCTGGTCAAAAGCCTGGGCCACAACCCGGTGGGAAACACTGCTCAGCATTTCCAAATCACCCTGGTCTTGTAAGAGTCACATGCCAACGCTGGGAAAGGGCAGCGAAAGGAGGAAAGGTTGCAGGGGAAGAGGAGACGGAGGCGAAGGCAGGATGGAGAGCTGCAAGAAACTCCCTCATGCCTGGCCAGGCACCACCACGGGCTCAACGGAGCCAACCGGCAGCCCTGGAAATCCCAGCGCCTGCTGGAATTGCAGTGGGATCAGCCTCTGGGAAGGAAGCGGCTCGTGGGCACCCAAACACGGTGTGGAGCCACACACTGAGGTTTCCCTCCGACCCATCCCCACCATGCTGCTGGCTGGCCAGCTCCTGTTGCTCCCAGCACAGCAGGGACCGACAGCCGGTCCTCCTCCGTAACCTCATCCCTGCCCTAATCCCGGCCCCGCCATCCAGCTGAGCCAGCGTTTCTGGTGCTACGTCCATCAGGGATGGGGGCCGGGAGGCAGCGCAGCCCTCCGTGCTAACGAACCCAGGCTCCCGCGCAGGCACAGCCTCCTCCTGCGCCCGGCTCGGTGCCGGCACGGTGGCACAGCCAAGCAGTGCCCGCGCCCCTAACCACGGTGCCCGCCCGCCGCGCTCCCCCTCCAGCGCAGCCGCTTCTGCGACGGGACCAAGGAGGCAAAAGCAAAGGTTCACTTTTGCCCCCTGCCCTCATCCGTGCTGGGTGCTGCAGGGAGGGTGCCACGGCAGCCCCAGGAGGGAGGGGGCTGCTCCGAGCACCCGTCCCCTCTGCCACCTCACCCCTGTGACAAACTGCACACGTCAGCCGCCACCGCAGCGCCCAGGCAGGGAGCACCCCGGCTCCCCACCTACCATCGATGCCAGCAAGAGCCTCCCCGGAGCAAGCAGCCTCCACCCGGAGAGAGCAGCCTCCACCCGGAGAGCTTTGCCTCATGCACCTCGGGAGAGTTTTGGCGTGAGAGGCTGCGGCCAGGCCAGGCTTTACCACCCGCTCTTGCAAGCCCCACGCTCGCCATCAACCCTGCGAGTCCCCGTGGGAGCCTTGGCGGGAGGGAAGGCAGAAAAGCCTGAGCTGGATCTGCCTGGGAAGCAGCAGGGCTGCGGTGCCGGGCTTGCCGAGCCAGGGCAAAGTCCTTGGCAAGGGCGGATGGCGGCTCCCATGCACCCACAACCCGCCTGCAACGTCACCGCCGTCACGGGCTGGCGCAGGAGTGGCGGTGGCCCCGAGCAGGGACATCCCAGCCAGCCAGGGTCTGTGGGGAGGGAGAGTAAGAAGAAGACCCCACTGTCCTCGACACACAACACACGGCAGAGAGGGATGGCCGGGAGCAGGGGGAAGTCAGGGGATTTCCAGAGAACAAAGCAGCTGCTGGCAGCCAGCGTCGCAGGCAGCGGGGAGGGCGAGTCCCCCGCTCCCGCTCCAGCTGGGGTCAGGGAAAAACACAAAAAGCACCGGGAGTTTGTGTTTTATCTCCCTGGCAACCCCGGCTCCATGACAGGCATGGCCCACGGGGGTGGCTCGGCCAAAATGTGCTGCTGCGGGAGACGGAGAGTTCAGGGGCGGTTGCTGAAGCATCCCATACGCACGGGGTGACATTTGGGGAGAGCCACAGCCATGCGATGGGGTGGTCCAGAAATCCAGGGCACAGCAGGTGACAGTCCATGCCCTGGCAGCACTGACTGCATGGCCCTGCTTTAACCGTGTCGCTCTGTTGTCCCTTCTTGTGGACAGAGCCCAAACCCCACACGCAGAGGATCGCCAGGCTCCCCGAGCCACCGTGCCCATGCGGGACAAGGGAGCCAGCAGCTCTCCCGCGGCATCACTGGCCAAGCATCCTTCCCCAGGCATGGGGTGGCCCACGATTGGGGAAGCAGAACCCCCAGAGAGAGAGCGGGGATGAAATCAGTCGTGGACAGATGCAAACGCAGACTGCGGGGCTCAGAGGCGAGAGGGGGGAGCGGGGAGGCTGCTGGCACACCGAGCCAGACCAAGGCAGACACCGAGAGGCACGGGGCACCAGCACGGGTGAGCAGACACGAGACATCAAGAGCGTTTATCGGATGAGGATGCAATCCTTCAGCCTCTCCCCCCTGCACTCCTCAGCCTTCTGCAAACCTGGAACCGCCGTGGGGCTGCAGACCTTCCCTTTCCCTCGGCCCAGGGGCTGGGGCTGCAGGCAGATGGGGCAACAGGGTCACGGCTCCTGGCTGGGCTGAAACCCAGCCAGGGGGTACGGAGGTGCCTGGGCAGCCGCAACACCTCTGCCAAAGGTGATCCACTAATGCAGCCTCCGAGCTGCGTGCCAGACCCAGACCTGGAGGGTTTAAACCTCTTGCTAAGCTCTTTAAAAAACCACTTCCAGCGGGCAGAAATACCTGTCCTAAGCAATCGCTGGTACGAGGCATCAAAACAAACCCGGCCCCAACCCCTCCCCAGCCAGGTCAGGTCAGGAGCAGGGATTATGGCAGCAGCGCTGGGGAAATCCTGCTGGGACAAATCCTCAGCCCCTGCTTAACCCATCGCACACGATAATCACACCAGCATCCCGATGGCGCCGGGCGCCGCGGTGCCTGCCCTGCCGCGCTCCACGCCCGCCCGATCTCCAGCTGCGCTCGCCACCGCGCCGGCTGCCCTTGGGTGCCCGGCTGCTCTCGGCCACCGCCGGGCACCGGCCGCAGACAATGGCCCGCGTGTGCCATGGCCGGGCTCCGTGCCGACGCTGCACGCACGCACACACGCCCGCACTCACCAGTGCCGCTGCGCATCCCCTCCGTCCGCGCCGCTTGCCAAGCCGGTGGCTCTCCCACAGCCGAACTGGGGTAGATGATCTCCTTCCAAGCCCACGGAGACCATCGTGGATATCAATCATTAACCGCCACGGCAGCTGCCGGCAGCCTTAACCCCCTCGGCACCGTGCCGCCGCGGGACGAGCATGGGAAGGCATCCTTTGCTCGCCCTGAAAGCCCCTTTAACAGCACCACGGCAGAGCAGGCCACTGCAGCCCAACCGGCCAGGGATGCAAAGGGCTTTCCAAGGGGCTCCGCAGTCGTTCCCGCAGTGTCATGTCTCTATGTACCCCAAACTGCCCCCTCGGGCCCCAGGAGCAGCCCTGCACGTCCCCACGCAGCCCTAAGGGTATGTGCCTCTGCATCCAGCCAAGCCACAAGCAGCTCGGCCACAGGGAAGCCCCAATCTCCCCCATCCTCAGGCGCAGCCGGCAGAATTCATCCCGGGGGGCTGAGCCCTGCAGCCCCCTGCTCCCCGAGGAGCAGGGCAGCACAGCGGGGCACGGGGGGCTGCTTGCCCCTGGCCGCCCACGGAGGCAGAAGGCACCTCCACCCCATCCTCGCCGCGGGAGGCAGGGTAGGATGGGATCTCTCAGCTCAGGGGTCCCAGAGCTCTCCCTCCGCGCAGCTTTTCCAAGGAACATCAATGGCTGTAACTTTATCCGAGCGTGTTTACAACCCAGCTGCAGCTCTTGGCTCCCTCGGCCGCGCCGGGAGCCGGCTCGGCTCCCGAGGCTGCTGCTCAGCTGGCACACGGTGCTGCCAGCGCCCTGGTGCCAGGGTCTCCCACACGCCACGGTACCCACGGGGCTGTCCCGGATCACCGCTGTGTCCATCCCCACGGAGAGGGGGCCACAGGCCCCCGGGGCTGGAGGAGGAGCGCGGGGGCTCTTCCCGTGTCTGAGCTCTGGGAAGCAGATGGACAGATGTCCCCGTCCCCCCCGCAACTCGCTGCAGTGCCGGTGTGTTACCCAACCTGCGAAGGGGTTGAATGATTAACCTCCAGCCATGCCGTCGCCAGGAGCCGTGCTCTGTCCATGCACAGCTCTGGGGCACGATGGCACCTGGGGACCAAACCCGTACGCCCCCCCAGCCCCAAGCCCAGCCGATGTCACCAGCCCCTGCTGCCCCAGGAGCATCCCGCGCCCAGCCCTGGAGCAGGGACACTTTGGCCAGCCCAGGGCAGCCGCCGCGTCCCCCTGCAAATGCAGAGGGGCACAGGAGGGGCTCGATCCCCGTCCTCATCCCCATCCCAGCTCCCCTGGGCTCCCGTGGGTCTGGAGGTACTCACAGCCCGCGACACCCTGCCGGCACCGCAGCCCAGCTCCGGCTTTCGGACACCGACACGCAGCAAATTTCGCCTTCTCCAGCCCCAGCTGCGGCCCCGGGGGCAGCCGGGCTGCAAGTGCTCATAAATAGTCTTGGACAAACATCTGCACGGCACCACCCCGCGCAGGCTGGAAAGCGGAGGGCTGCTGCAGGGATGGTTTTAATCATGATATAAGACCATCAAATGGCTAAAAAAACTACAGGCAGGAACGAGCTGTAAGTAAGTGCAGCCACAGCGGCTGATAAGACCCGTCGGCAGCGGGGCTCGGCTCGGCTCCCTTTGCCCGCGATGTGCGCAGCCCCTTTGCATACGGGCACGGCTTTTGAATTTCCCATTCCCCACACCCACGCGGGACACGAAGCCACAAGCTCCTTGCAAACACCCTGAGCTGGGAGCACTTGGAGGGTGCAGGGCCTGGTGCAGGGTGCAGAGATGCTCCGGTGCAGGGCGCTGAAATGAAGCATTCCCCCGCTGCTGGCAGCGAGTCTTGGGGCTCTGCAGAGCCAGGCACTGCTATTCCCACTCGCCTCTGAGCCCACCAGGACAGGGAGTGGGGTGAGCCCCAGCCTGGGCTCGATCAGCCGCAGCAGGCTGTGCCACTCCCTGCAGAGGCTCTTGATTGTTTTTGTCTAAATTACCGATTTTCCGCTGTCGGATCTCCCCTGGGCAGCTCTCACTCGAGCGCTTTAGCAAACGGGTGCGCTCATACGGATGAAATATGAAGTCGTAAAGGCAGCACCCCAGGGTGCGCAGGGCATGATAGGGCGCGTTGCTCCGCTAACACCGACGCTGCCAGCCTGCCCGGCCCTGCTGTCACCGCGGGACCCCGGCAGAGCGCGGCCACGGGCACTTGGGTTCGGCTAAACTCCGGGTTACGGGGTTATGGCAGCTCTGGCTCTGCCCCAGCTCATGAGCTTCACCGCGCCGCTGCCAGCTCTCCAAGTGACTCATCGGCTGCTCTGCGCCCCGACCTCCCGCAGTCAAGTCCCGACACATTCGGCACATTCCTGGCATAGCCGGCTGTGCCGTGCGGTGCCGGCACCGAGCCCCACACCTGCCAGAGCGCCGAGGCTGGGCAGATGCCAGCAGCACGCTCAGGTCTCGGCAAAGAGGCTCATGCGCCCCAGGGCTTCGTCATGGTCTGACGGCCACGACGGCCCAGCATGGCCACGTGTGCCCGTGGGGATTTAGCCCCAGGCAGGAGCCGCTCAGCTCTGCCTCCCGTGCCACGGCGAACCTGGCCCAGCTGGCAGGTTGTCACCGCGGGCAGCCTGTCATCCTCCCCAGCAGCGCGATTGCCGTCCCAGTTGCCTTCCTCATGCAGCGCCACCCTTCCCTTACGTCGGCATGGGTGTGATGGCGGTATATGGGGAAACTCTCCATTTTTAGATCTGATCCTGAACCTTTGCAGGCCTCGGAACAGCTTGTAACCGAGCTGTGACGCGACAGCACGTGTGCCTCGGTTGTGCAAGTGCATTGCACCAAACAGCTCCCAAGGACGGGGCGAACACCAGCTCCGGGCACCTCGGGGCTGGCTGAGGTTCTCTGACCCCACAGCCACCAGCAGCCAAAAGCGCTCCCCAGTGCTTGGCAAGAGCTACCACAGTGGGGATCTGCCACGGGCAGGAGCCAAGCCTGGCACCCACGGATGTCACTGATCCCTCCTGGCCCCAGCACCGACAGTCCCCAGCCCCAGAGCTGCCAGGGCACGTGCCCGTACCGCCGGCCTCTGTGTACAAACAGGGCAGGAACCAAAGGTTGCCCAAACCGGGAGGTTTGTTCTTAAGCAAACCGACCAAACCAAACACACACAGCCCCCCCCACCCCAAAACCTCAGGCACAGGCTCGGCACCCACTGCCTTTGCCGAGCTTGCCCCTGCCTCTGGCAGCGGTGCCACCCCGGCATGGGGCATCCCTGGGGGGTGAACCACAGCCATCCCCCCCCTCCAGCCTTGTGCCGAGCTGACACAGCCAGAACAGGTCTCTGGAGACAGAGATAAATCAGCGCGTCAGGACTCTGCACCAAATCCCAGTGGTCCCATAAACCACAGCCGACCAACGTACCGGGCACTGCTGCCTGTGGCCCCGGGGTACCTGCCAGCTCCCATCTCCAGCACAGCCGTCCTGGGGCACAGCCTCCGGCGGGCAGGTCAGGCTGGACACTGCCCGGTGGGTCCCTATTAATACCCACCCGAGAGCTCAGCTATTTGCAAGCGCTTACCATATCAAGCCATTAGCCTCCTCCACCAGCCATTAAATGCTCAGCCCAGCCATTAACGCCAGTCCCAGGATGGGCACAGCAATTGCTTCGCTGCCCTCGGATGGGATGGCCCTGATTTTATTGCTATCTCCAGCCCACCACGCCCTGGTGTGGTAGGGCTGTGGCCGGGGCAGTTGGGTACAGCTTCCCGATGAATCACTGATTGTTCCCATCTTCCCCATCACATCCTAATTAGTGCACGACAGCAGCCCCGGGGGGGCACCTCCAGGGCAAAAGCAAGGAATTCACTGGGGGAAAAGCAGAGGGAGCTGCAAACCCTCCACACCCTCCAGAACAGACCCTCAGAACCTCCCCGGGGTGGTGCAAAGTCAGCGTGGGGACAGGGAACACCTCTGTGCCACCAAACAGCCCCTCGTCTCCTTCCTCGTCCCCCTTCCCCGCAGCCGCCGCTGCAATGGTGCAAACACCGCGGGCAAGTTTAGGAGCACGACGTGGGCTCTGCAGAACGAGATCTTCCCCTGAATGAAGTTTAGTCACCGTGGGATGTTTCCAATTGGAAATCAGGACAGTTCCAGGCTGAACGCACGCCAGCTTTCCACTTCCCAGAAATCCCATTTGCAAGCGAGCCTGTTGCCAGGTCCCCCTTCTCCCCCAGCACCACGTAAATAAACACCGCCCCAGCCCTTCCTCCGCCCCGGCGGGGAGATGCAGCCTCCGGCCCCAGCCCCGCACCCAGTGCCGTGCCCGGGGAGGGAAGCCGGTGGGACGGGAGTCGCTGAGCTGGGCTGGCGCTGGAGCCAGTTCCAGCGCGGTAAGAGCCCTCGGCGATGCCTTTGCCGCCGCCGGCGCAGCCCGGATGAGCCCTTCGCCGACGCATCTGCCCGCAGCGTGGTTCCCCCCGAGGATGCTCGCAGGCAGCCAGGGTCGGGGAGCTGCGTCAGGTTTAGTCGAGGGGAGGAAGAGCGGCGGCTGCCCTCTACAAGGAACTGGTTTGCTCGGTGCTGGGAAGAGCCGGAGGCTTGTGCTGAGTTTCCAGAGGGCAGAGATGGGGCCGATACACTGGGGAAGAGCAGTTGGGCGCCGGAGAGGTGGGAGATCCCTTTGCTAGGTGCCTGTGGCACAGTGGCTCCTGCTTTCCTGTGGGTTTTGGGTCAGGCGAGGATGCTCCACAGGCATGGAGACCAGTGTTCCCAGCTCATTCTGGCCCAGAAGTCACTGGGAATCAAAGGAACAGACAAAGGAGCATGATCACAAACCTCAACACCTTAGGAAACTTGTCAGTGGAAAAAAGCCACTCGACTTGCCTTGCCCTGACGCGTTCTTCCTCCCCACATATCTCCTGGTCCCAGCAGGACAGAGCAGGCACCGTATGGGGACCGTAGAGATGACATCCCAGCTCTGCACTATGCTGGGCATTACCAGAAGCTTCTAAAGGTCTCTCATTGTCAGAAAATTAATTAGTGGCCCTGCAGCACCAGGACGGAGTGAAGGACGTGCCACCACGAGGAGGGAGCACCTTGCTCCTGACTGGAGCCTGGCTCTTCACTCGCTGGCGCTGGCGCAATAGGGGAGGAAGGAGCAGGGTGGTGCCAGATCAGGCTCAGCTTCAAACCCACCGCTCTGCCAGTGCTGGAGAGCAGTGGGGAGATCACTCCCATCTCCCAGGCATCCCTGTGGATGGCTGAGAGTGACAGGATGGAAACCACAGCTATCCCATGCCGCAGACCAGAGATGACCTACAACAGCCCCGCGCTGCTGCCAGTTGCTGAACAGGGGCTGCGGTACCGACTGCTGGAGCATCCTCTGCCACTTGTAGGGTGCTGGTATCATCGTCCCTCCCGGCTGCTCTGCGAGAAGGCAGCAGCTCAGCTGGAGGGTCTGGGGTGGAAGGGGCTTTTCCAGGCTCCAGGAAAGCACAGGGAGGCATGGCAGGGTACAGCAGAAGGTACAGCAGGGTACAGCAGAGGGTTGCTTTAAAAAAGCCTTTCTTAAAACATCATTTTAAACAGAACAAAGCAGGAGACACAGCTGGGTCTCTCCCCCAGGAGGGGAGCTGATCTTAAGCAGCGCTTCCAGGAGGAGATGGCAGCATTATTCCCCAGCCGGTTCAGCTAAGGGCAGGGCCGGCAGCTCCCCCGGGCTTCAGAGCCAACCTACGGTACAGGGCACAACCCCTCCCAGCCAGGAACCCCAGCGGGCAGGATCCCAGCCCGCATCCCGGCTGGAAGCAGAGCCCTGTGTACTCGCTCGGGTGCCTCTGCCCCACTCCCAGCTCTGCCAGCCTTATCGTGCTGCCACACCTTCCATTTAGCTCCTGCGAAGAGTTTAACCCCTGGGAGAGCGCAGCCGGGCTTTCCCGCGCGCCATGCCCGTGCCCGTGCCCGGTGGGACGCGCTGCCCGCCCGTGGGCACGGGGCAAAATCTTCCACCACGCTGACATCCAGGGCTGCGCTCACAAGCCGCCCTCCCCACAGCCCCTCATCCCACCAGCGGCTCCACAGCCCATCCTCCAGCAACACCCGACTCGCTGGCTGCCCCGGCACGCTGCAAACCTCTCCAGCATCTCCATTCCCTTTGCTCCAGCCCTGGGGGCTCTTCCTCCACCCTTCGCGGTCCCCTCCTTATCCCCACCACGGGCCAGGCTGCGAGGACAGAGCACCCACCCTCGGCTCAGCCTACCTGCTCGCCGGGCGCTGCCGTGGGGATGGCGGTGGGCTGGGGGCCAAGGTGGGGAGCCCCGGGCTGGCGAGGAAGGGGGAGAAGCGTCGGTCGCCTCCGAGAGCCGCCACGTCCGAGCGTGGCAGGGACGGCCCGGGTGATAAGCGAGGTCTGAAACCTGAAACTGTAGGTTGGCTCCTTCCTATATAAACAGGCGCTCGCACACACACACCGCCCCGTGTGCGCCGGCTCTCACGCCACTCCCGCTGCTCCCGGCCACGCCAGCCACCCGCCAGCCCTCCGCCAGGGACAGCCACCACTGCCCGAGACCCTGCCACCAGTCCTGGCCCTGAACGTGCTGGTTCTGGCTCAAAACTAAGTCTTATGGTGGTTTACTTCATGCTTCAGGTGTATTTTCTTTCCCCAGGCAGCTCTGCCTCCGGGCAGTGGGAGCGGGCTCCGTGCTTTGGGAAAGGGTCAATGGCTCAAGGGTGAATGGGCTGGGCACCACCTACTTGGGTGCTAAAAACGAAAATATGGGAAAAGCAAATAGTGCATTTTTTAACCTCATTAAACAGGTTGGAGGGACTCAGCACCATGCCGGGTCAGCTGTCGGGGTGCCTGCGAGAACGGAGAATTTTGGTCCCCCTCGCTGTGACAGGCAGGGATGCCACATGTACGACCCAGGGTGGCGGGTGCCCATCACCGTTCCTGCCGAGCAGTCGTGCAGCTGAGCCCCTTCTGCTCGCCGGGGCCACGGTGGCCGATAGCCAGAGCGCAGCCGCGCCGTGCCACCGCGGGACTTCCTCGTGCCAGTGCCGCCACGGCCACACTTCCTCCAGCGGGATGAAACCCTCAAGAAGACAAAACCCTCAAGAAGACAAAACCCTCAAGAAGACAAAACCCTGCCCTGTTTTTCCCAGTTCTCCAGGCTCACCCACAGCCCAGAACCGGGGCGGCCACATACCATCGGCGAGGCTGGGCTGCGCGCACGGCTGTTTGCTTCATCCCAGCTCCATCCCGCGGGGCGAGCAGGGCCGTGCGGTGCACCCGGCTCGGGGACATGGGGCCGGTCCTGGGCATTGCCCGTGGGAAAGGAGAGCCCCCAAACTGCTTTGCCAGCTGGGGGGTGAAACCGCTCTGCGGCATGGAGAGGGTCTTGGTGGGCACGTCCATGAGGACCTCTCTGTTGTGCGGCTGTACGCGGCACCCCCACACCGGGCAGCTCGGATCTGGGGGCTGCCGGCTCTGCGTGAGCGCAGCCCAGGGCTCCCCTGCGCTCCTGGGGCGGGATCCAGCCGAGGATTCTCCATCTGGGGTGCAATGAGCCCCACAGTGCTCTGAGCCAGCTCCCCGCCCCGGTTGCACAAGCGGCCCTGGGGCGCTGCCGGGCGCGCACAAACAATAACAGCCTGTTTACGAGCAGGCAGCGCAGGCAGCGCGAGGCCCCGGCTGCGGGCAGGGCATCGCCCCAGCCACCTGCCTCCGCAGCTCTTATTGCCCCGCCTGGGCGCAGGGAGGAAGAGCGGGAGACGCGTCGATCCCCAGCCCAGCTGCCCGCAGCTCCCTGGGCACCTTCTGCCCTTCGTTCCCCTCCGTGGCAGGGCCACCAGCTGCCCCCCGAGCCCCCGCTAAAATGCCACCGCAATGCAGGACCCTTCCCAGTACAGGCACCAGCACGGTGGGCCCACCCTGTGCAGCACCCTGACCCCCAGAGTCTTGCAAAGGTACTTTGGAAGAGTAAATTTGCCTTTGGAGAGCCCGGATTGTGCCGGGCATGGGGGGATGAGATGGCCTCAGGTGGGGATTTCCTCCCCAGGGCCACCCCGAGGGACTTTGGCCCCACAGCGGGACCTCCTGTCCCACTGGGACAGCACCCACCGTGCCCTGCAAGCAGCCCTGGCACCGGGCAGCACTTCTGCACAAACATCTCCCCTCTCCAGCTCCTCCTCGAACATCTCCCCTCTCCAGCTCCTCCTGTGCACACCAACGTGGCCCAAAATCATCTTCTTCCAGCAAACCATAAATCCCCTGGGAATGGAGAGGAGACCACCAGCGAGGTCCAGGGCTCCTGCTGGCACAGACTGAGATTTTGGAGGTTGGGGGGAAAAGCTGGGAGCTCCTCTGCAGGTTTTTTTGCATCCACCACTTCTACTTCAGCAGCTAGATGAGACCACAGTCCTCTCCTTGGCCTAAAAACGAGGGGGGTTGCACTTTCTTTTGCTTAAAGAGAAGGGACGGGGTCAAACCTGACACGCTGTTTGCAGCCCCAGTTTCCGCACCATCCATGAGATGAAAGGTGCATCCTCCACCCGCCCGTGGGAGCACAGCAGCCACGGGGGCAGGGGGCTGTTTGTGCTCCCACCCCTGCACACCGAGGCGCTGGGGAGCCGATCCGAGGCGCAGAGGGACCCTGCACCGGTGCCCCCTGAGCGGTGCAGCCCTGCTGCCCACCCATGCCCCAGTGCTGGGACACAGAATGTCCGTGTTCCCCCCCCAACAACCCGTGCCTGAACCCAAGGTCCTGCTTATCTGCAGCACAAGCATGTCTGGTGATAAGCCCAGGGATAAGATAAGGCCCCATGCAGACTTGCTGCTATCACAAGCCCCTCCTCCAGCGCTGCACCCCAAGGCCGAGGGGTGCTGCACCCCGCAAACCCCCCGAACAGCCCCCCCAGACCCTGCCCCCGGCGGCACACACACGATCTCTCACTTGGATGAGTTTTAAAAGATTCGTTACGTTCACACACAACAGTTGCTTGCTGTGTCCAAATCAGACAATCCACTTGATTCAGAGGAGAGGGGAAAAAAATAATAATAATAATTAAAAAAGACCCCAAAAACAACCCAACCACACACTGAAGCAAACAATTTGTCTGGGGAAACCTGGCAGCAAAGGCGGGGGGCTGACACGGAGGGGAGAGGCGCGCAGAACCCGACTGCATTAGGTTCGCAATAAAAACCGGAATCGCTAATCATTGCTGCTCAGCCGACCTGAAAGAAGAGATGCTGCCGAGGAAAACAAACCCACAGGACGCGAGCACGGGGCACAAGGACTTCACCCTGGGCTGGCACACACACCTGAGCCTTCCTCGGACAACTTCTCCTCCTCCTCACTGCACCACCCCTGCCTGCGCTGCCAGGAACCCGGGGCCGAGCATCCCCCGTGGGGCAATGCCGCATCCCAGGGCAGGAGGATGCTGCAAACCCACCCTGGGAGGGGGGCAGAGCGGCTTTTGGGGCCACCCCAAAAGATGGGCTCTCCCCTGGTGCCTGTCCGTCCCCAGCTCCTTCGCCCTCCCACCCGAACTCAGTGCCATGCGATGCCTGGGCCCGGCGAGGGGAGGGGATGGGGTGGATTGGCACGCTGGGTCCCATTCCCAGGATCTACACACGGGATCTGCCAGTGCGTGGGCACCCCCACCTCCGGCGGAGCCAGCCTGGCATTTAAAATAGGAGGATTGGGAAAAAATAAAAGACCAAAACACCCCCCGCTCCACACACTTTTGCCTCCCAGCATCCGTGCCAGGCTATAAATACCCGGCACTCTCCGTTCTGGCTGCGGTGGAGGGGGGGGTTAAACGGGACTGGAGGAAAACAGTCCCACAGGGCAGTGGGAAGGGAGAGGAGCCCCCTTCTCACCCGGCAGCACTGGGGGGGACGCAGGGCCGGGGTGGGGTGGTTCTTCCCCCACGGCCATGCAGGAACAGGGCACGGTGGGCATGGGCTGGGCAAGCTGGACCCCTCCAGCGGGGTGGCTGTGCCAGCGGGGACAAGCGGGGGCGAGGCAGAGGAAATCCCCAAAGGGCCCTGGAGGCAGCGGGGCGAATGCCAGGAGGGAGTGAAAGGCAGCGCTGATAGCAGCCGGGGCAGCCTGCCAGGCTGGCGCGGGCACCGCGGGGACACGCCACCTCCCAGTGCCCCCAGTGCTACCCGCTGGGAGGAGCAGAGTGGGAGGAGGGGGGCAAGTGCAGAGGAGACCCCCTTCTATCTGGATATCCTGCCCCAGATCTCTCCATCCCGCTCCCGGGAGGGGAGCCAGCGTTGACCCCACGGCAGGCGCCCACCCACCCCGGCAGCCTGCGGAGGAGGATGGGGCTCGGGGTGTGATGCCGGGGGCGGGGGGGTGGGTGTTTGGGGAGCAGCCAGGGGTGGGGGGAAGCCCTTTTAAGTGCAGCCCTGCCGCAGGATTGCTACCTCATTACAGAGCAATTACAGACTAATTACGTGATGGCAACACCCAAACCCTGATCAGGAAATGGGACTGCCGGGTGCCAGACCGTGCACGCGTGCACAGGCGCACACACACACACACACGCACCCCACGAAACCTCAGGAGCTCTCTGGAGCGGAGACAGGACACGTCAGAGGGAGGCACCTGGCCCGAGAGATGTCACCGGCTTGAATCCCCACTGTGCTGCCTCTGTGCCTCAGTTTCCCCACTTGTGGCTGGGCATCCTGCTCCCAGCCGCTGCCCTGCCTCGCTCCAGAGGCATCGATACAGCCCCATGCCAGGCTGCCCCAGCCCTGCCCTCCACCACAGCCCCCCTCCCTGCACCCCAAAACCACCGACAGTGGCCCTGCCTCGGCATGGAGCAGCTCCATCCCACCAGCCCCGTCCCTCAAGCTGGCAGTGGGATGCTGCCACAGAGTCCCGATCCCACGGGACTGGGAGTTGGGGTTTGTGCTGCTCCGCTGCCCACGAGCATCCTCCTGGGAGCCGGAGCAGCCCCAAGAGCCCACTCCCAGCAAGGCCAGGGCTATGGTGGCACCTGGACCGGGGCCACCCTGCCACCCCAGGGACAGGGCAGCCCTGCTCTCAGCCGCCCCAGAGCCCCAGTAAGCATGTACCCAGGACGGTTCCTAACAGCAGGTGAACTTTAACCACATAAATAACATTCCTGTTGGCTCCCCACCGGCACAGCCCTTATCTGCGGTGGGCTAGTGCTGGCCTGGAGAGGCCACCAGCCCTATCGCTGTGCCCAAGGCCACCAAAGAAGGGGACAGCTCGTCAGGAGCGTGCAGGGCCGGTGGTCACAGGCGAGAGCCAGACCCTCCCCACCGGCACCCAGCGCTCTGCCCCACCACCCCCCCGGCACCACGAGTCCATCCCGGGCTGCCCATTGCCAGGGACCCTCGGGGACAGGGGAAGGGGACGTTTTGCCACCGGAGCTTCCTGCGACGGCAGCGGGGGACAAGGTCACGCCAATAACAGATCGCAGCTAGCAGGGAGGAGACGCAGGGAGGACGGGGACAGGATGCAAAGCAGCAGCGTTGATGGCTGGTGAAGGGCCTGGCATCTCCAGGCACACGGTGAGAGATGGGAAACGAGCTCTTTCCTTCCCTCCGGGAGCTCATCACCACGATTGCAACTGAGTGTTGGAGCCCAGAGGCCCTGGAGTTTGCACATAGCTCTCGTAACCCTCATCTCCCTGACAAGCGGGAGAGCAGCCGGCAGCCAGCGCTGGAGCTCCGGGCAGCCCCCACGAAAGGTCACTGCATTTGCACATTCACAAAACAGGCATTTAAAAAAAAAGGGGGGAAAAAAAAAAAAAAAAAGAGGAAAAAAGATCCTGCGCTCGCACAGCAGATCCAGAGAACACACTGCAGGGAGATGGGCACGGCGGAAGAGCCGGTGAACACCAGCCCACCCTGCCCCAAGCTGGGGTGTCCCCTCACCAGCCCCCCTGGACTTGGCAGGCTGGCACCGTGCAACTGGCTTTAAAATAATCAGACGCAGGCGAAACCAGCAGATTTATATCTCCTGCTTTGCTTTCGCTTTCTGGGCCCTGAGGGTACAATCCCATTTTCAAATTCTCTGGAAGAATAAAGGCTAGAAAATTAGTTTCAGTGCATCAAGCAGATGGCCGGGGGCTGGGGCTTTGGGGGACCTCCCTTCCCCCCTGCCAGCATCCCCCTGCAAGGGAGGGCAGAGCTGAACCCCTGCCAGGGCTGCAGGGCCTTGGGGTACGGGTCCTGGCTGTGGGACCCCTGCAGCCAGCCTGAGGATGGCTGCACGGGGTGGGGGGACACAGGGACAAGCGATGGTGACTCCAGGGACTGTGAGGATGGGGGTGAAAAGGGAGAGCAGGGGCCTGGAGCGGGAGCTGAGCTGCCTCCGGCCGTGCTCGTGGCAGGTCGGGGATGCTGAAGCTGCGTGAGCTGCTCTCTCCAGCGTGGCTGGGAACTGGCAGAGTCGTTCTCGCTGCCCCACGCACCCCGGCCTCATCCTGCATCCGTCCACCGGGCCCCGAGGAGCACGCAACCCTGCCGCCGCCAAATCAGCCAAGGGTTCTCACCGGCTGGAAGGGAACCCCAGCAAAGCCAGGGGGGAATCCACCTCCTGTACCCGCAGAGAGGGGCAGAGATGGCGGTGCAGGAGGGCAGCCAGGCTCACCCTCACCAGCCCCACCTGCGCCGGCAGAGCCCTTCGAACCCAGCCGATCACAGGCACTGCACCACCCACCCCCAACCCCAGCTGCAGCTCAGCACCCACCACAGGAGGGGCCGGGACCTCCCACCCTGGCCGAATCCCTCCAAACCCTCCCAGGTGCCCAACCCGGAGCCGGGGGTGCGAGGCTGCTGTGGGCAATGCCAGCGGGATGGAGTCTATAAGCTATTCCCTCTGCCCAGCGCTGGCTCTGCCACAGGCACACAGCCCCCATCCTCACCCGGCGCTGAGCACGGTCTCCCCGGGGGCCCAGCACCCCAGGACAGGTGCTGAGCCCCGCACCCACCGCATCGCCCGGGTGTGCAGCAGCTCCACCGCTCCAGCGCCCGGCCGGTGCTCCGGGAAGCGGTTGAGCGCAGGGCTCACCGCACCGGCTGGTGCAGAACCGGCCGAGCAAGGCTGGGCTGGGAGGCAGCCGGTACTGCCGGCGTTGCCAGACAGGTCTTGGCTGTTCTGCCGGGCGCCAGCCACGGTTGGGAGCCTGACCTATGGCACAGCATCCCCGCGGGTCTCCGGGGCACCAGCGGTGCTCCCTCCCCGGCTGCACTCAGAGAGGCGTCTCCTGCTCAACCCAGGCCAGCTGAGCCGGTACCGGTGACCCCACAGACATCGGCCATCGGCAGCCACATGCCTGTTGCCAACGTGGCGCTGCGATGGCCCTTACCTGGCTGGCAGCGGCTGGCGCGATGCTTCGGGCCTCGGCAGCAGCGAGCTGCCGGAGCCGCCGGAGCTGCCGGAGCTGCCGCGGTGTCGCTGCCGGCAGTTACGTAAGGAAGGCTCGGAGAGGAGCGCTGGCTCCCAGTCCCTGGTGACTGCAGGCAGGCGGAGAGGAACAACAGCCTCTTGCTGCTCGGCAGGCACGCATGGCCCTGCCACCGGCGGCAGCGGGAGGGAGCCGGGCGCCGGAGCAGTGGGAGGACGCGGGAAGATGCTCTCTGCTCCATCACTGAGCAAACGGCGGGGACAAGCCTCGGTCCCCAACTTCAGTCCCCCAGGGGTTGCGGGCACTAGGAGGATGGGGAGGGGAGATGGTGGCAGCGGAGGGGGCAGCCTGAAACCTGCGTTGGACGGATCTTGGCCCCCTGCTCTGAGAACAAAGGGCTGTGCTCAAAGGCTGGGGTGGCCACTTGATGACCAGCGGGACTCGGGGGCTCAGAGCAGCTGAGCTGCCCCTCGAGTCCCCCAGAGCAGGGCTGGGAACGCCTCGTAAATAATCGGAGGAGCATCAAGCAGCTGGTTTTAGCCCTGGTGCCGTGGGGGCACGAGGTGGTGGAGGGAACCCCCAAGCTGCATCAGTCTGCCAGGCTGGGGCAGTGGGGCAGGCAGCGGGGCAGGCAGGGGGGCAGGCAGGGGGGCAGGTAGGGGGGCAGGCAGGGAAGCAGGCAGGGGGGCAGGCAGGGGGGCAGGTAGGGGGGCAGGTAGGGGGGCAGGCAGGGGGGCAGCATCCACGGCAGCCAGGGAGAAGGGCCAGCGGGACGCGGCGCAGGAAGATCACGGACACGGCACAGGAGGATCATGGACACGGCGCAGGGGCATCACCAACACGGCGCAGTGTGTTTGTCGACACGATGCCAGGCGCACATAAAAGCTGTCTCATTATCCCCTAATTAGTGCCTTGTCAGCTCCTGCAATTAACACCCAAGCAAGTGGCTGTTGTGGGGGTAAACAGAGGGTTAGAAGCACCCTAGAGAGCTGGGAGCCCTGGCAGGGTGCAGACCACCCATGGGCATGCACGGAGAAGAAGGTGGCCCCAGTGCTGGGCCAAAGAGGGTCGGACCCACCTCCCTGAGCCCCTCGGCTGCTCTGGGACAACCCGCCAGGGCTGGGCAGGGTGCTCTCACCCTCGCTGCAAGGCTGCCCTGGACCTTGCAGGGAGCAGCCCGGCAGCAGCAGGACCTGGCGAGGCTGGTGGCACTGCCCAGAGTATCCCAGGGGAGCGGGACATCCCCCGGCACCGCAGCAGGGAGCACCCGTGCTCCGCAGGGAGAGGAGGAGAGACTCGCTCCCAAGCTCAGCCCGTGACTCGGGAGCAGCCGGGGTTGGACTCCAGGCTGTGAGCCCTGCCTCGGAGGTGGCCGAGCCACATGCCCTCCTGCACGGCGCGCGCTGGCAAGGTGTTTATTCGAAAAGTCGACTCCTTTAGAAACATCAAAGGAAAGCAATCGCCCGGGTCTCCAATGGCCTTTCTCCAGCTGACCCAGAAACATGGATCAAGAGCTGTCTCATCCCTTAATTGAGAAGTTGGTGACTTTGAATCTTTATTAAAGAGCTTTGGTGAATTCACAGATTAAGGGCACAACCGACCACTGCAATCCAACCTGATTCCCCGCATACCGCGGCCGGAGCATCCTCACCCCACAGCCACTGCTCCCCCGGTAGCCCTCGCCGGGCTCTCGCCAGGCTCTTTGCACTGCTGCTGCGGAGTGAAAACCGAAATAAAACCAGAAACGTGCTGGAAACCAGGAGGGCCCCAACCTGCCTGTACAGAAACAACCCATTCCCAGGGTATTTTGCAGGTTTGGATGCTGGAAGGAGCGGGCAGGGTTGTAGGGGAGGGGGGTGTTGGAGTGTGTGTGCCCCCTCCCTGCAGCTCACCTCTGCCTTCCCCTGTGCCCAGCGTCCCGTGCCAGGGGATGCTCTCCAGCAATGCCATGAAATCGGGGGTGTTTTCGGAGAGGAGGGCTGGCAGGGAACAAGGCACCCACGTCCCCACGCTGTGGGCAGTGGGAAGGGGCTGCGCGGCCGCTGCCGGAGCAGGGCTTCCCCCGGCGGGTGCGGAGCTGCCAGATCGCGGGGAAAAAACGAGGCTAAAGAGGAGTCGGCACATTCCTCAATGTACTATTTCTGCCTGCTGCGGATTATCGTGTTTCAAGCTAAGGAAAACAGAAGTGGGGGATGCTACTACAAATGCCTGAGAGAGAAATGAGCAGCTAAGGAGCTGCGCTTTCCCCTCCAGCGAGCAAAGACAGGCAGGAGAAATCCCCAGCCCAGCTGATTCGCAGGGACACAGATGGAGCAGAAAACAACCCCAGAGCCTGCCCGGCTGCTAAGGGTTCAGGCGGCCTCGGCAGCTTCCAGGGGATTAAGCCCCACGCTGCCCATCTGGGGTGGTGTTTGCACCCGGCGGCAGAGCAGCAGCGCAGCGGCGTGCACGGGTGTGCACACACACACACACACACACACACACACACAAACCCACACATACCCACGCACGCTCCGTGAGCCACGGCGGGCAAACAGGGTGATGCTGGTGCCTCTTGGCCGCGGTGGGGAGCAGCCCAGGGTGGGCACGGCTGATGGCAACCCCGCAACCGCCGGCTGCGGGTGCAGCCGCTTCACGCCGGCGGTGCCAGGCGTGGAACTCGCCCTCCTGCCCATCCCTCCTCTCCCTCGTCCCTGCCAGGCCGGTGGCTGCTCCCGCCGGTTTCTATGGGAACTCGGCAGGAAAACACGGTTTCCAGCGAGGCCAGCGCCAGCCCAAACCCAGGCGTCGAGCTGCCCCGTCATGGGGTTTGCCTGGGGGACCCCTGCCCTTGGCCTTGCCCCCTGTCCCCTCGCCACAGCCCCTCTCCCCAGGGAGACAGCCAGGGACGTGGGTGCTCAGAGCCAGGATGGCGCTGGTGGCCCAGTGCAGCAGGATAGGTGCCACGGCCCGCCGGGGTCCCCAGCACAAGTTGGGGGTGCCGGGGCTGCACCCCCAGCCGAGGCAGCCAGGGACTGGCCAGAGGGGACAGGCTTTGCGCTCGCCATGTGATTTTTTAGCAGACGCTCAAGAATTTTAATGCCTCGGCCACCCCCTCTCTGGGAGGCCTAATCCTGGCTCTGGCTCCCCGAGGGGCTGGCTGGGGGGTGGGCAACGGGGCCAGGCATCCCCCAGCCTTGGCTCCTGCCCCCTCCCAGCAGAGCGAAGGGGACAACAGGGACCGGCTTAGATCGGAGCAGGACAGGAGCTCTCCTTCCCCACGAGGAAATCCCAGCAAGGTTCAGGGGATGGAACCAGAGCGGCCACACGCACAGGCCGGTGCGTGGGCACGTGTGTGCACACGCATGTGCGCGGCTGGGCACCACAGGACGAGCCATACTGGGAGCAACGGTGCAGGGAGCAGCGGTCCCAGCTCCTGCCCTGCGCTCAGCCCCGGGGATGCACAGCAGGATGCAGGCGCTCTTGACGTGGAGAAGTGGGAGAAACCAACGGGTGCTGCCGATTCCCAGCTGCAGAGCAGCACGCAGCGCCGCAAACAGCCTCGCCTGCCTGGAAGGATGTCTCCCCCAGCAAACCGCCACCCTGGTTCCCTCTGTCCTTGGCAGGCCTGCCTGCGCCCCTCCGCCCCTCGGGATGGCCACGCACTCCCTCCCCTCTGCAGCTTCATTCTGACCTCGCCGCGCAGGGGGATTACAGCCACTCCAGCAGCCATCTGGAGGGGGGAGCTGGCCCCCCACACCCAAGGGACCACAGCACACGTCACGGGCGCGATGGCGGGGCCAGGCGGTACCGATCAAACCGTGCACACGAGATTCAGCCCTCCCAGACCGCAGCAAGACCCCACGGCACAGCCCTTGGAAGACAGCAAAGACCCTGCAAAGGGGTGGAGGGGGTGGGGGGGTGCTGGACCACCCTCTGCAGAGGGTAGCACGGCCAGAGCTGGGGTCCCCACCAAGTCCCGGGTGAGGATGGCCCAGGGTGGCCAGTCCAGCCCCTTCCGCTGGGGTTTAATAGACTCGTGGCGTCTTTAATGTGCCCCATCATGTGACGAATCAGACCCTGCTCCCTTCAGATCTCAGAGCGGCGCAACAAAGCTGCGATTGACTGCTCGGAGGGTAGCGGCTGCGGCTCACACGCCGTCTCCGGCACTGCCAGACACCTCGATGCAAGGAGGGGGGCCCAAGCCAACGCAGCATCTCGCAGGCAACACGCATCCCCGGGGCTGTCGGCCCTCGCTCGCTGGCGAGGAGCGGGAGGCTGGTGGCTCTCCGCTGGCAAGCGGGCGGCCAAACGGGAGCCACGAAGCCCAGGGAAGCGGCTCGGGTCCTTGGGAAGCGCCAGCCGACATCTCCAGCTCCATCCATCATCCTGGATGCGACCTCAGCAAAGCGCCCAGCCATAGGGACCAGCCCTGGCACACAGGGTTGGAAGGAAAGGGGCGGGGGGGTTCTGACCCATTCGAACCCCCCCCCCCCCCCCCCCCCCGGTCACAATCATGGGGGTTTGGGGGTGCTGAGCCAGGGCTCCAAAAGGCGAGTCTCTCCCAATGCCCACCTGGGCAGAAAGGGGGCGCGGGGGGGACCCCAGCCCGCAGCCGGGGGGCGGGGGTCCGGGGGGCACAAGCCAGCTCACAGCACATAAACACCCCGCGGGGACAGCTCAGGGGGCCCCCCACGGCTCACCGAAAGCGCGGCAGGAGGGACAGGGGGGTGCAGATGCGTGTCCCCCCTCCTCTAAGCCAGCACCCCCTGCACAGCTCGCTTCCCCCCCCCCAAAAAAAAAAAAAACAACCAGCCCCATGGGGGGGATGCTCTGCCGCCCCGCAGCCCCCGGGAGGAGGAAGATCCCCCCAGCCCCCCAAGCCAGCCCCATGGGGGGGGATGCTCTGCCGCCCCGCAGCCCCCGGGAGGAGGAAGATCCCCCCAGCCCCCCAAGCCAGCCCCATGGGGGGGGATGCTCTGCCGCCCCGCAGCCCCCGGGAGGAGGAAGATCCCCCCAGCCCCCCAAGCCAGCCCCATGGGGGGGGATGCTCTGCCGCCCCGCAGCCCCCGGGGAGGAGGAAGATCCCCCCCGCCCCCCAAGCCAGCCCCATGGGGGGGGATGCTCTGCCGCCTCGCAGCCCCCGGGGAGGAGGAAGATCCCCCCCGCCCCCCAAGCCAGCCCCATGGGGGGGGATGCTCTGCCGCCCCGCAGCCCCCGGGGAGGAGGAAGAGGAGGAGGAGGAAGGGAGCCGCGCTGGCGGACACTCACCGTTGGGAGCGGGCAGCGGCCGGGGTCCCCCCCGCTGCCTAGGGGTGCAGCATCCTCCCGGCCAGCCCCAGCCCGAGCCCGAGCCGGAGCCGGAGCCGGAGCCGGAGCCGGAGCCGGAGCCGGAGCTGGGCATGCTCGGGGGCCGCCGAGCGCCACGTGATGCCGGGCTGGCACCGAGCACCGGGGGGGGGGGGGGGGCCCGCCCCTACCGCCCCCGCCCCCCCTCCCCCGCGCTGTCCCCTCGGCATCACCCGAGGGAGACCGCAACGCCCCCCTCCCCCACAAGCATCACTTCGGGGGAGTCGCCACCGTTCTGCTCCCCCCCCCCCCCCCCGCCCCCTGCAGCATTTGGGGGGGGGGGGGTGGACAGTACTGCCCCCCCCTTCCCCTCCCCCACACACCCTCCTGCATCTTGGGGGGGGGGGTAGGGTGGGCCAGGCTCCCCCTCTGCATCCCAGCATCATCCCCCCTGCATCCCAGCATCGGGGGGGCAGCCTGGACCGGGCTCCCCATGAATCCCAGCATCATCCCCCCTGACTCCCAGCATCGGGGGGGACAGCCTGGACTGGGCTCCCCATGAATGCCAGCATCATCCCCCCTGCCTTTCAGCATCGGGGGGGACAGCCTGGACTGGGCTCCCCATGAATGCCAGCATCATCCCCTCTGCATCCCAGCACCAGGGGGACAGACTGGGCTGTGCTCCCCCTGCATCCCAGCATCATCTCTCCTGCACCCCAGCATCATGGGCACAGACTGGGCTGTGCTCCCCCTGCATCCCAGCATCGGGGGGGACAGCCTGGACTGGGCTCCCCATGAATCCCAGCATCATCCCCCCTGCATCCCAGCACCAGGGGGACAGACTGGGCTGTGCTCCCCCTGCATCCCAGCATCATCCCCCCTGCATCCCAGCACCAGGGGGACAGACTGGGCTGTGCTCCCCCTGCATCCCAGCATCATCCCCCCTGCATCCCAGCACCAGGGGGACAGACTGGGCTGTGCTCCCCCTGCATCCCAGCATCATCCCCCCTGCATCCCAGCATCAGTGGGAGGACAGCCTGGGCCGTGCTCCCCCCCTGCATCCTGCATCTCTCGGGGCAGGGGAGCGTGTTTGTTCCCCACCAGGCTCGTAGGACCCACTGCAGTGGGTCACGCAGCACCCCCAGGCTCTGCACCCCAGGGAGGGCTGCCCGCAGGGAGGATGCAGCACGCAGAGGACGAGCAGCAAAACAGCTCAACAACCACAGCTTGTTCTCTGGAGCACAAAGGCCACCACTCGGTCCCCCGGGGCCATGCCAAGGGCCAGCGATGGCTCAGGCAGGGCTGGCAGGACCCTTCCCCAGCCCTCCTCAGGCCTGGCCCGGCGGCAGGGTGACGCCCAGGCTGCAGAGCCGGGTGCTAGCAGAGGTGCTGGGGAGCTGCAAACTCCAGCCCTAGAGCAATGGCACCGTGCCCTGATCTATGGCATTGCCCTACTTCTGCCTGTCAGAGCTGCCAGGCACCACGGCCAGGACCCTGCCTGCACCCTGCCTGCACGGCCGGAGGCTCAGACCCCGCAGCACCCAGGGACCCTTCATCCTCCACAGCCAAGCTGGCGTGGGGAGAGACGTGGGCTCTCCAAGAAGGAAAAACAGGCAACTGCCCTTGATCCTATAATCCCCCCATTAGCCACATGGCATTAGGGGCTGGGGAGGGGGCTGGCTTTCACTGGATGCTCTGCCTTCTGCGTCTCCCCTTCCTTCCCCACAGTGACGGGCGAGATCCTCCCTCCCTGTCAGCCCACAGCAGAGAGACCCCCAAATCCCCAAAGTTACACACTGCGCCTGTGAGTCATCCCAAGGTCACTGTCCCCAGCCATTCCCTGGCTCCGCAGGCAGCAGGGACCTGCTGGGGGGGGCTCTACTGCCCCACTGCCCTCCTGCCACCCAGGAGAGCCCTGAGAGCTGAAAAACAGCCCAGGAAAACCATGGGCAACTGGGGATCTGTGCTGCTCTCGGGGGAGCCCCCCCCCCCCAGCCTAGCCAGGCAGCCCTAAGCACCAGCCACACGCACCCCAGCCAGGTTGGGGGGGGGCTGGTTGCTCCCCACCCCCTTTGCAGAGACCAGACGTGCATGGTGCTGCTGCATCAGCTCCCAGCAGCATCTCAGGGCTTTTTCTTCTGCAGGCAGAGAGCTGGAGGCAGGAGCAGGGTGGAAAAGAGCCGTTTTACTTGCAGTGCTTCCCTGCAGGAGCACCTGGCTGGGTGCTGCCCTCCTGCACCCTGGGCTGGCACAGGCGGGAGGGTGCCCAGCGTCGCAGGGAGCCAGCGGTTCCCTTCTCCGGAGCTGGGCCCTGCACACGTGTGCAGCAACGTGCAGGGCATGCACCGCTGCGCCAGCCTCAATGCCACCTTGTGGGTGCTGTCGCAAAGGCAGGAGCCAGCACAGCCTGCAACAGGCAGGGCTGGGGGGGGGAGCAGGACCCCCGGCGGAGCCCCCCCACCTCTGGCCCAGACCCTCTGCCCTGCTCCGCTGTGGCATTGCAATGCAGAGGGAATCGCGGGCACGGCGGACACGTTGGGCACGCAGTGAGGCGGGGGAAGGTGGTCCCTGGCGTGCAGAAGCACCGCAGACATGCCGCAGGCACGCAGCTCCAACCTGACCTGGGGGGGGGGGGGGGGTCACCACCGCAGCCCTCGCCCAGCAAGCCCCACTCCTGGCGACGTTTGTGGCGGCGCGACTCGAACACGGGGCTGATTCAAGGACACCTTGTCTCTGCTCGACAGATTAGACCGGATAATCCCGGTGCTTTGCTCCAACCCTCAGCCCACCTTGGGATCTTTGCTCTCACCGGGTTTACTGCTGTCTGAGAAACCTCCCTGCACGCCAGATAGGGACGGGCTCAAAGGTCCCGTCTGAAACACCCTCGCCCGGCAGGACCTGGAGCCCCGCGCGAGGCGAGGCGAGGCGGTGGCGGCAGCCTGCAGCTCAGCTTGTCTAGACACCACCATCACCCCGCCAGGGTCCCAGTTCCCGGACTGGAGGCAGGGAGGGAGCAAAAGGCAATGGGAAACAACCCGCCGGGATGAGCCAGGGCTCTCGGAGCGACGCCTCAGGCCGGATCCTCACCGAGTTACGCTCCTGTGGGATTCACCCCAGCGAGCGCAGCCAGCTCTGCACCGCACGCCCTGGGCAGCACACGCCCCAAGGACCCTTTGCACCACCGAGCTGCCTCCCACAAGGGTAGGGCACTGCAGGGCCCTGGAGAAAGTCCCCACTGGGCTCCAGGGGACTTTTCCCTGAGGGATGACGCGGGGCGGGGGGCTGGCTGCCTTGCCCACGCCACCCTGGAGCTCCCGGAACCCTCAGAAGAGACATTTGCATCTGAAACGGTAACTTGGCTCAGGAGCTCCCTTGTGCACACGGCCTAGGTGAGATTCGCCCCGTCCCAACAGCTCCGGTTGCAGGGTGCAGGTGCAGGACACAGCCCAGAGCTGGGTCTGGTCCCTGCGAATCACGTACAGGGACAGCCACGGGCACGCAGGGACAGGGGACTCCAGCCTGGCCTTGCCGCGCTATGCTGGCACAAGCTTTAGCTCTTCGCTCACCACAGCATCCCAGCAGGCTCCCAGACACGGCCCCGCGCGTGTCCACCAAACCCAACACGCTGCTTTCCCCCTCGCCAGCGGGAGCTCCAGGCTCATCCAAGCTGCTGGGACCATCACAGCCACGTCTGCAGCAGCACGGGACAAGCCACAGCCAGGGCCACAGGCACCCACCCGCCCCAGTCTGACAGGCACAGACCCTGACCCCATCCTTTAGCAATTGCTATGCTCCAAAGCCCCCCAAACCACACCTTTCCTGCCCCAGTCCTCCACGAGGCTGGATGGCAGCAGCCCGTGCCGCGCTCGCCAGCATTTTGGTAGCGGCTGCCTCTGGGCAGAGACAAGCCCCTTCCGAGGGCGCAGTGGTGCTTGCGAGGAGGCAGAAGCTTCTCCCCCCAGTCCCTTCTCACTTACTTGATGAAGTAGAAGCCCCCCTGCGTCGTGGTGTCCACCTCCCAGCCTCGGGGCAGCCCTGGAAGGACAGGGCAGAAGCAGCCGTCACCCCCTCTTGCCCCGTGCAGCCCCTGCCCTCCCAGCCCCGTGCCCTGCTGTGGACTGGGGTGCTGCACCCGAGCAGAGCGCTTGCCCAAAGGACCTGCTGCCGGAGGGTTAGCGGTGCTCAGTGTCACACCGAGGCATCACTTCACCACGGAGGAGACCCCCCCCCTCGCAGCAGGCAGCACTAGAGAAGGGCAGGAGCCCACGGGTAGGGAGCCGCGGGATGGTCAGGAGCTTCGTGGAGTGCCACGTCCTGCCACGGTTGGCTCTCAAACTGTGTTTTTAAAGTGGTTTGTGTCCCCTCCCCATCAGCAAAAGGCCTCAGAGACCTCAGGGAGTCTCTCTGCAGAAGGGGACTCTTAAAAGCCCCCCCAAGAACATCCCTCCAGCTAGAAACCCCGTGCCCAGGAGATGCAGCATCGCCTCACGCATCGTTCAAAGTCCCCCAGCCCTCCCCAGCTCCTGCTCGCTTAGATTTTTGGGGTCTCCGTTGTATTTCTGGAGGATATCACTCCACACCTCCAGATTCTGATCAGTGTTTGGGGAGGGCAGAGATCAAAGGCTGAGACCCAGGGCCCATCCCTTACCGGCGCAGGAGAAGTGCCCGCTCTGGATGGAGTAGCCTGTGCCGGGGTGAACCCAGCTCGTGGATTTGGTCTCATCGCTGCAAAAGACAAGGAGTGGGGCTGTCAGCACCCACGGGGGCCCAGGGAGCCCCCTCCCATCGCTGGGGAAGGGTCTTTGCAACACGAGTGACTTCGGCAGCCAGAGGAACGGAAGGAGCAGATTTTAGGGAACGAGGGGAACAGCACCCACCAGGCTGGGAGAGCGGAGAGCCCCAAGAAGAGAGAAGTGGGGAGAAAAGAGAGATGACTGCGTGTGATAGGTAAGCAGCCAGACGCAGAGGCTTGCAGCAGGGGGTGCCCCTCGTTCCCAGCCCAGACTAAGCCCCTGACCCCCTGCGGTCCCCCCAGCCAGGCGCCCGGCTCCCCTCGCACCCCAGCGTCAACCCCGTCCCCGCGGCAGCCCCCACACTCCCTGCGAGCTGCCAGGCAGGACCGTACTTGATGAAGAAGACGCGGCCGTCCCCACAGACGCCGTAGGTCCACCTGCCCGGCAGGTCCAACCAGTCGATGTCATCCCCCATGGGGGTGGCAGTGGGGGGTCCGGGCGGGGGCGGGGGGGGGGGCGCAGAGCAGCCCCGCGCTGCGAGGAGGGACGGCACCCGGCTTGGGAAGTGCCGAACAACTCTTGGTTCCCCCCAGGAGCAAACACTTGTTCAGCTCAGACCTTCCACCCAGACTCTGTTTGCTGCAAATAACCGAGGAGGGAGGGAAAAAAGAAAAAAAAAAAAAACCACCCCAACCAAACCCATCAACTTAACCCCCTCGGAGCCGGGTTGCCACCCTGCCTGCGAGCCGGGGTTCAGAGGGCACCCTCCCAGCGCCACGGCACGGCTCTCCAAATGACTCTTCGGGGCTAGCCCGTCACAGCTTCCTCCACTGCCTACTCAGTATAATTACCGTCAATTAACTCGGGGTGAGTAATTATGGAGTTGTTACTTCCCTCTCCTGTTCATTTTAAACAATGTCAAATTCTTCTCCCCGTCTGATCTCGCAGCCAAGCCGAGGCAGTATGTAGGGCACCCTGATGATTATCTGCAGCGCTTTCGGAGCTGCCCAATGGGTATTTTCTCTCTGCTTGTTCTTAGCCGTCAATTAAATGTCTTTTAAGGGGAAAGGTGGGGTCTGGGAGGCACCTGGGCTGGGTGACTGCGAAGGAGGCAATTGCCCTCGTGTCTCAGCGGCGCCTTTGCAAAGCTTCTCATGGCACAAGGAGAAAGATGCTGGTTCAGGAGAGGCCCGAGCGGTGGAAAGGAAGGAGCTGGTCCCCAAAGCAAGGAGGAAGGGGCTTGCCCTGCTGAGCTGAAACACATTCCTCACATCAGAGCAGTTTCTTGCTGGGATTTGGGGAAACCAGTTCACCTGAAGGCTCAGGAAGGCCCTTCCTATAGTGCTTTGAACCACTGGGTAAGAAAAACACGTCTGGTTAGTCCCGGTGAGCCCATGGGGAGAGCGTCCATCGGGACCCCAGAGCAGCAGGGAGCAATGTCACAGTCCTGGGCACCAGTTCACCTGGGAAAGCTCCATTTCGTGGGAGAAACGCTTGGCTGCAAACGGTGAGCCGAGCTCACGTCCTGCCTGCGCCGGGGTTGCAGCTTGAGGACTGCTCAGACCCCCACCTTGCAGCCCCAGCTGCGGGATTATGTTATGCATTAAATTTTTGCAAGATCGGGCTTTTTGCCTGGGTTTGGGCTGCCTGGGGATAGCGTTACAGCGAGCCTGCCCGCCTCAGTCAGGTTACGGTCACACCGGGGCGGCTGGGGAGTTGCCACCACCCTTATCACGTTTCCATCTGCCGAGCCGAACATCAATCACCGCTCGATTAACGACCACGGGAACTCCCGGGGCTTTGATGCTCCGATGCGCCCCGAGATTGGGGAGGTCACGGCCTGACCCCGAGGGAGGCAGCTTGGCTTCCCCCGCCTCCCCTCTGCCCCCGCGCCCTCGCAGGGTCTGCACGCAGGAGCCAAACCACGAAATCCCGGCGCTTAACGCTCACGGCCAAAGCTCAGGAGCCCACCAGCAGCTCGGGGCGGTGGTGCTTCATCTCAGGGCAACCCAAAAATGGACGGTTGCGGACAAAGCTGCCACATTAAACTCTTTCCATCGTGGGTTTTGGGGTTTTTTTGGGGGGGAAAATCCCCCAGCCAGCCCCGGCTGAGCGATGGCTTGCGGCACGTGCTGGCTCAAGGCAGGAAGAGCTTTATAAAGTCAAACGCGGCAAGAGGTCTGTTCCTAAGCTGCCCTAATCCTATTTCAGCGCCGGGGGAGGCACTGCGGGGATAACCACGGCGCTCCTGGAAACGACGGGTCCTCCCGGCCACCCTGCCTCTGCAGCCGCTTGCAGATGGGGTTTTCTTTACTGGGAGCAGCCTCTAAGCTGAGTCACAGCTCGCACCGGGCGTTAGTCCTCAGCACAAAGGTTTTGGGGACCCGGCTCTATGAGCGGCTCCAGGCACCGCTCCCGAAACTCCTCTGCGATCTCCCCGTCGCACAGCTTTCAGGACTGGGCTTTCCAAACCGATGCCCGTTTATTTATATCGATGTGAAACGGAAACCTGAAGAGAACCAGAATCGAACAAGGCCACCCTGCAGTCCCAGGGCTAGGGGCTCACTGTGCACGGCCCTCACCTTCCAGCCCGGGGCAAAACCTCCCCAGTTACCGCAGAGTTATTCTCACACGTACCTCGAGGGTATGCGGGATCAGGGTCCAGGCCAGATAAGCTCATCTGGTTCTAAAAGATTTCCTTCCTCCTCTAGCAAGCCCCAGGGAGGGATGCATTTTTCTGACCATACCTATTCTCAGCGTCCCCCTCGTCCCCCTCGCTTGTCCCTGGCAATTACAGGGGACGGACTCATCAGACACTCACATCAGAAAGAAGGAGCTAGTGCAGCCCCCAGGGTAAATAGCGCTGAGGTTCTTGGAGGGCTTTGTAGGACCTTCAGCCAAGAATCCCAAGCAGCTCCAGGCTCTCTCCTGCCAGGTAAATAAATCAGCTTTTATTGCTTTCCACAAGAGAATTTTTCCCCCTCTTTCTTTCTATCTTAATCCAATGGAAATTCAAAGGGGAAATACCAGCAGGGCCTTTTGTTTTCATTTGGTTTAAAATCCTTTTAAAAACTCCTTGTTCACAACCACCCAGGTTAGGAAGGAAGGGGACAGCAAGCAGGCACACACCGAGGTTTTCTTTGCAAAACCACCCACATTCAGTGTTTCTACTGATGGTCCCAGGGAGGTTCCCACAGCACCGGGCATCGCCACCTCTGCCCCGTGTCCTTCCTTTAGCAGGGACACAGAGGGACTGGGAAGCCACCAAGGGGACCGTCCTGAGAGCAAAAAAGAAAAATAAATAGATTTTTGTTGGGACCAGGCACAGGGAGGAGACGGCGAAGGAAACCCAGCAGATGTATTTGCTACATCAAGAAACAGCCCCAGCACATCAGCCATCGTCTGGAGACGCGCGGCTGCTGGCAAGCCCAGGGGCACCAGGTCACCCTTGTGCGTGAGACGCTGGTTTGGGCAGAAGGATTTCACTCGCCAGCGTGCCAAGAGCAGCCCAGCACCGCGGTTGCCACGAATCATCCACCTCCTCCTCCATCCACGCAGCGCCGAGCCTTCGCTTCCAGCCCCGGCGGGACCACGCGGAGAACAAAAGGCAAAGGGAGCGAAGCCCGCGGGAAAGGGCTGCTCTGGGTGAGCAACGGCGCGACCCAGGCCCCGCTGCGGCTTCGTTGTGGTCAGAGGGGACGCCTGGCCCCGTTGCTGCCCGGCCCCCAACCCATCGTGGGTGACCCGCCCTGCGGAGGAAAGCCGAGGAAGGAGGTTTCCTGCGTGGAGCCCGCGTGGGTCAGACGTTAGGAATGTCACGAAACCGGGCGCTTCTGCAGGGGAAGGGATGGTCATGGCACTTGTCCCACATTTGTCCGTCCCGCCCTGGTGCTCACGGCAGAGCCAGGCGGCACAGCACCTTCGGGCCACCGCGGAGGGATGGGTGGGAGGGGGGTCTGTGGTGGGCGACAGCCGGGGGACCCGGTGGGCCAGAGGTGCCTTGGGGTGGTGGTGGCCCCGGCAGCGTTGCCGGCTGCGAGTCCCGCGCTGCCGTACGGTTCTGGCACCATCTCCTGGACAAAAGCTTCCCCAGAAACAAGAGCAGCCATGCAGCCGCAGAGCCAGCCAGGCGCTTCCAGCGGGCTCAACCTGGTGCACCCCAAGACGGGCGTTGTGCCCCCTCCTCGACCGTCAGCAGACAAGAGACTGCAGTCTGCTCCCCGTAACTTCAAGCCGTCATCTCCTCCCTCCCCTCGACTCCAATCCAACTGCTCAAAGGCCCCACCTGGGAGCCAGGCTGGGGACACGATGGCCGTCGCACCACCGTACCGGGGCAGGCAGGAGCACGCTGCTCCCTCTCGGCTTTCCCAGCTGGAGCCGAGAGACCAGTAATCACCTCGAGTGAAAGCGAGTTGCTAAGCAAAAAAAGCTAATTGCTTCACATTCTTTATGTCTGGTTGTAAACGGCTTGTAATTTGATAGATGGTGCCAGGGAACGCCGCTGCCGGGAGCACTGGTGGGTGCTGCTCAGTGGATCCTACCGGGCTGGTAAGCCGGGGGAGCCCAGACACCCAGATTGCAAGCAGATGTTTAACAGCCTTTTATCACCAATCTGAGTAACACATTTACCACCAGGCACGGCAAGCCACCGCTCCCACATCCACCCCGAGAACTCCAAACCCTCAGTACGGCTCGTTACCATAGCTTCCAACAGCCGGCATGGGAGGAGGCATGGAAAGGCGCCAGCAGAACATCCCTCCAGCTCTAGAAGTGAAATCTTTTTAACCTGCTCCTGCTTCCCCTCTGCCAAAAGCCTTGCTTAACCTCAGATCTGGCCCAAATCATCTCAGCAACCTGAAACGGCAGGCCTCAAACACGCAGCAGGATGCATGAGAAGGAAAGGGGAAAAGGTGCTGAATCCAAAACGTCCCTGCTGGGGCTTTGTTTCTGCTCAGCACAAAGTTCCTGTGAGAGGCCTGGGACTGCATCCCAACTGCTGGCAGCCGAAGGCAGCTCCTCTCTGCATGCAAAAGGGGCTGCTGCAGTCGGTAGCTGTCTTCTGTTTCTGACGAGGGCTCTCGGGGACGGGGAAGGAATCTGGCCGGCGTCTCCCACGGAGCAGCTCGCACCGAGCTGCCACCGCACAAACCTCCCCAGACCCACTGAGCATCAAAGGTCCAAGCAGGACCTTTCTTTGCTCCGTAGTATCAGTTATTCCACATGGCAGCTACCTTCTCTAAAGACGGGTGTTTAGATTTAGCTTAAGATAGGGCCACCCAGAGCCGTCCGGACTGTATCTGTGCCCAAGACAGCAGGAATTTATCTTTAGCAGCTTCGTGGCGCTAGCTGGTGGGCTACTGCACCCCCGGGTTGTCCCTTGAACCAGTAAACTGCTGAGAAAGACCTTTCCCACAGCCGCTGCAAAGCTTTGACTCCAGCCTGCTGGAGCTGGATACCCTAAGTGAGTGTTTTTCTACAGGCAGGGGGTTTGCTGGAGCGTATTTTTTGGGAGAAGCAACACACGCAGCGATTGCAAGAGGAAGGACGGAGAAGAGAGTTCATGGGTCTAGCAAAACGCCACCCACCATCCTGAAAACAACAGGCAGGCAAGGGAAGGAATGAACAGCCGCTGCGCTGCCACTGAGCCGTGTTTTTATTGCTAACAGTCTTATCGTGAGCATTAGCAGGAGGGGCAGATGGGCGCCTGCTGCTAATGGACTCTAATACTTTATACCCTCAAGACTAATGGACGGATTTTACAAGATTTCATTTCGCCACCACACACGCTGAACTAAACCTTGGATGAGATCCGAGTTGCAGCCCATCGGGTGGAGGCCGCGGGGCTGGAAAGAGGCAGACTCTCCCTGGAATCGCAACCGCGTCGTGATTCACAGTGTCATTGCCTTCTCCTGCCTCCCAGTTTCAGAAGAAACTTGCTTTCGTGGGACCAAACCAGCTCCGCAGCACCATGAATTTGCAAATGGCGTTTTAGTGGATGCAGTCAGGAGCGACTACAAAAATAGCAGCTTATTTACTCCCCGTGTGCTTTGCTGACAAACAAGTTCTTAAGTCCCGTGGAGAAGATACAGCTACCAGAGCAAGAAACAATTCTGCTCAAACACAGATAAATTGTCAACTAAACTCCAACTGCAGACCTCGGTACTGATAGAATAAAGAAATCCCAGCAGGCTTTCTACATTCCAGATGGCATCTGGATGCACTGCCAGATACACAGGAGCTTTCATTTAGCACAGTAACTGTGTTTCTTTCAGCTAGCTCAGTGAATAAAGAGAAATTGCAATATTCATTTTTAAGGCAGACTTTAGCAGAACAGGTGAAAGCGACTTTAAAAACCCACCAGAATTACGCCCACCACGCTCAGCTTCGCTCACCATTTTCAACAGAGTGTTGCAGGAAGTTCAAACGTTTTCCCTCATCTAATCCAGCAGCTTTCTACCCACGAGACGCTTCCAGAAACCAATGCTGCCCGGCCAAGATGCAAGCACGGGGTGAAAGGTGGCCTGTGCCCCCAGACAGGAGCAAAGAGCTCACGGTGCCGCTCCAGCGCCCAGCTCTAAGCAGCACTTGAACGTGAAAGCTCTGCCCCCCAAAACGTCGCCCTAGAAGAGGTGTGACCTGAGACTCCTACGCCATGAGCCCATCATCCACGGAGCAGCGCTGCTGGTGACACTCTGGTGACACTGGTCACCAGAACTGCTGCTCCGGAGGAAGCTCATCAGCAGGGTTTTGGCCAAGGCCAACATCCTCCTGCCCATCCAGGCCAACCTCCTTCCCCACCGAGCCCCTGGGAACCCCCCGGAAAAGCCAACTTGCGCCTACAAACCCCTCCAGGCACCCTCGCCCCATCACTCCGCGACACAAAGCCCACGTCTCGTCACTACCCTGGTCTGCGGTGGCACTTCCAGCCTCCTCCTTCCCACCCGCGGTCCCACCCAGCCCCAGCCGAGGGGCACAACGCCCCGGAGAGCACCCAGCTCCGCCGAAATTATGGTTCTCCCTAATCTAAAAACCACGGAGCGACCGACGCAGCAACAAAAACCACCCTTCATTAAAAATAATGACGCCGGGGAACGCTGCGCAGGATGAGGCGTCACCATTCGCATGGTCCGAGCTCCTCACGGGCCACGGCCCGCCGGCTCGCGAGCCCACGAACGAGGGAACAAATTATTTGCCGCATCAGAGGCCAACGCCACACGGCGCCACACAGGGCAGCGTCCCAGCTCTTCATCACAGAAAGATCAGACGTTTGGCACCCTCGAGTCACCTCCGCTCACAAGGTGACACCTCAAATTTGTTTCAGCGCAAAGCCTGAAAATACTTCAAAAAAAAAACCCAACCACCCCTGAAATACCTCCAAACCCAAGCAGCGTTTGTATTCAAAGTTATGCTAATCGGTGATCTCAATACTCAGCTTCAAGTAGGGCAACAAAACATTAACAGCCCTGCTTGCACCAAGCCAGCACCCAATTTGCATACAACTAATTGCAGCTTTGTGTTTCAGATGAAAAGCTTCGTCAGGACAAGGAGCCCGCACGCTCCCGCATTCCCTGGGAGGGCAGGAACTCCCCATCACCTCCTCCGAAACACCAAAGGTGAGGAAAGGGATTTAATATTCTCATAAAGCCGAACATACCTGCACAAACCATGTTCTGAGTCACCCAACACCTCCCCTAAGTGCTTTCAAAGACAAACAATGGGGCATTATCTTGCAAATATCTTTATTACAATTTACAGATTAGTTCTGAATAGTTTTATTATGTACAGAAATATAACTTTAGATATAAAAACCCAACAAACTCGACACAAATCAATTAAAATCTGTATAAAGCCAATGCTGAAGGTTTTCTAACTTTCTCTAAATTATACAAAAATAAAATCTGATAGTTACAGTTTTGATTTAAAGTTCAACAAGTGTTATTGTTTACGGTCTCACTCGAAGCACTTACACATGGACATATCCTGCACGACCTTTTTAAGATACGTGACAGGGAAAATGGTGACAACCAAGCTTAGCTTGCTTCTCAGACACGTTCACGGCGGTGAATTTAGTGTTCTTCTCCTACCACCTTACACCGGGCACTCTGGAAACATGAGGTCAGGGGGTGGGAAACGCTCACCCAAGCAGGTACATCTCAGTGAGAACCAGCAGTGTCAGAACACTGTCCTTGACACACTGCAGCCTGGGGGGGGAAAAAATAACTTCTCAGCTGTTCGAAGCACTTTGGAAGTGGCAGTTTTCAATCGAGTTTAGATCCAATTTGTCCGTTCTGCCCCTTCCCAGCCGTAGCCTTTTCCCAAGCCTCTGCCAACAGCGGACCAGTGTCGGCAGGTGTGAACCCACCCCGCCCTGAAGCTGCTTGCAAGCACCAGTAAACCAGGCGAGCTGGGCAGAGGAACTGAAGCACCAATGGGTTCTCCAAGACTGGAGAAACTCGGAGAGTCAGGGAAAAATGAAGAGAGTATCTAGGTTTCAGCAAGAGCAACGAACAGCATTTTTACCTATCAGCCACACTGGGACCGTAAGTCGACGCATTTTCTATCATAATTCTACACTTCTCAGCCCCCAGGCTTTTTCCTCAACAAAAAAACAGAATCCCTGTGATACAGGAAAATGAACTCCTAAAAATTAAGAAGTTATTTCACAGGATCCGCGGGCATCCGAGAACCACAATTTCAGAACTAAAACTACCTTTTGTAGGAAATGACAATCCAAATTGGGTTTTTTTATGCCATGAGGATGAAAAAGAACGTTGCTGCATTGCTTTCAAGCAGCCAGGCTGTAAGGCTGCCTGAGTTTTGCCTCTATTTGAACTTCACAGGGCAACTCCAGTGGAGTTCACAGTAGACCCTCCGAATTTCCTAATCCTAACTTGTAGCAGAGAAAGGTAATCCTTCAAGTCAAACAAACACTTCATGAAATAAGAAGAAACCAAAAACCTCCGAAAGTTGTGACAGAAAAAGATCACATGATAGAGCGGAGGATTGAGTAAAGCTCTGTGAAGCTCTTCTCTCCGTGTAGCTGCCATTTTCTTTCAAATTAAAAATTGAAGTCATTAATGAGATGATGGATCTGAAGGGTTTTCAGGTTTCTCCCCCTCGAAGGTGTCACAATTCTTGTCAGCTGAACGGACCAAGCAGCAAATGATTTTATTCACTCAACTTCATGCAAACAGACACAAATTCTTTGATGTTTGGTATCGATTCCATTGCATGACCTCACACCTGCTTGGGTAACAGCCACACAACATCCTTCAGCTCCAAACACACATCCCCATGCTGCTGCTTTTTTTATTTTGACTGAAACAACAATTAAACATTTTAAGTTAGGAACATAAATTAGGAGTGTTTTCCTTCCACTGAGGACCTCAACTTTCAGACCCCAAACGTGAAATGTTATTTTGGTACCAGACGAACAAAAGTGCAGACGCAGAGGTATTAATACTGGCTTTTGGTAAAGAACACAGCGATTTGTAGCCTTAGATTTCCCTAAGTCAAAGCTAACTCTCCTTACGAGTACCAGAACAAGCATACCAGATAAAGAGGAAGAATCCTCCACTTCAATCCATCTTCAGAAAGTGGATTTAATTACAACAAAGTTCCTCTAAGATTAACTTAAGAACTAGGGGCTAAGTTCCCTGTGCCTGGCCAGGGAACTCAATCAGCCACAGCCTCGATATGTACCTTGAAGCTTTCACTCTTGATTGGGTTGAGGCCTTTCCTTGCCCCGAAAGCCAAGAGGTTTGGTGCACAAGCAGCCCATGCCCTTTGGAACAGTACTGGGTAAAGGTATTATTTAAATAAAGCCAAACCAAAGGGCTCGTAGTGCACCAGAGTTCCCCTGTATCCCCCAGTGTGCTGGACTGAAATATCAAGACACCAAAGCATTACACAAACACTCACACACTAGGTGACATGCAAAACTGGGACCTTAAAAGGAAGGAATAAAGGATCTGCTTTGCACAGGAAAGTTAACGTTACCAGCTAACGAAATTTCGAGACTTTTGTACAAGTTAGAGAAAATGGAGAACCACAAGGAAGTAGCACATACCTCTAGAAACTTTAAATCAAAACTGCAATAACTAGGTTCTGAGCCCCATAAATATTTCCTTCAAAATAGGTTTTACTTTTTCAAAGTGCAAAAATCCAACTTAATAGTCACCACTTCTCCACATACGGCAGACAAGGCATTTTTGGAATGGATTTGACCTAACGCAGTCCGTTTCTCAAGTGGTACTTAAAAGGAATGCAATTAAACCACCCTCACCCTTGATGATACTCAAAAGATTTTATCTGGCTATCAAAATGGGACACACAGGGATATTTGTTGGCTGAATATCAAACTGGGAAAGAAGTGTTCAAATCCCACTTCTCTCCCCGTTTCAAAATAGCACGTGCAGCTGCCACTTCTTGTTTTGAAGACACTGTTGAGTGCTTAGGGTCACACAGCTACCAGATCTGTTAAGGTGCTAGAAGAGATCAACCCTCTTGTAGGAGGTTTCCTGGAGTCTATTAAACACTCGCTGTCTATGCTCCGTGGTGAAGCAGTATCCTATGGCTTCTTCTGTTTCTTGGATACGTTTCTGGAACCTGCACCCATCTCGTGCAAGCTCTTCCCAGGGTCCTTTACGATCCTCCTCGCTGCTCACGTAATACTCGGTCACTTCTTCAAGGAAGGTTACCTGGAAAAGACAAGGCATTTCGACAAGGCATTAGCCAAACGCTCACGCAAAGGAGCTTAATACCTATCTGCAGAGACGATTTCACATTTTTAACAGAAGTTTTAAAATGCCTAAAATAGCAAAAAGCCTCTGATACGCTACCAGTTCGTGCCAGGTCCCTGCACCACCACAGTGTATTTCACCTCTCGGCTTTAAAAGCAACCAGACGCTGAGTTCCCCTCCACCAAAAGCAGCGCCCCAAGTACTACAGCTCCTGAACTGCAGCCTGAGGGGCCTCTTTAGGCTGACGGCAGATCACACCATGTTCCCTGTGAAGTAACACCCCCCAGTATCACCACTGTACACAGACACAGTTCAAGCAGGTCACTCAGTGGGACAGGCCAGGACACACACTCAGGGCTAGAAATATGCTGCCGGCCAACACCTCCGATTACTTAAGCTTACATCATAAAAAAAGGCAGAATCGTTGTTCTGTAAAGTAAGGGATCACGTGAGTCAGCTGGTGCCTCAGCACCAGGAAAAGAAATGCCACGGTGCTACAGGCAAGGAAGCAACACTCAGCGCTGCGTGACTGAACAACCGGGATCACATTCCACTGTGCTTAAGGTCACGCAAGGGGAGGAAGTCAAAGTCACTGCACTTTAAAATACATGTGACAGCTTTCACTCTTCGCTATTTTTAAGAAGTATTCATCTATTTTAAGAAAACAAAGAAACTTATAGGCTCAGGATCTAAACTTTACAGTATTTAGACTATTACTATACTAAGGATTTAAGTCTTTCTGTTATCAAGTGACAAGCAGAAGCCAGAGTATTTCAGGCTCCTACTGAATGACATACTGCTTTTCATCTAGCTGTACAACAAGCACATAACTGAAGGACAAAGCTGTCAGCACCCATCAACTCTCAGACTAGGACCAATTCTTGAAGACAACCCCAACACTGTGGTTACAGGTGACTCCACTGGATTTGCTGCAGAACAGCTACCGCTAGGTCAGGAAATTCCGTGGGGAGGTACAAAACCCTTGCTGCCCCATTCCTACGTTTTATTAACACAGAACCCGAGTTTCACACTCAGTTCATGCTAACACAACGAGGGTAGAGCGAGGTTGCTTTCTGTGGTAGAGCCATCCTCCAACCTTCACAGAAAACAGCAAGACAACAGTTTGGGAAGAGATGAGCTACAGGAATATCAGCAGTCGAGGACACAGAGCCACAAGAGGCTGCACTGAAGGCAACCCCTGATTCTAGTGCAGTGACCCCAAATTACTGCCGAGCTGTCTGTGAAAGCAGGGGCATCAGACCCCATGCTGCTAACCCAAAAGCCAGCAAAACACTCCCAGGTTTTACGACTTTCCACACAGGAATGCTGCTGCTGTTTGACTGCAAGATGCCAGATAGGAAATCCCCTTGAGCAGGACGAAGGACTCAGGATTTCCAGGGAACGCCTGGTCACTGCCTGGCAACCTCTGCTCCGTTTTGCAGACAGATCTAATTAAGTACCTGCTTTCAGGCCCACGGAGCTGTTACATCAGCCCATCCCTTTATGAGCTCCTACCTTACAGCCTTTTTACATCAGTCTGAGGCACCCTTGGGCACAATTACGGGATTTTGTAACATCACGCTCCATATTGCACCTAGATCATCGTTCTTTCACCACGTCAACAGATTACACAGAGTAAAACCGACACATTAGTGAAAAAGCCGCTACTGTTAAAGCTACATCCCCGACAGGCAACAAGGCTCTAGGTCACAGCAGCGTGAACCCACAGGAGGGCTCGCCGGTGCTACCTTGCAGCATTTCACACAGATGCTGCCAGTTACCAAGGGCCTCCTGCAGGATCCATTTAACTCTGAGCGTTTTCCACTTTCATTAAAATACAATCGTTTGTCCTGTGCGAACCACTATGTCTGTAAAGCGCCACCTGCCCCAGCAAAAACAGGCATGAAGTTACCTCCAAGCCAGACTCGCAATTAAAGGAGCAAACACATCCCTCCGCTCTAAGAACGCTAAAGCATTACACAAATTTTCTATTTTGTTATGCTCGTGTGCTACCCTGGGACTCGGTAACGCAGGTTATTATTCGTCCAGACATCTGAAGTGTCAGGCAAGCCTCAGACATGCCTGAAAAGCCATCTTGTGCCTCTGCAACGTCACAAAACTTTGTAAGAGGACGAATTTGTTACTACTCAGGTGAATCCTAGCACACGTCTTAAAAGTTTAAGGCACAACCCCCCATAAATACATTACACGGCCAGTTCGTGGTCAAAAGCCCAGTTCCAGATCACATCTTTTTTTATCAACGACTGCGGAGTTATAACAGTCTCTTAAATGGAAATATTTTTGCTTTGTACTTCAGAGGTTTAGTGTAGCACGGGTTAACCCACAACAGAAGAGCTCCTCCTACTCCAAAAGCCGTTTGTACTCAAGCAGGCTTGTCAAGTCCTAAAACGTTTACAATGCTTTAAGTATCAGTTACACTATGTGGGTGGAAAGTCCTAAAATAGTTTATCGACATTACACGTAACAGAAAGAGGTACTTGCCAGAAGAAAAACTGACGTCACAGTTGTGTTCCTCTTGGCAACGAAAACTACGTTACAACACAAATACAAAACGAACTACATCTTAAAAGGAAAATACAACTTCTGATCTAGAAAAGGAATTTAAAGAAGTTATCTGCCCTGCGTCACTGAATTATGAAGTCTCCCATGACGTGTAAAGGATGAGGCACACTCATTTCAGTCAAATAATTAAACCATAAGCTCACGGGGGCATGATCGGCCTAGTGCCGGGGCTGGAATCACGCCAGAAGCGACCCCACCCACCCACACACTGACCAGCGCAACGTGGGTTTGTTGTTTTGGTTTTTTAGCACCCCCAAAACACAAAAACATAAACAAAGTGTATACCTTTTTCTGCTTGGTACTTCTACTTTTCCCATCAGAAAGAATGCCATGCTGCACAAAGTCAGTGAGCTCACAGCTACGGTTTTCCAGCTGCACCCGACAGACAGTTAAGTGACTATGCTCAGAAGTGACCAAACTCGGCCTCTCTGCTCCTTTTAAATCAGGCGTCCCTTTCTTCTCTGCTGTTTGAAAGGCTGCCTTGAAATTTAACGGATTATATGGATCATCTGAGGTACAGAACGAGTTCCAAAGTTTCAAGTTTTCTGTCTCGTCCACACTGCTACAGTCCCACTCGTCCTCCTCTTCAGAACTAGGCTGAGGAGAGCCTGAGGACTCTTCTGCCCATGAAGAATCTTCTTCTTCCTCCTCCTCCTCCTCACCCACATCTGACATATCCTTTCCTGGATCGCTGGAAGATGTCTGAATGGTGGCTGTGAAGTTCTGAGGGTTGTACGGGTCCAAACTGTAGAAGGAATTCCAGAGATGAAGCCTTTCCCCGTCCTGGCTCCCCTCTGAATCCGACTGGAGTCCTTCGCTATCAAACCCGTCGTCATCATCATCCCAGTCTTCCTCATCATCTGCACTGTCCTCCCCACTGGAAATTCCTCCTATGATATAGTCTATTAATTTATTCGCACAGGCAGGTCTGGCCGAAACTGGAAGGTTTTGCTCTGTTTCGGAGTCCTCATCATCCTCTTCAGTCGAGGCTTCCCTCTCAAGTGCCTCCTCAGCTGAACTCCTTATCCCCTCCTGCTCCAAGGGGCCACCTCCAAGTTGTCTCCTCGAGTCGCTCGGCTCCTCGGGACGCTTCAACTCCCCGGCATGGCACCGCTGCTCCCGCCGTCCCTCTACTTCTTCTTGACAAACGCCCTTGTGCTGCTGCTGCTGCTCCTCCTCCAGGCTGTGATAGCCGTGGTCCGGGTCTGGCACGGCCAGGCCACCGCTCGCCAAATGCCACCGCTGGAGAAAAGCCAAGCGCTTGCTGCGGAGAAACTCAACCTCCGGCAAGCCGCTCCGGGCGGGGCAGCCTCGCCAGGCCTTCGCAGGAACCTCTGCTCGCAGGGGCTGGGGCAGATGGCTCTTGTCGGAGCAGCAAGCCGGGCCCTGCTCTGGGCCCAGCACGTACAAGTCCACACGCGACACGGGGAAGGACACCATGCTGCTCCGCACCACCCCGGCTCCCCAGACAGCCGGCGGTGATTCCGTGCCACCCTCTCGCTCCTTCTCCAGGGGCTCCTCCGGCCACGGCAGCGTCTCCTCAGCCCAGTCCAGCGAGGCGGCCGGCTCCGACAGCAGCACCAGCGGCGGCTGGGGGCCCTTAGCGGGCCCGGTGGCCGGGCAGAGGGCACTGCTCAGCGCAGGGCCGGGCAGCAGCCGCTGCAGCAAAGCGGACAGCGGGGAGAGGAGCCGCGACATCAGCCGCAGCCAAGAGAAGGGCGGGCTCGCCTGGGGCGAGGCTCCGGCGGGGGCCGCGATGGGCCCGGCCAGCTTAGGCCAGGCCGCGGCGAAGCCCAGGCGGGCCCGCCCCAGGCCGGGGCCGGCGCGTTCCCGGCCGCTCGGCTCCATAAGCGGCGGCGGCGGCGGGCAGAGGAGGCTCTTCAGCGTTCCCAGCGGTGCGGTCGGGCCTGCGGAGCGGCGCTCCGTCGAGGGGCTGCGGGGTAGCGGGCGAGGCAGGCGGCGGGCGGCTTCGCTCGGGTACTCGACTCCATCCTGCTGCGGGCGGCGGCACAAAATGGCGGCGCGGGGGCGAGCGCAGACGCCTCAACCCGCCCGCGGCCTGCGCAAGCCCCCAGGGGGCGGGGCGCGCCCCACGCGCAGGTGCCTGCCCGCCTCTGGATCGTCACAGAGCGCCGCCGCCCCTCATTGGGCACAGGCGCGGCGTCACAAAGCCTCCGCCCCCTGGGGGGCAGTCTCCAGGGCGGAGGCCCCGCCCCTCTCCTCGCGTGGGGATTGCATCAGCCGGAGGGCGCCCGGCGCCGCGCGGCAGCGCCCCCTCTGGCAGCGGGGCGGCCTCGACCGGGGCCACCCGGGCCGGGCCCCGGGCCTAACCCCGGGCCTAACCCCGGGCCTAACCCCGAGCAAGGCCGCGATAAACCGGGCCAGGGTGGCCAGGGGCAGCTGCCCGGTATCCCAGAACCCGCCAGCGGCAGCGTGGGGCCGCGGGGCTGCTCCACCCGGCTGCCCACCCGCTGTCGGTGTTGCCCAGCCATTCGGGTGCACCCATCGGGCGGGTAACGATGGCCGAGGGGGTAATTACCGGGGTGACGAGGTCCCCGAGTGTGCCAACGGGGTGGTGCCTGCGGACCGAGGGAGCCACGTTCCCCCCCCCCCCAGGACTCAGCCTCCTGGGCCCCGCGGCAGGCAGAGGTGCGGGCAGAGGTGCGGGCAGAGGTGCAGGCAGAGGTGCAGGCAGAGGTGCAGGCAGGGCCCACGCGCCACCCCGTGCGTTTCATCTCCTTTATTTCCACGCCACCATGTTACAGGCAGGAGGGTCCCGACCGCGGGAGGGTGCCACCTCCAGCAGCCCCAGCCGCCGGTGGGGCCAGGCTGCTCCCCCCCCCTCCCCAGCCCTCCGCCTCCCGCTAGATACAATATTTAAAACTTTTAATATAAAGGTTAAGTTCATTATTCTCGATCCTGAGAAACATTTCGTCCGTTTACGGAGCTCTCGCTGTAAACAAAGCACCACAGGCACCAAGCCCGCACCCCGGCGCAGGCGTCCCCGACTCTGGGGCCGGACGGCAGACGAGGAGGCGAATGTCCTCACCGGCACGGGGACGGGAAGGCTGGCCGGTGGTCCCTTTCCCGTGGCATTTGGTGGTGTGGGGGGGGGGGATCAGCCACACGGGACCGGCGCTACGCACAGCCCCACCACACCGCTCTCCTTTGGGAGCGAATTCCCCGGGATGGGAATTGCCCGGCTCCAGGCAGGCAGCTCCTGGCTGGAGATGTACCCGGGGCTCCGCGGGTACACGCACCCCCAGCGAACCTCTGCGACGCCTCCCCTCTCCTCTCCGCCCCGCTGCCCAGCTGCACGCTACTTGTTATTAAAAAAAATTAAAATACAGATATCCCAAAGGAAGAAATTACCCCCCCCAAGCGCCCCACCGGTCCTCCCTGCCCCTCCCTCCCCGCGTTGCTCCCTTGACACAAGGTAAACTTAAAAAAGAAGACGCTCGCGGCAGCGCCCAGCGGTGCCCGGTCCCTACGGGCACATCCCAGGGCGGGCAGAGCCGCAGCGGTGATGCCGTGGGTCCCCAGCCCCGGCGGTGGGACCTCAGAGGGTGCCGTGGCCGCGGGATCCCAGGGCGAACCAGCCCATCTTCTCCTGCGCCAGGTCGAGGTCCCGCAGGCGGATGCCGACCTCTCCGAGGAGGATGTTTTCCCAGAAGCCTTCCTCGCTCAGCACGCTCAGGCGCAGCTCCCGCTGCTGCAGGTCCCCCCTGGGGATCCCGTCGTAGACCAGCTGTGGGGCAGAATGGGGCAGACCCTCAGCCATGGTCCTCCCAGTGCCCCCCCGCCAAGCCCCAGCCCACGTACCATCTCATTGTAGGTGGGGTTGCAAGTTTTTCGGGCCACTTTGGTTTTCCTCTTGGTTGTTTTTTGGGGGTCGGGCAGCAGGTAGGTCTTGACATAGGGGTCAGGGTCGTTGCCATCCTGCAACGGTGGCTGTGGGGCAAAGCGGGGGGGGCGCCCCGTGAGCACAGCGGTGCGGAGGGACCCCCCCCCCCCACGCTGCGGCCACCGGGTGCCACACACCTACCAGCCCCCGGATGTGCATCACCATGATGAAGAGCTTGTTGTTCTTGTAGGAGATGGAGAGCTTCACCTCCCCGCCGACCTTCCCCAGGGGCCGAGCCCACGTGGCATCTGGAGGGGAGGAGAGGAGGGGTGCAGGTGGGATGGCAGCCCCCCACCATCGCTCCGCGCGGTGCCAGCTGCCTGCTGGCACCGCCGCCAGCCCCCCTACCTGCCGGCTTCGGGGTCGGGTTGGTGCCAGCCGCCTTCTCGTCCCGTGGCAGCGGGTGGAAGAAGGTGTAGATGAGGTCACACTGCGGGGCGAGGAGGTGATGTTAGTGGCGATCGTGTCCCCCCGCCATTCGTGACCGGTGCACAGTGCCAGCACCAACGCTTTATGCACAAACTGCACGCGCCGATGCTTTACGTGGTGCATTGACCCCCAAGCACTTTCCCACCATGGGACCCCAGCATCGTCCCCCCCTCTCAGGAGGCAACAGCACTCCCCCCCCCTCTGCCCCACGGGGACCCCCCTGGCTCCGCACCTCTGCCACCTCGGGGGCAGCGTGGATGAGGTGCCAGATGTAGCCGTTCAACTCCTCCTTCCGCCGCTCGGCCACCGCTTCGCCCCGCGACCGTCCGATGATGAACCTGCTGGGGAAGCTGCGGGGACGGACACTCAGCAAAGCCCAGGGGGTGGCAGGGAGCCCCGGGGGGTCTGCGAGGGTCTGCGGGGATACCTGGGCAGCAGCGAGGAGGGGAAGAGGAGGCGCAGCTTGTTGTGCAGCTCCTGGAACTCCTCGAAGGTGCGCTGCACGAAGGCCACCTCGCCCGGGCTCTCCCGCTGCACCTTCACCACGTAGATCTGCAGAGAGACGGGGCTGTGACATGGGATGGGGACCCCGGGGTGCCCTGAGCCCATATGGGGCTGGGGAGGAGCACCAGGACGGAACCGCCTGAGTTGTCCCTTTGCCTGTCCCCAACCGCCCCCACTCACGTAGCCCTTGCTGGGGTTGAAGACCCTCTCGTGGCGGCAGAGGAAGACGTCGCGGATCCGGCCGGACGTCTTGATGGTGTGTGTGCGGGGGGCGAAGGAGAGGGTCGGGCGGGTGTCGGAGCCCGTGAACTTCATCTGCGCCAGGTTGTGGATGAAGAAGTTGAGCTTGGTGGCCACGCTGCCCAGGCTGGACTCGATCAACCTGCAAGGAAAGCACCGCACGCTCAGTCGGTGTGCCAAGCCGGAGCCGGTGCCTCCGTCCGAGGGCTCCCTTCATCCTCTCCTCTCCCATCACCTCGCCATGTCCCCTACCTGGTGAAGTAGGTGGTGGCATCGGCATCAGAGTCCTGTGGCCTCAGGGCATCGTAGACGTATTTGAGGTCCTCCAGGTCGGAGAGCTCGGGGATGCCACAGGACAGCATCTGGGAGGCAAGGCAGGGGGTGAGGGCAGGCGGCAGCAGGAGGACTCCTCCGCTGTGCCCGGGGGGGACGGGTGTGTGGCCCCCTCCCCGGCTCTCACCAGCCCCAGCAGGTTGACGAAGAGGTGGGTGTGCTTGCGGATCAGGTTGTAGGCCTGGCAGCACAGGTCGACGAAGTCGTGGAAGCGGCTGGAGGGCTTGTCCCCGCCGTTGATGACGTACGCCATGTCCGAAGTGAAGACGAACGGTGCCCGGTCCCTGCACCGGGGAGGGAGGGACAGAATGTGAGTACGGCCGCGGGTCACCCACCACGGGGACAAGGAGAAGGGGCTTCGCCACGAATTCGCCCTGCGGGGATGAGCCCAGGCAAGGCGGAAGGAGATGCCGGAGCCGTTCCTGACCTCTTGATGTTACCGAACATCTGTGCATGGCCCAGGAACCTGCCGAAGTCAATGTGGAACATGTGGCCAGTGGTCTTGAGCATGATGTTGTCGTTGTGCCGGTCGCAGATCCCCAGCACGTAGGTGGCCACGCAGCAGCCGGCGCAGGAGTAGATGAAGTTTTCCACAGCCTGGAAGGAGGGAAGGAGCAACCAGGCGTGGAGAAAGGATGGACACGTTGGGAAGTGAGGGATCTTGACCTCAGAGAGGAGGGCATGAGGAGCGGGGACCCTGCCAGGCTCCTCCTCACCTTCTCGTACTCATCCTCCTCGGGGTTGTGTTTCTGCAGCCAGTCTGCCAGCGGCCGGTCTTTGAAGGAGCCCGTCACGCCGTGCTCCACCTGGATTTTGCGTAGGGTCTCGGCGTTGGGGATCATCTCCACCATGCCTGGCAGCCAAGACAGCAGGGTGAGACCCCACCATCCCACCTGGGAGGCACCGACACCCCAGTCCCCGTTTGCCAGCCGCTCCCCAGCCATCTATCTCACTGTTGAGTGGCAGCCTGCAAAGCCACGTTCCTACAGACGGGCTGGTGGGATCAGACCCAAAGGTGGATCACAGCTCTCTAGCAGAGCCCCAGGACCTCCAGTGCTGTCACCAACCCGAGAGCATCGCGACCTGGAGCCCGATGCTGCTGGGGGACGCCCCGATGCCGGGTTACCTCGTCCGCGGCCGGTGGAGAAGCAGCGGAAGATGACCATGCGCATGTCCAGCCCCTCCTGCACCCAGATCTTGTTCATGATCCGGATCATCTGCAGCGTCAGCATGTCCTGCCGCAGGTCATCACCGCACTGCGAGCCGGTGGGGAAGAGCCATCAGACCCGGCGGGGGGCAGCAGGGGCAAAGCTGAGCCAACCCCATGTGGGCTGGGACAGCCGTGCCAGGGCTTTGGGCACCGCTGGGAGGACGGGCTCACCTTGAAGATGACTCGGATGTTTTCCCCAAGGGGATCCACATTCTGGAAGGAGAGCTTCAAGGGGACGGCGTTGGAGTTGAAATAGGAGCAGTCCTGCCGGGGGGGGGGAGGAAGGTGCAGCCTGTCAGGGCGAGCTGGGTGCGGGCAGAGGAGCCCCCCGATGCCCCCAGCTCTGGCACTTACCCGGGGCACGATCCCCTTCACCAGCAGGCTGGGGCTGAGCGGCAGCCGGCACGACCCGTTCGCCTTGAAGAACTGTTTCACGTCCTCCAGCCCCTCGCGGAGGATGCCCTGTGGGGTGGGCACGGGGACAGGGTGGGCACGGGATGGGGGGGGGGGCTGAGACACAGCCCGGTACCCTCCTGCACCCCCTCCCACCACCCCTGCACCCACCTGGCGTGCGGACGGGGCGGCATCTCGCACTTGCTGGGCCAGCCTGGCCAGCGTGCTGACGAGCAGGCACTGCCGGTCAAACTCCTCCCGCAGCCCCTTCCCGCAGCAGCAGAGCAGAGCTGCCAGCAGGTACTGGTAGCGGATGCTGAACTGGGAGTCCTTGAGGCCGTCCTTCAGCAGCCTGCTCGGAGCAGGGACACGTGGGGTCAGGCGAGCCCCGGGATCCCCCCTGACACTCCCAACCCCCCCAAACCCACCAGAAGAAGTAGTGGGTGATCTTCAGGTCGCAGATCGCTCGCTTCATGAGGAAGCGCACCAGCGGGCTGTCCAGGTAGCACTCGTACTTCAGGGCCTGGAGAGGGGGCAGTTTTGGGGCACAGTGGGACCGGCATGCACCCCACACCACATCCCAGTCCTGGCATGCACCCCACGCCACATCCCGGTCCTGGCATGCACCCCACGCCACATCCCGGTCCTGGCATGCACCTCACGCCACATCCCGGTCCTGGCATGCACCCCACGCCACATCCCGGTCCTGGCGTGCACCCCACGCCACATCCCGGTCCTGGTGTGCACCCCACGCCACATCCTGGTCCTGGCATGCACTTCATGCCACATCCCGGTCCTGGTGTGCACCCCATACCACATCCCTGTCCCACCACACACCTGGACCAGCTGGGGCAGGTAGTCCAGCAGCTCAGTGTCGGAGATGGAGTCGATCCACTGCACGGCCGTCCTCCTCACCTCCTGGTCTGGGAACCTGCGGCCAGAACAGGCATCACAGGAACAGCATCCTCAGCATCCCACCGCCACCACCACTGCTACCGCTGCCCTCTCCCTGCCTGCACAGGGAGGGGCCAGCAGGGCCAGAGCACACATCCCGGTGGCACCCACAGCCCGCCGGTGGCTTACGTGGCATGTAGGAGCCCCAGGGCATCCTGGTGGCTCATGTAGGTCCACTGGCTGAGCAGGGCGTAGATGTCGGGCAGGCAGGCCCACTCCCAACTGGGCGCACTGGCCAGCAGCATGGGCAGGGCGCCGGGAGCCGCGTGGCAGTAGTAGCGCTTCTCCCACAGCCGCTTGCGGTCGGCGTCCATCAGCCTACGGCAGCGGGGAGACGGGGGGGGGACACAGCTCAGGCTCGGGGTAACAGAGGGGATGGCACGGATGGGATGGGGCTGGCAGGTTGGGGACGCGGCACCCCGCTGCCTCCCGCCACGCACGGTGCGTGGGACACCAATAAACCCCTTCAAGATCTCCCTGCTGGCCCACCATGGCCCTGCCCATGAAAAAGAGGAGCTGATGGAGAGCAGGATCCTGCCTGCATTCCCCTCCCCCCCAGGCTGGGGCAGGCTCAGCAGAGAGGTCTGCGTGGTGCTGCAGGATGCTGGGGGCTCCCCCCCATCCCCACACTGCACCCTGTCCCCCAAGGGACAGCCAGACCACGAGCACCCCTGCACAGGGGTGACTGAGCTGCTGCAGGGATGGCTCTGGTTGTCCCCCTGCCCGGGGACCCCCAAGCCAGCCGGGCTGGCCATGCACCTCAGGCATTTTTTTGGAAGGAGCGTCAGCACCGTCCTGCGCAGCGGATCCCGGCGCAGCTGCCGACACCTGATCCTCCCGTTTATAGCCAGGACTCCGGACAGCTCGGGCTGGATGAGGGGCCGGGCAGTTATCCCTGCTGGGGGGGACGTGGCAGGAGAGACCCTCCCCAGAGAGGGGCAGCCAGGGAGGGCAGGCGCAGGAGGACCGACGACAGGCAGCTCTGCCGAGTACCAGGCTCCGCCGGCAGCCAGAGGCAGCGTCAGACCCTCAGATACCCCCCGTGCGTGCCAGGGCGGTGCTGGCGGTATATCAGCAGATATACCTGGCAGGGTGATGTCACCCCCCGCTCCTGGGTTGCTTACCAGTAGAGCGATTTCTTTTGCATCGCCTCCCGCAGCTTGCACTGGTCCTCCTCCCCCAGGCTGCCGAACTCGTACTTGGGGCTGAATTCGGCTGCCGGCGGGCTGGTGAACTTCACCTCGAAGGCAGAGGTGGGGAAGTCGATCTGGGGCAGAAGCAGAGGGTGAGCGGGTGCCGTGCGCGGGGCTCGGGGCGGGGGGGTGTGCGTGTCCCCAGAACCCCCCACCGCCAGGACATACCTGCAGGATGACACTGTCGGGCTGGTTGAAGTTGGGGGCACTTGACCTGGCTCTGGAGTTGTCCTGGGTTGCTGGCCACAAGCCCAGGAGCTTTCGCCCACAGGTCAGGACCCTGGAGGAGAAAGAAAGGTGAGAGCCTGGAATTGGGGGCTCCTCTGCTGGGGCAGGAGGGTGGCACCGCCGCAGCGATGCTGTCCCCACACGGAGCCAAGGCGCTGGGGACCCCGCGGCGCTGGAGACCCTCCTGCCCCACCCCGGGGATGCCGGCACAGCCCCTCGCCATGCCCGTCACGGCGGGACGCCCCCCACGTACTGCCTGAAGTTGAAGAGGGGGGTGGTCACCCAGCCCAGGGCCTCGGGGACCCGCCGTTGCTTGTTGGCGTCGGAGGAGCTCCCCGGGGGTGGGACGGGTACGGCGAAGAGTGTGACGCTGAGCAGCGTCTCCCGTGGCAGACGGTTCACCTGGACGGGGAAGCAGATCCTGCAAGAGAGCAGCCAGCAGCTCAGCCGTGCCGGGGACGGCCACTGCCAGCCTCCCCGCCTTGGCATGCCAAGCGTGCCCCGGGAGAGCCCAGCCCAACAGATGCCTTTGCTGCTGGCCCTGGGGGTGCCACGTGCCCCCCCACCCCGCCATGGGATGGAGGTCCCACGTCATGGGCAGACACCCCGCAGTGGGCAGCCGTGTTTGGGGAGAGCCACCTGCTCATGTACCCCGGTCCTCTCCCAGCACGGGGGAGCCCTGCTGCTCTCTGTCCCAGGAAGGTGACCGAAGGGCAAGAGGGCCACCATGGAGGGCCCCCACCACGCACTGACCTCGTCCCACAGCCGGGGGGATGCTGCGTGGGACCCCGGGGCTGAGGCTCCTCTCCGACGCTCCCGGGGAGCCCAGGGTGGCAGCTACATCCCACCCGTGGGTGGGCACGGGACGGGGATTGCCCCGCGGAGGGGACTGGCACGACTCCGCTCCCCGCCGGCCGCTCGGCGCCTGTCCTTGGGGTGCACCGGCACCTTCTAAAATTATCCTGTCCCATCCCCACCTCCCCGGGCCCCTGCGAATGCCAGGCGTGGCGAGGGCTCGGCACAGCCTCCCTGCCTGCTCCCAGGGCTATTTTTGGAGCAGATCCCCTTTCCTGGGTGCAAAACACACAGGTCCCAGGAGGGCAGGGCTGGCGCCAGGGCCGGTGCTATTCCTGGGGATGACACAAGACCTTCCGACGCCTGAAAACCAGGGAGAGGTGCAGAAAGGAGCTGCTGAAGCAGGGGAGGAGGTGGAGGAAGGCAGCGTGGCTGGGTATGGCACCGGGATCCCCCCCCCCCCGCCCACCACCCCACGGCCGGGGCGCTGCCTTACTGCTGGTCCCATATGATGAGGTGGAAGAGGTATTTGTAGACGTGGGCCTTCCTGGTGAGCAGGGGGCTGCACAGCTCCTTGCCACCGTGGCTGAGGGAGCAGGAGAGGTAGAAATCTTCGTAGCTGCAAGGGAAACGGAGCTGTGAGCCGCGGGGGGGGGGGGGGATATGCTTTTCCTGGGGTGGGGGAGCCGGCACCCAGGGATTCACCCTGCCATGGGGGCAAAGCCTGCACCAGGGGAGCGGGGAGGACGGAGGTGCTGACTCTTCGCGTCTTCCCCAGGCTTGGGAAGGGGGAGCCCCCGTCCCCATCACCATATGCCACCGCGCATACCATCACACGGGGGGCTGCCGGGGGAGGAGGGGGGGAACCCTGCCATGTGGCAGGTGCCGAGCGACAATCCGGGGAGGGCTGCAGGGCGCTGGAGGTCAGGGGATGCCGGCATTTCCCAGGCTACCCGCTTTGTTCGGAGCCAGTCACCAAGGGGAATACATTAAGGACAGGACAAAGGCGAGGGGTCCCCGGTGGGGCGGCTGCTGCCGGCGCCGCTGCCTCGCACACCCTCCCTGCGGTGGGCTCCTGCCGCCCGCCCGGACCCCCGCCGTCCCCCCGTCCCCCCCTCTCCACGCGGGGCCGAAAGTGGGTACGGGCACCGCGGCACCTAACAAAGGAGCACGGCGCTGATGTGGGGCGAGGGCAACCTGGCCCTGCCGCGCTGGGGCCATCTGTCACATCCCCGGGATGGCGGCGAGCCCGGGAGCGAGGCTGCAGCCCCGGGGATTCGTGGGGTTGGGATGGGAGAGCATCACAGCGCCCATCCCACCCAGAAGCTCCAGCATCAGCTGCCTGCGAGCATCCCTCACCATCCACCAGCATCCCCATATTGCTGCCCTTTAGGAGGCTTGGGGGGGGGGTTTAGCTGTTCTTGCCTCCATGCTGGATGAATATTTGGGACAGGGACACATTCCTCAGCTGCCCAGCGGAGGGACACCCCTGCTAGGGTATGTTTAACGTGGGTCTGAGCCCCAGGATGGGCAGGCAGGGGCTGAGCAAGGTCCAGGCAGCTGCCCTTACCTGGCAGCCCAGGTGATGGGGATGCGGTGGGTGGCGTAGACGGTGAAGGAGAGCGGGCAGGAGAGCAGGCGAGCCTCCTGCACCACGCCGTGCTCCCGGCTGCCGTGCACGGCCGTCTGGAAGTCGGCGTTGAAGGTGCTGCAGTAGAGCTCGACCAGGTTGAGGATGGCGGCCGTCAGGCTCTCCACGATCCTCTCTGACGGGGAGGTGGGAAAGGGGTGAATTGGGGTGGCTGCTGGCCCCGCTGCCCCCCCTGCCCCGGCCCTCTGAGGTGGGGTTGGGATGCTGGAGGGACCCCGGGTTGGACCGCAGGCAGGTCTCCCCTGAGACAAAGTGGGTGAGAGGGAGGCTTCCCATTTTGCTGAGTTCATGGGGAGAAACAACAGCCATTGCCTCCAGGAACCCTATTTTCTTAACCAGAACGGTTTCAAACACATTTTTGGCCTTAATAATTGAGGGGGAGGGGTTCGAAGATTAAAAGCACCAAGAACTTGAGCCCAGAAGGGGAGGAGGAGAACAGAAATACCTCGATTTTCCCTCTTGGCCAGAACATTTGGATCCTGTTGAGGAGGAAAAAAAAAAGAAAAAGAAAAAGAATAAGAAACCACAAGAGCAACATCAGAATCAGCCCCGCGCTGTCGGCGGGGAGCAGCTCGCCAAGGCAGCCGCTTTACGTAACCAGCCCGCGCTCCTCGGCTGCCGGAGCAGGCAGCACGGCCAGGCAGCTGCCTGCTCCCAGCTATTGAGGAATTTTCCACGTGGTACGGCGGGAGGAAGGAAGGAAAAGAAGCCCAATGTGAAGATGTGCTTCCCCTCTGCACCTCCTGGCTGAGCCACCCCTGGTCCTGCGCCCCGTGGGAACCAGCCCCCCCCCAACCCAGCGCCCACCGTTTACCTTCTGGATTTTGGGCTGCATGCGGGAGGGGCAGGGGGGCATCTGGTTGAGGGCTGCCGTGATCTCCTGGGACTCCACAGCAGCCAGGGCGTTGCAGATGGCCATGACCGACTGGATCACCCGTTCTGCCTTCAGCGGGAAGTCTCCCTGGAGGGCAGAGGGGGGGCTGATGTGGGAGCCCTGGGTAGACGAGGGGGCAGGGGCTGCTCCCTGCAGCCCACGTGTTACGCACTGGGAGGTACACCAGCCTCAGTTTCCCCTCCTTTCATGGCCTTTCCCCTTCTCTGATGCACCCTTAGAGCCCCGTAATGAAAAGGGGAAAGAGTCCGCAGCAAATGAGGCAAGGTGACCCCAAAAATGCCCCTTTCCGTCCCTGGTGCTCACCTCGGCTGCCAGGAAAGCATCCACCTCGTTGTGGAAGGTGTCAAAGAGGAGACTCAGGGCCTGCCTAGGGGACAGAGAGCAGAGCTCAGCCACAGCCAGGCAGGCTCTTGGCACGGGGGGGGAGGCTGGTCCCGCCGTGTCCCCCCTACCTGCTGATGGTCTGCTTGATGGGTCTCTCCTGCAGGTGGATGTAGTGGTTGAGGGTGGAGGGGCTTTGGTCATCGTTCGCCTGGAGATGGAGAGATGCTGTGCCGTAGCTCGGCTGCGCACGGCTCCTCCCGCAGCAGGGAGGTGGCACGGGCACCCCCGCGCTGCCCCCCGACACCCAGGCACCCACCGTCCGGGCCAGGTCGCTGCGCACCCCCTTCCTCTTCATCAGCTGCAGGCGGATGTCGATGTCGAACTTCCTGCAGTGCTGGATGTACTCGTGGCTGCCCAGCGCGTGCTTGCTGCGGGGAACACAGACAGCACGCTGAGCCCCTGGCCCCTCTCCATCCCACACGAATCCCACACCATACCCCAAAATTCAAGCCGGGATGCCCCAACCCAACGCCCTGCGGCCAGGCAGCGTCGGCCAGGGCTTGGCTGCAGCCACCTCGCCTGCAAACGGAAGGGCACCGGGTCGCTTGTGCTAGGAAACCCGAAGAATAAGCTATTGTTTTCCCTCCCTTCCCCTGCACCCTCCAAAAAAGCCGTGCCCGGCCCAGCCGGTGCGACGGAGCCAGGAGCGGGTGTGGAGGAGCCCGTCGTGCCAGGACCCGCCTGCCGACGTGTGGGAAGCGGAGTGTGGACCCAAGGAGCCGGAGGATGCTCCAGCTGACAGCAGGACTGGTGTGAGCCCCGGAGCAGGGGGGGGACAGCTTGATCCCACCGTGCCCACTGGCATGGGAAGACCCCCCTGGAGTGGGACCCACAGAGCTCGCCGTCCAGACCCACTTTCTTTGCTGGCTGCAGGGGGGAACGAGCTGATTCAGCCCTGGCTGGCACAGCAGAGCCACGGGCACGGTGCCGAGGGGGTGCGGGAGGCTCCAGGCAGGACGGAGCTGCAATGGCAGGATTCGGCAAGGGAGAGGCACCCCCAGGGGCTCACGGGGCTGCAGGGCACGGGGAGACAGAGCCCGATCACGGGGTCGGCATCCTGCGCACCCCTGCCTGGTCCTGCCTCCCCCCGGCGCCTTGCAAAAGCAAAGGGGCAGCAAGTGACAGCAGCTCAGGCTGGTGTGCAGAGCTCGAGGGCCCAAACGGCTCCGCAGGGAGGGTTTTGGCACTTCCAGCATCTCCTCTGCCACGGGAAAACGTGGAAAGAAAAGCTCGGCGACAAAAGGGCTTTATGTCCCAGGGCTTTCTCAAAGGTCCTTTGAGGGCCCTGGGAGATACGGCAGCGCCTGTCCACACCGGCTCCCAGGGAAACGCTCACCAGGGGCTGTGCCGCTCCGTGCCCAGGATGTCATTCCTTGCCAAAAAAGCAGGAGGTTCATCCCTTTTGGAAATGCCTTCTAAGCTGGAGGGATCCGTCCTACAGCTGGGTGCTCCCTGGCACCCCGAGCCACCCAACAGCAGAGGTTCGCTGTATGGAAACGCGGCTGTACCCGCGCCTAGTTAACAGCTCGCCTCCCTGCTGTGTGCAAACACGCATGTGCACACGTGTACACAGGCACACACGTGCACACACATGCGCTGGGCTGCCTGGCAGCACAAGGGCTCAGCACCGATGGGAATAACCCCATCGGGCAGCCGTGCTGGGCAGCCAGGAGCAGAGCTTGGGCTCCGCTCACCCTCCGCTCGGGTCTCCCGCACAGGCTCTCCCTGGCTGAGCAATTCCCAGCTGCCCCTTTAGGGCCTAAAACCAGCAGCTCCTGGAGGCCATGGCAGGGATTTCCCGTGGCAGGGCCAGGCCCGGGGCAGCTCTCCAGCAGCGGGAGCTGGCTCGCTGCACCGAGCCGCCGGGAAGGACGGCGTGTGCCTGTGCACGCATGGCTGCTGCATCTTTCTCTGCAGAGAGCAAGCCCGAACTGCCAGCCCCTAAAATCCCTACGGAAAGGCAGCCTTCCTCCAGGAACAGCAGCAAGGCGGGGAGGGATCTGTGCAGGTCTCGGTCCCCATCACCCACCCTTGGCTCTGCAGCCCTGATGCTCCCGTGCCCCCCACACCCGTTCTCCCCCCCCTTTTCCACCTTCTCCTGCAATTTAAACAGCAGGCTGGGAGAAGCCGGGCTCTACCACTCCGGTCAGTGACACGGCTGTTATTAATACTCCTAAAAGAGCTTTTTTGGCAGCTTCCTGGGTTTCAGGGCTTTCTCCAGGCGCACAGGGGTCAGCGTGACGGATACCCTGCCGCCGGGAAAGATGCTCCCAGCATGCTGCTTTTGGCAAGAGCGTCACCGCGGTTTGGGAGGCAGGAAACGGAGCGGAGAGGCTCCCACTGTGCACGCCAGGATCAGCCCCGGCCATCCATCACACCCATCCGAGGCCACGCACGGGGCGAGCAGGGCCGAGTGTGTAAGCCCTGGGACGCCTGGGGTGTGTGGCGTCCCCCACCCCGAGACTCACTTCTGCAGGAACTCCTCCAAGCCGCAGATCTTGAGCACGAAGTCCTCGACGTCGACGGTGTGCAGCTCGTCGTGCGTGTAGCACAGCGCCTGGTAGATGAGCAGGTCCACGGTGGAGGAGCCTGCGGGGAGAAGGAGCAGCGCCGTGAGCCCCAGGGATGGTGGGACCCACCTCCCTCCCTCAGCCTTCCCCTGGGGGTGGCTGGGGTCCATCCCACCCCCTGGGTGCCGCAAGGGGGGACGGGCAAGCGGCTGTGTGGCGTGGGACGCTTACAGTCGCAGGTGAAGGTGAGGGGCTCCCGCAGGCTGTCACACACCACGGTCACCTTCAGGCTGACACCGTGGCCCAGTTGCTCAGGGCTGAGGTTGACGGCGCTCCACACCAAGCCGGTGAGGGAGTAGTCCTTGGTGCTGTAGCCGGACCGCAGCCTGCAGAGGCAGGGAGAGGTCAGAGATGCTGCCCTGCTTTGGGTTTTGCCCCACGCTCCCAAAAAAACACCCGTTTTGGGGCGTTTTGCAGTGGGATGCTCCAGCCCCGGCTGGGTACTCACACGTCCAGCATGTGGCAGAAAGCAGCCACCTCCTCATCCCGCTCCTCGGAGACTTCGAAGAGCTCGTAGCCGTTGGCGAAGGAGTGCGGCCGGGGGGCAACCTGTGGGGCAAAGCACAAGCCCGTCAGCCAGCTGCAGCATCCCTGGGGGCTCCAGCCCGCCACCCACCCGGGATGGGGTTCGCTGGATCCTCCCATTAGAGCACCAGGCACCGAGAGCCTTTGCTCGCCCCGCTGGTGCTGTGGCTGGGGGAAAGGCAGCTCTCCAGCGGCACAGGGGGGATGTGGACCACCGCAGGGCCAGGCGGGTGCCAGCCACAGGATACATCACCCATGTCTGCACCAGCACCTTGCCCATGGCTGGGAGAAGGGAGACCCGAGGTCTCCCTGCCCCCAGCCCCCTGCCCACAAAACTGGCCATTTCCAGGCTGTTTCCAAAAGCCCCAGCGGGGAGATTCCTCAGTGAGACAAGGGATGGGCAGAGACGGACCCAAGGATGCTGCAGGACTGGCAGGGACTGTCCCCAGGCCACCGGGGTGTTGCAGCAGAGCCCTGCGGCTCGGCCCCACATGCCGCTCTCCCGTTGTGGTGCCGGGGCAGGCGGCATCGCTGTGCCAGGCTCCCCCAGCGCATGGGGGTCCCCGGGCCTCCATCGCTCTTTCGCAGTGAACAATGGCCCCACTGTCAGAGCAATTAACCCAGCCAACAGCTAACGGGAGGCAGAGAAAGGCAGAGAACACAGCAGCCGCTAAAGACAATTTTAATGCTCTTTTATAATTAGTTTCTGGCACTAAGAAAGCTGAGAGTGACTTACGTAGCCCCCGCCGGCGGTCCCCAGCTGCATCCCTCACTCCCCAGGGAGGGGGGACCTTGCAGGGAAGGCGGCTTTTCCCGTTATTTATCCCCTCCTCTTGCCGGAGGCGGGGTGAGCTGCACCAGAGCTGGGGCTCTGCCCCTGCAACGGGCACCCCGTTGGGGACAGGGGACCTGGCAGCCCCGGGAGAGAGAGGGCAGCAGCACCAGCAGCCCCCCAACACCTCCGTGCACAGAGGGGAGATATCCCACTCGCCGCTCAACGGAGGGAAGAAGGGAGCTGGGATCGGAAAGGATGTTGCGAGCCGGACAGGAAAGCGATCGCCCGGCTCTCGGGAGGAGACTCCCGGCTCTTTCCGGAGGATCTTGTGACATTTCGTGAGCTGGCGGGACACGAGCCCGCTGCAAACCACCTGCAGCACAGCCTCCGGAGACGGTGCACGCTTGCATCCCCAGCAACAGCAGCTCCAGGGTGCTCACGTGCCTCCTGTGGGCACCGGGGCTTTGGCTGTGGGGTCTGGGCAGCATTTGGGGTCCGGCAGTGTCTGGGTGCGAGGATGTGGAGAGGAGGCAGCGCTTGGACGGCAGCGCACGGAGCATCCCGCCTGCTCGGCGGTTGACCGGGTGAGACTTGCCGTTCTCCTCGGCTTCCCAGCCCTGAGTCACCCACCCCAGAGGGTTTTGGCCATGACTGCACGATCCCGCACCCCTCGGGGAGCTGTGCAATCTGGAAAGGTGTGATTAACCCCCAGGGACAGCGTCTCAGCGCGCGGATGCCTCCAACCACGATGCAAAAAAGCCTCAGAGGAGCCCCAGTGACGGGACAAATAAAACCAACGCGGAGCAAAGGAAACCCAGCACAGCCGCAGGTGCCCACGGCCCCGTCCGCATCCCAGCGCCGGATTCCCAGCTCTCCCCAGCACCTCGGCTCCATCCCAGCCCCACTTCCACGTCAGGGAGGAAAAAAAGCCTCTTACCGGATCGATGGAGATCCTGCGGTTCTTGTTCGGTGCCAGATTCTTCCGGTTGCCGAAGCGGGAGACGTATGTCCGCGGAGGGACCTGGGGGGGCATGGTCTTGCTCCGTGCCACCGGCTTGCCGCTCGATTCCTTCTCGAAGATGCTCCTGCCCTCCTTCCAGCCGCGGGAAGCTTCCCGCAGCACCTCCGACTCGTAGGTGGACTTTAGGTTGAGGCAGGTGATGGCGTCGTTGATGCCGCCGTAGTCGGCGATGCCGTAGGGGTCCTCCTCGGAGATGCGGCGGCCGAGCAGCTTGCCGTGAGCCCGCTCGTGGGCCGCTGAGAACATGTTGATGTCCCTGGGCTGGGGTCCTTTGGAGGATGGGGGGGACCCCTTCCCCATGCGCTGGCTCCCCTCGGGGGAGCTCCAGAGAGGGTGTCGGGGGGGCAGTGGGGGTGGTGAGAGCTTTTTGGGGGAGCTGCCCCCACTGTCATGGGGTGAGGTGCCGTTGAGGGGCTCCCCAAGGAAGTCCCTACCCGACCCCTCGAAGATGTACAGGTAGTCCCCAGCCAGTGGTCCCTTCAGCCAGGGCTGGGGGTCCGGCCGGGGAGGGCTGGGGCCAGAGGGGGGTCCAGGGGTGGGGGGACCCTCGGGTGCCACCGGGACGTTGTAGCTGAGCGTGGGGTCGGAGCCAGAGAGGCCGCGCGCTGCTTTGATGCCGGCGCAGCCGTTCCTCTCGGCGGGGTCATCCCAGGAGATGAGGGGCTGGTCTCCCCGCTGCTTGGCCCGGTTCTCCTCCTTGTCCTGCCGCAGGCGGGAGAGCGCGTCGTACTCCATCTGCAGCGCCTCCGCCAGCGCCAGCTCCTTCCGGCTGATGCCCACCGACTCCAGGGACTTCCAGTGCTCCCCATCGCCGCGCGTGGCGGACATCTCTCCGAGGACCAGGAGATTCTCTTCCTCCCGGGCTCAGGGGTCAGGAGAAAGGCATGCTGCACCGCCGGCCACCTGGGTGGATGGGAAAAGCCAGGGTTAATGGCGGGGCAGGCTACAATAACGAAGGTATGGCTAACGAGGGCCAGGCTGGCAGCGCTGGTGGTACAGCCCTTCCTCTCTGCGACGGAAAAAAGGAAGCATTTAGGGGCTGGGCGAAGTGACAGGTTAAATAAAAATTCTGCTGCTGCCCACCCCCTCCCAAAACCCCATGGTCAGGCAGGGCAGGCAGGGCTGGTTGGCCCCGCAGCAGCTGCTGGGGCTATTGCTGGAGCCCGACGTATTTCCCCGAGGACAAAATAAGACGCAGAGAAGCAGGGGGAGGGCAGCGAGGCCAGCGCCTGCAGCTGGGGCTGACTCAACCTGCAACCCCGCTGCTGCGGGGAGCCTGCCCCAGCGTGGGCTGGCGTGCCGGTGGCATGCTTAGGACAGGGCTTGGTAGTCTCAGAACCATCACAGCTTTGAGAAAAAGACAGCCTCCACCAGCAAAACCAGGGCTTTTTGGAGCAGAAAGGAAAAGAGGAGAGAGAAGGGCAAGGAAGGGATGAGACAAGGTGCTGCCCAGTAGCACGCTGCTCTCCCCCTGTCTGAGGGCCACAGCATCTCGTCCCCAAACCCCCGTTTCAGCAGAGGGAACCGTGCATGGCCTGGGAGAGCCGGGAGCACCGGCTGCCCACCAGATCCCGCTGCTATTCCCCAGCACCGACCAGCCCAGGCTGCTTCAGCGAGCAAGAAACGGGGCACGGCGATGGGCACCCAGGCATCACGCTCAGCTCTGATAACCACCGGGAGAGCCAAACCCCTCAAACGGACCCTCTGGGTCTCTCTGAGCCTCTCCGCAGCGCCCGGTGCTGCACAGCCTCCAATCCCAGCTCCTTTCCAGCATCCGCCTGCGCGAGCGGAGAGGCAAAACAGCCGGACTGGAAACCGCTCCCTGGCCCCCGACCAAAACCTGCGGAGGGCGGTGACCGCAGCGAGGGCTCTGCTCTGGCCGGCCAGCACCGCGCTCCCCAGGGAAGGATGTTTCACCTCCTCTTCCCTTCCTAGCAAAATAAATAACGAAGTGGATGTTAAACAGAAGAGTGGAGCGAGCCCAAGGCCGCTGGAGATGGTCAGCACTTGAAACCTCTAGTGTCAAGAGGCAGCTGAGTGTTTTCGGGCTCTGGCCAGGGCTGGTTCATGAGCCGCAGCATGAGGAGGACACGGGACCTCCGCTGCCCCCCAGGGCTCTCCTCTGCCCCACACCGCTTGCACTGCACGCACGGGGCTCTGGGCGATGCTCTGATTTGGGGTGCCACCCCCCGTGCCCGGCGATTGCAAGTGGTTTTGCTGGAAAGCGCTGCTGGGGGCCGCGGGCGTCGCTGAACCCGAGGCCCTTCCTCCGGCGCCCGTGGCGGGGGGATCCTGCGCTTGCGGAGCAGGAAAGCCCTTACCCACGAATGGCAGGAGTGGGGAGAGGACTGGCAGAGCCCAGTGCTGCCGGCTCCGACCCCCAGCGATGGAGGAGCCCATCTGGCACAAGATGTTCCCCCCACTTCCCGCCCCATGGCACGGGGCAACCATCTCCAGCCTGGGCTATGCCAGGGACCACCTTCCTCCGGCACGCTGCACCCCGTGGAGCATCACCGTCCTCGCCAGGCTGGTCCCTGCCATCCCCTCCCAGCCCGGCTGCTGATTATCACCCACGGCAGCCCCCCGCCAGACACAGCAAGCCCTCCCACCCGCAAACGGGCCCTCCTGACCCCGGGAGCAGATGGCTCCCGATTAGCTCCGGCCCAGGCTTCGCCTGCTGCAAACCCATTTCCTGCAAGCAAGGTGGGTTTGACCCCCTCGCCACCACGGGTCCCCTCTTGGCCCCCCAACACCTCACTCCCACCAGCTTTTCTGCGCTTTCTAACCAGAAAAATGGCTTTGGGGGGGAGAAGTGGGGGCGCAGGCTGGAAATATTCCCTTCCCCGGCATTTCAGTCCCTGCTGGCAGCCATGGGCTTTTCCTGGAAAAATAGAAATCCCAAAAGCTGGCAGTCCTCGGCTTCTGGAAGCTGAACAAAGAAAATCTGCTTTTAACCCAAAAGCAATAAAACCCAACCGATTTCTGCGGCTGACAAAGCCACAAACGCATTCTCGTCTCCAAGAGAGGCATCTGCATCTTGCTGACATTTTGAGCAGAGAAATGCTCCCGCCTGGTCGAGCTGAGGCTCCTGTGGGATGCAGCCGGACCCACACCGGGGTCCTGCCTCCGCCGTGAGCTGGGCAGGCACTGTCAGAGTGACTGGGACAAGGGGACAGGGATGGAGGCTCAGCCCACACCGGGCACAGCAAAACCCCACAGTGCCAACAGCAGATGGAGAAAAGCCACGCAGGAGGGGGCTGCATGCCACCTGAGGGATGTCACCTCGGCTGGGGACACCACGAGCATCCCTGAGCAGGCGGCTCGGCCCCTTCCCTCCTGAGCCGGCACAGCAGCCAGACCGAGGCGATGCGAACCCACGTGGAAGAGCCCCGAACTCTCCCGGTTGCCCTCTGAGTCCTCAACCAGCACCTTCCACTGCCGACTCCTGGTGATGGGGAGTTGGTGAGCGGCCACTCGCATTTCCACCGAACACCTCTCTCCCCCAGCAGCCTGCTACAAAAATTACTCGGGACTCCGAGCTGTGGGTTAGGTCTCAGCACGGGAGCTCCTGAGGTGGGAGCCAAATTCCAGAGGAGCAGAGACGAGCAGATTTTTTCCTCTTTAACATACTACTACGAGTAACATAGGGATAATTTTCTGACTTTAAATTTCCTGGCATGTGCCACGGTCACGTCAGTCTCAGGAGACCCATCCAGCTCGGGATCCCACCTTTCAGAGAAATGCTTCGCTGTGCTGAGTTACTGCGGCCGCAGCACACGGCTTGGCTGGAGGCACACAGGAGGGAAAACCACTTGTCCACTGGAAACCCTTTGCCCTTAGCCCCGAATTACGGTTTAACACATTTTTCTTCACAGTTTGCACCACCACGGCCCCGTAAGGAAGACTGCAGCCTTGCAGGGAGCCACGCACAGGCACCACATCCCTCGTGTCGCCCACCAGCAACCGCCACTCTGCGTGGCCACATCAGCAGAGCGGAGGGACGTTTCCCCATCGACGCCCTGCCCAGGTGCACGAAGCCAACCTCCTCTTGGTGACAGCCCTCGAGAACATCAGTGCTGAGACCAAAGGGCGGCAAAACCAGCTCCAAATCCTCTCTTGGGAACCTCTGGCATTTTTAAACGTGATTTCAGAGCATCTGCTGGTTGCAGCATGGCCCCTTGTCCGGCTGGCAGGGTTGGTACCCAGTCTGCCAGCCTGGCCAACACCCCCTGGGCTCTGCACGCCCTGGGGCACCCGGGATGGGAAGGAAAGGAAGGCTTGGGGTGAGGCTTTCATGCCTGCTTGCTGGCTGATCCAGAGGGTTTCTTTCTCAAATACCAGAACATGAGATCCACCCAGGAGCAGCCCAGCCCGACCACAGCCATCAGGTCCCCCCCGGCAAGGGCTCAGGGGCTCCATGAGCCCCTTCAAAATCCCTCCACACCAGCCAGTCCTGCTCTGCAGTGGCTCTTGGGGACAACTTTTCTGCAGGGTTTTGGGGCAGAGGATGCATGGGTTCCTGGCAGGGCTCTCCCTGTCCCTGACACCCAGCATCGGTGGGACAGGGAGGGATGATCGCAGCCCTCCTGCAAAGAGCTGAGCATCAGGTCGGGAGGAGGGTGAGGAGGACTGAGGCAGGTTTAGGCGGGACCTGGGGGGGGTGCTCAGCACCACCTGCAGCCACCCCGTGCCCACCCCTGCTCCTGGCAGCCGAGCAGCACCCGCTCGGCACCAGGAGGGAAGAGGGAAGCCGAGCAGAACATCATCAACGGGATCCCACGGCGGAGCAAACACCGCAGCCAGCCCTGCCTCCCCGTGCCCAGGGTTGGGAGCCCGGGGTAGAGCCGTCGTGGCTGGTGGGGGCTTGTGGCGCAGCCTCGTTTCTCCCCATCCCTCCCTCCCTTCCCCCTCGCAGGCAGCTGCGTTGGGAGCAGATAGAAAGGCCCGAAGCATCTGGGAAGACATCAAACATCTGAGGGCCAGGAAGCAAAGCAAGCCCCTGAAGGGCACCTCCCCGGGGTGTGGGAGCCGGGGATGGAGGTTATGCCTATCAGGGGAGACAATTCACACACATTTATAATCCGGCCGAGGGAGGAGCGGCCGTGAGAAGGATAAAGCACCAGCCTTCACCTCTGGGGCTGCGGGTCCATCCATCCTTCCTGCGGCTGCTGCTGAACACGGCGAGCCGCTGCGTTCCCAGCCACCGGGGCAGCCCCTGCCCAGCCAAGAGGATGGCCGGGGCTTCCCTGCTTTGGGGACACGGAGTCTGGTCCTGGCTGCGTCCCCAGCCACATGCTATCGCTCCCGCTGCGAGTCACAGTACATGGCGGGGTGACAAAGCTTCCCGGACGCACCGGAGCCCAGGGCCACCCTCTGGCAGTGGGGATGCTCCTACATGTGCCAGGCAGAGCCAGCCCCTCGTCCCATGCAGCTCATGGCATGGGGAGAGCAGCTTCCCAGGGCCCTCTACCAGCACCCTGCTGGGCAGAGAGACTCAGCTCCCCCTGCTCCCTGGTCTCAATTCTCCTCTTCCCCTCCAAAATGGGAGGGTAACGGGGCCTTTTGGGACCTCCCGGGCAATGTCATGACCAAGCAAAGCCCTTTGGGCAGGTCTTCAGGTGGTGTTCCAGCACAGGCAAAATGCAGGATTTTCATCCCAGTTTGGAACCAGAATTCCAGGAAAGGAACCTGGTCTCAAAGGTCATTGAAAAATGAAACCGGAACCCAGAGTGTTTAATTCCTGGAGCCACATTCAGCGCTGACAAAGCACCACCCATCAACCCAAAACCCAGCAAAACCAACACTCTGGAAGTGCTCACAGTGAAAACGGCGTGATTCCCCCCCAAACCGACCCCAGCAGACATTTTCAGGCCACTCTATTAGTATTCCCCAGTTTGCAGACATAAAGCCCAACTCCAAAAGCCCAGGGGCTGCGCTCCCAGGAGTTTCCGGAGGGGGTTTGGAGCTGGCTTCCCCCACCACGAGCTGCTGCCAGCATTTCTCAGCAGGGCGGTAGGAAGGGCCCAGAGCTGATTCCCGTCCCCTGGGATCCAGCACTGCAGCCGAGGTCCCCGCTTCACCCCGCAGGAGCCACCCTCGCCGCAGGCTGGGCATGAAGGACGCGGTTCCTTCCACGCACCCCGAAGCCTCCCGTCGCCGGGGGCAGATCCGCAGCGCTCGCCGCTGCAACGTGGAGGCACGCAGGATCCAGTCAGTTTGTTACGTGCGGCAGAACAAAACCAGGCAGCTGCTGTCCCGCACATGCCGAGCTGAGCGAGTGCTTTGAAAACAGCCAGCGCCGCTCGCTCTCCCAACCTGTTGCCTTACGGCAGGAGGAGTTTCTTCCTCTTCATGCCGATAGATCTCCTATTAATAGCAGAGCCAAGTCCAGTCCGGTCCAAGCTCTCTGGAGGAGGCAGGATGTGGAGCTGGCCGATGCCAAAGGCTCTTCCATCATTTTTCTACGTATTTCCACCCTCGGGAGGAAATCCTGCCCTGGGAAGAGGGGTTGGGTTTGGGAGGGGAAAGCCCCCGACTCAGGGCAGCCGAAGGAGGGAGCTCTGTAGAGGCGCTACGTAGAGCCCCACACGCGATGGGGACAGTGGAGGGGACATTGGGGTGTCCCAGCAGGGCATGGGGCAGGAGGCAGCCTGGGTGGGGGGATGTCAGAGCCTCCCTTTGCAGCGAGGTGCGACAACCACATGCTCGGCTGCACCGGAGTTGCTGAACCTCACCCAGCACCTGCAAAGCGATGGGGGCGTGGGGAGGAGCGAGGGTGGGACCCTTCGGCAAAGTCACCCACCGTTGCATCCCCTCCGGCGTTCCCACGGCGGCAGCTCTGATGACAAGACGACGACGGGGCCAAGACACCCTGTGCCTCCTCCTGCTCCCTGGCCCCAGGGCACACCCGCGGTCGGACTTTCCAAATTACTCAACTCTCGCTGCTCCAGCACCCAGCACCCATCTCCAGGGCCAGGTTTTCTCGGTGCTCAGCCTCCCCGGGGGATGCTGGCGGTCAGGCTCTCCCCAGCGTGGCAGCTCTGGGACTCGGCTCCTATGCAAATCTTGGCTTCCTCTGCGGTCAGCACCCAGCACGGCGTGGCTGGCTGCGCGACGGCACGGGTGTACGTGCATCCAGCTGCACGCTGGCCTGCCGGCAGCGATCCTGCGCGCACAGCCTGCACGGGAGCCCAGCTAGGCAAGGAGGGGCTGGAGCCCTATATACACCCAGGACAGCCGAGCAACATAAAGCACAGCACCTCCCCAGCCTGCGCAGCACCCAGGGGAAGAATCCCGCCTGCACGGCAGAGCTGGGATGGGCTGGCAAGTGGTAGCCCTCCCTGCCCTCTGCCCCGCCGCCCAGAGGTCCAGGTGAGCCCCAAGGGGATGGATCCTGCTGCTGTGATCCTGCAGCCGTAGCCGTGCCACGCGCTCCGCAGGGCTGTTCCCCGCTGCCCCACGGGGCTCTCCCCAACCCAGATGCTCCCACAGCCGAACTGGCAGGGTGCGTGGAGGACAGGCAGCAGAGCTAGGGCGCAGCCCCCTGCCCACAGCACCCTCTTGGGATGCAGGGGGCCTGGCTGGCCCCATGCTGCCTGCCCAACTCAGCCCAGTCTGCGATGGGAACTGACTCCTTACGCCGCTCAGCTCTCCTCTGCCCGCAGGATTTACATGCCGTGGGAGTGCCAAGGACACGCCACAGACACAGGCCGGACACACACAGCTCCTCCAGAGCACCCGATGCACATGGACACACCTCAGGATGGGGCCATAGATCCTCCTGCTGCTGCTACAACCCCAGCGGTCCCTCCCCATGGCGCAGGAGCGTGGGGTACCCCAGCTTCACCAGCGCCCTGTCCTCAAACACACCTCTCCTGCCCCACAGCCCAGGGTACCGGCGTGCACCGGCGGCACACACATCCTTAGCGTGCATCCAGGCAACGCTCGCACACACACATGGAGCACCTACTTCCACTGCAGCATGCAAGGAGGGCTGGCACCCGGCTGCATGGCTGCTGGGCTGGAAAGGCAGCTCCTTTCGGCTCCCGGCAGCGGCACGGATCCTCTCCCCAACCTCGCTTCACTTGGTATTTAGGAGGGTGCTCCGGAGGTGAGGTGGGGCAGGCGCCTCGCCAGGGCGGTTAGCCCGGGAGAGCCGGGTGCCCCATTTGCCAGGCAGGTTTCGCTCACCCCACAGCTCCCCGCTACCCCCACCCTGCCCCTTTGGGAGGAAAAGATTGATTTTTCTGCTCACACTGGTGATAGTTCACCCCGGCCCAGATCCTGTGAACAATTACATCCGTGCTTGGCCTTGTACACATGAATAGCTGCGGTTAAGTCAATATATCTCCTTTGCTTAGGGGTAATAGCTCGCATATCTCTGGAGTTTACTGCTAAATACACGCATGAGCATTTCTGTCAGTTCAGGATCCAGAGCACGGTACCGCAGGACCAGAGGGAGCATCCCAGCTCGCTGCAGCATGCCCAGCATCCTCAAGAAGTGCTTTCTGCCCTCCACACACCGACCCTAGAGCCCACGCCCGCACCCTGGCTTTGGTTGGGACAAGCTGCCCCTTCCCGGCTGCTGTCCCAGTCACTGTCCCCGTTCCCTGTCCCAGTGGGGGGACTCTGACACGATGGGAAAGAGCACAAACCCCAGCCCTGCCTCTCTACTTTGCTGACGGGCAACTTTGCGATTTGACGGGGGACCGTTTCATTGTTCTGCTCATAAAAATAACCCAACTTTCCGTCCGTTCCCCCGCGCCCGACGGGGCGTTTCAAGACACCAGACCCCGCATCGTGCCTTGGGGGTGCAGCGACCGGGACAACCCCCACCCCCCCCACAGCCCCGGGGCTTTTGGGGGTTTTCAGTCCTGGAAAAAAAAAAAAAAAAACAAACCAAAAAAAAAACCCATAAGGCTGGGCTGGAGCTCTCGGGCAGCTCTGGGGGGGAACGCCTCGCAGCAGCCCCGTGGAGCTCCCCCACCTCCTCCCAGGGGGTGAAACTATTTTTATATATATATATATATATAAAAAATAATAATTTTTTTAAAGGGGAAAACCCGGAACGAGCCGCTCATTGGAGAAGCCGGCCTTGCTCCCACCACCCGTCCGCCGTCCCCCGCACCCCACCCCGGGCTTCCCCCGCTCCCCCCGGGGCGCAGCCCTACCTGCTCCGAGCGGGCTGCGGCGGCGGCGGCGGGCCGGGCCGGGCTGGGGCCGGGCGGCGGCGGGGCCGCGCCGCGGCGGCGGCGGCGGGAGGAGGGAAGGAGGGAGGGAGGGAGGGAGGGAGAGAGGGAGGGAGGAGGTAGGAGGGAGGGAGGGAGGGAGGGAGGGAGCACGGCGGCGGCGGACAATGGAGGGGCGCAGCGCCGCGCGGGGCCATCTCCCGGCGGCCCGCCGCATTGCACGGCGCTGGGGGGCCGGGGGCGAGGCGGGGGTGGACCCCGGTGCCCCCCCGGTTTCCCCCTATATGTTCCCGGGACGCTCTCACATCCCCCCCCCCCCCCCCGGAGCCCTCGGGATGCCCCCCTCCTGCATCCCCCCTCCGCCGGCGGGATGGTCGGTGGGCGATGAGCCCCTCCCCGCCGGAGCCCCTGGGGTGCCCCTCCTGCCTCCCCCCCCCCCCCCCGCCGGCGGGACGGCGGGTGGGCGATGAGCCCCCTCCACCTCCCCAAAAAGCTGCAGCCCCATCCTCGGGGGCATCCCTCGGGTCACCCACCTCCCGCTGCGTCCCACTGGGATGATACCTCCAGGGGAGCGGGTGCTCCTCTGTACCGCTGTGGGGAGGCGCAGGAGGGTGCTGGGACCCCCCCACTGGGGTTGAGGTGCTGGTGGTGGTCCCTAGAGTCGTGTCCACCCCCCCCGGCAGGGTTGGTGGGGACATGCTCCCGCCCGTAGCAGCCAACTCTGGGCTCGGTGGAGGGGGAGAGGAGGAGGAGAAGCGGCTGCAGAAGGACATTGTGGGCAACAGATGTGCTGGAGCCATCGCAGCGGTGGCCGTGATTTGTTTTTGCAGGCAGCTGGCCCTGCCAGGCTCTGGCAGACGGGGGTAATCTTCACCTCCGAAACCCCAATGCCGCGCTGGAGAGCCACAAGCCGTGCTGGGAGGGCTGCAGGTCACGGCCTGTGGTTTGGTTTTCGTGGTGACAGAGTGTTATTATCCCAGCCCTCCCTGCTTTGCTGAAGATTCCCCAGGAGATGGGGAGGATGGAGGTTGGTTGCAGGATTCACCATGCCACGTGGGGAGGAAGCTGGGACTTGGAGGGGGGCCCTCTGGTGTGGCTGGGAACCCCCAGGCCCCATCTCCCACCAGGCCCTAATGGAAAAATGACCCCGAATCAGCAGCACGTCCGCCTGCAAAACCTCACGGGCTGCACCCACGCTCTGACGGGAATCGTCACCCACGGTGTGGGGCTGAGCTGTGGGTCTGCTGGAGAAACCCCACGAATTAAACACACCCCAGTATCCCCTTTGCTGGGTCGGGTTAGTCCCTGCCCTCCTTCTCTTTGCACTCTGCCTAACCCCCTTTGAAATATCCCGGGGGGTCACCAGTGCGACCTTCCCAGCTGCACCCTGCTTTGCTGCACGGCGGGGGGGGGGTGAAGGAGAGGCAGGTGGGACCCCCAGGGATCACAGTGGGGGACCCTCCTCCACAGGGCACCCCCTGCCCGAGAGCCTCTGCTGCACCTACGGCAAGAAGAAGGTGCAGGATCAGCCCGCGCTGGTTTATCCGTATCCCAGGCTGTGCGGTACCCGTGGTGTTAGCTAGCCGGTGGCGAGTGGCCCTAGGGAGGTGGGCTGTGATGGAGGGCAGGCGGGGGGGAGGCAGCCGCGCAGTCCCTGAATAGCGGCATGTAGAGCCAGAGGGGGCTGTGTTTCCAGAGCCCGGATAGCTCAGTCGGTAGAGCATCAGACTTTTAATCTGAGGGTCCAGGGTTCAAGTCCCTGTTCGGGCGAAATAATCTTTTGCCTTTCCAATTTTCTGTGCTTTTTGCTTTTTTTTTTCCTTATTTCGCCAGTAGAGTTGTCCGGGATCCTGCCGCTCCTATCGCGACTGTAAAAGACTTTTGAGCGAAAAAAGAAACAGCCAGGAGGAAGAAAACTTTATCGCCCGAACAGGGACTTGAACCCTGGACCCTCAGATTAAAAGTCTGATGCTCTACCGACTGAGCTATCCGGGCTCTGCGAATTTCGCTCCCGGGCCAGCATTATCATGAGTACCGGGAGGAACGCGGGGTTCGCACCGGGGGAGGTACGAGAAGGGCTTGTCCCGGGGTGGGCTGGGGGCACAGCCCAGTTCGGCCCGGGTTGATGGAGGTATGGGAGGGCTTTCGCCGGCCTGGAGGAGAGAGGCGCGGCTCTGTACCTTAGTAAGCGGTTCCGGTGCTTGCAGCGGGCTGGGGGGGATGGCTGAGGGGAGTTGCACCGGGCTGAGGGGGTGGGGGGCGGCTTGCACGGGGCTGGCGGGACGCGTCCTCCGTCTCACCGCTCTGTCCTCCACCGCGGGGGGCGGGCGCGCTTCCCGCGCGGGGCTCCCGTCCTCTCTAGGGGCAGCTTCCGGGGCGCTCTATGGTGCGGCCCCGCCGCGCCGGGCGCCCCCGCGGAAGCGGCCGCGCAGCCATGTTGCCTGCGAGGGGAAGTGGCGGCCCGGAGCCCCGCTAAGATGGTGGCGAGGAGCCCTCGGGGGGTGTAGGGGTCCCGTTCCCCCCCACCCACCCCCGTCCCCCCACCCCCCGAACCCAGGCTGCCGGGCGACCTGGGGGCCCATGGAGCAGCTATAGGGTGAGCCCGCCGCGGGAGGCCGGGGCTCGGGGGTGCAGCGCTCCGGGGCTGAGCAGGCCGGGCCGGGGAAAGCGGGGAGGGCGGTGGGGGATGGAGGCGGCTGAGGAGCAGTGAGCGAGGTGCGGGGGGGGATTCCGGAGGTGCTGGTGGGGGGGGGTTCGGCAGAAAACTAACCCCCCATCCCCCCGGCCTGCGGAGCCGGTGGGAAGGGGCCTGGGGAGGCGGGGGGGGGGGGGGGGCGGGGAGCGTCGCCCCCGGCTGCTGGCACCGGGGGGTGGTGCGTGTGCGTTTACAGCCAGAGCAAAAGCTACTGCGCCCTACCTTGACAGCATTTCTGCTTGAAAATTATCTTCATGGGCAGCCAGAAACCCCACAAAACAAAAATCAAGCGTCAAAACCACGATCAAAACCTCCCCCTTTGACCGAATGATCGTGTTTCAGTAGCATCGTGCCGCTGATGGAGCGGTGCTGTGCCGCTGCCATTCGCTAACGCGCTGCCAAACTTTTTTTAAGTATTATTCTAATTATATTTCCCGCTGAACACTCTGAAGGACATCTCCCTGTTGTCTGACGGCATACGGTTTGCAGTCAGCTGATGCTTATGCCGTCCGTTCCGCTAATAAAAGGAGATGCAACAAGTGTTTCTGCATTATTGCATCTTTTCCAAAGTGTGCTTTTGGCTTTCTGATCTTTTGCGTGCCTAACGGTGACCTGCAACATCGATAACTTTGGCGGCAGCGTTTAGAGTAAAAGTTGCAGAGAAGTGTGGTACGGTCTGACTATAGCACAGAGCTGACAGGGACAGTTTGTTGCCGGGTGTCATCTTCCACACCTTAAATGCTGCCACCCTTTTCCAGGGCAAGACACTGCCAGAGGCAGAGGTTGGAAGTAGCCGCTCTGCTAAGTGCAATATTAACAACAAGGAAGTATTGTCAGGCGGGACTTAATAACCCAAAAGATCAGATGTGTGATGTTTCACACTGATTAAACAGGTAGACTTTAAAAGATGATCCCTCGTTTCTAGACTGATCACTTATGACACACTCTGTCTGAGGTAGTGCAGAATTTAGGGTTAAAAAGAGCTGAAATAAACCTACAACTATCCAAGACTTAAATTTGACAGAAGCAGAGTTTAATAGATGCAAATTACGAACTTTTAGAGAAGATGGAACAAGTGAGAATGAAAGGGCCACAGAAGTACGAGCCGAATGCTGTTGTAAGACCTTAGGCTTGTTTCTGCTCTGGTCTCTCTTCACCTGGTGCTCTCCAGCAGCTCCACGTTGCTGCTTTGCCAGCGCAGGTGGCCCTGCTCCAAGCAGGGCAGCGTCGGCTCTTTCTGCCAGGTAGGTCAGGTGCCGAGCACCGCCCTGCTTTACCCCTGTTGCTGGGAGGCTGCACGGGAAACGTGCTGGTCCAAAAGGGGTAAAATTCATATCCCGAGTGCCTGCTTCTTCAGAAGTGTGCTGGGCACTTGGTGTGGCAAACAGACACGGAATGGGACTTTGAGTGAATGCCTGGATGTTTAACAACTGTCAGGGATAGAGCCAGAGCACCCACATGTTCAGCAATACGCAGACTTGTAAGTGAAACATCACGCAGCTAGCCCTGCTGAAGATGTGATTGAAATAAGGTCTTTTCTCCTTTTGCACTACTGTGAAAAAAAATAGGTGATTATCAGCTTCAGTTTGACTCAAATTCTAAAGTCCTTGGCTCAACACTGACAGGACCAGTCAGCGCGGTCTCTTCAGGGTATTGCGTAGCCCTTACTGGGTAAAGCAGCCTGTTGTCGTCATCTGACTACTCCTTGCTCCATGGTTGAGTGTGTTAAGAGAGGGATATTCATTTGCCGTTCCCTTAAGGAAGTATCTGCTATTGGCAAAAGCAGCCCCGAGAAAAGCCCAATTTCATCTGTTAAAACAGAGGTAAATGGAAGCAAGGGGGTGCGCAGCAGGGTGGAAGCGCTGCTCCCTTCCAGACATCACCAGCAGCAAATACTGTCAGCAGCAGCTGATTTAGGGGAGATTTGCAGAGCAATTTGCCAGTCTGCCTGTTTTAATTGAAACAATCAGTTTTGTTTTAGCTCCTGCTTAACATGTTTTGCAATAAAAGGAGCGTTGCATAACATTTGTATTTGTTAACTACTAGCATTTATCAAAGGTTGGCTGATTTTGGTGCATTATTGGCAGACCTTTGTGGAGCAGCACACAGTTCGTGGCGGTTGCATTGTGTCAGCAACAAAACTGATGTCAGGTGAAATTCAGAATGAGAACGCTTTTTGTATTAGAAGATCTGGATTTTACTCCAGAGCAGATGCCAAAAAAGAACTCTTTAAAATCAGTGTTTCAACTAAATACTAAAAATAGTAGCCTTGCCTTTTGTTGCCATAAGTAATGCGTTAAAAGACTCCTCTGTAGTGAAATGGGGCTTTTCTCTGCTTTTCCCAAGCAGAGGATATTTTTTCCTGATTGAATGCCACATGAGTATCAAAGCAACGAATTAGAGCATTTAGCTGAGCACAGGGCAGCAAAAATTGGAAGTCAAGCGTCTATAAAGTGTGAAATCTGTTAAATCGTGTAACTCACAGCCCAGTTTTCTCTCCTGCTGCCCCTTCCCAGCCCAAAGCCCCCAGATAACCAGCCAAGGTCTCACAAGGTCTCACAGAGTAAAGTCGTGACAAGGCCGCACTCGTTAGGGGGTGGTAGTCGATGGGCAACTGCGATGTTTCCTTGGCTGGCGTCGTGCAGCTCCCGAAGGACATGTATGAACTCGGGAACGCAGTGATGTGTTCAGGGGACATGTGTGGCCCAGAGAAAGGCAGAAGCGCTGTGACAGCATGGACAGAGCCAAGGTTTGCAGGGAGAGGCATCGGCGCTTCTGGCACAAGCCAGGTCGGACCGGTGGGCGGAAGGACTTGCGGGCATGAAAACTCAGGCTGGTAGGGACAAACCTAATTAGCTCTGACTCATTTGTCAGATGAGCGCTTGTTTAAAGCCTCTCCTCCGGGGCTGCTCTCTACCCGATGCTGTGCATGAGACTGCAAGTTTGTTTTCAGTAGAAGTTGTGCTTTATTTGAAAACATGAAAAAGGATGATGCCAAGGCGAGGCCAAGACTTAAATGTCAGGCCTGAACCCACTGCTAAAGTGAGCCATTACGGAGTCCACACCGCGTGCTCCGTTTTCACTTTGCACAGAAGTCAGAAACGGTGTTCTTTCCTCAAAGAAGGAAACTTTAAAAACAAAACCTGAACTTGAATTAGAAGTTTAGCTTCAGCTTTTCAGAAGCTGCCACCAAGAAAAGTCATGCACCCGGTGCTTGCGCTCTCTTCTGGGTCTGTTAAGATCTTTTGTCTCAAGCCTTTCCTGCTGCAAGCATCAAAAGCTGTGGTCTAGTGGGGTTTTGATCTCTGAAGAGAAGGAACTTCACTCACAGGCAGATGTGCTTGTTCCTGTAGTGTGCATGACCATATAAAGTGTTCAAGTGGAAAAACTGGTTAGTTCATGACTCCTGTGTGATTCACGGTTTCCTCCAAGTCATTACTCTGGTCCAGTGTCATTTTCTTACAGACGTAGCTCCAAAGCCGTGGAGGGGAACGGCAGTAAATTCACTGGTGCTTTGCTCAGTTGGCTGCAAGTTAGTTCAGACACTTTCAGGGTTGTGGGGTAAAATACCTGGGATAAAATAGGTGGGAAAATAGAGTTGCAGGGGAAAGTTAAATAGGGCTCGCTGAGCAAGAAGTTTCTTAGTTCTCAGGGAATTTCCACCATTCGTGTTTCTGGCCAGCCTGTGTACAGAGGGTGGTAACATAAGTGGGAATTTCTGCCTTGGCAGGACAATGACTGGTGGCTGCCTCCATAAATCTTGTGGGTATCTGCAGCCTAGACACATTTTAGAGCTTGTGTCCTTGGGAAGATAGCCTTCAGTAACCCCAAGATTAATTTCTAGTTAAAGAACGTTAGTATTACTAAGAATCAAACTTACTAAAAATAGAATTTAGCTGTATAGACTGAAGGCAAGGCGCTGACTTGCCTGTCTTTCTCTAATAAAGCCAGTGTTGAAATAGTTAAAGTGATCTTTCCTTGACTCTTAACCCGAGGGTAGCAGAGTCCCTTTCCAGGAATGCAGGGTGGAGAGGAAATCCACTGCTTTCTCCCATTTTGGCTGGTTTTCACACCAACTCAAGCTCTTATCAGAAGCTGATGTATTTAGTGACTCCCTCTCCTGACTAGAGGAGTTGGAGGCAGGAGGGGTTTTTGAAAGAGCCACTCAGAGCCCAGAGCATCAGCAGGACCAGGAGCCCAGCCAGGCGGGGCAGAGCTCCTGGGGAGGCTTCACTGAGCACCCCCAGGGCTGCTGGAGGTCCTCTCCTGCGCAAGGACCCCCCCCAGACTCTTCCTGGCAGGAGCCAAGGGATTGCCCGAGAAACTGCAGCAGCAGCTGGCTCATCCCAGCGATACTCCTTAGAGCAGAGAAGTTCAAGGTCGGTAAGTTTGTCTGCAGCTGGCACAAAGTACAGCTCAGCGTGTAAAGGCTCCTGGGGCCAGTTTGTGTTGCAATGTGTTTGGCATTATCAAGTAGAAACCTTAGTTAAAATTTAAGAGACTGATAACGTGGAAGTGGTTTCAGCTGTTTTAAGTCACTTTGACTTACTACCTAGATCTGGTCACTATCGGTGTAACTTGAACTTGTATCAAATGTTCAAGCTCAGTACGCTTTAATCAAACTTTCCTAAATATTTAGAGCTATGTTTGACCTTTTCCGAATAATTTTATTCCTGATAGGGCCTTACTTCAGAGAAATGTAATGCTGTAAGAACTATCAGAAGCCTCTAACAAAGTCCTTTTTCGTAGATGGGGCAGGGGAGGGATAGGGGTTGAATGGTTACCAGTGGTCAGTAACTTGAACTGGTGCTAAAGCTCAGATTTTTGCCATTACTGAGGTTTCTGCACTGCCTGCTAGATAGATGTTCAGCCTGTTTTGTCTACAGCTAAAATGTTTGGTTACATTCCTCAGGCACAAGCCTGGTTATTTTGCTGGTATTTACTGTTTAATGTAGCTAATCGTACTGGCTCACATTCTTTGTAGCTGATGTAGTAATAACAAATTCATTTACTCTGCCTGGAAAATTCTGTGAAAGACAATTTAGGTATTGCTGTGAAAGTTTTTGGCTTCACATTTTTAAAACCTGATTTGAACTACTGCATGGGTTAAAAGTTGGCACTTCTTCCAGATTCCACAGAGTAAAAGCTTCCCCAAAGTTGCATCTGTGTAGGCAAATTCAGGAACCACTCTTTTTAGTTCATCTCATGCTCCAGCCTTCCTTTACTGAAGCAGCAGTTGCAGGGCTCCTTTTGGTATTGCCCACAGAAGTGCAAGCGGATTCACACTGAAATGGGGAATTTATTGTAACCAGGTCCAGGGACATACAACAATTTTACAGGCATATTGCTCTGAGCTTTAGTGTTGAGACTAGCAGGTCAAGGCTTAAGTTCCTTCACCAGCAGGTTCAAGTTAACTTTTTTTCAGTGGCTAGTGAATGGACAGCATGCTTTCTCTTCAAATATAAAGGGAGTTTTCAAACCTGTTGAGGGAGGGTAGGTTGAACTGGATTGTGCTGTGAACATGAGTCACTGCAGAGCATTCTGCATATGAAGCTGTGCTCTTTGGGTGGATACTGAAACTGATAGGGCTTGACAAATTCAAATAGCTGCAGGACTTCCCCTTTTGTTCCTTTCCAGGAATTAAAAAAAAAAAGTTTCACCTGCTCACCCAGTAATGCTGTTGAAACGGTTAATTTCTAGCCTGCATCTCCTCGTTTGGGGTGAAGGCTGCAGCAGCTTTAGCAGGTTTTTAGCTCTTTGAAAAGCAAGTGGGGAATGTGTTAATCATTGCCATCAGGCACTGACTACTCTCCTTTTGGGCAATCAGGGGGCTGCTGTCTTGTGGAGATTTCCTTTGTGGCTGATCGTGACTCAGCTATTTCCCACCTCTGACTCAAGGATTTCACCCTGTTAAGAATTTGCCAGTGGCCTGATGGAGACTGGCAGTTTCCTTGAGCTGGCAGGTCCCCAAATTCCTCACCGCGTTGTGCCACTTCTAGGGATGGGCAGAGTCAAAGGATCCTCAGAGCCACAGCGGATCTGTCCCAGTTGTTCTCGCGTGGCTGTTTGTCAGGCACTGGGCAGCTGGATGCAGCTTGGGGAGGACAAAGCATGTCGGTTTGGACGGAGCAGGTGAGGAGCACGGTAACATCAGCATTATACAGCAGTCGTTTCAGATATGCAGGCAGGGCTAATTTTAAACACTGGTTTCCTGAAGCTTCTAAGAAGTGGAAGTGGTTCAACACAAGACCAGGTTTCTCAGCTTAACTGGTACATGAACCTTTTCATTTATAGGTTTGTGCTATAAACAGCTAATCACTGCCACAATGACATCTTCAAGCTCTGCCCAGCATCCAGCAGCTGAGAATGCCTGCAGAATCACACTCGGACAAGTTAACCAGGTAATTATCTTCACTGCTTTCTCCTCACTAAAGCAGTGAGTTCTTCCATCAAATCAAAGCTCTCCGAGTACATTTAAGTAAGAAGAATTTAGCCTAATGGAGTAGGGCTTTTATCCTGAGGAGTTATGTTAGCTTTTACTGTCAGATCTGTGATTTATGAGCATTTTAAAGGAGAAGGAGGGGGAAAAAAGCAGTTAAAACTGGCCATACAAGAAACTGTGTCGTGCATATTTTTGTGCTGGGCCTGTACTTGAAGTATTCCACTTTCAGCATTCCTCCTAGTGCTCTGGGCTCTTTGTGACAGTTGTCTTAGAGCTCTGTAGCCTTGTATGCTGAACTCTATCTAGTCAGTAGTGCATCCCCATGCCTTTTTGGAGTCAACTTAGGTAAGTATTGAACATGTAGTAACCCCTTTTATCAGCTATTCCTAGAGTGTGCCTGGAACAAGAGGTACTTGTGCCTGCGAGCCCAGGCCAGCGTGGCAGGTGTGTGGTTCGAGTGTGGCTCAATGCCACGTGACAGCCAGGGAAGAGGAATTTGCAAACAATAACAGTAGAAATCTGAAAATCAGAAAGGTTTCTCCAAGACAGGCATCCAACCTTCCAGAGCCAATTCATTGTAAGAAGCATCTCCACAATATGTGGGGATGTGGCAGGAGTGGAAATAAGCTGAAGGAGAGAGCCTCCCATTCGAGGCTTAATTTAGAAGCTTTGAAATGGAGCCAAGTCCTTGCAGAATTGATGTAGATGCTTATTTAGTCAATTCACTCTGCATGAAAAAAATAAGTAAATAGGCTCTGATATTAGTAGCAAAATATTGATTGTCAACACTCAGTGTCCTAGGCAGTGTGGAATAAACACTCCATTTTGTCTGCACTGTAGCAGCTAAGGGCCCATTTAAAAATGATCAAGCTAACTAGGTTGCTGCTTTAATCAGAAAGAGATGTGTAAGAAGTTACTTCAAAATCCATTTGAGAGTGGTCATTAGAGAAATGAATGACTGCAAGGATATAATGTCATCTTATTAAAAATCCTGCGCTGATACAAGCACTTACTTGAGTCGTGCTGAGCTTTTTCCTAGTGGAAAAAAAAAAGCTGTTCTTGAGAAAGAGACTTAGGGCTGGACACAAGCTGCTGGGTTTGAGCTTCAGAACGCATTGAACAAACATCATAACGAGAACAGGCAGACCAGACACGCTCACAGGGGAGGTGGATTTTTTACGATATTAGAAAACAGTGGAACAAACACCTTGCCAAGATACTGATGGCTGAGTGACAAATTGCCCTCGTGACGCGCAGCCGAAACGTGCTTTCCTTACCTTGTGCAGGAAAACGGTGCTGCAGCTCAGGCTGTCTCTGGAGGAGACGCTGCAGGGCTGCAAGCAGGCTCTGCTCCTTGGGAAGGGAAAGGGAGAGTGCGGTTGCGTTTATATAGGCAGAAAGGAAGGGTGGGTGTGAGACACAGGTGAGCCCACCTGACAGTGGTAGGTGAAGCCCTTTAGCTCGCACAGATTATGTGCCTTGAGAGGCTGAGCCTTGTCAAAGTGTAGAGGAAACAGCGATGAACATGGTGTGGTGAGGACGGGGCTGTCTGTCCTGTGACACGTTGAAATATCTTGCTGTGTTAGCGTAGACAAGGACGACCGAGGAAGAGATTCCGTGTGGGCGACATGTACATTGATATACAACATCGTACACGATTGTGTAGCGTTCAGAGAAGAGCGAGGGCTTTCCGACATTTTAGGGAACACAACTCATCAGATTCATGTGGTGGCCGTCTCCTAGGAATTGTTAAAATTCTTGTGGAATAGATGAAGTAGCAAAGTAGGGGGGCAGTAGCTATTTAAAACTTGCTGTTGTTTTATATAGCATCATCTGTCTCATCTGCTACTCAAAGCTGGTTGGGTGTGTGGGTGAAACCTAAAGGGGTTGTGAAGCGGTTGCATCGTTCCCAGGGTGCTTCATGTTTTATGTAATAAAGATTTTGGTTGATGGCTGAGATCCGCAGAAAATACAGGGTCTGATCCTACGTGTTAATTAACGGCACCTTGTGTTTAATGCAGCCTTATTATTACGTCCCTGTTCATGGATCCTAATAAATCCTTGCTCCCTGAGGTCTGTACAGAGCCAACCCGATTTGGTCACTGCACTAATTGAGAAAATCCAGGCGTGCTGCTCTCAAAGTGGCAATCTGAGTGCACAGTCATTGCTCCTAAATCTGTGGCTCCTACATTTGATTAGTCACTGCCTAGGACTCCGTACCAAGGGTCTGACTTTCCAGTCTTCCCTCTCCCGGATGAACGACATCAAAGTTAATGGGACAATGTGAGTGATTAAAGCCTTTAGAGCTGGCTGCCCAAATTCCTCAGCTTTTTTTTTTTTTTTGTCTCGCACATGAGTCAGAACGAGATCGGGCTGATTTCCAGTTCTTCTAACTCTGCGCTTTAAGAATTTGTCCGTGCAGATTACTTGTAAAAAAAGAACTACCAGCCTTCAGCAGGTTAGCCCGAGGGGAGCGGCGATTCCCCACCACCTCCAGCTCATACCGGTTGTCAGCTCTGTGCTTGGTGTCTCACACAACTTGGGTTTGATAGCTGTGGTACGCCGGCGTGCGTGCCGGGGGTGACCTGCTTTCTCTCAGCAGGGCACTGCTCCGTGTCAGCCCAGTAAAACTCTCTGCTTCGTGTTTTAGGTGCGACCCAAACTGCCGCTTCTGAAGATTCTGCAGGCTGCAGGCGCCCAAGGGGAAACCTTCACGCTGAAGGAGGTGGGCTCAGTTTCTAGACACGGGAGCTGTTTCTGTCCCTGGGTGTTTGGGAGATGGTGCTTTGTGGGAAAGCGATGGGACTGGCTGTTAATTTTTCTGTACTTTGAAGCCCTGTCTGCGAAGTAGGGTTACCTTCCCCACGGGGCTGTTGTGATTTGATTGATCATAAATTGTGTTGAGAGTCCCTGGAGGAATTGGAATAGGAATGTGAAAGATTAAAGAAAATTATTTATCCTGGAAAATCAGAAACCTCTGTGGAGAAAGGAGAGATGGGATAGCCACATTCCTCAGAGTGTGGAAGATTCTGTTCAATTGTCTTGCTCTCCGCTCAGTGCTTGAAAGCCTTAAAAATTGGATTCCAGTTGATATTTTTCTTTTAAGTTTCCTTTGAAGTGGCTTGTCAGCTAAACCTAAAAGACCCTGTGAATGCATTTATTTTAAGATTAAAATGCAATATGTGTACAAGATTAAAAAAATGACACTGACTGTGATTTACAAGAGTAGCCTGTCTGCAAAGAATTAAATGCAGTGTTTTTTCATTATGAATGTGTCAAATATTCCTGCAGAGCCCTGTGACTTATTTTAAACATTTATGCATTTAAATAACTTATTTAGCTTCTAAAAATTTTCGCAGAAACAAATTGAATGGTTTAAATGGGGAGAGTTGAGTATTAAGTGCAGGTTACTTGTGAAGATTAACGTTCTAACTCAGTTAAGTGATTTTTTTCTGCAGTGGATGGCGTACCGTTAGCAACTTTTTGGTGACGCTGTCATTCGGGAGCGTCACTTTGGTGGGTAATGGGGGGTGGAACCTGCCTATATGGTGCTTAATGCACTTTGCTTTCTCCCCTTGTGCTCTGGATTCCTCACTGTGTGTCCCCTGGCTCGCAGAGGTTGTTCCCTCTCCATCCTTCTTTGTGATACTAATGCACTTAGTTTTGCATTTCGTGAGCTGTGTCCCGAGGGACAGCACTGTAAATGTCGTCATCCTTTAGTAATAGCTTATTCTTTTAACCTTCTGCCTCCTCCGTGCCCATATCCTTCTCTTCTCCACTCGACCAGCAGCAGTCTCCATCGGGAGCTCTCACGGAGGGAGGCTGCCCAGACAAAAGCGTTACCACCCGTGTACTGTTTCATTTTAACGTGGGGTAGCACGGCGACTGCTGTTTGTCCGTCTTCGACTCGGTTTTCCTTCTTCTCAAGGATGAATAGTTACAAACCTTATAGCAGCATGGTAAAGCAAAACTGTCCTTGGGTTGGGAGGCAGCGACCGTGAAAAGCAGGTGCTGTTTGACTCACACTGTGTAGGGTGGCAGGAGGCAAGTGTCGTAAACAACAGCAAATTTCCAGGGTCTTTGATGGTTTGGTTTCAGCTGCAGAAATGGCTAATGGTGCGTTATGTATCCACAGGTTATGCATTACCTAGGACAGTATATAATGGTGAGGCAGCTATATGACAAAAGACAGCAACACATGGTCTATTGTGGAGGGGATCAGCTGGGAGAACTGCTGGGACTGGAGAGCTTCTCTGTAAAAGATCCAAGGTAGGAAAAAGTCACCTTTAATGCGTGTTGTATCGGAGAGGTTGCCGAGACAGGAAGCTCTTGGTGTCGCTGTCTCCGTTCACTGTCGCATGAACCTCCGTGCATACCAAGTGCCCTGCTCCGTGGCTTGTTGGTAATGCATTTGACAAGTTTGAGTCGAGCTCCTTTGTTCTGAAGAGCCAGTTCTGAATGGTCCAGGCAGTGAGCTGCTTGAGGTGACATCTCTTCCCCTTTTTATTTCTGCACCTTCTCAGGCCCTTGATCTCACACTTAAGCGAAAATCCTCATCCCTCAGTTAAGTTCTGAGCTAGACTTCTCTGCAGCAAGAAAAAAAATCTCACTGCAGTTTCCAGTGTCTCTCTGGATAATAAAAGAGAGTTTTTCTCCCTGGGTTTGAAAGGGTGGTGCTGTTTGCTTTTGTGAGTAAACGGTAAATGTGGTCTTCCACACTTCCAATAAGTGGAACTCAACCGCTGTCTTCTTTCCCACAGCCCAGTCTATGACATGTTGAAACGGAACCTGACTTCTGCTACAATGGCAGGTAGGTTTGTCACAGTGTGGGCAAGTATATTCAATGTGGTGTTGATGTAACTTGGGTAAGTAATGGTATTCAGAAAAGAAATGTTTCTGAAGTTGGAACAAACTGCTAATGAAGGCTTTGACAAGACAATCTCTTTGAGTACGTGTCTTTTCTGTGTGTCCACCATCAGTAGCTGTGATATGAAATCAGCTGTTTGAGTAACGTGGCTGCCTATAACCGATGGCCAAACCTCGGAGCAGCAGGCACGCTCTGTCCGGAGCACGCTGACAGAGCTAAATACCGTGGAAGTACAAAGCAACGTGGCTGAAGCACCCCATCCAAATTGTTGCTGATTTCTCAGTCTTTTCTCAGTTTCGTAGCGTGCTGCAACTCCGTGCTCTCACCTCGTTTTATACTTTCATAGTCTTGAGGCTGAATGTAAGAGTGCTGGAAACCCAGTCTAGTTCTGCAAGCCAAAGAGGTCTGGACTTTAATCGAACACTTGAACCTTTAAAGGTCACTGTCGCTTTTCCAGCTCATAAGAGCAATCAAATCTCTCTGCCTCGAAAGTCCTTCAGTCATAAATTAAAATTTATTCTTAAATTAATCTCAGCTGATGGCTTCCTGGCAGCCAGTTCCCATCGCACGGTGGTAATCTGTATTTAAAAGAAAACTTCTGATGAAACTGCAAGTGTGCAAATCGTGAGGGACCTGCACCGGGCGAGGCGTGGAGTCTTGTGCTGTACTTCCTGGGGTCTCTAAGCACATAACGTGGACTTAGTTCTTCATAAGGGCTTAGTCTGTTTTGCACACATACCTAAAAGCTTGTGCAAATTTAGAAACTGAGAAAACATGGCCCGAAACCGCTTAGTGCTCTGCTTTGAGCCATGTGTTGGTGCCTTTGAGGTCCCCCTCCTTTCTCTGTGTAGAAGAACCTTCCTCAGTGGACTCTCATCTAACACGTTCCCTACAGAATAACTGTGTGAGTGCCGTTTCCCTCGCTGGTGATGCCCTGGCCTCTTCCCTATAGGCAGTGTACGTGGAGAGCAAAGGATCCCAGCGAAACACTCTCTCCTCTGCTGCCCCGTCCCCTTCTACTTGGTGTGTGCATGTGGCTGTGTGTGCGTGCGTGGTCCAGTCATGGTGTAACGATCTTTAATCCTGCCAAAGGAAGTGCTGTTCCTTTAGGGAGATGATCACTGAGTTATACCACCGTGTCTGCTGGTGTATGTGTGTGACTACGGAACGAAACAAGCTTGGCAGACCAGACTTTTGACAAGTACAGAGGAAGGACAACTCTAGGTATTGGTTTTCCTTCGCTGTAACATGGGAATAGCTAGAAGTGCCGTAGGGCTTAAAGGGATCTTCATGTTTCGTGTAACAGCTGCTTGTATTCGTTAGCCAAATCAGTGCTTATCAGCACGTTTTGCAGGTTATCTCGGCCACTTCTTTTAAGTACAGTTGTAGAAAGAAAAGCGACTGCAGGACATCTTGATAATAAAGACTGAGCTCTTACAGAATGCTCTCTGTCAGATGGTGTCCTGACTTGGCTAGCTTGCACTCTAAGTGTGCACACATCAGGTGTGTTTAGGAATACCCCACTTTAAGGACGTTTTGTATAGTGTATGTTGGCTTCAAAAAAGGAAGCTTTCCAGAAAGTGGAGTGTCTTTTCACACAGTGTTTAAGGCAGTTTGCATTTATTTATGAAGCATTAGAAGGGTAGGTCTTCACCTCTTCTAATGACCCTGCACAGCCAAAGGAGTTGCAGATGAGCCAGTTGCTTCTGGTTTCCTTCAGGTGTTAGATAATCAGTGACTGCAGAAGCTGTAGGATGATGGAAGGGAAGAAAGGAAAGCTGAACTACTGCATGAAGGGCAAAGAACATGGGATAGAGCCGTGTCATTTTGTGGTCCTGTGTTTCGGTCCGTTTTATGGACCACTTCGTGGGCCGCTTTCCTGCCTATAGCAGCAGTTTTCAGTGTCTTCATATCAGTGCCATGATTCATGGTGTGAATCAGACTGTTCATGTCTGCCTGGCATTCAGCAGGGAATTTCTCTGCTAAATTGAAAGGGGAGCAAGCAGGAGCCGTCCTTGCATCTTTTGTTCTCTAGCAAGTCATTCTGTTTAAAGGGTAGACTTCCTGAGTGCAGCTCTCTTATTATGTGGAAAGATTTCTGTTAATTTGATTGTTCTTGCTATTTGGGTTGGCCTTTTAATTAACTCTTGGGGCCAGCATAATCGTCTGGATTAAAATGCGTTATGGCTGTGTACACAGTTACCCAGGAAAGCTTGCTGTGCCTGGAATGTTCCCTTCTTTAGTCATTGCTTTTCGTGCCCACACCCTTTAAGAGAGACGTTTTTCCTGTCTCAGCCTAAGCTGAAAGAGATGGTGTCCTCAGGTATTTATAAAAGTCTTGCTCTTCTCTGTTCACCTTCTTCAGCGTGGATCTGATCTAGCCTTCAAGTGAGCATCCCCACGCTCTGTTATGGCGCTGGGTTTCTGCCTCCAGGCGGACCTCTTGTGTATAAAGGACCTAGAGCTTGGGACGGCAGGACAGCCTGTAGGAAAAAGAATAGTTTTTCACATTGGGAAGAAGAAGGTTCTTAACACGCTGTGAGTTTCCATCAGGCTTCATCTCCAAGGAGGCACAGACTCTGTATTCCGTAGGCTAATGCCTCCCTGTGTGCCTAGCAAAGCCTAGGGAATACTGGAGTAACGCCTCTCTAGGAGCTGGCCAGCTCTCTAAGGAAGAAAGGGCTCTGTTTCTCTTAAAGGGTTGCTTAAAGGTCTACCAAGCCTGGCTCGTTGGTTGCTTGCTGAAGACCCTTTGTGCTGTGAGAATGGTTATTACCAGGGAAGGTTTTTTCTTTTGTTTTACCTGCCATCCAGATGCTGCAGAGAATCTCGCAAAGGAACAGAGCGTCGATAAGCCAAGCCAAGACCAGCTGAAGGTAAACCCACTGCCTGGTGGTTTCTTTTGTTGTACAGAGTGCCCCTTCTCTGTACCTGTGCATGGTGGACTGCCAGAACTTTGTGCTGCTTGGCTGCCAGGTCCTCACCTTCCTGAAAAGTTCTTGGAGTCCACACAGCAGGGACAGAGTGACCCTTCTCTGTTCTCTTCATAACAGAGTACCAGTCTCTGAGCGCGTTTCTCTGGGGTGTAGCACTTCTAGTCCTCAGTTCCTCCAGCGTGCTCTGTATTTTCATGTCTTTCTCCCCCTCTCTCCCATCCCCTCTCTGAGTAGGAATTGCCAAATAATTAAGCTTCCTAAAACGTGTGAACAAGTTTTGTGTTTAGTAGGATTGTTCTCAGAAGCTTTCAGGCAGAATCTGAAACCTAGGAAAAATCTTTGCACGTTGAGACTTGTTTCCAGGTATATTTTGGGATTAAGGTGGTCTGATCTGGGAGGTGTCTGTTCACGTTGGGGGCCAGAGAGTCACAAAGATCACAGTATTAAAGATGACAACTTTTGGACTTCTGTCAATCTTAAGATTTTTCCTAGGTTGCAAGTATATTGTTTGTGCTGATTACAGATGCATTAGTCTTCTTGAAGGGTTAATAGTGTGTAGTTTTTGTTCAGAAGCTTGTATTTCTCTTCATAACTTCTTGGACTCATAACTGCAGCTGGTGACTCGGAATGGAAGTGCTACATCCCCTTGTCCCTATAAGCTCTGATGGACTAACATCTGTTTTTCCTTCCTTCATGCAGTTTAGCCAGCAAGAAGGTTCTGACACTGGTATCATGGAGAGCGAAAGCAATGCTTCTGCTTTGTCTACCTCAGAGCAAAAATGTGAGAATTACGAAGGTGAGTGCCAGCTCCTCTGCAGTGACACAATGTGCACGAGCTCTGCTCCTTCTCCGGTGCGACGTGTTGAGCTCTGCATCAGCAAAATGCTGGAGGAGGGTATTGGGAGACTAATAAAAGCGTGTTGTGGAATATTATCTTTAAAAGTCACCGGTGTTATGCTAAAGATTGAGAGAACTGCAAATGTTCGCCAAAGGTATTTTACGATAGACTTGTTTTCTAGCTTGGATATTTGGTCTCATAAATAAACAAACACTTTGGATAAAATGGCAGATTAAGCCCCAAAAGCACATCTATCACTAAACAATGCCATGAAAAATCGTACAGACCTCGCTGAAGGGTGTTTTAAATGCTGAAATTATACTTGTATCTATTTATCTTCCCAAGGGACTCTCTCCTTTGATTACATAGAACACAGCCTGAACGGTCTGCAGTCATTACCTGCAAACCAACAGGGAACTGAATAACAATGGAATTTTTTTTTCTGCCTAGCTTAAGAGTAATACACCTCCTTCATATTTGGACGTTTCCTTTGTTTTAATGTCTGGGGATTTCTCACTGGTTCACTTATATGGATTTCTGATGTTACGGAAGCAATTTTCCTGTTTTTCAACTTTCTATTCTCACGTTGTTCTCATGTCAAGGAACCTAATTTGTAAAGCAGAATCTTCTTTGCGAGTGTGGGTATTTCCAGATCAAATGGGAGTGGTGGATATTTTCCTGGCTGCCTGTACAAAAGAGGTAGAAACAGTCCTTGTCTGTGCCTTTGAAACTTGTGGCACTGAAAAGAGAGAGATTCAAGGTTATCTTGAAATTCAGTCTGCTGAGTTTAGGATCATAGACTAAACTCAGCTGAAAAGGAGGCTGAAGCATGGGGTTACGGAGGACGGATTCTTACCTTCCTGCTTCCTGGTTTGAGCCTGGTTTGGGAATTCAGGAGCTTCCAGCAGTGGAAATCTGAACTAAATTCACACCAGTTCTTTCCGCATCTTAAGTAACTCGAGAAATCTACTCAGTGTTGACTTGGTTAGAGCTCTGAAAGAAGTGTTTGTGTTTCTGTACTGAGTAAGGTGAAGCTAAAGAGAACCTGTGCTGTTATAGAGACACTGGTAAGACTGGGATGCTTCTCTGACCTCTGATGGCTGTGCAGTGACTGTTTTGCCAGGCTCACTCGGGTAGATGCACGAGTACAGATGTGTGGCAGATCTGGCGTCCTAGTACACTCGTACGAACCCCAAAGCTCTTAGCAGTAACTGCCTGTAAGAAGGAGCAAGAAAGATTTCTAAAATAGGATGGGGCCGAATTTTTCTCTGCTGGTCTCTTAAGTAATGTAGGTGTGGCATGACTTAGATTCTACTTGGCTCTTACAGACAAAGACTTAATAGAAAACCTCTCTAAAAGCAAGAAGCCTAAACTGGACCTAGTGTTTGAGGAATGGGATGTAGCTGGTCTTCCATGGTGGTTTTTAGGCAACCTCAGAAGCAATTACAAGTCCAGAAGTAATGGATCAACAGATATTCAGACTAACCAGGTGTGTAGACATTTTAAATAGGTGCGCTGTATTCTCTTCCTCTCCTCTTTTGGGTTCCAAGTTAATAAAATATTCTTGTTCTTTCTTTCCCCTTCCCACTCCAGGATTTTCAGCCTCCCTTGTGTGTTCCTGTCCCAGCCTTTCACAGCAGGTGGTTGGTTACCTTTAGTGTTCTTAAATCACCCAGACGCTCTCTGAAGGCTGTGTTCAGCCGTTGGAGGTCCTTCTGCACTCCAGAGCATTGGTTGTATTTCAGGAGTTGCCCCTTTTCTGGGTTGAAAGCTGTTACCCGGTGCAGGTGGCCGTGGCGTGGTGGCCAGCGGCCATATGGCCAGCTAGCGAAGGGAACGAGCGTAGTGCTGCTTGCAAAAAGGGGTGTCTCTGTGGGAGCAGTGAGCTCCCCCTTTCCCAGGGGTGACTGGAGAAGCTGCCCAAGGCTGAGAAGGCTCTTAGTGAGGAAAAGGGGAGAGGCATTCGCTGTGCTGGTTCTCTGCTGCTGCTAAAGTGGTTTCTCCTGTTTCTTTTCCACCAGGACATAGACACTGCCATTGTCTCGGATACTACGGATGACTTGTGGTTCCTCAACGAGTGCCCCTCGGATCAGAGCAGCGCTGCAGTCAAGGTGGAAGCGGTTGACTGCGAGGAAGCGAAAGAAGGTGACAAAAAGGTACCTCTTCCACCAGCCACAGGGCGTGTGTTCCACAGGTTGGCCTTGGTTAATTCATCTCACGGTGCTGTGCTGGTGTTGGAGGAGCTAAATCTATAACCATCCAGAGTTTAAACTGTACATGGGGTGACAGCTTTCCTGTGTGGTCAGTCTGCTTGGGTTTTGGTTTAAATCTATGTATTTTCAAGGCACTAAATTAATTTAAAATTAATTAAAACTCTAGCAGCAACTTTATTTCTCGCCAGTATCTGCAAGACTAATAAATGAAAAGTCTTGAAGAGGGAAATCTCAGTTTACGTTGTGTTGTCAGCGTAAGATGGGCTGGCCCGAGTCTGCTAGCTGAGGAGGTAGTGAGATTGGGTGATTAATCAAGTGTTAAAAGGCTTGAGGTCATGATTTCTTCATGGGAATTAGTAGGACCACTCGGGTGAGTATGTGTTTGTATTTGCATGATTCTTGTGGGCATCAGAGAGAGGCATGAGTTGGCCACAGACAAATACAACTGTAAGCCAGCCCGGCAGCAGTTACCAGCATCCTGAATACGGTACATAAAGTGGCTTTTTGTTCACTTATAGGAATGACTTAATTATCACGGTGATTATGTAGTCGTTTTAGTTTTGGTGTACAGTGCCAGGCACATCGTAAATGGAGATCACTGCACCCCTCTAACAACATTTCCACTCTTCCCAGGTGACCGAGGATGCATGTTTGCAGGACTTTGAGGATTCTCAGCGCTTAAGTGATGACACGGATACAGAAGCTGCTTCTGAGGTAGGCGTCCTTTAGGCCAGCGGTCCTTGCTCGGAGGGTGCTGCGTCCTAGTTGTAGCTGGAAAAACTCATCCCACAGCTGCTACTGGCTGTGGTAGGAGAAGCTGGTTCTTGTATGGGTTTAAAGGCTAAAAAAGGCAAAAAATGAAGCCAAAAAGGCTTTTTTGTGAAGGAATGTAAAGAAGTTGGCTTGACCTGGTCTGGGTTGTTTTGGCTTGGGCTCTGTTAAATTCTAAACTGGACGGGCGTTGAGCCCTGGCAGCCCATGAGTGCTCTGACCAAAGGCACCAAGTGTCTCTCCCAGCCATGGCGCTGGCCTGGAACCTACGTGATTTTGGCCACTTTTTGTGGCCATGTGAGAAAATTTATATGTGCTTTAGCTGGGAGGGGATTTTGACTAGGGGATCAGGCTCCTTGTTTCCGCGTTGTTCGTCCCATGTGTGCCAGAGTAGTGTAGGGTCAGCAGGGGCAGCTGCTGGCTTTTTCCTTGGGATTTAGCTTGTCCCTTCACACACCCAGGGAGTGAATGAAGATTAGGCCCCTAGTTTCCAGCATGGTCAGCCTAATGCTATATGAAGTTAGTATTATCAATATTGCTGCACGTTTTAATAAGGTTAATTCTGTTTTGTCCTCTGAAAGGAAATCTGGAGTGTAGTCCTTGGCAGAAATCTAAAGTAGGCATTTCGTGATCGCTGGAGTGCTCATACTCCAAAAAAAACTCTGTTGGTGGAAATTTTGTTGTCAGGATCGGGGTTCCACTGGGTCCAGAGTGTCCAGGCCAGCTCTGAAGCTGTCACTGGTTTTGTGGTAGTCTCTGTGATGAGAAGAGAATCCACTTCTCGCCCCGTTTTTCTGAGATACTTACGTGGCCTTTGTCAGGAGGAGAGCCTGCGTACCTGCTGCTGTCGTGTCTTTGCCCTTGCAGTGTCTCTCTAAGGACAGACCACAGCTCTTTTCCGTGTTTAAATGAAAAAACAAGGTGATAAGAGAGACTAAGCAGTAATTACTGGGTTGTCACACCTCCCCACTACCCCATTTCTCTTCTGAATTCCCCTGTGATAGACATTGAGGGACATGGGATTTGCGTTCGTTCATCTGTCCTTTTTTCCTCCCAGGCCTGCAGGCTGCCTTTCGAGGTTTTGCTGTAAGTCAGCAAAAGTGTATCATGATACTCTGCAGCTGATGGCACCCATGTTTTTTGGCATAATTTTCTAGACTCTGCATGCTTGACAGAGTCGGATGTCCCTGGCGGTGGGCAGCTGAATCATAGCTCTGAACTTGGGCAGCTCTTGTCCTTGCTCTGCAGGTAATCAAGGAAGCTGCTATTAGTTGTGCAGATTCAACAGATGCCAAGTGATTAGTGAGTCTGGGAAGTATATTCCTGGCTGATTCCAGGAGCTCTACTCTTGAATTGAGAGCGAGATACTGAAAATTCAATAAACCGCACAGCTTGAGAACATTGTATTCTTCCAGAGCGCTGAGGGCCGGGAAGAAGGAGGGACAGATGTTAATGCTCAAGAGATCTGCATCTGCAGAATGCACAGGGGTGGCCAGATTCTCCTTAGGCTTTCTGTGCAGCTGCTGATGAAACGAGCAATCCTGCCTTCGCAAGCTTATACTCGGTAGTAGATGCCCGTTTTTTTGATGAAGCTTCTTTGCTGCTTTCCCTACGTAGAGGAGATGAGTCGTGTGCAAGAATACACTAACTTGCTGCTCTTTTTGTCTGCCTCAATCATTCCTCAGGACTGCTGGCAATGCACCAAATGCAGGAAATTTAACTCTCCGGGCAAACGGTACTGTTACCGCTGCTGGGCCTTACGGAAGGACTGGTACTCAGATTGTCCCAAACTGGCTCATTCTCTTTCTCTGTCCAACATTGATGCTATGCAAAACAAAAACGATGATGAGGGGATAGATGTCCCAGACTGCCGAAGGACTATTTCTGCTCCGGTTGGCCAACCCAAAGACCTTTACGTGGTAGAAAACAAATCACGTGTAGATCCCTGCAGCTCTATTGAGTCTTTGGATTTGGCACGAGAATGTGAAAGCAAAGAGTCTCTGTTGCATTTCGCTGAGCATAAAAAGGAGGAAGAAATACAGTCTTTAGAGAGTATAAAAAAATTACTGAATCCTTGCTTCTTATGCCATCACAGACCACGGGATGGGAATATTGTCCATGGAAGGACTGCTCACCTTGTGGCCTGTTTCAAGTGTGCAAAGATGCTGAAGAAAAAGAGATCACCTTGCCCAGTGTGCAGGAAAGAGATTGAGATGGTGATCAGGATCTTCATGGGGTAGTGGGGCCAGTTCAGGCCTTCTCTACCAGAAGACACACAGGTTTTCTTGCACTCGCACAAACGCTGGCTTCGAAGCTCGTTGGGTGAATACCAAAGAGAATTAAGATTCAAATCTGAGCGAGAACACTGAGGAATCTTCTGTGTTAATGAAGCAGCCTCTGCTTTTCAAAGTTCATTTAAATTAAAGTTTGTAGGGAGCAGGGAGTGACCAGCATGTTGGCATCAGTGCCCCAGCTTTGAAATGGTCTAAATCTAATTTCAGCTCAGTGGTCTCACTGGGATTCTCTGTTCTGACAACTGGTCCTTGAAGAAAACCAAGTTTTGGAAAGAGTTGTAACTTTGGCTCTTGGAGTGGTGTTCTCCAGTAAGTCAAGTCCTGTGCAATGCCTTCTAAGGGGGGAAATCTGCGTCTGAGATACGTATATGCAGGGGTGGGAAAGAGGGTGGGAGGGGAGGGTAGACTGAGGTGTTTGCAATTTAGATAAGCCATTTCTCCAAGGATCAGTGCTCCTGAGGGCAGTGAGAACTAAATAACCTGGTTTCTGATTTACTCTTTTTGTGGTTTAATGTAGGTTTGTTAGATAAGGCCGAGGTCAGGTCCTCTTGCTTCCAGACTTGAAGTAAGTCCTCCCAAACTTTTAAGCCACAGCTGTCTCAGGTCACATACCAGATAGCAAAAGAATAAGGTGTTAGACTTTGCTTTGTTACTGGATCTTTTAATTTCTATTGGTTTGGGTTTGTTGTTTTTTTTTTTTTTCATTTAAATACAGTTCTCTGTCATCTTGCATAGCTTTGTGGAAGCCTGTCCAGTGTCAGCTCAGAATCTGGTCTGCCAGCTGGATTAAATTGTAACAGCTCAGTGCCTGTTTTGGGATGTTCTCATAGCTCTGTGCTTACAGCACCATCGCAGCTTCTACCTGCCTCGTCTCATCAGGCCAGTCTAGATAGAAGATGCTCACTTCAGAGTGCAATGTGGCTTTAAAGACAGGTTGTGGGCCTTTGAAGGGAAAAAACTCCTGTAAAGCACCAATTGCAGCTGGTTAGTCTGTGGGCTGTGCTTGGTGTTAGGGTTTTTTTCCCATTTTCTCCACTGTGATTTTCTTTCCCTGTGATTTAACGCTTCAAATCTGTTTGCAACATCGTCCTTCGGAGCTGTGCGCGGTTGCACTGCCGGCTGTTAAAACTCAGCTAGAACTTGCTGTTTAAAAACATCTTAACCCTTTTCTGAGATCATATCCTAGAGTGTGCTCAGATCTTCCTCAGCCTTCCTGTTCTCCAGGGGCTTTGGAGGGCCTGTGTCATGCAGCAGTAGCCATAGTACCTTTACCTTCCAGGTATACAGGCATTTAAATTCAGTACAGTGTGTAGGATAAACCCTGTTTTGTCATCTTCTCTGTAATTCCCTCGCTCATCTAGGAAGTACACGTGAAGACAAAAAAAAGGAGAGATAGTGCTCATACCTTGGTGCTTCTCTGGGCTGTTTCCCCCTTGTTTTCCACACTCCTTGTGCTGGTCCAGCCCTGGCAGGTCAGGCGTGCAGGAGAAGGCCCCAGAACCTGCCCAGCAGAAGGTCCCAGCAAACTGCGACGTCAAAGTCGTTTCTCTGCAAAGATAACAAAGTAGGTGCTATGTGCAGTCGCTGCCTATCACTGCCAAAAGTCAGACCCACTTTATATTTTGCATAGTATTGTGATTATTTCTATGTTGTTGTTGGCTGTTATTTACAGTTGTATTTTAAAAAATGGAGGATAGGCGTCTGGTGTTTCGGTGCACTATCTGTAAGTCCGTGGGAATCAATCCCCATGGAAAAAGCTGACTTACTGCTCCCTTAACTAAAGGGCTGTTAAATTGCTGGTGATGCACTTTAACCACGCCAAGATCAGCAGCGTTACCGCCTGGAGTCATCGAAGGGAGTTCCTGCCAGGTAGTTTCTTCTGTTTTCGGGTAGTTTTTTTTTTTCCTTTTGAGGATCTCGGGCTCAGCCGGGTGCGTCGTGGCACTTTGTGGCACTTCTGAATACTGTGAATTCCCCTTCGCCCCGATTGCTTCTAAGAACTAAATGTTTTGCTAAAAGCAGCTTTACGAAATTGTTCAGATCTAGCCACACTGAAAAGCAGGTAATTTGTGTTGACCGAAAAGAAAGAAAAGGTCAGGAAAGTTTTAAGTTCCAGTAATGGGGTTGAACATCCCTACCAGAGTCCTACGGAGATCTGTGTGCAGCTTCCATTGTTAAAGGAAAGCTGGTGTCAGTGTGGCACTTTGTCATAAAAAGCAGATCTGCAGGATGTAAAAGTCTTTGTATCTGTGACTTCTTGTTCAGTATAACCACGGTGTTTACAACATGCATTTGTCAAGTCCTTAATTCTTTGTGACTGAAATAGTTAGTGGACAGAAAGTACCACGTTACAGTTGATTTTCCTTCCTCTAGAAGAATAAGCTATTGCCGTGCAAGCACATTGTGTGCCGCTGTAACTGCCCAGATTGCGGCTGGGGCTTGGAGGGGGGGAGTTTTAGTGCAGGAGAAGGGGAGAAGAATGTTTCATTGCTTTAATTTAAGCCTAAATAAGTAGCAATTTACCAAGAACTGCTCTTCTGACACTTTTTTAGGAAGTGCAGACTAGAGGTCTGGGTTGAAGAAGTAGCTCAAAGCTCTCACCTGCCGTACTTAGGTTGCAGCGTGGGTGAGGTACTGGATCCTGATTCAGAAACCTGCTTTTTGGAGGAGCTGAGCACCCCGAGGTGGGTGTGAACGCGGGTTCTCTGAATACATCGCTGGTCTCTCGTAGCGGGTGACAGTTCTTCTCTCTTACAGTGGTTTTACTCTGAAGTGCAATATGAGGGAAGAGGTCCTTGGTAGTCCTTAGCCGTCACTGCCGCCCGGCTGTCAGGAGGAGTGGTGGGCGCAGCTGGTTTTCAGTGCCCAGACTGAAAAGGTTTATCTGTTTCACTGCTTTTTTTCCTGCGGTGACATCGGTTGCTGTTCCTCAGGAGCCTGCTGAAGTCTCACTGGCACAAGCGTACCTGTAGGTCAGGTTTCATTTGCTAGATCCCTCTGCTTTTCTGCCAGAAGTTTTGGCACCAGTTATCCCCAGACCCAGCAGATTTCTTGGTTTGGTGGGTATTTAAATACAGTGTGGGAACCACGAGGCTCGCAGCTGTATAGTGCCATTCAGCACATTGTAGTGCTCTGCAGCGGGCAACCACATGTGTGTGTAAACACGCTGCGTTAGCAGCCAGAGGTTACACGCTCTGCATTTACTCCTGAAAGTCGTTCCAGTTTAAGTGCCTCCAGTTACTCTCAGTGACTCTTGTTTGCTGGCATGCAGAGCACATCAGCCTTTTCTTCAGCTCTCTCTTCAAAAGTCTCAGCATCCCTCCTCTGCTGAGGTGTATTGTCACGCCAATCCTGCCTAAACAAAGCTGCTGCATAAACTAAAAAGATCCTTCCGAGCGGCTCCTCCAGAGCGCTTGTTTCTCCTGAACGGTGGGTGTTTGCACAGACAGCTGTGAACTTCTGCCCGTGCTGTGTATTTATGACGGTGCATGACTGTGGTGGAAACCATCGTGCAGCTTGCCAGGGTCTGCTCCATCCTTCTGTGTCCAACACAGCTTGTATCTGCTGCTGAGAAGCTGTCCTTGCAGAGAGAAAGCGGCTGTTGGACAAGTGGAAGTGGAATGGAAACCGAGCGTCCAAAAACCCGCCGGGGTAGCCTGCTTTTGCCTGCTCACGCTCCGCCCTGAGTGCTGAGCTTCGTCTTCCAGTCCTGGAAGGAGAAACCAAAATGCTGTCGCTAGAGGCCCTCAGTGAAGGCTGAGCGTTTTGGAAGATGCTGTGATTAAGCGATTGAAGAGAGAGCCGGGGCACTGGTCTCCGTTCTGTCCTTGTCCATCAGCTGGGCCAGGAGCTCCTCGGGTCCTGTGCGTGCTCTTTGGCCGCCTGGACATCCGCAAGCGGCCTCAGGATCCTTGAGGAGGAGATACCGCGAGGCTGTTCCGTCAGGAGCGAGAGTGAGACCCGCAGATGATAACGGGGGTGATAACCTGCGTGTTTGGAACAGCTCTGGAAGCACAGACGACCTTTGGGCAGCAGCTTTCCGCCTCGGGAAAACCTTCGTGGGTTTTCTGTCCGCAGTGACTGGAATTTTCCTTGCTCCTTTGAGAACAGGGGGGGGACCCTGCTCATGGCTGCGCGGTAGCCTCCGGCCGGCAGAACGGTCAGCTGCCCCCCCCGGTGGGGAGCACATCCCATCAGCTCGCTTTCTGCGCCTTAGTCGGATGGAGACAGGCGGCCGCGGTGGTGGCAGTCCCGTCTGCGCTGGGTGGGGGCAGTCCCGTCTGCGCTGTTCCCCCCTGGCAACGTGCCCGTGCCTCCCACCCGCCTGTGGGGACACCTCCTGCCTGCCACGCCGGGCGGGTGCTTCCAGAAGGTGGGGTGCGCTGAACTCAGCCGTTGCTCTCGGAGTCTCCAGGAGCCTGGAAGACAAAACCACATCTGAGGATCAGTCGGAGAAGGTGCTTGAAGGAGGCAGGGGACATGTTGGACCTCTAGCAAAGATAAAGACTTGCTGTTCTGGAAAGAGCGGTTTCCTGCTGGATCCCCCCCAGCACCCTTCCCTGCAGCCCGTTGTTCCCAGATATATTTTTCTCGTTTAGGAAAACTCCACGTCTCGCTGTTCAGCCGCACAGTCACTGCAGTAACGAGCGGGAGCGCTTCCTAAACATCGTCTGTGTGTTTGCACTATTTAAAAAAAGGCATGTATCACAAAATCGATGACCTTGTTCTGTGTCCTGTGCGCAATGAATTTAATTAAATTGAGCACATTCTGTGACAACGGAGGTTTATTTTTTCGTTGGTGTTGCGTTTGGGGGGAAAACCTTGAAGTAAAGGCTTAAGTTAAGCAGCTTGTGGTCTGTCTGTGTGACCTCCCGTCCCTCCTGGGATGGGTCTCCCTCGCAGCTGGGAGAGGATGTTTGCAGAAAAGCCAGCGGGGATGGCAGCAGGGGAACGGCTTCATCTCCTGAGCCAGCTTGAAAAAATACTTGCTGTGTTGTTTCTAAACTGGTTCCCAGTCCGCTGCCACCAACACCTGTAGCCACTCCAGGTTCCCAGGAGGGGCAACGACCACATCATTTCAATTCTGGTGGTGCCAGGAGGTTGCTTAGCCCTTCTCCAACTGGTTTTGACTTCACGTGGGGATGGAAGCAGCCCTGGTGAAGGCACCCGCTGCACCCCGGCCTGCAGAGCTCCCCGGAGCGGTGGCTCACTAGAGGGCACCCACTGGCCACGCGTGGCGTGGAGCTGGGTGCTGGCAGTTGCCTCGCAGCTCCTCTTGCCTCCAGGCTGTGCAGACCCAACCTTTACAGCCGGCAGAAGGAGGTTGCGCTGAGGGACACGAGTCCCTCGGTTGGGGTTTGGCTTTCCTTCTTTTTTCTCTCGGTTTACGGAGGCGATCAGGCTGCGCGCGGTCGGGAGGAAGACGGATGAGCGCGCTCTGCTTTTGTGGGTCGTAAACCAGCCCCAGCGGTGATTTATCACGAGCTGCTTGCCAGGGAGGAGCTGCTGCTTCCTAACGAAGAGCAACTCCATCGCTTCGTAGGAAAAGAATAAAACCCCACCTGTGGCGTCGGAACGGGAGAAGCGGAGCCGGTTTCGCCCATCCCCGACACCAGCATACCTGCTGGCAGAGGGAGCGTTGGTCGTGGTTATGGTCCTGCCCGGCTGCCCCTCCTTGTTCCCTGCCTGTGTTTCTGTGAGCAGCCGTAGGTAGGGCTGGTGTCCAGGATCTCCTGCGGGCAGACACCTGGGTCGCACCCAGCAGCCGTTTCCATTCTGTCCTGCGGCAGCTCGAACGGCAGCAATTAGACTCGCTGGTAACCTCTGCCCGTCTTCAGCCCGCAGGGAAGTTTCTGGCTCTGCCCCCACAGTCCTCTGTCTGCCCAACCTTTCCCTGCACCCCGCCAGCAGAACCAACCTGCCCCGATGTGCTCCAGAGCACGGGAGCTGCATGAAGCAGAGCATCTGCATCGGTCCTGTTTGCCAGGGGGCTGTGTTTTGCTGGTGAGATCCCCCACCCTCGCTCTGCCCGCCCTGGGCAGCTCTCTGCCGACGGCAGGCCAAATGAATCCTCCTGGCTTCAGCAGGAGAGGTACTGGAGCAGGGTGGAATTGCTCACCTCTGAATTTGGCTTCGTAACAGGGGAGGCTGGCCAGACGCATGCTGGAAGGAGATCGCTGTTCAGCTCGCGCAGGGAACGCCAGCGTTTCATCTTCCTCGCACAATGCGTTTCTGCGGGGAAGAAATACTATTCTGTATCTTAGAAGATAAAGAATCCCTTTTTTTTTTGGCTGTAGGCCGTCGAGTAGCCAGAGCTTGGTTTTCCAACCCTGCTCAGCTTCTGCCCTCTGAAGTCCCGCCACCTCCCTGTGCCTCTTTTTTTTTTTTTCCCTCATCTTTTGTAGGAAAGTGGTGGTTTTGGGGCAGCGTTTGTGGCGCTCCCAAACTCCCTTAAGCAGTTGCAGGTCTGTTGCTGGGAGGCAGCAGCCCTTCCTCCTCCTCTGCCTTGGTGTAACAGCAGAATCCAGCCCCCTGAAAACAAACAGTCTCGCTTCATCCCAATGTCGACGTCAGGACAAGAAAAGCTCTCTGAAACCCAATCTTTCTGATGGGAGCTGCTGTCCCAGCCGCTGGCACAGGCGGGGAGACCCCCCTGAAGGTCTCATTGGGGTCCCCAGCTGGAGCTTACTGGGGTGAGGAGGCAGGTGGTGTGAAACCTCGCCAGCAAAGCAGGCTCCGCGCCGCAGGTGTGAGCTGCCAGCGCACAAAACCCAGGGTGGTTTTAAGAACAAAAAAATTAAAAAACCGCAGATTTTAACAGCTAAATCCTCGTTAATTCGACGACTGAAATGGCCACACAATTGGCAACCGGTATCACAGCCCTGGTGGCAGGGCTGAACGGGGCTGAAAAGGAACCAGTGTGAGACCTCGGGGTGCGGGGAAACGGGGGGGGAAGCGCTGCGGGGGCCGAGCCTTCTCCTGCACAGAGGACGGGGGGGCTCTTAGATCCACACGTCGCTTTTGGTTCTGGAAAGCCAGACCAGCCTCTCTGTAGCTCCGTTTCATGAGGAGGAGAGCAGAGCCCCGCTGCCCGCTGAGGAACTTGCACTTGCCCTGCGCGGCACCGGAGACACCCCTGTGCCGCAGCATCCCCTGGTTTAGCCGGCGGTGAATCAGGAAGGATTATTTACCGGAGTGATTTAGGGGGATGCTTTAAATGGCATGTAAATGTTTGCATATTGCCTTTAGCGTGGGAAGAGCTTTACAAGTGCGAGCTGTTGTTGTTTTGCTTTGGAAACCACGTTCCCCTTAAAATCAATACCACGAAGAAGAGGGCCCGAGCAAGCTAGTTAACGTGCTGCAATACTCTTCTTATTGCCATTAGCAGAGAGGATTGTCACCCACCCTGACACAGCCCTTCGAGCTCTGGGTGTTATTCTCCTCTGATATAAAGCAGCACTTCCTTCATTACCCTTGCCTCTGACCCTCGCTTGCAAAACGGTCTTTTCTGCTCATACCTAGAAACACAACACGTTGTGGTCAGGCATTTAACGATAAAAAAAAACCCCAAACCAACTGAATGCCCAGAGAATACGTCACTCTGGCTGAAAACCCAAGTCCACAAACATTTTGCCATCGATCAGCCATGGGAAAGGACACGGGTGGGGGGCAGAGTAGGCTCTCCACCTCCTCGCTGGTAACACTGTGCTCTGCGGAAGGCGCCAGGGGCTGCTGACACTTGGTGACCCGAAGTGGGCTTAAATGGTGGAAACGCTCGGGTGGCCTCCCTGGCCCCGATTCTGCACGTGCTTTCAAGTCCCGCTTGCTCCCCAGGTGCTTTGGGTTTTATCTGGCAAGCTGGGAAGCATTGGGGGCTCCCACTGGGCGCCCGCTGTCCTTGCTGGAGGGATGGGTGCAGCCTTGCTCACCCCCTCCTGCCCCCAGCCCCGCTGAGCTTTGAGGGGCTTTTCCCCCCCTATGGTGCTGACCTGAACCCCTGGCTGTGAACCCTCATTTTGGGGTTTCCTGGGGTTTTTCCTCATCTTCCCCCCTTGCAGGATTCCACGTGCAGCCCTGGGCACTCCGTGGATGCCAGGGCAGAATGCTGGTGCTGGCCCCAGCTGCTCTCCCAGCCCCCTGCAAGCTGCCTGGAGCAAGGATGCAGTTTATTCCTGCCTTTGCTGGAAGGGGATATTTTATTTATCTCCTCAGCAACTTGATTTTGCATTTAAAGTTCTATAGGTGCCACTTCCATCTGTCTTCTTCCCCCTTTCCCTTAACCTTGCTTGTGTAATTGCTGTGCCCAGATTAAATATTTACTGTTTTCTCCGTACTGGTGAGCCTCCCAGTTCCCTCCCACTTTCAATTAAAGATTTATTAGGTGGGCATCAGCACTTCTGCAAGGCCAACAAACCAGCCCCCCCCATCTCGTTTGATTTCTTAAGTGCTTCGTTATCGTGGTTCAACCGAGCACACGGTAAATTAGATCTGGACCACACCAGCACCGCAGCGCCCGGCCTGGGCGAGCCGAAGGCAGCGGGGTGCGAGGAGCAGGGTGGGTGCACGTGTGTCTCTGGGGAGGGGGTCTCCAGCTTCCCCCAGGAGGCTGGGGAGAGCCCTGCAACAGGGACACAGCAATACTGGGCTGCACTGGGCAGGGCTGGGCCCAGCACTGCCTCCCACCGCCGCTCCGGTCTGCCAGGAGACCCGATACCCATCCTCAGGCTGCGTGAGGACAGGGCGGTTTACTGCCAAACAGGCAGAAACAGGACTTTCTCATCACTGTGCTGTAATATTTATAATTAACCGACTTTTTAGATCAATATTTTATTGGGAAGGTTGCTGGGGTAACTCCCGCTTCGAGCATCTTCCCCCCATGTGAGTGAAGCCTGGGCTATTAGGAATAATGAACTTTTTGCTAGTTACCTTTCATGAACTGATACATCTTTAATGCTAGCTGGAAATTTAGTAACGGATATTTAATCTGTGACCTCAAAACTGACAGAAGAGGGTGAGGGAAGCGGACCTGGGCCAAGCCACAGGAACAAAGCGGCAGGCGGGAGCTCGGTGGCCCAGCAGCCAAACAAAGCCCGACCCAGGCGGTTTTGGCAGCGGGGATGCGGCGATGCCGGGGAAGGAGCCGGAGGACCCACAGCCCCACGCAGGCACCGTGCTCAGCACCACTCTGGTCACGCAGCTGTGGCAGGGAGCGAGCAAACAGCTGGATTTCCAGGCGAGAAGTTGAGAGATGCCATCGGCTCCCAGCCCTTCCTCAGCGGCTGGGCACCGCTGCAATGCACACTGCTTTTTATCTCCAAGCAGGAGAGAAAATGCTTTTACCCCCCACTGTCCCCATCCCCCCCCTCCCACTACCCTGGGCTGTTTGGGAAGAGCCCAGGGCTTGGCATCTCCGTCTTCCCCACCCCAAAGCAGCCGTTTCCCCCCCACACACCTTGCGAGCAGCCGAGTGGCTGTCAGGACCTGCATTATTTATCTGCTGGCTAACATTTACTGGGATCTAGTGTTTAATAACTGTCACTCCAATATATCTTTTCTTAATCCCTTCAGATCTGTCGCTGTGGCAATTTTAAATATTTATCAACGCAGTTTGTGTGTTCACTGTTAAGGTTGCAATTTTCTTGTAATTAAAGATTTACAAGACACTGCTCAAGGTTTAGGAAGGATTGGCAAAGATCAAAGCTGTTTGCTATTCACACTACGAATCACCAGCTCTCCGGAGGTTTTCCGGACGCACAGGTGACGGCTCAGACCTCCCCTTGACAGCTGGTTATTTTTGCTGTTGCTTTTAACCATTTCCACTGGTTGCCGTTGTGGAGGTGGCGGGTTTGCCCCGCTCCACGTCTCCCCGTATCTTGCTGACGCAGCCGAGTCCCTGCCAAAACCTCCTATTCCTCAGTGCCTCAGCCAGCCCCGGAGAGACACCCTGCACCCTGAGAAGGGTCCTGCTCGCCCTGTGACAGCCCCGCGGGCTCCGGCACTGGCTGCTCCTGCTGCCGCCGCACTGGGCTCTGCCTTGGTGTTCCCGGTTGATACTCGGTCCCCGTCAGCTCCCGGCTCTCCTCCCGTTTAACCACATGCAACTCCAAAAATCAATTCTTCCCCTTCCCCCAGCTAATGAAGGTTTAATACAGCTCCAGGACCACTCCGGAGCAGTGAGGGTACCAGGGGTGCCCGAGCATCCCTCTGGAAGCAGACCCCAGGATGGGAGCAAGGCTCTGCCCCGAGCTGCCGCTTGCCCTGCGGTAGCCACGGCCTCTCACACAATCGCTCGCTGCAGGGTGGGACCACAAAGACTCTGAAGTGCCACCCAGGGGCACACCAGCTTCTTAATTAATTATTTAAGCCTGCCTGGCACAGGCAGCACGATCAGACCCGTCTCTCACCAGGACCTGCAGCATCCACGCTCCGTTGGCACCACCGGTGGCTCCTGCGATGCTGCTGCGCACCCCCGGGTCCCCGCTGCTCCAGGGGCCGTGGGACAAATTCAGGCTGCAGCCTCGGCCACGACAGCATCCCCTGCAGCTGGCTCGCCCATGGGGAGAGGAGCCAGTGCCGGGAGGGGAGCTGGGCTTCCCAAACCATCGCACAGCAGAGAGGAAAGGCCAGAGCTGCGAGCAGCCAGCCGGGGAAGCAGGCAGAGCACCTCCGGAGGGGTCAGCGCTTTTCTAGCCTCAGGCAGCTCCCAACTGCCCTTGTGCCCCCTCTCCCACCCTGCTGCTTTCCATCAGCTGGATTTTAGCCTCAATTGCCCACTTGAACGCAGCTGAATCCATTTGCTCGGGCCGGCCGGGGGCCGGAGCTGCTTCAGCTCTGAAAGGCTGGAAAAGGGACGGGAAACAAATGAGCTGCCGTCGTTTCTCCTCCGTGACTCCTGCCTTCGCTTCTTCTTTCTTTCTTTGGTGACTTCTGGGTGGAAAGGCCCAAGGAGCACTTGTCTCCTGACCCCCACCACGTGCTTGGAAGGGGAAAAGGGATCAAGGGCTGCAAGTCACTAAGTGGTTCCCTGCCTCAGTTTCCCCACCTGTAAATCAGCGGTGAAGGAGGGAGGGGGAGAAGTGATGAAGCATTTGGAAGGAGAGCCGCTTGCTGTGGAGATTGACAGGTAGATTTTCCTAAAGGTTTTGAAAGCTGCACCTGCTTCATCATGATGGCATCATGCATATGGATGACACCGCTGACATTTCCCAGGGAGGTCGGGTGTTTTAATTTAAATCATTTTCGAGGAAGTGCTGGAGAGAGGAGGAGAGGCCTGCTTTGATTCTCTAACGAACTAATAAATATGTGCCTGTCAACGCTCCTCCCAGAGCCTGAAAGCCTTCGGTGCAGGCAGGGAGGCAGGCAGGTAGCCCTGCCACCCAGTGATGGGTGCTGAGAACGGGGCGTCTCCACCGCGGGGCCCTGGGCAGGTGCAAGGGCTCTGCGAAAGAAGGACACAATGATGGAGCCACTCCAAAAATCAGTTTTATTAGGTGCTTAAAATAGAGCCTGGCACGCAATGTTCTCAGTTGGCTTTGTCGAGAGAAGCTCGGTTGCATATGAGATCCACGAGGCTGTTTGCACTGAGAAAGAGGAGGAGGAGGAGGAGGGGTAGAGGGCAGAAGAAGCAGAAATGAGGACTTTTACTGCCATCCTCAAAGTGAGGGTAATAATAAAAAAAAAGGGGGGGGGGGGAAATTAAACCTGGTTGTGTTTAAATTAAACCTGAAGAGTAGTTTATGGGAGAGAAACCCGGGGGTGAGACCTGATGGGACAGGCTGGAGGAGAAGCATTTCCCAAACAAACCTTTAACATCCCAGAGGGATGGAGGGGGAGGACCGGGAGGTGATGGAGGCTGCCCCTGCCCACCTCCCCCACCCCGGTGGGCCCCCCAGCACCCCTGGGCTCGGCTGGCAGCAGCCAGGAGGAATGTCGGGTGTTGGTGACAGTCTCTTGGGCTTGAGAAATTTGGGAGCCTCTTCACTAGAGCATCTCTTTGAGAGCTGCATCCCTGTGTGGCGCTCGGAAGCCGAGACTGCTGTACCCTGCTGCCCGTAAAGATGCTTCGGTGGTTAATTACTTCCGCTGCTTAAAAAACCTCAAACAACCCAACATCTTGGTTCTAATTTGAGTTGCCCTGGCTCTTGCCATGCCTTTGGGGAGCAGATTAGAGAGCCCTCTAGTCAAGAGCATCCTGGGTCAGACACCTTCCCCCTTTCCGAAGCCCTTCTGGTTCCTGCTGCATCTTTGCTCTCTGGGCTGCGGGATGAGACCCCGCAGAGTGAGCCTGCCTCGGCGCCCGGGGGGGGCTGCTCCCCCTTGAAGGGAACTCAAGATGCAATTAGATGTTGCTGTGCCTAAAAAAGCCCCCTTCCCCCTGCCTGGCACCCCAAATAACCCTCGTGTGCACTAGCAAAGCCTCCCCAGTGCAGAATCCAGCCTCCAGGCAGAGGACGAGCTGTAAGTCCCAATCACAAGCTCTGTAAGACTTCGCAGCCGCAATAATTCACCCGTTGAGGTTCGTTTTCGGCCAGTTGCCTCCTGACGAGGAGCGTGAGCATCGCTCCCCTATGCGGGGGGGGCTCGGTGCTGCAGGGAGGGCGGCAGTCGGGGCTGCTCCCCTCCAGCAAACCGTGCTGGAAGCTGCAAGACGTGGAGGGTGAAACAGGCTGCGGGGCTGGTGGGAGACGCTTGGCTCTCCCCTGCCTCCTCCAGCGAGGGCTGGCTTGAATTCAGCCGCCTGCCTTGGCTGCACCCGCTTGTGGCCTCTGGAGGAGGAAGGGTCTCTGAGGAGATGGGACCTTGTCTCACCTGGATGACAGGGGATGGTGCTGGTGAGGCTCTGCCAGCAACTGGTCCAGCTCCACACACCCCATCCAGGCTTGGGGGACAGGGAATGGTTTATGGAGCATTTATTTCCCCCAGCACAGTGCCCAGGAAAAGCTGGTTGGTGCTTTAATAATAAATAACAGCAACAGTAAATAGTGTATGAGGCACCTGTGGTGCTCAGTCCTCGGAGGAAGGGAGGGGATAGGAGTGGTTTACAGTCAGGCTCCTCTTTTGGGGCATTGAGGGGTAGGATTTGGCCACCCCTTTCCCATGGGGAGCCTGGGCTGGAGCACCCACGTGGGGACCCTCGCTACAGTGCGGTGGTGGGTGCCTCTCTCTGAATGCACCGCACAGAGCTCCTTGGGTCGCTCTGGTTTCAAAGGAAATCAGATTAATTGCATATATCTTGCATTTTAATCTCTCGTTTGCAGGTATCGCTTTTAGATGGGAGCAGACAACTCAGGCGGCGGCTGAACCTTCACCTCCCGTCCCAGCGTGGCGGCAGCAGCTGCGATAACCGTGATCAAAGAGGCTTTTTCTCTACACCTACAAAATTACAACCTTTAAGGGACTCGGTCTGTGCTTTGTTTGGGAACTGATGATGATTTTTGCAGGGAGTGGGATGGCGGAGGGGGTGGGAGCTGCGGGCGCTGCCCGGCTGCTGGGGCTCAGCCCGTGCATTGCGGGGACGGGCAGGATTAATTCAAGGACATATTTACGCCAGAGAAATTTCTCAGTGACTGTTTCCACATGTTCCAGCACCAATTTAGCTGAACCACAGGGAATAGAGTTTGCATTTAAGTTTCCCCACCGCACAAAAGGCAGAAAAAGGCCGTTTCAGGCCCCGAGTCTGCAAACACTGACGGCTGCACACCTGAGCGAGCCGGCGGGGCTGGGGCTCCGCAGCCAAATATTCAAAGCAGATCACGACTCTAATTCAGCAAAGTATTTAAGCCTGAACTTAACTTTCAGCTTGTGCTTGGGGCCCCTGGAGATCTCGCTGGGTCCTGAACACATGCTGAAATGCTTTGGTGAGTGGCGATGGTGTGCTGAACGGGGGCCGGGGAGAGCCATTCCCCTCCGAAATAATCACCCAGCGAAGGCGCAGAAGCCGTTTCATGTGCCTGGCTGAGCATGGAGCTTATCCAGTGGGGAGCCATCTCGCCTTAGCTGGAAGATGAATGAGAAGTTCAAACAGCTTTTTACCGTGTCAGGGTTTTCTGGTCCCTTCAAAGCCCCGTGCACGCAGTGATTGTGCTGGCTTTGCCCGAGGGAGCACTGCGTCTGCACGGAGACACGACCTCCTGGGGCACCTGCACCCCATCAGCCCCCCCCAGGCCTGGCTGGGATGATTTTTCTTGGTCTTTCCCGTGGAAGGACCCCCAAGCAAAGTGCCAGTCAGGCTCCGGCTGCACCCGTGCCCCCACCACGTGCTGCACCGATGTCTCTTCGGGCTGCACGTGTGTTGGTAAAGACACATTTTGTTTAGGGTTGCAAGTAAAGCGACCCCAAAGTCCTTACCTCTAACAAGCAGGGATTAGGTTTAGGCCCAAGCAAAGGGATGGCTTGCTGACGTTAACCAGGGAGGGGAACATCACCGGCAGCATCAGCGCCCCTCGAATGGGAGGGGAAGGGCCCCTTCAAACCTCGCTGGTTGAGGTTTGCCGCATCCCTTGGCTTGGCACAACCTGGGAGGGGGGGGGGATGACTGGTGCTGCCCACCGCTCCCTCTCATTTGCAATTTTAATTGCTTATCAGAGAAAGCAGCAGCAGCAGCCCAGGAGAGCAGGTTTTGCAGCCCCCCCCCCACCCCGCTTCACCTCCCACCGCATGCACAGCGATGCACAGCGACTGTCTTGCAGAGCTCCCCCAGCACCTGAAGCAAGGGGCTCCTACCACAGAGCCCCCCAGCTGCACACCAGTATACAAAGGAGTTTCTTTTTTTTTTTCCCTCCTTTTTTTTTTTTTTTATACAGAAACAGAAAAGCAACAACTTCCTCCCCCCACCCCCCCTTTTCATCCCGTTTTTCCTCTTTATCCACAAAAGTTTACAAAATAGCCTTGAGATTACGCTTGCAGGATACAGGATCCAATCACCTCTGGCAGAAGCCGGCCAGCCTCGCAGGGGTGCCAAGCAAGAGATATGTCACCATCATCTTTGCTGTTTCTTTTGCCCAAAGTCCCCTCCTTTCCCCTCTGCTTCCCTCCGGCTGATGGCAGTGAGCAAACGACAGGGCAGTGGGAAGGCGCTGGGGGTGGGTGTGGGGCTGATTATCTGAGTGCTCAAAAAAACCCAACCAAACAACCAAAAAAAAAGAAACAAGAAAGAACACGTATCCCAAAGGGAAAGGCCTTTTTTTTTGTATTTCCAAAACAGGGACTGTCCATCAAAGGAGCTGACACCGCAGGGGTGTCTCATGGTGCCAGGGGGGACATGGGGAAGGGGTGATCTGCTGATCATCTCTATGGCTCTTCAACCACTCAAGGCATCGTCCCCCTTGGGCTCAGGCACCTCTGAGCCCTCCCGGCTGCCCGGCAGGTACTTTCAGGAGCCACGCACAGATCCAGACCCTACGCACAGATCCAGACCCTGCCAGGACCACGAAGAGGCTCTGCAAGCTCCGTGCCCAGCTCTGCTCCTCTCCGTCTGCCACACCACCTTGACGCTTGGTCAAGTCCATGAAATCCCTTTTTTTTGTGTGTGTGTGTATTCAGTTTTGTAGTTTAGTTTTGTTTTTTCATTTGGTAAAAAATAGTTTCTCCCTCCCCGCCCCAAACCACTCCACCCCACAGTCAGCCCTGCCGCTGCATCGACCTTCAGCAGTCCAGGGGCGCTGCTTGCACCTCCACGGCCAGGAGCTGCCCACCATGCTGCCCCCGAGCCCAGGGCTGGGCGAGGGGGGGATAGACCACACGCACGGCTGTGGCACCCCGGAGCAGCTCCCTGGCCCTCCTGGGCTCTGCCCCGACGCCGTAGTGAGCCACGAGGCTGGCAGCAAGGAGCAGGAGGCAGAGGACCAGCACCGTCAGGAAGCCCTGCCTGCTCTCCAGGAGCCAGTAGCGGTGGGCAGCCTCTTTAGTCCTGGCGTTCACACAAGCCACCTTGGCCTGCAAGTCTACAAAGGCCACGTGGAGGCAAGCCCAGTACTCCGTGTCCTGGTGGAGCCGGGTGATGTTGTACGTGTGGGTCCCCATGGGGATCCGGGCCACGTTGGTCATGTCCAAGTTGGAGCTAAGCAAGAAGCTGGACCAGGTGAGGTTGGAGGAGATGGTGTTGAGATGCGGCTTCCAGGCAACCAGGATGTGGTAGGCCTGGACGTCCGCCACCACCAGCTCCAGGCTGTCCTCACTGAGAGGGAAGGAGTGGTTGACCGTCACGCTGATGCTCTTGGTGTCTGCCCCAAGGAGGTTGTGAGCCACGCAGGTGTACAGCCCGGCCTCCCGAGCCGAGATCCCATGAATCTCCAGTGTCCCTTCGGGGTGCACCTTGTACCACCCATCTTCCGCATAGGGGATCAGCTTCACCCCTGAAGGGGTGACCCAGTAGATCTCCGGGTCCGGCTCCGCCAGAGCTCGGCAATGCAAGGAGACATTGTCACCATCCGCCACCTCTAAGTGGGAGGGAAAGCTCTTGGTGGAGATGAGAGGCAGACACCGGTCCGTCATCTCCCGGAAGGGGACATCCCGAATGTGCCTCCTCTTGAGGTCGGGGGGCTCGGCGCACAGCGTGGACTGGGGCTCGATGAAGCGGATGTGGTTTTCCGTGCTGTTGACCCAGCGGATGACACAGTCGCAGCGGATGGGGTTGCTGTGGATGCTGATCTCCTGTAGGTTGGGCAGGGACTCCACCGTCTGCTTATGCAAGGCACTTAGGGCGTTGTTGTTGAGCATGAGGGTTTCCAGTTGGGGAAGGTGGTGGAACGCATTGGGGTGGATAAAGGACAGCTTGGGGTTGTTGGTCACATCTAGCTTGGTCAGCTCGGGGAGGTTGATCAAGGCAAACTGGTCTATGGACACCAGTTCCTCCATGTTGTTGAGGCCCAGCTCTTTGAGGTGCAGCATGTTCATGAAGTCGCTTTGCTTGACCCTCTGCAACGGGTTTTTGTTGAGATCCAGGAACTTGAGGCCAGGAACTTGCTGCAGCGCCCGCTTGGGGACGTTCACAAGCTTGTTGTCATAGAAAGAGAGGCTCTCCAGGCTCCGCAGCCCTTCCAGCGCGTAGTCCGAGATCTCCCTCAGGTTCATCCCTGCCAAAACCAAACTCCGCAGGTTCGTCAGGGGCCTGAAATTCATATCCAAGATCGCATCCACCGTGTTGCCTCCGATCATGAGGATCTCCAGGCTGGGGAGCATCTGGAACCAGCGGCTGTCAACCGTCCTCAGCAGGTTGGAGTTGAGGTGGAGGCGCAGCAGGCTGCTGAGGCCAGAGAAGGCGCGGGGAGCGATCCTGCGGAGCTGGTTGTGGTTCAGGTAGAGCTCCTGCAGGTTGCCCAGCCCGGGGAAGCTGCCATCGGGCAACTCAGAAAGCTGGTTCTCCTCCAGGTGCAGGCTGAGCAGCTGGGGCATGCTCTTCAGGCCAAAGTCCCAGACATCGGAGAAGCTGTTCTGCGACAGGTCCAGCTCAGAGAGGTTTCTGAGATAGTCCACCTCGCTCTGCTCAAGCCTGGCGATGTTGTTGCTTTGCAAAAGCAGGGTCTGGGTCCCCTCCGGCAGGTCTTCGGGCACAGCAGAGATGAACAAGTCATTGCAGTCCACCGTGGCAGCCTCCCGGTACACGGAGCGGGGGGTGTACCACGGTCTGATCTGGCAGACACACTGCGGTGGGCATTTGACCTTCCAGGGCACGATGGGGATGGCGGTGGCGGCCACCACGCAGAGCAGAAGCGAGCTGGTTTGGAAGCGGCTCATTTTCGGCTGGTGGGACCAGCTTGTTCCCAAGGAGGAAAGGTTCCCAGGGCTCATCCGGAGCTGGGCATGGGGCGAGAGCCGGGTGGGGACAGCATCCGTGGGAGGAGACGCTCCATGCGAGCCCCTGGCACCGATCAGGCCCTGCTGCCAGCTGCCCTGCCTGGCCCCCGCCGCCAAGAGCACATAACCCCCGTGACCAGGGCTGGTGCCTTCAGTCAGAGCTTCGCCTTTTCTTCCTCCCCAAATGATTCATTTTTGCACTCAGCTGCATCTTTCAGGTTCCTCCTCGAGGTCGCTCCTGGAAGAGGCCAGACAACAAGTTGTGTGAGAGGAGACCTCATGCACATGGTGAACAGGTATCAGAGGGAATAAACAGGCTGGAGAGGCAAAGCCCCGCGCATGGGACACCCAGCACCCTGCCCAGCCTCCAGACAGACCAACATGTCCATTTAATCTGGTTTATATCCATATGCTGGATGCAACCCTGGCTTTGCACCCTTCCCTTGCCTCCTTTCCAGTGAAGAGGGGTCAAGGGTTCCTCGGTGGGGTGTTTGGCGAGGGGATGGGGGGGTGACCCCCCCCGCACCTCCTTGCCCCTCTCCCCACCTGGCCACAGGGTTCGGAGGAGCCTGAGCCGCCCCCACCCCCTTTGATATTTTGATTTACTGCAGCTCTCCTGACCCATGCTGGCACAAATCAAACCAAGCTCCAAAGCTCCTCCCTGTCTTAAAAGACTCTCACACAGCAGGAAAAACATTAAAAAGCAGCCAGAGTGGGAAAAGAAAGTTTCTCTCCAAGCAGCTCTATTTTATCACCCCCTTGTTCTCCCTGTAAAGGGCTTCCAAGCAAAGTTTATTCAGCATCGACTCATCCAAGCCTTGGACCAGAATTGATCCCGCACACTTCCCTTCTTGCCTGCTGCGAGGGCATTGGCTTTTACACCATCTCCCAGAGAAACAGCATTAAAGAAGAGGAAGGCTGTATTGATTTCTGCATCCTTCTGGTGGACACACATCTTTCTTTTTAAGTGCTCAGGCATTTCTGTGACTATAAATCTCTCCAGCCATTAAAATATTATAGAATCTTTTCTCCTTAAAAACATAAAACATAATAGGGAAGAATTTTTTCTTTTTTTTTTTTTTTTTTCCCCCTACTATTTCCTTAAGGCTGTGAAGAAAAGCCCAGAAAAAACATCTTGTTTCAAACCCCATTTTGCCAGGAAGACTCCCCAGCTCTGCTGTTGGGTGATATCTCCACAGGGTTTGTGTCTGTAACCAGGTTTTATCACTTTTGCCCAGCACTAGATGGTGTTTCAGCACGGACGGCCACAGAAAATCTGTGTACAGGATGATGCCGTAACAGTCCAAGTGTTTGTATAAGTAATAGGATCAGAGTTTGCAGGAAAATGTCATTTTTTGGACATTCTGGGTACTAAACTTCATACTTTGTGGTTTCAAACGGCACGGAGCAAACCAAACAGGGTGGGCATCGGCAGCGTGTGGTCCCCGCTGCGGGGTATGAATCCCAGGGAGGACAGTCCTGGCAGGGGACAGACCCCCCTCTGCTGTGACAGCCCTGCTCCCTGGTGACAGCAGTGACACCCTGGGGACCTGCACCCTGAATTCCTGCAGTTCAGCCATGGGGGGATGGGGAGACAGGGAAGGAGAGGGCAGGAGCCCGCTGCTTGTCTTTGATCCGTTACCCAGTGAAGTCAGGCTCATTATTTCTTAATTAGGCACTGAAGAAGCCTGCAGCTTGCGTGCAAACTCATTTCGCCTTTTATTGCGCTGCACCAGAGGCGGGTGGTGGGATGGACCAGGCAGTCCCGCAGCTCCCACGGCCACGGGGTCACTTTTATCGTTTCACCATTCGGGTTTGAAAGCCTCCCCCCGCAGAGCTGTGACCCCGCCGGACTGGGGAGTCGGTGTGGGAGCCAGGGTGTTGGTGTGGGGTCCTGGGCGAGACCTGGCCCAGGGGAGACCCTGACCCTGAGGGGCTCATGCAGGGGAACAGCGGGGTTGATTCCTCTTGTGCAAATCCCCCCCTACCATGCACACATACCCTGAACTCCCACCCACCTCAGCCATCCTCAACCCCCCAGCAGCACCAAAGCACTGACCATGCCCCGAAAGCCCTTGTTTTCCCCCCCCAGACAGACTCAGGGCGCAGAGCAAGACAGAAAAGCGGAGGGACTCGGGATCTGAGGCTAACAAATAGAGAGATCAGGCCGGAGACGTGGCTGAGGTTGCAAGGCTAAGTGGTGTCTCCCAGGGAGCCCAGATTTCATCTCCTCTCCAAGACAGACTGATTTGCTGCCCTTGCAGGCGATGGGAAGATGCTGCCCGGGATAACAGGAGGCTCAATAAAACCAGAAAGAGGAAGGGGAGCAGCAAGGAGGAGCGGGGACGTGGCTTGCTGAAAGGTCTGCCAGAGCCAGGCACGAACTGGGACCCCTTCGGTGGCCAAGCTGGCCTGCGGTGAGGCCACGGGCCCCCCCTGCTCCCCACTAGTGCTGGCAGCTCCTGGCTGCTATTTTGGGCTTTTCCTCAGCGTGGGCTGCGGCACGGCAAGAGTGACAGCAGGGAGCTGGGTGACGTTTCTGCTCAGGGTTTGTTTTTTTTTTTTTTTTTTCCAAAAAATATAGAGCCAGGGTGCTGAAACGTTTGCTGCAGTGCCCTGAACACCAGGAAATGGAAAATACCCCCAGTTTCCTTTTCTCCCCCCAGCAGGACCCAAGCCCAGTCCCCACACTGAGGATGCCGCTTGTCTCTTCCACAGTTTCCCAGCATTTACCCAAATCCTTGGTTTCCCTAAGCCATTTCTGTGACTTCTACCTTCAAGGCTGGATTTCCCCCGGGTACAAACACCCATCTCCCCTTCCGCACAGCTTGCTGCAAAGTGTGATTGCAAAAAAAGCTGGGGCCCCAGTATGCCTTTGGTAAGGATTTTGTGCGGAGGTGGTCCCCGAGGAAAAGAGACACAAAGTGCCAGGGCCAGGCAGGGGGTCTGTGGCATTGCCCCTCATGGTACCAGTCTGAATTTGCCACAAGCCCACGACATCATCTGTGGTGTCACTTGCTGATGGAGGGGCTCAAGGAATCTGTTTCCATCCCAGGCAGGAGTGCTCAGGGACAGAAATGTGGAAGGAGAAGGAGTAAGGGGGAATGAAAGCGCCACAAGGAGATAAAGAAGGAGAAGCAGAGGTGAAATGGAGAAGGAAAAGGACAAAAAGACCATCAGAGAATGAGGCTGGGAGATGGAGATGAGCTGGGGAGCGCAAGAGAGACGAGGTGCGCAGTGCCGGGCAGAGGGGAGCGCGGCTGCAGGAACGGGCGGCAGAAGCCCAAGGAAAGACGGGAAAAAAAAGAAAAAAAAAAAAAAAAAGAAAAGCAATGAGAATGAGAATTGATGAGGCACAGAGAAGGGAAGAGTCTTTTCATCAGCAAGTTTGCTGGATGAAGCCAGGAGATAAATCACCCAGTGGAAGGAGCCTTGGTCTCAGTGCTTGCACTGGCTGCCTCTCTCCCTCTGTCATCTGTCTAATAGCCTGGCTTTGGGAGATAAATGGCTGCAGCTGAGCCCTGGGCTCTCCTGCTTTTCCCTCTCCCTCACCGCAGCCAGAAGAGCCCGATGTTTTCCCCCAGCGTGCTGCCGGGCTGGAGGCGATGGACAGCCCCTACACCCCGAGGGGGACGGGGAGGACCCTGGGGTCCCTTGGCTGGGGCCATGCTCAGCCTGCGGCTCCTCTCCGCAGCAGCAGCTCTCCTGCAGCGGTGTCCCCAAGGGGTAGCAGACACCCCAGCCCACGCCACATCTCCTGGGGGACCGTGAGCTCCTGCCCAGCCCCCATCTCTGGGTGGGGGCTTTAACAAGCCCGCGACGTGGCCATCGCTCTCAAGGCTTTTCCAGCGCTGCTGCTCTTCGGCTAAGCCTTCACGTCCCTGTCACTGGCCCTGCCAGCTCCCGGCAGAGTCAGATGAGAAGTGGCAGTCGGATGCTGTGGGAAAAATCTTCCCCCCGCCTGTCCCTGCTGCCTTTTGCTCTTTTCGACGGCGCGATTCAGATCTGCAGCCAGCCCTCGGGAGAAGACACAGCGCCGGGGAGCCGGCGGCTCCGCTGAGTGCGGGATCCAGCCTTCATCCCGCCAGGGGTAGGAGGATGGGAACGACCCCGGCATCTCACCCTCCGGCTTTGCAGCCAGACTTGTGCACACGCTGCCGGTCCAGCCTCTCTGCACACTGAGACAACACCAGACCAAGCCGCGCAGCCCCGTTGTACCCCCAGAAAAGGGGTTTTTTTTTGGCGTGTCACCTCGCCCAGCTCTCAGCCTTGGCTGCTCTGGGCTCAGGTCTTGCCATGGTGGCACCAGCAAAGTTTGTCCCCTCAGGCTGAGGTCACATCTCCCCTGTTTAAACCTTTGTGTAAAAGCCTCACTTCTGTTTGCAATAAAACCAACAAGAATTAAACAGGGTTCTGTATCAGTTACTTGTAAAACTCAGAGATAGGGTACTCTGCAGTTACCAGAAACACTTTGATATATATATTTTTTTTTTTTATCTGGAAGAAGATGCTGCATTAAATCCTGCAGGGCTTTGCTGTAATGGCCAGGTTTACGAGGCTGGCTGTGGGGTCCCACTGTCTTCACGGCTGTCACCAACCCTTGCCCCAGAGCAGCTGGCACATCTCCTCCGAACCACCACCCCCACTGGCTAAAAACTCCTCAGGACCTCCTATTCCAGCGGCGCTGAGCACCCACAGCGTGCCTGGCAGCTGGAGGCAGCTGCGTGCGGTTCACACGCCTAAACCCAGGCTGGGGGGAGAGAAGAGAGGGACCACGGGGACACCGGGATCCCGGCAGACCAGCCCTGCCCCTGCTGCCGTCGCGATGCCAGCTGGGAGCGTGACTTATTTATGACATTTTCATAGTGGCAAAACCCTTAGTGCAGATGCAAAACAAGCCTTTTCCTCCCCCTGGGTATCTCGTGCCTTCTGGGAAGTGAGCACACACGATGCCAGCGCAGGCACTTTGTGGATCCATCCACCCCGGGCCAGCTGCTCATGCCAGGGCAGCTCTGCCCACGGAGCTCACCCGCTGCCCTGGGTCCCCATCACTGCCTGCCCCCACCACGGAGCACAGGGTCAGGCCAGCCTGAGCCTAGTTTTAAAAGTACAGTTACAGTATGGCAAGCGCATCCCAAGGGATCATTAAATCGCGTGCATTCTGGATTAGCCACTTACACAACTGTGATACTAATGGCATCTATTAGATAGCTCTTAATCTTGAACAAATGTTTTTAATGATCCACTGTTTAACGTGCAATAACTGACGTATCAAATCTCAGTTAAGCTGTGGAGGTCAAGTCATTATCTGGGGCTAACGGTGGCAGGGATGATGTGGAGCCATAACTCTGGATCTCAGGAAAAGGAAATACACCCTTCAAGTGTTATATAGGCTCTCGAGAGGTGTTTCTGGTGTAAGGACCAGCCAGTGCCCTTGGGCACCACAGGGGATGGAGCAGAGATGGGGTGGCTCCGGGATGCGGGATGAGCCCTGGGTTAGGTATCCCCATGTGCCTGGGGGCACTCCCTATACCCATGGAGTCTTGCCCTGCTCCTCATGGGTCCTTGGGGATTTTCTCCATTTGGACCATCAAGGGGGGGATGCAGGAGGTGAGAACTAGCCAGGCAGCCGGAGGGATGCCTCCGTAGGCGTCGTGAGTTCGCTGCAGCTGATACAGGGATAGAAAATGGCAGAAATTGCTGTGTGAGATTCCTGATCCTTGAGCGAGGAAACCTGTTCAAGCACCATGGCCCAACATCCACCCAAACTTCACCTTGTCACGGGAAGCAACAGTTTCTCCAAGTCAGCTGTCCTTAGCTGGCAGGTCTCCTCGCCTCACCCACGGCCACAAAGCCCAAAGCCCCTGGCCAGGTTTGACTTTCCTTCCCGAATCTCCGACATGTCACAGCGATTGTACCGAGTGAGGAGGAAAACTTCATGCACGGGGAACGGAGCACCAGGGGTGCAATGCAGCTGAAGACCTCAGCAGAGCCTTCGCTGAGCTCAGCTCTCCCCTGTCCTTTAATTTGCTCCTGTTGCTGATGGGAAACTCCTTCTTGCAAAGACAGGTACAGACCCCCAGTGCTGTGGGTCAAGACTGGTGGGCCCAGTCCCCATCTCAGACCCGTGCTGGGACTGTGGCAAAACAGTCTGGCTCTTCCCAAGTGCTGTGTCCTTACAAACCCGGCACGCAAGTGCTCGGTGTCTTTGGAAGCCGAATACATCCCCTCCTTCCTGCTGGGAAAAGGGGACTGGGATGTTTCAGCAACGCTGCTGGGGAGCTTATATCTCCGAGGAAGCATCTTCAAAGCCCTGGGGTGGAAAAGGAGCTGCTTGGTTCAGAGCAAAGAACCCGACACAAACCTTGGCAGGGAGTTTATTGCCGCGTCAGAAAACAAACAAATAAATAAATAAAGACACAGAATCTCCCCCCTCCCCGGTAACGTGGCAACCACTCCCCCCCCATCCCCGGCAGCCTCCCTCATCTGTATGCTCCATCACAGCCCCGCGCCATCCGCCGGGTGAGCACCATGGCAACACCGTGGTCTTTAAACACAGGAGTTTGTGCTGCGATCGCAAACAGCATTAGGCAATTTAATTAAGCAGCTGGCGAAAGGAAAAACTTTGTCTGTTTGAGGCGTTTTATTAAATTCCGGCATATTATGCAGCTCCGCGTCTTCGCTGTCTGGTTTGAGGGATGGGAGGATGCTCCCGCCCCAGCCTTTCTGCAGCTTCACCCCCGGCTAAAGCAAATAAACAAACCCAAGGCGAGCGGGGCGGCGGGGCGTGGAGCGCGGGGAAACCCCGCACGGGTCCCTGCAGCCCACCTTGTGCGGCCCCGGCACCCCTACGGCACCAAAGCCGCGCTCCGGCCCCGAGCTGCGATTTTGCGTCGTCATCCCCTGGAAGACATTTCCACGAGAGAGGGAACAGACCCCTCCAAAACCAACAGCACCAGCTCGTTTAGAGCCCTTCAGCCCGCAAAAGCTGCCGCTGAGCCCCTGAGAGCTGGGGCTGCCGCTCTGCCGGCTTTTCTGGTGCTTTCTTTCCTCGGCTAAGCCTTGTTTTGTGCAGAGAGAGCCAGGGATGTTGTTTGTGGGCCTTTTCTGCGTCTCTCCTGGCAGGGAGGGCGATAGTGTTATTTCTGCTTGTCTAGGAGGAAGCCAGGAGATAAAAAGCTGCCGGGAGCGTTCAAAGCAAACCGCTCGGCTGCCTGCACCTTGCTATCGCGCTGATCTACCGGGAGCCAGGGGGCAGGAGCGGTGCCCGCTTCTTATCTGGATGCTTCTCTCCCTCACTTGGGATGTTTTTTAATGAGGAAGGCTGGGAAATAAGCCTGTTGTTCTTCTTCTTTTTGCTTTCAGGCTCTGGAAGGGTTGCGGTGGCTCTGCCTGCCTCCAAAACATTCCGACATGTCCCTGTGGCTTCCCGGAGATGCTGCTGGCAGCTTCAGGCGCAGCCTCCAGCCTGGAGCGTGCAGGACCTGGCCCTGCTCAGCCACAAACTGCCCACGCAGCGCTGAACACATCCCAGAGCTGCTTTTGGCCCCACGCTCGTTGCCTGGGGATCAGCACGGTCCTATCCCACCAGGACACCGAGGGACTGGGTTCCTCAGAGGCTGGGGAGACGCTCAAAGAGGAGCTGGGATCCCTGGGCTGGGGGGGTCCCTGCAGAGCAGCTTCTCCAAAACATGGCTCAGCAGCGTTCAGGCTTTCTGAAGGTTTATTCCTCTTGGAGATAATCACCAGGGCCCTTCCCTGCCCCTTCTCTCGCTCGTTCTCTTTGATTGCAAAAGTTGAGACCACGAGACCGCGGCAGGGAGCAGCACCGGGGCTGGGTGGCCATGCACAGCGGCAGGGACGGGTGCTGAGATGGCAGCTGGCTCTCCCTGCGACACCCAGAGCCACCGTTGGGCTCCTTAGAGGGGCCAGGAGTTAAATCCCTCTGCGCTGCCCTGCGTGCTTTGAAAGGCGGTTTTGGAGGTGCCAAGCCAGCGGCACGAGCTCTGAAGGCGGCAGCTTTGCCCCTGTGCGCGGCACGATCACGTCGGTGGGAAGCCTCAAATCCATCATTTTTCAGCTGGGCAGCCCTGGGGCCATCTCGTTTTATTCCCAAGAATTGCAGGGCTGGTCTCCAGGCTGTGGGGTTAACTGGTGCATTTGTAAATGTCTTGCAAAAGCCAACTGGAAAAGCTGGCTGATCTCCGCTCCGGATTGCCTGAAGAAATAAGAGGCTGGGAAGATGGAGTCTCAGTCTTGGCTCGTAGCTGAATTGTCCTTTGCTCTATAAAATGTGCATCGTTTAACAAAACCCATGCTGCATTGGACTGCAGCTCGCTGCATTTTCAGAAGCGTCTCTAACAACTGGCACCCTCTGCAGCAGCTCTGCGCCTGCAGATCCCCCTCCCCAGCACCCTTGCAGTTCCCTTTCAAATCCCAAAGTCGAGAACATCCCGGGCAGAAAGGGGACGGAGAAGGAGGGCAGAGGGGTCAGGCAGGGTCGGTGCCTGTGAGCTCAGTGAAAGTAGGAGGGCTGCCACGCTTGGTTTCATAGGCACCTATCTCATCCCCTTCCATTGTCTCTTTTGCAATCTGAAGAGCCCTGGCCCAGTTTGCTCTTCATACAGGGACTGTTTCCCAGCTTTGGCCATCACTGTTTCCCTGCCCAGAACCTTCCTGGGAAGGAGATGCTGCTGGCTCTGCTCAGATCCTGGGTCTGAGATCGGTCTGCTGCTTAATTTATTCCCTAATGTTCCCCCCGCCTGCCCTGTGCCCTTTCTGAGTGTTGCTGCGCTGTGTCGCTGTTTCCAGAGCGATCTCCAGGATCTTCTTCCTGAGTGGCAATAGCTAATTCAGAGCCCTTCAGCCTCTAAAAGCCATCCCCGTGCCCCTGAGAGCCTAGCGCAGGGTTTCAAATGGCATTTGCCTCCTTGATCACCCAGAGCCTTTAGCAAATGCTACCTGTGATCAACGAAGCTCCCAGTCTCCGGCACACGGGGAGCTGCGTGGAGCTGCGTGCCCCAACCCCAGCACCCACAGAGAGGTCCCAGCGCGCCAGGATGCCCCGAGCATCCCGAGCCCGCTCACAACCCTTACCCTTCCCTTCTGCTGGGCTCGATTCCCACCTTCCAGCTCCTCAGTGACCCCCAGCTCACAAGCACCACGTCCTTGCCCCAGGACCTTCCTGGCAAGGCTCAGCTCCAACCTGCCCGGGTCGGAGGCAGAAAGCGCGGCTCCCTTCCCCAAACCACCGTGCACGGCAGCGGGGAGCCGTGCCGCAGGCACAGCCTGTCCCTGGCACCGCTGTGCCATGGCTGAGAGACAAACAGCCCCGGCCTGGTAATGAGCTCCCCCAGTTCCTCCTCCCCGCCGTGCTGTGGAGCGGCGTGTTAAATAATTCAGGCGAGCTCCTGAACTGCCTGGAAAACACCTCCAGGTCTTTCCTAATGAGCCCGCTACGGACCTGCCATCCAAGGCTGGGGGAGCAGGGATAGCCAGTCCCTCCACCAACACACAGACACAGAGCAAGCACAGGCCACCATCATGTCCCCAAACGCTGCGGCATGGCTGGTTGGCGCATCCCCAAATTCCCGAGCCTTGCACGCCGGCGCCACGAGCGTCTCACAGCGGGATGGAAGTGGCCAAAACAGGTCCTGGCTGGTGCAAAGCAGACCGGGAGCTGCATCGGTGCACGCAGCAGGGCCACGAAGCGCAAGCGGCAGCGCCAAAGCCCGGCAGACTCAAATGAGGCAGAAATGGTCAATGCAACAGAGACAAAAACCTGGAGCAAAGTTGCCCAAGGGGAGACTGACTGTGCTTGCTGGTGCTTTCAAAGCCAAATCCTTTCAGCATGGCCCAAGCCTGGCTACTGGGCTGGGTCCGGGGGCAACGTACAGAGTGGGGCAGGGCACAGCCTCCCTCCTGCACCCCTTCCACTCCCAAAGCCTCGCTCCGTAGCACGGCAGCATGGGGGGGCCGGGGAGAACCACACCGGACCCTGCAAGCAGCAACAGCTCCAGCGCCGTGCCAGAAAGCCTCAGATCAAGCCCTGCACCACTGGCGTTTCCCTGTGTCCCCTCGTTTTCCCTCCTCCAGCTGCTCCTTTCCCTTGTGCCAAGCCCTGCGGTGCCCTGGGCAGAGTCTGGCCATGTCCCCCAGCCCAGCACGGGGGACAGGAGTGGGGCACTGCGGAGGCAGCCCCACCGCCTGCTGCGGGATCATGCAGTAACGTCACTTGTGCCATTAGCAGGGCCCTTGTCCTCCCATCGCCTGTCATGTTCTGGCGTGCTCTGACGGCAGACACCGCTGCTGTGACGTGACTGACTCCCCAGGGGTTCTGGGAGCACCAGGGACAAGAGGAAGGAGGAGCAGGGTGGGTGGTGGTGGCATGGGCCAGCCCATGCATCCTCCTGGGAGGGAGCATGGCCAGCAGGTAGGATTCGGTCTCACTGAAGCTGGCTACAAACCCAAGGTTTAATGTTCGCATGGCAACTTCCTGCAAGGGGGTTAAGTCTCCAACGACCAAGCCTGCTGCCTGTTAGTGGTGTTTCATGCTGCTGCTCTGGGGCTACAGGAGGGACAGAGGGTGAAAATGCGCGTGGGAAGAAAGAGGTGGGGAAAAGAGGGAGATAGAGAGATGCCCCGTGGGTGACACTGCCCAAATTCCCACCCAACTTTCATCTCAGGGGGATTTCCCACAGCTCCTCTGCGCGCTGGGGAAAGTCCCAGTAGTTCAAAGGGGCTGTAAGAAAACCAGGTTAATCCCTGAAGGCAGGAAAATCCCAGCGATCCCCAACTCTGGAGGCACCAGCCCTGCTCTAGCAGACCATTCTGCCAGCAGGATCTCAGGGGTGGGCGCACCCACGGGTGGCACCGTGGCTTGTCCCACTCGTGGTTTCTGGGTGGAGGAGCACGCCTGCATGCTGAGCTCGAGCCCTTTTGCCCACCGCAAGCCAGAAACTGAGCAAGACCAACACGGGCTTATCTGGAGAGTCCTGGCCTTGAAAGTGGAGCAGACGCGAGTCCCAGACGGCCTTGCCAATTCCAGCTAATAAAAAGGATATTTCACACATCAGGCACTTCTCAGACACGTTAATGAGAGCAAACAAAGGCTCCGCGATGCAGATTAGGGGACGCAGGAAAGCAGCTCCCAGGACGGGCTCCACTGGTCACAGCCAGCCCAGCCCCTGGGCTTCACCATCCTGCTCCTGGGGGACACCCGCGGGAGCATCCCAGGGACCACGGCCGGACTCTGCCCTCTGGCAGCTCCACGAGGCTGAAACGCTGCTCTGGAGGCAGCACCGCAGGGCTCAGCCTTCCCCGATCGCCCCTGAGCAGCTCTGACCGGCTGCTGGGGAAGGGATTGGGCAGGCTGGAGCTCCCAGAATCAGTCCCGGGGCTGGGGAAGGGAGCAGCACGGTGCTGCGGCTGCTCACCCCGAGCGAGAGGAGGCAAGACGCCAAAGGAGGTGTATTTTTCATGCAGTTGAGCACCACGTAAGTACAAGGGAAGGCGAAGAGGGAGCCTAAATCACCGCCCCCACTCCTGCCATATATTTCAAGTGTGGAGGGAGGGTCGGTGGGCAACGGCACCGCACGGGATGCTCGCTGCCCACCAGAGGATGAAGCACATGGCTGTCCCACCCGTGGGCAGCAGGTACAGCCACAAGCCAGGCGGGATGCAGCAGCTCCCGTCATCACCCTGATGGAGCAAACGGTGGCGCTCGAACCGATATGTCCCGGCCCTCCCCGTGGGCTGTACCCACTCAGGACACGTGTCTCAGCGCTGTGACATCCAGTGTCAGCTCCCATCGGGCCAGTACTGCTAGAAGTGGGCTACGGTCCAGGATCTTGCAGTTGCTTCAACTCCAGCGACGTCAGGAGCTTTAAACTACGCGAACGCCCCGTTAAAGCCTGAGTTCTGCTGCTTCCCGCGTGGCCGACCCAGAAACAGGAGCATGGCTAGAAGGGCTGGTTCCCACCCCCTTTCCCCTTTCCTAAAGGAGATATTTCATGCCGTGCTGAATAAATAAAATAATGTGATACTCCAAAACGGCTGCGGCGCAGTGTATTAGACACCGCCGCACTGTCGCAGGGCATCTGTCAGCACCAATCACGGTGACTGATGACTTATCAAGAATGGACCTGACACTTCCAAATGAGCTGCTTTGATAGAGTTGTCATTCAAAGGGGGTCGAAAATACAATAATAATAATAATCATAATAAAACCAGATAGGAACAGGAAGAGAAACAGAAAACATTTGCTGCCTCTATCCCACCTATTGAAGGGTTCCCAGCTCGGCAGAAGGACAGCTTGGCGTACGGCACCGGCGGGTCGGGAGGGTCTTGCACAGAGATGGGTGAGTCCGTATGGTGGGAGGGAAAGCCGCTGCGTCCTCTCTCCAGAAGCAAAGCTTTCCTAAGGCACAGCTACAGCCCCCGTTTCCCTTCCAGACCCAACCCATGGCCAGGGTGCAGAGGGACCGATAGCCCCGGCGCCCTCGACAGGCAGGATGGAGGGGGGTCATGCAGGCAGCGCGTGGGGGCACGTGCACCTCTGTCCTTTCCCTCAAACGGCTTTTAAACTCTCCAGTTTCAAAGAGAATGAAGCACCTATGAGATTTTGTGCAAAAAGGCAGCTGGGGAAGGCTTCGGTGGGTGTTTTACCCCACCAGGCACCCGAGGCGTCGAGGAGAGCAGCCCTGCCTGACCGCAGCCGGGGTGCCAGAGCCGCTCGGCATCCAAACACGTGTCAGCGGGACACACAGCTCACGGCACGGTGTTGTCCACCCAAACACCGGAGATCTCCATGCAGATGTTGCAACATCAGACCACTGCGGTCTGTGTCCAGGTCTGTGCCACCCCTGCCATGCTCGAGCGGCAGCACAGGGGCACTGAACAGGTCTGGCTGTCCCAGGCTGCAGTCCCCAGAGAGTCTGGATAGGCAGCATCCCCCATGCCAGAGCTAGCTGAGCACGGGGCAGGGCTGGGAGCCCACTCCCAGCCAGGCCCTTCCCCTGGCAGCCAGCAAAAGAGGGGCCACGGGGTCCCCAAAGCTGCACATCTGCAGTTGGTGGGTGCATCCCCTGGGTGGGTGCATCCCCCGGGTGGGTGCTGCTGCAGCCAGAGCACCCGGGAGCTGCGTGGGGAGAGAGGCAGCCCACCGCCGGCTCGTCTTCGGGGGAACTGACAAAATACTGTTTTCAAAAATCCACCGAAGCTGCTCTCCGCACGACTGAGCTCTGAGCAGATCTTTATCCATTCGTGTCACAGAAGGAGGGAGAGGGGCTGTTTTTGGAGGAACTTTCAGATGTGTCATTATGGGTTTGAAAGGACTGTAAAAAAAAGATAAACCTGATGTGGGATGTGGGCATGTGTGTGCATATGTATGTGTCGTAAGAGCAGGGAGAAATTCAAGAGCCATTTTCAAGCCAAAAACCTACAGCGGCAGCAACATGCCAAGTTGTTCTTCTACATAATGCAGAACGAAATAAAGGACTTTACCTTTCCAATGCCTCCTCTGCAGCCACCTCCAGGGTATTTACACCAACCACGGCAGGGAGAGGAGGGGAGAGCTCAAACACGTGCTCTCGAGGGGCTGAGTTTGGGGCCAGGCTCCTCGGGGGCACAAGGGGTACAACCTCAAGGCTTTCAGAAATCAAACCACTGCAAGGGCAGCGCTCTAGGAATAGTGCAGGAAAGACACACCGCTCATCCACAGCCGCTGAGCCACCAAAATCCCCCCACCGGCTGCGAAATATCCGTGATGAGCCCCTTAAGACCGGGGGTTAATGAGCACAGAGCCCAACGACTACATCTCCAGCCGCCCTGGCAAAGCAGCGTCGCTCAGCGATGCCCAGCACCCACACCACCCCGCACCCACACCACCCAGCACCTGCCCAGTTAAATAGGCAGCTCCAAGAGGGCTCTAAGGGGATCCTCCTGGCCCATCCTTAGGTGACGGCTGCCAACCCCAGCTGGAGCATCCATGAGTGGCATCTCCATGAGCTGCCAGTCACCATCCCGGTGACAGCGGCAGCCGGCACTGGTCATGCCAAGACGGCTGCACTGGGGCTGGGTGAGCACCGCTGCACCGCTGGTTTGGTCAGCTTAGGGGAAAGTTTGGGCCGCCTGGAGTCGGGCTGGTCGTGCTGGGCAGCTGTAATGGAGCTTGCTGGAACAAGGGGGTCAGACGCTCGGGGCTGAGCAGGGGAACGGGCATCCTGCAAACTGCAACCCTGACAAGGTGCAGCGGGACGTGCTGTGCGGGGCAGGGAGCGAGGAGGGAGCTGCTGGCTGCAGCCGCAGGGATGCTGTGCTGCGGGCAGACCGCTCTGTGCTTAGGGCACTGCAGGGGTGATTTTAATCGTTTTTAGCTCCAGACAAGATGGTCTTCGACCTCAATTGTGCGAACAGCTGACCAAATCAGCGCTAACTGAGCCCAAGATGTCTGCAGGGTGCATTAGTGGTCACTCCAGGAGAGTTTGCGGAGTGAGTCAGGGGCAGGGTTGGGGCAGGATCGTCTCTGGATCCTCCCCAGGCAGCACAAAAAAATGGGGAAGCGAATGGAGCTGGTGGTGGTGCCAGGCAGGGTCTGCCAGGCTGCCGTGCGAGCTCACAAGTTGGCCTGGGTCAGCTTGTGGGACGCTGCTGCTGGTGGCACACTGGGCTGCAGAAAGGGGGTGAGCAGGGCCCGATTTCACTGACTTTGACTGCCCCTGCAAGCCATCTCATCTTCATCACAAGTTTGTTGCAACCCCCTCCACCCCAGCCCTGAACTGGAGATGGCATTTTCCCCTGAGAGATCAGCTTATGTAGCTGCCATTTAATCTTCATCTCGCTAATACACTTTTTTCTCCTCTTCCCTTCGCCCTGCTCCCTCTCACAGCTCGCTGCCTGCTGCTTTTAATAGGACAAGGCAGCGGGGCTGTTGGATGCAGCAGAGCAGCCGTGTCACAGCATGGGGCTCGAGGGCATCCCGATACTCAACCTCACAGGTTTCAGCTGAGCTCTGAAACCAGGTTTCTGTTCATCCAAGGGTCACAGAAAGTATGTTTTCCCTTTAAAGCGAAGCTATTAAAACTCAGGCTCAGGCCATATTCTAGTCTGGGTGATTACTGCCTGCCAACCTCTCGTTCCCTCTGCAGTTTTAATTGGTGCTCTTAGAGCTGCAGTGCTTCACCCCAGAAGAGGCTCAGTCTCTCTATCAGGATGAAGGAGCCCTCTCCTCAGTGCTTGTGTTAAAATTATCAGACACTTGGGGCTGGGGAGAGAAGGGAAAAGCTGTGCAGACTCGGCATGTGGCAAAGCGCCTGCTCCCTGGCTCGGGAACGTTTTGCTGTCACTTTGCCCTGCGTTAAACGATGCACAGAAGCTGCAGAGCAGGAGGGGGCTGGGGCCAGGCTTCTCGGAGATGGATGATGTGATGTGCGAACAGATCCAGCGCCTAGGGCTGCCGGATCCCGATGACAACTCGTGCATCTGCTTCGTGCTGAGGATGGAGGAGAAGCGAGGCTGCAAGGCTCAGAAAGTAGCAGGGTGGTTGCGCAGAGTTCACCAAACTCAGACAGCTTCGCTCATCCCGACCTCGCTGGGCATCACGCAACTTCCAGCCAAAGCTACACCAGAGACTTACTTGGTATTCGAGACCCAGCAACCACCTTCTTCAATCTAAATTAAGTATTAAAGTGAAAGGCAATTCAGTGAGGCCACGAATTCATTAGAAAACATAGCTAGATCCGAAAGGTGCTGCAGATGATAACGCATCGGGGAGGTGAGGATGGGGCGGGGGGAGCAGGGTGCAGACAGAGTTGTTCAAGCAGCGGCGAGTTAAAATCAGAAAGGGGAAAAAAATGAGTGCGTTATTTTAGATGAAGATTAAATGACAGCCCCTGCTTCAAAGGGCAAGCGTGAGAGGCTAACAGGCTGTGACAAACCAGAATGCATGGTCACAGGCAGCCAATTCCCTTAAATAAAACTTTTATTGGCCATGATATCTGGAAACAAGCAGCCCGCAATAGGGATTAATGGTTGTCCCCAGCCTCCCCCAGCCCTCTTCATCCTGGGGAGGGCCATGGCTGTGGACCGGGCGCTGCCTCCCCGAGTGGCCCCTCTTGCAGCCGGGGATGCCGAAGGGCCGTGGGGCCGGGGGAGGAGGAGCGAGACGGAATCACTTAGCCTTCATTAGGCCAAATTAAAATCAGAAGTGAGATGACAATTACAATTTGTGACCGGCTAATTGTTCGCCTCAGAAGCTGATCGTTGTGCAGATTGGGAAAATTAATTGTTCGCAGTCCCAGGTGGGTTGGCTTTGAACCCTGCCGAAGAAGTGGAGCTCCTGCCGGCGATGCCGCCTGCTCCCCAGCCAGCCCCGGGGATGATGTCCTGCAGGCTGCACTGCTGGGGATCTCCAGCCAGGCTGCAGAGCCCCAGGGGGCTGGCAGACCCCCCAAACCCCTCGCTGCCTCCTCATGGAGTGGAGCAACGCACCCGTGGGGCCACCCCTATGTTAAGGACCTGAGTGCCTGGCTCTGGGGGATGGCAGTGCTGGGACCTGCTGCCCCTACAGCGGGAGCACCCACCGTCCTCGCCCTGTGCGGTGACACGGTGGCCGTGCCTGCAAACCTCCCTCCCTGCCCTCCTGGCTGGGGATGGAGCTCGCGAGCGCTGCAGCCGTCGCTGCTCCGTCATCCATCCAGCGCTGAGCATGGTGTGTCAAGCCCAGCTCCCATCAATCAAGCCTACCCCTTCAGAGCATCTTTCTTGATTTTTATCCCCAGGGTGCTCAGGAAAGGGTGTTGTGAGCACTCAGGTATAATTATAGCTTCTAATGGGGCTGCTAGAGAGGGGGAAGGTGCCAGATTTCGGCGGAAACGGAGACCTCCAGCTTCTGCCTTCCCTCCGGCTCTCCCACCCCCTGGGTTTCTGGCAGGCTCCCCGGCCACGACGCTCTCTGTGTGGGAGCCAGCTCTCTGCTGGGGGGGGTTGCAGGGCCTGGGCTCACATCAGCCCACTGTCCTGGGGGGATGCAGGCTGGAGCACGGCGTGGGCTTTCCCATGGGAAGCCACCCGTCGCAATGCGCAGCCAGGCCCCTTGCGGTCCCCTCTCCATCAGGCCGTGCCCCACCAGAGGGACCTTCCCCCTCTCCATCTCCCCACGTTGTTAATTATCTGTGAGGTTCACGCAGGTCTCTCTGGTAGCAGGGGACGGCTCAGCCTGATTTCCCTCCCGCCTTCCCACCATCACAGCCCCGCTGCTGCCCGCGCTCTCCCAGCAGCAGGCAAGGCTGAAGGAGCAGGCAGGGCGAGCAGCGGGCAGCCTGGCATCTCCGCCAGCCCGGTGCCGCCACGCCACGACCGGCAACGCAAATCTAAAGCATCTCCCACAGACTCCTCTCCCTCCGAAGAGCTTCTGTGTTGGGTCCCCCCCAAGTTACGGAGGGGGGGCGGTTTGGTCCTTTTCTCCCCACGCAGCTTTGAGACACAAACGGCTCCTGCAGCTCCCGCAGCCTGGGGGAGGCTGTCGGCACGGAGCGAGGAGCGCGGAGGCTGCCAGGGGCTGACAGCAGCCGGGCACTGGGATGTGATAACTCCTCTGGCTGTACACGCCTGTTGAGCTGCGACAACATGACAGCAATAGTAGCTCATAATCCGCACAAGTGTGCGTTTGTGCCTTGCAGCAGCCTGTGCGCTGGAGAGACAGGTGCACGCCAGGAAATTAGGATATGTATTTCCCCGACACACCGCTTCCCTCTGTCATACATTCCAGATACAGGGAAAGACCCCACCGATCGTTAGGGTGGGAGGAAACCGGCGCCAGCCTGCGGGAGGAACGTCTCCGTGTTAACCATTTGGGACATTTTCAAAGGGCTCATCTCCCATGCGCCCGTCTAAATGATGCAGACAGCTCTGAAGCTCTGGACGCTGAGTCCTTTTGAAAAATCAAGCCAGTACCGCATAGGAGCTGGGAGTGAAGAGGGATGCTCATATCTCTTCCATTTATTTCTTCGTCTCTCTAATCAAACAAACAAGTAGCATGCCTAGAGCTGCAGCAGGCTGGCAAAGGCTATTTGAACCTTCCTCTCCGGAGATGTTAAAGCCCAGAGGAAAGTGTCCGTCTCTCTGTGTTGCTCCTGCCTGCTCAGACACCCCAGGGTCCCCATCCCATCCAGCACAAAGACTTGGTCCCCGTCCCAGTCTGTGGGCATCTCTTGGGCCCTAAAACCAGCAGATGGATGGCCAGGGTAACTGCTGTCCTGGCAGCACGACTGCAGATGCTGCCTGTGCTGCATCAGCCCCAGTGACCTTCCCCAGCAGATCAGCTTGCAAACAGGAACGATCGATACCCCTCAGCACACGCTGGGGGGCTGGGGATAGGGGGGGGTGGGAGGTGGACATTAAGGCTGGCTCATTTGCAGAGCAGCCCCCCTCAAACCTCCCCCGCCTCGCTCTACCCACACCAAGGCCAAGGGCAGCATCCTTTGGAGAGGGGATGCTCCGGGCAATGTCAAAGGCTTTTGAGCTCTGCTACCCACGTGGCACTCTGCAAACCAGCCGTGAAGCCAACGTGAGCTACAGGCTCTGGAGGGGACAGAGACCGGGGTTGTCACTTGGGGAGGGCACTTCCATGTCCACCTGTTGGGCCCAAAACCCGAGTCCCTGTAACAAGGTATTGACTCCCAGTGAGACAGTGAAAACACCAGTGAAGGTGGCTCATGGCAGCCTGGGGTGCTGGGTCAGCTGCAGACCAAGAGGCTGCCCGGCACCCACACAGCCCCCAGCAGTGGTGGTCCTGTCCCAGTCCAGAGCCCGGGAGTGGCCAGGGGCTGCTCCAACCTGTCCCCCTGGGATATTTTAGGAAGAAACGTTCTGCCACTGCAGTGTTTTGATGTCAGTCTCTTCAGAGGGATAAATTGAGGCTCTTTGAACTTTGTTCAGCAGGGGACGGGTGTATGGGGAGGAACAGGTTATTAAACAAAGCTTGAAAAAGGAAAGAACTCCTGAGTGTAATTAAAATCTAAACCATGATGGGATGGCTCCTGTTATTTCTCTAGAGGCGCCTGTTGTTGAAAACAATATTTCTCCAGCTGAGCAGCATTGCTGCAGGCTCAGAATGTTGCACAGACGGCGCCAAGAGAGGAGGCAAGGGCCAGGGAACAAGGGACCTCACTCTGCCGTCGTTGTGTTGGGGGCTCAGCTGGTCCCTTGCCGTCTCCATCTTATTTGTCTTGTCATTCACGGATTGAACTGCTCTTCCAGGAGCGAAGGGAGCCAGGAGCTTGCAGGGACAGCTGGCCACCCATGCCTTGGTGTTGGCCCGGGCAGGGGCTGGGCAGGGGCACGGGCAGGGTTCGGCACCAGCAAACTGATGGGGAGGTGACTCCGGCATCGGTGGAACAGGGTCACATCACATATGCAAAGCAGGGCGAGAGCAGCCGTGGCTGGAGCCCAGCCCTGCTCCCCTTGATCTTCAGCAGAAGAAAGGTCAGGATGGCAGTGAGGCTGCTTGTAAGTGCCGTGAAATCAGGCTAATATCTAATTACAGGGAAGTCTCTCCGTGTTATCTCGCTGGCACATTCTGGCTTCCTTGGGCCATGTGGCTTCGATAAAGCGTTGGAGTTACAAAGCACCTCCTGGGAGCTCGATGACCCCCTGGAGTGACACAGAAGAGCGTCTCAGCACTGTCTACAGGGGATGGGAGATGCTCCCGGGGGGGTCTGAGCCTGCCCTGTGGAGACCTGGAGTCCCCCGCTGCTTTCCACCATAGACCACATCCTCCTCAGCTGCTGCTCTATTGCCATGATGTCCCTGGAGATGCCACAAGGACATGAGGTCCTACCAAATGCCTCTGGGGCCCAGAGACAGTGAGAGGTAGCTCGTTTCTCCCTTCCCCGTGCTGCTGGCCAGCAGCAGCCACACTGCATTCAACAGCTGGCCTCACTGACTGCAGGACAGGGCGAAGAAGAGGGAAGCTCCAGTGATAAAACAGCAAGGACAAGAGCAGATCCAGGCTGGCGATGACCCAGCAAACAAAGGAAACAAGCCCCTGCGTTGCAACAGCTTGTCGCTGACCCTAAAAGCCCCCAAGTCTTCCCGTGATTTTATCTGAGCTTCAGCACATGCAGATTCCTGCTCAGGGTTAAACGTGTCAGCCAGTAATTGCAAACCCAATGTTTCAGCAGCTTATTAGGACATGACAGCCAGAACGAGCATGTCGGTGACATTAAGGGGTTGGACGTGAAGCTGGGCCTGGCCATGCTGGTAACTTTGTCCCCTCGGTCCCTTCTCGCCCTCCATGCTGTTCCCCATGTGCAACACACACAGCAGCTTCTCTGCAGGAAAAACCCCCAAGGAGGGCGGCTGGTGTGGCGTGTGCCTCTGAAGGAATCGGGCAGAGGAGCTCAGAGCCACACGCTCACCCGCTGAGAACCCTGCACTTGCTCTCCGAGCCCAAGCACAGGTCCAGCGGCCAGAGACTGGCTCCCAGGTGAGGGCAAAAAAAGGCTCTCCAAATCTCTGAAAAAGCCTCCAAACAATTGCAAAGCCAACCCTGGCCATGCCCAGGTCCAAGCCCTGCTTTCAGGCAGAGGGAGCCAGGCAATACCCTGGCTGGGGTATTGCTGCTCTGCTCCAGCCTCGCAGACTGCTCAGTGATGCTCAGGAGCAGCTAAGAAGTATCTAATCCACCTGAATACATCTGGGCGAGGTATTGCTTTTGGTGTTAAACATGGATTTTAAAAAGAGCGCATTGATTTTCTCAGTGCTGAATTTCACCGAGGAAAAGCTCAGATGTCCTACCGGCACGGCTGGAAGTACAACACCAAAGCCATGTCTCAGACCCCACCAAACTCTACACCAATTTGGGGGTTTCCACAGCCCGGGACCGCTCTTGCTTCCCGTCTCACTGGGCTGTTCTCTACTCCAGCTGGCTCCTGCCCGGTAAGAGCTGTTCCTCTCCAGACCCCGTGGCCCTCCCAGCCTCCTCCCAGCCTCCTCCCAGCCTTGCCGGGGGAAAAACAAGCCGTGATTTAGCACCTGCCTCTTGCAAAGGGGTGGCCAGTGGCTCCTGTCTCTGCTGCTCCCCGGGAAGCACCAGGGATGCTGTGCCCGGAGCAGGGGCCAGCACCAGGACAGCCCCCCCAGCCCCGACCTGGGCTCCTGCACCGCACGGGATGCGCCTGCTCTTAGGGGCTGAGGGGAGACGAGGCAACCTCCAGCAGCCAAAAAAGCTGTAGATTAGTGCAGATGCCAATAAGTCATTAGGAATCATAAGAAAAATGTATGGTTGCCATAGCAACTGCCAGGCACGGCTTTGGGGCTGCTTCACCCCCTCCTCAGGCGTGGAGCAGCTCGGTGGGGATGGTGGCAAAGCCCTGGGCTGTGCCCTGAGAAGCCACCACAGCCGGGAAAGGCTCGGTAATTTGGAGGTGGCCGTACCAGCATCACCCGTATGGGGTTTGGGGGTGCTGAGCCCCTCCCTGGGGAGCAGTGGGGCTTTACCACCAGCAGAGACCCCAGAGATGTTTTCCAATGGGTTGGGGACTACTTGGTCCTTCATGAACCACAGGGCTGACTTTGTCATCACGTGCCAGGGGGGTTTCACATCCCCCCTGCACACACCCTCCAGGGAAAAACTAACACCCAGCCCTCAAATCTCCATGTTTTCTGTGCTGGGGTCCATGCTCCTCACGCTGGTGGGCAGTGCCCTGCCTGTGGCCAAACCTCAGGGCACTTGGTGGCTAATAAAAGTCCCTTCCCAAACTGAAGTGGATGGAATAACCTTCCATGGGTGAGGAATTGTGCTTATCTTTGGCAAAATCCACTTCCAGTTTATTTTAAATAAAATCATCTAACTGACTGCTGGGATCCTGGGGGCAGAGAAGGGAATTGCTAGCAGAGAGGGAATTAGCCCGTAGGAGGAGGACTGCGATGAGCCAGGGTGACACGGCCACTGGCATTAGTGAATTTGGAGGATGCTGGGCTGGAGCTTTAAGCCGAGAAGTGACCCTAAAGTCCCCCATGTGTAGTCCACCCTCTGGGGTGGTGATGCTTTCCCACCCACACGGAGCTGATGGACCATTTCTCCCCCCAGCCTGGAGGAGCCTGGAGCCCGGCGGTGCCTGGCAGTGCTCGGCCTCCCGCACTGCTCATTTTCCACAGCTCATTTTGACAGATGTTTTAGAAAAATGCAACCTTTCCCCACTCGCCTTCTCCCTCCCCCTCTTTCCTGCTCCCTCCCTCCACCCACAGCATCCTGCCAGGTGCCCGCGTTTCGGCCCCCACGGGTGCCGCCCTTCCACGGGGACCTGCCACCTCCAGCATCCGCCACAGGAAAACCTCGTTCCTGCCCTCACCGCCACGAGGGCTGGCTGTCACCCCACGAAACGAGGCTCCCCGCCCTCGCTGAGCCACCGCGTCACCCGGTGCCCGTCGGCCGAGCGCGGGCAGAGCGTGACGAGTCGCCGCTCTCCCACCGTCTGCAGGAATTACAGCCCCCGGTGGCCCCACGCGTGCGTGTCCCCCCCCTCCCCGCGCCGCAGCTGCACATGGCTGGCGGAAATGTCACCCACTTCATCTTTAATTCACAAACATCGCCTCCCCCCCTGGGGATTTTTTCTCCTTTTTTGGGGGGGGTTTACTCACAGAACTAGATCTCCTCCAAGTTTCCGTGAGTGGCTCATTGCCTTTTAGTCCTCCCAGGCTGCTGTAGAGCTCAGGGAGCTGCACCGTGGGGTGATCCTGCAGCGGCACGGGGTAAGGCTGCAGGCAGCCCCGAGGGCAGGACGGGGTGGGGGGGGGGCGAGGGGCTGCCTGGCCTCCAGCACAGCGAGGTGACCCCCTGCCTTCACCCCTTCTGCAGTCCATGCAAAGGGAGGACTGAGCCCCACAGAGGCAGGAGCCGCATCAACCCTCTGCGTTGCAAATTTCTCCCCACCGTGATTTTTAAACCCACCCAGCTCTGCACCTCTGTTATTTACGGGCGCTGCCCAAGGAGACCGTCTGCACCAAGGACACCAGGAAAAATAAGACGGCACCAAGCCTTACGCAAGGCAGATGGAGCTGCCCCCCAGCTCTGCCCCACAGCAGCCCCCACCGGGTCCGGGGTCCGGCTGCCCCGGCTGAGCGGAGGCGGGATGCCGTGTGCCGGGAGCGGCTGCTCCGCGAGGCCGCGGGGCCTCCCCCCTTCCCCTTCCCAGCCCACCCGCGATTTCCCAGGAGAAAACAACTTGGGCAGCGCGCTGCTCTCCCCCCTCCATCCCCACTCCGCACCCTGAAAAATATCAACCAAGGCAAAACGCAACCTTGGGCTGCTCGGCTGCTCCGTGCGAGCCCCCGGCTCCCTGCGGCCCCCGCGCTGCAGAGCTGCAGCACTCCTGCCGCTGCCAGCCTGCGAGCAGGGATTTTGGCATGAGAAGCGATGTCTTTCAGACGTAAGCAGCCTTGTTCATTTAACTTCCCCTAAAACCTGAGCAAATCAGGGAACAATGCATGTGCCAAGCCAGGGGGGACAACCATGGCCAAGGAAGTGGAGACAACGGGGTACGTCTGCGGCTTCCCAGGAGGGTTTAACCAGCAAAGAGGGAGTCGACAAGATACTAAAAAGCCGTAAAGCTAGCTGGAGAGTGTCACCGAAATCCCTTTTCTCTTATTTAACAAGAGCTTCGTGAAAAGGAAAGAACAACGGGCGATTTCAGCGAGGAGCAGGCGATCGACGGGCATCGGGGCAGCCCTCAAACCCAGCAGCGTCGTGATGGAGCCGACCCTGGCCCTGCTCCTCGGTCCTTTCAAGCGCTCGATGCAGGGATGAGTCCTGCTGCACGTCAGGAACCAGAGGACTCATCAGCTGCGCGAGCCGCATCTTGCTGCCGGAGAGCTGGAGCTGCACAGCACCGCCCAGAGCCAGCCCGGGCTTCGGGGCAGCCCGCCCGGCCCCGCCGCTGGCTTTGAGCAGCAGCGGCAGCACGGAGGAGTTTGGAGAAGTGACTCAGACATTGGACTCAGCAGGTTTTTCCACGGAAATGAAAGCCTTTGCTGAAAACCACCGCTTCTGATCAACGGCGGCGATTTGCAAATTCGGATCAAACGCTGCAGACTTTCTTTGGGCCAACGTGTCTTAAAGTCCAAACGGGCTTTTCAAGTCAAGCGAGTGGCTTTGATTAGGTGTTGTCAAACAGTGGTTTGAGCAAAAAAACTGTTGAATTAAATTTAATAATCATACTATGAACGAGCGTCAGACACCCAACTGAAACGCATGTTCCAGCCCAAACGGAATTGGTTCATTTTTCGATGTTTCACAAATAGGAAAAAAACAATTTTTCTTTTTCAGGTGACCAGATATTTGTGGTTTTTTCTTTTCTTCCCATCCCACCCCCCTTCTGTTTTTCCATGCTGTTGATCTCCAGCTCCATGGTCCTGCTGGACACAGGCCAGAGCAGGGAGAGGAGCTTCCCTGGGCTTTGGGGCAAAGATGCTTTCTTTCCCCAAACGAGAGAGCTGGAGTTAGTCCATCTCTGCTTTTGGGAAAGGCTGGTTAAAATGCAAAACCCCTTTTATGCTGATTACAAATTCCTCACTGATGAAGGCTTTTAAATTCAAAGCAAGCGTTATTAAGTCTCGCAGAAGCACAGTGGCCTGTCTTCATGCAAAACAATTTTCTCGGCTTGAACCTGAAAACAGACTCGACTCAGCTTTGGTCAACAGGACAGACAAAGCCGGTCGTGCTCTGACCTCACACACCAAATTTAATCCTGGAGTGATTTTTTTATGACTGGTTATAAATGCCACAAAACATGGCTTTATAATAGCGCCTGGGATAGGCTTTTAAAGCCAATGGGTAGCTCTGGAGCCTGGATAGGGTCAGGAGATATCAGAGCATTTATAAGCTGCTGGAGGGGGAAACTGGCATTAATTCTGAGCAGAGTTGGTGAATAATTTATCACAAGTAATTTATTGACTAAGTTTGTCTCTTTTCCCTGTCTGGGTGAAAAGAACCCCAGTGCAGAGCGCCAGCACAAGACTTAGGCACCACTTAAGTCCCAATTAAGCCCTTTGTGAATTGTCTGGGAACAGATCCCAATTTTCCCATATTTATTTGTTATTCAGAATTACACGCCAAACAGAGCCGACACATAATTCCTGCTCTGCAGCGTGTTTGCAAACAGTTCCCGGGGAGCACCCACTGCGAGGACTCCAGCCATTTCGAGGGGGCACGAGGGCTACTCAGGCCCCCATCCTTCCTTGCCTGGGATGGTGTAAATTTGTGGGCCCCCATTTCCTACATCAAGGACCCCCAAGCGCTCACCACTGCTGGGGGGTGTGAGGAGGGGGGGAGGCAAAGGGCGCTGGGGCTGCCATCCCCCTGCTCCGAGGTGCAACCGGAGCAATTTTCGCAGCCATTTATTGCCTTCCTAAAACCCACCCATTGGAACAGCCTTTTACAAAACCCACTATAAATATATTTATCACAAAATGCTCTCTGCTGTCAACAACCGCTAAACCTGCACATACATTTCACCGCCTATGAGCCGGCTGATGCCCTGGAACGGCATCAGGCATTTCAGCGGCTGCCTCTGAAGGAGGGATGCTGGATGGGACACGCTTGGGGACCGGCCTGAAAAAGTCCAGGGTGGCCAGGGCATGGCCGTGGGCTGGCACAGGAGGACGAAGGGCGATGCCCTGAGCTCCACGAACTCATGCGCATCAACGACCAAACCCTAAACTCAAAAGTCCCAGTGCAGAGCCTTATCGGCAGAGACCGTCTCCCTTCTGAAGGACAACTTTTGAACTCATCTAATTTTAATGTTTTTCCTGATGCACTCGCAGCAAGCAGCAGACAGCGCTCTGTGCTCGGCACCAGCTGTGATTCGCCTTCTTGTGCCTTTCCCCGGGCAGAGCTGCAGCTTTCGATGCAGAGCACAGGAGAGGGCATTTCTCCCAAGAACAACAATTTAATTTCCAGGAGAAGAACCAAAGTCACGGGTACCTCCCACACATGACGAGCACCAGTCCGTGCCGGGGGCCTCGCACCTCATCTTCAGTGGAGGGCAGCGAACACAATACAAGAGCAAGAAGGGAGGGTGGTGGCGAGTTTCTGTGTGGGAGGAGGGGATCACACGGGCCCTGGGCTGGCAGCTCTGCTCTTTAGAACACCAGCCACACCCCAACAGGAATGCTATCCCATAGGTAGCTTTTAGGACAGAAGGGAAGAGGCATTGGTGACCAGGGTCTACCCTGAAGGTGATTTAGGAGATACATCATCTGCCAGGAATAAAGAAAAGGAGAGAGCCCTGTGTTCAGGTTTCCCTGCATTTCAAGAGGTGCTGGTAGCATGGTGAAGTTCCCACCCTTTCAGGTACCCACTTGGAATGAGCTCTGGACCTTCCTAGCATCCCCCATCCCTGTCCTAGCTGGGATATTTAGGATCACGTCCCTAAACGGCAGTGATCAGCTACAGTGAGGAGCGGCGACAAACCCTCTGCTGCCGTGAGCCAGCGTGGCTCTTCGGAGCCGAAGGAACCGTGTCTGGTTAGAGCGGCTGAAGCTCTGCTCCGCGTTGGGAATCGAAGCCTCCACAGCATCTCCTTTGAAGCACTGAGCAGAGGGGCTGCTTCAGCTCCTCGGGGAGGTAATTATGCAGCTTAACATGCAGTGCTGTGGGGAAAAGTGATTTCCTGATGCTCCAACACCCCAGTGAGGTGGGATGGGTTTAGGTCGGGGTCCTGCCTAAGCCACCACCCCCTTCCCCTGCACCAGAGGGATTTTGCAGGCTCTGCGATGGGTGTTGGCACAGCTCAGCCCTGGCAGCTGATGCTGAGCTTCGTGTTTTACATTGCGGAAGATAAAGCTCCCACCCAAAGGAAGGGGTTTAAAATGGCTGAGGAGAAGAGACTTATCCCCAGATTTGGTCCTCAGCCCTGCTCTGCACAGCCACTTATGCCAGCACCAACTGGGTGCCAAACCAGCCCCCGCTGCCCACAGAGAGGACCCAGGGTGCTGGGGTAGCAGCGCTCAAGTGCTGGCTCTGCACTGGGGAGAGCAGAGCCAGCAGCGCCGGGAAAATCCATGTCCCCAGCAAAGAGGCTGGGCCAGCTGGAGCAGGATCCTCTGCCACCAGGAGCCGGGATGGGAGCTGGATGATGGTGCCCCATGTCCCAGGGACCGATGGACACCCACAAGAGGAGAAGGCCCGCGGCAGGGAGCAGCCAAAGCTCTGGGAAACTTGCACCAAGCCACATCCCATCACCCCACGGCTGCACCACCCTCGGGCTTTTAGAGGCAGAAATGAGACATTTGCTTCCCAGCCTCGCTACGAGCTCTGCCCGCATCCAGGCTGCGGGATCAGGGCTGCTCATCTTCAAAGAAACGGCAGGGGCTGGGTCCTGGCTCAGCACTGGCACAGCAGGGGAGAGACAGGCAGCATCCGTGCACGGCTTCTGAGCCCCCAGCCCTGGTAGATCGTGGCTTGAGGAACCAGATCCTCCCGGCCAGAGGTGATAGCAGCACCCACCTGCATCTTCCAGCACAAACCTCCCTGGGGACACTGCTCCAAGGGTCCTTTTCCCACCCTTCAGTGCCCAGCGCTGAGCACCCCCTCCTTCCCTCCGGGGTTCCACTGCCAGACTGGGACAAGCCCCGGGGGGGGGCAAAGGGCTTCACCCCCTCCTCACTCATAGGAGAGAGGGGCATTGCTGAGATCTCCCAAATCCATTTCTCAGGCTCTGGCAAGAAGCAAGAGGAGGTGGGGAGGGTCTGGTGCCTGTTTGAGCATCGGGGAAAGGCGAAAGCAGCCGGTGTCTCAGCCACACACGAAGCCATGGGGCCCCCCTCCAACCCAGAGCACCCTTCCCGGACTGTGGGTGCAAGGGTCCCTGCAGTGGGTCCCTGCTGGGTCCCTCCCTGCACACAGACCCCCGGGAGCCCTGGTGCCCGTCGCTCCCCAGGCTGGCAGGGCACAGCCACGCACCCCACGGCTGCGGGAGGGGGCGGCTGCTTTGCCCAGAGGTGCCAGCACGGAGATGGCGGGTGGGTGCGTGTCCCGTGTCGCTGCGTCGGGGAGGCACACGCATCGAGGAACAGGGTTAGGAAGGGTGGAGGTAAACTCAGAACCAGCACAGAAATCATTACCATGACACCAGGGCCCCAGGGCCGCTGCTCCCGGGGTTTGCTTTGCCATCACCTTTTGCTTGCCATCCCCTGGGCAGCCTGTCCTCTCCCTTGGGTGGGCTGAGCCGGGCAAAGGTGGGTTATGAAGGAGGGAGGAAGACCAAAGGACCAGGCTGCTTTATTTAACACAGCCTCTTTTCTGCACCCAACTTCACTCCTTTACTGTTTTCCACGGAGCTCAGGCACAGAGGGGTTAAGGCTTTGAAAGCTCTGCTCCTGGCTGGATCCCATCCTGCCGGCATCCCTGTGCAAGGCTGGATTTCAGTCTCAGCAGCCTCAACCCCAGTGCATCGCCACGGGGTTCGCCACCGTTCCCCCACGTTCCCATCGGCACCTGGGTGAGGATCGACTCGATCCCAGAGGAGTTTCCAGAACCGGGAATCCAGCTCCTGCCATCTGTGCTGAGGGAAACCTTCTTTCCCTCGGCTGCCTCACGCACCCCTTGCCCCCTCCTGGACCACGCACCGATGCTGTGGGTATTTCCTATTTTCATCAGCTTTTCTTTCTATTATTTTCAAATACACCATTTATCCTCCCTGCCAGCGACCAGCGAAAGCAAAGCTCTGGAAGAAAAGGGGAAAAAAACCAACCCCGAACAAACAAACTGCCAAGCAGCCAGCTCTGTGTTCCAGAGCCCCTGCACCCCAAAACCACAACTGACCAACAATACGATTAAGGGGGCCGGACCCCAACTTACCCTTGGACTCTCCTCCCGTCTCCCAGCGTCGCTGTCATCCGCCTGCCTGCTCCCCGCCACAGCTGCCCGCACATCTGGCTCGGGCAGAGCCCCCCTCGGCAGACAAAGGGCCGGGATTGCTTTGGACCTGCCAAAGCTGGGGTAGGGGGGGTGTCCGTCCTTGTCCCTTTGGGGGCGTGGGGGGGACAGGGACAGCAGGCCACCCCCTGCCACGCTGTCCCCACACTCGCCCTCACCGCCCGGTCTGGAGGCAGCAGGGAGAGACCTTCATCCTTCCCCCGCACGGCTCCTTTGCAGCCGCACACTCGCCGCTCCCTGCAAACGCTTCCCCCCTCCTCCTCCTCCTCCTCCTCCTCCTCCTCTTCTCTTCTCCCCTCCCTTTCCCAGTCCTCCTCCTCACTCGACTCTTGTCGCCACGACGTGCCACCCACCTGGATCAGCTCCCGCCGGCTGCGCGCTTAACTCCTGCGGCTCTGGCGAGCACCCGAGGGGCACCCCTGGCACCCCCAGCCCCTTGGGGTGATGCTTCTGAGGACCAGCTAGAAAAAGCTCCCGCAAAGACCGAGCTGGCTGCTCGCACCCCTCGGCATCCGCAGCGCATCCTACTCCCGCTGCAGCTGAGCCCGCTGCGGCACCAGGGTCCCCTCCCCTGGGCTGGGGGCACCGAGCCCAGGGGGGGTTTCTGCCACCGCGCTGCACGGCCCCACATGAGGAGGGAAGCGGGAGACTCGACGGGGTGGACCTGTGGCCCAAATCCCCTCCTTGCCCCACCGGTACCCAAAGGGCTTGCTTTGCCTTTGGAAAGATCTGGCTGCGTGTGGTCCCAGGAGTCCCTTGCACCTACCCCATCCCCAAGGTGACAGCGCAGGTGCCTCAGTGGGGTTTGCAGCACCTCGGTGTGCCCGGGTCCCCCAGCAAGACAGGCTGGTGGTGGCTCACCTGCCCTGGAAAGGGATGCTCAGAGGCTCCAAACATTGAAAAACACTGGGGAAAAGCTGCCTTCTGCTTTGCTACACCTCAGATGGAGAGATCTGGGGTCCTGGTTGCCCGTCACCCATCTTAGGAGGTGAGGAGTGGAGACCCCATCCACCTTCGCACCCAGTGCGACGCAGGGAGAAGCATCTCAGTCAGGCACAGCCCTGGGGCTCCGACAAAGGCAGGATTCGGGGTGGGTGCAGCAGAGCAGCCCCAGCTTTTGTTTGTTTTCCACCCTTCGCTCCCCAGAAATGCTTTTCCCAGCCCCATCCAGCGGCTGTCAGAGCCCTGTGGATGCCACACACTCCGGGAGTGACAGTGGCCATTGAATCCCGATTTCATGCTCAGGAGCTTGAGCCGAGCTGGGGGTCTGGCTCATTCCCAGAGCATTTGCCTGGGGCGGTGGGCTGGACCGCAGGGATGGAGAACAGACGCGCACACACGAGAGAGCCAGAGAGGCAGAAGAGGAGAGATTGGAGTGACCTGATTTAATTGGCAGGACTTCAATAACATAAAATCCCTGCCCATGTGCCCAAACCAAATGGGTGATGTTCTGGCATGTTGGCCCCCATTCAGCAAAGCATTTATGCAGATACTTAATGGGAACACATGCTTAATGTTAGCCTCACTTAAAGGCTTTGCAGCATAAAATGAGAGGCAAATAGGGGTCCCAGCTGGAAGGTCCCCTCACGGCTTTTCAAATAGCAAGGGGGGAAATGTGAGGCTTTACCCGAGTACTGGGGCATGCAGGGCTGTGCCCCTTCATTTTGCAAAAACCCAATAAGCATCCTATGAAAGCCACATCTTTCACGAGACTGTGGAGCTCCCAGTCAGCTGGAGAGGCCCTTCCAGATGGTCCTTGTGCCGATGCCCACATCCTGCTGCTGCTGCCAGGACCAAGGGGTATACTTAGAGGGAACAGGGGCTGGGGTTGCTTCTGGTTTGCAACCCCCCCGCCACGTGCTGTGGGGCTGGTAGGGCAAGCACCTCGCACCCTCCCTTCCCGCTGAACTCCAGGCCCGGGCTGGGCAGGCAGCCAGCCACACCAAGCCACTGCAAAGCATTCGGTGCCCATCCCCAGTGCTGCATCCTCGTGTGCCTGCAACACAGCACGCCCAGATCGCTGTGAGCAAGAGGCAAGAGCTGCCTCGCACCTTCCATGGTGCAGGAGGCATCTCCAGCCCACCCCAGGCTGTGCACAGAGCAGTCCCCTGCTCCCGAGGGCCCAGGTAATCACTCAGTACGTGATGGCAGCTCTTGACCTGTCTGGCCCAGGGCTCAGTCTCTTGGCTCAGCCACGCTACGCTCAGCTCAGCTCTGGGAGGAGCAGGGAAAGCTTTGCCTGCCCTGTTCGTGGGAGGATGCTTCTGCACTTCGCTGGGTCTCTCTGCAACACCCTGCAGCTCCTGGGGACTGCTTTCAGGGCACCCGTTGCCCCTAAACATGGATCTGGAGGAGATGGGGCGGCAGCAGCTCCCTCCCCAGCTGCCAGAGCATCATCGATCGGAGAAGCCGGCACTGCAGAGACCTCGCTCGGGTCTGGACTGACAAGCAAACTCCATAGAAACAGCTGAACCCAGATGAACTGCACAGGGCTTTCATCCAAGGCTTGGTGGAAGCTTGTACAGCACCATTAAGCCCAGGTCGTTTAATCACTTATTCCAACTCTTGGCGAGGGGGCGGTGGTTCAAAGGTGCTTGTTTGATCTTAAGACTGATTGAGTTCCTCCTCCTCTGCTGCAGACTCCCCGCATGGCCTCAGGTCCCTTACTCAACGACCCCCTTCCCATTTGCAGGATGGGGACACCAGCGCCACCTCACTCCTGGCGACACGGGACATTTACTGCCTCGCAGAGGGGAGGGATGCTGGCCCACGTTGGCAGCGTTCCCCCAACATGCCGTAGGTGCAGGAGGAGAAGCGTTTCTGTAAACACAGTTACAGTCAGCCTGAGCTGCCTCCACTGCAGAAGGAGACAGGCATTTCCCCCTGCTCCAGACACACTGCCGGGGAGGAGAAGCTGGCCTCGGGTGGCCTGGAGCCTGCTCTGTCTAACACCTTGCTCGTAAACAGGCTCCTCCCGTGCGCTAAGCCAGCTTGCTGCAGATGATGACTAATGCATGTCACTCTTAAGATGCTATCTTCAGGCAGATGAGTACAGCCCGATCCAGGTTTTAATTGTGTGGGATTTTAGCCGAGATGGCACTAATTTATTTTCTCTGCTGCTTCAGCAGTTCTCGTGCCTCTTCTGCACTTGGAGTCACCTGGAACGTATTCCCCTGGTGCAAAGGGTTAAAAACTTTTCTTGCTGGAGAAGCAGCTTGGAGTCTCAGGATGATTTTTTACCTACAACACTTGTAGGGTTGCAAGGAGCTTCATATCCCCCTCCTTATCCCTTAAGACACAACGTTAGCTCCTTGGGGAGCAGCGCTAAGGCAGTCTTGTAAGGAAGCAGTAGATTTGAAGGGCTAAGCTTGGGCAAGCCATGCTCAGCCCAGCCTTAGCTCCAACAGACCTGGATGAACAAGGGCCCTGGTGCCTCTGCTCCCCCCCCGCCCCAGATCAGCACAAACTTGCCAAGCTTCATTCATGGAGGACACTCCTTGCAAAGACTGTGCAAGCGTTTTGGGGCACAAAGCGTACAGCACTGCTCCTCTATACCTCCCATTCCAGCAAGGGGCAGATGCCACCAGAAACCCACATGAGAGCACCACACACCAGGTGCCTTTCCTCGCCATCTGTGCCTTCAGGGTCCAACATCACACCGCCCGACTTCCATTTTCCGTCCATAGGGGACAGAGAGCACACAAGACGCGATCAGGAACCCACCAGTGCAAAGAACAGCTAAAATAAAGCAAGAAGCATCACACTGACCATAGCTCCTTCCTCTGCCGTGGGGTTCCCCGCTGTTGCTGCAGCTCTGCCCACGCCGGCTTGTGCAGCAGCATCCCAGCATCAGGTCCCCACAGACCCTCACCACTGCAGCTCCCTGGGGGTCTCCACCTTCCTCGGAGGCCAGCCTGCTCCTGCACACCCAGGCACCAAAGCATCTCCCCCACTGCCTCTCAGGCACCTCTAAAGCCAGGGAGTGTTGCCTGGTTTTTTCCCCCAGCTGAAGCCCACCTGGTTGGGCTGCTCCCATCCCACCCCTCCAGCTCTCATGCCCTGCACCTGGAGCCCCTTGGAGGGCAGGAGGTGACGTCCCCAGTCCCTGGCGCACGATGGCAGGGTTGTTTTAGTTAGGATCCATTCCCAGCAGCAGTTTCCTCCTCTTCTTCTTCCCAGGCATCGGCAGAGCCAAGCCTGACTCTGGTACCTCCCAGTGGGGATGGAAGCTGCTGGGCAATCAGTACCCACACCTCCCAGAGACTCCTGTCAGCATTATTCATATATGGGAATTGTTTTTGGTGTCACGGTTATTATTATTCTGTAATGATTTAAGGACACAACAGCAGCTCCCTCAGGCAGCGTGATGGAGTCATAAACCCCGGAGGTGTTTGGAAAAGCCGCCTGCAGCCCTTTCTCCGGAGCCAAAGAGGAGACACCCCTTCCCCTCCTGCATCTCTCCTGTGCAGAATAAACCAAATCACATCCTAGCAGCAGGCAATAAGTTTTCGCAGGCCTATTGCTGGTGCAGGACAGAGCCATAACTCAGGCAGGCTCCGGCTGCTCCTGAGTTACGGCATCTCTGCTGCCCGTCGCAGGGCAGCTATACGTCACCTTTGGTGCCCAGGGCTCTCCTGTTGCACGTTGCTGGAAGCAGGGCTCAATAAGCCTTCTTCCTTCGGCAGCAATGCCAAGAAAAACCAGCTGGGTAGAACACAAACCGGTTAGCACAGCCCCAGCCCCAAAGCTCCCCTGATCTGCCTTAGAAAAAGAGATTTTCAGGGATATGTTATGCGTTTCCCTCCTACTCCCTCTTTCCCTCTCTCTGCTGCGAAGGTAAACACCGACCTCGCTTACCCTGTGCTTCCTCCAGCCTTGATCCGGATCCGTGACTCCTCCGCGGAGCAGCACAGAGCCCGGGGGCTGCAGCTGCAAACCCAGGGGGAGGTTTTGCAGAGTGTGGGGCCCCCGAGCAGGCTGTGACACAGGCTTTGCACCTAGGACAAACGTTTGAATAATTGCTATTTTGGAGGAGTGACGTATATTCAGAGGTTAGGAGGCAGGAGTCTTGGGGAGGCTTCGCATCGTCTGAAGCTGTCGTGTACTGACACCAAGCTTTTTCAGGGTTATCAGTTAATACTCACTCCCACTGTAGGTATCAGGCACTATTAACGTGCTATTATTATGATGTTCAGTTCATAATAATATTTTTATATGTTTTTATAGCGTCTTCTAGTACTTGTTTTGGGATCATTTCCAAACCCCTCAAGACCAGCCCGTGCATGTTAAACACTGCCCAGATTCTCCCGTCCCCTCCCGAAAAGGGGGAGCAAAGATGCAGCTGGCGAGGTGACAAGCCCAGGCCCATGGAAGCAGTCAGTGTTGGGGTGCTGGCTCTGGGGTACAAAGCCCTGCCCTGCTCAGCCGCGGAGCTCGCACCAGAGCTAGGGAAACGAGGCACAGCGAGATTAAGGGCCAAATCGATGAAGCCATTTAAGCATCCACTTCAGGGCCCCCATTGATTTCAGTATCTAAATATATCTGGAGCTCCGGGTCTCTACGGCCAAGCCAAGGTCACACCAGTCTGTAGCAGCGAAGGGATTTGGACTCGGGACTCCTTCCCAAGTCGGAGGCGAGTGTCCTGGATTACAGGGCTGCCCTCCCCGCCCCCAGGAGCTAATTTCAAGCTGATTAAAGAACGCTCGCCCCCAGCCTCACACCACCTTTAAGAGATTGATACCCAACCCCATCTTTTCACACAGACAGGAGCGTGGAGCCCTGCTTTAACCCTGCTGATGCCATTTCTGATCAAAGCAACATCCCCGACGTGCCGTGCATCGGTCGCTCGCTTGGCCACTGCGGCAGCGATGGGGGGACGGCGCCGCTCCGGTGCTGCCGCACAAGCCGCCTTGGGTGGGAAGGGGAAATGTTCTTCTGGTTACTTTATTTCTCTGCTTTGGGGCTGGTTTACAGCTACCATAAAAGCTGATAATAAATCAGGGGTGATACTATAAAATGCAGGAACAACCATAGTTAGAGCCCAAAAGAGACTGCCTCCCTCTGCCAGCCCCAGAAACGCAGGAGGAGCAGCTCGCTTTATCCTTCCCCCTCCCCGTTGTCTTTACAGCCACTCTGGGAAGCAAGTTACAGGGGTGAAGCGAACCTGATGGAGTCCCCCATTATATGAACACGCCGGCAAGGCGTGCTGAATAATGTGGCCTTTTTTTTATGGAATGCGCTTTGCATTGCAGAAATTTTATATTACTCTCTCTTCTTCTCTCTCTTCCTGTCTTCGCCCCCACCCGCTCTCAAATTTACAGGCAGGAGATTGGTCCAGGGGGAAATAAACTTCCTAAAGAGCGCAGCGTTCGCTGATAAAAAAAGGAAAAAACAGTGAAGAAAATGGTAACGATGCCTCATGTGTTACGTGCTGCTTTAAGAGTCAAATTTGTTTCTTTTATTGCCAGACAAAAATGTAATTAAAAGGCTGCAGCGTCAGCCAGTTGCAACTGAACTTGTTGCATTTGTTAGCAGACAGGACCATTAACACCTTTTGTGTCTGGGTCTTTTAATCTCCGAGGACCAGTTATCTCTTCCACTGCCTCCTCGCAGATGTATAACCCGGGTGAATGGTGCCGCATGGGCTTCAGGGCACTGCTTCATCCCCGTCTTCTGGGCTGAAAAATCAACCATGTGCTTTTGTTTTGTTTCCCCAATATTCTGCAGGGATATAAAAGTGGCGATCCCAAGGGCAAACCGCCTGCCCCTTCCCCAACCCTGGGCTCCCACCTCATGCAAGAGACCTCGGGGACCTCGCTTGGGGACATCAGCCCCGACCTGGCGACAAATCACACCCAGAGGAGAGAATCCCTGCAGAAACCTCAGGGGATGAGCAAGAGGGAAGAAGAAAAGCGATGGCCTGGGCGGGAGGGCTCGTGCGGGACCAGCGTGTCGGTGTCCCCCATCGGCAATGGGGCACCTGCTGAACCCGTGTCCCGCTGCCTCCCCCCATCCTCCAGCACCCTCCACCCCAGCTCAGCCCAGTGGTGACCAAGAGGGGCAAGAAAGCCATAGGGGCACCCAGGCCAGGCAGGGGACCACGGGACGTCACCGTCACAGGGGACCCCCTGCCCCTGGGTGCGTTTGGATGCTCTTTGCCTCAGAGATGCTGCTCGGAGAGATTTTCGGCGAGGCCGAGCGAGTGCCGGCCTATTTGTGTTTGTCAGCGTTGCCATGACAATGCGAGCCACCTTCTGTCCCCTGGTGCGCGCACACGCACACGCGCAGGCACGCCGCCGCCGCGGGGACGCGCGCACCCGGGCAGCGCACGCGTGCGCACGCGTGCCGTCACCTGCGCGGGCGTGTGCTCGTGCCCTCGCGTGCCTGCATCCACACGCACGGGCACGCACGCACGTGAACACGCGGGGGGTGGTGGTGGGGAAACACACGCCCGCACACGAGTGCACACACACGTGGGGCTTTTCGCCCTCGCCCTTTGCCTCCCCTTGGCACCCCAGGGCAGGCTCCGCGGGCCTCCGGGCTTCGCTCGCTCCCGACAAGCACCGGCAGCAGGCGGCTGCCAGTGGCCGCGCCGGCGGCTGAACGCTGAGAAAATACAACTACAGCGGCGAAGGCTGCGGTTACGAGACGTGGCGTTTATTTGCTCCTCGGCCTGTTCACGCACACCCTCTCCGTCGCCGCTATTTGAACGCTCACCGGGGCCATCACTGCCCCAGGTCACCAGAGAATGGCTCATTACTGGCATTTAAAAAAAAAAACAAAAAAAAGTAAAAATCATCCTTTTTTTTCCACCCAGCACAGGTTCTAGCAAAGGAAGTGGTTATTTGGGTGAGCTCTGGCTAGTGTCGTGGCTGGGACCAGTGGGCTGGGGTGGGTGACGTGTGGTAGGGGATGAACATTCGGCCCCTGTGATTTTCTGCTGTAAGAGCCGAGGCAGGAGAGAGGAGTGGGGCAGCGGTGCTGAGCCGAGGGACACGGGAGGAGCTGGGGGTGCCTCCGAACAGCCCAGCGTGGGTGGGGATGTTAAACCTGGGTGATGCTGGGCGCCGGGGCTGGAAATCCCATCGCCTGTGCCCTCGTAGGCAGGACCCCTGGCAAAGCTGGCACTGGCCACCTTGCCAGCACTCGCTGGGCACCCCACCTTGCCGTATGGTGGCCCCACAGCGCTGCCTCCTTCACCGAAACGGATCCCTCATCAGCCATCATCCTGGGCTCCAGCCAGGGCTCCCCAGCATCCCTAATCCCACCAGCCTCTCCCTCCCAGCTCTTCCCTGGCCTATTATCAGAGGCTTGCCGGGGATGCCGTCCCTTCTGCACCGCCTTGTCCCCCAAAGAGCCGGCAGGCAAGCACAGGGCTTGCTTCCCGTCTCGGTTTTTTTTTTTTTTTTTAATTGGAATCTCTGCTGAATCTGCTAATTAAGTTCTTTGCCTGCAACTAATATTGTGCTGCTAATTCCTCCCCAGAATGATTCCTCCAGCAGTCATAGAGGTTATGTTCACTGGCATCCTTCCACAGCTCCTTTATAAAAAAAAAGAAGAGCCCTTTTTAATCACTGCCAATGACTCATCTATGAGCAGCCCTCGTCCTCGTCCTCATCCTCGCCACGGCCGCGGTGTGCGAGGCAGCAGCGTGGGCAGGTGGTGAGCCCTGCCTGCCTTGCCAGCTCCTGCAGCACCCTGGGGGATGAGTCCTTGCAGGATGGGGCCGCCCGGCACGGCCAGGCGAGCAGGCACCTGGCAGCACAGCCAAAAGCCACCACATCGTCCCTTCTCCCCGCTGCAGCAGCCCATGCTCATCCCCTTTCCACCTAGTTTGCTGCCTGCAGGTACTCAGGGCGAAGTTTAAGCCTCAACTGCTTTGCAAAGTCCTGCTCAAGAGCCTGGGCTGCTTCGTGAGCAGGATTTGGCCTGTGGAACCCCATTAGTGCGGTGCCAGTGGGGCTCAGCTCCCCGCACCAGTGCTCTGCATCCTCCCAGGGGCACCGGGCTGTGATCTGATCCAAAAGGCTGCTTGCTCACGCGCAGCATGAAAATTCAAGAGCCCTTTGATATTTTTTCCTCTCTCCCTGTTTCTCCTGCTTTCTATTTTTATAAATAATACCTGGTCTCAAACCTAACAGAATACCAAGCGTGCAATTAAATCCCTGAGCGCCAGCGCTGCCTTTGAGGAGGCCTTCGAAGCATCTCTTCCCGGAGGCGGCGATGCCACAGCCAAGCCGCAGATGGCTCAGACCCTCACGGAGGAGCAGGAGCGCTTAGCAGGGCCTGACCCTGCCTCGGCTGCCTCCAGAGCCCAGGCACAGCCCTGGATAGCCTCGCCGGCGACAGGATTGGACCCATGCATCACCTCTGAGCTGCACCCCAGCTCCCCCAGGGCCAGGGCTCACCCCCCTAATTTCTTTGATCTCAATTCCCATTAATGCCAGCCAACTGGGGGGGGAAGCAATCGCTCTCCCTGCCTGTTGTGAGCTGGCTTAAGCGCTGCATGGCTGGAAGGCAAAACCCGTCAGAATTAAGAGGATGGAGTGGGGAGAATAATGCACATTCTGCATGTGCAAAGCAGCGAGGGAAAACTTGGGACCTGGGGTTTATTTTTGGTGCACTAAAACATATTCATGCTGCTTTGATCTATCTCCGGTGCTGATATCTAGCCAAGTCGGGCAAAACGAGCCCTTTGCTCCCACTCTGCTCCCGGCTGCTGGTGATGGAGGCAGCTGAGTTGAGCATGAGGCAGGGCATGGGGTGCTGGTGACAGTCACAGCTGCTTTAGAGCCACCCCAGGGCTGCTCTAGTGCCATCAGCCTCGGGCATGGCAGTGCCCAGCCCTAGAAAACAGGGACAAAACCCAATGGCAGCGTGAGGTGGACACGGAGCCAGGGCTGAGCCAGGGAATTGGGTGGGATTGCAGCCCTGTGAAGCAGATGGGAGCTGGGGGAAATGCTCCCTGCTGGAGCTCCAGCAGCTCCCAGGCACTGGCAGGCAGCTCAGGAGGAGGAGGAGGAGGGCTGCGGGGTTGCCATGACAATCAAGCATCTACAAATTCTCGGATTATTTATCTTCACTTTTGTTTTGGCTGAGTGAGAGTAAGTCTTGCTTCTGGGCTAAGGGCTATCAGCAGGCTGCGGGCACAAAGGGAAATGAGTGTGGGAGCTCAGTCCATCGCTCTGTAGCACGGGAATGCACATCATAGAAGATAAGGCATAAAATGAAAGGCATGCCTGCAAGTCACCTGCTTAGCTCCAAAAAGGAGACCTTTACCCAAAAAAAAGAGTTCCCAAGTATGAACTCTAACAAAAAAATATCGAGTTTTGGCTGTTTTATTTGCCATTTGCCTCCTCAGATACCCTGTAGCCCCGCATCTCCCACAGATCTACAATTACCTGGCACTACGAGGACACGTTGTTAAATCTGGCACATGCAATACAGGTCTGGTCTTCTTTAATGAGTTAGTTCTGCGGTCTGGATAGATTTGGATTGGGCCCTAGATTTGCCTGTGGGGCCTGAATTGCTGCTGGATGGCTGTCTGCTAGGAACGCTTTCCAAAGCAATTTCCCAAATTCAAGAGGGGTGATTGAATGCTACTCTGATTTATGGTATTTCACGCCACCTCCCTCGCTCCCTCGCTGGAGCACCAGAGCATCGCACACGCTTTGAGCCGTATCCAGCTGCAAGTTCCTTCGCAAAGGCTCAGCCCGCGTCCTCCCTCCCCGGGGCTCAGCCCACCGCAGCCGGGCTGATGGCGCTTGCAGAAATTAAAGATACTTGATGCGGAGCCCGAGCTCATTCCAGATGTCTCTCTGCAAATCTGCTGTCACTCAGGCTACGGAAAACAAGGGGACCGTGGGGAGGATTGGAGTTGCTGGTAACTGGGAACTTCTCAGCGAGGTGTAAAACAGAACGAGTGTCACTTCCAGAGCTGGGAGACCCGAGCGTTTACCAGCCCGTGTCACCTGCTGTCAGCTTCCAGCCTTCTCCCCTTTTATAGGAGCCACCGCCGTAATTGCTCCTAACTTTAATATCCGATTCTTTTTGATGCCTTCAGTGTCACTGTTATGTAAATCCCAGTGTGAGGATGCTGTATATTTTATGGATCGTGTGTTTGCTGACGTCCCCGAGTGTGCGTGCAGCTGAAGGGGTACCTTTGATTGTCAGATCAAAGAATCACGAGAAACGTTAAGGACAATATGAGAAAAAAAAAAAAAAGAACCACTCAAGGAAATCAGGAGCCTGTGGTTAAATTGATTTGATTTGATTTTGCCAATAGAGGTCAGTATGAAGTATTAAGGCTCCTGAAATCGTACAAAGAAATCCCATTACTCAAAGAACAGACAGGCTATTTTCAGAGGGGAAAAAGAGGGGAGGGAGCGAGCGAGGGAAAGGCGGCCACAGCCAAGGAGCTCAAGGTGGTTTAGGAGGAGCTCTTGTACTTACAAATGGAAATGTTCTGAGTACAAACTCAGAGCTGGGAGCCAGAGCAGCGCTTTGCTCAAAGGGGCCCTGTATCTCCTGCAAGTTGGCTCACGGTCAGACCATCACCCATCTCACCAGACCATGAGGAGTCAAGAAAGGGCTGTGGCAATGCCTTCCTTCTCCCCAGAGCTTCCCAGGGGCGAGAAGAAGAGGAGAGCTGGGGTTTGGGTGCAGATGGTTACGGGGAAAGGGAGGAGAAGACATTTGGACGCAAACCCCCTTCCTCAGCTCTTGGACACAAGTTCTCCTGCTTTGACCTCATCTCCAAAGGGCTTCGCTGCCCTTCTTTTACTGCTTCGAGCAGCTTTTGTTTTCCTGGGTGTTCCCGGGCGAGCTGTGCTGCTCCAGATGGTGACCCGCTCAGCTATTCCAAGCCATCAGCTCGGCTGGACTTCCCCTGCCCGGGGCTGACAGCCCGCCGGGGTCTCTGCTCGAAAGGAAAGCAGCTGCACTCAGAGCCCGTCTACAAGAGGCGCTGGGGTGGGGGGCGGCTGGCAGATGGGCACCTCGGGTTTTTTTTCCACTGGTGCGGCTCTGACAGTGAAGCCTCTGTAAAAGTGCAATGCAGAGGAATAAATTAAGCTGACAGAGCTTCCCCTCAAGCAGCAACCCCATCCCTTATCAACAGATGCCTCGAGATGGCCAAGGAGCATCTGCAGGGTCTGGGCTGCCCGGTGCTGGGGCATGCACTGGAGCAAGGTTGCCAGCTGGAGCTGTCACCCACGGGTAGGAGGAGGAATGAGGACTTCCCTTGCTAAGGATGGGTATGAGCTGATGATGCTGGAGGAGCCGTAGATGAGGAACACCTTCCTAGGATCACAGAATGGCTTGGGTTGGAAGGGACCTCATCTAGTCCAGCCCCCTGCAACGAGCAGGGACATCTTCAGCTAGACCTTGTCCAAGAGCTGGTGTTTCATAGAAAGCTCTACTCTCCAAGCTGACAGCAGTGTCAACGCTCCCACAGCTTAAAAAATGTGAGAAGTGTGGGATTTGGCTAAACGACTGCAAGATGGAAGCAACCTTTAGAAAGCACTTCTTGGGAGGGGAGGAGGGGACGGGAGGTTTTCCAAGAAACGCCCGTGTGGGGAGGACAATGACAAACGAGGTGAATTTGAAGGCTGCGGAGAAAAATTGGCAGAGTGTTGAAAGTTTGCTGCCAGGTCTGGGGGAGCTTTAAATGACATTTAATTAGCGGCATTCAGGTGGTCACAATACTGTTGAGGCACAGTGGCAGCAACAAGACAGTACTGCAGTTCCTGGCATTTGTTAATTAAAGCCACTCCTGACAGAGACTAATGACTTTTTAATGAATCTGTTGTCTTAATGTCTTATTAAGTTTTGACTTTCCCTTTCTAACCCCTTTGAGATCCTCTGCCCAATCTCTCTCCCGCTGCCAACTGTTTTCCTGGGAGCACTGGCATCTGAAGGAAGGGACTGAGGTTTCTCTGGGAGGCGTGAGGATGGCTCCCCTCCCTTCTGTGACGGGCCAGATCCAGCTGAAAGGAGCAGAGGGATGGCACAGCTCCTGCCTGCAGGTGACAGAGCCCCAGTCTCCTTAAAAAAAAGGGGAACACGTGGATTACGGTGGAGAAACACTGGCTGAGAGGAGTTGGAGCCACCACAGCCCCCCATCTCGGTGAGGTGCCGCTGCTGGCAATGCCACGCTTGCCCCTCATCTCTGCTTCCCCCAGCCCTGCGGGAGCCCCTCTGCCTCTTCCTCTCCTGCTTTGCTGGTGGAGATGGCAGGATGAAGGACAAGGCTGGAGAAAAAGCACCTTCCTGGGATCAAGAAGGATGCAGAGCAGAGGAACCTAACCCAAATGAATCCATTAATCCATATCATAAAAAGCAGCAAATGTCTCCCTGGGAACGTACCTGCCCTTTGGAGAAGGGCTGCAAGAGCACGTGTTGACACAGCCCCTGCTGCAGAGTTACATGTGGGTGGAACGGCTGCACTTACACATGGGGGGGAAGTTTGAGACTCATGCACAGCCCCTTCCCAGAGAGGCAGGGAGGACAAAGGTGGCCCCAGGGTGTCAGAGATCGCTGTTGGAGATCAACCCCAGCCTCTACTGCTGAAGCTCAGTCTGAATGGCTGCAGGGGAGTCACATTCAGCCAACTCTCCTCATTATACCAGTCCTGCGGACCAGGAGATAGGTAGGCAATTGAGCCCCTAATTCTCCTTAATTTGGGACACACATGTGCATGAAGACATGGCCCTGCAGAGGGGAACCACGCACATCCATAACGTAACCGTACGCTCCAGAACCACACCACGAGCTGTCTCCAGCACCCGGGCGTGCACACACCCACACCAGGGGGACGAACCTGACTGCACACGCGTGAACACGTGTGTGCAGACTCGACTGCGCAGGCAGCAGGCCCACAGGAGCACACGTGCACACCGATGCACTCTGCCCAGGTGAGCATACACACACACACACACACACACACACAGAGCGTCCTGGCGCTCTGAGCCCCGAGACACAATTAAGCAGAATTTTTAGTGGTGAGATGCTGTACGAGTGTTGCCAGAGAGCAGAAAAGCCACTAAGCCCAGGTATCTGTCAACAGGCCAGCAGGCTCAATACAACAGGCGTTAGCCCTTAGCAGAGCTCCGCAGAGCGCTTGGCATTTAATCCCCCTTTCCCGAGCCTCTGCTCAAGGACACGCATGCTTGGACATGCTCAGACACCCTCACACAATCGCACACTCACGCTCGTCCAGACCCCCTTGCTCAGCAGCACGTTTGCACGGGGACGAAGCACGCACGTCCCGTGGCTCCAGCTGCACCACCGTGCGATCGTGGCTTGCGTCACCTGCTGCGATGCCGCACGGACACGCATCGGTCACGCGTGTTTTATGACCTGGCTGAGCATATGGATTCCAGCACCGTCAGGGACACTTCTGGGTGCTCAGGGACTCACCCACCCACCCTGGGCTCCAAGGAGCCTGCAGAGGATCCCACCCAAGGATGGGCATGTCCCTTAACTCCTGCCCTGTCCCACTCCCTTACACTGAAACACGGGCAGCGCTTGCTCCTCCGTCTCAAGTCTCTGTCCCCAAATGTGGCCAAATACCGAAGGATCCAAGGCTCAGAGCCGAGCAGGATGGCAGGGGAAGGGCAACGCTGCTGTCTCTAAGGCAGCCTCCCCGCCAGCCATGGGAAAAAGCATTAGCTGGGGCCTTATCTCTCAGAGCCACCATCCCCGCTGCCGGCGCTGCCAAGGGATTTAGCTCCGGCAGCCTCTGCTAATCTGGGCGGCTGGAGGGAGGCACAGGGCTCTGCTCTTCGCCGCCTTGAGCCTGGGCTGGAGCAAAAGCATCTTACTCTGTCCTCAGCGTTGCTGCAAAACCGCCTGCAAAGGAGGAGTTAACTGCAAAGCCTTTTTACAAGAAATCTCTGGACAGGTAATTGAGGACAGAGCCACCCCACGCATTTCAAACCCTCTCTGCTCCATGGCCAGCTGCTCTCCACGGGTGCCACTACCTTAATTGAGAAGGAAATGTTTAGTGGAGTGGATTGAATCGGAGGAAGGAGAGAGGGAGAGAGAAAATGCAGAGGGGACACGGAACAAAGGTACACACTGGAGAAAAAAAGGGCTCTGAAAATGGAGAGAGTGCAATGGGGAGAGCAAGGACTTCTGCTAGTCTAAGGCCCAAGAAATAGATGCAAATGGTTCCTTATGTGGGGAAACCAGCTGCCTCATGGTTGAAGCACTGGGCAGGATTCACTCAGTCTTGACTCAGCTCCTGGCTCTACCACTGATTTCCTGACGTGACTTTGGACAAAGGCACTCTTGGAACCAGGTATTTAACGGGTTTTCCCCAAAAGCCGAGTGCAAAATATAGCAGGATCCTAATTGCACTCATTTGTCAGGCTTCGCTCTAGCTAAACAGATTCCCAAATGCTCTGGGTAGGAGCCCACGTCCCACTGACTGTGAGGCTGACGCTCTTCTGACAGTCCCCGGTGTTGACATCCTTAGGAAGAGCAGCAGGCAGAATACGTTTCAAAGAGAGCACAAAATCACAAAAATAGATCCAATTTCTACATCTATATTTAACACTCTGTGTTCTCCTTGGAATGGACTCAGGCTACGGCAATTAACTAATGATGAGGATGATTAAAGATTGCTCTTGCGCTTTACATTTATAGCATCTCTCCCACTTCTTTTCTGAATAATAATTCCTTTCCTGTGCAATACCAGCAGAACATTCCCAGGAAACCAAGAGGTAAAAGGCAAGGTAAATTAGAAAAGTGACCTGCTAAATGGATCAGGGAAACAAATAAATCTGATGTTTACCTGTCCCCAAACCAGGATGAGAAGATCAGTCCCAGACAGGATTTCCCCACAGCTCTCAGGCGAGAGCCAACAGCTCCAGCACGGGCTGTGCAAGCACAGAAGTGTCTCTACCTGCTAATGGAACTTGAATAACAAACAACTGGGACTGCTCGTGGGGATGCATTCAGGCTCCATCCTCAAGAACGTGGGGCTTGCTCTGGGCAGTACTGGCTTTATGAGATCTCTTTGCTGGCAGAAAGCACCGATTTCCCATGCAAAGATGCCATTTCATTGCTGTAAGGGTAGCATGGAAGAAAGAAGGAGAACAATAAAAAATCACCAGAATAAAAATAGCTATGAGATAAATAGGAGGAGGGAATCAGGCTAGCTATCGAAGCCACACTTCTCTACCCAGCTTGAAGGGCAGGGGAGTGAGCAGCCGTGGCTCGCGGGGCGGCTGGAAGGCGTGTGAGTGACCGCTGCTTCTGCGATCTGCTGCTCTGCTGGACCCCTGCCCGCCCCAGCCTATTCAGCATCACTTCAGCAGTGAGAAATATTGCTCGTCTCCCTGAGAGCGAAAACAAACGGAGCATGAAATAAAAAAAAAAATCAACTAAAATAATTACAGGTTACAACAAATCAATTGGAACCGTGTAAATAGCCTTCAGGCAGGCGTAAGACGCAATGTTCCTTGCTCAACATGCTCGGCGCTCGCTCGCTTCCCTGGATGCCTCGACAGCTGCCACGGCTCGGTGCTGGGATGGACCGGTGGTGAGGGTCATCCCGCCAGTGCTCTGCCCTCCCGTGCTGGAGCGGTGAGCGGGAGCTGGGACAAAAGGACCCAGTGGATGAACCCTGAGCTGTGCAGGCTGGAGGATATCAGCCCATTGTGAGCATGAGCTGTCTGTGGTGGAGAGCGCTCCTTGTGAGGGATCCCAGCTGGGTTTGCACCGATCCTGCTAAAGCCCCGGTGCAAATTCCTCTAGAAAGCAAACGCTGAAACCTGTCATTGCTAGAGGCCAAGGCTGCAGCTTCAGGTGTCAGCATGAAGCAGCTGGGGAAGGTTGGAGGGGAGGGTCTGATGTTTGCTCCTGTACAGTCCTGGGATGCAGATGAGGGGCCCTGGGTGCAGATTTTGGGCAGCAGCCTGCGGGACGCTGAGGAGCTCAAAGGATGCCCTACCACGCATTCATAAGCTTCTCGTAGCACAGGCTGTCCTTAGGTATTCAGGCAGTTAATTCTTAGAGACACACTCCTTGAAAGGAGAGGGCAAAACCGTCGTAGCAGTGAAAATTTTATGGCTTGCAAGCCTCGTTACAGAACATTTTGAAGAAACAAGACAGGAACAATTTTCTAGGGTATTTCTTTTGCAACCAGAAACCCCGATGAATATCAGTGCTGTGCGTTAGCTGCCAGCAGCATCCAGGTGCCCCGCTGCCCTGCTGCGCTGCAGCAGCCGTGGAGGTGGATCTGATGGGGGTTCTGGTTGAGTGTATGGTGCTGTAGACCCATCCAGGGCAGGTTTCTGGAGCAGGAACATAGACAAGGGCACAGTCTGGTCTTCCCCTTGCAGTGACCACTGCCTGGACTACTGTTTTGCTGTGGGTCATCCATGGCTTGGTCTATGCTAAATAACCTGGCAGGTAGGGCTTATCAGGACCATCTCAGGTCCATCTCACTCTGCCTTTCACAGGATTGTCCCACCTTCCACAGCTCCTGGCTGTCATCACCCTGGCGAGTCACTCATGTGAGATGTGGGGTGGCAGCTCCTCCTTGAGCCCTATGCCTCTGGTGAGACTGAGCTGCTCGATTCCCCTCAACCCTTGGGAAACTTGGGCACAACTACTGCGTGTCTGTGAGGTCCCACCAGAGTTGGGACCCCCTGTCATGGTCCTGCATGTCCCCTGTGGAGAAGCAGCTGGGCACTGCTCCGTGGATGCCCTTTCTGCAGTGGTGGGACCTCCTTGATCGCTCAGTGTCCCCAACACTCTGCAGCTGATCTATGGCCACTGGAGACTCCTTCCCGCTGATCGATCTCCTGCAGCTCCTGTGTATGCTTAACCAGATGCTAATTTAATGCTGCGGTCAACTGGCAGTGTATGAGGATTAATGAGAGCTAATTCTGCAGAGCGCTGCTTGTGAGGAGACAACCCTGCGCGTGCAATGCTGCTCCGGGGTGTCCAGGAATCTCAGGACTGGTGGATGGGGCCCATGAGGCTGCTCGCCTTCCCTCCGCTCCTCTCCACGCAGGGTGTTCAGGGAGATGCTCCAGTTCAGTCACAAATCGTAAGTGCAGATGCAGGAATTTCATGGCTGGTGGTGCTGGAGCACAGGCCGGGTGACTGCAACAGCCTCTGTGGGCTGGACTGTCACGGGCACCATATTGGATTTGTTAGGGCAAGGCTGGAACTGAGTAAACACCTCCTAGAAAATAATTTTCTGGACAAACCTTGGCTTGAAACTTGCTTGTGAGCAGCTTATGAGTTTCCTGGCCAGATCTTCTTTTAAAAATCAATCGTGGAATAACTTCTGCACCAGCTGCTGAAACCGTGGCTAATGCATGAGCAGTAGACAGATTTTCAGTGTGAGTTGCCTCGGTGAGCTCTGGATCAGTTATTCCTCCTGTGACTGCTCCCCAGTGGGATGGGTTTTGAATGCTTGTGGTACCAAGCTCTTTCTGGAAATATCTCTAAAGCTTGCTTTGAATTTGGCTGTTTGCTCAAACACATGTGCCAAGAAATTCGTTAGTAAACTATTAATGGAAAAGAACACAAAGTCTGAGCGCTCGTCAAGGAACTCACAAAGGAGACACTTGGCAGTTGGCTGCTTTCATCAAGATTGACGTCCAACACCTGAGAAGTGTTGGAAATTCAAGACAATGAGCACCTGTGTGAGAGCTGCTCTGCAAATAAAACTGCTGAACAGGAGGGGCTGCTTCCCCTTGGTGCTGCTGCCGCTGGACCTGCTCTGCCTTGAGACAGCACTGGTGATGTGTTGGGGTGGTGTGTCCCTCCTCCTGACTGTGCCATAGCTGATGGGAAAGCCTTGGTGCCAGCTGAGGTGGCCGTGGCTGCAAGCAGAAACTCTTGGTGTCGCTTGCACCCAGCTCCTGCAGAAGACTGAGGATGGGAGGTGTGGTGGTGATCCTGGGCTGCCCCCTGGGCATGTGTGATAAGGTAAGGAAGGAAAGATTTTGGGTGGGAGGAAGGGGTGCAGTGTCTTTGCCCGTGCACAGGCAGGAGCTTTTGGGAAGGAGCAGCTCCCAAAGCATTTATCTCACTGGTGAACAGGTTGTGGTGAGTGGCTGGATTTGGGGGGGCACAGCGGCCATCAGGTACTGATGAAATGGCTTAATCTGCTGTATCCTCCCCAAAATGGAAGTGCTGACTGGCAGAGTTTGGTGTCATCAGCTCTGGCTTTGAGAGACTCCTAAGGAAGGTGAAGCAATGAGTAGATTGTCATCCTGGTGGTTAAAAACAGCCCGTAAATCGGTGCCTGCCTGGCAGTCGCTTAGTGCAGCTGGGTTTTCCTCTGTGTCTCTGTAGTAGGTAGCTCTGGTTTCCTCAGCTCTCCCTGATCACTCAGTTGGAGCTTGTGGCTGACTGTGTGGGATGTCCTTGGTGGAGAAGGGAAGGACTGTACAGTCAGTTCTAGCTGAGAAATGTCACCCCCAGTGCCTGGAGATGTATATTCATCCTTTCCTGGAAGGAATAATGCAGAGCAGGGAGGGAGACACTCAATGGGTGACATGCAAGTGTTACTGAAGAAGTTGTAAATAATATTCCACGCTTGAATCCCTTCGCAGTGCGAGGTGTCGGCTTTGTTGTCTGCGTTCATGCTATATAAATATTTATGGCTCCTAATGCAGAGGTTTGTCACATGTAATGACGTGAAGCTAACGTGATGTTGTCTATAGGTGACATGCTGCACCAAAGGAAAGCAGCTAATGTTCTCCTCAGCTCCTGAGGAGAGTGCATTAGCAATGCTTTACATGTAGCTGGAGGACCAGGGAACTGTGTGTGGAAGAGTGATTTCCTCCCCAACCTGATACTTGAAGATAAGGAAGGCGAAGCTTAGAAAATTAGTTTAGCCTTTCCGATGGCTCTAAGATGGGAGTTGATGTGAAATCCCCCCCCCACGAGCATCCCTTGCTGCAGAACCAGGGCAGCAGCAGCGGTGAGCGTGTCTGTCCTGCGAGTGGGAGGGAGACGGGCACCCCGGGGCACTGCTTGGAGGCTCTCCAGGTTTGTCCCCCCTGCCCCAGCAGGTCACTGCTGGCTTGGTGGGAGCAGAGAGGTCTCCTGTCTGAGGAGGTATGGGGGGGAGCTGGGGCTGCTGCAGCATGCTGGCATCTCAGAGGCAGGGGGGAAGGCAAGAGAGGCCAAGGTGGCCCTCCAGCTCTCCTCCTGCATGTTCACCACCACTAGTGCTTGCAAGCCTGCCTCGGGGGTTAGGGTGGCCTCTGGACAGTGTCACTCTCCATGGAAAGCGCTGGGCCGCAGGTGCCCCTCTCAGATGAGGCTGAAGCCCCTGAACCACCCCAGCACATGAGCCATCAAGGATGTTACCATGGCATTAAATGGGGTGCAGCCCCTCTCCCACGCAGCCCCCCCTCACACACGCCACTCGTAACCTGCTAATAATATCCCTGTGCCTACTCCTCAACCACACAATTTTTTCTCCTCTTCTATTGTTCTGTGTATTTCAGCTGCTGGAGGCTTTGAAACAGTCTCCCAGCCTTTCTGATAACATCACCATTGTTCTCCTCACCTACTGCCACTCCTCTGAGTCATTCTGCTATCCTGTGGGGCAAGCACAAAGGTCTCCAAGATATCAGTTGCAGCTCAGCCAGTGTCTGGCTGTTTGGTTGGTTTTTTGCATCTGCGATTCCTCTTCAGAGAAGTTAAGGAGCTGGGGAAAGGGAGGAAGACTAATAGGATTAATCCTCTGAATTCATTATGCAAAAACTCGGCACCCTGCCAGTCTTTCTCTTGAACAAATGGTCAAGGCTCTTCTTTAATAGCATTGTGCAAGTACTGTGCTCAGCGCTGGGGCCCCCAGTGTCAGAAGGGCATGGACCTGTTGGAGCAAGTCCTGAAGAGGGCCATGAAGATGATCAGGGGGGCTGGAGCACCTCCCCTGTGAGGCCAGGCTGAGAGAGTTGGGGTTGTTGAGCCTGGAGAAGAGAAGGCTCCAGGGAGACCTTATAGCACCTTCCAGCACTGAAAGAGAGCCTACAGGGAAGGACGGGAGGGAGTCTTGATCAGAGAGGGCAGTGATAGGATGAGGGGTAATGGCTTTAAACAGAAAGGGAGTAGATTTAGATTAGATATTAGGAGGAAATTCTTCCCTGTGAGGCTGGTGAGGCACTGGCACAGTTGCCCAGAGAAGCTGTGGCTGCCCTCTCCCTGGCAGTGCTCAAGGCCAGGTTGGATGGGGCTGGGAGCAGCCTGGTCTGGTGGAAGGTGTCCCTGCCTGTGGCAAGGGGTTGGAACTGGAGGATCTTTAAGGTTCCTTCCAATCCAAACCATTCTGTGATTCTATGGAAATTACAAATCACAACATTGGTTAATCTCAATAAGTTTCCCTGTATAAAGCTTTTTTGACCACCCCCTGGAAAAGACTGCAGCAGCTGATGCTTTTCTTCTCCCGGTTTTTGGCATTAGCTAGAATTGCTAGAGAGATCCTGGTTACTTTTGTCTCTTCTGAAGTCCTGGGCTGGCTGGATAGGGGCCTGCATACAAACCAAAAAGAAATAACTAAAAGGGGCTCTGCAACGCGCTCATCTTGGCACCAAGCCTTGTGCAAGCAGCGAGAACCAGGGCTTGGTTCACCCCTGTCTCAGAGCCCCGGCGCTGGGAAAGGCTGTGCACCAAAACCAACGTCCCCCAGTGCCCTTGGGCTGAGCTGGGCGGCACGGCCATGGTGGTCAATGGGCACTGCAGGGACTCAGGGTTGCAGTGAGCTAGCAGGGCTCCTGCCCCAAAATACAAAATTTTGTAAGTAAATACACATTTTAAAAGCAGGCAGGCAATTTTTTATGCTAGGCAACAGTTTGGAGCCAAAGCACGGCATGCTTTGGGTTTGTTTTTATTTCAGTATTGCTTTCTTATGTGAGCATCTGTATGTATTAATAGTCAGGGATGGTTTGCATACAGTGTATGGATATATAACAAAAATGCTAACACATGACTATATATGTGCATGTATCACATGTATGCCTATATAGTGCACATTGCTGGGGTGATGCAGGTCTGTTTGACCTGTTTGCCCACCTGTGGATTTGCAGTGTGCCTGCCAGGGGAATTAACTTGCTCTTTATCAGTAAACCAGGCTGTGGAGCGGGTGCCCACGTGTATTGGGTGGTGTATGAGTTCAGAGCGCGCTGTCATGCTGTGACTGAATGCAGTCTGGTGCCTGTAGTAGCTGTCCTTCCTTCAGGTTATGTGTAAAAGGTGGTTAAGCTCCAGCTGGGGTAAAATAGCTGAAATGATGAAAGGAGCAGCCTGAGCTGGCAGGGAGGGAGATGTGTATGCAACAGAGTCCCAGGGCTGCATGGGTGCTCCTTGGGTGGCACAGTCTGAGCACAGGGAGCCAGCAGCATCACAGGAGCAGGCAGCGAAGACGGTAGAAACCCCAAAAGAGCAAAGGAAGCCCTGCTAACCCAGCCCCTGAGAAAGCTTTGCAGAGTGAGTGCTGGCTGGAATAAGAGACTTGATAAACTGGGCTCTAAGCTGCCTTGCTTTGCTTGCTTCCTTCAGTCCTGGGGGAAGGACTTGAGTAATAAGCAGGTTTGCTTCAAAGAAATGCCCATTTACCACCTACCTCACATTCTCATGAGAACAGGCAAAATATACCTCTTAGGCCCAAAGTACTAATCATGTTTAAGGTCACTTCTAGCTTATTTATGGGGTTTTCTGGCTAAAGTACGAATAATCACATCAATATATGTAGATGAGTGTACTGAGCTGGGGCATGACCATCTCCAGGCCTGGGTTTTTAAAGACATTTTTGACACCGTTATAATACGCCAGGAGGAAGGCATCTCAGTGATATATGCAGTGCTGGAAGGGAGGGGGCAAGCCAGCCCACCAGGGTTAGAGACCTTCCCTGGGGTGTGAGAAACCACACCATCTGCTTTTCTCCACTGCCTGCACACAAAGCTGAGTGGAGAAGCTCTGAAGAGGGCTGGCTGCAGGAGAGGCATCCCACCAGCAGAGTCCCAGAGACCCTACTGGTCGTTTGGAAGGCTCATGGCTGACTAATGAATGTGGTTGGTCTGACGCAGGGATGCCTGAAGCCTGGCATCCCCAGCGGTGATGTGCAAGCCCCGGGAGCCTGGTGTGTGACTGCGAGGGCACAGCCAGCTGCAAAGGACCTGGCAGGCAGAGCCATTTCCATTAGAGAAGCCGAGAAGAGAAATCTAGCACTGAGCTTCCCTTGGTGCACCAGCTTCCTGCTCACCTAATCTAAAATTAACTTCACTGTTCAGCTGCATTTAAGCAAAACCAGTTGCCATGGCCACGCCAGGGGCTCCTAGATATAGCAAACGAGGTAATCAGTTAAAATGAATAGCCACAGAGCTGATGCTTGCTGTAGGTTACATGTGAAGTTCAGTCACTTGTTAAACCTAATGGACTGTATTGCCTATGAATTGGAAATGTAAATTCTCTCTTTCGGTGGTTGGAGTTTGAATCAGGCTGGGAAAGCTGGAGGAAAATGTCAAATTAAAAGAGCTAGTGCTGTGGATAATGTAAGCCCATAACTGATCAGAGGGGATTTCTGTGTAGGTTCAAGCCTTAGGTTTGCTGCAAGGCATATAACTGATAGCTGAGGCCCCCTCGCTGCTTCTGAGAGGGACACTGATATTTATAGCACCTTATTAATGCTTGCTTTGCTGGTGCTTATTAGCTCTGCTATCCTGCTCTGAATAAAATAAGCTATCTGGTCCTGTTGGTGGTTTGCATGGCTTTAGACAAGGCAGGAAAAGAGCTCTGTTTCTATGGCATAGCCCGTGAGCCATCAAAAACCTCAAGACACAATGTGCTGTGGTAAATCAGCTGTAACAGGCATCTGTCTGTTCATCACCTCCATGCAGTCAGACCTGGGGTGAGCACAAATGCTCCCCTGGGCTCGAGAGAGGCTGGAGAATGATGCTGGGCAGAGCCCGCCATGGGCATGCCAGGAGTGCTGAGCATGTGAAAAGGCTGCCAGCAAAGTAGGTGGGCTGTTACTATTTCAAAAAGCTCACTCCTGTAGGAAGATCAATCCTCAGGCATGGTCCAGACCTCCATGTTGTGCCTCAGATGAAATCTGGCAAGTGTCCTGCTCCAGAAGCCATGAGCCAGGCCTTGCCTCGGTAAGCATGCCAGGAGCAGAGTCCCTGGCGTGGATTTCTGCAGCCCTTGGGGGTGACAGCCCCTTGCTGAGTCTAGAGTAAGGGATGGGCTGGGTTCTGTGGTCCTCCTGCTCTTGCTGCTGCCCAAGGCAGTCACTGACTGGGGAGGGCTGCCCTGTTGGCTAAAGCAGGTAGTCCTTGGGTTGAGATTGAAATTCCTGCTGGACAAACGTGTCAGTGATAGAAACCAGCGATGCTCTGCTCCCCTGACTGGTGGGAAGAGGCTGTCAGATGGGTGGGGGATAACCATAACCAGGTCTGAGTGTCTTGCAAAGCCGTGTGAGCCAGAGGGATGGGAGCATCACATCTGACTTTGGATGGGATCCCCGAGTAGATCAAGCCCAGCGCAGCTCCTTTGTTAACCTGCACCGTACAGACAGAAGTACCCTGTGCCTGTCTTGCTCGCTGTGCTTAGAGTTCGCTGTAAACCTGTCTTGAACCTACTCCATATAGTCTGAGCCCTGGGGTTTCTGGGGGTTCACACTTGAGCATCTTGCGTGTGCTCATTCTTAGCATCCTGAGCTCCTCAGGATTCCCTCTGAGCAGGCTGCAAACATGCAGGTAGGCACAACATCCTCCGCTTGCTCATGCTGTGTCTCTACTGAAGTATGGAGAAGGCTGAGTCATCTCCTGCCATCCTCCCCCTCGCTGGTATGCACCCTTCCACCTCCTGGAGAGGAGTGGTTTGCAGCACTGGTGAAATGCTGCTCCAGGCACTGGAGTGGCTTTTGGGAGGTCTGGATTCAGGCCTCTTGCTCCGCCATGCATCTCCCATGCTGTAAAGTCAAGCTTTGCAATGGCTGTTCTAACTTTAAATTAAGGTGTCAGTATCCACCATCGGTATGTGACATTTCCAGTGTTGGAGTGTTGTATTTATTAAGCTAATATCTCTCAGTAATTCAGCTTCATCCAACCTACAAAACAAAATGGACATTATTTTGTCTGCTTAGGGCCTGTATCAATTGGAAAATTTTACTTTTCTACTAGCCTGGGTCTTTTGATGGGCATATAACACATCATTAGGCTTTTTTTATTATCTTCAATCATGACTGCAACAGGCACAGTAGTGGTTTTGTGCAGAATGTCCATATCTCTGTCCATATGGATAATTATGGACCCATATGGACATTATGGACTAGTTCACCTGGCATAAATCAGAGCTGCCCTGTTCTCTAACGTAGTTATACTGATTTACATCAAGCCAGAATCCACTTCTAAATAAGCTTGTGACATTGAGTAATAAGCCTCATTGCAAATCTAGGAGAAATTAGCTTTGCTGTGACATATGGCACAACCTTCGGGTCCTAATTGTGCTGGCTCATGCATTCATAATACCACCAATTATTTATACGATGAGGCAAGATAGTGTGTTTATCAGTAATTTTCCTTCACCGACAGTTTGATTGGCCAAGTAGCACCCATTGGAATATTCCAGGCAATTAGCCACTCTGATGTGTGTGGTGTCATCAGATGTGTCACATAATAAACAAAGAGAAAGATTTTTATGCCTTCAAAGGGGGCCTTGCTAGAGCTGCCAGGTCAAAAATACATCCTGCATGTTGTGACCATAATTGCAGGAGGGTGTGTAATTTGTCATTTCTATGCCTTTGTCTGAGCCATTCTTGCACACAGACAGGGAAGCACATTAACTACAGCCACAAAACTCTACAGCCTGAGTGTCTCAGATCTGTCTTGTGGTCCACAGGTTCAGAATTTGCTGCAGCAGCCGAAGCCGTGGATCAGTCAAGCTCCGTATCTCCCTGCAGCACAAATGAATCAGCACGTGGCATGCAGGCACTAAGTCTTCTCCCCTCTGGAGAGGGCTTCATCCAGCACTGGGTGCTCGGTGCTGTATGCACCAAGTCTACCAGGCGCAAACAGAGGTGCCCCCATGGTCCCTCAGCTTTTGGGGGGTGCCAGCAGCTCCACCACGCTCAGTGTGTAAAACCCAGTCGCTCTTCCCTTGTGCAGTAGGTCTGACCTGGGGCCTTGGGGCTCCCTGGGGTGCCTCTGAGATGGGTAATTGCCTCTGATGTAGCTAAGGGTCCATCCTAGGTGCCTCCTAGGGAGTTTAAAGGGGTATTTATTTATAGACTTCCCTGTCTCCTGCAATTTGTGGAGAAGAAAGCATTGCTGACTGACATTGCTTCTTCCACTGAATCTTATGTATTCATCTGTCAGGATAAATATGTATCTTCAGGTTCTGGTGAACAGGCTGATGTTCCCATGCGAGGATGTCCGTGCTCACGTCTGCGCTGCCTAGGCAGGGCGAGCGCAGTGAAACACAGACCTGCATTATCTTGGTGTACCCAGGGTCCTCGCTTATCTCTTGTGTTCCTTGTAATTTCTCTGGTGAGGTGTCAGCTCTCTCCTGTTAGTGCTAATCAGCTGTTTCTGCCCCAGCAAACTCATCAGATAACAGGGGCTGATAGGAGAAGGCAAGGTGGGAAATGAGTAAAAGTGGAATTTGGGAAGATGTTGTAATCCTGAGGCAAGGAGAGCTCTGGCTGCTGCCACGTGGAGGGACTCGCTGTGCAGCCTGTGCTCGGGTCTCTTGGTGACAAAGGTGCTTTGTATTAAAGTGCTGCTGCCTGCCATGGCAAAGCATCGCTGCTGAAGGATGTGAGAGCTCAGCTCTGCCAGCAGCCAGCCATTAGTTAGATAAGTCACTGCTGCTGCTGCCTCTGTCTCAGCACTTACCCTCTTAGTCCTTCTCATCTTGAGGGCACGACTCTGGGACACCCTCTCTGATCCTCCTGCCTCGTACAGCTGCCTTCTCAACCGGGGGACTTGAAGTGTTGGCCGTCTCCAAGCCTGGTGAGAGAGTGGAGTCTTCAGCAGGGCAAACAGATAAACTGTCACCAAGGGAAAGGGGAGTCTGTGTAACCGTGCTCGGGCTGCTGACAGCAACTGGGTTTAGCCAGAATAATGCAAGATGTGCTGTGCTTCACCCCATCATCTTAAGCAGTCGTTGCCCTTATAGTGAGATAGCAAGGGGAGAGGTACTGGCCGATCTCCTGTCCAGGTGGCAGGGCCTATTTCTTGGCAGCTTGTGCATTTAGAGAGGAGATCAGACCCACCAGGAGTACCTCTTCAGCCCCCTATTTACTTTGGGAAATTTCCCCTTGGATGGCTGCATGGTTTTTCTTCAGTAAGTGGAAGGAAAGGCAGTAAAACGATGGCTGCATGCAGCTGTATCACGCATGGCTGCTTGGACGTCTGCTAGGAGGCATGTACGCTCGGCGAACAAAGCTCTCCTTACCGGGGTTTAAACATTATAGTGACACTGTGGATTGTAAAACACAAATGCTTTGCACAGAGGAGTTTAATAGCCAGCTTCTGTTCAGTGTAATACTTGGAGGGCAAGACAGGCTCTCTTGTACTGGAGAATTGGATGCTTGAATTTTAAGGGAGAAACAGCAAAAAGAAACACTGTCAGGTCCCTGCTTTTATGTAAATTATTGGGATCCAGACTTGTTAATACAAAGAAGAAGGAACAGTTTTGTTTCTGACTCTCTGTGGACCTGGGTGAGTCAGTTCGTAGGGATTCATGGTGCTGGGGCCACGTCTGGTGTGGGTTGGCGCTGAGCGTTGGGTTTGGCCCATCCAACCCATCTGTGCCTCCATCCTCGCTCCCACCACCGCTACCCTGAGCTGCAGGGAGCCGGTGCCGCCTTCCGAGGAGGCACGGCTCCTATCCTCTCCCACACAAGATGGAAAATTAATTAATGCCTGTGAGGCACTTTGGAGGCTGGGTAAAGCTTTTGGCATTCGTGTTTATTCTCTTCGAGTGGGACTGGGTCCAAATGGAGTTTTCTGTTGATGACCTGGGCTCGCTGGCAGGCTCTCCTCCTCTGCAGCAGTCCCCTTCCCAAGAGCTCTGCCTTCCTCGATCACAGCTCCTGCTTGCAAAGGATGGATCTGCTCCCATGCCAACACCTGCTGGTGAAAATGGAGTATTTAATAACCTTGTTCTCCTAAGGAGCTCTTCCTCTGGGCCAGGCGGTTCTGCTGGGCAGGACAGGGCATGCCTGCTGAGATGCTCAAAGGCTGATGTGCTGGCTCCAGCCGAGCAGTGTTTGCAGCTTCCCAAATGTGCCAGACCAGGGAGAGATTAAACCAGCTACCTGGGTAGCAGCCTGCTTGTGATAACAACCATCTTCCTCCAAGCTCTGTTCTGGCAGGAGCACCTGACTACTCTAATTAGACTTTGTCAGGAGGCTCTGGGTTAGGATGCTAAGCTGGGTCCTCAATTTGAAGTGCTGCTTTCACCCATGCAGACTCCAAGCAGCACAGGTACCTGTAGCTGTATTTTGAGATGAAAGCCCAGCACAATGTTGTACTGAAATATCACACAGATGCTCGGTTGAAACAGCTCGCAGAGCCTCACCTGGAGTGAAGCAGCTGCACTGTGCTGTCCTACAACAGGCAAGAATTTATCCAGCGTCTATATATAGTCCTAGATCTATGGTTTGTTTCCAGGCTGCCTTGTTAAGGAAGGCTTTTAAACATAATAATTTCTTCTTTTGTTTTGTCTTTTTTTCCTGGCTGCGACACTGAAGTGTAACAGATCGCTCCGATCAGCTTTGCTTTCCCTTCGGGTGACTTTGTGCTCCTGCGTTTTGTAACCCAGGGCAGAGTGCTTGAGCTCTTTGTAGCTCAGACCCAGTGAGCTCCGGGAGCTTTGTGCCCAGTGCCTCTGGCACTTGTGTGCATCCTTCTGTGAACTGGACCTGTTGGGACTCTGTTTTCAGCTTGCTATCATGACTCTGCTCTGGTTTTATAGCTCAGTCTGTGTATATGGATACTAAACTTTTTTTTCTTCCCATGAAAACTCATTGCAAATCTTGCTGAGCCCTGTGGCTGGGCTGGGGAGCACAGGCTGTTATTCAGAGGGAGGTCAAAGCTGTAGCCCAGGCGTTCAGCAGCAAGAGCAGAAAACCTTCAGGTGCCGTTCTGGGGGAAGGCAGCCCAGGAGGAGCGAGGGCTGACTCCCTCTGGGCTCCTCTGCTTCCCTCAGCTGGGCACCAGAAGGAATTTTAATTAAAGATTTACTGAAAAGGGGATCTGGGAAGGATGTGTCAAAGTTGTTGTTGTTGTGACACAAGAGGCCTCTTTCCCTGTGCAGGATAGATAACATTTAAAACACGTCAGATTTGGGTTTAGTGGAGTGGGACTGACAAAAGGCAGCTTTCAGCCCTAACTGCACGTGCCAGTGGGGACACAGGCAGGGGTTATCTATCGACAGCTCTGCTTTCCTCCACCCTACGTGTGCCTCTGCCGCTGCCTGCCAGCGGGCAGGGGAGGGCAGAGCTCCTTCCAGCACAGCCCAAGCCGGGGCTGGTTGGCATTGTCTCCACTGTAGCAGCCACGGGTTTGCTGCCTGTGAAGGGAGGTGGGCATGAGCCCCGCTCCCCCTCTGCGGAACCAGCACGGGGAAAGGCGAGGGGCTGGGGAGTCGGGCTCCTTGCCTCTGCTGGTGTGACCTGGGGTCTGTCCCTTCATCTCTTCCCACAATTGGGCTGGATTTAGAGGCAAGTCATCGCATTAGTTTCAGCTTAGCCTAGAATCTTGAGATACAGGCAGTCAGGTAACTCTGGGCTGTGCTAAGGGACAACAGCAGGAGCATCCTGACATCGCAGCCACCCGTGCTGTTCTGTGGCACCAGCCGCCTCCTACCCCTGCAGTCTCTTTTTTTGTGTACCCTGGCTTGTTGAGACATGCAGGGACAAGCTCATTGTTTTAAAATGTCATTGTGCTTCAGGTCGGGGAGGTTACTTGTCATTAAAGGGGTGTCTGCAAGCTAGCTGCCTGAGGGGCACTGAGAGCAGGTCTCCTAAATCCAGCCTCAGCTTGCTGCTGCCTTTAAACTCCATCAAATGCTGCCTATCAGGGGACATTTAAGGAAACCTTTTAGTCAATATTGCCTCGAGAAATTCTCTAGTTGAGAGCTGCAATGCCTTATCATCCACAGTGTGTGGTATAGGCCAACACAGACCGGGAGGCAGAGCGAAATCCTCAAACTCTTTCATCTTCTGGATGAGTAGTGGGGAGGATGAAAACCCAAACTGTGCTGCCAGTTGGAAAAGTAAATGACTTCTCCCTGGGGGAGAGAAGGAAGATTTTTTTGAGTGCTGCTATTCTCCTCAACATGCTCCGCTTTCCTGGTGAGAAGTGGATTGGCAATGAGGAGGACCAGGGACCCAGAGTGCTTTGAAACTAAACTTGGGATGGTGAGGAGGTGCACGTGTGCGCGAAGCACGGACATGTGTGTCAGTGTGTTCATGCTGTGGGCTTTTGTGTGTGAGTCTTAATGCACATTCAATGTACATGAGTAGATATTCCTGCTACGTGGCTGGACTCAACGCCTGAAGCATTGCCTAAGAGTGGTCTCAAACCCAAGTTGCTGAGAGACATGATGGTGGGGCTCCTGTACTGTCTAGCACATCAGTCTTCCTTGCAGTATTTTTAGCCCCTCTTTGCTTTTCAAATCTCCTCCCATGAGCAGCTCTGTCCTCCAGCCTGCTTTCAAACTGTTGTTCTGCCAGAAACACGGGGGCTGGGGCACAGGAGCCAAAAGCCCACGGCTGGCAGGAGCAGCGCCCGGAGGGTGGAGAGATGATCCTGGGGACATGCAGTCTTTTATGGGGAAGGAGGGAGAAGAAGGATTTTCTGTCAGTCCTTCCTGGCAATGGATATTCCCCCCAGAGGGCTGCCTTAGAGCCCTAGGTGGGAATCCTTTCTTTAGCTGTTGAGCCATGCTGTGCACAAATAAGGGAGAACAAGTTGGCTTCTATTTTTATATAGACCTTTTATCTATCTGTCTTTCTCAGCTGTCTTGGTCTTTTGTATTCCCTTTTTCTTCCCTGTCCCTCCTCCTCTGGTCTGTCTCTTCTTTCTATGTCTCTCCTTCATTCTTCTTCACTTTGCAGCATCACGCTAATTAAGTCTGCTAATTAGTTCATGTTTGTGCATACAGCAAATGACTATGCCATGCTATATGAGTGCTAAATATTAGATATTATGTTGTCATTTAAATCGTGGGTGCAAGAAGCTGTCTATATGAACAGGTGTGAGTGTTAGTGCTGGAACTGTGTGTAGGACCTGCAGTGGCTGTGCAGCCCTGTCTGGGGTGGCAGCATCTTGTGGGTCCACTCTGGGCAATGTGAGTTCACTACACGTGGGAGCATGTGGAACTGCAGGTATCTTACAAATACCGTCAGGTCCAAGGCCAAAGCTCATGTCTGAGTGCTGTCCAGGCATGGATTTGTCTGTATGCATGTAGGCACCTGTAGATGGGTCCTGAGAGATCTGGGGTGAGGGGGGTGGGTTGGTGGTTGCTACCTTAAAAATCAGGAGAGCAGCAAAAGATTCAATGTGGGCACTTTCACGATTTGATCAAAACACTGCTGTGTCCAGGGACGGGAGGTTTCTAACAGGGCTTGCTTCCTGATTCCGTGCAAAAACTGGCTCTTAATCCTCATCCAACAACTGCCTTGGAGATTGTTTTGTATATGGGACTGAGTATAGAATAAACTGGGTTATTATAAATAATGAGGCAGTTAGTTATGTATGTATGTTCTGTACAACTTGCTCAGCCTCTTTGCCATTGACGTGGGAATAAAGTATCCTCTCCTGCATGAATAGTAATTACCACTAGCCTGGTCCCTCTCCCTGAGACCCTGCGTGCTCTGCAGCTCCCCGCACCTGGCTGGGGGAGGCATGAATTAATGCCATGCATAGAGCCAGTGGCTGTGACTGCTGGGCAATTTATTAGCACCAGGAGCCGTGTTAGTCCCTCCCTGGTGTAAATCAGCAGCTCCCTGTCAGCTTGGGCAGAGCACAGCCCTCCTCCTGCCCAAGATGTGCCTGTGGGTGCTGCTGCTGCTTCCCCCCAGCCTTTGAAATAACCCTCTGTGTTTGGCTCTGGGTTAAACCCCTGCCTGATGCAACCACAGGACCATGAACTCCCCTTAGATTTCCTTCTGCCATTTGCTCACCATGCAAGACTTTTCTTTTCAGTGAAGAAACCTGTGCAAACATGCTCTGAGTCCTCTAAGCAAACAGAGAAGCTGCCACTGTGTAAATCATGGAGCAGTGGTTAAACCGAAGGGCTGATTCCCTTACCTGCTGCCCGAGCGTGGATCTGCTCACCGGGAGCTGCCACTGAACAGAAGTAGCAAGATGTGAGCATTGCGCTGTACCCAGGGCAAGCCGTCCTCAGTGTCCTGGTCAGTCCTAATCCCAATTATTTCTCTAACTGTGGAAACCCAATTATCTGCCTAGCTGCTGGGATCAGAAGAGGTAGTTAGGGTGATAAAACTTCCATTACCACGTCCCCCAGGCTTTGCTGTATTATTTTCTTCCAGTATATCATGCTGTCAGAACCTATTGCCTGAGAAAGCGTGTGACCTGATCATCCCAAATGGTCCCTGCAGGATCAGGGCAGATTAACACTTGGAGAACTGTGGGGCATGTGTAGGGCTTGTTTGGGATGATTGCTTTGGTATGCCCATCCATCCAGAAACATCAGCCCCAGTTGGTTCTCCATCCCCTGAGTACCACAGCTTTCCCTGCTGAGCATCCTGAAGGCAAGGGCTGGGCTTTTGGGAGGCACCTTGTGCCTCCCTTTCCCCTCTGGACCTGGGGCTCCAGCTCTTCTACCCATGTGGTTCCTGTTGAGGGCAGCTGGAGTTGCATGGGCAACGGGGAGCTGGACACTCAAATTCCTGCTGATCTGCACTTTAAATGCTGGACAAAAGCCTGGAAATCTCCTCCCTGCACAAACCACCTGGGCAGCCCCATATCACCACCAGCACCGAGCCCCTCGGGGGTCCTTGGTTTTGGCTGGTGCAAACTGGCACTGGTCTACCAGAGACAGAGCAGCGTGGTGAGGATCTGTCTTGTCAATCTCATGAATGTGCTTCATACCAGGCTTATGGGCAGAGAGCAAACAGAGTGAAATTCAGCAAAGTGAGTTAATTTAAAGACTCTGCTGAAGGAGGTTATTTACATTCCCCGACCTGCTGTCTAGCTACCCACTGTCCTGATCAAAAATAAGCGTGGAGCAGCCTCTCTGGGAGTGTGTTCAAGACAAGATCACATCTGTCCCCTGCATTTCTTCTTCATCTCTCACCAGGCTTCTCCAGATGGCTTCCCCTGAGGAAGGGGGGAACCCAGCTTTCCAATTAAGAACCAGGAGAACAGATGACTTGGCAGCACCACTGGAAATTGTTAGGACTTCCTCGCCTCTGAAAAGGCGAGCCCTGGGGCTGTATTGCACACGCGGTGCCTGCCCTGCATGGCAGGATGTTCTGCAGAGGTCTAATGTGGCCGTGCTCATCAATGACGGATGCAAGGAGGAGGGAAAAGCCATGTGCAGTGTTTCCAGCAGGGAGCTGGGGTGCAGGAGGGAAGGTTGGGGTGCAGGAGTACCATCACTGATGCACAGGGCTGCAGGAGAAGATTTCTGCATCACTGCATGGAGAGCAAAGTGGAGCCCAGAGAAAGACCTGGGTGGGTTGCATGGGCAAGATCCCCAGGGTGACTGCATGAGGGCTTGGGTTTTCACGTTGTGTACACTGCTTCCGTCAGCAGCCTGAAAAAAACGAAAAGCCAGAAGCTGATTGACACTGAAAAATGGAACATTTAATCTGGAAATACAAACTTTCATTATTTTGCTTGTTGTTCTAACGAAAAACAGGCTTTTGCTTTTTCCCAAGAAGGGCAAATTCCATGAAAATTTTCATTTAGTTGAAAGTAGAGATGGAAAATTTTAGACGAGCCTTATGGGAAAGTCCCCAGAGAGGTTTCAAAGGAAGCAAGGCAATTTAAAATTGAATCCAACCAAAGCCAGCGGAGAAAACTGAGTTCTAGTGGAAGTGATGTGCTGCAGAAAAGGAGATGCCTTCCCAGCTCTTCATCCTTTCGGTGCAGAGAGCTGAGAGGAACTGTACTGCATCCAACTCTCCCCTCCAGCACAGGCTGTGAGCTTCCTTCCAAGAGAAACACTTGTGTCACCAGACATACAAAATGTAAAAGCTGTAGGTGATGTGTATGAGCACTGAAAGAGTCACCGAGTGGGGAGGAATGTGCCTCGTGGCCAAGAACATCCTTGTGCTGCAGGGAGCTGGACCCCAGGTGGGATAACCTACTGGTTTTCCTTGAAGTTGGTGGGCTGGCAGTGACTTACACAGCTCAGTCCCAGAATTGAGAGCGAAGATAAACCTGATCTGATCACCTGCCAGCTTGCATGGTTGCTGGAACAAGAGCACTGCTGCTCCCTGCAGATGCTGCTGCTTGGTGCTCGCACCCAACCCAGAGTGGCTGGAGGTGCCTTTGGTCCCCCTGTAGCCAGCGGCTGAACTCTTCCTCTTCCCAAGATGTATCCTGATTCAGCTTCCCTGGCCTAGGATCTCCTGTCAAAAGGCATCGAAAGAATCAAAGCTGGAAAGTAACACCAAGGGGGGGAAAAGGAGCGCAGCAGCGAGAGCATCAGCTGCCAGGGACTGCTCCTGCGGCGGCTGACGTGGGGCTGTCAGGTACCGTCAATGTAATCATGGAAAATTGCTGCGGGATAAACATCACTGTATTTGGAAGAGTAATTGTGCGGCAGCCTCGGGTTCCTTTTGGCATGTCAGGTAGGCACCAATTTTAGCTCCTCACGCCTTGACAGGCTCAGATGCTCCGAGGGAGCGTGCTCCGTCCTCCCCTCTCTGCCTCCATCTCCAGTGACAGCCAGTGAGTGCATCCCTCCTCTGGCTTGTCCTCTCCTCCAGTGACCATAAAACACCACCCCAGTAAATGTGAGTGACGTCCCAGTGGGGCCAGTTTCCCATTTTCTCCAGGGAAGGAGCAAATCAATCTGCGTAATGCAAGAAGACCAAAGTCTGAGCCAAAAGCAGCCTTCATTTTGGCAGGAAAATGCAGTCTAGCAATTTTTTCATAATTTGCTTTTTTCTGTGTGTTCTTGGTAGTAATTGTGGTAAATAAAGAGCCTCTGTACAATTGTAAACAACTTGCTGCTGTTTTGAGGAGAAGTCTAAGGCATTGGGCAGGGCTGCTGGAGACCCACATTTGATATATTGAGATATTTCTTCTGCAACTAAAGTCCAATCTTCCCCATTCTGGCGTGTCCAGAAGAGACAAAGAAGAGACAAATAGGTGTGGAAGAAATGCCACATAAAACAGGGATGTGGTGAGAATAAAATCCAACAAGTGTAAATCAAAAGCAATACGGTAAATACAGTATTGCTGGCAAGCTCCATGCACCAGTGGGTAAGGAGCTGGGCCAATTTCCGATGAAGAATGGGTGGAAAAGTTGTATTTGTTTGTGTGAAGGGGGTGTGTACCTGTGTCCTTGCTGGAGCTGGCTCTGCAGCGCAGCTGGGCGCAGGGTAGGGAGGCACTTTTGTTCTGCAAATGTATTTGGCTCTGGATGCTACGTGCATTCATAGGGTACCTGGTGTTCATAATGTCCAGGGTGACTGAGAAAAACACTCCCTGCTGCTGGGACAGGCTTGGAGCTGGGTTTAAACTCAGGTTTAGCTCCTGGTCTGCCTGAGGCTCAGGGTGTGGGCACAGCTAAGTGGCCCCTGGGCAAACCAGTATCTCCAGGGGAAGGGGAGTAGGGAAGACTTGGAAGAGCAATTAGAGTAAGCAGGTGTATGTTCATGTGGAGAAAGATAAACAGAAATACGGATGGATAGCCAAGCCGTAAAATATCATAGGTAGATAATTACATGGTAGATGGATGTGCCACAGAAATATGATTGATGGCTGGCTGGAGAGATGAGTAGATGGAGAAATGGGTGTGAAGAGGTGGAAGGAGACTTTTGAATGGAGTAATCTCTTGCCTGTGTAACTCATGACAAGAAAAACACTCAAGTCAACACACACCCACTTGTGTATACAGTTGGCAAATTTTGTAAAATCCTGTTAAAACCTCAGAATAACTTTATAAATAAAAACTTTGCTGTCTTGGTGTTTAGCACTGAGAAAGAAAACAGGAGTGGTGAAGCCTGCCTCCTTACGCAGCAGTTTACAAGGCAACAGGGACGTGCCTAAGGCTTTTGCTTAAAACTGTGTGGTTTGGGGATTGCATCGATGCGAGCTTCAGCCAGGAAGGAGCCTGTCGCCACCACCCCCTCTGTGCAATCTCCGTTTTTGAGCTTGTACCCCACCACCTGCAAACTGAGGGACAGGGATGGATGGTGCCTCAGCTGGGAGGACCCCTGTGGTGTCCACCTCCCTGGCAGGGGGGTGCAGGGCTCTGGGGAGAGCAGGGCTCCTGGCCCAGAGCTGAGCTTGGGGGCTTATTGCTGGGCACAGCTGGAGGAGTAAGAGGTCTAACTTATTGTGGCAAAGTGAAGAGAAAATGGAACAAAGGGAAAACTTAGAGTGCAATGTTGGTGGACAAAGTGCAATAATACAACAAGAGAAAAAGTGTGATGCCGAGTGCTGTGCTCAGACCTCAGATCTGGACCCCAGTCTCCTGAATCCCTGAGCACCAGCCCCAGGGCCCCGTGCAGCAGAAGGGTGTCCTCCTCGCAGCAGCCCACCAGTCCCCCCAAGACACCGGGCCGGTCTCTGGAGCGGGATCTGGGACTCCGCTGCCACCTGAGCGCGTGTCGCTGCAAGTGGTCCTGTGCTGGAGGGGAGCGTGCAGGCGAGGAAGGAGACTCATCCTGGGAAGCTGTCTATCAGGGAAACCCTATTATGTGTGCTATTGACAGAGATTAATTTATTGTTAGAGATCTCTCTGATTCCATTAAGGGAAATGCTAAGGCACCTAACAAATTTGCTGACCCGGTTCAGGCTGTTTGCTTGTCAGTCAAGCTAATGCACCCTGGCACTTCCCAAGTTAATTTGCTGCCTAGGTTAGCCAGCCTTACAGCTCTGACACCTTATAAATCATGTTTCTTAAAAACTAATGTTTGCATACACGTATTAGTAACAGCGCACAAAAAAACCCTGCATGCTCGCTGCAGTTCAGAGATTCCAAACGTGATGAGAAGCTCTAACAGAAAGCAAGTTTGAGAGAAGTGCCAGAGCTGTCCCCCTGTGCATCGGGGGACTCCTGCATGCATCCCAGCGACCACCTCCAGTTAAATATTTGCACTGCCTGGGCACAGCTGGGGTCATCTCTCTCAATTCCTCTAATCTTTTCATCTGTCTCTTTCTTTATAAGATTGACTGAACATCTAATCCTGAGCTGTAGCAGAAAGAGAGGAGGTGCCCACAGTAAGTCTGTTGGGATCAATTACTACAGATGAGTTTAGTCTTAATTTGTTGCAGAGGGGGGGAAAAAAAAGATCAAAAGGAATTTTTTTTTTGTCTGCTGCAGGAAAAGTAGATATAATGGCTGCATACTTGGGGGGAAAAGAGCTATTTTGGTGTTCAGATAAATCAGCTTTTAAAGAGCAGTAATCATCAGAGCTGCAGATTGATCATTATTGCAAGGCAGGGCAGGGGCTGGAGCAGCTTTGTGAGAGAGCAGCAGAGGAGTGAGGGTGCCGGCAGCTCGGTGCGTGGTTTTACACGTTGCCTGCAGCAGCAGGGTTTTACAGCCGGTCTGGTGGCTGCATGGCCTGGGCAGCATCACTCTGCCTGGGCTTTGTACCATGGGGAAAAAAAAAAAAAAACCACAACTCTCTGGAGACTGTGAGAGAGAATTTTATCAAAGCTTTTTGCTCCCCACCTCACACTGCTTTCACATGTGATCTACATCAAAGCATCCAAGAACTATTTGGAGCTCCACTAACTGCAGAGTGAGTCGTTTCCACCCAAAGCAGCAATCTGTGGAGATCTGCTCCTCCTGACTGGCAAACCCACCCCACCAGCCTCTCCCAGGCCGGCAGCGGGCGCAGCCTGCCGAGCTGGAGCCCGCGCTGCCATCCCTGGCAGAGAACCCTCTGCAGGGCAAGTGGCCCCTGGCTGATGGCCAGCCCCTCTGCCTCTCGCCTCCTTGTTCTAGGAGCAGAAAACTCCTCGCCCTGCCCTTGCCTGAAGGGTCTCTTTGCTGATCCTGCGTGCCGGGGTTGGAGCAGTTTCTTTCCTGACTTTCCAGGAATCTCTTGAACCCTGCGGTCTGGGTGCTGCTTCCTACCTGCGGGCTGAGCCCCTCCTGCTTTGAGGGCTTTGAGTTGGGGGGTCCCTCTGCAGAAAACTTTGTGGTAAACATCTGCGCCTGTGTACATATATAGCACAATGGAGGTTTAAAAGAATAATATCCTATAAAACATTGACAGTGTAAATTAGTCATTATAAAGCCATGCCAATAGGATTAGTATGTTTAGGTTTTATATGTTGGAAAACACCAAAAAAATGATCATTACCATGTAAAGGACCTTATAACTTCCCTCCCTGTGCCCCTTTCTGTGCTCAGCTCGAGCTGCTGGTCCCTGCGAGGGCTGCATGGGCGCAGGGATGCACCATGAGAAGAAAACTGCGGGTATTTGCTCCCTGTGGCTACCCCCAAGCAGCAGCACTCCCAGCTCCAGAGATGGGAAAGCCAGCAAGCAGAGAGCTTGCACCGGCCTTGGGGATGCACGGGAGCAGGAGCTCTCGCTTCCAGACAACAAGCCCACGCTGGTGACAAGGGAAGGTGGCATTTAATGACCCCAGCGCCCTGCCCCACCTTTTCTCCTCAGTGTCTGAGCTCCCTGGGGCTGGCTGAGCTGCCTGCCCTTCCACCCCATCCATTACGCCCCACGGCAGTGCCATCCAGACACCGGTACCAATTTACTTGATAAATTCTGCTGCTTGTTATTTGAGGGATCGGACAGGCCTCGTGCTTTTGGGAGATTAATTTTTGATTTATTGTCGGCTACAATGATTTATTCTGATCCTTCCCCAGGGAAAAGACAGGGCTGTAAATATTTTAAATGCCGTTGGCTGGTGACAAGAAGCATTGCTGGATGGTAACAGGGTGGATGGGGGATTGAAATCATCGCAGCCTTTCTACTAAATTACTTAGAGGCAACTCCAAATGTCTGCTAGTCTGAACGGAGGCAGAGGAAGAGGGAAAGAAACCCCACCACATGTTAAATTGTTATCTTATTAACTGAGAGGACGTTCTTGGCTTTCTCCATTTGCCCTCGGTGCTGCTGCTGCTGATTGCAATGAATTGAATTTCAAAGCATGATACGGCCTCGCTAAGAGCACGTTGTGCTCCCTGGTGAGAAGCAGAGGCAACTAATAGGAACTGCATTTTAAAACAGGCCAAATAACCAAATGGGAACCCCCAGGCAAGGGGCCGTTGGAGCCCTTCTGATTCTATCTGAGATCTCAAAGTGCTTTACAGCAGGAGGTGGGCATCCCACTGTCCCCCATCTCACCGGTGGGGCGACTGGAGGCCAGAAAGGGCAATCTCTAGGTCACTTAATGAACCAGCAGCCGAGTTGGGAAAAGTCCTTGGGTCTCCTGAGATACTGGCCAGCGTCCTGGCCATGGGGTCTCACTGCTTCTCAGGAGAGGACCCAAGAGGGCTCGCTGTTTTCAGCCATTCAGCCAACTCTCCATTGCCAAGGAAATGCCCCAGAACTTCCTTACTTGATCCCTGCCTGAGCTGGGCTTTGCTCTGACTCCAGCTGCTGTGGCAGAAGCCCCCCATGGAGGAGTGGGGGGGATCCCAGGGTGGTCTCGAGCAAAGGTAAGAGCCTGTGGTGCTCCCTGTTCCCCTGAACGAGATGTCCCTGGCGGGGCTTTCTTGCTGCTGTGCTTTATTGCTGATGCGAGGAACTGGATCAAAGAGAAGCCAGATACAGCTCTTGGGGGAGAGCAAAAACACACAGCGTCTCCTGCTAAGTTATGCAAAGTATGCAAATAGGCTTCTTTTTTTAAAGATAGGTTTCATGTCCTTCTCCAAAAGTTTGAGACAATTGAGAGTATTTAGAACTCGAGTTTCCTTCAGGATCCCTCTTTTTCTCCCCTTACACACAAGGGTGATGCTCACGCATACCAGTGCCAATGCTGGTGATGGCAGCCAGTTCCTTGCCGTGCCCCGGTGCAGGATGAGGTTTGTGCCAGGGCTTTCTCGGAATCCCAGCAAAATAAACCCCTCATGACCTGCAGAGATGCACAGTCTGTTGAGGGGGACAGCTGGAAGTCGGGTAGCTTCCCTTTCTGTATTTTGAGAGTTTTCCCATGGACTATCCTTCCTTCTCCGCCGAAGCCACTGTGCTCAGATCCATCAGCCCTGCTTGTTTGCAGAGCGCTAATCGACAGCAGTTATCCGGAGCCCAGCTGTGTCGTGTGCTTCCCCATAAACTTAATGGGGTGTGAAGAGGAAGCACACACAGTGCTCGAGCAGGGCTTGGGGGTAACCTCCTGTTTTCACGCCCTCTGTTCACTCCGCTGTTAATTCCTTCGCTCGTTTTCCATCGGCACTTTGGAGATCCTCAGCCCTCCAGAAAGGTGAGAGACTTTGTCTCAGCACCTTCTGTTCCCCCAACGTGTTAGTGCTGTGACGCTGCTGATGGGTGGATACCAGGATTTTCCTTTTCCTAGGAGACCCTTCCACTTCTCTTCATCCATGGGCAAAGCCACCCCAAATCTCCTCCGGCTGGGTTGTTCCCAAGCTCCCTTTGCCACCTGCCGGCAAGAGGAGGCTGTCGGCCATCGGTGTGCAACACTTGCACACACCAAGGTGACAGTCACACGCCAGTGCCACCCACGCAGCATCTTACCTGCTCACTCATGTCTCCGTAAGCAGCCAGCACGATGCCCAGGGTGGGCAGGGACCCCAGCCCCGGTAGCAGCACCCCTGCGGGGTGGGGAGGATGTGGTCCCCACCGACATCCCCTCCTCCCAAAATAACGCTCAAGAGGATGCCGGCCCCAGCCCCTGTTAGCAGAGCTGTTGGGAGAGGGTGCAGCATCACCCCAGCAGCTCCCAGCCCAGCCAGCCCTGGCTCCGAAGCGTGGAGAGGGCTCTGTGCCAGCAGCCAGAGTGGTGGCTCCCTTCCTTTGCTTCTCTTTTTTTTTTTTCCTTCTTCTTTTGCCTCAACAGCAAATAAAATCCTTTCCTCCTGCTGCTAAATTGGAAAGAAAGGGAAAAAAACCCCAAAACAAAACAACACTCCCCTCCCCAACCTAACAATAAGTATCTTGGAGGGAAAAAAAACAAACCTGGAGCATTGAAGATAAAAGAACGGCTGTTAAATGAAAATGTTGAAGCAGAAAGGCATTAGACAGCACTAGTAATTGTTAATTTGTACTCAGATTTAGTACGAAAGGCCTTTTATTACTTCAAATATGCATTTATTCTGGTTTTCCATTCGGAGCAGTAACACACAGATGAGCTTTCAAACCCCCGAGGTATTGGGTAAAATAAAAAATAAATCCTTTAATGGATTTTCAAGTCTCTAGTCCCAGCAACCATTTTTAATTTTTTTTTTTGTTACTGTTTAGAGCAATATAGCGTGCAATTACAGCAGCGTGGTGGGCGCACCGTTAATTGGCTGAACTCCTTAGGGAAGGGACGGCATTGCTGCCGGGGCCAGGGTCCTGGGGTCGCAGGTGGGGTCCCTGCGGGGGCTGCTGAGCCGTTACGTGTTGTACCGGGAAAGCAGAGCCTGCACCAAAGAGCCGAGCTCTGCAGCTGCAGGAGCTCATGTTAGGAGACAGCCCCTGCCCCAGCGATCTCGTGTTATACCCACCAAAACTGGAAAAGAAAAAAATTATTTCTCTCATTTGCGTGGGAGACACAGGAGCCCCCAGCAATCCTGAACCAAACCAGCACCCCCAAATCCCAGCCTGCTGGGTCTCCAGGGCCGTTGCTCCCCATCCACTGGTTTATTTTTGGCTCCGCTGCCCTCCCACCGACTGATGGGTCTGATCCCTGCTTGTGCCAACTCCTCCCTGTCCGCACCAGCAAGCGGGAGCCCTGGGTGCTCCCTGCGCCGCGGCCGCAGCGATGCTGGTGGGCGGCTGGCTGTGACCGAGGCGTCTGCCCTGGGCACCAAGGGCTGGAGCACAAGGCAAGGCGGCTTCGGGAGAGTTTTCTGCCATGCATAGTTTTTTTCCTGACAGAAATATTCTGGTTTGTATAGGAATTGATTCAGGGAAGTCTGACAGACGAATACTATAAACAAGCTCAAATGAATTTATGACTGTTGTCCCTTCTAGTTTGATAATCAATGAACTGTCGGGGAGAAGATGCTGGAGTGGCAAAGCGCGGGGTCTATATCAGCAAAAGTAAAAGTCAAATCAGGCACTGCTGGATGCTTGCGGTTGCCTTTGAGACATATGCAGCCTGGAAAATTATTTGATTTACTGACTTCACCTGAAGCTGGCTAAATACCTACACAACCTGCACACCGCCTCCTCTTTGCAGGCGGTGAGATTTATGCGCGGGTACCGGAGCCCACGAGAAGCCGGTTCCTTGCGATATTTGCTTACACTTTGCCTCTTTTGCCAATTAGTGGCGTTGCTTTAATACACGTGTTCCCCACCTCCGTGTCTGGGTGGTGTTTGCTCTGGGGACACCCGCGCTGGGAAGCCCCGACCTGCACGGCGGGCACTGCTGCTCCCGCACCGCTGGGGTTGTTGCCTGTTTTCTGTGTAGGCTCAGCCGTTGCCGCCTCGTTAATGATCTGTGTGTGTGTCCTGCAGCTTTATGATCTGTTATTCTCTCTGAAGAACTCGGTTTTCTTACAAGTTTGTGGCAGAGGCTCCCAGCGGGTGGGTTTTACTGCCTGAATTGCAGGGTTTGGGACAGCCTCATCTCCATCTGGTCCATTAACAAGTAATCACTTTCTCTCCAGCCCAGATTCGGGTTGGGTTTGCTGCTCATCTCGTTTTCTTTAGCTCGGAGTGAGCTTTGAAACTGTCGGGAATCGCGAAGAAAAACCAACCCGCCCCTCTCCAGTCCCGTTGCTGGTTCGGTTTCTCTGAACCGAAGGGGTTTCCTCTCCTTTGGTCTCCCGCAGCCCCGGGACGGGCGAGGGGGTGAGCAGAGGACTTGGTCTTTGGAGGATGCAAGCAGGGACACCTACTCCAGGGTGAGCAGCTCTGTAGCACCATGAAGTTCAAGATGTAATGACTGAGTCACAATGAAAAGCATTAGCTTACATCCTTTTCAGAAGTCGTACTAACTCCTTGATGTCAGTCGTACTAACCCCCCCTGCCCATCCCTCAGGACCCCCCCAAGACCCCCCTTGCTCTCAGTTGGACCTTCCTGCCTTGTGATTTCCATTCACACCCACGGCGCTCGGTGTCTGCAGACGGGGTACCAGAGTTAATATCTGTGCAGGCGATCGGACAACCAGAACTGTGCCTTCTGCCCTCAAAAGCCCCAGTTAACCCCAGCCTTCACGCTTGCTCTGCTCTGGATCTCGGGGACCCTGGGAGCACCAGGGCTGCCCAAGCTGGGCCACCCCTCCCGGTCCCGCTGCGAGCATCCTTCCCTGCGCCCGGCCAGCAATAAACATGTCAGAGGCACTAAGCTTGCAAGGATCGATTCCCTTCGCAGGATCAACAAAGCAATTTGCTGTCTAGGTCTTGTTCTGTTGTGAATAATAAGCAGCCGTGGAAGCTTGGCCTGTGTAACACCTTGTGCACTTGAAATTTGGAAACCATCAGGGACTGTAAAGGAGAGAGTGGAAAAACACGGAGGGGGAAAGGAGGGAGGGGAATTACAGCCGCTGATTGTCAGAGCATAGTCTTCTCAGCTACCTAATCCATTAAGGGCTCTTCAGGTGCTCGAGTGCTCAGGCAAACAGAGGGCAGTAATTCAGCGGGGTGTGAAAGCGCCTCTGCAGCAGGAAGAAGGCAGCGTGGGCAGTGCCAGCTCTGCCTGCCACCTGCCTGCCACCCGCAACCAGCTCGGAGAGAACAGGGTTCTCCGCTGGACCCGCCGTCACCTCACCAGCGCTGCCTGTGCCAGCAAGCCCAGCGATGAAAACACGAGAGCTGCATCCTCCTGCAGCGAGCGCGCCAGCTCATCACGTACCTGCAGCAGCGCCCCACGCAGGAGGCAGCTTTTGCCCGGTGCACCCCGTGCCTGGCAGATCCCCCCCTCTCCAGGGGAGACACCCAAAGCCAGGTGCCGGTGCTGCACACACAAGGTCCAGGTGTGAAGACACACGGCCCACCCCTGTGGTGTGTGCTCTACCTCAGATCAGATGCAAAACCAGCTGCTGTTTTCCCAAGGTTGCATCATTAACCCAAACCTCGGAGGGGGAGTACGAGGAGGGACCCAGGCACATCTCAAACTACGCACATTCCCAGGGCCAGCCGTGTGAGCCCTGCCCGAAAGCCATAGGAGACACACTCCGCTCTCTCTTTTGACAGCTGTATTTTGTCCCCTTTGCTCCCTGGAGTGTTTTCAGCATACCAACATCAGTCCATTAACATTGAACCCAGCCCTCCTTCCCCTTAGCAACAGCATCAATATTTATGATGTGTAGCTAATGCAGTCTACTTATATGATTTCTAGGATTTCAGGTGGGAATTCTTTGTACAAAAGACCTCTATTACCTCTCAGGGTGGGATGCTGCCGTTCACCTGCAGAACAAGCACTATGGATCTGCCACCTTGCTTTTACACTTTGTGCTGAGGGGACCCAGCCTGCAGCTGCTTCTCAATCACAGATAATTTAAGTAGGAATATAGGTACCAGAAACCCCCTTAATGCTGATTGCTGTGCTTAAGCAGGTTTTTGTCAGCGTCTGGAAAGCATCAAGCCTATTGATTAATTAAACAATAATCTATATACAGGCTTCAGCGCAAACTCTGCAGCGCTGTGCTTGTGTCGCTCTGCTGCCTTCAGGTACATGAAATGGTGAGCAAGTCGAGCACCCTCAGGGTTGGCTTTATTAACCTCTTGCCTGAAGAGGCTGTTTGAAAGGCCGCAAAATATCTGCAGCAGGGCATAATGAAGAGCTTGGAGGCAGATCGGTGATGGAGGGAGACCGATGTTGTGGATACAAATTTGGTCTTTTATTGTTGCATAGGGCTAATGTCACAGGGCTGATGAACGGCCGGTGTTAATAAATTCATCAGCGTTTGAAATATCGTGGTGAGCCGTCCATGAAGCATCTAGGAGGAGAGTGATCCCTGTGAGACAGGTCTCCAGGGCAGGGGGCAGGAATCCCCATGTCAGGGATGGACTGCACCAGCTCGTGAGGGTGTGAAGACCTGCCATGTCTTCTCTGGACTCTTCTCCCCGCCGCACAAGCTGGCTCTGGGACACGGCACCTCTGTGCTACTGCAGTTTCACTCGGTGAAGACTTCAGTTTCTAAAGGGGATGACTCTGAAAGGGCATCCATCCTCCCTGGCAGCAAAGGCTTTCTGCAGGGGGGATCTTTTTCCTGGCTGAGAGGGACTGGGAGAAGTTTGGCTGGGTTTTTTTTTTTTTTCGTTTTCATGTAAATAGGTTTTTCAGCAAGAGTGGTGTTTTCAAGCCAAGCAAAACCACTGCTGAGTGTTGATCAAGTCCCATGTGCTTTATTTTTGTTCAGACACGGCCATTTAAAGAAGTAAGCCAAGTCCTTTGTAGGACCCAGGGCAATTACTGTGCCTCCCTCCCTCCTTCCTTGCTTTTCCTGGAATTAACTGTTTGTGCCACTTTTAACCCGGGCTTTCCCTGTTGTTTCTTGCTTCTGCTGTCTTCTCTGGACCCTTTCATTCATCTGTGCTTTCTACAGTCCCAGAGTTTCCCACCGATCCCCAGGAGAGAGATTGCTTCAGGCCTGACCTGTGCCAGAGGTAGTGCGACCAGCTGGACACTTCCCCGCTTGGCACTAAAGCCCCGTGGAAGGCGTGAGGGACAAGGCAGCAGTTACCCGAGTGACGGCCCAAACGCTGAGAAAACCTTTGTGGCTCCCAGCCCCAGGGCTGGATGTTTCTGTCAGGGCGCATCCTTCAGACTCGAAAATTCTCGCTGCTCCGGCGAAGCCTCTGCTCTTTTCCATCTAGGGCATCTAGCAGCCAAACCCCAGAATGCTAGTTGTTGCAAACAGTTGACTGATGATTATGTTCCCTCTCTTTTAATTAAAAGCCTGGCATTTACAAATCAAAAATATCCACACCGGGATTTTTCCTGCCCTGGTATTTTAAATAATAATTATTAATTATTCATGATTAATGAATGCTTTGCACATCTAGATGTCTTCCTTCCAGAGAACCCTGTAAAATCATTTGCTATAATTGTGAGAAATCTGCTGGGCTAGTGACAGTGGCGAAAGTCCTAGGGCTTTCTGGGGCTCCAGTGGAAATGCAGCAGATCTTGACTAATATATGGCCAAACTCGTCGGCTTTAGCAGCTAATGGGTTTGCTCTTTGGATGTGCTCAGTTAACATCTCCTGCTCCAGCAACTCCACGAAGGCCATTTTGTTCCTGCTGTCTGTAGGAGGCTGCCCGGATCACCCCCAGTGACAAGACTGTCAAACTGAGGGGCTGCAGACACCCCCTCCGGTGCAGAGCAGCGGCGTGGGCTGCTGGCGGTGGGGTCAAAGGCACACAGCAACAGAAGGGAGAAGTCACCTTTTGGAGTCTGAGACCAACCTGTCCAAGTTCAGAGCCTAAAGTTCGGCTCTAAAACATTGATCCCAGGTCAAGGGCTCCCTGGGTCCAAGTTCAAGAGTGCTTAGGGTGTAGCAGCCCTCTTGACTTCACTCTACAAAGAGAACTACAGAGGCATGGTTGGGTGACAGCCACCACTGCTTGTCAGTCCCTCCAGCTCTAGGAACACATTGTCTTTGTCAGCTCATCAGTTTCTTTTAGGTCACCTTTTCCTTCTGGGATTCACAGCCAAGCTTCAAATTTGCCAAATGTTTGTGCAAACTCAGTAGAAAACAAGGGTCCAGTTTCACCGGGACTGGTTTGTAACATTTACCTCTGTGGCAATGCAGAGCCTGAGGTGAACTGGCTGAGAGGCAGCATGATGCTGACTGCTGCACCGGTGGGACGTGACTTCAGCCCAACCCAGGGGGCAAGATGTTCTTGTGGGCTGCGTGCACCTGAAGCCAGTGGTTTTCTTTGCTGCGGCTCACCTCCTGCAGGATTTCTCACCTGGATTTTTGCTCAAGTGGTTGCGAGACTTTCCAGTGCCGCACACCATTCCGTTTGCTCCCTTCTCCCGTCCAGCCAGTATGCTGGCAGCAGAAATCGGTGCTTTGCTGCAATCTAGTGGTGTAGCACATGGAACAGGCTCATGGTATTCACTTCAGGCCAAAGACAAGCTCCCGAGCAGTTTTTCCCAGGCTCTAACAGGTAGAGCCTGACTTCTGCAGGAACTGATACTTGTGTGTATGTGCTCTGTACTAACAGTTCCTTCACCAAATGAGAGAAAACAGAAGCAATGTACATTATTCTTCGTATTAAGCAATAGAGAAGATGGATACTGCACAAGATAGACGATGCAGAAAGATGTTTCAGGAAGTATAACCTTTTAAATTTGCCATCTGGAGAGTGCTGGGAACCTTTAGGTTTTATGATGGGGCGATGTTACTGCCTTCTTGCATAATGAGCAGCTGACTCGTATTAGAAATCAAGGTGATACAAGCACAGGCAGCTTTTCCAGCTGAGCAAGCCCCTCATCCTCTGGCAGTAAACAAGTAAATGGAGGCACTCAGTGCCCCTCAAATCAGCAGAAGTGCTTGCAGGGTGTGATGAGAGAGAGACAGAGATTGTGGAGGGGAAAGGCAGAGTTTTTCTTGTTTTCTTCCTTCCTTTGCTTCCTCTCAACCCCTCCTTGGGACCCTGGGGAGCTACAAGGGAATGACATAATTCATCTTTCCCTTGAAAACATCTCTGTTTTCATCTTCTTCCCACCCACTCGTGCAAAACAGGAGGCCTGAGAGTGCGAGTGCTGGTGAGCACAGGGATGCAATGCAAACCTGCCTGGCCCCGAGAGGTAACGTTCCCAGGGGAAAAGGAGGGAAAACGCTGGGCAAAGCTGCCTGGACTCTTGTATCTGTGATCATGAAATCTGTCTGGAAAGAGCAATATCAGAGCAAAGCTTTGTTTACACTGATCTGCTTAATATTTCATGGTAAGCCGGTGTTAGACACAGGAGTCTCCAGGAATGCCTGGAGTTGTGCAAGAGAGAGGTCTCAGTGACCCGGGTGGCTGCTTACCTGCTGTCACCCTCAGCAGCCTTAGCTCTCGGCTGTGCCAGCGCTCGTGTGATCCTCCCTGGGCCGATGGCACCCCTGGGTCCCCAAAGCTGGCTCCCCGCTGCCAGCATCCCACCAGGAGCTTCCCCAGACCAGGTCTGGAGCTGGGGGCTTGGGGCTGCAAACCGTGCAGAGGAATTTGACCCAGGTAGAGGGGGACCCTGGGTATTAGAGGCAATTTTTAGGGAAACAACTGCTGTTGGATGCTGTTTTGCAAAAACTTGTTAGGGCAAGTTCAGGTGGTGTCCCTGCTGGTTCGGGAGCAGAAATGGCAGTGTTTTGGTGTGGACCTACCTGGTGCCACTGAATTGAAGAAAATCCGGTAACAACTCAGTGTTATTAAGCAGGTATCCTTTATTGTAGCGCCGAGCAGCACAGGGGATAGTTCCTTCCATATGTGTGTGTGTAAATGTTAGGATTTTTGCCTTATATTTACAGCTTTTATACCTATTTATTGCATTTCTAAGAAGAGGTCGGGTTATTTTAATCATTTCCAGGAATTCATTAACATAATTTCCTCCCATAGTCCCGCCTCAGTCCGCCCAACTTACACCTCCGTTGGTGGTCTCTGGTGGTCGTTGGGGATGAAGCTCTGAGTCTTCCTCAAGGTTAAACTCTTGAGCTTGTCCTGTGGCACATGCCCTGTGCTATCCCGGGTCTTTTCCAAACTGCAGGACCAGCTCTTGCGAGCTTCCCTCCGTATCTCTCCTGCTCAGTCCCTTGTGTTCCTTGAGCCCCACAGTCTGGTTGGAGGATCCCACCAGGTGCCCTTCATTTGGCTAACTTGGCTTCCTTCTTATCTCTAAAGGCTAGTTAGTTAGTCAGCAATGGATACATGCACACGCATACTTCGTTACAAACTGGCCTTATTCTTTATTACACCACATCACAGGACTTCACCCACCTCTGATTTGGGCTGGGGGCAGTCTTAATTGTCACAAGCAGACAAAAAAAGTGGGTTTGTGGGTTGGTTTTTTTTTTTTTTTTTTTTTTTTCTGGATCTGAATGTTGAAGGAAACCTTTCCTGGAATGACTGACACCAAGTAAATCTCTGTGGGGCGCAGAGTGCTCACCCAGCCGACTGTAATTGTTTTCCTTTGCTTCTGTGCCTGTAATAGGCACACAGAGGAAGCTTTACTCCCAGCACCGAGGAGCTTATCCTCTTTGAGGAGCGTTTGCAGGGAATTGAGCTACCTGCACTCCCAGTTGGCTGCAAACCACCCGCAGACTTTCCCAGTCCGCTGAGATTTGCAGGCGGGCGCTGGGCGAGGTGCAGCAGAGCGGTACTGCGTTTTTCGCGCGTTGGGGGTTTGTGCACGCTAAAAAGAATCGCTTTTAGCAGGAAAACACCGGTTTTGCTGCAGCAGCAGATGGCAGCACCGGATAACGAACGGCGGCGCCGGTCTGGGCTGAGCTGAACATCGTCCGGGCTGACCGAGGGCTCCAGCCCGGCTGCTCAGTCCTGGGCATCCACTCCCAACCGCAGCCTTGCGGGTGGTTTGGGAGCGGTAGGTGGGGTTTTGCAGGCTCCTGCAGTTGCGGAGGTCTGGTATTGCTGGCAAGTGGGATCCGAGGCCTCTGGAGTTGGATGCTGGTGAACGAAGGGATCGCTTCCCCCTTTAAATTGTTGGCTCCGAAGGAGTAGAAGTCTGCGCTGCCTTGTGTGCTTGCAGTGGCTTAGCGAACGGCAGGGTGAGTGTATTTTAGTGCCAGTCTGGGTTTTAAAGCCCCTGCCCCAATACTGAATAGACCTACAGGTGCATCAATAAGGCAAGAGGCCTCTGCCAGTGCTCCTGTAGCTACAGATGGGAAGGGCTTCGTGTCCTGTGCTCCCAACTAGGGAAGCACAGACTGGCTGCAGCAGCACAATGATTCATGTCCTAGGGGCAAGCGAAGCTGCTGCTCCATTAAAACAATGTGCCTGGGATGTGCATCCGTCACCAGGTTTTCCTGAAAGGCTCAAGTGCCATAGCAGGGTGCCAAGGATCCATCTTTCCAAGCGCAAATGCTTTAAGGCTAATCAATATTTTTTTCAACGAGATTGGTTGGAGGAGAGGAACTCATCTAATTTCTTCTCATTGCTCGTTCCCTGGTTAACCACCTGGTTAATTTGATTGCAGTGGATCTCTAGGGAGAAAGCAAAGGAAGGGACCCTTGAGTGAGGACAAATACCCAGAGTGGATCTGGCAAGGAAGCAGAGCCGAGGAGGGAGCCCCTCACTCCCGTGGCTGGGCTCTGCCCTGCAGGGAGATCTGGCTCAATAACCAACGCGCATATGTCTCTCTGTTGGTATGGGATGTCCTCCTGGTGCAACCACGTGCTTGCTGGGAAACACCAAGCACCTGGGCCTAGCTTCGTGTTCATTTTAACTGTTAACTGTCCCAAATGTATCTCACAAAGTACAGGGTGCAATTTCTGTTGCAGTTATAAGCTTCACCTCAAGTTGTCAATGGTTTGCAACAACCTCTTTCTCTTGACTGTTTTGATCCTTGCTGCAGCAGATTTGGTTATCCCTGGACAGAGATGCAGGCTAGGAGCCATGTCCCAGTTTCATTTCCCCCACGAACACATGCTTGAACAGTGTCCAAGCATCAGAGCTCTGCTCACCGTTTTTTTCCAGTGCATCTTGCAGAGGTAGCTACAAAGAAGAGTTAAGCAAATTTTTGTTCATAGCACAGGCAGGTCAGCGCTGTATGTTGCAAATCAGTGTTTGTGTGATGCAGGTAGGCAGCGTCCTCCTTCAGAGGGGATTCTCTGCAAAGAGACTTCCGAAAGCAAGAAGGGATGTTTGAGTTCCTTCCCAGCAGGCTGTTTTGCAACCAACGCCGCTAACAGGAGAGAAGGGATAGGCACTTGCAGGAACAAGGAGAAGTGAATTTTGCAAGGTACTGAGCAGCTCATGAAGTACAGTGCGCCCTCGGATCCCTCTGGAGTTCACAGTAATCAGCGTCTTGGAGGAGCCCTCAGCACTGTTTAAGAGGGAGCTCTTGAGTGACTTTACATACTCCTGCCCCAAATCTAGCTGTACAATGGGATCCTGCAGAAATGGCAAAGCCTGAGGAAGTCTGATGTTTCCAAAGGTGCTGAGCAGCTCCAGGACAAGGGAGGTAAGCCTGTGCCTCAGGGATATTAATAGTAAAACGTCTCCAGCTTTAGACTCCTGGTTTCCTTGTGCTTTGCTACCGATTGTGCGTGTGTGGTTTGGCTTTTGCCTCTGCTGTTGCCAGCACCCTGGCAGTTGGGGATGGACGGCTGGAGCTCTGTTCAGCACTGGGTTCTGCACTGTCTCAGCTATTCCTAATTGATTTATCTTCCTTCATTTCTAGCAGCTGGGCTGTTGCTGTCCTGCCGCACCTGCACTCTGAATCTAGTTTTGTGTTACTGCATCTACTACCCAATAGTAAAATTGCAACCTACAGCTTCTTTTCCAGATCCCCTGAGAAAGGATGTTTTCTCTGCTGGTACAGTAAACTCTGCAGGACACACATGTAACTTCTGACATGTGAATTCTTCACTGACTTTCATGGGACGGTGACACACGTAAATGCAAGCGTATCTTTTGGGCTAAGCCAGGGACCTCAGTACTTTTTGTGATAAATCCCTAAAGGGCTTGAACGTGCATCAAGAGTGTTCCACATGTCGTCTAGAAGATATGTTACATCAATAGGGATCATGTGTTGCTTCTAGAGGAAGTGTCTATATTAGCTTCAGCTTCACAGCCTCAACAGAATATTTGTAACGTAGCAAAATGCACGGCGAGAGAAAGCGGCAAATCTTGCTGCAAGTGTTTCCTAGATGGGGGAAGGCTTTAATTAAACTGACATTTCTGATAAGCAAGTCGCTGAAGAGATGCCTGGGCTCTGCTGGGTCACTCGGTAGGGGGGAAGAGTGACCGACTGCAGATAGCCACCAGCTGCCGGCTGACCCAGAGCCAAGCTGTGAAGCTTCTGCTCCTCTCCAGCAGCACCCCGCGGGGCAGGGGTCCCCCCAAGGGCTCAGCACCCCGCGGGGCAGGGGTCCCCCCAAGGGCTCGGGGAGGGGGGGGGCAGCAAAGTGCGCTATAACCCAGGGCTCCTCCGCACCTCTTCATCTGCGGGGGGGCTCCTAGCGCTCAGAAAAAGCCTTGTCCTTTCCCGCCCCAAACCTCTCAGGCTGGGCTGGGACCCGCGTGGTTTGTAACCCTCGGTTTGCGCTTTTACCGCCTGCGGGAACTTTTTTTTTGGGGGGGGGGGGGGGGGGGGCGCTGAGCCGGGGAGGGCAGAGGCGGGGCGGCGCTGAGGCGCTGCAGCTGCTAATTAACGGCGCCGCTAATGAATCCCTCCCCCTGCTTTATACCCCCCCCTCCCCGCCAGCCCCTGCCTTCCTCCCTGCCTCCTCCCGGGGCGCGCTCGCCCGCCCGTCCCCGGGAGCGCGCAGTGCGGCGCGGCCGCGCCCGGGAGCGCGCAGTGCGGCGCACCGAGCCCCGGCTGCGGCGAGCCCCGGCGCTCCCGGATCAGGTAAGCGGCGGGGGTGGGGGGGGGTTTGGGGGGGGGTACCGGGCTGCGGGCGGCTCCCGGGGGGGATGCTCGGCTCGGTCTGGCCGCGGGGCACGGCTGGGGGGGCGGGGAGCGGATTAGCCCCGCACCCTCACCGCGAGTTTGGGACCCCGCTGCCTGCGGGGTTGTCCCCCACCCCTCCCCGCTCCCCATTTTTCCCTCTCTGGGCTGGAAGCCGCATGCGGGGGGGGGCTGGGTACCGGGCTGGGGCATGTGACGGGATTTTTGCTGTTACGTCACGACACCGTGTCTATGCGTGCGGTAAAATCCTGATGTGTCAGTGCGGGGTGCGGGTGGGGACCCCGGTGTGGCAGGGCACGGTGCGGTCCCCAAAAGCTCCTGGGGAGGAAGGGCTGCCCTGCGGGGAGGCTGCCCCTCTCGGGGTTGGGGGGGTGGACCCGCGTTCTCCCTCTGAACCACCCTGGGCTGGCAAAATCCATCCCCCGGCCTCGTCGGGGAGGCCTTTTTTTGGCAAACCCCTGGGTGGCGAAGCTGCCTTCGATGGAGCCGGGCCTCGCCGGAGCGCAGCGGTTAGTGCCTGCCGTATTTCTGTGCCTGCAGAGCAGCTCGCTGCTATCGATCAAGCTTCTGGAGGTGGGGAAAGTGCTGAATCATTTGTACTCCTGGCTGTACGGGCGGTTCGGCTCTTCCCCATCTCCGGCAAACGCTCAGAAATGGGCTGCAGGGGCTGAAGGAAACTCTGTGCGTGGCCGTGTCTGAGGTGGGAGCCCTGCGGGCCTGGAAGAGGTGCTGTTTGGCTTGAGCATGGAGTAGTATCTTCATCCGTGGCCTTAGTTGCTCCTTGGAGGACAGGGCGCGGGGAAAACCCACGCTTGCATCTTGGTGAGGCCTCTGGGCACAGTCCTGTGGGGATGCGGGGGGGTTATAGGGGGGTGGAGGGACGCTCTCCTGTAGAAAATCCTGTCCCTTCTAAAACTGAGGAAGGCTTGCAGGGCTTGCTGCTTGGAGAGGTTTTTCTTTTTCCTTTGGAATACTGTCTTTGAGGTTCTTTTTCAAGGTCAGGTCCTTGGAATAGCGCGTGGGCTGCGGAGCACTTCTGCAAGTCAAACGGGGATGTTTCGGTCCGTTTTGTGAGAGAGGGGTGGTGTAAAGGGGCAGGGGGATGCATATATCACAGAAAAACTGGGATGCTGAAGCACAGACCAGCTGCCTGACTCTTTTAAGATGGATACTGTGGTGCTGTCAGTGTTTCCGGGGTGCTCCTATCAGACACTGAGGACAAAAGCAAGAATTCAGTGACTTTTATTGAGATGCTGACTCCTCGCTTGTTGACTGTGTTTCTACCCTTTGGCAGGCAGCTAAATTGATCCCCAGCGTGACTGCTTTGTTTCCAGAAAACTTCTTTTAGTTGTGGCCTACCTTGAAAGATAACTGCTCACATTCAGCATCACATTCTTTCTATTTAACGGCTTCAGGCTGGGCCCTTGCTGACTTTCCTTTTTTGTGTGGCTGTAACGGGAGCACAGCATAAATAATGCATGGCGGTCTTCTCAGCTGACGGAGGATGGGCTTAAGTTGTTAAATTTGAAAATGGACTTTGTTTACAGGGCTTGAGACCTGGGGACTGGCTTTTGTCTTGCTTGAGCTAGAGCTGTGTGATAGTGCTGGCTACCCTAACAACAAAGCTCCAACATCATCTTCAGGCTCTCGCCGGGGGTTACTGCAGGCCGCAGCGTTTCCCGAGTTGTGCTGCCTTGGCTGTGGCTAGGGATCTGATTTAAACTAAGTCAGTCAATCCAATCATCTCTTCTCCCAGCTAATGATTAAATGGAAAATATCCCAAGCTCTCAAATGGTATTAATTCATAATGAATTATTTGCCTAGCCGTGATCTAATTGTCTTCGTGGGTCTTGTGTATAAAATCGATGCTGCTGCTGGCAAAGTGCCACCGCAAAGGCTTTCTGCAGTGCACGAGCGTCAAAGATGGTCGCACATCTTTAATAATAACGGCAAGAAATGAGGTCTTCTTCACATCCGTGGTCCTGCCAGCTGCCTGAGACCCTGCGAGGAGGCTACTCATGTGAGATCCCATGTGTAGGTCTTGGCATGGTTGTGTCCCTCCTGTGAAGGAGGGTGCTGAGACTCTCATGGGTGAGCTGCTGGGCGCAGCCCGTGCCTGGTGAGCGGGGAAGGTGTTGAGATTGGGTGTGAATGGCAACGTGTCGATATTGTGTGTCGAGGACTGAGCGGGCAGAGAAATGCAGACCCAGGCAGGCATTGGCATTGCCTGTGGTCATGAGGAAAGGAAGAATGGACAGGAGGCAAAGGGACCTTTGTTGGTGCTCGGTTCAGGCTGATGGGAGATGGTAGATAGATGGCTTTTAAAGTCATTTACCTTTCCACTGAAACAATTTTTACGTCCAATGCTCTGTTTCGGGCCTGGTCAGGTGACATGGTGTCCTTGGGAGAAGGCTGGCTGGGTGAATTATTCATAGGTACCAGGTACCTTGCCAGACTTGGCTCCTCTATCCGTTCCTGTCATCTGTTTAACCCCACTTGGCAGAAATGTGGTAGTTACGGGGCGTCTCTAACAAAATACTGCCTGGATAAATGTCAGTGTTTCTAGAAATGGAGCCTACCTGGGCAGAGCGAAGGCTTGTACGGGTCAGAGCGTCAGACTGCGTTGGCTCCATCTCATTCTTGGTGTGCTCTGGTAAGGAGGAGTCCCCAAGTAAAAGGTTTGCACTTGAGATTGTTTGAGAAATCTGGAGAAATTAAACAGCCAGATTCCCAGGGCACTCCTGCGGTTGTGATGTTATCTGTGAGCCTTCGGCAGGAGTTGCTGAATTTCCTCCTTCTCCGTACGGAAGTAGCGTGTGTGTGTGTGTTGACTTTTATGGGGTTTTAATTTAGTTGGCTGTGCAGCGCCGGGGTCTCAAATCTCATCAGCACTTAACCTTATATGTAGATAAACCTGAACAGTGAGGCAGAGCTGCTTCATTTGTATTGTTACAGGACTTCAGGGAGATGTGAAATCCCCTGGTTTCCACACAATTGCGAAGCTCTGCTTGTTTAGGTGAGATAAGAATGCAGCTGAATTGTGAGGATTTAAATCCATTACAGTTGTTTACATTGAATGTCTCTGAGTCATGTATAGAAAATCAGTTTTTACTTGAATTTGAATAAAAGCAAAACCTGGGAGGAGACTTTTAAAAATCCAAGAAAGGAACCTAAACTCTGGTACTTCCCCTTTGAATCTTTATTGTTCCTTGGGTTTAGTTTGCCCGTACCGAAATATTCCCTTGTATCTCAAAACTGAGCAGGCAGCTCAAACAGAGGATTGTGTTCAGTTACAGTTTTTGAAAGGCTCTAGCAAATCTTGTCAGAGAGGTCTAGCTTGTCTCCCTGCCCTCTGGGTAACTCCTTTCAGAAATAATTTTCTTGATTTTAAATGTTGTTGGATGACTTCTACTCTGTCTTCCCTCCCCCCCCCCCCCCCCCCCCCCCCCCCATGCTGAAGCAGTACACACCTTCATTCTTTTACCTTTGCTATCCAGGGTAATTGTTGCATAATTTTAGAGATCCAGCTCAAAATTAACGTGAAGTTGTCATTATGCTAAATAATCCCCCCCCCCCCCCCCTTTCTTTTTGTTAAATCCAGATCTGAAAGAAACCATGCTGTGTTATTATGGATTAAAATAGAGGAGGATTTAGACCTTGGCCCTGCTTATAGGGATCACCATTCCTAGTTAATGAGATAGGAGGAGAAGGATTAACAACTGAACAAATAGAGATGGTTTTGCATGGCTAAACCAGGTAGAAGTTCCCAAGGATGCCTTGCAGGGACAAGTCTTTGCTTTTCCTCTTCAGCTCCCCGCGTTTCAGAGTCCTTTGGATCTCATCCCATCCTTTTGCTGCCGGTGATAACCACCGGGTCCTATTATACTCACTGTAGGAATGCAGCTTAGGGAGAACAGCCCAAGGGCACAGGAGAGCAAAGCATCATGCCCTGGCTGCGGGCAGGTAAGGTACAGGGAATGGAGACTTTCCTCCAAAAAGCAGCATCTAGAAATCCTTTGCTAGCATCACTCTGCCTCTGCTACTAGGTTAAGCCTAAACTGAGGGCTGCTGGGGAAGCATCAGCACTGGAAAGAGGGTGCTTGTACAATCAAGGTCCAAGCTAGCATGGTACTGGGCACCTTCCAGTCCCAGTGACTCCAGTGAAGGCTGAGAGGGTTTGAAGCTTCATAAATGAGGGCCTGTGCAGTCCAGGGTGGACCCACCTCCTGCCAGGCCCTGCTCCAATGGGCACTGCTGTTCCTTGTCACAGGCAACAAATAATCTCAAAGCGTGACATAGGTATAGCTGATAAATACCTAGCACGGGCTGTCCTAGATGCTGCTTTCCCACCTTTGGAAGCAAACACCGAACCTTACAGATGGCTAGTTAAAGGGAGGCTTGGTGCAAGGTGAACCTGGATGTTCATTTGAATTCCTGGCAGGTTTTCTACTGCTTTATGCCTCCTTGACAGTAGATTTTGCTGTCTTCCAGCATGGAGACTGATGGGTTCCTACAGACCTTCTAAGTCACAGCAAGCACGATACTGTCTCACTGTCAGCCTGCATACTATATTCCTCCTGAAATGCCTTGGCACAGATGGGCAGGGCTGGCAATTGCAGTGTGAGCTGTGAGGTGGATAGGACTCTCCTTGAATCTGCAGAAAGTATAGCAAAGGCCCCTTTCTGCTATGAAACGCTTGTTTTTTTCTAGTTATCCCATTAACCTCAAGAAGCTCCAAGTTAAAAGAAAAAGCAGTGCCTCTAAAACTGAGGAGACCACCTAAGGCACTGACTGACCTGTTGCTCATGTTATTCACTTGTATTAAGCAGTCGTTCCTTGAGGAAGGAAAGCAGCTTCTGTGTTCTAGGGGTACTCAAAGAGCAGTGCTCTTGAACAAGCGTTCAGGCTCTTCGTTTAATTCACTAGGTGTCCTGCACGTGTTGGGTGCACAAGTAGGACGTATGCTCCCCGCTTTTTAAAGATTTTTCATTCCACGTAAGACTCAGGGACATGGTTTAATGGCGGTGTTAGGTCTATGGTTGGACTTGATGATCTGAAAGGCCTTTTCCAACCTTTCTGGTTGGAAATGATGGTTCTATGACACTGAAGACGCAAAACAAAACCGTAGATGACGGTGGGAGCCTGGGAGGGTATCCCACCCCCAGATTTCAACAAGCAAACGTGCTTAAAGGATGGTTTTACTAAAGAAGAAGGAAAATGGCCAGGGGCCAGGGAATGGGAAGGGGATGAGTGTGCGGGGGGGCGGCGAAAGGCCCGATCGGAGCTGGCCCGGCCCGGCCCCGCGGGGCGCCCCGGCCGCTCTCCAGGGTCCTGAACCGCCGCCCGCGCCCCCGCGCCGGGGCTGGGGGGGGCTCTCCGGGACCCCCGTGCTGGGGCTGGGGGGGGGTGTCTCCAGGCCCCCCGCTTAGTCCCTGTGTTGTTGGTCTCCCAGCTGCTCCTTCTGTCCTTGGTAAGGAGAAAAGATAGCGGGCATAGATTGGAACATGAGGGGTGAATCTCCCCCCACCTCTCCAGTGTGGCATAGGTCACTCAAAGAGGCTGAGTGGTCTCCACCCGTGTGGGATGGGTGTTTTAAAGACCCATCTGGATAAAGCCCTTAAGAGCCTCGTCTGACCTTATAGCTGATCCTGCTTTCAGCTGATGATTGGACAAGCTGACCTGCTGTGGTCCCTTCCAAACAGAATTGTTTTGAGTTCCTGTTACCTTGAGGGTCTTCACCAGCAGGAAGCAGAAGAACCTGCTCCCTTTCTGCACCACTTTGAGAACCTTTTCTCCTGTACAAAGATTGACTGCCCATCCTTATATCATTGTGAAGCAGCTTTTATTGGATATTCACAGCAGCTTTTATTGGATATTCACACAGCCTGAGGGCAGGAGGGAGAGAAAGAAATTACAGCCCTCCTCTCTCACCCAACAAAGCGAAAAGGTGAAGACCAGCCCTGACTCTTGATGTGCTTCTGGAAGCTTTACACATAGTCTGCTTGGTTAATGAGGGGCTGTCTGTGCTCTGGTGTGTGAGTGGTGGTAAATGTCACCCTTCCTCAAGCAATTGAGATGATTAGTACTTGGAGCCAGCCTGCATCTTGTTCCACAGGCTCTTAGCAGTTCCACAGTAGGGTATGGTACCACCAGCCGCCTCGCATTTAATTACAGAACCCTGTTTGTGATAGCTGGGAGAGTTACTAATATGCCTAACAGCACAGTGTGGCTCTGCAGTTGATAAAGACACATCTGTATGCTGAGCTGTACCCTTATTGAGTTAAGGGCATAGAAAAAGCTCTCTTTCTTGCTGTCACTTAAATGGTGTCAGGATTCGTGAAATCTTGCTTTCAGATTCCAACCAGACCCAGCAACAAAGACTGCTTGTTGTAAGCTCATTGGTTTCTGTTCGAATCTCTGTGACGTGTTCACAGATGTGTGCAGGCAAGTGGGAGGGAGGAGGGAAGGAGAGAACTGAGGCTTTGTAGCCATGCACATGTGACAGCATGCATGGGACCCCGAAGCTCCTCTCATGCCAGCCCTCCTTTCATGATACATCTGGCATGTCCCAGACCATGTTTTGGCACTGTCATCTTGAGCAGTCTGTCTGTAGTTGAATTGCAAGTCTTGCAGCATGTCTGGGCACTTAAATCTTGGCTTATTTTTACTTCTCCCATTGCAAATTCAAAAGACCATAGCTAGGTAGGATTTGAGGCCCTCTGCAGTGAAGCTATGTATATGAACAAGCACTGAGAGCAACCTCTTGAAAACCGTATCAAATCAACTTACTTAATAAACTGATAATCCTATTTCCTTCTTCCACTGTATCTAGTGAATTTGGGTTCTAATGTAAAATGTGTTAAGACTGACCTTTCTGTCAAAACTAAGTGCTCCTTCCCTTCTGCCCAGAAAAGCTGAAGTTAGGGTTAATTCGTACATATATTAGTTCATACAAAATACATGGGCTGCGCTTATTAGAAGCCAAATATGTGTACGATAGAAGTGTCCTTCAAAATATTATGTTGCATATCACAGCCTGACATCCCTTATTGACAGCTCTGCTATCCAGATGCCAAGGCCCACAGGGTTTTATTTTCCAGCAATATCAGCAGCTGGGTCCACGGCTATGTATTTTTGGTTGACCTCGTCTGAATTCTCCTGGCCATGGTGACAGCTGTGAGGCTAATCTGGCTTGAGCCCAGGCCAGCAGGCTTCTCTCTAATGTTGTATTTAATGGACTCCAGTTTCCTTGTCTGCCTTGCTACTCTAACCTTCCTCTCTGAATAGACCAACCTTTCTAGAGATCCTTGGTTGTGGAATGGATGTGGGACTGGTTCCTGTGCATGCTAGGAGATGAGCTGGGGAGCCTGTGCTTTCTAGATGCTCCTGGCAGGCTTTTTACCTGGGAGATCACTGAATTTGCTCAGCTATGATGCTTCTTCCTTCCACCTAACTTGCCTTGCAGGACAAACAAGTGTGAATTATGTTTATGTCCGTAAAATGGCCCTGGTCCATGACGCACGCTAATATGTTTAAAAGACAACTTTATCACAGTTAAGAGAGGAGCTAGGGACTTGTATAAGAATAAATACATCTCAGATTGCAGAGCTCGGATCAAGTGCTGCAGAAACAGGTTCGTTAAATTCAGTGGGGCGAGTGGGATTGTCACTGCTGGGGAGGGAGGGATGGCGCTTCCCTGGGACTGCATAAATGGGAAATGAATGCAGCAAGGCTCATCTCTCTCATAGGCATCCAGTTGTTCCCAAGGACCTCTTGTCTTGGGAATTCACTCGCTGCTCTAGATACTTCCCCAAGAGCAGGTTTATAATGGCAGTTATATAATAATACATGATAGCACAGTCCTTTTGTGGAAATCAAACTCACCATAACCCTGTGAAGTAGGGTTGGGGGCGAAGGACAGGAGTTCTTGGTTGAAGGGACCAGTCAAAGCAGGAGAGACTGAGAATGAATTTTAAATAAGTGTATTGCCTCTTAGGCTGAGCAAACATATAATTAACAATAAGATAACAGGGTGGCTCTACAAGGCAGCTAATTGCATTTTCAAATGTCAGCTTGTCAGCTCTTATCTAGTCTTCATTCAATCCGGGCTTTGCCAGAGCAGTGGCTGGTTTTAGATGGCATTTCCCTCTCCTGGCACCATGGAAGGAGTTTCTCCTTCCTTGTCCTCAGAAATCTCTGCTAGCCCAGTTCCTGATTCGCTTCACCTTAGATGTGGTCTCACTTACTAGAATGTGCTATTAGTCTGCTGGGGTGCATTAAAAAAAATTGAAATAAGCCTTTACAGAGGCAGAAAAAATAACACCACAAACAATAGGAGACAGTCCTGCAGGTTGCAAGGGCTTGCAGTACATCAGCTGCCTCAAAGTCTTGCAGGCACTTTCCTCTTGCCACAAGTGATATTATCATGACACGAGATGTCTGTGCAGCTGCCCTGGGCTCCACACCCTAGTTGTCTCGCTGTTTCTAGGTGCTGTCAATGGAGATGGCTCCATAGGGACTGCTGTTACCTGTACCTTATGATGCAGGCTTCCATTTGCTGATGTCCAGGTGGGAGCAGACAACCAGACATTCCTTGGATGGGAAGCAAATTGTATTCCAATTTCATCGTGCTGACTCTGCTGCTGGTAGGTGGCTGAAAAGTTCTGTGCTCCACTGCTGGGCTTCTGAGTAGCAGCTCTTGCTTTTAAAACTACATTAATTTAAGTTAAGCGGTGATGAAGTGTTTTGAGTTGCTTTGTCAGAGCATTGTTTTGTACTGGGACTGAACCAGCCAGGCAGGAACCCTTTGGAGAAAACCTCCTCCAGCAGAATGAGTGGATAAGAAGGAGAAACTCTGAAGTTGCCCGTAAGTTTTTGGTCTGTGGGTGCAAGATATCGTTCCAGAGATGAGGGTGTGTTGGCAGCCAAAACTCAGCCTCTGTGGAGAAGGCTGATGTGTGACCACAGGCAGGAATTGGGAAAGGAGCATGGGAACATCCCAGCTCCACAATCCCTCCAGGCAGGGTGAGGAGCCACTTCCCAGGCCCCTCGACAGCCTCCCCATGGCAGCGAGCTAGCTTTGCTCTGTTTCTGGCTTCCATCAGTGGAAGAGCTGTAGGAAGCCGCGCAGCAGGTTGCTGTCGTGGGAGGGTGTTTAACCCGCCCTGACCAGCGCAGCCCTATCATGGGCAGAGATTAGTGTCACCCTCCTGTTCGAAGCCGACAGCACAGACATGGTGTCAGCTCCAGCCACGCGTTGGAGCAGCACACAGCGAGCAGCAGCGTGTCGCTTCCACTCAGCGCAGCCAGCGATGGTGGCCTTGCAGCTGACCAGCGAGTAACGCCAGCGCCGGCCCCCCCTGCGCCTGCCTCGGTCCATGATAAGTAGGGAAATGGCACTAATGAACTTTTCAGTGTCTAATCCCTGACATGCTTAGGCAGGAGTGGTATGACTTGATTTAAGGCTGGCTTTGGGCTGCTTGGGGTGGCAGAGAGCATCCGTTGAGCTCGTACTACCTACTTCAGGCTTGGGGGCTGGAAAGTGTTTTGCATTAGTGTGTGTAGTCACACCGGGGGTGGCTTGTCGGGGACAAGTGCTGCCCTCCCTGCCTCGCAGCTGGCTGTAGGCATTCGAGGGCTGGGCTCCAGACACAGCCTGTCCAAGGGACGAGGTGGATCAACCAGTAGGAAAAACTTTCAGTTCCTCTTAATCCTTCCGAATCAGACCTCCTCTGTGCACTGCGCCATGCTTTACTGCAGGGACAAAGTCTGGGTGCAGCCTCGGAGCAGCCCAGCACCGGAGGGAAGAGGGTTGGTTATAAAACACGCATCCCAAGTCCATGCTCAGACCTCCAGGAGAGACTCGAGCTGGCCTCAGGTGTTCTGGAAACCCTCGTAGCTGCTGGCCCCAAGCACAGAGGACAGAGCTGCTGAGTATTTGTGCCTCTTCCTGACCTCCCAGCCATCCCTGGCAGCGATGCCCTGTGGGACCCATCATCTCCAGCCCAGCGTAGGGGAGGATTTTGCCTTCATGACTTCTGTTGATGGAGCAGCCCTGTGCAGAGTGGTGGGGCTGCATGGTAAGAGTGCTGAGCCAACTGCAGGCACTTGGTTTAACCTTCTTGTGGTCACAGACTTGAAGACAAAACAACTGCAAAGAGAATTTTTCAAAGTTCTTGCTTTGCTTCCTCCACATTTCAAGGCCCAGTTCCATCCTCTGTTATTGCGGGATTGTTCCCTAAAGCACAGCTAAGAAGTTATAGAAAATATTCTGTAGGACAAAACCAGAAGTCCTTAATCTAATTCCAGCTCTGCTGCCGGGAGGCTGTGACCCTGAACCAGCCATTTAGACACCCTGCCTCAGTTTCCCCACAGACAGATAAGGGGGACTGTCCATGTTGCAGGGGCTGGTATGTGTTTTCTCCTCACGTCAAGAAACATCGAGGCCCTGGGTGAGCACCACTTATTTATTCTGTGGGCTGTTGAACGCACTAAATCACTGCCTTTGCCTGGTTCAAGTCAACATATGTCAATCAACTTGCAATAAATCCTGCTTCTCAATCAGAAGGAGCTCTTGCAAAATAAAATAGTGCAGACAGGCAGCAGCGATATGGTACGTGCACAGCCATGGAAGTTACATGCCAGAAAGCAAAAAAAACCCTGCTTTTTTACAAGGGAAATGCAGTCTCTGCCTGATGCTGCCTATTGTCTGGTCAAAAGGGGTTTGAGCTGCGCTGGCGATGCTCCTGTATTGATTCTGAACAGATGCTGAGATGTGGGAAGACAGATGGAGCCCCGCAGCGCAATTACCTCCCACGACGGGGTGGGCAGCGTTGGCCAGATGCCACGTGGGGTTGGTGCGAGGGTTCGGGTTCAGCCCGGGCTGCAGCGAGCCTTTCCCTGAGAGCCTGCGGTGGGAGCGGCCGTGGAGGGGGACGTGCTTTGGAGAGAACACAGTCCTGGGCTCGGGCAAGTGAATCTGACACCTGACTAAAATCCTAATTGTCCCAGCGCCGAGGGACCCCGGGCCGCTCGGAGCGCTGTGTGCCGCCGTCTTTCTATTTCTGAAGCGCAATCTGTGACAAATCCATAGTTGTCTTTGGCAGCGGGCTCTGGAGGGCGAAAGAAAAGCTTTTGGAGTTGAGTTGCCATCAGTGTGGCTAATTATAGCCCTGTGCGGGCAGCTGTGGCTCCTGCAGAGGGAGGGAGGGAGCAGCGGGGCCCACCGCTGCTGGATGGAGCAGCACGGACCGGAGCCCTCCTGGTACGACAGCGTGGGCTTCATCCTGCTGCTCTGACCGCGTCCTTGGTGTCTCTGTGCACATCTGGGCTGTGGTCAGTGGCCAAAACGCCGTCTCGGGTGCCTCTTGAGTGCAAAGGACCCAGAGGGTCCTGCCCTGCAGCTGAGCATCTGGATGGGAGCAGGAGGGTGTATGTGGGATGTGGTCAGAGGTTTTGTGATGAGTTTCTAAGCTAGAAAAGATGGTTGAAATGAGAATACAGCTACAGCTGGGATCCTGGTAGCAGAGTAGCAATTGTCTCAAGAGCAAGTTAAAGATGCACTAAACTGTTAATTGGGACTTCTGGAGGGTTTTTAGAATACAGCCTGCAGTGTTAATCAGGCAGATAAAAGGCATCTTCCTCCTGGAGAGGAGCTGAGGCAGGAGAAGTGATTTGGGTTTAGACATGGATGCAAATTCATGGATTTGAGACAACATTCCTGCCTCTCCCTCCTATTCCTTCTCGCTCTGAGTTATGGCAGTCTGTAAGCTTGCAAAAGGAAGGGAAGCAGTCCTGCGTGACAGCAACACGTCCTGCTGTCTGCATGGGCAACAGCTTGGCTGGAGTCCTGCCTCCCCCCATAACGAGAGGCAGCAAACAGGACAGCAATACTCAGAAACTGCACCAAGGGCAAGCACTAGAAGAAACCAACTGCTTTTCCTCTGCAGTTTCCTTCAGGACAAAGGCAGAAGAGAAATATGGTGAGCTTATTCTGGCCAGAAACTTTGCAGAATTGTCAAACTCATCCTGTATGACCACGCAGGAGGTTTGCAGGGCTAATCAAGCAGAAGGCAGCACTATGTGCACTCTTGCATGCTGCCATTTCAAGGAACAAGAAGTGCATCTTCTTTAATAAACAGCTTTATGCTAAGTTAGAGTTGTTTCCTAACTGCTGCCCTGGGCATGTTCAGTCCCTGATAAAGCACCAAGCCTGAGCTGCAAAAGGAGCTCAGGATTTTCCCTGCCAGCACTGCTGACTTGTGGGCCTCTGCCCCATGAAAAAACTCAGCCCCCCTGAAAAAAACTCAGCCCCTCCCCAGCAGCTACTTATCCCTGAAACATGACCAGTTCTAAAAACCTCTTCGGGCTTCTCTGGGGGGAAAGAAGAACCAGCTCCAGCGGACTCTTCTTGCTCAGTGTAAGCCTGTAAGCAATCAGTGGGATTCCGAGGGTCCTGAAAAGAGAACATGGCTCATCTTCCCTGGGGAGCCTGTATTCATCCTCATTATTCCCTATCTCCCAGGCCTGCAGCTTGTGCTGTCCCCAACTTAAAGCAATAGAGATATTGGACTGAGTTAATCCCCAGTGACTTCATTCATCTTCAAGCAGGGATGATTTTTTGCTGGCAACCAGCCCTGCTTCTGACCACCTGCCACTGCTTTCTGTGACATGACTGCGACCATCGCCTCCTGCCAGGCTTTGCATCTCTTCCTCCCCACCTCTGTAACGCGCTGTCTGGGCTGTCCATCACTAAGCAGACAGCAACCACGAGGACGGGAGATTTTTCAGACTGCAGTGCTGGCAGTGCCCTGCTGCTGTCTGGAGTCGTGCGGAGAGCAGATCTGTCGGGCTGCTTTCGGACTGGGAGGATGGTGGTGCTAATCATCAGCGTGTCTCGTGGGAGTACGCTGTGCTGTAAAGGTCAGGAGCGAGGGTTATCAGCAAAGGTTGGGTGGCTCACTCTCCGGGGTCAGGGAAATGTCCTGGGGACATCATTAGGCGATGCCACAGATACTGCAGCCACAGCCCCGGAGAGATGCAGAGGCAAACCCGCTCTGCGCCTGCCCGGGGAAATGGAGATGCTGTGGCCTCCGCAGGCTGGGCACCAAGGCAAGCCCAGACCCAGCAACTCAGGGCAACTGGTGAGATTTCCTGGCTCGGGGCGCTGCTCAGCCTGAGCTCCTTGCCGGAGGGCCAGTTCTGCGATGGGAAGCCCTTCAGGCGGTGTGAAGCGCAGAGGGGCTGGGGCGAGCAGCACGGCCGGCGGGGGGAACGTGCCGACATCGCCGGCCGTTTGCAGCAGCTGCTGCCGCCTCCTTCCAGACGTGGCCGAGCTGCCGCCTCCTCTACCTCTGCGTGAGGTGACAGAGCGGGCTGAGCCACCCGAGCGGCCGCTCGGCGCGGTGGCAGCGATGCTGGTTCCCGCAGCCGCCGGCTCCCATTGCCGTTTCTCAAGCGTAGCCCTGCGTCTTATTTAGTCTCTTTGGTATCATGATGGTTCAACTGGGGATCTGCACTAGGCAATCTTTGCAGATTAAAAGCAGTTCAGTTTTTAAACTCAGATCTTGCTTCTATCTCTTTAATGTTTATTCTTCAAGAGGCTGGATCATGATTTAATTTCACCAGATAGCAGGAAGACATTGCCTGAATGCAGGGGAAGGCAGAGGGAACTAACTAATCGATTGGTAGGAATGTGGCTTATAGTTTCAAATCCCAAGGCTTGGTCTAGCTCTCATTGTCCTGCTGCATTGGGCCCCCTATCCTTCTCCTCCCTTCCAGCCCCACTCTAATTTTCTAGTGGTTTGAAATCTGTTGGGCTTGCTGGCTTGCCCGTTGGGCATTGCCCGATCTCAGTAATCCGGATCAGCGAGGCTGACTCTGTAATTATCTCGGCAGCTACTCTGGGTTAATGAGAGATACAGACAGCAGGGTTGAACTGAAATCAGTTCGTGGTGGTTACCAGGCCCTTTCATGGGGGAGAGAGGATTTGGGGGGGTTATGGAGACCAAGTTTTGTTGAGCTTGTGATTAAATTAGCTGTCACAAATAACATTCCGATCAGTTGTTTGAGGCTTAAAGTTATTGGAACAGTAGTTGCTACTAAAGGGTAAGTTTTGCAGCACCGTGGGGGGGAAATTGTGTGCTCTTGTTGGAGGAGATAAGAACATACCCCTTGGCTTACAACATCCAGTGAGCATTAGTACCAAATTCTTGGGAGACGGGAGCCAGAAAACAAGGGAGAAGTTGCTGTGTTTGCTCCAAAATATCAAGTTCTGGGTACATCTGAGCCGGGAGGAAAGTGTATCCTTGGAGGGCACCTTGGGAAGCGAGAGAACTGAAGTGTTTGGTCAAAAAGGTGCCATCCGAACTGCCCCCAGGGCTTAGACCTCTCGGCACCAAAGCACCTCCTCCCTGGAGGACAGCCAAGACCACAAAGACTTCTCCACTCGGACCCGTTTAATCAGGAAAATGGAAATAGCGTTTTAATGGGATGGTAATGAAGTTGTGGATCAGATTGGTCAATTCCTCATTTGAAGCTACAAAGGGGAGCTTTGTTTTTTCCTTGGGTTTATCACTTCTGTTCTTGCCTGATTAGTCATAATCTTCTGCTGTCCTTCACTGGGAAACTCCCTCCTTTATTCTCTGCAAAAGTCTATCCTTAAGTTTATGTATGATCCTCCAGGGAAATCAGGCCACCTATATTTCATTTAGTGACTTCAAACAATTAACCTAACAAAGATTCCTCTCTCTCTCTTCTCCTTACCCCATCTGTTTCCTAATTACCAGTGGAACTGGGATACATATGCAGACTGTGCCCATTTTTTAATTAAATCACCTCTCTGCAATGTTTTGTGGCTGGCTCTTTAAAAGCTGCGTCTCACTACTGGGAAAATAGTAAAAGACAGGATGTGCCACGAGAGCAAGTGAGGCTGAGAAGGGTCTGAGATTCAGATTTGGGGGATTTTTTTTCACATCAGAGCTGGAATGCAGAACCACTTCAGTCCTTCGCATGGATCAGAAAGCATCAAGTCATCCGGAGGGGAAGGCTGAGCGACCCGGGACCCCGGAGGAGGTCTCACCCTACTGCTCAGCCATCTTTGGACCAGGGAAGCGCTTTTGGGAGGAGAGCAATCTCCTGTTTCTCTGGCCAAGAAGGAAGGATCCCCGTGTCCCTCTGTCCTTGTACAGGCTGACCTGCCTGCCCCATCCTCTTCCTTTGGAGAGCTCCAGGGGTGCCATGGCCCGTGCCGTGCCAGCGAGCTCTCCCTTCCTGCAAGCACAGTGCTATTAAAGGCCCTGTGTGGTGATGGGGGGGGAAGCTGTTCATCCATACTGGTGTTACTGGGAGGAGAAGTGCCCTGCGGTGGCAGCTTGGGATCTGTATGGGAACTGATGCCCGCTCGGTGCAGGGTTTGCTGCAGCCTTTGGCTCTCGTGGCAGAGATGCAAACCACTGCACGCTCTCCGGCCCCAGGACCCAGCTGGCATCTTCACCCCCTTCTCCCCTCGCTCTCTGCCTTTTTCCTCGCCCTCTATTTTATCCTGCCTTGCCCTCTCCTGTGCTCTGAGTCATCTTGTCTACACCACGGGGGACACGATGAGGAAAACCTGTTCACGTCTGACTGCTCAGCCCACGCTGCCGGCGCATGGGAACGAGCAGAGACGCGTCTGCCTCTCCCCCACGCTGGGAGTCACCCCGCTTCTCCGCCGTGCCCCGGTACCTCTGCACCCCAGCAGCCACCGTCATGAGGACAGTGCTGCTTTGCTGGCAGCTAGAGTCTGGTTGGCAGAAAAGCATTTAACTGGTAGAGATGCAGTTAATTATATGCAGGGCAAGATAGTTGAGGCTCTGCTGAAACCTACTGGGAGGTAATTATCCTCTCCTTGGCTCCGAATGCCTTTGGTGTGCTGCGATGCTCCAGGAGTTAAACCCGCTGCTGGGTGCTGCATCTCGGGCGTGAGGCTCACAAGGCTCGGGGAAGGTCCCGCCAGCCGTGCCGGCAATGCAGTAAGTGATTCAGCAGAACGGTTGGAGCGAAGAGGGTTTGGGAGGAGGCGGCTGCTTTGCTCTCTTCGCTTGTGCTCAGCTGCGTTTGAGCCTTGCTCGTGCATTGTTAGGCTGCTGGGGTGGTAAGGACGGATTCATCACAGCCCGGCGGGTGCTCGGGGGAACGCCGTGCGCTCCCGACGTGCAGCAGCTTGGGGTAGGACACCTTGCGTTGGGCACAGAGTCTCAAGGATGGTTCATGTTCGGGAGCGCGCTGGGTTTAAGAGACGTTTGGGGCTTGGTTCTGCAGTGTGCTTTGTGCTTTCTGCATTGCAAGACCGGGATCTGCGAGCTCAAAGTTTGTTGTTTTATTTTTCCCACTCCAGCTGGTAGAAGGGCAGAAAAGCCCGTGCTGTCCAAAATGTGCCCTCTCAAACCTGGGCCAGCCTCCTCCTCTGCTTCCCTTGCTCGAACAGGAGGGGTTCTTCTCAGGCTTCACCTTGTACCTTGCAATAAATAACATTCTCAGCAGAGTCTGAGAAGTCTGTGTTTGAGGCACATTAGGACTGTGGCTACAGGGTAAAGGCGGTGGGCAGGGGGCTTTAATTAATTCACTCTCTTGCACTTCAATTTGGTACCAGCTCTGCTGGTACCTGAGTAATCTGAGAGTGTCTCAAACAGCGTGGTAGAAGGTGAGGCTCCCTGCAACTCCTCACCTTTATTGCCTCAGTTTCCATTGCCATAAAATGGAGATGATGATGCTGCTGGAAGGGGGAAAACTGTGCTGAAACATGGGTGAAATACTTAGAAATCCTTGGCTTAGACGTTTCCATCCATGGGCTGGCTCCCCTGTTGGTGAGATCTCTGCTCTGCCTTCTCAGCAGCTTTGCTGCATGATGTGCGGGTCTGTCTCGCTGCTGCCAGGGGGGCTGGAACAAAGGGAAGCTGCATCTGGGAACAAAACCTTGTCGTACCGGCGGTGCTGGCACCCAGGACGTGGGGACAGGCCCTGGCTGGCACTTGAGCCCGCTCCCTGCTGGCTCGGGGACCGACAGGGGACAGAGTGGGTAGTGTCCTGCACCACAGCCCCTGCATTATTCATGAAGGAAAATCCAGCAAGAGCAGGGAGGGAAGGGAGAAGAAAATTGGAGTTGTTAATAACTGCTATTGTGCCTTCTCCCCTTCACCGGCCTGTGGGAATAGGTGGGCTGGAGAGAAAACAGTTATTTGTGTATCAGTGTGGCAGGGGGAGGATGGGGAAAGGGGTCCTGGGCAGCAGCCCAGTGATTTCTGGGCTCGCCCCTGGGCAGGTTGGATCCACGTGGGGGCTGCAGGTCTCACAGCCCTGCGAGGGGCTTAGTGCATCCTCCGCAGCGCATGGAGAGACTTGGCATTTGGAACAGAGGAGACGGAGAACCTTAACCCGAGCTCTGGAGGGGAAAATCTGTGTCTTAAATGGGGAAGGCAAAGGTAGGCGGCTCTGCCTTTGGAGTAACTTGTGAGGAGGTGGCGGTGAAGGTGATTTTCTGTGAAAGCCTTGGACTCCGAGACATTTGCTGTAGCACGGGCAGGCAAGTCTGCTACTGTGTCCTGCCTGAGGGCTGACCAGCGTGTCCCAAGGGCATGGCATGTGTCACCTTGGGGGTGAGACCCGCCGGTGGCTCCGTCTGCGTGCATCCATCCCGCTGCGGCAGCGGTGCTGAGAACGGCTGCCTGCACCCAGACCCCCCTTTGCTCTTCGCTTGCCTCATTTTGCCATGGCTGGATGCTGCCCGGGGCGAGTTAATTGGGCTTTGATCTCTATTATTGCAGTGTGTCTTTTGACTTTCTTGCTTTCCGTTCTTTTCCAAGTCAGGCAGGGATGACGTGTGCATCTAACCCCTTAATTCCCGCTCTCGGGGCTGCTCGTCACCGGCACAGAGCTGAATAACGCTGCCACTGTGCTTGGATGGAAACAGCCCGTTCCTCTGCAGGGGGGAGGCGGTGGTGTAAATACCAGCGTTCGTTGGAAACATATGTACCTTTTGGTTTAATTAGGATGCTTCTCTTTTAATCCAGAGAGCTTTAGGGCAAGATGTAAAAGTGCTCTCCTGACTTCTTGGGTTACTAATAAGCTTTTTCTTGCAAAAGGAGTTGGTGGCTCTGCAGTAATCTGGGTGTAAGCCGATTGTAGCCTCCTGCTCCCTTGCACTGTGCTGTGGGTTGGATCCAAGCTGGTGTGGGAAGGAGGGTATTCCAGAGCACCTATAGATGCCCCCCCAGGGCAGACATCAAGCAGTGGTACCACGGCGGGGTCTGCCTGTGCACCCCTGTGCTACGGGCAGCCCCAAGGTGGTGGCAGGAGGCGTTAGAGCACCCTGCAGCCTCTGGGCATCAGGAGGTGGAGATGATGGAGGTGAACTCCTTGGGGAGGTGATTAGTATCGTCTTCCTCCCATGAACTGGGCTGGGCATTTTCATTACTATTTAATGGTGGGCTTTGTTCTGCCTTGCCCAAACCCTCCTTGAACTGAGCTGCTTTGGCTCTTGAGGCCCTAGAAAGCTCCATCCACAGAATAGAATGCAGCCCCCTGGGCTGGCTTCATGCTTTGGAGGAATGCAAAAGGCGTGTATGAGCTGGTGACCTGGAAATCTGCCTCCCTGGTCTCCTCCATCCGTCCAGGCAAGCTTGTGAGCTGCGTGGTGCAAGGGGGATATCGCATCTCTGTTGTCCCCAGCTATGGCCAGCCCATCCCAGCACGCAAATTCAGAATTTCCTCCAAGCCCTGAAGGAGGAAAGCTGCCTTCTGAGTGGCTCCAGACTTCGACACAGGCCGCATGGTCAGATGGTTTGGGTGTAACTGCAGGCGCGTTGCTCTGGAGATGCTGTGTCGAGTTATATACATCAGTCGTACCTGTCTGTTGCTGTGATTTGATCTGATTAAAATCAAAACCTCTTGAAAGATTGACTGAGAAACCTATCCTAAAAGCCGTGATAGCAGCAACTGTGTTTTGGTGTTGCTGCTTTGTTTTCAGAATATGCTCCAGCAGACATCTGTCATGGGGGTCTCTCTTTCATGGACCCAGGGTTGCCTGCAGGTCAGGCTCCCCTGCATGTAGCTCGAGGCCCCAGCTTCTCTCCTGCTTATGAAGCATCTGAATTTGGGAAAGTAGGAACCAAAGTCTCTGAATAAGCTCAATTTTGCTGCCTTTTGTGTTCCTCTTCCCGTTGCCCTGGCATCTTTCCTTCCATACCCATAATTGTGCGGTACAGTTCCAGCGTTGAACAGCAGGTCAAAATTATACCCCCTCGGGCTTCACGCTGGGCTGCGGTGGTGGGATGCAACAGGAGCCATTAGTCACCATGTGATACCCAGCAGCCAGTTTGCTGGGAACTGGTGAAAAGGGCGTAATGTGTGGCAAGCTCTCCTGCATCCCAGCAATGACCCGGCAGGATGGCATTAGCGTCCCCAAATGGAGCAGGACCAGGCGTGTCTAGAGGGTGACGTGACGAGCTGATTGCACTGCCGGCACTCGGAGTATGGCAAATACATTTCCATGCATCTCTCTCTGTAGCAAGAATTTGCATAAAACCGTACAGAAAATAATTAGCATAAAGTGGCTGAAATGAGGCTGTTGGATGGGTAGTAGACTCCCGGGGGTGCAGCGGGGACCCTGGGCAGTGCTGGCCCCCCTGCATGCCTGCTCCTCCTGCCACAGCTCAAGCAAACCCTCTGCCCGCTCCGGGGGGAAGGGGAGAAGCGGTCCCTGAACCGCAGGGGTAGCCAGCTGCGATTCCCTGTGGGAAATGCTCATCGAGCTCTGGTGGGGTGGGAACGGTAAGGAGGTTTCTGGTTTCTCAGCCATCATGGAATTGTGGTAGAACATGGTCTTTTAATTGAATCAACTCCTTGTATATCCTGACTGAGTATTTTCTTTTCCATGTCAGTTTATTTACTGCTGTAAGTAACAGGATTTCTCTGCCCCTCGCTGGCTGGCTGGCACGTGGGTGCAGGAAGGGGCTCAGATGAAAATAAGCAAGCAAAAGGCTGTGGGTGTCTGGGGGCAGAGGGGTGGGGCAAGGCGGGGGCTCAGGGCTGTCCCTCTCCCCACAGCATTGCTGCATCCCTGCGAGTCGCTGTCTGCAGCCTGAGGTTACCTTTCGGTGCAAGATCAGGTTTGGCACCTGGAGTAAAAAAAAAAAAAAAGAATAAAAATGCAAATGGGCTCAGAAATATCTGATGTGAGCAACTCGTGCTGGCTTAGGCTGCGCTGGGAGCTGAACTAGAGGACTAGGAGAGGGGGTTTGAGAGCGGTGATGGGGTGATTGACCCCTCTGCCAGCTGCTCAGAGACTGCCTTCAAGAAGGTTTTTCTTCTAATTGAGAACAACAACAACAAAAAAAGGCACTCAAACTGGTGCTTCAGAACTGACAACGCAAGAAAGAGCTCTTTTCCTTTTTTAATATTAAATTATCAAGCCTTTTGCCAAGGGGAATGGAGAGGAAGGTCCTCTGCCTGCCTGCTCCCAGGCAGCGCTGGGAGGGGGGGGAGCACGCTTCAGAGGGCTCGTTGTAGCTCTCACTAATTTCTCATGAATAATTTTTGAGCTGGGGAGCGAATTCTCCTCCTTTTTTCGCTCAAGCAGGCGTTTCTGCGCATGCTATGACGGGTTGCTATGGCCACGCGCAAGGGCTGCGCTCCCGGGGGATGCGAGCGAGAGGCCGGGGAGAGCGCTGGGGGCTGGCGACCCCCCAAAAGGGGTCCGACCTCCTGCGAGGGTGGCGTCTGCTCCAAACCATCCTGCTCTGATCTTGGTGTGTGCTTTGGTGGCACTCTGAAGCTGAAAGGGCTTTCGTGCCTGCCCGTGTGCTCTCATTTCTCCTTCATGGAAATCCTCATTTTTTTCCCAAACTCAAAGCTCACCTCTCCTGCGTTCCTCGATATTTTGATGGTGGAAACATGTTAATTGGGGTGGATGAGGGACTGATTTGATTTGACATCACTGTAATTTAATCTTCTTCTTATGGCTGTAGAAAACTGCAGGCAGGAGAGGGCGAGAGCCTCGATTCCTGCCTCTGCCCCAGATCCAGCTGCCCCTCACCTGGGGGCTGTGGCATTGGGTTTGCTCGTGTTTCCTGAAACTCTGCGGCTCTCTCAAGCGATGCAAAGCACACAAAGGGTTACAGATGCCTGCAGGTTTTGACCAGCTTTCTGAGCTATGAGGGAGGCTGGGAGGCAGATATTATGGGAATTGTATGCATGCCTGAGCGGGAGGGAGGCTCTGGCTGCTTGGCATCCACTTGTCACATGGTGCCTGTTTGGATGCCAGAGGAAGGATCCTGAGGTTGCCACCCAGAATAGATGCTTGTTCTTAAGCTAATTGCACCCTTTCAGTGATTCTCAAATAATAGAGTGCCAAACTTTCTCTGCTCCGAAAATTCCTGGAAAATGCCTGACACTTTTCTTTATGCATTGGGAAGAACGCTTTGAAAGAGCTAACTAGCAAAATAAACAGCTGTTTGTAATTGTAGGATCATAAAAAGGAGTGGTTTACAAGCACTGCAAAACATTTCTAGGTTTATCAAGCTGCTTCAAGGGGCTCAGTTCAGACAGGCTTGTGATTTCCCAAGTTACTTCGGGAAGCGCTTGCCATGGGAGACCGCCCTGAGGTCGTCAGGGGAGTAGGGTTTGGGCATCTTCCCATGTCCGAAACAGTTCCTCTGGCTGCATTTGTAAAAACAACGTTTCAGTCAAGTTTCTACAAACGCCTTTCTTTCTCGGATGGTGATAAACCGGCCTTCCCAGCCCTGCCTGCTGCCCGGGGAGCAGTTGCCTTTGCAGGCACCCACCTCCTCCCGCAGCCGGGCGGCAGCGCTTTTCCTCTGGCAAGGGCACTTGGAAAATGCTGTTGCTGCCTTTATATTACATATATTCAGGCAAGGAAAAAAAAACAAACAGGTGGTCCTGCTTGGGACTAAGCCAAGGCTTATTAACAGAAGCCCCTTGGTGCCTTCTGATGGGGATGGTGTTGCTTTACCTTTCAGTAGTACTGAGCATGGGCTCGTCTGCAAAGGAGCATGAAAATCCCATCTTTAAATTAGAGCGTAACTCTTGAGCCAGCAGCCTGGTTGAATTGGGTGTAAAGATGCAGCTGGGGGGATACAGGATCAGGCCAGGAGTGATCAGGCTTGTGCCTTGCTCTCCCTTTGTTCATATTGGGATTGAAATAAAGCTGCTTGTGTGATAAGTGCGTTGCCTTGAAGCGCAGCTTGTTAGGAGTGAAACTAGCAGCAAGGCTGGAAGGCAAAACTGGAACTCTCATCGCTTGTTATAGCTTAAAAACAACTGAAGCTGGCTTTTCCCCTCTGTTCTTTGAGGGGGTTTAATAAATGAGCTGTGAAAATATCTCTGGGGAGAGATGATTTTTTTTTAACGTAGCTATCTTTAAGCATATGCTTGCCTTATCAACGTTTCTAACAAAGTCTTAAAGTAGAGAAATGTCTAAATGAGTTAGGCTCTTCAGTGCCATTAGCTCTTGAAGGGCTTTGAGCGTGTAACTCTATGGTAGCATGGAAGAAACCAGGCTTAGCCCTCCAGCCCAGCAGCCACAAGCGGTGGTAGTGGTGCGTACGTTATGGTACTGACTCTTGATGCCAAGCGAGAACTGCAGGCTGGGGACCTTGCAGTCAGCACTACACTGAATATGGTGAAATTTGGAATCTGTGTGTTGCATGTTTTCTTTTTCCTTTTAGAGTGATCCAGCTCCACGTGGTTCTCTGTGTGCATTTTGGTTAAGAGACTCAAATTTACTTTAAGTTTTAAATCAAAGTTAGTGCGTAGCTTTCCTTCTGATTCTGTTCCACTCTTAAAGCCACGACACCAAACGCAAGCTCACACAGTTCCTTCAGGGTAAGAATGATGTCGCTTGGAAAACGTGCAGTTTGTGCTAGCAAAGGGAAAGAAACTCTTTCAAAAACCATGTGAAAAACATTTACTATTTTCCATATCGCTTTAGCCAGCGTGGAACATGCTCCGCATTTCTATATATTCTGTCCTGGGGAATGTCAAGGGAAGGAGCTTGGGAACAGCTTTTTTGAAAAGCCCTGGGTCGAGTCGTGCCCCGAGCCTGGTGCCTGGCTGCGCGCTGGTTCCTCCCCAGGAGCCCTATTCAGGCAGCGGCGCAGGCAGCGGCGCAGGCAGCGGAGGCAGCCTGCCCGGCTGGAGCATGGCCAGGGTGCCGGGGCCGGAAGGCATTGGGATGCTTTGGCTGAGCGACGCTGAGCACCAGCCGCCCCGACGCTCCCGCCGCGGCTCCTGCCAGAGCTGGTCTCGGGTGTTACTCGGTGGGGTCATTCCTCCTCTCCCTGAGCACTGCCAGGGGGAAAAGCATTTGAGTATCTTACAAGACATTTCAGCTCAAACTTTGGCATACAGAACTCAAGAAAATTGCTGATTCAGCCCTTAGTTCTCAATCCCTTCTCATTACCCCTTGTTTCTGTCTGCTACAGCATTTTAATGGCTTTTACAATTCTATTTTGCATTTAACATTTGCGGCCGTTCACTGCCATGTTGCAGGGCTGGGCTGGGTGAATTTGAGATGAGGTGGGAGACAGTGGAGTAGTTAAATATTGAAGTTTTCCCTTCCTTTGTTTTCTGCTTGTCTTTAAACTCCATTATTTATTTAGTGACGTATTCCCCGGCTTCCAGTCCTTGTCAGCGAGAGGAGATCTATATTTGCAGGGCTTTGCAGGACACGGGTTTCCTATCTTCCAGTCCGTGGGATGTTGGAAATGATGATGGTCCTTAGCTCATACATCCCCTGGCTCAAACTGACCTCCCAGCTAAATACTGCTGGTAGTCTCAGGATGGATGTCACACAGCTGGAGATCACAAAGCAATGGTTAGTCCTGCAGATGGATTTTTTTTTTTCTCCCATCATATATCATTTATCGCTGACACCTACACTGTTCCTGTGCCCATCTGCACCTTCTCAGGGCACAAACTGGTTGCTTTTGCCTTCCCGTTTTCACAGCTAGTGCCAGAAATGCTGCCAGCTCGGCGTGGGCATCGCAGCTGGCAAGGGTGGCAGCAGGTTTGCAGGGCAGCTCGGGAGCAGCGGGGCACGGAGCAGCTCCTCTCCAGCAAAGCTTGCGGGAGAAGCTCCACGGGAGGATGCTGTGCCCAGCGCCAGGCGCAGCCTTGCTGCCATTGCCTTCACTTTGACTCTTCTAAAAGAAATACTAAACACTAGCCTGATCTTTCAATATCCACACACATCCCTGTTTTGTTTTTTTTTTTTATAAACACAGTAAACAAGTAATCCCCATCCTGCATCCTACTCAGTCCTGAAGGTTAAAAGCTGTTTTTGAGCCAGCTTCATTACGTAGAAGCCAAATGCTTCTACCAATTAACTTATTGCTGTTTTGGAGGGGGCTCAGAAGGCAGATGGAGTGACTGCGCCGGCAATATTAATGACCGTGTTGCAAAGGGTGAGAATTTTATGCAGAGTAATGTGAAAACGTGCTGGCAAACTTGCAAAGGCATTGCTGAGAAATACGAGAGAATGGTGTTTCCCTTCTAGTTCTGAGCGCAGGGTAATAAATAACGTGTGATTTCACAGCATCTCTGCTATACCAGGCTAAAACGTGCTGTCTGTCATCAAAGGCTGTCAATATTTCACGTCTGAGGACAGGCAGGGAGAACAGGGCCACCAAAACGTTACAGGCGGGTGATGGGAGACACGTAGACCATTAACTTTGGGTCACCAACTGCTGCTGCTGGGAAAGAAATGACTTTAAAATGCTGTTGGTGGGGTCTGAGGGAGGAAGGGGGAGAGAAGGCACCCAGCCTGCCCCGGTTAGGGTGATGGGTGGGTACAGGGGGACGCAGCCAGAGCTGTGGGGCTGGCTTGATTTTGACTGCATAAGTAATAAAGTCTGTGCATCGAAGTCTCCCAGCCAAATGTCTGTCCCACAAGGTGAAAGCTCCCTGACAAGCCATTTTCACGCAATTTGCAGGAACTGAATGTCTCTAGCAGAGGCAAAGGGTTCCCCAGCTGGATGTGAAACGGGCCAACAGGTTGAGGAGTTACTGGCAGCAACCAGCTGAAAGCCAGGGAGGGCTTTTCCTTTGGAAAACTGGCTGAAAATGTGGATTTGTGATACTTGGTTTGCCCTTTTCAGAAAATCATTACAAGACATGCTTTGCAACTGCAGAATAGTCCAGTAAAAGGTATTTTTTGGTGAATATTTGTGAAGCTATGGCAGGTGGGCATCCACTGAAATTCCCAGACATGAGCTCAATTCTACTGTCGTAATGTGACTTGTTAAGGGAGCGTAGAGGAGAGGTAATGATCTTCCCGTGATTTCCCACGTGTAGTTAGGGTCTAAGTGTACACAGAGCAAGGAAAACCCGTTACACAGCATTTTAGCAAAGGCAAATCCAGTGCTGCTGAGAGAGGCAGACTTCCAGTTGCCGTGTTGTTTGCATTTTTATATAAGGCTTTCAAGAATTGCCCTATCTTTCTTGGTCCCCTCCCAGTTCTCCAAACTGTTCTGTGCTGTAGTCTCGTCTAAAGGTTGTACGTCAGATGGCTCAGGGACGAAATGTCAGATTTGCTGCCGCTTTGCTCCGTCGCTGCTGTCGAAGCGCCTAAGGTTTGAATTTAAATGTCAAAGGCATTTTGGAGAACATGGGAACCAGATGTGCTCCAAGACTGTGTCTGGAAAGAGCAGAGCAGCTTAATTACCGATGTTGACTCTTCTTGGGAGCTTTATCTCTGGATTTGTGCTGAGATCCGGTGTAAGGATGTGGTCCTGGAGAGCCAGTCTAAGGGTGGTGGATGGAGGACACGGTGTCTGGCAGCTGCCCGCACATCATGATTAGCTGTAAGGTGATACAGCAGCCTGAGGGCCCCCGGCCAGGCTCTGGGGAAGAGCCGGTGTCTGTAAATACATCTCACTTAACGGGATTAATCAGCAGCAGGCATGTTCCTGCCTTATCGGTGACACCCGTGTGTTTGATCCGGTTACAGACCGGGGGGAGAGGGTGTCTGGGGACCTGCGCCGGAGGTGGGAGCGATGGTGGAAGGGAACAGTCAGAAAGCAGCCGAAAAGGTGGGGGAGACCCTAAGGGCGGAGCAGAGCCAGCGTACGCGGGGAAATGTCCGTGGGGCTGCAGCAGGTGGGTCCCCACAGACCTCAGCATCTCGGCTGCGTGTGGCCAGCCTGTGCCGTGGTGTGTTCCCACCGGGAACGTGGCATTTCCAGCTTCTCGGAAGGTGCATTCCTGCATGGGCGGGCGGCTGCACAGTCCCGCTTTGTTTCCCGAGCCCTCTGAGGAGGCGCAGGAGGACTTGCCCCGTGACGCTGCCCATCGGCTCTTCGGAGCTGGTCGCAGCCCTCGGTGCCGTTTGTGCCTCCTGCTCTCGGGTGAAATCCTCTTTGCTCCTCCTGGTACTCTTGTCCCAGCTCTTCTTTTGGGCTTACACCACTCCCAAGAAAACGAAAGCTTTTGTGCTCAAGTTCTTCTTCACCTTTGAATACTATAATTTCCAGTGAGGAACGGTCAGCACTTGAACTGCACCCATTCAGAGCACCCTGAACAGCACCCGTGACTGCGAGCACATCTGAAAGCCCAGCTCTGGCCTTGCTGCCTGCACAGCTTTTACTTTTCAACTTTTCAATCCTAAACCCCAGAAGCATCCGCCTTCTTTCTGTTTGTGCTGCTGAAATACCTGATTTCCCTGGTGGAAGGAGTGTTCAGCTTAATAAAATCGAGGGTTGTCTGTACTAATGTAATTGATTTCTTTTCCATCTGCTCAATAAAAAAATCTTGGTGAATGGTTTGGAAAGGAAAACCCATGGAATAAGCAGCGTCTGTTTGCAGAGGCGCAGGCAGGACCGGGGCTCTCGCGGGTCCCTCTGCCACTGCATTTGCCCAGGGATGCTCCCACCCTGCTCCCCCTTGTCCCCAGGTTTGCTGGTGGCAATGCTGTCCCTGCCCAGCCACTGAAACCAGGGCACTGGGGACATTGGCTCTGGGCAGGGGCACAGCAGCCCTCATTGATGCTGGAGACCACTCTGGGCTGCCATATGGACCCTGTTCAGGCTGAGCGCAAGCTTTTCTGGCAGTCAAAGGACTCATCAGGCCACTGGGAGTCCCTGGGAGGGAGTTAGAGGTTAGTGGAAGGCTTTTTCCCAGGCTCTTTGGGGATCACAAGTGACCAGGACCTCAGTAAGGTGTGAGAGAAACACAAATAAGTCATTTAGTTACCAAAGTGGCTTCCTGCTGTAGGAACTTTTAACCCCCAGGGCCACCCCAAGGTTGCGGGTCAGGCCCTTTTGCTCCGTTAACCTTCTCCCGCGGTGCCAAGGGGAAGCCCTTCTTGCACGGTCAGGGCGTGAACTTCTATGACATCATGCGTCACGTCCCTGGATGCAGCTGAACAGGGCGGCTTGCCCTGCCTGGCACCCAGTGCGGGACAATGTAGACGGCTCCTGTGGCACGTTCCGGAGAGGAGCTGGGGTGGCAGAGCGGAGTAAGTTGTCATTTATTTCTGGTTTGAGGTTGTGAGAGATGCTGTGGGCTTTCCCGGGGGGAAGGCTGGCCAGGGGTAGGGCAGCTCTCTGAGTTCCTGGGACCCTGTGGGACCCTTGTCCTCCTGGGACCTCTGTGTGACCAAGTGCAGAGTCAACATCTTGCTGACCTTTTGAGCTTTTTAACTAAAAGAAAGCGCAGAGGGAGGGGACCTTGCCTGGGCAGCACGTCCCAGGCCGTGTCTTGCAGTCTCCTCTGGCCACGGGGACTGACTGTGGCCAGCAGCGTGTCTCTGGGAGGCTCGGCCAGTTCACAGCTACTGAACCCTCCTCTATGACAGGACGTGAGCCGGGACTCAGCTCCTGCCTGGGCCACCGTTTATTTGCCGTCATGAGCGACAAGCAGCCGCAGGAGGGAATTGCTGCCGGGATAAGTCACGCCATGCAGGGCCGAGAGCCGCGGGCTGCCTTGCAGAGCCGGGTCTGTGGTGCAAGGCACGGGGATCAGCGCCGGCTCGCTCTCGTGGCCCATGGCTGCTCGGGCACTGGGAGGTCGGCGCTGGGGTGCTCTGTGCCAGGTGGCTCTGCCCATAGTCACAACCCTGAGCATCTCAAGGCGTGTCACCGGTGTGGACGAGGGGCAGGTGACGAGGTTATGACCAGTGTACAAGCAGGGAAGCCAGGGTTGGTGCCCTGCATGAATTCAAGCCCGGCCATCCCCTGGCCCCGTGCAATTAGGGAAGTATAAATATTCTTGCCTCTCCCTGCGTGTTGCATCCATCATCTTTACTACGGAGGCTCAGCCCGCTGCAAACCCCTGGGTCTGCGTGCTCCTCCTCGGGGTCGTGGCCCGCAGAGAGAAGCCGAGCAGCCTCACGTGGGAGCCAGAAGGGGACAGGCAGCTTTTCCAGAGCAATTGCTGGACGAACTGTCCTGCGGTTGCTGTTTATAGCTGTTGCTCTGCGTGATTAGCAGTTGGCTAATCACCAGGGGCCAGATGCTGCTGTCCCTGGGAGGGGTGGCCGAGGGACACGGCGGGGGCAGAAATTAACTGCTCGCAGGCTGGGTGTCCCCTGTTGCTGCTGAGCAGCGTGGGATGGATGGCCTTGGAAAGGAGCTTTGCTGTGAGGGTGGGGGACTGGTACCCTGTTGTCTCCCCCCGCTCCTGAGACTCCTGGTGGATTGGCAGTGCCACCGTTGGGCTTGGGTTTGAGTGTGGGTGCTGCTCCATCAGGAACTGGACAAGATGCCCAGAGCGTTCCTCACAGGCACCACCCGACAGCCACTGCGCGGGGTTCGGCTGTTGGGACTCTGCTTTGGTGTAGAAACGGTGATTGGGAAGTTCCTGGGTGAACTGGGTGCTTCCAGGTGAAGCGCACCCAGGCAAGGTCCCGTGCAGCGCTAAAACGGGTGTCATCAGTGTGCCCTAAAGCTGCCCCCTAAAGCCTCTCATTGAGAAGCTTTCCCACCTGTATTTTTTCCTTTTTAATCCATATTTTTCACACTGGTTCCCTTCCTTGTCCCTCTTAAACAAAGCAATAGCCTAATGGAAGTAAACGACCATGTATTTTTCTGAATAGGTGCCATGTAAGAACAACTGTTAAGTGCTTTTCCCCCAAAATAAGAAGTAAAAATGATTCTTTTTTCATCTTGGCTGTAACCCGTCCCATGTTCTTTAAACGTCACGTCCTGCTCAAGCTGCAGCCTGTGCAGAAACGATGCTCTGCAGCCCCTTTGTTTTCAACCAGGGATAACTCTGACGAATTGGGGTTTGTGGTTTTGGTTTTTTTTTCTTACTCGCTTCTCACTCTTGCTGATAAAAGGAAAAGATGTGGAAACAAGCGGCTCCCCAGGAGGGTGGGAAGCTGATTAGTGGGGCTGGTGTGACCCGGTGCCCCGCGGGTCCCGGAGCGGCCCCAGCAGCCTGCGGATCAGCTGTCGTGGGGCCAATTCCCAGCTGTCGCAGGGCCACGGCACAGGCTTGTGGGTGACGGGCTGGCTGGGGAAGGCCATGTGGTCATCTTCCATGGAAAGTTTCATGCTTTTCCCTTTTTTTATTCCCCCTACCACCCCCCCCTCCCCAGGCTGTGACCGGTTTGTAAAGGTTAAATGGTATTTTCTGATTAAACTGAGTACTGTGGTGATCTCAGCTCATTTCCCACTCATGCCGTATCTTTTGTCTGACCTTGGGGTAGCACTTAACCTCTCCGGACTGGAGTCCCTCTGTGTAATAGAATGACAGTATTTCCTTACATTACCAGAAGGACAGGATGATAAATTAATTCACATTTATGTAGTGCTGCGATATGACCGTGATAGATGAAGAGTCTGTCCCTGGAGTTACCCGCGCTCTCGGTAGTGACACGCAGCTCTGCAAGGGAATGAATTACCTCCTGAAAGTGTAACCACCGTGTGCGCTCAAACGCTGCGAAACGCAGGCGCAGCTCTGAATAGCAGCAAGGGCAGTTGTCCCCGGCCTCCTGCGTTTTTATAATATTTCTGAAACGGGAGCCCGGGTACAGCTGGTCCCGACGGTGCTGCAGGAGGAAGGTCGGGTGAGCTCTGGCTGGCAGATAGCTGTGGAGACAAGCTAAGGTGTAAATCTCCTTACTGCCAGCATCAGCTCTGGAGTTCTGGGGATTGACAGGCTCATTCCCACTTCCCACGTGTTGCCCTACGTGGAGTCGGAGGGATGGTGCCACGACTCGTCCTGGCACGTGCTGGTGGGTGACTTTAGGAAGCCATCCTTGTTCCTGGTGGCATCACGGCGTTTTCTCTCAATGCCTGTTTGTTTGCTCGATTGTTTGAAAATGGATGCAGCCTGCGGGGCTTGGCATTGAAAACTCACCCACGTGCGAGGCAGGAGAGTTACAGGGAGTGAAAGGAAAATGCAGCATACAGCAAAAATCCCGTGGAGGAGTGAGACGAGAAACCAGGGGCTGTGAGAAGCAGCCTGTGAGTGTGTTCCTTAAAGATGTGCTGGAAATGTGACGGGAGGAGTATAGGGGCAGTTATCCCAAACAAATTGGTCTGCCTGGAGTTTTTACAGAGGGTTGGCAGTGATGGTGTTGAAAGTGCCTGTCTCTGCAAACCTCTGCTCCTGCAGGCTGTGTTTTGAGAATCGTCCTTTTGTTCAGAGGACAGGAGCAAAGATGTGATTGGGGACTCTTTTGGGGTTACAGCATGTATAGAAAATGATTGCTGATAGACACTGGACCATCAATAGTCTTAGCCCAGGACCCGTTTCCCACGACAAGCCTGACTTTCCTTCTTGTCTGTGATTAGAGGGTACGTAGGTCTGAAGTGTTAGTTGCTGAAAGGATGGGAATGATTACTTTTTAAGGGAGAGAAGACGAGATGCAAATGAATTTGCTGGTGTTTGCTCGGACATTTGTTTTGCAGAACAATTGTGAAAGCTGTACCCAACCTCAGGGACAGACACAAAGCGCTTCTCTCTCCTCCAAACGGAGGCAAGCAGGGACGTGCTGCTGGCTGTCCCCAGGAAAGGGCACGGGTCCATCCCTCGGGATGGACATGCCAAATGGTCGTGTCTTGCCTTTGTGATCATTTCTTTGCTTCTTCGTGATCGTTTCTTTCTCGCTTTCCCCTGACTTCTGCACTGCAATGCAACATTTGCCTCGAATTCTTAGCCGTGTTGCAGGGATGTGGCTGTACAGACATCATTTACCGGTGTGTGTGCTTGCGTACGGCCGGGGAAACGCAAAGGTGTGGGGATGTGCCCGTCCCTATCGCCCAGGGTTTGTGCTGCAGGGTGGGTCCCGGCTTCCTGCGTGGTTCCCGATGGGGATTCACCTGCGTGGAGCAGTTCCCTGATGGGGTGTCCGGCTCGGCTGGCACCTGCCTGGTGGCTTTTCCCCGGTGTGACAGACAGTCCCGTCACTGCCAAACGAAAGGGGGATGTAGATTTATGGCCTGGAAGTTGGCAGCTTGGGCGCCCACCTGTTGTGTTAGGTATGGAGGGGAAAGGCGATGGAGAACCGAAATGGAGCAGGAGCGAAATGAAACCTGTAGTCACTGTTAGGTAATCACACACGTATATTCCCCTCTAAATCACTGGTTTTCATTATCTGAAACCAAAAGGGTTTTTTCTCTTTGTGGAGACGTTGCTCTGCCCTGTTCAATCAGTATTAATTAAGCATCTGAAAGGCATTAAATGGTGCTGTAGGAATCTTCTTGGGAGCAGTAGCTGCTCGAGTTTTACTGTTCCTCTTACAACCATAAATAAGGATAAATGCCTAATTGCTGCTGAAAGAGTCCTGCTGGACCTAATGAGCTGATTAAAAACAATCCTTCATTGTGGAATTATTTCACTTTATTTAATTTCAACCAGAGTTCCCTTTGCTCACCATTCCTGTGTCTGCTCTCCAGCCCCTGTCTGCCTCAGAGGTCATGCCTGTGGTCATTTTGCCGGAGCGGGGCTACCAGGAAGGGATTTGTTTCCATCGTTATTCCGGAAGGTCCCATTTCATTAAGCTGTGGAGAAGGAAATGAATTTCAGCCCTTCCCCAGTGTTATTTGTGCACCCAGAGCAAGTCCTCAGGCTCCGCTCAGCGTGCCCGGCTTCCCCGCGGCGGGATGAAGGGCAGCGGGGCTGGGGCAGGACATCCCACATGTTGCGGTTTGCAGGGATGTGGTTTTGGGAATTACGACAAAGAGCCACGTTTTGGCCAAATCAGCCTGGGGGAGGGACAGTGGTCCTGGCTCCCACTGCCTTGGCCCAGAGCGGGTTCTCCCCGACGGGGATGCACCTGAGCAGCAAGAGGAGATCTTTTCATTTGTCATTTGCCCTCCAGCGCTGCGAAGCCGTGGAGCTCTGAAGGGGGAGCCCAAAGCGCGGCTGGAGAAGAAGCGAGCGGACGACGTGGTTCGTGTTCCGCTAACGAGCGGAGCGCGTCGGCCACTTTCTGCTGGCAGAGGGAGCCTGCAACAGGCAAAGTCCCCCTTCCCACCTCTCCTGGCTGTGCCAATCGAAGCCAGCGGGAAACTTGTTGGTGCTGAGCAGATGGGAGCTCTGGCTCGCCGGCATGGGGGGAAGAAGGGATGCTCCAGGGCTGGGATATGAGGATGCGCTAGCGCAGCGCTCTACCATCTGTGGAAAGGAGAGACTTTTTTTTCCCCCATCTCGAGGCAGGGAGGAAGCAATGTACATGTTAAATCGACGTGTGCGTGGAGAAATAGAGAATCAAAGTTCCCTCGCTATGGCTGTGAGGGTTTGCAGCTCTGCCAGGCTGGTACGCAGCCCGCTGCCTGGCTTGGTGTCCCTGAGGAGCTGTGAAGAGAGGAGGCAGCGCCTGCAGAGAAACCCTTCTCTGGTGGTGCCATCCGCAGCTCTCCTGACGCGGGAGCAGGGCTCGCAGGAGATGGAGAAGGACCTAAAGGAATTTTTAAAGCTGCTTTTTTTTTTTTTTTCCCTCCCCCTTTCACTGCAGATTTTTGGGTGGCTCACAGACAAAGCGCTTGGATGTGTTTTCTGGTTTAATTATTGGTACGCGAGTGGTGTCTTTACATACGGAGAAACTTGAGAGCGTGAAACTCGCAGCAGAGCAGGGCAACGACGCTGTAACAGCACATGGGCCCGGTACAGTTTCAGTGACATCCCGTTTGCCACATGGGATAATCAAGGCACATTCGCCTGGTGGGTGCTGCGATCGTCAGGGTGTCATGGGGGGCTTGTCCCTGCTGGTGGGGGCAATGTGGGTCTCCCTGGAGCCAGGCTGGGCTCTGCCAGGCCACACGAGCATCTGATAGCCCTTGACTCTTTGTACCTCCTCTTCACTCCACCAACCCTCGGGGCAGTTGCTTACCTGCTGCGCTATCGTTTGAAAACCCAGATTTATTTGGAAAACATTTGACAACGCCTCAAAATCACTCTCTGCCTTTAAAACAGAACAGAGAACTCACAATGCCAGGATACGGTCCTCTGCCTGTGTGATTTGTAGTGCAGGATGGCTTATGCACAGCAAGATGTTTCCTTCTGGAAAGGTGGTTTGCCCTGACTGATGCACAAGTGTAAAAACTGTGGCTAATTCTTCTGTAGAAAGCACAAATCCTCTCCAGAGCCTCCAGTTCCCATCCTGGTTGCCCAGCCCTCAGCTGGGGCAGGCTCTGCTGCCTTTGAGTCCCAGCATCTGTATTTTCAGCCCTGGGACTAATCGTCCCATCATGGGTGTCTCTGTCATCCCCAGAGATGTCCATCCTTTTTTTGTCTTTCTCGCATTTAATGTTTTTCCCTCCAGTGTCCGTTCAGAGAGACGATGGAGGCTCCAAACGGAGCAGAGCTAAGGTTGCACATCCACCTCCTGATTTTAGATGCACCCTGTGCTGTGTGGATGTTTGGCTGGACTTCGTCAAGAGGAGCAGCCTCTAGTTTTAAAGATCTTGTCCTGGGGTTACTCATGCTGTTGTCCAGAGAAAAATGTATTTGCAAAAGTATCTGATGCATCTGGAGGGAGGTCTTGGCCAAGGTCTGGGATGTATTTCTCAATCCATGACTAACAGTTTCTGAAAACTGGTGTTACAACAGGCCATGGGGGAAATGGAAAGCACCAAGAAGTCTGAAAAACATTTCTGAACTCTGGGTAAGTATTTGGGGAAAAAGACATCCGAGTTCATCTCGTTGCTGCCTTGTCTGTAGCTGGAGGAAAGGGGAGAAGGGACAGGGCTTTTGTTGGTGCCTGGATGCAGGCTCAGTGCTGGATGAGAAATGCAGTTAAGCAGTTAAATTCCTATTTGATGGCATCACAATCTCACAACTATTTGTGTGAGATTTTCCTCTGCGTTGTGTTTTTACTGAACATTATGGACCCAGATTTCAGATGGGTTTTGGGTCCAGCCAGCTCAGAGGCTTCCCGAACATCCCCACCCTCAAAGCGCTCGCCTCCATGGCTCTGGGCAGAAGCCAGAGGAAGACATCAGACAGCTTCACAACTGTCAGCGTCCCCAGATAAGCACGTTCATGCCCTCCACGAACGCAGCTCCAGCCTTCTGGGCTGGGGAGATGTCCCTGTCCCCGGGCGAGGAGCAGCCCTGACAATGTGGGCTGTGTTCTGCGCGCCCGGGGGCTCTGGCACTGCCTGTCCCCAGGACCCACCTACACGCGCAGGCACGGTGGCCGATTGTTCCTGACGCACGGCGAGTCGCACCCACATCTGCCCCGAGACAAAGGGGCTCTGGAGGAGCCCAGCGTTCGCTCTTCCAAAGGCGGGGATGCATTTCATGCGTGCTCTCTCGTGGATTTGATTATTTGCTCTTGGTCGGCGCCACTCTGCGTGGACGTGCAGTCGCCCGTGCTGTACGGGCTGTCCCCCCCCGGCTCGTCCACCGGTGCTGGAAGCGCCAGGGTCAGTCCCACGTAGCTCTGCCCACGGTTTCAGCCCAGAGCCGCTGTGTCCCTGATGCTCCCTTTTGCAGCTCAAAAGTTACCTGCACATTTATCTCCTCCTGATTTGTACAGCCCTTACTTTTACAGTCCCAGTGCACGTGGGGATGGGTAGGAGCGACGCTTTTGCATCAGCTAGATGCCTCCTGTGTATGCTGTATGGATCAGTGTAGGGGCTCAGCCCTTTCTGTATTCCCATTTAATGCAAAATGCGTGTATGTACAAATATCTCCCACGCATCTGTGCCGGGAACCTACTCCTTCGTGTCACGGCCATTTCTTTCACACTAATAGTTCCCAGTCTAAAGAAAACAACATATTCTTTGCTTTCCGGGCTCCAAGCCGCTTGTAGAGATGTGCGCTGTTTAAATCCTTGCTGCCTTGCACCTCCCCTCCTGAGCTACATCTGTGAATGAAAAAGGGGTTTAAAAGTATTTTGTGAGAGTGATGTGAAGCATCAGTATGTGAGCGTAGTAAGGACGCTAGAAATCTGAGCCTCGCTACATCTCGGGTTGCAGTATTGGCTGATTCAGTGCATAAGTCAGACTTGTGCTTAGTAACAGAAAGGCATAAAACCAGCTGATCCATTACTCATTTTAAGCTGTAACTGGAGAAACGAACCACTTTAAAAAATGAAGGCTACAGATCAAAATGATATCTTCCCTTAGTCAGAAAGCTAAAGAAGTAATTCAAAGAGCTTTGTTCAGCATGACCTGATCACAGGACTGTGGAAGTCCTGGACATGACTTTAATTACTGGCCCAGTCCTATAATTATTCTGTCCTTCAACTATTTTTATGGCAACAGCTGGATTGGAAAATCCTTAGAAGGAGCAAAAAAGATCAAAGCAACACTCTCCTCCAAGCCCCTTCACAACCTACAATCTGTCATCTGGTGTAACTGGGACACGCTGGGACGGCAAGTTCCTCCGGGCTTCAGCCCAAGAGTGAGGACCCAGAGACCCCGATGGCACCTGAGGAGGGCTGGATGAAGAAATTATTAAGCGCATTTGTTCCCCATAAGCGTAACGGGGAAAAGTGTCCTTAAAAGTTGTCTTGCGCCGGGTTTGAGCCTGTCTGGGGTTCAGGAGACCTTCCCGGGCCATGTGTCAGGGCTGTTTGCTTCCCAAGACATCTGCTCCTCGCTGGCTCCCGGCAGCATTCCCTGCGGTACCTGGAGCCCCCCGGCAGCCCCACGCTCGCCGGGTTTTGTCTGTTGTTCTGTGGGTCCCCCCCCGCCTCCCTCCTGCAATTGCTTCGTACCGGGCTGGGGAACAGCTGAAGGGGGAGCAGCATCCAAAGCTGCAGCGGGTGATCTATATTTCATGAAGACGGGCTCTCCTGGCTTGCCAAATGGCCTCTCCGCCCCGCTCCCCTGCCTGGCGACATCCCACCTCGGCGAAAATCCTGTGCGAGGGCCGGGGAGGAGCGGCGTGGAGCAAGGCTGGGGATTTTCCACTGTTTGCTGCCCCGGCGTTATTTTTGTTCTTAGCCGAGCGAGCTGTCTGCACGGCCGGTGCCCTTTGTGTGTCTCTCTTGCAGGGAGTTGTAACCCAGCCACGATGCAACCTCTGCGCCTCAGCAGCCTTTCGAAGGGGGCTTTTGTGGCGCAACGGGATAATTTATCTTCCTTTTCACTCTTTTTTGTTTGGTTTTTTTTTTTTTTTTTTAATCTGCATTTGGTCTATGGGTTTATTAACAGCAAAACACGAGGTGCGTGTCTGGAAAAGGCAAACGATAACCTGGCGGTCCCCGGGAGGTTTGCATGGGTGCCTTTGGGAGCCCGGCAGTGTGCTGCACATCTGGCACCAGGGACTGGCTGGGGAGGGAAGCAGCTGGAACCTGGTTGGAAATGGGCTTGTTTAGAGACCGGTTGGGAAAGGTCCTACCGTGCCCCGACTCCGGCTAGAGCTGTGCCGGCTCAGTGACAGCCTCTTTGGTACACGAGGGGGTCTCCGGAGCTGGCTCCCTGCTATGGCCAGGCTGCAAGCAGAGGCAGCAGATATTTCCCGTTTCTTGTGCATAAAATAAAATTATTATTATTATTTTTAAACAGCAAATCATTCTTTTTATTTTATCCCACGGGGACTGTTCACTGCTTTTGTATTCAATGGCTCTGAGTAACTTTCCATCAGTCCCAGGGGAGAGCATGGTCCTTCTCCTTCCATCCAAGAGGTCTCTCCAGGGTTTGAGCACAAATAACCCCATAAGGCTGTTTTTCTGCCAGCACAACCACCCAGGTGTTGGGAGGACAGTGACCGTGGACTTGTACCCGAGTCACCAGAGCCTGGAAACTATTTCTGACACTATTCACACTCCCATCCCTCCACACAAATATTTTTGGCTTGGAAACACTCTCTCTGCACAGTTGCCAAAAGGAAGACAACAGAAACAGAGCTATAAAGGGCTCAGTGACCGCTAGGTTTCTGTTTGTTTTGCAGCTGAGGATCCGTCTGCGCACGCCGCAGGTCTGCTCGCCTCGGGGGGACGCAACTGAGGTCCTAACGCTGCCATAGGCGTCCAAGATGGTCATGCAAAGACACCACCTCACCTGCGCAGGAATAGCATTCATCCTCTGCCTTCATCACCTCATCAGCGCCATCGAAGTCCCTCTGGATTGTAAGTTGTGGTTTACCCCTGTAAAAACTCGTGCTGAAATGGTCGAGGGGGTGGCGGGAAGGTGTGCACAGCTCAGGAGGCTTTTCTGGTCCAGCCTGAAGTTTTCTTCTCTGTTGTTTGTTTGGGGCTATTTTTCTCTTTAAACCACACGCCCTGCAGAAAGTCACCTAAATCCCTCTCTGATTTAGTCAATCTATCTCAAAAACTGAGCAGTGGACTCAAAACCACATGTCAAAATGGAACAGAGCATCTCAGCCAAGCTGGTAAGTCTTCAGCCTGTTGATTTAAGTGGAGCAACCCAGGACTTGTGGTGTCCCTACGGAGAACAGGCAGGCTTTGGGATGCTCTTTTGTGGAGGACATGAGCTCATTGACAGTCTTATCTGGCAGATGCTGCCATGAGCTGACACCTGGGTCCTCGAGGCCAGTGGGGACCCAGGCAGGTCCTGCAGAGCAATGCAATTTTTCTCTCACTCTGTCGGGAGTTTTTGGTTAATCATGAGACAGGAGTTATGTTTTATTCAGAACTGGGGGATATGGAGCGAGGAGGAAGGGAGACACGGGCTGATGTTTCTGCTGAATGGGCATCTTCAGGCCAGCACATGGGAAATGCATGACTTGTTTGAATGCACTTGAGATGGGGGTTTGTACTGAGAGATGCTCAGCCACTGTTCTGGAAACCAGTTTCATAATTTCTTTGTGTCCCAGCTTCCTCCTGTAGCGGCTGTTAATAATAATCAGCCTGTCGCTGCAGGGAATCTCTTCCGACAGCGCAACACACAGAAATCCTCCAGCGAGCAGTGCGTTAGTAGAAAAAGCACAGCTTTTTGCTGGGGTCTAAATTCAGGCTGAAGTGCCAGGGTTGCTCTTGAGAGGAGAAATTTCTACCCTGTGGGTTGTTGCTTTGTGGAGTCCTGGGTGTGCCGGTGGTGCCTCAGCTGATCCCTGGCTCTGGGCAGCGAAACAGGACGGAAAAATTTGGGGCAGTGGCTTTTGGCTGAAGCATGGAAACGACTGAAGAGAATGGGTGGGGAAAGCTCTGATTTGTGGAGGGGAACAGACACTTGTGTTACTTGAAAGCACAGGGAGGGGGTCCCAGACTCGAGCCCTTGCTCTGCTCCGTTCCAGATGATTGTGGACGAAGATATCGGTTCCCCTGGAGTCAGCACTGTAACGTGCACGGGGCACTCTTGTTCCTAGCAATGGGAATTTTATTCGAGGCGCACAGCTCGGTGGTTCCTGCAGGCCTGGCTTTGTTAGCATCTGTAATAGTGCAGAAATGCAGGCAGGCAGCGTGGAAGCCGGGGCCAGTGCGGCTGGAGAAAACTGCACGGGTCTGCAAACGGCTGCCTTCTGCCGCCTCTTGTGCTTCGCCTCAGGAAAGGAGTAATTTTGCTATTTAAATGTAATGTGACCTTCGAAAAGTAAGAGAAATGCTGACAGCTGGCGGAGCCTGCAGCAGCTCCCTGCTCCTCAGCAGCTCACCGTTTCTCTAGCCGCGACTGCCTCCTCCTCCTCCCTGCCGCACAGCACTGAGACACAGGAGAGCATCGTCCCCTCCAGTGCTGGTGGGGAAACTGGGACCGTAACTAAGAGTGTCCTTTCGTCATCCTTTCTTGAATGAGTCCCTTGCATGGCAGGTATTTGCAAATAACGTGCACGGAGGCGGCTTTGCACAGCAGTGCCAAGAGCAGGTGGGGGAGGAGCACCTCCAGCCCCCCCAGCGAGGGTTAGGGGTCCTGCCGACACCTGTCGCCACCAGCCACCCCTTCCCCACCTCCCTTAGCCCTTTGGGACACACGGGGAGCATCAGCTTTGTTTCGCTTCCCTCCCAGCCTTCAGAGCCACCAGGGGTTTGGTTTCAGCTCCTGTTTCAGCCACCCGGTGATCAGGGCTCCCTCGCCCACCGCTCGCCTGAGCTAATGAAAGCACCTCCTGCGCCCCAACGCCGGCAGGTTTGAGCGGGTGGTGTGCGAAGAGCCCCAGCTGCTCCGGCTTGGGGTGAGAAACGTGCAAATCACAGGCTCTGGGGCTGCACAAGCCCTGTGCTCCACCTCTCGCTAGCTGTGAAAGTCCTCCCTGCCCCACGGAGACCAGCTCCCTCGCCCAGGTGCTGGTGTGTGGGTTCTGCCTGGTCCCCACCGGCAGGAGAGGGGTCGAGGTGCTGGTGGGCACCCAGCTGCCCTTGCTGACACGCCTCGGGAGTTGGAGATCTCCCCAGGGAGGCATTTTGCTCCCCAAACTGTATGTTTTAAGGGCAGAAGCAGCTCGGGAGAGGGCAGATGTGTGGGCAAAGCCTCACAGCAGAGGGAACAGCCCCCGCTCACCCTGTGTTGGGGGGAGCTGCGCTATTTGCTCTTTCTTTTAAGCCTGCTGACGTGCTTTTTCCCTGCCCCAACCCTAACCAGTTTTCATCTTTGGATAAAATCCTGCCTGCCCATATCCTGGGGACAGGATATAGATCTCTATATTACAGGCATCTTCTTTGGGTTTGAGCATCACCTAAAAAGCCAGCTAAGGGTTTATCAGGCTTGTATTAGCCTCTGGCTCAGGGGGATGAAACTAGGGGGTGCTCAGGATAAGCCTGGCCGTGGGGAAGGGGGGAACATTGCTAACTCCTGCAGGCAACCTGCTGGACTTCGGGGCCACCAGCGCCTGCAGGCAAAAGCGGTGTGAGCATACCAAAGCCCCTCCTGGCACCCTGTGCTCTCTTTTGGCCTGAAAACCCCTGCTGCAGAGGCAGCTGACAGCTAAGAGGAGGGCTCAGCAGCAGCTTCTCTCCCATGGACAGTGAGGAGATAGATTAGAACACGCCTGAATTGTGAAATGATCCGTGTGTAGTATTTGCAAGCCCTACAATAACGATGTGTGTTTATGTTTGTGTACGTGATGTGTGTAGGTTTGTTCTTCAGATAACCTTTTTTCTTTTTTTCATTATGCTTGCACACTGGGAATTGCAGCAAATATTCAGAGCGAATGTAAGTGTTCCCCTCGCCCTCGGTGTCTATGTGTCCGTCTCCCCTGCATGGCCGAAACGGGGCACGAGGGGTCCCTACCAAGCAGGGAGCTGGTGGCGGCTGTGGCTTGGCACGCGGCGGAGGTGGGTGCATCGCCCGCTCCGGTGGCAGGGCTGGCCAGAGTCAGGATGAGCCTCTTCTTTCACAGCCAGGCACGGCTGGGAGAGGCACGGGAGGTGCTGGAGCAGCTTGGGAGGAGGGCTTAGGCTCTGCTGCTTTCCCTGGAGCAGGTCGAGCAACCAGACAGCGTCTTTGCATTGCAAATATTGTTTCTGCAGAGGCTTGTTGTTGCTAAAGCCACATCTCGGAGGAGCTCAGGCTCCTCTGCCTTGGTGAGGGCATGTGCCAAGCTCAGCTCCATGCACTGACACATTTGCAGCCTCGCTAGCTCTGTCCTTCCGAACACCAGTTCTGCGCTCCTTTGGGGTAGACCTGGGAGGTTTTGAGCCTCTTCCTTGCACAGGGAGTACCTGTAAACGTCTTGCAGCGGCTCTCTGGCTCCCTGTCCCAGCTGCAGCCCCTCTCTTTGAGGGGCACAGCCAGGGTGCCTTTCAGTCCGACTCCTGAGGTAGCAGGAAGATGTAACCATGGAATTTCTTAATGAGACCACGACACCGAGTGAGAAACGGGCTTCCCGGTACCAAAAGGGAGCCTGAACAGTGCCAACGGTCCGAGGGGTGATGAGTAGTAGCACACCCTGACAAATGCTCATGGTAATTTCCTCAGGTGTCGAAGGGCTTTAAACCACAAATTGCATGTCCAGCCTGGGGAAGGAGCTGAAATCCCATCGGGATCTGCTGCAGGATGGCAGAGAGGGGATTCACCCTCTTTGCCCAACCCTCCTCATGGCCTTTTGTTTGTTTTGCAGTGCCTCAGCCCCCTACAATCACCAAGCAGTCTGTGAAGGACTACATCGTCGACCCAAGGGATAACATCTTCATTGAATGTGAAGCCAAAGGGAACCCCTTTCCCACGTAAGTGCATTTACAGCCCGTGTTACGCTGGACTTCTGCTGTTCATTAGAGCTGGCTCCCCTCTGGTCGAGCTGTGCCCTTTACACCACCAGCTAATCCAGCTGTGGGCTTGCACGGCACCGGTAAGGATCTCACTGGGTAACTACGGTCTGTGGTTACAAACCCATCCTCCCTCCCACGCTTGCAGGTTTTCCTGGACGCGGAACGGGAAGTTCTTCAACGTGGCGAAGGACCCCAAGGTGTCCAAGCGGCGGCGGTCGGGGACGCTTATCGTTGACTTCCACAGCGGGGGACGGCCGGAGGACTACGAGGGCGAGTACCAGTGCTTCGCCCGGAACGACTACGGCACTGCTCTCTCCAGCAAAATCCACCTCCAGGTTTCTAGTGAGTATCAGCAGCAGCAGCGCAGAGCAAGCAGCCAGCAGCCCCGGGGAGAGCAGGGATTGTTGGCCTCGTATGAGATTTTGCAGAAGAGGCATGGAAAATATCCAGTGCTCCAACGTCTCAGCGTGCTTCATGTGTTACCTGTGTCGGGACATATCCAGCCACAGGACCGAGATGAAGGCGTGGGGGTTATGGCTGTAGCGAACAGGGAAATACTTGGTATAGATTTAAGGGAGTCTTGCGCATGTAGAAATGGAGTTTGCATCGAGGCCGCTCTATTGAAACCAGGTCAGCTCCGGCGGGAAGAGATCTGTAAAGCTGCTCCCCTCCCTTCCTCACGCGGTGCCTTTACTTCATGTGGCAGAGTCTCCCCTGTGGCCCAAGGAGAAGGTGGATGTGATAGAGGTGGACGAAGGCGCCCCGCTCAGCCTGCAGTGCAACCCGCCGCCTGGCCTGCCCCCTCCCGTCATCTTCTGGATGAGCAGCTGTGAGTCGGGGGGACCCCCCCCCTCCTTCCCCCCCTCGAACCCTGTGGGGCAGCCTTTCCACCGCCTGCAGGGTTGGTCTAAAATAACTACGTTGAGGGTCGTGACTGCTAGTTCGGAGCTTGGAGGCACCCATAGGCGGCTTGGGGCCGGGGTTTCTCCTCCATGCAGCCCCCCGCGGGTGTACCTGACTTGCTCTGTCCTCCCCTGCAGCCATGGACCCCATCCACCAGGACAAGCGTGTCTCCCAAGGCCAGAACGGTGACCTGTACTTCTCCAACGTCATGCTGCGGGACGCCCAGACCGACTACAGCTGCAACGCGCGCTTCCACTTCACCCACACCATCCAGCAGAAAAACCCCTACACCCTCAAGGTGAAAACCAGTAAGTGTCGCGGTGATCGCTCAGGATGGGTCTTCCCTGGCCTCTCTCGGGCAGGGTTTTCCTTCCAGACACCTTGTTTCCATCCTTGACAGCACTGAGACCTACCAGGGAGAAAAGTGGCTCCGTTTGTTTTGTTTAGGATAGTCCAAAAACCAGTTTGGACGAGGAATGGCAGTCTTCAGGCGGCTGACCTGGCAGGGAGGGGTGGCTGGTTTCACTCCAGCATCTCAGAGCTTTGCAGCTTGAGGGGTTGAGGGCTGCAGAGGTAGCTTGGTGCACGTATTGCTACGTCTGCGTGTGTGGGATAAACTGGAAAGCATTTCAACGCAGATGGGGCATTCCCCCTGTCTTCAGGGAAATGTCTAGTATCAAGTGGTGTTTCCCTAGTTTGACAAGCTGGAAATAGCCTTGGGTTTATGGGGAACCCCCAGCCATGCTGGTGCTGCGTGGGGGGACCGAGTGTGTGTCAGCCTTGCACAGCTCAGGATTTACCTGCTGACCAGAAGCTGCTGTTTAGCTCCTTTGCTCTGGGCTGTGCTGACAGGAGGGCTTGAGGCTTTGGGGTCTGAGCATGTACATGTGGGACACGCTCAGGATGCCGGCGATCTCACCATGGCAAAGAGCATCGTGTCTTGGGGGACAGGAGGAGCACGTGCGTGGCTCTCTCCGGGCATGTGAAGAGCCTTTCCACGGGCAGGTCCAGCCACCAGCAATCTCTCCTCTAGAAACGAGACAGCTCGGAGGCAGGCGAGTTCCCGATGCTGACGCATTTGGTGGCAGCTGGCTGGTGGGGAACGCTGGCAGAGAGCAGCTGAGCAGAGAGCTGCAGGACATGAAGCTTTCGAGTTGATGCAGGTCCTGCAGAGCAAAAGCTCTCTTTTGCGGGGGGGGGGGGGGTGTATGCGCAAGAGCACAATCAGCAGTTGACACAGAAATGGCATCTGCAAGCCCCAGTCATGAGACAGGAGCCATTTCCCATTCCCAGTAAGGTCTGACTGGGAGGAAGGGGTAGCGTGTGCTGGCAGATGCAAGGCTGTGTCTCGGGCAGCGGGCTCTTGTGCAAAGCAGGCACGAGGAGCTCCTGAATCGCAGCGTTAGGAGCTTAATTTGATCTTGCAGCAGCTTAAATTAGAAGTAATGCTATTAAAGCGACCTGAAAGCCATGTGAGAGGCAGAGGAGGCCTGGAGTGTTTTGGGCTTTTATTGTAACAGCGTCTCCTCTGTGCAAAGCGTGAGTAGAGAATCAGCAATATAACTACTATGAACAGGCTCTTTGCTAATGGTGAGGACTGTGTGTAGGTAATTAATTCCGAATATTATTTGTCTGTTTACAGAGCTGGGCAAACAATGCTAATGTTTACCTATTAGGGAAGGACTGAGCCCTAAATTAGTGTGAGCTGGAGAAATTCTGGCAAAGATCTGTGATCATTGAAGCCTCCAAAGGCTCCAGTCTGACATATTTGCCAAGCTTTAGGAAAAAAGTGGAAGAAATCCTGGAAGATTTCTGTGCAGACAGATACAAGCTCCCCCTCCTGCTGGGCTCAGATGCCACCGCAGTGGTTTGCTCCCAGGCTATGCAGAATTGGCATCCAGTTATACTGGACCCTCTCTTTAAGTTTTCCTTTGGAAACATCTGCTGTATTATCAGATGCAAACGCCACCCCACAAGCCCCCCTGAGGTCCTTATAATTTAAAGAACTGAGGCTCTAATTTCTCAACTGTTACGAGACAAAAAATTCTTTATACGTACGATGTTCAAAGGAGACAAGCTTGTATTTGACTCAAGCTGTTCAATCATCTCGGCATTTAGCCACGAGCATCGGCTGTCCTTAAAAAAAGAAGTTCACCAGCTGCTAAAAAAATGATTGCATGGGATTGCCGTGCCCTTGGATGCAAGAAGAGAAAAATGCAAAGGCCTGGGCGAGCGATACAGCCCCTGCCTTTCCCTGCAGAGAGTTTCTCTGGTGTATCCAGGTTCAGGGAGCTCTTGGGCAATCTGCTGGGCTCTCTTAACCCTCTTCCACAGAGACACAACGTGTGATGGCTTAAGGGGTCAGGGCAACAACTATATGGTAGCCACCATAGCCTCTCACACCTCCTGTCTGGGCAGATGATACCATAATATGGCTGTGCCACCTCCTGGTGGAAACCAGGGCGTTCTCAGGCACCAAACCAGTATTTCAGGCAGGGCTGTGGGCTGAGGAGGGCAGATCCTGCAGCAGCCACTGGCCAGGATGGTGCGTCCCCCCTGCTCCTCGCAGAGGACGGGTGGCAAATAGGTTTTTCTTCAAGTACAAGTGATGGCTGGGGGTGGTTGTCAATAAATGAGAGCAGCGTGTTATTGGAGAGCTGGTATTTTGCATGTAACGCAATCCACTTTAAATACCTTGTAATTCAAAGGGATTTTACAGTAGATTATGCTTTTAGAGCCCAGTCATTATTTTTATTTGTTCATCTTCGCCATGCCTTTCTGCATCGTTACGCTGCTGCCTAGTTGAGTCCAGCCTGTGCTTTACGCTGAGAAAAAGTAGCCAGAATGTTTCCCTCATAGTTGAGAAACTGAGAGAAAAAAAAAACATTTTTATTCTTCAAACTGAAAGGAAGTTTTTGTCAAAGATACAACGGAAAGAAAAACGCTCCAAGAAAATGTTTATGATACAACTTTCATACGTTTATTTGTCCTTTCGTCTCCTAGGAGGAAAACAGCCCTCGTCTCCTCTCCTTTATTGCTGTGTTATGTTGTTTGTCCTGGAAGGCAGCTGTGCTCAGAGTGCTTTTGTATCCCCGCTGTCTCCTGTCCGCATTGCTCTTGTGTTTCGGGAAGTTATTTTGTTTTCTGTCCCCCGTCCCCTCCCCGCACCGCCTGTCCCCCCGCCCGCTTTGTGGCACCCGGTACTCTCACGGTCTTTTGTTTATTGCAGAGAAACCCCATAACGAAACGTCTTTACGAAATCACACTGACATGTACAGTGGTGAGTCAACGCTGGCTTCTGGGGACCTTCACGATTTAACCCCCTTCTGCCTAACCCGACTTATCTCCCGCGCTAACCGGGCAGCGAGCCGCCGCGCTCGCGGCACCGTCTGCCCTTCGTCCGTGCCCAAGCACCCCTTGTGTCGTGCCCGTTGTCCCCCTTCGTGGGTTACGGCCTCCACTTTGCAAAACCGGGTGGGACAAAACGAGCCAAACGGCGGCAAAATCCTCTCGAGGTTTTCAGAATTTAAAATTTATTGAGTTTTAAGCTAATTAACTGGATACGCAGAGCCCAGCTTGAGAGGCGTTTGGGTTAATAGGATCTGGCCCACGTGAAGGAGCCTGCGTGGCTGAGCGAGCCCAGCTTGCTTCCTCGCTGACGAGGTGGCTTGTCCTCAGCGAAGGCTCATAATTTAAAGATAAGACCCACCATCCCTCTTCTCTCTGTCTTCAGAAAGAGCATCTATTGTGTTTGCAGCTAAACATAGACAGAGGCTGGGAGGGGGGAAAAGAAAAAAAAAGGAGTATTTGGTTTTCTCAAAAGCTGGGTGCTTTGTTTCTTTGTGGTGAGGTTGTCCACGTGTCGGATGCTTTCGCGAGGCTCTTGCCCTTTGTCTGGGCAGGGAGATTACCTCCGGAGCCTGCGTTTGCCGGGAGAAGCCCATCCCAAACTCATAAATTATGCTCCAGACACAAAACCACGCGGCTCCCCGGGGCACAATCGCTGCCCTGAGAATGGATTGGAAGCGTCATGGACGTGACGGGCTAAGGCGGGCGAAGCCGGGCAGCAGCAGGGGCGTGCAGGGGAGCGGGGAGCTGGGGCTGTTTGCGGGCGATGCCGAGAGCGCAGGCGCTACCAGGGATGCGAGCGCCTCTTCAAAGACCACCGTGGAGTCCGATTGCCCCAAGGCCGGGTGCTGTCAGGGGCAGGATTTGCTTTCTGCCCCTCTTGCTGCTTACGGGGACCAGGGCTGTGCGGGGGCAGGATGGGAACAACCCCAGCCACGCTCTGTGCTGGTCCCCAGCCCTGCCCCACAGTGAAACCCCGCTCAGCCGTTGTCTCCTCCTCTTCCACCCAGAGCCACAGGTTTCTTTGTGCTCCGCATGATCCCGGGCACGTGTTCTTCTTCCACGGGGACTTTTGGGGACAAGGGGTGCTTTTGCCAGCTCAGAGCGGAGAGCTGGAGCGTGAGAAGAGGAGGATGTGCCAGGCGAGGGCACTGGGTTCGGTGTCCCCGGGAAAAGCCCTCTCGTGCCAGCGGGCAGCTCGGGCATCCCTTCCCCGCCGAGGGAACCGGGGCGTTGGCATCTCACCAGCAGCCAGGAGTTGGGAAGTTGCTGAGGATGCTGGAGAGCTGGGGAAGGCTCAGCAGAGGAACCAGCCTTGGTGGCCACAAATGGGCTGGGCGTAGTCTGAAAATATTTGTAGAAATGGCCACGAAAAGGGATTGCCAGCAAAGTCAGCTTCGCTGGGAACCGCATAAACTGCATCACGCCTCATCGAGAGGCGAGCGGGAGGAGGTGCCTCTCTCACAGGGCCAGGGACCAAAGAGAAATCCAGTGGCGAGCTCTCCTGTAAACATATCGTGCACCTCAGCAGCGTGAACGACGTTTGCATTTCCAACAGAAGGCCCTCACGCTGGCTGGGCGCTGTTTCTGTGTTTGCAGCCCTTGCAGGTTCCGGAGGGAAAGTCACCGCGGTGGTTGTGGGCTTCTGGATCTCCCACTGCACGTCTTTGTTCAGGGAAAAGGGATGCTTAACAGTCACTCGGTTAGGAAAATGAGATCTTACCTGCACAGCCTCAGAGATTTCTCCAGATTCCTCCTCAAAGGTGCACAGGGTGAACTGCCTGAGCTTTGCGCTCTATGGGCTATTGGCACTTCACATCCCCCGGAACGCTTTATGGGTCCAGTGGACTCAAATCACCCACTCACACCTCGGTGCAAATCTGAGCTCCAACCCAGCAATTTCTTAATCGTTCATGAACTGGTGGAAAATTTCTTACCCTCAGCCCCTTTTTCTTTTTGCTGTCCCCGCGTTTCTGCCTGGAATGACCAGTCTGGCTGTACTGGCCACTGGAACCAGCTGCAGCAAAGCAAAGAAGTCTTAGGGGTGGGGAGCGGGGAAGAGGGCCATCAGCCTCCCAAATATTTTAGGTGTTTGGGAGACTTGGGGCTCTCAGACCCTCTTCCTTGGGGTGCCGGCCCCTGTGGTACGGGCTCAGCTCCAGAGCCGGCTGGCAAAGGGCTCTGCGGAGCTTGCAGGGAGGCTCGATGGGGCAGGCTGGGGGCGCACGGCAAAGCGAGGGGGCTGCAAGTCCCCTTCCCTGCCCGGCTGCGATGGATGTGCCTGGGCTCATCTCGGGGACAAGGGACCTGCTGGCGCGGACGTGGGGCACGAGAGGTTGGTGGGACACTTGTCCCAAACTGCACTCGAGGGCCAGGCTAGTTGTGGGAGGTGCAACCTTCTCCCCACGGCTCGGAGCGGGTGCAGTGGTCTCCTTGCTGCAAAGCTTAATTGCCTGGGCAAACTGTCTGCAATTATGAAGGAAAAATGATCTAAAAGGAGTCATAGAATATTTTATTAGCAAAAGTTTCTCGCCTTTTTTTAAAATGGAAACGAAAGTCTGTTTTGTTCTTTTTTTTTTTTTTTTTTTTCTTTTGGCAAACCTGCGGGGTGTTTCAAAGCTGGCTCGCTGTGCAGGAGGCAAACAGATGGGATGTGTCTGGATGTGCAGATTCCTATTATCGCCTTTTGGTAGAAATGCGGGCTGACGTACCATTTTTAAACACCGTCAGGTCAGGACTGTGGGGAGGGGGCACTTGGCTGCTCTGGGGTGAGAAATGGCCGTTTCTGGGGTACCCTGTTCACAGCTGAACGGGTCCAGTTTCACAGAGGCGGGGAAAACAGCAGCAATATATTGGAAGCCGAGTCTATTTTTGAGCAGAAATAAATAGCCATGGGATGTATTTTTCCAGTTCTGTTCCATCCAGACGAGTGAGACGTCGCTATTTGTCTGACAGCTTCCAGGTGTAGCCGCCGCGAGTTCAGGGCTGGAGCAGTACCTCTGCCTGAGAGAATTTCTGGCCACTCCCTAGTATAAATAGCAAAATATTTATTAGTAGTGCTGTGCTAAGGCAAAAAGCTGATCAGCTATGCAGTGTTGTTGTTAGGCTTATTAAACAAGTGGGTAGGATACTAATTTATCTCCCTTATTTTTAATTTTCATCATTAATATATGGCTCGTAAAATTTGGCTTGCACTGCTGCTCCTCTCTTCTAGTTATGCCCCGGGCTCCTGAGCAAATAGCTTCACTGTGGGTGTGAAACAGCCTGTTCAAACGGGCTGCAGACTGTTGGCTAATAAAAGCCAATATTGGCTTATCAAATAATACCCCACTCTGCTAATCACGTGAGAAGAGAGAAGTTCACGAGTCTGGCTGGAGATGTGGGAGCTGATGAGAAACACCAGCTTTAAACCCAGCCGCTGGCTCTGTCACCCCCCGGCAGAGCCCCGGCACGGGCTGGCTGGTTTTCACTGGGAACAAGACCCAGCAGCAGGCAGGCAAACGGCAGCCTGTGCCTGCCCAGAGAGCTGGCCCTTCAGGATAAGGACAAGATTTGCCTGCCCTGGTAATAATCCATTAATCAAATAATTGACTAACCCCGCTGAGGAGCACGAGCGGAGCGGTAACCCGTGGGAGCGGCGGGATGCGTGCGTGTGGCTGCGCTCCGGCAGACGTGGAGTCGTTTCAAAGGCACGGTTTAACTGGGGTTGGTCTTTTCGTTTTTTTCCCTTGTGAGCCTGGTCCCAGCCTTCCCCTAGGGCAGGCTGATGGGAACCCCGTGAACAGCCCCTGCCCTCTCTCCCCTTCTCCTTCCCAGCCCTTTTCCCCTACCACAGCTCAGGTGGGGGCTTCCCAAGTAGACGTGGGTACCCCTAAAAGCCCCGTGGCGCTGGGCATGCCTGGCTGCCTCCTGTTCGCTGACTGAACAAAGCTTTTGGATCTTGGGCTGCACCCCAAGATCCTGCTCCTGCACTGGGGGGGCCTCTCCCCACGGGTCGCTTCGATATTTGTAGTGACCCTGTGCCAACCCTGGCTGTTCTGTCCCCTTTCCTAATCTCATAACCTCTGTCTCTGCTACCGCTGCTTTCAAGCCCATCTCATCCTGTTTCAGCCTCACTGATCCACATCTAGTTTAATAATTCCACTTATTAATGGAATTTATTCCATTAATAATTAATTTTTCCCCCCTACAGAGAGACCCTCACTGTGTGTATCTGTAGATGGTTGTCTTGTGTCTTCCCCTGGTTTTTTCCTGTTAAACTTTCCTGTCCAGTCCTGAAATCTGTCATTTTTGTCGCTAAGTTCTTCCTTCCCAAAGGGCACTGTCCTTCCAGACCCCGCAGCTCCCAGTAAGGGTGGCAAACCTTCTTGGTGCTGCTAGAGCCCCAGCCAGCGCCGGGATCCTCCGTATTTCGGAGATCTCGGTGGCAAAGCGGCTCAGATGTCCGAGTAAACCCTTCCTGTGCCCATTTGTGCCTTTCGTCCTCCATCACATGTTCTGCCCATCAGTATTTCCAAGTCTCATTTGATTTCAGCCCATTTCTTTGTGCTAGAGGCAGGGGTGGGCAGGAAAGGTGCTGCCCCGGCAGGACCTGGTGGTGCGGGGACTTTCCTGACGCACCACCTCTGCGGCTCAGCTCCCTCTGCCCATCCTCTGCTGCTTCGTTACCTCCCTGCCTGACAAGCATCCTCTCTCTGCCCCCCTCTTTTTTTTTTTTTTTCTTTAAACTTTAAAAACTACCTTGAGCCCATCTCTACTTTCCAGGTACGTTTCTGGGCGAGTTCAGTAGCCCAGGCTTGGCCAGGAACTTGCCACCTTCCCCCCCCACAAACACCATGTATTTCTGGCCCTCTACGTGCCCTCCCCATTGCTGTGGCAAAGGAGAGTTTAAAAGCACTTTGGTTTTCTTTTTTTTTTTTTTTTTTTTTGTGTTTGTTTTTTTTTTTTTTTCTCTCCTGCTGATTTCAGCCCGAGGGATTACGGAAACAACTCCCAGCTTCATGTATCCCTACGGGACCTCAAGCAGTCAGATGGTGCTCAGAGGGGTGGACCTCTTGCTGGAGTGCATTGCTTCAGGAGTGTACGTACCGCTTCCCGGCCGGTGGAGGTGGGGAGAGGGTGATCCCCGGTGGGACGGCTTGGGGCCAAGATGCTGAATCACCAGTGGCAATACCTCTGGCTAGGCAGAGGGCTCGTTCCCTTCCTTTTAACTGCTATTAACAATACTCTCATAACCTACTTAAAGCCCAAGAGCACGGAGCCAACAGGAGAGCTGAGTTTTGCAGCACTGTTCAGAGAAGCAGGTGTCTGCCGATACTTGCTGTCCGGGGATAATTCCCCACTGGTTTGTCCTTAGAGCTATTTGCAAACCTCCTGGGCGCGCCTCGCCACGTGTATCAACTCTGGGTGAGGACACTGGTGGGCCACGTGCCTGCAAGATGCATCCTGGGCTCGGGGTCAGCCTTTGGCAGCCCTCCCGGGGCGTGCTGCCTGGTGCTGCCTGCCCACGCTGCCAGCCCAGCGCTCTGCAGCCCCAAACGCGAGGCGTGAGACGGACCCGGCTCCTGATCAGCTGGTGATGCTCAGGGTCCTGGTTCAGGGGCTGTGGCAGGATGAGGGTGGCCCAGCGGTTGGATCAGTGCTTCTCCCTGGGTGTTGCGAGTGCTTGAGTCATTTTCTTGGCTCGCAAAAGCATTTATCTCCTCCCCTCTCCTTAGACCAGCACCAGACATCATGTGGTACAAGAAAGGAGGAGAGCTCCCAGCAGGCAAAACCAAGCTGGAAAACTTCAACAAGGCTCTTCGTATCTCCAACGTCTCTGAGGAAGACTCCGGGGAGTATTTCTGCTTGGCGTCGAACAAGATGGGCAGCATCCGCCACACGATCTCAGTGAGGGTGAAGGGTGCGTCGGCTTTACCTTGCCATCTTTTTTATCTTCGCAGCCAGCGGCTGTGAGGGGACGTGCACAGGAGGGGATGCTCTGCTCTGCCGAAAGGGGCAGCGGGGGCCGGCTCTGTGCTGTATCCAGCCATATTTGCTTCTTGCCCAAACTGACCCAAAAGCAGCGTGAGAAGGGATCTCAGCTGGCGTAACTCAGCAGAGCTTCACTGATGTACATGGTTGTGCGTGTCCCAAGAGTGCGGGGGGGAAAGAGGACTCTCCACCCTCGCTGCACCCAGGGAAGCCCACTCGAGAGGCCAGTGTTTTCATTGTCAAGCCAGCAGGGAGCAGCGGAGAGGGGATTTTTGGGTGAGGTAGTACTGCTGCTGCTTTTATAACACGTTGGTGTATTTTAAAGCTGCTCCATACTGGTTGGACGAACCCCAAAACCTCATTCTGGCCCCTGGCGAGGATGGCAGGCTGGTGTGTCGAGCCAACGGGAACCCCAAGCCTGCGATACAGTGGCTGGTGAACGGCGAGCCTATAGAAGGTGAGCAAGGAAGAATCTGCCCCTCCTTTACCAAAGCCCTAGCCAAGGATCTCGTGGCTGACCGTGAGAGCCAGAGCTGCTGTCGGGGTGCCAGGCACCCTGCCGAGCGGTGTGCGTGGGCTCTGGCGTCGCAGCACCTAAACCACCTGCTTGTCTGAGGCAAGGCCAGTGGAACCGTGTCTTTGTAGGCTGGTGTACCATCATCTGGTTTTATCTGGGCTGAGAAGGAAAGATGTGTAATGCTCTTGTCTGCTGAATTTTACTTTAAAACTGAATTTAAAGAGCGCGCTCTGTTTTGAAGCTTCTCCCCCCAACCCGAGCCGAGAGGTGTCTGGAGACACAATCGTATTTCGAGATACCCAGATCGGCAGCAGCGCTGTGTACCAGTGCAACGCGTCCAACGAGCACGGCTACCTCCTCGCCAACGCCTTTGTCAGTGTCCTGGGTGAGTACCTAGGGAAGGAGAACACCCTACGCTCGGTTTTGCCTGAAAGAGGTCTCTGCCTTCCCCTTTGCTGTTCCCCTCTGAAGCGACCGCACAAAGGTACGTGACCTTTGCAACCGGGCTTTGGGGCAGAAGTGCCTTGCCGTGGTCCTGCAAAGCCAGGCAAGGCTGAGCGAGTCCTGCTGGCGCTAAGATGGAAGCTGGTTCATGTAGCGAGGCGAGAACGGGAAGGGGAGACGAGAGGGAGTGGAGAAGCTCTACCGAGTCTTGAACGTGCCAGCAAGGAAGAGTGAACAAAAGAGAAGGGCGGGTGGATGAAAAGACTGGAAGCAGCAGTCTGGAACCTGGTTTCTTTTCTTTCTCAACGGCTGTGATTTTTGCTGTTTGCAGATGTGCCTCCACGGATACTGGCCCCTCGCAATCAGCTCATCAAGGTGATTCAAAACAACCGGACCCGACTCGACTGCCCCTTCTTCGGCTCGCCGATCCCCACCCTGAGATGGTAAGAGCTGCAGCACATCCCCTGCCAGTCCAGAGGAGTGGAAAGGGAGGTTTCCTGCTCTTTCTGCCCTTACAATAGCACTTTGTGGTGTTGTGAGGTTTAAGAATGGCCAGGGGAACACGCTGGATGGAGGGAACTACAAGGCACATGAGAACGGGAGCTTGGAGATGAACATGGCTCGGAAGGAGGACCAGGGCATCTACACTTGCGTCGCCACCAACATCCTGGGTAAAGCGGAGGCCCAGGTTCGCCTGGAAGTCAAAGGTAAGGGCACAAAGGGCTCTGGGTTAAAATGGTCTCTTGGATCTTGTGACACTTGCAGCAGAAATAATAGTTTGGGTTAAGGGAGGGTTAATTGTGCGCTCCAGCAGGAGAGGCCCGACGTAATTTGGAGCTGGAATCCAGAAAAATGGAGATTCCCTTTTAATATTGGAAAAAAAAAACCCCAAGACTGTCAATACATCAAAGCTGTAGGAGGGCTTGGTGTGGATGTTGAGCTGTGAGATGCCCTAAGCAATGCAAAAAGAAATACAAAACGTTCCTCAGGGTTAACCGATGGCAATAAAACCCTTCCTGAATCAAGTTTCCACTGGGGCTTTCCCTGTTCAGCAGAACTGATGCTGACTCAGAAAACTGGGTATTTTTAAAAGCGTCAGCATGAATTGATGGCTTGTTAAATTAATTTATTTGCAATCAGAGGCAGTTCACTACAGCAAACTGGACAAACGCTTGATGTGCATGCTGGTCCTTTCCAAGTAACACCGCTCTTCATTGAGCTCCTGAGCTAAGACCCAGCAGCTTGGTGCCTAGAACTTGCTTTCTGGCTTTGTGCAGACCCAACCAGGATCGTGAGAGGACCAGAAGATCAAGTGGTGAAGAGGGGCTCCATGCCTCGCCTCCACTGCCGTATAAAGCACGACCCTACGCTGAAACTCACGGTCACCTGGCTGAAAGACGATGCGCCCCTGTACATGGGGAACAGGTCTGTGTTTAACACTTTCACGGGTCTCCTTTCCCAGGATTGTTGGATTTTTTTACAGAACGTTTCAGGAATCACCAGGGATAATATGGATAAACATTGAGCTCCCATCTAGGCAAGATTTGCTGTTCTCAATACTTTCAGTAGTACTAGCTCCTTCCAACAGACACTGCCTAGCAATTAAAAGTGACTTATCAGTAAATCAAGACTTTGACTATAGGTTTTATTTACAGATATTTTAGGACATATTGATAAAACAGGCAGGTTAATAACAAGCTACTTAAAAATTAATGTTTATCTGCTGTGAGAGGTACCGTTGTAATTTCCTTTCCATAGCTGACTCCCTTCTCGTGGAGCGAGATCTGATCAGAGGACACGAGGCAGTCAGCGGTCAGACTGTTCTCCTGAAAGCGTGATTATTCCAGATACACACCAGAGCACATTCACTGATTCCTTAGGAAATGAGGTTTCCAAGAATAGCTCAACACATCCTTAGCTGATAAAATCTTCCGACCAGAGACGTACTCCTGTTCTGTTCGGGCTTTTACATGTGTCTTATCAGAGAACAGTTAGACCTCAGTCCTGCTGCCTAATGTGCTTAGGCCCAGTTGTGTGATTATCGCTTTCATCCGTTTAAGGATGAAGAAAGAAGATGATGGCCTGACAATATATGGGGTGGCTGAAAAGGACCAAGGGGATTACACCTGCGTAGCGAGCACGGAGCTGGACAAGGACTCGGCGAAAGCGTACCTCACCGTGCTAGGTAAAGCTGTCCTCCCAACGTCCTGACGCAGAGCCAAGTGCTTTATTTTTAATACAACAGGCTGACTTCAAGGTCAGACTGAGAGGGTGATCTGTGATCACAGAATTGTCCTCTGAAGCAGAGATGCTCAGGGAGATGCTGGCAGAGCAATTGTTCCGTTGCTGCAGGACTCACCGAGGACGTGCTGCCTAATCTCAGACTCGGACAATGGCATTGAATTTGAATCGAAGAAAACTTGAATTTGAGACAAAAAAAAAAAAAAAGGAGTAGTCATTACATGCAGCTAAAAATATCCAAGTGTGGACGTTGAAGCTCAGTGAGAACAGTCCTAAATTTGCGAGTGAATTTAAGTGAGTGTCACGGTGCTGAGCAACGCTAGAACCCCGAGCCACCCCTGGCCTTGCAGGTCCCCTTTTCAAGACAGGGAGTCACACTCTAAGCCCATTCCCCACACCCCTTTGCGCACACTGCAAGACCTACCTGCAGAACGCCCATTTATCAATCCCTGCGCTTGGCCACCTCAGCTCTTGCTGACGTGCTGCATTCACGGGGCTGCCCCGACCTGCCGGCGCTGCTGGCACAGACCCGCAGTGCCCTACAAAAGTCAGGGTGCAATGTGACTCCCATATCCCTAATAATTTGACCAGGCTTGATTTATTTCCCTTCCTTTTCCCCTAATAGCTAATTAACTCTCTAGCAGGCTGATGCTCCCCCTTTGCTGTGTACTAGAAGTATGAATAAAGGTGTGCAGAGCGCGCCTGGAGGTCTCTGGGGGAAGGACTGCAGCCCCCGGGCAGGATTGGATCCTTCTGAAACCTGTAACTCTGTGTAACTTTATATTTGCCAGGTGCTCCTCTGGCCACCCACACTTAATGACTAAACTAACACCGTTAACAACCAATGTCTTACCTTGCAGCCACCCCTGCTAACCGTGTGAGAGAGTTACCGAAAGGTAATCATCACTAATTCATTGGGTTTATTTTATTTTGTAAATTGATTTTGTTTTGCCTTGCTAATAACGCCAACGGAAAATCCAGGTGTAGCAGCTGAAAAAGCTGGGAGCTGATGCTTCCAAGTGCTGTCCAAGTTGTCCTTGAAAACCCATCCAGATGGCTGTGGGCAGAAAGGTCCTGTGCCACATCATTTCGTGTGCCACATCATTTCGTGTGCCACATCATTTCGTGTGCCACATCATTTCGTGTGCCACATCATTTCGTGTGCCACATCATTTCGTGTGCCACATCATTTCGTGTGCCACATCATTTCGTGTGCCACAGTGCCAATTCCTGAGTGCAAGAATCACTTTACTCAGACCTGGAAATGGTGAGCCCTGATGGGAGAAAAGAACCCCACGCTGAATCCCTTGACCTTTACCTGGAAAGAAGTGATTACTGTTATGGCATGACCTGGTTCTGTGCGACCATGGGGGTTGTGACCACATAAAGAAAGCAGAATTGTGCCCAGACCATTTCTAACAAGTATGTATTTTCATTGAGGCTTTATGTCCTTCCTGTTCTATTGTTTGCATCTATTTTTTGGACAGCTGCCTGTAGTTTGTTTTAAGACCATTTTGAGCCACTAGATCGTGCTTCCACCACCAGATAACATCAGTCGTACAGGGGGCAGGTAGGGTTTCAAGGCAAGGCACAATTGTATTTAAAAAATTGCTCTGGTCCACCAAGAGCTGCAGGACGTGAATCGTGCCACAGAGCATGTGTCCTCCCACGGGTCTGGGCTAAGATGGCCAGGGCTTCCCCTCCCGGGAGAAGCGATGGGAACTGGGACTCCCTGCTCCTGGGGCAATCCCAGCCTAATTTGTCTCGTTACTCGGCCAACAGAACGACCCGACCGGCCCCGTGACTTGGAGCTGACAGACCTGGCCGAGAGGAGCGTGCGACTGACGTGGATTCCTGGTGATGACAACAACAGCCCCATCACAGGTCAGCCGCCGGACCCTCTGCCCCGTATCCCACCTGCTTTCTTCTGCTGGGTGGAGGGAAAACTTTCCTTGTGAGAGGAGCCCTTAACCTCACCTCTCCAACCTCTCTCCCAGACTACATCGTCCAGTTTGAGGAGGACCGGTTCCAACCTGGCATGTGGCATAACCACTCCAGGTACCCCGGGAGTGTCAACTCGGCCGTCCTGCGCCTCTCTCCGTACGTCAACTACCAGTTTCGGGTGATTGCAGTGAACGACGTGGGCAGCAGCCTGCCCAGCACGCCCTCCGAACGATACCAGACCAACGGGGCACGTGAGTACCGTCCGCCCGGTCCCTTTTGCCGGGGTGTCTTGGCGTTGGTCTGAGCATCTGGCCACCACTCTCCATGTAGACCCTTCCCTTGTGGTGCACGATCACAGCTCCTGTAACAGGAACAGGTTTACACAGGCGAGGGAATGAGCTGGTCCACGCAGTCCTGGGCTGGGGTGTAATTTTATATATCACATCCTCAAGCCCACGACTGCTTGATATTCTGCAGAGCAGCGAAATCCAAACGGAAAGGTTTGTGCAAAGGTCACTTCAGCAGAATCCATTGAAGAAAAGCCTGGGTTCACCTTACAGAGAGGCTTTCTAAAGAAAGTCTTTCATCCTTTCTGACCACAGGAAGCTCAGAAGTCTCTTGGAAAACTAGACTCAAGTGTAAACTGGCCACAAGCAAAAGGCATTTTGTTCCAAAATTGCTAATTCATTGTCTGCAGCTAGAGCTGGCCAGGAGCCCAGATCGATTCAGGAGTAAAGTGTGCTCCAGTCCACGACCGAGACTTGGGTCTTCATTTTTTGTGCCCAGTGCTTTGTACGTTGTAGAATAGATGGGAAAAATCATACGAGGGATTCACAAGAAGCTTAGTAGTTTTGCTGCATTTCTTAATTTAACCATCGCAGAGATGCTTCTGCAATATCTACTGGCATCTAGTGTTGGCTTTCGACATTACTCTTCTTGTTTCAGATTTCAAAAGTGTCAGACTCGGCTCCTGGGGTTGCTTCACAATGGCTGTCTTTCAAAGATTTAGGACATTTGCAGAAAAAAAAAAAAAAAAAAAAAAAAAAAAAAGTGGCTCCTAAATAAATGGCCTGGTTTTCAAGAGTGCTGAGAGTCTCATGTTCCATTAACCTGAATGGGAACTTCTGGAAAAATCAGGCCATTAACTTCTGTCTTGGAAGTACTTTTGGCTTGCACAGTAAAGGGTTTTTAACCACTCAAATGGTAATTTTTCAACATTATAAACTGCATTTTTTTTTTCAATATGAATTTCAGGTCCTGAGATTAACCCAACAGGAGTTCAAGGTGCAGGGACCCAAAAAAACAACATGGAGATAACCTGGACGGTGAGTTGTTCTTTGATGCTTCACAGCGACCCAGCACCTTGCCATGACGGTCACAGGCGCCGGGATCTCCAGAACTCAGAGTCTTTAGCAATGTGTGATTTACCACACAGAATACCGTAACCTTAATGACGATAAAGGAGATAAAAAGCAGAAGCTGCATCTACAAGAGAGGCCATTGCTAGTGTTAGAAGAAGGTTTGTGATCAAAACAATAATTTGCAGCAATGTAAGCCGAAGAAAAGATGCTGGATCACAGCTAAGGTTGCGGAGGATGCTCAGAGAGTCCGATTCCTTCAGCAGTACATAAGGCTTACAGACCAGCTCTTGCTTTTCTTCATGGGCCAGCAGGTGTCATCCACCAATAAGCCAGCATCTGTAAGGAGGATAGAAATTGCAGAGGGAATATAAGGGTATGGCTCCTGGTCCTGCCTTGGGTCTAGAGGGCAAGGACGAGGTATGTGTCTCTCTGGGAACACAAATATTGACTTCCTTTGAGATTCGCTGATGGAGCGTGAAATAAGAACCAGCTGCTGAACAGAACTTTTTGGAGCTCCATGGCAGAGAAACACAGTTGCTCTTTCTCCTTCTCACTTTCTTTTTCTGTTTCGGTCCATCAAGCCTCTGAACGCAACTCAAGCTTATGGGCCGAACCTCAGGTACATCGTGAGATGGAGGCGCAGGGACCCCCGAGGGAGCTGGTACAATGAGACAGTGAAGATGCCGAGGCACGTCGTCTGGAACACACCCATCTACGTACCCTACGAGATCAAAGTGCAAGCAGAGAACGACTTTGGTAGAGCACCGGAGCCTGACACCTTCATCGGCTACTCAGGGGAAGATTGTGAGTACTTGCTCAGACAGAGGTTGTAAATGTTTCAGGGCAGGATCCCACCCAAGGTCAGTCGGTTGGCACTCGTGCTCAGGACGTGTTCATAGCACTGATTGTTTTGGCACAAAAATCCAGTTCCAGGCATTGGAAAAAAGAGGCTTGGCCGTTAGATTCTGTTCCGGGCTCTGCCTGCTTGGCCCAAGTCACTGAGCCTCTCCCTTGCTCTCTGTCACACCAGATAACGCTTTGAGTGCAGAAGACAGTAAGATTTCACCTCAGATGAGCTCTGGCTCTATTCCAATAAACCACGTTAAATTTTTTTGCCCCTGACTTCTGTAGAGCACTCAGATGGGAGGTGCTACGAATGGCCAAAAAAAGGGCCTTGCTTCATCCTGGACTGGATTCTTGTGCCTCCCTGGTAAGGCCCCAGCTTGGGGTCCTGTTTGCAACATGCCACTGGCTCAGCTTATCTTTCTTTAAAACTCTCCACCTGGTCATGCAGAACAGCAGCCAGCTTGTTTCACTCTCTTTTCACCTTCTTTCTGTGCCTGTAGCATCCAAGACTCTGCACTATGGTTATCCTTAGCCTGTTAGGATAACGTGGTTTGCTGCCAACTGCTTCGTTTTTAAAGAAATATGTATTAGTTCCTTGCATTGCAGCGTCAGTGGGACTTCAGGATTACCCAGAAGTAAGGTAGATAAGCCAGCTGACATCCGTGACTGTAGGCTTGAAGTCAAGGGGGCACAAACAGGGCACAGCCATTTCAAGAAAATCTGCAATCTTGGTGCTGAGATACATCCTCCAACTGGGCATCTTCTCCCAGAGGAGACAGGGCAACAGGAAGGGATAAGGGCAGAAACGGTGGGAATCAGGGTAAAAGCTGAGCACTGGTAACAAATCTGGACTGAGCTGAGAGGCTGTTACTGGAAAAGCTCCACGAGCACCCGACTGCACCATTGTCTCTGCTTTACCTGTCCATGCACTACCAGGGTTGGGTTTTTTCTAGTTTCAGTTGAAAACTTGTGCAATAGTTTTGAGTTTTGGGAGGATCTGAATGGACTTTATACGGAGGTAAACCAGGACGACCGAAGCTTCCCTATCACACCCTAGACACAAATGTGTTCCTGCCTGTCTCCCGAGGGGTGGGACAAGTTAAAAACAACCAAACACCAAACAAAAAAACTAGTCCCTGCCCTGTCATGTCTGAATTGCTTCACCAATAACTGCAGATTTCTACATACAAGCAGGTGATGTGTAAGAGGAGGTAAAAACCCAACTGGATCAACAGCAGGTTCTGGCCAAACTCAGATTAACGGATGTGGAAATAACAGGTAGTTTTGTAACTCTCGGGTCTAACGGTGCCCAGGCAGTTGCAGCAGGAGGGGGCTGGATTTGCCAGTACCCTTCACTCGGGGAGGGAGGTGAGCCAGACCCCTTCCTTGCTGCCGTGATCCTCGCAGCAGCACGTTAACTGGCTCGCAAATATTCTCATGATGGCTGGCTGAGTGAAATATGGGGGGGTTCCCACCCTTCATGTGGAAGCAGTGCTAAAAAAAAACAACAGTCAGCTTTTAAAGTGTGCTCCTGTCAAGGAGAAAGTGAGGGGGATGGAGGTAAGTGATGCTGTTCCGTGTATTTGCGTGGCTGTAGGGTCTGCTCAGCCCAAACGAGGGCGGCCAGGAGGCTGAGAATTGGCCTGTCACGGCTGCTTTATTTTATCCAGTTTGGAAATCCTCAGAAACTGAACTTAAAGAGGGAGAAAAGGAGATGATTTATCCCCATGAAAATGCTGCCAGTAGATGGGGCTGGCCGGGAAACCAGCTGATAGCAGAGCCAGCATGTGGGGCCACAGCAGTCCAGCACTGCTGCGACGGGAGAGCCATGGCAAGGGGGGGACCGAAGGATGTCCCTCTGTCTGTCTGACCTCCACGGTACCACCGGGTACCTAACGTACACTCTGCTTTATCCCCAAACGCTCAGATCCCAAGGCTGCGCCTACGGATGTTAGGATCAGAGTTTTAAACAGCACTGCCATTGCTCTGACCTGGACCCGAGTGCACCTGGACACCATCCAGGGACAGCTCAAGGAGTACAGAGTGAGCAAAACCAAAGCTCTCCGGCACTGACTATTAATTCAGCTAACCTTCTCACAAGCCGAGGTGGCCCCAGCGATGGAGCTGCCTGCGATGGGGATGACAGAAAACTCTCCTCCAGCTATCACCATGACCCTTTTGCCATGGCTGGGTGCCGAGCACAGGGGCTGAGCTCTGCTCTGGAGCAGCACCAGAAATGAAGGGTCTTGGTTTGTTCTTTGTGGTGCCTGGACAGGGCTGGGGTCACCACCCATTGCTCCCCCAGGGCTCGGTGCTGGGCTGGATCTGGGGTGCTCAGACAAAGCAAGCGGGGTTGCCCTTCTGCACGCAGAGAGGGACTCGGGGTGGTCTTACCCATGCAGCAAGGTGTCTCCCGGCTCTAGAGCTGCCCAGAACCACAGGCTGGCTGGCTGGCTCTGGGGTGAATGACCTCAGAGAAGTACAAACAGACCAGTTTTTGTGTCATCCCCAAAGTACCGACATCGTCTTCTAATGAACACCAACCCCTGCAAAGCCTAAACCCAGCGGTTCCTACTAACTGGCAGCTAAAGACAGCTTGGATCCTGTTTGTTCATTTACTGCTAAGGTAAAATACCAGTGTTTACGTACAGAGGACAGACCCTGTTCAAAACAAGCAAAAGTCTGGACAGAGCCCCTTCTATTCGACTTTAAGACGTGTGTCCTGCAAACAGTTATAACATTTCAAATCCAATAATCCACTGAGCATAAAGCAAGCTCCCCGGGTGCTGCTTTCATTTTTTTCTGCCTCTGCTCTTGTCATTCTGGTCTGTTTTCTGAATGAATCTTATTTCTGCATGAAATAAGATTTACAGCTGGGGCTTCAAATGGGAGACTTTCCAAGTTCAGACTTTCCTTTGTGCCTGGACGCGTCCCACCTTTCCTTGTACGCCGCTACGGTACTAATCCGGGTAGAAAGGGAGAGCCTCTCGATGCCTAGTGCTCGGGAGCCAGAAACAGTTCTTCATAGCCTGAGCTTAGTGGTTTTGCTCTGTGACCCTTGGTAAGCACTTTTAACCCCGTGCTCAGCCTCTTCCTCGGGTAACACCACTGACCTGCCTCGCTGGGGGGATGTGGCGCTTCATTCGCGGCTCTAAAAGGCTTCTGCAGCTGAGAGCTGCTCTTGGGAAAGGCAAGGTTTTGCTATGCTTTGTTAATGAAAAACCAATTGCACTTAAATGGGAAAAGCTTCACTTGCCCTGCATGTTTCTTGAAGGCCTATTTCTGGAGAGACAGTAGTTTGCTGAAGAACCTGTGGGTCTCCAAAAAACGGCAGTATGTGAGTTTTCCTGGAGACCGAAACCGGGGCATAGTGTCCCGGCTGTTTCCTTACAGCAACTACAAGCTTGAGATGGTTGTAACCAACGGGAGAGGAGATGGGCCACGCAGTGAAGTGAAGGAGTTCCCCACCCCAGAAGGAGGTACGTTCCCGGGGCGGCGGGGGGGGGGTCGGTCCCTCGGGCGCCTGCTGGCAGAGGTTTGGGTGGTTCAGCGCTGCGGAGCGGCCCGGGAGCCGCACCGCTCTGCGGCAGAGCCACGGCGCTGCTGGGGAGATGGGCTAGGGACAATTTTTAGCTGAGCCTGGGCAGCACCTTCTGGGCAGCGTCACTGTCACACGGCACCGCTGTACGCCTTCGTCACCGCGGGGTAGGTGACATCTCTGCAGCTACACCTAGAGCTGACGACTGGCTCTGTCTCATCAATCTAAAAATCCCCTTCAGCTGCTTTGAACACATCAGCAAGTAGCTCTTAGGCTGAACAAGAGAAATGTTTGCAAAGCTTCTTCAGAGGCACAGCACCGTGCCCTTGATTTGCTGCCTGACCTGCAAATGTCACCGCACCTCCCCGTGCTGCAGGTCGGTGAAATGGGAGTGAATATATTCATCTTGCTCAGTAAAAGGCAGGAAAAATCTCTGTAAGACCTAAGTACTTTTGTTCTGAAACAATGTCACTAATACCCCTGTCAGGCTTTTAAGGCAAGAGCGCCTCATTCTTCTGTTTAAAGAGCTTGTGTCAAGGATGAACTTGAGATTTTAATTTTCTTGCTGTCATAGGAGCTATTTATAGACATGCCGATAACTTTTTGTGGGAGCTGCACTTTCAGTAGCTGGCAATGAATCTTCCTGTAGCACAGATGTTTTTGGCACAGTATGTTACAAAAATGCAAGAGGAGAAAACAGTAGAGGCTGGAAGCGAATCCTGTCTCAAATAACACAAAATACTGTGGGGTCTTCCTCTTTCTCTTCCTCCTATTCCCGCTGCACAAGAACAGCGTCTCTCAGTCCTGTCTTGTTCTTCCTTAACGTTTTCTTGGATGCCGTCACCATTTTCTAAGGATTTTCTATTGATCAGCCATAATTAAGCTTGTTTAAAAAGAAAGGACTCTGCTCCAGTAGGGTGGTTTTGCAATCAGGTGTATTTTGAGGGAGCTGCTTTTACCTGGGTGCTAGAGGCACGGGGCGTTTGGGGTAGCTGTAGGCACTTGGGGTAGCTGTAGGCACACATGGGTGGCATTGATTGAAGCAATTATGGCAGATTGTACTCTTGTCATAAGGAAACTGTTGATAGTGGTATAGGGGAAAAAACCCCAAAGCTATTTTATTTGTTATATATCGACCTTTAGGAGATTGAATAATATTCTGCAAAGCTTCTGTTTAAAAAAAAAAAAAAGAAAAAAATCACTCATCTCTCAGATCAGAGCACCAAGATCTTTCCCCAATTAAGACACCACACTTACATGTAAACCAGGAGAATAATTTAACTCAAGACTGTATAATGCTTTCCTTCCTTTACTAGCTTTGAACAAGCAGTCATAAAAGCAGCCATTCCCCAGGGTAAGGACCACTGTATACGCACACCAGCTCCCTGTTACAGAGCTCCAGACGTTAATAACACGTAGATGCTTGGCAATAAGAGAAGCTGCTACGCTGTTTTTCACCGTTCCAACAGATAAATAGATGAGATGTAAAAGCTGGGCTGGGTGGGGGCTGTAAACAGGCCTGATACAGTACGTGTACAGCCTGGGAAAGGGTCTTGAACTGTGGCACAGCTCCGCTTCACGGCTGCAGCATCTCTCGGGGGTGCCTCAGCGAGCTCCGGGCTGGGGCTGGGGCTGCATGCGGAGCTGCTCCGCTTTCTGCTCCCTGCGCACGCGATGCTGAAAACCCTGGGCTGGCGCATGGTTCCTGGCACAGGTTCTTGTTCAGTCGGTTTCTCACCTTCAGTGTGGGTGTGTTATCTGCCCATATTTATGTGTCTTGAGTGTATCAGTCAGCCTGCGCTGTATACAGTATTGTAAGGTATGTTATCTTGTGTGTTTTTTCTTCTTTCCCTCTCCTCCCTGGTCCCATCCTCCTCTCAAGTGCCCAGCTCTCCCAGGTATTTAAGAATCCGACAGCCAAACTTGGAAACCATCAGTCTGGAGTGGGATCACCCAGAGCATCCCAATGGAGTCCTCACAGGATACAGCCTTAGATATCAAGCCTGTACGTTCCACATGTTGTCTTCTTAAGGATAATAATTAAGTCACTAAATATTTCCCTTGCTGCTGAGTACCTCCTCACCTAGCACAGAAAGCTCTCCACAAGGGACTGGAGACTTTCGTCACAAGATGAGACACGCTGGTGATGGAGAGGAGTCCTGGAGCAGTGCTGGGCAGCTGCAGTTAACCAGGGAGGGTGGTGGGTGCTCAGCAGTTCTCCAGACTTGACCATTGAAGGGAAATAAGTTTGATCTCTGATTTAGAAAGACCTTTAAGTGCAGTATGAGTAGTTTATGGGCTCACTCAACAAATACAAGCTCCTGGCTATATAAGAGATGCTGCCCAGAGTGCAGCATGCTCTGCAGAGCCCAGCACGATGCCTGGGGCAGCTCAGCCTTCTCTGCTTGAGACCCCAGCACTTGTTCTGTGCCCTTCCTCGACCACGTGTACAACCCTCAACGTCCCCGCTAGCAGATCCCCCAGCTAGCAAGTCACCAGCTGCCCCAAAGTGTATTTAGCAGCAGCTACAGCTCTGAGCAGACGTGGCCCCACACCGACTTGCAGGTCGGTCCTCGGGGAGAGGCGGCGAGGTAGACAGCACAGTGTATTTCTGAAACGAGGCTGAAGCCACCACAACCTGCCTTTCCTCCCCAGTTAATGGATCCAAAACGGGACGAACCATGGTAGAGAACTTCTCTCCCAATCAGACAAAGTTCACCCTGCAGAGGACAGACCCCATCTCGCGCTATCGCTTCTTCCTGCGCGCACGGACCCAGGTGGGAGAAGGAGAAACCATAGTGGAGGAGTCGCCACCCTTGCTGAATGAAGGTAGGTGCAGCGGGGTTAGGGGGTGACGGTACACGTGTGAGCCAAAAACGGCAGGTCAGAGGATCAGGTGGCCCACAGAGCAACCAGTACAAGACAGTACCTGGTGCACAGCTACTACCTGCCGCAGAGATAGACTGGCCAGGACCGCGTACGGCAGCAGAAATGCTACGGAGGTGACTGGGGGGACTGTCCTATGCCCCCAAGCAATTAGCATTCCTCACGTGCCCCTGGAGCAGGAGAGCATCTTGCTCCGCTCTTGCAAAGAGCGAAGCTCTAACCTGCCCCTCTGCAGGCTCTGTTTGAGCTAAATAAGGGGCACACGGAGAGGGTTTTTACATGGCTCGCAGGGGGGTGCAGCAGCTGCATCCTCCGGGCAGTGAACTCCAGGCAGGGGCTACGGTGCCACCTCCCTGTCACCCCATAACAGCAGCTGACCTGACCCTCCAAAGCAAAGCTCCAACTCCCAGATTCATAATAAGATAAAATGCCCATTGTGGGACATTCATCAAACTAAGTGAAAGTTCAGGAGCCCTGAGGGAGCTCAGGGAGACAAAAGCTGGCGCTTTCCTTTCTTTCGCATTTGCTAAAAGACCCGTGATTTGGTTAGTGCTCTGACTTAATGGAGTTTTTGTCTCCTTTCCTCCATCTCCCCCTCCCCAACTAATGGCTCTGAGTAGGAAAAGTAATTCCTACTGATGACCCAGTGGAAATGAAATGGTTCCTGACACCTCTTAGGTGGGCTCCACCATCACTAATTGACGTGACCGGATGGGAGATGGGGCTGCATATGCTACGGGGGGGGGAAAGAATCAGTTAAGTTACACCCTGGCAAACACATGAGAGGGGGCACGTCATTGCCTGAAAAAGGAGCTTTGCTGAACAAACACAGCACAGGGAACGGATTGAAGCTGTCGGTGCTGATAGTCAATAGTCCTAGTTGTGTTGTATACGTTGGCTTTACTGGGTTTGTTTCTGTACGTGGATAATGGTGACTGTTAGCAGAGCGCAGCTGAACAACAGCCCTAACCAACGCCTGTTGTATGTCACTTAACTGGTTTGTAGCAGGACACAGCAGGCACCGCGTACACCAGCGTGACGAGGTAAGGTTCCCTGTCCGCGGGGTCGGGGATGCGGATGGGTGGTGGCACCCCGTGCTCCCCGGCTGCCCCTGCTGAAGGGACGAGCTGCTGCCACTTAGCAAAAGGAGAAAGCGTTGGCAGTCAAACAGCAAGAAAAACTAAAGTAGTTTACAGTCTGAAGTTACAGAAATACGGCAAAGTTTGACCTCAAAACGCGAGACCCTGAGGTACAGCGTGATGTAGGCGAGTTCTGGTAATGACAGGCACGTCATAGGATGCGACCAGCAGCATTAAATGCCCACTTTGATATGAAGGTACTTGCTGTAAAGCTACACGAAAGATGAGCTTGGAATCAAAAAAAACAAAGGCAAATTAGGAGAATCAAACCCATTAATGCGTTCAGAGCTTGTTTTCTGCTTGCCAGACTCGTTCACCTGAGAAGTTTAAACACAACACACCTCTGATGTTCTTGCCCCAGGGCTCCAACCCACACAAGACAGGACGAGCGCTGATATTACAATTACACTAGAAAAACTAAGGTGAAATTCAGAGTGTCAAAACTGGTCCTTGCTGGGTTTGGATACAAGCACCTACTTAATCGACACCGCTGGCACCTCTGCTGGGGAGCTGGTGTGTGTTTCACTGGTAATCTCCATCTCCAGGGGACGTCCCTGCTCTCTCTGCCCTGCGCAAGCGGCTCTGATGCACAGGAGGGTGACGGGCTGTAGCTAATGCATTTATTCCCTCTCTCTCAAGTCTCTGGTGACTGTGTGCAAGTGGTCCCTAGTCTCTCGTTGGTGTGTTCTGGTTGTTTTATATATTCCTCTTGTTTTCTCTTCCTTTCTCTTCTATGCTCTCCTCGTATTCCCCTCTCTATCCTTGGCGCTGCCCTCTGAAGCCACGCCAACCCCAGGTACCGTACCAGCTGGAGGAGGTAACAGGCATGGGGCAAGGCTCACTCCACGCTCGCTCGCTCTAAGCATGCACTCCATTAACCCTTTCAATGGGAAGACCAAGTGTCAGGAGTCTAAATTGGGGCATATGAAATGATGGCAGGTAAAAATGAAGCCCCCCTCCAGGCAGAAGGGACAAGGGCAGGCTCCACAGGGGGGTCTGCAAAGATCAAAATATCTCTGAGCGGGGCTTAACAGCCTCCCAGATGCCTAATGATAGCTAAATCCACCGAGCACTGCAGCTGCCACAGACTGTACAAGCGAAAATGAGAGTCAAGTTGCCCTATTAAAGAGGTTTTTAATCCCAGGTCTGCACAAAGCCCTCTCCTTTTTAAAGCCTCGACATCCCTGCCCTGCAAAATACAGAATATTTACCAGCCAGCCCTGACTCAGTGGTGCCCATCCCAAAGCTGTGCTCTGCCCTGCAGTATTTAAGCTGTATTTTTACACCCAGAAGCTTGTGCTATCGCTGCTGGAGCAGCTGCCCCCCCTTGGCCACGCAGGGCTGGGTTGCAGCATACGGGCACCACAAGCCCCCACACCTTCCCGGGCTTCTTTTAGGGCTGCCAGGGCTTTTGTACGGGGGAATCCTTTTGTTTCCAGGTGCCCATTGAAAGGGTTAAGGACAATGTTTGTGCCACAGCTGTGCATGTCTGCATGCGAGGCTACTGCTGGCTTTGCCCTCAATTGCGAATTTCTACCTTGAAGCAGAGAGAAAAATTCTTCTTGTAACGGGGGGGCGGGCGGGGGGGGCAGCATCTCCACCTGCTTCCCAGGAAACCCAAATCCTCAGTTTACCCAGTGTCAGCTCTGCAAAGTCTAAAGCATAAGCCTAACTTCTGGTTGCCCAAAGAAGGACGCCCACCTCTTACAAAAGCTGCAGGCGTGACTTTCCCCCTGCCACTGCTTTGAGTCGGGGTTCCAGCAGCCCCCGTGGCCAAGCTCAGCAGGGGGCTAGCGGCACTGCTAGGGAGCGCAGCCAGCCAAAACGCGCCCCCAACGCTGCAGAAAAGCTTTTTGGTCTGGAGCAACAGCCCTCGTCTGCCCTGCACCAAGGGCTCTGTAAGAGGTTGTGCTTTGCCTTTGCTGGACACGGCCCCGGGGCTCCCCAGGGAGGAGCAGCTTCTTAGGGGAGACTCTTCCCAAGTGATACAAGTGCAGGACCTGCTCTCTGCACCTGTAGGTTTTGCTTTCCTACCTCATCGGTGGTTTTCCTCCTTTTATTTTGTTGCAGTGATGTCTCTCTCTACCCAATATTATTTTGCGTGGGTTTTTTTCCTTCTAAAATAGATCCCAATCTTTGTCTTTCTTACTATGTTTTTCTCTCCCTAAAAAAAAAGGGGGGGGTAACAGATTGGTCTGCTTTGGGTGGTGAGAAACTGAAAATGGACGTAACCTTTTGGCTTAGACGATCCCTACCCTCCCAGTCCGGGAGGGCTGTTTGTTTTGCTGCTATAGCTTGTACTTCAGCCAGGTTTTAGCTTATCCACAAGAATTTGGATTTTCTTTGCGGATCAGGATCACCTTCCAAAGTACTTTTCTACTTGCAGTGGATATTGCTGAACTTTGAAAGCACAACGTGATCTCTTTATCCTTCCAGCATCGTATCATTTCAGGCATAATTTCCTATACCACTGGAGTCTAGATGAATTGTTTGCCATTTAATAGGCAATTTTACAAGAACAGAGTCAACTGGTCCCCCATCCCTCCATTTTTTACCTTCTGCTAGGAGAAATAGTAAAAGGAAAAGATATGCCAGAGCTGAAGCAAGTCCAAGAGTCAGTAACTGAAGCACTAGGTCGTTAAGCACTAACTCAGCCGCGTTCACGGCTTCCTCACCGTGCGAGGCTTCAGCAAGAGAAACCGAGGCACTACAAGCCATAGCAAGATCCAGCCTCATCTTTGTCTTGCTCTTGAGCTGGATGTCATGTCTCGTTAGGACACGGGGCGGGCGCGGGAGCCGTTACACCATTCGAGCGGTGTCGGTCGCGAGAGGCTGTTTCTCTTCCTAACAAGTACGGGGTTCGAGTGAAATACTGCGTGACCCTTCTCGGAAGATTCATCTCCGCTCAGTGACCTAGATTTGGTAGATTTTTATGGATTCACAGCGAAAGTTGGCTTAAATTGCAGTAAAAACGCTCTTTGCCATGGGCTGCTGGCACTAAAAAAGGAATGAAAAGGTCTTTTTTTTTTTTTTTCCAGGGCTAACCTTACACATGCAGGGTCATTGCTGTTTTGTTTGTGTATGAGAAAATGGACCAGCCTGATGAAATCAAAGTGAAGAGCAGGGACTTTCCCTTAGGAAAGGCTTTATCTTTCTTAAGCCAGACCTGGACAAAGGGAGAGGTGATATGGGAAAAGACAGGACATCTAAAAAGGGCTCTCGCTTCTGCTATGAGTGAGAAAAAAATCAAAACTAGATCCTGTGCTGCCTGTGTGTATGGAAAAACTTCATCAGGGACCATAACGAGTAGTGCTCTTAGACTTTAAGGAAAAAAACATTGACTTTTCTCTGTTCCCTTCTTATCTTTCCATAATTAGGAATCAGAGGAGAAAGATCCCATTGTTCGTTTTAGAAACGGACAGCAGTAGCAGAGAACTGCTGACCCCTCTCTTCTAGAGACTGCTCAATCGCTCCTTTTTATTCCTGAATTTCTTATAGCTGTCATCAGATTTAAAACACCTTATGGTAAAGACCTTACAATTTCCTTCTCTTAAAAACTGGGAGAGGGTGAGAAGAAAAAAAAAAAAAAAAAATCTCTGAAAATGTATTCGGCTAATCATCAAAATTCATGAAAAATTAATCAAATTTCTCCAAGCCCAATTATTTTGTAGACACACCCAAGGGAAAGCTGTTACTACAGCCTAACAACACATTAAAAGCATCTTTAAATAATTAAAGAGCAGTAGGGATGTGTATTGTTTCCTGTATTTTGCAAAAAAACCACGCAACTCCTCCCTGAACTGCTGCACTACTCGGAGCAGGACTCGCGTCCCTCTCTTAAGAGGCTCCCTCTTGAAATATCCCCCTTTTGCTTTTACGATTTTTCCTCTCAGGGTTTTTTTTTCCCTAATCTGAGCTTTGCACAGTTTTTGTGTAAGGTTTGGGCTCCTTTTTACTGGTCCATTCACGGTCATAGGAGCGAAGCTGCAGCATCTCTCTCGTTACTCAGCCCATTAATTGCTGCAGCCAGACGGCCACATCCCCTGTCCATTCGAAGAGCGCATCTCCTCCCCACCGTGCCCCTTGGTCTCCATTACCTGAGAGGGTAATGCATCTTGCAGACAGAAAAAGCAATCTCTGCCTTGCGAAGATGGGGCCTATTAACGAGCTGAATGGTCCTTTAGATGTTTCCAGGAAAAGGGGCTAGGGTGGGAGCGAGAGACTGGGAACTGCTGTCGCTGGTTTTTTACCCTGGATGTACTGGGGCAACTTCAAGCCTGCTTGAAACACGGGTTTTCAGGGCGCTGCTCTGCCCTGCAATTGGGAAAGCGGCAGCCACTTCTCTGCAAAGCCTCCTGCTTTTGCAAGGAGGGGAGGGGAATTTCTTCCCTATCACACAAGCGCCAGATGCTCGGTCCTGTACCTAAACTTGAGGCAACCGTCGGCAGAGCCCTTCAGGGAACCTCATGCTGGGGATGCAGAAAAATAAACGTAGCTGCTCTGCAAAGCTCAGAAACATTATACCTGATGAAATATTGCAACCCCATTTGTAGAAGGATGCGTGTGACTTCTAGACTTTCAAAAGGAGCAGTTCTGGACAGGCCAGCCTGGCCCTCCATCTCCCCTGTTCCCCTGCCTTTTGCTGCCAGGAGCAGGGATCTGTCACTCCTTAATTAGCCCTGACGTGGTGGGCAGCGAGCGGGGGACCCCAGGTACCCCCTGGGAAGGGCCGTGGCCCCGTGCAGGCTGCTCCCCACAGCTCCCCCCGTGCTGAGGTGCCCTTGTCTTTGGGGGAAGCCCGAGCGCTCTGATCTCTGTCAAAGACCACCTTTATCTCCCCCCAGACCGAAATCAGCTCTCATTAGGGGATGGATTTCAAAGCCTAGAAAATGCCCCTTATCTCCTCTCCCCCAAATCTCCCAGCTGAGCTTTGCTCCCGCATACATTTCATATTTAAACACAAATGAGGCTGTAGCTTTGAATCCCGGGACAGCTTAGGACTAAATCCCCCCCCATGGCTGCGGGAGCCCTGGCCGGCCGCTGTGCTGCCTTCCCACCGCCCGGTCCCCTCCTGCAGCGCCGTGCTGCCCGTAGACGCTCTCCCCATCCTCCTCTCTCTGATCTATTGCTTTCCAGACTCGCCTGATCCTGCTTCTCACCTGTTCCTAGTCCTGCCAGCATCATTGTTACCCCCAGTGCCAACACCCCCTCCTCAGTCTCACACAGGGACCCTTCTCTGGAGCTCGCTGGCATTATCCTGATGCGATGCGATCGCGCTGCTCTCGGGGATCGCTTCCCCTAGAGTGCCGGAGCAGTGGGGGCAGATCCTGCCTGGCATCGCTGCTGTCCAGAGCTGAGCAGCACAGCTCAGAGCGATGCTGAATTGCTTCGGTCAGTGCAGCATCCAAGAGGGTCTTGGCACTGCAGCTTCACCTGCATGCCTGTGTATCTGTATGTAAGACATAAAGATGCTACCCTGCATGAGGGATAGTGAAGCTTTGACATATCCCAGATAATTTCTTCCCAACTAGGGTCTAGAGGAGCATTAAAACTGAATCTCTTCTTCTGCTAAAGCCGTTACAGCAGTGCTAGGTGATGCAGATGGTCCTCAAAGGTGCCGTGTAGGAGAGGCATGATGCAGAGACGTGTAACAGGCCTGGGAGCTGGGGTGGTTGTACCACGTTTTCCAGCAGGTCCTGCCTTTCAGCAAGTTACTTTGTGCCTTGTTGGGTCCTGTTTGCCTTTTAGAGGGGAGCCAGGGATTCACAGGGGAAATGCTGAGACTGCATTAGCTAATAGCTAGTGTCTGTGGCGCTGTTTGACTGTGTACCTTGCAAACCTACCGAGGAGCTGCAGCTTAATCTGGTTAATGGTGACATTAACCTAGTGACACCAATCTCTTAACCTTCCAAAAAACCCCACTATGAATCAGCAAAGATGGATGTTAATACTTCTCAACCCAAGAAAGGCTTTTGCAGCTTAGAGCCTCAGGACACAGCAAAGACCTTGTTCAGGAACCGGGTGAAAGAAATGCAGAACAGCAACACCCCAAACACCCTTATTGCCGTGGCTGGGTCAGGTCAGGGAGGGCTACAACCACCCGAGGACAAAGCCGTGCCATTTCCCACCCAGGCTGGGTCCCCACCCTGTCACCACCATCTCTCCCTGTGGCTGGACATCCCCGCTCGCCCCCAGCCCCTCGCCCGGCCGTGGGGCACCGACGGGCTGCGCCAGGCGGGTGCTTTCTTTCGGGGGCTGCACTGTTGCATGAGGCTGGCTGCGACGCTGCGTGGGTCCCACCGTGGAGAGGCCACGCTGCTCTCTGGGCACGCGGTGGGGCGGGCTGGTGCTTTCGGGGTGGGCTGGTAACTGTGGTTTTATTGCAGCTGCGGCCGGTAGGGAGCTGGACTGAGTGACCTACTGCTCTTCTCTGCTTTTGGATCGCCAGGAGGGCTGAGGTTTTAGGGGTTGGCCCTCCTCGGTGAAAAAGAAAGCCCTGGCTTGGTTCTGGGGCACCTTTTAAAGTACTTTCCTAGAGCTATTCTTTTGTGGGTGATATTTAAAATAGCCAGTGTCATTTGCCTAACGGGGGGATTTGTAATCCCTTGATTTACAGTAAGAGTAAGTAAATTTAACGTAGTGCAAGCATCACAGGGTAAATCTCCGTCCATCTACCTTAGGTAGTTTAAGCAGCGTTTCAGCTGCATTTTCTGCTGGCAGGTTTTCAGGCCCAAGCCAACGCACTCCCCTTTCAGGATCCTCTCCGCCAGGCTGCGGGGTGTGTGCACACAGCACACATTTACCCCTTTGCACCAGAAATACGGCACAGGTGAGATGTGGACAGGGGCTATTTAGAAAACAAATTGCTCAGACTTTTCCTCTGGACAGCTTGGGGTGTGCCAACACCTTTATCCTCATTTAAATGTAAATTGTGAGATGGCAAAGTACCATCCATCACTCACCCACGAGCTAAAATCCATGTTAATGCTAAAGCCACTCCATCACCAGACTGCAACATTAGTACAGAGAAGAGCCAGGAAAGAAAGAGCCGAGAAGCTGCAGGCTGAATTGGCAGCTCAAAAATGCTGGAGGTGTAGTCCAGGGCCAGCTGAATTAATGTAATTGCGGCTTGCCTGGCTCACGACAAACGGGATTATTATGTTTTCTTAAGAGATAAATCCTATTTCTTATTTCAGGGAGCTCTCAGGGCAGTTCGGGGCAGGGGGAACGATGGGGGGAGGACAGCCTGCCCTGTGCACCCCCCAAACACCCCTTGCCTTCCTCCTTCCTTGCCCTCCATGCGATTTAAGCCCAGGGTGGCAGGGGGCACTGGCGGCAGAGCAAAGGCAAAAGAGAAGCAGGTCGTTCGTCCCCGGGAAAGGGATCAGACTGTGGGAGGTGGGTGCACAGGAGCAGCTTGCCAGGGGCAGCCCCCCGCTTGCTGCCCCTCTTCACCCCCAGCATCACTCCCTGCCCCTCGGCCGGGCACGTGGCCGTCCCCGCACGCGGGTGGGAAAAGCAGCTCAGCCTCGTGCCTCCCGGTGCCGTTCGCTGCCTCCCTCCCCAGCCCCCCCCTGTGCTGCGCTGCTCCGCGTCCCCTCGTGTGCCTGCACGTCCGGCCGTCGGGGAGGGCGAGTGCAAGCCCCGAGGAGACAGCACTTTGTCTAAAAAGCCAGTGTTTCCCTCTCCCAGCTGCAACTGGGCCACCTCCAACTACGGTCGGTCTAACCAGTACTACAACAGCCCCAACTACCACCACCACCACCGACACAACTACCACCACCACCGACACAACTACCACCACTACCGACACAACTACCACCACTACCGACACAACTACCACCACTACTACAGCCGCCACCACCGCCGCAAGCACTACAACAGCTACAGAGAGGGCTCCAGCAGCCACCACAAAGCAGGAGTTGGGTACTGCGCTTTCCTTTTCCTCTAACCCTACTGGCACCTTCCCCGCATCTTGCTCAGAGGGAGGATTAATAACGGGCACAGGCAAAATTTAAGACATCCCATGCTCTGGGAACGGCTCTGCGAGGAGCCGGAGGTGGCACGGGCTCAGGAATTGAGGTGCACAAGTGGCTGTCAGCAATTTGGGGGGGCTCTGTGCCACCCTCCTGGTCTCAGTCTCAGGGGTAACAAAGCCCTCCCCGGGGTGTCGCAATGCTAAATTAGGATCATTGCTTGGGAAGGAGGTGGAAGATGCTACAAAAGCTCTCAAAAGTCTTATTTTGTACCTTATTGCCATTACAAAGGGGTTCTGTTACTATTATAGAAGATGTCACTTCAAATTTAGCACATCAGCCGTTAGCTAAGAGACCTGTCACCACTTATACGAGTCTTTTGGTTTATGCTCCTGCTCTTTGCGATGTAACCTAGCCATAGCCCACAGGAGAGCTGGGGAAGTGTTTTAGTTACAGCACGCAGGTGTGTGCCAGGTATTTATCAGGTCAAGATAAACTTCTCTTGCAATCAGCTAGAACAGGATGATCAAACCCTGCGTTGGTGGAGGCGCATTCTCTACTATACATGTTTTCCCGATAGATACAGAGAGAGGTACCTCGCTGAGCCTTGGTTTTAAAACACTGCCATAACGGTATCTACAGTTAATTAATAATTATGGATAGTTATATTCAGGTTACTCAAAAAATAAATCAAGACAGTAGCAAAAGAGAACACACCCAAAAGAATTCAGTCGCATAGCCGGATAGGATACACTCAAAAATGCAAGTGCAAAAGCTTCCATTTTTAACTCTTCATAAAGAGGGGAAGGAGATGGTAATAACGAATAACAAAGTTGATACCCATTTAACTCATCTCAGGGAATTTGATTAAAGCAGTTCAGACCCCTTTCTTTATATTCTTGCACAAGATTAGCTCAGGATGGTTAAAAAAACCCACCAAAAACATACGCTGGGCGGACCTGCCTCCACCCAGTACTCCGCAGTAAACTAGATTTGGGAATCAGCAGCACGTTTCCTGCTCTGCACTAAGTTGCTTCTTAAAGATGCAGACCTGAACTAAGAAACGTGAACTTGCGTTCCAGCTTGTGGCACCGCACGCCTCCCCAGCTGCCTTTCGCTGGGCACAGCCGCTAAAGGCAAGTCAAGGGAAAGCATGCAGGGAGTGCCCTGCCAAAACAAGATAGCTTGAAAACCGGTGCAAGAAATACAGATGCAGCTTTAACGAAGCAAGATTGCTACCACAACACAGTCACCATTAAGGGACTACGTGGGAAAACGTTGCTAATTGAAAAAAAGGCAATTAAGTGGCGAGGGACCACAGAGCAGGGACAGGAGGCGGGAGGAAAAGAGGAGCGGCAAGAGGAACCGCGCCTGTCCCGAACCACCCCGGGGACACGAGGGAAGAGGCTGAGCCGTAATGCGGGCAGACAGGGCAGCCGTGTGGCAGCACAGGTTGTGCTCGTACGAGGGATTCTAGGTCACGTCCCTGACCCCACAGCATCAGGTCCTCGCAATTCCCTAAAAGTCGCGTAGCTGGCCTCGTCCCGGGGACTGCAGTTACCGACCTGCCTTTTGTCAAGCCAAAACCTGAGCTACACCCTGGAGTTAACCGTATGAACAATAAACCCGAGGCATAACTTACCTGATGTCACTTAAGCACACACCAAACTAGTGGATTAGCTCCACTAGAAGTGAAGTTCATCCGCTCTCCAAAGCAACGTCGACAATCCTTAACTTCAAAATCAGAAACGAGTGACTTCATTGCCCCACTGGCTGTCTCTAGCCCCAGTAACGTGACAATATTCTCTCCCAGCCTTGCCTTCTCGGTTGTGGCAGTGAGTCCGTGAGCACTCATGCACGTGTCTCCTGTGTCCATTTGGGCAGGAGTTTAGTCAGGAGATTCCCCTGCTGCCCGAAATCCTCGGGGATGTGCCACAGAAGTCTTCAGACTCCAAAGATAAGCTGAGCGTAGCTGGACTTAAAACACTGATACGCCATGAGCTTCCGCTGCCCAACCAGCCCCAAAAGTTTAAAGCTAAGGATCTTGAAAGGAACAAATACGTCCTTAGGTACGCTTGTGGGTTAAGATCAAAGCATTAACTTCAGGAATAATTTTGTAAGGTTTTACCAACACCAGATGCTAGATGAGGTCTCATTCGTGTATAATCTAAAATACTAACTCCTCTTCTAACCTGTCCACCAGCCACCAATGGATCGTCCATATGGGACATAAGAGCTATGGCTAATAGTAACTGGGCAAACATCACCTGGAGCCACAATTACTCTGCAGGAACTGACTTTGTGGTTAAGTATATCACCAGTAAGCATCAGATCGCGTGGGGACTCTACAGGGTGGTGATGCCATTAGAGATCCTGCCAGCTCCCACGGTTGCAACCTATTACTGGGTCTTAATTACTGCGTGTGGAACGATGCTCTATGGCCACGTGGAGGATGGGAGAGGAAAAGGCAGGTCACGGTCGTGGCTGTTTAGAGTGCACCAGAGCTAATCCTGGTGAGGCACAAGTGGATCCCCCTCCTTGCACCGCCTGCCTTGAGATGTTTGTGAAACATAGACGAGCAGGGCTGTTCGTTTGTGAGCTGTTCATTGAGCTGGGCTGTACAACGTAAAGAGTCTTAGAAAAATATACATAAATGTATATATATGAAAGGAGACAAAACTTTAAGAGAAAACAAATGAAATCTACGTAAATTGGAGAGCAGTTTTAAACGCCTTTGAAGATGGGCTTCTTGAACCCGGAGTTGGCAGAATCCTCTATGATCCCAAACCTCCTGTCGTATCGGATATCGTTGTCTCTTAAAATTGTAAGGCTACATATTAGTCTGGAAACTCAAAGCCAGTATTCTCTGGGTTTAGTACTTGTTTAGAAAGATGTTTACATGTGGTTGGTTGGTTGTTTTTATAGATAGGCAGTCATGACTACTGCTTATCTCTGACTTTATTTCCCAGCCGTTTCATCCCTCATGTCGTCTGGTATGCCAGCCTTAAATCGGCACTTAAAATAAACCAACGAGGCGCAATTATTGACAGCAAACCGCTTTTGGTCGTTTACAGCACCACTTAAGAGATAACCTTGATTTCTCCTTGAGACAACTTCTAATGCACAGCCAGTGCCTGGTCTCGCTCCACAGCCTGCAGGGCTTCCATAGGCAGCACGGGCTGGGCTATGCCCAGCCTTCCCTTTTTTAACTGGTTTCCATAATTCAGGATATGCACTAGCTTTCCAAGCCCTAAATGCCAAGTATCCCAGCTCCCAAACCACCCGCTGCCAGCCCTGGGAAGCACAAAGCGCAGACGATGCCCTTCCAGAGCAGCAGCAATGCCTTGGGATACCCCTATCAGGATTTGGCCAAAAGGGAGGAAATCTCGGAGATTTCAGCCCTTCCCGAACAGCCGTGGCTCTCCTCCCTTTCCGATGGCGGTTGAAGCAAGCAGCACTCTTTTGGCTTCAATGCCACATTTCTCCTTCCCTGCAGCACTGCTGAACTGGGAGGTGCCCACCTCCAGAGCCACAAATCAAAGCCCCACTGCAGGCTTTCTTAGAATTCAGTCGTTTAATGCTCAGCATTAAGCTCATCAGCAAATGATTTCCTGGCACCTTAAGAACAGATCATCCTTGGATAAAGCCTGGGAGAGCCAGCCCATGAGCATCCCTACTTGAGCTGAAGGACTAAACTCCTCTCGCCCTCAAAAGCAGCAATCCGCCGCCTAGGGCGAGGGGTCGCACAGTGTTTAATGCAACGTCCAGGTCATTCAAAGCCTCCTTAACCTACCAGCAAAACTGGTGCACGGGCACCACTCCCAAAAGCCCAAGAATTGGCTCCTTTACTGAGTCCTGTAGCACTTTCATCCAGCTGAGCGGGACCAGGCAAGTTTCAGATCTTTTGTGGTAAATACCCAAATATCCAGACCTGAGGCTGGGCAGATAAAGGACCTAAGAGATCTTAAAAGTAGGGAGAGATCTGAATAGCTACCGGTATTTTTTCCAGTATGGCAAGCAGGGATGCAGCAAAACCCACACCACATTCCTGCATCACCAATTTTCCTTCTATTCTCAGCGAGTAATAATCACGAAGCCGTTAATAGCTCCTTGACCATCAAGCTGCGTTATTTCTGCTCAGCGGCTAGGGAGAGCGTAATGCGTTGCCTGCAGTGTCAACACGGTAATCTCTCCGAGGCTCCTGCGGCTGGGTTTGATGTGCGGTTTCTGTTTCTCAGGTAACAAGACAGAGAAATCTATCCCTGTTAAAGCTCAGACCCCTTCCTCTGTGCAGCTGGCGAATCTGACGCCGGGAATGATGTACAAGCTGTGGGTGTTCCCCATATGGTCTAGCCCCAGCGAACACTCGTACATAACCTTTACCACCAGCTCAGGTGAGACGGGCTTCAGCCCCGCCGCGGGGTGCGTTTCCGAGGCATGTCGCATCCATCACCGCCGATGTCATTCGCGTGGTGGCGGGAGGTGGTTTTGACCATGACTGCATGGAACTCCTCATCCACACCCCCCTGGCAGCCCCCCCCGCCTCCATCTCTGCCCTTATTCAAGAGCCACCCCCAGCATCTCCGGGAGGTTGCTCCACATTGCACGGAGGAGGAGAGCCCCAGGAGGGGACGGGGAGCCCTTTGAAGGAAAGGGTCTTTCAGGAGGGTGGAGAACGCGCTCATGTTGTCACGTGGCTCCGCTTGAAGCGCCACCGCTGTGCGGTGGCACTTCCCCGCGCGCGTTGCTACTCGCGGCGATGGTGGTTGCTTTGGCGCCGGAGAGCGTCTGGCCCCAGGTTACGGCAGGCAGGGAGATACTGGTGATGGGATGCGAGTGAGGGGCAGGGCCAGGAGGGGGAACGTCGTGGTTGCAGAAGACCTCAGAGTCATCCGTGGCGTGTGCCTAGGGCTTTCCATCCTCCACATATGTTTCCTCTGGCAATTTCATGTTTAATTGCACAAGCAATTTTCCAGGCTTAGCACCTGAGTGATTTTTACAGCTTTCTAATTACGGGCTTCCTACACTGCCCACTGAATGCCAGAGAAATACCCTTCTTGACTTCCACAGGCATCGCAGCGGGCTCTATGCATTTATAAAACCTCACCGTTCACACTCCATGAGTTTCAGTAAATCAAAAGAGCCGTAACTTCCTTTGTATTCACCCGGGGGTTTTGCCGTAGGAATCTGTGCACAACGCCTGTCAAAGCACGGGTCTAAACACTTAGCTGAAACACCGAGGAGCAAGCACCACTGGAGCAGCCCGTACTGACAGACGTTGTAGGTAGAGGCTGTGATTTGCGAAGAACTAAAATTCTTCTGCTCGGATCCAGCCGTGCCATGGAAAGCTCAAGCACTTACCAGTCTCTTTGCTGAGAAGCGCAAAAGGAAAATGCGATTCACAGCAAGGGAGCGCTGCAGGGGGAGGTGGGGAGCAGCAGTTCTCCCCACACCCCCTACGCCCACCTTATCTAGTGTCCGAAAATTTGGCAAGACATAACGCCATCTCTGATATGCTGAGATGACCCAGGGACAGATGGCAACTGCTGGTATTTCTGCTGCCCAACACTGAGAAATAACCAGCAAGTGCTGACCTTGGCTCTGTCCTGCCCCACGCTGAGGTCCGATGTGCCTCCTCAAACTGTTCCATCACCCCGTGACGTGGTCAAATCCACAGCACAACGGCCCCTGGAACACGCTCAGCTTTTCAGAGAGCCCTGTTTTCAAAAAGGATTTATTTTCACCGGAGTTTTTCCCCTTATGGCTCCGCCGCTATACGTGCTGCACGGCGCGGCCGCCTTGCCTCGGGACAGTTCACAGCTTTGCTTTGGCAGGACTCGGCTCACAGACACGCAAACTGTCCGCAGGTTTCAAGCCCCTGGGCTCCCCGCCTGTTCCTACGTTGCAGAGGCTCATTCTGACCCCAGACAATAAAAGAGCTGATTTTTCCAACTCCCTCCAGAACAGCTCCAGCTGCAACGTTGCATCCCCAATTTTGTTTCGGCTTCTGGACCCTCCCCTGAGTCAGAAATCGCCACCAGCTCCCCAGCCCCCACCCATACCACGCAATGTGTCTTTCTGGATGACTATTTCCCTATCCGGACCCGTCTCGTCTCTTTTCTCACCTGCTTTTCACCCGCTTTGGGATCCAGGGGGAGAGGGGACAGCCCCCTGCTCACAGACAGCAAGGGGCAGGGAACCATTAGAAAGAGGGGGGGGGGGGGGAAAAGCAATATCCTTGGCTGATTGATGCTGGCAGTCTCGGCATATCTATTTGCTGTAATTGAGGGGTTCCTGCTTATTGTTGAGACTAAAGGATGGGGCCACCTTTGTCCCAGCGATAGAGGCCGATCTGAGCCCCGTCACCGTGGGACGCACAGAGCTTTCGCCATCCCTGCATGCATAAACGCTGCAGATCCATTTCTTTGCTGGCTGGATACTGCTGACACAAGCGTTCAGCCCCCGCTGACAATCGTATGCCACCGGGAATGCTTTTGACAAGAAAGCACTGTTGAGCTTTTTGTGGGGTTTGGTTTTTAATGTTTTGCAAATAGCTATTCTAAAGGTTTCTTCAGTTGGAGGGTAGATAAATCAGGAGTAGTCCGGCCACACTGTGTGCAGGACACTGCCCTCTGACTTTGCTTCTGATTCACTGACAGCTCGGTAACCCAACAGAGCTCCTCCCAGTAGTAAAGGACACTTTGAAACTACAAATGTAGCTTAATACAAAGAGGTCTTCTAAATTAAAAAAAAAAAAAAAAAAAAGATAAAATAATTCCCCAGCCTTCACAAATGCTAGGATGAGGATGATGCAAGGCTAGAGCTAGTGAGATAGTCCACTTTACACAGAAAGACAAAAATTTTATGGATCTGTTGGTGGAATGCAGTCATCTTTGCCATTGGCATACAAGCTACAACTGTTAGGTAACATGTTTTCTACCACAAGATTATAATTAATTTTAAAAAAAAAGGTCACTGCAGTTGCATTTCAAATCACTACCTGTTTGATTACACAGCTGCCTTCCACTGTTTCCCCTTGACATTGGCCTTATGTTAAAGCAAATCAAAACATCCTCTCTGACAGCCATGTACTTAATCTTCTCTTTCTCAATGCTGCAATGACAGTCACTCGTTTACTCTAAACACAAGATTGCTGTGACTATAATTTTGTCGTCATGTGTTGCTTTTTTGGGAAGGATGGCAATTATACCTCTACCTCAGCGATAGGCAGTGCCACAATCCTACTGCAACATCCCCTGGTGGCTCAGGACTCAAAATCCTCCCACTCTGTTAAAACCCAGCCCCAATCTGCACGGCGGCACAAACCCACCTTTTCAGGCTGCTCTGGCATTTTGTATTTTGAGGACCCCCTCCCTTATTTCTCCCTTAGCGTTGGTTTCTGTAGAAACCCCATCCCATCAGGACTGCTAACACAATCTTTTTCCATTTCAAAGCTCTCCAGTAAAGCTTTCTTCCCCTTTCCTCCCCAAGCACTCAGCTAATTGAATCCAGTTCTCAGCTCCACTCTGTTATAATCTCATCCTCTCCATAATAAAAAGTGCATCTTGGAGGACTACGTAGCTCAGGTTGTACTAAAGGTAAATATTAAATGTGGCCCCATTAGAGGGAAAAGCAGCAAAAGGGAGCCAAGGCACTATTAGGCAGCCACTTCCCCCCGGTTTCCCCAGGAGCTCGATGCTGCTCACAAAAGTGTTCAGGATCTGACATAATTTCTATAGCAAATGGTCCTCGGTCTTGTAGTTCTCATCTTTCATCTGAATTTCCTTGTCGTGGTTTGGCTACAATTACCTACTGGCAACCGGCTTAGATTTCATCCTAAGGAAAGCACCTCTTCTCTTGGGTTCAATTTTGATTGAATAAGTACACCCTTACAGCCCTGAAATGGTGTGGGTTAGGGAAGTTTACCAATTCAACCCATTTTTAAAGTTGTCGTCTCTCTTACAAGAGCCTTTCATTCAGAATACGTTAACGGAGGGCTGCATTTTACGCTTTCGTGGTAACCACCACCCTGGTTTTTTGTCACATGGGCGCCCCAAAAGGATGCTCGTGGCACCGTCCCGCCCGTTTCAGGCAAACCCCTGCCAAATCCCAACCAGCTCGGCTCTCCCGCGCTCCTGCCAGGAATACCTATCTCTGTTTGCACTGCAGCCTGGTTAAATTTAGCCCCCCTGCTGCGCTGAAGGTTATTTTCTCCTCTGCTCTGTCTTGCTGAATACGAAGCGCATGTCAATGAGAGCCAGAAAATGGCAGCTTGTTGCTATTTATAGGACACAGATTTGTCTGTCTGACTGTGTATGGGAGCTGCAAACAAGTAGTCAAGAGTACGTGAGGGAGGACACGGCAGTTAGAAGCCAGAGCATTGTTTGGGGAACAAGACACCTCCTTGCTTGGTATTAACCATATTAATATTCATAGCCCTGAGGGTGCTGGACACAGCGGTATAAAGAGCTTGCCCCAGGAGAAAAGACTTCCCCGTGCTATCAGAACACCTCTCAACTAGCTGGGACCCAGCTGCCGTTCCTCAAAGAGCTGATCCCACCGCTGCGTCCCCACTCGTGCATTGGCCAAGTCTTGGTGGGCTTCCACAAGTCCCCTCTCAGCCCTGGAGACCCCCGTAGCCACCCAAAGGCAGCAGGACCCTGGCGGTGGTGGCAGCAGAGCCTCTGCAGCTTGGGCAAGGCTGCCCCACAGGATTTGAGTTTCTCCCAGCTCGAGGCTGCTAATGAGCTCGTCAGGGCTCAGCAACCCTCCGGATCCAGCGTCCAGCCTCACTGGACACCAGGGACTGGATCCGCTTGGGCACGTTTCGTTCAGACCTCCTCGCTTCCAGGGCAGTTTTCAGACACAGTAAAGGAAAGATCAAATCTGTTACCCAGCTTCTTTTGCCATTGTTTGCAGCGCACCTTTCTCACTGGTCTGTGCCAGGTTTCACTTTGTGTTGGGACCCTTCGCTGTCTGTAGCTCCTGCTAGAGCGCAGAGTTGACCTACCAACACAAAAGAAAAAGCCACAGATCCTTGTGCTACCCTCTGGGATGACCTGGTCAATACACACATAGACACACAAATGCAGCGCTAAAGATAATTTCTAAACCGATGGACCGTGTGTTATTATTCATCTGTTTCCCTCTGTGGTTCTGGTCTGTCCCTTATAGCTTTTTTTTTTCCCCCCCTCTTTCAATTTTCCTTCTAGCTTATACCAAGAATCACGTGGACATCGCAACGCAGGGCTGGTTCATCGGGCTGATGTGTGCCATAGCTCTCCTGGTCCTTATTCTGTTGATTGTCTGCTTCATTAAGAGGAGCAGAGGCGGGAAATACCCAGGTAAGAGCATTGCGTGGCAATCGTTTGTGCTTATGGTTTAAACATCTCCAGGCTTCTGGGGGCTAATCAAATTTTATTGCTCTCAGATAGATGCTTGTGATTACAAGGGCTTTTCTTTCTCTGGAGCGGGAACACTCTTATTAGTGGGAAGCATTTCAGTTAATTAAAGGTCAGGGGAAGGCTCTGTGCTGTGCAGGCTTTGGGCTGCGGAGCTGGACACTCCTGCTATGCATGACCCAACCTCTACTCTGTAAATTTGCTTGTCCTCATCTAGGAAAAAAAAAATATTTTCATGCAAAAATCTCATTAAATTCTTGCAAAGCAAAGATCAGGCTTAAGAAAATTCAGCAATTAATACATCCTCCCTTGCTATCTGGAGCGCCCGTGCCCCGGTGCCACCACAGCAGCACACTTTGCGAGTCCCTCCCAGATGCAGGTTTTTATGGAGTCGATGAAAAGCTGTACTTCACCCTGCAGGGCTTTCACAACGACAGCCTCAACACCAGCTGCTGTTACTGTCTCGTAAAGCTTTTATCTCCTGTGCTGCTTTTTAACGTGAATGTTGGGGATCTGCTTGTTCACAGTACGAGAAAATAAAGACGAGCACCTAAATCCCGAAGACAAGAACGTAGAAGACGGGTCCTTCGACTACAGGTATGCTTCCATCGGCATGTGTACCCACACAACCACGTCTCCCCATCAGCCCCACCCCCAGCCATCACAGACCTCACCGCGCTACCCCTCCACATAACCGCAGCACCGCGGTGCCACACAGCCTCTTCAATTATTTCTCCCACCTTCCTCCTCCTGCCTCCTTCCCTCTGCAAGTCCTCCATCAAAGGAAACATTTCCTGCCTAAAACCCTGGAAGAGTAGCCGGGCTGCGAGGATGCTGCCAAGGTCTCCTCCTTTCCCTGCCTCAGCCTGAGAGGATCAGTCCAGGCAGAGAGCTGGGATTCCGGCATCAGCTACCCGGGACACAGCTCTCGCCACGTGCAGACCAACTGCAATGACACTCATAGCACATGCAAAAAAAAACCCAAAATAATAATTGTACTCTGAAGCAGCCCGAGGATATTTCAGGTATATCACCCTGTAGCTCTCTCCTAGCCATAAAGCAGTATCCAGGGGAGAGATGCCCAAAGTTATGTTCAGATCAGCCCTTAAAGTGTGAAAGAACACCGATTTGGGGGTCTGCCTGCGTTCCAATCAAGGCTGTTCTGTGAGGTCCCCAGGCAGACCCTACAGAAACGCCCTCTGAGGGCTGCAGCACAGCCGAGCAGCGGTTCTGCTCAACCGCCCCGATTTCCCCCCACCTTCGCTCAGCTGCTTGCACGCAAAATGGCATCCTCGGAAGAGCAGCGGCGCCCATTTCTGCTCCCGGAACGCTCCCAGGCTATTTCGGCAAGGGAGAAGCGCTCTCCCAAGCCTGCTCACGTGCAATGCAGCATTCACAGCTCTGCTGCTCTTCGTGGGTGCCCCCGAGGAGCAGGTAACGATGTCAGGTCTCATTGGATTGCCCACACTTGACAGATGACGGGGATGTATTACAGCACACCCAGCTTGCCCTTTGAGCACCTACTGCGGGCTTGGCTTTTCTTGAAAGAATTAAAGTGCACCTTTCCATCTGAGCTGTATCCAAAGCCCAATTAGGCTAGCAGGAATTTTTCTCCTGACTTCAAAACAGGGGTTAATTAAACCCCACATCATTACCAATACTCCTAGCATTACAAATCGAGGCAGCAAGAAATAGGAAGAATTTATTTACAATTCAGTAAGGGATGTAACAAGACACGTATGTTCCGCCAAAGACTTTAGAGGAAGCAAAATGAATATCTCTGCCTGCACACAATACATAAATGGAAGTAGAACAACTGCAGCCCTCAATACGAACACATTTATATTGTTAGTAGCACAGTAACTCTATTTCAGTAGCAACTCTTTTTTCCAAAGGATGTTGTAAGCCCAAAGCCCCCCAGTCTTCCGATAGCACGATAAAGAACACGAACACACTCCAGCAGGAAGCAGAAGCAGCAGCATGCTGTAGGAAAAGGCTGCCATCCTTTACTGCCCTGCAACACCTTCCTCACCTCCCTGGGAGATTTGGTTATCACTTCTAGCGGTGGCAAGCCACGCCAGGGCAATGGCATTAAGCCCACCTACAGAGTGCAGCCTGGGGATATTCCCTTCAGATTCCTGGCCAGGACACAGAGAAGAGCAAAGAAGAAATTAGCTCTGCCTGGTCCCAGATCAACCACACCTCTTCCCATGCGTGATGTTACAGGTGCAGGCAGTGCTCCTTGTACAGACACGAGCCATAACCATACCTGCCCACGGCACAGCTAGCGGCCATACCTCGACCAAAACAAGTCCCCTTAACGCTCCGAGTCATGGCAGGGATCCTCTCATCTCCCAAATTCGTGGGAAGGTGCAAATACCGCGTAGCATGCCTGAAACGCCTCATCACCCAGCAGCTACCCCCCCACAACGCTCCAGGCTCATCTCCATCAGCAGGATCTCAGTCAAGGTCTCCACAGCCGAGCTTCTGGCAGTACGCACTGATTTCAGGGATCCGCTTCTCGAGAGCCCGTGGAGGCGACTGCAGTCAAGACCTCCTCACCCCCCACCGCTCCTCAGGCAATTGTATTGCCAGGGAGGACTTGCCTTGCATGGAGGGAAAACCAAGCTCTTGGCATGGCTGGCAGCATCGCGGCAGTCGGCAATGCTGCATTTCCCACCCAAGCACCATCCAAGGGGCATTGCCTTCCAGGCAATGGGAAGGAATGGGGTAAATCCTTCAGCCGACACAGCAGCTTCTGCTTCGCTGAAACTCAAACTTTTATCGACAGCCTCATTCCCAAAAGTTCGCAAGCTAAAGGCAGAGGTCAGTAGAAGGGCCATAACCAAGCTCCAAGATGGTCCCGCATTTTCAATCGCGCTGTCCCGTGGACTAGACGGGGGGGAAAAAAAATCCCAATCAAACAAGAACAACAAAAGCCCAACAACTTATAAACTTTGTCCCCTCCTTCTCAGGAGCAACAGGTTTCCTGGGAGAAGTAATGGGAGGGTTCCCTCAAGGAGGCAGAAAGGAAGGTGAACCTGAAGGATTGATATGAAACGCTGTTGGCTGATTAAGATTCAAAATGATTGCGATGTTAGGCTCAAGGAGGGTAGCAATTAGTATTTCAGGCAAGGACAGGAATTGAGCTGACGTGAGTTCTTCATTGGTTTCCCTCCCCACCTCCACATAGCATGTCTGATGTGCTCTCATCATATCTCACGTCCTTAATGCCCTGTGCATGCAACTTTCGAATCTCTGCAGCCTATAATTAAGAGATACTGTCACATCTTTCTGTTCCACTAACAGAATAATGGTTTTCCTGAGCAGAGGCTAAGCCGAGAAGCTTATTTTCAAAGCAGGAGACCATTATCCTTGGACAATGTTCTGTGCCAGTGACTGTGCCTCATTATACCAAATGTTTAAGCTGCACGTGGGGGAGTCGGCTGGAAACCCTGGCCGCTGGGAAGGGAAAGTTGAGTGGTTTTAGCTTCTGGGCTCCAGTTCAGATTCAGGATAGCGTCCTGTGGCACAGGTTACACACTGCAGGCAGTGCCAGCTTGCCCTAAATGGACCATCTCAGCAGACACCAAGGCAGGAGGACACAGAGGGGAGGAGAGGTCTGGCAAAGCAGCCTGGGGAGGAGTAGGCTTGTCAACAGATAATGTGATACTGGTGCATGACTATATCATGGAAACCCAACAGAAGGCTGAAGGGGAGAGAGGGTGACCCGTTCACTTGGCCCTTGTCCTGCTGTATGTCAGTCCCCAGCGGCGACTGCTGTTCCCTACAGCCGCTCGCTAACGGGACTGCAACCGCAAGCCCTTTTTTTCCGAACAGCCTGATGGCAAACAGCCCGCTTCCCACCTGCACCGTCCACTGCTGCTCTGTATTAGCTTTCCCGGGGAAGCCAATGAGGCTCATCCAGCTCTGAACAATTATACTGGCTCCATTTGGTATAACGAGGCAATTAGCTCCATGAGGAATGCAGACATTTCTTTTTGGTTTTTAGCACTGCCCCTGTAAATGCAGACCTCATCATATCTCTCTCTGATCAGGCTCTTTCTGCTTCTCTCTGTTTTATTCCCATTCTTTCTTCTCCTTTTCACCTGGTCTATCCACATGGACCATGAAGGTCTCTTGAAAGGTAGGACCACGTGCTGCCAGAAGTCCGGCACATTTAGCTTTTTTTTTTTTTAATTTTACTTTCCTTCCTTCTGGCTATTTATTTCTTTATAGCTGAAACTATACCTTCCCTTCCCTGTTCCCATGTACCTGCCTCCACCTAACACATTAAACAAGATCCCTCTAACTCCTGATGGCACCGGGGGTCCCCCCCACGTCCAGCGAGTTGCATCTCGCTTGGAGATGCTCTGTGGGCTGGGGGCACCCCCGAGCACCAGCCAGGCCCCCTCCCCAGCCCCACGCTTGAGCAGCTGATCCCTCCTGGTGGAGCAGGACCAGCCAAGGGTTGGACCTGGGGACGATGCCCTCGGTGCATTCAGCGCCCTGATGCTGGACACCCAGGGGATGGTGGCAAGGGACACGAGCAAAAAAAAATGCTAGATGCTAAACAATCTGCTCATTCTTTGTCTCAGTCCTGAAAATCCTCCCTCTGGCTCAAGCCTCCCCCCTCTTCTCAATGATTTATGCAACTCAGGACAACGTTTCCCAAATGGTTTTCATCTGGGTGCTCTGGTTCTCTAATGCACACATCAGCAAACCCAATGGAAATCCATTTTAACAGAGTTATATTGCATCAAGATGTTGATAAATATCTGCTTCACCTTCTAATGCACTAACAGGATAAATAGTACTGGAGAGAGGTAAAACCAGGGGGCAGGTTCGGGATATGCATTGCCGGGGTGTTTGGTGCTGCAAACTCCCCCATAAGGGAAAATCTGGCTCTAGATTCAGCTTTAACTGAACCCCAAACCCTGGGAAGGATATTGCAAATAAAGGGACCTGGGTTTTGCCACTCTCTACTTGGCATTTATTGGGCTTTCTAACTGGCAGTCCTGCTTGCAGACTGAATTCTCTTCCTCTTCCCCTAAGAAAGAAGCTGCTTTCAAAGCTAACGAGTTATTTTTTATTGTGATGCCAAGTTAACACAGGGCCTCAAATATTGGTTTTGTATTATTGCTTAATTCACAAAGTGCTAATATAAGCAAATACGTTAGAAAGCCGCGTGTTGTACTGTGGGATACCAAATTCCTCTCCCACTGTAGAGAGCTGATGCCATTCATTAAATGGTATGAGAGAGATCTCATGCCTTCCCCAGCTAAAGAGCATTTTGCTCCCTGGCCCAAGGACAATGTTTCTCATGCCTTCGCAGAAGGCAAACACCTTTGTGCTGCAATCAAACACAGTACTTTTACCAATTTTAAGGGAAATAAAGGGACAGAGTAGGGTGCTGTGCTGGGGAGCGAGTCTGAGGAGTCCCAAGCTAAAACAGCAGCAATAAAAAGACAGGAATGGAGGTGGGAGGACAAATGTTTAATTTAAGGTACATGTGTGATACCTTTAGGAATATTACAGAATTTGCATGCTGGACATAAGATCAAACATGAACTAAGGACTAATTGATAGGAAAGTTATTTTTATATATATATAGCAATCCACTCTCATCCTCCACACAACGTTACCTGTATTTATGAGATACCAGCCGTTGCCCTCCAGAGAGAAAACAGCTTTTCCCTGGGTTGTTTTTTTTGTTAAAAGGGCTTCTTTAAAGCATTGTTTTTTTTCCTGTGGGTCAGACTATTTATTTTTCAGTGACCTGGCTTAATCTTTCTAGTGAAAAAGACAAAAAGGATAAAGAATTGAGCAGACAAGCTTAGATGCTCAGAAATAGGCTTGGAGAGGTAAATTCCCACGAGTTTTGGAAGCTGCACAGAACTTGGCATCCTATACATGCCCCCTCGCAGTGCTTTGAGAGTGCTCCCCATTGCATGTAGCTAAACAGCCGAGTGTGGTTTTTGCAAGGAAATCTGGAAACAAACCTCACTAAACCAGGTTACACCAAGGTTGGCTAAAATGCTAAGAGAAAGAAAGAATATAAGCAATGACAAGGAAAGGATATTTATAACGTACATCCAGTTGGACTGATCTAAGCATCGTATCTAATATAGGTTAAAAAAAAAAAAAAAAGGCTTTCCAAAAAGAAAAAGCACAAAGGTTGGGTGTGCAGAAATACCAACCGCAGCACCCTTTGCACGGGTCCGTGCCCCCGCAGAGGCTGTCTCCCCACCTTCACGTGGGTGTCAGACACACCATGACTTGCTGGCTGCAGTCAGAGCACCCCACGTTTGGGCTCTCTGGTCAGTACACTCGCACACTGGATTTATTTTTGAATATCCAGACCTTGGGTGAAGGTTGTAAGCCCCATTCTCAACCCTTACTGTGTCTGTCTGTCTTCTGCTACCCAGCGACGAAGACAACAAACCCCTGCCAAACAGCCAGACCTCCTTGGACGGCACGATAAAGCAGCAGGAGAGCGACGATAGCTTGGTGGACTACGGAGAGGGGGGCGAAGGGCAGTTTAATGAGGACGGCTCCTTTATCGGCCAGTACACGGTGAAGAAGGACAAAGAGGAGACCGAAGGCAACGAGAGCTCGGAAGCCACCTCCCCAGTCAATGCTATCTACTCGCTGGCGTAGCGCGATGCACTGAAACCACAAACAGCCTGAGGTGTTTGTAGTGGATGGGGGTTAAACAACAGCCGCCGCCGCCACTACCTCCAACAGAAACGCGTTAATGAAACCAACCCACAATGACAAAAAAAAAAAAAAAAAAGAAAAAAAAATAAACCAAAAAAATATTCCAAGCAAACAGGCAGACCAGGTGGCTGCCGATGCCATCTTATCCTTAGCAAACAAGCGAACGGCAAGGACTCCCGGGGCGCGGGTGGGTTGTAGCTGTAGCTGAAAATCTGGGCCGAGCCAGAGAGGCTGGAGGAGGAGCGGGATGCTCGCTCGAGCTGCACCCCGGCTGCGGGGCTGGCCCCAGCACCCAGCGCCAGCCCGGCAGGGGCCACGCGATGGGCTCGGCCACCCAGGCTCCCCGAGGCCCTTTTTTGTTCTTTTGGAATGGAGTTACAAAACTTCTGCTTTTTAATCTCTACAGGAAGGTTCCAGATAAGAGGGTGAGGGGGGCGGGGGGAGAAGAAAAAAAGAGAAGAGTTTGGGGAGGGAAGAGGGGCGAGCGGGGCCGGGGCAGAGCAGCGAGAGCAGCATAAATGCACGAAAAGAGGAAAGTGGTGGATCTTTGGGTGACGACACCATGGCACCGTATTACCGAGACGTCCATCCCTTGCCCATAGCCTCTCCTGAACTCATCAGCGCCACAGCCTCCTTCCCGAAAGATCCAGCTGCACCTATGCAGGGAAGAGCAGGTCCCCACCGCTTCCCTCGGCACCATAACTCCCGTCGGTGCTGAGGCTCCACGGTCCGTAACTCAGCCCTGCAAAGCCCACGGGGACGTCAGCCACCGCCCCCCCGCCGGGCCCCAGAGCATCCTCAGAGGACAAGAGGTTGCAGAAGGGCTCGTGGGATTTGTGGAAGGACAGTCAGGTGCTGCTCACCCTCCGAGCCCAGGGTAACAGCGTTGCTTGCCTGTGTGCTCGCAGGCAAACCATTTTGGTTTAGTCTTCGCTTTGTAAGAATTTGGGGGACAACTGCCCCCAAGACCACGCCTGCTTTCTTTTAAAGGCAATTCCATAAATCTTATGTAGCAAAGAGGGAGTGGAAGCAGGACCAGTGTTAACGTAGGAGGAGGGGACCAGAAATCACTTGTTTAAAACAAATTAAAAAAAAAAAAAAAAAAATCAAAGCCTCCTGGTCAGGATGAGAAGCACCCCCTGGGATCGGGTGGAGGATTCCCTGCTGTCACCCTGCACCGCAGCTCCCAGCAGCTTGAATGGTTCGGGGCTGCGTGTCCCTGGGGAGACAGGGAGGATGGCACACGGCGGGAGCGCAGGACCAGAGGTCCACGTCTTCCCCAGGCACCAAGGATGAGCCAGATCGACCGTGTTGTCCACTAAACTCCCCTCCTCGTTTCTGACAGTGGCCTTTCCCCCCCCCCCTCCACCGATCAGCCTGAGCAAGACCCTTCACCGTGGGACTCCCCTCCGCTGTCTTATTCACACATCAAGACGACACGCGATTTCAGTTAACCCGTTAACCCACCGTAACAAAGCGGCTCGGATAGGAGTGCTCCTTCACATGCCTTACACAGCTTCGAACTTCCCAAGAAGTTTAATAAACTGATACTATCCCCCCCACCGCTTACGCGCCCCTAACGCGATGGTCTTCGATCTGCCAGACCAGTAGGAGTAGGATGCCTGGGCAGCTCTCCCAGCTGAGACAGCATGGATCCTTGTAGAAGGTAGAGTTTTATAATAGACCGTACTTAGTGGCCAAGGCCATGTGTATTCTCCCACTTCCTGCACTTTTGAAACCAAAGGTACCTTCGCTAAGAGAGATCAGATTTCTTCAGACTGTTTCACAGACGGCGAATGACGTTAGGATGGATTTTTCTTTCATTTCTTTTTCCGAGGAGGATGTTTTTTCGTTCGGCATAATGGATTAAATGCAATAGGATTAATGCAGTTATTCTTTTAGCTTTCAAGCTGGTTTGCTATGAAGACATACCACTAACAAGAACACTTCTACTAATATGGATTGTTGAGATGGACCTTGCCACACTCTTTAAGCTGCTAATGGCACGACTATCCTGCGCTTTGGGGAAGAGCCTGGACCTGGTCAGCACCCGCACGGCACCTACTGCTGCATCACACAGAGAAAACAGGTGGATGCAAACCAAACAGCAAAGGAGTTCCATGCACCATACGAACCAAGGAGGGTTTAGGCTGGTGTGGAGAGGCAGAGCCCCCTCCTAAAGCTGGGGGAGCTCCTGCTACCCCAGGGCAGCACAGGGATGTCCCCTCTCCACCGCACAGGAACCCGTCTGCGTCACCTTACAGAGTCGGAGCCGTACGTCTCGCCCTGTTACCGTCAGTGTAAAGGCATTCATGCAACAAGCCCGTTTCTACTGCTGCCACTCACCACGGATCCGCTTTAAGGAGCATCTCCCAGCCCGTTCCCACGACACGTGTTTGCTTTTTAAGCAAACACACGAGGCCAAACGTTACGCAGCCCTCGGGCACGTGGATGAGCGCTTCCCAAGCCTACGGCTGTCCTTACAACGTTGAGTTTGCATGACTTCTTGCCCAACTACCAGTGGAAACGAGGAGAGAAAGAAACAGCAGCCTCTGCTGCAGAACAGCCTCTGCCGCTGGAGCTGGGAATCTTCATCCACACCCAGCGCACCAGATCCTCACCGCTTTGTGCACCAGCCACTAAGAGGGACCACGAGACCCTTGGCTACCACGCAACACCTCCAAACCTCAGGGAAGTTGGTCAGGCATTGCTGGAAGCAGGGCTGTGTCCTCTATCTGCATTACGTGCCATTTATATTAAAGCCTGTCCTGTCATTAACCACCATTTTACTGAGCAAACCTCTTTGCATCCGTTTGGAAACGGAGAGGTGTTTCAGCCTGAAGCTTCGCAGTGCGTGCCCCATGGCGAGCCCTGGCAAGCAGGGAGGGAAGGAGCTGGACTCAGCCCAGCCAGTCCTGTCCTCACCCCAAAAAGTCTCACAAAAACCATTCAGAGTCCTACCACCACGTTACTTTAAGTAACCAGAAAAGGAAGGAGATGCCTGCAGAGGACCCCGGGGACAAGCGGCTCGGTGTAAGTTACTCGTAGCCTTGTATTAGCTTGGTATAAAAATTACTCCAAAATTATAAGGTATAGGAAAAATTTCAACATTTCTTTGAAACTTCCCCTACAGTTTTGAAGCCCAAAGAAAACTCTCACAAAGTTCAAAACTGACCCTGAGCTTAACGTTTTTTACTGCCTTTAATAAAGATTCAGTAGATGTTTGCCCAGGCACTTACTGCGTCACAGGGAGCAAAGCCCTCGCTTCTGCTGAGCCCTTTGAGCACTGGGAGACGGAGGGAGACCCCGTCAGAGGGCTGGTGGTGCTGAGAGGTCTTCCCCACCCATCTCTGCCTGTTTGGGTGTGCCCCGTGCCAGCGGTTGTGTCCGCCTGTCCCCAGTGTCACCCCACAGGAGCTGCTTTTGCTTCTCCATCCCCAGCAGTCCCTTTCCAGAGGGGACAGGCCAGTCACCTCATCTCCCGCTCTCCAGAGCATAACCCCCAGGATGAGCAGGGATGCTTGGGAGGGCCCTGCACCAGCCACCCTCCGTTTGAAGGGCAGGACCCCTCCCCTAAGGGGTCTGTCCCAGGGGCAACCATCCCTTTCTGGGATCTGCACAGCCTGTCTGGAGCAGGGCACGCTTTCACCTTTTGTTTTCCAAAAGATACATCATAAAAGGTTTAAATTAGGGCCTAACAATAAATACATACACAGAGAAAGAAGAGCCAAGCCCCAGAATCAAGTGCTCCCAGAAGCTGGGGAAAAAGCGGTTTGGGTCCAACTCTCAACATACAAATTTGAGCCTGTTTCTAAAACGGTCTGAGCCAAAACCTCATCCATGCTCTGGAGACAGATCCAGACTCTGCCGGCTGCATCCGAGCCCAGGAACACAGCCTGTCCCCGCCTGACATGCCGCCTTGTGCTATTTGGAGCCCTGCATGCGTACAGCGACTGATAGGAACCACGGGAGCGCAAGCACGGGATACGAGGGGACACTCGCTGTGTTTACGTGATCTTGGGGCTGCTCCTGTTCTCTCTGAAGTGATGTTGCAGTCAGAGACAGAAAAGCAGCGTGAAAAAAAAAAAATAACAGAGTTTTGGTACAAGCTCTGAAATCCTGCTCACAGCAACCCCAACTGTCTGTCCTGTCAATCACAACGTCCCCACAACACAGCCCCCGCCAGCACTGCCTTCTCACAGGTGACAGACCCCCCTGTCCCCGCGTTACGGTCACTTCTGACCCGAGCGATCAGCCTGTTGAGGAGGAGCCGCAGCTCCTGCCGCCATCCCAGTGGGGCAGCAGGAGGGGGGCGAGGGCAGAGCCGCGCAGCATCGCCCCTCGCCAGCGCCGTGCCCCTCGCCGTGCCTTACCTGGCACGCAGCCCTCGCTCCACCCGTGCCAGCGGCTCTCCCGGCAAGGCCCGACACCTCTCCTTGGTGCGCAGGTCCCAGCAGAGCTGCGAGTTCAACCCGCAACGTGCGTCGTACCAGGCTTAATTGTGTACTAGCAGCAAATGATTTCAGTTAAGCAATAAACCTCGTAAAACAAAAACAAACAAAAAAAAGACCACATTCTATTTCTTGCACTAAGACCTGTTTGATTAAGAAGCATAACGATGCTTTCCTGGTCCTAACAAAATAACCCACCGCATCAGTAGCTCCCCCCTTGCCCAGCAGCGCCTGTCTCTCCATGTCCTTCGCAAGCGGGCATCGGGCTTTGGTTGTCAAACGCAGTCTAAACCCCACGTCAGACCCACAGAGCAGACTCCTTCCTTTGCAGTACAGCGTTTTAAATGTTCGTTCCTCCTGCTCACATCAGAAAGAAAGTATCGGACTGTTTTGTTCTTCTTTAATTTGTAAATATATCACCATCCATCCATCCTCTCTGTAAAACCTCCTGGTTGTTCTAAAGTATTCTATGTATTTATTTGCCTTTTTTTTTTTAAAGCAAAAAAACACCACCTTTGCGTTAACCCACTTGTTCCAATGAGAAATGTATAGCTGAAGCTGTAAAATTAACAGTTTACAGCAAGAAGATTTATGGACTACAGGAAAAATGTTTAATATAAGGACTTATAAACTGACTGCATGAGAGATGAAAGAAGGCCAAAATACTCAGATATCATTTTTTGAACCACTGTAAAAAGAAAAGACTGGATTTTTTTGTATAGAGAACACTAAACATATAATAAAACATTGTTCAAAACTCACGCTAAGCCCGCAATTTATTTCTGTCAGCTTTCCAAAGGTAAAAGCCAGCACCGGGCAAGGGCTCAGACACGTGGCCCTTCACAGCCTGACAAACCACCCGATGGTCCCCATCGCCCCCCAGCGCCACCCTCCCTCACCAGGAAGGGAAGGCTCCTCAAAAGGATGCTCCCCTGAAACCACCCAAAGGGGAAGCACGGCCCAGCCTGACCGCCGCCGCCACCGAGGTGCAGCTCATCCTTCCAGCAGGTCAGTGCTCCTGCTGAAGAAAATTTGACTGCGTCGTTTAAGAACCCCAGCGCCTCCTCTGCCACCCTGCTAGTCCGTCCTGTTAATCCTCAGTTTATCTAGGCAAAGCAGCACAAGCCCTGGGCCAAGCCTGGCAGCGATAAGACACCAAGGATGCTTTGTTTTCAGAAGCATCTCCCAACAGGCAGGTGCAGAGCTCAAGCGCAGCACAGGACCACGCTGAGACGCGAGAGCAGCAGCCGGGGCGGCAGGATGGGAGAAAACCCTCCAGCACAGCCCTCCCCGCACCAGCTCGTCTCGGCACGGCCACTCTGCGGGCTCAGGGCAGAGGGGACGGTTCCCAAAGCCCGTGCAAGCTCAGCGCAGCAGTTCTGCATTTCTGCCGCTGCAACACAGCACGAGAGGTTCACACGAGGCTGCAGGAAGGGCCTGGGGAGCCGTGGGTCTTCGCTCCTTGTTGCACCCGCGGAGGCTGCGGGGGTGACCTGGCACAGGCAGGGAAGCTCTTCCCCACTAGTATTTTTGCCGCCCCGCCTTGCTCTGGGTGCTCCGACATCGCCGATGCCCCGTCTGATGTCTGTCTGCCAGCTGAGCGCTCTGAAAACGGGAGAGTTTAACTCCCTTCCCGGCTGTCAACGGGGTTTTAAATCACACGGGGCTGCCAGCCCCCAAGAACCTTTAGGGGAACCACTCAAAGAGCAGCAATATCTGCTCCCAATGAGCTCGGCAGGAGCGCATCGCTCCTCGCAAAGCCCTCACTGACCATCTCCGAGGCCAGTCAGCCCTTGGTGCAGGCAACGGTATCCTTTCCGGGTGGGGAAACTGAGGCACAAAGGAGCAATGGCTGCTTAACCAGACGTATATGATGCTGGCTTGGCACGTCTGAGATACACTGTGGTGGCAAACAGCATCTCTGCGTCCTTGGCAGCGCCAGCTGCGGCACGAACACCCTGCGGAAGGACACGGTATAAGCTGGAGAAAGAAGCCCCCAGCAAACATATGGGAGCGCCAGAGTTTAACGCAGCTCCCCCCTCCCCAACCCCGCGTGTCCTGGCAGACCAGCCAGGAGCGATGCCTCCCCCCGGGGCCAATCCTGCCCTCCCCAGCCCTTCCTGCCCCCGAGGCTCTGAAGTGCTCTTAACAGAGGCTCCCTGGTGCAAAGCCTTGACGAGAATGGGCTGGAGGAAGGGGGGGGGGGGGGGGGGAAACAGCAGAGCCTATTTGGCTAATGAAGATGTAATTGCTGCGGCCCTCGCTAATAGGATGAAAGTATTAGTGCTTCCTACTCCAGTGTTGCAGCGGGGGCTTTATCCGCCCCCTCCCCAAGCACTTACTTGGAAAAAAAAAAAAAACCACACCTTTTGCCCCATGTAGGAGAATTCCCCAGCGCAGACTGGGGTGCTGGAGGCACCAGCCACCCAAGGAAGGATGAAGAAGGAATTGCACTTAGCCCTTGACGCTGAAGCTCAAGCTAGAGGAAACCCAAGGACCCCTGCAATACCTCAAGGCCACCATTGCCCACCACCCACAGCCACGGGAACCAGCGGGGCCCAAGGTCTCAGCCTCGCAAAGGGCTGCGCAGGCGGCTGCTTCCATCCTTCCCACAGGTCACACGGCACTTTTGTCACCCACTGGCAAGCGACAACGGACCCATCCTCATCCTCGCAACCCATGCAGGGGGAGACACGCACACATTAGCACTCGTCCCTTTTTATGGCACGATAATGACACCCGCTTCTTCCCTGACCTCTGCCCGCCTGATGGGGCAGCGGGGCTGGATCGATGCCGACAGGCTGCCTCCAATTACCCTCCTCCTCGGAGAGGGAGCTCCAGCTATTGCCCATTACCGTAGCTAAGAGCCATCCACTGTCAGCACTGGGAATATCCAAGGGAGCCCTTACAGAGCTGCTTCCTCCCTCAGCTGCTGTTGCTGCGGTCTCGGTACGTGCCTGCACTAGGACGAACACCCAGGAGGTCACCGATGCCCTTGTCACCGGCAGAGAGCTGCTGATAGCAGAGACATTGAGGAGAGGGAGGCAGACGGCAGACCCTCCTCCCTCCGCTGGGGACGAGGCTCATCACATCTCCTGGCTTTCCCTCCATTAGTCCTTTTGCTGGGGGACAGGATCCAACCCGGTTCTCCCTTTCCGTCCAGCAAAAGCACCTGCCAGCCCAGGCGAGGCCTGTGGGAAGGGCTGTGACCCAGTCTTACCCCAACACGAGAGCTGGGAGCAGAGAACGGGGCAAGCTGGGCAAAGGGAAGGGAGATGGGACCAGCAACGCACTCCACTCCATCACAGGCACTCTCCTGCCTGCACCCATTTGCTGAAGGAGTCTGGACCGCTGGAGCTTTACCAATCGATAACAATACTAATGCCTTAATTACTCCTCTGTAATTGGAGGCCATTAACCTGTGGACAGCCCCAGTGCCCATTGATCTCTTTACATCATTAACGGGTCTGGGCTGGAGCTGGGAGGGATGGAGAATGCAGGGTGGTCCCGGCCACACGCCTGAATCCTCCACTTCCCACCTCGCTGCACAGTCTGGCAGCAACCTGCCCACCCACCGGCAAAACCCCACACTATGGGGGGGCCTTCGCCCCTCAGCAGCGATGGGATCGGCAGCATCTCTTTCCCCCAAACTTCAGTGCCTGCAGGGTACCACAGAAGACGCCCTGGAGCAACCCTGACACATCTCATTGCATCACTCCAGTGGGACAGACCTCCCCCCAGCAGTCAGAAACCAGCAAAGACCTCGCGGCTGCAGATATTCACGGGGAACGGCTCTGGGTGCAGCCTCGTGGGGGGAAAACAGCTACGGTTTGCAAAGCACTGCCCAGCCCCAAGCCCCTCGGACCACAGCCGCAGCCAAAGGTGGCTCCAGCACGCCCCAGAACCCAAAGCTGTCCCATGCTCTCACCCCATCCCCCCCCCCCCAGCACCGTCTGGCCACGCTGTGCTAACCCTGCTGCGAGGAAACCCGGTCCTCCCCGGTCGGGTACCACCTACGACAGGCTCGGCTCGATGGAGCTTCCCAAAATTCTGCTATAAAGCAGCCTCCCCAGCACGCGTGTGAGCCTGGTTCCGTGCGTGGATGTACAATGCACACACATATATATTTAGGCACGGGGGTGCGCATATGTACAGAAACACACACGCACTGCACAGGAGTGCGTGTCCCTGCCAAAACACCCCCCAACTGGGGCTAATCCCTTTCCTGCCTCCACCCCACAGACATGGGCTCGGACCCCCCCAGTTTCCCCCCCGGCGGGTCTACACCTGCTCCAGCCCCAGGGACTGGATGAGCCGGCGGCGATCGGGGCAGACGAGGGGTTTCTGCTGGGGGGGGGGAACGACTGGTGGGAGCAGCAGCCAGGGAGGCTGAGAAAGAGGATGAATTATGCATGATGCTGCAAGTCGCTCTGCCTCCCTGACTGGTCCTTGGACTGTGGCAAGTGAGGTAAAGGCAGAAGGGGGGAAAAAAAAAATAAATAAATAAAAAACCACCCTCTCCAGGGACCGGGGTGGTGGTTGGCAGCGAGCGAGGGAGCGCGCACGCAAGGAGGGAGGAGAGGGAGGAGCACATCCTAATGCAGAGATGCTGCAGTGGCTTTGGGCACACACATCCACACTCGGGCAGGCACCAGCCAAGCGCTGCCTCGCAGCCCAGCCTCCGGCAGCAGCGGGGCCCCGCCGGCTCCCGGCTCACGCACACGCATCCATCCCGCACAAGGTAAGCGCCTTCTCTCGCTTTCCTCCACCCGAGAGGGAGGAAAGAGCCTCTGGGTTTCAGGGCACCATTCCCCCATCAGAGCCAACTTGCCGGAGCGCTCGGGCTTCGCTCCGGCGAGAAGGAACCTGCCAGATCCCGCTCGCCTCCGGCAGGGATGGGGAGGCAAGAGCAGAGGGTTGGTTCGGGCATTTCTCGGCGGGCGATGGCTTCGCAGGCGATGCAGGCTCTGCCTGTGCCGGAGGAGAGCCGGGGGTGGAGTTGGGAGAAGGGGGGGGGCGACGGCTGTGTCACTTGTGGCAGGGGCTGAGCGGCCGAGGTGGACGCGGCTGTCAGCAGAAATGTCTCTCACGGAATAAGTCGGGGAATATTTTCGTTATTTATTACTGTTACGCTTTTCCCGGTGCGTTCTGGCTAGGGGCACTTTGAGAGCCCGCTCATGGGGCCAGGCATCTCGAACACAGCACCTGGGAGGGGGGCGGGGGGGGCTCACCCAGCTTTTGCTGCACAAAACTCCTTCAGCACCGGCTGGCAGAGCCCAGAGCAGCCCAAAGAGACCCGAGTTTCCTCTCCAGGGAGGGAGGACGAGGAAGACCGCGGGTATCCCAAGTCCCCTCCCCACGCAACCCCTGCGAGAGCAGAACCCAGGTGAGGAGTGGGAGACGGGGTTGCTCCGGGCACACAGGGGTATTTCTGTCTCTGAGGCTGGTCAGGGGGTTTGCAGCGTGTCAGGGAGCCAGAGGGGCTCAGGGCAGTCGCGGACAAGAACTTGCCCCCGCCAGGCCTGTGCCGCGGGGCTCAGGGAGGCGCCAGCAGGCAGGGCAGCGCTTCGCTCCTTCCCACGCGCGGCGGGACGGATGCTCGGCCAGGGGAGCAGCCGGTGGCAGGGCAGGCTGGGGTGGGCTTCGCAGGGCTCCAGTCCCACGTCTGAAAACTCCCCAAGCTTCCCCCCCCCCCCCCCCTCCCTTTGCATCTCGCCCACGCTGACCCACTGACTCCCCCAGGCTTGCACCATTCCCACGAGCCTCAGCATTATTTTTCTGGCTGGACTGGGGAGTATTCATGAGAGATTGTCGTCTCTCTAAGGAAACACTAGTTGCTTTGAGGATGGGAGGCAGCAGCCTCTACATCCGAGAGCTGGGAGCAACCCCAGCCCAAGGGTTTAGCCAGACCCCGAGAACAGCTCTTGCCCCTCTCCCAGGCCATCTCCAGGCACGTTTGCAACAAGCTCTGAGGGTACAAGGCTGAAGCACAGGCTCTTGCACGAAATTTAGGAGCAAGTTTGCATCCACAGATGAACCTCTGAAGGCTGTATATTCAGTACTGAGCACACCCAACAGCAACACCATCAACCCCAAAAGCCACTTGCTTTGCTAATGCAAGAAGGCGGCAGGTCCCAAACTTTCTAGAAATAACTGTACTTTCCAGGGGTAGATTAGAATCACCCAAGGCTAAAGAAAACAGGAGGGAGTCACATTAAGCCCAGCCACACACTCTCCCTGGAGCACGAGTAGATTGAGACAAAGGGACAATAATGCTCTTCTCCATCACCTAATCAATTACTATCAAACCGAGTAACCACGACTTTTGTCGCTCAAAATATCTGCGGAGAATTTAATGGCCTGTGTTGTTTTCTCTGCGGATTTACCACAAGCACATCACAAAAGGCAGAAAATCCAACCATGTCATTAGGGAGGTATTTCCCACGCGCGCACCGAAGGCGCCCAAACACAGCGCACGGAGGGTCTGTCCCGCTGAGCTCACGTGCATTAAAGCACGGCCCAGCTGATCAGCCACCCTACGTGCTCTGCGTAGGTCCAAAGCCCAAATTATCCATGAAAAATCATCAGCCCCGATGAGAGGCAGGCACCTCCCCGTGTTCCTCCGCGCATCCTCCCTTCAGTCACCCCTGCAAGCCCCGAGGTCCCCCATAGCGCTTTGCCTACTTGCAATGACCACGCTGCCACCCCAATCTTTGAGATCTTTCCCTGAAGCAAACCCCCGCAGTCACCTGGAGCATATCACCTCCCCAGGGAGCCTCCCGGCGGCTCCCCAGCTGCCAAGCCACAGGGCTCCCGCTCAGCAGAGCGGGGCCGCAGCAGCCAGCAAGCCCTGGGCTCAGTGGCCACAGGGCTGGCTCCCAGCACCGGGCTCGCCCATGCTGGCCAGCCCAGAGCTCTGCCCTTCTGCTCAAAATTTTGTGGGGATTGGCTTAACGCAGCACTGCCTGCAGTTCTCCCACACAGTTGGAGGCACATCTCTCTCCTTCCCGAATCAGCGCTGTGCGCTATCAGCCCCGCTTTCCAGGGATGAGGAACCACAGAGGCCCAGGAAGACTTTGGAATGGGCTGGTGGCAACCCCGTAAGCCCAGGACTCTGCAGCAATGGGGCCACATCGCTGCACACATCCCCTTCGCAGCAGGTTCGCTTGCAGTGTTGCCATATAAACAAATCTGCCACACAGGAAACCCCAGCATGGACCAGGGGCTTGCAGAGATGCTGTTAAAGCACAGAAAGAAGAGAGGCTTCTTTACAGAGTCCTTTAAGGGTCAAAAAAAACATAGATGAGAGGGAAGAAGCATTAAGATCTGCTGTGACAGGCTGTATCAAGCTCTTTCTAGACACCTTCTTCTGTCTTTTCCTGACACTAGATGTGTTTGGGTGGTGGTGGAGCTGTAGAGAAGGAATAGGTCTTGGCAGGCAAGGAGACAAAGTCCGCTCTCAAGCCACACAAAAGCCCTTTCCTCGAACCCAAAATGTTTTCTTCTCCACGGCAAACGCTCTTGGTCCCCTGGCCACAACACAGTTGTAGGGTCCAGGATCTTCCCAGAGGGATGTTCAGCCTGACCACGAGGGAGATGCCCCCAGACCTCAGGGAGCACAAGAGATATTCCCACTCACAGGTTGTGAAATACTGAACCCAGCCCCCCACAGCAGCCTAGGTCCTGAATTATTCCAGGTATTATTTATTGTACAGCCCGTAGAACTGCCAGTCCTGCACCAGAGAGCGATAAAACAGGGAGTCTACACCAGAGGAAGGAAGAGAGATATATGTTTCACGCTGGTTCTCGCTTGTTTTTATAGAGAAGAGAGCAGCTTGGCACTATTTGAAGACTGAACACTAAAAAACACTTTAGCAAAGACAGGCGAGAAGGTTGGACACAGGGATGACACCCTCCAAGGAGCAAAATAAATACGACACCGTTGCAGGGGATACCCTAACCTTCCCCTAGGAGACAGAGGATTTCAGCACTGCTTCACCGAGGTCCCCTCTGCCTGGGGATACTGCACCCCCTCCCCAGCATCCCAGTGCCCACCACCCCCCCAGCAGGGCCAGGACGAGGGCTGAGGAGCTCTGCGGGGCTGGGGCAGATGCCCTGTGCCATTCACAGACCCCAACCACACCGGGAAGGCTCTTGCTGCTGGCGTGACCTTACCCAGGGACACCAACCAGGCAGCCAGCGCCAGTGCTGGTGTGACAAGCTGGTGCTGTTGGGGCTTCCCATGTAACACATCACCTTCCTGGGGCCGCGTTAGCCAGAAGGTTTCCCTGAGCTTTACACTTTGTTTTTCCTCGCTACAGCCCCTCCCTGGGACCAGCTCCTGCCAAGGGATTCACCAGGCAGCCGAGGGGAGGGGACGGAGCCAGGCTCTGTCACAGGTAGGGAGCTATTTATACCGGTGCCACATGAAAGAGTTTGTGCCGCTGACGCCACGGCAGCGCTAACAGCAGAAAGTGGGTGGGTTGGCGAGGCTGGCAGCGCTGTGGATGTCCCAGGGTTTAGGCAGAGCTCCCCGCGGCCGAGCTGTGCGCGCTCAACGCGTGGTGCGAGAGGAAAGGAAAATCTGCAGCGTGGAGCTTTATTTTGGAGCTTTGTTTCGGAGTTTTATTCTGGGGAGAGGATAGCAACGTGTGCAGCCAGACCTCAACTCCCTTCCCAGCCCTTCTGCCAGCATTCTGCCTGACTCTCAGCCTGTTTCAGCATTCCCCCCCCACCACCCTCCATGCAACCCCAGATTAATAACCTGCATTTCCTAAGCCAAGAGGGTGCAGGGTTGTGCTCAGCTATGCTTCGAGAGCGGTTTGCAATACAGTGAGCTTGCAGGGGAGTGTCTGTAAGAAGGGCCAAATACTTGGAACTTTAGCAACAGCAATCATGGTATTAACAAGGCTTTCAGGCAGACATCATCTCTGAAACACCCATGTGCTAAACTGGAGTCACTTGTGGCCTTGTTTTCAAAGACTTTAAGCATCCTTCCAGCTGCTATCGACTCCGGCTATCGATTGAAATACAAGTCTTCAGGGAGAGCTTAGGAGCTGCACGCTGGCAGCCTCGGTCAAACACCACGCTCGTGCCCAGCCTGCAAGGCAGCGGGCGGCTCGTGAGGAAACCCCCTCCCCAGCAAAGCTTCCTCCACCCCCTCTGCTCCCGGGGTCCAGACCCAGCGTGGGAAAGCGCCCTGGCTGTTTCTGTTGGTCTTTGCTTCCTAACTCACTGCGCTGGTCCCCGTGGCTTTTCCTCAGGTCTGAGCTGCTGCTGCAGCCACCCCCCAGCAGCGCTGCCCACAGACCCCAAGGTCTTGCCTGGAGGTGGCAGGAGCCAGGTCCTGCTGGAGGGAACCCTCCAGGTCCCACCAAACGCTCCAGCTCTGAAATCCTGGGGATTTACCAAGGGTTTATCGCAGCTGAGCGGAGGATCCCACAGCTCAGGCTGGATTCCCACCACCCCAAGGCACTAAGGCGATCGCAGCCAGAGGTGGGATCTGGCCAGGTCAGGGTGGGGGGGGCCAGGATTTAAAAAAAAGGAAGCAAGACCATTAGTTGCAAAGCTCAGATCTAAAATTCAAACTGCCCAACGCAACAGGAGAGCAGTAAAGGCATCACCTGCTCCATGACAATTTGATTTTACCACTATAGCGACTGCAGCCCCAAACCCACCACGTCCCAGTGCTGTGCCCCCTCCCCCCCCCCCCCCCAGCCCGTGTCTCTGGACCGAACGCAGACCCCGGCTTTGTCTCCCGCACAAAGAGGCGCTGAGCTGGGCACGAGCACGGGGGTTTGCCTGTCTGGGGTGGGGCAGAACCAAAAGAAAACTCCCACCGAGCCCCCCTCACAATGAGGTGCCGTGACCCGTGATGTACATCAATGCACCAACCAGTTATTAGGAAAAAGCACTTAAAAGACACAGAGAAAACAGAGAGTGCTTGAAGACCAAGCCTTAAGGCAGCTGTCCTGCTGGGACTGCAGAGCGCCCTGCCTGCTCCTCGTGCCACGACCAGAAGGACGAGACAGGCCCGTCTTGTTCCCAGGCGAAGCTAAACCTCTCCCTGCCGTTAGCAGGAGCTGCTCTTCGGCATGAGGACTGCCCAGCCTGGGGCACACCGCACGCTTGTCCCCGTGACACCCCGTATAAGCCACTCTGAGGCACAGCCCCAGAGCAGCGGCTCTTCTCCCAGCAAGAGGCTCCAGCTCCCAGCTCTTGACTCAACCACAGGTCCATCTGACAAAGGAAAGGATGCAAAAGGCACGAGCGTGGCAGCCTCAGTCTCCTCCTGGCAGCGCGGGGCTCTCCCCAGTCACACCAGTGATGCATTTACTGAAGCAGAATTCCCCATGTCCCACAGACAGGGCTTTCCCTCCCCTCGAGGAGATTTATTTCTCTTTTCCAGGATGACAGTTAATCTCTCACCGCCCCCCCATGCTGCTCTGAGCTGCTCCCTCTCTTTCACCTGCCTCGGTAGGAAAAAGCAGGAGCCACTGATGAAATATTGATCCTTATCAAGCCAGTTCCGTTACAATTAAATCAACCAGTGACTGATAAGGCGCAGCAGCACAGCCAAGGGGCTGCTGCAGGCTTACAGCACCCATCCCAGCATGTCCCCTCCCCAGTTGGTCTCAGAGCCCTGGGAAAAGGATGCTCAGAGCTTTTCCTCCCCCGGGCAGGCAGCGCAGCCTCCTGCACACCAAGGCACTGGGGCTGGAGTCACTCCTGACCGTTCAGCAGTGCTGTGTTACCCCACGCACACGTATCCACGCACGGACAAGCCCACGCGTGGGTACCCCGCGTGTTGAGATGAACACGTGCCAGCCAGCTGATCCACCCCTGCACGGCCACCGGGGGTTTAGGCACCACCATACACACACGAGGCTCTGCTCCTCCACTCATTTCGCACACCCAATCCTACAGCCCGCTGCACTCCCCCCCCAAAAAAAAACCAGCCCACGCACACAGCTCAAGCCCTGGCCCTGCAAGGTCTGCTCTGAGCTGGGAGCGGGAACGGCGTCGCTTGGGATGCTCTGTGTCAAAGCGAAAAGCACATTAGTTTCCATGGATATGGTGATTCCGGATTGCTCCAGATGTAAATGGGTTTGCAGTGCACCGCGAGGAGACCCGCAGCGCTCCTGCTCAGCCCTGCAAGGCAGGGCCACAGCACGGAGCCCCCAGGGCCAGACCCAAACCAAACAAAACCCCACCCCAAATAAAATCCCACCCCTGAGTTTCAAAAGCGCCCCAGCAAACGCAGCTAACTTTTCTTCTAGCAGCAAGCAAAGCAGGTTTGCGTGGTGCACTATCCCTGGATTGGGATTTTGCTGCTTGACTTCATTTCTGGAAGCACGCTGCATTTCAGCCAACAGCTCCCAGAGGCAGGTGGGATGCTAGAGGCTCTTGCTAGGGAAGGGACAGGGACACAAAAGGCCATCCTGGGGGTTAAGACCGCAGCACAGCTGGGTCAGGGCACTCCAAACCGGCAGCAATCACCAAGCTTGTGACACAGCAGCACAAAGCAGACAGGGCTACACGCCACACAGAGAACCAGAGCGAACGCACAGCGCCAGCACCCAGCGATACCAGTGCCGAGAGAGCTCGGGTCGCCCTTCCCAGCCGCACTAAGGGGCAAACCCCTGCACTCACCCCCTCCTGACAGGGTCCTGACACACCGCACCCCCCCCACCCTCCTCCCCGGGGTGCTTGAATGCCCCCAGATCAAACTTTTGCCTCTCTTCTCCCCCTTCTTACCTCTCTCCATCACGTTCTCTGGTCTCTGCGCTGAGCTGGGAGGGCGAAGCCCAGCCCTGGCTGCAATTACACTAACGAGGGCCGGTTGCATTGCTCACACCTGGGGCACGGGGCCAACGCAGCTGCACCCACTCTGGGGGTCTCCGGGTCAGCCTGGCCTGTGAAAGCCCCTTGCTGCCTGCTTGGTGGCCCTGCTCCCCTCCCAGGGCTCAGACCCCCTGCCACGGACAATCTCCCTTGTCCCCAAGCTGGGCTGTTGAGCACCGCACCACCCCTGCCTGCGTGGCCCAGGGGGAAAGCAGCGGCCCGGGTGGCAGACAGACGAACGCCCGCTTCAGTCCACCCCACCTGGGCACGACCTCCCTGTCCACAGGTTCCCCCTTTGCCTGCAGAGCCCGTGTCCTGCTTCGGGCTAACGCCCCGGCCCAGCGGGCGCTAACAAACGCGTCCGGACAGCAGAGCCCCGGCTCCAGCCCTGGCTGCGGGTGGCATCGCTGTGGCCCGGCAGGGAAGGAGGCCGGGCTGGGAGCACCATCTGCTCCCGCAGCCCCAGCCTGGAGGCTCTGAGCCTCCTGCACCAGCCTCGGCTCCTCCTGTGCATGCACAGCCAGGGGGAGAGCTCTCCTCCAAGTCCCTCTTCTGTCCCGTCCGTCTGTCCCACTGTCCGGCTCCTCAGGGTGACATTGGGGTGCGCCGAGCCCAGGGCGGGTGAAGGGGCCCATTGCACAGTCCCTGCAGCGGTGACGGCAGCCACCCTGTGGGCTCTGTCCTGGGCGAGGGTGACGGGGGGGGACGGGGACAGCAGGGTGTAGCTGATGGCCGTGAGCCTCCCCGGGAAGAGCAGCTCGTGCTGCTCCTCTCCCTCAGCTCGCCCAGCAGAGGAGAAGACCTGTGCAGAGGCAGAGCCTTTGGGACTCTTCTAACACGCCGAGAGCAACCCAAACCCACCTGGGCAGGAGAGAGGGCACACAGGACCCCCCAGCTGTTGCTAGAAGTGTTTCTGGGACACAACTCCGGTGCAGCTGGGGACAGGCATGGAAACAAGCAAGCAGTGCCCACAGCACTCCTGTGCATCAGGTCCTGCCCCGCACTGGGGAGCAGGGTTACCCCAGTAACTGCAAACAGGGTTTGGTGTCTGTTATGGGGTAACCGATGAGCCTAGGGAGGGCTGAACTCCACCTCAAGGCTCCAAACCCCTCTGAGGGTGCTTTTGGTCCTCGTTTGGGCCTTGGAGACTTCAGTGCTTAGGATGGTTTTTGGGTGGCCCAGGATTTCTGCAGCAGGGGCTGCTGCAGGTCCTGGAGCCACCAACAGATCTGAACTCAAAAAAAGCTCAGGAAAGGCTGAACCCAGACTTTGCACCTAAATCAACCTCTCCTGAGCACAGGCAGTTTTACAAGAGGACAGATACATTACAATAAAACCATTTGCAACTCATTGAAACACGCTGTTCTGGAGACGGACAAAATGTACCTAACCTTGAGAAGCTTTTGCAAGACAAAATCCAGCAAAGATCAGAAGCGTGCCCTTTCCAGCCTTAGCCATGATCTTAAGAAAAGAGACACTCACAGCACAGGACAAATTCCTACATCCCCCACCCTCAGGAGCAATCCTTCCCTGGGGAATGCTGCAGCAGAAGGAGCTGTCCCACTTAGACACAAATGCTCATCTCATCACCTAACCAGAGGAGATTGAATTACATTCATTTATCCTGGGAACAGATAGCACTTTGCCTGTGCTGGCCGTGTCATCTCTTGTTAAAGCCCATCTCCCACCAAAAGCCCTTTCTGGCCCTGCCAGGCCCACAGTCGCTTCCTCCAAAGGATGCTGCTCCACGGTCAGAACTGGAGCTGCGGGTGCTGAACCAGGCAGCATCTCCTCTCCCAAAGGCTCGGGAGGACTCAAAAATCTCTCTGTAGCTCTTTAACTCTGCCTCCACGATAATGGATCGCTCCCAGGTCCCAGGGGCTGCAGAGGAAAGGGCTAATGCACGTGTTTTCGAGTGTGCCCATGCCTCCTTTGCTACTGGAAGTATTAATGACAGCATCCATTAGCAGGGATGACAGATCCCCTTTCAGTACAACAGAAGGCTCTTGAGTAACTGTCAAAATACCCTATGAAGAGGGGAAAGAACAAGTCCCCGCGGTCCCTCTTCTAATTAAGGATGGAGAACAGGTCTAAATATCAGATGCAAAGCGCACGCCCATGCTTTGGAGAAGTTCAGAGTCAGATGCAGGATCCACAGCTCGGGGTCGTGGCTTTAAGACGCCCCCAGGGTCCCAGCGCAGCCCCAGGTGCAATCTCGCAGCGTCAGACCCTTGGGGCACAATTTGATCACGGCACTTAAGCGATAAGACAATCAGGAGCACAGAAAACAGTATCTGAGAGGATGATTTCATCCAGTCTCTAATTGCAAACAAAGACAGCGTCAGCACCTGTAGAAATTGCTCTGGTACTCTCTTAGGTCTCCCTTTGATGTGGACTGTACCTGGAGCTCTTGCTGGCTGTCGCGTTCCTAAGTTCTCACAAAGGAGTTAGAGCATGGGCCGGGCCGAGGATGGATTTAAAAGGGAAAACCATCATCATCTGCCTGTGCCCCCTCGGCAAGAGCCTCCCCATAGCCCACCACAGCCCACAGAGCAGCAGCACCGCACATCTCGCCTCTGGAAAGGGCCCCGAGTGTTTCGGGGGCAAATACATGTGTGTGTGCGTGAGGGTTATTCTGGAGAAACGGAGGGATGGACACGAGGAAGTGAGACAAGAAAATGACGTGAACATGAGGGATCAGAGCAGATGGGGAGGTTGGGGTGGAAAGAGGGAAGCTGCAGAGCTGAAGCCAGCAGGAGAACTGGGGATCAAAGCTGTAGTTTGCATCATAAATAATGAATCGACAACTAATTAAGTAATTCAAATCAACTTAATTTTTACAAGAGACCAGCTTAGCTTGGCCGCAGGGAAGGAAGCCAAAGGGGGACGCTGGTAGAAGTATTCCCACAGAAGGGCATCGCAGCTCACCCTCCTCTCCCTCCTGACCAGATCTCGGCTCAGCCCTGGGGACCACTGCTTGTTTAGGCAAAAGCACCCAGGAGAGGCGGGATGCGATTTGCTCTCGCTCAAACGCAGCCCCTCTATTTCATACAGCAGAAAGCGTAAAGTGCTGACACAACCAGAAAGGTGGCAGAGGGGCAGGAACAGCCTGGAGGAGCCTCCAGCCCCCCACCAGGAGGGCAGATGGCCAACACTGCGCCCCCCAACCTCCTCACGCTGCCTGCTCCTTGTTAAAAATAACAAAATCCAACTTTCCCACACTCTTTCCTATTTGTTTTAAAAGCGAGAAGAAAAATGGACAGAAGAGAGCAAAGCTGCAGCCAGGCAGTGCCTTCACGGGCAGCTCCTGGGGTGCAGGGAGAGGACTCAGCCTCAGAAAACGGGGCTGGCAGCGATGGAGCCAGACTCTCTCACTTTAATTTGCTGCTGCCGGGTGTAGGAACAGCTTGATGCTCGCTGCCTTTCACAAACCCTGGGCATTGGAACACGCTGGTGAAGAAACCAAACGGCAGAGACTTGGAAAAGTCAACGTATTAATTAGCGCGGCGCTGGCGTCGCCTGCAAGCCCACATCGCAGCGCTGCCCGCGAAGCAGGGCGAGCAAAAAGCTGGTCCTTGTCCCAAAGTGCTTACGACGTGAGCGCAAGACACATGAGAGAGAAGCAGGCAGAGGGTGAAGGCAGGGGAACAATGAGGCAGTGTTAAGCTGAAAGGCCGTGGGTTCAGGACACCGTTTGGGGCATGATTCTCGTTGACATCAAGTGATTTCATGTGACTGGCTCACTTCAGGGCTGCTGGAACAAACGGCGTGGAGCGGCTTTCATGTAAATGCGTCTCACGCCCTTCTCCACTTTGTCCCCAAACCGCCTGTCTGCTCAGGCCTCTCCCGCCGGGCGCTGCCATCTCTTTAGGGCAGGGGTCCCTCCTTCCCCGGCCACGCAGTACGGTGAAGCACCAGCCGTATCGAGGGGCTTGTCATTGAAAAAACACTGAGCCAGGGCACGAGCTAGCCAAGGGCAGGCAGGCTGGGCTCTGCCCGGGCTGAGATGCAGCCCTCTGACCCAAGCAAGATAAAAATCAAGGAGGATTTGGGATGGGGCGTCCTCCCTTTCCAGTGTTGATAGCAAAAAACCTTCTCTTTCGGTCGAGGACACCAAAAGGCCAGGTGGCTTCTCCACCCAGCCGGGGTCCCCGCAGGCAGGACGTGAAGCGAACGCGGGACTATCGCTGTTTGCTCAGGTGCATCTCAGGGGCTGCTGCTCTTAATGAGCCGCTCTTAATGAGCGGGGCGCTGGCGTTTTTTAAAGCAGCAACGCACGGGGGGGGGCTGCACCCCAGGGGCCAGCAAGCTAATCCCTGCTCGGAGGAGCTTAGGAGCAGCACTGCCTGCTCAGGCAGACAGATGGGCAGGGAGAGGAGTGGAAGTGGCACCAGCTGGAGCAGGGGGATAAGCAGCACTCGCAGCCCACGATGCAGCCCGGCTCTTGGCAGCGCCTTCAGCAGCAGCTCGCTGGGGTGCGCGTTTGGGAGGGCACAGGGGGAACGTGAGGCTCTGCCGGGCTGTGGGGCTCCTCGATGCATTATTCCATCCCTCCAAGAGGGAAAAAACCACCCCGCCAGAGCTAGAAGGGAAAAGGTGCAAGTGCTGAAGCTGGTCCCACGGTGGGTTTAGCCAGGAGAGCGCAGGGAGCAGGGTCTGCACAAACAGCTCAGCGTTTGGGTTTTTTTCTCTTTTTGAGAGATCTTGGAAGACAGGAGTCTGCAGAGGGGACTGGAAATCACTGCTCCACCTACTAACGTGTCTCACAGCATCAGGAAATGCCTGGGTGCTCCGGTCTCCCTCGATGAACCATTCCAATGCGTTCAACTCGGAAGAAAAGCAGGAAAAGGCCCAGCCCCGGGTGGCCGCTTTGTGCCGCTCGCTTTCCACGCAGCCCTGCGAGCGTGAGCTCGCTGCACGGAGGCTCTGCAAGCCGGGGTGCAAGCACACCGTGACGAGCTGGGTCCCCTCAGCCTCTCCAGAACAAGCGACTTGGGGCTGGCACAGCACCCGAGAGCAGTCGCTTCCTGCCTGAAGAGTTTCAATTACAGATGCCTTTTTCACAAGAGAACAAGAACAAATCATTTCTTCCTCCTCCCCCCCCTCCCCAATATCCTGTGTGCTTCTGGCTTTGCGTTTTCTAATAAAAAATGCGAGGAAGGAAGCATTATTTTTGGAGGAGGGAGGAAGAATAGCAGAGAGTAAGTGAGGAGGAACAATTTCCCAACCAGATCTGCCATGTCAGAGAGAAAAAGGGCTCCTTCAAGCCCCTGTGTATTCCTCGCTGGGCAGCTGGGTGTTTGCTCCCGAATGACTCCCACCCCGGGCCCGTGGCCAGCGGGGACGCGCAGCTGGGTGCCAGACCCTCGAGCGGAGCCACAGAAACGCTGCAGATAACTCCTCTCTCTGTCTCTCGCAGGGCTGCTGTCCCCGCTCACCCGGAGAGGCTCAGCTGCGGAGGCCATAACCCGGCCGGAGGCGCAGGATGGGAGGCACCGCCGGATTTGGGGGCACAACCCTCGCCGTCGCCACCTTTCTGGGTAAGAGCAGCCCCTCGCCTCTCTGGGCGGGAGGTTTCCATGGGAGAGCCAAGGGGGGCTGTTGGAGGTGCCAAGCGGGACGTGGCCAGGGACGTGCCACCTACGTGCGGCGTTGTTCGCCCGGGACGCACCTCCCCGTGCTCTGCGGCTGCAGCGATGCTGAAGCCCAGCTCTCTCGGGTGGTTTCTGTCGCCAGGGGACACGTCTGTGCGACGCCAACCTTCCCTTTGCACCGTACCGCTCAGGGAAGAGCACAGGAAGGGCTGACACGCAAGTCTCCCCCTTTCTAAACTCAAATTTAGGTGAAAGGCAGGAGATGCAGATCCGCAGGCAAAGCCTTGGCAGGACCAGTGCCCTTCTGCAGCCCGTGCTGCCCAGGCTTGTCCTGGCCTCGGCACGAGGAGGAATTTCCTCCTGCCAGCAGGATTCGCTCACGGTGAAGCCACTTTGCCTCCCAGTTTTTCTAGGGATGCCTTTCTGGCCATACCCTGACTGCACAGAACCCCCCATTCATCGGGGACCATTTCTGGATCTCAGGGAGTCTCGGGCTACGCTCTGAAGGTCCCTTTTCAGCAGGGAGACATTTCATTTCAGACAACTGAGAATTAGATAATGTCTTCAAGCTAATTCATCATCCCAGGCAGAGACTGCTTGCCTATCCTTATAAATATGTAATTACCTTTTAATGTTCTCTGGATCCCCGAGGAGGCAGAGGGAAGGGGGTGGCTGCCCTAGATTGGGAGGCAATTAGCCTGTTTGGAAATTGGTCTGACCCAAATCTGGCAGAGGCAGCAAGATGGAGTTGGGCTCTGCCATTAACCAGCTGAGTTCACGCAACTTGCTCCCCATTCAAGCTGAGCCCACAAAAAAATGACTCACTGCAAAGCCTGGGAGGGTTATTTTCTCTTGACCTTTGGCTGATGATGCAATGGATCTCAGGAGCCAGCTGGGACAGAGGAACATCCTCAGTGGGAACATGAGCGAGGGACCAAGGACAAAACAATGCCCGCTCTAGATGAGGCTCAGGGAAACACTCCAGTGTGGGTGAAGACCCAAAGCCTCCAGGTCTGGGCTGTCAGCTCCAGCCCTGGGAAGCTGGGTTGGCAACGTCACCCCTCTGTATCACCGAAAGGACGACTTCCCAGCAATACCTCCAGGTTTAAAGGTTATGAAGCGCACAGAGACGACTCTCTAATGAACAAGGCTGTCAGGAAAGTCTAAAAATCTCTCTGGCCTTTCTTCATCCAGTAAAGGCCACGGAAAATCTTGAAATCTAAGGCTGGCCAAAGCACTGTCCCTTTGTTCCTCAGCAAGCTTCTCGGTAAAAATAACTCCGTTCCTCAGAGAGCTGCTCTTTAAAAAGAACCACTTTGACTTTGTGCACATGTGTGTGTTCAGATTTCCTATAAAACCAATTAATCGCCCAGCTCCCTCATGTGCCAAGGCTTCAGGCTGTGGTCAGTGCTCCGGAGCTACGGCTATGCTGCCTGTGCTCCATTAAAGGATTGCTGCTGATGTCCTCCTAAACTGGAATACATCTTGGAAAACGTTCAGCTGAGACATTTATCATTTCCTGGTCTCCAAAGCCAGCGCGAGGCCCAGCACAAAGGGAAAGCGTTCAGCCTCCTGGACGCTTGGGCTTTCCAGGTCTGACTTCCAGCATATTTCAAATATTACAAATAATGCAAAACCACCCTGAAATGGGCCAGCGCCGTGGCACAAGGGAGGCGCTGGCAGTCACCTCCCTGCTCACTGCAGTGGCAAAGGAGAGAAGGTTTCAGTTTTGTCTCTAGTCCAGCAATATCTGGTATAAAGTTTGGGATTTTTTTATATGCACAGCGACTGCTGTGTCCTTGGTGGTGTACTTCATGAGATGGTATTTTTCTCTCCCAAATAGTAGCACAAGACACTCTTGGAGCACTATGTGAAACCTTCTGCAACCGTTTTTCCAAACCTTAATTTTTCAGATGTTCCACTTTCACCTATTCCTATTTATTTTGGTGTCAGTATTTATTCTTCCTAATAACGAATATTGTTCTAGGGAGGCAGAGCAGCGTATTACCACCATTTCTTCTCTCCCAGCTGGATTCTAACACAGAGAGTGGGGCTGAATAAGGCATGACCAGCTCTGAGCAGGTCACTGCTCCTTGCAAATTTGGCTTGCAGGCTTGAAGACCTTTATTTTGCGTTTGTCTTCTCCCCGCTACCCAAATGACAGAGCCCAAGGAAGGTCCCTGTTTCGGTAACATTAAAAATGAGAGTTCTGGGGCAACAGAAGTAGCAGAGATGATCAGTCTCAGAGGTGCTGAGATTTACCACTCTGCTTTGCTCTCAGTTCTTAGTTCTAACCATATCCCCACCTTGTAACCGATTAATTATTTCTTCAATCTAACTGTTGTTTTGCTTAGTGAGTGAGATCCAGGCATTTCACCCCCAACACCAACCAGACACCTTGGAACCGTAGATAAACCTCACCCAAACTGCTGGCATTGATGACATCTGAGAAAATCGATGCCTGACAGTTGTAGCCCATAACCTTGGCAGAGAAAAAGGGACAGCAGCGGATAGCAGCGGGGTGCAGAGTCTGGGTGGAATCAGGAGGGCTGATTAGCGTAATTTGGCTTGATTGGGAAAGAGCATCCCATAAGAAAAGGCATGCATGTGAGTGTTAATAATATATATTTCATTTGTTAAATAAATAGAAGTTATTTACCATATGCTACCTATTAATCTCAAAACACAAAGCTGTTAAACCTTAATCCATTCACTACATCTATCGGAACACAATTAATACACTACTTGCTTATTAATTCTCCATTAACTCATTATTATTTTACCTGCTGGTCAGCAGAGTTATTTCCAGCCGAGACTTGCTCAGCACAGCCATTGCTGACCCCACTGAGAGAAGATTTCCAGCTGACACAAGCTCCTCCTTGGTGACTATAACTGTTCTAGAGGGAAAATGGCACCTTCGCTGATTCGGAGGGAATACAGCCCTCAAAACGCTGCTTTTCCCTCCTTCCAAAGTACCAGGCGCAGGCTGCAGCCCCTCTCCCTGGGCGACAGCAGGGGCCGTCAGGCTCCTGCCTCGCGCGGCTCCCCTGCAGCAGCGCATCCCCGGAGCCGAGGGCCTGGGTAATTGGCTGAGGCTCGGACTCGAGGAGCAGCCGACAGCTGCTCCGAACCCACTGAGCCAATTAGCGGAGCCCCTCTCCCATCTCACCCTCATCTCCACAGGCAAGAGCAGCCGGAACATGAGACGAACCCCAGGAGCTACAGGTAAAGGGCTGCTTCCCCCGAGCCCGGGAGAGCTGAGCTGGCCATTCCCTGCTGGAAGTTACTCTTGCATAAAACATCACACTTACTGGAGTCAATTTAGGCAGTGACCATGCTGTGTACTGTAGGGAAGGAACCAGATTGCTGGTTGGCATGGCAGTTTTAAGGCAGTTATTAATTCAATTACAAAGCATGGAAGGATCCTGGGGCTAGCTAAGCATCTCTGAGCTTATCACTGCAGAGGCAGAGGGGGACTGTGCTGGGAGCACACTGCCTTGAGGTGGCTCCATCCCTGCTAAGGGACAGTCACTTCTCAGGGTGCCAGGGAGAGAACAGACTCGCTGGCGATGGTTATCCCACTAGCTGCTTCCGTGGTGAGAGAGATTTCCAGGCAGCTCCTGCTTTTTTCTTACTTATGTGCTGTGCCACTTCCCTGAAGCCTGTGGGGAAGGGGGTCTGCTGGCATTTGCCATTGATCGGAGACAGAGGGTCACTCGCTGCGGACAGCTGGCACCTTCCAGTGAAACATCATCGCCACACCAAAGGGTGGCCCAGACACAGCAGGCAGGTTCTCACGTTCCTCTTGTGCCCAAGCCTGAGCCACGCTTGTCGCAGCAAGATCAGAAGCAAACTGGTGCCTAAACACTACGAAGGAGGCTTCGAGCTCATCCCAGCAGTTGAAGAGCAGCTCTGATACCTGCAGCATTGGCTTGCACACCAGCAAGTCCTCAAGAGCTGATGATGTTGGAGTCCTCAAGAGCTGATGATGTTGGAGTCCTCAAGAGCTGATGATGCTGCAGATCTGCCAGGCGGGTGCGAGGAGACAGTGGCACAGCTGCGAAGACCCAGGTTCTCCTCTCTCGTGTCTAGGAGGCGACTCCGGAGGAACCAGCCAGCCGAAGTTTGTACAGACAGAGGAAGAACCAGCACGTCCTCGCTGCCAGGGATAAGGAGGGCATCCAGGGGCTCCCAGCTCCAGTCTCATCTGTGCATGGTTTTCCAAGAGGCGTGCGTCAGTACTCCTTCATCCGCATGTCTAAGTACGCCTGGTCCCTCTGGCACGGCAGAGATGGTGCTCAGTGGGAAACGCACATTTATTTGCCCAAAGCCACGGTTGGGGCTGGGCTGCGGTGACAGACGGGTTGTGATTTTCATCTTGCTCCTCCTTTTGTTCTAGATGCAGTTCTGACGCTGCCAGGGACACCCTACAAAACTAAAAAGGAGAATTTTTAGAAAAAGCTAAATTGAGCTGAGCAGGTTTTCCCTCTCTTGCAGTTTGGTGCCAAGCACAGAGCAGCACAAGGAACTACGGGCCAGTGTTTGAGGAGCAGCCTGTCCACACCCTCTTCCCTGAAGGCTCAGCAGAAGAGAAAGTCACGCTGGCTTGCCGAGCAAGAGCCAGCCCTCCCGCGACCTACAGGTGAGCTCATCTGCTGGGTCTCCTTACCAGGACTGGGACACAACCATCAAGAATTTTCCTTTCTGTTCTTAGCTTTACATAAAGAAAATCACTAACGTGGGAATCAGCCTCCTCACCCACACGTGCTGTGCCATCCCTCCCAGGTCACAGACCAGATCTCCATCTGACTCAAATCCCAACACCCCACAGCAGGAAAACCAAGCAAGCACAGCCTCCCACGAGGCACCACGAATGTCACAATGAGTATTTACCCCTCTCGCTCTTTACACGTGCTCTTGGCAGGTGGAAGATGAACGGCACAGAGATAAAGATGGAGCCAGATTCCCGTTACAGGCTGGTTGCAGGCGACCTAGTGATAAGCAACCCAGTGAAAGCCAAGGATGCCGGCTCCTACCAGTGCGTGGCATCTAACTCCAGGGGCACGGTGGTCAGCAGGGAAGCCTCCCTCCGCTTTGGCTGTAAGTTTGTCTCCAAAAGGTAAATGAAACGCAGCCACGGTTATGCTGGGGGTAAACTGAGCCCCCCTGCTCGTATTAATAAAGGTTGGGGAGAAGCTCTCCTGCGCGTGGCACCCACATCATCACCTGGCGAAACCCCCTGGCGCTTTCCATTAACACAGAGGCGCGGCAGAAAGTTAATGCACCACAGAGAAAGTCAGTCACATTTCTGCATCTCTGCACAACCACTGAAAAGACCAGCCTGTGGAGGGGGAAGATAAAATACAGCAATTCCTCCAGCTGCTTTTTTTTTTTTTCTGTCCACGGACAGGTTTCACTTTGCATGTTTAGTTTTGCAGGAATTCTCCGCAGAAGAGCGAGACCCCGTGAAGATTACCGAAGGCTGGGGAGTGATGTTTGCCTGCAGCCCTCCTCCCCACTACCCAGGTAAGGGTTTGCCTTTCAGCACCGCTGGTGCCGGGTGGAGAGGTGCAACAAAGCAAGACGTGTGAATCACTCTTGGGAATTTTAGGGAAGCAAATTGTTTAATTCAGACTCTGTAAAGCAACAAAACAGAGGTAGGACTTAGCACGTGGAGAAAACAAGTATCATCCAAGGACCAATTTCAGCTTAGACTGGTCTAAGACAGCCTGCTGGGTTTAGTCCCACCCGAGAGGACACAGGCAACTTGTACAGTTTGTTCCTTTTTCTTTTCCCAACAGGCTTATCCTATCGATGGCTCCTGAATGAGTTTCCCAACTTCATCCCAGCCGATGGAAGGCGTTTTGTCTCTCAGACCACAGGAAACCTTTACATTGCCAAGACAGAGGCTTCTGACCTGGGGAACTACTCATGCTTTGCCACCAGCCACATCGACTTCATCACCAAGAGTGTTTTCAGCAAGTTCTCCCGGCTCAGCCTCGCCGCAGAGGGTCAGTGCTCTTGGATTATCATCAGGGGCCTGGGCAAAATGCAGAATTAACAAGCAACCGCAAAGCACTCGAGCTCCGCAGGACACCAGTGGTGCGCAAATCAGCCACCAGCCTCTCAGGGGAACTTAAAAGCTTATAAAAACATTAATTGCCTGGAACCTGGGGGAAGCAGCCCTCTCTCCTCGCTTCACTGGCTGTGCAGCTACAAACCCCCTCAGCGGGGTTTCTCTGTTTGTTTGTAAAAGAGACACAGCACAAGGTGCAGCCTGTGCAGGCCCACATACCCCTGAAACTCCTCTGCCTTTGGTGACCTTGCAGAGGTGCAGCTAAAGATACTTCTTGGGCAGGGCAAAGGGAGTTAAGCAGGTAGGAAATTACGGAAAAATAGCCCTGAGATGTTGTAAAGAGATTTTTAAAGACTGTAGTAAGAGCTGTTTTAAAATGAAAATGAAACTTAGCCTCTGCTGCCTTACCCAAACACACAAAGGTTTTGGAAAGCAGCGTAACCCTGCAGGTACCTCTGCCCTTTAAGATCTCACGCGTGCCGTTTAAAAGTCATCCAGAACTCCTCAATGGTGTTTTCCTTTTAACAGATGCCAGGCAGTACGCACCCAGCATAAAAGCCAGGTTTCCTGCAGACACCTACGCTCTGGCTGGGCAGATGGTGACTTTGGAGTGTTTTGCCTTTGGAAAGTGAGTGCAGCGTCTGTATCGCTCCGGCTCAGGACGGGGTGGGGGTATTGCAGAACCTGCAGCTTCCACAACCCCTCTCTTCAATGGGTCTGCTGCAGACCAGAGATGAAGGGGGAATAGGGAGGACCTGGCTGAAGCCATCTGTCCTGCTGGCCAAGGCCCCGCTGGGATGGGACCTGGGTGGCTAAATGGGGATGGAGTTACACCAGTTGTAACGCAGCACGGGGCACCTGAGAGCTGGCCTTCACCAGATTTACTTTTACATAGCCCTGTTCCTCGGATAAAGTGGAGGAAGCTGGACGGCTCACAGTCCTCCAAGTGGATCGGCAGCGAGCCCCTCCTGCAGATCCAGGATGTCGGCTTTGAGGATGAAGGCACTTACGAGTGCGAGGCTGAAAACATCAAAGGGAGAGACACCTACCAGGGCCGCATCATCATTCAAGGTAACGCAATTAAACACACGCCTTCCCAGAGCACAGCGAGATGCCCCAGGCAATGGACTGAGCCTTTGGGAACGAAACCACCCCCTTCTGATCCTGCCCCGTATCAGCTCTAATTAAACCTATTGCAAAGCCCTAACAAAGCCCTGCAGAGATCACCGATGTCTTTCCTCGGTGGATAAGTTTAGGCTATGGCAAGTAGAAAGAGACTTCCTAACTTGCTGTAAAATAATTCTAGCAAAAATGAGGTAACCAGAGAAGGGAGCACAGTGCTAAAACCCAAACTCAGCTCTCAACCAAGATCCTCTCCAAGCCTGGGTTAATGCTTGGAGCTATTAATCGGATCTAGTCAGGTTACAAAACTTAACCTGGTTCTCCTAGTCTGAATCCAGCCTTTCCTGAAGTTCAGGAATGACTGCATTTACTCTTAGAGAAGAGAAACCACAATGTTCTTCCTCAGATCTGGACTCTGCCATAATTTTGTGCAGCGCACATGCACAGCTGCAGCCAGACCCACCGAGGGCTCAGCCTCGCATCGCTGCACAAAAGGCAAAGGCTGTTACTACGGCGAAACACGCTGTGATAAATAAATCTGCCAGCAGAGATGACACAATGAGCATCCTTCTGCCTGCCTGGCACCGCAAACCTCTCATCTGATCTTCTTGGCTCTGCCACCTCTCTTGCTCCTTTGCAGCTCAGCCGGAGTGGCTGAAGGTGATCACAGACACGGAGGCCGACATCGGGTCCGACCTGCGCTGGAGCTGCGCGGCTGCCGGCAAACCCAGGCCCACGGTCCGCTGGCTTCGGGACGGGCAGCCGCTGACCTCCCAGGTACCACCGGCGCCGGCGAGAGCAGCTCAGCCAGTGCACACCAGAACTTGCAGCACTGAACCTGCTCCTCCAGACTTAAGACCCTCTACTGCCTCGCTGCAAATGCATCTCCACCCCGTTTTATCACCCCGCATCCCTCTTCCATGTGCCCCCATGAGGCTGCAAAGCAATGCCACAGCCCTGACCGACAGCAAGTTCCTTCTCCCGTCACTGCCATCCCAGCCATTGCTTCATGCAGCTCCAGGAACTCATAGCCAGTTATCAAGGCGGATAAATAGCACCTTGTATCTGTCTCTGTGACCTGCACGTTGCTGCTCAGGCACTCAGAAGTCTCAGCAAACAGTGATGTGGGGTAGTGACTGGACAGATGGAAAAAAAAAAAACAAACGTCCTGCGTTTTCTCTCATGGAAAACCAGGCTGGCTTCCAACTGGCACACGAGTCTGTAATGAAACTCAACCCTGAACACACGAGGCTTGAGTTCCATTTTTGTTTTTCTCACCTAATGGGTTCATCCTCTTGTTTGCACAGAACCGCATCGAAGTGAGCGGTGGAGAGCTGAGATTTTCCAAGCTAGTCCTGGAGGACTCTGGCATGTATCAGTGTGTGGCTGAGAACAAGCATGGCACAGTATATGCAAGTGCTGAATTAACAGTGCAAGGTAATTTCTCACTTCCCAGTGCTCTGGGTTTCAATGGGACACTGAAGAATTTTAGATCTCTTCCTAATATCCTATGCTTGCGATCTCAGAGTAAGATAAGAGCAGACAAAATACTGCTTCACTCACCATTGAAATATAGTTGCTGGTTCAACAAGACACTCTACAACTCTTTAAAATTTAAATCTTGTGTAAATTCAGTAATGCTGAAAGAGAACAAGGACATCTGTTTAGCTACAGAAAGTGTACAGGACAGCCAGCAGCAGCGCTACAAGCTCCCTTCCACTACCCAGCTTTCCTCTTTTTTGGAGGAAAGAGGTCAAAGAAAAGAGTTCAGTATCCATTCAGCCGGCTTTGACGGATGGTGACTGGAACTGGACTGGTGCCAAACTTGTTCCACCTTAATCTGAAAGCTTATCTCCTCGTGGTCAGTAGATGCCAGAGATAATGTAAAGGGTCTAAGCATCAACTGGTCAACGTTAACACGCTGCAATGCACGAGGGCAACAGATAAAAGCCAATTCTATCCCTGGAATTCCAGGAGGAGTTTTAGGCAAGCTGGATGTCTGCATTGGTGACTTTGGTCAGGATATCAAAGAGAATATCCTCTACATTTTCAAAAGCAGCTGTTCTTGTGTCTCTCAAAGACCTTGCACTTGTTAGGGCCACATCACCATCGCTAAGTACAACACGTGTCACATAACACTTGCCTCGGCAGGCGTTAGAAACCGCCCGGCAGCAGAGGAATCACTCCTTCATCTCGCTCACCAGATATTGCCATGCTTCTGTTACCAAGTCATCTAACAACAAATCAATACCTAGTTACGTGGCAGTTAAAATGCTCACATAGCAGGGTTTCTAATCATTGCTTAATCCTCTTTTTTTCCCCTGTAGCCTTAGCACCAGATTTTAGACTAAACCCAGTGAAGCGACTGATACCTGCAGCCCGAAGTGGGAAGGTCATCATCCCGTGCCAACCAAGAGCAGCACCAAAAGCCACTGTGCTCTGGACCAAAGGGACTGAACTTCTGATCAACAGTAGCAGGTAGCAGCACAGTCAGCTTCTGCCTAGAAACCATAGCTAAAATGACGTTTTTTTTCTTGCCAGAAGACTGGACTTGACGACCCAAGTGTGCTGCTACTTCCACGAACATAAGCACTTTGTTTTCCTCTATTTTCTTCTTTAGAAAACCCCTACATAACATCTTGCCGTCCTGTCTTTATCACCAACTTCTCTAAAATCAGCAAGTGCTGGAAATTGTCAGGTGTACAGAGCGATCAGACATTTTAACTTTGCTCTTGTATGATTCTTCTTCCTTTCCAGGGTGACTATTACCACAGACGGCACCCTGATCCTCCAGAATATCAGCAAATCTGATGAGGGAAAGTATACCTGCTTTGCTGAGAATTTCATGGGCAAAGCCAACAGCACTGGAATCCTCTCTGTTCGAGGTAGAGCTGTTTGCCTTGTTTTGGGGTTAATCGAGCAAAAAACATCTAAGAATGCCGTGATGTGGTATTTCTTCTCTCCTTATGCTCCCCAAAAGCAATACAGTACTCAGGGAATCAGACATTTCAGCCTATATAGCAGCAAACCTTCTGCCTGACCCACCAAATCACATCTAGCAACAACTGGTCCTTCAGAAAAGCACTTCCATTTTTTAACCATGGTAGTTCCCTCATCTTCCCCCTGTAAAAATACAGCTGTTCGAGAGGGATGACAAGTTGGAAAGCGTTGGTTGCTTTGGATTTGCAGCCTTGATATACATCTGGTAGACGGACATTTGCAGCTAACAGCCCTCCCTACCCTTTCTCTGCAGATGCCACCAAAATCACACTGGCACCATCTAGTGCTGATATCAACGTGGGGGAAAACCTCACTCTACAATGCCACGCATCCCACGATCCAACCATGGACTTAACCTTCACCTGGTCACTAGATGATTTCCCCATTGACTTTGACAAGTCTGAGGGGCACTACCGGCGAGCCAGCGTGGTGAGTAGAAAGGGCAGCTACGTACCACGGAAAAGGACAGAAAGCTAGTGACAGCCTCTTTGTTCGCATGTTGAACGCTGGATCGTGACTGGGCACGTTCAAATGCTCTCCCCGCTGTCTCTTCTCTTTCCCCACGCAGAAGGAAACTATTGGGGACCTCAGCATCTCCAACACCCAGCTAAAGCACTCGGGGCGGTACACATGTACAGCCCAGACAGTCGTGGACAGTGCTTCGGAGTCAGCCACGCTGACTGTCAGAGGTAATGTCTCTGTCCTAAGGTCCCCTGCTCCTTACAAGCCCGATGTAATGGCATGATCCTTGCAAGGGATCAGCTCGCTCTTCCCTTGTGACCACCTCACCATCTCATATTTGAACTGGATGGGACAGGCCCATGCGCTTTTCTGAAGGCCAAAATTGGGAGTTGAGGCTTCCTAGCTTCCAGAAAAGAAAGGCCTGATTTTAACTGGCACAAAACAAAGAGCAATAAGCCTCCAGATCTTTCATCCTAGTAACATGCTCGTCTGTCTCCCACCATCCCAGGACCTCCAGGTCCCCCCGGGGGTGTGGTGGTGAGAGACATCAGCGACACCACCGTCCAGCTAAGCTGGAGTCGCGGCTTTGACAACCACAGCCCTATCGCCAGGTACATCATCGAGGCACGGACCCTCCTCTCCAGCAAATGGAAGCAAACGCGTACCAGTAAGTGTCTTGATGGCAGCAGAGGTGGCACGGCCTGTGCTGGCTGTGGGACACCAAGCTCGCTGACAAGTTCTTGCTCCGTGCTCGTACACCGGCTGCCACTCGCTCTATTTGTTCTCCTCTCATGTTATTGGATTATATAGATCCTGTAAATATTGAAGGCAACGCAGAGACAGCCCAGGTGGTGAACCTCATTCCTTGGATGGATTATGAGTTTCGGGTCTTAGCGAGCAACATTCTTGGAACTGGGGAGCCAAGTTTACCCTCCAGCAAAATCCGTACGAAAGAAGCAGGTACGTGCAGAGACGCTCAGAGGCAGAAAGGGGAATCGGAGGTACCTGTCCCTACGTGCTGCAGGGGGAAGGCTGGTTTGTAGCATGCCTTGGGCCCAAACAATTAGTCATCTCCTTGAGTGCTCCTAGAGGTGAAGCCATCACAAAATTTTCTGCCTTTGTGCCCATTTACACGGCAAAGACAAAGCAGAACCAGAGCTGGCAGCTAACTTCACCAGCATTAGACACAATACATTAAACCATTATAAATCCTAGCTTCAAACCCTGTACCTTAAGAAGGGGAAAGAGCCCTGTTATATCAGAGAGCACAACCCTGCAAAGACAAGGCAAATTGCCAAGCAAATGGCTGTGAATGTTCATTCTATCTTCTGCTGCTTGAACACGCAAGCAGAAGGGATGTAAGAACAGCAGGAGAACTGCTCGCAATGTACCAAATGCATATTAACTCCTGTCTAATAAAAACTCCCCTCCAAATCCCTGCTCTTGAGCTTGATTCTTGTCCCCTCTGAGACACGCTGCCTCCAAATAAGCTCGTCAGGCACTAGCCAGTATTCCAGACCCGATTTTCACAAACATCTGAAATACGGCTGAAAACGTAAGAGACCAGCTCGCACGAGCTGGCAAAGCCTGGCTGCTCCCAGACTGCGCGGTGTCTGCGCTCATCTTCATCACGATCGTTTCCTTAACCCAACCTGCGCTGTCTGCTTTTGTTTGGGGACCCGACAGCACCGACTGTGGCACCATCTGGGCTCAGCGGAGGCGGAGGGGCTCCCAATGAGCTGATCATCAACTGGACGGTAAGTCAGCAGCACGGCACCAGCCGTGGACGTTGGGAGAGGGCCAAGGGGAGGAGCACGTGCCGTTTCTTTTGGGAAATCAGTGCTGCAATTACAATTTGGATACGGGGTTGAGCCAAACACTGTGCTTAGTCCAAAGCCTTGATCGTTTGAAGAGACCAAGGCTCCTCTCTCTTTCCCCCTCCTCTCACAGCCAACGCTGCGGGACTATCAGAACGGAGACGGCTTTGGCTACCTCGTGTCGTTTCGCAAGAAGGGCACCCAGGGGTGGCTGACGGCGAGGGTGCCGCACGCAGAATCGCTGCACTACGTCTACCGCAACGAGAGCATCGGTCCCTACACCCCCTTCGAAGTGAAGATCAAAGCGTACAACAGGAAAGGCGAGGGACCGGAGAGCCTCACTGCCATCGTGTACTCTGCAGAAGAAGGTAAAGAGGGACTGCAGAGGCTCTGAATTCACTGTGCTTTGTCCAACCCACCGACGTGTCCTCAACCGGCTCCCTGCAGAGCCGTGTCTGCCTGCGAGCTCAACAATAGCAGAGGTTTCTTTTCCTCAAAGAACAGCTGACAGTGATTTCAGCATAACAGTTATCTTCTACTTCAAATACACAGACCGAGGTTTCCCTAAGCCCAGCCGTGACTGTACACCCAGAGCTTCAGAGCAGACACAGATCCTCCCAGCACACAGCCGTGGCCCTGCTTGTCCTACTAAGTCCCTAAATCCCTTCCTCTTGCTTTGCTCTGCACACATAATACCAGCCGTCTGGCTGCACGGTGGTGGTGCCGCAGGAGAGCGCTGCATTTCAGTACGGTGATTACGCTGCCCAGAGCTAGGAAAAGGATTTTATTCCCTTTTGTTGTCTTTTTCAGAACCGAAAGTGGCTCCTTTCAGAGTTATGGCCAAGGCTGTTCTGTCCTCAGAAATGGATGTGTCCTGGGAGCCCGTTGAGCAGGGAGACATGACTGGAGTGCTTTTGGGCTATGAGGTACGAGCCTGCCATGGGAATGTGAGACACTGACATTGAGAGCAGAGAAGCCCAGCAAAACTCCCCCAGGTTAAGCGAGGTGAAAGGAAACAGCATTTTGTCTCCAAAGACAGAGAATCATTAAGGGACAACACAAGGCTCTAATGGGGCCAGTTCTACTGCTCACAAGAGATTAGTAAGAGAGAAACATCCTTTTTTTTTTTTCTGCTTGCCTTTCCACACAGGCTGTAACCTTCTTCCCGGCCACATACTAAGCAAAATGCACAGAAACAAATACCAAAGGGTCTCCAGCGCTGGCCGTGGATGGACCAAATACATCTGGTGTTTGCAGATGCCTCTATCCTTACTAAACCCATCATAACCTTTCCTATTCAGATCCGGTACTGGAAGGATGGTGATAAAGAGGAGGCAGCTGACAGAGTGAGAACAGCGGGGCTGGTCACATCGGCTCACGTAACAGGCCTAAACCCCAACACGAAATACCACGTGTCAGTCAGAGCTTACAACCGGGCTGGAACTGGCCCCCCCAGTCCCTCTACCAACGTCACGACAACAAAACCACGTGAGTGAGCCCTGGCCACCTCCATTTTGCACATTGTGCTCCCTGGGGTGGCTGTTTCCTCCCGAGGATCCCCAAGGATCAGCTAACTGATCAGCTTTTTTATCTTGGTGCTCTACCACCATTTTAAGTAGTCCATCAAACAGTTCCCTGAATTTCCTCGGGTCGGTCTTGTGGTCTGTGTATCACTTATCTGAGAAGATCTATGCTCAGAGTAATGTTTGCTGGGATAATTCCCATGAAACCAACCATAGTGGTGCTATCAGCTATGTTGACTAGTCATAGAGTCGCAGGAAGGAGACGGTTGTAACCATCAAAACCGTCTCATCGGTCTCTGACTTACTGAATCTCTGTCTTGTTTTGTATCTCACAGCACCAAAGAGGCCACCTGGCAACATCTCCTGGACTTTTTCTGGGTCTACAGTCAGCATCAAGTGGGACCCAGTGGTGGCGAAGGCAGATGAGTCCGCAGTCACGGGATACAAGGTACAGGCAGCGTGTAGCTGGCCTTCTCTTACAGGTGGCCCTAGGGAAACCACAGTGAACAAAAACTCAACCTTGCCTCTTCTAACAGATGCTTTACAGGCAGGATTCCCACTCTGCTCCCACACTATACCTGGCCAGCAAGAGCCGGATTGACATCCCCGTCCCTGAAGACTTCACTCACGCCTTTGTACAGATCAGGGTGACAGGCCCCGGGGGAGATGGAATCCCAGCAGAAGTTCACATCCTCCGAAACAGTGGTACGTATGCTCCTCTGACTCTACGCTCTCCATGCACAAACACTCATTTACAGGGTGCTTCACAGACCTCTAGAAAACGAGCTCAGAGAGAGGAGTTAATCTGCAGGACTACTTGCCTGTCATTTCCTACCACTGCTCTTCAATAAGTAATGTTGTACCTCCTCTCCTACCTGCCCACAGCACAGCACCATAACAATAAATGCTATTATGTTTTAAAAGCTCACTTTCCCTTCCAGGAACATGGGGGACCCTCCTACCCCAGAGTTTTAGGTTGAGACTCTGGAATTGGTCTTTGGCTCCCTTGTGCTGTTCATTCAAAGGAACTCCTGACATGTTCCTCTCCAGCCCTCCATCAGATAACCTCTCCCCAGACCCTGAGCAACCTTTCAGTCTAGTCTGAGCCCAGCTCTATTATTTGCAGCTAAAGCCCTCGAGGCCCCACACAAGCCCAACTTACATTCACTAGGAGTGAAATCCTGACTCTGTGAGGCCCCGACCCCAACTCCAGCGGGCTCCCTTGACTCAGGGGGTAAGTACTCAGGGCCCACCTCCAAATTCTGGTTTCAAATACAGGTTTTCCTGAGAGGTTCATCAGTGACAATCACCATACGAGCACACAGAACCCCAGAACTAACATTTTACCAACCCTCCCAACTCTTTCCTGAAGACATCCACTCGTGTCTGCGCAACAAGACAGTTGCTCCTTCCCTGTTCCCTTTCTTTCAGGGACAAGTATGATGGTGGAAGACTCTGTGACGAGGCCAGTGCCACATGCTGTCATTATCACAACTAACTCTCTAGTAATGGTGGCCCTGATCAGCTACCTGGAGCTCTGACGATGGCCGGCGCAGCAGAGGACTCCCGGACACGCTTCCTCCCAAGCCAGTGGGGAACTTTGTACCACAGCAGGGGCACGACGGAGAAAGGATTTGACAACATTTCAAGGGAGGAAGAAAGAAACAGCCTTTTTTGTTGTTGTTTTGGAAGAATATAAGCTTTCATACAAGACATGGGTCTTTAACTGATTACAATTTTTTTAAAGAAACAAATAAAACGAAGAAGAATTCTACATGAATTCCGACAGCCAACTGCCCCGCACACTGTATCCAGTAGGTTTTCTGCCTTATGAAGCCATGTACTAAAATAACCAGACTGCTAAACTTGACTTTTTTTTTTTTTTTTTTTTTTTTTTTTAAATAGGTACAGTGAATTTTGAGGGGGTAAAGGGGAGGACGGGGACTGAGGATTTCACAGTGATCAGCATGTTCCATCCCAATCCCAGTCATAGCCATCTCCTAACGAATTATGGGACAGCATTATTCCCCGCCCACCCCCCAATAATATGAGCCAAATTCCGCAGCAACCAGCCCAAGGAGATAAAGCCACAAGAGAGATTGATCTCTGCCCCATCCTGAAGATGGGTGAACACAGAGTTTAGATTGTGAAAAGCTTTTTTTAATGACACTGGTGTTTTAACTTGCAACCCCAGCCTACTGTTTGTGTCAACTGCTACGCTGTGAGGTGCAACGTTCAATGTTATCCATATCCCACGTGCTTTTGGGGTGTTTTTGTTATACTGTTTGCTTCTTTCCTGTTTGTTTGGGGAGGATAAAGGGGTAAGCGAAAAGGAGATACTTTTCTAGCATCTGATAATTCAGAGAGGCAGTTCTGCCTGATAATGGAGGTGTCAACATATCCAGTTTCAATAGAGAGAGGGCCTTAAATGAGGAAGAAAAAGGAGTATGACATAGTTTAACCAAGAACTGGAGACTCAAGGAAGTCATCATTGGGGCAGCAAGGAAAATCTGGACTTGGTCAGATTCATCTCCCTACACAAACAGTTCCGTCCAGCCAAAATGCCAGTCTCAACTTGGGACTGCAAGACTGAGATCAGCTAGTAAGTCCGTCTGGTTCTCAGGCCCAAGGCTCATGCAGCTACTGTAAACGGGAGGGCTGACACCGCAAAGATGGACAGGGATGGCGAGGTGCACCAACATTTTAACTAAAACCGTTGGGAACCGATGTTGTGTATTAAAACCTCTGTCTCCTGATAAAGCAACTGACCCAAGTTGACAAGAAGCTGATGGATCTTGCTCGCTGGTTCGATCCCAGGTGTGCTTTTAGGGCCCTTTACCTGCCTGTACCGTCCTCCTTCCCAGCGGCCCAGGCTGCTGGCCTGAGCGATCTCAGTGCCAGAACGACCTGACAAAGGGCCACGTCTGCAGGACTGTGTGATGGCAAGGGACCGCCGTGCAGTTTCTACACTAGATGACAATTGCTCGCCCTTGCTCATCATTCCAAAACTACCACGGCCTAGGCCTTAGTGAGCACTTGAGACATAACGTGCCTAAATCCCTATTACCCCTACTGCATATATCCATACCCATCCCAATTTTTTTTAGCATCTGGCCCACCCTGGCTGCAAGAAGGTAAACGTGCTGGTGAGTTCATACCGCGTGGATCAAACAGCAAGGTTCCAGGCTGAGGAAGAAGGGCTCCTATCTGTCTAGCAAATGAGAGATGTTTTAAGAAAAATCAACTTAATGAAAGAATCTAAACATTTAGAGCACAGCTGGAGCAAAAAGAAAGGGTACCTCACTGTTTCCACTAGAAATAACACCTGGGATAGAGGGGAAAAAAGACGACAACAGCTCCCACTGATACACAGCAGACTGAGGCAGGCAGCAAAGGCAGGGAACCATCACCCCCAGAGCCTGGCCTGAGCTTCCCCCAGGTCCCTCTGCAGCTCTCCGCGAATAACCCCCTTGGTCCCTCAAGCAGGCTGAAACACTTCTGAAAGAAGGACAACAGCTAAATATAAATTATATTTTTGTATGATTTATGTTCTTGGAAGATTTTTAAATATTTTTATTGATGTTTGGAAGCTTTGTTTGGCAAAATATTTTATGTTGTTAATTCAGCATTTTTGTTATCGCCTCCATCTTGCTGGGCTCACAGAAGACTGGATGAAAGGAAAATTAGGAATTCAGTGTTAGCTCAAAAGCAAAGGAAATTAGGGCTTGGGCAACAGTTACCCGATCGATACGCAGAACTAGCGGTAGCCACAACGACAATAATTAGCAGGAATAAACTACCCGGACCTGCGGGGCTTCAGAGCCCTGCTGGATGATGCCCACTGCAGCCCTGCAGAAGCACGGGCCCGATTCAGGAGAGCAGCAAACAAAAGCAGCGAGGTTAAATGACGCGCCCTAAGCGCCATCACCGAGCAGAGATGCAGACGCTGGAGGCACCCCGGGTCCGATCCTGTCGAGTAGCCGGCGCTCTGCAGGGGGGACCAGAACAGAACTCCCTCCTACGGAAGAATTCCGCTGCAGTCCTCCGGAGGAATCGCTGAGCGGGGGGAGCTGCTCCAGCGCCCAGCCCAGGCGCAGTTCAGGAGGTTCACTGGTTTCAGACTCTGCGTGAGGCCGGTGTGTTTGCCCCGTCGGGCACCGCCAGTCCCATCCAGGGCAGCCGAAACGCCTGCTCCCCCGAGGGGCTGCTACGCCTCCACGCCCACGGACACGGCTAATTCCCTTCAAGAGGTGCACACCAGACACCTCCAGGGCCAAAGAACGTGCTTTGATGGACCACACGTTGGGTGAACTCTCCCAGGCAAGCAAAGCAAGGCACTCCTGCGAAATTCAAGGGCTGAGGTTCAGCATCAGCCTAGGTCTGACCACGCGGGCTATGCAATGTCTCGTGCAGAAACTTGGTCTCAACAGATGCTTCCAAAGGTGTCTGGCAACCCCTGTGGCTCTGTGTGTTTTATCGAACTTTACAGTGTTGGAAAGCAAGATGCTTTATAGCGTGGTGAAAACAGTATTAAATGCTGCAATGACACTGGTTTTTAAATAGCAGCCACCCGCAACATTTCCCTGGGAAGGTTAATACATTTTTTTTCCATACATTTCTTTGTCAAACTAGATCACATGCACGTTTTATATAAGAAGTGAAAAACTACATGAGTTGGATATCAAATGTTCCAGTTTGCACTGCTCTGCATTGCAAATGAGATGAATATAATGTGTAAAACTGATGGGATAGTATTTTCGAAACCCTTCAAATGACAAGCAGATCCCCTTGAAAGTGTCTTCAATCCGAATCCAAGCTACGCCTCTTTTTCGAGAAGGTAAATCATCAGTACATACACTTTCATCAGTATGCATTTTAAACCAAACCACTGCTGAGCTTTTGCAGCATTTTAAGGATTACACACAGAAGCAAAGAGGTATGACCCAGTGATAACCACAACAGCCTTACAATCACTTGCTCTAATCCCAGCCCTGGCACTGACTCCCTCTACAGCTCCAAGCAATTATTTCACCACTCGCCGCCTCAGTTCCCCTTCCTGAAAGCGAGGCACAAGCAGGTCACTGTGTCTTTGCAAATCCTTTTCAGTTTGAAGGTCTCTGTGCCGTCACACTGCTGCCCAAGGTGTGCCTGCAGCTCACCTGGGAGGTCAGAGCTGACTCAATCTACCGCCCTGAGGCAGCGAACCCGCGGCAGCACAGGCTGATCAGTCACTGCCCGAGTCCTTGGTGGCAAGTCTGTCCTTGTACCTGGGCTGTCTCTGCTACCTAGTGCTTACCTCACTCAGCTCAGCTGATGTCCACGGTCCCTGAGCACTGGCATACAGAAACTCTGAAAAATGCACCTGGTAAAGAGGCAGTCTCTCCCTTACAGATTTTTTTTGAAATTCTGGGGGAATTTGTTGATACTCCAAAGCTGCAGAGCAGAAAAGATAGTGGCATGTTATGAAACACCACAGTAAGCACAGGGAAACAGCTCGGGTGAAGGACAGGGCATGTTGGGAAGGGAGGAGGACAGAAAAGATTTTTGACTTGCAGCACTGGTAGATGAGAAAGGCCAAGCGTAGGCCCAGGTGGTCCCAGACCCCGCTCCAGGTAAGACAGCTCAGGTTTTGTACATAGACACAAGCCACGTTAAGACAAAGACTGCCTTGTCCTAGGCAGTCTGTCCTGCCACTTGATTTATTGGAGGGTTAGGTGACCCACAGAAAAGGATTTGCATGTGCAAATGCAGCATCTGTACCCAGTTAAACTTTATCCAGGCTATAAAAAAACCTACACATAAAGCCCAGCCAGAGCCACCAACAGGAGAAAAAGATGTGGAAGAAGCCTACTGTAAAGCCAGTTAGAGCTTCCTAAATTGCAGCGCAGGGGTTAAAAGGAAAGGTGTTCAGAGCCGGGGGAGAGAACTTAGAGTTCAACATCTTACCGGAGTTTTCTGGCTTTACACTATCGCAATAAGTTGCAAATCAATTTCCTGTCTCATTAAGAATCCCCTATATTTAATTGCTCCGAGCATTTGCTTTAGAGATTAACCTACAAGGATGAGTCAGTGCCGTGGTTTTTGTTCTCAGCACTGTAATGGCTCGCTAAGGAAAGTTATCTAATTCCACAGGGTCCGTCTTACTCATCAGTAGTAAAAACCAACCTGACAAGGGTGCTGTAAGGGGTATACAACAAGGGCGAAATGTCTTGAGACTCCCAAACGACAGGAGCTTTACGGTTCTGATTTATTCATATTTAACATACAACCACCTTCTACCTATTGAACTTGCAGGCGGAAGATTGTGCTTCTGGTTTTAGGTTGCCTGGGCTAAATTCAGCACTCAGCTGCATGACTTTGAATCAGGAACAGCTCATACTTGCAGCAGGACAGATGAAGCAGTGCGCCCTGAATGGCAGACACTCCTATCTTTGCCCAAGGAATCGGTTGGATAACACAGGCACCACACTCAGCTGATGCCTGGGGGGGGTCTAAATCCCATCTGCTCCAAACCTGCAAAGCTATCCCCTGTCCACAGAAACCCTCTGCTGTGAATATTTTAATCCAGCTTCACTACACACAAACAGGGCAGTTTTCTTCTCAGTAACTTTGTTGTACGCTATTTTTTTAAGAAAACCAAATGACAAACATTGTAAGCATACTGTACTTACTGTAATTATGGTTATTTATTGGCTACAGTAGCACGCAGTTCATAAATAAAGATCTTCAAAGACTTTAGTCAACTACTGGAGTCTGGAGTACTTCTGTCCAGCTTTAAATGCAATCAGTACCTTGCTTGCTCAGGAGTCCCCCTGGCCCAGGACTGTTTTTCCTGACCGCGAACGGAGCGTACGAATACAAACAAGGAGCCCAACGAGACCCCACCCGCACGCAGCTGGACCCCTCAGCAAAAGTTAAGTCAATTAAGATATAGTGAACTCAAATTCTATCCCATGACAGCGTAAGTAACCAAGAGAGGAGAGACTGTCCGTGGAGCAAGGAATTGAGGGTCTCGTTAGAGATGTTGATGTAATGTGCTCCCTCTGGCTGCTATTCCAATGGCTAAGAAATAATGCTAGAAAATTCAACATCAAAAGTTTCATGCACGTTATTAGCAAAAAGGGTAACTGATCGCTGGAATAGCTTGCCAAAAAGCTTCATCATCAATCACAAGCCTTTAAACCAAGACTGGAACTCTTCCAGGAAACATATCCACTAGATCAGCCACAAGCTAGCAGGCTTGCAAAGGTTCACTTACATTATAGAAAATAATTTCCTTCATTGCAGGAAGGACTGTATGAAATCACCTCATCTACGTTATGTCAGACTAATTCATCACAGTCATTCCTTCTGGTCTTAAAAAATAAATAACTACATAATCTACCAGCTTCCTTCTACCTTTGGGAAGGATGTCAAGAGACCAGCTAGAGCAACTTGAAGTGGGACGGGCCTGAGGGTCTCCACCAGAGTGAAGCTGAAGCCAGGAGCGGCCGTGCTGGAGAGTGGACAGACGAGAAACTGGGCTCAGCAGCACCGGGTCGTGGGGAGCTTCACCCAATCCCTCTCCCTCGGCCCATCCTGGATGCGTTCACTTTCACGCAGTCCCTAAAAGAAACACCATGTTTGACCAGGGGGTGCACGAAGAGGGGGGCGCTCAGGCACTGGTTGCAGCAGGATGTGCTCCCAAACCCCTCTCTGAGCCCCTAAGGACAGAAGGACGGAGGGAGGGGAGCAGCCACTCTTCCTCTTCCCAGAAGCTACAGCCACCCACAGCCTGAGGAGCCCAGTTGGTTGCCATAGAACACTGCCCAGCCCCTGGCCTCCGGGCGCCGATGGCAAAGCGGACCCCACAAAGGGCCCGAAGAGGCCGGGCTCAGCTGTGCTCACACCCCGGGCAGGCTCCTGCCCCCCTGCCCCGTGCTCTGCCGAGCTGCAGGCAAGGCTGCTCATCACCAGGGCCGTAATTAGCTCCTGCTGCAAAAGGGCTCGGTAAAGGCGAGGGCAGCATCATTAGAGAAACCAGCAGGGAGCGGCCAAGACGGAGAGGAATCCCTCCCCAGTCCATCCCCCGCGAGGGCACTCCTGCTTTCTCAAGAGCCATCATTAAATGCCGCTGCACAGGATATAAATCAAGGAGACAAATGTATCGTCGCCGATAAACAGACGGGTCCTACTGGGAATGCAAGCACAGCCCTGCGGAGAGAGCAGGCCGGCAAGCCGTGCTGCACGGGCACGGGATGAAGGATGCTGTGAGGTATCACTCGTGCCCATCAGTCCCAGAGAGCCTGCACCAGCGGACCACTAGAACCTCAGGAGAGCTCAGCTGTATTTAAGAACAAACCCCAGCTTATCTAGGAGTGTCTGTGTGTTTCCAGCAAAGGTTCCTACGCAGAATTCAGGCATTGAGGCTGTAGCCACTACGAGTACAGCCCTTGCTGCGATGTTTTGGCAGGTCTGGTCCTAAAAGAGGTATTTTTCTACACATAAATACCAAGGGGAAATAGATAACTTTTCATGAAACCTAAAGCATTTCTCCATAAGGTTCAAATTCATAAGTTATTTGGGGTTTTTCCTGGAGGTAGAGGGTGGTTTACTGCTCTTTTGTCTAAAGTCTCAGCAAAAAGACAGTTCCAGCAAATCCCTTAAAACTGGTATCAAAACACGTCAAGAATTAAAAGGAATCTACCCCAGTGCTAATGGTTTGTGTTCCACCTGAGAAAACATCCTCCTCGTTACCTCCCCACAGGCATTTTAAAGGATTTCTTGTTTCTGGGTCTTACACTGTTGGGTCTCACGATCGCTGCCTACAGAGCGCTGCTCGCTGGGTCCCCAGCCTGGACACAGAGGTTTCGTTAATCACTTTCTATACGACTGTCACTTTACTTGCAAATACCACAAGGGCAAGCAAAGGATTTACACCAATCCAGCCCTCCTCTCACAGAGCAGCTGTAAAGAGACAAACAAAAACAGACCTTCCTTGGAAATGAAAAAGCATCAGGAAGAAACAGGCTTTTGTTTCCACGAAGAGCACTCAAGTTTAGACAAACTAGTCTGGGATTGGTGACAGGGGTTAATGAAAGACCCCTCTGCCTCAGAAAGATAAACAAGAGCAGCTTTTTGTATGTAAGGGACACAGAAAAAGCAAGGGATAGACGGATGTTGGTTGGAATGAACTCAGAAACCTGGGGCAGAGGAGAGATGTCAGAGTGGGCTTGTAGCATCAGCAGAGCCTGCTTCGTTCCTGAGAAACTGATAAAGAAAGCCCCAAGAAAGAGGAACTGCTTGAAAACGATCTTTCTTCTGTCCTTTTGGGACCAAATCAAGGTACAAGTAAATTACCTCTGCGAGTAAATCTTTAAAGCCGACATATGTAAGAGATCTCACCACACTGAAGAGGCTTCACGCTCAGCATTTTCATAGAATTCCTACTCAAAAAATAAGCGGTTGATCTTTTTATCTCTGTGGACAACAGGATGCAAAACAAATCAATGCTCATACTGTCACGGACAGCACCTTAAAAGCTTTGTGCAAATCTATTGCTACAGTTGGTTTAGTTAAATAATATCCTCCTATTATTTGTTTCTGTCTTATTATTTTGGGGGTTACTACCTACTGTGAAAGCCAGATTTTCAAAAGAAAACAGCATTTAATGCTTGAAAACTCCTAAACCTTTATTTTACTGTCTACAAATAATTTGTCCTTTATTGGCACTCAGTAGATACTCAAAAATATTGATTTATTGCCCCCCACCAAAGCCAAAGACAAAATTTTTGCTAAAGAAGAAACCTCAAAAGAGTCAAAGCAAAGAGCAGAGTTATTTTATATGCTGCTAAGTAATTCTAGTCTAAAGGTTCTGATTAAATTAAATCATGGCATCAAATTAACCATTGTCAGAACTAAGCACAAAGAAAACCTTATTATCGTCTACATCTGACTCAGCATAGACTAATTTAGAGTTAACTAAAACACTCCTACTGAGGATTAGTGCTGCAATAGTGAATTTGCTTCTCTATACTCAGCCTAAGATGATGCATGAACTACACCCACAGCACTCAGCCTGCTCTAGCAAAATATGCTGCTTTGTACACGAGTTCCACAGGACTAAGCCAGCAGCACCAGAGAGAGGCAACAAATGTATTCCGTGGCAGAAATGACTGCCAAAAACCTGCAGTTTCCTGGAAAAAATGCAGGGAAAAACACAGGCAACGCACCAATCGCTACTCAATGTATCTGTGCCGGGAGAAAGCCAGCGAAATGAAAGGGGGGAGTGAACTCTTGAGTTTCCCTAGTTTTCTAAAGGGCCATTCCGTGGACTTGGAAAATGTTCATTGGCAAAGTAGTTCCCAGCACAGTGAGGAAGAGATCCTTGGGAAAGGAGGTGCACTACGCAGGCAGTAGTTATGCATTCACACGCATTTCTTAGCCATAAGTGAAGTATTTCACTCTTTACCTCCCAAAAACCCCTACGGGAGGTGCACAAGTGTCCCTCCTGCCACCAGCCTCCGCAGCAGCCCGAGCGCTACCGACCGGGGCCGCGCTGCCGGCGATTCGCCAGCCCAGCTGCTGCTCCCACAGAACCAGAGTCACTCCTGTTTCGTAAAAGGCTCCGGAATAGCCAACTAGGAAAGATGCTTTACAAAAACAACGGTCATTAAAGAAAATTACCGCATTTCTAGTTATTTCCTTTATCCTGTGTGAGGCTTAGGGAACGTCTGCGGTAAATGGGATAATAAATGAGCCCAAGGGAGAGGAAAAACAGCTCCTGAGAAGCAGCAGCAGCGAGTGGGAGAGGCGGGGAACAAGAACACAAGAGCCCAAGAGCTGCACTGCTCAGTATCTCGCTGACCTGCTGCAGGCAACTGCAGGAACAAGCGAAAGAGTTAACACAGATCAACGTGGAGAGGACAGAGGAGCCAGAAGCCCCTTCTCGTGCAAAAGAAGCATATGGGGCTTGTTTTCCTCTTTGCTGCCATTCAAGTTCCAGCAGTTAAGGCAATCTAGTTATTCAATTTGGATAAGCTTCAGTAGCTAACAGCAATGTAAACAGCTGCCTATGCCTCACCATTCTGCTATTACCTCCTTTCTTCCAAGTGCTAATGCCATTAGCAAATTGACTTCCTCCCTCACACAATCTGTCTGGCTTTAGCATGCACAACACTAATTGCTTCCTAATACCTAGGACCATCAGCAGGCAGCAGAAGTTTGTACCACCAAAAAACCTCCAGCTGGGAACCGGTAGGACGCAGGGTTTGCATGCAGTCCCTGCTATCCTCCAGGTGAGGCAGACAAACTGGCCAAGGGTGGGGAAAAAGAAGTTTAGGCACCATATTACCAATTCAGAGCAGAAAGAGATACTTTTTCTTCTGCAATTCAGCCAGTTATGTTGGGAAAGAGAGGGATAGCAACTAAGAAAACATGCATGTTACAGGAAGGGACAGAAAGAAACGTAGGGATGGGGAAGAGTATGCTGTTTCAAGGGGTCCTTGCTTCAGCTGCTTTCACTGACCTCCCTGTACCTCCGACCTCCCCTATTCCTTTTTTGTGACCTTTCTTTCCCCCACCTCAGACTGCTCTCCCTTCCTTCCCTCTATCCCCCAGCAGACCTGCTAACAAACATCAGCCAACATCGCTGCAAAACTCAAAAGGCGTACAAGGAAAGTGCCATTTCAGACAGCAGCTATGCCAATAAAAGGCCCAGTCCCATCCCTTCTGATTCCTGGAGCCACACTGTCCATCACAGCTCTCCATCTTAAAATAAGAAAAAAAATAAAATATTAATCTTTCCTGCTCCAGGCATCTGCCCCCTCTCATTAAAAACCAAAAAAAAAAAAAAAAAAAGCCAAAACAAAAGGGAGGACACAATAAAAAGATGAAGGGCCCTTTTGGCTCCCACTCTGACCTCCTCAGCTAAGCAGTGAGAAAATAGATTGTCCTGGACCTTTCATGTAATCCTGCATTTCTAAACGGCAGCTGCCCACGGGATGGAGCCCCTGCATTTGCATTACAAAGAGCAGCGAGGTTCTCCCAGATGGGACAGCTCCTCTTTGTTGATTTTAACCATCAGCTCCCAAACCAAGCATGTGTCTGCTCCGGCTATTCTGAGAGTTCTCCAGCACAGAGGGGATCCCCCAGCCTGCCCCAAACGCGACCGGAGGAGATCTCATCCCGCACAGCAAAATGGACAGGAGAGCAGGCAGCGGCACGCAGCTTCCCCTCTCCTGCGATGGGTCCCTCGCATTTACAAAGCTCAATTGCCCATTTCTTCACGTTCAGTCGGCAAAAAGAGCTCTGTAGAACAGGTGTGTGGAAAGTGCCTATTTCAGTTATCATTGGCTATTTGTATTTTCGCTTGTCTGTATTAAAAAGGGGGGCTGCTCTTTGCACATGCATGTCTGCTACAGGCACCTGCCACAAAGACGCCCACGGATAGGAGAGATCTGGGGCAGCTGAAGGCAGGCGGGAGGCTCCCGAGGAGGCTGAAACACGGGTGCACACCGCATGGTGCTGCTGGTCCTGCCTTTCACCAGCGACGGAAAGGGGAGAATTACCTGTGGGGCGAGACGAGTTTCACAGGACAGAAATGTAGGGCTCATTGTACACAGAGTTCTCTCACTGTGGTGTTAAATCTGGGCAAAAGGCTGAGCCAACGGGCTTCACCCTGCTTAGAAGAGTCTCACTGTGGTTTTAGTCAAGTTAACTAGAAATAGATTTTAAGATAAAAGAAGCCAGATAACCTAATGCACGTATCAACAGGGCAGATGAACTGTAAACCAGCGCAAAACATAGAGTTTTCTTGTTTTTCATCTCCAAATAGCACCCCAAGAGAGAAAGGGCTGCAGTGCAGGGGTGAACTCTGCCTGCAGAGCGCAGCGAGCAGGGACAGAAGCGAAGCCGCGAGCAGGGACAGAAGCGAAGCCGCGAGCAGGGACAGAAGTGAAGCCGCGAGCAGGGACAGAAGCGAAGCCGCGAGCAGGGACAGAAGCGAAGCCGCGAGCAGGGACAGAAGCGAAGCCGCGAGCAGGGACAGAAGCGAAGCCGCGAGCAGGGACAGAAGCGAAGCCACGAGCAGGGACAGAAGCGAAGCCAGCGAGAGCGAACCATCAGCAGAGGCCACAGACGTGTGCCCACCGCCAGACGCCGCTGCCCGCTCCAAACAGCTCACGGTGCCTCTCCACGCACCACGAGCTCGCTGCGGGAAGAGGCGGCTGCGGAGCGTCCCAGCGCCCCGGCTGGAGCGTCAGCAAAAACAGGCGATGCAGCGAAAGCCCAGAGGGCAGAGCAGGGGATAAGGGGAACAGACGGAGGCTGGCATGAGAAAGGAGCAAGCGGTCCTTGAAGAAGCAACACGAGACCTGGCTGTTAAAGGACAGGGCCTTGAGGATCACACAACGAAGCAGGCCGGCCAGATGAGGGGACCCTCAGCGAGCTAAACACTGGAGTGAGGCTCAGAGAAAGCAGCACACGCTCCTAGCCAAGGAACAGAAACAAGAGGAAAGCACCGCAGAGGGAACAGCCAAGCGAAGACAAAGCCAGCACTGAGCGCAGGAGAAACTTGAATGTTGTGGAGCTGAGTCAGAGGAAACCGAGGAAGAACAGAAGCAAGAAAAATCTCGGATCGCCCTTCAGGAGCTTCTGACCCACAGGACCCGATCACCAGACGGAAGAAGGACACACGGTCCCTTGCTGTCCGTCAGAGCTGTGGAGCAACCCTCCTGCCCCACCCCAGGCACCAGGAAGGGACGGCGCATCTTCCCGAATGCATCTTCTGTCACTGCAGAACGGTTCCCCCCCACCCACCCCGCAAACGTTTCCAAACTTCTGATGCTTGTTACGCCCATTAAAGTCTCTCTGCAGAAATAAGGAACTCAGTAGAGCTACACACTGGGAATTCAAAGCCCGATGACAGGCTTGCTTCTCCACTCAACCACCACTAGACAACCCCAGGGTGCACAGATCATTGTCCCAATACACTTATCACCTGCTTCACCATACCCAAAGATCTGGCTACATTTCAGTCTGTTATTTGTTTGTTTGTTGTTTTTTTAATAGGATTCTCACAACTAAGGTATTTACCTCCATATCCAACTCTATTAAAACACTTTTTTCATTTTTCTGGTAAAAAGAAAAAATAATAGTATGCTTCAATCTTTAATATTAGAGCCGTATCATTATTTTGCCCAGCACTGGGTGTGCTGTGAATTCCTGTACTTTAGTTCACAGGAAAAAAGAAAGGAAACGGACTTAGTAAATACAGTTGTTTGCTGTATAAAAAAAGAGGCAGAAAGAGAAGGCACTTAATAGGTCCCTCTGTGGATTCCGCTACCAAGGGGGAAACAATACTCCCTAGGGAGTTGCTGTGTGTTTTATATGTACTAATCACCAGGAAAAATGAAAGATCCACAAGCCCACTGAACTCTTCCCCCTTCCTCCCCCTTCAAAGATTTTAGGAATGAGCTCAGCTCTGACTCATGATTAAAACCACCCCGTTATGTTCCTAAGCAGCAGCGCTCAGACTGAAGATTTGCTCGTGCTACCCACCGCTCCCTGCTTCGCTGTTCTACACTACAAAGGAAATGGGGCAAGCTCCAAGCTATCGCTTGAAGACACCTTACAGTTTTCCAGGCTCGAGTGGAAGGAGAGAAATCTCTCTAGAGGAAGCAGGCAGCGGTGGTGCACCCCTCGTCCCCACAACTACTGAGAGATCGGACCACTTGGATCTGATGAAAAGGACACCAGAACACCTGATCTGTAAGCCCACTCGAGAGCATCCTTGCTTCTTTCTACCTCTTGCTGGAGAAACGTCATCTTCCAAACAGCGACCTGTGTCAGCTCACATCACCACAGAGTTCCCAGCCAGGCAGAAGAAATTCAAGGAAATAAGACAGGAATAAGGCTCGCAAGTTATTCGCTAAATAAAAAAAACCCCAAACACCTACAGGGACAATAAAGGCCCATCAGAGGAGCACAGCAGTGAATAGTGGCCATTTTTCTGTGGCTCACTGTCCTCTAACTCCTGTCCAGACCATTCCAGACCATCCTGTCACACGATGTGGAGGCAAACTGCCTTGCCCCAGTGTCTGCACTACTCCATCAAGACTCAAGCTCTGGTTCTACGTCCTGTACTAACTTACCAGACGCCAAACCTTACGAAAGGACGTGGTAATAAACTGTGTCAGCCGGAAAAAATAGTTACAAACATCACCACAAAATACTGCATCAATAAAGAGACAGAGACGAGAAATTGCATCAAATCTCAGTTCATTACTCCGCAGGTCTCCTTCTCAAAGTCCTCCGCAAGAAGCAGAGCACCACGCTCACCAAGACGCCCCCTATCACTCCGCTTCCAACTCCCACCAAGCATTCATAAAACAATTCTCCTTGCCAAAAGCGCTGCTGTTCTTGCACTGCTTCGTGGGTGCCATTTTCTGGGTTCCCTTCCACCTCCTTTGCTGCCAACTTCTGTTCCCAAGTCAAGGATTTTTGAAAGTTCAGATCCACTAAGTCACCGTGGATCACTCTGACCCCAAAGTAGACCCTCTTGATGACCTTGAACGTCTTCAACATCTGCACATCACATCGGTAAGTCCCTGCATCAGACTCCCTGGTAGGGGAAAATCTGATGACAGAATCGGGGTTTTTGAAAGGTTTGAACAGCACATCTTTTGTGGTGATAAGGCCTCGGGCAAGCCTCCACGTATAGCCGTAGGCTTGGCTGCCAGAGCCGATTGCGTCCGAGGTCAGGCAGCTGAACTGGAAGGGTTGGCCCACGGGGACCGTGAAGTGGACTAAGCCACAAATCCAGCTGGTCAGGCAGTCGGACCTGCGCAAGGTACAATTCCTCCTCTCTCCGGCAGGAGTGATCTCGCAGATCTCCTCCAGTTTGAAGCCCAGCCCACAGGTGACACTGCAGGATGTGGTGTTGACGACAACTTGTGCTACAGCTGACTTCAGCTCTGCTGGGATGGTAACCTTTCCAAAGGAAACCACCAACGGTAGAGAGAAAGCACAAAGTAACATCCCAAGGATGAGGCTGTTCCTCAGGGTCTCCATAGCGGGGTTATCAAGCAGACATGCTCCTTTCTAAGCCAAGCAAATCCGGTAGTCAAAAAACTACAAAACCATTCTTTGTAAATCTTCAAGCTTAGTATTTCTGAAGTCCCACCAAGCATCATCTTCAAGACCTGGTCCTTCCATTAGGAAAAGTCCTCCAGCAAGACAGGCTCGAAGTACAACACTGCTGAAGAAGATGCAACACGTTACTATGTCGGTCAGAACGTGAGTGGTGAATTCCAGTTCTTGTAACAGGATAGAATGTTTTAGTCCACTATATTCCAGCAAATGGCATCTATCTGACAATTTAAAAACAATTAACTCCTCCCTTCTCTGTAAGATTTTGCATGCTATTTTAGATGAATTTGCACTGTAAAGAAGTACTGTTCCAGTATAATTGTCCCACCAAACTATCAAATAACGTAAATAATCACAACTGGAACCTTTAAAATCACGCTGTGGAGCATAAGGAAATCCTAATTCCTTATGCAGCACCTGTACAGTTCCGTCTTACATACACGTATCCCCAAAACTTTCCCCAAATTACCAAGACCATGAAAACAAATTTTCAACCTCTAGATAGTCTGATGGCACTGAAATCAGAGGCAGCCTGGACAGTATTCCCTCACCGATGACACCCAGCGCTACGCAGGGCTCAGCGAAGTCACTCACGTCTCCAGGAGCCCGTGTTCCCGGGGGAGCGGTGCTGATGTCACAGGGCGGCTGCCCGGGTCAGAACGCGGCCCCAAACCTCCCGGGGGAGAACAAAGAACTCCCCTAAGTCTGGAGCCAAAGCAAGGCCTCCGAGATGAGGACTCGGCGTAAAAGCACCGTTTTCGGCTCCTGACACCCACTAGCAGACTCGGAGGGGATTCAACAGCACTGGCCTCGCAGCATCGCTCAGGGGAGCTGCGAGGCTGAGCCCCCTGCTCGGCGTCACGTACAGCCACCAACTCCAGAGATCTGAGCCAAAGTCTCCACCTACGACTGATGCATCTGTCAAACAGAAAGCACTCGTACGCTGCCATCGCAGCAAAAGTGAAGGCATCCCAGTGAAATCCACGTCGTGCTCAAGCATCCCAAAAGAATAATGCACGACTAAAAAAAGTTCTCCAGGTTAAAAAAAAAAAAAAAAAAAAAATATCGAAGTGACTTATTTTTGATGGAGTAATTGAACTACGGTCACAGTAGTTCAATCATCAGCGTCTCCTTACCAGCAGCTGAAATCTGGATTGCAGAAAGGGTTTGGATTGCCATGGTGTGCAACAGCTCTGCTCACGGATCTGTATTTCTCTTTCTAACGCTCCTTAAATTTTAAAACGTGAACTTCTGAAGATCCAGCGTATTTCCCACATTCAGCTTCCCCGGGGGTGCACTGGACACCCAGCACGCTCTGTGCTCAGCTCCCCTTTCGCGTGCCTGTCTCAGAGCGCCCCGGCTGCACGCAGGTTCACAGGGCTTTTATCAGACTACAGATTTACTCCTCTCTCTTGAAAAAGAGATCATCAGCCAAATGCCACACCGAAAAAAACCCCAACAGCTGCGGTAAAGGCACAATATGTTTGCGTTTGCACCGGAGCTGTAGGTAGGAGTCCTAAACATTGTCACAATATAAACAATCACAGTTGCATGGAAAAGCCAAGACTTACCCATTGACTTTAGGAAATAAAACATACCTCTTTATTTACAGACACAAAAACTAACACCACTGCTATATACTACCATCAAGCCAGTATCCGACAAATATTGTACAAAACTTCAGATACCAAAAATAAAATAGAAGATGGAAGAAAACAAACCAAGGGCATATACACTGTACAGAGAAGTTTTAACAGAAACGAAGGCTGGAGCCTGTGGCAAATCACCTGCTTTAAAACAATCTAAAGAACCACTGCCTGCGCATCTGGTAAAGCTGGTGGGGTCAGCCACACCACTCACGGGTGGATTTGACGTACCAGTGTTCCAGGAAAGACGTGAGTCATCCCACAAGCAGAAAGAACAAAGAAAACTAACTCTGCACGCAGGGGAATGAATTTCATTAAACGAAGCAGGCCGCTGTGCTAAAGGCGGAAATGAAAATACCATTTTAAAAAACCTTCTGATTTAAAACGCCTCCTCTCTTCCCGTGCCTGTGTCTCGTGCAACTACTGCATCCTTCCGACTGCAAATTAATCGATCCCTTTATGACTCCTCCTCTTGGTTTTCAGTGTCTGCAAGATGCTTTGAAAATTTACATCCATAGTGATAAGCTCAATAATTACATCTGGGGAGGAACTGAAAGTAATTGCACAGGAACTATAAAAGTCTATAAACCAAGGGGCATTAGGAATGAAAACTTTCTTCCAACAGGCGGTTGGTCTAGTACAGAGAGGTATCAGGCTGCAGGTACCGGACAGAGGAAGGGTCTCTTCCCGTTCCCACGAGGGAAATATCACAACTGTCTTTAAGGAATAAAAGGTTAAAGCCTGTCTGGGAACGAGCTGTTCCGTTCTTGAACTAGAAGTGGGGCGGGGCAGGGGGACACGACCTGAAAAACTACTGCTTCAGTTTGGAGAAATATTGCTTTTGTTTTTTCCTCTAACTGCCAGTACTGACCAGTTAAGGAGGAAACCAATTATTTCTGGGAGGGCACCTCACAGGAAAGAGACAAAATATAAACACTTGCAAGGGCAGAAAGAAACTGCCAACGCAGCTTCTCATATCACAGGCTAGAAGAAAGCACATAAACTGAGTAATTTATCTAGAGCTACTTTCCCTCGTTCCTTCTCCCATAAGCAGAGTCATCCTTCACGTCTAAAATATTCACAATATGAAGGTTCGTTCTTCGCAGACATCAGAGGGCGTCTCGATTCTTCACGTTAGGTCTCCATCCACATGAGATGAAATCAAACCTGGCACACAATCAGCAGCAGCGTTTCACCAAGCATGTCAGCACAGAAGCCACCACGCTGAGCTAACAGAGAAGCTGGCAAGGCAACGCAGCTGGCACAGAAGGACTTACAACTCACCGAAGTGAAAATTAACAGCAAAGAAAGGGAAGTTTGAAGTTTGCGGGATACGCAGTCGTGTGGCATCAGGAATAAAAATACACATTTTGGGTCTTCTTCATTCCAGGAAGAACAACAACAACAACAAAAATAAATTTAAACGACAACGGCTGATAAGCTCTGGAGTGGCAGCGCGTGGGGTACCAGCTCGCTTCAGAAACAGTTCTGTGTGTCAACACAAAGGCAGTCCCGTCAGTCGCTCTGCAAATCGCATGACCTGAGAGTCAGCATCTTACACTGTCCGATGAAGAGGCAGTTAAGGAGGAAGGAAGGCCGTTTCCTCTTCCATATTCCTTTCTTACAAAAGTCACTCCCTGAATCCACGAACAATCAGTTTGCTGTATTAGTCAGTCCGCTCTGACTGAGCATTTCATCTGTTTTCCACATTACGGTGCCAACATAGGAAAGAATACAGGAAGATAAAGAAGAGTGTCTTCATAACAATTCTGAGATTGCACCACCTGCTAAAGAGATCAAAGACAAGTGAAAAATAAGTAACCAGACTCCAACAGATGTTACCAGAAACCAGAGACCACCAACTATGGTAGCGCTTCCAGAAAAAAAATGAAAGAGAACAAGGTTTTCTAGGTAAAGCTATTCTTTTCAGAATGAGGTAACATTCCACAAGATACCATCTATGACAAATTAAGACCGCCAGTATTTCTGCATTTGTATTTGAGACCACATGCACAGGCATGGACAAGGTGACCAAGGAACTCTGAGCTTTTTCTCCACAAAGCTGCAAGCAAACTTACCTGGCGTAAAAGTTTTCAATCCCAAACTCTCAGAACAAAAGCACAACTGAAAACAAGTTCCACCTAAGTTTGGGTTAACCCAGATCGCCAACAGATTTTATTCTAAAACTATAAAACGGATTGAGCTTCTCAGTTTGTTTATACCGAAACCTGGTGTTGACATAGGAGCTTTAAGAATAAGAGATTTACTGCCAGACTGCACAGCACAGTGACACAGACACACCTGCACCAGGCTCCAAGTCCCGGCCATGCAGCTCCCAGAAAGACCTGGTATTGCAGCAGATCAGCAAACAGTTTCCACAGGAGAAATGCTTGTGATGTGACTGTTGCAGCGACCGGTTAGTTACTTCAGAAAGCAACGGCACGAGGAACCAGCAGAACTAACAGCTTCGTGCACGAGAGACAGGACAGGCCGCCTGGCTCCAGGATCGCAGGCAGGCGGCTGCTTGAATTTGGAAGCGTGTATTTGCAGGTGGTGCAACACCGGCAACCCCAAGGAAAAGCTGGCTGCCCAAAACAGGAATCGTAAGCACAAGCCGCAAAGAGAACAAGGGAAGACAGGCAGGAATGTCACGGCCTAAAAAACTGCTGTGAGTTTGGAAAGATCCAAGCGACAGTTTCTTTCAGTGGACAGTCTGTTCTGCTCCTACCAGGACTCACGCAGACACTTCCAACACTGACTACTCAGATCTACTGCATGGATCTACTAGATCCTCTTAAGGCAACACTAGTGTAGAAGGAAGCAGCTCCTAAGGAGACAAAAGTCCATCGTAGCAATATCATCTGCCTATGTCTCAGTCAAGCTAAAGAACACCTTAAAGTGCTTGCGAGCGACAAAGACTAAAAGTACACTTCAGAAAACTCTACTGTTCCAGTAGATGGGCAGAGTAAGCAGGGAATTGGAGTCTAAACCCATTTGTTCACAAGAAAAGGAAATTCCCATTTTACAGTGGACATTTTTGACCATTTACAGTGTCCAAAACCCAAAGCTGACTGTACTGGCATGGGTATGAACACCCCAAGCCCAGCAGCAGTAAAATTCCACTGTTGCCCTTTACAGCAAGGCAGACTGTATCATAACAACTGCATGGGAGCACCACGAGCAAAACTCTACCCAAATACAGCTTTGCAAGGATGTGTAAAAAAAAAAAAAACCAACAAGAAAAGAGTGTGTCTGGAACGTTGCTTCATTTGCAACATGTTAAAGGCAACGGGAGCAGAGTCTTCCCAGCTCTCAGAACAGACCAACGCAACAGAGATCACAAGCTGCAAGAAGAAAGTACATTGGGATCTGTCCACAAATGTAGATCAAGCAAATTAGTAGAACAAGTTGATAACAGTTACATAAGCAAACCCTGAAAAAGTTGAACAGAAATACTTGCTATTGAAACTACTTCTCTGAAACCGGACTGCTTATAGAGTGGGAAAGTCCAAACATCCAGCACTGGTTTTTTGAAGCAAACGATGACAGGAATGTGTTTTGGAAGCCACATTAAGTTCCCAGTGCACGATCCTTTCTCATTTATATCCATTTGCGTACGGTCATGTTAATTAGCAGCGTGAGAAAAGAAAGCAATCAACAGGCCGGCTGATTTGGTCTTCAAACCAGTCTGGTCCACCCAGCGTGGTACAACAGAGCTGCCAGGATGTGTAACAGATGCCAGCAAAGACACCCGAGGATCCACACAATCCAGGTGATTCCTTACCATCATACTTTAAAACACCCTGGATGCCCCTCGATGACTTGAGAAGTCAAGAGAGAAACACCCTGTCTGGTAAATCTGACACCAGAAGCTAACCAGTACCTCCCAGGCTACAAAGAAGGTCTCAGTATATTCTCAACTATCTGTTTAATTTCTGGATTTCGCAAGGTGCGGTGTGAAAGGATTAAATGGAAGCCCAGAAAACATCCACGATGTTTTTCCACGTACAGACTAAGTTTCTTTTATCCCGTTACCTTCTTCTGCAAACAGCAATCACCAGTACTAGTACAAGCCACGTAACAGGAGCTGAGCAGGAAGGATAGTGAGCAAGGTGGGCAGCGCAGGACCAGCAGCGAGGGAAGGAAGGTGGGGGGAAAAGAACATCACTTCTGTACGGTCTAAAAACCACAGCAGCAGCTGCTGAGTTCAAGGAAACGCAAAATTTGCTGTATCAGTTACATTTGTCTCTGAAATCATTTCTGTATCAACCCCGAGCTCTCCATTACAATCTAAAAAAAAAAAAAATATGGAGTCCACATCACCTAATCCAAACTGGTGCTTTCTTTATGGCAGGTGAATGAACTTTTCCCACTTGCCAACTAAGAAGCTGAAGTAGCAAATGAGACGGATGGGAAACGTTTATTCTCTCTGGGCTAAGTCTGGGCCCCAACAAGGGTGACTGCAACAATCCTGGTTTAGTACAAAACCAACAAGAAACCAACAAAAAAAAAAAAAAGAAAAAGGAGAAAAGTCCACCAAAACCTATCTGCATTTCCAGCAACTGTACTTCCTGGAATTTAACTGAGGCTGCTGTATAGCGAGGAATAGAAAATTCAGCTCCTGAATTTTATCTCAGCATTTGTTTACCAAACAGACCATTATCCGTGCTCCATTTCCTAGTTCTGCTCACAGAACTTCTCTGTTCTTTTTCACTCTGCCTAGTATGGATGGCACAAAACAACTTCAGAATCCTTCACTATTTAAATTTTCCCCCCTCAAAATCACCCCCCCCCAAACCCAAACTATTAGTTTGTGTACAAATTGGTAGGAGCTACAAAAGATTTTTTTCTTTTTGCTTTTGAAATAGGGCTCAATCTCTATTAAAAGCCCTACGTGCCCTTTATCGGCAACAACACAGGCACGGAGATCAGTTTTATGGCAAATAACGAAAGCACTTCCACTTAAAAAAATACAAAATTTTGCCTATCCTTGACAGCAGCTAAACATTTAGTGCGCAAGGGCCATCTGTGAAGATAAAATGCTATGACTACATTAAGTCAGGGTCTGTACAAAGCAAGGCCACCAAGCAAGCCAACGACGCTCACGCTGGGTTCCTTACCTGTCAAAGGCTGTCCCAGCTCCGCCTGCACTTTACCCTTCGCTGCTCCTTCCAGAGGTAAAGCACCTCTGTCCCCTTTGTAGAGTTTCGGTTTAAATGGAGAATCTTTGTCTTTACCTTTTGATCCTTTAGGCCTGCCTGCTTGCTTCTTCTTGGATTTACCATCTCCCTTCACACCCAGCAGCGGATGGACTTCTGCGGAGAGACAACGTGTTACCGAAGGGGATTATCCCTGAAGATGCTTCTATCAGCACACGCAGCCCCTGGTGTCAGATACGAACAGCACCAAGAATTACAGTTTCAGGAACCTTTACTCATTCCTAGCGTGCAAAATGCCAGCAACCTTGCAGGGTTGGTGGCTGCTAATAACTTGTAAAAAGTGACTTCAAAGGAAGGAGAAAATTAAGTGACCTTCTGAACTTCTGGCCTTCAGACAGAGCTAAAAGCCACCTCAGATGCAGAACAGACACTGAACCAATGAGAGCTCCTACACACCATCGTTAGGTACTCCTTGGAGCTCGATGTTGGTGGTTTTGGGCTTCTTCTTTGGTGCCTGAGGACCATCAGAGGAGGACTGCCTCTTCTTCTCGGAACCTATTCCCTCATCAGTTAAAGAACTCTGAACCGCATCTGGTGGAGGTCCATAGGGGTTTTCTTCTGGATCTTCGACTTCAGGAGCAATAGGTAAGTAGAGCAGAGCTTTGGAGTCCTCCAGTTCTTCATCGCTGTGAAGGAAAAAAAAAAAAAAAAATTTGCATTCATTTAAAACTAGAGGTTTATACAGGCAGTGTTATACAGGGGATCTTAGTGGTTCGTTTTGTATTCATACTTTAAAGAAAATATTGTTTCACCTGCTACAGAAGGCAGCAATGGGATCCACACTAGTTACATCCACTTCTTCATCCTCTGCAGCATCAGCACCTGAGAACCAGGGGGAAAAAAAAGGAAATTAAATATAGTGAGGAAAAGACCAAATTACTTCAAAAGAATGGGACTGACTGTGCTTAAATATCTAAGCATGCAGAAATGAGAATTAAAGCAGAGAACAAACCTAAAGTATTTCCTCTTAAATCCACCAGGTTTTTATTTTATTTTTCTATGTTCTAAACCAGACCTATTGTTATAAACCACCAGCAATAAAGCTAGATAAAAGATTTTAAATCTTCTAAATGTGTCTTCACTGAACTCATTCTAAATTTGATGAAGTTTATTTTAATACTTTAATTCCCACAAGCCAACATTACACTTGAATATCAGAAACTACTAACCAGCAGTTAATCTAAATACGAGAAGTGCTGCAAAGCGTGGTAATGAGCTCTGCGGTACGCTGGGAACAAGCCTCGCTCCCGGCCACGGTTTAACCGAACGCAGTTTTCTGGCACCCCCAAGTGGCCGCGCTGCGCTGCTGTTGAGTCAAACAGCCCCGCTGCTGGCGAGAGAAGCCCGTACAACGGCTGGCGTCTATTTGCTACTGCTCCTGCCTACGCAGATTTTGGGGAGGGGGAGGCGTTTCCGAAAAAAACTTTCCCCATCAACTGGCAGGAACCATACTGATGGTGTTAGTTCGTACGTCTTCATCTACCCACCCCTGTTTTGTCATTTAACACCCACGTACAGTACCGCGATCCGGAGTTTTTTAATTTTACTAGGGTCGTTTAGTCAGACTACAAACCATTTGCCACACAGAAGCGCAGCTGACGCAGTACCTGTCTGTTCCGGTTCACTCTTATCTTCATCTTCAATGTCAAACTCTGACTCTCTCTCTTCATATTCTACATTTTCATCCAGCTCTTTGAAGTCAGGTGCAAAGGCACTCCAGTTTTCCTAAAGCACAAATTCAAAACCCTTTTTACCTTACGCAAAGGAACAGCAGCTGTAGTGAGGACTGGGGCAATTACAGTCTCATTCAGCACTAAAATCTCCCAAGCCACACACAAGATCAGAAAAAAACCCCAAACACCAAAATCAAGCCTCATGTAGGCCCAGCGTCACACAGCAAATCAGGAACTGCACAAGTCAGCTCCTACTGAAGATAAAACATCGCAATATTCCTTAAATATTGCAGTATAGATCGTAAAGCAAAGCTGTATGTTCACGTGTAACCACTTCAGTTTTGGCTCCCTCACTCAGATCTCCTGTATTTAAACCCCACATTCAGAAGGACACCAATGCCACGTGAAATGTCCCTGTGACGACATTTAAGACTTAATGCAAAGCTTAACTAGCTCAGCAACTGCAGCATGGGTACCCTCCTCACATTCAACAAGATGGCAAACACACGTCAAGTTCGGCAGGTGAACCCAAAACGCTGGTTGAGTGGGGATTTAATGAAGGATTTCAACACGCAAGCACGCGGCGTTACTAGGATGGAGACCACTGGGGAATCCTCTTAAGGGAACGATCCAAAACACTTACCACTTGATTCTGAGCCCATATTGACACGACCCCACTCGAAATAGAAGCTATGATCGGTCGGACAGGATGCCACTAGTTATTTGAAAGAGAAAAGAGAAGGAGCTTAATTGGTAAATGGAATTGCAAAAGCTTAGTTTTCAAAATAAGAGGAAACGCACTAATAGCGGACAGTTTTCTTACTGCTACATCCAAGAGCAGCTCTCCTCTGGTCCCGTGGAGGATCTTCACTAGGTTCCCAATACTCTTCTCCCAGATGTACAGGGCGTGCTGGCGTGCTGAACCCGCCACTATATATTCGCCGTCGCCGGAGAAACAGCACTTCTTCCACGGCGTCCTGCGAGCACAGAGAGCGTCACCAGTCCAACAGTTAAACAGCAGCACAGCACGGAGGATGGAGGAGCGGCCTCGTTCTTCAGACTGAGATCTTACGTACTCGCATCCACAAATAATATTTAAACTTCAACCCAAATCGTGGAGGCAGGTTTCAAAGGACAACATCTGTCCTTTAACTACGATGCTGAGCTGCCCTTCACCCAGAGGCTCCCGTGAGCGCGGAGCACACGCCCTTTCCCGCGAGGCCGACCGGCCGTCCTGCTGCCTCTCACCTGTTCACTAAATCCTGCAGCTTCTGCATCGGTTCGGGCTCCCCATCTCGCCCACACGTCAGGATTTCACGGCCGTCGTACACCCGGATGATCCGGTCAGCTGTGTTTATCAAGAAGCAGCTGCAGGAAGGAGGGCACAGAACAGGCAGCGCATTAAAAGACTAAGAAAACAAAACAAATCAGGACGGGCTCCATGAAGGAATTGGGGGGGTTCAAGACCTTGTACGCTCTGTGAATGTACCCTATCGTTTTCAACCCGTCTTTAAAGATACCACTTGACAGACGAAGGGACTCACCTTCCTTTCCGAGCAAACTCAATGGACTTGATAGCTGTGGTGTTGCTGGTTCCAGTTGTCACTCGGAAGGAAGCAACGAGATCCTGAGTGTCTGTTTTTAAGACCAAGATCTGAAGACGAAGGAGACAGAAGGCAGTCAGCGTCTTCACTGCACCTCATTCCCCTTTGGGTACCTTTCACAACAGCTACTAGCCCTGACAACAGAAGCCTCAGCAACCCACACGGGAGTAGCTGGGATTCTGCAACTGTAGCTCGACTACAGTTTCTGTGACAGTTCCGAGACATAAACGTCGGTTTATTTACACTGGAAAAAGATCCAACAAATATGGCCAAAGACAACAGCCACACAAAGACCTAACTCAGACAAAGATTATCGTCCAGAGATCTTCGAAGACCAAGCGTGATGCTCTATCCAGGAGATCACGCCAACGCAACAGCAGTTATTCAAGAGAAGCCTTATCCGTGGATCAAAGCTAAGAACACAGCCCAGAAGCGTTCAGCCTCCTGACAAAGACAGGAAGCAAACTAAGCTACTGCACCCAGCGCCGCCTGCGAAAGCCTCACCTTCCCCTTGGCGTTGCCCGTGTAAATGTATTCCCCTCGCCTGTCAAAGGAGGCCACAACGTTGAGATCGGAATCGTCATCCACAGGCAGGACAACGTGTTTGGAGTCCGACAGCGTCAGCATCACTGGCGCCGACTTCATGGGACAAACCAAAACTCTGTTTCTGCGAAGCAGAGAAAGAAGAGTTGGTAGTTTCTGCTCTGGACAAGAATTCCCAGATTTAAAACCAGAAAAAAATCTCAATCTATATCAAGAAATATAGAATATCGCTGTATTTTTATTATCTTATTTCATCTTCGTTATTTTAATCGTAAAATGACATCAACCTGGTGCCTACTTTCATTTCCTTGCTTTCCCTGAAAGCTCCTCCAAGTTTATTCAGCAACTTGTAAACGCAACGAGACATTTCCATACACATTCCCAAGAGTCATCCCCTTGTTTACTTTCCTCCCATCCAGATATTTTCATAACAAAAAGAGCCACAACAAATCCAGTTAGGGCCCTGATCACAACGTGATACACCAAAATCACCCATTAGAGTTGGAAAAATCACTTTGCACACTGCAGTAAAAACATCTGAACAATCATTAGTTCTACCAAAACGAGAGCATTCAACCCTTTTTTTTTTTCCACAGGACTTACTGGTCTCGAGGGTGGTACTGAACTTTCAAGATAGGCGAAGGAAACCGAAACCTCTGGTCGCAGTCTCCGGAGAGCACATCCCACTGCGACACGATGTTATCGGTCGAAGCACTCACCAGCTTGTGACCGTCTCGACTCCAGCTGCAGTAACGAGAGGCAGGTCAAGGAAGAGCTACTCCTTAAACGCATAAAACACCCACCCACAGCTTAAAACTATCAAGCTCAGCTATAAATCTGTTTGTGTGAAAGTTAACCTAACACCTAAAAACTTCACAGGCATAATGCACGTCCAAACTCTCTTAAAGGAACCCCGAGCACCCCGCAACGGGCTGGCATTTCAGCAACCAGGCGTCAGGAGCTGTCAGGCTACCGGCACGCCTGACGCTCAGCAAACACAGGCACGGCCAAACTCTCACAAAAACGAGATCAGCCTTTCACCCCTGGTGGATAAACTACGAGTTCAACTACGCCTAACCACTGAATGCAGCCGTTTTGAGGAAAACCGAGCCCCTTCTCACCATAACGAGCAGACAGGGTGGATGTGAGCGCTGATGATTTTGGCGATGCCCCTGGTCAGGAAGTCCCAGATGACGATGCGCCCGTCGTTGCAGCCCACGGCGAGCAGCGTGCCCCAGCGGTTGAAGGTGCAGGTCAGGGCCATGCTGATGCAGTCCAGCGTGCCATCGGCCTCCTGCGGGGAGAGGGCACCGGAGGGGGCGGTCAGGCCGCCGCCGCCCCCGCCGCCCCGCCCGGCCGCCGAGCCGCTCGCAGCAGCCGGCGGGACGGGGGCAGCCCCGCGGGGCGGGGAGGGCGTTTTACCTCGGGGTAGTTCTGGCCGAAGGACTCTGCAACGAAACGCAAAGACAGCGCTTGAGTCAGACGCGCCCGCCGCCGCCGCCGCCGCCCCCGCGGCCCGCTCCGCCTGCCCGCGCTGCGCCGCTCCCCACCGGCGGGGCGGCGGCGGCTCCACACCCGCCTACGGACGGCTCCCGGCCCGGCCCGGCGCCCCCCGGCCCCCGCGCCCCGGACCCACCGAGCAGCTCCAGGTTCATCGCGGCCGCCGTCCCGCTCCCTCCGTCCCCGTCGCCGAAGGACCCCGCTGGGGGCCTACGCTGCGCCTCCCCGCCGTTCGCCTGACGAATCCCCGCTCCTCTTCTCCCGCAGCCCCGCGGCCCGCCGGCACCTCACAGCCCGGCTTGAGTTTACTGGCGGCCGCCAGGCCCAGCGCCGCCCTCTCCCCGTGCAGCGGCGGCGCTCGGGAGCGCGGCGGGGCTCAGGCAGCGCGGCGGGCAGCCCGGCGCCTGCGCGCGGAAGGTACCGGGCGGGCCCCGCGGCCGCACGCCCAAGGTTCCGGGGGACGGAGGGTTCCGGGCGGACCCAGCGGCCGCACTCCCGAGGTTCCGGGGGGCGGCGGGCGGCGCTCCGGGAGCGGCGGGAGAAGCCCCGGGGGCGGCGGGAGCGGCCGTTCCCAGCAGCTTTATCGTGCGGCGCCCGGTAGGCGAAGGCTGAGCTCGCGGTCGCGTCTCTTACAACGGGGGGGGGGGGGGGGGGGGGGGGGGCGGGATTTAGTACCGCGCGGGTCGGATACAAAAAACAACAATAATAATAAAATACAACGGTTGAGCTCGGTCGTTCCGGTTGTTGCACAGTCTCGTACGCGCCCGGTACGCTCGTTACAGTTTCCTATAGCGCCGTCACCCCCCGGGCCCGGCCCCGCTCCCCCCAGCCAAGCACACGGAGCCGCTGCCAGAACATTTAGTGCGATTTTATTTGTGAGCCCCGAGGGAGACCAAGGGCCGCTTTCTCCTCAACAGGACAGCTCTGCTTTAGGAAGAACAACAACAAAAAGAAGAGTTACTTGTGTAACTGAAGCTAAAGCGAGCAGGGCCAGGGAGGGCGGGGGGGCTGCGCTCCCCGTCCCCAAATACTGCGCCGGTGCAGTGCCATCTCCCAGGGGTGGCTGCTTTTCCATTCCTAGGCAAGGCATTTAATCTAAGTAATAATCCTCTGAGTTACAGCAAGGATCTGGTGCTTCAAGACACCCGGTAAGTGCCCTGCAGACTTCTGCTCCAGCAGCAAGACACTGCTGGTGTGCTGAAGCCCTCCAGAATCCCTCATCCTGGATGGTGTGAGTGCATTTTCCCCCAGCTCATCCCACTAAGTGCAGTGTGAAGGAAAGGCTTCAAACTGGGCTGAGAAGGGTGAAGTGCAGAGCGAGTTTCTGGCCCCTCTGAGGCTGTACTTGAACCTTGTAAGGAGCTCACAACTCTCCTTCTGCAACACGTGAACCTCACACCAGTGACCTTCATAAACAAAGCTTTTGTTTCCAAATCATTTTAGGCCTGATCGCCCCTTTAGGCTCCCAGGAAGGCAGAGGGGAGGTTTATTCCTCCCTGTCCACAAAAGTCAGCCTCAGCCTCCAGGATTTAGCTTTTTTTCAGTGGCAATGATCACCCAGCTGGAACAGCACACGGTGGTTTGTGTCTGTCTGAAGCCAGCCCGCTGTCTGGTTCCTTATAGTACATTGTACAACGCACAAGTTCCACATACCCTTTCACAACAGAACATTAAAACATACTGTAACGAACACCTTCAGGAGATTGAGGCAATAAAGGTGGCCTTATGTGGGGGGAAGAGGACCTGCTCAGCTCAGGCTCACTGTGCCAGCCTCGGAGGTGTTTGAGTTCGGTGCCACTTTTAATTTACAGTCTGTGGAATCTTTTAGTGAAGTAATTATTCACCTCATTTTCCTTGCTCTAATGGGGTGGGGGGATGGTGGTGGGGAGAACACTAGTTTTTAAGATAAACAGGGTATGTGAAAATCTCTCAAAACAAGTTCAGTCAGGCAGACTTTATACCCAACAGGGAAAAAAACTGCAGAGAAGTAGTTGTACCGAGTTTGGGAAACCCCACAGATCTACAACGCCACACATGCAAACAGACAAACCCAATGGAACCAAGACATCAAGGCAGCTACAACCAACAATAAAAAGGCATCAGGTAAGTGTCTGGAGATGGCTACACAGGAAAAGCTATACAAGACATTTCTGGAATTGCATATACAGAGATTTAAGTTTTATTCATACATTTATTATTTACACGAGATACCTCTAATTGCCAGAGACTGACCTGGACTCTCCTAGTTTTAAATAAGGTTCCTAACCACCACGCACAGTCGAACAGAGTTAATACTGTTAGTGTCACTGGTGGCATGAGTGTGCACCAAGGCAGCCAAACGCCCAACGATTCTACTTCGGAAAAGTATCGTTCTGCCGCGCACGTGGGTCTGGGTGGCTGCACTTCCAGCCCGAGGGGCTGGCGAGGCTGTACCTGCATGGAGCCGGCCGCTGACGCCCTCACAGACCAGAAAAATGCCCACACGTGCAGGTAAGTAAAAAAAAGTCCTTTTTATATATATATAAAAAAGCGCATTAACTCTGTTTATTGCACAAAGAAAGGAAGATTTAAACTACACTAATACTGCAGGGTTATGTATCCCTTTCCTTTGTTCAAGCTGTTTAACAGGCAGACGACTGGTTGTAATTTTGCTGTCTACTAGCCAATAAATCCCAGCGACAAGGTGCAGTAATTCCACATGCCTACACTACTCGGGAGGCGGCATGCCAGCCTTCCTGGGAACCAAAGCCGTGGCCTGCCTGTCCTCTGCGGCTGGGAGGAACAGTAAACCCAGGGAGAACTTGCCAGCTCAGCATTTCCTCATGGAGTAACCAAGGTGCGTTTCCTACTTCAGCCTCCAGCCGGTAAGTATGCCTCGCTGAGATCAACCAGAATTGCAGAAGGCAAGGGGCAAGCACGTTCTGTTCAGAAGCAGCCCTCTCGAGAAGGGCAGCAGGACCACCCCAGCCCACACCTTCCTTGCGAAGGATTCCCCTTCCCCCCCCCCCTTTTTTTTACTCTTAATACAGCCACATTAGAGATCCCAGAGTGAAACCATCGGATGAACGGACACAGCCACAGCACACAGCTACTGAAGAAGAAGGACCAGTTTTCCCTCAAATATGCTGTCCCCAAGCATGTGACTTTAAAAAAAGCTGAAGAAACCTTATTTTTAAAAAATACCTGTCACACGTGGCACAATTTAAAACTGTCTTTGAGTTACAACTAATTCAAAACCCGAATTTAATTAAAATGAATTGGCATTTTCCCCATGGAGAGTCATTAGTTGTAATGACTTACAATACATAACCTCTGAGCAGTCTTCCATTTTGCCAGAAGACTGTAAAAGAAAGGTCAGGTTTCTTCAGACATTCAAATAACTATTATGAAGCAAAATTACCAGAAAAGGAGCTTGTTTACAGAAGGAAGAGGTGAAGGGTACATAAGAGATAAATAGCTTATAACTTGGGGTATTTGCACTGCAGTGGAACAGTAGATAAACCCCCTTAGGTAAAACATGGAAGCTTTGCTCCTGTCAATGTAAACATTTTGAGTGTTGCGAGAAGCGAATGCAGAGAGATGCTCTGGGCTCCTGAACGCTTTCCAGCCTAGAGCCTCTGCCTTCTCCTTCCGCTCCAACCACGCTGTACTCTTGTGCCAACCAGTAAGTGATTGGGATAGTTACGTGTGGACCATCAGGTAATGGGAAGAGTTTTTACTTCACTGAGTAAACACGATCATGATCGACTCCTGGCAACACAGACGCTACCCGAAACACACAAGATGCTTTTCGTTGATGGGTGTTTGTGTGGGCTTGGCAAAAATCCCTTGGAGTTCAAGGGTGTGGATTTTCTATCTTGTTTGCACAACTCCCTAATAAAAGCTGCAGCAGGGTAGCTAGCATCAATGGGTGTACTGGGGGAGACTTCTCTGGCCGCTATTCGAGATGGAACAACCCCCGAGGCCTCACCTCTCTGAGCAATCTGGTTGCTATGACCTGTCCCACTCATGTTAGCCACAAAGAGCTACGTCTGAAGAAGCCAGCTGCAGAGTTAGGGGTTCAGAATGCTCCCACCATTAAAAATTCTTCTGTGCTGCCTTTTCAAGTAGAGTCATCCAACCCTTTGTTTGGGTGCTCCGAGCTCGACTTGCAGAGCCTGTCCATGATCCCCTGCAGCATAGGTTGAACGATCCCCAAGAGAGGGCGCTGGGACGAGTCTCCATCCCAGCAGGCTTCCATCAGCTGCCAGCATTCCTCATCAAACACCGGAAGGCGCTCCGGGCGAACTCCTGGGAAATGGAGAGGGACGTGGTTACCACCAGTACCCCTCAGGGCTGAGAGCAGCTCTGTCTGATGGTCGTTGCTGTGGTGCAGGCTCCAGAGGCCGAAGTGGACTGTCTGGGGTCTCCTGCTCTCGATAAGGGCTGACATTCCAGCAATGCTGCCGAGACCTCCGTGGGAGCATTGCTGGAGCCGCTCAGGAGATCACGCACCCTTCCAGAGGATGGCCAACACGTTTAGTTTCACTGGAGCCTCCTCTTTGCAACTATTTGGGAGCAAAATTAATACCATCCCCCGTAAGAAAACAAGTGTGTCCCCCCCAGCTGCTCATAATGGTGCCTTTGGGAGCAAGGTCACCAGGAGAACAAGCAGCAAGTGCAGCCGTCTGACCACATACAAGACTCCCTCATCTGAGTTAATCTTTTTCACATGAGAAGGGGAGAGATTATAAGGACAGGAACTAAGGACACAAACTAGTAAAGCATTCTGGTGCCATGACACAGCATGGAGGACCAAGCTACCACAAAACACAGTACTACGCTAAACCTACACAGGGTAGGGGTCTCTTTTTGGGGAACAACTCTCACTGTGTGTTTTACTGAGCATCCCGCTTCCTCAGCATGCTGCACGCTGAGCATTCGAATGTTCAGATCACTACAGCCTCCAGAAATTGCAAGGGATTAAACATTCTTTAGGGGATCATGCCTGGCTGGTTCTGAGGTCTGGTTTACATCAGAAGTGTTGTACTACTTTGCATGGTTTAAGCCGTGTGCTGGCACAGTTCCTGTGACACTATGGCATAGAGGGGGTTAACTGAAAGCCTTTTATCCCTGCTAATTTTAGTTAGACTTTCAGTAGAATAGGTCCAAGTTTAACTTAGATATGTGCTACTCTTTAGTCAATGAAGCAGAAGCAATACAACTTGTATTTTTACCTTTCAGTTACAAGGGGACAAAACCAGATTTCCTCATCTCCTCTCAAATTTTACTCAAGCCTGAAAGTATCAACCCACAGAGTTCAAATAAGCCATTTATACCTTTTCTAACATTGTTCCAAAGGTGATCTTTGCTTGCACATCTCTCAAAAGCCTCTGGTAACTTCACATGTCCCGAACAAATGTACCAAAACAGAATGCCAAATGCGTAAACATCCACTGAGTTATCGTACTTTCCTGTGACAACAATACATTTGATCAGCAGGGCAAACATCATCATCATCGTCAGAAACTGAGCGGTCTGGGAACTAATTTCAGTGTTCTACTTCCTCAAATGAAACCCAAAACTTCATTGCCAGAAGGCAAGACTTGTGTGAAGCGTAGTAACGCATCAGCAGTCACCGCTGAAGATGGAGGGATAAAAGTTAAGACTTTCCAATTCTCAGAGGATTTATACGCTTAACCTGTACCAGCAGTTCCCAAGCTGAGGTTCATGGACCACTGCAGCTACGGGTGCTCAGGTGTACTTCAGATTTAAACCACCAACATTTGTAAGACTATCAGTTCTGCCTGGCTCTGCTGCTAGCCCAGGAGTCTGTCAGAGCCAACACCAGCCTCCCAGTCTGGCAATTACTCATTTCTAGCACGTTCACCCACTGAATAAGAGAAGACTGAGCACACTAAGTGCGTAAGGGCTAAGCCAATGCTCGCCTCTGTAAGGTCAAGGTCTAGCCTGCTAGTCATGAGGATTTCACTGCTATTATTCAGATGGTTCTCACTACTATTTGTCTAAATTAAACACAAATAAGCTCGCTTCAGTTTGACTGCAATCTTGTCAAAGCAGGGACAGCATCTCAGACCAAAAGGATTCTGGTAAGTACGGTACAGACCGCTAAGAGCTACTGCAAGATGCCTGCTCAGGAAAAAACCTTAGAGGGAGCATCTGCCAGAAGCACAAGGCATAGTGAATTTGAACACACTCCACAGGTTCGTAACAGCTTGGAGATTCCTGACAGGGGATCCTTTCTGAAGTATTTGCCTATGAAAGCCAAATATTTCCAGCTTCCTAATAACTAATAATTTAACTTTCCAATTGCAAAAGTACTAATCACTTCAGCAGAGCTTATGAATTCTCCTAAGTTCTCTTTCAAGTAAGCAAAGACTTAAGACTGACACTTAAAATACAGGAAAAAATACATAGCATGCATTGTAAGCAGGGAATCATCTGGTTTTTGTTTTTATTTTGTGTTTGTTGGTTTGTTTGGGTTTTTTTCTTAATATTATCTTTCCCTCATAAGCAGGTTGAGATATTAATTCAAAGGAATGGCCTCCGAAATTCAAACCAGAGCAGGACAGTAGTGGATTCAATCAACGAGCATACCTGTAAAGAGCTCAGGAGCCATATGAATGGGTGTGCCTACAATACTGCCAGACATCATGGCTTCTGGTTTGCAGAACCCCAAGTCAGTGATTTTGGCTCGATTCTTTTTGTCAAGCTGTAGAAGAATTCATACACAGGCAGCTAATAACCATACTTCTGGTTTAGTTCTGCTTCTTAATCTTAAGGTTTTAAACTCTGTTTACATTTGAAGGGTTGGGCATTCGTTCTTAAGTAAGCTTCTCCAATTACTTGGCTGCTCTTGGACATTTACCTCGTTAAGCTCAGGAACAAGACATGCCTTCACTTGTCTTCTACATAGAGGGTGTGGCTGGGATTTAATAGAACAGAGAACTGGAAGTCCCACTTGTAGCTCAAGCTCTCTACCTTCAAGAGAAGTCACTCTGCTGCTCCCTTTCCCCTAAGCTTTCTGTCTGAAAATGAGTTCGGGAAACCTCACTGCAAGGCTAGTTGCGGTGAAGACCACAAGTTAAAAGATCCTGTATGAAGAAAGCTATTGCTTCACTTAAATTATGCTTCTCCCTCCCACTAGAAGGACCTCATAAGACTTCAGATTAGCCAGATACAGAAGTTTTCCTTACCAAGACATTTTTAAGTTTGATATCCCGGTGCACCAGTCCCTGACTGTGAAGATAACGGATTCCTTCAACGACATCCAAGGCAATCTGCAATCGTGTTTCTAACTCTAGCCCAGCCTGGAGAATAAACACACACAGATTTCATTCCTCAAACGGGAGTTACTGTTGCTTACTCTTACTTGCCAAAAGCACTGAAACCTAAGCAATTCCAGATAAGTTTTTGCAGATTAATAGATATTTAGGTGTGGGTTTTTTTTTTTAAATGTCTACATAAAACCAAAGTATATTCACACAGACACACAGACTGCTGTTACCTTTAGTCCTGTATAGAGGTCTCTGTGCAACCGCTCCATTATCAGCAGGACGGCGATGCTGGAGCCCCCTCCATAGCCATAGTCTATCACAGAGCCATGCAGATGGACGAGCCGCTCGTGTGTCTGCAGAGACCTGCAGAAAGGTCAGCACAAAGGGGGTGGTTTTCACACCCTTCCCTCCACCTCAGGCCAAGCCTCACCTTGTGAAGGAGAGCTGCCCACTAGCTGCAGCTTTAGTGCAACAGCAAGATACAGCTTTACCATGTGCCATACAGTGAAAACTCACAGCACCCCACAGTTGTGAGGGCCATAACTACATACAGCCGTCTGATCCAATTAAACTCAAGACAGCCTATTAAAGGTTATAGTTCCAGAGAAATACCGTATTATTTCAGCTCTCTCTACTGCAGCACCTGCCTGCAGCAGTTTACTGAAAACGAGCTTGGTTTTCTGCAGTGTAGACCCATCATTTTCTTTTGTGAATTCAGAGAGGACAGATTGGGAAAGGAAGGATGATTCAACACCAAAAATCAGTGGAGAAGAACTGTTTGCTATCATGCTCTATTAATTCTAATTTGCTCTGCAACATCACAAGCCTTTGAACAGTGTAGACACCAGAGATGACGACAGGAAGGAGCATGTCTGCCTACCATCCTGTGCCTCTTACAGTTTTGCAGTGGCAATGGCAAACTGTCTGGCCTTTGATAGAAACAGCAGCCTAGCATGTCATGAGGTCAAGTCCCTGATTGCAGAGCAGAACTACAGCAAGCACGGTTCTGCCTGTGCAAACAGCATTTGTTCACCACAGCGAAGTTAAGGAGATCCATGTGGAATGAGAAAAGCACTTACGATACACACACCTCATATAGTGAAACTCAAGTGCAAGGTCATTCCAGTGCTTCTCATCTGGAGGAACAACAGATTTCAGCGCACATGGGAAATGCCCTCCCCAGCTGTCGCACAGGTACACCACGCCATACTGTCCTCGGCCCAGCTCACGGCCCAGCTTTGGCTTGCCTGTAAGGCACAACATCCATTTCATCAGACATTAAAATATGTTTATCTCCTCCCGCACACGATCAGGCTGGCAGCCCCGAGCTTTTCGCAGGCCAGCAGCTGCACAACTCGAGGTACTCGGTACGTGTCAGATGGAGGCTCACTGAGGTAGTTGAGCGAAAAGCAAAACACCCCTCCTACTCCTTTACACCCACTGACTGCTTCAGAAGGAGGGAGCAGAAGATAATACCAGGAACATCAAGCATAATGCTCACCATGTAACAGCACATCCTGGAGGGACCGGCTCTCCAGCGAGAGTCGTGCTAGCCGAGGAGCGTGATCCTTCCTCACCTTCAGCCACAGGTCTTCTGTTTTCTCCAGCCTGCCAGAATGGCCATCTTCTAACTGCAAAAGATACCACATACACACTGCAGTCCTGCCTGGACTGAAGCCCTAGCGTAACGAGGCTGAGGGTCCTCACACAACTGAGTAGAGATCCCACTTAAAGCACGCCCAGTTTAAAAACAGGACCTTGCATTACGGCACTCACTTCAGCTCTGCCACCTCTACTACAGAGCGGCAGCGTTAACTGCACGAGCTGCTCTTCTAGCTGTCTCCACAATTAAAAATCCTCTTTCCACAAGTGGCAAGGTACAAGGTGAGACCTTCTCAACAGCTCCACACACTCACCTGGCGCAGAGAAGCTGCAAAAGCCTCATGGGAACTGTTTAGCCTGGTCCGGAACTGGCTGCAAATGCTCTTGGCTAACTTGGATGCACTGAGGCTCTCGATAGCATCCTGAGCAACTTTCCTCTTCCAGTCACTGGTGATGGCGGGAGGGCTGACCCACGTAATCCGCTGGATTATCTAGCAAAACAGGAAACAGAATTAAGGCGCTAGCACAAAAAAAAAGCCCAGGGCCAGTCGATTCACTCAGACTGCTTCGATGCCTTGTAACAGCGCACAGCCATCTGCATGCGGAATCGAGCTCTTGCCTCACAGTAACTGCTAACAATTTAGAGGTATTGATCACAGTTTTGTTGTACACACACACTAAATAAGAGATCTGATTTTTCCGAATATCTGCTCAGTTCATTCCTGCAAGACAACCATCCTTTCATGTCCGACCAAGAACCTGCACAGCTAGACAGCCACCACTCGGAAAACCACACAGTTGTGGTGCAGCTCGTAGGCTGAAAGAACAGGCAGCAGAAGCAGCAGCTTCTGAGTCAAGAGACATATTCCTAAACAGGTGGAAGCTACAGCGAAGCAGCTTTTTGCTGGATGGACATGCTGTCAAGGTGCAGAAATCCTAGGTGTGGGTATGCACCACTTCCCTTAAATTGCTGGGTGCCTAAGATGCCCTGCCCCACCCTTTGTTAGAAGCCACAGAAATCCAGCTGCTGCACACCCAGGCTGGATCCTTCTCCTAGGGCTGGAGGAGGAATCTGAATGTTTGTTACCACTCTGTCTGCACTGCACCTATTTGGGAAAAAAATCGTATTCCTCTCACCCATCCATCCAAAGAATCTCAAGAGGGAGAAGGCAGTAAAGGTCAGTAACCTCAGCAGCTCAGAGCAGGGACTTCAGAAAGATGAATGCTTTAACAGACAAATTTAAAACAAAGACCTAAGGAAATCTCATCTGCTCTGGAGGGAGAAGAGTGAATTGACCTGAGTCAAGATACATTGCAAAACACACACACACCCCCCAACCCACAAGAAACTCCAAACCCAAATCAACAACCAGTTACTCAAAATACAAATAGCGAGAGTTTCAAAATGCTGATCATCACTTCACTGTTTCAGAACAGAAAGAAAACCCTAAAGAGATATTTGCTTTAAATTAAATACTAGCATCCCCAGGAATAAACGATACATATAACCTTAGAGCTGAGTGGGGAAGCAACAGCTTCCCAATGCATGTCCCCAGAGCCAAAATTTAGAGAGCAGCTGTGAGGATTCACATCATTTTTTGCTTCAAAACCTTCTCACTCTACAGTGACAGGTGCTAGAAATACATGATGAAGATGCCCATACCTGTTTGATCTGTTCCCACAGCATCCTGGTTACTGTTGAGCCAGAGTGGAAAGTGACTTCAACGTGATAGGCTGCATTTAGTATCTGGAAAGCAGGGGAAAGATGAAAGCATGGGAACTTTGTGAGCTATAGTCACTACAGAATTCGCTAGACTCCCTGAAAAATGGAAAAATGGACACTACATGGGATACTCCATGATTCACTTCATCCAATTCGTCTGTTGCATTAAGCTCATCGGTGTTTCAAGGCTGTGATCTGATCACTGTATACAGAATTAGGGAAGGTAAGTACTAGGCCTTAAAGTGACTGTTCCCCAGTTTTAGCACCTCTCAGTGACACCAGACCCACACAAACTCCAGAGCTGTGCTCCTCTAATTTCACTGAGCATCTCAGGCCCCTACCACCCTTGCTGGCTCAAGATAAAGACAATTATTAAGAATAGCGTAGACAGCCATTTAAGCCACCATACCTGTTTGAGATAATTGCTTGTGATGTGTACAGAAACATCCTTCTGCTTCTCCAAACTCCTCGTAGGATGTACTGAAACCTCCCAAGACTCCTCCAGGCTCTTCAGACATCTCTCCAGAGTCCCTACAAAGCTCTCTCGCAGATAGTCCACTGAACTAATTAACTTGTTGGCAACTGCTTGGTTTAATCGAGAAATAATCAGTTCCTGAATTTGCTTAATACAGCACTTTATGTCCTTGGAACTAACAGGTTCCCCATTCTCAGGAATGATGATATCTGCACAAAAGAAGAGGCATCATTTGTGTCCAACGTATAACTGTTGCAGCAATGGTTACTGGGAGCTGCTTTGAGTGTTTTGCAAAGGAGCTACAGCACAGCCCTGGTCCAGCCAGCTTCTGCTCCAAACGCTATTTTGCTCCTTCAGAGGTTCATTACTTTAGACCCAGATGACAAACTGAAGCCAACGGTGCTTCCAAGTCATACAAAAAATTCACGAGCCACAGCAGAACACATACCCTGACTGTTGCAAAGGATTAAATTCGTGCCCGTCTGCATGTCTAATGCGGCAACGCTGGTTTCACAGGAGGTCCCAAACCCCATCCTACGGATCTTGAGTAATTTGGTATACTCTGGGACAGAAAGTACTACAGCATTAGGGCAGCTCCAGGAATGCACACCTGGCTACTCCAGTTTCAGGGAAGCTAAAAAAATCACATCTGACCAAGGTGGAAAATACTCTGATGTTTGCTTCCATCCACTGGTGTTCACATTCACAGGATACTCCGCTCTAACCCCGATAGACTCTAAACAAGCATTCCGTAGCTACTACAGGTTTACGGTGGTACAGTGATGGTAAGTCGACTACCATCTCAAAAATCAAAGAGCAGAAGCACAAAGCTGTCTTTATCTAAAGAAACACGGATTGGGAAATTCTTCCAGGCCATGCTGCAACCCATAGGCACTGCTGGCTGTTGAATGTTATAAAGAAAGTGATAGAACAGCCACGCAGGTTACATGACATTTTTTTCCTGGTACCTTGAGGTTGATTACCACTTGGTATTTTTAAACAAACACTGAGCAATCACCGCTCACGTGCTGTAACCACCGCTCTGAGCAATACTACGTTACTATCAGGAGCTGCAGACCTTGTCTCTGGATTTTGGCCAACAACAGTCTAGCCTACTTAAAACAAATCCAGTGATCGACAGATGGCATTAGCTCCTCAAAATAACACCTTCCTTCTTTTAGGATATTACTGCAAATACTGAGCACCAACAAGATGCTACACTAAGTGACATTTGTTGTGCAAATAAACATCTACCATATTTAGTGCAGGTGTTTTATCTTGTGCTGCCCCTAAACACACTCCTGCACATACAGAATCCCTAACTCGGGCACTACAGCGCTCCAACTCTGTCAAGAGTAGGACAGACAGAATACAGGAATTATTACCTGTCCTGAGAACGGAGCAATAGCAGCCCTGAACAGGTACAATTAGCTATACTGTCAGCGTATGCTAGCTTGCTGGGGGGGGTTGCACCACGCAAATGGGTTGTGTTGCAACTAAAGCAAGCTCTTTATGAGGACTACATTTCGTACGGGCACTACAAAGCAAACATTTCAAGAAACAGGAAAGATCTTATCCATTTCCCACCTGCAGAAGCAGAAAGATCCAGATCCTAACCTGCAGGATTAAACACAAACCATCATTTCTCCTCTTCGTCCCAGGAGATAACACTCCACTTTGAAATTGGAAGTCAGTCAAGAAACAAAATTATCTAGAGCTCTGGCTTCTCTCATGCCTCAGAAGAGCACTCAATTCGCAAAAATAATTTTGTCTAAACCAATAGCCTAGAGTTATTTCTGAATTTACTTTAAATAGAAGAATTTTTCCCCACCAGCCCAGGGAACTGCATTTCCTTAGAACAGCAATGGCTGCCACGGGAAACCTCTGCTTAGCAAGCCGAGGAGAAAAGATCTGTGGAGAATCAAGCTACAAGTCTTCACTTTGATGTTTATGACAGACCATGTATTCCTGCAGACAAAATTTGGATAGCCTCTACCCTTCACAGTTTACACAGCATTCTGTATGCTTCCAGCTTGTGAGTTCCTGGAAGTTCTGGTACTAGAAGATATAGTGAGAATTCTCACATTTCCCAAAAAACACACACTAAATGCCAAGCGTAGGCATCAGGAGCACAATATGTTGATTTGTTTAAAACGAAAACCCTACCTACCCAGCAAGATTTCAGTTTAGGAGGTTCTATACCCAAAGGTCTTATGCAAACCTCTCTCAAAGAAACATACAGAAAGCAGAAAGTACAAATCAAGCCTTCACCGCTGAAACTCAAACGCCTTTTTTTCTTAGGACATGTTTATTCCCAAGTCTCAAGACATCCACTGAGGCAAAGTTGAGAGAGTTATTTTCTTCTTCAGTAGAACAAGGAATTAAAGCAGAGAAGTAAAACACCCTAAGCCACAACTATGCAGCAAGCTCTGGGGGAAAAAAAGTCTGATTTACAAGAAACCAAGACTTAATACGTTCAGGCCTCTCATTTAAGGGCAGCGCTTTTTCCCCAGGAGATACTACAGAAGGATCCTTTGTGTTTTAGTTATGAATTTTCTTGCAAAGCCTAGACTGGCATTCAACCACCCCTTAGCAGATGGCAACTACTACTCCACCCCTCTCCTTTAAAGCCCCTAACCTCTTCATTCCCACTACTCTCCTGCCAGTAGTTACCTTTGAATTCCATGTTAGCAGCATCCTCCAAGAGCTCCTCTTTCATATTGCTAAGAGTCTCTATGATCATGTCCTTCATCTCCTCTTGTTTTCGGTTGGCAATATTCATCAGAGACTCATAGAGCTCGTTCTCCTTCTTGCGGGTATACTCCAGCCTCTTGGGGGTGATCTGCAGGTCTCGCTGCATGTCGAAAGCCTGGTTGATGAAGATGTTCAGGCAGCGGCAGTGCACCTCGTTTAAACTGGTCGCTGCTTCCACGAGATGCTTCTGAAGCACCTGCCTGGAAAAAGTGCTTAGGAGACGGAGCTTCTCCAGCTGCTCCACCAGCATGCTTTGGGCACCGGCGCCAGGACCCGGCGCCCCGCAGCTGCAGTGGTTGGTGCTCAGGTACTCCAAGTCCATCAGCTGGCAGTAAAGGGAGGACTTTTCATTATCAGTTTTTTTGGGAGAGATCAGGTCAACCCCCGACTCTGGCACTTTGAAGAAGAAAATGGGCAAAGAGAATTTCTCTTTGATTTCACGCAGTTCACTCTCATCCGATGAGGAAAGTTCAGCCTCACTGATGGCAAAGATGACAACAGGCAAGACTTGGTTCACGTACTCTCCCAAGGTGGCTTCAGCAGACTGGAATCCACGACATGGTGCTACCACAACATCCACTTCCTAGCAAGTGAGGAAGTAGAAAAATACATTTGTACAGATCCTTTTAAAAACTGATACATGCAAAAATGTACTGTAATTCACGGTGCAAATCCAGAAACATTCAAACCCTTTAACAGTTACAGAGTCCCACATACAGCATCATGCTTTAGCACACAGCCCGTCTGCAAGGCTGATGACAGCCCTCTCGCAGGGGGGGCAGCCAGACACGGATCAGTGCCCATGGACTCCAAAATTCTTATTTTGTGTCAAGTGCCTTTGAGTTTTAGCCTAGTTCAAAACAAAACTTGAGAACAAGTTTCCCAGCTGAGCGCTACTGCAGAACAGCCGCCATTCTTTAGCTTATAGCTGCTCCATTGTACAACAACCTCTCTCATCAGTGTCTACCAGATCCATAGCTCTTTGAGGAGATATCCATGCTGTCCATTTTCTTCCAGTGGTAGAAAGCACTACCCTAGCCACTACTGCCAAGACAAAGGCAGCACAATAACCGATTCCAAGGAGTTCACAGCCAAAGGACAGACAAGGAGGAACAGATGGTTGTGACAAGCTTAGTTATGACTTTCTTCAAATCCAACCAAAAGCCAAGAGATGTATTTTATTTACTTGATTTCTTACTCCAGAGTTTCACTGCTTTGGTCATATGCTCCTGCTGACATCACTTCTTACTAACCCTACTAAAAAGGGCCAGTTCTGAAACCTGCTTCCTTCCCTTCCAAGGAAGGAGAAGAGATTCACCTTTGGATATGCAAGAACGGCGTTAGAATTGCATATATCGCTCAACTAAAATAAGGAAAGAAAATGTCAAAGGCTTTGAACTGAAGAGAGAATTTAAATGCCATCCTCTCAGCTCACAACAGGGGGGGCTAATTAAGAATTCTTCAATCATTTGTCTCCACCAGAAAAGCGACAGACTTGAACACGTCTCCCAACTGCTCTCAGAGCTCAGAGGAAGTCCCTACAGCCACGGCGCTCTGCAGCGCTGAACTCAAAGCTGCCGGTGCCCAGGAGGGTGAGGAACGGGCTGCGCTGCGCTGCAAGATTCACCAGGACAGATGACTCACGCCAGTGCCTGTAAACAAAGGAGGAAGCCAGCGCTGTCTCTAGGAGACAGGGAGCAAACCAACACGGACAACCGAACACAGCGTGAGCCACTGCTCCTTCGGTTTCCATAAGGGCCTCCCGGGCTTTCCCAAAGAGCATTAGCAACGTTTCTTGCCCACCCATTGGGGTTTTGTTAAAGGGTGGTACAGAAGTTTAAACACTGTCCATGCAGCTTCATACTATTAGGGATCAAGTCTTCCTGTATGGGGAATACCTATGACTCACACTGGATTCCTAAAATTTTTAAGCTGGTTCTCACAAGGTCACAGCGCTATAAACACACTCGAACACTTCTGGCAGAGCCATAAGCATGAAACTGCTGTCAAGTAACTTCATTCCTATGTTCCCTAACTGAAAGACCTCTTAAAATATCAAAGCCTCCCACCCAGCAATCTGAACATCAGGTACACAAGTATCAGGTACAGCTCTTCCACTTAAAATATGATGCAGAGGTGCTGTCAACAGCAACACAAACCAGACAGTTTCAAGAGAATACCATGCAGACACACAATGTGCTCAACTATGGATTCAGACTTGCAATGCCAGGATGATCACTGCACCCCGTATCCCACAACAAAAATTAAAATCAAAGATCAAGGAGGTCTTGACCCACAAGACAACAAGTGGAGTCTCACAAAATGCTTTCAGGGACCGCTGAAGTGTGCCATTTTACTAAGTCAACAGATAAATCCTCATTTCCAAATCAGTTAAAAAAGCATTTATTTGCTACATCCCAAGAGGACCTTGTCCTATTTTGCTAGGCTTTGGGCAGTTTAATCACTGTTTACTTCGTTAACTGAGGTGCTGAGAAGTTAACCCAATTTAGTCAGATTTTTACCCAAACTCCGACCAAGCAGATTATGATTGATGGCTCAGCTCAGCCTTTTTCTAAGCCAATTTGAATACTCTGCCTTCTAAGAATAGACAGTGAATCACTGAAGTCTGACAGTTACTGCATTTATTACATATGTGAGCTAATTTCATTGCCTCCCTATTAATCTGAGGTGTATATATATACCCCTAGATTCCACTGAGATTTATTTTTTTTTTCCACACACTCTCCCCTAATTTCTCTGAAACCTTGCCAGTTTATTCCGTTCCCATGGGGATCTGAGTCAGAAGTTCAGCACTTCTAATCTAGAGGGAATCCCAAGTAAGAAAACTTAACTACACCCCTGGTCTCCAGCAAACACTGCTGCCCTTTACAGACTGCAATTGCTTTGCCTTTGTGCAATGACTCTGAACCCCACTTCATCAGGGAATTTCATTTTACCTTTGCTGGAAGGGCCAGCCCAAGAAAGCCTGTGAGGGGTACACATTCACGAAACACTCTGAGAAGCAATGCTCTTTTTCTGATCATGAACTCTTCCCCTGCAAAAGATATATCACTAAGCGAGCAAAAGTAGAAACAGAACAGGTTTCACATGGGTGGAAGAATAATTTCATGGCACTGGCATTTTCAGTGCCTTCTACGCTCAGTTATGCCAGCGTAAAGGGGCAGATGAAGACAACGTCAGGTACATGGGTCATGGTAGGAGCACCCCAGCATACACCAAAGTAAACTGATGCTACATGGAAGGAAATGTCTCTGGCAACGTGAAAGCTTTTCAGTTTTCTGTATTAAAGCCACAACCAAACCCATCAAAAATACTCTCAAGGAGGAGATTAGGGCACAGTCATCCAAGTTTTAAGCAGGATGTACATTAAAATAATCACCCAATAGGTACTTAACCACGCTCTTTGCTACTTGTAACAACTACTAATTCATACGACCTGAATCACTGCTATAATACCTGAAGAAATACAACAAACCCAAACTAATTCAACTCTTCTGTTACAGCTCATCGAACCATCTTGTAGTTCTTTATTCATTTTCCAGCTTTGCCAGAGCAGCTGAAAGTTCTTTCCCTACAAGCCCTGGCTAAAACTTTTCAGCCAGAGACTCAAAAGTCAGAAGCACAAAGCAAGACAAAGGCATGAAAAAGGAAGCTGTCGGCCCTGTTACACTCCTCCCATTCAGCTGTACTACCCAGACGAAAACCAGTAGTTCAGAGAAGTCCGTTTTGGCTTCCAGGCACAACTGATAAGATTTAGGGAAAGAGCTAACAGTTTACTCCCACTATAAATCTAATAATCTGTCTGGCTAGATGGATTACTCCCCATGACCTAGATGCATTCCGGTGCACAGTGATCCCCAAGGAGCAAAGCAGCTTTGCCACAGTTTTTCCTTCCCTGATATTTTACATTTAAAAATAACTAAGTTCACGTACCTATTAGCACAAGGTAGTGTTCTCACAGCAGCCAACCCATGCAAATGAAATTTTTGGCTCCCTCCTCCTCACCCCCTTTTCCGTGGAGCAAGTCTTGATTAAGAGATCTTTCAGTAACACAGAAAAGCAAGTGTGGTCCCACCCTGGATATTAGACTAAAGGAAAAAACCTCAGAGTGCTTCACTGGCTGTTGTGTATTCTACACTGGTATTGAATTTATCTCCAAGTAAAAAAAGTTAATATTTGGATATTCTTAACTTTCTTTACTGGAGTATGGCCAATGAGCTTGGATTCAGCAAGCAAGTATGTGCACCAAGAAGCATGATTCAGCATTAAGTGCCAGCACAAAAGAGCAGCATGTAATCAAGGTGCCCAAGCCAGCCTGTGCAATTAGGTCTCTTGGTAAGAGATGCTTAGGCCTGAAAAGCTGCCCAGCATTCCCCAGGTCCTGAAGTCACCGACAGCTCCTTTGACAGCAGCCTGCTGGCAGGTAAGTGTCCTCACTATGGGGAACAAATGTGATTTCAAACAGAAAGCCACAAAAGAAGTTCTCATCTCCTGTGATTGTTCAAGTCCACAATAAGGACCCGCAAATGTTTCCTCAAACACTAGTAAGGTGTTCGAACATCTGGAATGTAAGGTTATCATGAAGCACAGTGCTACTTGTAAGCACTCTGCTGCTGGGAGAAAAAACACAGATATGAAGATACAGGGATTCTAGGTAACAGGCAGGGTAAAATTCAGATTGACTTCCCTCCCCCTCTGCCCAAGAGGTGCTGAGCTCCTCCAAATTACTTGGTTCCTGGGCAGATCTAAATCCTTAAGATCTGTACTGAATATCACGTTATCATCAAGTTATCAGACCCCCAGTTTTGTTTCACAAGTTAAGAAAAAGCAGAAGTTCCTTCAGAGTAGTTCTAGACACACAGCTTTGGACAGTGTCCAAAACCCCTCATCCATTATTGCTCCAGATATATATTCCACTGGTTACAGAAGCAGCATCCATGACTAGCAGAGACATAAAGAACTTTGTTGTCTCGGTGTATGCTGAGCAGAGCTGGAGAACACACATTAGCCAGAAGGGTAGAAAAAAAATCCACAGGTCTCAACAGGAGGTCAGACTCCTGTAATTTAACAGGAAGCCATCCCTAGCCAAATTACCTGCTAAATTGCATTATGTTCTCCTGTCAGCCTTAAAAAAAAAAATTATTCTTCCTTTAGCCCCTTGAACTCATGTATGGAATCCTTTGAATCAATCTGAAGCTAGCTGTGATTCACCCTCCCTCTCCTTCTATTGGAAGAGCTTTTTATTTCATCAACCCTTTTCAAATTAATCTGACTAGCTGTTTTCATCTGAGTGTCCTAAATATAACCAAAGCCAGACAGAGAGATCTTTGTCACTCACATGAGAAATCTGAAAGAGGGTTGTACACTGCAGTGTGCCTAAACTGGCCCATATAAAAATGTAACGAAGTCAAATAAATGTAAGGCTAAATACTCTTTTATGCCTAGCACAGCGGGATTTTACAGCAGAAGATCCCCAACAGGCATTTACTTTGCAGCACCAGCAGCTGATCTGGTGCTCTTTGGGAAGTTGCATGAAGTGTATGTGAGGCACCCACAAACGTGGCACTTCTTCAGTGGATACTGGAAGCCAGAAACACACTACAACACAGCACTGACTCGGCTGGTCTTGTTAGGAAAGGCTTAAATTTAGCTACAGGCTGGGTTTGTAAAACCTATTTCAAACCGATGAAGATAGGCTGGGTCTTCCTCTTCTGCCTGTTGACAATCATATCTCGATTCATAGGTCCAGAAAAAAATTACCTTGCTATTTTATTGTTCAACTATGAAGTCCATACTCTCACTCACATGACAACAGATCACATTCTTTGCACTTAAGCAATATATGTTTAAGAATTAATTATCTATTCCAGCTATTCGACTGCCAAACACAATGCCCCAGAAGTATTACACTGCAGTAACAAAGGCTCAACATAAGATATGAAATGCAGTGAAAGCTCATGGAAGCTATAAAGAGCTATGAAACACAACCCTCACCTTTCAAGTTATTTGCTCAACACCAAACTGCACCACTCTCAGGACAGAAACACATTTTAGGGACAAGTAAAAGGAAAGCCACAAAGCAAGGTACTAACAACATCAGAAACAGCACTGAGAACAGACTCCCACCTTCTTGTTCTTAACACCTTCAACTTCCATTGACAGCACAGAACTGTAAAAAAGCCACCCGCGCAGACGAAGGCAGGTCATTTCATCAGATGGTGGAGTTAAGAAGCTTTTTTTTCTGACAACCAGCTCTCTAGGACAGAGACAAACAAGTCCGTAGACTTGTACAACACCTTCTAGCTACTATCAGACAGCAAAGCTAACTCTGAATGACCTTGAAACTGGAGTAAAATTCTAGAAGACACTTGGAGTTACACCTGAGTCAGCCTGGCTTCCGAGGTGGATGAAACATTAAAGGAATGATAACGCTAAGAGTCAACATTGCAACAAAAGCACACGAGAATAAACTGATGTACGACTAAAATCCTAATACCAGACTTCTTCCAACTTCTCTTTAATTAAAAAAATTCCCATGCTTGAGAGTTTTCACCATTAGCTTTATTAGGGACTACAAATGCTACACCTTAAGTTCACTACAACACAAACACCCAGTTACCTTTAGCAGTGAGTACGGCAGCATGACCTCCAGCTCCGCGATCCGGTGAGCGGGATCTTCGCTGTCCCCATGAATTTCTAAGTCCTCCTCTGGTATCGTGTCCCAGTGCCCTCGGTGGGCTGCCATCATATGGACCAGTTCATACTGCTCAGGCAGCGCCAGGCTAATCCGTGTTTGGGTCCCATGCGTGAAACGGATCCGGCGCCTCTTACAATTCTCCTCATTGCTGATTTTGGTGGTGGGGAGCAGCTTCTCACCCAGCAGGATGTTGAGTAACTGGCATTTGGCATTACAGTTCTGGCCAAGAATGAGAAGGCAAGGGTGCCAGCTCACAGTCCGCTGGAGATGCTCTTCCTCATGGCGAGGGAAGGAAATGAAATTCTGCCCTAAAATTGAGGACAGACTGCATTAGAACAGGTTGGCTGAACAACGTCTCGTATCTCCAAGCCAGCTGAATGCAAAAGCTCACACATTGCTGCCCCACAGCCCAAACCCACACAGCACCAAGAATCTGCTTATGTATCCTGGGACTCGTGTCAGCAATTCAGCATTTCTCCTGCGCCAACACAGAGGGCCACAGTAGGTTGATTCTTAAAGCCACAAAGACAATTCGTTACTGTTCTCTCCCCACCTATTTCACTGGAAAGTGTTTACACAGACCTCTCTTCAGCAGGCTAGTGGAAGACTAACGGTACGCCCTAAAAGTCAAGAGGAAATAGCTGTCAAGGTTGAAACAACCAAAAGGTTAATTTTGTCTTCGGCTGGAACAGTGTTTCGCCTTGCTCAAGAGTTCAGGGAGGCTCAGTAGGTCACTAAGGCTAACTCTTCCCAAGTTTTGATGGCTTGGCTGTACAGAAAGTTCAATCAACTATGAAAGGGAGACAGTTCCACCCACATGCTTAAATGTCAAATACTTCGCATCTACCAAATCCCAGGAGTATTACTGCACGAGCTTGTTGACCAAAGTCTAGGATCATTGACATTAAAGCAGCAAAACTTCCTTTCTAGCCTCAAGGAAAGGCATTCTTGAAAAATTGCTTCTCTACATGAAGCAGAAGACAAGACCAAGTTTGCTGAGACACGGTAGCGGAACTAATAGCCTCTGCCAGCAATTCTCGACGACAGAAATACAATCACAGCATCTCAAGAAATGTTCTTCAGAACAGCAGGACTCCCTGGAATCACTCTCCTTACCCACCAGTTGTACCATCCCGCTAACCAGGCCCTTTGAATTCTTAGCCCATGATGCTGCAACTCCTTGCATTTGCCTTACTACAGGAATTCAGTCTCAGTACTCAATTTAGCTTCTGTACTCTTTTACAAGTCCTAAATACAGCTTCTCCCACGCTCAGTCACCTAAGCTGAAGCCTAAGCAGCTTTGCGCTACCTTCTGCAGAACAACAGAATAATTCTGGTAGTACAAAAAAAATAGATATCCACGAATTCCCCATCTGCTGCACTTCAGCCCAATGCTCAGGAGTACAACACAGCTAGTGTTCCACCACAGCCAGACAGCGAGCCCATGGTCCCAGATCTGAAGGCAGATGGCACCCGAGAAGGAAATGGCAAATGGAGACACCAGTCCCCAAGAGAACTGCCAAATCTGAAAGCTATGAACCAGTACAACTGCCCTGGTATCAGGCAAACTGACAAGACCGACAGTTTAAAGACAGGCTCAAATACAACACAGCAGAGAAGCACCATCAGGGATTTTGTAGGGGAAGGTCCCATTTCACCAGGGCTATTAAAATTCTTTTAATGAATCACCTTTTGGCATCCAAAGTCGTTTCAGCATCTCAAGCCCCAAAACCACAAGATACTTTCATATACCAAGACATTCTTTAACACTACTAACCAAATTAAAGATAACATACAACAGCCATTCTAGTCCTCATTCTGATAGCATTCCATTTCTCTGTTTTCATCAAAATCATTCAAATTGGGAGCAACATCATGTGTAGCTGGTTGTGTCTTAGTCCCAGTCTAAGGCTTCTTTAACATCTTGCCTAAAATTTACCTTTCCTTCAAATCTGCAGCCTGGAAACACGACTGTTGGAGGAATTCTCTCCATCAGAGGAGTCCTCTTATCTCACACAACACTACGGGGGAAAGAAACCCTCTCTGTGCCTCAGCAAGCCCCTCTCCTGCACCTTTGCCCCACACAGCCCCGGACGCTGACCACCACAAACCAACAGCTTGGAGAAGGTTGAAGGAGACATCACTTCTTGAAGTGTGACTCTTCATCACTGTTTCTTAAAAAAAAAAGAAAGCCTTTCCAGATCCACCACCAGAGCAGAGTGGCCACAGCGAGTGACTGAAGGGCAGAACCTGGCTGGCAACTCACAAAAGACAAAACACCACAAATAGCACATTTCAGCCTTCATCCACAAGATAAAGAATTGCTTTGATGTGGTTACAGCTACTGAAACTTCACCGGGAATTCAGGCTTGCTCTTCAGCTACCAAACATTAAAAAAGCAATTCAGAAGGCATCGTGGAGGCCGTGAAGCCTTCTCTGCACAGGCTTTCATAAAGGCAAGAGGCAGACTGCACCCTCTCCTCGCTCTGGGCAGCCTCCGTATTTACACGTACTTAATGCCAGCACCAAACGACTGAAATACAGCAGCTTAGCTGAAATTACCAAAGCACGGAACGGCTATGTAAATACTACATCTTTGTAACACCTTTCATCTTCTCACGCACACAACCTCCCTGTGATCAGCATTTATCCAACAAGTTTACTACAAGCGGGATCAGTCACAAAGCCACTACATCTAACGCTACGTCACGGCGATGTTCCAAGTACGTGAAGTACAAACCGGGAACCAGCACCAAAAAGCAAGATTCGGCCACATCGCAACTAAGCCAGCGCACCAGCAAGGCACCCAAGTCACAGCAGTGGTTTCAACCCCGTGCCTCTCTCTTGCTGGACATCTCACGTTGACCTCAAGATCTCAAACCTGAAGCGAGTTACACAGTGATGGAGCTGTGGGTCATATTCTGCACTGCAGGGTGTGTGTTAGTATTTCTGCACATCAGAGTAAGACACAGGGTAAAAATACTGTGTAAAAAAAAGGTTAAAAGTACTTAATAGGTGATGCCACTGATCTGAACTCAGGTTGGGAGGAATATGACCTCCTGTGGTACCTAACAAAAAGCAGATTTAGAACTTGCTTACTGAAGAGACGTAGCAATATTTCCAGACCTATGTGAGCAACTGCTGTTTGTGACAGGACTTTTGCCAAAGATTCTAGCTGGTGCTAAATACTGTATCCAAATACCGTGTCATTTGGAGACATGTGATAAACACTTCAAAAACAAAATGGCTGCAGGGGGGGTCCTTAAGCGCGTGCATCCTGTTAAGCTCCTTTTGATGAAAGGAGGCCTGTCCAAGAACAAGGACAGCTCTCACCAAGGCTCATCTCAAAATTCAGCCAAACACTTGGCAGAAGAATCTTACGTTGAATTTACGGCATCTATAGAAGCCCTGAGCATTTGCTCAGCCCCTTTCCAGGGAAGGCCAACCACGCTGCTGGTCTCACTTGTCTTTCTGTTCTGTTTTCAATAATACGTGTGCCCGAATAAGGCCAGACCCTCACACTCCTTATTGCCAATACTGACACCTTTCACAGACGTCCTCCCGTTTCTGTGGTGCTGGCGATGACTTGCAGCATGGTTTGACCACTACGAGACTCACGATTAACACACTTCTCTAAACCAAGCGTTAGTTCCACCCCACTAGACACCTACGAGCACAGTGGTGTTAATCCCAGGAGAACACACACGACTCCTCGGTACACCAAGGCAAGCAGTTCCTACAGCAGCAGCTGTTACCACCTTAGCGGCTCCCATGGTCCAAGCTTCACCTTCTGCTTAACTTAAAGCTCGTTAGCAAGTGCCTCCTCCCATCTATCTGAGGAGTTATTTCACAAGTGCTCTCCCCACCACTTCTCCACACATTACCTAGTCTTAAAACCCTTCGTCTTGTGTTGACATACCTAACAGCACAATAGGAGTCCCAACCTTTCGAGGATCACAGCAATACAGACAGAGCAGTCACATTTTAACCAGGAGACATACCCTTGGTCAATACAGCATCAGGATGAAAACTCTTCCAAACCCTTGGGTTAATACCCCTACAAAACCCATTTATGTATGGAGTCATTAGGCTGCCAAGCCTAGGGCTTTCCCCCCAGCACACACTCATTAAGATAACACCGCGGCTGCTCACCAAAACTCTGGAGACACTGGGGATGTCTGTACAAGAGGTTTACAGAAATTTCTGAAATGGGGCAAGAGAAATATCAAAAAACCCCCAGGTTCCTAGGTTGAAGAGTTCAAATTACTTCAAGCACAGAATGAAGAAAACAACAACAATTAGTAGAAAGCAGGGTTCTTTGGTATCTTTATATCTTCTAGTAAAATCTGCTACTAAGTCCCTAATTAAGATTTTCTTTTTACAGAAAGCGAGCACAAAACACACCAGCTAACAGCACCAAGAATAAAAAGCTGTCAGACCTGTGCAGGCTAAAGCTCCAGGATTGTCATAGTACTTCAACAAATCGTTCTTGAAAGCCTATTCATGACAAAGCAAACCTAGAAAACAGCCTATATTTTGTTGAATGCTGCAGAAACGCAGACATTGCAAACAAGACTTTCCCCCTCTCCTCATAAACAACAGCTAGAAGGCAATTATTTTTGCCCTTCAATTTATTTCACTTCTCTTACTATGAGGAGCAAGTCCTAGTACTAAGGCCACAGAGGGAACAGCTGGTCAAGGACAATCCTTTAGTGACAAATATTGCCTGTCATCCTCCTAAGCAGAGGAGGTTGGGATGTAAAAGCAAGTACCCATCTGCTCCTTCGGGTACCCAGCCCCGACTGACCCAGCTTACCTGAGAGGTCAGTGGCTACTGCTCAGCTTAGCAGACACTTTGGTCTGGTTTTGGACAGAGTAACCCAGGCTTGGCTTTAGGTTGCTTGAGCTGTGTCGATGCAGAGGGCAGTTACCTCTCTGCGTTGTTACACTGGCTTCACAGGCGTCTCAAAAGCAAACCCCTTCACATTTGTTTTGTTTCCAAGGCATCTAAATTTACTTTCACAGTTTATTTTTCCACTTCAACCATAGGTGGTAAAGTGTCCTGTCCACTGCACTTCCCAGTTCCTTTGGATTTCACGAAACATTAACATTCACACCACAGCACGCTGCAGAGCACTGCAAAGTCTGCAGAACAATTCAAAGTCTCCCTCACTTTGACACCACCTGTAGGGCAGATTCTAAGAAAAAGTCGTTCTGAAGTCAGTGAGAACTGTGCTCCTTAAACCCTCTGACACCTACAATGATCTCCCCATGTTAAACAGGGGAAAAAAGCTTTGTTACCAGCCACTAAGTTTCAGAGAGTACTAGAAACTAAAATCTGTCAGAAACAAGAAGATTTGTCCAAAGGTGTTTTTTCAGGCACAAAGATAATAAGCAATACCAAGGCTCCGGGCTTCAGGCAAAGGTTTGTCTCTTCCCATATCTTAAAAAATAATAATCACTGGTTCACAGTTATTTTGCAGTTGACTCCTTTAAGAAAACTGCCAGCCTTCATTTTTTTTTACCAAGTCCTGCTCTTCATCCTCTCCCCACACTCCTCTCAAGACTGCCACCATGGCCTCCCACCTTCTAACCTGGAGCAGGTTTATTAACTTGATCTGCGCCTCACCTGGACCACATCACCACTTCACCAGTTTGAAAACTACTGATTTAAGTTTTATATTTGAAAACTACTGATTTAAGTTTTATATTTTTAAGAACAGTAAATGTTCTATAGCCTCTGCAGTCTGAGGTCCTGAACCAAGAGCCTACACTGTTATTGCTGTTTGCACGAACAAGCTCTAAAGCAGCCAGCCTTCCCTTGAAGCACTGGTACTTAAGGGCCAGTTGGTAACACATTCAGCAGTGAAGTCAAACTGGGTCAAGGCAGGTATTTGGGGAAAAAAAAGGATTATAAGCACTCTGCATTAGAAACAACAGGCAGGATATTCGGTGAAATTTGTATCCTATGTCAGGAATATTTTATTAATGATGCACCCACATCTACAAAGCCCTACAAGCAGACTTTCAAAGATGCAATTGCTATTTGACTAGCAAGGTTTCACAAGAAGTAACCAAACAGACGAGCAACTCCAGTGGAGCGCTACCATTCAAACAGCATTGAGATCCACAGAAATGAGGGAAACCAACTAGTTCCTACTTCTTGGAAGTCACAGAAAGATATAAACGGAGACATCACATTTTCACAAAACTATTAACTTCTATTCAGACAGTTTACATGGAACATTACTTTTATTTTTTTTAACTCAGACTGTCAGAAGAGCTCAACACTTCCACTTTCAAATCAGAACTATAAGCATAAGACAGGCATGGACAAGTATCTTGGACAAGTAGCCAGCAGAGATGACTCATGAGCCATTTAGAAATGAATAAAGAAGATCTTTATAAATATTTAACGTCATGCTAAACTCTTCTCACAAGACAGTCTTATGGAAAGATAAAGTTCTGCACGTGGCACAAGGGCTCCCACCAGCAGCAATGTTTGTCAACAGTGACCGATGAGGACAAAGCTGATGAATGAAGCCCGGCACGATTCCCACCAAGCTCCACGACCAACACACTGCAAAGCACCGCGACCCCACAAGCCGCCCACTCCCAGGTGCTGCATCCTCCAAACCCCCACCCTGCGGCTGGGAGGGTGACTGGAACCTGGGGGCAGGGGGGGGAGTTAGGAAGACGAGCTGAGGGGCCTATCTCCCCAACAGTCCCCCTCACCCACTGAGCCCCGGGCCGGCTCACTTCACCCCACAAAGCCTCTCACACCCCCAAGGCACCCCAGCTCTCCATATGCACCCCTACACCATCTAACCCCCCATTACACCCCCCCAGCAGCACCCAGTACTCCAGCTGCACCCTTCACTCCCCACAGCCCACCCCCCGCCTCCCACCTGCACCCCACCCCTCCCAAGCCCCCACGCCTCGCTGCCCACAGCTCACCCCACAGCACCCCTCGCCCCCTAAGCCCCCCGGTTATCCCCACAGCCCGCCTCCATTTCCCTCCACACCCTAAACACAGGCCTCCCCCGCCCGCCGCAGGCCCTGCCCGACTTCCCCCCCCCCGTCCCTCTCTCACCGCCGAGCGCGGAGCCGTCCCGGAGGGCCCCGTCCCCAGTCCCGGCGGGGAGGCCCTCGCCAGCCGCCGCCGAAGCAAAGGGGTGCCCCTGGGAGTACTTGACGTCGCGGAAGAACTTCTTGGTCTCTCGCAGGTTGTGCTGCAGCCGCGCCAGGTGCCGGTTGTAGTGACCGAAGGAGCGGCACAGTTCGCGGATCACCCCGCCGCCCCCGCCGGGACCCCGCCACGAAGAGACCCCTTCGCCCTCCATGTCCTCCGGGTCCGTTCCGCTATCCCCTCCCCACCGCGGGGGACACTCGGCCCCTGCCAGGCTGCCGCTCACGGCCTCTCCGCCCTCCCGGAGGGAACGGCGCGCCCGCGGCAGCCGGGCCTTCCTCGTCTCTTCCCCCCCCCACCCCTCCCGCCTCCCCTACCCCCGCCGCCGCCTTCCTCCTCAGGGGCAGCGCCTCAGCAAGCCGCGCCGCCTGCGACGCGGAACCTTTATCGGGGCGCCGCGGGGCAAAGGGGGAGGAGGCCGGGAGGACCCCGGGGGCGAGGCATGCCGGGAGCTGTAGTTCACCCGCGCACCGAGGCTGAGCGCCGCGCGGGGGACGCCGGGACCTGTAGTCCCGTAGCGCCGATGGGCCTCCCGCCGGGGGGGCGGTCAGCGCACCGGACCGCCCTCCCGCGGCTGCCAGCCCCTCTCCGGGGGCTCCGCGCACATCCCCCAGCCCCGGTCAGCCTCCGGGTCAGGGGGCCGGCAGGGAGGCGCGGGGGGATGGGGAGCAATAGGCGGGTGACAGCGGCCGGCGGAGCCCTCGCCCGGAGCTACGCCCGCCCTGAGGCAAAGCGGCGGCGGAGCCCCGGCCGCGGCGGGACGGACCCGCGGAGCTGCGGCGGGCTCCAGCGCCGTGGGTGGGCGAGGAAAAAATAATTAAAAAAAAAAAGAATTAGAGTTAAAAATATATATTTAAAAAGGGGAAACAAAAGGCAGAGCAGCGCCCCGGGGGCAGCGCAGCGGCGCGCCGGGGGGTCGCTCCGTCTCCGCGCTGCGCTGCGCGGCCCGGCTCGGCGGGGGGCGGCGGGGCCGGCAGCACCGCGCGCCGCGACAGCTCCGCGCCGCCGCCGCCAATCGCCGCCGTCGGCCCCGCCCACCGCCCGCCGCCATTGGCCGGCGCTGCCGCCACTCAGGCCCCGGCGGCGGCGGCGGCGGCGGCGGGGATGCCGATGCCGGCGGGCGCGGAGCCGCCGCGGCGCGGAGCCGCCGCCCGGCCCGGGCACGGCGGGGCAGGCGCGGGCGGGGCGGGGGCGCGCAGCCCGCGGGCCCCGCAGCGGCCGCCCGGGCGCCGCCCGCCGCCGCCGCCGCGGCCGTAGGCTCCCCCGCCTCCCGGGGGCACGGCGCACCGGTATGAAGCGGTGCCGGTCGGACGAGCTGCGGCAGCCCGAAGAGGACCCCGGCGCCGCGGGGGAGCCGTCCGGCCCCGCCGCCATGGAGGCCAAGCCCGGGGAGGCGGCGGCGGCGGCCCCCGAGGCGGGCGCTGTCCCGCCGCCGCGCACCAAGCCCCCCGACCTGAAGGTGAGCCTCGGTGGCACCGGCCGGCGGGTACCGATGGGTTGGCGATGGGGCGAGCATCCCGGCGGGGTCACCGGAGGGGTGAGGGCCCCTTAGGGTCAACGGTGGGGTTACCAACGGGGCAAGTACCCTGTGGTGTTACCGGTGGGATGTGCGCCCTGGTGGGGGTACCACCATCCCCACACCCTGGTCCCCGTTCTGCTACAGGTGTGACCTTGGAGGATGTGGGATGCTCCTGGGACGGGGATGCTCCTGGGACAGGGATGCTCCTGGGATGGGGATGCTCCTGGATGAGGATGTTCATGGGATGGGGATGCTCCTGGGATGAAGAGGTCCCAGGCTGGGATGCTGTGAGGCTGGGGATGCTCCCGCACTGGGGATGCTCCCAGGGGAGGGTATGCCCCTTGGGGTGTGGGTGCCCCCGCAGCGGGCCACCTCTGGGGTTGAGATGCCTTGTGGTAGGCTTGCACGAGCACGCACGGGGCTGGGCACCGCCGAGGCCATGGCCCTGCTGCAGCCTGGCCACCAAGAGCAGCGATAACAGTAGGGTGGCGGTGGGAGAGGCGGGAGGACCCCAGTGACACCACCCGCCCTTGGCAAGGGGGTTGCAGCCATGAGGGTCGCACCCCGGAGCAGGTCTGGAGCGGGCTGCCATCACTCGAGCAGGCTTTTTTGGGGTAACAGAGCAGTCCCCCTGCAGAGGAGCTGAGCAGACCCCTGGTAAATAACCACCGGAGTCATCCCAGCGCTAGAGCGTGGGGAGATGCTCGGGGGACGGCCAGCCGTGCTGACAGGATTAGTGCTGCGGCAGCCGGGAAGTGACGGTGTATAAATGGCCCCGAGGCTGCTCCTTCTGTGCCTTCGGGCTGTGTCCGGTTAATGAGGAAAAAACAAGTTACGCGGCACTGCAGCGCTGCGGGAGGGAAAGGAGCTGGACCCCGGCGGCAGGGCACGGGCAGGGATGTGGGCAGGCAAGACGGGGCGGTCCCGGGTGAAATCGGGCAGAAATTTCCTGTGGGTTTGGAAGCGGAGCGGCTCTGGCCCCCCAGCCGTTCAACAGGGTCCCGCTGGCACAGCTGCGGTGGGGTTTGGTGTGGCAGAGGTGGATTCCCTGCTTGTAACTTCGATGTTTTCAGGCGCTGCGGCGCGTTGTGGCCGCGGGCAGAGCGTGCTCGTGGCAGCGTTGTTAAAGGCGATGTGGTGGTCGTGCCGTGGTTGTATGGAGGTGCCACTCACAAAAGACCTGGACAAAGGTGGAAAATGTCCCTGGTCACCCACGGGCAGCCTGGCATCCAGGACGGAGACCCCCAGCCTGCCACTTGGCCTAAAAGGTCTTACCAGCACAGTCAAGGTCATGCGGGAGCTGGGAAGCACAGCCAGGACTGCCAGGCTGCTGCCGTGCCTGCATGCATCCCTTCTAGAAAGGCAGGCAGGATATAAAAACACCCAATCCTGCAGGAGAACTCAGCTGCTTTAAGCACAAGAAGCCCTGTGGTTGCAGGACGCTGCTTGCTGCAACACGTGGTGCCTTTTCCTCGATGTCCGAGCGGCAGCTCCTGCTCCTGAGGCCGTTTTGGCTTTGCTGACATGATGTACAGCTGCTGCTGCCGCCCTAAAAGCAGCTGGAGGGGAGAGCCCCATGCCAGGGGAAGGCACATCCGTGGGGATGTGGTGTTCAGGGCCACGCAAGGCTCGGTGGGGTAGGACACCCTTACCTTGAGGAGGCTCAACTTGGCTTGGCCAAGGTGGTGCTTCTCACCCACATCATCCCCCAGCCTCTCTGGGGCCCCCGGGGCCCTTTTCACTTGCACAGCGAGTCAGAAAGGGGTGGGAGCGTGAGGCGAAAGGAGGCACAGCTTACGATGGGGATGGCCACCGGGCCAAGCGTTCCTTGGTCGGCACATCCAGCTCCGAGCTGGAGCTCAGCCTGGTCTGCAGCCCGGTCCAGCCCACAGCCAGAGCCGTGGCCAAGCACCCATTGATTTTATTGACGCGAGTGGGATACCCTAATGCAGGTTTGCTTCGCCATGCTCACCTTTAACGCATTTGTAGCTCGGCAATTAATTGCCCGCATGGAGCGAATCCTCAAACTTGCTTCGCCAGGCAGAACGCATGAAAAATTGTGTCTCGGTGCTGCCCACAGCTTCCGCAGCAGAGCTGGGCGCTCTGCCTGGCCCCGCCACAGACACCGCCGGATTCAGCCACTTCGCCTCCTGTTGCTACAATTAGTGGCATCGCTAATATAATCTTAAAATTTTCCTGTCCCAAACCCGCTATGGAGCTGCACTGTGTTCACCACAGTGGGGTGGGTTCAAACAAGCGGGTCCTCGGCCCCTCTGCTGTCCCCAGATCCGTCTCCCCGTGGACAGGGAACAAGCCTCAGATATAAACTTTTGTTTGCTGCCAGCCGAAGATGGATTTGAGCTGGCAACCTGGAAACAACAGGCTGCCTTGTGTCATCTCCATCCCCTAACCGCGGCAGATCTGCGGCAGCTCTCCGTTCCCCAGCCCCGACTCCAGCTCCTTTGCCGAGAGCAAGGGCTCCATTAGGGGAAAAGAGGAAAAAAAAAAAAAATTTCTGGCAAGGAGCAAAGCAGATGCATGACACATAGTTCTGCTCAAAAATATGTTGGGTGGCAGGGATTTCTGCGCTCTGCAGCAGAGTGACTGGATCCATACAAAACACTGCAGGAGGAGACATCCAGCCTCTCGTGGCTGCCAGGGTGTCTGGGGCATCCCACCGCCAAGGCATTCGCCGCTTGGTCCCACTCCCACTTTCCCCGAGCATCGCTGAGCTGAGTGATTTTCCCTGGGTCTCTCCCTCTCTCTGTTTTCCCAAATAGGCCAATCTGGCCAAGGGCTGAAAGTTGAAGCCTGACCTCATTTCCACCTCCAGTTTCATGGCCTTGGTCTTCATGGCTCCCACCTTTCCCTCCTTTGAACCCAAAAGCCAAGATCAACAGCAGTCCAGAGGCGCTGGCCTAAGCTCTTCCCTCTTCCCAGGGCCTGATCCAAACCCCACATCCGTGGACAAAAAGCTTCCCCTGGGCTTCCTGGAGCTGGGGAGCCTCTCCTAGAACTGGGGACACCTCCTGGGCAGGAGGGTGATGAAGGACAAAGGGACATCCCACCATGGGACATGCAGTCCCCAGCACAGGTCCTGCCCTGGGGTTGGGACAGGGGTGGCTGGAAGGGGTAGGGTGAAGCATTAACCTCCCGTTTCCTCATAGCAGGTCAAACCCACTCAGCTAGTTTAATTTCTTTGAAGATCCCTCACTATGAGGGGATGGGTCTGGGGGTGGAGACCCCCTGGTGTGGTTCAGAGGCCCCCCCCCTGTGGCAGTACCTGTGCAGGCTGCTCGCTGCAGGGAGGATGCAGAGGACTCCTCTCCCTAAAGGTCACCAGCCCCTATTCTAAACCCTCAGGTACATTTATATTTAATCCCCTGCATGAACAATTTTCCAGGCATATTTTGGTCTTGAAAGGACACTGCCAAGGTGAGCCGGCTCCCCTGCGGTTAGTGGGATGGAGCTGTTGTCAAGCAGCTCGAGCAGGAGCAGCGCGGTCCCTGGAGCGGCCGCATCCATCATCTCCCTGGGGCTTCGCTCATCAAAAGCTCCCGGGCTGCTGGCAGGGACCCCGGTGGGTCTTCACTCTCACAACTGCAGAGCTGCACGCTGCAGCCCCCCGGGGAGAGGAGAGCATCCTCCCAGGCAGGGTGCAGCCAGAAGGAAAGGGCGTTTCCCCAGGGTTTGTGCCAGGCACGGTGGAGGGGCGAGAGCCGAGGCTGGGGCACGCTGCCCTCCCGGGAGCTGCACGGTGCGTCCCAGGAGACACCGTCACATCGGTGTGGGCTGCTGGGCCGAGGCCAAGAACTCCACACCCAGCTACCTACAGCCCCAGCCCCCCTAGATCTGATCCCCCAGGGTCCCCATCCTGGCTTCCCACCGAATTTCAGCGCTCACCGTCCCCACAGCCAGTTCAGGAGACGCAGAAGGTGACAGCCGTGGGAGAAGCGGTCGAGGGCTGCCGCTCGCAGTGTTATTCCCCCCGGGACCACGTCTGGCTCTGCTCGGCACCGGCAGCAGAGGTCTCCCCCTGCAAATGCCACCCGAGGTTGGGAGCTTATGGGGGGTCCGCAGCCCACCCGGCCGGAGCCACACCTGGGCAGGCAGTGCCGGCCCCGCAGATGTTATTCCGGAGAGAGTTTAAGTTGCTGCGTGGCACTATAGCGTTTTGGTAGTGCATTAAACAACATGACTAACGTTTGTCACATGTTTGTTCTCTCATCCTGTCCCCGGGAGGAGAAGCGTGTGTGGGGGAGTACTTTCTTTTCCATTTTAGAACATCTATACGTTTTCCTCGGCGTTTGTGGCAGCGGGAAGAGCGGCAGAACCAGGGCTCGGGGTGCTGGTGTGAGATAGGGCTACGAGGGGCAGCTGGGCTGGCTGCCACCCCATGGGGACAACTCTGCCCCTGTCCCTCAGCCTGGCAGCTGGCAGTGGGGTGCTGGGTGGTGGTAGGACCCCCTTGCTGGGAACCCATAGGAGGATCAGCCAGAGAAAGCGGCAAGAGGACTAGAAACCCTGTGCAGGGGCGAGCAGGACCTCCCGGGGTCCTGCTGCTGTTTGAGGGGCTGCGAGCTGCTCGGTGGCATGGCCTTCCCCAGCTCTGCCCGCTGGGGGAAGGGCTGCCCCTTAAAATACAGAGTTCCATGGGATGGGATGCGATGGGATGGGATGGAACAGAATGGGATGGGATGGGACAGACTTCTGCTGTGCCTGTGCAATGCCTCCAAAGGGCTGCGGAGTCTTGGCTGGAGCCTCTGGGTGGGACAGGGATATAAATAATTAATAATAATAATAATAGTAATTGAGCAGGACTTCGCAGCATGTGGCCGTGCTATGAGGTCATGGCAATAAGATCCCCTCCTTGCATGTCTGAAAGCCGAGTAAGAGGTTTGGATGTTGGGCCAGAGCTGCAAAACCATTTAGTGAGCATCTGGGAGGTTTCAGGCTGCGTGGCCGTTCGGCAGCAGCAGGAACACCGGCCCTGGAGAGCCCAGCACGGCCCGAGCAGGAGGGGGATGCGCACCCCTGCCTCAGTGGGCAGGGGCAGCACCGGGCTGTCCCACGGGACATTGCCAAAGAGCAGTGTCCCAAGCAAAACAGTCATCCAAGTCACTATTTTCCAGCAAGATATGTTGGTTTGAGTTAAAATGGGGGGGTTTTGGCTTTTGGCCAGGCATGGCTTGTCCTCGCAGGGCTGAGACCCCAATCTCGGTGCAGGCAGGGTGGTGGGATGGCTGTGCGGGGGGGTGGGATCGTGCAGCCCCCTCCTGGCTTCTCACGTTTTAGCGATTACTTTCCATCAGTGGATAAAGATAGAAAAAGGAGGCAGAGGGTGTGACCGTGGTCAGCCCGGAGCGGTGCTCAGCCAAAGCGGGTGCCTTGAGCTTGACCCTGCCGCAGCTGGCGAGAGCTGATCCGCTTACGGGGGACGTGAAGCAGGAGCTGCTCCTTTGAAGTCCACGGAAACAAGTCCCCACCGCCGAGCAAGAGACCCTGGCTGCATTAATGCAAAAGACAAAAGAAATAAAGACATTTTTGTATTAATCTTAGCATTTTACAGCTGCCTACACTGAGAAATTGATCTCCGTATCCATTGCATCAGTCATTAAGCAACAGCTGCTCCAAAATAGCCCATGCAGGCGCTCTGTTCTGAGCCACGAGTAGTTTCGTGCCAGAAAAATGCCTCTGCTTTGGAAGTGCAGTAATATCCCGGAGTAACATAAGAAAACAGAGATTTTACATCAGCAAATTCTCTGCAACAACCGTTGCAGAACAGCTTGTTGGTGGTGACCGCTCCCGACAACTCTTCAGTGTAGACAAGCCTTCAGCTTGACAAGCCATCGATCTGGTGGAGTTCAAGCGCAGAACAGCAGGGCTGGGATGCCTCTTTCTGCTTTCCTCCCCCTTTTTTCCCATGCAGATCCCTCACTGTCCCGCTGGGAGCCCTACCTGTGGAGCCCAGGAAAGGTTCTTTCAGGAAAACTTGGAAAGGGCCTGAGGAGAGTTTCTTTTAAAAGGTGAATTTCTATCAGATCAAGCTGTTGGGCCAAGAACCCTGTGTGGCTTCCACCGGCACGCTGGTCCTGGAAAAACATCCTCTCCTTTATTGCCAGCTTCGCTTTTATTTAGTTTTCGTTACCCTCGAGGAAGGGAGTTGGCTGTTTCTTTTCACTTGGACCTTCTAAAGGGCTAACTGTGCATCTGAGGGTATGCCATGCCCTTGACAGTAGAAATCTGTGGGTTTATAGTTATTACTTATCTAATGCTGTCTCTGTTTCCATAGAGACTCTATAAATAGAATTAAATTTAAATCACTATTTCCTGAAGTAGCAATTCAGCACAGTAGATTTATTATATATTTCCTAGGAAAAACCAAAAGGATAGAAATTTTCATTATGAATGGCTAACAGAAGGATTAAAGGGTTTGCCTGTAGTGTTTAGTGACACAGGATCTAATTGCTGATTCCTTGTCGATATTACAGGTGCGATGAGAATTGGGCTCTTATGGACTTGGACCTTGTGGCTTTAATCCCTGAGGTTTTTAGGAGAAGGAGTCCTTTCTGTATGGCCATGAGATCCTCCACAGTCTGCAGCTCCTGGAGGCTGTGTCTCAAACATCGCTGCTTTTCTAAAAGCTGGGGCTTTTGCCAAGTGTCTGCTGGGGCTGTAAGTAGCTCCCAGTTCTGTACCCGCTTCACGCTGGTTGTCAAGCATGAGTTAATGGCAGAGATGCAGTTATGGGAACCAACGTCCCTGGGGAGAGTCCCAGCCGCAGTAAATCGGTGGTGAAATGCCCCTGAACGTCAGCAGGGTCAGGACTGGCGTCCTCAAAGGTAGGATGCTTGGCTTAACTCCAAAATTGAGACAGAGAGCAACAGGGCAGACTCCTGCCTTGTGATCTGCTGGGTTCCTGGTAGCTGAGGCTGCTTTGGGAGGCTAGAGGATCTTTCGATGTCCCAAAATCATTTGCTTGCTACCTGGGAGCCGCGATGGACCTGGGATGTGGGATCTGCTGAGCCGTTTTTGCAGATGCTGGAAGTTGCTGCCCATGCCGCTGTCCCCCTCTGACCACACACAGGGGACTGCAGAGGGCACCCAGCCAAAATCTCCCATGGATGCAAATCTGGGCGTTCCAGTGACTGCGGGGAAACCGCTCTGGGCTGACCCGACCGTAATCAAGAGCACGATCTGTTCCACCATCCATATTGCATGACTTCGCCGTGGCCGCGGCTGGTGTCCACCCGGATTCCCAGGACCTGTCACGAGGAAAGCCGCGTGCTCTGTGGGAAAGTGAGTCTCAGCCCCCTGGGAGAGGAAGACCCGGGGGTACCCGGGGCAGCGGCGTGCCCCTGTCTCCTGCTGGAAACCGGTTGCTGCCCAGCGGTGACTGGATTTGGTGGCACTAGGCCATGAGCTGTGGTTTCACCCCCGTAAGTGAGGCCAGCCTGGTGTGTGCTGAGCTCGGAGGCCATGGAAAATCCACCGGGGAAAAGCCCTCCCCGATCCTTCCTGGAGCACGTTTCGGAGAGCAGGTGGCTCCTGGCAGCACGTCGGTGGCCGAGGCTCCAAGGCTGGGAGTGACCGTGGCTTTTCTAGCTAAGGAAGAGGCTGCTTCATCCCCGCCGCCCGCAGGGTCGGGGTCTCTGCACAGCACGTGGCGTTGGCTGCAGCAGGCACCCTCCTCCCTCCATTGCTCTGAAGGGTCCTTCTCCTCCTCTTGCTACTTTTAGGGGTAGCCAGCGCTCGTCAGAGACCTCCCTCTGGCGTGGGGAATGCTGTTGGAGCTGCAAACCTGAGCCATCCCGAGCCAGCGCGTGCTCAGCCCTGTGTGCCATCAAATGGCCACTAAAGCTTCATACTTTTCCACGGGTATAAAGTGCAGTGCTGGCAGCAGGGCTTGTTCCATTTCGCAGATCCCTTTGGGGGCTAGTGTGGGGTCCCCAGAGCCCTCCAGAAGCTCTTTAAGCCCTTGAGCTTCGTGTTTTGCTTCGGTGCTAGCGTGGGCACCGGCTGTCAGAGCTGTGTGCGCCAAAGTGGGGCGATGCCGTCCCTTCCTGACAGTGACAGGGGTTGTTTTCTCTCCTCTCCTGCAGAAAATCCAGCAGCTGTCCGAAGGGTCCATGTTTGGCCATGGCCTGAAGCACCTTTTCCACAGCCGCCGGCGCTCGCGGGAGCGGGAGCACCAGAACTCGCAGGACTCGCTGCCGCCGCACTACGGCATGTCCGACCACGACTCCCCCGACGAGAAGGAGCGGTCCCCGGAGATGCACCGCGTCTCCTACGCCATGTCCTTGCACGACCTCCCGGCGCGTCCCACCGCCTTCAACCGGGTGCTGCAGCAGATCCGCTCTCGCCCCTCCATCAAGCGCGGCACCAGCCTGCACAGCGGCAGCCGGCGGGCCAAGAGCGGCTCGCTGGAGCCCCAGAAAGGCAGCCCCCACCTCGTCCGCAAGGCCCCCCAGGACAGCAGCCTCACCGCCATCCTGCATCAGCACCAGGGCCGCCCCAGGTCCTCCTCCACCACCGACACTGCCATCCTCCTGGCCGAGAGCGGCGCCGTCTACCTGCTCACCGAGGACACCGAGTGCCTGGCCGATAAGGTAGGGCTGCGCCGGGGGGGGACGTCGCTGGGGGGGCTGGGGGGCATGAGCCCATACTGGGGGTCCCAGGCAGCACCCCAAAACGCTGTCAGGAGGAGACCGTCCCTCAGAGCAGCGCTGGTGGCACTGGGTGTGCCGGATGGCAGATGGCAGCCCCCGCTCGGGTCCAGAGGCTGCTGGGTTGATGCTGCTCTCGCAGGGAGGTGAAGGCAGGGACAGGCCCCGGTCTGATTCCCAGAGCGGGATTTGAGGGAGAGAGACCTGTCAAGAGCTCTGTGCCAGCGGGGTGGGACTCCCGGTGCGGGGTCGGAGGGGATCGCGGGCAGCCCAGTGCGGGGCGTCTACAAGGGTTCGACCAGGCGGCTGCAAATCGGTCCCGTCCAAAGTGATTTTTAACTGCTCTGTGTGGAGCTAATGAAGAGGATGGTATTTCCATCTAGCGTTTAGCCCTGTTAATTATGAAACAGCTGAGATTAGTGCAGCGGCACGGCACGCTGAGGGCACAGTGCGAGCGGTGAGAGACGCTCTGGGCGCTGGTGGGATTCTCCGTGTCGGCTTCTTTCCTTGGCCTTTGGAGCTCGGGGGGTGTCACGCTCTAAAACCACTTTCTGCAGCCCTAAGGACTAGAGGCATCCCCCTTTTTTTTTTTTTTTTTTTTTTTTTTTTTAAATATATCTGAGAATGCCAGCAGTAAATTGGCAAAGCAGCAGGGCTTGGGGTGGAGAGGTGACCAGGCGGGCTCCGGCACCCAGCGGGGGGTCTTGAGTGGGTGACTGGGTGTCTTTTACAAGAATAGCTGGGTGATAGGGTGGCAGTGGCTGGGCAGAGCTGCCAGGCTGGGATAGCAGCGGGGGTGTCAAGTCCGTGCATTCCTCCCAAGCAGTGGGACCTAGTGGGCACAGGAGCTGGGGGTGATGCTTCCCATGCACACCCCCCCCCCCCAGCCGCTCCTCTCTCCTTGACACCGAGTCTCCGAGAGGGAAATCTGACCTGGAGACTTCTGTTGCCCTCTGACCTAATGGAAAGAGGATCAACCAGATACTTTTTCTTTCTGTTTTCGCTCGGCTGTTCCAGCACCGAGCCGCAGCTGACGCTTGCAGCAGGTGCCAGCGCTGCTCCCCTGCCACAGCCGTGCGGGGATGGGGCCACGCCGGGACATGGGAATCTGGTCCCAGAGGACAGACACATCATTGTATTCGCCAGAAACGGCTGCCCAGGTCCTTGTGTCCCCTGCTTTATTTACACTGTGCAAATCAGAGCACCCTGACCCTTCCATGGCAGTCCCCAGTCCTCCCTGCCGGCCTGCTGCACCCTGACCAAGTACCTCAGCAGGGCCAAGGGCCGCTCAGGTTGTTAATTGGAGCATCTGCAGTCAAAATTTGTTCCCTCTGGCCCGTGGCATTGGCCTTGCAAGGAGCACAGTCCTGCTGAGCCCTGTGGGGTTACGGCCAAAGCTTCGAGCCGAAGCAGTTCACAGCGGGACAGAAGAACCCGGAGGGAGGCGAGAGCAGAGCGGGGCCGTGTCTGCTCCTGGAGCAGCACAAAGAGAGCAGAAAGGGGATGAATAATTAACTGCATATGACACAAAGAGTAATAAGAAGAGAGGCGATACTGGGGCCTTTGTAAGGCAGTGGAAAAATAACCTATTTAGAGAAACAAGAGCTATGTGATATTCTCATGCCGTATTATTTTTCCATAGCCCTCAGGAAACCCAGCCTCCTGCCGCAGCAAACCGGCTCCTCTTCCGCAGGGTCTCCTGGTGCTGCCGTGCCCTGGGCTCGAGCACACCCGACACGGCTCCGCCAGACCCCGGCAGGCGGGTTTGCACGGGGCTTTGGGCCAGCAACCGCTTCACATCTGCCCTGCCTTGGCCTGCCCGGGTCAGACACCTCCTCCCTGTTTCACCCTCAGTTTGGAAGCCGCCGCCCCAGGGGTGCACAGGGCTCCTGTGAAAGAGGCATTTTTCCCCCCCGAAATTTCATGCTGAATTTTCCATCTGTTGCGTAAGGGCCTGAGCACACGCTGGATTAATCCCTCGTGGGATCGCTCAGCCTCAGCGAGCGCTTTTTGAACAGCTATTGATTTTTTTTTTTCCTTTATCTTTTTTCTTAATTAGGTCCCTGCAGTTTTCCCTTCCCTGCCTTCACCTGCGCTGGTTCCTAACCCTGTGGTCCCTGGCGGTGCTGGGCCACCCTCTGCCCTGCTGGGGCCAGGCACACGCGGTTCCTCCCCACTGCAACCCTAAGTCTCCCCAAGAGGCAGCTGCCGGGGTGCTGCGGCGGCGGGGAGCAAACGGGGTGGCTGGAGGAGGCGAGTGGGACTTCGGCACAGTCTGGGCCTTGGGTGCTGGGTGCTGGTTCTGGCTGGGGCTCGCGGTGTAACCCCAGAGATGCCTTGCATGCCCCCGCGCTGCCTGCACCTGCAGCTGCCCTGTGCCCCGGCGCAGCTGCCTGTCGCTGGGAGCGTCGCCAAGCCGTAACCCTCACATGGGGCTGGGGAGGGGGCCAGCAAAGGCCCATCACCTGCGCCACACGCTGGGGACAAGGCTTTGTTTTGCAGGGTGGTGCCCACCTGGGGCACACGTGTTCGTGATTTCCCTTCCCCAGCTTTCCAAACCCCGCTCTGCCCACCTTGTGCGTGCAAAGAGCAGCTCCCAGCGAGGGTGGGATGACTCGGATGTCCCCCTGCCTCTCGCTGGCAGCTCGGCGCCAAGGTTTTGTACGTTGACTCTGCTCCGAGAGCCGCAGCCGGTCGGTGTGTGCTGTGCCCATGGGGCACACGCCCTCTGGTTTGCGGTGACACGGATCTCCGCTCGCCGGCGAGCTGGGGGAGCCGCTTCTCTGGGGCTGTGGGTCCCAACGGCCGGGAGCACCGCTGGATTTCAAGCATCCCCCCGTGCGCGGCTCGCTTGCTTAGCCCAAGCAAGGTGGCATATTTGGGGCGTACGTTGGTATTGATGTGTCCGAGGGAGCACGTGGCCGGTGTCGGCGTTTCCCACGAGAACATGCCAGCTTGGGGACGCGGTGGCACGTGTGACGGCGGTGGTGGCAGCGGCACAGTTGGGGCAAGGGGGAGGCTGCGGGCAGGGACGGCGCATGGCGATGGGATCGTGCTGGAGAGCTTTCTCCTTATCTCACTAATCCCCTCCTGGTGACCCGCCAGCGCCTTCTGGGGAGGCGGGCAGACGGGCATTACCGGCTGCGGCGGCCGCCAAGGCCCCGGCACCGGCAGCAGCGGCTGTGGGGGTCTCCCCGCGGACCCCTATTCCCCGCGGCGGAGCAGGGCTCAGCCGAGCGCCGGTGCTGGCGGGGCAGAGCATCCCGGGGGGACCCTCGTCCCCGTCCCCATTGGGGCGACCGGAGCTGGACCGGGGCGGCCGCGGGGTTTTGTGCCTGGTGCTACCGGGGAGCTGCGCGGACGCCTGCGGGGATTGCGGGATGGTCCACGTCCAGGTGAGCCCCTGGGGCTCGGGGGTCCCTCCGAGCCCCCCCCCGCAACCCACGCTGAGCAGCGGCGGGCGGGGGGGGGGGGGGGGGGAGCGAGCGGGAGGGAGCCCGTGCACCCGGGCTGGATGCGGGGCCGGTGGCCGTTAGAGGGCAGCGTTACCGCACCGGCGTGCACGGCCGGCGGCGCGTCCGTCCGTCCCTCTGTCCGCCCGTCCCTCTGTCCGCCTGTCCGTCCGTCCCTCTGTCCGTGCGCCCGCCCCCCCCCCCCCCCCCCAGCCGGCTTCTCCCCGGCATCCCGCTCACAAGTGTCACGAGTGCAAAGTGCTCAGCCCCGAGGGGACCCGCGGAGCATCCCCCGACGGGGGGGCGAGGGGCCGGACCCTGGCCGGGCTCCTGCCCGTCTGCCCTCGGCGTCCCTTGGCAAGTGACAGCACCAGCTGCCGCCGCTGTCGTCCCCCCCCCCCGTGCCCCTCCCGCAGCCGCCTTGGCCCCCCGGCACGGATGCCTCTCCCGTGAGAGATGGGGGAGGAATGGGGGGTGGGGACAGGGGGGCTTGCGGGCCAGGCTGGGTGCTCAGCAGCCGCAGGCCACGCTTATTTATGGGCTCGTAGCCCGAGCGTGCCCTTTCCCTGCTCCCTTCTCCTCCCTCTGCTCCCCCGCCGCCTGCCCAGTCTCTGCGGGAGGTGGTCCGCAGCGTCCCCAGTTGGGGCTCTGCCCTTCAGAGGGGGGCCCTGTCCTCATGGTCCCATCCCCACCACCCTGCTGCCTCAAGGGCATCAGCCCTCCCAACACTGGGCAGGATTCATCCCGCTAAATTTAGATGCTCGCCGGGTCAGCAGCTATATCAGGGCAAGAAGGATTATAGTCCGTGGGGAGAAACCAGCAGTTTCTGAGCATCCACCCTGGGGGGGGACAGCTGTGGCCCATGGGCATGGAGGGGTTTGGGCAAGCAGTGGCCAGGAGGCCGTGGGATGGCTCAGCCCTCACCCCGGCAGCTCGGGGCTGTCAGGCAAAGTTCGTCTCCCCTGGCCAGGCTTTCTGGCTGCGGCACGTCCAGCTCAGCCCTGGCTCCCTTCGGCCTCGCCGGCATCCAACCGCCTTCGGTTTCAGGGCGGGGACGTGATTTCTTGCCTCCTACAGCTCCGATTACCCAGAACTGGTCTCAGTTGACAACTGGGATGGGGACAGGGAGGGGGACTCTGCGCAACCCAGCCGTGACCTCCTTGGGGCCAGTGCGACCTGTCGGGGTGCTGAGCAGCCAGATCCTGGCTCCAGCTCGGAGGGGAGATGCCCCGGGGCTGGGGGCTCGCTGGTGGGAAGCCGGGTTTGCTCCATGGCACTTCTTGAATATCCTTTCTCCCTGTGGTGGGTGAGGACGTGGGTGGTGGCAGGGGAGGTGTACTGGACGCACAGGGGTGGCTCAGACGGTGGCATGTTGGCGAGCGCTTTGCAGCCCCTAAAACTTGTTTTCAGTGGGAGTTTGAGTGCTTGTGGAGCTGGGGCCGGTGATCCTAAAACCAGAAGCCTGAGGCTGAGCTCCTGAGCAGGCAGCCTGCTTTCTGGAGGTGCTGAGAATCTAAAAGTCCCCAGGGAGCTGGCACAAGCTCAGGGGACACGGGACCTTCACATCTCACTGCTTTTGGTTGCTGTCCCCACACCTAACCCAGGCAGGAGATTCAGAGGCAGGGGGTTTCCTTCGCTCCCTGCCTCAGTTTCCCCAGCTGGGAACCAGAGCCAACACTTCCGTGCTTCTGGTGAAGCCTCTTGCATCTCTTTAGGAGGATTTGCTGACAGAGGCAAAGCACATCCTTCCCTCCCACCCGAACTCTGGGCGAGTTCTGGTGTTAAAATCCCAAAGGAAGGAGCTAAAATAGGCCAGTGGTGACTGCAGAAGTGAATAGAGGGAATGGTGATGTAAAGCTGCCCTCCCTGCAGCCCCACAGCCCCATGGCTGGGCATCCCCTCGGCATCTGGGCAGCGTCCCAAGGGGGTGAGCCAGGGAGCACCGGTGTGTGGAGACTCTATAAGTGCCAAGGGTTTTGGGGGGGGAACTGCTGACCTCGGCTGCAAACTGAGCCCCCGACAGGCATCACAAAACTGGAGGTGTGAGAGTATTCGTGTCTAGGTCGGCTCCCACCTCTCTACCTCCATCTCCCCACGTGTAGCAGGGGAACGAGAGACTGAGCAAAGGGTGGTGGTGGGAAGTCATTCCCTCACTCCCATCGGGATGGTGCTTCAAGCAGCTCTTTGGGGAAAGCAGATAATAGCTGCGAAGACAAAGATACCCGAGATTGTTGCTTAATTAATTCAGAAGAATATCAGACTCTCGTACTGATTCACCCTTTAGCAAAAGACATCGTGTTCCTCAGCCTTCGTTGACATATGGCTGTTGTTTCCAGCCCACCAGCAGCTCCCGTTCCCTACAGACAGGCACCACGAACACCACCTGCCCCGGGGGATTTGGGTCGAGCGGGTGGCTGGTGTGTGGGGTGGATGCCCAGGGCGGAGAGAGCAGGATTGGGGGAGCAAGCGTTCACGTCCGTGCTGCGATGTCTCCTGCCCATCCCCTGCCACTGCATGCAGGGGGCTGGGTTGTAGCTGAGAGCAGGATTTGGCTCCTGAGTCAGGATGAGCAAAGCAGGGTCCTGCCTTGAGACTCCTCGCCTCGCTGCGGCTCTGCCTCTCCCTCCCTTCCCCCTCAAACCCTTCACATGCAAGCTGCCGAAAATCCCCCCCGCTGGCTGCACAGGCACCCTGTTAGAGGTGTCAAAACCCAGCTGCAGCATGGGCTGAGGGTGCTGCTGGGTGTGTCACCCAGCAAGCAAAATAGCAGCAGCATTGCTGGAGCTCCCGGGGTTACTCCCTCTAGTAAAAACAACAGCGGGAATTTTTCCAAAGATTCTCCAAGTGTAGGCAGGGCCCTGAATAGCTTCACCCGTGAGGGATGGTCATTGAATCATCTCTGCAGAGGCGTCCCTCCTGGTGACCTGCAAGCCCAAGGCGCAAGGGACAGTCCCCAGCGCAGAGGATGTGGTGGTGAATTAGGAAACGCTGGGGTCCACATGGTATGGATGGGCACAGGGAATCCCGGAGCCCAGGGCAGGCAGCAGGGACGGATCCTGGGATCTGCCCATCTGTACCCACGCAGCCGCCTTCCGTGTGGGGCTCTTCGCCGGGTGCTGTGCCGTAGCAAGCTCCCTGCCTGCTGCCACTGAGCCCCGTGGGATGGTGGCACCATCCCAGCTCAGACTGGGGACAGGGGGGGAACCTCGGTGGCTCGTTTGTTTATTCTCTGCACCGTTCGGAAGTCAGCCCGGCCAGGCAGCACTTGGCGGTGCTGTTTGTTCTTCCCAGCACAGTTGGAGGAGCAGGACCGGCCCCTGCAGCACCCAGCCTGTTCCCGCTCCCCCAGGCTCCCTCCCTGCTCGCCAGCCTGTGCTGCTTGTTCTTGGCTGTCTCAGAGCCTCGGAGAGCCTCCTCTGCAAACGCACGTCTCGTACGAGCCTCTGCCCCTTCGGCTCCTTAACCGCGGCCATGACCGAGGGAGAGGATCCGGCCGCTTTGCGGAGCACCGGCCCGGCGCTTTGCAGGAGTGACCAGGGCATCCTCATGCCGGAACAGCATCCTCCCGACTCCTGTCCCGGGAAAAGGATATTGCTCTTAAATTCTCTGCTGGGTGTCTTTGTAAGTACCCCCCTCTGCTCTCCTTCCTACTGCTAGGCACCGGCAAGGCAAGGACTCGGGGTGTCCAGGAGTTGGGGGTGAGGAGCAAGGTGGTACCTGCAGGCGAAGGTCAGGCTGCTGCTGGTCTCTGCGTGGCCGCTGCTTGCGAGGGTTGAGCTCTTAGCCAAGAAGCCACTTGCTTTGGACAGCAAAAGCACTCGGGAACATGAGGTTAAGGAGCGGTGGGCTTCGCAGATCTTCACCTCTATCAGCATCCTGGCTCCCGACAATCTGTACGCAGCTCTCCCAGCCTGGTTGAGGATGCTCCAGCGCAGCTTGGCTGATCTTCCTCCTTTTTTTAGGACCTGCTTGTCTGCACTAAGCTCAGGGCCTGCGTGTTCCTGCTAAGCCCAGCCCCAGCTGCCGCCCGTGCCGGCCAGCGAAGGCAGAGCCTGAGTCCAAAATTTGCCGTGTGTTTGTGTTGCATCGCTAGGTGACCTGTCTCTTGGTTGAGATGCTCGGACCGGGACGTTGCAAGCATTCATTCAGCACCATCACACACTGAATGTGCTGAGATTTTTGTGTCTCTCCAGGGATTTCCTTTGCATGGGAGCTGGGGTTTATGTATTTTTAAATTTGCCTCTCACAGGCAGGCCTGAAAAACATAGCTGCCGCTTTCTAAGCAGCAGACTAAATCTCTAAAGCAGAGCTGGTGCTAAGGGTGAAGGGGAGTCCGCCACCAACCTCTTGGGTAATTTCCATGCAAAACGCCCCCTTTTCCCATGCCAGCGGTGGTTTTGCATCATCTGGAAGGGAGGCTGTGCCCTCGGGAGGGGAGATGCTGCACCGCTGCTCCACCTCGCTTTGCCGGGGCGTTAATAGGCAACGTTCTTGCTTCTGCAATTATTTGCTAACCCTAACCTTCCCCTTGTGCTGGGGAGCTGAGAACAGGCAGTTTCCTATGAATCAAGCTGCCTGAGGTCCCCAATAAATAACAAAAATGCTCTCCAGGTCTCATTGCAGCAGGCTGCCTGCAGAGTCTCATCCTGAGCATCCTGGGGTGTATCGAATCCTCAGTTCTTCATCCTCCTCGGGGGACATCTGTGCTCTTCCGTCCTTCCCCGAGGCCAGGGAGAGCTTGGCAGATCAGGCAGCGTTTGTGGGGGGCTGTGAGCTGGCAGGAGGTGGCAGGGACTTGGGGGGGGGGAGTGTCATTATGGTTAACCACAGGGTGGGAGGACCGAGTCACAGCGCAGAAGCGGGGCTGTGCCTGGCAGCCCCAAAAAGCACTGCCTGCGGCCGGTGGGGAGCAGATGGGATTTGGGGCTGGCCCCGGCGCTTTGAACGAGGGAAATGGAAAGCAGAGCTCAGAGCAGGGAGGGTGTTTTCCAGAAGGCCACGTGCAGCTGGGGATTTTTCCTGCCCTGCTGAGGCCACGGAAGAGTGATGGGAAGTGACCTCTGGCTCCTACGCTAAAACGAGAAGTGATGCTGTGAGAGTTGTTAAACGAAAGACGAACATCCCTCGGTAATCTGCCCTGTGTCATGCCCGGAGGCATCCACAGCCCAGGGCAGCTCGGTGGGATCAGAGGGACAGGCGAGGAGCCCACGGGAGACACGCTGCTCCTACCCACGCCAGCAAGGAGCCGTGTGTGCTGCCAGCGCTGGTCCCCGTGGGCAGCACTGCGGCGTTGCCAACAGGGTTTGGCCGTACCCCACGGCTCTGGACCATCAGTGCGGCACCGGGAGGAAACTCTGCTCCTTCCTCGCCCTTCCCCGGCATGGCTGAGCACCGTACGGTAGGCACAGCTGGTTTCTGCTCCTGGTGGGTTTAACTTACTGGGGAATCCCCTCTTCTCTTTGCCTTTCAGTATGGATGGTACCACAGCCCCCTGCCAGTGCCTGCAAACGGGGCGGCTCGGCGCTGGCATGCCCAAAGGTCGCTCGTGAAAACTCGCAGCCAGATGGGGGGGGGGGGGGTTGGCCTACAAGGTCCTGTCCTCCCGAGAGGACAGACCGAGGACCACAGGGACTGCTGACAGCTCCATGTGTAGAAGCAACTCCTGTAGGGGTTACGTGGCCGGCTCAGGGCAGTGCAGAGCTGTGCTGTCCCCCGGGCTGGGGTGTGGGGGCCAGCTGGGTCCCTCCAGCGCTGCTTCCCCACTGTGCTGCCAGCAGCCAAGACTGGTTTTGGAAGAGAGCGCTGGTGAGCTGTGCTGCTGCGTGGTTGATTCAGCCTGTCCCTTGCTCCCCAAGCACCAGCTCATATGGGCACCTGCTGGTGCTGGTGCCACAGCGGTGGGAACCTGGGCTGGAAGGGGCCAAGGGTTTTAGTTAGAGGTGTTGAGCTGTGCTTTGGCATCTTCACATCACAAATGGGTCCATCACAGCCTGCTCCAGCTCTGCCTCCTGCCCGCTCCCGGCACCCAGCGGCGCACGGAGAGCTGCGAGTGTGGGCACCGATGCTGGTCTGGGAGGGTCCGGCAGCGCCAGGCGAAAGGCTGCGGGTGATTCCAGGAAACGCCTTCCCGGCTCAGAGCAGCCCAAGCAGAGGCTGCTGCTTCTGTGCCCCTTTCCTCCTGTCACGCCGGTCAGCTTGGCTCCAGCCACGGGTGTTCCCGCAGCCCGGCAGCGCAGGCAGCCCATGGCAGCCCCTGCCCACACCCGTCAGAGCCGATGTCTCCTGGAAACCAAGTCTTCCCGCAGGGCAGCTCCGCTGACACCGCAAGGGCCGTGTCTGGGTTTAGGGGAGCTCACGTTTGCAGGGGAGCTCACGTTTGCAGGGGAGCTCACGTTTGCAGGGTACGGAGGGACCGAGACCTGGGGATGGTGCTTTTGGGGAGCTGTCGAACCAAACCTTTCAAATCCACCCATGCCGGGTCAGGCTGATGTTTGTGCTGCCCGCCCCCGCTGCTAAACCCGGGCAGGGCCAGCTCCAGCGTGGGCACCGTAGCTCAGAGATGCAGCGTCGCACCCAGAGCCTCTCCGATGCGGCAGGTTACGCTTCCAGGGCGCGGATGGGCGTAGGGACAGCGCGGGAGACGATGGCAAGCGTGAGGCTGAGCGGTGCTTGGCTTGCCTCTGCTGTGGGAGCAGCATGGTCTTCCCCATTAAACATGCATCTGGGTCACGATCAGCTCATCGGTCCGGCCTGAACAATTCAACGTGTGGCTGAAAATACTTCCTAAGCTGTTGTGGTCTTGTTGCTTTTTTTGAGAAATATCTAAACCAGAGAGCTGCGAGTGAACCTTCCTCATTTAGCCCGTTGTCTGCAGCTGCACAGGTGCTCTGATCTGTGGCCACAGTGGGTTTGAGGTTTCAAACAGCCCTGGCATCAGCAGGGCACGCTGAGGGCTTTGGTCTGGCACAGCGTAAGGCTGTGGGCTTGAATTCAGATTCCCGCAATCGCTCTTGTCCGGGCCTGATCCTGCAGCGCTGGCCGCAGAAACCCTGCTCTGTGCAACCCCGGGGGTTTGGGCTGAGTCAAGCGCACAAGCTCCGGGTCTCCTTTCTCACCCAGGACTTTGGCTTCTCACCAGCTCCACTGGCCCCGGCATAAATGCAGCGCCTGGGGGTGACTCCAGGCTGCCACCGGCTTGTGCTGTCGTCCCTGCTGGCTTTTTGGGCGTTCCGTTTAACATCTTTTTAATTGCACGTGAAGTCTCAAACACTTCTATCTGGTCAGTTGGCTGGATGTGTTTTCCGTGCGTTGCGTGTTCTCCCATGGCAGAATTGGGTCAGTGCAACCTTCCCCATCGCTGTCTGCGGCGCGAGCAGGTTGGCAGCTCTCTGCTGGGGAAGGCTGGGCCCGGGTCCATCCCAGTGCACAGCCAAGACACTATCTGGTCCTGACACAAGTGGCTGGTTCCTGGCTTTTAGCTCCCTGGGGCTACCCAGCTCCATGCTTGGTGACTTGATTTTTCCCGTGCCTTGGTTCCACCCGGCGTTTTGCTTTATGCGTGCCTCCCCCTGCCTCTCCCGGGCTTTATGTCCTGGTGTGTGACACAAGCAGATGACAGCAGCCCGTCCCGACCCTCTGCGTCAGGGCACAGGCAGCGGATGGGGCTGGAGGCGTGTGAATATCCCGCCACAGGGACGAGGGGGGTTTTGCATTACAGCCCTGAAAGCTCCAGCCACTGAGAGCTGCACACAGCTCCGGCAGATTTCCTGAGTCGGCAATCCCGCTGCAGCCATCGCCTCAGTCCCCGCGCCTTGGGGAAGCGCCCAGGGACGCGGGGCCAGCCCTGGCAGGGGTCTGCAGGAGGGATCTCCTCCTCCCTCCGTCCCTCCTTGCCGCTCCCCCGAAACTTTGCTGCCATCAGCTGCCGCTTTCCCCCCAGCCAGGCACCCTGCCATGGCAGCCAGTGCCGCCCGCTCATCGCTGCTGGGCTCTGTGCCGTGGTGGGGACGCGGCCGAGCAGCCCACGCCGACTAGCCCTGGGGGACCCAAGCCCTGCCTGTGATGGAGGTAGGTCCTGGCAGCCTTTGGGGTCAGAATAAGACCGCGGGGAGGATGGTGATGGGCAGAGAGACCCGCGGGGGTTTTCGGTACCTCCGTTTCTGGCGCTTGGTGAATGAAACCCACCGGCATGATCTGTGCCGGCGCAGCCATGGTGGGGTGGGAAGCTCCGCTGCGAGCTGAAACCCTTAACGTCCCTCCCTACATTATGTAAGAAAAACTATTCTCAGGCTGGTAAATTAGCGGAGGCAGCTGCTGCCGACCCGTTGCGCCCGTCCAGGGGCGACGGGGCAGCGGGCAGCAGGCAGGGCACGGCACGGCACGGCGGGGGACACGGGGCTGCCTGCTTCGGTCTCTGCTGCAGGCTTGAAAGGAGGGTGGGAAGTGTGAGTCAGGGCTCCTGCTTCTATTTTCAACGCCTGGGGTGCGTAACGCGGTCTGGTGGGAATAGCAGCTCCTCTCCGGGAGGCACGGGGCTGCGAACGCACGCGGGGATGGGGACAGGACTGGGGACACCCTGAGCGTCCCCTGTAATGCTGAGCTAATTGCAATCGCCGACTCGCAGGCTGGGTGCTGTCCCTAATTACGCAGCTAAAGTGCTCTGGGGAAGAGGGGCCATGGCAGCAAGCACCCACATTTGATGACGCCCCAAAATCAACCTCCCCAGACCACTGCCCACCTGCATTTCTCTGCCGGCCGGGGCCTCTCGTGGCTTTTCACAGCCACCAAGGGCCCTGGGCGCGGTGACACCCGTGCTGTGGAGCTGCCGGATCAGTGCAGCGGCTCCTCGGGTCTGCCCCGCATGCCAGCATCCCTCGGCAGCTCGGTGGTACTTATATTTTTCCGTGCTTGAAGGCGTATATGGTCCTTCCTGCAGCCGTTTCGTCCCCGTGTTTTTCTTCAGCTGGGAACCGTGGTCACACTTCGTAGTGAAAGCCCTCGCTCGGGGTCGATGCAGCAGGAGCCGCGGCGTTAGCTCGTCCGCTGCGCTACCTAGTAGGCTGTAGGGCATGGAAACCAGAATAGTTCAGGGCGTGAGTAAGTGCCTTGAGAGTTTTGTTCTGAACTTTGCAATGATTGTGCAATTTCTTAAGAATGGGTTTAAATCCCTCCCAGCCGTGGGTGTGCCGGGAGACCCACAGCCCTGCGCCGGGGGCACAGCCATGAGTGAGCTGCTGGGCCCCGAGCTCCTCACCTGCCACCCGGGCTTTTTTCCATCCAACCTGCAGCAGCAAATAAACCAGCATTGCATAATTGTGCCCAGCCATGGCCCTCTAAGTACTGTTTGCTCAGCTTATTAGCTTGAGCCTTTTGCGTATCTCAGCTCTCTTGGGTTGAGCTCTGTTGATAAGAATAATTTTTCTTCCTGCGTCCTGCATTCCTCCCGCATCCCACATCAGCCCCTGCTTTCTCCCCTCCGAGCCTGCCTGGAAAACAAGCTCTGGAAAACAGCACTTTCATTTCGATGTGCCTACCAGAAGCTTTTCTGCATGTAGGGAAAGTGTGGCTTTTACTAATCCCCCGGTTAAATCCACTGCACAGTCATTTAGGCTTGCTGGGATTTAGCAGGCACTGTCTGTTAATGCTGCAGAGATCGGTATTGTCTTTTTTTGGTGGTTGTTTTCAAAGCAATAACCTGATGTGGCTTTCCTATGATGTGCCCTGTGTCTGAGAGAGAGCAGAGCTTTCGCTGGGGCTTGGGGAAAGGATTTCACCCCAGCCACATCAGCGTGGATGGGCAGCATCGGATCCATGCCCTCCCTTCCCCCTGTGCTCCCAAATACGCTCCCATGAGTAAATCCAAAAGATTGGCTTAGCGGGGACAAAGGTTTGGGTGATTCCCAAACCTTTCCCTCGTTGGAAACCAAGTTTGAGCAACTTTTCCCCTTCGCTGGCCCAGTTGGGCTTTCCCATTTCAGCATCTCCAGGGCTGCCTTTTCCTTTGCCACGGCTGGTTTGTCCCACACTGTACAGAGAATCACACATTTGGGCAAAAAAGTCTGTTTCCTGCTGCTAATTTCTGCCCCTCGATAAGAAACGAAAGCAAAACCCTTTGTGGGGTGGCTGGAGGGCCCAGCAACCAAGAGTAGCTTGGCAGCGGGCTCTGAAAACTCTGCAGGTTTGTTGGGCATCATTTTTTTTTTCAAAAAAGTGCTGCTCCAGCCGGACCGAAGCCAGCTCCCAGCTCTGCCCCACATCTGCCTGGGAGCTCCTGGCTTCTCCCTTTTGCTCTCATCCTCCAGCCCCAGGTTGCTTTAGCAACGGAGGGAGAAGAAAAGCCTTGGGGAGGGGGCTGGGGGATGCTCCCACCCAGCTTGCGGTTGTCTGCTTTCGCCTCCCAAGGCGGCTGAGCTCCCCCCCTGCCCCGCATGAAGCACCAGCACCCCGGGGCTCCCCACAGGACAGCAGCACCAGGGAAGGAGGAGGTGCGGGTAAATAACAGGAGGGCAGCATTTGCCCCTGCTTTTCCGAGCCCCGCGTGGGACCTGCTGCAAACGGGAGCGTTTATAAGCAGCATCTTGAGAACATTCCTCCCTCCCGCGCAAGGCATTTCCTGGTGATAACACACTCCTAAGTAATGATCTCCCAGCATTATCCCTATTAAAGGGTCATTCGGGGAAAGTGTGATGGAAATTAGAAATTATTCAGGTCTGCCAACAGTATTTAACTTTCAAGCAGCTCTTAATTAGAAGCCAGGAGCCATTTATACAACCACTGAGATTTGCATAAGAATCTGCATATAAAACCCAGCAACTGGAAAGATTTAGTGATTTTTTTTTTTTTTTCAAGTGGCAACGCAGCATGCCCGGCTCAGAGAGCGCGAGGCAGGACCCTGGGTTGCAGTCCAGGCTCTGCCCGTGGTCTTAAGTGTGGCCTCAGGCAAGCGATTTCCTCTCCCAAAGCTCCAGTTTTTCCATCTGTAAGATGGATACCAGCGTGTGTCCAAACTTTCTAGGTGGCAGCTTGTGTTTGCAAGAGGAGTCTGGCATTGCCAGGTGAGAAACCTTGGAAAAGAAAGCGAAGGAGTCCCTGCACCTGCAGCCTGCTGCTCTCTGAGGACCAGGAGCTGCTCCTGAGGCACCCACAAACTGGGCTTATGGCAGAGTTTCAATTCAGCTGAAAAACTCCTGTGTGCATCTAGGCTAAAAGCCAAAGTTTGGAAACAAGGATAAATACCTCCGGGTTGCTCCATCCCTGCTGGTTTGGTGGGAGATTTGATGAGGGCTTCCAGTTTCAGCTCCTCGCTCCTTTTTCCCTGGTTGGCACTGGGTGTCCAGCAGCCCAGAAACACGGGGGCCCGTCTGCACAGAGCGAGGGTGGAGAGTCAGAGGCGAGGTCCCGGTGGTGGATGCTCCTTGCTGAAAGCCATTGGCCAAAACCAGCCCCAACCCCCTAATTATTGCTTCACCCTCTAACTGGCTTTTTCCTGGGGTGCCAGCAGCAGTGGTATGGCTGGGAAATGCTTAACCAGCCAGAAAAAAACCAACAACTTCTTGCTCTTGCTCTGGTTAACTATTCTCCTGACCAGCTCTTGCCTCCCCCTCTGTCCTCTGCCCCCCACCCCATTCTTCCCCTGCCCCTCCCCAGGGGCTGCCTGGGTGTCAGCTCCCTCCGTTGAGCTTCGCCCTCCTCTCTCTTTGCTCGCAGCTGGACAAGGGGGACGTGACCGCGCTCAGCCTGCCCTCCACCACCGGGCACGGTGACGCCGATGGCACCGTCTGCCTGGACGTCCCTGATGGCACCCCTGACCCTCACAGGACAAAAGCCGCCATCGAGCACCTGCACCAGAAGATCCTCAAGATCACCGAGCAGATCAAGATCGAGCAAGAGGCTCGGGACGACAACGTGGCCGAGTACCTGAAGCTGGCCAACAACGCGGACAAGCAGCAAGCCTCCCGCATCAAGCAGGTTTTTGAGAAGAAGAACCAGAAGTCGGCGCAGACCATCGCGCAGCTGCACAAGAAGCTGGAGCACTACCACAAGAAGCTGAAGGAGATCGAGCAGAACGGCCCTTCGCGCCAGCCCAAGGATGTCTTCCGGGACATGCACCAGGGTCTCAAGGACGTGGGCGCCAACGTTCGCTCCAGCATCAGCGGCTTCGGTGGAGGGGTGGTGGAGGGCGTCAAGGGAGGGCTTTCGGGTCTGTCCCAGGCCACCCACACCGCCGTGGTCTCCAAGCCCCGGGAGTTCGCCAGCCTCATCCGGAACAAGTTCGGCAGCGCGGACAACATCGCCCACCTGAAGGACACGTTGGATGACGGGCACCCGGAGGAGGCTTCGCGGGCTCTCAGCGGCAGTGCCACCCTGGTCTCCAGCCCCAAGTACGGCAGCGACGACGAGTGCTCCAGTGCCACCTCCGGCTCGGCTGGTGGCAGCAACTCAGGGGCAGGACCCGGTGGCTTGGGGAGCCCCAAGTCCAACACGCTGGATAGCCACCACAATAACTTCGACACCATCCTGGAGGAGCTCCGGGAGATCAAAGACAGCCAGTCACACCTGGAGGACTCCATGGAGGACCTCAAGGCCCAGCTGCAGCGGGATTACACCTACATGACGCAGTGTTTGCAAGAGGAGCGGTACAGGTAGGGATGGGTGGGTGCCGGGGGGGCAGCACGTCTCAACCAGGCTGGCTCTTTGGTGACCACGAGGCCACCACCCTGGGCTTGTCCAGCTAAGCCCTGCATGCCAGGGATGTGGGGAGCTGCCGTCCCCACTGCCCTCCTCGCTGCCAGACCCCTTGGCAGCCCCGCTCCCACGGAGGATCACGCGATGCTTTCCCTTCGGCAGCCGTAACCAGCTACAGCCGGGAGCGGGGTGGGTGGCAGGGGCCGGACGGTTTCCCCAGTGTCAGGGGGAAGGAGGGCAAGGGGGGGGGGGGGTCTGTGGGGAGATCTGCCCACCCCAGTGCCCCTCCACCGCCCGTGCGCAGGTACGAGCGCCTGGAGGAGCAGCTGAACGACCTCACCGAGCTGCACCAGAACGAAATGACCAACCTGAAGCAGGAGCTGGCCAGCATGGAGGAGAAGGTGGCCTACCAGTCCTACGAGAGGGCACGGGACATCCAGGTAGGGGGGCGTGAGGGCTCAGCCCCCCACTGCGCCCTCCATCCACAGGGCAAGGGAGGGATCCTGGGCTGGGAAAGAGGGTGGGCAAGGGGGATCCCTTTTTCGAGGTGAGGTCCTCACTGTGATGCTGTCACAGCAAGAAGCAGGTAACTAAGCCATGTCCCCAAAATCCCTGTCTGTGCCCCAGCAAGTCCCCGCTGTGCTAAAGTCCCCGGGTGCTCAAGGCAGGACAAGGCTCCGGGTTGGTGGCTGCAGCGCTGGGCTGTTGTGAGCCACACGTGGGCCAACACGTAGTCCCCGCTGTCCCAGTCTGGGTCATCTACTGCGGCAGTAGGTAGTCCCAGCAGTAGATGGGGTCTCCACCTTCCGCAGCACAGGCAGAGTGGGCCAGAGCATGCCTTGGACATCGCACAGGCCAAGGGTTTGCAGAGAGAAACCCCTTTCCAGCTGAGGTGGTCACCCATCGGAGCTGTGCAAGTAAAATTTGGCAGCAGCAAGGTCTCGGAGCATAGGGCGAGTACTGAAAGCCCTCGCAGGCCATCCCTTGGGGCCACCGGCCAGCCCTGACGTGCTGTCCCTTGCAGGAGGCGGTGGAGTCCTGCCTGACGCGGGTGACCAAGCTGGAGCTGCAGCAGCAGCAGCAGCAGGTGGTGCAGCTGGAAGGGGTGGAGAACGCCAACGCTCGGGCGCTGCTGGGCAAGTTCATCAACGTCATCCTGGCCCTCATGGCCGTGCTGCTCGTCTTCGTCTCCACCATCGCCAACTTCATCACCCCGCTCATGAAGACCCGCATGCGCATCCTCAGCACCGCCCTGCTCGTCCTCTTCCTCTTCTTCCTCTGGAAGCACTGGGACTCCATCAGCTACTTTCTGGAGCACGTCCTGCTCCCCAGCTGATCCGCAGCCCGGCCGCTGCAGCCCCCGGGGGCTTTCCATTTCCCGCAGAGGAGAGGGCCAGGGGGACGGTGGTCCAGAGCCTTCGGGTTGTTTCTTCACACGCTTGGTTCGGTTGCTTTCCTGGCCCTCTATCCTTGCCGCAGCCAGCGGCGACCGCTCGGAGCACAGTGTGTCGGAGCCGGGATCCGTCAGTCCTCTGGGATGTTTGGGGAGGGTGGGATGGGGAATGAAGAGGAGCTTTGGAAGAAACTGGTGATTTATGGGGTGCTGGGTTTTTCTAGGCTTCTTGGGTTGTTTTTTAAATGTCATTCTCTTCTGAAAGTCCGTGGGAAGGAGGTCTCCTGCAGAGCTCTTCTGTTGGTGGGAAGGATGGAGCTGGACCAAACCCGGTGCCGGGACAACTTTCTGCAGAGAGAGGAGGGGGAACAGTTGGGGCTGGGTTTTCCCTTTCATCCTTGACGACCAAGATGGCAAAAAGCTCATTCCCGGGATGGAGCAGAAGCAAAGCATGTGGTGAAGGAGAAAGCGGGTCCAAGGCAAATGCAGCTGGACATGCACATCCCACCAGCCTCTCCCAACCCCACCACAGCCCAGCCAGGACAGAGCGGGGCTGTGACATTGGCCCCGTGTCCCCACAGGGGCTTGGGCTGACACAGGGGACCCGATGCCAGAGACAGCACCGGCACAAGTGAGATCCCCTCCGCTGGTTTCCCTTCATTTATTTAGATCCCCCTCCTTCGGCTTTAGTTGATCCGATCTCTTCAGGGACACCTGGACTTTCCAGCATCACGCCTCTGAGTTTTACAGCCTCTGCACCGTGTTGTGTGTGCGTGTGTGTGTGAGCGTGCGGTTTTTAATTTAATTCAAGACTCTGTTTCCATTTGTGAATCAAAGCTGGTAGAGCGGGGGGAGGCGAGCAGCTGCCTTCCCAGCCTCCCCGGCCCTACACAAGAGCACAGCATGCTGTCTCGGATGTTTCTTAAATTATTTCATACATATATATTTATGTAATATATCTATACACACACACATATATATATAAATATATATAAAAGTATATGCACAGTCAGATCCTCCCCTGGTGCAAATGGGTGCCACTCCACTGACTTCAGAGGCCCTGAACCAGTTTGCCTCAGCTGACAATTTGGCCCTTAACGTTTCTGTGGCACATCCCAGCCCGATGCACAGGGCTGGTGTGGGGCACAGGGTGCTCGGGAGCTTTGGGGCATCCAGCAGCGGGGGGCAGAGGCAGTTCCAGCATGTGGGGAGGGGAAGGTGCGTGTCCTCTCCCACCTCCTCCATGCACTGGGGGCCAAGCCAAGCCTGCCTGTGACCACACATCGGGCTCCCTGCATCCCCTCGGCACTTGGGAATCACCTCTCGCGCTGGCACAACGTCCCAGCAGCTGGGGCTCAGTGCAGGAGCTCTGCACGGGGCACTGGGTGCCCGCAGGAGCGAAAGGAACCAGCAACACAAGGGTGGGAGGACTCCAAGGAGGAGGGCTGTGGGACACACCAGGCTGGAGACCCCAGCTTGTACCATGGGGCCACAGCTGAGAGCTCTGGGCAGGAGCCCTGACCCCAGGGTGCTGTGTCCGACACATCAGCAAGGGAAGAAGTGGTGGAGGAGACAGAGGACAGAAAAAGAGCCGTGGCTTGTGGAGGGTGACCCTGGCAAGAGGTGGCCCCGCTGTCCTTGCAGAGACCTGGCAGCAGAGCCCGCAGGTACCAGATGCATCCCAGCCTGTCGGTTTGCATCAAAGTTACACCAAGCGCGCTGCGAGCGAGCTGAGCATGGGGAGGGTGGGTGGGGGCAGCTGGGAGATAAGCCTGCGTTATTCCTGAAGCACAGCAGCAGCGGCAGGCTGGGCTTTAGCTGCTTTGACCTGGAAAGATGGCAAATGGATCTGACCTGGCTGCTGAGCAGGGTGGGGAGAAGCAAGGCAGAGGGTGGTGGGGCTTTGAGGGGACCTAGTAGTACCTCTGGCTGGTGAGGGATGACACCCCGCACCCAGGCACCCCCTGTACTTACTGGAAAGGGTCATCCAGGAGGTTTAACAGCAGAGATGAGGCGGCCGAGCCCCACGCACAGGACGGTGGAGGTGCAGGGGCTGTATCCAGGTGGGACGGGCAGACAGGGACCAGTCCAGACCTTTGCGGAGGCTCCCTGAAGCCTGGCCCTCTGCTCCAGGTGACACCCAGCCCACATCCCCTCTGGATTGAACGGTCACGTCTCTTCCTTTGAGCAACATGGGCTCACCCAGAGCTGAGCTGATTTTGGGGGGGGGGCACAGCGCTGGGCAACCTGCCGCACCCCCAAGGCTCAGCAGAGCTGCCTGCCCTGCTGCATCCCCACCGGGGCAGCTTTTCCCCCCACTAAATAACTGCAAGAACAACCAGGGAGCAATTAAACTCCAAAGTCTGAGCTCCCTAAATCCAGCTTCCTCTGCTGCCCGAGCCCCACGGGGATTGGGGGGGGGGGGGGGGGGGGGCAGCCTCCCCACCGCTGCGAGCCCCACACCCGCAGGCGGGGGTCGGGGGGGAAGGACGGGGAGAAAAACCTCTGTTCCTGCCGGGACGGGGGAAGGACGGGGTAGGGGACCGGGAGAAGGGACCGGGGTGCTGCGGAGCCGCTGCCGCAGGGGGGCCCCCGGCCTCCGCCGCAGAGGGACCGGAGCATCCTCCGTAAATGCCGGGGAGGGGCAGGGTGGGGTCCCGCAGCCCAATTAGCGCTTTAACCCCTGCCTGCCTGCAGCGCTGCACTGCCCCATCTCCCTTGTCCTGGGGGGCTGGAGCAGCGAGAGGAGCTGGGGGGAAGGATGCCCAGGAGGGAGGGAGAGAGGGAGGGGGCTGGTGTCCCCGGTGGGGGAAAGTGGGGGGATTTCTGCTGGAGACAGCGAGGACCTTGTCTCAGGAGGCTGCAGGCTGCCTTGGTAGTGGGAGGTGGGTGGAATGGGGCGCCGAAGCACGGAGAAGGTGTGCGCCCCAGCTCAGCACCAGCCATCGCTGGGGTCCTCTGCAAAGTGGAGGAGGTCTTGGGGTAAGAGCCCCCCCCGCCGTGAGCGCTGCCACCTCCCCTCGCTCGGGAGAACGCTTCGAATCTGGGCAACCCCCCGCAGCAGAGGCAAGGCTGTGACATTTTGGGGTGTTCATGTCAAAATGCTCATGTCCTGGCACTGGCCAGCCCTTGCGACCTCCTTGGCAGCGGCCGGAGGAGGCCCCGGTGCTGGGGCAGCGAGCAGAGCTCCTCCGGCCTGCTGGGTGACTGCCATCCCAACGGGAATTTTGGGACCTCTGGCACCTCCTGTTCCCGGATCTGCCTGTTCCTCCCGCTCCGCTGCCTGGTTTGGTCCCCACTTCCACACCATCCCGCCCTGGGGAGCAGCAGAGCCCACGGGTTGGGTTGTGCCAGCCAGGAGTGACATCCCCGCTGCCCCTCGGGCACTCAGCATCCTCCCGCTCCCCAGGCCTGGGCACCCAGCCCAGCCCCTCTCCCACGGGCGAGCAGCTGGCAGACGGGGCCTGCTGGCATCTTCCCATGCTTGGCAAAGGGGGAAGCGGGAGCCAGAAAATCCTGCACAGGGAGCCAGGGAGCTGCCGGTGACATTTGTGCTGGTCACAGGGACAATTCCCTCCATGGCGTGTGCAGCCTGGGGCTCCCTGAGGACTCGCATTCTCCCGGCGGGCACTGGCACAGCGGGGCCGGGGGTGGGGGGCTCATAACGGCCCCCTTTGTGCGGGTGGTGGGAGGAGAGGTGAAGCTTTGACGTCAGCCCGGGAGGAATTCCTTAATGCCATTCAGGCCTCCCTTGCCCGCGTTGCTAATTGCATTTTATGTAATAGCTGCAGCTGGGCCCCCAGTCCGCTATTGAGAGCGGGATAAGACAGAGTGACAGGGGTGGTGGGGGCCCGGGCAGTGCCAGTGGCTGCGAGGCACACCGAGCCAGGGACACCGGGCACGGGAACCCTCATGGCCCCGCTCCCTGGGGCCCTGGGGCTCAGCCACCCCTTCCCTGGCATGGGGAGCTGCTCGCACCCGCTGCGAGCCGCATCGCGTGGGGCTGGCGTGGGTGCACGCAGGGACTGGTGCCCATAGGGAGGAGGACAGACACTGGGAGCTTGGTGGGGAAAGCCAGAGATGGGCTGGAGGGTTTCTGCAGGGGCGAGGGGCACCAACGCTGCAGGCGGGGGGGGGGAGTGGGAGCTCTCCCTCTGCAGCGTTTGCCCTTGCTCTCCGTTTGGGCTGGTTCCCAGCGTTGCAACTGCACCACTGGTGCCACCCAAAGGCATCCCAGGGTGCCTGGGCCCCTTGGTGTGGGGCAAGGGGTGGCCAGGCAGCGCTGGCCCTCTTCCCCTGCCTCATGTACATGATCACCTGTCACCACAACAGGCTTGGAAGAAGTAATAATAATAATAATAAATCGTTTTGGTATCTGAGGGGTAATTGCACTTGAGATGAACGAGGCAGTGGTTTATCTCACCAGCATTACGCTGTCGGGTTTCCAGCTGCACGAGCCTCGGATGATGAAATAACGTATTTACTGCCCTCTGCTCTGCTGATGGATCTCCCAAAATATCTCCGCAGCATCCCTATTGCTCCGGGGACTTCCCCGCGTGCCCAAGGAGAGGAGCACCAAGAGCTGGAGGCTGCTCCTTCATGCAGGTACCCAGAGGCACTCGCCTCCTTTTTGGGGTGCTGCTGGCATTGCCTCGCCCCTCCTCACCTTGCTGCAATCCCTGGCATGGAGACCCTCACCCAGGCACACCGTGGGGGTGCAAGGGAGAGGGGGAGTTTTCCCAAGGAGGAGGAGGAGGAGCAGGAGGAAGGTGTTGGCAATCATCAATGGGAAAGACGGCTGGACCCCAGACATCCCCTCCCCCTCGACGGCTTGGCCAAGCTTAGACGGTAAAAAGAAAGAGCTGGTACCAAGGATAACATGCTTCGCATTCCTGCGCTGTCTCCGGGGGAATTTCGACTGATCTACATGAAAAATACTCGCTGCCCCCGAGGTCAAAGTGTCTGGAGGAAAAATTTCCGAGCGGAAAAGCTTAAAGCGGTGCAGAGCCGCAGCCAGCAGCCGGCTGTGGGGCACCCGGGTCTCACCTGCCAAGAGCCAGCGGCGGTGACCGGTGCCTGTGCCACCACGGCTGGTGGCAACACCACCACGGCCAGTACCTGTGCTGCTGCGGGCAGTGCCCGTGCTAGACTGGTGCCAATGCCGCCACGGCCCTCCCCAGCGCCTGGCGGGGCGTAGGAGGCTTCTGCTGCCACCCATGAACCTGTCCTGCCTCTCTCATCCCCACCGGGGCCAGCGGGGTGTCTTCTTGCCCCCCCGTGTGCGGCTTTGCTTGGCTTTCCCATGGGAAGGGAGCTGTGGGCTGCACCTTTCTCCCCCCTCCCGGGGTTGCTGCTGGTGGTGGGGACAGGGGCTGCCGTGTACATCACCTGCAGCCATCAGAGGCACGTTGGCCACGCTGCGGAGCAGCTCCTGGTGACACTGGGCTTCGGAAAGGCCAATGCCTTTGGGTGCTGGCTGCGAGAAACGTGCTGTCCCTCTGCCACCGGCTGGTCCCAGGCCCTGCAGCAGCACAGGGGGTGCCAGCCCCCGAGCCTGAGCACCCACGCTCGGGCACACGGGGTGAGCGGCAGCACCTTGAGCTCGTAGGGACCCAGCAGCCTCCAGCTCAGCTGCGTGGGGAGGGAGAGCAGGGAGAAAGCCCCGAGGTTACCCCCTGAACCGCGTGGAGCAGAGCCCCTGTGGATCTGCCTCCTGTTATACTCATGGCCAATGTCATAATTTAATTGCACATTTAAAAAATAAATACTTGTCTGGGGTTGGGGGAAAGAAAGGCTTACGGAAGAAAATTAAGAGGAATTTAATTAAGGGCAGTGCCGGGAATGTCTCTACCACAATAAAGATAAGGAGGATCAATTGCTTCTTCCTAGGATCAAAGCGAAGGGCTGGAGGGGGAAGTGGGGCTGTCGGGAAGCTACAAAGCGCAGGGGAGGGAGGGGAAGGCAGGGAGAGAAAGGCACACAAGAGAAAGCAGGAGAAAGACAGCTAGATAAGATGAGAAAAATAATTGATCGTGTAGCTCCCTGAGGGCTGCCCGGACTCGCAGGTCGATCATAGCGCGGCAGAGGCTGGGGGGGGTCCACGCTGTCTCCCCGTCTCCCATCGCCCCTGGTTGCCTCTTGGGGAAGGGGCAGCACCTCCCCTTCAAACTGCCCTGTCTCAAGGTACCGACCCAGCTGAGCACCAGCTGGGCACCCCTCAGCTGGGACCGTGGCTTGGTTGTGCCGATGCCCAGTCACCCTCCCAGGGCTGAGCAGGGCTGCGCTGGTCCCCCCGTCAATCCAATGAAACGTTCGGTGCCCCACATCAGGCTCCAAATAGGCTTGGGGTCCTGCCGCCCTCTCAGACCTCCTGAAGGATCCGTGATGTCCCTGTCCCCCGTGCCCGTGGGCTGGTGCCCTCCCCGGCCACCAAGGGCAGGATGCTGCGGGCAGCCGCCGGCAGAGCGCAGAGGTGCTGGGCTGCGCCGTGGGCAGCTCCTCGGCTACAGGCACCTTCATCCCGGCCCTTCGGCTGCTCGTGGAGCACCGCAGGTTTGTGCAAGCTGCTGGCTGTCATCCCTCGGGCAGTGCGGGTCCCTGGGGTGGCCCACGTGGGGGAAAGCCCTGACAGGGCAGTGACTCAGGTGGCCCTGTGGGACACGGAGGTTTGCAGCACCTTCTCTCACCGCCGTGGCACCGTGGTGGCATCTCTGCAGTGCCCGGGCCAGCACCTCTGCAGCCAGGCAGGGCTCCACTGAGGCCAGTGCACCAGGGGGAAGCCAGACCTCGAGCAAGGCTGCACCCCAACACCACGACCCTCCCAGCCGGGTCTGCACGGTGGTGGGCACAGAGCTGCCATTAGCCAGCACGGGGGGAGCGGGAGGCTCTGAAACACCTCCGCCAAAAGCCATTTCTGCATCATCCAGGAGCCTCCATCCCCCAGCCCAGCACTGTGAGGGAGCTTGTCCTGTGTCTCACACGGGAAGGGAGTGGAGAACTGCTGGGAGCCGCAGGGGAGGGTGATTTTCCCAGTGTATCTGGTTGCCTGTGAATGCAAAGAAGCACCCAGACTTGTTTCTTGAAAGGGCCGGACCCGGTGGCTCCCGAATTCGGGAGGCTGGTACCCAGCCAACCAAGGCAGTCCTGACGATCCAGCGAGGCAACGCTTTGCATCTTTAGGCACCCAAGTAACTGCGTGACTCCAGTTTCTTCAGGTGTAAAATGGGAACGCCAATACCCATCTGCCCACAAGACCTACCGCGGAGTTGCCAGGAGGCCTGCTTCTTGCTCATGGTGTTTGCATAGGTTGGGACACCATTGCCGCGTCAGGAGCAACTTTGCATCCCGGCTGGGAACTTCCTGCAGCGGCACTGCCCCGTGTGTGAGCGGTGCTGAGCCCCAAACCCCCCCCCCCCTCCCTAACCACTGCCTCCGGAAAAAAAATGGGCTCCTTTCTTGCCTCACCTGCTTTTGCAAGAAGCCGAGCCTGTACCTGGAGAAAGCGGTTCAGCCGGCTCCGGCGGGGAGGGCCGAGCTGGCAGCCTGGCAGAGAGACAGCATCTGGGTGTGCCACGGCCCTGCAGAGCCCCGTGGCAGCCCTGCTCTCGCCGGGCGATAGCACCCAGCAGCCGCCGGCGCAGGCACCCGGTGACGGTGCGCCCGGGCGGGCGGTCGAGCCAGCGGGGCCGGTTCGCCGTGTCTCTGCGGGAGCCCCGCCAGCTTTGGGGCTCCCGTGCCTGCTTGGCACAGGCGTGAAGGGCCTGAGAAGCGTACGGGGGGGTTATTGCCACACGGCAGCTGCCCGTGCAGCCGGGCCGGGCTCCTGCGAGGGCTCGGCAAGGGGTGGGCTGAGCCGGGCAGGGTGCTCAGGCAAAGGGTTGCCCGGTGAGAGCGTTTGTGGGTCGCACGATGCAAGCGGGGCTTGCACATCCCATCAGCTCCCGGCAGGCACGATGGGCTGCATGGCCCTGCAAAGGATGGGCAGGACAGGAGGTGGCTGGAGGGTCCCCCGGCTGCAAACCACGCTCCAGCGGTGCCAGCAGAGCAGAGCGCGCTCTCTCCCATCCCCTCCGCCCCATCCTGCTGCAGAGAGGACCACAGCCCCAGTGCTGCCCACCACTGCGGAGCTGCTGGGCTGGATAGATGGGCAGAGTTGTCCTGCTCGGAGAAATCCCATGGGCTGCCTCCTCTGGCAGAGACCCAGCAGCCCGAGCAGCACCACCATGGCCTTGGGAGGGCACAGGGGCTACAGGGTGGTTACCAGTGCTTGGCTATCTGGGTCCCCAGTGGGGTCTGGGATCCCGTTTTTAAGTCTCAGGCTCAGATGTGACACAGCCATGCCTTGTGCTCCAGGGAAACGGGATCAAAGTTTCCGGGTGCCGCTTGCTCCCCTTTTTCGTCCGCTCCAGGCTGCAGCAAAGTGCCATTGAAGATGTGAGGACTTTCATGTGGGGATTTCTTCAGATCTTCAAAGAAACCCAGCAATCAAACAGGTAGTAGTGGAGGCACCTTAAAAAAAATAAAAGCCCCACTTTGAAAGCATCACATGCAAAAGAAAGGTCTAAACTTTGTTGTGTTAATTGTTCTGGCACTCAAAGTTACGACAAAATGTCTTGGAAATAGTGTTGGCTCTGGGCCCACGATGCATCAGACAGACAAAAAAATGCTGAAGCAGAAAACCTGAGGAAAAGAAAACCAACAACAGGAGATTTCTACAGGAAAGAACAGCAGCTGATAGGAAAACCCCAGAGCACTTGGGGCATCCACCCTCGGTTCCTTGAGCCACTCCATGCCCTGGGCATCGTTAGGAGCCGGCTGCTAACGAGAGCAGGCTGAGGCCCTGCCACTGTCTCCTTTCCACCGATATGAGAACGGTCCTTGCAGGCACCAGCGGAGATGCCAGCTGCACCCCTGGGCTGCTGCACCCCTGGGCTGCTTGCAGCCACGTTCTCAACAGTTACGTGCAAGCGGCTTCTGCTGCAGGCTGCCCTTGGGGGTCCCAGCCATCCCCCCCGTGGGAAGGCACATGTTTCCCTTCCCACACCACGTCCCCCCGAGCCTGCCCCGCTCCGAGCCCCAAATATGGGCTCAGCGCATCCGGGCTCCCCGGCACAAGCCTGGACAGGAGCCCGGCACCGCGGGGTGACTCAGGGCCCCGGCAGCTCCCCGGGGCCAGGGGAGCGCTGACTGCTCCCCTCTGCCGGGAAACCCAACCCGGCCCGGGCAGGACCTGCTGGGAGTGCCGGTGGTGGAGCCGCTCGCTTCCTCTCCTCCAGCCAGCTCGCTGCTGCCCTGGCCTCCAAAATACCCTTTTCTCCTTTTTTTCAGGGCGCTGGGGCTGCTTGTGGCTGTTGCACGGGGGACGTGGCTCCCGAAGCAGCCCCCAGATGAGCGGGGGTTATAGGTCTGGGCTGGCGCGTGGTGCAGCACGCCTGGGGTGCAAGTGACCCACCAAGCCACAGCCACGCCAACCTCCCTCCCCTTGAAAAAAAAAAAATCCCTGGAAATGCCCAATTTTCATGCCTGAAAATCCCCACAGGGATTGTCCGCAGCACCAGTCCCTGGGGTGCAGTCCATGGGGATGCACCAGCTGCCCCCATGAAGAAGCCAGCACCCCCAGGACCAGTAGGAGGGGGTCCAGGCTGTCCCCCAGCAGCCACAGTGCTGGCTTCACCCCAATAACCCCTCGGGACAGTCACAAGGGAAGTTTGCAGCGGTTGGTATAAATCCACGGGGCAACACGCTGTGCTCCGAGCACTCCGGCATTACCTCATCACCTGGGACAATTTATCTTTGGGTCTTTCTCCCCGTTTCCCTCGCCCTCAAGCCAGCCCGGCAGGAGCACAGCTCCGCTCCCACACGTCGAGGCAGCATTGCCTGCGCTGGCAGCAGGTCGGCTGAAGTCACCCCCTCCAAAAATGGCATTTTTCACAGTAAAATGCCGCTGAGGTCATTTGCACCCGCTTCAAACACCCACGGTGGGGACAGGGCGGGGGGGGGGGTCTGTGCTAAGCAGCTCCCAGGAGCTCAGGAGGCTGGTGGGAAGCAGAGGGTTTGTGAATCCTGGGGATGAAAGGGCTGAATAAAAGAGAGCTGTTAATAATAGCTGTGGCTTGAAAGGGGGGCTCAGCCCCCGGCTGTGGGGGCAGCCACCATACGGGGGGGGGCAGAGGCAGCGGAAATCAGGGCTGGGATGAAAGGAGAGTTTCCAAGGGCTGGTGGGGGAATGCGGGGAGCACGGGCACAGCGCAGAGAAGGGGGAACCAGCAGGGATGGGGGACAGTCACTGCAGCCCCCTCCCACCGCCTGCGAGGTGCCTGCAGGCTGCGGCTGCCTCCTTCTACTCGCTCACCCAGCCCTGGGAGTCTCTGATGGCATTTCTCACCCTTGCACATCGCTGCAGCCCAGGGCAGGGGCTTTGCTCACCTCCATCACCCCGGGGGGGGCTGCCACAAGCCAGGGCTGGGCTGGGCTGAGCTGACCCAGACACCGCTCCGAAACCAGAGCAAACAGCAGCTGATGCCGGCCGAGACACGCGTGAGGGGGTGGTCAGCACATGCCTGGCACACACGTGGTGCCCGCCTGGAGCTGCCACAGCTCGGCCCGGCTCTCAACCCAGCACGCAAGAACGTTTTCTTGCAAATCATTAACGAACCACGACCGCAGCACCCCAGTTGCTTTCCAAAAGGGAGGCTCTGCCCATCAGTAGCTGTTAAAAAACTCAGCCCACCCTGACCTCCCCCTTGGGATGGTCCATCCCCCTGCACCCATGGGTGCTGCAGCCCCCAGCTCGCCCCATCCCGCCTCCGCAGCCCACAGGTTACTGGGACTTTGCCCTGGCTAAGCTGGGTGCCCTTGGAATGGCTTTAAGCACTCCGGCCTTTCTTAGTGGCGCGGGAAGCACGCAGGGAATGCGCGGCGGGGGGCAGAGCCTGCGTGGCCCCCCATGGCTCCAGCCTCGTGGGACGAGGGGTGGCATTCCTGGCAGGCAGCCCTGCCACCCTGCCCCTGCAGCTCAGCCTCTGGGCGGTGGGGCAGAGGAGACCTGAAATGTCTCTGATTAACCCAACTGGAAACGGGAAATCGTTACAGTGCTTTGTAGAGCAATAAAACTGGTTTCAAAGCCGCAGCAGGAGAAGAGGATAAAGGAAGCCGGGGGGAAAGGGCCGGAGAGGAGACAGCCCTGCGGTACGTGCCACGGCCGAGCTGCGGCTGCTGGGCTCGGTCTCGCTCGGTCCTTTCTCTGCAGAGGCACCTGCAGGGACGGCGAGAGGAGATGGCAGCAGCCCAGGAGGCAGCTCCTGCCGCCAAGACCTGCGGGTGTTCCACAAACCTAAACCCACACACCGCCTGCGTTATGAAAGCGCAGTTTGGGAGCGGAGCTGGGGCAGCAGGGCTGCCCGTGGTGGGGAGAGGACAAGGGGTCCCTCCTCCTCAGCAGCCACCTGCCTCCATCAGAGCCTTCTCTAAACTTCGGGCTCTGCTTGGTCACTGCCGTCTGGGTCGGGGCACAGCACCGGCAGCAGCACTGCACCAGTGCCGTGGTACCCTGACAGCAGGTCCTGCCTCCAGCCAGCCTTCCCCCGCCGGGTCACGCAGCAGCTCAGCCTTAAAAACTACAGCCAGTCACCCCCCTGGGGGGTGCTGAGCCCCCACCGATGGGATATGCCAAGTCACAGCTCAGCACCATGCAGGGCTTGGGAGAAGACACCAGTTTAAGCCCGCAGAGCGGCCTCAGCGCTGGAGAGGGGGCAGGGGTTGAGCACACGTTGCGTGGAGGCGTTACACCCCGCAGGACGTGTGTCCAGCATTAACTCACCTGCACTGGAGCGAGACTCAGCGCCACACACAGCCCCATCCCGCTGGGAGCGGCACAGGAACCAGGACACACCAGCCTGGGACAAGAAGCTCAAGGCAGCAGCCCCCCCCATCACACCTCCCTGCCCCCCCCCCCCCCCCCCATGCTGCAGAAGTACAGCAATCAAGATAACAACTCGGATCCACCATTTGCTTTTCATTTAATGGTTTTCTCAAGATCACTTTGTAGGAAGGAGGGGAAAACACACACACACACCCTGGAGAAGGGAAAGGGCCAGCCAATACACGGCAAATAGTGCAACAGAGCTTCGACGTGCGGCACATGATACAACGGCACAGACACCTCCTCCCCCCCCGTGAAAAACATCTGGGAGGCCGTTACAGACCCAGACATATCCCGTGCTGCCGAACTTCTACATCAAGTCGGACAAAGGCAATAAATAAAGAAGCGGTGCCTCACCAAAGGCACTTTTTTTTCCTCAACAATTTAAAAAAAGAAAAAAAAAAAAAAAAAAGACAGCAGAGCATGTTCTCAGACTGGGGTTCTGGCCAGATCCAGTTGGGTTTCTCAGTGCAGGAGAGGGAAGAGCCAGGACCTGGGCGGTTTGGACCCCGTTGCCAGCACATCCCGAGAGCCCAGCCCGCAGGCAGCAGCCAGGGCAGCACCTTTCAGCCCCTTGCCAGCACCCTGCTACATCTCCAGCTTGTTTGAGGTATATCACCTGCCCCATCCGTTATCTTGTGCAGCCAAAAAACAGTGCAAAGGAAAAAAAAAAAAAAACAAAAAAAACAAAAAACCAACCCCCCCAACCCCTTGGTTTCCCCCCCAAATGAGATGACCCTGTTTGTGAAGGGAGGACGGCAGCAAGGAGCCTCCGAGACCCTGCAGCCCCTCCACGGGGGCTGGATCACCGTGGCTTTGGTCCATTTAATGTCCTGGCCCTGGGGCATCCCCCCGCCGATGCCCCACAGCCCCCACAGCTCCCTCCCCACCTGCACCCGTGCTCCTCCCCGAGGGGCATGAGGCTGCAAAATAAATACGTTGGGACGTGTCTCAGCAGCACCAGCAGCCCTGGGGCAGGGAGGACTCAGCCCCCTCCCCAACACGCACCACCTCAGGGTACCCTCAGCTCAGCTTCATGCTGATGGCCACGGCACGCCGGTAGACCTCGGTGACATTGTCACAGCCCGCCAGGGACAAGCTGCTCTCTCCCAGGGGGCTCCGGCAATGGGTCACAGTCCAGCGGCGCAGCCTGCGCCCTTCCTCCACCTCCTCCTCCTCTTCCAGCCGGAGGAGGCTGTCGGCAGAGACGCAGCCCCGCATGCCCCCGCCGCTGTGGGGGACACGGGCAGGCAGGTCGAGCTGGTCGAAGGACTCCGTGGAGAGGATGCTGTCCTCGCTCACGGCGCTGGACGGGCGGGCGCGGGGCGCCTGCGGCAGGGGCACCTCGCTGAAGCCCCCGAAACCCTGCCCGGGGGGACTCTCCGGCTCGGTGCTGCTAGAGGAGTACTTGCCGTTGTGCTTGAGGATGCCTTTCCTGCGGGCAGGGAGACCCTGGGGACCCTGCTCTGGGGAGGGGGTGTCAGCAAAAACACTCCCATCGAGGTCCAAGCTCCCCGCGTCCAGGACATCCCCGGACTCACAGCACTCCAGGGATGAGTAATACCCCGACTCCCTCGTCGAGGGCTTTTTCAGTATTCCCTTCTTGGGCATGACCGTGGGCACCGCTCCAATGCCCGTGCTGCCAGGCAGCACCCCGGAGGACAGGATCCGGGTGAGACCTGCAGCGGCCACCTCGCCATCCTCACCCCTGGCCTCTCCCACGGGCGCTGCTGGTGGGGGGCCGAGGCCAGGCACCTTCTGCTCACAGGAGTTTCTCTTCTTCAGGATGCCCTTGGGCCGCTTGAGGATGGACTTGGAGGGGTTCTCCGGGGCCAGGGCCACCTCCTGCAGCACGTGGGAGACGTCATTCTCCTTCTTGGACTTCTTGAGGGAGCGCTGCCGCTCCAGGGCCACGCCGGGGATGTGTTGCTTCAAGAAGCATCGCACCTTGGAGCTGTTCTCCAGGAGGGGCCGGGAGGAGCGGCGAAGCCACTCTGCCACCGTGGCCAGGGGGGACTCGCTCTCCCGCAGCAGCTCTTGCTCCCCGATGGGCACTTTGTAGCCCCAGTTCACCCACCAGTGCGTGGCGATGTCCTCGATGGTGGCACGGCGCTCCGGGTTCACCATCAGCATCCACCGGATCAGCCCGCAGGCATCTGGGGAAAAGGCAGGTCAGACACCGAAGGGAACAAGCGGAGAAGGGGGATGCACAGGGTGGCGGGGGTCTGCCTACCTGACAGCTTCGTGGGCTCCCGGTAGTCCCCGCTCGTGATCTGCTTGACCAGAGTCTTGTAGTCGTGGCCATCAAACGGCATCGTGCCATGGACCAGGATGTAGAGGAGAACACCCAGGGACCAGCTGTCCACCTGCCAAAAGGGACAGACGAGCTTGGAGGGGGGCAGCAGGACCGGGCTGCCCTGGCCCCCACCCTAGCCGGGCAGGAGCCCCCATCAAACCCTCAGCAGCAGCTCCCAGGATGGCAGCAGCCCCAGGGGAGGACAAAGTGCGGGGGCAGCTCCAGCCACCTGCACCCCACCGCGTCCACCCCGCTGGGGCTGCCCACACCAACCTTGTGGCACTTGGTCTTTGGGGACCTGTTGCCCAAAGCGCAGAGGCAGGGCTCTGCCCACAATGCTCCGCTGGAAAAACACCCAGCACTTTCCCAAGTCCAAGAAAAGAGGAATCAAGACGTTCCCCCCCAACACAGGGGGTGAGGCACAACCTACCTCCGGGCCCTTGTACGGCCTCCCGTTGATGATTTCGGGGGACGCATAGAGAGGGCTGCCACAGTAAGTCTGCAGAAGTTTGTCCTGCTGGTAGACGTTGGACAGGCCAAAGTCTGCGATCTAGAGAGACATTTATAGCTGTTACCAAGCAGCAAAGCTCCCCTTCGCAGGTGGAGCAGCGGTGAGCTCAGCTGAAGCCAAGGCTGCCCTTGGCACCCTGGTCCTGGGTGCCCACAGTCTCCCCAGGGAGCCGCGGCAGCCTGGCTTTCCAACCCCGAGGCTGCTCCTGCCCCTCTCCTTTTCCCAGAAAGCTCATCCCAGCCACCGCAGCAGCCGCCCTGCGGCTCTGCCTCTCCAGTCCCATCACCAGCACGCTGGGGGCAGAGGCAGCTGCAAAGGTGTGGTTAGAGGGAGAGCTGCCGGGCTCTCCTCCAGCTCATTCAGAGCCACACGAGGCTGCTCCAGTCCCTGTCTGCTCCACCTAGCACGCAGGCATTCATTACCCTCATTACACCCATCACCTCTCAGGGAGCAGAAGGTACAGTCCCTGCTCGCGAGCTCCCAGTTGCAAAATTACCCCTTACAGAGATCAAGCCCCACAGCCTGTTTATCACCGACCGCACCGACTCCCGGCTGCGGCTGTGCCCTTCCTCCCCGGGCGGCTGCAGCACTCCCAGCCAAGGCAAAAAGCACCGCTCGGGGCCAGCAGAGCCAGGAGCTGCCCTGCACCTCCCTCCACCAGCCCGGCCGGCACGTACAGGGATCGGGACTTTCACTGGGAGAGCCCTTCCTCATCCAGGCAGTTGTGCTCTGACCTTAGCGTTCAGACTTTGCCCTCTTATCAACGCTCAGATATAAGTTATGGCTTTAGTAGGCGGCACCGAGGCGGCACCGAGCCTCTCCCGCTCAGCTGCCGGGCACAGAGAGCAGGGGGCAGGGACAGGCACCCTCCCGGCTGCCCACCTCCTGGGCAAACAGCAGCGCAGGCTGATGCCAGCGGTCCCAGAGCTGACAGATGCTTCCCAGAGCTGCAGAGAACCACGTGCCCTGGGGGGACTGGGGTGCTGCGGCCACCCCCAGTCCATCCACACTGGGCAGCGCCTCTTAGACCCCCTTTGCTGGGGGACACCCACAGCACGGCCAGGCTCTGCCAGCCTCTCACCTTGATGTTCCCGTTTGCATCGAGAAGGATGTTCTCCAGCTTCAGGTCTCTGTGAACGATCCCATTCTGCACGAGGGAAGGGAGAGCTGGGTTTAGTCCACAGGGAAAGGGAAAGCCCGGCAGCACGGGAAGGTCACTGCCGTTCACCGGCACAGCGGCAGGCAAACACGCCGCGGTGACGGCAATCGGAGGAGCAATAAAAAACCCTGGGTGCACCGATGAGGACGGGCTGTAAACCATGTCCTGACATGGGTGCTGCCAGCTCCCCGTGCCGCTCAGGAGCGCGAGCGGGGCGGCACCCCGCACCAGCACCCCCACACCAGCTGCCACGCTGGGCTCCTGCACCCTCGCCAGCGGCTGGTGCCAGCTCCCACCAGGGCGCGGTGGGCACAGCTCCACGGTTTGCTGGGACCTGCCGCTGCCCAGCTAAGCGAGACCCCCATTTGCTTTGGGTGCAGGGGGTGCCCTGCAACCCCCCCTTCCTACCAAGGGCACACGGGTACCCAGGAATGAGGCACGACCAGGCATGGCCTTAGCACATCCTCCTGGGAGACCCACAGGCTTGAGGGTCCTTCCAGGGCAGGCACGGCTCATCCCACAGCCCGGGACAGGGCCCTGTAGCTTTACATCCCCTTCAGGGGACAACACAGGCGACCCAGGGCTCAGCTTCCAGCCCTGGCAGACAGCCCCAGGCGTCTCCCTCCGGGCAGGTAGGACAGGAGCTGATAACTCCGTGGCAGGGTTAGTCACCCCAGCGGAAAGCCACAGCAAGGACTTCCCGAAAGCCGCTTGGGCACCGCCTCTGCACAAGCTCGAGGGCTGTCATACCCTGCAGATAAGCAGCAGGATCAACCCTTTCCCAGGAAAGGCCACTGGCCACGAGCTCCCCTCACCTCCCAGCCCAGGCTGAGCTTCCCCATCGGACACTGGATCCCTACCCAGCCCCAGCTGCTGCACCCCTGCCCGGGGCTGGCCTTGCCGAGCACCCAGGAGCCGATCCCTTCGCTCTCCCCGCAGCGAGGCAGGGGGTAAAGGCGGTGCCGACCCACCTTGTGGCAGTAGTAGACGGCCGACACGACCTGGCGGAAGAAGTGGCGAGCCTCCTGCTCCGTCAGCCGCTGCCGCTCGCTGATGTAGTCGTAGAGGTCCCCTTTGCTGGCGTACTCCATCACGATGACGATCTTGCTGCTGTTTTCAAACACTGCACGGAGATGGGAAGGCACGGGGTGTTAGGAGGGATGCTCGGAGCGAAGGGAGCTCTCGTTAGCATGTGCCTTTGAACGAGCAGGTGGAGCCCTGACGGACTCTTCGCACGCTGCTCGCCCCATTGCCTGTGCCCTCAGTCTATTTTGCAAAACAGAAGGTGTTGGGGTGTCTGCAGGTACCTGCAGGTCAGAGGGGGACGGCCAGAGCTGCCACCCACATCCCACAGTGCCACCACCAGCAGCCCCTGCAGCCACACAGCACAGGAGAAAGGGCTCTGCTCTGCCAGAAGGCGACTACGACACGTGGTTCTTTGCTAGATAGAGCCCTGCCAAGGGGGAAGGTGATGGAGCTACCGGCTGGTACAGCCAGGTGGCCCTTCTGCACGTTCCCGTTGCTCCCAAGAAAGCTCTGGCTCAAGCCGAGACAGAGCATTTTCTTTCTGTTTGGAGAAAACTACTTCAATATTTTTGAATTCCAGCAGTCAGTGTGACTCAGTCCCTGCAAACACCGCGTATGAACTGTCAATCCACTTGCTTTTGTTTTGAGGACAAAAGGACTCTGGATAGCACACATACGCCAGCGAGGCGACGATAACACGGGCACCGGCCACACGCCAGCACAGCACAACGAACCCAGCAGAGCCAGCCCCAGGGAAGAGCACGGGGCACACTGGGTTTGCAGCAAAAGGACTCAGCGTTTAAGCAAAGACTGATGATCCAGCTGGAGATTCGCTCTGAGTCTGCTCGTAGCTGCAACTGCAGATATTCCCCTTCGGTCGGGGCACGTTCCCCCGGGAGCAAAGCCCAGTCCTTGCCGTAAAGCCCAGCTCAGCAGCACCAGGAGCTCTCCCAGCACCCTGCGGTTTGGTTTTCCTGTGCCCCAGGGGAGGGAATGAGGACATCAGCCCTGAGCTTAGCTCCTGCCTCGGGCTGACAGCAGAGCCACAAGAGATTCCCACTGCCCTGGCGCAACTAGAGCCACACACGGCACAGGGCTTTGCAGGGGACCCTGGCCACCGGTTCCCCCCCTGCTCACGGCACAGCCTCTTGCCAGCAGCAGCAACTTCCAGCCTCAAAAGGCCACGTAAACTTTCGGAGCTGGCTTCCCTCCCCAAGCAGGAGGGGATGGGAAGTGGCTATTTCTGGAGCAGGTACTTCCCCTCGCCGCTGCTCTGCAGGCAGGCAGGCAGGGGAAACCACAGCCCAGCAGCATCTGCTCTCGCGGCCGGTGCTGAGTCACCAGCACAGCGCAGGCAACAGCAAACAGCTTCTGCTCCGAACGGGCAGGGGGAGGAGAGCGGGGAGCGCCAACCCCACCGCTGCCGAGCGCCAACCCCACCGCTGCCGAGCGCCAACCCCACCGCTGCCGAGCCTGCCCTGGTACCCAGCCCCGCGGGGGAGGCTCTGCTTGAGGATGCTGCTGGAAAGAGGAGGGGAGAGGAGGGCTCACCTTCGTGGACGGCGATGATGTGGGGGTGGTTGAGGGAGGACATGATCTCAATCTCTCTCCGGATATGGACAAGGTCCTGCTCATCCTTGATTTTGTCTTTCCGGATCGACTTGATAGCCACCTGCGGATGAGCGCACGCACAGAGGGTCACCCGGCTGTCGGGGTCAGGAGCATTGCTGCTTCCCAAAGCCTGTTGCAGAGCAACAAACCCACCCCCCCGCCTCTTTCAGGAAGGGGCTCACAAGCAAGGGATGGATGGCCCAGCCTCTCCACCCAGGCACGCTGCACCCAAGGGCCGTGCTGCACGGCCCCGCTGAAGCAACTCCAATAAACGTGAACTTTATCAATCAGGTTTTTGTACTTTTCAAGTCGTGTTGCTGTGCACAAGGGAGCAGCTCTCCCCAGGCCTCCTCCCGCGGGTGGCACAGCCCTGCTCCTCACTGACGTGCCGTGGCTTACAGGAATTGTGTCCCAGGCTACAGCCGTCGCTGGACGGCAGCCAGCCAAAGGAATGTGACCTGCACACATGACTTGCAAGATAACAACAACAACGGCTTCTTGGGGTCATAAAAATGAAACAAAACAAAAATAGGTTTCATTTTGCTTGTAAATACTTATTTCAAGGAGCTGATTATGTAGAGGTAAGAGAAAGGTTGGTGTTAAAGAGAAGATCCCTCCTAGGCACAGGACTGTGCTCCAGCCAGCCGGGAGACCCATCGCTGACAGTGCGAGCCACTTTCCAGGCTTTCACTTGGGTTTTCAAGTTATCCTCTACAAGGAAATTGAAAGGGGAGGAGAAAGAAGAGTAAGTGCTGGAGAATAGATGCCTTCTAATCCTCTTTCAAAGGGGCTGGGGAGAGACAATGAGCTCCCAGCACTGAATTTACAACTGAATCCAGCAGAACCTCTTTTTTTTTCTATCAGACAAGAATGCGGAACAGCATTAATCCGGTAAAGGGACCCCCGCACCAGTCTCCCAGCAACGGGGAGAGGGGCCACGGCCACCCGCTGGCCCCAGCTGCCAGCACAGGAGCGATGCTCAGGGCTATGCTGAGCAAGGACCCTCCTCCGCTTTCAGCTGGGCGGGATGGATGCTCGGCCTCGTCTCCTTCTGATTTAGGGGAGATGGAAACCTCACTACTCGAGACCTAGCCCACCAAGGCTCAGAGCAAGTTTGCAGCCCTTGCTAAGCAAGTCCCCTCGCCTCCACGGCGAGTCACCAGACGCTAAAGCGGCGGGATCTCAGCTGCCACATCAGCCTCCGTGTGGGAGAAGGATGTGCCCTATGGAAGGGCTCAGACGGGCACGTGAGAGATGGCTGATGGAGTCACTTCGGCCCCAGAGCACACCTCTGCTGCACTGGCCATTTCAGGCCAGCGCTGGCCAAGGCAGGGGTTGCCTCCTATGCACTGGAGAAGCATTGGGCCTGCACCAGCCCCAAGGGTTGAAGCAACCAAGCAGAATGGACTCTGGCCAAGGAGAAGTTCAATAACCCCAGCCCAAGTTTCTGTACAAAGCAATACTGAAGGCACTTAATAGCTTCTGGAAAGCCAGGTATTCTTTCCCCTGACCTTTGCGCTAGGTTAACAGGTTAAAGTTTAACAATTTTTTTTGCTCCAGCCCCTGATTACCTGACCCCCGCTAGAATGTGGGCAGCAAAGCCTTTATGCAGCAAGCCAGCCCGCTCCTGCCCTCCCAAATTCCTGTTGACTCATTCTTTTCATCTCCCCCCTAGAGCCCAACATCCAGCCCAACAGCCTCAGCATTTTGGGGCGCATGCAGCACATTTGCTTGCTGATCAAGATGCTCACACACCTACGCTGCCGAGACGGGGCTCAGGGCAAGATCCACCGCCCATAGACAAAGTGGCTCCAGGCTGCCAGCACGGGAAGCCTTAGGGGATGCCACTGGCTGTGTTCAGCCAGGGAGAACGCCCTCACCTAGGAGCCTGGCAGTTAGTGACCTCCAAGGCAGACAGGAGCCAGGGCTGCAGCAGCCAGCAGGTTTAAGGTGCTGTTAGAGCCCCGGGGCTCTCCCTGCCGAGTGCTGCCTGCAGGCAGGCCAGCTGCCTGTGGAAAGGTGGGGCACAACACCCAGCGAGGGTCCAGCACTGTCAGGGTCCGCATCTCATACAACAGAGACTGAACCAGGGTGGGATGATTTATCCACCTGCCAAGCCCTGCCAGGGAGGCTAATCCCTTGGGTATCCTATCCTTCCCCAGGGGTGCTGGGAAGCAGCTTTGTTCCAAAACATCCCCTGCCTAAGAGGGCTTATGGCAGAGGATCCCCCCTTGAGACAGAACAGGCCATGCCCGGCCACCCTGGAGATGGGGACCAGCAGCTTCAGGGACAGACACCGCCACAGCCTACCCGCTGCCTCCACCACCAGCGCTATGAGAAGAATCTCCTGCAGGAAACAGCCCCAAGAAGTCCCGCTGCAGGAGCCTAGAGAACCCGAGAGTACTTTCCAAGTCAAAAAGGCTTTTTAATTAAAAGGTTTTTTTGGGGGCAGAACAGGTATTTTCAGCAGCTGCTAAAAGATGCATTAAGCTACAACCCCAGGCAGCACTTTAGAAGTTGTTCCAGATTGCAAGTGCAGCATTTCACGCTCCATGAAATATGGATTACAACCCACTACGGAAGAGACCGGGGTTCGCCCCTTACTGGAGATCAAAAGAAGCTTTGCTGCTGTGGAATATTCCAGGTGCTGCCTTCCCCTTGACACCACGCAAGCCCACAAACACGTTTCCGACACTGCGAGCGAGTCCCACGGGAGATCCCACTTTCTATTTGACTTGGCTGCAGGCCAGGGCTTGGGAATCAGGCTGGGAGAAAGCAAGGGCAGACGCTGCCATGCAAACAGGTGCGGGAGCCAGTTTGCACCACCACAGCACACGTTACTCAATCTTCAACCCAAAAGACAGAGGCGAGGGGAAAAAAGAAAAAGAGAAAGAGAAAAAGGAAAGGGAAAAGAACAAACAGCTCTCTCCCCCACTGCTTGGTATTTCAGGGACACAACGATTTTCCAAGGACTGGGAAGGGCGCTCAGCAGACGTACCCACCAAGAGGCACGAGCATCATTTCACCTGAAGGATTTCTAACCAGAAAACAAGGGGTTTTTTTTCAGACAAAGAACATTTATGGAAGTCCCCCAAAATCCTGTGGGAGCCTGGTCTTCCCTGCAGTCTACCAACTGCTTAGAAACACCTTGCTCTGAGCTACGTCCAGGTAGGCTGGTTAAAATTCAGAGGAAAAAAAGAAAGTAGGCAGTAAAATGAGAGGGTTCAATATTCAGTGCATCTGACAGAGGCAGTTTCTGATTAGCCTGAGGCAAAAGCCACGCAGGGAGCAGCTCCAGCTGGTAACGTGGGGTCCGCACAGCCCAGGAGGGGTAACCGGGCGGAGGCAGCAGTACCTGCTCTCACACCTCGGTGTTTAGGAAGTGAAAGCCACTTAGAGAAGGAGCAAATAACAACCCAGCTCAGGATAAGCCTAAAGATTAAACAGGTCCGGAAACGCTGAGTGCTACAAGAAAGAATTTGTGGGAAGAGGAGAGCTTTGTGGTTAAGCCTCCTGTTCCTACATGGCCAGCTCGCTGAGATACTAGTTAGTCAGTGTACTAGTTAGTCGAGCCTTTGACTATCTCCAGCATTTATAGAAGAGTCGTTGGCCTGTGTAATCTGCGTTACAGAACGCTGCTAGAGAAATGAGTCCCTGTCCAAGGGGCTTCCACAGCCAGACAAGTTTTCTGGCAGTTCAGAGATTCCCTGCACAAGCTGTGTTAGGTGCAGAGAAAGCCAAGCCTTCTCGCCCATCCCGAGGGGAGGGATCCTTCTAGGTCTGTGGGTGGAAGCTGCATTTCAAGGCCCTGATTATGCAGCAAAACAGCAGCTTCTTCAGAATCAGATAGGCTAATGGAAATGGCAGATCTGACTTAATTAAGAGCCGTCATGTTACACAAGAAAACCTCTCAGATTTACAGTTGTTTTTCCTTGACATGCCTCTGTGGCACGTTAGTGATCCAATCTCACACCCTGCTCTTCCGCTCAGCCTCGCTGGGCCAGTCTCGCCGCTCACGGGTGGACCCTCGTTGCTCACCCATGGTCTCAAGGTGGGTTGGTGTGCCAGTGCCTTCCCTGGGTCCCATCCCACCCTGCAGGGTTCTCAGGACCAAACTGGGGCCGGGAAATCCCACCCAAGTCTCCCCCCTTGCAGATTCTTAAATGACAGGGCTGGCAGGACAGCAGCACCCCGCTTCCCTGGGGGGTCCCCCAGCTCTCCCTGCCCACCTCCCTCCAGCATGCTGCATTGCTGCGCTCTGGGTTGAGCCGTGCCTTGCACAGAGCCACTTGCTTCGAGGGGGCCGAGGCATTGACTGAGTCACGATTTCAACCAGACACTCAGGGCTCGGCTTTGCTCGTGTGCTGCACAGAACTGCCCGAGAGCCAAAAAGAGGCCAAAAACCAACCAAGAACGAGGGTAAAAGGAAGGGAAAAACCCTTCAGACTCAAGTGCAGTGTTTGCTCCCCGCTGCCGGATACCTGCGGGCTCCTTTCCCCAGGAAGCCTGACGAGGTCAAGTGGGTGAGGGGAGCTGCAACCCACCCACCCACCCACCCACCCCCGCTCCCCGGGGAGGGAGAGGTGCGAGGCCCCCACCGGGCTGCCCCCACCGGCAGCGGGGCCGGGAGAGAGCTGCGCCTTCCCGGTTACCGGCTGGGGAGGAGAGCCGGTACCGGCGGGGATGCACCGGGGATGCTGCTCGGAGCAGGGGGATGCTCAAGAGCCCCGCACCGGCTCAGGGGAAGGATGCAGCAGGGACGGGGAGGGGACCCTTACCAGTTTACCGGAGCGCTCCCGGGCTTTCTTCACCTTCCCGTAGGTGCCTTTCCCCAGCGTCTCCAGGAACTCGTAGCGGTGCTTGAGGTTGTGCTTATGGTGGTGCCGTTTCACCGCCTGCTTCTTCATCAGCGGCCGCGGAGACTTGATGAGCCCCTCGGCCAGCGCGACCCCCAGCGCTGCCCCCGGCCCCGCCGCCGCCCCCGGCCGCTCCATACCGGGCTCGGGCTCCAGCCCCGCCGCCCGCTCCATGCCGCTTCCCGGCCCCGGCTCCGCCGTCTCCCGCCCCAGCCCGGCCCGGCCCGGTCGCTAAATGCGGCGGCCCCGCCGGCTCCGCCCGCCCCCCCCCCCCCCCCCCCCCCCGCCCATTGGCCGCACGGCGGCGGCCGCCCCGCCCGGGAGCCGGTGCGGGAGGCGGGGGGGGGGGGGAGCGGGAAGGAGGGGGGTGGGCTGCGGGGAGACCCCACGGGCGGGGAAGGGGGGGAGAGAGCGCAGGGCGGGGGGGGAGCCGCGGAGGAGGGTGCAGGGGGCACCCACAAACTGGGGGGGGGGGGGGCAAAGGTAGCGCAGGGGCAAGGGAGAGAGGTAGGGTACAGAAGGAGGGGGTCACAGGGGGGGTAAAGGGGTGTCCCGCAGGCTGGGGGGGGGGGGGGGGGGGGGGTTGAGGAGTTTGCAAAGGGTGATGCAGGGAGAGGGCTGGCACCCAAAGGCTGGGAAGAGGTGCAGGACCCCAGCGCTGGGAGGATGCGGAGCGAAGCGCCTGGGTGTGACAGGGCAGGGGGGATGCGGGGACAGAGGGGGACAGACGTACAGCCGGTGTCACAGGGCAGGAGGGATGCAGGGACAGAGGGGGACAGACATACAGCCGGTGTCTCAGGGCTGGAGAGATGCGGGGACAGAGGGGGACAGATGGACAGCCGGTATCACAGGGCAGGAGAGATGTGGGGACAGAGGGGGACAGTTGTCCAGACAGCCAAGGCACACACAGACCATACACCCCACACACAGACGTGGTTTGCTGCGAGGAGCCACAATGCACCCAGGACTCTCAGAAAAAAAAAATAGGTATTGAGGGCAAAAATCAGCGAGAGGAGAGGCCTGGGCAAGCGCAGCCTGGTCCACGCTGGCCACAGGACCGTGCTTTGCCCTCCTGGGCACACGGCCTGGGAAGGAGCAGCGCGCTTCACGACCGGAGTGGTTGGGGGAAACGTCTGCAGGCTGCTCAGGAGCTCCCACACAAAGGCTTTTTATGGACATTTCTGGTTAATTCTGCAGCACCTTCCCGTGTGGTCTTTTTGCCCCTGTGGTAAATCCTTGTTTTGAGATATTAAAAGAATGCAATTATTTCCCAAAGCAGCCAAAACAAAAGCTCTTGCCCAGCTCTGGCATGTGTGAGGACACACCGTATTGATTGAAGAAAGAGATAGCTGCAGCATTACTCATCCCTGCGCTCAGACCTGGATTTTCCCACCACTTCCAGCAGCTCAGGGCAGCCTGGCAGGGTGAGGCAGAGCAGGGGCTTGTGAGCGTCGGTGAGGGATGATTTAATCCAGCACCAGCCCCTCTCTGCGGCCTTTGTGTCCCTGAGCGCGGAGGTGGCACAGGATGGAGCCGTGCAACGGCCCAGCACCCGCTCGCAGCGTATCATGACCGTGTCTCTGCGTCAGGATGAGACCCCGGCAGCCGCCACAGTCCCCTGGCTGGTCTTGCAGTCTGGTATCAGAGGACTGAGGTTATAAACCGACCTGTGGAGGACGTTCGCCTTGCAGGGTAGCTGCAACAACAGGCACCCAAGTCCAGGTCACGGAGACAACCGTGCACCAAACTTCTGCTCGTCTGTGGTCTCTCTCAGTGCTGGAAGGACAGCACATTAAATACCATTTTGATATGGTTGGGTCACAGGTATCTTGTACCGCTGCTGTCCATGATTTTTATTGCCAGTGGCCCTGTGGCACCTCTGTGCCTCGCAAGACGTCTCAGGGATGAACGACTTGCAGCTCCAGACTGGTTCCGCATCCTTTCCACCCTCAGACCTCCCCCCCACGCTGAACACAGCGTAACCCATGGGCAGATCTCCCCATTTTAAAGTCCGTCGTCTCCCACCAGTATGTCCGAAGAAGGTACTGGGCTGAAGCAGAGTTGCAGCTCTGAATTCTTTGCTGTGCAGTAACAGGAGCTGCGTTTCAATCTGCAAGTGGCCAGCAGGACCCATAGGGAAGGTAAACAAGGCGTAGATGAGATTAACTAAACTGCTGTAATTTCAATGTCAAAGTAAACAGATAGGATCCTGTTCAGGCACAGCCCAGAGATTGCAGAAGAGTTGAAGGGGGAAGGTACAAACCTCCCTCATCGCAACAAACAAAGCAATTTCACTTGACTGAGATGAAAGTGTCTGTGTCTCCCGGACACTGCGAGTCCGCAGAGTTACGCTACCGACAGCTGTGGGATCGCTCCTGGTTTAGTCCACCGGGCCAAGAGAGCACTTGAGCACACATTTAGCTTTAAGCACGTGTTTAATACTCCCGTTGATTTATAAGGATGCTTTCCAGAGGCTTTCCCCGTGATGAAAGGAAGCGGAGCCTTGGGTAGCTTCTCATTCTACTTCTACCAGATAAACACTTTTCTGCAATTTTCTGTGTTGTGGCTGATACGTAGGCTTAGGTATGCTTTTGTTCTAGACTGGCTCAGGAAGCCTATTTTAATGGAAATGTCAAGGGACACAGATCTAAGTCCACTGGAATCCACTGATAAGGATCCTCTATTGTACCAGTATTGCTACGGCTTTCCCGGCAGTGGGGAAATCCACTAAAATTCCCCCCTGCCTCCCCCAGCTGCAGCCTTAGAAATCCTAAACAGGGTTTCTCCAGCGGCAGCCCTTTGTAGCACAGGCCCCAGTGCATGTCCGCTGAAACCAACATGAAAGTCAACAAGGAATTTGGCTCCATGTCAGGTAAACCTGCTCAAAGCTAGTCTAATCAACACGACGCTTTGTCGTAACGGAAGCTCTGTTTACTTGCAGGCTCCTAACTTTATATTTATTTATTTCTTATTTTAAAATAAGTGCTGCAGCGTCGCCTCAGAGCTAACAACAGCGACCTTGTGGTCAAAACCAACGGCTCTGCCTTTGGACTTGGTGGCAAAGGGCTCTGTTCACCTCTGCTTGCGGGCTGGTAAAGGAATAAGCTTTCCCCCGAAGATATGCTTACAGCAGCGAGCCCTCCAAGAGGGAGGGGAAGAGCTCCACTAGGCATTAAAATGCCAAAGACAACAAGAAGTTTAATGGTCGTCTCCCCTTAGTGGTCCTCCACACTGGCAGCATTCCTCACCTGCTGCTGGGTAGTGCTCAGGCAGGTGTGAAACCCATTCCTCCTCTGAAACCACTAAGGAAACTGGTTTTGCTCTGATCTTCCCCGTTGGGAGCCCCATCCATCAGCTGAAGAAGGGAAACACATCAGGAGCCTTTTGAAAAGTAATTGGTGGCCTATCACATCTAATGATTACAGCAGAGGCCACCTCTACACCCCACTTCCACCGGCTGTGGATTCCACCAGCCTGCAGCCACCAGCCAGCCACCAGGCAGCTGCTCTGGGTAAAGCCCAGCTCGTTTTTTCCAGCTTGATAACTCCTCAGCGGGCAGATTTTGTGCCCCGGCTAGTCACTTGTAAGGATCATTTTGCAAAACCCCATCAGCCTGATAACGTTTGCACCACGGTGCTCGTGAACCCAGGCCCTGGCATCCCTCCTTATCGCTGCCGGAGCGGGCAGGGGCACGGCGAGGAGCTACAGAGATAAGGGGTGTTAATCCCTGTGGCTGCAGCCCCCACTTACAACCAGCAAACCCCAGACAAGCAGGAGCAAGGGCTGAGCAGGGACCTGCACACAACTTTCTCCTGTACTGGTGAGTTTGAAGCAATTCACTGGCCTTTGATCTCCTCTGGTGTGTATGCCAAGGGCTCGCTCTAACGCACAGTTAGTGGGAGCTTGCTGCACAGGTCGGCAGTCACAAGCTACCCACACCAAGGAGAGAAAATTTTCTATATATAATAAATAAAATACACGATTATATAGGTTATTATTCTATTATACCATCTCATTCAAGGCCCTCCTACTACAGATCAAACAGATTGTGCAGATCAAACAGATCGTACAAATCAAACAACCCAGCGCGCCCCACGATACGCTCCCAGGCGCTGGAAGGTCGCGGCGGGGAAGGTCAGAGCCTGCGGCAGCACGTGGGGCTGCAGCAATGCCGAGGCATTCACAAAAAAAAAAAAAAACAAAAACCAAGCAAACTCCCCCCAAAAAGCTGGAGCTTTTATTTTCAGAGCAGGAAGCGTCTGTATTTCAGGGTAGTGACTCGATGTCCGTTACAGCGCTGGCGGATGCTGATGGAGTGGGTTTGTCTGCTGGCAGCGAGAGGGGATGGGGCTGGCTCAGCCGTGACCTGGCAGCTGGTATCCCCACAGGGCTGGGGACCGAACAGGGCCAGGGTGGCAGTGACAGTGTTTCCCGGTGCCACTGCCGCGCTGGAGGAGCTCTATTCCCAGCTATCCAAAGACAAACTCAGTGCTGAAGCTGTATGACAGCAGGGGGTCCCTTTTTGGGAAGGGCTGGCCGACTGGTGGCCACAGGGCAGCGCTGACCCCAAAGAGCATCTTCCCCCAACAGCTAGGACCCGCTGAGCAGAGCGGGGCATTGCTGTCTGCGTTACGGGCCCATGGCAAGGTCCAGGAGCCACTTCTGCTCCACCACCAGCTCTCTCAGAGGTTGTTCTAAGGAAATCTCCTGTTTACGCAGACAAAGGCTGCTCGGGGACAACGAGAAGCGATGCTTTTTGGCAGGACAGCCAGCACAGCCATCGGTAACAGGACCTTGCGGCGCTGCTGTGCCGGAGCAGCCACCGGCGCTGGTACTGAAAAGCCTGGCTCTCAGTCACCACAACTTCGAGTAGCGGGAGTTCAGGCGAGGACACAGCCGCAGCCGGCTCTGGGATTTGTTGAGCCCCATTAGGTAGCTGGAAAACTACAAGAGCTCAGCTGGGTTTCAGATAAAGGCGCACAGAGAAGGGACTGTAACTGCCGAGAAGGGCGGTGGGCGCAGGGCTCCTGTGAAACCTGGGGGCTGGCTGGGTCAGAAGGACCAGCCCGTAGCTTTTTGCAGCTCCCCAGAGACAGGAGGAACTGGCTGACGTACCTCCTGAAGATCAGGAAGAAAGAATGCTGCAACGCACCGTTCAAAGCACGGGGTGTACTGGAATGTGATCCCATTTCAATGCAAGTCTCTCTGAGAGTTAATACACATATTAAAAAAAAAAAAAGAAAAAAAAAAAAGATACTGCAGACAATTGCCAATCCATTCCCCAGATTGCTGACAACAATTCTCCACGGGAGGTCGAATTTACTATGTATTTTAGAAAGAAAGCTGGATTGAAACCCAGTTATTGTGTGTTTGTTTGCTTGATTTCTAAAACATTCCCTTTGCGCTACCATCCACAATGCGAAGGCCAGGTTCAGCCAATGCGCTTTGGCAGCAACAGGTCTTCTATGCCGAGGTCTAAGCACTCTAAATTTGCCTCTGAATCGGTTTTCAGCATCTGAGAACAGACACCAGTCATCCTCACGGCGTGAGACGCGGTGGACAGCTCACAGTTCCCTGCCCCTGGAGAACAACCACCACAGTTTATTTCCAGTTGGCCTTGGGAAACCCTGCCCAGTGCATCAGGGCAGCAGCAGCAGCCATCCCCGGCCACCAAGTCTCTCCTGTGGGAGCAGGAACGAGCCCAGCCACGGCAGCAGCTCCTCTGGAAGGGAGCAGGGAGGAACAGTGCAACCCAAGAGGGTGCAACAGGACCCCGTGCGTGTCTGTCACCCGCTGAGCTGAGGCAATGCGTGAATTCACGCAAATACCTCCCTGAGATCTCTTGGAGAGGCTCTGTTTGTCAGAGCTGTGGCTCAGACAGTGGCTGACAGGTATGTGCTCTCGGAACACGGGACAAACCCAGCCGTGGGCGCAGCCCGAGCCTGCAAGCTGCCGGCTCCCTCGACCTGCTCCCCGCGGTGGCGATTTGGTCGGCTCACGTCCCCCAGGAGCACAGCACAGCTGCAGCCTCTGCACTGGGGAGGGGGGTACCGCCAGCCCCGTGTGCTATCGTACGTGATCCTGGTCCCACGGCCGTAGGTGCCAATTTGCACACGCGCTGGCGGTGCAGGGTGCCTGCACGCACCGAGTTGTACGTCTGTGTGCACTAACACACTCGACTTTCCCCTCTGTGCACAGACATACACATCCCCCCCCTTCTCCTCACAGCACAGGGTCCCTGAACAGCCAAAGCCTCCCAGAGAAGAGAGGGGTTTGTCACAATCCCCCGCCCAGAGAAGCGGCTGTCTGCCCCACGCAGCCGCCGAAGCTCATGCCCCACCACTGGCAATTCCCATCAAAGGCCCCATTCCAGGGGGCTGGCTTCATCATTGGGCTTGACCTCCAGGCTGAAGCCTTACCTTGTCCCTCCAGGCACAACGAGATCCGTCAAGTATCAAAGATGGAAGCACTTAGCATCATCTGCTGAAAAGCACAGGCAACATGCATCAGGGGAAAGAAACTCTGCCGCTGTCTAACCTCTAGAAATTCACTGCAGAGTGCAGGAGCTGCAGCAGTGCGAGCAAGAGCAGGATTCAACCCCCACAGACATTCCCTTGACTGACAGTGTGCAGCAGCGTTAGAGGTTACTTGTCTGGGGGACCCGAGAGCAGAATTCAGCTCTGTCATAGCCACTGCAAGGTGCCGGGACTCAGAGGCGACACCTCTTCATGGGCATGAAATGCTGGAGGAGATGTGTAACGTCCTTTCCACTTCAAGTTATTTGCTGGATCCTTACACTATCAGCCAGGATCCCTGCACGACCCAAAATGACATTTTGGAGCCAGCCTGCCACCCCACCAGCGTGGTCCATCACCTCCTGGGCAGGGCAGGACCCCGGCTGCAGCAGGATGCCTGCTGGGAGGTGCTGGACCAGCCTGGGCTCAGCCCATGGATGCCATCTGCTGTTGGGAGCACTGGGAGGAGAACGGGAGCCCATCCAGCACCGCTCAGCCCATACGAGCACAGCACTGCTTAAAAACAAACAACCCTGCACACAGCCAGGGTGCGTCTGATTCACCTCCCTGCTCCCCAGCCTTGGCTCACGGTCACAGCTCCATCACCTGGAGGGCAGGCACAGCCCTTTTGTTTCAGACAAAAGCAGATTATCTCCTGCTGCCTCCTGTTTCCCACAGCAGGAGGAACAACACAGGGAACAGCAGGATTCAAGGTGCAGTTGTGAGAACCATCAGTGGCGGGACTTAATCCTCCAGCTCATGTCTGCCAGCATGCTGGAACTAGCGAATGCCACCATCAAGCCCGTCGAGGTGAAGGGAAAGCTTGGAGGATTTCCCCTGCTCTGAGAGGGAATCTCAAGCCACTAGGAGAGTTTTCCCACGAGCCCAGAGGAGCCAGGGAAGGGCTGCTGGTCCTCTAACGAGGCTGGGTGGCTGGCAAGAAGGTGGCTGTTGCTGGAGTCCCACAGTGTCTCCTTCCAGTCTTTGGTGAGCCCAGAAGCATCTTTAAATAACCTGGTGCTGCCTAACAGCTCACTGCTGATTGCCCTTGGTCTAGAGGAGATCCATGGCCGAGCCTCCAGAGAAGTCCAGCAATAGGAAGGAAGCCCAGGAGGGGTTGGGGGTCAGGAATAGCATTGACCAAGCCATTTCTGGGGTGCAGTACAAGCGCTGTGGACGGGACAGCGCCGAGTCCCTGCAATCAGGTTGCTTTTGCTTAGGATCTCACTCACACTGGACACCTGGGGGGGACCTTCACACAGCCTGTTCCAGGGCAAGAGGCTGTAACGCCCCTGAAATTGGGATAGACATGGAAACAAACTCCTGGGAGAGCTGCTCAGCGTGGGAACTACACCTGGAAAAGTCCAAACAACATCTAGGTTTCAAGCTCTTGCAAAAACTTGCTCTGCATAGCACTGCCATGGGGAAGAGCACCCCCAGCCAGGAGCACCCGGCACCGCAGAGCGACCTGCTGCTGGCCAGGAATGTACCAGGGACCGTTTGGTGATGAGGCCTTGGGGTTTCACTAGAGGCAGCTGATCCTGATCTGCTTCTCAGCTGCGACTCAGAGATCTCCCCTTTCCTTCCCTCTCTAAATGCTCAGCACATCCCCAGCTTTGATTAGCGACCGTCTCCCCCCCCAGTCCCTGACATCTCTTCATTAAGTCCTAGAGCGGGTTTATTCCCCGTGACGCTGCTTTGTCTGTCACTCTCTTCAGCCCTTCTGGAGGGAGAAAGCAAAGGATCAGCCCCCAGCTGTGCTGCAGCCAGACAAAGGCAGCAGATTCCTCCTCCCCTTGCTCCAGCTTCACAAAGCCAGCGCAGCAGCACAGAACCCTGAGCCTTGACCAGCGTGGCCTCCCTGCAACGAGCAGGGCTCAGGGCTAACGAGAAAGCAGGAGCAGAGGAGCATCAGGCTGTGCTGTGTGTGGGAAAGGTTCCCTAAGGACAAAGGAAAACACTTCGTTAATAGCTGGAGACTCTCGGCTGTGCAGAGGCGGCTGAAATGGAGATCAGCTGCACCGGGAGACACAGGGGTTGGTGTAGACAAGGAGAAGGCTCCCCCTTTCCCTCCAAGCCTCCTCTTTCCTCCTCCAATTTTTACAGTTCAAAGGGATGTTTTATGAGCCTTCTGGGGTCAGGAGGCAGCACCCCCAGGGCTGCACACGCAGAAAGGGGTGCTCTTTGCCCCTTCCCTCAGCTCTGCTAGACCCAGCAGACCTTCAGCCGTCCAGGGGTGCCGTTAGACAGAAATGCCTGGCCCCGCTCACCGTTCCCTGCAGCCTCACCCCCAGCAGGTCTCACCCTGGCGCCCTCCCCAACCGCACTAACGTCAGGATCATCTCAGTTGGGCTCCGCGCTCCTCACCGAGGACCTGGAGCATAACCCAGCGCTGCTGCGGGCAGCTCCTCCACCCCGCCCGGAGCTGCACATCTGTGTCAGGGGGTAGAGCTCCTGTCTGTAGTCAAGTCATTGGCGTTCCTACAACCTTCCAAAACACCTAAACAAACGAAGCATCAGGACCACGGATGGGAAGGTGACAGGGGATGGGGACAGGCACTGTTCTGCCAATAGAGACGAGCAGGTGGGATGTAAACCATCAGTGAGCGGGTTGTTCGCTGCGGAGCTGGTGCCTTTCCCCTTTTCCTCTGAGCTGCGAGATCAGAGAGAGCAGGACCTGGAGGTGACAGGGCTGCGCTTCAAAGGGAGCCACTCGCTTCCCCGCTCCCTTAACGAACACCGACGGACAGGAACGGCCCCCAGCACCCATGCGACGGGTGGGAGCCGGCCCGGAGGACACCGACCAGGTGGTCCCCGGAGGAGCGAGACTCGGGGGGGGGGGGGGGGGAGATGCAGCCGCTGGGGCCGGTCTCTGTCCTCCGGCTGTACCAGCCTGCCCGCCCCGGGGAGCGCACCTCGGGCCCGGAGCATCCCCCGGGGCCCGGAGCATCCCCCGGGGCCCGGAGCATCCCCCGGGGCCCGGAGCATCCCCCGGGGCCCGGAGCATCCCCCGGGGCCCGGAGCATCCCCCGGGGCCCGGGAAGCAGCAGGGAACCAGCCCCGGCCACCCCCTCCCTCCCTCCCCTCCCCGGGCCGCCCCTGCCGTTGCCGCGGTCGCCGCACGGTGTCCTCGGTGCTCCGCAGCGGCGGGAGCGGGGCCGGCACCGGCGGAGCCCCGCAGCACCGAGGAGCTGCCAGGGGGAGCACCAGCCCAGGAACCGCTTTAAAAAGAGGGTTGTGGGAAAGGAACAAGTGATGGGGCAGAGCCCAAGGCACAGGGTACCCCAGCCCCCCTCTCCCTCTGTGGGGCTGGGTCCCCCCTTTTCGTACAGGCACAGCCCTGAGCACAGACAGGGCTTCTCCGAGGGCTTTTCCAAAGGCAGCTTTTAATGGTGCAACCGCTACAAGCTACAACTGTAACCCCACCGTTCGGACAGCCCTCCCGAAAACCGGCCGGGAAGAACAAAACCAAAGAGGAGGTGGTGGCCAGGGGCTTCTGGCTTATAGCCCCAGCAAAGCCATGGCCAAAACCACTGCCCAGCCCCACCGTGAGAGCTCCAGAAGCAGAGGCAGGGCTCAGTTTTGCTCCTTCCTCTCAGGGCTGAACAGCAGATCCCAAATCATTAAAGGAGCTAAGAGCAGTTGGAAGGTTGTAGGTTGAGGCTATCTCTGCACAAAAGCCAGCAGAGGCAGTATCTGTGCTAGTCTTGTGCCAAACGTAAGGTCTTCCCATCCAGCCAAAACAGTCCCTTGGGCATTCGACCCTCCCAGGAGCATGGGCAACCCCTCGCTCCAGCTCCTTGCAAAGTGACACCCAAATGCTACAGGTTTGCAGGAAAAGCCTTGCTATGAAGGCAAAAGAACGATCCCCTGGCTGTGGCTGCAGGTTAGGAGTTGCCCTTGTTGCAAGCCCAGGGGATCGGTGCAGGGAAGCACACATAGATCCCAGGATGCTCCAAGAGGGCAACGTCACAACAATTCTCCCTGAACCACCACTGACCTGTCTGGATACTCCCAACACCTCCAAACCTGTTGCCTGTAGTAGTGGGTCAGGATGGAAGCAGGGAGACACTCGCCCATGCCCTGATCTCCAGAGTCCTTCCTGCTGGCACAGCACCCCAGCACTGCCAGCAGTCCCTTCATCTGGGTTTCCCCACAGAGTGCTGAAGGCGAGTGGAGAGGACACCCCTGCCCAAAGTGCTCCTTCTCTCCGTGGGGCTGGAAGGGCACCCCCTGGGAAGGAGAGGAACAGCAGCCCCGGCTGCGGGCTCCTGCCAGCAGTGGCTCCAGAGCAAGGCTAGGTTTCAGCAGAGCTGAGCTGCCAGGCTCCCAGGGCAGCTTGGGTGGTGCTCCCCCAGCCCCAGCGCTGCCAGGAGCTGCCCAGCACCAGCACCACCACCACCACCGCTGCTGCTGGAGGCAGCGATAGGCAGAGTCCTCCTCCGGGCAGGAGCCAGCTAGGAATCGGAGAGGCACAGGGCCTCCACGGCATTGCTCAGGCCCTGGCTCACCCCGCCGACAGCCAGCAGGCAGTTCCGGACCACGATGCTGGAGCAGGCACAGCGCGGGGTGGGCATGGGGGGCAGGCTCTCCCACTTGTTCTTCTCGGGGTGGAAGGCCTCTGCGGACTCCAGGACGGTCGGCTGGTTTCCTGGAAGCACAAGTTGAGGCACCAGGTCAACTGGGAAGCACCAGCTAGCATCCCTTGTCTGCTCCGGGACAGCGTCTGTGCTCTGGACCCCATCCCCTTCCTTGCTCCTTCAGACCAGCCAGGGCCAAAAACTCTCCCCTCTGCCATGATAACACAACTCACATGGGCTTTTAAAGTATAACCACCACCCCCAGTGCCTTACCTAGTCCCCCAGCCACAACGACTCTGCCTTTCAGGTAGCCGGCCACAAAGTCTGCTCGTCTTTTCTTCAGGTAGAAGGAGCGCTCCATCTTCATCCAGCCCCCTGGGAGAGACAGGACAGACCAGACATTGCAGGAGCATCCATTCCTGGGAAGCCATCTGTACCTCTGACCTCCTACTTGCTCGTAGGAGCGCAGCTTTGCTGCTGCACCTTGGGTTAATAAAACTCCATGACACAGGGGTCGGCTCCATCCCTATCAGGTCAGGAGGGAGCTGTTAACCCTAGCTTAACTCGGGAGGATGCTTTTCCCCTCTGCTTCCCTGACTTGTTCATCTTGACTTGCAGGCCTTCCTCTAGGCTGGGCTCAAGTCACCAGCAGCCCCAGGACTCAGCAGATGAGAGCTCTGTGCTCTGCAAGGACAGCAAAACCCCCAAAGCGCCGCCTCACGTGCCACCCACCCCGCTCCTCTGCAAAAGGACAGAGCTGGGACAGCCCCCACCTTGTTCCATGTCAAACACGTCCACGGTCCTCATGAACTTGGGCTGCCGGTAGAGCCGTCCCTGCCGCAGGCCGCCGAGGCTGAAGAGTTTGTCTTCTGTGGGCACGAAGCTGGAGAAGGCCCTTTTGTTGGGGATGTTGGGAAACTTGGTCCACGACCTGGTCTCTGTGTCAAAGACCTCGAAGGCATTGATAGCGTACTTGGACTGCCTTCCACCTGGGGCAGGGGAGATGGAAGGAAAAGGGTCAGCTTGGCTCATAGCACCAAGCCGACGGCAGCAGGAACCAGAGGAGCCTCCTGGGGCAGGGTGAAGGTGAGCTGCCAGCTGCTATGATGTCCCCAGGTCTCAAGTCACCTGGATGAGGGCCGGCTGAGCCAGGTAACTTCTCACCCTTGCGCTCCCTCGCCTGTAACCACAGGCTCATGACACGAAATCGCTTCATTTTTCAGTGCATCACACCCTCTGCTTCCCTCCACGCCGGCAGCAGCGGGTCGCTGGCACAGGAAGGCGTTTAGTATGCACCGGTTTAATCAAGACAAATTCACAGCAGAGCAGGGATCAGCGCTCAGGGAGACTTTGCAATTCAGATGAGTTCAGCGCCGGTGCAAGCCAGCAAGCCCCGGCCGCGCTGCTGAGCTCCTGACGGAGCAGGAGAGCCAGAGCAGCTGCTGCTACCACCGCCAAAGACGGGTATTATTCTTCTACCCATCAGGTGCAGATGAATACAGCTATTCTCAGCTCAGATGCTCAGCGTGCCTTTGAAGGCAGAGCCTGTGCTCGCTACTGGGCCCACAAACTGTTTGCCAGCAGCAAGCAAACTGCAAAATAGATCAAAGAGTCTTTTCTGGTAACCCCTAAAGAAAGCCAGGGCTGTCTCGGGGTTTGAGCCATGAGGACTCCTGTGTTTGGATCATGATATGCCATTTGGCCACAAGCTAACAGCAACATTTCTCTGCCTTAGTTTCCCTGGGTTTTTTGGGTTTTGTTGTTGGTTTTGGTTTGCTTTTTTTGTTGTTGTTTTTGGATTTGTTTTTAAAGGCAAAACTAATGAAAATCACCCCCTGCAAAAGGCTCGGTCCAGCGCTTCCCAGCTACAGCGGGTCTTTCCTCTGCTAAAGGCAGACCTTTTGTGAAGCTGCACGGTACCTTGCTGTTATAAGACACATTAGAAGTATTTTTATTCACTACTTGAGTCCAAGGGCTTTTAGTGCAGTCACGGGACTGCAAATTGAGCAGGCAAAGGCCAGCTCTGCCCTCAGCTGCCAGCAGCCACGGATGAGCCTGGGACAGGGGAGGCTGCTCACCCCACACAGAGCTGCTGCGAGACCTGTGAGCGCCCCAGGTGTCCAAGGGTGCAGGGGTGGGTGCTTGCTAGGGAGCTGTGAATTCAAACCCAACACCAGCCCCACTCAATACCTCCAGCTGCAAGCTTGGTGTTTCTGAACGCATGAGAAAGCAGGCCGGGAGGGAGAGGAGCGTTCCCAAATGCCTCTTCCAGGGAGGTTTCTCAGTGCTCAGATCAAAGGAGCTGCTGCCCGAGGAGGAGGAGGAGGAGGCAGGACTGCTTACCCAGCACGTAGATCTTGGTGCCTCGCAGGAAGGATGTGGCAGCGTACCTGGGTGTGGGCATGGCCGCCAGCGACACCCAGATGTCCTTGAGCATGTCGTAGTGCTGCAGGTAGTTGTGCGGCCGCAGGTCAGAGCCCATCCCACCGGCTGCATAGACTCTGTAGTCTGGACAGGGCCAAGCAGCAAAGAAAAAAAATAAAAATCACACAAATTATTATAGGAAAGCATCAGAAATCTTCCCCCCCGCACCCTGCAAAAACACACGTGCTGCCACACGATGTGGACCAGAACTGTTCAGTCCTCCCTGAGTCGCTGTGTGTGTCCCCCAAGCTCCCATCCTTGGGGAAGAGGGGAACACACCAACACCGATGCTCTTCCCCCAGCCCCGCTCCCCCATCCGGGGGCTGCTGCACCTCGGCTCAGCTCCTGCTTTGCCCCACCAAGGTCTGGCACAGGATGTTGGCTCCACGACCCAGACCAGAGAGCTCAGAGCCCAGACAAGGCACTAAGGCTCTTACTCCTCACCAAATCCGTATCAGCTATATCCATCTCTGGTTAATGGCAAACCTGACCCTCCAGAGCAAAATCCTACCTGTCCAGCACCCACATTATCTCCTTCAACAAGCACTTCGCTGCACAGACAAGATTCAGGAGATCAGCAACTGCAGCCTTGCCCTTGCGGGCAGCTGAAAAAGCAAAGACCAGCCCGCACACTGCAGGGATTTGGGCAGCTATTTCTTGTTCCTGGCCTCTCGCACCAAACTGACCCTGCCGTATCAGTCAGGCAAGCTTAGACTTGGAGAGAAAATCATCTCCAAGATGGTAAACATTATTTTTAAACATTCCTTGACCGTAGCTTTTAAACCTACTTAAGCAAACAAACCAAGCAGCTTTCAAAGAAGCTGCCTGGAGATTAGATTCGTAATCCGAGGCACGGCGGGAAGCTGGCTGACCTCGGGCACGCTGCTCGGGAACACAACTCCCAGCCCCAGGCTCTTCAAAGCACAGGCAGAGCATGCTAAAGGAAATCAATGCACCACATCTCTGCTTAGAAATTAAAAGAAATGAGATGGGCTGATAAGGCAGAGCCTCGTAGGCATTTAACAAGCCCAATTTAGGGCAGCGGTTAAGCTTTTGGAGAGGAGCTACACAGCAGCCCCGCATAAGGCCAGCTGCTTCCCCTCCTCCTACAATGATTTGAGCCCAACTGTGAAGCCAGCTCTCTCCTGGCTGGTTCTGGGTTTGGACCAGAGATACCTCTTCCAACCAAAGCTATTCTGTGGCTCCGAGACCTTCCCTTCTGGCTCCACAGCTCAGCCAGGTCCTCCCAGCCTGGCTATGCTCAGCCAGCGGCACCATTCCTATTTTTCCGGGACCCACAGCACACAAAGACCAGAATTTGCTACAAAACCCTGGAGAAGTTTGATTTGAGGTCCTGGAGCTTGGACCCATCTGAAATATCCCCAGGTACAGCACAACCATGGCCCTCATGGCTCCTGGACTGACAATACAGAGCAACCCCCGGGTTTATCTGCTTTCAGCCACCTACAGGACAGTCGTCTTTAGCAGGTGGGATATGACAAATACACCAGGTTCAACTTCAAGGGGTAAAGAAAAGGTTTTGGAGAACAACATAACCCTGTGCCATTGCCCAGAAAGCTTTTGTGCCTGATGCATCCACCGATCCCCACCTCCCCACCCTGCAGGCATCCCTCCCTGCCCTGGAAGGACTGAAGCCTCCTTGCCTTTTGCAGTCACCGAGATGCCCATGGCTGCCTCTCTCAGCGAGCTCCTCTTCTTCCACTTGCCCTCATCTACGTTGTACATCTCCACGATCTTCAGCGGCATCTGGTTCACTCCAACCCCTCCTACCACCATGATCCTCTTGCCCAAGGTGGCCACAGCCACCCCGGCCCGGGCCGTGGGCATGGGGGGCAGCGAGGTCCACTGGTTGGCCTCGGGGGAGTAGACCTCAAAGCAGCCCACGGGGACACCGTTGTCATCGCAGCCCCCGATGGCAAACACTTGCCCGCCGGCTTCCACCAAGGTCGAGTAGACCCTGCGGCTTGGGAGCGGGGCGAGGGTTTTCCACTGGAAGTCTTTGGTACTAGCTAGCTCCATGGTGGCCGATGGGGGGCAGGCAGCATCGGTCCCCTGCCCTCGGGAGGGGGGTTGGCTACGCTGCAAAACAGAGCAGAGAAGTGCCAGGGAAAAAAAAAAAAACAACGGAGAAACGCGACGTGCAAACGCCATCCTCCCCCCTGGCAGAGCTGCAGGCAGCCAGGAGCAGAGCAGGGATGGGAGCAGCCCCACCGGGCAGCCTCCCGCAGCCACCCCCCACCACCAGCGGCCACCAGTACCTTTCATTGCGCCTCCATTAATCCTGCAGTTCCAGATCTGCCTCAGAAGCTCATGGAGAGACTGGTCCTAAAAATAAAACAAAACAAAAGAGGGGGGGGGGGAAGGCAAGAGAGGTTGGAGTCAGTTTGTTATCCTGTTTCCTGAGCATCCCCGCCCCCAGGCGACATTCCCACTGAGGAGGCTGCAAGCCGTCTGCTCACTTCCCCGGCTGTTTTCCTGCCTGCTGGGGAACTCTTCCTTGCGTCCTCCTTCTCTGACCTCATTATTCCTCCCGACCCCCTGTACATCCTCCTGCAGACCCCGGGGATGACCCGCGCTGGTAGCCCTTGGCCAGGAAAGGCGAAAGCCAGCACTCGCCCCTCCACACGCCGTGGAGCTGTGAGGCATCTAGAGAGCAGCCCGGGGAGGAGAGGCACAAGCTCTGGCTGGAAACCCACGGTCTTTTTTTCATCTCCTCTCTCGGAATGGCCATTAAGCATGCAAATGAGATTAATTAGCACAGGAGGACAGAGAGAAGGCAAAGAGAAAGGAACAAAGGCAGCAGCTTGCTCGATCGCCCAGCATGGAATAAGGTGCGTTTTGCACCGAGCATCTCCGCCTTCATTGTGTAACTGAGGTTGTTTAACAATTGCCCTTAAAACGAAGTAAGATTTATCTTCACCCTTGCAGACACAGCAGTCTCTCCCAGCACATGCTGCATGCACAAACATTTGGAGACAGGACTGTAGGGCAGGGTGAGCAGTTGCCAAAAAACACCCAAAAAGAAGGCATAGTCCCGGCTAAGCACTGCTCTGATGTAGGACAGCATCCTTCCCTCTTCTTCCCGTGCCCACACTCCTGAGACTTTCCCCCGTGGATGCTGAGGCCCCACTGAGCCCCTGAAAAGAGCTTCCCCAGCAGCAGAGCAGGGCTGGCTGGCTCTGCTTTTCTGCAGAGCACCGTCTGAAAGCCCCCGGAGCAGAGGTTCACTCCTGAACCCGCTTCCCCACCTCCTGGCTGGCACCCAGCGTGAGGCCAGAGCCTCAGCACATCTGCTGCTTGGGGTTTTTTTTTTTTTTTTCTTCTGCTGCAGCAGCGTGGATGTGGGGCGGGATGCAAAGAGCCAGCTTCCTCTCTCCTACCTAAGATACCCAAGCACAAATAAAGCAACCAACTATTATGGGCCTTGGGTTTCTCAAGAGGATGGACTCCCTTCTCCCCAAAAGGAGCTGCAGCCTTGTTTCCTGCTGCTTCATCTGGAGCAGAGAGTGAATAAGGGGGCTCTGCAAAATTCCCTGACCCAGGAACATGCCCTCCCCACCCCGCGCCCCACCGCCGCGCCCCACCGCAGCACTTACTCCCCAGGTCTGACCACAGCCCTCCAGCTCTCCCAGCCCTCTGACAGCCGGAGCAGACAGAGCCTGTAGCTTAGCAACAGCCACCTACAGCCACCTTCCATCACCCCTCGCTTCGGATGATCCGAGCGGGTATCCTGATGCTTTTTGGGGACCACAGCAGGGAGCAACGGGGATCCCCCTGGAAGGGGAGAAGCCCCGGGGTGCACCGGGCTGCACACGCAGGGCAGAGGCACGCAGGCTGTCGCTGCTGCGCCCCACACTGGGGATGCCACAGGATTTCTTCCACAAATTCACGCCTGTTGTGTAAGCAGGGAGACAGAGACGGCCCTCGGACCACAGCCAGGGCACTGCTGTTATCTCAGACAGGTACAACGCAGCATCCCCTCAAACTGCCCATCTCTGCCTCGGGGCTCAGCCTGCAAGGGCCGTAGCCTGCAGGGCCCGTCTGAACAGGAGATCAGTTTCCACAGCCACGTTAGCTCCTACATCTCCTCTGAAAGTGTGAATTAGAGGGGAGCGATGGAAAAGCAGCAGTGAAACAGGTCTCAGACAACTGGACTGAGATCCATCAAAATCGCTTCGCGTACGAGTCTGAGCCGGCATGAAAACCAATCAGTCCAGGCAAGGCTGTTTATTTTCATTTATTCTCCCAAATAAATTTCAAGTCAGCTAAGCATCGCTTACTGCACAAAGAACGCGGTTAATAAACCCATCAGTACCCCTTGGGCTGCAACCCGCCAGCAGCAGGACCCAGCGCAGGCACATGCGCACATCCCCGGCACCTTGGGGGCCCTAGTACAAAGGAACACAAAGCAACAATAAAAAGCAGCAGCGAGTCAAGCCACATTTCACATCTTCCCAGCAGCTGAGGAGAAAGGGGCAAACAACAGACTAGATCACCAGCTGCTGTTCTCCCCTCCCTTCAATCCCTCGTTGTCTGATGTGCAACTGGATCAGCTCAGGGATTTTTGCCTTGGCAGTTTAAGCAGCTCTGGACTATTGCTTTCATGAATAATTTATTTTCTTTCCAGGTGAATTTTCATGCATTACCATAGACAAATTCAGCACGGGCCAGCAAATTAGAAAAGCAGAGCCAGCTCTGGTTTCCAGGAGCACGACAGATTTGCATCCCGACCTCTGAGAAGTCATTTTCCTGCCCTGTGCCTCAATTTTGTCGACTATAAAGAGCAGTCCTGGGAAGAGACACAATCAGCATCGCTCAAACGCCTGACAGAAGCAGAATCTCACAGCCAGTGCCAGCCAGTTTCTCCGCTGTCATTAAGGCTATGCAAAGCTTGAGCATAATTGTCTAAAACTGCCTAAAAATTCTTTTTTCAACATACCAGCACACAGAGCGTGACTCAAAGCCCTTGGAGACGGCTGAGTGTTTCTGTGGAGCACTGGGCAGGTCCTCCATGAGAACAGGCAGAGCAAAGACCTGCAAATCCAGCCCAGCTGTGGTCCCAGACAGTGGGAATCAGCAGCTCCAGAGAGCCACCACCCTCAGCAGCAGTAACGCAAGGCAGCTGAATTTGGGCAGAGCTTTGGCACACACATCACTTGCTATTCTTTTCTTTCATGCTCTTTAAAGAAAATCAAGGTCAGTCTGAAACACTGTACCCACCCCCTTTGTCTCCATCTCTCCAGCATCACCTGAATCTCACTAGAAAGCAGTGCCAGCCCTGCGCTGTAGGAGCTGGGAGCTGTCAAAATGTGCTGACCAAACACCCCCCCCTGCGCTGCAGCCATGTTCTCCTCCCAGGCAGAGGGAATTATCACTTAATTATAGCACACAAATTGGAAGCATTAACTTTCTTTTCTTAAATAGCTACATTAAAACCAAAATGAATGGTAATTGCATTTCTGTCAGAGGAGACGGCAGGCAGGGTGCTGAGCCCACTCCGGGGCCCAGCCCTGACCCTCGCGGGACAGAACCCTCTGCTTTAAGAGCTCAGCAAGCGGCCCAGCACCCACACACCCTGCTGGGGTCTTTGCCAAGTGGCTGTGGAGCACGGCTGGGCAGGGAGAGCCCCACAGCCCCCACCAGGAGGGGGACAGGGCTCCGGCAGGAGAGGGGCACCTCGGTGCGCAGAGCTGGGCTCCCCGTGCTGTATCACCCAGAGGCTCCCTCCAAGGAGGGGCCGTTCCTGACCCCACAGGTTGCCCCAGGCTCATTTTGGAGAGCTCCTGCTTTAGTGGCATTTCTTACCTGCAACGATTTGTGATTTATAAAAGAGAGATGCTGGTGGGTATTAAAGTGATAGATGGGCTGAACAGGGGAGAGAGATCTTGGTGCTGCTTTTGCTTTCCTTCCCATCTCACCTCTCTCCAGGATTTAGAAGTGTTGCCACTCCAGGTTGGAAAGTCCCTCAGCTGCAGAAGGCCAGCACATGGAGCCAAAATCCTCACCCTCTAGCCATCAGGGCATTCTTTCAGCTGATGCACTACACTAAGTATTGCATTGCAACGCCGCTGCATGAGCACGGAGCGAAAAGAGGTCCTATTTACACCTCTCCAAATTGAAGGAAGTATAAAAAGGCCCCAGAAGATGGAAAGCAACGAAGATACTCCCAACTCCTCTATTTTTAATGCCCATGATGAGGATATCTAGCACCAAGACATCACTGTACGCTCCCCCCCAGCCACACTTATGCATAACACACACATTCCCTCCAGTGAGGAACTCAGGGCTAGAAACAGAGACCTCTAATCCTCACCCAGCCCGAGGCAGGTAGAGCTCACTATGAACTGACCCTGTACCACGTTTGTCCAACTTGCCCTGAAAAGCTTCCAGCACTTCTGCAGCCCCAGCAGCGGATCACTGCTGTGCCCCACGCAGCATCACCTGCTCAAACCCTCGCTTTGGGATCAGTGTTCGTTTCAGGGACACCACAAAGATCCAAGAGACCACTGCAGTTCTTCCTGGCATCCCATCACAAGTCCCCTAAAGCCATATCCAGCTGACCCTCAGCTTCACACGACCCCAGATTTCCATCACCAGATCTGGGGACGGGTCAGACCCAGGACCTCCGTCACAGCCCCATCAGGAGCCGCGCTCCCAGAACATCACTGCTCCCCCACATCATCTGCCAACTGCCAAACGCCCACATGTCCCTTGCTGTCACCAGGAGCGGGTTAAAACAGAGATGCAGTCAGTCACTAGCCTGACAGAGAAGCCTATAGAGAAACCACTGGAGAAAAAGCTCTTGTACTCACCTAAGTGTCACACCACACAGGCACGGGGCAGTCCTGCCGTGTGCCACCCAACACGAGCAGAAGGGCTGCAAAGCTGAGCTGAAAGCAGCCTGACATCCAGCCAGCATCCCCAGCCAGAGCCGTAACGATTCCCACTGCTCTGGGGACGGGTGTCACAGGAGAGGCAGGAACAGGGGCAACAATATGCTGGAAATAGCACCCAAACACCGAGAAGTCACAGCTCCTGCTCCTCAGCACCAGGCAGGAGTGAGCAGTTTCATTTCAGCTCTGTCTTGGCTGCCTGCACTCTATGAAATAAAGAGCAGGGAGAGATGACACAGCACAGACTCGATGAAGACAGCTGAAAGGAGATGATTCAGCGCAGGGAACGCGTTTCTATCCCAAGGAACAGTCATGGTACGAGGCCAGGAGGGGGGGACACGGAGAGGAAATCCCCGGGATTTTCTCCCACTGCTAAGGAGGGGGATCAGGCACAGCCCAGCTCTCCCCTGCCCGCTCCTGACTGTCTTCCCAGTGCAATTCCAGGTTACAGCAACCTTCAGATGCACTGCCAGTGCTGCTCCAGGCACAGGATCCAGTGCATAGTTTGGAGCAGGGACCAACCCCTGGGACATGTCAGTCCCCTGGGGCTCGGCCCTTCTGCTCCCAGTAGGACCCCAGCCCACTCACCTGCTCTGAGGAGCAGACACAGAAGGTGAGCGGTGCCAGGTAGGGGATGCCCGGGGTGCTGCACCCAAGGGCCAAGCACACCACGCACTGGCAAACTCTCCTGGGACCTTAGTACCTGCTCTCCCCAGGGCTGGGTGCCCAGGTCACCCACACAGGGAAGGCACTTGCTCCCAGGTCAGCTGGGAACAGGGCAGGGAGGAACCCCCACATCTGCCCCTCCTCAACATAACTACCTGCAGCTGGAGGCACTTGGTGTCACAGAAACATCCCATTTTGGCTAGAATCAGGGGTTTTGCCAAAACAAAAAAGAGCAAGGGATGAAAAAGGAGGGTAAACTTGGTGATAATTTTCTTTATGCCATTTTCACCTACACTGGGAGTTCGCAGGATATAGCACATCTCAAATAACACCCTGAAAAGTTTCAGATGTGGGAGTAGCACCTAAACCTCCCCATTAATCACTGTAATTGAAGTGAGCTGCTTTTCCTCCTGGAAGCACATAAATGTCACGGTGTAACCACCCTGTGCACTGGCAGATAAACATTAGCACAGCATGAAGAGGCCCTGTCCCTGTGGGCTCAGGTACCAGCCTTTGCTGTAAAAAAGAAAAAAAAAGCACATCCTTATTTCAGCAAAGACACAGCCAAGAAACAATGTTCATGGGCGCAGATTTTTCCAGGAAGATCCAAGTCCACGTTTCCCCCCCGCTCAGCACCCAGAAGGGAGCCATCAACCCCTCCTCCTCCAGGAGAAGGCTCCTTCTCTGCCACCCAACAAAGCACAGATTTTCAGAGGAGCCCAGCACCCCTACAGCCCTTTGTACAATAGTCCAGAGAGCTCAGCACCGCCACAAACACGGCCCTCTTCAAACGCTCACCGCTTATTCCAGGTTCTTTGGGGAATCAGGGTCTTTGGAAAAGTCTGGCACCTTTTTAACATCCCCAGCACGGGCAAAGCTTGAGCTCCCATCCCGAACGCTCACTCTTGTTTCTTGGTGGCACCCCGAACAAGATACAGGCAGCCTTTCTATAAGCTTTGACTACTGTACAGTCCTAGCCCACAAGGTCACGTAATACCAAGTCTAGGTTTTCAAGTAACTCCAACTTTTAAGCAGAAGAGGCTTTAAAAAAGCCTTTGAAATTTGGGGGCTCTGGTGCCTTTACTTCTGCCTTGCTCAAACCCTGGCAGCTGAGGCTTTAAACAGAACATGCATGAAATTTTCAGTCTGGTATTTCTGACCTCTCTTCACACTGAATCAAGTTTCCTTGCCATAGTAACAGCTACCCAGAAAAACAACAACAACAAAAAAATCCACTAGTTCCCAGCCTTTCTCTGCAAATTACCCAGCTGGCAAAAGAGACTGTTTAGTTACAAGGAAAGACAAAAAGCATTGCAATTCTAAGAGAATTAACTGTACCAAGCAAAGAAAAAGCAGCAGCACTCACAAGCAGTTTCATTTCATTCCTTCTGCTCCTGAGCATCACTCTTTGCAGACATCAGTAGGTGCAGTTTGAACATGAAGACAGCAGGCAGTGACCGATCTGACCTCCTCCCCAGCTTCCCCCCCTTCCCAGCTTCCCCCCCTTCCCACCATTACCAGTCCCTGGAGATCATTTCCAGCCTCATCATGCCAAATGCAATTTTCTGAGGTTGCTAATGGGAGGAAGGCAGAGAAGTCATGGGAGGAAACACTCCCCAGCTAACAGCACAGCAGTTGTGCATCAGAAGGATACCAGGAGCTTTAGCAGGCTACAGGACAGGGAGAAAAGAGGTTTCATTTTTTGGTGCTTATCAGCAGTTTGGAAAGAGCCCAGACCTCCCTTTTTTTCCCCCTGAGTGGGCTGAAGAATCAGCAGAACAAGGTAAGATTCAGTCACATTGCAGTTTGTGTCAAGAAAGAGTTACAATTTCATCAAAAGAAAGGATTAACCCACCTGCGAGACCAAAGGGGACCCCTTTCCCGGTCCAACTCCCAGCAGCATCCTGCATCTCCTCCCCTCGCCCCCAAAGGCTGCCTCTGCTCTCTGCCCAAACGGCTTCTCTTTCACACAGGTCAAATACAGAAGGTCTTTTTCGAGCCCTGCAGCCTCACTGGTTACGTCTGTAAAGCTCCTGTTACGCCGTATTTAGGCTGCATCCCTCCGGAGGGGATGGAAAGACCTTGGGACAGATCTCAGCTGGGGGCAGCTCAGTGCACACACCCATCGCTGCCAGGGCCTGGTCTGGGAGAGGGGCTGAAAAAGATGGGATTTGGAGGGCACTGGGGGGGGGGGGGGGAATTAAGGGGAACCCTCATCCTCCTTAACCTACTTTTTGAGGAGAAAACACAAACTCAAAGCCTCATTTCTGGTTGCCCATTAAAAGCCTGGCCTGCCACTGGGAGAAAGCTGTCCTCCTCCGGAGCATCCTCCCACCCCCCAATAACCCACTGACCTCCAGCGAGAAACTCCCTCCCTCCTGCCAGGAGAGCTCGGGAAGCGCTGATGTACTCACAGCTCCTGGGAAGCCACGCCGAGTCCCGATGGAGCCCGGCGCTCTGCTAGAAACGCTCTTCAACTTCAACACCCAAATCCTTGGCGCTCACGGAGCATCCCCCTCCTCCCCGGCTCCCTGCCGCACCCGGCGAGGGGGACGCGAGCAGCGACCGGAGCAGCCGGGGCTGGAAGGGCTGCGTGGGAGAGATGTGAGGGGGAAAAAAAAAAGAATAAATCAGCATAAATCCAGCAGCCCTAATCTTCACCCTCCCGGAGATGCAGGATAATTAAGAGGGAGAGTGTTTTTCCCCAGCTGGTCTTTTTCCTCGGTGCCGGCAGCCGGGGGTGTGCGTGCGTGTTGTACGCACCGCGTTACCAGCCCCACTCTTAAGCCTTTTATGGCTCCCCACGCTTGCACAGGATGTTCTGCAACCGCAGCTCTCCCCCCGCCCGCCCTCCCCGCCTGCAAAAACACAACTCCTAGGAAAGGGAGAGAGAGAGACGGACAAAAATAAGGGAGTAGGAGCTGAAAAGCGGGAGCTGCCTCCGAGAGGAGGCAGAGACCCAAACTTGCTGCTGCGGCATTCCCCTGGGGTCTGCCCCAGGCTGGGTCCCGGTCGTGGCTAGGAGCTGGTGGAACCCCCGCAGGCAACTGGCCACGGGGCAGGGAGAGAAGAGCCCAGCACTGGTGTGCCCGTCGGATGGATGCGCACCCCACGGGCACCCACCGTGGGGAGAACAAGGGCACAGCAGGGGTGGTTTGGGCAGGAGCAACCGCAGAGGTTCTGCTCTCTGCAACCCTGGCTCCGGGCGTCCCGTGAAGAGCACGCTGGGCTCGGAGGTTGCAGAGGCAGCAGGAGGGTGTAGGGCCCTTGGGGCCCCCCTGTTTCTCAGCCTGCCGGGCTTTCGCTTCCCTCACCTGCTTCTCTACTCTTCTCCCAGAAGTGTTGTAGAATAACGGCAGAAAAATCATTTCTAAGCAAAAGCCAAGAGAAAGATCCTTTCAACGCATCTTCCATCGAGCTTCAAAGCTCCTCCCCAGAGATGCATTTGCAGTTCAGCCCAGCAGATGTTTCTAATCCTTCAGGAACACCCTGAGCTCCGAAAGTCCCCAACATCCCCAGAGATTTCTGCTCCTTTCAGCGATACACTCATAAAGCTTTCCCCACTGATGCAGAGCTGTGAGCGTGTGTGACTTGGGTCACTGCTGGTACGCGAGCATCAGCATCAAGTGCTCAAGCACTCAACAGCCTGTGAATCTGCAACTTCCAGAGCTAGAAGAGTCCCACGTTTTCATCTCAGAGGCACTCGCTTCTCCAGTAGCCACTTCCCTGCAGCCCAGACCTGTGGCAGTCTCCAGGAGCGGCTGGAGGAGGTTTCAAGTTCAGCCCTGGCTTGCAAAAACCCCTCGGTGATGACCCCAAGTCAGGCCCATAACATTCCAGACAAGGTTTATTCTTGCCAATAGCTCACGCTGATTGAGATAGGAAACTATCTTAAAGCAACTCTAGCCATAAAATAAGAAAAATGAGGAAATCAACAAGAAGTTGAGTCAAATGAGTCTCCATAAAGCAAATTCTCCTCCCCTACCAGCTATTGTAATCTCCCGTTAGCTTTCCAGTGGGAGGATTCAATTTGCATTTAAATAAAAACCTCCAGCGCAGGGCCAATCTAACATTAAGATGTTCATTACAAAGGCATTCACCTCTTAAGAAATTTTAAAAGACCCCATCAAACTGGATTTTAACATGGGGGCTATTAGCAGTCTGGCATTATTGGACACTGAGTATTTGTAAGTTATTATTATTTACTAGGATGTTTACAGATGCGTCCAGGCAGCTCTGAGCGAAGGTTTCCAGCAAGCTTGTGAGCTCCCTGCTTATGATCCAGGAGGTAAAAAAACCAAAACCCATGTCACAAAAGGTCTTCTCAAACCAGTGAAGGGCGGGATGCAGCAAGCTCAGGGTCACCGGAGTAGGGAGGCGTGGGGAAGGATGGGGGAGGCTGGTGAGACGAGCCGGCGCTCAAGCCACAGGGTGAGCAGCTCCTCTCCATCCCCACATTAAACCATGGGGCTCCATGCTGGGCACCAGCTCAAAGCTGCCTGGTGATGGGCGACCTTTATGGGGGGTGGTGGAGAAGGGGCTGGGACAGGTTGCAGCTGGCCCTCACAATCGTATTACGCAGCAGTTTCCATTTTAAAACCGGTGATAAAGGGGGGTTTACAAACCCCACTGGAACACAACAGCAGGTTGGGTTATTTCAAACCAATTTGGAGCTCCTGCTTTGTGGGCTGGGGTCCAAACCGGACCTCGGCTCAGGACACTGTGTTTGGCCCCAGGTGAGTTTTTGGTTGCTTGGTTAAGTTTCACTTTTTGGTGGTGGTGGCTGGTTTTTTACATCGCTGTTTGATCTCGAGCCCTTCACCTCCTTTCTATTTTTCTTCCTGCTTTTTGTCTGCCCATTTCACCTGTTGTTTCGCGGCTGCGGTTGGGCTCCCCGTGCTGGTGTACAGCACCCGGCGAGTGGGGTTCTCAGGTCAGCCGGGGCCTCCGGCTGGTAGCAGAAATGTGATGGATTGTGATAAAATAGGGAGCAGAGATGGCGTGACACAGACCAGGGCTCTGGTAGAGCTGTGCCAGGAAGCCTTAATAATCCTCATAGTCCTACACATCTGATGCTAATAACTGTTACTAAAACAAATACTCTTTCATCTTCATAAGCATTTAATTTACCTAATGAAAAACAAAACAAAGTAAACCCAAGAGACCCCTTGATGACCTTTCCCTTGCCAGCACCCGTTCTCAGATCGATGCACGCAGCCTTACCTCCCCACGACGAGCCGTCTGCACCACGTCAGCGCCTGCAAAAGACCAGAGAGATGAGAGAGAAAGGCAGGGGAAGGGGGGCGAGTTGAAATCGGGTGAAAGCGCCGAGACAGGTACGGCAGCTTGGCCATAAAGCCCCGGGGGTTCAGGCCCTGACTGCAGGCTTGCCTGGTGGATGAGTCAGACCCGACAGGCTGGAAAATAACTGTCTGTCTCGGAAGGACGGCGCTTACACAACGTGCTACAGAGACCCAAACCCCTCGCACAAAGGCAGGCGTCGGCTTCGCTCAGCAGATGCTTTCTGAACACTGACAGTCGCGCAGCACCGCGCCCCGGCACCCCTCGAGCCCTTCCCGTGGTGCAGGGCTTGGGCTGGGAAGGAGGGAGGGACACGCTCTGCCCCCCACCAGCAAGAGGAACGAACGCCCCAGCGCCAGGCAGCTAACGGCAGGAGGAAAGGGGATTTACCCTCTGCCCTATGGCATCTTTTCCTGGCAGGGTCTTGCTAAGGAGACCTCTCGGGACACCTTGAGAGACTTGTAAGAAAAGGAAGGCCCAGGGATGCTCCAGATTTGTGCCTCGAGAAGGAGAAGAACTTTTCTTGGCTCCTTGGAAATGATAAAGGCGCATCCCTGTTAAAGGAATAAAAATGGAATAATAGTCCTGAAAACCTGTAGCCGTTTCCTGCAATTCAACATCTGTTTCCATGGGAACAGCAGGAGGGTTGCAGGAATTCCTGCAAATTACCCAAATAAGCCAAACAGTAACATTTTATTTTCTTCTTTCTTACCTGCATCACTTCAGGTTGAGCCAACCCAATCCAACGAGCACTCTTGACCGGACCACTCCCCTGAAGTGTGGGAAAGGCGTGTTGAACCGCAGTTAGCAGCCTAGGAGAAACAAAAAGAGGGGGAAAAGCTGCAAGAAGCACCCCCAGAAGCCCAGTAAAAGGCTTTTCTTTTAGGAGAGATCAGGATCTCGCAGATAAAAGGGAAAACCACGCAAGAGGACCAAGACCTGCCCGTGCATCTCTCTGTACCAGCTGGAGCACACAGCCCCCCCGGCACTGCTGACCACGGGAGACCGTGCTTTGGCACAAGCAGCAGAGAGCAATGCAGGAGGACTAGAGACAGCATTCAGTCCTCCCCTGTCATTTCTTCCAGAGATTTGGCAACCTGACAGTTAATTAACTAGTTAATTAATTAATTCTCCCTGCTGCAGGGCCCTGAGCTTGTTACAGCACAGATAGTCACCTTAATACAGGACGACAGGAGCCAAGAGCTTCAAGATCTCTCAATCAGAATATTTAACCCAGGGGGAGAAGTCCACCAGCTGTGTCTGCCCATTTGACAAACACAGAGAGACATCATTTCAGGACAGACAGGCACGCTGAAGAGACAGTTGCTGGGGAAAAAAAAAAAAACAACAAAAAACCCAAACTCACACACAGAGGAACATTCAAAATTAGCTACAGTTAGCAGAATTTCTGCAGCAGCAGCGTGAAAGAACTTTAAGCTAACTAGTTAGGCTATGGATGCGTCCAGCTTTGCATGGTTTTATAGAAACAAAACATAAACTTATGTTTATATACAACTGGGAAAAAAAAAGCTGTTTGTTCCCAGGAAGAGGGTTTAGGCGAGGCATAGCAGGGCTGGGAACATCTGATCTCCACGCACAGTCACCAGAATAATAAACCACTGAAGTAAAGCAGTGGTTTGCTGGTATCACAAGCTGCATCTCTTCTGTGTTCACTAAAAGTGTCTGTTACAATGGAAGATCACATCTGCCTTCCTGACCAGTCCAACAAGAGTCAATATATTCCAGAGCTGGGTACAAAGTGCCTTGGGTTTTCCGCAGACCACGTCTAGCTCTGAGAAAAGAGCCGAATGCCTGAGCAAGAAAAGGGACTTTGAACGGCGGCGTTTTGTTCTCCAGTCTTCAAAGGAAGCGAGGGTTAATCATTCATGGACCAGGCAGGGATAAGAGGCAAGAGCAGACTGTATAAAGAATGGATTTGAAAGGGGGATGTGGGTAAAAAAACGTCAGTGCCTAATTCTGATTTTCTATAAAAGAAATATTTTAATAGATTTTGGTGAATTAACTCCTAATCGGGCCCCAAATTTTTCATCTCAACTGCAGAAAACAGTGGTTTTCTTTCCTTGAGGGGTTAAATGTTGATGCATTTTGTGCTTTAAAAAGAAGAAAAAAAAAAAAGAGACCAGTTTGAAAATGAAATGCTTTCAAAAAAATCACAATGCTTTGTTTCAAAGGTTGCCATGATGAAACACTTCCATTTCTCAGAAATTCTCTCTTTGTTTTGCTGATCCCCAAAGCTAAGTTCATGGGCAAACACATTAATCCGTAACAACGTACTTCTGCCCAATTCTCCCTGGATTAAGAAGTTCTATTCTTGGCTCTGTCACACGAGGCTTTTGTGTGACAAGGCCCCCAAACCCTCCCTGTGTCCATCCGCAACAATTCATTTCCAGCGTGGCTGGACCGTGACTGCTCGGCAGGCACCTCCAACCAGCATCTCCCTTACACATCCCCCTGCTCCTTTACAGACTGGCTGCCAAATTGCTTCTGCACCTGCGAGATCTCAGGGCACGGCCGCCTGCAGCTGAAGGCCAGCACAGCCAAGGGAAGCCAAGCTCCTGAGCTGCCCAGATCGCTACAGCAGCGGAGAAAAACCACCCCGGGAAGGACAAGGTAGAGGAGATTGTCTCACCCACCTAACCGAGGCTCATCGTCTGCAGCTTCCACCCCCAGACAGCTCCCAGCCCCAGCTGCTGCCCATGCTGGGGTGTCTCAGACGACAGAGACGTGTTACAGGGGAGGTGATTACAACTGACCTCAGGGCCACACCACTTCTGCTGCTCCCTATTTAGCATCCTTTTGGCTGTCCTTGCTCTCCCAGAGCTATTCCTGCCAAGCTTAGATCCTCGCTGACAGGTCTCTAGCGGAGAAGGCTGCAGCGCGTAAAATTAGAGACACGGGGGAAGAGTTTCTGCTCGCAACCTGCCAGCCACGCGCGGGGGCTCGGAGCGGCGGGGAAGGCGCGAGGTGCCCCGGTTCGCCCGAGACGCCAGGCAGGGGTGAGCTGTTAAACTGGAGGAGGTGGGTGGTAATGGGATGTCAGTTCCTCAGCAATCCCATGCACGCCTTCGAGGGGGACTCAGCAAAGCGGGACAAGAGGGGCTGGGGGCAAAGACTGAGAAGTGAGACAGTGCAGGCGAGAAGAGCACTGCAGAACAGCAAGGAGAACAAACGTTTCTCTGCTGCTACCCAAGAAGGGTGCCAAGGCCGATTCTCCTTGAGGCCAAGAGCTGCCACACGTGGAGGGCACAAATCCCCATGAGGGATGTGCTCCTTAAATCCCACCCTCGCGCAGTTTTCTTTTGAGGGGAAGGCTGGAAATCCACGCGGGTTTTCCACCTCTCGGATAAAAAGGAAATTCCAGACCAAACCATTTAACTTAAATCCTCCTTTAGGGTAAGATCGTCTAGCTCAGTTTTAAGTATCATCATCTTTCCTCAGCAGATGACGCCACATGCAGATTTCATCCCAAATGTCAATAACTGGAACCGAATTAAGACACAGAGCCGTCCCCACCCCACTCCCACTGGGACCCAAGCAACCTTTGCCAAGTTTAGCAATCTGCTGCTGGAAGTTCCTACCAGCACGTGACCCGTCAGCGTGCCTTGCATTCATTGTAAGGACTCACAACCCTGTCAAACAGATTTAAAAGAGGAGCCTATCGGTGCTCTCAGGCACCAGCGTTTTATTAAACACAAACCTTTTATGGTTATGCTGCTGCAACGTCTGAATTTCCAGGGACTGGCGGCGTCAGCGAGTCCGTTCCTACAACGGCCTAACACCAGGTTGCTTCCCGAGGAGGCGTGAAGCCCGCAGCAGTCCAGGAAACTGCCACCCTCTTTCCAGTCTCTAAATTCCCAGATACAGCAAGACCTACCGGAGATTGCACAAATATCTGTTCGCCAAATCAACCGGCCTCATGTGCTTCAGGCTGAAGAGCAGATACCTGTGATCCCTGGCATTTGAGCAACCTGCTGTCGTGGGAGGTGTCCCTGCTCTTGGCAAGGGGGTTGGAAATGGATCATCTTTAAAGGTCCCTTCCAACCCAAACCCTTCTGCGATTCTATGCTTAAGCAGGGCCAGCGTTGATGGCGACGTTTCGCTTCCAGCCACAGTGCAAGCTGCAGACACAGCAGGGCTGGGAGCCCTGGGAGGTCCATTGCTGCAAATCTTATCGTGACCTCTTAAATCGCAGCATGCCGTAGGCATAAAGTGATTTTACATCAAAAAAAAACCCCAACCCAATCCCCTAACATAACACCTTGCCTCCACACTAGTTTTAGAGCAGAACAGTCAACAAACGTTCATTCCCTTTGTCAAAATAAAGCTGATCTGATCCAGACCTCACGTTTGCCAACCAAACCTAGACAGGGTCTGTAACCCCCAGGGAGGCAGCGCTGTCCCCTCCCGTGTGTCTTCCCAACAGCAAATAGAGCCAAACCCAGCAGGAAGAGCTGCTCCAATACAAGATGCTGTGGGAAACAGGAGCAGCCAGCTGGAAGGGGGCAAGAGTCCTTCCAAAATCCACTTTTCCAAATGAATGAATGGATCTGTTTTCTAGGCGGCGAAGCCCTATCTGTGTAGGGCTCTACTTGCTGAGAAAAATCGCTGCATTTGGAAGCGTCCCACTGTATCACATGGTGACCCATGACTTCACCACGAGCATCCCAGTGTGGTCCTTGATATCCCCTGTTGCACACAGCAGGCAAGAGCAGAGCAGCACTGCATCCTTATTTTCTTAGCTCGCGCCTTAGCTACTGCTGTTAGCCAAGAAAACAGATTTAGTTACCGTACACCTTCAAGGTGGTGCCCCAAAGAGCAGATACTCCCTTCACCCATGATTTTCAGCAGCTGGGATTGCAGCTAACTGGGAGCAGGGGCACAGGGTGGGGTGGAATGGGGCACAACTTGCCTTCTGCCAGGGCAGACAATACCTACGTGATGTTTACTTGTTTTGATGATGCGTTCCGTAAAGTGAACAAGCACAATATGTGCTACACTCGTACGCGGGGAAGGAGGATTGGGTCCTACTCCGTTCTGGCAGGATCGCTACTGTCTTACTCCCACTGAGCTGGAGGAGTCTTGGCACAAAAGTGAACTTCTCTGTGGGTGGAGGAAGCTGTTTGTGTCTCCCCATTTTGAGTGGAGATGAACACAATTTAATCTAAATGTAATTTTAATGAGACTTACAGCTCAGTACCACTTTCTTAAATAAAGTCAGGCAGTTACAGGGGTCGGTACCACCACGTGAGGCTGGGAGGAAACCAAGGACAATTGACATTTTCAACAAGCCCAGCAAGTCTTCCTCCTGCACTACACAAGAGCCAGTGTGCCCAGGAGCCTGGTTTAATTCTGTTTTGGTTTTGTTTTTTTTTCAGATAAGCAATCAGGAACATTTGCCCTCTAAGCATTTATATCAAAGAACAGACCCAATAAAACAGCATTGGGCAATAACACTTATTTCAAATGGCATGTGCTGTTCTAATATGTTCTTCAACACAAGCACACACCCCCTAGCATGTTGAACAGCAGGAGATTAATGTTTTTGTTATCCACTGCCAGGAGGATTTCAAAAATCCTCCTCCCTGGAGCCAATGCTTTGCTATCCTCAATTAAAAGGAGGCACTAGAATAAGTCACTAAATTCAGGATAGAAAACCAAAACAGGGTTGGGTACCCCACCGTGCCCGCCAGGTGAGGCAGCTGATGCTAAGGAGGAGGAATTCCACCTTTTTTCATGTTCAAATGAGAGGAATAGATGACAGCTTTGTTTCCCTGGTAAGAACAAGGCTCTGAGGTTAAGTTAGGAGGAACGGTGTGACTAAATAGCCCTTCACCACCCTGAATAACCAGATCAAAGCTACCCCGCATCAGCTGGATCATTCAAGACAAGGTTTTGCAGAGGAAGTGCAAGATGGCTAGACAGAGTGGGGGCACAGAAGCAGCAAAGAGCAAAGCCTGGAAGTGTGAAGCAGAACTGACAGGGTCTGTCAGACACTTCGCAGGGAAGTGATGGTATTTACATAGCAATTTGAAGCAGCTAAAAATTATTTTCCTACGAATGCAACATCAAGCAAAGGCACAGCACATTCCAGTTTAGCAAGTGCGATGAAAGCTGGAAAGTGAGCTTCACAAAGCAGGAAACATTTGAGAACAGAGAGCTAACACCACACCTCGGTGGAAAGCCAACTATCTTAATTCCACTTCGACTGTTACAGGAGTCAAACTCCCCTTTTTCATTTATTACCATTTATCCTACTTAGAAAAAAAAATAGAGGTAACCTCTGACCTCACATTAAAGCCATCGCCAAGATTTGAAGTAAAGATTACAAAGTGCACACATCTTAAAGATGAAATGTCTTAGAAGTTAAGGAAACCATTCAGTATCTCATACCACCAGCTTACTGTGTTATGACTTACACAGGGAGGATTTTCCTCTTAAACTAAACAGTGTCAAGTCTAAGGATATGCTATTTTCTTTCTTGGCAAAGCTGGCTCTGACAACAGGAAAAAAAAAATCAGCAGTTTTAAAATCAAATGCCTTCAGTGATTTTAGGGTGCTGCAATGCTTTTCTTCAGATTAGATGCCAGGCTCAAAGTTCTGCATTTCTCCTGTGAAAAGATACTAAAAGGCCTCAGCTTGATCCTAACCCATAAGCCATTTAAGTGTCATGATTTATGAGAACAATGCACGCAAAATTGCGTCCTCTTCAGAGGAGGAGTGGCAGGCCAACAATGGGAGATCCTCACTTCTGCCATCCCCCCCTTCCCAGTAACATTTATACACTCGAAGGAGCAAGAACATTGTCCCAGAAGTGGTTAAGATATAGTAACTACTCCCTTGATCCCTCATGGCTCGTACCATGCTAGAGCCATTACCTGTTTTGGCAGACTGGCGAGCAATTCGTTCCCTCAATTTATATCTGGTGTTTCTCAAATATAAAATATCCAGAGCACGGAGAAGCTGTAACTTCTCAGCAACGCAGTAATCCCAGCCACAGGCAGCTCAGGAAAAACCAAGCCATGCAGAACTCCAAACGCCTCCGAGGGAATAACCTCTAGCTGGGGCACAAAACGTGTGAACTTGGCTTCAGCGAGGGAGCAGCAGTGCAGCAAGTCACAATTTCCAAGAGGGAGGAGCTGCTGTATACAGCGAACACCAGGCAAAGACAAGTCACAGGCTGTTTTCACCCTCCTACTAGCCTTTCAATCCACTGCCTGAAGAGCTTGCTCACAAGTGGCAGGGAGAAAAAGTGTAGTCGCTGCTAAAAACTGCTTATGCCTTCAGGACAGTGCTTTTATTTTCTTCCCTGGATGAGGTTTATGAGCAGCCAACACCAACGCGTTAGCCCCCGTTAATGACACGCACGAAGATCACAAACACAAAGATGGCAAATGCCATGATCATCACGGGCATGGGGATCAAGCTCTGAGTGGTCTCTTCCTGGGCTGCTGCTTCTTGGTTTTTCCCTTTTTCCAGCATCAATGTCTCTTTTACCGCTTCAGCTGCCTTCATACTCTTCCAAGCTGGTGGCTGCCTCTACTTTTTCTTTGGCCTTTTCCCGCTGGATCTAGGAGACTAAACAAAGTTGTTTCAGGTAACTTGAATTCTCATCACTGACCTCACAGAGCCCACATCTACTATCTTTTCAACAAAGAAAGTTACCACTAACTGAGAAAGGAATCTTGCAATTAGGGCAGAATTAAAAAAAAATTAAACAAAAGCAAACCACAAACCACAACGCAAGCCTCCTGGTTATAAAACAATCTTTTCCAAGTACCACCTTCGTGTAGCTGGTACAGAGGGATAACCCAGTGCTGCTCAACTCTCACACTGGACACCTCTTACACCCAGGGAAAGGTGTCTGGGACACAGCATACAGGGAACTAACGGGAACGGCATTCCGGGACACGCTTGCCATCTGCTGCTGTACAACTGATAGCAAAGTAGCACTAGAAGCACGCTTTTCTGGTTAGCCTCTAGCTGAAGCCAGATCTACAGGTCAGGACCCCTTTTGATTCATGTATTCCCATGCAAGGAATAAAAAAAAAAACCCTTTCATGATATTCTAACAGCAGCAGGAGACAGTTTCCCAGGGTCCCCTCTTCTGTCCATGCAAAACTCTGAAGAATGGGAGTGTATTTTTTTTACAAAGCCATAAAAAGGCGCTCAAACCTGAAAGAGACTAAGGAGTCTGTGGAGACTGCTCTGCTTCCAGGGGCTAAGCAGTAAATTGGGAAAAGGCCACCCACGCTTACAACCTACCTGAAGTTCAGCCATTAAAGGAAGGGGCCCTCTCCCCCTGCCCCACAATTCATCCTTTAACGCGCTCTCAAAACAGCTTTATTGAACTGGTGTCCCGTCAGCCAGACAATGCCTTTCTAGGAAACCAGGTTTTCGGAGCATCAAAAGTGCAGTTAGGGCTCCGCACAGCTGCACGAGCGCTGGCTTTGCTCGGCTGTGGAGACGGGCAGAAGGTGCTGGATGGCCTGGCAGGCTCAGCAGTGCAACGCAGTCTCTTTGCTACCATAACCACGCGGCAGTGGGCTCTCAGGAATCCCAGGTGAAACTCAAATGTTGCACTTTAGGCACTCTTTGACTTCAGAAAGTCTTTTTTTGAATCTGGCTCCAGAAATTTCTCAGCTAGTTTTCTTTTCCAAGCAAGAATTTCCACAAACCCTGTGCCTTCCAAGATGTTCATCTACAGATAACCACGAGAACTTCTCCAAAATAGAAAACAAGCCAAAAGAAAGGTGGTTGATGACAAGGGGAAAAAGACAGGTTAAATGCACAGTACCTGTTTTCTCCAGGAGGCAAAGAATCGGAAAAACACGCTTGACCTTTGTCTTCTTCATCAGTTCCATCATTAGATGTTCCACCCATCTGATAAGGAAGCACAGTGAGAGATTAAATGAGCTTAATGCACAAGCTTTTCACTTCTAGCAAGCAAAGCAACCAAACAAGCTGCAGATTACTAGCACAAAGGCACCTTCATTTGAAGAAGGATGCTTTGTTTTTTGAGGTCCTGGTGTTATCAGAACAAGACTGAGAAACAGTAAGTGCATGTCGATGACCGCAGGAGTCTAACAGGGATGGTGCCCAGACATAAGAAACATCATGTTACTTCTCGATGAGAAGTGATTCAGTGAATACAAGCTGCCATGAAATAATGTCATTTAAAGTGGACTGCAGATAGCAAGAAACCCCCAACCTTTGGGAAGTACTTAAAAATCACCAAGAGATTGCCTGCAGTCTGCTCTAACAGGGATGCCTCTGGAATATTAATTGGTATTCGGTATATCATTCTACTCTTGTCCACCATTTTCTCATCCTCCTGGAAAAAGAAATACTACTTCACACTGATTTATTGCTCAAGTCAGCGAGTAACGCACAGTAAACAGTGCTTTGCCTCTGGACACATCATCTAATCACCACAGCTCAAACTCATCCACGTGCAAGGAAAACAGGGCTATAACCAACCTCCCTGTTACATGGATGTTCCAAGGCCTCCCTCAGGACCAGAGTCCCATTGTGCTGGTGCCACCAAGAGACGGAAATCTTGTGCTACAGACTGATGGCCATGCCCTGCAAAGATTTAGCCACCGTCTCTAACACCAAGCAACAGGGTCCATTTCTAGGGCTGAAGCCTAAATATGGTACTTTTCATTTTACTTACACTTAACATCACACACGTAAGTGCTTGGGCAGAGATCCACTCAGAATCGCCTGTTTCAAGATGATCCACGGCTGAATTTTAAATGCTAAGTGGAATTCAACCTGCACGTACATCAAAAAGTTCTCCTAAAGCACTATCTTCTTTAAGATAACCATCTTCTAGGTTACAGGCTATGCTGAGAAGGAAGTGGAATGCCTCGAGGGGAACATCTGGCCACCCTGCCAGAATTCCTCTGGTATGAGCAAGCTCATTTGCTCAGAGTTGACTCAGGATCCTTACACTGCACTGCGAACTGCATGCGAGATAAATTCAGATAAGATGGAAGATTTCTAAGCTGAAGACTGACTTAGAGACCAAGGGACGCGCTTCTGTACCGCTGCATTAGTAAGTGAAATGAGATTCCGTGACTCATCGTGCAGTCTGGATGGGGCACTTGTACCTTGGAAGCGTTTTGTCCCCAGAGGAAGGTGACTACTGGAAGTTAACAATGCCGTAATACCCTTTTCCTGCACACAGCCTTGAGACCGCTGCGGGGACCGCTGCCAGCTGATCTCTCTGGTCCCTGCATCTGGTCTGTCGGCAATTCATCCTCTGGCAATGTTTGTTCTACCTGTTAATATTTCAAGACAGGCTCATCAATGCAGGCTGTGGGCACGTAATTAAAGCCTCTCATTGAGAGTTCCACCAACTCCTGACTGCCATAAGACACAGACCAGGTTCTCGTTATTCAGACTGATTTGAATGAGAAACTTCTCACCATTTTTCCACCTGGGACAAGCCTACACACACAGGTACAATGCAAAGTTGATTCAAACATACGTAACAAAAAGCCTGAAATACTCCTCACTTATGGAATGTGAATTAAAGCAGTCCTCAAGATAGCTTGTACTTTATCACTAATTAGTCATCTGATATGTACTCTATCCTTAATTAGCAATCCTTTATCTAATTCTTTTATATTTAAAAATCTAATATATGTGAAAGATAGCCCATCATAAAGTGGCACTAATTCTGTTAGCCACTAGTTTCACAGTTATTCTTATGAACATATCTAGTACACACTGAAAGCTACCAGATCACCCGAAAAGACAGAGTACAAGTAAGCATTTAACATTCTGTTACCACAAATTATCCTGGCTTCCTTTGACAGTCATTGCTAGGAAGTCAGAATTAGGAGACAGCAAACAGCAATAAAAGTCCAGTTTAAGTTCACTTCTAGATTTAGGGATTGCTAGATGCAGAGACACAACAGAATTAACGTGTAACAAGTACAGATACTTTGCTCTACAATTATCTCAGCATGACTGTAATCTGCAGCAGGCAACAGAAGCTTCACACGACATTCAGACACTTCCAGGTGTGACAACCACAAACAAAAGAGAAAGCAGCAAGATGAACTGCGGAGACACCCATCCCTTCCACTATGGTATTAAAGATCAATATATTTTCCAATAGCATAACAAGAAAGTGAAGCAGCTACAGAAGAACTGTGAGTTTAACAAGTACTCACTCCTCTTACAAAAGAAAGCTCAAGAGAGTGGAAGGCAGGCCATAGAAGGATGCTATAATTAACTGATTGGAGGTAATTGCTGCATTTGTCATGAGCTAATACAAAGAACATCAGTTTATATCAACTTGCAGTTTCCTTCATTTAGCTGAAGAGACATCAAATATTCATGCATTGGTAGATTACTTACTTCAGTATAGCCAGAGGCACAGGCTGCTGTCACTTTGAAGTCTTTTGTTTCAAAGGTTACTCCAGTACTTCTGTCTGAACGAAGAGAAAGGGGGAAAAAGGGCCTTAAAATACGAGCGAATTAGCCTGAAATATCTATACCAGGTTGCATAATTTGATACTTAAGAAACCTACAGTTCAGGCCATCTTTACAAATCGCATTGCTTAATTGCCCTCTCGTGCATTCACTGGAGCATTCTTTGATTACAGATGCGGTTTCTGGGCAGGTTGAAATGGCTTCCCATCAACCCAGCAGCATCCAGGCAGGCACCTACACAACCTGGTTCCAGAAACAGAGGGACTGCAAACAAAGCCTGCAGCGAGCAGCAGAGCTGAGTATCGAAACACACTTGAGTCCCTAAGCTAGAGCAAAGAAGTGGCAAAGAGCCCATTCATCTGTTGGGGATCACATACCAAAAACAAGTGAACACTCACTTGCCCAGCCCCACAGCTCCACACAGCAGAACCAGTAAATAATCTTTTCCTTTAAATCATTTTCAATCACTGCACAAAGAAGCTGTGTTTGAACCAGCTCTGCTTTTGTTATGACAGCTGCTATACTGTCAGATTAGTCCAATGCACAGCTGTTGGCTTAGTGTTTTTTCAAAACATGTCTAAACCGCTCAGGGTTTTGGAACTTTTTTTTTTAAACAGCAACAGAAATCACCCCACCAAGCTAATTGCTTAAACAAAGCTAGATATTCATTACAGCCTGTAGAATAAATGGGAAGTTTGGCTTCATCTTTGAAGAGAACTTCAAAGGACATTACAATAAAGAAAAGGTGGGGGAAAAAACAGCTTTTAGTACTAAGGAACTCCCCAAAAGGCTTTTTGAGATTAACACACAGAAGGTTCTACTTGAGTAAAAGAGTAAAAATCCCTTTCAGGTCAGATTTCTCAAAACATTACAAGACCTCTGAAATGGTCCCCCCACTTCATTCTCTTTATTCCGCCTCCTTGATCTGTTCATCCGGAGTGCTTCTGCAGCAGGATTTTATTTTCTTTCCATACAACTCCCTGGCATAGCTTTCATTTACTTTATGCTTTCAGTGCTAGAAGTATTGCATTCAGGTATGTCTACAAGAAGCATATACATACAGATTAGGTACAGCCAAGTAATGCAACCTAACTGAAAGGCAGATTGCCTACGTTTATTTGGCATGTCAAAAAAGGAGAGAAAGCACATAAAGTCCACAAATCAAAGATCAGCTTTGTTAGGGCTGCATGAATACAATAGGGTATTTCCAGCATTGCTCCTGCAGCACATTTCCATATATATTACACAGACTAAATGAATCATTTCTAGCACAGAAATATTGTGCATGACTGCATGCAACAGCTGCTCCTTCATGCATTGGTCTCTAGTGACCTGATTTTGATTATAACATTTGCCATCCTGATTTGGGGGGGGGGAGGCGGGGAATAAAAGACTCCAGAGATCAGAAACTGTTTGTTTTAAGGAGCAAGATTGCCTAAAGCCACACTTCATTTGCTTCCCCTCAAAAGGAAAGAGCAGATCTGAAGCCTCTGTAATGCCTAGGCAATTATACCTAGATTGTTTTCTGGAACAATACTCTTTTCTCACTCTACATTAGTAAATAAAGTAATTGGGACAAGACAAAATGAAATTACCTCAGTGACATTCCCATAGTCTTTGTTTCTATTTGTGTGGCTACTGACAGACAGGCACCTGTCTCACAGGACACAAAACCCAAGCCGCAGGTATAGACAAACATCACTAGGACACACTCAGGCAAAAGGTGCTTTAGAAAATGTGGTTTTATATAAACCAGAGCCCCTTCAGCATCAGCACTCCCTTCATTAGGGCATCACCAAATCAGCGATTTTCCCCATTTAATTTCTCAACATCTCCTACCCAAAGTAGGAAGGCAGGCCCGGGAGCAGCCCGGGGAAGGCTGGTGGGCAAGCCCGCATCACAGCAGCGAAGCTGTTCACCCCCAGCACCAGTTCCTGGACCTCTATTTAATCAGCCGACAAAATATGGGAGGAAAGAAGAAAGATGGGCACTGCCCCCCACAGATCACGGCAGGAACAGACCACGTAGATTCCAGGAGATCCTGTCCCAGCCCATGTTACCTTCACATTTAAATTTCCCTCTCCTAAGACTGAAGAAAAATGAAAATCACATCACACAGTACATTTGGCTTCCACAAGAAGTTCTGTCCCGCTGGCGTCACTCTTTCACAAACCATTTAGACTTTACCCACCTCAATCACGCTCTAGAAAGGCCATTTCAGCTCCAAGCGCCACGAGTTTGCCCTGAGCAGCAGGGCAGGTCCATCGCCAGCTCTGCAGACCTTGGCTGTGCCCACGCCAGCTCACAGGTGGGGACCTTTATCCAAAACTGAAAGGTTCCAGTATTTCAGAGGAAACCACTTACCTCCTTGCATGATCAGCTGGAGTCCTGGTTGCTGCTTAGAGCAGCAGGAGAGGGTGCTGGAAGGGTGTCCTCCCCTTCACCCCGCTGTCTGTTGTCAGCGACTACTCTGCAATGTCACAACTTCCCATGACAACCGGTGGCGAAGTCAATCGGAAAGAAATTTCACTTAGATGGAGAAAATCCTTCTCCTGGAAGAGCAGAAGTTGGAAGTGTCATCAGTATCATATGAGTTTAAATATAAAAGTTACATCTCATACGATTTAAACCAGTTTATCCGAGAAAAAGCTAATCCTCATCTTTTATGAGCGCAAAATTAGAGACAACCAACGATTCCTGGGGAAGTCTGAGGCGATAGATCACTAGGCAAAAGTGACATAAATACTATTTTTTTGTTGTGGTTTAGTTTGGGTTTTTTGGAGGACAAAAGAGACGCCGTTCTGTAGACGAGGGAGAGGGAAGCCCCCGTGACACCACAAGGAATCTGGAACGCAAGCCAGCTCCAGAGCCGTGGCTACTGCGACCCCCTGCCTGGCTGGCAAGGGCAGGGTGCAGTGGAGGTGCAGGGGAACACAAGAGCATTAAAAAAATCATTAAGAAATTAGAGGAATTTGTTTAGGTGGCAAGGTGAAGGGAAGTGGGATTGTGCAGCAGGCACAGGATGACTGTAAATAAATCCTTTCAGATTGATTACACTATAAAAAGTCTCTCCAAAAAAAGAGCAAGAGAGCCTGTGTTTGAAACCTGTAAGGAATAAGACTGATTCCTGAGGATCACACAAGAGGGAAGATGTTTGCACCATCGTACTCTCAGACACCATTAGCTGATGGAATAAAAATCACAGCAGTGCTGTAGATCTGCTCAATTTGGAACATTAAAAGACAAGAAATAGAGCGGGGAAAGCCATTTCGAGGCACTGATACTCCCTCAGCTGTAGTACCCAAGCTCTCTAGAGCAAGCTTGTGTCAGAACAGTTTTAAGCGAGGAAATCCTAGGAAGAGATCCTTCCTGCAGAACTCATTAGAGGCACTTTCACCCTGAAGCAGACCCATGTAATTTCTAAGCAGGAAAACCAGCATTTACTAAGCACCTGGCATTAAAAGGTACACGCACAGAGCAGCTTTTCATTGCAATCCCATTTGCAGTTAATAACTGTTGTATTAAGTTATCCTGTTCAGTCAGCGCCGGACGCTTCAGTGAAGCCCTCAGCCAAAAGCACAGCAGCTCCAGAACGTTCCTGGTTTCACAAATGCGTGTGTGACATCCACAAACAAGAGCCAGGTACTTTGGCATCACACTTGCTATTTAGATCAAGACAAATGTTAATCGTGAAGCCTTGAACGATATCTTCCTCGGGAAATTCCCATTAAACAGTCGTCATCTTTTGACGAAAGCAGTTGTCCCATCAAAAGAAAAAAGCATTTAACAGCAACCTGAAGGGGGTTTTAGCAAAAAGAGAGGATTAAATATTAAACAGTAACAGAAGACTGAGAACAGGAGACAAACACTCAAGTTCTACTCGTTATCCTTTTAAGGGTTTCCAGTCACTTGCTTGAAGCCCATCCATCCCTTCCCACAGCACAGTCAAATTCCAAACCAATTACGTGCATTTTAATTAGTAGCCACATAGTAAACACATGCAACACATTTATGCAAACTTCCAGAATGAGGTTTAAATATATCCTGACGTCACCTTACGAAGGGCTTTAACGCTGCACGTTTCGGGGAGCACATCGCTGTGGATATATTCTTCCAGATACGAGGTTATTTTTTGCCCAGCTGTTTTTCCTCAATTAAAAATCGTATCAGTGAAGTCAATGCAAAGCAATAAAGACTCAATTTCTATCTCTTTCAGTCTGGTGCTCTTTTCCAACGCAAAGGTAATCGTTGTGGCAGCAGAAGCTCACAGCATCATTCCTACGTGCCATTATAAAGCAATGAAGTTCAAAAGAAAAGCCAGACAAGACAAAAGCCATTTAGTGGAAAGAAGTCACGACTGCAGGAACTCAGGTGTACACAACCCCTCATCTGCCGAGCAGGTTAAAGCAGTTAATGACCACGTAGAAGTTTTACCCATCCTGCAGATTAGACTTTGCCTTTATTGTTCCTTCCAAACGTAAAATTGTTTAAAATAACAAAGTGCGTGTCTGAGTCAAAGCTTCCACCCTCGTAAAGGCAGAAAAAGAGTTATGCACTGACCACTGTGTGTTCTATTTCATTCTAAAAAGTATCTAATTCAGCTACTGCTGGGGTTTCTTAGCAAAAAGAAAGGCACTGACTTCACGTGGCACCACAGGAGACGAGCATCGTCACCCAGGGCTGTATAAAAGCTGTGCTCCAGTTACTGGTGGTTCAGTTTTGTTTACCCTCTCAAAGCCTGTCGCCAAAGTTCCCGCTGAGTCTGTACAACACAAGTGCCTGAAGACAAAAAACATTCCTAAAACGTTACTTACATTGGCGGGAGGATCCCAGCCGATGCCGTCCCTCCAGACCACAACTCACCCGCACCCGCAGCACTCCAGCATCCCCCAGGGACCAAACACGGCTCGCGTTTCCCCAGCACCTCGGGGTCACAGCTGTGTGTGACCAGGATATTGAAGAGATCGGGCATTTCCCAACGGTAGCAAAGCAGTTGAACTCTACCAACTCCGAAAAATCATTCCGTCTAAAGTTGTTTTCCTACATCATCCTTGGGAGTAGTGCCTGAAGTTGGGAAAAAACAACAACTAGTGAAATAGCTCCATTGTCCAAAGTTTCTTTACTTATGCCCCAACAGCAGCACTGAAGTAATTTCTACTGGTTTTCCCCCAGTAACTGGAGTTATTTCACGTCACCAATCTCTGCTATGTTTTATGAAGGGGACGCACTTTCGGCAGTACCACCTGCAGGGTCCGGACACCCCCTTGATGCCACCTTTGGCTTCCAACCAACTCAATTTCTGGGTGACGCCTGTCCTGCACTCCCGGGTTCTGCAGGGGGACCCCAGGGGACCCCTACAACCACACCAGCTCCCGACCTTCCAGACCTGCATCCTCCCTCTCCCACCCCGCCTGCAGCTCCCGCGTAGTTCCAGCGGGGTGAAGCACGACCGTGCCTCAGTTTCGTTCACGCTGGGCAAGGGTCTGCCAGGCCCGCCCCCGCTGGGCTGCTCACACCCACCCAGAGCAAAAATTTGGGCCCCAGAGCAGCTGCTGCCGCTCCCCCCTCACCGCCGTCCTCCACCACCCCGACCCCCCGGCAGCTTCCCCGCCCGGTGCCAACCCCCGCTCGCCGCAAAAGCGAACCCCCGCGGTTCGTAACCGTGACCCCGACGTGATTCGAACACGCAGCCTTCTGATCTGGAGTCAGACGCGCTACCGTTGCGCCACGAGGTCTCGGCAGCGCCAACCCCGGCCTCTCCGCAAGAGCTTGCGCGCCACTCCGCGCATGCGCACCCCTACGAGGCCCTAAGAGCAGCCCCGACGAGTCTTTCCCGCGCAGGCCTCGGGGTTTTTCCAGCCCCGCGGTTCTTCAAGCCCCGGGACTCTCCGCCGCCCGGGACTCTCCGCCGCCCAGTCCCGGTAGCGGCAGAACAGGCCGCAGCGCCTAGCGCTAGGTCGCCTAACGGCTTTCAAGCTGCCCGCCCGGGTCGGTCACGCCCCCCCCCCCCCCGTGGGCTGTACCACCGCCTGGGGAGGGGTTGCCCCGCGCCACCTGGTAGGGCGCACCTGCGCCTCGCCCCACGCGCCCCGACGTGGAACCCCCCCCCCCATCTCCCCCACCCCTGGTCTGTCCCAGCCCCGGCCCCTCCAGATTTAAAGGGCCCAGCGCCCAGAGAGCGAGCGCCGTTACATGCGCTGAGTTGGGCCGGGCGGCCGTCCTCAGCAGGAGCGCTGCAGCGGTGCGTAGGGCGGTGTTACAGCGCAGGGTGGTTTTGCTGCCTCAGCCCCGTGACCATCCCGTATTTCATCTGCTCAAGTTCAAACTAATTTGACTGCCCTGATGATATATCTGCAGTCATATAGCTGCACGCAGGGCTCGGTGGGAAGAGAGCGGGCTTGGGGAACTGCACCTCCGCCTGCCTCTGCCCGTCTCCCACCACAGTCCCACCAAACCCACCTCCCCTTCTGCTCCCACCCCGGCTCAGGGCCGCAAGCAGCACACCCAAAAAATAAAACCCGTCTCTCGGAGGGGTATCGTAAAGCCGGTTTATTACAGCAGCTGCCGCAGCTGCTCCCCTGCATGCTCGTACAGTGGGGCCGGGAAAGTGCTTGTTCCAAGTGCAGACAGAGAGACGTACAAACGACCCACAGACAGCATGCTGCTTCCGAAAGCAGGGCCGTGGCAGTCCCGAATATTAACCAGCAGGAGACAGATCAATAGGCGAGTCTCTCAGTGCAAACCGCAGTCATGATATGCATCTATAATTTATGGTACAATCTTGTAAACGAGATACTTTACAGCAGAAGCCGTCGGGCTCGCTGTATTTACAGCTCCAGGATACCTGGCAAGCATTAAAAGGAAACAGTCTCCATCGTCTCCGCTCAGCAGAGGTTTGCTGATCCCTTCCCACGGTGCTCCCAGAGGACACGGTGCTGGCTGGGATGCTCCTGCACCCCCAGGAGCTTCCCCGGCGTTTGCCAAGTACCCCCGAGGAGGGCAGGGAGCAGCTGGGGAAATGCCCCCCGTGGGCTGCCGGGAAGGGGGAACATCCCAGAAGACCATGGATGTTTCAGGAAAACCCTCCAGGAAAATGGTGCTCTGCCCCAGCTCCCTTCCCTCTGCTGAATTACCCGGCCAGCATTGCTCATTAGCATGTAGCCCGATAATTACTCAGACAAATGTGTTTTTCCATCTGACTTCAAAAGCCTTGGGCTGCGAGTCTTACTGATATCCCAGGAATGAAAGGCGTTGTTGTGGGGCTGATTTATGGTTTGAGTACCGCTGTGCTCTTGCCCGCACTGATTGCATTTCCAAACACCGATAATTTGTATTTCGGGATCTTTTGAAGAACCAGCTCAGGAAAGGAGGAAGCATGTCGTGTACCAAAACCCCTGATCTTCAAACATCTATAAAATCCGTACTCTAAAAATTCTTATAAATATTTTCTCTAGCGTAGGAAATGCAATAGGAAGTCATCTGCTCTGTGCGTAGACGCTTGCTCTTATTTACAAATGCCACGTTTATGTTCTCAAACGAACAGTACTGCTCGGGAGAGGACGCCTGCCTTGCTGGAGACGCTCATTTACCATCCGCCAGCACGCAAGGCTGACCTGGTCCTCTGTCTCTCCAAAGTAGAGAAAAAGTCATTTACTGGCATCATGAAAACAGACTAAAAATAGCTGGTTTCTATGGCTACTGGGGCTGGGAGACTCCTGAGGAACATGTCTGGGTAGGTCCCTTCATGATGGAATCCAGACAGTGGGATAAAAAGAAAAGGACAATAAAAAGAGGTTTAATGCTTTGATCCTCGTTAGGCGGCATCAGGGAGATGCAGCAAGGACGGTTCTGTGCCTTGCCCCCTGCTTGGTCCTTGCGCACTTCTGCAGGGATCGATACAGGTTTATCAGGGGGGAATTAGGCAAATTTATTGGATCGAGCAAAATCCCGAAGCAAACACTTAAATTTAAGCAGGGCTTTGTCGAGTCAGGGCTTCCTTAGCGTGCGCCCCGCTGTAAGCCTGTCTTTGCCTGCTTGTGCTTCTTGTTTCTGTGCTTTTGCATAGGGATGGGGCTGAGACACATTTAGGAGAAATCTGCGTGTTGGGGTCCAGCCCAAGCTCATTTCTGTATAATTAATATTTTTGTAGACATCTCAGTATAGAGACTGTCTCTCTGGATTTACACTGGCATAAAACAAAGGTCAAATTTGACCCGTATCATTACGCTTGTAATAAACTCCAGCGATTAATCTCTAGTGGTTTAAATCCATGAGTGCATCACTTGTGTGGTCACCGTGCATCACAAGGAGACTGTGCAAAAAGAAAGTTACATTCAAGAAATACTCTTCACGTTTCACCAAAGAACTTTTTTTTGGCCCGAAGATAAATCCGAAGGTCCTCGCCAAGGACGGCACTGGGGCTGCAAACCCTGAATTCGGGAGGCTGAGCCGCTGTGCAAAAATAGGCGCGGAACAAGGTCAGCGTTTTCCCCAAACAACGTGAGCTTCCCCGTGCCCACCTGGAGCTGCCTGAAACTGCCTGTACTTGGTCCTCAAAGCAACATCCTGAAAAACCTGGGGTTTGAACTGTGGGAAGACGGAAGCATGGGGCGGCAGGCACGGCCCGGGGGGATTTTATCAGGGGATAATATCCCCCCGGATATTTCTCTGCGCAGTCCCCCGGTGCTGGCCAGCAGGAGGGCAGTGGGTCAGCACAGGAACGTTGAGCAGCTGGAAGAGAATCCTGCCCACGCCAGGGAGAAAGGGCGGCTTTGACCAGGCGATTTCTGAAACAAACAAACAAAAAAAGTGGTTTTTCTCTTGGTTACCACCTGGGACGCAGAAATTGCCCTTCCTGTAGCAAACACAGCACTCCTATAAAATCCAGTGTGCTACGGCCAGCCGGTGCTTGCGGGGCGTTTGGGTGGAAGCCGTCTGTCCTGCTGCAGAGCATCTGCCTTGGGATCGCCGGGGTTATTCCCTGCTCCTTTTTCACGTCTCCAGCAAAACCTTTAAGAACGTGTTACAAGACGAGAGTTCAAGCTGCAGCTTTTTTTCTTGGCTTGCCTCCTACAATTTGTGCGCATACCCTTCCAGCTCACTGCACAAACAGCGCTTCGGCTCCAACCAGCGCAGCGCAAGCTCCCGGGGCAGGACCACCCCCGTCACCAGCCCCTCTGCCGATGGAGGCTGCACCCCGCGCCCCCGCACACACGCACACACACGCACACACACACACACACACGATTTGGTCCCCAACACAGCTATTGTCATGCAAATAAACATCTGTAGGCTCCCTCGCTCCCAAGTAAGCCAATATTTACGAAGGGGCTACACTGCCTGTCTTGGAAGTGAGCCTGAGGTGGTGCTTTGGTTATTTTGGTCATGAAAACTGATTTTTCCAGACGCCCCAGCATTAGCTCCAGACCCTGAACCATCTGTACAGGCAGCTCCTCCTTTCAGATGATGCTACTTCTCCATCCCCAGGGCTGCTGCAGGGGCGTCGCTGGCCGCTGCCGGCTTCACTCCGGCCCTTTGGCACCGGAGGAAAAACTCGGGGCGCACGGGAAGGGGCCAAGCCACGGGCCAGCCCCCCACAAAGCCCCGGTGGGGACCTGGCTGGGGCAGGCGCTGGCTGCAGCCTGTGGTGAGAGGGGCCTCCCTCCTCCTTGCATCCCACCGTCGGCTTCGGGGGAAGTTGGATGCTTTCCTTAGGGTAATAGGATTAGAGAAGGATTATTGCTGGTGGGAACAAATGCATCTTTCGGGAGCACGGCTCTCCGCTGCCTGAGGAGGGACGGAGGTGGAGGGTCTCTCCATAAACCCTGGGAACCCAAGGTACAGATGAGGCCCGTGTTGTAACGGGGGGTTTGCAGAGAGCCCGGCTGTACGCTGAGCCAGCGCTTTAACGGAGAGAACAAGTTACATCTCGCGCACTTTACTGCACCCTTCACCCCAAGGATGCCTGCGAGCAGCCAGGGCACGGGCAATTTTGCAGACTCGGCTTCAGGCTCACTGCTCAGCCGTGGGGGGTCCCTGCGCCTTCCTTCCTCTCTCCAGGGGACGGAAAAGTCTTGGAAAAGCACTTGGAAACCACTCGATGCACAACTCCAGCGTGTAGCTCGTTGCCACCGACATCAGTAAGATTTGTCGACTACAGTGTTGCTTGGGTCCAGTTGCTTCTGGAGCGGAGAAGTGAAAGGCAGATGGAAGAGCAAATAAGCAAACTCATAGGTTATAAAAATGCCGGGGGTTGTGCAAAACATGGGGGAGAGAGAGACAAGGAGAGTGTTTGTACTGTGACAAAGCTGTCATCTTCCCAGGCTTTGCAGGCTCAGAAGCATACGCTGCCCTATTAAAATGCTGCCACTGGAAAGAGAGGGAAAAAAACCCAACCCTGTTTGCTTCTGCCCACTGCAAATTTCTCAGTGGAAGCCGGCTGGGCGGCTCGGAGGGGCGAGCGGCGCAGGGCTCAGCCCTCGGCAGGTTTGCTACAGAAAAGCAGCAGGCTGGAGTCTGGTGGGAAACAATGTGCAGATGAAAGGACCTTCAGCCATAAATCTAGAGGTCAAGTCATTATGATGGGGGAATCAAAAAGCACCACAAGCCATTTATGAACACAATAGAGGTCAATCCAGGAGCAAACCATTTTGCTCGGAGCCATGGTGGAAAACATATTGTTGCTTTGAGAGCTACATCCATCCAGGGAAGTGGGAAGTTCTGTTTAAAAATAACTGTCGCTCGAGCGCTTTAACATTCGCACTGCACTCGGTTCGTGTGTTGTGTTTGCGAGTGCACATACAATGGGAGTGGGTGAGTGTCTGCCTGTCTCCATTGTACGTGCTGCATTCATTAAACACCTGGCTCGGGAAGCCCTCGCTGGAGACGGGAATATTTGAGACACAGGGAAAACCTGAACAGGCACAGAGCTGCCTCACACACGTGGCGTGTGCGGTGCGTGCATGGCGTGTGCACAGCGTGTGTGTTGTATGTGCACCGTGTAGAGGGTGTGCGCACTGTGCATGCGTCAGGTACAACGTATGCACAACGCGAGCACGGCGTGTTTCCAGCAGAGCTCCCAGACCATCCTGGGGGATTCCCACCACCACTGGGAGCACCTCATGCACCAGCCTCAGCTCCAGGGCTGCGCTCGGTGCAATGCCGAGCCTCCACCTAGACACAAAACCTCAGGGCGGCCGTTAGCTGCACATCTTTAACTGCCAAACCGTGATGGATCTGTAATCCAAGAGGTTTAGCAGCGAAGGTTACGCAGTAATGAACTGGGCCAACCCCCCTTAACCCCACAGTAATAATTTAGCTTCTGTAAAGCCTGACTGAGCGAAGCTGCTCGTTATTCTCCCCAAACCTCTGCTTTTGATGGTCTCGTTGGAGCATGCGCCCGCTGCCCGAAAAGCCCCAGCTCTCCACGCTGCACTCAGGAGGGTGATGCCTGCTCAGACCACCATTAGCAGGGACCCAGCTTGTGTTCCCGCAGGAATGAGACACCATCAACCAAGCCAAACCGTGGGTGCACCAGCATTAACCTCAACCATCCTTGGTGCCTCGGCGAAGCAGCTCTTCGTGCTCTGCCTAAGCAAAAGGTTGATGCAGCCCCACAGGCCCCAGAGGAGACACTACCGCCGGCACTAACCAGTGTTTCCACCAATCTCCAGCATTCCAGGATGAAATCTGTTGAGCTCGGTGGTGACAAATGACAGGGAAGCTAGTTGGGTCTCCTGGGTGGCCCTTCACAGGGCACCTCTCGTGCCACCGTGTGCCCTCTCCCATGCCAAAACCTGGAGCTCAGCTGGGAAATACCCGGCTGGGAACACTGCCCAGGGGCTGCACCGCTGGATCCCACATCACTTGGGGTTAAAGAGGGGAAAAAGCAAAGTGCCCTGAGCCTCCCGACCCCGGGGTCTGACACACAGAGACCACGCGCCATCCGTGCCCCCATGCCTGATCCTGGCTGGCTGCCGCCACCGAGCTGGCTCCGAGCAGCACATCCCACACCAGTCAGCTGCTTCCCACCACAGCCTGGACAGCAGGCACCCAGCAGAGAGGATTTCAAGCTCCTCAGCTGCACCTCGTGTTATTGGTGCTGCTGGCCAAGCTCAGGTTTTTGTGCTAAACCCTTTGGATAAGAAAATAAAATAATAGCTGTGTTGGTTCTGGATGTTGGCTGAGCCAACAAATCTCCTCCAAAGGGGAGCTGTCAGTGGCACATACAGCTCTGTTTGCTGAGCACGAATCTGGTCTGGGAGCACTGGGCAAACCCTGGAAAGGTCAAGCCAGTTAATCGCAGGGCGGGAGGATTTGTTCTCTGAGCGTGCTTGTCCCCCGCAGTGGGGTTCCTCGGGGGTGTCAATCTGCTCAAGTCAATACCCCTGTGCCAACGGGCAGCGGGCACGGCTGCCCCCGAGCGTTTACCCTTTCCTAGGGGCCGTCCCTGCTGCTCTCCAGCACGTCGGGAGCAGTGGGGCCATTGCAGCTGCTGGTGCCTGAAATGAGATCTCGAACGCCGGGCGCGTTCAGGATCAGGGAACCGGGCAGCAAGACCCAAGCAGCAGTCCCCAGACCTCGGGGGACCCTGGCTCACCGACACTCGCCAGCCCTCCAGCATGCAGAGCCTGGGGCTGTTGGGAGGGTATCTGGGCAGGGGTGTCTGTCCGAGGTGCCTCCGGGAAGGCACAGCACGCAGGGAGCTCCCATATGGCTTCAGCGGTGGGTGGGAAGGGCGCACAGACAGGGTGGGGGACAGAGGGGGCCTGTGGGGACAGCCACACGGTGCAAGGTGAGCACTCAGCCACCACCACTGGAGGCAGGGGCAGGACTAACCCCACGCAAGCAGCTCCTGCCCAGCAACCCCACGCATCGCTTTTGGCCCCAGGCTCAGCGGGTCCCCATGTGGAGAAGGGGAGCACTCCAGGTCCACACTGGTTACGCAGGGAGCAGCATCCCAGCAGGGTCTGTCTGGTGCCTCTGAAACGCTCTGGTGTGCTGCACCCATGGGACCAGGCAGGGCAGAAGCATGGAGAATGGCTTCTTGGAGTCACAGACATTTGCTTGACACAGGCTTTAGAAAAAAAAAAAAACCCAAACCGGATTGTTTTTCACGTTCTGCAGCAGCAGGACAACTTACCAGCCAGGGGCCAGCCTCTTCAGCACTATGACTCCAGGAGGGACAAGGTCTGGCCCTGGCTTTGAAAACCCCTCCAGGTCTGTCCATTGAGATTCGTTGGAGCAAGGGCAGGTCAGCTCGCTCAGGAGGGAAATCTCTACCCCACTGGGACGTGGGGTCCCTCTGACACCGGCTGCTTGTGTCCCAAGGGCTCAGCACCCGGCTGGATTGTGGGTCTGGGCAGAATTGCTGCAGCACCTGGATAACGTCCACAGCATCTGCTTCTGCCTCTGAGCAAGGTCATTCCTGTGCTTCGGCTCTCCCCTGGCCACGCCAGTCTCTGGGAAGAGGGAGGGGAGAGAAAATGAGAGAAGCTGCAGGGTAAGTGTGTTAGAGCAGATTAACCAGCTCCCCCCATGCTCTTCCCAGCCTGCTGCTGCTGTCAATGAGCAAAACCATTGCTCAGCCCGGGCCCCCCTTCCCCTGCCGAGCACTATCTCAGGCACATCAGCCCAGCCCATCAGCATCCCCGAGACAGTGCAGGCAGAGGGTGATGCCTGGGTTGGAGCTGATTCTTGGAGAGGCGAGACGAAAGGAGGCAGCAAGTGTCCCCCCCCCCAGCAGTCCTGGCATACCGTTGGGAAGGGGACGGGGTCCCGAGGCACGGTTCGGCAGGCACACACACGAGTTCTGCTCCTCACACCGCTGTCTCCTGCTCCGCGCTGGACTCTTCTTTCTTCCTCTTCATCTTGCAGAAGCCGTGGAGCCCGCAGAAGCAAGCGAAGGTGAACTGGGGCATCACCTGGAGCAGGAGAGACGCGGGAGCAGCCCCGGGAGACCTGGATGGGGACAGGGAGACGAGTTAGAGCAGATGCATGGGGGATGCATGGGCAGGACAGAGGGCGTGGGACAGATCCCCCAAATCACCAAACTGGAGCATCAACCCGCACCGGTGCGCGTCTTCCTTCCCCCTCCCTCTCCGCATCCGAGGCACCCAGCCACACGCTCCCAAATTCCCCACCCAGCGAAACAGGAGGCGATGAGAACTCGCCCCGCCAGCCCCTGTCCTCAAAAGCAGTCTGTCCTCAAACAATCGGGACAGGCGTGGGGACAGCTTGCAGCGCCTAATGCATATTCGAGGGCCCGGGAGGTGAGGTGCCCTGGGAGCGCCCCGGCGCAGAGGCAGCACCAGCGGTTACGGCACAATGAGGCACAGCTGAGAGCGGAGTTCACTCTCTTTGTGTCCGTTTTCAACGGATAAAATAATGCCCCAAAGCACAGCCCACATTATGGCCCAACAGCTGCAAAATGTAATTATGCAAATGAATTCTTTTTTTTTTAAAAAAAAGTAAATAACAAATATTCGCAGAAACACTATCTGGAATGAAACCTTCCTTTTCTCCCTACTTTACCTTTTAGCATTCATACGGTTTGCAGATAACCAGCTCAAATCCTGCCCCAGAACAGGCAGCGCTGGTGCTCAAAGCGAGCCGCCACGCTGCCCAGCAAGGCTCATCCTTGCCACCACGACTGTGCCATCCTCCAGCCGTGCAGAGGGCAGAAGGGACCACAGCACCCCCAGCACGGTCTCTGCCTGGGGCTCCCTGCATAGCCTCGAGTGGGTGTTTGTCCCCTGTCAGCACCAGTGCCAAGAGGGAACATTTTGGGTCCTCAGTTTACCCATCTGTGAAATGGGCGCGATGCTCAAGCTGCCCAAGGACTAAGTGGAAATACCAACGTAGGAGGTATTGTCACCTCCCGAGGCTCACGGCCACTGACAGGAGGGAGCTGAGTGATCCCCCCACCCCCGGCAGCCAGGCACTGCTGAGAGCCCCCAGCCTGCAACCCCGGCAGAGTTTGCCGCGGCCCTAATTCACAGCAGGGACAGCTGGGAGAAAATTAACCAAGGGGAAAAAAAGCCAAAGCAGGTGGGGCCCATGGCTGCCCATCTCTACACACTCTTCACCAGCAGTGATGTTGCAGGGGGGTTGATGCCTCATCCCTGCCTTCCTGCTTTCCCCTTTCCAAGGGGCCCAGCTGCAGCACAAAGCGAACGGCAGCAGCGAGAGGAACCCCATTTAATTCACTTCTGCTGCTTCCCCCACCACCCCCCCCCTCCCCAGCCAGCTGGGTACCTGTCTAGTAGCTCCCAAATTAAATAAGGCTACCTCTGGAGCTCGCAAATAATGACAACAGGCTCTTTAATGAGTCTCCCCTTCTGAATGGCTTCTCAGCACAGCGGCAGGTCTCCGCGTCTCCCTTTGTGCTGCTGCTTTTTGTTACCAGCCTGAGAATGGGGTTTGGGAGGGAAGGGCTGGTGCGGAGGGGCTGTGCGGGGGCCAGCTTGCCGGGATGGGGGGGGGCCGCTCACGTCCCGGCCCCTGCATCCTCTCGGCTTTGCACAGCTTCAGCAGGGAAGGGAGAAAAAGCCTTCGGGAGCCAGCACCCCAGTTTGGCACTCTGGGTCTGATCTGGCGCTGCCAAACACCTTCCTCGCCCGTGCTGGGCTCCCACCCAGCGCCGTCCCCGCTGTTTAACACTCCCCGTATTAACCAGGCAAACCCAGCACCAGACCTCCCAGGCAGCCTCGGCCGAGCAGCTCTCGATCCCCCCATGGGTGCCCGTCCCCACTGTCCCGTGCTACCCCACAATCCCCCCCCGTTTCCATCCCGGCCGTCCCCCCTTGCAGACACAAAGCCACCCCGAGAGCCTGGGCGGTCCGGCTGGGACCCCAGCGTCCATTAGGGAGCTATTGATATATTTAGAGGAGCTTGTAACGTGGAGGCTTTTCAGGCTGACCCTCTGCCTCCCATTCAGGCAGCAGACAATGATGAATGAGCCCCGGAGAATAGAGGCAGCCCAGCTGAGGCTGACGCTCCTGTTCTTCTTGAAAAGGTAGAAAAAGGATCCTGAAGGAGCAAGGAATAATTAAAAAATAAATGAACTGGCTTGGGCAGTGGTGACAGAAGCCCCGCTTGATTTGCAAGGGCTGGGCATGCTTCACAGACCTGTGCTGCCCTTTCCATTCAAGGGAGAAGATCCTTTGGATAAAACTCCACTGCAGCCGAGAAAATGCGAGGAGCATTAAAAATGTAAAGCTAGAGAATTCTCTTTAGTCAACTGCATAACCCCAGGCCATGTTTGTCACTGTCACAGTGATGAATTGGGAGCTGTCTGAAATCAGCATGCTCACTTTAATAATGTCACTTTCCCTGGGCCCTAAAAAATGTCTTTCTGAACCAGCTGGACGGAGCCCACTCCGGAGCCCAGCAATTACCCGTTTCCCTGGGCTTCGCTGGGCAGCGCTCAGCACCGCAGCCACAGCTGGAATCGGGCAGGTTCAGGAGGAGAGGTCCTGGGCAGGGTGTGCAGGCAGGGGTGCAGGCAGGGGTGCAGGCAGGGGTCAGCACAGCGCTGCTGCAGGGATGGGCTGGGGTCGCCAGGTGACACCAGTGGCCGCTGGACCCGGGGAAGGGGTGATCAGGCACCAGGAGCCTGCTTTTCAGCCGATCTTCTCACCCTGCCTCAGCTTTTCTATTTCTGAGGAACACCGTCGAATTAACTTTTAGCTACTTGGTTGGAAAAAACAACACTAAGTTTTGCATTTTAAACCCTGAATTTCAAAGCTGCCTTTTGCCGCCAGCGTGTCGTTTTTTTCGTGGGAAATGAGATCATTTGCAATGGAAATTGGTCCCATATTTTTGCAGGGAACCAAACGGAATTAAATCATTTGTAATGAAATGTAGAAAAGTTCCCAGAAATTTCATTTCATTTGCCTTTCATGACAGCTAGTCCATCCACCTCTACAGCCAAGATGTTCAGGAGTGACTGATGGTTTGGGGATCACCAGCCTGGTCTTCTAAAATCCACTGAGCAGACACCCTCGGAAAAGTCCCCACCTGGGGTGGCAGCGCTGTGCTCACAGCACCTGCAGAGACTTTCTTCCCAAGCCTGGCAGCTCCGTGCGACGCAGACACTCGCTGCACGGAGGGAGCCTTGCCTGGGACTTTCGGTCCTTTCTTTTTTTTTAAGCATCAGAGGTTCAGGTCCCACATCGCCAGGGCTCGCTGCTGGCACAGCCTGTGCCTGTGGGGACACAACCCCTTTCCCACACTCCCTATCCCACTCCTCCTCACGGCCGTAGGATCCATCCAATTTAGCTATTTTTCAGCCAAGCTTTCAAAACCATTATTTCCTAGGGTTGCTTCCCCCCCCCCCGCCCCCCCCCCAAACCTTGGACATCTCACTGCTTACAACCAGACCTAACATAAAACCAGCTTCAAAGCAGTTGCTATAATGAGCAGCAGTGCATTAGAAACCCAACAACAGAGGAGACGAGACCAGGATAAAACTAACCTGAAAAGAAGCACCATCCCTTTAAGGAGAGATAATGAACGGAGAAGCTGTTGCTTGGCGTGTTTGCAGAGAATCGCTAATTAAAACATCGCTTCTGTAAAGTATGCTGATCCCATTGATTCTTCCCCCCACACAGTTAATTTGCTGCTAGGAAGGCAAAGTCGCAAGGGTCCTCATTATAAAAATTTCACTGGCTGCAGCTAATGGTTGTAATTAATAGGTGCAATAAATTTCAAATGGGCAGCCAGGGTGTTCGTTAGCTGTGGGCTGACTCAGCACCGGTGGCCTCACCAGTTACTAAATAACCCATTTCCAAGCAGACGGGAGGAGGAAGGTGCTCTGTGGCACAAGCGGCGCATCCGTAATTCCCCGCCGAGAGCAGAGCTGAATAAATAATTCCCGGCAAGTCCTGGATTTGTCTCTTTTTGTCCCGTCGGTGAATTGTCCCTGCAAACCTCCTCCAGCTCTCGGCCAGTGAACTGGGGGCAGGTTTTTCTCAAAAGAGCTGGCGCAGCCAAGTGACCTGGATTTTGTGTGGGAACAGCACTCGAGGAACTGAACCCTCTGTTGCAAAGGGCGGGTAAATACCCGACGATAATATCACGTAGCCAAGCACGGATTAAACCCCGGGGAAGCCGTCCATGCAAAGCACAGACCCAGACGCAGGTGTGTCTGCCCCTTGGGGAGGTGGGCTGCAGCCTGATTTTTAATGTCCTGATCTTTCTCTGGGCACCCTGTGCAAGGGCTGAGCTTTAAAACACCCCCAGGCTCCCGCTGAGCGTCATTCCCCCCGTAGGAGGTCCCAGCGCCGCAGCCCCGTGTGTGCACAAACCCTCCTGGGGGCAGGGTGCTGCCAGCAAGATGCTGGGCATCCCGCTGGGTGCTGGGTGCTGTCACAGCTCTGATTAAAAAACCCCAAGCTTTTCAGTTCATTATCATCTGGCTGTAATTAAAACATTCATGATCGGCACGCTCGCCCCGAGTGATCTCCTGGGACCAGCATCCACCGGGTTGGGCGACCCAGCAAGAAGCTGGTGCTGCTTCTGCTGCTCTTCCAGCGCACCACCAGCGCTGCATGGAGGCAAACCCCATCCCGAGCCCTGCACGAGTGGTGACCCCAGCCCATGCGCCGTGATGTGGGGAGAAACCCCCTCCTCGCCCCAGCGGCGCTGGGGAGCTGGTGCCCTGCGCACGAGCCCGGCGGCACCTCACATGCCTGAAGCCAAAATTACGGCTGCTGCCACGAGGGATGTCCCGGGAGGCTGAAACGGCGGCGCGGGGGCTCTGCGTTGGGGCATGCGGCTGCGATTTCCCCTCCCTGCGAGGCAGCGCAGGACAAGCCTGTGCCTCACCCACCGGCAGCTTTGGGATCCGGGAGCTCCACACCCAGCTCCCGGAGGAAGCCGGGGACGGCGGATGCCTCACTCATAAATGGCAATTATTATGTGTAATTAGCAGCTTGTCCTGCTCTGCACATTCGCTCCTGGGAGCTCAGGAAGGAGCGGGGACTGCTGGAGACATCCGACTGCTCCATCATCATCCTTTGCTGGGGGCTTTTGGGGATGGAGCTGCCCGGGAGCACCTTTGCAGCGGCTCTTCCTCGCTTCTCTGGACCAAGGATGGGATTTCATGGCTGGCTTTTTAAAAAATACATGTGTGCCTTCGTTCTGGAAGATGCTTTGAAAACGCCATCCTGTTTTATCCGATGCTGTGAATGTTTTATAAGCAGGGCAGCCAGGGTTTTTGCTTTGCCTGGCCCTGAACACGAGGAGTAATCGCAGCCGCACGGGGCCGCGGGCAGAGGCTGTGCTAATTGAAAGGTGACTGGAGCTGCTGCTGGGAGGTGGATGCCAGACAAGCTGAGAGCTCACCTGGTGCTGGCAGCATCTCCTCTTCGCCGTGGACCTTTTCCAGGGGTCCCTGCCAATGCCTTCTGCACGGCAGGGCTTCCATCGAAACACTTGTCCCGTGTGTGTCTCCCCCCTCGCCTCCTGCAAGCCCTGGTCGGGTGTCCCCCTGGGGATCAAACAGCCTGAAAACCACCAGTCAAATCTCGCCACTTAAGCCCTTGTGCATTGCCAGGGGGGACCGGAGCTGGACAGACAAGGGCAAGAAAGAGATTTGGCAGAAAGTCACTGGCTCTGGCTCCCAACCACCAGACACCCCGACCAACGGGCCCACTCGGTTTCCTCGCGTCCCGGCTGCTCTTGAACGCAGCACTGCAGAAACACGGCGGCTCCTTCTCCCTCCGTTTCTTCCCTGCTTAATGCCTGCCTTGCTAAAAGAAAAATCAATAGCATAAAGGGTAGTGAGAACAAGTCTCAGGGGTGGAGTATCTCGTCGGTGTAGTGCAGACAGGCTGCCAATAATCCTGCTCTGAGCCGCTTTCCCCAACAGCCACCAAAATATTAATGGGGGCTGCTGCTTTTGCATCCCTCCGCGGTCTCTCCCAACACGCAATTGCCACTCAGGGATGGGATCTACACCCCTGCACCAGCATCCCTGCTCCCCCAGAGCTCTCCCCCCCCCCCAGGAATGCTTGTGGCAACAGCAGGGGGACCTCAGGGTTGTGCCCACCTCGGGGAGCCGCCGCAGCGCGGCACCCACTAACCCACCGGGACCATCCCGAGAGGATTTTGCTCATCCCTTCCCCAGCGCAACAGTTTGGGTGGCAACAAAGCAAATGGCACAAACGGGACTCCTTGGGTATTTTTTGGTTAATTTGCCCTGCTCTCCCCTTCTTGGCGGATAATGGTACCCTTGCCCCGGGCTCCCCATCCCTGGCCTTGCGCCGGGGCAGGAGCAGCCCCGGGGTGGGAGCGGCAGGGCCAAGCCATGCATGTCCGCTGCAGGGACGGGCCCTGCTCGGCGTGAATGGCTCGAGGCGGCCATTGTCATGGGTGAATTTTCTGAATGAGCAAATCCTCATTAAAAAATAATTAAAACAGCCTGGTGAGATTGGCTTAATTCCTTTCATTTTGACTGATGGTGTTTAGTTTTGATGATTTATGTGCCACAGTCTTGCCAGCTCTCATGCTTTCATTGTTGGAACTCATGGGATTTCATGATTTTCTTCCTTCCACACCTCCTTGAGTCATGGGATTACAGCTGAATCTCAGCTTTCATTTTTTTCAATGACTATTATTTTTAAAGATGCATTCCAGGCTGGTGAAATAAACTTGAAAGCCTGACACCTAATGACTCAAAGCTCAGGAAGTGAGGGGAAAAAAAAAAACCAGAACAGAGAAATTGCTCGTTTCCTGCTTGGCGAGGGTGGTTCGTAACCCCCCACCGTTGATCGGGTGCTGACAGAGGCAGCGGGGTCTGTGGTGGTGGGGTCTGTGGTGGTGGGGTCTGTGGTGATGGGGTCTGTGGTGGTGGGGTCTGTGGTGGTGGGGTCTGTGGTGATGGGGTCTGTGGTGGTGGGGTCTGTGGTGGTGGAAGCTGCAGTGGCAGGATCTGCAGCAATGGGGTCTGCAGCAGCGCCCTCCTCTCCCACCCCGTCCAGCCCGGCTCTGCCCGGCTGCCGTGCTTGCAGACATTGCCTTTGCACATTTAAAAAGTGCAAATTTGCCAAGTCCCGCTGTATGGTTAAACCTGCCCTTCTCACATGCTCCCAGCCTCCACCTCCTCTCCGACACCCTCGTGGCACCGGGCTGACCGAGGGGACGGATCCTGCTGGGTGCAAACTGGGTGGCTCCAGGCTCTGCGCAACCCGCTGGGTCTGCGGCATCCCTGGAAGGGGCACGACGTGGTGGGGAGACAGGGCTGGAGGTGCCCGAGCTTTCCTCAGCCCCCTGCGAGCCCCCGCTCGGGAGAAAGGGCTCCTGCCATCACCTGGCAGCCGTTTCGGGGCCGGGTTAAGGCAGCGGCCGTGGCCCTTGGAAATGCCCTTGGTCTCCGCCTGACGCTTTTGTTCTGCGGGGCTGCAGGTGGGGATGCTTTGAACCGTGTGAGAAAAGCTCGCTGCCAAAGAAAAGCCGCTCCCGCCGCCCTCGCAGCCCCCTTCGCCGGCACCCGGCGCCGCCGAGCGCCCTTTCAGCTCTGAATGGGGACGACGGCGCCTGAAAGGCCGTGCCCCCCGCCATCCCCGAACCCCTTTGTCTCTCCCTCTGCTCGCCACCCCCTGCCCCATCCGTCTTGCTAAACCTCTAAGGCCCTGCAAGGCTTCAATGCCCCCTTTCACTTGTTATTTGTTATCAAATAAATATGGGTGATTAAAAAGGGATCAGGAGTCGGTGCGGTTTGCAGAGGTGCCTGGAAGGTGGAGTCCCTCCTCTGTGTAGCCCATGGCTTTTCGCCCTACATGAGTTAGGAAAAGCAATCACATAGGAATAAAAAGCCATAGACCACAGCAGAGGGCTTACCCAGGATAAGCCAGCAGTCTTTGGGGAAAGAAAAGGAAAAAAAGGAAAGGAGGGGGGAAAAAAATGTAACCCTTCCATCTATGTTGTCCTCCTTCCCTGTGCCCAGCTGGGAGCACAACCCGCTCCCTCCCCACATGAGCACCCCAAACATAGGAGAACCTCCCACCCAAAACACCCCTCAGCACCCCAGCATCGCGGGGTGGCTTCTTCTGGGTTACCCCCAGGTCAGGGAGGAGCGACCCAAACCTGCTGTGTCTGTCCCCTTAGCAGTAACCTGCCAGTGCGGTGGCCTGACCCCGGGAGGAGGACCCAGCGCCCTGCCTTTTCTGCTCCGACCACTGTAATGAACTGTGATTGCAGGGACAACAGCCTCTTGCAGCAGAGGTGATGCTTGAAAGACAACATGCCACAGCCTGAATTGACGGCAGCATGCCCAAGGAGCAGGCAATGAAATGGTTTATTTTCCCTCTCCCAGTGTCCTGGCCACAGCTACACCTTATCTCTGTCGGCAAGACGGTATTCCTCACCACATCTTTTTGTGCTCCTTTTAAGGATCCCAATAAACCTCAAAAACCTTGAGTTATAAACCAGATAGTCGCTCTGGTTGCAAATAGTGCAGCACAAATCTACACCAGCAGACCAAGTGTCCCTTTCCACAGAGGACCACCTTGCTGTTTGGTAGCCCACAGAGTAAATCCCTTTTGCAAGCAAGGGGGTAAAGTGCTCACCTTGGGCTATAGCTCTATGCTGTCCTGTAGCTGCTTTAATAATCTCATCCTTCGGGCAACCGAGGCACTTGCCCACAGTCACGGAGTCGCTCAGCGGCAGAACTGGGAACCGAAAACCTTCCCCTGGCCCGGCTGCCCCCGCAGCTCACCTGGCTGCAGAGGCGGCGGGTGCTCAGCGGCCAGAGGTGCATCCAACAGACCCGCCTTTGTCGGATGAGACAAAGGGCTAAAGAAAGGTCTGGCTGCAAACCCGCCTCCTGCTCGCTTCCCCCGCTGCTGCCTTCCCCTGACACCTGTTCAAGGGAGCCTCCATCTCTGTACCCACAAAAGAGGCATCTCAGGACAAGGTGACGTGTTTTGTGGGGAGCAACTGCTCCAGCAGCTCCTCCAAGAGCCAGACACAGACCTTATTCTTTAGCAAAAGCCTCTGCATCTCCCCGCACCTGGGGCAGCTCTTCCAGCAGCACCAAAACTGCCCAGGTAGTCCCTGGGAAAGCACTGGCCTCTGCCTCTGTTCTCTTCCCCTTCCAGGACGCCAGCTCTTCAGCAACAGTGACTGCTAATTGCCAGGAGCTGATGAGGTCAGCTCTGCTATGGAGTCTAGGAAACTCCCTTTCTTGTTGCCCTAGCAAGAATCCTTGGAAAATTCAATGTTTCTAAAACTAGACAGCAACCCGGTTTGGAAGTAGGAAGGATTTTGCACCCTGTGGTTGGTAATAGCAATGAACATGACTTTAACCTACAAACCGAACTTCTGAAACACAGTGGTTTCCCAAGGGCTTTCCTCTTTTAACTCCCGTATATGAATGGCGAGAAAAAAAGGCCACTGTGTGCCCCACCTTCTGGCACGGTCACGCTCCCTTCCCAGCCCCTTCGCTCTGCGGACAGCAGCATCCCAGTGCACGCACGGCAGCCCGACGCTCCGAGCTCTGGTTGTGGTTACGGACATGACGCCCTTGGGTGCAGGTGCTGCACTGGGGACGTCTGCTGGCAAACACCCCCGTGCATGCCCATGGGTGCTGCATGCATGCCAGGAGCCCCACCTGGCTCTCTGACCCCCTTCTCCGGCACCAACCCCCCCCCTGGTCCTGGGCACTAAGGAGGCAGCCCCAATTTCACTGCGCATCGTACATCCGAGGGGCAAATCTGTCAAACCAAACTTGGTGGCTCTTTGGGACGTGGCCCTGTGGCTCTGCTTTGGCACCCAAGACCTTCCCAAGGAGGCTGCACCCAGCACAGGGCAGCTGCAGTGCCAGGCTGCTCTCCCCAGCGTTGGAGCACGAGGACACGTGCCCATCCGAGAGCCACCAGCCCCACACCACACCCCAGGGACCCGAGGACAGCCCGGAGCCACCGGCCGAGCGCGGCTGACCTCACCTTTGGCAGCGTGGCATCCTCTCCGCGGGAAGGGGCACCACGCCAGCCAGCGCTGGCCTTGGGATGGCAGCCGCCGTGGCATCACCCGCACCGTCCTCTCCTCCCCGCACCACCCTGGCCCTCACCAGCAAAACCCGGGTGCCGCAGGGATGCTCAGGGAAGCGGGTGCCCAGCGCTGTCTGGGGCGGCCACCCCCACAGCCTCTGGGCCCCGGATGACTACAGAGGGTGGCATTTTAGAAGCCCCAAGCCCTCCCTTGCCGGCTTCTCCCGCTGCCGTCCCCAGCACCTTGTCCCCACGTCCCTGCCGAGCCTCGCCGCACGGTCGCATACTTGAAATGGTTGTGCACCGAAGGGCTGGGAGCGGAGGGAGGGAGCGGGGGTCAGGTATTTCTCCAGCCCCAGCTCCGGAGAGCCGGTAACAAAGGCGCTATTGAACTGCAGCCTCTCTGGTCTGTGAAGCAGAAACCTCTTGTATCTACTTCACTGCCTTTGATCTAACTCCCCCAGTGGGATGTATATTACTCATGTCCTGCTGCTCGGGTACTGCTGCCAGAGTGGGACGGGGGGGGGGGACAAGCCCCCGCTCATCACCCCACGTTTGGGAAGCATCCCACCAGCACCAGGCAGGGGCACGCAGCGCCCGCCTCCGCTGCTGTCCTTCCCGGTGGCTCCTCTGCCTCCCCGCTCCGTCCCCCAACCCTGCCACCCTCCCAGAGCCCAGACTTTGGGGGATACATGCAGGTGCCCGGCGTTCAGCTGAGCGTAGAGGCGGGAGGAGCAGGGCTCTGCGCCTTGCATTCCTTCTCTGTAATTAAAGCCGGTGCACTGGGTGGAGGGGGAATTTCCCAAAGGGTTTTGCTGGCGTCTGGACAAGGGTCAGACAATGAGAACATTTGACAGGGTGCCCAAATCCGCTGTATCTTAGATACACTCAAAGCCTCCCCCGTGCTGTTTGTCCCAGGCGCTGGTTTGCAGGAGGTGGGGGCTGTTTGGGCAAGTTGGGTGGTGGAGAAGGCGGGCAGGAGCTTGGGGACTCTCTCATGACATCCCTGCAGCCTTTGCCCGAACCAGGCTGCTCCAAAAATGCAAAAGCTTGAGCAGCACCAGCTTGCTCTGAAACCACGTCCCCACCAGGTTCCCCCCTGAAAATCCTGCGGGATGGCATCAAACACACCTTAGGGACACACAATACTTTCAGCAGTGCTTTAAAAAGTGCTTTGCTGCCTTCAGCAAGCTGCCTGCCTCCCTCTCCGGGGAGCCAGGGGCACTGGGGGCTTAGCCTGGTTTTGCCAGTCCCAGGGGGCATTGGGATGCTGTGACAACAACCTGGCTGGAAACCATCCCATCTACCCAAAAGCACTTGAGTGCTTTTGAAAATCATATTCTCCTGCCTCTCCAGCTGGTTTGCAGAAAACCCTGCGCCTGGCAGCTCCCACCGGCACCCAGAGAGGCACGTGTGGGCATCGCCTGCGGAGCAGGCAGGCCCCAGGGGTGCCCACATGACAGTACCCAAAGGGAGAGTACCCAAAATTGCAGCGCAAGAGGAAGCCTCCCTGCAGCCAAGGGCTTTTAGCGCTGCTTCGCCTTCTCCCAGGGCTCATCCCCTCCTTCCCCAGCTCCCTGCCTGTGTCTCAGGTGTGGGGACAGCTGAGACGTGTGGAGCCTCTCCAGGGCTGCCTCCATCCCCACTGCAAGGTGGAAAGAAATAATACATACTCGACAACTGAAACGGAAAGGATGAATGGACAGATGGACAGACAGATGGATAGACACTCAAGAACAGAGCCTGACCAAGCTGGGTACACCTAAAGAATTTTGTTTTCTACAGAGATCCATACTAGTTGCATCCCAAGAAGGTGCAATCAGCCTTTCTTTTAGGGGACCATCTGCAGTTCCCCCCTCTCCAGCCCCTCTGTCCCCAGCTACAGGCTGGCTCACGCCCCAGGGCAGGGCGTGTGGGACCCAACTCTTACTTAGTTTTTAAACATTAACTATCAGAACTTGGGGAGCAGTTGAAGTCAGAGTTGGGCAACGATCCATTTTCAAGCTGTCTTGACAACTGGCTCCAGCACAGCAAGATTAGATCTACTAATCATGTTTATAAGGCGCTCAGGATCATGAATTGGGTATTTGGAGAATATTTGTCATTGTAACAATGTCATTTCCCAGCCTTCAGCATGCATTAGCTTGTCCTCCAAGTCGTTACGGTTGGACTTTTTGGCTTTATAGAAACATCTGCTCGGGGAAGAGGAGGCTCGAAAACATTTGTTGTATCGGTGCTCTGTACAGCTGAAGGTGCACGCAGTCTGTCACTTGTACGTCCCATGGATAGGGCAATACCGGGGTTATTTATGGATTTTAATCAGCTTTCTCATCCCCTGATTCTGTATTGATAGCTGCTTTAACAAAACAGACACAACCCAAATCTTCCCAGAGTGCCATATAAATCCCCCGACTCCTACAGACAGCAAAAAGGGGGGCCAGGTAAGCTGAGCGACACCCCAGATCAGGCAGTGCAAGGGTGAGCTCAGGCAAGCAACACAAATCTGCTTCCCTGTCCCCCCCCCCCCCCCCCAAAGCAGGCGCCTGACGACGAGACCCCGCTCTCTGCAACACCCTTGTCAAGACACGGCAGAGAGACGTGTGTTCCACAAACCCGCGCTCGCAGCCGCAGCAGCGATCGCGGCGCGGCAGCCTGCGCACCGCCGCGGCGGTGCAGGAAGGCGAGAACGGCCGGAGCCCAGGCTCCCTTCCCAGGGTGCGCTGGCAGCCGCAGAAAATCCACAGGCTCAGGAAGGGCCGAAATAGTCCTAATTTTGCAGGTGCGCACGCAAACGCACGCTCCTTCCAAAACGCAGCGCACAGCCTGAATCTGGCCTGATTTGGTTTAAGGAGAGAAAAGAAATCCTTTCATTTTCTGGCTACTTTGGCGCTTTGATTTATGCCCCTCGGGGTGCTCAGCCCACCCCTCTCCAGAACAGCAGGCGTTGCTCGTGCAGCCTCTCCCCAACACCCTGGCAGTCCATAAGATGTGTTTTCCCCTTCCAGCGGGTACCAGTGCTCCAGGGTCTGGTTTTCCCTAACTCAGGAGTGTGTGTAGGAAAACTGGGGCTGGCAACGTGCCGAAGGGGACGGGGGCGAGCAGACACGGACTCCAGCTGCCCTGGCACAGCTCGACCCAGCACAGGGCTCCCACAGGAATGGCTTTTCCATGGATGCCTGAGGTTGCTGTTGGAGAGGAGAAACAGGCTGGAACAGGCAAGTTTGAGCCAGGAGGAATATTTTGCAAATCTGGTTAGTTCGTACTGGTCAGCTTTGGGTCCAAACCAGCCCTGAGAAGTTGCAGCCTTTCCTTCCCACTTTTCCATTTGGAGCCACTTTCAGCCCTCCTTCATTCTTACCGAGAATACGTATTTTAGGTGACTGGAAATGTAATGAAAGGTTTTTCTCTGGGTGAAACAAAGTATTGTCCAACCCAAGACGATTTTGTTTCTCAGCTTGCTGGAAAAAGTAAGAATAAATTCATTTTGGCTTCACCCCTGAGTGCTTCTGTGCTCTGCAAACCAACAAATCAGTCCTCAGCAGAGGACCAAGCTGCCCTTGGAGGGGCACATCTGGCGATGGGACCCCAAGAACGTTACTTGCGCGTCCCAGTTCACATCCCATATGATCCTGCCGAACCCCAAAGCTCTGCCCCTGCTCAGCACCGTGCAGCATTGCTGTTTCCTCCGGCTTTTTATCAAGGTGGAGAAGCAGAGAGGGAAGGGACGAGATAACGACCCAGATCTGTTCCTGCAAACTAGCCATCAATTTGCCACACAGCCCATTAAGAGAGGGCAAACGTAGTTCGGGAATCCAGGTAAGTCACTCGCTAACAAGATCCTCCCGGGCCTTTTAGCACATTCCTGGTCACAGATATTTCAGCTCCCGCAGCCCCAGCTGTAATTAAGTCTGCGCTGCAAGGCAGGAGCCGCCGCAGCAGCCAGGGGGGAATTTGTCTCGATTTGCCGGTGGAGCGCGCCGGGCTGATGAGCAACGGGCTCGCTAAGGCGGGGGGCTGCAGCCTGAGCCGTCCCGCGTGGGGCAGGGGCTGGTCCCTGGCTCGGAGGTGTGTGAGGAGGGCGAGCGCTGCTCCCCTCGGATCTCCAGCAGCTTGGACTTGGTCATGGAGGGAGAGGGAAACCGACAGGCTGAAGGGGACGGTTCAGTGATCAGCAGTGACTAGAGCAGAGGCAACAAAGAGAGGGAGGAATTAGAGGGGGAAGGTGAGGAAAGAGTCCCGTGGGGGTACAGGGCACTTTGTCCAGAGGTGGAAAGTGAAGGCGGGATAACCATCACCTCTGCACCCCTTCGACTCTCCTGGGAAGACACTTCCCAGGGCTCAGACCTTCCTCGGGTGACTCTGGTGACTTCAGGGGCATCACCCTGGGCACAAGCTTGGGAAGAAAAGAGATCAACCCATCTCCCACCATCATAAACTGATGCTGAATCCACCATCGACAGGCGGCGCTGGGCGAAGCAGACCCGCTAACGTGCCCTGTCCCTCCCCTCGCAGACCAGACCCCCAACCCCTTTTGCATGTGTCTTCACCACCACATGCACAAGCTCAAACAGCTCCTATAAAGCCACAGACCCGGCTCCCTCCTGGGACAGGAGCAGAGGCAGCCGCCAGTGCTCAGCTGGAATTCACACCACAGCTTTGCACCATGTTTGATGAGGGTTTAACCACTCGTATCCACCGAGGCTCCTTTTCCTCACTGGCACGGGGGATTTGCCCTGGCACTAGCAAGAGAAACCCTTTGCAAACACCACTGCCCCACACTGTGATCCCTGCACTCATCCCATGGCTGCTCTGACTCCCCCCGAGCCCCTCGACTTAACCTGCACGTGCAACGGAGGATTCCTGGCAGATATTCCCATCCAGGCTGCCCTGTGCAACCCCGTCTGGCTGCGGCACACTGGTGGGTGTGCTTCCCACTGGGGATTCCCCTCTGGATGCACGAGTGCGGCTGGTGGGGCAAGGAGAGGAGGCAGATGAAGGCAGGGATGATGGCAGAGCTGTGAGGTCGGGGTGACCCTCCCCACATACCCCCGCTGATGCTCCCCATTGCCAGCTAGAGAGGATTAGCCAGAGGTGGGGTGACTGGAATCGAAACAGGATGGGTTGATGGTCTGCCCACAGGGGAGCTGCCCTTGTCTGCAAGGCAGGAGGGTGGTTAAGCCTCACACAGCTCTTCACGCCCTCCCAGGGTTTGGTGAGCCATGCCTAGGCACCGAGAGGTCAAGCTTGCTCTTGCTTTGGGCTTTGTGGGGTCTCTGCCATGGTCATGCTGAGCTGGCAGCCCGGGAGGAAAGCTCTCCTGAAAGCTAAGCTCGGGCTGACCCTGGCTCACGGGCTGTCCTCTGCCAGCATCGCAGCTCGGTGCAACAGGCAGCGTTCAAGGGCAGCACGCCCTGCGAGCAGGGTCTGTGGGGCTGGGATAAGAGACAGCACATGGATTAGGCCCTGGAGAGAGAGGGAACGGTGTCATCCATGCCCAGAGGCAGTTTTGTACGGCTTAAGTGGCAGCGGCGTTTGGGGAGGGGGTCCTGATGGATGCATCCTCGGTGTCAGGTCCAAGGTGATGCAGACATGAGATATTTGTGTTTGGTCTGCTGCTGGCCCTGTTGTTCACTGTTAGCAGTGATTTGTCATGTTCTGCTGACAAGTCATCAGGGACTCGTGACATAAGGTGACACCTATTAGCATGAGGAGGAATTCTGGTGGAGAAAGGCTCTCTTTTCCGCTTTGGACACCTCTCCTCCATTGCTCACCCTGCTGGACAGGGCACCAGGGTCCCATTGCTCCCTCCCAAGGGACAGCCACACCTGGAGGGAAGACGAACCCCATGGGGAGACCCAGGAGCACAGTGTGAAGGTGCCCCAAGCCCGTCCCTGAGCCTGTTCTCTCTGCCTGGAGCCGTCCCAGCCCTGGTCCCACCCAGCCCTGCTGGTGAAGGTCTGCCACCGCTCCCTGGGGACACAGAGACGTCTGCAAAAACAAGGAAGGGGCACCCCTTGGGTCCCTCCGGGCACCCCCAGCCCACTCCTTGGAGGGGGGCTCAGGGGCTCTGCTGCCCTCCTCTCTCCTCGCTGTCGCTGGAGCTTCCAGCAGAGACAAATGATTATTCTCCGTAACGGGCTCTCGCAGCCCAGACACACGAGTGCACCCCGGCACTTGCAGACACACACACACACACACACACACACGCACACACACGCAATCTCTGTACGCTGGTACCCAAATCACTGCCCAAGCCATTGGGGATTGTTTGGTCTCCCCAGACCCTGCCAGCCCGCAGGACCCCCCCGCCAGATTCCCTTTGGTTTCGGTACCCCAGCACGTCTGAAATAACGGCAGGAATCAAATGACACCGAAATCAAGGCAATTCCTATCTCCAAGTAATTAATTTCCTTTTCCCTCGCTGACATCACCGCTCAGGTTAATACATGCACCACTTCCCTTATCTTTCTTTTGGATTACCTCATCGGCGAGAACCCGGAGAGCCTCCCTCTCCGCTGTGCCGAATACCAGCACTGGTGTTGGAGCTGCAAGTTTGCAGCCGGAGGAAGGATTGCTCAAATGCAGTTCCACCAGCACACCCAGCTCTTCCGACCACACCGGCACCTCATGCCGTCTTCTTCCAGGGTTCAGTGATATTCAGCAAGGCACGAGCACTGACAAATCTGCTCTTCGCCCTTCAGTTCACACCCATCAGGAAGAAAAACACACTTCTGCACCAGGCAGAGTTTCGCTTTGCCTGCCATCGGGGGCTGACGCAAGGATTTCATACGTGTTACAAACAATGCAAAAGTGTTTGCACACACACACACATACCCAGTCCTACTAAAACACCCCCACTTCACTTGTGTGGTACTTGAGTAAGACAAAAAACTTAACATATATGCACACAAACATATATCCATATACAGGAAGACTCATACAAGTGCACGCTTCCTACTGAAATCCAACAGTCAAACAGCTCACGTGTAATTTAGCTGGTAAGTACGTTAACATGTGTTGCATGTAATTGTGTGTCAACACAAGTCATGTGAATACACATCAATATATACGCACACATTTTCACACCAACATTCACATAGTGATGAATTTTGACCGGTTGGTGCTTATTCTCACCTAGAACAAAGAGAATTTAATTTTTTTCAGCTCATCACATGTATATCCGCAAGAATATAACTGCCGCAAGCAAATGCCACACATTGGCTACCGCACAGATGTAAATATACGTATTCACACGCACACCCCCCGACACATTTTCAAGGTACACAATAAACAAATAAAGGACTTGAATGGCTTTGGGGTGCTCAGCCGCAGGCGTTGCCCGCAGAGTTGAAGTCCCGGGGAGAGCTGCCCAGGTAGTGGATGCACACGGGCGCTGGCGGATGCAGGCGTCTGTGTGTGGTTTGCCTGTGCTCATTACAAATGCCCCTCGCACACGCAGCGTGCAGCCCGTGCACCCACTTCTATTCACTGCCTCGCTCTCTCACACACACACACACAATTCCTCCAGGCAAGACTTCAAACAAAGAAAAGAAAGAGAAAAATGCTGTCTTACTTTGTTTCCTCCTTTTCTTTTTTTCCTCTCCGCTCTCCTCCCCGGTCGCGGGACTTCAGCGGGACTGCGGTTCTTTGGTGGAGAACGTGAAAAGCAACTTCGCCAACCGCCGAGCGCTGCACGCAGCCGGGCGGCGGGGAAGGAGAGCTTTGCCAGCCGAGAAGAGAAGGAACAAAAGCCCAGCAATGCCAGCGCCGCGCTGAATAGGTGTCTTCCTAATTGTGAGGGGATTGTGTGGCTGCGTGTGGTGGCGGGGCGGGAGGAGGCGGGTGGAAGGGGCGATGCGAAGAGGCCTCCCTCCCACGCCGGCTGGGGACGGCCGCCCGCAACCCCAATCTGAGGTTAGTGCATAAATTATCTCCCGTCTCTCGCGCTCTCCCCATTGGGTCACGGAGCTGCGCACACGGCTGCATCCCCGCCGCTCCGCTCCGCCGACGGCTGCCCGGTCCCCGCCCGGCCCACCGCGGACGGCCGGTACCCACGGGGCACGGCCCGCCGTGTGCCCCCCGCCCGGGGCAGGGATGCTGGCTCTCCCCATCTCGCCTCCCTCCTGCTTTCTCCCTTTCTGCTTTGTCTTCGGCCCCGTCTCCCAGCCAGGCAGACACAAAAGAGCCTCTGACCTGGGAGGAGAAATACCCGTTTCCAGAAAATAAACCACCCGAGCGCTCCGGTGTGTGCTTTCAGCAGGCAGGGAAATTAAAAATAGCTGGTACAGCTTGAAATCGGAGGCAGCATTCCTTCCCTAATGAGTGTAATTAGCAGAGTGAGGATGGAAGCGTGTTTCCCTGGCTGTTCCCTGCATCTTTCCATGTCTCCGAGCATCAGCCTGCCTGTGCTCTTCCACAGGCTTTTGGAAAACAGGGTTTTTCCACTTCCACGAGCTGCCGGGGCAGGAGCTGTGCTTGGATGCAGCTTTCGACATGTACTTCAGCTGCCTTAAGCTCTCCCTCCACCTCCGTCTCAAAATAGAGGGGTTCAGACAGGATTAAATCCCCAAACACACATCCTGTGTCCTCTGGGGCTTGCCGAAGCAAAGACAAGTCGGATTTGGGACCTTTTTTTTTCCCCCCCCTGCTCATCGCTATCCATCCACTTTAGCTCCCGTAAATCCCGAGCTGTCAGTGTAACAACGGGTGATTCAGCAGGGATTTAGCCAGGCTCCAGACCCGTGGAGCAAGCCAGATCCTCCTCCCATGGCAGCTCCCAACTGAACATGAGCATGGCATCACCTCACCCCGCGCCGGGTCCCCTCGTGCTGGGACACGGGGCGTTGGGCTGCTCTCCCCTTGGGGAGCCGGGAGGTCCCTTGCGGGTGGCAAGGATGCTCTCCGCCCTGTGGGTAGTCCACTCAGCGACCCCGTAAATCCAAATTCTGCCTGGGATGAGTCTAATCATTGACTTTGGCTGCACTGGTCTACTTGAGAACATCGAGCGCCTGCGATGGGATGAGGACGCAGCAGGGTCCACCCCGCACATCCTTCCCCCGAACAGGGAAGGGGCAGCAGACGAAGCCCCACGGCAGGGCAGCACGCTGGGAGGTGTGTTGGGCAGCTCATTAACTGATGGGCTTAATGACCCGCTCGGCTGGGTTGTCTGCACAAGCCAGAGGAGGAGCAGGAGCATCCGGACAAGGTGACGCGTCGGATCTGGGCACGGGGCTGCCCAAGCAGGTGGTCCAGCCGTGCTGCCGGGCTGCGGCAGGCCAGGAGTGGACGGGGAGGGCTGCGCCGTCTCTCAGCATCTGCTCGGCTCTGACATTGTGCTCACTTGGGCTTTTTTTTAATTGTCTTGATGTCCCTCATTTGCATAATCCCCATAATGCAGCGCAGCAGGACTTTTGCTCTGAGCTAATAAATAGATGACAAAAATAAATGTGTCATGTAAGATTTGCTTCCATTTCTTTCCTTTGTGAGCGAGCTATCACCAAGAAATTATGCTCGCGGGGTTGATCTCACAGGAACTGTCAGCCTGGCCTGCCATAAGCAGCGATGTTCGCTTTGCCCGTGGTACGCAACTTTGCCAGATGTTAGGCTGAAGTCATGAGCCGGGAGCGGGAGGAAAAGGTGGCTGCAAGACACAAGGATGCGCTCCTCACTGCCTGGGGTTTGCCCCACATCGGCCCTCCAAAGTTCTTCCCCAAAAGTCACCCCAAAAACAGGCTGGTGAAAGGCCACTGGAAGGACTGCAGACAGCAAAAAGGTTCATTGTTGCGTTCGTAGCGTGTCTGCATCCAGTAACAGCCAGGCAGGTGCCTGGGGTGCCTTATTTTTAGATGCATTTTCTTCAAAATTATAGGGTGCTGTGGTTTCCTCCCCTCCCTAACGCCATGGCCAGCTCTCCACTCACGGTGGAGTTGTACTACTTATGAAATTAGTTCCCTTAGCTGACAAAAAGAGTAATCGCTCCGCCGTGAACATCCAAGGGGATTCATGAGGCTGGAAAGGTGCCATGTGTTTGCTACAGGACGATTCCACTTCAGTTTTACAAGAAATTACTTATCACCTCAAAAAACTTGACTGGATGGTGCACAGGGCATCAATGGGAACACCAGAGATCCCACCCCAAAGCAGCCCTAACAGGCTCAAAGTTTTAAAACAGAGACCGCAAACACCACTGGGGATGGAAATCATCACTCCAGGACTGGGGGTTTTCCTTGGCTGGAGCTCAGCTGGAAGCGAGGGAGCTGCTGGCGTCACCCCGGCATCGGGGCAGATCAGCGGATCCCTTCTGAACGTCAGGTCTGCGAAGCGATGGGGTTTGGATCCGATGGAAGATAGCAACGAGGCTCCTTAGGTTTGTGAAGATGTAGTAGAGATGGTTACTTTGCAGAGGGTGCTGGCAGCTCTGAAGATCATATCTCGTGCACTACAGCAGTTGGTATTTTTTTTTTCCTTCCCGCAGCCCTGTGATTCTGGAGGATTCTCAGCTCTTATATAAAAATGCTTTAGCATTTCCAACAGTGTTGTTTGTTGAGAAAAGCCTGAAAACATGAATCCTAAAGGGTAAAAGCTAGAAAAGAAATAAAGACCTGATAATATATGAGCTTGATTTTTTTTTTTTTTTCCTTTTAAAACCCTGACCAATTTTAAATCACTTTTACAACTGTACATAACTGCCTTCTGGCATGTGAATGCTTGAGCCTGGTGTTACTGTAAAGATGAATTCACAACCGCTGGTCAGCGGAGGAAAAAGCACTGCCTGTGGTTTCCAAAATGCTCAGATCAGGCTGTGAAAGCAGCTCATCAACCTCATAGACTTGCACTTAATTGACATTTAACAGGTCCTGGGATGAGGCTTTCAGCTCACACATAGGGTTTCCCCAGCAGGGCAGCTCTGAGGAGGTCTCCCCCCCCCCAGGTTGGAGGTGGGATGTGTTTGCAGCAAGCTGGGCTGGCAGTGGGGATGCTCGGGGCTGCTGGGGTGGCTCGTCCGTGGCAGCAGCCCTGAGGAGGAGATGCACGTGCAGATGGGCGCTCGTGGAGGAAGCAAAGGCAAGGGGTGAAGAACAAGAGGGAGGGTGTAAGGCTGGATCGTGACCCTGGCTGTAGTGAGTCCCAGCAGAAAAGCTTTCCACCCTAGGCAGCCAAGATCTGCAACAAGTCCTCCCCCAGCTTGTTCCAGCGGTGAGGTCTGCACCCCTGATGGCCTGGACCAGACTCAGCTGCCTCCTAGCCTGAGCACCAGCTTCATTTGGCGGGGTGAGACCATGGGGTGCTGGGACAAGGGAAAGCAGAGAGCCGTAAACATGGAAAGAAGAAAATATATAACAGTGAGAGAGGTGGAAATTAGATGAGGCACAGGAGCTAGGCATGAAGGAGTGTGGAGCATCCCTCCAGGATGCAGCAAATAATTTCCCCCTTCCCCAAAGCACCGCGGCGAGGGGACGGGATCATCCATCTTCATTACATCACCAGAATAGGCTCTGTCAGGTTACACTGTAAAACTAATCAATATTCCCTGCGGCCTCGCTGGCCGCAGCTCCCGCCGCGCCGGCAGGCAGCCGCGCAGCCAGGGCAGGCACCGGGGCACACCAGCGTGCGGGGCTGTGTGCGCCACACCAGCGCTGGCACGCCCGGGCACTGCTCCCTGGGCAGCTGCGGTCCCCACGGTGCTGGGGGAGGCGGAGATGCCCAGTTGTTGCCCCAAACTGTCTTACACATACTTGACGATTTTTCAAACGAGTCCACACTCTTTCTTATCTGGCTACCCAGGTATTTCATTTTCCCCTTGCCATAATATCCTGATACCTGGCTGCTTCTTTTCTGCAGACAACTGAACAAACCTCCTGCAACAAAACCCCGCAGATGTGCCCCTATTCAGAGAGCAAAAATTGCCACGGAAAGCCTTGTTTGCCCAGTTGCAGTCACACAACCCCACTTAGATTGCAAACCCAACTCACACGTGGTGTCCTAGAGCCCGTGCGCAGAGCGAGGCACCTCCCTCTGCAGGGATGGGCCCTAAAGCGGGGAGAAGTGAAGGGTTGTGCTATGAAACACTGCTCGGCTCCTCGATGCAGTTTGGAGCAGCCTGGCCAAAGCGCTCAGTACCCAGCGCCTGCCCTCGTGCCCAGCGCTCCCAGCCCTCGCACTCAGCCTGGCCGGGCATTGCTTTTCCCTGGTGCAAACTCCCAGTGGTCCCGAGGCAACACTGGAAATGCTCCTTGTCTCATCGCCTCCTGGCCTTGCTCAGGCCACCTGCACAGGGGCAGGGAGTTCATAAACCTGGGAAATAAAGGTCAAGATTCAATCAGCGGGTGCTGCTGAGAACACAGCAAAGTCGCTAAGGCTTTTGATTGTCCATGGTTGAAAAATGACAGAGGGGTGGAGGGGACATGCCTTCGTGAGAGGAGCTCTTGGGGAGAGAAGCGGTGTGCGGTGCAGAGGGGTTAACCCAGTTGGCGCTGCCTGGACCAGCCCCAGGGATCAGCCCTTCCCGGGGCAGCACCTGGCAGCACCTAGAGCCAGGGCTCAGCAGCATTCCTGCTGTCTGATTGCTCCAAGAAACAGGAAGAAGACAGTCCCCTGGCATGGGAGACCCTCCAGGCAGACAAGACCCTGACGGCCACGTGGGTCTTTGGATTTTAGCGGGGGATGCTGCAAGCAAACTGTATTGGGTGTCCCTCGTTGGAGGTAACTGCCCAGCAGCAGGCAGCAAGCACTGACTCACACCAGTCTCATACCCAGCACAGCCCAGTCCATGCCCACCCTACGGACCGTGCCCAGGGCAGGACCGGGGGCTGCTGAGCATCCTGCTCTGCACCGGGGAGCTTTGCCCCAGCTGTTTTCAAGGCAGCTTTCAAAGCCATCGCTCCCACCTCGTGCCCAGGCTCCTACCGCGAGCAAAAGTCTCACCCAAGACACAACCCATCCATCTTACTCTCAACCCAGCCGCGCGGCTAAAAATAAGCCAATAAAGTAGCAATCACCTTGGAGCAGCAGCAGCGGCTCTATTAAAGCGGAGCGAGCTGCGGCACCTGCGCCCCGGCTCCATGGCGCACACGCGCCAGAGCCCCGGGAGCCTCCGCCTGCCCCGCTGCCGCGGCGTGACGGCGCCAAGAGCTGGCGTGGCAGCACCGGGTGCTGCCCCACGGCCCCACGCTGCTGCCAGACCCCGGCTCTGCCTCGCTGGGCTTCTCCGGAGATGCTGCTGCGGCACAGCACGTGCCGGCACAGAGTGTGGGCAGCTCTGCACCTCTGGCACCTCTCCTGCCTGCCGGGAGGAAGAGAGGGGCTCGTTGCAGCGGCCGTGATGGCTCTGCCGCCTCTCCCCTGTCCCAGCAGCTCTCGTGGCCCAAATCGTCCGTCGAGGCTCCTCCACCGCACCGCACGCCCCGGTTGTGGGGAGCCCAGACCCGTTGGGGTTGCTCATGTGCCTCTTCCCCTGCAGACGTGTGGCGAGGGGCAGATCCACCCTGATCTGATGCGCGGGATGTTTTGCACCAGTTTCCCTCGCAAACGCTCATTTGTCATGTAGATCTCCTGGCATTTTTTTAAAGGGTAGATTAATTTAGGGGAGCTCTCGGATCCAATTTCCTCTGGCAATGGCTCTATTAGGCTGTGCACAGCAGAGATACAGGCTCCCGTCCTCCTGCTGCTACTGATGGAATTTGATTCTGCGCTGCCAAATCTGCAGGGCTGCAAACACATTCTCACTCTTGATTAATGTGAGTAATTTCTGCTTGAAAGAAGGTTGAAATGAGCAGCCAAGGGGAAGCGAACGGTGAGGGTTCCCCCCCACTACCCCTCCTCCTCCCCCATCCCTCACTGCTGTTTGCATTTTACCGGCTCTGGCACGGGCTAACAGATAAACAGAATCGCTGGCCCCGTTTCAAGAGCAGCAGAAGGTGCGGGAGGTGGGGGGGCACCTCGGCGCAGGCGGGATGCTGCTCCGCTACGACTCGTGTCATGCAAGGGGGGGGGGCAAGGGATGGGTGAGGGATCGTCATCCCCTCTGGACCCAGGGTGGGAAGGGGACCCCAGGCTGGGGGACAAGAGCAGGGGAGTCACGGGGGGAGGTGTGGGGGGTGAGGAGGGGGCAGGTAGGTCTAAACACGAGGGAAACGGGGGCTGTGAGGGGCAGGTGGGTGCAGCGGTCCTGCCCCCCACGTCGGTCACTCCTGCTTTGGGGGGCGATGCTGTCAGCCGGGCCGCTCCGGGATGCTGAGCATCTCCCTGGGCCTGGCTTTCCGTCCTGCCCCCGCCATGGGTCCTCGTGGGTCCAACCAAGCTCCCACTGGGTCAGCGGCTGCAGGGACTCCCCGTTTCCCCACGGAGCATTCCCACCGTCGGCTTCTGATTCCTTCAGGTCCATCACCTGGGGCTGGTGTGGGGACCTGACGTGCCCACGCGGCTCTCTGTGTGGTTTTGGAAAGGGAGAACCAGTTGTCCCATCAACACGGTGAGTAGACCCTTCCTCAGCATCCCCGCAGCACCTACCACACCAAAACCTGCCCCACAGTCAGGGTCCTTGTAGGACACCGTTGTAGCACTGGTGATAATGGGAGTTTTTCCTCAGCGGAACCCCGTCCCCTACGTCCTCTCCCTCAGCAGCAGCGGTGGCTTTGCGTCTCCTTTTCAATTTATTTTTATAAGGAAGGAGGGAGAGAGAGAGTCACATCCTAATCTGGCAAAATGTCAGAGAGTGATTCAGAGAAGAGGCGAGCAGCAGAGAGAGGCAGCCCACACAGGAGAGTTGTTTCTGATTTCCAAATGTCAGCATGTCCTTTAATTAAATGCTGATTAACAGGGGACGTGCTCCCTTGCACTGGAACCGGGGCTGCTGCTGGTAACATCGCACTCCGCGGAGAGCCCGGGCGATGCCACCAGCCTGCTCGCACCCATGGGATGAGCTCCGTGGCACGCTGGAGAGGTGGGAGAGCCGGGAGAGCTGGCCCTGCCTGCACAAGGCGGCCTTGCCCCGTGGTTTGCGCTACACTGAGGGCACCGAAAGGTGCTGGTTCAGCTGCTGCACCTCGGCCGTGGCAGGCAAGCTTCTTGCGCTCAGGTCCCCACTGTCCTGTCTAGCCTCCGAGCTGGGATTGTGCCTGTGCGCCTTTATCTCCGAGTGGAAGTGGCATTGGATTTAGTGAAACTGGATGCCAACCCTGATGTGGATGCTCTTACTTTAGTTTGAGCAGCTCTTTTCTTCCTCAGCTTCTGTCTGTTCTCCGTACGCTTAAAGTTAGGCTGCAAAAACACTATTGCGTTTGGGATCTCCGAAAACAACTTGTGTACCAATAATGTCCCTAAGCATTATCTTCTACAAAGCTTCTCTTTGTCCTCTCAAGCATGCCTTGACTTTGAAGTCAGGGGGAGGGTTATCCTTGAGGCTAGGAGGGCTGGGCCGTGCTCTGGGCTATGTTTGCCCCAGGGGGAGGTGGCAAACCCTTCCTGACCCTGGAAGTGGAGAGCAGCACCGTGCAGAGATAGCCAGACTGGAAGGTGGCCAGCTGCTTCGGTCCTGGCTGCCACCCAGCTGCCTCTGCCTGATGCTGTCCCCAAGCACCAGTTTTCTCCCGTGGTGCGTGGGATGGAGCAGGTAAGTCCAGGCAGCGCCTCTGCGAGCTCTCGCAGCCAGCCCTGCGAGCTTTGCGTGGGACCTCGCTCTGTGCGGACCCTCCTGGTGAACTCCACTCTGTGCGCTGGGACGGGTGAGTGCCCAAGCCCGGCTCTGCTCTGGCCTTTGGGATGGTTTGGGCTGTCCCAGCTGCAGGGTTTGTTCTGGGCATCACAGCGTCGGGGCAGCCCCACTCCAGGAGCAGCAGGTTTATCGAGACAGAAGAGGTACGTTCTGCTCCGCGCCACATGCATCTGGCTGACCATAGAAGTGTTCCCGAGCGTGTAAAAGCTCTCGAGACTGCACAGCAACTTTTACCTTGGGCAGACTCCTTCAGAGGCCCATGTCACGCTGCGTGCACGGAGCCACTCGCACAAGCAAAGCCTGCCAAGGAGGTTACAGGGCTGAAGTCACATGCCAGGCAAGGCTAAAGCAGAAGGAATCGTCTATAATTAAAATCACGCTTTTCAGTGCCAGAGCTGAGAGAAAAAGCTTTTCACGCTTATCCTCCCATCCCCGCAGCCGCGGCTGCTCTGCACACCCCTCCCAGCGCCTGCAGAAAGCCTTTCCTCCCTTTCTGTGCTGGCAGGGCCGGAGGCATGGGCTTGGGTGGCCAGTGGCTCTGGGTGCCACGTTTCCCCGTGCAATGTGCAGCTCACAGCAACAAGTGTTCGCTCTTCGGACTCCCACAGCGACTCTGCCTATTCCCAAGCGCCACCTGACGGCATCATCGCCAGAAAGGGTTTGTTAGACAATATTTATACCGGCACAGCCACAGGAACCAGCTCCAGCAGCAGGGAGGGTGGAAAATAGGGCCACTGGCTGAGAGCAGCCCTGGTCTCAGCACCCTGCCCTGTGCCCACCCCTGGGATGGGGTAGACCAAAGCTGAGTTCAGCAAACGCACGCACCGACTGCTGTCTCCTTCTCAAGACCGCAAAAGTTCTTCCAAGCTCCCCAGGAGGCAGGCAGATCCTGCTAGCCCTGGATGGGGGATCCCCACAACTCCCCCTCCCTTTTTAATTCTCCTTGACACGCCTGAGAAAACAGCTCTGTGTTTATAAATGCGAGAACGAATGACACAGAAATCCCGGGGGCAGCAAGTCCTGCACACCTCCCACACGGCAAGGGGAGAGAAGTCACTTTCTTCTACCGCCAGACAAGGGATTTTGCCTCGCTGGTGTCATCTCCACCTCCCTCTGCCTCCCCAGAGAGGTGCCGCCCAGGCGTTTGTCGGGGATCCTTCAGCTGCAATAGCCAAGCAGCAGGTCGGGTACCCTCCTGGCCAAAAGCAGAGGGTCTCCCCCGACACAGCAAACAGCCCTGGCCCCCACCACCAGCAATAGTGTGTCGAAGAGGCATCCTTCAGTCAGGCCTCTCTTCCTCCCCTCTCCCCAAACCGGTGCCTGTTCAGGGCAGGGGCCTGAGCTGAGACGAACGCAGCGCTGGCTCAGGGTCCCCTTTGAGCGTGAAGCCCCGGGAGGGGGGTGACTAACTCTGCCCGTGTCCCTGATTCACTGCCTCCCCCCGCTCCCGTTTCCTCCCACCCCTGGGAGCGCTGGGCGCCTGGCACTTGTCGGGGGAAAGGCACCCGTTTGGGTGAGCCCCCGGTTGCCTCCCGAGCACCCGTGTGCTGAGCAGGGCAGTGCCTGGCTCCCCAAGGACGGTTCTTACCAGCCGGGATCCCTGCTCAGCGTGTGGCACAAGCCAACCTGCCAGTGCCCGGGGTCCAGAGCCCATCAACCCCGCGGGTACCACCCGCTCTCTCCTGCCGCTCGCCCCGGGTCTCGCTTAGCCTCCGCACCCGACTTCGGCACACGCGGGAACACCAAGACACCCAACATTAAAGCACCCAGATGGAGAGACTGCAGCAAAGTGTTTTGTGCTGGGAGGGATGGGGAGAGGACGCAGGGGGAGGGGAGGTGGCGGTGGTGGGAAACGGTGGGGGGATGAATCATTTCGAGGGAGCCAGATTTCCATATTCCCCCTGCTGGAAAATTAAAGTCTGCTCTGAGTTTGCATCCCAAATGTGATTGCTTTCGGATCCCTGCCTTGGAAGTCACGTACCTCTCTCAGCAGCCGGCCCTGCCGGGATCAGTGTCCATGCTGTCTACCTGTCAGCAGGCTCTTCCTTCTGTTCACGCTGAGCATCATATTTTCTTTGAACACCGAGGTAGTTAAAAGCTGCAACTTAAGGACTCGAGGGGGGGGTGGAGGTGGATGGACTCACTGAGCATGAAAAGCAGCTATTGGCTCTGCCTCTCCGGCTGCTCTGCCACTGGGTTGGGCTGAACATGTGTCATCCTTCCCCTCGGTTCCCCTTATTTCCCCGTCACTGTCCTTCCCCGCTGGGTGCCGGGAAGGCAGGGGAAGGAGGCGACTTATTGCCGGGTTATGGACACCCCCCGCCCCTGCGCAGCGCACAGCGCAGCTGCCCCCTCGCAGGGCAGCTGGGGCAGATGCAAACACTGCTCGAGTCGCCCCGCTCCCTCCCCGTGCCGAGCGGCATATGGCGCGTGATTTTTAATTTCCTCGGGACGGCAGTTCGTATGGCGACTGGCAGGTTTCTCATCGCGCTTCAGCAGGCCTTTGATTAACCCCCGGTAGATCCTTACGTGCCAACTGTCCGTATGGGCTGAACAAAGCATTTCCCGAATCCACCTACTTCCTTCTCATTACCGGGGAGCTCTTTGTTTGAGCCCCAGCCAGGACAGCGAGATCAGCGTCCTGCCTTTAAAGCTGCCTCTCCCCACGTTATGGCAGGTGAGATCTGAAGAGGAGCCTGGCTATGATCCTTTTTCAAACCCTGCCTACCTGTTACATGTCAGCCCCGTGCAGGATCGATCTTGCCAAGTGAAATAGCTGAACATTTAAATCGGCAGCAATGCAAGAATCCAGCTTTTCTGCAGGGCTGCTCTCGCAGGCTCTCTGCAAACACAGGTGGAGTCGCTGAGTTTCACCCAGGTCCTGCCAGGAAAGGTTCCTCTGCAACCCCAGCCCCTTTTCTTGAAAAATTTGAGGTCCTGAACAGCATGAGAAATTAGTCCATCCCTTTGACAAATCCCTGCGTGATTGCAAGGAGCCGCGCTGTGTCTCTGGGGTAACGGACGCCAACAACATACATTGCGCTTGCCGATCGGCCGCAGGTTTGTTCACTCTTCTGCATTAATTACTGATTCCTCGCGGGAATAGCCTTCACTTTGCAGCCTGTTCAAACTGCGACTGGGTCAGGGATGGTGTGTGTGAGCACAAACCAGCAACGAGCCGCCTGGTTGTCTCTTCTGCTGAAAGGTTTCTAACGTGTGCAGTGCTGGTTGTGACAGCAGGAATGTCCCTGCTTTAACTCCATCCCCTTACCAGCAAGGTCCTACCGCTTCTGCGTGTGGTCCTCGGTGCAGGGAGAGCAGGGAGCCCCTCGCCTGGGGGGTTGTGGTCGAGGAATGATCGTGGAGAAGCAGCTGCTGCCTCGCTGAGGGGGTGCGCGCGCTTCCCACCTCTGACCCAGCTCTGCCGCCTCGCCGCAGCATCGCCATGGCACTCCGGTCCTCTCGCTGGCATTAGAAAGAACAATCACGTTGCGTTTTGCACATAAGGAGCATGGCGAATGGATTTGCCATCTTCATGGACTTTGTTTTTTAACAAAAGCACAAACTACTAAAAATGTAATCACTTTACGCTGCTGCCGTAACAAAACAAAGCTGAGCCTCGCTCGTGTCCATCAAACACTCAGTCATTCACCTTTGTTCAGGCAGAGAGGGGCTCGTTAGGACAGCAGATGCATCAGGGAAATCCTTCTATTCGTTTTGTTCTTCAGTAGACCCCGAAGTTGTGAGAGCATCCTATTAGCTGTGTGGGAACTGAGGGCTTTGCTGTTTGTTTGGTGCACAGGATGAAGGTTTTGGCAGCCCCTCTGGACCTGGGACACTGGTTCCTGGAATTTGGTGCCCTGGCTAGAGGCAAAACTCCAAGAACAGATAAAGCCGCTGACAAACAGGCATTTCTGAGCTGCTCGTGAGGGGCAGATGACATTAGCCCAGCACTTGGGTGAGCAGTATGGTGAGTTCCTGCAAAATCGCGGTGCAGTGCAAGAAATCCAGTACTCATGCGACTAGTACTGTGGTTGTACCATGTTTGCTGCTGGACAGGCAGTCGAGCAATGCATTCCTTCCTGCAGGAGTTTTACAGCCTTGCAAGCTACAGGAGAGTCACAGCTCAGCTGTAGTTAACGTTGAGAAATCTGCTTCTAAAACAGTGGTTACATCCTTTAAAATACACGTACTGAGCTGGATTTCTACAGCACTCACTGAGCTCCACAGAGGGCAGAAATGAGGGGTAGCTGTCCATCCTCGGGGGTATTTCAGAGAGATACAGCTGCCCTAAACCGCGGTGTTCTTACAAAGGCCCACCCGGTTCCCGCAGGAGCGTGTGGGGGAAGCACTGCCAGGTTTTTAAGTGTTTTTCCAAAATCCACCCGCTAGCGGGCAGCAGGAGGAGAGGCTGTTTGTGGGAGAAAGGAGATGTCGCCTGAGAATTGCAAGAGAGGGACTGTTTGTCTTCAGACATTTAACGTGAATCGTAACAGTTGTGGCCCAGAAGAAAAATACGGATGTGTCACCCCAATCCTGTGCAATAACCTGCCAAAACCCCTGTGTCCCAGCGGGAAATCCGTGTGCGAGCTGATGGTTTACTTCCCGGAACATGAAAGCCCCCGTAGCTCCCACAGTGGAGCAGCGGTGACTCGCCCAGTGTTTCAGACGGTGGCAGAAGTGGGATGGGGACCCACACCAGGCTGTGATCCCCCCTCCCTGCAGCGTTTCCCACGGGCCAGGGAACATTGCCTGGTGAAGCCCTGTACGTCACAAGGTGCCCAGCACTTACCACTGTGCGCCCAAGGCTTTCCCACTCCTTCCCCACCCCACTGGAGATTTTGGAGGGGAACCAGGAGTGGCGGTGCTGTCCCACGGCAGAACGGGTTCGGCAGCTCTGGTGCCCCAGGTTAAGCTTTTGCAAGAAACTCTGTGCCTGCGTGTGCGTACACGCGGGCTGGGAGGACGGTGTTTTACCAGAGCATGGGCTGCTTTCTCTCCTCCTCAGCCCTGCAGCAGCAGCAGAAGTCCGAGCTTATCCTATGGGATACACCAGTGCTGGTCCCTGGGAAGCCTGGGCTCTGCTCCCTGCCTGCTGTGTGCATCGCTGACAGGGTGCTCTGCGCTGCCAGCAGCACCCAGGCAGCGCCAGGGCTGAGCAGAGGTCCTGGGTACCCCAGTTCAGCCTGGGTGAAGGCAACCGAGCGAGCAGAAAGGGTGGCATGGCCTTGTTTCTGCCTCAGCTGGGCTGCGTGGGTGCAGCCTGGCATTTCCCAGGCAGTCATTCCTCCAGAGGGCCACGAGGTGGAAGCATTTTCCAAAAACTCCTGCGATGCCCCCGGAGCGTGGGGACAACCTGCCTCTGACTTGAGCAGGGGGGGACAGGACAGCCAAGGAGTTGGAGGGTGCCTGTGTGGTAGAGAAAAGAGCTGAGAAGGGATCAAGCAGGGGCACAGGTCACAAGGGTAAAAGATCCTTCTCCAGGAAAAGGCTCCTGCAACGCTCCATGGTGTTAGCTGCCCGCTACGCAGGGAAAGATGTCTCGCATTCTGCACCTCAGAGGCAGAAATGCAGGAGCACACGCTGCACAGGGCTGTGCCCCATGCTCTGGACCATGCCCCATGCAGGTGGCCTGCCCAGCAGTCCTTTGTGCGTCAGATGCTGAGCCCAGACACCCTGGAGAGGTGTCATGCCCAGCCCTTGTCCATCGTGGATGACATGGGCTCCGGGCGCTGGGTCACGGCCCATCAGCTGTGCCTTATCCAGCCCTGTGAGCAGACAGCGGCTCCAGCCCGCTCGGCCCTCCCGGCCGGGCAGGAATCACTGGCACCAGCCTGCTGGGAGGGTGTCTCAGCTCATGGGAGACGCTGCGGGTACTTTCCCAGCCAAGAAATCTTGGCCACTGTCGGCCAGGGCCTGGCACAGAGCAAGCTGGGGACAGAGCCCCCATAAATGCCATTCCTTGTGGCCACCAGCCTATGCCACGATACTGCATTCCCTGCAAAACCTCAGTGCCTGTGCTGAAAGCACACGTTTCCCTGAAGTATTTCAGAAGTGAGGCACGGGGAGGATAAAGGACTGAGCAGCAGTGAAACGGCACCGAGATTTGCCTCTGTTGTGGAGGGCTCCTGTTCAGGGCTCTGCTCTGCCACACAATCCCATCGACCTTGGGCAAGTCCCTTCACCTCTTGTCCGATGGTGACACTGGAGTTGGAGGTTTCCTTGTTAGCTGTGGGTGTGGAGGGACTAAATGTGGTAAAAACCCAGGAGGAGATCATATATACAGCCAGCTAAATGGGTACAGCAGTCCTTTGAGAGATGATTCCACAATCAGGAGGTGCTTGGCTTCCAGGGGTTTGGGGGGAGGGTTACAAGCAGCACCAGCTTCTAGGCAAGACCCGCATTCCTTGGCTGGCTCTGCTCCATCCTCAGCTCCAGAGCAGAGAAATAGTTTGGTCCAGCATCCCTGTATGTGACAGAATAAATGGGCAGGGTCCAGCTCGGTATGCAAAAATGCCTTGACATTTAGCCTTCCCTTGTGTTTGTTTAATAAGTAAACAGCTAAAAATAAGCTGGTTATACCCAAGGGGCTTTTGAGTAGCAGTAAACCAAGAGAGTGAAGGCTGTATGCTGGGTAACAGAACCGGTATTTTCCTCTCACTCTCAGTTCTACATCAAAGTAGTTTTATGGACTTTATTTATTCCCAACTTGAATCAGCATGAGCACAAGGAGAATCAGCCTCAGCATCTGCAAATGCAGACCTCTTCTGTGGTGCAAATTGATTTAATCTGAGAGACAAGTGAGCAGATTATCCAGAACAGTCCTGCCTTAAACTTGCATTTTGCTTTTTTTTTTGTTTCTAATTCCAGAAGTGCCTTACTTAGTCAAAAGTAGCGGCATCAGGGGCTGGCCTACAGGAATGCCAGCGTTGGCAGATGGTGGGTCAGCGCTGGATCTCTCCAAGGCACAGGGGAGGGGTGAGCAAAGCGCAGCACTGGGGCTGCTCTGATTTCTGAAACCTCCCGAGGGCCGCGCTGGCAGTGCGCCCTGACGGGGTCACGCGTGTGCCACCCCATCCGCTGCTCCCAGCCCGCTCCATCCGGCAGAGGAGATGTGGGGCCCTTTGAAGTCCTGCTGTGAGGCCTCTTGGATGCTGCTGGAGCCTGGGGAGAGGTGGTCTCTCTGCCTGTATTGCAGGGCTTTAAATGACCGAGTGCAGCCTCCAGTCCTAGGACATCCTGCCCCGGTTCAGAGCATCTAGACTGAAGGAAGCACCATGACTGGAAGAGCCTCCAGAGACCTTTTCCTGAGCTTCAGGGTTTGGAAAGGCTTCTGTTCAAGTTGTTTGGTACACAGGGATGGTACACAATGGAACAACCTCACGCTTCACCCCAGAGCTAGAAATGTTTCCCTACCGCTATAAGCAGAGCATCCACAGTCCTGGAAGCCCTTTGGTGATGCTGTGGATGGGCTGCTGAGGTGAGGACCCCTGGCTTCCAGGCGTGCCGCGCCGACACCAGGGATTTCTCTATAATGTGGAGGCTCAACGCTCAGAAAACTAGACTAACCGAGGGCAGGATCAGGCTGAAACCCGCGGAGTGTGCTGGGCTGCGGCCGCCCCGTCCGCAGAGCCCTCAGCATCTGTCAGAATGAATCTTGAGCCTCTTCCAGCCAGAAGTCGTCAGCAGGAAAGTTTCCCTGCAGCCTGTCAGGGAAGATGATTTCAGGCTGTGTTTATAGCAGGTGTGCAGCACGTGAGCAGAAGAGGAGACTCAACATGCCAGTAGAGCACTTCTTGGCTGGGGAATTGCAGCGCTAATGAAATAATAGGTGCGTTCAGCTGGGGAGAGACTCGTGCTGTAGATTCTCCCCAGAGACTGCCTTGCAGGGAGCTGCCTGCTACCAGCCTGCTAGTGGTTTTCTCCTGGGCAGATGCCTCAGCACCAGTTAAAGCAAGTTCTAGGCCTCACCCTGAAAGCCCTTCCCCGGTGGGGGGAGGCAGCCCATCTCCTCTCCCTGCACAGCCGGGAGCAGGAGCTGTGCTGTGCCTGCCCAGCGCTGTACGCCATCCCTGGGATGCCTAGGGTTTTCCCTAGGGTGCAGGCTGTCCTGCAAGGCTTTGCCACCGAGTCTCACCTCCAGGAATTTCTCTCTGCCCATCGTAACCTTTGCTGCCGGCGCTCGTACGTTTGCTAGCTGGGAAGGAGGGGGCAAGGTCCTTGTCTGCCCTGCCTGCGCCAGCCAGTTTTGGTTTTGCCCAGGGGAGAAGCAGCACGGAGCAGCGTGCAAATGTCTGTTGTGGGGGCAGAAGACTGGAGCAGCGTGGCGTTCAAGCACAAGTTTCCACAAAGCCCGCTGGGCTGAAGGCAGGAGCTGACAGAGCTGCATGGACCCGCAGGAGCTCGCACAGCCCCGCAGGGGCAGCTGGGGCTCTTGCAGTGCCACCGGTGCCCTGTCACTGACCACACCGTGGTTCCCCTCCTCCCCATGCCCTCAGTGTTCGTGGCTACCCTCCCAGCAGCCCCCCAGCCCCCCGCTGAGAGTCTTTTGGGGATGTTGCTGCTGCAGCACCCTGCCCCAGCAGCTCCCCGCTCTGAGCGCAGGAGCTGTCATCCTCCTGCCTTGCCTCAGAGGGAAGGACTTGCGCACAGCAAGTGGCAGCTGCGTGCGAGATTTTCCTCTTTTCAGCTAACTCTGCTGCCATCTGCTCCAATTCCCTAATTATAACAGCAGAGGTGGGGGATGTCAGACTGGTTAGCAGGCAGTGTGGGGTGAACATCAGCTCCAGCGGCCTCGACAGACCCACGTGGGTCGGAGCGGCTCCCAGACGCCGTTGAGCTCGGCTGGCACGAGCGCCGGCATATGCGTGAAGGTGGGACTGCGCCCACTCCACTCCTGGCTAGGACAAGCATCTTTCTTGGGCATATCCCTGCCACTCCTGCCCTCTCATGCTCCGTGCCCCACCGTGCATGTGTCCAGCACTGCAGTTCAAGCCCTTTCTTGACTCTCTTTTTTTTGAAATATTCTCGCATTTATCATTTCTCCAATGCCCGCTGAAGTTTCTGCCTGCATCAATGTTTTGGGAAGCCAAAGCTGGGCTGGATTCCTCATTTGGGCTGAAAATAGCTAACAGACTGTGAGGCAAGCAGCAAACCCTGGCTTAGCATCCTGAGGCTGTCATAGTCAGCAGTGAGGGAGTCCCTTTCTGGTGCCACCCAAGCTGTTCTTGCTGAACAGTGCCAGCTCACTGCCGTGGCTCCTCCCTTTCCATCCATCCCTCCCTGTGGATAGAAGCATCCTTATTATTCTCCATCCGGACCTCCTGCAGCACCTAGGCCAAAGGATTGCATCCTGCTAAAATAGGGGTCTGACTGGTTGGGGCTGGAAAACCCGTCTGATGCTCTGTTCTTGATCACTGGGTATTTCTTGGCTCGTCACTTGGCTCGTCTCGGTCCCAGCAGGGACTCCCACTTTCTGTCAGCAGGAAGGCACCAGACACTTTGCTGGTGTTTCTGGTGTACACCGGCAGAGAGAAGCATCTGCTCTGTTGGGTTTGCCCAGGCACATTTCCCTACAGTACTTTAACCCCGGTGCTCCTTGCTCCCAAGAGGAAGCAGAGATTTAAGCCCTCGGTGCGCTTACTCACCTCTTTCCAGTAGAGAGGACTGACTGTTCAGCCCACAGCTCACCCCATGAACTGCCTTGGAAAGGGGAAGCTTGTCAGTGAGTCAGTGGGGGAGAGATGGATTGTTCTCTGAAAAAATAACTTATCTCCTCCCTGCATTTGCTTCACACGGGGTGATGAGGGACAAGGTCCGCTCACAGGAGCAAACTCCTTTGGGGACGGCGTTTGGTTACTATTGAACAGCAGCGCTGGTGCCTGGGCTCCTCTCTGCAGAGCTGAGACGCTTTAACCCCTCTGAAGCAACTGCTAAACCCTCCTGGAAACCTCCAAGCAGAGCGGTCTTGCTTGGTTTCTCCAGGTCCCATGGCTGGGTGAAGATCACTGTCGTTAGGAGATGCCAGCCTTGGTTCTGCATGCCAGCCTTCCCTTTGCATTGAGGCTTCCTCTCTCTGCTGTGTAACAGGGAGGAGGGCGCACGCAGCCTTACGTGAGATGCCAAAACCAAAGGCCAAACGCACCTTCCAGTGATACCACTGCCAGGGCAATGGATGCTTTTGCTCTAGAGCTACTTGCCGGGGGAGAAGTTCTGGTATCCGTTGTACGTGCATCATTCTGGCTTTGCCCATTGTGCTGCTGGGGCTCTGCACACTTATAGTAGGAAATACTTTGTGCATAATTTTTACTAATTTGGCAGCTCCTGGTTGCTAAGTGCATGAATCTCTGGTGTGCATTGGTGGGTCTGTTGTTATGGTGATGCTCCATGGGCAAAATTCAGACGAGTTGCTGCTGGATCCACCGGTTTGCCATTGGCCTGATGGTTGCCAGGGTCAGCCATGCTTTGGCCAGCTGTACTTTGTGGATGGTGACTATTTTGCATGCAGCACGTTGACTTATGCAGTGATTTGCACTGAGTTTAGTTTCGGGGTGATTGGTGTCCACAAGGAGTCAGTTCTTGTGTGGGACAAGAGCAGACTGCAGCTCCTCTGGGCTCAGCTACGAATGTAGTTGGAGATGGGCAATGAGACCTTGAGGAACTCCCTCAGCTCTGGGAACAAGCGCTAGCCGGCGTTAACAAGGATATCTGAGCTTCTCCATTTCTCCTGCTCCTCGGTTCACCTGCCTGTGGAATGGGAATAACAACATTCCTTTCGTCTTGCCCGTTCGCATTTTCAGAGTCAGTGGAGTTGCCAACAGAGACGTAACGTGTTGGGGTGCTGTCAAACAGGGGCGACCTACAGCCATGGCACCCCTTGTCAGCACAGGCACGGGCTGAGCCTTGCGACGCAGCAGCACCCACCCTCCCAACGGCAGCAGTGGGGGCATTCGGCCTCTCCAGCACTCGCTGTGAGCAGAGCCTGACAACATGCCAGGCTGGGCAGTGAAGCAGTTAAACGTGGGGCCCATTTGCCCGTTTTCCTTGCCTTCGCAGCCAGCCTTTAAACTACAGCCCTCCCGATTGTTGCTGAATGCAGCGCTGGTCTCCAGGCAATGATTTCCACATGCCTGCGTGTGCACAAGGGAGATCGGTCCACGGGCAGGGGAGGCATTGAACACATTTTCTTTCCATGACTCGGTGCCTGCGTTGCTATTGAATGTCAGGGCAGCGGGGAAGGGAACTGCTGCCTGGATGCAGTGACTGTAAAATATTCCCTGCAGACCGACGCAGAGCCGCCTGCCTTGGAGCAGCACACATGCATGTCCATGTGAGCTGAGCAGCGGAGAAAACGTGCCTGTGAGCTGCTGGGGATCTGGAGGGATCTGCAATTCTGACACTGCTCTGTGTGGCAGGGGAAGGAGGCCGGAGGAGCTGCGGGAAGAAAACAGGTGAAACCCCCCTGGAGCTGACCTGCGTTTCGTCGAGAAGTCAAGCGCATTCCTGTCGCTGCCATTTCTCTAACGCTCCAGCCTAAGCTGTCAGGTTGAATACACTTCCTATATTTACTGGGATCGCCAGGGCTCTTATGTGAGAGCTCTGGGTTGCAGATTGGAGGTCCGGACCTCTTTCTAAGGGCACAGTAATGCCTACTGGCTAGAACACTGTTTGGAGGCCATATCTTTCTTCTTAACTGGTTCTTACTGGGCCTGGCGCGTCATCTCTTAATGAGTTTTGACATCTTCACTCCACTCGGCTCCCTGCTAAGCGCATCCAAATGATTCCCACCTAGGCTTTGGCTCCTGGGACCCTCTCTGCAGGGCACTGCGCAGGGCACACACAGTGGGGCAGGCAGGCAGGCAGGTCTGCCCCCTGCTCTGGGGAAGGGTATTAAATGGGGGCTGGCAGCTTACAGCAAAAATTAAGTGTTCTTCCACCAAAGGACACTTTCCATGGCTGTGACGGAGGACAGGCTGCTCCCTTCCATTTTCACGCATTTGGGTACTGCTGTCACCTCTGCTCAGCTTTTTGTCCTCAAGGCTAAACCGCCTGAACTGCCTCGGTCTCCTCCTGAGGCAGGTCTGACACCCCTCCGGCTGTCCCTGCAGACGCCCTGGGCACTCTCCCTCCTCTCTCCCGAAGCTGTCCTGGGGCTGGATGGAGTGTCCCCGCCAGGGCCTCACCATGTGAGGGAGAAATGGAGGATTTAATGTGTCTGGCCAGGAGCCACACACGGAGCATGGCGCAGCTTTACAAGACAGGCACTGCCCGGGCCCCAGCTCCGCGTCAGTCCATGCAGTGCTCCCTTAGCCCTGTCCCCCGCACAGGTACAAGGGGTGCACAGCGGGGTCTTGCACCCTGTGCTTGCCTTTGCTTCAGCCACGGGGCTGGGACGGCTCTCCCCACCACCCCAAGGCTGTGCTGACCCCTTGGCATCCCTCTCTCACATCCCTGCAGCAGTGTTTGCTGACAAGGAAGGTTCTGGAGAGGAGCAGCCCTAGCAAACCCCTTGGGTCTGTTATTAAAATGCTGCTCAGGATGCTGCTGCCTTCCTTGCTGTTCCTGAAAATCACTCCAGCCTGCGTGTCGCTTGCAGCCTGTGAGAGAGAGGTACCATCTTCCCCTGGCTTAGCAAAGGAGCCCAGCTCAGCAGCTCTGGCTGCTGTGTGCCTGGGGGTGGCTTTTCAGGAGGGGTGAGGAGGATGCTCGGTCTCCTGGTGTACAGCAGAAACAGGATTGCTTCTACCTGGAGGAATACTGTGCCAACGACGTGAACAGCTCAGAGCCACCACCCTGGACATACGCATTGCAGCCCTGCTCGGTTACAGCACCCAGCCAGCCGTGCCCCTTCGGGTAGAGGCAGCCACGAGCGTGCAAGGTCTCTGTCAGGCCCGACTCTGCTGCAGCCTTCTCTCTCTCCTTCACACCTCCCCCTGCTTTCCTCTCTCCAGCCAAATGTGCAGCTGGGCTGAGGTGCTGTTTGCAGGAAGGTGACAGCAGACAGGCCTGGGGTGAGGAAGCACAGCCTGTGTGTCTTCAAAAGATGCAATTGATATCGAAAGGGAGAGCAGCTGCGGGCCACAACCCAGCACTCCGCTGGCCACACCAGGCAAGGGACACACTGGGAACTGCATAAATGGAGGAGGAGGAGGAGGAGGAGAAGGATTTGCTGAGCACAACCATGGACTTACACAGCCTTGCAGTTTCCCAGCCAGACCCATTTTTTTGTAAAATACTCCTAACTACAGTGAGCCCATTTTCACACCTGATTTCCCCTGGAACTCCACAAGGCTATGTGATTTCACTGCCACAATACAAAAGGGGAAGAAAAAAAAAAAAAAAAAGAAAAACGAACAAAAAACAGAACCCAAAATAATTTCAGGGGGAAAAAAAAAAAAAAAATCACAAAAAACAAGCACGCCTGCCTTTTGCTCAGCCATTAAGTTGGCATGTTTGAAAAGCACCCTGCAGGCACCGCCTTGCAAATGCCACTGCTCAGTATTGCAGAGGCATCCACGGGTGGGTGCCAAGTTCAACACCAGCGACCTCAGCCCATGTTGCCCTTCACAGAGCACACATTAAGGGACAGTTTGCTTTGGGCTATTGCTGGTGGAACGGACCCAGCCCCATTACACAGCACGGAGTCTCGTTAGTAGCATGTCAGTCTGCCAGGGAGATGTACCGTGTGATGCTGGTGAACATCCATCCCACCGTAGCGCAGCTCCGCTCCCACCCACTCAGCACGCAGGTCTGGGAATCCCTGCTGGCTGCAGCAGCTGGGTGCTTTCCACATCCTCCTCCCAAAGCCATCCCTGTCAGGCTCACAGCAATCCCTTCCTCGGCATGTTGGTTATTGTAATTTATGTTTATGTGGAATGTTATGCCCCAATAAGCAGATCGTGTGACAGAGCCGCTGAGCTCGTGTCTCTGCCCACTAATTGCTTGTAACGCTCTTGCCCCTTGCACATCGCTCTCCCTTAGAGCTGGTTTCTCTGCCCATCCCCAGCTTGGGGGCTCCCTCTCCTTAATTAGCCATAGCTTTTACTAGGAATCTCCTTTGCTTTCTGTTTTGAACTGGACTCACAGCGCCAGGTGGTCTCATGGCTGCGGTATGGGGCGTGTGGCAGCAGTTGTTATGCCGAGGGTTGCGCTGTGCTGGGAATGGCACATAAGCGTTTGAGACATCTTCCCCCCCGGAGATATCTCCCCTTTAAATAGAGGAGACGGGTGAGCATGGAAGTCAGAGGCATGCCAGAGCCTGGCTGGCCTGCTGGGCCGCAGAAAACGTGCCAGTTTCTGCAGCCAGTGGCACAAAGGGAGCGTGATGGCTAACGTCACACCGAGCCACCGCTGACTTTGCAGCCCACATGACCAGGTACTCATTGACCAGGGGTTAGGGGAGGGCAGTTGTTCACAGGAGCCAAGGGCCAGACTGCACATCGTGCCTCTGGGCCATACCCTTTGTTGCTCCTCCCCGAGCCCTGCAGAGCAAAGGATGCCAATCCCCGTGATGCAGGTGAGAAACAGGCTGCCCAGGGCAGTGGGAAAACAAGCTGCTCACCCTGTGTCGCAGAGGACTGGGTCTCGCCCCTGCTGCAAAGTCATCGTGCCCCAACTGGGGCGATGTGCCTCAAGCTTGAACTCCACCTCTCCTTCTGGAGGGGCAGTTCCAGTTCAGAGCTCGCTCCTTCAGCCCTGTGTGCTCAGACGAGTCGTAGCTCACGTGCTCGCTGGATGAGGCAACTGAAGAGCCGGTGTTGAATGTTTCCCTCCACTCAGAGAGCAGACAAGCATTACTAAGGGCTTCAGGTCTTGGCCGCGTGTTGCCATGGGACAGGCTAAAGTGAACAAACAGAACGGGTCCTGGTAAAACACCCCTTTCCTCCATGGGGGCTCAGCTTTTACGCTTCTGCAATGCCATCTGTGAACCACTTCCCTGTTCCTCAAAGTGTCTCCCAGCAAGTTTGATGGTTCTAATATAAGAAACGAGAGTCAGCAAGTCCCCCGAAACTCCCACGTTCAAAAAGGAAAAGGGGAAAAGGAGTTCTGTCAGCAGCAGAACTAAGGAAGCCCAAATTTGTGTGTGCTGGACAGTCTTCCTTGTGGAATCGCAGATGTCTGGAAAGGAGAAGATCCTATATGCTTCCCTGCGATAGGATTTCCCCCTCCCCGAAAGCTTGTGCCCCCTTTATTCCTCCTCACCAGCTCTGCTGTGTCCACCAGGCTCCCGCTCTCCGTACTCTGTGTCGACCGATTTTGTTCCTTCCCTGCCCAGGTGTCCTGCTGGCATCCCTCTGCCTTCCCCCGCCCCGTTAAACCTCCTGCACATCCCCCAGATTCAGGCATAATACCCACTAATTACAAAAACTCTACTGACAGATCGAGGGAAGGCAAGGATTAATATAGCTGGGGATATAAGAAATTAATTAGTTTCAGACAGACAATGTTGGCACCTCCAGTCAGCCTGATTTATTTCCATGGCTGGTCTATTTTTGGCAAACTGCGAATGTTTGGCTAAATATAAGACGAGAAATAGCTGGAACGGACGGCGAGGCTGCTGCTAAATACATAACCCCACCGGAGTGTCAGAGGCTGAAATTTCCAAGGCTGCCCAAGGTCCCTTGCCGGGTCCCCAGGGTGTCCCCGATTTCAGGGGCTGCCCTGGCTCACACGCATCTGCCGGGGGCCTCAAGGACGAGTAGGAAGAGCCCCAGGAGGGAACTCCCCCGACCTGCGCGCCGGGGCTGGGAGCGGGGGCTGTGCGCGGCTGCCCCAGCCCGCAGAGCGGCTCCGCTCCCCGCCGCGCAGCCCGAGCAGCGCCGGCTCCTGCCCGCAGCGCTCCCGGGGCGGCCCCGGGCCGGTTGCGAGCAAGAGCGGGGCCGAGCGGGCTTCTTATCCCGGGGCTGCGGCGGGGAGGAGCCAGCGCTGCACCGAGCCAAGCGCCGGCACCGCGCCGGGTCCCGCACCAGCACCGCACCCGCGCCGTCACCGCTCCAGCCCCTTCCGGCTCCGGCACCGGCACCGCTTCTGCTCCGGCACCGCTTGTGCTCCGGTACCGCTCCGGCACCGGCACCACTTCTGCTCCGGTACCACTCCCGCTCCGGCACCAGTTCTGCTCCGGTACTGCTACGGCTCCGGCTCCGGCACCGCTTCTGCTCCGGTACCGCTCCGGCTCCGGTTCCGGTACCCGTTCTGTTCCGGCACCGGCCCCGCTCCAGACCCTCTCCGGCACCGCTCCGGCACCGGCACCGCTCCCGACCCGTTCCGGCACCGGCACCGCTTCTGCTCCAGCACCGGCCCCGGCCCCGCCGCGGCCCCGCTCCCACCCACCCGGTCCCCGGTGCGGCCCCGCGGCTCCCGGAGCGCCGCCCCTGCTCTTCCCCGGGGCCCGGCGTGGCGGCGGCAGGAGGAAGGAGGAAGGAGGGAGAGCGACCTGCTCGGCGGCCGGTGAGTGCCGGGGTCAGCCCCGCGGCGGGCGGGGGTCCCCCTGCCCTCCCCGGGCTCCCCCTGCCCTCCCCTCCCGCAGCCCCGCCGGCCGGGCAGCGGTGGGTCGGGGACTGTCGCTGCCTTCGGGACTGTTTGGGGAGGGGACAGCTGAAGTTGGAGCTACGGTGAGGGAGGGTTCAGCTCGATAGCAAGCGCAGCCAAGGATTTCGACCCGTCTGTTCCCTCGGGGAGGAGATCCTTGTTTTAGGGGATGGTTTAGGGAGTCCTGGTCAACCCTTTGCTCACTATGGACTTCTCCAACGTGCACCGTTTGGTGGAGACCCCTGGCATGCGTCCCTCTGTGAAGGACCTGGGGGGACACCCTTCTGTCTCCGGTGTGAATGTTTCCAGGGGGGCTGACGCACAGAGTCTGTCCGGTGGGTTGCCCTGCTCAGGCTGGAGTCGTGCCACTGGCTGGCCGGCACCACGGCATTTTCCTTGCGCTGCGTTTTTTTGTGCCTGTCAGTGTCAGCTGCATCGCTCCAACACGCCTGTTGCTCTGACAAGTTTCCCAGGGGTGTGGAGAACTTGCCCCCAGAATGCCTGTCCCCCACACCCCCCCCTCGCTGGCAAGAAGCTCCGCAAACAAGACCACCTGGTCTCCCTGCCCTGTCAGCCCTAGCTCCTCTAAAGTCAGGCTTTAGTAAACTGGCTCTTCTCTCCGTGAAAACAACCTGGAATGAGCGTGCTAGCTGGTGGGCACAATGGTGGCATTAGCTCTGAAAAGAAGAAAGCATCAGGGTCAGGCCTGGGGCTGCTGGTGGTGGTTGTTTTGTGCTCTGCATCAACCAAATGAATGGTGCGACGTGTGCCTGCTGGGGGCTGGAGAAGGTGCCTGGAGGGGAATCGCTTTGAACAAGCGGCAGGCAGAAAGTTAGTGCCTCGGGGTAAGGTTTGTGAAAGGGCAAGAGCCTTCGGACAGGACCCTCTTCCTGCAAGGAAACAGGATTAATTTCCTCCTCAGTGCTAATGGGGCAGCATGCAGACCTGCAACATGTGCTAACACACAGAGCCAAAATGTGGGAAATGCAAGCAGAGTCTTGTTTTTCAGCCTCACGAGGCATTGACAGGGCATTTGGGTCACCCCATCTGGGGAGAGGGCAGGAAAACAAGTTGCCTGAAAAGATTCCCTTGATGCAAACCCGGGGCCATTCGGTAATTGGTCAGTTAGTGTCAGCGGGAGCACACCACGCTGAGATCTCAAAGTCCATTTGTAGTCCAGAGCATCCTTTCCTCCCTGAAGAAGACACAAATACACTGATGGGACATGACATGTCCAAGAGCCTGATGCAAAGAAAGAACAGAGACAGGAATAGGCGGGCACCTGGTTCACCAGCTGGCACCCCGTCCGTGAAACTTCATCTGCGTCTATGTGTGAGGCATCCAGCTCACCGTTTGCTGGTTTTTAGACTCTCTTTGTCACGCCAGAACACTTCTGTGCAAGTTTTAGTGCCCATTCTCCAGGCAGGACCACTTTTGATGGGAGGTTTTGCAGATTTGTTTCCAGGAGCTCTGTCTTAACTAATACGGGAAAGTATTGGTACCGTGTCCAAATGAGGGCAATTAATAAGTGAGTAGTGGAACAACCTCCGCAGCAATGGCTGGGAGTTCCTCCCCTCTTATCCTGCTTGGAAAAATTAGGAAATTTTGTAACTAAAGAACAGGACTCTGGACATCTGTCCCTGGCCTTGCTACGGATTCTGTCTGACCTTGGACACGTCACCGTATCCCCGCGTCTGAATTCCTCCGTCTGTTAACACTTGACCTTGCTTTGTTCTCAGAGGTTTGCTCCCTGAGAGCTGTAGCGCTTTGGGATGCTGGCAGAGATAGACGTGGAAGCACTAAAATCCTTGTCCCAACGCTGTGAAGGCCCCTTTCACTGAACAAGCGCTCTTTGTGGTCCCTTGAATGGACCCTTCAGACAGGCTTCGCTGGCAAGCGAGTGACAGAGCGAAGTGATGGTGTCACATATTCGTACGTTACAGGTGACTGAAATGCAGCTGACGTGCCCGGCTGCTTTTTGCTGGCTTCCACGCTAACTGCTTTAAATCTTTAGCTGCTGCCTTTCGTACGCGCTTGTGGCCACTGCTGCTGCCGTGTTTGTCACCGTTCGGCACGGGCTGGGGTCCTGCCCTGCTGTGCCGAGAGTGCGGGTGCGGGAGGAGGCAGTTTGTGCCTTCTGTTGCTGGCGCTGTGACGAGGCTGTGGTAGATGAGGGCGGCTACATTCTGCATATGGGAAAGCGGAGAGGCGAGATGGCTTGCTCAAGGTGCTACAGGGAGCCCGTGGTAGCACAGGGAACTCAGTTGTGGTCTCCCAAGTCCATGAGGATCCCTCTGTTCCCTCTGTCCTTTCTGCTGTGCTCTGCCACTTGGTGAGACGGAAACCTGTGGATGTTCTTTCCGTAGGTTGTGTATGCATTAAAATATCCACGTTGAAGTTTCCACTGAGACCATCCCCTTGGTCTGGCCTTCTGGAGAGAAATGAATGTCTTGGTCAGTCCTTGTAAACCCTGAGACATTCCTCTGGCTTCCATACAGACCTGAGGTTTGGGCCAGGAGGTCTGAAAATCTCCAGAAAATCTGGGACACATGTTTGGAGTCATGTCCAAATAATAGTAAGAGTTTCCAGGAGGGTTTATACTCCATAAGAGCCTCCTAAATTCTCCTTCCATGCTCAGGGAAATTGAGGCAGACTTAAAGCAGCTTCTCCAGGCAGCAGGACAGGAGGTCTCGACTCTGGGGCCAGCTACAGAGTTCAGAAAAGATCCCAACCCAGCCTGGAGTGAGTTCCACTCTGTGGAATTAGCGTACTGAAACCCTGAAAGGTCAGCTCTGGTGGATGGCACGGCCTCAGTTTACAACTTCTCAGGTAGAAAACCAATAAAAGGTCTCTATTGAGAAAAGTCCCTTCAGCTGCTTTCAGCAAACTCTGTGCATGCAGAGGTTTGACCTGCTGGCTTTGCTTTTCTCTAAATTAACTTGCTTCTGCCGCTTGTAAGGGGAAAACTGATAGCAGAAAGCAACCTGTTGATTAATGTAGATCTGCGAAAACCCAGATTACAATCTGGTGAACAATTAACTTTGCAGAGTCGATCTGCAATCAGACAGGAGCATCTTTTTCTCTCTCTTTACATTTCTAATCAAGGTTTCTTTTCAGGTAGCGTTTTGCCTGCAGCCAGTGTTGCTCATCTGCTGCTTGTTTGCTCAGTCGCTCGCAATCTTAGCTCCTATCTTTGTCTAGGCAGCCTGGCTGGAAAAGAAGCCGGTGTGAAATTATTTTCAAGCCACTGAGCAGAGCTAGCCAGGCTTCAGAGATGGCTGGGGTTCATCTGTGCTTCTGACACCGCTGCAGTCTTCTTATCTCTCTTTTTCTTTCTTTGCCTCTCTCCTTTCGTGCGGCTTATTCTTGCTGTATCTCCAATCGCAACTTGAGATCTGTGCTCTCTTGCCTTCTGGGTTTCCTCGCTGTTTTAGGGATGAGCTCCAAGCCACCACAATTAAGGCTACGTTTTCGCAGGCAGCCTAGGCACGCCGCATTCCCACTGGGAAATGTCCACATATCTTCAGCGCGGCGGTGCTTGCCCACTGGGCTGATCTCTGCTGAAAATCTGACCGTTTCTTTTCACACCTGAACAGCAGCGGGGCTCTTGTTCAAATTCTCGCTCGTGAGCAGAATGCATAGCGCACCACGGTTTCAAGTGTAGGCAGCTCGTGGAGCGGAAGGATGCTCCAGGCTTTGGGGCATTCGCTTCAGCGGGTTGGCTTCAGATGCCAGCACCGCTTCTTCTGTTCTTGTCTGTGGCTTTTCTGCGCTCCCGTCTTACACCAGGTACCGTCCCTGCCACACCAGGGCGCCGGGAGGATAAATAACTCTAAAAGTGTTCACGCTGTGGAACGGAGGGATGTTTGACCTGCTGTTTGCAGAGACGGATGCTCATTGCTTGTCGGGAGCCAGCTCTCCCAGAGCAGCTCAGGTGGAGACGTGGAGACGTTTCAGAGCATCTCAGGCTGTGCACAGAGAGCCTGGGTCTGTCGCTGCCCCGCTGCGAGCCTGGCTCTGTATTCTGCTTCCCTTTTAGCTCCCTTTGTGGGTTTCCAGTGGGGGGATTTTGAAGCAGGGACAATTTCTTGCCGCTGCCTTTTGCACCGCGAGTGCTCAGTGTCTGGGCTCGTCAAGCACCACCATAACGATAATAATGATTTGTTTGGGTAGGAAATTTCTGATACAGAGCTGTCAGTGCCTGGTACCAGTCACCTCTGCCAGCGTTGCAGGAGCACACGGCATCATCAGAGCTGTTACTGCGTAGAGGAGGAAGCAAACAGGACAGAGGGGTGTTGGGCTTGCTGCCCTTTTGCTACGGCATGGGGAAGGGAGAGTGCACCTGGAAGGAAGGACGCTGCTAATGAAGGCGCTTCATTGCCAATTAATGGTGCATACGATCCAATTATTTTGTACCTTTTAATTTTGTTAATTAACACCTAAACAATTCACCCTCACACCACCCTTGAGCTAGTAGTATCGTCTTCATTTATGAGGTGGGAAACTGAGGCAAGGAGCATATTCCTGGTGTTAGCAAGGTCCCGTCACTGATGGCACTGGATCTCGAACCTGAGGGCTAATACTCTATCCGACATGCACTGGTTTGTGCTGGTCTGTAGCTAACAGCCCGTCTCTTACTGTGGTCTGGAGTGACATGGCTTTTATTTGTCTCTTGGGCACCCTTTCAGTTTTTGCTCATGATCTGCCATGCAGTGATGTTTGCATTACTGAAGACTTCTGTGTGAACCCTCTCCCTCTCTGTCTTCCCCAACCTCTGAAATGCTCAGCTGTTTCTTTTAAAACAACCCAAATTTCTCCACTTGGGGGCTTGGGGGGGGGCTGGATTTGGGTGGTTTCATGGGGTGCTGCTGTTGTGGTGGTGACTTTGATTGCTAAATGAAAAAGGAGAGGCTGTTGAAGCTGACCGTAAACACTGAAACCTCTTGAAGAAATCAAAATGTGCCTCTTTTGGGAAGCAGGAACATTCCAAACGTTCCGTTTATCTCTGCTAGTTCTCTATTTTGATTTAAATAGGTTATTTTTACTTGGTCTATTTAATTATTTGGTAAGTGTTAATACGCTGGTCACTCAGGGGTCATGATTCATGATCCCAGTTAGATTAAGCTGCAAACAGCACCCCCCTGTCGCTTTTCCCTTGCACCCTCTTCTCCCCAGCACTGCCCGCTCCTGAAGCCGTATCTTTTTTTAGTTGCTAAACCCGACGAGGTTTATGAACGGGAGCCTTAACTTCACACTTGTGAACATGCACATGCATATAAATTTGTCGCTGCTGGGTTTTTTCCTGTATTCCAGTGTGGAACATCACCTGGAGCTTGGTTTTATGTCTTCTAGCATGGCTTGAATTATTTGGTGGAAAGCCTCTTCGACTGGCAGCTTAGGCAGCGAGCCTGTGCTGGAGCAAACGCTGCTGATCTATAGATACCCAAAGGTGCACCAGGGACCTACAGGGGTCTTCAATAGCACTTTGGGTTTTGGGGGTTTTTTTTGACTTTAAAAATCTGGTCTGAAGAGTATAATAGCAGCTGAAGTGATCTCTTTTCACTCAGAAAACGCATCTGCCTATTGCATCTGCCCGTGTCGGTAGGTTAAATTCCACTTTCTGCCTCACTTCACCAGATGCTCGAGTGGTGGAAGTCAGCTTTGCTCCGCTGAAGTCGGTAGACCCACAGCAGCACAAGACACGGCAGTTTTGTCACCAGCCAAGGCTGTGAGTGTCACAAAGCCTCTCTAGTTTCTCCGATGTGTGCTTGTGTCATCTCTGCTGTCACCTGGATAACGCAGAGAACTAGAAGCCACCACCCATTTCTGCGGTACCAGCATCACCCGTGACCTGGTAGAAATTCAGTGCTGCAGAAATTCAGGACCCAGCCCTGATATAGTAGGTCTGGGCAGCAGTGATCTATAAACGACAGACCAAACGGTGCTGCAGTCATGCTTTGGAGGTAGGATCCAGGGCCAGATCTCCTGGACTCTTTTTCCTAGCTGTGGCATTGACTTGCTAGTTGACCTTGGATGAGTCCCATCCGGTCTCTGCACTTCTGGTTTTCCCGTCTCAGTGGGGGTGATAATGGCCAAATTCACAGCTAGCCTGAGGTACAGTTGGTATAAGTGAAATGCTTGGCTATCCTTGAACGAACAGTGATCACAGAAGGGCGAGGAGCCGTTCCTGTGGCACTGTGGGCATAATAACCTTTCTGGCGTCTGTTGTCCATGCCTGAAATTGGGGCAGTGATTTAAGTGCAAGGGAGAAGCAGTAAGGAAAATCTGCATTCAGCCTAAAGCATATATTGCTCCTTCTGCCACAGATATTCCTGAGGGTTGGTCAGCTTGTAATTATTAACTAATTACTGCACAGTAATCACTGTGGCACAGGATACAGGAAGTATAGGCAGTTGGGAACAAGCTGTATCTCACAAATCCCAGCCTTTTCTTTAACCTGTCCTTTGTATTTTGCCCATTGTGGTGGTATCTGACTTACAGCCCTGCCCATCAGGCTCTCAGAAGGGGCGTAACGAGTCAGCCTGTGGCTGGATACCTCTGCGCACTGTTTGCTTTTCATGTTTGCAATTAGGGGACTGAAGGCCAGTGTTAGTCCAGAACAGGGAGCAGCTACATCCCAGACCGTGGCTGCGAGGAGGACCTCGTTTGCAGGTCTGCCAATTTTCCCCGTCCTGCTTGAAGAAGACCACATCTAGGGGCGAGCTTTTGCAGCCCTCGCGATCTGCCCCTACAATAAAGGCATTGATGCTGGGTGTTTCCTGAGCGTGGCACTGGCCAGAGGAGGTGAATTAGCAGCCCCGGAGACTGAAAGCCTCTGTTGATCCCAGGAGCAGGTTCGGCACGGACGGGGAGCCGCTCTGCCAGCGGCGGAGTGCCGCGGGCTGCAGGGACCTCTGCGCAGGGTGCGATGGAGTCGGTCCCCCGTGGTCTGCGCACGATGGGTGTGCTGAACAGAGCTGCCTGTCGTTGGGTGTCCGTGGGACCTGGGGGACAGCACAGAGCCTGTGTCACCCCTCACAGCAGCCTCAGAGGGAGCAGGGGAGGAACGGGCACAGCGCCCAGTCCATCAGCTGGTGTGTTTTCTTATTTTTTAGGAAAAGCTGGAGTCTGAAATGCTGCCCAGTGCAGAGGAAACCTCTGCAGGGCCGGGTCTCACTGTAGGCTTGTGTGGTCAAGGCAAGAAACCGCAAAGGGATGCCTCAGACTGCCCTGGTCGGAGGAGCCAAGGGGTTTGTTTTTCCACCGGTTGGGTTTTTGATTCGAGGCTGAAAACTTCTCTGACATGGGTCTGAGGTGGGGGAGGCTGGGCTGTCGGGGCCGTCATAAATCCTCGTTGGCATCAAGGGCTGGTGCTGTGCCTGTAGCCGACGGGATGTGGGGACACAGGAACCTGAAGCTGCAGGCGTGGTAGGTAGAGCCCCACGGTCCTTGTGTTCACCGGGCGCCTTGGAAGGGTCCCAGCAAGGCTGCAGATGGCCTGACGGCACCTGGGCAGCCTTCCTAGGACCTGGGTTTTTAGGCAGGAATTTGAAAACACCATTTGCAGTATAAACTGGTGTGTGTGGGACAGAGCAGCAATATTATCTGCCTGGGAGGCTGAGGAGGAGGCAGAACTGATGTGTTTAATGCTCTTTTTGGTCGTACCCAGGGGTTGTTTTGCGTCTCATCCAACAAACAATTAAAAATGCAGAGTGCCTCTGTGTCCCCAAACTGCTCCCTCCATTAAATGAACCATCACAACACCCCAGCACACACCTCCCACAACCACCTTCACATCCCTCTCTCCCACCACGATCCTCCTGCTTTAGCAAGAGCTCTCAAAGCCCATGGAAAGAGCGATGGCCGTGAGGAGCTTTCCCGTCACTCTCGTCGCTGCCCTGTCCCTAGAGAGCCGTGCCTGGGATGTGCAGAGGTGCCGGTCGTGCTGTTGAATTCCTCTCAGAACCCAACTGCGGCTCCGCAGCGATGGAGACAGTTATTTCCTCTGTGCAGGAGGTGCAGAGAAAAGGTCTGATTGAATCATTTTAGTTCCAGGAAAACATGACACAGTATCTGAGGGAGAAGGCGTGTTTTTGTAAATTACCATTAGCAGCATGTGTTCTATTTAAGTACTTAATCCCTTTCAATCCCTTCTTATTAACGATTAATTGTGCAACTAATCGCGCTATGATAGCAGCGTTGGAAGTGCAGTTAGTTGCGGCGTGTACAAGCAACCCCACCAGTATTAAACCAGATAAGAATTTGGTGCAGTGGTGAGAGGGGGGCACCTCAGCTCGGCTGATGCTCGGCTGTGTGAACGTAGGCCAAATCTCCCGTCTCTTTGGGTCTCAGGATTATAATCCTTTCTTATCTCGAGCGCTTCCTATGAAGCACGCAGCTTATCAGCTGGCGAGGCAGGAGAGGAGTAGAAGTGAGTACAACCAAGCGAGCGTTGAACAGCCCCGCTCGAGGTAGTCCCTTTTCATCTCGCTGTCTGAGCTTTGAGTCTCCTTGACCCTTTGTGGCCTGTTACCGAAAACCACATGGAAATATGTCTGTGGTTTGGTTTGGGGAGGGCGGGAGGGCTGTATTTGAAATTATTTCCAGGCGTGCTTCTGATGTCCTACAAACGGGCAGCGGACTGCAGGCCACGGGTCAACACGTGGGGCAGCCCAGCCCCTATCTCTTCCTGACAGTGTCCAAGGACTGGTGAGTCCAACCATGTGTTTTCCTGCCAGAGATCGCTCCCCCTCGCTCTCTTTCACTCTGTTTGTCTCATGCCGGGCTCTGTTATCTCCCCCAGTTTCCAAGGCTTGTGCAGAAACCCATCTAGCTGGTCAAGGACACCAGAGCTGTGTGGGGGGGGGGGACTCGACCAGTACGCAATGAGAGTCGTGAGAGTTTTTAAAGCGCAGCGGGGAGGTGGGTTGGGAGTGAAGAGACAAGTGGAAAAATGAGCTTTACAACAAAACAAACCAAAACCAGTTGAATTCTTTCTTTTAAAAACCCACCAGTCCTTCCTATTGACTGACACTGCAGCTTTTCAGGACACCGAGCGGCGAGCTGGGGCTTGGCTGGGCGAAACAGATGTTATTTACAGTTTAACAAGGAACAAGGTTTATCTAAACAGTGTGCGCTCACCGAGTCCCGAGATAGGCACGAGATGTTGCCCTCCACAGGGAAGTGAGCAGAGGTCTGCCGGCGCGGAGGCGTGCTTAATCTGTTTTTGCGTGTTTCACCTGGGATAGCTGTGTTTGTGATCCAGACGTGTCCATCTTTGGTTTAACATGGAGACGGCGCAGTCGTGGTGGTGCTCAGCTGCGGCGGGCTGAGGATATGAGGAGGTGTCCGCAGGCGGTGCTGCGGGGGGGGCTGAGGATGCCCTGCAAGCGTGTGCTGCTCTCTCAGGGATAGAGTTTTCCTGGAAGGCAGCGTCTCCCAGGGTTTGGGATCCTGGAGAGCTTGCACCATCACAGGGCCTGGGCTGGGCTCTTGGGAAATCCCACAGCCTCCTTGTAGCATTCCCAGTGTTGAAGGGAAATGGTGCAGAACACCTGACAGAAAGCTTCCTGAGCCGAGGAGGTGCAGCACGGGCATAGCAGGACAGCCTGATCTGCAAGGGCATCCCTGTCCTGGGCTGCCCAGGGTGAGGGAGGTGACACTGGGGGATGTCAGGATGAGGAGCAAAGGGGAGGGAGCATCTCTGCAGCTCAGACCAGCCTCCTGTCTTTCTACTCTCCCCAGGAAGCTGGTGGAGGAGCAAAGACAGTTACTGAGAAGGTTTGTGCCCTGTGGGCACATGTCCAAGCTGGTTGGCAACCCCCAGATCTCAGGAGCTGCCGTACATTGGGGGAGCCCCTCATTTAATGTTGATTGAGCTAGTCAGAGCCTAAGTGGAGCAGGACTATTTGAGGATCCACTTCATTTGCTTTCACTCGTTGTTCCCCGAGACGTTTGCTACTGTGAAAATCTCTTTCGGTGTTTGTTTCTGCATTATTCCTTCCCTGCATGCGGCCCAGACAATGTCTGGTTTTCGCTGTGTTGCCCAGCCCCTGGCTCTTTGCGAAGTGGAAATGCTTCGTGCAGAAATAAGGAGTGTAGTGTTATTGGCGGTGGTATCAGCACTGAGATCTGAGAAACCAGAGAAGGAATGGCAGGGGCACTTGGCTCCCTTCAGGTTATGGAGGAGAACTTGAAATGGGGAGAGGGGAGAGAGCACGGGGGACGGGAGAGCAGGTGAAATCCTTCTGTACAGGAGCAGCTGTAAGAGTTTGCAGCAGCAGGGCACCAGTCGTGCATCCCCTGCCCGAGGCAGGCAAAGCGCTGTCGGCTTTTGAGGTGGTGCCTGTGCACGGGCCAGGGGCAAGGGAGAACCATCCCTGGAGGCTGTTGATGCTGATGCAAGGGTGTCTCGAAGCCTGGCATCTAGGCAGCAACACGGAGCTCTTGCCAAGTTCGCTGCCTCGAAACAGTGCTCTTACCGCACTGGGATCCCCGGCAGCCACCTCTTGGCGCGGGAGGCTTTTTAAATCTTCTGCCTTCCTCTGGCCTTGACGGCAGCTTAGTAGAGCAGAAGTCCCTGATCACTAGCTGGAGTGAGAACTTAAGCAATCCCTTCTCTTCTCGGGAGGATGAGGTGTGGGCTCTGGCTCTGGGAAGCAAAGCCAAGCCAGAAAGGACACACGGATGCCCACCTGCACATCTCAGCCCCGTCTGGGGCTCTAAGCACCACTGCAGTAATCGTGATAGGGAAGGGTCCAGATAAAAGACATCGCAGCATTACTCTTCCCATTATGGGGGAGATGGGGTTGCCAAAAGTAATTACAGTTTGTGCTGTGCTTTGAAATCCTCTGATTCCTCAAGCGCTGGCTCGTCATGCTCCCTACCCGTGTGGCTGCATTTCCCTCACATCTGAGGGAGAAACACATGCACACACGTGTGCAAAGCCCTCCAAGGATGGGTGCACAACTGGTTGAAGATTAAATACCAGATTAGTGCAATCCTTGGCAGGGAAGTAGACTTGCAGTGTTTGCTCACTACCTTACTACCATGTGACTATTCCAGAGCTTTAAATAAAACAGATTTGAAACCCTGCTGCAAAGAGTTTTATGTGCCTAATGCCAAACAGTGGTACCGCTGCTCCAGAGCACAGTCCTGGGGAGAAACCCAGTCCGTAGCTGGTACAGTAAACTCTGCTGGAGTGGGGAGAAGTAGGTCAGGAACACCGTCCCCTTTCATTTCTTTGCCTGTTCCTGCAGAAAGATCTGTCTGAAGGTGGCAGGGAGCTGGTTTACTAGTAGTGTCAGCTCCAACGAGCTGCTGGGTCTGAGCTGGGAGCTTGCTGGGGGAGGAAGGAGCGTTAATCCCGTATGAAGCTCTTTGTACAGTTTCTCCAGCTTCTCCTCCCATTGCCAGGGCTGGGTGGAATAGGAATCCAGGTCTCTACGGATTGTAGAGCGTAACTGGCAGAGCTCTCGGCGCTTCTCTAAGTGCTGTTTGTCAGGGTAGAGCAAGGCAAGCTGGACTCCATGCATTTCTAGTCTCCTAGAAAATGTCTGGCGAAGAGCTGAGCTCTTAATTGCCTTGAATGCTTGTGGTGGTGCTGCTTCTTCTAAATGTTGTGCTTCTATTTATATTGAAACCATTTTCTGTTTTTCCGGGAAATTCAGTCCTGCCAAGGTCCTTTGATACCAGAGTCCCTCTGGTAAGACTTTTCACGAGGATCTGGCTTTCGTTCCGTCACTTCACCCTTTTGTCGTGGGCTGGTTGCTGACCCCCTCCTTCTCTTTGCACCAGAGGTAGCTGCATTTCACAAATTCCACGCGACTGTCAGGTGTACAGGATGTAATTTCTGTTTCTTTAAATACCCTCCCTAGGAATGCTTTTGGAAGGGGGACCGGGGCGACAGGACTGTGTCATGCCTCTGCTCAGCTGTCCCTGTGGAGCTGGGGCAGCGCGATGGCAGCTGAGCTGCGCTCACACCCCTGGGCAGCAGGTCAAAGCAGACTCCTGGGTCTGCCTTGCATTGCGGCTGAAGAAATGAATTCCCCCCAGTCCTCATTTTGCACTGATACCTCCCCTTCAGCCTTGTTCCCATGTGCCAGAAAGAGAGGCCTTGGGTGGAAGATGAAATCACGGGTGACAGGAGGAAAATTCTGGTGTTTTCAGTTAAAGAGAGAGGGAAACCACCTCTCCTGGCTCCTCCTGCCCACTGCAGGGAAAGTGAATAAATGAATCCTGTCTTTCCATGAGCTCTTACCTGCGTGGCATCACAGACGAGCTCGCAGCTCCGGGAGCTCTGTGTGGGCTGGGGAAAGAACGAAAGCTCTAATTAAAAAAAAAAAAAAAAAAAAAAAAAAAAAAGGAAAAAAGGAGGAAGGAAAATAGCAATTAAGAAGGCAGCAGGCCCTACCTACCCTGTGCTGTGTGAGCAGCGTTGCACAGCTTCACCCGGCGGGTCGGAGCTGCAGGTGTGCTGGGGGAGAGGCTCAGGGGCACTTGGTCCCTCCTGCACCCGAGATCTTCTCCCGTAACGTGGATCCTCCTTCCCATCCAGCGATAAAGGACGGGCAGGTGCTGGCAGCCTCAGCCACAGGTTAAACACTCCTGGGAGAGAAAATAAGAGGCTTTGTGTTACTGAGAATGACTTTCTTTGGCAGCTGGAAGCTGGCACCCTCTCCGCTGTCTCTCCCAGCCACCTGGGAGCGCCGGCTGCCAGCTGCGGGGACGACAGTGCTTGGGTTGTCTTTCTGGAGTGTCTTTCATTCAGCAGGATCCATGAACGCTTTCTTGGTCGTGCTTGTGTATTCAGGAGCCTCTGTCGCTTTTGGGGCGTGACATGACAGCCAGGTAATGGGGAGGTGATGCTGGGAGAAGACATCAGGTCTCCAGGGGGCTGGTGAAGAGCAGGCAGGCTTCACAGCGAGGTCCCTGCGGTGTAGGAGGAAGAGCCAATCTGCCTCGATGCAGCTTGGATTGTGTTAGTTAATTGTCAGTCAGTAATCGTTTGGGTATCGTAAAAGGCAAAGACCAGACTGGCCTTTACTGGTAATGTTCCTCTTCAATAACTGTGTTGATATTGCAGTAGCTACTCACTGTGCTGGGAGCTTGGTGTACACACAGTGTGATGCTTGTTGTGAGGGACGTGCCCGCTTTGTAATGAAAGGATGAAAGGAGAAAGTGAGTCATGGAAAAGGGTAGGGAACCGCTAAATATCATGTGGCCGATCAGCAGCACCTCCAGGAGCACATCTGAGCTGTAAAGTGCCGCTGCCCCGGCCACCCCAGCGCGGCCCTTTGCTCCCAAGCGTCACGTTACAGCCCAGGTCTCCTGGGTCGTGGTCCGGCACCGCCGTGCGAGCGAGACAGCGGTGCCGTCACGGTGAGCGCTGCCGGTGGGACACACGCCCTGAACTCCCCAGCGACCGTAGATTAGGTCCTAATAACTTATATCGCTGCCATGGCAAAATCGAGTATCGAAGGGAGCGTCTGTCTCGGAGCCGAACGCTGTTGTGTTGAGCTTTGCGGGGAAACTCGTGCGCTTGTGCTGAGACTCGTGTCCCCCTGCCTGCCCTTCTGGTGCAAACCAGCAGTGATGGATGGGCTGGAGGAGGGGATCTGCTCATCTACAGGTCCAGACCGCTCATCCCCCGAAGACGATGGACGTACCAAGGGCACACTGACACGACCACCTTCAGGGCAGCTCAGCACAATGTGAGCGCTGAGCTCCCACCCGTGACTGGGATGTCTGTGGTGGACAAACTGGCTATTGGCAGCCTATTGTTGTTCCAGCCCAACACTGGACGCTTCTCTCAGGTTAGCATTGGCTGAGGAATAAGTGCCCAGTGTTTTGAGGCTGCTGGAATAATGGCCGTCATTTCAATGCCTTCCTCGGAGCTGCCCTGATCTCACCAAGAGCCGGGAAGGGAAGAGCCAAGTGAGAACTGCTGACTGCACCGCACAGGGCTGTGGACACAGAGAAAAGGCAAAATATACAAAGGCAGAACAAACCTCCTTTGTGTGCTCTTGTTACTGGGCTCATTGTCAGGGCTGGGACAAAGGAGAGTGGAAATGTGCATCTTGCAAAACAGCTTTCCTTCCCACTCTCACCCGTGCACCAAGTACAGGTTATAAAGTCTCCCAAGGCTGGGCTTGCAGGGAGTTTTCCATAGTGTCCAGGCTATCTTCACGTCTGTCTGAGTGTCAGAGATCTGTACGTGCTCCATGTGGCCTGCGTCGTTGTCTCTTATCAACAACTTACCGAGGAATAATTGCGATGCTGCAAATGAGGGCTAGAGACCCCGCTGCGCTGGGCGCTGCACGCCCCACAAACCAGGCTTCTGCCGGCAGGGGTGGCACATCCGAGGAAAATGCAAACAAGCTGGAAGGGAGGAAGGATGCGTTGTCATCCTTGATTTATAGCTGGGGAAACGGAGGCATGCCGAGAGGGCCAGAGGCGGAGTGGAAGCCAGTCTTGAGCATTTGCTGCGGGATCTTTTTTCCTCCCAAACCTCCTCCGAACTGCAGGCGTGAGAAGGGAGGACAGTGATCTCCTGGCGGCCATAATCACATTCCTGGTGCTGCATTTGTTGTGATCATGGAAGCCAGTAGTACGGGAGAAGGAAAAAAAGATTGTAATGTGAGGATGGACTGACTCCCTGGGACCCCGGGTTCCCTTTTCAATCATGCCCAGCGCAGTCGCTGCCCTGGGATGATGGTCTTGCTGTTTGCTACGGGGCTCCTGTAGATTAATAGGAATTGATTGCACTCCCTTCCCCGCAGGATCTCGACTCCTGGCGGGGGCTTTGCTCCCTGTGTAGGAGGGAAACGTCAGGCCCCCTGAATGGCAGAGCTGAGCGGCGGGAGGCAAATGCGGAGGGAGGAGAGCCGGCCTTGCGCTCTCCCCTCGTCGCTCACCTTTTGAGGAGACTGATTGTGCAAAACCGCTCTGTCTGATGGGCAGGCTCCACTGCCCGACGCAGAAGCTGAGCAGCGCGTGTCCCCGGCTCTGCAGGGTCGTGCCGGTCCTCGCTGCAGCTCAGAGCAGCCTCTGCCCATCTGAGCTGATCTACCCGGGCACTCGGGACTGTGCTTTGCAGCATCTGTCACGGCGAGGGAGCGTGCTGGGAGCTTGTTACCCCGGGGAGGATTTCATGCCGACAGCTGAGCAGCTGGGGAGACGTTCATTTGGTGGTCAGGGGCTGATATCCTTCCCTGCCCCTCCGACTTTGCCCCAGTAGGATTCCCAGCTGCTGCAGAAAATTCAGCATCCCCCCTGGTGTATGTTAGAGTCATTCCCAGTGGGCTGTGGTTTCCCCCTGACTCCCCAGAACAGCCCCAAATCTCTCCCCGTCCCCCCTCTGTACACTTCCCGAGGGCCCAGCTCTGGCCCTGCCAAGGAAATTCAGAGCGGAGGAGGAATTCAGCTTGTGCTGAGCTCCTGTTTGCACAGGAATGCGCGCCATGGAGGGGCCAAAATCTCTCCCATCGCTTGCGCACAGCGGTCTTGGCAGCTCGTGCTACTTTCCTCTGCCCCTCCTCTGTGCTGGAGCTTGGGAGGGAGCACCTCAGCTGGCCACCCGAGAGACCTGCTGCTGGCCGGTGGAGAGGGCTGCTTGGCTCATGGGCGAGGCTGGTGAGCTTTTGTCGGGGCTGACTTTTGTCTCCACGCCTTGCGCTGTGAGGAGGGGCACGTATGCAACCGGTGCCTCGGTTCGTGGTTTGTTTAGCCCCGTAGCCGCACGCAGCGTCGTCGCACGATAGCTGTGTTTGCAGAGCAAATAAGGCTCTACGAGCAGAATTCACCGTTTCTCTGGTACTTGCAGGAGTGAATCAATGCTACCTAATAGCTAGAAGCATGAGCCGTAACTGCTGAATAGGCCTGTTCATTTTGCCTCGTAAACACAACTGTTAATCTCTCTAGGGATAAAAAAAAAAAAAAAAAAAAAAAGCATACTGTTGCCTCCAAGCCTTCCACCCTTTCAGCTGGGAAATGGGGGCAGGAGTCTCTTAAAATGGTAAGAAAAAAATTGAGCCACTTATCATTTGTGAAAAGCAATAAAGTGGTTATTGCTCGAAAGCCTTGCTTCTGAGCCCCTGCGTGTGCTGAAGGAGAGAGGAGACAGTTTCGTACGCTGATGATGGCTTGTCTGTGCCTAAAATACCTGCCTTTCGAATTCCACAGCAGAGAGCCAGTGGGTTTTGCTGTACAAATGCAAGAGAGATTCATGTGGATAGTCACAGCCTGAATGCCTATAGGAATACTTCACTTTAAGATAGTGAGCTGGTGCAAGGAATACAGCTTTGAATGCGGTGTTTAAAGAGTCGTTAACATCTTGTCTTGATCATGTGATGAGCTTCCCTGACGGGATTCAGCTTTGGGCTCTTTGAAGTGTTTTAGCCAAGTATTTACTATCTGACTATATTACAGTAAATGCAGATCATTCACACTGCTGGCTTTAGTCCCCGTTCCTTGGCCAAATTCCAACTTGAGTGATTTCATTTTTGCCTGTGGATGCCTGAATTCCTCATTGCCGTTTTAGACTGCTTCTTCCCATCGTGTCCTACCATGCAACGTCATGTTTCTGCACATCGTTAATCAGCCGGCTTCTTCCATCACAGAGACGACTGCGGTTCAGGGGTTGCTGTAATTCCCTTCGAGATCCTTCAGGCTGTAAAACAAGTGATGTCATTGCTTTGCTTAGCAAGTGGCACCTTCTCTCAGAAAGTCAATAAATGCCCGACTTCCTTTAGCACACTCCTGCGAAACGTGATGGAAAACAGGAGGCGGTCACTGGCAATTCTTCCTCTGAAATCCATGCTGGGGGAGAGGGCTGGGCTGCCCAGTTCAACTGGACAAAGGGACGCCTTCTCTCAGACGAAATGCAGCCGGAGGGTGGACGAAGCCCCTCGCACCCCGGGGTGCTGCCCAGGGCACTGTGCTGGGAGGGGTGCCCGCGGGCGACCCCGCACTACCTGCCCCATGCGACGTGCTGCAGCCTTCTAGCCTGCAGGCTGCGGGATGCCGTGCTTATGGGAGGGGAGCAAATCCCAGCTGTAGGGCATCTGGATCCAAATGGCCACTCGGGACAGGACAAATTCCTCCCCAGGAGGAGTGGAGGGCTGAGGACAAGAACAATCCCATAAATTCCAGCTGACAAACCCTTTAATGTGAACTCCATCAGCAGATGCCAAGTAGGGCCAGGTCTAGCTAGAAAAAAAACAGCCACAATTGCACAGAGCCATAAAGATAACGAGTACGGGGCAGGCTGGTGCATAGCAGGAGAGGTAGCTAGCGATGTCGGTGCTATTTTTACCCCCTCCCCGCTTCCTCTCCGAGGAGGGTTATATTTAGCAGCCTGTAGCTGCTGGCACTCCCGTAGGTGGCAAGTGGGGGGGAAGGATTCGGACTGCAATTTGTGGAGCACAGGTTTTTGTCAGTGTGGAGCTGTTTTGCCTTCTAAACCAGGGTGAGGGGAGGGTGAGTGGACTGGGAGGGGGATGGAAAGACCCCTTCCCCTCATCCCTCCTCATTCACCTGAAGTGTCTTTTACGTTCCCTGTATCTTTCCTGGTCCTGGAGTCAAGGGCCCTTCGGGAGGTCACGGATCGGCTTGGTGGGGGACGGTCAGAGCAGTTGCCCAGCAGCTCATGCCGAGCACCTTCCCGTGGCCTTCTGGTCCTGCGCTGTGGCTTGCTGCCTGGACCATCCCCTGCCACTCCCTGCCAGGGAGGGACTTTGTCCCCAGCGTGGCAGGGTGACTCCTATCCTTCGGGCACGGCAGGCATGGGGGGCTGCAGCAGCCCCCAGCGCTCCATCCCAGTCCCTCCCAGTCCCACGCAGGGTGCCCTTTCTATAATAGGCAGGAAAGGGGGTGGTGCCCCGTGTTGGGATCTGTCCTCCTCGGTCCTGCAAGCGTGTTAACCACGGTTCGGATACGCTGCTTTCTTCCACTGTTAGGGGTGCACAGCATCGCTGAATCTCTCGTGAAACGCAGCGCCTTCCTCTCCAAGCTGGGATTTGAGCGTCTTGGGGGACTGGCGAGGGGCAATCTCAGGCACCTCTTTCTGTCTTCCCTGCCGGTTCCTGGTGAAAGCAGCCTGGTATCTTCAGGCGAATTTGGAGTCAGGTAACTGCAGCCCTTGCTGCTGCGAGCGCGTCCGTGCACTTGCTGTGTTACAGACATGTGCAAGGGTCGCTCGGGATGCTACTGGAGTGCAGTTCATTAGTGTCACCTTCACCAGAGGTGTGAGGAAAGTGGCTTACGCTCTCGTCTGAAAGAATAATCACTGGGGCTTATCTCAACATTAATGTGGGAAGATTGTCTTTTGTTTGAGCCTCTGATGGACCCGCTGGGTGCCTCACAGATTTCCCCTGAGCTTCTGTTTCCCGTTTGGGAGTGGAGCAGTGCCTAGCCCAGGAGCCTGCCTGGCTTTCACTCGTGCCGCTTTAGCAGCGTCAGCGTGCCCAGCAGGAGCGAAACACTTCAGGTGGGTTTAGTGCCTTGGGTGTGCTACCGAAATAGCGGACCAGTAACTCTCTAAAACCAGTCTGTGGGTATCAGAAAGCAAGGCAGTCTTCATTGCAGCGCTGGGCGCACGCGCGAATCGTTTCGCAAAGGTGAGCGCGCTTTGGGTCGCGTGCTTACAGCCTTTGTAGACCTTCCTCGTTATACATTCAGCATCTTTCCCCGAAAAGGCGGTGCTATTCTAATGATTTTCCAGAAATGTTTTACATAGGTTCCTTCCCGCTTGCGCGTGCTCTATCAAGCAGAACTAAATGGGTCAGTGGTCTTTCGAGGGTCTTTAGTGGTTGTCCGTAGTCTTCCTCACGGTGTCCTCTAGTTGAATCCTCCTCGAGCACAAGCCAGGCCCCCTTTTCTGATGCAACCTCGTGTAACAATCAGTTGTGTAGATGTTTGCTAGGCATCTCCTTGACATCTGGCCTGGGTAGATAGCTTCGTCTTCTTGATGTCTCCTTAATGTCTCCTTGATATCTGGAGCTTTGTCTCCTTGATGTCTATCTGGTATGTATAGCTTTGAGGGAGCTCCTGCTGTTCCTGGGTTCCTGCATTTTCTGTGCATTTCTCTTTCATCAGCAAACGGGCTAGGCAGAGTTTCATGACCCAAAATTTCACCTAGTTTCACAACCCCTAATTCAAATGTTAGCAAACCCCAAATTCATAGAAAAGTAGAAAATTTCATTCCATCAGGTGCCTGCAACACTGGCGGCGTTTCCACGCACCAGCAGCGCCTCCGTTAAAACTTGCTTAGCTTGCAAGGTAGGGAGCCAGATCAGAGCCATGGGCTGGCAAAGTGGTCTCCAAAGCGAGCGTCAAGCTTTGCCTTCTCTTCAGAAGGAGCAGCACTGCTTGGAGACTTTTTCTTGGCCGTGAGGAAATGCACCAGCGTGGAGACTCTGTTAATGCAGCGTTCACTAGTGCCAGCATCTCTGTTGTCAAAGCATGTTTCTGTAGTGCCGAGAAAACATTTAAATGTCTGAAGCCTGAAGTGGATGATGTCTAGCATCCTCCTGTCTCGCTTTGCAACTCAAAGCAGCCTCCAGCCTCCCTTCCCACACCCAAGCAAATGCCCCAGCCTTGATTCCAGGTGCACAGGCATTGCCTGCCTTGTCTTTAGGGTGGGAGATGAGCGGGGATGGTTGAGGGGTGCGAGTCCCCAGGATTCAGGTGAATCCCAGGGATTTTCAGGGGATTGCACCCACAGCAGGGTGCCCTGCCTAGAGTGGCTGACACGCAAAGGGAGTGTTTATATTGCTGACGGATAATCTTTTAAGCTTTCAGATGCAGGCCTGTCAACCCAAGTGTTCCCGTTGCCCTGGCGACGCGATGCATGAGCTCCCGGATGCTGTGTCTGATCGCATCAGTCTGGAATGTGATCACCGTTTGTTTGTTTGGGCTGATGATAAGCCCCGGAGGGGGCTGGGAGGGAAGGGGGCTGCTCAGCTGTAGCAGGGACACCCCGGAGTAGGGGGGACCGACCTGCTCCAGGGGTGCGGGAGAAGTCGGGGGATGCGTGTGTCGGTGCAGGAACGACCCCTCTGCGTAGCTTTTGATGCCTGTTGGGTACCAAGGGGTGATTTTCCCCTTCAGGTCCCTCCTTGGGTCGGTGGGTGAGAGCAGCGTGAAAGTGCTGTTAGTGGCAAATCCCCCGGCAGCCAGGTTAGAGGGTTGAGACCATAAAGGCTGGTGGAGGAGCAGCCCAATGCTCGTCGGATTGCGAAGGGGAGAGGGACAGACCCAAACCTCCCCAGGCCTGGGACTGGAAAGGGCAGAGCTGGGGCTGGCTGGGGCTGAGACGCGGGTGCCTGCAGGTCCAGGGGGCAGGGAGCTTTGGCTGTTTGCTGGGTCTGTGCTTGGCAGGAGGAACAACACCCGAGTGCAGCGGGGCTGGTGCTGAAGACCAAACCATGCGCAGGCAGCTCTGGTAGCCCGGTCCCTCCCGCGCTGCTGAGCTACAGACAGGCCTGGCCAGAGCCAAAGTAGGAAAAGCAAAGCGGCGTGTGGCTCCGGGACGCCCAGAGCGAGCTCCCTCAGCCTGCTCGTGTGGCTGCTCAGACTCAGCACGCTTCGCCATGTGCCCCTTGAGGGTTTTCTTCGTTTAAGGGGTTTATTGCTTTAATCAGATCCCTGGCTAAGGCGATTCTGATGCCTGCTCAGGATGAGTCATCCAAGAGCTTAGGAGCAAGCTGTGATCTTGAAGCATCTCCCCTTGTTGTGGCTCTCAGGGATCCCCCCCGGCCGGTACTGGCTCTGCTCAGCACTTTGCTGCTGGCTCAGGAAGACTTTCTTGCAAGGGCAAAGCAGAGACCAAACTTCCAGGGGAGAGGTTCCTCCTTGTACAGGGAGGAGAGTGGTATTGAATCTTTTCCATCACTGTTTACTCTTTTTCACTTTCCTTCTATTTCTACCCTGCTTTTCCCTGTTCCAGGCATTCCTGGAGTTTCCAAGGATGCTGTAAGGTGCAGCCTGTATTGGTACTCGTGATGCAGTGTGCACAGCCCTGCTCTGGGCTCCTCTCTCATAACTAGCTCAGAAAAAGCCCCCCCCTGCATCTCTGCACCACAGTCAGCTCTTCCAGACATGAGGAACCTGATTCCCCTGGTGACACGTGGCTCATCTTTTGCTCTGACACAGCAGCGGTGCCTCAGAGAAGAGGATGTCCCCAAGGACCCCTGGAGATCCCCAGCAGGGGAAATTTGGGTCAGGGTGCTGCCAGCCTCAAAGAGCAGGAGCTGTGGGGCTGGGGGGCTGTCCCGTGCATCGTCCAGCCCTCTCAGCCTGCTCTCTCCCCTTCCCCGCAGGGCTCTGCCATCCCTCGCAGCACAAGGTAAAATGAACAAGATGAAAAACTTCAAGCGGAGGTTTTCGCTCTCGGTTCCTCGGACGGAGACCATCGAGGAGTCGCTGACAGAGTTCACGGAGCAGTTCAACCAGCTCAACAACCGAAAGAATGAAGGTAAGGAGCCCCCGGGCCCCTACCGTGGTGCTGGGGCTGGTCGGGAGCATCTGGGGTCAGCACTGCCAACAAGCATCTCCACTCCAGCCCCCCCAACCCCCCCGGCCTTTCTCTGGGTGTGTTGAGTTGTGGAAAGTTACTGCCCCTTTGTCTGAGGTGCTTTCCCCGTCTATCCAGCAGGATTATTAACACCTTGTCATTAAGTCTGATTTGAAGAGAGATTTATAATTGCATGAGGAAAGGCTTATAGGAGGGAAAGGTATTTGCACAAAACAGAGAGGAATGACACATCCGTGGTTGCGGTAGAGAGTGGGAAAGCGTGGGATCTCCTTCTGCCTGCCCAAAAGTGGCAGTGGTGTTCGAGCCCTCTCCAGGGCCACAGGCTGCCACTTGCACCAAGCCAAAGGGGCTGCTCTTTCTGTTCGGGGCAGCACCTGGGGGCTCGCCGAACCATCCTGGACCCACAACCTTCTCCGGGGGTGCAGTTTTCAAGGTCCCAGGGAGCAGGGAGGTTTAGGGTTAACACCGCCGTGAGCAGAACGGGGCACATCCCTTCTGCAAACAGAGCAGCCGGCTGACTGCAGGCTGGGGCAGGCTCTGCTGTCTCTGGCTCTGGGCATATCAAGGGAGAGGCAATGCTCAAGGCATAAACGGGGAGCAGATCACGCCAAGGCGGCCGTGCATGGACAAGCAGGCAGAGCTGCTGACAGGCAGGCCTTTGGAAACCTGATAAAGTTAGACTTGATTCATCCAGGGGTAAATTCGCTGCTGCGGGTGCAAGGCTGAAGCGCTCCTGGCCATCACGTCATGCGTTTGCTGCTGCCTCCTACCAAAACAACTCTCTTCGCCACAGGCCAGCCCGTTCCTGTGTCGGTGCCCTCGGCTCCGCTCAGGTCACGTTCCAGCTCTTTTTTTCCCCTCGCCCTGCAGCCACAATTGCTAGAAACTTTTGCTGCAAGCAGGGGCTGAGGCCGTGATGTAATTGCCTGGCACTCGCCTCTGCCCCAGCAGGGAGGGATCGTCTCTCTGCCAGCTAACCTGCTTGAAAGAAGAGATGCAGTAACCTAATTTAGAGCTGGCTTTCCTCACTCCTGCAGCTCCTCTCGCTCTTCTTATTCCTCCAGACACCCAGGCTGCCCTGAACAGCATCCCTTCACGGCCTCCTTCCCTGCTCCCCCCCTGCACACACCTCCCCTCGCACCCTAGCAAGCAGCGAGGGCTATAATTAGACTTGAGCCCTTAATTAGATGTGCAGAAGCTGTGGGGATAAAATGGTGCAAGGCTAAGAAAGTCCTGGGCACTGACAGCTGCTCCTGCTGTTGCCTTCCTTGGGGGACCTCTGCTCTGGGATGTCTGAGCCTGGGCTCGTTATCTCCGCTGTGCAAACCAAGGCTTTGTCGGAGAAGCGATTTCCCTGTTCTTCTGCTTTAATGAAGCATCAGTCACGGTTCCTCCTTTGCCCTTGAATGGCAAACCAGTGCACAGAGCATTTGCCTGTCCTTCCCACCCCAGCTTTTGGTCTCGCTCCTGAGGTAGCCAGGAAAGAATAAGAACAAAGTCAGAGCAGACTGAGCCTGGGCTCAGGACCAAGGATGTTCCTGACCCCGTGCGTAGAGGCTGGACCAGTGGCGACATGGTATGATCAGGAGGTCCTCCTGCCTGGACCCAGGAATGCATCAGGGGCTCAGGGCCTGCCAGCACCACCCCGTGGGGTTCGGCTCCCCACATGTTGCCCCAGTGGCAGCCCCACCAGCCCGTACATCCCTCCCCGTGTGTATGCCGCCCGTCCTGGCTCCTGGCCCCCTGCCACAGCTTTCCCTCCCCGGTGCCCCCTGCTCCCCGGCGCACGGTTCCCAGTTCGCGCCTGAGCCCTCTCCCACAGGCAAAAACGCGCTGCCCCCACCATACCCACCACCCCGAGCCTGCTCCCTCCTGCCCGAGATCTCTTGATTAAGTTTCTCTTGGGGATTGTAAACAGCCCCGAGAAGTCACCTCCACGGTGCCCTTAATCTCCAGCTCCCGCAGGCGGCTGCGGCTGTTGTTTATGAAGAGCCCTGACAACCACATTTGTCTGAGGCATCTCTTGGGCCGTTTAATAAACCCCTCCTGGCTGGGAGCTCTTTGCCCACAGCTCTGTGCCAGGAGGACTTGGCAGGGGCTCAGCAGGGGGAAGGTGGTGGCATCAGCGCAGAGGGGCAGGAGCCTCAGCACCCTGGGGTGAGGAGGCGTTCGGGGATGGGGCAGGAGTGTGATGCTTCAGACGTGTAGGGGGACAGGATCGTTTTGGTGGTGCTGGAAGGGATGAGAAGGGGGTTTATGTGCAAGTTGCTCTTTTGCAGGGTTTGGGGGGGGGGGTTTGGACCTCGTGGGAGCTGCCTGGTCTGGAGAGGGCTCTGACTTTAGGGAAGCAGCAGCTCTCTGGTCTCCTCCGTTTTACAGATGCAGAAATCAAGGCACAAAGAGGCAAAATGGCTTTGCTACGGTTGTGCAGAAAGCTGGCAGCAGAGCTGAGACTAGAGCCATGGCAGCCACTCTTGTGCTGCTTCCCCACGAAAGAGGGAAAAGCTTTGCTTCAGGTTTCACCGCCCTTGCTGGGGATCTCTGATCGCGCCCCTGGGGCTGTCTCTGCCACAGGCAGGCTGGTCTGCAGTGATCTTTTCTCTCCTGGTGAGCAGCTGACCCGTGACAGTTCAGGCATCTGTGATCACTGGCTCCAGAAAAGGGTGCTAATCATAGCAGGGATCAGCACATCATTTCTCCTTTCATCACCTCACACAGCTCCTCAGGGAATTGCTTGCAGTTTCTATTTTCCCCCCCAGCATCAGAAATCACAGGTTATCAGCATTCACAGGTCATGGCAGTCTGCAAATCCTACACTTCGGTGGCTGTGAGTGCCTCTGCCTGTCCTTGGGCAAGGAGGGTGATGCAGAGGCCAGAAGACCTTCTCATGAGGCGCTCCAAGAGCATCTACAGAGCTGCTCTGACTCTGGAAACAGGACAAGGCAAAGCCTTCTTATGGGTACAAACCTGCCCTGTCTGTCGATGGTGCGGTGGGAAATCCCTGGCTCTGTCCTCTCCATCCCGTAATTCTCATGACCTCACCCACAGAGGCTGATAAAACGAGGCCTGAGAGAAGCAGAGCTGGCAAATGGAAAAGCAAACAGCTTTCCAGCCTGGACACATCCCGTCACAGGCAATGTCACCTTGGCGGAGTCTGGCAATGCAGAGAGGGAAAGGGGGTGCCTGTGCTCAGAGCCTAATTTATTTGCAGCCTGCCTCGGGGCGTTCAATGCCCCTCCACCCTGCCATGCATCCCTCCCCTGGGCAGCACAGCCTTTCCTGGGCCGTGGCGGCTGCTCAGGTGCAGAGGCAGAGGTGGAAGAAAGCCCCTGGGTTAAGCAGAGCCCAGGCTGGGCTCTGTGCGATTCCTGATGTCCTCAACAAAGCCCAGCACCGTCTCCACATCCTTGGAGATGATGAACCTTCTCCACGGCTGCTCCAGCCTCACATTAAGGCTGAAGGCAGGGAGGGTCCTTCCTTTCCTCCTGGGCTTCCCCAGCCACACGTTCCTCTCCATACTCCAGATTTGCGGAGTTACCAGGTCTTGGTGTCTCCCGTTTGATAAGAGCTGGTGGCGTTCAGCCACAGCTGACACCTATGCCAAGGCTTTGCCCCAAAACAGCTACGACGTCGTCTGTCCTCCAGGGCCAAATAAGGTCTCAGCATTCAGGCTGCAAAGCTTGTGTAACTCCCAGTTTGCAACGGCATAAATCAGATCTGGCCTTTGGAGTGCGAGGCTACAGAGAAGTGATGGTGAGGGGGAGGAAGGAGGATGAATAATCCAAGGTCTGAGTGCAGCCCTGCCTCTGTGAGTGTAACAGAGCTTTGAGAGGAGACTTCACACTTAGCAAAGTAATTAAAAGTTATAAGTCAGGCAAGCAGTGAAGGGTTCTGGCCCCTTTCCTCGGGAGATCAAAGCTTGTTTTGGCAGAGGCAGTGTTTAAATATATTTATAAAAAAAGGCGGGAGGCTCGTCAAAGGCAGCCGCTGTGTCTGCGGTCTCACTTTAATTTGCTTTGATATCCCATGCAGCCTCATTATTTGCAGAGTGTCAGGGCTCACCATAATCCACATGAAATGCCGAGCAGAATCGAACAGGCCCTCACGTTTACATGCCCACAGCTTCACGTCTCCTCCCGCAAGCACCCAGCAAGGTTCCCCGAGCCCAGGGGCAACCCCAGCCCTGCGAGAGCATCTCTGCGGGACGGGGGATCTCTGGGTGCTGTGGGCACCTCACGACGACACAGGATGGACTGAGCTGGCACATCCCACCTGCCCTCTCTGGCCCCAGGGCAGCCAAACCACCTTTCCCCTCATCTCTGCAAGCCTTCGGTGTATTTTCACGTGCCTTTCCCATCCTGTGGTAGTTCACATCTTCTGCGTATCCCGTTCCCCTTTGCTAGTATCTGCAGGTTGTCATTTTACCTCTGGCTTTCCATCTGGTGCTCTTGTAGGTGAGGAAGGATTGGCACAGATCTGCCTGGTGGGTTGCTGGTTCAGAGAGACAATGCTGCTGGTTTGCACCCTTCAGGGCAGGCTGCATCTTTTACCAAGACTTTGGGCTCGTTTACGTGTGGGAACCAGCACAAATTCACCCAAACTATCAATTAAAGAGGATTAGTTGGACTCCATTCAGTCAGATTTTAAATGGACTTTGGGGTTTTTATTCAGGTAATTTGCTGAGGAAGTAAGTTAAAAATATTTTATCCAGTTTAATTGATCCACGTTAACTTCATACCTGTGGTTAATTCAGGGTACGCTCCCTAACTGTTCCTGCACAGACAGATGGCCAGAAAGGGACAGAGACCAGAGTCCCGCAGCCGTCCTGGGAGAAGGGGTGACTCTGTGCCTTGTTCTTCCCTGTCTGCCCAAAACCTCGTGGCCCTGTTTTAGATGCTCCCAAGCCCGGTGGTGTGGGCTGAACCCGTCCCTTAGGCGCAGGCTGTCTGTCGAGGACACGCTGTGTCCCTTAACTCACAGGTCCCCCGGTCCCCCAGTGACCATGGCACGAAACCGCATCTTTTCCCAGGTCACTTGCCTGCCACCTCTCATCCTTCAGATGAGCAAACTGCAGCCAGGTCCCAGCCCTGCTCGGCACCCCGTGAAAGCCAGCCCTCCCTCTCTACTCTTCAGCAATGAGATCATCGCTGGCTGCCCGAGCGCGTTGGGCTCGGTGCGCTGAAATCGGCGTTAGGCATGGCAGGGATTGTCTCTGCGCAGCTCAGGGAGAGGGCTTGGCGAGGAGCAGGGCTCAGCAGCTCAGCCTGGGACATCGCAGGTCCTCCCTGCGGAGTTTCCCTGCTGCAGTGTTCCTCCTTGCTCTAGGGGAATGACTGGCTGCATGGAGGATGCTTTGTGGCACCCTGGAGGCTTTGCTAACACGGAGCGTAGCTGCAACGTTTAGAAGCGAAGGGAGAGAACTGTGTGGCCACTGGGAAGGGGATGAAACGGTCCTCCCTGCTTGGCCCCACACCTTTTCGGAGGGAGATGCATCCCTCCCTTGGGAAGGTGGTTCTCCTCCCTCCCAGCACACCCAGTTAGCCCTGCCTCCTCCCTCCCAACACACCCAGTTAGCGCTGCCTCCCTCTGAACAGCCCCTTGGGAACAGCATCCATGTGAACTGGGGGAGTCCGCTTTGCTGGGGTCCAGGCGACCTGCATTGACCTGGTCCGTGTTTTGCTGTGCTGCTGTCTGGGTCTATGTGTGACAGAATATTCCTGCCAACCCGCTGCTAATTACAGAGTGAGGAGGTTTAAGTGCAAGTCTCAAAGTGGAGACCAGAGGGAGCTCAATAGCTTATTTTGTTCTGATGCCTTGCTCCTTTCAGGGTTTCTTGGGCTCAGTGAGGCTTCACACCTGGAGTCCCAAGAGGAGAGTTATATTTCTGAGCTGCTTTGGTTTTCGAGAGGGCTTTTGTGCTTCTCGGGACTGTGTGTCTGGCTAAGTGCAGCAGGTTGGGGCAGGAAAGCCTGGAGTGTTTTGTTTTGCAATAAGTGACCCTGCAGCCTTTAATCCCAAACACCTTCTGAGAAACAGTCACATCCTTGGAGGAAAGTACCCTGCTGTCGGTTAGTTTTGATGGTTCCTGAGGCAGATTAGGTACATGGGCTTGTAAGCAAACCAGAGGCAGGGCTCTCTGTTCTGCTTCTGTACAGACCTAGCCCAGAGGGATCCAGAGCCACGGTCAGGCACTTAGGTGTTCCTAAACTGCAAATCGTGTTTTGTCTAATGCAACGTTCGTGAAGATAAGGCTGGGAAGTTAAGATGAATACTAACCTGTGCAAAACCCAGTGGTGCTGCTGCAGAGGGGGGAGCTGCCCGGCAATGCTGCCTGGCAGGTCAAGCACTGGACTGGGACATGGGAGATCTGGGCGTGAAGCAGCTCCCCTCTCTGCATCCCCCGCTCCCCCGTCTGTCGAAAGAGACCTTCATTACAGGGGGCTGTATGAGGGCACTTTGGGGGTCCTGCTGAGCAGAGGTGATGCACCAGGAGTCTGGAGCAAAAAGCAGGTGTTCCCTCTGCCTCCTGGATGTAGAGAAGGAAGGAGACTTTCCCACATCCCCAGAGCATCTCTGGACCTCCCTGCCCTGCTCTCACTCTCTTGTCTCCAAAACGAGTGCCTTCTGCTACCACTCCAGCAGCTCACTCTCCTTTCTCTTTGTCCTCAGACCTGGCACAAGGACACCTGCAGCTGGGACACCTGGGCAGGGACTTCCGAGCAGACACCAGCCCCATCTCCCCCTCCGAGGTGGAAGGCCAGTCCCCAATGGCCGTGCGCTACCGCAACAACAACCAGCGCCGCTTCTCCATGGAGGCAAGTGCTGCTGCAGGCTGGGGCGGGCGGAAGGGACGTGGCAAGTTCTGGTTGTCACCTACCTGCTGGCTGGAAGAGCCGGTGGTTGATTCTTGAGGACCTGGCAGCCTCGGACACGAGCCCTGATGTCCCCTTGGGTGCGCTCAAGGTGGCTCCCATGACAGAGCCCAGTGCGCGTCCGCAGGCACACGCACGGACGTACACCTTCCCTTTTCCTTTGACTGAGGGTCCCACAGATGCTGCACCCATTGCTTCGGCATTAATACCAGCTCTGGTTAGAGAGCACTTCCCCTCGAATGTCTCTGTACAGTCCCCCTTTCATCAGATGCGTTCACCACCCGCTCTTCTGGCCCTCTCCGCAGGATGTCAGCAAGCGTCTCTCCCTGCCCATGGACATCCGCCTGCCCCCCGAGTTCTTGCAGAAGCTGCAGATGGAGAGCCCGGAGTTCCCCAAGCCCCTCAGCAGGATGTCCCGACGGGCTTCCCTCGTAAGTCTCACCGTGCAGAGCGAGCAGTACCCGGCACAGCATCTCGCTTCATGCATACGAGTCCAGCCAGCAGATGCATGTGCTGATTGGGAGACCTTATAGCAGCCTTCTAGGACCTAAAGGGGCTGGCCAGAAAGCTGGAGAGGGACTTTTTACAAGGGCATGTAGTGACAAGACAAGGGGTAATGGCTTTAAACTGAAAGAGGGGAGATTTAGATTAGATATTATGAAGATCTTCACTGTGAGGGTGGTGAGGCAGTGGCACAGGTTGCCCAGAGAAGTTGTGGATGCCCCATCCCTGAAGTGCTCAAGGCCAGGTTGGATGGGGCTGGGAGCAGCCTGGTCTGGTGGAAGGTGTCCCTGCCGATGGCAGGGGGTTGGAACTGGAGGATCTTTAAGGTCCCAACCCAAACCGTTCTGTGATTGTACGATTTCCACCCACCCTGCTGCGGAAGCTCCGTTGTACCCCCTGGGTGTCACTGGGATGTGCACACACACACCTCCCTGCCCGTGCAGATCTGCACACTCCTGGCAGCACGCGTTCCCCCCACCATGCCCACGTGCGCCTCTTCCCCCGTGTCACTCCTACACATGCACATCTGCGTGCTGCTGTGCAAATCGCCGGGCCTGCACATTCCTTCGCTCACCGTGCACGTACCTGACTTTCCTCTTGGCCTGGCTCCTTCCAGATGGGAGGAGGTGGAAAAGCCTCCTGTGGTTTAGCAAGTGCTGGAGCCTCTGCTACTTGAAATGCAGATGCTGATAAATAATGAATTAGCCTTTGCATTAGTGTTGGCATTTCAGTTTCTTTGCTGCAGAGCATCAGCATATGTAGGAGCAAAAACCCGGTGCCCTGTTTACAAATCTGCAAGCATGTATCCTGCTGCCCGGGAGTGCTCGGGGCTGTACAGAGACACCAGCGAGGTCTCAGCGGGTGTCTTCGGATCCGGCAGTGCCTTTTCAGGGGGAGGGAGGAGAAAAGGAGAGCTTGCATTTACCTGGTTGTTCTGTCTGATCAATAAAATAGACACAGCCAGAGCAATGTGCCATTAATATTCATGGTCCCCTCCGTGAATAAGGCATGATCTTCCAAAACTCACAGTGTGGCTCGGTGCGGCGGGGGGGGGGGGGATATTCAGCACCTCAGATTGCAGCAGCCACTTAATTTCCCTGCTCATCAGTTCCCAGGGTACGCAGAGGGTTTGGGGAAGCCAAAGCGGAGTAAAAAGCACTGTGTTCCCTCCCCTGGGGTTTACCAGTCCAGGTCCAGCCTGGGTGAGCCCGAAAGCAGCTTCCCCGCTGCGTGTGGCAGCGTGTGAGAGCTTGGTGGTCTGGTCAGTGCCCGTTGCAAGGAAAAAACCTTCCCCTGGGGCAGATCTGGTGAGCAGGGAGGACTGCAAGAGCACCCCAGACCTGGGCACAGCGCGGGGGGGCTCCTTCAGTGCCTCCCCCAGGGAACCCTATCCCTGCACAGCCCGTGGTTTTGCCTGCTGATTGACAGCTGTCCATCCAGCTCCATCTGCTGATGGCGAGCGGCATGGCATGAGCTCTTGGCTCAGGGGTTGGGGCTCCTTTAGCTGAGCTGGAGTCGGAGCTGGCTGCTGGCCTGGGACTACACCGGCATAACCGTATTTTGTGGGAGAATGACACAGAAAACTGTGATTTCGGGGTTCTGCTAGGAGTGACACCTAAATCCTTGCAGGGGCTGCCCTTCTTTCACTGGGTGCACAAGAGCAGGTCTCAGCAGTATGTTAGAAGTTACTGTTCTGAGTGGGAAAATGTCCCTTTCACGCTGGATTTGAGCAGCACACAGAGAAATGGATGGAGTCACAGTAAAGACCAGGGCGTAGGAAAGCCCTCAAGTGAAGGCTGGGCATCAGCCCTAGGATCCCACGGGGCTTCTCTGACAAAAAAAGGCATCAGCTCTTTGCAAATCACAGCTCCTGTTTGACTCGGCCACTGCTGGGGTGGTGTCAGGGTGGTGGGGGCGAGGAGGAGGGAACTGCAGGGGTGGCAGCGGGAAGGGGCAGTCGTGAGGCTGTGGCCGCCCTGGGTACGGGGTGCAGGTGCCCTCCATTTCTCTTCAGCAGCCGGTCGGTTGTGGAGGTTTTCGGATGGGTTGCCTGGCCGCCTGCACGGCTTCTCCAGGAAAATAATGGACTTTATGTACTTCCATGAGCTGAGCTTCTGCATGCAAATACCTGCCTTGATCTGCCCCCAAAGCTGTTACTGTCCAGTGAACTTGACCTTCCCCCCGGAGGTGAAGCCATCCCTGGATGAGATCCCTCCCAGTGATGTTTTCCTTTCTCTCTTACAGTCAGATATTGGGTTTGGGAAGCTGGAAACCTATGTTAAACTGGACAAACTGGGAGAGGTGAGTAGACTATGAAACCCCTGTAAGGATTTAAATTAAGTTAGAAGGGCAGCTTGAAGTGCAAAGGGCGGACTGTAGCCAAATTTCTTCAATATCTAGCGGTTTTCAGACCAAGTCTTTCTGTGGACTTCAGACTTGGCCCTGCAGCTTCAAATGATCCTTCCTCCGAATGTTACGGAGCGTGTCAGTGTTGTGCCACCCCGGTAAACGCTCTGCGTGGCTTGTATTTTCTCTCTCCCCACCCAGGGCACTTATGCCACTGTCTTCAAGGGACGCAGCAAGCTGACCGAAAACCTCGTTGCCCTGAAGGAAATCCGCCTGGAGCACGAGGAAGGGGCACCTTGCACGGCCATACGGGAAGGTGAGGGCAGGAGGGGCTTTTCCCCGTCGCAGCCCCTCGGAGTTGGGACGGGTGGTGCAGGGGGACGCGTGTGCCCGCGGTCACGCAGAGGTGCTGCCGCCCCAGCCTGCCGTGTCCTCTCCTTGCAGTGTCGCTGCTGAAGAACCTGAAACACGCCAACATCGTGACCCTGCACGACATCATCCACACGGAGCGCTCCCTCACCCTCGTCTTCGAGTACCTGGTGGGTCTGGGGGGGCTTTCTGTGGGAACAGGGAGGGGACAGCTGCCTTTCTGCGGGTAGGGCGATGGTGGCCGAGGGAAGGAGAGGCTGAGGTGTGCTTCCCGTTGCAGGACAACGACCTCAAGCAGTACCTCGATAACTGTGGGAACCTGATGAGCGTGCACAACGTGAAGGTAAGATGGTCCTGCCTCGGACCCTGTACCCCATCTCTCCTGCATGCGGGGAGCTCACCCTGAGCGCGGTCCAGGGTGTTGCAGGGCTGGGTCAGGCTGGGTACCCCTCCTCTCTTCAGTTCAGCCTTTGACCTGCTCTGATGCTCCACCAGCTTTTCTCAAGTCACGGCCACCCTAAATAAAATTATTGCCCGTGCAGACTTTGCTCAGCCCCTTTTCTGGGTTGCTGATGATGGGCCTGAACGCTTGTCTGCAGTGCGGCGCACCCCAGGCCAGCTTCGAGGGCTTTCCTGGCCATGAGTTTGAGAGCCCTTGAGACAGGCTCATTTTCGGCGCCCATGGCCCAGGGCTAAATGCCAACCCCTTCTCCTCCCCACAGATCTTCATGTTCCAGCTGCTGCGTGGTCTGGCTTACTGTCACGGGAGAAAGATCCTGCACCGAGACCTCAAACCCCAGAACCTGCTCATCAACGAGAGGGGAGAGCTCAAGCTGGCTGACTTCGGTAGGTGGACCTCTCTGGGGAAGAGGCAGCGTCGCAAGAAGGTGCAGCTCCTTGACGCCCATCCCTTTCGTCCTCAGGACTAGCCAGAGCCAAGTCCGTCCCTACGAAGACGTATTCCAATGAAGTGGTCACACTGTGGTACCGGCCCCCCGACGTCCTGCTGGGATCTACCGAATATTCCACACCCATCGATATGTGGTGAGCCACAGCTCCAACCCAAGCTTCCTGGGGTCTCCGAGATGGTGGGTCAGACATTTCCAACCATCTGCCGGTGCAGCACTGTACGTGCTCACAGTGTTGGTTACACCAGAGGGTGGTGGGCTCTCGCAGAGACCATGCTGGTTTTCATGTCCCCTAGGACTTGGGGTCTTTGGAGCACACTGTCCATGTCATGGGGGGGAATGGTTACCTGTAGCAAAAGAGGGACACAGCTCCTGGAGCTCATTCACCTCTCCAGGAACCTCGACCCTGTCCAAGGGGTGGGGGGGTGTCCGCAAGGCTTCTCCCTCACTAATCCCAGAGCCTCTGCTGCTGCTCTAGGGGTGTTGGGTGCATCCACTACGAGATGGTCACCGGACGGCCCATGTTCCCCGGCTCCACAGTGAAAGAAGAGCTTCATCTGATCTTCAGGTTGCTGGGTGAGTGTTCTGCTGTCTCCCAAATCCCCACGCGAGGGCAGTGGCTGACTGCGGGAGCGGTGACAAAGCGCAGCCTGGGGAGCCTGGAGGGAGCCCGCTGGCAAAGCCACGCGTGCAGTGGCGTGGGCAGGCGTGGGCTGGCGTGGGCAGAGGCTGCCCGCAGCCCCCCGCCGGGCTTGGGATGCTCAGGAGAGTCCCAGCCTGCCGGGGAAATTCGTGCCCTCTCTGCTGGGCAGGACACTGGCACTCGCATGCGTGAGGCTCTTCTCCCCGCACCGAGTGAGCGTGACAGGTTTCCCTCTCTCCCCCTCCCAGGGACCCCAACAGAAGACACTTGGCCTGGAATAACATCCAACGAGGAATTTAAGGCTTACAATTTCACGAAGTACCGAGCGCAGCCGCTAATAAATCACGCCCCAAGGTACCTCCTTGAGCAGGGACGCATAAGGCACGGTGGGCTTGCGTTGCTTGTCAGCAGGAGGCTGGGGAGACCAGTTTCACTGGCAGCTTCTGAATGCAGCTGTGCACTGGAGGTCCCAGCTGCTCCTTGTCCCTTGCATTGACAATTGCAACATCTCCTGGGTGCAATGATGCTCCTTTTTTTTTTTTATTTCGTCCTTCTCTCAGGCTGGACCCAGAAGGCATTGACTTGCTGATGAACCTCCTTCTGGTGAGTGCTAGAGCAGCGCGGGTGGGTGGCAAAGGGATTTGCTGAGGTGAAGGTACTCTGGCTGCCCCCGCACTGATTTTGGAGCCAGGCAGGAGGGGTGCTGTGACTGCCCAATAAGCCGTAGCCCTACAGCTATGGCGGTGTAGATGCTATTCCAAACCACCTCCCATTCAGGGCGGTGAACCATCCTTCACCCTGTGTCCTCTCACTTGCATGAGAGGACTCAAACCTGATGATCCAGAAGGTACAACGTGGCCGGTGCGCTCCTGTAGTCACACGGTGTGTGCTGTCCCTTGTGCACATGCCAGTGACACTGGGGACTGCCTGCACACCCCCACGGTGTGCGCAGTGTTTGGACACACTGTCACCCACGGAGCATATGAAATTGCTCGGGCACTTACACGTGCATGGGTGCACAAACGTGCCCACACCCCGTACGGGGCCTCTGTGCCCACCTCGCGCGTGCAGACCCTGTGTAATTGCCTTTCTCTGGGGCTTTGTGCAGTACGAAGCCAAAGGGCGGATTTCGGCGGAGGCAGCCCTGCGGCACCCTTACTTCAAGAGCCTGGGAGAGCGGGTGCACCTCCTGCCTGACAGTAAGTGCACGCTGCCCTCTGCGCCTGGGGGATGTGGAGCAAAGAGCTTCTGTGCAGCCCGAGGGGGGTGGTTTGCAGCCAGGTCTCTTGTCTTCGCTCGCTCAGAGGTGCTCTTGCAGCAGGGTGGGGTGGGAGCTTGGTGGCTGCGAGAGCAAGAAGCAGTTGTGGTAGGGCAATGTAGAGCAGGAGCGTGAGAGAAAAGCTCTGGTGAGGTGCTGTGCTGCACTTGGGCACTGCCGTCCCTCCTGGCTCCGGGTTTGCAGACCACTGCCGGCTCAGCCAGCAGCACTGAGCCCTCTCTCTCTGCCCCCCTCTGCCTAGACGTCTCCATCTTCTCCCTGAAGGAGATCCAGCTTCAAAAGGACCCTGGCTACCGAGGCTCAGCCTTTCAGCAGTCAGGTAGGACTGGGGAAAATCACACCAACCTCTCCCAGATGGTGCCACGGACTGTGCTGGCGCTGGGGTTACTCCCAGTGGGTCCCCCATAGGAAAAAGCCAAACCTGATCCCTGCTTTAGTCCACAAATTACCCCTGGGGCATCCTTGCTTGTCACCCACCGTGGTGCCAAAGATACATCTAGGTGTCCTGAAGCACAGCTCCCTCCTCCCTGAATGCCGTGGGCTCACAACCTCCTAACCCAGAGCACTGCAGGGCTCAGCTTCTCTGCAAAGCGCCGCTCATCGTCTGACCTCCCTGACCCATCCCTCTCTCTCTCTTCCTCAGCCCGAGGGAAGAACAGGAGGCAGAGTATATTTTAAACTTGGATCTCATGTTCCCCTTGTCACCATGGAGATTGAAGCACGGAGAACGGAGACGGCAACACGCTCCCACCTGACCCACCGCGGAATTACTGGCTCGAGCAGGACGGTGCTGAAGCGCCCTTGGCCGCAGGCTCTCCCCTGCCCGTCCCCACAACCGCAGCCCCCGGCAGCTGCTGTTGATGGACCTGTGGCCTTTCTCCCCTCTTGTTTTCATGATGCCCCCATCAGACGTGAGCTGCCACCCTCTGTGCAGGTGCTCGAGTGAGGAGCTTCCCTGGACATTGCCCAGGATCGTGTGCTGCCCCAGGGAGCCGCTTGCTGCCCTCAGGGGGGGGTGAGCCGGGCACGGGGAGGTTTTGTGAGCAGAGGGTGGTGTCTCCAGAGCTGGGCTGTGGATTTCGTAGCTTTTGGCCCAGGCAGGCATTTCTGAAAACCTACCTTTGCTCAGACAACCTGCTCCGCACCCTCTGTTTCTTGGGGAGGCATTTTGCATCCCCGTTACGAGTCGGGGGCATGACCCAGCCTGGCACTGGAGAGGCTGCGCCTGAAGCCCAAAAACCAGGGACTGCCCTCCCTTATCTCTGCCTGGATAACCCCTTTTTCTCTCTCCATCGTTGGTGCCCAAATGCTGACAAGGAGGGAGCAGCTGGCAGGAGGGGGTTTCCCATTGCTTCCCCCAGCATCTCCCCCTCCTTGCCACCCTTGTGTTTCCAACCTCAGTCAGCCAAGGATGGTCCTGAGCTGAGAGCCAGGGCTGGCTTAGCCTGCCCGGGGTGCAGGTACCTGCCGTGCAGAAAGCAGGGACAGACGAGCATCGCCTCCAGGCTGCCTCCCGTTGCTGCGCCCAGCCCTTCGGCCAGCCTTTCCCGGGCACCGGTGGAGCAGCCCCCTTCTCATCGCCGAGCCTGCCGCTCCCCCCCCCCCCCAGCCCGCGACCCTCTCTGCCATCGTCACGAGGGGCAGGACGGGGTTCCCAGCCGGCATCTCAGGACCGCATCACCCCCCTCCCCACCCCGTGTCGCTGAGCCCTGCGCAACGTGGCAGAGCCCGAGCTGCGCAGCCTCTCCGTACCAAAGCGTTGCACACACCCACCTCAGTGCATTTCTACCCGGAGGAAGGGGGAGAGGTGCCAAACCTCCCACAGCTCAGCTGTGGGGACCAGAAATAGAGCCGGAGAGAAGCAAATCATCCCTCAAACCTCATCACCTGGCCTCTATGTTTGTAGCCAACGCCAGATCGCACCAGCCCTGACTCAGAGCGATGCCGAGGGACTGAGGTGCGTGCTTAGATCTGAGCGTGCTTTGGTGGCCGAGGACTGCTCCTGGTGTGTTTCCCCCTCTGTACGCTTCAGGAACGTGCCAAATCCATCCTGAGCGAAGAGGCCCTGCTGCACCTCTCCCCCACAGCCTGCAAACAGCCTGAAACGTCTTCAAGTGTGCGAGCGTCGCAAGAAATCTCTCTACTGTATAATATCCACATCCTTTTCTTGGCTGTCCTGGGTGACTAGTCCTCTTGCCCACTGGTCCTCCAGCCCATGGATGTGGCCAGGAGGCTCTGGACATGGTGGGCGTTGTGACTGTCACCTGGCACTGGGACTGGCATGGAGATGTCCTCACCCGTCACGCTCCCAGCCTGGGAGGCATTGCTCAGGGGCTGGGGACTCCGTGCCACTGTTTCCCCATCGAGCAGGGAGCGAGGGCTCTGTTTTCTGCTTTGCTGTGTGGCATTTCTTCTGTGATCCTCGGAAGATGCAAAGCGTGAGGATAAATGCGGAGACCCCGGAGCTCCCCAGAGCTTCTGGGGCAGCTCCTCCCCGTGCCAGTGCTCGATGCGCCCTCTGAGCTTCCCCCATCAGACCAAAGCTGTTCATTCGGGTTTGTCCTAGACAAGCATCCAGACGTCTGCATTGTTTGAGGTTTGCCCATCCCTGCTCAGTTCCCTTCTCGGTATGTCCAGCATACAGCAGGCTGAATAGTTCATTAATTGTTTCCATTTGATAGGGAAGAGCATGAAGAGCCATCAGCCACCAGTGACGCATTTCACCCTGGTGTCAGGGTAGTGTTTTGCCTGGTTTCCTACACCCGGCTCCTGCTGCGTGGGGCTTTTCAGTAGGGAGGTTCGCAAAGGGAGATGTTGGCTGGAGTAAGTCTAAACTCTCACGCTGTCATCTTTTCTTCCACAAAGGCATTTTATACAGGAATTTCCTTGGCATGGCAGGGGTCTGTGGTGCAGACTTGCACTTCCCAGGGCAGCCAGCTCCCGTCAGGGAATTAGCAGCTCAGCAGGCAGGCCAGCTCACGGGCGCAGCATCTCTGTGCCCCTGCAGCAGCACCTTCAGGTACATGGGGCGAAGAGTGACGGTGTGCTGGGGGGCGCCAAAGCCCCCCCCTGCGGTCTGTGAGCAGAGATCGGACCAGGGGAGCCAGAACCCCCTCCAACCCCTCTTGAGAAGCCCATTCAGGGCCCGTCTGACCTGTCTTTGTGCGGTTTTCTTGCTTGGCTTTACCATCTCCATGCACTGAGGTTGCCTTGGGCATGAAGCTTGCTGGGGCAGGGGGTGCCCAGCTGAGCCGTCCCACGTTCACACCGGGAGGACGGGGGCAGACCACACCAGACCACTATATCGGAATGGTCTTGGCTCTCTCCACGTAAGAGATGTATTCCTGCTGAAGGTCAAGGTCACCTAGGGAAACTGCTGGGCAGAAACATTGGGGAAAAGACCTAGCAATGACCGTGTAGACTGGACTGCTTCACCCAGGATCAGATAGCAAAGACAAAGGGCCTGTTAGCTACTGTTTATTCTTTCGTAGCCTTTGCCTTTCCTCCTACAAATCCTCCCTAAAGGAGACACTGTTATTTATTAGCCCTGTGCTCTATCAACAGCCTGAATGGAAGATAACCCCTTTTGTTCCCCTCCATTTAGTGGATACTCGGTTCCTATTCAGGAGGGCGATAGCGTGTGTAAATATTTGATGCCCCGCTGAGCGAGGTTTGATTTACAAGCCCCCGTCGCTGCTGCGCTTGCACGTGTCGGCTGGCAGAGCCCCAAGTGTCTGATCTCCCACGGCGCGCTGCCTGCCAAAGCCTGCGAAGGAAAGGAGCTGCAGGTCGGCAGCCGCAGAGCCCGGAGCCAAATCCCCCTTCGCCACCTCCTGGATAGTGTCACGGTCCCCCTCAGGACCGCGGGGTCCGGCTGGGTTTGTGACAGACATCCCTTGGATGCCCCCGTTTATAAATCCGACGGCATCGCTCCCTGCCTGCTCATCCCCAGGCAGGCTTTCCCCAGCTTTTGGAGCGCCAGCCGGCACCCAAGTTGGATTTTTTAAAGTAGCACAAATGAAAATGCTGGGAATGTCTGTGGCTCTCTGGCATTTTTTGCATTTCATGGGTTCTTCCATCCACCGCTTTGCGGAGTAGCTGGCCCTCCTCGCAGATGGGGAGCTTTGACAAAAGGAAACTGTTGCTTTGTCTTCCAGACATTTTTCTTGCAATATTTTTTTTTTTTTTTTAACTAGTTCTGGTGGAAAATGGAGGTTTGGCCTCAGGAAAGGCAGTATTCTTTCGTCTCTCTAGCTGATAGCTAGTTAGAGAAGTGTAAGTAAAGGACTGAGTAAAGCAGGGTCTGTATGGGACAACAATAAAACTTAGAGGCACTGCTATTTAATTTCACTCTCTCCATACACATGCACACGCCTTTCCGGGCCCAACCCATTGCCAGATCTATGTTTAAGACTTTAAGTAACAAAACTACATTGTGTCTTGGAGATGAAGGACAAAATAAGTGGATTTTTTTTCCTCTCCCTTACACATGATTAAAAAAAAAAAAAAAAAAAAAAGAAGTAATTAGGAGGCCATTTTCCCAAGCTTCTCAAATGTTTTGCTTTGGGTTTTTTTCCTTATCTTCAGTCAGAAATTAAGCTGGCATAAAACAAGAGCCAGAGCTCCCGGGGCAGGCTGGCAACAGGCAGGTGGGAAAACACTAGAGAAAGAGCCTGACCCGCTGGGCTGAGCAACGTGAAAGGTTTAGTGTGTGTGTCCCAGGGCACGAGGAAGGGACCGGACCTGGGGGTAGGAGCCTGCCTGGCCTCACGTGGCCAAGCTCCGCTTTCACCAGTGTCAACCTGGCGTCTTGGCTCAGAGCACGGCGCCAGCGAGGGCCGAGAGGGTCCTGCAAGGGCCACCAGGTCTTGATCCCGAGGTACCTGAGGTTAGAAGTGACATGGTGTCTCCTGCCAAAAGCTGGGGTGCTCTGCCTGACCGTGCTGCTCCAGCTGGGCCACGCCGCTGCCCTGTCTCTGTACCCCCAAGTCCCATACGAACCGCGTTTGGGTGCCCCCTGAGCCCTCCCCACCAGCCATGTCTGGGCACACACACTATGAAACCCATTTTCTGGGTTCTTCATTGCCTTCTTTCATCCTCAGCATCATGCTTGTCCTACAGCAGGAACACTAGATCCAAGCAGCCAGGGTACACGTACTGTGAATGTTCTCTGGTGTGATTCATTTGCAGAATACCAGTAACGTATTTAAATAGTGTTGTACAAATGAAAGATGCATTTTAAAAGAAATGATTTTAAAGATCTATTCCAAAAGAAGCAATGATTTTTTTTTATAGAAAGTTTTTCTGGAATAAATGGAAAGGTAAAAGAAAAAAAAAAAAAAAGAATAAAAGATTGTATCCATCTATCACTCTTGTGTCTGAATGTTTTATAAGAATATGTCAATTTTTGTATTTCAGATGTGACATGGACTATTTTGTGGATGTGCTCATTCTATTGCTAAGGCTTATATTACAGTTGTATTGTGAACGCTCCAAAGCCAAGATTGGACAATAAACTTTACTGAATACAGGATAGTTTTGTACAGGATATAATTTTTCTCTCTTTTTTTTTTTTTTTTTTATTTTCTTTTTGGTAGGGGAAGGATCCACTTTGTTTTTGAATTTCAGCTGGCTAGCGCTGACGTCTCAGGCACGCAGGTCCCTTGGCAGGCTCCCGAGTGGTGAGTTGCTCCGTGGTGGGCAGGCAGGGCAGGCAGGCTGCTGGCCCACCGCAGGCAGCGTGCCGTGCCGTGCCATACCGTGCCGTCTTTGTGCCTTCCCACAGAGTCATTCCCCACAGCTGCTTTCTGTGCCGCTCCAGGACGCCTTTCCTTTTCACTCCTGCTGGCAGGACACTTCCCAGCTGGCTGGAGGAAACTCCCAGGCACAGACCGAAGGAGTTTCGCACAACCCGACCTTCACAGGGGGTCGAAACACAAGACCTCAGAAACTTGTGCGCAATAGGAAAATGTTTGTATGGTCCCTCGTGTGGATCCTAAGGCCCTGAACAAATATTGCCACAAGCCTACCAGGCAAATAAAGGGCAGAGCTGACATGCCCAGCCCATGGTTGCAAAGCAACTGAAGGGCAGAGCTGGGGAGGGGACGGGGGAGCCCCGTTTTTCACAGCTCCAGCAGCTAAAAATCTCCCTGAGATCAGCGCTGTCCGGCCCGGCTACCCCCTTTGCGTGTTCCGGCTCTCTGGCCCATCAGTGCTGACAAAAAGCTACGGCCACCCGGGTCTGGGGGACCTGGGAAGAGCCAGAGCACGGGAGAACCTGTGGGATGTTTGGGGCCAGACCCACGGTGTGAGCCCACGGCCGGCAGGCGGCTGGTTTAGGGAGGGGGCGATGCCCTTCATCCCCCTCCCGGGGCTGCACCTCCAGCCAGCGCCCTGCCTGAGTCACGTTCGGGCACTGACACGGGCAGATCCCCAGTAAGGAGCTGTTTGCCAAACCAGTTCCTCCATCTGCCGCTCTCATTCCTCCGGTCCCGCGGCAGCGGCAGCTGCTGGTGCCGGGTCCGGGGAAATGCCACCGAGCAGCCCCAGCCCTCATCCTCTGCCCGAGGACCCGACCAGCGTCCCCACGTCCCCAGCCACCCAAATAACCGCGACCTCCCCGCTCCATGTCCCTTTAGGGGGGGTCCTCCTGCCTCACGAGGATGCTCGAGCCACGTCACCCGTCGCTCCCCAGGTCTCTCAGCGTACCTGCAAAGCGGGGACGTTACCTGCTGCCCTCAACGGGATTATTTGCGCGTCATTAAATTACAGGTGCGTTTCGGGAGGCTCAGCCTGGTTGTTTCGTCGCAGCCCGCCCTGCCCTGCTGCAGTTGGAGTGCAGCAAAGGAGGAAGCGCATTGATTCCAGCGAAATGGGAGTGGGTGTGTGAATTATTTCAGTTGGACGTGTAGGTGAGCGCTTCTTCCTTTCAGACGAGTGTTACAGGATCTGTAATAACTGGGCCAAGATCTCAGGCTAGTGTTTGACCTAGAAGCGGAGCCAAGCTTTCCAAGTCACATGGTGTGTTTTGAAACTCTTGACCCCGAAATACATGAGGTGAACACCTCTCTCGTGTGCTGCCATTCCAGCTGCCCAGCCCATTCATGCTGGCTTGCTGAGCGTCTTACATGCAGCCTAGAATAATTCAGCCCATTGTATGGAGAGTTTTGCCTGTGTTGCAAGAAGCATCACAGCTTTTCCAAGTACAGTTCAGCAGTTCAGGGTGGTTTTCTTATCTGCTCAAGCTTGCGTGGAGGTGTTTTTTTGGGCTGAGTTACAGCTGTTGGAAGGCATCGGTGCTCCCGTCCCCAAACGCACACGCAGCTCTTCGGCACATGGCACCGGCACGTGTGGTCGCTGGGATAACACGCTGGGGTTCCTGAGGGTGTCAGCCCGGATTTGCCCTTGTGATCTCTTGGCAAAAGGGGGACAGGGGGAAAATGGTTCGACGATATCTCAGCCCCAGCCCTTGGCCACAGCTGCCAACCCAAACGCTGGCGAAAGCTTTGAAGAGGCTTGTCCCTGGGCATCTGCTGTCCCAGGACCACCCGTGGGGCCTCAGCATGTTCCACTCCAAGGAAACCTTTAAGAAACCTGTTACTAGAACTGAATTTCCTCGCTGTGTCGAGACTGGGCTAAGAGAAGCGATGCCAGCACCGCAAGAGCAAATCTGAACAAAATCTGGCTTGAAGCTCTGTAGAGCATCTTCTGCAAAGCAGGACCGATCAGATGAAAGAAGTAATTGCTCCACTGGCTGAAAAGATTAGCTGATGTAGTGAGGAAAAGTCCTTCTGTGCCTCTTGCTGACCCAGGAACATGCGAGGGCACAGAAAGCAAAAGGAAGGTGTTTCTCAAACGCTTGTTGGATCTTTCTGAGCGGCGATGGCACGCACCGACTGACGCTGCTGTCTGTAATCATGCTGCTCTGCCATGCCTTCATTCATGATTTCACTTTGCAGTTTGCAGCAAGCGCAAAAATGTGGGTGTTTAATTCATTGCAAGTACAACATTGATTTCGGTTTGGAAAACAGCCTAAATTGCCTCCTCGTGAAGCTAATTCTGGTATTGCATATACTCATAGTCCTGTGGCTTGCATTTTTATGAGCTGCCTCTGAGGATCTGGATTTCAGTTTGTGGAGCCAGAAAGGATCTGTGTGTTCTTATGCTGACTAACCCACCTACGCTTCGTTTCTTATTTGCAAGCAGATCTTGCACGATTTGTGTTATCCCTGGTAAAATGGCTTGATATTCCTGGAAGCAACATCAAAATGTTCTGGCATTTAGGCCGTTGTTTAGCAAAGTAGGGGTCAGCCGTTGTAGCTGGGGTAGGGGTTGCGCTAACATTTGTGACCTCTGGTGCTTTGATGCTGCCTTTTCATCTGGGAGTGGAGGCAGTGAACCTGCAAAGGTGGGGAAAGCATTGCTCAGCCATTTTATAGCTGGGGCAGTCAAGGCCCAGGGAGCTGATGCTATCAAGGGATGGTGATGTAGCAATGGAAGCCAGGAGGAGAGCGCAGGTCTCCTGACTCACCGCCTGGTAAAGGGAGAACCAAGGTCAAGATTGAGATCTAGACTGTGGTCCAGGGGAACCACGGGTAAAGCCCTCTCAGCCCTTTTCTTGGAGCACAGCACCTGGTGTGCGTAAGGTCAGGATCTGCTGTTTCATCACGTAACTCCAGCTCCGTGCACAAGGAGATGGGCGGACAGAGGGCCAGGAGATGACCTTCCCAGCAGCAATTTGATGGAAAGGCCTTTACTGTCACAATCCTTCCTCCCTCGTGCTGTTTTGTCCCCACTTCGGGGTGGGGAAAGAGAAGCTGAGGCAGCCTGCAGTGGCGTGGCCCTTCCAAGCTAGTCATTGCCTGGCGGGGAGAGCCTGAGGCTGTGGCTCACAGGCCTGTGCATCAGCCTCCCCCTCCCCTCCACCCTACCGCCCAGGCTGCTAAGGAAGATGGTTTATCACGTAATGATAAAACCCGATTTCCGACCATGCTGTTGACTCACTCCGTGTCCGTCAGGAAAGCGCCTCATTCCTTTCTGGCCCTCACCTTCCCCCTCAGTAGAACAGCGTGACAACATCGCTGCAGCTGAGCTGTTTCTCTGATTGTTTAATGGTTTCAGGTGCAGGTGCCCCACAGCCCCCGGAGTTCTCCCTCCAGGGCAATCAGGGGTTTGTTGCCCACCTGCTCTACGCTCTTGCCCACAGCTATTTTGTTCACTTTGGTGGTGGAAGAGGACGTGATCCTTCTCTCCTTCCTCTGGGAAGACTCCAGCAGGCGCTGTGGACAGGGAAGAACGCAGGACTCGGATACAATTTGGATTAGCTAAACATTAAGCTGTGTCCAGGTGGAAATGAGCACCTACGAGCCCCGGAGCAGCATTCCTGAGGCACGGGTCACAGGATGTGTGAGTACACGTGTGGGGTCCGCTGCTGGGAAGGGATGGGACCTGGTGCGCGGGCCTGGAGCCAGCCCTCTGCCACGGCTGAGCTCCATCGATTCTGGTTTGCCTGGAAAGAGCGTTCTAAAAACTGCTAGTCTTTCCTAGCTAAAGTAGGTGAAATATTTATAAATCCATCCTCTAGAGGAGACCTTTTGCGTAAGCGTCAACCACTCCGACTTCACAACAGGCACCACCACCCCCCTCCGAGCCATCTTGTGCTGCTCATCCGGAGAAGGGGCAACTTTAATTGCATTTGCCTGGAACGGTTGCGCTTATTTATGGGTACGGGAGTCCGCAGAGACGCTCAGCAGCCGAGGAAGGGGATTTTTTCTGGGCTGCCTGGCTGGGCTGCGCTCTCTGTTGCGCCGGGTTTGCTGCTGTGCCCGTAGCTCGGTGCCATTCGTGCCTCGAGGTGTCGGACCAGGCAGCGGGGTCGCCCCCGGGGGGGGGGGGGGGGGGTGTTGGGGGAGGGGGGGGGGGGGAGCTGCCCCACTTTGGGCAAGATGCTGCAACCCCCGCGGGGATACAGGGGGGGTGGGTGGGGGTGGGGGGGTTTGCTCGGGCTCCTTTCGCCCCCGCAGGGATGCGCCGCGGCGGCTCCGGGGGATGGCGAGGGGCTCCGCTCCGCCCCGGCCCCGCACGGCCCCGGGAAGGCGGCGGCGGTCCCCGGTCCCGGAGGCGGAGCCAGAGCCGGGGCTCCGGAGCCACATCCTGCAAAAGGAGGAGCGGGGCGGTGGCGGCGGGGCCGGGGAACCGGAGCGGGAGCGGGAGCGGGGCCGGGCGGTGCGGGAACCGCATCGCCGTGGCCGCCCCGCGCCGCCGCCGCCCAGGATGTGGTGGGACGAGCGGGTGTCGGCGCGGTTCCGGAGGAACCTGCAGCCCACCCTCACCTACTGGAGCGTTTTCTTCAGCTTCGGCCTCTGCATCGCTTTCCTGGGGCCCACGCTGCTGGACCTGCGCTGCCAGACCCAGAGCTCCCTCTCCCAGATCACCTGGGTCTTCTTCTCCCAGCAGTTCTGCCTCCTGCTCGGCAGCTGCCTCGGAGGGGTCTTCAAGAGGACGTAAGGCGCCTGGCAAACTCATCGCACCTCCCGCGGGTGGGCTTAGCTCTCTGCAGCACCCCACACCCCCCCCCATACACCTCCCTTTCCTTACCGGGCCGGGGGTGGGCAGCGCCAGCCAGGCACCCCCCCCCCCCTCCCTGGGCTTCACCTCTTCCCCCGTGGGGTTTGCATGGCTGAGCTGGGATGCTGCGTGGGAAAGCCCTGCCTGGAGGATCCGCAGCCCTCTCGGGGTCCGCAGCCCTCTCGGGGTCCGCAGCCCTCTCGGGGTCCGCAGCCCTCTCGGGGTCCGCAGCCCTCTCGGGGTCCGCAGCCCTCTCGCCCGAGCAGCTCGGAGGGAGGGGGCTTCGCTCTGCGGGCTGCTGCTCTCCTCTTCTGCACGGTCTCATACCCCTGGAGAGAAGCTGCCAGTTCCCCTGGAGCTCAGGACAGAGATAGCCTTAGCGTGAAGTTACAGCCAGAACTTCCTGGAGGGTGTTTTCCTTAACCTGATTGTTTATAAGCAAAATATTGTTGGAAGCCTGTTTTAACAACCTCGGTGTCAGAAGTCGAGGCATTGGCGTGCTCCCCAGGAGTTTGGGCAAACACCAGGCGAGGTGCGAGTGGTCCTCGTGGTCTCGCTGCTGCGGGGGACGAGGGCAGAGGCAGTGCCTGCGGGGTGGCCGGGGACAGCAGCGTACTTCACGGGCCAGCGAGAGACCTGGGCGCAGCCTAACAAGGATTTGCACTGAGCCTTCTGTCCAGGATGTGTTTAAAATAAATAATACACGATGGCTCAACCCTAAAGATCGCCAAACAGGCATTTGATTTGAGGCTTGATGACAGCTATGCTCTGCTGAGAATCAGCTGACTATTTTCATTGTCACTAACTCTTCAGGCAGTGATGTAACGTGTCAGCTCCGTGTGTGTCTGATGTACACGTCACATATATGTTTAGCGTGTACATCAGAGAATTTTGCATGAAACCTTAGCTGCTTTACAACAGCAATTTGCAAATGTTTTGTTAAACTCTTGTGGGTTGTGGAGAGCGTTGGCTGATGAAGATGGCATTAGAGCACCTGTTAAATTGCCATCCTGGTACATTGAACTGTCTCGGTCCACCTGTCCGGACCCTGGAGCGCCAGGAGCTGCTCTCTGCCGGGCTGAGCCAGGAGAGGAGGTGCAAGGTGGGGTGCATGGGAACGGGGATGGCACGTGGGAATGTCGTCCTGGGTCTGACGCGGATCCGAGACTGCTGGGTCAGCAGGCAGTGCCTTTGCCAGCCCCCGGTCTGCTTCGCATATGTTTGAAGGAGCAGCGAAGGAAAATGCGGGATTGTTCCCTGCTGAGCTTCCTCCCCAAAGCTCCTGCCCTTGGCCGGGCGGGTGACACAGCCCCGTCTGGGGTTTTGTGCTCAGAGACTCCCAAACTTTTAACTCTGCAGCAGCACGTTGGGGGAAAAGAGCGTGTTTGCTGCTCGCTGTGGTTACAAACCGGGATGTGTTTGTGAGCGCAGCCTCTTGGAGCAATGGGCTTTTGCAGAGTGTCAGCGAGCCCCGCTGAGGAGCGGCAGCCCTGCCAGGCAGGAGGGCATGTTTCGGATAGTTGTAGCTCGCAAGAGCGTTGGGGGGGGGTTACTTGGAGCGGTGCGGAGTACAAACGTGTGGGTTTGGATGAGAATATTAACTGTTCAGGCTCCGAGAGCTCCTGTACTATATCCCCTCTTCAGGGAGGGACAGATCGAGCTGTGCTGCTAAGGATTTCTACTTCTGGGCCGTGCTGTGGGTTTCTAAATCAAATTATGCTGGCTCCAGGAGGAGAGCTGGACAGGTCGTCTTCTCTAGTTAGGAGATGGAGAGCTGCTGGTGGAGGATCCCAAAGCGTCGCCTGCCTGCAAGCCAGCCAAGCCACCGTCTAGCTGCAAGCTGCGTTTGATTTCTAATGCCTGAGGAACACAGACTTTGCTTTCGATCGAAGTACGTGTTGGTCTGAGCTGTCTGCTCTGAGTGATGGACTCGTTCTGCGGCAGAAGCAGGTGGTGGGACCCAAATAATAGTTTGGTTCCTCTCACCAGAGAAGTTACTGGATGCTGGGTCGTAGCCTCTGCTCCCTCGGCCCAGCTGGAGTCCTGGAGCACTGGGAGGACAGAGGATAACGATGGCATCTGTCCCTTCTGTAACTCGGCACGAGCCTGGACTGCCAGAACCAGCTCCAGAACTCCCTCTCGTGTGAGATTTCGAGGAAGAAGAAAGTTTGCCGTTGCGAGTTTGCCCAAGTGATGCAGAAACACAACTGTTGCCCGCGGTGCTCTGCGCCGAGACCCGGGTTTGCTGCCTGGTCCCTTCCCCGGCTTGTCGGGAGGTGCGAAGGCAGAGCTGTGGGCAGAGCAGCTCCCCACGCACCTGCAAGCTCGCACTCGGGTTCACGACAGGCTGCTGCTCTCTGGTAACTCATGCTTGGGGCTTGCTGGGTTGCAACGACAAGCTCTGCTTCAGAAGAACACAGCGTTTTACGGGGTATTTGCAGGAGTAGGGTTGGGGTTTAGGTGGAATGCGCGCCCTGGCTCAAACCCGAGTGCTGCCGTGGCATTAGTAGAGGTTCCTGGAGCAAAGCCAGCCCTGGCAGCAGATGCCCTCCATAAGGAGCCCCGTGCACCTTTGCACGAAGCGCGTGGAAAAACTCTTGTTTCCCGGTATTACCTGGACGAGATTCTCAGAAGCGCCTGACGTGTTGCGAGACGGCAAATCCAGCCAGCAGCGTTGGGGTGGGAGCGCTGGGAGGACCTGAAACCCTGCCCAGACTCAGAAAGCCAAGTGGGAGGTGAGCTCTGCAGTAAATCCGCCCCTGAGCGCCTGGCACCGCAAACTCCAGGGGTGAGCTCTGTGCACCTGCATCCCCCACTGCTCTCCCTCGCCTTCCCCTTTTCCTTTCCTATTTTGTTGGGTTTTAAGCTTGCATTGTGACATTAAAGTCACAGTGCTGCTGTGCTACACACGTTTGTGAGAGAAGCACCAGAGCAACTGAGCACCCATGCCCCAGTTTGCCTTTTTGGTTTTTTGGGGGGTTTTGGGGTTTGTTTGGGTTTTTTTAGTTCAGAAACTCTATTTTTGTGTCCTCCTGTATTTTCTGCTTTTGCTCCCAGCATTTAGGTCAGCCCTGAGCTAGTCCCGCTGGTGTTAGCAGAGGAGGGGAGGGGGCTGGCAGGTCTGTGGCTGCATTGGAGCCCTGAGCAGGCTCTGCTCAAAGGGGTGATCCACGCCGGGACCTGGAGGGCTGATGAGAGGGGACCCTTTCACCCTTCTTTCCTCTTTACCCCTGGGCACCCCTGTATGGCAAAGCACGTCAGCTGAGCGGGGATGACCCTGCTCTCTCCCTGCCCTGCAGACCCCATCTGCTGAAAGTTTCTGTCCAAGCATGTGGCTGGTGCACTCAGGACCCTTCTCGCCGCAAAGCAAAGTGGTTTTGTGGCTTAAGCGTGAGCTCCTCGGGGGAGGCGATGCTCCCCAAGCCTGGCCAGTGCTTTCTGCTGGAGGCAAGGGTATCTGAAGGCAGATGTGGGATAATCCATGCCTCCTCCTTCCTCCGTGTCCTCACCTCATCCCTTAGGGCTTTGGGTTTCTAATTATCAGTTTTGCAAGTCTGAATTAGCCTGATTATCATTTTTCTTCTTGATGTGAGGGACTTGGAAAATGTTCCCTGGGGTGGGGAAAAACATACTTGAAGCTGAAGAGTGCCTGCTGCAACAGGAACACCGAGGTGGGGGTTTATGTGTGCTGTGTGGGAAGGAGAGGGAAGCTTTGCTGGCTGTGACTACAGGATAGCGTTAACCATCCTAATCCTATAGAGGAGATCAGCCTAAACCTTTGGGGGGGAGCTGCAGACCTTCCCTTGAGCCCTGTGATGGAACCAGGATGTGCTCTGGGTGGTCCCGAAACAGAGTCCATGACGTTACAGGCTGCTGAAGTGGAGCCTGCCCTGGGTACAGCCACAGCCGGTGTGGAGCCGTCTGTGCATCGGCTCAGCTGGGGACGTGGGGACCAGTTAGTGATGGGGAGGGCAGCAGTGTCAGAAATCAGACCATGGCGTCACATCAGGGTTGCTTTTCAAGCCCTTTGGAGGGGTGCGTTGCTGTTGTGTCAAGACACGGGGTTCAGACCCCCTCGGAAAGTCATGGGGTACCTCATTTAAGGACGCTTTCGAAGAGGTTTGTTTCTAAAGAAATCCCTCAGCTGGTTGTTCGGTGCCTCCCTGGGTGCTGAGCAGTCTCCTACGACTACATCTCGGTGATCTGGCATAGAAACTCAGCAATTTCTTGGTCCCCCCTAATGCCAGAGCCAGGGACGGGGCAGGAGGGCCGTGCGCCTCCCCGGGCTGTGGGCTGCTGGTGTTTGCAGGGGGAGGGGGGGTGTGCAAGCGTGTTATTAACATTCTGGCTGGAGGTGGGAATTTTTGCCCGTTGGGGAAAAGTGAGGTGATCTTTTTAATGCTTTTTAAGGACATAACATCATCTGCAATTAATGTGTAACTGGAGTAACGAACGCGCTCCCTAGCCAAGCACAAGCGGTGCTGTGGTTGTTTTCCTGGGGCTGCAGAAGAGAGGAGGCGTTTCTGGGATGGCTCGGTGTGTGTTTCCCCGTTTTCCCCATCGCTCCCAGCCTCGGATTTGCCAGTTGCTGGTGCCTCTGCCTCTCTCCCTCCTGCTGTACCCTGGAGAGTGCTGCCTCGTCTCTCCAGGCTCGAAGCTGCTTCTCTGCCATTTGCTGGTTGTTTTTCCTGCCATGACTGTGCACATCTCGCTTTGCTCCCTCCCTCCCCCAGAAATCCCACGCTGGCTCCCCGTTTTGCTGTCAGAGGAAGATCAGTAGTTACGGCTTTGCAAAACATCGGCTCCTCCAACGTGGTCTGGCTGACGGGCGAGCGAGGCTGGGCTGGGGGGTGGGAGCACGCCGGGGCTCTGGTACAGCCGGGTTTGTGCCACCGGGCGGGAGAAAAAAGGAGACGTGCCCTCGGCCTGTTCCTCTCCCTGGTGCTGTTGAAGTGCAGCGTAAGCAACAAGCAGGCTGTGGAGGGGCAGATCGCTCTGGGCTCGCAGATGAATTGAGGGCCACACAGAAACGCAGTGACATGCCCAAGGCCGGGCCGTTCTGGACGAGCAGTCAGGGCAGGAGGGCTGGTAGTGGTGCCCGGCGGCCGCCGAGGCTCTCTGCTGTGCCTCCTCGGAGCCTTCTCCTCCCGATTTGGGCAGAGCATGAAGCAGAGAGCCGTAGGGGTTTCGCTGACTGGTTACGTGGCTGTGCTGGGGACGTACCTGTGCATAGCCAGCCCTTTGCTGGGGACAGGCTGCTGTGCCCCACATCCCCCAGCAGCAGACCCCAACTGCTGACTAGCAAGGGGTTGTAGCAAGCTGCTGGCCGTTGCAACGGGCTTCTACCGGGGTTTGGGAGCCAGGGGTGAGGAGGGGACGTGCCTGTGCTACTTACTGTCTGCTGTGACTTCGTAGTCCCATCTTTCTGCTAGTTTCAGTGCTTCGCTGTCTGGTCCCTCTTTCCTTCCTTCCTTCCTGCCTTTCCACTTGGCAGCTCCGGAGCAGCGCGGTGCCAGCCTGGGCGCCGTTCTCCAGCGAGCTGGCTGGCGCTGGGCTCGCGCCGAGAGCAGCCTCCCCGCTCAGCCAGGCAGCTGCCAGGCTCGAGATGGGAATGCACCGGCGCTACCTCTACTGCCCGCGTCCCTTGGGCTTCTCCCAACGGACCGTGTGGGTTGGGAAGGGGCCGCCTGCACCGGGAACGGCCACAGTGCTGGGGGAAGGGACGATGCTGCCGGAACAGAGACCGCACAGGGCACAGAGAGGGAACCGCAGCGGCTCCCCAGTGCTCCCTGCGAGGCAGGACAGGACATGCAGGCAGCTCTGGGATGACACAGTGGTGGTGGATGCCAGCAGCTCTCTCCCTGCTGGGAACTGGGATTGCCCAGCAGCTCTCCTGCCCGGCTCGTGTGATACAGCCCCGTAGGAGAAATGTCCTGGAGCTGCTCAAAAGTAGTGATGTGGCCTCGCCTGCACATAACCACGTCCCTTTCCATTCCCAGTTAACAAGGGAAGGTTCTTAGGCCTTATTCTGCCTTGAAACATGCAGAACACAGGTTTGAAGGGGTGGTTACTCTCCTCCCCAAAAGCTGGGTGGAAGATCTGCCTCTTTGGGACACTGCCCTCCACGCAGGAGGTGGCAGTGCCCTAGGCTGGCTACGGCAGTGACGTGGAGGCATGGGGGTGCAGGTTGTGCAGCATCTCCCTTGTTTTGTCAGAAGAGCATGTGCTGGAGTTAGTGGGAGACACAGCCTGTGGGTGCATCTCCTGCTAGTGCCTACATCACCGACTGGCCTGGGGCTGAAAACGGGTGATACTGCTCTTGTGGTGGTAATTCTGTCCTGTCTTTCCTCTTTCCCTGTCTCAGGTTGTCTCAGTCCTTGTTTGCGCTCTTTGCCTCATCGCTGGCCATCTCCTTGGTCTTTGCCATCATCCCTCTGTGCCACAATGTGGTGGTCCTGGCTGTGGTCATGGCTGTGGCAGGACTGGCCATGGGTTGCATCGACACCATCTCCAACATGCAGCTGGTGAAGATCTACCAGAAGGACTCGGCCATCTTCCTGCAGGTGAGCGTGGAGCCCGTGTCTCCCCTTTGGCTGTGCTTCCTCCTCTGAGGAAGAGGAGTGAGGGGCTCAGCCAGCCTCCCTGCAGAGAAGAGCAGTAACCCCCCCTGCTCTACTTGTGTGTCTCATCTCTTTGCAGGCCCTTCATTTCTTCGTGGGCTTCGGGGCGCTGCTAAGCCCACTGATAGCTGACCCCTTCCTCTCGGACACCAACTGCATCCTCTCAAACTCCACGGCCAACGCCTCCAGCAACCTCCCTCACATCCGCAAGTCCCTGGTCCCCCACCATCCGGGCAACCTGTCTCATTACGACCTGCCGATGAAAGGCATGGTGGTCACACGCGTCTCCTACGCCTTCTGGATCATGGCCCTCATCAACGTAAGTGCGGCAGCCAGAGTGGCCCAAGCCGTCGCTGGGGACATCCCAGCTTCTCCGCTTTGGAGGCGGCTGTGGTGTTTGGGGGGCGTTGGTGCCTGTTGGGTGGTCCCAGCAACGGAAGGAGGCATGAGGATGGTTCTGCTGGTGCGCAGCAAAGGTTCATTTTTTGCCAAGTGTCCAGTTTCCAGCAGGTGCCTGGGGCAGGAGGGCAGGACTCGGCAAAGCTGAGCCGTCGGATGTGGTAGGGTCCGTGCACCATCCTGTGGGGATTTGTCTGATCTCTCTGGAAGCAGGTGGTATCTCCAGCATCCCCCTGGGCAGGAGTTACACCAGCGAACTACACTTGGAGCCACGAGGTCTTCTTCCATGGTCAGGCTGGGGGAGAGCTCAGTGGGGTGGGGATGGCTTGGCAGGAGGGCGATTTGCAGTGATGTTCATAGGAAAGTGCCCATCGACGGACTGAGTTACCGGGGCCGAAGGCTTGGTCGGGGTGTCTCTGCCGGTTTGTTATGTTTCCCCGGCAATTTGCAGCAGATGTAAAAGCCCCGTGGCCCTTCCTTTGCGAGAAAAATTAGGGTTTAGCGCCCGTCCTCTTTCTCTGCCCTGCTGAGTCCCAAAGCTGATCTCCAGCAAGCTGCTCTCGCCTACAGGCAGCGGGGTCTCTCTGAGAAGTAGCCCTGTTCCTTACCCCCCAGTTAATACCCCAGTCCCAGCATGGTTAAATACAGCTGGTCCCTTGCACAGTCTTGCTGGGCCGTGGCCACCGTCGTGCCCACCCCAGTCCCTCTGCAGCAGAGCCAGCTCAGCGCCCGCTGTTGTTTCCCCGGTGGCAGGAGCCCTGCGAGCGCGTGTGTGTGTAATTGTCCGTGTCGATCGGGAGCGATAAGAGCCGAGCGTGTTGTCGCGGGGAGCTGAGCGGGGCTGTTCGTGCCGGGATCGCTGCTGAGGGAGGGCAGCTCTGCTCAAAACCTGTGGAGTGCCCAGCTATGCCTAGCACAGGGGAGCTCCCGCTGGCAGGGGTCCCGGGGTCCCCGGTGTGAGCAGAGCAGAGCCCGGCTGTGCAGCCCTTGCCATTAGGTGCTCTGTTACCTATTTATAAAGAGCAGGGGCTGCCAAGCTGCTGCCCGTTTCACTTACCTGGAAACCTCCTGTAGTAGAAGTGAAGGGGGATCCCACCAGAAGGAGCTTTCCCTGCCTGTCTGCCCTGCAGCCCCCCCGGACCCGCTGTCCCTTCCCCGCGCGAGCGTAGCCGTTCCCCTTCTGCCAAACCCTAGGGCTGGGCTGATGCTCCTTCTCCCCATCCTGGGCCAACGCGCAGCCCTTGGTCTTCCACCTGCACTAGGCAAAGGGAACAGGATTCTTTATGCTTTTGGCCTCCCCATTCGGTGAGTAACTAAAACTTACCCCAGCGCACCTAATCCAGGGGTTTTTGTTAGACCGAGGCCCGCTGATGCGAGGGGAACGGGCAACCGAAAGAGCTGGGCAGGTGCTGCGGTGAGTTTCTTTGCAGAAGTACCAAAAAAGAACCTGCCTAGGAGGAGAAGGCAGCTTTAATTACCTCTGACTCTGCGTATGCCGTGGGAAATGTGCTTTTAATTACACCGGAGCGTTACCCATTTTGCCAGTCAATCCTGAGCGAACTAATTTAGTTTTGAAGGCGGCGTTTAATGTCTGCTTTGAACGCGACGGTGTGCCTGATATCTGGAGCACTGATGGGAGAGTGGTTGCCAGACCCCTCTCTGCTCCTACCAGTGTTTTGCCTGGACATTCTGGGAGCAGGATGGGACCCCAGGCTCAGTCCCGCTGTGCCCAGCAGCTGGTGCGTGGCAGGTCGCGAGCGGGGCTTGCGCGTCGCCGCGCGCTCAGGTGCTGTTTGCACGTGTGGGTGGTTTGCACGTCTGTGCACACGCTGCGTAGGATCACCAGGAGCACGGCAGGGAGTCCCGGGGTGCTGGGAGACTGGTGGGTTTTGGGAGGAGGGTTAGGCAACAAACGTGAGAGGAGCAGGGAGTCGGACATAGGCTGCACACACAGCTCTCGAGTGCATCCCCTTGCCAAAGCCGAGCTGTTATTGTCTTTCCCAAAGCCTCGCTGAGGGAGCTGACTTGATTCCTTGTTTAAACTAAATAATCCAACCCGCTGGCTGGAGATACTGAGAGCAGCTCGGCTCCAAAACTGCTGACCCTTCTTTAAGGTGTAAACGTCAGAGAAAGGTGATGATCATTGGTATCTAAAACCCCAGGGAAGTGGATGAAATGAGTAAGCTAGAGACGTGGAAACCAGGAGCAGCAACTTTGTTATAGGGTGGTCAAAAACACATTTCCATCCCAGTTTTCACAGGGCTGCGTGTATTCTGACAAGACACAAGCTGAAATGATTCACTTCAATTTCTTCCTTTGTTTAAAGTGGAAATGTCTCAATTTGACTTTGGCGTCAATGCAACTTGTAAAGCTGACAGAATGGCTGTTTCATTTTGCTTCAGCGACATCGGTTTTGCTTTAGCAAAATTAAGTGGTTCAACATTATCAAAATGAAGTGCTCGGATGACTCCCGGCCAAAATTTTTCATTCTAAGAGAAAATTTTGGCTTTTCATCCAGATTTGGAACAAAACCACATTTTAAAATTCAGTTTCCCACGGAACGGAAATGTCATCATCCAGCCCGTTCCAAGGGGCTGGAAATCAGGAAAATGTTCCTCCGAGAGGGATGTGTTTGTCCGGAAGGTGGTTTCCCAGGGGAAGTGCGGGACACTCCATTGTGCTTAGGTTGCTTAAAAGTAGCCTGGATACAATAGCAGGGAACAGTCCCGTGCTCCTGGGGGGAGAGACCGAAATAGAAACTGGAGGGAAGGAGCCTGGACTGTACCCACGCTGAACGGCGTGATGTGGCAACTTGTTGAGTTTATAATAATGGTTAAAAGCTGCCGGGGGGAGGGGAAGGTCCCCGGCAATTCGGCGAGCGGAGCTGGAACGCCAGGTCCAGGCGTTAGGGCTCTCGCTGCCTGCTCTGCCCTTCAGCCCCTGCAGGCTCCCAGCGGGGTGCTGGGCAGCCCCTCTCCCCCCTGAAAGAAGAAAATCCTTCCCCTGAGCAAGGCGAAGCAGAGCTGCCCTGGGGAAAAGCCCGGGAGCAAGTGGTTATCGCTCCAAGATCTCTGCCCTGCCGGAGGTGTCCAGCTCGGTGGGGTTGGGCACGGTGTGGGGCACCATCGACTCTGCGGGGCAGGGTGGTGCTTTGAGGACCAGTGGCTTTGTTTGAGGGGCTGCAGCTCATCTCTGGTTCTCGCTGTCTGGGCTCCCTGCAGGGTGGGAAAGCTTTGGTGGCTCTTCACCCCGTGGCCAGCAGCCCAGGCAGCCGAGGTGTCAGCCCCAAGAAAACCAAAGCTGCAAACAGGGAGAGGGGCTCAGCACCCGCCCAGCAGCTCGTGGCGGTGGCGGTGCTCCTGGGGGCAGTGGAAGGGACAGTCCTCGAGCTGTCCTTGTCCCGTGGTCGGGGTAGGCTGCTCCTCCGGGATGGATTTGTCCCTTTGCTTGGTGAAACGTGCCCTGGCAGGGCTCTGGTGTTCAGCTTTGCTCCTTGATCCTTCGCTTTTCCCCACTTTTCTGAGCTTGCTTTGGCCTGGGGGCAGCCCGTGGGCGAGGGGTGCGCTTGACCGTGGGTCAGTCTCCAGGTTTGGGGTGTTTCCTACCAGAAACGGCCAGTGCTGGTGAGCAGCTCGTGGCTGATGGGGTGGGAGCACTCATGCACACAGGGCGCTGCCAGCTTCAAGATGGTGCAGTCTGGGTAAAGCGACAGGGACCTGTTTGCTTTGGCGATGAGGCTCTGGGGAGCAGGGGTATGGTTTGACTGGGAATTGGGGGAGCCCAGAGCTGGGGCCCTTTTCTGCATGGGCATCGAGTGCTCCTTAAGGCTGGAAGTGCCCAGAGACGTTATCTGTATGGCCAGTCCCTCTGTGTGGGTACTTTTTCTGCAAAATCTGCAATTTAGAAGAATAAAATCTGGTCCTGACTTCCGGAAGGATTAGAACTATCAAGCAAATGCGTTTTTTCTTCCATGGGACCGAACTAACTGTTCCTATTCCCATTGTTCCCAGAACAATGAAGTCCTCATAAATGAATTCAGGCAAGTGGGGCGGGGGTGGGGGTGGGGGGGGAATTCTCCATACATTTAAATCATGCCACGAGCCAACAAAAGGCAGGAAATTTGGAGCTAGAGCTCACACTTGCTCACAGACGTGTAGAAAACAAGCGCTGGGCGGCTGGAGAGTGAGCTGTCACTTAGGATTTCCTGGCTTTCTCCCCCAGTTTGTTGCAGAATAAACACCACTTGGTTGCAGCGGGAGGAGAAGGGAGGGCTGGCGAGGGACAGACCCAGCTTCATTTGCTTCCCTCTGTTGTCTCTCCAAAAAAAAAAATAAAAAAATAAAAAAGAGCAAGTCCCTCCGGGCTCAGAGGCACCACCGAGTCGTGGGTGTGCGCGGGGAGGAGGCTCGTCCCCAGGCGCACGGCGGCGAGGGAGCGCGGTGCCGGGGGGCCCGATGCTGCGGCTGCCGCGTGATGGATCCGGTGGGCAGGTACGAGCCCACGGTCCCCGTGTGCATTAGCACCAGGCAGAAAGCCCTGACGGCAGGGAACGGTGCTGGGGGGACCGTCGTGGGCTGGGAGCCAGTGCAGCAGCTTCCCTGAGCGTGTGGGAGCCTCTAAGGCAGCGACTTTTGAGCTCCCGGGTGCCTCAGCACCGAGGGGCTCTTTGAAGCCGCTCGGCAGCAGCGGTGCTGTCGGCTTGGGAACCACGAGCTCATCTCTTACGAGATGCTGAGCAACCTCTGCTAATGGCTGGAGGTGGGCAAAGCAGGTCTTGGAGCGGCTTGCTCTTCCCTCACAAAGAATTCCGGCTGCAGAAGGTCTCCCGTTAAAGCTGGTCTGCCCTCCACAGGCAAAAGCTGCTTTCTTATTTTATTCTTTGGGCAGAAGTGGCCAAATGCTTGGAAATCTGAACGTTTGGGGTTTGAAGGGCTGGTATGGTGCTTCAGGAGGTTTGTATTTATGTGCCTTCTGTTCCAGCATCCCTGTCCCAGGTGAATGATCCCCAGCCCACCTGGCACCCCACAGAGACTAGCAGGAGGTGCTCCAGATCAAAGCTTTTGCTCTCCACTTGCTTTGCTTTTCTTTTTCCCCCCTCCTAACAAGCCTCCCTCCCTCCTGCAGTGACCCTCCCTACCCCGTTGCCAGCCTCCCTCCTTGCCCTCGGAGGTTAATTCAGGCACATCTATTGCAGATGCTGAGGGCAGCTTCCTAAAAGGCTGTTGCGACTGGGGAACTGACTGTATTCTGCGCAAGGCTTGTCACACTTACCTGCCCCTCTCCGTCCCTCCCCAGCTGCCGGTCCCCATCGCGGTGTTCTTCTTGCTCTACAAGGAGCGGATGGTGCCGTGCTTCAGCAGCAGCAGCCACCCGCTGCTGTCGGCCGACGAGCTGGCGATGGAAACGCGGCCCGCGGAGAAGGACGATGTCTCCACCGCTGTGCAGAGACCCCACGCAGCAGGAGGTGAGCTGGAGGCGCCTCTCTTATGGGTTTGGAGGACCCGGGGTGGGAAGCAGGGGGAGCAGGGGGAGAAAAAGCTGCGTTCCTGAGCGGCTCCATTGAGTTTAACAAGTGAGATCCATCGCTGTTGTCTAAGGAGGAAACTTCCCAAAACGTGAATGTCGTCCAGAAGTGCCCGAACAACCCAAGCAATTTGGTGCCCCATTGCCCTCGAATTAGATGGGACCGTAACCCCTGAACAGAGATGAGTATCCTGCTGTTGGGACCCCGGGCTGCTTTCCTCCAAGCTGTCCTAAAACCAGACCTGGGCTCCCAAGTCGTCTAAGCACACGTGCACGTTGTGCCCCTTTGTTTGCTTCTGGTTTTCGGTCAGGTTTTGAGCTGGCTCCGCTGACTGGGCAGTTTAAAAGTGATCCTTGTGCTGCAGAATGCTGATTTTTATAAATCTGAAAGAAATAAGGGCAGTGCCTTTGTTTGAGGGGAAAAGTTAAAACTCCAGCAATAGTCTGCTCTTGATCTCGTGACTACACCCTGTTTTGGGGACAGCAGTAACTTTGTTCTTTGCTACCCAAGAGAAACGTATCGAAGTAAATTCTTCAGCTAAATAGTGAATCTCGGAAGTAAGCATATTTTATGGTTATCAGAGGAGCGTTCAGTGTTATTACAAAAGAGATGGCTTTACCTGAACAATAAAAGGAAATTTTAGGGAATACTTGAAGGTGGAGATGTGGTGAGGTGCTGCAGGGAAGGATCACCGGTGTCCCTAATGGGGTGGGCTCTCTAGTGTCTGATAAGGTTGTGCTCATCTGATAGCATTTCCCATAGCTGAGACACTGACGGTTTTTTCTCCTCAACCCAGCTGTCCATTTTCATACAACCCATTGGAGCTTCAGGTTCTTCAGATCTCCATCTTCCTCTTAAATGCAGTTGAGATTAGCCCTTAGAGGAGCAGGAAGGCTGTACGCTGACTGCTGCGGTCTTTGACAGGCACGTCTGTGCTGGCAAAATCCCTCCTTCCCCACAGACGTAGTGAGAATTTCGTCGTTGCTGTGCAGGAGCAACTGTCTCGCCCGCACAGGAGTCCAGGTGCCGTCAGCTCCGCACCAGCCCTTTGCACGTCCCAGAGTGGTGTGATATAAGCACGAGGATGGGAGAGTCGGGGATTCCTGGGGTCCTGAACCCCGGCTTTGGCAGGCTGCTGCTCCCAGTGGTCTGCTCAGAGGAGGCCACCCTAGCTGTGGGTTTATCACTCTCTTTCCCAAAGTTGGCTTGTTTGGTTAAATACCATTTATCTGAGGAATGTGAGCTATCCCGGGCAGGACTCTCCTGTGTGGTGGTACCAAGGATGAGGGGCTCCGAGCAACAAGTCAAAATGGGCTTGTTTCTGTTGACTGTAAGAGCTGGGCCAGCAATGTGGAGCTCCTAAACGGGGAAGAGGAGCATGAGCAGCTACAGTAAGAGAAATAGCAAGTATCCTGGAGAGCCAGGATCCCAGTCTGTGGACAGCAGCCTGTAAGCACATCCATCTTCCTTCTGGAAGTTTAGAGGTAGGTAAAGAAAGAGGCGGTGCCAGCAGAGGTTAGCAGTGCCCCACGTTGTTCACGGTCCTCTATGAATCTCTGTCGTGCAGCTGAGCGCGAAACAAATCGCCATTGCGGGCTGGCAACCACCCAGCCCCAGGGGGACGTTCCAGCTAAGTTTGCTTTGCATTGTTTTTCACCAGGTCATGATGACTTATTTAGCTGCTGCCAAAGCAAAAACTTCAGAGGGGCTTCTTACACCTACTTCGCAGTCCACATCACTGGGGCTCTTGTTCTCTTCATGACTGATGGGATTGTGGTGAGTTCAGCCGATAGAGGGATCTTGTCTGAGCAAAGCTACGTGGCTTTCTTCCTTCCGAATCACTTGTAACAGCCCAAAGCCAGCACACGTCCTCTGCGGGCAGCGGGCTGGACCTGAGGGTCTGCCAGTGCAGCAGCCTGGTTCCCAAGTAGCTCGTTCAAAGCTAACCACAGTCAGGCTGGCATGTGCCCTGCTTCTTGGGAGGGTGTTGTGGCTTCTCCTAGGCTCTGTGTTGCAGCTAGGTTGCTACTGCCGCTAACCCAGCCGGTCTGGAGCTGGAGTTGTGATGTTGTCTGCTTGTGGAGGTCTCTTCTCACTTCAGCCAAGAGGCAAGAACAGCCTCGTTTTATTTCATAAGGAATGGTGGCTCTTTGTTTGATGGGTCTCCCGAGCCCTCAAATTCCAAGATGGGAGCACACGGGGATGGTGTGGTGGCTCTGTAGTGGCCTGGCAGCACGTCCCTGGCTGGTGCAGTCACACAGGGTTCTGTCCGGGCGAGGAAGGCTCGCTCTGGGCCGGCAAGTTGCTGTTCCTTTTCTTTCAACAGTTTTGTCTTGGTCCCGTCATGGTAACACAGTGCTGGGTCTCACTAAGGCATTAAATAGGGTCCTGAAGGACGAGCGGGGTCACACAAAGCAGCTCTCAGATACGGGAACTTTCCAGGGCCTCTACCTGTGAGGATGATCAGCTCTGGGTTCTTAATGTGATAGGGTTTGAGAGTATCGAAGGACAAGGCAGTCCCTAGGGAAGAGAGCATCTCTACAGACAAGAGCTTAGCGTGCATTTTACCTAGTAACGCTGTGAAGTCTCACCCTTTGGGGAGCTTAAGTCCTGTGTTCTACTGCTGGTGGACGCCTGGCTCCAGCTGCAAACCCTTGGGAGCGAGGTTCATTGAGATTTGGCGGCAGATCCGTAGGTGGGTTCTCCAGCACTGTCGCAATATTGCGAACAAGTGAGGGACAGGTCGAAGCAGAAGTTGCGGAGCCTGGAAACCATCACCCCAACGTGACGGGCTGTTGTTTTCCCTGCAGGGAGAGTACTCGGGCTTCGTTTACAGCTACGCGGTGGAGGAGCCTCTCTCCGTGGTACATAAAGTGGCCGGTTACCTGCCCAGCCTCTTCTGGGGCTTCATCACCCTGGGCAGGCTCATCTCCATCCCGGTGTCCTACCGCATGAAGCCGGCGACTATGGTCTTCATCAATGTGGTGAGGCTGTTTTCCCTGCGTTTTCCTTCTCCTTGCCTCCAAGGTGCTGCCTAGTTTGGGTTTGCGACTGCAGAGGTGCAGCTCCCCTCGTGCCATACCCGGGGCAGGTTGCCCTGGCCAGCACGCCGGCCAGCGGGAGCTGCGTTGGCCTTCCTCTGCATCGCTGGCCCGGCGTGTTTGCGGCTGACCCCGATGCACGAGGCGCCTCAGGCTCACCACGCCTCGCTTGCGCTGCTTTTTCTGAGCTTGCTCCTCTGTTAAGCTAACGTTAGATTTGTGGAAGCACCTGGTAAAGCATCTGTCGATTTTTATTTACTTTGCACGCTGCCTTCTCTGGGGTTTACGGGGAATTTAATGCCCACGTAACTACAGGAAAGGGGAGGCAGGTTGTTCAGTAAATCTGTGCTTACACTGTGGCAGCCTTCAAAGAAACCAGCGTGATGTGAGGTTGCTTAAATTAATAAAGCGCGTTCACTTGAAGAAAGAGGAAGGAGGCCTTTAAGGACAGGTAAGAAAGGCGCATGTAAGGATGTGGCAGGGAGGGAGATGTTCCCACTTCTTAAGGAAAAAAAAAAAGAAGAAGAAAATAAACAAATGAGAAGGCAGTTAATTTACACTTTATGTAAACCAGAAGTTATTTTGGTAGCAAGCTTCAGAGTTAATATTGCGAGGCCAAGACTATACGACAGGGTGTGAGGGAACAGGCGTGTCAGGTCCCGGGGGGGCGTTTCGAAGCTTTCGGCCGATGCCTTTTGCAGCGTGAGGCAGGGGAGGCAGCCGGCTCCGCGCCTCGCTGCCCGCCCCTCCGAGAGCTGAGCTCGGATCCAGCAGGTGCAGCCAAGCGAAATGCGACTGTTCAAAAAAGAGCATCGTCTCCTTCAGCACACGGGCGGGGCTGACGCGGGAGCAGGGGAAGCTCAGCACCAGCAGCTCAGCACCAGCAGCTCCGTCGCAGCCACCCGACAGGGTGCGTGCTGCCGGCTTAATCCCTTGGACGAAGCCGCACGACGGATCTGGGAACAAACCTGAGGACAGGCCTTCTGCTGTGGCTGCTGCTAATGTTGGGGGAGACGAGGGAACAGCCTCGAGCCTGGCATGGAGGCCGCCTCGCTGCTCCTTAGAGCTGCCGTTGCCTTTGTCGGCCAAGGACAGAAATTCCCTTGACTGACGCCGACCCCTTGGTGCCGCCGTGTGTAGTAAGAGACACCAGCCCGTAGCAAACAGCCCTTCGAACGCAGTTTCTTTCGACTCCAAACTGCTCTCGTGGACTCGAGCACCGCCCATCATCGGGGCTTAATTAATTAAAAATAACCCGAGTTGGTATCGCAGAGCTCCCTCTGCTGCCCCGCGGGGCCTCCCGGGTGGTTTTGCTGTGATGACTTGAGCACTTACAGCAAGGCAGGGCTGAGGGAGAGTTTGTTTAGATTTAGTTGCCTCTTTGGCTTTGCTTATTGGCGATTGAGACATGTAAATACTGTGGAAGCAGCAGTGCTGTTGTATTTAAAGCTGCAGAGAAAAAGCATTTTTTTCAGATAGGATCTTAAGCCTCTACCTAATGAAGTTGAGGCAGATGAATTGTATATAGTCACTCTGTTGTAAAAAGTACCAAATTCTTTACTGTAAAGGCAGGTGGATTTTATCTGGCTAGTTACTCCAGTTTTTCAGAGGCTGTGGTCTTTTTTCAGCATAGTTTTTCTTTTCCAGACTATTTTCTGTAATAAAATAAAATCTAGAGCCTATTGCAACTCAGCATTTACCTTCCTACTGACTCCGTGTGTGCTGTTCACAGGTTGGAGTCCTGATAACCTTCCTCCTGCTCCTGATTTTCTCCTACAGCGTTGTCTTCTTGTTTGTGGGGACAGCATCCCTGGGTCTCTTCCTCAGCAGCACCTTCCCCAGCATGCTTGCCTATACGGAGGACATCCTGCAGTACAAAGGTGAGCAGGGACTCGGGTGGGTGTTCAAGGCTAGAGCGCAGGCACCATCCCACCTAGCGACTCCTTCCCTCTTCAGGGATGCCTAGGAGGCCTGGAAGGAAGATCTGCTTTTGAACACGATGTTTATTCAAGTCAGAAAACCGGCTTCATTGTACTAATAACTTCTACAGGCAGGGATCCAGACGGGTTCTTAGTTTCCTGCAGCTTTAGGGCTCTTGGCGCCCGACGAGCACATCTGCTTTAGAAGCTTACAGGGAGCTGGTTTTGAAAACATCATCCAGATTATCAGGGAATTGAAACCCCTAGAGTTCGGCCAGCTCTTACAGGAGCTCTCTGCCAGCCTCCGTCTCTGGGGCAGCGATACGGGAGAATGAAAATCTTCCCAGCAAGAAGCAACGTCGCCTCTGCCAACAGAGACAAGCGACAGAACAGGAGAGGGGTTTATTCAGCTTAAACTTTTACCTTTCTGCGCTACCCCAGGTTAGAAGAGGCATTCTCAGCACGAGATGGGAACATACATGAGTATTTGTAAATCTTGTACGGAGAGAGCCGTGGAAGAGCAGTTCAAAGAAGCTGCAGGCTGATCCTGCTGGCCGTTTCGCCCGATCCCTGCCAACAGCACTTGCGCTATTTCTTTGCAGGCTGTGCCACAACCGTGTTAGTGACCGGAGCTGGAATTGGAGAGATGGTACTACAGTTACTGGTGGGATCGGTGAGTGCAAAGGAAAGAGAAGGCATGCCAAAACCTGACTGGAGCTGTTAAGTGGAAATCTTAGTCCTCCTTTTGGAGAGCTGCTGGGAAAAAGCACTGCAATACCCTTGAGCTATCAAATAGTAAAGCTCTTACTGACTGCTAACGAGGGGGTTGAGTGCTATGATGACATGTCTGCTCCTTTTTTTTTTTTTTTTTCCCCTCCAATTGCAGATTATACATGATCAGGGCAGCTACAGTTTCCTGGTCTGCGGGATGATCTTTGGAGGCTTGGCGTTTACCTTCTACGCTTTCCTCTTGTTTTTCCACAGGATGTACCCCAAGCCCTCATCAGGTAAGAAAGCACCAGCACTCAGCCCTGCTTCATAATGAGAGGAAGAGTGGCGTATGCATCAACACCTAGCCAGGGTGCAGCACTTCAGCAAAATGCAAGGAAATGTCTCTCTTGCTGCTGCTTCCTGTCCCCTCTTCCTGCTTTGCCTTGCCCACAAAGCCTTGGCAGCCACAGCTCAGGGTTTGCTTTCTTTTTTTTTTCTGGAGAAACAAGGGAAAAAAGTAGGGATGGTGGGTGGCTCGCAGAGGAGGCTGGCTGTGAGAGCACTACCACAGAGCTAGCAGGAGTCAGCCCCCCCCCCAGCACAGGCTGCGCAAGCTTCCCTACGCTATTCCCTGGCTAAAACGCAGGGAAGGAGTGGGTCTGCCCCGCCAAAGGCAGCTGTCAGGCTCTTGGGAAAAGCCTCGCTGAGGAAGGATACGTCTCACCTCAGTCTGCAGCTGCTATTTGGTTTTATAAGCAGCTTTGGTAAAAGGAGCATTGTGGGACAGGCAAAAAACGTGTCCAGGTTACTGGAAAGGGAGGCTTCTCTTCCAGGACCAGTGAAGGCCACAAGCTGGGGTGGGGGGGTGATAAAGAGCAACATCCGTGGTTGGGAGAGCTCGTGCACGGTCCCTTAAAGCTCCACATGTACCTCATGTCACCTTTGCAGATGTGGACGACGCCTCGCCTGACAAACCAGCAGTAATGGATGACACTGGACAGTACCAGCGCTAAAGAAGTGGCCAAGCCCTAGACAAGCAATAAACCAACACACAATTAAGCATTACTATTAAGGATGATTTCACGTTTAATGACTGAATCATGCAAGTTTTCTGCAATCAGAAGCACATTAGATTGGGTAAGTCAGAATCAAGAAAACATCCTACAACACTGCGCCGAGCTAAGCACAAGCTGCCCGGGTCACACGTACCAAAAAGAAGACACCAAGCGTCAGACTGACCCTGTGCCCCAAAGGCCACGGCGTGTGGCAGGGAGGAGGGGAGAACAGTTACTCCTGCAGATGAACTTTCTTACCACTTCAGGACGGAGGGGGGGGAAGGAAGAGGTTCTCTCTGTTCCATAGGTAAGACTGAATCGTTCCTGGCTTAGTCATTGAACTTAAAACAGATTTTCCTTTCGGTCTGGCCTCTCTACAATTTACACAATGCTGGATTCGAATTCATTTCTCTGCAGCACCAACTCGAGGATCTGTCACCTCCATCTATTCTTCCAAAGGGGGGAAATTACACCACGGGTAGAACTCACCAAGTGCACAGCGGTAGCAGGACCTGTCTATATTTGCACAGTTGATTCTTGTCTCTTACCCAGCATCAGACATGGTCACTCAGACAGTGTCTTATTCAGCATGCTAGGGCCTCTTTATTATTAAAATCGTTAGTTTTGGGTTTTTTTTTTTTTTTAGTCAAGAATAAGTTGTGATGGTTTGTTTTGCTTTAAGTCACTAGTTTAGCTGCTACAGTTGCAGTGTCTTTTAGGGTGGTTTTATTTCTAGCTTCCAGTTGAAGCTTAAGAACAGAGGTATTTGGGAGCCAGCCTCCAGCTGCTTAATCTGTGCAATACTTATTATCAGGTGCCTTCTGTAAGGTACTGTCATACCCCACGCATGCCCCGTGACAAGCTAGGAAGGAAGGACTGGCTGTAGAAGAGTGGGAAGCGCCACGCATCTATTTCTTCAGTGAGTGATTGGACATGTACTTTTTGCTTTAACTGCTGTATGTGGATGTACATATGTATGTGTGTATATAAAGCAGTGTTTAATTAAAGGTGATCGATTGGTAGATTCTCAGCATGACTGGACTCGGGTAACTTAAGCTGTTTCTGGCCAAGACTACCAGCTACGCCCTTCACCAGTTCTAGCTCTCAAACGCTGACTGAATCCAACAGCTCTCTCTCAAGACAGGTTTTAGCATTTCTATTTTTCCAAGACCTTACCTTCCACAAAATCTCTTCCCAAGCTCCCACGGGTGGTTCTGTAGAAGAATTCTCAAGAGAACAGACTTGTTGAATTGACTGTGTTGAGTGCAATGCAGGAAGGAGGTAAAGGCAGCGGAATTCTGGGCTTAACTCACCCCTGGCCTTCAGGACGCCTCGCAGCCAGCGCAGTAGGGGCTGCAATTCTTCTCTAGCACCACAGGATGCCACTGTTACTCTCCTTGAGGGACCCAGACTAGAAAAAGCATGTACTGCAAAACCCATTTGCAGCAGAAAAAAACCCCTCAATCTGTCACTAATGGAGCCCCTCCCACCATGACAGCATTCTCTCCATCCCTGTACAGAGGAAATGAGCACGAAACAATACAATGAGGGAGTTTATTTTGAAAGTCTCCTCAGATTACGTGTGTGTCACAGCAGGGACTGTCAGCTATTAAAAAAGTACCTTATGATGTCCTTGCAGATCGATAATGTGCAGCTGAATGCCAGAGCCAGCCTAACCTTTCTTCTGTTAAAGCGCACTTGACAGCCCGAACCTCCCTTGGCCATCAGCACTCTCTGGAACGGAGCTACTCACCAAAGGAAATTTTCACCAGAACGGTACCTGACTTGGCCAAAAGCCTGTGCCCCACCAGCAGCTCCAGCTCGGCCTCCGTCCAAGGGCCAGGGTAGCTCGAGGGCTGACGAACGCCCTCCTTAGCGCAGAGCGAGCTGCCACGCAGCTGTAACTTTCTGTTTCCTCTACTGCAAAAAGCAGTCAAAAGAGCAGCAGCTTTGTTAAAAATATTTATTTAAAAAAATACAATTGTTTTGCATGTCTGGTTGCACATAACTATTAACATATGATTGACTTGAATAATTTGCTACAATGCTTTTTTAAAGCCAGCTTGCATTATACAAAGCAAATCCCTCTGTCAGTTCTTACATAAAATAGTTTTCTTTAACTATTCCCACCCCATTTTTAAAAAAGATTGCAATACATTGAATTTTTTTTCCTTTTTTTTTTTTTTTTTTTGCACAAAAATTGAAGCAATAGAAAAGTCACCTGATTTCTCAGGAAAGACCTTCATTATGTTGGAGTAACAACTGCCAATACGCCGCTCTTCAGAAGCGGCAGTTGTGACTTTGAAGTGTCGTTACAGTGTCATTACATCCTCCAAAGTTAGTTTTGCATCTTAAAACTTTGCCTCCAAATTGTGTTCAAACCTGAAACGTGTTCAACCAACCAACTGCCTCTCTGCTGTAATCGAGCTGATCAGACTTTTTTGTTTTTCAATGTGATAGCAACACGCTGAAGGTCTTCCTAAACATGTTATCTTGGAAGGTTAAATAAAAGCAAATTTAGTAACACTGAACAATTACTGAAAACTTTGGCTATTTATGTACTTGCATTACATACCAGCATTTCTTTTAAAACACAATGGCATTAAGATACTCTTATTATAAGGTATTATTTTCAAAAAAAGTTAGACTGAGAAGCTATTCTCTCCCAGGCAAGTTTACCCAACTGTAACGAGAGCACCGAAGCGGTGTAAGAGTACAGTTGTCTCTAAAAGATTGTGTCTAGAAAAAGTCTCCAGTGTAGGAAGTTAAGACATTCACTACAACATCGCTTGCTTTGTCTCTTGACTTGGTGCTATATATATATATATATACGTATATATAATTTTAAATGCAATTCTGTTCTGGAAAGAGTAACTGAAAATGTTCTCTCTGCTGCTTTCAATGTAATTTTTACCCCTGATGGTTCTACTAGAATTACAGGGAAGTGGAATCCACGCCAGAGCTACAGAGTAAGTTAACTGACACGAGCGCTCCGCCTGCCCCAAGCAGAGGGCTCGGAGCTGCTGTGGCACAACAAACACTGCGGGCGGCATCTCGCCCATTTGCAACAAACCCAGGTTAACAGAAAAACCCAATTGAGAAGCAAACACTAAAGGCATCAGAAAGTCACTTTTCCAAAACAGATGTGCACTTCAAAAATAAACAGAGCAACAACTGTCACACATTGCCACAGCTGATTAGGTTGCTTAAGTTCGCTAAAATTTAACTTAAACTTCCCTCCCCTGACTCTCTCTGAGGCACAGACAAGCTGCCAAGACCAGATTCTCAGATGTTAGAGCAGCTGCAGGGAAGCCAGCAGATCTATTCTGATTCACAAGCTTCTGGCATACGATTCACATCTGCCACCAGCTTGCTCAAGGATTCTCAGAATTCCCAAGACAAAGTCTCACGTTGGTTAACGATCCCTCTTCAGAGTCAGTTCAGCCCCAGATTAATTCCAGCTGGGTCCTAATAGACATTAGAGGAGACAACCCCTGTCCTCATCATACATGTTGCTAGAATTTTCCTGTTTATTCACCTCTATTATTAAGAATATACTTCTCAGCTATAAAAACAGAGGGGGGGGGAATAAGCATTAAATGTGCTACTGTACTTATCACAAACCACTGTGACGTACATAAGGCCATCTGGTAACACTGCAACAGAATACAAACAAGATTTTAAAGGGAGCTTTAGAATACAACTTTTTTTTTTTTTTTTTTAACTACAATGAATAATCTCAACCCTGTTCACAGAGAATTAACGTTAAAACTAGTACATCATATATATAAAACTCTGTGCAACTGAACAACAGCAGAACAAAAAAGTCAACACAATTCTCTAAAGCGGTTTCAAAGCCTGAAGATTTAAGACATGCTAGCCAAAAAAAAAAAAAACACAACACATCTCAAGGAGCCTAGAGCAAACCCAGGTATTGTAACGCCCCCCCAGCACACAGCACACACTACAAACCATGCAGAAGCCATCCTCAAAGCCTTCCTGTGTTCAAAAAAAAAAAAGAAAAAAAAAAAACAAAAACAAAACCAAAACACCCCCAAACCCCGAACAACAACAACAACAACAAAACAAAACCAAAAAACACAACAGCTTCCAGTTATTAGCACAGCACTGCTGCCTGTGCTGCTCAAGGACCGAAATGGGCTCCCACACGCTGCCTGCCAACCTCTCCTCCCCTCGCCTTACTGCGCTGCTCGCGGTTCATTCAGTGTCCCCGTTAAAGATCCCTGTTTTCCGAAGGTTCAGGATTATCCTGTTCCACCCCCTGCCAAAAATCCTACTTTGAGATGAAAAAAAAAACCTTCTGCAACGCATGGTCTCAACAGAGAAGCAAGTGTTTGAAGTAAAAAAAAAAAAGTCCAAACTTCTGTTCCATGAACAGAAAACTGTTCAAAAACGCACTTAAGACACGGGTTTTTTTTAGAAGATGTGGCGTACAACAACGTCAAAGATGCGTTTAAAAATAACCTTTGGCAACTAATTAGTCCACACCGTGGTATAACTGATTGGAGTACTTAAAAAAAAAAACCCCAACAAACCAAAAAAAGCCCCGAAAAACCTCACCAGCGTGTGCAAAACATTTAAAAGCGGCACCGGCCGGGCGCAGCTTTGAGTGTGCACCTAAGCGCTATCAGACACATGTGGAAGCCAGACGATGCCATGGCCACGCATCCCCTCGGGCGGTGTGCGCGTGTGCACGCGCGGGTGCTCACACGAGGAGAGCTGCTCCAGCCTCTGCTAAACGCTGCAGCTACAACCAAGTTTTCAGCTCTCAAAGTCTGCTTTTTACCGGCATAACTCCACAGTCAGAGTCTTCTACCTTCTTTGGGAGGGGGCAAACAAAACCAAAATCTAGTGAGTTTTACGTGGGTTTTTGCAGAATAATTTAGACAAAGCGGACACCCTGCTGTCCCCAGAGGGAATCACGTTAGCACACACATTCAAGCAGCAGCACTGGGCCCTGCCCAGCTCGCTTACCTTCAGGTCACCTTGTTTTTTTTTGGCAAAGCATGGTTACTTACGGTCAGCAAAGCTGCATCCTCCACAAAGAATCAACGTTCTGCAGTGAACATACCCGCCCTTCTTTTTGTTTGTTCTTTGTACAAAGGCAAGAAGAACATTCCTTAGTTCAAGATCACCCAAACCCAGAGCTTAACCTTTCTGCTTGAGATGGCACCCAGGGAACTCCAACAGAAGGTCGGCGGCTGAGGCACAGAGATTGCAGCAAGACGGCAGCGCTGCCGTCACCGCAGCTTTCTAGCGCCTGTGTGACACCCTCATGACTAAAGGCAGGCTCTGGAGAAAAGACTGGATTCTATTTTCAAACATTCTTCTCTGTCCAGAATCAGCTTTTACGAAGGGCTCCCACCCAGCCAAGGCTACTCGCCCCGATGAAGCGGAACGCCGTGCCCACAGCTGTCAACCCAGACAAAGCCTCTTGCAGAAGCAGCCCCAAAGGACTGCGAAAAACAACTGTCACTGCATTTGTATCTTTTAATCTTCATCTGACAGCCCCCGATTTCAGCAGATCAGCTTTAGCGTGTCACATACTAACCACCACGCAGCTCGACGGCAATAGCCAAAGGCTTCCACATTAAGCAGGTTTGCTAATACTGTTCAGACTAAACAGCAGCCATTGCCAATTACTGTTTAATTAAATTCAAATCAAACCATAAAAATTCCTGTTTAGGCAAGACATACTATACCTCATTAAAACACCCCGAATAGCTTCTAAGCAACAGGACTGCAATTCTAATGGATTTTCAACTTGTCTGCTGAGCGTAAGATCCTGCGGGGCTCGGGCTGTTTGTCTGCAATACCACGCTCCGCGATTATTAAGACAAAATAAACTATCCATACCCCCGACCTCAGAGGCCAGAAGGGACGTGTATTTCTTACACAGGAGAACGAAACAGAACAAAATTGTTATGGACACCCAAAACTCAAACATCAAGTTTTAAAATACCTGTCAACTTTGACAATGTTCCTTAACTACTGATGTAGTTTATTTTCATAGCTGACAATACCAAGATAGCCTCTTGATACAACACTGAGATGTGTCTTGTAAACAAATACGCATTAAAAATGGAAGAGGTTAAATTGTAGAGTAAAACACGAGTACATACAAAAAAAAAGCTACAAAACCGTAGCAAAAGGTTACTAAAAGATACAGGAATAAACCATGACCAGCCAACGGACCGTCAGAACGGCAGGTTCTGCCCTCGGCACCAGAAAAATGCCACAGAAGCGGATCAGAGCTCTGCGCCGGTGCTCACCTGAGAAACTGCACCAAGGCGCCAGGCCAGCGCTCTCACCCGATCCCCCCCTGCAGAAGCGCTCGCACGAAAGTTGAAGTCACGAGGGAATCTGACATTAACGCATCCCGCTGCATTTCCAAAACTGTGTGAAGGAAGGTATGCACGTAAGCAGCCTTCACTGCGGATAAAATGAACGCTATCAAAAACAAGCAGAATCTATTTGCTAGATATCTGAGGTGTGAAAACATATCAGAGGGAGAAATTATCCCAAACCAACCACTGAACAGCCAAAGCCTTTCCTATTACAACGCACGCACCATTACACCAAAGTATAAGGATACCAAAGTCTCAGGATGCTCTAAGTCAAAACAATGAGTTCTCAAATTCAAGGAATTTTATCACTTCCTGACCTATTGCAAAATGCAACTTGAATGTGCCAAAGACAGTGCATAGGGATTACATTCAGCCATCTCCGCTGAAAACCGATTTCTGAAACAAGCTTAAGCTGCTGTGAAGAAAAAAAACAAACCAAAACAACTTTCCTCCATCACCCTCGTCACGAGGCTCACATTCTCTGAAAACAGGTAAGACAGAACAAGTACGGTTCTATAACCGTAGGGCATTATCAACACATTTCTGCCTTCCACGGATTGTTTCTGCTAGCAGCCCGTGTCGCTAGTGGCATCCTGACAGTTCAGGAGCTCAAAAAAAAAGCCAGACATAGCACACGCAGCAACAGCAGTGCAAGCTTCCTAACTGCAGGACTATTATACAGCAGCAGCGACATGTAAAAGAGATTTCCAGAAGCAAGGCAGATGCTCGGCTGCCATGCTTATCCAGTCTAATTCTACCACCGTCTACGGACTGACCGATGCAAATGTTACCAAGCGTTCAACAACACCATGGCTACTTCAGCAACACGAACTGTAACGGCACAAAATGTTTCTGTAATGCTGCGTTATTATTTTTTTAAACCAACACGGTACTATACCCATGGGACAGGCTGCTACCGCGATAATTAAAAGAGAGCCTATATTAACCCCCACCTTCCCTACACTAAATTAAAAACAAGTTGCAACAAGCTGCAAACTGCTCCTGAAGCGAGCCAGTACAGCACCAGCAGCTCACGCAACCAAGCTCCAAGAAGTCACAGCGACACTGTGCGCCGTCAGGAATGTGATCCAAAAAAGCCGGCGGTCGTCAGTAACTGTGTTTAACGAGGCAGCCTATGTACAAGACAGCGTTACCTTCAGCGACCTGGAAGGTGTCACGGAGAACAGGCGAGCAAGCCGCTCCTCTCCCACCTCCCCTCCCCTCTCAGCCCGCTTCCCCCGCTGCCGCCTGAGATTATAATCCTATCTGGGATTTTTATTTTCCTAGGCAGCAAAAGCAATCATCTCCTCGGTGTTATCTGTCAGGAAGCTGGACATTACCAACACATACGGGCTGCATTTCCCTATTAACTTGCTCTGAGGGAGGTATTCCCAAAGGCGAACGTGTACCTCATCAGCCAGCCGTGGCAGTGCAATCTGAGGAAGCTGCTTGGAGAGGAGCACGAAACCAGGCCAAGCACAGCTGCCAAGCTCCGTTAGCACTTGGTTCTCTTGCATACCTATGCTGAAAGTGATAAAGTTTACAAACAATTAAGTGCATGTGTGCACATACACAACTTTCAAACAAACAAACTTGGCTTTTCTCCATAGGGGACAAGGAAAGGGAAGCAATTAAATTGCAAGTCTTTAGTGCTCATTAATTATTTTTAAACTCTAATCCCAGTCTGCAATGTTGCTCTCAAGTCCACACACTGGGTGGGCATAAAATCGGCCAACCTAAAACCACCATTAAAAGTGCTGCTATTTCTATAGAGCTATATATATATTTTCTCGAGCAGACTTGTAAGCCATCATGCAAACCATAAAATTCCAGATGCCTGCTCTTAATTATGATCTGCAGCTTGCTTTCTGCATTTAAAAAAAAAAAAAAAAAGTCAATATTGCACATTGTCATGTTAAGAGCCGCTGGCACGGGAACTTTATCTTGCATCTGCCGATGTCTAAAACGCAAAGCAGTGTTACGCCTCTGACCCAACCAACAGGAAGACCGTTCACTACACGAGCTCGCTCCCTGCTGTCTCCACCAAAGAAGGAATTCCCTTTTCTCCCACCTGGCAGGGGACCTTCTGGCTGAACAATGCCCAAAAAGCAACTCCACTACACCCACCTTTCTGGGGTGTCGTGCCAGGAACGTAACTAAGTGGCTTACATAGTTCAATGCTAGAATATAGAAAGACAACGTCACTGCAGTAAATTCAGTCTTGGGTGTTGTCATACGCTTTAAAGTGAATTCAGAGTCTGCAAATGTGGCAAAAGGAAAACTCTGGAAAGCTCCAGTTCACCCCTTAAGCGTAAGACAGGTGCAATATGTACAGCAAACACTGTCAGCTCCTCTTGCTGTAAGGTACAATCTTCCTCTGCTCGTTAAAACTCCAAAGACAGCCAGTGAGGATGCCAAAGGAAAGAGATAGTGCCCGTCTGTTGTCTAGTGGAGACGATTACCTACGGCCCCAACCCAACGTACGCAGTCGCAAACAGAAGTTGCTGCCTGACACCAGATGCCCGAAGGGGAAGGACGCAGCGCCCAGCACAACAGACCAAGACATCCAGCCTCCGAGGGGCCATGAGAGGGAAGTCTCTCTCTAATGCCTCAGTTCCCTTAAAAGGCCCCCCCCCGAGGTGTAAAAGTCTAACTACAAATTTCATTTTATCTCCAAATGGCTCTGAAAACGAATCTTGTATTAATCCACACACACACACGGCCACCAAAAGGAACGCAAGTGCAAATGCACAACAAGGTGGACACGCCGTGGTACCCCTCTCGGCGAGCTGCACACACTGAGCCCAACTTATTTTGGGTCTGAGTGCTTCCTCAAATAAAAAAAAAAAAAAAAAGCAATAGCTCTAATGTAAAACTTGGGATAAGAGCTGGTCGAAGAGGAGCTTCTCCACTTCAACTGTGGGAAAAGAGCTGTGACGTTAACGCTCAGATGTTGGTGTTCTCGCCCACCGCTCGGGTCTGAAACTCTAGCATCAGGCAGCAACCTCACCCACCACAGACACACCCTCAGAACCGCATGTAAAAATCCACCATCCTGCTCATCTCCCAGCAGTGAGATTACAGGCTTCGTAACAGGTCTCTGGCACAAGAAATGTTTGGACTTCAGCATTCAAACTTTCTGAGAACTGCAAGGAACTCATCCCACCATTCGTCTGTCTCCAGACCTTGCCTCCTCACCGAAAGGCGGGCGCGGAAGCGAACAGAAGCCAGCCAGACCACTTCGCCAAGGGGCCAGACGGTTGGTAGACAATGCCATTCAAAAATTGTCCGTATCTCAGTAACACAATCATTGAATAGTCCTTGAAAATTTCTCCCTGCAAAAAGACAAGATGTTTTTACAGCAGAAAAGACGCGGGCTGTTCGGTTGCTGCAGAAGTTATCAAGCCCCAAGGCAAAGCTGAGTGCACACACCCCTTTCCCAAGCATTTCCTGGAATGCCAGCTTCGATTACGATTAGGTTTCTTCTTGCCAAGCACGGGAAGCAGAAGAACAGAGGGTTTTCCCAAGAGTCACAGAGAAAAGACTTCTCTGATACCGTTTACTGCAACCAGTGCAGACTCAGTTACTGCAACACCAACCGCAACTCCCTTTAAGCATAGTGAAGTCTTCCAGACCGAGGAGGGATGAGAAGAGACTGGAGCTTCAGCTCCTATTAAGGCGTTTGCATATACATTCCCAACCTGGGTCTTCAAAAAAGGGAATTTTGCAAAAAAGGCATTTTATCTGGGAATGGCAGAAACTATGATTGTTGATAATCTCTGTGGAATTACAAATTGCTCATTTAAAAAACAGGGTTAAATATAAGTGTCCTATCTTTCCCTTGCTTGCCAATACGTCCTTTTCCATGAGTTCATGTGCTATGTCTTCTGTAGATCAGGGGAAAATGGGCCAGGGGTAGAGGGTCCGTCCAGTCCAGACAGAGTAAACGGGCCGTGACTGTTCAGCACTGATGGAAACTAAGAGACAAAACAAGAATGATTAGGGAAGAGGCCATTTAATTTACTGTTCCTCCTATCTGTGCATGCAGAAGCTCCCCCAGGCATAAAACCCAAAACCCAACAAAGAAAACCACCCCAAACTTCCAAAGAATCTTCTTGGCTTCCCTCAAGTAATTTACTTTTTAAATGCCACTGCATCACAGACTGCAGCAATCCAGCCATTATAACCAGTGCCACCAGAAGGACCCAGTCCGTAACCTCTGCACTGAGCACTGCCTGTTGTCCTAACAAATAAGTGGCTCTAACACAAGCTGTTGGGAAACCACGGTCTAAATTGTTCCTCAGTTAATTATCAGCTATTTATAGAGAAAAACGTCCAGTGCATTTTCAGACCTACTTGTTTGTTCCCTATCCTCACGGTACATATAAGCTACTTCCTTCATCTCCATGGAGATGACAGATATAAACCCAAAAGACAACTAGTTAAATTTTACCCTTTGCCTAAGCAGACTCAGGCAACAGATGCGGCTATTCCAATCCCAAAGCAGAAGGTGAAGGAAGAGCATGAGTAATTACAACTAAAGGACTTTTTTTTTTTAAAAAAAAACATAGGGGAGCTTTTTCGCCTGTATGTTAGTTAAAAAAAAAATAATTAAACAGTGAAGCTGAGAATTTCCAAGCAGCAGAACAGACATCATAAGGAATTCTGCTACATATTGCCACAGAGACCAGACACCCAATCTTCCTTCTTACTAGTGGTGAGATTCAATTAGTGTCTTTCAACAGAAGAGACTGTTAACAAATGACTAAAACAACCAATACAGTAGCGAAAATCAATTTCCAAGAAAATCTCAACCAGTAAAGTTACAGGGAGGCAAATTTTACAGGAAGGACCAAATAAAAATAAGTATCTACCTACAGCACAGACTGCTACCAATTTAAAACACTTCTGAAATACCAACTTTTACAATCTACTTGAACAAAACTGGGCAAACACTACAATTAAATGCTCTCAAAAGCTAACGCAGGGGATAGAAAACAGATCATTATTTTCTTTCTGCATCAGCTACTTGGGCTAACTGGTTCCTGCAGGTCTACTGAGGAAAGTACTGAAAAGCACGGAGAGGTTGGCTAAACTTGCTGGAACTTACCTGAAAGAGCGTATTAGCACCTTGCAACCTTGCGGGACTGAGAGGAGCGACTGGGCTTAGCGTACTCCAGAAGTGGATACTGGAGAGCAAGGGGCTCGGGGTCAGCAAGATGGGAGTCTGCAAAACACACGAAGACACTCAGCGGTGTGAAACCTGCGCTGCAACGCGCAGCACATGGGAATCCAGCCGCAGTAACCTCAGCTCTACAGCTGCGGAGGGCTGGGTCCAAACTTCAGGAACTCCCATTCCCTCCTCCTGCCTCCTCCCACCTCCTTCTCCTCCCTTCAAACCCCACCACAGCAGCCGGAGTCATCCGGCTCTCCCTCCCCTTCCTGAGCAACCGGCCTTCTTTTCCCAGCAGCTGCCAAATCCTGCCGGGGCGAATCGGCTCCTCCTGCAACTCAGCAAACAGCACCTGCAAGTGGCTTTGGGAAACTCAGCCTAGGGATGTAGAAAGAGCCGACAGCGGGCACACACACGGCCTGGGTGACACCGACAGCGTAAGCCACAACAAAAGACATTTACATCCAGCTTCTGCACACGCTGGACGTGCCAGGATCACCGGCCAAAAGGGCAACTCCGCTTGATTTTCTTTCCTGTCCTCAGCCATTCCAGTTTCAACCAGCAGCAGTTTTCCTACAGTTTCACCCTAATTCCAATTTATTAGAGCAAAGAGATTTAATACACTGAACCATTTAACAGCCTAGTTGGATTCAGTTCTCTTCCAAATTTTCCATGAGGCATAAAAGCTTTCCTTTCCCACACAAAGACGATAACCACATTAAGCAGCTGTTCTTATCGCTGTGAAGTCACAATACTCCGGTCTTAAGTAAATGCCTACTGCATCAAGTAAAAGAGAGCTGCTACACAGACACCTCCGTGGTTCTCTATTTTTAGAGTCTTTTCAGAATCAGCCTGAAGGGTAAGGGCAGGGTTTAGGGCTTTCGAAATAATTCAGGATCACCCTGGCAAGAGTTACAAGGGATCCTGCTGGTGCTGGTTTGGGTTTTGCCTCCACACGTAGGGACGTGTACAGCTGGCACACCACTTGGGCACACTTGGGGGTGGAAGCTAATACCGATTATGAGTAAAACTGATGTTGTATAAAAAAGAAATGGGAGAGACATCTTGAGTTCCAGAACTCCAAATACAATCTACTGACTATTCATTTTCCACTTGCCTTCCCTTTACTGTTTTAAAATATAACAAAACCACTATTGTTACTTAAAAACAAACCAAAACCAAACCCAACAGGAAGGGAATTAGGTTACCTGAGAGAAAAGTGCTGGAGTAAGAGAAGCAGTTGGGAGAGAAGGACTCAGAATCCCCAGTGGACTTGGATCGCTGCCTGTAATGACGAGAGTAGGAGCCAACTCCAGCCCTTTGGGTTTTTTAGATCTGGAGAGGTGATTGGCAAACTCCTTCTCCAGCACAGATGAATCCTGCTCTTTGGGCTCCGGGGATTGATGCTGAAGGCTCTGAGCCTGCTCCAGCTGCTGGGAAGTCACGGACTCTATGTCCGTGTCAATGTCCAGGTCAGGATTAGAGCTGAGGGGCGGCGACGGGGGTGTGGAAGGAACTTGCAGAGTGGGAGAAACCGAGGATATGGGTGGAGTTGGGGTGAAGCTGGTGGTTAAGTTTGGCAAAGGTGCTGGAGCTTCAGGGACAGTTAACTTGGGTAGAACGAGCGTCTCCAAGGTCTGGAGAGTTTCTTCTGATCCCATGGGAAGGGAGGATGTGGTTGAAGTGGCAGAAGCAGTGGAAGTGGCAGAGACCGCTGAAGGGGTAGAGACCAGGGGGACAGATGAAGGCTTTTTGGAGGGCATGGTGACAAACTTGATGACAGAGGGTGTTGGATCCTGAGCGGGTTTCTTCTCTGTCAGCTTCTCAGCTGGATTCTCAATCTTGATGGACCTGAAGAGTTTTACACTGGAAGAGTTGAGGGAGTTCAGGGTAAAAGAGGAGTACAAGCCTGAGTGGATATAGTCATTGCGGCTGGAGGATTTCGCACACGATGGAGACTTCTCCTTCCCACAGTTTTCCACGTCCTTCACAGCACTAACTTCTGCAAAACCAGTCATTTCAGGGTCTCCTTCTATACGGCCCACGACAAGTGGATCCATATTTAAAATCTCCGGATAAGAAACAAACTTGTACACAAACTTCTTACCGTTCACCTTTTTAATGATATTCTGTGGGGAAGAAGATACATGTATTTAGACCTTCTTCAGATTAATCTTCTTCCTACAAACACTGCCTAAAATAGACTGAGGAATCAGATACTTAATCTTTCCTCAAAAATTGTTTTTCCTTTTTAAAAAACACACTGCACTCTTTATGTTCAGTTATGCTCCCAAAGCATCACTTCCAGAGCTTGCAGACCTAACACCAAGAACAGGGGGGCTTAATCTGACCTTAACTATACTAACAACAGTCTTAAAAATGCCCAGCAATTATTTAACATATTTTAAAAGATCAACTAAGAAACAACAAAAAAAAATACACATTACCCCCATCAAAGATCACTGACCCGGGTACGGTAAGTGTAATCTAACAGAAAAACCTGCAGAACGAAAGCTTACAGGTTTGCAGAATTGAGAGCTAACACTTCAAATCAAACCACCTTTATTCCTAATCAGATAATAATAAAAGAAAATAAGTAGCTGAACTAGTCAGCAGAATGTAGGCTAATCAGCTATTTCAATACCACAAAATAGCATGTGTCAAACTTGTTTTGCTCCTAAGTGAAATGCCACACACGACTTGGACCCAAGAAGACTCTTCTTTATCGTACTATTGTTATTATTACCCAGACCTCTCAGTACCAAGTCAGATTTGTCCTACCCAATAACAAACTCCACGCAACATACCACCTGCTACAAACTGACAGGTTCCTCAAACTGGGTTGTATTTTTTATCTCCTACACCCACACAGTAACAGTTGTGGGATAAACAGCTTATTGAAACGAAGGTGAGACTCCCACACCGTGGTCCTAGTTCAGCTTTTTGACTACACCCATGCACTAATGGAAGGCTCTCGCAAGCTACTAGAAGACAGCAGCTAAGAGAAGCACCTCACTCTGCTGGACTCCACTCGCTGACCGCACTAGAGCTGCAATTCTGAATACATGGAGAAAAAGGAAAATACTTTAGGCTGCTTCACTAAAAATCCTTATTTTGGTAGCCCCTTCGCAGAGACAATTGCAGACAAGATCTCAAGGCAGTGCAATATTCACCATCTCATAATCATAACCACCCTGTTGCTTAAACTGGAGCGCTGAAGATTTTAACCCTTGCAAGGGCGTGTATTTTGGAACGGGGATTAGTATCCAAATACAGATTTGTATTAGCGAAGACATAAATCAAAGAGGATAACATTTTGCACAGAGATGCCCAGACCCTTATAAAATAACCACTGGGGAGGAAATGCAGCACAATGATAAACAAAAGGAAAAAAAAAGCCCTCTAAAACAGGAACTGGTACACCTTACTTAAGCCTGAGAGACAGAAGTGACACCTATCCCCTTGAAGAGAATGAAAAAAGGAAACAAAGCTCATTAGGCAGAAGCTGGTAAGACGGATAAGGATTTGAGGTGGATTTACAGACTTTGTTACCTTCACATAATAGTATCTGAGAGCACGGCTGAGTTTATCATAGTTCATACTGGGCTTGTTCTTGCGGATTCCCCAGAGCCTGGCCACCTCCTCTGCCTGCAGCAGTTTGAACTCCCCGTCGTTGGAGGTCCAACAGATGATATTCTTGTTCTGAGGCTCTTGGAGGAGTTGGAGGAGGAACTGCCACAGGGTGATGGCACTGTCCATAGCAGTAAGCTGAAAATTCAGAAAGGCAGATAAGAGGCAACAGGTTAGGAACAGCGCATTTTCTTTGTCTCCCTAGAAGGGGGTAACGGAGCAGAGATGTTATTTCCAAAGCCAGCAAGAGTAAAAATTATTAGTCACCAGTCGTGAAAGACGTTCCCTGCAGAACAGAGAGGCTGAGCGCCAACTGCTGTCGTCTCCTCCCACATGTCAGTACTTTTCACATGGGTTATATTTAGCCTCATTTAACTAAATCAGGTCACTTTGGGTAAGTTGCAATGAGTCACCCTCCAAAAAAAATTTTTCTAAGTTGTTCCATGTTCACCCACCCTGACTTGTACAGCTTTATGACAAACAGCTCAGGTGCACCCAGGTAAAAATCAAACCACCCACTTGCCTCCTCCTTTCCTTACCTGCACCCACCTCCAACCTCGGCATCTTTAAGAAAACCCAGCAGATCAAGTGACTGCTTGAGCTCCGTGAAGATGCCAGTGCAGAACAACTCAATTTTCCTTCAGTTCGCATTTCTACCGCCTCTTTGTAAGCAGCCCTCTCCATCATCCCCCAGTCTCCTCTCTTTCGAATCTCCTTTCTTTTCTAGCTATCATCCCTGTCTTTTCTAAGAGAGTGAACACGAAAGTAAATAAAACGATTTCAAATGCCGCCTTTGCTTTTCTCTTGATTCCTGCCACGTCTTACCTACATCAGTCATTTAGGCTGAGACTTTCTAGGACTAATATCTGTCAGTGGATTCCTGCACTTCCAGCACGGTTTTCTTGCACTGGAGCTGTCGATGTATAAATTCACAAAGGACAGACAAGGCAGCAGAGATGCCATTTTTCCCTGACCACATCTGACTACACAAAACAGTACTTCCTCAGATATTTTCAGGCAGAACACTAATAATCCTGTCTGCACAAGGGAAGTATAAGATACACTATGAATTAAACCAGATAAAATTATATTAATTCAGCATCCCATATGGATTCTCTTATTCCAAAACAGAACAGCTTCCATTAACGCAGCTTAAACTTCTTCCAATGAAATAAAAACAAACCCAGCCGCTCCGGAGTAAGAACCATCGTGATGAATTACACTAAAAATGTTTTGATTCGTGTAACTACTAGATTTTTTTTTTTCCCTCCACATGCAGTCAAACCTCAATAAAGGCAAACCTAAAGAGGGCAGGGGTTTCCATCTGGGTGAATCTGCAGCCCGAGCGGCCACAGGCTGTTCACAAGCAGAAGCTCCAAAACAGAGGCATCAAGTCCAACTTCAGCAAGCGGGACCCACGCTTGTATTGTTTGAAGTCCATGTATACGCAGGGATAAGTTTAAGATTCAGTCGGGACTGCCAGTTCATCTTTGTTACCAAAGCCTTTTATTCCAATCTCATTACTGCCCAGCACTTAACCAGCCCTATATAAGGAAGAGAACGGTCTACATGTCAGAGCTTCAGAATTTAGTCAGCCCTGTAAAAGGATTACTGCTGACAGTTTACACAGGACTACACATTCTTATTTAAATAAGGTGCCCTAGGGCAGGTACTTTTTTTGGGCAGAGCCCATTGCATTTAACCTATTTTTAAGAATACCTGCTTAACGGCACGCTTACATGACTACACAGGGATGTTACATTGATCAAGTCAGTTAAATTGCTGCAATTACCAGGAACAATCTCAAAATGAAGGACACCCACACCACCTTGTTATGCTGGCCTAAGGTGCTTTCCTCCTTAATTACCGTACGCATGCAACTCCATGCTTGCCCAAATTAATTGCTCGGTACTCTAAGAAAATATCAGCTGCTGAGCGCCGCGCTTTGAGACTCTTCCCACACGGCCCCGTGGCACGCCAGCTGAACCGTAGGGGAACGCGGGGCCAGGAACCACACGAAAACTCTTCCAGGGCCTCTCCTCCGGCTCACGTTCACGTTTGCCAACGACATCCCGTATCTGCCTGCTGGCAAGGCAGAGGACGTGCAGGCTGCAGAGCACCGCGAGCGGAGCCTCATTATCCCGTCAGGATGATGCACACGCACGGGGTGTTGTGGAGACAGAAGGACTTGATTCTGCCGTTCTGCAGAGCTGTCAATACTAGTGATATGTGCTAACACAGAAAGAGCAGGAAAACGAAGTTGAGTGATTATTCCCACGCGACGTTTATCTCCAGCACTTTCAAACCCCACAAGCGGCACTGCAGCAAACAGCGCCGACTGATGCAACGGGAGGCGATCGCGCAGAAATTAGACGAGCAGCAGAATTTCAGAGGGGCAAAGGCTTTTTTTCCTCCTCCTAAAAATCCATGCAGGTTTCAGCCCGGAATTTAAATGCTATTATTTCATTGGGCTGCTCCCCTTCAGTAGGAAGTACCTCACGTGATCTCAAAGCTCACCAATCTTTACCACCATCAAGCATTACTGCCCTGGTCACAACTGGTTTTGAATCGAGCTGGAGACACACAGTGCTGACAGACCAGCACTCGGACAGCACAACGTCCAGCAATGCAGAGTACACATGGAGCGACCCAAACGATGGAAGATGCAAGATTTAAAAAATAAAAATAAAAAATCACCTTTCCCAGTGATGACCTGTGTTGTTCTGAGGAGCATTTACCAAAGTAAGAGAGAGCTGAGTTCATGCTACATAAATCCAAATGCTGCAGCTTTCCAGCTGGAAGGATCCTTCTCCCAGGGGCAGAGTTACAGACTGTACTGGAGCATTAGATTGGTCAAGTCACTACTAGTGTTTCTGGCATTTACAGGTTTTAGGGGTGTCACGATTCCAGCCATCGTGTGGAGGATGCACTGCATATCCTCAGCACCCTCTGAAAAGTCTTACGTTAGACACATCAACAACAGGGTGGAGAAGTTTTACTTATTCCTTGGCTGTCGTAGAACAAGAGCAGAGAGCACTTTTGAGTTATTAATGGATACGTTACATGGCATATGAGAGAATGAATGTCTCTCTTCATTAAATATCTATTGCACACACCTACAGGAAACAACGGAGAGATACCCTAGTGGAACTGGGAGTATCGAGTTTTTCTGAAGATTATATACAAGGGGAAGCCCAGAAAATAACTCTCCAAACTGGTCAAAGCAATGGGATCACAGGCGGATCTTGCCCCTCCAGAGTCCAGCAAGAAGCTGTAACTGGGAAAGTATAACACGTATACGGGAGACAACGTCGTATTAGGAATCGAGACCTCTCATTTAGCTTTTTTATTAAAGTTGCTTTCAAATGGCGTAAGAACACATCAAAGAACTGCCTCTTCTTCAGGAAAAAGCAGAATAAAAAAACCCATCACACGAGATGTAAAATTAAAACCAGCGCAGGCGAGATGAGCACTTCTCTTTGCTTAGGGAGAACAGACTAACACGTTAAAAAGCTTCTTCCTCCTTCTGCACCTGGGGCAGAAGGCAGCTGACGCCTTTCATGGGCCTTTCACCTTGCAACCACAGGGACCGAGCAGCAGCTCAAGCTCCTTGGGCTCTCTGCGTTTTGCACAACACCTTCAGCTGCCCTGGCATGGCGGGGAGCTGACAGAGAGGCTCCCGTCCCCACCAAAGCCATGTTCAGGGCCAAGTACCCAAAAGCGTCCCCCTCCCGCATTGCCAATTCAGAAGATCCTCGTGTCCTTTCTACCCAGACAGACAGCAAAACCCACACTCTTCAGAGGTGTTACAGGCCCATTAGTTCGAGAAATTAAAGAAATCGGGACGAGGACAGGAACCCACCGTCCCACTCCTACTTTACACTAACAATGGTGAGATGTTACTCCTCGTGATTTGCACACAGCATTTCAACTTCTTTCAGCACTACGTCTCCTTTCATGAAAAGGCATCAATCTCCTAGCACAGCTCCCCGTCAGCATAAAAAGCCTAGTAGTTTGATTGCTTTTTCTTCAAGATGAATTCACCAATAATTACAAGCACACCACTGCAAACCGCCTTTTTGGTGAAGGTTATTCTCCTTAGAAGAGTCCACGGAGAAAGAAAAAGGTCTCGTTTGGAAAGACAACGAGGGAATTAGGCAGAAAGGCAACACTGCTGCCTATGATGACGGCCTTTCCACTTCCGCACCGTTTGAGTACGAGGAAAAAATAGTTGCTAGAGGCAGAGGGCAGTTATACTTTGTAATGAGTATGCTAAAATAGAGCACTATTATTGTCTTGAGATCTTCTCCGACGCCTACGGATGACCCTTGAAGTATACCGAGTAGCTGACAGAATTTGGCTGCAGTACTCTACGCACCAGCGCTGCAAACTGGAGCTTTCTCATGTTGCTGCCGCTTCGTTTGAGGTTGCTGTAGCTTTGTTGGAGGCCTTGACTTTACAAAGCCTTGAGTTTACAAAAAAGCCAGGGCACGAGATACGTATCTTTTCCAGCGACTTCTCCTGCATCTGTGCCACAACGTGCTCCACGCAATCCACTTGATTACAGAGCCCCAAGGCTCTGCATCTTCTGTGGGAGTGAACTGCGCAATCCCTGGGTGGCACAGCAGCGGGAGGCACAGTTTAGGAAGTGGCATATGGTAATCTCTCCCGTGGCCAGCAGCTATGCTTACTACTGCAAAACAAACTCGCGTGTTCATCCCTTCGTGCTCAAAAAGGACAGGGACACCTCGCTACGCCCCAGCAAGGCAGGACCAGGGGGGTCTGCCCTAACCGCCCCCCCCATCTTCGAGGTCTTCTCGCAGGTTTCCTGTGCTGTGACTCAACACCAAGAACAGCTCAAGTAATCTTTCACCTCGGTTTGTTCCAACAGCCTCTGCAGCCTGATGACTTCTGCAGATGGGCTGAGTAAAGCAGTCAGGTCTACAGCGGCCAGAACCCGCACAGAAACAAAGGAAAGAAAGGATGTCACACCGATGTCAACACAGTGAGGACAAAATCACCACTACCATGTATTTATATGGCATGGTTACAGTATTCACACAGAAACGACATCTCAGAAGACGACTTCGGAAGCAGCAGAGAGGCAAACCCATAGGGTGACACAGAAACCTCTTCTCAGATGACCCACGCTTTGTCAAAACCAGAAAGAAACCAAAAAAAAGGCAGGGACAGTAACGGAGAGATGGTCTTGGGGACCTCACGCTCCGCGGTGCATCAGGCGTGCAGGAGGCCGGCAGGCGAGCAGAGTCCTTCCGCCACGCCAGGGCAGCCGGACTCGCCGGGCACGCGCGCAGCAAAGCCGAACTGTTTGGACTTTATTGTGCAAAACTATTCGCGTGGTTTCTTAATGGTTTAAGACGGCCACGGTGTGTGAACAGAAGGAATTTGTAGACAATAACCCCGGCCGCGTTGTGCAATATTCCTGGGGACCCAAGGCCTTGATAGAGTTGTTCCCGGACAACAAACAACAGAACAGCTTTGGCTGAAGGAGATTTTTGGAGGTCACAGGCCCAACTCCTTGCTCGAAACAAGGTTAACTTCAAAGTTAGATCAGCTTTTTCAGTGCCTTTGTCCAGACAACTAACTAAAATAAATGGCTGCCCTATTCCTTTTATTTTAGTAAAGGGACAACGGGGTGTAACGTTGCTGATGACGTACCTAATGACGTGGTTATCAACATACGACCAAGGAACAATTCCATGAGCACAGCACTTAAAATATCCCATTACTAATGAACTTTTCATAAAATATTTCCAAGCTCCTGGGACTGCGATTCACCTGAACAAGTACTTTCAGGAACTGAACAATTGTGATTCATTTCGGAAAGAGCCCGCTGCCCAACACCTATCAAACCTGCTGTCCGAAACCCACCCTCCTCAGGGTGCCAGTATCCAGCCGCTGACACACGCTGATGTGCTGGGAAGCGTCAGGGTCCTTTCCCAGAACCCACAGAGCATTGTGAAAGTACTTTCACTGCTGTCACTATCACTTGTTTTGTTAGCTTCCTTCCCAAAGACAGGTGAATTACCAGTTTAAAGCCTGTTATACGTGTAAAATAAAGTCACTGTTTACATGGAATTCAACTAGAGATGCAAACTTCTACATCTGCACCACCACCAGTAAAAAAAAATCCCAAGCCCTGGCAGCTTTCCAAGTGGTAATCAAATTATACCTTCTCTAATTAATAATAAAATCAGGCAAAAATAAGGAAAAAAGCACCCTAGACTCCAGTAAATTCTTGTCTTCCCCTTGGCTCTGGCATTTGCTGCACCGTTGTTTCCAACCCGGTCAGGAAAACCAGCTTGTTCTGAAGGAGCAGCCGTGGTTATCGGGGCAGGAAGCGCCTTGGAAGGAAATGCTGGAGGATGTCCTCATGATAAGAGCTGCTCCAGAGTTTTCACTGCCTAACCCCACTCCAAGGTTGGCCATTTTATTTACTTAAAACAAACATTGCAAAAAAAATTTCAGGTTCTTGGCTCAAAAGTTATTTTACATGAAATTAAGGTTTCAGCAAATATTCCGGGTTTTAGGAGCAAATTGTTTCAGCTTCTTTAACTCCTAGCTGAGAAAGAAGTATTTCCTTTTCTTAGTAAGCATTTTCTAGTCTTCTCCACCTTCCTGTGTTAGGAAACAAGGAACAGCAAACAAGCCACGAAGGAGAACAGTGGCATCAGGATTCCCATTGCACTGATGGCTGAAGATGCCAGTTGGCAGAAGCAGAGGAGCCAAACAGCTTTTGGGGTTGTTTTTTTGAATCTTGATACAGAGACAACGGCTCCTGCTTTGTTATCGAGTATGGTTTTGACTAGCACACCCTTAAAAATGTTTAACCTCTTTGAACACGTCCAACACGGGGACCTCAAAGCCCAGTCCATGTACTTCCTCCAGCTGCTACAGTCATTCTGATCCTCCATCCCTGGCCAAGGATGACTGACAGCCCAGCATAGCTCATTTTATGGACAGCAGACCTCATTTCCCTGCTTTTCTGTACTTCGATGACCAGACTCCCTTTTCTGCCTCTCTTCTTACAGGCTATGAGACCGGAGAGAACCCAGGAAGGTTTAGGAGAAATAGAGAGAACGGTAAATGTCAAAAATGAAATGTCTTTGATCAGTTACTTGGTTTCTGACACTGATGTGATTGTTTCTGATTAAGCCATAAAAATACTTATTTCCGTGGCAGCTCCTCTCTAAGTAGATTACACTTGCTTCCTCCTTATCTGCCACCGCAATGGGCTGAGGGGAATGTTTACCAACAGCAGATTAAATTAGCTTCCGCAGGCACAATGCATCTGCTGAAAGTAAAAGCATCCTTGTGTAAGAGTAAGGGGTCAGGTCTCCGCATCACACTATGGAATAAGCCCCAAAGAAAAGGTTAAACGTTTTACGTTGATCCTAACTTTATTATGAAAAGGAAGTCTCATTTAAGATGGAAAAGGTTGCCTTTAATAATGTTTATAATACACTCAGCCTGGTTGCTATGACGATGGAACAACTATTCTCTACAAACAGGCGCTAAGACCCTAAAAATAAACAGGCCGACAAAAAATCACGAACACGCAGCTTTGTCAGGCAGGCTGCGCCTGGTGCAGGGATGGTGTTTGTTCTGAATAGGGTGAAGATAAAGAAATGCTAATGACTGGATTCTGCAGCCGCTGAAGAGAGCACTCGCCTACAAAGCGATTCCTCTCTCTCTCGGGAGCTGCTCGTTAAAAACGACACCAGCGAGGCCACAACTCCGGATTCCACTGCCCCCCCAGGCAGCCGCACAACGGGCATTGTTACAAGTTTGTGAAAATAAGGTAAGTATCGTGGAAGTAACGCACAGGTACACGTACGTATGCGTGTGTGTACGCACAGATGCGTACAAAATAATAAGTGCAACAGCACGTATTTGCATACTTTCTCCACGGACTCCCTTATTGATGTGGGTAGGCATCCACCCATTTCACAAAAACGAGCACGCAAGTATTTAAAAAAAAAAAAAAAATAGTAGCAGAGTCAGGAAGGAAAAAAAACAACCCAAAAGCCCCAAACCGCTTGATCCCAGACGCCCGCTCCCCCTCGCCTCGGCAGAGAGAGGCGAGTCCGGCAGCGCCGAGCGGTCCCAGGGCGCAGGAACCCCCCCAGCCCGCGCTCAGACCCTCCTCCCGAGCAGGGCTCGCCCGGGCCAACCCCAACCCCAGCCACGAAGGCACCGGCACGGCGAGGGGCCCCGGGGAAGGCTTCTCCCTCCTCCTCCTCCTCCTCCGCGGGGCACGGCCCCGGGGAGCCCGGCAGATCAAAGTCCCGGGGCGGGCTGCCGCCCTTCAAAGCCGTCGCTTTCGTTTCGCGGTTTCCCGACACGGGCGAAACCCCGCACGCAAGAGCGACCCCACGCACACCAACACCCCCCCGGGCACACGCACCCACCGGGCGCGGCGCTGGGGGTGTCCCGCGGCCCCGACGCGCCATCCCGGCCCCTCTCCGCCAAGAGAAGCCCCCCCCCCCCCCCCCCGAGGCGGCGACTTCCCAAAGATGGCCCCAACCCCCTCCTCTCCGAGCCCCTCAGGGACCGCCGGTGTCGTGTCGTGTCCGTCCCCCCCCCCCCCCCCGGGCCTCCGCAGCCCCCGCAGGGTCCCCTCCGCTCCCTCCCCCGCGCAGGACGGAGCCCGTTCGCTCCCGGGCCGGAAGCCACCCCGCTGTGCCCGGCCGCCGCGGGCGGGCCGGGCCGGACCGGGCCGCCCCCCCGCCACTCACCGAGGAGGAGCCCCGCCGGTCCCCGGGCGTCGCGGTCCCCTCGCGGCGGGCAGGTGCTGGGAACGGCTCCCCCGCCGCCCTTCATGGCCGGGCGCCCCCCCGGCGGGCCGGACGCCGGGCCCCCATCCCGGGCGGGAGGAGCCAGGCGAGCAGCGAAGGGCAGCGGTGCGGAGGCGGGGGCGGCGGGGGCGGGAGCGGCGGCGGACGCGTTACATGGCGGGACGCGGAGCGCCCGTCCCTCCGCCGCGGAGCCTCCGCGGCCGCCGTACCCCACACTTCCGCCCACGGCCCCGCAGGGGCGCGGAGCGCTCGCGCGGGGCGGCCAATCCCCGCGTGGAGCGGGGGCTCCACTGACCAATGGGACGGCGCTACCCGCCCACCACCCGCAAAGCACGACGGGGAGTGTAGTGCGCGGGGCCTAGCGCCCGTCCGGGCCGCTCGCAGCCATGTGCCCGCGGCCCGGCCCCGCCGGCCCCCACGGACCAGACCGGCCTGTCCCGCCGGGAGCCCGAGGCGTGGGCTGCTCCCTGCGAGGCGTTTGCGTCGGGTGACACGACTAACACGGAACCCCCCACATGCGGTCCAGGGGGGTAGCAGGGTTGGGGGGTCCCCCAGCCACAGCGGGAGCACCTCAGGAGAGGGGAAGGGGCTCAGGCTGGAGCGAGCTGCAGAATGTTAAAGTGTTTAAAAAAAATAAAAAATCATTTTACAATTAAATATAAACAAATAAAAAGAGAAATCCTGCAAAAGCAGGGAGGTTACCGGGCAAAGCAAGGCGAAGGCGAGGGAGGAGAGGGACGGGATGACCCACCGCTGTCACCCTCGCGTGCCCGTGCTGCTGTGCTCTTGTACCCCGCTTCTTCCTACTCTGAGAAACTTGCACATAAAAATACTTCTTCCCAGGAGAAGGGCACTACCACCCGCTTGTGTCCTGGGGAACATGGTGGCACCAGGCCACAGGGTTCAAGAAACCCACACGGACTTAGTCCCCGCAGAAGGCCACAGGGTTCAGCCAAGGCTTGGCGGGTGTTCTGTGTTCCTGGACCTTTTCCACGGCTCACCCGATCCCACCGCGCTGGTGGCAAAGGCACGAAGCCTTCGCGCTCCCCAGCCGGAGCGGGAGGGAGAGGCGCTCCCGGGCGCACTGCAGGAGGGCAGGCGGGAGACCGCGCGCGCAGCGGGAGCCTTAATCACAGCGAAGCTCATTAAAGCGGCCCATGCCCACGCTGAAGTCCCCAGAAAACTGCTCGTCCACAGCCAGGCACCGTTTATTGCTAAGGTGCGCTGCCTTGGCCTGCGGCTGAGCCATCTCGGTCCTGAGGAGTCTCTAAGTAAAGCCCTCTTCATACCAGTTTGAGAGCGGAGATGTTTTCCGTTGGATCAGGCATCAGAAAGTGAAGGCGAAGCACCAAGAAGGCAGCGCTCTCCCGCTTCCCTCCGATGAGCGAACAGCCCTCGCTGCCTCGCCATCGGATTCCCACCCGTTGGCAGAGAAGGAGTGAATTTAAGCAGCGCTCCACCGTCAAACACCGCACATGCCGAAACACGCAGCTGGGTTTCCTAGACACATGCTGGCAAAAGGTGAGTGAGCTGCGGTAGTACAAAGTCTTCTCCGCACCTCTCGCCCAACTGCCTCCTCACGAACCCGAGTCCTGCTCGAGACGCACGCACAGGCCACAGCACCGCTCAGCCAGGGACGGTTTTGTTTGGGAAGTACCATCGTCCCCAAACACACGAGTTGTGGCTCAGAGCCTGGTAAAGCCTGAGCAGCTCCAGCTGCCATTAACGCTGCCTCTACGACGGCAGATTCGGTATCGTTACCTGGTCATCTCCTTCAGCTGGGCCGTGCCCTGGAGCCCAACCACCACCAAATGAAGCGAAAGGAGGTTTGTAACCTCAGGAGCAAGACAGGGAACGGAATGCCGTTGTGTTTCACAATACTTTTATATAACCCTTTGTCAGCACTTACTGCACAGTCACAGGGGATCAGAAGGGAGATGAAAGCAGAGAAAGTAAGGAAGTTCAGGGAATCAAGGTGTCTTTTGACCACAGGGAAGAAGTACAGCGTTTTCCCCCCAAAGCATGTTTTCTGTCATGGGGAGAGAGGAAGTTTTCGACCAAGCTGACCGTTATTTATTTATTTACAGAAGTTAACTACTGCATTTTAAAATAAAATTAAGAGAATGGTTTCTGCTTCTCCCACCTCCACTTTCAAAAAAAAAAAAAAAAAAAAAAAAAGAAGAGCGTGAGAGAGACTGGGCAGGGAGGGGAAGAGAAGGAAAAGGTAAGGAAAAAGGACAAGAAAATCCCCCCTGAAAAGTCCAGAGTCAGTTTCTTCAGCTTTCAAAATAATTAAAGTCCCTTTGAAACGAAAGCATCTGCTGTTTTCTTTTCCTTTTCCCCCCCGTGGAAAGCATCGTTCATTATTTCCACCGAGCACTTCACGTTATCAGTATGGCTTTTCCCTTGGGAATGCCCAAGCTGGGAAGCACTGACCCAGAACAAAGGTCTGGAGCTCAGGAGGCTCTTTCCCATGGCACTGAGCCGCAGCCTCCTCACCTCTACCTGATCTTGTGCACCGCAGATGACTCAAACACAACTAACACCCCACGGGTGAGCCACACAAACACCACAAGCCTTTGGCCGAGCATTTCCCTGTGCCCATCCCTCTTATCTCCTGCTGTGCTCCATCCCGACCTCTCGCTCTGTTCAGAGCTTGGGCTCCCTTCGCTCACACCGAATCAAAGCACAAAGAGGGAAATAACGACAAGCCCTGCGCTCCCTCAGACTCTTCCTGCAGAGTCACACGTGGGAGGTTTGCCAACATGTGCGTGTGTGCGTACCTCAAACAGAGCTAAATCCACCTCTTTGGGAAAGGACCAGCGCCTGGGTTTGCACAGCTCGCCCAGGGAGCGCCCCTGAAACCAGCTGGTTTCTCCAGGAGCTCCTGTAGCCTCTGTGGTGATGAACGACCTGCGGGGCCGGCACACGCCGTGCCGTTTCTTTGAGCATCTTTTCCTCGCCTGGCACCGAGCACCACTTACTTGGGGGGAACGACAGAGCTCTGAAAAGGAACATGTCACAAGATACGTGGTCACACAAACGCCGTGTTTCAGCACTCAGGTGGGATCCAAACATGTTTTACACGGCAAGCAGCAGAGCTCCATCTCTGAGCGCACCACCACTACTCCAGATCCTTCCCTGGCTTTGTTTCCAGTTGCCATCAGCCAAATCTACCAGCACACCCAAAAATTCCGTATTTCCTTAGCACTCAGTTAGGACACAATGCGTGAGCTGAACCCAAAAGGCAGTGCAGGCTGCCACGGGAGCGGGGCAGCACGCAACAGTCAACTCCACCCCAGCATCCAAAGGACCTCAAGGGCTTCAGCCCTATCAGCTGGGGTAACTCCACTGACAAACAACCACAGCATCTTTTTTAGAGGGATAATAAATTTCCTACTTTGTGCAACCCTCACTTTGTTCTGCTTCCCCTGCTGTGGGTTTGCAATCCGACGTGGGCTTGTTCCTATCTTAGACAACATCACAAGGGAAAAAATATAGGACAGACAAAGGGATGGAATAAAAATCAGGCAGGCAACGAGGCAGGGTTTGGGAAAAGCTCATACGCAAAGACCTTTTAAAAAAGCAGCTCACATGCACAGGCATTTTAAAGAGAAAGAGGCAGCAGGAAAAGGAAGTCAGCAAACATTTCAGTTGGGATTTCTGGTGAAGGTTAATCAGGCAGCGGCACCTAGAAATAGATTTTGCAAGTTCTGAGGCAAGGACAAAGTCATGAAGTGATACGCAACGGCCAGTTCTAGGAAAACACAGGACAGCCCCGTCAGAAAAGCGCAGAGATTTCTAAAATCACCGACTTCTCAAAAAAAAAAAAAAAAAAAGAGAAATCTTCCTGCAAGGGTCTGACTTTGTCATCATGTGGTCGTTGGCTTGAGAGAGTGACAGGAGGGAGTGGGGAAGCATAGGCACTGGGAAAGCCGGAAAATTATGCAACAGCTAATCAGACCCTAACGAGGCCTCGCTCCGGAGTACGGAGATGCCGTTTGAATACAGCGCCCAATGCTGAGACCGAGCTTCGCGAGAGCACTGATAATCTCAAAGTCATGAAATAAGCAGAACAGCTACAAGAGGTTTCATGCCTCGGTAGCGAGAGGATACGCTCACACGGGAAAAGCCTTGAGATCAAGGAAGGGTTGGTGGTTGGTTTGTAAAGCTTCACAATGAAAATCTACTCATTGCTCTCTCGGGAGAGATGCTCTCGGGAAGCCGAGCGTTCAGGGCCTTCTCGGATCACCAAGGCTTCAGTCACCACGACTGGTGCCGTATACCACAGCTCCCAAGACATCCTTGGAGGTGAAAGGGGGGCAAGGCAAGCCCCCCGCTCGCTTTCAGAAGCACCCTGTGAGCAAGCCGGGTTGCTGGACACGACGGGCAGGAGCAGCCCGGGTGTGCAGCGGGACCGGCCGGCCGTGGGGCTGCCAACCGCCCCCTTACCCCACAAAAGCTCCACCAAAAAGTGGGCACGAGTGCTAGTTTGCCTACGAGGCCTAGATGGTGCTAGTCATCAACCCGACAAGATTACAGCAGGAAACCTGCTGTCACTTGGTTCAGAGCAGCTTCCCACCCCGCTCACAACCCACGGCAGAGCACCAGCTTTGCCACCCAGGTCAATGCAAGGCTCCTCGGAGATGCCACCCGCAGTGTCCCAGGATGTGGTGGCGCTTGCTCACGCGGGAAGCCATCGCTTCACAGAGCTCTCAAAGACGCTGCAGGATGCCCAGGGAGTATCACAAGGCCCACGGGGGCCCACAAATACCAGCTGCCTTTGCTGAAGCCTACAGGAGCACCTTGAAGAAGGTGGAGAAGTAACTCGGGTCCCATCCTCCCGTTCCCTTTCACGCCGAAGCGGCCAATGATCTGTTATTTCCCAGACCCTTTTGGCACTCTGGCTTTTCAGTTCTCCGGGTTTCCTTTGCAGAGAGCAGCTCTGCCTCTGGTGTTCGCTGATGCTCTCAGAAAGCCACAGGTCTGCACTGGTTTCAAACCCTTATTATTTCTGAGTCTACGAACGCAAGAGCGCCTGCCTCGAGGACCGGGCAACCTGCATGCTCGGGGCAGATACGAGGGAGTGAGGAAGTTCAGCGTCCTACGGCAGGCACAGGGTGGCTAATCCAGTCCACGAGCCTCCATCTCCGCTCCCCCAGGAGATATTTGACTGGGGCAAGTCCGAGGCTTGTCAGCAGACAGCCAGGCAGGGGAGCTCACCGCTGTAGTGAATGCTCCGGAGTTAAATACTTTGCTGAACAGGACGTGCAATGCCCAGCAGCTGTTACTATTCAAAGGTACACTCAATATTTCCTTTCAGGAAAAAGCAGAATTACCCAGTTACACAAGAACTTCGCTACACAGTGAAGATACAGCGGGAGAAAGGCTGGGGTTTCTCAGAAGGACTGGTCTCCACTGACTCAGATAGGCTGGGAGGTGGTTTCAGGTGCTTATGAAAGTTAAGCCCTAAAGCTGTGCACCAGAGGATCTCTGGTTATTGCACAACGTTGCCAAACTAGTTTCCACCGTATTATCTACACAGCCCTTCTCCCACTAAAAGCACAATTCCCCTCGCAAAGTTCCCACATCCTGAATAAAATTCCGGAATACAACTCTTAAAAAGCTGCCTGGGTCTCCTCCTGGCCCGACCCAACAGCACCGTCACAGCTGGTCACAACAGGGCAAAGTCAGGACCCGTCGTGACCAGCCAAATGACGTCTAGAATTTCATTTCAGAGCCTGTTGTTTGTGCAAACAACCCAAGGTCTGAAATAGAAGAGGTGAGAAGCAGACTGCAGCGCGCTCAGCTCTCTTAGCAAGGAGCTGTGAAACTGCACTTGGAGAGAAATTGGTGTAATCTGCAGAGAAAAGCCAACATTTCCAAAAACGAACACAGATCCGTCAATGTTGAATCACATATCTGATTTCCCCCCCCTCCCACCATGTACTTTCTAAGCCAAGAAAGGCTTTATCTGGGTGGATTTTCCAGGGAAGCAGAGAAGGATAAGCCCCTTCTGTACCACTGCCCAGTTCCTGGATCAAACAACAAGGAATGGCACGGCTGGCCACATGCCGTGTCCGTCCCCTCCTGTCCTCTCCCACCAGGCTCCAGCCAAGGGGGTTTATTTATCCCATCAGCTGGGAACCTTCCCCCAGCAAGGCAGCTTGGACAAAACGTCAGAAAGGGAAGTGTTTTACCTGCACAGGCAGCAAAGAGCAGCTCCTAGGGAAGGTGCATCCCTGCAAACTCCCTCTCCGAAGTCCACGCTAAAAACAAGCGTCCAGCCTGGGGTCGGGATCACCGAGCCCCGCGGGCCAAGCGATGAACATTGGCCACTCGCTCCTTAGCCTCATTCCCAGGCAGGGATGTTCTTCCCTGCTCCAGCCTCCCTGCGAGCGGACTTGTGCCTACTTAGAAAGCTGATTATGAAGCAGTAAGTCATCCAGCAGGGCCAGGCCAAGTCCAGCCAGCTGTTTTAATTTAGCTCTTTTGTTCATTAAGCTTCGCTGTGCCCTTAACCCCTCTGTTCCCAGGGCAGGAGCTCCAGGGAGAGGCGAGCAGAGCATCGGGTGTGAGCTCTTGCATCAGCTGCAGCACAAAGCCATGATACCCCCCACTGCTCCGCAAGGAACCGTCGTGTTTTGTGCTTAGCCACGGCTCCAGAAGAGCTTGAACCATGTCCCCACGTTCTTCTGAGAAAACTCCAGTTTGCTCCCTGCCCCAAGCCAGCTTCTGCTGCTTAACCACCAGGAGAAAGAATTGCATTTGCCCCAAATAAAACTGTACTCTGGAAGGGAGAATCATTAATAAAAATCCACCTCTGATTCTATTGGGGAAAAAAAAAAGAAAAAGAAAAACGTAACGCTATGATCCACCTTCGAGATACGTTTCCAAAGGGGCCTTAAACCAAGCTGTGGATTTGTGCTGGCCCTTATCTCATCCCCAAGGATGAGCAGCCAGCACGAGCTCCACGTGGGCTGCAGCCTGGGGATGTCAGTGCTGTCACGGAGGCTGCCGAAGATGGAGGGCTCTGCACTGCGCACTGCTATATCCAGAGCCACAGCTGCAAATTTAGAAACATCGCCTGAATTTTCTCTTTGTGCTCTCCCACATCCTGCCCTGCCACAACTCCTGTCTGCTCGCATTTCGTTTCTCAAAAAGCACTGCTTAGCAACCTGACAGCCTTTGCACTTCGAGCACGAGGCAACCGGTTCCTCCCATGCCCGCTCCTCCACCAGGGAAGCCGCGGCAGGCAGGCGGCCCCGTTCACTGAGCAGCACCATCCGAGACGGAGCCAGGGTTATAACCCAGCGGCCTCGGTGACACGAGGGCAGCTTGTGTCACCTCCTGGCAGCTCCAGTGTCTTTTTTTTTGCCCGTGGGAAGACAGAAGGGTCCTCCTCTCTCCTGATGCCACAGATCTCATCTGTACTTCCACGATGAATGTTTCTGCTGTGGAGTAATATCCTCACTGGAGCAAAGGAGAGGTAATTACAGAGCCTTCAGTAAACCTTTTAAGCCATTCATCCAAAGTCCCCAGAGGGAAGCAGGTGAGACTATAATACGCATTGCACAAGAGATATGTATCTACGGTATTTTATTTTATAAAAATCTCTCCCCTCCCTTTGCGGTTCGTTTAAAAGGAATGGCAAAACAAACCAAGTAAGCTGCAAGTCACCGCTGCCAGCGCTCCCAGCCCTGTCTTCCCCGGCAGATCCACCCCAGGACCAGCGTGGACCCTGTGGGAGCTGCTCAGCAGAGGAGCTGCTGGAGAACAGAGAAGGGCCTCAGCCTAACGACGAGGCACAGCTCTTCTTGCTCCACAGTCTGGAAACACGCAATCTCCCCAGTCGCCTTCGGCTGAGAGCGGAGGGAGGCAGGATGGGGCAGGTCCAAAAAGAACAGGGAGTGCTGTGAAAGAGTCTGGAACGAGGGAGAAGAGCAAAGGGGACAGATAAAAGCATGAGATGGGCATGAGTCATGTTGGCACGTGGCCTTTGAAGAGAGCCCTCAAGCAAAGAGGGTATGAAGTAAATTCCTAGTCGGGCAAAAATCCACTAAAACAAAAGGCAACCCAAAATAGGCTCTTGCATACCTGCCTCCTCTGGCTCACGGTTAAAGGTTCAGCATCACGCCGACTCGGGCTGCGTTTCTTGCTGGCATCTGGTCATACTTGGCCAGGCCAGGGCGGAGGTGGGAGCACTCACGGCATGTCGGGAGAGCGCTCGCTGCCCGAGGCAGGCCCAGATCTCCAGCTAATCGCTGCCGTCCTTCCCCAGAGGGGAGAGCTCCCTCCAAAGCGTCAACGTGAGGCTTGCAGGTCTTACACACTTCCACTTGCACACGCAGGAGAGAAACCCTGCTGCAGGCAGCTACTTTCTGTTCAGCCTATCCACACCTACCCACTTATGAGCTAAGGATTAAGGAGTTTAAGCTGGGATCCAGCAACCAGACCTTTGGGGAAAGCTTGGATCTGAAGTCGAGCAGCGTGGCTCCAGCTATTCCTGTCGCAAACCCTGCTCTCCCGCCTGGGGATTAGGAAAGCCAGCAGTGCAGGTGTTCTCCGGGAAACACGCAACCCGGGCACGCCAGCTCTTTGGAAACCTCACAGCAGATCCATTCGCTGCGGCTCACGCTGCAGCCTTGCAGCTGGGGGAGCCACAAGTCGGTTCCCCGCTACGCTGCGGCTGGAAGGTGGCCAGCGAGCCTTCCTTCAGCTGCTGGCCTGCTTGTTTGTACAACGAGGAATCCAAACCCCAAGCCAGCTTTCGTAACGCTTCTGCTCTGCAGAAACATCATTTCTGCACAGCGAAGTCTTCGCTTTAGAGAAACTTTTGCTGTTTGCAGGGGCCAAAGGTACGGGGGCAGCGGACCCTTCTCTTCGGTGCTTGTATAGCGACCCGCAGCACCAGGTCTGGGCTGGACCATGGCCCTGCAGCACTGGAACAACGAACAGCAGGAGAAATGAGCTCATCATGGGGAACCCTCAGTGCACCAGAGAGCCTCTGGTGGAACGTGGCCTACACCATCCGTCTTAAATCTCCGCAGCAGCAGCAGCAGCATCTCCTTCAGGGGCAGCACCAGCATCCCCAAATACTCTAGACTAAGAACAAACCAAGGATTTTCAGCTCCCTTGCTCCTTCTTTCCCTGAGGTCACGCTGCGGTAGCTCCTCGGCAAAGCTGGAAGAGCTCCGGTCACTGCGCTGAGGAAGGAGCAAAACAACAAACCAACAGCGAACATCTCCAGCCACACGACGGCTTCACAAGCTTGGGTTTCTCGCACAGAAGTTTGGTGTCTTGTGACAACCCTTGGAGCAGGACACCACATCCATCCCCACCAGTCTGGCTTTTTCCTTCCCAGGAGCCATCGCTCGAAAAGGGCTGCAGGGACCAGAGAACAACCTCTTTGCTGTACAAACATGCCCTCCACAGGGCAGGGAAAAGAGTTGAGCTCATTTCCTTGCCCTTAATTTGGGTACAACCCAACACTCCTCACTAAAGCCAGCTCAAGGGCAGTGTGAGACAAGTACGCAAAGTCCTACTCTGGAAGAGCACTGGGGGAACAGCAGAAAGGCACGAGCAAACCCGAGTTGAAAAGAGCCTGCAGGCGCTAAATATCAGCTTGAGACACGCTGACAAAGCCACGTAGAAAGGGCACCCTGCCTAGCTCAAACTCCTGACGCTTACTCTTTGTTTGTACAAGCACCTAATTGCCTCCCAGATGTTTGCAAAAGCTGGGGAAGTTGGCGCAGTAGCAAGGAGTTGGCCTTTAATTAACCAGAAGTCAAATACAAAAAGGACGTCAGCAACCTGTGAGCTGCACTGCTCCCCCCCCGAGCGGGGCGTGCAGCTCTTCTGGGGGTCCAGACCCACCGGTGTCTCTCCATGCCGCTCTTCTGCCACGCCAGCCCGTGAAAAAGGGACTTTGCTGGTGCCGCTTAAGTTTCTCCTGACCCCCTTTCACCACGCGCCATCGAGCGAGCTGATCGGATGCATTTCCCCCCCCCCGGCCTCCAACGTCACGCTCCCCGAGGGCGCCAGCACGCTCGAGGGCAGTCAGGTGAAAAACCACCGACACAGAAAAGAACAGTGAGGGACAACACAACCACCACCCCCACCACAGTGGAAAAGCCGTCCCCAACGCCTGCCTCCAGCCCCCGCCGCTGCTGCACAACACAACCAGCCCCCCGCCTCCACCCAGGGCTCTGCCCGGACGCCGCCCCGCCAGGTGGGCTCAGGGACGCGGGGTCCTGAGCGAGTCCAGCCAGAACAAACCAAACCCTCTCTGGCCGCCTCTGAAATGCTGCTGACGCAGAGCCTCGGGACTGGCAGCTGCAGCAGCCCAGGGGATGCCCCGCGGTGGGACGGAGACCTCTCAGCCAGTTCTTGCCCGTCACGCTGAGGCGGGCAGGTGACACCTACAAGCTGCGCAAAGGGACCTCGTAACGCTGTCCTCCGCCCCAGCCCCGCTGCCCTGCACACACACGCTCACCCTGAATTAACTTCCACCACCTGTATTTAAGAAAGGGTCAGTAGGACCAGAAACAGGCCACGAATACAGGTCATCCTTGAACAGAGGTGTCGCACTGGACCGCCTGTAATTCGCTAAAGAGAGTCATGTCCCCCTCTTCACCGGTGTAGTGGGTTTTGCGCTGTTTGCCCGGCTTCAGGGCCTCCTGGACTCAGCCTCGCCAGGAGGAGCAGCGAGACTTAACTTCTGCTGCCCCCCTGAAGCGTCCCCTGGCTGTACGGCTGGCCCCGGTGGATCTTCACGTGTTTGGCTAAATGGTCGCTGCGGGCAAACTTCTTCTCGCAGGCAGCACACTGGTACGGCTTGACACCCGAGTGGGAGCGCTTGTGACGGGAGAGCTCATCCGACCGGGAAAACCTGCAGGAGAAGGGAAGCATGGTGGATCCAGCCCTCGCTGCTAGGCAGGACAGGGAACCTGAGGGCCCCAGCACCCGGGAGGCTGAGGTCTGTCTCTGCCACAGCCTCTTGGGGTGACCCCAGGCAGGTCACTTCTGCTCTGCTCCATCCAACCTACCAGTGAGGCGCAGGTACCCCAGGCTCCTGCTGGAGGGATGGAAAGAAATAAACCCCTCCAAGGGGTGATTTAGGGATAGGACAGAGGAAAAAGAATTCACCCACTGAGATCTTCATTCGTTTCCCGTGCTCCTAAAGGACACTGTCCACCTACATCCCTTGTTTGGTTTAGACTTGCTGAAACCTTCGGGGAGCTGACAGCCCCAAGGCCAGATGCTGAGAGAAATGGCTTTTTTGGGGCACGAGCCCAAGCTGGCTGTGACTAAAGGACACCGTTCAGGAGCCTGGGTGGAGAGGCTTTACCTTAACACCCACATCCAGCCAAGAAGAGCATCGCTGCTGCGAGAAGGCTTGTTTTTTCCTGAGAGCGCATAGGTTCCCCCTAAAAAAATCTCTGAGCACCCCCTCGTTTCTCAGGAAGGCAGCAAGCTTTCACTGCCAGCCTGGGCTGGACTGGGAGCTGGGGAGAGAGAAGCTGCCCGTGAGCTGGTTTAAACACTGAGCACAAGGGAGGAAGAGCAAACGCACCCAGCGTGGAGCACAGAAGCAGAGGTTTCCATGCCGAAGCAGGTTGACTGCTGTTCTGAGGGTGCACCCGGTGTTCAGCCCGCTTGCCTGGGTAATGCCCACACCTGCAGCAGATCAGCTGGGCAGCCTGGAAAGTCCCTTTAACCACTTTCAAGCCCCCACGTCATTCTCCTGCACCCTTTCTTCCACCTGGCCCACACAGATCCAGACCTGGGGGCACCTGCAGCAAGTCGGTCCGCAGCTGTTTGAGGAGTGCCACCTCAAAGGTCCCAACAGGGCCTGGGAGCTGGCGTGATTTCAGCACGCTTTGCATGTCTGAGCGGCAGCGGAGTGCTGGAGAGGAGCACGGGGCAGGATTTACTCCTGTTCAGCCTCTAAGGAGCCAACACAGATGGCAGGAGTATTAGGACGGGAGGGTTTTTCCATTCTGGCTGAAACATGCCCACGCAAAGAAGCACAAAGCAAGGAGCTTCAGATGTAACCCCAGACTCCCAGCGATAGGATTTCAAGCTCACACCTGGCACGGTAAATACTGCGGCTGCTCCCAAAAGGCTCTGCGAAAACAAAACGCATCCCAAGGCCACCCTCAGGTCTCCTGTGCAAACCACTGACTTCTTTTCCAGCTTTATTGTGAGAGGCGAGTTCCAAGGTCTCAGCTCGTCATGGAAAGCAGGGCCAGGAGAAGTGACACATATATTTGCAGTTAGGGCCACAACTAGAGAAGGGAGCGCGGCCCGGAGAACCGCAGCCACGTACATTGGTAGTAGAACCGCTCCTGCGGAGGGGGAGGGCAGGGCAGCAAGTGAAGCAGAGCACAGCCTGCAGGATGCTCCCGTACGGGCTAGCACCATCCCTTTCCTCCTTCCCAGAGGGAAAAGTGACCCCTGTGCGTTGCCACTGTCCCCTTCCTCAGTCCCCAGGCTCTGAGCGTCGGGTGCAGGAGGGTTTAGTTTGGTACTGGAACAGCAGCCGAGGCTTATAAGCGGGTACCGCAGTTATAGGTGAAATGGAGGGACAACTGCTGATGGCAAAGGGAGAGCAGCTTGGCAAGAGGGAGTCCCAAAACCCAGATCTAGTCTCATACCTTCCTGAGTTTCACCACCCCGAGACAGAAGCCCCAACGCACCATCCAGGGAAACAAGGCGGTGAGCGTGTGCCAAAGCATTGCAGAAGAAACCAGGAAAGCTCCGTGCTGCCAGCACCAGTTTTCTTTGGGATACGCTAGAGATCTGCTGAGGAGAAGTGCTACACAAGACCTGAGGACTATTAGCCCGTCTTGCCAAAGGCCGCTCGGAGCATCCTGCCCCCCAGGACGGGTACGTGGTACCAGGAAGCGAACACCACCGCAGAAAAACAACCAGAGAAGTGCAGCAAGATTAAAAAGCAGGGTTAATTTAGGGAACACAGATGAAAGAAAACGACAACCACCTTCATGTGCAGAGCAAACAGCAGGAAATGCAACATGGAGATTTGCTGCAGGCCCACAGGTGTCAGAGGGATACAAGCAGGGCAGGCAGAGAGCAAGAGAAAACAAAGGGTTGCTAAACAAACACAGAACTACGCGCTGGTTCCTGAGGAAGCAGTGAGAGTCCTGTTTCCTGGGACAAATATAAACGGGAAAAGCCTTTTCTGTAGCCCAGCTGCAGGAATTGTCCTGAACTAGACAGAGAAAGCTTGCAAAGTTACATCACTTGGAAAAGCTGTATTGTCAGAGGGCGTCTAGGCATCCAGTTCATTTGGGGGGTCTGGGAGAGTGTCAGCTACGCTTCCTCAGCTGGAGGTTTTCAGCACTTTTGGACTGAGTGTCAACTACCCAAAGCACTCAACAAACTTTACTCCTCCAGGCCTCCTTCCAGCTCTCACCTATAGTTCACTCGGGAGAGAAAACTTGTGATTTTTATCCTGGATTCTCAGAGCTCTCCCGCATCTTGGCGAGCCACGGCAGGCCTTTGGTGGGGACACCCGCTCGCGCAGAGTCCCGCGGCTCCCACTTACCGCCAGCCACAGTTGGGCCAAGCACACGTGTAGGGCTTCTCGCCCGTGTGCCGCCGAAAGTGAGCCTTGAGGTGGGAACTCTTGGTGTACATCTTGCCACAGCCCGGGTGCGAGCACTTATGGACCCGGACGAGGGAAGGGGGGGCTTTCTGATACTTGAGGGTTGCCTCCACCTCTTGCCCATCCCCTGGCCTCGTGGCGACTGGTAGGGGGGCAATTCTGACATACTTTTGGTCCATGATGGTCACAGGGGGCTGGACCTGAGGGAGGAGCGACAGGTTTTGGCCCTGCAAGCTGATAACCAGCTGGGCCACCCTGACCCCACCGGTGGCACTCTGTGCTAGCGGGCTGCCACTGTCCATCTGGAGGGGCTGGATCTGGAGGACAACAGGAATGCTCCCAGCAGCTACCGCCTGGTCACTGCCATCAGCTGTCCCTCCAGGCTGAGCAGCATTTGAGACATTGTCTTCTTGAACCACACCGGAGACAGGCTGTCCCCCAGAGCTGCCTAAGCTGATCTCAGATTTGATCTCCACCTTCCCTCCAGCTGGGTGAAGCTCGCTTGCTTCGTCTTTGAGGAACTCGGCCTTCTCCCTTAGGAACTCCTCAATCTCCTCCAAGGTGGGAATGAAGTCCTGGGAGAGGCTGCTGCAGAAATCGGGCAGCCTGAAGTGAGCCTCGCAGACGGTGACTTGGGGTTGTTTCGTGTCTTCCCCCTTTGCAGCAGGCAGGGGGAGCGGGGTGCCTTCAGAGTGGCTGGTGCTGCCCGCAAGGAGATGGCCAGAGCCTGCCGGGTGGCCGGACGCCTTCTCGCTGCCGTGGCCCGGCAGAAGGGAGGGCGGCATGCTGCGCTGCAGAGCGCTGGCAAAGCTCTCTAGCAGGGAAGAGCTGGTCAAGGAGGGGTGCAGCTCCTGGCAACTCACAGAGACCATTTGTTGACTCACGTCCTCTACCCGCACAAAGTTCTTGGCTCGGCTGGATCAGAAGGCTCTGTAAGAGCTCAGCTGGGGCTCCTGAGGCTGGGGAAGTCTTCGCTCATCTGCAAGGGAACACCACCGAGGTTATTTTCAAACAAACAAACAAAAAAACCAAACGAGAAAACCTCAACCTTTGAATAAAATGGACTGTGCGTTAGAAAGAAAACATCAAAACTAGTCAGTGGCCTTTGTTTTTAGAGAGTCTGTTGCTCGAAAAACACACGCTAACCATTTTCCTATGCAGGATGCCAACAGACTGCAAAGAGACAGATTCTCCCCAGAAGCAAACATCTCTGGGGAGTTTATTAAGGTAAAAATACACAATGAAACACTTCATCCCTCTTCCACCTGTGCCAGAGGGCAGGTATGTGCTGCTCGATGGCAGAGGGGATGACTTGTGGCTTACAACAAGGAGTGAATTGAGATCCAAGAGAAGGTGCTGGTTCCTCCACACTGCAAGTGTTGGTACAACCACAACCTGGCGCAGATCTATCCCGGCTGGATTAAAGCTGACTAGTTTGGGAACAGATAACAAGACAGCTACGGGAGTGCCTGCTGCCAGACTTCTGGGGGCTTTGGTGAGCCTTCACCAGCAACCACGCCGCTGTGGTTACGCTGGCTATCGGTGCCTGAACAAGCGAGTTTAAAGCCAGTTGAGGCAGGTCTGCCCAAGCGCAGTCACACCTCCAGAAAGCATCGCAGATGAACTGTCTGGGGTCAGCTCACAGGGCCCTTGAGGACACAAACACCACCTTTCAAAACAGGTGAGAAAGATCACAGTATCTCCGGGTTAGAGCTGGGCGGTCTCCAGAAGGTGACTGGTCTCCCACGATTCAACACATCAAACCCCACAGGCCCTGCTGCGGCTCGCAGGGCTGCGAGAGCAGTGCCTGAGCAGCCACACACGGTCCCTGCCCCTGCAAAAGGGCAGCCTGGAGGCTGCATCCTGCTCCTGCAACACCTAAACCACCCAAGAAGGCAGCAGCTTTTTATTTCTTACGGTTAGTGCAGAAAGTGAGTTTCCAAGAGAAAGAAAACGTTGTGGAAAAGTCTCTTATGAACCTTTTCCAGAGTGAGTGAGTAAGTCCATGAGATTTCTGCAGAGCTGCAAACCAGTCAAGCCAGTCCTTGTTATCAGTGCTTCCTCAGGGTCCTGAGAGCTGGGAAGGGGAATTTTTGAGCAGCAGTCTGGATGTGATAGAAAGGCTCTTCCACTGAAGAAGAAATAATCCCCACATCATTCAAAATCTTCTAAGAGCAAGTTGCCACATTGCTCGGGGCCGTTTGCTGCCCCCAGTCTGTCTCCATCACAACTCTGCATCGACAAGTCATGATGAGCAGAGACCATTGCTGCTCGCATGTGAGGTAAAAAGGGTGTTTGGGCCAATCTCACCCTTCAGGCTTCACGTTTTCATCACAACACAAATTCATGCTCTGAACCATCACTTTCAAGGCAGCACCCAATTCCACTCCTTCCTCCACACCGATTGTATGATCTCTTTCTGATCTCTGCTTCTTTGACTCTCATCTCCACTTTCTACAAGCTTCAGAGGCTAGAAAAGCCTTCCCCCTCTGGCTACCAGACACTTCTGTTTACCTTTTCTAGAAAGTCTTAAAACCTGGTTTTACAACAAGGTCTCCTTGCAGAGCAGCTCAGGAAGTCTCCATCCCTTCAGTATGCCCCCAGGACAACTGAATTAAACTATAAACTCCTTAGCTCAGGAGCCTCAATTAGTACAAATTCAGAGTGAGCAGTTCTGTCGAACTAACAACACGAAGAAAAGCACACCCAGAGGGCAGGAAGGCCCGGTGGTTAAGCTGCCGGCTTGGGACTAAGGAGCTCTGAGCAGCATCTCCTGCTCTGCTGCAAGCTTCTTGTGCAACCTGAGGGTAGCTGCTGGAGTGCTCTGGTCCTCAGTTTCCCACCCAAGTTGGGGCAATAGTATCGTCCTACCTTGCAGAGCGGTGCTACGGGGAAACGTGTAACCCTGGTGGCCTGCTCCATTACCAACAGGCTTTGTAGATATTTGTTACAGCCTTGTCAGTCCAAGGCCTTTCTGCAAAACGCTCGTCAACAGCGCTGCCGTCCCAGATAAGGTACTGCAAGAAAACGGAGACCTGACTTTGGCCTTCAGTGAAGCACACCGCAAGACAAGGTCAACGTCGTTTTCTAGCTTCACTTTGCATTTCTACTTCTATAGCTTTTCAGACCCCCAAGAGCACTCGATTACTGTACGAAATCAGCAGATGTGCACTTTGAGCACACAGAGAAAAAGTAATTTGCCCAAGGTCAGCCAACAAGCAGGAGCTGGGAACTCAGCCCAGGGTTACGACTCTCCTCTCATGACTAACCGCCACAAACCCACACCTGTAACCTCTTCAGAGCCGTGAATTACAGTGTCTGTGGAAAACCTGGCCTCGTGAAGCCTTTCGGGACAACTACAACGTGCTCAGTAAGTCACTTCCAGCCAGGGCCACGTGTAGCAGATCCCGCGGCGACAACGGGATGCCCCACGCTTCGACCCGGCCGAGGACAAGCAAGCGTTGGGCAAAGCCTGGCACGACCGCTGTCCCCAGACCCCACGGCGGGGAGCAGAGCCAGGAGCAGAGCCTGGAAGCCCCCAGGGCCGAGGAGACCCTGGCCCGGCGGCTCACTTCAGCCCACGCAGGGAAGAAAAATACACCCACCCCCTCCCGGCCCAGGCCGGCCCTGCCCCCGCCGAGCCGCCCCTCCGCGGCCGCGGGCAGCCCCCCCCGGGGAGCGCTGCGGAGCGGGTCCCCCCCCCTCCCCGCGCCCCCCGCGCCCCCTTACCCGGCTCCGGTCCATGCCGGCACGGCGGCTCCCGCAGCGCTCCCCGGGGGCGGCTCCCGGCCCGCCCCGCCCCGCCGAGGGCTCGCCTCCGGCCGCCGGCCCCATTGGCGACCAGTGTCCGGCCCCGCACCGGGCTGGACCGGCTGCCCGGTCCCGAAAGTGTCCGTGTCCGCCCCCGCCCCGGCCCGGGAAGGGCCCAGGGGCCGCCTGGATGCGGGTTGTGGCGGGTCCGCTGCCTTGTCCGGCTGCCGGAGCTGCTCCCGCAGGAGATGCCTTGGCCCGGCCGCGGTTTGCCGTTGTTTCCTCTCCGCAGTGGATTTACGCTGGAAACAGCCCAGATTTCCCCAGCATTTCAGGAAAAAAAAAAAAAAAAAAGTCGGGTCCTAGCAGGTAGCAGCAGGGGCGGTTGCTGCTGGCATCCGTTTGGAAACTGTTTTTTATTTCAGGAGGAACAGTTTCTGGCAGGGCCGCAGCGTTCAGCCGCCGCCGCTGCGATAAGGAGGTGCATGAGGTCGTCTGTCCTCACCGTGGGTTTGGTGCTGAGCGAGTCCTTGCAAGGCTGAGCCTGAGGACGGCCTTGGGGCTGCCACCGAACCCCGCAGAGGAGCAGACTTGCAGGCCGCCTGGGAGCCATCCGCTGCCAGCAGCAGCGGCTTTCCAGGCTCGTGGGGTCCCTCTGAACTGCCCGGTGTTCCTCACGGCACCCCAGGGGCCACACACCCTGTGACGGAAAAAAGGAGGAGGGTAACCAAAATGACAGCGTGCTGCCCCACGCGCGGGGCGAGCACACCGATCAGAGGGAGGAATCGCGTTTACCTCTGCTCTCTCAAATCACCCGTAGGGTCTGGTGGTGACAGTGCTTTGAGTGAAACATTTCCAAGCAGAAAGACAATTTTGAGGCAGGCAGTGCCCCTGTAGGAAAAGGGGGTTTCTCTTATGTACCACAGCGAGCCCCATGAACCCAAGGAAGGGAACGCAGAGTTTCTCTGCTCTGTAAGAAGCGTGAGGTTTTGAGCCTGAACAAAAACTCCTGGATCAGAGTCAGACTTCACATCTGACAGACAAAACAAAAAAACCCAACAAGGGAGGTGCGGGGTCATTTGGAAAGGGTGGCCCACAGCTATTCCCGTGACTCTCTGCTGCGCCTGTGGGTGTCACTTACCCCGTGTGTCTCAGCTTCCCAGCCTTTAACGTAAGTGCTGATAATACTTAAATTCCTTGTGGGGACTGGGAAAGCCTCGGCTCTTCAAATCCTCAGGTGCTCCCTGCTGCGGTGCTGCAGGGCTCAAACACAAACGGCTCTGATTTGCACCAAATTACTGGGGATAACCACCTCCTTCCTCGAGGTTTGCACAGCACCTAGCGGAGTAAGCGGGATGTTCACGCCAGAGACCCACGTTAAAGTCCCAGGTAACGGCAGGCGGCTCCGCCCGGGGCAGGGCGCGGCGGGAGGGGCGTTACCGCGGGGGGTGGCCACGCCCCTCCGGCCACGCCCCCGCCACGCCCCCCCCCGCGGCCGCAGGGCGCTCCGCGATGCCGTCCGCACAGCGACACACACAGTCGTCCCATTTAAACACCTTTTATTGCCTCCTTTTCATAAAAATTTGTAATAGCCTTCCTCTTACATCGTATACAAAATAGTTACTCTACTGAATAAATAAAACGCGAACATCTCGCAGACAGTAGGTGATCTCCAAAGAAAAATCAGCGTCCAGACATCCTTCCCTAACCTAGCGATTCACACCAGCCTCCCCTGAGAAGGACTCTCTCCCTTCTGCCCTCTGCTCTCCACTTCAACTCTCAAAACCCCCACCTCACCACAGGAAAGGAGAGGCACAGCACGATCCACCCGTGAGAAGACAGCAGGAGGGCACCAAAACAGAACAGCTTGGGGAACCGCCCCTGGAGGGCCTGCACCGACACCCGCACGCTGGGCAGCGTGATCGAGTCCTACAGAGATCTCTGTGTTCACACCGGTTCTCTCAGTAACAGCACGCACGGGACATGCTTACCTGTGCTGGGACACACCCGTGTCCCTTGCCGGTCTGTGTGATCCCGACCCAGAGACGCTGCTCCCAGCAGCAGCACGCTGCGGCAGCCAGGAAGGGCAGTCTTACAAAGAGACGAGTTTCTCAACAGATGCTCTGGAAAACATCTCTCCTGTCAGCCCCAGCGCCAGCCCGGACTAGGAGGAAAGGGTTTTGGTCCTAACAGAGCGCAGGGACAGGGCCAGCGCAGGGACAGCAAATGCAATGTCCCTCACGGCTGCGGGGAAGGGAGCTGCGACAGCCCGGCCCAGGACCGGAGCTCAGATGACGCAGCCGGCTCTGGCGATGTCGTTGGGATCACGCTGGCACCGGGTTGAGAGGACGAAGGGTTGTGAAGTGCGTTATGGACACGGCAAGGCTGCAGCGAGGGGCACGCTCCCACCCACCGCCCGGGCAGCGGAGTGCTAAAGGCCCATGTCCAGGCCAGAGCCAGCCCAGTTCCAGCCAATGTCCCACACCAGTCCCTCACATGGCTACAAACCTCAGATTGCCCCTGAACCCGCTCTTCCCTCCTGCTCCCTCGCCCATTCTCCTCTGAGACAAGCTCCTTGTCTTCCCTCCCTGCTGAACTCTTTCACAGAAGCTGCTCCCTTTGTCCCCCAAGTGCCCACAGGACCTGGACTGCACGTGGCAGTTTCCTACGCCTCTCCTCTCCTTCTGCAAACAGCCCCAAATCTTCTCCTGGTTTAACAGGAGGGTAAGAAGGAAAGGAGCAATTACTGAATTTGCTGGGTTTCACTCCAGATGGAGAAATGGGAAGAAGGTGCCAGGGGGAGGGGAGAAACCAAAGAGCGTATTGGTGATCAAGTAGATGATCTCATACTTGCTGAACTGGCTAAAGCAAGAGCAGCGCAGGCAGAGGACAAGTGGATAAGGAGCCCCTGGTTCAGACGGGATCGTGTCTCTCCAGCTGGAGTGGGGAGCTCTGGAGCGCTGTTATCAGCCCGGACACAGGTCAGGCCAAGGTAAGATGATGGGCGCCCACCTGGGATGGAGCAAAGCGAGAGCAGTTGGCTGCAGAGCCACAGGTTCCGTCGCTCGGCGGTCTTTTCGGAACATAAATGAAGTAAATGCAGGCACCTCCCCAGAAGCATTTCTGAATTATGAGAAAACTGGGCAAACCCAGCCTGCCCTCTCCTGGGACCAGTGAGATCAGAGCCAACACTCTGGATGCACACACCAGCTTTGCCGAGCAGATCTGGGCGCCGAGTCTGTGACCCAGCGCGATGAAGAGGATGGCAGAACAGGGAGGCCGAAGGCATGTGTGATCAGGTCTGAGACCCGACCTGCCCTGACTAAACCCAAGCCCCCCAGCTCAACCGCGACGCAGAGCCTGCTGCGTGTGCCGTGAGCCCAAACCTGCGCATGTCCACCAGCTACTGCCAGGCTATAGCTGCCCCCAGGCCACCCCAGCGGATGGAGGGCAGGTCAGTCGGGGTATCTGGCCGGTTTAAGTCTTCTCCTCTTGAGGGACAGATGCAAGTTATGGAACAAGAACGGCAGCATCTTGCTCTTTCATGTTCCAAACCAAGGACACTATAAAACAAGGCTGTCTTCCCCTCCAGCCTGCTGCTTTATCACTTGGATGGCTGTAATGAAGCATTCAAGGCCTTTATCATCCAACCTGTACACCTGAAGTTTGCTCTGGAAGTAACCTTTAGGCACTCAAACAAATGGCTCGGTTGTCAAAAGCACTTAGCATCGCAGCAGCCTCCATGTGTGAAGGTTCCCCACATTTTACATGAGAAAAAAAAAAAACCAAAAATAAAGGGTTCTTCAGCACTCAGGTAGGGACCCGTTTGAAAAATCTTGGGTGAGAGGTTACTGATCACTAGGAGCATTCATCCAAGAAACACCCCACCTTTGGCAACAACGTTTTGCCTCAAAGATTTCCTCCTGAAGCCTGAAGTGGACAGAGACCAGGGTAGGAAGTACAGATGAAAAACTGTTTCCGTAGGTGGTTAAGCGGCTGCCAAATCCATCCCCAAAACAGCTGCATTTCAGCACACAGACCTTGTTGTGGGAAAGGGAGGCTGGTAGGCATATAATTTGAGAAGAAATAAAATAAAAACAGTGACCCTTTACGGGAAAGAGATGTTTAAAAAAACTTAGGAGAAGCCCTCTCAGGACCCGTCTGCAGACAGCAGGGGAGTAACCTTGCGTCCGCGCCAAGGAATGGTCTGACAAGACCTTGCAAAAATAGCAACATTTTGCCCTTCAGCCGAACCTCACGAGCGCATCTCACTGCCCACACACCTCCGCAGAAAATGAGTCACCAACACTCCGTGTAGACCAGCCAGAGTTAAGGACTGTTGAACAACTTCTGCATACTCAGGGCCTGGCCTCCGAAGGACCAGTTCATGCTTTCCTCTACGCGTTGTAGGCAGAGTTCGGCTCATTTCAAGGTCTAAGTGCCGAATGTGGGCCAGGACCTTGACTCCTACTTGGTGTACAGGTAGCCTTTGAGCGGTAGAAATCCACCACCAGCAGAATTATTCCAGATGGTCCACTCGAATTAGGAATGGGACGGGCCAGAAGGACACAAAGCTGCAGCCTCTCTTCTGCCAGTGGAAGATGACTCACGCCAGGGAGTTACACAAGCTGAGCAATCCAGGATCGTTCGGTCCCAGTGCTACGGCAACAAGAAGCACTTTGCCCTACTCTAACAGGTAACTGTTTATGTTGTGCCTTAGTAAGAACCTTGACTCTCGTCTGGAAATAAAATGAAATCAATTTTAAAAAGCCCAAGCAAGCACAACATAGTAAATACGTAATCTGGATCAGCAAACCACAGGCACAAACAGCATCAAGAGTTTCTGTCCTGCTCCTCCTTTTGTCCAGCACACCAAGAACCAGGCTTACCCTGCTCCATCAGCAGCTGCCAGAGTGGCTGCAGGCACATTTCACCCTACCCACCTCCTGTTCACGATGCTGTTTCCAGCAGCCTCTCGGGGATGCAGTATGCTCTGCAAGGTGCGCTCCTGCCAGCCTGCAAGCGCAGCCAAAAGCCTTTCTGTCTGGAAAGAAGAGTCTGGTCTAGAAGATTGCTTTGGGGACACATCTTTGAGGGAAAACAGACACAGGCAGCGACCAGCGCCAGCTACCTAGCACAGCAGGGACTGCTGCTGAGTTCAACTAGCTGTCAGCAGACAAGCAATTCCTCCAGCTTCCTCAGGCCTGGTACCCTTGCTCCCAGGCAGCTTTGCAGGACAGCTCTTCCTGCTCTACTTCACTGTCACAGGACTGACAACCCTCCCAGAATAGATTTTCCTTGTGATATGGCAGCACCTTTCAGGGGCCAGGTGTGGAAGAGGCACAACAGATCTGTTGGGGGGGGGGGAGCAGGCGGCAGTTCTGAGCACCGAGAAGTCAGAGTTACTGTGTGAGGAAAGCTAAAAACAACCATTAAAAAAAAAAAAAGAAAAAGATAAGAAGTCCTTTCCATCTGATGCAACTTGGACACAGGCAAAAGACCAGTCACCTTTTGAAACTGGTCCTAATGAAGCCTTACTTCCTCTTCCAAAACAAGACACAGTACTTTTCTCCCCCACGCCTTCTCCCAGTCAGAACAGAGGAGGGGAAGGACAGAAGCGTGCGTGCACACGTATGCGCCCCCTCTGCTCCATGACCAAACCTTAGCCACCCATCTTTTTTTTTTCCCCAAGGAAATCTCCTCTCACTGTCCTATTTGCAGAAGTATTGCTCAAGAAGCTGAGTAAAACTACAACAAGCAGGGGAGGAGGATACAGCTATAACTGGAAAACAGGAGAGCCAATGATTTCTTCCCTCCCCTCCCTGTACCACTGCCTCTCCTGCTCAGAAACATGACCCGTTATCAAAGGAAAAGTCCATTTCCTTTCTCTCCCCTGTAGAACCCCCTTTGGTGCTGGCTGTGCAGCGCTTTCTTTTGAAAAAGGCACCTTTGGAAAGCACTGATGGCCCGAAGCACAATGCCCCAACGCCTCCTATTTACACCTGAGATTAGCCCTGCTGCGTCTCTCCTGCCCCCAGCCCCAGAACTACCCCCCAGGGCTACAGCAACAGCATGGGGAGAGCAGGTGCCCCACGAGGCTTCCCACAAGCGGCCACGTGAACACACACACGTCGCATTTTGCCACGTGCAGGCGCCTGCGTGCTGCCCTCGTGCCTTCCACGTCACACCGAATACTTCGCCATGTCACTCTTATCAAAGACAACTTTGGTTGCAAAGTAAATGGCTACCAGGCCAAAGCCGGCAGCTGACACCATGTAGGCAGTCACCGACTGCGTAAACTGGACGATGGACCCCATGAAGAGGGAGGGGACAACCTGAGAGAGCAGGAAAGCACTGTCCAAAATAGCCAGGTCCAGGCAGATCCCTCGGCCAGCAGCCACCGAGTCCGGTTCTCCCACCATCATCATGAGCGAGACGTCGCAGGAGGAGCTGACGCACAGAGCAGAGCTGGCAGCTGGGGGAGAGGAGGAGGAAGAGGAAGAAGAGAAGAGGCTCCCAGCATGTCCATTCTGGTAAGGCAGCTTCTGGCTGGAAACGAGGCCTTTAGAGAAGGCTGATTTCTTGTCCAATCGAGCCGTATCTTCCTCCTCTTTGCTCTTATATTTATGCAAAAATACCTGGGGGAAAAGAAGGAGGACACGTGAGGAATGAGTCGGTGGGGTGGAGCCCAGAAAGCAAGGTGGGGGGCAGAGGGGGCCCTGATTTTTGTGCAAGAGAGCAAAACCACTCCGTGCTTTGTGTGCGTTGGGTCAGGCTGTTAGAGGTGGGGAGGGAGCCTGGCCCACGTGAGATGGCCTCCAGGAGCTAGCCTGGCTTTTCCTGACTGGCACGGGATTCAAAGGAACCCTGACTCACGGCGGGGGGGGAACCTGGCCAAGTGGTGCCTTTGTTGTGTAGAAGCTCTGGGGCTCAGCAGACTGCTGCTGCCCAAAGCCAGCCCAGGCTCTGCCTGGGGACATTTTGCACTGTGCCCTCGGTTGTCACCTCCTCGCTGGGTGGCAAGGGAATCTGGGCACCAACTACAGCTCACCCCATCCCGAAATCAGCCGATGCACCCTTGCAGGACAGGAGTGAAGGGCCGGAGACCACTTTGGACATATCACAAAGCAAGATAGTCCATCCCAGTGCAAACAGAAGTTGGGCTGACCGGGAACCCAAAACCTTCCCGCAGAAGAGCCCAAAGGGCAGACAAACAGTTGAGAGCCCCGCGTGCCCGGCCACTTCTTAATCATCTGGCGTGCTTCAAAGCGACACCAGCTGAGATGGCACAGTGCTGGGAACTCAGGAAAGAGCTCTTTTTTCAGCTCCGCAACAGACCGCGCACGCATGGCCTCAGCTGAGTTGCTTCATCTGTCTGACCTGAGCCCCCTCGCTCAGGCTAGAAAAGGGGAGCCGGGGGGGGGGAAGAAAAATCTTTTTCTTCTCACCCTTTTTTCCCTCGCTCTGCTTAAGCTGCGAGATCTCTGGGGCATAGCTCACTCGAGCAGTATTCATACAAAGTAGTTGGATCAAAAAAGGTCTCCACGTTAACGCCAACAAATAATGGGCAGTCATGTGCAGAGAGTGAAAACGCTGGGGAGCTCCAGCTTTAAAACTCCGGGGCATTTGCAATTATGCACAACCACTGGTCTGCACTGGGTAGAGCAGATAACGAAGGACGCGTTAATCCATTATCCACACGGTGAGACCGAACAAAGGAAATAAAAAAGAAAAAATAGCCCCTGTTTGAGAGCAGACAGCACCCTGCCCAGCTGCAGGGCTCAGAGGGGCTTGCCTGAACTATCCTTCCTTTCGTGCGAGGGACCCGGGCACAGATCAACAGGAGGGAACCCCTGGTGCAGGAGTGTGGGCGCTCCAGCTCCGCTGCAGGACATCCCAAAGCTTTCAGCACTCTTGGCACCCACCCAGCTACGCCCAGCCCTGCCCTAGTGTGTGTCAGCACCAGCCAGTCTCTGTTCATGCTGCCCCAGGCCACGGCTGCAGATTTGTAGCACAGTTCCAGACTCAACTGCAGAAGAGAAACCAGATGAGAACAACTTCACTAAATAGCAACCGTCTTCCAAAAGCTTTACCTGGGCTCTGCTCAGCTGCTCACTCCACCCTTCAACGCCGCAATTCTGCCTAGGCTCCTGAATTCAACCTCGAATGCATCAATCCAGGACCGTCACTTATCTTGGAGCTTAAAAATCCTCCCACAGGCCTCCTACTGCCATCAGACTTCAAAGCAACTCAAAACCCAGCACAGAAAGGGCACTGTGTGAGCCAAACTAGGATGTCCCCCCCAGTTCCAGCCCTTCATGTTTGACACTGACGTTCCCAGAAGTTGCTCAGCTGCCCTGAAGGCCCATGCCACATTTTCTTGGTTTCTACACTGATCCAGGATAGGAGTTCAGGGATGGAGGTTCTGGCAGGGGTGTCTGAATACCTAGTGTGGAGAATTAATTTAAATCTAGAGAAAATTACTTAAACACATACTCACAGCAATGAGCTTAGTGGGAACTTATGCTTTAAAATCATCCCTTGTAGAGGACATGACCACAGGAGTCACTGGTGCCTCAATCAACAGCTTCATCTCCCTCTAGTTGATAAGGAGCAGTGGGACCGAGGAACCCAGCTCCCCCTAATCTGCAGAAGGTGTGAATGCCCACCCTGCATCTCACCCCTACCAAGCTGGGAGGCGCTGTTAGAACATGCAGATCTTTTCCTCCTGTTCTAGACAAGGTTTAGTGGCCATGCGAAGAGGAGAGGGCATGCAGGAGAACAGAGCGACTTACACAGCCTGTGCAAAGCAAGGAGCTCCAGCGGAGGTGGCCTTGCAGGCTTTCGCCAACGATCCCGCACAGGGTGGAAGCAACAGCCACTTTGGATGCCCCTTCTGCTGATTTGCTTCAGGAGGAGTGTTTAAAGTGAAAGAAAAAGTAAAAAAATAAAAAAATAAAAAAAGAAGAGAGGCAAGAGAAGAAGCGGGAACAAAGAAGGCAAACAAAAATGATGACAGATTTCAACAGTAAGAAAAAAAAGAAGAGAACAGAAATGGGGAAGATGGAGAATTTTCTGCAAAAGGCATTTTAGGGACTACTACTTGGGGGGTCTCCCTGCAGCCTGCTGCAAAGTAGTTGGTAAAGGAAGGAGGAACTTTCAAGTTAGGGCAACAGCGAGACCAAACCCAGCTATAGCCCACACCTCATTGTACGAAGAGTGTTTTCCCGTCAAGCCTTTGGCAAACAGCCGGGCATGTGGCCTTCACATTCCCAGCCTGTGGAGTTTGGTTTTCATTCTGTTGGTATTACGTCCGTGGGAGATCCCAGCCAAGCTGAAGTTTTTGTGAAGCGGAACACTCCCTTGTACCCCTATTTTGACAGAGTGCCTGCTGCAAATTGGGATGGGTTGGTCAGAAGTATTTGTTCAATGCAAACATCTGGATGCCTGTGGTAGAAACTCCTACTTATTTCACTGCACAGCGAACCGCCTGCCATTGGGATGAAAGAGCTGCTCTCAAACCACAAATTAATTTTGCATTTGCAGCACAAGAGAAACTCCTATTAATCCAGTGTGCAACTCAGGAACATCCTAAGACTTCTCCACAAGGACAACATCTGTGGGACAGGATGACCAGCTTTTGTGTTGGTGTCAAAAGTTTCACAACATCTATTTTCCTTGGAGCTCGGGGAATAGGAAGAACCTCAATTTTCATTTTACCGATCTTCATGCTATGGACAAAAATTGGAAAGCAGGCTGAAAATTCTTGAGTTTTTTAGCCCCTCAGGTTGGCAGTGCTGCAGATGTGACTTGGTTGCAGAATGCACACAGGTATAACTGCACCAGTTTCCCTAAAAACACGCAGAACACAAAGGAACATGGGACATCCCCCTCGACACACCAGTCCTAGCTGATTTCTCCCATCTTACCCACTCCCCACATTTAAAACTGCATAATGCTTGCTGAGAGCAGGGGATGCCTAAGGAAGGAGACACTAAACTCCCTTATCTCCTCCATTTCCGATGAATCTTTGGAGAAGACCCAGCCTGGAGGCAAAAGGCACCTGGGGAAACCCTTTGCACACAGGCACGTGCTTCTCCTCCACGGGCTGAACTGACTGTACCACTTGCAAGTGGCAAAAGAGGCTGGCCAAGCTGGCCTCACAGCTACCGGGCACACTGCCCTCGGGAGCAGATCCCTACCTGTTTTTCATGATGATACAGTGATGCCAGTGTGTATGGCAGGATCTGGAGTGCAGAGAAGGTGAAGCCCGTCAGAGCAGCCGAGATGGTAACAACGATGACGCTCTGGGAAAGGCACATGACGAAGGCAGCCACGGGGAAGAACACCACACTGGCCAGGTAGACCGCCCGTGTCCCAAACTGCTTCACCATCCGGTCCATGATTGTCGAAAAGAAGATGGATGTGATGCACTGCAGGAAGAGGCCCAAACTACCCATCCGGACACCTGCAGGTAAGCAGAGGTGGTGACAAACACGGCCCTGACTGCACCCATGCTTCACACAGCCCAACTCCTTTGGGCCTCCTTCCCTCTCCTTTGGTGCCCAACTCGGTACAGCCCACGCAGAGGGTGGCACAGCCGCAAAGAGCCCTGACAACCACCTGGCTGGGTCAGGAAGCAGAGCAGCATCACCTAACACATCCCAGGGTTGCATCAGCCAGACTGCAGCCCCCATGCTCCACCAGCAGCGAGTGTTTCCTACACCTGCCCCTGGGCACCCCAGTCTAACCAGAGGGGCAATGGGGGATAGGAATCCAAATGCCCTTCTTGTCTTTGGAAGTGGTTGTTCGCACCCTTCCTACTCTTGACCCAGGATCTGTCACCGGCTCATGAACCAGGATCTGTCGTTATCTGAAGCCAAAACCAGCAAGAGAACAAAAGGAACAAGGAATTGTGCTTAAAGCCAAGGAAAAGTAAATAACATCTACTCAACAACTGCAGTGTCCGGTAGCAATCCGGACCTTACCCTTTGCAAAGATCTATCAGATTTCAGGGAATTAAAACCATTAACTCTTTGGAGCAAGGATCATTACTCAACACGTGTTTCTATGACAGCTAGCACAATGGAGTCCTGACCTGCTGGAAGCTATACAGTGCAAGCGTTAAATAATAATTAAGCTCCCTGTAAGTTAAACAGACACTCAGCACAAAGAGGCAGTGTACTGCAGAGCTCACAGAGGCAGTGAGTGGAAAACTCAGAGGGCAAGATATACAGCTGGAGGAGGAGGGCCAGGAAGGTGCCTCCAAGAATAAAAGACTTAGATCAGGGAGAAGAAAAGAAGGGCTAGGCAGTGAGTCAAGACTGGCACAACACAGCAGCCAAAACAGGACCATAGACAACAACAGTGAGCAGGTAACGTGCCGCAGGGAGCAGGATCCCGGGATGTGGACGTGGCAGCTACAGGCTCCAGTGGTGAGCACTATCAGAGCGCACTGAAGAGAGGGGCGAGAACTGGGGAAGCTGCTCGCGGGCTCCCCAGATGCAGATGTGAGATGGGAATCTCACAGCAGCACGAAAGGAAGACGCAGCAAAGCCCACCTCACTGCTACTGAGCATGTCCCGGCTTTCCGACCCCTGCTCTCGAAGAGATGGGTAGCACCATCACCCCTCATTTAAAAGGAGGGAGGAGCAGTGAAAGGACCTGGCAGCAGCAACCACAGCTTGCAGACAGAGCCAGATACGTCCTGTTCAGCATGCAACCTGCCAGACCGTTCTGCCACTTAACAATTCAGCCCCAGGCCAGGGCTGCACTGCCAGATCCAGTTCTGCGCTGGGTAGCTCGGAGGACAAAGAGGCGTAACCCTATTTGGTCCACTGGGCAACGCTATGGGGGAATGTTTTTTCCTGACCCATCTGCAGAAAGTCTAGTCTCCTGTAATATTTTTTGGCATTACTAGCAGAGCTGAGCCCATTCCTAGCTCCCACTAAATGCTCCTGCCCTAGGGAACAGGGGCTGCAGCCTCGGAGCAGCTGGTTCACATCTCACCTTCATCGTAGTGGCGCCTGGCATCCGTGCCTGGCTTGGCTCTGGGGACGCCGTGGTATAGCCCTTCGCCAACAAAGTCTGTGTAGAACAGCATGAAAGTCATGAGTGCCATCCAGCTGCAGAGCTCCGCCACGAAGAGGCGCCGGATGACCTTGGGGATGCGGCAGTAGAGGCTGTGAAGCCGTGGCACCAGCGTGCAGAGGTTTCTCAGGGCCTGCATCATGTGCCTGGCCTGCAGGAGACATGAGCTCCTGGAGAGCTGGCAAGAGCAGCAGGCAGGAGGTGAGGGCTTAGGGGGAGCGTCCTTCAGTGCTGGGCCATCCAGAACATCTGCCTGGGTGGCTGCCTCCTCTGTCACAAAGAGCGTGGCCAGCACACAGCCGAAGAAAATGACAGCAAGGAGGCTGAAGAGGCAGGTCTCCTGCCCTCCCAAATAGGGGGCCAGAAAGCTGCCGCCCCAGTCAATGGCTGGAAGCAGGTAGCCGATGCAGCCCCCCAAGCTGATCATGAAGGCATACATGGAGAAGGCCTGGCGGCAGTTGTCTGGCTCCTGGAAGAGATCTGAGAGCAGGGCCTCCAGCGGCGTGAAGCAGACCTGGCCACAGAAATCCAGTAACCCGATGCCCAGGATAAGGAAGGCGATCTCCAGTGGGCGAGTGTTGAGGGCAAACAGGCTGGCCAGGCTGCTGGCATGTGGGATAACGAAGAGGCTCAGCAGGACGCCCAGGCAAAGCATCCAGATGAAAGGTCGCCTTCGGCCATAGCTGCTGTGCCAGTGGTCGCTGGCGGATCCGATCAGCGGGACAAAAACCAAGCCAAGGACAGGTCCTATCCCTGGAAAAGAGAAAGAGGTAGCGTTTAGGCGGACAGATCTGGAGGACACTGGTCTGTATGCACTGTAAAAAAAAAAGCCTGGGACATTTCAGGAACTCAGTAAGCTTCACTGGGTCACCACCCCCTCCTCCAAACACAAGGCTGCCCTTGATAGAACAGTAGCCCTGCAACCACCCCGCAGAGACAAGCCTCCATGCCCTTATTTGCCCCTGGCCTCCAGACTCAAAGCGGAAACAAGCACCTCAAAGATGAGAGAAAAACTGCCTACCCAAAACCATGGTCATGAACTTCTCCTCCACGCCCACTTCCAGCAGCAGCGGAGGGACGTAGGTTATCCCTGCAGCCAGGCAGACCTCCAGGCCGAATGTCAGGGAGTTGACCAGCAGGAGCTGGGTCTTGCGGTTGTGGAAGAACATGCTGACGCAGGCTCTCTGAGCCATGCTGCCCCGACACCCCTTACTGACAGAGGGCTGTGTCGCTCCGGCTGCAGCACTCCCAGGGATGCCCCACAGGCGAGGTCTGGAGCTTCCCTTCCTGGTCTGCTGGACAGATGCTACCTCCCATTTTTAGCAACAGTGAATGAACCGTCTTTTCCTCTTCCTCTTATTGCAAGATGTGGCTCCAGCAATGTCAAGTCCAGGCGTGGGCAGGCAGGGATCCCACTCCAGGCTTCCCCTTCCGCTCACATGCTGTGGTCTGAGGGAAGAGAGAGCTTGTTAGGCACAGCGGGGTTCAGAGCAGGGAAAAGGGTTAAAACCAGGTACCACACAGGCATGTCACCTCTGAAGGAGACAGTCCCCATCCCAACAGGCTTGCAGGCACAGAAGGATGAAGAGAGGACAGCTGGGAGAGCGTCGGGGTTAAAAGACACAAACTACTTTGGTGCCAGGTTTCTCTCCAAGGGCTTGTGACAGGTGAGACAAGCATCTGTCAGATATGGTTTGGGAAAATCCAATCCTGCCTTTGGGCTAAGGAAGGTCTAAAGACCTCTCGGTGTCCTCTCCAGCCTCGTCTTATAGATGGGCAGTTGTAGCAGCGAGACAAAAGGATTTAGGGTCCCCTCTCCCAGTGAAATCAATTAAGAGCCGCCTTCAAGGATCAGGGCTGTAGGCACTCGCCTGCAGTCACACAGGCTCATCTCTAGAGACCCACACCACTGCCTAATGACCGGGGCATCCTCCGTGCTGCTCCACAGGCTCCCAGGGCAGCAGTTTCACCCAAATCCTGTCTTCAGCCCCTGAGACGGAGCACAGAGAACAGATGGTGCCTCCATGGAGTTTCACAAACAAACCTGACCCACTTTAGCCTCATCTAACAGTGAACGGCAATTACCTTACTCATTAGTCTGAGTCATTTATTTGCCCTGTAACATGCTCCCTCTTTCCAACCTTCTTCAGAGGGGAGAGGCCACCAGATCAGGACAGGGGCTAAGCAGCTAAGGCAAGAGTAAGCAGATGCCTCTCAGTAACCTGTTATGAGCCTGCCACTATGTCAGGCTACAAACGTAAGAGATCCTGCAAGGTTACCAGCGTCCAGGCTAGTCCACCCAACTGCTGTTTTCCTAAAAGCGTCTCAGGAAGATGGTCTGTAGTTATGCTGGGAAAGGTAGAAGGGGTTAGCAAGAAGGGTGACATTAAGCTCCTGCACCGACATCGATTTAGGGGTAAAATAAACCGCAGTCTAATTCTCAGGACTCATATGGTCTAACCTCTCACCTAAATGAGCCACCACCGAGTTTCTCTGTGGGGACAAGGCATAACAGGTCCCACTGGCCTGAGTGTGCTTCAGCTTATGAACCATTTCTGGACTGTGCAGTGTGCTCCCAGTTTGCACAGATGCTTCTGCCTTCCGCCCCACCACAGCGCAGCCCCCAAATGCTTTGGGTCCTTTGGATGAAGGAGGCTGAAAAGAATGTGAGACACGCAGACGGAGGAGTTTATCTCTGCTCGCTCCCTCCCTGGCTGTGGGGAAGCTGTAACTGCGTACCTGCCTGCCTGTACGCCCCCTCCATGCCAGAGCAGCCAGCTGGTACAGTGCTTCCCTTACTCAGCTGCAGAGAGCGAACCTATGAGAAGAAATGAGGTGAAAATCCAGTTTTGCAGCCCGGTCCCCCTCTAAATTCTTTGCCTCGACTACAGGGGAGAGGAAAAGACTCCTACAGGGAACATCTCCAGGCCAACACTCGCCTTCCTCCTCAGCAGCTGAGGCAACCAGTGCTGGAGGCCATGCCTGGCGGAGCAGAGCAGGTCAGACCTCGCAGAGCTGGAACGGCTGCTTGTCAGAGGGCCGAGCGGGATGCAAAGCGTGTCCGCAGAGGAGCTGCTGAACTGGACCACAGCCTTGCCACAGCTACACTGGGCAGAGATAAAACTGCACGTTATCACCAAACATGGTGCAAATTAGCGTTCCCAGACTTCCCATTTGACCTCCATCACTGCACAGCACCTGTCAGCAGACAGGTACAGTTGGAACAGTTTCTGCGTTCTCACTTTTCTCCTTCTCCTCCTCTCACCATCAGCCAAATAACCCACACAGCGTGGCAATGAGGTTTTTACAAAGATGTAAGCATCACTCTCCACCTCTTGCTGCTGCAGAGGAGAAGCACCACTCCTGAGCTGAGGAGTTGACAGGCTGCCAATTAATTACACACAATAAGTACTGACTATTTTCCTTCCAGGATCCTTCACCTTCCCCCTCCACACTCACTGAGACCTCAACTGTCACAAAAGATATCTCCTTTTAACAACTGTGAACATTTAAATGACTTGCCCAAGGTCAAATGGCAAGCTAACGGCAGAGGGGGAACAGCAACAGTTCTCCTTTAATCACTAGACATGGCTTCAAAGGAATACTCAGAGGCCCCAGAGAGCCCAGCGTTACTTCAGATGCGCTCTATCTGCAAGGAAGCAATTGGGGGCAGCAACCACCTTGCTCAGATGTGGGCTAGACACAGGATGTCTCAGTCGTGTTCGTTTCTGATGGGTGCTCAGCTGGCTGACAGCCTTGGGACAGGAATTTAAGCTGCAGCCCTCCACCTCCAGCAGCACAAGCCTCGGTGCTGTCAGCTAGAGGAAGCAGACTCACAAGCCAAAATTAGCTGAGCCACCATGGCTCTGAGCTAGACCTGGAAGGGAGATGTAATGACTACTGTCTGCTGTAGTCCAGGGTCTGGAGGGCTTACAGAGGGGGACTTACCCCAAGGTAAATCCCAAATATTAAGTAAAAGATGTCTCACACACACACACAGGAAAAAAAAGAAAAAAAAAAAAAAAAAAAGGTTTTCTTCCCTTTTTTCCCTTTTATCGCAGTGACAGCTCTAGCACTGGGGAGGAAGCAGGAACCTGTTCATCTCCCTGACTGCCTGAGAATTTCAGGTTGAGGCAGAGAGGCTGAATTTCTCATCAGTAGGTAAGAGAAAATGTATCTCTTCCCCCTTCCACACTCTCAGAGGGCTTTAACAAAAAAAATAGATCCCAGTGTACCCAGAGGCAATATCCATGTACCGCCAGAGATGAGAAGCTGTCAACGGCAATCAAGTCACAGACGCGGTCGCAACAGATTACGAACTCTTTTCTGTTTAAATTGCATTTGCCCCAATACCCATCAATTACTTCTTTTATTTTGTTCACAGAACACAGAGAGACGGATTGGCTTAGCTGGAAAGAAATGCCAGCGCGGACTAGGAAAATCATCTGAACTGTTGATCTGTAAGGACAGGGGCAGAGGGATGGAGAAGGAAGATTTGGGAGGCTCGCAGGAGCCAGGCTGAAAGGAAGCCAGAAGCTAGGACTCACCTCCTCCACGCAGAGCAGTGACAGGCGATCCCCACGGCCAGCCCAGCCCGGGTACACAGCACCCAGGAACAGGTACTTAAGTAGTCTGCAGGCAAGCAGAGGTGGAACCGAGCTGCAGGTACGCACTCAGGTTTGGTTTCAGGGCCCTCCCTGCCTCCCAACAACGCGGCACGCCGGTGTGTTATTAGCACCACAACCACAACCACACCTGCGCCTGGGCCCCTCGCGCAAGGTGCTGAGCAAACACAGGCTGCAGGCACCAGCCCGGCGAACCCGCTGCTTCGCCGCCGCAGCCCCAAACTGGCTCAGAAGGAAACTCCGGGTCTGGGCTCAGAGGTGAACTTTGCCCGAAGCCCTGCCCTGGTGTTAACATTCGTCACCTTCCCCGGCTGACCTGCTGGCACGTCACGAACAGCCGCAGGGAGAGATTTAGTACACGGGATTGTTATTTTCTTTTTAAAGACAGTGAGATGTTCCCTGCAGTTTTGCAGTTAACAGTCTGGCTCTAAGTAACAGGGCCAGCAGCAAGACCAAACAGTTCATTTAAACCGCTAATCTCTTCCAGGACAATTTGTCTGGCAGACTACGCAAAAGGACTGGTTTGGGTCTGGAGCTCTGTAACTTTGTTCCGATGTGGGAGGAGTCAGTTAGGCAAACCGTCTCCTAACTGGGAGATCCTGGTCTAACAGCAGCATTTACACATCACACCCAAGTGAGCTGGCAACAGCCTGTCCAGCACACTGGGATTTGGCATCTTGTGATGGGGAGACCTTTCAGATGCGGGGGGTGGTCCAAAAAGCTGTATGACAGCAGGCACTTCTTGTCCACTGGCCTCAGTTTCCCCAAACTTCTACAACAGGGACAGTATTTGTCCTTCCCTACAGAGCACAGTGCCAAGCACCTTGACCAGGATAACTGCCAGCTCCCCCAAAAAGGGGCATACCAGCCCTTCTGTGTCAGGCTTCCTGCACACAGAAGCAGAAGGGAGCCACATGCGGGGCTTTGTCACAGCTGCTCACTGAGCTGTTGTGCCATGGGGACATCATCTACTGCTGAGCGTTAGGACTCTTTCCCTCCCCAAGGAGAAGTAAAACATCTTTAAACCCAGGGCTTCTGTTTTACTTTTAAGCTCACAAACAAAACTTTCCCTTTCCTTTCTCAGCAGAGAAACAACAGATCAACTCCGAGAGGCTGGTTCACCTGGCAGCCAGGTAGGAGGGCGGGTCCTGGGGGCAGGAGCAAAGCAGCTGCTGGACGAAGGCAGCCCTGAAAGCAGAGGGCTCTCTGCTGCCCACCAGGACAGAGAAGCCTTTTCAGCAATGGCAACCAAAGCAGAAAGGACTGCACCTCCTGCAGACCTGGGGTCTCCTGCCCTCCCTCTCTCTCCTCTCCTGCTTAGGCACCCAGAAGGACAGGGAGGAAGGGCCAGGCAGCCTGCCTCTGCAGAGCGCAACTCACCTCGCAGCGCTAACAGGGAGCAAGGAGAAAGAGCAGGGATGAAGCCAGGGAAAAGAGCTTCCGAGGGTCCATTTCGCTAAAGACAGCGGGCTGGCAGATTGGCTCCACACATTTCCCCTACACAGAGTTTGTCCTCTGTTCATGTGGTACAGAAAAAGTTTTGACAAATGTTTTCCTGGGCTCAATGTGGTACAGAGACGCAGCAAGGCCCTGCTTGAGGAGAGCCACAATCTGAATTTAAGGAAAGCATCAGCGACAGCACAGACACGCACGCGGAAACGGGACTGAATTCACTGGTGATGTCAGATGTACGGACTCGTCTACACGAAGCAACGCCATCACCGGTAGAAGTTCACTTCCCACTTCCTTTCTCTCAGCGGGCGCAGACGTTGCTCCGGGTGCCTTCGCAACGGCCTTTGAACCACAACTTTCACTTTTAGAAGAAACAAACCTTGAGACACCTGAAGAAAGGGGACTACGTGCAGGGCGCTGATGAACACGCACGAGCAAAGACGGGAAGAAATCTCTCCTCCTCCCAATCTCCTCAAATCTTTCCAACATAGGATCTTACACATACTCGCATCTAAACAGGGCTTAGACAGAATGAAGATTGAGGGACGGACATTTTAAAAATAAAATTTGGGTGTGGCAGAGAAAAACACATTTATTCCTCAGAAGAATCCGTATCTGGCCACTCCATAATCCTTCCAGTCTCTCACATGGGTGCAGAAGGGACAAGAGATGTTGTTATTAAACGTGGTAGCAGCCTCTCTGATTTATGACGGTCATGCACCTACCCCGCAGTTCAACAAACAGCCACAGTAAGGATCAGACAGCACAGAATTAGATTCATCAACCATTTGTGACCTGTCAGGGCTCTGTAATAACCTGAGCCCTGTCTTACATGGGAAAAAATTACCCCACAAAAGCCTTTGCGTTAGCAAAGGACAAGCCTTAGGTTTTTGGAGAAGCATCCGAGGCGGCTGGTAGTGGCCAGTGCTGGAGGCAGGAGATGGTGCCATGCGGGGAGCTGAGGCGGGGGCTGCTCCAGTCCAGCAGTTCCCAGGTGACACGGACCCGCACCTTCCCTCCCTGCGGCACGGCAGGTTTGAGACAGAAACCTCTTCCCAACGGGCAGAGGAGAGAGGGGAGGGCGAAGGGTATCGCTAGCCGTTGGGTTTCCATTCATAACCACAACCTTACATTTCCAACCTTCCAAGGGGCTCTTTATGAACGTTATTAATTCCCCGCTCCCTGGAAGCCCCTTGGAAGAAAGGGTGGGAGAGAGCACAAGAGCGAGTGCTTGGGGAAGGGCTGTTCATCCAGTGCCAGATCCTTTCACAGCTATCAGTGTCCATTCACTGCAGCTGAATGTGAAATACACCATGGAGAATAGCTCTGGCAGGCTTGCGCGGGATGAAATGGAAAACTCACCTGACCTCTCCTGACCCTCTCCCCTTCCCCCTCCCCTCCCAAATCTCCTTGACCCCATTCACAGTGTGGGGAGAGGGGAGTGGTCATTAAGCAGGGATGGGTGAACTGCGATTTATTTAGTCTCTCTGAATTAACTCTGCGTTTCCTTTGAGCTCAGGGGCTCCATTATATTGGGCTCGGCAGCTCGGCTTAGGGAAAGAGCAGCAGCGGGTGGAAATCCCTTCAGACGAGAACAAGGAAGACCTGGGTGCCCCAGCCCATTCGAAATTCCCTCCCTCACCCCACAGTGCAGCGTCCAGCAGCCCAGACACCGGGATATATTAATTCAGGACAAATACTAGATGCTACAGATGCATCCAGTGTTATGGGAAGGGGCAGGTCCCCCCAACAGCTTAGACTTTCCACGCAGTTTGGTTCAAAGGGAGACATTTGAATTTGTCATGACTAGGGGTTGGTTCTTTGCTGCCACGCTGCGATTGCTTCGCTGCAGCACCGACAATGTGATCATCCTGCTTTCAGGGCGACGTAAAAGCCAGAGTTTAGCTCAGGCCCTTTTGTGCTCACTGCTCTCCTGATGCACAGGCTGATCCCTGGCCCAACAGACACATGTGCCAAGACCAAAGGCAGTGCACTACCATCTCCATTTTGTGCAATCAAACTGAGAAGCCAAAGAGAGAAGCAGCAGCCAAGTTTTAAGCACCTGCAACCAGCAGCTGATTTTCAGGGCGCTGCATCTCCCACTTTCTGTGGGCCACTAAACCAGACTGCACCCGCTCAGATGCTGAGCAAAGCTCTTGTGTCCCACAAGCACTGAGCCACTCACCTTCCCTGCAGACGGCTGGGGCTCACCGAGACGGAGTTTGAGATGCAATCTCAGGCTCTGTCACGTTCCTGCTGCCTCAACCACAGAGTGCAAGTCATTTCAGAGCTACCAGGGTACATCTGCGGCTGCCAGGGGGCAGAGCTAGGGCACAAGCCACCCAGTGACCTTCCCTCTACCTTTGGCCCTTCTAACCTGGGAGGCCGGTTAGTCCTGATGGTTAGCAGGGTTGGGCTGTTCCAGAGACAGCCCAAGGGACTGGTTCATGTCTGAAGAAGCTTTGGGAGGCATTTTTTTCTGATACCAGTGGTTCCTTTAGGTAAAGGTGCATCTGTGAGGGCAAGTGACTGTTGAGTGTCCTCCGAGTTCCACAGTAAGCAGCAAGGGCATGTGAAACAGGTCACTGTTTGTCCCACGTTCATCAAGTGGATAAAGCAAAGGCACCACGGAAAGACAAACGAAGGTCCCCATGAGATAGATGAGAAGGTCAAAATATTTGTTAAGAATGGGAATTAGGAGAGGATGCTTTCCCAGCCTGCCAGGCTAACAGCACTGTCCTCGCTCTGCCTATTATACAGAGAAGATGCTTTGCAGAGTGGAGAAAGATCTGTCCCACTTGCCCTTCACCCTGCACGTCTCTGATCTCTCACACTCCTTTTCAGGAGCTGTGCCAACAGCTCTATGGACGCTTTATCCTCACCCCGCTACACGAACATCAAACAGACAGCAGGGCAGCCCCCAGGCCCCACTGACCTCCGGTCCCACAACCTGCTTCTTCCTCTGGCAGACAAAGGACTTGCTCCTGGCAGAAGGCTTTCTCCCAAGCTTTGGCTGCCTTAGCTCCCGTGCCCACGCGCTCGACCAGTGGAAGAGATACAGCAGCACAGAGTGGCCAGCTCCGGCCCGTCCTCGTCCTCCTCCTCCTCCTCCCCTCGCCGTTACAAACAGGAACCGCCTGTCTGACTAACGAGGTCACTGACTCAGCGGAGGCCACACTGACCCTTTCGGAGCTTGCCGTGCTTCTCAGAGGGGCCGACATCAGCCCATCCACCACACGGTGATGCCAGCGGGTGTCACCAGCCCTCCTGCAGCTGGCAGGCGTCACTGCCACGTTAACCTCCCTCCGCAGCCAAGCGGCAGCAGTGGGCTTCAGGCTGCCTGGGAGATCCTGCTGCGGGCCCCGCGAGGAGGAGCACGGCCAAGATGACAGGGTGCAAAGGGGAGGTGGGCACCGTGGGTTCTGCAGACAAGCAGGGGCTGAGGCCGAAGGGCTGAAACCTTGCCTTGCATCAGAGGTTTCCATCAGAGACACTGCAAAAGGTGACGGCACTGGAGGGCCAAGTTCAGCTGTGACACGGTGAAGGACTGAGTGCCCCAATGAATATCCCATAGCTGAGCTCAGCTGCAGAGAGATCTTCAGACCATACTGAAGGAATCGCAATGGGACTGCTTGTGCCTGCCACATGGTAGGCTGGTCTCACAGTGTTTTACCTGCTCGGGACCTGCACCTAATCATCAAACTTCACGATGCACGCAGAAGCCTCACACGCCCCTTAACACACACAGTGCAATCAAAGATTTGGTTTGCTGAAATTGCTGCAGCCAGCAGCATTTTCATCCTCTTCTCTCAAGAGCCTCACTCCTTCTAGCCACCCTTTCCTGAGTCGGCGTCAGGTCTGCTATAAACAGCTCAAGACCTCCAGACGAGGTTGGCTGGCTCTACATCAGAGCTACAGCTTTGTTTTGCTACCGCATGACCCAAGCTCTTGCTTTTATTCATGAGAGGAGCCCCTGTTTTGGAGCGGGAGGGGAAATGAGAGACGATATGGTTCTGCTTTTCACTTGAGCTCATCTTTGGTGTTTAAATACTGTGCCCAACACCCTGGCATTTGGTCCGAGTCAGCTTCTCCCCCACCCCCTCTTCTTTTTTTATTATTTTTAGCAGAAGAATAAAAATGTAAATCGAACTGGAAAGGGAAAAAATAAGCCCCCTCCAGGTGCCCCCCTTGTCCGCAGCGCGGTAACGGGCACAGATTATATCCGGCACCACATGACCAGGGCCCGTATTTATATGTCAGTGTGTAAAACCTACCCTGCTGAGCCGCCTTTTCTCTGCCTGAGGCTGGGGGCTTCTGCTACGCGTCTAGTCAAACAGGCCCACAAAGGGGATTAAGGAGAGCCCCTCAGCCCTGCAGAGTAATCCATCAAATTATCCCTTGTTGGCGTTGCTGTCCTCTTCAGGGAGGAAAAAAAAAAAAAAAAAAAAAAGCAGCACCTTCCAAAGGCTTTTAAAGGCACTGAAATTACACTTGAGCCTGAAACACTCCACCCAGCTGCCGTAGCCTACAGCACAATGGGCCGGCTGTAAAGGGAATACCAGGAAGCGAGGAAAAAGGGACGGACACCGTTAAAAAGGGCAGCAGCCGCCCCATGTCTCAAACTCCAACAAGTGGCTCGGACACCCCCTCTCCCAGGACCCCGATAACGCCGGGCTGCACCTCCCGCCCACCCGCGCTCCCCTGCAGAGGGAAACTCTGGGGCTCTGGGATGGGTTTGCTGCGCCCCGATGGACCGAAGGACACGTCCTCACCAAAGGCGAGGCTTCCAAAGGCAGAGTCTGCACCCAGCCCTGGAGGAGCGCCCCTGACCACAGGCTGTAGCACCGTCAGCCCACACTACCTACACGGTCCCCAGAGCCCTGCAGCCGGCCAGCCCTCCCCGAACACCCCACGCAGACAACAGGCTTGGATAAGGCTCACGGCATCTTCACCGGTGTGCCCACAGGCAAAGCAAAGCCAAAGAAAGACCACACTCACCAAAACCCTGCGAACGTCTACTTGGACGTTGAACCTGTACTTTCTTTCACGGCAGCAATATAAATTGCACATGAACTTTTGTGCTGGTTATCACTGCCCTATTCTGAGTCATGATGTCCTCTGTCCACCCGCCCTGCCTAAGCAAGCACGTGGGATTTCGTAGGTGTGCATTCCTGTAATCCTTAGGGAGAAATGGATCACTAGGAGTGAAACAGGGAAGGCGGATAGTAAAGCACTCATCCCAACAAACTGCAACTAGCAAGGAGAAGAGCAAACCAGCTCTGGTGGAAGGTTATCGCATACAGAGAACATATGGCTGTCCCACTGCATGCTACATGGGTCACCTTAGCATGACACGCAACTTCTGAGTTTTAATCACTAGTGCCGAGTAGAAGGAGAATAATTTCCTCATCTGCTACAGAGAAGAGATGGGAAGGCAGAAACCCTAGCTGCCTTATTGTATCCACTTTGCAACGCCTGTTCACAGGGCTGGGAAAATGGGAAGTGAAATTGGAATGTCCTGTTTCCAACCAAAGCACAACTGGTGTGTAACGGGACCTCTGACTCCTCAGCAAGCCAATGCCGTACTCTGGCTCCTCCTGCATCCGGCATGCTCCAGCTCCGAGGCAGCAATAGGACTTCTACCCCATGATCGAGCTTCATCATTTCTGGCTTTATTTGGAAAGCTGTGACAGTCAAGGAGCCAGCTGCATCTCAGGACCAGCCTTGGCGTGGAGAGGACAGTTCTGATGTACTAGCAAAAAACCAGGGGCCAGAGCAAAGGCCGCAGCTGGCAGTGACACGTGAGACTGCAAATCCAGACCATCAGCTACGGATCCCGGGCCAGCAGTGGCCAGGAGCTCTGCAGAAACAAACTGCCGAGGCCCAGCAGGAGGGCTCAAGGAGTGTTTGTTAGCCCAAAGAGTACACCAACGGGCTGATTATAAAGTAGCAGTGAGGGGTCTGACAAATTTAACCACAGCGGGAGCTGCTGCCACCTAACAGTGCAATCTAACCCTCCCTCATTTTGCCAGAAGTAACGTCTGCCAAGGTCTGTGCCTAGCAAAGAGGGAGGAGAGCAACCAGCTAAAACTCCATGCATGGCAGTCCTTGGGGAGCATCACGCAACAGGCACAGACTTACACAGTCCCTTTTGCTTAAAAGTTTTGGGAGCACGACCTCGTGCTCTTCCTCAAAGGATACACTTTGAATCCTAGACACACACAGAACTAATGGGCTCTTTTGTAATCACATGGTAGTTACTCCATTTTTTCATGGTAATTTTCTGGTCTGCAAGTCCAGTTATTTGTGTCCCTGCCGGAGAAGTTTGATGCTAACATATCTCTCAGCAAGCCCTTTGACCTCTGCTGGCAGGTTGGTGGGTTTCTCCCTCTCTGTTTTCTGTCTCTAAAATGAGGTCATGGCTTTGAATGAGACAAAGAGCCTTTGCAGCGTGAGGAATAGCCCCAAGACAGCTGTGAGTACAGAACCCCCATCAGTCACATCAGACCCTCAGTGCATGAGAGGCAAGCGAGCTGGGCTGCAGCCCACAGCTCTCCTGGGAACGGCTGGGTTTCACCCCCCTGCTCAGAGAAGAGATCATGCAACTGCTCGTATCAGAGCCAGTGCAAGAACGGATGTGGAACAGGCAGCCACCCATGGTGGAAGTGTTCAAAGGGGGAGGGAATAAAGCAAAAGTCTCTAAACACTTTGGACTGGGAGTTACTGTAAAATATTGCTGTCCCCACTGCCTGCCCCTCTGGCAGAGGGACCATTTCCACCCTGCTTGCTGGCTCTCCAGCCACCTGCGTTCCCAGTCTACCCTCTGGGCTTCAGCAGCCAGTGGAGGTGGGTTGACGCCAATATGCCAGACTGTCAGCAAGGCACCTTCTGTCACACCAGCCACGGGCTGTGCACCCTCTGCCAAAGGGACAGGTGAAAAGCGAGGAATAACAGGGTTTCTCTGAGGTGCTTTAAGGTCAAAGACCACGTATCAGAGTCCCGAGATCTTTCTTACTAGAACAGCAGTTTTACACGCCTGTGGTAGCAAAAACTGCACAAGTTCCGACTTCTGCCTGCAGCACACTGACTTCTCTGGGTTAATGAGGGCCATCAGATCGCTGCTGGAGAGGAGAGAGTCTTTTCCTTATCATGACAGACCAGTCATGAGGCCTGGGTCTGCAAACATGAGATTCTACGGTTTTACTTCTGCCTGAAATTGTCTGGGTAATGGCAAAGATAAGAAGCAATCAGATTTTATTTTTTTAAGACAGATTAAGTTTCACTGGAAGACCTTTACGGGAAACTTAAGCAAGCTTTTCCTTTCCCCATTCTCACCACCAGTTTAATGTGCTATGGACTCCGAACATTCAGGGATTTAACATTAAGCTGTAGCTGTTCACACAGAACACACAGCAGCACCGAGTACCTGGAAGGGGATTTTTCCAGTTTTCAAAAGACAAGGCTCAAAGCTGCCATTTCTATTGGAGGTGGATGGAGTGAGGCATTTTCACCACCCACTCACTCCCCATCCCGTTTCTCCTTACGAACAGGAACCTAACTTCTCTTTTGAGCCCTGGAAAGAATATCAGTCCTAAATTATTAGCTTTTTAGTAATTAAGCATGGAGTTCAAGTTCAAAGCTCCCTGGATTTTGCAGAGCCCTCTGAGCAGGGGCGCTCAGGCTTTTTGTTGCACGTGGTTAATTTTTGCTCTGATACAGAGCACAGACTGCATCTATCAAGGAGGACAGGCAGGAGAGTGGTCTGAGCACCGGAGTTACTTAGCGCTTGCTGAAAGAGTCTGTTGTAATGGCAGAGGAAAAATGAAAGCTGATGCATTTCAGGCTCGAGTAGAGGCAGGACTTTCTCTCCACGCTGGGCTCTCTCTTGCCCATATTTACTGGAGTAAAGTTCAGTGAGCTACAAATGAAGCAGAAAGACCTCTGATATTCCTGCAACGTGCTCTGGGCTGCCTTGGGCAAACAGCCAGGGCACCTCAGGCAGGCACAGTGCTGGCTTTGCCCAGTGAGAGCTGGGAAAGGGCTTATCACCAGCACGGTCCCGGGCCATTCTGGCTGTGCATCAGCATGTGCTAACTAGCCTCAGCTACAGTTTGCTGTTAGCAGAGGGGATAGCTAGCATTCCCTGCTCTTGCCCAAAAGGCTTACATGCTGCTATCAACATTGGCCACAGACAGTGATGAATGGGAGTATCTGGGGGCAGCACAAACGTAGACTGTGTTCACAGAAATCAAAGATGAAAGAGGCCCTGTTGAATCATCTTCCCTGGGGCTGCTGCAGGACTGCTCCCAACAGCACATTCTCCAGTGATTTGTCCAGTCTGGATGGAGCTCCAGCACTGAGGTTGAAAGAATTTCCCCTGAAACAATATCCATGGGCTAAGAGATTTGATAGCTGGGAAGCGTCCTTCCTTCTTCCTTCCCTCCCTCCCTCCAGTTGTCCCCTGTGTAATTCCTGTGCTCTCCTTTTTATATGCATGGTCAGACCCCTCTCCAGACTACATTTAGCCACTCTCCTAAACCTAGCTTTAGTCGATTCTCATGAAAAGCCACCCTTCCAGGCCCATTAATTGCTCAGTCGGCCTTGGCTGTAGCACAGCAGCCTTTTGTTCTAGCATTGCTCCAGCTGCTCCCACCGCCCCTCGCACACAGGAGTCGTTTGTCATAAACATTCCCAAACGCACCTCTGGAGTCCAACAGCAACAGTGCCCGCACAAAGCCCTCCCCTGTCACGCCAAGAGCCAGTACCTGGTACGCAGAGACCGCTGCCTTGGAAAGCCACTGTCATCTCATTGTTCCTTTGTGCTCCATCTCTTTGTACTTACGAACTGCCTTTCGCTACAAGGAAGCTCTCTCTGCGACCAGAACAATCCTGTATTCTGCTTGCACAGCTCTAAGCAAAGGGAGGATGTTTTCCAGAATCCAGACCAAGGTAGCACGGGGATAACCAGTACGCCCCACGGGCAGGGAGAGCACTAACAGAGGACACTCAGCGACACCAGCATCAGCTCAGGTCTCGTAGATCACCAAAGTGCTTTGGGTACCCTCTCACAACAGAGGTGGCACTACAGTCCTGGGCAGAGGGGAAGGAGAGCAGCATAACCTCCTGGACCAGTGGCAGATGCGTCTCTAGAGACAGAGTACAGCCCAGCATTTCCAGACAGAGCATTGCTGACGGAAAAAGCATAAAATCACCAGCAGGGAACTCCTGCACGGGTTCCAGAGTAATGTAGAGGCTCTTGGTCTCTGTGCAGAGAGGCCAGAGAATGGAGTGAGCACACTTACATCCGCTTTGAATCTAACTGAAGAGCCAGTTCTGCCCATCGCTCCTAAACTAGAAGCGGGCAATTGGGAGGAGAAGGCAGAAGAGCGTTAAATTTGAGGTTTGATCACCACCTCGGTTTCTTTGATGTAGCTGGTCAGATCCCAGCAGGAGTCACTCCTAATGTCTGGTAAAGAAAGTGTGATCCACAGATTTTATTGCGTGCACCACTTCAGCGGAAGTCTTAACCCATAAATCTAAAGCAAGATTTAGATGTTATCCACATCATTCCTGAAGTTGGCTCTAGCCTGCTCTGCAAGAACATCAATGCCTTTTGAGTGCTGACAACTCGCACGGATTTGAGTCACTGCACTCATTATACTTGTGTTTTCTTGAAGTCCTCCTGGAGACAAACCACCACAGAGAACTTCAGCTTCCAACAAAATGAAGGTGGAAAAAAAAATCTGCTCCCTTGATTGAAGAGAAAAACCTTAGACCTCACAAACCAAACCCAGTGCCCATCGTTGTTTTAAGTTTCTTTTTTCAAATAAACCTCATTATTTTGCCAGAGGCCATCCTACACCTTCTGAGTATTCAAAACCTGGCAATTACAAGAATTCATCTGCAAGTCACCAGAAGCTGGTTCTTTCTGAAAGTCGACAGAGCTGATTCTGTGTGTCACTCGAACAAGGTTTCCCTGGATGCAAGACAGGGCCAGGGCCTTGAGATCTGGACTAGCAGCAGTTTCTTTCAGTACATGTAACAGTAACATGGAGAAAGAAAAACGGTTCAGAACTGCAAATCAAGCACCTGCTTATTGCTGCGGGTGTTCCAGCCACCCTCCAGCACTGAGACAAAGAAGCCATTCGGACCACATTCCTATATTACATTTCTTATTTTGCCAGACAATATTCACGGGGGTCTGTTTCTCCTCTTATGCAGGCTGGCAAAATGTTAAACAAATATTTTTGAACTGCAAGAGCAACTGACATTTTAGGATATGAAAACAAGGAGGAAGGGCACAAATTTGAGGACCTCCAAGGAACAGCATGCATACAAATAATAACAATAATAAAATGGTGACTTTATACTTCCACTTAGTTATGTTTTTTGAACAAGCAACTCAACAGCTTCGTTGCTGGACACATCAGCAACTTCTACAGCTCTGTAATACAAGATCAGACTCTGATTCTTACGGCGGTGAGGAGCAACAGCGGCACAAGAAATACAACAGGTTTCAAGGGATAAATGGATTCAACACACAGTCAGTCTTAGACAACTGAACAATACAAGCATCAGGACAGAGCTGCAAAAAACAATCCCTTGGTTTACTATCTTCCTATTCTTTCGTTTGTGGCGAGTGCAAGATCTCCTTACATTATGCAGATCCATGCTTACAGGCAGTCTTCTATGAGCACATATATTGCTTGACTACCTTGCAGAGACTGCTCTAAAGCTTCCCTGGTTTTTAAAAGCAAGGATTCCTCCGTGAGGGTGTCTGGCCCCTTTCTCAGCTGAGCCCTTGAGTTCCTCTTTCCACGTGCATCGCTTTGATGTCTGATATTAAGCATTCAGAAATCAAGTCAACATTGAAAATAGTTGACAGCTGCTCACAAGCTTCTCATGACTCCCTTGCGCCACTCATAGCACAACCTCAATCATGAGTTTAACTGCATGGCTGAGGGATCACAAGACTCCACAGGTTGGCTCTCTAGGGTTAGTTTTAGTTAGAAGTAGCTGTCTTACGCTGACTGCCCCCCACCTCCTGCAGAAGCCACTGGGAACAATCATAAGATGGAACTGTTTGCAACAGCAGAAGCGAAAGGAGGAGATTCACCCGACATAACTTGCTTTGGTGTCTGCATAGCCCTCTCCATCCCTACCTACTTCTCTCGAGGTACGAGGCTTCACAACTACTATTGCCTGGCCGCCCCTACCACCACCTGCAGCTCCTCTCCTCCCATCCCTCTGGTCCTTTTGCTTCTGCTCCCTCATAGACCTCAATCCATTCACAAACCTCCACAACTTTCACTCAACGGGTCAAGTGTTTTGCTTTGATGTTGCCTTAGCCGAGATAAGGAGATAGCAACACACACATTAAAGAAACCCCAAAACAGTCAACCACCAAAACAAGACACTCCTTGGATGAACTGCTCCAGCATAGAGAAACGTGAAGGATAAACACAAACAGATGCTACTCACACCACTTACAGCTCGTCTCAAAAGCTCTACAGTCCCACTGTGCCAACAGTGGTATAAACCCCTGAAGAGACTGAAGTCAGAGGAGTGCATTAGTCCTGTACCCACTGCTGATTATGAGATGTGCTTAAAATGCCCGAGAACATACAGCCATCGAAAAAAAGAGAGACCATCACCAAATCACTGTGCAATGCCTGCTATGTGTATTTTCTTGTCATTTCAGCAAGCCCCTAGCACTGGTCTAGCCTGGTACCAGACCCGACCGACTAACAGGCAGCTTGAATCAAACCAGCCACTAGTCACGTCCAGGGAAGAACACACAAACCCAGCAGGATTCTGAAATTCTCTGCCCCATCACCACCTGCAGCTCTTTTCCAGTCAGGAGACTGCCACAGCACAACTTTTCACGCTGTTTTTTTGTCAGTGTAAAACTGTGGAAGCCAGAGATTGAGACTAAGATAATCCAGTTGATTAGAAATATCACGTATGAAGACTACTTTTACAGACCATCGATGCCTGTCCTCCTTTGCTTTCGTACATTCCTCAGAAGTAATTTGCAAACCCTCAGTCCCACACAAAAGGCTCTGGGTTCAGATTTTCAGTGATGCAGGCACTCTGCAGACAGGCTAATATTTCCAAAGAGGCTTTGCAAAAAGAAACGTGAGAAACCCCAGGCAGTTATGTTTGAAGAGCAGGTTTTGCCCCGTCACTTCATCACACAGTGGATTTGATGCTTTTAGGACCAGCTTTTTTGGTCCATACTCTGAACAAAGCTTCTGCTGGCAGCTTTGTTACAAAACCGTGCAGCTAAGGTGGTTTTTTTTTTTTTTTTTAATTATTTTTTAAGAGTGTGCATTCACAATGTCATCAGCTACAGGAGTCCAGCCATCACCCTAAACTCCATACGGAGACTTTAGTCAAAGAGCAGAGATGAGTAACTCGGGGGAAAAACCACAAACAACACCACGCCCCCCCAGCACTGCCACTGGCGAGCTCCAGAGAAATAAACAGTTTGGCAAAAAGGTTAGCAAGAGTTTACGCTGGACATCCATACTTCCTAGAGACTCGGGCAAAGATAAAGCAGACCAAAGGCTATGTTTGCCAACTCAGCGATCAGTCCCGTGACTTCAGCTTCTCACACTATGGTTATAACATTTCTCACTGCTGCCAAAAATGGCTTGTGCACCTTCAAAAAGATGCTGCTGGTGGAGTTTAGACTGTCTAGAGCACACGGCAGAATCTACTATTACTCTGTTAGATCACAGCGATCATAACCTCAGTGTCTGTGACACTACTGCTGTGTTCAGAGATGATGTTACCATTACCTCTAGGCAGCTTCTACACAAAGCCATGGGGCTTGGGCCTTCCAGCAACTGCTCCATGTTGGGAAACACCTTGAGGTTCAGGTACTTTAACTGGAACCTCTTCAAGAAGACAGGACGCCCTCACGGACGACAGACTAAGTACATAACAAGCTGTAGGGGAATACACCCGCCAGCAGACAGTGCAAGAAATATCTCCCTACAAGGAGAAGTTTCCTACTAAATCCTAGGATTGGTTTATGCCCTGAAATACAGGGATTTATATCCCTTGCAAAGCTCTCATTTAATTTGCTATTAATTCTGGAGATTCTTGTTATCCATATCAAATTTCTAATCCTTTTTTCAAATCCTATAAGCCAAGCACTCTTGGCTTCCATGATGTTTTGTGGTAATAAGTTGCAGAGTTTAAGGCACTGTCTGAAATCTAAGCACAGGGCTGGGAATCTGGCATTCCTGGCTCTGCCACCACAGCCACTCCCCACCAAGCGGAAGGGTAGTAGCTACGGATGATGCAAGAAAGTCCAGGTAGCATCACACACACACAAAAAAAGAAAATTGCAGGTAGGGTGAATAATAGAAAATGTTTAAAGGCTGGTACATGTTTTTCAGGAGTGCCTGCATGACTTCAATGCCCAGATCATTTGGGTACTTTTGAAGTTCTTACTCATGTTCCACTTCTATAAATTTCTAATTATTCTCACGTTATACGTACAAATGCTGCTCCCTTAAGCCCATATCTAGAACGAGACCAGTGCCAGAACGGGATATGGTTTGAGCCTGGCCACTTTCTCTACTGCTTGTGAGCCTGACAGATCTAGATGAGGGCCAGGAAAGCTGTTCCTTATACGTTTCCCTTCCAAATTTTTTTTTTTAAAAAACATAAGTATAAATTCAGGCATCTTGCCAAGTCTGGCCATCACCAGTGTAAAAATATTAGCTTATTCTAGTGCTTTTCTCTTCCTCCTAAAGCTCTCATCCCTGGGATGACAAATCAGTCTTTTAGTTTATGTTTAGCATAAACAACTAAGGCATTTTACCACCAAAGTCTCTAGTCATGCCAAAGTCAGTAACCGATGGAAAATCCACATTATGACATTTAGGTACCACTTTTAAGAAGACAGCCTCCTAAAGCTCCCGCTACAGCTGAAGAGGAGAGACAGGTTAACCTGGCAGCAAATCTCAGCAGAGCCTACAATTAGGCAGAATGAAAACTTCTCTCTGTCAAGTGCTGGCTTCCTTTGGTTCTAAGGGTTCACTGACCTGTCCCCCCAAGTCTTCAGGATTTCTAGAAGTCCAGGGTCACATCATGCGTCCCAAACTCTTTTCCCCGTTCAAATATCTTTAAAACGAACTTGGTCACAGCAGATGTCTCTGTAACAACGAAGAGCGTAGAAAAAAACCTCATGCCACATCCATGCATGAACACGGCTCGGGGAGGCCTGAGAAGGCGCAGCGCTCACCGCTCAGCAGCCCTACCTGCAGCCGCTCCTGCTCTGCCTCCTGATGCCCGAGGGGGGGTTTGTGTTCGCCCAGCGAAGCGCCGGATCGCACGCAGCATCAGCAGGACCAGAGTCGAGTCTGCGACCTCCTCGTCCGAGCAGAGCAGTCGTCCCCGGCCGGGACCCGGCGGAGCAGCGCTCTCTTCCCGGCTGCGAGTACAAGGGCTGCTCTGACCCCTCCGAGCCGCCCCCCCCCCCCCACCCGGCAGGTCCCCGCTCCCCCTCGCTCCCCGCGGGCCGTCGAAGCGGGACCCGCTCCGCTAAACTTCGCCGCCCGCATCCCCGCCCGCTGCGGCTCCGGCTCCGGCTCCCCGCTTTGGCGCGGCGCGCCCCTCGGCGGGGTGCGGAACTGCCCCCCTCGTCGTCCTCCCGCCGCCAGCCCCAGCCCTACCTCGGCGGCAGCCGGGGCTCAGCCCGGCGCCCGGCCCCGGTGCGGCGCCCGCGCCTCCGCCGCCGTTTAAATGGGCAGGTTGGGCCCCGGCAGGGAGCATGCGCTGCCGCGGGCGGAGCGGGGCCGCCGGGGGAGGCGGAGGGGGGGGGGGGTCCGCCGCCCCGGGCCGCCCCCCCCCGCCGGGGGGAGCAGCCCCTCTCCCGCGATGCCGAGCCCCGGCGGAGCCGCCGCCCGCCCCCGCAGCCCTCTCAGCGCGCCCGCGGCGGGTCCCGCTGCCATCGGCCTCGTGGGTCATCGCTCCGCGGGGACGAGTCATTCCACGCGAATAACTGGCGGCTTCAAAAAGCCCTGCTCCCCACCCCCACCCACCCCCCCCCCCCCCCTTTCTGCTCGAGAATTGCCCACAGAACGAACAGTTTCTGGTTTTGTTTGGGTTTGCTAATCTCTTCATTACTCGTAATTGCTGGGATTGTATGCAAATGGATTCCGTGCGATGGGAAGCTTGTGACCTGGCCCCTGGACATTATTCATGGTAGATGACTGCTTCAAATCACATGGCGGGCGGGCGAGTGAGGGGGAGAACGAGGCAGAATGTATATGCTTGTGCAGAGGGCTCTAGGCATTGTACCGGTGTCCGGCTTGTCTGACAAGAGCTGAACAGAACCGTGAGTTGAGGAAAAATGAATGGGCTTACACACACCTACAGCCCTCGAGAGGAGAACCCTCAGAAGGAACAGCCTTCCTTAAACATCTGCTTCAACAAATATCTTCTTCTGTGGGAACACTCAGGAGCAGAGGATAGGAAAAATGAGAATGCAGTTGACAAAACCAGCTGTTCTTAAATGAATGTTTGCAAATGCTCGGGCCAGTTCTTCAGCTGATAGGTCATCAAAAGGCTTGTGCGAGTTTGTGCTATTTAAAGATTTGGGCCGCTGTTTTGCAGTGGATTCATCCAGCTCTACTGGTTGCAGAAGCATTATAAAGACCTAGTTATTTTTAATCTTCACAGGGTCCCTCCTTTGAGCAACTTTGTACCTCTCAAGGTCAAAAATCCCATTTCCATGTCACATTTCAGCTTGGATCAGCAGGATAGTCTTGTTTTCCCTGTGAGCAGCTGTTCCCTCCCAAAGTTTGCTGAAAGGACTCACCCTCCATGGAAAAAGCAGAGAAGCACCTGCATTTGTTGTCACTTGAACTGATGAGAACTCACTCACTGGGGTGGCTGACAAGGAGAAATGAGACTGCTGTTTCCTGCAAAAAGTTTTTTGGCACTCCAGAAGCAGCTCGAAACTCACTAGCACACAAAAATCCAGCAAAAAACGCTGAAGAGCTAGGCTATGACTAAAGCTGGTAAAGTGCCAGACTCCAAATTCGGGTGGGGAGAACTGCCCCTGTTTTCTAGTCAGGGAAGGTCACAAGCAATTAAATAGCTATTAGTGCTGCCTTGGTTTTTCCCTCTCCTCTTTTGCACTGGAGCGCAGGGCTCTCGCTAGGTGGATTCCTGAGCGCCGTGCCTACACTGGGCTCCAGGAGCTCGGCACTGCAGGGCTCGGGGGTGAGAGCAGCAGCATGAACTTGAGCTTCCTATCTTCTATTCCCGGCGCTGACTCACTGTGTGATCTTGGTTCAGGCACAAGCAGACAGTTTTAAAGAAGAAATTGCAGGCTGTGGTAGCGGATACTGCCGGACTGTCACGAAGAGGAGGCTCTGCTCGTTTCACTGAGCACCACAGCGCGCTGGCGGCGTTTCAACAGGCTGGGAGTTCTGTGAAGCTCTGCGAGTCAGAGAGCAAACCAGCAGCTCCACGTACCATCTATGCTAACAACAGGAGACAGGGCAGGTCACAGAAAGTTTTGCTTGTGACTCTCTAAAGTCATGAGATAGCTTAACATTTACAGTTCTGTACCAGCACAAAATACCAGTGCCTCCTGGAGACGGAGAGGGTTTGTTCAGAAGCGGTGGTCCAGGCCAGAGGCAGGGGAACTTGCACTGTTAACAGACAGATCACATTTCCTAGATTTACCAGACAGAAAGTGGGTTTAACAGAGCAGATTAGGACAACTGATACTCTGCTACATCAAACACTAGTTCATTCATGCTTCACTTCAATTCCTAGCACATATGACCAATGCCCTTCAGTTGAGGCACTATAAAAGTTAGGTGCTACTCAAGTATTTCAGCCTTCCCATGCCTCATCTCATTTTCCCTTTAATAAAGCTGCGATAACAACATTTACACACTCTGACAAGCACCCGGCAACTTGTTGATAAAGGCTTCAGTTGGTAAGACGTATCTTTATTGCAATAAGCTCTTCAAATTCCGGCCAGATGCTTTGCTCCTCCATGGAAAGCATTCGTGGGTTCCAGCTGCAGGTAAACTCAGCTCTAGTTCCTCCCTCTTCACCAAGGCATTCTCACACTTAGCTTAAAGCACACCTTCATCTCACCTGGCTTCTGCTGCACAGGACTAGCTCTGTGCTGAACCGCTATGTCCTCCACTAGTTCCCAGTACCAGGAGCGCAGAGGGAACCCTGAGCTCTTCTACGTGGTTTTCCTTTGCACAATTTTTGCCCCTTCCTTTGCACAATGCCACTGCTTTCATTTACTGCCTCCTGCTCATGACAGTTAAATTCTTTGGGACAAGGCTGACAGCAAGGTACTTGTCCCGCACAGATAAAGAAGATAAAAAATGAACAAAAATGACTCCCCTCTAGAGGAATAAGCACTGGAAGTTACAGCCAGAGACACACATAAGAGAGACTAAGGTGGCAGCGCAGCAGGGACAGCACTTCCATAGCTGTGAGCAAGCACAAATTTGAGTTTCATGGTCCCCAACGCAGCAGGAACAGCTGCAAGGGCAGCTCTCCCCCTGCGCTCCTCTCAGCAGCTCATGCACCTATGCAGCGTTTGAGTGCCGATTCCCAAATCCTGATGCCTGCCTGCGGGGCATTTCATGAGCAGTACCAGAGGGAAAGGTGGCACGTGTCACCACAAGAAATAAAATACAGCCATGCACTGCTGAAGTAGGACTAGAAAGTTCAGAATGTTGTAGGACTGAGCCGTCATGGGAATTTGCAAACCAGATTAATTTATCAAAAGGGGGAAACACAGAGTCAACTGTCGTCTCAGCTGCTCGTGTCTGATGTAGATCGCAGCACATATTTGCCCTGGTCTTATCTAAAGCTCACATACCCGGCCAAGTGGAGCTCGTGGTATGTGCTAGAACATCGACAGGGGTTAGGGCACCATCCCATGTGCAAATAAAATAAGGAGCTGGAGAGCAGGAGACCACCTCAGCTTTACCCTGGGCACAGGGTGCGCTGTACGCTGTGACAGCTCAGTCTTCTGCTGCAGCTGCACCGAGAGAATGACCATCCTGATCCCCTCTACAGATCTTAATCCTGCTGTGCAGAGGGATTGCATGGATGCTCTGACTTCCACTGGAAGCCACAACAGCCTCAGCTTGGCCAAAGGTAGCTTTAAGGCCATTTTGTGCTCAGTTACAGAAAAGGCTGAACTTGATTGCAGACTGACTGCTGACTCACAGGGCAAAGCTTTCGCTCTCTGTAAGCGGAGAAAATAAACCCATCCTCAGCACCCCACCCAGGGAGGCCAGGAGTCACTGTTTACAGAGCACTCAGGTACAAAGGGGGGAAAAGCGTTAAAGAAATGCAAAATAGAAACATACTTTTGTGGTGCTTAGTGCTGTTGCCTCGAGAACAAAGGTGGGAATTCATGCTGGACACTCAGGCTTTTAGAAGGCTCTTTCCTGACAAGCTGACAGCCCCAGACCTCTCTTGCCAGTCAGGAGTGACGCTGTCAGAAGATGGACTCTGTATAATTGTGTCTAATGCACCTTTGAAGAGAAGAAGCCACTAGAACAAAGAAAAGCAGCGCCCGGCTGCGCAGGCTGTTTATACTTGAGGTAGCCAGAGCAGGCGGCTGCACTTTAGGGCTTATCTTCGCTCGCTTTCTAAACAGGAAATGTATTTTTTGTCTCAAGCATTTCAGGAGAAGCCACCAGGCTAAAGCTTTCAGCATGTAGGGTGCCAAAAATGAGCATTTCATCTCCCTCATGAGACCCGAGACATGCACCAGGGGTCCTCCAACACATCAGCCGTCGGAAAAATCAAGGGATGTTAAGCAGGGCTACCAGATCAGCTCTTGGGCATGCAAAACCTGCCACGGTTGGCATAACTGGGGGGGAATCTGGGGCAGGGAAACTACAGAAATTGCATTTTTCCACGGCAGTAGGTGTTCCTCAGTAGAGGCATTACCTCTGGCTGGAGTCGTGCCAGGCTGGAAGGTGCCCGCTCCTGAAGACTGAAGAGAACAGCACACGCTCCTGCTTCCTCTCCGACAGCAAACCGAAGCTGCAACATCCCACGGGTTTACTACCTCCTCGCTTAGCGCCGTCATCCCCAACTGATGGTGCAAGCAGCTGGTTTTCTCTCTGTACGACTGCAGGGAGGACACTGTATCAGCACTATACTGGCTTTGCAGTTTTTAGCTCCCCTAGTTTGCCATAAATTTCACAATATTTAGTGTCAAAGCACTTAAGAGTCATGGATTCAGTGAGGTGGGGTTTTTTAATTGGCCTTTTTTTTCCTTTTTAGATCCATTTTCACATCTTTTGGATGTAGAGAAAAGCTTGGAAACATGCTTTGCCATAAACTACCAGTACTAGAAAGCAATTATTTTTTTATTTGTTTGTTTATTTATTAAAATTTGGAGTCCAAGACTTAAACAATCTCATGCTTTTTGAGACTCTGCAAAGCCTGTCTCGTATTGGAAGGGCTGGATATGGTTAGAGAGATTTTCTTGTTTGGTAGGGAGATGGGGTCACTCTGTACCACTTACTAGATTCCAAGGCCTTTGCAGCCAAGCAAACAAACTTGCTCCCTCGTCAAAATCCTTATTGATACTGGAATGGCTCCCACTGTTTGCCGCTCAGCGTCAACGTTACTGTCCCTGCAGGCGATGCAGAGAGAAAGAAGCTGTCCGTGAAACTGCGTGTGTACGAGGGTTGCTAAACTGGGTTTGAAATCTGGGCATATCTGCTGTATTTACAGAGCGCAGGACAAACATTTTAGCATTCCCCCCGCTGTTCCCTGGGCTGCATTCTTAACCTCTGCCTCTTCCAGCCACCCTCCTTTCCCCGTACACGGCATCACGTGCTCCGTTGCCTTCCCTTGCCTTTCAGGAGGTAGCCAGAGTTTTGAACGGAGCCACCCGCCAAGACGCTGTGGTTGCCCCTTGCCCTACCGGGAGGACGCTGCAGAACCTGGCAGGGAGGGATGTCCTTGCTACGAGCGTACAAGGAGAAACAGCCAACCACAACAGCAGCCCCAAATCCAAACAGCTTCACTAAGGGGAAGTCAGAGAGGAACTGAGCAACGGCTCTGCTGAATCCTCTGCTCCCGCCGTTGCTTTGCATTGTGTTTTTGCTCTCACCTCCGGCGTGCAGGTAAGCCCAAATTTCCCGTGTAAAAACGAAGCACAGCTCTGTTTTGGTCCCCTGCCTGACAGCAGCCACAGCCTCCAGAGCAGGCTCCAGCTCTCTGAACCTCTGACTACCATGAACTTTAATCCTTAGCACTGCACGGCCCACAGCAGTGTCCCCCACACCTGGCCTCTGGCCACAGCGAGCTCTTTAACCCCCTGCACCCCGAGGACAGCCAGGCACCACTTAGGAAGGCCACTGTAAAGGTAAGGATCACTTTGCCCTACGTTATTCTACGACATCCAGTGCACCTCTGACACCACCCTGCCTCTCCTCCCCTGATACACCACCCCTTACCCACCTCAGTCCTACAAATGAGGCAGGGAAGAATTTCCTGGCCAGTGCCTTCAGGAACAGCCTGGTAGATGCCAGGTTAGGAAGGACCCCACTGTCCTCTGATGCAGCTCAAGCTTTCCTCAGCAGAGTATGAGGTAATTGCTCGCCTCCTGCCCTTTTCCTTCCCACTCTTACCCCAAGGGGGTAAATTTTATTTCACTGCAGCCCAGAGTCACGCTGCCACGGGGCAAAGCAGACAACTCTGGTGTCAGTTTACGATTTCCAGCTCATGGGATAAGATTTGAGCGTCTTCCTTGCGAGACAGCCGCTTTTGATTCAGATCTGGTTCGAGAAAGCTGCCTATGGATCGAGCTTGTTCCCACCCTGCATGTTGGGTACCTGCAACTTAAAGCTACTCTCTGCCTTGCCGCCCTTTAGTTCTGCTAAGCTAGAGACAAAGCAATGGATTTCTTTCTGGTTCGGGTGCCAAGGAAACTGTCAGCTCCCATTCAGCCTCCAACCCGTTCCCTGCCACGCATTTGCTCAGCCACTTGAAAATGATGCACCCCATGAGCCATCCAGTCGATTTCCCAGGACAGCTTCAGCAACCAACGCAGGCCATGGGACCCTGGGACATGAGGTGGGTAACGGATGAAACCAGGGGCCCTGGTATGCAAGAGGCTGATGACCTTGACTGAACAATCACTTACTAACACAAGTCCCTCTTGAACAAGGACGACGAGATGAAAAAGAGGTTTTGCTGTTTGTTCCAGTCGGGGGTCATCTCATTTCTTTAATGAAATTCTACTTATTTGCAAAGGGACAGAAAAAGTTCCAGTTCTTTGAATAAAGCAGGGTCTAAACAATGAGAAGTGCCACCTTGGATTATAAATCCAAACCCTTTCTCCAGGCAGCACCTAATGCCACAGCACTCGGCTAACGCTGGAGGTGTCCCAAGACTCGTTCTGACGGTGCCCTTGGCTTTTCTGCCCCGCTCAGATTTTTTTTTCGTCCCATCCCTGCTTCTCTCACACAGCCACAACTCCTCCAGCCGACGTCCTTGGCTTCTGCACCAGCAAGCGCTGCTGCTTGCGTGACAGCTCTCAGCTTTGCCAGAGAGTTTTGTGCAGAACTTGGAGTCGGTTCTTTGGCTCCATCACAGGCTCGCACACTCCTTCAGCAGTCCTAACAGAAAAAAAGGTGGTCCTAGGCCTAGATCTTGACGTCTGAGTGTAGGAGGAGACAGGACAGATGGAAGTAAAACAAGCAAGAAGAGGGCAAGTTAATGACCTTGCATGTGGTCCCAATACACAGTTGGGCTCCTGTGTGGCAGGGGATGCAGTGGGGTCTGTGGACAGGAATCATGGCTGGGAACGGGGTGCTGGGGGCCGCAACCACAGCAGCCCAGCGGACACATCCACGTGCCCACACGCACCGCACCGCGCGCCGGTACAGACCCCAGGAGCCACAAGGCCACTCAGGAGCTTTCAGCCTGCCACACTGAACGAGGCCTGAGCTCCCAGCCTGACAGAGCGGGAGGGAATTACATCTGCCTAAACAGTCATTTCACAGTCTCAACTGAGACCAAACTCCACCCGTGAGGTGAAGAACTATGTGGATGCTGCCCGAATGAGATAGCCAGGGGTATCTGCCCCAGCAGCTTAGCTCTTAAGGGCAGTAATAAAGAAGGCAGAGAACTGCCACAATTCATCACTATTGGATGAAGCAGGAAACCTGAAAGTGAAAATAACTATAAAATATTTACAGAAACCACGCCAGCCATATTTGCTGGAAAAGAAATTTCTTGTCAAACCAGTTGATCAAGAATAATTATCTATGAAACATTACGAGATTAAAATTTCCCTTTTCTTGACAATTTTATTATACAATTGATGGGCAGATATTTGCTTCAGGTAAACACTATGCACCCTGTTTATAGGACACTGCAAATATTTCCCAGCATGTTTATTCTGAAATACTTGTCCTGTACAGACAGGAAGTGGTTGCAGAAGGCAGACACCCAAGCTGTGCTCCTCTCCAAAGCGCTGCTTGGAAGCAGCTGTTAGATAAGCTGCATCTTTGCGGGATGATGAATCCTGCCTCGGAGGAACTGAGATACCAGAGATGGAGGAGAACGAGGCCATACACCTGTCTGCAAAGAAACATGGACACGATCCTGTAGGATTGGGAGAACCTTGATTCCATTTTATTAATTAAAGACAAAAAAAAAAGGGATGAGCAGAAGAGAAAGAGAGTTTTCCATTCAGATCTCACAACGCCAGAACAGGGCAAACACGGTGCTCTCATTTGCTTATCCATCGTCCCAGGTTCCTGTGTCTTTGCAGGTCTCGCCCTTCTCTCCCTTTAATCTCTCTAAAAGCTGTTTTTCTTTCTGTGTCACACTCCTCCAGAATTTTTACTGCTATTTGCAGCGCCAGGAGTTAGGAGCAGGTATTCTAGAACCAGCCAAGGCACCAGCTCCTTTGCTTCTGCTGCTCCCAAACAAAATAAAAAATACAACTAGTGAGCGTGCATTGATAACTTTGTGATGAACTCGCCTCCTAATCAGCCTCACTATCTGAAATCCCAGGGATGACTTTGACCTCAGTGTTAAAAATTGCTCCCTGATGAACCCTAGCAGATATTATTACTGACAATTCTGTGTCACTCCCAGCCCCAGCAGCTCAGGAGACTTACTAAGGGGTCACTGGCACTCAACAAATCACTTGTTTAACAAAGGAAGAATGGAAGAATTGCCTGGGGTCAAGACACACAAACATCGTTGGAGACTTTCCCCAGCAGTGGTCCTAGACAGTCCCCCCTTTTTCCATATGGTAGAGTGAGCGCTCAAATTTGATGTAATGAGCACTGTCAGAATGGGATCAGCTACAGAGGACGATCTATTATCCCCCTTACTCCCTTTTTTTTAGGGAGCCAAGAAACCTCTTCTGGAGCGGACTTGGCTGTCACGTGCCTTGATTTTTAGAAGGGAATTTCTCTCTTGCGGAAGCCTAAACCTGAGAGCCAGAAGAGATTAGCCAGCCTTGCCACCAGAATTAACACAGGACTGCTCGTCACCATGCCTTCTCCACAGCAGGGCAGCTCAAAAGCCACCAGCTGACAGGCCATGGCCACTTCTTAGTAAAACTCAGAAGGAACATCTTAAAGTGCCCCATCTGTGTCCAGAGACGAGGCACATGCCGAGAGGTGCACATGATTCACACAGCATGAAAGTCAGCCTCACGAGGACAAGTCTCCTTGAGGTTCCTTCTCCTTTTCCTGACTTTTATACAGCATTTCTCAACTTTTCCATCACATGACCCCCAGTTACAAAGAACGAGAGCAGCTTCTCTCTCGCTCACCAAAAGGGTAGGGCTGCAGCGGTCTGACATCCGGCATGCTCCCGAGTTAGATACAAGCAATTTGTTTGTTTTTTTTTTTGGTCTGGGTAACTTCAGATGCATTCCAATGAGGAATGTGCTGTAACTACCAGCAGGTTGTGGGGCAAGCATCAAGGCTCACTACGCACCAGGACAAACTTAGTCCACACTGACAAGCGTTTAACCTGCTAGGCAAGCACAGCACCCTAGAGCAGACGCAACACGCGCCTAGAGGTGGCATTTCCCACCCCTGCCTTGTTGTAGGGCCACGTACTTCAGAGAAAAGCCTGGAGATCAAAGGTAGCTTTGAGAAATGTTGCAGTATCTGTGAGGAAAAAAAGGTGGCAGCTTTATTTATTTTTTCTTTTTAATTTTAGAAGCATGCTCTGCCAACAGCTATTCTGCCAATGCTGCCAGATAGACCAGGTTTATGTTTAAAGCTTGGTTATTTGTTTTGGTGTCAGCAACGCCTTCAAGCACTTAAAGTCTTGGGAATTTGTGTTTATTTTAATTAATACAGCGTTCTGCCATCAGATCAGAGAACTGGTCTCTTCCTTGTTGGGTTTGAACTAAAATGACTGAATGTGCAAAGAAAATAATTCCCTGCAGCCTGCTTCCCACGCTGCCCTCGTTGGGCACACCGGCCCCAGTTGCTCTCATTCCAGCTTCAGGGGCACCTACTCGCAGCTGTCCCCAGGGGAAGCAATACAGAGCTGTCCTTCAGGCAGCCAGATCTGCCAGGGGTGAAGGCAGCTGGTTTCTCCTCCCCAAATTGTCTTAGGGTCCACGCTGTAACATGGCTTGTGCCCCTCTGAAAGGAGACTTGGTAGTTTCTGTAGTCACCTACACTCAGCACAGCCAGCCAGCAGAGACCTGGCCGGTGGAAGGCAGAGCCCATGAATTTAAAAGCAGACCGAAGACATGTTTCTGGAAAGAAACAAATACCCAACAAGCTCACCTTAGATCTGAGCCAAGATAGCAATATTCAGCACTCACGTAACAACTCTCTTTTTCAAAGTGGTCTGTTCACATTATTTATGTTTGCATTTAACTGCATTGGGAAAATGAAATAGGTGACACAAGTTGTTAAACTCCGCAACTTGGTCTTTACACTCAAAAGCCCTTGGTGCTGTGGGGATGAGGAGATGCAAGAGGGAGAACAAGGACTTACACCCAAGGATATTTTCTTTTTCCTTCTGGCACCCTTGCTCAACAAAAGAAGGAAATGGGAAAAAGTGTTTAAGAAGTCACTTAAGTGGCACTACGCATTTAAAGGTGCAAAACCAGTTTAATGTGAATGAGGCTGAAAGGACCCGAGTCACTTCCAAACATGAGACCTAGTTTGCCTTTGAGAAATGTGTCACCTATTAGTTTAAAACTAATGTACTGAACTGTTTCGGGGAACAGAAAGAACTGTTTCAAATGCATAATCAGCAGTGAAGTAAAATTAAAAAAAAAAAAAAGCCAGTTTAGAGAAAAAGAAATGATGGCTCCGTATAATAAATAGGATTATACTCAAAATATTCCTTCCCTTCATTTGTTTCTCAGGAAGGGAAGCAGAAACACAGCACATGCTTTAGGGGAGACTAGAATAGTACTTCTTTATAAAACACAAGACTATTTAGCTCAAAAAAAAAATCTAAGCAGAAAGCAACAATTTTTTAAAAAAACAGTACTAACTCCATCTCACAAGAGGACAGATGTTCTCAGACATAAACCACTCCAATTAATCAAAAATGTTTGAAAATGTTTGTAATGAACAAAGCTAACAGACCCCACTGTTAAGGAAAGCCACTAATTGATAATGCTAACCAAAACCTCCTAACAAGGCCAACTGCTTAGTTAGAAATGCTTAAGGAAAAAAGATAGTGTGACAACAGGAAATTTATTGCTGCTGGAACAGTTATCTTATCTACTGAAAACACAAATGTTATTCAACCTGAAAGACAAGAGATTATTCAAATAAAATACCAGTCTCTCTTCAAGCTACAGAATCTGCAAGCGAATATAAAGCAAGCTCTTGAATATAAAAACAAAACTTATCATTTTGAAGGGTAAATCAAGTATTATTAAAAAGGCAGAATAGGAAATGGCTTTGACTTTGTGCAAGATTCTTTTCATTTGTTGTCCACATGCAGGAGACCAAACCGCCACCACGGTTTAAGGCCAAGGGCTGGATTTGACCTAAAGACTTTAATTCAGCATTGACTTTAAAAACGAGCTATCCCTTACTGGTCTTTCTCATTCAGGGTGGGAGAGGGCACTCTGATGCTTGCCCACAGTGGGATAATGGCACTTGATCAGTATCGATGGAAAGAGGGAAAAAAACCCCAAAACACACAAAACCATTTCCTGGTCTACATAAAACTCTGAAGCTGGAGACGGGTTTTAGCCCAGGATGTGGTTGTGAACTAACAGCAGCACTCCCAGATCAAATTCAAGTCCAACATCACAAGTTACAGACGTTTAGTGCTTTTCAATCAATGCATAACGAATGGACAGACACCTTTTGGAGTTCTATGTTCGCCTTACCCCGCGCCCTCAGGGCAGCCTTTGCACCAGCTCCGCAGGAATTCAGGTTATTAGTGATATCTTTCTAGACTTGATTTATCATATTGCGTGGTACATAGACCCCAAATACCAGTGAAAGAAGTAAAAAAAAAAAAACCCAAACCCGTTCACTTTGTGGGCTGCTGCGTCACAACTACACCTGAAAATACGCTTTTAAAGTACAGGGAATTTGCTGGGAAATCTCTCAATTTTGACATTTTTTTCCAGGTTTCCTTCATCACGCAAGATAAGCAAGAACAGAACAGCAGCTCTTTAAATCAACTTCATCCCATTTACTTACTCTTTCAAGGCCACCTATAGGGCCAAAACAAGCTGTACTGCAGAAAACAGATCTAATCTTGAATTCCACCTTTTGACTTTATTTTTGTCCTATAACCAAATACTACCAAAAGAAACACAAACAGGATATTCCTGAGGCACAGTTCTCTCAGATTAAAACTTGACGGCTAGTCGTCTTTGCCAAGGGAACCTCATCCCCCTGTTTTGGCGGCGCTCGCTGTAGTTACAAAACCCTACGCGTGTCCGCTTCTGAGACGGACATCCATCAAATGTGAAAGCGAATCATTCGTTTCTGGTATTAATTCCCTGTAAATACTACTGCAAAGCCAACTGGAACTTTTAACATGTGCTGGCAGAGCATCCGCCTGCAGGACTGAGCAGTCGGTACGCACATGGGGTTCATAGAGCAATCCTGAGGAGAAAACCAGCCAAAGGCTGCATACACCGACAGGATGGGCAGAGACTGGTGGCAGTGGGGAAGAGGAGTAGCTCTTGAAAAGGAGTTCACAGATCCCAGTGCTGCACCATTTCTCAAAGCAAGTAGTGTTTACTTCTGGGGACAAAAGAGGCGCCACACCTGCTGACGGCTAATTACTCCTAAAACTGAAGTAGCAGAGCAGTACGTGAAGGTAGCTCTCCAGCTGCTCCAGATAAAGAATCCGTGTCAAGACTGCAGCATACAACTGCAGATGCCACAGCAGTGAGGTAGGAATACCTGTCAAGGTTAATTGGCCGGTGTGTTTAAAAAGAAGAGAGGAATGCCATAAGCTGCATTATTCAACTGCTCTGTTCCAGAAGCCTGGAGCACCCGACACCAAGCACGCCTGCGTTACACCATCTCGCTTTACCCCGCTACGGAATGAAACAAAGCGGACAAGTAGAGGAGCAGAGTCTGCAGCCAGGCCCCGGCTTACGGCTGTCGGTAAGCGTAGGGGATTTTGTGTCGGGCAACAGAGACGGCGTTCCCCAGAGTGCCCCAGACCGCCTCTGAGCGCAAACGCCTCAACCACCCCACGCTGCAAGTGGGGGCGATGGCCACCCGCTCTCCTGCCCAGTTGTATCCACCGCCAGACATCTCGGAGACCGTTTCGTTATGGTTGCGTGTGCTGCTGAACCGGGGTACGAGATGTACCCAAACGACTCGCTCAGTGAGGCCACAAGCGTTTTGCCATACCGATACCTCAAAAAAATTGGGGCCCTTCGGACCCCGGCAGCCGCTTCACCCTAAACCTACCAGAGACAAACGCTCTCAGGTGCTCGCCCTGCAGAACCGCAACTCCGGGTTTCAAACAGACACGCGTGAGCAGAACACGGAGGGAACCGCAAGACCCGGGACCTGCCGTGCCGCGGAGCCGCCGGGCGGGCGCAGCGCCGGCCCTTTCCCGCCTCAGCCCTGAGGGAGGGGGCGCGCGCGGCGGCAGCCCAGGGGGCGGGCGGGCGGGCGGCGGGAGCGCGGCGCCCCCTGCTGGCCAGCGCGGAGCCACCGGGGCGGAGCGAGGAACCGAGCGGACACAGTGAGCGCGGTGCGGCCGGAGAACGGCGGGGAAACGAGAGGGAAACGCGCTCGAACGGGCTCCCTAAAAGCACGAAGCCGCTGTGCGCCGCGACCTCCGGGGCAAGGCGTGGAGAGAGCGCCCTGGACCCGGGTCGATGGGCCAGGACTGGAGCGACGACCCGCTACCGGGGAGCTGATGGGGACAGCCCTCCGCCCCCCAGGACGAACACGCTGAGTTATTTACCATCATGGCCAGGACTTACGTGGCAAAATAGAAAGGCTACCGGTCGCCAAGGGAGAGCTGGCAGAGGAGTGAAAGGCCTTGACCCTCCTCATCGCTTTTTGGAACGGGTCTTGAACCCGAACACCCCAACGCACAACGCTCTGGGGGAAGAGCCTGTGACACCAAGGACCCTGCTCCTTACAGCCAACGGGACTGAAGCCCTTCAACCTTCCCTGTGACCCCCACGTAGACGGGGGAAGGCCGCATTCGCCAAACTGTCCTGGCCCAAACCTGACTCCCCTCCCCTGAGGGGACGAGATCTGCAAGGGGATCCATCCCCCAATTATCAGACATCACGGAAGATGAACGCGTTTTCACGCCTCACTAACATCCACAGAACAAATAACCGCAGAAGCATAATACCTCTGAACGGCAGAAAAATTACACAAGGCATGTTTATGGGTTATAAAAGCCCTTTTATAAAGCCATTTTTAAACAAAACCAAAAGTTTACAAAAGAAAATAAAAGATACAGAAGAATGAGTTGCTTAATATATTCCAAAAAGGAGAAAAATAAAAGAGGGGACACAATTCCAACATGCTGAACAATAAAGGGATCTTTTTCCTTGTGTTTTTTTTTTAATACAAAATACAAGCGAAGGATACACATACTTAAAACAGAGCTCAGGAGCAGGTATGCAGTCCTGGGAACCCTTTCAATAAAAGCAAAGCAGGGTTTTGTTATTTTTTTTTTTTCTTTCTTTGCAGGTACATACAGAGACTGGAATATGTCAAATTAAGTAGCACAAAAGACCATCACACAATTCTACCAATGAATGTTGCATCTATAAATTCACGAACATGGTCAACAGTCATGTTCACTTCAACCCCTTAAAAAAAAAAATGTTGTTTTTATTTTAAATAAAGCATTAATGTTACATTCAGACTCAACTCCTAGTACCATGCGGTAGATCTCGGTATTGTCAAGGTATTGCAAGAGTCACCAACCCCGTCGGGCCCAGTGGTGACAGCCACGACCGCACCCGCGCCCCGACCACGGGCTGGCACCACTGGAACAGTTTGCAGCTGCCCCTTTTTCCGTCTGCTCTCGAGGTTAGAAAAAAAATAAAATCAACAGGGATGGGGAGGGGAACTGCAAAGAGCCCGGTTTTTAGAAAAGCTCAACAGGGGACTGCAAATACTCAAGACAAATATTCGCTGCATACCACGTAACGGTGCCTTGCTGATAGCCAAAGGCCCAAGGCCCTACCTGGAGTCTCCTCCTCTACCTTCCAAGTGATTATTCAGGGTTTGCTGTGACATGATGTTCATGGTTAAACAAAAATTATGTAGCTCTTATTTACAATTTTTTGTAACAATTGCTTCTGCAGGGAAAAAAAAAAAAAAAAAGTAGTAAAACTCACAAATCTTCAGAACACAAAGGGAATAAGATGTCAGACACTCCCATGCGCGCACTCACACCCGCGCACTCACACACAAAATACTTCAGGGGCTTTTACACACATTATTCTGGCTTAAGCTGATTGAGTATTTCTCCATCCCACCCACTCCCCCTCCCAAAATATATATATAAAAAACCCTCGCCCCAATATACAAAGCATATGCACAATGGTGTTTGCAGTCACACTGAGCATGCTCAGACGGATGGACCCACTCGTCACCGCTGAAGGGGCAGGCAGGCTAGAGAGTCGTTCCCAATAGTGGTCGATACAGTCAGCACATGGCGAGAACTGGACTAGACTTAGAAATATCTGTGTTTTGTTTTTAATATAAAGAGTTCCATGAAAAGACATTCAAACGCCAGTCATCTACTGAAGTGGGAAGTCTAAAATGAGGATACACTCGGTTTGGGGAGGTCTCGGAAGGGCACTGTCACCTCTCAGAGCTCTGATACTCCTTTGTACTTCTTTTTTTAAAAAAAAAAGTCATCTTGCACAGTAAGAACAGAATAGTTAGTTTTGCTTCTTAGTTTCATTAGCAGAACTTGTATTTAAACCTCCCCAAACTGTAGGAAAATATTCAAAGTTCAGGGAAAAATTCCTATTTGATCAATACATATAGAATATATAATTTCCACATATAGCTGTGACCCTCCTCCAAACTAACGTATATCCTATATGCCAGCAACTGTTTTGTGACAGTGTCCCTTTAAATATCCATCCGCTTACGTTTTCATATCCTGCCTCCCCCAACAGATGAATGTCCACTTCTCAAATATTCAACTCATGGATCAATTTGTAGTTTTTAAGAACCATGTGTTCAACAATATGATCTGTTATAAAAATAAACACTTCACAAACAAATTACATAAAGCAAAGCACCAGTTTCTACAGCTCAAAAGCTTCCAGCATGTTACAGTTTACTTCCCTCCCTCCTTAACCTGGGTGCCTCAGTGTCTATTGTACCTTTGTGACCATCACCAGTGGAGGGTGGGGTGGGAAAAAAAAAAGAAAGAAAAAAGAAAAAAAGGAATTCAAGCACATCTTCTGCCTCTGCCCTGGTAGTCCATCACCTGCGGGTGCAGCCGGGAGGTGGCACAGGGGCTGAGCCCACTCAGAACCGTTACCTGGCACTGGTGAGGCTCCCTGGCAGAAGTCACCCAAGGTGTGCTGCTTCTCTCCCCACACGCTCTTCTGCTTGGATGAAGTGAAAACAACAAAATCAAAAGCTTCTTGGCTGCCCCATTTCCAAGTCTTGCTCTGACCCACAATCCATTCTGAAACCCGTTTAGCTTGGCAGGTTTGGCATTCTCATGTTGATCAAACAGAAACTGAAGCAAATCATCTTTCGTATGAAATTCCAACTGAAATTGCAAATTTTTACTGATCGAGCCTTGCGGACAGTTAAGCGCAGTGCAGGTAACTGCGAAACTGAGCGGGGTGGTGTGGATTCAGAAAGAGAACGTACGAAAGGACATCTAATGGAAGTTAGTTACGAACAACCATTTGAAGAGCAAGAGCAGGGCAGGGCACTAGATTAACTGAACTGTGGAATAAATCCATTTACCTCTCTGCAAAGGCTCCGAAACTACAGCTGTGAAACAGAAGACAATCTTTTCAAAGCCTTCTTCTGTGACTGAAACTTCCTGCTGCGTGAAGAACTATTCATGCTCCTAAAGAAAGGCATTTTTGAAGCTTTCCTTCAAGAAATCAGAATGCTTAATATAAATTAATTAAAAAGGACATTTAAAAATGTTAAGTCTGCCACTACTGAAAAATGTTGTGTACTAAAAATAAAATAAAACTGTATTTAACCTTCACAATTTTCCTCTATCTGTAAAAATGTAAACCGCTGTATTTCTAACAGACTAACCAAGAGATCATCAGGGTTTAGTGTTTGCACAAATCAGCAAAACAGTAAGATACAGAAAAAGTTACAAAATCCCAGTAGTAGCACAGGATTCACATAGTGTTTGGGTTGTGACAAACTCAAAGGTAAGCATCATGCAGCCTGTAACAGCCATGAGAGATGAACGACTGAGAAAGCAGAACAGTTTTGTAAGATAAAGGGCCAAAATTGCCAGGCGTAAAATAATCCAGTCCAAAACCTGAACTGAGAACAACAGAAACATTTTTCACAGCCTTAACTTTAGTTAACTGTGTTGGAAAAAATCCCAAAAACATATTTTAAGTGGAACTTACAAAATACACTCTTCAGCAAAAATCTTGTCTAGCAGATAAAGAAACAGCTGTTTGGCCAGATCAGCTAGAGGTGTCCTATGTTTAAGTAATCCTGGTACATCTGAATACCAAAAAACCCCCTAAGAACCCAACAGACAATAGCTTGAAACATAGTCTGGACTGAAGGGGAACAACTATGTGGACCAGACACTCACAAAAGTGTATGCTACCCCCTAATTTAATCCAAATGTTTTTTAAAACTTGGCCATTTATTTTCCCATATTACCCAAGAAGCACTGGACTAGGAGTGGAGGGAATGCAAGAGACTCTGCTCTCCCAGAAATCTGGAAGGTGGGAAGAGGTGTGGGAGAGGAGAGGGGATTACATTTGCTTCAAGACTGATACTTCACTCCAGCCTTAAGCTGTTCTGCAAAATTAAACCACTTAAAAAAAAGATTTACAATGGAAACACCGATCATCTTTATTGTAACGGCAACAGTAGTTTCATTATAGTAAAGAATGTTAGAGAACTTAAATTTTTATAAGCCAAGGTAAAGTAATTTACCAGCCTCCATAAAATCCATGGCTATGAATCACACAAGACAATCGCTCGGCTGTTGTATGAATATTCCGTTCCACATTTTAGGCTCCACACTGTGCTCAGCATCTTCAGGCTCCCTATGCCATTCAGCCAAGTGTCCTTCCTGGTCATATTAGTGTATCACATCTAAAAGCTCTCTAAAATCCAAAACAGGATTAAAAACCTGGTAGCATGTGCACCAGAAATCCAACTAATTAGCTGCCTTATGTTACCTTCAAGAGGCTGGTTACAAAGTGTGTAGTTCTGTGACAACAACAAAAAAAAAAAGATGCAAAGCTTGTCAGCTATAAGATAACTGTGAGCAACATACAGAAAGCACAAAGGGTTTAAGAAAAAAAAAAAAGAAAGAAAGAAAAATGGCAGGTCCAGTTTCATTACTTCCACCAACAAACATGGCAGCAACCCCTGCGTTAGGGTTTGAAAACCAAGGCTTGTGTACTTTAATTGAAGTTTAAAAAAAGGATATGGCTGCTTTGATAAAAACACATTAAAATGCCACCACACACATCTCAAGTGTCTTGCATTTAGAGGGACATCCTGCTTTTGTTACAAAACGACAGCCCTGCTACACTGCTTCCAACCTCCACTTCCTCCCAGCTCCATCCTTTAACACTGTTCCCTACTCGGCACTTCTTAGGCTCGGGGAGCAGAACGATGACCCCCAGTTAGAAGCAGACACGTCCATGTGGGAGCAAAGCCTCCCACCCTGCAGGATGGAAGGATGAAGAGATGGAAGTGGTACCGTGGTGATGTTGGCTATCAATGGAAGTCTGCTGTCCAACACTGTAGCTGGAGAGGCTGAGAGGTACGACTACATAGCCTTTCTGAGGACAGATGGAAGGAGAGAAGAGAAACACTTAAGCGTGACTCATGGGATCCGAGACTGACCAGAGCATTACAGGAATCCTTTGCTTCACATTTATAAAAGGACATCCCTCGCCCGAAAAGCTGAAGAATTTACGTTTACACTGCCCATTAATTTTTTTCCTTGGAAAAAACTTCAAAGACATTTTCCACAATACCAAATGGAAACCAGAGTTTTAAAAATTGTTTTCAATTTCTCTTCCCTATTCTGCCCATCTACAGCCAACCTTGGAAGAAATAAAATAGAGTTAATGGATGCGAGAAGCTTGTAGGTCGTACATCTGAATTTGTATAGAATGAACTGAAATTTGCCTAAAGCAGAATAGTATTCTATCCAGCAGACAAAAGAGCCTGCATCCTAATTGGAGGGTCTTTTCTAGTGGACCATCTACAAGTCTCTTGATTGCTTTCCATAAAAAAATGTGCCTGAATCCAAGAAACACAGGTTTCCTCCCCATGCTTCCTCTTCCTCGATTGGAATTCGTATCAACTACATTTTTTCTGAGTGAACTTGTATCCACAAAAGTCTGTTAAAGCATAGGTTCATTTTTTCCACATATTCAAATACAGAATAATAGTTTTAAAGAACTCTTACCAGCACTGGGAAATCTATTCTACTTAACGATTTGTAAGTATGGTTTCCACGTTATCAGTCTCAAACCTTATTGCTTCACAACTGCAGTATCCCTTGAAAAAAATATATATTTAAATGGTCTGTTAATTTGTCTCAAATGGCTTTCAGATTTGGCGGGGGAGGGAGAACGGAATGGCCAACAGAGAACATTGACTTCAAAATATTACTGTATAAGGGTTTCCTCTTATTAAAAAAAGGGTACACTGTATTAAACAGCTGAAAGTAAAGACAGCATTCAAAGCCCATGAGTCAAGCCACAGCCAAAACCGTGTTCTACCCCTAAGTATGTTTTCTTTTCCTTTTTCTTTTTTTTTTTTTCTTTTTTTTTTCCTTTTTTTTTTTTAAACAAAGATCTCCTCAACTGCCATTTAATCTTCACCAGAGGGTGCTTCATCTTCGGATCCCTCATCCCCTGACTTCTCTGGTGGAGGGCTGGCTGATTTTTTCTTTTCTGGGGGACTTTCAGGCTCTTCATCCTCTTCTTTGGGGGATGGGGTCTTTTCTTTTGTTGCCTTGGAAGCTGTGGGGCGGCCTGCCTTCCCTTTGCCTTTCACTGGGCTGGGGGTCACTGAAAAAAAGAAAAAGCTTATAAAAGTTATGATCAGCAACAACGACAAAAAGGTCATATGGCTTTATAAGAACAGGATTTACCAGACACTTCAGCAGCAGGTTTCATTTTGCTTTGACCACACCATGCACACGGTGGTTTCGCACTCCATATTAGTAAAGCTGAACTAAAGAGTTAGTTAACAAGATTTTTTTTTTAAAAACTATTTAATTGCAAGTCCTGACTAATTACTGGATACGACACGATAAACTAACATAGCCAGCTGCTTATCGAACTAGTACATACGTCCCTATTACGATCTTAGACTCCCTGCAGAAATGCGTCAAATTTTCCTTTGGTTCAGATTTCTCCATCTTCCTCCACCTTGAAAACATCAGAGAGTCCACAAGTCCCAAAGCCACAAATTAAACTCTTTGGCTATGATACATAGAAAGTCAGACTGCAGCATCTCAAGAGGGAAGGCTTTGCCACCGACGCAGCTTTTGCCAATGAGACATAGATATTAACTCAATCTCTCCAGTAAGAACTGAAGCCACCTTATTATTTCACAGTGCTGCTTTAAATCACGGCACATGACATGAATTAGCCCTTCAACACTGTACATGAACACCTACCAACCCCAAGATTTCTGAGTCTTCTATAGCAGCAGAAGAAAATACTACCCTCTAAAGCAAGCTGCACAGACTCACCTGTAGCCTTTAGCCTGGGCTTCGGCATTTTCTTTTCTTTCCTCTCGGGCTTGGATTTCTTGGAGACCTTTTTATTTTTCTTTTTTGAACTGCCATAGTCACTATCATCATCATCTTCCATGAGGAAGTCTTCATCGCTTCCTGAATCTGCTGAAAGCACACAGAAATTTAAGTTTTTGGGGAAAAAAGGAAAGGGAGCAGCAGATACAGTTGAGAGATCTGCCAGTTAAGCTGCGGAGACAGGAAACTAAGACCCTACGAGCTTCACCTATCTGCTGTGCTAAAGAAATCTGACATAGCAGAAGATTTCACACTGGTAGGGATAAAGCACTAGTTTGACAAAGTGTTTTGAAGCTCTCAAAATGTGCTCTACCTCCTTAACGAGTAACCCATCTCAAAATAAAGAGAATCTCTTGACAGAGAGAAGCAATCTTTTCAATGGCACTCTTTACTCCATTCGGAAATCATGTTTGCACTCGCTATTTCAGGAACTTACTGCGGTTCATTACCAGCTGAACCCATCTCTTCTTATGAAACAAACCATCCTACTTTGATTAATCAAGGATAAAGTACTTTTACACCACCTGGAAGTAGCATCAATGTCTCAAAACCAATGGGATAGCGAGAAACAGCAAAGAGCACTAAGAACTTTACACCAACCCTTTAGCGCTGCTTATAAAGACACAGGTACATCTTTACTGCAAACTTCAAACATAAATTCTAGATGTGAACAACAGCAAACTTGTTCCTTTTGCTGGCCAGACCCACAAACTCGTGTCTGGTACTGTACTCACATTACATGGATTTTAACTTTTTACAATCCCATTTACTCACTCTCCTGGAACTGTGCCTCATCATCCTCTTGTTCTTCCTCCTCACTACCCACATCGTCCATAAGCATCTCTCGTTGTTTAGAAGCTGCTTTGGATGCTGCCTGTCGTTGCTGACGCACATTTTTGTGGTCTTCTTTCTCATCCTCACTGTCCTCTGCAGCAAAAGTCACCGAGTTATAACGCAGACAACACAGAATACAGACCACCTAACTGTCCCGAGGCAGCACCAGGCAAGACAAAGGTCAAGTCATTCACGAGAAAGTTAATCAAGGTGCTCTCTAAATAACTGAGCTGTGAGAACGTGGTCACATTCAACCTAAAAAACATGTTTCTGCAGTCACCCAACAACGACCCTGTGCAGTATCTTGCACTGCAAAGACTAGCAACCTTTTTTTTTTTTTCACCTGCAGGCCTTTTCCTGGATTTGGAGGCTGCTCTCTTATTCTTTTCTGGTTTAGCCTTTTTTCCTTTTTTGCTTTTTTGAGAGCTCTCATAGTCACTGTCAGCTTTGCCATCATCTGCTCCTAAGTCATCATCTTCACTGCCAAAATCTTCATCTGGAAGGAAAAGGTACGAATATGAAGTTTATTGTATCATTCTGAAATATGGATAACAACTACACAGAAGAGGTTAGCATATACCTATCTACCCGTGAAGACAAACTTCATGGCAGCAGCACATTACACAAAAAATGTTATCCCAAACCACGGCTGGAAGGAGCGGCAGGACAGGCAGCATCCAGCTTCGGAGAAGCATATTAGAAAAGTGTGCGCTTCTCTAGGCAGAACAATTTCTCCCCTGTGTCAAATCCCACTCCTGTAACTCTTAGGAACTGGTCTTTATTTTGAAGATACATTAGTTACCTGCCGAGTGTGAATCATCTTTCTTAGTCTTCACATCTTTTTCTTCTGAATCCTCACTGAAAATGAGAGAAAGACAGCGTTTGACTGCTGTTTTAACTTCTATTACAGTCACTGTTGCATACGAATACATATTTTCAGAGAGCAAACTGATCTTTAGGCTGGGAATACGCACTTTTCCTGGACATTACTACGTTATACTTCAGGCTTACTCAGCTGTATGTGTTGTTGGCATGGTTGGAAAGGCAATGTTCAAACTCTGAATCACCTACAAACTTACATGGAATCAAGTGAATCAATCAGGAAATAATAAGGTTGAGCCAATAATCCACAGGTCTTCCATTTTACAGTTAGACTTCTGAAGTTTTATATGCTAATGCATGGCTGAATCTATAAATGCAACGAAGTTTTATTCTGAATAGATTTATAGTCATCACTTGTCTTTACACCATCATTTTCTTTGGACTCCCTCATTCTGTGCACACTGCTGTACAGCACTTAACTAGCACGTATTTGGTCTACAAACTCTCAAACGATCTGATCTCTGATGGAGTTTCACCGCTCCCTTCTAGTGGTTTCACTCCTCATCAGAAGGTATCCCTATCAAGCAGGTACTAATGTTCTGCTCTTATCCAAACCCCCATCATCAGGCATCACCACTGTCCAGAGAGGGTTTTCCTTCCAGCGTGTGACAACACACACTCCAGACACAGAGTAAACAAGTGTTTAAAACAGGAACAGCGAATACTGTGCTGAGGGCCACTGATGTACAACACGTGCTTCAGGAACGGCTGAACTGCAGTTTGCCAAGGTCAAGAAATGGAGCAGCTCAAACCTTCGCTACTTTCAAATTTGGCACTTGGAGGTGACACACAGCATTTCTCAGGAACTCTAATAGTTTAGATAACTTGTCACATTACAGCCCCTTAGGCCCGTATGTTTCCAGTCTTACACAGACAACTGGGGATTTCACTTAAATACACGAGTTTGTTTTACATGCAAGCCCTCTGCAATGTCGTGATACACACAGAAGTGGTCTTACACACTTAAAAATCCCCAAAGCTAATAGGACACCAAGGTCAACTATTTAGTTGCTTTGGGAGCTGCCAGCCCGATTTCTTTATGTCATACTCATTAAATCTTTGATTCCAGGCATTACAGGCATTTCCAGGGTGAAAGTGGTCTCTCCCTCTCAGTTCGCAACAGCAGGTGGACCACGCAAATATCCCCGCGCCTGCGTTCAGCTTTCAACTTTAGAAGAAGGGCATGATGGGGAAGCCTCTTAAGCACACCAGCTGAGAAGTTACCTACGTGCCAGCAAACAGGGCAACAGAATAAAGAGGCACCGTGGGCTTGCAGAGTAAGCATCAGCTGGCAGAACCTCCATCCCTGATGCTGAGGTCTGTCACAAGAGCAGTCAATTGAGTTAACAGCTCTCAGGGCAATCATTTGCTGACCACAGTTGTTGTAACACGGAAGATACCTTCACTCTGCGGGAAGACTTTCGCTATTCACCAGGGCATCACTTAGAACCGAGTCCTTTCACACTGCTGGAGCAACTCAGTTATCAAAACAAGTTACTTTGTTCATGAATTAGACAAAACTAGAAATGAGAAACAAAGAACCACAAAACTAACAAGTGGCCCCCACTCCTAACTGCCACTGTATTGTCCCGTTAAATCCTTAACCACAGGAATGCTCTCAGCACACCGAAAAACCACGGAAAATGAAATGCACGTTGCCACTAACTTACCTGGATAACTGTACTAGTTGCCAATTTTTGTTACTTGGATCATATTCCTTCCCATTCCAACTGTCTAGCTCAGGAAAGCCACTTTAATGACGAAGTACTAGTGACAAGTACTTCACACATGGTTTCTCTGTCTACGCAGATAAGAGAGAACCACCTCAGTGTCTAAGCTGGTTACCCAAGCTTTGGGATCCAGAGCGCTGTACCTTACACTGCAGGCCTTGGATCCCACTTACAATCTTTCCTCTCAGAAAATACTGCTCCCCACATACAGGACAAGGTTTGGAGACAGACATGTTTATAACAGATGGAAGTGCTTCTTTTACCTGTCCTCCTGAGAATTCTTCCCAGATCGCCTCTTATTTTTAGCCTCCCGGGGAGACGAACGGATTTTCTTGGATGGGGGACCTGAATCTCTTCCATAATCTTCATCTGGACGGGATAGTACAAAATGGTTTTGAATCAAACTCCTAGTTCCCAGCAAACTGACTTCCTCAGCTATAACTTAAACTGACCATTTCATGCACATCAAAAAGAAGCCCTTCAAAAAAAAAAAAAAATCACAAAGCTTCAACCAAAACTTTATAGAAGCAAAGTCCTGTCTTAAACTAGTGATTTACCTTTTCTTCTGCCAACAGCACAATAAAAATGCCCCATACAACCAAGTCTGACACAGGAGTATTAGGAAACACACAAAAAGCCTCACAAGAGGACACAGTATCTCATTTTACAAGAAACAGAGCCGTTCTGTAAACCTATTAAAAGTTAACATCCACACGTATTGCTACACGCTTTGAACAGCCAACACTTTATTTACTGTCTTATGATGGGAAAAAGTATGTCATTATATAGTAGTTTACAGCGTAACTTTCTACAACTGTTACACAATACCTTACACAATATGAGTAACAGGACTGTAATTAAGACCTACGCATATTTGTTTCCATTAATTATCAGTGCAACCTCACTTAGCAAACAGTAGCAGTATGTCTATTTTCTAAGAACACAAAACATATTCCATATGGCTTCCAGAAATATTTCATTAATTCATACAGAACATAAAGATGTTTTTTTAGATGCAATTCACAAAACTGACTGACATTATGGGATTAACTAGAGTCCACAAAAATAAATTGAAAACATATTTTATTGTAGAAAAAAGTGGCATCGGGGAGATTCTGCCACAGACCATAACATAGACCAAGGAAGACGACAGTTGCTGCCAACAGCCTCAAGGCACTACAATACAAGCATTAAATAATAAGATTTCTATCACCATTGTTTGTTTAATACAAAACATATGAGAATCATTATATTTTCAAATACTTATTAACAGTTCAGAGACTGTGAAGAGCAGAAACTCCTCTAGAATTTAAGTTAAAGATGTGACTAGAAGCAGAACAATTAATATGCAAGGCAACAAATGAACTGCTCTAGCCCAAGAATATTACTTTAAGAAAAAAAGTAATTTACCAGCATCATCTGATTCCTGAAACTGGGAGTAATCGACCACCTTCCTGTTCCTGTTAAAAAGCGGGGGGGGGGGGGGGGGATAAATAAAATTAGCAATTCACAATCAGAGATACAAAAGCTTGCTTTCTTCAAGTAACAAGAAAGTGCCACATCCTTGCTTCCAGTGCAGTGTTTGTAGCCCAAAAACATTCCAAGAACACTCTCATAAATAAGCCACCTATACTTTTGAAGTCAGAAATGAACACAGAGCATATTCTGGCATTTTCCTCAGGAGCTGTAAGAGACTGGATTACATTCTCAGAATTTGAAAGTGCTTTTTTTGCCCTCTCTTATGGCTCATGACTGCAGTGAGCAAGAGGCATCTTAACCTATGCTACAGGGTTCTTTCATGATTAAAGCTATATATCTATCATTAGCTATCGCTGTAACAGTGAAAGCACTATTTTAAAGCAGTGTCTGCACCCCAACATTAAGGACACATTTAAGGAATGCATCAGCCTGAACTTTTAAGCCGGAGCTCCCCCTATTTCAAAGCTGTGATATTTAAGACTAGGATCCCAGGTATAAAACAAGTACACAAACATTATGAATTAGATGAACATGTCTTAACTGCTCTTTTCTGAACTCACAGCTCAATATCATCTTGCTTGCTCTCACACCTTCTCCTCGAGATTTTCCTTTTCCCATGTGATCCCCATTTCTAAAGCATGTGAAGTTTTCACCAGGGGCTTTCAGGTGCTTTCCCGCTAGTTAGTTGATGCTCTAACAAGATGTGAGCGGGCTGTTACAACGCTCCACTGTATCACTAGGCACAGGGATGAAAGAAGATGCACAGGTCGCCCAACCTGTGTTTTCAGAAGGCGAAGGAGCACGAACCCACACTTTCTGTACCTCATTGGCACTTTCTCTGCTCTCTAACCAAGTAGCGCAGGCAACAAGGTACCATTAGCAGTGCAAATACAATGGCCAATTCTGAACAAAATCAGGTAACTACACAGCAGTTGGAACAAATGTCTCACGTGCCAACACAATTAGATCTGTTTCTCTAATTTACAGAAACCTAACAACCGAACCACAAGTCATTGCTGGCTACTTTCTCAGCATCTGTCCCAACTCCTTTATTGACAAGACGTGACTGCCCTGTAACACAGCTACCCAAGGGAACCAAGACAGCAACGGAATGGAATTACATTCGAGTTCTTTCTGATAACGCCTCAAACTCCGACTCCAAACATCCACCTGTCATGAGTGACACGCAACGGGAGGCAGTGGCACAGCTGGAAAAGGCACCAGAGATCCAGACACCCCTCCACACGCGCTTTTCACAATCCCTTTGACCCAAAGCCAACGATGAACTTGATTTTGCAGTGATCATCACGTGAGCTCACTGTTATGGCTAGAACAGTCAGGCAAGCGATAGATTAAGCGACCTACCCAGCACCACAGAGTGGAGGGCGGCTGCAAAGAGACACCAACACAAGCTCCATCCAGCCCACGAACCGATGCCCTTCCCCTCTCCTGCCTGCAGAGCACGGCTGCTGCATTTCACATTCGGCTCCCGTAACTGAACTGCGCTCTGTGATTAACACCGTGCATCGCTGACAAGGCTGTTGAGTTGTAAGATACCCCAAAAGTCATGTTGTGTTCTGCTGTTGATCCATTTGGAGTCAATTCTAAGTCGCTCTCCTGTACAAGTACCACTATTCATGGCTTACAAGAGCAGCCTTCAAAAGATGAGGAAGCACAATTATTCTATTCCAACCCTACACCAAGCCTCTTACAAAACTCAAAAAAACCAAACCTCAACCATTCCCCAACCCCTCACCACCACCACCACCAAAACCAACAAGCAAACAGAAGGAAGACAAGACCAGTCATTGGACTTCTACAGGCTGAACCCCATCCAAGCTTCAGAGTACGCGTGAGTGGAACAAAGTACAACAGCAACGTGCTACAGAGCACTGCTTGCTCACTCACAGTCCGAATACGGTCAAATACCAATTTACAACTGCACAACTACTGCCAAGGCTTGTTACAGTACACCCAGGGACTCAAATTCCTGTTCCAACAGGTAGTCTTCCCGAAGATTGCCTCCTGACCCACCTCACAGAAGAAAACATTAATTTTACTCTAGTAAGCATCTGAAGAACAGTAAAGTTACTAAATAAAATGTTTGATTTGGTGTAAGTATCAGGTATTAGGTTTGTTTCCTCCAAAAGCATAAAGGGGAGGGAAGTAGAATTCCCACATATTCTGTTCTAGCAGTTTTGTAAAACAATGGTTTCTGACATCACTTATCTAACAAGCAAGATGGAAATTGCAATATTGCCACCTCGTATAAGTTGGTCACACACAGCTTCCTCTTGCTTATTTCAATCAGAGACCCACAGTAACTCAGGCACTGAGAATGTAACACAGTCAGATAAAACATTAACAAAACCTGCTGTCCCTATGGAAAACATCCTTCCTCTTTCTAAGCGCTATACCTTGCGTTTTCAGCTAGAAAGTAAAACCTGCCAGGCTCTTGTTACCTGGTGGAGCAGCGGCATCTGTATCAAAAAAAAAAAAAAAAATAATAAAAAAAAGCACTGCGGCAGAAGAGAACAAGAGAGAAGGCTGCCTGGCTTGCTTTACCTAATTTTACAGGGCAAGGAGAAGGGTGGAGGAAAGAAGGAATATCCACACCGATACTACTGAAGACAGAAATTTGCAAGTCTTCCCAACAGAACCAGAGCAACTCAAGGGGTCAGAAACATCAAACCAACTGCTCTTGCATCTGCCATTCTCCTACCACTTCGCTCATCATTCGCCCCATTTAGATCAAGTCATGTTTTTCTTTAGAACTGTCAACAGCACCGATGCGCAGTGCTTAATAACTACGAGCTAGCAAAGAGAGACTGCATCTTCTATTACACCAAGGTGATAAAAGCAGAGTAGATAAGCTCACTGGAGTTAAGAGCCAGAAAAAAAACACTGTTAGTTTGTCAATGAAGACTATCTCTTTGCCACTAGCAAAACTGGGAGACATTAAGGCAAGCTACCAGACACAAAAATAAATTATTTGTTAAATTTGGTTAGATCGAGCATAAAAAGACAGTCTAGTAGACACCTGGGATGGATACTGTTCAATCTGGTTTAAAATACGCACTGAGATTTAGAGCTAACTTACTTGCCAATTCAGCTTAACGGGTGTGCAATGAGGAGCAACAGGGGAGGAAAGGTCCCAACAGCCTAAGTCTTTAGTGACAACCATCAGTCCAACATTCTGGAATAAAGAGTAACTCACCTAGTAAGTCAGCAACACGTTACATCAGAAGCACTTAGCAAAGCAGCTCTCAAGTAATTTATACTTCAGCTAGTGGGGTCCTAAACCCTCAGTCTCTGTAGGGCAACATGGCGGAATACAACCTAACATCAATCCCTCAGAATGCTTTTGGTTTTCACAAGGAAATGCTTAGGTCCCGGGTATTTCCACGGACATTGAAATCCACATCTAAAGTCCAAGTTTAAAAAAAAAATACATATACTCCTGAAAAGCAATGCTAAGAGGAGTCTTCAAAAAGCTGGTCGCTGATCTCACCGTGCACTGAAGAGGAATGTTTAGGTCAAACGATTATCAGCAGAAGTAACAACCTATCCTCTTACACAACAGGGCAAGCGAAACGAATGACAGATTAAACGGTTACTGAGATTTTTTTTTACATTTTTTCTTAAACAGGATTTAACCCATATAGCCATCAAACTAAGCATCTGGGAGAAGGGTTCCGGCTGTTTTCCCCACTCAGGCTTGGCGCAGGGCTGGCACAGAGCCGTCAAGTTTCACTGCCTGGTTCTCACCCCAGCTGGTAAAAAGGTGTCCCACTTCGAGGTCACCATGTTATCAATAACTATTGCTGTTAGAAGCACTGCTTTGGTGCCTTTTCTATACATAGGTAAGAAAAAGGATAGATAAGAAGAAATGCTTCTTATAGGTATTTTCAAAGTTGTGCACAACAAACGCACAGCGCTAGATTTAGGCCTTCAATGAACATTCACTTACATTACGCATCAGGAGTTACAACACCGAAGCCTAGTGACAGTTACGTACCTACACATGTCACTGTGGGGTTAGTCTCTTTAAAAATTGGCACAACTGTACTCAGACAAGACTCACCGACTAGAGGTTCCCAGCTACAGAGGTCATTGTTTGGGTCTGGATTGGTGTAACTCCAAACGTCTGTAAGACTAGGCACTGCTCATGGTATCTGCAGAATTTTTAGGGATACACATGACTTGAAACTCCATAAAACAAATGGTTTATGCAGCAACAGTTTAAGCAGTCTTGTGCCCATCCTCCACTGGAGCCTAACTACAATTGATAAGATTTTAAAATGCAATAGAGAAACGTTCTGATGCAGAGCAGGGACACACCCCCCCCCCCCCAAACCACACACACACACAATCAATTCTGCAACCTGTGCTGCTCCTGGTATTTTGAGTTTTATTGCACCTCTATCCTGCTCTCTGCTGCTCTCTAGACTGAAAGTTCTCAGAGCAACGATCGTACCTTTTCACTTATCTCGAAGGTGTCTACAGCTTATCTCTGGACCCTGCCACACAAGTCAAATGCCAGTCCCCTAGGAAGGCAGTTTTCCAGAACCACAATATTTACACTTTACATTGTCCAGGTACAACACTAGCAACTAGAAAGTTACATTTAATAGATAAATACATTTTTCCCTGCAAGTAAAATCTCAAAGGATCACCCTTCCACTGTAATGCCAACGCAAGACTGGGATTCAAGAGTTACTAATAAAGAAAAATTAAGTACGTAAAGCCTTGAAGCACTAGAGACAGATCAATTCATAACTGGCTTTATGCTTAAAATGAACAAACAAAAAGCCCCTGTGATTTCCACCCTTGCCCACACTGTTTCATTCTGCAAAGCCTGCGGGAGAGGAGGACCAGCCAGTGAAAGCGACTGGTGAGGAAAAGTAGAAGCAAGCTTCATCAAAGTCAATATTCTTACTTAAAACACATTACGGGATGCCGCATATAAAAATAGTGGTCCAAGACGCTTTATTTCGTTTGTAGTCAAGCACGGACAGGGATACAATAACGTAGCCACCAGCTCCAAACGCTCTTTGCAGTACTTCAGAAGAGTGAGCCGCAAGATGCAGAGGTTCAGTCACTGTAGGTTCCTTCACTTCCTACTTCTTGCTGGTTTCTAACAATAGTGCAGACATCATCGTTATCCACCCAGGAGAAGCTGAATTGTGTACTCGGCTCTAAGTGCCAGGCACACGAAGCCTGTAAATACCAGGACTTTCTTACTGCTTTTGAACAATCTGAAGAAACTGACTTCAACAACCAGACTCACTCTTAAGGCAGTCTTTACTGACAAGCAGAGCACAAACTGGGGATGTACGCTGGATTTTATTAACTCCATTGTTTTAGCTGTGTATGGATTCACTGCAAACTAGCAGACATAATAAATTCATTCAAAGACCACTGAAAAAAGGAAAACTTTTCAAAAAAACCACTAAATCTTATTCCAATGCGGAACCTTTCACCAGACTTCCACAATACCTACAACAAGCCAAGATATCCAGAAAAAAAAATAAAATTAAAAGTTTTGTACTTAAGTCTGTCAGGAGAGTTGTCCAGCTACTACCTAGTAGAGCAATATAATGTACCAGCCACTGAATATTTACATTTTCCCCTTGAAAGGGCTATTCAATACAGCTAGAGAGCAGATTGCTAGATCTATTCCTGACACGTGCCAGAAGGTTTTCTGCTGCTAACAGCTTGCTGGACTTTGGCACTTCATTTTCCTGCAGACCAGTGCCTGTCAACCGAGGGTAAGACAAGTCAGATCTTTCACAACACTGCAGGATTGTACTGGTTTGTTTATTTTTTTGTTTTTCAGAAATGGTTGCTTATAAAGCCACTTAATACCAGAAACTATACCTTTAAAGATACAACACTGTCCTCGCCTGTAGCAAGACTCCAGTGCTGGCAAGAACGTACACTGAAGCATCACCCTGCGCAGCAAAGTCACATCCCTACTGTATTTCAGGACACGGACACTGTCATTCAAGATGAGGCCACTAGTCCCCCAGCCTGCCTTGCAAAAGGCCAAAGCCTGATGCTTCAGAGCAGGGTATACCCAGTGCTATTGATCCACCTTTTGGACCAGAGGCAATTCCCTAAGACTGGAACTTTCAGCTTTATTTACCCATACCTTTGGATGCAGGAACATGCTCTACAAAAAAAAAAGCTATGAAAACCAACTGTTTCACTAACCACTGTGCCAGACCTCCCTATCTCACAAAGTAGTGGTAGTTTCCATTTATTTTTTAAACTCTCACGTATAAGAGATATTACTTAAATCCAAGGGCTATCCCCTACAAATGTACATATGCAAGTTTTATAGCCGCAATTAATTTCATGTTTATTATTCCAAAGGATCCAAAATACCTAAGATCCACACCCCACACCAGGCTTACTGGGAATAAAAGTACAACCAGTTACTTAAAGTATCTTGAGAATGAGAACACTTCAGAACATTTGAAGATACCTTATGAAGCCTCTTACCTTTTCTATAAAGACAATTTAAATGACAAGTTCACTGTCTGAGTACTTCCTAGAGAAAATAAAAAAGAACACACTCCTCCCCTCCCCCCGAAACTTTCATACACATGGCAAGTTCTCTATGCCGTAGATTTTCAAAGTTATCACGACTCAACAACGTAGCTAAGATCCCCCTGCAACTCCACGCTCCAGGTCCAACGCTGTTTAACTGCAGACACAAACACTACCACCAACCTCCTTTACTGTCATAGAGAACACAGCCCATTTAGCTAAACGGCCCACGGTTTCCTCCTCCCCACGACCTAAAATCAGCCCCCTCGGGGGGGGTGAAAGGGGGAAACACCAGTAGGAAACCAGCCCGGGGGAGAGCAGTTAGCTACCAAGCGAGAGAAAAAGGGCGTGTGTTCAACGCCGTTCCCACCAGAGGGGGCGGCTCCTCCGAACTCCTCCCCTAAACGTGGTTTAACTTGGATGCACAGCCCCTCTCCTCCAGACCCTCGCTGGTCACAGCGTACTGCATGCGTGTCCCCTCCCCCAGCCAGCGTGGTCTGCTCTGCCTCCCCCCCCTCCCCTCCCCGCGTCCTAGAAGGGGGTGCGGGGGGCTGCGACAGAGGCCTGTGCGGGCGAACACCGCCTCTCGCCCGCCCGTTCCGCGCGAAGTGGGTCACGCCGGATCGCCAAGGTTCACTTTCCCCGTTACAAAATGTGGGACGCCGCACGCAGCCTCCCGCAAGGCCTCCTCTTTGCACCCCCGTCACGGCGCCGCCAAACGCGCTGCCGCCCCCCCCCCCCCCCCCCCGCAAGCCCCAGGCCATGCACATCCCCCTGCGCCAGGCCAGCAACGAGGCGCGTTGCAAAGAACAATAATAAAATATCAAAAGTTGCAATGAAAAATAAAAATAAAGGAGGGGAAATACAGGGGAAAAAAATCGCCCCACGCTGCATCCGCGCAGCCTCCCTGCCCCCTCCGCCGCGCCCGCTCTCCTCCCCACGGCCACGCAGCCGCCCCTCGCCCTGCGGGAGCCCCGCCGCACGCCTGCCCTCCAGCGAGCCTGCACCGTCCTCCCCGCCCCTCCGCCGCTCGGCCCGGCCCGCCTCGGGCTGCCCTTTCCCTGGGCACGGCCTGCAGCGAGGCCTGCTGCCGGGGCGGGCGGGAGGGCCTACACCGCCTGCCCGCCGCCGGGGGCCGGGCCCGGGAGGAGGGAGGGAGCGCTGGCGCCGCGGGTGGGAGGAGAGGCGGGAGCGGGGCCTCCGCGCTCCGCCAAGGACTCACCTGACAGGCCTGGACATTTTCCCCGGCGGTTCGGGCCCGGCCCGGGGGATGTCGCCCAGCGCTGAGGGGAAGGAGAAAAAAAAACGGCCGCCTGGTGCGGGCTCGGCGTCGCCCGTCCCCTCCCCGGAGCGAGCGGGAGCCCTGGGCCCAGCGCCTCAGGCCGCGCCTCCGGAGCCGCCTCTTCCCCCTCAGGCGCTGCTGCTGCTGCTGCTGCTGCTACCGCCGCCGGCCCGCGCCCCGCCGCGGGAGACGCCCGCTCCTCTGCGTGGGCCGACGCGGCCCCCCCCCCGCCCCCGGTCACCGCTCCGCCGCCGCCGCGGTCGCCACCGCTCGCCGATCCCCCCTGCAAAATGGTCGCGTTCGCACCGCCGAGAGGATGCGAGCGGGGGGCGGTGCAGCCTACCCCGCTGGCACCACCTCCTCCCCCGCTCATTGGTGGCGGAGGGCGGCTCGCCGTATTCCATTCGCTAGTTCGAACCATCACGGTGGACAGACCCCGCCCACTCTCCGCGCGGGGAGGGGAGGGGGGCGAGGACGCTCCACACGCTCAAGCTGCTGTGAGCGACAGAGCGGGACGCGGCGCCGCCGGCAGATTCGCCACCGGCTCCCGGCGCCGCCACCCCGCGCCGTCCCGCCTCACCGGCCCCACGCCACCACCGCCGCTGCCCGGCTCCAATTTTCCCCGGAGGGCACGGGGGTCGGCGGAGTCCCGGGGCCCGACCCGCAGATTCGCCGCGCGGGGCCTGGCGTGGTTTTGGAGGGAAAACGCGGGGAAGCGGCGCCCCGCCTCGCAGCGGCCCCGGGGCCGTCGAGGGCCCCGCAGCGCCGCCCCCGGGCCCGCCCGGCAGCGCCGCTCCCCTGGCGGTGCCTTCCCGCGGCTGCCCGACCGGCGCGGCCCCGCGCTTAGGGCCTACCGGGCCCTGCAGCCCGCCGGTTTCCCTCAGGGCGCCCCGCCGCGGCCCACCCTGCCCGCGGAGCCCCGGGCAGCGGGTGGGGGCTCCCCTGCGGTCACCCGCCGCGGCGGGCCCGTTTTCGGGGTACGCTAAAGCGGGGGGGGGGGGCAGCGGTGTCCCGGCCCTACCTGGCTGCGTTCCCCTTCTCCAGGCCGTGCCCCAGGGCGCCATCGCCCCGTGGGGCTGGGGTCCGGCCCTGGGCCTGCCGTGCCCTCGAGGTGCGCCATGCTTCTCACGGCTTAGGAAGGGAGGTTAGGGCCCGAGAGGGCGATCCCAGCGCCTTTCCTCTCGTCGCAGGCCCTTTGTCATGTAAGCGTGCCGCCATTCAGGGCCAGACTTCAGAGGGGTCTGTCTGCTGGGGAGCAATACACAAACGGGTAAAGCACCGGGGACCGGCCAGCACAGCGTCTCTCACAGACCTGCCACCAACGCAGACACCCGGAGCGGTTTGTGCCCGGCTCCTGGCACAGGGACATGGTGAAATTCTGCTGCATTCGCACTCAAACAGCACCTCTATGCTCTGAAGGGAGCCCCCACGCCAGGCCAGGTTATGTGTCCCACCCCCAGGTTATGGGATTCATAATAAATCTATATACTTTCATATTTTTGTAGCACATCATTTTGTTGTTGCACTGACAGCCCTAGGTGGGGTGTGAAATATTTTTCTTATGAAGAAATGCAGAAAATTAATTTCAGCAGGTGTAGTTTTTATTATCAATACAGCTTTCATTACCCACCACTTTTCCCTGCACTAGCCAGCAGATACAAAGAACATGCACAGTCTAGAATCAGAGAATGGTTTGGGTGGGAAGGGACCTCCAAGATCATCCAGTTCCAACCCCCCTGCCATGGCAGGGACACCTCCCGCTAGACCAGGTTGTTCAAGGCTCCATCCAGCCTGGCCTTGAGCACTGCCAGGGATGGAGCATCCACAGCTTCCTTAGGCAACCTGCTCCAGTGTCTCACCAATTTATGCAGAGTTCAGAGAAGGTTTTGGGTTCTTTAGACAATTCCCTAGAAACCAAAAATTACTCATTTTGTTTAGAAAAGGAGCTGCTTTTGCCATGGAAAAAATACAACGTATTCTATGGTCGGTTAAAATGTCAGCTTCTGCAATGGCAAGTCACTTTTGCTTCGCCCTTGAATCTTTAGTGAGGCTCATTCCTCCATTTTATTAAAAACAGGACTTAAACCCTTTTTTTTTTTTAACATGTTGGGTTATCTCAGAAGACTGGTTTGACAATACAAATATAGTCAGCTTTTTACCTAATTATAGGAGTAACCTGAGTTCATTTAATGCCCTGCTTGAGCTTAACTTGTCTCTTTTGGAATTATTACCATTTTTCTGATCAATTCAGGTGTGCCCTGCCCTTTGGGCAGTCAATACTCCTGAAAACCAGGAAAAGAAAGGGGCACTCAGAGCAACTGCTGCCTGCCAGCCCCAAATACACCGCGTGAATTAACGACCCATAAGGAGGAAGGTGTATTAACAAAAAAAAAACCCACATCAAGGAATTCTTTTTGTTCTCCCCTTTGCTGCATCTATTGGATTAAAAGCCACTAGGACTGACTCACAGCTGTGAAAGTTGTGCACGCTTACGTCCTGCTTGTGGGTCAGCGAGACTACACCGACTGAGACGGCAAGAGGTTTCCGTGCAAAGCGTCTCATTTGTTTTGCTGGCAGCTTGCGCTGTGCTTTATACCTACCCTGTTATTGACTGTTTCTAGTTTGAACTTGTGAACCCATTTGTTGGGACTGTTGAGGCAGGAAAACAACAACAACTACCACCACACAAGCACCGTCAAACTTTTATTTCATACTTTTGCAACGCTGCATTAGTTACTGATGGGAAATGGAGAAAACCTCCCAGCAGTTTCTTCTCTTTGTATAGACGTGATAATGCTGCAGCTTTACAGCAATCAGAACCCTGTCTCTAAAATACTTCTGTGTAACTGCAAGTGGTTTAAAAAAAAACCAAAAAAAAAGCTAAGTTTTGATATTGTTGACTTACTTCTGAACCACAGTCTGCCCTCATGCTTTCAAATTCTACTGCAGTAAAAACTTCCAGCTATGTGGACCCATAGTGTGCTGTCATCAACCTATAAAGGACACCGTTAAACCTCGTGTGGTTTTGAGTCCCATGACCACAAATTAAAGTTACAGGAATGAGAAACACCACGTGGAAGAGAGGGAAATAGGTGCAGTCGGCCCAGAGTCACACAAAGCGTACACAGTCAGAGCAGGCGCCGCAGAAGGGAAAATCAAACGCCTCCATTTCCACAGCAGATCGTTTCTGACGAAGACACCGCCGAAGCACAGTTCATCAGAATAAAGACGAGGCTTTTCTGATTCACGTCTGAAAGAGTCAAGTTTTCATCGGTCTGCAGGAACGAGACTTAACTTTGATTAAAATATTTCTTAGAAACCGCTTCGCTCAAGTTGGCTTTTCCCTTTCAGGTCTTTTAAAATCGGGAATGTTTTCAGCTGGCACAAGCTGGGCACCATCACCTCCACAGGCAACCGTCCTTTCCACACTGCCTGTCCCAGCAAAGCGCGTGTTCTGGCGGGGCTTTTGAACCAGTTTGTTTCACAGCACTAAATCAAGGGTTGGGTTCGGTGGGTTTTTTTTGGTTTGTTTTGCTTTTTTTAAAGCACCTTATGTGCCACAGAGCAAGCTCTGAAAAAAAACACACACATCTGCACAGTAAAATCGTTTTCCTGTCTGGCTGGGTTTATACCGATGGCGAGCAACGACTGTTTCTGTTGTGCAGGCTGTTTTTTTGACAGTTGTCTACCGCGTCTATTAACATGTTAACAACCAGTGGGGGGAAAAAAAAAAAACCCCAAGGCATACACCGGTACCGGAAACCTCTGGGCAGAACAGAAATGATGTATAATAAAAGAAAACCTTCAAAGCTCTTCCTTTGGCTTCTGCTTGTTTCTGAGAGGCACTTCTGAAAAAGAGGCCCAGACCAAGAGGCCCAGACACCGGGGGCACGGGCACGCACCAGACGGACACACGGAAGGTGCCCTCCTGCAAGACGCGTGCCCGAGCCGCGAGGCCACCGCCGGCCACTGGGGATTCTCCCGTCAGCGCCGAGCTCTTGCTGACCGGAGGAGCTGGTTGGTCCTGGGCAGAGGTTCCCCCGTGTGCCTCGGTTTCTCCGTCTCCAAGGACAGCTCTGACGCTTGACCTCTTGGCTGAAACGCTCTGAGGTGCATATATAGAAATCCATAAATAACACAGAATCTTAATGATTTCGTGACAGAGTCTTTAAAAAATTAGACCCTTCTCCCCATGTTCCATAGAGAACTAGAAATACTTACAGGATTAAAAAAAATTTTTTAAGACAATGTTTAGGAAGTAAAATTCACAAGACAGTTCAATTTTGTGGCTAACCAGTTCTACGCGTTTCACATTTCTACAGTGACTCCAACAGCACAGAAAAGGGTACGTTTAAGTGCCTATAAACCCAAATCTGGCAATATTTGCACAACAGAATCCTAACCCAGACATTCTAGCTTTTAATTAAAACAATGGAACACAACACCAGTTTAAATCTCTTAGCCCTTACTGTTTACTTCTTTTTTCAACTCCAGAGAACGAAAACTCTGAATTTTTTGTGCATAGTGAAGGCAACCAGCTCCCGTTCTTACCACCTGCTCCCTCCACCGATGAGTTAAAGCAAGAAAAGGCAGGTGGAAGGAACACTTCGCCACAGAAAAGCAGCCCTGATTTAACAGGACAAACCGATTTATAGTCCCGTTTTCAAATGAAACCGCTCAAGAAGGGAAAAACATTATTGAAGACCACTTGCTCAAATCCTAACCTAAAACACGGGCAAGCCCATGCGACAGCAGAGCCTGTAAAACGCACCCAACGCTGCGTAGCTCCAGCCCTACGGACCGTGCCTCCTAACAGCTCCCCTGAGACAACCATCCCGTGCGCTTTCACCAGTTTTTTGTGGTTGTTGGCAACAACCGCTCTCAACAACGAGCACCTGGGGCCGGGCTGGGGAAAGCAGGCACCGAGAGGTTCTCTTCGTTTCCTTTTGTGCTGCAAAGTCTTCTCCTCTGCTTCCCCCTCGCGCCGCTAAAACCCGCGGGTGGGCTTTCAGCACCGTCCCTGCGACCCCATGCACGCATCCCTGCGGACTAACGGTGGGAAGGCAATTCATCAGCAACTGCAAAGCTCTGTGAGATGGGATACAGGGTGTGCGAAAAGCGAAAAGGACTGTTGTTCTGTCGCACAAAGGAGTTTACAGCCTATTCCTCATTCAGCTCTCGGTGCCCTAATAAAGTGGCAGCAGGACGGAATACGCAGGATTGTGCTAGACAGAGGGTGAGTGAGAAGGAACCCAACAGAAGGCAACTGGGCAGCAATTCTTGACCAAAAATTTGAGGTCTCTGCTGTTAAGCCCCGCGGTCAGTGTACACGTGAGTAAGGGCTGTGCTACACCAGTTCTCAAATTCACACCGGTAATTTTTCAGGTCTGGTTAGGTGGGACCCCAGGCCAATCGCATCTGGCTTCACATCCTAAGGGCAGTTAGTGGCAACGATGAGATGTGGTGGTCTCTCCAGGACACGTACGCAGAGGTACGTAGTTCCAAGGCGTGAAGTAAAGAGTTTGCTGCAGTCCCACACTGGGAATCCACAGGTGAAGGTCACCGGAACGCTTCGGACTGGTGCCTCTGGGATGGCGGGTGCAGGCGGTGGGGAATAAAAGGTGCAACGATATTAAAAATAGACCTTCGACATCCTTCGCCCTGCCTGAGGCAGGCCGTCCGACGTCAGAAGATGAAGTGCTCAAAATTTAAAAAAAAAAAAAAAAAAGAATCCAAGCCATGTGCTGGAGCACGGACTGTGCTACCTTCCCGGCAGCAGAGCTCCAGGTGCTGCTACACTAGAGGAAAGAGGAATCTTCTCACTCCTCTCTTCTTCCCACTGCTCACTCCAAGTCGTTGCAGCAATGCTCGACCGAGAACAAACAGGCACTAAACAAAAGACAGTTCATGATCATGGGGAAAAGAAAAAAAAACCCAAACAAACCAAAAAACAGTGACAGCCACTTTAGGGAAAAATGATGATGATGATAATAAAAGGGCATTGCTGCTAGACCCAAGGCAGGCGGTGTAGTCAGTGCTTCTAACAGCAAGCCCAGCCTGGCGGGGTTGTCTCTTTTATGTGAATATAATCCCCACTCCTGGCAGCAGAGGAACTCCCATCCCCAGTGGAGGAGGACATCATCTTTTCAATCAGGACTCTAGAAGACAAACATATGTGAGTTTGTTTCGTTGGGGTTTTTTTTTTGACACAAGCAGGGTCGGGGCACACAGGTTTTCAGCAGTACAAAAAAGCAACAGCAATTCCTTCTAGAAGGACACAAAACTCCACAACTTTAATGACTGAACAATCAGGGGAAGGAACCCACAGCACTGACAACAGCATTACTGCCCCTCGGCAGTGACGGATAACTCACACCACCTACTGCATCCACCCCACCTAGGGTCCAGTTTAGGACTGGGACACAGCAACAGGCTTGCTAGGTACCAACCACCCAAGATCACGTGCCCAGTCTAGTACCGTTCAGAAAAGGCCAAATTCTCCATCAAAGGATTGGTGCATCACAACAAATTTCTACTATCTTTGCCCAAGAAGTCCCATCCTCTTGGTCAGAGGCCAGCACACGAAAAAAACATCCCTGGTATCGTTCAAAGAATTTCTGTTTCCAAAAGCATGTGAGAGCTTAACCAAGGAGAGAAAAACTTCTGACCTTTCAGCTTCCCTTCGGGAATTATCGCTGCTATTTGTTCCTTACTGAGAGCATCTCCCCTCACCTCAAAGCTGGCCATGTCTGGAAAAGGGAATGAACTCTTGGATGTATCACCATCACTGTGCCTACCTCATGGACTCATTGATATTCTTGTTTTCCTTGACAGACGTCTCCACCCAACCAGAAAAGCCATTTTCTTTGCTGAACCGATCCACTTCTTCTCTTGTCACTGCCCACGGGGAAAGGTCGCACTGTAGAACGAGAAGAGTCATTTCAAGTTTAGCCTTGTAATTTTTAAGCTGGGAGGGGAACTCTCCCCCTCAGCCATTCCCTGCCTGTGTGCAGGCAGGCGGCAGGCAGGCTCAGCCCTCCGCATCTCCCAGATCGCGAGCTGATAGCGAGCTCTTAGGGCAAGGTTCTTAATGGGATGTTGCAAGCAGCAATAGATTTATCTCATCTGAGATACCGACACGCCTCAGTCAAGCACGCACGGAATGGAGGTTCATCCAGCTCAGGACAAGAAAGCACCGTCACTCCTCCAAAATTTGCCCGTCTCTCGGCAGCAGGGAACCGTGTCCCCCGTGGGGTGCCGCCGAGGCTGATGCCAACGGGATGAACGAGGAGGCAGCGAGACAACCTGCCCCGTAACAGCTTGTGGCTGCAGAGTGTGCAGATTCCCTAACGCCGGCAGAAACCGTGACCTTAAAGCAGCTACCGGGGGAAAGCATCACCTGCGAGAAGTGGAGAAGAAAAGCCACTCTCCTGCCCACCCATCACGTTTTTGAGTCATCTCCGGTTTTAGGCTCTCTAAACCAGGCAAGTCTCAAACTGAATCTGGAAAGGGCTGCTGAGCCAACGCTGGCACATGAAGAACATAAAGGTAGTTTTTAAATCAAAGGAAAATAGATCATGAAAAGACAGCAAACAATCTACACGGTGAAACTTGACGCTGCAGCCACAGGAAAACATCCCCGGGCAGCTCTGAACAGAAACTTCACCTGCGGCGTCACACTCGACCTTCCCAGGCTACTGCAAGTTAAAGACCAAAAAACAACAACAAAAAAGCTTTATAACCCAGGAATCACAGAGCTCAGGCTCTGACAGCCCAGCACGGGCACTGCATCCAGGACAGAGCAGCTGTCAGCACCTCCTTAGGGCCATCCACGCGTTAAGTCCCACCAGTGTCCTAGTTAAGGAGGGGAGTCCTTGCTAGAGAGAGAAAATTCAAGGAGGGTGAAGGAAAAGATTAAAAGCCCACAGGCTGTGGGACAGCTCTGGGCAAGGCTCAGTGCCAAGGGGGGCTCCTTCCACTCTGCACCCCCGCACCCAGGCACCCCGAGCGCGTCCGGAGCTGCTCACTTTGTTCGCCAGCAGCAGGCACGGCACGGGGTTCCCGTCGGGCAGCATCAGCTTGCTGTCCAAATCCTGCTTCCACTTCTGGCTGTTGCTGAACGTGCTGACGTTGGTGACATCAAACATGATAACGCAGGCGGACGCGTCCCTGTAGTACAGCCGCGTCATGGAGGTGAAGCGCTCCTGCCCTGCGGGATCAAAAGGAAACAAATTTCCCCCTCCCAGAGTTACCATTTTTAGATTTGTTCATGCAAATAACCTGTATATCACCGTGCCGCATTTTCTAAGTTGACACTAACAACATCCACTTAAATACGGAGGAAATAGGGGCACCGAGATGCGTCCTGCCTGGGGCACCTCAGCAATGCAATGGCAGAACTGGAACAAACTGGGCAGCTCTTAATCCTGACCCAGACTCTCGGATCTCCCAGGAATACTCGCGGTACTCCCAGCGTAACAACTGAATTTTAGGGTCCCCGACCACACAGTCACCTCCTCCCGAGGGGAATCCCACCACCAGCCGTCCCGGCGCCGGCAGGACCGTGCCGCCAGCGGGGCCGTGTGCTGCTGCGGGCACGGCGTTGCAGCGCAGGCTCTCCGGAGAGGAAAATTCCACACGGAGCACAGAGCATCGCGGCTCACGGACGCTGTTGTTGGGGTGTACACCTCATGGCCCGCCTGTACTGCCAAAACTGCATCCAGAGAGAGTGAGGGCGCCGCGCTGCCGCGGGGGCTGGTTGTACTTCGTGGAGGGGGACCCACCACAGAGCCTTCCCATCGCAGCCCCGCGTCAGGGGCACGGTGAAACCAGCGTTTCTGACAGGGGGGAGATTTCACTGTGCAGCTGGTCGACAGGCTTTTCGCTCCGAAGCCATCGAGATCCGAGTCCCCTCAAGCCACCTGACACCCGGGAGGTGGGGGGCAATGCGGCAGGGACTATCGGGGCGCGACAAGAGCCCTGGGACCAGCGTGGCCCCTCTGCTTCCCAACCCTTAAACGCCTTTTCGGGGCTGAAATTGAAAGCAGCTTCTTGCTGCAATCCCCTTGCTGCAAACTTCTCCTTCCTGTTTTCTTTTTAAGGATTCCAGACGCTCGCGCCTGAGCGGCGAAACCGGAGGAAACCACAGCCCTGTTTTCCTCACGCCTCTGGATCCAGAGGTGCCGTTTTAGAGACACAACCGCACCGGCCGGTCCTCGGTGCCGGGGGGATTTGGGAACCGCGTTCCCCGGAGGGGTGCAGGTGCCCCTCGCTCCACGTCATGGCACACAGCTCTGTCCCCCGGCGCGTGCCCCGCTCCCGCCCCAGCCCCACCACCTCGGGGACACCCAACGGTCCCCTCCTGCCACGGCTGCTCCCGAGGGATCCGCTGGCTCGGCTGGCCCAGGTCACCGAGCAGCCAGATCGCCATCCTGACCCCGGCAGCGCGAGGTCCGTGGGGCTGCTCCACGCCAGGACCAGGCGTTGCTGGCTGTCACGCCAGAAATCAGCATTTTAACCGAAGACTCGGAGCTGAGAAGTTACAGACCCAGCTAGAAATGAGCCTGTTTCCCCATTCGCTCTGCTCTGGCTTTGAAATTGAAGAGAAAGGCTCGATAGGATTTATCATCTGTGCTGCTGTGTTCTTTGCAGATGGGCTTTTGATTAAATATTTAAATTACTACTGCAAACTAGAGACAGCGCTGCACACCAGAGCAGTCCTGCCCCTAAAATCAACAGGCTTTTAGGATTCATTTTTGTAGCAGATTCCTATTGAAAAAGGATTAAAAAAAAGAAAAAAGGAAAAGGAAAAGAAAGAAGAAAAAGAAAACGAAAAAGAGAAAGAAAAAGAAAAAAGGAAAAGGAAAAGGAAAAGAAAAAGAAAAAGAAAAAAAAAAAGGAAAAAAGGAAAAGCAAAAGGAAAAGGAAAAGAAAAAGAAAAAGAAAAAAGAAGAAAGAAAAAGAAAAAAGATAAATTAAAAAGCCAAGCCATTGAGAGATTTAAATTCTGCTCCTGAGCAGCTTCGTGGCTGATGTGAACATACCTGCAATGTCCCACAGCTGAAGCCGTACTGTCTCCGACTCCGACCACTGGACCACCTTCAGAGCAAAATCCACTAGAGAATCCCCCCAAAAGAAAAGAAACCTCATTAGGGTCATTCTGCACCGCAGGGCTCGCTCCTCTGCAGCCTCTCACCGCTCCCCAGCACAGGCCAACCCGGCTTTCAGAGCCACGGCGGTTTCTGCGGGACCGTCGCCCGCACCAGCACAGACCAGACGCAGCGCTGGAGGCTCTGCCCGTGCTGAGCCCCCTCCTCCGTCGCAGAAAGCTGCAGAGTAAGTGTGAAATCCAGGGCCCCCCCTGCACTGTCTGCTCCTCGCCCTGCCGAGAGGCTGCCCAAAACGCCTTCAGCCAAGCGCCTTGTCAGCATCTCGTCCTCCCCGGGATGCCACGCTGGGCCTGTCCCTTCGCTGCACTTCAGATCAGAGTTTGGCGACCCGGCGAACGGCGCGGCGTTCCTCCCCGTCCCGCAGGGCCCAGCTCTCGCCGCCCTCGCCAACGGCAGCAGAGATGCTGCTCTGCGGTTCTTTGGGAAGGAGGAGGGCAAGGTGGAATTTTTCCAGCAAACGCAGCGCTGGGTGGACTCCACTGCCCCAAATCACGGGGCTTTTCAGAATCCTGGAGCACCGGGGTCTGTAACCATCCCATGGCACAACTGCCCGTTTGCGGCAGGGAGCTCAGACACCCGGTCCCGATCCCTGGAGCTGTAACACGGGCGCTAGAGGCTCTAACGAAGAGCTCAGGAAGCAGAAATTAAAACGCTCGGGAGTCAGAACTGCTCCAGCACATAACCCTGAACAACCACAGGCAAACAAAAGGACGCTGGAAACCCTATTGCTCGGAGAGCTTTAAGGAAAGCTGCCCTCGCCCGACTCCAAACGCCAGCGCAACGCTGGATTTGCTGCTGTTGCCTGTCTTTGCTCGGCGCTGCCTAAACTGTTCGGCTGCTGTGTTCTTTGCCGATGCTCTGGCTTTGAAATTGAAAAGAAAGGCTCGATAGGATTCGTCATCTGTGCTGCTGTGCTCTTTGCAGGTGGGAGCGTGGAGCTCTGGGTCTCCTTCACGCCCACCACTCACCACCTACCCCTCAGCGGCACCCAGTGCCGAGGCGAGAGGGGAAACGCTGCGTTCGTCTCACGTTATGACGCATCAGGTTTTCACTGCAGGGGGAAAACCGTCCTGCTACGCTGCCAGCCGTGCTCAACAGGGCTGGAACTTACTGAAACCAGGGACTCATTTGAAAAAGATAATAAATAATAATAATAAAAAGAACATCTGCAGCTCTTACTGCTGGGAGTGACAGTGCGGCACAGCCCAAGCGCTCTGCCCTGGTGGGATGTGGCTTTCCAGTGTTTTCAACTCCTAATCCATCCCCTCTCGATTCAGGAATAGGGAGATTTGAACAGCCCTGCTCGGGCCCCCACTATTTGGGTCCTCAAGGAGATTTGCTGGGTAAAGCCTTGGCACCTCCTGCTCCCTGCGGGTTATTCATTTACACCGCTGTCAAACAAAGAACGACCGAGCCCGTTTAATCTCGTGCCCGGCCTCCTCCTGACAAAGCTCTCGCTTCCCCCATCACCTTCCCAGAGCATCACCGACCCCTTCAGCGGTGGGTTCACGCTGTTAAACAACCGCTACCACAACGCTGCTGGTTGCGCTGGGAAGAGCCGGGGCTGCACCCTCCCGGGGGCGACTGTTCCCAGGGCAGCAGGGACGGGGCACCCCGGTTTGTCACCTCGCTGAACACGGCCCGAGCAGCACCAGGAGCAGCACCAGGAGCTGCAAACCCCCCGTTATACCGCCGGGCGGTCGCTCCTTCTACCAATTCTCGCCCCCGCGCCCGCCGGGCAGGAGAGGAGCGAGTTTCCCCCCAGCGCCTACGGGCGGGGGGCGCTCACTAACGCCGCGGTTCCACCGGCGGTTTCAGCCCACCGAGCACCCCGCTGTGCTTCGGAAGAGCCGGTACACCGCAGCCCGGCCTGTCCCGGTGGGCAGAGCAGGCGACAGTCCCCAGCGCCGGCCCTTCGGAGCGGCCCCCGCGGGCGGGACCCCGGAGCCGCCGCCGCCGCCGCCGCTCACCTCCCACCGTGGACTTGTAGTGCCGGTTGAAGCTGTCGTTGGCGTAGCGCTGCACCAGCGACGTCTTCCCCACCGTGGCGTCCCCCACCACCAGCACCTTGAACATGCGATCGCGCTGCCCCATCCCGATTCCCGGCCCCGGCCCCGGCCCCGCCGCGGTCATGTGAGGGTCAGGTGGCGGCAGCGGCGGAACCGCCGCCTCCAGCGGGGCTGCCGGGACCTGTAGTCCGCCCCGCCGCCACGGCCCCTGCCTGCCCCGCCCTGCCCCCTGCACCCCCGGGCCCAGCCCCACGCACCCCTGCAACCGTGGGCTTTTCCCTCTGCACCCCCGGGCGCAGCCCCATGCACCCCTGCACCGCCGGACCCAGCCCTTTGCACCCCCGGACCTCGCCTTTTGCACTCCTGGACCCAGCCCCATGCACCCCTGCACCCCCGGGCGCAGCCTCATGCACCCCCGGATCCAGCCCCATGCACCCCTGCACCCCCTGACCCCGCCTTTTGCACTCCCGGACCCAGCCCCATGCACCCCTGCACCGCCGGACCCAGCTCCCTGCATCCCCAGGCCCTGCCCTTTGCCACCCCAGCCCCAGCCCCATGCACCCCTGCACCCCCAGCCCCTGCCTTCTGCACCCCCACACCCCCAGCCCCTGCCCCACGCACCCCCAGGCCCAGCCCCTTTGCAACCAGCAGACAAACAGAAAGACTCCACCACACACACACTGGTGATACTCGTATTTTGAAGCAACGCTGCACCGTGGCTGGGATTCCTTCAAGGTCTTCGTGCCAAAACGTTTCTCTGTAAGACACGTTCAGCAGCTTCCCCCATCGCTCCTTCCCCCAGCCAGAAAACATGACCTGCCCCCCATCCCCAGCAGACCAAGATACCAAGTGAACCACCCTGGGCCCCAGCACCCCGATACTCAGTGGGTGTGGGATATTCACTGGGTGTGGGATATTCACTGGGTGTGGGAAACGACTCGGGCAGCACGGCCCGGGGCCGAAGAAGTTAGAGCCAGCAAGGCCTTGGTGGCTGCTCCCCAGTCCCTGGCGTGGCCGGGGCTTTGTTTCAGGACTCTCCAACAAGCTCCTGGTTTGGGCGAGCAGCCAGGAGGCTCAGCCCTGCAGGAAAACACTTCGCAAAAGCAAATCCCGCAGCTGGGCAGGATGGGAGCCCTTTGATGACTGCTAATTCCTGCAAATTCAGGGGCTTAGTGTGCCCCCAAAAGCCTGCAGAACCCTTTTGTCCCACGTACCTCCACCAGCAGTCCCAGGCCGGGAGGCCCCGGCAGCCGGGGCAGGGCTTCGGCCGAGAACAAACACCTGCGGCTCCTGCCGGGAGCCCCCGCGCAGCTCCCTGGGTCCAACCGCCGGCACGGCCGGAGCCAGCCCGGCGCTCTGGCCTTTACCCTAATCACAGTTTGCTTTGTGCACAGCAATTTGCTCGATTTTCTTAACTCTCATTCCACTGTCTATCAAAAGAGTTTCAGCAGAAGCTAAAATAAGCTGCAAAATGTGAAAGAGAGACCTTTAACCAAGCAGAGAGGCGTATGAAGGAAAGGCACCACAGTCCACATAAATAAATGTCACTTTATTTAACCAAATATAATTTATCAGTTAAGTTGACATCTGTCAATTCAGTTATAGGAACTATAAATAATTAAGACAGTCTTTCTCCTTTAACAAAAAGAGTAAACCAGTATTTTTCATTCTCAGTCAGCTGTATAGTAGGCATGCATTTGAGTGCAACTGGTGGGAAGAGTTTCTGACCAGCAATATTCTTCAGTTTTAAATCAGATTCTTCCCTGACCTATTCCCCACACGCGCCTTTGACCTTACAGAAATGTTCGGACACCCCCAGCCCAGCAGCGCGACAGCTCTCAACCACCTCTGGGTCTCTTCATTTCACAGGAGACCACGAGCGGTAGATTCTGCCCCTGGGGAACCGTTTCTGGGGGAACGGAGTAGTGCTGTGACACCTAAAGGACCAGGAGAATTTCTCGCAGGTACATATAAAAGCTGAAGTGTTAATGGAAGGAAATCTCCTATCTATTCCTCAAGATTAGGTAGAGAAGTCAGGGGAGCAGCAGAGAATACTCCAGAAGTCCCTGGGCTGAGACTTCAGCACAGCAGGGCGTGAAGGTTGCAGTTTGGGGTTGTTTCTTTTCTTTTTCGAACAGAGCTTTGGCCAAGTGGGAGCTGGGAGAAGCCACGTCACCAGGGTGGAGAGCACGAGCTCGGAGCTATGGCCGCAAAGGACGCGTGGCAGAGGCGGGGCAGGAGAAAGCAAGCCCGACGTTCCACCGGCGAGGCAGAAAGGGGAGAGCAACCTCCAAGAGCAGCAGCTGCTCCTCTGAGAGCGAGGCCTGACAGGACGAGGATCCCCTCTCTGCCTCCGGACCGCCAGGCCCAGCTCGGGCCGCAGCAGGACAGGGGGACGCGGCGGGGAAGGATCCTTCCACAGCTTCGGAGAGGTCCTCGAGCAGGCGAGAGCCCGACTGCCGCCTGGGGAGGACACAGCGGCTCCCGGGGCTTTCCAGAACTGGTTTCCCACTCACTAATCCTGACCTCCCTTTTCCAACACGCTCGTCTCCTGAGCAAGGACCAGCTCTGCAACCAGATCTCTGCCCGATCCCAGACTAACTTTGGTCTTGACGTGGTCCCCAAGGGGTGCAATAGCTCTGGGGGGAGGCAGGAACTGTTCCTAACGAATCGCTCCTGACCTGGAAAGCAAAACCGTCTGCGCTCAGGCAGGGCTTCGCAGAGCTCAGCTAGTGCCGGCATTGTCCAGAGTAACACACAGACCTCCCAACCTGGCCTTGTGGCAGATGAGGACCAGCATTCCCAGCCCCACATTGCACCACTTTCCAGCTCAGTGTTGCTGGGACAGAAAGCCAAAAGGAGAAGACAAACGTTGGTTTGTAGGAGAAACAGAGAAGTTAACCTAAAGGAGGAAATTAGGCCAATCAAGGATGGCCATGTTCTGCTGCAGGAACACACTCAAAGCAAGAAGAAGAGCAAACCCCAAATCCAGCAGCTTTTTCATGTTCTGGAGCTGCAGGCAAGCAGGACAGGCAGCGTCCAGACGAGGAGCAGAACTGCAGCGCCCCGGGCCTGTGCAGGTAACTCACACGAGAGCCTCGCTGCCAGCTCAGCGTCAGGACGCGGGTGCTGCTGCGCTGAACACCGCAGGCGTTCCCCCGTGTTCGGGAAGGTGCTGGCAGCTCCCCCGGCTTTTGCAGCACTGAAATCAGGCTCCGTGGCACACTCTGTAGTTCCCCCACCCTCACAGGCGTTAGGGGCTTTCCCCCGAGCCCACTCACGCGTTCGATGGCTGTTCATGCCTTCGAGCCGGTCTGACAGCACTGCCTGCTTCGGCACGTCGGCTAGAATAGGTGTAACTGGGCGAAGCTGCCAAGTCGATAAGACCCGCTCGTATCCAACGGCCCTCGGCTTACGGAGCTGATCGAGATCCAAATGGGAAAACTGAAAGGCGCTGAGCGCCGGCGGCGCTCAGGAAGGTCACTCACAAGCGCCTCAGTCACACCCCAGGACAGGTTTGCTCTCATCACGCCTCTGCAGACCGCGGAGAGTCCTTCCACCGCCCACGAGCAGCAGCAGAGACGGCACCTCAGCCAGAAAGCAGAAGGGAAAGCAGCAGAGGAGGGAACCCTGCACCCGCGGGGCTCGCTCAGCGCCTGCAAACCCGGCTGTAACCCTGATCCAGGCTTCACGCCTGCGCGCGGGCTCCTCCGCTCCGCTCCCACCCAGGGCTGCGCTAAGAACCAGGCGTCAGGAATCCGACTGTGCCCGCTGACCTGTTTTCCAGCTGGCGCCGACACAGGGAAATCCAGCGGCTGGACACGGGTGCCCTTTTCTAAGAGACACCAAGAGCCCAACGCTCCCGAGTCTGAAACGCCTCAGGCTCAGCTGGGAGAGGTTTTGGGTGGCTTCTGCCCAGCTGCAATGGGCCCGTCAGCACCACTCAGCAACTGAAAGAGAATCTTAACGCACAAAATGGGATTTATTTTTCCATCTGCCCCTCCGGGAAAGAGAAGCCAACCGAACCGAGCAGGCTGCCATGAGAACAGCCCACACCAGCACGAAGCAGAGGCTCGCGGGCAGCATCCCCGACGGCTCTGAGCGCTGGCAGGCGGGAGGGGAGGAGGGCGGGTGGGGAGAGCTCCCGGCCTCTCCAGACACAGCGCAGGGCGCACCCCGCTGCGCAGAGCCGCAGCTGGACTCGCTTCCCGAGGAGAGGCGGAAGAGCACGAGATGCTGCCGGATGGTTGGCAAGAGGGAGCCTCCATCTGTCAGCAGAGACCAGCCTGCTCACAGCCAGATTTCGGGGCTCTGCAGTCCTCAATCTCCAGACCTCTCATTTCCTTGGGGGCGCACAGGAACGGGTGTTGGGGCACAGAGGACCCTTTCCTCATCATCTTTGCTGATGCCTCTAACAGAGACTGGCGTGCTTTGGATCCCAGGCACAGGAGGGGGATGCGGAGAGCGGATGCAAGGGAGGAAGGCGACAGGGCAGAGAAGACAGGGCAGGAGATACCCCATGCCCTCACCCATGAGGTTGTACTTTGCTACAGAAGGTGCCTGTTCAGTAAAATAAACCTGAACCTTCCCTCCAGTATTTAAAACGCTTATGAAGCGAAAAAAGCAGCCCTTCACCTCTAGTGGCTGGGACAGGGTGGGCTCCCTGCACGATCCGACTGATCAGTATCTTCACTGTAACCTTGGTTCACACATAACTACTATGAAATTGCACTTGGTGATTGTCTCGTTACACTTTTCTCATCCTTCCTAAAACTAGATTTATTTTCTGTACAAACTTGGCTTGAAATATAAACCACATAAAATTCCCATTGAAAATAATGAGAATCCAGTATCAAAGATGAAGTCTCAAGAAGAGACACAGTGGGGGGAGGAAGCAAAGAAGAGCGAGGCTGGAGGAAAAGAAACAACAACCAAATGAAGGGAGGAGGAGGAGAGCTGTGAGGAGGGGGGGGGGCAGCTGGGAGAGCTAGTCTCCCACATCGGAGTCCCGGTCACCGATGAGCCAGAGGATGTGAAAGCTGAGAGCGAGGAGACCTGTTCCAATCAGGTCCCCCAGCGCTGTCAAGTAGGGGATGGAGAAGTTGTCAGGATCGAGGTCCCTGCCCCACATCCAGTGCACCATCCAGTCAGCAATGTACAGCAGAATGAGAACCTGGGAGGCAGGAAGAAAAGAGCCGCATCAGCCCCAAACGCCGACCTCTGCCACGCCAGCCCTGGCACAGCATCAGCTGGAGACGCCCCACCTCACCCCGGGGAGCGGAGCTGGCGGGAGGTCAGAGCCACCTCGCTGAGCGCTGCCCTTGCATTCAAGGCCACCCCCAAAGCCACAAGCACAGCACAAAGAGGAACCTGGCGAGTTTCAGGGGGCCCCTGGGCATCCAAACCCCCTGTGGCCTTCACAGCCTCTGCCCTGTCCTTCTTCAGCTCCGCATGTCACCACCAAATTTGGGCTTAGAAGGGCGAACGCTGGCGCCCAAAAAGTCTTGCGTCTTGGCTTTCAGTTCTAACCAGAATAAGCTGGAAGAGATCTGGGGCAAAAAGGGGAACTGGGAAGCCCACAGGATGCTCGGGCAGGGACGGCCACGCCTGGCTGCCAGAAATAAAAGAGCAACTGCCCAGCAGCCGAAACCACCAGGGTGTGACGCGCTCCCCCGCCTGCTCCAACCAGCGAGAGGCTCGTGTCAGCATCGAAAGACAGAAGAAATCTGCACTGGATCCTTCTCAAGCCGTGGGTGTGGGACAAGGATTTGAAGGGGCCACAGGCCGGTTGCTAACGCCTCTGGTGTCTCCAGGGGCTGGGAGGGTCTCGCTCAGGAGCGCAGCAGCCCGCACACGGGGGTCCCTCTGCTGCCGGCTCCCGCTCTGGAGCTGGGGGGCTGCTCTCGGCAGCGGCTTTGCAGAGCGGCAGCGAGCGGAAGCCCCCTCGAAGGGCCCAAGCGCTCAGCAGGAGTTCACAACCTAAATTTAGCCTCCTGGATGACAGCACTCTGCTCTTGCCTCTGATGGACGCTCTGACTCATTTCCTCACGCTGGCTTCGGCTGTTGATTTTAGGGGACTCTGAAAGCAGCCACGGCTTCCACGAGCAGAGGGGGAGCATCGCCGGGCTCCGCAGGCAGCTCGCTAACCACAGCGTCTCTCCCTGCCCTCCAAGGCAGGAGCCAGACTCCTGCAAGCGGGCGCTGGATTTCTGGGCTCCCGCAGCTCCCGCGAGGAGACTGCGGCAGAGCTGGCAGGTCCCTGCCCTGCAGGGGAGGCAGGGGAAGGGCAGGACGAGCCACACACGGGGTCCCTGCACATTCCACATCCTGTTTTCTTCACCAGCAGTTGTAAAATTGCTAAAACACCTTATAGGACAGATTAACACCCAAAAGGTGAACACTGCTGCTATCAGAAGGACTTAAAAGAGACAAAAGACAGATTCAGAACTTGCCAAGAACGGTAGGAAGGAAAACTTGTGTGCACAGGTATCAACAAGGGAGGGTTTATCCAGTTTGATACCAGCTCACTTGACAAATACAATCCACTTGGCACACCTCTCCCCAGCACACAAATCTCTTACCTAGGGACAGGGTGTATTGCTGCACCTTCAGCACCTCAGCTGGCTCAAGGGTCCCCGCTGCAGGTGACATGGCAGCCCCCCCCCCGCCCTTATTCCAGCCTGAGGCGTTACAGCCCCTGGAGGGGATCCAGCTTACCTGGAGAAGCGCAGCCGTCATGTAGAAGACTATGAAAATCAGGGTGAGCGTAGTGTGTCCACCTTGCATGGAGCTGATGGTGTAAAGAAAAACCAAGTGTCCAGGCACCACCAGAAGAAAGAGCACACGAGCAGAGCGGGAGTTCACATCTGCAAGGGAACAAAGACGAGTTCAGGCTTAAGACAGGCTTGAACACACGGCAACCCTGCAGCTTCCCTGGGCTCCAGGGGACACGGCAGCACAACTGGGGTCAATTCAGAAGCAGGGACCAGCACACTGGACCCTCATCCCCGTTGCTGCAGGTTTAGGCTGGAAGGCAGCGCCCTGAACGATGACCCAACTGTCAGGACGCCCAAGGACTCTTTACACCAAGCTCAGCAGCAGAGGTGAATTCTGTCCCCAGAGCAAAAGCTGTTCTCAGACCTCAGCTGCCAGAAGGACTCATGTCCTACCTCCGACAGCGCTCACTACAGAGCTGTCAAGAATCCACTGCGAACGCTGAATTTCCTCAGAGCTCTGCCCGTACCTTGCCTGACGGTCAGTTTTATCACAGATCACCACCACATCGGAGACCCCTCGCCCCTCCTTGCTCTTCGGGGACAGCCGTGGCCCAGAAGGCCAGGACTCAGGCTGCAGGCTATCAAACCTCTCTAGGAAGTCTGGAGAGTCACCGTCTCTGCCCACACCCTGTGCTGGAACGCGAGTTTGGGCTGTGCTCTGCCACACAACTGCCACAAACAACAGAGCTGCTGGGGAGCCTTGGCCAGCGAGAAGCTTTCTGGAACTGCAGCTCTCTCAGCCCAGCAGAGCTGCGGCACTCGAGCAGCCTCACGGCCGGTTTCAGTATCCCGGACACGTCTGGAAAGGAGTTAGAGGGTGGAGGATTCAGAGTATGAGACAGTCAGGGCACGGGACTTCCGCAGCGCGTTTTGCTCATCCAGCAGAGCTCCGTCCCCTCGCACAGCGGCTTTGCCGAAGGTCTGACCGTCTCTAGAGGGCAGGGCAGGCCAGGGGACCATCCCCAAGCCGAGGGCTGCCTCGGAGCCGACTTCAGCTCCCGTTTCCGTGACGGGGGCTCCAGCGGCTGTCAGGGACAAGCTCAGCCAGCCAACGCCGGCAGAACCCACCGTGTGCCAGCACCCGACTCGCGTACCTGAGCTGAAGAAGGTGCTGCAAGGGCTGGGGCATTTGCGAGGGGCTGTTTCGGGGCTCTCTCCAGGCATCCCACTCATGTGCAGGTAAGTGGAGATGCGACTCGCCTGCACTGCCACCAGGTTGCCACCCACACCTGCAGACAGGGAGAGAGCAGTCAGATGGTGTCTCAAACATGTTAAAAGAGCTATTTCCAACAGCCAGCAGATCTGGAATTGCCAGGTGCGGGAATAATGTAGGACAGTCTATTTTTGACCCGAATGCCACTTTTGCAGGATGTAAAGAGCTGAGACAAAGCACACTGTTCTATGGTTTCCCCTTCAGTAAAACAGATGCAGTTCTGTTACTGCAGCTCAGATTGGAAGAAATACGTGAAACAAGCAAAAAAAAAAAAAAAAAAAAAGGATGATTCAGCCACCAAAACAGACACAGGAAGTTTAAAACTATTCTTTTTTTGCATGAGGCAAAATGAAACTGTGGAAGCCGCTAGCACAAGGTGTACTGGCTCAGAATTAACTCTGTTTATTGCAAAAAGTAATTAAAAAAAATAAGTTTCCCCGGTTCATTAGGCAGAAAGGAGGTCAAAGCTTTATACTAGAAGCAATAAGATCTCCTGACTCTAAAGAGACAACTCTTTATCTTGTCTCGCCCCATATCTTGGAAGACAGGAGTCATCCACCAGGCAGGAGGAATCAGGAAATGAAGGCAGTTTTTGTTAGGCTGCTGGAAAACGGGGTTTTTAGGCAATACCAGGGCAGTCACCTTCCAGTGACAAGCTGGCACCAGGGGGAGCCACAGTGCTGTAAACGTTGCGTGAAACCACCGCGTCTCACTGGCCATCGAAAGGGAGTTATTCTCCTTAATCTGCCTGAGATAAGGCACGCAGGACAATTTTGTCACGAGACAAGAGCCTCCGAGAGCCACCACACCAGAGTGGAAAGGAACTCACCATTAATAACTGGGGTGAAGACAGCCATCCCAGCAAAGTTTGGATCTGAGACCGTCCTGTCCAAAATTAAACCCCCAACGCTGCAGAGGGAAGATTGAAGAGGTCAGTGCTGAAAGCTCCTTAGGGAATACTCACACAAAGCACGGAGGGGTCTCTCCGCTGCACTGTGTGCGCCCAAGGGTGATACAGACACCCACCCACACGCACCACCCGCGGTTGTGGTTGTTGCACATGATTTTAAGCCTTGATATTTGACAACAGGAGACAGTTTTAGCAGGATGTTTTCTCATTGCTGCCATCAAAGACCGAATCCCCTAATGGACAGTTTACTGCAACGCAACCACCAAAAGCCATCCTGCCCTTCAGAGGGGGCTCTGGTGCAGGGGGGCTGCTAAAGGGGACTGCGTTTCCTCTGCAGCAGCTGGGATGTGGCTGAGGGCCTGATTCCAGCAGCCGGGTACTTAATCACTCCTGTGCCTCAGGACCTGGAACCCCGTGGCTTTGTCTAGAAAACACAAAACCACCCCCAGTTTCCCGGCAGTCTGGAGGGTGGCAGCGGAAGAGGTTTGGTTCCCTCTTGTTCCAGAGCCCACCAAGGGGTTGAAAGGGCCGGGGGAAAGGGTGCACTGCCTGTGTTTGGGGCAGAGGGACCCTTCCACGCCTTCCTACCTGCTAATAGCCATGGCGATAATGACCGGCTCCCAGCCAGAGTACAGCACCTCCCGAGTGGCTGCGTTCCTCTTGGCCACGATGATCCAGATGGGCAGCAGCGCTATGAAGAAGGCGCACACCAAAGGATTCACGTAGGCTTTGCTCTCTGAGGGGGAAATAAGCAGAGGCAACAGATCAAGGGCGCACCCTGCGGCCGTGAGGCGGGGCGGGGGGGCTACCTCAGCTGAGCTCCTCCAGGCTGCCTACAGACTGCTGTCACCCCCGGTGGCAGGAATTCCAGGGAGGGCAGGCAAACTAGACCAGGCCAGCCTCAACTCTGCAGGACACAGTGTCGTGTTTAACCCCAGCTGGCAACTAGGCGCCACAAGGCCGCTCACTCACGCCTTCCCCTCCCACTGGGATGGGGGAGAGAATTGGAAGAAAAAAAAAAAAAAAAAAAAGAAAAAGGAAAACTCATGGGTTGAGATAAAGACAGTTTAACAGGACAGAAAAGGAAGGGAAAATAATAATAATAAGAGAAGACACAAAACAAGGGATGCACAATACAGCTGCTCACCACCCACTGACTGATGCCCAGGCAAACCTCGAGCCACAGTGTTCCCCAGCCAACTCCCCCCAGTTTATATACTGGGCATGATGTCATATGCTATGGAATACCCCTTGGCCAGTTTGCGTTGGCCCTCCCGGCTGTATCCCCTCCCAGCTCCTTGGGCACTCCCAGCCTCCACCGGCAGGGCAGTATGAGAAGCTGAGAAGTTCTTGGCTTAGCAACAACCAAAACATCATCGTGTTCTCAACATTATTCTCATCCAAAATCCAAAACACAGCACTGTACCAGCCACTGGGAAGAATATCAACTTTATTCTAGCTGAAACCAGGACAACATGGCATTTCCTTCTCCTGGTGTACTCACACAGGCTTTATCAATAGATCCAAGAGATCTCTTACCAATTGCAACTGCTCATTCCCACTCCTGGGCAAGACCTCCCAGTGCTGCTTCACCTTTGGCTGAACCTGGCTGAGTCACATCCCCTGCATCCCGGCCGCCAGGGAAGGAAGGTGGAGGGGAGGGAGGAGGAAGTCTAGAGTCTACAGCTGCAGCTCGGCCCTGAGGATCCCCAGCTGGTGCTGACAGTACAGAAGATGAAATCCAAAGCTGCCTTCTCCCACCGCTGCAGCCACAGTCCAGCCCCTGGCACTTGGAAGGGGACAACCTCTCCCTTACCGCTTCACCTCGTGAGAAGGAAGTACGCAGATCGCTGCCAAGACTGCCTGCAGCTACGAGGCAGCGTCTGTTTCCTCCCCTTGTCAGTCCTGACTAGGTCTCAGTGACTGAGGTAGCTTCCAGGCCAGGCATCCTACACACCCCACGAACAGAAAGGGTAAAGGAAGAGGATGAAGCGAGAGGGAGACGAAGGAAGGACCAGGGAGAGACAAAGGCCTTTTGTTGCTCCTCACCCAGCTCTTTGTACAAGCCCCAGCTGATTCCTGAAAGCAGAGCCAGGGTGATGAGATCCCCCAGGCTGGCAGCAATGGGTGTAGCGACGTTATCAGGGTTGATCCCCATCTTCCTGGATCCGATGATGACCCCAATCATTATCATGCCTACAGCCACAAAGAGGAAGAAGACAGGATGAGGCCAAGGGGAGCCCAGGGTTTTGGGAAGAGGTGCAGGGAGGGTGCGCAGGGTCTGACTCTCACCCAGAACGAGGGAAGCAATGAAAGCAGTAGCCACACTGCTGGCACAAAGCAGGACAGCATGGTCAAGGCTGAAGTGCCCATCTGGGATCCATCCGAATACCACCGCTGCGATCGAGGCCAGGAAACCAACCACAGTAGCCTGAACCTGAAGATAAAAACTAGACAGTCACCAAGAGGGCCGGAGAGCAAAACGGTGCTGGGGTGAGGGAAGAGGGAGCCACCACCCAGGGTACCATTTCAGGTGGCTTAGAATCCAGCAGGGAAACACCAAGCCTAACCTACAGGGCAAACTGTCATGGTAAGGTGACTGGCGGAAAAAAAGGTGCCCTTTGCCTCCCCATCAGACACGCAGTATCGCCAGTCAATACCAAAACCCGGGCATTTAAACCTTCTGACACGTGTCACAGCTGGGCTTGCACCAACTACTGACATTTCCACTTTCTTCTCCTTACCTGTATCAGAGCCATGTTCCCCGTTATCATCCTCCAGAGCTCTTTGGGTGTATCCATTTGGCCAATATTAGCCTGCAAGAGGACATCGTAACAACATTAAAGGCTGACAGCATCTGCACTTGCTGCCTTCCAGCTGTGCAGGTCTGTGCCAGGAGCAGGGGGGAATAACGACCTCAAATCCTGAGCTCTCACGGGAGAGCGAGTCAGTCGAAAAGGCGCGTGTGTCTGCGTGTGCACGTGTGCGGGCGCAGCTGGGGCACAGCTCTGCAGGAACACCCCGGTCTGTGAACGTCCCTTGGGCTGTACACCCTGGGTCACCACAGCGCCTCTTCCAACAGTTACTCTGCTCTTGTGCTCCAAACACCAAAGCTCTTTCCAGTTCCAGCTTCAGCACCTTCTCCTTCCCAGCTGCAGGGACGGGCTGACGCTCTCCGACGTGGCAGGAGCGGAGCCAGAGCCGCCACAGAGGGGGTTTTGAAGGGAGCGTAAAGGGGAATCGACGTCAACGGGACGCCTGATGGAAGGCTTGCGAAAGCAACAAGATATACTTTGTCCCCGTGCAGGATCACGCACCGCTGCTTATTTACTGATGGAATTCATGGCACTGGTGATCAAGCCAAGCCTGGCTCAGGCCCAGTTGGGTCATGCTGCCCCTCAGGTCAGCCAGCCAGGAGGGAAAGCGGGGTGCACTGACTCCCAGGTCCGCTCTGCGCCCCAGCCCCGACACGGACCAAGGCCAGAGCAGCATCACGCGGGCAGAGGAAGCTGGCAGCAAGAACTACCGTTTCAGTTAAAAGCTGAGTAAACAAGGCTAATGCCACGTGGAGACCTACTGAGTAGCGGGAAGCAGCCATGGCACACGGGTCACCTGGCACCGCTACAACTGCGGGAGATGCTAATCAGACTAACGAGAAGAGACGGAAAGTTGCTTTAATTCCCTGGCATACGACCCAAAATAATCCAGCAGAATCACTGCAGGTCGCTGGTTATTGCGGAGCATAGGGGTTCTGCTCTTCCCTGGCACCTTCCAGGACTTTATGAAAAGTTGGAAGAACGGATAAGCAGAGGGCATAAGCTTATATCCACTCTTGTATTATTAGAAGCTGATGAACATGACGAAGAAGGGAGAGGCTCAAACAATCTGACACGCTAAATGCACGTTGGAGTTACTGCCTGACGGCGTCAAACTCAAACTTCTGCACAATACAGCAGCAATTTCTTCCTCTCTGGTTTCCTTACTGGTCTCCGCAAAAGACCAAGAGTCAGTGATCAACTAATCCTTCTGCTCTCCTTCCTGCACGTGCTTGGGAGAACTGCCAGCTCTTCTCAACCACCACTGAAATGTGCTCATCTCTGGAGTGAGTTACTTTGGCCAGTTGAGTGGTCAGGGGGAAGGAATGGGGGAAAGCCAACAAAAAGTTGACTGGAGTGGCACTGAGCACATCCAGCGCAGGAATTTGAGCCCCACATGAAGCCTGACCTTAAAATGCCAGCCACATGGCAATTAGGTTGGGATTAACGTAACCTAGCTGTAGTCACTGGCAACAGGATTTTAATCCTTTAACTAATGGGAGAGTTTTGCTTCTTAATTGTGCAAGGAATTTGTGAGGTGCCTTAATGCAGCACTAATTAGAAACCCTCAGCCTGAGAAACCACTCCGGACTGCTTTCCTGCGGAGAAAGCACGAGACCCACACCGTGAAGCCCCGGTTGGAGGGGAGCCCCCTCTGCATGCCTGCACGTGGGTCCCCCACACTGAGGGAAGAACAGGGCAAGGGAAAAAAAAGGAAAGCCCAAGAGATTGTCCTATCCCACCATGCAGAGATACAAGGAGGTAAGAGCGCAAGGCTAGGGGATCCGCGTAGAGGCAGCACAGCCTTCTCTCCTGCCAGGGCAAAGAAAAGCAGAGGGACAAAGCCTGGGTGTTGGCCCACGAGGCTAATGTCAGCCCACAGTTGTCAGCTCAGGGGCAGGAGGAGGCACCAGGAGAGCAAGGTGGTGCAAGGGCAGTTGGCACAGACGAGCAGGGGGGCTGGAAGGGCGCTCTCTGTGCCAGTTTCCTCGTGACCCTGCTGCAGCCACCGGAGCAGCCAGGGGAAAGTTCTACGTTCCTGTAACTTTCTGCGGTCTTGTTTCTCTGCCAGGCCTGCCCCAACGTCGCTCCGTGCCAGGCCCATGAGGGAAGAGGACGGAGAAGTGCCGTGCTGCCTTTGTCCCAGGAGAGCCAAGCACTCACCCCGACAAGCCCAGGCTCAGAAAGTGCAAGCTGGCCAAGGCCAAGGGGGAGAATGGCCTGTGTCTGGGACAGCAAGGATCCTGACAGGATCTGAACAATAGGAAGCAAAAATAAAACAAAGGGATTTGTTTCCCAGAACGAAGGGGCAAACAAAGCTCAGCTTGCGCCACAGCCTCTGTCCCTGCAAGCCCTGGCACCAGAGCGCAGCTGGGCCAGGGGCAGCACGAAGCCTCCCAGCAGCTTTGTCCTCCCCAGCAGTGCCTGGGGAGAGGGAGAGCAGCAACCAGGGGGAAGCAGCCACAGCCCAGCTTCTGCCAGGTAACGGTGGCACTGCCACCCCCCGGGCACCGCAGCGCCCCAAGGAGCTGAATCCAAGGAGGAGGTCCCCACAGTCGGCAGGAATTGGGAGGCGGGGGCTGGGGTGCAGAGGCCAAGCCAAGGGCTAGTCCAGGGAAATGCCGTTTGCCTTCCTGCTCCCCAGGGGCTGCAGGGACAACCTCAGACTCTGCAGAATACGATGGCTCCTGTGCCGCTGCTTCAGCAGATGAGAGCAGCACCCCTTAGGGTACGTACGGGGAGCTCCTGCATGAGGGACAAGAGGGGCTGCTGGGGACAAAGGCTGGATGAGGAGCTGAAAACGTTGGCTCTGCTGCCATCCAGGAACCAACCAGGAACCTCGGGCCAACAAGAAACTACCGAGGAGCAAAGAGTCACAGCCGGCATCACCCCATTGCTCAAGATGGAAGAACAAGAGAGGACCCGAGACAGCAGATGTAGAGACCTTTTCAACGTTCTCCTGTGCTTTCTCCTGCAGCAACCAGTAAGAAGGCTGGGAGGAAGGGAGCACGCTAAGAAGCAGCTCTCTGCTAGCTCTGCTTGCTGCTGCCACCCAGGCAGACAGTTCTCCATGCCCCCACCTCAGCGAGCGCCTCCCCGGTAGCTCTCTCGGGCCGAGGTACATCAGCTCCTTCGCACTCTCCAGGCCAAGACCAGGCTGCTTGCTGCGAGGGCTCCCTCTTCCAGCAATCCACAGCAGAGACAGCAGAGCTAAAACCTTGGCAGCAGGCAGCTCACACCTTGCAGATGTAAGAGTCAAGGTTATACGTGCTCCCGTCACGGGAAGCACAGAAACGTCAGGCAGTCACTTGCTGTCACGCTCAAGCAGAAGATGCTCTGCAGAAGGGAGGAGTATTATTGTCCCTGGCAGGAGAGGATGTCAGTCTCTCTCCAGCGCTGCTCAGCCACAGACTGCTGTGTTATAGAAACGTTTAGACACAAAGCAATTCATTTAGAGCTGGACTACCACAGTATTCTGAGGAGCTAACAGAGCCTGCCTCCGTCTCTCACAGGGAGCCCACTGTTTCACGGGAATCGACTGAATTCTAGCAAGAGAAATGCCCAGCCATGCCTCTCCATCAACTTCAAGAGGCTGTCAATCCACCTGCTAGCTCTCACTGCAAGGTCCCCTCCGTTTTAGCTGTTGCCATACCATTCTCTCTCTCATCTCCTAGCCCTCCTGCACCCAGCTTCCCCACGAAGCAAACCAGATCCAAACACTCCAGACATCAAACTGCCAAAGCCAGCTCACACACCGCGCCTCCAGGCTCACGAGCAGCCACGGCAAGGAAGCGAGCTGTCAGCAAAGCTTAAGGACTATTAAGCCTTCAAATCTGATCAGTCCAGTGAGATGAAGACACCTTCCCAGCGTGCCAAACTGCAGGCTCTGGTTTCTGTGGTCACTGACTTGAGGGACTTTCGCCGGCCCAGCCACCACACGCACATATGCCTTCCCAGCGCTCCCCAAACCAGCTATCCCGCTCCCTCCCTCAACTCCCTGGATACTCACAGCTGTGGACAGGCGAGATGCCAGAGTCATCTCCAGGTTCCCCTTCAGGCCCAGTAACGCAGGGACTAAGATAAATACCTCAGTCACGTATTTGAAGACATCCCAGTGCTGCAAGATTAAAATAAAGCAAGATTGTTAAAAAATAACCATGGCTGTTGCTTCAGAGCGTCACTCAGTTCGGATGCCTTTGCAACCTGGCACTGCCATGTGTGGCTCTGAGCAGACAACCCAGTTCCCCTTCTAGTGCCACACTTTGAATTTTGCACTGATTTTACTGTTTTTGACATTCGTGTAGTAGCGACCACATGTTCCTGCTGAGCTTAAAAACCGGATCTTAGCTGGCAACTTTCAGTTTCCCCCAAGATTAACCACTGACAAAATGTTTACGTATACAGAGGCCAAAATAGGGAAAGATGAAGAGACTTTGCCCAGTCCTTCCAGTTCTTGGCAGAACCGAGTACCGAAGGTTGGTCAGTCTCAGCTGAGAGCCATTCCCTACATGTAAGCCTTACAAACACATTTTGGAGCAAGGCACTGCTGCTCCCTAATCCTGCCAGCTTCAGAAAGCAGCCCACCATGGCCTCTGTTTCCCCCACCTCACCGAGGAGAAGCATGCCCTCCCTCACCTGGCACCTATTACCCAGGTATTTACCAACTACTGCGGCTCTACGGTCAAGACAGCCCCCTTGGGCATGAGGCAGAAGAGGCAGCCACGGTTATTTAAGAGAAAAAGAAGAGTAATTGCAGGGTAAGCAGTCTCACAGGCGAGCAGCTAGCTTCCAAAAAAACACAAAACCACCCTGAAAAAAACCCCTCACAACCACATTTAAAAAAACCCTGCGAGCTACACAAACCTCATTGCCCAATTCTTAATTTTCAAGAATGTTTTGCAAGAAGGCCCTGCGTCCAAAATAACTCCCGCTTCCCCCACTGCCTGCCTGCCACGCTCGAAGGACGCTGAGCACGGCTGGAACCGCGCTCACCAGCCGGCTGCGGCGCTGGACGCGGTCACGGGCCCAGCTCCCGCTGCCAACGTCACCTGCAACGGGCTCCACCTCTGGCAGCGCTCACCTGGGCAGCGTCAGGCTAATGGGCCAACAGGACACAGATTTCTTTCGAGGACAAGGAACTCTGTCGGCCCACACCTTACCGCAAATACCAGTCGCTCTACCTGCATGACTAACACCTTCCTGCGGGGAAGGACCTCAGCGATTTTTGTTTGTTTTTCCATCCTTTGTGCCGCTCGCCTTCACCACCGAGGCAGCAAATCCCAGGTTACTGCCGGGTCCTTTGCCACACCACGTTCAAGCTGCGCTCCCTTGAAAAACCATTTGAGAGAAAACGGTGATCACAGGAGGCGGGTTAAGTGCTCGAGATGGATGAACTGGGACCATTTTGCCTCAAAGGGGAAGAACTGCTTTCCAGTCAACAAAAATCCCCTTCATGTTTCTGACAGCCTGGTAAGACAAGCTAACCACGCTCGCAGCTCCCAGGTGCACAGAGGAAAGCTGCTCAGCTATTTCAGGCACAGCCACAACCCTCCCTCTGCTCGAGGACAAGGCTCCTGAGGACACCCCAGTCTCCAGGCTCTCCTGATGCAACCAGCTGTCCTCTCCCAGCCGCCGTGGTGGGCAGCACCTAAGGAAACCACCGTGGTCCCTGCAGCCCCTGCTCCGACTGCCCCGCGCCCAGCTAACCCGAGCTGCTAGGGGAGACCTTTCCACCAGCCAGAGGCACTCCGAAAGGGTACGGCCCCACACGACCCTCTGAGCAGGGGGACATTGGAGTTCAGTGCTCCCTGCTGAGCAGGGCAGGAGGGGCGGGAGGGAGAATCAGGCCGAAATACCTCATCTGACACAGCAGCACATCAGGCTGTGCTTCCTTTAAGGTCACATCTAGGAACAGGCGAGCTTGGCTCTCCCCAGTCTATTTTTAGGCAGGCACGGTGATTATTTTGCTGCTTCTACCGGTGAATCCTTTGCTAGGACTTCCCTCAGCAGTATCTAGAATGCAATCAGCAAGCAACACGCTGCCACTTCCCAGCAGGACGAGCTGGGTGTCACCAGAATCACTTAATGAAAGGAACATTGTCATTAGTCAGACCGCAGGCTGGAAGTGCTGTGCAAAAGTTTCCTGGCTCTTTCTGCCTCCAGAGATCATAAGAGGCAGGATCAGGCAACAGCTTAGCACGAGCTCGCAGCCCTCCCTCACCTTGTCCCAACCCTGGCTTTGTAAATTCACCTTTAAAGGAGGCTGCGCTGCAAGCTGATGCCAGAAGCTGCTGTAACTGGAGCCTGCTAAAGCAGCTCCCTGAGCAAGACAGGGATGTTCCTGGAGAAAGGAATAAAAGCCATCTTGGGGAAGGGAAAACAAGGAGATTTCTGCAGACATCAGCAGCTTGCTCACTGCAAAGAGCAGGACCCGTGGGTTCCTGCCAACTCTCTTAATATAAGACATTATAGAACACTGGTCTATGGGCGTCTGGTACGTCTCAAAGGTCTCCCTAGCTTCTGCAGAGGAGAAAGCTCCCTGAGGAGACACGTGCCCACGATGTGGCTCCAAGGGGAGAACCAGAGCCAGGCTGTTTGGAGAAGACAGAAAAAGGGAAAAAGAAGAGGAAATATGAATTTAAGTTCAGGACATCGAGCTGTCAAAATCCCTTGCCCTGTGTAACAGCCCCTCCAAGCAGCACAGAAATAAGCTATTTCAGAGGCGAGGGGGGGAAGCTCACACACCACACAAGGTCCTCCCAGATTGTCCAGTCTGCTCCACGCAAAGGCGAACACACTGCAGTGGGGATGGAGGGGGGTCCCGGCTGGCTTTCAGCAGAGCTGTGGAAGAGCACTACAGGGAGAGGCACTTCATCCTCAGCACCTCCTCCCTGCCCTCTGGGGAGGAGGAGCAGAGAGACTATAAACAATCTAGGTTTAACTGATTTCAGCTTTCTTTTCTACTAAGCCTGTGGTCCCTTTGAAGACAAATCTATCCAGATACCAGAGCCTGGTCTCTCCCGTACAGCACTGGAGGGGTGAGATCGGACCCTGGCCTGCCAGAGGCTCCAGAAGAAACATCAACCCCCAGGTGGTGTTTCGCAGTTTCCTCCAGGCTCGCTGCCTTTCAGAAGCTTTGCACCTGCAGACAACAGACATTTCCAGGGTAACAGCTGCCTCCCTGGTGCTGTCATCTTCAGTCACTGCACGTGAAGTTAAGGTTCGCAGGAGTCACGAGTAACAGCGTGGTTTCGCTCAGATTATAGCGGGAGGGGGATTCGTTGACAGCTCAGAGGGGAGGGACGTGCTGCAGGTTGGAGCTAGGGCTGCCTCGGTGCGGCTGCTTCGCACACCGCCCTTCTCCCAGCGCTCTCCCCCCCAAATGCCAAGGAACAAGTGGCCTTAACAGGAGAGCTACAGCTCCAGGGCTGGTGCCCCCCACTGGCCCCAGCTAAGACCCACCCCAGGGGGATGCTAACACCAGAGGTGGTCCAGCAGGGGAAGCGAGCAAACTCCCTCCTCCCCACCAAATACTGTCCATCTCCAGGGAGCAGACAAGTCTGGAAAACAACCATCAGGACTCTGCTGGGAGAGGGGACTGTGCCAATAGTCCTCGACTGTACACAGCAAAGCAGCTGGTATGCTCCCATGTCACCTGGCCCAAAGGTCTCTCCAGTCCCAAAGGGAGCAGAGGCAAATTCTCCTTCTGAGAGGCAAATTCATAGGGACACATGAATGGGACAGCACAGCCAGAGGCCAGGGTTGCTTGTTTTCACAGTGGAGAGGCCAATTACAGCTGGCTGATTAGTCCGTTTATCCAAAATGGAGGAAATTGAGCGTATGGAGCCCTCCATCCATCCCGGACCGGGGCTGCATCCAAAGCAACGGGACTCCAGTCCACCCCAGTGCGCCAGCTACCCACTCCACACGCTTCCCTCCTTTCATCCAAGGCTTTTGAGTCTCTGGGAAGCCAATTATCAAGCTCAGCTCCCCAGACTCTGCAGGCAAGCACGCCGAGACCACACGCTTCCCATCCCCCCTTTTCCACCCTATGGATGCCTCATTTAATCCCAAGGCTAAAGGGAATTCGAGAAGTTGGCAGGACAAGCTGCACAGCCACAGGCTGGGCTGTGGTGGGACAGAGGAATTATGAAGCTTTATTTCTGATGGCCATAAAGAAATACGGCGAGAGAACACAGCGCTGTGCCGCGGTACCCCACCGCTGCCCTGCTCCTCCCCGGCCAAAAGGGCTGTTCCTTCTCCAGGAAAGGCTGTAGGTTGGGTTCAAATTACTGGCGCTGGGAAATTGCCAGAAAAGCCACGCACGAGTTGACCAGGGACTTCGCAAAAGGAAACATGACTGAAATGTCTGTCTTTTTAAGAAATTTTTTCTGGGAAATCTCTCCCGGATTAATTTAGCGCAGCCAGCCTTTCCTGTTTTGAGTCACTTCACAGCTCTCTCAACAGGTTGCATCACGAGAAACCGTAAGGATGACCAGCGTGCAAAGGCATGCAGGGAAATAGCCATTAGGGGCAAGAAAGCAAGAGAAGTGTCTGCTTGACCACCCACAAATACAAAAAAAAGCCGCTCGGGTGGAGAAGATCGTACTGCCAGCAATACAGACAAGGGACTGCCATCTGAGTTCCTTCTATGCCAACACTGTGAGGGTTTGTTTACCCCACTTAAGTGAACAGAGGAGCTTCAAGCAGAGCATTTTTGGTTGACCACAGCTCCGAAATGGCTGCCTCCTCCACCCAAATAGTTTCATAAACCTACAGGGTTCGGATGATCGAGTTTTGTGCCTCAGTCACCATTTTGGGCTGGGCATCAACGCTACACAGCCCGCCTTTCAGAGCAAAGGAGAAGAGGTGAAGCAGCTAATCCATTGCCAGAGACACACATGCTTGGAAAACACACACTAGAGACAGACTGGTGCAGGAGCCACTGTTTGCAAAGTCACATTTCCCACATAAAAACCTAAACAAGCTTCATGGCTGCCAGGTGCCCACAGTGTCACCTGCCACGAGAGCCCTAAGGAGAGATTGTGTCTGGTGACACCTCAGTTTTCATCCAGAGGCAATCCAAACTCATGGCTGGCTTTTCATCCAAGCTCTCTAGCTGGCCTTTCCTAAGGATCTCCTCCATACGTCTCAGGAGGAACCACCCTGTCAGCCCCGTCGCCCCTGGCCACTTCAAGAGCACAAGAAGGCAGCGCAGGGGCCGCTCAGCCAGCCTTCGACCTTCGGAGCAAGCCACCACGCAAGTGCCCCGCACACACCACGGCAGGTAGATCATTAACCTGGCTGGCACGAGCCTGGCGTGCTGGAACAGCCCAGCAAATGCTGAAGATGGAAAAGGGACGCAGGACCTGTGGAATTAGTGACTGGGATGTCTACAGCCACCGTCAAGCGCTTCATTTCAAGCCGTGAGGTGCAGCAGGGTCTCAGCTCCCAGGCAGGTGCTTTGGCTGCACATGTGCCAGCTACAACCTCCTCCTCTGAGCCAGAGCTGGGAGCTGCAGTGCAGGGGTGCCCACAGACTCTCCTCCCCCTACTCCAGACATCACCGAGGCCTCCCCCTGTCTCCCCCTACCCCAACCAGCATGCCAGGTAACAGGTCTCCTCCCCACAGCGTTGCTATCTGCTGAACTAGCCTTGGCATCCGAGTCCCTTCTGGCTTGGAATCAAGCCACAGTCTACAGAAACGGGATTCAGAGCCCAGCACCATGCCAGGGAAGTATCAGTCCTACCTGCACAATGTCCAGCACCATTCCAGCAGCAACTGTCCCAAAGCCTGCCAGGAGGAACGGAAAGAGGACTTGCAGCCCGATGGAAAAGGAGGTCTCCTTGAGGGGCGAGGCTGGCTCAGGACCTCGATCGGTGCTAGTGTCATCGCTTTCGTTGCTCTGGCTGCCGTTTTCCAGCAGGGCATCTTCTTCTCGCACCCCTTTAGCATTGGCACGGGACTCCAACACCACCACTTCTACCCCATCGCCGTCAGGTCCCAGGAAATCTGAGGGCTCCACCAGCTGCCCCCGGTCCGGACTGGTGAGACAGTCCACGGGCACAATGGGCAGCACAGCCCCATTGGCCTGGTGGGTCTCCTTCTGCTCTGGCTTGGAAGACATGATGGAGAAAGGCTATCCTGACCCTTGGCTTGGTGGGCCTACAGCCAGCAGCTGTTCCAGAAGAGATCTTCTGCCAGGAACTTACACAAATGGCCTTCCCGGCATCTAGAGGCAATCTCTCCTACCCCTGCTCTCCTGCCTTTGAGTGCAGAGCCTGCTCCTGCAGCAAAGATCCCCATCAAGCAAAGTCCAGGAATGGAGGACACCAACCACTGAGCTATCAGGGAACACTGCAGGAACTGGGAACTACAGCAAATTCACTCTAGTTCTCCTCCTCTCCAGCACGGTGCGGTACAGCAGCCACCAGGACAGGATCCAAGCTTTTCTTCTTTGATGTATGACACTTTAGCGCATCTTTCTCCGGGTCTTCTTCCAGCAGCACGACTGCTGTGATGGGGCACACAAGGCAGAGAGAAAAACAGACGAAGTAAAGACCACTGAATAACACAGAAGCTTAAGTGGATGAGGAAGCAGAGAGCAGATACAAGAGGGACTGGCTTTTACAGATGATATAATCCAGAAAAGCTCTTCTTGCTACCAGGGCTTTGTCCCTTCCTCCAGTGGCACTGTCGCTCTGCGGAATTCGTGTATGAAGGCTCCTGTGGGCTTTTGCTCTGGTTCAGCCTCTTTTGTGCTCTCTGCCAAAATGGCCAGCAATACCAGCAAGCTCCAAGAGTCACTGTCGTCCTCCTCTTCCAGAAGAATTTCTCACCTTACAGCACGAGGCAATGAGAGTTCTTATTTAAAGTAACAGCAAGTTCCCAGTTAAGGTTACTTACTGAGCTGAGCAGGCTGTAGGGTGGGAGCTGGCATTTGGACAGCCTTAGATGAAACGTCACTCTCCAAGAACTTGTATTTCACCTGAAATATATGGAAGGAAAACAGATATTCTGTTGGGTCTTACAGCAGTTATTGTAACAGCTCATTCATTCAACGCTATTTTCAGGTACAGCCTTCAGCATACAGCCCTTAGCTGCACTATCCCTTGGCTCTTTTAGCCTTCTTTCCCAGCCCTTGGCCCACCTCAGGGGGGCCGTGCCAGGGGATGTGGGGGGAAGAGCAGCTCCCTGCTCCCCGTGCCCCAAAAGCGAGCACCCGGGAGGGACCCCCAAGCCGCAGACAACGGCCGCCCTGCCCGGAGGCCAAACCCCTGCACGGAGCCACCAGGCACAACCGCGCCAGCCGGCGCTGCCTCCCGTGAGCCCAGCGGAGAGCCGGAGAAGGCCTGCGGACGGAGCGCGGCCGCTGGCACGACGCGGCCCGGGGCTCTCCCCGCCTCTCCGGGTACCGCAGCACCCGCAGAGCCCCGTGCGCGGCAGAACCGCTGCCCGGCGAGCGCCGGGGGGGCAGCAGGCGGCCCGCACCCCCGTAAGCCACCACCTCTAGAGCGGATCCGGCCGAGGCCCAGCCCCGCCGGCGGAGAGAAGCGCTGCCCCGAGCGGAGCGGAGCTGTCCCGGTTGCCGGACCGACCGGCCGCCGGACCGACTGGTCCCCTCCCTGCGGCACCGGGCTGCCGCGGCCCCTCGCTGCCCCTGCTGCACCTCCAGGGCCCCCACGGTGCCGCCGCGGCCACCCTCCGCCCGCCCGGTGCGCCGGGCATCTCACCGGTGCGCACCCGCGGCGCTCCCCGCTGCCCGCCGCGCTCCGCTCCGCGCTGCGCCGGACCCGCTGCGGGCTGCCCCGCACCGCCCTGACATCACCGCCCGCCAATGATAGCCCTGCCCAGCGCGCCGCGCGGTGCCCCCATTGGCCCAGTGCGCGTGGCGTCACGCCTGGCCCCGCCTTCCCCCCCCCCCGCCCAATAGCTCACTGCCCACGCAGCGGGTGGGTGAGCCGGGACACCCCGCCCCTTCGCAGCGCGGGGGCGTGGCCTGGGGGGGGTCACGTGCGCTGAGCGCACACGGAGCCGGCGGGGCGGCCGCCATCGCTCCCTCCGCCGAGCCCGGGGTCTCGCCGGGGCTTTACCTGCCGCCGCGGCGCGGTGCTGGAAGGACAAGCTCCTCCTTCTCCCCGCCGTCCGTCCGCCCTCGCTCCGCCGAGCCAGCGGAGCCCCTCGCCGGCGGGCTGCGGCGGCCCCTGCGGTGCGCTGCCGGGAGGTCTGGTTCTCCCCACCTGGGGAGAGGGGTTTCACGGGTCACCGGGCGCTCCGCCGGGCAGAGGTGCGCTGCCATCCCCCCCCCCTCCGAGGTGTCCGGATACCCCCACCGTCCAGGGACAACACCCCCCGCGGGAGAAGGCTGCATCCAGCCCTACCTCTTGCTTAAAATGACTATGAAATGGCAACCCAACAGCATTTGATCGTGTGACATTCTATAACTTACTCCTTTAGCACCGCTTTGGTACGCTGGGTACCATTTTGGGACCGAGGCCAAGGAGCACCAACCTGGTATGAGCAGTACGTGGTGGCTTTCAGGTCTCTCTGCCCGACTCGGAGGCTTCTCTGATACAGTTCAGCCAAGAAAATCAGGAATATCGCCACATACTCACTTTGCGTCTATTTACACCAAACTGTCCCACCACAAAGACATCCACAAAAGCAGTAACTCCTGCTACGGAGGGCACTGCTCTCTAGAATTCTGTATTCTTGAATGAAACCAGCTCTTCTGATTAATTCTCCCTTTTATTTCCTTTTTTTTTTTTTTTTTTTTTTCCCCTTTTTTGCACGAGTGGAACTTTTGACCAGTTGTTTTTCCTTCCTGCCTTTCCTTTCCTCCCAGGAAACAGTCAACAGCAAGTTCTTACCCAGAGTGATTACGTGATCCCCGCTCCACGCCTTGGAGACGGCTCTTGAGCCAATACCGGTGGCTGTGACACAAGCATGCGTGCGAGGGGAAGCGGGCGGGCAGCGCAGGAACTGCGTGTGCCCCCCCAGACACCCCGAGTCAAGCGTGACCGGAGCTGGTGACTTCATTTCTTGCACAAGGAAACGAAGGCAGTCACGGCCAGCGGCAGCAAGAGGTCCATTGTGATCGAGACCCCTCTGAAGATGTGGGCCCTGCTACTTCATTTCTCTCCGCTCATCTTAAAAGACTGAGCATGGGGAGCTTCCTTTCCCAAAACACCGGTTGCTTTGGAAGAAAAGGGCGACTGGCACGCTCGAAGCGGAGCAGGATATAGAATTCTATAAAGCAGTACAAAGATAGCTCAGAGAAACCCACTTTCTCAGGCCCAAAAACCTTTGCAAATGTGTCTCTTTGAAGGAACGTGAATTTCTGGAGCAGGTGAGCGCAGCGCTGCTGTCACTGTGATAAAGGAACGGGCAAAGCCCACCGGGTTTGGTCCCGAACTGCTGCTACACTAGTTCAAGTCTACTTGAGCCCCATATTTCAAGGGGTGATGAGCAACTGCAGTCACTTAGCTAATTCTCAGGACCTCCTGCTGTGACATCACCAAAGAGACGTCAAGGAAAGCTTGAGACGATGTCTTAACTGAAGCCACAGCACAGTTCCACACTCAAGCTGGGAGTGGAGTTCCAAACCCTGTCTCCAACCCGAACCTCCGTTTTCCTTTGTCCCCACAAACCTGGCCTGTAAGGCTCTCTTTCCGCCTTCATCTTTCCTTCCTGACTTGGAAAATCCGTATCTCCCCCAGAGCAACCATTCTTCCCCCACCCCTCTAAAAACAACACACACCAAAATGTGACCTTGCTGATTAACAGCCCGGCCAGCTGCACGCTCAGGAAGTGGAAGCGCGGAGACAAAAGCCGCCTGAGACAAGAGAACAGAAATAGATAAAATCCCCACGAGCGACGCTGACACGCAGAGATCAGACAGGCAGAGGATGAAAGGGCAGGAAATGGGTTTCCAGTTGCAGGGCAGCAGGTACGAAAGGCAACGAAACGCTTGGAAAGGGAAGAGTTTGCCGTCGAGCTACGCTAGATCAGGGAACATCGTGCCCGTGTGTTTTACAGCAGCCACGTGACCGCAGCGCTACCAGGGTGAGCAACACTCAGCAGTGGCCTAGGATGCCACAACGGATGATTTTGCCCCTTTCACGGAAGAATCCAGCAAAATAAAGTGGTTTGGCCCAAGTCACTCCAAAACCGCACCTACCATAGCACGGGTGGTGTCCCGTGAAACCCTTTGCCGTCTGTTCTAGCTCCACCCCTGTCTGTCACATCTAAACGCTGACCTGAACCGAGTCCCAGCTCCCTTTGACCAAGGACTCTGAAGGAACCTCGTTCTTAATTTCTTGTAACCAGGAATCTCAACGAGCAAACTCAAAGACTGAAGAATTTCTGGATAATGACTTACCCCTACAGATGTCAGTCCAGAGCAAAAGCAGCTCACGAGGGCAGGCAACAACGTCAGAAGCTGACCCTACTCTGGTCCCGATCTGGGAGAAGAGATGCAGACCACGGCAGTTCGGTTTTATACCAGCCTGTAAGCAAACAAAACCGTCACCATCCTTTTTTTCCAAGGTCCAAATAACTCCCAACTGCGTTCATGTGCCACCCACGTGCTGTGCCTGCTGCGGCCAACGCGGGTCAGCCTCAGCCAGGTGCATCCCTGGGGCTTTTTGCCACGTGAGAGCGCCTGGAAGCGAGATGCACGTGAGAGGAGCTGGAAGGTCCTCGCCTCCCGCGTTCCACCAGGCCAGCGGTTCCTGTGTCAGCAGCTGCTGACCCAGCGACCGCAAGGACACCTGCCATGGAGGCACTGAGGACGTGCCTCACATTTCTGCTTTGGCCCGGATACAAGCTATGGATTCATTCATGTTCAGAAATTAGGCCGAAGAAAGCAGTAACGCCATGAGGCTGCTCAGAGCAGAGACTGACGCTAAAAAAAAGTATAAATGAAAATCACCTCTTAACTCCCCCCTATTTCCTACTCCATGAAGACCCTCTCACTTCCCAAAATTCCAAAGAGGACATTAGATTAACCTTTTCTGATGTCTATACACAAGTAGGCAGTACTGTAGTAACAACATTGAAAAATCCAAGTGGACTTGGAAGAATAAAAGTGCTCCAGAACAAATAACAGTTATTCTGAGTACTTACTTGTCAAGTAGGCTGAACTCAGACCTATACTGACGCTAGACTAACATCAGTAGGTGAGCTAGTAAGTTTAAAGATAGTTTAGATATGCACATGCCAGATGTAGTGGCTGCAGTACAGCCAAAAGAGTTAGAATCTGGAAAAAAAAAAGTTGAGGTTTTCTCCTGTGGGCTTTCTGGAGGAGTTCATATCCCATACTCTGTCCCTTGGATCGACCTGTGGTGGTAATGCACTGCTGCCTTTCTCTAATCATCTTCACCAAGCAGAAAACATGAAAATAACCTTTTGTAGCTGTGGTAACTGGACAGAGAGCACACAGAGAGGCTCAGCGCTGCCACACAGTCAGCAGAGTCACTGAGCAGGGGATTACTGCCACGAGCTAGAAGAAGCTTTTTTGGTTACTCGGTCAAATAGCTGAACTGCAACCAGGCCCCTCCATGTGGTGCCTTTCCCGTGCAAGTTCAGGCACAGTATTCAAGTGATCAAGTATTCACAGGGCTACAATAAACCATATAATTGTGTTTGATTAAAAACATAAACTCAAAGATGTGGGAAAAGCCCCCTGGGATATGCTACATGACTTGCATGTTGCTTCTCATAGCCCACTGCCCAGGCCGTGACCAACTCCTAGGTAAATCCATCAGTGACAAAGAGCATTTACCCTTTGTCCCCTACCCCCTGCATTAACCACCCTTCCATGTGGTCATTTCCCTTCCTGCTGAGAACTGACTGCAGCTTCCTCTGGGGCCCGCTATCACAGCTCTTAAATCAGCCAGCGTGATCTCTCCCGAGTGAAGCAGGTCACTCCCTTCCCCACCACGCTGAGCTCTTTATCTCGGCCGCCCCTGCTGCCCTGGGAAGCTGTGGAACCGGAAAGCAGAGCCAAGCCCCCTGCCCGGCACTCGGATGACACGCAGCCTTCACCGTGCTGCTCAGTTCAGGAAAATAATTCCCTGGGCAGCACTTCTGCACACCTCTAGGCCTTGCTACGGGCACTGAGATGTCGGCACGCAACTACCAGCGCCGTACTAGAGACCTCACAAGTCGTGGCAGCGCAGCTTCTTTAAAGGGTTACTGTGAGAGCCTGAATTTGGGAGCTAAAAGGACAAAAGTCTAAAAGTTTCCAAGTGCTAGCAAGCTCTGCACAGGAGCTGCAGAGGAGGACTGAATGCATTGGCAAGAACCCATGCAGGGTTCAACCCGGCAGCAGCAGGCAGTGCTGAAGACTACTGAAGGTGAGGATGAAGGGCCACAGGCTGAGCTGCAGGTGAGGCCTGCTCCTCTGTGACGGCAAAGGACACTGCAGGCTGTGACTGAGCAGCCTCCAGGCTCCTCAGCGGATGTCTTGCTCTACGCTGGTAAGAGTAGGGCTCGGTGGCACGGGCCGAGCTGGGTGGGGAAGCTTTCACAGCACCTGCTTGAGATAATGGGATTTCACCAGCGCCATGAAATACCAAACAACATGGCAAAAGAGGAGCCAAGAATGCAAGTGTCAAATGCAAGGCTGGAGGAAACAACTCTGTAAACACCTTGTTCCTGCATTGTCCCCCAGCTCTGTGCCTGAACTCTCCACGATCACTCAGGGCTGAAAATAAACCAAGTCCTTTTAAATAGAGGCCAGCAACAGAGCTTTCTTTAGAAAATGCAGGTGTGGAATGTGACCTTTTCTCCATCGTGTAGTAGGCCTGCATGACCCTAAATCAGCTGGTCTGCTAGCTAGCGGGCTGCTGGACAACTACAGCCATGTTACTGCGAGGAACTGTAGTCAGGAGAACAGCAGCTTTGCAGACTTGGCTACAAAGCTGGGGAGAAAAGGAAGTTGCTATGGGTATAACAGAGGAACAGGTTAATGCACTGGAATTAGACTAATACAAACCCCATTAGGTATGGCACCAAGTTATGGGTCTTCAGAGCAGAAAATCAGGCTTTTCCTTCGCTGATGAATCAGAGGTTAATTGCTGTACATGCTCAAAAGCACAGTGAGTCATTACAAAAACAAAATAATAAATAGCTCACAGAGCTATTACTGTGTGTTTTCATGAGGTACCTGGCACTAACACGTAACTACTCACACAATGCAAAGTCGTGTACAACCTTAGCAGAAGAGGCCAGCGCATCACCCTTACACCATTACTTACACGGCGACACTAAGATTTCAAATACCACTCAAGATGAGAGACATTCTCTGAAAACATCTCATGGGAGCAGCAACACGGGGTGGAAAGGAAACTGTTCTGTCAGGAGAGGTGTGCAGCTACCAAACCACTGAGCGACCCTTCAGAACTGGGCCAGATAAGCACGACATGGCAGCTAATATGATAAAAAACGGAGACTGAAGAATACAAAAGACAAAACTGCTGCACGGAAAAAAGCACAGACCATTATCAGAAGAGACTGGAAAAAAAAGAGACAGAGATGGAGAATGTGCTTTTTCACTGTTGGATCCTGATATGGTCTGTTTAAAGCACTTCAGTTTAGTGGCTTCAGGTCGCAGCAAAGCTCTGTTGAACATCTACTCCACGGAAAGGCACTGCAGGATTCCAGCCCTGGCTGAGGAGCAGCACTTCATGAGGCTCTGCCACGAGCTGCAGTAGCGAAACCTCACGGCCCGCGTTTGCGCGGCACCTGCCGAAGGCAGCCCGGCCTCCCTCGCGCTGTTCGCCCTTCGCTTGTCCTTCAGCAGCAAAACGCATCTTCAGATGTGCCCTGCAGAACCACAGAACGGTTGAGACTGGAAGGGACCTCAGGACATCACCTAATCTTTACTCCCAGGATGCCGTCAGCCTTCTTGGCCTCCAGGGCACGTTACTGGCTCAGGATCAACCTGTCCCCTCGCATCCCTGTGTCCTTCTCTGCAAAGCTGCTTCCCAGCCAGTCCCCAGCACGGGGTTATTCCTCGTCAGGTGCAGGACTTTTGCATTTCTTGTTACTGAACTTCACGGGAGTCCGGTTTTCCCATTTCTCCAGCTTGTCGAGGTCCCTCTGAATGGCAGCACAACTATCGGGCGAGTCAACCATTCCTCCCACTTTTCCCAGCATCTGCAAACTTGCTGAGGATGCACTGTCCCATCACTGGGGTCATTAACAAAGACATTCAACAATATTGACCCCATACTGCCATAGTCAAAGTGAAGGCTTTGGACTCAGTCATCTTCATAGAGACTTGCCAGAGGGAAAAAAAAAACAAACCAACCAACCAAAAAATTTCCTCCACCTCCCGGGGATGTATTTTATTCTGTGCTGTTACCCTGGCACATCACTTTTGCTGTGTCTGCAAGAGGAGTTTGCAAGAGGAATGACACCTTCACAAAAGAGCCATAGACATGTGGCTAAACAAACTGATGACGTTAGGGCACACAGACAAAATGCAACAAACCGTAAAAGGTGCAAGCTATTTACTGCCCAGAAACACATAAACAGAGTTAGCTAGTTCTGTACAGAAAGGGGAGCACCAGGGAGGGTGCAAAGATTAAAGCAAGCTGGAAAATAGGTGGATTTGTTTTGATGGAAACTTTATGACTTGCTCTAGTGTAGAATCAGGTGTGGAAATGACTTCACTGCAATTACACCGTTACATACAAAGACTAAATAATAATCAGAAAAGAATCTGCATTCCTTGTTTTATTAGATGAAAATGCCGATCTGGTTTCAATTATTTAGCAGATTGATACAGTTTTAGCCCATTGGCCATACTGATAAGATCAGGCTGCAAATAAATACAAGAATGGTGAACGGAAAGAACAGGAATCAGAGTTCCATCGCTGTTTTTCAGGATACGTTTCAGGGTATTTCCTGCACATTCCAGTACATTTCACAATATGAATTTAGAGCAGAACAACCACCCATTCCAGTGTATAATTCAAGATCTGAAAGAGAGACATGCACAGCTCTGCAACAGTGACACAGGAGGAGCTGCACTAGTACTTGCAGCACAGAGTCTGCATGTCAGTGCAACAAAGCAGCTTTCACCCAGTCTTTACTTCAGATAACATCTGGTTCTTAATTCTGTCTTTGTTTAATTAATGATGGTAACCTCAACTAAAGAGACTACCAAGGCCAAAAGAACGCTTAACCCTGTAGTTTGGCTAACACAGACAGGCCTGCTAGTGCAAGGAGTGCAGGATGAAAGAGAGTCAACATCAATGGCCTGTCTACACCGGGGCTCCCAAAAAGCTGAGTCAACAGAAGCGCTGCAGTGAAGTGAAAACTGCCTGCACAGGCAGCGAAGAAACAAAGACTCTGCTCCCACTGAACTGGAAGAAACCGAAGGGCTTCACCACCTTTCACAGTCAAGTTCTCAGGGAGGCAAGAGAGAAACATACACTACAGAAACTGATTCAGTGCAAAGAGAACATCTATGAGCAGCCAACGCTGGTTTGGTTTCTTACTTAAAGCTCCAATCCCTTATTCTGACCCCCAGCTGCACAGCATACCCTGGGCCATACCAAAGAGCGAGAGGAAAAAAGAATAGAGTCACTGAAAAGACAGGAAGAAAAGTTTTCAGCACCTCTGAGATCAGAGCAACATCACTTCAAGCAGCGTAGCTAGGACATCTGGAGCTCAGCATTTTAAGAGTCAGAAATCAGTGCACGCATGGGAGAACTTAGCAGCAGCAAGTTAACACTGACACTGGGCGAGAGCACCGTTGGTGCTGGCTGAGAGCATCACCCGGGGAAAACGCCCAAACCAAGCAGCAGTGCCACAAACTCCCCGTGTAATTCTACCAGTTACATGAAACGTACACCATGTCACACACCTTTCACGGGAGCTTCTGACAGACACATCAATTGTGATAAATCAATTAACTGTATAAAAAGAGTTTGTTAAAAGCACACATCGGAAGGTTCAACTCTTTCACTGACATGTGAGTGACTGCTGATTACAGCTTAGATTTTTAAGTGACTACCAATTTCAGAGGCTTAAAGAAAGTGCTGAAAAAATTAATACCATCAGATTAACGGCTGCATGACAGAAATCAAGGTTATTTGTTGTGTTTTGTCCAGGTTCTTACCCCTTCCCAGCAAATCGTACATTTGCCTGAAGCAGCAACCAGCAGTTTTTCCGTCTGTACGTAAACCGCACGCACAAACCCAAATTCCAGGCGTAGCTGGGTACACACCACACAACTGCATGTTATGGCCCTGACCCCTGCCATCCCAGAGTCCACCTGAGCGGCTGCTCTTCTCAGGGGTGTTTCTCACAGCTCGTGGGAGTTCGCATGAGGCTCCGGCAGCTTGGCAGTGTCACAGTTCTTAATCAGCTGAAAGAGGAACTCAACCTGTTTCTCATAATTCTCAACTGAGATTCTCTCATTCAACCCATGGATCCTGGAAGAAAAAGAAGAATGTTTTTCACTCCAGCGCGCATTTGTGACCCACCTGCATACACCCAGCACCCCGCTGGCCTGTTCCCTTCATAAAAAGCACAACAAACATGCAGCAACACACACCAAATTCTGCGCTGTACCTGCCACGTCTGCTCCTCAGGCCAACCAAATGTCCTGATTCTAAGGCTCAAAGCACAACAACTAAGTCCATGGTGTATGTGGGAAAGCAAAAACAGTATTCCAGCTCTCTGCCCGTTTCTTGGCCATTTATGTCACCGTCCTGTACAGCTACAAGAATCATCTGTACCTCAAAACGACACAACTAGTACATGCTAAATAAACAAATAATCCCTTGCATGATGTTCTTTGTTATCACTTTACTCCAGGAAACCCAACTTCCAGCTTCAAGGAGCAAATAAATTCAGAGTGGCATCTGTCCAAGCGTACGGACAACTCTCTTCAACAAGGCCAGTGACCAGAACACCACCTTTCCCACTGCTGCACTATATGAAGGATCCAGTCAGCTTCACAGCTTGCCGTGCTACCGAACGGGACACCTCAATGAGGTCTCGTCTGCATTTGATGTAAAGAAGAGTAAGGGCTAACCCTCTCCCAGGGTAATTACCATCCCCTATTTGTGCAGCACCCAAATTTGCAGGAAATGGGTGGCCTAACAGAACGTGAGGCAACACCACCACCACGCCAAGGTATACAAGGCTGGGTTTCCTTCTTCTGCCTAACGCAGATCGATTTTCTCTTTCGCTAGTCCCCACCCCGAACAGCTGCCCACATTCGGACAGAATACAGTACCTGGGAAGATCATCTGATTTCAAGAGCAGGGGGTTAAATCGATAAATGGCATTTGTGACGTTAGTGAAGTGCCTGCTGTCTGTGTTTCCAATACACGTGCCTGGAAAACAAACCTCAGGGTTACTGTGAATGAGTGCAGCAATTTAATGACCCACACTTTTCCCAGGAGAAAGGAAAGGCATCTGATAACAGTTCTCTATCACCCCAAGCTACACCAAAAGCAAAATCACTGGGAACAGTTTATTGCTACGTCCTGGAAGAACATTTTCTCCTTCACGATCAGGAGGAGCTGAATATGTAATTCAGTCATTCTAAGAACAGCCATGATACTCGGCCTCCACAAAGTTTAAGCTTCCAACTGCAGTCAAACAAACAGGACAGGACTAGGAAGGAGCTGCGAGAAAGGGAAGGGGCTGGGATCCTAAGGAACAATACAGAAAAGCAGGAATGGCTTTGCCAGCTATGAAAACAATAAAAGAAGAGCTAAAGCAAGAAGACCTCCTACTCTCCCTCACGATTCCTTTCTTCCCTGAAGAGATTCCTTTGTATGTGCAGAGAGTTAAATTCAAGGCTCATTGTTTCTGTCAGTTTCCTGTTTGCTTTTTTACTTCCACCACTAAAAAACAACATTAAAACTTTTAAAGCATAAAGAGGGAACGAAATAAAAAGAGGAAAAAACAGCTGTTTCCAGTAGTTAACAGCTGGGGTGGAGAAGTACACAGAAAATGGAAACAAGTCAACATGGGGGGATGGGGGAGAGAAAAGCAGGGCGGAAGCTGGAGAGGAAACAATAATCATCACGTGCTTGCTGTTACCTGGGACTACACTGTCAACATCTGGGAAAGTATCCAGAATGGTTCTTTGAAAAATATGGATTGCAAATGTCTGGTCATCCCAAGGACTGATGGGGAGTGGGTCAAAGGCCTCTACTACATCGATCTTCACCCTGTCATCAGCAATAGTGTTTCTCACTGTCTCTAGCACCTATAGGTAAAACACAGAGATTAAACAAGCAAAAGAAATGAGAGAGCATCCCTTCTAGATGTCACCAAATGACCCACTTTCCAGAAAACCCTTGTCCATGAACTGCCAATTGTGGCTGCAAATACAGAGGCGTAGTTAGGACTGAAGCTGTGTGGCAGTCCCTCTCACTCAGTGCATGGCTGATACTTGAGTGTGTAACCTCAGCGCAGCCAGGTGCACATCGCGCTCTCAAGGTATTCCTGAACTGCTTCAGTCCTGAAAGGCAGGTGGTCAACCTGCTGCTACTTGGTACTTAGGTCATCCAAGTAAATAATCCAGAAAAAAGCTTACAGAGAGGTAAATTTTCAGCAAAGGCTTGGGAAGGGAAGATGTTATTTACTGACAACGTTTCCAGCCGTCCTTGGCTGGACAGGCGTGGCCTGCCTACTGAAGTGTGCAAGATTCCCACATTCTCAAAGGTCACAAACCTTAGCACTTCCATTCCACAATCACAAATGATCCTCGTGCTCTTTGGCACAAAAAGGCTTCTGGAATCTGCTCGATGTAAGCGCGAGGCACGCTGCCAAGTTTGGCCTGCCTCTCGCTCTGCTCCGCATTCAGAGGCCACAGTCATCAACGCTCTCTGCGCTCCAGCTCAAACGAGGAGAGGACACGAGACAAGCTATGTTTCTGACAGTCTCCATAAAGGAGCAATTCCCAAACCTTCCCCTTCTACTGCTTGTACGAATATAGGGAGAGATGAAAAGAGTATTCTTATAGATCTGCCACAAATGGCCAAGGGCCCCTCTGCTCTGAAAGGGATGAACGGCCCCACATCTCGGGGTGCGGCAAGTACCTCAGCGGCGTTCTCTGCAGAGTGGATCCGGAAGTTCACGGTTGCTTTTGCAGAAGATGGGATGACATTTATCTAGAAAAAAAGAAGGACCAACACTTGAAAGGAAGTCAAAACCAGATTAAAGTGCCAACAGCAAACTCAGAAACTGCTCAAACAACTCCATGCCTCTGACTAACACTTCACTGTTTCCGCTAAGTGGGGTATCTCCCTGAACTCCGTTAAAATTCTGTAGATCTCATCTATAATGCAGACAACTACACACAAAGATATTACAAAAATGAAGTTAGCTGTTATGTAGAAGTTTTCCTCTTGAGATAAGTCCTTGCCCTTCAGAAACTTTATATCGAGAAATTCTGAAAGCTTACATTGTTTTTTTAAGCAATATTTTTACCTCATTTTACTTTTCCCCAAGTAGGAGACATGTAAGTCACTTAACAAATGGTGTTACTGAAGACACGTAACTCTTCTTTTCTACAGAATGAAGACTGATAATTTTGTTAAACAAAAAAGGTATAATCTTTAGGAAAAAAACAAGAAAGCATGGTGTCACTTCTCTCCTGGCCACTCAGTGTCACTGTTCAGCCACTGCATCTTGTTTTCTTCTGCACTGGTGCTTTTCAGTAACCGATTTTTTCAGGGACACACCAAACAGCCTTATTTTCCAGGGCTACAGTATTTTTGGATAGCTACACCTCCTTATCAGGGCAGGATCTGGATTATCAGCGAGAACCTGTTATCTCTCAGTCCAAGGTGCACACTAACCCTACTCGAATGAAGGCAAACACCAGACCTGTGCTCACAAACACCAGACCCCATCTGGGCTCGGGCAGCGTTCACGACTGTGACAGTTTCAAATACTGTCATTGACAGTCTGCAGGATTACAGAGAAAACACTCTTCCTTGTGCATCCTACAGCAGGAACTATCTTAACACTGGTTTGCAAAAATCAGATACTTCTGGAAGGAAGTAATTTTCAACTGTGGGTAAATCCAAGCCACACCTAAAGTAAAAATGAGACTGGTGGTGACAGCACACAGGGTCTAAGACCAGGGCCCGTACTGGCCTTGTAACGGGATACAAACAGGGGAAACCAAGTGTCCTACTTGTGTCATCGCACTACATGGAGAAAGATCAAAATGAAACCACCTTGATTCCTGCGTTGAACATCGTGACTGCTGTGGTAGTTCGAATCAAGGCATTGGTGGAAGGTTTCCAGGCAAGAACTCTTAGAAAAAAAAAAATCAGAGAAGTTTAATATCGATAAAACGTAAGCACCACAATTACACAGGCAATAAGCTGAACGATGGCCTATTCAATTAATGTGGTTATTAACAGTACAGCATGCCTGACATTGTCTAACCTATGAAATGGTGTAACTGATTTCCTGGGAAGACTGGAAACGGCTAGTGGTCTCCATCTTTTACGGGTGAGAGGCTGGGAATGGTCATCAAGGATGTATTTTCTTACCTGCTGACAATAGGTGAAAACAGCCATAGGTTGCTCATGATGATGTTGAGAGGAAACCTGAACTAAGTGGAAGAAACAAAACCACAAATCAGAAAGGTTCTAGTTTTCAAGAAGACAGTGTAGTCACTTGGTTATGGCTGAAATAATTCCAACAGAAACAATTATCTGGAAGAAAGGCCAGCTGAAGTCTTCTCCTTTCCAGCAACTACATAACCATGCTCTAAATTCACATGCTGGGTTACTCTTCACTTACTAATATGAAAAACCTAAGAATGAAATCATAGTTCTTTCCTCACCTCTGATGCAAGGTGCTCTATAGTCATGAGCTCCGGCCCATGGCCAAACAGATTGCGCAAGGGATTCTGCTCCAGTCTGTGAGAAAGCAAATCAACATTTGAAATTTAAAAAGTCTCTGACTATTATTACTCTAGAAGGTTGATAGGAATTCAACTTCTGAAATGTATCCAACTATCTGAGAGGCAATCACACTTTCCTCTCCTGGTAAGTAAATCTGCGAGCACAGCTCGACGACAGATTTCTGAGCATCCCAGTCACATGCAGAGACTTTCTTTCAAGAACAGCAGAAGAAAATCCAAAAGCCTGACTCTTACAAGGAATACATGGAAACCTAGAGAAATATCCCACCAAATTCCACCATATCTGGATATATTAAGCTTTTCTAAAACATGTATTTATTAGCCAATTTGATACCTACACAGACAGGTAACAAGATGATTTACCCAGTCACATTCTAACTTTACACCATGATATTGGCTTGGATAATTACCAGCTAGAAGTAGCAGGCATGTGCAAGAATAAACACCAGAGAAATCCCGCGACCCAATCAAAGCAATCTCCACCCTACAGAGTGAATTATGGCAGAGATGATGATGCAGCAATTGTCTCGGTTTTAAGGAATCAACTAACACTAGGAATGGTTGAGGTGAAAAGACACTCTGGACACTTGGCAACTGTCCCTTTGCTGGGGACTGCATTTCTGTCCTTCAAAGTGAGCTACAAATTTCGGCTTCAAATATATATGTAGGGAATCTGCAAAATACTTTAAATAAAAATATTAAAAAAGAAAGTCATGTATCAGTGCCTTAGGAGTCTGCTTGACTGTCTTCAATGTTAGATGACCAGGAAACTCTCACCTGGACATTGCTGCTGCAAGAATGCCAATACTTGTCTCCTCAGGAGGAAAGGATGAATGTCCTGGCTCTTTTTCCACAGTGAAGTTCAGCGTTATTGAACCCTTTTCTGTGATAGCAATTCTGGTCAATGGCAAACAAATACATGTTAATGCAACTCCAAACACACGTGCACAGACTACAAGTAGAAAGAGCTACTCTGTGTATTTTTAGTATTATCAAAAACACCAGAAAAGCAGCAACAACAAATCCTTAACAAAGTCTTTAGATATTTGGAGGACTGATGTCTCGGCTGCTTCTGCAGTGAGGAGACTCTACAGCTGTCCTGAGCGGGCGGCTGCATGGTGTTCAGCTGCCGGCTGGGTTTAAACCACGACGACAGCATAAAATTAATAGGCTTGCAGTGGCTAAGTGGCACGTTCTGCTTTTGTCAGCACAGCTGTGATGGGCAGCAAGCAAACACTGAAGGTCCTCTGCTTGCACTTTGTGCCACTGCTGTAGCTTTAGCAACACCAACACTGCCACATGCCTTGAAAACACATTTTATTGACATTAGCAAGGTCGTTTCTCACGAATTAGTTATTGAAAATGGATCACTTCCATCAGGGTCAGTTGCGCTCTGTCTTACACAGCTACTGGCTTCTTCACTCCTGCAATGATGCCATCTAGTATTGCGCTTCCCTCATCTAGTAAGAAGGAGAGTTTCACTCCTCTGGCTTCCAACAGAGCTGCAATCTTCATCGCTCCCTGCCGACCCAACACCTGCGAGAGTCCAGTCAGAGGAACCGATCAGATTAAGCCAGGCCACTGGGAAGAGCACTGGGAAACACCCCGCTGTCGACAGCGACCAGTGCTATAACGCAAACAGTGCAAGAAATCCCCCAGTGAGCAGCTCTAGAGCAGCCTGTCCGCAGATGAACACACGGAGGGATGCTCTCATTCACGAGTCACTGGATGTGGCTTTGAACCCTCCGAGCTCTTGGACACCATGATATCTCAGAGCTGCAGGCTCCACAGAGCAGTCATTTCAGAGAGGCATTCATTTTAACTGTTAACTCTTTGTCTTTGTATTTTGAAAATGTGTAACAAAACCACCTTATCTGTCTCTTTGTGCCATCTTTGTGGGCATACCCACAACAAAAGCGGAATATTTTTGTTAGCTCTTCCTCATCATTTGGAACAGCCACGTAAATCTTAAGCGAGCTTTTCATGTACTAGATACTCAACATGTGACTCCTGCTGCACCTTCCATGCAGAAAAGAATCTGAACTACCACTTTCTTCTCTTTGCTCATCACACCAAACCCTTTGTCAGTGTCACTTAAAGCCAAACAATCAATATATAATTATGACCAGTATCTACCCACACAACCAAGAAAAACAGGAAAGACTTTCTAGCTAAACAATGTTTAAAATTTAAGCCTTTTTACATACATGAACAATGCAAACAAGTCATTATTTCGATGAAATGAAAGCAAATACCTCTTCATCATGTCCAATACCAACATAGAAAGATCTGCGGGGTCTGTAATTTCTTCTCAGCAAAAATTCTAGAGCTTGCAGGATACCCTGCAGAAAGAAAACCTGACTGTATTGTACTGTTCTGGTGTGTTAATAAGGAGAATAAATGTAAAAGAATGCAATGTAACATAAAAGAAATATGATGCATTCACAGCCCTTAAGGAGACTTTGTCTTGTTCACAGTCGAGCTTTTATTTCTACAACTCCTACTGCTGATATTCACATTCTCTGGAAAACACACTGCACTATTTCTGATCAATAACGCTTAAGACTTCGTGTGCTACACAGTGTCAGCGCATATACACCAAGTACAGTGTGGGCTTGTTCTTCCTACTGATGAAGTCAGTGACAAACTGCACAGGAAGCACGACAAAGTTACAATGACCCAAGGAATTCTCTGTTCCTATAAACTGCCTGTCCTACACGCAGCTTGGCTCTGACTTGAGCTACCCAATCCATTTGTTTTAATGAGCAGCGTATTTTATACAAAAAAGAGCCAAGACGACAGAAAGAGAAACAATCTGAAGAATGAGAAATGAAATCTACCATTTGCCACGTTAGTCCATCTCACCCATTTCTTTTTTTCAATTTAAGCGAGCCAATTCTTTAGATTAGAAGAAATTGTATCGCCTCTACCTTGTCAGCACCCATGTTTGCCGTGTTCGCTGAAATTGTTGATTTTTATTGTCCACTTGTGGAGTTACTTGTGCAGTTCACAGCAGAAGGAAGCACCAAGACAAAATTTCAAGTTGCAAGGCTTTGCAATTGATGATTAAACAACCTGAAGAATCTTCCTAGGACGGCCTCTGCCGCAATAAGCAGCCGCAGTATCTGCGACGCTGGTTTGCGAAACATCCGCTTAAATTTAAATACAAGGCTGTCGCAGAAGTAATCTTTGCAAGTCACAAAGGACTATTTTTCTTATTAATTTTTCCATCAACCTTTTCCCAAATGAGGAACCCTTCACAGATCAATCTTTTTTGTACTTTATTCCTCCCAAATGGAGTCAGTACAACTGCTCTTTGTTCGGCCACAGACTAGATAAAAGAAACAAGGTTATTTGACTACAATATTAAATAAACATTGTTTATTTTGAAACTCAAGCCTTTTCAAAGGGCCAAGTTTGGCTTTGAATGCTCATATGACACCTGGGAAAAAGCAAAAGGTCTATCTCCTGATTTCAAACACAGCATTTGACATAAAATTTAAATATGGCATTTAACCAAATACTGCGAATATGCTTTTCTATATCTTCTAAGAGCTTTAACTCTGCTTTCTTCAGTAATAAAAGGCCACTCCACTTCATCTCTAGGAAAAGTTGGGAGGAAACTGCAGGGCTTAGGAATTTATCACTAATATCCTACATTTAAAGAGGGGCAAGAGAGACAATATAGTAATTTTCAAGACAAGAGATTCCTCCGATCTGCCTTTTTCAGTCTTTGTATCTCTCTGAAATGATATTACCAAGCCAACGTACTACGGCAGAGTTTTTGTTATCCAGGGTTCCTCGTCCGTAGATGAAACCTTCGTGCTCTGCAGCTGAGAAAGGAGGGAAATCCCAGCCCTCTGGGGGAGCTGGCACAACATCCATGTGTGCAAGCAGCATATAGGGCATCATTTCAGGGTTAGACCCCTGAACAGTAAAGAGATGGCTGTATTTCCCAACAATTTCATGTTGAATGAACTTTGAAGAAAATACAGCTGGGAAGACTGTTAAGAAAGAAATTAAAAACATGTGAAAAAAGACCAATTAACAATAATGTCCAATTTTATCATTATATACTCCATAGAGCAGTCATCTATTTAGCTTCAAGGGGAGCACTGTAAATAAGACTGACCACAACAAATCTGCTTCAGCCACACTTCTACCAATCCATCTCACTTCGTATTTAAGACTTTTCTACGCAAAACCAGGAACTGTTGTTCAACAGCGCTGCAGCTGTTTTGCAGGTAGCAGCAACAGGACTGCCAAACAAGCAGGCTGAAGCCGTGGTAGCTGTCTTTTTGTTTGTTTGTTTTTTTTGAATGGCAAGGTCATTTAACCATCTCAAGGACCAAAAACCACCATTGCAAAATGACATTTGAACCCTCCCTGTTCCAGCTTTGGCCATTGCTACACCAAAGTACCCTGTTGCAGAGGTGACTTACATATGCTGGTTTTGCCAGTCCTTTCCTGAGGAAAAACAAAATAATAATCTGTTCCACTATATTCTATACATATATATATATATATATATATATACTCTTTTCAATTTGTTTATGAAAATAAAATTGAGCAGCAGACTGCTAAGAATGAAAGTTTAGTACCTTCCTGAATGTAATTCCCAAATTCTGCCATGGCAGTTGTGTTCAAGTCCTCTGGAGATACGGAAACAGTTGGGATTTTAATAGCACCTTCAATAAAATACAAACCAGAAATAATTCAATACTGAGATCAGTCAAACAATACTTGACTTGCATTTCAAAAGTGAAAGTAGTATTTATGTTCCTGAACACTTTCCAGGCTTTAAAGATTATTTTGCAGGATACGGAGAGCTGCCACTACCAAAAAAAGACTGAGGTACTTCAGCTGAGCTGTGTGCATGCAGCACACCGGTATTTCCTCCCAGTTTCAGCCAAAGTATTTCTCTAGATACTTCACCTCCGTTGTTTTTCATCCTAAAGTGTTGAATGATATTGTTAGAAATGCTATTGTCCAGAAGCAGCTGCATTTTGCTAGGGTGACCCGATTCCTCCTGGTTATAAACTATTCTGGCAGCAGGCAGCTCAGCTGGCAGTTCAAACTTCTTTTTCAACAGTAAGCCAGGTTGTGATGGCAAGATTGTCCTAACACCTTCTTTCATACTGCTCCAACCTATTAAGATATATAGACAGACAGGTCTTTTGTTGGTCCTTCTAGTCTGCTCTGTCACTTAAACAGGGTCAGACAAGGCTGCTCTCCATCAAGTCACTGTCATGGAAAACATGGGTATAACTTAGTCCCAAACGCAGCTGCCTTTCCTAAGAGCATCTGTCAAGTGAGGTTAGAGATTCTTTTAAAGGTTGTGTTACTCAGGAACACAAAAGCAAGTATCTGTTGTATCCCTGCATTTTCCCAGTAAAAAAATACGTACACAGAATTTGCTAGGCAGTGAATCTTACAAACCGGCAACATACAAGACTTACAGAGCCCGAACCACATAGACTATTGCTTCATGCCAGACTGTGGGTTCCTGCAAACTGCCAACCCTCATGAGATCTAAACATTCTCAAACTCTTGTGCAGAAAACTGTGTCAGAGAGTACAAACACACCCCGACTTGTTATGGCCAGGCTGCCTGCAGCGAAGGGCTGTGCAAGCAAAAAGGAAAGAAGAAAACCCCCCGACAATGATTTATCCAGCAGACAAACAGATGCAATCACAGGATGCCTGGAGCGTTCTGCGTGTATGAGGGAAACATTTAAGAAAATCAACACGGGAAGAAAGTTGGCTTCAGGAGAATAAACAACCGCTTTCCTCCAAGGGGAAAGCACCTGACGAAGCGTCCTTCTTCACTGCTGCCCTGTTCCCCACCACCGTGCCCCACGGCCGGCCCTCAATGCCAACCTCTCTCCCTGCAGAGAGGGCCGCCACGGCCCCAGGGCGAGCTCAGGACGCCCCAACCGCGACGCTGGGGAACCAGGGGGCCGGCAACAACCCCCGACCCCAGGACGGAGGGGGGCACACAGGCTGCAGGCCCCCGGGGAGGCCCGCCGGGGCCCCCTCACCTCGCAGCGCCTCCTTGAGCTCCAGCCTCTCGCCGGCGCTGAAGGCGGCGGTGCCGCCGCGCCGCGCCCACAGCCGCGGGATCGCCGGGGCGCGCAGGAGGTAGGCGCGGAGCAGCACGGCGGCCACCAGCGCCACCAGCGCGGCGCAGAGCCCCAGGCCCGCGGCCCACGCCGCCGCCCGGCGCCGCCGCCCGCTCCCGCCCGCCATCCCCGGCGGACTTCAGCCGCCGCCGTCGTCCGCCCCGCTGAGGAGCGGACGGGCGGGGCTGAGCACCAATCGTCACGCCACCGCCCGAGAGGATGGCCAATGGGCTGCTTGGGCCCGCCCCCTCCGCGAGGGCTCCTGGGAGTTGTAGTTCTGCGCCGCGGCGCAGTTGAAATGGCGGGTGGGCAGGGCGCGGGGGTTCTTTCTCTCTCCTCTCTGTGAAATCGCGTGTTTCTGATCTCGAGGGGACGTTAAGGAGACGTGGTGAAGGGTGTCTGGTACCCACAGCAGCACACGAGAAAGGGAAGGTCCCCTCACCCTGGCTTGGGCCCCACCTGGGGTCTGCTGGGAGACCGGCAGTGCTGGGGCTCCCAAAATGCCGGGGTGCTTGGGGGTAAAAGGGGTGCCTGCGGTGAATAACCACCCCCAGGTTCAGTTGGGCCACAAGTTGGGCAGGAGGATGCCGGTCAGTCAGGACCAGGCCGCGGGACAGGCCCGAGGCAGGTGCGGTGGTGTGCCAGCCCCGTTCCTGACAGGGCTTCTATCTACCAAAATGCGTTACTTCTTGCCTGGTTTCACCAGGGAGCACGATGGAAAAATTGTCCTTCCCTTCTTTACAGCTGTCTTGTACTGATTTTGAAGATTTATCCCATCTTCCCATGGTGTAAACTGTTTCCAGATGCTTGAGGCTGGGTAGGAGCTGCCGTGGAAAGCCTGCTCTCGAATCAGCAGAAGAAGCAGATGATTGTTCACACATTCTTTATTATCAAAAAAGAACGAAACCAATATTAAATTAAATAAATTACAAACATTTCTGAGCTGGTTATACATCATGCATTTATCAAGTAACGCTTCAGAGTCATTACACATCAACGTCACTGTTACTTTAAGAGCAATAAAGGGACACTGGAATTAAATTTTTTCTACCCCAGCGTGAATTTGAGCTTCTTTAGTCCTCTTGCCTGCGCACTTGGAAATTAAGACTTCGAACTGGCCACATTATGTCTCCAGCAATGCCATTTGCTCACTGATGTTGTATTTATTGCCAGAATTGTTACATGGCTACAGAAATGAGGTGTCCTTCTTCCCGGGTCATCAGAATCACAGAGCGTGTCGTCACTGCTGCTGCTTTCAAGCCGTCTCTCTTGACATCCCATCCATTATGCTGGTAGGGACTTCAAGAAGTACAGTCTATTTTTTATACGTGGTCTGTTGCTCTGAGGCTTCCTGTGTTTGGCCTGTCAGGCCCTGGGACTGAAATCAGCCTCCTGTAATTAAACCTGAATGAAGAACTGGAAATGGGAATTTTCCTCATTTAACGTGATGCCACTTCAGAGATACAGAAATATTGATTAGCTACTGTAGGATAGTTTCTTGTTCCATTGCACCAGTTTCTTTGTCGCTTTTTTCAAGCCAGCAAGTAAAAGGAGCACTCAGGCAGTAACAAAAGACCATGAGTAATCACCCTAAAAGATAATTTAGGAGAATTAATCTCTCGGTTTTACCTTACAGAACAAGCTATACATGGTTCAGGAAAAATCACTGCTGTCTAAGGTTAAAATAAGTAATAACCATTAGTTAGTGGGTTTTTTCCTTTTGGAAACTAACCTCCTTTGGTTTTATTACTCTGTCCTGCACCACATAATCAGAAACTGAGGTAGAGAAATGGTGACTTCTTAGTGAGATCTTACATAAAAGCAAACTGGCAGGGTCCTGAAGTTGTTTCCTTTAATGGTTGTCTGGCTATGATGGTTCATGAAGCTCTATTTTCCTTAAGAATGAGATGTCTGGGAGCTGTCGGAAAGCCCTGCTTTCTCTCCCCAGAAAGCCTTCTAGCAACTTGCCGGTGAATCAGCTCAGTGATGTACATGGACTTCAAAACTGTACATTAAAGCTTGGTAATATTTTTAGTATCTTAAGAGTAATAAAATAAAACCAAATTTCTAAAATATAATTTACTTTCATTATTAAGGTCACTTTATTTCTTGCAGTCGTGGAAAGATAACAGACTGTCCAGTTTTACTTCCCTTACTGTTCAGTTTTTCTTGTTGACTCTTATCCCAGTGCTGGAAATACTTTGTAGGGAGATTTGCAATTCAAATAGAAGAAATTGTTTTCATTGCAATTGAAGACGTACCAGTATGTGTCTTTGTCTTAAATTTTTTATAACCTTAATTTCATGAAAGCCGTGTTTGAGGTTGAAATGCACTGAAGAAAGAAGGGTCCCTTTAACCCTTGGCTTACGCTTAGATTTTTCAGGCTTTGTATTGTCGTCTTGTCGTTACTGTCACAACATCAGCACCGGGTAAGAAGGGAAGGCATCAGAAAAGGCAACTGAAGTAGCAGTTGTTATTAGCATCACTCAAATAGAAAGAGTCAGATTTTTAGAAATGATCAAGATCTCAGCTGTCTGTCTCTGGGTTAGTGAGGCAGGCTTGTTTGCCTGAGAGGTAGATGGTCCAGGTAGCATCAGTCTGTGGTGAATTTTAGTGAAAATAATCAAACTTAGAGAATTGTTATGGAAATATCACATACTGCACAAGAGTTTTCTCTTGCTGCACAAGTGACCATTTGAGAGCTTGTCACCAGAAGCCCTGCATAGCACAGCGTGTCACTTGAGCTGTTCCCTAATTGCAGGCATAAAACACACTGAAATTTCAGTTTTACTGCTCTGGATCAATGGCATCATGAAAAGTGTGCAGAAAGGGCTTCCTTCCCTGTCCCTGAATTTTCTACTTGCGATGAAAATGATTTGGGGAAAACATCTTTTCCCCACAGCACTCATCCATGCTCTGGACTAAATCTTTCGGGTGCTCCAGTCAACAAGAAGATGGGAAGAGTCAGAACGCCCTTGGGATGAATGCTTTCAGCCATCCACAGTCCAAGAGCCTTACCTGAAGTGCCGTTCAGTCAGTAGAAAAATCCCTAAAAAACTTCAGAGGGGATTTGAGCTGGACCCTGCGTCTTTTGGACACGTACTCAACCCTCTGGGCAGGCAGGACAACATGTGCATGTAACACGCAGTAACAAGGAATTCTTATTTCTGATTACAAGTTAGTCCTACTAGTAAGAAAAAAAAAATGTAATCCAGAAAGTAACCCTACTGAGATGGAGTACGAAGGTGTTTGGGGTATCAGAAATACAGCACTGGTTTGAGGCAGTGGTTTCTGGGAGGCTCGGTCACAGAGAGAGCAGTGCAGGGGGTGATGAAGAGGGGCCCCAGGAAAGGCAGAGGTGGTGCTACACAGACACGCAGGGAAATTCAGGGGTTTGCACTCGCTGTGCAGACACCCCGAAGGTCAGTGCACTTTGTAGAACAACATTACCTTGCAGAGCTGCGTCGCCGCACCTCGCAAGAGTTGCTTTTGCTTGTGAACCAAAGCCGTGAAAGGCTCTTAATATTTGCTTGTATTTCACTTCATCAGGAAAAGAGGGAGGAGGGAAAAGAAAGAAGGGGGATGCCCAAATTACCTCATGCCTATGTGGGCAGGAGGGTGTGATTGTGTGAGACAAAGGAGAGCACTTGGCAATAATGACTAATCGTCCCGTGTGTTAAGGCACCTGCCTTCAAACGAACTTGCTTCTCTTCTGTAATTAATAAGATGGCATTTCCTGAGTTCCTGCTTCCATAGATTTCTGTTGCCTGCTCCAGAGTCCATGGCTCTGAATATCAGAAGTAGAGCAGGAAGGAGGGAGGAATTTATCAGTTCAAGCGGTGTGATGGCCTCTTGCTTGGCAAACTTATTGTATCCCCTGGTAGAAGCGCAGCTCTTCACGAAGGGGTGGGAGAGAGGAGTCTCTTCGGGAGGGTTTGCCCGCGTGCTGGTGCTCCCTGTGCGCTCACAGAGCTGTCTGGGTCTCTGAGTGGAACATGCTTCCAAACATCTCCTGAAGGGCACACAAAGCATGCTGAGTTAGGGCTGATGCCGTGGCACAAACCCAGCAGTCATTCAGTCACACGCAGAAACATCACCAGAAACTCCAACCCTTCCCAACCCTCCCTCCGTAAGGGAAAGCTGGCGGTGGGGAGGTTGCCCTGCTTCCAGCTGTGCACTGGTAGCGCGGGGAAGGTCAGCACTGGAAGGTATCTCCTCCCAGGGACCTGGGTTCAGTGTTAACAAAGTCTGTGCTGAAAACTAAAATCTGGTTCTCCAAGTTCGCTCCAGTGCGTGGAGTCCACAGGTCTGACTGTGAACCTGAGCTGTGTGGCCCAGAATGGATGAAGGGATTTGCCTGTGGGCTACCCTAGCTGTTCCTTCATCCAGGCCCCTGCCAGAGCTCGTCGTGACATGGATTTTAAATTGGTTTTGCAGCTAACTTTTTGAAGCATTACAGTTGCTAGCAGTTTGCCTGGCAGTGGTGCTGGGGACTTCCACCACATCAATCCAAACCACGACTCCTGATTTCCACCTTATGCCCACAGCTGAAGAAGTGACCCCTGGCACTAGAACTCACCTCCTCCAAGTTCTTGAACTCTGCACTGCTTTCATCCACGGACTCGTCATAGATGGAGAGCTCGGTCTGATTCGGCCTCTGTGCAGGAGAGAATCAAATCCACAAATTAGTAGAGTGCAGGGTTGAAAGGAATGAAAGAAATGACTAACCCAGGCTCAAAACATGACACGTGCTCAGAGGGAAATGCCCAGGAAGAAGGGGCACAGAAGGAATCCTTTTTCAATTGTTTGTCTCCTCTGGCTGAGCTGGCATTTACGTATCTCTGTGCCGAGATACAAGGCTTAACTTATTCTCATGAGATAACTGGCTAACGCTGCCCTGGTCCCAACTCCAGTTATCATGCAATAAACCAGCCCATATTTGGGGGAGTAGCCTGTCCGACCCCGTGTTGTCAGCATGTGCCTTGGCCTTTTCTCCTGCCACCGAGGGAAGCATTCGTGGATGCTGGGGCTATTCAAGGACAGGGGCATGTGCTTTGCCTTTATTTCTAGGGCCAAATTCTGCCTTTGTGAGCAGCTGCACGTTCCAGCTGGCACCAAAGTGAGGCCATAGTGCTGGAACAGCTCTTTTGGCTTCTCCAGGCTGGGACAACATTCATCTCCCAGCTCGGGGTTTGCAGAAGACATTTACGCTTCTGAATTTCCATTGAAATAAATTCAGTCAGTAGGTGCTTGGCCCATATGTGAGAACTGGGAGGTGGAAGATTTTGTTGGATTTAGACCTTTACCACCTGAGATAAACAAGAAACTTTATTAGGTGCAGTATTGAGTTGTTATTCTTCCTTTGTGCTGATGCAGCGTGTAAACCTAATGGTACAGTACTGTGAGCCGGTGCAAGAGTGGGGAGCAAATTTACCTCTTCTAAGATGGGCGGGTGGACAACTTCTTTGATATTTGCCAGGGCGAACAAAACAGCATCATGGATTGTCAAGAAGATGTGACTTCGGTCCAGGCCTCCTTCCTCAAAGACTCCCCCTGTGCTAATGTCATTGTACACCTGAGCTGAAGGAAGGAAAGGCAGATGAACAAGAAGGAAACCACAGAAGGAAGGCTTTGAAGGTGTGCGTGGCTGACAGTGGTCATCCTCTGAGCTAAGGCAAGGCTGCGATGCGTAGGGAAGAAGCGGGTTTGCTGCAGAAATGAGAGTGTAGGGATCTGTTTTTCTACATGCTAAATGTGGAGATGTTCCAGTCATATCACTTCCCAGACGAAAGGACCTGTTTCACACACAGACAACAGTGTTCCTCTTTCCTTTCTTCTGTTCCCTTCTTTCATCTGTTCTGGTCTGGTCCAACAAAAGGCTGACAGCTCACACAGTTTGCATAAAGACCAGGGGAAGATCTCCTGTCTGACAGGAGCACATAAATGGGGAAAGATCACATGGAAATTCTTACCATGCACGTTTGCCAAGAACACTTTAATCCCAATCTTCTGATAACTGGAACACAACTGGAAGGGATGAGAAGGGAGAGAGAGGATTAATAACAGTGCTGCTCCGGCTTTGTGTTTATACATAAAGTCTCTTATCCAGGGCTTTACACGTGTCTTGGGGATGCTGAAGGAGAAAGCCACACAAACCTTCTATTGAGGAGAGTAAACATCTTTATCAGAGAGAGTAGAATGTACCTGGGTGATACGTTGCTTGGCTGTGTTTGTAGCGCAGAACTAACCTTGCCCAGTGCTTTTGTGCCCATGAGGTCAACAAAACACACTCCACTCATGTCCAGGATGATGGTGTGAAAGCTGATGTAGGGCGGTGCTGTCATCATAGGGTCAACATCTGCCGTAGGCATGACACTGAAAGTGCTTCCTTGCAGAGTAGTGGTGCTGCCCAGCTCACTGGAGGTGTGCCCTCGCCCAGCGCTGTTGGGAGGAGGGCGGAACGTGATGTAGGAGATGCTGGCACCATTAGCAGTCGTCTGGTTGTTGTTGGTATCTGTTGGAGAGGTGCTTTCGAAGTCTTTCTGGAGCTCTTGCAAAGACAAGGTCTACCGAAAAGCAGAAATATGCGGTCAGGGCAGGGCACAACCACCAGCACAAGCTGAGATCCAGACATGTAAATGCACCTAAAGTATTTAAAGGCATGAAGTGTTTTAATCTGGACTGACTCCAGCCTGGTGCTAGACTGAACATTGCTTGGAGTTGGAGTACGTTAGGTTCATTTTAAATGATTCCTGTTCGCTTGCTTTAAGGCTGCTCAGCAATGCAAACCAAATGAAGCTGGGATGACTGGGAAATGTGCTTCAAAAGGGCGCTTTTGAACTGAAATGCTGACATAGATGCGTCCTCAGAGAAAGAGGGCAAGCCCAATTTGCAATCTAGCAAATTGTTCACCGTGTTTCCTTCCTGACCATCTCTACAGCTTTCTTGCTGCCAGCCATTTGCAGTTCTCCTGCATCCTATGGTTTTTGCTGTTGGGAGGCATGGAGATGTGGGTGGGAAGGAAAGGAGGCAAGAGGTGGTAAATGTGGCTAGGAACACAGTGCAGAAAGTCCTGTGTCAAGAGGAGCTGTTTGTTGGGCACGTGGGGTCTCATTGATCAACACAGGAACCCAAACTTGAGTTACCTTGTTCTGCTTCAGTAAGAAATTCGGTAGCTTTGTTGGTGGTTTTGCTGTCCCCTTCTCCTGCCGTTTCACATATTTCTTCCTGGCTAAGTACACTTTACCAGGATCCACCCCGGTCTGTGGAAAAGAGAGAGAGTTTTCTTTGAAAAAGTCTCTTCAGCCCCGTAGTCAGGGGCTGCTATTTCTTTCCTGCTATTTCCAGCCAGTGGCATGCGGCACAGGACAGCACCAGCTGTACACCGGAGTGAGGTGATCCTCATGGCAACCAAACAGTAACATCTTCAGTAACTGAGGGTGCCCGCACATGCAGGGAGGAGGGACTTGCAGTAGCAGGATGACTCTGCTTTGGCAGAGCTTGAAGGAGGATACCTGCCAGGATTCAGGCATAACCTCTAAAATGAGGTCTACAAGCAGTCCTGAAGATCAGGATGGAAGCGTAGAGGATGGATGTGACCGTCTTTCATGAACATCCTCAGCTTAATTATCTCCATGGAGCAATACAGGAGAGAGCAAGGGCCATTTCGGATTAGCTGCAGGCAGAAATTTCTTAAGGCATTGCTCACCTTGGCTATAATCTTCTCACGGAATATCTCTGAGTTGGCAAAATATAGTGGCGAGCAGTAGGTCACAATTTTAATCCCGTTAAGTTCATGTACCTGCAACAGAGACAAGAGCTCAAACCGGGCCTGACGGGGTGTGTGTGGGTGCAGGGTGGCTGAGAGTTTGGGCAGCAGGTAACTGGGAAGGTCAAGCTCTCCTGCTACCCCTGAAACAAGCAGCAAACAGCCTTGCTGGGACAGAAACAGAGGCTTGAGTTTCTTGATCACATTGGCTACCAGTGGCAAAGAACAGCATTTTCTCTGAGCATGCTTTAGCTTCTGCTTACCTTGTTGTAGGTTTTAGGATTCTTGTAGATGTCAGTGGAAGTTACTTGGCCCAGGGCAGAGCCGTTACGGCTAGGAGAAAAGAGGCGATCAGAATTAGAGTACATGTTGCAGGGGAAGAAAACTGCTTTGCTTCACATTCCATACCAGGATTTGAAAATTTGCTTTATGAAAATACTTAGATTTCATCCCTGCAGAGTCTACAGGGCAAAAAAGAGTCAGCAGTTTGAGATCCCAGACTGGGAAATATTAATAAAGGGCTTTGATGGATTAAAAATGGTGACAAAACGTCGCGCCAGTCTCTGCACATATACGGGGCTCTTTCTTTTTGTGAGCAGGATTTTCTGCTGGGAACTATGCAGGTAGCTTTTCGTGCTGAAGTAAATACCTTCAGCCTTCCCCCTGCCTTGGGATGTGCACATGGCTGACCGTGCGCAGGAGTGGGAATGCAGGCAGTAAATTAGCGCCTGCCATTCCTGTTTGCACATTCCAGGGGCTGGGGAGGACACCTGCACTCCCCCAGGCTCCAGCCGCACTCCCCCAGGCTCCTGCTGCACGTTCCTTCAAAACATGGGCCAGAGGTCAGTTATAAAAATAATCTGTCGTTTATCCTGCAACTGGGAGATTGTCCTTCTCTTTTGGTTTTTGTAGCTACGCTGGTACTTACAACTGGGTATGGAAAACCACAACCAGCACGGAAAACCCCACGCCCACAGCGACTCCGTAGGGAAGGCTCAGGAAGAAAGCGGACAGGAAGCTCACCAGCCAGACCAACTGCAGAAAGAGAAGAGCGTGGCGGGTCATTTTGCTCTACCACGGACTAGAGCACAGTGATGCATGGAAAATGGCTCTGTGCTGATATTCTGGACCCCAAGAACTACACAGCTGGGGATCAAAAGACCAAGGCTTGAATTCTGCAGCTATTCTAATGGTACAATTTATTGCATGCTTTCGCGTGAAACATCGTTGCTGGGAAGGTTGCCAGAAGCCCCGGGTTTTCAGCTGTAACAGCAGCCAGTGCTTTTCTTCACAGCTGCATGAACACCCGCACCACTCCTTCAGTTCAAAATGTGTCAGCCTATCTAGTCAAGAAAAGGCTCCTGCGCATCAGACCATCTGCTGCTCAGTAACTGCTCCCAGCCCCAAGAAAGCCCCTGCCGTCAGTCAGAGCATTTCAGGAGGAATAAGCAACTATCTGAAAACCGTCTGAGCACCAACTATAAATGACCTGAACACAGAGCAGATTTGATGACAAAGTATGACAGAGCATACCCAAACCTGCTCCACCTCTCAGCTCAGAGCTCTGTCATTTGTCATTTTTATATATTTAGCACTCGAGCATCTCCCTGCATATGAAATTAGTCCTGCCTAAGCATATAAACATGCCCTCTGAGAATCATTATCAGGTTATTATAATCCCATCCTCAAGACTGATAAAACCTAACTCTGACCTTGGACAAATCAGGGTAACTTTGATGACTTCAGCATCTTAATTTATATGCGTTGTGTGTATAAATGGCAAGTAAGGGCTTCTCTCCACCCAGCCTTCACGCTGGGCTCTACCTGTGGAGTGATCCCTGCAGTTAGCACTGAAACACAACCGGACTCGAGGTAATGAACACCGATGGACTGACATCACCCAGAAACGGTGTTCCCCGTTTTGGGACACGACACTGAATCTAGTCCAAATTCCAGGGAGATTAAGGTCAGGGGAATGCAGTTCACCCCATTGGCATCCACCTGGTCCCCACGCTCCCCGCACCCGTAGGCTGCCCGTAGTTGCTGATAGCAAGAGCTTTGCTTCAGCAGCTCAGTGGAAACAGCACAGCCGGGGCAGTGGGTCTGGCTGTGCCGTGGAGGACAGATGATTGACACAGGGCAAACCAAAGAGGTCTCTGACAGCCCTTCCCCTCGGCTGTGGTGACCACGTCTGGCAGAGACACGCTGGCAGGGTGTTCCCTGGGCACCACCGTGCATCTCCGCTCAGTCCACTGTCCACTCAGGTGTCTGCCTGGACTTTGGGTTGGGGGATGTGGAGCCCGTGGGGCCAGCTTGTGCTCCCCTCTGCGAGCTCTGATAAAGGGCAATAACTTCACCTGCGCTCTCATGCACTGCCAGAGCCAACCGAGACCTTCCATCCTACCCACCACGCACCAGCAGAACCATTGAGAGATGTGCCTAAATTGCCAGAAACGGTTCCTGACAGAGAATCACATCTTCCCATCAGTGACTTTCCCTCACTGCAGGTTCTTGCCTGCCTAACCTCGCGTGTCCCTGGTCTGCCCAGTCTGCCAGGCTCACTCCTAAGCATGGACCATTTTTTTTGTAGCTCATGCCCTGTGCTGAAGCGTGCCTTCACATCATGATCACACCCCTGCGAAATCTCTGCCTGGACTGCAAACCCGTCTCTTCTCCAGCACCTGTTTGAACAGTATTTTGGGAAAGCTCTTGATGACTCAGGTCAGCCCCTTTGGACTCCTGATTTCTCCGATAAGGCGGTTTGTCGGGACCTGACAGGATATTGGCTGAGTGTCCACACACACCACTCAGCCGTGGGAGTCCTGTTCAAACACTGTCTTTTTTATGTCAGACATTTCCAAATTCCGTTCTCACTCCCCCGCACCCCCTGCCTGGGTTTATACATCAACCAGTGCCTGGAGTCCTTATCACTGTGAAGGGCTCTCCTCACCCTGGAGGGCTATTGTGTGAGTTTTTAAGTCATGACTCCTAGATATTGAGCAGGGCCGGTTTGGCTAGTTCTGGGCAAACAGGCTCCCGCAGTTGATTGGCATTTAAACAGAGCAGGTAATAGTTCAGGCCTCTCTGATATGTGCGCTAAGCATGAGAGTGCTCAGCTGGGCAGGACGGGCTCCTTGGGTCCTTGTTGGCGAGGTGTTGGAAGAAGGATCGCACCGAGAGAGTGGAACCCACCTTTTGCAGGGGACCTCTACCACCCTCCTGCCCCCCAAAGCCTGCTCGCCCTGCCTCTGCCTCGCACAGCCGTGGGCTGAGCTGCCGGTGTGAGGCAGGCAGATGCCTCCCACCCATCCCCGGGCACTCACGCAGTCCAGCTTGCTCTTCTTCCACAGGTAGAAGGGATCAGCCAGCTGCTTGAGGGAGTTTTTCAGGTTCACCGCGATGAGGGCTCCCAGGACAGACTGTGGAGGAGAGAGGGTCGTATCAGCTAGGATGTGGATGTGCCAAGTTTTGCGACAGATGCTTTCTGCAGCTTCCTTGGTCCAGTTACCACAAGGCAATGGGAAAGGGTGGCGCTCACAAAGATCTCATTTGGATCTGAGCATGATAATTTAGGCTGTTCTTGCTTCCAGAGACTCAGTGCAGGTAGGAGCGCAGGCCAGGAACAAACTGTGCTGGGCAGCAGTTTGCATCATGGGCTTTTGGAGCAAGACTTTGCCTTCACTTGGGTGTGTAGAGTATGTGACGCAATGGCCGCACTGTGTGCACAGATGTTTGTGTTACCTTTGGAAGAGGTTCGAGGTAGATACCCAGAGCCAGCATGGTCACCATGACCACCAAGGCCACACAGAAACTTGCCACCTGCAAAAAAAGAAAGAAATCACTTCAGCAAACATCAGGGTCTTCCTAAACCCCCTCTGAGTCTCCTCTCCTGCTGCTCCAGCCAATGGCACAACTGGTCGCTGCAGGATTTTATGTGAGCAGGCGATTGCCTCTGAGAAATAGGCCAGGATTGTGCAGGTCTCACAGATAACCCCAAACTTCCCTCATGTGGCATCTGTCCTCGGTCAGGGGAGCCAGACTGGGAATGCAGATTTTCAGCCCCACATTTGTGACCAAAGAACAATCCAGGGAGCAAAATGGGGTTGGGAAGGGAGGAAATTCTGCTTTAACAACAGCAACGTGAAGCACTCGTATATGGAGCTTCTCCAGACCTGCAGCAGTGATGTCAGGCTGGCAACCTAACCTTAACCCCATAACATGGGGTTGTGGTGAAGCAGGGTCACGTAGGGAAGAGAGGAGGAGGAGGTACTGACTTGTGATTTTCCACCTGCCCCATCGATGGCGAGAGTGACGGAGAGAGCGCAGCAGATCACGTGGATTTTGAAGAAGGATCCAAAGAAGTTGCTGCAGCCCAGAGCCAGCATTTCCTATGGAGATGGGATGCGGTCATCAGAAAGGACAGCTGCCCGTCCTGCCCTGCCAACGCGTGTGAGCTGCCAGGCAGGAGGGAGGTGCCCGAGTCTGGGTTTGTGTGGCCAGGGAAGGGACCTGGGTTCCCTGCAGTGTGTCCCAGACCCTTTCCTCCCAATAAGAGCTGTGATGGGCTCTGGTATAGCAGGGAAACCTGGAAGCACAATTCCACATAAACACGTTGTCATCTGTTGACACACTAAGGGCAGGGCTTCATGTGGTATGTGTGGCTGTTATTGAAAGCTGCCACTGTGCCAGTGATGACGAAAGATGATTATTTAATGTCTTGCCTCTCACAGTATCTAGGTGACACACCGGGAATCCAGGTCTTTCTCTGCTTAGTGAGAAATACATGTGCCTTGTTGTGCTCCAGCAACCTGCAAAAATGCCGTCTGTGCCAGCACTCAGGGCTGAAGCCTCAGGTCTGGAGGGAGAGCAAAGCAGAGAGCTCAACCTCAGGCTTTCTTCCCTTTTGCAGGCTCTCTCCGGTCAATGGGAGATGGATCTGCCATGTCCTTTCAACCCCAACATGGCAAGCTGCCACGTGAGCCTGCATGCATGGGAGCAGCGTGCCTGTTTTAAGCAGAGCGTGTTTGAAAGCTTCCCATTCATGCAGTGAGGTTTTCCTTTCACGCCTGAGAGCAAGGGGAACGGTCCTTGACCGCGGCCTTCCCGACCAAGCGTTACCTGGTTGGGGTCCACGTTGTAGCCATGCTTGGCTGCCAGTGTTCTCCCCATGGCGAGGTTGATCACGTAGCTCACGATGGCGAGCGAGAAAGCCGTGCCGATCATGTCTTTCCACTTGTTCACCAGGGGCAGGGTTGGCGCTGGGAACCTGCACTCAGAGCAGAGGCAAGAAGCAGTCGTGACACTGGTGTTTGGAGATGGGGAGCTTGTGGGTTCAGGAATGACATAATCCACGTCTGCGCTGCGAACAGCTTGATGGTGGCAGTTGTGTAACGGGGTACAGCAGCGCTGCCTGGCAGTCCTGGAAGGGGACTGTCATACAGCAGTGAGATGCACGAGGAAGAGTGAGGTGTTTTCCAGGCTGCAAGAGGAGGAAGGAAAATTATTTGGAAGTTGAGTCAGGCTTGCTCATGCACTTACCCCATGCTGATCTTCCCAACTATTGGCATGCCGTACTTCTCAGGCATGTTAAAGCTGCCAGAGATTGCAGTCGCAACTATTACCTGAAAGTACAGAGAATAAAAAAGCAGTAAGCAGAAAGACCACGAGCTCTTTCAGAAGGACCAAGCTTGATGTGCTCCTGGGGCTGACAGCAGAAAATTAGCACGAAATTTGGGCTGGGAAAGGAGAGAATCTCCCCAGCAGGTGTTATGTTCCTCATCCTTAGGATCACCAGGATGCAGGTGTAGTCTAACAGGGATGAGCTGGGCATCAGAGGTACCCTCCATGAGGATGGCCCAGTTTCTGACCCCAAGCACGTGGGGGTCACGTCATATTCACGATGTAGATGCTCTACTTGATGGGCCCTCTGTGAGCAGAAATGGGTGTCCCCAGGCTGTCAGGTGAGGGGAGGGACTGTCTCCTGGAGGGTCCGAGGGACGGTTCGTGCGTCACTTACGATGATGATCTCCATGGGGATGGGCATCCGGATCTTTTTCATGTACTTTAGGTTGAGCTCCTTGACAATGATCAGGAGCACAGCACTGACCAAGGCGTAGACCAGGGAGGCCACGTTGGTTTTGGGCAGACCTTTACAAATATCAATGAACGTCTAAAGGGGAGAGAAGAGGAGAAGGTGTCATGGGGAATCAGAGACTGTGGACAACATGGACAGCACAATGGAGAACACTTGTCAACTGCGAACACCCTGAGACGTGACGAGGGTGAGAGAAGTGCTAGAAACCCTGCTGCTGAGAGATCAGCAACCAGCCCTGGGTCTGTGCTGACTGGTTAAATGCAGGTCTAGCTGCATCAATGGAGGGTGCATCCATGGAAGATGCAGAAAAGCCCAGGAATGGGTAAACCTGCTTATAGGAAAGGTTTCTGTCGCTAAGAATTGTGCAAGACTTCTGCTGTAAAGCAACACAGTTCTTCTCCCCAAATCCCAGACCTATTTCATTATTTCTAATTATAAACTAGCAGACAAGGGCTCAGATACTGCTGTATAGAACATACAATGGCAGCAGCGTAGGTGTGCTGGGCTGGGAGTGGTGCAGACAGCCGTGTTCCCCCGCCCTCCACCCTTTCCTTCTCTCCAAGCCCCACTTTCCCTTGCATGGGTGGCAGGGATGCCTGTGGTGTGGCAGTCACTGGGGGAGGAGGTGCAGGGAAGGCCCCTGTCCAGAGCACCCACTTACATAGACGATAGCTAAGGGCCCGGTGTAAGATGGGACTGTCAAGCCGAAGACGTACTTGAGCACGGAGATGAGGATCTGCAGCCCTGCTGCTGTCATGAAGCCCCTGATGAAAGACTCTGAGAGGTAGATGGCAACAAAGCCAAACTGCACGAATCCCAGGCACAGCTAGGGTGGGACAGACAAGGCGTTATTAGAAGCATACCAGCCAGAAAGGGCGAGGTGCAGAGCCTGAGCGTGCCCGTGTCGGGCAGGCTGCTCCGCTGGCAGAGAGGCTGCATCCCTCCCACGCGGCCACGGCGCAGGCTGGGCTGAGCAGACTGTCCCGGAGGAGGGATGGGGAGAGGAGAGCTGCAAGCTGCTGGGGTGTCATCACTGGCTGTGATCCTGCCCCAGGGGCTGGCCTCACCCTTGGCTAGTCCCTTTGGAGAATTTCACACCAAAGACTGCAGCGGGTGTGGGATCCCCCCAAAGCCTCTATGCTGAGGTGTCATCCAGTTAGAACTGGGGCCTCTTCTAGCATCTGCTACCACCATCTCTGCTCCAGGCAGAGAGCTCGGCTGACTCTGTGTGGGTCAGCTCTGGCCAGAGGACACAGCACAGGCATTGCAGCGAGTCCTTACTTGTATGATGGCTGTCAGGCAGGCTAACGTGGCAGAGATCTCTAGCCTGGCTGCTTCCAGGGCTGTGGTATTCACGCTGGTCTCATTGGTAGTATGGTTGAAGTACTGGAAGTCCGACTCCGGAGCCAGCTCATTGCAGACGTTGCCAACAATAATGCTGATGACTGCAAAAGTACCTACAGCACAACACAGTGATGTCAGTGGTTTTCTCTAGAGAGCGTCTTGTCCTGGAAGGCACTAGGACAGGTTAGGCTGTCCAGACCGAGTCACAGCAGTCAGCCACGTGGCAAGATGCAGCAGCAGTTCGTTGGGTTGAGATCCTGCTGTGCAGCCAGATTCAGGGATGCCGTAAACTTGCCCAAACATCTTTATTCTGTGACAAACCGAGTATTCCCAGCCAGTACTTAACTGCCTTGTGCAGACAGTTGCTCTGCAGACTCTTACCTGGGACCATCTGATGGATACCGCCCAGGAAGAGGTATGTTACCAAGGGGAAGAAGGAGGAGTAGAGCCCGTTGACGGGTGGCAGATTGGCCAGCAGGGCGAAGGCCATCCCTGGAAAACACAAGGGAAATGGGCAGGTCACCCTGCCCAGGTCTGTGCAGCTGGTGTCAACCCCCTGCCCTGCTCACACTCCTGTCAGCTCCAAGAAGGTGGAGACTGCTGCTTTCTGGGCAGGAGAGGCCAAAGAGGGCAGGGAAGGGCACCGCAGAGGGATATAGGGACAGCTAGGTCGGAGGTAGAGCTTAGGTTTATACATGTCAGCAGTAAAGGTAGCAACCCCCCCGCCCCCGACTGGACATGAGCTGTCGTCTGCAGACCTTTACTTGAGCTGGCCAAGTGCTAACCCCTCTCGGTGACCCAGAAAGTCATTGCGTCTCACCTTGTGGCACTTGAATCGTCCCCGCGCTGAGCCCACCAAGAACATCAGGCAAAATGTAGTCCTTAATTTTATACTTGGGAAGCCACACAAGTATTGGGAACAGATTAAAGAGGATGAGTTTGAATCTGGAAGCTGAACATCTAGAGGAGATTAAACAAAAAAAAAAAAAAAAGCAAGTCAGTAAAGAAGGAAGGAGGCAAGTGAGCTGGGAAGTGAGCAAGCAAGTGCACAAGGAAGGATCTTCCTAGGAATGTCTCAACCTTTCTCCCACACCAAATCCTGAGCCCAGTGTTTGATGCACAGCCCTTCCCTGCGAGTACAAGGCTCTTGCAGTTAACTAGCTGGACGTGCCGTGGAGGATTGTTGTGGGGATGTTCCTTACTCGGTGGGAGGTCTCCAATGCTGCCACAGCTGGAAGGAGAACCTGCACAGAGTGAAGGATTGAGCTCCCCAATACCTTGATACCCTTCAGACAGGGGATAGGAGAGCTCTAGGGAGGAAACACAGCTCAGGGATTCACGGGGCAGTTGCACAGAGCCAAAGATGAACTTTTTCAGGTGCTTGGTCAACAAAACCCCAAGAGTGTCCTAAAGAAGATTGCTTCTGGGTTGAAACTTGCAATATCTCACATCTCTGCCTGCGAACGTGTTCTTTCTCTCCTGCCTTCCTTTTTCCAAGGAATGGAACTAGATTTCCAAGACAGCGATCAGCAGGATTATTAATCTTTATTTGCACAGTGATTAATATTTTTTTTAGGGAAAGCCAGTGCTATTTTTAATCAGCAAGCTGATAAACAGAAATCCCAGCTGGAAAGCTTAAAGAAGTAATCCACACACCCATTACCTACATCATCAATTCACTATTAATAAAACCTTGGAAAACAGAACCCCAAATCCCAAATGTACTCAGTGGAAACCACCACTTATTTGCCTTACAGCCTAACAGCCGAGGCAGTGAAAAGAGTAACCAGTTTCACTCGCTTCAATATAATTTGCATTTCTCCTGTGCCCTTCATCCATCAAAGCCCTGAAGATCATGGAGAAGGTTTCCCAGGATAAAAATGGGAACTATATCCCCAGGTCTGAATTCTATCCTAGTTCCAGACCAAATCTAGTTTACATTTGCCCCAGCTATAGAATTCTATGTTACCTGAAAAGGTTTTTCAATTTTTCCCCAACGGGGTAAGTTCTGCTTTTCTTCTCAAACTCTTCATCGAAGAGGCTGACCGAATATGCAGGACGTTCGATGACATAGCGAGGCCTGGCGTGGTTCATCTCTGGATCATTTAATTTTTTCCCAGAAAAAAAGAAAAAGCAAAGCCAAGAATGTGACTGGAGCTGGCCCCACCTGCAGTATAACAGACCGGACACCTCCAGCGTCTGGGAGCCCTCCCCGAACATCTCCACCCTAAATAGTTTCCCCGTGGCGCAGAGGCAGGTCCTGGGAGTGGCTTCTCCCAGCACCGGGGGCTGCTGCTCCCCAGCACAGGGAGTTTTACCAGCTATTTTGAGGTGATGCTAATGAGCGATGCCGCATGAAGGGGACCGGAGCGCGTCCTGGATTGTCTGGCAGATGAGCATGGGTGTTAATCTGCCAGTGACTGCCTTTTTGCCTCAGGCAAGTCACTTGACCTTTCTCATGCCTCAGTTTCACCATCTGCCGGTGGGGCTGGTGAGACTTTGCAACGCTAGGCAGCTCTGGCGCAGTTTGCAATGGTAGATACTGGCGGCAGGATTAAAGGCGGTTTCCATCCGAGGTGTTCCTGCTGCACTGCAGAGTGGTCTGGTTTGCTTTCAGCAGCTTTCCTGTTTCTAGAGGCTGTGGAAGAGTCCTTGGCTTATTCTAGGAAGTGATGCTCAGGAAGATAACTGTCGCTAATTCATTTCAGTGATGAAGATGCTGAAACATCCGGAGGGACTAGTCCTACCCAGTATCTGGGTCCCACCAAAGAAAGATGATGAACTTCAGAGAACCCTTGTTTTACTATGACCAGCGATGCGTGGGAAGGGGGGAGAATCGTTACGAACTGAAGAGGCTGGGAGTGGAGGGAGGAAGTGGTCAGATATAAAACAAGGATCTTGGTAATTATTTGTGGTATGGCGTGTATCTAAATGGGTCATTGCCCAACAGAGGAGTAGAAGAGGGGGTGGAAAAAGGTGGTGATTCAGGCAGGAGAATGTATCAAGAAACAAGCTCCAGGTTGCTGAGAGTTACGGAGTGATTTACATGTACCAGATCCTCCTCTCTCCTCTTTCGGCTAAAGTCAGCACACACCTTGACACCGAGTTCCGCGGAACCAGGATGGGCCAAATGTCTATCCCTAGGGACTAATGTCGGTCCTCACTGATAAGCAGTGACCTTGGAGTCGGGGCTGGAAGACATGAGTAATAGGTAGCAGTGTGGCCCAGCCGTCCAGGGCAGGAAGGAAAGCATGATGCAGGCAGCCGAAACTTTTGGGAGAATTTAGGTCAACGGAATCATTATGCAAATAGGAGCTAATGGGTTTAGAAAGGGAGGTCATCAACCCCACTCTTGCAATGGATGCTTTAGTGATCACAGGGGCAATCAAGGGCAGTTTACTGCAAAACAGCTCCAGCAATGGGGTGTTTCTGCTTCCAGGCTCCGATCTGCACCCGCGCGGACTCGGGAGGGTCCCCAGCCTATGTCTTTGGGGGGCCAGCTAGGTGCCAACCAACTGAAAGAGGAGACATGCCCCTTCCAGTGCTTAATCCCGTGCCCTCTGCAGGCATGCACACACTGGCGTCCCTGCTGCTCCTTTTCAGCTAGAGATACCCTTCCAAGAGCAATTATAAGCGTTACCTTTTGGACGGTTGGTGCAGGCCGAGACAGCAAGCAGTGTCCTAGGCTCTTTCCCAGTCCCTCCGCTCCTGCCAGAAGCCCATCTGATAAACAGTCATTCCCTGGTTTTCCCACGTCAGCCTGCACAAGTCTTGTCCCTGCCTTATAGCCTTGCTCTAGATCCCATTGCTGAGCAGGTTCCCAGCATGCCCAGCCTTTCTCCAAGTCCCAGCCCCACAGCTCCACTCTAGATTTCCAGTTCTCCCTCGTGAATATTTTGTAGCCCAGATCCAGGCTTGGCAACATGCTTCCAAGGGTTGATAAACCCAGCTGAGTTTCTGGTGCAAGAAGTCTCTCTCAGCTTAATTTCTGAGCTCCATCACTCGCTGAGCAGCACGCCTGCCATCAGACAGGCTGAGTCGGCCAATGATATCACAGCTCTTTAATGAACTTCCCCTGCTGAGCGAAAGTGCTGGCAATCAGGAAAAATAATAAACAAGGCAAGTATAGAGGGAAAAATATCCCCCATGATTAAATTCCATCTTAAGCAAACAGGCTAATGATGTCAGCGTCTCGGACAGAGTCAAGTTCTTGACTTGGCTTATCACTGGCCTTGCCCTAGATCAAACAGCAGGTTAAACCTTTGAGATTTTGGAATTAAAGAGAACGAGCTGTGTGACTGCTCCTCGAGCAAAAGGCAAAACCAGCTGTCGTGGTGTTGATGGGATAAGACCACGGCAAGCTGCAGTGCTGGTTTAAATCCTGCAGCTGGGGCAGGACACTGAAGCAATGCAAAGTGTGTGGAGAGAAAAGCAGAATGCCAGTAAGCTGCTGCCTTGCAGGGACCAGGTTTTTCAAGAGCTCTGTTCCAGTATGGTCATGGAAATAAAGGATGAGGTCTGGGGGAAGAACTCCCGAGTGCGGAGCCCCCGTTACAAGCTTTTCAGGAAGCCCATTCCTCCAATGGGTTGGCGAGAGTGGATGAGGATGAGAAGTGTGACGTTTGGCCTCACTGGTAAGTCCACTGAGCCTGGAGTTTTGGAGTTGTGACACACTGAGTACATAACTGAGATGTGATACTCGGCGTACGCAACAAATGAAGGTGGAACTGCTTCACTCCAAGGATATGATATGGGTGAAAGATATTGTCCCAGTAAGTCGTCACCTAAGAGTCCCATCAGTTCCTGCCTGGCTGATCCCTGCCCTGCCATGCAAACCAACCTGTGCATGCCAAGCACGGACCTTTTTTCCCAGTGTTCATCTTGCAAATGCATTTACTAAGCTCTTATCTTCTGTCCCTGTGCTGGTGATAGCTGTGCTTGGGAAGAGGAAAGTCACATTGAGGTTTCTGGTTAGTGTTGATAGGAGCCATTGGCATAAAGCCACTTTCCTTTGCTGGCGTAGGCATAGGAAAAGGACTCCAGTCCGGGGAGCGTGAGTCAAAATTTAGTGGGAAAGCAAACTGATCACTGCCTTATGCATGATATAGGGCCGAGATTGATCCCAGTGCAAGAGCTGGACATTCTGGGAGTGCCTCTGCTGCATTTTAAGGGGAAAAAAAAAGTTCCCTCCTTTGTCTCCCCCCTCTTCACCCTCCTTGCTGATGGCTTCTCAGCTGATGGAGTCCAGAGGTCTGATCACAACATCCAGGGTGAATCTTCATTAAAAACACCTCTCTCCCGGCTCTGTTGCCCAAGAAAGGGTTATAAAGAGCAGCTCTCCCCTTCCCCAGGAGATGAGGTCTGCCTGGAGAAGGCAAGCACAGGTGCAAGGGTTTGGTTGCGACACCAGGGCAAGGTCTTGACTCCTGTTCCCCTGAATCGGCGCCTTCAGCACTGTGTCCGCCGCGACTCCCAGCCTCCCGCTCGCCGCTCCGGCTGCAGGTGCCGTGGAAGCCCTGGGGCAACACGCTGAAAGGGCCGGAGTCTCGCAAGGTCAGGCGAGGAAGCCGTCACCTCCTCCCCTAAAACCTCTGCTCCGCTTCCTCGCCTGGGCACGGCGTGGGGGAGGACAGGGCGGCTGCAGCGCCGGGCTCTGCGGTGCCAGATGCTGCAGCGCCGGGTGCTCCACCAGGCTGAACTCTGCCTCACCCTCCTGCCGCGCACCCGCGTCCTTCTCCCTTTCGCGCCTCTGGTGTCGAGCTGGGCTCACAAAGCACATGGGCAGGAGGAAAAGGAGGTTTCTGCTGTCAGTCAGTTCAGGTATTTCAAAAGGATGTCGTATAATTCCCCTCCGCTATCGGGCGCCGATCAGCCCAGCGGATCCGCCCCCGCACTCCCGGGTTGTTCACTCTCTCTCTGACCTCCTGGCATCTGAGTCTGGCTGATGGGCCACGCCGGGAGCTCCTCACCAAGGGACCCCCAGTACGTTCATTCAGGTTGGCATCTTCAGCTGGGCCGTTTCACTGGGCACACCTTTTTGCTCGCAGTTAAAACTGCTTTGATCCGATTTAGTTTTGTTTTATCTTTGGCTCTGAATTGCCATGGGGTTCATCTACAAACGAACTGATTCAGGAAGAACTTGGGGTAGTAAAGCCAGATTTATAGACTCACGTTTCTGGCACAAGTATATTGGTAAAAACACCTTTCCTAGTAATACAGATAATCTGGGGAAGGGGAAGAGGCAGAGGCAGGGAAGTGGTGGTTGTGTTTCAGGGGTTGAGCACGCATGATGCCATGCGCTGAATATACACAACTTTTGGCCGTGGAGTTTAACTTTTTCTTAACCTCTGCCCTTTGAAAATTGAGGCTGACGCTAGAAGAGGATGTAGATCGGTTATGAAAAATATTCTGTCCCAAAAATGGCTTTTAGCCTCAGAAAAGGCAGAAAGCCAGAGTCCATAAAGTTCGGTCAAAACTTAGCTGCTTCAATCCATTTTCCATGAGCAGCACGCAGGAACCATCATAACGACTGGTGGAATAAAAGCCAGAGAGAGAGGGAGAGCGCAAAGGAGGGCGAGAGGTGCTGGGAGGTGCTAAGTGGCCCTGCCTGTCCGTGGGGAGGCACAGAGGGAGCCGTATGCCACAGGGGCAGGGAGAAGACATCTCTGCTTCCCTCCGGCTCCCACCTTCCCATCTCATTGCACCGTGCTGCAGCCTCGGCTTTAACGTTCCCCTCGGGAGCAGCTGTCCCGTTCCTCCACTCCTGCATTTTTGCCACAGAGCAGCCAAGCATTAAATCAATGTTTTCTTTCTGTTTAGATTAAATATTTGGAGTGCTAAATAGGTGATTTCCATAAGGCAGATGGCCCTTTTCTTGTTTCAAGCGACCCAGCCCAGCGCAGGCACCGGGCAGGAGCACTGCACTGTACTCTTGTTCTGCCGTCGCTGGGCCAGTGCCAATGTTTGATGTACCACTTCACATGAGTTTCTAACCAAACTAGCTCTGCACTTGGTAACCAGAATAATAAGATCTGCAGACATCTGCCAGCTACTGAAAGTGAAGCCAAAGTGTTTGGCTCAGAGGGTGTTTATTAAGTAAAATGCTTATATTCAGCAGCTCGGCTTCGGCTCTTTTTAATGCTGTTGTAAATGCAGCAAATGCCATGGGCACGGGGATCTGCTCTGCGCTGACATCGGGGTAAATGAGCCCAGATTTGGCCCTCTCTTGCTGTGATTTGTTTGATTAACCCACTTGTTCTCAACCCCACCCTGACTCTCCATTACTTTTGCAGGTGCATCCAGCGCCGTGCCTCGCCGAGGGAGCGCTGGGCTGGGGTGAGGCAGCGGGTGCGTGGCCTGGGGTCCTGCGGTCCGGGATGCAGATATGGCCCTATCATAGTCCTCCAAAAGCCACCAGCTTCCCTGCCCTGCAGTCCCCCAGAGCTGTCACCTTGCTGAGTGTGGCACAGCCGTGCTGGGGTCAGGCTGGCAGCTCCTCGGCAGGCAGAGAGCGGTGCCTGATCTTAACGGCACCTGAGTCTGCCCCCGGGAAAGTGACGTGTCCATCCTCCCCATCCCCTTGCTGCTCCCTCGGCATACAGAGCCATTGGGATGGGGAGGAGGGAGGGTTGGAAAGCACACTTAAAAGAAGTGAAACTTTGGCATCCCTCTCTGCCGGGAGTCCCTGCTCTCCCCATGCATCTGACACAGACCTTGCCCTCCGCCTTTGAAGAGCAGGTGGGCAATGCAAATCCCAAGGAATTAAAAAGTTTGCAGACCGCAGCATTCTTGCACTGCCTGGGAACGCTTAGCCTGGATGCCTGCTGAGAGCTCGCTCCTGCCCGTGCTCCCCACCCTTGCGGATTCGCTCTTGGAGAAGGAAAAACACCTTTGGGGTCACCCAGTCCGTCCTCCCCCAGAGACAGAGGATGGTACAGCATTTCTCTATTGGAGATCTCTGACCTGGGGCAGAAATACTGTGCAGCCAGCTACAAATGTCACTCCAATGACTTATCTTCAATGGAAAGAGGGACAGGTCCCCAGCTTTTCAGCTTGCTTACCAATAAGGTGTGGACAAATTTTATCAGGGCAGAGCAGAAAGCATCCTAGCTGCATGAACAGCAGTTTACCGCAACGGAGGAGGCTTATGGGGATATTTTCTCTTGCCTATATATGAGGGAGCCTGCCCAAACTGGACCTAAACGTCCAATGAAATGGCACTGGGAGGAGCTGGAGACCCTGCACCCAGTCTGACAGGTCTCAGACTGGGACCACTTCTCATTCTCAGCTTTAAAATTCTCTCTTAATCTGATTGCGTGCCCACAGCCATGCATCCATGCACCAGGATCTCCTCTTCAGCAAAGACCTCTTGCCTAAGTTAGATTCCTGTGCAAGACCAATGCTCCTCAACCGTTGCCTACAGGCACTGGGCTCCACGTCCTTTGTTGCTATGCCTGTATGTGCAAAGTCAAATTTGGGCTGCAACATCCTCAGGGCAGGGACCACTTCACGTAGTCCCATACACAGAAAGTTCTGATAGTGCAAGTATCCAGAAACAGAGGGTCTCTCATCAGCTCTGCCCCTCCTATATCAGGCAAATCCCCCCCCCAGATCTCAGCAGGAGCCAGCTAGGATAAGATGGCAGGATTTATTCTAGTAATAATTATTTCACATATTTGGCTCTTCCAGCCTCTCTTCATAAATCAGGCTCTTGGATCATTGGTGTTGCTAATTCCTGAGTAAATCTGCTGCTGTAAATCCCCTTTGCAAAAGCAGGGAGAAAAAGAGAAGGGAGGGAAAAAAAAAAAAAAAAAAAAGAAGTACCAGTTCTCCAAATACTGAAACTCACACCCAGTGGCAGTGCAACCAGAGTGTAAATCCCCCACGCCCACCCAGACAAAGAGCACGATTGTTGGAGCTGGGTTACCTGCGCCTCGCCGGGCGGAGAAAGGGCCGATTCTGCGAGGGGAGCCGCAGATGTGGCAAGAAAGCCCAGGCAGAGAGGTGCTCCCAAGGAGGTGTGCAGAGGTCTGTGCTCAAATAAGCCAGTGAGTCATTTATAAATCACCTCAGTCAAGGGGACCGAGGGCTGTGCTCGGCGCCTGATTGGCTTGGAGGAGGTAATTGCAAGCAAGTACACCCAGGCTAAACCCAGGAGATAGCCAGGGGAGATAAGGAGAGATCTGAAGAGGGACAAGGGCTTTTTTGGATGTCCCCCCTCACCCCACCCCTTCCCGCTCAGGCCTGGGCCGTTTGATCACCTTTGCAGGTCCCTCCGTGCTCTCGGTGACAATAGCTCATATTCACCGTCACCCCGGGCCCCCTCCCTTGCCTGCTTTGGACTCGGGGCGGGAGAAGATGCTTTTGTTGGCCCGGGCGAGCTTCCCGGGGCGGTGGGTAGCGTCTCCCCGGCCTTTGTGCTCCGGCCGACTCTCCGCCTCCGGAAGGGACAATGGTGCGCTTTGTGCCAGCGCCGGACCCCGCCACGCGGGCTTTGAAGGTGGGATTGGCAGGGGAAAGCAGTTTCTTTCTTATTTCCAGGTTCAAAGGGATAAGAGGAGCAGGAAAGAGAGGCGAAGCCCCTGCTGCCTGCCCAGGAGAGAGGGCACGGTCTCCGTCTCCTTGCGTGGGGAAGAGGTTGAAGCTCTTAGTGGCACGGGGATGTGCCGGTGCGGATCAGGCTGGGATATCTGTCATCAGCCTTGCAGGCACGGTCCCCAGGCGGGAGCCACACCTGTGCCACGTGCTCGGCTGGAGGAGAGTTTGACAAGTTCTTCGGATGCCCCTGGCAGTGGACAGGAATTGGAGCGGGGAGGTGCTGGGGTGGGCTGTCTGGGAGCTGCAGGCTTGGGAGTCACTCCGAGAGGTGCCGGTTGGCCTCCTAGACTGGGAATTCACCGATGTGTCAGGAAATGCAACGTTCTGAGCTGAAAAAGGCACTGGTGTGACATGCGTGTTGGCAGGGATGAGCCAGCTCAAACTAGAGGAAAGGGCTTGTCCCCTCCTGCCACCGCGTCCGCGACCCACACTGGCGCCACGGTGCTGAGCTGTGTCCAGGCTCATGGTCTCCTCTCCTCCCAGAGGGATTCAAGAGTGCTGGAGCTGGGTACCAGCCTGGATGTCAGAGATGATGAGATGGATGGGGACATCAGCAGGGGACATCACCGAAGGAACAGGTCACTAGAAGGAAGCTGTGGCACATATTTGCTGTGGAAGGAATTAATCTTTCACGTTCCGATCATCCCCAAGGACAGTTCGGCACAAGCTGTCTGTTCATAGGGGATGGCTCTGCTGCCTGCCCTGCTCTGGGCTCAATCCGAAAGTGCGGTCACAGGGCAGGTGGGATGTGCTGGCCCCTCTGAGCATTTTTTGGCTTGTGTGTGGGGAAAATGATGGGGAAAGGGAGAGGGGAGAGAGAAGGCAGGGCACCGAGGGAGTGGGGAGAAGGAGGGGGGCTTGGCTGGGGTGGGAGGAAGGGAGAAGGCAATGATGAGGCCTTTGCTTGCTCCCAGAGGCTGTCAGAGTAAAAATCTCTGGTACCTGCACAAGGCATCAGCCAAGAAACCTCATCTTATGGGAATCAATCATCGTGTCCAGAGCATGCCCCAGGAACACCCTGCCAGGGGGTGCCAGAAGAAAGGGGGCTGATTCATTGCCCTCTGACAGACAGAGGTAATGATTGCCAAGCAGTTATCTTGTAAATATCATTAATAACCCGTATCAAGTGGTTTTTTTAAAGGGCAGCCTGATACGCACAGAGCCCTTTGAAACGGAAGCACATGACATGGCAGGAGGACCAGCCTACACATGCACGCAGGGGTCCCTGCTGTGGGACAAATCCAGGGATCCTGGAGCACCAGCACCCAAAGGTCCCAGCCACGGGGGTCCTGCTCACAAGGCACCACAGAAGAAAACAGCATCTCTGCTGCAGAGGCGATGCCGGCATTGCTAAACTGCCTGGACGATCAACTAATGCTAAAAGGGACTTTTTTTGCTGTCATTGAACTGGCATTTTTCCTAGCAGAGCTCCACCAATGAAAGATATTTTTCCCCTCGCTTTCCTAAACAAACATTCCAGTGTGGGCACAGCTGTGGAGCTGGAGAAGTGGCCATGGGCATGGGGGGGCAAACGACCTGTTTGGGATCAGTATCTGAGCTTGGAACAGGACCATAGAGCCCTGAATTTAAGCTTCCACTGCAATCACAGCCGTCTGCCTTTGGAAAAGAGAAGCTGACGAGCAGAGGGGCTGTGCAGCAGTCTGCACATCCAGAGGGGACAGGTCTCACCTCAGGGACCAGCCCAGCTCTGAGCTTTGGGAGCAACGTCAACTTAATTTCAATCGAGCTGGTGTGAAAAGTACAATCCCAGAGCTGACTCGCTGCATGAGTGAAACAGGAGCAGCCAGGCGAGGAGGCTGCTGGTGCTCCTCGTCCTCCGAGCTGTCTGCTCTTTGCATCAGGCCCCGGACAGGCACGTTGTGTAGGACCCGGCAAGCTCAGCAGCGGGGATGCCAGGTCCAAGGGAAGGTCACTGATCCCTGGCAGACAGACAGTAAAACGCAGTTACACGGGGCTGCAAAACCAAACCAGCCAAAGGGACCCCGTGGTGCAGTTCCTTGGGGCTTGGGCCGGGACATTGGCAGGACAGAAGTACGACTGGTTGGGTTTCTTGCCCACCCAGCATTGGCAAAACCCGAGGAAGTTCTCAATCCCCTACAAGATAATTTGCCCGCAGGGATTGACTTACATGAGACCTTCAGGTTTGCTCTGTCCCCTTCAAACCCAGGGGTCCCTCCCGCACAGACAGACTCACCACCCGTTGCCGCTGTGTGGGGACCTGCGAGCTCGCGGGGAGGGCTGGCAGGTCCCCATTGCTATTCCAAAGTCCCGGTGGGTGTGATCAGGGAACTGCAAGTTCTTGCCCTATGGAGAAACCACCCCTGTACAGCCACCGATGGTCCTTTGGCATTTCTTGCAACGGGAGGTGCAGTCCTGGTCAAATTCCAGTTTCCGTAACTATAAACCTAACTCTTGATTCTGCCCCTTTCTGCTTCGGCCAAACTCACCGCACGTGGCCCAAGCCACTCTGCTTGGGATGTGGCCACCAACAGACCAACCAGGACATTGTGCTGGGCATGGATGAGTGTCTGGGGAGCATCGGGGCTGCCCAGAAAGCCGGGGAGCACTGGGAGATGGAAAGACACCACAGGGACTTCCCTGAGTCAAACATGGAGCCCTGGGTGCACGGACTGCTGAGCTGTTTATCTTCTGGTCCGATAACAGCATACCGAGTGCTGGAATGTGTGGATTTATTTGCAGATGATTAATATTAGCAGATATATTGCACTTAATGAGGGTAATAATTCAGTACTGCTGGAAATGCTGAGAAAACTTTCTTGGAGCCCTCAGGTTAGAGGCAGTGGGGAAAGGCAGCGCGTCCCCCGGGGCAGAGGGGGATGGTTCCTGGGAGCTCTGCCGGTGGTGGGACCTGCAGGCAGCCTCCCCCCCTCCCTCCCTGGGACCTGTGGCCAGAGCTGCTCCTTGCTTTCAGACAGTTTTGCCAAGGAAGCAGGGCTTGTGCGGCCGCAGGGGTGGGTAAGAGCCAGGGTCTGGGATGGAGGTGCTGTAGGTGGAGCGGGACAGCCTTTGTGGAGAGAAACTGGTGCTTCCAGGTGGATCTGGGAGGTCCTGAAGGGCTGTTGCTCCACATGGATGCTGTGTCGCTCAGGCTGCGATGCCTGCACAGGGGACATCTGAAGTTAGGTGGAGTGTCCTGCTTCCCTGTCTGTCTGTCTGTCCCTTCAGGAGCTTTTGAAATCAGTAGCGTGCCTCAGCCAGGTGGGAAAGCAGAGATTTGGGGCTGCCGAACTCCCACAGGAATGGGGAATGAGGTGGCCATTCCTGGAGCAGGGCGTTGGACGTGCCCAGCGCTGTAGGATGCTCTGCTCTGCCGGCCGCGAGCAGAGGGTGGGCAGGGCTCGGTACCCACCGAGCAGCCGCAGCGCTGTGAGCAGTGTCATCCGTGGGGGCTGCGTGTCACTCGTGGGGGCTGCGTGTCACCCCACAGAGCCTGGCTGGAGCGGTGAGATTCCCAGGGCTGGTTATCACCATTTCCTTCTCACCCAGGAATGCAGCTCCTGGGCCTGGGCTGGACGCCACGCTCTCACTGGCAGACGTGGCCGAGCCGCCGGCTCCATGGTGCCAGGCGAGGGAGACACTCACTTGAAAGGGAACCGCCAACTTTTAATGCTTCCCAGGCTTCCTCCATCACTGCAGGGACACGTGGTTGGTCTCACCAGCTGGCACAGGGGTCAACGGCTTTAAGTCAACGGCTTTAACCGTGGAGGAATGAGGAACACAATGTCCTAGAGAGAGACAGTGGGATTATTTACAGCACCAAAATAAAGGGCGGAATGCAGAAAGGCGTCGGGAGGTTCAAAGCTGCCCCATGGCTTAGCACCACATGGACGTTTCATGCAATTTATTTCATGGTGTGAACTTAGAGCTGGGGAGAGGCCCTACAGCTTTCTGGTTATCTACCAGAGGGAGCTGCCATGTCTTCTCTGCTCATGGCCTTTACAACCTGCCTTAGCCCTGCTGGAACCTCTCCAAAGGCAGGGGAAGGGGTAGCCTCCTGATGAGACCATGTTCCCTGCACGTGACTATCAAATAAGCCCTACCACATCAGTGCTGGCCTTTGTCTTCAGAGAGAGACCTCCTCACGGGAGACCCCACAACAGCAGGGTTTGCACCAGTGCACTGTGCAAGTGCGTCCCCAAATTGAAGGCTTTACAGCGTAAGACATCCTAGCTCGGGGAGCAGAGCATGTTCTGTTGGTTAGAGGCAACCTCACCCACTCTGATCTCCCTCTGGAGCACAACAAGGGCCTCCAGAGCAAGCATCACCCCCAGAAGACCCTGCCCAGCACAGGGGCAGCCCCGGGAGAGCATCATGGAGCAGACGTTGGGCTGTGCGTGGCAGACACCGGGCCGCTTGTCCTCTGCAAAGTGCTGAGGCTGGACGGCGCTCTCCTGACAGCCCTCTTCCCAGCTCTGCCTCCGGTGACCTTGAGCAAGGGCTGTTATCTTATTTGTAAAATAGGTGCAAGATAGCTGCCTTCTCCAGGGGAACACGCAAGTGCTCAGCAAGGTCTGCCCAAGGCCCAGAAACGCGAACGGTGCTCAGCAGCGGGGCGAGCTGCTCCCAGGGGCTGGGTGGGGAGCAGCCCCAGCCCACACCTTCAGTCAAAAATGCACGGCGTTGCAGCAGCTCCGTGGTGGTGGGGGCCTCCCCGGCGGCAGGATCGCCCCCAGCCCGCAGGCTGCCGTGCGGTGGATCCCGCTCGCCTGGAATCCGGGCTCGGGGCTGGCCCCGGGCTCTGCCTCCCCCCACCCCTCCTTGCTTTCCCCCCCTCGAGGCTTTCTGTCCACTCTGTGAATTAGGAGAGTCAACCGAAATGAGGATTTTTTTGCTTAAACAATTGAATTCCAGTAAAGGGAGGTTTTCCATTTAAAAAAAAAAAAAAAAAGAAAAGAAGAGGAATCTTTCCCCAAAAAAATGTGGGAAGGTGTGTGGAGGAGTTTGAGAGAAGCTCAGCAAAATGCAGCTTCTCCCTCCTTTACGTTTGTGCAAGGGGGTGCCCAGCTGGGGAAGCCGCCGGAGCAGGGTGGGGGTGGGGGTGAAAAGCGAACGTGGTCCCTGCCGAGCAGGAGCCATCACGTTGGTACGTCGGTCGCTGCCTCCTGCGTGGCCTTGGGCAACTCATTAAGGCCAAAATGCTCAAACCTCAGTGATGGGAGATAAGCCTCGAAATAAACCATCTCATTGTTCAGGGCTCTGAGGTCAATATCTTCAGAAGTACTCGGGTTTAAAGCGAGGATGGCCGTGATGGAGGTCCTGTCGCCCCTGGTTAGAGAGATCAGGATCCAGCTTTTAGATGAAAGAGCCTGCGGCCCTGCTTTGCCTTCTTCAGGAGTATTAGGCAGGGTGTTGCCGTGCTGCACCGATGGCCGGGCGCCGGTGGCACGAGGCCAGGAGCCAGCTCAGGCTGCCAGTCTGCCTCGAAAGAATTGGCGAGCATTTAGAGCTAAATAAATCATTTCAGGCCAGGGGGATGCCATGCCTGGGTGAAATCTGGTGGGAGTGTGGTTCTCTGCCCTGAGCCTCGCCCAGGCCTTGGAGGGAGGCTGCAGCCCTGGTCCCTGTGTGCCCTGGCTCCTGGTCTGGTCTGGCCGTGTCCCCAGGGATGCTGGTGGCCTCACGCAGGCTGTGTTTTGCAGGACCCAAGGGTGCTCAGCCAGGGCAGCGGGAGGAGGCAGGTCTGCCCTCTCCACTCGGTCGGTGCAAGTGGGTTAACCCAAAAGGCTGCAAGTCACCACCGCTCACGTCTGTCCACGCTCTCGTTCATGCAGGACGGAGTCTGGCCCGTCTTGAGCCAAAAGCAAGGGACTTTGGGGGCAGTCCCACCCCAGTGAAACCAGTCCGTCCCGGATTTCTCTGAGCTGCTTTTGCTGCTGTTACTCCTACCCGCGGGTCTGGCCCACGCACGGGCCCCTCTCCACGGCACTCGTCATTTCTGGAGGGCTTTGCACAATGCGCGTCGACTGCGACGAGGGGTGGAAAACCCAACAAGCGGGACACTGCCCTAGCTAGTGCCCCACGGGACCACCCGTGCCAGGCTGGCTGGAGCGAGCTGCCCGCCCCAGCAGATGGCTGGCAGCAACCTGCACTTCACTGCTGTCCCGTGCGCGACGGGAAGGACGCCTGAGGCTCAGGCTCGCTGCTGACTTCAGCATGTACCTCAGCTGACTGGGGGACTGGCCGCAGCCCCTAATCCTCTCTATGTGCCGGCTTGCAGACCTGCGGAGCACCCCGGCCCCGCCACCCACAGCCCCTGGGGCTGGGCAGAGCCCCGCAGCCCTGCGTGACCCTGCGTGTGGATGCTCGCCGCAGCTGGGACGCGGTAACCAAAGCTCCCGTGTGATGGGTTTGAAGGAGAAGCATCAATATTTGCCGTCAATAGGTGGACAATGAAGCAGAGGGCGAGGGGACGGCGTTCGCTCCCACCTGACGGGGCTTCAAGCAGGGTCTAATTGCACGTCCCTGGCAGTTGCAGGGGACACAAATCCATTAGTGTCGCCTGCAATGGGCTCACTGCGGGTAGGCTGAGGTGGAATAATGGGGCAGTGGTTGAGGAAACAAAGAATAGTCGTTCAAATAATGAATAGCATCAGCAGTGCTCACGTGAAGAGGCGCCAGTGCACTGCGGGATGCTCCCGTGCTGCTCCGTGCCCGGCCACGCCACGATGCCAAACCCTTCGGTAACGAGCGAGTGGTGCCCGGCACGGGGCTGGTGCTGCCGCACGCGAGAGGGACCAGGCGCGTCCAAGCACGGCGCACGCAGCCTGCAGAAGTCGAGCTGATGCCCTCCAGACGCAGTTGCACGCCTGCTGCCCCGCGGCACTAGAGGGCAGAGGTAAGGCTTTGCTTGATGCCATGATTTCAGGGCTGAAGCTCTTGAGAGGTTACCTGTAACTCTGAGCCGCTGGGGTTTGCCACGTTTGCTTTTAAGACTGACACCTTGAAGCGGCTGAAACGGCCGCGTTACTCTCGATCCCAGCTCCAGGTTAACGAGGTTTCTCCTTCGGAACAGGAAAACTTGTTTGGTTTGTTTTGTTTTTTTTTTAATATCTGCTTTGCAGATTTTAAGCTGCTTTATTTTAACTACCACAAATTGAGTAAGAGAATTAAATTCCACCCAGCAGCAGGTGCTGTGGGCCGGGGCGGACGGACACTGCTGCCTGTCCCCGGACTGCTGGGACGTGTCTGCAGGCAGGGAGCTGCAGAGGAGCTGCAGCCTGTCCGCCCCACAGAGGCAGTTTGCAATGCAAATCCACGGGCTCTAACCAGACTCCCACACCTGGAACCAGTCAGAACTCCACCAGTCTGGTTACACGAGATAAAATGAAGCGCACGCTGCATTTTTAGAGCACATGGGATGGCGGAGAGTGGAAGAGCTGTTAGGAGTGATTAAACCTCAGAAGCGCTGAAGCAGACTGCAGCTGGGAGTCGAGGATTTAGGGTGTCAAGGGCTAATTCTGCAAATACCAAGGGCAGCTCTTCTGTACATGCCGACAGGGCAGGGATGGTTTCCATTCGGTGACCAGCATCCTCGGGCTGGGGTTTTACTGGTTGTTGTGCACAGGGTCGATCAGTGGATGAAACCTGTGAAGGCAGAGGTGCAGCCTGGCTGTGCTGGCCAAGCTGAGCGAAGCGCAGAGCCCAGCATCACGGCTGGAAAGTATCTCTGACTCCTTAAATACGTCAGTGTGGGGTGGGACAGCGGGAGGGCAAGAGCTCAGGTTGATTTGGTTGCTTGGCTATCGCCATGGGCCAGGCCCTTCGCCGGGGTGAGCTGGTACCGCAGGCTGCGCAGGAACTCACTGAGTCACACAAGGCAAATATTTTTCCCTTTGATTTTCACCCTGAGAAAATCTCGAGCTGACCTTGTTAATCCCACGTGTTACAAACCTCCCCCTGTCCTTTATCAAGTTTCGGCCATGGGATAGTGTTACCAGCTTAGCACCTCTGGCCGCTCCTGCCAGCATCCTGCCTGGCGCGCTGCCACCCTGCTCAGTCTCCTGGTCTTCCCGGGGGGACGATTCCCAGGGCGATCCCGACTGTCCTGGGGCTGCTGGGCTGGCAGGACCACACTGGTGCTCCTACCCAGGAGGGATGGAAGGAGAAGAAATGGTGGATGGAGGGAGAAGACATGCTGGTGGGCTCCAGCGTGGTGCTGCCCCTCTGCAAGGTGCGTTAGCCGGGGTCTCCATAGGGCGGTGATGCCATTAGAGACCCTGCCAGCTCCCGAGGTTGCAATCTCTTACACAGTCTTAATTCCTATGTCTGGAATGACGCTCTGTGGCCACACAAGTGCTTGGGCCCTGCTGTTCTCCATCGCCCTCCGTTCGAGCCCAGCGTCTCAGAGCCTGAGCTGGAGTGAGCTGCGCCTGTGGCCGAAGGTGTGAGCCCGGCTCGACTGGGTGCTGCAACACGGTCCTGGCCGTGCCTCGCCGGGGAAGCCTGGTCTGCAGGCGGACCCTGAGCCAAGCCTGCAGCTCCTGCCCGGCTCCAGCACCCGTGGCAGCCCTGGGCACACACCAGCAGCTCCTCAGCCCCGGCCGAGGGAGCACCCGCGTTTGTTTGAGCTGCTCGGCTCGGGGTGACCAAATTGCTGCTTGCTGGAATAAAATGGATCGAGTTTGCATCTGCCTCCAGCACTGGGAGCTGCTGGAGAAAGGGTGTAATTAGAAACAACATCGCTATTGGCACGGACGGTGCTCAACACCCGCCGTCCAAACAGAGCTGGCTGAGCACAGTGGCTGGTGCTGAGCCCAGAGCTGTGCCGGGGTGGGGGCTGCGTGATGCTGGGCATGGCGGGGGGGCTCCGGGCAGGCTGCAGAGCCTGGCCAGGGGCTGGAGCTGGGGAGGTGCCGTTGTCCAGCTGCCTCGGGGACACAGGGGGAAAGGGTGTGTAGAGCTTGGGGAGGAAATAGTTAATGCCCCTCTCCTCCCAATATTGAGGGACAAATCCTCTCCCCGGCCTGGTGCCCAAATAAACAGGCCGAGTGTTGCGTAAGGAGGGTGGGAACATCTCTGCGTGCCTCTCTGGAGGCTGGCAGTCTGATTACGGCGTTATGGCCCCCCGTGCCCCCGCGCCGAGCCCTCGCTCAGGGTTTGCCCTGCCCGCACGCACCTGCCAGCCCCGTGCCCTGCCACCGCCACCGATGGGTGCTGTCCCCAGCTGGTGGCACAGCGTGATGGTCCTGGGTGGGGAACAGCCACGGCGGGGCTGCTGGCCATGGAAAGGGCTGGGCGATGCCAGGGCAGAGCCCCCACGGCCCCTGGGAAGCTCTGAGGGACCACTGCGGTCGGCACGGGTGGGTCTGAAGGAGAGTGGCGAGAGGGCAGGAGGTCCCATGGGGACCTACGGGGCAGGGTGCCAGGCTGGGGGACTCCCCTGGTCCATCCAGCCCTACGGCTCTGCAGCGAGCAGGGTGCTGCAGCCCCAGGGATGTGACTCCCAAGGCCATCAGGAAGGTGGCGTGGGGTGGCCATGGCCACCTCACCAGCCAGCCCCGGCCTGTGCCTCGACACAGCTTCTTGAAGGTGCTGGAGCGGGATGGATGGAAGAAGGGAAGCGGGTGCTGGGCTTGGCTCCCAGCGGGCTCCCTCTGCCGACAGCCACCCCGGCCAGCCCCCACGCCACCACTGCACACCATGATGCTCCAGACACCTCCTCTCTCCCCTCACCCATAGTTTGCGCTGGGAAAAAAAAATCCAGCCCCCAAAATGCATCCTCCTGCCCTGAGAAGCTGGCGCAGGCTCAGAGCTGCTGGCCTCGCCGGAGGAAAGTCTGGAGCACAGCCTACGGGACAGCGCGAGAGTGCGGAGCCACCACCCCATCCTCCCGCCGCCGGAGCATTTTGCAACAGACATGTATAAATATAAATAAAAATTAAATATTTAATTTCCTTTTTTTAAAAAATAAATCGCTGACAAAGTGCTTTACTGAGGATCCGTACCAGTGAGGCGGGAGGTGGAAGGTGTTTGGCAGAGGGTGTGTGCGAGAGCAGGGGAAACTGAGGCACGGAATGGTTACATCCACAGTGGCTGACCCTGGGAGGGGACCTGGCTGCTCTCAGACCTGTGCCGTGTCCACCAGCCCCACTTCTCCCCCCAGGACAGCCCGTATGCACTGTGAGCACTGTGAGCTCTGCGGGGCCACCAGTCCACATGCTGGGAAGGGTCATCCGTGTGGCCAAGGTCTCTGGGAAGGCCTCAGGAGCACTGCCCAGCTCCCTGGCACCGTCACCGCAGGGGCATCGCCCGCTCGGGTACCAGATGGCAGCGGATGGAGGGGGACCGGGCCACCATGACGCAGCGGTGATTTGGGAGGCTGCTGGTTTGGGAGAGCAGCTCCGGAGGGTTGGGAAGCAGCAAGCCCCGGGATGCGCAGCCAGCTGGCCCCGGCGCGTCGAGCGGCGGCTGTCCTGTGCCCTGCCTCGGCCAGCCTCTGCGGCTGGGCTGGGGCGGGCGGGGGGCACGGACCCCCCTGGGCAGGGCTCCAGCCTGGGGCATCGTGGGGTCCAGCACGCCTGGGCGGTGCTTGCGCAGGACAGCCGGGGTCAGCAGCATCTCTTCTTGGGCTTGTCGTTGGGAGTGAGTTTGATGGAGTCGGTTAAATAACTTTCAAAAATCCCTTTATACTGGAAAAAACGGAGAAGAGAATCGGTGAGTGATGTCGGCTCAGAGCCAGCCTGAGTGGACCGAAGGACTGGGAAGCACTGGTTCGGTCCTGATTCGTGATTAAAGACAAAATCCAGGGAAAAGCCACCCGGCCCCAGCTTGGTGAGGGGACACGAAGGTCCCAGTGGGATGGCCGCTAGAGGACAGTGCTGGCACACTGTGCGGTGCCGCACGCCCCGTTCCCATCACCGTGGGCAAAGAGAAATAGCAATCCTTGTTCTTTTCTAACTGGTTTAGGATCTATTTTAAGGAATCAAGCACTTGTGCATTTCTCTTTCCTGGGGCTCTCCTACCCGTGATGAATAGAAGCTATTCTGCATCAGAGGGTGGGCTGGGAGGCTCTGTCAGACCAGCTCCTGGGTCCAGCTCCCACCCGAATCCCCGCTGCCAGCCCAGGCTTGGTGCAGGAGCGATGCTCACCGTTGTTAACGCCTGCTTTGCGAGGGTCTCGAAAGCCTCTGCGACGTTGATGTTGTTCTTGGCGCTGACTTCAAAATACGGGATGTCTTTCTCCTTGCACCAGGCAGAGGCAATCTCCTTGGGTACCTGCGGGCAAGGAGGATGGAGGCACAACACAGCCCTGTGCAGGGCTGCCCGTAGCTGCAGGGGGGGTGGCGGAGGGGACCCTCCTTGCTCATTCAGGCATCGCTGGGAGAGGGCAGGATGCTGGGAGAGGGCAGGATGCTGGGAGAGGGCAGGATGCTGGGACAGGGCAGGATGCTGGCAGTGCAGGCAGCTGTCTGAGATGCTTAATTCCTGCTGCCGTCAGCGGGGACAATCTCCGCCACAAAGGGCAGCGAGGGAGCGCTGCTTATGCCCTCCGAGATGCCAAGGGGAGGCGGCAGCACCAGGTGCCCAGCAGCTCCTCGCCCGGGAGCCCTGGTTTTCCTGTGAGCATCAGAAGAAAGCTGGCTCTGCAGAAGGATCAGCGCTCATAAGCCGTTGGGGCACTAAGGCGTCCCAATCCATGCACCCTGCTCGCTCTCGCCTCCACCCTTACCTGGCGATCGCAGAGGTCTATTTTGTTCCCCAGCACGACCATGGGAAAATCTTGCTCCCTTGGAATGACCTTCTCCAGAAAGTCATCTCTCCAGTTGTCCAGGGACTCAAAGGACTCCCTGTCCGTCACGTCGAAGGCCAGCATGCAGCCGTCCGAGCCTTTGTAAAAGGTCGACACCATGGATCGGAATCGCTCCTGTCCCCCCGTGTCCCAGATCTAGGGCGGAGAAGGGCACGGGTACAGACACACAACACGAACTGCTCGGGTGTTTTGCAGCCCTGTGCTCCTTGAAGCTTGGGGGACCAGCTTCAGGGAGTGCTGAGCCCCCAAAACTCATGTGGGATGTCAGCATAGTTCATGGATGCTCAGGGCTGCTGAAAACCAGTCGCTGCAAATCCAGCCCCGTCACCTCATGATGCCAATAGGCATTTGGGGACAGCAGGACATGGTGGGACACACACGCACCCGCGGGGTTGGGGTGGGCACCCCGGGCTGTCCCAGCCCCACTCACCTGCAGTTTCAGGGGGGTGTTGTCCACCGCGAGGACTTTGGTGAGGATGCTGGCGCCCAGCGTGGTGCGGTAATCTTCGTAAAACGTCTTGTGCACGTACTGGTGCAGGAGGGAGGTTTTGCCCACGCTGGCGGGAGGGAAGGGTCGTGGGTGAGGTTTTGCTCTGCAAAGCCGGGCTCAAGGGGCCGGTCACAGCAAGGAAAGGGGCTGCACACCCGCGGGCTCCTGGGCCAGCGCACACGTGGTGCTTCCCTCCCATCACCAGCGCCGCTCCTTACCCCAGAGCTCCGATGATAATTATCTTCAGATCCACCTTCTTGCTGGCATCCATGGATGGGCCCTGTGGGACATGAGGGGGTCACCCAGCTGCAGGGATGGGGCCGGCTCCCGGTGAGCCCCATGGCGCTGGCGGAGGTGTGGGAGCAGCCGCTCCTCCCCATGGCCTCTCCCTGCTCCCACCTTGGCCATCCCGGGGCCCTGGACGTCACCGTGTCTGCACCGTGTCCGTGCTGTGCCAGCACCCTGCTGTGCTTGTGTCCCGGGGGTGGTGGGGGCAGAAACCCCCGTGCTGAGCCCAGCCCACGTCACCGCCCGGGAACAGCTCCCGAGGTGCCAGTGCACGTCCAGACACGCCGCTGTGCCGCACCACATCATCACCATTAACAGCTGCTGTGAGCAACTGCCTCTCCCTCTCCCTCTGAAGTGCAGTCCTTCCCCCTAAACCTGGCGCACGCCGAGGGTCCTGGGGAAAATTACATGGATTAAAGAAGACCGCGGCCAGATGGACTCTCCTGGGTGCCCCAAGCACAGCCTGGGGATGCGACCCAGCCTGGGAGCACCCCGCAAGGCTCCCCGCAGGCTGCATCCCCATGTCCTGGTGTCCCCATGTGCTCTCTGCCCGGCCATCCCAAGGCATGATCCCTGAACACCTCCAGCAAACCCCCTCCCCAGGCGGGAACAAGCACTCTCCAGCGGTCTCAGCAGCCCCATCGGCGTCGCAGACGGAAACACTTACTGAAAGCCTCATCCCTGCATTTTTCCCCCGTGCGTTGGCCAGCCCTGCGCCGTTCCCCCTTGGCACATCGCCCCTGCCAGGGCGGCTCTCGATCGTGGGGTCCAGGCTCTCCCGCACCCCTCTGCCACCCCAGCCCAGCCGTGAGCAGCGTCCTTGGCATAGGCAGAACCTCGTGCCTCAGCGTGCACAAACTTTCCAGTCCTTTTGCCAGCGCCGGACAGCTTTCCCAGAGGCTGGGTGGTTTGAAACTCAAAATGGAGTTTCCCAACCTTTTTTTCCCATAAACTGCGGCTCTGGGGGTCCCCCGCTCAGCCATGGTCTCAGCTGCAGCCCCCGGGGGGGCCGGAGGGGCCGGAGGGCAGTGCACTCACCTTCCAGGGCATCCGTCTGCCGGGCGGCCGAGGCTCTCGGCTCCTTTCCAGCCGGCGTGCCAGGGAGGGAAGAGACGAGAGAGGAGGATCCAGGAAAGGGCGGCTGGCCCCGGCGCTGATTCCCGCCTGCTCGCTGCCCGGGGAAGGCGTCTGCGGGGCCCCGTGCTGTGACATCAGCAGAAAGGGGCCGAGATCCTGCCGGAGCCAGCGGAGGAGCCACGGGCGGGGTGCTGGGATGTCAACGGCGTTTCCCTCGGCGCTGGGGCTCTGCTGGGTGCTCCCCCGGCTCAGGGTCTGATAGGGGAAAGACAACAAGGCTCCTCTCGTCCCCTGGGGTTTGGGATTGACTTTTGGCCTCTCCTCTTGCTCAGGATCCCCCAATAACCTTTACCCACCTCCCCGAGGACCCCTTATCTGCGTTTATTTAGGGCTGAGAACAAAACCCCGGTAGGGCTATCGGCAGCATCTCTGGAGCCACCCTGGACTTTGCTCAGGCAGCTCCGATAGCGTGGGATGGGATAAGCAGCTTCAGGAGCTGGGGACGGTGGGGGGGGGACACACACGGTGGCAGGTGAGGTGGGGCTGGGGGCTCAGTCCAGCAGAGAGGGGGGGAGCAGAGGGGCTGTGGGCTCTGTGTGGCTTTGTCTCCTTTTCTGGTGGCCGTGGCTCTTTGGTGGCCTCGGAGGGACCCCGTGCCCGGGGACGCGGGGGGACCTGAGGTCCCCCCGCGTCCCCGGGCGCGGGGTCCCTCCGAGGCCACCAGCTTTTTCTTTTCCACTGGTTGCCCTCCTTTTGGTAGGTGTTTTTTTTTTTGCTGTAGACATCTCTTATGGGATCTCAGGGAAGATTGCTGCACTCAGCAGGACCAACCCTCCTCCTCCTCCCTCCCAGGTGTAATTTTGGGACCTGTCTGGCCAGAAAAATCTGTTTCCCCCCCCCCCCTCCCCCCCGGGCCAAGCATGGGGAGGAGCTGGGATGAGAGAGGAGAAGCGCCTGAGCCAGTTCTCACAGCGGTGGGTAAAAGGCTGATGTTTTTCCAGAGCAGGTCTCTCCTAATCCCCATTTTAAGCCTATTTTTATCGTCCTGCTTCACCTTTGCCCTTGCAGCAAGCACTCTGTTGTCCAGCCTGCCCCCCCCCCCGACTACTTCTGTCGACATTCCTCTCCGCGTGTCCCTCCAAGCCTGGTGGGATGGAGGTTGCTCACCCCGTCAGATGATCGATGCCTCTCCACGCCGGTGGAGATGGGGTTTGCAGTTGTGTTGCTACAGCTGATGCCCGCAGCCACTTCTGCTTTCGGGCAGGAGGGGCTGTACCCATCAGGGCGCACAGTCCGGGCTCAGCGCTGGCTCCGGCTTTTGTTTGATTTCGATAAGAAAAGAAATTTTCCCAAAGCTCCTGCTCTCCTTGTCACTCCTGGTGTGAGCTTCACCCCAGCTGAAGGCAGGGGCAGCAGAGGTGTGGAGGAGGTGATGGACAAGACGTTGCTCAGCAGCTCCTGCAGCCACAGCTACAATCCTGTCCTGATTGCTTCGCCGAGTCAGCAATTCTGAGGAAAAAAGTGTGGGTTTTGTGCCCTGTGACTATGAGGAAGATCTCGCAGTTAGGAGATGATGAAACACAGGCTGGGCACTACCACGTCCAGAGGAAAGCCTTGGGGGGACAAGGAGAGGACGGGCTGTTCCCTGGGCCAAGGCTCACAGGGCAGTGAGAGTGAGGGAAGGGGAAGAAAACAAAAGGCATCCAAGTGACTAAACTGTTCCCTACGGCTGTTTGGCCACCTCTGCTCCCCGGGGGACAGCGGGAGCCTGGGTGCTCCCTGTTGGGGGGCTCAATATTTGCTGGAGCAGCGTCCCTGAGCATCTGCCGTGTGTGGGGAGGGGGGCTGGAGAGCAACACCCCAAACCTGCCAAGAAGACGTGGGATGCTCTGGCATCCCGAGAGCAGATGGCAGCAGAGCAGTCCTGGTTGGGTCCAGGCCGGGCCACCCTTCAGTCAGCCAGCGTTCAGGGACACTGGGTGGTCCCTCGTTGTGCTGGGGAAGCTGGATCCTCCCCTGCTGCCTACGGCTGAGGTGATGGGCTGGTGCCCAGCAGCACCTTGGTGTGCTAAGGGTTAAGCTGGAAGAGGGAGAGGAGACCTTTCCCCTGCACCTTATCTTCGCCCTGCCTGGAGAAAGCTCAGCTGAGGTGAAGTCAACACAGGAACCGGTTACAGAAACCATATGCTGGTCAGTGGCACAATCGATATTTCTGAGTAAGGCAGATATTTTCTTTCATTGCAAGCGACAAGGCTGAGCCGCAAAGTTTACAACCAGATCTGAATTTTCCGGTGCTCTCAGACCCAACCCTGAGGTCTGCTCTGGTCTGGGGAAGATGCAGCAGGCGTGAAGCCTGGCCCGGCCGTGGGGACCCCGGCACCTCCGCCTCGACGCCAGCCCGCTGCAGGGCCTCGCTTCAGTGTCAGCCAGGAAAACCGAGCGCAGGCACAGATAAAAATAACCCTCCTCTGTGCTTCCCTTTCTCGCTGCCTTCCATGCGTGTCTCGGGATGCATTATGCATGCGCCACGATGGCTCATGCTTTCTCCCGCACCCCTTGCACCGTCAGCAAGTCACATGCGCCGCAGTGACTCCCAGGGAGCCCCCCGCCGCCCCCCGGACCCCCACACCCTCCAAGCCACCCCAGCCCGTGGCCAGTGCCTGCAGAGCGTGGCAGCTGGTTTGCCCTCTCTTGCTTCGAGCACCCACACACCACGTTGTCTTTGCCAGTGCCCAGGCGATGGGGGGGAATCAAAGCAAAATTCACTGGAAAGCACCGGTTATTCTGGGAGTTTTGTGGCACAGAAAGAGCCCCGGGATTTCCCCAGTCTCCTCCTTAACCTTCTTGTTTGCCAGCATCACCTCAGCCTGGTGAAGCGACATTATTTTCCCAGTGAACTCGCTGCTCCCCCAGCCCCTGCCCTGCCCCTGCCCTCAGCCGTTGCCTCGGGCTCGGCGGGGAGCTCGGGGATGCCCGCAGCCACCTCCGGGGACTTTCTGCTCTACCTGGGCAGAATATCCTCTTCTGCCTGTGGGCAAATCCCAGCTAAGGACCACGGAGGCCAACCTTTCAGATCCAGCATCTCCTGCACCACCAAGGCTCCCTCCAAAGTGGGGAAACTCTGGTAACGCCGGGGCATGCAGCCCTGATGGTGCCACGGGCGCACGGAGGCTTTTAGCTCACCAGGGAGCCGGGCAGGGTTCAGGGAGAGGAGGATTTAACACTCCAGTGCAACCCAGCTGAGGGCTGCAGGGTTGCTGCTGTGCTGATCAACACAAGCATGGCAAGTTTTGTTTTATTAAAGCTTTTATTGACCCGTGTTTAAAAAGAGAGAACCTGCAAAGCAGATCACAGAGCTGCTCGAGACATTTTTACATTCATTATGAAATGGCCTCCTGGCGTGGACAAAACTTCCACGGGGCTCTTCAGCCGCGGTGCCCGGTGTCTTCATCACCTCCAGGGACAGTGATGCAGCCGTGAGATTCCCTGCCCTGACCGAGGGCAGCAGCCCGGTGGCTCCGTTCCCCTCCTGCCCCATGGGATGCCACAGCCCTAAGGGACAGCAGGGGCCAACCCCACCCTATTATTTCCACGGTCAAAGACGGAGTAAAACTGACGGATGAAAACGTCGCCCAAAATCCAGAGGGGTCCGGCGGGAGGGCCGATGTCCATCTCCTGGAAGCCGCTGGTGCAGAAGGTCATGCCATCGATGTCCTCCTGGGGAAGGAGAAGTGCAAAGCCAGGGATGAACCCGAGAGCCTTGTGCACATGGGAACACGCAGGACCGGTGACCGCGGGTCCCATGCACGAAGCAGCGGGGCTCGTCACCCGCTGGGACTCGTGGCTCAGCTCCCGCGGTGGCTCTGGGCCACCTTTGTCTCCGGAGCCGTTGGGAATGGAGGGTGATGGCGCTGATGGAGCCGCAGCCGTACCATGAGGGTGTAGGCCTGGGCGCTGAGCGTGTAGGGGAGCCCGTTGATGGTGAAGGTCACGTTGGGCATCACGTTGAGGTTGCTGCACTCCACGGCGTACTGCGAAACAGCCGGGTGGCTCAGCGGTGCCGCTCCGTGGGAGGACCCTCGCAGCAGGGTGGGGGTCCCAGGGCTCTGCCCCCCTCCTCTCCTCACCCTCACTCTCACCTCTGTATCCGCAAGTGTGGCACCGATAAGGTTTTGCAATTCTTTTACGTCCTTTGTGGGACCTGTGATGAGCGACGTCCCGGTGTCCACGATGGCCTGGCAGCTGTTCGCGCATAAAGCCACTGCCCCAGCCAGCTTGATGCTGGAGGAGGAGGAAAAAGAGAAGGACCAGGAGGGACTTGTCCTGCCCCCCTGCCCCAGCCCAACCCTTCCCTCCCCTCCCAGCACTACTCACTTGTCCAGCTGGATCTGCCAGAACCCTTGCCGGGTGACTGGCACCCAGTTCAGGGTCCCCGTGAAGTGGGAGGGGTCAAAGCCACCAAAGAGCAGCTCTCCTCCCACGGAGGAGTCGGGATTCCTGGAGGGAGGAGGAGACGTGAGGGATTTCCTCTCTTTTACTTTGCACACTGCATTTTAAACGGGTGAGTTTGTACCCATGTGCTTCCCGCAAATTCTTAGGGTCATTCGCTTTGTTCCTGTAAGGCCTGAGCTCTGTGGTGCTCGGTACGGTACCAAATCCACCCTTTACTATCTCAGTAAAACATCCTTATTTTAGCAGCACCCCCCTTAAAAGCAATGCCTGAGTCTAAGCAAAAGGCCAGAGCAAAGCCGTGTCCGTACGAGCTCATGTAGACAGAGAATATGGGCAGCTCCACCAGATTTTGTGCCATCATGTTGTCGAAGACGGGGGTGATCCCATCCACAGACAGCGAGGGGTAAGCCAGCCCCAGGATCCCGTCATACGCAGCGTCCAGGAAGGTTTTTCCCGGCTCGCTGACGCTCTCTGCAAACTGCTGGTTCCTCACGACGAGGCCCTCAACCTGCGGGGAGGAGGAGGCTTGATGGTGGTGCTGAGTCTGTAGGCAGGTCCCAGGCACGTTGTTCGGAGCAGGAGAAACCAAAGATGACTCACGACTACTTGGTCAGATCCGATGACCCCCACCAAACTGCCGGTCCCGTACTGGATGGAGAAGGGGGTCCCTATCGCTTGGTACGTGCTGGACTGCGACGGCTGAAACTTGCTGTGCTTAGCTGGGGAAGGAGATGGGATTTGTCAGCAGAAATGCTATTTATCTGCGTGGCCACAGATGCCAGGAGCCCCCACCATGGCTGGTGGCAGCCACCAGCCTCGGAGCAAACTGGTGGGGCAACGTGGCATCGCCGAAATGCCGGCATGCAGCCGAGGGAAAGGGCTGCTCGTGAGACGATGGGGCAGGCTGGTGTTTTCAGGGGGGATAAAACCTACCCCGTTTCAATCTGCCTGAAGGCTGCAAGGTTTGTTAAAGGGAGCGGGATTAGCTCATGCAATATTTCCATAAGACCTGAAGATCAGCACTGCTGTTCCTGTTTTACAGACACAAGCAGCCCCACGGGCGCAGCTGTATCCAGCTGTTTTCCCCAGCCCACCTTGGGCTCTGTTGGAAACACGTGTGGAGCCCTGGGGCTGCTTGGAGATGCTCCGTGTCGCGGGGGCAGCAGGGCTGGACTCGCCGGGGCTGGCTTATCACGAACAGCCTGAACAAGCCCCGTGCTTGTCACCCCCCGTGTCCCCGGGCAGCCAGCCCAGGGCTGTGCCGTGCTTTCTGTGCCCGCCTTGTTCCTGCCACCCAGCCCCTTGGTGACAAGCTATGCTCTGTGCCATCCTCTGCGCTGGTTTGTTTAAAGGCTCTCCCATAAGTATGGCCTAAAGAGCACGTCCGATACCTCCTGCAGGCTGCTGGTGTGATCGCCGCCTGCGCCTGAGCAAACAAGCCCGCTGAGGCTCCCCCTCCTGCCCCCCCCCGCCCCGATTTCTGTTATCTGTGTGTGCCTTGGAGGGCTCAGCTGGGTGGGGAGGTCACCCCAAGATCCCCGGGCTCTGTGTGCTGCTGACTCGGTGGCCTCGCTAGGGCCACCCCAGGAGTGTCACTGCAGCTGGCTCTGGCGGGGGGTGGATGGTTGGGGAGCCCCTACTCACTGCAGGCTTTGCTGACGCAGTAGACGGATGGCACCCAGAGGTTGGAGGAGCCTGTGTCGAATATCACGGTGAAGTTCTGGGGGGGAGTCCCAATGGAGATTTGCCCAAAATACTCTGTCTGGCAAAGAGCGGAGCAGAGACCGCCGTTAGCTGTCGGCACACCGAGAAGCGCTGGCAAAGGGGAGGCTGCGCCGGGGTGTCTGCGGAGGGCTGATGGGGTTTGGTGCGGGGGATGGCTGGCGCTGGGGTCGTGTCTGATCTGTCATGGCCTCATCATGCCACGTGAAATAAAGGAGCCAAATATTTAAGGAACAATGAGGCACCCGAGAACAAAAGGCAGGAGGGTGGGCGTGGGCACCGTCCTCTTTCTGCTGGATTCAGGCTGGGCCCTTAGGGGACCCTGGTCGCCAGGATGCAGATGGTGGCAGGGGCTTTGGGGACAGGATCCTCACGCTGTGGGGGGTGGGAAGAGCCTGGAGAACTCCCTCCACCTCTGGCTCTGGGTCCTATGTGGTGGGGTCTTCTCTGCTGCATGTGATACGTGTTAGTTTTGGAGGAAAACTCTCTCCCCAGCATGTGCCCGAGAGCGCTGCGGGTCGGGGAGCGCGGCAGGAAGGCAGAGGGCTGGCAGCACCCGCCATGAATGCGCTCCCTTGTCCCCTCTCATCGTCACATTCCCGGGAACAAAGGAGCGGGCAGGAGCGGGCAGGCAGTGGGCCCTGGCACGCTGGGGCACTGGCTGCCGGCGTGGGCTTTATGGGAAGCGTTTGGGCTTTATGGGAAGCGTATGGGCATTGGGGACCGCTCATGCAAACTAATGTGCTCTCGGGGTGTCTGTGGCACGCTGGTGGGACTCGGTACGCCCCAGCCCTCGGTCCCACCATGCTTACGTCCAGGTAGTTGATGAGGGGCTCGTTGGCCTCCGTGAAGGCACTGCAGTCCTCGGTGTATTGGACCATGTTGAGCTTGTGGGCTTTCCAGAACTGCGAGAGCTGCCCACGGTCCCGCAGCACCTTCCGCAGGGAACGGTGCCGCACCAGCGTCACCCTGGGAGAGCAAGGGTCCTGGTCACTCGCCTGGGGCCGCGGATGCTGACGGTGTCCTGCAGTCCCCATGTCCACCCTGAGGGTCCCAGCCCCGCCAGGATGCAGGTCCAGAGCCTGCTTCCCTGCAACCCCCACCGCAACAATTTCTAGCCAAGGCGCAGCGAAATGGGGGCACTTGATCTGTTTTGGGAGACAGCAAACGGAGGGCAAAGCTGGCAGGAGAGCAGGCACGCCCCGGCACAGGCCTGCTCGCAGCTCGGCATGACCGATGGAAAAGGACCTTCAGGCTGGCAGAGGGGACCAGGGTGAATTTGTGCTGGTGTTTTCTGCCCCGTCTGTTCGCGCAGACCTCGGCTGCGGCCGACAGCTCGTCACGCAGAGCTCGCCGCAGCCCACTGCGGCTCACGGGGCTGCCCTGAGGGCTGGAGACGGCCACAGAGCCGATGGGAGCAAACCAGCAAAGCGCCACGGGGTCCCCGTGCTCTGTCCGTGCAGGGGGACCTCAGCTCTGACCCTTCATCGCTGCCACGTTTGGTGCTGGCAGGACCCTGGGATCGAAGCCCCTTCCCAGAGCCCAGGGAGCTGGGGTGCACCCTGGGGACCCCCTTACCTTTTCAAGCTGCCAGCCAGGGAGAGGCAGAGGGTGGCGAGGAGGAGGAGGCGCTTCATGTCGGCGGCTCGGCAGCAGCGCTGGCCTCGGCTGGGCTCTGCGGGTGCGGGCAGCGCCGCGGCGTTGTCCTTATACCAACAGGTACGCCCTGGCGCACCAGCGCCCGCGATAACGTCCCTTCCAACGTCAACACAGGGCTTTGTCAGGAAAATGAATCACTGGCCACATCCCAGGTGAGGCAGAGCGAGGGGCACGGGGGTCAAGTTTGTTTTCGTGGGCGAGGGGCTGGTGGCAGCAGAGCAGGGTGGCACGGGGGGACGTGCTGGACGCTGGGCAGCGGGCTGTGTCGGCTGCTTTTGGGGGCAGCAGAGGTCCCGCAATGGGAGCAGAACGGTGTCGCCATCCTGGCGCCAGCCCCTGATCCACTGGAAATCACCAGCTGGGGCGGTGAACGACCCCCAGGTGCTCTGGGCCAGCGTCGCCCCTTTCCTTTGCCCCACAGCCGCCCCCGGGGAGCTGCCCGTGGCCGTGGGGCCGTGTTCCTGGCATCGGGCAGCCGCCCAACAAACTTGGAAAGGCAAAGCCTAATTAGCAGTGGGGAACGGCTCAGGAATCTGCAACTTTCCCTTTTAAATGGCAGTCAGTGCCATCAAAGCACGGTCGGGAAGAAGCGGCTTTGCATGGGAGACAGTTACATGTTGCTTTACAGCCACTAATGGGCTCTTCCCCAGCGGCTGCTTTTTGTTTAACACAGGATGGCCGTCTCATTAAGCCTCTGCGAATGCAAATAAAAGATGCTAATGAACAAATAAGGCCTTCAGATGTGAGGGGAGGCGAGTGGGGGGGGGGGAGGCGAGGATTTTCTTGCTGCCACCATCTCTCAGGCCCGCGGCTGAAGGCGTGTGATGACGCTCTGTCATCCGTGTTTATGCACTATAATAACTGGCGCTGGGTGCCACAGAGGGAGGTGTTTTACCCAGCGAGCACTGTTCATGTAATTCACGGGGTTTCTGCCCTTAGCACGGTGCTAATGGATTTGCCATTTATCCCAGTTAATCTATTTTATCTAAATAGAGTCCGCACCCCGGGAAATTACAGTCCTCATCTGGGAGGCACAGGTACACTCGGGGCCGTGAGCCCAACGCGGCCACACGCAACCCCGGCTAACGGGGGATTAATGGGCTGAGAGAGAGAGACCTGTCGTGTCTCCTGTCAGGGAGGTCTTGTGCCTCCATCCCTGGGAGATGCTGCCGGGCTCCTCCTCTCTCCTGGCTTTTCAGGGAGCTTAAGCTTAAAAAAATCTTATCGAGGGTTTCTTTGGTGTGAGCACAGAGACGCAGGGCACGGCAGAGTCAACGCTGATGGGAGATGCAGCCGTTTTTGCCAAGTCAAATGCAAAGTCCCTGCATTTCCCCATGCCCAGGTTGGTAGCTACAGTATTTTTTACCGAGTAGCTTTTAAACAAAGTTATTATCTATTTTCCTTTTAAGGTACAGTTTAATGTACCGGCTTTACTTCTTGCCCTAATCATATATTCATAGAAGGGATTTAAAAAAAAACCCTCTCTGCCTAAAACAAAAGCAATTGCAGCAAGTGCCAGATCAGCTGAAAGCAGCAAGTTGATTGTTACGGACATGGTTTAAAACCTGAAAATCCTGTAAGAAAATCCAGCCTGAAGGGTCATTTGGCTTCTGAGATAAACGTGAGTGTGAGCTGTAGTACAGACAAGCCAAATACTTTAAACGAAATAGTTTATTTAGTGGAAAAGATCCCCAATGGGATCATCATAATCTGCAAACTCGTGACAGTAGATTCAATGTTAAAATATGAAGATGAAAGAAATAAAGAGGCCAAACCATTCATTTAGGAATTTCTGAAGTTAAGCAAATCTATTTCTGCTTTTATTCAGTTATTTTAAAAGTAATTTTAAACCCCGAACTCTTAAAGGTAAATCAAAAGTTTTATTTGAAATGACACAAGATGTTTCTTTTCTCTTTCTTTCAGGAGCCATATTGACCAGAGAACTGGGGGTAAAAAAAGAAAACCGTTGCTTCATACGTACTTTCAGCTGTACCTCGATGTTCGAAGCACACTGCGGATGCAGGCAGGAGAGCCGCACCGTTTTCAATACCCCTCACCCCGGCAGCGGTCAGCCCCGGCGCTGCCCGTCCCTGCCCGCCTTGACGGCACCTCCTGGCGCGGCGAAGCCGAACACACAGAATTATTTATGAGCCTGGAAGCCCTTGAATCCGCCTTGTTAATAAAACAGCAGAAGAAGCGCTTGCTTTCAGTAGAAACGTAATGAAACGTGACTGCCAGCCACTGGAACATCCCAGGCCTTACAAGGAACACGTGGCCCCTGTAGAGTCCTGCATCGCTCCCAGGCAGCAGCTGTCGTGAAGTGTGTCTCACCCCATCCAGCTTGACGTTCTTGCCCTCAGTTATGTTAGGGATCGGTTCTGCACCTTGTGTGGAAAACGTGCCTCTCGCTGGCTCAGTGTACGGCGCTTTGCTCATTGTAAAAAACGTGCTTTCAGGCTAAAAATACGTTATCTGTGTTCTGTTTTTATATTTCCTTTAGTTTAGCCACTTCCACGATTAGCTCTGACTGATTGAAATCACACCTAAGTAGCATTTTCTGAAAAGCCTTTTTTCTGTTTATCAAATACTTCTCCCACCTGTTAATCTGTTTATACATCACCGAGCACTTGAAAGAGTGAAATCCTGCAATAGCAAACATTCGCTCGAAAAAAAAATAAATAAACCCCAGCAAGCTTCAGTTAAACATTTACCGGTGGCACAGAAGCTGTGGGTAAAGCGGGACTGAAATCCCCCTGTGATGGAGCTGATGGACAACGTGCTCCCCGCGGTCCCAGGGGATGGGGGGGGAGATGTGGGCAGCGCCTGGCCCACGGTGGGGACCCAGCAGGGGACCCCAACTCGTGATGCAGCTCCTGGGGGCGAACCCCGACGGCGCCTGGCAGCTGGGGGTACGTAGAGTTTCTCTTTGCCTGCAGACAGTCAGGGGGGTTCACTGAGATGCTGGGGTGTTGTCTGCCCAGGAGAGGATTGCTGTGGGAGCGGGGAGGTGATGGAAATGTTTAAACCAAGGGGGGGCCTATCCCCGTGAGCCAGAGACCCCATGAGAAGGGGGGTCCCTCGCTCCCTGCCCATCTCCTGCCAGGGAAGAAGCACGGGAGAGGTCAGGCTGCTGCAGGGCGTCTCCAGCACCGAAACGCTGTCTCTGTGTGAGGTGCCCAACCAGTTTGTACGGAGCAGTGGCCCAGCGCTCGCCAATCCTGCTGCGAGCCGGCGGGAGTGGGTCTGCCCGTTGGCGCCCCGCCGTTGTTAAGTGATGCTGCAAGTTACCGCTGGCCAGAAAACTTTCCCAGAAAATGGGCACGTGGAGGCCCGCTCACCCCCAGCAGACACCAAGCCATGCCAGGCTCTGGGACCGTGATGATTCAGGGTGCTTTACCCCTACAGAAGACTTTCATCTGGAAGCACCCAGCGCACTTTTTGGGTGGCAGCTGAATTGCCCAGGGCTGAGCCAGCTCCCCTGCTGCTGGGCAGAGTTCTCTGCTCTCGGGGACCACTTTGCTCCAGCGAAGCTCAGCTCCAGTTTAGCACGAAGCTGCTGGAAGATGGAGCAAGAGGGGGGACGCGTTTAAGGAGAACTAAGTGGGGGGATACAACGTCCCCAGCTCTGGATCACAAGTGGCCACAGAAGAGCAGAGAAACACCCAAATATATTTAAATGAGCTGGTCGGCAGAGGGGAAGCGTCATGGAACCTCGTGTGGGCTCGTTCCTGCCGTCGCCATCGGGGTAAAGCAAGACCGCATCCGGCACCGCGCCAGCGAGTGCCTCTGCAGTGCTGGACCCCGGTGCCTGCACGGGCACCGAAAAAGCGGCTGAAACGTCCTTAATTCCTGCTGCCTCCAAGGCCTCGGCTGCCCCCGTCCTGTGGGAAAGGGAAGGGACGGAAAGCTCCGGTCTCCCAGGTAAAACACGGATGGATGTCGCATTCCACCGGGTGCTGCACGTGGTGCCTGGGGAAGCAGAGGGGTCGTACATGAGGGCGAGAGCTGGGTTTGATGCCTGCCTCCGAGGGATGCCTGCGGGCGTGTGTCGCTGAGCTTTAGCCTTAACCGGGGGCAGCCCGGCCTCGTTCCAATGGGATTAAAATAATTTGAGGCATTCCCATGATTTTGCTTACCTTTGGGTTGGGCGTAGACATCTTGAGTTCGCTACCGGCCGGGCAGGAGCTCGTTGCAAGCTGTGATCTGGGCAGGAGCTCGTTGCAAGCTGTGATTTCAGTAGGGCATCGTGCTTGAGGAAGGGTTAATGCCCTGGGGGCTGGAGGGAGGGAGGCTCACAGCAAGGTACCTGATACACCAAAAAAGTACATGTGCTGCCAGCGTCTTACTAGCTGTTATCTTCAAAACAGATATTTCAATATGCATATGCATATCATCTCTTCAATCTCGCCGTAGCCCAGCTCAGCAAAGAAGCTGCCTGCTACTGGTATTTGGATTTGGGTCTTATTTTGCAATTTCCTTTCGAACAGCTCATTTTTCAGATCGTTATCTGCTGCAGCAGCATCTCCTGCCCCACCATAGGAAATGAGCCATTTAAGAATGACGGCCGTTTGAGAAGGATATTTGGGGACAGATCAGTCTAATAAGGGAGGGGGAAAATTCCAGCAAGAAATGGACTTTTAGCTTGGCAGTTGCCAAGCTGTTTGGGTAAGTGGAATTTCACAGGAGATTGGTGAGGTTGTTGGAAAAGCTTTTGATGAATTACTCTAAGAAATGTGTCATAGCGGAAATTATAGAATCTGATCCGTAGGATGGCTAATGCCTTTGCTCTAACTATCAATCTGTCTATCAGTCTATCAATCATATTATTATGGCTCCTTTAATCATCATATCAAAGCTTTAGTTGAAGATGCCTCCCGATGTTAGCCATTTATAAACAGTAAGCATATAGGCACTGAGTGAAAATTTAAAGTGCTTTTTTGCAAGTGAAAGCTCACAAAATGAATGACCCCAACTGCTGTCCTTTACTATAAATCTCTCTAGTGTTTTAGCCAAAAGTCCAAATCCAAGGGGCCCAGTTCAGGCGTATGTGGTTTCTGATTTAGTGTGCTTTAAGTGCCCTTGACTTCAACAGGATTTAAGCACTCACCTAGAATTAAATCCGAGGTGTTGCAAACGCAGAGGTGTCGAAGGGCCCCTGACCTTTCTGGCCGGATCTTGACCGATGCAAGAGCCTGACACCAAACCCGTGGCTGCCTCCCGTTACTTTCTTCTGTAGAGTTTTTTCCCCCATGTTGCAGTTATGAAATATTTTTTTTGATTTTTTAAAAAAAAACAACAAAAAACCGTGAGAGAGGATTAAAGCAGGAAGAATAAATTTCAGTTCTTGTTACTATCAGCGCTGCGGTGGAGCCCAGAAGCTCCAGCCGAGTGTCAGATATGACCAAGGCGACAGCGTATAAAACCCTTAAGCGCAGTGATAATGGCGGGGAGAGCCCGTGGCTGTGTAAGGGCCGCGTACGAGAAGGACTCGCACGTACAGCGAGAGCCTGGCGCGGGGGGAAGGCGGGGTGCCTTTATTTGACATCTGCCATGCCAGGCCGCTGCTTTCAAGCGGTGAGCCGGATCTTCAGTTGCTGTGGAGCAGCGTGAAGCTCAACGGGACCATTTTGGTTGATTGCCACCAGGGCTGGCTGCCTCTCCCTGTCCCTCCCGAGACCTCCAGCGCTTTGCTGGGCATCACGCCGGCCGCCGAGACGCCTCGCAGGGAGGATGAGCACTTGCGAGTGGTGAGTACAACTTGGCAGCCCTCCGGCTCTGCGATGGAAGGGTAACCACTGCTGGGGCAGCTTTCTGCTCCGTTTCTGCTCGGTGGCTGCGGGGATGCTGGGCTGAGCGTGCGGGAGCAGCGGCGGAGCCCGGGATGCTGCAGCCCCCGTTGCTGGTGTCACCGCGCCTGCTTTTCGCCGTGCTGGGGGCAATTATGCGTCCTGGATGGCTGCGTTTGGCATGCGAGTCTCAGAAAGGGCTTGTGATTTTGGTGGGAGCCATAGTGGTAAGTGCTCTCTTCCAGAAAGCACTGCACACCCCCCACCCCCGCTGGCAGTGAGGCTTTTGAAACCCCTTCTTAAGACGGACACCCAAAAATGAAGTGCGAGGAGCACTAGTCATTTTTGAAAATGAAGCCCCGGATATTTGGGCACACGGCCTTAAAGACAAAAAGCAAATCCAGCAAAGCTTGGTCTAAAACACGCTTTGAAGCGATGGCAGCCAAACAGCATCTGAAAGGTTGAAAATAATTTGGTTATTTCTTCCACTTAGACAAAATATTTTTCTCTTGTGCAGGTGGGTGGTTGTTGCCACCGCAGCTGTCACCTTGATCCTATACGCTCTCCTCTTGCTGACACTTTACATCATGCTCAGCAGGAAAATAGGTAATTTACTGTCTTGTCAGCTTTACCTCGTGTTCCTCATTCTGCAGCCACCCAGTTCAGAGAGTGAAGGTCATTTGCCCAAACCTTCGACATCCCCCGGTTGGTAAAGCACAACAGAATCCATTTGCAAAATATTAATTCAGATGAAACTGCAATTTCCAGCAGGAAAATCTTTCAGGAGAAGCTGCTGCCCGCGTTTGTACATAAACAGGCTCTGCTCGGCCCCGTGGGTCAAACTGATTCTGAACTTACACGGGCAGAGGCGCGGATGCCGTGACTGAACACTGGAGTCTTTCACTGCGGGGGGGAGCAGGGCACGCACTTAGTCATCTCAGTAACTGGATTGATAGACATTTGCCCACTCCAAAACGTAATAATAGTTATCACCTTGCGCCGAACTGGCTTCGCCGTGGGGCAGCGCGGGGCTGGCGGGGCGGGGTAGGGGGGGGGTCCGTGTGACACGGCGCGTGGGCTGCATCGGGCACAGCCGCCGTCTCGGGCTGGGGCAAGATGCTAACTCGCCTCTCGGTTGCAGCCAGCCATTCCTGCGGCAAGCGGGCGAGCAGCAGCCCTGCAGCACAGCCCCAGCCGCCTCCCGCCCCTTCGGCGGGAGGGGAAGGGGTGCAACGACCAGCCTACGCGGGTAAGGGGGGATCCCGCGGCAGCGGGGTGTTGTCCTGGCACGTGAATACGAACGTACGGTGTTGCGTTTGTGCAATACTCTCTTCTCTAACCACCTGAAGACCCTCGCCCGCTGGCCTTGGGGTGGGAGAAGGGGCAAGTGGCCGGGCGAAGGGCAGGCACGACAGCCGCTCGCAATTCCAGTCACCTCCTGCCTCCTCTGGGCTTTCCCTGCTGTGGGATGAAGTGGGGAGGGATCACACTGGTGCTTTCGGGACTTTCAGTTTTCTCTCTCGACTGCGTTTGCTTTTTCTCCCCGATTATTTTTTCCCTCTCACCCCCCAAGTAGCGACGGAGGTGGTAACGTTTCCTGTTTTTAAGGGAGCAGCGACACATCTTCAGAGACCTCGGAGGACTCGGACAGCAGCCCTTCCTGCCCGCAGGTACGGCCGCCGGCAGAGACCCTTTCCCAAAATCAACCGCGGCCGCAGCAGCGGCGGTGCCGGCGCCGTGTCCGCCCGGCTCCTGCCCGGCTCGAGACCCGCAGAGCAGCAACGGGGGGCAGGGGGGCAAATGGATCAAACCGAATGGAGATTCCAGCAGTGAGGTTGGGGTGGTGGTTGTCACCTGCCGTACACCACGGTCCCCATGGAGAGGGAAGCGTCCCCAGGGGCCGGGGAGATCCCTGGGCACAGTCCGGGAGCTTTGAAGGGCTGCCCGCCTTCGCGGGGGCTCGAGGGCAACGCCGTCCCTGGGGGATGCTGGTGCCTAACCCAGGGTTTATGTCTGCTTCTCCAGGAGCCTCGCTCAGAAGAAAACCTCAATTACACATCCCTGGTCTTCCCAGGGAAAGGCCACGGGCCGGGCTCCGCCAGGGACTATGAGAACATGAAGACTGGGGCTGACTACGTCAACGTGGACCCCAAAAAGAGGAAAGTGGATTTCTGGCTCTGCTCCAGCCCCGTGGCACCCAAGTCCATCGAGTACACCGAGGTGAAGCTGTGACTCCCGGGATGCTGCTGGTGGGGTTTCGGGTCGGGATGGAGAGATGGTCGCAGCCCCCAGTGCGACCAGAGCTTCCCCTTCCCCTCGCCTCGGTCGGCGCCTGGCGCGGCCTGACCCCTGCCAGCTTTTAGTCCCTGTAACACTCGAACCCGCCGATACAATTTGCTTGGTATTTTACTTAAATGCATCACTGTTCCTGAAGGCTGCTGAGCGTGGGATGGCCCAGGGAGGTGTCCTTCCTACCCAGGCTGAAGTGTGCTCGCCAGTTTTGTGTGATGGCACTTGTCCTCATTTTGTGAAAGCAAATGAAACATCTCCCCCCACCCCTCAAAATGGGGTGTAGTTCGGGGAGGGAAATGCAGTGGTCTTCACCCACCCAAACAGGCTGGCAGCTCTTCTGAATGATGCTTTCTTTGCTGATCACTGTCATGAAATACTTTTAAATATAGTTCCTCCCCCGGCTTTGCCCTCGCTGCCCGACAAGCCCTGATTCATGGCCCTCCCCTGCACCCCTTTTCCTCTGATGCTCAAAATCTTTCCAAGTCCCCGTCGCCCTCAGAGCTGTCGCTGGGGCTGGGGTGGCCACAGGGGCGGCTTGAGCCCCAGCCACACATCGAGGGGGACTCCAGGGCTGGGGAAGGAGGGTGTCCCCACCGGGGAGCTTCCTCCCCCAGCTGAAAGCCGTAGTCATCAGCCCAGCTGGCAAATGGCCGAGGGCTTCCCAGGGGGTTTATATCCCCCTCCTCAGCTGTGGGCCTGGGCTGGCTGCTGGTCCTTCTGGGCTGTGAGGGGTGCAGGACTGGACCACAGGTCTCCACGTGAGTGCAGGCAAGTCAAATCCCTCTGTGTCTTGTGGGGAGGGATGGTATTCCCTGTCTCCCACTTTTTGCTGTTCCTGCTTTATTCCTGCACCGAATCCCCTGGGTGCAGGGTTGGCTTCTCCCCACCTGAGTGATGCCTGCACCCAGCAGAGCTGCAGAGGGGAGTTTGGTGCCCGGGGCTGGGGCACACACCACTGTCCCCTTCTGCTCTGGCACCACGTTTCACATTTTCCCTGAGTATTGTTTAATTCCCACAGGACTCGGAGGGCAGCACTGCAATTTTCCCCTACAAAATGGGGTTGGGGGCTCTCCAGCTTGCAGGACTGTGAACTGAATACGCTGGGAAGGCTGTTGTCTTCTCAGAGGTGCTGCTTCCCCAGCTCGTCAGTGACTGCATTTGTCAGGTCACCTTCATGCTCCCGAGGTCCAGGAGATCCAGTGCCCAGCCAGCCCTCCTGCAGCCGGGGCTCGCTGCCCTCGCTCTGCTGCAGCAAATCGCTGCTGCAAACGCCGCCCGTTCCTTCCCATCCCTCTGCTTTTTGGTTACTGATGATTTTTCAAGAAATAAACATTCAAAGTGTTGGGGAAGGGGAACTGTGCAATAGCTGAGGGCTCTGTCAGGGGGATGGAGCTGCTGCCTCCCAGCAAAGCCCCTCTTCATCAGGGGTGGAGTTGCCCCAAGTGCCTTTCAAATTGGCTCAGCAGCGATGTGCTTTAATGAAAGGTTGTGAGACAATTGATTTGGTATCGATCCGGGGGGTGGTGGGGGGGTGGTGTGTGTTGGGCACTCCTGGTTTTATGACCTTGTTGTGCAGATCTGGCCCAACTTGAAGGGCACAGGAAGGGAAAGGTTCAAAAAACCCCAAACAATCTCTGGGAAACATTGCTAAAGGCTGGGAGAGGTGGGTTTGTGGGAGATGAGGTCAAAACCAGCTGGTGGGAGTTTCTGGAAAAACTGGTTCAAATGCTTGGTGATTAAAAAGTGAAAATAATTTAAGATTTCAAAATGCTTTGCTCTTGATGTCTTATTTTTATGGATTTAGCCTGTAATAATAGAGGGAATAACGCACCTTGCTTGCAGGGAATTCGGTGCTTGCTGGGGCACTTGTACATCCCCCATCAGTAGCTTTTTGAGCTCGACTCCCAGAGCAAACGGGAGGCTCTTGCCCGCCTCGCTCGTGCTTTCTTCTCAAACAAAACAGCTTCTGGGAGACCCACAACGCGCAGGGAGAAGGGCAGGGGCCAGGCTGGCACCGCGAGGCCATGGCTTGCTCCCAGCTGGCGGCCGCCCCTCCTCTGTGCTCCCGAGTTCCCTGAAGCCATCTCCACGCCCTGGGTGGTTTCGGCACTCTGATCTCCACTAAATAAGACAAAAAGCAGCAGCAAGTTGAGAGCAGCTCTTTAATGGGGAGCAGCAGCTGCTGAGCCGTGGCTGGGGGGCTGTGAGTAAACCCGAGGGAAGGTGCTGGGGCACGGAGGGAGGCAGGATCTGCCTGGGCAGGCTGGAGCTGGCGCAGGGCTGCTCCGAGCACCTCTTTGGTGGTGTCAGTGCTGCGTTTGGGGCACTTGCATCTACAGGAGAGGACATTTCTGCCCATGGCTTTTGCTCCAGCCCCATCCCTGGCCCTTGGGGAGGTGGGAAGGAGAGGGGGGGGGGGGGTGTCCAGCTCCTGACCTGCCTGTCAGCAAAGGGCAAGAGGGGAGAGTGTGCTGTGTCCCAGGGCGTTGGAAAGCTGCGTCTGCCTTGGCTGCTCTGCCAGCGGAGCCCTGAGGAGGGGAGATGAGTAACTTGCTTGCAGGGAGCTCTCGAGCAGATGTAGCTATGTTGCCTCCTGCCGTGCTCAGGCTGCTTTGCTGGCATCTGTTAAACATCCAAATCTCACGTCCCTCCAGGAAGACACGCTGCTGCAGCATCCCCCGGCTGGTACCGGGGTTGTGAAGCACTGCTGGAGGGGAGCAGCCAGGCAGCAAGAGGCTTCCTAACGTACGAGGGAGGTGGATGCTGGGGTCGGGCAACGGCTGATGGAGCTCTGTCCCTCTTCCCCGATGCTCCTGGGAGATGCGGTGTGCGCAGTGGCAAGCACACAAGGACAAGATGGGCGGCGATGCTTTCTGGCTTGAGCACCCAGCTGCCTGCAAAACGAGGCGCTACCGGGTGGGGAAAGACATCTCTGCAGTGACAATGTTCGTGGTGCCACATCTGGTGGCAGCTGTCCTCAGTGGAGCGATGTGCCCGGGGACCGGCCACCCCTGCAGCCTAGAGCGTGCCCGACTCGGTCACCACCTCCTCGCAGGGTGGGTAGAGGTCCTTGGTGCTGCCCCTGTGCAGGGGCAGGGTGGTGGGGCTGGTGTGGTGGCTGTGGCTCAGGATGGTGGTTTTCCTGCTGCAGAGGCTCCCGGTGGACGCCTGTCTCCGCAGCCCGGGCCGGGGGCTGCCCCAGCAGGAGAGGCAGCGCGCTGCGTCCTGGAGCAGGTGCCCGCTGAAGAACATGTAGATCCAGGGGTTGCAGCAGCTGCTGAGGCTGGCCAGCAGCATGGTGATGGTGAAAGCCACGTTGGTGGACTCTGGGAAGACAAGGGAGAGAGCTGAAACATCCAGCGGGCTGGGCATGGTCTGGGCAGGGTCCCAGTGTGCAATGGGCAGGATCTTGGGGGCTTTTTGGCTGGGGCACATGTCCTTCATCCCATTCCCATCCCATCTGACTGGTATTTCCTTGGGTAGGAGAGTTTGCAGCACTGCAGGCAGAGCTGGGCCCTACCCTTGGCTGAGGGATGCAGGTAGGTGACATAGCGTAGCGGGGATGTGCTGGAGCACATCCTTGGGGATACTGCTGGGATATGAGACCCAGCAGCTTTTTGGACCTTCCTTCAGCCTGTTTGCTGGCCGAAGCATCTCCCAGAGGCCTTTCAGTCTTGGGTGAAGTTCTTCCTACTCATGGCTAGGAGAGCTACTAGAAACTACCAGAAAAAAGTCAACCTATGAAATCAGAAATCTGCTTTTGAACCCTCTGCAGCTGGCTCAGCAAAAGCTCTGTGCATGACTCGGTATTACCTGCTCCAGCAGTGCGGCAGAGGATGGGAGCAGTGGGCACAATTGAAACCCTCCGTGCAGTCACATACCAAAACACAGCAGGTCCTGAAGCAAATTCCCACATAAGGGAAGAAACACACATGGTAAAGAAGTTCCCACGACATCTTTACGTGTCCCTATGGGTGATGGTCAGAAGCCTTTGCTTTTTGGTGGCTTTTCTGGTGAAAGCAACCATTTGAGTCTGCAAACTGTTTTCCAGAAATACTACTGGGGAGCAGATCTGTAGCCTTCCCCACGATTTTCAAAATGACCCAATAACAGACAGCTCTTGTTTGTTAAAAATGCGATGGGCACGCCGTGTGCCTCGGGTGCCCAGCGCTCTGTGCCTGCTCGGGGCTGCAGCCCAGCATCCCCACCACTACTCACCGTCATCAGGAGCATCCTCGTCCCACACCGACCACATCTGCATGCTGAAAAAGGGCGCCCAGCAGGCGACGTAGGCCACCACGATGACGAAGGTCATCTTCACCGTGCGGATCTTGGCCCGGGAGATGGTGCGCACACTGCTCACCCGTGAGGGCTGCCCGCTGGGGCACTGCCCGCTCTTCTCGGAGGAGCTGGGAGCAGGAGGCGCAGCTGCTGTGCCCCCCCCTGTGCTGGGGACACCGCTCTGGGTCTTGCCCTTGAGGTTCTTGCAGATCTCGTAGCAGATGAGGCTGTAGCAGACGGTGAGGATGCTGACGGGCAGGATGAAGATGCACAGTGTGGTCCAGGTGATGTAGGCTCGGGCTCCCCATGGGTACCTGAAGTCCGCCCAGCAGTCCAGCACCCCCGAGCCCTGGCGCACCTCCCGCAGGGAGAAGATGAAGATCTGGGGCAGGCTGAGCAGGCAGCTGAGCAGCCACGTGGCCCCGATCATCACGTAGGCCTGGCGGCTGGGCTGCTGCAGGGTGTGCAGCGGGTGGCACACGGCCATGTACCGGTCCAGCGTCATCACGATGAGCATGTAAGTGGAGGCGAACATGCTCAGCACCTGCAGGTACTTGACCGCCCTGCAGAGTGGGTCTGGCCCCAAGAAGCGGTACGTCACCTCCCAGATCAACTGCGGCAGCACCTGGAAGAGCGCAACGCCCAGGTCGGTCAGCCCCAGGTGCAGGATGAAGAGATGCATCCGGCTCATCTTCTTCCTCAGGCGATACATCGCCAGCAGCACCCCCACGTTGCCTACGGTCGCTACAGCCAGGATGGTGGCCAGCACCCCGATCTCTGCCTTGGCCAGCTCCTCATCCCGCGTGTGCAAGAGGGTCAGGTTGGGGTCCCCCGCCAGGGTCTGGGGGCTCAGCAGCCCCCGGCCGTGCCCAGGCTGTCTGTGGTGAGTGCTGTTCCAGCCCCAGCCTGGCTCCATCCCTTTGGGAAGCTCTGCAGGAGCACAGGCAACTATAATGCTTGTCTCCAATGTCCTTAAACCCTTCTCTGCCTCCCCAGGGCTGAGCTGTGAGGGTCAGTGGTGCCCCTGCGCGCCGCTGCACAGCTCCTCTGCCCCCGGCCGCGGGGGCTGGATGTGCCTCCTCCAGCGGTCCCCAACACCAGTGCAGGTTGTCACCTCCTCTGCCTTGTGCTCCTCAACGTCACGCTAATCCTGTGCTCTGCGGCTGCAATTCCCCTCTCCGGCTGGGCTGCTCCATGCAAATATTCCCAAAAAGCAAAGAGGTGCAAGAGCTCCTGGCTTAGTCCTTGATGTTTTTCTTATCTGCACTAAACATTCCCAAATCCCCGTTTCTCCCTGGACCGCTCATCTTGTGCATCCTTTCTCTGCCCTGTGCTGGTAAGTTGAACGGGGTGTCCTCTTTGCTGCTGCTTTATAGCACAGTAAAAGTAACAGAAAAAGCTACGGAGGCTGCACCTCTTTGGCCTTTTCATTCCAAGGATAAGTCAGGTGAGCAGCATCCGAGCGTCCACATCCCTGTGGGAAGCGGGTTGGCCGTCTGCCGGCGGTGGCTCTCGGTCGCCGTGTGTATGCGAACACTGTGAGCCGGGCTCTGGGTTTTATAGCCTGGCAGCTCCCCTCCCTGCCTGGCCCCAGCCTCCTGGCTCCGCCACACCGGCTCTGCCGCCGCGCTGTGCCGAGCAGGCAGGTGAGAGCCGATTCCCCTCCGGCTGCTCTCTCCGGAGCGGCCACCCCTGGGCTTTGCCAGCAGCTTTTAGCAAGTGTGATTTCAGGGTGAGAGCCGAAGGCTGGGAATCCTCCTGCGCTTCCACCCCTGTCCCCTCCATCCCCGCTTCTGGGGCTGGGGATGCTCTGCCCTCAATTTGCACAGTCCCTGCTAGTCAGACCCTCCCAAATCTCTACCCTTGGCTTCTCCTCTGTCCTGAGGGCCCGTGTACAGGAGGACGAGTGGGCTCAGGTCCCCCACAGCAGCCCGTGCAGCAGGAGTCAGACGTCCACTGGCTTGGTGCAGCTGGGTCTCAGCCCCACGGCAAAGCGGGTGGAAACATCATTTACTGGCACCACGTCCTGAGGCTGCCTGTTTTGATCTGCTGTCCTTTCCCTTCTGTGTGGGAAGGGGATGGAGATGGTCTCCGAGCCATGGCAAAAGCCTGACCGAGCCATGGCAAAAGCCTGACCGAGCCATGGCAAAAGCCTGACCCTGCCTGCTTAGTCCTCAGCTAAACGCTGTCGTTCTTCTCCACCTGACAGAAAACCACCCCACAGAGCAGGCGCTACCTCAGGTCATCAGTAGTTGCCCAATTTCTCATTGCAGGGCCTGGAAAAGAAAACATAGGAAAGGAAAAGCTGAAGGGGAAAAGTGAGCTGCAGAGGCCCCAGCAGCTGGAGACTTTGTGTGATGTGAGCTGGAGGGAAGGTGATGGACAAGAGAGGGACAAATGTGCCATAAGCTGCCTGGCTGAGGACACAGGTGAGACCACAGCTGAAATGCTCTGGCTGAGCACGGGGCCGGGAGCTCGGGCACTTCTCGCCTGCCTCTTCTCCTGATCTTCCCTTCCCACTGGTTTTGGAGCCTTTGATGTGTCTTCCCACATGGCGAATGCAAAATATTTTCGTTGCGTATATACAAATATCTACCCGTGCGTGAGTGTGTATACACACACAATTTCACTTTTGTTTTGCAACATTAAGGCTTTGTTTTCCCCTACTGGCTATTGAACTATGTCAATAAGAAATAAAGCCACCCAGCTATGGCCAATGTTTCTTCCTTTCTTTGCTGGGGAAAGACGACAGCAGCAAACAAAAGAAATGCACCAACACCAGCTGCTTCTTGGCACTTGTCTGCTTGACACGGGCTTTGCTGCTTGCAGACCTGCTCTGGCTCACTGGCCGTGATGTTACAGTTAAGCTGCCCGTAAGAAGGCTGTTATTTGCTGAATAAAGATTTGCAGATCACTTCTAATAACTGTAAATGAGCCCAGTTTGTATCTAATTAAAAGACATTCATCCTTACAAGAGACTCCGTGGATGTAAAGTACCCATCACAGGAAAGTGCTTGGCTGAGGCACTGGAGTTAGAGATGGGAAGATATTTCAGTGAATAATGTGATTTTCTATCTTTGTGATCAGACAGCTGATTTTCTAGAAGATTAATAGAGGGCAGTGTGGAAAAAAAAACCCACAAAGCAATGAAAAGCTGAGATGAAGGCAGAGATGGAAGGGCAGATTCTGTGGAAAGACTTATCTAAAGGGTTTTGAGGACAGACTCAGCTTTTGGTGGCACCAGCTTGGTTTGGGAGCAATTCTCTGAGTTAGAACTTTACCTAAGTTTGGGTGTGGGGAGAACATTTCTGCAAGGGTGCTTAGAGGAAAGTGAAGCTGATTCACAAAAGAAAAATGATCCTTGGAAAACAGAAATTCATTTTCCTTAGAGAGAGATTATCACAGCAAGGAAATTTTTCAAGCAGATGGGTTAAAAACTAAACTTATTTTCTTTCATCTGTTTCCTGAACATTTTGACACATCACTAGTAGCGCCAGGCTGTATGTGCTTCAGCAAAACCAGAGCTGGGTTCTCCAACTTAGCAGCTTGGGAACTACTCGCCGAGCCCGGAGCTGCTTTGTTTAACGCTCCGGGAGCCCCGGGGAGGCGATGGCCCAGCTGCGTCCTGCCCAGCCCCAGCTGAGGCTGTTCAGGCTGTTTCCCATCAGCTGGGCCCTGGGGAGCAGAGGCTGGGGCTGTTGCAGGATGAGGAAAATGCTGCTGTTTTCTGGTAATGCATCTTTTCGTGCTACGGTGGTTTGTGTGCCCAGAGGAGGGAGGATGCCTGTGCAGCATGGGGGGTAGCCCTCAGGGCTCTGCACTGCTCCTTGTTGCTGCTGAAGCACTGCGAAAGCGGTTGTGGCAAGGTCTGTGTTTCCTCCTTTCCCTCTGGGCGTGGTGCTGAGGTACGGGACCATGTAACTGGGTTTCTAAGCTCTTAACGTTTGGTTTGTCAAGGTGACGCTGTTTTCCATAGCGGATTTTTGGCAGCTGGTAGCCTCAGTGCGCTGTGGAGCTGCGAAGTGCTGTTGTCTGCTGCCAGCAGCACCCTGCGCTCTCCTGCCGTGGAGCACAGAGGCAGAGGTTTGGAATTGCTAAATCTGTTGGCACAGGAGCCGGTTACTTTGCTTTGTGGGTAGCTTGCTGGTTGAATAAAGAAATAAATCTGTTGGCTTGGGTTTAGGGGCTGATTTGGCTCCCATTTCACCACAACTGTTTTATTTGTGGTATGTGATGGTGTTAAACCCGTGTTGCTGACAGCCCAAAGCGTACCTGGTCTGTCTTTAGCATTCAGTCACTGAAATGCCTTTTGTGGTTCAGGTTGGGGGGAAAAAGCAAGATCTGGTCATTTTGTGCTGGTTCAGGTGCTATGAAATTAACTGTGTGGCAAGTGCTTTATAGCAGCTTGGGATCATCCCTGTGGAAAGGCTGAGGGCAGGGAGGTCCTGGTGTCTCATGCTACTTGTAATATCAACTCTCTGTCAAAATTAAGCCATGAATGACTTCCCCTCCACCTCCTGAATATATAAACTGCTGAAACCTGTTAGTTCTTAAAGACTTCGGGTCCCTTGAAAGCCTCGCTCGCTCACTCGCTCCATTGACTTAACCCCAAGTAGGACTGTCCTTTGTTTTTCTCAGACTTGGGGAGTTTGGAAGCTGAGAACTTGATGTAATTTGATTTTTTCCTACTCGCGGTGTTTGTGAAGAGTTCTCAGAAAAGCGACTTTGTGGTGTCTGCAGCATGGTCTGTGGTCATTGAACAGAGGATGCAATTGCACCCGTTATGGGAGTGCTGAAGGATTTAGCACAGCCCTGGTCCGTCCTAATACTGTGTGAAATGCCCCAAAATATTACACTCTCTCTAAACGGACACCTGGCTCAACACCTGCCCTGTAACTCCCTTTACTCTCTGGAGGGAGAAATCTCCATTGTATAATTGGGCAGCATTATCTGTCATATGGCTCTGGGAACTGAAGACAGGAGCTTTGCTGATTTTAAGGTGATTATAAGCCAGGTGTGTCAGTCAGTGTCCCCTTTTCCTCCCCCTCTTTCCCTCATTCACATTTGTTTTTTCCATTTAATTAAAATCTCTCATCCTGCTTCGTATTAGAGAGCGTGTCTGGTTGCATAAATAAATATGCTAAACACATGGCAAATGCCCCAAAGCGGTGCCTGTTGGGGACACTGCGAGGCAGAACAAGCAGTTTTGATTTGAATGGAAAATCCATGTGAAGCTGTAAAAATTGGCAAGCAGAATAACAAAAGCTGACAGTGTTGCATTAAAGACCTAAACTTTAAAGTATCAGTGCTTAAAAACATTGCCTTGAACATAAACTCGGGGGGTGCTGAGCGGCCGTCCCTGGAGGTGCTGTGCCCAAGCTGTGGACGGGACTCAGCCCAGCTTGCCTCGGAGCATCGCTCTCTCCACGCTGCTCCTGGTGTCCCTGCTGTTTGAGGACAGCCCTGGCCACCCAAACACCCCGAGTCTCCCGTGAACCGTGCCCAGAAGCCCGTGTAGCCCCCCCAAACCCAGCAGAGGCAAGCCAGCCTGCATGGGGGGGGGGGGGGGGGTTTGGACCAGCCTCCTCTCGCTGGCACGGTTGGCAAAGGTGAGCCTGGAATGCCTGGCAGGCTGGTGGAGAGCACTGGGGGATTTCTGTTGGATAAAATAAATCCAGCCCCGGCGTGTCCTGATAACTCTATTAGAGTTTCCTTTCTCCTTGTTGTTTTGCTGAGTCTTTTCATTTGACCCGCATGTGTGGAAACAGCCTGCTTAAGTAGAGGCAACTGCCAGAGGAAAAATTGAAGCTACAGGCATCTTCGAGATAGTAAATTACTTGTTTATCATCCCCACGTTCTCCCTGTTGGTTTCCCTGTACAGCCAGGGATGTTTAAAGACTTTGGTAGCTGTGAAATGCTTCAATTTCCTTCCTCAATCCCTCATCTCCTTTTGCTGTTACCGTCATTAGCATTTGAAAACCAAACACAGCCGGAGCATTTACAACCTTAAAATCAATAATAATAATAAAAAAAACCCAACAAAATTACATTTCAAGGCTGGAAACAAATGGCTTTTTCTCGTCCTCTCCTGGCAGGCTGCTGTGGGCGAAATAGAGGTCTGGTGTGGACAGACAAGCTGGTGATCAGCTGCCGGGCAGGCAGCGGGGATGGGGGAATTTGCCTGGGTCAGAAGTCCCACCGAGGCAGCAGTGACACCTCGGGGTGTCAGGCAGGGAAAGGTTTAGGTTCCATATTTTGCACTTTAGCTTCTGTATTTTGCTTTGTACCGTGGAGGTCTGAGCTGTGCAGGGGATTTTCAGGACCTCCAGCCTACAGAGATGAGACGTTTTGTGTTCTTTTTAACAAACGCCTGGCTAGGAAATGTGTGCTGGTCACAGGGGTAAGTTCTGGGCTCCAGTCCCGAGCGTGGCTGCCTGGGGGCAGGTTTGTGTGGGGCAGGGCTGGTCCCGCAGGCAGCTCAGGGCAGCGCGGGTGCTTGGGCTGCTTCGAGCATCGGCACCTACAGCTTCAGCCCACGGCACCTTCCAGCGTCTGCAGCTGCAGTCGGGGTTGCAATGGTCTCGCTGGGCACAGGGGTGCTGGAGGGACCCCGTGCTCGGGAGTGGGAGGGGAACTGCTGCCCTCACCCTCCTCCCTCCCCTTTGGCACAGCCGAAGAAGAGCACGGGGTTTAAGATATGCTTAATTGAAAATCTCAATATGGGGTGAAGTGAACAAGAACCTTTCCATGACCTCAGAGCTGCTTTGTCTCCTGTTCCCTGCTTGCCTAATGGCAACGCTGCGGTTATTCAGCGCGCGCTGCCTTCCAGGTAAGAGAGGCATCAATCAGGATTATGAAAGGAGAGGAGCAGCTGGTTCAGGACAATATATTAGAAAATGATGAATCATAGGGAAAAATGTCTGCAGTGATCTGTATTCTCCCTGCTAAAGCAAAGTTCAAGGCTTCGTGATTAAAGGTTGGTCTTGCCTGTTTGATAGTCGGGCCCAGGTTATGCCCAATACGGGGAAACTTGTCTGGGGTTGTGCAGCAGCCGTGGTGAGACTGCTTCCCACCGAGTGACCGGTGCTGAGGTCGGCTTGTGTCGTTCAATTAAAACACTGGTTATTTCTTACCTACCCTGACGTTATTACCCTGAAAGCTCTTCAACTGTCCGTCTAAGGGACTTTAAGATGTTGAGAGACAGGTTCTTGGCTACTAGAAGTACCGCTACTGGACCTGCTGCATCTCTTCAGCTGTTTGAGTAATTTCTTTCCTTTTCTTGGTGCCTTTTCACACATGTGGAGAACAGGACAAAATAAGCCTAATTAAAGCACTTTATCATAGCTTCACCAGTGGTTTAGCTCAACGTGCTTAACCGATCAGAAGTGCTAGTGGAATTACTACCTTCAGCTTGCATGAAATGTGGGTCCTTTATTTATTTATTTATTTTCCCTCACCATCTTAGTCTCTGAAAATCTCCTAGGAAACGTAGCCCTAATGGTCTGCCTCCTCCCCGTGCTGTGGTTCTTGCAAACGAAGCAGAAAGCTGCGCTCTAAATATGCTGCCTGGTTCCTCCTAATTAAACGGCTGTGGGCAGAAGATCCGTGCAGTGCTGATGGAGCTGTAGTGCCGGGGTGCCGGCTTTGTTTGGCGGTTTCTTGCTGTAGCTCTTGATTCTCGGGCATCTGCGGTTTGTTACCGTGCTCCGATGATCCCCGCTGTTGCAGGAATTGCTGGGGTGGAGGTCCCAGATGTGGAGGCTGGAAGGAGATGCTGCCCCGGGTCTGTTCTCCCTGTGACTCAGGGGAGTGGGCGTTGCTGGTGTGAACTGGGAGATGCAGCATCAGCTCTTTGGACAACAGCAGTGGGTTTGGTGAGGGGCGACACCCCACCGGGGAGCCCTTCCCCTACCCACCAACCTGCGCTGCCCAGGGCTGTGGCGCTGCCATCGCCACTGCCAGGTCTTCTCTGGAAATGGGCACCAGCTTTGAGGGCTCGCCCAAGGGTGGTGAGCCCTTCCCCTGCAGCTTCACCGACACCTGCCCACCGCCTCTTTGCTCTTTGGTTAGGACAAGAGTAGTTAATCCTCCAACTGCTCTCGTCTGGGTTCTCTGGCAGGCAGAGCAGCGGGACGGGAGCCTTCAGGAAGGCAGTTAATGCTGTTTAATCCTCTCCCAACGTGGGGTGTCTCAGGAGGAGGTGACAAAGTACAGTGGCTGCACGTAACGTACTGCCTGCCTGGGGGATGGATGGCCGGGGTCAGACCAGGCAGCCCAGACCTGTTACCAGTGAAAGGGCCGGGGCAGGACCATGTGCTGCTGGCCGGGGCAGGCTCTGCAGATGTGTTCTGCCCCGGGAGCTGAGCCGTGTTGTCCCTGTTCTGCCCCGGGAGCTGAGCCGTGTTGTCCCTGTTCTGCCCCGGGAGCTGAGCCGTGTTGTCCCTGTTCTGCCCCATATGGGTTTGAAGACCCCATGGACACCATTCCCCAGCATCTGGGATGTGGAATGGACACTGGTTGTGGTGAGAATTTAGGATCATGCCCACTAACGTCAGCGTTATAGGTGGCAGTGTTTGTCCTCTAACTCAGGTACGTGCTCCAGTGCTCAGGGGATTATCCAGCTTGATGGGAAATCAGGTTTAAACCTCCCAGGGATCCACAGGTAAACATCTGAATATTCTTCTGCATCTCATTTTTTTACCTTTTCTAACCTGAAGTTCAACCTCTGATTCCTTTTGGGCTCTGGTGAAGAACTGGCAGAAATTAGTATTTTTGCTCTACAAAGTAGGAAGATTGTCCCTCTATTCTTGAAGAGCTCCTTGTAGACCGGGGCTTCTCTGGGGAGACAGCAGCTGTGATTAAGAACGGTTGGCTGCTTTGATGGTAAAGCCAACAATCCAGAGCTCTTATAAAAGCAACTCGTTTCACTTCACACTGATTGTCCAATAAGGTATTCAAGCAGCATGGAACAGAAATTATTCTGCCCCCTCCTCAGAAATTGATTTTAAGAAGTATCTGACTTGGTGCCTCTAAGTGCCTGATAATGGTGAACGAAGGTAAAAGCCGTGGCAGGAGCATAACTCTCATTTTTCAGGCAGATCATAGATGGAAGGGATTATTTCGGTCGAAGGCTGGATTAGTCTGTGGCAGCCTGGTTTGCGTGCCTCCAAAGAGCGCTGTTTAACATTACCAGACAATTGCTTTGTCTCTGACTCTTCCCTGCGTGTATGGTGTTAATTGCCAAGGCATCTCTTAAAAGCTATTTTCATATGCATTTGCACAACAGATTTGAAAGGCCATGAGGATGTACTTAGCGCCGCTGCAAATGGGAAATGTTGCCCCGTGTTTCAGAATAATGACATTTTGGAACCTGCCAAATGCATAGTTTTATCACTTATAACTCAGATGATCTGTGGACCAGTATTTTTGGCTGTAATGGATTATCACTTCATCATGCAAGCAAATCACTGTCTGGAGCGAGAGCCTGCTGGTAGGGAAACCACAGACTGAAATCAATGGATTTCTTCATTGGCCTTTACATTATCTCCCTGTCTCACCGAGCTGCTGTCGTCTAGAAAATGAACCAAATTAACATGCAGGTCAAGCATAAACGGGTGATTTTTCTTGAGGATTTCTGCATGGGCATGAGAATATGGGTGTTGCTGTAGCAGCAACAAAACGATTACATCTGTTCTGCATCCCGTCTTCGGGGAGCTCGCACGCTGAGCGGGCTGCAGAAGTGGGTGAGGGTTGGGAATCGCTGAGCGTGTGTGGGGTGGGGGTGGGAGGGACAGATCCTTGGGGGTTTGGTGTGTTGGTTGGTTGAGGCTTTATGGGGTTTTGTTTGGCAAAACAAAACAAAACAAAAATGGAGAGAGACCGTGCTCTGACCGTAGTCCTGTCGTTTCCAAATTAGATGGGGATTTGTGTACGTGGTTCTGCCCTGGGCCTTTCGAAGCCCCGTATTTGCTTGTGTTTAGTAGAGAGTTTGTGCCTGGTTGTGTCTACGGAGCCTTTGCCTCACTATCGAGCACCATCGAGTCTGGCAGGAGTTTGGGACCACAACCCAGGGGGCTGTGGGCTCTCCTTGCAGGTCATTCATCTTGATTCCGGGCATCAGATCCCACCCCGAGGCTTAACGAAGCGTTGTGCCTGTCACACCGAGGTGAGAGCAAGCACAGCCTTGATGAGGGGGGTGGATTTGCAGCTAACTGTTGGATTAAGATGAAATATGAAAATCGCTGCTAAACCCCTGGTGTTTAGCCAAGCGAGGCAAGGAGGCTTGAACCCGCCCCGATGCCTCCTGGGTCCAGGGTCTCTTCAATTGTTAGCTTCAATGGTGAGACTTAAAAATAATTAAATTAGTGTCTGAGTCCTCAAAGGCTAATTGGGAAAGGATTATCCTAGAGGGAAACCAGAGATGCGGAGGGAAAGGGACAGCTCCCTGACGTGACCTGTGCTCGCTGCTTCAGCGGGTGACAAGCCAGATGCTGTTTTCCCACCTGGTGATTTGTGTGTAACAGAATCCCCTGCCAGTCCCGGCAGCCGGGCTGGGGGGTCTCAGCGAACCCTAGACTTGATGAACAACCTCTTGGGGAAACCAGGCCTTGAGACACCTCGCTGGATGCCTCTGCCACCCGCTGTGGGAGAGCAGAGCAGCTCTGACTGCAGCAGTTTTGAGGGGAATTATAACGTTGGGCGATTCCTGCAGCAGCAGTTGGTATCTGACCTTGATCTTGCGTGCGTTGGTGCGAAGCGTGGGAGCAGCCCCTCTGCCTTGAACGGCAGCAAGCGCGGCCTTTTGCTCCGCTCGGGGATAATTCTCGTACTCCGGAACAATTCGCTGCAGGGAGCCGCCAGCGCTGTTCTCATCCGCCCCACTTGAAAGACCACGTTTGGGGTAGAAGAGCGCGAGGTATCGCTTGGGAAGTTACAAAGGTCCCCAGAGCCCCGGGCAGCCCCATTCAACTAATATCCCAACTTCTGACAACCAATATCCACCGTCCTGCCCCCAAACTAATTAATTTTATACATGAGTGAATTTAACACCATCATTTAGCTCTGTCTGCTGACGGAGACTTTGAAGTACAAACTGATTATGCAGGGAACAAGCTGGGAGCTGGTTAATAAGTTCCAACAAAGTGTGTACTGCTGGGAGGCTGTGTTAGATTAAATGTAGAATTTTATTATTGTTTTGTCTTGGACTTCAGCTTCGAAGCAGCAGCAGAGTCTGTCACCAGAGAGGGAGAACCGCAATGACAGTGTGGGGAAATGTTTAAAAGCTACATAAGTGTTAATGATCGGGATCTGACTCTGCCCCCTCTGAAAACCTCATTCTTTACCTCATTTGCTTGGTTTTGCTTCACTTCAGGCAGGCTGGTTGTTGTGGGGAAAGGCTGTTTTAAGTAGTTGTTCCCACAGGGTCCCCAAGGATTGCTTGTTTCCTGAAAAGCTCGGTACTGCCGAGTGGATGCAAAGTTAAAGCTTGTTAAATTGTGAGCACCATTTTTGGATGATCTTAAATCCCAGTGCCCGTGATTACTGCTGCTAAAGGCCTTCTCTCTGACTGACCCCTCAATAGCTGTTTTCTTTCTTTTTGGTAGTTTTGTATAGGTAAGGAGTTACTTAATTGGATTTAAATGGCTCTCCACTACCTGTTATTTACTTGATGGCACTTCTGAGGGAAAACAGACTGGTAAGTACGCACTGAATTTCAGCACAAATTCAAAGAGAAGAGGTTTGCCGATGGGAAGCCAAGTCCCAGTTATCATGTTCTCAGGGGATTGTCTTGGTTTGGCCAGTTAAGGAGAGGTAATGGCAGTTATGGTATTTTGAAGCTGTTTTGGTGAAGGGCAGATTTTTCCATAGCCACAAAGTCAAAACACAGCTGCAAAAAGGTTTGTAAAGTCAAATCGAAAGACTAACAAGAAGGAATCTTCAGCAAAGGCTTTAAACGAACCATTGCTGAGACGCTACAGACTATTTTTCTCCCCATTTCTTATTTTGCGAGTGGAAAGTGACCTCAGAAGGGGTTCAGCTGCAAGGCGCGTAGAAAGGGAAAGATGCGAGTCCCAATTCCCACCGCCTGCCTGACGCGGGCGGTTCATTTTCCCGAAAGCAGCAATCTGCCCCCGCTCCTGGCGTTGTCTGGGTGTTTCACGCAGAAGTGCCTCTGAACGATGCTGGCCCAGCCTGGCCGTGTTTCTGCCCTACGGTCACGGGGGAAAAAAAAATAAATAAATAAATTAAAAAAATAAAAAAATAAAAAAAAAGAGGCCGCGCCAGTGATGCCCCAGTGCGCCGCCAGGTGGCGCCCTAGCCCCGGCTGCCGCGGGGCGCGGCTGGGGGGGGGCACGGGGGGTGCTGGGGGTCGTGGGGTGCTGGGGGGGGCACGGGGGGTGCTGAGGGGGCATGGAGGGTGCTGAGGGGGCATGGAGGGTGCTGGGGGTCGGTGGGTGCTGGGCGTCGGGCACGTTCGCTGTGGGGCTGGGGCTGGCGGGCCGGGGAAAAGCCTCTGCGGCTCCTCTGCTGCCCCGGGGGCTGCTCTGGTGTCACCGCAAGTGACAGGGAATTCCCCCTCGCTCCGCTCCCCCCCCCCCCGTGCGGAGGTGGCTGCAGGCGGATACTGGAAATGGGGGTTTTTTTGCAGCTTCTGGAAGCGCTGGGATGAGGGAGGGGGCTGCGGGGCAGCTTTGCCCCCTACCAGCTCCGCAGGGATGCGTTCAGAGTGTGCGGGGCTGCGGTTCAGCTGGTCGCACCCCATCCCACCCCATCCCATCCTACCCCATCCCATCTTCTGGCTGTGGCTGCACTCCAGTGTGCTCCAAAACGTGCTGCCCGTGGGGCTCGGTGACAGCCGGGGACCTGGTACCATCGCATCTGTGCTTAGGCAGAGGGCGGGGGTTGTCACTCCTGACAAACACGGCGGTCAGCGAGGGGCCAGACCAGGTTTAAGCTGTTTTACTTATTTATTTTTTTGGGGGGAGATGTATATTGCTTGAGTCACTTCACGACGTTCAAGGGAAAGGGTGACTTGTCTCCTCCTTCGGGCCACGTGTACAGCTGCGCCATGAGCAGACGCTGGCGCTGTTTTCACCCGGCTCCCCCAGCACCATTGCTGAAGACATCGGCTCCTGGTCCATGGGTCAGTCATCATGTGCCTACCAAAGTATGTCTGATGCCACCAGGGTCAGGATTTCTGGATAAATAAGACTCACCAAGCGCTGTTGCTGCCATCGCTTTCCCGCTAGTTAATTCCTGGCCAAATCCCTTGTCCATGAGACAGAGGTCTTTGCCCCGAGAACGCCTGCCATGACATTCTTTTGGTTACGCATCAGCAGCTAAACATTTTGGAACTGGTTGGGAAACTTTCACCAGTTTAAAAGAGAGATTTGGTTGAGATTGTTTTGTTTGTTTTTGGACATGTGAAACGTCTGCATTTTTTCCTTGCGTCTGGCAGGAGAGTTGCAGTTAGAGAATATTCAGACGCTGATCTTGCTGCCTTCCCTCGAGCTGTTTTTATTCCTGCCACTACTCTATCCCTATATTGCTTTTTTTTTTTTTCCCCCTCCTGTTCAGACTAAGACAAGAGGAATCTCTTCCATGCTTCAAACTGTGGGGAGAATGGGTTTTTGTGGCTGACCGGGCACATGAGACGCAGAGGTTGTCCTCATGCGCGTGCTAACTGTGCCTACACAATGCCAGCTTGATTTTTCCCTGTTTCCGCCTTCCTCTGAAGCTTCTGACACAACCCGTGGCTCCAGGAGGACACGGCAATGAGGAACGGGCATATAAGCAACATTTCTTTTGAGGGTTAAGAGCGGCGTTTCTTAACCCCTGCTGCATGCCTCAAGAGTGACTCCAGGCTTGGCCCCGCATCTTGCAAAACCGATTTGGCATTCTTAGGAGAGCTGATGTTTTTGGCTAGTTGGAGCTTCTGATAAATGTTGGCACATCTGATTTATTGTCTGACTCGGTTCCCAAGGAGACCACATATGTAGCAGTCTGAGATAAGCAGCTTATAACCTAAAGGTGAATGCCTTAAAATATCAGTGTCCCTTTCTCTGTTTGCATTGATAGCGAGCTCTTGCTTTTTCCCTGCTATCTTTAATTCACTCTGTTATCAGAGAATTAAATACTTTGTGTTGTGTTGAGGAACCTTTCTGTCTCTGCAATTGGCTGAAGGTATAAATTCAGTTGGATTTTCTGTTATCACTCTTAATGCAAATTCGTTGAGCATAATGGCAGTGTCTTTTATTCCGTGGCCTGACGACAGCGATCATGCTGGGACCCAGGGCTGGAAGACCCCTACATCACCATGGAACGTGCCCAGGCACACATTTGCTGTACTACCCCCAGCCCTGCTTATTTGTGTGCTCCAACCTTCTTCTGCTGTGGTCAGAAGGAATCGCAGTCGTTCTGCTCCGGCTGTGGGACTCCACAAGGGCACTTGTGGACGGTGGTGATCTTAGGAACGATGCTTTTCCAGCAGTAACTTCAGCAGGATGTCAGGCTACGGGACTGTCACCTCCAGGGTACGCCAACACCACGAGAACACTAAAGGGGGATCTGGGGGTACGGTGGGTATCTGCAGGGGCTGAGAAAGGGGTCTTTTGGGGGGAAAAAGGCTAGCAGCAATTTGCACCAGCTAAAAAAAGAAAAAAAAGGCAGTTTGTCAAGTAGGAAACACTTGGTATTTAGCATGAAACGTGTTTAAAAGCGGGGAGAGGAAGGAATTGGATTGTCCAATCTGTTTTCCAAAGAAATTTGGAAGGTAGTGGGGAAGGCAGAAGTGCTCCTGCTTGGCTTAGAAAATATTCAAAACCCGTTACTAGGGCTCTGGAAGCACAGGGTAGCCGTCGGGCTAGGTACTGGGGTATTCGTGCACTGTAGGACCAAAGACAGTCGTCTCTTGAAGCGCTAGCCAAGGCAAAGGGATGTACGGGAGTTAGAGGGACCAGCAGTCTGCCCGAGCGTGGTGATAGACCAATCTTTTGAGTGGCACCAACGTGCGCCCTTGCTCAGGCTGGCATGCCCAGACATCACTTTCTACAAAGCCAGCCTCCCCACCTCACCAGCGAGAGAAAGGGTGAGTCTTGTCAACTCTTTATACACCTTTTTCCCCTGAGCGCATTCCAACTGCTTCAGCACCTGGGGTCAGTTTGTGAAGGTGTGCACAGACCTTGCCGCCTTGATGGATTCACCCAACTAAACCTGTACTTTATATTTTCCCTCCCACTGCTTTGTCACACGCCCTCAGAGGCCACATCGTGCAAACAGCAGCCTCCCTTGGAGGAGCAAAAGAAACGAGATCAGTCTTGGCGTTGCTGCGTGTCCTGACCAACAGCCCAAGCACGTGGCGTGGCAGCCAGCGAAGGAGACGCCGTGCTACGAAACACGGCGTCGCAGGGCGTGATCTGGGTTGGCTTTGTCTGTCGGTGGCCACCACGGCCCCATCGACTCTCCTCCGAGGTGTTAAAGCGCTGGGTCAGGCTGTGATCCCTCCAGGAGGGCGTTCTCCTTTCTAGCAGTGGCCAGAAGATGACGTCAAAACTCCGTGCAGTTTTTGGCTGAAGGGATGCTTCTCCCTGACTCTTGTTAGGTTGAGCTTTGACTTACAACCCAAGCTGAAAGTCCTACGGCATCATTTGTGAATTCCCAGCACGGCTCCCTTCTTGTAACCAAGTTCCCAGTTTCCTGATTTTTCCGCAGTCACGCCATCAGCGACGCCCGTGAAATTTGCAGCCCAACGCAGCGGCCGTGTGGCCATAAACACCTCCCCTGCGTGGGGCTGCCTGGCAGGGACTGCTGATCTGACCACTTGCCGAACAGGGCAGGCAGAGCTTGAGAAACATGTCACTGGGTCTGTGCTACGGCATCAAAGCCCGCGTTGGTGTTGAGTTTCTGCTCTTCAAAGCACCCTTTTTTCAGCCAAGGTACACTTGGTTGGTGCCTCTTCTCCCTGGGTCATTTGCAATCCGAGCTTGTTTTCAAGGGGTAAATTGGGCTGGGATGGGTTTTTGTGGGGGAGAGGTAGGTGACAAAGAGGGAACCAGTTCTTTTTTCCAGCAGAGAAATTTTCAGACCATAATTAATGTGTCTTCTCCATGCATGCATGTGCATGCACGCACCCAGACATAGCTGACTTTGATCTCTGCTGGGAGGCTGGGAGAGCACAGACTGTGAAATCGAACTTTATTAGGGACAGAGCATGGGGATAACCGCGCTGCTTTCCCTTGGGCTTTGGAAAATGGCAGGCTTGGATCCACCTGGCATCTCTTGCTGTTACAGGGAACGAGGAGATGCGAGTGCTTTAAATACACTAGGAAGGCATTCGGAGGGGAAAGTAACGCTGCGTTGTCGTCAGGTCTGGCAAGGTACTCTAGAATTAACGCCAACGCCATCAGCGCCCATGTTTTGAAGCCCCTGGCAGGAGCGAGAAGAGGCTCAAGTGATGCAGGAAGAGTGGCAGGTTGTTATGAAAGTGCCTGCCACTGTCCAAAAGCTGCTTGTTTGTTATTAAGTCCCATGATTTTTGTGGTTGACTTACAGCAAGCGCTGCTCAATTTGCTGAGAATCTTCCATCAGAGCAGCACAAAGGCAAGGAGCAATTCAATTTACGCATCACTGGCACGTTTGCATCAAATCAGAGTGAGGACGCAGTTAACAAGGCAAGAGGTTTCTTACAGTGGCCAGTGCCAGGTGCTTTTAAGCAGTTTTAAAATTTTTATTTCCCGTAAGGACTGGAATGAAAAAGAAAGGACATATTCTGCTGAATCTATACTTCCTGGCACTTAGGAATGCTGCCTTCTGGTAGCAGCTGAGATGGAAAAACGTGTTTATCTGAATTTTGAATTCTAAGCTACAAAGAAAGTAATTTGGACCTTGGGTAAAATTTGAAGCAGAGTAATATCTGCTTCCAACCTGGGGTCCAACAAAAAGCAGAGCGACGTTGTGGAAAGTCTTGTGATGGGCCTTTGCACAAGAGCAGATTGCTTAATTTTTTCCAGACATTTTAGGCGCTCATTAACATCTGAGTGGATGCTAGGATGAATCTGCAGTAGCTTTCACAATCTTCCCTCAGATGTGACCCTGTGTGATTCCATCTGCATTTTTAACCAAATAATTCTCTGATTATGTTGGCTTCGTTGCCCAGCCTGTGAGGAAACTCTTGCAGCTTTGGTATTCTGGTGGTCTGAACCCATCTGCTTCTGCCTCTGTGTCCAGTTACGCAGTGGTGAATCAAGAGAATAAGTGAATTGGTCAGAGCAAGTGGCTCTAAAGCAGTTTAAAAATTCTGTAATTGAAAGGGCCTAGATTTTGTGTCCAGCATAGTAGCCTAACACATAGTTTTGCTTGAATACATGGTTTTTGAAGACGCATTCTCAGTCCTGTTTTAAGCATAGATCCTGTCTATGGAGTCTTCACATGTTCTCGGGTCTCTAGCTTGACACACTTTTTAATTTAGGCCAAAGTCTGCTTGCAACACTCCCAACGAGGACTGGCACTCTGCACACCCAGAGCATCTTGGCGTGCTGTCTTGCAGCTCTTCCACTGCCAATGTCTCTTGAAAAAGCTTTCTGGGTATGTTCCATAAGCGCAGCAGAAATAATAGACCAGATTCATTCTTGTTGAAGCTTTGCTAGTCTCAGAACTAGACATATACTTTTTAAAATGAAGACAAGTAAACTGGTAATAAAAGAAGAGCTACTGGCAAAACCTCTAACAGGTGTAGACAAAGGGCGTGTGAGCTTTGTATTCCCAGTTTTCTCAGTGTCCTTTGCTCCTGAAACCCCTTTGCTTATCTGGCAGTCTGTTGCTGGAGCGTGGCATTGGCTCTGAGAGGCAGACAGATGATGGGAAGAGGCAAAATCAGATTAATTTTTAAGAAAAAATTCTATTTAATTCTTATTAGCTTGCTTTTGGGTACAGAACGGTCAGATGTGCCCAGTAAACACAAGACCAGTTTCTCTTTGGTTTTATGTTCCCATGTAAGTTAGGATGAGAGCCCCCAAACACCTGCATTTCCAGCATTGTCTCCTCTGTTAGTGGAAATTTCCTATTCCAAAACAGGCCATATGCTGGAGTGGGATGAACTAATAAGCTTCTGCCATAGCACAGCAGGAAAGAATCCTAGTGTGGCTGCAGCTACGTTGGAGCGATACTGGGTTATTTTTAATTAGCACTTTCCTCCAGGAAATAAGTGTAGTCAGAGAAACGCAAAAGATCAAGTCTTTTTTATCAGTCTTGCTTTATAACTGCCTGCACGAATTTCTACATACGTTGACATGCAGATGGCAGTGCCTAAGAGTGCTATGGTGCTAATTTCCCTCGTGTGGCATTACCCAGAGACATCAAGCTGTCAGCATTCAGATGACATAAGAAGTGAAGCACCAGAGATTTTGTTTGGCTTCTATTTGACCAGCTTTGTTCCCTGTTGGTTTTTTTTTCCCCTCATTGCTGTCCAAAACGTGAGGCGTGCTTTCTAATGAGAAATCAATAGAGTGCAGACTCACTTTGTTAAGCTTGTGTCACGCCTGCAAGATGACAAGAGGCGCTGCAGACAGCAAAGCAGCTAAAATGTCCCCCTGGCTAATAGCTGCTTGGAAATGCTGATGCTTTTTCAGAGAATAGCATGGTTGGTATTTCCTGAGGAGAAGAGGGAATTTTGGGTGGTGCATCAACAACTCGGAGTTAATTTCACAGGAGATGTTCAAGGCAGGCATCCTGCCTTTCTCTCTTGTCACTCGTGTACGCTGCATACACTGAAGAGCGCATCTCGGCTCTACGACTGCTGTGTCTATACAGGGTTGGAACAACCTGCTTTCTTTGTAGGCTTCTTATGGATATTTGTCTAGAGGCCATACCCACTTTGTACGCTAGAGCAAGAGAAACACCTAATAACGCAGTAGAAATCCAGAAACACTGACGTAGAGAAGGGTCCTTGCCTTAAGTATGAGACGATCGAGACTGTGTGCTGGAAGAGCTGAATCTATTCATAGACTTGCAAATGCCGGTTGGAATAGGAAGAGGTGATCCATGGCTGCAGGAACGGGCACGACTCTGTTCTCTGTGGTAGTCTTGGAACTAAGGAGTCGCCTCTTCAGGCTTACGCAGCTCGGGCTTTACCCCTGATCCCCGATAGAGCTGATGGGGCCGTTCCCTTAGCGTCCCTTGGCTCCTTTGTTTGCAGTGCAAGTCACCCTGCCAGGAGCTGCGCTCGTACAGTTTCTTGCACAACAGGCGCCCGTAGCTGTTACACTGTACTAGCCTGTAGACACTCCCTTAATCCAAATAACAGCACACAAAGGCTGTTTACTTGGGATGTGCACTGTTCCTTGGGGTATGCTTTCAGAAACCGCACAGACGTAAACGTAATAAAATATGCAACAATGACCTCTCATGACAAAGTAATTGGGTGATTTATAATAAATGACCGTTTTACTTGACTTTAAAAAGCATGCCAGCTCTTGCATGCCAGAGAGAAGGGCAGAAAATAAGAAAGCTTAGTAATTTCACTCTCCTATCACTGGACTCTTTCTCAGGTTCAAACCTCAGGACTCCAGGTTTCGTCCCAGGAGAGGTGACCCATCCGTCACCTGGCTCAAAGCGGACGAACTGCATTCCAGGCGGTGTAAGAAAAGTGTCTTTCAAGTTGAACCTCCCTCAATAATCAACGTATGGGGCTGTAGTGACAGAGATCACATACTGGATTTCATTACAGAATGATGCCCACCGTGGTCCTTGCAGCATGACGTCTGCTTGGCAGCTGCTTTGCATCCTGGGGCTGGCTCCAGTTCAAGTAAAAACAGGTAAAAACCCCTGTTTGTTGTTGTAAAGCACTTTGGGATGAACGGTGTTACATAAATGTAAGATTATGATTAGGCATGAATCTGTACTGGAACAATGAAGAATATTTAAATGTGCTTTTTCTAGTAAGTCTGATTTAATATGAGGGGGAATCAATTTCTCAATGACTTTCTCCTACCCCTCTAGCTAGAACTGCGCATTGCAGGAAAGAAACCGGTTGGCCGTTGATGGCAGCGTGATTACCCGGGTCCCTGTGATTTAAAAAATCAAAGTTATTTATCCTCGCCGGCTTTTGGAATTCTCCTTTCAAACGTTTTCATCCAAACGAGTCTGTGACCCTGAACCCACCAGCCCGTGTTACACAACGTCTTGTAGCTGCAGAGCTGCTGGGCAGGGCCCCGGTACGTGGGGTGCCCGACGAGCGCCCCGTGCAGCAGCGGCGCCAAGGGCTGCGCCGAGTTCGGCTGCGCTGCTGGTGCCAGGAGACTTTGGAAGTCTTGCAGAAGCACTGACTTGGAGTCTAAAATTCAAGACCCTTTGCCTGGTGCTCCGTCCCTTCTGAATAAAACCAGATCTCATTAGAGATGCTGAAGTTCTTTAATTACTTTTCTTGTGAACCTTAATGAGCAGAAGAGAAAGGCCTTAGGACTCGGTTCTTGTTTTTCAGCTTTGTGCTCTGCTTTTGACTTCTTTGGCTGCACAGTAATGATCACTTAACATTTCGCTGTAAAATCCTTACCGAAGATGGCAACAGCTGCCCAGCTTTTGTCTGTATCAGACTGACCATCGATCTGTCAGGAGTTGAACCCTGCAGATAAATTCATTCTGGAAGCTACCTGTCTTAACACGTTCAGCATTATGATACCAAATGCCTTGCCACCATCACCTTCCAAATGATTCACAACAGATTCCAGGGTTGTGCTACGACTTACATGTCTTGTATGTTGAACAGTACTGAAAAAAAAAATCCAAACAAAAAAAAAACCCATAAAATAAAGACCTGAATTGTTTTATTTCAAACGGAGCTTTGGGTGGGTGAAGTACTTGGGAGTGTTTCTAGAAATATTGATCTTTTGTGCCAGCTCTTTAGTGTTAGACAGATCTATCAACCTGGAGAGCATTTCCCTGCACAGGGTGATCCTTGGAAACGCAACCCAAAACATTGGGGCCCTGTAAATAAGGAGCAGAGGCTTTCCCACAAAGCTGCTTAGTCAGTTCTGTGTTTAATTTCAGGTAGAAAGAATAGAAGTAGCCCTGAACATGATTAGTTTGTTTGGTTACATTCATGAGATGATGTTTGTTTACTTTGTGTAGAATACCTACAACTTCTTTGTTGCCAAAAAAACAACCAAACCCAAAACTGAACTTACTTAAAAGTTGGCTCATTTTTTATTTCAAGCTGATGCCTGGTCGAGATGAACTAGCTCAAACAGGCCTGTGTAATTAAAGTAGTTCATAGCAGAACTTCCAGTTCTGTGTGTACAAACAGATAGGGAGCTAAAACAGAATTATCGACTCGAGAAGAAATTACAGTCTTTGACTTCTCTGTGGGAGAGGAGCTCTACAGTCAGCTCTGCTGCTGACACAGGGTTGACTCGGAATTGCGAAGGTTATAAATGGCAAGTGTTGAACTTGCAACGAAGCAGAATTATATTATGGGAATTTTATTTGAACTGTTGTGGTACTTAAAAAACCCACAGATGTATTTTTAGCTCATGAATTCTGTTGGAAAACTCTTTGTGTGACATGTCACCTTGCCCGCTTAATACTGTAGTCACAGCACGTGATCACATTGATGCAGCACAAAAAACTGGCAGAAAACGGGATGTTGTGTTATAGAAGAGTGAAGTGACCAAACACCTTTAAGACTGACAAACTGTCAGGTTTTTTCAACCTAAAAAGGAAGTGATTTTTTTGGGGGGGGGTCTCTAAAACAAAATCATAGTAGCAAGAACCAAATTATTCAACTAGTTTAATACAAGATGCTGCTTCATTGTTTTGATTATCTGATATCATTATGCAGCCGTATTTGTTACAGCCAGCAGACTATGTAGTCCAAAACTTTAATGAGCAGACAGCACAGGAACTCAAAACAAGACATACACACACACATATACACACATATATATACCAATACACATTTAAACAATGCAGAAGAGGTAGTACCATTAATTAAGGAATATATAACATGCAGTAAAAGTACTAAGACAATTCAGATCTGCCATCACTGCACCTCTTCCAAGCATCACAAGAGGCCGTAGAATGATTTGTTCAGCATCAATCCAAATTTAAAAATGCGCTCTGTTCTCATACATGATTGGACCTTGAATTTTCTGCAGGTGATCCTTCAGGTGACTCGCTGAAGGGGACAGCATTTGGTTCATAAGTTAAATACTATGGCTGTAACAACTCACACAATGAGTTTTGAGTCCATTGCTTCTGACAGGAACCAGATTGTCTGAACGCTTCAGGACGTAAGGTTAGGCACGAGCACCAACTATTTTTCTTTCTCTAAAAAGACACGATTGGATGACTGAGATCTGTTTTGGAGGGATGCCTCCCCTATAAGGGGAAAAAAATAACACGTAAAACTGGGTGGATTTTATGGTTGACCTTAAGAAAAACTCCAGTGTAGTCTTGAAGTTCTATTAGACATTAAGTAACTGCAGTATTTAGGTTTTATGGGGGGGAAAAATGGACTTGACTTCTACAGAAATGTGATCCTGAAAGTACTGAAAGACAAAGACGGGAAGACGCTGCAAGGCAGCTCCACAGTCCACAGCCAGGAGCATCCTGGCGTGCCTCAGCTGCCCAGAGGACAAGTTGCTAAAAGCAGGAGGGCCAGGTCATAGGGCCAAAGCCATTTTAAGCCACTTATTCAGCAACTCCCTGTACTCAGAACAGAAGCTCTGGGCAATGGTCCGTGTGACCAAAAGAGCAGAGCTCTTTCAGAACTTCGTCAACCAGAATATTTTTTAAGATTTTTAAGCTGTATTTACAGCAACTGACAGACTTTACTCTGTCAATACTTTTTTTAGGAAAGAGGAAAAAATACAGTTAAGGCATATCCACTGTTAAGACTTAAATGTAAAAAACCAAACCAGCCCTAGACTTCAGTCAATGCACCTTCCATCTGCATTTCCAGGTCTAACCAAGGCGTGTCTCCAGTCAGAACACACACACTAGGCAGATTCAAGTCTAAGGAAGGCTACAGTGAAAGAGGAAGATGATGCCTTCCTTTTTTAGGATTGTTTTCCAGGTATCCTGGTTTCCTGCATTGTTTTAGCTCTGATGGGCCAGCAAGAAAAAAAAACAAATCCAAACCAAACAGCAATGCAACAAATCTAGGGAAGATACTGCAGTCTATTGTAGATAACATTTATCTGATATACTCCTCCTCAGAGATGCAGGACATATCTTCATCTGTGCTTTCCTCCAAATCTGGCAAGTTGCCCCAGAGCAATACATTCACACCTGCCGGGAAGGAGGTAAGACAACAAAGGAGGGGAAAAAAAAAAAAAAAGTATTTTTGGATTGTGACCTTATTTTTATGTTGCACAACTGTCTATTTTCAGAGAAAATAACTACTGTAATCATTGCAAAACTGGTAAGTCACGTTCATGATAAATATATCTAGACTATTTCCTATTTTTCTTCTAAAGTGATCTTGTAAACGCTGTTGTTTACAGCACAGTTCAAAGAATAAGTCTCTGCCCACAGATATATTTATAGAGCTAATTGATGTAGCTATTGCTAATCCCCTCATGGCTGATTTATTTTTAAATGCATTGATCTGAAACACAGGTGACACCGAAAGGTTTAGACCCATCTGCAAGGAGGAGAAATGATTTGTCAGAATCATCATCTTCCTGAGGACTGAAGGCAAATTGCGCTGGACACCTGGCATCCCAGCCCCGCCTAGGTGAAGAAACCAGCTAGCGTGAGCTGTACCTTCAGCCTGAGCTAATGAGGACTCAGTTATACAGGGGTCAGAGGGACTCACCCAAAAAAGAGTGCCCATGGGACAGCTGCCTAACAGCACAGTAAAGCCGTACATACCGCTATAAATAGCAGCTGGTGGCTGTGTTTATACAGTTATAACGCTGCTTCAGAAAATCCTGACTTCTGTCCACAGAAGGGGTAGGCTAAGTGTTCTGATGAAGATTGATTTCCACTTGGAAATCTTCATTTACGACGTAGCTACGACTACCTCCCCCAAAGTAGTTTGCCAGATTAGCAGTACAGAAACGCTTGCCTTGTGCCTCCATATGTTACACTCGCTCCATATGCTTTAACTACAGTGAGATGCCTCATTAGAAGGCCTTAGAATTCAAGATTTTAGGGAAGAGAAGGAAACATGTGTTCCTTACCAGAAGGGTCTAGTCTGTTGATGCCAAAGACTGCTTGGCTATGAAACATCCAGAAGTGGCCATTATTACAGGACAGCAGGCAAGGTTTGCAGGGAGAAATCACATGGTAACCGACAATGTTGCCACTAGAAAGACAAGTGCCATAATGAGCAACACAAATGCCTGATGAAAAGGTTGATGCTGGCTTTTCCAGCGCAAAGTAATGTTAAATAGCCACGTTACCAGCCATTATGTAATGCTCCAATTTTGATAAAGTTAAGGGAACACAGTTAAACCAGCATCTTAAATATTTAGGGAACATCTGTCAGGAGTTACAGAATATCTAAGTTTTAGATCTTTGGCTCAGAGAACCGTTTATTTAGTAACCTGAATTGTGTAATCCGGATTAGTTTACATACCAACAAATGGTGCAGAGGTTTTTTTTTGGCTTTTTGTTTGGGTTTTTTTTTCATGGAAGGCCAGTGATTCCATTGGAATCAATGTAGAAGTTCATCATGCACATTGAATCCATCTGCACAGCAGCACTGTGCATGGGAGAGTATCAGCAGTAGGAGTAACGAGGCTGAGAATATCGAAGCCTTATCTGCTCTCCTGGGTTGAAACCTAGAACAACCATTTTTCTACTTTCTCAGTCACGTGCTCTGGTGAGATATTTCTGTTTCCATACTTCTGTCTAAAAAATAAATACTGCGTTCCTGTCACAACTCCCCACCGCTTAAAACTGAACAAGGTAAAAGTCTTGATTAGGAAGCTGAAAGGATCATCTCAAATAACTGAGAGCTGTTTGAGAGTCGTTTTCACTCTTAAATACCAGGCATTAATAAAAAGGATAAAAGAACTCCAAGAACTTTAGTGACAGCGTGTTCCATCTGCTAGCAACAACCAGATCTGCCAAGTGGATGTTCTATTAATTAGAATATGAGTAACTACTTCTTACTGCGGCCTTATTCACACAATTATCTCAGTGTTGAAGCAGACATTTAATCAGGCAGGTGGCATGCAAGCTTTCCCATATACTCAGACTACCGACAAGGTTGTCACATTTCCACTGGGGACTTGCACAGAAATAGACTGGCAGCCATGCCCAGAAGTAGTGGGCTGAGTTTCTATCAAACAGCATTAAATTTGAAATAGAGTATGCAATCTGTTCATTCATCCTTTAACTCTTGCACTACAGTAGCCTCCAGTGAGAAGGTTAACCAGCACCGTGGCAGTGCGTGCCCGAGGAGGTGTTAGCGTCGGTGAAGGGCGTTCTTACCACTTTAAACACGCGATGTTCTTCAGTTTGCATTTGCAGATCTCGGTAAAATAGCAGCTTCCGATGAAATCAACAGTACTAGATGGGGAGAAAGTAAAAATGCAGAATTTTAGATGTGGCTATGCTTACGACTATAATGCTTTGGTAATTCAGGTCTGAAGTCACAGCCGCCACTGTTATAGTCCTTGTGGTTTCTTTTTTAAACTTTCCCAAGAGCACACGTCTTCCTATCAGCTACCAGCCGTTCTCATATGGAAACAAAAAGAGACCCGTGAGACGTTACATCGCAAGTCCTCCCAGATCAGAGCAGATAGCACCACTTCTCTCGGTACTTCCGAACGCTGGCAGGCTCGGGCCCTGCTGCTGGCTGCGTGGCACTCCCAGTCAGAAATCTGGTTACAGACGTCGCCCTAGTTCCTGCAAATCTCAGCTAAGACTTCAGAACAATAGCTTAAAGGCTAGGGCATTTAAAACCAAACCTTTGATTTCTTATCTCCTTTTTAACCCATACTTTCTTATTAACATGGTATTTTGCAATCTGATTTCCTTAGTATTCAAATATTCTTATGGGAAAGCAACACGCAACCAACTTGGAGGAGAGTCATTCTGGAACCGGTGCAAGATCAGGTTTGTTCTGTTTACAGATATTTATTTCAAATTCTAATCTTTGTTTAAGGAAGGAGCTGGAGGAACTCCCCGTGGCTTCCAGAGCCTCCGTCTTCCCCACGAACAGATTAAACGAGACTTTTGATGGGTTGGGCAAGGCACGGCCTTGCTCTCCCCGCAGCCTCCCCGGGCTGAAGGGGAGCCAGCCGGAACGGGAAGCGGAGGAAAGGCTGGAATCGTGCGCTTCGGGGCCGTTGTCCTGGGGATTTGGAGAGCGATCTTCAGGGAACCGGTGAGGGCCGTGCGGCCTCCTCAGCCCCGCTCGGCCCGGTCACGGCGGGGCAGGCCGCGGCCCTGAGGCTGACAAGCTGCAGCTCCCGGGCCGACCATGCGGGACCTCGGGGCCGTCGCCGTGCCCCGCCGGAAGGACCCCGTGGGGACCAGTCGCCCCCAACCCCCCTCACAGCGCTTACCCGGAGGGCGGGATGTCGGTGGAGTAGAGGTCGATGTCGGTGTCCGCCAGCAGCACAGCCTTCATCCCCCGCGAGCTCAGCACCTGCTGGCAGAAGCGGCAGCACAGCACGGCCACGCATCGGTCCTCGAAGGTGCAGCTGCTGGCCGACATGGTGGGCGGGCGGGCGGCCACCGCCGGGCCGGGCCAGGCCAGGCCCCGCCGCCGCTCCGCTCCCGTCCCGTCCCGTCCCGTCCCGTCCGCCGCCAACGGCCACGCTCCCACCTGTCAGTTTGAATTCCCGACCTCACTCTCCCATTGGGCACGGGAGGCCCCGCCCTCCAGATCTGATTAGCGGAGACCAGGGGCGGGGCTCACCCTCTCCCTACTGCCTGTTGGAGGCGATGGGTCGCACCACCCCTACCGCCTGGGTTATTGGTGGAAGGCCACGCCCTGTCTTGCTCCCATTGGCCCCGCCGGCAGAGACTTCTCGTGAGTCGCCCCACCCCTGCGCAGTCCTTGGGACAGAGGCTACTGCGCTCTGCCGGGCCCCGCCCACCCCGTCCTGGCGGGGCGGTGCCATGGGTGCCAGGCGGCGTGAAAGGGGGTGGACCCAGCTGAGAGATGGAGCCTTCTGGTTGGCCGACGCGCCCGTCGCTCCTTCCCAGTTCTCTCCGCTGATTGGGCGGTCCACGCGGCGGGGCGGGACCGCGGCGGGCCGGTGAGGGGGACCGGGTGGCGGGCGCCAGCGGCCGGAGGACGCCCGGCTGCGGGAGGCGGCTCCGCAGCGCCCAGGTAATCGCCCCGCCCGGCCGCCGGGCCCCCTCCCCTCCCCTGCCGGCCCGCCTGGGGGGCCGCGGGCTGCCCCCGCCCGCCGGCCCCGCCGCCTCCCCTCAGCGCGGCCCTGAGGCGGGGCGCGGGGCCGCGTCCCTCAGCCCCGGCCCCCCCCGGGACCCCCCCACGCTTCCTCTCCCCGCCGCCCTCATTGTTCTTCCCGGGCGGGATGCGGATCCGGCGGGTGCCGTGTTTATTTATTTCTTCCTCCCGTACGCGCATCTTCCGCGGGGGCTGCAGCCTCGCCCCCTCCCTCTCCCGAGGAAAAAAAAAAGGGAGAAAAATAGGGGGAAAACAAAAAAAAAAATAAAGCGGACGGGAGAAAAGTTGTGTCCCGCCGTCTCCCTGAGGGCAGGTTCCCGCCTGCCTCGCACCCGCCGGGCTCTGCCCCGTGCAAAAATAAAAAAAAACCCTAAAGAACCAAAAACTCCCGGAGGAAAAGCTGCGGCCGGAGCCGCTCCGGCGGGGACGGGTGCGATGTGCCGGGGGGCTCCCGGGTTCGTCCCCCGCCGCCGGTGCGGGTGCGGGCTGGGGCGCAGTTCGGCGGCGGGAGCTGCCGCAGCTCGGCCGGGCTCTGGCTGCCCCCCCGCCCCCCGAGCGCTTTCTCCGCTGGTTCCCCTCGCTCCCCCGGGAACCCCGCTTTCCAAACTAGCCCCTTCTCTCCCCCCCACCCCAGCCCAGGGGCTGGCTGCCATGTAGGCGTTTTCCCCCGGTTACCTGGCCGGGCTGCATTTCTAACCTCAGGCTGCCGCTGGAAGGACGATTTGCAACGTCAGGGCAGCTTTTCTTTCAATCACAAATTTTGGCTGCTCATCTTGTGACTGCTGGCTGCAAGCTGTAATTTGCTAAATATATATATATATATTTTATTTTATTTTTTTTGCATTTGCAGGCAGGCAGACCAAAGAAAACGGCTTCTTGTCCTCCGTTTCTGCTCTCGTTTGGGATTTGATTTGCATCATCTCTGAGCCCATTTGAGGGGAGAAAAAAAAAAAAAAAGGCAAACCAAACCCACACAAAACATGTTGTGCGGAAGGACTTCCACTCCCTGGCTGTGCTATTAACGTTAGCAATCAGGAAGAGCCTTTGGGGGCTGCAGGATCTCGCTAGTCTGATGCTGCTGCTAGAGGATTTGGTGCAGGGAGACAAAACTGCTGCCTCTTCCATCTACTGATCTCTTAACATCTGCATTTTCCTGCTGCTGCTGTGCTCCGTCTCACACCCTCTCTCCATGGACTGATTTTTTTTTTTTTTCTTTTTTCCCTTTTTGTGGGGGGGGAGGACAAGCGGAAAATCAAGGCATCGCATTGAGAGGAGCGAAATTGCATTTATATCTTGTGTTTTGGTGGGTCTGTTTTGAGGTTAATATTTTTGGAAGAGGAAACATGACGTCGCCAGCAAAATTCAAAAAGGATAAGGAGATCATAGCTGAATATGACACTCAAGTTAAAGGTAGGAATGGTTTTATTTTCATCTCTTTCCCTATTGCAGTCCTGACTTGCAATTGTAGGAGTTTGCAGTAGATGTTTGGGTGGGGAAGGGGGAAATCATTTGCAGATTGCCTGGAATTTGCAGGGCTTTTTCATAATACAATGCTGGATCGGGTTTGCAATGCTTTTTCTTGTCCCCGTGCGGTAGGTTCCTACTCTGGTATTGCTGTTTTAAGGTATCACAGTAAGGGCTTTTTTATGGAATATAACATATTCTTTGAGTTCTGAGAGATCCATATTTTTCTGTCTGCTGTTCCAAAATACAGCTTTGCATTTGAAATATGAGAGCCAGTTAATTGCTTTTTAATCCTCCTCCGATCATGGGGATCTCTTAAAAATCTGTGTCGTGTCAGAAGAGCATATTTCCACTGGTGGTAAATGGGGGCTGTGCTGAGGGTCCCTGTAAAGCTGTTTGTGCTAGAAAGTTCCATTATTCAGGATTTTGCTCCTGGTGAGTCCATAATATTACTGCCTGGTTTTTCTTACTGTGCTCTTGAGTCTAACACTGTAAGGTTGCAGGGGGTGTGTGTGCATACACACGTATATATGCATCCATATAAAAATGAATAAACCTAAAGCATCACTGTTATTCAGAAGGAAGGCAATAAAGAGTCAGAGGCGTATTTGCAATGATCATGCAAGTCTTCTGCAGAATTCAGTTGGCTGGGTTTCAGGCTATCATGTGCCCTAGGTAAAAAAAAAAAAAAAAAGATGGTGAAATGTCTCCTTGTCGTCTTATTTTTCCAAAGTTTTCAAGGTAACGCTTATTTAAAAAACTAATTATCGCTTGTGTATGGCTTGATATATGGCTGGTAGGGAGTTATGAGATTTAGTGATTTATCTAATTGGTTAAAACTTGCTTGGTATGCTTATAGCATGCGGGAAAGATGGCCTTCGGGCAGGGTTGATTGAGTTAAATCAATGCGATTTAGAAAAATGTGATTTTAATCTGAGTAGGAAACCTAGATTAAAACTGACAATTAAAACATTGTTTTGCAATTATGTACTTAGTTATTTTTCTTACTGGGGGGGGGCTGTGCACTGGTGGCAAATCATTAAAACACGTTGTCCTACAAGAGTCATGTCCTACACTGACCCTAGCACTCTGTAACCTGAAGTAGTTTTGACATTTATGTTAAAAATGCTTACTTGAGCAAATAGAAAGCTGGGTAGGGGTTTATGTTGATTATTAGTTTTTTAATTTTTGGGTTCTTAATGTTAGAAATGGAGAAGAGCACGTTCCTTTTTTACTAGTTTAGTTTCTATTCCTGTTTTCTAGCTGTCTTTGGAAATGGGAATTGAAGTCAATGTCAAATTAGAGGCTTACATGTTCTTTCATTATTTACCCCATCAAAATGTGTGTGATGGATACAAGCTTGTAGTCACAATATTTGTGAATTGGCTGCAATAATAAGAAACAAGGCTTTAGAATTAATAAAGCACATCTTCTCACCTCTCAGTTTTTTCATGCATTAGAAAAGAAAAGAAATCTTTCCTTTCCTTTTTTAAAAAAAGACACCAACAAGATGGGTAAGATGGAAATGAGCCTTCCCTGTGCGCAGAGACCACTGCTGCCAAAACTCAGTTCATCTCTCAAGGTCCTTATGCAGAGACCTGTCAATTAGCCTGTAAATGTGGTCCCAGAAGTGAATTGCTGTAATGGTATATAGATTTTTTTTTTTCTTTTTTCCTTATAGAATGTTCCTGTCTTAAATATGTGAGGTTAAGACGACCGGAACTGTGTAAATGGATCACGAGGAGCTGGGAGAAGGGGGTTTCCTTCCTGAATTAGTGGTGAGGGCAGCTCTGAGCTTGTCTCGGGACGTTCATCCCTCTCGCAGTTTAGCTTTCCCTGCGCAGGGAACTCAGGAGCGGCAGCCCCAGAGGTCCCCAGACGTGGCTGATGGGAGGTGCTCGTCCATCTCCCTCTCTTCACTTGAGAGGGAGGTGCAGATGGGCCAAATGGCTTACCAATACACACGACAGTATGGTGACAGTCCTCTCCTCCATCCCCTCATTTGTTTCAAAGTACAGGGGGGAGCTTCCCGCCTCCACCTGGCTTCAGCCTTTCACAAGCTGCTTTGACAATGGGGGTTGTCATCCCTCTTCTAGGTGTCAAGTTTGGGGGGAGGCTTTGAAGTTATAGGCGCTTCTTAAAATTTCGTGAAACTTGCTTTGCATCTCGTAGATACCTTGGTTCCAAGTTGGCTCGTGATTTGGCTCTATAGGGAAGCTCTCACGAGCCTCTTGGATTCCAGAGTTGTGCAGGTCTCTACCACAGTGGGAAGACGAGATGGTTCTAAAGGCGCACTTAAATCCAGTGCTGCTGCCTAATCATTAAACATACCGTGGTCCTTACGTAAGATTTTGGTGTCCTAATCAAATTCTGACTTTAAATGTGGGAATGCTGTAGAAATGGTGTTAACTCTGATTATGAGTTGTTTGGTGTCTTTTCTCTTGTGTTGTGAAATGATGCCAGGAAGCAGTTGCTGTGGGAGTGGGATGAATCAGGTGTTGGCGTGCTGCATAAATTGTAAGGTATCATCTGTTTGAGATGAGAAAACTTCGATATTTTTTGCTGGCATTTAGAAACTTACTGCCTTTTTTTTTTTTTTTTGCCATGCTCCACTCTGGCTGTGCGCTGGAAATCATGTTTAGAGGCTGCATTTAAAACCATTAATCCACAAATGTGTACTTAAGCACTTTAAATTATTACTAATAGAATGATTGAGCTTTGTTCAAAAATGTAGTAGTCTTAAGTTGTTAATCAAAAGCTATTTAAAGAATAGTTTGGTTATGGTTTATAGATCATTGTTATGCAAAATTTTTGATTTTCTGTTGCTGAATGAACTTGGTAATTTTTCTTATAAAAGATGTGTGGGGGTGACAGGATGTTGATGAGCGCAACTTTTTGTTCTCCCGTGGCTGTGTTAATAACCTGTAGCTATTTGTTGTCTTCTTCCAACAGCCAGTTCTTTGCCTCTTGGGTTGGAGTTAGCGCTTCCCATGGTTTGTGCATGCAGCCAGTGGCAGGGGAGATCAACATTAGGATGAAGTGAATTTCTGACGATGAAGACTATTTACCTCTTGCACATCCCACTGTGTGGTGGTCAGGGGACATGGAGGGAGCTACGTGTTCCTTCCGAAGTGCTTGTGCAGTGTGGTTGAGGACAAGCTTTGCAGTCTGTGAGTACTGGAGGCTGCTGGAACCAGGCTGGGTACGGCCTTCAGTTACTTGGTCTGACCTTGCAGCTGACCACCGGAGATCGGGCTGGATGACCTGAGCTCCCTCCTAACCTGCGTTGTCCAGGATCGCATGGTCCTCCAGTATCTGGAGATTCAAGTACAAACTCCCTGTCTTCTGCAGAAGTGAATTAACCTGCAGAGGTGTCCAGACAGGGTGGTGTTCCTCCACAGCTGCACTGACCTTCAACCTTTGCCTTTAGGTGATGCAATCGAAGCCTGCGTTGTTTCGTTGCGTAGCTGTGCTATCTGCACTTGAATGTTTCACACTGCTGACGAGGAGAGGAGAGGTTGCCAGTATTAGTGGGCTCTTCTTGCAAGACTTGTTGAGAGTGCTTCTCTCTTTGAGGAAACTCTGAAATGGCTGCATGTCATGCGGTAGGAATTCTCCTGACAAGATGACATGGGGTCAGCAGGGGAGGGAAGTGCTGCTTTGATACGTTTCTGTACCATGTGCTTACAAAGATTATGAGTTCTGTGAAGCTGGAAAGTGAGATTCTGTGGTCTCCATATGGAGCCTTTGATATCTCAAGCTCATCCCCTTGTCTGGATTGTCTCTCCCAATTCCTTTGTGCAAGTTGCGGTAAAGCAGAGATAATTAATTTATGCTGTGCAGTGTGTTCCATGTGAGATTTGGATGCTGCCTATCTATGCCCAACCAAGGACTGTCAGACTGTTTTCTGGTTTAATGTATTAAATTGGAGTGTACATTTGCGGAGGAAAGAAAAGCCAGTGATTTATCTCTTAATTCTTCTTTTCTTCCTCCTCGTGTCCCACGAGAGCCTTATATTTAATTAGTTTGTATAAAGCTTCAGTAAATAGCTCCATGGTTTGGGCTACAGAAATTTAATACTGAAATTTCTTACACAGCAAGGGTTCCTAAGCCACTTCTGTCCTTGAGTAGTCTCTAGTAAAGGTTAAAATGCATCTCCTGCAGATCTTGCAGCATAGTCCAAAAAGCGCTAGGCAAATGAAAAATAGATGAGGTAATTTATAGCAGGAGTGAGCACAGCACAGAGGTGGCTGCATGGTTGTTTAGCTGAGTGTGTTGTGAACTCAGAGAAGATGCCTGATAAGAACTTCAGGCAAGCCTCCCAGCTGCCATCAGGTTCAGGCTAATGTCTAAAACTTCCTTTTTAGTTTCCCAAATTTCAGATAAGTCCCTTTCTTCTTTCTGGGTTGAAGGACTCGTAGTATATTTGATCTGATTGGGATCTTTTGCCTTAAATGCTGCTTAAACATGCCCTAAACGCTGCATAGAAATCTCGTTTGTATGCTACATCCTCTGAGGACCTTGAATGATGGTCGGCGGTTTTTAATCCCGGTAAACTCTTAGGAGTGGTCCAGACCTTCTCTGTGTGAAGGATTACAGAAGTAACTGGGACTGGGTGAGCAGCTACCATTTGGGGGCTAGAAAGCAAATGTGATGCTTTTGGTGGGGATTTGAAACAAAATTGGCATTTCTCTCAACTGTTGGAAGTTTTCTTGTGAACTCTGAACATGGGGCGCTTGTCTAGAACGCAGCGATTTGTAGAACTGCGTTTAGATGTTTAGACCAATGAGTTGAATTCACTGTAACTTACTCTGTTCCTAAACTCATGCACCTGAGGATTTTCAGTACTGTTGATGTTACGTGTGTACGATGATTTCTCGTTTGTGTTCATCTTCTGTTCAGGTCACCAAGCTGGTCGCGGTGCACTTTGCAGATCCTCGCAGCATGTACGTGTGCTTTTGAGATTTACAGCTGAGCTCTTGGCCACTTCTTTGGCAACGCCTACTTAATACACTGTGTAAATAGACTTTTCAGCCATGCACCCTGGTGTGGTTGAGTGGAATAGTTTTGAATTTTGAGATTTTGAGTTTGTATGTATTGGATTACCATTTACATTTCAAATGTAAAACTACCTTTTAAGGGTTTTTTACAGTTAATCATTACTCTGTGCGTGTAAGTGATTCCATTTGTTTGCAACAATGAGTTGCTCCAAACTCCGGCTATGGAATTGCTGTAGAATCATCTGTTTTTCTGCGGTTCTTGATAGTGCTAATCCCTTGAGTTTTTCAGCTGGATTGGGCCAACGAAGCAGCCTGCTGCCAGAAAGGGGGAAGGGGCTATTGAGGGACTGGTTTGATGTTACAGCAATAGTTTGTGTTTCCTTTTGTCCTATGTACCATTCCTACTTACGGATTATTAATGAGGATGGGAAGAGGTGAAAGAATGCAAAGTCTTCTTTCTTTCCTCTCCATCTCCAAAATCCCTCTGTTGCAGAGTCATCACGTATTGCAAGGCTAGAGACCAAAGCTGACCAACAGACTCAGTCCACTTAAGTGTTGCAGTTTCTTCCAAAAGCAGAAGGAATTGCCAGTGTAACTCCAGTAGGGTTTCTATAAAAAGTTTACTAGTGATAGCCAGTTTTCCCTAAATCCCAACTAAGGGAGCCCCACAACATTTTTCCTTAGCTCTAAATTATTTCCTTTTGTGGTGAGGGTACACATTAGTATCTTTTCCTTTTTCTGTTAGTTAAAAGGCTTGACTTTCCTTTTTTCTTTTTAACGTGTGCTAATTTTTGCCCATTTTGGGAATTTACTTGGAAGAACCTATTTGCCTGGTCAACTTTCTCAGCTGTCTTTATGAAGAGTGAAAAATCTAAACCTTTGTTGAGATGGAAAGTATGTTTAAACACATGTTCTTTTGAATAGCTTTTGCTATGCCATGCACAGTTGATATTCATTACTTATGACTTTATTTAGTTCATTTTGGTATGACTTTTGCAGATTTCATGCTTTTTGAGAATTTCTACAACGTCATGGGAGTCCTGCTCTCTGAATATTGTCAACGTTTTGTCGACGATAGAAGCAAATGCAGATTATGGTTTGATTTGCTGAGGGGTAAAAAAGTATGGGAGAAAATGGGAGGAAGGGTCTTGACTTAATAGTAATTAATGAGAGACCATTCTTCATTTCTACTTTCTCCTTTTTTTCCAAAATAGCAGTATTGCCAAAGACAAAACAAGAACTTCTTTTTCTGAAATCCCTAGGTAGTGGTCAGTGAAACTCTTGATGCTGAGTATTCAAAGTCAGAAAACACATGTGGATATAGAGTAACTGTGTCAAAGAAGCTCCGCTGCTATTTTTTCCAAGTAGATGGTGCAGATGGATTTGAACCATTCAAAAGATATTTTTTGCCATCAAAGTAACTATTTAATGTTGTTAAACTCTAAAGCTTCCGACCCATCCATTTTACTTTGAGTTGATAACGGTGAGAGTTAATTGTTGCTTGGAAAAAAAGTAAGGGGCTGGGAATTAAAAAATAATAATAATAAAAAATATCACTTCCTCTGCAATTCTGACTGTAAAAGGCTCATGTGTTTACAAGAGCTGGAGTTGTTGGGGAGCGCTGCTCGCACCCTGGAGCGGGGTGGACATAGTGTTCGATGGCAGCCTGTGGTGGGCCTAGGTAAGAGTCAGGGACAGGCAGCGTGCGAGGGGGCGTGTGTCGGGGGCAACGAGCCCAGCCTTTGCTGCTCCTTCAGCAAGGAAGGCAGCAGAAATGGAAGAAAGTGTAAATGTAAGTGTGAGCTGTGCCTGGGCATAAATCTCTGCTGATACACCTGGCGCAGCCGTGCGGTTTAATCCCGTGTGCACCCTCTGCGATGCTGCGGCCTGCGCGCAGAATAGCGCGGTACATCTTCGGCGTAAACCCCGAGCAGCAAATTCTCAAAACGTTCATAGGGTTCCCCCCTCTCCTTTAATGAGTGCTTTTTCTCCAACGTTTTCTCTCAAGTTGTTGCTAAATGCGGTGCAAAAATTCTTAGGTTTTAAGTGTTTTCAGCCTGTTTTCAGCATGCTGCAGGAGCAACTTTTGCTTCGCATTTATTCCTGTGAAATCAGCTGAATTAGGCCGGGCAGCTGCCTTATCCTGTGGCACATAAGCAGCTCCTGGCTTTTTGACTCTTGAGAAGGAGCCAAATAAACAGATTAACTCTAAACCAAGAGTGGATTTTAATCTACAGTCGTGAAGTGCTGCGGCCGGGTGATTTGGTCAGTCCTACTAATTTTGAAATGTGGGGGTTTTTTATCGTAGGACTTTCCAGGAAGAGCCTTTTGGCTTCCCTTCTTTTAAGTAGGGAAGGGTTTTTGGTTTGTTTTTGTACCGCTGTCACTGGACAAGTAAGCCATGGAGCTATGTAATTTATAGATGGGGAGTGCTCGCAAATTCAGTCTACTTAAAATAACGACAGTTGTTGCCTGGGAATTAGTCCCTGGCTCTTTCTTTGGACAGTGATCCAGTCCCACAGCAGGGCCATGCTCTGATGGTCCCATGAGGAAGGGGGGTTTGTTCTCGGGAGACCTGTAGCTGCCAGAATTGCTAAACTGCTCGCTCTGAACAAGTGGATTGATTGTTTTCTAACCAAAGATCCTAAGCCTCAGTCGATCAAACCAGTTCTGTGTCATTGGTGGGTTTTCATAAGGCAAACTGTACAGGGTAATGAAGTGTTTTTTCTTGCTGTAGCTTTTATTTGCTACCTGAAAAGGGGAGAAGATGATTAGCAGCACTAACTAGTGCTTATTCTACAAACAGGATTGTTTAAAAAGATGTTTTTCTCTTTTCTTTGGTTTTTAGCCTGTGCACGGCATGCCTATGGCATGAGGAAAGGCTGAAAAGCTGCATTTGTTCGGCTGCTGGCCACATCATCGTTGATCCCTGCAGTAAAGGAGAGTACAGGGCTTTAGGCTATTGCTGCAACATGTGAAGGTTCCTCCGCCCTGCTGCAGCATTTGCAGCTTGAGACTTGGTAATGATGGATGAGGTGTGATTCTGTTTCTCATTTCTCACCGTCCCAATTTCCCATCCATCCTTTTCCACCGCTTCTAGAAATAGTGAGGATGGCGCTGCGGATAATGTGGCAAATGCCAATGTTTTAATCACCAGCCCATTCAGTTTTGTTCAGTGTGTCTGTGTGTCTGGATATTGCAGTAATAAAATACGATACTGGCTGCTGCTGATGGAGGCTTCGTGATGAGAAGTCGAGGGGAAACCGGGCTTGTGGTATTAAGTCCTTCACAGCAATTGCTCTTTGTTGGTGTAGTGATCTGAATGAAATGGGGTAGGGGTTATCATTGCCCTGTGTCAACCATTATATTTAGGCATTAATTGATCCTCTCGTTCCCCTTTTCAGCAGGGAGGGAGTGATCCATGCAGGGCAGGAGGAATCCAAATTGATGGACAATTTCAAGGAACTTTCTGGGCCATGGCATGATTATGCCTTTATTTGGGGAATATTTAAGATGCCTGTTGGATGAGGTTTAAATGTAGTTGGATAAATTACTTTTATGTCTTTGAGGATGCTCCTACTCATTAGCGCTTAATTTGCAAAATTAGGTGTTACGGGAAATTCCACAAAATCCTTTTCTTCATGCAGGTTAAGGCTGGAGCAGTGTTCTTGCTATTCTACTGCTAAGAGCATCTGGTATCCAAAACACGTTTTATGTGATGTTCTTGCTTTTGGGGGGCAGGGGGGGACACAGACACCAGTCTTACATAGGGACAGGATTATGGGTCCATGAAACTTCCACTCGGCTACCAGATGTAGTTACTGAACTGGGGCAGTTCTGTGGCAGCCACAGGCAGATGGTGGCTGTTGTGTGCTCGCTGGCATACAGCAATTCTCCTTCCTCCGTCCCAATTCATCTGGGGGGGGATGTCTTAAGTGTTTTACTTGGAAATCACAACTATGACAAGCTAACTTGTCCTGAGGCTGTTGTATGGCACTATGAATCACCATCCAGGCAGATTTGATCAGTGAACAGAAATGAAGCTTTCTAGAAAACGGATGTTCTTCCACTTTCTTGCAAACCCACAGCGATATCATATGCCTGTAAAGCAGAATTTGGCCACGCAGCACAAAGGAAGGGCAGAGCAAAGTTGACTAAAGGTCCTGACATGCCTTCCCTCTGGAAGGGCTGCTTTCCTGACTGGAGGATTTGGCAAATTCACTGGCAGGGTTCTTTGATGTATATTTTTTTTTTGTCATCAGTAGATGTCAATTCAGTTCTGTGGACCATAAAGCAGGTCTCTTACAGGTGTGTTTTGAAGAGTCCTGTCTGATGAATGTGAAGTGCTTTGAAAGCTCAGGACAGAGAACATGTAAATAAGCAGCAGCAGCAGCAGCCATTATTGCTGTGAAAAAAAGCCTGTCTCCATTTTTGTTAATATGTGCAGTGGATATATTAATGAATGATAATGACAAACCAGAGCAAACTGTTTTATGGACTGTGGAGGTACCGAGCTCTGAGCTGGCCCATGGAGGTTTTTCCCCCTGTGTTCGATAACTAGTTATTCAGAAATTTAATAAATGAATATCTCTGTGAAGTGGTTTTGGAAAGCAGCCTGGTTTTGCTTTGGTCTCTTTAATGAAAGTAACTCTTCCTAACTTTTCCCTCCATCTGTTGAAGAAGGAAGCTTGCTTCATCCCATTTACCCTTTTAAAAAATAAAAAATCAGTAAACCATCAGTATTTCTGCTGTGTAGGGGGCTGCTTGTACCCGTCTGTGTCCCAGCTCAACGGGGCGGACTCTTGTGCTGCAGAAAGATGCTGAAATATGAACAAAAGACTTTGCCAGTAAACGACTTAAAAGTGTGCAGCTGGAAAAGGGAGGGGGAAAGGGTTTCTGTGCTGTATGGAGGGAGGAACAAATGCAACGCTACAAAGGTCACAGGATACAGTAATGATGTTTGGATGGAAACTTAACTTGCTCTGAATGAAATTGCACTCTTGCATTTTCCCCCTGGAGCTGAATGTCTAAAAACTCTGGATACTTCTTGTTCTTTTTTTTTTTTTCCCTTTTCTTTTTTTGGCTCTTGTGAGCTTCCATGAGTCGTGCTATAGAAATGAAAAAAATGGAAAAATGGAGGATGGACGGCACCCACACGCATGCTAGGAGAGCCTTAACTACGCTGATCTCTGTTGGGTTAATCAGAGCTGTGACATTAGCAGTTTCTGGTTACTCTAGTACAACCGTTTGCAAGTCAAAGTTTTGTCTATGCTAAAGACACATGCGAGGCTTCTTAGCAGGGAACTTCCTATGTTACCGAAGATGTCAGCACTGCTGGGCAGGGTTGTTGGATAAACTCAGAACTTGGGCTAAGCACCCCTTGGAGCCAACTCTTGGACTCCTCGAGTGTTGACTTGAATTTCCTGTGTGGTGTGAAGTCTTGTACTTGATTGCTGAATTGCCTTTTCTCCCTTCACATGCTCTTACCGTGTCCAGATTGCTTGCATTTTCTTTGAGGTTGGTTTGATCTTTTATCAAGCCATATGCTGTTGTTACCCTCCATTATATGATTAATTTCTGCCTGTAATGATAAATTACTTTACCCAAAAGTGTAAGAGAAATCCTTTTATTTAGCCCGGTTGTCCAATGCCGAACACATTCATATGCATTGTCCTCATACTTAAGAAATTAATCTTAAGCTTTAAATCAAATTATTTCCCCCATCCCCATCAGAATGAACAGAAGATGGCTGTGAAGGGCTCCTTGCATCCATTGATTTCCACCTTTCACTCTTTCTCCGCAGAGATCTTGGCTAAAAATGGTGTCCCCAAACGTGTCCCCAGAGGTTCAGGTAGTAGGTTCGTTTCAGAGTTAAAGGGTACAAATTCTGGCACTGGTCCCTGTCTGGGAAATCCCTGTAGGTAGAGTCTATCGTCTTTTATGTCTTGAAAGCAGTGACAGCTGTTGCCAGCAAATGAGAATGTGGTTTGGTTTGGTTTTCCTTTGGGTGTTTGTTTTATTTGGTTCTGAAACTTCAAGATATTTTCTGGCTAACATGCTCTAACAGTTGGTCATTCTTGCTGTGATTTATAACTTTGCTTGGCTGTTACTGATTGATTTCTAGCTTGAGCTTAAGGAGCACCCATGGTAGGAATATTGCAGTATTACAGCCTTGGAGGAGAGCAGGCTCCGTCAGTATTTTGGGAAGGAGCTCACAATTGCCAGACCGACACGTATGGAGCGGACAAGTATGTTGTTTTTCTGCTGCTGGAGGTTTCTCCAGAAAGCAGCATCTGTGACTTGTGAAGTTCCATAATAAATACTTGCTGTAAGCTGAAAGAGCAGCTATAATTTTCTCCATACTCTGTTGCCTTTTCCAGCTCCCTCGCATCGTTTCAGTGGTTTTATGATTAGGCTTCATGCAAATAGTTCTCATTCATGCCCCACCCTCTCCCAAACCCACAGCAGCACAGCCAGGATGCGATGGTTGGGATGAAAGTGCTGCTAATTTGTTGTTACCTTTAGCTGAAGGATTCTGGATCTTGTGAAAGGTTTGCTGTTGTCCTTGCTGTGAGAAGCTATTTATATGTTGACTGTTTAAACACATTTATCAGTTCTAAAAGATCGATGCCTCTCCTTTCCAGAAGGAGGTAGCTTTGAGACCTTTGAGCATGCAGAGGATGACAGCTGCATGTATCTATAGGAAAGAGTAAGTTGACTTTTATATTTTTTTTTGAAAGCAATCAGTATTCAGCCAGCCTTGCTTGGGCTGTCTGTTGTGGAAAGGTTATGCTGTGCTTACAGAACTACTTTGAGTCTTTGACAGCGATAGTAAGAATAAATTCTACTCTTTGCGCTCAGGGCTCTGATGTACAAGGAGAACAGGTTCCTTTTCTTTCCCTGCCTCTTTTTTTTTTCTTTTTTTTTTTTTTTTTTTCCCTTCTAGTCGTGTGCCTCTCTTAAAGCTTATTTTGTTAACACAGCAAAGATCCCCCTGAAGCCTCACTACGCATGCTTTTAGCTTATGGCAGTAATATGAAAATCTGCTGACCATTAACTTTTTAGAGCACAGGTGTTCTCATTTCTTTTCTATAGAGTGATTTTTATCAGATATGTGGGAAGCTCTTTTATTTTTTTTATCTTTCAATATATGAAGTGTTTATTTACTTGGGAGAGGTGAGTTTGTTTTTAAGTAGCCCAAACAAAATGCCTGTTCTTTGCAAGACGCTAAAGAGCTATTCAGCTGTACCATAAATCTCTTGCAGTTCATATTTTATTACCACATCACTTTCTAAAGTCCTCTTTCACTTAACTTCTTAATTCTACTTATGTTTCAGTCTTGTGATGACCCCTTGCCTATCTGTGGAAGTGAGGATGTTGATACAGGAGAGATAATATTTATAATTGAGAGCTCTTGCATCTTTGCATTTAAAAAAAAAAAAAAAAAGGCAGCCCAAAATCCAGGGTTGTGTAGAGTTCTCTGGTTCTGAAACTTCCTGTGGCACATTTTAAGCATTATAGAAGTTATTCCTCAGCTACTTTGAAGCTAAATAAAGCAAATTGTTTCTGGGTATAACTGTATGTGTGTTTATAAGATGCATGTAATAGCAATTTACTTTCCTTTCTCTTTAAAATTCCATCCATTTTCCTTTCAAATAGCTTTACGTGGTTTATGATCATCGAAAGAACGTGCAGTCTAAATCAGCCTTTTTACTGGTCTGATGGTGTCAGAGCTTTGTGGTGCTGTTTTCTCCTTGGGTGAGGAGAGGCATCTTCCTGCGTTTGATGCTGTTAATTCAGGTCCGTTTTGAGGAGTCTGTGTTCTTGGGGCTGCTGAATTAGCAGATCTTGCACGGTGGAATGGCGTTGTGTTCCGAGTAGACTGAAAGTAGGGAAAAAGATCAAAGGGTAACGAATTACTCAAAATGACCCAAATCAAGGTCTCCAGTGAGATTTATGGGATTCAGTTACAGATCTTGAAACATGTTGAGAGAATGTTGAACTTTTTTTTTTTTTTTTTTGCTCTGGCAATGCAGCCTGCGTGGCTGGAGAGGATGTGCCTCCTCGTTCCTTAAAAAGTTACTCAGACAGAGGAGATAATCCCATAGTGGTTTTGCTTTTTTATTTTTTGTTCCTGTTTGGTTTTTTGGAGGTGGCAGAACGACAAATCCCAGCATTGCTTTGAGTGAGATGGCTGTCGAGGCAAGAGGTGCTCACTGGTGCCAGTGGAAGTGGCAATAAAAAAATCAAATAAAACTCTGGAATTTACTATGAAGAACAGTCAAAAACAATTCCGTGAATGAGTTGGAGTTTGTACAGGCTGAAATTGTATTGTCACGTAGCTGAAACGCATCTGGGTGTCCCTTCTTTTGACTCCTTTCTCGCTTCTCTTTTCTTCCTCCCTGACTTCTGCCTTTGAGAAATGGTTTGAGTAATGAGTAGGAAATAAACACTACCCTGAAATTTCCTAAGACAAATAAACAGGTTTGCTATTTTTAAGTGCCACTTTTTTATGATTCTTCCAGAGTTCTTTTTGCTCCACTGGGATTGAGTCTTGAATGAATGTTTTCTTTTAAGATGTATTTTTAGGAGTTAAAGGCTTATGTGAACTTTAGTGCTGGCAAAGATACTGGATTGCCAGTCCTAGATGTCAAATTTATATTTTAAAATTTTTAAATCTTTAAGCTGCCAAGAAGAGAGGCCAGTTGAGAATATTGAAAGAGGTGCTCATTTCACTGCCTCTTGTACCGGGGTTTTGTTGATGCTTTCCTGCATCCGTGAGAAATACTTAGTGTTGAAGCAAACCTTCACTTTTCCCACTGAAGTTGAACTTCAGAGCTTTGTGAAGATTTTCAGTTTAAGTAGGAGAAAGTTTGTGAAAGTTAAATGTTTCTTTTGGTGGCAGAGCGAGCAGGAAACGCTTGTCACTGCAAACTATTTGGGGGCTGATTGCCCATCCTTTCCTGGTGTGTGGTGCTCTGGTTCCTTGGAGTGGACTTGCCCAGTCTGAGGGATGACTTTTTTGTGTCTGTGGTGAAGAGGGGTTGTGCCAGAGCAAACAGAAGAGCCCCTGCACTGCGGAGACCTTTTCCTTGTTTTCGGGGCATAGCGCTGGGAATTTGTGCCCGTTTATTTTGTCCAGCAAGAGAAGGGTCAGGGAAGCTTCTGCGGGGCCAGCTCTTGTCAAAAGCTGTGTTTTTGGGAGGCTTTCTCAATGCTCCCAAATGCTGTTAATCCAAATGAGGGTGTTAATGCTTCTTTTTTTTTTTTTTTCTTGTCAGTTGGGACTAGAATAGACAAGGGAAAAGGTACAAAGCAGTCAGATGTGTTCAAGGGGGAGGAAGAGTGTGTTAGGGACGAAGAAAAATCTGCTCTGCCTTGTTGGTAATTAGGGTGGACTTAAAATTTTGGCAAATGCCTGGTTCCTTGGTGATTTCATTTTCCACATGCCTTAGCTTGGTTTGAGGTTAGACTCTTCATACTAATGTGTTTTACCAAATGGACGTTCTCTGCGTAGTGGTGACAGTGGGTATGTCTATTATTACTGATGGCAAATTGGTTAATAATGTGGTTAGTCTAAATAAACTAATAGTGCAGACTGTGTTTCTTTCATTGCCTAAGTTAATATTTTTATACACCTACTATTAACTTTCTGGTGTGTTGTTTTTTTGCGTGGGGGTGTTTAATTTTAATTCTTTTGCTCAGCTACATGCAGGTTTTTTGTACATCAGTTCTGTAACCATTCACTCAGGCCTTGGGAGAGTTTTGACAGCAAGTGGTGGTTCTTCCCTAGGAAGGCTTAAAAATGCCATTGAAAACCACAGGCTCAGGGATTGAACTCATTTTTATCAAGCCGAGCAACTTTGTTAATGGCTTAATTGCTGTCATTTGATTTGGATAGGGGTTAGTTTCATTTTTTTTCCTGTTGGCAGGGTTGTTCTACATGAAGTGAGAAGTCCAGTGAACACAGTAAGTGGAAGAGCGCTGGGTATCAGTGAGTTTGCTTTTGGGGGCTGGCTTTTTTTCTTTGCTTGCTAAAGGGTTCCTTAATTTTATTTCCTTTAATATCCTGTTCATATGTAGCAAGCTGCAAATTGAGAATAAGTAAAATCTAGTTTAATGAGTGAGAAGTCAGTGTGGATGACTCAATCGTCATCTTTTTAGGTCCCAATTCAAATTCATTCCCTGCTTGCAGCGATTGAAATGTCACCAAATGTTCACACTGTCGGAAGAATTGGGAGTGACTCCTGTCTTGATGATGGATTGCACCACGCTGCCAAAGGTGGTGGGCTCCAACTCCTCCTGGCAGCTCTTGGTGGAGAAGCAGGAGCCTGGATAGAGAGTGGGAGGATGAATTGCTTTTCTGCTCCTCTGGACCCAGATCAGGGTTGGGAGGAGCTTTTGGCTCTGGGTGGCTGCAGAAAGAGTAAGAAATTCTGCCTTGGGTTTTTGCAGATGTCTTGTGAGCACTGAGGTGGTGATGGGGCTCCTGGGGCTTAAGTAACGTATTTTTTCACAGGCTGATACTTCTGTGTCAATTGCGAATCAAAAAAGTCAATGTTTGTAGAAATAACCTGAGTACATTGCTTTATCTTGTGAATGGGGTATCACTTCATAAGTAATTATGAAGTCGTGCCGAGATGCGTGCAGTATCCCTAGGCGATGTCATTCATTCCCAGTATGTGCTTGCTGGTTTTGATATACTTTGATTTCCTTACAAATGATGGAGGTTAGCTAGTGTTGGCTTGTTCTTGGAAAGCAGAGGTGCAGCCTATGGCTTTGGATTTCAGCTTCTGTGACTGACTTGCCCTATGATTTTGGCTGGTTGACTTGCTACCTGTCATCTTTATCGGTGTAGGAACGATGCTGGATCAGAGACCATAGTGGGCTTTTAGTACTTTTACAAACCTTTTCAGGTAATTCAATAGAAAATTACTGAATGGCTGGCTTATTGCAGGTATGCTAGGAGGCCGTGGTTGTAACTGGGACATATTTACTGTATGAGGACAATTCACAGCCTTTCCTCCGTAGTCCTCTGCCCCTCTCTGTCGCGGATGCCCACTAAAACCTTAACCAGGTTGAACACGGTGCTGACCTGGGTGCAGAAGCAGCCGGCTCCTGTTGGGAAGGTGCTGGCTTACGGCCACACGTGCCATGTGCACCTTTCCAGACCTGCACTGAAGTGTTTCTCTTAGCAAGTTATTTCTTCCACTGTTGTTTTTCAACATGAGATCCCCTCTGCACTGCTTAGTGGGTGGGCAGTGTTTTTAAAATCCAGCAATCTCGAAGGGCTGCGTTAGCTCTGACTTCGCATACAGAGCTGATGTTCAAAGAGAAACTTGCTTGTTTTATACTTTAAATAGCTCTCCGGTGGGGAGGTGGATAGTGAGAGCACACAATACGGCCTCGCTGGGTTGTGGGGGCTCTGCAGGGCTATTATTAGATGACAATAGCCGGAATGAAAAGCCGTAGATGCTGCATCACGTTCGGGCCATTGTGCGCAAGAGATGTTTTTAGTTTGGAGAGCCAGAGGTCTTTCAGGGTCTCCTTCTCTTATGCTCCTCATTGGAGACCTCTTGCTATTTTTCGGTGCTGGGGACAGTGGAGGTTATAAAGGTAAATGGCTGCTAAGTGACTGTTTTGAAGCAGACTTACAAATTCTGCTTGCATGGGATAAGGTGTAACAGGCTGCACACGTTTTCGTCATTGAGTGTTCGGAAGGTGGCAGTTTTTGCAAAGATGAGTCAACTGTTAGTTCAAAATCTGGCTGTCTTGGTACCTTTTTGTTAATATTTCTGTTTTCAAAAGGAGATGCACGCGTGCAAAAGACAGGTGATGATCTGTGCCTGAGGTACTCAGAAGCCTAAAACTCTGAGGGCTCCGGGGGAAGCTGATGGAGCTGAGTGGAGTTTGTCTTGACCTTGGCTGATGTCAGAAATGAACAGGATTTCTTGGCGTCTTGCTGACTCAATCTGTGTCTCTGTTTAGGAGTAACAAAGCCTTAATTTTTAAGGAACAGGTTTTTTTTGACTGAGCAGGTGCAACTTTGCAAGGAAGTAGGCTGCTTGTTTGTAATCTCTGGCACAGGTTACTCAAGTTGTGTGCCTCCACAGATGCATCCATCCCCAGACATGTCCATGTAAGAGAGTCTCAATTTCAAGGGCACGCAGTTTCTGACAACGGAGTGGGTCAGCAAAAGAGAGAGTGCTTAAATATTTCTATTGCAAAATAAAATCTTATTTGAAGCCATAGATAGGCAACTGCATCGTATTTTTCATAATATGCTGTATGACGTGCCTTGTTCAAGGCTGGCTTCCTGGTGCCTTTTGCCCTTTGCCTTCATAAGCTTTAGAGGAGAAAAGCAGCAGCTACACAAATTGAGCATCGCGCTCTCTGGCATTAGGAGGAAGTCCTGAGAGACAAATTTGCCGGTGTCATGGTTAGATAAAGGCATTTTTCATGTTCGATGCTACAGAGTTGAACTTCTAGCGCAGGCCCTCTGGACATTTTGGGTCTGCTGAAATGATGTGTCTGGCACCAAAGAAATAATCCCAGCTGTCCCACAGCACTGAATATAATTTTATTGTTTCAATATAATTTTAATAGCTCGTTACCTGCACTTGTTTACAGAGTGAAATCTTGGTCTGGTTTTCCATCAGCATTGTATCCTGTTTTCTTCTGTTTTGATCTGCAGTTTTATGTGGTTAGTGATAGTTGATTTTTGACTTTCCAAAATACTAAGTTGAGCCCCAAGGAGCAATTGGCAAGTGTCCGCTTTTGGAGATCTGAACGTGTCAGATAAGGAACAGTCTTGTCCTGAGCTGTTGACGCAGATTTTGAAAAGAGGGAACTGAAACCTCTTGAGGAAAGAATTTTCTGTTCATTCTATTTTGAGTATGTTGTGAAATCAAGGAAAGTACAAACTAGTGTTAAGCTTAAAATTTAGATAGTTGTGGGTGCTGCAGCAAAAATCAACACAGGTGAAGTATATGGTGATCAGGAGAGTGTATCCATCGGGCAGTCTTGCACTAACAGTCCTTCAGTTGTGCTGAGATACAGTTTTTGAACTGAACTGCCATAAATACGGAAATTCAGGAAATATTGAGCACAGAAGCGATGGAGCTAAACCGTAACATTGTTTAGAGGCATCTGCAGTGATGGGGATTTGCGTTGAAACTCTCCTCTTAGAGGATGGTAGTCTGAAATCCTCCCTATAAAGTACAGGGGGGGAGAAGTAGTTTCTCTTAGAACTCCATGTTTAAGTGTGGGCCTTTCTGCAAGAAAGCTGGTGCATGCTTCTGCTTCCAGTGGGTGCTGTTGGTCTCACCCATAGGGGAAGCAGCTGCTGTTGCCAGGCACATTGACTTCTTCCTCTGCAGGCTCTTGAGCTTGGGGAAGATGACTTGCATTGCTCAGTATGTGGCTGATGCAAGCTCCAAATGTGGAGCTGTTCATTTCTGTCCAGTCCTTCTGTACATCACCTGTGAGGATGCACAGGAGTGCTGCTGAGTGTCACAGTGGCTGAAAATGAGGTTTTTCCAGTTGGGCTGAGGTGGAGAGCCAGAATGATGAGACTGTTTTCAGATTGATCGGCTTGACTTCCTTCCCATGCAGTGGTTTCTTAGCTAGACTTTAGAAGGAGGTTAGAAGCTGGACATCCTGTTCTTGAGGTTTTGCACTTCTGGCTTTCAGTGTAGGTTACTTGTAAGTAGGAATGCTGCAAGGATTGATGCCTTATGCTTATCTCATTAGTGTGATGGTATTCCCAGTCCAACACAGAGTAGTAGACTTCCAGCCATGCTGTGGGACAGCCAAATGTAACATCAGAAACTGTGCTGAACCCAGTGATGTTAAATGCAGGGGATTTTCTTGGAGTTGTTTTTAGTCTGCCCTGTCTGCAGATGCAGGAGGAAGAGCAAGGCAGAGTGCAAGGTTAGGGATGGGGGTCTTAGTTGCTGGACTCTTTAAGTACAGGACAAGGGGTAGGGGTTCGTCCTGCAGTGAAATGGGCTGTTGCCATGTTGGTACACGCAGCAATTGGTATTTGTGTTCTTGCGTCCTTTGCAGCAATACTGCAGTCTTGCTGCTTTTCCTTCACTGCATTTCTTAGTGTCTTTTTTCCTTTTGAAATGATGCTGGACATCTAATAGCAAAAATACAGTTCGATTTATCCTTTTTTCTCTTTTGATTTTCTTCTACATGGTGTCCTTTTGCCTTCCCCTAAGCTCAATCTGACTCCCCCCTAAAAGTAAATTACTAACAAACTGCTGGAATTTATCAAACAACAAAGCCTGGGCCCTTTAGAACAATGGAATACTTAAGAGCAAAACAGAGTGTCTACTTCACTTTTTAACAAGATTTATTTTTTGGAATTGCAGTGGTCTGTGTAATTCAGGACTCTAAAGTTTGCTAACTGACTACTCGCCCTTGCTGAAGAGCATCCGCGCTTGCTCACTTGCTATGTAATCCATTTTCTTCAGGCAAATAAGCCGATTGCGTCCAGGGGTTTTCTTTAAGCATCATTTTATTCCTTTTTAATTACAGCATCCTCTGCAGATGTTGGAGTGTCATAAAAATGAAATGTGGAAACAAATGCGAAGTTGTCATGGCTTGCTCCAAATTTGAGACAGTAATTAAGCTGTCGAGGGGAGTAGTGGAAAGTTGGTCTGACTTTGTCTGTATGTCCTCTGGCATATGACGTATGGACGCATTAATGGGAAAGGCAAATGTGAAATGAACTATATCCAGTGGTTTGTCTGTATCAGTGCAACTGCCCTGGATAGTCAGGTCTGAGATCTGGGGTTTTGTTTAGTAGCTGGAGCTATTGCTGTCAGGGGAAGTCGAGGTAGAAACGAGCAAGAACACCTGGAGTCTGAGTATCTCTTCTTTCTGGTTGGTAAGGGGCAATGACATTAGTGTCGGGAGATTGCTGGTGTTACTCAGAAAAGCAGCTGATGAAGGTGGGCTAGCGGGTCCAGAATTGCTGCTACATGGCAAGGACCTAAGGGAGGGTGGGGACCAATTCTTTATGGCAAATGGTGACCTGATCCTTTAATGTCTCTTCAGACACTGTAGGACCGCAGGCTCCCTTTAACCCCCAGCGCGTTACCTGCTCTCGGGTTTTATACCTGAAAATGTTGAAATGTAAGAGATAAGTTGTACGTGGATCCCAAAAGGATAGACATTTCTTACCCTCTGTCTGCGTTCAAAGATTTTCTGGCCGTCTCTGACACGTTCGACGGATCACTTTGTGTAATCCCGTCTGGCAATTTGTTTCAAGATGTTGGGGTTTTTTTAAAGCTCTTGTCTGAATGTTTTATCCAGATGGTCTTGGTGTGAGTCAGACTGTAAGGTACAGTGTCTTGCTTTGATAAGGTTACTTGTTCTGTTCAGATAGCTGATGGCTTTATAGCAGCAAAAGAACAGATCTCTCATGTTAATGGGAAATTACCATTCATTCCCTTGAAAACAGGACCAGAGCGTCTGCAGCTTTCACTGCTCACTTCCCACTGCAAGTTATTCTCATGTTCCTGCGAAAGTGTTGGATTTTAAATGGTGATAACAAATCCATCTGTCCTGGCTCTTCACAGGAATGTCTCTTGATAATAATGGTCCACCACTATGAGAATTTACAAATGTCAGTCACAGCTTCCTGGCATTAACAATTTATACATGTAATAAGCAATACAAGAAAATTAAATGTCTTGTATTGATAATTCATAATTCAGGGATGTCAATAACTGGATTTCATAAGTTATCTGAGGTGTTGTCAGCGTATAAATCAAATTTAAGTAAGTTTTATTGAAAGTTACACATGTAACTTTATCAATGGAGATTTTACTACACCATTTATTTTCTTGCTCCATATGGTTAAGACAGTATTATTCATAGCCCTTCCTGACATCGACTTTTGTTAACTATATATATTTCCAAAAAAACCCAAAACAAAACTGCCATGCCCTTGAAGGATGTTCCCTTTCTGTAATTCAAAGTGCTTTTTTCAAAGGGAGGATGGAGAGAAGTCTTGAAGTAACGTGAATCTGAATTCACACTGAGACTGAGAATGACTGGCCCATAAAATAGTTGGCACTCAGAAGCCTCCTAGCTTTTTCTAATATTTCTGTGCTGGGCTGTTTGGTTGGCTTATTTGGGTGTGTTGTTTCAAGTCACTGGTAAATGAACCAACATAAACATTCCTTGTAGCAAGGCTGGCGGAAGAGCCGAAGCCGACCGCTTCACTGCCGGCTTCCATGTTGACTTTGGCCGGTGCTGTACGGTCATTCAGGGGCTCCTCTTGGCAGATGGCTGGAGCTTCAAATAGTGAGGGTAAATAAGTCACACCCGGTATCTGAATTGCGACAGTGAATGGGTTACCTGTGCTTTGGTTTCCTCCTGTCCAAACGGCTTTACTAATTTAATTTAAATTATTTTATTTTGGGTCGTTTTCTAGGGACTGAACTGTTTTTTGCAGAGTTGCATTAAGCAAATGAAAAATGGAGTGAGTTGCTAATCAGGGCCCAGGTAGAGCTCGAGCTGTGCGGAGGAGACATGGTAGGGTCGGGATCAGCCCGCATGGAAAACTACAAAATGACTAAACGCAGTGTTGTCTTTTGGGGGTCCAGACCAAAATAGATGAAAAAAAGAGCTGTAGTGCAGATCTTCAGGGGTTTGAAACCCCTGCAGATAAAACGGTGGGGGCAAATGTTCGGGACTGGAAGCAGCAGCACTTGGCCAGGCGTGCGAACGACCGAGGTGCAGCGCAGTGGTCAGGAAGGGTTCCTGTGCTTGCCAACGGGAGGGGAGGCCAGGACGTGCACCAAGGGATCGCACTGTGCCTCCAGGTGGTTTCTTCCACGCTTTCTGAGGAATACACCCGTCCCCCTGGGACTCGCGGTGGTGCCCATGTCCCTGCTGCCGGCTGAGGCTCGGCGGCAGATCTCCGGGCTGAGGCTCCGGTCTATCAGACGTACTCGCGCTCTTCCGTTTCGCTGGGTATCGGCAGCAGAAGCTAAAATCCACCTGGCGTGATCCGAAGAGCAAAGCTCTCTGTTGCAGACTCTTCTGTGTGTCGAGGATGCTGCAGCAGAGCCTCCCTGCCTGTGCCCCTCTCCTCGTCCTTCGGCGCGTACGGAAGACACGCGTTTCTCTCCCGCTTTTGCACAAAAGGGCTTTTTGTTCCTTCCTTTGGAAAACATTTGCAGTCGTCAGTTTTGCTGTAGTTTCTGCTTAGAGGGACGAGCTTTCTGATCTTGATAGGCGCTGAAAGACTTCAGTTTCCTAATGTGGTTTTTTTATTAGTGATAATTTTTGATATCTAGCAGCTGAATTTTTCTGGAAACATCAAATCTTGAAAACTTTAACTTTTGCACAGCTCTGATCAGATTTTCTAACCAGTGTGTTTTCTCTGATTTTGCCCAGTCTTTCAAATGCTCTGTAGGAGCAGGATTATTTCCTTCCCTCTGTCCCTGCTTCCGTCTGTTTGATAAAAAGGCTCCTTTTGACTTCTCAGAAGTGGAAGGAAATGGCACTGGACAACATTCTGCTTTGCAGTGAATGTGTACTTGATGTCTGCTGTACGAGGCGCTTGATTTCAGGCTTGCTTTGTGGTTTTCTGTTATCTAATTGGTACTGGGAATCCAGATTAGTGCCTGGTTTTGTGTCTTATACTCTGGCTTCAACTGATTCAAAGTTATAGATAGATAGATATATATATATCTTTCTTTTGACTATTGGTCGTGTTTCTACATTATAATCTTGATGAATGGCTGCAACTTGTGTGGTGGGTTGCATCTGTGTTTCTTTGGAAAAAGCTTTTTCTGGGAAGTAGGTGGTTTTCCCCAGAGAGGACTGGGGGCAAGCAGAGAGAATTTTCATTTTATTTTTATTGCAGAAGTTATATACTGTGCAAAAGCTAGGTAGAACTTTGTATATCTTCCAAACTGTGTATGTGGTATGGTTTGCTTTTATTGAACTTTGAGTAATTTATTGTAGAAATTGGAGCCATATAAATGATTTCTAAGTGATCAAATGTGTGTGTGTGTAAAAAGGAGGATCTGAGTTCTAATGTCAATTTTCTGACAAAGGCACGTGAAATATCAGCATCTCCTTGTACTGATCTGGTCTAAGATGCACTGATTAATGGGTGTTGCTGTAGCTGACAATGAACTGATAGAAAAATGATGATTCACGTAATTCAAGCTTTGCAGGCTCTGTCAAATACTCATTTCCCTCTTTACAAGAGGTGCTGCAGAGTAAAATGTTAAGTTCCTTTAAAAACAGCAATCCTCCACTTACACAGCTGAGTATTTATAACTCTAAAGCAGTGACTTCTGTGTTTCCTATGATTGTATAGGAAAAGCCCGCTTGGGATACCTTTGCTTTCATTGAGTATTCCTGGTGTAAACTTCTTACGAATGTGAGTAAAGCCTGAGCCAGAAAGCAACAGGGAGACTGGAACAAGATTTTTTACATAAACTTTTTTTGTGGTTTTAAATTAGGCTTATATCTGCTGTGTGTTAGGTGTCCTATAGCTGAATTAAAAACAATGCTCCAATTTGATTTCTTAATTTCAGTTAAGACTGATTTATCGTAGACTCTCCTGCCAGTTGAAAGAGGCATTACTTTGATTTTATGTAATGCTTTTGGTTTAGAGGCGGGTGTTTGTTATTACAGTGGAGAAAATAAGAGGCTGCTCTGGTGGAAACCAGCCTTGTCATCAGTGCCCGCTGGTACCGCGGGCAAGTAACTTGGACCTTTTTGATCTTGTCGAAGTCATCTGTGAAATGTCTGTAATGATGCTTATTATTCATCTCTGCTGGAATGTTCATGGTTAATTAATAGTTCTCAAAACCTCCCAGAAACACGCACGGCAGTGTCACTGCTGGGACTGACAGGGAGGCAGTGACAACGAGATCGAGCTGCTGAAGTATATTTGACTCACCTTGTTGACTTCTTTGGTCAGTCGTCTTGCTTCTCGATGGACTGAGAGCCTTACCCGGTGTTCCAGCGGGAAGGAAAACGGGAAGATAAGGAGGAGGGCTGCAGAGATCCTTCATGGTTCACTTGTACAAGTCTCCGGGCTGCTGGCCCGCAGCCGGCTCGGGCACTCGCTGGGTTATTCGTGACCGACCAGGTGGGTCCATCCCTGCTGCGATGTGGTGGTCAGCCAGGAGCACATCCAGCCTTGGATCTCCTGGGAACCCTCAGCTACAGGAGTTGGGGGGTGGGTGCGAGGAGGCGGGAGGGCTTCAGATCTGATGTCTGCTTTCAAAGTCTGGCAGCTCTGAAGTGTGGTTTATCTGTGCGAGACCGAGGACCAGGAGGGAAGGTATTGATGGTACCAGGGAAGGGTGTTCGTTTCCATGGCAGCTTCAGGATGCCTCTGGAACAGTGGTACTAACCCAAGGTTATCTTTCAGTCTTATGTAGTTACTGGGGTTTAAAATGAAGCCTTGTCCTGTTGGCTTTTTTTGTCTCTTTGAGAAATATTTCAGGTAAATTTATGTTGGTTCTTTAATACGACAGCTTAAACACAAAGCAAGAATGAAAATTGTTGGTGGAGTTGGAAAACCAACGCCATGTTTATCTGTCTTTCCCCTAGCTGCCTAAGACAAGTGTGGAAGCTGGCAGTCTACTGGAAGTGATTTTGAAATTTAGTTTACCCTGTTGTGCTTGAGAAGTGTTTACATGTCACTTTTTGTTCCGCTTCATTTGTTTCTCGATCATTCATGCATGTTAACGTGTTAGTTACCGAAGGGGAGAGGGAGGAGAAGAAATCCTGAGGTGAAATTAAATTAGACACCAGCATTAATCATTCTGTTTGTATCTCTAAATATATGACATAATTCACCAAAGGATTTTCCTTTCGTTGAAGATATTAAAGCATATAACTTGTTAATTGCTGCTTTTGTTCTAGCGATTTTATTGATTTGAAAACTACACTTGATGTTGCTTTGCATGAGATACCTGTGTGTAAGAGTGTAAATATGAGGTCTTATAAATGGAGAAGTAATAATTTTTCACGTTGCTGATTCTGGGTTCTTGCATCCCAGTACCTTTTAGCACTTCCAAACTTTACTTAACCTTTGGAGCACCCTTGACAGATAGAGAAACAGAAAATTATGTCAGATTAATGAAGTTTTTGTAGTAGGACCAAAGGTGTCTGGGGAATTTGGTCCATCCCCAGACTGTTTTCCTAAGGAAACAATCAGCACTGTGGAGGATTTCATGCATCTGTGTGTGTACGGATGCAGCTTTCTCACCTATATGCATATGGACGTGGTAGTCTAGTGGTGTAGAGCGTATAGTGAGTTTAATTTGGGATTCCTGAAGTGTGTTGAAGCAGTGAGAACATATGGCAAATGCCAGAAATAATGATCACATTACTTATTTCTGATGAATAATTCAGTTCAGTTTAGTACTGTTCCACCATGAAAATAAACCCCTCGCAATATTTGACATAATGCAGATGAAACACTTCAAGAAAAAATTTTGGAAGGCGAAAGAAACGGTTGTTTCACTTCTGTTTGGATCACCACCGGCAGAGGAAATCTTAACGCTCGGAACGGAGGCATATGTAAAGTCTTGGGCTGGAGCTGTGGCTGTTAAACAGCTCCTCTATGTTGTGTAGCAGGGGAGCAGCCTTCAGGAGGAAGAACAGTGGTTGTGAAGGGCTACTGTGGAGCTGCAAAGAGAAACTATTTCTAAAATAGGCCGGGAAAGCACAGCAGAAACTACAGGAAACAATACATGGGAGAAATTATTTTCAGAATTGGTAAAAAGAAAAAAACAAGTCTCCTGTCTTCTAACCCTAATATGCACCTTTCTGAATTTGGGCACTGATACATTGTGGGCAAAAAAAAGTAGAGTAAAAGAGAACATTTCAGTGACGCCCAAGTATTTTTGAGCTCTTTTGAAAAAAGTTCTGCCACCCGTTCCTTGAGGGGTGTGTTTTGGGGAGTGGGAAGTGAACCTTCCTGCAGCTGCTGGATGCTATTTAGGCTTGAGTTTTACTAAATGCTCACAGAGCTCTCGTGTCAGGTAGCTGTGTAGCTTTATAAATGGAGAATGTGAGGCACAGGCTTAATTGTTTGTTAAAGGAGTAGGGGTGTTTGAAATGGAAACTTGGGACAGTAGGAAGAGGCAGTGGCACTGTAGGTACCTGACGCTGCCTGGGAAGTGGGATGTGTGGAAGCCCAAAGCAGGGCTGCAGGAGTTAGGAATAGAAAATGTCCCTTTTAACTTCTGGTGTCAGGTAGCTAATGGCATAGACCAAGGCTGAGTCCTCATCGGCTGAGCAAAACAGAGGTAACCAGCCCACTTTGGTTTTTGTTGCCTCTGAACTAAAGCCAAAGATGGTGCTGATAATTCTGCATTTTACAATCTACTTTTCCATTTTTTGAGGGGGTTTTTTTGCATGTTTTTTGTAATGTGTAATGCGTAGGAGACGTACTAGCACGCTGCAGAATGATGAAACGCAGAATGATCCTACGTCTGCTTCACGGTGATTGCAGGACGGAGTTCTAGCTGCTTTTTTTCTTTATTTTTTCTGTTGTTGTTTTTTCAATAAGGCATGGTTTTCCAGGCAGCTTTGTGGAGCACACTCATGATAGCATCAAGAAATGAGTCAAAGCTGGTCCTGTGCAGAGGTGTCCCACAGCCCTCATCCTGCACGGGGCTGGGGTGTCTCTGCACCGTGGGGCGAGAGCCGGTGCAGCCCGTGCTGGCAGAGCTCAGCCGGGTCAGCAGCGCCTTGACTCTGCTTTTGTCTCACGGACCTGTTCTGCTGTTGCTTCCTGATGGATTTCCATTCTAGAATAAATAGACGTTTCTGTTGAAAGCAAGTGCCAGCCTCTCCCTTTACAGAGGAATTTCACTTCCTTTGTGCAGCGCCAAACACTGCAGTACAACATTCTTCATTCAAATCTCCTCCTGTTTTGAAACGAAGAGCCATGAGTACCTGGCTCCCCTCCCTCCCTCTCTCCACGCCCAGGCGGCTCATTGCTTGCAAGTGAATTAACATGGGTTCTGAAGGGTGTTTCTGTACGTTTCCCACACTTTTTGGTCAGTCTGATTAATGCTCGTGCTCTGATGTTCCGTGGGGAAGCCCAGGAATGATCACTGCTTGTGAGCCTTCCCTGCACTTGATATTTCATTCCTTCATAACTTTTTCATGGTGTTTGTCATGTTAAATAGGATGCTGGACTGCACAGCAAGTGTTGGAAACAGAGGGTGGTCAGGGAGGACTGGAGTGGTCCCAGGGCTGGCGAGGACCAGGAGTTAAACTTCTCTTCCTCGGAGCGTGAGTGCCTTGTGCAATACCCAGTGGAAATCCCCACTCCTGTCCTCCCTTCCAAAAAGGATCCAGAAACTTACACTTCAGTGGTAGCCAACCTTGGTTTCATGAGAAATCGCGAGTAATTTGTTTGAAAATGTGTCCAGCATGTGCTTAGCTTTATTCTTTACTGCGTTTATTTCCCGTTGTGACTTCTTCTAACTGGGAGCCCACATCCAGGCTCCTTGTACTGCTAAGCACCTTTTTTTGGAATTAACACAGCAGGATTTGAGGAAAGAACCTCTTCTTTCTGGGAAAAAGGTTTGAGCAGTCAATAGGAGAGTGTGATGAAAAATACCTGAGAGTCTGGTGCTTCAGGAAGACTCAGTTTGCCCTGGGCCAGGGGCGGAAAGGGCATTTACAGCAGGAAAAAAAAACCCTTATGTTAAAAGTGTTCACCAAATTTTTGGCCATCTGTACAGGATTGGCTTCATCACTCTGCATGAGAAGAAGCCCTTCAAATAGCTACTAAAATGTTGTTTGGAGAACATATTATTTTAGGTTGCTTAATGGGCCCAGGGCGATTTCTGCCTCCCAGAATGCACAGGCATTCGGGAAGCCCGTTACTGGAGGCTACGAAGAGTTGGTCAGCTCGAACTGTTTTGTGAGCACTGAAGATAGGAATGGGAGGGGGGGTGGGGTGTTGCTTTTCATTACGCTAATAATCCGTGTGTCAAAATGACTTTTAAATTGTTTATTATATAAATCCGTGCTGCAAACCAGTGATAATATGTAGTTTTACTACTTGCCCATAATATTTTATCCAGCATTCAGAAAGTGGGAAAGCATAAGCAGAGGTTTGTCTGAGGGTTTTTTTTTTTTTTTGGCTTGATGTCATCTGGGGGAAGCCTTTAACTGAGTACAGACAATCCTAAAATAGCTGTGAAACTTCCTGTAGGCAGAAGTAGTTGTAATGCTCCTGCTGCTTGCATGGAGGTTTGGGCTTTTCACTTAGTTGAAATGTATTGATAAACGTTTATTTGTTTTGAATAAACAGTTGTAGAACTTAAAAATATAGCAGTGCCCGATGTCCTTAAGGCATGTTACCTTTATCAGGGCTTTTATGCGCACCGTGGATTAGTTACAAAGATGAGGACTTTGCTGGTGCACACAGGAGGAGCTACCCGTGCTCTGCTGTTGGAATTAGGGCAGTGAATCCCTGCACAGGGTAATTTAATCTGGATTCTGTTTTTAAACATCCTCCCTGAAAAGTCAACAGCATGGACTGTGTTTTGATAATACTGAAGGCGACTTTCATGGCTATTTCATTAGACAAAAAAACCCCACAACCTAAATATTTAATTTGAATTCTGCGTGGATTAAATGCCTTGGCAACTTTGTCAACATGTTTAATTGCATAATTTTGAGCATTTGCTTAAAAGCTTTGCAGATCTGAAGCCTTGCATCAGTTTGGAGTCTGTGAATTGTAGATGAGTGCTTTTTTGTATGGGTATGGAAAACCAGTGTATAGGCTTGCTGCGCTCAATGGGGCTCTAGTTGAAGGGTGCTTAAAGTCACAACGTTTTTCAGGCTACGAGTTGTGCTGGAGGCGTTACACAACTGTAATAAAGCAGAAAGCATGGGCTGCCTCGCTGCTTTAAGTGACACTTTTGTTGTGCCTAGAAAAGCTGGTAGACCCAAGTAATTAGTGATGCAAATATATTATAATGTAGGTATGAAAATAAAAGCTGAGTGTCCTCAGTGCTTTACTGAGACTAGCCTTAATTTTTGCTTTTAAGTGTGTCTCATGTCCTCTTACTTCACTAATGCAAAGCTTCATGTGATCATCTTACACCTCAAAATAATTTTCTCAATCTGTATTAGAAAGAGAATTTCAGCTACTAATATCTACACTTCTGTTTATGTATTTGTAAGTATAAACTTGTCGGTGTGTGTTGCCCAACATTAATATTTCTCAAATGGGTAAGGAATATCCAGGGTTTTGAAGGAAAATTTACTTTTTCCAGAGCATGCAGTTTCTGACAGGATTATGAACCTGGACCTGAATCTCCCTCCTGGCTCTGGCCTTAAACAAAAGACTGTATTTCCTCCTCTTACATAATTTTCACTTCAAAGCTTAGTTTTTAGGTTACCAGTGAGATTTCTAAGGCTGTGATGATCAACAGCTTTCGGCTAGCAACGCAGTTTGTTCCGTGAAATTCTTGCTGTTCCTGTATTAAGGCTTTTCTAAGTCATTAAACCTCCCAGCCATAGCCAGGGTTGTTGGGCTGCTCCTGTCATTTGTCACAGCCCTGTTTGTAATCGTGTACCAAAAAGAAATACTGAGGCTGTTTTCATGAATTCTTTCACTTTTGGAGTACAGTCTTTTTTATACCTGATGGTAGGGGAAATCTGAACAATTCTTAGCAATTAGTGATGTGCTGGGAATATGTCAAAATACGTAATCCAAAGCATTCTCTGAAACTTGTTTGTCCCTTTAAATGGTTTTAGCTTTTACTTGAAGCTGTAGTGTTGGTTGTTTTTAATTTTTTTGAAACCGCATGGAGTGTTACCTTCAAACTAGACTGTCACCTTAACCCAAGCTTCCGCGAGGTTTGCGGAGAGAGACAGGTGGGTGGCTGTGCTGCTGCCATCTTACGCTGATGTTCAGCACCCGAGTGTGTGGCAGCTTTCAGGACATGGGCGTTGAAGAAACTCATCACAGACGAGGCACAAGATCACAGAATCACACAATGTCAGGGGTTGGAAGGGACCCCGAAAGATCACCCAGTCCAACCCCCCTGCCAGAGCAGGACCACCCAGAGCAGGTCACCCAGGAACGGGTCCAGGAGGGTTTTGAATGTCTCCAGAGAAGGAGACTCCACACCCTCTCTGGGCAGCCTGTGCTAGGGCTCTGTCACCCTCACAGCGAAAAAGTTTTTCCTTGTGTTAATGTAAAAGATCTAGAATTACTGCTCTGGTCTTCTGTATGAAGTAGAGATTTTGTTCATTTTGGGCTGCGTTGTCTTTCATGTGTTGCAGAGTAGCCTGGAAGATAAGTTGGTGTTAGAGATGTGCATGCAGTTTAATGCTTGGTTCTTCCAGTGCTGCTTATGTGCTGGGCACGGGTCCTGAAAAGCCTGGGGTGACTGAACTACACGTGAAGGTTTTGAATCTGCTGACTTCCACCTTCCCGTTCACGTTTTGATTCTGTTTTGCTTTGATTTTGACATGCCTCCGGCTTGTGTTGAGCTTATGTGGCATTAAGATGGGAGGGGGGCCGCTCCTCGCAAAGCAGCCATGGGGGACCACTAAGTCAAGGCGAAAGCACGGACGGTTTTGGAGTTCAGCTCCGCTGGTTGGAGCGGATTTGTGTGGGTGAGAGGATTGCTGTTTAATCTGGGCGGGAGCTGGGGGGGTTGGTGGTTCTGTTTTGTTGTCATCCCACTCCTTTCCCAAGCTTGTCATCTTCTTATACAGCATGGCATTTGGGATAGGGGTGGGAACATCTTGAGAAAGCTACAGTGCGGAAACACAGAGATGTAGCTAGATACTGGAAAGCAGCGCAGGCTGCTTGTGCCTTCTCCTGGTGCTCTGTGCTGTGCAGGCTGTGATTCACCGTGTTGCTATCCAGTTAGAGCAGTTAAAGCCCATCGCTGGCAAGAGCTGAAACCCTGCCTAGGGAGATGATCCTGCTTGGAGCAGGAACGTTGCTCGGAGTGCATGAGATGACTGGGCAAGGAGGTCTCCTGGGTCTGAGTTCGTCCCTCGTAGCTCTGTACGTGACCTACCGAAGAATGAACAAGTTGGTACAGAAATCTGTTTCTGTACTTCCAGCTTTAGTTTATAGGACGCTTAAGCCTAAAAAAATAATTTTGGTAAGTTCTTCTGCAGAACCTGAGCATTGCATGCTGTAGAAGAGCAAGGTATGGTTCCAGTCAGAGTGTATATATCGGCCTGCTTTTGTTGTTCTATGGCAGATTCTTGCCAGGAGCTTTGCAGAAACCCTCTCCTGTTCAGTGCACTTTGAGGAGCCCCCACTGTAGAGGCCCATAATTGCATCACAATTCTTATATGCTGAAGTGTAAAAAAAAGTATCAGTTTATAAAATTAAGGACAACCTACTATTCATTTCATTTACTGGATCCTTCCCAAGATTGTAGAGTAGGAGTGTTTGGGGACCTCGTATTTATCAATGTATCTAGCCACCTGCGCACTCACCTAGTGTAAACTAGCGGGCTTTTTCAGGCAGGAACGATCAATTCATGAACATCCTCCAGTTTTTTTCAAAGATATGACCAGGTAAGGTAGTAGCTTAAAGCGAGGGTGTCTCTTAACTTGCCTATGATGGAAACAACTGGCGATGACCTTTCCATGGAAGAGACACCATTGCTTAAATACCAGCATTTATTCAGGGACAATTACCTTCATGATAATGCGGTATCATTCATGCCTATCAACACTTTATATGCTTCAGAGTTTAAAAAGGGAAAAAAAAAAAAAAGTCAAATAGATTATAAATGTTGAGAATGACAAATGTGACTGAAATACAGAAGGTACAAGATCCTTCCTTACCCTTTGAATTGATTAAAAACTAGTCATGCCTGCCTGCTGCGTGCTACAGGGAATGTTGAAAAGGTAGTTGCAAAGAATAGTAGTAAAATTATGCAACTGTCTAGCGTTATACAATGCTCTGTCCCTCTGTGACCTAGGTGACTTTGTGATCTGGTGATGGAAGTGAATAAATGGTTTGTTTTAAACGGACGGAAAACTTTTCTGTTGCTACTAGGGATCTTTTAATTATGGAGCTGTCAGCCACGTGAGCTTGAAATCCAATAGCAAGGATTCTGCAATAAAGGGCAAGGCTTAGTGTGAGAGTAATACCTGGTGTTTAATCCTGATTCTACTACAGGCATCTTGACCTTGAATTAAACGTGCTTATTCACCTTCAGGCACTCGCAGCATTGGCAGCAGGAGCACAGTCTTCAGGCGGCTGCTCCTTGTCTTCAGTGATCACAGTGGGTGGGATCGCTGAGGTCTACAAGTTTTAGAAAAAAGAAAGAAGGTGGAAGGCTTTTTGGTGTTTAAAGTGGCTGTTAACCTAATAACCTGTGTAAATTAAAAGATGCGAAAGCAGTGAATTCAAAATTAGAGTGGTGGTTGTGATTGCAGACATAAAAATGTCCTGTGTAACTCGGTGACCCGCGGGTTAGAGCACGCACAGCCTCTGGCTCTGCCGTGGTATGTTCTCGGAGTAAGTCCGAAAAAAAAAAAAATCTTTTGCTTGTGTAAGCAATGGGAAAACAAGCAGACACTTTATACTCTAGAAAGCCCAGTAAGCCTCAGGAAATTCCTGCATTCTTGATTTTAGTTTGTGGCAAAGTACTGTGTGGTGTGTTTTTGAAAGATGAGCAAGGTTGCCCTTCTCCAGCCCAGCGCCACAGCCTCGATAAGCTGGAGCTGAATAGCTTATTGTTCCCCTGCGGGCAGCCCGATCAGCTGTCACTGTTCCCTTCAAAAAACACTGAGTTTATTTATAAAGAAAAAGTGCTGATATTGTATTTCTTACTGAAGGAAAAGGTTACTAGTTCTTGCCGCTGTTCAGCAGGAGAGCGGTGTGTGAAGTATCCCACCTCGAGAACCAAGAGCTTGAGCTTCGTTGTAGTTTTGTAATTAAAACACGTGTGCTCTGCTGATCTTCCAGTCTTTGAGAGCTACTAGTTTTTTGGAAGTGGTCCTCGTATTTCTACATTTTCTCCTGGAGGTAGTTTCTCAATCGAGAATGTTTGCCAGGTTGTTGCCCTCATACAAGATCCATCAGCACAGAGGAGGGTACGTGGCCCCACCATTACCTGTCTGAGCTGTATCTGGTATTTTCTATTCCTACCCCAATCCCCTTTTTAAATGTGGTGCTCACTGTTCATGCTGATAGAGTAGCTGGCTTTTTCTGAAGACCAACACTGTGCAGATGATCGAGCTGTAAATGCACAGGGATACATGATATACAAGGAAGATGTTTGCACTTGAATTCTGTGCCTCTTTCTTTATCTACTTGGCAGAAAACACTGAATCTGCTCAAGTATTTTCTCTGTGCGATACCTTTTCCTGGGTCTAGGCACTGAGCCACAGCTTATTAAAATTAGTGTCTTTGCCCAATGACTTACAAAAAGGTCGTGAAGTTGTTGGGACCATCCCTTTTGTTGGGGAAAGGGTGGAGGAGAAGACACAAAGGGAGGAAGAGCTTTCTAATACTTCTTTCCTTGAAGGGTGTTCTTTCTTGAGTGCCAGACCTGCAGATGAGCGTTAGGTTAAGGATTCGGCAGACTGATTCCTTGCCGCTGGAAACACTACGTTGCAGTGCATTTTGGTGCTATTCTCATCTGGCTACCTCACCTTTTCTTCGTGAAAGTCTTAATGACAAAGCCACAGGTCAAATGGAGGTGTCTTGTTTGCGTTGCACGCGACTAAAGCTGTCACTCGTGCGGAGTTTTGCAAATCTCTTAGTAGCTTTGTAACTGGGGACCGAGCTGAATGGAGAAGATGTATATAGCATATGTTGAGCATCACCAGCAAATTTTTGAATAAGTGCTGGGAGATCTAATGTGTGTAAGTATTTGTTCTTTCCCTGTGCTCCTCCCAGCCCCTGCTAATTCTGAAATACTTTTGCCAGTCGGAACCGCGCAAACTACAAAGAAATGTCACAAAACAAATCTCACAAACTTGCAAGGAACCCAATACGCAGGTTTTGCCGAGCGTTGCTCCTGCCTCCCCGTGCTGCCTTCCCTGCGGACCCAGGGTTGTGCCCTTGCGAGTGCTGGAGGGTGGAGGTTCCTCATAGCTCCCTCTGGGTCCTTTCTGCAGCGCCCTGGCAGGAGGACCGGGTGGTGCTGGTCCCTGCCCGGGGTGAACCCGCACCCTTCCTGCTGCAGCTGCCCGGGCTGGGGAGGGGAGTGTGGCTGGGGCTTCCCTGGGCCCGGAGAAACGGGCGTGCTGAAGTGGTTTTGATTAAAGAAGTATGTGGACAACTCAAGGCCTGTGTATTTGCTTGTAGTTGCATTTCCTGATGAAGAGACAGAAGTTTTCCGTTTTCTAAAAATCTCTTCTGAGGGGAAAAAAAAAAAAAAGAAACTTGACCAGCTCTGCCCACACAGTTCTGACGACGACGTTTCGTTCTGTGGTATGACCTTGCTGCCTGTATTTTCTCCTCACAGTGAAAGCTGCAGAAGCCCCTGGGTACTACAGTCTCAGAGAAGTGGTACTACCAAATTAGAGTGCTAATCGAGGTCATCTTCAAGCTTGAAAACCCCACACGTTTGCAGATTTTTTTTCTTTTTGGCAAGCCTAACTAGGAGCCATATTTGTATACACATGTTTTGGGTTTTGGAGTCCCTAAAATAAAGATGCATGCTTTCTTCATTGCAAATCCTGGACCCCCTGAAACCGTTTGTTCCCACAGATGTGAGCACAATCCAAGGCAACAGATAACTCGTAGTGCATGGCAAGAGTGAAGCGCTCGGAGGTCCAGATGGTACGCTTTGTCTGGGCAAAGGGACAAGCATACTGAGGAGGCCAAGCTGGCCTCTATTGTTACATATCTCAGGAATTAGCAATGAAGTAGTTGATTAAAAAATTGATTTGGAAAATTATACTTGCCCATCTTCAATTGTGGTGACAAAGCTGAGGTTGCCTGCAGTCGCGATGCGTGGGTATAAACAGAGCTGTGCAGACTGAAGGCCTGGATGTTACTTATTGCTGATTCTGAATTCAGCTTGGAACAACACATCTCTGAAAACCTTTGGAAAGAGCAGCACTAGCAGTCAAGCAATAGCAGGCATCTCTAAAGTCTGAGTGCTCAAAGACCTTTAGATGAAAGTGCATATTTTATTGTTTTCATACTGAGTTTACTGCCTCTATAAAAGCCAAATAACCTCTACTAGCTACATCACTGAATATTTTCTGCATTTTTACACCAAGAGGCTGACACGCTTCTGCTCTGTTTTCTTGCCCTGTTTGACTGTGAACAAGTCATTTCACTATTCTGTCCCTCAAATTCAGAATCGGTAAGATAAGAACAACCCCCTGGCTTAAAGGGCTGGTGTGAGAAGTTTTTTCATATTTGTGAAGTGTTTGAAAACTGTTTGTAAAATATTGTGTTAATACAAATAGATATCTTTAGTAATAATTACGCATACTGGTAATATTAACACCTCTATCTGTGTGCTTTATGCATCCTTTAGATGTATATTTTAAAAAGAAAAGTAGTCTTGCTGGAAATAATTCTCTAACGGCAAAGGGCCATCATGTTGGCTCTCTGAAGGGGTGTCTTTATCTGTCTCGATGGCTTGGTTTATAATGAGAGCTGCACAGCTGGAGACTCAGTAACTAACTGAATAATCCAAAATTGGTGCCTTCGGGGAGCGCCTCACTATGCACAATGTCTTGTTTCTGCATCAAGAGTAGTCTGCAAAAGAATTCGATAGAAATTCCCTGAAGTGATTTTCTGAGCTGACGTGGGGTATTGCAGCTTTCAGTCCTTTTTCCAGACTGAGATTCAGTACATTTTTAGGCAGTGACCACTTCTTCTTGATGCCAAAAATGCACTTGACACTTGTAATTGATGCACTCTTCAGCAGTAAAGCTTTGCGTGTGGGTCTGTGCACCGAGTTGCAGGTTGTTGGATGGCTTGCCTGCGACCGGTGCATCCGAGAGGCAATCACAATCATTTTCTGTCTGCAGACACAGTTAATCATAATGGAGCTTTGCTGACATATTACTAATGAGGGAACATATTTTTAACTAGATTTTACTGTAGAATTTTTATGGTGTTTTCTCTAATGGGATCTTGTTTAATCTTTAGTGCTTTTATTTGTTACAGAGATCCGTGCCCAATTGGTAGAGCAGCTGAAATGCCTTGACCAACAGTGTGAGCTTCGGGTCCAGTTACTGCAGGACTTGCAGGATTTCTTCCGCAAGAAGGCAGAGATTGAGATGGATTACTCAAGGAATTTGGAGAAGTTGGCTGAGAGATTCCTGGCTAAAACTAGGAGCACCAAAGACCAGCAATTCAAGTAGAGTATTTGCCTTTTGTTTTTGCCTTTTTCTACCTGTAGATGTGGTCTCAAGGATATAAAAGCAATAAGAGAGCTGATATCATGAATGTAGGTACCAGCACTGTTCTGAATATCAAATGTTTCCCAAGTTTGTGTTAAATGAGAACCCATTTCACGTTTCTACGTAGCCTGGTTGCTAGCTTCATTTCAGTAGTTCCTGTCAGGTCTTATGTTGTCAATAGGGAATTGGTAAAAACTGGCATGTCTAAAAGCAGTAATTTTCTTGGGAAGGTGGGCAAAGCTGTGCACCAGATCTAATGGACAAAGCCAGGATTTCCTTCAGTGTCAGTGCCTCTGGTCTTAAGAGTAACTGTTTCTAATCTGTTATATGCTGTAATTTGCCATTGCAGCTCTCTGTTTTCAGTATCCTGTGCATACTCAGTGTAGGGTTTAAGAGCGTTACATCTCTGCTGCTATCACTTCAAAACGGTAGAGAAGGAAGGCCAATAGTACTGCCAAATGGAGCTCTGCCATTTGGGGGGCAGGGGGCGGGGGGAAGCCCTTAATACTAAGCTGGTGGGCCTCAGTTAAGTTTTCAAGATGCCTTTATTGATAATCAGTTGTCTCACCTGCTGGAAACATTATTTACAGGTGGGTCTGACCCTACTGCTTGGGTTGTTCCCTGCTTAGCTTTTTGCTTTGGGATGACTAAAGCACATCGAATGTGGCTTCGTGGATTCGAAGCCTTCTGATTTACTGCTGACTCCTGCCTGGAGAAGGGACACAGGTGCTTTTCCCAGGAAGGGGATGCAGGAGAGGACCTGTGGGTGAAGAAGGGGCTGGTGCAGGCTGCGTGGCATGGAGACATCAGCCCAGTGAGTAGGTGGCCAGCACAAAGCTGCAGCCACGGGGCTCCTCTCGCTGACATCTGGGCAGTGCAGAGGCTTGTCAGGTTTTGTTGTCAGGGTAGCAGCTGGGGAAAACGCCGAGCGAAAGCAGCCTTGGGATCTGAATCATTTCTGCTTTGGACAGATTGGTCTGAGAGGATCCATCTGGGTCTGCCTCCGCCCATAGTGCAATGTCACTTCTAGCATTGCTTGGGTCAGGCCTTTATCTGTGGTTTTGTTTGTTGTTGTTGCTGTGTTTGGAGGGATTTGGGGATATATCAGCTTTCTGTTTCTGCTAGAAATTCTTTTTGTGAAAGCCACTAAGTAGGCATCGTGTTGGTTTCCCTTCCGTACAGCTTTGATGCCATTTGCTTTCGTTCTCACTTAAAACGTGCATTGTGCTGCGTTGTCGGGAAAGCATGACTCCCGAGCACAGCTATTCGACAGGCTGGGGAAGAGTTATTCTGTGTAGCTGTAAGGCTGTAACCCTCTTAGGTGTTTTTCTTTTTCTTTACAGTGAAAGTGCTCTTAGAACTATAAGCTGCACATACTCTGCACATGCCTTTAAGCTGGCACTGAAGAAATGTCTCAAACTATAATTTCCCTCTGCATTATGACTGGTCTTTTTCAGATTATTTTGTTGTTATTCCTTGTGAAAACGGAGGTGGTATCCTTTATATTACATGATATGAAACATCCCATCAGAAACGCTTTTGTATTCAGCTTTCAGTGTTGGGAAAGTTGTATATAGCTTACTTCTTATTTTGGGATTTAGAGCGAGATTTCTATGTGGAAGTTTTTACCATAGTCGAACAGAATCCTACATGGTGTCATGCTGCACGTGAATTAAATGTGCTGGATGTGGTACTGCAGCTTTTTTTGAATTATTTGTTTGTTTGTTCTCATGCATTTTCCTCACTGACCCCTGCCCCTGGTTTTTGGGCTGTTTGTACTTTAGATAGGCTTTATAACTTTGTACCTGGACAAGAATGACCTCAAATATCACAGCTATTGAGTGTAGCCTGAATTGGAAAGGTGGTTTTATCAGCACATAAAACTTCCACTTGAATTTCTGAATTAAATGTCTGTGCTTTTCTGCTCAAGTCCAGGGCATTGCCCAAAATACTCTGAAACCTGTTACTGAGCATCCGTTTCACTTTGCAGAGAGGGCTAACGCTGCTCAGGTTCCTGATTTTGCTTATATTAGCAGCAGATAGCTCCTGGCTGGAAAGCATCTTGCTCTTGGAATGTTACCCCTGCAAGGTTTGAATCCTAAATGTACAAGTTATTAATTTGGTCAAGAGTTGGACTAAGGGGAAAAGAAACCTCTCAATTCTAAGGCTTCTGGGTCTGTGGGCAGTATTTGTCACATCAGTGGCACGCAGTTGTAAAGCTGTCTGTCCTGGGTAGCTCCATCTATTACTAGTTCAGTCATTTGTGGCTGTAACATTCAGAAATGTGTCAGAATACCACAGGGATCAGCAAGGAAGCAGTTCCAATTACAGTTACCTATCCCTAACGCTGCTCTGTCTGAATAGAGAAGAGTAACTTGGCTGGTGTCTTTCTGTAGATGCTGAAGCTGTAATCTCGTTCGGAAGCCCCCAGAAGACCATTTGATCAAAGCCAACCATCAGATCTCTCCTCCTAAGGAGCTTGGTATTACATGACTCCGAGATGTGCACAGGCGGGTGGCGACTCTGTAATTGCCTGGCTGTGACCCTATAAATACACAGTAATAGCATGTTCTTTCGATAACATGATAATTATGTCGGAAGGTACCATATCATTCAGTGACTGCTTACCATGTCACTTGCCGTTTTTAGATCTCATAACACACTGTCAAGGAGGAAATCTGTCAGGCAGTAACCCTGTAATTTGCATGCGCTTTCATACTCGATAGCTATTGTGTAATTGCCGAGTTGCTCCCAATGTGTTCATTTAAGGGAATGCTGTCAAGGGCAGGAGGCTTCAGTCTGACCCTTGAAATTGGATTGTGTGGCTTACTCCACCATCCATCTCCAAGCTCGTAAAAACACCCACTTAAAGGAAAGAGCAGTGAGCAATGCAGGCTTGTGTGGGGTCTGTAATGAATGCATTGCACGGGGTTTATTTTTCTTAGATGTGGCTGCATCAGAGGGTAAGCTGATCAGGTGGCTACGTTTTCCATATGGGTTTTGAAATGTAGGTGGTTGGGTCTTGACAGCAAACTGTATAGCTGTGATGGACTTGGGGGGTGCTCGCACATTGCACAGTTTGAAGCTAGCTTCACTGGAGCATCTTAAAATGATTTACAGAGGTAGGTGTATGCTATTCTCATTTTATATCTTCGAAGAAGGGGAACAGATTGGTTTAGCCAAGGTGACATATGAGTTGATGACAGTTGGATGTAGCCCAAGTTTTTACTTGCTTTTAACTACTCTACCATGGCTGTTAGACCTCACTTTGCCTAGTCTCTTTTAAAAATGTTTTTTCAATTAGAACAGACTATTAAAGAGAATAGTCACAAAAACGTCTATATTTGGTAAGGCTTCTTCAGTACCTGTTGGTAACTATCCTTGCGCAAGATACAGGGACTGGAGGAAAAAAAAATGCATTTCACTTGTATACTCTTATTTACTCTTTATATAGTCATTATATAGTCTTGTAACTCCAGCTGTTACAAGAGCTCGTTGGTCATGAGTTTGGTGTAGTCATGGCTCCTTAAAGATCTGCCTGACTAAAGGTCTCTTGTGTAGCAGATAAATCGGAGCATCCAGCTCAGCAGGTCTCCGTCTTGCCTGGTGGGTGTCGGGGGTCCCTGGAGGCAGCAGCGCTGGGTGTGCGTCTGGCTGCTCTCTCCCACTGCAGTGAAACCCTGTGACCTTTCACTCCAGACTTCAATTCTCCTGTTTGTGATTTGTCCTAAAGGCATTTGCCTATTCAGATTACCCGTTAACAATATAAAAACTGTGGCAAACCTTCAGTGATTCCTTTCAGGGGAGAAAATGGGGAAAAAAAAAAAAGGAAAGAAGGGAAAAAAAAAAAAAAAAGAAAAATGAAAAGGCAATGCTATTTTAAGGCCATATTTTAAACCAAGGTAATCTTTGGAAGTAGGATACTGAGTAGCAATTGTCAGCTGGAGAGCTGAATGTCCAGGATATCCCAGCATGAAATTCAGATGGCTTTCTGGCAGCCTTTGCCTTGAAGTAGAAGATGCAGAGTAAGTCTGGCAACCTTCAGGCCGAGCACTTGTAAACAACAGATGTTCATAACTGGAATCTTTTGGAAGAGGAGGGCAGGGAGCAGCGTGTATGTCCATGCTTGTAATTCTCAAAATTTGCCGTTAATACTGAGCTGTGTCAGGAAGACTTTTAAGAGGAAATCAAAGGTTGATTTGAATGAGCAGCTTGCAGAGAAGTTCAACTTTAGTTTTTTTAAAAGTAAAATGATTTTTTTAAAGGAGAGATGGTAACAGGCTGTGAGGGAGGTATCGACAAAAGCTTTTGGGTCACGTGGACTTCAGTTACGTTGTTGTTGGTGGTGGTGTTTTATTTTAATTTATAAATATTGTCATAGGGTATTTTGACCTGTGATTCTTTTTGATGGAGCTGAGTCCCGAGCGGTGGTTGTTTTTTTTCCTGAGTCTTCCAAATAACGACATTTGGAAGATTTTTCTAAGCATGAAGCATTCATTTATTCAATGACCTCATTGAACCAGGTAGGGCTACATGACCAGTGAAAATTGATTTAAAACCCCAGGGCAGGTCTTCATGATGTTTTTCATCATATCAGTGATCCCAGTATTGCACTGGGTTGGTTGGTAGGATTGTAGCGACTTTTATGGAGCATGCTGCAGAGGACAAAATTCAGACAGGTCTGAAAAAGTATATACAGGAACAATTATGCTTCTGCTCTAACACTTGGTCTAGCTCTGACGGTTTGCAGGGTGGACTTGACAGTTGCACAGATCTGAAAATAACTTATTCATCTCTCCCTTCACCTCGTATCTCAGATCAGCAGGTAGTTCAGGTGAGCTGGGCACGCGGTCAGTACTGCAGAGTATGCACCCTGTAGAGCTCAGAGACCTGAGCCCGCGGGTTGCCGTCGGGATGGGAAGGGCAGGGCAGAGCGTGCAGGTTGCTCCGCAGAGTGGGACATAAATCGGTTTCTCGGCTGCCAGGATCTTGGTCACCATTTTGGGGTCTACCAGGTCTGGGAATGTCTGTTGCACACCTCTAGGAAACCGATCCTGGGTATTTTGGGGGGCAGGGAGGTGGAACAGGAAACCTCAGTTTTTGTGTTTACCACCAGGAGACCTGCTTTAGAAACCTCGGTTTGAAGGAAGGATGGTTGGAGTCTGTTCACACGGATGATGTGACATCCCCAGGTTAATTTAAATGTTTCTCTCTTTCTATTTAGTAATATTTTTGTTCTCATCTGACTCATTCGTTCATCTTGTGCTCCTTACAGAAACCCAATATTCCTATTCCTGGTTTGTGGGTGTGTTTTGGTTTGGTTTGTTTTTTTTTTTTTAATCTAGTGGGGGGGAGGATTTTTTGGAGATAATTTTTCTGCTGTTGCTCTGAACGGGGTTACCTTGCAGTGCCCAACTAGTGTTGCTGGCCTTTGTTGCTCTCTCGTGCTTGCCTTAAAGCAGATAAATCTCAAATTGTCTGCGAGTTCCTTGTATGAATGAGTAATTTAATTAAGACGTTTCAGATACTTGGGACTCAATCTTCCCTTCTGATCTTTTGAGACTGACTGAAACCTTTGAAGTGGAAGTTGCACAGGACCCGATCAAGATAACACCCGAGAAACCACAGAGCTTCATACTTTGTGGTTCCTTAAAAATCTGTGCACAACTTCCTCTTCCTGCTCCCAAACACCCGCGATTGCTGTGATCTGGTGTAATTTAGGCTAACCTAAATAAACTCTCCAGATTCACTATCATCACACGATCTTTAAATGAGTATAAATAGTGCTTGAAATAAACCTGGATCTTGGCATCTTTTTCCTCCTCCTCCTCCTCTCCTTGTGGGGGAAGTTTGAGTCAAACAGTTGTTGTGAATGTGAAATCGCCAGCACTTTGGGAAAGTTCATATCCAGGTCCTAAAGTTTTGGGTTGATCTCATTGATTTTACTACTTAAGGGTGAATACTGACTCCAGTCATTCTGCAGAATCTGTGGAAATCGAGCTCACTCTGTTATACCCAGCGGCCCCTATTGCATGTTTTTCTTTCCTCCTTCATCCCTCCTCTGTGGTGACGTGAAACTGGAAGCAGAGTATATTTGCCAGCTCCTTTGAGAATTCAAATGGTTAATGAAAATCGCAATTTGCTTCTCTGCCATCTGCTTGTGGTTATGATAGAAAAGAGTCTGTTGTAAACAGTTGTATAACTTCTGCTCTGTGTTGTGAAAACTGTTGCCATGTTCCACCCCAGAAAATGCCGCATTTTTGGAGGTGCTTTAACAGTTAATATGTGTAGTCTTAAAGGCTACTTGGAAGGTTTGAAGCAAGTAACTGCCTCTTTCCTTTTCTGTTTAATTTCTGTCTTAAGGCCTGCCTTTATCTGCTTTTGGCAGTGCTAGGAAAATTGTCACTAACAAATAATGAAGGAGAGTTTTTGTCTTGCTCCCTCTCAGCCTCACTGTGAAAACATTGAACCTGTGCAAAAGCAAGACAGACCATTTTAACAAGGTACTGAAGGGGTTAGTGAAACCAACAGACACCCAGAAATTAAAGGAATTTAAACGAAAAATCTTGAAGCGCGCAGAGCTGTGGTTGCGTGAGGTTGAGCTTGGGGTGCGGAGCTCGCTGCGCAGACCCGAAGGTGACAATCCCGGTCACAGATTGGAAGCATGTGGGGTTGTGATTATTTTTTCCTGCAGGATGGCCTTTCATGTCTAACCACACGGAGTGTGTCAACAACCCATCTGGCGCCATTAGACACCAGCAATTTTACTCGCCATGCTTTTCATGGGCTCTTGGTATTCGTGCTATGTGCTGCCTTAGAATAGCTTGGGGTGTTGCGGTAGGGCAGCCTGGACAGCTGGGAATTGTCCAGTTAACTGTTGCATCTCTTCTGGTTCCCATTTGGCGCTTCAGTTTTCTTTGGAAAGCAAGGCCCCGGTACCACGCTGCTCTCTGGGCCCTTGCATGTGTTCTTGTCTATAGTCGTAACCCTCGGTCCTCATTGCTCACAGCTCTCCCAGGCAGGTTTGAACTGATGCCTCAGTGGGGGCATCCATGAGCAGCCAGGTGCTGTTGGCAGAGTGGATATCAAAAATCGGGAACGAGACGGAGAATGCGATGGGCGATACTAAGGACCGAAACAGCCGAGTTTTCAGTTGGCAGTTTGTGCAGATGACTGGTGCAGAGCCCGAGAAGGCGAGTGAGCAGGGTGTGCGCAGCTGGACTGCTGGCTGCTTGGAGATCTGCGCCTGCGCTGCTCTTGGGAAAAAGAGTGAAGCAGCAAAGTGATGAAGCAGTAACAGGCTGTTAAGGGGTTTGAGGCAAGATTTCGAACAGCTAGAACAAGATCAGCGGGCAGAGAGTCTGGGCTTTTTGTTCCTAAGTTTCATTCCCAAACTTTTTATGGTAGTTGATGAATTTTCACTTGCTGTAGCTCTTCCAGCTTTAGAGGGCAAATATTAACTCGGTGTGGGAAGTACTTTACGTCATTGGTGTAAAGGAGGAAACCGACCAACTTTTAACATCTTTTAATGCCGTCCTTTGTAAGCTTGTCTTCTACCTGAACCGCAGTTTGTCTGTCGGTAGCGATGGTGGCTCTCCAGATGGTGTGTACAGCTCCACCCCAGCACTGCGCCTTGGAGGACCTCTTTCTGGAGATGCCTTTCCTCCTCCAGCCCTCTCTTTAGCGGGAGAAAGCTGGGTGGTGTTCCTTCACTCACCTAAATTAGAAAACAAAAAACAAAACAAAAAACACCTAACAAAACACACCAAAAAAGCCTTAAGGTGTATATTACCTTCTCTTGTGTGGCACCTTTTGTCTTCGTTTCGGCAGGAGTCAGAGCATACGGCTCCTCACCTGCCCTTCGCGGGCTGGCTGCAGCCTGGTCAGTACCCATAGATTCACAGTGCTGTTAGCCGGGTCTCCCAGTCGCTAATTAGCTCGCTGGCATATTAACAAAACAAATAGTGTGCTGCAAACCTGATTGCAGATCGGGGGGCAACTATTTGATTTATATAGTTTAACATCTGGCAGTTTCAACCTTGTGCAGTTCTGCATTTTGATCATTCCATCTGGTTTTGCGTGTCAGCAGTATCTGCAATACAGGACACTAGAGTATGAAGGAAAATATTGTCTCAAAATAAAATCTATGCCTTCTCACTTTTTTTTTTTCACTCAAAACACCAGGAGAACCAAAAGCTCAGAATCCTTTTTATACCCCCTCCCACTACACACACACATGCTCCAAACCTTGAAGCAGTCCAGATCACAAGCTGCAGTCATTTCCTGAGCTTTTCATTTTTTTAAGGAAAAGAAACAAAGCATCAAGATCAGCTGCTTCTGTAACTGTTCCTTTTTATCTAAAATTACCGATATTGCACTACAAATCCAACCGCTGATGTCATGAGAAGGGTAATGAAAATCTGCCATGGCTTAATTTTCGCTTTTTCACAATGTCAGACATTTCTTGCAGCAGAGATTGCTGTCCTTTTAAGTACAGAATATTCCCTTTTTCAATGGAAATTAAACTGCATTTTTTTAAGAGGAAAGAAATCAGATACAATCATGTACAATAGTCAAGAAGAGCTTTGTCAGAGATCTGACTTATTCTTTTCTGTATAAATATTATTGTACTGTAAGCAAGTGATGAACAGATCTAGAGAGAAGTAAATGATGTAGTTAAGACTACACCTCGATCTGCCTGTTCCAAACACTGCTGCAGGGCTGCTGGAGGACCATGCAAAATCACTGCTAACGTCCTTGCTTTCATCTCGTATGAAATGGTGCCTTAAGAAATGACTTGGTCCTTTCAGTAGATGAAATGTTGATCCGAATAAACTGAGGTTCCTCTCATCTCCCCTTTTGCCCTTTGTATTGCTTATTTGCAGGGTGCAGAGTGAATCAGACATAATAAGGTGGAGAAAGTTCAAAGATGAGAAAATAAAGCTGCTTGTATGAATGTTGCTTTCTCTTTTGCTCAGGACAGATATAGATGCTCGCACATAATTGTTTTGGTACATGAAACATAACATTTGGTTTCCTATGCAGATGCTGTTTAGCTAACTGGACGCTTGAAATCTTTTTGTTGTGGTGAAGTCACAAATGCCTGAGAAAGCGCCGTGAAACCTATTGTCAGAGACTGGAGCCATTGCTCTCCCTCAGGCACTGTAATTTATGCACAAAATCTCGGATTCAAAAGAAAAAATTAGAGCCTACATTTGGCATACTGTAGCTTGTATTTGCCTGATCTGTTTGTTGGGGGACAAAAGCCCATGGCCATGGGAATGTAGTCATGTGCAACTGAGGGCGTATTTTCTGTATGTGCAGTAGCCGTTTTATGGCCTTCCTCTGCTCTCCTCTCCCTCAGCAAATCCATACGTCTCATAGCTGGGTTTCTAGCCTTTGTAGATAGAGAATACCATCAACAGAATCATTTTGTCCATCTCAGGTAAAATCCTATCCAATTCTTGTTTCTATTTTGTGTCCTTTGTAGGAAGGATCAGAATGTGCTATCACCAGTCAATTGCTGGAATCTCCTGCTAAATCAAGTGAAGCGGGAGAGCAGGGATCACACCACCCTAAGTGACATCTATCTCAACAACATCATCCCGCGCTTTGTCCAGGTCAGCGAAGATTCGGGGCGCCTGTTCAAGAAGGTAACCAAGTGCTACAACACACGTGTTTTTGTTTGGCCCTTCTGAAATACAAAGTTTTAGCTGTTACTTTTGGTGGATGAATTTATTATTGACTGTGCCTAACATAAGGGGCTTTTTTCCTCTTTGTGGATAACTGTGCTTGCCTTACCTTTGATTTCTGAAGTAGTTTTCTTCTTCTAGTGTTTTAGGATTTTCCCCAAAGTGGTCAATTGGATTTGTTGGTCTAAGTTCAGGCTGTTTTTCTCCTTTTAACCCACTCAGTTTTGTGTGGATTTTGAAACTTTTGTTCAATAAGCAAAAACCCTCTGGGTCTTCAATGCCAAACATAATCAAGAACAAGTCTCTAAAGACAAATTTATATCCACCATGGAGGAGAGACTACTGTTAAAAGAAAAACTGGGGAGAATTCCTACTATGCTAGATAATAAAAGGATGTATTGTCCTTCTCAGGAAAAAGGAGAAAATGCAGCTGAAGTCTCTTGTGTTAGCCTTGTCCCCTTTTTCCCCCTTTGATTTCCACCTGGAAAAAAAGGTGGGACAGTGTGGGAGGGTATTTTTCTACTAAGAATCTGTTCTTCCAGTTGAAGAAACACGATATGGAAGCTTTGAAACTCCTATGAAATAGTAATGCCTAGTGTCTTCAGAGATTTGTCAATCTCTGTAACATCTGCTAGTTAACATGTTAAAAACATTGCCACTCTAACTTGGAAAGCAATTTCTCTTCCCCCACTCCCCACCCCCTTGCAATGTGTCATGATCTTGGAGAGTGATTCCTCCTATTGCAGGGCCTAGAGAAGGGGGTTGCAGAAGGACTTGAGCTTTCTAAAGAATCCTTTTGTGGAAACTCATCCTCCATCGCATTGCCTTAGAGAGAAATGGAAGAGGAACAATTTTGATAAAAAAAAGCTCCTAGCGTACTTTCATGCCTGCCTGTTTGCCTTCAGTGGTGTCAGTTGTTATATTAAAAGAGAGTCATGTGAGTAGTGTGTGACTTGAAAATTAAAATCTGTTTAGGTGCAGCCAGCAGTAATTGGAGGCCTCGTTGGCTTTTCCCTCTGGTCTTAACAGTCCTTTGACATGTCTTGAGGAAAGAGTGTTCAGATACTTCTCAACATCTCTGTATTGCTTTAACCGATACAGAGAGTCCGTGCAATGCAGCCCGTTCAGACTGCTAGAAAATGAACAGTGCTCAATATTGTGATCTTTCATGTCAAGGTGCGCTTGAGGGAGCAGCATCGTGCGTGTTACCTGGCGAGCAGGATGCATTTGCTCCTTTACAGCAGGTGTTTGTGTGTGGTGGCAGCTGATGTCTATAGGAGAATGAAAGTAATTGCAAGTGCGCTGTTGTGTTCCTTGTCCTCAGCCTATTTCTTGAGTTTTTAATGGACAGCAGCAGACTATGAAAAATAGAGTCAAATGATACGTTCCGTTTCTTTTACTTCTTTTTTTGAGACGTTGTGCAAGCAAGGGAGGAACCTTCTCTTTTTCACGTTACGTCGCACTAAGGCCTTTTTGACCTTTTAAAACTTTCTGGTAATTACATTATGGTTGATTAGATACTTACACGGGATTATTGAATGGCAGTTACTCTTCAATTCCTCTAATCCTTCCAAAGGATAAGTACTCTCCCCACTGAATTTCAACAAGGGCTCTGCTTGAGGAAGGTGGCTGAGAAAATCCCTCAGCAAAGTAGTACATGGAAGTTGATATTATCCCAGTTTGGCTGGAAACTAGCCTCTTAATTTTCAGCCTCTTGTATAAGCATGGCTTTGCCCTGTTTTATCTTATTTTGGGCAGTAGGACTTGAATAAAACCAAACAAAATAACAGACCAACAGCAAAATACCCCTCTGGTTTCTTTCTCACAGACCAAAAGCAAACTCCATATTAATTTGTGCAAACAAAAGGCACTTGTTAATAAATTCCAGCTACTTGTTGTCTGAGTGTTCGCCAGGCATACCAAACTGGCTGGAGGCCAAAGCAGGTATTGGATTACTATTCCACTTGTGCTGGGCGGTTAAAACCAAAAATTGCATCCTGTCTTATCTAGAGTGTCATGTAGCTGAATAAGATAGCAGCTGGTAAATAGAGAAATTTGGCTGAAAGTGCATCTGCCGCTGCTCGTGCTTTTTCACTAGAATCTCTTACCTTCCTGAGCTGCAAGAAGCAGCGTGAATCGGTACAAAAGCTACTGTAGGCTAGAAAACAGATGTGATGTGTGGTTAAAATGTGGCAAATCAGCTTTATATTCCATGGATTTTAAAAAATACTATCCATTTATAAAACCCCCATAGAGTACTCGGTGTATCCCAAGAGCAGTGCGAACAATGTTCAGAATAGCTCTGGCCCATAAGCCGACAAATGGTACCTTTGCCTGGATGGAAGCGCAGGGACGAGTGGGTGAAGTCACTTACCTGGGGTTGCTCAGCAAGTCACTGGCAAAGCCAAGATGCCTTTCTGATCAGTATCTGTAAGTATCGAAGGGAATAATTAGGTGACTCAGGAAGATATTTAGGAGCGGCATATATTTTTTTTGTGCCTCTAACTGGAAGTTAAAATCATGCTAGCCCAAAGGGAAATTAGTCCTGTTGTTCAGAAAATCTAAAAGAACATTCTCCTCTGTCTCCCCTTTGCTTTTCTCATCCTTTTTGAAATTTTTGAGACATCCTTTCCTGTTTATTAAGGGATAAGAGCTACCATAGTACGTGACAGCTCAGAAAACTGGCCGCTTTTTAGCAGTCTTGATATACAGGAGCTACCTGGGAGATAATGCTACTGTGCCATGCTGCAAAACGTCCCATGAAGCTGTGGAAGGCAAATTCGGAGGTCCCAATCAAAACCCAAATGTGAACGAGCTCTGAATGGCATAGCTGAATTCGTGTCAGCACGTTTACGTAGCTTCTCCACAGATCTAATTAGCCGGGCGACATCAGTGAAATAACTGGCTGTGTTACTTCTGAGACCCGAGTTTCCTGCCTTGCTTGTGCCGTGTGGTTATTCCAGCTCATTCACTGATTCTACACTGTCTCCTGTCTGGTCTAGCACATGCAGTATAGTCGAGCTAAAATGTGCTGCAGTTGAATGAAATGCAGCCTGCAGGAGGAAGAGCCTTAGCTGTGGCGCTGTTAGGGCACTCAGGTTTGGCTTAGCTTGGTTTTTCCTGTTTTCCAACAGAAATTGTAGGTGTTGGAATTGTGCTACCAATCTTGCTGCTGGTCTGGGAGCTCTCTGTCCTTGTCCCGTGCTACACAGGGACTCTGTTAAAAACGAGGACACTTTGAAAGGCTGAGGAGCATTATTTTTTACACTTCTGTTTGGAAAATACCTTCTAAAAAACATGATGCGTGTGTCTGGCTCATTGCAGGTGCTTTAGTAACTTACATTTAGGAACGGCTCACTGGGTTGTAAATAATGCTATGAAATATGGAGAGGATAGCGATAGATTGCTGAGGGCAGTTGAAATAAAATCCTGAGGCATGAGATCCTTTTCTTGAGCCATTTATAATTCAGGGCTTTCTCAAATCAGTGCTTTGTATCATGCTGGGATTGAGCAGGTGAGCTAGGCAGGACAGACAGGGTAAAAAGGATGTACTGAAGATCCCTTTTGTTGCTAAACTCTTGAGTATCTTGCGCTGTGTGAAGTGGTGAGCTTTTTCAAACGAGAGAGATCGAAGTGCAGCAGTAATCCAGCCTGAAGGCTGCAAAGGGCCTGGATGGGTGTGATAAGGTCTGCGCTGGGAAGGAAACACATCCTCAAGGGCAGCGGCGATGCGGAGGGAAGCGGGTGGGAGCTGGCTGTGGTGCAGCCGGAGCAGCACAGAGCCCGAGGTGGGCAAACCAGGTCGGTCTGTCTGGGAGAGCATCAGTAGTGGTGGCAGCGCGGGGTTTGTCTCTTCCAGCAGCTGCGGTGGAGAATCCTCAGGCTGAGGCAGATTCTTGTGTGTTCACTCTCAGACCAGTTACACGAAGGGCACAGCAGTGCTGCCGGTCGAGCTTGGACGGGTCTGCCTTGAAATCCATGAACTTCTGAAATGCCCGGGGCGGTGCCTGCGTCGCACACAGCTTTTTCAGAGGGTTTCTGCTTGCCGTGTCGGGATGCGCGGTGTCACGGGAAGCCTGCGTGGTTTGTGGCTTTGTCTCCTGCAGTTTTTCTGTTCGTGTCTTATGATGAAGAGATCCCTCTCCAGCGCTGTGTTACGATGTGGAGGGTCTTATTTGTCTGAGTGTTGGATGGAAGCTTGCCAGCCACTTCAAAGGTAGCTTTGCTGATAAGAGAAGCTGTGTTTGCTGCCAAAGCCAGCGCTGAAGTGGTGCTGGATGTACAGTGTGTGACAGCCCCGTTTCTTCCTGCCTCTCGGATTTGTTTACTTCCTCGGTTAGCTCTCCCTGCAAAACCTTCATGTGTCTGAGCGCTGGGCTGTTTGCAGCAAACGTGGGTTTGTATCTTACTGGAAACTTGCAACCTAAGGTGTAGGGGTTCTTTGAATACTGTACTCTTTCCGTGCCCTCCGTTTCTGTTCCTCCTGAGGAAACACTTCTATGTTTCAGTAAAAGATGTTGTCAATAAGGGGCTTGCTGCTATAGCAGTCTTCGAGATGAATCCCGTTGGCATCGGTGATGATCTGGGTTTGGCTTCAGCGGTGCCGCTGGCCCCAGGAGCGGTGTCGGTGCAATTCTGCTCTACTAGAAAAGAAAAGGAAGATAAATGGTGAAATAACGGCTCTCCCGAGCAGATAAAACTGGAGGGGGAACTGGTGGAATTGTCCTAATAACAAATTGTTATGCCTTAGGAAGGAGGTAATATTTTGTTATTTGTCCAACAGTTAATGATTTAGCCCTGGGTTTTGTACAAGGTTGAAGTCTAAGGCCCGTGTGCCACCCGGCGTTGCTATTCTGGTCACCTCTCCCTCTCCTGGCAGGCTGTTCTGCTTTGATCTCAGTGCCTGTTCTCATGCACGCTCCTTTTCATTCCTCCATCCTCTTCTGTGGAGAGCACTCCTTTGATTTCTTCCTGCTTATCCTCCTTCAGCGTGGCCCTTTTATTTATATATACGTATTCAAAATATTCTGCCATTTGAGCAGATTCCTGTTTTGATGTCCACTTTGCCCCCTTTTCTCTCTATCCCCCTGTCACCCTGTCATTTTAATGTGGCCCTTGATTTCTCTGCATGGTAGCACCTTTCTGTTTCTTGCATGGTTATCGGGTTTTCTTGCCTACGGACATATCTTTTTAGTGGGATCCCTTGGCATTATTTATACATGTGTAGCCTTTTGAGATGCAGTCTCTTTAATTTGCTATCTTTAATCACTCTCTCTGCTGTCTTTTTGAGATTTCCCTAGAAGCAGACTGATAGTCTTGTTCAAATTTAAGAAAAAAAAATAATATATTTTTAAAAGAATTTTTTTAATTCTTTTTTTAAAAGGCACTTTGAGGCGTTTCTGAACAAACTGATTTTTTTTCAATTTGACAGATTTTTTACATCACAAAATTGTGAAGTAGTAGGAAATTGTTAATAGGCAGAAAAGCAGATTTATTCTTGTATGCGTAAGTTCCCGTGTCTGGAGGGGCCTCAGGACAGGCAGGGGCTGTTAGTTGGCTGCTCCCTAGAGCTGTGCCTCTGAACAGAGCCAGGTACCTTCTCAGCATCTGCCTGCCTTGCTGTTACGTGCACCTTTCATCCAGTGTTGGTCCTACTGTGTTTGAAACCTACATCTTCTGCTCTGTTTTTAACCTGGGGCTCCTTGCAGCAGTGTTAACTGGAGGCCCTGGGAGCAGTGGCCCTGTCGTGCCCTTCTGGCTTGTTCAGGTGGATGTGTCCTCTCAGTACAGAGTGGTGGGGACAGGGGGGGTGGTTGCCCTACAAATCTTGCTTTGAGAGCGCAGCATTCCTATACGCTATTGTATCAAGTTCACATGTGATATTTATGGGGAGAAAACCCTGTAAGGAATGAAGAAAACAAAACTGAGGGTTTGAAATCTGCTTCCTGTTTAATACCATTGATCATGAAAAAACCCTAGTTTATCTACTAGTATACTGCACTGTGTTTGATGTGAAATGAAAAATCCACAATGAGTTGGCTAAAAGGCTTGCAGTAATCAAGGAAGAAGAATTATTAATTCTCTTAAGGGGTCCATGCTTAAGATGACCTACTTTACAGCTGCAGTATGTCTCACTGCTGCATTGGCACCAGAATATGAAAAGTCTTAAAATACACCACACATGGAAAAGCCACGCACATGAAAGAAATGCACTGGCCAAAACCCTGGGCAGCCATAAAAATATTTCTCCATAACAGTGTAAACATGTAAATATACAAATTCCATAAATGAAACTGTCACTGAGGTGCAGCGTTGGTGAGTACGTGCTGTATCCCTGCTCTCACGCTTGCATCCCTACCCACTGCGTCTTCCTCTGCCTTAGGTGCCTTAGGAAATGGTAATGTTGAGTTCTTACTGTTTTCCCAAAAGTTAAATGACAGAGAGGTGTGTTGTGAAATGATACTTTCTGATTTCTCATTGGGGAAATGAAATCTCCTGGTTTTCCTACTGCTTATTTTTAGAACAAGTGGAATTGGGGGAAGGGAGAGGGAATGAGATAATTTGTGTGGTGCTCCTACCCGAGTTAGCGGTACAGAAATCTGCTTCTGAGTTAGAGATCTGATTCCCCCCGCCGGTAATTGCAGTGGATGGTTTTTGTTACCCTGCTGACACTTCGTACCCGGTCAGTACAACGATGGATCAGAGCCTGTTGCCCCGGGTGAGGTACTGAATGCCGAAGGCTACAGCTGGAGTAACTTTACTGCACATGTTGCAGGCTGAAAATGTCACTTCTGCGTATAGATCGGGCAAGGAATGCACTGCATTTGGCCGATTCAATGTGTGAAAGTAGTCCATTGTTACTACTTTTTGTTTCTAATTTCCTGTACGCTTACGTTGTCTTTCGCTGCCCCAGTATTGCTCATCTTTCTTTTGCTGCAGTGTGGATTCAGGTCAGCCAGGAGCAAGATAACAGCTCTTTTACACTCCAGGTCATTCATCTGACTGATCCCTCCAGTTGGTTTTTCCTAGAGATACATCACAGCAGTTTGGGAAAGGGTATTGGGGGAAGTCAGTAGTACAAAGCTGTCGTGCAGAGCGCTAAAACGGCGAGCAGAATTGCAGAACGTTACTTGCAGTGTTTTACAGGGCTTCACCGCTTGCTGGTAGGTCTTGCCACCTTCTGAAGCCTGTTTCGCATGTGGCTCGTTCAATGAGGGCAAATGTAGCTGAGTTCACAACAAGAATGAATGCTCTCGGCCATAAAATTGCTTAGTTTCTGGGATTGAGTGCCTGAAGCCCAAGATTCAATAGGATCAGTACAGAAATCTAAAAAAAAAAAAAAAAAAGGGGGGGTGGGGGAGGTAGAAAAAGGGGGTGGGGGTTGTTCAGAAGCAACTCTTTTAGCCTGGAGTATGGAGGCAGCGATGTGACGTGGTTTCATGTAGAAATGGCTTTTCAGAGTACAGTATTCTGCTGTAATAAGGAAAATTCCTTATTGCTGACATAGTGGTGAAACAAATTACTAGCGAAATGGTGGAGAAAAGCAGATAATACAACTGTGATTTAAATATGACTGACCAATGCATAATGGATCATTAAACTGGAAACTGATGATCTGTCACCCAAAATATGCGTGTATATTGTATGACATAGATTTTGTTTTCCTAGCTTTTCTTTAAATTCTGGAGAGTTTGAAGCTTTAGAAGAAGTCTTTACAGAATTGTTGTTCTGTGGGGCCATACGATAATGGCTGAGCGCTTTATCCGTACAGGTTGTGGGAGAAACCTGCATAGAACTTGCCCAGGCTTCGGGTAGGTTCAGGCTTCGCTGACAGTACATCCCTGTAAAAGGAGGGGTAGGTTTATAACAAATGGATTGGACCGATGGTGATGATGGAGTACGTCTCTAAGGTGAAGCTAGTTCGTTGTTTAGATGAGAATGTGAAGGTGATAAATCATATTTGCTACTGCATGCAAATGAACTAAGCCTGTTTAACAAACCAAAAACCATTATCAGGAATCTACCGATAAAGAATTCTAAACTTTAATTAGCAAATTCTGTTTTAAGTGCTACGTGTATGATCTTGGAAAATTTTACCTGGCAAGCCTTCTCTTTAACAAACTTCATAAGTAGATGTTAACTAATGCATAATAAATACCCTGTATTGTAATCTTGATTTCGACAGGAATAAAAAGGATCTTGCGCTTCCACAATTTCCCTCACTGGTCTCAGCAAGAATTCAATCCACTTGCCTCCCACTGTTGATTCAAAATACTTTAGAACATTTAATGTTTGTTTTCCACCTGTGTGTAGTTAATTATTCCTTTTTAAAAGATGTAATGGTCTTGCTAGAGAGCGGTTTTCAGAATCGGCAGATTTGGGTTCCAGCCCTGTCACTGGCTGACATGATTTTAAGCAGCGTATTAGATAAAATCTCTTCTCTCGGTGTGTTATGTGGTCACCCACCGACGGTTTCTGAGAGCTTCCTTGCTGCTGTTCAGTTTATACAGAAAGCATCTCCTGAACTTCGTGGCATGTTTGTTTTGAAGCCGTACCATCTTCTGTCTGATTTGGAACTACGATACTGAGGCTTGCGATACGGGGCATAAAATGTTGACAGCATTCCTTAGCTCTCATATTTATTATCCCCCCCTAAATATTTTGAAGCTGAAGTCGTTAATGTTTGGTGGAATGCGGAACAGCCAAGCGAGTGCTGCAGTAGATCCCAAAAACATCTTGATTAAATTAGAGGGGAGGTGGAGGGGAGGAGGGCTGGAACAAAGAGGCCGTTGAGAAGCTGGCACGGCGTGCTGGGAATTTATGTTCCAGCAAGGGGTGGCAGCAACCTACAGCTCGGCACATGGTGCCTATACACCCTGTTGTAACAAAGGAGTATGTGTGCATGTGTGAGCGTGTATGTGTGTGCATGTGCACACACGCTTGGGGCACCTTCTTTTGCTTTTCTGTTCCGGGCTGAAGAAAAGGCTTGAGAAAAGGCAGCTTGCAAGAGAAATTCTGAGGCTGCAAGTTAGCACGCTCCTGGGCACCAGTGCCTGTTGTCACCGTGCTGAAAGGACTTTCGTGTTCTCTTGGGTGCTGTTGATAATTTTCCTGTCTTGCAGAGGAAAGGAGGCCCGTGTTTATCACTGGTGGGCGCGTAGCTTTGCAGAGCAGAGGTGAGGTTGTGCTGGCACCCGGCTCTCCCCCTTCCCCAGCCGCAGCCGTGAGGTGGGCTCCCCTGCGGTGCCATCTTCCACAGGCATCGATGGTGCGTCCCCAACTAGAGCATCTCCCAGACCAAGAGGACAAGTGTTGAACCCTGATGGGATAAGGAGGAGACTAGGTTTGTGGGGACACCCCCTCCCCTCCTGCACACACAGTTTATTATTGGAGCCAATTAGATAAGATCTTATCGCACAAGCCCTTCCTCCAGCTTTTGAAGGGATGTACAGATAAACCGTAGTTGCAGGTACAGCCAGAAATAGATAATGACAAGGTTTTCTTTTGCTTTTCTTTATTGCTTTTTCCTGGAAGATTGTTTACAAAATGAATCCTTGTAAACTCTGTCTGCCTTTGGAAAACATAAGATAGAACTTGGTACTGAAATAGAAATTGCTACCTGGAGATGTTTGCAACTGCAGAGACTATGTCGTCGTTTTTCCTTGGCACGCATTTCATTCGTAATTCCATGCCACATTCTAGCGTGGTCTTGAAATCTCTTACGCCTGTATGGCAGTGGTTGAGATCAGCAGCCTTTAATCTGGATGCGCTTTGAGCTCCTCAGAAAAGTTCTCTGCGTGTGTCTGGTCCACCACCCTCTACAGCACTTGGACAATAACTTCTTTGCTAATGTCTAAGTCATTTTCTTTTGACTTTTCCCAAGCTAATGGTTCTGCTTCCTCCAATGTATTTTCATTTATCAGGGTCAGCTAGCTCAGCTTTTTTCTCCTAAACATTTTTTTATTCTTTTTTTTTTTTTTTTTCTTGGTGGAATCAGTACAGGGAGCAGCATTAAATTAACAGTGTTTATTGCATAGCGCTTGTTTTCATGACACCTGTGATCTATCTTACCTTCATCTTAATGTAAGGTTTTTTCCAGTCCAGCAATCTGGCAGTTTCTTTCTTGAGAGCTCATTTGGAAGCACAAAGAGTTTTGTGTTTTGACAATTTGGCACTTACACTTCTTTTCTTCTTCAACCTGAATATGCATTAAAATATTCATTTTAATCTATTTCGCATAATTGATGCTTCAGCAGTTTGTACAGTGAATGAGCAATTTTATGCGAGAAATAAGCAAATGGACTGAGAAGAGCTGGGTGGAAGGCAGATGATTGGTCCAGTCCTGGCAGTTTAACCAGCACAGTGAAGCGTGCTGCTGGAAAGCTCCTTCTGTGTGAAGAGTTCAGTGCTCAGGGCGTTGAAAACAGACCCAGCCAGTCACTTTCATTAATCGTCTCCAACGTTGAGAAAAAGGCAGTCAGAAAGTCTTCGCGACCCATATCACTGCTTGATGAGCAAGCTTCAGCTTTTTTTCTACTTTCAGAGCTGGAAAAACTGTCGATCTTGTTTCTGCAAACTCTCTTGGCGATGAGGAATCACCGACTCTTTTTCTTTTCTGTAAATTAAAGGCTTCTCAGGAAGAGCAGGGTGCTCCCCTTTGTCACCCTTTGTGGCAGACACTTGTTTTTCCAGTAGCACGTCTGGCCAACTGGGGAGCAGGTTTAGGAACATGGGACTGGAACGTATGAAAATGCCAAGAACTTGACCTCGGATGCTTCTGCTTGTGCATCCCATCGCGTGGCCGACAGCGCGATGCCAGGCTGGTCTGAATGGGTCACAGCGTACATACATAGGCTGTAATAAAACATCCATCATCTCAGAAACACAGTAAACTCTGAGCACTGCTGAACTGGATGGTATTCAAAAAAAAAAAAAAAAAGGAAAATTGAGAATCCTGTAATCTTTCCATTCTTGCTTTTTAATTTATCAGTATATTTGGTTTTTTCTCATGGCTTAATGCTATCTTGACTTCTTAGGCAGAAATGCTGGTTTAAGTGTGGGTTTGTGTGCATTACCTCTTTATCTTTTTCTTTTCCTGAACTTTGTAGGCATAAATAATCTTGAATGCTATCAAATTTGCTTGACCCAGTGAATATTATATACTTCTAACATGCACAGCGTGAAGGTTCAATCAGGCAAACATTGCCTTAGTAGGTAGGGAATGAGTAAAATCTATAAACTGAATAAAATTATTCTTGTTACGTGTAGCAGTGGATGCATTTGCACTTTCTAATTAGTGGGAAAACGTAGCTGTTATTTTGTGAGTGTTTGAGCCTGACTGGTGTTTTGTGAATAGAAATGTTAGTGTAGAGACAAGATGTCTGGTTTCTTCCTTGGCTTCTCCAGTTACTCACCTGGATGTCTTTTATTAATAAAACCTCAGAAAAAAGGAAATTCAGTGTGCTTTATCTCTTTCCTGCACCCCAGAATGATTAGAGCTATGAAATTACAGACAGGGATTTGAAAATGTTAAAGATTGTACTGCAAGGGCTAAGACTGCGTCTCTGAGATTTCTGTCGTTAAATACTCATGACTGTTGGGATTTTTTCCGGTTAAAGATTTTATAGGAGCAAAGCTGTTGAAGCTGCTGGCTCCCATGCAGCGCAAGCAGAGACATCATTAGTGAATGTCACTTGGAGATGGGTCCGTCCTTCCCCTCGGGATGGTGTGTGGGGTTGGGCTTTTGTTTTTGACAAGGGAACAGATCCCGGTGTGTCTGTCTGCTCCCATCTCTCCATCCGTTGGGGGAGATGCTACAACGAAACCTTGGGGATGGGCCTCACCCCTGGAGCTTTTCCTTGCGTGCTCTGGAGCTGCTTGTGCGAGTCCTTCCCTTCCACCAGACTGAGAGAAACATTTTGTCCGATGGCTGACAAAGGCAGCTCTGTTTTATACTTCTCTCCCCACCCCCGTTTCCCCCTATTTTGGTGCCCAGCTTACAAGGTTGGCTCAAAGGCCTCTTCCTCCCATGGTGGGCTGAACTGCTTCATGTAAGAAATAATTGCCTGTTATCCTTGGGTTTGGGTTCAGGCAGCTTTCGCCTCCGATTCTGTTTCTGGCCCAATATGGGGCTTTATAAATAGTTGATGATTGATCTCTCCCATTTCCCCTCCTCTTCCTTTTTTTCACCTTAAAGGGTGCATTGTATAATGTGCTGAACCCAACAGCTCTGGTATTTTCATAATATGTGGCAATGTCAGCTGCTTGTGACCAGGCAGGGGTGATAACCAGCTCCCTGTCAGGTTGGATGTGGATTTTCCTGGAATTTCAAAGAGAGGATGGGACATGATAATGTGTGCTGCAGAACAGGGTTGAAGCAGTAAATCAAAATCATTTCAGCAGCAGTTTGGGTGAACAGGGTGACAGTTGGGACATCACCTCTTGGAGTCTTCAGTGGCGAAGGGAAACATCTGTTTGGGTCTGACTGTAACTTTACTGGCTTTAATCTCTTTCAGTAACTGTAGGCTGAAAGATGTAAATTGTGTTACAAATACAGAGATTTTTCTTGATCGTTTATGCTCCTGCTATAGAAAAAGGGGATTTGTTAAGCTTTGTGTGCACAGCAGTGCTGCGCCGAGGCAGCTGGAGACGGTGAGGCCAGAGCGTGTGGCTGCCCCTCCGCTTTGCTCTGCAAGGTGTGTCAGCAAACACTGGCTCCGTGTGCTTTTTGATGTGTCTGAATTTCTCAGCCTTTCTCATGGAAGCTCTTCAGAATGCGAGCAGTGACAGTTTTAGCATGAAATCCTGTCTCTAATGAAGTGAAGATTAATATTACCGTTGAACTCATTAAGGGAGTTGTTTCGCCCTCGTTCGCAGGCAAGCTATGTTGCATGCAGAAGCGTCTCTTTGAAGAGGGCTTTGCATACAGAGATGCCATCCGTGGGTAATTATGGATGCACGTCTTTGGACATTCCAGCGTCTTTATTAGAAAACCAGAAGCTTATCTGTTCCTGTTGCTGCGTTGGCTAAAGCCAGATGTGTGCCAGCACCAGCTCTTCGTGCCGTCGTTGAGTCCAACTGCGATGTAGAGGTGCTGGCTGCTTGTTACCTAGCAGGGCGTTTAAGTATATAGATTTTTAAAATCTGGCACTTGACTGCAGGCTAGTTCAGGTGTCAGCCGGTTTTGACAACCAGGCATGTCTGTCTGCACCTTTTTTTTTTTTTTTTTCCCATTCTGCTATTTTAATGAAGGAAACAAGCTCATGAGTCATATAGCCTTAGGTTTAACTAGGCAGCTCACTAATGCGAGTGTCCCCCAGGACGGAGTGATTTGTATTGATATGGTTAAATTGTATTTAGTCCTTGTAGTGTAAAAAGAAAAAGCCGATTGCTTTGTCTGTTGAGGTAAATCCCATATTGATTTAAAATTCGAATGGAAGTGGGAATGTATGCATGTAAAGCCTTCTAAGAGTAATTTCTTTTTTTTTTTTTTTTTTTTTTAAGTGTTGATGTGGTGGTTCTTTTTGTAGCTCTGGTGATGAAATACAGAAGTGAAGGACCATTTGCCAGAGGAAGCTAGAGGGTGTAGCAGGCTATTGTAGTGTTTGTGGAAGAAGAGGGAAACTCTTGGTAAATCTCATGGAGACTCAAAGGAGAGATTGTGTATCCGTGAGCTCATACTTTTTTTTTAACTTGAGTGGCTTTATCATACAAAACTAAAAAAAAATAAATATATTCACATGAACACTGTGCTCAAAAACAGATTGTAGGCTCTGCGTAGCCTTTCAGATTCAGTCAGCACAAACTCTAGTTGGATCGAAGCATCTCCTTCAGTACCAACAGGCAAAAAGACCTGCTGTTGAGCACATCTCCCTGTTCCTCCAGGCTTCTCTGTGACAAACTCTACTACTTCAGCAAGCTGCTTCCATTCCAGTATCCAAAAGCATCCAAGAGTGACTGTTGCTCTAGTGAATCTGGGAAAATAGGTTTAAGAATCTGTGCACAAGGCTTATCAAGTGAGAGCTGGCAGACACTGCAGTAAGGTTTCCCTCCTGGAGCCGTCTCCGTTACACCTTGCCAGACCCCGTTGGAGCAACCTTGTTTCTTCAAGAACGATTATGATGGGGTGACGCTGGGAGCTCATGGTGTGCGTGTGGTCAAGGGACAAGGAGAGGAGGGGCAGGCAGTACCACAGGCGAGGTGCCGAGTCAAAGGAAAGAGCAGCAGGACTGCCTAGAGAGAGGGGAGTGTGAGGGAGGTGGTGGCCGGCTGTCGTCACCGCCTCAGGGTCTGGCTTTGTCAAAGAGGTATCTGACATCAGGAAAATTGAAGTATTGCCTGGTTTGGGATATGATGTTCAATAAAGGAAGGTCATTCTCGTCAGCTTTCTTACCCTGCATTTCTTCAGCTTCGCTACCAAGCTGTCCTATATGCATAGTCTTGCTTGATCCTGCTAAAGTGGGCAAATCTACGTGTTTCCGGGCTTGTAATGTTGAGAATCCGACGTTGTCTGGCAATTTCCTTGTCTCCATACTGTAAGGTTTTTCTGACTGTGCATATATAACCTTTCAGTTTATGAATGCTGTTTGTGCAATTTGACCATAAGTGGCTCTGGGCTGAGCCGTTATTGGATTTGCTAGCATAAATAGTAGTGCTTAATTGAGCCTAAATTATCAGTGGATGCGGAGCAGGCTCACTTCTGCCTTTTTGCCATCTTCCCCAATTAACTTTCATTTCTCTGTTTTGTTGCAGAGCAAGGAAGTGGGACTGCAGCTCCAGGAAGACTTGATGAAGGTCTTGAATGAACTCTATACGGTAAATCAAACTGAATTCTTGGCGCCTTTTCAGGCAGAAGGAAGAAGTGTTTGACTTCTCCCAGCCTCCTGTTACAGCAGAGACTAAGCACCACGACTGATAAATGTCTGCAGTCTCTGCAGTTTGAGGCAGTTGGTGTACACCAGTCTATAAAGCACCATAAATCTCACTTTTTCACTCTATCCTGATGTTGTTTTGGCTCTGTAAGTGTTTGCTCCACTTCTCAAAGATCTCACCTTAATGCACACCTGCTACTAGCTGCAGTGCTGGTTTTAAAAAGAATAAGAGATATTAGAGTTATTTCCAAATAACGCTAAAAATCTTCAGTCCATAGTTTTGTGTGGTCTGAGCTTACAAAAGGCAGCGTACAGCTTCAGCAGGGGGACCCGCTGTGTTTATTTGTTCCTCAACTCTTTCAGCAAAACAGCTCCCTTTAGAGTAATAGTCTTCCATCTGTGCTTTTTGCTTCTCAGTACGTCCTTTGGAGACACCAAGAAAGAGGCACTGCCTTGGGAAGGAGAAGGAATGTGTTCATAAAAGTTCATATGCTGCTTGGGGATTTTTCTTCTTGCATAGATGAATAGAAAAGCCTGTTGTTTGATTAAATTTTTGCTTTCTGCAGCTGTTACTGAGCTAGTTCTCTTTTAAAAGCAGAACCTACACATGGTTTTGTTGCTCAAAATGTCTTTTCTTTTGCCCTTAATGATACATTGGGTCATTACACTGAGGTACATGTTATTTCTTTTGTTCTTTCAAAAGAGTGTTTTTCAAGCCATGGCATATCAATCTCGTGATGAAATTCAGTAGTAATATCAATGCCAGAATTTGAGAGGGTTACCCTGAAATGTCCCATATCAACAAAATATGTGGAAGGGAATCGTTTCATTAGACCATCGAAGCCAAATAATCAGACTGATCTTTTAGGGGAAAAAAGGAGCTTAGGAGTAGGAAAAATATTCTTGCTGCAGAAATGGCGGTTGAAAAGGTGAGACACTGAATCCAGTTTCTGATTTTCCTCCTGGGTTGGAGCGTTTGGCATTGCCGAGCCTTTTGGTGGGCAAAGAGGGTTTGCGTTCCTCACCAGGAACGCCAAGAGCAAGCAGTACGGTGGAAGCTGGAGGCACTTTGAAGCTGACCCGTGGTTCGATGTGCTGTCACTGTAGGTGCTAGTGCAGCCTTGGTTTACAGCAGTACGAGCACACTGTGGTGTGCTCCTGTTCCTGAAAGGCAGGCGATTTACTCTGGGTACGAAGATGGCTTTGTCAATGCAGCAGTGCCTGTCATCAGCGCTGCCTACTCTAGAAATTATTTTTTATTTGAGGCCACAGTCTGATTCAACTCTTGAGTCATGTACTTGGATGGGATCCTAAGGAAGAATATACATCTCTCTAAACACAGACTTTTAGGAACTGAGATTTATTTCTCGTCCAAGTTCACATGGCAGTGAGGTTGATAAGGTGGCTGGTTAGTGGAGTTTACATAGGCGGTGTAGTCGTTTCTGCATGCCAGGCTCTGACAGATCGTTGAGCCAAATACTGGGTCCTGATAATGTCTTTCTCACTGGAAGGAAGATCTTCCAGAATTCAGCCTTTCAGAAACAAAGCGATGTTGGGTATTAACTTCTTTTTAACGTCAGTGCTAGGAACTTGGAATCTATTTATTCATTCCTTCTGCTGTAGAATTTTAAATTGTCCCTTCACCAGAAAATTTCTTTTCCTTTGAAAAAGCCACTTCTGCTGATCATATTAAAAGATATTTCTTGCCGGACTCAATTTAATCACTGGTGGGATTGCTTTCGTTGGTACCTTTAGAAATACTTCCACCTCTTGTGCTGCCGGGTATCCAAAAGGTTGGCAGAATCCCTATTTTCAGACAAAACGGATACGGACAGAGTCTTTAGTTTCCCTACACAAATAAAACATAAAGGATTGTTATAACCTGTAAGTTTTTGTCCTGAATTGTCCTGTGCCATCAGTCCTTGACTGTGCTGTTGCCCTCGGCAGACACTGGTGACTCAGCAGTGACCCCGTCGCCAAATGTGGCGCAGGCAGAGCTTGTGGTTGTCCATGTGGCACCGTCAGCAGGATAAAAATCATTAAAACTGTGATTTCTTTCTCTGCTTCTCTTGCTTTCTGCCAGTTCCACTTTCAGTCACAGAGGAAAGGAAACTACTTTGCATCTATTATTATAAATACCTGCTTTATAGTCTAAGCATATGCAGGAGCTGAAAGTGTGTGTGTGTGTAAATTATTCAGAAAGCCTCTCTTTAATACTGGCTGCGTTCACATTCTCTTTCATGTTTAAGTACAACATCTCTTTGTATCTGAGAATCTGTGCTGGTCACTGTGTAAAGAGCGAGCAGGCGTCCTACTTACGTAAAATTATGTTGTGGTGCAAACTAAGGTGAAATAGGTATAAATGAGTTTTCATCTGAAATAAATTATTTTCAAGTGGGGTCTTTATTAATGCTGGGATGACCTTACTGGGGTGTCTTTTTGCAACTGTGCATTTTTTTGGCTCCCTATCAAAATTATATCGTAATAATGTTTGCCTTGGTATGTGAATTGAATTGCTTTGCATTTGTGGATAAAAAAAGCTAGTTAATAAATTATGTCATTTGGTTTTTTTGGTTCTGTTTTCTTAACACAAAGCTAGACAGTAATATCCTGTGAAAGAAATGGGGGGGTTTTGTGACTTTGGGGGATATTTATCTATAGTTACTTATAAAAAATGTGCTATAATAAAAGTTGTCTGTATAGTACAGGGTCCAGGTGTCCCTGAGCAAAAGAACCGTACTCTTTTATTATTATTTTTATTACCCAAGGTGAACAGAAGTACTTTTACATATCAAAGTAGCTTTAAACAAATTGAACCTGGGTTGCTTTTGCAGCCATTGTGTTCAGACTATTGACTTGCATACAGTTCCTCGAGACTTGTGATGTTTAAAGGTCTGATCCATCCAGATGAGACTGATAGGCATCCCTTCTGAAACCTTACCTGCCGGTGAAAAGCTATCATTTTCCAACGTTGGCATGTAATTTTCTTTGAATAGTAAGGAGGCTGGATTTAGTCTGTATCTTTTTTTGGGTTTTATGACTCTTTTATTGGATTGTGCAAGAAGGCGCATGCCAAAGTTAAACAAAGAAGCAGCTGCAAAATAATCCACTTTGATTTCAGATTCATTTTGAGCCATGCTTTCGTTTGTGCATCTTCTCTCGTGCTTTTTTTGAGATGTGAAATTTCCCTGAGCATTTTGCCGGTTTAGATATTTCTAACTTGCATCTAGCAACCAGACCTTTCTTGCTGTCACTGTCCAAATGCCTTTGCTTGGTTAGTACGGTATCTTGCATTTAATATAAACATGATGGACACTATTATGGAATAGTTATGGTAAAGAAACTGAACAGTTTTGGGGAGTGCATTGACCAAATTTAAAAAAAAAAAAAAAAGATGTTGCAGCGTGTGACTTTGTTCTTGGGATTTTTCGTCCCTCCTAGCCTGTGAGCTTTCCAGAGACACACATTACTGTTCTCCCCAAGACTTGGTCATGTGGATAAGTTAAGGCAAGGCATCTGTATGCCTAGTTTGTGGGTTAGGCAAACCCACTTCTTCCTCAGCAAACCGAACTGTGGTGTGCTCTGACTCTTGCATATCATTTTCTGCAGGTTATGAAAACCTACCATATGTACAACGCTGACAGCATCAGTGCTCAGAGCAAACTGAAAGAGGCAGAGAAGCAGGAAGAAAAGCAGATTGGGAAGTCGGTGAAACAAGAGGACAAGCAGACACCACGCTCCCCTGACTCAACTTCCAATGTCAAATTTGAAGAAAAACATGTTCGACGAAGCTCTGTCAAGAAAATAGAGAAAATGAAGGAGAAGGTACTTCCATAGCATTGCTACTGCTTGTGCAGGGTGCTTTGCAGTAGTTCAGCGCAGGAACTGCTGAGTTCCCTCCTTTGTGACATTCAAATGCAAGTCTCAGTTTTTGTACAAGTTTTAAACGTGCAGATTTAGGAAAGGCAAAAGCTAGCACCAGGTTTCCTTTAGGACAGCCAGGTACACATTTTGTATTATCCCAGGCTATACAGGCATGGCACAAAAAGCTAAAACGAGGTTAGAGGATGAAAGTAACGACTACCTTCTTGGAAGTCATGGTTAGTGTATTTTTTCCTTGCATAGAGTACAAGATTTTTGTGTACCACTTCGTGCCAGCTTGAGATCTGCCCGGTGCTGCAGGGAGACGTGCAGTCCCAGACTGACTTCACGAGCAGAGCCAGTTGCCTCAGCAGTCGGTCAGTCCGTTAAGTTGTTCAGCACTAAGATTCAAGCCAATGGAAGGCAAAGAGTTATTTTGGGATTGATTTTAGGCTCTGAAAGGACCAAGTTTAGGCCTAGCTTCTGTTGGAAGAGGTGGGGTGCCTGCAGCAGCCCTCAGACTACCTGTGGGCTTCTAGCAGCTGTTCTGGTAGTTCTGGAGCTGGGCCGTAACCTTATAAAGCCACCTTGTTCCTTCATTCTTTAATCTTCCCCAGCCCGCAGTCTGTTTTAAGAGAAGACTTTAAATGCAAAGCAGTCTAGTATAAGAATGCTTAAAAACATCTAAATAATTAATCTAAATTCTGAGTTTCTGAGTCTTGATAAAACTGGAATCCAAATGGACAACTGCGTGAGCAGTGTAAGATTTGTTCAGTAGTCTCTGGTGTTACTGAGAATGCCACTACTCCTGCTGCACCTCCTTTTAAAATGTGTTCTGGTTTTGGTTCTCTTCTAGCGCCAAGCGAAGTACACGGAGAATAGACTGAAGGCTATTAAGGCAAGAAATGAGTATCTGCTAGCTCTGGAGGCCACCAATGCATCTGTATTCAAGTATTACATTCACGACCTGTCTGATCTCATTGATGTAAGTGCTGCTGCTTGGGTGCCTGCAATGAATATCGTTGTCATTAACCCTCACATGTGCCTCTCCTTCTTCAGCGACTTATATACCAGCACAGCCGGTAGCCTCTGTACAGCTGTGGAGTGATGGTCTTGGATAGGCAGCTTAGGGGGTAACAACAGGCGTGATAATTCATCGTTAACCTGTGAAGTGAGCTTTTCTTAGCTGGCTACCGCAGAGTTTATTGCACAGATAGAAGCTTGCACAAGAAGCCTGGCATTGAAATGTGTAGAAGGAGGAGTTGCTTAGTTTAAATGAAACTCGGCTTCAGTATCACGCTGTTGCTTGACATTTTCTATTTACTATTTTAAGCAAACCTGCAAGATTATAACTCAGAAGCACATTTAAAAAGAGAATGTTAATTGTAGAAACAGTGTACCAGTTGGTAAAAGAAATCAAGGACAGAAGCATTTTCTAAAGCTGCTTTCAACTTGTTTTGAAAAATTCCGTGTATTTCAAGGTTAATGCTTCCTTTAGCATATTTCAAAAGAGGGATGAGCCTCCCTGCTTTTTAGACCATCCATTCTCTGATTCCCCGACCCACCAGCTCTGCAGCAGCTTGATGCATTTCTTCTGTCCTTGGGGCCGCAGAGCAGGTTCAGTCCCGTTCCGAAAGGTGTCAGAGGAGTGTCGTCAGTGATGGAGGTCCCACTGCCGGCCGCTCCGCAGGCTCTCTGTCTGCACAAAGAAACGAAGAAATAAACTGGCTATAGAAACCAGTCCCCCCTTCCCTTGGAACGTTCTCTGCAGAAACTGGGTACTGGAGCAGAAGGTAGAGGGAGCTTGTTCCCCAGCTGCCTTCCTGCAAGCTCTCTGTTCTGCAGCTGAATGATGCCCTCGGTATTCAGGAGGCATCAATTCAGCTTTTAGTAAAATGCACACCAAAAAACCCCCCGAATCGCTGGTCTTTGAAAACTCAGGAAAGCCAGTTAGGAATCCCAAGATTTTTCACATGTCTGTAACTCCCCACTTCAGCCTGCAGAGCCAAATGCGCTGAACACGTCGTGTCTGGGTCACTGACTGTTGCTTGATATTATTCTGCTTGCCAAGGACAGCCCGCTGCTGTCACTGTTAGAAACACTCAACTGCAAAGCCTGAAGGGAACTTTCTTTGTAGCAGGGGGGAGCAACGCACAGAAGTGTCTCTAGACACGGGCAATAAAGAGCACTCAGATCACTATTAATTAGTCAGCTATTATCATGCCTAACGGTATATATAATACATTTAGTCAGCTGATCATAAAATCACATGAAGTGCACTTCTGCTAGGTATTTATTTAAGCCTGCCCTTCGGAGGTCAGGGTTGTCAGTGCTAGGTGGTTTTGAAAATACTGTTATTTCAAAGTGTCACATTTGGTAAAATTGCGGGACTGAAGAGGCATGTTCCGTTTGTAGCTGCTGCCTGCTTCGGAGACCTTTTTTGGTTGACATTTGCTCAGCTTGAATTGTGCCATCTTAGCTTTTTTGACAAATTATAACTTTCTGTATGTATTTATATTGGAACCTGCAAGATAGGGATTCATTTCACTGACACCGGCGTGATTCGATCGTCTTATTTTTTTTCTTCTAAATCCTATCTATAAATCCTCCCACAACTCCTGCAAATGGGCTTGGTTGAGTTGTCTGCTAACAGGCTGTTCTTAGGACGTTTTCGTGAATCGTATGTAGCAAAGAATCCATTTGGATTTCATAAACCCGAAGCAGTTTTTAAGCACAGACCCGAGATCTTTCAAGTGGTACCTTGACAAATTAGAGGTTTTCCAGCGTTGAAGGAAGCGCTCCTCTCGCTAGGTAGTCTCAGCCGTCTCTGGGGCGTGGTAGGCAGTGGGGCAGGACAAGCTTCTGCAGGACGTGGATTTGTCACTGTTCCTAGAGAGGAGCCATCGTGACTGGGTGAGTCCGTGCCCGTGTTAACCCCCTTGTGTTCCTTGAAGCATTCAATTTAACACGACATTGCAAGTTCTTATAATCTTTAAAAGAAAAGTATTATCTCTCTGTTTTCAGAACGTGTAGAAAAATGTGAGACTTGCCTGGGAGCACAGGAGATGGAATTCAGTTATCTCATTGTTAAGATGCAGGGAATATAGATTTATTAATGCCTTTGGTCCTGAAGGATCAAAAATTAACAATTATAACCAGTGACGGTTGTCTGAAGCATCAGACTTAAATAAAAATGTGGTTTTAAAGCCAGGTCTTAATTCTTTTCCTTGATCTAATCATTTGATGATACTGAAGTTTGAAATATAATATAAAAGCGATCTTCAAAGTTACTGGCAAGTAGATTGCGTGAGGCCAAATAGCGTTAAACTTGTCAAGTTTATACAGCACATTGTGTTCCCCCTCCAGTGTGTATGGAAGGATAACAGTGAGTTAATTCTTCATCGTGAGTTAAGAGCAATAAATTGTTCCTGACACAGCCCAGTAGTTTTGAATTTCCTGACTTTGGGGACTGAGGCAGCTCTTTGATGCTAATGAAATATTACAGTAATGGGGAAGTTTGTATTAACTCACATTTTTGAAAGGGTCACTAGGACAGAATTTAAAACAAGATAAAAACGGGTATATGTGTGAGTCCTCAAGCTTACTTTACTCTTCTAGGAATAGGTGTGCTACTGCTGTTTACTCCAGGATCTCAGACTTTCCCTTCCAAACGTAAATTGTGTTGTAAAACAGGGGGCTTCTATCCTCAAATCTTCTATTTTGGGCCTGTTTGAAAACTGCTGCCAGGCAAAGGGTTAATCAGCTGTCATGTTGGGAAGTGAATTTGAATGAGTTATCATTAAATTCTTATAAAAAATTGATTTCCTTGGAGAACGATTCCATCAAACATTTATATAACCCAGAAAAGGGATGGCAGGACTGATACATTTATAGATACAGTACGCTGGACTTTAAAAAATGTTAAAGTGGGGGAGTGGGCTGAAAAATGTTTTCTGTCACTGGCTTCAATAGCATAAAGCCAAAAAACTTTGCTGCCTTAATGTAGTCCTGCTCCTCGGTGAGGCGGGGTGTAAAATCTTCAGTCCCATTTGACTTCCCAGTCCCACCAGCAAAGTCCCATTGTGCAGTGGATCAGCTTTCCTTCCGGACACGGAGATGTGTGCTGGAGGAGGGCGAGCGCAGGGAGGGCAAGGTGGTCGCCCTGGGTGTGCGTGCGACCGTCTGGCCCACAGTAGGAGGGGAAAAGGAGTGACTGCTGCTGTTAAATCCGATCCTGATCCTGGCTGGACTGTTGGCCCAACTTGGACTAGCTTTTCCCCAAATCACTGCAGAGGATGGCACTGTACTGTGCATGCAAAAGAGCGGCAGTTTGAGTGGCTGTTGATCCAAGACTGCCTCCACACGTGCAAATTCTCAATCAAGCGTCTTTTGTTGGGGTTTTTTGGCTAGTTTTTGTTCTTTCTGATTGAATGCAGTGTCCTTTAATTCTCTGCCTCCAGCCTAACCAGCAACTGCAGCTCTTTTTTTACAAGACTCCACACCTGCCACAGCTTGTTGGCACAGGAGCCAGGCATCCAGCAGCACTTGGTGACAGAAATTCTGTGAAAGCAGGGAATGGTCCAGTAGTCGCTCTCTCTTCTCTCTCCCTCCACCCCTCCTTCCCCCCACTCGTTTTTTTTTTTTTTTTTTTTTGCGTTTGCACACAATGACAGTGATGAGACCCAAATGATGGGTGAGGAGGAGATTTCATGTGAATTTTGCTTACAGAGCACCACAGTAATCAAGCAGATGGTTGCTTTTTTTTTTTTTTGGATATTCTCCTCGCGTATGTAATCTTGCTTGTAATTCCAAGAAGGTGGGCTCCTTTCTCGCTCACTTTATTAGATGTCTGAAAAATTCAGGCTGTTTCTGATCAGCTAATGAAAAGCGCCTTTCTCCCTTCTGAAACACGAAGACTTGGCTGCGCAGCCATGGTGGAGATGAAGCTGCTTGATTGTCTTCCAGTGACATCATCCTGGTGTCAGTAATAGCCAGGAAATTCTTGACCACGACTGCTTTCTGCTTGAAAGTTTTTGCTCTTCTGTTTCACCCCAGCAGTGAAGTCATCCCCACTGATTGCTGCTTGCTTTTTGGATGACCCTGTTCTTTATGCCTGTGATGTACAGGTCGTGTTCTTGCTTCCTGAAGTACACCGAATTAAGCAGTTTTCTGTAGCTTGGGTGGAATAATTTAGATGCAGATTAACCATTGCTGATGATCCAAATCCTGTGTCTTCTTTATCTGGGTAGTACCTTAGTGCAGTGTTCTCCTCTTGCTTAGAATAATTTTACTTAAGGATTTTGGAGTGTTTTCAATGGGAATCAGTGCCCTGAAAGTAAGGTTAGAATCCAAATAAATACACTGAACGTACCCACTTCTAGGTTACTTTTTGGGTTTTTTAACATCATGAAATGAACTCTTTAGTACTCCCTGAGAACTCTGCAAAGTGTTTTAATAGTTTAAGCTCTGCATGTCTTGGAGACTAATTATAACATGATGTTGAAATTTGGGATTAGAGGTTGAGAATTCTGTTTAGGGCCAACTCTGAGGGCCCCTAGGCAAGATGCCTCTGCAATCAGTGAGAGATGTGGGACCTCTCTGGTACCCAGCAGATGATAAAATACCCATGCCTCGTTATAGTTGTATAACTTCTGGCTTCAGAAGCATTTTAATTTCCATTACAGAATTCCTTTGCTTATTCATATAGAATTGTGTGTGTTTTTCCAGCAGTGTTGTGACCTGGGATACCACGCTAGCCTCAACAGAGCTCTCAGGACATTCTTGTCTGCTGAGCTAAACCTGGAGCAGTCAAAGCATGAGGGTCTGGATGCCATTGAAAACGCCGTTGAGAACCTGGATGCCAACAGTGATAAGCAGCGCCTGATGGAGATGTACAACAATGTCTTCTGTCCGCCCATGAAGTTCGAGTTTCAGCCGCACATGGGTGACATGGTCAGTTTATATTCCTCCTCCGGCTCTAGCTCTGTAAACACTTGCAGCTCTGCCTGTTTACTTCCCTCGCCTTTGATAGATAGCCCCACTAAAAGGCCACCTGTTTGGCTCTATTTTTGGGAGGTAGAGGGGAGCCTTAGGAAAGGGAGCTGATAGAAAGATTAAGCAGAGGCTCATGGTGCAGATGTCTGAGTACGACTGACTCTTATTTTTTGACTATCAAAGCTGCTGAAGATGAAGTGCTTAATTAGTATAATACCAGACGTAGATAGGAAACACTGTTTTAACCTCTCACTCGACCCAGAAGTTAAGGGCTGCGCCTTGAGACAGACTCTGAAGTTAAAGATTTGAAGGGTCAATAAGATAAGAAACTTCAGTGCTGTTTTTTGAGGCATTTGAGTGTGTAATCCTAGAGCACAAATGGTTTATAGCAGTGCTTTATGCATTTTCATTGTGAGACAAGTTAGTCAGAGGACTTTCGTTTTTGGCAATGAAAATCTCTCTCTTTATAGGTTTATCAAGATGTGGTTACTCATCTGGGAACTGTTTAAAGTCGCACAAGCTGAAACCGGTTCTAAATGGGAACACATGTACAATGTAATAATTTAGGTCAATTGGTTGGATTTCTAGATTATCCTCCTGAACACTGAGGAAACACTGTAAGGATGGTCTCTTGCAGCCAGCCTCTTCTTTTGGTCGAAGAATTACAGTCACTGCTAAAGGCTCCTCTTTGTCTCTTCCCTCTTAACTGAAACCCTCAGACTGCAAATGACCTTTCTCAGTTTTTCTGTGCTTTGGTAGTATCCTGTAAAGTCGTGGGAAGAAAAAGAATTACCTGCAGACTGTCATTCAGTTAACAGCTCACATTTTCCAAATCATTTATCTTGGTTCTTCTCCAGGCCAAATGAGTGTTTCTGCATGCAGGCTCAATAGCCTTGCTGCAGTGGTCCCACGTACACTGCATTGAATATATGATGATGTATGTGCATGTGTGTGATAAAACTCCAATTCCAGTTTCTGTCTTTAAAAAACAGCCTCATGCAATGAGGTCAACGTTTTCCTTTTTAAAAAAACCCCGACAGAACAACGAAACAAAAGCAAAAGGAAAAGCTGCCTCACGCTGTGAAATAAGACTAATTCTTAACAATACGGGGAAGCCCACTGTTCTGGTGTATTTGTCAGGTCCCTAACCTTTCTTTATTTTAAATTTTGACTCTTCCTGAATTCATTAAATAGTGAATTGTTCCTGTTGCTGTACTGTACAGGTAGTTCAGCTGAGCAAGCTCAGCCACTCATACCGCTGCCCCAGGATATCTGGCTAAATACATAGAACCAAATTCTTCTCGATGTGCGGTGTAATTTAACCTAGTATCTGTGATAAAGCACATTCAGACTTTCAAAACACAGGATGAGCTTACATTACTGAAAGTAGCTAATTTTTTCTAGTTCTTTGATATTCATGTTCTCTTGCTCACTTTGCAGTGCAGTCAGGAAGAGAACTGTCATTTGGTAGAACACAAACCTTTTCCACTGGTTGAAATCCAGGGCTACAAAGTTTTAAGACGAAGCACTTCAGAAGATGTTTGCTTATAACAATTGAATGAAGTAATTGCAATGTTCTTGATCATGTGTGGGGTTTTTTCTAGACCTCTAAATGCAGTGCTGTTTCTCTTCCAGGAGTCACAGCTATGTGCCCAACAACCCGTCCAGAGTGAGTTAGTGCAGAGGTGCCAGCAATTGCAGTCTCGATTATCTACGCTTAAGATCGAAAACGAAGAGGTGAGCTAATGAACAAAAAATCAACAAAAAACCCTCCAACTCCCAACGGGGAGTGGGGACTAGTTAAGGAAGAATTCTAGTTGTCGTGATCCTCTTTTTTGAAGACTTGTGGTAAAATTCAAGAATAAGGCAGCTGGGGCCAGCAGTAGGTCAGTGTGTGGTCTTGCATGAAAGCTGGCTGCATGGAGAGGATCCTTTAAAATACCTCTATGTGTCTCTTTTCCCGTCCTTAAGTCAATAGGACCGGCTGTGTTGCAAAAGTTGTACTTGGATAGCTAAGAGAAAAAGAGGAATTTAGTATTTTGAGGTGAAAACAGTGAATTTGCGTGACCGAAGGTAAGAGCTGATTTTTGTTTAATTGGTCATCTAAGATGAGAAGACTACATCAATGGCATTTGTTTGGGAACAGGACTGAATGCCTAATCTGCACCTGCACGTTCAAGAATTTGTAATCCTCCTTGGGCAAAATTTGCAGCTCCTTTATGTTTAGGAAGTTAATTCTGGCCTTTGGTAAAAGTCTACAGTGCCACAAAGTCCTGGTTTTAATATCTAACATTTGATGCCCAGTGGATGTAGTTAGAAGACGATTATAAGATCTTCGTTCCAGCACTCTTTGCTTTGAGGTTAAATTGCCTTACATCTTCCAGGCTGGGAGCAGGAGGAGATTTCAACTGTTTTCCTACACTCTCCTGGCAGGTTCGGTGTGCTGCCAGCCTTTGTATGGACCGGGCTGTTAGCGAGCAAAACTTTCACCTTAGTTATGGCACACAGGACGCGAAACCAGTAATATCTGTTTGTTAGTAAAATGCCCCAGGGTACCTACTACCTGTTCTTTCACTTGCAACATACAGTCTTCATTTTTTAAGTGCTCTCGTTCTTGCTGGACAGGTTAAGAAGACTATGGAAGCTACACTCCAGACAATCCAGGATATAGTCACGATAGAAGACTTTGATGTCTCTGACTGCTTTCAGTACAGCAACTCGATGGAGTCTGTTAAATCCACTGTCTCGGAAACGTTCATGAGCAAACCGAGCATTGCCAAGAGACGGGCCAACCAGCAGGAGACAGAGCAGTTCTATTTCACAGTAAGGAGTTAATTTTCAGTACGGGCACCTGTAACGTGGTTAGAATTATGCTCACAACAGAGTGCAAAATGATGCTGTCATCTTACAACAAAGGCTTCTGTAATCGGTTTTGGACAAGCAGAGTGAGCATGTTAGGTTTTTGAAAACGGGTGTTTTGAATTCTTTACAAATACATTGGGATACCTTTGTTGATAAAAACTTAGTCTGGATAAATTGTGTAAAATTTGATTTCTTCTGCATCTAAAAAGGAATTGTCTGAGACAGAAATTAAGAGCTTGTAAATATCGATTTTCAAAAATAATACAAACAAGAAGAATGTTTAGCTCTTTCATTTTTTGTTAGCATCATCTTACAATTCCAGCTCTGATAAGCTTTTAATTAATTGAGTCAGTAGTTTTTACAAGATGCTAAGAGCTCTTTGTATTGCATTTCATAGCAGACGATATGGTTTTTTCCTAAATTAGATTTATGTTAAACTGTTGAATTTGTTTCCATTTTAAAAATATTTCAAAATATCAGGTGAAAATCATACCTCTTATCCTGGTTACTTTGCCATTCCTTTGGGCATCTCTTGCTATGCTTAATGCCCTTTACCTTCCTCTTCCGAGAATGGTGTTGCTTATTGAAAGTCTGAAGTTTCTGTGCAAATTAGACTAGCTGGCAGGATGCTTTCTGTCAGGCCTTGACTTACAGAAATGAAAAAGCCTTGGTAGAAGGTGAAACTGGCTTTTGAGAAAAGTGGGTGGAGAAACTGATTCAATTAAAAAGGGATTGACCACCCTGCCCAGGGTTATGAAACTAGAAAAAGGATTTTTTTAGTTGGACTCTTAAGCATTCTCTCTCTAGAGAGGGACTATTGTAAGTTCAAACAGGAGACTGAACCCAGGACTTGATTTGGATGTAATATTTTTCCCGTTTCATCCTGTTCGTGTCCTGCTGCAGAGCAGTGAGGTCCCAGCAGGACTGCGGAGCCGGCTCAGTAAGCTCAGGTGCAACCTGCCATGTCCTGTGCTACGTGGTAAAATAACTATCAACAGGACAAAGCTGTAACAAGGAATCCCTCTTTGACCAGCTGAATCAATTGTTTGATTGATCTACTATTGACCAGACTTAACAAATATCCTTTATAAGGTCTTCAAGCTCTGAATCTATCAGGAGCGGGTTTTTTTGTGTATGAGAACATGCTCAGATGGGTATTAATGAGACTGAGAGCAGAGCTGTGTAGCAGTATGGGCGAGGCATCCTTTGTGTAGGGGGAAAAACAAAGTGTACTGCAGAGCGGAGACTGAAATGCCCTCGTACCTTATGATATGCTAAATGCTGAGGGATATGAACTGAAAGAAAAATAGCAATTTGAAAGAATATTCCATATTGCTGTGTGATTCAAGTTGGAGATTCTATGTACTGCACTGCTAGCTAGGCAGAGGTAAAGATAGTGATGCCACCATGAGAATTTAATTGAAGGAGTTACTGACTGTAGTAACTCCACGCTGATATAAGCTGTATTTCCACTAGAGGCGTGTCACTGCACGCTGGTGCCGAGATGGCTCCATTGTTAGGGCTTTGAAGGAAGATCTGTATTCGGAATAAAGCGTAAACTTCCCCGTGTCAGTGAAAAGCGTAGGACCGATGATTGACGTAGCACTGAGCTAACGCAGGCAGCGAGAGCAGGGAAGCAGCAGCGACTTGGGGCAGCCGAAAGCCGGGGATGGGTCCTGGGTGCCTGGCAGGTGGGTCCGGCCGCTGCCGTGGCTGCGCTTCTGCTCCCTGAGCCAGCGCGAGGATGCCTGGCGGAGCTGGAGCCGTGCTGCTAATTGTCACGCAGCCAGCACGCTGCCCTACCTGCGGCGTGACACGGGGAATGAATGATTCCATGGGTTTTTACCTCTAAAAGGGGGATAATTCTAGTTCTTAGTTGAAATGTTGTCTTTTCCTCTAGAAAGATTAAATAAAACCCTGTACAATGCTCATTCTGCCGGGTGCTTTAAAAATTAATGTGAATTTATTGTTCCCAAACCCTTAAGACACGGGTAAGTATTGTATAAAGTTCCCCGGCTAATCAGCCCTGCAGAAGTGTCACGCTGGTTGTGTCAACGTGCCACTGTTCCCACGTTCAGTCGCCAGCAGCCGCGCAGGGGAGCGGGGATGCGATTCGCCCGCTCCTTCAATCGAGTGCCTTGTTTGAAATCGTTCTTGGGGAGCGGAGGGAGGGAAGAAACTGCTGAGCTTCCCAGATCGGAGACAGTTAAGGATGTGGGACAGTGGCGGAAGCTGTTTTATTTTATAGCCTCAAAAGCATAAAATCTCCTTTCCCTCAAGGCAGGGAGATATGGTCTAGTTGCATTTCCCTTCCTTCCGTACACCACCTGGCAGCTGGTTCGCCCTGGAAAAACACTGCAGTGAGTTTGGGCTTAGAGAGGGCGTCGAAGTTGCGTGGTTTTGAGGGGACGGTAGGTGCAGAGGGCTCACCGTCTCTGGCTAACAACAGAGCTTCACCTCTCGGTTTTTACAATGCAGAAATAACGTGACTTGAGGATGTTCCTACTGCTTTGTGTCTGATTGTACTGAGTCTGACTCCAGCTGTGCTCTGCCAGAAATGAAATCCTTAGGAGTTCTCCTGTAGTTTGATTATTTTTATTTTTTTTTAACGGTTTTTATTAAGCCAGAAATCAAATGCTAATGGATTTTGTAATTCTTTGAAAAAAGCCTGCAGCCTGATTTTGAAATTACTTTTTTTTTTTTTCATAAGCGTACTTGTAACAGGCAGGGAACAGAATGTTAGGCATGAGGAAATAGAAGGAACGCATGAAATACTGCACTGGATGGGAACCTTCTCTTCTTCTCCTTCATAACCACCCCTGGTACCCACCTGCAGGCAGGCGGTGTCTTAACCTGACCACCCCAAACGTCTCGGAGCCGGAGCCTCTGCGGGTGCCAGCGGTGTGCCTGTGCCCTGCTCCGCGCTCAGCCGCAGCCGCCAGTGCGCTCAGCTGAAGTTTTTATGTCTGCTTCAAAGGGAGGCTTAACTTTCCCAAATCAAGCTGATTTGCTGATCTTTAAGCTTCTGTTTGAGCTCTTTGGAGCTGAGCCTTCTGGCCCTTCTGTCCCTTCGCCTGATCGTGACTCTGAGACGGGGAGCTCGGCATCTTCCAGAAATGGATTTATCCTCAACCCCCAACTTCAAATTCTCTGGTTATTTTTTGCAGCTTCTACTCTTCATGTGTCCTTCTGTCAAAATTTGATGCAAAAATTTAACTGATGGAGCAAAATACATAGGTGGGGTTTGGCGAATTGATTCTACAGGGAAATTGCAAGAAATACGGTTAATTTTTTTTTTTTGCCACAGTGATCACGTTTTCTTCTAAAATAACAAAATAAGTTGAAATATTAGTCTGGGGAGCAGGAAGTGCTGGGACTCTCCAAAGGGACTTAATTCTTGTGAGATTTTTCTTCCAATATTGTCAAGCAGAGGGACATAAAACACAGACTTTTGGCAGCTAATTAAAGCCCCAGCCCAGCCATTTTGGTCTGTCGCGTTGGTACACGCTACCAAATACGTATATATTGCATCTTGGTTCTTTACATCTTGCACGGTGTTATGACCTGCGTAGGACAAGCAGGGTCCAGGGACTCTCATTGCTAAAATACTGGTTTTTCACCTTAAGGATTTGCAGTCTAATTTGGCGATACTAGACCAGAGCTGGAAGAGAGCGGATGGAATTGGGGAAAGCTGAAGACAGGAACTGGAGCATTTCAATATTAAATGAGACTCCTTTCTTTGTGTTCATTTTGCCAGCTGAATTTTTAAAATACCTCATGGTTCTAAAGAATGGCCTGTGATATTTGAGGAGTTATGTGCTATTTATGTGTTTTTGAGCGTCAACATGTCCTAATTATAATGTGGACAGCTACCATAGAGCAGGGTATTTTTATGTGCTGCAGCACGGTGAAGATAAATAATGCTGTTCTGAGCTGCAAAATAAGAGATGAAAGAGCTGTAAAAAACTAGCATTTACAGAGCTGTGAAAAATCAGAAAGAAGTGGGAAAAACGACTGTGTGATTGTGTAATATTTCTCCAAGAGAACAAATCTGACTTAAATAATATCTTTATTTGTTTTGTCCCGTGCCCTCACTGCAACCCTGTGTATCATCAGCGTGGAGGCAGACACACTATTTGACAAGTAAAGTGGGGTGAGAGAGGTTAAGTGAGAGAATAAGCACAGTAGCAGCCTTTTAGTTTGTTAAAACAGATTGCTCATTCAGTTGCCTGTGTCGCGCGAGGGAAGTGCATTTCCATTTCACCCTGTCTGGAGGGGAGATGCACGACAGCTTCTCAGATGTCTTAAAAGATGCCAAACATTCAGCTGATTCCACAGTGAAACAATAGAAGTTGCACTGCAGAGACATATGGACGGAGCTCCAGCTTTGCCTATATATATAAGCCAGGAGGACTTAGTTCTTCCTTTGCGCTGTGAATTTCGGTGTAACTCTGTACTTCTGCAGTAACAATCCCATAACCTAAAGATGCATTGGAGGATTGATTGTCCACTCATGATCTTGTTTTTTTCCACCTTCACAGAAAATGAAGGAGTATCTGGAAGGCAGGAACCTGATAACGAAACTCCAAGCCAAACACGACCTTCTTCAGAAGACCCTGGGAGAAAGTGAGTCTGGGACCCGCTTGTCGCTGCCGTTAGCCGGGCTATTGCACCTATGGAATTAGTCAGCTGACTGAGTGTAGCGGATTACTGATGCAAAATGGACATGCTCATGTTTTATGAATTTATTTTTCTGATCTGCATGGTGGAGAAGCCAGATGACCTACACGGCTGCTTGATGAATGGTGAACGGAGAATGCTTAATGAGTCACTAATGCGCATCGCTTATTTGCTAAAACGGAGCGTACGCCCACTCGTTCGTCCTGTCCTTTCCCCACACGCGCACGTTCTGCTTCTCACTTCGTAATCTGTATCGGGGTAGACCTTGTGACTTGCAGTTTAGCGCTCAGTGGGGAAGTACTGCCTTGTTAGCTGGTCAGAAGTTCCATTTGCATGGTAGTTCAGCTGCTTCTCACCTCTGTGGCTTCAGTCCACACCAACCTAATGTATGTGACCACAGGCTTTTATTAGGAGAATAACAAACAAAATTCAGAGCATGTAAAATATGTTGCCTATCTAGAGGGCATTAGTCAAGGGGCAGCAGCCAGAACTGAATATGCATTTGCTGTTAGTGTCAGAACAAAGGAAGATTTCTTTCCCTTCATGGTATGGGCAAATCCTGTTGGCCAAACACGCTTAAACTATGCATCCAAGTTTCCATAGAAACCTGTCTGCCTCCTATTTGCAGAGAAGGTTTTAACAGTCTAAATGTCAGGTCAGAAAATGGCTCAACTCGTTCCCGGGTTTATGTGCTGGAGCAGGGCTCGTGTTTCGATATGTAACTTAACTGGACTCCCCACAGTTTATGGTGTGCAAATCTTCTGAATGAAAACTTAAACAGCTTGTGGTCTTTGAAGTGCTTTGCTTTCGGTTTAAAAATGCGCTATAAAAATGAAACACTTATTGCTACAGTAATTAAGAGTTTCACGTTTATCAGACCCAAACCACTAGAAGGTAAGGAAGGGATGTTGCCATCGTCTATTGTTTAAAGTTGCTCATCTCTTCAGCTGTCCTGTAGAAAGGGTGGATGAAGCCAAAGATCTATGTCCTTAGGGTATTTTTCTTCTGCCTCTAAATATCTCCAAATGACACCCATGCTGCCCCTGTGACTAATCACATTCCTGGATCATAGCTGACCTCTGCATACCGAGACCTATTTCCTCTTAACCTGCCTGCCCCTTGAACCCATCTCAAGCTGTGGTGGGGGGAAAAGAAGAGGAAATTAATTGTGATTTCTGTATTGCTATGTAGATTTAAAGGCTGCTTCTGTTTTCTTGTGGTTGCTTCGCAAACTAGAGCTTTCTTAGTCGCTCTGTGAAGGGGCCCAGTGTGTGTCAGGGTGAGCTCCAGCAGCTTCTGAAAAAAAAATCACTTCTGTCCTCTGTGAGATCAAAAGGAGCCGAGAAAGGGAGGTACATTTTGTCTCCAAAACCACATTAGCAGGTTAATGATACAAACTGGGGACCGTGCCTAGACTGATCCATAAAATGTCACTTAATTGGGAAATGGGCAAATAAAATTCCTTTCACAAGTCCCCAGAGCATGGTTAGAAGCTTTACTGAAAAATGTGCATACAGCTGCGTGTCTTCAGTCACTGGAAAATTCATGGTTTTGTTACGATTTTTATTCTTCTTTGCCCCATGCTCAGGTGACATTTATTAGTCCTCTTGCAAATTACCTTAATCTAAAGATGACAAGTTCCAGTAATAAAAATAGCAGCAAGTCTTCCTATCTACAAGTAATTACGTCCCTGCCTACTGTACACATTTGTCACCCTAATGCAGGAGCCCCTTGATGTTGCCACAGCCATGTAATTTATATATATGAATATTCTATGATGGAAATGGGACAGATGGCTGGAAATTCTGCTTCAGAATAACATTTTCATGTAAATTATGCACTGTTTTGGCTTTACGTGGGGAGAGGAAAGTGGCTATCGAGATGTGTTCAACTAATTGTCAGCCATCAGCAATTAGACGTTTCCCTCGTTCATTCTTCCGTCTCCCCAGGAGCAGGAAGACCACTGTAGGGAAGGTGGATTTTTCAGCTGTTGTAAATCAGTGTGGGTTCACTGGTGATGATCTGTACCAGCAAAAGGTCTGGCCTGCACAGTTCTCAAAGGCACACACTAGTTTTTTCTCTTACTCCTCGTAGTGCTATTTTAAAATGATGCCTGCGTTAGCAGTAGTCGTTCGCTTGGCCGCTTCCTTGCAAACTCAGTGGAAGTTAATGGAACGTTTTTATAAATATGTTTGTGGAAAATATCATTAAACGTCTGTCTCCCAAAATAGCTTAATGCCAGCACGTTCAGTCTGTGGGCTAACAAATCCGTGAATGTTTTCAGTCTTACTAAGTGGCTTTATAAAGTATAATCTCTCGCCCCACCAATTCCCCCGGGAAGGAGGAGGGAGGGAGAGGTTGACAAGCCCAGTTTTTTGGCAGCAGAAATCAACAATTAGAATGCACAGGGAACTAATTTTCAAAAACAATACTTTTCAGAGAAAGAGTCCTCGGGCAGCCCGAGCTGTTTGCTGCGTTTCCTGGCCGGCGGCGGCAGAGCCGTGCCGGCGGGGATGGGCTCCGGTGGCCTCCCCAGCAGCCCTCCTGGGGGAGGTAGCTGCCCTCCTGCTCCCCAGAGCCGCCGCCTCCCTCCCCCGTGGTTTTTCCCCTCTGTCTCCTTCTGAAAGTGGCTTTACAAAGCTGTCAACAGTATTTTCCCGTTCCTCTCTCCTAATGCTGTGTTTCTTTGTCTTCTTAACAGGTCAGCGGACTGACTGCTCCCTTGCCAGGTAGGTGTGACTCGGGATTGTTTTTTAAGGAAAATCTGATGCAAATTGGTATCCGTGAGAAAAAGATATTCATTTAGCTAACACATAAGCAAATTCCTGCTGGTTAATATGGCTTTAAACACCATTGCCATTACCTACATCAGTGCAAGGTAGTGGCACAGCTTGTACCTGTGTTAGTAACCTCTGGTCAGCTGAGTAGTGAAGGTTTCGCTTGATGCACTTCCTGCTTCAGCACCTCTCCTTGCTCCGTGCTGCCACCGCCGCAGTTGTGACCATGCCCCTGCTGGCAGGGCAGCCTCTTGCAACAGGCTGGGAAACTGATTGGGGTTAAAAATAACCAAAGGAGGGGGGAAAAAAAAAAAAGGTATGTGGAGGTGTTGCACTTTTTCTTTCCCCAGTGCATTTAATCCAGGTTGGGACGGGGATGGGCAGGTGTGAGAAGCTGTTAAATTGGTCACTGTCGCCCCGAGAAGTGTTCTTTGAAATCAGATTTTTATAAACGTGCTCCTGTTTCTGTAACAGAGGTGGGCCCAGTGCCTCTGCAGGGTTTATCCACGTGGTTGGTGTACGGGGCTGAGTAACATAAATCAGAAAACTCTTTATCCCAGTGACGCTCTCTGCTCTGCCGTGGAACTGGATTGCCAGCAGTGTAGAGGTCGTGGAGAGTAAACTTTTCATTTATAATTAGGACCAATCACAGAACCATAACTAAGCTTCCCCTGATGGGGTTTTTATGAAACATAACAAATCTCCGTCTCCAAATTGATGGATTCCAGGGGCTCCGCTGGGCACAGGGAGCTGGAGTCAGGGCTGTGCATCATCCTGCCTTGTTAACAAAAGGAAGGTGATTGCTACCGATCTGGAGTCATTACTACTTTTCACATTCCTTACAGCAAAGCAAAGCTGACAGGTCCTAATTAGAGCCTGACATCTGTAATAATAAAATATTATTCATCATGAAACAATTTTAAATATCAAAGAATCATTGCTGCTAATAGTTTAAAATAGACCTTATTGTGTGTGACAGCCCATGGAATCTGATTTTTTTTTTTCACTCAGCGTTTTTGATTTTAATAAAAGGAATTTCCCCTGAATTAACATGTTGTACAGGCTTTTTAAAAATCACAGTTCTAATCACCTTATTTATAATTCAGCAGCCATCTGCCCTAGCAGGGAATTGGCTTGAATGATACATTAGGGCCTCTCTACTATTATCTCTCATGCTTCATCTTTACAAGAAACTATAGGAATTTTAAACCCCAGTAATAAATTTTGAGGGGGAAAATCCTGGCAAAGCAAGGCTTTTTCCTGTTTTTCTACAATTAATGTCAATATAAATAAATGAGGCCATCACGGTTTATACTGAAAAGGCTTAGCCTGGCTAGCGTGTGTGGTGTTCGAGGGGGTTTGTGTTATTTATTTATTTGAAGTATTATCAGAAACTGTAATAAAGACTCCACCGTGGCAGCTGTTAAGGGCGCACTAGGAACCAGCGTGCTCCCACCTGCTTCTCCCCTCGGCAGAGCGGCTCTTCCAGAGCAGAGCTTTGTGCGATTTATAACAAACTTCGTCTTGAACAGGGAGCCCTATAGAACAGATCTCCATGTGGTTGGAATTAAAATGTCAAGGGTAATCTTTTGTCAAAGCAGTGGACTCCCTTGTGTCTGTTTCAGGTTTTTAGTGATTTAAAGTCACTTAAAATCTTTCTGAAGTTCCGTAAATTGAATGAACTAAGTCCTTGTGATTGACTGGTGTATCTGGCTCCTTCCCTCCTCCAAAATACGCGTGGTTTGGAATTCCGAATGAACGAACCGATGGTAGTAGAGGATTGTCTTGACTTTTCTGTTCTGTTTTTCCCTCCTGCACCAATGGGTGGTTCTGATCTCATCAGTGGCAGGCGCAGCTCCACCATAAGGAAACAGGTAATAAACAATTCCTTAAGTAATGAAACAGGAATACGTGTGTGTGTGTGTTTATAGAGGATAGATGGAAAACAAACAAGTGGGTTTTTTTACCCTTCCTCCCTTTCTCACATGGACCTTTTCAGTCTTGTTCAAGTGGAACTGGTGTCTGCTCATTCAAGTAACTGGAATCAATAAAACAGCCTTGATTCATTTTCTTTGACAGAATTTAAAAATAATTTTACTCTGTGTTTTGACAGACCTGGAACCAAACATGCCAAACAGCCTTGAGCTGTCTGGACAGCCATGGTTTATAGGTTTTGTGCTGTTGTTTCTTTGTCCCCTTTCCCTTTATTTTCACTGGTATCCCACTGCAATGCTATTAAACCAGTGACTGCTTGCTTGTTGTGCCTCCTTGTAATAAAGCCTTCCAACAGCGATGCTTTGTTTCCCTGACTGTGGTGGATAATCTGTTACTTTTTAGTACTTGATGAGCTAAAATGTGTTCCTTTGAGATAGGAAAAAGCCAAAATATTTCTTGTTAATACTGTGAAGACAAAATTTGGCTTGGAATCTCATTTCATACAGTCTGTCTTGGGGTGCTGCTTTGTAGTTTTTGGGACTAGTAATTTTTGAGGTGTCTCAGAAGCCTGTTCTGACTCGAGCAGAGCTGACTCAATCTCTGATTTGCAACCCTGAATGAAAAAATAATCTGTTTGCAAACACTGAATCCACAGCTCGCAGTAACCTGCATCAAATCGCTTGCATGTGGTTTTAATGGGGTTTTCTGATTGTGACCTAACAGTTTAAAACGTAACTGGAGTTTGACAGCAGGAACGCACAGAGAAGCACAGATTCTGGGTCCCCAACAGAGATTAAAGCCCAGAATCTGTGCTTCTCTGCGCCTTCCTACTGTCAAACTCAAAAATAAGTCGGGGGGGTTATAATGCTGTTTGGATGGTTATTAATAAGGCATGTCCTCGGGGGCCAGTTGTGCGGCAGAATGGCTTCTGAAGTGTTCTTAATTGGTTGGTGGTGTTCTGTACAGCGTATCATTCTAACTGGCTGTGGCTAATTAGTAGAGAAATTGTTGTCACTATATGATCAAGTTCTGTGACATTTCAATGAAACAAAAAAAAAACCCAACGGTAAACCTACATACATTAGGAAAGGGGTTGAACTGGGTTTTTTATACATATTTTTGAGCAGAGAGCTGTCATCTTTTTTTGAACTGATTGAAATGTGATACTGTAGCATCCTAACAAGTGAGCATTTAGGTATAAATTAGAGGCATTGCTGTCCAAAGCTGCTGTAGAAGAGGCTACACATAAACAGAAACTTGGCAGTTTTAATCACATGGTGATTTTAATCACTGGCATCTGACCTGAAGCAAACTGCATCACTTCTGTTGCTTGGTTGCTGTTCCCCGAAATGGGAGGAATAACTGCAGACACTGCAGAAATTTCAGTTTTCTGAAAAGTAACCTGTGATCCTGTGAAGCAGACAGGGGAAGCGTAGGGGCTTGTTTCCGTACTGAAAATCTCAGTTAATGTTATTTAATCTGGAAACTGGAAATCTATAAGATTTTGCTGTGTTTGGGCCTTGAACTGATGACAGGCACCTTCTGTAATGGACTGTGACCCCAGGGTACTGACGTGCTGTGTACTACACACATCTGGAACCGTGGGGAAGCAGAGTATGGCAGATGAGAGGACAAATTTGCTTTCCCTTCTTTTGCTTCTTCCTTTCCTTTTTTTTTTTGCCTCCACTTTCACCATCGCTCTGCGTTCTGACCACTCTTGTTGTGTAAATCTCTCTTTGCACAGGATTCCTCGCAAGCCATTCCCCTGGTCGTGGAGAGCTGCATACGATTCATTAGCAGACACGGTGAGTTTGTGGAGAAAAGGTGTCCCGTGATATTCCTAGAAAATGAACGGTGATGTAGGAGCCTTCTGAGAAATGTCCAGAGTAGCTCGGGACGTGGTCCTTGTGCAGAGGAATCCTAGAGATGGCCGTGTAATAAAGTCACGCTGACTTTTTGGCTGTATTGTTTCAATTTTGTGTGTGATCACTTTTCCAAATAACTGGCCTTGCAGATGTTGTTCTTCCAAAAATCCCTCTCTCTTGTAAGATAAGGTTCTCATCCTTAGATACCACTCGTGCCTCACCTCCACTCACCTTGCTTTGAGCCCTGAAATGTGGCTCTCACTGACAATAATCATGCGGCTCCTAGAGGAGGAGGAGGAGGAATACTCTTCAGTGCTTGCATGTAGGAGGTCAAGTAGCGAATGAATCGTTTACTTATTGCTGCAATGAGATGATTTGTACCTGTTCGAAGGTTAACTTCACAGCCTTGAATACTGTAAAAGATTTTATACCTTTGTTGCAATTTGTTTTCGTTTTTAATCAATACCATTCGTTAGTAGCACGTGAAACAGCTGTTAATTAACATATGTGGAAAGAGGTTGAATTTATCTTCATTAACAAGGACACAGAGCCAGATAGTAGGCCCTGTTTCATTTTCCTTGTTTAATTACCAGTTTAGAAACTATAATCTAGAGTCCCATTCTCATCATCACTTGGAAGAACCAAGCCCTGCAATCCTTCATTAAGGCCATAGTGGACATTTGCCGGAAATATCATTGAAACCGCGTTGCGATGCGAACCGCCGCGCGACAGATCGGGGCCGTCAGGAGATTTCATTTTTGAGACTCGTATTCCTGCGTTAGCTTAGATCCCCAACAGAAAGATTTTTTCAATAGACTCAACTGATTTCTGCACTGAGTCAGATCATGGCATAAAGGAACAGTTTGGAGTTAGGAGGAATGTGCTTTTATACGACAAATCCGTGTTAGGCAGAAGAAATGATAAAACCGCCTGCCTGACGCACTCTGGGCATCGCAGGAGTGAATTTAGTTGGAGGTAGCCTGACTGACATTTCCAAATATTCCGCTGTGTAGGTGTGGGATGAATGGCACTTTCATTCTTGCTTCCCTGCGCTTGGGATTGTTTCTTTTCACTGTTCGTAGCTGCGTGGCGCGGCTACTAGATGCAGCCACACGCTGCAAAGGTTCCGTTGCGCTGTGATAAATCAGTGGCAGAAACAGAGAGGAAGGGGCCACAGATGCACTCAAGAGAGCTTATTATTTATAGCCATTATTATCAATGGAGCAAAGACGCTGCAACGTTCCTTGTTTCAGAAAGTCTATGGTTAAAAGGCTTGAGTGAATGGGAGTTGATTTCCCCACACGAAGCACATAGTTCGTTTATCAGCTGGTTTGTAACGGTTGTCGCTCATCTTGCGTGTGCCAACAAAACATGGTCGTACATCGGAAGATCTCGCCTGCTTGGGAATTGGTTTTAATGACGTTGCTAATGCTTACTTTTTAGCAGGAATGTCTTAAAGCCTGTCCGAAACCCCTAGATAGCAGGTCGTGCTGGGGTAATTAAATGCTTCCGTTTCAATTGGCTGATTTGCTCTGGGCCTTTGCGGTATCGCTCTTGCAAAATAAACTGCTTCCTTGTGTAGTTAGCCGTATTTTACTCCTGACTGATAGACCGTTAGTTTATGACTTTCTCTGGGTTGTAAAATCCTTTGGGGATCCTTCAGGGTAAAAGATAACATGCACGGCTGTTATAACCCAGTTATTCTGTCAGTTTACGAAGAAGGGTTAATATTTTTTCTCTGTGTGCCGAGTTCTGTTTTTACATATTCTGGACATATAAGGGAAAGATGGCTTTTAAAACAGCGTACTTTTGCCTGTCTTGCTTATGTTTCTTTTATCATGTAAGCCGTAGCTGACGAAGGTGCCAGTTTATCTTCAGTTTATCTTATCTTATTGTTACCGACATCTCTTGTTGTCTTACAGGTTTGCAGCATGAAGGAATATTCAGAGTGTCTGGGTCACAAGTTGAAGTGAATGACATAAAAAATGCATTCGAGAGAGGTAAGGGAGATCTGTTCCAGTGTCTCAGAAATTATTGCCAAATAATGAATTTGTTTAAGTATTCTGAAATGGCCTGTTTTGAAAGCAGCTTGCTGTATTTTGCTCCTTTGATTTTTGTGTTTCCTAAGTGAGTCTAGCCCAAACACTTCCCTACTGGTCATTAACCTTGAATACTCAATTGTTTGGCATTATGCTTTCTATCTTGTAGAGTGTCTGTATAATAAATATCTGAATTCACTCTTCTCTCAGGTCTTGATAGCTTATTGATTATTTGTAACACCAAAGGATGTAGAGAATTTCATTACTGGGTGTAACTGCATTTTCCTACCCACTCCCCCAGCTCTTCGTGAATAGGCTGGCTGCTAGAGGATGAAATCTTACGTTTTCCATGTTCCTGAGGCACAGCTTGGCTCCATTTATTTTAAATATCAGCAAGTGAGAGAGTAAATTTCAAGACACTGTTAACTTGACACAGCTTTTAATAGATTTGATTTTCTGTGTGAAGAACCATTCCATACAAAGGCAAAGAACGGCTGGGAGCCTCCTGACTCATCAGCTTCAGGCTGGGCTGTTCTCCCTAGCAGAGCAGGTTCAGAAGAGCTTGCTCTTCAGGCAGTCCTTGCAGCCTGTCTCCCCAGCCTTGCTTGGGTCGCTGAAAACAACAGGGCTTGTCTTAATTCCCTCAGTACATCACTCTAAAAGAATACAGTTAGCATGTTTCTGTGCTGGCTCTTGGAGATGAGCAGTAATTAATTGGGCATAGCAAGTTTATTTTGCTTTTGGGAAGAGAGAAATTTGATGAACAACGTGTGTGAAATGTGGCATCTAATTTCACCTGTCTTTGTCTCCATCTACCTGAGAATTAAAATCCTGTTCTTGAGGAAGCAGAAATGTGTGTCATAGGCAGCAGGTAAAGGCTTGATATCAGAATCAGGCCCCTTTTTTACATAAAGGAAATACCAGTCGTCTTGGGAAAATAGCCAGTTGTTCCAGCACTAACATGCAGAAATAAAAAGGTGGTTTTTGATTTATTTTTTTTTCTTCATCTCACTCGTTTCTGTAAAGCATCTGATGTACAGAACCGACAAAGTAAACAACGTTGTCTCTGCAGTTTATTACTTCATCCAGAACCCTCGGTGGCGGTTAATATCAAGGATAATGCTCCGTTTTGTAGTGGGCCATTTATTTTCTTGTGTGTTACCAAGATAATAGGCAAGCTTTGGTAATTTCAGTCACATAATGGATATATATAGCCTCAATTTGAGGATTGCCCCATCATTAAATCTAATTATATCTGATGGGGAGTTTCCCCTAGGGAACAACTCCTTAAGTGGGCATCTTTTCTTTCGTAATACAGACAAACTGTGGCGTATCTGCAGCGAGAAATTATCTGTCCCAGAAACATTCTCCCCCCCCCAGTTCAACATAAGATGTCTGCATCCTGCTGAGCCGAGCGCGCGGCGCTCAGCAGCCTCTTGTGTGTCCGCTGGGTCCACCTTAGCTTCAGTTGTGAGTTTGCATCAAGACCTGCCCCTGGGCTCGTGGAATGCTCGCCTCTGTGGTGGCCCTGTGAAGTTCACACCCTACCGAGATATCTGGAGCTCAGAGCCTGGAAGTGTCACTGCTGCCCTAGGAGAGCCCCACCCTCCGTGGGTGTGAGCCAGGCGCTCCGGTGTCAGACTGTAATCTGCTCGATGGAAAGCTGTCCCGCGTCTCCAGGGATTGTTGTCAGAGGTTCCCCTTCCCGACTGTGATGCACAGGAGAGATCTCTTGCTGCCTCACGCTGCTGTTAGGAGTCGGTGGGATTAACTTTGTGCTGCATAAATCCTTTTCTCCAGCTGAGGTGCATTCTTCCAGTCTGACACTTTTCCCCAGTGTTCTGATTTTTCTGTCTCCTTTGTCACAAAGGGGAAGATCCGTTGGCTGGGGACCAGAATGACCATGACATGGATTCAATAGCAGGAGTTCTGAAGCTCTATTTTCGAGGGCTGGAGCACCCTCTCTTCCCCAAGGATATCTTTCATGACCTGATTGCTTGTGTCAGTAAGTATATGAAGATCTGAAAAGAAATAGGATTATTTTTTCTAATCTCCCACTTTTCTCGTCTCCCTTTCCCCTTTTTCCTGACTCCAAAAATAAGCTTTTTGTGATTACTTTGGTTGGGTTTGTGTTGCACTGGTATCCTAGTCTCTACCTGGGCACAGCCATCCTTATTCTGACAGCAATTTTTTAAGGAAAGAACAAGGAGATAGAGATGAAGAGATTTTAAGGTCTGTGTCATGGATTTTCTGAGACGGTGCTTTGTGACAGGATACTTCTGAAACAGAATAAAGTTAAACCCTCCACTTCTGAAAAAATAATCTTTAAGACCTCTCATCAGAAGGTGTCAGAAATGCCCTCTCAGAAGCAGGGATCGCCAGCAGGATTTCTGGCCCTGCCTGCTTTCCCTGGCTTTGACAGATACGCGCTGCCTGTGTCTCTGCTGCTGTGCTTCCGTGGGCTCTCTCTAGCTGGCAGGGTAGTAGTCGTATCCCTTTTAGCTTCATAACCACAAGGGGCCATCTATTGACTCCTGTTAAAGAATATCAATCATGAGGGCAGTCACAGTCCAGTTGTTAACATTTTTGATGGCTTCTAAAGGTGGTTCTGGTAGGCAGAGCGTTGTTTGTGGGTTTTGTACGTGACCAACCTCATTTTTAAATGGCCTGGTTATTGCCACGTCCTTCAGAATTTAAGAACGATTCTGTTGTCCAAGTAGTGAAATGGCCTTTGCGGTGGCAGCCTTTGAAGTGAAGCAGAAGCTAACTGCTTCTAAAATGGCTCGTGGTTTTCTCCTTCTGATAAATGCATTTACAGAGTTGAATTCACATTATACGAAAAGTAAAGTCTGCTTCCAAATAAGTTCTCCCTTCTGAGATGATTTATGCTGCCCACTTATTTCTCAGTAGGCTGCTGCACACAGAGCTTTTTGCCTCACCCTTTAACTATGTTAATTTTCCTTTGAGTGTTATACAATTTCTTTTTTAAACACCCACCTTTCCAAGCTAACTTGAATGAGCTATTGTGCCAGAACTATTGAAACAGATGACATCCAGTGCTCCCACGCTAGGAAGGAACTTGCAGTGAAGTTTCACATGTTCAGGGACCTTCATTGTCAAAGGCTTCACCAGGAGGTTCCGCAGCCTTTGCGTTCCCATGCCGGGCAGCGCCGGAGGATCCGGGAAAGGGGCAGACCCTTCCTTCCTCCTGCTGCTGCTCTGCTGGCTGCCCTTCGTAACGCTCTGGGCAGGAACCGTCGTAGTGCAGTGCTGGCGTTTGGGCTCGGTGGCCAGCTGTGGGTATGGTGCCACCATGACTCTGCGTTGCTCTTTCTTCCTTTCAGCAATGGATAATTTACAAGAGAGAGCGCTCCACATCCGCAAGGTGCTTCTGAACCTGCCGAAGACCACTCTGATTGTCATGAGATACCTCTTTGCTTTCCTCAATCAGTGAGTATCCTGGAGAGCACCGTGGCCCTGCTGTAGGACGTGGTGTAAGCAGGAGGAATGGCAGAACCAGCCTTAACGTTGCTGCGTGTGATCTGAGCGACGGGTCAAGGTTCAGCCTTGCTGAAATTCATCCTGATGATAGGAATGCTCTCTCAAAGGAGTTCCAGAAATGCAAGTGAATAGCGTGCTGGTAATCCAAGCAAAAAGTGATAGGAAAGAATCAGAAACTGGGTCCTGCACCAGCAAGGAACACCATGTACTAAGTAGTGTGAGTGGTGGAGAGTGAGTGTATTTTATTTTTTTTTTTAAAGTCCACTGCATCTGCCTGGTTCATTGAATAGCCTGGCAGCAAGGAGTCAATAGTTTCCTCCAGTAATGTGGTCTTGGCACCTGAGGTAGCATAAAGGAAAAATGTCCTAACCAGAAGGTCATATGTACGTTGTCAGAGCCCTTTTGTATAACTATTTGGCTGAAAGAGCAATATGAGTAAGTAAGAGTAAGACAATATTTTGACCTAACAGAGACCTGGGCCTTACTGTATTTTTGTGAAGCTCCAGTTTATCAGCTACTTTCGGTGAACATCTTACTCCTTAACATTAAAATGATACGATGTTAGGGCTTGAGTTTTTTCTAAAAGACTTGTATTAAAATGGAGCAGGACATTTACTACATCTATCCATATATTCAAGTGGGTGTTTCTCTTAGGAAAGCAGGGGGTTTGTTTTACAGACGTCAGTCCTGGAGTAACTGAAGTGTGACTTTCCTGTCTCAGCTTTTAATTATTTCAGGTAATGATCTAGAAAACAGGGAGTTTCAAGGGGAATCATATTGGAACTTAGTTTTTTGTTCAATCTTTAGTTGGTAGGTTTGGGACAAAATTTAGCGAGATAAAAATTGTCTTTTAAAAAATGGCACCATATAGAAACTGTAAGATTCAGATTTGCTGGGAGATCCTGAAGAAGAGTCCCAAAATGGCCCACCTGAGAAGCTCCTGGGCCTCGGAGAAAAGATGTAACGCTGCGCACTTGATCACACACACTTATGCAGAGGGGACCTGATGTAACTCTGTTGTTGAGTGTTGGGCTGCAAGCGGGCTACCAGCAACAGCAATACAGAAGAATTCAAGATTAAGATTAATGTCCTCCCCTTGTGAAGTCAGCACCCAGTACTTTGCACATAGCCTCGAGGTTTCAGACTCCCTTTGGGGCGTCTTTATTTCCTTTCTCTGTAAATGCCATCAGTATCTCACGTTTTACGCGGACCCAGAACATTCATGTGCCAACCCATCAGCTTTAAACAGCAGAACGCCCAAAGCAAACCTTCGCAGCTCAGCTGTGTGTTGTCCAGCAGATGATGATGGTGATGATGATAATGTTATTTTCTGCTCTTAACCCTCCTCCCCACTTCTGTCTTTTGCAGTTTGTCTCAGTTCAGTGAAGAGAACATGATGGATCCCTACAATTTAGCCATCTGCTTCGGGCCAACTCTGATGTCTGTGCCCGAAGGTCACGATCAAGTCTCTTGCCAAGCTCATGTCAATGAATTGATCAAAACGATCATCATCCAACATGAGAACATCTTCCCAGGACCGAGGGAGCTGGAGGGTCCAGTCTATAGCAGAGGTGGAAACACCGAGGATTACTGGTATGATAGATGCCACCGAGGAGAAAATGAATGGGTGGATATTTACTTACGGATCAGCATGCTACAGTCGTGCGTTCTGTGTTGTCCAATTCTGGGTCTGAGCATCTGGCCCAGCCTTTCCAAAATATGTTTTATAGAAGAGAAGATGGCTCTGGTGTCTCTGGAGAGTCATCAACTTAAAAGAAGTAAGCTAGTAGAAAGTAGCTATTCAGTTGTCAAACCTAGCTCACTTACCTTGAAGGGCAAGGTTGTGTAGGGATTTTTTTTGAATGTTCTGGTATGGTAGCTGCCAAAATCAGGTTTTTGGGTGTGTTTTTTTCTTTTTGTCTTTTTTTCTTTCTTTTTTCTCCTGCTTCAGCCTTTTTTTTTTCTGCTTGTCTTGAGCGCCTTTGCTTCAGACACAGGGGTCACTTGCAACTGAACCTAGAAAGCCGTGGCATGGTTTAATTTTCAGGGCAGCACTGATGGTGGGGGAGGGAAGAGGCAGGAATGCAAAATCACCGTTTCCATCCAGCTTAAAGCTCCAGAGGCCCGGCCGTGTGTTCAGTCTGAAAGCCACATCTGGAAACAATTCAGCCAGAGCGGCTCCTGTCATCTGGGGTGGAAGGTTGGGGAGTGGGGGAAGGAAAGGAGGTGTTTTCTTTCCTACTGGCCAAGCTGATCTCTCCCTCTGAAAATGAGGAATGTTAAATTGTGTCCTGCTTCTCCCCCCGCTCTTTCCCTCCTCCAGTGTCCCAGGAATGCAAATGATTATTTTCATATACTAAAATAAATAAATTTTAAAAATTAAGTCGCTCTGGTGACAGAGCTAGCCTTGTTTCCCTGACACATTTCAGAGGAGCTTTAACTATCAGCTCACTCCATGTACGTGCGGCGCGGAGAGGCTCCTCTACGCAACTGCTCTATGCAGAAGACTTGCCAGAGCCTCTTTTGGAAATCATGTTAGTTTTACCCTTCACTCTGATGTTTGTAGCTGATGTTATACGTGAAAGAATGGTAGAGAAAAAATTTCAGAATCTTTATGACCTTAAGGAAACACGTTAACTTTGACGAGAGGTTTTGTCCCACAAGGTGAAGGGACTAAGGCCGTGCAGTGTTCGGTACGGTCAGCGGAGGTGACACTTCACGTGAGCGTGTAGGAGGCAAAATGTCTTGGAAGGTAATAGCAGTTTTCCGAAGGCATTTGGTTTTTCTCCGTTGCCCTTCCTAACCACCCTGACCTGAGACCTTATTAAGCAGAGCAGGGTAGAAGCAAGCAAGGGAGACTCCTTAAAGCCAGGAAGAAGCATCTGGTTCCCATTCAAGCCTTCTCATAGCCCTGGTATTTAGATAGTTGTCAGTTATTGCCCATAGGGCTCCTTGCCGCAGAGCGTGCCAGCAGCAAAGTGAATCCTTGTCGTTCAGCTGGTCCTCGGGGAACGGAGCCTGCTGGGTTTGTAGTCGCCCAGTGCCACTTCACTGGGCTGAGTCGTCGTCGTGCCGGGGAACTTGCAGACGGTGCTTTGGCGTGGAGGCTGCCCGGGCTCGGCGCCACGAGCGGCACTCGCTTCGAGTCGGCGGCTGCCGGGGAGCTTTGAAACGGCTTCCCTCGGGCCGGGGAGGGCAGGGCGAGGTTCAGAGTTTATGACAAATTCAGGGCTGTGCTGCAGGCACCTCTGAAATACTGCCTTTGAGTCAAGCCTAGGACTGGGCTGCGTCTGTCTGTCCATCTGAGACTGCATGAGGACAACGTGGGGGAGTCCAGCAGTCCTGCGTGGCGGCAAGTGAGACCATCGGAATGGCAGGGCAGAAGATAGCTTATCGGTGTTCAGCTTGCACAGCGTTCCTGCGGTGGTGTGCGCCGCTTGGACTTTCAGAGCCCTCGGGGTGAAACCAGCCAAGCCCTTCCCACTGCAGCATCCCGGGGAGGGGCTGAGTCTGCAGCAAGGACAGGTTTTCTGGAGGAAAGTGCTGTTGGAGGCATGGATGGGAAGAGGCACGTGGTCTTTGTGAAGCTTTTGGATCTTCAGCGTTGGCTGTATGCGTCATTACTTCACGGTCTGTGTGAAATTTTAGCCCTCGGTGCTGTGTTCCTCTTGGGACCTCCATTTGGCTTCAGATTCTTCTGTAAACTTTATTAAGTAGCATAAAGGCTTTGCAAAGGATGGGAAGGGTTGATTCCTGAGGTACTGACTCAGAAGATGGTCGGGCAGCTTCGTGTCACGTGGATTGAGCATAGTGAGATGCCAGAATTATTCAACATTTGACCCCTTCTCTTTTTTTCTTTTTTTCTTCTCTTTAAAAGAGGACGGGAGGTGGGTTACCAAAGGGAGCGCGCTTCACATCCCCAATCGCTTGCTTTAGCCATTGCAAGGCCGGAACGAGGGATGGAGTTATTGCTGTGCGAAGAGAATTAAAAATCACCTTTCATGAGCTACAGCGTAAGAGTGCAGCGAATGCGTTTTGTCTTTAGCAACAGCGTCTGGTCAGAGGAGGAGCAAGCGCTGCTTTCCCTCTCACACGAGCCGGCAGGGCAGGCAGGCAGCGCTGCCAGCTGGCAGCAGGTCTGCGGGGCTGCTTGGGAGAGGCAACGGATCCTCATCCAGTTTCCTTTCTGCTCCTGTCCTGAGGGATCTGCTCGTGCAGCTTCTTAGAAAAACATAACCTTTGGTTGCCACTTGTTGTCTATTGATCCTTTCAAAGCTTTTCTTCGTGCAAAACGTAAATGAGTGCTCTTGGTGGTTTAGGTGCTCTGTAAATAAAGATTCCAGGCAATTAATCTGGCTATGGGAGTCGTTCAGTGAAACGAATGGGACAATTTAAGATTGTGATGAAAGGGAAGGAGGCAGATGACAAACTCAGACCTGGAAATATCATTATGAATTGAGAAATAATTTCCCCCAGGAAGTGGCAGCTATCTCATCAGTCATCTAATGAGCTAATTAGAGCAATGGAGAGTATAGCTGAGGGAATAACTCTGGCATGGCAGAGAGGAGCTAGACCCAGCCTGCCGCTGCTGTCTGACTTGTGAACATCTCCAGAGGTCCGGGTTATACGATCCGAAGTTGGGCTTTCCTGATAGCGTACAAGAAGGTTAACGAAGGTGTTTGGCTTGCTTGATCAAGCAAACCACTTTTCTTGATTTTCAGACACCCTGACTTCAGTATGTGCAAATGCATCTGCAAAGTGTCTGTCACGGTGAAACCTAGATGCTGACTTCCGATATGGATGTTCCTCGTTATCTTTGATTGTTGTAAACAAGGAAACTCAGTTTCTGCTACTTAAAGCACTGCCTGTTTCCTTCTGTTGTAGTGAAAGTCCTCACGGAGAGAGAGCCTCCACAGAAGACTCTGTTCAGGACGTTACGGCTGAACACCACACCAGTGATGATGGTATGCAAAGTCTATTAACTCCTTGATTAAGTGGTGCAACCTGCTGTGGGGGAGGCAGAGAAGATAGTGCCTTGCAGTTTGAGTTCAAAGTTGGATCCAAAGTGGAGTTTAGATCATAATAGTCCCTTGAAACATCACATACAGCGTTTGATACCAAAAAGTTAAAAGGGGATTCCTGCATCAGCAGGAATCTGTTACCCGAAGTTACCTGACTATTTTTTTAAAGTGTCTCTTTTTTCCGAGGGTATCTTGCCTTAGTAGCAGGCCTGGGCACACCCCACACTTGCATGACTGCATGAGCTCATCTGTACCCTAGAAGGACCTTAGAGTTGGAAGTCACGGGGGAAGCGTAGAGCCAAGGGCTGGATGAGTTTCAGCGTGCACTCCTGCTCCCCTCTGTGTGTGCCAGGCATTTCCCCTTTCAGCAGCTTTGGCCAGGGAATTGCGAGTGCCTTAAGCCCCAGTCGTTCTGCTTTAAGGAAGCAAACGAAATACAAACTGAGAGCCAGGTTTTAGGGTAGAGGGTCCTTTGGTGGCCTCTGTCATTGATCATTTTCTTTGGGGAAACACTGTTCCATTTCTTGTCTGATCAGTGAAGAGGGGTGCCAAGGCTGAGAATATCACGATACTTCCGAAGGAAGAGGTGGCACTGCAGTCTGTCAGCGTCTGTTGTTGGTGCTTCCAAAGCCTCCTTCTGTGATGGGGAACATCTGCACATGAGCCCCTTCCAGAGCAGAGGCAATGATTACGTTACTGATGTGAAATGGTGATCCCCAGAATACTGACCAGCATGCAAAGCAGACTGACCAAAACAGGACAGAATATGGGGTGGTTTTTTCAGGGGTTTTGGCCCCTTGCGACTGTCAAAGTTCTGCGATGGTTCTACTCATGATGGCATCAGTTGTAAAGCTGGGAAGAAGGTAGCATTCCCTTAAAATTAGGTGGCATCTTTTTTTGAGCTGGCCTTTAGGAGTTTGCTCAACAGCCCTGCCCTGTGCTCCTGTGCTGCTTTTTGCTTTCGTTACTCCAGCAGTTGCTGAACAAACCTTTCCCATGGCATGCTGGTTTCGTGGTGCTCACACAGCTATAACAACGTAAAGGATGTTGAGCACTGCTAGAAACGCTGGAAAATCAGTTCTCCCTCAGCAAGGTCAAGCACTGTCATGGTGACTCCTCACAAGGTTGTTGGAAGGAAACACAAAGCCTGTGGGAATGAAACATGAGTTTGCTGTCTTGTCTTGAACAGAGTGTTCTTTCTGAGAAGTGTGAGCTGCTTAAAAACGCAGGAAAACATCTCCTTTTTGAGCTGGTACCTAAAGAAGGAGCAATTTCGTTGCTGTAGTGAAGGAAAGGCTAACTCATCCTGCATCTGGAAAAACTGGGACTAAAGCCTGCAGGCTGATGCACCATGGCATGTACTTGTGTCGCTTTTGTACGGGATTTTTAGATGGCTTGTGTGGCTGAGAGGGTACGATGGTGATAAAACGAGCAGTTAGAGATTAGAGAAGGACAGCGTTTTACAGCCTCTGGAACTAGATTGCGTGGGGCCCCTGAGCAAGGTAAAATTTGGAGGCATTTTGGATGGAGTTCTGCAACCTACACGGAATATTCCACAGGAAGCATTTGGGAGGGAGCGTTTGGCACCGAAGCAGAGGAGGGAGCTGGGCCTCTATCTCTGAGAGAGCAGCGGGGTTGAGCTGTGCAGTGTCACACCTCGGGCATACTCATCAGAAGTGCAGCCTACGACCCCGCAGCTCAGTGGGACAGATGTTCTTCGGTTTTCCTCATTTCTTCAGTTTTAGATGTGGCCAAGCACTTGCTCCTTCAGCTCTTTTGTGGGGCTGGCGCTTGTCATCCCAGCCACCTTCATTGAAGGAAGGCATCGGTTTTGGGGTGGGGGGAGAGGTCGGGTTTTGCAGAGCATCCATGCTGTTCTCCCGTCAGCCTTGCTGTGCCAGTGAGCGGGCACTCCAGTTTGGAGACAGGCATAAGAGGCCAGAAATGCTGAAAGACAAGCAGGTCGTATGTTCTTCGAATGATGTGTGTGAGTGGAAAGATTTTTGAACTGCTGCTTTCCTGCACAGGCTGTCAGACTGGCAGGGGTAATTGTTTGGCTTAGCCTTATTGCTCTTTCTTCACACAGCTTTCTTCTCTGAGCATAAGCGTAGTAGGAAAAAGCTACTGGAAATTAGAGTCCAAAATCACTTCTCTGGATGAAAGCCAGAGTCCTAAAAAGCAAATTGGAAACATAAGAAACCTGAGTGCCGCACTCATCTGGAACAATAAACACTTCTTAATGAAACAGATGGAATGTACAAAACCACACTCCCATCCTCTTCATAAATGGAGGGGGACACCAAAAAACAGCATTATCGTTTTTTTAGTGTTATGAAGAAGCTGGCTTCAGAGACAAAACAAGCAAGAGGAAAGAAGGAGCCAAAACCAGATAACCATGTGCTTTGGGGAGTCTGGAGCAAGGCGGCTATCGCAGGCTGCAAACGTAGGCCAGGCTTTTCTCACCCTCGCAAGTCTCCCACTGGTTGCTGAGGGCTGATAACTGGATTTGTGTGAGGCTGACCACAGGCTTACCTGAAATGTGTGATTTGACGGAATTCTGAGCTGTCTGCTTTAGTAATGGAAAAATTAATTGTTGGGGGTCGGTCTAGCAGATCCCGTTGCTGGTTGCCCTCGGTGCTCGGTCACTTTGTTAACTACAGATGCTGATGGGGCTCTTTCGGGGATGCTTCTGCTCTGCTTTTTTCAGGCTGGCTGATGAGACAGTGGTGCTGCAGCGTCAGCTCACTCAGATTTACAATATATGTTTTCTCAAGCCCAGCTGCTGCCTTGCCTGCCTATGGGCAGCCTTGCAGACCTAATTCTTGAGCGTATGCTCTCCTAAGGAATAACTGTAAAAGCTGGGGCTCATGTTTGGCCTTCCAGTCCTTTTTGGCTGGCTCTTGTACTGTGGAAGCTTCCCGTGGTGCAGAGGAGATCTCTGTATGAAATGGCATATCTTTCCTTGTCCAGGAAGAGGAACCACAAATCTCTTTCTCCAGGAGAGAACTCCATTTCCATGGACCGCTTGGCTGTGTTAAAGCTCCTTTAAAGTAATTAGAGGCTGAAGTCCACTGGGGCTGTGTGGTTGAGCTCATCACCATTCCCCTGATTCCTCCCTAGAATTGGGAGCTGGCTTAATATATATTTAGACTCAACCAAAGGCAGATTTTTCTAAGTCTTAAAAATAATCCATGTGAATGTCATTGATTTTCCTGAGTGTCTAAATGCCCGTATTGTCCCTCTATAATATCAGAGTCCTACGGGGGCCCGGATTAGTGGCTGGCTGCAGCCGCAGCATGGCTGTAGTTCTTCCGTGAACTTTTCAGGTAGGAGCAGTCAGCTTTGGAGCACGTTGTGCAGCTCCAAGCGCAGTGCTGCTGCGCTCAGCGTGTGCACGGTGCAGCCCAGCTGCACGGAGCCCAGGGGAGCTGCTTGCTCTCCTGATCGCTGCACAAGCCGCAGTGGTGGAGACGCTGAATGTTTTCGTTACCTTCCATGACAGTTGGATGAATAGCACGGCCTCCCACGGTGCCAGAATCCGGTCTCCTGGGTCAGGTGAACCTCACAGGCAGCAGAAATTTCCTTCTCAATAGACGCTTTATTTCTGGAGCAGCTTGGAATCGGAGGATGTTTCCCTCCCTAAATGCTTATAACAACTCCCGCTTGCCTGCCCAGGAGGTTTAGTTTAGCTGCCTTTAGGAAAGCGTACCATTGGCGGATTTGGGTCTGGAATGTACCTGATTACTACCCAGCTTTGACTTTTTTTTTTGTTGTTGATTTTAATGAGATACTAATTTTGCAGTTGCCATTTCCATCTTTGTACACTGAGTTGCTGTAAGTGGGTTGATGACTTGGAAAACATGAGTGTGTCCATCACGTAGAGATTAGGTAAATGCTGAAATTACAACATCTCCACGTTACGAGGGATTCCCCCTGAATGCTACTGCTTCGACCCTCTGCTGCATCAAGAAGCCACACTTTATCCCCTATTCCATGCCCTCATCAGAAGCTGTTTGAGGGTAGGTTTGAACTGTGAATACTGACCTGAGCCTGGGTGTTTAGTGAATGACTGTTTTCTCCCCTTCTCTCTCCTAGAGTGTGAGCCCATAGAAGCGATAGCGAAGTTCGACTACATTGGCAGGACGGCCCGAGAGCTGTCCTTTAAAAAAGGAGCGTCTCTCCTGCTCTATCAGCGGGCCTCGGATGACTGGTGGGAGGGCCGCCACAACGGAATTGACGGCCTCATTCCTCATCAGTACATCGTCGTTCAAGACACGTATGTTACGCTTTAAGCCCATCTGTAAAGGCGGGCTTGCTCAAAACTCCAGGGTGGAACGGAGTGTTTGTGTCAAGATGCTGACACCCGGTGGGGGAGAGTTCATCCTTCGCCCTTCCCTGCGAGAAGGGAGTCCTCTTGCAACACGCAGAGCTCCGCAGGGGTGTAGGTGTCTGCGTATGTGGAGGCATGGTATAAAAACTGTGCTGGTGCTGCCAGCCTGTTAAAGACGCAGAGCTGGGATCTCCAGGTCGCTCGCAGAAATCGGGCGCTCTCATTTGAACGATATGTGATGATTCTTAAGAGAAAGCTGCTTGCACAGCGCTGTCGTCTTGTATGTCTGTTTGCATACACAGTGCTGTATTTGACCTGCAGTGCTGTTGGTCCTGTTTGGGTTGTGATTTCCTTCCCTGCTCCTTCCTAGTGAGGATGGTGTCTCTGAAAGATCCAGTCCGAAGTCTGAAATAGAAATAAATTCTGAGCCACCGGAAGAAAAAGTGACTGCTCGAGCTGGTGCCAGTTGCCCAAGTGGGGGTCACGTCGCAGATATTTACCTTGCAAACATCAACAAGTAAGAACAGCCTTGCATTACTTTACTTAACTGTAAAGATCGTGGTGATGAGGCCAGTAAAATCTTGCCTTCCCTGAAAAAGATTAACTGATGAGCGCTGCCACCATTTTTCTCTGCTTCCTCTCTTCTAACTTGCTCGCATTTTGCTGTCCTCTCTCTCTCTGTCACCAGTGTGGCCAAAGCTCATTTAAAATCCCACTGGCTTCTCTTCCTTATCCCTAAGGTGCCATCTGTTCCCATTTTCCCAAATATGTTGTATTTTATAAGCTAAGCACACAGAGAAAGGGAGGGGAATAGCGGAATGAATTCTTGTGATCGTGTGTTCCCGTTCGTCGTTATGTTCTGTGATTTGTTAAGTCTCGTTTACCTTTAACATGTTTTGTGTTATGTGGTGGGGGACAATTTCTTGAGAGACAAGTGTGATGTTTTGTGCTAAATGACGTACCTTAAGTCCCACCATCTGGCATTGCCCGTAACATTCACGCGTTTCTCCAGCACTTCTCACCTCAGGTTACTAACCATATGCTTGCAGTGAAACAGCACACCTCCCTGTTGCTCTAACTTTACCTCCTCAACCAGGAATTGTTACTTTAGCCAACACTCAACGTAAGAAAAAAACCTGAGAAATTTAGCTAGCAACAGACTAAATTTCTTGCTCTGTTATTTAATTGTTCTGGAGCAGACTTATCCCCCGTATCTTTCTGATTATTTCCTTAGTAGTAAAAACCCCACCTCTCTCCATTGTGCAGTGAAGGTATTACTAAGATAATTACAAGTTTATGGGAGTGGATATTTTTAGCCTTCAGTTAATTTATCAGAATGTAGTCTATAAAGGCATTCACAGAAATGCATCCTTCTTAAAGGTTTGGACCTGTTAATGCCCTACACAGAGCCGGGTCCATAGCTTATGGGAGTCTGCAGAGCTCCGCTGGTATCCATGAGGCTGTGTTAATCTGCATCAGCTTGGGATCTGAGCTTTCTTTCGTGATATTTATTGTCTGAGCCATTGAAGTATGCCGTTCTGCCAGTTATGGGAAGATTTGTATAATGAACAGACCTATGCTTGGAGCTTCACCATCTGCTGGTTTTGGTAGTGTTGTCTGTAGTGTTTTTAAGGAGCCTAGGTAATGTCCACTCCAGTTTTTTTTTCCCTTTACTAGGGAAACTGATATTTAGCAATAGTAGCATAAGACTCATTTTGTTGTTTTTTCTTTAGGAATGAATCTTCTGACCTATGTGTGAACAGACTTGAGCAAAATTAAATCAGATGGTTTCGCAATGACAGTTGTGCCACCCACTGAATTATTATTTGGATGCCAAAATCCTACTGGAGTTAACACTTTCTTGCAGTTATTCATGGGGCTGGTGCTATATATAAATGGATCCTTCCCTGTATAACGGATGCCAAGCTTCAGACCTATGGCATAAAGTATTCTGCTGCATTGGCCTTCATATGATTTGAATGGAATCGTGCTGTCAGACCACATGGTGCTGGGGTAGAAACTAAATTGTTTGGACCAGCTCATCCTTTTGACATCACCTTGTGGTATATCTGTAGCCCTACACAGATAATGCCTCGTGGTCCTGCTAAAGCAATGAAAAAGAAACATCTATTAACCACCAGCAAATATTGGAAATGATCATTAACCCCAAACTATGGGGTTGTTTGCTTGCCAGTCTCTGAAAATAATAACTTGATGCCTTGGGCCAGGAGCTTAGTAGACTTATACTGTGTCCTCCAGTCAAGAATTGTAGCTCTGCTCTTCTAATGTAATAAAAAAACATCATCAAAACCTGTTGATGGCACAGAGGGTTTTTTTTTTGTTCAAACATAAATTCTTTTTCTCTTGGTCAAGTTAATTATGTTCCATCCAAGTTTTCTGGTTTTGCTATACAGTCTTGTTGTTAGAAGTGTCAAACTGGAATGATTTATAATTCTACCGCTTCATGATGACTCCTAACATGTTGGGTGTATTTGTAATCTGGGTATCTTTATGTCTCTTCCCATTGTCCTCTGTGTTGTTTTGGGGGGATGTCTTCAACTTACAGCCCGTTAACGTGTACCTGCTTGCATTGACTTGTTTTGCTTTTGTGACTGAAGGCAAAGAAAGAAACCAGAGTCAGGCAGCATCAGAAGAGCCTTCCGTCAAAGTGACAGCCATGGACTAGGTAGTTCAATGGCAGAACCAGCCTCCCCAGGAGCCATAGCCGGTTCCAGACCCTCATCTCAGCCCATTATGAGCCAAAGTCTTCCCAAGGAGGTTCCAGATAAATGCTCCATCAGTGGCCATGGCAGCCTCAATTCTATCAGCCGACACTCGTCTCTGAAGAACAGGCTAGAGAGCCCCCAGATCCGGAAAACTGTGACAGCAGGGAGGTCCAAGAGCTTCAACAACCATCGGCCTATGGACCCTGAAGTTATTGCACAGGTAAATAGCAGTGCTTTGCCTCAGAGATTTGTTTTGGAAACTTAAAGGATGTTGGATACAATGAGCTGCTTTAATGCAAAGTCTGATTTGATCTCGTGTCCCTTCCCTTCTCTCAGTTAACTTGCTACACAGCTCGAGTCCAGGCTTTCAGCCTCGATTTGTGTAAGTCACTGAGGCTGCTTTCATGAGTGAAGATAAACAGTCAGGTCCCTCCTCCGTAAAGACCTGGCCCTGTTCGTTATTCAGAATTTAGTTTCAACAATAAAAACGTCCATTTCAGAAAGTTACACAGATTCCAAAGCTGTTGGTGAAAATTAAACAATCGTAACTTCGAGACACAAGAAAAGTCAAGTCTTTAGTGTCGGTTTAACATTCTCCCGTCGATTGTGCAAACTTGCCTGTGGTTAGACATTGGGAGCATATGGAGTGGTATAGTCGAAATAAAAGCAGGCTGCTGACTTGGACAGCGCTCACGGTGGCATCTTCATATGCTTACGGGGTTCAGTGTGTGATTAGAAACCAGCTTTGAACAGAATATTGCCAGTTTTCATTAGGTATTTCTTTAGGCAAGTGCCTTGAGATGAGGCTACCGGCGTGTGCGCAGCTGCGCTGTAGCCTTGCGGAGTTCTGCTTTTGGGGCTGACCACACGCTGACCAGGCAGCAAGGAAACGGTCTTCCCGGGTTCCTTCTGTGCAGCTTGAAGGGTTCTTAGCGTCTTTCTTAGGCTTTGCTAGTTTTGAGAGAGACTGGTGTGTTGCAGATTCTGCGTCTCTGTGCGTGTTCTCTGCGTCTCCCTACGCAGAGATCTGCCCCGTCCCTGGGTCTGGGACTCGCGCTGCCGCCGCACAAAGAGGCGAGTGATGTCTCTGCCTCTGTGGTTTCACAAGTAGGACAGAAAACAACTGAAAGTCAGACTTCCCCCTGAACACGTGACAGCTGCTGATGGGGTGAATGATGTCGATGTTACAGGTTTCCCTCTTCCATGAAGGATCTTCCCTTTCTCCCGCTCCAAGCTGTTAGATGTGCCTGCACACGTATGTTGCCTACACCAGCTGCTTTCAGTGTGCGATGGATCTGTCTAAAGCCAAGGAATGTTTGGCTCTCGGATTACAAAGCCAGCCCTGGGAGACCTGACTTCTTTGCCTGGTTCAGGAGTCTGTAGGTGTCTAAGGAGCTGGGGGAAGATACATGAAAATTAACCGTAATTTTTATTGACAAAACAGCAACGTCAAGTAATAAATAAGGTCCAAATAAAAAACAATACATACTCTGATGGAAAGTTGTATTTTGCCGTTATCTTTAGCTCATTTATTCCAGTGGAATTATAATACACGGTTCTTGTTGTCTTCGTATTTCATTGTCCTTCCAAGGCTTTGGTTGACATAGATCAGTTTCTTTGTTTTTTCAATTAAGCTCGAACTGAAGTTGTTCTGTCTCCTCCTCCTGCCAGAACGTAACTCCAAAGAGTCTGGGGAGAAAAAGAAAAGAGGAAGGCGGGGGGGGGGGCGGGGGAGCTGTGTTAAATCACTGTTTCTCTTTGCCCTGTGCTGTCTGTTCAAACACTGTCTAATAATCATCACGCATTTTACATATTTTCCCTAACTTCATCAGTAAAATCTGGCCTCAAGATAGACTCGGAGGTGTCAGATTTCTGTCTCTGGTTCTCCCACCATTCCTTGACTGATATACCTTCCCCACCCCCTGAAAAACCTCTGAGGAAGCTGAAAAGCTGTAGCCAACCTGTGAGTCACAGAAAGGCTGAGCTCTTCTGCTCTCCAGTGAATTCTGAGCTCCGCAGCACGGGCTGTAGCGAGCGTGTGGGTCCTGCTGCAGCTGAGAGCAAAAAAAAGCTGGGCTTTTGTCTCAGTCCTCTTTATTTGTTATTAACGGTAGTATTTTATCAGAGGATGGAGAAGTGCCAACTTGAATTTCTGTATGTTTTCCCGATATCTTCTGTGTTTTCTAAAACATTAAAGTTTTGGGTCCCATGTGATACCTTTCTGGGAAGGGAAGACAACTTGGACAGCAGGAAAGCCAGTGGGGCAGCAAGAGCACGCAAGGATTTCAGCATTCAGTGTGTGGCCCGTCAGCGAGTGTCAAAATCATCAGTCCTTTCTCCAAGAACTTACTCTCCTGCGTCTCACTTGCCAGACAAAGTACCAGAATGGATCTTGGTGCTTTGAATCGCGCGCTTTGCTGTTCGCCGCTGCGTTTGGGGATTGTATTCGTCCTTTGAAGTCCAAGCAGCATCCGCACCAGTAAAGGACCAGAATAGCACCGAGAAGGTGCTAGCAATTATTTTGCTCCCTGTTGGTGGAAAATCTTACCGCTTGTTGTCTTCGGTACGAAGCGCTGCGTAGCTTGGCATGGGCTTCACTTTGACACCTGAAGGTCCTTGACCCGCCAGTTGCTTTGAGTGTTGGTGTTTACAGGCTGAAAACAAATACGTCCTCCTCAAAGACTGACTTTTATCTCTGTGTTTACGTGTCTGGGTTCTGTTACTCACTCGGTTTCTCTTTTGTGTTTGCAGGATATCGAAGCTACTATGAACTCTGCTCTGAACGAGCTGCGGGAGCTGGAAAGGCAAAGCAGCGTAAAGCACACGCCAGATGTTGTCCTCGACACCCTGGAGCCTTTGAAAACGTCTCCAGTGGTGGCCCCCACCTCGGAACCTTCCAGCCCTCTGCACACCCAGATCCTCAAGGACGCTGAACCAGCTTTCCAGCGCAGCGCCAGCACAGCCGGCGACATACCGTGCACCTTCAGGCCGGTGAAGTCGGTCAAAATGGCCACCCAGGTGAAACCCCCGGCCACTCGGCCGAAGCCTACGGTTTTCCCCAAAACAAACGCCACGAGCCCCGGCGTTGCCTCCTCTGCGTCTCAGCAGCCTACTGACAAGTCCTGTACTGTCTGACAAACTCGATGCTGCTCTGTGGATTCAGCTGTGTGGTTTCAGATGAAGAGACTCTGTTAAAGACATTAAAGTTCCTATTTAACTCATTTTTGAACTTCTGCTGAAGGTTAGTTGTGAACTGCTACTTCCTGCTGGGAGCCCTTCCTGGGAGTGAACTAGGTGGGAACAACCTCATCCCATGTACCCACGTCAGTGATGTGCGTGAGGCGAAACAGCTCGTGCCACGCGTCGGAAATCCAGTATCGGGTCACTGTGAAGCTGAGGAGGAAAACACACAAAAAGCGATGAGTTGGGTCTTGGTTTCTGGTTGATGCCTTGTTCAAGGGTTTGGCCACTGAAAAGAAATCCTTAGTGGCGTCATGCTTTGAATACTGGTGTAGTGACTTATATATTCTGTGTTTCATTTATCACAGGGAAACAATAGGATAGATTTTAGTCTATTGCATGTTTTGGTGCCACTGTTTACGTGGAGCTTGGACATGCCTGTTTCTTGTGCATTATTATTATTATTATTACGTTGCCCGCTGGTGCCACGGTGGTTAAGGGTCTGTCTCGACTTCCATCACATCCTCTGGTTTTGTTTGTTTGCTCCCCCGTTCCTTCCCCAGGGCCAAAGCTCTTGGGCACCCAGCCTCATCCTTTAGTCGACACTTGTCATGAGAAATAGTTTACTCTGGAACGCTCTTAGATTTTGTGGAGTTCTACGTAATATGTGTCTGTGCAAATATAAACAAACATGCTCCTGAGGTTTGGGAGCGTAAGAAAGAGCCCGGTTGTTGCTTATGGACAATCTAGCTGTTTTCCCCCTTTGCTCTCCCATATTTAAAAACAGCTTTATTGTTTTTCAGTGTCATTTTCAGCCCGTAGGCTATGATGTGGTGTGTGGTCTCGGGAGACTGAATGTAAAAACCAGTTAACTTTTGAAAAACGAAGCGTACTCTGATGGGAGTTCACTTACTAACGCACACGTTCTTGTTTTGATCACGTATCAAGATGGATCCTTACCAAAATCCCAGTTACAAGCACTGTAAAAAAACCTTCAATCCGAAGTTCTCAAGCTTTGTATCGTCTCCCTCTTCCTGGTTCCAAACGCTTCGGTCGGTGGCCGCGACCGCTGTGAACTGCTTTTCGGGATCTCCGCTCTTATAGAGCGGGGCAGGAATCGCTGCTGGGGACGGTGCCGTGACAGCATGCAGCTTCTGGAGCGGCTTCCCTGCGTGTTCGTTGGTAGCCTGGCATGCCTCCGTGGGACTCCAGACGTGTGAATGAATTCTTAGTATTTGTATTTATATGGTAGGCAGCGAATGCTTCAGCCGCTAGCAGGCTGCATGGACTCGTTTGTACTCTACTGAGAATTTTCCACAATGCTAACATTTATTTAATTAAAAAAAACGAAACAAAACAAAAGGCATGTGCCACTTGTAATGGTGAAGAAGATCTCGCAGGCCTGCAAGAGAGGAGACTCTGGCTGACCCTCAGCTCGCCTTGTTCCCAAAGTTTTCTGGGATTTTAAAAAAAAGCTGCACATCTTACGTTGTCGTCACTCAGGCAAGGACAAGATCAGAAAAGTCATTTTTCTCTCCCGTTCAGCTGAGTTGCTTTTGACTTTGTAGGTCTCTCACACTTAGCTTCCTCGTGACTGCAATGTCCTTTTAATTGGCACTTAGTAATTCAAAAAAAGAAGAAACAAAACTTACATTTCTAAGAACAGTTTCTTCAGCGTGCTTTTCTGATTCATTTGGGATGTAACTCAGAGAAATGAACAGGGGTTTACCGCTTCCCTGTCCATCCCCACCCGCACCCCCACATCTCTACAGCAGTAATCGATCCATGTTAATGATGGTTTTTAAAAACACCAGCTTTCTCTGTGCCCTGGATTAAGAACACGTGAAAATTGGGGAACACCGGCAAGATTTCGGTGAGAACGCTCCTTATTATTCATTTCTCCTTAGCTGATCTGTAGCAGCAGTCCCCCTTGGGAAGCTCCACGGTACGTGTGTGACTGTCACTGGACCGTACCCCGTTCCGCTCACCGGGGCAGATCCCCAACAGTGCGACCAGCGACCTTTGCTCTCAGGTTCTGATGGACTTTGACCACCAAGGAATCACTTGTTCTTTTGGGGAAAAATTGAATTAAACTTGTGATTTTTTCGCTCAGGCAGAACTTTCTGGCATTTCCTTTTAGGTAGGGAGTTTTTGGGTTTGTTTTCTTTTTTGGTCATGGACGGCCAAAAGTTAATCTGTGTCAAGAGCAGGATCTCTGTAAATTTACTTCAACTCATTTGTAATGCCTTATTTTCTTTATATTTTTATGCCTAGCATTCATGTTTCTAAGAACTAGTGTCCAGCTACGCACAGCACATTCGGAGGAGATGCTCTTTTCTATCTTCGAGATCTGAAGTGTGAATGGAGAAAAAAAAAAAAAAAAGAAAGAGATAAAAACAAAAAGACTTCAGGTTACTGTAACAGCAACTGTCTGTATGTGAATTCCTGTGCTTATCTCTAGCATCCACAGCTCTGGGACAATCCTACTGTCAAGGGGAATATGCTTAGCAGGGTAACCTGTACATTGAGCAGCTCAACTGGAATTTTGGTGTGCACTGTGATTGACACTTACACTTACAGCAAGCAATACGGCAGGCTGAAGATCGTCCTTCCTCTTCCACGTGCTCTGGGTCTGGCCAGCCAGCGGAAAATCCACACACGCGCACACACACACACACACACGGGAGAATAAAGAGACAAAAAAAGGAAACTTTTAGCTTGTCTGCTTCACTCTGTGAACATACAAGGCTGAGAGAGCGTTTGCCACGAGTGTTTTATACCAGTCGTTGCAGGAGAGGTGGGAAGGAGAAACTGGAAATGCCGGCACCGCTCCCTGCAAAACCAGTGGGCATCTCGTAGAGGAGACCAACGTAGAGTGGACAAGTACGACACGGTGGTTTGCTTGGGGAGGTATCAATGTTACTTCATATCTTCATATTCAGAAGAAATATTAGCTCTTCCATGGAAATTCTCTTTCATGACTTTTATGTAATGTTTGTGTCAAATATAAAGACAAGTGTTTGATAACTGGAATAACGTATGTCTGTTTGATAGTGCTTTGTATGAACAAAGGGTTCTTGTTCATCAGATGTTGGATTGAAATAATCCAAAGCAAAACTTTTAAAATAAAATACAATTTTAGGTGATCAATCTTAATAGTTTCTGGAGCTCTAACCTTTTATGTTTTATTTCCCTAGTTGGGAATTGAGCAGTGTGCTTTAACGATTGCTGAATTTCTGCCTCTCTAAGGTAATCCAAAGGCTCACAGTTTATAACTTGTAAATTTGTTCTTCATGTCCGAGCAGTGGGACGTGATCAAACTCTCTCACTTTATCTGTACTGGGTATTTTATTGCAATGAAAGCGATTAAACAGAGTGCACTGTGACAGCAGAAAACAATTGTTGTATATGTACGTATTTTGATACCTGTTCAAAACGAGTCTTTGGGTTTCCTGTGATGAATACCTCATGTGTCGGGTTTGGGGAGTTTTTGTTGATTTTTTCTTTTTTCTTTTTTTATTTTTTTTTTTTAATGCAAGATTGTTCTTGCACAAAAGTAGGTTAAGATAACCGAGTTCTCATAAATTTATTTACCGAATCAAAACCCTTCAGTTTGGCAAGAAATTCCATCTGTTACCGTTCCCCACCTTGCAGCTGGGACGGGGCGAGCCGTCGCTCGGCTGCGCGCCTGCACGCCGGGAGGAGCTCTAGCAATATTAAGACAAAAGAGGTCCTTGCAGATGGAGTTTGCTGCCTTATTTCTCTTCTTCTTGTGTGTCAAAACCTCAACTTCAGTTGAGCATTGTATAGTTTGGGGATTTGTTAAGCATTTGAGAGATGTTCTTCGATAGAAATAAATGTCTCTAGTTAGCGCTTCGTACCCTTTCCCTGCGTGTACCTGATAGACTGGAATGCTCGGCCGCCTGGTGAAACACGCATTGAGGGAACGCTCAAAGGAGATTACGCTCTCAGCAGGACGTAGTTTGCTCGTAAGGCAACAGTAATGATGGAAAAATACCCATCGAGACAATTTGTCTGATTGACTGGGTAAGACGTGGAGCCGCCTGGCCCCTGTCCAGCACATGGGTGAGCGCAGGCGCGAGGGTGAGCCCGGGAGCAGGCTCTGCCCCGTGTCCCTCCGAGCTCGAGCGTGGGCCGGGCCAGGGCTGCCCACGCTGGGCAGGAGCAAGCCCTGGCTGTAGAGGGATGTGCTGCAAAGTGTAAACGCGTTTACACACCAGCTGGGAAAGCGCTTGGAAAAACAGAAGCAGCAGTTGGGCACTCCCATCGCTAATGAGCCTGTCCAGAACAGAAAATGAGTTTAACAAGCTGGGGGTTTATTTATTTTGAGATTTTTAGTTTTCACAAAGAGAATGAGCCTTTTTGGGGGCTTATCTGGCCTTGGCTCACATCCCACAACTGCAGCGAGAGAAGTAAAGCTGTTCCTTTAGCAGACGGTAGCGCTAGAGGCCGCGGTGGAAGGGAGCGATGTTCTCCCGGGGTGAAGGCCGTTCCCTGCGGGATGCTGCCGGCCGCCGGGGCTGCGACACCCCTGCTCTGGACTGAACGCTGGGGTTCGAGCTTACGTGTCGCTTTCGAAGATAATCCTCTCTCCGGATCAGCTTTCTGCTTGTCTCCGTGTGTGTGTGTGCGTGTGTGTGTGTGTGTGTGTGTGACAACCTGGTACTTGAAAAAAAACAAATAAAATACTTGACCCACTGCCTTGTGCCCGCCCGGGCTCGTGGCGGCCGGGCTGGCGGCTGCTCCACGCACAAGCGGCGGCGGCTGCGGGGCTGGTTCGACCCCCTCGCTCCGCTGCCCGCCCCGCCAGACGGCACAGGAGTTCTTTTCCAGGCTTGGTTCGAGGAGTCTCTTGATGGAGCTAGAGATGCCAAAACAGCAAAGCCTGGAAAACGTAAGGTGGGGTTTGTCATTGGGGTTGGGGTTGGTTGTTTTTTTTTTTTTTCTTCCTGTTACATTTTGTGCTTCCTATAACGTAGTTTGAGACAAGAAAGTGGCGGTTTTCAACAACGGGCCACGAAGAGGTGAAGGCGGAGAGGGAGGGCGGCTCCCGACTGTACTTATACTTGATGTACCAAGCGTCATACAGGGTAAATATTTAGCAGTTTGCAGTGGAGATAACAGATGGACCCTTCTTTTAAAGGCACTGTAGTAACCTTACTTCCGAAGCGGACTTCACCAGCCTTTCTCTCCAGGCAGAGTCCTGTCGTTTGAATAACCGAAGTCCAAAGGGGTTGGACTCGCGAGTGTGCCAAACTGCCGGAGCAATACTTGTGAGCAGCAGGTTCTTCAAAAGACCAGCTCTATGTAGCCGAAATAGGGCGATTATCGAAAACCGTCTCTGACACGTTAAAGGATCGCAGCGATGTCGTGGTTCTGCTGTCGTGTAGGGAAGTTCGGTCGCAAAGTCTGGAAATCTTTGTTTTGTCTGTTGGTCGGAAACCTCAGCCCTGCGATAGTGGGCTTGGGCTCGTACGGGGGGGGGGGGGGGGGTTGGGTTTTTGTTCGCAGCAGTTGTTTAATGGTGGGATGGAATGTTCTTGCTGAAACAGTTTCCATTGTTTCATGTCTTCTACACCGATATATATATGGTGTATATATTAAACTGTGTAAAATTGTACTTTGTATATATAACTCTGTACAATATGGAGGTACATCCTTTTTTTTTTTTCTTCCTTTTGGTACAGTATTGTACAGTATTAGGAGTATATGTGTTGGAAATGTTAAATCCATACTGGGGGAACAAAATGTATCCATTGTCATTAGCAATAGTTTTGGAGAAATAAATGTTTTGGGTATGGTGGAACTCCTGACCTGCGGACACCAGTACATGATGTGCGGGGCGAGCGTGTGCGTGTCAGCGGGCGCGGGGGCCTGCGAGTGCCCGTGTCGGAACGAGGGAGAGGATGAGCACCCTCGGCGGGTGCTGTCCTCCGCAGGCGGCACCGATTTTGGGGGGAAGCCGTGGGAATTTTCTTGGAATAGCGTCTGGCACCGGTAAGTGGGTGAGGAAGAAGCTGCAGGATGCAGAAATATACTCGGCGTCATTCATGGGCGGGGAGGGGGTGATTACAGGGGGAAGGAGCGTTGTCCGTGGGACGGCGGTAGGGGCGAGCTGCAGAATAAGTGGCTCGACTGTGGTGTTGTGAGTGGCAGCAGCCGCAGGCAGAGCCCCACGTTTCCCCACCCTGGGCTTGCACACACCTACCCGTAATAACGGGACTCGGTAGAGCGTAAACTTCCCTTGGAATGACCTGATTTAAAAATGCTTAATCTGCCTCGTTTTCCTGGAGAGGATGGGCCTCCGCCTGTCTCTGGGAAAGAGGATTTAAGATTGAGATTATGGATTGGATTGTTATTATTGCCGGCTTTCCCCCATCTCAATATGCTTTTTTCAGAGCACGGCGGGGAAACGGTGTCAGGGTTTTTTTGGATTCCCTTTGTTTAGGTTTCAAGGAATTAATTATTTACAGTGAGGTTTGATGTTTAACCGAGCCGTTTTGTGCTGCGCTGGAAGTCAGCTGGGGACAACCAGCCCCATGGTCCCCGGGGTGAGCTCCTGGGGGGACGGAGCATCCCTGCGCACCCCGGGAACCAGGGCGAGGAGGGGGCTCGGGCAGCCGCTCCCCCCTGTGCCACTTGTGGCCAGTGTCTCCTCAAAAAACAGCTGCTGAAGGGGGTCAAGAGCTGGAAAGCCGGGATGCCTTCACTCCTTACCTTAGCAGCTCAAATCCCAGCAGCCTGAACAGTAACGCCTTGCAGCAGGCTGGGCACCCGCAGCGGGCAAGGCAGCGCCTGCTCTCTGGCATCTGCCCCTTGTGTCTCAAATCGCTGCTGCAGAAGCTTGTTTTGCCCCCAAAAACCCACCAGTTTTCTGCAGAGTGCAGGTTACTTTGGCATTTGTGTTAAACCTCAGTGCAGACCCTGAAACCAGAGCACGGCTTGTGCAGCCCAGCACCCGTCTTGGACAGCCCAGGGGTGGCCCAGGCACTGCCCACCGGCATCAGCCGAAGAGGCCAGGGGAGCCGGGAGCGGGGGTGAATCCTGCTTCCCTTTGGCTGAGCGAATCTTCGATCAGTCTCCATTGATTTCTGGGGGACGCAGGTGGCTGCTGGCGTGGTGGTGGTTGGGTTTTTTGGTGTTTTTTTAAAGCGTGAAATAGGAGTCAGAGAGGTAACGGGGGTGACACAGATAACAAATGATTTTTCATTCTCCGTTAGTCGCTGCTGTCCAGCAGCGCGGAGGAGGACACCGTAATTAATCCCTTAAACCCTTCTGACTGCATCCTTTCTTCCCGAGGGCACGTAGGTCTGACCCTGCCCTCACGAACCTCGCGTTGGGTTTGCTTTTAGCAGCTGACGGAACCGGCGGGAGGCGACGGGAGGACTCGGTGACCGGTGAGGGAGGGAAAGGGGATGCTCCAGGCAGGCCCGCGGGATCTGGTCACGAAGAGATGGGACACGCGGCGAGGCCACACCTGGGTCCTGCTTTGCTTTTCTCTGCTCTGCTGGGGCGAGCCGCGCGGCAGGCAAGGGCCGAGCCAGGGTGCAGCCTCGCACGCAGCCGGGTGTGCAAGGCAGCGTGCAGGCGGGTGTGCAAGGCAGCGTGCAGGCGGGTGTGCAGGCGGGTGTGCAAGGCAGCGTGCAATAACCCCCACAGCGGGTGCCCCCAGCCAAGGCTGGCCCCAGGGCCGCTGCCATCCCGCCCCGCAGTCTCCCACCGACGTGTCCCACGCTCAGCGTGTGCCCAGGAGCAGGTTTGTCACAGGGACAGCGTGGGGACAGCACCGGCTGCCCCTGGCTGTGCCCCCGTTTTCTGTCCCAAGCCCCCCCAGGACAAGGTGCCCGCTGCAGGCAGAGCACGCTGCTTGGCCTTTATTTTTTAGGCTTTGCTGCCACCAGCTGGAACAATTATTTTTATCACAAACTTGGTATCGAGGCTGCGACAACTATTTTGGTGACAAACTTGGTGTCAAGGCCCTGTTTTTGCTCACCCAGCCTGTGCGGGATGGGCCCTCCAGTGACTTACTGGTTCCTGACCATGGATGGGAACGGTCCGAGCAGGTCCGATGGGATTTGGGTGCCAGCCTTGGGACGGGGAGGATAAAACCTGCTGTTGGGGCAACCATGGAAAAGAAAGAAGCCATAGAATTTGAAAGGGTCGCAAAGGAAGGGATAAGGGGGTCTGAAAGAAGCTGGGCTCTGCCTCAGGGCAAAACCCAGCGGGTGAGTTCCTGGGGTTGGGCTGGGATCTCCCACCGAGGCTGGACCTGACTGTGCAACCAGCCGGGAGAGCTGCTGGGGTAACTGGGATGTGCTGGAGTCCCTGGGCTCCAAGGGCTGGGACCATCCCGGCATCAAGGCGTGTTGGTTTCCCTTTTGGGCATGCCTACGGAGAACCGTGTGAAAAGACTTGCAGCACAATCTGGAAATAATCTTTTTGGGGTGTTATCAAATACTTAATTATTTCCTTCCTGTCTGTCTTTCCCCCTCACCAGCCCAAACCTGCTCAGCCGTCAGTGAGCGCTGAAGCAACACGTACAGGTCGGAAGTCTCAGAAAACACCTGGGTCTGGGGTTTCTGCCTTTAAAAAATCTTCATTTCAGTTTCTTTTTGCAGTAGAGACTTGAACCGCAGGACGGGCCCCTTCCCTCTCCCGTTGCCCCGGGACAGGCTCCCCACGCTCCCGGGGCTCCTCTGCAGGAGCTGGATTTGCAGAACCGCAGTGGACGTGGGGGGAGGCACGTGGCGCACGATGCACCGTTGCACCCGCAGCCACTCCTTGCCTTTGGGCGGCTCTAGAAGAAACTCAGCCGGAATTTCCCTCCAGAGGTTTTTACTTGCCCCTCTTACCCGTGTTAACTGCTCTTCTGTACAATTTCAGTGGGGGCCTGAGGTGGGAAATGAGCTGTGGGTTTTTTTCTGCTTGGGGAAAGGCTTCTCAAGCATCTCCAGCTCAGACTGACGACCTTTTTGGCTGCTGATGGAGGGGCACGGCGCAGCAGCCCAGCCAGCACGTGCCCATCTGCAGCCTGCGAGCTGGGCCAGCGCTGTGCAGATAGATGGATGGTCCCCTTTGGAGGTGGACGAGCACAGGCTGGAGGACACAGATACCACATGCATAGAAAATAAGGCTGAAAATTACTTCAAGAAGTCACCCTGTACCTTTCTCTTCCTGTTGGCTGAGCTGCAGCAAAATGACTGCAATCAAAGTGATGTAAAGTTTCGCTTGGGTAGACTCAGTCGCTTCGCTTCCGCAGCTGCAGACTGTCATGAACTCTGCTACCTGGCGCCAGCCTGAGACGTCCCTTCGATAAGCTCAGGGCAAGGGCCAGCCCGTGCCCCACCGTTCGGAGGTTCAGCAGCTCCCCGGCGGGTTTCTCAGGCAGACTCGTGCGTGGCTGGGAAATGAAGCTCCGCAGTAATTAGCAAACTAGTTCGGAGCAGAGTTTGTGTGCGGGCTGGTGAAGTGTTGTGTTGATTGTTGGGTGCTCCACACCCTGAGGTACCCGCATACCTTTGCAGGCTTCGTTTTGTGAGGACAGGCCCTTCAGACACGTGTCCACACCAGCCAGAAATAACTCCTGCTGGTGAGACCCTGCTGCTGGTGCTGAGGCTGGGCAAGGCGAGGCGTGGGAGCCTCCGAGCCAGAAAGCGAGCAAGGAGCATGAGCGGGGCCCCGCTCTGCCCTGGGCAGGCAGCAGGGGTGTGCCTAAATCCCCCATTCCACCCTGCCCTGCATCCTCCATCCCACCCTGCCCTAAATCCCCCATCCCACCCTGCATCCCGCATCCCATCCCGCATCCCACCCTCCATCCTGCATCCCACCCTCCATCCCACATCCCACCCTGCCCTGCATTCCCCATCCCACCCTTCACCCCGCCTGCCAGCCCCAGCCTCACGCTGCAAACCCCTGCCTGCTCTCCCTGACGCCTCTCGCCCTGCCGGGGCTGGGTGCCAAGGATTTGGGGCTGGTTCTGGTCCCCCTTGGGGCCATCCCGCGGAGGCACTGCTGTAGCCCCAGGTGTGGTTCGCGCTGGGGCTGTGCTGTGGCCCTGCCACGAGCATCGTGGGGTGCTGCCCGCTGACAGCGTGGGACAGACAGCGGCCGGGTTCACGTGGGGAACAGCAATGCCCAGCCCCGACGCAGCCGCCTTCGCTCTTTCTCGCTCAGATGAGACGTCCTTGACCTCCCAGACCGATCGGAATCACTGCGTGCGTCCCCGTGAGAGCGATGCCGGCCGCCGGCTCGGGAGCAGCCGTGGCTGGAGCCGGGGAATGCCCCACCATCTCCCCTCTGCCCTTCGCTCAGCTCTGAAACCCTCGGGAAGCGTTGGCAAACGCCGGGGCCCGGCTGGATCCGTTGCTTCACACGCGTGGGGGATGGGTTTGCGGCAGGGGAAGGAGCGGGGCCGTTTGCTCTGTTTGCACCTGCTTCCCCCCTCCTTTTTCTGCGCTTTATTATAAGCAGTTTTACCTGCTCCAGAGCTGCCCTGGGGATGGGGAGCTGCGGCCGTGCAGGAGCCATCCCTGCAGCTGGATGCGGGAAGCCTCTGGGACCTCTGCACAGCAGCTCTCGGAGATGGATGGCTTGGGTTAAACCCCCCCGGCCCTGGCACGGCTTGCGAGCACCCGTCCGGAGCAGGACAGTGGCAGCAGCTCATGGCAAACCCATCCCGATGCCGTGTCCCATGCCAGGGGCAGCTGGGGCCAAGCACTGACCCCACATCCCGCGGGTGCCCGGCACGGCTTAACGAAGGCTGGACACAGCCCCGGGAGGCAAATCCTGACCTGACTCTGCTCCCCATCTCCCCGCCCCAGGCAGGGCTGTGCGCTGGCCGGTGCTCAGCACCGTTTGCTCTTACCAGCGTCCATCCCGGCCCTGGAGCGGCTGCGGAGCCCAGCGCGCCTGGGGATGGCTGCAACTCTGGGAATTTTTTTCTCGAGCAGGAAGCTGAAGCATTTCCTCCTCCAGCCGCAGCTGATGCTTGCAGAGCGGGTTTTGCAATCCCGTAGGTTTCTGTTCTCGGGGCGGGGAGGTGCCTCTCGCCACCTTACAGCTCGGCGTTTGTTTGCTCCTATTTTGTCGCATCTGTCACCGTTCCGCTGCCAGCCCCGACAGGTCCCGGCGACAGGGTGGGGTGTTTTTTTTGGCAGCGCCAACAGCTCCGTCCATGCGCAGCCCTTCGTGTGGTGCTGCCCGCTCGGCGCCGGCGAGGTAGGAGGCTGGCGGCCGCCTGCCAAGGGGGTCTGTCCTGCGGCCGGCTCTTTTCCCACCCATCGCCAGGCGAGGACGGACAAACGCCGGGGTTTGGCGGTGGGGCTGGTGGTGGCCAGCGGCCCCTGGGGTGACCCGTGTGCTTTCCCCACCCCGCAGCGGCGCTGCTGGAGATGCAGAGCACCCCAAACTACCTCTGGAGCACCGAGGACCTCCTGGGCCAGGGCGCCACGGCCTCCGTCTACAAAGCTCGCAACAAGGTGAGTGGGGGGCAGTGGGGCAGGGGGGCGGCCACCTCAAAACCACGATGCCCCCGTGCCGCCCCAGCCTTCCTGCCCCACAGCGCAGGGATGTCCACGTTCCCCTCTGCTCACCCTCCCGGGAGCTGCTGTCAGCAGTGTTGGGGGTTGCTTTGGCTTTTATTTTCATTTTTCGTTGGGCTCCTTCATCCCTGGCACTGGCTCAGGTCTGGGGGACGAGGGCAGCTTTCGGGGCACTGGCACCCGGGTCCCGCTCGCCGGCTGCCGGCGCTCCCATCCATCGCGGGGCGGGGGGGAAGAGGCTGTTTTTGGGGGAATGCCCAGGGGATTTTGAAAACCCCGTCCTTGGGGATTTGCATATTTCATGCAAACACTTGCCAGGGTTGGAACAGAGACTCTCCGCCTCGCCAGCCTTTGAAGTTTATTGAGCAAGCTGTCTCTGCACGGCGCGGGGCAGGAGAGGCGGCTTCCAGGATGGTTTGGAAACAGCCCCGTCCCGCAGCGAGCAGGCGGGGAGCTGCCAGCCTCAGCCCTAGCTATAAACTTTTAATGAAGCTGAATAAACACGCTGCCGTGCAGCACGTGGGCTGCGGGGACAGGAAGCAAAGGGAGGTGAATAACAGCGCTTCGCTTTCGCAGTGGAGAAAACAAAGGCTGTGGGACGCCTGTTCAGAAAACACGTTCCACTGTCAGCGTAGTTTGGATCCCGAGCGGGATGCAGGAGCAGTGGCGGAGCTGCTTAGGAGGCGGATGGCGTCACCTCCCGTTTCCTCTTTCTCTTTTTCCTCTTTTCCCAGAAATCAGGGGAGCTGGTTGCTGTGAAGGTCTTTAACAATGCCAGCTACCTCCGGCCCCAGGAGGTCCAGATGAGAGAGTTCGAGATGCTGAGGAAGCTGAACCATAAAAACATTGTCAAATTATTTGCCGTGGAGGAGACGGTAAGCGGGGCCCCAGCTCGGAAACCCGCCGTGCCGACTGGGCCAGTGACACGGGGGAGCTGGTCTGAGCTGCGGGAGGGGAGCTGTGGTCCCAGGCTGCCTTCTCCTCCCTCCAGCTCCACACCAAGCCTCAGCCCAGCGCTTCAGCACTGGGGGCACTGGTAGCACTGGGCTGGAGCACGGACGTGATCTGCTGTTGTCCCCTGGCCAGGCACATGGCACAGCGGGGACGTTGTCCCACACCATTTCGTCTGAGCAGGAGAAACCCAGGGACCCACCAACAAAGGGAGGGGACCTGGTCCTGCCTGGGCGGGGGGGGGGGGGGTGACAGGCCACCGGTTGGGACACTGGGCTGCCTGAGCCCTCACGGCTGCTCCCTGCCGCAGGGCAGCAGCAAGCAGAAGGTGCTGGTGATGGAGTACTGCTCGAGCGGCAGCTTGCTGAACGTGCTGGAAGACCCAGCGAACGCCTTTGGCTTGGCCGAGTCCGAGTTCCTCATCGTGCTGCAGTGCGTGGGTGAGTGCGGGGGTCCCTGCGCCCCCAGCCCGGGACGGGCAGCTGCGGGCTGGGGACCTCGGGGTGCTGGTGGGACCCTGCAGGACATCAGCCCTGGGCTACGGACGTGAGGGCTGAGCTTCAGAAATTGGACCTCCCAACAGGGTGGGTTTGTGAGCTCTGCGTTCAGGGGAAGCCTGGGGGTTTCTCCATGAGGCTCCGGGAAGGCGCTGTGGGATCAGGCTGTGCCCCATGGTGGGGCAGGACGAGGGCAGGGCCCTACCGTGTGCTCGCTCATCCTCTCTGTTCCCCCAGTCACGCTGGTCCCTATTTAAGTGCAACCAGCCCTGGGGCTTGACCCCTCTCCAGCCCTTCTCGTGTCCGAAGAAAACCGGCCGGAGCAGAGCTCCAGCCCCAGGCGCCAACGCTGCGTCCCCCCTTGTGCCCAGTGGCAGGGATGAACCACCTCCGCGAGAACGGCGTTGTCCACAGAGACATCAAACCCGGGAACATCATGCGGCTGATGGGGGAGGACGGGCAGAGCATCTACAAGCTGACGGATTTTGGAGCCGCCCGAGAGCTGGATGATGACGAAAAGTTTGTGTCTCTCTACGGGACGGAGGAATACCTCGTGAGTACAGCGCCTCGCCAGCCTGGTGGCCCATGGGGGTGCTGGGGGAAGCTGGTCCCCATCTCTCCATCCAACAGCTGGGCAACTTGTAGAGAGACGCAGTGACCTGGAGAGCCCAATCTCAAAGGGGCCACGTTTTTTGAAGCGAGGGGGCTCAGCACTTTTGCTGTAGAGTTACAGGGGACGTTTTGTTCGGAGGACCCAGCAGCAGAAGAGGCCAAAGCGAGCCGTGGGTTCTCCATCCCAGCGCCCAGGGCTTGATGCCGGCTGCAGACCCGCTGGCAGCGCTGCTCTCTGCTTCATCCCTGCAGCACCCGGACATGTACGAGCGCGCGGTCCTGCGCAAGCCGCAGCAGAAGGCGTACGGCGTCACCGTCGACCTCTGGAGCATCGGTGTCACCTTCTACCACGCCGCCACCGGCAGCCTCCCCTTCGTCCCCTTCGGGGGACCTCGCAGGAACAAGGAGACCATGTAGGTACCGCATCCAGCTGGGAGGGCTGGGTGCTGCTGCGTGGGGAAGGTGGGACCGTGGCTGGTGGCCCTGGGGGCTGCAGGACAACCTGGCTTTGGCTTCGTGCGTGCCAGCAGCACCGTGCGACTGTGTGCTGTAGTTTACTGCTCGTTCCATCCCATATAGCCTAGAAAGCCCTGGAGTGCAGCCCATGGAGCGGGGGTGTGTGTGTGCGGTGTGGTAAAGGATCTGCGCCCCATTTTGTCTGAACTCAAAATGCATTTTCCTGACTTTGTGGCTAAACAGCTGGAGGAGGAGGCAGGGTTAATGTTTTCTTGAAAGCTCTTGACTCTTCCTTGAAGTATTTTCCCCTCTGTGTTTTTTTTTTCTTTCTGTGAATCGTGTTTTTCCCAGCCCATCCATGCTCTGCCCTTTCTTTTCTTTGCTGAACGCGAGGGGCGTAGTGCCCAAACGGGGGTCGCTTGGCTCGTTTCAGCTGCAAGCAATTTCCTTTCAACAGGTACAAAATTACCACCGAGAAGCCTCCCGGGGCCATCACAGGGGTCCAGAGGCAGGAGAACGGGAGCATCGAGTGGGGCTACGAGCTGCCCGTCACCTGCCGGCTCTCCGCGTGAGTGTCCCTTGCTCGGCTCCGCCGTGGGGCTCGTGTCCTGGCAGCACGGCTGGAGGGGGCGTCCCGCCTCGGGACAGCCCGGGAAGTTTTAACGAGGCAGATGAGCTTTTCATCTGCAGATGTCACAGCTCCCAGACCAGGTCTTTGCTTTACAGCTGGGAAAAGGGGGTGCAAGACAGGGCAGCGGCTCCGTCGGTACGGGAGCGCAGCCGCAGGAGAGGGGCTTCACCGCTCCCCGGCCCCACAGGTCGCTGCATTTCTGGCTCAGGGTTGGGCCAGCCTGTGCAAATATCTCTTCTGCTGCCGCTGCAGGGGGCTGAAGGACCAGCTGATACCCATTTTGGCTAACATCCTGGAGGCGGATCAGGAGAAATGCTGGGGATTTGACCAGTTTTTTGCAGAAACCAATGACATTTTGCACAGAATCGTGGTCGACGTCTTCTCCCTGCAGCAGGCTTCCTTGCATCGCATCTACATCCACTCCTACAACACGTAAGGATGCCAAGGCTTTCCTAAAAGGGAATTTGGGAACCGAGCTCAGGAGCCTCAGCCCCTGGTTTCAGTAGGTGAACCAGTAAAGCAAACCTGCCTTTGCTGGGGAGTGCACTAACTGGGAGCTGTTGGCTCCTGGCGTGGCACACGGAGAGCCCCAGGGAGGTTGTCCGAAGGGCTCTGCTGGCCTCGTGGGATATTTTGCTATGAGAAGAGGGCAGCAGGCTGTTAAAATGATCGAAATCTGAGTGCTCACCCCATAGCTTACTGACCATCCTTGCATTTATTCTTCATTTCAGTACCACCAAGTTTTTAGATGCTGTCTTCAAACAAACCAATATAGTCCCTCACCATCAAGAATATTTTTTTGAAGGCCATCTGTATGAGCTGGATCCTAATCTACAAGCTCATAATTTCTGCAAAACCACAGAGCACAACCCTCTGACCTTGCTGAGCACCGCTGAGCATCCAGAAGACGTGGTAGGAGTGAGATACAGAGACCGTGAGTACCATTGGCTTGGAGACGCGTCACGGCGTGCTGGGTGGGTGCCACAAGAGAGATTTCCTTAAATGATCACCCTAACAGACTCCAATGCACAGCAGGAGGTGGAGGGGTTACGATGCTGGAGCAGGATTAGGAGGTTTCAAGGTCAATTTTCACCTGCCATGGGCCACCAGCCACATTGGGCTTTGCAGGAGACTTGTGTTTGTCCGTGATTCCAAAATATCTTGGAGGGCTGCACTCAGTGTCACAGCTGCTCCTGTGCCTGAAACCCTGAGCAGCTGCGGGGTTTTCTTTGGTGGGTGTGAGACACCCCTGTGGGTCTGCAGCCTCAGCTCGGGGGCTCCGGGCTCACTCCCCAAAGCACCGTGACCGCTGTTTGTCATTCCAGCGGCGCTGGAGTTTCCAAAATTTGTCCCCAAGGTGGACGTGGTGGCCGACTGCAGTGCAGCCAAGGTAGGTGGGGGTGTCCACGCAGCCCCGGGGAGCCCCCCTGCCGCGGAGGTGCAGCCACCAGCAACGCCCTTTGCTTTGCAGAGCGCGGTGGGTGCCGGGCACCAGACGCTGCGCATCGCCCAGGCCCTGCGGCGCTGCCGGGAGCTGCTGGCGAGGGGTCTCCACTGGGTGATGTGAGTGCCGGGGCCACCGCGGTCACGGGCAGTGTGGGGGTGACCTGTCCCTTCCCAGCACCGAGAGATTGGCGTGTCAAGAGTTAAACCGCTCGGGGTTTTCCAGCTTCTTCCAGACAGCGCAGGACCGCTGGGTCTGGTGGGATGTGGTCATGGGGTACTGGGAGGGAGCGCAGCGCGATGGCCAGCGTGTCCCCAGTACAGGGGACACGTGTGCCAGGCTGCGGGGGGGCTGGACCCATAGGAAAATACCACTCCACGTTGTGAGGATGCTCCTGTCCCCGTTTGTAACTTCTGAGTCACTTTTTTCAGTTTAGGAGATGCTGAGGAAAAAGCATTACTATTATTATTATTAATAATAATAATAACAACAACAACAACAATAATAATAACAATAACAATAATAATAATAATAATAATATCATCATTGTGCATTTTCACTGTCCTACCCCTTTCTTTCGGGGCAGCAGCTTCTCGTGCAGTGGCAGGACAATGCCCAGCGGGTCAGAGCCCCCATGCCCGGGAGCTGCACCCAGTGTTACGTGCATCCAGCCCCTCATTTTCTCTCGAGCAGCCAGAGAGGAGCCACCAGCTCCATCCTATCACCCCACCGTGCACAGCAGACGCAGGGATGGAGGTGGGGCTGGCGGGGAGCACGTGTTGGATGAGCGATTGTCTCTCTTGGCAGTGGGAACCTGAAAACGGAGTGCTTGAGGATTTTGGAGCAGAGGAGAGGGGCTCTTTCGGTGCTCGCCTGCCTGCAGCTGACTGAGGTGAAGACCTGCGTGCTGTAAGTGTGGCTTTGCAGCCGCGGGGATGCAGGGATTGGGCTGCCTTGAGGCTGCTGCAGATAAGATACTGGACTCTCAAAGGTGCCTGAGTAATCAGAAATAAGTAAAATTCCAGGAATGAGCTGGTAGCTGGAAGGTAAGAGGTGTTTTCAGTGTAAGTGGAGGCTGCTGGAAATGAGCTACTCTGGCTGTTTCTTCCTCTTTGCTGCAGTTTTTAATGATCAGTCCCTGGTTTCACACAAGCTCAGAATTCGTCCTTGCTCCCTGGCTCCTGCTCCAGGGTTTTCAGACCGTTACAGCCCGCGAACCGCAGAGTAAGGGCCAGAAGGAGACAGAGCTGCTGCTGCCAGCTCGTGGGAAAGGGAAAAGAGCCACTGCTGCCAGCAGAGTTAAAATAACGGGCAGGGTGGCACCGGCTGCCAGGTCCTCTCTGGGGTCTGGCCACCATCGCCGGCCCCGCTCCCTGCAAACAGCCTTGGAGAGCCGAGGGCGGCCGGCAGCCCGTCCTGCTGCGCTCCCGGCACCCCGCCCGACCCCACCGCCCGTGAGGAGATCCCTCTTGTTGCCGTTCAAGAGGCTCCACTAACGGAGCAGTCGTCGGAGGCTGAATTACAGAGAAACCCTGGGCTGTCCTCGACAGAACCGATGTGCCCGTTCCCACCCGCTCTGCCCCGGGGAAAGCTGAACCATTTTATCTAAAGTAACCCACGGTTATTTCGCTCTTCTGTTTTGTTGTTGTGGTAGTGGAAACTTCGGTGCTGCTGGGTTGCTATTCTTTTATTCTTTTCAGTTTAGCAAGTCTCTTGATTTCCATTTCATCCAAAAAGCTAGGGACACGTGGTTCCCATTGACTTTAGCCGGATTAGCGCGGGGCTGCAGTGCCAAGAGCACTAATGCTGCAGCTGGATGCTGCCGGCTGATCCATCCCTTCCAACACCGTCTGGCTCAGGAGCGGTGCTGCTGACTGAGCCAGCGGGCGCCGCTCAGCGCTGCACCCTCCTGCCAGCTGCAGGGAGGCAGCAAACATCTGAGCTGGCAGAAAGGCGGCGGATGCGAAGCTGACAATTTTGGAACAGATCGGGCACAACAGGGCGAGTTCTTACCGGATCAGCGCTTTGCCTCTTGTGGCTCAGCTCGGGCTCCCTGAACGCAGAGTTATTGCCCAAGCAAACCACCGCCCGGCTCCCCCCGGGGGGCTCTGACGCTGCCTCCACCGTGGGATGGATTTTCTGTGCCCAGGCTGCCTCTGCCTTATATTCTGCTTAAGGAATATTAAATTTCCGACTTTCTTCAGGTACGAGGCCGTTCCTGCAGGCAGCGGGGTGCCGGCTCTGAAGGAGGTGGCCGTGGTGAAGACAAGGCTACAGAGGGTGAGCCCCCGCCGGCGGCTCCGTGCGGGGCTGGGGAGCACTGGGAGCAGCCGGCCCCGACCTCTCCTCCTCCTCCGCAGGTCTCTGAGGAGCTCTCCCAGTGCTCCCGCAACATCTTTGACTTCCAAGGGGCGCTGGACGGCATTTTGTCTGAACTGGTGAAGCACCGGCAGCAAGTGCATGAAGACAAGAGGTTCGTAGCGCCGGCTTCGCCGACGTCCCCGCCGGCGCTTTGCTGGTCTCAGCTCGGCTGAGCGGACGTCGCTGCAGCCGGGCACAGCCCCGCGCTGCAAACAGCTCTTAGCAGCCCCGTGCACGCCCGTGTCGCGTTGTGTGACACCCCTACGGACGGGCACGGGCAGCGGCAGGGTCCCCAGGGTACAGCGTGGCTGGGTTTCACCCCCAAAGTGCTAATGTCACCCCACCCTCGTACCCTTCCTCTTGCGGGGCCTCACGCCTCCTTCCCTGTCCTGATTTCAGCATCCGGCAGATCGAGTGCTGCCTGGAGAAGATGCAGCTGATCTACAGGCAGTTCAAGAAGGCCAGGACGTGTCTGCGTAAGTGACGGGGACTGTGACCCCCGGGGGCACGAGGCGTGGGGCTACAGCAGGAACGTCCCTGCACCGGTCCAGTGCAAAAAGGAGTTATTTCAGTTTGCCGGATTTAGCAATTATTGCTGTGCCCTGGCAGCAGTCCCAGGGGCTGCAGCCCTGAAAAGCCCTTTGAGTGATCTCTGTGTGTTGTGAAATTGCCCGTTTATTGGGTTATGAACAGGAAAACGTGTGGTGACCAGTGTCTCTCCTCCCCAGGGCTGGGCTACAATGAGGAACAAATACACAAGCTGGATAAGTAAGTCCCAACCCTCTCTCCTTTCTAGGACCTGCCCCGTGCTGCGGCCAGGCAGGTGTTTGGTGTTTCTGATTGAATCCTAAGGGGATGTAAAATGTTCCTGGGTCACTAACGTTGAGGGAGGGCACCCAGAAGCGGTTTCTGCGATGGTTCATCGATGCAGGACCTTTCACAGCAAAGTTTTCGAGCTACAAGCTGTTTGAGATGTGAGAAAACCTCCACAGACCTGGGGACAGGGAGTCGCTGTTGGGCCAAATCCCCACGTTGGACTGCGGGGACAAGCACATTTCAGGCTGTTGCTCACACAGTGCTTTGGTTTTGGCCATTTATTTACTGAGATGCTGATTTAGGAAGTGTCCACGCTTTCGTACTTGCTTAACTTTCAGTGGGAGTAAAGTGTCTGATGGCTTTTGTACCTTTAAAAACCCTCCTTTCAGTTCCCATTGAAACCAGGGGAACTTAACATGGGCAAGAAATCAAATGCGCTCTTCAATATATAGCAGGGATGGCGAAATTTAACAGGCAGCTCCTTCATCTTAATTAATCTTCAGTCCAACCTTGGACATCTGCCTTAAACTCCAAGGCAAAGGCTTCTCAGAAGTGCCCCAGGGGTGGGGATGGCAGCCCAGCCGGGTGTCCCCACCTGGGTCCCCCTGGCTCCCGAAACCTCCCTCTCCATCATAATTGGGTTTTGTTTCCTCTACAATACTGATGTAAAATTCATCACTGAGCAGCCAGTCCCTCTTGCTCCATTCGGGAGCCAGATTTAGGTCTCCTGCCATGTAAACCGTGATGTTCGTTGTCATACATTCAAGGAAATGAGTGTTTCTCTCTTTTTTTTTTTTTCTTTTTAATCTGCTTTTAGGGTGAATTTAGGGCATCTGGCCAGGAAGGTTCTGCTGATTTTCCAGGACGACTGTGTCCAGCGGTACCAGGAGGCTCTGGCCCTCCACGGCAGCAGGATGAGGTACCAGCCCCTGCCCTGCCCTCTCCAGGGGTCTCGGGGCTCTGGCTTTCGGGCCCTGATGGGGATGGGAGAGGGGACTTTCCAGTAACCCACCAACGACCAGGGCTTCCGAATGCTCTCTGCTGTTGATCGAGCGTTGGGCTGAGGACGGAGATGCTGTTGTTGGCAACTGCTGCTGAGGGACTCATAAATAAGTCCTTAAAGCGGCAGCTCTGGGTGATGGCTAGAAATCCTGCTGTGGATGCTGGGTCTTACCCCACGACATGTATTTCTGCCCTGTTGTTTGAAGATTTGGGTTTTTTTTTTTAAAAAAAAAAAGTGCCTCCTAAACTTGCAGCTTGGGTTCAGGCGGCTGGTTTCCTCGCTCTCTGTCAGGGAGAGCTTATTTTATCAGGACAAAATCGCTATTGAGACAAAGAGATCTGCTTATTAGGAATGATTTTCTGTTAAATGGCCGTTGGGGAATAATGCAAAGAGCAAATTACGCTGCAGTGATTGAGCACAATCCACTGCCTATCACAGCAGCAAAGAGCAGGGGCGAGGGGGAGGCAGTTAGGGGAAGAGGATGTTGCCGAAATTGGATTTTTATTGCAAGGTTGCTTTTAGAGAGGAGCATCCACTCCCCTGGGCTGCCAGCGGGGGGGGGGAAGGATTTTCAATAACACGTTAGAATTAAACCCGGCTTTTGACCTGGTCCCTATTTCTGATGTGGAGTAGCCCTACACAGGATTTACTAGGGGGAGGATTTGGGGGCTAGAAATTTGTCTCAGGTGTTCAGGAATGCCCCAGGAGCAGCAAGCAGTGTCTGCCTTGTCCCTGTCCCTGTCCCTGCCTTGTCCCTGTCCCTGCCTGCTCCCCTTTCCAGCTCATGCAGCCGGGGGTTTCCAATCTGCAAACCCTCGCCCACGGGCAGGTTTCACTTCGGGGACAGAAGCTGTTGCCCACAGTCGCCTCCCGCCACGTCCCACCACGGGGCAGCGAAATCTCCCCTTGGCTTCAGCGGGAATTTTGTCTCGGGGTGAGGTTCCTCTCCGGGTGTAGAGCCCCACGGAGCCCATGCAGCGCCAGAGCCCCGTCTGCACTAAAGCAGGGCTTTCACCTTTGCTCCAGGGCACAAAAAAGGTTCTTTGTGTTTTTCTGGAGTATTTTTGCGTGTTTTTCTGTCCTTAAGGAGAAGGCATCATGAGTCACAGCTGGGTATTTTTAATTTATTGTTACTTCAGTTTTAATTGTCCTGTTTTGAATTTCTTCCTGCTAGCAGCCAGGGTTTGTGGTGTGGTGGCTGTTTTTCTGGGGACTGGAGGTGGACTGTTCACCTTAAATATTCCTTCCTTTTTTTTTTTTTTTTTTTTTAAGCCAAACCAAATCTTTTTTTATACAGCTCACAGTGTGCCTGTCGGGTGCACGGCGCCTCCGCCCTGGGGCCCCTCACCCTGGCAGGAACGGGGCAGTCGGTCCTCCGAAAAACCACGGGAGGATTTACCCCCGGGCCTGGGGCAGAGCAGGGAGGGGGCACTGGTGACACCGTCCTGCCCCAGCGGCAGAGCCCACCGAGAAGCAGCCTGCTTTGGGCTTTGGTGCCAATAGTGGCGCCTGCAGAGAGGTTGGCCCCAAGGACATGCTCGAGGGGGACCTTTTCTGGCCTTCCTATGCTTCCACTGCGAAAGGAGAGCGTGCAGAAAGAAATGCCAGACCAAGGAGCCTTTTTGAGCAGATACTCCGTCCTCCACGGGACACAGAGCAGAGAGTTTGTCTCTCAAACAAGCAACGCTTGCCCTAATTAATTTGCTATTAGTGTTGTTTGGCTAACCTGCCCTACGGTGCCTATTAGCAGAGCTGCAGCCATAATTACAGTGCTGTTGTGACTCATTTGCTTTCCTTCATGATTTTAACTTCGATCCAGAAAGCTTTGCAGAAAGCTGTACAGAATTAAAACGCACAAAAAAAATATCATGATCCACTCTGCTGCCAAACATTGATTGGGAATTTTGTCGTCGTTTCTCTTTCTAGGAAAGTTTGTGAGATAAAGAAGCATCTGAAGAGGCTCAGCAACCGCATCAGCGCCTGCAGCGTGGAGACGATGGAGTGCCAGGACTCCCTGCAGAGCGTAGGTGCCTGTGCAGGGTCCTGCCCGGGGATGCTGCTGCACAGCCTCTCCCTACTTCCAGATAACGCTGCTGCTCCCCTCTCCCAGCACCCACCGGGTGCCTGAGCACGTGTGTTAAGCAAGGAAACACCGGAGTGCTTTTCAACATCTTGCTGCCGTTCTTTGTGGGTGATCCACAGTGGAGATCTTGTTTTTCCCCCACTGCGTGAGCGAGGAATGGGTAAACCTTTGGCAGTGGCACCCCTGGTCCTGAGGACTGCCTGGCACAGGGGAATCCGTACCCAATGAACAGGAATTGCAGCGGTAGAGAAAGGATGCTTCACCTCCAGCATTCACGATGGACTCCCTGACCAGCTGTGGCACAGCCGCCTGGGAGATGCCCTGGTCCTTTGGTGGTTGTAGTTTGTCCTGAAGGAGCGGGTGTGCTGGCTGTGCCTACGGAGGCGTCCTTTCCCCCGCTGGTTTGCCCCGGGGCAGGCACGCCGCACTCGCAGGGCTGCAGGGAGGGCCAGGGCACTGCAGCACCCGGGGGTCAGACCACCGCAAGGACCCCGGGGGGCTGCCAAGTCTCTCCATCTCTGCAGGCTCTGGACAGGTTTCTCCAAACAGAGAAGCAGAGTTTGGCTCCGGTTCCCCCCACGCCTTCGCCCGTCCACCTGAGCCAGGAGATGGCTTTTCGGTGAGTCTTTTGGGAGAGGGTTTTGCGGACGGCCCAGCTCCCCGGGGAGGTGCAGGAGCTCGCGCTGCCCATCCTCTGCACGAGCAACGGGGCGAGCGCTGGGGCGAGGGCTCTGTGCCTGCAGGGCTGGGACAGGCTGTGTTCAGCCTCCCACCGCCGCACACGTCGTGGCCCCGGCGGGTACGATCCTCACTCGGTGACCCGTGGGGTGTCCCTGCCAGCTCAGCCAGCCCTCAGTCAGCCCGTGGGGAGCAGGAGGCTGAGCAGCACGGGGGTAAGGGGCTGGTTGTGTCCCCGGCAGGATGCAGGAGCTCCTGGAGCAGATGAGGTCAGTAACTTGTGATCTCCAGTTCAACAACAGCATCATCGAGCGGTGAGTAAGAGCACCCAGAGACGCTGCTCCGAGCAGCGATTCCTGCCCCTGACACCAGGACGTGGCTGCGCCGCCCTGGAATGGGGTGGTGGGTCTGGGCAGGCTCCCTGGGAGTCTGTGAGTGAGCTCCGGTGCAGGGAGCTGCGCCTGGTGCCGAGCACAACCACAGCTACTCATGGGGTGGCTCGAGCATCGAGTTTACATCATGGTCTGGCAGCAGAAGAGAGTTCGTCTCTCTTGGAAGTTTAAGCATGATCTTCTGCAAATGCTATGTCATGCCTACACCCTCTTTCCAGCCTTTTTCCTGTGCTGCTCAGCAGAGTCAGCTGCTGGCTGCCACGGAGAAGGGGATGCTTTCCATTTCTGGACGAAACTCTGTGCAAAACCCAGCACCCTACTGCTGACAAACCCCCCTGGGTTTCTTCCTCTGCAACCTTTTTTGCAGATCTTCGTGCACATCAACAATATGAATATGCATATCAAAATGTCAAAAAGTTTCAGATCAGGTTTTAAAAGAAGGAAAGAAATCGGTGGTTCACCCCAGCCCTTTTTATAGGACTGGGGTGCACAGTTGCAGCATGTCCACTGTGAATAAGGGGATAAGGAAGGGTCTGGTACGCTTTCAGTACAGAGAGCCGATCCCAAGAGACACCAGAACAAGCCCAAAGATTAGTGCCCAGCTCAGTTGCAGTTTGGGACTGCATGAGCCCAGGTGACCCCTCTCTACCCTAAAGCCTTCGGTTTTGTTCCTGCAGGTTAAGCGGGGCTGCCCCCGCTCCCGGTGTTTGAGAGACGTGGTGAATTTGCGGCTGCTGAAGCAAACCGCTTTCCACAGCAGGGAACACTGACAGCACTTTGGGTCCAGAGGACGTTCGTGTTAGAGGAGCTCTACGTGTCCTACCTCTCCGCTCCAGCACTTTTGCACAGTTCACCAGCATTAGCTTTGAGTGGCTTGCAAGCCTCGAGCCTTTGAACCTTTGACCAGAAAATTGGGTTGGTTTTGTCTTTTTCCTTTTAAAAAGTGCTTGAAGGACTTCATGTTTTTCTAGCTCCCCTGTATCACCATGTCAGACGATGAAGAGGAAGAGGCTAGACAGATAAATTATCTTTTGCCCTCTTACTCGTTCAGGGATGACTCCCACTTCTAATGTACTTCTGCTCCCTGAGGCTTCACGGAGCGGGGCAGGAGCCCAGGGCGGGAGGGAGGCTGTCCCTGCTGGACGAGAGACCAGATCCAGCCCAGGCCAGCCCCAGTGCTCTGCCCGGGAGGCGACAGCACGGGGAAGGTGGGAGCCGCAGACCCCTGCCCGCCGGCACTGCAGCCTCTCCTCCTGCTTCAGGGCTTCGCCTCCAGCCCGGCCCCGTGTTTGGGCTCTGGAGAGGGGAATGGGAAAGGGAAGCTGAGGGAGGCTTTTCTTTTGTGGTACGTTTCTATAAATGTAACTGAGTTCTGTGTTTATGCACGTGGGGGTGTGCGCCTTCTCCAAACAACCCTGCACTGAAGCTGCACCTCCAGCCACCGAACCTGGGGTGCTGCTGAACGCCAAGGCAGAATCTCAGACGAAAGGGCTTCCACGAGTCCTCTCTAGACACATGTCTGCGAGAGAAAGCAGGGATACTTCTTTTTCTTTTAGGTGAAAGACGAAAAGAAATCCTAAGCAGCCACCCTGGCCGTTAGCAGGCGGGGTGAAAGGATGCATTCATCTGCGGAGGTGACAGCAGCCGGGGTGGCAGAGCTGGGACGGGGACAGGAGGGACCCAAGCAGGTGCTCTGTGGGGCTGGCTGTGAGCGTTTGGAGCTGCCCTGGGAAGGACGTGCCCCACGCTCCGCTTCTGTTATGCTGCAGAGAAACAGGATGGAGGGGAACCACGTTACCCCCCACCTCACTGCCCCCCGGGAAGCGCACAGAAAGCTGCAGAAGGACCCCGATGCTCCGCGCTGGGGCTGCACCCAGCCCTTTGTTGGGGGTGGCTAATACGCTCTGAATTTCCTACTGTTTTTTGACCTTGGGTTTTACAAGGAGCCGTAATCCTCCAGTTATCGGCTGAGTCAGCTGCTCGGCAGCAGCAGCGTGTGGAGCAGCGATACGGGAAGGCTGAGGTCTCGGGAGCGTGAGCATTAGATGGTATCAAGGAGCTCTTTGTGGGAAGAGTCAGGCATGCCGCCTCTCCACCCACCTCTTCCCGCCTGTCCCCAGCGTGATTTATGGGTTGTCACCCAGATCCCACAACCCCCATCCCCCGGGCTGCAGCCAAAGCTGGGCAGGGTGACAGCTCCCATCCAGCCGGGCTCGGACACGGGTATTTCCACCTGGGAGGGTCCCGGCAGACCGATGGGCAGAATTGAGGCAGCACATCCCACCCCAGTGCAAAGACATGTAAATCCCTGCCCTGGTCTCCCTGGAGAGCCCCTGCCCCTGAACCCTCACCCTGGGACGGGGACTGGGCTGCTGAGGCTCACGGTGGCAGCGAGTGGCCAAAGGGAAGCACAAGTCCCGTTGCCTCTGCAGTCTGCAGGGTGGGAGGCTGCGCTGGCGGGAGGAACGAGTGTCCGGACTCATTCCTGTCCTCTCCATAAATCCCCTCCCTCTGTGTTTGCCTGGTTACTGCCAGCGTGCAAACAGGGACTGGCTTTAACTGGGGTTAAAGGAGGTTGGAGCAGGGAGAGGGCAGCAGGGACTCGCTGCACCTCCCAGGGACCGACTGTGCATCTGGAAGGAGCAGTTGAGCCATCAGCTGGGCGAGCAAACGCGTCTGACTCAACAGCAGCAGGGATGCTCGGTGTGCCTGCCCGGACCCGTCCCTTGGCAGAAAATGAAACACCCGACTCTGCCCTTCACCTTTCCTCCAGCTCCTTTTCCAGCCTCTCTTCTGGAGGTGACACACATTAGCTAAACCAAAAGACTTCGGCAGAGTCTGGGCCCGCTGTGGCTGTTCTGGCTGCCTGGAGGTCATTCCCCAGCCCCTGGGAAGCCAGGACTCAGGTTATCTGCCTGTGCCCAAAGGCAGAGGTGCAGCAAGGACAGGGCAAGGGGGGGCCCTGCCACGGCTGCTCCTGGCATTGACCACGGCAGCAAATATTTCCAACCTCTGTCGGGAGATATACAGGGACATAAGGCAAAATAGCGCATCCCTGGAGCTGAACGTCTTGCTGCAGCGCCGCCCCAAGTCTCAGCAAGGGAGAGAAATGAGCAAGGAGCGGCAGCTCCAGGGCTGTGCCCGGCTTTCCTTCCTTGTAAGAACAGGCCAAGTGTGCCCAGGAGCTCCTGCCGCCCAGGAAACCCTCCTGAGTGAATTTGACACCGAAGGTTCCCAATCATTTTAATTGTGAAAACCAACATCCTGACTGTCAAACCCAACTACTCACTGTGGAAGAAAACCATCACTTAAAAGCTTTTCTCCTGCAAATTGTTTTCTAGGATTCTCCTAGTTTTATAACAAACATTATTTTTAATGCAGCTCGAGTTCACTGACGTCCCCTGTAGGAACAGGGCAGGGAGCCCAGGCAGAGTCTGCTGCTGCTCTTCCTCGGATTCAGTGGAGCTGCGCTGATTTGTACCAGCTGAGCGTTTGACCTGGAACATGTTTGGCTTCAACAAAAAGGGATTTATTTCTTGGCAAAAAGAAAAAAGAATTTTTGCTAATAGCCCTTGTCATGCTTAAACTGCCATAACACAGCAGCTGCAAAGGGGACTCCCGGAATCCAAATGAAACAGGAATTTTCCTCCCACTGTTAATTAGGTTGTTTTGTTTTTTGTTTTTTGTTTTTTTTTTCCCCAAAACATTTTAACCCTTGGCCTAAAAGAACTTCCTATGGTATCGACCTGAATACCTGCAGATGCCGCTGGGAAGGGTAACGACCCTGCCACATCTCTTGTGCAGGTATGAGCCAAAGCTTCCTATGTTGACAGAAGCTACTGCATTTATTGGGCACAGCCACACCAGCTGCCAGCAAGAAGGGCCCAAAGCGTGTGACCCGTGGGCAGAGGGTCCTCCGGCATCGAGCAGGACATTCCCCGGGGCTGTCGGCCTCTGTGGGAGCATCATCTCCCAGGGGAAGCTGCCTGCAAGCTGCAGGCAGGCTGTGCATGCACCCCCGCTGCAGCCACTCGGCTCCCGGCCACCGGGGATTTCCTCGGGGGTGAAGGAAACCAAAGCCCTCGGAGTGGTGGGGGATCCGCTCCTGCCTCCTGCACCCTGATGCTGCAAAACTAAGGGTGGAACTGTGCCCCGGGGTGGCACTGGAAAAGCGAACATCCAGAGTGGTTTTAGCAGGTTCCCAGCCAGGTACCAGGTAGATCTTTGCCCTCAGAAAGGTCGTTCGCTTTCTTGCAGGTGATTCCTTATACGATTAATGGTCTGGGGACAACACAGGATAACAGACCAAGGTTTTGGGAAAAAAATTTACTCAGGAATAAACATGCTGCTGTTCTCAGGCAGAGGCAGAGGGCGCGTGAAAGTGAATCAGGAACCTGAATGGGGAAGAAAAAGACTTTCCAAAAATTAATCTTGCTACTTAGCACAGAACAAAACTAGGATTTTTCAAGCTGTGTTATCGCTCCTTTAGTTTGAAGCTCTTATTAGTGACTGCTTATGGCACTAGTCTTTTGTAACTCAGAGCCAGTGTTTTAATCCATCCTTCAAATTAAAATCCTTGAAAAGGATTTAGAAATCCTTGGCTTAGCCTGTCCTCAGGAATTCATGAGAGATGTCAGATTCAGCCTCCCCTGAGCCCAGAAGCCAGGATGCACCCAGCCCAGCACCGCGCTCGCTGCAGCCACCTCCTCACCCGGCTGCTCTCGCACAAACCAAAAGACGTTCAGGGGCGGTTCTGTCCCAGTTACGTGTTTCAAACCAGAGCAGCAGAGAAGGGTTGGTCTGGGTTAAACCTCTAGCCCCCAGCCTGGGCAGTGCGAGGCCAGTCATGCCCTGTGTGCCTTGGGGTGACCGTATCCCCCTCCTTGTGCGCTGGGCTCCATCAGGACACAGGGGAAAAGGGCGGTAGCTCATTTCACGCCTCTTCCAGCCAGCGGGGAAGGCGTTATGGTGATGGGGGACCTTCGCATCGTGGGCGATGTCCAGCCCTTGTGTTTGAAGGAGGAGGGAGTTGCTTAGCAATCAGAGTGGCAGAGGACCATGCAAGCTCCTGGGCCCAGCCATCCCTCATTCGTGCACCCCCAAAAGCCGCCTTGGAGAGGTTTGCAAGCCAGCTAGCCAGGCACGGGTGTCCTCGGCGCTGCAGCGCTGGAGCCTGCTCAGAGCCACTTCAAAATTTGGCCATCATATTTTCCCTTTCGCATTTCCCACAACCGCAAGAGCCTCCTCTGGGGGAGATAATTGCCTCGGCTCACCGCCCTGAGCGTCGCTCCGGAGCCCTGCTGTCACCGCCGTGGCGAAAGGTAATTCGTTCCAGCTGCCCTTACAGCCTGGTCCACGCACACGCCTTGGGCCAGGAGGGGCTTTGCACCAGCTTGTTTTCGTGTAGTGCCCCACGCGTGACCCGGCAGCTCCCGTGGGGGCAGGATGCTGCTGCGCTCCAGCATCAGACGCTGGAGAAAGCCCCTGGCTCGGCGGGACGCAGCCCGGGGGGGGGGGGGGGGTGATGCCCGCCCCCCCCCCCCCCCCCCCAGGCACCCGAGTGTCCCGTGGGGAGACGGGGGGGATTCCCACGGGAGAGGGTATCGCGGGGAGATCCCACGGACCGGGGAGGGGAACCCCACGGGGAGGAGAGGAAGGACCGCACGGGGCGGGGGGGGGGGGAGGGGGTGGCCCAGGGACCAGCGGCGATGGGTCTCACGGGGAGGGGACCCGAGGGTCGGTCCCCGGGGGAAGGGGGTCTCCACAGGAAGAGTCCGCCGGGGAGGGGGCAGGTCCCGGTCCCCACCCCCCCGCCGTGTCTCCTCCCCCCCCCGGGCCGGTCCAAGGCGCCTGCGCTGCCCCACGCCCGCCCGGCGCTCCGAGCCCATGGCCTCGCCGGTGGTGGGGCCGTGCCCCCGCCCGCCGCCGCTCTCCGCTCCCGGCTCCATGCGCCGGTGTCCGCCCGCTCCCGCCGCTCCCCCCGAGCCGACGGGCGGCCGGTCCCCGGGAAGCCCCGGCGGGGCCAGGGCGGTGGGGCAGCGGCGGCGGGGGCGGCTGCGGCGGCGCGGCGGAGCCCCGCGGCTTCTACCCGACGTGCGGAGCATCTTTGCGGAGCCCCGGGAACCGGCGGAGCTCGGCCGCGGTCACCGCTTCGCCCTCCGACCCCCGCGCCGCGGCTGGTGCGACCTGTGCGGGGAGGCGGTGCGGGAGCGCGCCCTGCGCTGCGACTGTGAGTTCCTGCCTGCACCCCTGCCTGTACCCCGCACTCCTGCCTGCACTCCTGCCTGCACTCCTGCCTGCACCCCACACTCCTGCCTGCACCCCGCACTCCTGCCTGCACCCCTGCCTGCTCCCCGGGCCCCCCGCACCCCTGCCCTGTCCGCATCTCTGCCCCCGGCCGCTTCATCCCGCACCGCAGCCCTGCCTGCCGCTCTGCCCGGCGCTGCCGTCCCGCACCCTGCCTGCGCCCTGCCCGCACTCCTGCCCGGGCTCTTCCTCCCGCAGCGGCAGCGCCGCACCTTCTCCCTCCCCTTCGCCCCGGTTTTCTGGGCGCCCCCAGACCCCTCCACCCCCGCTGCGGGACCTGCCGGGCTTGCGGGGGGGGGGGGGGGGCGTGGGTGGGCTCTGCACTGCGCTTCCCTGGGTGTGTGTGGGGGTCCCCGGCGCCCCGCAATGCTGCGCTCCGGGGGCTGGATGGAGGAAGGGACCTTGGGGGGGATGGGGGGGTGGAGTGTCTCCCCGCAAAGGGACTGCGGTCCCCGGGGATGGGGTGGGATGGGGGGACACACACACACACGACAGGGCTGGGCGTGGGAGATGCGTGCGGGGAGGTGCTGCGGGGTGGATTTGGGAAATGAAGGTTTTTCCAGGCAAGAGATGATCAGCTACTGGGGAGGGTTGTAGAGGGGTTGGCATCAGCGCTGGGCAGCAGATCTCGGTGAGCTGGAAGGGTTCGTGCTTGTAAAGCTTTACGGTGAGGTGTAAATTCCTCTGGAAGTAGTAAATTTGTCAGACACCTCGCTTTGCCCAGACCCCTCGGGTAAGAGCGCTCATGCCAGTGTAGATCTACTAAGATGCATATTCCTCATGTCGGACACACGCTGTATTTGTGCCTGTGCTCTGCAGGAGAGATTAATCTTTCCATCGTGTGGGAGGGGACACAAAGGGGCCAAATGAGGTGACTCAGCCAGGGCCGTGCAGCTCTGTGTCCCCTGTCCCTGGGGTGCTGCTCTCGGGCCGTGGGGCGTTCGCACGGTCCTTGGAAAGGTGTGACCCACGTCAGCCCTTGCAGCTGCGGGCGGGGAAACGAGGAGGCCGTGGTGTGCTGGGGCAGAGGAGGTTTGAGCAAAGCTGGGTCACGGATAATTTGGTAGCGTGCGCTGTGGTGGCTGCTGACAGCGACCCTGCTCCTTTCCAGCTCGGTCCATCGGCATGTCTGTCCTGCTGCGGGCTGGGGGGCGGCTTGTCTTTTGGGATGCAGCTGGAGTGCTGCGCTTGGGCTTGAGCGGCTCGGAGGTTTGCTGGTCGGGGTCAGCTGAGCCTCTGGGTTTTTGGCAGCGCTGTTAGTGCCGATGCCGTTCGCCCCAGGCTCGTGCCCGCAAGACCATCCGTACCCAGGCGGGGGCATGTGGGGCGAGGGTGCCCTCGGTGTCGGTGCGGAAGGCAGGCCGTTGGTGCTGGTGGTTATTTGGGGCGAGGGAATGAGCTGTGGGCCACCACGGGCTGTGGGCCAGCAGCCCAGCTGGCGGCTCCGGAGGAGGCTTCGTTGCTCGTTTGCGGGTTCGTTTGGGGGCTTATGCCGGGCACGTGTAACGCCGGCCTCGCTGGGGCCTCGCTCAGCCTGTTCTGGTCCTTGTGCTTGGCTTTCCTTAGATGATGAATCAATTACATGTTTCTAGCGGTGATTTGCATAGCGCGGTGTGAGCAGGGCTCTTGCCCATGCCTCCTGGTGCCGTTTGGAAATGAAGGGCAATTGGGAGAGACAGTCGCACCATATGGCCCTGCTGCATTGCATTAAGGTTTTAGCACTGACTGCTGTTAATTAAGCGTAACCCAGCCGTCGCCACGCGGCCAGCACAACGTGACACGGGCACACGCCCGGGCTGGTGAACTCACTGCGTGGTGCATTATTTGAAAGAGGCTGATGGAAACATGTTCTGCCTCTGCTTTCTGCCCGCCCTTCCCCATTATCTCCCTCCAAACTCGGAAGGGGCCGGTGTGTTCCCTGCGCCCAGCAGCTCTGCCGTGCCTGGCGCACCAGCGCAGATGTGTGAATGGATGTGCTTAAAGAAGTACCGTGGGTTTATTTGAAGCACAACAAACTTTGTCGGGGCTCTCGTCTTTCACCAGCCATCGTGCGAAGCTGTCACAGGGCTCATGTGTGAGGTGGGGTACTGGGCTGTGTGAAAATGAAATCCTGATCGAAAGTAATAATTCACACAATTTGTGGGTGTTGCAAGTACTATAAATAGTTGTTTTGAGGGACTTCTCCTCTGGCAGGATTTTTTTCCGTAGTTATATCAAAACAAATCTTAAATAACTCTATTTCCCTTTTCATTCCGGAGGAGAATTATTCAGACTGTGGGAGTAGTTCTGCCTTTAAAATTCCCCAAACAACCAGGCTGCATTGCTGGGGGGGAGGGAAACTTCATTGGAGATGCTCATAACATGTATTCCTTGTCATCCCAACAGTATATCCTTTTAAAAATGCCCAAGAGCTGCAGACGGGCTGTGCTCTCCTCCCGTGGTGAATATTTCTTTTTCTTCTGACGCAGAGTTGCTGCTTGTTTGCTCTTGACTTGCAGCCTGAGGATACTTAGCTTTTCATTTGTACAGTTCTGGCCTGTTTTTATTTACCTCAAATCTGATGGTGTGTAGTGAAACAGGAAAGTGGTATTTCTTCCTCCTTCCTCCCCAAAGGGTCCGTGTCCCTTCCTGTCTGTGCTGTGGGCACCGTGTCCTGGGTGGCTGCAGGTGGGACAGTGCCTGGCTCTAGCGAGAGTGGAAACAGGGAAAAGGGAAGGGGCGGTGGGAGCTGGCCCCACTGCTGAGCGAGGAGGGGGTTTTGGCCGCGTGGTTTTTATGCCACCCAGCCACGCACTGAGATCCCCTCGGCTCCATTTCCCCTTTCTCGAGCAGCGTGGAGCCGCCTTTCCAAGGCTAACGTGGGATGCCTGCTCTGGGGTTCCTCTTCCAGGCAGGGGTCTGGGTGGAAGGGGTGGGGGCAGAGACCCCGACAAGTCCCAGCATCAAGAAAATGATCCCCTCGAGTGGCTTTCCTGGGGCATCTGGCGGGTTGAAGCTGTCCTGAACCGGTCCCATGGCTCCAGAGCGCTTTGGAGGGGGCAGACAGGCTCTTACCAAGGTTTTAGCTCGAGTCCTGCCCACGGGTGCTGCGTCTGGGCCTGATGCAGATGTTGTCTGAGACATCAGGAGCCTTTTCACTGCCTTTGTGGGGAGCCTCTAGGTGGGTCCCGTGTGTGACAGCCGTCAAGCGTTCTGCTGCCATCGGTGGCGGTGGGAGATCAGGAGCGACTGACCTGCTGGCATTCGCTCAAAAGACTTGTTGGCAGTCTCGAAGTGAAAGCAACCGGGCATGAGGAGGAGCTGTGCCATTATACGCTGTGTCTTCAATATCTCCTGTCTAATGGATGTGGCTTTGTGCTCCTGGCGCTTTCCAAATGCTTGAATGAACATTAAAAAAAAAAAAAATCTTAGTGTAGGAGTGTAAAAGTGTCCTGCTGCCGGCGGTTTTTCCCGACACAAGAGGCTGCTGTAGCTGGGGAGAAGGGGGCTGGACGGGCAGGTTGCAGAGGTGCATCTTTGCTGTGGGGTTTTTTTGGTGTTTGTTCTGGCGGGGCGGAGTGCAGGCATTTGAATGCAGTGGTGACTAATGCAGCTTCAAAGCCTTCAGTGTGTTTTATTTTGCTTTTTGCACCTTTTTTTTTTTTTTTTTTTTTTCCTGGCAGCATCACGCTGGTGACTCAGGGTCCCTCTGCGCTGTGCGGGGTCAACTGGTCACTGACGACCGGGGATCTCATGGCTTAAGACAGCAAAATTATGCGAGAGCCTAATGTGGGCACGGGTCAGCTGCTTTGCTCCCTTCCCATCCCGGTTCACTCTGAGACAGACTGATTCTTCCTGGGGGACTTTCTCATCCTTGCTGTACCCATGATGCAGGTGCTGATAGGAAATTCCTGCTTCTGGTGCTGCAGCCGTTAGCAAACCCACCAGTAACACCCGTCCCAGCGATCGCTCAGCAGCACGGCTGCTCCTTCCCTCTTGCCCCATCCTCTGGGTTGCCCGGGGTGCCTGCCCCAGGGGCGCGCTCACCCCGTGTCTGTGCTGGCGGGGCTCCCCCATAGCCGTGGCCTCTCCTCCTGGCGGCTAGGGACGTGCTTTGCCGCCCCTCTATTTCCTGAGTCGTGGTGATGGAGCTGTTTCTTTGGCCCAGGTGGGTTAAGCTGGGTCCATCCCTTGCACATGGATTGACCATGAACAGTTTCGGTTTGGTTGGTTGGAGGAGCTGTGGTCTCCCCGGCAGAGCCGCTGGCAGCTGGACTTGGATGCCCTCCCCGATCGGCAGAGGGTGGTTCTTGGCTCCGATGACCACGGCGTTACCAAAATAAAACTTTGTTGGCTGAAGTGCTGCTTTGCAAGGAAATCCCTCCGGCTCTCCGTGCTTCCCCGCTGGGAAGGGGGTCGTGAGGCAGTGCCTCGAGGAAAACCTCGGCGCACGTCCAGCGCCTGGTGACCTGGGTGGCAGATGCGGTTGTACCTGAAGTCAGGTTTGGACCCGCAGAACTTGCGACATGGACCTGCTTCAGTAAAGCCCTTCAGTGTGCGTCTGGGTTTACGCCACCCTTATCTCTCAGAGCGGTTAATTCTCTGTTCAAGTACTGCGCTGAATCAGGGCCTGTTTCCTTAAGGAGGAAGTTGGTTAAACACACACCATTTCTCTTTCTAGTTTGTAGTGCAAACTACGGCTCTAATATTACTGGTTCTCAAGCAGGTGTTTGCTTAAGAGAATGCATTCTTTAGTGAGCCCGGCCTCGCTGGGACGAGGCTCTGCTCACGCCACGGGCGCTCTCTGACACGCAGAGGTTTTTCATGTTCTCTTCTTGTCCTCCCACGCTCTGTCGTGTCTCTGGTCTCGCCACTGTAAATAATAATTGCCAACAGCTCATAGGACCCACGGTACTTTGCATTTCTGTCCTATTTAGCTGGTCCAGACAGATTCCTGAGGCTTCTCCTGCTCCCAGGTGACTGGGGCAGGTTGAGATGGCGCTTGCAGGGCGGGTGTTGCTGAGGTCGGGCGAGGACGGGGTGCGGTGCTGGGGTGCATCTTGCTTGCTGAGGCTCCTCGAGGCAGGGCGTTCACTTACCTGGGGGAGATGGAGGTGTGGGGAGGGACGGTGACCTGGCCCAGAGCTGTGTGGCAGGCTGCTGGGGGTCCTGGAGCAGCTCGGGTCTTCAGGGAGATGTTTCGTGCTGTAATCCAGGCGGGTGCCTTGGGAAGGATTTATGGAGAGATGTACCAGCCAAGGCTTCAGGTCTTAACTTTGCAGGTTAGTGTTCGGGCAGCCTCTTTTCTCCACCTACTTTGTCCCTGGCCCAGTAGGTTTAGTGGAGTTTGCTGGTCTCAGTGTGGGAAGAAGGGACGCGTGTAGCTGAAGAGATGCTCTGTAGGTGTTGGGACAGTAAAGGGTGAATAAGAAAGTCCCCTGCGTTGGTTAACACATTGCTTATGCTTCTTGGTGTGATTTTTAGGATTAGTTAAATTTCAGCTTTGTTACTCCCTGTCTAAAAGGGAGAATGTGTTGTGCGGGGTGCTGGAAACCTTTGTAAGAGGCTGCCTGGGCAGAGAGGGGACAGTCCTGATGTAGAGGGTACAAAGTGGCAGATTTCAAGCGCGCTGTTAAACTGATGTTTGTGTCTCACCCCATCATTCGACACCCGGTGGTTGTAGCTGATAGACTCTGTGAAAGCTCTGTAGTATTGCTGTGAAAACCTAGCTAGCTATGTGCAGAGTTTAAATTAATATTATAAATACAGTTATAATATTAATTATGTATAAATACAGTTATAAATTCTGTTAAATTAACCTTTGATTAAACATTGGGGACTTTTTTTTTTTTTCCTTAAACTGTAGAAGCCTGCAGGGGAAAAGCAGCAAAGTGAAGAGAGGATATTGGAAAGAGCCCTCCCAGCGTACGGCCGGGTCCTGCGCTTTCTCTCTCTAATCTCTTCCGTCGGGTTGTTTTATCTTATCAAGCAAAAAGCCCCAGAAATAGAAAGTTTTCCATGGCTAACAGGACAAGCCCAGAGATGCACAAGCTCTGAGCTGCGTGTTGCCTCACTGCTCAAAAAATAAATAAATAAATCCGTCAAATGGCAGCCGATTGTAAACGGACAATGTCAATGTTTTATCTCCGTGGGAGGAAAGGCCTCTCGTGGAAGCAGGCGTCACTTGCACCGATGCACGTTGCATCTCGGCAGCGTTCGGCGTTGAGGAGCTGCCCTCCCGGGAAGCTCTCGATCTCCTCCCGCGAGGATGACAGACAGGAAGGCAGGGGCAGCCGCTTGCTTTGGGCTCGTAACAAAGAGAATTCGTAAAATATTCAGACATTTTCCCAAGTCAAAGCCTTGGTCGGAGGGACTCCGCTTGCTGAGGAGGCCGAGCAGGGAGGTCTTGCTGGTTCGAGGTAGGTGGTGGTGCGCGTCGGCGTGTTTGCCGGCGGCTGCGGCGCGCGGGCTTTCTGCTGCTGCCCCGGCGTCAGGGCGATCCTGGCGGTGCTGCAGAGCACGGCTGGCGGTGCTGGGCTGCGTGGGGCGCTGCCCGGCGGGTAGCGGGGCTGGCACGGGGCTGGCACGCTCTCCCGCCACCGCGGCGGTGGCACCGGGCAGCTTCAACCTCTGCTCCGGCTCCTTCTGCAGCCCCGCTCTGGTGGGAGTACCCGCTCGGGGTACCGGTGCTGCCCCACGGGCTGCTGGAAAGGGAAATTTGCCTTTTAGCAAATAACGGCTCGAGAGCACCTGCCTGGGGGCTGGGTTTGCCCGCCAGCCCCTGCAGTGCTGCAGGGACCTCTCAGAAGGGGGGGTGGTGTCACCAGGAGGGGTCTTGTCTGCTCTGAACAAGCAGCAAACCATCCTGGGGTTTCACCTGTGTTGGCAAACGAACGAAACCCAAACCCCCTGATTTAGACTTAAAACTGCTGAGACCGCCAGTGACGGAGCTGCAGGCTGGAGGCAGAGACGGGGCTGCGTCATGGCCCTGGGGGGTGTCAGAAAGGGCTTCCCTGGAAAACCAAGGGGCTTCCCTGGAAAACCAAGGGCCTTCCCTGCACTTGCTTGGTGGATGCTGGGGCTGGTGGCGATGCCGCGGGAGGAGGCACCTGCCAACTCCTGCAGCCATCCCTGAGGTCACCCCGAGTGGCATCAGGCGCCTCCTCCAAGCGAGGCCAGCGGCACCGAGCCCTCAGCCTTAAGCAGCACAGCTTGGAAAACCAAACCTGGCACGCAGGAGGAGTTCAGAACGTCTGCCAGCCGGCCCAGGGGTGCCAGAGATCGAAGGTGAAGGGAAGGAATCTCCTTTCTTCAACACGCTCCGCTTCCAGTGCTCCAACACCTGCGGGGTCTCCCGTCACTTTCAAAACTCATGTTTTGAAAAAACTTTTGGTTTGCTTTCTCGGCTGGCTCTGTGCCTTCCCATGGCAGCTGGGTCACGCTTCAAAGATTTTCCTTAACTTTGCTGATATTGGGAGCATTTCTGATTTTTATTTTTTTGTTTGTTGGTTTGTTTGTTTGTTTGTTTTTTTTTCTTTTTTAAATGAACAGCAGGTTCCTTAATAAACCAGGAACTGGAGCTTTAAGGTCATTCCTGCAGCTTCATGAATCATTTTGACATCACACAAGGGTTTTTTTTTGTAGCTTGTTTGAAGCGTGCCCTCTCAACAACACTCCCCTGCAGTCCCATCCGTGTAGCTCTGTGGTGGGGGGGGCAGCCAGCGCCGGGGCAGAGCAGCACCCAGCACCACTGCAGGAACAACAAACTTTGGCCAGAAATCGGCGTTGTAAGAGCATCACAGGGGAGGTGTTGGAACGCATTAAACCCTTTCCGTCCTAATTCTGGGGTCAATCGTATCCGATCTGCCGTGCAGTGTCGCTTTGGGGTTGCGGGAGGTTTTTCTTTAGGTGGAAGCCTGGCTGGGGTCACGTTCTTGGAGCCTCCGTCGTTGCTGGGGCCGAGATCTGGCCACAGACCTGCGCCTTCTCCTTTTGTCTCCCTAACCTGCCGGTCTGGAGCTTGCATGGGGGTCAGATGGAAATGCCCCGTAGCACCTGCGAGATCCAGGAGGTGGGAGTGGTTGGCTGGGGGTGGGCAGGATGGCTGTGGTCCTATATTTAGGCATCTGGATGGGCATCTGTATCGGACTGGTTTAGACTATCCAGCTTTATCCCCGTGGAGAAACTTTATCTATGGAGAAAGGGAAATTCCTTTCAGCCACCAAAGTTTTTCACAGCATCGCAATCTGACTTTTTTTTTTTTTTTTTTTAAAGAAACTGCATTTCCAAGTGTTGCTTTGTTTGGCTTGAATGGAAATTATCTTCAAGCCTAAGTGGAGGCATCCTGCCTCTCTTGGCAAACCTGTCACGTGGCTGCTTCCCAAAGCTGTGCTGGCTTTCTAAAATTAGTGCTCCCTGCCGGATACTGAGTGATTAGGTCTGTTAATGGGTGGTGGTGACTAAGGAGGTGTCATACTTAAATCCCATAAAGAAATTCCTGGCCGTAATGGGCCCAATCCGGAGGTGCGATTGGGAGCTGTAGTGTCTGTGGCCCGTGTTACGTGTTTCAGACCTCCTACCACGCGCCTCCTTCGCCCAAGATGCTCGAGCCTTCCCGCCCCGGCAGGCTGCGGGCCGGGGGAGCAGGAGGCAGCTGCCCAAATGTGAAACTCCTGGACCAAACAGGCAGAAGGGACTCCTGGCTGGTGCCAGATGCTCAGGTGAACCTGCCACTGGAGCATCCTCGAATTGGCACCTCCAGCAAAGACTTGGCGAATGTCCCCCGTTAAAAGGCTGTTCCAGTTGCTCAAAAGGTCATGCATTAAATTACCATGTAACTGCGCAGCTTATCTCTAATTAAAAAAAAAAAAAGGCAAGCCTCCCTGCTTTCCCCCAGGCTTACTTGAGACAACTGACTTGGAACAGGGGAATGATAGACAGCTCGTGCCAGATGAATGTTAAATGATAAATGATTTCCCTGTTTCCCCTGGAGATTGATGTTTTCCCCCCTCAGGCACCAGCTCCCAGCTCCTCTCATTCATTCTTGGGCATTCCCATGTGTGAGCAGAGCTGAGCAGAAATCAGAGCAAACATGGGATATTCCTTTGCTTTCCTGCAAGCCCCAGATATTAAAAACCAATGACCCAAATGCTAAAGAAAAAAAAAAAAAAAAAAAAAGAAAAAGAAAAGAATAAAAAAAGGGTATTTAAAATACCAGCTCGCCAGCTTGGAGCTGGGTGGCAGGGCTGGTGCAGGGACGGGCGCTCAGTCTGTCTCCTGTGGAGTGAACTCTCTTGCCTTGGTTTTAGGATGTTTTTTTTTTTTTCAGGTCAGTGACCGCTCTGGAATTTTTAGGTAGTGTAAAAAGTAAATTTAATGCTGTTTGTACAACAGTTAAAAATTAAAAGGATCAGAAGGGCCATTAAAGCGGAAGGAGGTTGTTTGCTGCAGTCGGGAGGGTATGGAGATGTCAGGGCTTTGAGGGAAAGGGCTCAGGCAGCCGTATCCATGAATATGCAATAACTGTTGGGTCTGGTAGATGGAGCTGGCTGTGCCGAATGCTGCTGCCCAGCAGCCGTGGGCGAGCGGGACCCTGTGCCTGAAGATGTTAAACCTGAGCTCTGCAGAGTCGTCTGGGCAATTTCTACCTTGAACTAGTTAATGTCTTATGGGACGGGTCAGCATCCAAAGAAAACACGCTACGAGAATGCCTTACTGCGCCTGGGCAGCGTGTGTGCTGGGGACGGGAGGTCACAGCCTTTGCTGCGGCCGAGGATGTGTCCGTGCCCTCTCCAGCGGTGGCTTTTTGGCAATCTGATAGTAGATCCATGCCTCAGTCAGTGTAACTTGGCACTTGAAGCGTTCGTATTTAGTGACCTTAAATAGTTTTGACTTCTGTCTGATGCAAACATGTTTTTTCCCTCCTGATGTTGGGAGACGAAGCATCCTTTCCTCGTGAAGCGGCCAAGGTTTTGCTGCAGGCGCTGCGCAGGCAACGTCTCCAAGGAATGTAGCTGGGGACTGGTGTCCTTCGTGGTTTGGTGGGACTCGAGCATATTCTTTACTTGTATACTAGCATGCCAGTAGATCAGGGGAAGGGCAGCAGGACGCAAGGCAGGGACACTGCCTGTGCCGCAGCAAGAAACACGGGTTTCCCTGGAGAGAGGGTGTGGGAGCAATTTTTGCTCTGGAAGAGGTATTCTGGTACCTCTCCCCGCCTGCAGGAGTGTGCCTGGCTGGCAGCTCTGGCTGTGCCGGTGCCCATGAGCATCGATCTGCCCTCCGGCAGGAGCGCGGTCCCTTCCCAAGGTTCCCCTGCCCCTCCTTGACAGCAGGCAGCGGGTCTCGGTGCCTCACTTTCTCGTTTCTCCCCCGCGCAGACTGCAGATACACGTGCCACCAGGAGTGCCGCAGCCTCATCCAGCTCGACTGCCGCCGGCCGAGCCAGTGCCAGAGCCAGCTCTCGCCCGAGAGCACCCTCCTGCCACCCTGCAGCCAGGTACGCCGGGGAGGGGGCTCCGCGGGGGGTTCACAGCCTCGTGGTGACCGCTGGCGTCTCCTTCAGAGACCTGATTTCTTGCTCCCGAAGGGTTTAGCAGCAGGGAGGTCTCTGTCAGAGGTGTCAGCCCATCGGTCCCGCAGACCCACGTTGGGCTCACAGCGAGTTGCCCGTTGTACGTGTACGTCTTGCCCCTGTGCCCTGCCCGGGCGGGTGCCATCTGGCGTGATGGAGGTCGTGCGCGTGGGCGTCCCCCTCGCCGTAAAAACACGTGTGTGGAGCTTTGTCGTGTTTAAAGTGCTGCTGTCGGCCAGGCCTGGAGAGGAGCGGTGTGGCCGTGTCCAGGTGCCTGCGAGGGAGGGTCGATACCGGCGTTCAGTTGCATCCCAGCAGCAAAGGTGCATTTCTCCTGCGTGTCTGCAGAGCACGAGCATGGATTCCGCGAGAAGCTCCACCTTAATAGCCTTGTTTTAAGAGTTGCAGTCATCCTGAGGGATCGAGACTCTTCAATCTGTATTAGGGATGTGCGGTAATCCCTAGGGCTACTCCGGAAGGTTTAGCTGTTTGCTTAATCCCCAGCTTAATCCCCCCCCGAGGGTCCCTTGGTGTGATGCCGGCAGCGGCTTGCGAGCCGGCGTGGGTGTCTGCGTGCGACAGGGTGCGGTGAGACTGTGCGATGCGAGGCGGGTTGAGATGTAAGATACTCAGTGCTGGAAGCTTAGAAACCTGCCTGAAGTGGACTTGACTTGCACAGAGCCTTGTCAGCCGCCACATGCTTTTTCCAGACGGTGTTCTCTCCTTCATTAGGACCGTGCACGTGTATCCCTCCTTGCGGAGGACCTTGAGGCACTCGGGCAAAACTGGAAATGGACGTTTCCAAAGGAGAGCTGGGGTTTCTGTTGGGCGTGCGAGGAGCCAGCGGTGGGGTTTCGTTGTTGTCTGTGCTTTGCTGTGCAAGGTCTGCCGAGCTCGGCCTCGCCAGCACGTGGCTGGGCGACTGCTGCTCAGGTGAGCATGGTCAGGAGGGAACCTGAAGTGAGATGGGATTTGTCATCTAAGTTGTGCATTACAAAGGGACTCTGAATGGATTCTCCACTGAGCCTTGAGGTATTTGCGTAAGGGCGTGAAGCCAGGTTTGTGTGGGTTTACATCTCCCTTGGATGATGTTGGGCTTCCCTCAGCAGCATGAGAAATGCTTGAGGTTTAGGAAAATTAGAGAGTCTTGTTTCTTCTTCGGGGTGATAACACCAGCCGGGGGTTATTGATGGTCCTAATAATAAACACGGAGCCTGCGCTTCGTGGCAATTCATCACTCTGACGCGTCTCTGGTGTGATCCCGGGAAGAGGGGGGGTGTTTTGTGCCGAGGGAGCAAGTCTCTCCAATTACAGCGGCAAACAGAAATCCATAAACCCGTCCCGAGGTCCTGGTCGGGGATCGCACCTCTGAACCCTCTGCACAGCAGAGCGCTGTTACCTGTGCTGGGAAAGGCTGCAAGGCTGGAGGTGGGGGGTGTGGGGGCTGTTTTGAGGGTGAATGAGGGTAAATCACTGCAATAAAGCTCCATTCTTGGAGTTTGTGGATAATGGATAATCAGGGAAAAATCATCATCAAGTTTACTTGATCTGAGCCCGTAAAGCTGAGTACACAGCCACGTTCCTGGTGCCTTTCTGTTGGCCAAGCAGGTTGTGCTGCTCAAAAGAAGGATGAAGGGAAAACAGTATTCCAGAAAGAGACTAATAGGGTGCCTGAATACACTGCGGGAGGTGGGGAAAGGGGATTGCACGTTGAAAACTCCAGAAACTTAAATTAAGAGCTGGTGTAGTCGGAGGTCGTTAAATAGTATTATCCATTGTAAGGAAACTAGAAGCATCAGGGAAATAGCTACTTTAATATCACAGAGTTAAGTACTGTTACCATGTAATACCAGGCATTAATAATTTGGGCTTTGATCCGGCAAAGTACTTAAGAGTGCATTACATTTGGGTCCCAGATTAGCCTCCCTGGGTGAAATCGAGACTCCGGTGAAGCTGACAAAAGCCTCGGCTGGTCTCAGCAGCACCAGGAGTTTGGCCCCTGGTTTTGGCAGAGCTGGTGGCGCGCTTTCCACCTGCGAGCTGGTGCGGGTCACTGGTGGGTGGGTTCTCTGGGGGCTGTTGTGCAGGTAACCATTAACTGGGGCTGCTGCTGAACCAACGGGTCAAAATTACTTGGTTTTTTTCGCTCGGTGGTTCTTTTACGGAGCTGATCTCCCAAGCAGGTGGGCCACACTGGAAAAGCGAGGGCTGCTTGGAGAAGGCTGCGGAGCAATGCAGTGGGAGTGCATCCAGCTTCGCCAGGGTCGTTGCAAAGCTGGCTGCACCCTGTTCCCCCTGCGAAACGCTCCAGGCTGAGGCTGGGGTGAAGACTCGACGCCTGTGCCGTTCATCGGCCCAACGCTCACTTTCTGCTCGTGTTGCACACGCTCTGTTTAAGCCTCTTTCTCTTCTAAATATAGCCTCGTGAAGCTGGGGGGGTTCGTGCCACTGCAGGAGCACGCGTGCTGCTGAGAGGATAGCTTGTTTACTTGCACTGTTACCAGTCGCTCTGTGAATATGCCACTTGGATTCTTGCCTTCCTCTTGGAGATGCAGATGTTGCGTCCTCCCGCTATGGCATCCCGGGTTGTGTTCACGGGATCCTGCTGGCTGTGGGGTACAGAGCTGTCGAAGCCTTGTAGTGATTTAAGTCCTTAACAGGTACGGATGGAAGGGTACGAAACACCATCTGCAACCTGTCAAGAGGGGAAAAGGCTTTTGCGCGTGGATGGTGGTTTGTGTGAGGATCTTGGAGCCCTTGTGGACCCATCAAAGGAGCCCCGTGACCTGAAGGAGCAAGTGATAGCTCCAGTTTACAGGAGTGGTTTGCTGGTGGTCCTACTGCCGATAGTCACGCTGGGGAGTAGAACCAAAGCTGCTGCCTGCCAGCTCGCCGTGCTCGCTGGCCTGGCGTAAAAATAGCACTTAGCGATGGGGAGAGTTGTGCCTCGAAAAGGACACGAAGGAATTAAGAGTTCTCCTGCCGTTTTGTAGCTCTCCATCACATCTAGGTTCTCTCTAGTCCTTCCTTTCCAGATCCAGGCTGACCCCAGGCACGGAAACCTTCCTGTACCTCTAGTCTGCCCTGCCCCTCATGGTACCTCTTGGAGTTCTTTATTCTTTCTTGGATGGGCTGGCGAGGTCTCGTGTGAAGATTCTGAAGCGTGTGCATAGGATGTGTTCATTCAGGGACACGATACACTCGGGCCTTGTTCCCTCTTCCTTTTCTGAGCTATGGTGGAGCATTGTCAGCATGAGCATTAACACCGCACTGCCTGGGCACAGTTGGTTTTCACACGGAGTGTCAGGCTTGTCTTTAGCCCCCTCAACCTGCCCCTGAATACACGCCGGTTTCCAGGTGGGTGGGGAGAGCCTGTGCCGGGCTGTGCCGCGTCCCCGATGGATGCACAGCCCCTCATGGCAGCCCCTGCGGAGGGAGGGTTGTAGCCGGGAGCGGAGCCCTTCCCCTGCCTGGCTCCAGAAATACCTGTGATCTTCACCAAGGAGGGAGGTCACGGCTGCTTTACAAGCTGCTGGGTCAAACGCAGGGTATTAGTGGGATGGTGACAGCTCTGGAGGGGCCAGGGGAGAGGGGCACAGAGGAGGCAGCTCTGTGGATGGGTCTGTGCCAGGCTGGGTTTCCACAGGGCTGCGGGGGGCGAGGAGAGCAGCGATGATGCTGTCACTCTGAGGCTCTTTCTGAGGCCAGCACAGCATTTTAATCGGTCTGGAGCGAGTGCTTCTTGCAAACGGGACCCCGAGGCTCCGTGGCGTTTTCCTGGATCGCAATCGAAGCTGCCTCAGCCGGGTGCCGGTGCTGCTGAAATCGCTCCCACCGCTCTAAAATTAGCTGCGGAGCGGAGGAGCACCCACTGCCTCCCGGAGCGTGATGACCGGGGGCTCCTGGCACCTCTGGGGAGAGTCCGAGGCCACGTCCTTGCCAGCCTCCCCGCTTCCATGCCACCTTTCGGCAGCGCGGCCAGGCTTGGTCCAGCCTGGGCTTGCATCCCCAAGACGAGCAGATGCGCCGCAGCTCTCGGGGATGCGCTGGCAGGGAAGGAGCCAGAAGCCAGCCTGCCACGGCGCTGCAGTTTGGGTAGCAGAGGAGGTGCCAGGGTGAGGGGTACCCAGGGCCAAGCCCAGCACCTCGGCCCTGGCGTGCAAGCGGGGTGAGAAATTTCGCAAGAGGAAGTGTGAGGGCTGCGCGGTGCGAGGCGAGCGCAGGAAGGGGAGGCGATGCTGCGCGGGCGCCCGGGGGACCAGGCGGCGGGCGGCGAGCGAAGCTGGGCGCCAAGAGCGGGAGCAAACTCGCAGCTCTGCCCCTTCCATGCTGCCCCAGCGCCGCTGCGCAGGGAGGCGGGTGGAGGAGGAGAGGGAAGGGTTACCCGGCACGGCTGCCTGTTAAAGAGAAATAGCTCCGCTGGCTCGGGAGGATGAGCAGAAGGAGCTATTGCAGATAAGCGCCGGCGAGCTGAGGATGTGAGAGCGGGCTCGCTGCTGGTGCAGGAGCCAGAGCGGGGACCACCGATGGTCACCAGCCCCCCGAGCCCCCCGGCGAGCCCCGTGCGCGCTCGGCCTCTCGCCTCTGCTGGGTTTCGATGACCATCGGCAGCAGCATGAGCAGCGGGTACTGTAGCTTGGATGAAGACCTCGAGGATTGCTTTTTCACGGCAAAAACCTCTTTCTTCCGGAGCACACCGAACAGGGTCCCTGCCAAGGTAACAGCTGAAAAAACTAGTGAGAAGGGCTGTGCTGGGCGGGAGGTGGGGGGGTTTGCCGGCGAGGTGAGGGGAGATGTCGGTGTTCCTGCACGTTTGGCTGCAGGTGCTGCCAAAATTAGCTTGCAGGGCAGAGCTGCTGGTGGGGAGGAGGGCTCGCTCTGCCTCTTGCAGGCTCCCTGCTCCTGTGCAGGGGGCCTGCACTGCTGCAGATTTTTCTCAGCCGTGTCTCAACCTTTTGCATGCCGGGTTGGCCCCTTCCCCAGGGAGAAGTCAGCTCCAAATGTGCGTTTTGAGCTTGGGGGGGGGGGGGGGGGGGGGGGGGGCAGGCAGCAACCCTGCCAGCTGCCATCCATGGGTCAGGCTCCCAGCCAGCGACCTGTGGTTTGGCCTCGTGAAAATTGCACCTGTGAAGTGGATAGGGAGATGGGAAAGTTACAGGACTAAATTAATCTGTGAACTTATTAACACAGCGGTGAATCTGATCCTTTTCTGGGTGCTTGGGTGCATGTGTACCTGCCTTGGAGAAGAAGAAAGCGCTTGGCTGGGCAGCGTTTCACCCCGGGATGAGATTCCTGTATCAGTAACATTGACAAGGCTGCTTTAGGTTTGTGTTTTTTTTAAAAAAAAAAAATCAACATCCCCATCATAAACTTTGGGGCCCCAACCAGAACTGAGCATAAAAGGAGAAGGCGCTGCTGCGGAAGTGGGGGTTTCGCTCAGGAACAAGAGCCCGGCGGTGCTGCGAGATGAGATCTGACCCGGGGAGCAGCTTTTTCACTTAGAAATTCCCCTGTAAACCCTCAGCACCGCCGCGCTCCTGTTCGGGCTCTGCTGAGCTGCAGTGCTCAGGGGGTGCTTTGGGGTTCAGCTTTCTGCAGCGTGGGGTCCAGAGGGCTCTGGCGGCGACCTGGCTGTTCTCCTCGGGCGGGGGGCGACGACACGGGTGTTGCTCTGGGGGAGAGTTTCAATCAACTGGCAATTTTATTTTAATATCCTTGAAGAAATGCTCCCTTGGGTTTAACACGGGCTATTCCCTGTTAGCCAGCAGCTCCCTCTCGCTATGATTAACCGACACGTACTGCTGGTTTTTAAATGTCATTTGATGATTCATTTGTGTAGGAGATGTAAAAGATCAGGGTGTTGGTGCGATAGGCGCTGCACCCCGCGCCGGTTTGATGCTGTTCTTTTCGAGCCAGGGCACTGCAGATCCTCGGCTACCTTTCGAAATCAGCCTGGTCGTGTTCGTGCTCGGGAGCTCGCCCTCACAGAGGGGTCGGGGGCTGCTCCAGCCCCTTTTCACCCGGCTCCTCGCCTGGATGTGGCTGGTGTGGGCGACAGACCTCGCGGCTGCTGGAGAAGATGGAGCCTTTCGGGGGTTTGGTGTTATGGGGAGGAAATGGTTCCTGTGCACGAAAAAAAACCACACACACGCGAAATTTGCTGCTTAAGCAAATGATGTTGCATAATGGGTCTGTGTGCGGAGGTGGATCCTCGCATTTCTCCATCTGGAGGTGGAAACCATCCCCAGGCCTTGGTGGAAGGAGGTTTTGGGGGGTTCATGGCATGCTGGGGGGTTGGTGGTGGTGCAGGTCCTGCAGGAGCATGAGGCTGGACCTCGGCTCTGGATGGAGCTGGCACCAGAGCACGGTGGGGAGGAGGAAGAGGAGGAGGAGGTGGTGGTGGTCAGGTGAGGCTGGGCTGGACAGCGGATGGAGGGAGGCAAGGAGTGCGTGTGCCTGCGGAGCAAAGCAGAGGGACAAGGGACAGGCACAGCCCCAAGGTGGACATCTCCCTTGGGTTTTGCTTCGCTCCCTGTCCTCCCTTTTTTTCACTTGGCACCTTCTCTCGAGCGATGTTACTGAACGTGGAACATTTCCACCGCTGCAAGGGCTGCATGTGGCAGCAGCAGTGCTTTTCACCACCAAGTATGGTACCTGCTCCTGGCCACGGGCAGCAAACATCAGCTTGGACCCAAAAGTGAGTTAACGTACCGGGTGTGTTTGGGAAAGGCAGCACTTGTCCATCCTTTGATGCCCAGGAATGATTCCCGAGCCCAGGATGCGCAGTGTGGTCAGTGCTGCAGCCCCCAGCCCCTGGGCATCCCCTGCCCTGGGCAGAAATAAGCTAAATATGGATAACTTAGGGATGCATGTCTTGAAAGACCTCAGAAACCATCTCTGTAGAGGAAATGTGTTGGGGGGGGGGGTAGGAGGGGACACACAGGCCTCCCGCCATTTGAAAAAAATAGAGCGGAATTTGATCACTATGATTAAGGAAATGATTTTTCTGATTGAAATAATTGTATTAGTCTGAAGAGCCTCTTTCTAGGAATTTTGTCATTCCTTTTTATTTTCAGACCCATCAGTGCAATCACTCTTCATTAGCAAAGGACCGTTTTAGATCTCAAACGTGACCTCACCCCCGGCAATCTATTACTTGGCATTTTCGTGACTCTCCAGCTGAATGGCTTCAGTGGCTTCTGCCCTAAGCGTGATTGCTTAAAACTCTGCAAAATTGCTCTTTGAGTCCTCCCTCAGTGGCTGCTGGGAGAGATGGCTTAGAGGAGAAAGGGGCAAGTTCCTGTGCAAGAATAGAAAACAGAAGGAGGACAGAAGGTCGTGTCACCTGGGGTGGGATCCAGGGATGGAGGTGATGCGACCAGCGCCTGGGTTAAGGATCCCTGACCCACATGAGCTGGGGCAACCCAGCAGGCAAAAGCCTTCTCTGCTGAAGAAGAGGGAAGCTGTGACATGGTGGAGGTGTCTGTGGTGGGGTGCACGGGTGGTGGTGCTGTGCTACCAGGTGCTGGTGGCTCTGGGGCTCAGAGCAGAGACCGCTGTGGTGGGACGTGCTGTGCGGGAGGGGGCTCTGGAGGGGGCGGCTGGCGGCGAGTTACGTGAGCTTGGGCAAGGGGAGTCGGAGGACACCACAGCGGTGGTTTTGGCCCCATGTCTGTTTTCTCCCTCTCTTCGAGCCCTCCACAGTGGCAGCACGTGGTGGTGCCTGCAATGGGGGGCTACGTCCCTGGAGGTGCATCCCTCTGCTGGCCCTGCGAGGCTGCGGTCGGTTCCCAAATGTCTGCTCCTGGGGATCAGCAGGTTCCTCTGATCCAGGCTGGGGTCTCGCCAGGCTGGTCTCTGTGCACACAGACGGTGCTGTGGTTGTGCACCCGTGGGGTCCTGCCTGGCCCAGACCCCCCTGAGATGGAGCTCCCTGGGAGGACTTGCTCAGCTCTCGCTGCTGAGCAGGGATGTGGCAGGAAAAGCGGTTTCTAAGTGAAATCTCCATGGCAATCAAAACACTGAGCCCATCTTCACTTGCCTCTAACCTCTCTGAAATGCAGCAACGATTCTCCCCTTCTCTAGAGATGCACTGCTCTCCTATCTTTTGCCTTTTCCTCTGAACCCCAAAGTAAACCACAGCATTTAATTTAAATTTCTCAAAGGGAGTGAAATACTTTGGGTGGGGTTTGGTTTGGGGTTTGTTTTTTTTCCCCAAATCTGTTGTATGATTTCTCCCTGCTGCCTGTCCCTGCCTGAGCGGTCAATCCTTTCCCCATATAGTGCTGTGAATCGTGGGAGGGTGCGGCAAAGGGGGAGGCACTGGGTGTTTGGCAGTGATGGAGAGCTGTGCAAGAGCAGAGCTGTCCCAGCTCTCCGGTGACGGTGACCGGGCTGTGCGGTGCTGCCCCAGCCCCGCTGCCCCCCAGCTCCCTGCAGCAGCTGGATTTACAGTTCTGAGCTGCAGGTTCTCAGGTTTCTGGCTCAAATTTGAAGTGTTGACGTTTCTCTCCTGTCCTCTGTGCTGCGGCGTGAGAGTGGTCACAGGGTGTGAGCTGGTGATGCTCCTCTGAACTATGGCTCCCTGGCCAGCAGCACTCGGACACGCTTCTCTGGGCTTTGTTTTCTGATTTTTTTTTTTTTTTTTTTTAAGACAGATCTTTCTTTAATAAGCAGAAGAACTGAGGATTGATGCCCTGAGGCATAAAATCCCTTCAGAAGAGGTCTTGGAAATACTCTTGCAATCTGAACATAGGAGCCAAAGGGAGAGCTTGGGCTGCGTTTTTAGGAATGCAAATTGTCACAGCGTTGCTGAGGTAAATGCTGATGGACCTGTGCCCGAGCACACCAGGGAGGGCTTGGCCACTCCTGCCTCTAGATGAGACAGTAGTTGCCAAGAATGTGGTGGTGTTGGGCCAAATCCATCTCCACCGTTCTGCTGTTCAAACTCATTAACTAAATAGCTGGTGAGGAAAGCTGGCTGGGAGCGAGGGGACAGGGATAGTGTCTCTGAGGCTGGTTTGTGGCTGCTGGGAAGCGGCCCTTGCTCCAAGGAGTGTTCCCTGGAAGTGCACACTCAGCCTTTCTACCCACGGTGCCTTTCCGTGGCTGGTTTTAAGCAAGGCCACAGTTCATGAGCTGCCAGTCTGCCACCTCCCGAGCTGGGCATCCAAGCTGTAACCACGGGCTGGCTCCTTGGTGCCGGCTGGGGCTCTGGTGGGACGGGGAGCTGTGGGGAGAGGGCACCATCCCATCTGCATCGGGGAGCTCCCAGGTCCCACCTAGAGCTGTTATTGCCAGCAGAGAGGTCTGGGGTGGTGCAGAGCTGCTGCCTTTGCTTGCTTTAAAAAGGATTTTAAGTTGGGGGTTGACTTCTGCAAGGTGAGAGGCTGTAGGAAGGATGCTCTGCAGCCGGACGGGGAGCGTGCCTCTCCTGGCATCGTTGCAAACTGATAAATAGAAAAATCTGTCACGGAGGCTTCATTGTGGCCTTTCTTGGCTCAGAATCACTGTTTTTTTGAGAGTATGTCACTGTAATCATGATGGCCTATGGGTTTTTTACCTTGTAAAAGCCGGTCACAAGCTCACGGCTCATTAGGTGAGTGGTGGATTGCAAAGAGGAGGCCGCTGTGGCCAACTTACTGGGACCGCGGCCGCCCAAGCCCCGGGCGATGGGCATTGTGCGTCGCGGCCGCCCGCCCCTTCCCGGGGCGCTTGTTGTGGGCAGCCTTTGTCCTGCCGAGCATTAGCCCCAAGTGCCAGATGAGGCTCAAGTCCTTCCTTACAATTGAGGTTTCTTAGAATTGAGAAATAATGTAGGTCGTGGAAGGGGAGCCCGTTTGCCGCAGGCTGCGATGGGCAGGACACAGGCACGTTCACGGCTCTGTGCTGCTGCGGGTGCCCCGGGCTGTTGTAGGCTGCGAGTTATTTTATGGCAGTTTCACAGGGGGTGGTAAACCCCTCACCCGCTGAATTTAAGCGACGCCAGCGAGCTGACAGCGGTGGTTAACCTCTGGCACCCGTGGCCACGCAATGTTGTGCGTCAGGTTTTCAGCAGGGCAGGAGCAGAAGCCTCCCGGCAGCTCCAGTCTCGCCATCGCTTTCCTTCCAGTTGCACGCGAGGCCGGCACGATGGAGGCGATGGGAACGTGCTGGTGTTGCGGGCTGGCGCGCAGACGTCGTGGTGTGCTGCCGCACGGCCAGGCCATCCCCGGGGAGGGCTGCCATCGCGCTTCCCCCGGTTCCAGCCGGGAGAGCCGCAGGTCCAGCAGTGACTGCCAGGGTTTAGGCACAGGCAGAGTTACCGAGCTGTTGTTTTGTTAACAGCTTGTTTCATCCTGTCCCGGTACAACAGGAAATGTAGCAACGGTTTATGGTTAATAGCTTCTGTTTTTCTTCCTTCAGTCGGAATTGCATATTCTGCACCAGAAACTTTGCAAAACCAGAGGTCCGGGTAGATTTGTGACGAGCAAGAAGTAACTGATCTAATCGTACGTGGCGGAGGGAGCAGCACTTCTCTTCCCAGGGCTCCCCCCCGCCATGGTGCTGGTGCTGCTGGGCTGGTTCGGGTCCTGCTTGCAGGCGGGTTTTGGTCTGTACGACAGCAAAGCTGAGTCTCCAGCCATGGGGTGCGCAGGGGGTTGCGGGGGACGGTGTGGTCACTGCTGGGGCTTGCGGCATAGCTCTGCCTGAGCATCGCTGCCAGGAGTGGCATGAAGAGGTGAAGGGCTGAGCCCTTGGAGCTCCAAGTGCCCTTTATGGTCCCACGGGGCTCCCCGGCCCTAAAACAGCTGCTAGAGCTGGGACGGCACCGCGCTGGCTCCCGCGGGACGGGTGCCTTAGCTCTGCACCAGTGGCCTCGCCGCTCGGCCACGGACAGGGCACGTCCCTGGGGTCTTATCTGGGCACTGTCGTGTGTGCTGTGCTCGTCAGCCCCACGGTGGGATTGTTGCGTAGAAAGAGATTATTAAAACTTTCAGTCTCTCGAGTCCGAGGGTGTGTGAGGAAGGTGAGCTGGCGGAGGCTGGTGTGGTAGGATTGCTCCGTGCTGTCCCTGGGGTAGGAAGCGCGGAGCCTGTTTGCAATGCTGGCCGTGTTTTGTCGCAGTATGGGTCCAGCTGACTCTCGTAACACGTTGCAGTTTCCCTTTTAAAGCCTAGCTACGTTTCGAGCCCACTTAGACCTTAGCACTGTGGAAGTGGTAACTTCTGCTTTGGTTTTTGCACCACAGCTGACATCTAAGGGACAAGGGGCTTTGGGAGTCCCACGCTGCTCTATGCCATACACACGACCTGCTGCTTCGGAGACACGTCTTTAAATCCACGGCCAGGTCGCAGCTGCTGGCAGAGCCGCGAGCCCCGTGCAAGGTCGCTGGTTTTGTTTTCCAGCGCGGGTTGGTTGCTCTCTGCACACCTTAAATTGTGTGCGTAGAATCAGAGAATGGTTTGGGTTGGGAGGGACCTCCGAGATCATCCAGTTCCAACCCCCCTGCCATGGCAGGGACACCTCCCACTAGACCAGGTTGTTCAAGGCTCCATCCAGCCTGGCCTTGAGCACTGCCAGGGATGTTGCAGTGGAAACAGTTAAACCATCTGTCACTGACACTGGGAGCTTAATAAAAGCAAATTAATTCCACACTGTGTAGAAGATCACCTATAAAATGACCCTAAGAGAACACAATGTGGCTGTTAAAACCTGTTATTTGTCAAATTGTCATCATGCAGGATTTCTTTTTCAATTACAGTTGCACAGGGAAGGGGAGAGAACAACCTGTTACCCATAGCTGTGCCCGCGTGATCGTGTAAATTGTCCGAGTTGTGACGGCCAAGGGCTGGAATCCCATTTCCCTGGGGCAGCCCCGATGTCTGGGTTTCACTGTTCCAGCCGCAGCCGAAGGCTCGGCACGGCGGAGGTGCTGCGCTGCTCTCGGGGGTTGGCCGCGCTGGCTGAGCTCCTGTGGGCAGTGGGATCCTGGGGTCTGTGGATGCTTTGGCTTACGTTTGGGTTGGTCAAAACACATAGGTGTGCTAAATTAAATAAATTACGGGCAGCGTTTCTTTCCTAATACATTTTCCCAGACTAGGGTCTGAGCACGGAGAAGCCGCGGGATGGGCAGAGGAAGGCAGCGGTTTGGGAAAACCTTCACACAGGTGGGAACTGAGCCGCCTCCTGCCTTCCCCAGCGCTGCCGGGGCAGGAGCAGCCGCCGAGAGGGGCAAACCTGCCCTCCTGCCACAGCAGCGTATCCCAGCCACCGGCTGATCCCAGCTCCTGGGAGCACAGTCCGATCAAAGCAGGGCAGCTCTGGGGGCCTCAGCAGGGTCCCGCTGCCGTGGGAGCGCTGGGGAAGCCGCCCGGCAGAGCTCTGCGGCGCAGCTGACCCTGGGCCCGCCTGGAGGGGTACGACCGTGGGTCGGGGTGCGCTGGGGAAGCCGGGGAGCCGAACAAGCCGAGGGACCCGCAGGTACGTCCGATCTGCTGCCAGGAGCGTGTGGGGAGGGCAGGACGCCGGGGGGCTGTTTGTTGATGGAGTTGTGCAGGGACACGGCGCGAGCCTCGCGGTGCCACCAGCACCGTGTTCCCGAGCCAGGCTTCCCGCTCCTCTGGCCGAGAGCGACTGAGGTTCCCCCGAGCACGAAGCAATTAGCCGAAACCCCAGGGGCCGGCACCGCTCCAGGCTCCTGCAGCCCTGGGTGCACCGGGCGTCCTTTGTGGAAACCGGGTGGCATCAGCGCCCGAGCTGCTCCGAGAGCTCTTAATCGCTGGCACACGCGGTTTTCCTCAGCTGGAAACGTCGAGTCCTTCCCGTCTTAGGCCTCGCTGGAGAGGAGCAAATTGCAGTGACAGGGACGGCCTGAGCCGCTCTGGTTGCTTGTCTGGAGGGATGCTGGTCTGCACTGGGTTGTGTTTGTGCCACGGCTGAAGCGTAGCGTCCGTGCACAGCATCCCTCGCCGCTGCAGCTGGGCCGTGCAGCGACAAGACCCCTGGCCCGCAGGAGGGGACAGTCCCGGGGGTCTCCTGGGTCTTGCTTGCTGTGTGGTCGGGGTGGGGGCTGGCCCTGGGGGGTGCCAGCACGGCTGTGCCCATTCTCCAGCTCTGTGAAAGGGGTGGCATGAGGAAGCAGAGGGTTTCTGAAGTGCACATCTTCCTTTAACTTAAAGGGAAGTTATTTCTGTTGGCTTTTCAAATTTTTTTTCTTTTCCCTAGCGCTACTTTTGAAAACCTCTACCCTTGGCATTATTTTTAAAGACTCCCACGCCAGCCCAGCACCTGTGTGTGGCCATGTAAGACCTATCGCAGGCAATAGATTGCAGTGAAGCATGTGCCGAAGGACTTTGACAAATTGTGGAGTTGAAATTGCTGTTATGATAAGTGGATGTTTATGTGCAAGTCTTAAATACCCCAGGAAAGCTTTGCTTTCATTTTCTTAAGGCACTGAACACAGAGACTGTAATACAATGTCAGTGTTCCTCCCTTGAGTTACTGCTCCAGATCGGCGTTTCAAGGGGTCTCGTACTGTTTGCCAGTCACAAGCAGGAATTGTGAACTCTCACTTGGGAATTGCTTGAATTAATTGGAGGCTCTCGAGTCCCGGGACTGTAGCCATCTCACCAGATTGCAACGAGGATCTCTGTTTGTCCTGTGCTTGATTCTCCTCCTAAAAGAAATATCATGGGTAGCCTGGGGCGATACTGGCTTATTTACAGCTTGCTGCATCCTTGTCTTGTGTGCTGTGGGGCTGCCTGGGAAGAGACACGCTTTGCTCCCAAAGTTGCTTTTTTTAGTTGCTTTTTCCCCCTTTTTTTTTCCTTCTTAGAGGTTACAGCTTTCGTTCTGAGCCTTGCCGGCCTTGATAGCACATCCCTTCACGCTTCCTGCTCTCCGCTAGTGCTAACTTCTGAGCAAGCCCACATAAAATATGGGAGCGCTGCTCGCGGTTTGAGGCAGCGCTGGCGAAATGTATTCACAGCCTGTCTCCGGGGAAGTTATGGGAAGGCAGTGGAGCGCTGTGCTGTGACATCCAGCCCGCTGAGCATGGTCCAAGACACACACAGGCGTGTTTGCAGCAGGTCCGGATTTTGGGATGCTGCAGGCTTTAGAGGAGACCTGCTCTCCTGGCGGGCTGGAAAGCCCCTCCGCTGAAGGGCTTTGGGTAACCCAGGCTAAAGCGGCGTCAAACCTTGAAGCACGAGATGAGCCTCACGCAGGGAGTTTCCAGTGGTCTCGTGGCAATAAAGTCATCGAGGCTTCTTGCATGTCACTGCCAGCCCCGTGTCCTGCTGCCAGCCAGGCAGCGGCCGGAGAAGAGCCCCGGCAATTGCCCGACGAAATGAACAGCGTGTGTTGCTGCAGGCTGCAGTTCTTGCTGCTGGTTTGCGTCTGGCCCCGTGGTTTGACGTGATCGGTGTCCCTGGGCTGGGGACGTGCTCAGGGCAGGAGCTCGGCCCTGTGTCCCCGCAGGCTGCCCGCAGAGACCCGCAGTGCAGTCGGCACCGTCCTGTCCTTGCAGCAGGTTCTTTCCCACAAGGAGACCCAAAGGCGGCTGCTGCTGCTCTTTACTGTGCAGCCAAGGAACTCACGGGTTAGTTTAGCTCCCGGCATTTAATTTTTTTTTCAATAGATTTTCTTATCTCATTTGTAAATTTGGATTTGCTTCAGGGTCGCACAGGTCCTCGCTTCCATCTCACAATTGCAGGAGCCATTAACTTTGCCACAGAGTGTTCTAGATGGATGCTGAAGGTGAGCGGGTGCTTTTGTCCCAGGTACCTGTTCTGGGCTGGGTGTCGCAGTCCCAGGGGATGGGGATGGGATGCAGGGGGGTGTCCCCAGAAGCACTTGCTGCCTGTCTGCATGGCTGCAGCCCGGTGGCTTTAGTTTTGTGCTCTGGGTTTCCCTCCCCTCCTTCCCCCCCCCCCCCCCCCTGCATGGCACAGGAAAAGCACCAGCACCCAGGGACGGCCCTGGGGGCCTCGAGGGGCTCTGCAGCTGCTGAGGCTGCACTTGAACTCTTAGGGTGGGAACACACAAAATCCCTGCCCGTATGTTCTGGCGTGTTCTTTCCTGCCTTCCAGCAGGTTTTCGGAAAAGACCTCGCTGGTTCGTGCGTCCCCGCAGCGCCTGAGCGTGCCGGCGCTCTGCCGTCGTGCTGGGCGCGATGGTGGAGGGTCTCATCCTGACATTTCGTTCCCAGGGTGTCTGTGCGCCGTCGCAGCCTGTGCCGCGGTACCGGGGCAGATGGGAGGTGGGAGCGTGGCTCCGGCTCTTCCTCAAGGCTGCAGCAGACCTGCTCTGCAGAAAGCGATCTGCAACTGCGTGTTGGTGGTGCCTCGCCAGAGCCTCCCTCCTGGCTCCCCCAGCGCTGCTCCTGCTCTCTCCCCATCTCGCGTGTTCCCGGAGGAGGGCGGTTGGCATCCCACGAGCCTTGCTGCGAGCCCAACGTGTTCTCTGCCTTCGAGGGTGGGTGGGCAGAGACCCCTCCCGGGGGCCAGGCGGGAGCAGTGGGGCAGGCAGGGCTCGGCGGCGGTCTGGATGCTTTCCTCCGGTGTACCCCAGAGACGCGTGCTCTGGCCCTCGTCTGCAGCAAGCGCTTTACTTGTCCCCTTCTAGATGGCTGCAGTGGGCACCGTGGTCCCGCTCCCCTCTAGCGCAGGTCTTGCAGCCACTCCAGCCCCACGGCAGCATCCTCCCAGCCTGGACTGTGCCCAGTGTCCCGAGTCAGCTCAGCCCATGCTACCGGGAGTGTTGGGCTTTGCTCCAGCACTTCATGCAAACCCATTCATTGCCTTTCTACTTAAGCGCTCTAAACCCTGGGTTGCATTGAGGAAGCTCCCACAAGCTGCCTCTCCACGATGGGGTCGTGTTTTCCCGTTATTCATTAGCGACACTTCCACATATGACCTGCAGGTAACGCCAAATCTGGCGCTTTGCCTCCCAAGAGGAAATTCCCCGAAACCTGAGCGAGAAGCAGCAGCCGTCATCCTCCCAGCGAGCCCATGCACGGGCAGACGCCGAACGGTTTCTGACACGGGCTGGGATGCCTTGGCTGGGTTTGCAGCGACTGATTTATTAGTCATGCAGCCGGCTTGCTGCTTGTGTGGTTTTACTGCTCTGAGCTATAATTCCCGAAGCTTTGGACAAGGGCAGCGAGGAGTAAGCCAGCAGAGATTTAACTTCAGGTTCTGCCTGGGTGAACCTGCTGGAAGCTGGTTGAGGAGCACCCCGGGTTTTTAAGGGGATGCCTGGCCTTGGGTAGGCAGAGCCATGAATGCTAGAAATAGGATGTGATTATTTTTTTCTTTTTTCAACCGCATTGCGAAAAGGAAAGAAATGCTCAGCAGGTGCAGGTGGCTTTTTTTTTTTTTTTTTTTTTTTTGAAAAGCGGGTTTTAGAGGCTGGATTCTTTGCCCTGGTTTGTACTAGGATGTCTTTACTGCTCTGTCCCCTGGTAACTGGTGGGTTTTGTGCTACCCTCCACTGCCTGTTACTGGGGCAGGGACGTGGCATCCTGCCCGTTTAGCCTGTTGGCCGTAGGGACCGTCTCCACCTGCGCCATCGCTGCTGGCGTGAGCTCCGGATCTGCGCAGCCTCCTTGTTCCTGCGCTTCCCAAGAAAAAGTAGAGCTGAACAGATGCACTGTGACCCAATACGGAAAACAGCTAAAGCCTGTCCCTTCTGATTTCAGAATGTAACACAAACAGTAGAAGAAGAAAAACCCGAACCTCCGACCGTCCAGGAGATCAAGCAGAAAATTGAAAAATACAACGCAAAAGTTACAAACTGCCTGCTGATGAAGCTGGTACGTATGGGGCTCGTATGGGGTACGTTGACCCGGTGCGCAGCAAGCCCGACGCTGGTTCCTCTGGGCTGTGAACGGAGCCAGCCTGCAGGAAGGGGCCTCCAAGGCAAGAGGGCTGGTGGCTGTCGAGCTGCTCCCATCTCCCTCACGGGTTTCCTTAGCGTTAGTCACCGACACTCGCGAGAGCCCTCCCCGGCCTCCGCCCCTCCTCGACTGGGAACGCTGGCACAGTAATCTCGGGCCAGCCTGTGCTGCGAAGGACTTGCCACAAATAGATGAGCCCACGTTGTTCTAGCGGGGATGAGTCACGGTAGAACTCGGGCTGCGACGCTGCAGTTCAGCAGCTGTCGCAAAGTGGATTTAGAAACACGAAGTGGATTTAGAAACACCGGGCCTTTCTAGAAAGGGATGCTTTCCTCCTCTCCCCTGCCAGGCTTGCTTAAGCAGAGGTCTAAGAACCACAGTGGATGCGTTATAATTTGAAGCTTTGATTGCAGACCTGCTTATCACCACCTGTAAGTGAAGCCTTGATGGTGTGTGGTGAGAAGAAAAGGAAAGAACCTCTTTTAGGAACGGGAATACCGCAAAGGTGTAAACTTCACAGGATCTTACGGAGAGGGGGGAAAAAGCTTCTTAAAGAGTGAAATAATTAAACTGTAGAACTCCCAAGAACAGCAGGTACATAACTCCCTGGTGCTTGCTAACATCTGAAAATAAACCTGAAATTTATTTAAAATAGTGGATCTTACAACAATTTCCTTTGTGAAGGCTGCACAGCAACTTCTGCTGGAAGGTCTCACCCATTGATTTTTATCACCCCTTGACTTATAGGAGTCATTCGGGACCCAAATGTTTACTCTTGAGTTACTTTGCTTGAAGCTTAGCAAAAATACAGTCCTGGGGCTCGACTGGGCTCAGCCACTGGTGGTGGCCCTTCGGGGGGGACCACAGGCACCTGCGGTGGATCCCTTGGCTTTGTTCTGCCTGGCACCCATGGAGGGAGTGCACAGAGCCAGGCTTTTCTCTTGATTTCTGCATTTTTGCAGAGCTGAGGGTAGGGTAAGGGACCTGTCCTGAGACAGGCTGATCTTGAATGGTGATTTATTACACGGAGATGTGAGAATCCCATAAGCGGGGAATAGAACGTGAGGAATAAGGTTGGGAGATCCTGCTGAATGTGAGGGTAGAGACCTTCCCAGAGGTTTCACATCCTCGCTTAAGCACCACTAGAAATTACATGTAATGGTTTCCATAACTGACTTGTATCAGTGTCGGTTGTAAATAAGACAAGATCGTGCAGACGTGAGGAAAGGATGAGTCATTACTGAGTGGAAAGAACAGGAGAAAATCAATATTGACTAACCCAAAATTACGGGTTACTCTTTACATGATTAATAAGAGACCCGCAAACTCCTAGCAGTACCGAGGGGCGGAAAGTCCTGCAGTCACCCCGCAGGCTGCAGCGCTGTAGACCAGAAAGCCCCTCGTAGGCAGGGAAAGGACTGGAAAGGCTCCCTGCAGCCTGACCCCCCTCTCCTTCACTTTAGAACGACGACGGGACGTACACGGGTTTCATTAAAGTGCATTTGAAACTGCGCCGCCCCGTGACGGTACCGGCAGGGATCCGGCCGCAGTCCATCTACGATGCCCTCAAGGAGGTGAACCTGGCCGACATGACGGACAAGAGAACCTCCTTCTACTTGCCGCTGGATGCCATCAAGCAGCTCCACATCAGCAGCACAACCACGGTGAGCGAGGTGATCCAGGGGCTCCTGAAGAAATTCATGGTGGTGGATAACCCTCAGAAGTTTGCACTTTTCAAGGAGATGCGGAAAGATGGGCAAGGTGAGTTCACGCCCTCGGGCCCGCCAGCTCTCCTGCGGCTGGTCAGTTTTGCTTACTGTATCGGGCGGTGGAAGTACACCCAAAGCGTTCTCCTGGGAGTCGGCGGTGTGTCAGGCAGGCAGTGCCTAAATGTCAGATGAATAAATGGCCTGGCCACTGCCAGAGGTGATGCTGCTTAAGTTAATGGGCGATCACTGGGTTTCAGAGGGGGCTGAAGCCACCCAAGACCTAACAGAGATCGCTACGGGTCTGTGTTAGAGACTCAGCTACTTCCACTACGATCCTGAGCAGCACGAACCGCTTTTGCGTGCTCCAGTTGACCTCCTGAGCTCTCCTCTGCTCTGGCAGCCAAGATCTCACTGTGGACGTCTGTTGTCCCCTTGCAGTGCTCTTCCAGAAGCTCCCTCTCACCGAGTACCCCCTGTACCTCCGGCTGCTGGCGGGCCCCGACACAGATGTGCTCAGCTTCGTGCTGAAGGAAAACGAAACAGGGGAAGTTGAGGTACGTTGGTGACTCTTCCTCTGGGTTTTCCCATCAACGTTAGCGGCGTTGCGGAGCACGTGGCAGCGCTGCAGAGCTGAGGCAGCAGGGGTGAAGCGGTGCCACGCGAGCAAGGCTGTTCCCCCCCAGTGGGGCTGGGTTTGCCCTCTAAAATGCTGAGCGTCATACCAGCTTTTCTCCAGACTTCAATTACCCGCTGACTGGATTGCTTGTACCTCACTTAAAAAAACGTTTTGGTCCTTTATTGCTCCTGAATTGTGCGGATTTTAAAAAAATTTAAATTTGAGCTGTGAAAATGCTGAGGCCAGTTTTGATGGCCAACACGTAATCTGTTTACAGAACCAAGCAACACCACCCCAGAGTTAATCCCCAATAATTAGATTAGCTAAACACGGTTATAAGTAATCTACTAATTTAAGTAGAAGCCAGGGACGCTCAGGTAATAAATTCACAGTCAGTTTTTTCTTGCAATCACGCTCCCCACCACGGCGAAGGCAAACGTTGGGAGCTGCTGCATCCGGCGGGATTCTGCCTCCCGCGCCGGGAGCGGCTCAGCGCCGCGGGTTGGTTCCGGCCGTGCCGTGCCGGAGGAGCAGGACCGCGGCTGGTAAGGACGCCGCAGGAACGCCGGCTGCCCGTGGCAGCGCCGAGCAGGCACGAGGCAGTATTTATTAGGTGGTCGCAGTCATCAGCCTGTTCCTTGGCCGACACCGTCGCAGGGGACAGCCGGAGCAGCCTGGCTGCTGGCACCCCAGGCCAAGAGCTCAAAGTTTTGAGAATTTTCAATAAAATAAAGAGAATTGGCTCTGGCTGCGTAGCGGTGCTGGCTGGGCCCTCGCTCGCCCTTCGTAACGAGAAGCGCAGGTGAATGCTACATGAATTACTCCCGTGTGTATTCCAGTTCCTGAGGGAGCTGTGACATCTCTTGCAGTGGGAGCTTTAATTCCCCGGAGTAAAGATGGTTTCTATCAAACCTACAGTCTCAGGGGCTCAGGGCTGGGCTAGTCCTTCATGCTGTAGCCCTTTATCCTGTCTCTCCCACAACATGATGCTGTGAGATTAAGCTACCTGGAGATCGGATACATGTTTAAATGTCTTTTATTGTTCCTTTTCACAGATTCAGGGAGGGGGGGGTTGGTGGGTAAAAACCCTGCAAAAGCAGTAAGGTGAACGGTGTTTGCTTACTTTCCCTCTGTTTCTGCAGTGGGACGCGTTCTCCATCCCAGAGCTACAGAACTTCTTGATGATATTGGACAAAGAAGAAAAGGACAAAATCCAGCAAGTGCAAAGGAAATACGAGAGATTTAAACAGAGACTGCAACAGACCTTGAAAGAAGCCAGAGGCAAGCCTGGATAACCCCTTCAGGAGGCACTGGGCATCAGACTAAGCTAGATAGTATTTTTAAAATTAAAAGACACTTCTCAGGACACCTTATAGTAGTCACTCTCCTTCTTCATCCTTCCATTAAGGACTGGCTCGCAGCACCCATAAAAATGAACATACTGCATTTTCTTCTTCTGAAACCTCTTCTCCCAGGACCAGAGCCAGTGAAAGGACAGGAGGCTGTTTTAAAACCCTGCCCATCACCAAACCAAACACAGCTGCTGGTTTGCTTTTCAGCTGTACCATCAGATGGAGAAGCTTCGTGGAAAACGCTCAGTGTTAAACCCAACAGGAACATCTACTGGCTAATGTTTTGAGCAGGGTAACACTTGCTGTTCCCACTCCTCCCAGCAACCTGCTCGTTCTTGTTTCGGAGGTGCTGCGGCTCATCGCCCACGTGGCCGAGCTCTCGTTTCCTAAGTAGAGCACAGGAAGCAGCAGATAAAGCGGAGGGTGTTGCAGCTGTAACCAACGCCAGATGGACTTGTTCAGGGCTAAGATAGCCAGGGAAATGTAAAGTTGTGACACCAAGGCAGCTGCAACACCCAAACAGTCTGCTAGTAAGTATTACTGAAACTTGGTAATATTAATTCCAGGAAAAGTCATCCATTTTGATTCTATTTAACTCCCAGTTTTGAAAACAGATGTGAATTAAAGCAGATACCCCTGATGCTTAGCTAAATGGGCCAGTGTTTTACCGGTTTTCTCCTCTGCAGGAATTGGGACCTGTGCTTTAAGGAACTGTTTGAAAAGTGTAAAGACGATGGTCAGGGCATAGGCCAGTGGTTCGATATTGAACGTTTAGCAATACAACAGACTAACCCAGGAAAACTCAAATCCCCGTTCACAAACCAAACTGGTTTTGAGCTATCAACAGGTCTGGCACCGAGGGAGAGGAGCTCCAACCAGGGCCAGGGTGTGGAGGTGGCACCAAGAGCACAGGCTGCCCCTGTGGGAAAGACTTAGCACCAGGAAGAGTAAGGGAACCGTTAGAGCCTCAGATGCTTTCCACCCACCACTCTCTCATACTGTTTCCTCCTGCTAACCCGCCTTCCCCTGCTTTCCCACCACTCCTGTCCGCAACACCCCACCCTCTCCCTCCCTGTCCCGCTCTGTACGTGCTGTGTGCTCCCTCCCTCCCTCCCTCCCTCCCTCCCCACTCGCAACCGGTGCTCTCTGCCTGCACGTCCAGGGAGGTTACCAGGTTTTGCTCTCTCTGCGGAGCTAGGAGAGGACAGCAAGTCCCTCTCTCCCTCTCTCAGGGTTACCGCCGTCTCTGCCGCAGGCGCTGCGCATCCTTCATCAAAAATCCTCGAGCTGGAGCGTCCTTCCTGCCGTGGCTCCAGCCAGAGGCCCCGGTCCTGCTGAGGCCACGCGATGGTCGCTGAAGGGCAGGGCAGGCGCCAGGGGTGCCAGTCTGAGAGAGGATGGTCCCCGTGTTTGCTCTCGGCGCTTCGTAGCGAGCACGCTGCCCGCAGCCAGGGTCAGTCTCCCCTCCGTTTACAATCCCAGAGCAAAGGGAACGTTCAGCCCAGCTGGGTCCGGGTGGGGCACGCGGAAGGGTTTCATACTGACTCGACCACCAAGTGTCCCTTGGAGCTCGCTGTCGACTGCTGCGATCCCGCCTGCGCGAAGCGGGAAGGGAGGCAGCAGGTTATTGGGTAATGGTTACCACAGAGACAATGTGGAAGAGTCTAAAATTTACCTCAGTGCCTTTTTTTTTTTTTTTTTCCTTAAGCGTGAAAGCTTTGCGTTTGGGCTAAGGAGGAAGTTGGAAGGGGCTTTTGTCAAGAGGCCTTGTCAGTCCTGTCCCCGTCCCCCCCCCCCATGATGACCTAAAGTACCGTCGTGATGAGGCTGTTTTTGTCCGTAGAGGGACGAGGAACTGTTTTGTTTCTTTCTTGAAGGTGACCGCTTGGGATTTTTTGTTTTTTTCCAGATTTATACTTGAGTATGTTTGTTTATAAACCATAAGAGAGGTAATTGTATCACTTAAAGCCCCTCGGTTTGTATAAATGCCACTTTCTGCAAGCTTAGTTCCAGCTCATGTTTTAGTCAGTAGCGTAAAAGGGTTTGCAAACAGGGCTATGGCCTCTGGCACGCGGTGCAGGAAGGGCCTCCCAGCTGTACTGTACTCTACACCCAGATGACCTTTAACAACGTGGCAGCAGCCCAGACTGAGCAGCAGTTTTCATGCTCTGGGGCTGTTTGTCCATTTACAAGAATACTTATTGCTTCACTGTGCACTTGTGAAGTAATTTAAATAACATTTATCTAGTGCTTTGAGTCTCGAAAGCACCGTATAAATACTTCTGTTTAGTCAAGAGGAAGAACACTGTAAAAACTGCCATTGGTTCTGAGAAGTAAGATCCAGACGCTTGTTTTTAAATCCCTTATCTTTCTGGCTAGGAGTTGTAAAGATTTCTTTTTGTGTTGTTGTTGTTTTCTACTAGAGTTTTGGTGACTGTCTCCCTCTCCCTTCCTGGAACCCAGCATGTCTTTGACATTCTGTAGAAGGCATGGCTTCTTATGCAATTACCGTGAATGCTGCTGAAAACCTCCTGCAGAGAGGAGGGCCGTTTCTTTTGGTTTTCCAAGATATGGGGCATTTTAAGAACTGGTAGATCTTGAAAGTCAAATTTTCAACGGTCAGCTGAGCTGTGTTTAGGAGAGAAGTACTGGCCCCTTCCTTAAGCGCAAAATCCTGTTGGCAGTGCCTTTGGGTAGTACATTGTCTTGCCTAGTTCGTGTGAATTTATTTTTCATGTCTGTTGTAAAACATGTAAAATAATGTGTATAGAATGGAATAGTAAAGCTTCTATGGCAAAGTGAAATGCATTTTTGCAATGCTGTAATTTATTTTTACTACTCCCTCGTAATTCTATGGCATTTTTAAAAAATGCCTCACTTCCAGCTCTTTTGAAGGTTCTGAAACTACTTGTTCATATGCAGACAGTGTAAAAGACAACGATAATAAAACTGTCAGTAATTAAAGAAATCTCTTTCATTTCTTTTTCTGGCGCCCTCCGATGGAACTTTTGTGTATTAAGTCTAATGGGAAAACACAGGAATTCTCCGTAGAAGTGAATTTAAATTTCTTAACCCCACTGTAAAGTGTTTGAGCTTCAGCTAAAGCAGGGCAGAACATCTACCCCTGTGAAACCTGACCAAAGGGTTCCATTAATCTTCTCTTAATATTTTAGCTGGATTTGGCAGAACTGCTACCCATGTCTACCTATGATAAATTACACTTAATGTCATACATTAAAAAGTATTTATATAAATAATATAAACCATAAAAATCCAGCTAATGGAGTTCATTGACAGTGCTGAAATGTCTGATATTAATACTGGGACATGTTTAGAAAGGATAAAACCCAAAACCAAATGGGTTTTACCTCTGACATACACAGTCTACGGCCCAACACACTGGACTGTTGCAGGACAAGGTGTTGGAATGTATCTTGCTGACATTTCAGTGGAGATTCTATCACCACGCCTTTGCTAAAAGAAGGAAGAATGATAAAGTAGCCCAAAGCCACTGCAGTCAGAAAACCAATGCACCATTAGGAATTCTAGAAAACACATGAAATGGGCTGATGCTCAGGGTTTTATTCAGCTTTTTATTTTTTATGAAAAATGAACAGCTGCAGCAATATTATTTGGGTGAAGCCTGGGCCTTGTAAACATCCAGGACTCATTTCTGAATGAATAGGGCCTGTGAATTAGCCTCGATTTGTTGGCAGAACATTCTATAAATAATGAGATCCGAGTAATTCTTACAGTAGATTTGTCTCTTACTTCTTCCGGCCAAGCTTTGGAGCCTTCTCAAGGCCTTGAATGTATTTCCGAGGTAGCTGGTATTCTTCTGCAACAGAACCAAGAGTTCCCTTCAGGTGAACATTCAGAGCTCAAGAATTAAAATCTGTATCTCGCCGTAACCAGTCCCGGCCCAGTTCCAGAACTGACTTACCTAGCAGCATCTTGGCCAGGTGATGGATTTGGTTGCCTTGGATCTGGACCTGAACTCTGTCTTTCGTTCCCGGGACGGGGGTGATGGTGGCACTGGCTTGTACTTTCTGTTGCAGAATGTTGGCCACGCACTGCGGGTCTAGACCGTAGAGCTCAAGGTTCTTGACAATTGTCACCTACAGGTTTGCAAGTGATTGTAAACGGCACTGCCGTAGGGAGCGGCAAGTCACGTCTCACCCACCCCAGAAGAAGGAGCTGCCAAAGCTGCTCTCAGAATCTGGGTGTCTGCTCAAACCCCTTTAGTTTTCTTTTTACCTTCTTATTTGATGATCTCTGTGCTACGGTTATGTCAATAGGCTCAACGTTTCCTTTCCTCACAATGGGTTCTTGTCCAAAAAACGTCACCTGGTGTAAGGGCTGTAGTCGTTCAAGGCACCTGGACAGTTCATACATCCAGTTAGTCTACAGGGTACAACAAGGCTGGTGTTAACTGTGCTTTCCCACTGCAGCCTCTCACAGGTTTTTGAGATTACGTGCAAGCCAAGAGTCTACACGTGAGAAGAATTTGTATCTTAAGAAGACAATGCATGAGGATCTCATGCAAAGATTTGTGTCCTAGCTATTATTTAAAGAAAGGGACTGACTAAAAAGAAGGCTTGTCTACTGACAAAATTACAGCTTCGATTGTTACTGGTAAAATTTTATAAATTGGTTCTTGTAGAGGAAAAACCTCCTTTAATTTTGTCTTCAAGCTGCTGTTCAGCTGTATTGTTCACCGATTGGTGAAGCAACTTCAGTTTAAAATTCAGCATAAACAAAGTTACTATCCCAGGTGCAAACTTGGCTTCAGAACTAAAGGGGCTGCCGGAGGTGCCTCAGAAGCACTGTGTGCTGAAGAAGCTCAAGGCAAGTAATACATTGGGGATATTTAGGCAAAGTTTTTTCAGTGTATGGAAACCACGGTCTTGTGTCAGAGAGACCTCTTGGGTCTAAAAGGTGGGTTTAGGTTATAAATGCAGCGGCTGTGCTGCACAGAAAGAGCGGGATGACTCCCATTGCCTAAAGCGGGCATGTTCAGCCACCTCTGGCAAAGGAGGGCTTCATAAATCTGCACATACACACAGAACCGGGCCCTGTTTCTTTAGGAAGCTCTCCCTGACAAGTGGTTAGCAGGTAAACAAAACCCCAAACAACAACAGTTCACGCTAGACGCTTGTTACACAGTGAAGAACAAGAGATCCCTCCAGCAAAGGTCTCTGGGTATTTTTTGTTGTATTACCAGTCGGAAGTTACAACTTCGGTAGCGCCAATAACATCTGGCTTCGAGTTGCACACAAGAAATCTGCGTCATACTGAACCACTACATTGGGAAAAGAGTCACCTGCTCAAGAGGTCATCCCATTTGAGGTTGGAGATTTCATCCTGTTCGGATTTATCTAACAGGCAGTCGCACAGGACGGCGTTCACCTTTACAAAGCTACAAACCAAACACACGCGTTAGAAGCAAACAAGTTCACTTTTTTCTTCTCATTTCAGCATCTCCTGTGGAAGCAGGGTAAGACAACTTCAGTGTCTACTTACTTCTTGTTTGCTTCATCAACCAACTCGTTAGTCTTCACATAGTTAATGATGATGTTTCTCACCTCACTGCTCGAGAGGATGCTGCCTTTTCTAAAGAGAAAGAAAACTTGTTAACCTATTACTTCAAGCAGTCAGGTGTTGGGTTCTGTCCTTAAGACAGCAACCACCCTGACCACGTTTGGCAGCTACAGCTCAATACAGCTGCTCGGGAACGATTTCCTGTTGCACCTCAGCGGCCGTATGCCGGATGAAAGGCTCCTATCAGTAATTGCAGCCTCCAAACCCCTTGGGTCAGGGGGCCCAGTCTGGGAGGATGACCCTACTGCACCCCTGACTTCAGGGGGCTGTGGAGAACTTGCACAAAAGCGCTCAGCTGAAGAAAGGCTGCCACTGAGTGCTATCTAAACTACATCAAAACAGACAAAATTAGGGCACAAGCAGGCAAGGGAGTTCTTTAAATTATCTGGGCACCCTCTTTTGAGTAATCCATACTGTGGGTGGGCTGAACATGCCTTATCCAATGGCAAATTACAACAATCCAAGTAAAATATATCAATTTTGACACTGGAGCTATCACCTCTTAGCTGTGGGAGAAGAGATGTGAGTATTTGCTGACTGCAGCTGTCACAGCCTCTTATCTTTCTTCCCTTTGTGAAGCAGTGAATATATTCTTGACTCCCATCACCTTTCCTGACAGCACTGCAGGGGCCCCCCCCGGGAGCGCCAGCAAAATGGTAACAGCACAGGTTTGTTAGTGTCTCTCTTCACGTAACGATGGTTTTGTTGTACTTCTCCAGTGCTTACCTGTGTCCAGATTCCTGAAAGAGTGGGATCATTTTTGTGGAGACCCCGTAAAGCGGAATGATTTCAGGAGCATGGTACACTTGCTCTCTGTCTTCGCTCTTGCTGTCTTGGGCAGAAGAGGCTGAAGAAAATCCTTCAGGTACTGCAAATGCTTTAACGCTGAAACGAGGATTATTTGGTGTGAGTGAAAGGGACTGAAACTTAGCAATTCCATTTCACTGAGAACTAAAGCCTGGCAGAGTCGCGCAAAAAGCTTTCTGGTCTGTTGTATTGTACGGTGACTCCTCCAAATGCAGCGGGGGTCTGTGTCTGTGGGTTAAAGGACGTGATGAAAGAACGGTATTTTGAAGCATGAGCTGCAATTACTAAATTTGTCCTTGTGCACATTTTGAAGATACACATGAATAAGCACCTTAACGCAGGGGATATTAAACACTTTTCACTCTGAGTAAAGCCCTGTATGATGCGGAAAAAGTAAATCTCTCCAGCTGTTCTAAGCATGTTTGACTCTTGAGACAACTGCCACAATTCAAAGGACGCTGCCCCATTCCACAGATACACTAGGATTGAATTAAAAAACCTGCACTCTCCACAGACGTACAGACATTTAAAAGCTGAAATGATTCTTTACTGGTCACTGATAAGAGACCACACTGGAAGAGAGGGGTAAGGACCCTGTCAGTGCAGGATCTGGAGTTCTGTTTCATTGACCACAGCTGCAGATTCAACGCTTGCAGGTAAGAGAACTGACAAACTGAGCTTTAGTATGCCTGTCTCCTAACGATAAGGCCAAGTGTAATGAGAGAAAAATTAACGCAAGAAGCCAAAGTAATTCTGCTTCTTTCCAAGCACAGAAGAGAAGATACGCTTCTATCTACAGAAATATTCTCCACTCCATTAGTTGCCAAGGTGACGTTATACAAGAGGAAGCCTCGGGCCCACTGGGAAATTCCAAGAGAGAGCTAAAGCGCTGATAGGCAGCAGGAATGAGTAGGATGTTCTTGATGTGAGGTAACTACTAATCCTTAGAAAGATAACAGGAACACCGATAGAGGAATCAGGTTGTAAGTAACTGAAAGGGTAAGAGTATTTGTGCAAATCAGTGTGTAATGGAAAACGCAGCAATTTACAAATTTTTTTTCTGAGATTGTAACTTTGGCTTCTGACTTTGCGACGTGCTTGATTTGATCCTCTATGACGATCTGAGACTGCAGTTTCATGAGTATTTATTCAGCAGCAGCGTCATCTTTTTACTGGGGTTATCGTTCAGACAGGTAAGTTCACTTCAAAGCTGAACAATGAGCTGTCCCAGCACATAGATGGAATGGGGAGGGAGAGACCTGCTTAAACTGGGAGGGCGTAAACCAGTCAGACCATTACAGTCACTGTTAAATCGGTGGAAAACTGCCTGATGGCTTTCAAACCTTCTTGGCTCCCTTCCCCCAACAACAAACTCACACAAACTATCAAGACACTGCCAAAGGAATGTGCTTTTTAGTGACTGCTAACAGGCTTGATGCTCTAACTCTTTTATCAGCATCCAAACTGGAAGCCAGAAATCTGTCGTTCTAACAATGCAACAAATTGCAATGAACTGAATCCTCCTGAACGTTTTCAAAGCTGCTTCTCTGGAAAATTTGTACACCCACTACAAGGATAAAGAGCCACTTTCGGATCATTTAACAGTCCTTTTTGATCTTAAGTTCTATGGATGAATGCACAACTAACTAGAAAGGAAAGGTGGAAATCATGACACTGTCATTAAACTTTTAGCCTGCTCAGTGCCACTGAGTAAAGAAGGAAGAATATAGTTTACCTGGAAGAACTTTACAAGAGCAGGAAACGTAAGCAATGTTGTACAGAAGCAGGGTACAAAACCCCTCCATAGCATAGTAAGATTAGGAAATGAGGGCTGCTACAGCTGTGCAGAACAGGAATTCAAGCAGAGTATGACAGGTAACAGAGCTGGAGGTAGCAGAGCCCACTCCCTGCTTTCCGAGACTACCAACTCTTTAAAACACGACAGTATTCTACATACTCTGGATGTTTCCAGTCCACTTCCACGATGCTCTCCACACCTTTGTTCAGCTCCTTCACTTGTAAGATCTTCTGGTGCTGCATACATTGCAGGAATTTGGAGAACTGAAGGAAGCAACAGTCAGAAATCTGGAGTCAAGCATTTTAAATTCCTGTTCGTGTGGTTCTGCCTGCCCTGAAGTTACTTTCTAAATCAGAAAAACTGCTTTAAACCCCCCCCCCCCAACCCCCCCGACACCTTTGCTTCTCTAAGCACAGCAATTGCTAAGGAGCAGCGAGTGCCTCGGGCTCTAAAACAGGGCAGCAGCAAGTGTTCCTTTTGTAGGTCTGCCAGCTGTTCGCGCTGTGACGTTCTTAGCCAACTCACGGTCCACCTCACGTGGGCTACCGTGAGCTCTTTGTCTTTGCTTGTCCTCTACCCCACAGGGACAAGATCGTCTCCCTTCTCTTCATTTTCGTTCGTTAACAGCTTCAGAAAAGGAACGGCCTCTTCTTGCAGGTAACTGCGCCACCCGCCCAGATCAGAGCCCTTTAACGCTCCCGCGGCACACGGCGGCAGACCGCGGCGGCGGCACTCGAAGCAGATCAATGCTCGTGCTTGCAGGACAACTACCTTTCTCCCTGCATCCTGCAGGAGCAGAGAGTTGAGGAAAAGAACTTGGCTTTTAAGAACAGCTTCTAGGGTTTTTTTTGTTTGTGTGTTTGTTTTACTAACACTTGAACAATCTTGCCGTCAAACTTTTTCTCTCGTTCCATTTCTTATTTAAATTACTAAAAAAACCCAAACAACAGAAAAATCTCACCTTCTTATAGCTTGATTTCTTTATGTCCAGTTGTTGTCCAGCAGGGCTAAAATGGATTTTTAAAAAGTTCTTTAGTTATAAGTCACCCTTCATTTCTTCTTAAGTCTTGCTACTTATGCTAGAAGTTTCTTACAGCGGAAATAGAAATCACAGAGAGAGAGAATGACTTCAAACAAGCGAGTATATAGAATGTGATGAGAGAAACTAGTGCTGATGTTCCCGTGGGTAAGCAAACAGCCATTAAAGTGACTAAGCAATCTGGAAACAAAGGTCAGCCAACTCAGGCTAGCTACCAAGTACATATCCTGGTCTAGACAACCTTCACATCAAAGTATTTGAGGTAAGAAGTGAGCATAATCTTAGACACCCTCAGATGAGGACTGAATTTTACTTTGGAGTCAAAAACTTCATCCTAAACACCACACTCAATCTCCACAGTTTTAAAGACAAAAACCCAGCATGCAAATCCAAAGACAATCTTCTTACCACATACCAGCATGAGAACATATGGCTGCGCAGAAACGTGCTGGTGAGCAGGGGGAGATCCGACTTCTTTACTTTGCACTTTAAGGCATGAAAAAAGCACTGATTTAGCAACGCATCCATTTGCTCTGCAGGGGGAAAAAAAGGACAAGCAAGCCGTGAGTAGTCTGCCTTTCAGAACACAGCACTCGGTTGTTTCAGGCCGCACAGAACTCTCTCTACCCTGTTCTCCGTCTCCCAGTGAGCTCTCTAGAATGCACAGTGATCTAGACCGTGGGTAGGGGCTTCAGCACGCCAAAGGGGCACAGTTCGGTTTCATTTGTACGCCACAATACCTTGAGGAGTCCTGCTGTCCTCAGCTTCCTGCTGGCCCTCTGCGTTGGCGTCTTCAGCTGTTCCTGCAGCTCTGTCCTCACCCAGTTCCTCCCTTCCCATCTGTGTGGCACAACTGTCTCGCTCCTTCAGGCTCAAATCACCAACGTCCGCATGCTGCAGTGGGTCCGTGGAGAAGCTGATGACAGGCTCCTTCCCCTCCATCTCTTCCTCATCTTCAGCACTCTCCTTCTCAGCAGCATCTGTTACCAAGGGAGCTAAGGTAGGAGGATAAGATTTATCACCATATTCCCTATAAAAGGAAGAAAAAGCATAACATAGCTTCCTGTTTACTGCTTTGAAACCCACAGGACAACGAATAAATGTCACCCTGATAAAAGGCACTGGCAGCTGCACGGATCTTTTTCCACATTCTCAAAACTATAAATTTTTTTTTTAACTCATCTTCCTTCATAAACTCTGCGTGCCCGCCGTGGATCTTAATTTAAAACTGAGCAGACTAGTTGGATCCAAGTGCAGAGCAACTCATTTATTTGGTGAGACTGGCACAGTTGACCATTTTTAAGCAAAAATGATTCAAAATTCACTTTCTATAGAACAAGATGATTCTCTAAAATCAAACAGGGATGTTCTAGCTTCATTTCTGTAATAACTATACCCAGGTTGAAGGAACTGAATCAAGTGAATAGTTTTACATATCTATTTCCAATATGTACGTAACGGATAGATGTCAGGACAGACACCCCCTTCTGTCAGAAAAGTGCGGTCATCAAAACCATGTAGCTGAAACCTTAATAGCGCTCATATCTAAACTGTATGTTGAACTAACAGGTTAAACCTACTGGGGCACAGATACTGATTTTAGTAAACACATGAGACTTGTTACACACTTTGCCAAGTGCCTGGCAATGTACCCACCAGAGGTGATCCAGGTAAGTATGCAACACAGCAAAGCCCTTCCCTTTCATGCCAGCAGCCAGCATCTCCGCAGTGGACATCGTGGCAACTGCAACTGCTACTGGAGCTCTGGGAAGAGAAGGGAGTATTACAGCAGGACAGCACAAATACACCGTGCTACCTGACAAGGACAGACTGTGCCATTGTGACACACTGAATATCTTCTACGATGCCCTTGATCTTTACAACCTGCATTTTTTAAAGCATCTAGGTATGTTCTGGTTCTGTCCCATCTTTCTGGCACGTAAAGTCTTCCAAAGAATCCCAAGGATATGTGCAGCTGTGACACTGAAACGAAGGAGGTGCAGTGACACGTTCTCCACTCTGATAAAGTGTAAGAAGCGTATGCATTGCCAAAAGAGACGAGCAGTGGGGGGGGAAAAACCAACAGCTGTAGCGCTGCTCCCTCACTCTGAATTTCCTCGTAGACAAAGAGACAGCTGTGTAGAACACAATCTTTTGTTTAAAAAAATTACCCTGTTTCCAAAACAAATCTACCAGTTGTGCCCCACAGGTCCCAAAGAACCCATCTGCAAAGCCGTCCACCTGCGCTCAAACATATCCTAACCCAGAAACTTAAGCTGTATTTTCCATTGTTTAGGTCCACCGTGCATCAAATGCACGAGAACAAATCTGCTTTATTGCCTCAAAACCCCTAGAGTCTTCCTGTAAGAAACAGAAACTAAAACTGAAATGAAGCTAAGAAAAGATACGAAGAAAGAATCCTCTGTACCTGTTTCCCAAGAGGGTGACAGCACAGAGCGTGCCCCGCTCTACTTGAGGAAAGCCAGAAGATGGCACTACAACTCCTGGCAGCATCAGATCTGAAGAACAAAGCACATCCATTTCTCAATGAAAGACTCAGCCACTACCTCCTCCACCCCCATCCCTCCTGTTACTCAGCAAAAACACAAGCCTGTTAATAGCTGAGCACATGCCAGATAAAACAGGATCCTCTGTTTCTCCTAGGAAGGCAGCACTTCTTGCTACCACCCCGTGGAGTACGGGATCCCACTCACGAGGGTGCTAGGTTCATCCCAAAAAATTGCAGAAGAGCTAAACATGCTCAGCCCCTTGCCCTGCCAGGCCCCAAGGGAATACTGTTTTGAACAGAAAGGTGTGAGCTCCCAGCCTAGAGAGCGTTACTCTGTTAGTGCCACGGAACCAGAAAGGCACAAGGAGACGTGTCTGGAACTACCCATGTACTCTGCCCTGTCCAAGGGCAGGTTATCCCAGCAGCTCTCTCCCTGGAGAACTGCCTAAAACTTGCCACTGCTGCCCCAACCCTCCTGATCTGACACAATGGCTGCGCTCAGCTGTGAACTCTCCTCAGCATGAGGAAGCAGCCTTAACCATCTCCTTGCTAATCTGGACAGAACCAGCACACCTTGTTGGGTGCTTCCTTCTGCTTTCCATACCTGGGATGAATAGTCTGGCACGTGAGTAAAGCATGTACAGCATCATGTCATCACCAAATTCTGTAAAGAGCATCTGCTTTCCCTCACAGCAGCTACCATCGTCCAGACCTTGCAGTCTCATGGACTGACCTGTGTTCCAGGGTTTGGTTTTGAAGGCATCTCACTTTTTTCTCAGCATCACAGATTTAACGCGTATGCTGAAGAAGCCAACAACGTTTTTCCCCCCATTCACTGTCACAACGACTTTCAGCAAAACTAGGATGAACTCTGCAACTGCGACAAAGGCTCCACATCTCTGAGGGCAGAGATCACACAAAGACCTCCACGTGACGAGGTAAGCAGCACGTGTGTGTTGCATAAATAACGAGGGCAGAGAGTAGGTCTGTGAATTCATGGAACAGGTATCAGACTAGCACTGCCTTGCTTCTCCTCTTTGTAACTGAAGGCTCCCTAAATCTGTTCCCTCCCTCCAGTCCAGCGCTGGATGGTCTCATGCCTTTCCTCTTCTTTACAAGATGTGGCTCTACCTCTCCTCCCTGCCTTTGCTGGCCATTGTCTCGGTAGCCAGCTTCTTATCTTTGGATCCTACCCAGAGGTAGCCTGGTTGCCATGGGAGATGAATGTCCTGCAGCCCTCTTTCATCAACGTCCCTCCCCCATTAGTAAGACTTTTTTTTCCCCCCAGAAACTAGGTCACTACAAGTCAGCAGCGAGGCTTGCTCAGATGTCTATCACCGCCACACACTCAAGCACTTTATTTCCCCAAAAGCAAACGAAGTGAACGGAGGGACCCGAGTTCTACTTTAGATACCATGTAATGGAAAAAAGACGTCTCTTCCTACACGTACACTTCCATTTACGGACTAAGGCTGCAGTGGCTGCAACTTAATCTTTTTCTGGTTCAGCAGTTCTGCAATTTAAAGTTTATAAAGACCTGATTCTCGTGAGTCTGAACTGCCTCCAAAGCAGGTTCCAGAAAATAGACTCCTTTCTTGTTAGTCTTGATCCATAATTAGGTGGCCGAGCCAGTAACCCAGGAATTCAAACCCAACCTCACCTGCACAATCCGCAATTTACTTGACAGTGATTACGGCTGTAGGTTCCAATATAAACTCGCTGCTTATCCATGGGATAAGGTAGTTCACCTCTGAACTGACAGGAAGCAGGGTGGCAGCAAAGCAACTCAGCTGCTCAAGGGAAGTGTTAAAAAAAGACAGACCAATGACACGGGCAGTTCTGTGTCCCAGTTCAGAGTTGCTGATCACCCTGAGAAGGTATTTCCAAATCCCAGACTCCCACATGGAAAACGTTACTGCTTTTAAACAGCTTAACCTACTTTGTTTCACTCACAAACTTCTTTACAGCTGATTTATTTTCCTTTTTAGTACATGACCATGAATTACTTTTGAGTACTTATTCTTTATATGGTTTTGTTTCAGGTACCTTTTTTGCCACTGGGAAAGATAACACCAAAAAGACCCCGAAGGCTACTCCTTTTTGCAGTGCAACATGACAAAGTTCTAGTCCTCTTACCTGCTCCTCCTGCCAGTTTCTGTAGCACTGGGGGCCATGTTGAAAAAGCAGGGAGAAGATCTGGGTAGACCCACAGGGCGTACACTGTCCCAAAACAGAACCAAATTTTAAGATGCATCATTAAAAACTTCTCTAGCTGTTGCTTCTCCCCATCTTTAAGACTAAGCAGTACAATATTGACTACAGCTAACACTGCCCTGTTACTCAGGTAATCAAGAAATCTGGTCAGAATAATCCTACAATAACTAGTAGATGTGAGGGGGAAAAATAAACTGCTAGTTACTTCAAGCTCCTGTGAATTATTATAAAGGATATAGGTAGATGTTCACATTATTTTCCTTAAATCGAGGATGCTTTGAGCTAAAATGATGCTCCAACAGGGAAGAATTTCTGGGTAAGGGAAAAATAAAAGCTTATAATATCAGAGCAATTCATTGCCTAATATCAGGGCTGCCTGGAAGTGGACATCATGCTTCCTGGCATCACACCGTGCAGTGGACAAAAGAAAGGGGCTAAGATGCTACACTGTGACTTACAAGATTTGTTTCCCGGTTCCTAAGCTCTGATCAAATCAATTTCCTTTTTGCAGAACGAACCCAGAAATGCCACTGATTTCACAAAGATGTTGACAGAGTAAATGCATCACAGATTGTGAAGCACACCCATACTATAGCGACAGGATAAGTACTTAAGACAGACACAAGGAAATCTTCTGGGGAAAGGCTGGTGCCCAATAAGTAAAGAGGGAGGATTATTCTAGTCCGGTCCCCATACCTGTTGGATACAGAGCTTTCTCAATTTCAAACAGTATTGGGTTCCTGTTATTCATGTAAACAGTGACGGCCTCCCCTTTGTGACAGTATATTTTGATGACATTAAGCTCTTCCTTGTTTGGAATAAACTCAGTCAATTGTTCAGCGCTAAGGTTAGGAAAAGCTGCTGCAACATCAGTTCGTAGTTTTCTCCTGTAACGATAAAATCACAAATGTTTTACAAAGCTGTCTAGACCATCCCTTAACGTAATTCCTACATCACTAGTTACTATTTTGTTGGCTGTTCATGACATTCCCCCTTTTTTACGGAAGATAATTTTAAACATTAGTGTCCAGGCTGACAAATGAGATAGTTGCATGCTGGAAGAAGACTGGGAAAAGGCCAAATACCCTTGCCCTGCTCATCTTCTTCCTTAAACATCTGCCTACGGCTCCTGTTGCATCTTTGCCTGTTCCGCACTGTGATTTCATGACTGCTCTGAGCTCCCAAGCACAAATCCGGGAGCGTCACACTTGCTCTGCCCAGCCTGTCACCCACAGCCTCCCGCAGCTCCAGCGCAGAGGAGCAGGGCTGCAGCCAGATTTCCCTCTCCCCCCAGTTTTAACTGATGTTTAAGGCACGGTGACCGGCACAAGGTTTGCGTGGTCGTCCACAGAAGGGTCTGGTGAATCTAACAGATCAGCGAGCCAGCCTGGCATTGCTACACGGGAACGTAAGAGTAACGAAGGATCGGCTAGGCCTCGACGTAACAGTTCATTAAGCCCAGTTTAATTATGGCAGCACCTTCAAGCGATTCAGACCGTTCTTTCACGTTCACCACAAACGCAAGGTGAGAGCAGCCACAGCTCCCCGCCTGCCCCCAGCCCGATCCCTGCGGGGGCACGGCCGCCGCACCGGGTAGGCCGCCGCTCGCACCGCCGCTGCCCTCGCCGCCTCCTGCCCGGCACCGAGACCGACGCCGAACGGCGGAGATTGCAGACCGACACCGCCGGGCCCGCCGGGCGGCGGGACAGACCCAGCGCGGCGGATGGGACTGAGGCGCTCCCCTCAGCGCAGCGCGGCCTCCTGCCTCCGGGCCTTCCCCCGGCTCGGCTCGGCTCGGTGCGGCGGGGGGCTCCGGCCCAGCCCCGGCCCGGCACTCACCGATCGGACCCCTTGATGGCGGTGTTGGATCTCACCCGGAACGCCTTGGAGAACATGGCGAGCCCGCTCCACGGCCGCCGCCGCGCTCCCCTCAGGCCGCGGCAGCCGCCATGGCGCCGTCCCGCGGTACGAAAGCGTCCGGGTGGAAACCGCCTCCCCGCAGCCTCGCTCACACCGCCCGGCCCGGCCCGCTCCCCCCTCCCTGCGGTGCGAAGGCCGGGGGTCCCCCCGCGGTGCGCCTTGACCTCCCCGACACGAGGGTGGCGATGCCCGTGAGACCCCCCCCCCCCCCTAGAGCCCGCGGGCGTTGCGGGTTTTCTCCTCACGGAGCCTTTTCCTCTCCCCCAACGCTTGGGCTTTGTTCCCTGGGGGGGCGGGGGGCACCGGGAGACACGCTGAGCGGGGAGAAGGACGAGAAACGGGCAGTAAAACCCAAAGGGCGTGCGTAGGGACTGAACAATTTCACGACATTTCGCGGGGAGAGCGCGCTCCCGGTTCCCCGCCGATTCCCCGGCCCGGGGAAGGCCTACGGGCAGCGAAGCGCCCTTCCCCGCGCCTCCTGCCCCCCCCCCCCCCGCGCCGCCAACTGCGCAGGCGCCGCCCGGCGGAGGGCGGGCGGGCGGACGTTCCCGTGGCAACGGGCGGGCCAGTGGCGGGCGGCCGCAGCCCGAGCGGAGCCTCGCTGCCCGCCGCGGCAGCGCTGGGCGGCGGAGCGCGGGCAGGCGGCGGCGCGGGGCCCGGCGGGGGATGGGGGCCGCCCCCCCCCCGCCACGATGCTGCTGGGCAGGAAGCCGGAGGCGCCCCTCGGCGCAGGTGAGGCAGCGGCGGCGGCCGCCGCGGGGCCGGGCCGGGCGGGAACGGGCTGAGGCGGCCGCCGGGCCCTCCCGGATGGGCAGCCCCGGGGGTCCCGTGAGGAGCGGGGCGGAGGCCTCGGGGAGGGCCCGCGGGTGCGGAGGGCCGGGGCTGGCCGGGGGGGCCCGCCTCGCCGCGCCCCGCTCCCCCCCGTAGTTTTCTCTCGTTCGCAGAACTGCCGAGCCCCGGTGCGGGGTTGGGGGCGTTAAACGCTGCAATTTTAAGTTCTTGAGCGGTGTTTGCAAGCGGTTGTGGTGCAAATCGGCACGGCCTTTTTTTTTTTCCCCCACGCCGCTGGCAGCAAATGTGCTGGCTGTAATTCCCACCTATCATTTTTAAAGGATAACCTACTTTAAAGGATAGTCCTATCAAGTATTTAAGGGTTTGCTCGTTTTCTGTTGTTCTCAGTGAGGCTGGCTCGGGATTATCCTACTTAAGGGAAAATGGGGAGTTTGTTAATGTTTCTTAAGGATATATTTGCAGTGCAAAAGTTGATTAAAAAAAGAGAAGCTCTGGATTAAAAGTATCACAAATTTAAGATTTCCCGAGAGCTTTGCACTCTGTTGTGGTATTAAAATATAGTTAAATTCTACAGATCATTTTATTGAATGAACGAGAACAGATTATTTTACAGATTAAAATGTGCGAAGTGAGGTACATTTCAGCGTTTGTATCCACGTGAGTTATTGTGACTAACTGGTTTGTGTATGGGACATTTCCAGCCAGGTTTACAGATGGATTATATGACTCCTATATGAGGATAGATCAGATTAGGTACCAAGAGTCTACAAAAGAAGAACACAGCCCCTCGGGACTTCCTTCCCTTGGAAGATCTAATGTGAGTATTTTAAAGTTGTCTGGGTCTTCACGTGGTGTTGTGCGGCGGTGAGAACTATCGAGGAGCGAGGTGTCTCCCTCTAGAGAATACATTAAAAAAGTGGGATGTTACATCTTTGTAATAGCTTATTAATGTTATTGCTTTTACTAAGCATAAAAGTGATGTGGTATTGTGTTCAATGTAGAACTTGCCAGGCAGCCTCAGAAATCCTATCTTGCTATCCTCAGCTCATGTTTTACCCAAGAAGGCTGTTTTACAACAGGTTGAGGTGTTCTGCCACGACGCCTTGTATGTTGATAAGCACGAAAATCCCCACATGCTTCGCTTTCTCTTGCATGTTGCCATTTTAGTTTCCCTCATGAAAATTTTGAGAGATAAGTGCTTACGAAGAGCAGAAGGAGCAGAGTGATCTCACCTTTGTATTGTTTTTAAATGTGTTTTGGCTCTTGTTGAATTCTGGCAGAAGTGAAGGAGCTTGAGCTTAAAAAAACCTACTCTCTAAAAAGTGAAAATAGATGTTTCACCGGGTAACATGCATTTGAAAATCATCACCTTGTGGGCATTTATTGTAACAGCTATCAGTAATTAACGTGGTCTGTGCTGTTCACTGAGCAAACTCAGTAGCGTGGGTCTGTGTTTTCCCTTTTTGGCAATATTGAGGGAGAGCAGAAGAACTTTTTGTAGAGTTTGGAGAGTGGTGGGTGGGGTTTTTCTGCAGGGACGTGGGAACTTTTAAACTGCAGTGTTTTAAGTCGTAGCGTAACTTCAGTTGTTCATAACTGAACAGACATCAGTAGAATGGAACTATCTGGTTAAATGCAAATATAACTCTCTGAGTGTTTTGTGTCACTGGTGTGTTTTATTCTCCGTCTGTGTTTTGTCCGTCAAGCCTGTTAACTTCTTAGGCAAGATTAAGAAGTGCCTGTTTTGCCATGATGACACACCAAAAAAATACAACCGTAGTGGTATCTTGGCAGGAGCAGTGGAGACGAAGCACGCAAGGATGAAAAAGAATGATGTTCAGTTTTAATGGGAAAGTATCTGGAATTAAGTGATACTTGGTTTCTTTCTCGCGAGATTTTTGTATCGCGATGTAATGTTACATGAGAAACGAAGAGTTCTGGTGTCTGCAGCTGTCCGTTCTTTTCAACTTGGCTATAAGAGAACATAAATATCTCTGCTTTGAGAACACACAGGTTTCATTCAGTTTATTTAATTCAGTATTCAGAAAATAGCTGATGCACTTTTGCAAAACCGATCGTGTAGGAACTGGGTTAACTGTTTCCCCCTCCGTTAAAATGAAGTTTTGTAAGTGAAAATCCTCAACAGGGTGCCACTTGTGTTGTCAGTCCAATTTCTTGGCTGCCAGTAGCACCTTATCAATAAAACAAAACCTGTGCAGCCGGTGATTTGCAAGAGAAAGCTGATGTTACCCAGAAGTCATCTGACTTTTAGGGGAGCTCTTCTCGGTTCAAGTTAAGATTGAGCCGTGTTTGTGTCTCATCGTCATGGCAAACGGCTGTGGTAGTCCTCGAAGAATGAACATTTAGTCCTTACTGCTGAAAGGCTGTTGAGTCCCAAAGCCATAGTTTCTTCATTAAGAAGTAGTTCCAGGATAAATAGAATAATTAATTCCTTGTTGGTTTAGGGATTCAAGATGTTTGCCACAAGCAGCAGCAGCAGAGTTGCTCTTGCTCCCGAAGAGAGACTGCTCAGGTTTAGCCCTGTTTGCAAGGCTTTCACGCTTCATCGTGTCGCTACAATCGATGACGTTCAGGCTGTTAACACCATTTTTTTTTTTTTGGAAATCAAATCCTTGAAAGAAATTGATGCAGGGAGTAGCACTTCTGCAATTCAGTAGCGTGTTTTGAGGTCTTGGTGCGTAATTTATTCCCCCAGCCCGGAGGAGGCTGCTCCGCAGAGCCCCGCTAGCACAGCCTGCCCTGGCGATGGGCTGCGGCCGGGGTGCCTGTCTGCAGGGGTGCAGATGTGCCTGTTCTGAACCACAGTGACAAAAAGCTGCTTCTGTTGTGTGGACAACTGAAACCCGCGTAGGAAGAATATCGAGTTTTGATGGCAAAGGTGAAAATAAGGCTTCTGCTCTGGAAGGACAGGCTTGGTTTGGTTTGGTTGTCCCTCTCTGTCCTGCCCCCACCCTGGAAAACTTCAGAAAACAAACAAGTGTGAACCTTGTTCGGTGCTTCTGTTCTCTGTTTATTTGTAAACCTATTGGTTGGGTCTGCTGGACTGAGTAGTCGTGTAGCCAGTGCTGAAAATATGTTGTTCTTATCTCGGAGGTTCAGCCAAACTCCGAGAAAAAGGCGTTTATCCTACCAGGGCTGGGCTTTGTTTTTTTGCTTAAGACTTTCTGGAAAGGCGTGACTCTTACAGCGCACTGTGGTTTTGGGTTGATAGGACACAGAGTAGTGGAACTTAGTAGGATGTATCCGATGGCCCCTAGTCACCACTGATAAGGACCGACTGCTGCAGGAAATGCCCGGTTTTTTGAGCTTGTGAGCCAGAGCTAACATTTCACGGCAACACCAGCAAACACACTCTTAAGAGACGTGTGTAGTTGTTTTTGGCGAGAATGTTCACTTCCCTTATTTGCTGACCATGCCGAGATGTTGGATTGGATGTAACTAAAAAGGAATTTGATTTTATTGCTGTGGATCTGCAGGTTTATTTATATTTTTTGTTTGATTCCTGCGCAGTTATTTTGGTTTTCAGGGATTCGGTTTGGCATGTGTCTCAACTCTTTATTTTTAGATTAAAGGACAAAATGGAAAACAGATGTTGCTGCTTTAGTCATGGCTTCTTCAGTGTTGCACAGGGTAAGGCAACACCTCTCTGCTGTCTATCAGCATGGAGCAGCAGCGAGTAGAAAAGGGGAATAACTGCTGTTCTAGTAAGAAACTGAACTGCAGGATGTTCAGCATTCACTAAACTGTAAAAATGACAGGCTTGAAGTTTCACAGTGCTTTTCTCACCTCATATGGGTTCATTTCAGATGTAAATATTTTAACATATGGCAGTAGGAGGCAGGGGTTACAGACTACCCTCCACTAAGCTGGAGTAGGAGATACTATAGATTATTCAAAGCTTCCAAGTCTGTCTTGTGCAGCTGTCGTGATTTCAAAGAGAGTTGTGGATGTGATGGTATTTTCCCCTTCAAAGAAAAACGTAATTTTATTATTTTTTTTAAGTAGTTTGTCTTGTTTCGCTCTGTCGTCCTTTTGCTCCTTGTTGAGCTCGGTTACACCAGCCTTATGTCACCTGCTGTCGGTTCTTTGTCCTCCTTTGGCACACTTGTCTCTCCGATATTCCTGACGCTTCTCCGCACATTCGTGTTCTGCTGCATGTTTCAGACAGGTGCAAGTTGCATCTGTCGTTGCCTGTGTTTGCTGCACCCACGTTTAAAGCTAAACATAGCTGTTTGCTGACTGCGGGCATGCTGGTGGAGATAGGTGTTGTGTCCTTGTCTGCGCGTTTGCCTGCCTGGGGTTTACCCTTTATGGACTTACAAGTAGCCTCATTTGCGCAAGTGCTTGATTCACTGAGCTGCATTCTCTGTGTACCCTTCTGTAGCTGTGCTTGTAGCTTGAGTTAGTTCAGGTCCAGCGTTTTATGTTTGTTCCTACTAGAAATGCAAAACCGGTTGATATTGCTTGTTTTACGTGGTACTGATTTTATTCTTAGTCTGTGCTTTAAAAGATAAAGTAAAGGTTGTTTGTTGTTTGTTTTTTTTTCCCCCATCCGTAGGTTTCTAGCAACAAACTCGCAATGAAGGATCACCCTCTGGCTGGAAGTCAGGTCAAAGTGGAGCAGTTATTTGAGGACTCTGGCAACAGAAGGAGTAGCACTCTTCAGTCTGCGGGAGTTGCTGGTTCAGAAAGATCTCTTCCTTCCCTGACAAAAGATAAAAGCATAGAGAGCATAAGCACTTCTAAAGGTGGTGGTAGTTCCTCAAAAGCACATAAAGCCATTTCCCAAGCTCCAGAGCAAGCTGTCAAACAGTACAAACATCAGCTATCTGCTTATGAGCAGCAAGAGATATTTAATTTTTCTGAAATTTACTTTGTGGGTCCAGCTGCAAAAAAGAGGCAAGGAGTAGTTGGTGGTCCCAACAATGGAGGTTATGACGATGACCAAGGCAGCTACATTCACGTGCCCCATGACCATCTTGCTTACCGGTATGAAGTGCTCAAAATCATTGGCAAGGGCAGTTTTGGGCAAGTTGCTAAAGTCTACGATCACAAACTCCACCAACACTTGGCCTTAAAGATGGTTCGCAATGAGAAGAGATTCCATCGCCAAGCAGCGGAAGAAATCCGGATTCTGGAGCATCTGAAGAAGCAGGACAAAACAGGCAGCATGAATGTTATTCACATGCTGGAAAGCTTCACCTTTCGGAACCACATCTGTATGACCTTTGAGCTCTTGAGTATGAACTTGTATGAGCTGATTAAAAGGAATAAGTTTCAGGGCTTCAGTATCCAACTGGTACGCAAGTTCGCTCACTCCATACTGCAGTGTTTGGATGCCCTTTATAGAAACAAAATCATACACTGTGACTTGAAGCCAGAAAATATCCTCCTAAAACAGCAAGGGAGGAGTGGAATCAAGGTTATAGATTTTGGGTCCAGCTGTTTTGAGCACCAAAGAGTCTACACCTATATTCAGTCTCGATTTTATCGGGCGCCAGAGGTAATCCTGGGAAGTCGCTATGGGATGCCCATAGACATGTGGAGTTTTGGCTGCATTCTGGTGGAGTTGCTGACTGGATACCCTCTTTTTCCTGGAGAGGATGAGGGAGACCAGCTGGCTTGTATGATGGAACTCCTTGGAATGCCACCTCAGAAGCTTTTGGATCAATCCAAGCGAGCCAAGAACTTCATCAACTCCAAGGGTCATCCTCGCTACTGCACCGTAACTACACACGCAGACGGAAGGGTGACCCTTAACGGGAGTCGCTCGCGCCGGGGTAAAGTTCGAGGCGCTCCAGGGAACAAGGACTGGGTGACGGCGCTGAAAGGCTGCGACGATCCCTTGTTTATAGAATTCTTAAAAGAGTGTCTCAGCTGGGATCCTTCCGCACGCCTGACTCCGAGTCAAGCTTTAAGGCACCCTTGGATTTGTAAACGAACGCCCAAACCACCCAGCACGGATAAAACCTCCAATAAACGGATTTCTAGCTACACAAGTTCTTTCACAGGAATAGGTTCCAAGTTGCCTCCTGTGGTCGGAGTAGCGAACAAGCTGAGGGCTAATTTAACGTCGGACTCCAACGGCAGTATACCTCTATGTACTGTGCTGCCCAAGCTGGTCAGCTAATAGAGAATTATGTATCTCCAGGATACATACCTTGTATTTTAATTGTTTGTTAATAATGTGTAAGGAGGTTAAATGCAGAGGTTTTTAATGGATTTACTTTTTATTAGAGGCTAAATCTTGACTATAAAAAGTTCAGTCAAAATGTACACATTTAAAGGGCTAACTTTTCTCCAGTTCTTTCTCTCACAATGTGGTGCATATTGCATTCCTGGGTAGGTCAGCTCAGCTGTTGAGTGAAATGACAGTTTGGCAGACGTGCTATTTGATAATGCTGGTTTAGAAATCAAACTCCTCCTTATCAGGACGGTTTAACAGATTCTTTTGCTTAAAACAGCGAGGGAAATTCATTTAAAATACGTATTTTCAGTTAATCTCCAACTGAACTCTTTTTATTCTGGGGAGAATTTTTTGCATCTATTGTCAAAAGCACAAACGTGTTAATGTAATGCATTAGGAACTTGCAAATTGCTAACTTATGTTTGAAGAATTCTGTTTCTCTGCACTGCTTTTCCCTTACCTATCCTGACTGAGATTTTAAAAAACACCATGGGATGTAGACACCAAAGGAATTTGGTGTTGGGATTTTATCATCCGAGTATTTTTTTTTTTCCCAAAGGAGCGTAGAAATGCCATGAAACACAGGATATGTCTAAATAAAACTACTAATTTCTGTACACTGGCTGTTTCCCTTAGGAGTCTATGGGAAGCTGGTAGGGGAATTCAAGATCAGGACTGGTTGGTCACGAGTGTGGGCCAGTTTGTTCAGGGCTAACGAATCAATTATGTGTTTCTTGGGAGCTCAAATTGAAATCATCAGTTCTGCCAGGTGTGTGTGGGGGTGTGTTTTCCTGTGGTGTTTCCAAAACAAAAATGTTGAAGTTAGAGCTATTTTGTATACATGTTTGAGATTCTGGTCATTTTAAAAATTCCTTTTTTTTTCTGTAGAGTGAATTCCATTGAATTCCATGGAGCTCTTTTAATAAAAAGCAAACATGCCACCCCTATCAGACATGTAAAAGTTTTTAAGGCCCAGGACTGTAACTGGAAAATGGGGTCGGGGTCGGGGGGCACACCTAATAATTGGAAGCGTGCTCTGAAATCTTAAGTGTAATCTGTGAAATATCAGGAAGGGCTGATAAGGTGCAAGAACCAGTGGATCCGAATCAAAATACATTACAGGAAGAATTGCTCTGGTTCGAAGTGTGTTCCTTCAGGTCTTGGAGAGAGAGAGATGCCTACGTTTTCTCATTCTTGAAATACATGAGCTTGTATTTCCTCTTCCTTTATCTTCCAAGAACATGAGAAGGTGGTGTGACCTGTAGTGACAACAGCGCAACTTGTTCGGGTTGTTACTTCTTGCAGCCACATGGCCCGAGTCCACTTACAAAAACATCTGATCTCTTGCCAGATGCCTGAGCATGATTTTAAATGCAATTTAGAGCTTTTCTGAACAGGAGGTTTTATATTTAATGAGTTTCTCTGTAGCAGGTTTTTAATTTGAAACAAGGAGACTCTCAGTATACAAACAAAGGAATTATCAGGGTGATTTCTAAGATAAGGTGACCCCATGTTCAATACAAGACCCTCCCTCGGAGACGATGGGGCTGCATTTTCTCCTCTGCTCTGTTTAATTACAGCATTGCTGAAATGCTGGGTGGAGGCCTGTATAAAAACACCGAGCCAAGCTCCAAACTTTCCAGGACTGTTGTTTAAACTGAGGCTCTTGTGTCCGTAGCTTTTCTGAGTTCTCTTGTTTTACAAGTGTAAATTCAATAAGCTTAATAATACTAAAATGACACTCTAGCCTTTATCTGTGCAGCTACAGGTAATCCCAGTGTTGTATGTTCATGTTCACTTCATCATAACGCACGGCTGGTGGTTTTTATTCTGCTCGGCTGAGTGAAGTTTTATTTGAATGGAGAATCAGGGAAGTGGATTTTTGGGGGAAGTGGCAGATGACACCGTTGGTTGTGGAACCTGTAACAGATGTGGCACGTTTTCAGAAGCCAGAAACATTCTTCTTCCTCCTCTGCCCTTAACTCTAGGCATATTTTTTTTTTACAAAATATACCTGGTGAATGAAGAGAAAAGAACCTTTCAGGAGCAAGAGCTTGTTAGGAAAGATGCACAGAAATAGAGAGACCGTAAAGTGATGGTAGTGCCTGGAGCCTGGCAGAAGACAGGAGTGTTGGTGTGCTTGGAGCTGTACAAACAGGTCTTCTCTTAGGAACACAGAGCAGTACCTTGGTTCTAAACCATTTTCATCTATAAAATGCCAAATGTTGAACAATCGTCCTCCTGTGCCTTCTGGGAACTGGTCACTGAGGTGGCTTCTAGTGCAACGGCCTTTGGGGTACGGCCGGCAGTCTCACCTAAGGCTGGTGCTGGGGAGCTGCAGCTAAAGCAGTTAGCTGGCAGGAACGCTGCTTTTTATCTAGAAAGTTGCCCATTAGGAGTTGTGTGTGTTTAAGACGAGATCTTAATTACCTGGGACTACTGTATTTTAAAAATCAAGTGCACCGTTAACTGTCTTGCTAATTTAGGGCTCTTGTCTATATAGCCGTAGTAGGTGAGAAGGAGAAGGAAGCACCTCAGCGGATGTTTACTGCATTGAAGAGGACTTCTGCATAACCCAGGGAATACAGCTGAGAATGTTTTGATCTTGTTTGCAATTGCAAAGTCCCATTTTCTTTAGAAAACGTTTGCTTTCAGTGAATAGTGTGGCACAGCATTCCCAAACTGGGAGAACCCTCCAAGTGGGCTAATAAATCTCAAACTGGGAAAGTCCTCCAGGTGGGCCCATAAATCTCATATGTGGGAGAGAGCTGAGGAATTGTCCCTGCAAGCACTTGACTTGTTGACTTCCCTGTGAACTAGCATAGGGGTTGCCCACAGCCACGTGTGGAGGGCTGGACCACAGGCTGTGCCGTTGGATAGTGTCTATGAAGGGTGGTCATGGTCACGGTGGCTGTCTTCACTGATACAGTCAAACCTCAAATTCACACTCTCTTCTGGGAAAGCTGAAGACTAGTGAGCTCTGAAATCGCCAGAAGTCCGTCGTTCTCGTTAGCTGCGATACCGGTTAGACTGTTGAACGTGGCCTAAAGCTGAGCTTGTCTAGATAGATGGGCAGAATAGCTTCTGGTTTTGTGGTAGCTCTGTGCTTTGCAGGTTTGTTGGTCTGCCAGCACTGGTGAGGTTCTGCCAGAACTTCCATCGTGTTCTTCTAGGAAGTCAGCACGAAACAAGGCAAATCACTTGGGTTTACAGCAAAACAGACTTCGCATTTATAAAAGTCACCTGAACTTGTTTGAAAATGTTCCTTACAACGTTCTGTCTGGTTTACTCCACTGTTAGTCTCTGTACTGTAAATGCCACGCTCTGTGTGTTGCCTGCCTCTTCAGCTGTTTGCTTCAGCGGTGTTTTCATGTAAATGCATGACAAGGCATGAGCGTCCCATCTGACAGATACACGTTGCTTTTACACTGGGGTCCAAATGCTATCTGCCTCTCCCAGTTGCAGGCAGACAAACTTGGGAAAAACTCGGTTTTATGTCAATTCAGTGGGATAGTGAAGTTTTCTTCTTCCCTGCGGACCACGGTACCGCAGCCGGACGCCCACTCAGGCTGCGTTCAGTTCCTGGCAGGTTCGATCTTACCAACACCAGCTGCTGAACGGGCAGCTTGTTTCACCACAGGACCTGGTTCTGGAGATCTTCTGTGTACAACAGCTGCTCTTCACTGGGGCTTTCATCCTTCCTATCCAGCTTGAATAGGATCTCTAGTTGTCTGGTAACCTAAGAATTTCTTACAGACTAACTGGAAAGCTTTAGGGTGACTTTCACAGAAGAGCGAGTGTTGCTCGATCTGAAATTGCGTACAATTGTCGTGACCTGTTGGGACTTTCATGCGGTTGAAAACTTTTCAAGCAGCAATTTATCAGTAGAGGTTCTTTGCAGCGGTCATCCTCTTTAAAACTACCTCCAAAATAAGCCTAGGGTCCTTTTTGAAGGGATGTTCACTGCAGGCTACAGCTGCTCTTTTTTTTTTTTTCTTGTTTAATACTGATAGCTGGTTTGGCTGTGAAACGTATACATGATGATCTCAGCAATGTCTTACTAATCCTGGCCATACAAGCAAAAGGCTGATTCTGCACCCAGAGATCTCTGCTGAAACGATGGATACAAATCCCCCGCCTGCCAAAGTTTAATACTGTTGTGGAAGTGGAGAGCCAAAATAATATGGAAAGATCTGTGGTACTTCTCTGCGGTACCCAGCTGAGGCTCGAAACACGCTGTGCTGGAAGACTTTTCTTTAAGGGAAAACCTGTGGCTTTTTTTGCCTGCGTTGAGCACTCGGAGCTGCGGGTACCTGGCAGTTTGGAAAATTGGACGTGATGTTTTTTGTACTTAGTGCTTATCACAGAGACCACTCGATTGATTTACGGGTTCTTTATTAGTTTGGTCAGGGTTTGGGGAGACGTACACACTTCATGCTTCCCACCAAAGAGCCCTTGTGTGCTCTAAAACTCCACTGATACCTTACAGGTTTTTAACTCCCGCTGTAACGTGTGAAATCCTTGGGTCATCAGAGCAGTCTTGGCTAGGTGAACATTGTCCCTGTGCTCGGAGGGTGCAGTGACTTTAATCCAAATACCGTTCTTGCAGACGGGCTAACTAGGTCAGTAAGTCTGTGTCGCTGGAAGAATAACCCGTGTTCCCTATGCATAGGACTGTGCCTTATTATTTTACCAGCCTACGTCTGTCGCGGTGCAATCAATGTCTCTTCAGGGTTTCTTACACGTTGCAGATGTTCGTACTAAATGTCAAAGTCTAAAGAATTTACAGGTTAGCCTTTTTATTCTAAATATTGTGATGAGGTGTGATATGGTGGAGAATGTAGAAAACATATAAGGTGCATGTGAATATAACTCTCTGTGAAGGAACGCTTTGGAAATAAGTCAGTCTCAGACCATGTATCTAAATGTAACGAACAGACATTTCCTAAAGTTGTGTTTCGGTTCATTTTTAAAGAAAATAAATACATAATTTTCTGTAGCAACAGACTGTGCAAATTCCTAGAAGTCCTTGATTTTAAAACAAACAAAAAAAAGTATTAATTATTTCCAGGTGGTGGAACTTACCTTGTCTTGCCAGGCACTACCTTCTGTGGCATCTAACTAGAGAGGAGTAGAGTATTTTCAGACTGCATAGCTGATTTCAGTGTGTCTGTGCTAAATGGAATGAACGCTCCGATCTGACAAATGCTCCTCTCATTAACGGTGCTGTAATTAGAACCTATCGGGGTTTTGCCATGACATTCTTCAGTTGTCACTTTCTTACTCAGCCCACTAGAGATCTTTTTAAAGCCCAGAATCCTGCTTATCCCTAGGCTGAAAGGAGAAATCCAGTAATAGGCACTTAAGGAAGATTTGCTTTTATTAGAAACCTATAAATGGGTAACCTACTGTACACAAGTGGATATTGGAGTAGTTGGAAGATGAAATCATGCTGCAATGAAAAAGTCTCTGGCCATGACCTGTATGATTAAACAGTGCGTGTTACATGCAGAAAGTTAGCAGGCAACACCGAGGGAATTTTTGCCTTGTTTCGATGTGGGTGAACGGCAAATGTTGGGTTAAAAAAAATGTTTACAATCTGAAACCAGTAACGCAATATGTACAGGCAGACGTTTAAGTGTCCTTTGCACGTCCTTGTTTATAGTATATGTATATACGTGGAGCTATGCGGCCCACAGGCACAGTGCCTGCTCGGTCTGCCACCGTTACCGATTCTCCTGGGACTCTGTGAGGATCTGGTATGACTGAGTGGCATTTTCTCAGGCACAGCACCTCATTTTTAAAAGAATAAGCGTATCTTGCCATGCGGTGCGCTTGTTGGTGTCACGTGCTAAGGTGTTGTATCCTGAGTTCTGCTGTTTGGAGCTGCAGGGTGCTGTGGAGAGAAGCGCTGGTCAATGCCAGCTGAGGAGCCGGGGAACCTGATGCTAAAGCTGTGTTCGCATCATTCTGCCTGTCTAAATTATGCTGAGGGATGTCAATATAAAATCTGCATCCCTGCACAAGGAGTCGGATTGTGGGGCAGAAGCCTGGAATCCGGCCCGTTGTTGCTCATGCGGTATATCCCATCCATTATTAATTACTGCCGTTCATTAATACTGTGGTTTTGTGAAGGAAAAACCGATCAGGAGATTCTTGAATCATTTTGACAGACAGAAGAAGAAGAGACTGGCTTGCATTTAGCAATATTCCTCTTGGTTTGCGGAGCTTGCCTTTTCAACCTTTGCCTGGTACGAGGGCGATGCCGTCCCACGCAGCAGGTTCGTTTGGCACCAAGTGCTTTAAGAAGCAGCCGCATCAGTCCGGCGGGTGAGCTGTCGCTTAGCACAAATGGTCCGGTTTCATTTTTGGGCTACTGACATTTTAAAGACACAGGCTGAGGGCTTTTTTTTTAAGCTGCCTGTCTAATTCATACTTGTAAGCCAAGATTTTCAATGGTGGCTCGCTCTTCTGCAGCTTCAGATTGGGATCTTCTGCGTGACGGCCGATCTTTCTGAACGTAAGAGCCAGGAGCTTCCTCGGGCCATTCCAGAGGGCCTCAAAATTACCAGACTGAAAACTTTGGACGTATCTTCTAGTAACAGGACTGGTCTAAATGGCTAATGATGCCGGGGCTCACCGTGTGCAGGGGGACAAGACACATCAGGGGCTGTTAAGCCACATCTGCCAGCAGCCCTTACGCTCACCGGGCTGGAGCGAAGGGGAGGGATGTCTGCAGACTTTCCCTCGAAGAGGTGAGGCTGCTGTGTGTCCAGTTGGAGCTGCTGGGGCTGGCCCGACGGTGGGCTGCCTGGCAGGCTCTTTAGGTAGCCATGGAGCCAACCGTCTGCTGGAACGGGCGGCACCAAGGAAGCGTCGGTCTGTACGGGGAGCCTGAGCTCTGTCCTCCCTTCTTACACACACGCTGTTCATGCGGGTGTGGGCCAGCGTGTGGCTCAAGGCCGTGTGGACCGAGGAGGTGCAATTTGCCCATAATTAGGTTTTCTTTAAGCATCAGCCAGCACGCCAGTGCTAGTCTTTGCATGATTCATCTCATCCTTTTTATAAACTAAGTTCTTTGCTGCACAGACAATGAATGAAGGGTAGGCAGCGCTGGGTTTGTTTTCTTTCCTCTTGTCAAATTAGCCTAACAGGCTTTACAAATGCTTTTTAGGACAGCACAGATGTTCAGAAACATCTTTCCCTCTGAAGATTGTTCTCTTCGCGTGAACGCCTGTCCTTTGAACAAAGCACGCAGGACCTGCGCTAGATGTTTTTCTGTGGTACCAGCTCTGCCTCTGCCCAGCGTTTACCCGGACATAACAAACGTGCAGGGACGTACTCGGTGCGGTTGCAGCCAGCAGCGGCACACGTCTGTGCCCCCAGGCATCTGCGAAGTCTGAACTTATAAGGAGTCGAAGGAGGGTTTGGGATCTGGCTCTGGGCTTCGGTGCAGAATTCCAGGGAGATGGGGTTGTTGGCACGAGCGCTCCACAGCTTTTCCCTCGACTCTTGCGACGGGGTTTAAACGAACCGTCCCTTAAGTGTCCTTCAGCTTGTTTGCTTTGTCTGCGGGGACGGAATAGTTGCCTGAATTAAGTCGGCCCATTCTTAACTGCTGAGAGGAGCTTTCTAAAGATGACAGGGAGTCAGCCCCAGCCTCTTGCTGAGGAGAGGAGCCATGTAGGGGTTCGCATTCCTCCCGCCAGCTCAGGAACTCGGGTATTTGGCTTCACCAGCAGACGAGAGGCGTCTTGGAGAGAGAATTGTTTTCCTGCGCAAGTGGGTTGTAGGTAGGAAGACAGAGACCGTGATTATAATAATTAAGTGTAATTAAGCATAGCTGAGAAGGGATTGAAAGAAATAAAGCACATGCCTGATTAGCCCACAAGATTTACTGTTGGAGGCTGTTGTAAAGACCAGTGACAATGTTTTTAAAACAGGTTGAATTTAATATGAAGTTCACCATTTCAACTGCATCACGAGAATACCTGGGATGCTCTGCGTTAGAAAATGATGCTGTTGAGCAAGGGGATCCCCAGGCGAGAAATAATGCAGCTGGTTCTCGCCCTGGGCGGTTTTCTGGCTGGGGAGGGGGCTTCTGTGAACATGCGTCCCTGGAAATGCAAGAAGTCATAACCAAGAAGGAGCTGGGAGAGCGGAGCGTTGCACTCGGCTGGTGGCCTTCGAGGGCTGTGCAGTGGACGGCCATGTGGAAGAAGATGTTGTCAGGCAGGAAAAAGAATTGGGAAAACAGGATTTCCACCCTGCCACGCTCAGCGGGGGCCTCCGCAGCTCGTGCTCCTCATTCTGGCGTGGGCAAAGGATGAGAAGGAGAGGACAAAAGAAGTATTTTACTCAGTGCTATCACAGGTCTGGCTGATAATGGCCAAGGTCCTCACTCGTGCCCTGCACCACCCAGGGCCGTGCAATACAGTAATGTCCTCTGAGCCTGCGAGCGTGCCCATCTTCTGTCCAGCCGCTGCCACGATGCGGGGTGACAGCAGCACCAGTAACGTCAGTGAGAGAAGCTGCCAGTCTCTCCAGCAGGTGTTGATGATGGATGGCATAAATGAAATTATATTTAAGGTGTGGGCAGCCAGCTGTAAAGTCATCAAACAGGAAAGGTCATGAAGTAATTTACACCAGAAGTTCTCTGCTCTCAAAGCCATAAGCACAGAATAAATATGTGCAAGCAAGCAGAGAGGGATATTTTTTCATCTGAGGCTGAGTCTCAGACATGAGCCGTATATCCCCTGTATATCCCCTTCACAATTCCCTTCATTGCTGTTGCCCTGTGTGGAGCTCAGGGAGTAACAAGCCTTTGGCACGGTTTGGTCTTGATGCTGCCAGCTCTTGTCTGACACGGGATAGGAAGGGGCTGGAGACGGGCAGCCCCCAGGGCTCGTGCAGCTCCTCGGCTGCTGCCTCACGCCTTGGGCTTCTGAAGGTGCCTGAAGAAATGTGCTGCCTGTCTTTTGCTCCATGCTGACAGGATTTAGGTGCTTGATTTCTTCTTTAGATGTAGAAAAATGTGGGAACAACAGGGGTGGTTTAAGATATTTCCACTTCTATGCTGGAGGTGCCCCGCAGCACCCCACAGCCTCTGTGTGGGACTGTGGGCACTGGGAGGGGGTGACTGTGTTTTCCAACGCTTTCCAGATACTTCACACCCTGGTGATCTTCAAAAATGCCTCTTTAATCCGGTCATTTCCAGGGGAACAGGGAGGACCGGGCTGGGCACACTGGCTGCGCTGGCCGTGGCTCCTGCTGGTCACTGAATTGCCAGGGAAGGCAGGAGAGTGTGTGTGTTTGGGGGGATGAGCGTGGGGTTATTTTGGGAGGTGCAAGAAGGGAGCAAACAGCCCGGCTTTCATTTTCCAGCCAGCTGGTGCTGATTCAGGATGTTTGTGCAGCGACAATTGCATGGAGCTGAGCCACCGAGGGCTGTAGTTACACGTGCAGCAGCGTTTTACCTCCCTCGTCGTCTTATTTCTCACTGCGTGGGACACTGGTGGTGCTTCTAGGAGGAGTAATAAGATGGCAGGAGGGTAAGAGAAAGCCAAGACCTCCAAGTTGGATTTTCTTATTTCCCCCAGTCTAGTGGGATCACATGCTTTGCTATAACTATTTCCAGATCCCTCTTCAGCACTTGCAGGACTAAGCATGATCCTTTGACACATCCCCATGTGATGGGAAATGCACAAGACTGACACAAACTGTTAAAAATATTCTTTGATTTTTTTTTTTTTGTCTGTTAAACTAAAACCAGAGCTTCATCCATCATTCACACTGTTAGGTCTAATTACACACAGCGGATAAGGGGGCCTTCATGAAATGCTTTCTCAGGTTCTGGTCGCACTCCATGGCCCTTTCTGTGCCCTGGCAACGTTATGGAAAGACATTTCACTTTCCCATAGGGCCCCCACAAACATGGCTTTTGGTGGACCCAGTTTCAGGCGTGCCCCCCCCCTTCCTTTCCCTGTCTCTAACCTCCTCGTTGCCGTTTGCAGAGTTCTTCCTACGCGGCACTGCTGCGGGATTAAGCACCGCCAGCAGCGGGGATGGCAGGCGTGGGAGGTGGGAGGCTCGTCCCCGCTCTGCCCGCAGCCGCGGGGTGACCTTGTGCTTCCCTCGCCCGGCCGCAGCTCACGCGGGAAACCGCAGCCCTGGGAGAGCTGCCCTGAGCAGCAGAGGGGCCCAGTGCTTGCAGGACGGTTATTATTTTGTGTAGAACTGGTTCGGACTCATTTATCAGACCATCTGCCTGATTTTCTGTGTGCTGGCCCTGGAGCTTGCTCCTTCCACCCGGATCCTGCCACTGCAGGGGGGGTGTTGGCACAGCGCTGGGTCCCAAGCCTGAAGTCCGTCTGAAGAAGCCCAAGTCGCTTCTCTGACTCCCTTTCTCCATCCGTAAGGTGGGGATAACAGCTGGAAAGGGACTAGCACGTAGCAGTGTAGGTGATGTCTTCCAAACATCGGGGCACAGCCTGGTTCAAGCCTGTATCTGCATCCTGCCGGCTCCGCTTCGTGCTGTATCCCGCATCTCTCGGTGTGCACCAGCATCCAAAGGCCTGTGGTGCACGGAAGGGCCACGCAGATGCTGCTGGGGCCAGGGAGTCCCAGACCTGCGTGGAAACACCCCCACTGCTGCTTGCAGGGGCACAGCCCGAGGAGCTCCCGTCCCAAGCAAAAAAACCTTTAAAATGTAAACAAATCTCTTCCACCCAAATAATTATTTCTGGCCTAAAAAAAAAAAAAAAAATTAAATTCAAAAAAAAAAGAGAGAAACACCTCACCTAGCTCCTGTTGCTATTTTTTTTCAGTTGCTACACAAACAGTTTTATTTCTGGCCCACACCGCGTGCCGGGTCCCGGGCTGCTGCAATGTAATCTCCTGTTATTGGTTTAAGCACGCCGGGACGGATACGGCGGTTTCAGAGCAAAGCCCTTCCAGCACGGCCCCCGGCAGCTGCTCGCCCTGACCCCCGGGCACTTTGAGCCTGTTGCTTGGTGGCCCAAGTGTTTTTCCACCACATGCAGAAACCCCGATAAAGCCCTGTCAGCGCCCCGCTGCCACCGGCACCCGGGCGGGAAGGTGAAGGGGAGAGGCGAGGGCTGAGCCGGTGGGATGGGAGGCTCAAGATGAGCCACTGCCAGGTCCTTGTGTTGCCCACCCCCAGCCCCCCCACCCCGGCTGTGCCCAGAGCGGGGGCTTGGGGCTCCCTGCGCCCCGGCTGCGGCTCTTTGCAGCAGGGCTGACCCTCAGCCTGCCCAGCTCTTTGGCCGCTCTGTGCCTTACGCCGAGGCATCGCTGCCAACCCCTCTCAGCCCCTTTCTCGGGGGGTTCAGGAGTTGGCATCATTTCCATCTTCTCCTGGGTTGTGCTCCCCTTTCCCCCCTCCCCGCAGGCAGGGCAGGCAGCGCTCGTCGCTCGCACACCTGAGTGCCTGGGATTCAACTGTTGATTATTGGCAATTAATGCTGTTAATTATTGGCAATTAAAGCTTCCCTCCAGTAGTGCTGGTCCTTCCTTCTAGCAGGGAGTCGCTGTGCTGCTGTGGAGGGGGGAGGACTGAGTCTCTGCTCCTTCTGCAGCCGATCCCTACAAGCCCTTCAGCGCTTCGCTTTGGGCTCTGCTCACAGGTAAGGGGGGCTCCCAGCAACGGGCCTCCTGCAGGTGAAAGTCAAGGAGTGGGGTGTAAAAAGCTGTTCCATTTGGGATGTGTAACTGCTCGGGTTTGTATGGAAACCTGCAGAGAGCAGTCACTGTCGTGTGCGTGGGGCACTTTGGGGTTGTAGCTAGCTAGCGCTGCCTTTGTTCGCTGTGCAAAGCACCTGGAGTGTCAAAAAACACAGGGGGTGAACTCTGCCCTGAGAACCCTGCACTTGTGTGAGAGCAACCACCGGGCTGCCGTGGGAGCAGAAAGAGCCATCCCAGTGTGGTGACCCTGTTAGCAGGTGCTGGGCTGAACTGGGAGCCTCTGCAGGTCCCCGCTGGCACACGGTGCCTGCCCTGGCGTAGAGACGGTGGTGAAAATGTTCTCTGGCTCGCAGGGTCCTGCAGGACAGCCCAGGGAAGACGGCGAACGGCAGCACGTGGGCTGCATATGTCCCTCTGGATTAGGGCCAGCCCAGGAGCTGCTTATAATAATGGAGCTAATCGCCCTAATCTTGTCACACAAATGCCTCCTCTCTGCTGGCAGACTGGCAGGGATTTGGGTTATATCTGGATGCCGGCAGATGTAAGTGCACTGGGAGGTGGCACGGAATGGAGGCACATCTGGGGCTGGTTGGGTTCAGCCTGGGCTGGTGTGAAGACTCCTCTCCTGCGCTCTGCTCCAGAGTCTCGCCCCATCATCCCCCCCAGCTCAGGGTGAGCTGCCGTCCAGGGACAATGCTCCTGAGGATGCTTGGTTTAAAAGCAAGTCCCTTTGCCCCAGCCCAGCGCCGGTAACTCCAGTGTGCTGCTGTTCCTCTGGCCTTGCACCCATCCCGTGTCCTTTTCCAGTGCGTGCCGTGCTTTTCACCCTTCCTGCTGGTACCTCCAAGGTGATCTCCAAGACTCCGTGTGACCCTGCAGCATGTCCTTCTGCATCTCACCTGCTCTCGGCTGATGGGCTGAGGCTGGGGCAAGACTGGGGAGGCTGTTGATCCATCTCTGGGTCTGGTTTAGTTTATTTCCTTGTGTGGAGACTCTGGCAATCCTTCCAGATCACAGGTGCTGCTGGTTGGGCCCCTGCAAGGGGTCTCTGTGCTGCGCAGGAGCACTCGGTCCCTTCTGACCTTAAACGTCTGACCTGTTCCAATGCCACCTCTTGCTGATGAGGAGCTGAGTCTGTTCAAGTTCATCCAAGTTATTTCACACTCAGAGAAGCCTCCGGGCTCCCTATCTCTGCTCCAGAGCTGCCCGTTCAACTGCACAGAGCGACGAGTGATGTGGAGGCATGAGGCAGGATCTGCCTGTCATCGAGGTGGTGAAGCAGACAGCTCTGCTACAAAACGTGACGTGTGGAGCTGGAGACCCCCAGGGACCACGGCGGCTGTGTCCGGGCCCAGGAGCCATGGAGAACTGGGTGCCTCTCCGAGGGGTTCTGTGGTGCATGAGGGACCCCTTTTTATTCAAAAGATCAGAGGGTCTCAGTCTGATTGCTGGGCTGGGAAATCCCGTCCCCTCTCTGTAGTGGCGTTGCTGTGGATTTTTCTTTAGGAAATAAACAAAATAAATCTGTATTTAGAAAAAGCGATGTGAGGGCTAGACACGAGATGCTGATTGCTCCGTGCTCCGAGGCCACGGGGTGCTCTGGCACTCCGATGGGCCTTAGGCAAGAACTAATATTCGCTTGCAAGCTCGGTTTTCCCTTGAGTGGGATCCGTGGTTTTGCTTGTCAGTTGGGCGACGTCCCTTTCAAAGCAAATTATTTTAGAAGACATATATTTCTGTATTTTTCTGAGTAGCGGTTTTTGTGACTGTGAGTTAAGGAAGTACATTTGGCATCTTGTGGGCAATGAATCAGGATAGTTTCCAGGTGGAAAGATCACCCTGTGCTGAGAAAAGCTCTGTAACGGGTCAGTGCTGGGGGCTTTTGTGTGGTTTTAACGTGCTCTTTCCTCGGGCTGAACGCTCCCTGAGGTGGCAGGGATGCTGCTCACAGTGGGCACGTGTAAGATGCACCCACGGCACCATGGTTTGCCCCGTGGGGCTCGCTGAGCGCTGGCCCAGAGTCCAGCAACCGCGGGGAGCGTGTCCTCCCCAGTGCTGTGTGTGGGGGCAGCCGGGGAAGGGGGAGGAAAAAACCTTGTACCCGCCAGTGGGACAGACAGAATCCTGCCTAATATTTCCTGACATGTCTTGCAATTATGAGCTCTGTGTGTCAGCTAGAGTATGTCCAGCGGGAAGGGTTTGCGGAGCTGTCCCGCTCAGCTATGCGAGCAACGCCGGAGCCTGCCGGGTGCTAATCTGCTGAGGGGAAGCCCAGTGCTGGAGCTGCCGCCTCTTCCCACCCTGTGCCAAGGGGCATTTCTCCTTATGCCGCAGAAAGGTGCTGCCAGCATGCAATATTCCTGGCGAGGGACTGACATTTCCAGCCAGAAACATCCCCTGCTTTGGCAGGGTGAGGAGAGGGGAGTCTCCATCTAAATGCTGTTGCTCAGACTTGTCTCGAGACAAGCACATGAAGGGCGAAGTAGAGAAAATTCATGGTTACTTTTTGGGTAATAAATCCAGGTTATAATAGCTCCTTTCATCCTAAAGGATCCCACAGAGCTTTATAAATAGATATGCAAACGATGCACGAGGATCTCTTCCAAGCACGGAGACGCAGCAGCTTCCCGGGAGAGCGGAGCAGCTGGTCGGAGCAGAGACGGAGCTCCCGGAGCGATGCTGCTCGGTACAAAGCAACCCAGAGAGCTGGGCTGGCTGCTCGGGCCGCGGCGGGGTGGCAGCTCCTCGCATCCCACCGCGTCTGCACGGAGCTCGTCTCCCTTGCTGACCTGGAGAACTACACCACACTCCCTTTGCGTGGAAAGAAACTTGCAGTGCTACGCTTCCCGGGCTACCTCCTGTCCTTATTCCGATCCTCCTGTTGCTTTACGAACGACATTAATAGCTGTAATGGGGATTAACAATATCTTTTCAATTCTATTACTCCTATCCTAAAAGCATGCAGGATTATTTAAAGGTATTATCATTTTTAAAGTGGGATAGCTTTTCACCAGCCTCATGCTCATACAGATCTACCCAGGGAGAAGAACAGGATGCATACAGCCTTAATAATCATTACCCTAATCTTCATGGTCTAGTTTTCCTGGTAACTCTGCTATAATCAAATAACAATCTAGTTTATTACTTGCCAGGGAAAGCAGATCAGCCTCTTGTGTCACGTAGATGTGAAGGCTGAGCCTGCTGCTGGCCGTTGCTCCCTAATGGAGATGGGAGTGGAAGGAGGGAAAGGTCGCTTGCCCTTCACACCCGGATGAATTTTCTCATGGCTGAGGAGTGGAGGTCACTGCTGCTGGGTTTGGTCTTCGTAGGGGGATTTTTTTGGGTGGGTGGTTGTGTGGTTTGGCTTGGTTGGGTTTTTTTTTGTTTTAATTTTAATATCAGCCGGATGCGGTGGGCTGTGCAGAGGGGTTTGCTCCTGTGGTGGGCCCTGTCTGGTGGTCCTTCCTCTGCTGCGCAAAGCTGGGCGATGCGGGTGGGTGGCAGAGGATCTGCCTGCGCTCCACGCTCACATCCCTCCGCCTCCGCAAGATCGCAGGGGAGACGGATATCTTGGTGCTCCTGGGCCAGATTTTAATTGCTTAATGGAGAACCTGGAAGTAAGTCCCCCAATCTGAGGACTAGCCAGTTCCCAGCCTGTCTGCAGGACGAGGAGGGAGTGTTTGGCTGTGAGTGTGTTGTGCCAGCAGCTCGGTGCTGCTCCCCTCGTCCGGCCCAGACGGTCTGGCACGTCCTGAGCCACCAGTCCCGGTGTTGGCCTCCTCCCTGGGGAGCTGCTGGGGGAAGGGGTGGACAGGGCCGGTTTGCAGCACGTAGAGCCCTTGATGTGGGGAGAGACCCCGGGGGGAGAGCAACCAGCCACGCAGCCCCCTTTGTGGCGTGGAGGGGACGGACAGACGACGGCTCAGGGGCACATCTGGGTCCCACATCTGGGTTCCACCCTGGAGCGGGGCTGCGAAGGGACACCCCCCCCCCCCAACCCCACCGGTTGGTTCCCGGGGGGGAGGGGGGGGGGCTCCGTCCCGCAGCCCACGCACGTTGCGAGCCGCCCCCCGCGGCGGGGCGGGCAGCGGGGCTGCGCGGGGGCCGGGGGCCACCTCGTGGCGGGTCGGGGCGATGAGTTTTGTGACGAGCTGGGGGGCCCTCGCCGGCAAAACATCTCCCAGGCTGGGGATCAGGGGGAGATGGGGGCTTCTGGGGCACGGCCCGGGGGGGGGGGGGGGGTGGTGGGGCAGGGGGTGTCCTCGCCCGAATCTCTTGCTGGAGGCAGCGCGGAGCCGTCTTTGCCCTCGGGTGGGTCATCGTGGAGATTTCCATGGGAAATCTGGGACACGGGGCTCCCAAACGGAGCCTCCTCTGGAGCGGTGTTTATCTCTGCCATGGCTGGAGGGTCGAGTTACAAAGCAAATATGAATGAAACGAAAGGGAAGAGAGCAGCGAAATGGGTCACTCCTTCTCCTTTGGCCAGATTCCTCTGCAAAGAAAAAATTGGGTTTAAAGGCCCATTTCCTCAGACACGCTGAGACAAGCCCAAGGAAGGGGAGGAAAAGGCTGGGAAAATCCCACGGAGCATGCTGGCGGCCTCAAAGCATCTTTGATCCACGATCTGTTGTTACAGCATGCATCGGGTCTAACTCTGACCACCCCCCACCCCCCCCCCCCCCCAAAGCCCCTTGGGGTGAAGGATGCAGGATCAGCTTCTGGGAGATGCTGGAAGCCCCGGAATTAATTCACTTTCCCAGTAGGAAATTTTCTTGCTGCAAACGCTTATGCCGCGATGTGCCGTTTCTGTGGGTTTCGTGGGGAAACTCGGGACACGCGGGGAGAGGCACCGGCAGCTCGACAAGAGTTTTATTTATAAAGCTGCCAGTGCCTGGTGTGGGTTTACTCACTCTCCCATCTGGTGACTATCGCTGCCGCCTCCTGACAGACGCTCGTCTCCCGCTGATAATGACGTACTTTGATTAGCTGGATCCGCTGCTTCACCCAGCTATTGATCAGTCACTGGTTAAAAACTGGCTCTTAAAAAGCGTGAGCTGGTGTTTTTTAACAGGTGGGGGGATTTATTGGCTTGACTAAAAAATCCGAGAGGACATTGTCGATCACAGAAGGTGCTGGGGTGGCAGGTGTGGACCAGATGCCTCCTGCTCTGGTGCAGGCAGCTCTGTCTGTGTGTAAGGACCGGCAGAAGTTACGGCTTGCCCTTCTCTGTCCTGTCCCTTTCAGGCTCTGGATTCTGTTTTCTTCTGGTGGCAGCTGCTTGTCGAGGACTTGGTGTGGGTGTTGTGTGCCACGGGCCTGGTGTTCCCTCTCCTGAACGCAGCAGTCGCTTTTTATTTTTGCTATTGCTTTCCTGGAGTTGCAAATAGAAGAGGGAAGTCCCACTTCCATGGCTTGCTCTGTCCTTGTGACACCCGTGAAACTGCTGACATCAGTGCAGATGGAGATGGTGGTTTCTGACCAGGACCCTCCACCAGCGCATCTCAGAGGGGCTTCCAGAGCCCTTCGTGGCCCACAGGGAGACTGGAGCCCGTGCGTGGCCCCGTGGACGTGGTGCCGGACCTGCAGGGCCTGGGAGCGTGCCCTGCCCCTCAGCTGTGCCACACAGGGTGGGCTTGTGTGCGGGGCTGGACACACACCAGGCTGCCAAAAAGCAGTGGCTGAGCCTCAGCAGACTGCTCGAGGCTCTGCTGTTTGCTCCTGGCGTGGCTTTGGGCAGGTTCACCTCTCTTCCCCGGGACACACTCGCTGCTTTTTGTGGGACAGCTTGGTAAGAGAGGGATCAATGTCAAAAAGCCCGTGTTCTTTACTTAGAAAACGGGGATTATCAGTGACAAGCAGGCTGTGCTTTCTATGTCCGTAAATGAAAAGGTTTGATTTCCTGTTGAGCTCCAGCTGAAGAAATGTTTGTTGGGTTTTGCTGGATGCCGAGCAGCTCAACGGCACGTTGCACCTCGGCACGGATCCCTTCTTAGCCTTGTCAGTGTCTTTATTGGATTCTGGATTGCAGATGGAAATCGGGGTTAATTTGTCACCATCAGGATGGCCTTTATTATTTTTTGACTGGTTTCTCACCTCCCGCCATTGCTCCGATGCTCTGTGTGCTTGCAGTGGTGTTTACGCCTCTTGTCTTCCTGGAAATTGGTTGTAGATGGAGCGGTGTTGGTAGTGGTAGGATAATGGTTGGACCTGATGATCTTAAAGGTCTTTTCCAACCAAAGCAATTCCGATTCTATAATCGGAGAACCGTGTGTTTGGGCACCCGTAGTCACTGTCCTGTCAGAGCCGCCTTTTGTCACGATAGGGACGCTTTGGGGACCAGAGGCGTTGGCTGGGTGTCACTGGGGGGGACTGGGAACACCACGACCTGTTGACATCTCACCGCGTCCCGGGAAACAGCCGGTTCTGGGGCGGGCGGCGGAGACCCGCCCCCCCCCCCCCCGGCCCCGGGGCTCCCCTCCGCCCCCCGCCGCTGTCCCGCAGCCCCTTCCGGGCACCGAGAGCCCCCCCCCCCCCCCCCCCCCGCTGCCGCCGCTCAGCCCCCTCCGAAGCGCAACGACCCCCGTCCCCTCCACCCCCCGGGGGAAGCGGCTCCGCCCGCTCCCCGCCCCGGCGGGCGCAGGCCCGGTGCCCGCCCCGCCCCGTCCCTCCCCCGGCGGCCGGGGCCGGCCGAGGCGAGGCGCTGACATCAGAGCCGGGCCGCGCCGCGCCGGGAGGAGGAGGAGGAGGAGGAGCCGCCGCCGCCGCCGCACCGGAGCGATCGCTCTTCTCGGGGCCGGCGCGTAGCGGCGGGGGGCGGCGGCGGCGGCGCTGCTGCTTCACCCCCCCCCCCCCCCTCCCCGCCTTATCCCGCGGGGGTTCCGCCGCCAGCCCGTCCCGGCGCCCGCCCGCCCGCCCGGTGCGGCCCTCCCGCCGCCCGCCATGCTCTCCGGGGCGCCGCCGCCCGCCGCCTTCCCCAACCCACCGCCGCCTCAGCCGCCGCCGCCGCCCCCGCCGCCCGCCGCTCCCCCCCTCCACGGGCCGCCGCCGCCGTTCCCGGTGAAGGGCGGCCTGCAGATCCGGAAGAATGCCATCACGGACGACTACAAGGTCACCACGCAAGTGCTGGGGCTGGGCATCAACGGGAAAGTTTTGGAGATCTTCAGTAAGAAGAGCGGGGAGAAGTTCGCTCTCAAGGTGCGAAGGTTGGGGGGAGGTGAGGGGGGGAGGGACGGACGTGTTTCCCCGGGAGGGACCGGACGGGACGGGCGGCTCCGGGCTGCCCCCGCCCCGCCGCCGGGCTGCGGAAGGGGCAGGAGGAGCGGGCAGCGGCGGCGCTGCCTGACAGTGATGGAAGATGTCTGCTGCGGGGAAGGGGGGGGGGGGGTGTCCCCCGGGTGGGGGCCGGGAAAACGGGCAGCGACAGGGGTCACCGGGACAATGGAGCTGGCTGCTGCCCCTCCGTCCCGCCATGCTTTAATTTCCCCCCCCCCCCCCCCCAAAGAACACCGAGACGTGGCTTTCTCATGTGAAAGGAGGCAAAGTGCCATCTCGGTGGCGCCCCCCCCCCCCCCGCCCCCCGGAGGGTCTGGAGCGGAGAGGAGCCCTCGGCCTGGCCGGTGTCACCCCGCGGGGTTGGCATCTCCAAACGCGGGGTTCCCGCTCGTAGCACCGTGCAGGGAAGCGCAAGCGGCTGCCAGGGTGTCCCTGGGGGGTGGCAGGTCCCTCCTGGCTCCGGCTGTACGAGACGGGGGGGTGACACCGAGCGGCTGTCGTCCCCCGCTTCCGACGGGGAATATTTCAGCATCATCGTCTCTTACTCCTTGTCCGTAACTCGCTTCTGTTGGAAAGACGGATAAATAGCGGCTGCGAAGGTGTATTTTGGCACGCACCAGGTGATGTGACAGTTTTCCTCCTTTTCAAATGAGGTTTTGGAACGAAGAGGGGGAGCGCGTCTCCCTGCCGGAGGGACTTTGGGAAGTTTGAATGGATTCACGACACGCCGAGGCGGGCGCAGGCAGTCTGCTCGGAGGGAGCGCCGTGTTCTCTAGCATCGATGCAATTTGCGCCCACACATGAGCTGTTCAAACCCTCGGCGTTACCCTGAGAGCTGTGAAGGCTAAAAAAACCCCACCTAAATCCGTAACCCCCACCGCTTTTGTTTTTAGAGCTGCCCATCTGTTGGTATCTGGGATTCCTAACCTGAATGAATGAATGAATGAACAAGGGGCTTTGGAGGCACAAGTTGTGCCGCGGGGGTGGTGGGGTCGGCAAGGGACGGCGCTGAACCCCTGTGGTTAAGGAGGGGGGTTTCAGTCGAGCACTGAAAGTTTTCCTTCAGAAATGCAGGCGTTTCTCGTGAGCAGCGCTGCGTTGTACTCCAAGACGACATGCATTGTCATCTCGTTTGGTTGGAAATTGGTGAAATCCTCTTCTGTTTTGACAGACAGGCTCCTCTTCGCTTCTGCAGTTGACTCTCGTATTTAAAGCGGGGGCTCCAGCACTTCCTTTTCGCAGCCCTGAAAGGGGAAGGATGGCAGAGGAGACCAAATGCCGGCCGCTCCTCTCTGCCCCGGCACGGGTAGGACAGTTGGGGCCCGGGGTTGGTGCCGTTACCCTGCCCGTACCAGAGCACGGTGCAGCAGGTGGGGTCAGGACGTGCTGCCACGAGGCGTGTTGGTTCCTTGGCCGTGATGAAAAAGCATCTCGGAGCGCAGGACGTCGCGTTGTAACGGTGGAGGGTGGCGCAGAGCGTCTGCGTGGCTCTTGGAGGGTGAGGTGTGTTTGACACTTAATCTCTGTTCTGGAGGAGCGTTGGTTGTCTTCCCTGTCCCCTGCCCTGGCCTCTTCACATGTCCCTGCCGGGGAGAGGAGAGTTGAGCTGAGCGGTTGGACGCGTCTCTGGCTGTTCAAAGAGCGGCGCAGCTGCTACCGTAAGGGATTCCTTCCAGCACCTTAAAAACTGCTGTGCTGTGAGTCTGGGCTCCGGGATGAGCTGCTGCGTGCCCAGCTTGTCCTGGTGAGCGTGAGCTCCAAGCTCGGGTTGTGTGAGTGTGATACTTGGACTGAACTGCCGAGCCCAAACTTGGCGAGGGTGACCGCCCTAGGGGCGATGGCGTGCTGACTTCATCCCCTCCTCTGGTACACAGCCGGGATAACGTCTCTGTTAGAGACCTGCAGAGAGGTATTTGGATCCGAATGGCTCATGGGCTGCATCAGTGTGGAAAGATGACCTAAAGCAGGATCTGCAGAAGTGATTGCATCGAGTTGTCATGGCTCAGATGATGCTTAAAAGAATCCTGATGGCCCATCGCCAGGAGCCACAGCTGAAATCTCTCTGTGCTGCCTGCTTTGGTTGTGCAGCAAACCTTTCCATTTGGAACATTGCTCTTTACATTTACCATTCCAAAGTCTTGTATAATAAGTCCTCCGCTGGAGGGAAACAATTGGGTTTCTCCCTGATATTAATGGTGTCTTCTGGTTATGTCGGGCTTCCCCTTGGACCATGAGCAACTACAGTGTTGTTAAACCTTTCTCCCAGAGATGTGCATTTAGGTTAGGGTTTGCTGAGAGTCGCTGCAGAGAGTTTTTCAGTGCTCCAGGAGAGTTTGCGCCCAGACAGTGTTCCAGTAGCAGTGGGAATGCTACAGCCCATTTTTTGCTCCTTCCAGTGCGATAGTCCGCGGCAGAGACGTATCATTTAAATAAAACGGCGCTCTGTACGAGTTCGTGGGTGGTAGTTTTGTTTGCTGTGTAGTACCTAGGTGAAAACAGGAGAAATTCCTTTCCTTTTCTTATAGGTCGTTACTGTCTATTTTTCAGTTTCCCACCCCCAATTTTATTTTGTTTTTTTTTGGTACGAAGCGACACCTGAAGCATCGCTGAATTACCTGGTGGGAAGCAGGCTGCCAACGGTCCCAGTCACCCATGACTTGACCCTGTTTGATGTGCGGCGAGATTTACTGCAGGGTGGGAACATAAAGTCCGTGGAGAGGTGATGAATGGAACGGAAACGCGAGGCCCGGGTGGTTTCTTACCCCTTTCTTCCTCGTACCTCGGTGTGATTTATTACTAGGCAAAATTAGGCTTGTAATTTCTGTAAAGCTTGCTGTATGTAGGTCACCACTGGCCTGACTTGGCGTTGTTGGTTGTGGTCAGGCTGTTGGCATTAGTGACGCAGGCTGCGACGGTGGGGCTGGGAGCGAGGTCTGTCTCGCCTACTGCAAATTCCACTTTTAAGACTAATCTTTAGGCAAGATACCGGGTTGATGGCTGGCTCTCTTAATTGGGCAAGTAAACCAGACTGGAGAGCAGCGGCCAGTAATGGCAGGTGGTGAGTTTGTCATAAGTGTCGCTCGATGGAGCTCTTCAGGGAGCCGGATTCCTTTAAAACAAATTAACAAACCTCACTCCTAACCCCAACTTCAAAGCAGGAGATCCTCAATCCTCACCGCTCCCTTTGGGTGGAAGAGCTTCGCAGGGCTGCGGAGTCTGCTTGCAGGTTTACCCCCTCTCTGGCAGCCCGGTGTCTGGAGCATCCTTGGAGCTTCCGGGCGTGTTTGCGAAACACTCTCAGTCTCACTCGCAGCCTCATCAGATAATCTGGGAGCGATGGTTCCTCTGATGGAGGAGGAGGAAGGAGGCCAGCGCTTTTGCGGTTTATTATTCTTGTAAGATGTCTGTCGTGGAAATAGGGCAGGTGTCTTGTAGCTGATAACTGAGCAGCTCCGTGGATGACCATGTTTGTGTAGCTGGTGGCCTCTCTTTGCCATCGTGGTGAGGGTTTTTTACAGAGATATTTAGAGGAGCAAAGCACCCTGTTTCCCGTGGCTTCCTGCAGCTTCGTTTGAGGTCAAATGCTTTGTCCCCCAGAAAATCCAGCTGGACCAGTAACCCCTAAGTGATGGAGCAGATGAAGATCCTGGGCTCACACTCATGGGTTACAACTCGCTGGGTGTCTGCTGTAGTTCTGCTCCTCTCTGTGGGGGGGATTTTGTTTTTTTAACTCTACCATATATTTTATATAATCAGAAATGTCTTTGCTGTGGCCTTCTGTGCAAGCCGTGGTTGAAAAACTGTGGAAAGTGTAGTGACATCATTTTTCCAAGGCAGTGGTTTATTATCTCATTGACCAAATGAGTCTACTGACTGAGGAGGGGGTGTGAGTTTGTTTAAACAATTTAGGGTTTGCCATAATCTCTTCTAAATACATTACATGTTCTGAGCAGTCAAACCTATGACTGAGATGGACTGATAACGGCCTGGGAGCAGGGGCTTGGTTTTTGCTTTGGCACATGCTCAGGAAGTGGTGGGGTTCTTCCTCTTAATAGTAATCTAATGCCATCAGCTGTAGGTCTTGCAGAAGATTGGTTTTTCCCATGTTTGCAGAGGTGGGGAACTGAGATGCAGTGATTTACTGAAGGTCTTGCAGCCCGTCAGAAGCAGTGCTGGGCCTAGGAGCTGAGCTGCTTGCTCTGGGATGAACCCTTCGTGGGCGGCTGTCCTGCAGGACGAAAATACATCCCCTGTGTGTGTGACTTAACGGCCAAATACAGCCAGGTAACATGATTATATTTTATCATTCACACTGAACTCCTACTGGCCTTTGGTGAGGTTTCTGCCAGCGCGCTCCTCGGGAAGGCCCGATGTGTGGGACAGTGCTTGTGTGCCGGGCTGCGGGGGTGCTGGCTCTGCCTCCGGGTAGCGAGCGGTGCAGAGCAGGCGCTGAGCTTTGGCAGACGCGTGCTGCCTATTCCAAAGCATTTAAAGCAGCGTATAAATAATAATTTGAAGCTGTGCAGACAAGAGAGCTGGGGCTCCTGGTGCGTTTGCTGGACGATGGGTAGGCACCGGTGACGAAAACTCCCAGAAAGGTCCTGCCTGGGAAACCTGAAAGAGCGAGTCGGTGACTTCTCTCTTCCCAGAAACCCCCAGGATGTGCTCTGGGATCTGATGGGGTGGGTGGATGAACTGACGGGCGATGCGGGGCTTGCAGGGCAGTGCGGGTACGTGGGAGGCATTCGGAGGAGCGGCAGGGTCGGAAGCGGCCGTTCGGCTGTCCCTGCGGCACGGGGAGCAGCGTGGCTCTGGATTTGGCATCTGGCATCTCCTGAGCCTTCGTGGTGGGCTCATGTGCCCCGCGCTGGGGTGGTCCAAGAGCTTTGCAGCAGAGGCAGTACCTGATGCTATTTTAAACCCCATCCTTTTTCTGGGGTTAGCGCTGCGTGCTGAGAAACTGGGAGGAAGGAGCCCTCCTTCATTAAGAAACCCTTTCCTCCTCCTAGCTCCGAAGGTAACCGGCTTCCCCACCCGCAGACGGCCCTCGCTCGGCCGCCCGCTGCAGAAGTCAGGCTCCTCTCCAAGCACAACTGGCCCCGCGCGTCTGGCCTCAAGTTGCAGCATTCAGGCAGCATGACCTCACCTCCTGGTTTCCAAGAATAACGCGCTGCCTCCCCTCCGCCGCGCCGGGGCTGTCTGCAGCGGGTGAGGGCGGCTGCCACAGCCCAGCATGGGCCAGCTCTTGGGGCCCCCCGCTTCTGCCAGATGCCCCCCAGGCAGCCCCATGCCTGCCCCGGGCTGTTCAGCCCCTTTGTGGGCAGGGGTGCGGGCAGCAGAGGTGGGGCAGGAACGGGGAGAGGGTCTTCAGGACCGGGCTGGGCTTGCAGGCTGGTTTTGGAGGAGGGAGGGTTTGGGGGGGTGGATCTGTGAGGACCAGGGTGATCCCTTCACCAGCTCCAGAGCTGGCATGGGAACACAGCTTTGCCTGAGTGCTCCCCAAGAGACCTTTTTTTCGAGCCCGAGCAGTCACGTCGAGTCAGTGTTTCATTGTGGTCTAGAGCTGTTGAGCATCGTGGTCATCTCTGGTGGTGTCGCTGGCACTGGATTTTAAAAGCCGCTGAGACCTGTATCCCGCTGAAGTGGGTTCATCCCCTCCATGGATGCTCCTCGTCTTTCATGCTAAAAATATTCTCCTTTCAGGGCCGGCTGGCATGAGGACTGTGTGCGTGACCAGTGCCTGGAGGCTCCTTTTGGACAGGGCTCTCGTCTCCGCGTCCGGTTCCTCTACAGAGATGGATGGGGAGCAGCGCGCGGGGGTTAGAGCAGGGCACGCAAGAGCAAGCCTGAATGCAGAGAGCTTTAACAGCCTTTTATGCTGTCGTTTCTTTCTACCTCGTGGCTGAGTCATTTCAAAGATTTCAGCCTTTTAAGATCTTACCAATTTGAGGTAGGGATTACAGCAACTGGCAGGTTTAATGGTTGCATTAACTCGCTGTTTCCTTTGTGGCCTCGGGAAGGGACTAACGGCTGTGAGTCCGTGAGTGCTGGTAGATCCCCCTGACCCGAAACGACCTGAAACACAAGTTTTGCTGGAGATGCCGTGAGCCACGGAAATGTCATTTGGAGGGTGATGGGACGGTACCTGCCATCGGGAGGGGGATACAGGATGGGCTACCAGTGTGGCTCCTGTCTGAGCATTGCTGGGAGCACGTGGAGCTGCGCTGTGGCTCCATCTTTGGTCTGATGCTGCCGGGGAAGACGACAGCATCTTCCCATGAATAGGGGTGTTACGCCACTACACTGCTTTGCTGTGACAAAGCACACTCTCCCAGCGGAGAGGGCAGGTGAGCACGCTGGCTCAAGCGTCTGCAGCTGGCACAGCGTTTGCTGTCGGATGTAATGAGATTATTTGAGCTGTTGGCGTCAGGGCTGCATGTGATTATGTGCCTGGCTGTCCCGCGAGCTATAGCCTAAACTAGAGATAAAGTTCAAAATGCAAACCCAGATCTGAATGTTCCTGGGGCGCCCAGCCAGGCTGGGACTTTGCAGCTCTGCTCTTGCTAGATATCCTTACCCAGTTTGGGCTCTAGATTTGGGATCAGTGGAGGGATGGACTCGTTCCCTTCATCGTCATAATTAACTTTGCTGCCTCGCTTTGTGTGTCCCTGGCTGCAGCCAGCTCCCTTGGGCTTGAGTTCAACCTCTCCAGGTCTGCTGGCCCCAGAAGAGCGGGGTAAATCAGGCTCGGGGTGGTTGTTGCCGTTACGCCTCTCACGCTGGAACAGGCTGAGTCTGTGTAACAGCAGGTCGGGACCCTGTGCTGTCCCCGTCCCAAGGGCTGCAGCATCTTCTGGCTTTCAGCGGGGCAGACACGGGTGGGAGCATCTTCTGGGCGTTCAGAAACGGAGCAGCAGCTCTCCCTGTCTGCTGTCCTCCTGGCGTCCTCTGGCCCTGGTGCGCAGCACCGAGCTAGGGCAGCCTCTCGAAGGGCTCCTTGGACCTCCTGCCAAACGTGTGTTTTGAGGGAAACGCGGCTGGAACACAAGCTGGGGCTGCTGTGGAAATTTGGCAGCTCGTCCCGTCAGCCTGCAGTTCCAGTAGCCACAGCTCGTCGCTTCTCGTGCCCATAGGTGCGGGCGGGAGCCGGGTCCAAGCGACGCTGCTTGGAAATGGGGATGGCACCCGAGGTATCTTGGCTGGGCTGGGGGGGAAAGCAGATGCAATTGGATCCAAACAAACCAGAAAGTATGTGTGTTATCCTCAGCCTGATTTAACAAAAGTAATAAATAAAATGAAAAGCTGGGAGGAGGTGGTCTGGTAACAGGGATATGTTTTTATTTTCAGTAGTAACGACAGCCTTACTGCATTTACCAGCTCAGTGTTTAAGAACAGTTTTAACTTGCTGTATTTCCAGTTGTTTTAGCAGAAAGGCAGGGGCTGTGCTTGCTCACAGGTGGCACCGCTGTGGGTGTCAGCAGCCTGTCACCCGCAGAGTGCTGGCTCCCACGGCCCCGCAGCTCCCGTAGCCACTGCTTTCGGATACGGCCAGGCTGCGGCAGCCGTTGTCGCCTGTAACAGCCTCTTCCAGCCAGCCCAGTCCTCTCCAGGCTCTGGTGTGACTCCTTCTTCCTCTTCAGCCATTTCGCAACCTCGCTGCCCATTGCGCTGGGCAGATCGCTGAGAAAACCCGGGCGGCTCTTGCATAAGTGGCTCTGCCGCCAGGCTGGCCGGGGACTTTAAACCTCTGATATCTGCTGGAAGTCACTGGAGCTGCGAGCCTGGCGTTTTTGGGTGGGTACCTCCCATGCCATGGGCAGAGCAGTGCTGACGTGGGGGCACGGCTGTTTTGGGGCGCCTAGGGGTGTTGCAGCCCTTGCCGGGCACCGGCCCAGGCTCCCGGAGAGGACATCTTCCCCCTTGCTGCCTGGGAGCTTGGAAGAGGCTTACGGAGGCCTTTGCTTTTGTCCTCGGTGCTTTTCCCCGCAAGGAGCACCCCTGTTCCCGGTGTGAGGGGCTGTGCGTTTGAGTTGGAGTGGGACTGCCGACATCTCCATCTCCTCTCCCACCCTGCTTTTTCTACTTTGGGGTTGAAACTCCCAGTATCTTTTGTTGTAAGGAAGAGTTGCTGATAAAGAACAGCGCTCTGCCAGGGCCTGAGATGCTCCATGGGTGGTGGGGTTCAGCAGGAAAGCGTTCCAGGTCCTCGGGGGTTTTTTGGAAGTGTTTGATGCTCCTATTCCCCAGCTTCTCACTGCTGGAGGAGACTGGCCTCGGGTGCATGCCATTAGAGATGCAAATAGTGCACTGATAAAGCATGGGTGAGTAAGATACTGTGGAGTTTATCAACAGATTAAAACGTGGTTGGTCTCTGCACGCTGCTGAGAAGCAGCTCCGGCGCCTCCTGGGCGGCTGCGGGGCGGGAGGGCTGGGGACTGGAGCTGCTCCCCCGGGAGCTTCGGAGCAGGTCTGTGGCTCGTGCCCTCCGCTGCAGTCTGGAGGAGTTCACGGAATATGATGTTCACCCTGTGCCTCAGCGTGCAGTGCTTTTGGCTGACGTTCCTGTTTCGGGGCTTCACCTCGAGGCACCGCAGGGCAGGGAGGGCTCTACCCTGCGGGGTCCAGCTGACGAGAGCGAGGAGAGTGTTCTGGCTGCTCTCGGTGTAGCCACTGCGCCCCGTTTTGCCGGGCTCTGGCAGTAAGGGCAGTCAGTGCCTGCCAGATCAAATACCTCAGGCTTTTGCCAAAACTCCCTTTCACGTTTCTTTCTCCCCAAAGACTGCGCTGAAACAACCAGGCGGACGTCACTGGAAGGAGGGTTCGGCTGGGACGTGGTGGTGGTGCCTTGAGGGTTTTAGTGACCTAACTCCTAACCAGCGATGAACAGCTTGTGCCCACCTCGAATCCAAACCCTCCCAGCAGCCTTGGGAAGAGCCTTACACCTCATTGCGGGAGAGGTGGGGGTAATGCAACGGGGGCGATGTTCGTACGGGCCGTTCAACACTTAATTTCTCTCTCTTGCTTAGGAAACGGAGGCTCTGCTGGCTTGAGGTGTTGCTCCAGGCTCTGTAGGGCCACAGGGTTGGTGGCAGTGCCAAGCGCTGCCGCTTACCAGTGCGCTCCAGCCTGCTGCAGGGGCTGCGTGGGGAAACGTGGGGGCTGCTGGAGCCCTCGAGTGGGCGGGCGGCCGAGCCGCACAAAGGCTGGCCTGTCTGCTCTTTGGCTCCCCCCAGCCCTAAGCCCTTTTTGTGAATAAGTGGGATTGAAAAAGCTTAAATTCATACAAAGCAGGACCCAGGAGCCCCCGGCCAGCTCGCAGAGAGCAGCTTCCCCCTGCCCACCCTGTGCTCTGGGGCTGCCCTGGGTAACGCTGCCCGGGGTGGGCTGCGTCTGTGGGGTGAGGTTTCTTTTTAAAGGCTGGGTGTGGGGATGCTCAAGATGAACAGCCTGGCCTGCCAGGGGAGCAGCAGTAGCTGCAGGAGTAAGTTGGGGTTTTTTTGTTAGTTTGTTTAAATGTCCCTGCTTTTATCCTTTTATCCCTTTTCTGTTCTAATCCAACAGGCAAAACGTGTCTAAAGGGCTTGCTGTCTGTTGTGTTTGGTAAGGAATCGAGGAGCCTGCTGGTAACAACTATCTAGCAGTGGGGTACTGGGCATTCATGGGAGGATCAGCCAGTCTTTCCCAGAGCATGTGTGTGTTTGCTGTATGCTGAAAAGATGCAAGAGCATAAAACCTCTGCTGTCGGCCCCTTGCTCTGTGCTTTTTCCTGTTGGGCAGGAGCTCTGTCTAGGAGCAGCCTCTATAGACCCGTGTTTCCCTCTCGGTAACGCCCAGGGGGAGAACGTTTTCTCCTCTGGTGGGGTTTTTGGAGGTGTGTGTGCACACAGGCGCTTCATGAGTTTTGCACCCTTGTTGGCTGAAGTATTTTGAGGTTACAGTGCTGACCGGGATGCTGGTGGTCTGGGCTCTGTCTAGGCTTCACCAAACCTCCCAGGCTCCGGGGCCACGTGGCTGCTGCCAACAGGTGCCACAGAGGCTGTCGGGGCTGCCGAGAGCCTGGAGGGAGCTAATATTAGCCACTGTGTCCTGAGAGCTTTAATGAGGTGCCAGCAGGATGCAGAGAAGGGCTTTTTTCTTTTTAAATAGAAACACAACTGAGTTTTCTTCCTGGCTGAAGGACTCTTGGGATGGCTGGTGCAGAGGGAAGAGGGGCTGGTGGAAGAAGAGTGCCCGAGGCCAAGGGGTTGATTTCCCCAGGGTGGCAGGAGGCTCTCTGCTTTCCATTGCATTGCTTCAAGGTTCAGGATTTCCCCTAAAATACCAACTGCGGTGGTGGGTAAAGTGGGAGCGTGTGACCATGAGCAGTGTTGGGTCTGGAGTCTTGCTTGGCTCTTAACCCAGGTGGGTTCATTGCAAACGGGTGGTCCCGCCAGCTCTTCTGCAGGTCCTGTTAGGCGCTGGGGGTGCGCAACAGCCCTGTGATGGGAGGAGGAGGAGGAGGAGGAGAACAGCCTGCGGTGCAGGGACGGCCTCGCCGGGGCAGGGCGGCTGCAGCGAGAGCCACGAGCAGCCCCGGCTCTCGGTGGGCAGCTCTGCCTGGGGGTGTTTGTGGGAGATGGCGGAGGAGAGGGTGGTGGGTGATGCCTACCGCTGAATGGCACCCAGTGGGGTGCAGTCCTCCCCTTTCCCACTGCCCCTTCGTCAGCATCCCTTCTCGTTACACACCTTGCTGCGGGTCAGCTGCAGCAGCCCCTCTCCCTGCCCTGCATGGGCTGGGGCACCGTCCGCCCCGTGCCTCCCCCGAGGTGGGCTCGTGCATCCAGCTGCACCGGAGCTGATGGCACCAGAGGTTTGATCTCTGCTGCGCCGGGGGAGAGGTGGAGGGGGCAGCGCCGGGAGGAGGGCGGCTGGTGGCTGCGGGGCCCCGGCCTCGCCAAGCGCCGGTGCGGACAAAGGGGTGTTACGAAATCCCCGTGTCGCTCCTGCGCTGGCCTTGCCCTGCACAAAACAAACCCCGCTGTCAACAAAAGCGGCGGCCACCCAACGCGGGAGCTGTTTATCTCACGCAGGGAAGCGCCGCGGTCCCAGCCCCGAGGCCCCGGCAGCCTCCAAAACGGCTTTGGACATCGTGCCTGGTGTGGGGTCACCGTGCAGGAGCCTGATGCCAACCCCTGAGAGTGGCACCGCTCAGGTGCCTCCAAGGTTTCGTGTCGTGGCTCCCGGGACCGCCCGGTGAAGGCAGAGCGGCCGCCTGCGGGGCACCACAGCTGGGTTGTGCGTCCCTGGCCTCGTCTCAGAAAGGTGTTTGCTGTGCCCTGGTGTTGACAAAGCCCATGACGAGGGTGAAACTCTGTTAAATAAATGGCTGAGGAAAGGACAGAATGATGCAAAACGTGCTGTCGTCACTGGGCTTCGAGGGTGTGTAAATGAAACCCTCCTCGGGCTTGGCACTGGTGGTGGAAGTGTGTCCCAAGGCTATACTGCTTCCAGCGCTGGGGGTGAATGGTGCTTCCAGAGTGGTTGCCCTCAATGCAGCCTTGGGTTTTGTTTTGGTTTGTTTTTTTTTTTCTTCTTCTTCTTTAAATATATATCTATTAGTATATATTTATTTACACTGCTCTAAGATCTGTGTTGAAAGGCAGCAGCAGGATGCTGGGAGGGGGTGGCAGCCGCCTGTTTCTCCTGCAGGGTGTCCTGCCCGTGGGTCGAGCCCTGAGAAACTTCATTTTTGAGCAAAGCTGGGAGCCCAGGAGCTGTCGGGAAGCGGTGGGTGTTCGTGGGGCTTCTGGCAGGGCTTCGTGGCTCCTCCGCTTGCAGGCGTGTGTCTGGGCGGTCTGAGTCTCTCCCCTAAATCATTTCCAGCTTAAAAGTAAGGTATGGGCAGGCATGTCCAAACCCAAAAGCAGTTCTGGGATGTAGGGGTGGGGAATCCCCCCAAAGCTGTCCCCAGGGTCAAGGTAACAGCGAGGTCAGGCAGGGTTGTCCCCATTGCTGTGAGGCTGATGGGAGCAAAGGACCCCAAAAAGATGCCCCGAGCGCTGGGTGCTGGGCTGTGTGGCGGAGGCTGAGCCGGCCCGTCCGCCCGACGTGCGAGGGAAAGCCCCCGGCTGCGGCGCAGAGGGCTGGCGGAGGCGGCACCGTGCCGTCCCGGGGTAGCGAGGGTGCCGGCGTGGCCGTAGGGGTTTTTTCAAGCTGTGCCTGTGGGAGGGAAGTGCAAAGGACATAGGTCAGCGCTGAGTTAATGGTTTACAGTGGTGTTTACTTCTGTATTAGTCACACCTGCGAATATCAACCACTTCCTATCGTAAAAGCACATATGTGCGCTTTTCCGTTCATGAGCTCGGCAGCTGCCGTAGGAAATCTGGCAAGGGATGGGGCTTGGAAGGAGGAGCTGACCCCAACCTCGAAGGTTTTGCAAGGAGGTGGTAGGAAAGGGGCTGTGCGTGGAGCAGATCCGCTGGCCGCAGACGTGTCTCACGTGGGGACGTCCAACTCTCCCGGGGTTTCTTGTTTTCCTTTCGCTTTGTAGTGCGCGGGTAAAAGGCCCCGGTGGCTGCAGCACGTTCTCGGCAGGGGCTGCAGTGGAGGCGCGGGGGGATGTCGTGGTTGGGTTTGCAGAGAGGGGTCCCTGCGTGTCCCCCCACCCCAGGGCAGCTGCCTCCCTTCCCCGCTCAGACCTCCCACCCCGGCATCGCGGTGGCTCCCGGTGGGAAGCGACGTCTCAGATGCCCATAGGAAGGGACGGGCTGGGTTGGGGCATTTTGGCCATGACGACCCCTTTCCTGTTGGATTCATGAGGAGGTCCTGGCCAGGGTGGTGGCTCCGTTGTCCCAGGGAGCAGACCTGCCTGGAGCGTCCCAGGCTGTCCCCCTGCATGGCAGGACGCGTGGCCTTGCTAAAACCAGGGCTCATGCCTGGGCTGGTGCTGGCCCCTGATGCCAGCCCTGGTACCTCCTGGAGAGATGAGCATCGGGTGGGTCACCAAAACGCCGTGGTGCTTCTGATGTACAGAGAGAAGAGGATGATCCCAAAACGAAAACCTGGGACCGAATGGGTCCCTAAATTTGTTTTTCTCAGATAAATGAGGCTGAAACTGTTTATTTCTCTTCATTAAACACCAGCTCCAGCCTGCTGCCGGTGCTGTGAGTCAGCAGGGATGCTTCGTGCCGCCGCCTTGTTGCCATTTACCTGCTTTGACTTTTCCCATGCGTGTCGCAGCCCCCTCCCGCCCGCTGCCTCCCTATCCCCTCCCTACGCCCTTGTCCTCGGTGTCCCCACCACGCTGGTGCCCCTTCCCTCGGCATCCAGGGCGCTGCTCCTGGGTACCCACTTCAGACCTTCCTCCTCTCCTTGAAATCAAGGTGCCAAGAATATTTTTGCTGCTGGGAAATGGGCTCTGCAGAGCGGGGCTGGCCGGGGGGCAGCGCCCCGATTGCACGGGGCGGGGGGCACGGGCCCCTGGCAGGTGGCTCTTGTTTAAGCCCAGGCCTCTCTTCTGCTCTTGCCCTTTGTGTGCCTGGAGAGGCTTTTGTTGCAGCCTGAAAAGGCTGAATAGCTGCTGCATCTGTCGCAGGGAAGAGAGGGGCGAGGAAATGCTCAGCAGATGCCCTGGGGAAGGGGGTGGGCTATGGGGCGGGGAGGGGGGGGGGTGTCCCGAGCATCCCCCGGTGGGCACAGACCCCCCGTGGGAGCTGCGGGCAGGGGAGCTGGCGGCACATGGGGCACGGAGGCTTGCGCAACCCTTGCGGGCGAGCGAGGCCCCGCTGCGGCGGGTCTCCTTGTGAAAGCACGGTGCAATAGCCGCCTCTTCCCTCGCCCCGTTTCCATCCTCTGCCCCGTTGCCAAATCGCCCGCGGGAGCAGGGACGGGGCCGCCTGCTCCAACATCTGCCCCTGCGAGCGTGCTGGCTGCTTCTGGCGGGGTTTTGAGCTCGCCCCCGGCACACGCCGCCTCTTCGTGCCTGGCTTACTGCTTGTCTCCGGCCGCACGGTGGGAAAGCTTGCCCTGCGCTCGTCCGCGCTGGCTCCGGGTCTTCCTCTGAGCGCTCCGATAATTCAGACTCGGGGAATGCAGCTGAGCAGCTCGAGCATGTGTGTCAGTTTGTGTTTGCTCGGCCTGAATTGCGTCTCCAGGCTTGCTCCTCGTTTGTAGCTCTGTCTAATCGGAATGATTCTCGCTGGGACGCATTTTCCGACCTCTTCGTCTTCCCCGAGGCAAGCGAATGTGGAGGGTGACCTTTTGTTCACGGCGGTGGGGGATGAAGCCACTAATGCACGGCCACACTCGCGTCCTGCCCAAATGGTCAAAGCCTCAGCATCCCTCCGGGCGCTGATGGCACCAGCCACCATCCCTCCAGAAGGTGGGTCGCTGGTGGCTGCTCCTGTCCTGCTTTGCAAACCATGAGGCTTGGATGAAGCTGTCTCCGTCAGGGAGCAGCAGCCACCCTTCTAAACATTCACCCCGGCGTGGCAGGCTGGGGCACGCTGCGGGACCCATGCGCGGCTCCTCCTCCGGACACGTCACCTCCCCTCTCTGGCTTTCCCCGGGCAAAACAAATGTGAGGAGGAGGCTTTTGCCTGGTCTGTTGGGGCTTAGAGCTCTTCAGGCAGGGACTGTTTGTGGCCCCGTGTGTGTGGGCAAGGCAGAAACGGTCCCCAGCTTAGGGAAGTCCCGTCACCTCTGAGCGCTGCTGGCGGTGGTGGGTGTGAGCTGTGGGCATGGGGTTCATGTGGAGGTTTCTATAAGAGCCACGATGATGTGGGGGAGGTTTCCCGAGCTGCACGTTCAATCGTTGCTGCTTTGTGATCGAACCATGAATTTCCCCGTGTTTGGTAACATCATTCCTCTTGCGGGCTTTGGGACTCGTGATTTTATTTCTCTTCTGTAGTTCATAAACAGTAAAAGCAGAACGAAGCTTTGCTGCTTCCGTGCCCTTCTGCTGCTTCCTCCCTCCGACCGTCTCCAGCAGAGGCTGGAGCAGCTTCGGGGTGGTTACCCGTGGGCTCCCCAAATGTGCTGGCATTACAGGCAGAGAAAAACACACAGAGGAGCCCATCAGCTTAATCCAGGCCCCTCAGCCCTGTGCCTCATCAGGTGGGTGCTGGGGACTGTCAGCGGGGCGTGGGGGGCAATGGGGCTTTGCCTTCCCAGCGCTGCGAGGTGGGAACAGCAGGTGCAAAGCATCCAGCACCGGCTCTACAAATGCGTTAAGCAGCTGGTGCCAGTTGGCAACAGGTTTGCATGGAAAGATTAGAAGAAGCAAATCCTTTGAAGAGAAAAACCCTTTTGCTTTTTTAGGAAAAAATGCTCCTTGCTCCATGTGAGCCTGGTCAGGGAAGCCTGGAGCTTGCTTGTGCAGTACAGGCAGGGAAACCTCTGCTTTGCTTCCCTGCTGATAACTTGGGAGGATGACAGCCTGCCTTTCTTCGCTGTAGGTTTATTTTTGTTGCAATTTAAGAAGGATTTATTTTAAGCCCCGTACCACGGTCCTGAGGGGAACTCCTCGGGGTGGCGTGGGGCGTGGGCACGCTCCTGCGGGTCCTGTGGCAGGAGGTCGTTGGAGGGGTGGTTGGCGTGCAGGCAAGGCGTGCAGCGTGTGCTGCTCCGCTGGGAACCGAGGTGAATTGGGTGTGATCAGAACACACAGGGAAATAAAAATACCCTGCCTGCAAGAGCAGCTGGAGTGCCAGGGGTGAGCGTGGAGCCAGAGCAAAGAAGGGCAGCCCTGGAAAATGAACAGCTTGGCGTGCCGGCGTGTGCCTGATCCTGCCCGTGGGAGGTGAGTTTTCCCTTGCAAGCTCTTAGACCGGGATATCTTGCCGAGCTGAGTGAGCGCAGCGTGGTCTCATGGCTCGCCCAGGGGCAGCACCGTTTGGGGCTGCGGTGGCACTCACGGCGAGTGGGACGGTGTCGTTTGGGACCTCCTGCCATGCCAGCGGAGGAGAGAGCTTCCTCTGCGAATCCGCCGTGATTCATGGCGCATCCTCCCAGGAGGAGGCGGCGGCGGGACTGAATCAGTGGTGCCTGAGGATGCGTGCGGGCGAGGGAGCGTGAGCGCGGGTGTCTCCAGCCCCCTTGTTTTCTTCGGCGTTTTCCTTCCTTCCTTGCACCCGCCTTTGCTTGGCGTGAGACGACGGCCGGGGGGCCAGCTCGACGTGGTGCTGAGCCAAAGGGACGGGGCCCCAGTCCTTTCGTTTGAGCTAAAGCTCGTTTTCGGTGACGGTGGGGAGTGGCAGGGCTGGCTGGAGCCTGCTGAGTTTGCAACCCAAGTTTCTTGCCCTGCGGAGGCAACTTGGCCGGGGTTTGGGTTTGGTCGGTGGGCGCCGTCTCCCTGCGGATGCCCCGATGAGCTGGTTTGATTTTGGGAGCTGCTTCCAGGGTTTGTCTTTCAATGGTGGTGAAAATCCCAGAGCGACTGCGGGAGCCTGGGAGGAACCTTTGCTGCTGCGGGGTCCCGAGCATGCAGGGGCTGGGTTTGCGCCGTCCGCTGCTGGGGGGCCAGTTTCGGAGCCCTCAGCTTGAGGGTTTTAGTGAAGCTAACGAGCGTGGTTTAGCTTTGCACGTAACTAATTTCTCTCGCAGTGTGTAGCGGCTCCTGGGGGAGCTGGGCTGAGCCAAGGCGCAGGATGGCAGCAAACGCCGTCTGCCAAAACCTCGGAAGCGTCAAGCTGCTGCGGGGAGAGCTGAAACGGCCTGAAAGCTGAATTTCCTCCCTAATTGCGATGAGGGTGGCATGGCCCTTTCCCTGCTCCCCCCTTCTTTCCTGCAGGTAGGTGCCCCAGTGGGAAGCGGGAACGGTGCAGGGCTCTGAAGTGGCACAGCTCTCCTGGTTGTCCCCTGTCCCATGCAGTGTCGGAGGGACATCGGGATGCGGAGATGCTCTTGGGTGACGAGAGGAGGTTGGGAGACCTGTGCCGGCTGCAAGGCTAACGCCTAAAGCACCTAACTGCCCTAAAGGGAAACGCACACGACTCCTCTGCGTGTAAAACCTGGCTTTGCTCAGAGGTGGAGGTTAAGCCCCCTCTGCAGCACTGCCCTTGTCCCGGGGACGCTTGTGTAACTCGGAGATCCCGTTACTGCCCGCTGGGCTTAGCTGCGGCCTCGGTGCTGGAGCCCTCTGCTCCCGCGGGGGCGAGCAGGTAGTGCAGTGCTTCCCATCTGAAATGATGAGGAGTTTGACTGCCAAGGAGCCCTCCCTTGGGAGGGGAGCGGGAGATAAAATAGATGGAAGAGCTGAACTGAGAGCAGTTGTGGGCCGTCGGGGGTTTCCAGCAGGTTGTCCATCTGCTGCCAGCTCCCCTCTGCGAAGGGTTAACCCTGGTTGTGCTCTGGGTTGGGGCAGTTGCAAAATCTCCTGCTTCTGAAGCTGGTGGGAGGGGACAGTGTCCCCGGGCTGGTAGCCTCAGCTGGGGTGGGATGGGAGCAGTTCACCCTTGCTGAACCTCAGGGAAACACGAGGTGCTTTTCCCATCCCCGCCTCCTCGTTGCAAGCCAAGAAATACAAATCCTGTTGCAGCCATAGGCTGTCCTGGATACTGGAGCTAAATTAGGGACCCGGGTAGTGTTACCACACACCCCCAAATACTTTCGATGTGGAGTTCCCATGACCGGAGCAATGCCTGTCACGTCAGGATGTCACCCACCGGTGGTTTCACTGCTGACTGTGGCTGAGGAGGGAGCAGGAGGGAAAGTCTTGGGCTGCGGAAGCTGTTGGCTCCTCCCTAGAGACAAGAAACTGGTGAGAAACTGGTGGAAGTGCTGCCCTCGCCCTGCCTGGACCAGGACCAAACGGTGCTTTCCCACCACTGCGCCGTGCTCGGCACCTCCCTGGCTGCCAGGGGCACAGGGAGCCGGTGCTTTGTGCCGGGGGCAGGATGGAGGTTGTGTGGGTGCGGTGGGGTGATGCTGGGCCTGTGGGTCGCTTCTGCCATGGTTTGGGCACGGCCACATCCCTCCTGCATCCCCCCGCCGCGGTAATGGCCTTCCTCACGCCACCTCGTTGCGTTTGGCCTTCAGCTCCCCGTCATGCCACTGTCACCTGCCACCGGGAACGTTTCCTAAATGGACCAAATAATTCTCTTAACAAGGCTTAATCTGCGCCTCTCCCAGCCGGGCGAGCAGCCTCTCCATCCCGCCGCTGGCAGGGGAGCGGAGGGGGGCTGGCTGGTGGTGCAGCTGAAGTGCAGCTGGGCAGTTTGGAGAGCGCTGGGGCAGCTCTGTGCTCGCCTGCGGGTGCCTGAGTACAAAAGCAAACGTCAGGGCTGTGCTGGTACAGGTAATGGAGGCTGTTGCCTCCTAGTTCATTAGAAATACAATTAAGCGCCTTTAAAAAGCGCTTCGAGTGACCTCTAAAAATTGGATATATATTTCTGTACATCTCCTGTTTGTCTTGCGCAGAATGATGTTAACCGTCTGCTTCCTGCTGTTCAATTTTCCCAGCGTGTAATTACAAATTGTTTTTTTTCTCTTCAGCTTCCTGGCTCCCCACGCCAGGCTCTTCAGAGCAGAGCTGCAAATAGCCAAGCTTTTCTCCAGGCCCCTTCCCTGCCTGCGTGGCCGCTGGAGGGTCTGGCCCTGCGCTGGCTTATGGCTCTGGCAGGACCTGGTTTTTAGGGTCATTAAGCAACAGAGGAGCAAGGAGGGGCTGCCCAGCCTCCTGCCCTGTCTTCCCTTTGCCCCAAGGTCGTCGGTGCCAATGGTGTGGAAGGGTTCTGCGAAGGGTGGCTTGGCCACTTGGGTCTTCACTGAGCTTCCAGATGGTTTGATGCCAGAAGCCACCCCGCGCCCAGTCCACTGCCATGGCTTTCCTGTGCCTTGGGAAGCAGGAGAGCGGAGGAGGTGGGAGAGGTGTGACCAAACACCCAGGCATCGGGGTTACGGGTGGGTGGCTGAAGGGTGCGTCCTATTTGTCCCTTTTCCCGTGGCAAAGGGCACGGGCTCTTGCAGGCAGGAATGCAAATTGCCGTTACTCTGCCCGGCTCACACGAGCACCATCAGCAAGTGTTTCATTTATAAGCAGGCAGCGTGTGTCTGGTGGAGCAGCAGCAAGTGTTAACCCTTGCTCCTGTGAAATCCCCCCTGCAGCGGAGGCATCCTGGGCGCTATTTCGGGTCCTGCCAGGCCAGCGAAGCATCCCAGGGACTCGCGCTCCTCTGCTTGCCGGCTGGGCGCTCTCCCCTTTGCCCAGCGGTGCTGGGAGCTCGGCTGGGAGAGGGTAGAGGGGCAAGAAGTGCGTTTCTGTCTCTGTCTTGGTAAAATGACCAAACCTGCTGTTCGCTGCTGATGCACGTGGGGGTGGGATGCGTTTCCACTGAGGTGCACACCTGCTCTGGGGCGTTTTGTCCAGCCCAGCCCTAGGAGCTGCCAGAGACAGGAAGGAAAATGAACTACGCTCAAGATAGACATGTTTGTTGCTCTATATTTAGGAGTATAATAATTAAAGCTGGTTGTTTATCCTGACAAACATGGTAATTAATAGTCTGTGGCAGACGAGCAGATCCTTCCTGCACCTGGGAACTGTGAGTTGTCTCTGGGAAGGGCGAGGGCCTCATTAAAGAGCTGCTGCTGCTTGTGAGAAAAGCTGCTATTTAGGGAACATCTGGCTGTTTGCTTTGTCCCCTCCCCAGGCACGCGTGGCTGGGTGCTGGTGGCCTCTGAAGCCACGGGGAGGGCGTTTCTGTGCCCAGCCTGTGCGTAAGGGCACAGAGCAAGGGGGTCCTGCCAGTCCCACGGAGCAGGAGGCTGGTGAATGGGAGGTGATGGGTGGGCAGTGCTGCTGGGGGGACTGCGAAGAAGAGGGTGAGGATGCTTGGTGGCACCCGGGGGCGCGGTGGTGTAGGTGCCACCATGCAGAAGGTTGCGCCTAAATGCGGTAGGAAGTCTTGTTGGCTGGTGGCACGGGCTGGCTGGGCACTGGGGAGTCATCTCAGAGGGCAGGGGGGTGACAGGCAGCTGGAATAAGCTTTTACCAGCCTTGGGAGGGAGGGCAAGAAGCTCATGAGGGCAGGCGGCTTCATGGTCTTCCCACTAGATGGGGATGGAGGCATTGCTCAGAGAGATGGAGCTCGCCTCGATGGCGCCCGCGGAGAGCACCCGCGCTTGGCCTTTGCCCCTGCGTCTCCTCCGGGTGGGCTTTGTGCCAGCGGGGTGTCACGGCCCGGCTCCCCTGGGGGGCTCGGGGCTGAAGGGGTCTCGCTTCTCTTGCAGATGCTGCAGGACTGCCCGAAGGCCCGCAGGGAAGTGGAGCTGCACTGGAGGGCGTCGCAGTGCGCCCACATCGTCCGCATCATGGACGTCTACGAGAACCTCTACCAGGGGAGGAAGTGTCTGCTCATCGTCATGGAGTGGTGAGTCGCCCCTGCGGGTGGGCTCTCCCCGCAGGACCACCCGCAGCCCTGCGGGGCGGTGGGGTGATGCCAAAAGCAGGGGGGGCGAGCACCTTCCTGCGCTGCTGCTGGGGACCCCAGGGAGATGCGGGGCTGGGGGATGCAGCCTGCGAGCCGTAGGGATGCGAGCCCTGGAAGAGGCGCTGCGCCGCTGGCGTTGGAGGGACGGCGGGAGCTGCGCTGGCTCTGAGTCATTCTGAAAGCTCGCTGGGCTGTCGGGAGGCTTAGGGCCTGTGGTTCCTGCTGCAGATAAATCATAACCAAACTGGCTTTGGCCATTGAAAGTCGGGGTTGTCCGCGGGTTCCTGGCACGCCAGCAGCCTGCAGCGGGCTCCGCTGGGCAGCGTGCAGCCAAGCTGAGCTGACGCATCTATTGCCGCCGTTGCACCTCGTGCAGCAGCAGTCGAGCAGCTCTAATTCGGGTAGATGTTTGATATAACCTGGGGAGGAGGAGGAATGAAGGGGAAAGTATTGAAACCACATCCCAACCGCAGCTGTGATTTGATGCAGCTTCCTTGCCAAAACCTCTCCTCTGGCAAGCCAGTAGGTTGCCTGGGGGGACAGCGGGTGCGAGGAGCCCTGCGAGCAGCGCCGGGGCAGGCAGCGCGGCAGCCGCCCGAGCACCTCTTGTGTGGGGAGAGGCTTCTGAGAACCACAGCGGGACACTGGGCAGCCGGGGATGGGACAGGTTCGTGCAGCACGTCTGCTTGTATGGGAAGAAAGCAGTTGCTGAATGGTAGGAAACAAGTCCCCAGGGCAACGACAGCTCCCCGCAGCGTGTCCCTGCGACAGGTCCCCGCTGTCTGAGGGATGCTCTGGGTGTAACGCCCGTCACCAGTCAGCATTTGACTTTCAGCCTGAGCATGGTGTGTCTTGAGCGCTCCTGGCCCCGCTGGCTGCGCACTATCTGTATTGCAGATGTCCCACAAATGTCAAGGGCGCTGGCAGGAGATGCTATCTGCTCTGGGAAAGCCAGAGGCCATTTCTGCTCGAGTTAGATAAGGCAGGGGCAGGAAGCGACATTATCCCTGTTCTCATGGAGAATTATCCCTGTTCTCATGGGGAATTATCCCTGATCTCACTCCTGATCTCTGGGAGCCGAGATTTTTTCCTTAGGGTACCTGGCGAGCCTTTGGCTGGGGAGGAAACTGCGCCAAGGTTTCCCTGGTCCTTCTCCAACACCTTGCGTGAGAGCTGACTCTGCTGCAGCGGGGTTCAGCCTCTGCCTCCCCCATCCCAGCGGTGAGCCCATCTCGGTGCTGCTGACACCTCGCCCCGTGCCACAACCTTTGCTCAGCGCTTCTGTACGGGGTTAGCACGCCGGCGAGGTGGTTGGCTGGTGAGCGAAATGAGGCCAGGCGTGCCGGGAGCGCTCTTGCCTCGTTCGAGCCGTGTTTGTTGTCTTTACTGTAAATGTGTTTCTGTGGGCTGGTGGGGAGACCACGTCCGCTTGCACCCGGCGTCTCTGCCACCAGCACGAAGCCTCTGCCCTGCTCATTTCTGGAAGGAGGAGGCTCTGCACCGCCCTGTGCCCAGAAGCACCGACCCAAGGGCTTGGACGAAGGAGGGGTTTGTTTCTTGCTGAGCTTGTGCAGCTCCTGGCTGAGCATCAGAGGTTTCGGTACTGCTGGGGCGTGAGACCGATGCCGCAGCCTCTAACGCCATCTGCTTCTCTTCCAGCTTGGATGGCGGGGAGCTCTTCAGCCGAATTCAAGACAGGGGAGACCAGGCCTTCACAGAACGGGGTATGGAGCCCATGGAGAACCTGGGGTTTCATCTTTGGACTGTGTCTGTGGTCCAGCCCGTTCCCTCGATCGCTCTTTTGAATCCCCAGCACGGTTTTGCACTTGGGGAATGAGGAATGGGGGTGCGAGTGGCCCTGCTTTTCGCAGTCACTTGAGAGCAGGCTTAGGGGATGTTTTCTCAGCTGCCCCTGTGCCCCGTCTGTTCCGCTGCAGCACAGGCAGGAGCTTGAGTGGTCTTCAGAAACACCCACCTCCCTCAAAAAAGGGAGTCCAGGGGCTGTGGTTCTCCTAGATCTCATTAATCTCATCCCCTCTGCTCCCGTGGCCAGGAAAAGTGTCCGCACAACCCAAGCCCTGAGCTTGTGGCCCCCTTGGCTTCCCGTCCTATGGGGAAAGCTTTCCCAGGTGATGTCCCTGCAGATTTGAGGTCCCTGGTGGTGCTGGGGGCTGGGTCGGCCCCACCCCCCACCCCAGAGTGAGCCCCTCCTTGGGGCTTCTGTGGTTGGGTATTGGGGTCAGGGGCTGGAGCCTGCCCCATCCCTTCTCCTGGGAGTTTCTGTCCCGTTTGCTGCAGGCTCCTGACCCAGGGCTGGGGCTGGGGGGGGCCCTGCTTGGAAAGGGGGACCTCAGGTGGAGGAAACCCCTTTGGCCTCAGCCAGGCTCGTTAGCTCCTGGTTCGTAGAGTAACCCAGGAGGGATTGTGGCTCACTTTAACCTGCTTATAAAGGCTTCTGATGTTATTTTTGCTGCTTCAGAGGCTTCAGAGATAATGAAGAGCATTGGGGAAGCCATCCAGTACCTGCACTCGATCAACATTGCGCACCGGGACGTGAAGGTACCATGCTGCACGCTCGCCGGGCAGTGCCGAGTCCCGCTTGGCCCATGGCAACGCCGAGGCTGCTCCGGCTCTCCTGCTCACTGCTCCTTCCCTGTGTTTTCACAGCCGGAAAACCTCTTGTACACCTCCAAAAGGCCCAATGCTGTGCTAAAACTCACGGACTTTGGCTTTGCTAAAGAAACCACCACGCACAACTCCTTGGCCACTCCGTGCTACACGCCGTACTACGTGGGTAAGTGCCTGGGGGCAGGGGGGGGTCTGAGCTTGCACGTTTGCAGGGCTGGAGGGCAGAGCCAGGGAGGTTTGGACGGTGCCATGCGCAGCCCATCACCTCTGCTTCCAGCCCGGGGCCTCAGCTGCAGCGTTGTGTTGGGGGCAACTCCTGTCTGGGATGCTTGGGGCTGGGGGCTGCTTTGAGTGCAGGTGGGCGCTGTGTTTGCAGCTTGCCCGTGCGTGCAGGACGGGCTGCTCCGAGCACGGTGTCGGTGCGTGCAGCCGGTGTGTCGCATGCCCGTGCTGCAGCGCTCCTGCCTCTGCTGCCTGCGGGGTTGTGCTGGAGCCCGTGCAGCAACACTCGCGCTGCTCCCAGCAGGGCTGCCAGGACTGCCCAGAGCTGCAGGCCTGGGGTGGTCGGACCCCCTCTTACCTGGTGCTGCAGCTTGGCTTTGACTCATGAGTTTGTTTCTCTCTTTACCAGCCCCAGAGGTGCTGGGCCCGGAGAAGTACGACAAGTCCTGCGACATGTGGTCCCTGGGCGTCATCATGTACATTCTGTAAGTCCGACGGGTCCCTCTCCGTCTTGCCAGGGTCAGGAGCGGGGGGTTACAGCTTTCGAGCTTGTCTGTGGGCTGGTGGGGCTGAGCCTTTCCCAGCTGCGCAGCTCCTGCTCCTGGCACTGCCCCGTGGGTGCTGCTGGGTGGGTCTCGGGGCGGCGCATTGACTCTGCTCCCCCTCCCGGCGCAGGCTGTGCGGGTACCCCCCCTTCTACTCCAACCACGGCCTGGCCATCTCGCCTGGCATGAAGAAGCGCATCCGAATGGGCCAGTACGAGTTTCCCAATCCTGAATGGTCCGAAGTGTCGGAGGAAGGTAAACACTGTCCCCGGGACGGCTTGTCCCCAGGCTGAAGTCACCCTTTGGGGTCAGCCCTGCATCCAGCAGCGCTGCAAAGGCCGGAGGGGGGGAAGCCTGGGCCTGTCGTGGGTCACCTCAGTAACGCAGCAGCTTTGCCTCTTTGCTCGAGAGGCTTTTGCTGAAGGGTTTGACCAGGGTGAGGTCTGTGGCACAGAGGGGATGGGGGGTGGGTGCAGGCGTTTCGGGGCCACTGGCTCACGTTGGAGCATGGGGAGAGCTCCCATGGGACCTGCTAACGCCCTGCCCTGCACAAACCCTTCCAGTTAAGCAGCTGATCCGCAACCTGCTGAAGACAGACCCGACCCAGCGCATGACCATAACGGAGTTCATGAACCACCCCTGGATCATGGTGAGTGCGGGGTTGATGGGGCAGAGGATGGGGAGGAGGACGGGGCAGGGATGGGATGGAGTGCCCGCGGCTCCCGGCTCACGCTCCTCCGCCCTCTCGGCAGCAATCCATGCAGGTGCCCCAGACCCCGCTGCACACCAGCCGCGTGCTAAAAGAGGAGAAGGACCTGTGGGAGGACGTGAAGGTAAAACCTCTCTCCGTCGCTGTCTGAAACGCTCTGCGCCCTGGGTGCCACCTGGGGTCTCTCCGCTTCTGCCCTCTCATTGCAAACCGGGCTGGTGTGGGCTCGGTGCTGGCTCCTGGGGAGATCTGTGCTTGGGAGGGGGCTGGAAAAAATTGGCGGTGGGACACTGCCCCTGCTGCAGATTGTTCGTGGGGGGGCTTGGAGGGGAGACAGCTGCCCTGGGGGTGTCGCGGGGTGCTGCGGGCTTTGCTGACGGTGCTGCCTGTGCCTGCTGCCCGCAGGAGGAGATGACGAGCGCGCTGGCCACTATGCGGGTGGACTACGAACAAATCAAGATCAAGAAAATCGAAGATTCCTCGAACCCTTTGCTGATGAAGAGGCGGAAGAAAGCAAATCCCACCGAGCCCGCCGCGCTCCCCCACTGAGGGTGCCCCACGCCCACCAGCCCTTGAGAAAGCAATAACTATATATATATATTTTTTAAGAAAAAAAGACAAAAAAAGACAGACTGTTATATCAAGCGCATGGAATTCAGACATTTATACCAGACTAGTTATTTTTAGCTACTCACCTGTGTTTCTGACCTTTCCGGAGCAGGCGGTAAGATCCCCCCCGTCAGATCCATACGCTGCGGCCGGGGGTTTTGTCCTGTAGGTGAACGCCGCTGATAATCGGATTTTTTTTTTCCTTTTGTGAAACAGTTTTGGTTATTTTTTTTTCCCTTCCTTCCAAAGACATGGAAATTCCTGTGGTGACCTTTTTAGGGTATATAACGTATAAATATTTTTTAAAAACTACTGTAGAGCTGAAACCCAGACAGCGTGTTCCCTGCGTGGATGCTGGCTAGAGGTGGGCTTTGGGCTTGCGAGCGGGTTGGGGGCATGGGGAAGGAGAAAAGCCTTCTCCTCCGTCCCGCTGTGCATGGTAGGGCTGGCGTGGGGGGTCCCCGTGGCCACCGTGTTGCTTCGCTGGCCTGGAAAACTGCTGCTTTCAAAGCACAGGAGCCAAAAAAATGACTGCCCAACCCCTCCCTGACCTGGAAGCCTTGACTCTACCCGGCGGCGCTGCCTGTGTCGCTGTCTGTCTGTGCGTGGGGTGTGTGTCGTGTCCGTGGGCACGGAGCTGCTCGTGGCTCTCCCCCCGCCGTGGCCACCGCAGTCTGTACCTGTGCCTGGAATCCAGTTCTGACCTCAGGGGTGGGCAAGGGGGGGGCTGGGGGGGTGAGCAGGAGGCCGGTGCCCCCCGCATCCCCACGCTCTGCATCTCTTCGATGCTTCCCTGCAGCCCCCAGCTCCAGGAGATGCTGTCCTGGGGGTGGGGGTGTCCCTGGGGAAGAGAGGGTGGTGTGGGGAGGGGGTGGAGGTGGTGGGGGGCCATAGCTTGAGCCGGGACGGCAGCATTGCCCCCTTCCCGGCCGGGGCTGGGGGTCGTGCTGTGCCCCTGGTGTGGCTCCTGCTGAGGGGGCTGCTCCTGCCACCAGCTCCCAGGGAAATGGGAGTGATCCTCTGCTCCCAGGAGCGGGATGGCTGCTCTGAAGTCTTTAGTCCATGAATTATTATTATTATTATTTGTCACAATGTTTCGCTGCGTTAAATGTGTTTGAATGGGGAAAAAAAATTTTTTTAAGGCAATGTTTAGTTTTTAAGGTGATCTTTTAGACACTGTATGGAATTTTAATTTGTTTTAAAAAACGGTTTTTATCTTTTTTTTTTTTTTTATTTTTTGTCTGTTGGCTTATACTAATCTTCCCGGTCTGCTCTTCAGTCCTTTGGATTAAAGACACTTAATGCGTCACCCAGTCTCTCCTCCTTGCTTGCGTGGCTGCGAAGAAACACCTCGGTCCTCCAGGCTGGGTGGCCGCTCTCCTCGTGTCTTGAAATTGCTCTTTTTTTTTCCCCACCAAAGAGGCTGAGCTCCCCCAGGTTGTTCTCTGGGGACGCAGCGTTTCGCTCTTTGCAAAATCCCTTGGCTTGGGGACAGTTGCTGAAGATCTCGTGGCCGTGTCTGTCCCGGCTGCTGCACACAGAGTTTCCTCCCCAGCATGTCTGCCCCTTCCCGGGCTGGGGCTTTGGGGACGTGGGACACGGGAGGTGGGGCCGTGGGGCCGTGGCCATGGGTGCTGCGCCCGGGTGCCGACAGGGGGAACCACGTATCCGGCATCGTGGCCCGGTTGTGGGTGATGGGGCACATGTGGCCTTGGGGACTGGGGCACGTGTGGGACTGGGGCTGCCACTGGCCGTGCCCGGGTCCCCGCTGTCACCTCTGCGCTGGCAGCCCCTGGGTGCGCAGCGGGTGCCCCGCTGGGGTTTGTGGCTGTGGGGCTGCTGGGAGCTGCTGCTGCTCATACCAGCGCTGGCTGCAGTGTCTGGAGGAGAGGAGGGAGTGGTGAGATCCCCAGATGCCTCCTCACCCTCGTCCTCATCCCCCTCCTGTTGGGGAAGAAGCAGTGGAGGGGCTGCGGGGGTGTGCAGGCGCAGCAGAGGGACTCAGATGGGTCCTGTCAGGTGGTTTGACTCCAAACCATCCCTTTTCTGCTTCCCACGTGTGGGACTTTTCCCTGGGGGACTCGGGGCTGGGCTCTGAGCCCTGGGCTGGGCACCCCCGGGCATCCCCCTGGGGGAGTTTGCAGCCCGAGCTGAGCACTGGGCAGGTGGGAGTACGGGAGTGCTGCCCTCGAGCTTTGCCAAACCGCAGAGCAGGAAGGCTCCCAGCACGCCACACAAAGGGCTTTATCTGATTATTTGTTTCAATATTTCACGCTTGGAGCCGGGTTATTTTTCGCTCTGACTGATGGAGCTGTGCTTTCTGACGGCGCCGGCGGAACGAGCCGCGCGCTGCTGCCGCCGGAGCTGCCGAAACCTCTTGCTGTGACCCGGCTGCAGGTTTTTGCTTCTCCCGCAGCACCCGGCTACCTCGGAACTACACAAGATTCCCGGGGTGAAGCGGCTGGTGGTTCTGCCCCGGCCCATCCTGGGATGGGGCAGTAAGTGCTGGGGATGGAGGTGTGGGGAGGGGGGGGGGGGGGGTGGTGGTGTTTCCCAGCCTTTCCTCCCCTGCTGGAAAGGGTCCTGGTGCCCCAGGAGCCTCTGGGCCTTTTGGGGGTATAGAAATGTGGGGTGGGATGTGCACCCCACAATGCAGGTTGGCTGCAGCCGGGCTGGGGTGCAGATGATGCAGGTTTTGGACCAGCCATGGTGAGCTGGAGGGGGTGCCCCGGTGCTCCCCCCCAGTTACTGGGGGCTCCTTTGCTCAAACCACATCTTCAACCCTGGCTCTCACACTGCCTCTTGCTGGGTGTAATGGGATTGATGGGATGAAACAGCCTTTCCTTTCCCCACCTGCAAGAGTGCCCAGAGGTATTTTCAATCTGTATTTGGGTGAAATTCAGTCTGAATCTGCTCCGATGTCCACTCCTGTGCCATCAGCTTTGGAATTCTGTGTCAGACCCCGGGGCTGTGTCTGGCTGCTCCTGCGGGACCCGCGCTGCTAAGGACACAGCGGGGCTGGTCCTGGGGGCTTCCTCAGCACCTCCCCAGTTCTGAGCAGCTCATCAAAGCCATCGCTTCGAGCGTTTCTTGGCCTGGGAGGATCCTGCGTTGGCCCAGGTAAGACCTGCTCACCCTGCCGGGCTGCTCGGGGAGCCCCGGGTCCGCAGAGCCCCTGCCCGTGGTGCGGGATAGCTGCTCCTCGCAGATGTTTTCGGTGGGTCCTACTGCTTTTTCCGTCGTGCCTTTGCTTTAAGTGCCTCTCCGCTGCCGTCAGCCTTGTGACCTCTTGCTGCCGCTGTCGGAATGTTTCCTTCCAGCTTACGCAGGGCAAATTCTGAGGTGCAGGGACAGGATCCGATGTGGTGGGGAGGGGACAATGTCAGCCCCCGAAGGGCCTGGAGCTTTGGCCTCATCCAGCAGCTGTGGAGCCCAAGGTGGTACATGGCTTTGCTCCCTTCTCGCAAGTCTTCTGGCCCCGGGAGTCCCAAGTTTCTCCACACACCTCAACTCCTGGTGGTCTTGAAATGTGAGGTTTGCCAGGGGCGTGCTCTGGTTCTTGCTAAACTGAGGTGGGTATTTTCTATTTTCTTTTATTTTCTTTTTCTTTTTTTTTTTTTTTTTTTTTTTTTGCCCCCCTCTATCCCTGTTGCAGATGGGGTTTAGCTGAGCCCCATGCAGGGTGCTGCCAGGAGGGACACGTCCAGGAGCAGCAGCTCGGAGGGTGGCTCTGCAGGTCCCACGTTTCGGCTTCCAGCCGCGGCCGTGTGCCGGCAGCATAGCACAACTGTCGGCACACGTTGTGGTTTGGAGAGGCACTGACTGAAAAGCTTCGGTCTTTTCAAGAAGTTAGCAAAACGCTACCACCCTGCAGCGGCGTTTGCAACGCGAGAGGCTGAAAGTGGAACTTGGAGCTGCTGGGGTCCGGAGCTGAGCTGCCTCCGCCCGATGCAAACCCGCCCCTTTGCACTTACAAATGCTTGAACAAGCACTTTTTAATGGGCTGGTCTCTGGCAAACGGCTCGATCTTGTGTCTGCCGGGAGGAAACGTTCCAGTTGTCTCAGAAAAGCCTGACAGGCTGCGTCTCTCTATGGTGCTTTCAACACGTTTGCAAAACCTAACGTCGTGCTGTCCTCGTGCAGGGTTAGAAGAGCCGGGTTAGTGCAAGTTTGCCCGTGTGGCCAATCGATGGGACACAGGGTGCACGGGTGGCCCCAGCCCAGCCCTGTGGGACCCCTCACCCCCAGCATCCTGCATCACCTCTGGTGCTCTGTCCCCCAAGGTTTTTTATGCTGTGACCACCGCGAGGGTCCCCAGTTGCCTGCAGGCAGGACAGGACAGAACAAGCCCTGTGGTGGGTTTTTGTCAGGGCAGCCTGGTCCCCCGTTTAGGCAGCGCCAAGTTTGGCTCTGCAGCTGATGGGCCTCGGGCCCAAGTGCCTCTGGATGCTCCCTCACTGTCCAGTGGGTGGGGAAAGAAATGAGGCTGGAATTGTGCTTCACGTTTTTCAAGGTGTAAATGATGCTCGGCTGCAGGTACAGGCTGGGGGCTGTAACCCGGGCTGGGCTGTCGAGGTGCCGTCTCCCCTCGGCCCTGCGGGTGTAAGGGAGGCAGGAGAGGCTGGAGCTGTGGTGTCTGGGTGCTGTGCTGAGCGGCTGGGACAGCACCCCGAAACCAAAGTCCCATCTTTGCCCTAACTGCGAGGCCGTGCCTCTTGGATGGAGGGCGCGGGGTGGCACGTTGCTGCTTTCGCTTAAGAAGGCGTTGCACCACCGGGGTGTGAGCAGGGGTGGCCCCGAGCGTGGGGCAGTGGAGCAGGGAGGGCTCAGGGGCGTTCGTCCTCTTCCTGGCAGGTAGGTGGGCTGCTCCGATGTGCTGCTGCGGGATGCTGCCGTGCAACCGGGCTGGGAGGAAGAAAGTCAAACCCCACCAAGATTCTGCGAGATGGGAGCTGGAGACGGACGAGCAGAGGAGCCTCGGTGACCTCCTCCAATCCCGCTCACAAAAGCCAAGCAGGGAGGAGTCACGTCTTTAGCTGCCACGTTCCAAAACAGTGAGCTAATACGCAAAACCCTAACAGTAAGTCATGTCTGTTTGCACGATGCCGTTCGCTCTTCCGAAGTGGAAATGTGGGCTGTACAAATATGCACGGTGCTGGGAGGTGTGAAGCACAGGCAGCCGCAGCTGCCCTTGGGGCTGACGGGCTTGCACAGGTTCAGCGTTTTGGAAAAAAAGAGAAGTTTTTCTAAACAAACGTAATCCTGGTGAGCAAACCCTGAGGCTGTCTCATGGGGCGAGGGGCTGAGGTTCAGGTTTCCTTTATTACTGAGAGCCTGCTCTGGATATCACGGTGCTTACTGACACGAATCTCAACCCCAGTGGGGAGATCTGCAGCTTGAGGTGTTGCTCTGTCTGTTTGGGGAGGGAAGAGCAGAGCGGAGGAGGCAGCGACGGCCACCTAGCTGCCTGCCTGGGGTGGGGGATTGCTCCCAGGGCTGCACCCCATCCCCTTTTTGGCATTGGTGTTGAAGCCCCAGCAAAGAGCAGGTCTCCTCAGGGTGGCTGTGCTGCAGCTCCCCAGGCTCTCCTGCGTGTCCCTGGCTTTGGGAGAGAAAGGGGTGAGCATGGTGTCACCTCCCTCCACCCACCACTTCTCCCTCCCGCCCCAGCAGAAATCTCTCTTCAGAGGGGCTGTGTGCTCGCCGCAGCACACCAGACTCTTTCTTTCTGTCACTGCTTTCATAGTGTCTCTCTAGGTGGATAAAAACAGAGGTCTGTTTTCTGTAAAGCTGTTGATACTAAAAGGAATAGCTGGGTCAGTGTGGGCGTTGGGTGAGAACAGAGACTTACTCATACGGGGCCGTATTTTGTTGCTTCAGGTTTGAAAGCAAAATTTTTAGACAGATTTGTTCACAAAGCGCTGTAAATAAATAGGCTGAGGAACAAGAGGAGAGGGCAACTGCGAGCTGGGGGAATGCTCGGTGCCATTTGCTCGCTGGTGTCAGGTAAGGATGAAAAAAGCAACGTGAAGGAATCCAGCTTTGCTTGGGGGATGTGAGACCAATGCTTACACGTCGTACTTGGGAAAAACCCTCAAAAGGGAGCCAGGATACAAAATCTCTGAAGGAGGCACTGATCTGGCACATGTGAGAGATGGTGGCCACGACTCTTTGCAAGCCCTGCCAGCTGTGGTGGGAGCGGGGTACGGAAACCTGGGGACGTGGGGCAGGGGCAGCAGGGGGATGCTCTGGGCAGGGCTGGGGCCAGTGAAGCAGGTTTGGATTGAAGAGCGCCCAGTGCACCCCCACACGAGGGTGTGTGCACCCCCACACCTCCCCCCCACCCCCGGTATGGGTATCCTGAGCTCTCGAGCGCTTTGGTGCAGGGGTAGGTCCTCGCACAGGGTCTATCCAAGCCTTCTGAAACGGGTGGATCCCTTGTGACCCAGCCAAGTCCCCCACTGCCGTCCTTTCACAGCGATATTTCCAGGCCCCTCGGCCCCCTTTAGCAGACGGGGTTTAGCAGCCCCCGCACTGTGAGCAGCGCTGGCTGCCGGGCTGGCGAGGAGGGTGCCTGTGCTTGGGGGGAGAGCGGGTGAGCTGCTCTGCTTCCCCTGGGCTTTATCACACCAGAGCTGCCTCCTCTGGGGAATGGGCGGTTTGTCTCCGCAGCCAAGAAAGCTCCCTCGGGGAGGGAGGATGCTGCAATGATGGGGCGGCTGATGGGAGGCCCAGGGCACCGGCTGCTGGGGATCCCAGCAGCTCTGCCAGCCTGGGTGCAAGGAAGAGGCTGAAGGTTTGAATAACGTTGTGTTTTTTTTTTTTCCTGTTCCAACTTTTTGCAGTGGAGATGCTCTGAAACTACAAGTTATTTGGAAAAAGGAGGATGCTGACCAGAACGGGATTTGTGAAGGTCTTAATGTCCTCCTCGGTAGCTCCAGCTGGTAAAGAACAACACTGCGATCTCTGTACGCTCGTACTGATGTCAGTTGGTTCATCCTGACCTTTGCTTGACTTAGAAGAAGGCATAGATGGCTGATTTCAACTAGAAGCTGAAGATGAGCCATCAAGATAAAGGGCAATGAGATAAGCATGTGAGAGTCTCTCTTGCTAAGTCTTTTTGAAAATACTTCAAGCCTAACTGGAGTTTGGGAGCGGTGATGCAGACAATGAAATCCCACACCCATCGTCTGGAGCCTGGTGACGACTGTCAGTGGTTTTGGGTGACAATGACAAACAAAGGCTGCTCTGGTGTGCCCGTGCTCCCAGCTCAACGTGAGGGACATCTTGGCGTCCACCAAAGCATGCCTCAGCGTCCCTTCCTTCTGCAGCAGCAGGTTCCTTGGCCATCGCTCTTACTCCTTCCCAGAACCAGGGCCTGCAGTTGGACACCCTCCCTGGTGTCTGCTCATAAAGCCGTCCTCCAAAGCGCTCTCCCGTCACCCTGGGCTTGCCTTCAGCTTTGGAGAAGTGTCACAAAGAGACTGCAAAGGGCATCCCTGGGCTTTGAGGGCTCAATTTTGAAGCTCTAGACGCAGAAGATGCCTGGGTCCAAGCGAAATGGCAAAAGCAGCGTGCAGCTTCCTTCCCGAGGTTCCCCACCATCCAGGACTTGCCTCTGAACTTAATTTAAGGTCTTCTGGGAGCGTTCAGGACTGTTGTCCTCTTACACACATAGCTTGTAGCCTTGATGCCTCTTCCCTTGTTTGTGCCCTGCGCTGTTGAGGGACCTCTGGCTTCGCCCTCGCCCCTGTGACACTGGCACTGGGCTGACCTTGTTTTAGCCGCGTCCTAGGAGCCTCCTGCCACCACTTGGCCTGAGGCTTGGAGAGCCTTTGGGCAGGTTCTGCTCCACACCTCGTATCCAGAACTTGCTGAGACAGCGCCGGTCAGGAGGGCTGACCTCTGCCTCCAGGGAGCCCCAGCGGAGCCGATGCTCGCACAGCCCTCCCTTGCCCCCGCGCCGCCAGGCTGGGTGCCCCAAGAGAACCGCAGCCCTCCCGTCCGTGAGCGCGCTTGCACGATTGCAGATGAAAGCTCATGGGTATCCGACTGCATCCCGTGCTGCCATAGATGCTGAAGGGATGTGGTTTCTGCCAATAGTTGTGTTTCGTTTTGGAGCTGAAGCTGCAGAATCCAACTTGAATTTGGATTTAATGTAACCTTTTAGCATCCTCGTCCACCACGTAATCCATGTACGTACGTGCAGTGACGTCGCCGCCCAACGCTTCACGCAAAATCAAGGGACTGTACGTGTGACCTGCTGACTCTGAAGGAATATGTGAAAGATTCACCACAACATTTTAAATTTTCATCAGTTAGTAGGAAAATAAACCTTCTCTCCTCACCCCAGCTTCTTATTTTTAGTAGCAAACTTCCTGCTAAGGAAAAAAAAAAAAATATATTTCTCACTATTGAGGAGATTGGTTTTGATCAAAAGCCTGGCTCTGCTCCAGGTAGATCATCAGTGTTTGCTGCTACCTGAGAGATGAATCACACAGATCTCTGTTTCCTTGTCTGTCAATGCAAGAAGCAGCTGCTGCTCTTGCAAGGACAGAGGCGAGGCCCAGAGAGCTGACAGCACTGCATCTCCCCCTCCTCGAGACATGGCCACAGCAGCGGTTTGCTGCGCTCCCACAGTGTTGGTCAACCCTGGACATCCCCAGAAGGACAAACTGTCCTCAAGGGACTTGTGGATGCGTGGGACAGGAAGGCGCGTTGTGCAATTGAGACGAGGGGACTGCTAAGCTGCTGTGCACGGTTGCTATTTTGCTAGTGCCCTTGGTTTTCTAATGACAAGGATTGTGATGGAGAGAGAGTAGATGTTTTTCCAGCTGTGGGCTATCAGCAAGCCTGCTCTAAATCGAATGGAAGCTCACTGTAGCCTTCTGTTGGCCAAGCAGGCTTTGACTTGGGTTGCAGTTCTGTCCTAGGTTGGTTTGTACCCTGGGTAAGCTGCACAAGATAAAAAAAGTGAAACTTTCTGTGAAAAATCAGATGGTGGTTGTACTTTTCCAAGAATCAGGATCAGCCATATCAGAGGGTTGTCAGGATTTCCTGCTGTGGAGCTTGGGATGAGCCGTGCTGCCACAGCTAAATTGCTTAATGCTCAGAAATGCCAGATTTGTAAAGGAGCTCTGAGCATCAGGCTTGCTGGAACCCAGGGATAGAGGGATTTTGCTGAGAGCTTGCTGGAGCTGACTGTAAAATGACAGGCAGCGATGGCCGATGATTTAGACCCAGCCATAAAAGTGAGGTGCCCAGGAACAGAACGTGCTTTCTGCTAACAGTAAGGTGCTCTCCAGAAATTGCCCTGCTAGGTTAGAACAGGCCCATGGCATCCTGCTCCAGGCTTTTGCAGCACCTTTTCCAACGAGGAAAGGCAAAGCTGTTCCTCACCGCTCTGAGAATCAGAGCAGCTCTGGCTGAGCCAGCAGTGGGAAGCTGCGAGCAGGTTATGGAGAGGGTGTGCAGGATGTGCCGCTCGCAGCAGCTGGGGTCAGCGTTGCAAAAGATGCGGGAAATGAAGTTTCAGCTCAGGGAAAAAGAAATTTGGCACTACTGCCAGGAAAGGAACCTTGTAGTCCAGCTCCATTGTTTGGAGCAGACAACTATATTGTTGCTTCAGGGTGTGACGAAATGCTGGAGAGACCCTGCCAAGAGGCAGAAGGCAACAGATCACAGAAGGCAGAGGTGGAAAATGAGAACTGGCTGGGTTAAACAATCCAAATGAGATTTTCTCCCTACGCTGTGGGCTGGAATCTGCATCTCCTCTTCCATCAGAAAGCCCAGGGAGGCGCTCTGATTTAAGCATCTGAAGAGCTGGCGTGGACAAGAATCAATTCAACATATTCCCTTTCTTCCTCTGCATCATCATCTAACAGCCCCAAGAGCGAGGCGGTGCATCCGTACCGCGCTCTTTCACAAACTAATGTTTGCTGGATAGGACCCAAAAATATCAGAGGGTTCGTGCATCTCTGTGTCGCACTGTCAGCCTGCTGCTTCGTGCTCTGACAGGCGTCTTGCGAACCGCCCTGGGCCTGAGTTTCAATATCAGGAGCTGAATCCTCCCCTCAGCCTCAGGACGTATCAGGATAAAGCGATTCAGCGCCAAGGGGAAAGCAAGCGGCTGCTGTTCCTGTTAGGTGGCTGCCGCTCCAGCCTGCCGCGGGTCTCTGTACGGCTGAGGGTAACCAGCCCTTAGTCATTGCGAAACCTCCTGCGTGGGGAGGAGACGCAGGCGGGAGGTGCTGGGCTCCTCGGCGGGCGGTGGGGCGCGCCGGGGGCTCGGCTGGCGGCAGAGCCCAGCACCCCGCCTGGGAAAGGAGCTTCGCTGAAACGGGGCACCTTTCTGAGAACCGGCCCCTTCGCTCCCAAACTTCTCCACGGTCCCACGCGAGCCCCGTTCGCCAGCTGCAGGTGCAAGCGGGGAAGCGCTTGGCTTTGCTCACCCCGCAGCCCCTTTTACCAGTTTTGTTTGCCGTTCGCTTTCTGCTCGGAGCGGCGCCTGCGGCGGCAGCAGAAGTGGTGCGGTGCTTCCTCCGGGCTCGGGCGTCGGGGCTGAATCCCTCCCGCCCACCTCAGACATGTCCCGCTGGGACCCCCATCTCTATCAGCCGTGTGTGTGACCTGGGGGGATTCGGTAATGGGGAGCACGGGGTGCAGCCCTCGGGCTGCTCTGCTCTGGCTTCCCATCGCTGTCCTGGTGCTGCAGCTGGAGAGGGGGGCGGGTGGCTCCTGAAGCTCTGCACTGGGATGCTGGACTGGTGAAGCAGGGTGGAAATGGCTGGGTACAGGGCCTGGCCAACGATCAGTGTGCTTGGTTGTTGTTGATGGCATTTTTTTTTGAGGAGAAGATGGTGTTAACCTACGCTTCTTTTTTGTGTGTGTGTGTTTGCCTTGCTTCTTCCCATGCTGCTGGAGAGCAGATGAGTTTGTGACAGGAACCTGCAGAGCTCCGAAAAGGGTTAGGACAAACTCTGCTGCACAGTGTTAGAGAAGGAACGCTGATGTTGGGTCAGCTGGTGGAATCCTTCCTACAGAATAACCTGCCCTCAAACTTGAAAGCCTGCAAAAAGCTGATGGTTGGGCTTTTACAGGCACCAAAGTGACACTTGAATATTGTTTGACTTTCTCGAGCAGCAAGGCCCGTTCTTCTATAACCTGCAGTTTTACGGGGTTCCCACCCTGCGGTGTGCAGTGCCCCGGGCTCTGTCCCCAGAGAGGGGCACAGCCAGGACCGACGCTGCCAGCACCTTCCTGCGCTCACTGAGCAACTCCCGTTGCTCCTTGAAAGCAAGAGCACCCCCTCATCAGCCTCGCGTGTGATCCCCGTGGGGGACCCGCTTGCCCCCGACGCTGGGGCAGGGCAGCCCCCGCCGCCCCACTTGTGCCAGACCCCACGCTGCGGCACGGAACGCACGCGCCCCTGCACGCCTCTCACCGAGAGACAGCCGAGCTGCTGCTCCTCCGTCTTACGGGTAAAACCCGAGCACAGATGAATAGGTGTCGGCCTTAGATTTCACTTGCTGAAATAGCGAAAGCAGAGCCCCACGGGGATGGGTGGGATGGGCCGGTTTCCTGGGCTCGAACAGATGCTCAGAGCTGGTGTCCTGCCCTCCAGCCAAGTCCCGGTGAGTCCAGGGGACGCTGGCCTCGGGAGATGGAGACGAGCCCTTCCCAGAAACCAGGCCCCCAAGCACCGAAAGCGTGGCTGCAGCAAGCAGGGTGTCGGCGGCATCGTGCTCCCGGCTTTAGTAATCCCGCGCCTTCCCGCGCCTGGTATTAGTCAGGCTCTCGCTACCCGGGCGCAGGTGAGATAAGAAAGTGGCAGCCTGCAAAGCCGGGGCCATCCCCGTTTCCCCCTGCTCCCCGTGGGGAACGCGTGCGCCCAGTCGGGGCATGCCACCCTGTTTTCGCTGCTCTATCTGACCTCTTTCACGACAAAAGCCCCAATTTGAGTCACGTGCTGCTAAAATCTAGGACAGAGAGACACGAGCTGCGTGGGGCTGAGTGGCACAGCCAGTTAAAATTAAATAACAAGCATTAACCGCAACTAAAATCAGGAAAGTCCTGAAAGCTTTTGCGATTTAAAAATAGTTAAAACGGAATTTACTTGTTTTGATTTTGCCCTTTTAGTGTTTAAGGTCCCTCGTATCACTGAAAGCCAAGTCCCTGGTCCTCGTGGCACCCTGGGAGGCTGAAGGGTTCCAGAGAAGATGCTCATCTTCCTCAGAGCAAGAGGCAATTTTTTTTTTTCCTGTTACAAGGAAGAGACCAGTGGGGTTTTGTTCCTCATGCCCAGCACACGAGAGGAGACGTCTGTGTCTGCCCTGCTGTGTTCAGGAGACACTTGTACTGGTTCAGCCGGGATCAGCTCCTCTGCCCTCCCCGTGTTGGCCAACAGAAGATGACCGAGATGTTTAGTTGCTTTCTTGACAGCGAGTACACACTGTCCAGCACCAGGGTGTTTATGGTCTTCAGGAAAGTTTCTAAAGAGAAAAAAGAAGCAGAAGAGATGGCTCCTTCAGGCAGCAGATGCTCTCACGTGTTGCTGCTCTTGGCATGTTCCTTATCTGAAGTGAAACTTGCTTATGTACTAGGGAGCAGCTGATGCTCGGGCACTTCTGGAGTCCTCAGGAATTTTGTCCACGTGCGTATGTGCTTCTGCACAAGTTGCAGCAGTGAAACTAAAGCACTTGTGAAACCACTAACTTTTTCCCTTTGCAAACCCGCCATCCACACTCTCTTTTCTCTGGCTGGGTGTGAGAGAATCCCCCGCAAGCCGGGATTCTCTCCAATGGGGAAAAATAGTGGGAGAAGCGAGCGCCTGCCTGCGCTGCAGCACCTTGCAAAAGCCATGCCGCTGCCGGCGGGGACGATCACCACACGGGCGCTCGCTGGCAGTGATTCATCTGCTGCGGCTCAGCCGGTTTCACCATGAAAACCCCTGCCTGCGTGGTGGCACGGTTGGGCAAGCCTGGACTTCGCCGGCCGCAGTGGGTTGTCCCCGTGCGCCAGTCCTGTGCTGTGGAGCCCACACGGGGCTCGCTGCCCTGCACCGGGGCTGTCGGAAAAGTGTGGCTTCAACCAAAGACAGAGCTGTTGAGTGAAAGGCTGCACTTTCTAAAGAGGAAAAGGAAAAGCAGGTGGTGGCTCTTGGCATCGCTGTCTGAAGGCAGCAGCGCCAGTGGCACTGACCAATGGGATGTGCTGGGAGGCAGAAATGGGATTTTTCTGTAGCGCTGGCTGCATTAGAGTGGGCTGGATTGGCCACACCGTTCCTGGCAGGTTTATTTCTGGCCTGACGGTGATGCGCTGCTCTTCAAGAATGGTGCAACAGCCCCTTGGGAACTAAAGGTCTGATAAACCTTCCCCTCCTCTGTATTTACACCAAATCTCCAATTCTTTTCCTCTAGGTTTTAGTATTTAAACATTTTGTTGTTTTGGTTTTTGTTGTTTTTTTTTTTTTTTAACCCAGAAAGTGGCTTACCGATCTGCGACCCGCACCAGGCAGAAATCTTGGTGGCACTGGCATCGCCCGGTCCAGACATGGCGTTTGGCCCGGTGAGAAGCTCAGCCTTGCTTAGGCAGGCAGGATTGACTCAGGCTCCCAGGTACCGGGGCTGCTGATCAGGCAGTGGGCTGAACTCTCAGGAAGAAGATACCCAGCAAGGAAACCATTTGCTTCTGTGGGATAAAAAACCCAAGAAAACCACCACCTCTGACCTACGTGACAGTCTTGTGCTGTTACTGTAACAGCCAGACTGACACCGCGATTGGCAAGAACTACATCAGCACCAAGCGATGGGGGATAATGCACCACGCCGGGGCACGCAGCCTCCCCGTTGCAGGAGAAGCAGAAGGTTGCACCCACCAGAGGTGTGCAGGGGAACACTATCCCGATTTGTTTTGCAGATGGGATGCCATTCCTGGGGTCTCATCCTGAAGCTCGCCCGGCCCAGGTGGGATCTGGCACAGCAGAGGCAGGGCTGAGCCCCAGCCCGGCGCTCCGGCTCTCGGCTCAGCTCGTCTCGGCCGCTGCTCCTTCAACCAGCTCTGAGGGCGCGCACGGAGCTCACGCTGCGACGGCAACACGCTGCTGTAGTAAAAGACTGGGTTTTGTTGGGTTTTCCCCCCCAAACACTGGTGGTTTTGCCGTGTGTTAGTTAACATTGGGACCCACAGTGGGGCAGCTGCTGCTCACACCCGGCACGTGCAGCGGGCATCAGGTCAGGGTGCAGCCCGGCGAGGTGCCGCAAGTGGGAAGCTGGGTGGTGCTGGTGCTGTGGTTCTGGTTTGAGGTAGGTGCCATGAGTCGCACGGATGACTTGTAGCGGTGCCTGGTGTTTCTCAGCCCTTCAGGCTGCCCTTTGGGCTTGGGGTTTTTTTTCTTTTTCTTTTTTTTTTTTTTTAAGCAGTGCTTCCTGGTCGGGGACAGGGTTGGACTAGCGATGGGAAAAGCCGCTTGAGGACAAAGCCAGAAATGAATCATAGCGACTGCTCCTCCACTGGACATGTCATTTCTCCATGGTAGACGCTGCCTTTGGTTGCCCAGATGGCTTCTGCTGGGATTTCCAGAACACCCTTCCTAAAACTCCTTGGAGATGACATGTATGTTTAGTCAGGGGTATGTTTGCGTGCTTTTGCCCACCGGGTCTGCGTCATGATGCAAACCTCCCCGTGTCTTGGTGACCAAGGGCACAGACTTCTCTGCACGTGGCTTGCATGGCGATCTAGCGCTAAATGTCCCCTGGCTCTCGTTTCTCTCTCCCTCAGGCGACCCCGTGCCCCTGGCTGGGAGCCCTGCAGCACCTTTCCGCAGTCCCTCCACCTTCCCAACCCAGTTTCGAAGGAGCGGAGCTGCATCTCCCCATCATGCCGGCTCCTCTCCCACGCTGATGAACCGCGAGCAGGCAGCCGTCCTGCCCAGATTGCTGACTTGCTCTGCCTCTATTTTCTTCCGAATCGTGCAGCTCCTGTAACATCAGGTAACTGGAAACCTTCATTCTCCATACAGCAAGAGGCATCCCATCTGCTTCCTTCCTGTGGTTGCTTTAACCAGAGTGACTGAGCTTTACTGAAAAACTCACCACAGCTGAGCTGACGCTGCCCTTTTCTCCGCGCAGCGCAGAGCCCAGCCACCCATGTCGCTCATGAAGGTCCTTGGGCTTCTGCCTCAAGCTGGGGATATCGGGTCCGAGAGCTGTTTCCTGCCTCCCTACAGAAGAGGAGCCATATAAAAGGGATGAAAATAGGTGCAGAGGGCTCAGGGGAGCATGCAGACCAGATCTGCCTGGGGTGAAGCTTCAAGCAGTGCTCGTAAGTGCAGGTTTTACTGAGAGCACGAATAATCTCTTGGGGCAAATTCAGCAATTCCAGTGACCAACACCACACTGAAGGCTGGGCAGAAACAGACTTAGAAGTTCTCGAACAAACTGAAAATTTTTTGTTTCTAGAGCAGTGAGGAGAGAAACCTTAGCTGCCAATAAACCCCTGGAGTCTTGCTGGACTTGCAAGCAAAGGGCAGAGAGCAGTGAAAACGAAAGAGGCTTGAAAGTGAAACAGGAATGTGGCCAGACAGGTACCTGCCAGTGCCTGCGCTGGGCTGCCAGTGCGACCTGGAGTTTGGAAATGGTTACACCGGTTGAATTCTGGGTTTATTGGTAACAGAGCCGTATATTTCTCTGTGCATACCTGCTCGGTTTTGTTCAGGATTCAGCTGCTGTTTATACAGCTCTGCGGGCGTGGGTACATAAGCCCCAGCCTGAAGAAAAACAAGCAGTTCTATTGTTAATTTATGTTGGTCTAGTTTGGCCTGCTCCTGACTGAGACCAAATGTGAAGTTGAGAACATCTCGGGAGATCATCAGGCTGCAGTGCTGTCTCCTGTAAGTCAGAGGAAAGGAGGTGCAGGGATGTTAAAGCCCTGGTGATGCTCCATGACATTCCAGTTATTTAACTGTAAATGCTGCTCTGAAATGGGCAGTAGCTGCAACACTTGCTGGAGTTAGAGGCTGAAGAGGCTGGAGTGACCCACGGAGTACCTTGGGGCCAGCGTTTCTCTGCTGTAAGAAATCACTGGCAGGTATTTTGCTCCAGCAAATTTTGTCAGAAATTTGTATTTAAGTGTGAGGACCTCAGGTCATCTCACTTCTGTGGTCATCAAGGCATGCAACACGTCCTCGGTGGTCCTTGCCACCTGGATCTGTGTCTGCTGGGCTCTTCCCCAGCACGCTGACACTGGCCACAGCATCCACACACCAGCGTTGATTTACGGCCCTGTTAATAACTTGCAAGAACAGAACAGAGGCTTTATTCTTTAGGAAGTCTTTATTGGCAAAAATAAAAGATTTCTGTTCATACAGATAAACATGCAAAAGTCCACACAGCGACAGAAGCCGTGCCAAGGCATGGTGCCCCCTGCCAGCACGAACCCCCCCGGGAATGGAGCTGCTGATGCTCTTGGCTCCCACCGTGGCCCTGGGGCCGTCCTTGCTTCTACAACACTGAAGTGAAGGCGTTTGGTGGAAGAAGGAGTACAGGCTTAGCTCAACAGGAGTTTAACATGTCCTGGTAAGAAGTTTAATTTAAGTTTTACAGTGTTTGGCTCCCCCACTGCCCTTGAGCCAATGCCACCCGATTGTTTTCAGCAGAAGGAGTGACCCAAGAAGCAGCATCGCTGCTTTGGGGCTGCCCTTGCTCTGGGATAACCAGTTCCTGTACAGGCAGGCTGCCAGCGGGAATGCCCTTCTGTCACCACAAATGTGAAAATAGAATAAATCAAGTATAAACAGCCTCTCTTCAGTGGTAACTTACAAAGCAAACAACAAACTGACAGAGTTTCATCGTATTGATGCCCTAATGCTTCTAAATATTAGAAGCAAATGCCTCTGGGCTGTGGCATTTTCCTCTGGCTCAGTGCCCTGTAGCAGTCCTGGGGGCGCACAGGACACTGGGGCAAGGAGGAAGGGGAGCCCGAAAATCAGCCTCTCTCGGGGGCACCGAAGCGGCTCTTGCAGCCGCTTCCCCCCGCAGCGCTCGGCTGCTGCGGCTCCTCGTGCGCAGGATCAGAAATGACACAAACCCGAATATTGGCAGTGCTGCCTGCAGCCTTATGGATTTGAATGCAAATTACCCAAGCCACCTTAAAATGGTGGTTTAATTAAATATCCTCTAATTTCTAAAAGAGAAAAAACCCCCAAAACAATACAACAAACCAGCAAGTAAAACCCAATCAAAGACTGGAAAATAGTAAGATGAACTTTCAAAAGTGCAGACTGGCCGACCCAGTAGCTCTGGAAGTCAGTCATTGACAACATTTAAGTCAAGTTCTATTAGAACCAAACATTTCATTCCTACTGCTATTTTTTTATTAACCTGGACTAATACCTAGGCTGAAGTCTAGCGGTGGGGTTAACAGATCTATTGCTGTGGCATGACAGCGTGTTGTTCACGGGAGTGCTGGTCCTCCTCCTCCTCCACGCTGCTTGTCATGCACAGGAGAAAAAACCCCGTCTTTGGTTACATTTATGGTTATCTTGCTCAGTGCAAGGCCATGGAATAATTTTGAATATTTCAGTCCCTAATTCCAACTGCAAAACCAGAGACAGTGACATGGTTATACATAGAAACATTTGATTGCATAAATAAATAGAGGGATAGAATATAAGAAGAGTGCTCATTTGCTTAAAATTAAACTTTGCTGAACTCAGAGCTGGAATTGCTCCTGATCAGGTGACTGTGCTCAGTGAAATTACACTCAGCGTAAGCTCTGCTCGTTTTCTGCTCCCCAGAAGAATGCTGCTTTGGGTGTTTTGAAGCTATGCATAAAATAACACTATAATAAACACTATTAAAATATTGAAAAATAAATAGTATTTTACAAGCTCATCACACTTTTCTTCAAAACATATTGTAAACATAAATACTGAGGTATTAGAAGTAATAAATATTAAATTCAGTTGTTAAAAAAAGACTTTCAAATACAATACTGAACTGGAAGTTTTTGACCTGTAGTTCTTGACTTGAACCCTAAGATACCTTAATCTCTCATGCGCTCTTGCAGCCTAAAGTGATTTCTGAAAAAAACAGCAGGATTTTGTCTGAAAGACGCAGACCCGTGGGTGTTTTCACTTCCTTCTCTTCATCAGCAAGTACTCTTCGATGTAGTTGATGAAAATGTCAAACTCTCCCATGGCCTTGTAGATTCCTTTCTCGTCCATCTGCAAGTGAAAGCCAAGCCCATTTAAGTCTGAGTGTGACGATGCGAGTGATGTACAATCGCCAGACATACTCTCCTTCCCCTGACATCTCCAGCTTCTCTGCCCAGCCCCTCAGGGGAACCCTCCAGCTGCTCCTTCGAGCATCGCTCTCTGGATTTCTCTGCCCTAGGTATTTATAAACACATTTTTAGATTCTGTTCTCTGTCCTAAGTTGAAGCTGTCAGTAAAACGTACTGCCTTGCCCGGGACGGCGGGTTCCTCCCAACCCCAGCGCAGCCCCGCAGCGAGCGGCGACCTCACCTTGTCGAACAACTCCTTGATGTGCTTTATGGTTTTGCTCCTCTTCTCGCACGTGAAGAATCTGTGCTGCAAAGCGACGAGACCAACAGCTTCAACCACACGGGTTTCCTTCCCAGGGCGCGCTCCAGTAGCTCTCCCCTCCTCCTGCCCCTCGTCACTGCCGCCCTGCCAGTCTCCACCTTCCCCTTCCCCACCGCGGCCGTGGGTCTCTCTGGGGCAGCGGCTGCGGCTGCTTTGCACCGTACGCCGATGAGAGGAGCCGAGCGCGGACCCTGCGCCCTTTCCCAGCCCTGTGCCCGCTGCTGACTGCCCTGGGTGAGGGATGCTCTCTGCCCGGGGCAGGGTTCGTCCTGTCTGACTCAGCCTGCGGCAGGTGATGGGGTTGCGGCCACGCCAGGAGCAGTTTCGGGATGCATCGTCGCAGAGCCACGCTGCTCCGGCGCCCAGGTAAGGGACGGACCCTCCACCCTCCCTCCCTTTATCTCTTCAGCCAGATTCTGTTGGCTGCAAATAAGTCGTGCTCCGAAACTGAGCCTCTGAATCATCGTTATTTAACTGATAAATGCCTGGAGAGCAGGAGGTAGGAAACCCCATCCTTGTGGGGTCTGCCAGCCCCCGCCTGCCCGGAGCCCTGCTCCTCCACGCCATCACGCCACTCGTGCTCCTGGGGAGACCCAGCACCGCTGCCCACCCTGCTGCTGGTCCGGGACTGGTCCTGCCTCGCCGGAGCACCGATTTCCTCCCCTCCCCGTCACGCTGAGCCCCACTCACACAGCGCCTCATCGTCGCCTTCAGGCTCAGCAGCAGGTTGCCCAGGTCTCCCATGCTCTGCTGGTGGTGCGTGCTGGTCCTCATGGCGCTGGGCAGGACCTCCTCCGTGTAGAAACGCATCATCTCCGACACCGACTGGCAGCCGAAGGTCCCCTGGGGCGAGAGGAGGTAACTGCGTCGGGGCCGACCACCAGCGCTGACGTGCGTGGGTGTTGTTAAAAATCAGAATCGCGGCGGTGGCCAGAGCACTCGCAGCGCCTCAGCGCCGCTCGCTGCGGCTGCGATATGGGGGGAACCACCTGTCAGCCCTGCCGCAGACACACGTGTCACCGCTTGGCTGGAGAGCTGCCCTTGTGGCACATGAGGAAACGCCCCAATTTCCATTCTGCTTCCTTTCTTACAAAACACTGGCCGAGGGATGGAGAAGGATAAGCGACTTAGGTGAGAAATCTTACCTTAAATTCATCGAGCAGTTCGGAGCTGAGCAACTGGATGCTAAGTTCATCATCTTTTGATTGCTGTAGAAGGAAGAGATGGAAACATGAGCTTTCCTTAGCCAGGCGGTCAACGCTATTTTTCCCAAAACGGTCGTTTTGCTTGTTTGCATTTATGGTCTCCCTGAAGCGAAGGCAAAGAGCGCCCAGCACACTTGTGTGCGTAGCGTGCTGACACCAGCCACAGGAGTCACCCATCCCTTGGTCCATAATCTTGCAGTGCAACTACTCGTAGGTCAAGACAGCAAAATGATGAAATCACAAACTTCAGAACCAACGATTTCCTTCCTTCCACACTCGCGTCGGCTGCAGGGGCTGTTTGTGTAAGGGTGCTGATGCAAACCGCACCGCTCTTCAGAGAGGTGTCCGAGTTACGGCAGCCTCTGGAAGCGAAGTGTCCACCCCAGCCCGCCTGCCCACAAGCTTGCCAGGGCAGGAGGGTTTAATCCCCCTGTTTTTGTTGTCTCTCTAAGACTCCAGTCAACAGGGGAAAAGGGATCTGCAGAGGGTGTTTGTTCTTGTGGTGCCTCTGTTGCACCATCAGCCCTGGAGGACCAGAGAGTGACGGTGGGGTGAGCTGGCACCACCCAAAGCATCACTCCATGGCACCAAGGTACTTAAAGCTTTACTGAGAGGTTAAAAATATTCCTTGCCAACATTAACTGGGAGATTTGAGCAAGCTTTAAATCTGAAGCCTTGGCCATGTTCAACTGATAATAAATACAAGCCATGACATTAGCTCGAGATGTGATCTGGAGAATTATCTTGGTTTATTGCTAAAACACACTGACATTAACTAAAATAGTAACAAAGATGTGACCAACCATCTCTATCGGTACTGATGCAGTGACAAACGCTCTGAGTGTATCTTGTGCTGCTTTCTCAGCAACCCCGAGGCTCCCGTCAGCTGCGGTGCAAAGCAGCAACCTTTTACAGGCACCACAGCAAGTGCTAGCTGCTGTAGCGCTTCTCCAGTCATAAAATACCATGTTCAGGCTTTTGTGGTTCTTTCAAAGAAAAAGTCTGTAGCAAAAGATTTCCCTTTTCATCTAGCGTTGACTTCAGTGAGGCTGGACCTCGTTGCCCTGAAGAAGGGACCATTTCCTTCCTATTAATTCAGTGAATAATTTGGTCTGCAACATTTAGGTGGAAGTCTGGTTAGGAAAGTTCACAAAGATTCATTATGAAATCTCTTGGGTTCATTGTAACTAAAACTAGGAAGAAAACCCTTGCATGTTTTCTCTCAACAAGCAATGAAACTGAACTTTTCTTGCTCACCCCCGTCAGCCCGTAACACAATACACGACCAAATCATTTCTGCCAGGAGGAAGCTGCCTTGCCGCTCATCCAAATCACTGAACTTGCAAAAAAAAATTTAAAAACAAGAAGGAGAAGAGGCTAGCAGGGTTGTACTTACAAAATAATCCTTAATTTCCTCAAACTTCATCCTCAGCTCTTTGAGCTTTGCAGGCAGGAGCTCGGGGAAGTGCAGGCAGCTGGGCTCGGCGGGCAGGCACCTTGCAGGCAGGATGCTGGCAGCCAGGAGCAGCAAGACCAGGGCTGGGCGGGTTTGCATGCTGTGAGATCGGGCTGCTTGCCTCTTGGTCCAGCTCCCGGTTGAATTTCACAGGAGGGTAAAAAGCCGATCTGCAGCCTTCACCTTGATGGAGCCCCTCATTTATACTCTCAAAACATCGCTCAATTTCCTCTCCCCATTTCCTGGCGAGCAATATTGGGGTTTTAAGTCATTCATTAAAACCAAATGTCACTTGGGTTTCCCGTCAACTTGGGTTTCCTGTTCTCTTGACCCCCCTCCTCTCCTCACACCCCATCAAATCTTTTGTGCTTAGACTCTGCATTTTTTTTTTTTCATTGCTTGCTTCTTGTAAATTTAAATGTGGCTAAAGAGGAAAGCTTCAGATATAATGCAGAGAAGAAAAGGTGCTGTGTGAGGCTACTTCTGCATTCTCACAGTTACTTGTTATTTTTAGATGAATGCCCTATTGTCGGGGGAAAAATTGTTTCTATTTTAAACCTCTGTATCAAACCTGCACTTTGGATCCCCAGCACCACGCGTAATTCAGCAGCATTGCTTTTACTGAACCTGCACAATTACACTGTCTCTTCCCTTGGCATTCTAATGCTACACTGCAAATACAAATAATAATCTCAATTTTTATTTTATTTTTTTTCTTTCAGTCAATGTGTGTGTCTGCTGAAGTCGGTGTGAACGTCCACTGCCTTGGGCAAGCTCGCAGGCTGCTCCCAGACTTCAGCTGCGGTTGTGCCAGGCTGCCGGCAGGATTAGTTCTGCCGTGGGCCGGGCTGCGGTGGCAGAGCCCAGCCGGGCCGCGTGGCTGCTCAGGTCCCTCAGGGCTTGGGCACGGCCGCCCGGCGGCTGACCCAGAGCTGCTGCGGGGAGCAGGGTTGGTGCTTGGTGTGTGGGGTTAGGGTGTACGAGCAGACCATGAATATTCATCTTTCTGGCTTTTCAATCCGATTTCGTTTCCTAGAAGCGGACACGAGCCCCATTCAAGAAACCCAGTGCTGGCTCTAGGAACTGGGTGTACTGTGTTCACTGGGACTTGTTGTCCCAGCTCTGGTAAAATCACTGTTTTGGAGCTCAAGATAAGTCCTCTGACGTCTCGTTTTCCGCTTTCCTCTTTCATACTCTCTTTCTATATATGCATTAGTACACACACCCCTGCTTCCTTGTGATAAAGGTTTCACTGGCACGTTTGGGAATCTGTTGTCCAAGAAAGAGAAAGTGGAAATAAGTGCGGCCTTTCTGAAATCAGAGGGTTTTCCTTGAAAGCTCCCGTGTTACTTTGAAGTAGTGCGTTCTTCCCAGGCTGCCTCCAATACACTGCTTTGGACAAATCTCTTCAATTCTTGTTTCCTTCACTGCACTGAACTCCTTTTAAGTTGAATTTGCAAACCTCTGCGAAGGAACTCGTTGCAAAAAAAAAGGTGCTGGGAAAATGAAGAATATTGTTTGTGACTGCATATTTATTATTTTTAAAATTTATTTTATTTTTAGGACCGAAAGAGGGGAATGTTTGGTGTACGTATGTATGAGTAAGAGTAAAGGGGATGAGACGTTAGTAATGGGAGACAAATGTGGGGGTTTGTGTTCTGATTTGTTTTCCCTTTGTTATTGATGTTGCCTCTTCCAGAGGAGAGGAGGAAGCATGCTCCTGGTGAATCACTGCAGGCACACTAGTTTATCTGAATCACAGCCTGTGTCATGTATTTCGTGACCCATTTTTCTTCCCCTGCTCTAACGCAGCCGTGCGGTTTCTCCCCTTGACTGCCAGCAGAAGCTATGAGAAAGAAGAAGAGTGAGCGGCAGGAGATGGTTCAGACCCAACCAAGTAGTCCTAAACCCAACCCGTTTCCCCTGGTAGGATCCCACGTTTCTCTGCTTCTCCCTCAGCTCCCACCCTGGGAGATTTTTTTGCTTCTTTTGGATTAACTCCGATCTGTCATGGGTGGGTAAAGCTTCATTGCCAAGACCTGGACGGCTGCTTAAGTTTCATCAGGGCATTGAAACTGCTGTGGTGGGGTCAGCGGGCGCGATGCTGTCGGGAGGCAGTGCCCCGGAGCGGGTCCGCGGGCAGCCTGGTCCAGGACCAGAGCCTGGAGCTAAACCCGCTCCCTTCGGTGAAGGATGCAGCCCCAGGGACTTCTCTGCAAATCGGCTCCCCTGCAGCGGAGGGGTCACTCTCAGCCTCAGCTGTAGGTTCAGCTGCTGGTATTTTTGTGGGCTGCAAAGCTAAAGTTCTTTGGGCACATGGGAATCTCCTCCGCCGTGAGCGGGCGCTGGTGCGGCGGCAGCAGGGTGCCGGGAGCCCCCCTTCCTTCCTGCCCAGGAGCTGAGCGCTCGTTTCCAAACCTCTCTTATTTTGAGCAATCTGTGGGTCTCCATGAAGTCATTGCAGTTTGACACCCAGAGTGCGCAGAGCGGTTCTCCGTCTTGTGCAATTCCCTCCTCCCTGTTTTGGAACCTGGTTTGTATTTTCTTTTTTTTTTTTTTTTTTTTTTTTGGGTGCGAGCGTAAGCCAGATGTGCCCATTCCACAAAGGAAACTCTGGCCTGCGCACAGATGATACTCCGCTGTGTTTACCTGTATTTCCTTTGCCGTGTCAGAGATCTTGACGGTGCAGTTTCGCTCTGACTCACTCTTGCTTACTGCTGTGGAAATGCATTGACTCTGCAGTACTACAAAGTGGTTGCATGAATGAATAAAGCACCTTTTCCTAAAGAGTGTCAGGGGGACGTGGGTGTATTTCTAAACCTTTAGGAAACAGCTTTCATGTTTGCCAAGAAGGTCATTGCAGGAAGGAAAGTGTGTTACTCAAAAGCCATTCATACACTTTTACCCCACCTCCCACAAGCTGCTGAGAGCTGCGTGTTCGCAAGAAACACTCAGCAGGACAGCAGAACTGTATTTTTGCGGTAAACCAGAGGCATTTAGGTAAATCCTTTTCCCCCACAGCGGGGCATGTGAAAAAGTTTGTCCTGGACATGGTCCTGGGGAACCTGCGCTGGCTGACCCTGTACAAGCAGGATTTGGGCTCAGTGGTCTTCAGAGGTCCCATCCTCTGGAGCAGGGTGGCATCTCACGCTTCCTATCATCTGCCTGTGTGTGTAGCTTATCTTACGCTGGTGAGCTTTTACGTGGGCAAGCTTTTACGTTTTTTTGCCTTCTTGGTCTCTGCCATTGCTTTTGGACAAAGGAACATTGTGTATTTTATGCACTGTCTATTCTAGACACAGCTTGGAGATTCCCCTAGACTTCCAGGCTATTATAATGGCGTGTTTCTTTCTTTCCTTTTCAAAAATTCCCCATTTCTCATCCCTTCAGATTCAGGAGATCTGCTGTCAGTGACGCTCTGGGGGAAGCAGAGACTTGGTGGCCTTTTATTCACCTTGTGTGAAGAGCGGCTTTGAAGCAATAGCATTTGCTCTCTCAGCAGCCCCATCGCTGATGACTAACAGTTCCTGATGGGTGAAGCATCAAGTGGACAGCCTTTTTTTTTTTTTTAAGTCAAGATTTTTCTTTGCTGGCAAGTCATGACGTCGGATTTTTCACTTCTGGAAACCTGCTTTCTAGCACCCTTGTCAAAATTGGCAATGTGACTCATATCGACCTCAACAGGTAAATCCCAAATTACTCTTTGGAAATTTAACCAATGTCATTGTTTTGTCTTGTAATATCTAAGCAACCAGATATATGTTACTAATCATGAATAGAAGACATTATTGTGACCTCTAACGTGATTTCTAATATGACATAGAGAGAGCCTTACATAAGAAGTTCTTAGCAGGTTCAGAACTTCCATTTGATCTAAATTAAGCTGGAATCGTCACATAAAAGCATCAAGTAATGGACACTGCCTCTCATCTGTGGATTCAGTGTTTTAGTGATCAACTTAACTGAGAAATATTTGCACTTTGTTAATTGCGTACATGAAACTCCCAATATTTGGAAGTTTGCTGCAGCCTATGAGGCAGATTGAGAATGACATCCCTGTGTAATATCCTGCCCTGGGATATCAGGGTGTCCTCTGCCAACCTAGAAGACCAAGCTATGCTTTTTTTCCCCCAGGTTACATGCACTTTGCCATTTTAAGCCACTCTGCAATGAGTGTGCGGAGTGGTGGGTGAGGTTGGTGCTGCTGCAACACCCTCTTGGGTCTTCTTATGGTCTTCTAACAAGCCCACTGAAGCAGCACCAGGCCGTCTGCCAGGTAGATGGTGCTGCCCTCGTCCATGTGAGGCTCTTTTCTGCTCCGCAAGGGAGCAGTTACAAATGGAGGTGTTATTACCTTCCTTCTCCTGTCTTTTCTACTGAAATAAGTGGTTGGCAGGGATTTTCTGATGCTCGCAGCCCTGTCCTGTTTCTGACCTTATAGAAACCAGTGAGATCTTGGCACTGGCATTTCAGGGAGTGGGGAGTGTGTGCTCTGAGTGAGCAGGGAGGACGAACAAGGCCTTCTCACACAAGTGTGTTGGCAGGTGAGTTAAGAAGGTAAAAGCATGCAAAAAAACCCCTGAACATATGATCTATTTTGACTTGCCCAAATATCTCTTGCACTGCCTTTTTTTTTTTTTTTTTTTTTTTTTTTTTTTGAGCATCCTACAGGGCAATTTTGAGCAATTCCTGTCTTGAACAGGTCATTTCACGAGTGCTGTTTTGATGAGTTTCTTTTTTCTAATTTTGGTATTACTGGGGTGTGTGGATCTTCTGGAGAACTTTGTTTTGTCATGACTTAGCGTCAACACTCTGACCAATAACACAAATACACGCTATATACAGCTGTGAATGTCATAAGACAGAAACTAGTTATCATGGTTTGAGAAATCCTGGGCTTTCTTTTCCACCCCCCAAAGTGCAGACAAGCACGTGCCGTGGCCGGCAACGCCGCACGTGATGGCGGCTCATCCCCAGGGCTGCCAGGGATGCTGCAGCATCCCCGGTGCTGCCGGGGGATTTCCCCGCGCCCCTGCTGTGGCTTTCTGTCCCGAAATCATCCGTGTGATAAAGCCGTGACCCCTGGGACTCTCCTGCGAGCTGTTCTGCGCAGGCTGAAGCCCAGGCTCTGCGCTTCGGTGCATTACTCAGCCAGAAAAGAAATAGCGATGGCCCTGCAAGGCTGTATTCAAATCTGGCATTTCGGAGGCCCCCCTGAGAAGCCAGGGCAAAGGGAACAAGTTCCGTGATGCGAATTCCCAGAATATTCAGCTCAGAGGGTGCTGCTGACACTGCTGCCCTTTCAGAGAATAACGCATTAAAATAGAATTGTTCAAAGTTGTTTTTTTTTCCTTAGAATTTGTTTATTTTAAGTTGAGGAATTTCTAATTAACAGCCTCAGCACAGGGTGGGCGTCCTGCTGTGCCACGGGTAGGTGGAGGAAGAATAACCTTGTACAACTTCTGTGTAAGCAGAGATTTTTTGATTAAAAAATGATCCATCAGATGTGCTTTTCAGAGGCTTCAGACGGTTTAAAATGTTTTGTTCATAACTTCCTACCTCTGTGCATACAGATCCCCCCTCTCTTTTCTCCTTTTTTGTTTTTTTTCCTGAACAAAGAGAGCAAGTGATGTAACCTGGCTGTTTCTCTCGTGAGGTATCTCAAGATAGAGACCCAAAGGAAACACGAACTTGAGTTACGAAAGCAGTGGAGTCCAGCAAGTGAAAAGCCATTACTGAGATCGCATTGCTCCCGGGGGTATGGCCTGCTTCCCTCCACGGGAGCTGGGGTGTCTGCTCCGCTTCTGCTCAGCACTGGTCTCATTGTGCTTCTTTGGAAATTTGCCTGGGATTCATCTTTTTGTGGAAGTCCAAGGAAGGTTTACTTCAGTAACAGGACCAGGCACCGAAGCTTTTGAGGGCACTAACTGGGAAGTGGAAGATGAATCTGAAGGGTGGAAAACCCCTCTCACTGAAAATGGTGTTTAAAAAAAAGAAGAAAGAAGAAGAAGAAAAAAGATCTGAAGCAAACTTCCTCTGCTAGCTGTCTCCTGCCTGTTGGGAAAGGAGAGCCTGGCAGATCATCGCCCGCTCCTCGGAAGAGCGTGTTGGCTGAAAATACAGAGTCAAATGTAATTGACTCTATATTGTAATCCTTGCAATTTGTATTTATGGCTGAAAGGGGTTTTGCCAGTCACTTTGTGCAGCGGAGAAACGTGCTGCAAGTGACCAAGTCTTCAGATTTCCACCAAGACCAGAGGGCGCTCTGGTTAGCCAAGGGCTGAGCCTGTGTGGCTCTGCCCACGCTGTGGTGGGGAGGCTGGAGTCCTGCGGCCGAGCCGGTGCTCCCCGTGGGTGCCAGCGCAGGGGCATACGGGGGGAGAAACCTGTGGAAAGATTAACCTTGCCTCGTAGCATGATTTTTCAAGAATTTATACTTAGAAGCAAACGGTGCCTGTGATGGATGGCGAAAGAGGCGGCTCTCCCACTGCTGAGGACAATGCAAGGCTCAGGGTGGGACAAACCTTTAGGTGCTTTTGGGATGTGCAGGTCTCAGTAGGGACTTTGTGAACAGGCGTTGTGTTCTGGAGGGGCTGGTGGAACCCCAGGGCAGCTGGTGTGGGGTCTCCCGCTTATCCCGGGGCTGAAACACCTTCTGTGGGCAATCCGGTGCTGCGCATGGCCCCGCTGCAGGGTGCGTTGGCAGCAGCGGTGGCTCTGCCCACACGCCTTCTGGAGAGCACCTTGAATTTAACAGGAGGGCTGCACTCTTCCCTTCCATCTCCTCAAGCCACCCTGTAGAGCTCAAAGGAGAAATCATCCCGATCAGTCCGGGGAAGATTGTCCTCTTACCCTGCAGGTACAGCTCACAGGGGCATCTTTCACCTCCTAAACCCTCCTCTGGTGCCCCAATGGTTTTGCTCCCCGTGACATTTGCTTGGGGCACTGTCTGTCGTGTTGCTCCTCGTTAGGCAAGCCCTAGCTACGTTCGTTAGCCCACCCTCCCGCATGAGCTGGGCCGGGTGGTTGTGCAGCTCCTGTGTGGGGAGGGATACACCTCTGACAGGTCAGCCTGGATGAAAGGAATTACGCAAACAGGAGGTGGGAAAACAGCACAGGAGACTTTCCAATGCTGGCGCCTCGTGCCTGCTCCTGGGGATTTGGTGCCAATTTGCCTGGTTTTTGCTCATTTCCACAGGACGTGTATTATCAAACAAGGTAGGACGTAGGGAAGCCGCGTGGCTGTGACGTGCCAGAAAAAGCCTTTTTTTTTTTTTTGCTGTCCTCACCCTCCCGCCTCTCTCTGCCCTCGAGCTGGGGCTGGAGCAGGCAGAGCTCTCGGCCCTGCCCGCCTTCGGGCTGCTTCCGCATGGGTTCGCACGCATCCAGCGCCAACGAAACCAGCTTTGGCCCCTCACGGTTGTGAAATTGAGACTGATTCAAGTCCTGAGTTAATATGTACTCAAGGCAATATTAACCCAGCCAAAACTGAAACCTGTATTTAAGAGCTGGGTTATGTACAGAATCCACAGCTAATTTACTGAAACATAAGTTTCGGTTTTGGTGAAAGCTAAATCTATGACAGCTCTGGCTATTGGAGTGATTCATTTGCTCCCCAGATAATTCAAAACTTGAGCTGATAGCAGCAATCACTCAGTTTCTCCTCTATTAGGCATCATTTATTTCCTGCACCATCAGCACGTTTTACCCTCCTGGGCAAACCCAGGCGCTGCGGGGGGCAGCCAGCTCGCTCGCTTGCTCAAACCCCAGGCCAAGCTCGGTTTCCTCAAAAATGCCCTGCTTGACTTTTGCTACCGCATCAGTGTTCAGTTCTTCCAAACGTAAGGATGGGAGGAACGGGAGAGCTGGGCGACAGGTACCTGCGTTCCAGCAGACCATGGGCTGGGATCTGCCCTGCGGGGCTGGCCCCAGCGGTGTCGGCGCTGCTGGCAGCGTTGGTCTCGGTGGCAGTGACAGCGGCAGCGTATGGGATGGATGTTTCTCTCCTCTCCTGGGCATCACTGTGATTATTTGAAAAGCCAGGCCGTGCAAAGCTCTTGTCTGAAGCTTTGGAGGAGGAAGTGGGGGAAGTGACAGCAAGAAACAGCCCCAAGCCTAGCAGTGACCTTGCCCGCTGTGCCTCGTGCGTGTCAGTCTTTGTGCTGCTGTTGCTTACCTGGGGGTGCAGGCCTGGATTAGCCCTGATCACTGCGCCCGTGCTACTGTTCTATCCCGTGTGATTATTGTTCTCTTTAAATCTCTACATGCTACAGGCAGCGCCTGGCAGCTGACGCCGTTTTCTTTGACTGTTCATGCTCCCTGTAGAAAAATCCCTGTCCTTTGAATGAGCTGTTTGCTTCAGTTTTGGCTAATTTTATTTTTGTCTCCTCTTTGATTCTCTATCTCGTGTCTCTTTTAGATTGCCCGCTTTCCAAGGTGTAAACTTGCTCTGCCAATAATGTAACCCAGTGTCCACGGGAGCCCACCAGGACTGCAGCAACCTTTGAAGCGTCAAGACGGCTGGTAATGCGAATCACGATGGTAGTGCTAATTGCAAGAGAGAAAAAAGTTTAAAATTAGAAGCGAGTAAACAGAAATATAAATTTTTAAGGGCAGATGCGCATGGGGGCTTCTTGTGGGTTTTAAAAGTGGAAGTTTGATTCGCTTAGATTGTTTTTCATATTCGCTGATCATAGCGCTCTCCCTCAGAAAGGTCTTTCAAGAAGGTTTCATTTCTCTGTGAAGTCTTGGTCCTCCCAGCAGCGCGCAGCCTCGCAGGCCAGCAAGGGTGCTTCAGGCAGCTTGAAACTTTGTACTTCAGCATTTCCTATACACTGGCATGATGTTTGCTTAGAGAAGCCCAATTGCTAATAGGTCAGACGGCCACATCAAAAAACTTCTGAAACCTCCTGGAAAATGAAAAAGCCTCATTCATTAAGCCTGTGTTCAATCTCGCTGGAAGATATGAGTCTTTGAAGCTCGAGCACGTTTGGAGATGGGTTCAAACCTCGGCATGGGCGTTGGGCTTTACACCGTTCTCTCGTGGACGCTTCTGTTCATCTTCAACGGCAGGGCAGTGCTTTGCAGGCAGCTGTACCTCAATTTTTGCCGAATTAGCCAATTTCTTTAACATGGTGGGGAAAAAAAAAGGAAAAAAATTAATCAAAAATCACTCTCTGGCTGGGAAATCTTGCTGAAATGACCACAAGAGAGTGACAGGCACCCAAGGATCGAGCTGCTAAACCTTTCGGATAACTCCTGAGCTATTGCAGTTTTGGGGGGGAAATTTCCTGAGAGCAATTTGATTCTCCAGCCAGTTCCTGAATTGAGCAGGGATGTGTTGAACTCCCCTGGGCTGGTCCCTAGCATCGCACAAAGCTCATGCACTTGCCTGATTTTGAGCACAGCGGCCCTTTGGCTGGACTCACCCCTTTCTGAACACGCACTTTGCAGAGGAACCCCTGGGCACAGAGGCGGCTGCTGAAACCCAAGTGCTGGCCAGTCGAAGGAAAGCGAGCAGGAGCTGCTCTTTAGCTGTGTTATTAAACTGTAAAGACCTGAAATATGCATTTCCCTTTGGGGAAGATGCCATTTATGATAACCAAAATATGAGTTAACATTTTATTAAAACAGGGGAAGCAAGCATCTAACCTTCAACACCCCCCACCCTAGTGACTAAATCAATGGTTTTCTGCAGAACAGATATGTAGGTGTACGAGATCCTCCACCACACTTTTCCTCTTCCACAAAGGTGACTCTTAGAGGGGGGTGGGGAGGGGGGAGTGCACTCTTTTTTTGCGTTTTTCTTTACCCTCTTTGGTGAAATCCTGGCTCGTTGGCAGCGCTGCCATCGATGAGTCATGCAGACGAGTGTCACATCTGCTCCGTGAAGGTGGTGGCTGAGGCAGCATCATTTTCTGTGACATGCAGCCCTGTGCAGCTGGGAGCTGACCATGACCCGGCCAAGGATGGGGTGAGCCCGAGGCACCCATAGCAATGGGGTGATGCTCCCCGGGGAGGTGGCTTTGTCCCCTTTCTGATGAGACATGTGCCTGGGGACACCCTGGGCTGGGCTGTAGGTAACAGAAACAGCCGAAGAGGGACAGTCATGGGCGATGCCCTCAATCAGGATGATTGAGACATCATCTCAGGGTAGGGGACACTCTCCCAGGCTCTCCCGAAATCTTTCATCTCCTCAGTGCTGGGAAAAGAGCTGCTCTGCCCGCAAGGGGAAATCCTAAAGCTGCTGAGAGCCCTGTCCCCTGCGAGCCGCTCAGGAAGAGATCCTGGAAAACAGCCTGAAGTTTTGCTCCCTTGGCTTTGGACAGCTCTTGAGCTTGGCTGAATAAAGGTTGCACTTCATTAAGCTGAGCTGTGCTTAGCCTGCTGCTCCCTAAAAGGCAGTGCTCAGTGTTTGATTTTCAGAATTATTCAGGTGGTTATGGTTAGAAACGTGACTGAGAAGAGGGCACACGATGTACCACATCCATCAGCCGATAACTCCTTGCCAACTTTGTTCCGAGTCATTTGTCGAGTTTACCGAGAAAAACAATTTTTTACTTTTGTCAGCAGCATTGCAGACCTGGGGCTGAGCAAGCGGCAGGGCTGGCGAGCGGGCTCGGTAACCAGCCCCTGGTTTCTGTCAATAATGAGCTACTGATTAAGAGGGAGAAGAGCAGCCAGATTTTTCAGAAGCTGGGAGAAGGTGCTGGCAGCCGCAGAGCTTGTTTCCATCACGAAGAGCGAAGCGCGTTGGTGCAGAAGCTAATGGAAAGAGTGACAACGGGGCGGGTGACACCCATCTGGGTGCTGGTGTGAATCCCTGGGTTTCAAGAGGGCTGTGTCAGATCAGCACTTGTTCGAATGAGATTTGAAATGGGCTCTGGACTGGAGGGCCAGGTGGTTCCGTGGCAATTAAACCTCTGATTTTTAAGGTGCTCGGAACCGCTCAGAGCTGCAGCACAGCACCACTGCTGCAGTCAGTCTTCCCATTTGCACCCAGCTATGATTAGGGTAGGGCTGTCTGACAATTTACACTACTACAAGTGTGCAAGAAATTACAGTAGTGCATAAAAAACAAGTAGAAATGTTTTCTTCTGCCTGTGAGAATGGAATTACATTCCTTTGGCACGGGGTTTGTTGGGCTACAGCATTACCAGGAGAGCTGTAAAATCCTACAAGCATTTTTGTTTCAGGTGGCCAAGTTGGTTTTTGCAGATCTTGTCCTGAAGGATGTCAAGAAGAGTTCCTGAGTTCAGATATTGCTGATAGACTTTGTTACTAAATCGCGATTTTTCTTTTGTTATAATTATTGGAGGCTTTTCTATCATTCACTTGTTTAGTTCTGGGGATCTGTGTACAAACCATCATCAGCCTCACATCCGAAATGCTGGTGTACCTAAACCTGATGTGAAGGGTAAGTAAGGACAAAGAATGGCGAGCCAAGAGTAGTCTGTGAAGCATTATCAGATCTTCTTATAGCATGAAACTGCATTGAAATGCGCTGTTGAAACCTGTACCTTATCACTCTGAAACACTTTACTGGAAACCCAGTGTTAACTTGTGCCTGTGGTCAGTTCTTGACAGCATGGCTCTTTCAGGTCGGAACAGCTCGATTACTTTTTTTTTAAAGAATTTTTTTAGGATAAAACAAAAGCTTTTGGATACTTGAAATATTGAATAAAATTGGGTCAGCTCTGGATCACGCCTAGCAGGACTGCGGCAACCTACGGTAAGCGGCGTGCACAGGGCACGGCTCTCCAGCCCCTGGAGCCCCTGGAGCAGGGCTGGGAGCTGCTGCTGAGTTTCCCCGACATAAGCGGCCGTCGGTGAGTAGGTGTCTCGTCTCCTGTCGTGCTCCTGGGCTCTCCAGGAACCTCTACTTTGTTAGTCATTTCACCAAGCCATTTGTCTGCAGCCGTCTGGTGCTTTCTGCTGTTACTGAGAGGTTTCTGTTACCACAGCAGTGATGCCAGCTCTGCTCGGTGGCAGAGATGCGAACGTGGCCGCCTGCTCGGCGGGGCGAGGCTGAGCATCGGTCCTGGCAGCGGCCGGAGCTGCCGAGAGCCGGAGCAGTCCAAGAGGCTGCTCCGAGGGTTGTTTTCCAGGATGTTCCCTTCGGCCCCGCCGGGCTGCCAGCCCATTTTGTGCCTTTTCGGGTTGTTCTGCTGCAGACGTGAGATGGGCAGGAGCTGTGCTGCTCACCACGCACTTCGCATAAATGATTTCTCAGACAAGCTAATGACCCACGGGGCTCGGTTTTTAAAGCCCTGGCATGGCAGCAGCTGGCTAACAACCCTCTGCGCTGCCTTTGCTTGTCATTTGGGTCGTAAGTACTTTTAGTGTGTCACAATTTGCCTACCATAAAATCCCAAGGGAGAAGCCCTCACCCGTTAGCTGGCGGTTGCCTGGAAGGGTTCCTGGGGAGAGGAGCGCTTCCCTGCTCCCAGCAGGTTCCCCAGCACTGCAGTATGCAAAAGGCTTAATTATCCTGAGAGCATCTGGGGGTGTCAGTTCCCATTTTACTGTCAGAGCTCTTCTGCATCATCACGCTGCTCTGTTTCAGAAATTCCTGTTTCTTCTTTTCCTTCCCAGAGCATACAAAAAAAGGTGTGCTGTTTTATTGAGGATATTTTCATGCTGCTGTAGCTGGAAGGTAGATGAGAGCCTCCCTTAGGCAGGCTGCCAGGGGAAAGCCAGGCCTGGGTGATTCGCTTCCATCAGGACTTGGTCCAACACGCGCCGAGATCCCTGCTGATGCCATCCCATCTGCTCTGAAAAATGAGGGGTTTGGACCCCCCTCCAGGTCCAGCACTTGGGGTACTCAGTCACCATCATCGCACACATCCTTTTTCATTTTTGGTTTTTAAGTCTCCGGGCTGTCTCCACCGCTCTGACGTGGTTATTCTCCTCCTTGCCCTCGCGGTCACTCTGTTGCCTCCACTTTGCGAGTGGTCAGGGACAGGACAGAGAGGCCAAGGGACGCCCGCCCAGGACCACGCAGAGGTCTGTAATGGAGCAAGGCTCTGGACCCCAATAATACACCATTTCGCCTCTGTTCCCGTATCACCCCAGCATCTTTCCTCCACCAGCCTGGCTGCCAGTTTTTAACCCGTGACTGTTTCTTGCCTGCTGGCATTTGGCTGACCTGTCTTGAGCATCAGTTCAGTCATCAAAAGGAAAAAAGAAGAAAAGAAATCCCTTCTTTTCATCCCCAATTTGCATAATTAAGTAAGAACTCATTGCCTTTTCCTCCCGTTTCCTCACCGAGGCTGGGTGTGCACCGGGCTGCCTGGGAACGCTGCCGGGGCCGCTTCCGCTGCTCCAAGCAAAACGTTTGCTTCAATTACAGGCAGCAGCTGGGAGTTGGGGGAGGGCGGCAGAGATTAACAACTTGGGGTGCTGAGGATCCCTCCAACACCTCAGCAAGGATGAATGCAACCTGCTGCAGATTTGGACCTGCCTTTTGGCTGATTTACAGTGTGAAGGCACAGGGGGCATTTGGGGTGGTTTCAGCAATACTGTATGCAACACTATGACTAGCCTGGGCATAAAATCCATTTGCCTAGTCTTCCGCCGATGACGGATATGCGCTCAGGATTGAGCTTGGTTATCAGTAAATTGCTCACCCAGCAAAACTTTACACAACAGCCCTGGCCCACAGGCAGTGGCACACAAGATAGACCTGCGTTGCAACAGACACAGGCTCGGGCTGCTGCTCTCACCCAGAGCATCACGGCTGCGGGATTAGAGGGGTGTATTTGTCACCTCCATGCCCTTTAAATCCATCTGACCTTCCCTCCTGAGTACAGGTAGTCCAAGAAGTTTTTTTAACTGCTCATATTCGTTTGTAGACTGAACTTTGCTGTCTCCAGGGGGGTTACAGAAACAACCGAACTAACCTCAGAGCCGACAGCACAGTGAACCAGCCTGGGTTTTGCACCAGTACTGCCACATCCCTGTGACAGCATGCCCCAGCTGGCGAACCTTGGTTCCTTGAGGACAGTCTGGATTTGAGACATTGGTATGAGAACGTGCCTGGTCTGCTCAAGGACCTTGGCTGCATCGGTTTTGATCAGCAGCTAATGCTTGCGGCAGGGTAACCATAGACTTTGCCGGGAAAGTCTTTGCTGGCGGGTAAAACTTCCCTGCTGCTGCTGGGCTGGTGGACTTTTAAAGGTTTGAGTGACATTTCTGTCTCCTTCTGCAGGGTGATAGTTTTGGACTGTGCATAATGATCACGTCGGTCATCCGTGCTCCTGAAATCCAAGTGACTTCTGGCACCCAGGTGGGAGCTGTGTGGTCCCAAAGCCTTGCCCTCTCGTACCTGCGCAACTCCGGTCTCCAAATAGCAGGGACGTGCCCAGGGAGATAAGTGTGCGCTCACCTGAGGAGCAAGGCTGAGAGCAGGGTTCACTGTACCCAGCGGGGGAAGGACCCACGTGCCGGGACAGTGACGTCTGAGAAAGGTCTTCCAACTTTCTGAGTCACACTACTCGGGCACAATGTCCTCGTGCCAGAAACCCTCCCACCTTCGGGTGTTTGGACCACTGGCATCCCAGGGGGGTGATGCCACTCTGCTTCCCGCATCCCAACACCTCTGTGATGAGCCAGGAATGGCCCCTTTCCAGGAGGGGATTGGCAGCGCATCTCCATGCCAGGGGGAGCCCCTGAGCTTGGCATTTTGGGGATGTAACCCCCATGATGGACCCTCCTTTTGGTCTCATCCTTCTTCCCAAATGAACAATGACATGGCAATGCCAAGACTTCCCGCCTCCGTAGATTATGGAAATACCTGTGGGTGAGAGAGCTGGTCCCTTTCACTAGCTCATTAATTCAGTAAATTACAAAGGGAAATACATGCTGGGAAAAGCAAGAAAAATCCCAAAAGTTAATCCAAGAATTATTTCCTCCCAATACCTGGATAAAAAGGTGTTCTTCAGTGCTCTTCAGGTCAGACACCAGCGAGACAGGTGAACTCACATCAAAGAACAAGGTAAAATACTGATTTTATCCTTTTGCTCTATGTGCTTATACATATCTCCTTGTATTCCTATAATGTCTCTCTGAAAGGTGTTTTTTTCATTAATAACCTTAATGTGCTGACGGAACTTGCATTTGAAGTATGCTATTGCTGAGGAAAAGCATTTTCTTTTCCGATCATACATGGGGATCTGCTGCTTCCAGTCGCAGTTACCTCCTGCTGCTTCTGAGTCAGTAGACTTTTAAAAGTTTAATTTAGCTGTATTGATTTTTCTGATGAAAATTTTTAGAAAAACTTTGTCTATTTACATGCAATCCTTTACTGTTTCGGTTTGTTTTTTGTTTTTTGTTTTTTTTTTCTTCTTTTGTGATCTTCTGTTCGATATTTGCTTTTATTTGATTTTTTCTCTTGCACACGAGGAGTAAAAAAATGGATAAGGGATCATAGTCAGTGTGGGTTTTTATTAATACACATGTACACATACAAGTGCTATATAAAATATCTATATTTTCATAAACATCACAATCATATTATTTAGGGAAGACAGTGAGGCAATGTTGTCTTCCTTGAGCAGGTCTCCCAAGAAGTCGGCTGCACTTGCATCCCGCAGCAGCATGGAGGGATCCCGCTGGCTCCTCTGCCTCTTCTCCATGTCGTGCTGGTTGAATTTGATGCCGACAGCCGGGACTAAAATCTTCCACTTTGGGCCCTGCAGGGTTCCAGTGAGTGTGACTGAGATTAGGTCTGGTTTCACCGCAATTAAAGCCAACATCGTAAGTATTGCTCCGGGCTCTTGTGGAGCTGGGGAAGCTCTTTAGCCAGCTGCTCCTGGAGCCCTGTGGAGCCAGCGTGTACCTCACCATCTCTGTTTTCTCCCAAGCAGCAAGCCAGAGACCGCATCAGGACCCTCAGCATCTTGTCTCACCCCCATTCTCTGCACAAGGTTAAGGTAGGAGTCCTCACCGTGTCTCCGGTTTTTCTCTGAATAATTTTGACCAGCCAGCCCCCAAACACCAGTCATGAGGTGTACCAGCTCAGGGCGTTTGGGGAAGTTCTTCAGTACCGTGACTTCTAAGTTCCTGAGAAACACAGACGCTGGCAGACAGTGCAGGTCAGGGAGGATAAAGTGATGAGGATCACGTATGTGAAAAGAGGTGGGTGTCCCACTGCCAGTCCCTGCACCGGGCTTTCACCATGACTCTCTTTCCAGAAATGGTTGGTAGAGATGATATTTTTTTCTGGTTGCATGTGGTCGTCCAGTTACAGGAGCTTTAGCTGCGGCTCCCCACCACCTCGGCTGGTGGCGGCATAGAGAAGTGAATGAGGATTTGGGTGGAAAGCGACTAAAGAATCCAAAAGCAAGTGAAACATATTATAAATAAGTATTTTGCAGCTGTCTTGCACTCAAAGGCACTAGACGTGGGCCACCGCTTCAGGTCTCAGCCTCTACCACCCAGCTACAAAACTGGCTATGTATTTTATTGACTCGATGAGATTTGCTGAGGATGGATGTCTTGGAAATCAGTCTAAAAATAATTGCCTGTATATGTTATCAACTTACAGCAAGCACCACTGAAAAAGCTTTACATGAGTCAAAACACCCTGCTGTGCTCAGCTGCCGTGCTCGGTGTTAGAGGGGGCTTGCTCTAGCGGGGACAGAAGGACTGGCGACTGCACGGTTAAAGCCCTTTGGCAGACCTTTTAAACATGAAATTTATTCCTTAAGTCTTCAGATAGGTGCTGCATCACCCATCACCTCTTCAGCTTCTACGTGGACAAAGTTTTCAAACACTGCAAGACCGAGGATCCGTATGTCAACCGAAAAATCAGCAGCATAGCCAACTCCTTCCTCAGTGTGAAGAGGAAACTCGGGCAGTGCGTAAGTCTCGGGTATTGCTACAGTTTAGTTTCATCTGTTAGTATTTGGCATATAAACAAACCTAAGTGTTGTTTTGTAAAGTTTCAAAACCTTTATTTACAAAAGTGGTTTTAACAAGAATGCAGAGAAGCATGACGTGAAGAGCACATATGTCTGCTGAGAAATTTTTATACTTGCCCACTCATCAGCCAATTTCCATGTTAGTTCTCAAGAACAATATTTATCCTGTCCCTCTGTCTACCAAAGTAAACTCTGTTCTTAGCTGAAGTCTATTTTAAGGACCTGCAGCCTTTTCCACGGTTTAACAAGGTCTCAGTCCACACAGTAAGTTCCAGCGTAACTGGGAAGCGATCTCTGATTTTTAAAAACGAACTCCCCAGACGAGTGAATTCTCTCTTATTTTTCTAGCATGAGCAAAAAAAGTGCACGTGCGGAGAGGAATCCACCGAGAAATTTAAGCAAATACGTGTGAACTACGAGGCGGTAAGTTGATTACTAAGCCTAGTTACTAACGCAGGTGTTCGGGTTCTCTTTACACTGGGTTGTTCTCACTGTCTTTGCCCACCACTGGCTCCTGCATATCATTTCAGCTGAATGTCACATCTGCAGCAATTAAATCCCTGGGTGAGCTGGACATTCTGCTAGACTGGATGGAGAAATCTCGTTAGAGAGCAGGAGGCATTAACGACCCGCCAGCGGCCGGGGCTAACGAAGCTGCTGGGACGCTGCGCATAGCTGCGGAGGTCGGGAAAACATCGTGCTGTACCCGTGCGGTTTCTCACTGAACGTGGCTGTGGTCAGTCCAGCACGGAGTGTGTCGCTAGCCAGGTGCGCAGGTGAACGCATCAGCAGAGTCTCGCATTAAGATGGAAAGACTGAGTTTGATCAAATCAGCGCAGCACGCGCTTACCTGACTCCTGTCAAAGGATGCTCTCCAAGGGAAAATCTGGAAGGGTTTCTCTTGCTGTAAAACATAAGCTGTGATCGTTTAATAAAAGTATTGCTTAAATTATAACATTTTTGTATAGGGAATGTATGTTCATGAGTGTTGAGTGCCCGCTGGAATGACTCTGGTGTAGTCAACGCTGCAGAGCAGTGCTGGTGAATCTGAGCTCAGTCTGACATGGCTGCTGCCACCGATGGATCTGCCTGAAACAAGGTGCACTGTGTCAGAAATGCTTCCCAGAACAGGTCCTAGCAGGTATGTCAGGCCTTAGAAGTCTGTTTCATTTTGAGATTATATTTGCTGCCTTATCAGTAAAAGACAACTTTCTGTGTAAGATATGTGGTTGCTGAATAGGAAAAGGTTCTTGTGTGTGCTGTGCGATTTACTGACACTCAGAACTAAGTTTTGTGGAAATCTGTTGCAATTCCTGTAAATAAACCCCACTCAAAATTGTGCTGAGTCTGTTTGTCAAAATTCTGAAGAATTATATGGTTCTTGTCGGCGAAACTTTCTGAATTCGCCTTGGTGCCCTTTCATAGCAGATGCTGTCACTCCTGGTAATGCTGGCATCCCAGAGGTGGTGCATCGCTCCTGGCATGACCAAAGTTCAGACCTGAGCGATACTAAATCACCCCAGCTTGTCCCTGAGACCATCTTTATTGTCCATTATGTATAGCTCTGGTCTGTCTTCACCCACTTTGGGCTCTTTTAGCAGCCAGTGACTGCGCACACATCACTGGTACCCACTGGTTCTGCGTGCTCTAAATCCCTTTTCCACTGTGTTTTCCCACAAGGCGTTAATACACGTATCGCTGTAGTATCTGACGATGGCAGAGGCCTAATGTGTTAGTAAATGAACCAAGACCACCCAAGTCATCTCTCCTGCAGCCAGGAGGTGTTATGCACCCCTGGATCAGGGCCCAGGTAAACGCTCCATATTAGCACAGGCCAGAGCAGTCGGCCATTTATGCTCCTGGCAGCACTCTGGACCTAATATTCCAAGTGATAAAGTCTTACTGCTGGGTTCATTAGACATAAGGCTTGAGTAAGACAAGAGGGTAGATCTCTGACTTGGTGGTTTTGCTCTAGGAACTGACTAAGCTGAGCCAGGTGTACGGAAACTCCTGCCAGCTCCGGTGGCCTGAGCCCAACCAGGGTGCTGCGCGCTCTCCCCTGGCTCTGAGCAGCTCTTACTGCTGGACGATTCACACTTGCACAAACCTCTTCTCAGACCTCTGTTCCCATGGCAGAGCCCAACGCTCTCCAGCTCTCCCCTTCTTGCCCACTGGGATGGACGGAGGGCTGGCTGTTCCCAGCTTGGACAATTTTGGGTGATGCTACAGAGGTGACACAGGGAAAGCTTTAGCTGTGGAAGGGGCTCTTGAACAGGATTTTATTACAAAATAAGATCCTTGCATCCTCAAGGAGAACCTAGTTACTGCTCTAGTTTCATCCCCATCCCAGGAAGACCTTGGTCAAGACCTCCGGCAGCACGTCGGCATTGCCGGAGCCTTGCGTCCGTCCAGTGGGCACTGTGCCTTTCATCGGGTGCCAGCAGAATGAAGAGCTGCAGGAGAGGAGGACATTCTTTGCCCCTTCCCTAAAGAGCCCTGACATGCCAGGTTGGTGACCTGGCTGGGTGACCTTACCAATATTTGCCTACAGCATATACGCACGTGCTTTGCGCGGAGCAGGATTTGGTTTTTCCTTTCAAAGGAAAGATCTCCCTGATTGCCCACTAACCTTCCTCAAATATTTGCTTACGCTAGAGGAAAGCCTTTCGAGGCTTTGATTCTTTAAATTTGCTTTCTCACAACTTTTTGCTGTATGACTTTCGCTTGTCCTGGTGCCAGGGCGTGAAGAGGTGAATGCATCTCACCACACTCTGTCAGTGTTTACGAAAGCTGATCTTTCGACACCTTCACCCTTGAAATCAACCATTTAAGAATGGCAGGTGTCTTGCACGTACCATGATTTTCTGTTAAAGAAACACCATTAGGAGTGAAGTGGTGATGCAATGAGACACCACAGCTCATCACTGGTCAGCATGTTTGGCCCACAGTCCAGTGAAGGAGATGGGGCTGCTTGGTGAGGTCCCTGTGGACCTTTCCATTGATTGTGGTGGGCTCTTGAGTGAGAAGTGTGGGGTTTTTGCCACAGCCTCAGCTTACCCTGCCATAATTATCATTATTTATCAGTTTTCATTGATTTTGTATCCTACGCAGAGGGTTGCACGGCTCAATCCACGCATGTTTTACCGCTTTCATGTCAAACTAGGTTTACACTTTCCCATCCACTACAAAGCCCTGCAGTAGCCCAGGGACATACCCCTTTGGGAATGAGGTGCCAGAGGGAAGTGGCAGCGATGGGAAGGAGCAGGAGCCACGGGCAGGCAGCTGCCGGGTCTGAGGGGTGCAGGGTGGCAGGACGCTCAGCCCACGTTTCTCAGCCCTCGCACCTCTCCCGAGAGTTTAGCTCATTCTTGCTGCTCCCAGAGAGGTGCGGGGGGAGCGGGGCTGAGAAAAGGCTGCCGGCGGGCAGGCTGAAGAGGAAGCAGTTTTGCAAAGGGAGAGTGAAAGGGGTTTTCTCCTCTCAGAAATTTCCAAACCTTAGCATTCTTCTGCAGCTTTATGACGGCTCACCCCCAGGGACACCTTCCAAGCGCACGCCTTTCCTATTGCACCAGAATAATTCATTAGCTTCCAGCAACTCTGGGCAGGCACAGACCTGTCCTGGCCCCTCCGCACCTTTTCCGACATCCAAGCCCCTTCCCACGGGGCCGCTGAGGGGACGCAGCCTGGGAGCTGAGGCGGATGAGCCGTAACCTGACGTGTGACGTCCTATCAGTACGGTGGTGACTGTTGCAATGGGGATGTGAGAGCAGCCCTGAAAACACAAATGCGGGGCTGGGAGGGGAAATGCAAATGCCATTGGAGCTGCTGCCCTCCTCCTCACAGCGAGCCGAGCTCATCTCAGCGCTTATTGCGGGGAGGTCCATGACTCAGGAATGATTTGGGGTTTAGCCTTGATGAACACTCGGCGTCTGTGGGCTAACACAAACAGCCAGCACCTCCCTGAGCTACTGTATTGTTTTAATTTTAAAGCGTAGCTAATATTGTGCTAAATAGAAATATACGTGTGGTATTACTGCAACACCGTCAGGTCAGACCCTAGCCAAGGTGATGCTCTTCGTTCTTCGTATTTTACGGCTTGCCATCAGAGCTACACATAACCAACACAGGCTCAGGAACTCGAATTTGTCTCTGAACAGCTCTGGCCCCGCTGGACACCTCCGCACCCCCTCTCTTTGCCAGGCAAGCATCAGCCCAGCCCGTTCCTGGTGTTCAGGGAAAACTGCTTCTCTGCGTTGTCACAACTTCTTTATCATTGCTGCTTCCTACATGGCTTTATCTGTGGGCTATTCAGCTTTCTGTACCCACATCTCACTGACAGACAGCAGTGTCGTGCTGCTGTTTGGAAATCCACGCATCAATAAATTGCTTTTCTCTGTTTAGTCATCCACTTTCAAAAATAAGACCAAGAGACAACATTTAATTACAGCCATCCTCCTTTCCGCCTGGATAAGCATGAAGTCAGCAGGGGAAAATGTGTGAGTGACGTGTGGCTCAGGTTTATTAAGCAAAGGGAGGGTTTTCAAGGCCAGCCTCAGTGGGGTGGCTCCGAGGCAGAGGAGCACGGACTGGGCTCAGTCGGTCTGTCTCCAAGTCAGAAAGGGGAGATTGTTGGTTCAGCTGCTTTGGGGAATTTGGTCTGTGCTATGCAAATGGATACAGCGAACACCGGTGCCTATTGCCCACTCAGCTATATAGGTGGCTAACAGCTTGTCATACTAATTAATGCCATGCTGTGATTAATTCCTGCTGTTGTTGAAAATGCATATGTGAAACGTTACTCAAAACATATCCTGTTTATCTCCATTAATTGTGGGTTTCTTCTACTGTCCTGTGCTGTTTGCAACACCAGGTGTGATGCTGTAGTGCTGCAGTAAAAGGAGGAGAAAACCCTCCCCCGGCAAACGCGCCCTTACTGCGCCTCTTTGGGTGCCCTCTCCCCCTGCCCTCCCATGGACTGCGAGTCCCCATGTCTGCTGAAAGCCAGTGGTATTCTTTATTGCTTGTGCATAAAAACACTTCAGACCACGTCTGGTCTGCAGGTACTGCCCTCTGGATGAGAAAGCTTAAAGGAATAAAAAGCGCGAGACATCGTTCTAGAGGGTTTCCCAGCTGCCTTTGAAAGAAAATGAGATTATTTTGAATGTGCCTCCCGGCCTTTGAGAGCCCTCTGTGTTGGAAGGGCACTGGTGGGGCTGGGGCTGTCAGTGGGCTAAGCAACTCGACCTCCTGCCATTTCCCAGTCTGACCTGCTCGCTCAGACCTGCGCCTCCAGCCCAGCCACCCCGTTTGGCATCAAAGGATTCCTCCTAAATCACTGCTCGAAGCTGAAGTGAAGCAAAAAAAAAAGGTGAAGCTATAGCAAATTGTGGTAGCAAGAAACAGTGCTGCTTGCTGGTGTCTTGTTCTGATCCTCAAGGTAGTTGCCTTTGCTGTTGCCTCTCAGTCCCTCACCCTCAGACCTGGCCCTCCCGGATCGGGGAGGACACGTTTGGGACAGCACTGTCCCCCTCGGAGCCACCCTGCGCGATGTTGCCGGAGGTGAGGAGGAAGGTGGAGTAGGCGAGGTCAGCATCCTCCTTGGAGCTCTGGGGAAGGACAGGAGGACACCGTTAGGTGGCTGGGGAAGGGCAGCAGCACGTGGCGGGGGGAAGAGCAGCGTTTCGAGGGCTGTGAACTTCTCGGGGTGATACGGGCAGGCTGGATGAGTGCGACCACCCAGCAGGTCACACCGGTGCTGATGTGAGAGCATCAGGCGTTTGCTCGGCCCCAGGAAGATGCCAAATGTCTGTGGGTTTGGCACTCCATGGCATGCCTGTCCCTGCCTGTGGGCACACCAGCTCATCTGTCCGAAAGCTGCTAGGTTTTACTGGTTTCCTGATAGTTTCCTTTATTGGTCCGGTTCTGCTCTCAGCACTCACACCACCTATGTATTGCCTTTGGTTGGGGACTTTTAAAAAGAAGGTCTTGATCTGGCACCTCCAGTCACTGCTGAGTGGTGCCACTTGGCCATGATCTTACACAAGAGGAGGGAAGGCAGGGGAAGGCAAGGGAAGGCAGGGGCCACAGTGGCAAGCCGCAGCCCTTGTAGTGGCAGAGACATCCCTCCCTACCTGAAACGCTGCCCACATGGGGGGAAGGCTGGGAGGTGGGATGTGCTCTGGTTTCTGGCCATCTGCTTACCCCAGTGGTTCATATTTATGGTAACAACCCAACCCCAACCTTCCTGACGCTACCTGGGGCTGACTTGGTGCCCTGTTTGAAGGAAGGCGACTGCTATGATTGTCTCTGCTAAAACATGGAGTCAGGAAAGGGTTAAGGTCCCCTTTAACCGAGGCTGATCTGCAGCAGGTGGCTGGATCCAGGTAAGACCGAGAGCACCTGGGTATAAATAAGGCCCCTGGGAGAGGGCAGCTCCTCTAGCAGAGGCTGGAGGGCTGCGGTGGTGTCTCCCAGGTCAGTGGGCTTTCTCCTGCCTTCTCTTACCCTTTTTGCCTTCTTTGCCTCAGCAGCGCTTTCTGGGGCAGCCGCGGTGGTGATGAACTCTGCAGGGAGAGAAGGGGAGGCATCAGGGCATGGGAGCCCTTGGTGGGCAGGCTGTGGCTTCTGTAGGGTCCTTCTGCAAGCCCCTCCCCGGCACCCCTCGCCCTGGGGCTGGGGCTGGGGCTGGAGAGCAGCCCATGAGCCAGCAACCTACCGTCCCCTCCTATCTGGGTCTCCTCGCTCTCTTTCACACAGGCGTTATTGCTTGCGCTGTACTCCTTCACGCTTTCGAAGTCCGACATGCTGATGTTCGTCCTGTAGCTCCCGATGGACACCAGGTCTGTTAAGAGGGAGGAGATAAACATCCCGCAGGCTGGCTTGGAGCTGGTGCAAGCGCATCGGCGTCCGACCCGCCTCTGGGCAAGGAGACGCTGTGCCACGCAACGTGCAAAGCCCGCGGAGGGGTGGTCTCTGTCTCAGCCCGGGCAGCCTGTACGCTGGGTTGTTGGAGCTGTGTGGATGGGGTTAGTGGGAGAAGCTGGGTCCCTTGTCTGCCCGTTGCGTGGCGGGGTACCGGGGAGGAGCTCAGCCCGGCAGAGACTGCGGCATGCGCGAGGTATTGCCTTCGTCTTAATATTGCTGACGTTTCTTGAGAGACTAGAAAAGGCAGGGACTCACCAGATCTCTTCATCTGCCTGTATTTAAAAATGGCAAAAGCTGTCACGAGGACCAGGATCACGGCACCGACAGAGCCCAGGACTGAAGGAAGGGTACCGGAGCCGTGGCTTTCAGCAGAGCTGGAATGGAGGGAAAGATACATTAAACTGTGAATGATATATTTTTTTAGTTATTCAACACTGAATAACGTATTTGAATATCCAGCAGTCTAAAAATCTATGCAGGATAGTAAATCCGAGTGATCATGATGCAATTCAATTAATTAAATGGATCCTAGCACATATAATTAATAAAATAAAAAACCAAATAACAATGTAGGACAGAGGTTGTGCCAAAACAGCTACATCAGCAGCTTGGTTATAAATATGTGAACAACAGCTCTCTAATCTCCACAGAAGTATTTTCAATTAATTTTTCTGTAGCTGGGGTTTCTAATCATTCCCTTCTGCAACTACTTTCTTGAACTAGAGATTCGTTTCAAGACATTTTGCCTTTTGCTGTAACTTTTTTCTTCTTTTCCTCTGATATTTTGTGCTGAGTTCTTCGAGGGTAAGAATTTTTTTGTTGCAAAGCCGTGTGTGCCGCGTGCGGACACGGTACCAGCAGCAGGTTAATAGAAACCTCACAGAAATGATAAACCACAGTGGCTTGGAGAGAACTAACCTTTCTGAGGCAGCGGCGCTTTGCACCCCAGCACCACTGGAGGCTCTTCCTTGGGGAACAAAGCCACCCTCGGCGTGGCTGGGGGGCTCGGCGGCGTGGCTGGGGGGCTCGGCGGCGTGGCTGGGGGGCTCGGCGGCGTGGCTGGGGGGCTCGGCGGCGTGGCTGGGGGGCTCGGCGGCGTGGCTGGGGGGCTCAGCATCTTGGCTGGGGGGCTCAGCATCTTGGCTGGGGTTGTCAAGGTTCAGGAGGTCCAGGCTGCGGCTGGCATCGCTTCCTACATTTCCCAGGGGAGAAGCGGGATTAGCTGCATGAGCAGCAGCACAGAGATGGTGACGCAGAAGCTGGTTGGGTGTATGAGGTGCTCGTGGAAGTGCAGCGGGTTTTGGCTGTCCAGGAGAGGCTCTTTAAAATGAGGCTTAGAGATCTGGAATAATCTCATTCCAAACAACTTATTGCAAAAATCTGAAGTGGGCGCTCTCTGCCTACATACTGTTTCAAGAACTTCTCTAAGTTCTGCCTCTAGTATTTCCAGGATAAATTTTGAATACTTGTTTTGCTTTTGTTTCTAGCCCTTCGCCCACCAAGGGCAATGAATTGAGGCTGTTTCTGTTTTCACTTTGACCATCATCAGCTTAGGATGGTTGCATGTGGATACCTAGTGCTATACTTTTTCTCTGCTTCCAACATTTCTCCCTGAGAAAAACATCTTAATTCCAAAATACTGCACCAAAGCTGAGACTAAGCCCCTTGTTGGTGGTGGTAGCTCTTCCTTTCCTGCTCCCCACTGTTTTCCTGCTGAAGATAATAAGCTCCCTGTACAGGATGTGTCTCTGGACTGCGCGCAGTCCTTCACCTGGCAGGCATCAGATGTTGCTTAATCTAAGATGCTACAAATTGTAATAGCGATAACCAGTAAGGACAGGGTTAAAAAGTAAAAACGGTGTGGAAGGAAGTGATTTTTTTTTTTTTTTAGACTGGTGGGTTTTTCTATGACTGGGAAGAAAAAACCAACGAGTGGATGAAAACACTCATGACAAGTTGCACAAAATCAGGGTGATCTCGACACCGGGACTGGGTGGCTGCCTGGGTGAGAGCACTTCTGTTTTGAGGTGCTGCAACCTAGTGGCTATGGAGAGGACTTTTCTCTCAGTGGAAAGCAGCGTGATTTGTCACAGCCCTGACAAGCAGGAAAGCCCCTGCCTGCATTCCCCTTGGGTCTCACCTCCAGTCACCGTCAGGTACACTGCCATGGTTTCCCCGAAGAGGCCACTGCGCTTCACTCCACACCAGTACCACCCTTGGTCTGTCTTTTCCACCGGGTCAAAGGTCAGGATAACCGTCCTGTCGTCAGTGTCACAGGCAACGTTCGGCTCTGGCTGCCTTCGGTCAGAAGCAAGCATGGGCTGGCAGCCGGTGTTGCTCCACTGGCACCAGTACTTCTGGTAGGAGTAGTACTTGCACGGATAAGAGCAAGTTAAATTGACCCGTGAACCCACTTGTGCCTCCACTTCCTGTGGTCCCTGCAGCCCAGGTTCTCCTGCAAGGGCAAACAGAACATCAAGGCTGATGTTAGTGGTTTCAGCGGTGGGAATGGTAGTCAACAGGTCGTGGTGCTGCTAGAGATGGTGAACCAGGAGAGGTGTAATTGAGGGAGAGTGCTCCTTACATCCCTAAATTAATGTTAAGGATGCTGGATATGCATCTCTGCGTGAACACTGGAGGATTTTTTGCAAGACTTGAATACTTGCATGAGAAACTTTTGTGAACGCTTTCCCCTAAAACTGAAACCTTGTGTTTCCACTTTAAAGCTACTGGGGTGGGGGTGGATTGGCACAATGCTTTGCCTTATGACATAGATGCTCAGAGCTGGACCTCACATCTCTTCCCAAAAAGCCAGATCTACTCCTTTGTGGTGCAGGCAGAGAACTGCCAACGCGCAAGCTCGTACCGTCTATGATCTTCAGCTCAGTTGATGATTTCTGCTCCTTCTCCTCGTCCGTCATGCACCAGTAATAGCCTTTGTCACTGTCCTTCAGCTGGTTCAGGATGACGGTGAATGTGTTGTTAACTGGGTTCTCGTACATGGCCACTCTTCCTTCATACAAGCCTGACACATACCCTTCGCTGTCTATGATCCGAGCGCACCCGTTATTTCTCCACTTGCACCAGTACTTCAGTGAGGATGTTCTTAGAGGGTTGTAGTGGCATTCAAATGTGGCAGAACTTCCTTTTACTCCAATTATTACGGGCTTTCCTTGAGGAACATTTGACTCTGGAGATAAAAATGAAATGAGCATCTATACATGTCTAACTTTTGCCCTTGTGGCACTCTTCCAAGAGAATAAATATTATCAGATCAAACAAAGCTGTTTTGGCTAAAGCAAGGCTAGGTGAAGCTCAGGGGTGCAAATGGTAGGAGACTGCCCTGGCCCTGCTAGGAATTGACCCTAAAGGGTCTGTCAGGCCTTTCTTTTTCCCAGACTCACTGGGTGGTCGGTGTCTTTGCATACTGACATTTTAAAGTTCTGCTCCCTTTGCTAGGGGAAGGGCAGGTCTTCTCCTTTCTACGTCTGTCACTTTGAGGTCTAAGGAATTAAGACTTGAAGAGACAGTTTGCTCGCCTCAAATGGATAGGCAGAACTTGCCTTGTGGAGTTTTGGGTTAGTCAGACTGGGGAAGATAGCTAGCCACTACTGGGAAAGTAAAGTCTTGATACAAGCTTTATTAGTGATAGTTTAGTATGTCACGGATAGTTAAATGAATAGAAACAAGTCTCTAGGTGAGTGGGTAGGATAATAGCACTCTGCAAAGGGAAATCAAAATTCTTGTTAAATAAAGTGAGACTGCTAGGGATGCTTCTAAAGGGAAGCAGGGATGAAGGGAAAAACCACCGGGAATAGCTTACCCTCATAGACATGCACATCCAGTTCCTTTGTTTCTCCACTCTCCCCATAGAAGCCGACCCCGCACAGGTACAAGCCAGAGTCTTCCCAGTCCATCTGAGTTACCGTGATGCTGAACGAGCCTGCAGGTTCCACATTGCTCAGCAGAATTCGCCCCATGTAATCCTGATCCACATTCCCGTGGCTGTCAATGATGTCATGGCAGTCGTCTTTCTCCAACTTGCACAAGTATTTCCTCATGGCCACGGAGCTCTCCCCAAAGTTGCAGGACATGGTCAAAGTGCTGTGGAGCTGCACGTAGAAGAGCTCGGCTCCCTCGGGGACGTGCGGACCTGTGCGTACAGAGACACCAGTCAGCGCCCACTGCCCGCTCTGTTGGCAACTGCGTGCAGCTCCCCTCTACCTCTGAAGGCTTTTTTTCAGCATAGGGTTTCTCTCTGCTTCGCTGTGTTATGTGGTCACACGCTGCTCCTGGCCAGAGCATGATCTACCCAGCAGCGTCCCATGCATTTCAGGACTGACGTGTCTCTGCAGTATCACTGCCTGCTCTGCGGCGGGGTTTCTCCCAGAGCCGCCTTGCCAGCGGCTGTGCCACGAGTTCTCACCGTGCTCTGCACCCGGAGCCTGGCCCAGCGGAGCGGTGCTGTCCCGCACACCGCTTGGCTCGCGCGGCCTCGGCGGTGGGTGGGAGGGTACAGCAGAGCGACGGGCAGTTCTGCCCTCCGACTGCGTCTCCCTAAATTTCGGTGGCTGAAGGAGGTCAGCAGTTTCTAAGCAGTGTTTGTGGCCTTAAGATGAGGTTTGTTGAATCTGATTTTTATGCCAGATTTTTGGTCAAAAAATTCATTCTGTGAGAGCACAAGGGAAAATGGAATCTGCTGTTTCCTGAAAGCGTGGAGCATCTTGATCTCTTGGACGCTGGATAGACTATCTGTGGAGCCTTATTAAACAGCGGGGGGAAAAAGTAAAAGAAAATAATACTTTAAGGACCCCCAAGCCTTTAATTACCTTTAGAAACATCCAGACCAACTTGGTAGGAGAGCCCTTTGCCGTTGATACCAATACCACACTGGTAGGTGCCTGCATCTGCCGTTGTAAGGTTCCAGATCTTGATCTGGAAGTTTTCTGCCTGGGGGTAGTCAGTGATGGAGGCTCTGCCTCGGTAGCCTGCAGCGGTGTAGCCGCTGGTGGAGACGACGGTCCTGCAGCCCGTGGCCGATTCCCTGCACCAATACTTTCTGTCGTGTCTGTTCACGCTGGTGGGAGGGTAGAAGCATTTCACAGTAACCGACCCGTCGAGCAGACCGTACACCTGCCGCGGTCCGAACACAGGGCTCGCATCTGCAGGAGGAAAACACGTCGGCTGTAAGTGTCAGCGGTGCTACGCAACCCGACGGGGCTGCTGAGCGGGGCGGGTGTCCCGGGGCTGGGCAGCATCCTGTGGTCTGAAAGGTCCCGTGGCAGTGATGGGCACTGATGGGGTAGAGACACTCCCTGGACCCTGCTCCCCCCTGGCCTTAGGCCACCCGCAAGACCTGTGCCCCAGACAGGTTACACTTACATGCTGCCTTGGGGAGGTATCTGCTGCTTGCAGATTCAGCTGGGAGGAAGGCGAGCAGGACGATGAACAATACTAAAGTCATTTTTCTGGCATTCCCTGGAAAAGGCACAGAAGTTGGTGGATAATCACAGTTGCAAAATGGTTAACTTAACCGATCAAGTTGTCTAATAATCCTCATGCCTGGAGGATACAAGGGTTGTGGCTACTTGAGCTAAAGAGAAATACAACATTTAATTGTTTCTGTCAAGCAATTGAATGGGAAAGAGAGACGTGGTAACGCTGCTCTTGCCTGTGTTGCTGCATGGCATCATGACTGCCCGTGGGCCTCATCCCAACATTCCAGTCTTCCCTTCTGCAAAATGAGGGGAGGGGTTCTTACGACAAACTTGGTTAATGCAGTGCCTGCAAGCCACCGGTGTGTCCATCGGAGCACGGTGTCCCTTGGGCAGGCAACGGTGGCAGCGTGCACAGCATAAAAAGCGATTTTGGCCAAACCAGAGGAAACATGATTCAGAATCAGAAGTGGTATCTGGTTTTGTACTCCTAAATCAGAACAGCCCATCACAAGGCTGAAGTCCAAAAATGGTCCAAAAGCCACTGAGCCCTGGCAGATGTGAGACTCAGGTGGCGACCCGGAGCTCAACTGCTCACTTGACCCTTGCTGGGAGATAACATTGCTTCCAATAGTTTAATAGCTGGGGTCATATTTTCTTTCAGTGTTGTTCTTGCAGTGAAAGGAAGGCTTGTTCGCTGTGAGCTTGGGTGCCAAAACCACTCCTTAGGAAAACCTGCTCTCACAGAATGGTTCGGTTTGGAAAGGATGTGTGAGGATCATCTAGTCCAACCCCCCTGCCATGGGCAGGGACATCTTTCACTAGGACATGTTGCTCAAAGCCCCCATCCAACCTGACCTTGAACGCTTCCACTGATGGGACATCTACAGCTTCTCTGGGCAACTTATTCCAGTGTCTTACCACCCTCATCGTAAAAATTTCTTCCTTATGTCATAGAGCAGAGCTCCTGTCTGAAGCCCGTATTTGATTACTGCTCTCTGTTTGCCTGTTCTCCTCAAGGACATACAAAAGAGACAAAGGGTAATATTTTCATCTCTACATTATTTTTTTTTCTCCTTCCTCAGTTGCTGGTGAAGTTAATGAGATGCAGGGATTTACCCCTCACCCCACCCCTCCAAGAATCTGACTTAACCCAAGTAAAGCACTGTCCCACCTGTGTGTCCACCCAAACCTATTGCACCAAAATTGACCCATGGCCAGGCCTCAATGGTGGCAATTGGGGAATGCCAACCCAAACTGTGTGTCTCTTGACATGTGTCCTTAGTCTTCAGGATGAGTATTTCTCTCCTTCCCCTTGTCTTGGGCTGAGTGCTGGCTCAGAGGAAGCCAAGGCTCTTAATTCACTGGACTGTTTTCTTTGGCCTGAACCGTTGGACACTGTGAGGTGCAGTGGTGGGGATGTGCATCTCCTGAGCATGGCTGTTGATCTACCTGCCTATTCCCAGTTATAGAGATGATGATAGGTGCCAAGGAAAGCCTTTGCAAACATTCAGAGGAATTTGATTTCAGGGCTCCAAGTGACACAATTTTATTAAGGGTAATTCCCAGAAGTAGAAAAAGGCTTTTGTTTCCGTGCTAAGATGAAAGGTGTTCTGTTGTGCTTTCTTCCTTGTATTGTGATTTCTAATTGCTCAGTGACCGCTTGTCCATGGCTAATAATTAACTCACTGAGCATAAAAAATGCTCTTTCATACATATCCCAGAAGTAGCCAGCAAGACAAACATAACATATTCTGCAGAAAGCAAACAATATGGCACAAAAAGGGCCTTGATGTTTGCCCCTTGCTAACAGCAACTCCTCTGGCTGATGTTGCCTTGTTGCCCTCCACCCCTTGCTCTGCAGTGCAAGCAGGATCCCAGCTCACCTTCCCCCTTCTTGGCAAAATTTGAATAATCTGTTAGTCCAATTCCTTCCCAAAGCAATCAGCTACTTCAGAGTTACAGACAACGCTGTTCTGTCAGGTAAGGGAGGGTTACCAAGACCTCTTTTTTCAACAAAGACACAGCTGTGTCCAGAAAGGTGTGCGTTAGAGCAGGAAGGAATTTTTGTGTCTCTGTCTCTCAGGACACTTGTGCCTAGACAAGAACAGTTCCTGTGTGCTTTCATGACAAACATCTGCAGCTCTGAGTTGCCTCTAGTCCTGTTTTCTCAGGTGGTGTTAAAACCTTCCCCCACTCATGGTATGAATGGAGAAAACTCCCATGTGTAGCAAGTCCGAGCAAGCACAGCCACCGGTTACGTAAAAAATCTATGCGCTACTTCCATGCTGATCCAGTGAGCTGGATGGCTGGAAACCCCCTCTCTGCTGCCAGTGCCGTGTTGCGCCCAGTGACACCTTCTAACCCGCTGAAATGGTGCAAACGGGCTTTGCTGGTCACTCTGCAACAACCAAGCACTGTCTGAGATGCTGGAGGAGAATTTCACCAAGCTGTGGGTAAAAGAGCTTTAGTTCCTTCTTGCTTTCAAAGAACATTTGCTGCTGGATTTGCTCTCTCTAGTCGAAGCACAAGGTCTAAACCTCAGAGCTCCAGGGAAGAGAAAAGGCTGCTGAGCTCGTATGAAAGGGAGTGCAAGTAAGTAGCTGTGCAAGTGATTCGTGCTCATGCTTCTGCAGATGGAGGGGGAGCTGGAAGGAAATGGGAGACGGGACAGCAAAGCTTTGCAGGGGGCTATGGAAGAGTCAAGAGGCTCGAAACCAGAAGGAGATGCCATGTGTGCTATCTCCAAAGCAGCTGGGAAGCAAGCTTATGGCAAGCGTGCTGGTACGTCTGCAGTGCTCTTATCCTGCTGGGTGCCCAGAGGTGGTGCCTGCTGAAGAACCAGTGCTGGAAAGGGTGAAGTGCCTATGCCCAGCCTGTACTCCTCCTGCCACTCGGCTGCAGCTTCTCACTGGTCTGTCCTAATTTTTCAGGAGTAGAGAAAGGAGAAAAATAGTGCTCCTTTGTTATTGTGTTGGTGAAATCTTTTCTGGAGGTGGCAGCGGAGACAAGGGTTCACTGTACGGGAATAGTTGCACTGACTTTGCAGACGACTGATCCTTCACTGGTTTTGCCCAGGGGCTGCGTGATGTGGCTGGGTTGGACTCAGTTGCCACACTGGGTTCCCCTCTGCTCGTGTCCACATCTGCTTCCCCCTCTTGCAGGCACTGACCTGCGTGTCTGGGTACCTGCGCTGGAATTCTGGTTGCTCTCGGAGTGGGAAGGACGGACCACATGAGACCACGGTGTCCCCACAGACTGACGGACACTGGAAACCTCTCCCTGGGGGAAAAGCTGGTCCTACCATGCTGCAGCAGGACGGGTCGCCAGGACCTTGTTTGGTGGCCGATGTGCACTTGGTGCCTGCAGCCCAATTTGTGAGGCCATCAGAGCTCTTGCCTGCACCGGAGCTCTCGGGCAGGAGGGATCGTGGAGGCTGATAGGCTGAGGGAAACCTGGACGTTGGATTTGTGCCGCATATCTCCACGCAGGCAAAGAAGCTGCCGTCTTAAACCTGATGGATTAAAAGCCCAGCGAGAAACTGCCCGCAAGGCAGTGTGACGGACGGGTCGGGAGGGAAAGGAGGGAGGGAACCCAGTTATTCCCACCAGGAAGGTGTCTCTGAGAAGCTGCTCTGCAGCTCAGGGTGAAGAAGCCATGAGTGGGAAGTGCCAGGCTGGCAGCGCTCCGGAGCAGCTGCCTCTGTCGGCGTTTCGGGCTTCAGCTCACCCGCAGCGTTGGGCCAGCCGCTGTAGACTGCCAGGCTGTCTCTGGTTATTTTAAAACATTTTGATAGGTGAAGGGGATGGGGGGGGTGGGATTAAAACCGTGTGCTAGTTCTCCCCCTCTCCTTGCTGTGCAGGGCTGGCAGAGCAGCAGCCGTGGGGAAAGCTTTCAGCTGCACGAGTGCGGGTACCTGGGGTTTGCAAAGTCCCTGCTGCGGCGGTGGTCATCTTTGGACTGTTACCAGCTGTGGGCTGGGGCCATTCTCCTTTTTCTTTGGTTTGTCTATTTTTTTTGCATTGATTTTTTTGGGTTTTTTTTTTTTTTTTTTTTAGCTGCAACTCAAATCTTGGTTTTGTGTATTTACTTTCATTTTGCATCATCAAAACTGCCAGCTTCCTCCTCTTCCCTGTCCCAACGTAACCGGTTTTGGAGCACAAAAACAATTTTACAGCTGAACTCAGGAGGTGGGAGTTCACGTGTTGGTGCATGAGCTTTCCTCTCTTAACCCAGGCCGCTGGACACCAGTGTCACCGAGATCAGGGCAACAGCTTTGTCCTGTCCAGGATGCTGGGCCAGGCGGGGGTGGTTCCAGGCCCTCTAACCGTTTGCAGTGTGCTGCTGGGTTTGTGTGGGCAAACGGGGATTTCAAAGAATTACATCGTACAAAAGCAGAACAAGGATAGGCTAATCATTAGCAAGACTAACATTAACCAATCCAAGCATTTTGTTGTAATATGCTTCAAAACCGAAGATTTGGCCATCACCAGGTAAATGGCATTAACTTTCTCCTGGTCACCCATTTCCGTGCTCGGTTTGAGTCGTCATGTTTGTGACCACGAGCTTGGGAAGCGCCGAGGGCAGCTGTGCAGGTGTGCGAGTGCATGAGAAGCTTGAAAAGTGTTCAAGTATTGATAAAACACAAATACACACCCATACTGTAGCAACAGGTAAAAACTCATTATGACTTCTAACATGTTTCTGTGTTTTGGATTTTGGTGTGTTTTCTCCTACCACCAACGTGCATTGGAGCTCGGCGTGTGCGTGTGCTGCACCAAAGGGGCTTTGCTGGATGGTGACGAGCGAGACAGGAACCTACCGCAATGTGGGTTTGGTGTGAAAAGCCACGGGAATGGAAAAATTACCAGATCCTTTACAACCTAATGACCTTTTTTCTTGCTTTCCGACTTAGGATAGCCAAATGTTTCGGTCATCTTAGTATCAACTTGAGAATGAATAACGCTATCTGTTCTGGTTTGGTACGTTGCCGTGCTCTTAAACCCCACTGCGCTCACCTCCGTTGAGTGACAAAACAATTTTAATGCTGTGTATAAAGCGCTGGGGAGGTTAGACCCCCCCCTCAAACCCCACATCTGTCTCCCTTGCTTATACGGACACAACTTTAGTGTCTCTGTCCATAGAAAGGGGCTCATGGTGCTTTTGCAGGGCAGTGGGAGGCTGATCAGCAGTAGCTACGGTATGAGACCACCCTGAGCTGGGTTTCCCACTGTGTGTGGACTCTTCCCTGGATCCCCCAGTGCTGAAAGCACTGCGGGATTGGCCTGGGTTGGGAACATCACCTTCCTCTCCAGCGCTATCATATGCCTGAATTTTGAAACAGTGCTTTCAGCTCTTCTAAATGTCATTCATTACAAGACCTTCTCTGGGTTTCTATGGTGCCTTTGTGACTCTCAGTCCTGGGGAGCCATATCTTCAGATTTATAATGATCTGAAGAGAACAGGACCTGGCCCCCGAGTTATGCAAAGCTGAGCAAGCAGCTGCTCTTGCCGGGTATGAAATACCAGAGTTCAGCTCCCAAATTCTGCTGACTCAGCTGCAAAGTTGAGCTCTGAGAAACCAGTACACTCCTAATGCAGGTTGCCAGTGATCAGCATGGTCCAACCCATTAGCTATTAACTATTGCTCTTAACAATGACCAGTGTCAAGGCCGTGCTGTGGGATCCACAAAACATGATTTAGTTGTCACATTTGTAATTCCAGCCTAGGAGTCCTTCTGTTTTGTAGAAAGTTTACTGTTATTCAAATATTTGAGAAACAAGAACATATGGAGTAGGGTAGTATTTTTCCTCCTCAAATCCTTTTAAAGCAAGACCTACTAACACCATGGGGAAGCTGTAGAGGCAGGCAGGGCTGAGCAGCATCAGCAGGGGTTACACTGTGAGGAGGAGCACTGGCACGTGCTAGGGGTGATTTATGGAGGTGCTGAAGACTTCTGTGCCGAGAAGAAGGGCACAGCAACAAACTTCTTGCTGCACAGGACTGGGGTTATCTGCATCTTTACACTTCCCATCAAGATCGCTGCATAGATGGCCTTATTGTGAGTTTTATTTGCTGTAGTGTGTGTGTGGGGGAAAGCATCAATCCACTCCATTTTCATGGAGTTACCAATAAGCAATCAACTTTACGATAGAAGATCAAGCTGACCTAAACACATACAGAGAAGAAATATTCCGTGTTCCAAACCAATGACTCCTTTACAATATGGAAAGAATAAACAGGAGGTGCTAATTTTGTGATGCAGTAAGCACAAACAGCTAGGCAGACCTTACTGAAGATTATCAGGATTTGCTAAGAAATCAGCAGCTTTTAGGAATTTCTGTAGTACTTGTGACCCTCTTTAGCTAAGAATGTTTGTAAGTGCCGGTTAAACACTGTCCTATATGAGCAATACATTCTGGAAAAAAAAAAAAAATCACGCAGCCCTCATGGCAGCAACTGAAATTTCTGCTGAGATTGTGCTGCTGGCCTAGTTTTATGTTCCTTTAAGGTGTTAGGTATACCAGACACTAACTTGTGACCTCACTTTAAGGTTAGATACTTTAAGGTTCCTTTAAGGTGTTAGATACCCCACACACCAACTTGTTGCTTTTCAGATAAGAAATAAATGAATCATGACACGCTCACTTTTTGTTTCTTGTCTCATGCACTGGAAAGTGAAACCACCTTCCACGCTATTAAGCTGCTATTCTAGTTTAATACTACTCTTATTGCAAGGCACAGGAACTTACTGTGATCCAACAGCACTTACTGTGCAGCCACAGTCTGTACAGTGACAGTTGCTGGATGGATGATAGTGCCAGTGAACCTGTCGTTAACAGCAGCACAGTTGCTTTCAGGAAGTGCTGTTTCTCTGTACTTCAGATGAAATGTATTAGAAGTCCTACATGAATGTTTCCTTTGCAGAATAAGAATTCAGGTGTGTAGAAGCCCACCCCTTTTCTGTAGGTCTAAATGTGAAAGGAGTCTGCCAGCTTTCTCTTAGTTCAGTTTTAGGACACCACATACATCCCGTTCTCTTACGCTTCAGTATCTATTTCTCTTCCTTTTAACTGTATAAACTCGGAAGTTCTTCAGAGCTTGTTTAGGACATAACTGCACCAATTCTCTTAAATTTCAAAATCTGCATCCTGATGATTATCTCAGTGTTGTGATTCAAAAGACTGTAATGACCATAGACTAAGTTGCAACAGTCCAGATTACTGCAGTAATACTTATTAACGTTTGTTATTTTCTATCTTAAATCTTAATGCAAATATTGTGATGATAATTATCTTTTAATTAAATTCATTTAAAATCTTCACCAGAGAAGAAAACAGAAACATCATAAGCCTCATCCTCTGCTTCTGACCTTCTCTCAAAAGAAATCACCCTCCCCACCGGCAAGACCTATTCACTGTTGCTTCAGAACTGCTGCTTCCCTTCACACATGTGCGAGGAAGAGCCCTCAAAAGCGTCTCAAGGCTTGTATTCCTCTCCTTCCCCGTCTCAGAGCGGTAGTACAAAAGAGTTTGTTTGTATCTCAGAAAGATAACGAAGAAGCATTACTTACACTCCAAGTTACTTCTGCAGACTATTTTGTACTTCTTGCTTTGTTCTTTCGGACTGACTGCTCCTAGTTTTGCTGGTGTCTCGGTGGCCGACCCCAGGACCTCCTGCGGGTGTCCTGCCTCCCTGCTGCAGCAGACAGGGGCTCTGGCAGCGCCAGGCAGTTTTAAATACTCCTCGTACCTCTAGCTCCGTATTTCCACCTTTGTGCCTTAAAGGAGTAGCATCCAAAAAAACTCTGGCAGGTGAGCACCACCCCACATGAGAGCAGGGAAGCCAATGCCCAATGTCCCAGCCCTGCTCTCACTTTGAGGAATGTTAATTACCTCCTGATTACACATTGCCACTGCACAACAGCCACCCCAAGGGTGGGCTCCCGCGCATGGTCCAGGGCACCTCTGCCTCCTTCAGGAAGGAGCCTGGTGGCTGCGTGGGGTCAGGTCTGTGGAAGGGAGGAGGCTACCTTTGAGACAGCTTTGTGCTTGGACCCGGAGAGCTCGAGCAGCTGCGATTCCTTAGTTTCAAGACAGGTGCCTACAACTGGCACAAAGACACTGGAGAGCCTTATGGGGTCTGAGTCTAACTGAGAACGCAAGGGTCCAGCCAGCCCCCTCCCCTTTATTGGCATTGCAACGTCATCCTTGAGTTGTGACCGTGTCTCCCGTCGTCCTGGGCAGGAGAGCCCCTCGCTGCAAGGACTGACCTGGCTCCTGAGCTTGTGATCACAGGGTGATCAGCTGGGGACCTTGAGCTGAGACAACGGCCACCACCTCTCCTAGGTGGGAACACACGCTGATCCCCTTGCAAGCTGTGTCCTTCCACCAGTGCTGCTTCTCTGGCCGCTGTTGGCGTTACTTTTTTGTTCTTGGACATGGTTGCGGTTGCTTGGCCACAACAGGCGCAGGTGTGTTTGCTTTCCTATAGCTCCCGCTCTCCCAGGCACCTCTCCTTTGGGTGCCAGCCTGTCCCCTTCCCTGCTCGGCTTGCCTCAATCCTGCAGGTTGCACGGAGATGTGTTTTAAAGGGCCTGGGCTCGCAGAGGGTGCGCAGGAGGAAGGTGGCATGGCCGTGGGTGGAGGAGGTCCTGGCAGAAACCGGCCACAGGGACCTGCAACTGCTTGTGCATCTCAGGGAAGAAAAGTTGGTCTAGGGCAAACGAACAGTTTCTTTAACCAAGCCACTGTCTTCACCCTTAAGGTTTCTGGTAAAGCAGATCCGTTGTCTCATGCAAATATATTTACTTACCTCAATAGAGGAGGAAACATCCTCCTGCCAAGTCACAGGCTCCAAAGCACTTTGGCACCTTCAGAAAACAAACAACCCTGAGCTTGCTTTTTTTTTCGGGCCAAAGCGCAGTGTGTAGCATGTAATCTGACCATACAAACCAAAGGTACTGTTTGCATCTGGGCTGCATTTGGGCTGAAACGTTTCAATTTTGAAGCTGTGGAAGGTTCTGCAGAAGAAGTGGAGGAAAAATCGCGCTTGAGAATTTGGGCGTCTTTGATAGTTTGAAGTCAGATGCAGTTTATGCGTTGCAAAACCATACAGATAAAGATTTTTAAAAGAAATATTGGAAAATCCTCAGTTTTTGCTTAGCACTCAGCAAACCTGTAGCCACGTGGGTCCTGCCTTCCCACACCCCCTCCCCAGCTTTCCCTCTCCCTCGGGGTGCTCTGCCTCTGCAGCAGACAGTCAGGGTTGCACACAAATAGCTCCATTACGGACGTGCTATTTTATTCTCTCTTCTACAAACCACGAAGCAAGTGGCATTTGGGCAGCCCGCGGGCACTCGGCACTCGGCTTCTGAGAGGGGCAGGGAGCCGCAAGAAGCGCCTCGGCTTTCTGTAGGGAAACTTCTGAGCTCATGTACATGGGGGCTTTGACAGAAGAGGGTTCTGCACCAGGTCTTCAACAGTCACCTTGAAAAGTGTTTCTTTGCGCTGCTGGGGTTGCTGTAAAAAACAAACAAACAAAACCAACAAAAAAGCCCTCAAAAAAAACCAACAACGCCCAAACAGAAGAAAAGCTGTGATCTGGCATTGCCTCTTACAAGTGATTTTGTGGGTTTTTCTGAGTTTATGCCAAACTTGGTATTTTAAATGGGTGTGATATTTCAGGGAGTTGTGAGGAAAGAAATCTGGAAAAACACTGGGCGGAGGGGACTTCTGGAGTCAACCTCCCGCTCAGCTTAAGGGGAGACTTATCCCAGGCTTTAGCCCAAACAGACATTTAGCAACAAAAGGCACAATTAAAAATCCTGGTTTACGTTCTTTTTAGAAGTTTTTTGCAGAATGTTGTTTATTTTCAAGGTTTGAGGAGGTGTGTATTTTGTAGAGTTTTAGCAAGTTGTATCAATCTCCACAAAATATTCCAGATTTGAACCTCTATGGCCTTGGTTTTAAAGCCCCTCTGAAGGCTTCTTTTGACGCCTACGATATATTCTCTAAGTAGCTTTAAAAATGTGATGTCTGTAGATCTGCTTTCTGCTTCTGATCAAGCCAGTGGATGTTTCAAATAGGAAAAGAAATACGAGCACATGTGGTCCTGTGCACAGAGGTGGCACGTTGCTCCAGAGGGTGCAAATCGTCACAGTCACTGATTTCCCTCTGCTTCTGTCCGACTTTAAAATATTCTCACCGGCTTGCACGATCAGAGAGTTTGGATCTAGGTGCGTTGTAATGAGAATATGAAATGCCATCACCAAATTTTTTGAACCCCTGTTCTACTGTTTGATCTTTTTTTTTAATGGACAAGAGCGCTCTTCACTGACAAGAATTTCCACAAATTTGTTATACTTTAAAATATTTGCTCGGATGTTTTCTATAAGAGTTTCTCTCTAACGAGTATTGTACTCCAGGACAGGCCCACTGGTTTTATATTTTGCCAGAAGACACAGAGTCTTGCACATAAGTTGATTAGCCTGAATCTTCCAAGGACAGCATAGATTATCCTGCACAAGTAGGACAAAAAAAGAATTATATGATTGCAACACAGTGAACAACAATTGCTTCTGTGTAATATTGCAGGAGGTCATAAGCAATCAGAATTTATTGAAAAAGCAAGCAGGAAGAGCGATAACATATTTACTATGCGTAAGCAAAAATTATAATCAATCCTATAATAAATTTATAGACCTCATATAGGATTTAATCCAAGTCTTTTGAAATCTGTGGCTCAACATCTCTTGGTAAGGACTAAAGGCAACGTTTTGGCATTGGAACATAAATCCTGGACTATGGGATCATAATTCACCCCAAGCTGCAAATCCTCTGCTTAAAATTTGGTTTTATTATCTTCTACCAAGGGAGACGACGCTTGCAGTGCCAGTTCCAGAAAATTCCCATCTACATTGGCCAGAGTCTGTCCTGCATTTCTGCACTTTTTCGAGGCTTCCTCCATCGTTTCCTCTTTCACAGGGTTCAGACCATCCCGAATCGGCGCGGCTTCCAGGTTTCCTGCGGCACTTCCTTCTTCTCCTTAAAAACAAAAACATGCACATGCAGTGGAGGGAACACCTCCTCTAGCGCCTGTTTAAATACACCAGCATGTCATAAGAGACACTGGATTTGGCCCACTGTTTCCCAGTTTCATGCTTGTGAAAAACGTATTTCCACTCACCTCTGTTGTCGCTGAAGGTTTTTGCCCCCAAATTTATCTCTAGGGACATAATATGTTGCAGAGTAACATACATGTGTGCATTCTTGAGAAATCAGCCATTAGCAAGGATTTTTGGGGCAAGTCTTTGTCAGCTTTGCACTGAACAGGCTGGATTCAGCCCTGAGAAGCCGCCCAGCAAATATCTGCTCATGCCGCCCAGGTCCCTGCCCTTTATACTTCAGGATTTCCAAGCACTCATGGAGCTGTAAATCTTCTATACACAAAAACTCAACCTCGCTTTCAGCAGGACTCCAGAACTTCCGTTTCCTTCATTTGCTTTTTGTTTAAGCATATTAAAAAAAAACCCCAGACGGCAACGTCTCCAGGACATCGCTTTCTTGCAAGTACAGTTGTACTTTCAGGCTGCGCTGGCTGCAGAATGGACTCGTGTCTCCAGAGATGGAAATCTTCACTGGGTCTGACTCCAGCTCTTCTCAAAAATCACAAGCAAAGCCATTGCAAAACAACAACTGCAACCCGAAAGGTGCCATCTGGCCAACTTACCCATCTTCTTTTGAAGCTTTATTTTGGTCAGGATGAGAATAGCGATAGTGATGACGATCAGTAAAATGAGAGCTGGCAACACAACTGGGAGCAGGCGCGAGTCACCTGATGAGCTGGAAAGATGAACCATCAGAATTAAACTGGATTTTGAATCAGCTACGGGGTGGCTAAAGCACCTTAATTCAGGCTGTTGTTTTTACACCAAATAATATAATGGACTTATATAAAGCTGTCTAAATCAAAGGAGAACAGTCAACAAAGTCAGGTAGAGATTAAATAATTTGATCTGAATCTTGGCTTATGAGGAAGTGATTTCTATGGCTACCTCTGCTGTACCTTGTGGGGCTTATGCTCCCAGCTGACTGAGCCCCTCCAAAAGAAAAACGAGCCATTTTCACCATTCAGATTCACAAGCATTCGCTGTGGGTTGTGGTAGACTCTCGTGCTGTTGGAGAGAGCCTGTGTGCTGTCTCCTTGCAAAAATTATCTAAATGCTCTCAGAGCTCCGCAAGCAGACAGAGCTTTGCCAGGAGCAGCGCAAACTGACCCTTTATACAAGAGCACAACTTGTAACGTGCTCTCCCCTCCTCTTTCGGGCTGGATGGCAGGAAGACGTGGCTTGAGGGAGGCTGGGGATGGAGACGGTGGTGTTTCTGGTGCTGGGTGTCCCTGGGGCAGATGCAAGCTCTGAGGTGCATAGAGGGACAGCTCAGGATATTAATCTGGATTTGTGGACTTCGTGGTTTATCTTCAGTTCTGACTGATACTGCAATATCTGGTGAGCCTGCACCAACCATGCAAATCTCTTCGCTCAGCGCTGGATGGTGGCCATAGCTGGGGTGCAAGGGGTAAGAGCTGCTCACGGCCGTCCTGCATGGCAGGAAGCACAGATGGTAAATTTACCAGGAATACCACTGGCACTGGGGTGAGCCGCAAGGCTTTCTGCAGACAAGACGAGGAATAATCACTGGGCAAAATAGCTCACAGCCTTTTGATTAACCTTGTCCAAAGATCGCTCCTTACACGGCACAGAGCACCCGAACACTGGCTGCCTGTAGGGCTTGGATAATGTGTGCAGGGAAGTGTGCGGCAGCTACTGATTCACCAGCGTTATTGCTCAAGCCTAGTGTTTCCTAATGTCCTGTCTCCATATGGAGCAAGGAAAACAGACAGGAGCACATCTATTGACTCTGGCGTCTGATCTACAGGAGTGGCCAGCACCAGAAGGTTGAGAGACAAGTTCAGAGATAGGTGCCACAGATAGACATGAGGTAACCTTGCCTTCTGCTTCCCGAATTACTAGTGTCTCCTACTGGTGTCTTCAACTCGCAACCTGTGCACAGTCTGTGCAGGGCCTTGGGAAATGGGGCAGGCAGGTCGTAAATCACCGAGTTAGTGCCAATGAGAAACGTGGCCGTGAACTTACCTCTCGTGATAGATTCCACTCGGGGAGGTTACAAAGGTGCCGGGGCGGGCAGTGGGCAGCAGGGTGCTGGTGGTCTCGGTGGCAGTGCCCGTCGTGCACATCAGGGCCGTGGAGCTCCTCTGCGTGGGTGGGCTGGAGGCGGCTGGACTTGATGAAGTGAGTTTCACAAGAGTGGACGTTTCTGGGTTTTGTGAAGACCAGACTTCTACAGAGAAAATTATTTTGAGGCTTGAGTGCCCATCTTTTTGCAGAGGCAGTGTGCTAGATTTACCAAAGATTTATGCATTTCACCTTGCATCTCGGCATGAAAAAATATGCAGCACGATATGACCAAGCCCAGGTATTTCTATTTTCCTTTGAGTCTTATAGACAGCAGCTTGGGAGTACTAACGAAAACCCATTAGTACTTGGCAACCATTCATACTTTAACCCCACTGTTTCTGTCTTTGCCAGCTGAACAGTCGCACAGATCTGTGTATTTACATGAGGCAGTTTCTAAAATGGCAAGATAGGCTTCAGCTTATCTTCTGAACAAAGTACGTCTCTGTGCTGCACTTGCTAGGATCAGGACGTCATATGCTAGGGGTTCGCACCATAAATAATCAATAATATAATTCAAACAAACCAAATTTCCTCTGAAAGCCCAGCTTACAGCCCTGCCTCTGAAAACCTTTGCCATCACCTCTGTTTTACTTGCCCATAAATGTAAGGCAAAATGTATAGCTGGTGTTTCTCATAATGTTATATTTATGCATAGTACAAAGGAGAGTTTAAGGTCCTCATGCCCATGAAGGGGTAGAGGAAGGATTGATTTAGAAAAAGAAAAGGCATTGATTGTGTTCCGAGCCATCCCACCACCTACCCTTCTGGATGAGCAGCTTCACAGAGGATGTGTGCTCTGTGTGCCCGTTTTTAGCCCCACACCAGTACCATCCTGCATCCTCCTCTCTCAGGTGGCTCATCACCACTGTGTAAGTCCCATTTTCCTGGTCGGTGCTGGCTATTTGTATTCGCCCTTTGTAGGACTCGTGCACAAACCCATCGGCATCCACGAGCAGCGAGCATCTGGCTTCTTCCCACCTGCACAAATACTTCTTCTCATAGTTGCCCTTGGGATCATAGTGGCACTTCACAGACAGCGAGCCTCCGACTGTGCCGCTGAGAAATTTTGGTCTCTTGGGAAGGGTGGAGGCTGCAGGTTGGAGAGGACTGCGTTAGCATTTCGTGCTCCTCATCTGGGGCTGCAAGGAACCATGCAGCACGTGCAGGCCCCCGTGCCCCGACCTACCTGTGGTCACCCGCAGAGCCACCATCCATGGGCTGTCCCGGCCACTGAGCCTTCCTGTCCCACACCTATACAGCCCCGAGTCTTCCTTTTTTAAGTCATTTATCAAGATTTTGAAAGCTCCAGAGCTCTCCTGAGGGGTGATAAAGATTCGTCCTTGGTAACTCTTTCCCACGTAGCCATCGGTATCAGCTATGAGAGTGCAGCCGGTTCTCCCCAGTTTGCACCAGAACCTCTTCTTGCCACCTTGGGTGTCCCCAGGTGGGCACAGGACCGTGACAGAGCCACGGAGCTCCCCCCAGATGATCTCGGTCGGCCCCAACGTGCCAGCATCTGTAGGGAGAGAGCACGGCAGGCACTGTCCAGCAGGCAGTCCCCAGCCAGGCAGGAGGGAGATTCCTTTTACATTTATGAACGGCTGATTTGGCCAAATCAGGGTGGGTTTGTACCCTATCATTGTAAATATCCGGTTAATAGTGTGGGGTAGAAGAAGTTGATATGCCTGCTGTGCGCTGGTGCTCCAGCATCCATCCCCAGACCACTCCCTGCGAGCTGGGCTGCCGGCAGAGCGGAGCCTCCCCTCTCCCCTGCCAGCATCCTACCTGCCAAAACTGTCAGGTTCAGGCGGACATACAGGTCGCTGTTGGTGGTGCCGATGCCACATCGGTAGGTCCCTGTGTCGTTCTTCTTCAGCTCTGTCATTGTCACCGTGAAGGTGCCGTTCTGGGGGATATCCTTGAGAGACACGCGCCCCACATGGTCTTTTGAGGTGTAGCCGGTTGTAGAAATGATGGTGTAGCAAGTTCCGCTTTTTGCTGTTTTGCACCAGTATTTTCGGTCGTGTTTGTTGGCTGGTGTGATGGAGTAGAAGCACTGATGGGTGACAGATCCTCCAACTTCACCTGTCAGAAACCTGGATCCGTACAAGGTGCTTGAAACTGGCTCTTTTGGGGAAAGAAAGAAACAGGAGTTGCTGGTTACTCAGAGACAACCTGATCCTCGCCTGGCGAAACCAAGCACAGCTCCTTCGAGTCAGTGGCATGATTATGAGTGGCACCAGGGGGATATCTGGCTCAGAAAGTTCAGAGTTTATTTTGGATGTGGTGTCTTACCTTCCCTGAGCGCCACATTACCCACTCGAGGATAACTGGCAGCGCAGAGCCACTGCCTTGTGCCACAGCACAGACGGGGAAACCTTCGATGGGGGCATGGACACCCCAAACCCCCAGCAGCCCTGACAGTCCTGCCTGGAGTTAAACGTCGAGGGCAGCAGTCAAGAGCAAACATCGAAGAACACCCTTTGGCATTTGCAAACTCTGTCTGATCTGGCAACCTTCTCCTCCCTGCAGATGCGTTGCACAGGCAGGAGTGGCTGTCTGCAGTGCTGAGCAACGGAGCGGTGGGATTCTCCTTCCCAGCTCTGGCCATGCCTTTGCTAGCTCTCTGCAGACTTCTCGCGGGCAGGGAGGTTCGACTAGTTTGTTTTGCAGGTGGAGGTGTCTAGTGTCCAAGGGAGGATTTAGCCAGGGACGTGGCCATGCCCCCGGTTCCAGCTTTGCCTGTTCTCGTCAGTGTGAGTGGCTGCAGAGCGGTTTCTTGGTGACTCACCTTGCAGCAAAGCTGCTAAGAGAAAGAGAACCGCCATGTCCAGCCTTCACGAACGTTCGCTCGTCAGACTTCAAAAATCCCACGTTGGAGATGGGATTTTGCTGATGTCTGTGTTAACAAACAGAGGAGAGAGATTGTGGCTGGGATCTGCCAAGGTAAAGCACCCGGGTTGCTCTGACGGCCGTTTGGAGCAGAGCATCTGTGTCCCTGGTGGCTCTGATGGACGTTTGGATGTCCCTGGTGGCTCCCAGCCCGTGACATGGCCCAGCCCAAACATGAGGGAATTTTAAAAAGAAAAGCAGTGCTAACAGCGCTCTGCAGCTCTCACACTCCTGCCTTAAACCCTCTGTTGTGGGGGTAGGATGGTTACTAAAGGCTTTGCTGGTAGTGACAGGTCAGTGGCAGCCGAAAGCTGCCGGGCTGGCGAGGGGACCTGTTGCGGTGCTGCAGCTGAGCCACGGCACCGCAGCCACCGAGCAGCAGCCCCCGCCGGCACTGCTGCGGTCTGCTGGGCCGTGCTGCCACCCGCACCAGTGGGGCACGTACGGAGCCATTCCAGGGCGGTTCGGTGGCTGCCAAACCTGCACTGAGGAGCCAGCAGCAGCTGTGAGATGGGACACTTGGTCCTGCCCTGCCACCCAGTCTGCTGTCTGCACACCTGCGCCACCAAGGTGTTTCTTTTCTTTTATCTCATTTTCTATTTTCTTTTCTTTTTTCTTCCCTTTTCTCTCTTCTCAGAGAAGAGGAGGAGAGGAGAGGAGAGGAGAGAAGTTAAGTTTTCTTCTTTTTTTCAGCTCAAGAAACAATAGGAAATGCTGCAGGTCTCAGGAATGTCAACATCCTTAAACATCTCCTGCCACGCCCCAATCAGCTTTCTTCCTTTTTTATTTTTCTTCCCCACAATTTATCTTCGTACAGATCGTTGTTATCCATTTTCAGATCCAAACAGAAACAGTGTTTAGTGTCTGTATTTCAGATAGGAATTGCTTCCTTGTTTGAGTTAAAAATTGACTGTTAATCACCGCGGTTTTTTAATCCCAAAGAGCCTCTACTAAAATTCTTTGTTTGAGATTTGCTCAACCCCCACTGCAGTTAAAGCCTCGGTAGGTGCAAATCACGTGGTTTATTTCTACCTGTTGGTGCATTGGAATCACTTCAAAGCATTCAGGAAATACGAACAAGGAAACAAGAGAGGCTCAACGCCACCGTGAGCCTCATTCCCACCCACCCCTGTGCCAAGCTGGGTCCTGCCAGCTACCGCTGGCGTCAGCATCTCGGGCTGGATGCCCACAAGAGCCCGCTGCTTGCCTGCCCTCCAGCCCCCCGCGCTGCAGGGGAGCGGGAGATGGGCTCGGCCCTCGCACCAGTCCCTTGCTGGGTCTTGCACGCCCTGTGTTGGGGACCACCCAGCGGCGAACTCCCAGCTCCTGGGCAGCTCTCCCCTTCGCCGCTGCCCGGCTGGTGGGAAGCGCGGGGCAGAAGTGCTCTCTTCCCCGGGCAGCGCAGGCTGAAGCGCTGCGGTGGCGCAGCTGGCACCGCATCCTCTTCGGGCGGGTTCCCTTCCATTTGTTTCTCCCCGTGTACGAGGCGGTGGAGGCGGCTCCGCTGTGGGGATGGGCACGTGTCGGGGCGCAGCTGGCCGGCCACATCTGCCCGCGCAGAACAGCTTTTCTGCGGCCTCAGCAAAGAGCGAGGAAGATGTTGGGGTCGCCCCAGCTCTGCGTCGCTGGGCACTGGGCAGTGGCTTTAGCAGAGCCTCAGTAGTTTCCTCGTTGCAGCTCGACAGACCAGAGAGGTGACTTGAAAAATGGTGATTTTTATTCAGTGCCATAATGCCCACCAATCCGGAGGACCTGAAGCAAGGAGGAGCTAACAAGAATGCCCTGGAAGAGCTGAAAATCCTTATTTACACCTAGAAATCAGGGAAAATGTCATCCCTATCCTCGTTTAATAGTTTCTGATGTACACCACTACAGCTGAGCCAGAGTATTCCCGCTCTTCCTCATTTTTGGGCTCGGGACATGGCAAGAAGTCCTGACATGCTGAAAGTAATGAAGCAGTTGCCCGTTTGCCAACTGGAGGACAAAATTTCGTCACGTGCTGGCCCAGCTGATGTGATCCTGATAGTCAGGTTAGCATCTGAATGAAGAGTTTTCCTAAGCAGATGCATCCTGGGCTGGTGTTAACATCCTAAATTCTCCCCAGCATCAGTCCGTTAACAACAGAGATGTGAAGCATCTACAAGCTCCTTGCCTCCTTAAGAGGGGGAGCGGCACACTTACACCGTCACCTACAACTGCTTCACAACCCCCTTATTCGCCCCACCCTGCGGCAACATGCAGTGTGTCAGCAAAGAGCCTCGGAGAGCATGAGCTGTGCCTGCCATGACCACCACGAAGGGCTCTCAAGCTGCTGACGAGGGGATCTCACTTTTCCCAGGAGGAAAAGCTTGCCCAGTTATCTCGGGTAACTTCTGCTGGTGTTGAAAACGCTGTCCGAGCTGCAGGGGGTGGCTGATGCGCAGGAAGCTCTGAGCAGGGACCTGACCCATGTTGCAAACGCTTTAGGGATTAGATGGAAGCCAAAACAAAGCACCTTCACCGAGGTCTTTCTCACCACGTGTCTGCTCTTGTTGGGGCATCGAGCTGCTTTGAGCTCTCCATGGGCTCTGTATGAAAATGCCCACAGAGAGTGAGCTCTGATGTAGGCTTCCTACCTGCAGGACAGAGCTGCAGCTGAATCTTAATCTCATTTAGTCTTAGGCTTTAGGTGAGGAGGTGTTTTGTATTGCCGCTCTTTTTAACCAGCAAATACACATTAAAAAAAAAAAAAAAAAAAAGAAGCAGAAAGAGAAAAGAAAGAGCCAGAATGATAAATCCCAGAAATGCAGGCTTTACTAAGAGGTAAACCATGGATGGTTGGATTTTTTTTTTCCTGTCTTTGTTTCAGTTTCGTAGGATGAAAATATTTATTTGATCAATTTTCTGCACCTGTCTGATTAAACCATTATCCTGCCACCACGCAAAGGGAGCTACCTGCTGCTGCGTAACTGGGCAGAGTCTCTGTGTTAGCTTGCATAAGATCCTACCTTGTCCACATCATTTTTGCGTGTGTTCTTGGCAAAAACCCACAGTAACCTGATTTATAGCTTTAAAAAGAAAAAAAAAGGCACGCCACCTTTTTAAAAAAAATCAGCATAAGTTATTTTATACAACATCTATTACTGTAGACATAATGATTTTAAAGTTCAGGTCTACTACATACCATAGGTGAAATCCACCAAGGTAGCTCCTATAATTGCTGTACAATAGCATTGTACTCCAAACAACAGTATTTTAAGGGCAAATTGAGGATCACCTACCTTAGATTGTGACGCTTCTGTTGCTGGAAATTTTCTCCTGCTCTGCCTCCAGTTTGCATTTAGTTTAATAAAGTGTTTTTGCAGCTGCAGTTCAGTTACTCTTTGCTTGGATCTTGATGTTTAACTCTTTTTTTTTTAATGTATTGATATCCAGAGTCTAAAAATGGATGCTCTAAAATTTTTCTGAAGTCTCGATGTGCATTGCTGAGCAAATTGGAGATGGTCAAAATACTTAGAGGAATGGAAGAGATGCCACTTATGTACTGAGTGTGGAACCCCAAAAATGGTCATTTTTAGCCACCTGATGATGAGGGTGATATCACGGAAGGGGGCAAAAAAAAAGTGAAGAGGCCGGGAGCAGAAATTGCAAGAGTTTTGAGAGGAATTCCCCTGCTCTACAGACAGCTTGCAAAGTTTTAGCACTAAGCAACTGTTTCTGAACAGTAGTAGTAAAATGCCATTTGCTGCGAACCACTTCCAGGCAGAACTTCGCACCAAGTAAGAACTTTGTGTGTGTTTCCTCAAACTTCTGCGGTTTGAATGAACCCGAATGCTTTATGCAGCTCACGCCTGCCTTTTGATCCCGTACTCTTTGTGAATACAGGACAAAAAGACAGTTTCTGCTTCAAGGTCTCTTGTAAAACAATCCCTGCAACGAGAATGAAGCAAGTGATGACGCCACGCTGGTACCAGTGCCGCTTATCCAACAAACACTTTTTATTTTTAGTCTGTTTTTTCTTCCCTGAAGCACCTGCTTGCATGGCAGAGCATGCTCGGGTGCCTCTTCCACAAGGACATCACCTTCATCACCAGCAATGCGTTGCCCCAGGAGAGGCACCATCATCCATCACCAAACCCAGACCCCTGTGCAGGTCCAGCCGAAGCCCAGGTATGTTCATCGTGAGCAATTACGGGTTGTTCTGTGATAATGGCCAAGCCCGTTGCCTCACAGGATCTGGAGGCGTAACGAAGGGCAGTTTGTTCGTCCACACACACACACAAATCCTCTTTTGCACAAACCAGATAATCTTAATTGAGGGAAGTGCGGATGTGGCGATGGTTATTTCAAACCTGTGTGGACATAGTAACTGTTGCGTTACTGCGAGTGACTTTGATCCGGTTTTTATTCAAACAAAGATGATTGGTCGAAAAAAAACCTACTTCTGAGAATGCCCTGGGCTGGTCCCAGCACTCTGCGTATCTCCAGGGTTTGCAGGATAATGCTCACCATGTGAGAAGTGGCGAGTGGTTCAGGAGAGCTGATAGAAATGTCTTTGTTCTGACCCGGTGGTGCGCTGGTGGGGTCCAAGGTCCTGCACTTCCCTTCCTTGTGCGCTGGCATGCTCTGACAACAGATTGTGTTCTGTGTAAGTCAATCACTGAAGCACTTTGGAATCTCCCTGGATGAAGATAAATCTCTGTAAAGCAGTTTTGCTTTCTTTATCATTATATGATTATTTATATTGCATTAATTGTGGTTTTGTACCAAACCTGTGCAATAAACTTCTCAACATTGATTAAGCTTCAGCAGAATTAACCTAAGGACATTTATTACCGTATCAGTAGCAAAGCAATAGGATTGCCCTTGGATTAGCAACAAAACGTGATGCACAAAACTGATGGTGGGGAACGCCTAAGACTACTCGGTGTCATTTCCCCGTGCTGCAAGTGTTCAGTCTGAAACCCCTGACAAACCTCCTCCCCAGTGAGACCCTGCCGAGCAATGCCGAGGGGGAAGCTGATGGTTTGGGGCGCAGCTCCTTCCCCCGGTGCTCAGAGGTGCTTCTGCAGGTTTCCATTCCAGGGCCCAAAGGAGAAGCAGAGCTGGTGCCGCTTCTGCGAGGCAGAGAGGGGTTTGCAAGGGTGAGCTGAGGACCAGAGCCGAGCGGGTGGTCCTTGCCCTTGCCCTGCAGGAAAACCTCATTCTGGGGTGAGAGAGGTCTCCAAGAGCCTGGTCACCCCAGCTCTCCTCTCTGGGTGACAACTGGTGACGCCCAGCAGCAGTGTCACTGCAGGACCCCACGTGCTGCCATCGGGGTAAAGCCGACGCCTGCAGCGGGGTGGTAAGGACAGACAGACCGAGCACTGTGGGGACCTGCAGCCACCCTGGGGAGACCTCAGCTCTGGAGATGCACCAAAGGGTCTGGGGGCAACTTCGCGCCCTGGGACTGGGAGGTGTTCTGGGCGCTTAAAGGTTGTTCCTGTAATTGTTTTATTGCTTCCTATAAGGCAAAGCCTCTCTACCTCTGTGGCAATGTTAATAATTCATTTTAACTGTGGTATCAGGTTAATTACCACGTATCCTGCTTTCTCTTCTCTTTCCCAAAACCATTTTTATGACCTTAGCACCGGGAAAGGCGAAGTCCCCTCCGCCGGGGGCAGCTGTGCTTTGTCCCCATCCCTGCCAGCCTCAGCCCCCGGGTGCGGGGCTGAGCTGGAAGTGGGCGCACAGGGCAAGGACCATCCCTGTGCATTATTTATGATTAACCCCCGCGGGTCAAGGAGGGTGTTGGACCCCAGCGCACCCCAAAGGCGAGCGCCCCGTTTGCGCTGCCAGCAGCAAACCCCCCCCCCCCCCCCCCCTTTGCATCTCCAGGCTCCCGGGGTGGAAATCCCCCCTCGGCAGCACCCCTGGCAGCGGTTCTCCCCTCCCCAGCCGCAGTGTCCCTGCTGGAAAGGGTCCGCCCCCTCCCCGAGCCCCGGGTGCGCGGCGGGGCCGGGCTGGGCTCCGCGGGCGCGCAGTGCCACCCCGCGTCCGTGCGGCAGCCGCTCCCCCGCCGCGCATCCCGAGGGGGAGGTCACACCAGAGCTGCTGGTGGTGGTGGTGGTGGTGGTGGTGGTGGTGCTGGGATGCAGGACCTGCGGAGAGGGGGAGCCGAGAGGAAGGACCAGGGTCCTGCGCAGGGATGGGGAGAGCCCGGAGTCCTCTGCTCATCCCCAGCGCCCGGCGGATCCGCGCTTCGTGCACCATCTCTGCTCTTTCACGCCTCTTAAACCCGAGGGAAGAGGCTGGTCTCCTCTTCCCGGCTGCAGAGGTTGCCCCTGGAGCAGGCTGGACCTTCTGCCCCACGGCCCTGAGCGTGCACGCAGCAGGCTGAGCTACCTGCTGCTGGTTTTCTTGCGGATCTGTTAGCAGGGGGACACCCGGCCATCCCCAGGCCACAGCTGGGAAACGGCTCTTTTAGAGAGTTATGTTGTTTTTTATCTGGATGCTGATCCCAGACCTCTCTGGGTACGGGGTTGTTCCAGCCCTGCATTTTCTTCATGCGATTGAAAGGGGCAGAAGCCATCGCTCAGCCAGGAGCCAGCAGAAAAAGGGGAAAAAATAATGAACACATCTGGAAGGGAGGGAAGCACAGCTGGGCGGGAGGGGTTGAAGGCAGAGCAGCAGCATCCCGCTACCGGCTGGTTAAGCACAGGCCCAAGGAGGGTACTGTCCCCTGGCGTGGCACTGTTGGGGCTGGCAGTCCCCTTCCCCATCACTGTGCCACTCGTGCTGGAGTGTTCCATGCTGCCAGCTTGCTGAGGGGGGATGCCAGACCCCCGTGGCTCACTGCCAGGGGGCAGCAGGTTTTGTACACCAGTGCGATGCCCAAAAGATGTCCAAGGGACATCACATGGGTGCACAAAACCCGCTTCCCCCAGGCAGCAACCTGCCGGGGTCTGGCATCCCCCAGGCTCCTTGCGAAAGGTGATGAATGTGGCTTGGGACTGCTGCATCCCCCAGCAAAGGTCGTAGCCCGTGTGCGGATAGAAAGGAGCAGAATTGCTGGAGAAGTGGGAGAAACAGGCAACTCACGCCATGCAGCGCCGTGTTTTAGGAGGGAACCTCCTGCCTCAGCAGGGAGAGATCAAAGGCAGCGACAGGCGCAGCGGGACGGCTGCCAAAGGAGCTCTCCTGAGAGGAGCCAGTCGGGCCAGGTACTACGTCCCGAGTTGCTCTGAAGAGCAACGAAGTGGCAAGATATTTCGGGTGGAGGCAGATTGCAACAGGCAACCTTACCTGCGGCACCACCGTGCGCTGCTTCCTCGCCCGTGCGGGGCGGGAACGCTCATCTCCGTCTCTGCTCAAGGTCCCCAGGCATCCCAAGCCAACCTCAGCTTTTGGAGCGGCGACATCTGGGGACCCCACCGCCTTCAAACAAAAAAAGCAAAAGAATTCAGCAGGGGCAGCAGCGCTGGAAGCAACAGAGACCATTTTCGCAGCACCATTGACAAAGCAGCTGGGAGCAGCAGGCGCGGAGGGTGGCTCCAGCAGGGAAAGAGCAATGGCAGCCCACGGAAAGGACCCCGCCTGGGGGGGTACCGCTGCCTTGTGCCTTCTGCTGCTAAAGGAGAGGCCTTTCAGACAAGTTACAGCATTTATTCTTCTGGGCTATGCTTGTTCAGGGGATTTCTCTTCCTTCTTATACCGAACACGTGCCGGCCGGTGGATCTCTCCCCCGCGACCAGCCCAAGCGGGAGGCACGGCAGGCGCCGCGCAGCACCGGGCACTGCGCCGGCGCTCTGGGCCCACATGTTTTACCAACGCACATTTGTCGAGGGTGCTGTCAGCATCTCAGCACAGCTCGTCTGCAGTCAGAGTTGTTATTAATAAATCGTATCCATCCCTGCTTGCTCTGCAGTGCCCACAGGAGTTAATGATTAAGCTCTAGTGTACTTGGAACAAGGCAGATATGTTATCACTGCGCCTAAACCCCTGTACAAGGACAATAATGACCCTTTCTATCTCCCATTGGACTCCAAAGTTAAAAGGTATTTGGAAACAAAGAGCACCTGAGATCTCTGGAAAGCAGGCGCGCACTCACACCCCTGCCATGCCAAGGGTGGTCCAGCGGCTCCCCGAGGCTGAACCAGAGGTTGCTGTGGCAGAGCCAGAGCACGGGTTTTAAGAGCGGGAATGAGGAACCTTGGATCTAGTTTGGTTTTAAGACACCAGATGAATTTGCATCACTGGTGAGTAAAGCAGAACAAACTCAAACCAGGAAAACCCTGGTCCTTTGAACACAGCAGGAGTCAGCAGTAAAAGGCTTGAACGTGTTTGGTGGAGCTGGTCTTTGCTGTCTGGCTTTTCTCTATCTGCAGGTCATTAGTTCTCCAGTGCTAAGCACTGCGCACATGGTGACAAGGTTGGGCCGCATGGCTGCCTTTTTTCTTTTAAAATTCCATTAGAAACGAAGAATGGGGGAAAAAAAGGTAATGGAGAGAAACACAGAGTATATTGTGTCAAATCCTGCACTAGGTTGTTCTGGGCACGGACAGGCCACTCCTCTCATTGATCTGAGCAGAACTTCGCTTCACCTAAGGACACCTACTGCCCAGTCACAGTTAACATGATGGGACAGCTCTGTACATCGGCTAACCCATAAGCTATTGCCCAAATCCCGCTGGGACATGGGTTAAAAACCCTCAGACGTCTGCAGTCCTCTCCCACAGAGCTGGAGCACCTCCAGCGGGACCCTGAGTCTCATAGCTCAGGTTTGATGTTCTCCAGCTGGAGATGTGTCGGGCCAACTGTAACCAACCCAACACCCCCAACCTCCTGGACACCAGCCCCAAGGGTCCCTGCTGACACCCACGCCAAAGCTGCTGCACCATGACAAAGTCTATTATTAAGACGAGCAATTTCTCCTGGAGACTGTGGCCAGGTACAGCTGATGTTCTTTGATACGGCCAGAATTTAACAAAACACTTCTCCTGAATTTGATCTTTGTAATGAAAGATATGCACAAGAATGCTTTTAATTGGGATAGTAGGTCTTGACAGGCTCATGTAGACATGGAAATGATACGTCTGAGCCAGTATGGGACTGATAGTTAAGAAGCAGGTGAATACTCCATGCAAAATGCAAAGCAGAGTGTTTTCTTTGGGTCTTTTCTAACGTCGTTGCACCGCGTAAACACAGTCTGTATAATCTGCATTAAGGCACTGAGTGTACATTTACCAACCCTCCAGGTTACTTCTGCAGTATTATGATCTCCCTTCATGGCTGTTTTTTTGGCTGGGGTCTGCTGTGGTTTTGCCTTCCAAGAAACTCATGCCCAGAATTAAGTAGTACGGAGTCTGCTTCCAGAGGTACCCAGACAAGAGCCCGGGAACTCAGCTGGAGTTTGGCTGAACCTGGAGGTAGATTTTGTTTCTGTTCTCGCTTTTCTCCCATCCATCTCCCAGGCCCCCCCAAATGCCGTTCACAGGGATTAATAGGTGGGAGCCGCCTCTCCCTTGCCTCTCTGTGAGAAGAGCAGCCATGGCTGCAGCTCCTCGCATCAGCTGTGTCAGTGCTGGTGGGCTGGAGCAGCACAGCTGAGGCAGCCGGTACCTCGCCTGGCTGCCCACCAGCTTCTCCCCTTATAAAAGAGAGGCTCAGCCCCCTGCTCAGGCTCCTGCCAGTCTCCAAACGGGCTGTTTTGGCTGCTCCTACGTCAGCTGATGGTGGGGAACCCACAGGCACTCGGCTGAGGAGCAGCTTGTTGCTGGAGACTCTGCTGACGAGAGAGGCAGGCTGGGCTGGAGTGAAGGTAAATCTTTTCCTTTGAATCGATAGATTATGGGTTAGAGCAGAGCAGCTGAGCTTTGCTCCCTGTGGTCCTCGCTGCCTGGCGCGGAGGGATTGCTCCAGCGGGCCAGGGCTGGGGAGCAATTAGCGGGGTGACTGTAAAGGCAGGGCTGCTGTGACTGGTGCTGCTCCCCGGGTTCCCCTGCGCGCACGGAGGGGGAACACCCGGGGCTGCCTGTGGGAACCGGCGGGCGTCAACCGGCCGATGTGCAGACAGGCAGCGGGAGAGGTTCCCACCCGGCGCTGCGCTCCTCAGGCTGTAGACTTTCAAGTGCAAATGATTGACTTTAAAGGCAGCGAGAGCACAGCACAAATGACAGAGGAGAGGAAGATACAAGATCAAGCTCTGAGTGAAGGGGTCAGCCCTCTGAAGCCAGCTCTTGCGTGCTTTAATGGTGCATTTTCAGCCACATGCTCCTCTCCTCTGACCGCTCCTTTTTACCCACTGCTGACGCCAGCATGCTCTGTCTTACCGCATAGCACTTGCATAATGTAGATGCATGACTACGGCAGTCTCAAAGGAATCTCGCCTTGTTTATCCAATGAGAAAGGAGGGGAGCATTAAGGTCTCTCTTAAAGCTTTTTTGGCCTGAAACAGAACCTTAACTTCTCTTAAAAACAAACTGTTTTGGGGGAGAAAAAAGGACGCTATTCCAATCCTCGCGTTTAGTCAAAACCAGGGAGAATTGCAGTGTAACCTACATGTCAAGCATGAAAGCTAAGTTTTGATTAGGCTTCCTAGCAGAAATCTCACTTCCAAAGATTGCTCATTAAGCTGTGATGGGGTGATGTTTGTTAACATGCTGTGCACATGGCCCGGTTGGTAGGAAAAGGAAACAAAAGAGACTAAATTAAACCAACAGCCACAGGAGATGAGGGTCATTCCTCTGGGAATCGACTCCAGATCTGTGCCTTTTCCACGGGGTGAAGTGCTGCTGCTGCTGGGTCCTCTGGGTTGAATCACTCACCACAGGCAAACCCCGTTCCAAAAGCAGGCGCTGCTGTTTAATCCTGCAAGCAAAAGAGGACATTTTACAGGCTGGATACACGTCTGCAGCAATTAGAAACGAAGGTGTTTATCCCCGCGGGCTGTGTGGCTCCTGGGCCGGGACCTTACGCAAGAGCAGACATGGGGCTCCGCGTGGTGCCAGCGCCAGTCGAGCCCCGCTGCTGACGGGTGGATCCCGCTCTCGCAGGGCAGCGTGGCCGCCTCACAGCTCCACAAACCTTCTTGCAGCATCTGCGAGCGGCTCCCTAAAACCGAGCTGCTCTTTCTGCCTCCGGCTTCAGCCGGGGCGGCCCCTGCCCCGGGCACAAGCAGGTGTCCGGGGAGGAGGGGGGTAGGACGGTGCGGACGGGAGCACCCAGTTTGTGAGTGTGGAGCAGCCCCCTTGCTCTTTGGCCCCCCATTAGCCCAGAGGCACCTTCCTGAGGTCACGTGGACCAGGTTGCACAGGGGGGACCTCAGCTCTGGTCCGTGTTTGTTGTCACCCACGTGTATCGGGACAGGCTCGCGCCTGCAGTGCAGGGTGTGGGGCAGTGTCGGCGCCCTGCTCAGCTCTTGGTACCAACAATCGTAATCCTGCCAAACTTCTCCCCCCCAACCCCTGAAACTGCCCCAGGCCGAGTGGCAGAGCTGCCTCCCCAGCCCTGCTGGGGTTAGAGCCATCCCCGTGCCTGGCCAAGGGGCTCTGGGCTGCAGTTATTGCCCACGGTGCCCAGCCACACAGCGGCTTGCCAGTCCTGCCTGGCCACAGCCAGCCCGGCTCCAGGCTTGAAATGAGGCGTTGGGCTCAGGCTGGGGGAGGCAATAACCTTCCAGGCTCCTTCGCCCTTTTGGAGACAATGTACAGGCAACACCGTGTTTGCTGAGGAACCTTCTGAGTTTTTGGTCAGACCTTAGCCCATAGGGTTTCTCCGAGTTTCCTCCCTGATGTACAGGTTTGCGTTACTGCTGGCCAGCCCCGAACTAATTTAGTTAATTGCTTAACTACAAACAAGCATTTCCCTGCTTTCATGAAGTGCAGCTAATCAGACATAATTTTCTCGCATTCCTTGGATTCTTTACGTGGGTCAGTGCTATTCCCTCCACTTGTGCACACCTTCACTATGTGGGGTCTGTGAAATGATGCAGCTTTTGCAGAAGGTTGTCCTTTCTTTTCCATGCAAAACCAAAGCTCCGCTGATGCTTGTTTGGAGAGGAATTAGAAGCTTGGCTGTGGGTTTTGTCAGTATAAGCCTGTTTAGATTCACAACACTGTCTTGAAAAGGGGATTGTACTGCAAGGTCAGTGATGAAAACGATTGAGTGCAACTTTACCTTAATGCTGTAAGCAGTTAATTAATGTCAGTAAATCGTTTAGTGCAATTGCCTCCACGGGTCAGCCCCTCTCTAAGGAAAGCCTACATTAGTTTTGAAATTAAATTGCCTGTTAGGAACAAAGGCACTTGGTTTATTAGCAGGGACGGTCCCTAGATGTCCAACACTGAAAGCCAGGACTGCATGGAAGAAACTTTTGGTGAAGGAAATAGTGATGCTTTCAAGCTAAGGTGTTAGAGTGGCTTTTTGACTAACACTGCTGTGGGAGATGTCCCCACAGACCCAGGAGATGGTGCGGGTTGGAAGGGATCAGCTGGAGCAGTGGCAGGTCCCATGTCACCTGTTCCCAGTCTGGCAGAGCTGTGGAAGGCTTTGCATCTGCTTATTGGGCTGGAAGCACTTACACAAAATCCCATCTCATGTGGGTCCCGGGTTGCAGGTGGTCCAAGTCTCTGGTTCAGACCTCAACATTTGCAATGTCTGGCTGCTGCCTGGGTCACACTCCTCAAGTCAAGACATACTGAAGGTTAAAACTCATTATTAGCTTTACCAGAGCTTTGACTGCAACATAAATCTGTACTACACAGTCATTTTCTGATCATATACAAGTTTATTACAGAAATAAACCACCTTTGTTGTAAAGGTGTGCAGCATAAATGTCGACAGCATCGGCTGGGCCTGAAAGATGCAAGGAGAATTTGAAAGGGAATGAAATGGTGTTGTCTCGGGCTCGCATCTCTCATATTTTGGGCAACAAACATAGAGTCTGTTGCTTCTTGACTGTCACTTCATGATGAACGTAGATGATCGTGCGTCTTCTAAGTGCTATGTCCAGGCTGTCAGGGCTGGATGTGAGAGCAGTCTAGCAGAGGAGGTGCAGCCATCCCGCCTCTCGCCTGCAGGCACTGCACAAGGAGCACTCGTGCATGGGGGAGTGCTGGTGAGCCCCCTCCAGTGCCCCTTGGTCCGACAGTTTTGTATGTGGCAATGGTGGCTTTTGGGAGGCACTTGCATGGGGCAGGTGAGTGCTCAGGCCTCAGAGGCTTTGATAAAATTAATAAAAAAAAACCCCAAACAAACTATAAAATCCTAAAGGAGCATCAGAGTCTTGCAGTTCTTCCCAAAGAGGCTTTATCCACAGGCAACCCCTTTCAAATAAGCCAAACCCCCAATTCCATGGCTTCCCTGTTTCGATGCGTTAAAGACCTTGTAGGAGAATCCGCCCCATCCACCTGCTGAGTGATGCTTTATATAAATAGCTCATGTACACTCGCTATAAACAAAATACTATGTACATGTGAGGTTATTTTATTTGGTGTGAAGCTCTGAATACCCCTTGTGGTACCCCTCTCAAGGTGCTGGGGCAGGAGATCACAGCAGAAGATGCTTATGGTTGTGCTACCCAAGGACGGGCAGTGAAGGCACCTGGATCTGGGGTGAAAAGCCCCCTTTTCAGCAGCCCCGCCACCCGCAGAGCTATTCCTTCAGCAGACCGAGCTTCTTCAGTGCCTCTCGCCGGTTCTCATCGGTCGCGCCCTTGGGGGAAATCTTCACGCTGACGCAGGAGCGGGGCGGCCTGGGGAAGCTCTGCAGCGGGTGGGATCGCCGCTTGCTGCTCTTCTCCTGCTCCACCTGCCCAGGCTCCTTCAGACCAGCAAAGTCCTTCCCCGCCCCAAGGGACGCCGGCCGTGGGCGGCTGCTCCTGAGGAAGCTGGGGGCAAGCCGCTCGATGAAGGACATCTTGCCCAAGGAGCTGCTGGTCTTGACGCTCTGCTCCTTGGCGCTGGCCATGTAGCTGCTTAGCCCCACGCCGGAGCGCTCCAGGGTGTTGGATTTGAAGGTCATCTGCCGGATACCCGGCACCGACCTCTCCACTGCCCCACAGTGTGCCTCGGGCTCCCCAGGGACGGGGAATGGCATCTCCCTTGGTTGGGGATGCAGGTGAGCGCTGGGCTCCCTCTTGTCCTGTGACAGTCCAAGCTTCTCCAATGCCTCCCGCCGGGCTTTCTCCCTCTCCTTGGGGTCAAGGTGCCCTGGATTTGCCTTTTCAGCAGCGGTGTCGCTGGCAGAGCTGGGGTGAGAGCCGGCCGAGGATGGAGGCAGTGCTTTTACCTTCTGGCTGGGCTCTGTGGCAAGGGGCACTGGGCTGGTTTTGCTGGTTTTCAGGATAATATTTGGTGGCAGTTTTCTTGGCTTGGGTGCAGTTGGAGGCCCACGCTTGGCATCTGGGTCCTGAGGGGCCTCTTCCAATATGGATTTCTCTGGCTGGCCCCCTGAAGTCCAAGTCTTAGTCTCCTTGGCTGTTTTACTCTTGGCATCTGAGCGATTGCTACGTAACCACTCGTGGCTCACCAGGTCATCCTGGAAGGGATCTGGAGGCTGGATAATCAAAGATCCCAGGGACTTCATCTGGCTTCTCATGTTGGCTTGGTCAAGCCTGTGCTCCTTGGTCATCTCCTGCAAAGATTTAGCTATTGGGTCCTCCACCGTGCGGACAGTCGCTTTGCTGTTGGAAGCTCCGTTTGCTACAGTGATGTTCCTTGGAAGACTGCAATAGCCTGGGCTTGGGACTGCCGCTGGAGCCGAGCTTGAGAAGGCAGAGATGCTCTTACCGCTCTTCTGTTCAGCTGCACGCTGCTGGCCTACACTTGGAGGGGGAGCCCCGTTTTCCAAATCTAGGCAAAGAGAGAGATGAAGTCACGCACCGTTCCGCCGACGGACACAGGACACCGTCCTGTTTGCAGAACACGCTCCTTCGCGCCTGCGAAGCCAGGGCAGCCACGGCAGAGCACTTGCGCCCAGAGAGTTTACCCTGACTTCAGCTAATGTGCCAGAAAGTCACTGACTCCAGTCACTGCTAAGGAAGTCAGATACTTTGGATTTGGCAAAGCACGTGGTGGATGAGGAGCCTTGTTGATCTGTGTAGGCCTGTTGGGAGCGTGAGCAAAGATGCTCTGCCCTGCAGTTCTGCTGACCTTGCTCGACAGCTGCCTGCAGCTCCTGGACGAGAGAACTGGGAAGATGCAGTTGGTGCCCTGCCTATCTCGCTGCCTACAGCCACCACTCACCGTGGAGGGACGAAAACAAGCTGGCTTTAGCTCACCACACTCATAAAACTGGGGCAATGCCCCTTCCCTGCCTGCCCAGGGAAGGCACCCCAGCGAGAAGGTCCCTTTGCAGCCAAGGGCTGGAGCAGGGATTTCCAGCTTACCCTGGGGAAGGGCGTCTCTCTTCAGCCACGTCCCAGGCACCTTGGAGGGCTCCACATAGTCAGTCTCATCAGTAGAGACCCCGCTGTCTGCTTCTGCATCCAGTGAGCCAATAGTTTCTTCTAAGAACATCAAACACTCTTTCTCTTCCACAGATAAGTAGTCATAACTGTTATCACTCTGAAAAAAGAGAAAAAGCAGTGCAGGCAGGAGACAAAGGTGTATTAAGGCAGTTAAGAGGAGACCTGTCACAGCTCCTGGCCAGGAGACTTGGCCAGTAGCTGTTCAAAACTTAGTACTCACAGCTACAGAAAACTAGACAACTTCTAGAAAAAATAATGTGTGTACCTATACTTAAGGCTATTTTTGTATGACCTCACTATGAGCATCAGAAGATGGGTTATTCTTAACTTGGAAACTTGGCTTCTGCCTTTTAGTTCTTTAGTTGACTTTGAAATATGAGCAGATGGGTAACATGGGTGGTCTATAGGTGCAGACACCTGCACTGATCAGCACTGTTGAATCTTAGAAGCTTGCCTAAACATCATAAATACTGAAGGCTTATCTGTGGGGGGTGGTCTCTCTTCTTGTTCGCTCATTCATACCCTGGCACAATCCTGTTTTAATTGTTGTATTTCAAGTATCATGGGATACGATTGCTGTGGAACTGCTGAGTTACAAGGTGGTATATTATGAAATACATATGCAATATACTATGAAAAAACTGAAGTGCAGGAAAGGATGGAGTGTGCATCAGGTCAACAAGCATGGAGGAGAAACTGTCCCAGGTGGAGTTGTTTTGCAGGGAGACACCTAACCAAATCTTTTATCATGCAATATTGCAACCAGTTCTTCCATCCCTAATAAATTTCAGAGGGTTTGGTTCTGGTTTGCAATACATCAAATGGAAAACCTGTTCAGGACTGAGCACTGCACTTACACATATCAATTATGCTCCAAGTCAGACAGGATGTAATTAGTCCATCAATCTTGGAATCGGTGTTTGGAGACAAACAAGCTTTAATGGACAGATAGTGAAAAATTACACATCTACACCCATGGTCCAAACTCACCTCTGCCTTAACTAGGAAATTAATCTCTTGTCAGCCGGGAGGAGCACAGCTTGCTGTCTTTTCCAGGTGAAGTCACCCTCGTTGGAGCCAGTCTGACCCAGTTATCCAACTGGTCTAATCCCTCACTGGGGAGCTCGCCAGGCTCCTCCTGCCCAGTGCCTGCACTAGCTGCCTCTGCATCTTCAGGCAATGCAGGAGCCGCTGGGCTTTCTGTATCGTTTCCCAGAGGAGACCTTGCAGGAGCAAAGGCTCCTGATTGCTGCCACACACATGGCAGGTCTGGAAGTCTGGGAGTGCATTGGGGCAGGAATTAATTTGGTCCTTGTGCTGGGCTGAGCACGGTGCTGTCTCAGGGCCTCCGGGTGCTTCCAAAGCACCAATGGAGAGCGGTTTTGAGCAGAGATCTGACCAAAATTCTTCCTCAGATGCTGAGAGGAGCGAGTTGAGCCCCTGCCGTGCCCGGGCTGGGCGCAACAGGGTTACTTACCCGTTGTGAGTGGTTGGAGGCCGTGCTGACCATGCTGTCACAGCTGCCAGAGTTGCAACCAGCCATCCCCAGCTCCTTCCTAGGCATATCACAGGCTGCCGCAGCGTCCGGCACGGGGGACAACGTCCTGGCTGAAGCAGAAGAAAGGAGAGGCATTAAGCTGCAAGACCAGCCCCGTGGGGGCAGTGAAGCACGTTGGCTCAGCTGGAGGGAGGGCAGGTGGGCTGTGAAGCTGCTGGGTGGATGCTCTCCAGGAGAAGCGGCAGCTGGCCTTTCTTAAAGCATCCTTGGAACTGAAGTTTTCCCCATGAGAATTGGAAACAGGGTAAGCTCTGGACCGCCCATCCACAGCCGTCTCCTGTTGGTGGCTATCTAATCATCTCGGAGGTGTGGGTAAGGTGGTAAGGAAGAATCTGGGAGCCCAGCTCAGCCTCGGAGCTCGGCAGCAGCGACGCCCTCCCAATGCAAGCCCCAGCCCAGCTCTCCCTCGTCGGAGCTCTTCCCTCCGTCGCACCCCGCAGCTGAAGTGCTCTCCGATTTCCGAACACGCTGACCTGAAATGCTGCCGTTTAGTCACAGCGTTGCTCTGCTGGGAGCTTGCTCCTGGCAAAGAGCTTCCTCTGCCACCCTTCCTCGGGGGCCACGGAGGTGTCGTGACTGCGGGGAGGTGTCCCTGTACCTTTGGGGCACACCTGGGTGTGTTTGGGCACATGCCTGGCATAGTTTGCGCAGAGCAGGGCAGTGCTGGGGGCTGTGCCCAGGCTGCACCGATGTGCCATGGCTCCAGCCGCCCCAGGGGTGTTGCAAGCAGCACCCCGACATCCCCCTCTGCTCGTGGCAGTGCACCCCTGCTGCTCTTCTGGATGCAGCCCCTACCACCGACACTGATGGGACCTGAAGGTGGTGGTGGCTGCCTGACAAACAACCTGCTGTCGGGGTTCCCAACAGCGAGACCTTCCCAGAGCAGGGTCCTGGGTGGCGGAGGGGCCAGTTATGCTCATGGGGTGAAGGACAGCTCTGCTGCCTGCGGGGAGAGGCTGAGCAGCCTGTAAAAGGCATAATTACTTATGGATGTAAAGCGTTAACCTTCCCAAATTTACTGACACCGCCAATTACGGGCTTTCTTTGCGTGCACTGCCCGTTCTTTGGGAGAACTGGGCTGCAGAGGCTAATGAGAGCGGCAAAACAAACGCCTCGTCCAACGCAAACGGACCCACGCAAGAGGATTTGCTCGTCAGGAGACAGAGGAGCTCTTTGTGCTGTAACCTGGCCGCGACACGCAAGAACACACTGCTGCTTTTTTTTTTTTCTTGTAGCAGGATCAGGGAATTAGATCAAGCGATAAGTGAGCAGAACTGGCTGCTTGTTCAGAGTGTTAGACCCTGAAAGAATGCCTTTGTAATTGAAATATGCCGCAAAAATCAGATTTCAACACCCACGCCCTGACAGATCCAATCCTTCCATGCAGGAGGAGTTTAATGTTTCAGTCTCAGCTTTGCATTATTTACCGCTTAAATTACATTTGAGTAAGAGGTGGGTTTGGAGCAGCAATATCCTCGATTCTTTGAATTTGGACATCTTTATAGCCAGAGCTTTTAGCTGTTGGGAAGCAGAGACACTGTCTGAGTTTGGGGGGGTTTTAGGCTTCTGCAAGCCACACAGTCTTACTGTGCACCCAAATCTTTGCAACGTGAAATATCAATCTACTTCCAAGCAGCAAGAGACTGCCGCCTGCTCGGTCAGGATTGCTGCAATGCTCCTCGCTGCCTCCCGCCCTGCCGCACGAAGTCGAGAGAACAAAACCCTCCTGGGGAAATGAAAGTCTTGCTCCAACTTGACGCCTGCAGCTGGAGCAGCCGGTCGGAGCCAGCGTCTGCTGTGCAAGGCAGCCCCCCCGGGCAGGAGAGCAACAGCGTGGCCCAGCTCTAATTAGGGGTCTTGACAGAGCTAATTTCTCCACGAGGATGCCCACCGTCACCCGCCCATTGGAAGAAATCATTTGCTCTCGTTCAAAGAGCCTTTGCAGAAACATGAAGCAGCTGCCAAGGCTTTGGCACCCGCTGAGCCCCGGCTTGTGGGGAGGCAAAGTTCAGCCCGGACGCTGGAGAGGATCTACGCAGAAACAAGACGTTCATTTTCCTGCCCAGTAGTTCTCTGATGCGATTATGGCTCTAAAGCATTCATCCAGCTCGGGAAAGGGGTAAAAATCAGTGTGGTAAAATCCCAGGTTTTATGATTCAGAAGGATTTTACAGTTCTTTCCTTTTGCTGACTAAGATGGCAGTTCGGCCATGAACTAAAAATATGCCTGAGCATTTAATTAAAAGACATGGTACTTGAAAAGCTGTTTTTCAATGCTGTGTATCTTCTGCCACTAAAAGTGCTTTTAGAACCTGGTTTTTACCTAAAAGACAAGGCCAGTTCGGGCAGCTTTTGTGACAGCTGCCATAACTGTCCTTTACCAAGCTGGCTGAGCCCTCAAACATCAATGAGGTGCTGGGTAGCAATTAATGCTAATTGCTTTGTATGAAGGCTACTTTCTTTTAAGCCCAGTAGTACTACAAGCGCTCTATCACGGCTCTCCAGCAGTCTCAAAGAACTTCAGAAAGTTTTGCTGTCTAAGGCAGAGCAGCCCTACCCCTCTGCCTTACAGCTGCCGGCAAAGGGCTTCATCCTGGCCAGCCCGAAACACAAACCAAAGCAAAACACCGTTTGCAGGTACCGACCCAGCTGCTCCTGCTCTGCAGCGGCACGGATCCTACCTCAGGGTGAAAGCAGACGATGGCGGCAGATCTAGGGTTCCTTCTGGTTAAACAAGTAAATCCAGTGCACGTAGCAGCCGCCCGAGCTGTTTGCTGTCCTGTGCACAAGTTTTCCCAGCCTCTCTGCCGGCAGCTGCGGGTCTCCCCAGCTTTCCTCCCGCCACCGCCTTCAAACCATCTCGTCCATCTTCACTGGTGCCACCTCCCGTGACAGCTCCACTGCACTTTACTCTTCCAAAGCAAAGCAGGTCCGTAACCCCACGGGTACCCGCAGCCCCACGCCCCACCCGGGCAGAGGCACTCGTCCCTCACCCGCAGCCCATTCAGAAGGAAAAGGACAGAAAGCGAAGGATGAGAAAGGATAGAGATTATTAAATTATTATTTTCTTTTTTTTTACCAGGACGTCCGCTGTTCCACGCTGCCCAAATCCTTGTCCCGGCCGTGCCTATCCCAGGACTTCTTTGCTTTTCTGGGCTAACCAAACAGAGCTGCGTTACACATTAACTCGCCTCCCCAGCGGAGATAAGGCTGCGCGGGTGCTCGGCAGGTACATGCTGTCAGGAGACCCCCCCAGCCCCTCACCTGCAGCCCGCTGCACTGGGGCGAGAGAAATTCATCTTGCACCCATGCAAGGCAGCTTTCCTACCGCTCCGGGCTGGGGCCACAGCACGGCCAAGCGCCTAAAACACCTTCATGTTCGGACCCAAAGCGGCCGGGTCCCCGTGTGCAGCTTTGCTCTGAGCCAGCGCGGCGCAGGCAGAGGCGGGCGGCAGCACCGGCACCCCGTGCCCGGGAGGCTGCGGGCAGCTCTGCTCGGTACCACCCAGCTCACTCACTTCCCGGCTTGGCTGGCGTCCTCTGATGTCCTCAGCACGGGGTTTCGCCGGAGACTCCTTAATCCGACATCCTGTTCTGCCGCATTGCTGCCCGCTGACATTCGGAGGAGCCGAGCGGAGCGCGCAGCCCTGACCCAAGCGCCTTTGTACACAGTAATTAAACCCTTCGCTGGGCGTTTGCGCCGTGTGCCGCTGAGCGCGTTACCCAACAACAGGTTTATTCTCTCGGGTGGTTTTGTGCACGAGGTGCCTCCGCTCAGGGTAGGACCCGGTTCCTTCTCGGTCTAAAAACACAGATTATTGCTGGGGCAGGTATGTACTTGCATATCACCAAAGTTTTCCCGGAGACCAGAAGTTTACCGCCTGCTGCTGCACGCTGCGAGGAGACTCTTGTAAAGACGGGTGAAAAGCCGTTTTGGAAGGGAAGCGTCACCCCTAAGCTTTACTGACGTGCTAGAGAGGGGGGTGCCCAGGTCGTGCGCAGCTCTGGGGCTCATTCTGCACGTCCTGCCCAGCTGCAGCTCCCCCCTCCTGGCATCGTTCCCTGCAGGCATTGAGCCCCTCCGCAGGTTCACTCCCCGTCTCTCTAATGCTGGAAATTCTTTCGTCCTTGCTGGGCAGCTTGAGGTCAAGTCCTAGAGCTTGGGTGAGGCTAAAGCCCCCGGGACACCCATCGCACTCCTCTTCACCTCAGCTGCCTCCCTCGCTCACACTGACACCTCCTCAGAAACTGCTGCCGGGGCACTCTCCTCCGTGGACGAGGGTACCTCTGCTGCCTCTCTCTGGGGAGAAGGTAAAGAAGAGCCCGGTTATCCCATCTGCAGCGCCCTGTGCTGTACGGGGTGACGCTGACCCCCAGCACCCGATCTGCCCAGGTGGTGCTGCAGGAGCAGCTGAAAGAACTGCAGTGACTCGTTATTACCCCGACTTTGGGCTTTCCTGTTAAAACTGCAGCTCTTCTCTCTGATAAACAATGCTTAGGCCACTGTTCCCACACACACCCCCTCAGCATAGACTTGTATCTGCTCTGCAAGGGGCTCCTCACTGATTAGCTATAAACACCCAAGCAGCAACCCTGCAGCAAACTTCTAGAAGTGACACAGCCACCAGATTTATTCAAGTTTTTATGCTTCAACATTTTATTTTATTATTTTTTTTTTTTTAGAAAAAGGTTGTGTTGCAATGTGTGTTCCCTGCTACACAGAACAGGGAAGTTGAAACACGAGCTATTTAAAGCCACGAAGAGAAAGCAGATGAGCCAGGAAGCACAGAGGTTCCCCCCAGCGTTGCTGAGCCCCAGCTGTGCAGCGTTGCGAAAGGGAGACGGGTGCTGAAGAGCAAATGGACCCGCCAGAGGCTTCTGGGAGCCCCAGCCAGCCCCGCTCTCCCACGCCGGCCCGCAGCAGAGGTAAGAGATGCAAACGTGGCACATTCGGAGCGGCAGCACGAGCCTCAGCCGCTGCCCGAGCGTTGCAACAGAGCCGAGCGCGGGACTCGGGGCAAGCGCTTCTGGAAGCGTGATCCGGTGTCGTGCTGGAGGGTGCAGCAACGTAAGCAGAGTCAGATTCACGCTGGGTTTAGTCAAGTTGCGCTTAGTTCTGAGCCTGCTTTAAGAGAGGGAGCACATCAAACCCAGAGCTATTTTCTTAGTGTACAAGCAGCCATTCCAGCACAGGGCAAGCGGGTCCCGAGAGCACCGTGCCGGCAGCGCAAGGCCTTAAATCTGCAAGAACCCAGGTGGAGCTGCCTGCCCGCAGCGCTCTGTGCAGCTCGGGAAGATGTCACGGCCCATTAAGAGAAGTCTTGAGCTTCTCTGAATCAGACGCCTGGAAAGAACCTGCTCTTTTTCCACACTCCTCTTCCCCCAACGAATATAAATAGCTACAACCCAAAACAAAGCGTGGTTTCACGTAGATGGCATGAAGCATATGCCAGTAGTCAAATGATGCAGAGAGAACTATACAAAGCTGTGAAAGGACTTTGGCATGTTAACAGACCCGTTGTGCCTCACCCTGTTCATAAACAGAAGAACACAAATGATTCAGCCCTGGCCCTGAAGGAAACGCATCCATACGGCATCACCGATAAGACACCTGTCAACGTAACCATGTTTATTTGTCTCTGTAGGACTGCTGGATGCTTTTCTTAGACCAAATTGTATGGGCAGTGTGTATGCTGACAAATCACTTATGGGAAGTACTAGGTAGTTAATACCTGGTATTACACAGCAGTTTAGAGAAATAACTAAATCTTAATATGGCTGTGAACTGAGCAAGGAACCCTATTTATTATCATCCCCATCTCACAGAAAAGAGGTAGAGATGGAGGTGCTTGGTTAGCATTAACTCTACCTCAGAATTAAGGAGTCAGCTCTCAAGGTATAATACAGTTCCCAACATTTTCCCCAAGGTTTTAATTAAAAATAATAGGCACTGCGCTCTTGGACAGCCTGGTTTTGCTACCCTCCCCCCTATTGCATTCTTTCGTTAAAGCATTCTGGTGCTCAGACTCAGAGTGAAAAAAACAATTATTGATTTCAGCCAATTTGAAGTCACGTGGTTCTGCCCAGTCCCGAGCAGAGCAAAACCTGATGGCAGTTTTACAACTGGGCGGGTAGTTTGATTTAAAATGCAGGCAGACGTTTAATTTGTACGACAAGGAGCTGTGATTTTTCAAACAACAAGCTGAAAATTCTTTGCTCCTCTTATTAAAGAGTTTCCCTGCGAGGGAGAGGTTTGCAGGGCTTGCCCACGGGTGGTTCGCGCGGGGCAGGAGCCAGAGCCGCTCTCCGGTGCTGCCCGGGCTGTGGGCAGCGAAATCTGCCGAACGCGGGCGCTTCAGCAGTTGTGGGTCGGTCTGATTTCTCAGAAACTCCATCGATAGGAGGATTTCTGTGTTTAAGGCAGTCAGCAGAGAAATTCCGCATTTTCTCATTCGTGCCCAACCCCTCCTCCCTCTTTCTCAAAAGAGAGGCAAACCGATAACGCTGCTTAGGTCAAAAATGTTGATGAAAATGAACTCTGTGTTCCTGTGCGGGGCTGTGCTGCCCCAGGGCAGATCCCAGTCATAGCACTGTTATATTCTGGTACAAGGCTCTAGAAAAAGCAGGATGGGTGCAGGAGACGCTGTTCCCAAACTGTCACAACGGCCTCCGCTGTGACCGTGCGCGTGAAAAGGTGCAGATTTAAGATACTGATTCTGTAGCATCTGTGTTACAAGATGTTCCTTTTCTCAGTCCTCTCCCCAGCAACTGCTCTTTTTATCTAAGTTTATCCAGAACTAAGGAATTAAGTTCATCCTTCAGAAATGTCTGAATGTCGCTGCTTTACTCCCGAGACCGGTCTTTCAGGCAATTGCATCCACAACGTAGACACATGTGCTATTGAGCCTGAGTCTTCCTGAAGTCTGTCTGACAATGATCTACATATTTAAGTGCATCAAAGATTCTGGAGGTACGTAAAACGCTCATGACAGTTGTTCCTCTTGGTACCTGACACTAATTACACAGGGGAAATATTTCACTATTAAAAAAAGTTATTGTTGGACAAGTTGCAAGTGAAGAAGCTTCACCCTGACCAGGCTGCACGTCCACGACCCTCTCGCCGTGACTGACTCAGGAGTCAAGGAAAAAAGGGAGCGAGACGGAGGGAAAGCAGACGCCAACTGCTCAAAGGCCGCGTGAAGAGCGAGGAAATGCACCGGGGAGCAAGAGCGAACAGAGCACGCACCTGAAATTCAAGCACTGAGGCACAGACGACGCTGCACGAGTGCACACGCATTGCTCACGTTTATTGGGGCACCAACCATTTTGGCAATTCATGTGCTTAAGGACAAACGTTACAGCCGCTGCGCTGCACGGATGACGCGCGCACCGGGACGCCGTCCCGCCGCGTGACGCCGCTGCCGAGACTCGGTGTCGCTGCGATGGGAACACGCGCTGCTGCGCCGGTCAAAGCCCTTGCTCAGCACCTTAAACTGGGACGAGCTTTTAAAGCGTGGTTACAACCAGGAGCTAAGGTGTTCCCTTCCTGCACCACGTTTGTGAAAGGCCACACGATTACAGCGCATCAGGCTCTTCTTCGGTTAAAGGCGGCGTTTAGTGCCGGTGAAACGGCCAGACGGGCACCAGGGATGCAAATTCTTTCTGTAACTGAAGCTCCAGAAGCACAGAGATGGGTAAAACGATAGCGATCACCCGGCCTTCAGCGAGCAAACCTCCGAGGCAGCCATGTCTCTGTGTCCAGGGCCCATTTAGGGCCTGACCTCTGCGCTGAAGCTTTCAGCAAGGAATTTAATGCTTATTTTAAACGTGTACGGGAGTAGGAGCGAGGGTAAGGAGACAAGCCCATATCCAAGAGGCTTTCTGCACTGGTCTGGGCGGTGACACGTCCCCGGCAGTGCCGCAGCCCACGTCCCACACCTCTATTCTAAAATACCTGTAATTAACACCTCGGTGTACAATTAATAACAGTTCAGTGCAAATGTACTAGTGATGTTCGCAAGTTCATCCCACTAGTACCATTTTCGTAGTAACTCCTTAACTGTATCTTTAGGGGCAGGGAAACACTGATAAAAAGGTACTAAAACCCAAACCCTAACATTTACAACACTTCAGAACGGGAGTTGCACTTTAAATTATCCCCGTCTTACATTTTAAATCCCGCAGATACCTTCTGTTCAGGAGAGTTTAGGAGAAGCACATCCTTTTCCGACTCGGGGTCAGTACCACAGGTTACTTGTTCTTTGAAAGTCTGCCAGCGTGTTAACAGCATCAGCTCTTACAAAGATGAATTGCAGCAGTTCAGTTGACATTTTTTAACCAAAGAGATTTTATTTTCTAGGCAACGAAAGCAAACAGCCAAGCAGTGATACTGACACATCTCCCTCAAATGGAACCAATTCTCCAATGGCAGATTTCCAATGCAAACGTGATACAGCAAAGCTAAACACTCTGGATTAAATAAAGCGAATTTTAAAAATACTGCAACTGAGAAATGCCAAAAAAATATTATTTGGTTTTTTTTTTTTTTTACACACTTTCAGAAATCCATCCAGGATACAAAGCTAAAATCTAAGTGTTGCTCCCCAAAGTCAATGCGTTCGCAAACATGGCATACAATAAATATCTACCTTCCACTTCTGTTTCAAAGCCACCCGGCGCCAGTCCCCTCGTGCACCTCTCTGAGGTAGGGATTACGTCCGTTTCACAGATGGCACATGGTGAGGACCCGCTCCTTGTCCAAGGCGTCTCACCGCTGCAGTGTGAAAGCTGAGAACACAACTTAGGATCGACAGTCTCTTGGTCTCGTTCCTAGACAGTATTTCATCTCAAGTAGTTATAACACAGTGTAATCTTCAAGTTCCTTTCCACTGTCAGGTATTTCTGTAGGTTTATAAGCATCAGCTTCTAGAGGGCTGGTGGTAATGTTGTGGGGTTTGGGTTTTTATTTTTTTTTTCCTATTGACAGGCTAAAAGCAAAGTGGGGTTTAACGCTGGGAGCTGAGTGGCTTTCTGTAGGAAACTCCCAACAGTGCTAATGTGTATTTTAATACTGAATTAAGAAGAAACCTGGTCCATCGTGCTCTTGGTGACTCTATTCTTTATACTTAATTAGTCACACCTCGGTTCAGCAAAGCACTTATGTAATTATGTTCCTTCCCCAGCAAGACCCTCCCGTATTTCCAGGTCCAGCCGGGAGCCTCTGCTGAGAGCTTCAGCAAAACGTGCTTTTTATAGAAAAGAAGCTTTTGCTGCACCAGCAGTTTAGCCCGATGCCTTCACGACTGGAGGCCTTTAAAACTAGATCTTAGGTTCCACTTGGAAAGCGGTTTTATTTCTGCCTCAGTCCGAAGACGCACGTTCTTGCTCCCCATTTGTGATAGTGCAAGGCGGGTAACTCAAAGCAGAGTAACAGAAGAAGAGCAGGCTAAGAATATTTCAGAATTCAATAAAACAAGTACGTGTTGCAGGCATTTCAAAAGAAAATAAAAATCCCTTTCAGTAATATGCACCTTTACAGCACCTTTTTAAAAGACCTCAAAAGCACTTCCCCGCTGCGAGGTAAGGTATATTAAACCAATTTCAACTTCCCTGATTCCAAACAGTACGAGAAGTGGGGCAGTTTACGCAGCTTATTTTGTTCTGACAATGGAACTGCACCCTTCATTATCAGAATTAGAGTCTTGCTACTGAACAGTCATCGGTGACAAATCAAACACGTTAAGGCAGAATGCAGATGAAGAAACTTCAAGCCTCCCTTCTGGCTTTGCACTCCTGTCCTTCTAAAAAGGGCAAAACCTTTTACTGGCAAAGAGTGAGAACTAGACCTTAAAGTGCTCATTTACAGTATTTGGAATCTGGTACGGCTTAGTAACACTGTGGCCTTGAGGTGGGCTATACCCAAGTAAAGATTGCTTAAACGTATTTACCAGATGCAAACTAAGTCACTTCCCTAACTACAGTATTTCCCTCTTGCCAGAATTTCAGATACTATTATGAAGAAGAATCCAAAGTACTCAAGAAACACGCCTATGTCCTGATGCAGTGTAAACACTGGGGGGGGGGGGTTGATAGTTATTTTTCAAGCAACTAAAAACTACCTACAGAGGATTAATAAGTTTATTCAACACTTAACCACCTACTCGTTAATTTAAAGAAGGCTATCTTAAAGCTTAGAGGCCATTTCTTTCTCTAAAGCCATGACTTCACACAAACAATACAGTCTACTTCCGATGGTATCATGGTATAGGGCAGCTCTGGAAATACTTTTCCCATTAAACATCCTGCACCAAACGAGCAGTTTTTCCTGCAAGAACTGCTTGTACGGGCAGATTCTAATTAAGCCCAGTACAAGTAATGCTGATACGTTGTGTTTCCCCAATGCTGAGGTTAATTTAATTACTCTGAAAACACAACACAGAGAGATTAATTCAGCAATTTAGAGGCTGGGTTTTACGCTAGAGTTGAACAGGCCTGATTTTGTGTGTCCGCTCACACCACGCACACAAAGGTACGTGACTATTTCAGATTATTCCAGAAATCACCTTGTAGCTGCCGGTGTATACCACCTGCCGGAGTACTATAAATTAGCATGCGAGAAGATATACCTATTTCAAATCCGCTGGAAAAGTCCCTACGCGTAACAAACCTGTGCGTCTTGGCCACCATGAAGTTAATATGCTCTTCAAGCTTCGTGAACGGAATTTTATGATTACATACAGCTTATCTGGAAACCCAGAATCTTATTCTGGATCGGTGAGGTAGTCGATGTAACCATCCTCATGCAGACGTCACACTTCTCCGAAGTTGGTGTGTCCAGTCTCCTTGGCATGCTCTCTGGCTTCCACTTGTCCCGTCAGTCCCTTCTGGCACACCATGCACCTCAGCGTAAAGTGATTCACGTCGGTAAACTGCCTCTTCCGCCTGGCTTCATCCGCCAACTCCAACGCTTGTGCAAGAACAACATCATCAGTCGTGGAGAAAATGGTCTGGGGAGGAACGTCCGAGTCGGGGATTTTACGCTCGAGTGGATCGTAATGAATCCCATCGTAAATCAAAAGGACCCGCTTCGTGTAACCGGCATCTTCCCCAAAACGGTCGATCCTGACTGTCTGTGTGTCCACCACACAGATTTCGCACTGGTAAAATTTGGATAAAATGGACACTTCGATGGCTCCTCCCCAGGTCTCTTCCCTTCTGATCCAGTCACAATACTCCCTGTTCGTTTTCCCTAGAACTGCCTCACAGTAAGACTCGGGATCGCTTGCTACTATCTGGGCTATAAGGCTGCGCATCTCAGGAGCGCAACCCGGGTCGTAAACGCCTCCCTCCACCACGTAGTAGACGCTGGTGAAGAGACAGGAGTTATCTGCCGGGACCACCCTCCTGGCAAGCACAGGCACCGTTTCCCTCACCGAGTTGGGCATCGTTCTTTTTGCAACTACGGGCGAGTCAGCCTTGGGGTGGGTCGTATCCTCTTCAACGATGAGAGTGTCGCCTGTCAGACACAGAAGGAGGAAGAATTGAGAGAAACACGCGGACGGGAGTTAAAGATGCCCCTAAACCAGAAGATCGCGGTCGCGTTGTTGTTGTTGTCATTAAGGATCGCGCTGGCTGTCCCCGGTAGCCCGGTACCTGCCAGCAAACAGCCTCAGCCGAAGCAGCCGGCAGCACCGCAGCTCCCCGTACTCACCTGCCGTGTCCCGGGTCCCCGTCCCCTGCCAGCCCCGCGGGACCCCCACGCTTTTATCTCCGGACCCCTCGGGACGCGGGCAAAACCACCACCGGCCTCACCGGCCAGCAGGAAGCACTCCCGAGCCGGGTGTTGACAGCCACCCCCGGGAGGAGGAACCGGCCCGACAGCCGGCTGAGGAGGGGCGTGCTGGGCCGCAGCCTCTGCTAATTAAGGTAATTGCAGCCGGCGGGGCAGCAGAGGCCATAAAGCGCCGGCGCCGGTACCCGCCCCTCACCGCGCAGGCCTAGGGCGCCGGCCCGGCCCTCACCCGAGTGGATGCCGAGGTCGCCGAGCCGCCGCTCGCCATCGCTGAGGTCCAGGCTCCGCGGCGGGAATCCGAGAAGGAGGCGCTGGGCCGAGGCGGGGACGCCGGTGAGGGCGGCCAGAGCGGCCTGCATGTCGCGGAGGCGGGAGTGGGCCGTGAGGCCGGGCAGCGGGTGGGTGCCGCTCCGGGCCTTGCAGCGCAGCCGCAGCATCCTCGGCGGGGCCGCCCCGCGCCGCCGCCGCCGCCGCCGCCCCACCACCGACTGTCCGCCGCTTCCGCTTCCGCCCCGCCTACTCTCGCGAGACCTCCCGCCACGCCCCCCCCTCATTGGCCGGCGAGAAGCCAATCGGAGCGCCGCCGGCCCGCGGCGGTGAGGGCGGGGCGATGGGGCGCCGATTTCGTTTGCAGAGCGGCGCGCCCGCAGCCGTGACGTCGCGCCGTGGCATTTGCATGCGATTTGCATGTGGCGCGGCGGCGGCGGCGGCGGCGGCGCGGAGCCATGTCGGCGGCGCCCCGGCACGGCGGCGCCCCGCGGGGAAGGGCCGGGGCCCTGCGCGGCGGCGAGAAGAAGTGCTGTGAGTAACCGGCACCGGGGGGGAAGGGGCGGGAAAAACCCGCGTTTCATGTATTTAAGAGAAAAAACGGGGGGGGGGGGGAAATTAGGGAGATAACGCGGCTCGTGCCGCTTGAAAAAGCGCGCGTCTTCCCTAAAACACGTTGCCGTCCCGGTTCGCTGGCCGTGCCGGTGCCGGCCGTGCCCTTCCCTCACCGCCGCCTCTCGGTCGTGCGGCCCCTGGCTGCTGCCCCCAGGCCCGCCTCGGCCCGGGGCGGCCTGGCCTGGCGGCGGCGGTTGGCGGCGGGAACGTGAGCGTTTTGTTAAAAGCACCTTTCTTGTGTCCTTGGCAGCTCCTGCCCCGTGGGCCAATATTTTTCACGCGAAAACGCGTGTCTGAGTCTCCTTCGGCACAGCGGACGCGCCGTTGCTAATCCGCCTCGTTAGCCGGCACCCGGGAGACCGCAGACCCTTCGCTGCTCCCAGCAGTTAATGAGCTGCGCGGTTAATTAGCCACGAGCCAGCCCGTTAGGAGATGCACGGCAGCGATCAGCCCTGCGTGAGGGATGGCTTTGGGTTGGGGTTTGCTTTTTGCTCCCGCCCAGCTGCTCGGCGGTGCTGCTGATGCTCCTGGGGTTTTGGGGGTGGTTTTTTGGGGATTTTTTTTTTAGCATGGGCTTCCTACATGACCAACTCCCCGACGCTGATCGTGATGATCGGTCTCCCCGCCCGCGGCAAGACCTACGTGTCCAAGAAGCTCACCCGCTACCTCAATTGGATCGGGGTGCCCACCAAAGGTGCGTGCGGGGGCCGCCGGCTCGCCCCGGTGCGGGGAGGGCTCTGCCCTTTGCCGAAAGCGCGGCGAGATCTGTCCGCGGGATGCCGTCAGTCTCACGCGCTCGCCTTTCCTGTGTGAAGTGTTTAATTTAGGAGTGTATCGCCGGGAAGCGGTGAAGTCCTACAAGTCCTATGACTTCTTCAGGCATGATAACAAAGAAGCCATGGAAATCCGCAAGTGAGTCAGGGTCAGGGGGCTGGACCCATCCGTGGTGGGCTGGTTAGTCTCAGGTCTTGGCAGGCTCTGTGTTTGAGGAGCACAAAATAATACTTTATGCCTGGGAAACCAGGGGAGGAGGTAGCGCAGCCCTGGGCTGGGATCCGGCCAGAGGGGCCGTGTGTGGGAGCTTTGTTGTTGAGTTCACACCGGCGGGGAGAGCAGGGGCTGCAAACGCCCGGCGATGAAGCGGGGTGCAGGCAGATGCTTTATGATCCCTGCAGAGCCTATGGGGCCCTTGAAAGATGCAGGGGTGGGTGCGCCAGGGGCGGAGAGAGAAGCTGTTTAAATCTCTCCCTGGTGGTTCAGAAGCCTTGCTGTCTTCTGAGTGCTGAACATCAGCTCTGACAGTACCTGTCTCTCTCCTGCAGGCGATGTGCCTTAGTGGCTCTAGAAGATGTGAAGGCTTATCTCTTGGAGGAGTGCGGGCAAATAGCTGTAAGACTTTTCTGGACGAAACACGGGCTTATATCTGGGTAGTTCAAAGCTGCCCAGGGCGTTTGGGGACCTGATGTAGTCCCAAATTATTTGGGGCTGGTTTAAACACCTTAGATAAACTTGCTCATTGCTACTTGTTCATCAGGTGTTTGATGCGACCAACACAACTCGAGAAAGACGAGACCTGATCTTAAATTTTGCTAAAGAAAACGCTTTCAAGGTAGTGCTGCTGTATTTAATTTGTAGTTGGAGTTGCTGCACCAAGGGACATTACTGCTCCCTGGGGCAGGAGCTCTTGAGTTTGGATTCAGAGTAGAGCTCTGGACTCTCTAAAATATGCTTCCTTGCCTTCTCCGTAGGTGTTTTTTGTGGAGTCCGTCTGTGACGATCCAGAAGTCATTGCTGCCAATATCCTGGTGCGTGCCACATTTTCCAGGCTCAGCTGTCAGTGCCTACTGTGGGAGCTCGGGTGCTCGGTGCAAGGTCACCAGCTACGACAGCTTACAGCAGTGTCTGCCAATGCCTCGCTCTTACATTTCACCTTGGAAATAAGCAGCCGAGGTTTGCAGGTTGATAAAAGCTAAAGGTGCAGTTAGTTATGTGAGAACGTGGAAATCCAATGGAGCTGAGAGATGTTTGACCTTGAAGTGTGCTTTCTCGTCAAGGGAAGGCAGGCAGCGAGTGGCTCGCAGGGCCGCTAACAGCGAGCCAGCTGTGTCTGTCACAGGGCCAAGCACTACAGCGCCTTCAGAGCTGCCCTTTGTTTCCTCTCCAGGAGCAGGTTTTTCCACAGGGCAGCGTTAAACAATGCGTATTTGTTTCAAAAGGGAAGGAAAATGTTATTCAGCGTTGCTTTTGTTCCCTGTTGAGTTCGCTTGACTCTCACAAAGCGGTGCTGTGTGTTGATCAGGAGGTGAAGGTTTCCAGTCCCGACTACCCGGAGAGAAACAGGGAGAACGTGATGGATGATTTCCTGAAGAGGATAGAGTGCTACAAGGTCACTTACCAGCCTCTCGATCCTGACGCGTATGACAAGTAAGCCGAGCCCCGGGGTGCATTTTGTCCTAGCACACAGGAGCTCCTTTGCTTTGTCGCTGCTGTTCTCTGGCTCAGGGTGCTGCAACGCGTCTGCCGGAGCCTCTGCTCTCCCAAAGCGCGGTTGCTTGTGTGAAGGTGTTATCCTCGGGTCCCAAGTGGTTTGAAAGGATTTTTCTCTAGTGCACTGCAGCGTCATGCAGCTCCTTGTTTAAGCACGGCAGTTCAGTGTCTCTCCTGTCTGCTGGAGCGACCCAGTGGTAGTGCCGATGCCTTTGCTAGAGGATAAGTAGCTCGGTTACACCCGCAGGTGCACGTGCTTCGTTTTTAAAACCAGTCGTGTGGGTGTTCTTATCTTATGTTGACTCCAGAGATCTTTCCTTCATTAAAGTGATCAATGTGGGACAGCGGTTCCTAGTAAACAGAGTCCAAGATTACATCCAGAGTAAAATCGTCTATTACCTAATGAACATTCATGTCCAGCCGCGTACCATCTACCTTTGCCGACATGGTGAGAGTGAATATAATCTTGTTGGCAAGATTGGTGGGGATTCTGGTCTGTCACCGCGCGGGAAGCAGGTATGTGTTTGGCAGCACCCGCGTGGCTGTGTTTGTAAAGTGTTGGGTGAGCAGGGGCAGAGCCGGGCTCCGCATCCGACTCCTGCGAGGGGCAGCCCCGCAGCTGGATCTTGCCGTGACAGCCACAGCCCTTGAAATGATGCTTTTAACGGCGGCAGAAGCTCCTGCTCCCTCCTGACCTCCCCTGACTTTTGTTTTCCAGTTTGCTCAGGCACTGAAGAAGTTCATCGAAGAGCAGGAAATCGTTGACCTGAAGGTGTGGACGAGCCAGCTGAAAAGGACGATCCAGACGGCCGAGTCCCTGGGGGTCACGTACGAGCAGTGGAAGATTCTCAATGAGATCGATGCTGTGAGTGAAATGCTGATTGAAGCCTTGAGCTTTTCTAGACGGAAAATGCTGTTTAAAACCAAACTCATCAGGATAAAATTGACTATTTCCTGTTCGTTTGGAGCCGTGTCCGTGTGTAACGTACCCCAGCCATCACCATGAAGTTGAGGACAGTTTGGCATAAGGCTGGCAGTGCCTGGGGCTGCTGGACCTTGCTGTGAACATACCCAGGCAGTGTGGAGAAAGAAAATAGCACTGAACATCCCGGGCATTTGTCACACGGTCCTGGGTGGACAAAGGTTTCTGCTCCCACTCTAATTCTTTCAGGCCAAAGAAATTGCGGGGTTATTGCTGTGGAAATGAGCGCTCGTTTTCATCCCTGGCAAACGAGGGTTTTGAAATGAAACCAAAAACCCCTCCTCTTCACACCGCCCTGGCCGTGGGGGACACAAATGCTGAGGGTATGGCTGGGTCAGATACGATACTGAAAGTTTTAGTCACTTAAAAGGGTTACTGGTCTCTGCCACTTGCTTTTTCTTTTCTTCCTGTTGCATTGTCGTACCTCTGAAACGGAGCGTGTTGTAGCAAGTTCTTCTTCCCTCAGGGGGTCTGTGAAGAAATGACCTATGCAGAAATTGAAGCCAAGTATCCAGATGAGTTTGCCTTGAGGGATCAAGAGAAATACCTTTATCGCTATCCTGGAGGCGAGGTGAAGACCTTTAAGAAATAACCATAAGATACAGTACGCGTGAAATAAATACGTGTGGGTAAAATTGAAGGACTTGACTGAATTTTAAAGTTTTCTGCTGGTACTTGTGTGAGAAGATGAAAATATTAGGATCCCCAACTCTCACTTAGAGGAAAGGTTTATGGATTTCCTTTATTGTGGTGTGCCACATGATGCTTTTCAGCCAATTAATTGAGCCACTTGCTGTGTCCCTTGATGCTCCCCTCGGACACAGAGGGCTTTCTACATCCCACTTGTTTGGCCGAGGCCTGAATTGTCACTATGAAAAACCACCTTGGAAAGAAAATGACTGTGGGTGGGGTGTGGAGTCATTTCTGGTTTTACTTCACAGCCTTGTTTAAGTGTATAATTTACGATTTTATTTGTTTTTCTTACTGCACATGTTAAAAGTTACCAGTAATCTGAATGCTCCTGTAATCTGGGGGTTGCTGACGTTAAATTTCACCCTCTGCTGTTTGCCTTCCCCACCCCCCACCCCCCCCCGTACTTACTGGGTCATCCGTAACTTCTGCATTTTGATACTTTAACCGATATTTTCCTGAACGTGAAGCTGTGTTAATTGCTACTTCTGCTTTAAGCCTCTGTTTACAAAACCTCTTGAAAAATTCCTGTTTTGTTTTTCAGTCCTACCAGGACTTGGTCCAGCGCCTGGAGCCAGTAATTATGGAGCTAGAGCGGCAAGGCAACGTCCTCGTCATCTCCCACCAGGCGGTTATGAGGTGCCTGTTGGCTTATTTTCTTGACAAAAGTGCAGGTACAAAAATAAATGCATGATGTTAGGGGCTGGCTTCTCTCGCTGCTTCCTTTACAGAGCTTTTGGGAGGGTGGCTTGTAATGACTGTTTTGATTTTTCACAACGGAACAGCTGCTTAAAAAAAGAAAAAAAGCAGAAAACATTTCTGAAGTATTTTAACTGTTGCACTTCAGCGGTGCACGCAGCTTTGCAAGAAACTCTCTTTGAGAAATGCAGATGCATGTGCTGCTGGTTTTCTGCTCAGCCATTGTTTCTGGAGCTGTTTTTACCCGTAGCCCTTACATAGTCTGGAGGGGACTGTTTTTTATTGTAAAGAAAAAGTGTTTTGGTGCATCAGTAGCCTGGAAGGGTTGGCAGTAGTGCTGCATCTCCTCGAATTCAAGAATCTCTGAGAAATGCTGCTCCCTTGTGTGGCAGACTCCCCTGGAAGCTAGTTCCAGTCTGCTGCAAGCTCCAGAGGGTGGTGCTGGAGTTTTATTAAACTTTTAATAACGTTGTTAAACTTTTATTAAAGCTTTAAATAAAACTGCCGTGGGTCCGTGGTGGCTGTTGCTGCTGGAGGGGTTTCCTCTGGCTGACCCCACGCGTTGGGAATGGTGGGGACAGTCCCGTCCCGCTGCTGCGGGGCTGGGGAGGGTGGTCGAGGGGTCTGGGAGGGGCTGCAGCTCTGCCTGCGTGGGCAGAGGGCCCTTGTGTGGTTGGCAGCTGGGGTGTGCTGTGTGGAAGGGTCCCCCCCCGGCGCCTGGGGAGAGGGGGGGTGGCTGGGGCGGGCAGCCCCGACCCCCCCTGCAACGCCTGTCTCTGCCCTAGACGAGCTGCCCTACCTGCGCTGCCCCCTCCACACCATCCTCAAGCTCACGCCCGTTGCCTACGGTAAATAGTGTCTTTTTTTTCTTTTTTCCTGGTTTGTGGGTGTTTGCGAGTCTGATGAGTGTTTGTGTCTGTGTACGGCAGCGACCCGCCGTGCTGTAAAAGCTTCTGGTCGTATTTTTAACACACAAAAAAGTTCCGGAGGGCGGGAGGGTTTTGGGGGACCGGTGGGAGGGGAGGTGCGTGGGGGTGGGGGATGTTCGCCCATGGCCTGTCTTCTAACCAAGTGGTAACTGTCTGTGGGCTTTTCCTGTGGACGAAGGCTCTTTGTGCCTCCGAAGCCGGGTTTGGCTCTGGGGTGTGGTCAGTTAAAAATGGCTTTTCTGCCTGGACCTGCAGTCCCCGTAACGCGGGGCTGCGCTCTTGCAGTGAAGGTCAAAGCCAGAAAGTAGTCAAAGTGTAAAATTATGTTAATAGGGCAAACTGTTGATTTATGAGCTGTTTAATTTTTTTTTTAAATAAAATAACAGATTTATTCCCACTCACTTCCCATGCTGTTTTCAATATTTATTTAAAAAAAAAAAACGTGGTCATTTAATAAATGACACCTTCCTCATATAAGCTTCCCTTTCTTTTTGGTAAAGGCTGTAAAGTGGAGACGATTACCCTGAACGTGGAAGCAGTGAACACACACCGTGACAAACCCTCTCTGAACTCAGTAAGTCTCGCTGCGCAGCTCTGGCTTTTTCCCCTTTCAAAAATAAGTAACTAACCCAAAACACTCCTAAGTACCTGCTGGAAATGACTGACTGCTTTCAGTGACCAGAAAGACTTGGTTCAGAAATAATCCACAAAAGCAGAATGAATTGTAGGCTGAATTAGTGTGCTGCCCAGGCCCGGGGGGGGGATATTTTTCAGAGCTGTTGTAGGAAGCGGGATGGGCAAATTTAGGACACAAATTTTCAATTGCAGGTCTCATTCTCAGTTTTCAGTGAGGTGTTTGCTGTCAATGCTTATTTGTATTAATCAGGATAGTTTCAAAAAAGACTTGCCAAAATGTTTAAAGTGAATTTTTCTCATCGTCTTGATGAGCTTTCTCTTTCTAAAGCTGCGGACGGGGTAAGGCTGGGCGCTGGGGAGGGTTTGTGGTGGCTCGCGGCAGCGTTTGCAGCCTTGGGGGGGCTGGGCTGGCTGCCGTGTGCCGGTGGCTGGGAGGAGGAGAGGTTTTCCCTTGTAAAACACACAAGGAATCTGCAGAGATTTGGTGCAAGGCAAGACTTGTGGTGTTCCTGAACTTTGTATATGTCAGAGCAGAAGAAAGGTCCAATTTGCCTCCCTTGAACTGGGAATCTTCCAGGAGCAGTGGAAATGCTTCTCTGAAGCTTTACTGGTGAAATCCTGTGTCTTCTGTTACTTAAATAACTGTTTGGCCATCCACCTTGTTCAGCAAGGCACAGACCTACGTGCTAAATCTGTGCAAGCGGCTGCTATTTTAGGTGCTCGCTTTTGCAAACACTGTTTTGCAGAGGAACTGATCTGTCAGGGAACGCTGCTCAGCGATTGCCTGTAATTAGTTCCTCCAATTAAAGAGCACAAACCAACTCTCTGCTGTGGTAGCTCGTGGGAGATCCAAGGGTGTCGCATTAAGTCCTTTAAAAGCTATTTAGGCTTTTAGCTGCCTCTTGGTGTGTTTTATGAAGAGCTATTGCCTGGTATATGGTTATTTTTTTGTCCCAGCCTAAAGGAGTCCCCTATGCCGAGGGACCGTAAAGAGGAGGTGGAGAAACTGGGAACCTGCATCTGTGGCTGGAGGGTTTGTGGAGCTAAATCTGGCTGACTGCAAAATGCTAAGCTGAGGCTATTTGGCAAGATCTTTTGTGGCTGGCCCCGTGCTGGGTGGCTTCCAGTCGGGCATTTATCGCTTTGCAACCTCTGCGTGATGCCGGTGTTGAAGTCATTGCTGCCCGCTCGGAGAAGTTGGGGGCTGCTTCTGTTGTTCCTTGCGTTACTTGGGCAATGGGGCTGCTTTGGGGGAGAAGAAACACAAAGAAGGGAAAGTTTTGTATTTGCTTTTTATTTTTTTTCCCTTACATTGATTGTGGGGAGAAAAAAAGACAATTAAAAAACCCAAACCAAAACAAAGCCACCTAAGCAAAAAAAAAAAATCCCAAAGGGAAGTAAAACTGTTAAAAAAGCAGACTTTTCAGTGGACTGTGAGCCAGATTAGTGGCAGAGCAGGTATTCCCACCGCCGCTGCTCAGCTGGGGAGGGCACGGAGCGGTCCTGCCAGCGCAGTCGGGTGCGGGGTTCACCGAGCCGTGGCCCCGGCTGCTGGGAGCTGTGGGGTGCTCGTGGGTGGGGAGGCCTGAGGGGTGTGCTGGTGTGCGATGTGGTTTTAAACTGTGGTTCCCCTTTTCATTCCTTGCGATACCCTGCGCCTGGAATCAGAGCAACCTCCCCGCCAGCCAAACCCCTGTCAGGATGAGAAGGAACAGCTTTACGCCGCGGGCCAGCGCGGACACAGTAAAGCGCCCGCGACATTACAGCGTTGGGAGCAAACCTCTCGACATGCTGGGGCCTTTCCCCTCCCTGGAAGCTCGAGATGGGACCGACCAGCCCCAGCTGCAAGTCGGTGTCCAGGTGGTACCTTCCCTACGCTCCCCCTCCCCACCATCACCCGTGGCTGTCGGTGGTCCTGTCTGAAATGCTGACCCTTCCCGGGGTCCTCTCACCCATTTCTGTTCCCGCATGAAAATCATTCTGGATTAGACTCCCTGAGAAAAACGAACGAAAAAAAAAAATCCACAAAAAACCCCCCAAAATCACCCCATTAAACTAGAATTGTGGTGTCAGAGGCTTTCAAAATCGGGCTGCGTGCAGGCGAGTTTTCATCGGTGCAATAGGGTTTTCGCAGGGTGATTAATTCTGGGTAATACCTTGCTTTCTGGCAAAACCTGATCAGAAAGTGTTACAAATACCTTTTCTGTCTTAATTTGATACTGCAGCCAAGCGTTGCTCTGGCCCCAGAGTGACTTGGTAGGAAATCTTTGTGTCCGTGATTTTGTTGGTGCCCATTTCCCTGCGGATCCCGACGTTGGCAGCTTATTGAGCAAAGTTTGGGCCCTTTGGGTGCCCAAATTAAAGCAGCTTGGGCTTTGGTGCTTGGCATTGTCTTTTGGTTTAAAAGCATGTGGGTCCTCCTCCGTGTTGGATGCGAAGCTTTGTGTGTTTCTTCGCTCATTTAAAATTGTTTTTTCCGCTAAATTAGGAGCGTTTCTGTGCCTGGGAGAGCGCAGGCAGAGCGGGCTGCACGCTGCTGCCTGTCGGAGGAGGCAGAGAGGAGGGGTGGGGGGGATTTGAGGAGGTCTTGGCTGGGCCCCTCCTGCAGAGGCAGCCATTGATACCAAAGCTGTTAGAAGATGAAATAATCTTGGATACTTTGGAGGTTAGTGTTTTCCAAGCTATTCAGTGAGCCCAACTTCTTGTTCTCCTCCTCCCTGTTAGCAGGGTAAGTGGCCAGAGTAAAAGAAGGGGTGAGGCAACACAGGTGAACCTTGCTGGTGTTTTCATGCTCGGTGAAGAGTGTGAGGCTTAGGCATCCCCAAAATCCCAGGGCTCTGGTGGGAACAGAACCAGGCAGGGCTTTGCGTTGGCGTGGGTCTGGCCCACGGCAGTTCTGGATGAAGAGCCTCAGCTGGAGAGGACCCTGACTGCCTGAGGTGGGGGATCCCCACCCCGACTGCTCCCTCTTTGCAGTTATGCCCTTTGTAATTGTAACGTGGAAACACTGACAGCTCTGGGATGAAGGAGCATTTGTAAACCCTGGGTTCTGGGGCTGTGTGGGCCGTGGGGAATCCTGTACCAGTCCTGGGACCTCCTGCCTGAATGGGAGCCCTTGGGCTGAGCAGCAGCGGAGGAGGTGGCCGGGCGCTGCAGCACACCATGTCCCTGCCTTGTATCAGCTCCTGCTATGATCCAAGCCTGCCCTGAGCTCCCTAACATGAAATCTTTGGGGTTGCTTTACTTCTTTCCCTGTTTGCTTCGCTGCTTTTACTATTACTTTTAAATCTCCTTTAAAATCCACTCTGAGCTATCCTGTCCTGTTTCTTTTTCCTTTGCAGCCTCAAGGGGGAAATGCTTGCCTGTGAGTACCACTGAAAGCGGCTTGTATGTACTCTCTTTTGGTTTAGTAAGTAGGACTTCTCTTGATTAATGTTGCATGGAAGCTACTTTGGGGAAAGACGAACGCATGGAGCAGAAGGAAGTCTTTTGCTGTGTGATAACCTGTCATAAGGGGGAGGAATATGTTATCAGCCTGAGCCCACTGATCCGGGGGCTCCAGCTGGACTTACTGGTGCATTGTGCTTGTGCTGGCTGCCTGCAAGAGTGTGTTTCACCCCGAGCTTGCTCCGTTCCTGGACCAGGACATGGGATGGCTCCGTACTGGTGCTGCTGGGCTGAGCCACATAGCTTGTACCGAGCGGTGCTGGGTCCCATGTACATCTCCCCTCCACCCAGGACGAGCTGTGGTGATGGTACTGATTGCTGGGATTGTGCCTGAGTCGTTGGATCGTAGCCTGGATGGGAGTGGTGCTGCTCAGCCCCCGTTCCCTGTGTCTCAAGGGAGCTGGGTGGGTTTAGTGTGTGCTTGGAAAGCAGCTGGGAGGATAAACCTTCCTGGGTGGGTGGCAGTTGTCAGTGGGTCCTCACCATCCCGTCCCCTTGGAGGCATCTTTGGGGGCGAGGAGAGCAGGGCTGTCTTTCTCCCACCCGGAGGGGACAACATGTCCTTGTCTGTCACCCCTCTCCAGGGAGCCAGCAGCCAGCGTCACCCGCGAGACCTTGGCTTCCCTCTCGGCCTCGAAGTAAGGGGCTCGGATGAGACCTTGGTTACCACCCCGCGCCGAAAAGCCAGAGATGCCCTCGCTTCGCCGTGCTCCCACGGCCCCCAGGGCCGGCCCCGCGCCCCTGCTCTACTGGTGGCTGTGGCAGACCCTGCTGCAACCCCTCGCTTGGCTTACGGCGTGTTTCGCCTCTTGCAGTACATGCAACGCTGATGTCTTTTTTTTTTTGTCTTGTAAAAGCTTTTTGCAGTTTAGGTGATCTGTCTCAGGGCCTGGCTGTATTGCACAGCAGGTCCCTGCATGGGCTGTGGGGTGGCTCTCGGCAGCATGTGGCTCCTGCAGTGCCCCTGCCGCTCGTCCCCGTGGGCTGGGGTGACCCACAGCACCCGGCTGCTTCCACCCGCCTCTGGGAGCGCGGTGGTGTCTCCCTGCGGGAGCAGCAAGCTGGGCTGGGGAGCACCCAGGGGTGCTGGTGCCTAAGGGTGGGCTCAGAGGTGGCACAAGCTGCGTCCTCGGAGGCTACGCATGGGCTACCGGGGTCGTTGCTGACCTGCTCTTGCTCTCAGCAAAGCTCTGCTCCTTCCTTGCCTCTGCCCTGGGGCTTTGAGTAAATCCTCTTGCTCCTGGTGTGCTGGTGTCAGAGGGGGAGCTGGGTTTAGTGCAGGGAAAGTGCAGCGTTACGAGAGGGTTCAGATTTGGGCAGGGAGCTTGGTCCCCACAGCGATAAGGTGCAGGTCTCGGTGCCGTAGGATGCAGCTCCTCTCTTCCAGGCGAGGAAGGAGCGTTCCTCCAGGGCTGAGGCGCTCCTGCTTGAATCTATTTGGCCGCTTGGATGTGCAGTTTTTTACTTTAGTTGCCCTTTGTCCTTGAAGTGATGCTCTTCCAACAATTTTCTCAATGCAACTGCTGTGTCGTTCTCCCTCGCCGGTGTTTACACACACGGCATAGCGCACAAAGGCAGGGGATCAGTCTGTAGTTACATGCCTGTCTCCTATTCTCTAGTTTGTGATATCATTTTTAATGATGCTGCAGAGTTTTCTTACTGACTGTCCTGCCGAAGCTGTGGAAGCGCACAAAGCACCAAGCTCAGGCATCGCTGTAGAGTATCTCCCACGTCGGGATGGCTGACCTGGGAATGGTCCAACCAGCAGCAATGCCAAAAGGGCACATTTCTCTCAAAGTTGTCAGTCTCCCTGGGTTTCCGAGGCCTTAATGTTGAAGATGAGAAAAGGAGAAAGAACCTGAGCTGGGGGAGCTTGTGATAAATCAGATAAATCATTGTTCCTATACTGAGCAATGTTAATTTAGAATCAAATCAGAAGAAAATTATCCATAGGCTAAAAGTCAAAGCCTTGCCCCTTGGGATTTGCCTTTACTCTGAGCCAAAAGGAGCTGCGTGTTTAGAAAGCGAATGTATGTGCCAGCTTTGCAAAACTACTTTTCTAACTGCTGCACTTCGCGTGTTTTCCCCTGTGTTTAAACAAGTAACTCAGGCTTCCCAGGAGGGTTTGCAGATAAATGAAGGTAACTTAGTCCAAGTTCCTTGGTTCCAGTACAGACCTTCTTCCTTCTTAGTGCTGGTGTTTTGCTTGAGAAAGTAGCATGTGAGCAGCTATTATGGATTACCTCTGCCTGATGGTTACTTTTTAAGCGTCGTTGTCAGGAAAGCTGTTTAGAATCCTTTTTTTTTTTTTTAATTGCAAATAGGAAATCTGTAGGGTCTGGATTTCCTGGCTGTTGGATTTTGAGTGTTGATGTGTACTGTTAATTGTCAGCAAATTGGCTCCATAGCTGTGTGCCATTGGGTTTTTTTTACTGCAAAACCGTGGTGGTTGGGTAACAAGACAAGTGGCACGTATTGATGTACACAGCAGTGCCACAGCTGAGCAGAGCGGGCACTGGGCACCGGGCGACTGGAGCCCTCCCAAGCATTTTCTGTGCTCTGGGACGTCGCGTGAGCAGCAGCTGTAGGAAATCCCGGCCGTCAGATTTTAACTTGTGTGGTTGTGTGATTGTAAATGTATAGTTCACTCGTACTGATCTGAGCGTGTTCCTGTTGTCGGTCAGACCCTCGGTGAGGCAGTGGAACGAGTTTTATCAAAACTATGAGTATTTATTGTGGTTAATATGCAAAATGATTACTGTGATGTTTCTTACGTTTGTCCTGGAAGTGTATTTTGCTATGAAGAAGATAAATAAAAGCGAGTAACCCTGAGTAACCAACCTGCCTCGTTACTGCCTGCTGTCCCACAAGGTACTCCAGAAAAGCTGAGCTTGCACGATCTCACGCTGAGACGGGGAAACGCTTCGTGTGGAGCTTTGCAGGAGACTAAAGGACGATGCCAAGTGTGAAGCAGCTCGTGATTTGCTTGGGTAGAAGTAAATAAGTAGATCCTCGGATGGTTACTGTCACATAGAACAACGATTACGTGGAGCCGGTTGGATCCACCTGCCGCCGGTGCTGCGAAGGGTCTCTGTCCCCAGCACGGAGCTGAGCTCTGCTGTCGCCTGCTCCACCATCTTCTGACTTACCCTGGGTATAACCTGTACCATTTATCTCTTCTTTGTAGAGGATGGCCAGTTTAACGGTGTAGAGGTTTGGTCTGTCTTCTCGGATTCAGCTGGGATTTCCGTGGCCGGGAAGAGCCCTGCGGATGGGACTCGAGCATCCCCGGAGCACAGTGAGCCATGTGCCGCTTCGGCCAGTACTCTCCTTTGAAATGTGTTTTTTAGAGTCTGTCTGTGTCTTTTTCTTTCTGAATGCTGAAATGTCTGTCAGTGAGCCTGGAAAAAATTTATTATGGAGATTTTTCAACCTGCTTTTAATCTGTGTGAGCTGATGTATCCCTGGGCTTTCTGGGGCATTAAAATAGCGTCCCCCGTCTGTCCTCCTGGGTAGATGGCAAAATTAACTGCTGCATATGTGAGGCCGAAATGGTCGTGTCCGTACTCGCTGAAGCAGCTTTTGTTTGGAAGACATGTTACCAGACCAAATCCCCATTTTTATTTCTTTTAACTGTTACTGTTTCCAAGTTCAAACGCGGTGACTGTGGTGTCGAAAGAGCTCCGGGTATCGCTTGACTTTGCTTTCCTGACTGCTGATCTGAATGCCCCGATCTGGGCCTGTTCCTTTGCTCTGGGAAGGCTTTTGCACGTGATGGAACACGAGATCCTCATCAGGTCAGCAATTCCTGCGGGATGCCCCCTGTGAGGAGCAGAAGGGAATAAAAGCTCCTGTCGCTCTCTGGAAACAGCATAGCTACCAGTGCTGTTGGGTCTGAGCTCAAGTCCTGCTTTCGCTTTGCACCCTCATCTAAGCCTCATCCTCTCGTTTTTCCTGGCTTTTGTGGGTGCTTTTCTCTAATACAACAACAAATCAGAGCATCACTTGGCTCGGGGTCTGGGAGCAGCGGGGCCGCGTGTGCAGGGTTTGTAAGAAGGACGTGACTTTTACCAGTTGGCTTTTTAATGTACCAAATTTTAGGCCCACAACAAGTTTTTAACTTGCCTATGAATAAGCTGTGAACGTTACCTATGTGTAATGCTGCTTTTAATAGAGTTTAAGCTGCTTTAGTATTTAGTGCATAGATGGTGGAGCTCCCCTGCGGCGCAGCTCCTGCGATGGCTGCGTGTTACTGAACCCCCCGCCAAGGTGCAGGGGAAGCAATACCCCAAATTTACAGTTTTGTCCCCCGAGTCTTGACTTTGTGTTTTGCCAAACTCCATTTTGCCCCACTCCTACTGTTCTTGCACTAAGGGCAAAATCCTCAGGTTGGGTGAAGAAAGGAACATTTAGGTACGCAGCAGGAGGCTGTCCTGGACCTGCTCTTTCCAGCTGACTCCAGGATTTATACGAGCAGCTTCTGGGACCCAGCTTGCTTGTTTTAGGTGTGGAAATAAACATTGGCCATACCCACAGAAGGGATCTGTGCTTGAGAGGTGTTGGTGCCCTGGCTGTGGAGGAGCTCAGCAGCCCTGAACCCTGGGGTTTACCTGGGGATTCTGAGCTCAAACCTGATTGTTATAAACACTCCCAGAGCTTTAATTTGATAAAGCTGAGACAGCGAGAGCCATGGCAAAGGCCGAGGCACTAATCCTGACCCCTTAGGATTTCTGAGGAGCAGAAGTGTGTGTGGATCTAAAACAGTTGCGCCACAGAGGGGTGGCATTCAGTGGGTGAGAAAACTTGAGTTTTATTAGTTTTGTTCCTCAGGCTGTTCCCACCGAGGTGCAGATTTTGCTGCAGCCTTCAGCAAGAGCCAGGCTGACTGTTCTTTGGCTTTAAATGTGACAGTGCTTAGAGATAAGCCAGAAAAAAAAGGAGGAAAAAAAATGTCGAAGGAAGGGATTTGTGGCCTGTTGCATGGTAATACTCGCTGTCACTCTCCAGTAACGCTCTAGACGCACAAACCCATGCTGCATCGGGCTGGCTGCTCCTACTGAAAAACCTGCTCTGCAGGGAAAAAGGAGTAGAGATGTACTGTAGGATGTTTATGCACAATATGCTGTAATAACTTGTGAAGGAGTTAATTGTATTTGTATCATTGAGTAGTTAATGGTTGTAAGGAGACAAAATATGTATTTTTACCTGCCAAGATTCATGAATGTAGCTGCTAATATGTTGGTGGCTGTAGCTTTTTTAATCACTGCTAAAAATCGGGTCTGCAGTCCTGGGTCACTGGCTGTGGGTCTCTAATTCCTATCGAGTGGGTCCTTGCTCTGGTCGTGGGATGGAGCCTCTCAGCTGCCTCTGCGGACAGCAGCATTTGTGCCTCGGTTCTTTAATTAAAGCCTAACTGTAGCCTTTTCCTCCTGCATTTTAACTTCCAAAAGGTGTAAATACATGTGCCTAGAGCAGAGCAGCAGCAGATTTGTGATCCTCATCATTGCCCCACGGGTGAATCATACCTGACAGGACAGGTCCCGGTGTCCTGCCAAGCCCGGAGCTCTCGGGGCCAGCAGGGCTGGGGTGATGCCAGTGAGCCCCCACATCTCCCCAGCCCCAAACGGGCTGGCGGGTCCCTGTGCCAGGTATTCCTTGAAATCACCTGACTTCCTTGGCACCGTGGAGGCAAATACCTCAGAATAAACAACGATTGCACAATGGGCCTGAGCTGAGGATTAGCAGCGGCTTGTGCTGTTGGCCCTACTGGAGCTGGCGTCTCGGGCTGGGCGGGCAGGGGTGGTGAATTTGGAGGTGTGGAAGTGGGCTTGGGGCCTTTGTGGGCACTGCACCATGAGTGGGGTTGTTTTTCTCCTGTATTTCCCTGACTTTCTCCCCATTTCTGTCAGCAGAGGTGGTGGGGGCTGCTGTCGCCTTCAGTGAGCAGTGGCAGGGCCACCCGTGGGAGCTGCGTCGCTGTCCCTGAGCCGCAGGGCGGGGGCTGGCTGGCTGGCCCACCAGCCTGACGGGTTGTTTTCGGGAAAACTGGTTGCTCGGGCAAAACCTGTTCCATCTCTGCTGCCAGCGATGGGGAAAACTGGAAAGTGAGGAGAAAGACTTAAAACCAGGCCGGGTGGCTTGAGTTTGTGTGCGCTGGCTGTGACGTTAGAGCTGCCACCTCGGCAAGGCGTCCCCTTCCCGGGACGGGGAAGCCCAGCCCAGCCGCCACGGGGCTGAGGAGGAGAGGTCTCACCACCAGCACTTCCAGGAGCGGCCTGCTCTGGGGGTACGTCCCAAACCCTCACCCCGTGCTCCTCTGAAGGGCGTTGGGTGAGCGCTGCCGGTGCCACCCCCCCCCTCCTGCTGCTCCTCTGTCTCTGAACAGTGTTTGCAAACTGCATCTCTGTATCTGGTGTTGGCTGAGGTGGATGTTACGTGTCTACTTGCTATGCTACCTGCTTTCTAAGAGTTTTTTAGGTTTGAAAAAAGTGTAATGTATGTAAGCTTTTGCTGTATGTTGTGTACTCTGTGCACTTGAGCATAAATACCGCATGAACATTTATTTGCAATAAAGACATTTTAAAAATACATAGATCCAGTTTCCTCTGTTACTTTCTGCTAGTTTACTGTAGCTGCCTGTTGTGGGCTGGTTTTGTGAGATAATGGTGAATTCAGGGAGTCTGTGGAAAGCGTTTGGAGGAAGAGGGTCTCCAGGGGAGAGGAGGTGTCCCTGGCTTTTGGGAGTTGGGTTGCAAATAGTGAACCCTGCACCCCGGAGTTACTGCTGCTGTTCCCTTCCCTCATCAGTTTTAAGGGTGTTTTTATTGGAGCTTTGGAATTTAGATTTGCAGGGGTTGTGTGGAGCTGTTAGGGTAGGAACAGTCTTTTTTTTTTTTTTTTTTTTAAAGCACATCTCTTTTTAGGAAAAAAAGTCAAGAGGAGCAACTGGTGTGATTTCCAGCATCTGGAGCTGGAAACCAGCCCAGCTGGTCCTGAAGTGACCTTGGATGTGATCAAGGAAAAACCCCTTTTTGTCCTGTTTATCCTGCTGCAGGTTGGGGAGGGCTTAGGGGTGTTCAGCAGCCATCGGAGCAGGAGGTGGGTTTCGGCGTGGCTGTGCCCTGGCTGATGCTCGTGGCTGTGAGCACCCTGTGCAGGTGCTAAATAACCTTCTGGGGTACCTGCGGGGAAGCTGCTGTTTTCAGCATACAAATCTGCTTGTTCTGAGTCATCTGGAAAAAAAAATAAATCTAGGAAGCCTGTGTTTGTGTTTGTGATTAACTGGATTATTAGTGGAGGTCAGTGCCTGCTCAGGAGTGACGAGGGGCCTGTGGTGAGCAAGCCCCTGCTCGTAGGATGAGGGCAGGCAGCCTTCTGCTGTGTTTCACAGAGCAAGAACTAAATCTCTTTCACTGCATTTTGGCATGGGCTCAGGTGAACTTCAGGAAGATAATATATCCCGCTCATAGAGGGATGTGGTAAAATTTTCTGGCAAAAAATCCCTCAGATTTGGCAGAACAAACCGATACTTTCAAGAAGCACCACCCGGGGTAAAAAGGCCATTGCCAGGTTCTTGATGGTGATTCAAGCCTGGATGAAGCCGTGCAGCCAAAGTGCAAAAGGAGCAAATGGCTGCAACTCCTGCCAAAACTCTTTGTTACTGGAAAATGGCCCGCCAGTGGCAGCTGGACTGGGGAACAGCTTTCCATGAGACGAAGGGCAGCTGGGTTCCCATCATGGACCTGGGTGTTCAGCTCCGAGCGATGCTCCCTGGGACCTCGTGTGCTGCTGAGCTCCGGCTGGTGTTGCTTTAGTTGGGATTAGGTGGAGCTGGTTGAAGAAACCATGTTTTGAATATTGACCATAGGCTTTTGAGGTCAGAAGGGTTGACATGGCCCAGGGTGAAGCAGTCTTCTTGAGGAGGCCCCCATGGGGTGCCCAAGGTCCCTGGGCATCGCCTGAGGACCGACACTGGCCGGGTGCCATTGCTGCAGGGTGGAACAGGCACTGTCCTGCTCTGCAAGGATCATTTCAACAAAGAGTTGGCAGCTCCGTGCAGAAAACAAATAATTTCAACATCTGCTTGGGTTGCGTTCAGTTGTCTGGTGTTTCACTTTATGGGTTGAATGAACTTGCTTCCTCCTTGCTCGGGGGAGGAGTTAATGATTTATGGGTCAACTGGCACAACTCTGGTCTCTGCAGGATTTAAACTTCTCTGCGTAGAGCCATATCTGAGTGTGTAGGCATATCGTAACCCCTCCTGTAGTGCTGCAGTGCCTGGAGCTGGGGGCAGTGGACGAGGACAGCCATCGCTTTGCCTTGTGAGAGCCGAACACGCCGGATCTCGCCATCTCCTGCTGCCAGACCTCCAGGTAAGACAACTTCGAGCCATACAGCTTTAGGCACTGCTGCTCTTGGGAACTGGATTGGAGCTTTCTTGCAACTCTGGCAGGCACAAAGTTTAGTAAATTAAACCAAGAGCTGCAACAAGGGTCAAAGGAAAGCCAGAGGAGTGAAACAGCCCTGAGAAGTGTTAGGTTTAGGGCAGAAAGCATCAAGACAGACTCTTGTTTCCAGGTGGAAGATAGGCACTTGGGGTGTACATAACGTTGGGAGGGTTTGGCCTCATAAATAATGATCCTGGATGACAAAGGCAGAGAGGACTCTTGCTGATCTCTGGGAGTGCCAGGCTAGTCCACATTGCACTTAAATTCCATTTTGTAAAGCAATTTGGTCTCCTGAATGACTTGTATGCTTTATAGCTTTAGTCCAGTTGGTGTTATTTGCACAAAACTGATGTATCTTTTTGGTTAGATCCTTCCCTCTCTTTCTCTCTGTATGTAACTTCTGGTTGGGGGACTGTACTGACTCCAGCAGGATTTCATCTGACTATGAATTTGCTTCCAAGAGATTTATTACTAAACCAAAATGTCTTACTCATAAATTTCAAGGGGACTTTTTCTGGAAGGCATAAATAAAGGCGTGGCCCTGCAGGTATTAATTTGGCTGGTTGGCTGGGGAGAACACTCTGTTGGCAATATAGTGGTTTTAAATTTTAATTGAAAGCTGCATTCTGAAAAATGCAAGTAAAGGAGACTAGTGGAATAAAGCCTGTGGGAATTGCTTAACATATACAATCAGTTGTCCTGTTTATGTTGTATGTTCTTGTCTCTAGTCTGGTCTGCTGGAGTCAGCCTTCCTCACCCAAATCCAGCTTTGCCCCAGCAGCCCAGCTCCTCCATGCTGGGTCTTGGTCCCATTGGCAGAGAGGAACCAGCAGAGGAGCTGCTCCGCTCTCTTGCAGAGTGTTGCAATAGCTCCTGCAGCTTCTGGTCCTCAGCCATGACTGTAGGAACTGCTCAGGGATGGAAAAACGCGGCCTGTCCATCTGGGCTATGGTTATCCTGAGTGTAAATGCTCCCCTGCTATTTTTACAGATCTCTGGCCTGGAAAAAGCATGTGGTAACTTCTGTGGGATCTCCAGGCAAGGGGGCTGGAATAAAGAAAGATGCCAGCTTCAGAGCCGGGGAGGCAGAGCGATCGTGCCACTGTCCTCAGGTTATTCCTCAACGCTGCTCTTATTGTGGCTGTCAAGAGTAAGTGAATGCGAGGAGGGAACGAGTCTGTCGGGATGAACTAAGATCCCTCAAAGGAAAACCTTCTCCTGGGGTTCACAGGACTTGGATCCTTTGCTTTTCTTTGCTGCCTTTGTGTTTCGAGATCATTGTAGATTTTTGTGGTCAGAATCCATCTTCCTTTGCCTTTTTTGTCCTTTCTGTGTAAAATGAACGTAAAATTATTCCAGCTGAAAAAGGTGCAATGATTTATACTGAGAGGAAACAGTCCATCTGGAGTTTTTGACCACTTTTCAAACTGCTGGATGAGGTGTGAGGAGCAAACAGGACCTCGGGGGGGGTGATGCTCCTCCCCTGTCCCTGCCAGCCTTGGCCATCCCCAGTCACAGACTGCGCTTCTCCTCTTTGTTTCTAGCTTTAAGGAGTTTTAAGGCCACTGAAGGGTCCTTTCTTGGACTTTCAGAGCAAATCAGGCCTGGGCTCCCTTTACTTTTCCTCCCAGCGTCTTTCTGATGGAGTTTCTGTCGGTAGGTGCCTGCGATGCCCCGCCACGTCTCCCATCTGCAGAACTCAAAGAGCAGCACCGTGGCATTACCACGTTTCGCCATAGGTCAGTGGTGGAATACATCTGTCGTCCAGGTTATGTGAGGAATTTTAATGTCCAAAACTTCCTTGTTTGTGGAAGGGACGACGAATGGCATGGACCACAGGAGATCTGTACACGTGAGTATCTTTTGGGCTGACTTTTGGTTTATTTCTTTTGTATTCACTGGTGCTATCAGCTCATTTTGTTGGAGCAGTATCCAAAGTCACCTCGTGGGATAGTGGGAGATGGATGACCTGACATGAAGCACCGGTTGTATTCCACTAAGTACTGGTAGTGATGGTAAAGGCTGGAACCTGCTTTGATGCTGGCTGTTCGATTGCTGACTCAAAGGATGTTCTTCTGCTCAGGCACTTTCTAACTCTTGGTTCAAAAAAAGTATTTCCAACTTGCAGTGGGAGAATCCTTTAGCCATGAAGAGACGCTGTCGTGCTTGCCAGGCTTACTGCAAAACCCCGCTTAGACCGCAGAGGCTGGCTGCAGGTCCTGATGCAAGTCTTAACAGCATCATGAATCATGGAATAATTTAGGGGCGGAGGGGAAATCTGGAGGTCTCTGGTCCACTCCCTTGCTCACTATTGGAGGAGTCCTCTGCTTTCCTGCTGCATTTTCTGAGAAACTGAAATGAGAACTAACTCCCGTCCCGTTGTCTCCCAGCAAAGTCATGCCTCTACCCTGGAGAGCCGACCAACGGCAGACTCGTCCTAGCAGAAAGGTTCACTTTTGGTTCAACAGTAAACTTCGTCTGCAACACTGGGTAAGGCAGGAACACTTAGGGCACAGGTCCTCTTCTTCCCCAGTGGTTTTTCTGAAGTCTTTTCCCTCTAGATTAAAGCCTGTGCCTACCAGTGTAGGTAACTGCAGGCTGTGATTGAAATACCTTTTAAGCTTCCCTCTGAGAACTTTGGGACTGAGTTTTCTTAATCTCGTACTTCGAGGCAGTTCTTCATGAACTCAGGTTCACTCTCCTGGCCCTTTCTAACCCATTTCCAATGTCTCAATATCTTTTTGAAGAAAAGACATCAATGCTGAACTTAAAGCTGTAGTGAGAGCTACAGCTGGCTGAGAAAGTAGGTTTTTTCCTTAGAAACCGCATCAAAAGCCAGTGTGTCATTGGAAAAAATGACATCGATGGCAAATTTCTGATCAGCTGTTAATTATGATAAAGAAGCCAAAGCCATCCTGATTGTGAAGTAATTCCCTCTCCCCTGTTTCACACAGGTACAGACTGGTTGGAAATTCTCAAATTCAATGTGTGATTAGAGATGGTGGTGTTAGCTGGGACAGGGATGTTCCCATCTGTGAGCGTAAGTAGAGTTCCTTAGTTGATCTGCTGCTGAAGTGTTACTGGGGATGGATAAAAAAGCAGTCATGTCGCCCTGCTGAGGATTTCAGCAGTTGGATGCATGGTGGAGTCTGGAAAGACATTTTTTAAGCCGTTTTTCTTCCTGCATCATCCTGCAGAAAAATTTATTCACTGGGAGTAAGGCAGCTGCATGTAGGACTGGTATATCCCAAAACCACCCCGTGCCTGGGTGACAGCTCTGCTACCTGTGGGCTGGCGTGCAGCTCCCTTGAGACCTGCCCTTAATTTCTGCCTCTTCTGGCGCCTCGTCTTTCAATGTTTTTTCTTACCAGACCTTTGGTTCAGAACGAATTAAATTCTTTTCTCTCTTGTTCTTCCCTCCCTCTGTCATTTCTCCCCCCCCTTCCTCCCCAGCAATACCATGTTCACCCCCTCCAGCAATAGCTAATGGAGACCACAGCGGAGCCGACAAAGAGCTCTTTGAATACGGTACGTCCGTCACTTACTGGTGCCACACCGCCCCGAGGGGAGAGAGACCTTTCTCGCTGGTGGGAGATGCCTCTATTTTCTGTACGACCACAGATAACGTAAACGGTGTCTGGAGCAAACCAGCCCCGGAGTGCAAAGGTCAGCTGCTCCCACGCACGGGCACTGCGGCAGCACCAGCTGTGGCGCCTTCTCCGCTGCCTCCTGCCCCGTCTGCTAGAGCTGTTTTCTTCCTTGGAGCTGCTTTTGTTGCAAATGAGTCCCTCCGAGTTTGGTAGCAGGAGCAGGAATTAGGGTCTCCCATCGCAGGGAGCACGACTGCTCACCAGGTCAGCAGGGGACATGGGAGTGGGATTTTTATCAGCGCTCGCAGACCAGACGATGCACCTTGCCTGCCGGCCTGTGTAAAAGAATTCAGAAACCTGCTGCGGTGCCTGCTGCCTTCCCTATGTCCTTTTCACGCTTTGCCTTAACATAAAAATGCTGTAATATGGAGTAAGGAGTTCAAAAGTCTCGCGCCGGCCTGCTCCCTCGCCATGTCCGCTTTGAGCCTTTTTGATGAACACGTCTCGTGCTACGGGGACGCTTTTATGAGCGTAACTGCTGATTTCCCTAAGCGGTGGCGTTTCCCTGACGCAGTGGTTAGCTGTGAGTACCCGCGAGTGGAGAACGGGAAGCTGCTGAGCGGGCACCGGGCTGAGTACACCTACAGTGACAGAGTCGTGTTCAACTGCAACTTCCGCTACGCCCTGAACGGCAGCGACACGTCCACGTGTGGAGAGAACGGCCTCTGGGACCCTCCGCTGCCGCTCTGTCAGCGCAGTAAGTGCGGGGGTCCGAGCGCTGCTCCACCCGATCCAGCAGCATCGCTTCAGCCAAGTTTCCCACCCGTCTGAAAAAGCATTGGGTCAGGAAAGGGATGGCTCCAAGATTTAACTTTTTGGGGTTATTTTTGGCTAGTCAATCCGCAGCACGAAGGTGACTGGAGGAATTTATGACTTGGGGCCGTAGAGACTAAAGCCTTGTCCCCGTTACAGCCGGTGATCATTTCTCAGTAGAATTCAAAGGGACTAAATGAACCTTTCTGTATTTAATATTTGTAAAGTTTGGTGGTAGACCCTCAGTAGAAACTTTATTAAAAATGACATCTCCTTGTAGCAGTGAAAATCAACCATGCAGTCTGAAATTATTCATACATTTTCATTTGTCTCCTTTGCCTTCGCTCGTTAGCATTACTGAGCTCAGGCAATTAAGTGCATCCCAGAAAGAACAATACGAGCCCACAATTTTCACCCAAATTCTTTCTCATGTTACGTAGCATTCTGGGCCTCGCTGATTTGTCACTGGCGACGTCCCTAACTTTGTATTTCATTCCTAGGTAGCTGTGACGACCCTCCAGACGTGCGTAATGCTGTTAAAGCAAAACTTGCTGGCAATCTGTTCCCTGCGGAGACTGTCATTACCTACGAGTGCAGGGAGGGCCACCAGTTCAGCCCGGGAGAAACCACCCGGCACGTGAAGTGTCTGCCAGATTTTACGTGGACCGAAACTCCACATCCTTGCGAGAGTAAGTGTCTGTTCCTTTGGCTTGCTTACCCCTGTGGTCTGGCAAAATTATTGCTGAATGAAGAAACTGTATGTGGTCTGTTGTGGTGCAGATTGCGGGGTGGGGGGAGCGGGTATGCCTCAGGTGCCCAGCTTGGCACGTCTCTGGTCTTTGCTGTGACTCTTCAACTCCTTGGATTTCTTCCCCAGCCACAGAGTTTCCTCTGCTTTATTTACCAGCTTTTCTTTCTGGTCCCTTGAACCTGTGGGAAAAGTCACTGTGGTGTTGAGGACCCCTTGCTCCATCTAAGGAGAGGGTGCAGTTGCAGAGTCCCTTGCAAACACCCCGTTCCCCAGGAGCACCCAGGGACAGTGCTGGGGCAGATTTAGTGTTGTGGTGTGTCTTTGTCTCACGTTCGTCCTTCAATTTACGATGAACCTCCTGCCTGCCAGACCGCTTTGCCACGGTTTCACCCTTGCTGACGTTCGGTATTTTTCAGGAATTCGTTGCCCAAATCCAGACGTCAGGAATGGAAAGCCTTTACATTTTTGGGGAAAGAAAGACTATTATGCGTATGGAGACAGACTGGAAATTAAGTGTGACGACGGGCATGTTCTCAAAGGTCATAGTGGTGACATGGTGCTTCGGTGTACAAGTGATGGTAGTTGGGACCCAGCAGTACCGGAGTGCACTCCAGGTAGGTGAGAGTGGGTGAAGCATCTTGACTTGGCAGCTGCTTCTTTTTGACTGCAAAGGTTTGGGTCACTCTACAGCATAGCTGTAGACACTTGCAAAAAAATAAGAAAATCTACACATGGCCTTAGATGACGGCAGTAGTGGCCAAGGAGAATTCTGCCCCACTGTCATGTATCTCCAGATCTAGTCCTCTTGTGTTAACTGGGAAGAAATAGGCAGCAGAAGATCCAGACGGATCATTGTATTGCCTGGGGATCGCTGTGGAAAAAGTATGGGGTTTTGGCAGGGGGCTGAGGTAATGTCTGGGGAGGTGGGATGCAAAGGGTTGGGTGTTGGTACCTTCTAGAGGCTTAGGAGGTTCCTAAGAAGCCTGGGAGACATTTGCCCAGCTGGAAGGGGATGTGGTTTGTGCTTTGGACCACATGCGGGCTGGTTTGCTGACATGAGGCTTGGGGTCAGAGGATGTTCTCAATGCCTTTCACCTCTCAGAAGAAAAGGCAACAGCGTCAGTAACTGCTGAAATTCATAGCCTAGCGGTGGGGCACCATAGCAACATCCGCGAGCTGCTGGAAGCAGCCTCAGCCCAAAAGCTCAGGAAAACCTTGCCAGGAGGAAAGAGCCTGCTCCACCTCGCAGGGCAGCCAGCATCAGATCATGGACGACCCCTAGTCCCAGCCCTTATGTTGGCTGTGAGATGCTCAGCAACCCGTCGAGTGCAGCTCAGTGGGAAAGCAGGGCTGCAGTCCCTGGGACAATAATGGTGGGTGGTGTTGAAACCCCCCCCCCAAGAGGAGGCTTGATCAGGCATGGCCTGAGCTCTGCAGCATGGGCCTTTCCCAACAGCCTCAGAAGAAAATGATTGTAGGAGCAGAAACTCCTTTAGAGCTACAAAGCAAGTGCTGAACCTGCATCTGGATGATAGTCACCCTTTTTCCTTGGGTTCAGATGTTCTTAATAACTGTCTTCTCCCCAGAAAGCATCTTCATTGGAGTTCTTTCTGAAAATACATGACATCCTTAATTTTTCATTGTTTCTAGAACCTCGTTGCCCAAGGCCAGATACTGCTCATGGAAGAGAGGTTTACAAAAGCAAAAATGACTACACAGCTGGTACGCAGCTGAGGCTGGCGTGTGATCCGGGCTACATCCTCAGGGGCCAGGACTTGACCGAGTGTCAGGCTAATGCCAGCTGGGCTCCCCCGTTGCCGTTCTGTGAAAAAGGTACATGTAACGCAGGGCTGAGAAGGAATCTTGCGCGTCGGTGCTCAGAAACAGTGACCTGCCTTCAGCGCCTTCTTGTGGGGAATTGTAGTGACCTCTGGCTCTTGAGCTGAAAGGGTTCAGGCGTCCTTTCCCTGGAGATGTGACCCAGGTGGGCGAGAAGTGGGAGCCTGGAGCTGGCCCAAGGGGCAAGAAGCCAGGCAAGCAACTTTGTGCGAATTTGCCGCGCTGCAAACATGAAGTTAACTCTCGCACTGATTTCCCAGAAGCGATTTTTATGTTTTGCCTGAACATAACTGAGCATTTCTTATCAATTCCCTTTATTCCACAGCCTGCGGCCCCCCTCCCCAAGTCACCCACGGGCAGCACTCTGGCTTTGGGCAGGAGCAGTTCCCCTACGGCACAGAGGTGACGTACCGCTGTGCAGAGGGTCTGTCCCTCATTGGGGACACATCCATCTACTGCACCTCCGACGACGGGGTGAACCTGACGTGGAGCGGACCTGCCCCCGAGTGCAGGGGTGAGTCGTTTCTCCTGTACGGGATGAGACTGAAGCCAGGACCTGGGCACGATGCTGGAGCTAAGCCCCAGCCCCCCTGTCTGGGTCCAGGAGCTTGAAACCCAGAATGGTTTAGTGACCGTGCGGCTCCTCCAGCTCCTGTGCAAAGGTCTCAGCACCATGAGGTGCTCAGCAACACCAGGGACTGGCAGAGTCTCCTTGGGGGCAGCTGAGGGCCAATTCTTGCGTTTGAGTGTAAACCTGATGCAGAGAGCGTCAGGAAGAGCGGCTCTGCGCCCCCTGCCCTGGTCCCCCGTTGTCCCCGGGGAAGGGCAGCAGCCAAACCCACCGCTCCCCCCCTCTGCTCTCTTCCCGCAGCGGTTTGGTGCCCCAAGCCCACCGTCGAGAGGGGAAGGATGACTCTGCAGAGGTTCACGTTTCCCTACGGGACGGCCGTGCGGTTCTCCTGTGACGAAGGCTTCGCGCTGCAGGGTGATGCCGAGAGCCGGTGCCTGGCCGACGGCGCCTGGCACCCTCCCCTGCCCGCCTGCCAGCCAGGTGGGTACCGGACCCGGGCAGATGCCCCACAGCTGGTTTGCACAGGCCGGGGATGCTGCTCCTTTGAATCACCAGTGAGAGGTGGCATTTGGAGGGTGTTTTCTCCTCCATCTCCTCCCATTACTTTTTTTTTTTTTTTGGCATGCCTTTTCCTTTCAGTTCTCTGTCCCCGACCCTCGGGACAGGAGGGCCTACGGGTTCACCCTTTAAAATTACAGTATGAGGTGAATGAAACTCTGTCCATCTACTGCGACCGTGATGCCCGCCGAGTAATAAACTCAAGAACTACCTGCTCAGCTGATGGCACTTGGGTACCACCGCCCACGTGTGTAAGTACCACCACCTGCCCAGGCTTCATCTGCCTCTTGCCCCAGTTACAGACTGGTCTGATTCCATGAATGTGGTTGCTTCGTTACAGCAGGGCTGGCCTGACTGAAGGGCTGCAGTAGGAGGGGGCTGCTCAGCACGTAGGTCCCCGCAGCAGGGTCTCATGCCCTCTGTTTTGGTTCTTTTAAAGAAAAAGCGTGATACGTGTGAGAAGATTCTTCGCAACAGGGAAGATTTCCAGTGTGGAGTTCCTCTGGCAGAACTGAAAACTCTGCTGGAAGTCCAGAAATTGTACCTGGAGATCCAGAAACTTGAAAAGGAGCTCAAATCCACAACATATGGCTGACTGTCGTCACTGGTACCATAAGAACCATCCTCTTTGCGTGTTCAATAATCGTGCTGACTGAGGAATTTTTTTATTACTTTGTAGTTCGTGCTAATACTTAAGTAGCCAGAACAAAATTTTCCGATGAGTCAAGGAAGAGATTTGGTCACATGGGGAGTCAGAAAGTGGCTTCTGGCTCATTCTTTAGAGCTCATGGGTCAGGTTTGTGCATCCCTCTCTACATTTTAGAGCTTTACAGTTAGGTACGTTAGGTACGCTGGCAAGTGTGCAGCTGGAAGGGGACTGAGTGGGAAGCATTTTTTTGTCAGACCCAAGCGTGAACACGGGGAGAGCCCCCAGCCCACGCTCACCGCACAACTGCTGCAATCCAGCATAGCCCGTCGCTACTCTGTTCTCATGTCGCATTCGTTATTGCGAACAAGCGCTGAACTGCCTAATTAGCTGTGACCTTCAGAGCAGGCACCATGAAGATCATTTCAAAGCCTGTTTCTAGCAAAACAAAACCACCAGGTTTTCTTCCCGAGTAGGACAAATGTGTCGGAGGCCACGGCAGTGGCTTTTGCTGCATCTTTGTGCATGCACCAAGAGCAGTTGTTGGAAATAAAAGTGTAAAGAAAGAAATGGCTGAATTTTCTCTGCAACATCCAGTGAAGGGGAAGTGCTCTGTTAGCACGCATCTTGTGATTGAAGCAGTACTCCCTCGCCACGAGGCTATAATAAAGCTGCAATTGTTATGACCGCTGTGTCTGGCTTTTAATAATTCTGTCCTACCTGTAGTAGAGAGGCTCTTCAATAACCTTTGCTTCATTAGGCACGGAGGGCTGCAGTGCAGGGGTGTGTGGGGAGCGTTCGCACGTGTCCCCCCCCGGGTACAGAGGCCAAGTGGACGAGCAGCACCGCCCAGCACGCCGATCAGCCGCTCCCTGCGCTTCAGAAACGCGCTCAGGATGCTGCAGAGCGGTTTCAGCTGTAAACCAGCTTTATTCCCACTGTCCCCCCACCCTGGGGATGAAGGCAGAGCAGCGTTCCCTCCCCCAGCACATCCTCGCTGGGGAGTTCAGGGAGGGCAGCCCTCGCCTTGGGCAGCTCAGAAGGGCTGGGGGGTGGCAGTGTCGGCGTGGCTTGTCTGGCCTGTCCCCAACTTCCCACAGCTGCTTCCCCTTCCCCAGTGGGCTCTGGGCTGGGAGAAGTTCTCGCCTTCCCGCGGCGCTGGCCCAGTATCTCCCCGCACCATGCTGGTGTTTCTGCGCTGGCCGGGGCCGCTCCTGGCAGTGGTGGTGCTTGTGCTGGAGCCGGCTGGGAGTCTCGGTGAGTGTCGCTCCTCTGCTCGTTTTCTTTGCTTCTGCGGCTCAGCTTTGCTTACGGATCAAATCTGTAACGGTCGGGTCAGTAAAATTCAGCAGGAGACCTTCCTCTCGCCGAAGTCGCTGCTGACCCCTTCCTGCGCCTGATGTTTCTTCTGAGCTCAGTGGCTGCTGCCAATTGCCCGTCTCTCCTCTTTAGCTGCCCCTCTAGATACTTGCAAAGAGCCACTCAAAATTCCCGATGCTTTTCAAAAGCCTTTGTTTGGGGTATGGACCCCCCCACCTGGGACCTGCGCTGGCTCAGAGGCTACAAGGTTGTCCCTGGGACAGCCCGGGACCAGGTCATTTGCTTGTAGAACTTCTCCTGGTCTGAAGTTTAGAACTTCTCCCGGTCTGAAGTGCAGAACTTTTGTCACCTTGATGATCCGTGCAGTAGCTGAGAAGTTGTTCTCAGGGTCAGAGGATGTCCTTACGGTCTGGGGCTCCAGATGAGGATGGTGGTAAGACGGGGAGAGTCAATTAAACAGGTAAGAGTTTTTACCATTTAATTAAAAGGGTCATAGTTGGCAACTTGAGTGGTATCAGGTCGATAGCAAGGTTGATGCTTAAGCCCTGAGGCAGCCTGGAGACATGCTGAAGGTAGCTGGTGAATTCTCATACACCCCGCAGGCTGGTCTCAGTACAGGAGAAGTGGGGGTCTGCTGACTAATGAATGTCTCTAGGAAGAGGAATAACTCAGTTTCTGCCTGGGAAATGACAGTTCCTTTAAAAACAGGCCTTTTGAGAGACTTCTCCAGTGTACACAGCAGCCCCGGTGCCTTCCTGCAGAGGCATCTGCTGCCCCCCGGCTGCCAGCACCGCCTTGACACCCTTTCTCTCTTTCTTCTCTTTTTCTCCCCTCTTTCTTCTCTTTTTCTCCCCTCTTTCTTCTCTTTTTCTCCCCTCTTTCTTCTCTTTTTCTCCCCTCTTTCTTTCTTTCTCCCCTCTTTCTTTCTTTCTCCCCTCTTTCTTTCTTTCTCCCCTCTTTCTTTCTTTCTCCCCTTTTTAATTCACGGTGGTTCTCAGGAGTCCGTTGTCCCAGTTCAAACATAATACCTAGTACCCATGTCCCAGGACCTAAGCTGGGGCCTGGGGAAGACACATAGGAGTACAGAGATGCTCTTTCCATGGGCATTGGTATCAGAGGCAGCATCGCCAGCGCTGCTCCGGTGCGGTGATGGTGAGACGGTGCCTGGGCTGCTGCTGCACCACGGTGTGAGCCGGGTGTGTTTCGAACAGAGGCGCGCTGTGTCTTGGTGACCTGCCAGCAGCTGTTGTAAGGAAATCCCAGTTATCTCTATGTGACCAGCCCCAAAATATTCCTCGTGAGAGATACAGTAGCTGGACAAAGGAGTTTTTTGCTGGGACAGCAGCGATGTACGTGTGCGTGGTAGAGGTTACGCGATTGTTGGAGACCCTCTTGTTTGTTCTAAAGCTCGAGGTGGGCTACAGCACCCCGGGGTCACCCCAGCCCTGAGTGCGCAGGTGAGTTGTTACTGTGACCTACGAGAGCAAGGGCTCCGAGGAGAGGGCAGAAAGAGTTTGATTGCATGCAATGGAAACGCTACGTATTTGGAGTCCTCCTGAGGACGGCTGCTCAAGTGCGCTCATAAACCCCTAATCTCTCTGCCTCAGTTGCTGCATTTGTAAACTGACTTGTCTTCTCCTGCTTACCAGACAGTGGTGCAGTGACAGCTGGTCGCCGTAGCTGTATTCAGCAAGAATAACCCTGAAAAAACCTGGGTTTTGGTGTTCCACAGAGCGTCAGTGTCCCGTCCCAGAGATCGCCCACGGACAGCTGAAACCTGCGCAGAACTTCACCTACGGCAGCACAGCCACGCTCGAGTGCGACGCTGGCTACGTCCCCGTGAGTGCCACCACCACCGTGCAGTGCCTGAGCAGCGGCAGGTGGTACCCGCGGGTGCCCGCCTGCACCCCAGGTAGGCACAGGTCTCCCTTCCCTGTCCCTTGTCTCCCACGGGTGATTGCCTGGTTGTGCCTCACCAGGAGCACGTGCAGCGTTCGCTGGAGAGGGGTTGGAGGATGGGAACCACAGCGAGCTGCCCTGCCTGACGTTGGTGGCAGGATTCCTCCCTGCTCTTTCATCGCCCCGGGGTGACGTGGCAGGGCTGTCCTGACCAGGCTGCCCTGCCTGACCGCAGGCTACACCCGCTGAGGCGCAGAGGTGTAGGACAATAAAGACTCTCATTAGATTCACATCACTTGGTGAATTTGTCACTTTTTTTTTTTTTCCATTTCATTTCACACACCCCCCTCTACCCCCCAGCGATGTTCAGGGTCCCCACTGTCCCGTGCTTCTTTCTGGGGTTTCTGCCCTTGCCCAAGGGGCAGGCTGGGTTCCCCCAAAGGCAGGACTCAGTTCCATCCCCAGCAGGTCTCTGGGGGAGACCTCTCAGCTCTGAGGGTCCTTGTTGTCCCCTGCTCTGTCACCAGGTCGCTGTCCCTACCCTCCTGCTGTCGACCACGCAGACCGAAACCCTCAGCGTGAGTTTTTAGTTGGGACAACCGTGACCTACTTCTGCAGAACTGGATACACTTTGATCCCCGAAGTCTCTCCAATAATTACTTGTCTTGAAAATTTCACGTGGTCCGCGATCCCAAAGCTTTGCCAGAGTAAGTGTGCCGTTTCCTTCGCTTTGCCAACAAGGCATCAATTTAATGGTGTGGAAATAACACCATTTGAAAAACAGCCGCAAGTGCTGCTGTGCCATAAGGGCTTTATTGAGCAGTGCTTTGGCTCTCACCAATAATAATTTTGCTGTTCAAAGGGTAGCATGGCTGAAAAGAAAGAGCTGCAGCTCACGATGACTATTTAGCTGTTCAAACAGCGCTGCAGCTAGTAATGTATCATCCCTTCCACACAATTTATAGCTAATCATGGGGCTCAGGTCATTCTGCCTTCCAAGAGAAATGGTTGTTATCACACAATTACCATCCCTGAACACGCCAGGTTGGTTAGGGATGTCTGTCAGCGTTAGCAGGCCACTTGGTAGGTTCTCTGGATCAGCAAGTGACCACTGTGGGAAAACACCCCCATGTGAATATCTCCTGCTCCCCCTTCCTGACCCAAACCGTGGAAGCTCTTTCTGATGCTGGTGTTCCTCAGAGATACAGTGTCCCAGCCCGGCTCTCCGCGACGGCAGAGAGATCAGCCCCAGGAAAGCCGAATACAACTTTGGGCACCAGGTGGAATTTCAGTGCAAGCCTGGCTATGTGCTGAGGGGCAGCCAGAGGATCCAGTGCTGGTCTGATGGGACGTGGAGACCCCCCGTGCCGTACTGCGACAAGGGTGAGCGTGAACGGCGTGAGCACGGAGGGTGCCGGGAATTGCATCTCTGCAGGGGTAGGAACAGCCGTGAGAAAACCGCGTGACCTGAGCATCACTGCCCAGAGATGGTAGCGTTGGGAAATGGGCTCCCAGTCACACCGTTAAATGGCTTTAACGTTTTCATCTTCTGTCAAAACTGTAATTGATTAAACGTGTTGAGTAATGGGACTTGCGGCCATTTCTCAGAGGACTGTTCAAGGGGTTTATGATTCTCACGATTCCCTGACCCTGTTTATGAGCAGGATGATTTCTCAGGGAAAAGAGGAGGGGATTAAGGGAAGGTCAGCTGAAGGGGAGGGGGTAGAGACACATGCTGTGGTACTGGGGCCGTGCCATGCTGGTGGATTGGGGTGGTTATCTGGGTCAGTCTGGGATCACTGGTAGAGCCAGGGCCAAAGCTCTCAAGAAGTGAGAACAAGTTTGATGAGTGCAGCCCTAAGTATAAACATCGAGAACTGGCTCCTTCTGTTACTTCCCTGCACTTCTGCCTCCCTGATTGAATGAAGAAAATCTGAATTTTTCCTTTCTCTGTTCTCTCCCAGTTTGCGGCCCCCCTCCACAGATCACCCACGGGCAGCACTCTGGCTTGAGGACGGAGCAGTTCTCCTACGGCTCCGAGGTCAAGTACAGCTGTGCGAAGGGTCTGTCCCTCATTGGGGACGAGTCCATCTACTGCACCTCCGACGACGGGGTGAACCTGACGTGGAGCGGACCTGCCCCCGAGTGCAGGGGTGAGGCTTTTCTCCTGTACGGGATGAGACTGAAGCCGGGACCTGGGTGCAGCATCAGCGCTCGGCACAACGGGATTAAAAGCGAGCAGGGATGCTGGGAGACCTTGCTTCCTTTGCAGGCTTCTTTGCAGGCTAGGCAGCTCCATCTGGGGATGAGCCACATGGAAATAGGAGACTCTGGTTCTCCTACGCCAACAGCCATCAGGCGGTCAGGAAGAGCGGCTCTGCGCCCCCTGCCCTGGTCCCCCGTTGTCCCCGGGGAAGGGCAGCAGCCAAACCCACCGCTCCCCCCCTCTGCTCTCTTCCCGCAGCGGTTTGGTGCCCCAAGCCCACCGTCGAGAGGGGAAGGATGACTCTGCAGAGGTTCACGTTTCCCTACGGGACGGCCGTGCGGTTCTCCTGTGACGAAGGCTTCGCGCTGCAGGGTGATGCCGAGAGCCGGTGCCTGGCCGACGGCGCCTGGCACCCTCCCCTGCCCGCCTGCCAGCCAGGTGGGTACCGGCTGGAAGCTGAGCCAGCGGCACCTACGAGGGTGCAGAGAGGTTGGGGTGCAGCGTTGCCAAGCTGTGTCTGTCCTCGGGGCTCCCCTAGCGCCTTCCCCTCTTTGCAGAAGAAACAAACTTCCCAAAGCTGACGCTTGCCAGGCAACAGCTGAACTTTTCTTGTCGTTCCTTTATAAAGGAGGCTTTAAGACAGGTCAGGAGGCACCATCATTACTGACTTTCCCTTCAGTGCACATTCTCACTGACCAACGCCAATCTGCAGGCTCTTGCTAGGGGATGCCTGAATGGAGACAGTCAGAAAACAGCAAATGCGTTACACCTCTCAGGGGCTGTTCTGACCTTCACCCTCCCTTCTCAAAGGGCCTGTGGAAGTAACGTTGCTTTCACGTTTGGTTTTGCAGCTCCACAGATCTGAGTTCACCTGCACTAGCTCAGTCTTTGCAGACTTCGTAGGGGTTTTTTTTCTACCTACATAATGACCCTCTTGCTGAGCTGCCTTCTGCTGTGGGTTTTCCTTGCAGTTCTGTGTCCACAACCACAAGTGGCCAATGGAAGGCTGAAAAGCGCTTTGGATGGTAAAATGTGGTACCAAATAAATGCAACGGTTACTTTTGAGTGCCTTCACGGATACCAGTTTTCAGACGATGGAGACGTGTCTTTAGAAGACTCTTGGACAGCCACGTGCTTGCCTGATGGCAAGTGGACACCGTTGCCCAAGTGTGTAAGTACCATAGTCTGGCTGAGTTCCTGGATGGATTCTGCCTGACTTCTAATAACTGCTTGAACTTCTTAAAGGCTTTTGCTTTATGGTGCCAACGAGGGATGCAGTCTGTGTTGGGGTGGTGCATGGCCAACAGGACAGTTCAGACTCCGAGCTGAGGAGTGGGTGGCTCTCCATCTGCTGCAGTGCAATCTTACATGCCTTTTTTCCTGGGTTTTGTTTCTTTTGTTTTACTTTTTAACAGAAGAAAGAAGGTGGCGCTGAAGTTTGCGAAGAGGTTCTTGATATTAAATCAGTCTTTGAATGCGATGTGCCTATAGCAGAAGTGAAAACTCTGCTGGAAATACAAAAACTGTTTCTGGAGATTAAAAAACTGAAGGTGGAACTAGAAAACTTGAACGAGGAAGTCCTGTAACGCATCGTAACTGTCACCTTTCCTTTGGTGAACATGCAGTTTGTGTAGTCACAGTATCTATGAGAAGGCTCTCGGTGGCTTTATGGTTTGTGCTTGCATGCCTATAGCCAGAGGAATAATAACCAATGTATGGGAGATGGCTCTTGTCATGCTAGATGCTAAAGCATAGAGAGATTTTTGCTCTTTTCCTTAAATCTGACAAGCTTGATTCGCTATTTAACAAAAGTGTTGTTTCCCATTTTGTATTAGGAAGCATAGTAAGAAATTAAATTGAGCTTCTTTGCGTCACTGCATAAACTGTGCTAAGCTGAGAGAAGGGAGACTGAAGTCCACAGAAGTAAACTTCTAGCTGAGACGAGTGGCTGGTGGTTCTTTCTGAAGGCGTTTCTGCTGTAATCTCCCGTGCCAAACTCCTAACTCAGCCTGTCACAGCATTAGCACACATCTTCTGTCTAGAAAGAGCAGTGAAGTGGGTGTTTAACTACGTGATTTCCCGTTCATCTAGCTCGTGGTTTCTATTAGTCTAGTTAAGGGCGGTTACATGCAAGAAGTGCATTTGTAAAGGCTTCTATTCGCTTATCCCTGGATTTAAACAACCCAACAGGTTGCTGGCCCAGCACTGTGCTCAACGGGTATCCGTGTCGGTATCATCTTCCATGTCCCTATTTCCAGCAAGCCAATGTTAAGAATACATGGTGTAAGTTTAAATGTAGAGAATCAGACAGCAAAGACTGTGCTTATTACTCAATAAACAACCATTGGTTTATGTCGCTCGGTGATGCAGCAATAATTCCTTCCCTGCAGGATTACAATAAAGATGGAGGTGTAACCACGGGTGTCTTGTAATCTGTCGTTGGCTGTAAATCAGGCAGTTTTCCAGTGTGGTCTGATGGTTGCTCTGACTGAGAGCCCGGGGCGGTCCTCGGGGCGTGCGGGGAGCTGCAGCGGGCACGGCACGGCAGCCGTGGGGCTGAGGGCACCGCGCAGCACGGCAGGACGCTGCTGCCCGGGCTCGGTGGGAGAAGGGGGAGCATTCATCTCCTGCTCAAGCCATTTGCAGCGGTGTATCATTGCCAGGGGCACGCTTTTACGCGTTATTACAGTTGCTTTAGATGTTGCTAGAGCCTAAAGCCCAACACCCGGGGACGAGATGCGATCTCCCATCTTTACACACAAGGATGCTTTGATAATGCACCCTGTGCGTCACCACGCCCCGGTGAGGAGATCTGCGACGAGAGGTGCTCTCAGACCCACTCCAGTTCTCCCTGTGCCCTGGGGAGAGCAGGGCTGCGCCCTCCTGGTGTGACGCCTCGCCTTATCTCCCTGTGCGAGGCTCGAAACCCACAAGCACGAATAAGAACTGGGTGTTACGTCCCACGGGTATCTGAGAGTGTGTTTGAGTAGCCTTGACTGATGTCAGACGGGATGTTTCAGTGTGTTAGTCAGTACGCAGATGTACTGGCTCACACCCATTCCTAATTACAAATGAGTCAGGCAATCAAGAAAAATATTAACACAGAAAAAGCGAAATGGTTTTTTTTTTGTTTTTGTTTCTCTAACTCTGCTTATGGAAGATCTGTGTTGCATTACCTGCCAGCAATAACTAAGCAGGCATTTTCCTACCCTGAATACAGCTCGGGGCTGGGTGGCAGTCTTTTCTGCTTTGGTTTTGGTAAAACTGTGCTAGTCAGCGCTCACCGCCAGTCTCGGGGCGAACAAAATTGTTGAGTTACTCCCCCATCCCTTATGGTGGGGCAGGAGGACCAGGAGGCTTTACCCGAGCCTGTGGATGGCAGTTGTACTCCCTCCTGCCTGCTCTCCGTGTCCCTGCCAGATCGTTTAGCTCCATGGGTGTTCCGGAAAGGTTTCCATGCCCCAGGGGCTTGGCTGAGTCTGCTGTGCTGCATCTCCTCCCAGCTTCAGAAATAGCCCCTTGGAGCCAACAGCGCTCGACAGAGGAGCACAAAACCTGCTGCAATGAAGTCTGGAGAACCAGGACGGGGGAAGCACCCAGGCACCCCGAGCTGGGAGGCACCTGCCGGGACGCAGGGGTCTGTCCACCTCGCGCTGCTCCTGGCCTTGCTGGGGCTCCTAGGCACGCCTGTGGCTCACAGTGAGTACGGAGGCATGGGATGCATGGGGGGGACCTGCCCAGGCCTCACCTTGCTGCTCAGGTGCTGGGGTGGGTGATGCCACCACCCCCAAGCCTGGGGACCCGTTGTTTGATGCTCTCACAGCCCTGCCCGGTGCCTTTGCCCAGAGGGGAAGCCTGGGCCAGCCCAGCTGCCCTGGGATGCTCTCGCTGGGGCCGGGAAAGGGGCCAGAGAACGTGGTCCTCACCTGAGGAGGTCTTCTCCTGCCGCAGGTGACTGTGGGCCCCCACCTCGCGTGACCCACTCCAGACCGTCCAGCGACGAGCACACCAGCAGCTTCCCCGTGGGATCCAGGGTGACGTACACGTGCACCGAAGGCGCCAGCAAAATCCCCGGGAGGTCGGACACGGTGCAGTGCCTGCCCGGCTCGCGCTGGTCGAAGCTCCTCGAGCCCTGCGGCCGTAAATATCTCCTTTCTCTGAAACACACCTCCCTCCCCTCTCCCTTGCTTGGCTTAAAATTTCCGCCCCTTACGGTGGCTCCTCTGCGACGGCACTGCCCTCCTGGCGAGGTGCAAACCCGCTTCCCTCAGCTGCTGCTCCCCCGAGCTGCTGACGGCTGCGGGATCCATGCCTGCCGTCAAGGGGGTCAGTCGGACGGCGGCTGGAGGAGCCCGGGGTGCTGGTGTACCTCCCGAGCCCCGGCTGGCAGAGGCTGCCCCACGGCACGGGCACGCGGCTGCCGATACCCCGCTAACGGCTTTGCCGGTGCAGTTAATGCACCTTCACTGGCGCTTCGCAAAAGATGCCTTCACCAGAACGGCAGCCTGGCATGAAACCGGAATTAACCTGCGGTTAACATGTGGAGGAAAGCGCCGTAGTGAGAATTAACCTGCGGTTAACATGAGGAGCCTTCCAAAAGCGCCGTCGTGAGAGCGTTTCTGTGATTCCAAGGTTTATTTTGCATGCCTCCTGGCAGGAGGCTCTTTCAGACCCGCTTTCCTTGACTGCCAGGGAGCTGTGCTGCCCCGACCAGGTTGCGGTTTGCTGCCCTCTCCAAGGAGGACGAGATACTCAACTTCTTTCCCGTTGGAACCAACGTGAGCTACGTCTGTCGCCCCGGCTATGAGAACACCTCGGAAAGTTCCCCCACCAGCACTTGCCTTGGAAACCTGACGTGGTCGGAAGCTGCTGAGCTGTGCAGGAGTGAGTGTCTCTGCTCCGCTCCGCGTGCTGGAATGCAGCCGGGTCGTTATTATCCCAACAGCTACACGCTTCATACAAAATTAGGTGGATATTCCTTGACGTTCCTATTTAAGACAGAACAGCAGGAGTATCAGTAACGTTCTTTTTTTTTCTTTTCTGTTGGCATAAATAGATCTGTTTTGATTTTTATGTTAGAAAATACGTTCACATCCAGACACGGCGCATGCACAGGGCAAATGCCAATTTGCAATCCTAGTGTTGAACTACAAAATGCAGACAGAGCATGTTTCTTGGTGAAATCCATGTAACGTTAGGACTGATGATGTGGCAGCCGTACGTTTTTCACAGTCGAGTAACTTATTGCCAATCTATTGCGATGGAAATATCTCTGCAAATAGTCTCTTCCGCCCTCCTGTGAGAAGCTCACCGCGGTGAGCGTGGAGCCCTTCCAGGGATCCACACCTTCACCTGCAGCCTCCTGCCAGCTGGGAGTAAAACGCTTTGGTACCTCTGGGTACAACGCTCCGAGTCTGTCCCTTACGCAGCCTCTTTCCTTCCTCCGTCACGGTGTGTTCTGCTGACGCTGCTCTTGTTCTCCGGCAGAGAGATCCTGCGGCGAGCCGGGAGCGCTGCCCGGGGGCAGGCTGGTGGCGCCCAGGGGCTTGCAGTTCGGCGCAAGGGTGAACGTGTTCTGCGAAGACGGGTGAGTGGCGGGGCGATGCCCCGAGCTCCAGCACTCCGGTGCCGATGCCGGAACACAAACCCCTGCTCCAGCACAATGAACTCGTGGACACGGGCTGGGCTGCTGTTTCACAGCGTGTCGCTCCGAGTGCAGAGCACGGGGCTGCTTTTCCCACTTCTTTACAGCTTTGGGCCGGGAAGGAGTAAGACACAGCTGGAGGGAACAGACTGGGGTCTGAATTTATGGCCACCTTTTCCCTCAAGTGCCATCCAGAGGAAATTTAACTGCCCCAGGGTATTGATCCCAACAGGGCTGGTTGTGCCATCGGTTTGTAACTATAGAATTCAAAACATACTTCAATTTAACATATTTGAGATATATTGAATAAAAAGGGGTTATGTTTGAATTTTAAAAATTGAATGATTTTCAGCTAGAAAACTGCAATGAAGCACACTTCCCGTCAGGCAGCGAGCTGACTCACGCTTTCTGCCTGCTTTCAATCAGGGCACATATGCAGTAGATTGACTTGCAAAATTAAGCTCTTAAGACTCCAGCTAGTATTCCTCCCTCCCTAGCAGGAACCAGCTGGCATCGCCTGGCTTGTTCTGTCAGTCTTTGCAGCTGTTTAAATGTAACAGAGTTTTCTTTTCTCCAGATATTCCCTTAGGACGGACTTTGGGGAAATGACAGCATGGCCCACCCTTCTGGGGTTCCATATGTCTTCAGCAATACACATCAGGGTGGAGGGATAATGTCATCCATCTAAGCAGGATCAGATACTATCAATCGTGTCCAAATGATTTTTTTTTTTTTTGAACAGGAAGATGTAATTCAGAGATTGGGGAAGGTGTCGGTGCTGTCAGAACAAGATGTGTTAGCCTACAGCAAGCCAACCCAAAAGCCACTTTCGGGAAATGTAGATCCCCCCTTGCCCCTCGCTGGTCCCCGCTGCCTGCAGTGGATGCACTTGAATATTTGCTGAGAACGCGCGCTGGCAGTCTGCTGTCGTTTGCTTTTCTGGCAAAACATCAGCAAACCAGCTACACCCTTACAACCCCAAAGCGATGTCCTAGGGAGGAGGTGGCACTGAAGGACACTGGGCACCCTGTCCTCTACCACAGCGCCAAGGCTTTCGGCACCCCCAGCTCACTGACCTCGGCAATGCAGCACCGCTGTGAAGAGGAGCAGCCGTCAGGGGCTGCGCCAGAGCCTTTAGAGATGCTGAGTGTGCTCAGGAGGGAGCCCCTCACCTCCTCGCCTCGTCCCGGTGGGTGACAGCGGCGTGGGAGAGGCGCTGGATGCCACCAGCTCGAATCCCAGCGCTGTTCTCCACCAGGAAGCAGCAGGGGACATAGTCCCTGGGTCAGCAAATCTGAGCCCGATGCAGCCGTGTGGGAATCCACCCCTCACCTCAGCATTCCCTGGCGTTCAGGGTGTGCTCTGCTGGCCACCAGCTACGACTTCTCCCACCCCTGCAACGGAAGATGCGCCCTGCAAAGAGTCAAAGAGGCTCACAGGGGTTCTGGCAGAGAGCAAGGTGAAGGAGCTCTCCTGTCAACCAGCTTGGATCTGCACAACTGCCTGCTCTAGAACTGCCTTTTCTACCCTCCTGATCACACTGGTACTGGGGAAAAAGATTGTTCTCAATTTCTGGATAGTTACGCAAATCTTTCTTTTCTTGTGTATTTTCATTTAGGTACAAACTAGACGGGAGTAGTTTCATCCAGTGTCAGCTTAAAGGAAACAGCGTTGGATGGAGTAAACTTCCAACTTGTGAATGTAAGATTAACCCAACCTTACTTTTGACTTCACTGCAGTAGATCTTGCACCCTAGCGTCTAGTCTAAACCTGTCTTCACACATTGTTTTTGTGGATATTATGTGGGGGATCTGTCACCAACACCACAGCAGAGAAATACCCATTTTGCTGCTGACGCTGTATTTCTGCGGTTTTCTTCCCACAAGATCAACGTGTTTTGTCGCGGCTTAAGGTAGCAGTGAAGGTGATGGGATGAGAGTTTGAGGAATCGCAAGCCAGGGCATGGCAAGATGCCTGTTTATTTTTGTGACCCTTAGAGTGAGAGGGAGAAAAATATGACAATAGAAACACTTCAGAAAGGAAACAGAGATGATCCAGACAGAAGGCAGTGCTCGTTACCCCCCTTCAGTTGTCCATAAAGTTTATTCCCTTCAAGAGTCTTAGGTGAACTCTTAAGAATCACTTTGCCTTTTCATTGTTACTGAAGTTTTTAGCAACACTCACGTTGACCTTCTTTCCTGCAGTAATTACCTGCTCTTCGCCTCCTCAAATCGGCCATGGAAAGCACGACAGCGATGGTGTAGAAAAATTTGCGTATAACTCCACAGTGACTTACAGCTGTGACTCCGGCTTCCAGCTCGTTGGCAACGCGAGCATCCGTTGTATGAGTACGGACAAAACCAGCGGAGTCTGGAGCGGAGCTGTGCCTGAGTGCAAAGGTGGTTTCATCGGAGTTTAGTATTTATTATTTATTATTTAGCATGCACCAGCTTAACACGTTGTGATTGCTCAGTACAGGTCATTTGGCGTAAGTCATGTTGCAATTTTAAAGAGGAAAAAAATGCGGTGCTGCTAAAGAATGAACGGCCTGTGCAAGAAAGGCACAGCGCTCCTAGCAACGCGTATTCCTTGTGCCCTAGAGAAAACCACATCGGTCAAACTTGGAGCAAAAGAAATGGAAAGGAGTCCTCTTCCCCAAAGTGAGTTGAGACGGTTCTACATCGAATTGAGTCCCACATTTCCCAATTTAATTTGCTCCTTTACAACGTTTCTATGAAAAAGCCATTTGATGAATGTCACGCTGTGGTTTTCATCCTTTCAGGTTTCCGTGGAAATGGCATCCAACCGTCTAAGAAGGCTTCCAGGTGGGAAATGAAGCTCAGCCTTTATAAAAAGTCACTCCAAAATACCATCTCCTCCTCCCATTCTTCTTTCTCCAGGATACCAGGTCAGTCCTGGAGGCTCATTTGGAGTTCAAGAGAACTCATCAATGGGACTCCCTGGTTATTCCCAGTCCTATACCCAGAGTTTCCGTTTTTTCATGTGTTTCTATTCAGTGTCGAGGAGCTGCGCTACCTCGGCGTTCAGATTTGTTGTACCTCTGTACAAAACCCCAAACTACTATTCTCCCGGGACCAGCCAAGGATCTGTGTGTCTTCCAAAGTACATGGGGATCTCTGGCATCCGCCCCCAAGCTGGCTGCTTTGCAAACTTAAAATGGTCTAAAGTTGCATCGTTTTGTGGAAGTGAGTGATTTTTTTTTTTTTTTTTTGTCATGTTCTTTTCTTCTATAAATTTTCTCTGTATAATTTGTATTTTTCCCTGGTTGGGCACCTGGTTCAAAGCTCGGGTTTGACTGCATTGACCTCCTCCCCTTACAAAAGCTTTGCTTCGTCTGAAATATATTTTCACTTGTCAATTGTTTCCTTGCCCTCACGGTGTTACGAACTTTATCTCATTTTTTGCCATATTGAAAAGCAAGAGGGAACTTTGTACCGCGTTGCCTTAAGAGTGCCGGGGCTTCCGTCCTTGTCCCGGCAGCGAGAGGCAATGCCCTAACGCTAACCTTGCTCCACACCAGCGAGGTCGCGGGCAGCCAGGAGAAGCTGGACGTGGCAGAAGTGCTGCTACAACAGATTCCCCATCCGCTGCAAAGGATTGTTTTACTCGTAAAAAGGGTGAGTGTCAGCTGCGTTGGAAACGGAGTCTGGGTGGGAACTATAAGCATGTAATTGTAGGTAATGAAGACAGAACACCCACTGGAGGGTCTCGCCACCCAACGGGAGAGCGGATGAAAAGCATTTCTGCGGTGTCAGGGTCAGGCTGAACTTGCCCATCCCCGAGTCACGTCTCTTGGGTCAAAACCAGACAATCTGTCACCCCTGTTGTGGGGTGTGTGAACCCGCACAGCCCGGGGCTGTTGCACAAGTGCGATGAGGCTGGTGGTTAAGCCCAGGTCCAGAAATGCCCCGTGCGGGTGCAGCGTGGCCGAGGGGGAAGGGGGGGGGGGGGGGATTTCCCCCATTGCTGCATCTTTTCTCAAAGGTGGGGTTTGTTCCAGCCGCCCACCATCTCCAGGGTGATGGCTGGGACCAAAACCCCAAGGTATTTGTCTGGACTGTTAAACAAGAACCAAAGAATCCCACTTGCGGGGTTAAAGGCAGAGCAATGGGGCTGCACAGCTGGGCACTTGTGGAAGCGTCTGTAGGAAAGACACTGCAGTGGCATCAGTGCTTTAAAACAAGGAATGAGCTAGATCAGGTCTGTCCCACATACAGCATTTTTTTCACTGTGCTATGTTTTAACGTACCAATGAATTGATTGAAAATTACTCACGCAAGGGTTGGCTAATTCCATAGTTCCTTCTCCCTTATGAGTTTTTCTCTCTTTCAGCACTTTCCTCCCAACATCCCAAATCCAGTTACGATTCCCTACTGGTCTGACCAGCCTTTTTTCAGGGTGGGGGTGGGAAGCTGCAGTTTCTCAGAAACTCCTCAGGCTTTCTGCAGAATTTCTGACCGAGCTCGGTTATGTCACAACCCATTTGACTCGGTATTTCCACAACCGCCCATTTCCTCGCTCGCTAGCAACGCCGACCTGCTGCCACAACAGTCACCGTAAATACAGACTCCCAGGACGGGCTGTGAGAGACCCACATCTCGCTGCCGAGCGGAGCTGCTCCTTTAACTCACCGGGAATTTCTGGCTGTAGCACGGCCCAGTTGCCGATACACCCTTGCCAGCTGCCAGCAGGGTCGTGCTGAAAGCAAAATACTGACTTCCCCGTCTTGCAAAGTTATGAGCTCGTTTCTTTTAGGAAACCATAGTACTTTACACGCTAAATTGATCGTTGATCTTTACATCTTCAGTACTTTAAGCACTTTGTTTAGCAAAAGCTTTTTTGTGTATCATACGTAAGTTCTTTGCAGTTTATATTTCTGTTTGGACTGTACGAAAGATAACAGCCACCAGCAGTCTGGGTATTTACTAACCTCATACTGCAAAGGAGCTACTTCTGCTTTCCGCAGGGGGGAAGGCAGCTCGGTGACGCTGCAGGCCGTGAGCACATCGACTACGCACAGACACGGAGAAGTAACCGCTAAATATACTTTAGTGCTGTCGTACTGCAACAGAGAAACTGGAAACGTCAGGTTTATGCTGTGGGCTGCTTACGGTCTCTGTCCTGTACAGCACATTAATTGCCTTCTATTTGGGTGCCTTTCTGGGGTTTTATTTACATTTAATAATAAACGGTAATTGTTTATAAAGGGTAGCCTGTGAATTCAACTGCCTGCTGTTCCCTTTTCATGTTTTATGCTCTTTTCAGGAAGGTATCAGCTTTTATAGATATCTTGATAACGTTCAGATTCGCTGTTCAACCAGTTCTTTATCAGCACTCTTATTGATTTTCTAAATGGCCTCCTATGCAAGTTTAACTTGGAAAGGGAGAAAGAAAAATCCAAGCAGTAATGTTTGGGAATGTGGGTGTTTCTAGTAAGTGGTGTGAAAAAGAAACCTGGAGCAATGTGTACCTGCCTTAAAGCTACTCAGCTGTCCTGGCCCTGAGCTCCGCAGCCCCTCTGCTGCAGCCCCCCTGCTCAGTCCAGGCAGACCCGGGGGGTCAGTCCCGGAAAGACTTTGGGAGCTGCGGGCGACGTCCCAGGGTGCTGCCCTGCACCGGGATGGCAAGAGCATGCGGGAGCGGGCAGGGAGCCGAGGACAGGTTTCTGTGGAAACCCAAGAGCAACTCCAGCAGCTCAACCACTGGTTTTGCTGGCTGGTTTCACTGGAAACCTCATGTTGTTCCAGCCCAAGCCTGGCCGCGTAGGCGCACAAAGCCGCACGGGTCAGGCTCCCCCCTGCACGTGCTTTCCCTTCTGCCATCGCCATCTGCTTGATCTGATTTCTGCAGCCCGGCGAAGGGGTGGCAGAGCAAGATAAAGCAAGTTGCCCGCGGTGGCTCCAGCGGAGCAGGCGCAGACCCGCTATCGCAGAGCTCAGCTGCTGTGGAGGTTTCGGTGCTCGGTCGGTTACTGGGGCAATACGGGGCAAAAGGGGCAGCAAACGTGGGTGGCAGAGGCAGGGGCTGGGCTGAGCCTGGCGGTCTGGGCAGGTACAGATGTCTCCTGCGTGGCCTCAGGTAGGAAAGCACCCTGGCTCGAGGGGTTAATCTGGGCTCTGGAGCAGGGGGATTTCACTGAGCTGGTTCTTCTCATGTACACGCCAACCGAGCCACTCCCTGAGGAGGCTCAATATTACAAGAAGTCTTTGCTAAATTCTTCTCAACATCTCACTACCCCACGCTGAGGTCACTGCTGTAAGCTATTCCAAGAGAATTCCCCAGAATTTAAAGCTTTTTTTTTTCCTGTTAGCGACTTCCTTCTGCATTGCGCAGCCACCATCCCAATTCAGGCCTCAGGTGACCAGTGACCTGTAAAAATATGAGACATCTCCACGTAATTTGTCAACACGTTCACAAGTTAAGTATTTTAAAGGAACGTTATCCAGGCTGCTTGACTCCTCCCTTAAGAAAACAGCTCTTGGCCTCATTGCAAATGCTTTTGTTACATGTGCTCGGAGCTTAAATTGTGTTGGAAATAGAGTGGGGGTGGGAAGAAAAAGTAAAAAGGATAACTTTGAGCTTCCCAGTGGAAACCACTGTTTCCTGGATAACCAGATAGAGGGAAGCAGGGAGGCAGGCTGCTGCCGGCTGCCCTTTCCTCGGGGTGGGGTGACACATGCCCCTTTCTGGCAGCACTGCTCAGCAGAGGGGGATGAGGCAGCAAGTACAGCCACAACCTTTCCTTTGGCTCTTCCCCCAAGCCCTGTGGGCAGGGAGCCCGGAGCAGTGCTGCTTTCCCACGCAGGCACGGAGCGGAGGCAAACCGCTCCTGTGCCTGCCTGGGCCCAAGGACATCCCTGAGCCTCCACGGGCAGCACAGCGTTCTGTTCAAAGTGTTCTGTGTCTAACTGGGAGAGTTACACTGGAAATGCTGGTATCCCCGCTGCCTCGTTTTGCACAAAGGTGTTAACAGAAGCAGCTTAACTAGCAGCTTCAAAGTGGGGCTGATTTACAAGCCCTCTGGTCTCCCGTGCACCCCTCGGGCTGGAGGAAAGCCCTCTCCTCTCTTCTTATAGAAAAACCTCTCTTCTTGCAGAAAAATCCCTCTTCACGGGGGTCTGTTCCCAGGGGCGGGCAGGTGACATCTGAAGGTGGTTTGAGGGGCCTGGTGCCCCCGAGCTGTGCTGGGCTCCCTGGGCCACATGCTGTCGGAGAGGGACTGAGACACGGATGAAGATGCAGCTCTTGCCCCTGCACACAGCAGAGCCAGTGCTGGGGGACAAATGGGACCTTCTCTACCCCTCCTGGCCCTGGGCCATGCTGCAGGATTCACTGTCAGAGCTGGCAAGACCCATGTGCTGCCCTTTTTGGTATTTTTCTTTTCCTTTGGGACTCGGTAGCTTTGGAGAGAGGGGTGTCTTTACTGGTAGGTGCAGAGAAACGATTTGAAGGAGAGGCTGAGGCAGCGGGTGTCTGGAGAGCCCCACCGCATTCCTCTGGCTGCCGAGCATGCCTCTGGGGGCAGAGACGAGGAGAACCGCCCCAAGCCCCCACCCGCAGATAACGCGTCCCGTCGGAAAACTTCCCGCAGATGAGCCCGCAGGGAGGGGAGCGGGGAGCCGCGGGGGGGCGGGCAGGGCTCCAGCCCACGGCAGCAGCCGCCTCCTCGCAGCAGCACCCACGCGTGGCAGCAGCACCCACGGGTGCTCGTGAGCGAGACCCCCCACCCACCCACCCCCCTGCTCCCTGCGGCTCCGGCAGCGGCCCCGCTCCCCCCTCGGGCACCTCCAGCCGACGGGGAGCAGGGGGCCCCCGGCTGCGCACCCCGGGCGGGGCTCGGCTGCCCGCCCCCTGCCCGCTGCCCGCCCCCTGCCCGCCCCCTGCCCGCTGCCCGCCCCGCTGCCCGCCCCGCTCCTGGTCCGCTCCCGCTCCAGGCGCCCCGCGGCAGCGATGGGCTCTGGGCGCCGCCGCTCGCTGCTGCTGCCGCTGCTGGTGCTGCTGGTGCTGCCCGCGGCGTGGGGTGAGCCCGCGGGGAGGGGTGGGGGGAGATGAGGGGGGCGTGCGGTGTGCGGTGAGCCCTGTCACCCCGGGCGTGCGCTCCGGGTGCGTGTGCGCGTTCTGGGTGCGGGCGTGTGTGCGGTGCGGGTGCGGGCGTGTGCGCTCCGTGCGGGTGCTGCGGGTGCGGGCGTGTGCGCTCCGTGCGTGTGCGCTCCGTGTGTGCGCGCTCTGTGTGTGCGTGTGCGCTCCGTGTGTGCGCGCTCCGTGCGCGCTCCGTGCGCGTGTGCCCCGGGTGCGTGTGTGCGCTCCGTGGGCTCCACGCGTGGGCCGTGGTGCTGGGGGTGCGTGTGCCGGCCTCTCCCGCGGACCCCGCGCGTTCACCCGTGCCGTGCCCGGCCCGGGGAGCTGGCGGCGGCCGCAGGAGCCCCACGGAACCCGGGTTTGTTTTCCCGCAGGTGCCTGCGGGCCGCTGCCAAACATCAGCCACGCGGAGCCCCCAGAGGACACGAAACATCAGGGAAGCTTCCCGGTGGGCTCCAAAGTGACCTACAGGTGCCTGAGCGATTACATCAAGCGCCCCTCGCTGTCGGACACCATCCAGTGCCTGGCGAACTCCCAGTGGTCCAACCTTCCCGAGTTTTGTGGTCGTGAGTATTTCACTGTCTCTGAAACGCGTTGCCTGGAGAAGCGTGTGGCTTGTGAAAACATTTTCTGCTTTGGCAATTGCTGCTTCAAGGGTTTCCTCATCCGAAGTGACACATGATCGCGGTGCTGGTCAGAGAATCTCTTACTGCCCCTTTTTCCAAACCCTCCTTGGTCCGTTGGAGCCACATGGTGGCGCTTGGGCGTTAATAAAAGTAGATGAGCAGCTCGGGGAAGCGCAGGGAAGGAGCAGAGCTGCGGTGGGGAGATGCCGGCACAGCTCACTGCTGACGCAAGAGCAAGCTAACGGGAAAGGTTTGGCTTTGGGGATTTGCAAACCTGCGCAGGATGAACTGGCTGCTCTCCCCAACCTCGAAAGCTTCATCGGTGGAACTGGCAAGGGAGGTGAGCCCTGCGCTTGGGAACGACTGAAGGAGGGCAAATTTTAGCATTTAAAATCTTTTTCCATTAATGGTCATCTAGGGATATTTTTGAGTTACACAAAGTACCTATCAACACCTTAAAAGGCAGCCATATTCTTAGGGAGGCTTGTGCATTATCACTTGTTTTTATGTTTATACATAGTTGAGTGCAAAATAGCCTTATTTTTGCTTTGTAACTGAACACTTTGGCTGTGCCTGTCGTTGCTAGGGAGCTGCCCCAGCCCACCACGTGTGCGTTTCGCTCGAGTATCACAAGAAGACGAAATGCATAATTTTTATGCTGTTGATACCACGGTGAAGTATGTTTGTCGCCCGGGCTATGAGAATACCACAGACCAGCTCCCCACCAGCACTTGTCGTGACAATTTGTCATGGTCAGAAGTTCCTGAGCTATGTCGGAGTGAGTGTCTCCATCTCGTTTCATTTTCTCCTATGCCCTCCCACAGCTGCAGCCACCATTATATTATAAAATATAGTTTAGAGTGGTTTTCCTTTATTTTTTTCTCTCTACAGTTAGCACTACAGCTGCGCTGTGGTCCGAGTGCCCCGTCTGAGTTGTATTTTAGAATTGGGGGGGTTTTAATGGCATTTAGCATGAAACACCGTCAGACACCTGGTTTGATATGGCCGCACTGTCAGGAAGAGTATTTCTGTGGGTTTCTTCCCCATCCTTGTAGTGTCCTAAGGATAATCTTATTCTTTTAGGGAAATCTTGTGGTATTCCAGCAAATCCAGAACATGGCAAAGTCATGGCAAACGATCATCGGTTCGGCGCAAAAGCAGATGTAGTTTGTAACCGTGGGTGAGTGTGAGGGCAGCTGCCCACTGTGTCCCAGCCGCCTGGCGTGCGAGCCGGGACGCGGGGCTCTGCCTGTCGAGCCCTCGGCACTCTGTGGGGTGGCACGTTCTTGGCTGGTGACCACAAACTGGTTTGTTGATCTGCCTTTTACCCCTGCAGGTACACGTTAAAGGGAGCGTCGCGTCAAATCTCATGTTCCATAAGGGGAGATGGAGTTGCCTGGAGTCGACTTCCAGCTTGTTGGGGTAAGTGAGTTTGTCTGGCACTTGACTGGAAATGCCAAACATTCCAGCTCGGAAATACTGAATCATGGGTTGGTTTTACTCAGTGAGGTCAGGGGAGTATCTCTGGAAGGGAGACAGCTGCCGCAATGAGAGCAGGGTCTAGCCAGGAGCATCGCTGGTGCCTTCTGCACGTGAAGGATGGACATAAATGAGCGGTGCGGTGGCCTTGGTGTCCCTGCGGGCTCCCGCTGCCCCTGGGTACACAGGACAGCAGGCTGGGAGGCACCTGCCAGTCACTGCTTGCAGCCAGTGCTCCCATTTCAGCCCCTGGTCCCGCAACTGGTGCAATGCGAGTGGTGTGGAAGGGACCCTTGGGTTTTCCCCTCTTCACATCATGGAGTGGAGCATCCCGGGGTCACCTCCTGAACCCTTTTCCTTTTCTCCCCCAGCTATTTCTTGTGGTCCACCTCCACCTATTCCCAATGGGAAGCACAACGGCAACGGCACGGAGGAGTTCACGTACAGCTCGGTCGTGGTGTACACGTGTGACCCTGGGCTCCAGCTTGTGGGAAATGAAACTCTTCGTTGTACAACGGAGAACGGGGTTGATGGTGTCTGGAGCGGGTCTCCTCCCGAATGCAGGGGTGAGCACTGCTGGGTCATCACCCTGTTCTCAAGCAGTTTTTCTTGCTGTGCCGTTAATTACTGCTAATTCCCTTCTCTCAGAAAGGGAAGGACCGCAGCCTGGGCAGGCATTCCCGTAGGGTTTGTTTCCAGGGGCGCAGCACCTGCTTACAGCCGTGATGGTTCGCAAGTCTGTGCTTGGCAAGGTGCGCTGCTGCAGGACTCAAGCTCTGCTGAAGAACACTATGAGCACGGTTGTACACAGTTCTACGCTTTTCCCTTCAAGAGGAACAGGCAGAATTTTAATAAACAATGTGTGAAGTGTATCAGGAACTGCAAAGCTGGTGAACTAAACCTCAGAATGGGTTTACATCTCGTGTCCAACAGCACCCAGGCAACACAGCCAAGCGGGACAGCTTTGTCCATAAGGCTTGTCTTGTCACCAAGAGGTCCCTGTGTGTCTTCCACAGCTCTCACTGTCGTAGCCACAGATGCACAAGTCACCTGCCCGTGCTACGTTTACTCCTCGCTGAAGTATTCTATGTATTACGTATATAATAGAATTTTGAGTGGGTTTCCTTTATTTTTCTCTCTCTACAGTGAGTACTACAGTAGTGACAAACCAAGCTGAACCCTCGGAAGAGAAGATAGCAGAGAATCCTTACTGGCTAGGTAAGAGTTCAGGGGAGGCTTTCTGCCTCTGAGTGCTCCTAATGGCTGTAATTGCACCCACACTGGGCGCCTGTGACTCCGCGCCCGGTTGGTTTTCTGCTCTCGCTGTACCACCTTCATCTGGTGGGTCCATCGTCCCGTTTCTAAGGGGGTTGCCCGGGCTTGTTCCCTGTCTAATCCCCTTTTCTTCTGCTCCCAGCTGAGTGACTCCTTAGCTGTCATGGTACAGGGTGGGATTTCTGATGCTTGAATCTCCCTCTGTGCAGCCAAGCATCTCGGTAGAAACCACTGACATTACCTTGGCTGAGGTAGCCTGGAGCTAGTGGAGGGAGGTGGGGTGCGGGACTCAAAAAGAGGATAATGAGGTGTGTAATGGTTAATAACAGATTGGTTTATAGCATTTTGTCTTCTCAGCAGTGTTATGGTTGTCTGGGTTTGAATAGTATTGTTCTGTGGGCACAGATTAAGGAACTTCGCTGTTTAGTTATGAGCGCTGTTGGCTTCATTTTTCTAACATCAGTGTCATTATTTTCTTCTCCAGCAAGTATCCTCATCCCTAGTTGCATTGGTAAGTAGTGGATTAAAATTGAAAATACACTTTCCTAATGCAAAGCCGTTATTTGCTGGTAAATACCTGGCGTCAGTGTTTCTGGTTGATTCATTTCGCTGCCCCTAGTCCTGAGTGTCTCTGGTCAGGACTCAGGGGTTTCTCTGCTGTGGGGTAACGCAGCGGCACGGCAAGCAACTGGGTGGATTGTCTGTCTTAGTATAAAACATGACATCAATTGAGGATGAAATGAAAGAAGCCAAAGGAGCCAGTGTAAGAAGCCAACCAAAAACTGTGCGTCCTGTCACTCTTTCATTGATAAAGTTACTTTAAAAGGCCTTGACAGACGTTGAAAGATGAGAGATCAGTGAAGCCTGGAGCATCCTTGTTGCAAAAGAGATCAAGTACTGAAAATGGTGAGCGTGTTTACAGTACAAAAGAAACAGGAGGCTGTCTATAAAAGCACTAAATAAATGAGGATCACGCCCTTAACGAGCTCAACACCGCACCACCCTCAGCGGTGCTTTCTGTGACATAAGAGGGGGTTTGCATTATTCTGGCTGAGACGGAGCCTCTGGGTGGTGACAGGCAGCACCAGAGCAGAGAATTGTGCTGTCAGTCTTTTACCAAACTGCAGTATTTCACTTCAATTACATACCAAATCTGTTGTTTATTTTGGGGTTGGTTTTTTTTTTGCTTCTTTGTTTGTTAGTTCCCCCAGTAGTCCTTGGAATTCTAGCTGGGATCATCATGAGATGGAAAGGCAATAAACAACAGTAAGTGAGCCTAAGCTGCCCCTCATAAATCATAACTTTCCCTAAGGATAACTGGGTCTTTCCTTTTAAGCGCTGAGTGATAGTAAATACCTCCAGTACGTATTTGCATGGTTAGTGCTCCTTCCATGTTGCTAAGATGCTTTTTATTCTATGAATTTCCTTCTTTCTGTCTCTTCAGCTCTTACAACATGCACCTACAAAAGCAGCAGACGAACGGAGGGGACCTGCTGACGCACCCGAAGATGACGGATGAAGACAAGCAGCCCGTGCCGTGGCATTCCTATTTTTGGTAGGTTTGCTCGTTCGTCTGCCCAAAAGTTTGTGCTGCTTTTACGACCGTACGCACGGGTCTCACCGGTGTCATTTCTAGCTACAAACCTTGCCGTGCCTGCCCACACCGGGACGGCACCTCTTTGTGCGGTTTTTGACTGCAAAACGCCAACACCCCTGCCTCTGCGGTGAACGCCGCTCGCTGAAGAGGTGCCGGCTGCTTCACGGGAGGCTTTGGCGTTGCCCCCGCTCCCCGTCTTTCTCATCCGCAGCCACACGACGAGCTGCCACGTGTGTCCCACCTGCGAAGAGCGGCTCCACGCCGCCCTGGCCCCCCGCGCCGGGCCCGCGCGCCCCGGCTGTGCCGCCTGCGAGGCCTGGCTGAGCGCCCAGCCCAGCGCACCGCACACCTACTCGGCCACCAGCATCGGCGACAGCGAGACCCAAAGCCTGGCAGGTGCGAGGTACCGTGGCCGATCAGGCGCTTGCTCCTGCTCCCCTTCCACGGGGCCACCTAAAGCAAAGCAGGGGAAGGGGCAATTTAGGGGGGTAGAGCAGCTCTACACGGGCAGAGCAGGGTTGGCAGTTGGAATTCCTCTGGTTCCTGAAAGTCCCGTTTTAGCAGTAGAAAGTATTTGGTGTCCAGAAGGAAGGGGTTCCGCAGGGCAGTAGTCATTCTGGGGAAGCCGTGCACTCGGGTGGGTTCAGGTTGTCTTCTGTCTCTCTGCATTCAGCTCTCCTGCCAAAGCTGCCGAGGTGCTGAGGGGTGAGGGGGCAGGAGAAGCGGATCTGGAGCAGAGCGAAGCGGAGCAGCCCATGGACCATGAAAGGTCTGTCTTCCATCTTCCACTTAAAAACACACGGATGCCACGGTGGGCTTGAATAAAAATCATTTCAGAGTAGAGTAGAACTGTATTTATTTGAGTAGAAAATAAGGGTAATCTACGCCTCCTTGTTTACTGCCACCTCTTTCCTGTCTTGATATTGCACTGAGTATTACAGCATTTGATCACTCCTAAAACACTCGTTTCTCTGCTTTTTTTCCCCCCTAAAACAAAGGAGCTCTGGGCAATTTTTGTGCTTTGCTCTTTCAGTGCTTTTAAAAGGCATTCAGCACGTGCACGTGTTTCTCCGGGTTCTTTACTTGCGTTGCTCTCTGGCAGCCGCACTGTACCCCGGAGCTGCCCTCTGCGCCCCCTCCGCTCCATGTGAGCAATACCGGGCGTGATGGGGTTCCATGAGGTGAGGTGGGGAACTGGGGGTCTAGCTGTAAGGAGAGCGTGGATTGATGAAGCAGCGTGTTTCAGAAGAGGCAAAGGTCTCCGGCTTTTTAGCAAAGCGAGGGAGGTTTGTGAGAGCTAATTCCAGGTTTTCATCCTGCTTGGGCCGGACCTTCCCTGAAGCTGGAGGTGCTGAACTTCACGGTGGTTTTTGAATCTCCCCAAAGAGACTTAACGCACGTCCTCCACGGTGCTTCTCCACAGCAACCACCACGTCTGTCCCATCTGTGAGAGCTGGCTGCGCGCCCACCTCGGCTGCTGCGAAAGCCGTCCTGCGGCGCCCGGGGAGCGGCCGGGGGAGCGGCCAGGGGTGCCCCGCCAGCAGGATGAGAGGTGAGTGCGATGCGGCTGGTGCAGGCGACTCTTCTGGTTAAGCACTCCTCGCCGGCAGTTAACCGCTTAACTTACAGTAGAAACACAACGGAGGTGCGTAAATGTTGGTTCCGCTCGCTCGTAGCTCTGTATCAGGGTGAACGCGTGGTGCCTGCTTGCGAGCAGAGAGGGGTGAAGCTGGTGTGAGGTTTAGTTGGACGACGCCTGTGCAGTTTCCTTGGGTGTCTCTGAATCAGCTTGTGCTCCTCAGCTCCCCCCACTCGGCTTAGCCTCGTGTTTTCTTTGGCCCATGAAGGAGCTCTGGTTTGGTTAAGCAGCAAAGAGCCCGGGCGCTGTAAGAGACCCTGCAGCGTGGGCCTTCTGCTCACCCAGCTGCCCAGTGCTTTTTCCACCTCTAGGCACGGTTAGTTTGGGGCAGAGCAGCGACAAGGTGAGCAAAGGGAGGCTGTTGGCTCGGTTTATTTTTTGGTATTTGCCCATGCAAGTCTGGTGCTCACTCAGGCCCACAGAGTTCCTTAACAGAGTCATCATTGACGGAGGCAAATTCAAATAAATACTTGGTTAAAATAAACATGGGCTGAGGTGTGCATCCGCCTGCTTTAGCTTTCGTAAGCACGAACTTCTTTTTGCCAATCCTTTATTTCCCGCTGTGCTTGCGAGTGCTTGTTCCACTTGCTGTTAGCCCTAACCCTGAAGGAGCTGTTGCAGTTTGTGCTCAGGAATTGCTCCTTGTTTGAGCTGAAGCAGTCAGCATCTTTGGAATTGTTGACGAAACTGGCTTTTGTGGGTGCTGGAGGGTGTGTGGTGTGGTGTGGCGTGGCGAGGAGCAGTTCCACACGAACCCCTCGGGGCTCACCCTTGGCTCTCTCTCCACAGCCTGCAGGGTCCCGTCTGCCCTCCCTGCGCCGACCAGCTGCACCTCTCCCTCGTCCACAGCGACAGGGCGAGCTGCCCCGTGTGTCCCCTGGCCGGAGAGGGGACCCCGGCTCACCTCATCCCCCGCCGCACCCCCAGCTGCCACGTCTGCCCCGTCTGCGCGGCGCCCACCCACGCGCACCTGTGCCGGGCACCCGACGGTAGGGACCTGCGCGGGGGCACCCAGAGCGCCCTTGGGGTCACCGCGGTGGGGGCCAAGGGGCTGCAAACCAGAGGCTGCAAAGGTCACTCCTCCCGAGGCCAAGGGGCTGCAGCACGGAGCCACTAACCCTGACTAACTGCTCCTTTCCCTGTTGCAGCGTAAACGCCGAGAGCCGCAGCGCCCTGAGCGGGACGAAGCTGGTCGGAGGGGAGGGGAAGGGGCTGCGGTAACTCCTGACGTCGTCAGGGATGAAGTTCGAAGTGCAATAAGGCAGCCTGGGGTCAAGTGTCTGACTCCACAATGGTGAATTTCTTTGTAAAGAAGCAGGAAAATCAAACATACTTCAAATCCAGCTCCATGTTGGTGTCATGCCTACTTTTTTGTTTGTTTTGGTAAGAAAAAACGATTTTTTGCAGCTCTTAACAAATTCAGTAAACATTTCTTCCCACTAGGAAAATAATTTCGTAGTAAACACCCTTTTTGCACAATCTTACAAGATTTACTTGTATTTTTTAAACTACTTTTTTACTGAGGTTCCTTTACTAGTGTGCAGATACAAGTGCAAAATTTGCAATATTTATCGTAAAACTGTTTTATAAATAAAAGGAATATAAAATAAGCAATACTGGTATCCTGGCTTGGGGTGGGGTTTTTTTGCCCTATTTACTAATCAAACCTTCTCATGGAGTGCTTTAAATGATTTTGCAGTCTCATTCTTTGTCGGATGTAGTCAGCCACTCAGCTAATTGCTGCTGCTTGGCTAATTGCTGCTGTCATGTTGCACTGTTGTCCATAGCAGCCCGCCTGGCCTTGGTGACGCAGGCAAGGTGCCACTGCTGGAGTGGAGGCCATTTCCACCCCGGGCAGCACCAGGGCAGTATCGGGGAAGGTGTGAGCTCCTCTCCAGGTATAACCGTCCCTCAACCATTCCTGCACCATATTCTCTACCTAAAAAAACGTGCTACAGCTCCAGCAAGGAGTTAGAGGATTAAACCACCTGCTCCCCACTCGGTGTTGGCTGGCTGCCCTCCTTGTTTTGTTTTGGCGTGGGGACAAAATTCACAGTGATAATGCAGAAGTTGCAAAAAATTGCCTTTCTGCTTTATTGGTGTGTGCTAAGAGCTGGAGTTTATGGGTGGCGTGGCAGGAGACAGGCAGTGCTGCGGGGAGGACGGAAGGGGCTGCGCAGGTACCTGGTTCTGCTGTGGTATGTGTTACTGAACTGGACAGAGCGTGTTTCCGTGTGATGGGGGTGTGATGGGTGCAACCCCGACACTGTTTTGAGGAGAGGGAGAGGAAATGGGCATCCAAGCTGCCATCCCTCACTGTCCTCTCTGGAGCATCCCTTCGGACAGGGGGCTGGAGGCAGCAGGGGCCGTTCCAGGGGTGCCAAGCGGTACCCCAGCATGCCAAACTTCGTCCCAGAGGTGCCAAGCAGTACCCCAGTGTGCCAAACCTCGTCCCAGGGGTGCCAAGCGGTACCCCAGCATGCCAAACTTTGCCCCAGGGGTACCAAGCGGTACCCCAGCGTGCCAAACCTCGTCCCAGGGGTGCCAAGCGGTACCCCAGCATGCCAAACTTCGCCCCAGGGGTACCAAGCGGTACCCCAGCGTGCCAAACCTCGTCCCAGGGGTGCCAAGCGGTACCCCAGCATGCCAAACTTCGCCCCAGGGGTACCAAGCGGTACCCCAGCGTGCCAAACCTCGCCCAGCTGACGCAGAGGGGGGGTGCAAGGAAGAGCAGAGGTGGGGGACGGCGCAGGGCGGTGCGGCAGCGGGACAAGCGCTCCTCAAGGCGGAGCCTGGGGCGGCCTCAGGCTGCCCCTGAGCTGGGGAACAAGGGCAGGGCGATGATGGGGTGGACCGACGGAGAGCAAGCACCCCTCCCACGGCAACATCCCCCCCCCCCGGTTCCAGCAAGGCTCGGGGTACGGCGCTGCTGCCGGGCTGCTCATCGCTCGGGTAAACCCCTCCCGTGTATCATGTCGTACCCGATATCGCGCCGAGGGACCCGCCGGAGACGGAACCTCCGTTCCCCGGAAAAAAAAAACAAAAAAAAAAACCCAAAAAAACAACCGAACCGTGTGGCTTCCGCGGTGACAACGGCCAGGGCTGCCCCCGCCCCGGAACTCGCCGTGTCGCTGCGCCCTGCGCGTCCCTGCGCGCCGCCCGCGGGGGCGGAACCGGCACCGGCAGCGGCGGCAGCGGCGGCCATGGGGCGGCTGCGGTGGCTCTGCGCGGTGCTGCTGGCGCTGCCCGGAGCCTGGGGTGAGCGGGGCGGGGGGCTGCGTGGGGAGGGGGGTTGTGGGTGCGGGGGGGGGGGGGGCTGTGGGTGCGTGGGGAGGGGGCTGTGGGGACAGGGGTTGTGGGTGCGGGGGGGGGCTGTGGGATGTGGGTGCGTGGGGAGGGGGCTGGGGGCTGGGGGTGCGTGGGGAGGGGGCTGTGGGGAGAGGGGTTGTGGGTGCGGGGGGGGCTGTGGGATGTGGGTGCGTGGGGAGGGGGCTGTGGGGCTGCGGGCTGTGGCTGCGTGGGGAGGGGGCTGTGGGGAGGGGGGTTGTGGGTGCGTGGGGGGGGGCTGTGGGTGCGTGGGGGGGGGCTGTGGGGATGGGGGCTGTGGGTGCGTGGGGATGGGGGCTGTGGGTGCGTGGGGAGGGGGCTGTGGGGCTGTGGGATATGGGTGCATGGGGAGGGGGCTGTGGGGATGGGCTGTGGGTGCGTGGGGAGGGGGCTGTGGTGAGGGGGCTGGGGGCTGGGGGTGTGTGGGGAGGGGGCTGTGGGGCTGTGGGATGTGGGTGCGTGGGGAGGGGGCTGTGGGGATGGGGGCTGTGGGTGCGTGGGGAGGGGGCTGTGGGTGTGTGTGGGAGGGCCAAGGCGAGCTCCCCCCACCATCCTCCCTCTGCCCCCCCCTGCCCGCAGGTGACTGCCAGCAGCCGCCCAGGTTTGTCTTTGCGGAGCCCCCCGGGCCCCTGGAGCAGTCCTACGCCGTGGGGGCCACGCTGACGTACAGGTGCCGCCCAGGGTACACGGCGGCCATGGGCAAGTCCCCCGTGGTCACCTGCACCCCTGACTCCACCTGGTTGGCGAACCCCGACTTCTGCATCGGTGGGTTCCCCCCTCGGGGGCTCCTGGGATTGGGGGGTGGGGAGACACACATCCCCTGCTGCACCCCAGACCCCAGCACAGCGGAGGGTGCTCCCCACGTGGCTGGTTTTAGGGCGGTTGAGAGCAAGTGCGTACCCTGCCTGCCTGCCTGGGGTTGCCCTTTCCACTTTGGAACGTTAATCTCTTGGGGATGATCTCTGCCCTTTTTAATTACTTTACCATCTGGTGGTACAGTGTAAGTGCTGTGATATATTTACATAGGAACAAGGTACGGGGTGGGAAAGGCTGTAGGAGTCTGTGGTCCCTAGGGCGGTCAGTGGGTCCCTCCCCCGTCCCCTTCTCCTTCGCGCTGTTTCCTTTCCCTGTGGACCAAGACCCGGCGCCTTTATCAGTTTCCTTTCTCAGTAAGCGTATAAACCTTGGCTCTTCTTATTTGTTCTCGGCTTTATTTGTGCTTTTATTTGCTTTCTATTTGTGATTTAACTTTCAGTGGTACTTGCTCATGAGGCGAGTTATAAACGGTCAGTGAGTCTGTAACGCCACCGAACAGCGCCGTCCCCTGCATTTCACTATTGTGCTATGAAATAAAGCTAATGCTGAGCACTTGCCCTTCTAGGAAAGTCCTGCGGTCCCCCAGACATCGCCAATGGCAACTTTAACCACACGGTTGAACTCCTGTTTGGGGTGACAATAACCTTCACCTGTAACAGCGGGTAAGTGCTGGCCCAGGCTCCCGGTGAGTCTGTGGAGCCAAGTCTGGGAGGCAGCACCTGCGGGAGACTCGGAGGCTTTTAATACCTGGGGGCTGTTGCTTTGGCACAGCGGGAGGTGTTCAGGGTGGGGGGCTGGTGGGGGTCAGGCTCTCTCCTGCTCTTGCTTTTGCCAAAACAGGTTATCTTCTGGGCATGAGAGCGCAGTCTTTGCAGATCGCTTTTCGGCTGCTTTGCAAAGAATTTTATTCTTTTCCTGTTGGTGCTCATTCGTAATTCAGCGTTTGCCGCTGTGCAGTGGGTCCGGCTGTCGACATCTTAGCTAAGGGGTCTCGGGAAAAGAGGGCTGTGGTGTCCTGGGGATGCCGGGAGCTGGGCGAGAGGGGAAGGGAGCAGTTAGGGTAGTCAGTGACACCTGGCTCTGCTCCGAAAAGGAGGTGCTATTTGGATCTGCCACTGCACGGCACGGGGCTGGACAGACTCAGGGTGGGGATGCCGTCTTGCTCGCAGACCCGCTGAAAGTATTAAGTTCCCTCTGTCTGTACCATGTACTGCATCTCCTTAGGTACTGAGAAAACTGTATTTTATAGGAGGACTAGCTGCTTTTCCCCTAGGGTTCAGCTCCTCCAGACAATACCATTAGAAGCTGTACAACCTTCTGGATTTCCCAAAGTTTTTTTCACTTTTTTCAAGGAGATTCAACCTTTTCTTTCCTTAGGTACCAATTAGTTGGGAGGCCGTCTGCACAATGTGTGCTTCAAGACAATGAAGTTGCTTGGGATCAAATTCCATACTGTGCCAGTAAGCAGATGTTAAGTGTTTTGTGTACAACTCTTCCTCAAAGCTGTTACAATACATATCTGGTAGTTTGGGGAACGGTGGGTGGATGCTCTCTTCTTGGCACCTAGTGCAAATTACAGTAGCCTTTAATGAGACTGACTCCTACTTGTCCCCCAAACAAGCACTCTTGGACAATAGATGCTGTTTTGCCGTTTTACCATTTATCCATTTAAAAAAGCCCTGGAAAATGTTCAGAATTTAAAGGCGCCTTTAAGACTTTAGGTTGAGATGATTGCTTTAGGGCTGCTTCCTTGTTTTCTTTGGCTCTTTTTTTTGTTGGGTGGGTTGGTTGGTTTGGTTTCTTTAGTAGCTAGAGCTCAGTTTCATGTTCGATGGAAATGTTCTTGCAGCTTCTTGCTGTTGCTTTTCCATGCAGTTATTCGCTGTTTACCACCTCCTGCGATCGAGAATGGGCAGTTCACCGCTGAGGACGGAGACTTCACCTTCGGCACGGCTGTCACCTACCACTGTAACAGCGGATTTGCTCGTATTGGAGATGCCACTATTCACTGTACGACGGGTGATAACCTCGAGGGAACGTGGAGCGGTCCAGCCCCTGAATGCAAAGGTAAATGCTTTCTTTCTCTCCTTATTCTTTTGACTTTATTTCTCATCCCTGTCCCCATCTGTACTTTCCCCATGGGTTGCCAAACGGGAGAAGGTTGATCTGAGGCTAAGAAAAGATTCCCAGAAAGCTTAATGCAGTGGTCTCCCGAGCCAGGGGCAGGGGCAGGCCTTGCTTTAGTGGATTCTTCAGCCCCCAGAAAGCCTCCTTCTCCCCACCCATGCCCAGGGCTTCCTGCAAATGAAAAATGAAGCTCTCCCGTGTGCAGTTTCTTGATGACGTCTCTGTTCACGGAGTACTTGCACCCCGCTGGGGACCTGCCTCTCTCAAAGTGAGAGAGCGGCAGTTCTCTGTGAGCTGCTCCTGTAACGCCTCTGGTGTCACTGCAGGGCTCTTCCTTCTTGTAGTAAATATTCTTGTGGTCTTACCTTCACTTCCAGTGGTCAGATGTGTAAATCCACAAGTGAACAATGCGAGAAGGTTATCTGGCTTCGGCACGGCGCACACGTATAAAGATACCGTGGTCTTTGAGTGTAATCCTGGTCATTTATTGAACGGTAGTAGTGTCGTTACTTGTGAAGCGGACAGTACCTGGAAGCCGCCTCTGCCAACCTGTGACCCAAGTGAGTACAAACAAATTTATTTCCGTGAGCAGTTCCAACGAAATAGGTCTTAAGAGCTGCTGAGCAGATCCGCTTCGGAACCTCGTGCACCTGTAGCCATGCCCTTGCAGAACACGCTGGCTTGGGCCCTCAGTGGGGCAGCCCCAGCCAGTTACACGTTTAGACCTGAAGCTATTTATTTGTGAAATGATCCCAAAGTGCACTGAAAGGCGGGAGAATTGCCTTCTACACCTGACACGCTTGCTTCAGCGGCTTCCCAACCGAGATGCTGCCCAATCTCCATCTTTTATCCAGTTAAGCAAACTGATACATGCTGCTGTTTGCTGAATGGGTTGGATGCAAACGGTATCCCAGACACTGACATTCAAACAGGTTAAAATGTCGTCTGTGCCAACATGTACAGTTTGCTGTTGTTTTGCGGACCCTCTGGGTACGCCTGTAACTAGCCTTGCTTTCATCTCCAATTGTTAGTCCTCTGTGGTCCTGCTCCACACTTCCCTTTCGCTGAGTTAACAAGGGCTGTGGGTGACTCCTCTCTTGCTGGAACTAAGCTGACGTATCAGTGTAAACCGGGTTATACTGCAGCAAGTGGAAAGTCTCCTGTCGTCACTTGTCTGGAGGATAGAACTTGGTCTGCAGACCCAGACTTCTGTATACGTGAGTATCTCTGTTCCCCTCCTGTCCTGACTGATGGTGTGGGTGCTCTTACTTGTGCTTCTTAATTCAATCAACTGTGAAATTCAGGATTTCAATACTAACTCATGCTGTGAGGCCTTAGGTGCAATATTCTCGTACAATTCAGAACTTAAGTTCACGAAGTGCAAGGAGCAAGGGAAGAGCAGAAATTATAGAAAAAGGTCACAGGAGGAAAGTTTTCTTCCTGTAGTTACCAGGGAAAGATGAAGATAATTGGAAGTTAGAACTCTGTCTGCTCCATTTGATAGAATGCTGAAATCAAGTGTTATGAAGTCAGTGCAGTAGTGTTATGTGAAGCTACGAATGGCTGAAGCGTTTCTTCTAGCCTGATTAGGCACTTCAGTGGCTCATTTCATGGGGTGAGATCCTGGAGTTGGGGCTAATGGGCAGTAACTGAGGTCCAGTACCAAGCACGAAAGCTCAAAGTATTTTCCGTTGCTGCTGGATGCGCGGCGTTTGGTGGTTCCTCCTCCTCCCCGTGCACTTCACCTTTGCAGTAGGAGCAGCACTCAGACTCTCTTGCCGATGTTCCTCCTGTAGGGCAGCTCCCTGACATCCTCTGTGAAGAACCCCCCACGATTGACAACGGGATGCACAATGGCACGAAGGGCACAGCCTTTGTCCCCGGCTCGGTTGTCGTTTATAAATGCAGGGACGGCTTCACCCTTGCTGGAGCAGCCTCGATTCACTGCACAGCAGATGGTCAATACCGTGGAGTCTGGAGCAAGCCCACTCCTGAATGCAAAGGTGATGTTCCTCCTGCGGGACAGTTCCCTTCTGTCCTCTGTAGAAAGCCACCTACGATTGACAACGGGATGCACAATGGCACAGAGGGCACAGCCTTTGTCCCCGGCTCGGTTGTAGTTTATAAATGCCATGATGGCTTCACCCTTGCTGGAGAGGCCTTTCTTCAGTGTGTTGCAGAAGATCAGTACAAGGGAGTCTGGAGTAAGCCCACTCCTGAATGCAGAGGTGACTGTCTCCTGTGTCTGTCTTGCCTTCTCTCTGTCTTCAAAATACCTATGTTTTCCTTTCTCTGTGAATCCTCAAATCAGCCAATTCTGCTAAGGAGTAAGCGATGCTTCCTGCAACAGCTTCTGTTAAAATCTGGTGCCAAAAGGGCATGACTAGGTTGCAGCACAGGCTCGCAGGCTAAGGGAAATGTCTGCTGGTAAATACACCTGGGCTTTAGCAGGTGACCATCCGTGGTGGTGGGTTGTGCAGGGGTCCTGTTCTGCCTGTTGCTTGAATTGTCTTCCATGTGCATTGGCTCTGATTTGAGATACTGCATGTGGTGGAGTTTGGTGAATCATGGTGCTGAATGGGTGCAGAGTTTCACGTTTTGGTTCACTTCCTTTCCAGATGGAGCGAACATGATCGTTGTTGGTAAGTAATACATATCCCTGAAGCCCTGTACTGCCCTCTGGCCTGTTTTTATTATATTGTCTCCTGTGTGTTCTGCTTGAAATAAGCTTAAAAGCCTTCTGCTACAGTCTCTTGTCGTACTTTTATTGTTGTTGCTTTAAGATGATGCTGTGAAAAGGCCAGGGGGCAGGGGCGGTAAAGGGGACCAGGGAGGGAAAAGATGGCTGAATAAGTGTGGAGTGAAGACTGAAGCTTCTTACTCGTCTCTTGTAGGAATCTTCCCCATCCTTCTGGCAGTGCTGATTACGAACATCTAAATTAGGGACTTGGGAGGCACCTCGTAGACGTTTGGACTCGATCATGCTGATCCCCGTGCTCTGCTTTTCCGTCCTGTGAAACCGGCCTTGAAGCAGCAACCCACAGACCCCGGATGACAAAGCCCAGACGCTCGCTGCCCGGGAGGCGCTCGTGCTTTTGGCTGCAGCAGCCGCATGTCACATTAGATGCAGCAGCTCATGCGCGGGGCTGGGCTGGGCCGGGAGACTTTCCACCCCCCAGCTGAGAACTCAAGGGCAGTTGTCCCCACCTTAAGTCACAATGATGCCAAAGGCCTTCCCGCTGCAATAAAGTAGACTCAGGAAAATCCCGTGCTTTGGGTACCTCTGCATGTGCAGTTTCTCAGCCCCACTAAGGTCATGTCGTGCCTGCTCCTGATCAGGAGGCAGGGGTCTCTTTTCCTGGGGTGGAAAGTGCTGCTGCTGCCGCCATGAGGATTAACAGTGAATGTCTTCACGTGAGTGATGTGTACTTAAAATTTTTTGATACAAATAGGGTGCCTAAGTCGGGTATGATCTGTGAGTACTGAAAGCATTGAAAATGTTCATATAAAAGCGCAGTTACAGCCGTTACTTCAGGCGAGTCTGAACCATCGTGCAAACAGCATCCTTACGAATCAGTAATTTTACTGGGGAGAAAAAAAATTTAAACGCCTCATTACAAAGAACTACTATTCTGACTGTTCCTGCACATCCTAAAATTAGTTTTAAACTTCAGCTGAAGGTCTCTGCCCTGACGCTGTCTCTGAATCACGTCGAAGCTTTTCTGCAGGTACCTTGTGAAAATGCCCTTCCTGTCCCTGCGGTGACTCAACGCTTCTCTCGAAGTCCCGAAGCAGGAACCCAGCTGGGTGGGTGCTGGGGCGCAGTGGAGCTTGTCCGCAGGCAGATGCTGGTCGGGCCGAATGCGGAACTTGCAGGTGTCTTGGCAGGTGCCACCAAACATCAGAAAGTTGCTGCATGGGAACCTTTTTGCTTTCTGCTCCAAATGCTGCCCGCCTGGGTCGACTGATGCAGGAATCGCTGTCTGAATTCAGACTTAAAAGGCTTTTTCAGGCGGTGCTGGGCACCCTGACCATGCTGGCTCCCACTGCGGGTCGGCTGGGGGCTCAGCCCCAGGATGCCTCAGGGCTGCCGTGATCCCGGGGAGGAAAAGCAGGTTTTTGGCCTCTTGCTCCGCTCGCAGCAGGGCTGGTGGGTGGCTGCACAGGGCGACTGTAGCTCTGACGCTGCGCCCCAAGTAGGTGCAGATGCACATCAAGCCAAAGCCTTAATTTACTCCTCTATGGGGAACGGGACCCAAACCCCACGTCTTTTGTGCACTTTGTTTCGTCCTGTCTAGCCTGACCAAGATCATTGTGTTGAGGACTGTTGGCGAGGGTGGGTAGAGGTGGGTGAGGAAACGTGCTGTCCCCAACTCGAGTCAGGCTTTGGCAGTGCCATGAGGACAGCTCGGGGGACGGGACCTCGCTCACCTTGTCGCAACCAAAGACACAGGTGAACGTGCCCTCGGTTTGTTTGGCTGACAGAAAGCCCACGTTGGGGTGTGGTGTCCTTTCCTGGTTTTAACTTGACCTCGCTAAATGATCGCTTACGGAGCTAAAGAGCTATGTAGCATCTCGTAAAATGAAGTAAAGATTTGAAGGTTTCCAGGGAATCCTGTTTATAAGGGAAACAAAACTGTGATGGGGTTTAACCTTGTTAAGCTTGAATCCAGCTTGAGGCACTAGGACTTTGAGCTGCTGGCAAAGCAAGTTTTTGAGGTTCAGGGTTTTGTTTGACGCAGCAGGAAGCCTGTGAGCTTCTCGCGATGTGCGGTTGGGAGTGGGAAGTATTTGAAATGTGTCTACTACACGCTTTTTGTTTCTGCATTTTCACCAGTGCTTTCCTGTTAACAGGAACACACATCTAATTAGAGGGGAAAAGTACAAATAGCCATTTCCATCAACACATTAGTTTTGTTCCAAATAAACCCACAAAGTTCTCCCTTCCCAGCAGAGCACTGTCCTGTTCTGCTGTCACTGGGACTCTGCAAGATACTGTTTTTGGAAGCCAGTCTTGCAGAACAAGCACTTCCAGATTCCTCGTTGTTTTTACGTATCTCTTGCCGTAAGCCAAGTGAGTGACGAGATGAACAAAACACAAATGTAAAGCCTTGTAGCTTGGTGTTGTGTTCCATTTTGTTCTTTTAATCCCAGCACAGTTGTTCCTACTGCGTAATCCAGAGTGGTTTTTCTGAATGGTTCAACACCTGATTTGGGGATCAGGTTGAAATGATCTCCCTGCAACCAAATGGAAGGAACTGTGAATGCTGTGACGTAGCTTATGGGTGTAATCACCAAAATTTACTGTTTCAGATTTACCGAAATCCACTGTGTTTGCAATTGAGTTGTACAGAATTTTACTTTATAATCTGAGCGTAAACAATCAAGCACAAGTCTGAAATACAAATGTTGGATATGTAAATATTGGAGCTCTGTCAATAAAAAGGATAAAAAGACTTGAGTAATGCATGTCTTACTGCTTGTTTTAGGCTCAGAAAGCATCCTCTGCCATGTGAGGTGGGGAGCTGGAGGTTCCTGTGGCTGCTCCTAAATCAAAAAGTCCTTTCTGTGGATTTTTCTTCTTCCAGCCAGCGGCGAGGGATGACGCCGGCTTGGATGAGTCCTAGAGCAGCCAGGGGCAGGTCAGGAGGACGCGGGTCCACAGCTGCAGGGGGGCGCGCGGGGCTGGCTGCGCGCTGCTCCTCCTGGCCCGAGCACCCACAGCCCCGAGGAACAGACGTGTCCCCCCGCTGCTGCCCGTCCCACGTGCGTGGGAGGAGGGAATGCCCCGCTCTGCCCTTCCCGTACCCGGGCGGGCAAGCTGTGCCCCTTCAGCTGGTTCGTAGGAAGGGCTGCTGTCACCGCCAGGGGACCGGAGGCAGAGCCCAGGCCACTTCCCCCAGCCAAGGATGCTCTCCACCACGGGCACAGTTTGGCTAGCAGCTAACAGCACCTCTGGGCCCGTGGTGGGTCCCAGGGGCCCATCCTCCCTTCTCAAAAATAGCAACAGAAGCAGCACGTGGGACCTGCAGCCTCCTGGCGGGGGTGGCTGTGCCCACCCTGTGCCGGGGAGCCCACGGGTTCCTGTCCCGTGGCCCCGGGAAGCCCCGCAGCTGCAGCTCCTTCCGCACGCGGGGGGCGGCGGGGGGAACTGGGGTGCCCATATCTTCCTGCAGCCCCCCGGGAGCCACAGTCTGCGCCGGGGACCGGAGCATGGTGCTCGCCTTCGCCCTCTGCCTCCTGGGCAGCTCTGCTTTGCTCCTGGCCACCACGGCTGGGGCTCGAGGTAAGGGAGACCGGCAGGTCTGCGCCTCTGGGACCTTCCTCTCATGGCCATCCTCTTCCTTGTCTCTGCTCCTCTCCTTGCTGATCCTTTTGCTTTTCCCTGTGATGGCAGATAGACAGGAGCCCTGCGCTCGTCCCAGGTGGCCCTCAGCATGCCAGACCCTGAGCATCACAGAGCCTCTGAGCTTCTCTGCTAATAAAAAGACCCTCTGGGATAGCACCGGGGCCACGCTGTGCCCTTCAGCGGCCAGGGGAAAGGGAGTTATAACCTGGCTACGGGGGCCTATGGAGAGCTTTCACAACCTGCCCAGTTTCTTTTAACAAGGGGCTTGACCTACGCATTTAAACTGCCAAAGTAAAGCTGATTATGCGTGCAGCATCTTACAGCAGTGAGGTGAGGAGCTTGTTCCAATAATAGGTTGTGTTTGAGCTCTGTCAAGTTGAAACTTGCCATGATAAACAGAAATGCGTTGAGATGAGGCAGCAGAGTAAAATGGCAAACAAGACTGTGCTGTTTGGCATGTTGGGTCTGAAAGCCTGCAGGGTATGAAAGCCTGGCAGGCAGCCCGAGGTGCCCTCTTGTTTGGGTCAGGGCAGCCAAAACCTACAGAAACTCAGCTCCATCACTGCAGTATGGTTCCCTTCACCTCTTTCCATCTTGTAGGTGTAGGTGCTGCCACCTGGCAGCCCTGGCAAGGTTTGAGGAGTGGTTTGGTACTGTATGGAGAGGACTTCTGCCTATATCCTCCATCATGTTAATTATTCACTTGCATCTTGAGAGACCAAAGGCTGACCCTCCTGCCTGAGCTGGCTGCGGTGGCTCAGTGGCAGGCTGGGAGTCAAGCAAAAAAATATCACTGAGTTAACACTATGTAAACAGGTTAAGTCGTATTTTCTTCTATTATACTTGGTTTTCTGTGTGTTCAGCTGATGTATGTGCATTCGGTTTCATTCAGGTGCATTCCAGCCTTGTGGAAGTAACTGTCATTGCTCACACGTGCTGTTTGATGCTGGAGAGCTGTGGTTCTCCAGCAAAGCTGACCTCAGAGCTGCACGAAGGGGTGTGAGGGACCGAGCTGTGGCCCTTTACTCAGTAACCCAAACGATATTAGCAGTGAGACGTGTTTCTTTTACCTTCTTTCTGCATTCCCATATCTAGAGCAAATATTTACCTAGTGAACAAAAAGCTACTTCCCTGTGGCTTTGGTTCTGAATGTCTGTCTGCCTGCCACTCTCTCTGCATGCCTGCCTCTCCGTCTCCCTCTTTCTGTGTCCAGGGGTTCGATGCAAACACCCCCCAGGTACCCCTGGAAGCACACCAGCAGGTTCACGGGCAAGTCCCTTGTAAGGTGCAGCAGAGCCTTTACTCTCACTGGCACAGGTCACACGCCGTCACGGCGGTGCCATGGGCAGCGTGGCACAGCACCCCCAGCCCACGCTGTGCACCCCCTGCCTGGCTTTCTTGCATGACGGCATGTCCCTGGTAGCACAGACCCCTGGACTGCTGTTAGGTCGGTCCTGGATGGTCCTGCTAACATTTCCCCGTGTTGGATCGCACCCAGGAGATGTGCTGCCCAGCCTGCAGGTTAGAAGTGTGCAGAAAGGCCACGAAAGGCCCTTGATCTCCCTCGCTGACTGACATGAAGTCCTGGACATCCAGTTCTTGCCAGCTGAGGAAGCAGCAGGGTCCCTCAGCAGTACAGGGAGGAGCCCTGCAGCCCCAGGGGCACCTGCCCTTGCTGCAACCTCTGCCAGGTCCCAGCGCTCAGGGATCAACAGGCTGCGTGGACACCATCAGCACGGCAGCCATCACAGGCAGGAACAGCTTGAGAGTGCGTAGGTTAACAACGTTTTCTTTCTCTCCCTTTTCCAGTTACCCAATGCCCGTTCCCACGCATCCGGAATGGGAAGAGAGTATCCATCGCTCGCTATATCTACAGGACTGGGGACACCATAAGCTTCGCATGCAACGCAGGGTACACCTTGCAGGGCTCCCGCACCACCACGTGTGGAGCTGACTTGAGATGGAGCCCACCTCTGCCAGTGTGCAAAAAGGGCAAGTGTCCCAGCGCGCGGTGCGAGCGGTGACAGCCGCGGGGGAAAGCTCCCTCTCATGTCCTCTCAAATTTGGTGGGAAAGCAGAGCCGGGATGCATCTGTCCTCCTCACTTCTTCTCTCAAACCAAAGTGCTGCCAGCTTGGCTCTCGGAGGGAAACAGCTCAGAAGAAACGAGCTGGGGTGGGACACAGGGATGGCTGCAGCCTGCCCTGCCTTGGGCTCTGCAAGGGATGGGGAAAAGTTAACGCTGGGGCTGAGCTGCTGTGTGGCAGGAGGCTGTAACTTCCCCAGCATGAGCGGGGGCCATAGGCCAGCTGTGGGGATGACAGTATCTGCTGCCCCAGGGGGATTTCTGTGACTTCGCTTCTGGTCAGATGCGGGATGTTTTCATCTTCCTCCTGGAAGGGGAAGTAATCCAACTTCTCGCTGTTCTTGTTGCTTCCATGTCCATGTGCATCTTCTGCCAAATCCCATGATGTGCCTGTGAGTTCTCCTGTTGGGACTGTCATTACTATTCGTAATTTCCTCTGGCTGTAATGCAATTGTAATCTTAATGTTGCTGTACCTTTTGTTAACTAATACTTTGGTCCAGCAAATGGAACAAAGACTGAGCAGAAATGAGGATATTACCCTGATATTACCCAAACAGTCCTAGTAGCACACAAAATGGCAAACAGCTGACCCACAGGGCAATTTCCCCTCCCTCTCCAGAGGTGACGTGTCCTCGGCCACCGAACATCGCCAACGGGCTGCACAGTGGACAGTCCTTGGACAAGTTTTCCCGGGGAGTGACCGTGTACTACGGCTGCAAGGATGGCTACGAGCTGATTGGGAACGTGTCCATCAACTGCACGGAGGTCGGGGTGTGGAGCAGGCCCCTGCCCCGCTGCAAAGGTGGGCGGATGCTTCACTGCTGGGTGGGGAGGATGGTGGAAAGGATGCTGGATGTCCCGTAGGAACAGTGCAGACAGGTTTACAGCAGTGATGAGAAGGGATGGGGCTGTGCATGTGCAGGATCTGGCCCATGCAGTGAGGTTTAAAAGGTGCTGTCCGTGTTCCCCGCAGCAATCGGCTGTGAGGCACCCACGGCGCAGAATGGGAAGGTCTACAAGCTGCAGAGCACCTACAAAGCTGGAGACACTCTTTGGTTCAACTGCAATGCCGGTTACGCCGCAGACAGTTATGAGGCTCAGTGCCAGCCGGGGGGGACGTGGGATCCGCCGGTGCTCATCTGCGAGAGGGGTGAGTGCGGGTGCCCGCCGCTTCCCTGAGGGCAGCCCTGCCCGGCGGGTGCTCCTTGCAGGCAGGAGCAGCGTGTGCAGGCAGCGCTGCTCCTGCGATGGGCTTTAACACATCGATGCAGCATCGCGCCGGCTGCCTTCCCCTCGCACACTGTTCTCTTGCTGAGTTAGACCTTCTGTCTCCCTCTTGCAGTCCAACCATGCCCCATGCCTCCGGAGATCCCCAATGGAAATCACAACGTCGAGGGCAAAGAAGATTTTAGCATGGGAATGTCTGTAACGTACACCTGCAATCCTGGCTACTACCTTGTTGGAAACGCCGCTGTGTTTTGCAGAGTGTCTGGGAACTGGAGCCAGCCCGGCCCTCGCTGTGAAGGTGCGTCTGTGGTCTGTCCCCTCGTGTGAGGATCTCCTAGTGTGGCTCTGAGCACAGGAGAGACCCTGATCATTGTCACTGAGACCTTCATTGGGGGATTCAATTCCCCTTTGGTAAAGTGTACTGTTTTATAATACGTAAAGCTTAACTCCGTGAACCCGGAGCTAGGCGTTTCTGTAACCGTGGCTGCACGTTCTGCACCTCTTGCGCTAGGGCTGGGTGCTGGTGACCCCACAGTGTGTATCCAGGAACTGTCACATCACTTAATGTGAGACCAAGTGCAAAGGGGTCTTCAGAGCCAGCACCCTCCTCCCAGTGCTCCAGCAGCAGCCCAGCTGCAGGACGCCCATGGAGAGCCAGCCCATGATGACAGTGCTGGTGCCCAGGCACAGACATGGGGCATGACACAGCCTTTGGGGCGAGACCAGATGGATTTTTATGAATCAATTCAACCTTCTTTGTCCAGAAAAGTCAGAGGAGGAACAGGACACTCAGAGGCTGGCTGTCAGGGCAGACCTGGCAGTATCTGGGGTGCGAGCCCTCTGCCCTCCCTCCTCCTTCACCTTCCCTCGCGTCTGACATGCAGGAGGTTTGAGTCGAGCTGTCTCTCAGGCATCACCTCTCCCAGACGCACTCATGGGCTTTTCCCCTCCCTCTCCATAGGTGACATGTCCTCGGCCACCGAACATCGCCAACGGGCTGCACAGTGGACAGTCCTTGGACAAGTTTTCCCGGGGAGTGACCGTGTACTACGGCTGCAAGGATGGCTACGAGCTGGTTGGGAACGTGTCCATCAACTGCACGGAGGTCGGGGTGTGGAGCAGGCCCCTGCCCCGCTGCAAAGGTGGGCAGATGCTTCACTGCTGGGTGGGGAGGATGGTGGAAAGGATGCTGGATGTCCCGTAGGAACAGTGCAGGCAGGTTTACAGCAGTGATGAGAAGGGATGGGGCTGTGCATGTGCAGGATCTGGCCCATGCAGTGAGGTTTAAAAGGTGTTGTCCATGTTCCCCGCAGCAATCGGCTGTGAGGCACCCACGGCGCAGAATGGGAAGGTCTACAAGCTGCAGAGCACCTACAAAGCTGGAGACACTCTTTGGTTCAACTGCAATGCCGGTTACGCCGCAGAGGGCAACGAGGCTCAGTGCCAGCCAGGGGGGACGTGGGATCCGCCGGTGCTCATCTGCGAGAGGGGTGAGTGCGGGTGCCCACCGCTTCCCTGAGGGCAGCCCTGCCCAGCGGGTGCTCCTTGCAGGCAGGAGCAGCGTGTGCAGGCAGCGCTGCTCCTGCGATGGGCTTTAACGCATCGACGCAGCATCGCGCCGGCTGCCTTCCCCTCGCACGCTGTTCTCTCGCTGAGTTAGACCTTCTGTCTCCCTCTTGCAGTCCGACCATGCCCCATGCCTCCGGAGATCCCCAATGGAAATTACAACAGCAGAGGCAAAGCATTTTTTACCAAGGGCATGTCTGTAACGTACACCTGCAATCCTGGCTACTACCTGGTCGGAAACGCCGCTGTGTTTTGCAGAGTGTCTGGGAACTGGAGCCAGCCCGGCCCTCGCTGTGAAGGTGCGTCTGTGGTCTGTCCTCTCACGTGAGGATCTCCTAGTGTGGCTCTGAGCACAGGAGAGACCCTTCTATTGTGAAGGGGGGGCTGGAGTGGTTCATGCAGATGTCATGTAGGTTTTGTTGTTGCAATATCAACACCTGCGGGTTTTTTGTTTTGTTTTGTTCCGACTCCTTTGCCTATCGCTGATGTACATCATCATTTTCATCATTTCCAGTGACTGTCTGCCTAAATCCAGATATAGAGAACGGAAGGCCAGTTGAGGGTCAAGGACTTATCTCTGCACCTGGGCAAATGGTGACATTTCAGTGTCACGAGGGTTACAGCCTGCGAGGCAGTGCTGAGGTCTTCTGCCAGGAGGATGGCAGCTGGCACCCTCCTGTTCCCGTCTGCGACAGACTGTACCATTACCAGGAGTTCTCAAGCAGGCCTGAATTTCGAGGTAAATCATGACACTGCTGCCTGGGAGTACACCACTATTTCATGTCCCCTAATCCCATTAAAAAAAAGGGGTCTAAACCTTGTGAGTGGAAGATTTAAGTGTATCCTGGGAACAAGAACATGATACTCTGGAATCCATTGGGAAAATATGTTGTGTTTGTTTAATAATGGCTATATTAATCAAAATAAACAATTTTTGAAGGCAAACCAAGTGCCTTTCCTCATAACAGTGTTCTTTTTGTGCTTGCACCCAGCATGCCTGTCCTGCCTGACTCTCATGTCTGTTTTCTCTCTCAATAGGTGGTTGTGGTGCTCCTACAAGGTTACACTTTGCTGAGCTAAATGAGCAGCATAAAAATGAGATTGATTTTTCTGTTGGGAAGACTGTGCAATACACTTGCCGACCTGGATATGTTAAACACCCAGGAATGTCACCTACTATTACATGCCTTGAGAGCGGACTGTGGTCAGAAGCACTAGAGTTCTGTAAAAGTGAATAGCTCCTTGATTTGGTGTCCGTTGTTCGAGGAGGAATAGGTGCTAGGTTCTGTCCATGCTGCACAAACCTTAATGTTATTCTGGTGTTCAAATAGTATGTGACTAGTAAAGCCATGTAACTTTATGCTATTCGAAACCCATTTTGGGGTTAACGGGAAATGTGGACAGATTACTGGAGTAATAGTTGCATCTGTTGTACCATGGTATAGATAGACAGAAGCCTAAAATGAGGGTTTTTTCTCCCCCAGGGAAACAATGCAATCATCCTGGTGAACCGGTGAATGGGAAAATTATTTTCCTAACAGATCTCCTGTTTGGGTCAACAGTGCGCTACAGCTGTGAAGAAGGGTAAGTCCTGGTTTTGGCTACTGCTTAAAACAGCAAGGAGAGCTGTATTAGGTCAGGCTCCCTTTGTTCCTCCTATTTATTCACTCCCAGTAAATGGATTCTATCTAGAAGACACTGTATAGAGTTCTGAACCTATATAACACATAAGGTTTGCTATCTTATGTGTGCACTGTGAAATTGGGCAGGCAGAGCTAGGAAGGGAACTTCTTCAGGGCCACGGCTTTGCTGCCAGCAGGACTGATCATGTGGTCCGGGGTGGTTAGGAGGAGGTAGTAACTCAAACTGCAACAACTTGGGATGAATGTTCAATCCTTTTAACACCAGGCACAGGTTAATTGGACAATCCAGCAGACGATGTGAGATTTCTGGTAGACACGTTGCATGGAGTGGTGACATTCCCATTTGTCAGCGTAAGTAGCTTACAGCCTCGGCGGTTTTGCATGGATTTGGTAAATATTTTCCAGCAAAGACTGCCAAATCTTTCCAATCAAAGCTTTCACGGGGAATTTCTCTGCTCTGTGGGCATGAAAAACATCAGAAGGTTTTGATGTCATAAGAAAACGTTCCGGGAAAAGGTACAAGATCTCAAAGCTTAATGGATTATAGAAAGCAAAGTCTGAGCTGGAGCTTTTTCAGCAGTACTTGGGTATCCTGTCTCTGACTAACATCACAAGCCCATTACAAGAGAGGAAGAGAAAATATTATCTTAAGCTCAAGGGTTGTTATTGTTAGACACAGAGAGACCAAGGCTCAGCCCTAAGGAGAGGCAGAGCACTGTGGGAGGGCGAGAAGGGGAATCCCAAAGTCGCAAACCGCAGGCTCTCTCTTTGACTCCAAGCATGGCCAACTGGTGTGTACCCAAAGAGCTGCTGCGCCGCACCTCAGCAACTACACCCGGGTGTTTCTCTCCTGATTAAAGCAGTGTGGCTGATTAGGCGACAGTTTCATATGAAGAAAGAAAAATTTACTGGTACCTTCTGGGATTTTAAAGCATTTTGCAGATTCTCCAGGTACACATTAACTGAAGGTGACACACAGACTGCTGCCTTTGCACTGTGTGCAGCTGAACAGTCAGGATTTTACACAGGCAATGTAAAATAAGTATTTGCTTTTTTATTTCTTGAACAGCAGAAAAAATAAAGCATGTAGGTGTTTCTGCCATAGAGGTTTGTCTTACTGGTCTGCTTTCTAACTGTCATAGAAATTGCTGGCCAGGGAGACGGGATCCAGTCGCCTACAAGGCCTCATCTAGCAGGTCACTTCATTGCAGTTACTCCATCTCTAGGACAAGTGTTTATGCCCGACAGACTGAGGGATTTCAAGTCCTTTGGTGCTGCTGTTGAACTCAGAAGCCTTGTTCTGCACCTCTGCAGGGATCCCTTGTGAGCCGCCTCCAGACATTCCCAACGGGAAGCACACGGGCAGGCTGCTGGATGAATTCAACTTCGGCACATCTGTAACATACACCTGCAACCCCGGGTACCCGCTCCACGGAGAGCCCTCCATCTACTGCACCAGCCGGGACGGGAAAAACGGCGTGTGGAGCGGGCCGCCCCCGCGGTGCGGAGGTAGGGTTGCGTGTGCACGTGCAAATGCTCGGGTGCAGCCCTCCCGGCCCTCCCGCTTTGTCTTTGGAAAGATTAGGAAACCTCCAGCCAGTTGTGCTTCTTGCCCCAGTGCCTGCCAGGGCAGGATTTGCAAGGGCTGATTTGCAGCTGAGACCAGGCAGAGGCGAGGAGGCTGGAGGACCACCCCGCTGACCTCCAGCTGCCCCAGCCTCACCGTTCATCTTGGGTCTCTCTCTCAATGTTTGACATTGATGGACACAGCAGTGCATCATCTGTGGGAAAATTATTTTCAGACTTGCCTCTTAAGAGGGACTGCAACCTGAAGTGGCTTGGCAGCTGCACAGCTCTGCACGCTGCATAAGCGCCTGTTTTGAGGGCGTGCGCTTCTTTTCCAGAGGCGAGATGTCCTGTCCCACGGGTCCAGAATGGGAGAATAGTGTCCCCTAGGACTGCCTACACCCACAAGGACACGGTTGCCTTTGAGTGTGAGCCAGGCTATGTTCTACGCGGCCACAGAGTGGTACAATGCCAACTAAATAACACCTGGGAGCCACCCGTGCCGGTCTGCGATCAGGGCAAGTGTTCAAACAGTGCTCCGAATGCTGACCTTCCCCTGCTCTCCCAAATCTGCTTTTTCTTGACTCCTTCAACAACTGGGCTGGCTTATCTTTCTTGGTAGCTGGCTGCAATGCACCTACCAGACTGGCGTTTGCTGAGCTGAAGGAGCCCTACAGCAACCAGACCGTCTTTCCCGTGGGGAGGACGGTGGAATACGTGTGCCGGCCTGGGTACAGCCAGCACCTGGGGATGCCACCGGCCATCACATGCCTCAGGAATCGGACATGGTCTGTGGCTCCGGAGTTCTGCAAAAGTACGTCCTGCAAGTGCTGAAAAAAAGTGTCAGGCTTGGCTGGATTTGCACATTTTGTCTAGCTTTATGGGTTTCTTTACTTCATGCGGTCTGCTGCCTGTGTTAGCATCCCTGGCTGGGATGTGAGCGAGCAGCTGAGGGCTGATGGTGGCTGGCGTTCCCTTCTAGGGAAACAATGCGCTAACCCAGGGGATCCGGAGAATGGCAGAGCTGTCGTCCTGACGGACCTTCTCTTCGGGTCCAAAGTTAATTACACCTGTGACACAGGGTGAGTCTTGCCACTAGCTGAATTCAGCTGCCAAGTGAGACTGAAGCAGATTTTCAGCTTTACGTGAAGGAACCTCGTTCCCAAGCCAGAAGTCTTAGCTTCCACTTACAAGGGTTGTAAAGAAATCTCAAGTCTCTTAATGTAAATGAATAAATCCTTCTGTGTGACTCCAGGCACAAGTTGGTTGGAGAGTCTCAGAGAACATGCGAGGTATCCGGCACACGTGTCGCGTGGAGTGGAGATGCTCCTGTCTGCCAGCGTAAGTAGGCCACAACAAAAGGCCCTGGGAGGTGACTTGCAAGAGAAAGTGTCACATCTTTCAAGACAAAGATTTTATTGCAAAAGATTTCTCAAGTCACTGTATGTGTAAAATCATTCTTCTTTTCATTCTGTTTTGTTTTGGATGCTTCTGAAAATGTTTCCAAAGGTCTTTTATTTATCCTGGTCCAAACTGGGAAAACCATTAATATTTTAAACTGCCTGTTACTAAGGTAAGTATTTCTCACTGGTCATGTGTAGGAATGGTGTGGGCAGTCTCTCTCTGCATGTGTCACCAACGGTTACGGAAAGGGAGGTAAGAATTGTCCCACCACCTCCGGACATGGGCAGCAAGTGACTCACAGGAGGGCACAGGTTTTCTTTCCTGTATGTGATTTTTTTCCATACAAGGTTTATCTCTGGATAATTTGGGTCATTGTCTCCAGAGAGCATCACCGCTGAGACAGGCTCATCCCCGTCGGTTCCCTTCCTGGGAAGCGCGTGTGTCCTGCAGACCCCAGGCACTGCTGCAGCGCTGATGCTAAAAGCCACCCTGTACACACCCGCAGGTGTCGTCTGCGATCCGCCTCCGGACATCCCCCACGGGAGGCACAGCGGGCACTCGATGGACACCTTCTCCTACGCGGACGTGGTCACCTACACTTGCGACCCCGGCCACTCTCTGGCAGGAGAGCCCTCCATCTTCTGCACGACCGCAGACGGGCAGCACGGCGTGTGGAGCGGGCCGCCGCCGCGGTGCAGAGGTAGGGCTCTGCGGTGTGCGGGCGTCCGACCCCGCCGGTGAGATCTGGTTGTGAGTGGCAGAAGGAATGACGGTGGCTGCGATGAGGGCTGCGCCCACTGATCGGAATACAGCTAACATGACAGATATTTACCAAAGGAGTTAATAGAATGAGTTGTCTTCCTCCTATGGTTTTTGAAGTTTGGATTTTTAAAATTTTTTTCTTGCCCTGTCCATATTTCTCACCTGCCTTTCCTTCTCCTTCGCAGAGGTGAAGTGTCCTCCCCCTCCAGGCATCGCCAATGGGAAGCACAGCGGCCAGCCCTCGGACACCCACCTCCCAGGCTCGGCTGTGCAGTACACCTGCAGGGATGGCTACTCCCTCATCGGGAACGCCTCCATTAGCTGTACCATCGAGGGAACATGGAGCCGGCCTCTGCCCCGATGTGAAGGTGTGTTTGTGTTGGCTTCTCTTATCTTTCCCCGGACCCTTTCTTCCTTCTTGTCTCTTGATCTAATCGCCGCAGATCAAATCTTCAGTGAGAGGCAGAGATCAAAGGTCCCCCAGGCAGGATGAGCTCCATCTGCCTCTGTGGATTTCCCTTTCTGTCCTCCAGTAAGGACAGACTCTCAGTTGAATAATGATATTTTGTGTAAGAGTAAGAGTCACATGCTCAAATGCCTGTGACAGTGATGGCAAGGTTCAGCAGCAGGTACTGCCCCTGGTCAGTGTCCCTCCACACCCAGGATGGGCTTCACGTCCCCAGCAGTGCCTTGTGCTCTTCACTTCCAGCAACCGGCTGCAAAAGACCAGAGATCGAGAACGGAAGAGCAACTGGGCTGGAGACCACGTACAGACTCATGGATATCGTTGTCTTTGAATGCAATTTTGGTTATGCCTTGAAGGGCTCTCAAGAGTCTCAGTGCAAGTTTGGGGGCACATGGGATCCTCCTGTCCCCATCTGTGAAAAAAGTGAGTGTAAATAGAGGCGGTGGGTGGTAGCTGATTTCTTCTGAACCACTGTGTGAGAGCACCTGGCAGGGTGCAACCACTTGCACTGGAGGTAAAGGGGCCCCTCTCCAGGACTGGAAAGGAAAAACATGCGTATATCTGTCCTATCTTCATAATCCCCATTCGGGCCCTTGTTATGTATTATGCAGGGCTTTCATCTCTTCAAAAAGAACCCACAAAGAGTGAGCAAGCCAGGCTGGTGTCTGATCTCGCTGACAACCACAGAAAGGCCAGAGCAAGCTCTTAGGGCCACAGGTGGAAACTAACCACTGTAAATGTCTAAATAGTAAGAAATGATCATTCTTGATGTCAATAAGCTTGAAAAACATGAAAACTGGAAGATAAGTGAGGGTAGGATGGAAACAAATTTCAAAGAGTGACAGACCTAGCTATTATTTGGGAAAAGTTAATGGGAAAGAAGTTAAAAGGCTGCCTTACACTACAGTGGGTGTTTGTGGTAGCAGCTCTTCACCCGTTATGACTTCTTCCGCTCCTTGCAGTGCCACAGTGTCCTTCCCCTCCAAATATCAAAAACGGCCAGCATGAGAGCAAGGATGTGAAAGTGTTCATCCCTGGAACATCAGTGAAGTACTACTGTGACCCGGGGTATGTTCTCACTGGGAAAACAACAGTTTCTTGTTTGACCTCTGGAACCTGGAGCATCCCTTACCCCCGGTGTGAAGGTGAGCTTTAAATGCTCTTACCCGTAGTGAAAAGGGAGACCACGGTGCTCACACAGCTTTCCTGAATTTTAACCTCACAAAACCCAAGGGGAAACCCCCACCGCTGGCAGCTGCTTCCCCAGCCCATGCTCTGCTGCTTTTCACTTCCAGTGATCACCTGCACAAGCCCCAGGATCCAGAACGGAGATGTGGCTGAAGGACAGAGCGCCGTGTACCATCCCGGGGCCAACGTCACCTTCCAGTGCCGCCCGGGCTACGTGCTGTGGGGCAGCCGTGAAGCCAAGTGCCATCCCGATGGCCGCTGGGTGCCCGCTGTCCCCACCTGCGAGCCAGGTGAGTGGGGCCCATGGGGGTTTAGAAGGAGGATGCTTCGGGCCGTCCTTGTGCCGGGGGGGCCCTGAGGTCCTGCTCTCTGCCTCACTCGCGTCGCTTCAGGTGTGACAGTCTTGTTGTGTCACATGTGCTCCTCCGCTGGGCAAACCCACTGAAACGCTGTTGTCTTCTCCCGCCCTGTTAGCGCTGCCTTGTCCTCCACCTCCCGCCATCGCCCACGCCACGCACAGCGCGGAGCTCGAGGCAAACTTCACCAGCGGCATGTCCGTGAGCTACAGCTGCCAGCCCGGCTTCGCCCTCCTCGGAGACCCCTCTGTCTCCTGCACGGCCGCGGGGAACTGGAGCCTCCCGTACCCACGCTGCGCAGGTGGGGCCGGCTGCTGCTGCGGCTCCCCGTGCACCCGTGCCTGCCTGAGCACCCGTCCCGTGCTCGGCTGATCCCGGAGCGGGCAAAGCTGCCAACCAGCAGAACTGGCGTGGGGAGGGGGGAAACTGGGCATCCAGTGACACCAGGCGAGCTTCCAGCCCATGCAGGAGTTGTGTTCACTCCGGTGGCTTTGTGTATGCATCTTTCCTGCATGCTACCCTGTTCTTGCCCTTTTTTCATTTTGTTGTGTCTTCTCTTTAGTGCTGCAATGCCCTTCACCTCCAAATATTGACAAAGGAAATCACAACAGCCAAGACTTGGAAGTTTTCACTACTGGGATGGTTGTAAATTACAGCTGTGACCCTGGCTACCGCCTCCTGGGAGAGGCATCGATTTACTGCACCGACTCTGGAAACTGGAGCCTCCCTCTTCCTCAGTGTGCAGGTACACTGTGGTTCCAAGACAGGAGCTCTGGACAGTCAGGGAATTTCTGCCACTGAAAGCCTGTAGGACTTGCCCTTTCCCTTAATCTTTCCAAAAAGCTGAATCCTCCAGTCCTTCCCCTTTGTTTTTCAGTTTTGCTTGTAAACTTTTATCTATGCATACTAAACATACATTTTAAAACAACTTTGTTTAGTTGATATCTCTATTTCTCCCCATGTTTTCTTTCCTGATAGGTGGCTGTGGTGCACCTCCAAACTTAACCTCTGCTGAGCTAACTGAGGAATACAAAAATCTGACAGAGTTTCCTGTTGGGGACACTGTGCGATACAGCTGCCGGCCAGGATACATAAGACACCCCGGAGCACCCCTAACTCTGACATGCCTCAAAAACCACACGTGGTCTGAAGTGCTAGCGTTCTGTAAAAGTGAATAGCTCCATCAGTTTTGTCTTGGTTGTTGAAAATTGTTTAAGTTACAGTTGTGGGTTTCTTAAAGCAATTCTTAAATAGTGATTCATACATGGCTTCACTAGTCACATACTTTGGGCAGCTATTGGCCTTTTAAAAATCACGTCTTTATTGGTGTCTGAACGTGGACAGATCCTTAAGATAGTAGTGCATTACAAAACTGCAAGAGAGGAGTTTAAACTCAGCCTTGTTCTTTCCCAGGGAAGCAATGTAAATACCCAGAAACACCAAAGAACGGCAGAGTTGTTGTTCTGACAGATCTCCTTTTTGGGTCAACCGTGAGCCACACGTGTGAAGAAGGGTGAGTCCCACACGGCCTTTGCTGACTCCATGTCTGAGCTCGGTATTGGGCAACTTACAGTAAAGGCTCAGAGCCCACTCCTCTGAGTGGCCGTTCTCCCACCACAAGCCAGAATTTGTATTTTGATTCCAGTTACGCCATCGTTGCCTGCTCAGGAAAGGGAGAAGCGTCTCTCATTTTTCCCTGCCTGTGCTCAATATATTACTTTGCAAACGGGACTTTCAGTCTGCTTTCTCAGATGGGCACTCAGCAGGACCTGGAAGTGCAAGCGAGCACGTGCTGCGAGGAGGCTCCAGCGGTCTGGAAATGGGTTTGAGTCCTGATTTAGCACCTGATCAATCTAATCCTCAGCAATCTGGGATCATTGCTGTTCCTCTTGGATCTGGGAAGAAGGAACTTGGTGTCCTTCACTCCCATGTGTCAAACCAACAGAAAGACCTTGGTGACCAGCCAGAGTCAGGAGGCTGCAGAAGGAAACCTCTGGGGGTAGCGTCAGAGTGGGAGTGCAAAATCCAAGCCGAATGACTTGGTATCGACTAATAATTCTTTCTCTGTAACTCCAGGCACCAGCTGGTTGGACAGTCTCATAGGCGATGTGAGACTTTTGGGCCAGATGTTGCATGGAGTGGCATTCTTCCCATTTGTCAGAGTAAGTAGGTCACAACTAGATCTGGCCCAGAATTGCCAAATTAAGTCATTAAAATTAAAAAATGGCATTTCCGTAAAATAAGCAGAACCTAGAGGAATAAGACTTTTTAAGCATAATACTCCTCTAGGATTGTTTTGTCTTGCTTGCTTGTTTGGTTTCTTCTAAAAACCTTCCAGCTGCTAGCTTTTCACCTTTCACAGTCGTGTAGACTGAAGAGTTGTGAGATGCCTGCAGGGATTTGTCCCTTTTGTTTCACAAACATAAATAATAAATTAAGGAAAAAATGTGCCTTGCAGTAGAAGAGTGGGATATTGAGTAGAATTGAACCGGGGTCTCCCAAATACTGTACTGTTATCCAGACCTCAAGGCTGTTTTGCAGGGGATGATCATTGCAATAAATCTTTCCTTCAGATGGGATCGCTTTGGAAGGCATGAGCTCGGTACAGTAAAGCAGTCATGAGAATGACTAACGATTTCTACACCATTTAATATATTTCTTGGAATGTATTTGCGTTATTCTGTTTATAGGCACTGAACTATGTTTACATATACAGTAATGTAGTAACCCTAGGGTACCTAAAGGAACTAAAAAGCCCTCAATTCTTGAAATTATTCTTCTGTGAGTCTCCAAGTACTACCTGTGAAACTGCTCTGAGCAGTGGCACGTTAAGGATGGACTTTATATATTAATCAGTGACAGCATACATATGGCTCCCTCTTTGAGATAATGAATTTATTTTTCAGAGGTGGTATGTCCAGTCCCACAGATCCAGAATGGGAGACTCTCTGTTCTTAAATACAACTACACATACAAAGATACTGTTAGCTTTAAGTGCCATAAAGGTTTCACCTTGCGAGGCCATCACACAGCCCAGTGCCAAGCCGACAAAACATGGGATCCACCTGTACCGGTCTGTGAGCAGGGTAAGTGTCAGCACTCTGACTTGTTAGCACTGCAGAGTCCTACCCACTCATCGAAGCCAAAGTTGGCTTTATTTTTCCTGTTTGCTCCAACTACTTGAAGGAGAAACCAGGAATTGTTCCTTTCATTTATGCCTCTCATCTTACACAGGAGATGAGCCAGGTTTTGGGTGACGCTGTAAGGAGAAGCATGATTTGCACTTTTCTCACCCTCACACACAATCCACATTCTTTTCATTTCCTGAAAGTGAGAAATTTTGTAGCTTCATGGCAGGACACTGACTATCAGAGATGAGTGAAATTTTTGCTGGAAACGTAAAAGCAGCGTGATGGAAAATCAAAGTAAATTTGTGCATTGTATTTCCTCAACCAAATGTGTATTTTAAACTCTTAATGCTGCATCTAGATGGAGTGGCAGAACACTATCATCATCCTGATACCACAACGAAGCCAGGTAGGTCTATTGTAAGAAGAGGCAAGATTTACTAAACACTAACGCCTCCTCCCAACCTGTCCTGCTTTTTGCAGGGAAGAGGGTTAATTGCACTTTTTTCCTCTCTTGTTATCACCTTTTTTACAACTGAACATCACCTTCACACCCTCTCCCTCTCCTCTTTCAGCAGTGAAGTGTCTGCCTCCTCCAAGCATTGCGAACGGAGACCACAGCAGTCATTTGTCGGACACTTTTGATGTAGGAGCACTAGTGCGCTACCGCTGCAAACACGGCTTCTCCCTCGTTGGGAGTGAGTCTGTCCGTTGTACAAGCTACGGAGCCTGGAGCCGTCCCCTTCCTCGGTGTGAAGGTGTGTTTGTGCTCTTTCCACTGAAATCTCAACTTTCTAAATGCATTAAACCCATTTCCAAAGCCTGATGGAGTCACAGGGTTACAAAACGAGTTGTTGGGCCTGTTGAAGAAATTTAAAAGGGGACACTCAAGGCTGTAAGGGTACGGTGCCTTAGCCACTCCGGCAGTCCACCAGGATCCTCATGTCAACACTCGTTTGTCTCTCCCTGACTTTGCAGTTGTGAAGTGTCTCCATCCTCCAAACATTACCAACGGGAAGCTCAAAGGCAACATCTCTGAGGCTTTTTCCTATGGAGCATCTGTATCCTACAGCTGCAATCCTGGTTATTCACTCGTTGGGGATGCTTTCATCAACTGCACGGTGTCAGGAACCTGGAGCCAGCCTCCTCCTCGCTGCAAAGGTGTGTGTGTGCTTAGTTTGCTCGTGGTGATTGGAAATTGTGGTGGCGGCGGAAGCAGAACTGGGCTGAGGAGACATGCAGCCATGCTGATAGACATGTTTTACTTTGGGAAAAATTTAAATCTCCGGAGAGATTCATGGGACAAAATCTAAACAGTAAAATCTCGTGCAGCTAACACTGAATTCCATCCTCTGATTTTGCTTGGGAACTACTTTTATAGCATAGCCAGGCAGTGTTGATCTGTCAATTATGGAATTATCTACTCTTTGCTATCCCTGGGAAGAGTATGATATTGCTGTAAAGAAGCAGGATGGGAATCTCACGCTAACAGTCAGAAGGACAGGAGTACAACCGAGGCAATTCTGAAAGGCAGTTTTAATTTGAGTATGTTTTCCATCTCTGCTCTTGTTACGAATGAGTTGTATACCAACTTTCCTGCATTAAATGCTTTTTACCTTTAGTAGAAGAGTGGGAACTTTTTCCCCTTCCCTGTCGTTCCCTTTTTGTGTGTCTCACTCCCCAGTTATCAATGACAGGAAACAGAGGAGGTGATTCTATCAGAGTTGTCCTCTCCGATGGGCGGTTTGTAGGTTACGGGGGAGCCTGCCTATCACCTTCTCGGAAAATGCCTCTGTATGTGTGACTTGGCACTTCTGTGCCACTGTGAAGGTCAGTCATCAGGAAAATGTGACTAAAGGCAATTCCATGAATGTCACAAGATTCCTGTTGTGGGTGTTCCTGCACAGAAAGCTGGACATTCACTGGAATACATTCATTACCCACGCGGGGTGCTTCCTTGGTGGAGTCGCACCCACCCCAGTGACTCTAGAGTTGAAACGCGCTTGGATAAGGATAACAGTGAGAGGAAATAACGTACCAAATGCTTATGCAAATAAGTCAGAGGCTCTCTAAAGGAAGCACTCTCACAGAGAAATTCTCAGCGCCATTCCACATTCTTGTGGTTTCGAAGCGTCCTTAGCAACTATTACACGTGAATGTAAAAATAAACATTAAAAAAAGCCGTAAAACAAAGGATAAAAGTTACATGTTGACTTTACTCCTTTGGTCTTCACTGAGAACCTTCTCCAGAATTCTTGGGCTTGGATTGTCAAAGGTGATTAGATGCTTAAACTGAAACAACCAACTCACTTCACTGAAATCAGTGGTATAAGTAGCTTAGATGGCTGGACTAATTAATAATTATTGATAAACAATACGGCTGGTGACATCTTTTAAGGGCAAAGGACTTCTACAGACTAGAAGTGGGGTATAGGCAGTTGTCTCTAGAGCTCCCACAGAATTCTTCCCTGCTACACCTTTCTTCTCCAAATGTTTTGGTAGCCCAGTATCAGAAAAATCTCTTTCTCTGGCAGGCTTCTCCCAAGGTAGCCCTACTGCACACGGTTTTCCGTCTGCCCTATCAGTGTGGAGTGGCTGATCTCTACAAATATTCACATGTGGGAGTGAGACACCTACCCTCTTCTGCAGCCAAAAAGCCACAAATTATCCTGTGGAATAAGAATTAATTTCTGGTCACATTCAGAAAGAATTCAAGAACAATGACTTAAATAACCCACAGTTGTATTTCTTGTATTTTATGTTCCCTCTCACTAAATGTCCTTATTTTTTTTGTTATTTCTAATTTCAGAGATCAGATGTGTACTCCCAGAAGTTCAAGGTGTTAAGAAAGACATAAAAGGAAATACTTATCGCTCTGGGACTAACATCACTCTTGAATGTGATGATGGTTACACGTTGGAAGGCATCAGTCAGATTCAGTGCCAAGAGGACTTCAGCTGGGACCCCCCTCTACCAGCCTGTAAACTGAGTGAGTGGAATGTGAATGAGGCAAAGACCAAACACAAACATGCAGATGCATTTTAAACATGCAAGTGCTTTTCTGTACTAAAACCCCCACAGTAGATAATGGTGTGGGTTTTAAGAAATCCTGTATTGTAGGCCTTAGCAGTAACAGCTTTACGGGTGAAGCGATTAACTGCAGCTGAGACACTGAATTTCGATAGAATAGTTTGCTGATTTTTCTTTTTCTCTTCCCTTCAGCATCACCCAAGTCTGGTTCAGTGGGCCTAGGTAAGCAGCTCAGAGACGTGTTTGTGGCCAGATCTTTAACTTCATGCAGTGGCACCAGTGGCACTCTTTCCCTCTGCCTGCTTTGAAGACACGCACCGTTATGTCTTTTGCACTGATGTGCTTCAAAACACACCGTGAGAATAACACGCGCTCTCCTCTCTCAGGAGCCGCAGCTGCAGGAGCCCTGCTTCTCCTGGGGGCAGGCATTCTCTGGAAAATTATTTCTCAGCAGAAGAAGGGGTAAGGTGGTCTTCTGGGTGTTCATTCGTGTCCTTTGTTGTCAAGTCCCAAGTTTTGTACACTTCATACAATTGAATATTTGCCTGAGTGTGCCTGGGTCTTGTAATTTTTGTATCTTCAGCTCACGCTTGCCAACTGTACAAGGCTCAGCAACCCGGAACCGATGGTGTGGTTGTGTTATTTTATTTCAAGACTATTCCTTAGTGGAAACCAGCCTGAGTGTTCTTTCACAAATCAATACAGTTCACTGTTTTCTTCTTTTTCATGTAGCTATTACCATACATATGAAAACCACAGTTATGAAACTGAACAGAAATGTTCATGTCTTCCATAGAAGGTATGGATTTATATTCCTCAACATAAAATATCAGTTATAGCTGCCAACTTGAGTTGTTCCAATATAGTCATTCAAGCAGAAAACACTTTCCCCTCAATCTTCTGGTAAGGTGCTTTCTTTTGCTGAACAAAAGAGACTGTTTTAAAAGTACTGGGTTTTTTTTTAAAAAAAACATACTATTTTTCTTTCTGACACCACCCTCGATGTGTGTGTTTCCTTTCCTGCAATCTGAATAAATGACATCCATGGCTCAGACTTCCAGGCCTTGTTTCTGACATAAACTTGCTTTTGTTTTGTAAGTCTTATGGGAGAACTTGCTCTCTGAAAAACTGCCTTAACAGCACCAGCATAAGAAAAGGACACTGAACTGGGCCTTTGGGGGGTTTTGCTTGCTTTTACACTTACTGCAACACCATTTTTACTTACACGTGAATCTACTTTCTATGCTGAATCTATGGCAGATAATTTTCACTGTTAGCAGCACTCTGAACATAATCAGCTTTGACTACACAATGGCACCTGAGGCTGGTTTGAGATAATTCCCCCTTTGAAACAACACATTTCCCAGAAATTCTCTCCTCCCTCCCTGCATTACGATGTAACCTCTAGACAGGCATGTAGAAAGAGGAAAAGTCTAATTTTAACATCAGAATGTCATCTTTTTCCTAGGCTGGGCATCCATGCTGCCACTGTCCAGGCATTTGACTCGCTCTCCGTACAGATTGGCTGCAGGTTGCATGGAAATGTTGCTCACATTGAGACTGAAATTCGGTGGCTAATAAGGCACTTTACTGTACAATCAACATTAATGCTCCTTCTGCTCCCGTTAATTACCGCAAGGGTCTAACAAGGTGCAGACGGCACGCAGCACAACGCTGTTGCAGAGGGATGTCTGCACACTGCTGCTGTCCGATGAAGAACGTTTCCTTTCTCTATTTGCAAACCCTGGGATAAGTATCCTCCCCAAAAGCATTCCTGCCCACATGTGGAGGTCACAGCTTGTTGAACCAAAGATCATCTTCATCGCCCGTGTATTCACACCTGCAGCGGCAGGAGACGCTGCTCTGTATTGTCTTCCAGGAACGCTCATTTGCGGTGTTCCTCTACAAACGCTTCACCTAATAAAAAGCTGAACATGGGACAACAACTGCTTTCGGTTTTCCCCCTCCTTTTTTCGTCCATCTAGAGTCAGAAGTGCTTTTATTTATTTTGAATACTGCTCTGCTCGGCAACGGGTTTGTTTTTCAAAGGAGATGCGGCCCCGCAGAGGGCTGTTTGGCCGGGGCTGGCGCTCGGCCACTTTTCTTTTTAATTAGCCTTTGTTGGCCTTCAAAGCGCAGCAGCTGCGCAACCGAACCCGCTTTGAACCTTTTCCCCTTTGCCGGAGAGGCGGGCGGCTCCCTGGGGACTCTGCCCAGGAAAGGGCGCAGTCTCCTCAGGCCGAGGCCTCTCCTCACACCCGGTTTCCTCCGGCCGGGGCAAGGCAAGCCCGGCCTCGGCACGGCTGTTGCTGGGAGACACAGCGGCCTCGTCGCCGCCCTGTAACGGGCCGCGCTCGCCGCTGCTCCGCCCTTCCCGAGGGACGGAAAGGCCCCGCCATGGCGGCGGCCGCTGAGGGAAGAGGCGGGCCGCGCAGCGCGCATGCGCCCCAGCCCCGCGCTGCGTCTCCGCTGTCGCCCGAGTGAGGGGCGCGGAGCGGGCGCTGCCGCCGGCGCCGCCGCGGTCATGGGGCCGCCGCGCCGCCCGCCCGCCCGCGGTCCGGGCCTCCTGCTGGCGCTGGCGCTGGTGCTGGTGCTGGCGCTGGCGTGGCTCGGTGGAACACGGGCTCAGGGTGAGGAACGGGCGCTTGCTCTCCCTGGCCAGCCATGGCGGGGGAGTGGCTGGGGGGGGGAGGGTGGCGCGGCGAGCTGAGGGGCTGCGGGGGCACGCTGAGCCCCTGCGGCCTCCCGGCCCGGAGAACAACGGGAGGAGGGAGAGAGCTTGTCCTTCCCGGCCCCGAGGGTGCTGCCGGGCTGAGGGGGTCCTTGCGGGGCCCCTCGGGGAGGGGGAAGGAAATGGCTTTAGGCGGTGGCGGAAACAGCGAGTGTTGCGGGCGGCCTCGGTGGGGTTTGGGGCGAAAAGGTGAGAGAAGGGTTGTGTTGCAAAAATAGGCGTGCTGGCTTTGGTGCTGGTGGGTGCTGGTAGAGACCCAGAGTTCTCGGTTTGAATTTCTTTTGTGGTTTGGTAAGTCTCTGAACAAGACAATAAATAAACGGGAAAGGAGATGAACAGATACGGTGGAAGAGGTGGTGGCCTCGGTCGTGTGTAAGTCGTGCAAAGGCTGGGCGGGTCGGGCGTTTGTGGCAGGGTTGCGAGGTCTTGAGTGAGTTTTTCTGAGTCCTCTGGTGTGGAGGAGTTTTACATCTTCAGCATTTAACCGCATCTCAAAATGTCCTCGGGTCTGTAGGTCTCTGCTGGGTTGTGTGGTGGGTTTTAAACTCCCCTCGATGATCTGCCTGGCCCTTTGTCTTGGGAAGGGAAATGAAGTACGTGAGTGCGGCGGGTTGGTTTGTTTCTCCTGCAGCAAAATAAACGGGCGTTTCATTGCAGATGGGTATACAGTGAATTGAGTCATGTATTTACAAGAACAAGGCAAATGGACAAAAAATAGGAACTGGAAGGAAGCGCATTGTCTGGGTAGAACGCTAAAGAGGAACTTGAGAAAACAAATAAGTAACCTGTCGTAGTGTAGCATTGAAACCTAGCTAAACATACAGGTAGCTCTGGCTGTTGTGAATGTCACCTCTGTGATTTACCGATGAGTCCTTAAATCCTACTGACTTAGCCTGGCTTCTATGCCATTATGCCTCAACTTGTACCTCTTCTTGTTGACAAGATTGCCTATTGCTTTTTCCTTCCTCTTGCTCTGACAGGCACGTGTATGACTCCAGAGAGGCTGCCATATGCAGAGCCCAAGGAGAGTTTTAGCACGATGAAGAGCTTCCCTGTTGGAACCACGGTGTCGTACATCTGCCGGCCAGGGTATGTAGAAATCCCTGGGAAATCATCAAATCGTACATGTGGTGAAGACTTACAGTGGTCACCTTCAGAGCAGTTCTGTACAGGTAATGTGTGCATGAGCTCTTGTGCCTTTTCCGTTTGGTATTTAGCAATTTTAGTTGTTTTTCAAGTGAGAATTAGCATTTGGTAGTATTTTAAACAAAGCTTGAAAAGTGCTGATGACTGAAAGAGCAGTATATGCAGAAGACCTAGTCCTTGTATGTAACTACAAAGTTGTAGATTTTCTTTCCTTTTTTTTTTTTCCCCTCCTCTCTCTAGAGAGAAGATGTAACCAGCCAGGAGAATTAAAACATGGGTTTATTAGTGTGACAGGTCTTACATTTGGTTCAAAAGCTACTTTTTCTTGTGAAGAAGGGTAAGTATTTTGGTGAAGTTAATGAATCTTTTTAGATTTTTTTTCTGTTTAGACTACATTTGAACCAAACCCAAATTTTCTTATGCAGGTTCCATTCCAGTTCTGACTTGAAAAGTTTCCTGAATTCTACCTGGAGCAAATGAAATTACAGCTAAATTTGATTTGATTCCCTGGTTTTACTTGCTGTTTGCATCGAGCAAGGCTTAAGTTGTTGTAGTGAGATTGTGCAGAGCGAAAACTAGGGTGTTACCTCTAATGACTTCTTTTGATGCTCCTGTGGGAGGGGGAATAAATATATTATGTTCATCACCCTTCATTATTATGTTGAATGATGGCCCACCCGTCTGTGTGTGGGAAATTTAAGTCAAAAGCACTAACCTCTTGCAAGGTTTTTTCCTCCTTTTCCTTTTAACAGCTTATTTCTTTAGTATTAGTAACTTTAGGACATTAGTATTATAGAGTACCCGTCTTAAAATGGCAAGATTCCCATCAGTTCCTCTAGTGATGTCTCATTTGCTGTGCTTGTGTTTTTGAAGTTGAGACTGTTAGCAAAATAAAAAAAAAAAGATACTATTCTCATTAGAACAAAAACTTGGTGTGTTGTGTCCCCATAATCACATACCAGAATTATATAAACAAAATTTCTACCTGTTTGTTGGAGAAATTAGAGATTTCTTAAGTTTCATGTCTTTAAAAATTTTTATCTGTCTAGATTCAGATTACGTGGGACTGATGAAATTTTCTGTGTAATTAAGGATGAAGGTGTTGACTGGAATAGAGATCTTCCTTTCTGTGAAAGTAAGTAAATTGCTACTGTCTTCAAGTCTTTACTTAGGAAATACTTTACTAAGTAAATACTGTCTTTATATTCAGATGGTGGTAGTTCATTTAAAAACAGCTGTGCCGTATACTTTCCAGTATAAGAAATGGTGGTAAAATAGGACTGATTTTTATTTTAGTTTTTTTGGAACTACTGGGGATGTGCCTGAGGAATAAGCACTGAAAAATATGAGTTATTGTGGTAATTAGCTCATATCAGTTAAAGTCAACTTCTTGAAATTAAGACTCCCTATAATAAATGACTGTCGGTGACTCCTGGTTATAACTGTAGCTTGTCTTAGAAATAGCTATATGTCAGATTTTAAATTAGATTACTTGAAAATCAAAGCTCGCTATTTCTGAGATGAACAAGGTAACAGCAAAATTCTATTGACTGATTTCTGTGATTTTATTTCTAGTAATTCCTTGTGAGCCACCCCCAAGCATAGCCAACGGGCGCTATACTGAAGCAACCAACTATGTTTATCGAGAGTCCGTAACCTACACGTGTGACGAGGTCCCGAGAGGCGCAGATCCCTTCTCGCTGATTGGCCCAGCTACTATTTTCTGCACGTCTGACGCACACTTAAACGGAGTTTGGAGTGAGCCACCTCCGCAATGTAGAGGTTGTTGGAATTTTTAATATGCTACTTTATATAGCCTCTGTGACTCCAAAACTTCAGTATCTGTCCCTTTTTTTTGGAAGGGGGGGTGTGGGGGGTGTGGATTTCCCTATAGAAAAGAAGAAACAGGTCCTCTGGTACTAGATTTGATACAGTTCCAGCGGGGATCGGATCAACTGCATTATGGATATTGTTTGATTATGACACTAAATATGACGAAAACTTAAGTTAAAGCTTTAAAAATGAATGAGCGTGCTGTTGATAGAAGTGACAAGGACAAAATGAAGGAGCTGGGAGACCATAAAGCCTGGGTAGCTGAAGAAAAATTGTGTAAAAAGCAGGGATGTGGAAGCTAGATTATGAATAGTACAAAGGTAAGGAAGAACTCTTTTTCTAAACACAGCTACTATTCAAGTGCAAGAATAAATGCAAAGCCCAGCAAGCACAAAGTCTTGCTTTGCCGATGTAGGGAGCAGTACCAGATGCTTGCACGTTGTCATTTGAACCCTAACCAATACCACTTTGTTTTCTGAAATTCTGCTGCTGTACAGGAGCGTGTCTTTTGGAAGCGGAATGTGATTATATCAATTATTACACTTTTTTGACTGTGTACAATTGAGACTCAATAGCTTAAAACAAGGATCTTCTGCACCTTCAAGAGAATAACCTTTTTACAAAGCCCCTCCAAAACAGTTCAAGCAATTAGATGAGGAAACTTGCAGGTAGTAAAAGGATGCTGTGTCTGTGGCAAAGATACTGTTAACAAATGTTTCAGAGCTGTTTTTCTTTCACCTATTTCAGTGGTCAAATGTGATAACCCAAAAGTTGAAAATGGAAAAAAAAAATCTGGATTTGGACTTTCCTATGGATATAAGGACTCAGTCGTGTTTGAGTGCAATCCAGGCTATTTCCTGATTGGATCGGAGATGATTACCTGTGAAGGAAACAGCACCTGGTCTCCTCCAAAGCCAGTTTGTGAAAAACGTAAGCCTTTAAATAAAAATCCAACTTTTCTTATATGTTGAGAATGTTGTAAGTCTCTTTTAGCTAAAATTTGAAATGATGACACTAGTTGGAAATTGAAAGTTAAGGAAGCTGACATGGAGCCTCGTCTGTGGGCAACCGTTTTAGGTGCTCGAGTGACTCTTAACTCCAGAGACCTGATGGATGAGAGTGAGTTACAGCCATGCGTACAGCCGTTGTGACGTGGATGTACTGTAATAGCATCATGGTGTTTGTTCTAGTGATTTCGTGTGTAAATGCAGAAAAGATGTGTTTCTCTGATAGAAAGAACTAGGAGTATGCACGATGAGGAAACCTATAGGGTCCTTCTGGAATAATTAAATCATTACATGTCTGTGTTCTCTTACACAGCTCTTCAACTCTTGCTTTCCAGACATCTTGTATGGTGGGTGTGTGGTATGTTGTTAGATTTTGATCAGGCAAATTATTAAGTCAGGACTAACTTGCAGGGCTGGGGACATTGCAGAGGTCTTTCTGTAACCTTTCTCCTCCCTCTTTGTGCTAGAGGGAATTTTGTTGTAGAATACAGTGAGAGAATTTTGTTGTAGAATACAGTGAGAGAATTTATTATATGTGTACTCTTAATAGTGAGTTCCCAAGAACGAGAACCATTTCTGCAAAGAGTGTGTTTGGGTGTTCCATCATGAGTGAGTCTGAGGCACCTGGAAATCTTAGAGCTTACAAAAATAATTAGCCAACAAATACTAATTTCTTAGCTACCACATCGTAAGATCGTATTACCTTAATAAATACCTACAGTGATGTTTCTTTTAAGTCTTCTAAAGGAAACATACTTAAAATGGCAGTAAATTTAAACTACTCAAATCTGCTGATCTATTTTTCTTGTACAAAGGCAACTTATATTTGTGGAGTGAATTAATGAATTATGAAATGTTTAAAGTTTATTATCACTAAGCTTGCTTTTAAGCTCATGTATTAGTTACCGAAATATGTACGTGGTGCCCCAAAGATCACACAGGGAGTAGTGATTCCAGAGGAGTCTGTGTACAAAGGAGAAGAGTCTGTTCAGAGAAAGGGCAGTGGTTACTGTACTTTTCCTGGTGATGCTGAAGAGATGACAGTAACTTGTCAAGGACAGCATATGTGGAGTTCTGTACAAAACTCTGCGTGTGACTAAATGTCGTAATTGATAAAATGAAGGGCAGAGCAACAACTTCCAAATGTCTGACAAAGTAATGTGCAGAGCCTGAAAGCCAGAGGTCTGTCAGCAGGGCGCCAACAGGTTGTGCTGGTAGGGTTGTGTGTGTCACCGGGTGGCGTTTCAGCAACGGAGGAAAGTCGTCGGCAGAGTTGGAGTCCTCGTTCAGCCTCGGTTTTCTTTGTGGGAATTGGTAAAGTTCAGACGCTGGTGTGAAAGATCTGTTCTGGGAGTGTTTTCTGGAGAATCTTCCTTTGACGGCAGGCTTTATTCTTGCCTCGCTTTGCACCACGTGATCGCTGGTGACAGTATGAACAGAGGTTGTTGCTGCTTTGATGCAACTGTTTGTCCTAATGAATCTGTGACGTGTGTTTCTGTTCATGGGTCTGAATTGTGGCCGTCAGCAGAAGTATCTGCAGCCTCTAGGAAGCCTCTGCATGTCAAATGTCTTAAGGATTGATGGAGCTTCTGATATTTACACAAACGTAGTGACTTTTGGATGGCAACTTCTTGAATCTGCTTCATGTACCAGCTCTGTTCTTGGGCTTTATTTCCTTTCCTTTTTTTCCCTCCCCGCTTCCCTTTCCAGGTGAGCCTGAAAGTTCTGGTTTCACTCTAGTCATAAATCATGGTCGAGTAATTGATGGACAAAAGTCTTCATATTCTGTCGGGGATTTTGTTACGATTGAATGTTATGCAGGCTACACGTTACATGGCGAAGCTCGTATTCAGTATGTTGGAGAAAACCGATGGGTTCCTGGAGTGCCAGCTTGCCAGTTAAGTAAGTAGGAACCGCAAGAATTTCCACTAGAATGAAAATACATGTAACAGAAGTTCTTGGGGACACTGTTTCGTATTCGGGAGAAATGATTTATTGCAAAGTTCCTTCTTTATTTTTGACATAAGAAAAATGGGGTTTGGTAAAATCCACTTAAAAATAGGAATATTTTAAGTTAAATAAATGTTGCTGTACCAACTGGCCTGCTGCAAGGATTGTGTTGACAAAGTGCTTGATCTATTTGAAAGAACTCTGAGAATATTTTTATTTGAATAAGAAGCGCACGTGTTCCTTTTGTGATACTGATTCACTCTGTTTTTAGGTGCGTATATTACGGCCATCGTCTGCGGTAAGTATCTTACAAAACCTGAACAAGATGCGATGTGGGTTGGTTTGGGTTTTTTACGCGGAATTGATGTTCTGGTCATCCTGTGGCTGCATAATATGACGTGATTTTGGAGTTTTTTCAAAATGCTTGTCTACTCCTAAAGCTGCATAGTTCAAGAAAAGTTAAGATTACTTAGCAATTAGAGATTAATTTCATGTAAAATGTGTATTTTTTTCATGTGTGTGAGGGGTCAGATTCCAAAGGCAGTATTCCACAATGTTGACACTTTCAAAAACTTCAGAGCTTGGGTTTCTGGAAGTGTGAATAAATAACTGTGCTGGTGAAAAGTGCTTAGTCCATTTTTGTCCTGGCATTTGCTGCCCAGCTTTGTAAGCCTGCCACTTTCTCATGAACTTGTACAATGTTGGGGTGTCGACAAGTCTATTTTAATGTTACTGAGCTGGTGGGGTTTTGCCCCGTCGGTGGTCACTGTTCTTCAGCTGAACTATCTTGAAGAGTCTTGACACGCACATTTGTGAAATAAGCCATGCAAATTTTAAGGGGGTTGGGGGGTGTGTGTGTATAGGGCTGTGGATGACAGCAGTGCTATTCCTGCTAAAGATTTTTGAGGCTTTTTTTGTGAGCTAGGGATGCTCTTTATCACTCTAAGGCGCTTTTTAATTCTTTCTAAAGTGATTGTGGCAGTTGTGGTGTTCCTGGCAGCCTTCTGGGTCTATAAGAAATTCTTTTCACAAAATGGGTGAGTAAGCCTACTTTTTATTATTATTATTATGATTACAAATTGCAACCTGACTGAGCAAAAGCAGTGCTAACGCGTACGTAAGTTTCTCAAGCTTTATCTGCCCTTTCTGTTTCGAATGCTTGATGATTGTGTGAGCTTATCACAGATGGGGAACTAAAGTGCCTAACAATATATTTGACTTTGTTTTGTGTCTGCTATTCAGATAAGCTGCTAATTAACACTTGCACTAATTTCAGGGAAAGAAAACTCCTGTTCTTAAGCTTGTATTTAGTGTAGGTACACTTGCTGAGGAAAGTACTGTTCTCATCTGCTCTAAAACATGCCAGTTTACTTCTTAAAACCAGCGGTAGGGTTGGGTTGTGGGGGCTTGTCTTACTGTATTGCTTGGATATACCCTCTGGCGCCTCTAGGTCTCACAGGCTGTAAGAGCCTGTGGTTTACGGAACTGAAAGCCTTGGAGGTGAACTAAGGAGCTTCCTCTCTTCTACATCAGATGTACCGATGTTAGCGGAGGGTAACTGGAGAACCACTGTTATTTTGTGTTTTGGACCAGAAGCACCTTGAATAAAATGTTATGGGCTTAGTTACAAGGAAAATTTGAATAAGAAAGGGCCTGAACTGGTGCTCCTGTGCTGTTTGAAACAGCAAATAGTCGGCTTTGCCACTAGAATGTTTAATGTGTGGATCCACCCCAGTATTTTCTCCTGCAGCAGCAATGATCAGTGTCCCTATGTTAAAGACTTGCAAAATCAACTGGAAAATATTAGATGCATAATAGTAGTGTTCTGTTTTTCATGAGACGTGTAGGGCCTTTTGAACTTCATCTCCAGAACAACTGATGGCTATGTATGCTTTTTCATGGAGGGGTGACAGGAGATTTAAATGCCTCTTAGTGCATTGCTTCTTGCAGTGATGTCTTATTTTATCTTCTTGAAAAAAGCCTGTTTTGTTGGAGAAATAGTTTGTAACATGCAAAATGCTGGAAATTCGGAGCAAGTTAGGTGGTACACAGAGAATGTTATGCGAAACACGTCGTCAAAACTGACTTGCCTTTTAAACAAAATCTGTTGGGATTGATCTGGGGTATGTGAAGCAAAGGAAGGGATGTTATAAATAAAGCAAACCAGAGGAAATACTCACGTGCTTCATGTTTGTGATGAAGCACACACAGTACTACTCGGGAGAACCCCGAAGCTAGCTTATATCCAGCAAGGGTTTGGCCTTAGTAACTTATACACAGGCAGTACAGGATCGTTACGAGGGCCACCGTGGCCCTGCAAGCAGAGCGGCTGCGTACCGATGTGCTGCCGAGGAATTCAGCACTTGGGAGCAGTTGCTTTTCGTCCATGACGTGGATAATCTGCAGTGTGGATGGTCCAAATCAGAGTACGTGGGAGTTAGTAGTATGAGGGCACCGCTTTCTGCCTTCATCTGTGGAGAGGCTTCCAGGGTGTAGAAAGGAGAAAGGATCTAAAGCAGCGTCATCAAAAATTACAAGAATGTTATATTCCTGAAAATTTTACAACATGAAAAGTCTTAATTGTGCCCAGTGCTTTCCTTAAGCTGCCGCACTGTGAACGTCTGACTGTTAAACCTCTTTCTTGTCTGAAAACCCTGATCTCATCTCCTCTTACTAAGGCCTGGATCTCCCTACTTTGTTTTCTGGGTTCCTGATGTAGCTGAGCCTTCATGAACTGTTGTGCTTCCAGTAACCTCCATACTTGCTGGGCAGTAGTCCTCAAATTACAGCAAAAATCTTTTCTTGCCCTCTCTTTCTTGTGTGTTTAATCTGCCAGTTTTATAGGACATTCAATTAGACCTTTTTCCCCTTCTGCTGTTCAGCTCGTATACAGTTGATGAGAGTTGCAAGGAAACATGTATTTTAAAAACTAATGTACCAGCTGAGATGGAAGAAACTGCACAAATGAATTAATTCAATCTTAAAAAGGTATACGCTTTCCACTTAATTTGGACTTTTTCAATGAAGCTTAAGTGTCTTGTTTTGTTTTGTTATGGTTTACTTAGAATTTCAGGAGAAGTGTGGAGTGTAGCTAGCTACCTCAGTTTCTGTAGGAAAGACTATAATAACTATCCATTCATTTTGGGGAGAATAGGATATATTCCATAAAGGATTATCCTTCAGTGTTGTAAATGATAGCTTCTAGTGATTGTGTATCGTAGTTTTGGATTGTCTTTAAAGAACAAGTAACATCTTTTTCCGTAAGATGGAAACTACACACGTACTCAGAATGCTTGCACCTGTTTCAGTAATGTGAAATGATTCCAGTGGTGTGTTACTTTTGTTAGCTGATAGTGTAATTGCCTATAATTAGAAGACTGTTAGAGCTGGAAACCACCTTTGCTGCATTACGTGGACACTAGAATTTTAAAGGGAATGTGCATCCTTCAGAGAAAACCAGATTACCCGTCTCTCAGAATTACTGATTCATCTGCGTTTTCAGCTTTCTGGGAAAAAAAAAAATAAACGAAGGTTTAAACAAGGTCTTTTTTAAACCTTTTTATAGAAAGGTGATTTCTCTTTCAAATTCAGAGTTCTGTAGCCCTAAAAAGAGTCAAAGTATAGTGGCTTATTTGGAACAGATTTCCTCCCCTATGTTTTAAACTAGTGCTTAGTGCACTGGTCAGATGCATTTGGTGACGCGTAGGGTCAAATCAGCTCTTTGAAAAACCTGACTCTTCAAACCTTGTTACAACAGAGCAGATTTAAGACAGGACAGCTTAGTGTGACTTTCCTTGTCAGTATTTTGTCATTACTACCCTAACAGTTAGTTTGCACTACAAATGCTTTTGTAAACTAGTAACTTCATTTGTGTCACTTTTTTCCATTGCACAAATTCTGAGAAGGTGGTTGAAACATTATGTCTCTAACTTAATGTAAAGGTCACTTCAAATGCAAAGGTCACTTCAAATGCATAGTCTTGATTTTTATTTATACTTTTACGGAACAAGTGACTTGGTTTTGTGTTTTTGATAAGTTTGAGATGGCATATATGAAAATTACGCTTGGAGTTTCTTCCAGAATAATGTGTGGATTAAAGAATATCATCTTTACCTCTGAAGCAAGATGTTTCCAATTGAGATAGGGTTAGTTTTCTGGGTTAGTTTGGCTTATTTTTGGAGAGAGGAAAAAAGGACTCAAGAGATAGGATAGAATAGAGTTCTTACTTCAGATGTTACCTTTTGCACATGACAATAATAAGAGAAATTACTGGTCTGGTATGTGTATGCACTATTAACCCCTGAGTTTTTCTTACGGTATCTAGAACTCCCTAGAGACCTAGAGTAATAGTGCAGACATTTGGTATGGGTTTTTTTCCTGTAAAGCAAAACAGGAGTTACTCAAGAACTTAAACCACATATATATGGATGTAATTATGAATTTTAATCCTCATATGCTTAAGTATTGTAAATTTGCTTTAGACTGCAGAATCAAAATTCTCACAAACTAGTATTCAGCTTCTCGTTATAAAATATGTACTAAACAACATACTGTATTTAAAACTAATTATAAGGGATGCTCGTGATGTAGCCTCCAAATTAGTTAGGAATCCTGTAACTATTCTGTCTTTTTGGTTTTTGATAGTACTCGGGCATGGTCCGTTCATCACTTGAAACGATCCATTTGGATCAAATGCTCTTCTGGTCTGTGGGTCGTTCTTAACAGTCTAGTGGATGAAATGAAGAAAAATCTCCTCAGTCTAGCAGTTGCTTAGTAAGAAGAGGACGAATAATAATTTATTTTCATGACTTTACCTGTTGATTTAATGATAAAATTAAGGATGCGCTTTCAGAATAAATGTAAAAACTATTTAAATGTAAAATCTCTGATTTGACTTGTTTTTTTGTTTGTAGGAAACGTGACAGCGCTCCATGTACTGCCGAATATAAGATCTGTAAAGCATGAATGACCTTTTTGGGGGGTGGGAGGGAATTTGCAGTTGAATATATCCATCAGAAATGGACAATGATTGCACTGGCATTGACTTTCTAAATATATTGTACCACGTCTTATACTACTGATTGACTGTAGTAGGAGATCATTAATAGGGTAAAAAGAATATATCTATCTATCTACTTTTCCTTATGGGCCGCTCATATTGTTTTTTCTGTGTGTGTGTGAAATGGTCTTAAAGACGCGTACGTGTAGCACACGAGAGTGTGTCGGTGGGAGTACTGGATGTATCACTGTCATAGTACCAGATGCTGCTGCCTGCTGCCTTCAGTGCTACCTCTTTTCTTACAGAAGACTGTCCAGTGCTAGTTCTGCTCACTAAAACCTGAATGTGCTTGTCATTCATTTTTGCAGTTGAGGAGGTATAAATCATTATGTTGTCTCTTGTTTTCTGGAATGCTCTATTATTAATTTCCTGAAGAGGCTGGTGCCATTTGAGGCTATGTCTTTTTGAAACTATCACAGTTTAGACCATATATACACTACCTCTTTGTTTGCCAAAGTTGGTTTCTCTGTATCTAATGAATTAAAATGTGCCTTTAAGTCAAGAGTTTGATAGCTTTTCCATTGCCTTTAAGAAGGAAAAAAGCCATATATATTTCTGGCTCTTTGATACAGTCCCAGAAAGACTACAGTGGATTTGCTGGAATGGAAAACTGAAGGTTTCTGTAGCAAAGGTATCCCTTGCCCTTGAGTTCGGTGGCCTTCTGACAGAAGGTACCTAATTAAAGGAACTGCTGGGAAATCAGCGGTAGCTCTCTCCTGTCAGGAGTGCGGTGTAAGTTCCTTAGGATGGTTGATTTTTATTGAGCCTTGATGTCAGTTGCGGAGATAATTTTGTTGCTTTTCAGGATAGAGACAGTGCCGTGTGGAGCTGGCTTCCTTGCTTTTTTTTTTTTACTTGAAATCCTATATTCCATGTACAGCATTTGAAACCTCTGTATAGGGACTATAAATCTAGCTAGCTTCAGCATTGTAGTCCGTACACAGAGATTTGACATGCTAGATTTAGCATCAGATACCTGTTGAGAAACAGAAGCCTTTCCCTGTCAGATTCCCTTCTCTTTTCGTGTTAAGGGGAGACCAAGCCAGCTTAGCTGGGGGAGCGAAGGAGCGGGGGTGCTGGCAGTGGCGGTAGGGTGCTGTCTCTGTAGCTAAGGGCTTGCTTCATGAAGTGTGTTAGTCAAGACTGTGACTCCAAGAGCTCCCCTCACAGCGCTTGCCATGAACTGAGGCTCAGATGTGCATTAGTAGCTGTTACTTTAAATGCATACTTGATACTTCTAATTCCTTATTAAAATCAAAAGCTTAATTAGGACGGGTTTTGGCTTTGTGAGTATCTGAGTTTGCTATCAACATACAGGCAGCTTGTAAGAACCAATTTTCCCAGAAAAAACACAAATTGCCTCACTTCAGAGGGCTGAGGCAGCATTTAAACTGCTCTTGCTTGTCTGTGGTAGATTGGCAGTGCTCTCTGCTGTCGTGAACAGATTGTTTGAATCACATAGAACCATTTAGGTCTTTATAGGGCTTTTTGGGACAATCCCAGCAGTTGTATTGTCAGATATCATAATAGTCTCTGCTTATGAAAAAGGGGGTTTGGCTACACAGAATGCCTTGTGTTCATTGCCTGGCTGATACCTAGTTTGATAATTGTTTGTAAACACTATGATGATGTGCTGGGAATTGAGTGTGGTGGTCACTAGCTAGCTTGACTATGTATGGCATCGTCAATGTTTTAAAATATGCTGAAATGCACTTAATGCTAAAGTGAAATAACTGTAAAAAATGGCCTTATTTTTACACTACTTTTGGATGTAAAGACTAGTGATGACTTGTAATATTACAAATAAAAATGTTAAATTATTTAGCAGTAAGTGTTTGTCTTTCATTCGTCCTGTGGTAAGCAGTTATTTTCCTGTTGTTAAGATGATTTTTCATGTACCAAACTTGCCCTAGATGGTACCTGGAGATTGAGGCTTGCAGTTTGTGCCCAGAATTACTTAATGGTAGTGCAGAGAATTCGTTTTAATTTGCTGAGCAGCCTTTTGGTTTTCTTTTGGAATTGCAGAGAATTTCCCAGAACCTCCAAAACCTTTAAGTGTTCACTCCTGAAAAACTTGGTTAAAAACTTATCATGTGGCTCTTCTGATGTAACACTAAGTCAAGAGCAAAGTGTTCTGGTGCTTTTGTCCAGTGTGTGACAGATGTAATCCTTAGGGAGTATAGCTTGGGTGTTTTCAAGTAACGTGTTAAGTAGAATGTGATTTTATTTTTTTTTTAATTGTATGAGATTCACACTCAAAATGTACGTAATTTTCTTTGCTAAGAAATGTGTGGAGTCAGCTGCGTTACAGAACGAAGCCTTTCAGAGGGTGGAATAGAAAAGTAACTAATATGCCATATTTTTTTAATTTGTGGTTGTGATACTCAAAATCGGTGTGGACTGCAAATGATGACAGTGTGGAGACCACACAGCTTTACAACCTGTGAAGTTTTGGGATTGCAGGGAGCATTGACGGGAAAGGCAACTACTCAGCAGTTTGACTTAGACGCTACAAATGAATTTGTCCTAATTGTCATGAATTCGGCACCATTTTTCTAAAACTGTCCCACGTGAATTACTTCATTTTCGAATCTCGAACTGATAATTAAGAGTCATGAGCACATGAACTTTGTGCTAAGGAAAAGGCTGCATGTAAGAAATGTGCGGTTGCCATCTACTGGTAAAACAAGTGATGTTCTGGCGGTGGGAGTAGCAAAACAGGTACAGCGTTACCTAGTTTCGTGTTCAGTAGGGTGAAGTGTCAGTGGTTGGCAGGCTTCTCGGTGTGACACTGGAAATCCGTGTAAATGCTCGCTTCTGAGCACCGTTCATACGGGGCGGTGAAAATGGAGCTGGGGACTGAAATGAAGAGACTTGGAGCACTTAGATATTGTCCAGCAGGGAAACATGTAATCTGTCTACCTGAGGCAGAGCCCAATACAAAGTAGCACACAATTTTATTGAAAAGGAGAAAAAAAAAAAAAGTGAGTAAATAACAGGTTAAGGCAAACAAATAGCACATGGAATAGAACTGGTCAGAAGGTTAGGTGGCTGTGCGCTCACCCGTGGGCCCTGGCTTGCTGGAGTTGAAGAATCTGAGTTACGTGTTTGAACAGATGCTTCGCTTTCCCTTTAAGCATCCCTCCTAGTTGGACGTGATGCTGAGCTGACTGTCCTCCTTTGTGCAGGAAGTTCGGCCTGTAGGTGTAACTTCAGGTCACGGAACAGGAAAGCATACCGTACGTGTTTGTGAAGCAAGGTCATGCTTTTGGTGGTGTTTGTTTATAAGGACTTTGGGGGGCGGGGGAATGAAGTTTTCCATTACTGTTGCTTTTCCCCCTACATCATAACCGATTTCAAATGGTGCTAGACAAAAACTGAGACTCTGAACACCAAGAGAAATCGGTCAGCCTGTGTAAGAGACATTTTCCTGGCTCAGAGAAGAATCCTCTTGTAGATGACAGCTACGCATTCTTTAAAGACGGCTATTCAGTGGTCTGATCAAATGCTTCATCCACACAGCGATCATCTTTTCTATGTATAATAACATGTTTGACAATAGTGAGGTCAAGCAAAAATAGTTGAGCTTCATTTTAGTGGTTTGGGTGCAAGGGCATGGAAGTCTCCTGAAACTTGACTAGCAGTTACCAGCAATAAACTTAAACAATTCTAGAAAAAGGAGGGGATTCTGTGTGTACTAGTGACATCATCATGATTGCTGAAGGCACTTGTGTGTTTAACTGCCGAGATGAAATTGTTGGAGGGAGTGTCTGTGTTTGCAGAGCAAGTCTCTGGGAGCTATGGGATGATAATTCTATGGCGATAGTCCCCAAGCAAATACGTTTGCTCCAAGTTAGTCAATCAAATGCTAGGGTCCTGGTGACTGGGTAATAAAGGAAACGCACTTTGCCTGTCAAGATGCAAGAAGTGCTACGGTGGTTTTCATGCAACTTTCGGATCACTTTACTCTGGACAACTTTAACTCAATATCCATTGTTTATTAAGTAGAAATACATTTGAAGGAAGCTGTTCCTGTTGTGGCCCTAGTTTGAGAGGGTGTATACAGTGGCTGTATAAGTGTCTAGAAATCAGATGATGTTACAAAGTGGGTGGCTGGCAAAAAAATAACCACTAGAAAAAGTGCTGGTTTAAGGAGTAGAGGCCATCGGTGAAGTTAGCAGCTGCTTGATCTCCTCCCACGCTGTAATTCTTGCTCCTAGAACACTGATTTCAAATGGTGCTAGATACAAAGTGGGAAAATCTAAGCCACCATGTGAAACCAGCTTCCAGAGGAAGACACATCTTGTGCATGGTTGCAGGCTGAGAGAGAAAATCCTTCATGTCCACCGTACCTAGAGAAAAATTCATTTATTTAATTGCATTAGAAAGTAAGACAAGTTAACTTCGGGCTAGTTACTTTATTGACACACACTTTTTTTTTTTTGGTGTCTTGTGAATAGTTGAGGCTGGTGTAGGAGAAATGAAATATGTGATGAAGAAACCCACCACTCTGGCAATGAATGTCACTTCCTTTCGTAGCAACATGGAATATGCCGAAGCTTTTACCAGCAAGTAGTGAAAAAGGTCTCACTTCTTTGTAGTGCAGAGTATGGTATTGATGGGGGAAGTTTGTTGCATGGGAACGCTTTTGTCATGCCATTGCAGATGGAACCAGGCTCTAAACCTCATTCTGTCCAAGGCAGAGAGTGTTCTGGCTTCCCATCGCTTTCTGATCTCTGCATCACCAGAGAGGACAGGACAGATCAGGTGCTTTTTGTGACAGGGAAAGGGAACATGACTATCAGGATGGACCTTCCTCTGTCAGCTGTGTGGCACGGCCTGTAAATGGCACGCTTTTGGTAAGCAAGGGGTTGTAGGTTTTTGTGGGACAGGTTATTCGTTCTGTGGGGACAGCGAAAATAGATTGCACGGAAACTACTCTGAGTGTGGGTCAGAGCGAAACCTAAAAAGGGAGGATTTGCAAATCCAGCTCTAAATGGTTCAATGAAAGTTGTCGAGGAAGTAGGAGAGTGAGCAAAGGAGTGGCTGACGCTTATTGGGAACGGAATAGGTCTGGGCAGTGCTGTGGTGCAGCACAGCTCTCATAGTTAACCTGAGCCTGTGTGTCCCAGTACAGCGGGAACAGATGGGGTGTCTTGAAGCCCGTGAACGACTGCAGGCACACGTAATTCAGGAATTCAGACCCTGGCCACCGTGTCTAACCTGTGCTGATGCAGAAGCTGATGTAAAGTGGAATGAAGTCTGTCAGAAGGGGAGTTGGGAGTTTCACTTATTGATGCCCTGGTTTTTGGCAACTCTCTGCATTAGTTTTGTAACTAGATCCAAGAATCTGCTTCAGTGCCTACATCCTAATGCACACCCACGGGCAGCAGAGGAAAAGCTCAGAGACAAAGAGCATGTCCTTCCAAGGAAGGGGGTTGGAGGAAGGGGAAAGGACTGTACTAGATTCCTGTGTCTGGATATTTACTGTAGTTTCTAAATCCATTATCTGGGGCAACAGGGTGAAAGGCAAGTGGAAAGCAGGTTCCCTCCCCAGTGTCTGTCTTGCTGGCACAGTTATTTATGAGGCACCCTGTATTATCAGTGTAAGATTTACTCCTGAAAAGCTGGACCTGGAGTTACTGCAGCACAGATAAAGTCACCTCAGAAACAGGCTCAAAGTGAGGGTTGCTTTGTTTTTTCTTGTCTCAGTAGTAAGCATGTGCGTTAAGAGTAAAAAGAAATATTTATTAGGGTTTTCAAAACCAGTTGGTGGAAATGTCACTTACGCTTGTGCTGCTGAAAGTGAGAGCTTCTCTAGAGGTATGAGGCTTAGAGAGTCTGAACTGGGTCTGAACACCTATGCATTCCTTCCCCTCCCCTTTCCAAAGGAGACTAACCTTTCCAGAAGTACCACGCAGCAGCTGAAGACCAATGGCTTATGCATTATTTATAGTTTGATAAAACTAGATTTCACTTCAGCATAATCAAGATGCTGCTGCCCCTCCTTCAGGCTACCTGAAGATTGTCCTGTTGCCTTAACAAGCTCCCCTTCCCTCCAAGCAGCCAGAAGGTGTCAGCGCTTTCTGCCAAACTGCAGGTACACCTTTTCCGAGGGATACGTCTGTGACAGCGTATGCTGTTCTTCCCAAACCCCATAGCATGCTTGGGCAGGCAGCAGGCAGAGGGGAGGAGGAAAAGAGAGCAGTTCAAGATGCTGTAATAGACAGCACTCAACTATTAATATGCAGGAAAATAAACTGGTGCTTGTCTCAAATGTTTGCTGGGTGTGTGTTGAATGTGTACATATGGATGCACACATATGTGTGGAGACAAGCAAATACTATCAGCTGTAGTTGGCTTTGTCAAAGTGTTCTGGAGTTTTCAATAAATAATAGTAGGAAAAGTACAGTATTATTCTGGGTTTTTTCTTCCTTTTCCAGACACACTTTAGTAGCAGTACTGTTTTGTAGCTTCTTTCGGAGGAACATCTCAAAGCCCTTCCTGGACTTCACGCTGCTTTATACATAGTACACAAGACAAAAGCAGAAAGGGAAGAAATCCCTGCCTCCCCCGTGAAAGCGAACTTCCTCCCCAGCCTAGGACCTTTAATCTGGTCTGCAGGAACAAGGCAAGCCTGGGTGTCACAGACCTGGTTTTTCACAACCCACGGCTTATAAATGAAGGCACTTCTGGGGCTTCCACAGTAAGCAAAACGGATCTCTGCGTGCATTGTAAATTTTTTTCCTCCATTTTCAAATCATGGAGTGAAGCTCATGTTTCATCAGATGCTGGTCTCCCCTGGAGAACATATTCCTATTTTACATGCAGAAAATTTAAGCTTGATGCCTCATCCTCACAGGAATGAGTCAGACTAAGGCCAGGTGCAGGACAGAGGGGTGTGACAGTACAAGTGGTGACCTGTAAGGGGAATTGAAATGAGTGAACTTCTAAGGTTTCAAAAAAGCTTCCTCAGCCCGGGGGAGCGTGTAACTGCATCTGTTTGTTGTGCGGTTCTGTTACTGTGTGGTGTTGCGTGGGTCAGGTATGGACAAATGTGCCCTAACTTGCCGCCTGAGCCAGTCCTTGGTGTGTAACGCTTTCTGTGTCAGCAGCAGCACTGACCTAGGCTGAGTGGAGGTAGGGTAGGCGCTGCGTTGCTGAGTGAAGTCGATGCTGGTGACTAGAAGATGGCCGTAGAAAGAAATGCTACTGCTCTTACGGGCAGCAAAAACACGTACTTCCCTCATGAGTTTAAAGCATAATGGAGGTATTTTTTCCTTGATTAGGACCGGAATAAAAACTCGAGATTGCATTCCTGAGCTGAACATAGCCTGTTCCTTTAGTCCTACTATTGTAGCCTTACAATTGCAGTATAACTAGTAAATAAACAGTAAAATAAACAAAGCCAGGCATTCTGCGTCCGCAGCCCTTGCGCTATCTGCCCCTGCACCCCCAAAAACCAAAGGCAGGCTGAACCTGGCGCTGTGGCATGCTGCGGGTAGAAGCCTGTAGAGCTTTTGTCCCATTTAGCTCTGTTTGAGCAATGGGACAGTCAGACCTGCTTGACAGTTGAGTCACTGATTTCAATTCCTATTAAGGGTAGTCTGTCAGAGCGCTCACTAGCATTTGTCTAACTGTGCTGGACTGTCAGCAAGCTGCCTGTCATTCTAACCCATTTTTTAAAATGGTCCGATTGTTCAAGGGTTTGGGGGTGAGGGGCAGGCCAGGTTTTTGTTCGTTTGTTTGTTTAACGTCGGGAGGAGAAGGAGCTTTTCCAGCTAATTTAGGGCAGGTGATAGGTAATGTCCGCAATGGCTGAGATTTGGCTTGTGATCGGGTCCGAGAGGTGCATCTTGGCCTTTTCTCTTGACATGGTGGCCTCTCTGAAGGCCCCCTCGTGTGTGGTTAACTTGTGCTGCTTTGAGGGAGTTTTGATAGAGCTCGTTCCCAGCGTGGGTTCAAGTCCTGCCAACCAGGATTCTCCTAAACAATGCTGAGCCACGGTCTGGCAGTCAGCATTGGCAAACAGGTCTTGGTGGTTCGGACGCAGCGAACCTCAACACTAGCATCGACCCAGGCACGCTGGGGGATGCGATGGGCCATACCAGCCTTCGTTTTATGGTTCTGCCGTACCGATGCAGATTTCTGTGGTGCTTGGGCCTAACAAAGGAGGCTAAAAAGAAGTGCAAGAGACCTTTAATTTGCAGATTACAGATCTTTTGGAGAAACTTGGAGATCGTTCGTAACAGCACAGCATCCCTAAAACCACAAGACCTGTTTTTTTTTAAATCCAAGAACTTTGTTTCAGACTGTTAAGTAAAACGTAACAGTTACTTAACTTGCTATTTGCTATTGCTTGACCCAAAGCTATTCTGAGCTGAAGGGAGCAGTTTTAGCATGGTGACCGCTCCAGGAGTACTAGATATTAGGGTTACAGTTTCTAATCTTGTGATTCCTGTCTGCTCATCTGAAATTGCTTTGTCTTGCCTGGAGTCATACAGTTTTCTTCCACCTTTGTTTTCATGAGACTTTCTAGGCAAAACCACAGCCTGTTTGGAGGTCACAGGAACTACTGAACCACTGAATCCTGTACAGGATTTCAGATTTCACAGGGAGCAATGAGGTGAAACTGGGTAAACATACACAGGGGAAGAAAAGCGTTGCACTTACATGACCTGGGTCATGGAAGAGTAGTAGGAAGATGCAGCAATGAAACCCCATCAAATTTAGCCCTACACAGCTTGACTGAACAGCACATTTCAAAACTAACTACACTAAAAAAAATTATCCACCAAAGCAGCTGAAACCAGGAAAGTAATTTTATGTTCTTAACTTCTGTACCTAAGCATCACCTTAGAATATAAAGTATTGATTGCAGGTCTTGAAAGCAGTCACAGGGAGATTATTGTTGTGATTTGTATAGTCAGTTCAGGAACACGGTGTTCCCCCAACACCACTGTTCCAGCTACTTTAGGTAATGTCAAGGGAAGTCATATTTTTCTTTTGTGTTGTTCAAGAGACAAAAGAATGTCCTGTGCCAGCGAAGAGCATAAGGAAACAAATCGTGCCAGATGTTCACTGCAGTGTAACCTGCCCTCGGACCGGACATTTGAAAACATGCCTTCAGTACCCTGCCATATCCTAGCGCTATCCACAGGAGTGTTAAGAACCCGGCAAAAAAGCTGGAGAAAAGCATTGACCAAACTCCTGGCTGACTCCCCTGAGCACGTGAGCTGTTTGGTTTGTACCTGTTCCCGGGATTTCCGTCATTCTGTCTATCACTGAAACTGTTTGAGAGCCATCGTCAATGTTTAAGAAGCATTTGAGCTGTATATCCAAATACAAAACCAGTGGCTGCTGTTGGACACCTACTATGCACCATTTGCGCTGGATAAAGAGTGTTTGTGTGGGGAGCTGAAGAGATGTGCTTAACTCAGAAATAGCTCTCTTCCTTGGAAAGCTTAAAGTCTGAATCACACTGTGTTGGCTCAGTTTTTAGCAGACAAGCTATCACATATGCCTCCCTGTAGGCGCAGAGTCGTCACTGGCATCAGGATTAGCAGCCAGGTTCTTTCCCTTTGAAAACTAGAGAATAACGATAGTGAAGGCTGAGGCGGACTTTAAGCATGGTCAGGGCAGGAGGCTGCCCAGGGCTGGAGGCCTGGGGAGGTGGGCTAGCCACACTGTGAGCCGGAAGGGCCCACTCGTGTCCATGCTTGGCCGGCACTGACCCCCGTGTTCCTCTCTGTTCAAAAGGAGCCAGATAACGTGCCCTCGAATTGAACTTTGTTATTGCAAAGATGGGGACAAAGTCAGTTACTTTGCTGGAGATCCTTGAGGCATTAACCACTCCACTGCTGTCTCTGAAGCTGAGAAGACTAGAGCCAGCCCTAACATCTCCACGGCTGATGTTGCCCCGAGGCAACGGAAAATACTAGTGACATGGACAAACGGGAACACCAGAGAAAAATGTGGAAACCTGGGAGGGTGCAAGACAGCTGCTGAGCTGAGGTACCTGGAACCTGAAAGCACGTGAGGGGCAACACTAGCCTGACAGACACTGGTGAACTTAGAGCAGCCTATGGAGTCCACCTGATAACAGTTACAGGAACAGAAATGCAAATATATGCAGACACTTTTTTTCTTTTTTTTCGGGAGCACGGTGTAAGCTGATGCCTAGTCCTTAAATACATGCCACTCCTGATTCCCAGCAGTCCAGAGGAAGTCCTGGGGGAGAAGGGGATGTGGGAACTAGCGCAAAGTTTTTGTAGTTAGCTCAAGAAACAAATTATAGATAGGGATTTTAAAATGCTTCAGAGATACAGGATTTTTTTGGACCTACAGTTTTGGGCTCAGTGGCCCACTGCTGCAGTAGCATTCATTTTCAAGCCTCACCTCCAGAGTCAGGACTCGAACACTGCCACAGTTTCACGAAATGTGGATTGGGAGTTCCTGAACCAACTGGTCGCTGACAATGAGTCAGGGGAATGACCTTGCAGCGGGCAGCTCACGGTACCTCTCTCGGAGCCGTGCCAGTATAAACAGCACTGGCATCTCTGAACGCTGCTGAAACCATTTTGTGAGATTCCCGCGTTGGCCTTTTTTCTACTGCTGCCTTTGCACCAAAACTTTTGGGTGGGTGAGAACAGACTAGAGTACTCCCTTCTTGTTCCAGAACAAGGGCATCTTCGCAACCAAGGCTTGGGACTATCTGTGTCTATATACAGGTATATAGAGGATATGGGCAACTCTTATCTCTTGCCTACATCTCTGTCCATTAGCATCAGCGATACAGACGCTTAACCGACTTAAATCTTACCCTCCCCCCAAGCCACACCCATATTAAACTGTAAGAAAACATCGTGAACAAGTTTTAGAAAAAATACACGGCAGCAGTGAGTTTTCTGGATAGGTCTGGAAGTGATTTGTAAGAGAAGTGAGGGTAGAATACTTGGCATTTGGACATCTTAATGAATTTACCCAAATAAGAAAAGAAGAACATTTGCCATAGACTTTAAGCTTCTCACAGCATCAGTAAAGCTCCTGACACAGAGCCCAACGCTGTATTTGTGTGACATGGAAATTAACAGCAGCAGCAGCAGCAGCAGCAGCAGCGCTGCAGGCTTAGAGTCTACTCTGCGAGCAACAAAATGGCTAGGGGTGCTGTCGTGTTCATTCCAATTCCTTCACCATTTGCGGGTGGTGAAATCGGTGGCTGCCGATAGCCCTGCCACTTCAGGTACGGTGGTGAACTTTAACATCAATATTAAATTAATGTTTCTAACCGTATTCAAGCTTGTGCCCCCATCAGCTCAACTCCGTAAAGCACAGACAGGAACCAACAGCAAAATCGGACTGCGTCACAGATGTAACATGACCATCGGCAAAACAAGTGCAGAAGGAGATCATGGCTGTCTCGTCAGGCAAAGAGCCTTCCTTCGATACCAGAGAAGAGCAAGACGGTAACGCTTTTAAATGTATATCATAAGCGTTTGCAATCCTTAACTTCCTTTACCCAATTTTGCAGTCCTTGAACAGTCAAAACTCCCAAGAAAACTGCCTGTGTTTTGCCAACAGACCCAACGCACTAATGAACGCTGCGTCATAATGCCGCACTAAGGCTGAGAGATACAACAAACCCCGCTTTACAAAGGAAGGAAACCAACATAGAGAAAAATGAATCAGCTTACACAACGGCACGCACACAAGTGTCAGAGGGAGGAAGAAATCACACCTTTCCCAAGTCCTTTTGCAGCAATACGCAGCAAACCCTTACGGAACAGTTAGCCACGTACAGCTAACGTGCGGCAACGCCATCCCTATGCGCAAAATCGCTACTGTCCTATAGAAATACGCCTTGTCCCCTTCTTAGCCTTGTTTCTTGCCAGTCCCACAGATTTACCTGCTGACACTAACCTCAGTTCCTGAGTAATGAGATTTAAGCTGAAGTTTAACATTGAAATGACTCCTCTTTTATCTCTGTCGCCTTACCCTCCCTGTGTTTAGTCACAATTAAACTATTGTGGTGGCAAAGAGATGGTAGCGAGAGGAATAAAAGCAAACGCATCCCTACGCTGAGCACAGATACTCAAAAAGGCCACAGCTGCCTGAGCGAGCATACTGCCTGCCAGTTGCATCTCCTTCCAAAGGACGGAGAAATGCCATTAAGAAGCGCTAGCTTTGCAAATTAATGAGGTCCTCCGCCCCACAACCGTGATGGGGAGAAATGCAAAGGGTTGTCCGTTCAGACAGCACTCAACAAAACAACTCAACCCACCCGTCTTCCACGCAACCGAGCATCGTTTCTTCGTCCAGCTCTTGGCTATACAGAATTACCTCCGCGGCTCCCTGCACTGTTCCTATCTGTGGGTGTATTTATGTCTGTCCGTCTTGCTGCAGGGACCACCGTTGTTGCTGCTATTCCTGTTGTTCCCCTGCTCTGCGGAACTGGCGCTGCAGGAGGCAAGGATGCTCCAAGGGAGCCAGCTACAGCCAGCGAAGGCTCAGTGAGTCAGGAGGGGTTGTGACGACTGCAGTGAGAGTCTGAAATTCCCTATGGGATCTGGCAGAAAAGGAGGGGAGGCAACCAAGGTGGAGATGGGAAAGAGGAAAAAAAGTGGGGAGTGGCACCTACTGCCTGTTTTCTTCTTCCCTCCCTGTTCCTACCACCGCACTGCCGTTGGAAATGGCGTCCTCCCCTCTACAGTACTGCGCAAAGAATGGAGTCGGGGATAAAACCGCAGTGCGCGCGGCCTTTGTAACCGAAGAACCAAAATTCGGTCGGGGTGGGTGTCCGTGTGTAAATACAGCCCTTCTCTCTGTCTCCTTCTCTCTCAGGCTGCCGTGCAGAGGACAGGCTGCTGCTGAAGTAATGGAGACGGCGGCCGCGGTATGTTTGAGCCGGGTCTGAACCCAGCGGTTGTTGCTAAACAACCAGACCTGACGCTTGAGATGTCAACGAGTGAGTAATACAGACTAAATGCTTATGCTACCGTAACCTTAAACTTGTTTAAGCCTCGGTATGATGAAAGGCTATGGAATAATGTTCCCTGCCGTAGGAGAAAGCAAAGTTACCACTCCACTGCATAATCGGGAGACTTCCTCGGCCAGAAGGACCAAGCTCAAAGCTGGTTGTGTCCTCAGCACTTCCAGGCAGAGCTGCCATCTTCATTGCTGGTCGCTTTAAGAAGAGAGGTGAAAAAATAGTATAGTAAATGGTTACGAGAGAAAAACGTTCTCCCCTTCACTTCCTCATCCTCTCTCTCTGGAGCTGCTCCCTGCCCTCAGTCTCCCATGCAGCCTCACCCAGTCCTTCCCAGTCCTTCAGTCCCTGCTTTCTAACGCTGTTATTTCTTTTGCAAACCTTTACAGACCCATCACTTAGGGCTGTCTTCAGCTCTCCCTGCTGCTACCGCGCCTGCGGCAAACTCACGCTTAATGCAAACAAAAGCCGAGTTTGGGCAAGAGTCTTTTTCACGTCTTTAATGATTCCCACAACATCGTTTCCAGGTGCCAGCCCTGCCCCAAGCAGTTTACGGTCCTGCCAACGCTTCACCACCTTCTAAAGGAGGAGGAAGAAAGGGAGCAAGCAAGGAGAAAAGCCCCAGACCCCAGTACTTTCCCCTTCCCCGTGGTTTGCAGCTCGGACACGTCATCGTCACAACCACACGGCGAAACGAAACCTCCCCGGCACCCCGGCGGGGCACCCAGGGGTGCGAGGTCCGGCGCCCGGCGCACCGAGGAGCAAACGGCCCCTCCCCTGCCTGCTGCCCCTGCCCGCGGGCACCCAGCAGCCCCGGGAGCGGGCAGGGAGCGGGCAGGGAGCGGGCAGGGAGCGGGCAGGGAGCGGGCAGGGAGCGGGCAGGGAGCTGCCGGCACTTTGAAGCAAGTGAAATCAACGTTGAGATTTGACACCCAGTCCCCGACCAATCCGGGAGGGCTTTTCACCTGCCATCACCTCCTCCGCCAATCAGACGGCGCCTTTGGGCTGAGAGCCCTCCCCGGCCAATGGGGAGCCGGCTCTGCCACTTAGTTAATGATGCAGCAGTACAGGGAAGACTATCACATGTGAGCTGGAAGGCTGCCAACATGGAGACACGGAGAGAGCAAGGTAAACAACTTTCCAACGCCAAAATGATGACATTTAATCCCTAAATGCTAGCTTCCCGTCTCGACTCATCCTTAACCCCTTTCAGCTGGGGTGGAAGCGTCTGGAAGGCACCGTCTACCTGTCCCCAGTGCTTTTAAAAACTGGACGACATGCCCTGCAATGATCACTGCGTCACCGTTTACCACTTTCCGAACTACGCAGTGACAAACCTCCAAGCCCTGAAACGCAGAGCGCCTGTTAACCCCTCCACCAAACCCTCGCCAACACGCCAGCCTTTAGGGAGGCAGGGGGGAATAAAAAGCCCGAACAAAACATGCAAACAGCAGTCTTTGCAAAGTTGTCATCTCTCCCCCACGACTACTACCCTCCTCTGCAGTACAGCAATGCCGGCAAGAGTCACATTAGTACAACCTGTGCTGTCGTTCCATTGAGAAAACAGCTCTGACGCAGAACAGAGCAATCATACCCAGCCAAAATAATAAGAAAGGCACTTTGGGATCCGAACTTAGGGACGCCGGGGGAAAGGGATGCCCTGCAAATAATTAAAATACGTAGATGCAGCTCAAGCCCCATCCTGATCAAAGGGTACGTACGTGGGAAAGACGAACCGGACCGAAGAGCTCTGCCCGTGCACCATCTGCGCAGTCCTCAGCCCTCCGCTCGCTGTGTAGCGCCGCAGAATAGAAGGTTCCAGAAATTTCCCTTCCGTTAACCCTTTCGGTGTCTGCCCACTCTCCCTCCCCGCGGGATTAAGCGCGCCGGGTCTCCAGCATCGTCAATGGGTGAAACCTCCTACGCCAACCGAGCCCAAATACCATCTTTAAATGACACCGGATGGTGGCAGGAGCCCAGTCCCTGATGTTGGTGTTACTTCTCTTTCTGGAGCCCTCTCTGCCTCTCTTGCTGCCTCTCTCCCCTCTTGCTGCAGCAGGGCTGTTGCTGGTAGACCTATCGACGGAGCTTGCTCTCTCACTCTCTCGCTGAGCTCTGTGACGCAGCTCTAAATTCTCCAGCCTGCTCCCTGTGTTATAAGAGCGGAACTGCAGCTTTCCAGGGAGCCCGTGCCAGCGGTGCCAGGGCCAGGCAAACCGAGGGGAACGTCGCTCCTGGACTCTGCACCTTTTTTTGGTAATTATTATGTTCCTCACCTCTGTTTCTGTACTTCCTCCAAGGCTCTCAGCCTCGCATCTCCTTCTCTGCTTCTGAGTCATACTTACTAGGTTAACTCTTTTAGGATTGGTAGTCAGCAATACAAATCTCGAACAAGCGCAGCTGAAACCACAGCCAACTTTGTGGTGGTTTCTGCTTTAAAAAACCAAAGCAAATCTTCTTGGCTCTAAAAAACAAAAACACACACGCACACACACACACGTTCCAGTCGAGAGTTAGTGCTTTTTGATTAACTGTTTCGGTGACAGGAGCCACTACTTGACTTTCTAAAATAAAGTATTTTAGGCCTACGTTTTGCACACCCTCGGCAGGCAGTTTCCCTGAAGCACAAGACAACTGAGAAGGCACTGCTTCTGGGAACGCACACAGGTCTTCTGGGCATGAAAGCATGAGGCTACTGCTGGACCCACAAGACCCTGCTGTGGCGGCCACAAGACATCGATCTGAATGCGGTCCAGCCGCTGGGCAGGTGCGTGGTGTAAGATAAGGTACTGAAAGCGCTAGAAAGCGATAGGCTCTCCTTAGTCTGCGCTGTGTTAATAACTGTAACCACACACACAGATTCAAAATGCTCAGCGTAGGCAGGGGAACTAACAACTGCCTTCCTGGAGTCACCAGAATCCAGTAATCTCTGTCAAAGAAGGTCCACAAACAGCTATGTATTTCAGCACAGCAGGCTTCACCAGGCAAGAAAAGTTTTGCAGCTGAACGCTCTCCCCTTGCCTCTGCCCCCCAAGACCGCCCCTGGCATTAACGCCGGTGCCTTCAGTCGACGCCGGTGCCTTCAGTCACCTCCGGCACCAGGCAGGGGAAGCAGCGCTCTCCCGTCTTGTAGCCTCAAAAACCGGAAAATGTGGAGGAGGATCAGTGGTAGCTACAGCATCTGGGCATCAAAGAGCAGCTAATGGAGAGGCAGCGCGGTGTGAGGGAGTTCATGTGTCAGTCTGCATATACAAAAGAGCGAGCGAGAGAGCCAGCAGTCCATTTGAAAAACACAGAGCCGAGAGCGAGCGAGCACTACTACACAGCTACATCTGCCATTTTAATTCCGGACTTCAGAGCTGGCTGCGAGCTTTGCGTTTTTCACTACAACCCAAGCTGAAGTAACCACTATTTCTTCTCTTCGCAGCGTCTGAAGAGCCTGAGCTATTTTGGGATTTGTCTGTACTACACTGAAAATGACACCTGTTACGCACAGACACAAATGAGAAGATTTGCAAGCTCCCGGGTTTTCAGATACGATTCTACAGAAAAAAAAAAAAAAAAAAAGAAAAAGATCCGATGAGCTGAGGACTGGGAGAGCAGCACAGGCTCTCAGGGTGGGGTGAAGGGGATGACCCTTGCGAACTGAACAGTCGGATGCCAGGGCAAAAAAAAAAAATGGAAAAGGTCTGTTGTAGCTGATGCAAGGGGAAATCAAACCTCCACGTGACCAGAAGAAGTAGTGCTTGATCAACTGAATGCCACAAGACATGGTTTCTTATGCAATCAAACTCATGGGACTTCAAGCCTCGCATACATGCTTTGTGGCCAAAGCTGCAAGCGTTAACTACTTCAGCTAATGAAGGTAAAATTGTGAGAGCGCTACGACTACTTAAATGAGTCACCCAGCAGTGATACTCGCTGAAGTAGGCCAGTGTTTTATGTGATGTTAAGCTGTCTGTGCTGGTTTCAGTTACCCCTGACTTATCTCAGAAGCTCCAGCATGCGGGGTCAGAGGGGATTTTCCGCATTCCCCATTTTCCCCATCGGCGTGCGGCTGATTTACAGCACACCAGCGCTGTGCAGGCGAGACAGGGGCCATCTCGCTGGGCCCGCGAGACCCAGCAAAGCTCTGAACGTGACGGCGTGCGGCGCCGGAGCGAGATAAAAGACTCGGAGCGTCAGAAATGGGACAGCTGACTGGTGCTTTTAGCTCACAGCGACTTTGTCAGTCTTGGCGGTATCCTAAGAAAGTAAAATGGAGCTTTGATTTATTTCAAATTGTATCTTTTTGGTTGCTTTCAGGGGAAAGGCGGCATTTACTTTATGGTTTACTTTCATTTGAAAATCACCAGCCGTGGAACGTTTCCACCTTTACCTGACTGTAAGTATTTACTTCATGGTGGCACTCAGGCTCCCAAGAAGACTCAGCCGCACGGCACTGAGAAAACTAAGTACAATGGAAAGCTTCAGCACACAGAACTGAATAACGAGGCCCCCCCAAAGGAAAGTTGTCTTCTCACACTATTGGTCAGCATTTTCTGAGTAAGGAAATAGAGGCCAGGATTCCACGGAATAAAAATCTAGGCTGTTTTTCTGTTTTAAGTGGAGCCCATGTACGTATTTTGTTACTGGGGTTTTGGGGGGTTGGGTTTATTTGGGTTTTTTTTGTTTTGTTTTTTTTTTTTCTCTCCAAACTCTGTCTAAAAGCAGGAGGCAAAACTTTGCTTCAGGCTGGATGTTACAGGGGAAAAAAAATTTATTTCTTCAGGACTTTGGGAGGGATTGACCCCTCAGCCATCACTGCCAAGTCCGCTGTCAGTTGAGTTGCCCTCAGCATCGTGCAGGGACCAGGGAGCAATTCATCAAGGAGCAGAAGAGGTGTGGGCTGGCCACTGCTTAGGGGCCGAACTGTACGTGAAGGTGCATCCTGAGCTCTCTGGCATCTCCCAGGCTGTTTTCTGCGGTCGTGCTACAGTGACCTTAACAGCAATAACACGTGAAGCTTGGTGTTAGAAAAACCTAACCCTCATGTGTGTCGTTATTGGTATTGTGGGTGATAAAACAGCCTCGGCCCTCCGCTGAGGAAGGGCCTTGGTCTTTTTAATGACAAACGAAACCCTCGTGGTCCTACCCGCACTTTCAGCTTCCTGCTGGTGAAGCCTTGGCTCAGGTTTCGGTTTAAATGCCATCGGCCGCACCTTCCTCCGACTGCAGGAAACTGCGATTGTTAAAATCGGGGCATGTTCCTGTTCAACTAAAAGGCTGAGATCAAATAATCCAGAGGCCTTGACTATGCCAAACAAATTCCTGCCCAAGACGTAGCAAGTCTGTGCAGCTGTAAATCTATAACCCCTCGACCTCAATATCCGTGTAAATGACGTCTTGGCACATCACCTCGGGGAGCGGTTGGTAATAAACGGAAGAAGGAAAGAAGCAGGCAGAGGTGGGCAGGGGAACGTGAACGTTAACAGTAAGAGCGCGCAGCACAAGGTTCTTCACTTTACCAACCGAACCTCCTTGCTTGAAAAAAGCAAAATACCAGACTTTTCAAACGCTGATGTGGGATAGCTGTTTTTCGAAATGTGGAATCTGTCAGCACTACCTCTTCCTCACAAAACACTCGCAACCTCAGTGAAAATGATGCTTTCCAACAAAAACCTGTTTCGGCACAGAATTCCCAGCCAGCTCCAGTCAAGGAACACCAGCAGAAACGAACACGACTGCCCATGTGCCCAGACTGGTTCCCCTAACCCTCACCAATCACAGGGTGCTTAAGTTTTCAATTTTTCTTTTAATCTGAATGTTGTGATAGAAAATCATTCTTAAAAGAAAATCTCACTTAACTCTTTGCTATATTAAAACAATTGTCTACACTGACCACAAATAAAGAAGTAATATGAGTTGTCACTTACGGAAACTGGCAAGTTTTTGACATTTGCTTATTTAAAATTAATATAATTTTGCATATGGGAAAGCTGAATTAAATAAAGGTGAAAGAATTTGACCCACATTGTATGTGGACTCAGGGTCGAAGCTGATATGGAAATTCGGGAGTTCCTTGCTCCCAGATTTTACTCAAGTTGTGCCTCTTGCTTAATTATAGTCCTTATTGCACAGAAGGCCCCCAGTCAATCGGTGGGACGTAACCATCATCTGAAACAGAAGCTGGCAGAACAGTGCGGCTTTTAGAGGAAATTGATAGGAAATTCTTTTGAGGAGGCACTTTCTTTCATTTTTTCAAAGAAAAGCAGAAATAAGACTTTGAAGTCTTGCTTCTATTTTCACATGTACATGGACAACACCAGACAATTCACGGTCTTACAGCGCTGTCTGACCCGTCACCAGGACGTGCAGACTGCCAGGACAGCGGAGGGGTGCAGCTCCAAAATACAGGAATATTGGCTAACGCAGCTACCGAAGTCCATGGAGGGATATTCTGCGTTCTGTACCGCGCATCAGGTTTTGTTCCGCTGTGACAACAGGAGAAGTTACAGAGTCACAAGGAACAGTCAGGTTTAGGTTTTCTCCTGAAAGGTTTATTGTTTTCCAGACGAGCTTCATTGGCCAGAGGAATGGCCAGCACTTCCCACGCTGTCATTGTCCCTGGGGTCCCAACCAACAGGAGGACGAGCAGACGGGCAGATCACAGTAAAACCCCTTCTCAAACAGTTTTAAAGTCGATTCTGTGCGCCTGCTCGGGTGTGCACAACTGACCTCGCGCGCAGAGCGGGGGGGGGGGGGGGGGGTTTCCTAGTCCTCTTTGGGGGTGGTCCAAGGGAATTGGGTGGAACAGCTGGTGTTGAGACCTAATGACTGCAGTGCAACGGCGTGGGTTCGTGCCCAAGGGCTGCCGGGGAGGTGTTGGCGTTGGGTGGTCACGCTGGCACAAAGCACTTGCGTTCTTCCTGCAAACCTAGCCCACGCCATAAAGCGGGCACTGAAACGGAACCTGCAGGTGAAAACCTTGCCCTCCCTTTGAACACCTGGAGTCCTGGAATTTACCCTGTGAAGTCCAAGAAAATCCCAGCTGGAAGAGCCGAGATCCTTTTCAAAGAGGTGGCACCCCGTTAACAGACGAGCTGCTTCAAAGCAGAGCTTATGCCCAGCGTTGAAGGCGGGTTCAAGGCGCTCGGCATCCTCAACCCACAGCTCCGCTCCGCTCGCCGTCTCACGGCGTTCCTGGTCAGCACCATGACGCAAGCGCTGCCCGGAGGTCGGCGTGGCGGCTCCCCCAGGGCCCCGGCCGCTCTGCCCGCCGTGGGAGAGGGAGCGGGGGCAGCCAGGCTCCCCGAGCTGCAGCTTTCGCTCAGTTCCAAATCTAAGGAGCCAACAGCGCTGAGACAAAAGTAATTATTTCAGCTATTAGCTGCTAAGAATAGAGCCGGCGGGGGTGCTGTGCATGGCTGAGGTGCACTGACAGCGCAGTCGGAGGGAGCGGGGATTGCAGTGGCAGCACAGAAATAGCCGTTCTCCACGCTCAGCACTTTGAAGCTTCATGAGTCACTAAAACACACGGCGGGGGGGGACGGGGGGGACAGGTGGGGTGTAGAGGAAAACCCACCCTGCCCCTGCGTGCAAAGCAGACCGGGCCCCTGGGCCGATGGCTGTGTTTTCTGGGGGGAGAACAGCAGCTTGCTGAGGAGCCTGGGTTTTTCCCAAGCAGAGCATCTTCCCAGTCACGAGGCAGCGGACCACCCTCACGCTTCCCACCCATCGCAGAGCACGGCTGTTGCGAGGAAAACTTCAAATAAACCTGATGCCCGGACGTGGCTTAAAGGTACTGACCCCCCTGCCCGGGGAGGCGCACGGCCCGCGGGGAGGCCCCGGGGCCACCCCGTCCTCCCGCCGTCCTCCGGCCAGTCTCGCACGGGGAAATGAATATTTGCAAAAGCCAAACTACCGGGGAGGGGGTGGGGGGGAGCAGCGGGACGGAGGAATCTATTGATCTCGATCCAACTGTGTTGCACGGTGTTTTCCTAACTGACTGCTGATCTTACTTGAAGTTCCCTTTACAAATGCGCTATAAAAGGTTAAAGCTACGAACAGCAGACATTTAAATACGGGATCAGTAAATGAGGAGGTGCTCAGCGGGCTGTTCATAGATGTCTTTAACATCTTCTCCTGATGCTATTTAGCAAAAACGGTTGGTATCGCTACATGCTTTTATGCAATATAGCTTGGAAGAGGCAATTTTCCTTCTGTGCTGTTTGTGCAGCCCAGGGTACAACACATTCCTGATCTATGACGATGTTTCCACACTACATAGTAAAATGAATAATAATGATAGTAAAAGTTGTACAGCAACCTTTGTATTGCTTTAGTACTGGATTTTCCAGCTATTGTACATGCGGGGAAAAAAAAAAGGTGGGTTTTTTTATAAAAACCACCATACCCAAACAAAACAAAACCCCAACAAATCCAAGGTTTAAAATAAAATTTATATATCAATCCTGGGCGCAACTGCGGAAAGAGTCAAGCTAGCTAGAATTAAACATCTCAGCTGGAGCATGGACAGGGCACCAGACAGCTTGCTAAAAATAGATTAATCCTAATTACAGCCACACTTCTGCTTTTTCAAGGTTTCCCGTTTCACGTGGGGACGCAGAGGCTGTGAATGGAGCGGGGGATCGGTGCCCACTGCGGCAGCAGAGGGGCCCGGGGGGGCACACGCCACCCGTTATTGCATAACCCCGGGAACACGCCGTCCTCCGGCCGGAGCGACACGAGCGACGGGAGTGACGGGAGCGATGGGAGCGACGGGAGTGACGGCAGCGTCCCGCCTCGCTGGCCTTTGGCTGCCCGGCTCCAGCCGAGCGACACAGGCTGAACTCAGCACCCGGCCCTGGAAATCGGCTCCCCGCAGTTAGCAAAACCAGACTAAACCGCTGGCAAACAGGGGTTCGGGTAACGTGTGCTTTGCTGGTTAAAGATTTCAACATCACCACCTTCCTACCAGCTCCCCGAACCGCCGGCAGCCCCGGGGGAGCTCGGTCCTGTGCCAGAGCTGCCCAGCGTGGCTAAATCCCCCCCCCGGAGCGGTGCTGTGCACCAGGACCTCCCCCAGGAACTGCTGTAAATCCCTATTGGTTTTATTTCTTCCTGGACAACATTCACACAGAGCTGACTTACTGTCTCATAAGCAGAACTACAAAATGTTTAGCATGAAATAAACATATTTAAGCCTCTGCTTTCCAAACGACAGTAGTCTTATTTCTCCCATAAAGCCTATGAAACTATGGAAAACAACTATTTTCCCACCCTAAATGACGTATATTAATTACCAATTTAAATATTTAGCCAGAAAATGTATCGCTTCAGCTATAAAAAGTTAGTTTTGTTTATCAGAAACCAGGACTTAATGCTATGTTTTTGCTTTTAATTTCTGTAGCAGTGAGCAGTAGGAAAGCGCGAGAGCCCCTCGCTCCGCTGGGAAGAACAGCCAGCGACTGAAAGACCTTCTAGCTGGTAAAACAAAGCAAAAATCCAACAAACACTCCTTCAATATTTCGGATTTACCTAACTGAGGAACAACTCTCCCACGGGTACAGGGGGAACAGCACGAATTTCATTGCAAGTATCCGACGGAGCCTGTTGGGAAGTTTTAGAAAAAAAAAACCCAAACCAGTCCCGACGAACGGGAGGACACAGCCACCGCAGAGGGCAGGATCTGAACAGCATCGCGTCCAGGGCTGGCTGCCTGGCAGGTTTGGGGCGTGCTGGGTGGCAGGGTGCTGGTCGGCTGCCTCCCCCCGGGGAACACCGATGCTCGCAGCCCGGCTGAGCCGCTCTCGGAGGACAGGAGGGTTAGGAAGAGGGTGTCTGTCTGGAAAACACCTTCTGAGTCTCTATCAGGACTGTCACATCAGTATTTTTACTTTAGTAGCTAATCAGAAAATATTTCGTTTTACATTTTGGAGACTCATTTGCCCTCTGCACTGAGGCGCAGATCCAGGATTTGGGGCTTGCTTTTCGTATTTTTACTGAAAAGAGAAAGACGCGCTGCAGAACAGCTGGTACCTTGGGCTGATGGGCGCTCACCGGGGCTGACAGAAATTCCCCTGCACTTCCCTGCTTTGATGTCCACAGTCTTGCAGCTCCAGTCTCCCGTATCCTGGCTGAGTTTGTAGCAGAGTTTTTTGGCTGACCCGCAGTCCCGGGCTGTCTGTCCTGCTGTCACCTCCCAACTCCCTGGAGTTACACCCTGGGTACGAGAAAATCTCCCATTAAAAGTTTCCCCAACCTCCATATGACGAAACAATATTGTCCAACCGGGAAATGAATAAACAGGGGAAAATTTGTTTAGCCGTTCCTAAGCAGCTTTCTGAGCGTTACTGAGCCACCAGCAGACCGTGTCCGAGAGCAGCCCTCCTCCCTTGCCCACCGCTTTACGGGATGCACCTACAGAAAGGGGATGCTGCTGCCTGTGTGCAGGGAGGCTTGGCTGTGCCTTAGAAACACCTCTGGGTACGAGGGCACGTCTCACTGAACGTGCTGTCTGCCAGCCCCTGCCTGGAGTGACTGCTTTTATAAGCATAGCGAGAGATTGGGAAACCTGCTGTGATTCATCCGAATCGCTGCAGTCCCCGCTCCCACCCCCAGCGCAGCACCCACGAGCGCCCGGGAGCTGCCAGACACACACGGAGCGAGCACCACGCCTGCCTGCAGCGCGTCACCACGCGCCGGCTGCCAGGACACTCCCAGCGTATTTAAAACTTGATGCCACAAATTATTCGCTCTTCTCTGAAAAATGCCTGAAATGGTTTTTATTTTTATTACCGAAAATTACCGTATTCAGCGCGGTTCCATCAGCTCAGCTGAATAAACCGGCACCGGCACTAACCGTGGCGTGGTGCTGGTGGTGCTGGGTTTGGTGCTGGCAGGTCCTGGCTGGGGTTGATCTCTGCCTCTTGTCTCAGCCTTGAAGCTGGGATTGTAAATTGTTCTGGGCAGGGGTAAACTGGCTTTGCTTGTACTCTCGGTGAACCTGCTTTGGCAGGGCGTTGGACCAGATGATCTCCAGAGGTCCCTTCGAGCCCCTACCGTTCTGTGATGCTGTGATTTTGTGAGGCTGCACTGAGCCACACTGGCCTCTGGGTCTCAGCTGAGGCTTCTAGACAGTTCTAAAAATAAGTAATTACAAGCGATTATCTTTTAAATATACTTGTAAAAAAAGAGGGAGCAAGCAGAGGCTACTTTCCCAGCTGTTTTCTCCTCAAGCTGCCAAGAATATTATTTTCATTAAACTGTGTCTTTTTGGTCAGTTCTCTTCTGTAGCCTTTCATAAAACAAGGGTACACAACAGTTTAAAAGCTAGGACAGGTGTTTTGCCCTTACATAGCAATAATCATTCGAAAACCACTAGCAAGTTCTACAATCCAAGCTACCATTAACAAAACAAAAAGTAATCGCAAAAAAAAATGTTTATGCACGAGTTGATTACTCTTCCCAGCCTGGAATTATTTTGCAAACAAATCTCAATTAGAGGATGAACTTTTCTAGGTTATTTTCCTAAGAAAATATAGATATTGTCTTTTTTTCAAGGTATTTTGTTTTTTTTTTCTTACTTGGCCAATTCTGATTAGTCACATTAGTCCCACTGTAGATTTTTTTTTCCCTTTCCAGAATGGGAGACCTTTGTATAATTCGTAAAGTAGAAAACAAAACATTAAATATTACAAAACAAAACAGATGAAAATACTTTCAGCTTTGCTCATGTTCCTGCCAACTATTTTCCTTTTTTAAAAAAAAAAAAACACACAAAACAGCTCCTTCTCAGCCCGTACATGACTGTGTCGTTTTACTCCTTTAAAGGGGAACGGAGAGCGGAGGATTAGCTCTCGGCCTGCTGGAAGGGCCACCTAAGAAATGACACAGGCTGGGTTTAAGCCCCTAAGCCAGCTTCTAATATTGTTCCTTCCCCCAAAAACCAAGGCAATAAGAATATATTGTGATGAAGGCACAAGCTTTTAAGACTTCTTTAAATAAATATACATTGAACAGCTCTAAAGATCAGCCATATTATTAGGAGATGAACAGTTGAACACAATTTATTTGCCCGTTGACTGCACTGGGCAGGAGCCTCTGCTCTTCAGAGCCGCTCCCAAGCTGTCACTTTTCATTCCTTAGGGCTGGACCACCGAAAAGCGGGATGCAACACTTCAAAAGCCAAGAGTGATCCAGCAGGCCCTTCACCTCCTCTTCGCCGGTACCGCCGCACGTGCGGTTTCTCTCTTTGGGAGCCGGTAACACCTCGTGCCCGTAACATGCAGAGCCCAGCCTGGCAGAAACTCTCCTCCACGGGCTTCAGCACTGCCCCGGTGTACTGGGAAAGAAATAGCCACATCCCAGAGCGACTCCACGGAGCTTCCAAGCCTACTTGTGTGTAACAGCTCTGCTTGCGGCAGAAACATTTTTCCTTCCTTTTTTTTACTTTTTTTTTTTCCCTTCTGGTTTTCACTCCAGGCTCCGTTTGTCCCTTTGTTTGCCTGAGAGGTTTTCACCAAGTCCTGACAACGATCATGTTCTGGGGACATGCAGGGCTGCCAGAAATGCTGCGTCGCTGGCTGGGCCACCCGAGTGTGTGCCGGCTCCAGCCCCCCGTCCAGCCGAAGCTCTGCTTTGCCTCCAAGGTGCAACCACAGCCCAGCGGTGAGGCGCGTGCCTGACTCTGGGAATTCCTCTTAAAATACTCAAGAGCGTGGAAGCTCAGAAAAAACAGAGCTTACGTAAGGCCTTGATATTTGGCATGCACCAATAAGTGATAAATAAGAGGTCACGGGGCTGAGGCGGGCTCCTCTGCCGGAGTCTCGCAGGAGGCGGCTTTACCCTGACCCCAATTCCGTCCTGTTGCACACCGTGATTTCCACCTGGGAAGTTTTGGGAAGTTTAACCTACAAACTCAGGGCCAGGTGGGGATCGATGGTGGCCGCCACTCCCGCTTGCCCTCTCTCAGGTGTGCGCAAAATGATGCGGGATGTGGTGCTTTGGGTGACGCTGGCCCGAGTTAACCCGTAGCCCTATTTTCCATCTGTAACCATGGCAACCCGAGTTATCTGGCAGAGGTGCCCGTCACCCTGTGGTAGTAACACCCTGCTTCTCACAGCTGAGCCTACAGTCCCACTGCCGGGATGGTCCATGTGCACATCCCAGGCGCCTGAAACTGCAAAAAAAACAACCCCCCACCCCAAAAGCGAGGTGGGGGGTGCAGGATCCCCGTTTCTAACGCAATGCTGGCGGAGGCCGAGTGGGAGGTGGGGAGAAGGCAGAGAGGAGAGGGAATGCCGGAGCAGTTCAGGCACAGTCCTGGCTCTCAGCAATGCGATCAGCTCCTTGGCAACGGGAGGACGGTGAGGGGTGGATGGGACACGAACGCGCCGGCTCCAGCAGCAGCTCCGGGAGAGAGGAGCATCACCACTGACACGGCTCATCTGATTTTGCCATGGAGCACTTGAAAAGAGAGAATAAAGCAACAGCTGGAAAACAGCCTCCCCCGAGCGCGTGGCACAGCAGCAGGGGGTCCTTTGCTGTCCATTTGTACAAAATATTTTTCGTACAACAGCATTGAGTTTAATCGTATGGAAGAGAAAGGAAGTTTCCTCTACTGACACTCTGCCTACGTGGGAATTTTCTCATGCGGAGAGGGAAGATGGCTGGTACCACGGAAGAAGAGAAAAACCTCGGGGATTGGACTAGACAATCTTCAAAGGTCCCTTCCAACCCAACCCGTTCCATGAGTCTTATATTCCTCGGCCATTTGGACTATCTTGCAGGATTTCACGGTGGCCACTCTGCAGGAGGTGCTCTGCATCTGCTTGATCAGAACTACCGTTATGCCTCAAAAGAGGAACAGGCCTTCAGATTTTCTGAAACCTACATCATCAGAAAGGTTTTACAAGACTTTGCTGGCGTTTTCACAAGACTCTGCTGCACTTGTACACTAAATTATCAGCACTGAGAAGCTAAAGAGTTAAAATCAGAGAGATCCAACAGATCGTGATTAAATCTTTAAAACCAAGATAAGGGGAAGAGATAAATATATCTTAAATAATGAAAAAGACATGGATTCTAAAATTATTATTGAATGGATTCTTAGTAGTAATATTAAAAGAAAAGTAATTTCTAAGCAGTCAATGACTGCTGGGCTGGCAGTCCTACACTGCGTGATAATCCTTGTTGCATGGAGGCACCAAGACTTTACTTCCAATTAGTTTTGCATTGAGTGTGACACCTTGCACAGGGAGGAGAACAGAAAAAAACATCTATATAATTTTGTAAACATACAAACATGGTTTCCAGGCTTCTTTCAGTATTGCACAACAGTACTAAAGGGGTCAGGTTCATCTCTGAGGCACAGAATTGCACAGAAAATTTAAAGGCTGGTCTAAATGAGCTATCAAGAGCTATCCACACGTGAACAGAGGGGCCCAGGAGATGCGACGGGCACCCAGCGGCAGCCGAAGCAGAGCATGGGGGAACAGCGTGCGGGAGTGAGGAACAAAAAAGCGAGATGTCGGCGGGTGGTGGTAATTCAGCTTCCCCGTGCCAAGACACAAAGAATTGCTGTGTGGTTTGGGGTGGGAAGGCAAGCTGTGATTCCAACGGCAGCACACGCGTTAACCTTGCTGCACTGTGTCGATGAGTTTTCCTACAGTCCCCAACTTATAACCCAGTAACGGAGCTTTTCTGCCTTTGAAAATGCTGTCTGGCGTTTCTGCCCACCTCTGTGGGATGGTTAGGTTTAGAAGAGGTACATCTATGGCGGGGTGAAAGGCCCAGGATATTCCTTAGAACTCAGGAGTCTGTGAAACGGGAGCTTGTGCAGGGAAGTGCCTTCTGGCATTTAGGGCACCCCATTTCAACCACGGATAGGGTGAAGAGAGATGCTGAAGGGGAATATAGGGAAGCAGACTGGATATGACAGGTGAAGATAAGGCCATCAGATGTGCACATCAATGAGCCAACAATGACGGAGGCCTAAATCCCAGCCTTCCCTCCGACACATGCTCTTTCATCAGGGCTGCCTCCCAGGAGCTTTGGTGTCCCAGGGGATTTGCCTTTCAGCCTCTCTCGTTAGCATTTCCCTCTGTGAGATGTAACAGACGCTTGCTGTAACATTGTGCTGGAGCTCCGCAGCTCCTTGGCTGGAGATGGAGCATTTCTCCACCTCTCTCCACTGCAGCTAAAGGTGAAACGTGTCCGAGGCCGCTGGCAGGAGCGTCCGTGACGCCCCAACTCGGGCGGGTGAGCATTTGGCTCTGCACAGCCTCGACACCAAACCCACCACCCCCGGGGATGAAATCTGGGTTATATAAAGCCTCTCCTGCCTCGAAACGGTGAGGTTAAAATGAGGTTGTCCGAGACGAGAGCTGCCTCGGGAGGACGATTCACCACCTGCGCCAATTACAGGTGAAAACTGAAACGCTCGGTGCTCAGATGTACAGAAACACACAGGCCAGGATGCTGCGAGTTCCTTGAGCATTCAACGTGTTTGCAAACGTTCTGGAAAATGAGTACATAGTGAGCTGGCAATGTCTGGAGCTGAAACAAAACCAGTGAGGCACATCCGTGGTAAAACAGTGAGGAGTAAAGGCGGGATCTCATGATGTGCAGTGGCTGGGGAAAAAATTATCTGATTAAATTCAGAATTTGTAGGTTCAAAGTGGTCGGTTAAAAAAAACCAACCCACAACAAACCCTCACTGCACATAGTCGAGTGATGGGTGCCGTGTTACTCGGGAGTTCTCGGCGAGCTGGCTGCAGGAAGGACTGTAGCTCCCTGCCGTGCCTGTGCGCTCCTTCCCTGGGTGCAGAGGCACGGTGAGAGGCAGGCCCCTGGCATGATGGATTTGTGCAGTCCCAGCAGGGCCGGGCTAATTCGTACATTTGCATCATTCCATTGACGTGACAAACTGTACGGAGCAGGCAGCGTGACAGTCCACGGTCACAGAGCACTGTGAAACTGCAGGATGACGGGTAAACACACCAGAGAGGTTTTATACTGTACATCTAAAGACAGTTCCTACCCATTTCACAGCCCAGTATAGCCAGCACTGAAAACTGCAGCATTAAAACACGTTTGAAGGGTGCAAAGCCCACGTTATTCCTTCTATCAGTGCTTTATGAAAGTGCCTGGCTGACTGGTATGCTGTGGGAGGGCCACCACGTGAAAGTGGACCCAGGTAAGCAAGTATAGGACCGTAAGAAACGCTAAGTCAAAGTTTAAAGGCAGCTATTTCTTTCCCAGAATACTAATGGAGCTCCTACAGCACAAAGAACAAAAGCTTCCTTCTGTAAATCCATTTCATGGAGACCACAAACGGGGAAATCTATCATGTTCAGGTAACTGGCACTGGGAGGGAGCTACTCAGAGTGGCCCAGGCTTAATGTATCAGTGAGCTTCGACGCTGGAGATTAGTCATTTGATGACTGGAGAGAATGGGAGTGATGAACAGCGCTAAAGCCAACGTGCAGACGCCTTACAACTTCAGACCATAGCAAAGAAAGACAGAAGTCATCTTAACAAGAGCACACAAGTTTGTTTGAGAAGGACCTGCTGCCTTCCAACAGCCTGACAAAAAACCCACCCGACTTCGCATCTCCATGGTAACTTCTTCCTCCAAAGCCCTTTCAATGCGATTTGTTTCCTGTTCCTTTATCTTCTCCGAGGGTTTTAGAAGACCAGTCAAGGCTGGTAACACACCTACAGCAGGCCCGTAGATGAGAAACCATGCCTTTGCCTTTGACAGCAAGGGACGAGCAGGGCTTCTGTCCCCTCTAAGGAGATACCTGTGTTACCATCGCTAAACTGAAAACGTGCGGAACGATCACTGACTGCAGAAAAAAGTCACGGGCAAATTCTCTGCAGAAGACAGCAAGGGAGGATCAACCCTGCTGCAGCCTCTCTCCTTGCAGGAGCTGGTACACGAGTTCTACAAGTCACTTCTAGTAGAGGTCCCATCTCAGGATGGATCCCTATGTCTGTCTTCCAAAGGGCCCTGCCTTGTAATGGTGGTATTACTGCAGGTAACTCCCCACGCCGGCCTTTGCTGCTCTTAGCATCAACAAACATTCTGTGTTACTTGTCCTGCCTGTTCATCTCAGTGGATAGCCAGGGGGAGAGCTCAGAAGGGCCAGCCAGGGCGATGCCGACTTATAAAACCCTGCGCCAGTCTGACGGAGCGATGCTGAGAAAGGGAACTGTCCGAGTACAGACACGCGCTCAAACGGACCACGGGCACAGCCATGGGATGCTTTGTTAGCCACCAGCAACGTAGGTGAGAAGTATTTTGTCAGATGGGCAGTGTGTGAGAACATGTCTGAGCAAAAGTAACTCAAGCCTGTTAAATATTAAAGTTCCAAAATTAAACTCTTGTTTATATAACGCCCGGGTCACGGCTGCAGCACACGGGAGTTTGCAGCCCTGTACCAAAAAAGGCCCTGCGAAACGCAGCCCTTCACCAGGGCACCGAGCCTCCCGCAGCAGCCGGCTCTGCAGCCTGCCACCGCTCGCCACGGGGGCTTTCTGCTCGACGCTGTCTCTCCCAGGCCTCCCCCCACTCATGTCCCCACCTGAGGCACCCCCTCCGCCGGCTCCGCACCCGCTTGTCCAACGGTCGGGTGAGCTCCCGTCCCCGGCCGGGCTCCGTGGAGATGCTCGTGGTGCCGTTCGCCTCCGCGGGGAGAGGGCTCCCGGTGCCTGAAAGCAAAGAGCTGCCGTGAGACTCGGCCCTGAACCTCAGCTCCTCGCCCTTGCTGCTCACTAAAGCCTCCGCGGGGGCGGATGGGGTGGAAAAGCTGGGGTGTTGCCGCGGGCTCCTAGTGAAGTGTGTTAAGTGAAGTCCGGCCTCAGCGCCTTTTCCAAAGCTGCCCTTCCTTTGCACTGCCTGCTTACACTGAACACATTTGCAGGCCACGAGTTGGATTTTGTGGATTTAAACAAAGATGCAAACTGGTTTTGTTTTTTTTTTTCTTTTCAGGATAAGGAATGAAGTGAAGAGAGGACGGCTGCAGTCGCTGCCGAAAGCAGTCGAATAGCCCTGCTGCTTTAGCTTGGCTAATGACAAACAACCACACAGCAAACTACAACTGAGAAAATCTAAATGCAAAATATAGAAAAGAACTTTACGGAGCTTCCCTACTGCAGAGTATTTTTAAAAAGCCTTCTAGAAAGTCTTTTACTGCATTACTAAACACACCTTTATTTATTATTTTTTTAAGAAAAGAGCATAAGAGAACTTAATCCAAACCAAATAGCAATTAACCAACAATGATGAATGGTAAACAGTCCTAGTCCCACGCTGAAGCGGGACTTTAAAGAGCGTTTATCTAAGCTAAAGCTGCTCAAGGGGAAAAACAAGTTTATTGAGTAAACTTTCTCTCAGCCGCCTCACTATTAAAACAGCCTACAAACAGAAACGACATCATCTATTCTGAGGGAGGGAAAAAAAAAAAGACGAAGAACATAATCCATCGCATGGAAGTGACAACGCTACGTGGAGCAATTATCCCTAAATACAAAAGCAGAGAAAACACGAAGCTATGAAGCAGCCACTTTCAACCCCTGTGGCCTCGTGTTAAGACAGAACTAAGTGAAAGACCCTTTGAACTCCACCTGACGTTCCCATTTGGCCCGGGACAGTCGTGCCCACACATCCACTAGGAAGGAGTGAGCCTGGGCAGGGTTGCCCCAGATTTTTCCCGTGTGAACCCCTTTGTTGAAGTGTAACAGAATCAGCTGCTGCTGCTTCTCATTTTTATATTATTATTGTTGTTGTTGTTATTTTATTTTGTTATTTTATTTTACTTTATTTTATTTTATTTTATTTTATGTTATTTTATATTATTTTATGTTATGTTATTTTATTCTATATTATCTTATTTTACTTTTATCATTCTGTCTTATTTTCTTTTTATTTTTTTTTTAATTTTTATTTTATTATTTTAGCTCCTCACTCCGGGGAAGCAGAGCCGCCCGGGCAGAGGGGGCTCTGCCGAAGCCCCCAGCCCCCTCTCCCCCCCCCCCCCGCCCCCAGCGTGCGCCGCCCCCCCAGCCGCAGAACCCCGGACCCGGCGGGGGCACCGGGGCGATGCAGCGCCCCGCGGGCGGGGCTGCGCGGGAGGACGCGGGGGGACGCGGGCGGGACGCCGGGGGGATGCGCCGGGGATGGGCACGGCCCCGGCCCCGGCCCCGCTCCCCCCGCCCCGCTCCGCGCCCCCCCCCCCCCCCCCGCGGTACCTGCCTGGCGCGCAGCATCCCCGCGGCTCCCGGCGCGGCCGCGGGCCCGGCCCGGCCCCGGGGGGGGGGCGCAGCGGCTGCCGGGGCTGCCATTGGCCGGGGCGGAGCGGGAGCGGGGGCGGGGGAGGCGGCGGGGCCCCCCCGGTCCCTTCCTCCGTCCCTTCCACCCCCCCCCTCGCCCCAGGCTCCCTGGCCCAGGAGGCGGCCGCCCCCGCCCGGCGCAGCGCCGCGGAGCCAAGGTCACCCCGCGCTGACTACAACTCCCAGGAGGCAGCAGCGTGTGTCCCCGGGGGGGGGGGGGGGGGGACGACGGACGGACGGACGGACACCGGGGGGGGTCCGGCTGGGGGCGAGAGAGTCGCTGCGGGGTCCCCCGAGGGGTCGCCCGGCACGTCGCGGCGTTTTCCTCTGCCGTCCCCTCGGAGCCGGGATGTCCCGACCCAGGGAACGGCAGAGGAATCGGTTAAAACCCGGCACGGGAGAGACGAATCTATTTCGGGGTTTTCTTCAGTTAAACAAAATAAATAAATAAAAAGCAGCAGCAGGAGAAATTAATTTCTAAAAGTTGGGTTTAAACCGCTGCGTGTGTCACTGCGCATCCCCGTGGCCACCTCCCAGTACCTCCACCATCGTTACTGGGTGTTACTCTCGCTGCCTCATAGGAAGCAGGGGGATAATCATCCCCCATTTAACGGATGGGAAACTTGGCACAGCACAGATTAAGTGATTTGCTGACAGGCACATAAGAAAATTGCGCTAGTCAAGCGTTCTCTCAATTATGCCATCCTTGGAACTGCATAATTTCCCCGTGCGATTCCGAACGCGGCGCATACTCCCTGGGTAGGGCTGCATCCCCGCAAAGCGGCTGGCTTAGCCGGCACCCACGGCAGGCCAGGTCACACCAGCCTGCGGCCTTGGCGTGGGGGCCCACGGGGCGCAAAACCACAGCTCTGGTCCCCCAGACACCTCCCACCCCGGGGTGGCCAAGGCTGCTGGACCCAGGCGAGCGGGAGCCCAGGACGCGCAGGTACGAACTGGGGGTACACGAGAGGCTCTCGGGAGCCTGAGGGATGCTCAGCTGCCTGGGGGTGCTGCCCAGACCCCCGCTCCGGCAGGCACCGCTGCAGCCAAACGCCGCTTCGCCTTTGCGACCCGCGCAGAGGCCGGCAGCCCAGTGGAAATTCCCCAGCGGTGCCAGCACCGGGGCCTCCAGAGACCAGCAAACCTCCCTGGACCCAGCCAGGGCTTGGGGCGCTGCCATCCCATCCCAGTGAGCCTCCCTGGGCTCCGGGGAAGGATCATGCGGAGCAGAGAGGCCGGTGGGAGCTGGGCTGGGGCTGCACCTGCCCCCTCGCCGCTGCCTGCCCTCGCCTCGCCGCCTGCGTCATCCCCCGCGTGTTTTTTCAGGCTCCCCTGCCCTCATTCGAATGGGCCCTGCCTGCCCAGCCTCGTAATCTGCCGCTAAGTGGGACTGCCGATGAACGCTGCGATAAATTTAGAAAGAAATCTTTGTGTGGGTCAGAGGAAAAACACGGCGGCCTGGGGAATCCGAGCTGCAGCGAAGCGGCGCAGCCTGGTTTGGTTTCCCTCTGCTCGCTGCCTGCGAAGCAGGATTTAACGCTGAATTTCTGGCTGGTAAAAGCAAGAGGGATCCGGAGGGTTTATAGGTGGTCCTTACTCTGCTGGAGTTTATAAGCCGAGGATGCCTTCATATAAAAATAGTCGGTTTTAAGAAATATTAAAGGAAAGGGGAGGATCGGAGCCTACGAGCGGCTGAGCTCAGAGCGTGACCTGACATTTCAGCCGGAGCCTCTTAAAGAGCAAGTTTACCTTCCCCCAGGGCTTGTTTATCCGCAGAAGTAGGGAAGGCAGTTTTACTTAATTCCGCATTCAGGCTCGTCGGGCTCCTGCCCGCCACAACACAGCGACATTGTTCCTTCGCAATTGCTTTTGTTAATCTGTTAAATTGTTTTTAAACAACAACAACAACAAAATAATAGTATTAGTGGTGCAAAATCCCCCGTGAAATCACGAATCCAGCACCACTTTCCTTGCTAAAAGTCTGAACACTGTTCAGAACTGTTTTATCATTTGCTGGTAAATTATATTGTACCAACGCAAGAAAACGAAAAGAATTTTCTGAATGTATTTCCTTTAATAAGCTATTAAGACCTTGTACTGCTAATTAAACTATTAATTAGACATCTTATCGTTCCTAAACACGTTAGTGTGTTGCCAAAGCAGCAATAAGCCTCTGGGGCAGGCAGAAGATAAGAAAAGAAGGAAGATGCAAACACGAAGATTAAAAAAATGAAGAAAAAAATATCACAAGAACCAGAAATAGCAAATAAATAAGGATCAGTAAAGTAGTGTATTGTTTAATTTATAGGAATAAAAAGAATATATATATAACTTGAAAATAAATTTCGTAAGTACAGTCCCTTGGGACACCTTCTGTGCTTATGCAAGACAAAAAGAGACATAACTGTTTTCAGATATTTTTTTCCTACAGTTGGATTGAGAAACTGCAGCAAGTCTCTTTTCCACCAACAAAATAACTTTCCATTGGAAAACTAACAGAAAAACTGTTCAAAATTGTTGTTGGGTTGGGGTTTTTTTCCCCCCAGAAGAAAAACACAACCAATTTGCAACAGGAAAATCTTAACCCAATGCAATCCCTGCATCTGACTCCCTCCCCTCCAAACCAACCCTCCTCCCCAAAAACAGCATCCCAGGCTTACCCACTCTTGTCTCCCCTGGTTTTCTAAGGTCAACAAGGAATTCTTGCAGCCTCACAGCACTTCGCACGCACCCTCCGCACGCTATGAAGGTGTTTCCTCCGGCCCTCGTGGGTCCTTGCGAGCTGGAAAGCGGAGGTGAGCCTGCGAACACGGGGCCAGCTCTATGCGTCAGCCCCAAGGTCCTTCTCACACGGCGTGTGGGGTTTGAGACCCGAGTCCTGGCTCGCACTAATCGGTGCTCAGCTCTGGCTCCATCTCAGGGTTTGCGACACGAGCACATTAAAATGTTTTCAGAGCCCAATTCTTTAACATTTGCCTTTGACAGCTTATCTCAGGGGACAGATAATCTCATTTACATCTGTTACTACAAATCAAAACTCCAGCAAATTAAATGGATCTGAAGGCTAAGATTAAAGACTTAGAATTAAAACACCTGCGAAGTGCCTGTAATGCAAATAGGTGTAAATACTGTTTTTTCTGGGGGATGGGGAAGCCCTGCGCAGGTGCTGTTCCCTTTGCCTTGGAAGCAAAGGCAGAAATACCACATCGGTGCAGCCAGATGATGTACACGGGTGTTCGGTGATGCCGGTTCCTTATCTACGGTTAGAAATGGAGAGAAAAGGAAATGAGCTTCAACATCACCGTTTACCAGCGCTGGGAGATGTCTTTACGGCCATCTGACGATGACTGAGCTTTTGGCTGACTCAAAGCGGGCACTCAGTGGGACCGGCTGGCGGAAGCCGAGGGCACTGCCGGTCCCCAGGCTCCGGTCGCAGGGATGTGCCCTGGTTCCGCCGACGCTGCTTCACCAGCTTCTTCTCCATCACCCACCTGAAGCGTAACGCAGGGCGTTATCGGAGCCTGTTTCTGCGCTTGGACCAAAAAGCCTGCGTGGCCTTGCAGCAGATGGTGCAGCAAATATTGTAGAACTCCCACACGAGTTTTGCAGGATCAGGCGTCGAGCAAGCAGATGGGAAGCGGATTGATGGGGAATTCATTTTAGAAATTTTCATTTTAGATGTTCCCTGTTCCTAGCATATGAGCTTCAAAGCCCACTGTGCGCATTTCTTCTTTCACCATTTCAACTCACTAACCCGTTAGCCTCTTGGCCGTGTAGCCGGCACCCCGGGGTGCAGCAGGGGATGGTGGTGGAGCAGGACTTTTCTTCAGGTGCTGCTTCTGAGTGGGCACCGTTACCTGAGCACCAGCTCAGCAAAGTATTAGCTGTGTTAGCAAAGCACAGCCAGCAGATAGCAGCATTGTTATATATAATATACCCTAGACTATGTCTGCTGGGGTTTCGAAGTCAGGCAGAAACCTGGGTGCATTCATCCCTGAGGCCGTGACCCCCCAACATTTCTGTGCAGCGGGCGGTGGGTGCACGGGGCCCCGAGCTCCCGCTCAGCTGGGCTGCAGCCTGTGCCGCAGAGGTACAGCCTGCTCTGATTAAAGAGAAGTAGTGGTTCTGTAGCCTCTAAGCTAAACTGCAATGAACAAAATTTCACAGCGGGTGACAAGGCGTGCAAGGCATCTCCCCCTAAACTGAAATTTTAGCATAATACTCGAGTGAAGCTGTCCCAGCAGATCTGGGGCATGGATTGCACCAGGAGAGCTCATCTTTTCTGGGAGCCTCCAAGGCACGGCACAAGGCAAAGCATTGGTACCTTCGAAGGGCCACGAGTAGGAATTGGGCATCTTGCTGCTTGTGCAAGGCTGATCCTGCTGCTGAGGGATCTCGGGCATCGGGCAGCTCCTCCCGGCGTGAAACGAATGAGAAGAAAGAAATTAACAACCAGCAAACGGAGAAAGGAGCCACTTTCCTCTGACCTGGGACGTGCTGTTTTGCTCTGAAGGGCTTGTGATATTGCAGGGCAGGAGTTTTCTCACCTGGGAGGGTTGTGCTCTTTTTATTATGAAAGGGATGGAAGATCCACCGAGAGACATAGTTAATAAGACTTAATTAAAACTTGTTTGCTCTGATAAATTTGATTGGTTTCAGCAATGCACAGAGCAAGCCACCTTCAAATCACAGTAGCATCTTATGGCAACTGAGATAGGAAAGTATTCCTTGATTTCTGAAAAAGTATTTGATTTCAACCTGCGGAAGGATTCTGGGGGCGCCTGGATGGGTGTCAGAGCTCCTGCTTCTGTTTCAGGCTGGGACATGGGCATGTCATTTAATGGCTGTGTCACATTCGTATTGACATCTAACACCTTGTATATGTATCTGCCACCATTCTTCTCCAGAGGATGCTTTTGTGCTGATCATTTTCATCAGGGCATTTCACACCGATATCAGGGTCCCCACCAGCTGAACAGACTCTGTGCTCACTGGATACAAGCAGGACACGAGATCATGAAGCAGGCAAGAGCGCTTGCAGCAACCTTGATGGGAAAACTTCTGCTGTTGGAAGCTGAGATGGATTTAGCCCCCCCAAATCCCCCCGAAGTGGCCCAAAAGCAGCTGCGAGCCCGCAGGCAGCATGGGATGGCGAGAGGAGGAGGCAGCTGGTGCGGCCGGTGGGGCCGGCAAGGAAGGAATGCAAGGGGTTTGATAAGGAAGGAATGGTAGTTATAACCTTTTTGGCTGGGCCAGAGCTGAGCCTGCTTGTGTTTACACACAGGCAAAAAACTTCCTGAGGTGGAAGCGCAGCCTTTTCCGCTGGCTCAGCACCGTCCCTGCTCGGCCACCGCCACTCTCGGCATTTCCCTCAATCTGGAGGTTTTAGAGAAAGCTTTTGTTTTGCCAAAGCTGTTGACTGTAACTTTATTGTCTCTGCTTGGCTGTAGGACATACCCTGAGCTGTGAAATGTGCACCTGACATTTGATTAGATCTCCTCCTTTTGAGTAGTGCTGATTAGATAAAGGACGGCCAAAAAAAACCCCCAAAGCCAACCCCAGCTCCCTATTCTACTCCGCAGGCAAAAAGCCTCCAGGAGACCTTCCCCTGTGCTCTGCGTCAGCCAGAGCTCTTGGGAGAGAAAATAATCTTGTTTTCCTGCATCTGTTCCCCTTGCAGCCGGGCTTGCAGAGGTCAGACTACCCCAAACTGCAGCCAGACTGGCAGCGGTGGTTTCTAGCCGTGTTCAGTAGCCCTCGAGAAGTCCCCAGTGTGCCTCTGTCTGGGAAACAAGCACTAGGAAGGGTCGGGCAGCCCAGAGGGGTCAGTAAATATACCCAGCCCCAAACCTCCTGCTGTCAGTGGAGCTCGAGCGTCCACAAGAAGAGGCACTAAGGGACAGCCGAGCATCACCCTGCAAATTCTTTGAGGCAGGAACCGTTGCTGGTTATTGCCCAGTGCACAGAGTGAGGAATTCTTCATATCTTCATCATCTTCATTGTCATGCACGTACACATGTGTGCACATACACCCACCCCCGCTGTCAGGTCAGGCCCCAGCCCTGCGGATCACTCCTGGAGTCTCGTTTATTTATCCAGGAATTAGCTGGGCATCTTAAACACCAGAAAAACAAACAAACAAGGTTTAATAACGTGCTGCACGTCATTTGTCCTGCAAACACGTTTGTTGAAAGACAGGGAAAATGTGCACAGAACAAGCCACAGCCTTCAGTCACGGGGTTTCTGCTGGGAAACAACCTCTCTGCGAGGCGTTGTCCTCTCATCGCGCTGGCACACGGCGCAGCCAGAGCCACGCGTCCTGGTGGGATAAACACACGGTTGTTCCAAGGACACAACAGAGAAGTTGATTTTTAATACTCGATTTTTTTTTTTTTTTTTTAACTGGGATTATTTACAGTGAGATTTGGGAGAAGCAATTCACACCAGAACAAACAAAACCTGGAATATTTTAAACTGTGTTTAAATGACTCCTGCACCCGTGAAAACAACCCCAGACAGTGACAGCCGTTGCTGCCATTCCTTTAAGCATGGTACCAAAAAAAAAATGCTTCCCCTCAGGTATTCAGCACTGAGAAAAGGTTGCAATAAATTCACTAGTGAGAGGGTAGATCAGCTTCGAGGGCCATTTTTGTCCTTATTTTGGATGTGGAGGTCACTGCTGGTGCCAGCAGAGATTGCGGCATGAGAATGTCTGCTGAGCTGCAGCCTCTCGTGGTCCTGCACCATCAACACCGGGCTTGCACGGCAGCAGCTTTGGCTCCCTAAAAACGAGCTGCACTTGCTCGGTACCGAGCACAAACCTGCCTCAGCGATGGGGCTTGCGGCACCGCTTGCCTCGGGAGCAGGATGGGCGCGAGGCTGGGTAGGACCCGCTCCTGCTCTTGGGGTTTTGGTGTTGGCCTTCCCTTACCAAAGGGAAAATACTTGTTGTTCATGTACCCACTGCCTATGCAGAAGGAGCAACACCCACAGCAGAGCCAGGTTTCCATCTAGCACTGGTCCCACTGGGAGCCCTTTGGCACCTTTTATTCCCGAAGGCCTGCCCTAGGCACTAGCCCCCCGCGGGTGGGGGACTGCCCGCCCCAGGCTCTGCAGAGCTGTCTACGGCCGTATCGAGCGCTCTCCACCTCGCTCAAGTGTTTGATTGCTGGCTCTGCCTCGTCAAACGCCATCTCCAGTCCCTGACATGAAGAGACTGGGGAAGATTTTTACTCTAAAACAACTACCTGCATACTGGTAGGACTGAAAAAGAAATAAGTCTGAGGTCTATTCACATTTCAGCCTTCAATTCCATGTGGAAAGTTTTACACACAGCTTCAGCAAATTCTGCTGGAGTAGGAAATACTAAAGACGACCTAAAGCAGAAGAAGGGGGATTAAATGCCTGATGTTCTTAAAAGAGGGAGAAGTCCTGCACTTGAACATAAAGATGAGATAAAAACCAGCTCTGTTAACCAAAATTATCTGAAACCTCAGAGGTTTTTGTCACTGAAACCCCAATTTAACTATTTTAATCAGCCCAATGCACTGCCACCAAAAATTTGGAGTCTGGCTCAAGGCTTCTGTAGCTTCAGTCTGCCGCTGCTTAAAAGCTGTTCGGGGCTAAGGGCACCTGCATTTCTCATTATGTTCTAACAACAAAAGCAGAGAACAGCTGTGAAAAAGTGTCTTGTGTGGTCAATGGGAGAAGTGGGAGGAGGCAGAGAAGTAGGTCTGCGGCAGCTCTGGCGCTCCATATGCTTTGGGCTGATTTTAAAGTTCTTCACAGAAATAATAATAATAATAATAGTAAAAAAAAAAAAAGGGTCTGCAATTCCCCAGTTGTCCATAGAAAACTCTTGCCCTCCCTTGTCTCTCCGTTCCCCTCCTAGATTGCGGTAAGGACACACTTCTTCACCCGGTTCACATCTCGGTGTCAGCGGGGCTGTGCTGCCTGCCTGAGTGGCCGTTTTTGGAGGACGCTTGGCCGGTCCCGTTCTCCTGAGTCCCACCGTTGAGGTTCGGCTTCTCCTGCAGCTCAGGTTGCTCTTCGGGGGACATCATCAACATCGTGTTTCCCTGGCTACCGTTTTCCGTGTAATACGGGTCTTCAGCCTAAACAGGTACATAAATAACAAAGGCAGAGTTAGGGAAGGGAAAGGGCTGACAGCCACCGGCTTTGATTGCAGCTTGGCTGGCTGCCTGCGCTTCCTGGACAGGAGGTACAAACAACTGCGGGCATGGGAACCTGCTCTCGCTGACAAGAAGGGGAACAGAGGGCCTGAACCGTGCTGTGGCAAGACAAAGCAAGAAAACTAGCCAGGAACTGCATTTTTTTTCCTCCTGGACCTGAAAAGAGAAGCCGTCAGGTTTTATTGTTTTCCATTAACCAGGTTTTGGAGCTGACCCTGCCTTGGGTTTGCAAAGCTACCCTGTGACAGACCTCTGCTTTCCACTTTGGCCAAGTGAGAAGCACCGCGGAATGAAAGCTCTGGAAATCGCCTTTTCCTTTCCCCATCCTTCTTTCTTTCAGCCCGTAAATAGATACGCAGCCAGCAGAAGTGCAGGGCTGCGCTGCAGCAAATGCAAACACGTGCTGTGCACCTCGTTACCGCTGCTGCTATGAGGAGCAGATGCCTCTGGAGGACCCAGAGCAACAGCAAAGCCACCTCCGTCCCTCCACGCTAACGCCCCATGTGTCAGAGCACGGCAGGTCTGACGGCAATGCGGTGGCTGCTGGTGGTCCCGGGCTGTGGGTGGCGATTGCCAGCTGGCAGCAGGTAGCCCAGCTCCTCGTTTGCCCGGTGGCATCCCGCACACACGGCTGGCTGCCGAGCTTCCCACCTGCCCCATCGTTTCACTTGGCCCCTTCGCTCGTCCGTGGCAGCGAGATGGGTGTGCTGGACACGTCTCACCTAGAAACCGGACTGACACCACCACGCATTTACATGGGCAGCGCCCAGCCATGCATTTACATTGCCTTTCACTTGCTGCTGGCATCCAGGAGACAGTACCCGGAGGCAGAGGGCTCAGGAGCCCACGCTGCGATGTCCCTGCCTCGGACACCTGCACTTGAGTTCCCATCGGCGTGCTTTGAGAGCATCCTTTCTGGCAACGAAATAACCTAATGGCTTCCCGGGACAGAACTGCTCACGTGCCCACGAGCAGCGGTGGGGAAAAGCACGGCCCTCCCTTCACAGAGGGCTCATGTCCCCAAAAGTCACTGGTAGGGAAGAGTCCTCAGCGGTCAACCTGCCTGGAAAGGGAAAAATGGAAATAGGAAATTTCTTTCTCTTTCTTTCTTAATATATTTTATTATCATTGCTTGTTAAGTGAGGGGAGAAATAGTAGCCTTTATTGCAGCATTGGTACAAGACAGACACATAACTCAAATGCAATGAATGGAAAGTTAAAATGTGTCAGGTTTAATGACAAATTCATAAGGTTTTGGTGTCTCTGGAGGGGTCTTGCTGGATGAGTTCTTACTGCTGAGCAAAAATAAGTGTTAGACCTAGAAGTACGAGCAAGAAAGGGGTGGTTTTCCCACAGGACAGATCAGCTAAGAGTTAATTTTAGAAGGCGAGAGAGATTTCCCTTCACCCTGTACGGTCTGGCCTCCCTGCTCTTGCCCTTCGCCTTGCCCAGGCTGACCCAGCCCCGGGTCACAACGCCCCACGGGCTGGCTGAGCCGTCCCATCGACCTGGGGACACACGTACAGGCTGAGGGTCCCGCGCCGCAGGGTGCGGAGCAGCCCCCTCCTCTCCCACCCTGGCACCCTCCCCGCTGCTCCGGCGCTGCCTGCACCCCCGGGCTCCTCTCTACCGGCTGCTCTGCCACCTGTAAGCACTAACCAGCCTCTCTCCTGCCGGGCTCCAGCTCCGCCGCTTCATCAGGAAATATCCAGCCAAGCCCAGGAAGGCCAGCATGAGTCCAGATGTGACCAAGGCGATGAGGGTCTTCTGAGAAAAGTCCTGGTGGTTCCTCACGTTCCCCCGTTTAAGGGATTTTATTCCGAGCTGGAAAAAACACCAAAGAGAGCCGGGAGTCTGACAAACAGGAAACATGTGCATCTGCTGAACAGGCACCAGGCTTAAAACAATGCTGCTCTTCACCTCCTTGTGAAACTTCACGTAAACAAAGCCGGGCTTTGCTGCCCAAGCTCCTGAGCTTTGCACTTGCCCTGTGAGCTCTGACATCCTCATGGTCTCATTTCCATCCCGGCATCTGCTGTAGCACAGGGAAATGGTCTCCCTCGGACCAGAGCGCTCAGGCCCTGAGATTTAGAGCGTGCGTCTGCGCAGCTGAAACACCTCTGTGCACTGCTGTGGCAGCGCTGTTGGCTGCCATTTATATAGGCACCTGGAGCTCAGCTTTACAAGCCAATAGCAGCCTCACAGGAGCGTTGGGAGGAGGAATTAATTAATGTCAGCGTGGGTACTTTGAAGACGCAGAGTGCCAATTACATCCTGAGAGTTATTGTTGGGTTCTAGAGCTTTTTTAGGAGAATACTACAGAATTTTACGGTAGCTATTTCAAGTATTTCTGCCCTCAGTGGTTGTATTAGTGCTCTTACAGTGCACCCCTGCCTCGCTGCATGTCTGGTGGTTGGCTCCAACCATCTCTCGTGCCAACGCTCAACGAACGCCTCCGAGACGGAGGCACGTTCAGGTTTCCGCCCTCTGCCCCAGCCTCAACTGATCGTCTACAAAATCTCCTTTCTCCAGCCGCTCAGGCCACCCGTTCTTCTCAGCTGAATTTGCTCAAAGAATTTACCTTTTCCCAGTGAGACTCCTGGAGCATGTCTGTAGCAGGATCTGCAAGGTTTAAAACAGGAGAGGCACGTTATACAGAAGGTCACGCTGCAGCTAATGTCAGCATCAAAAAGCCCGGCCATTGCTGAACACAGAGGAGCCGTGAGCCCCTTTGCAGGTCTGGAGGCAGCGCTGTGGCTCCATGGGTCTAGCTAGACCCCAGAAAAAAGAGCAGTAGTTGCAGAGAGAAGTCTTCTCCCAGGGTTTGTGTCCCCCAGCCTCTCCCCACACACAGCCCCCTCTCCCATGGCCCACATTGAGGTCATTATCCAGCAGTATCCATGTCAGCCAGAGGAACTGGCTCAACTGACCTTTCTCACCGACGAGGATGAGGAGCATGCAGTCACGGTCCACCTCAGATTTAGCAAGTTTAATCTGGCAGGGGGAGGGAACGCGGTGGGTGCTCTGTTCACATATTGCCCTCCATAAGTCCCATCCCTTCACCTCTAAAAAATGTTTCTGCAAAAGTTTCAAAAAAAAGAGCCATTGAACCAACCAAAGCGACTAATCCCCCGTCTCAGCTACGCTGATGATACTACAGGCGGTGCCGTGCGTTCACCCTTTGTGTTTTGGTGGCTTCTCTGTGCTGTGCAAAGCTGAGCAGGAGCAACAAGAAGTGACAAACAGCGCTGGGCTGGGTGTCAGCCCTTCACCTCCCGCTTCACCACAGCTTTGGGCCCCAATACCAACACCTAGAAAATGGAGATGCGTATTTCTTGTTTCTTAACTTAATGACAATAAATTAAACAAGATATTATTAGCAACTCTTGCAAATGGCATTTAAACAAAGCTAAATTTAGGATCTGAATTGCATGGCAAGTCCCTCCAGTTTTTGGACTGAAAGAGCTGCCTGAAGAGCCCTATTGTTTCTGAGTCCCATGCAAGGGCTGGGAAAGGAGGGAAATAACAACGAAGCATTGAGCCTTCCTGTTTAGGAAATGTCTTCAGTGTTTTTGCTAGGTTGCTGATCAAAGCCTAGGCAGAAAAAGACAAATTTCTCACATTTTAGAGCTGAACTGACTCTTGGGTGGAAGAGGAAGAGGAGTGAGGAGCTGCAGCCTTTCCCTTCTGTGGGCCAGTTTCTGTACCAGACAGGATAGGCTTTCTTCTTGGGTCTATTTTCAGCCACAGTCAGGCCTGGAGACAGAGCCCACAGTTGCTAAAAGACGTTATCAGCTTCCCTAACATCCTCCCAGCTGGGGACATCATCTGAGCTGTCGCCGTGCCCACCCCCTTGAGACAGAGACCGGCTCCAGCTGAACCCCCCCATCCTGCCCCTGCCCTCCACTCGCTCCCTGGGAGGTACCCACCAGCGTGGGGCTACGGAAGAGGAGAAAACCCTCTTGTCTTGCAGCGCTGTGCAGAGCCAGGCAGCTCAGTGCCTTCCTCCCATTGCCTTAGAATTGCCTCAGTGTTGTGCTCGGATCGCCACATCCTCTTAGCGTACAAAAATGCAGAAACTTATCCATGGGAGAATAACAAACAAATCATTTTCAGCTGTTTCTATAGAGCTTGGCTTGGGGTGAGAAAGGCCAAGATGGAACAAGAGACCCAAGTGTGTATTTTCCCTTCTCTGCTGTGGAAAGAACTCATCGCAGTGTCAGAATTTCCCTTTGCAATTAGCAGCGCTGGGTGCCAGCGTATTGCTCATTTGCTTTGGGAAAGGCCAGCAGGAAAGCGAGACACGGCACGGTCCCTCCTATCTGCTCTCCTCGCAGACACTCTTATCTAGTTCCCAGGTTCAGCGGCTGCTGAGCCTGAGCTGGTTTTTCCCCCTCGATGGTTGTCGAGGTGGAGGTATGGGAGAGGTCTGCTGCGGGGTGAGAGCTCCCAGAAAAACACGGTTGGAAGTGGAGCAGTTTGACTCGTTTCCCATGGAGGGAGGGTTAAGAGTATGTGCAATTAGACACGACTGTGTAGGATATCCTGTATGTTATATATGCATCTGTTTATGTATATACAGGTATGCAATGCATGCGTGATGTGTATAAGCCCTGTGCCCAGGAGGTGCCGTTCCCACTAGATGGCATCTGTGATCAGAATCATGTGCTCCCGGAGGAGTTTCCATGTGAATTCTTGCTAAAGTGCAGTTTCTGTAAACAGGAGCAAGTCTAAACGCCATTTAATCACCAATTTGCAGAGAAGAATTCCCTCATCCTCAGCGGTGGCAGCATGGCTGGCCAGCAGAAGCAGAATTAATCATTGTCATTTTATACCCAGGGCATTGCCAAGTCTGCTGTCGCACAACACCCAGCACCATCTGCCCTCTGTTGCAGGTTGTACCTCCAACGTGAAAGGTTTCTTGCCTCCCACCCACAATAGTGCCTCAGCCGGACCCTCTTCTGCTTTTATAAGTGCTTCATTTTTGGTGCAAAGGCAGTTACAGAGAGCCTGGGATTCCCCTAGCAGTTGGTGCAGATGGGGACACTGATCAGCCACCCGTGTTCCTCCAGATGCCCTAGTTTCTTTCCTAAGGCAGTTGGCAAGACAAAAAAAGGCACTTGCATTCCCAACAGGGAAGAGGAAGAAGAACAAAGGCAATTTCTCATTAAACATGGTGGGAGATACTTTAGAAGCTAAACTATAGAAGCTAAAGTGACCCCAGAGCTCAATCATGAGAAGGTTTCCTGCGACCAGGAGGTTGCATTTTCCCTGGGAGGGCTGCGATCATCCCTTTGGGATCCTCCTGGGACTGCTGTGACCATCCCCATCTCCGTCAGTTTGGCACAGCTCAGGTGCTCTGCCCCAGGCACAACGGTGTGATGCCCCCACCCCAAACTAACCCCCCAGGTATGGTGGGTGACCCCATCGCTGCAAGCCTGAGAGCCCTCGGCTGTTTGCTTGCAGTCCCCCACCTCCTACATGTCCCCCGCTTGGAGACGCGTGGCTGCCCCGGGCTGCGACTCACACAAGTGTTGGACTCGTTGAGCTGCAAGCAGATGGCTTCGGTGTCACTCACTTCTTTGACATTGTAGCATGTGATGGGCTGGAAGGGAAAAGACACAGTGGTGGGATCAGTGAGCTGTCAGAGGGTTGTGAGACAAGTCCAGCCCCCCTGTGGTCCCACAACCCACAGCACCCAGCTGCATCCTCACCTTCGGGTTGTCCCTGACTGTGTGCAGTGGCGTGGTGGCATCTGAGACGGGAGGATGTCCTGAGGTGGCAGGAGATCTCGTCAGAGCCGGTGTGGACCCTGGGGTTTGTGTTGTGTTGCCGGGTTGTGTTGCTGGGCTCTTGGTGGTGGGGACCCCTTGGCTCACGTGGCCTGCGTCTGAGGGGGTGCCCAGCGGCTGCGTGGGGGCTCGGCTGGGCTGCGGGCTCATCGGCTTGCTGCTGAGCCCCGGGGAGGTGGGGGTGACTGCCAGGGACCCGGCTGCAGCTTCAGTTTTGAAGAAATGCAATGAAAAGAATACATGAGAAAGCTTAAGTCCTCTAAAATCAATGCGTGGCATTGCGATGACTGAAGTACAATATTGATTTGTCATAGCCAGCAGTACCAGAACGTGTTATTGGCTGTATAGGAAACGCGCATTAGACTTGCTTCAGTTACCTAATTGTTACATGCGCTTCATAATCTGTTTACAATGGGCTAATTTCCTGGGCACACGCTGCACCACAGCAAGGAGGCCATTGCCTGACGTCCCCTGCATTGCCCTCGTCTCCCCCTTGACCCAGAGTCTCCAAAAAGATGTACTGATTTCAAACAGCGTAAGGGAAAGGTGCCGTACGTCTGTGCAAGGGTCCCTGCTTCAAAGCCCTTCAGAGACTTGGCCTCTCATCGGAAAGGCCAGCAGACCTCTTACGGGTGCCATTTGCTGAGCAAAGAATAGGTACGTTGAGATAAAAGATTAATGAGCATTTTGTCCCCTGGTCTCTTGGGTGTTTTGAAAAGGATGGGTCTAAGCCGCCTGTGCCGAAGACAGCAGTGTTAAGTTGCCCTAGGTGGGATTTTTTGGACAGGATTAGAGCTTTTGACCGTACTATCAGGCTCTTTTGTGAGAACAGGTGGTACCCGTGCGGTTTCTTAGGGCAAGCCTGTGCCCTTAAGAAGTCTGATTATTAATGCAAACGCTACCAGGAATGGCGGGGGGGAGCGAGAGGAGCCATTACCAGATGGTGCTGGCGTCGGCGTCGACTCGGCGCTGCTGGAGGGTCCATGGGCTCCGGTGGCTGCTGCGCTGCTGGTGCCTTTCGCTTCCGTGGCTGTGGATGTCGGTGGGGGCGCGTCTGTTATGCTCCCAGAAGCGTTGCCTGGGGGCAGAGGAAGGTGTTAGGGGGTGGCATCCCCCCACCCCAGCCCCGAGCCCCTGCCTGCCCCCAAGGGTCCCTCCAGGCAGGGCAGGGAAGGGTTAGGTGATTTCACAAATTCACTTGCTTCTTGCCCTAAACTGGCAGGCTGCCTTAGAACTCACATGGGAGAAACTCAGAGACTCAACGTTTTGGGTGGGCGAGCACCAAACTTTGGGGGCAGCCCTCGCAGAGGCTCCAGGGCTCTTGGGGCGGCGCTGGAGGAGGACAGGCTTGTTTCTGCCTCGTCCCGCCCGATCCTTGGGCTTACCAAGGGATGCACAAAGCTCTGCACAAAGCTGAGTTCCGTAGTAGTTTGGGTTTGTAATCCTTGGAGGAAAGACTCAGGCCTTGGAAGAGATCACTTGTGTGCCTCAGGAAAAATAAGTTGGATTTGCAGTTGCAGGCACAATCTCAAAGTAAATAGAAACATTCCCATTGGCTTGGGATCAGCTCTGACTCACGAGCGAAAACATCTTTGGAGGTAAAACAGAATGTTTGGAGAATGGTTTGCTGGTCTAACTTAAAGTTTATGTATTGCTTCCTGGTACGTTACAAAGATGACACTTCCAGCTTTTCCTTTTGAAATGAACTATATGAGTCAGTGAAAATGCATTTGTTCCCATTTCTTAACCTTTTCTGTTCTTAAGATCTATTTTCACTTTAAACAAACTGCTTCAGTCTCTACTCCAGGGCTGTTGCTGTTTAAGATTCTTATCCAGACACTGAAGAGAAAATCATACAAAATATGTTCTTTCGTTTGTATTTCTGCCCAGGGAAGCCTGAGCTCCAAGAAACGTTACTTCATCCTTCCAAACAACCCTTTGAGATGGAGCAGCACTGACAGGTCCTGATCAGCCGCCCGGCGCCAGCGTCAGGGCAGCACCCACTGCCAGTCAAACGTGCATTTGTTTTTGTGCACTGCAACGTCGGGCACTTCAGAACTGTCCTGGCAGGAATTCTTCTGTGTTGGGATGTCAGTACTTTGCTGGCTCAGGTCCAGAGAACCTGGGCGGTTTACGAAAAGCAAAGACCGAGATCACTGAAGTTTATTTTGGCAATGGGTGGCAGCAGGCAGAGCTGCTCCTGCAGCCGGTGGGTGGTTGTACCGGAGGGTGCTGAGGGGGCAGTGCACCTCAGCCTGGCCCCGTAGGGCTCCCTGCACTGGTGCATCCCATCCCACCCCATCCCGATCCATCCCATCTCATCCCAATCCATCCCATCCCACCCCGGCCGGGCTGCAGCTGCTCTGGGCGCGGGAGCACCGGGGAGGCGGGGGCCCTGCCGAGGGCTCAGTGCAGGTGTCTGGAGCTGGGATCTAAGTTCTGGCAGGGCTTTTATTTAAGGGAGAAGTTTCTTCTCTCCAAGACAATTCAGTTCCAACTGGTTAAATCACCAAGTTTTTCTGCTGAATTTTAGCAAATCAAAAGCAGGAGGCATGAGTGCATGCCCGGAGTAATGAGTAGCACAAAGTTAACTCCACGCTTTGCATGCAGCTTTGCGTTCGCATGGACATTAGCAGGAAACTTTACATCACTAGAAAAACTAGCGCCTGGACTTGACCTCCCCGAGTGCCACAGCCACCCAAGCACCTTTGAACTGTTCCAGATGTTTCTACAGCACCCGAGGTATTTCTAATCAAAGTCTTGTCACCACTGAATATCATAAATTGACGCCTGGATTATTGCTCGGTGTAGTTTGTGAGAAGACCTGTCACACAGTATTTCTTTTTCTTCCCTTTATTGTAGCGTACGCCGGCACTTTTATGGAAAACATGAGTAAGTTTTTTGAAACTTTAGGACTCATGAGATAAATAATGATCCAGATGTGGGCTGGATAATCCATATGGTGCTCAGCTAAAGTGGGTCATTTATTGCACCATACGTTTTTACAAGCTTTGCTAAACTTTGTCAATTTGTTAGTATTAAGGGTCTGAGAGTTTGAGCCAAGCCATTTATTAACCTCGGAGAAATCTTCACATGGCAGTGCTAGCGCACGCAGGCGTAAAAGCATGCAGATATATGAAAGAAAACTGTACTTCACAGTACCTATTTATGTGCCTACCTAGCTTTTAAAAAGTAAATGCCTCTGATTTTTAAAGACATTTTAATAATGGGGCTTAGGAAGTATCTCAAATACTTCAAATAAAAAGACCGAACAATATAAATGCTCAAGTGGTTGACTTGGTCCAACACTCATCCCTGAGCACTAAACCAGCACCACAGAAGGCAAAACTCTGTCGTGGCAAAGGTTGAGGAAACAGAAGAAAAGTTTCCATAACTTGTGCCCTACTCTGCACCCGCAGCGGATTAAACACGGGGGGGTTCCTCCCCTGCGCATCCATCCCTGCAAGGTGGAAGGTTCAACCCTCAGGGCTCTCCCAGGCAGCCATTGCACCTCCTGTCCCATTCCCAACCCCTTGGTAAACCTTTTGCTAAACCCGTTGCTAACGGGGCTGCCTCCTTCAGTGCTCTGACACAGAGCCTGCGCCAGGACGCTCTCTCGAACCCTCCTGCGTGTCCAACAAAGCCCTTTTCCAGGCTCAGCTGACGCTCTAGAAGCTGCGAGGGCTGCGGCTGAGCTCGGGCAGGGCGCCGCGGGGGAGCCGGCGCCGCGGTACTGCTGGTACCAGCGCCCGCAGAAGAGGAGGGCGAGGACCCGCGGGACACGGCGCTCTGAAGCTGCAGCCAGCCCCGGCTTCCCGCAGCCGCTCCTCCGAGGGCTCCAGCCTGTGTTGCTCACGCCTTCCCAGTCTTACTGCTCTCAGCCATGTGGCAGGAATTCAAGCGGGTGGAGCCCTCTTCCCTCTGGAAATATCTGATAAAAATCCCTTCCCTCCCCCTTTTCCTTCTCCCGGACAGGATATGGGTGTGGGGCCGCAGTCACGCAGGGCGCACAGGGCAGGGGGCTCCAGGGAGCCCCTGAGCGGCCGCCAAACCCCAGCTGCTGGACCAAGGGTTTCCTTGGGCTTGGGGCCTCTCTGGCAGCTGGGTGCCGAGGGTTGCTCCTGGCTTGAGCAGTTACAATGTGCAGCCCTCTAAAGGATGTTAAACTCAAGTGGCTGTGAGTTCTACAGCTCGTTTTTCCTGACCTGGTTATTAGAACTTTTCTCAGTCTTGCAAAAGGAATGAAAGAAAGAAAGAATGCTTTAAAATGACAAGAAAAGAGATTTTTTTTGAAAAAAAAACCCAAACAACCAAGTTTGGCAGAGATGAATAAAAAAAAGATATAAAAAAGAATGATAAAAGGTTAAAAAAAAGGAAGTGTTTGCATTAGGTACGGATAGAATACACATCCTCCTTTCCATGTGCATCCCGAGAGAAGTGCAGCGCAGCGCAGCTCTCCCCGTGGTTTATCAAGACCCTGTTTTGCCACCACGAACCGCTTGCAGCATCGTGCCGCTGCGCAGGTTCCCGAGCGGCCCCCGGAGCACTGGTCAGCTCTGCGGACCAGGGACGGGCATAAACCTCCGCCGTGCTCGTTGCAACGCAGCGGGTCCCCAAAGGACCAGGCAAGGCGCAGAACGGAGCGTTTCACATGCGATTCGCTCCCCGTGAGGCTGCACGAGGCTGCTCGCTGCTCTGGAGTCGGACTGCAGTTACCAGGTACTTGGTACCCAGCCTCCATCCTCCCCACACCGCGCCCACCCGTGGCGTTTGTAGGAGACCTGCACCCAGCCCAGCGTGGCGTGGGGTTTGGTTTTTTTTTGCCCCGGTAAAACACGTGGCTTTGGCTGAAGGTGTCCTGGGGGGGGCGGGTGGAGGCTGGTCATCCCACCCCCAGCACCACTGCTAGGAGCCAACCTGAGCACCAACTCCCAGAGTTGGGATTTCCATCGGGAATTACACAACTGCAACCTTGACTTGACTCACTCGGACTCCCCAGAGGGCTGAAGAGCATGCAGGGCCCCAAGGGTGAGCTCCCTAGTTTTTCTCTGCTCTGCACAGCAGCGACATTGAACGGAGATAAACCTCCTCTACTTCCCAGCAAGCGCTAATCGAGCGCTGTAACATCCTGCAGAAGTGTGGAGCGTTGGCTGTGGAGCCGGCAAAAGGAATGACGTTTTGCAGCATTAAACCCCCTGTCGCCTGGTAGCTTTGTCTTTACAAAAGCAAAGCTTTTTATCACTTTTGTAGCACTTTCGCTTTGTACTACAAGGCACTCGGCTTTTGCATTTCAGGCAAATACTTTTGTCTTACACCCTCGCTTGCTCCTCACTTCAGCCCAACCAGACAGTTCTGAATTGTATTTCCTCTCAAATAAAGTTGTTTTTTTCCTTCCTGTGAGATTAACATAGACTGGAGGGTCAGGCACAGTGGCTCGGGTGAGCAGTATACCTTGGCAGCAAAGGGAACATGAAAGGAGCACCGTGGAACAGAAGAACAAAATACAGCAAATACTTTCAGTAGATCTAGTTGCTCACATTCACGTGAGTGAGGAAAAATCACATTTGAGGAGACACCCGCAGGTTCCTGGCTCCTGTCCCAGCACACTATGCAGCACACAGAGCGCTGCTTCACTTTTTTTAGTCCCTTTTTATTACTTTATGGTTGTTGGGTTTGGGACAAAAATGATAGTATTTCCCTAAAATATAACCTTTTAAAAAGTACTACCTAGAGAAAATCTCTGTACTATTATTCACTTTTTCATATGATGAATATTTGAAGAGCTGGAATAGGAGATTTTAATATTTATGGAGATTCATTTGATTTTTCAGAAAATGTTTAGCTCCTACCACAAAACAAAAGCAAGGCTAATTGACACCAATGCAGACTGAGAAACAGCTTGAACTGCGGCTGCACTCTACAGCTTTACGTGCTGCCTTTGCATCCCCTTGTGTTATCTGTAATGTTACAGGGAGCTCCCAACCCCTCTCCTTTTCAAAGCAGCAGCATTTTCGGGTTGCAGCACGTCGCTGCGAACGTGTTGGCCAGGATGCCTGGCGCGGTGCTGCTCTGTAACGTGTCACTGCAGTGCTCCTTGCGTGGAATCGCAAGATCTCCCCTAACCGCTCACTAAAACGCATCCCCCCCAGCTCCTGTCTCAGAAGTTACACAGAACTTGCCCCATGCACTAGTCTCACGCTGCTGTTTCTCAGTGCTTGTAGCCCTGGTATTCGCTGCCGTCAATACTCACCAGACAACTCCACAACACAGAACGCAATCCAGAGAAGCTGCCTCCACTTCATTATTTTTAAACTTCCCAAGAACAGCATTCCTGCTCGCAGCTCCCCCTAAAAGTGGATCTGGCTGTGACAGCTCTTGGGTTTTCAGTCCTGCAGCAGCTCTGAGCGCATGTAGCTTGGTTTTGGTTCAAGCCTTTGAGATCACTCGGTTGTGGGGTGGGTTTCTCTTCAGGGGTTGTGCTTATGGTTCAAGACTGTGAGGTGGAGTTTCTCCGATTCGATTTCACAGTTTTATATAGTTCATGGCAACCTCACTATCACTTAGGTAATTTTCTCCTCCCCACTTTCCTGCCAGCACTTCCAAACAAACAAAAGAGCAACCCTCTCCCCAGCAAAGGATCCCAAAGCCTCGCTGGCCTTAACTCTTTCCTGAGAGCTGCTTGCTTTCCTGTTCAAGTGAAGGCAGGGATACAACACGCTCCAGCTGGAAGGAAGGATTGCAGTGGAGCCTGCTGCTGAACTTCCCTCAAAGCAAAGTAAACACAATCTGATGAGAGCAGAGAAGTGGAGAAACCCCAGGTCCAGCCACCACCGGCGAGCCCCCTGCACGGTCCCCGGGCTGTGCTGTGGCCAGTGCTGTGGAAAGGGGGGGAACTCTGAAAATTGACTTCAGAGTTGGAAATTTTCTCAGCAAATTAAGCAAGGAACTGAAGGATGCCAGATCATCACTGACCTGAAGAGAAGTAACTCCATTAGCTTCACTAAATTGGCTTCGGTCAAACAGAGAGCACAAATGAAATGGTTTAGTGAAGGTCTGGGGGAGAGAAAAACCCAGAGGCAAAAACTCCTGGGTAAAACCTGGAGCAGAAATGGGACTCGAGACTAATAAATAACTTCCTGGAGCTCATTTCCATTAAAAACGCATTATAGAAACCTTAAAAACAGTATAGAAACACTGACTTCAGTTTTATTACCGCGCTGAACTTTATCAGGTGGGAATGGTTGGCCCTGGCCCCGGGTCTCCAGTGGCTGCACTGCAGGCACACGTGGGACCAGCTCTGGAATGGGCAGGCCGAGGGGTGCTCTGCAGCAGGCAGCAATCGGGGCTGAGTCAATGCATCCTAACAGGGCCTGAGTACCTCCAAAAATAGTGATTAAAAAAAGATTTTTATCTTTTTATTTCAAAATACTTTGGGGTTTCCATTTCTCCATTTTTATGGCTGGGGACACCAAAGACAACAGAAATGTCATAGTAACAATTTTGGCCTTTGAGGATTAAAAAAAAAAAAAAAGATACGGTCACTTGGGAAACTAAACTCTAGTTAAGTGTGAATTCTTCCTTTTCTTCTACAGCTAAACGGTGTGGTCACTAAAGGAGTCCTTGCTAGCACGAGATCAAAAATGAGGTGGCCAGGGAATGGGATGAAGCACTTGCCCAACGTATTATTTTTTTGTGGATGCCCCCGTTACACTTCTGCAGACATATGGCTACAGTCAGCAAAAGGATTAAAAGACAGAAAAAAAAAGATAGGGCAGTGTTATGTACAAAGAATTCCCCACATAGCCTTTCCTGTACAGACCTTTATTGGTACTACAGAATTCCTGCAGCTCTTGTTTTTAGCAGAGGACAGGGGCTGGATGAGATGATGTTTAAAGGCCCCTTCCAACCCAAACCATTCTGTGATTCTATGACAGGAAAATGTCTCTTGGAAGGAAACATCTGTAGCTAAGAAATGTGCTCCAACAGCTATATAAAGATTTCTATTATGTTCAGTAATGTATTACTGAATGACAGAGCTATACAGCTCTATTAAAGTCGAAAATATTGTGGTGAAAGATGGTCTACAACATGGTACAAACCCTGAGTGTGGACACAGCCCGGCTGCCTTCAACAGCTCCAAACATTTTCTCTTTTTTCCTCTCTCAAACACATGCACACACGCTGGGAAACACATGAGTCAGTACATGTCACAGGTTTGCATGCATATCAGTTTAGAAAATATATTCACAAGATGAAATGAGAAAAGCAGAGTGAGACAAAGGTCCTATTTGAATAACAGATTTTTTTTTTTTTTCTATTAAAGTGAGAATTTGGGTAGAATAACACAAGTAAAAATAAACAGCCAAAATTTCAAAGTATCAGCCACTGGGAAGACAGAAGACCATCTGGTGAGGACCAGCATCCCACCACACTGTAAAGAAAAGCTGCCGAGCTACCCCTGGCAGGACAGGGCTCAGGATCACTCTTGTACAGCAAAGGCAAAAATCTTAGAAATGCTTAGAAATTTTATTTTGGCACTAGAAATAAATGAACTGTAGGTAGAGAATAAAACCAACCAGCTCGTGCTGAGCCCCTTGTTAGCACGGGAGTTGCGGGGGAGCTCTGGGCCACGAGCTGGCGCAGCCCCACGGCGGGTCCCCACCAGCAGCCGGTCCCCTGTGCCCCCCAGCCCCTCCTGCCCGCACCGGGGGCTCTCCCCTCCGCCCCGCCGGGTTTCCTGCCATTCTCCTCCCGCGCTGCTCGGGGCTCCTGAATGAAAGAAACCAACAGAATCATCCGGGGTTGGCTGCTGGTATTATTTCACCTTTCAAAACCAGACTAAAAATAGAGAGATGGACTAAAAATAGACAATGGCCGGGTCTGCCAGACACCGAGCACGGGAAGCTCGCGGGTTTGGTTTCCAGTGGAAGTCGGGCCCCGTTTCAATGACGTTCCCCGTGTCGAAGATGCAGGGTTTCATTACTACTTATGCCCACCGTGTGCACTCTCCACGCCAGACCGTGCCGTAGAACTCATATGAGGCTGGTGCCTCAGCTAAGCACGGCACAACAGGCAACTCTGACATATCCTCAAATGAAGAACCAAAGAAACCCCAAATAATTACTTATTAAGATTGCTCTTTAGCTGAAAGCACTGTCTTCGGAGGATTTTAGAAGAGAGGCTCAGAGACGCTTCCACCCATCCAACTGCTCTGTGGTTTGAGCCTCAGCCGTGCCTCTAGCACCGGCACGGCCGTGCTCCGCGCCGGGGGACGCGTGGCAGAGGGTGGCGGCAGTGGGGCCCCTCCTGCCTCCAGCACAGCACCGCCAGCAGCGGGGCCCCAACGAGGCTGACCCGGCCTAACCGGGAGCAGGTCGGGCTCGGCGGGCTGATGTCCATTCGCAGTCGTGTTTCAGAGGTGCTGTGAAGTGGGTAAGCTTTTTGGCTGGGGGTATGTGTGTACACACCTCCAGGCGTATTCCCAATATCCAGAATATCCAGCTGTAAGCCGGCTCTGCCGTTATTTCCGTCTGTTTATTCAATGAGCGGATGATAACACCTTTTCTCATTGATATGACTCTCCATTTAAACCTCTGTTTAAAGTGACTTGACCACATTGCAAGTGAACACTGTAGAATTATTTCCTCCTTTCGGAACCCCTAACAGATTTTTATAGTTAAAAATTTAAAGACCAAAATAAGAAACATGCACTTGAGTTATCTTGAAGCAGCCTGTATCAGCTGTATAAGGTTAACAACAGCTGAGCCAATTTCAGCTAAACATTTACAGGGTCAAGTGTCCAAATTTCAAACAGCACGGTGATGAAAGCTTGTTCATATAGACTGGGAATTTGCCCAAGTATTTAAGGGTGATTTAATTTAATGGTGAATGATGCAATAGACATATGGCTAAGAAGTTATATGCCAGGAAATATGTTTTCTATAAGTATTTTAGCAGGCAGATGGCATACAATAGTTTTGGTGTAGTCATTTCCTCACCTCTTAAAAGTTGCTATTTTGGACAGATGAAATAATTAGATTCCCACCATCCTCCCAAGCCACCAGCTCTGCTGACCCAGAGGATGTGCAACATTAGAGGACTATTTCTGTACAAAATCTCATCAAATAAATCAAATCTTACACTCACCTATCCGTTGCCATTCGAAAGTTTCAAAGCATTTTAATAACTTTCCCACTTAAATCGAAAGCAAGCGAGTATTAGTGCTTTCCAGCACTCCCACCGCACGGGCGAGAGCAGAGGCATGTGGAAGCACTTGGAGCAACGCCACACCACAACAAAACCCCAAAAGCCAGAAGTTTTGTGTCTCAGTCCTCAGCCTTAGCAACCAGACCACACCACTTCCCAGAAAGACCAATGTTTTCTGGAAATTACAGCCGATCTCCTACTTCCACCGCGCTCAGGCCTCCGAAGAACAGCGGCGGGAGGTCCAGCTTTCGGGAGCGGTACGAGCATCCCTACGCCTGTATGGGGCGGGACAGCCAGGGCAGAGTAGGAGCTGCAAATAAAATGGCATTTGAGTGAAGCTTGGGCTGTTTCTCCTAGTAAAGCTTCTACGGTGCTGTTGGGATGACATCTCCTTTGTCTTAACAGGAGGCACAGGACCAAATCCTGACTGGGGCTGAGGAAGGGGAACTCCTGTCCACTGGTAAGGCAGGGCACAAGCTCTCTGCTCCGAGCAGACGGCTCCTGAGGAGTGAACTGATGGTGATTCAGCTAAGAGAGGGCAAAGAGCTAAAAAGCTTCCCTGATATTATCATCCTTATCGCGATTTCCTTAAGAACTTGTCATCTATTTGTTTTATTGTGTTTGGTTTTGCACGTTATTACATTTGTATTGCAGCTCTCGGGGCAGGAAATGCCTCCGTTATTAGTGGCTCAGGAACTACATCCTGAGACTCCTATCAAGGCATCCTTTGTGCGAAGGCTGTTCTGGAGAGATTACTGCCTCAATTGCTACATCAGAGCTTCTCCAAAGCCATCGGCTTCTCCCAGCCCTGGAAGAGCCACTCGCCTCTGAAGAAACACCCCTGCATGTGCCATCACAGGAGCTGCTGGACAAGCCTTCTCTTGCCCCTTCACCTCACCTTTACCTACGACTTTAATTGAAGGTTCCCCCTCTCTCCCTTTCTTTGTACTCTCAGAGGAAAACCTCCTGCTTCAGCAAGAAGTATGCAACTCGTCTGGGCTCTTAGATTTACTTCCAAACTGAGCGCACAGAGCTTTTAATAACCATCATTTATGAAAGAACGTTACATTTCTACACCACTATTTAGCTAGGTGTTTGTATTCTTTTCCTAAGTCTTATTTAAATATAGTTCTCAGAATTAAAGACCAAACAGACCTATCTTTTTTAACTAGGGCGGAGTCTTGCCTCCTCATAATCCTTGCAACCGCGTTTAACGGGCGCCTTGCTATTTGTTACCCCCTCGCACAGCTACTGCTTATTCATTTACACTTGGCAGAGTCATTCCTCAGAGAGAGATAGCTGAAAAAACCCCAAGAATATCAGACTTTTGATCTGTAGATCATGTATTTTATTTCAAAAAGCTTTTGGAAATCTTAAAAAAAAAAAAAGATGCATGGTTGTTGCAACTATAACATACTGTTAATAAAAGTGATATATTAAAACAAATTGCTTAGTATGATTATTCCACTAAAATCAATATCTTCAAATAATAAAGCAAATATGAAGCATGCACATGACTACATTCAAGCAAACCATATGGTGGAGAGATTGCTGAACAGTTTTATGCCTTAAACTTTTACTTCAAGATTGTTGGTTCAAATCTAATCAAGGCTATGCTCATTTACTACCTTCTGTCTGTTCAGCACTTTGTAGGATATTACTAGGTCTTTAATCTAGTTTTAAGGGGCAGGCTACAATGTAAATCAAGTCACTTAAGCGTTTTTCCGTGAAACTGTTCCCCAGACGCATATTTTCCGCAGCAATACCGGAGGTTGAACGAGTCAGAAGGAATTGCCCTGAAAAACAAGGCAAGAATTGAGAAAACCAGAAGCCTACGAAAAGCCTGACCTTCTCTAAGTTGCAAGAATGGGTCCCTAAATGTGGAGAAAGAAACTCTGGCACAGGATGAGCAAAGAGCCAGAAGATGCTCGGCCGGAGCTGCTGGTGTGACCTGGAAACAGTTTGCAGCCCATCGAACACCGCAGGCAGGAAACCACCGCAACCGCCCCAGCACCAGCGCTAAATAAAACCCTTTGTCGTCTTTGAAAGTAATTCCTTTCTTTGTGACGGAAAAAAACGAGATCCATGGAGATGATATCTCACCACCGACCGGACAGAGAGGGCAATGTCAGAGGGCTCTGCAGCACCAGCGCATCCAGCCTCCCCTTCATGGGGAAAGGGCCAGCGGTGAGGGAGCCTCCCAGCTCGCATCAGAGAGGACAAGAAGAGCTGGTAACAGCAGCGAAACCCAGCTGAAAACTCTTTCAAACAGTGCTTTGGTCAGTGTGAGGGAACTGGTGCTCACTAGAGTCGTGGTAACGCCTCGGGAAGAGCAAATAAGGTAACTGAGCACCTCTGCAGGATGCGGCCGTGTCACTTCTGTCTGCACTAGGTGCAGCCCAGCCCACAGAAGTGGGGTTTTGGGTGGCTGCCGGCGGTGCGCTGAAGGGATGAGATATCCTCAAGATGAGGGTTTTTTGTTTTTCTGGAAATATGCACATTTGTTTGAATATACAAATAATGACAAGTAGCTGCAGAAATGTCAGAAAACGAACAGGAGAGGACAGAGATGAACTGGTCATATTTCTGTTCCTATCCATCACTGCTTTCGGACTGTATCAGAGTCTCATTAACCTGGCTGATTTCATCGACTCCTTCTCATTGCTGCACCATCCAAAGTACTTAACCGTAATAAACAGCAGCACCACAAAACACCAATAAAAATCATTAAAGCATAAGTCTCGTAATTTAGTACAAAGATTAGCTTCTCCATCCAGATCTGCGGACTGCTGATTGCAATTTATTTCTCCCATTTATGGATGTCATATGAACACACAAGCCGGATTCATTGCTCGGGCTTTCCATCCATCAGCAGGGCTGCAGCACGTCCATCTTGCTGAGACGCCAGGCAAACAGTACCCGAGAGATACGAGATGTTTTAAACTTTAATTCCAAATAAATGCTGTTTGCAGTACTGTTCGTTTTAAATGTGATGAAATCATAGAACTGCGGACTCGTTTGCGTTGGAAAAGACCTTGAAGATCACCGAGTCCAGCCGTTCGCCCGGCACTGCCAAGCCCACCGCTAAACCACGTCCCTGAGCATCACGTCTACACGGCCTTTCAACCCCTCCAGGGGCGGTGGATCAACCACTTCCCTGGGCAGCCTGTGCCAGGGCTCGGCAGCCCTTTTCCTGAAGGAATCTTTCCTATTGGCTGTTTTTATATTTTTGATCGGTTTTGTTGGCAAATGCACTTGAAACACAGCCTCCTGATGGGCTGCCTCGTTTATTCCAGTCTACCCCAGTGTGCTGTGCTGGAAGCCCCACTGGCTCCCACCCAGCATCGCCCCTGCCCGGCTCGGGGCTGGAGGGGCGCCCGGCTCCATCGGCCGGGACCCGGCGGCAGCCGGAGCCCGGGGCGCTGCGGGAGGAGGATGCGGAGCAGCAGCGCGGAGCAGCAGCGCGGAGCAGCGCGGAGCAGCGCGGAGCAGCGCGGAGCAGCAGCGCCCCTCGGCGGCGGCACCGCGCCCTGCCGCAGCCCGAAGCGTCACCGTCCCCAACCGTGAGCAGCCGCGGGCGGCAGCGGCTGCCCTCAGTGGGGGCAAGAGGTGGTGCCCCAACATTGACCAAGATTAGAGGGGGGGGGGGGGAAATAAATAGAAAGTCTACGTTGCCTTTATTTCCAGGGAGAACAGCCCCTCCGGCTGTAATTTATGTAAATAAGCACAGCCTAAAAACTGTGGTGGTATTTCTCAGAGAGAAACCAAAACTGTAATTAGGAGATAAAGGGATGGCTTTTACTCTGAGTAAATACCAGGCTGGTGCCAGGTGTTACTGAAGCATCAGATGAGATGTAAAACCCGTCAGCAGCAGCAGGGAAAGGCGTCTTTAAAAGCACCAGGGGAAAAGGACTGGAAAGGGCTCTCATCTCCACCCTGGCAATTGCTGATAATAAAGGGCTGCTGTTTTTCTACCTGGGAAAAGGTGTCCCAGAGGTACGAGTCTTGCCATTTTTCAAAGGAGGGTTTGTTCAAATACATAGGCAGGAGCATCCTCGGTCATTACCGACTCCTGCTGCTACCGACGCGCTGTGCTGGAACCTGGAACGGCCCACGTTCAAAATATCCTTTTGTTTTGGTTTTAAAGTCATGTCCTTGGACTTAGAGTGATAAATAAAATAAAATAGAAATCTAAGAACCACTTCTTTGGTCGTCTCCTGAAGAGAAGGATGCAACAGCAAAACTATTTCAACTGCAGTGCTAGATGACCTGAAAAAATGACAGGGCTCTGCTAACAGTTATGAGCACACAGCTAAATTCAGACACCACTTATTTATTGATGTGTTTGTACAATAGGAGTGGCTGGGAAGGCTGCAGACTCCCAGGTACCTTCTGATGGCACATAATAAGCACAGACAACACAGACCTACAGTGAATAATAGAACAAAAACCTTCCAGTATCACTGAAAATCAAAGCGCATATGCAATCAGATGCTATCCAGTTAAACCTCCTGGGAAGGAAAGCAAGGGGCATCTTATGAGCCCAGCTCTTGCCATGAAGGGGACAGGTATTGCAGGGCGGTTGCATTAAAATATACACATCCAATGGTATCAGCATTTAAAATTATAGTGCTATTTTACCATCCAAATTACAGTGTATCTCACATAATGCTATTAATAGGGCCCAACTAAAGAGGAAGCACAGAAAAGCCATCCAAATCGTGGACACAATCCCAAACCTATAGTCTCAGTACCATGATGATCTGGGGGGAAAAAAAGAAATCTATTTATGAGATAATGAAAGGCGCATTAGAAATTACCAGCTTCCCATGGTACCAGGGAGTTGAAGACTGTTGTTTTCTCCCAGAGCTGCGGGAAGGCTTTCAGGCCCCATCAGAGCTTTCCAGGCATGCACCTTTGTCCCCTCCGTGCTCAGGACGGCACCTCCTCAGCCGCAGCGGGGCCACGGGCAGCCCGTGTGGGGATGGTCCCAACACCGCTGGGCTTCTCTGCCCTGTCCCCTCCGAGGGATGCAGCCAGACCAGCCACGGGGCTGCGGTTAAATCCTCCCGGTTCTGGTTTGGAAATACAAGTGATTTCACACGCAAGGCATCCAAAGCTGGCGAGAAAAAAAGGTTTGTTACTTCCAGTCCCTCCGCGGGCCCCAGACATCTACCCACCCACGTTGCTCTCCCCATTTCCACGTACGAGCGGTGTTCCAGCAGGTCCACGGGCCGGCTGCACCGCAACCTGCCCCAGCACGGGCTGCCAGCAGCCCAGCGCCAGCGTCCCCAGGCAGCAGCCCCGAGACACGGCCATCCTTCCACCGCTCCCCTTTGCCCACTGTCAATAAACACTGTGGTTTCTCCAATTACATTTTTCTTTCAGGTATTTTTCTTCTTAGCTCCATCAATGCATTTCCCTCTGCGGTACCGCACCTGAATTACGGCTGCTGAAGGTCCTGACACGGTGCAGAACAGCCTCTGTCAGCTGTTTTGTGAAGAGCAGAACTCTCTGACATGGGAATATTTCTGGTTTGTGCTTTAGGAAAAATCTTTTCTGCAAGGATCTCAAGCAACCATGGAGAACAAAGAGCACCTTAATTTTATACAGACAGAATGCAGGGATCCATTAAGGGAGGAATAAAAGGAGGCCTTTGGGGGTGCTGTGGAGTGGAGCTGGGGGAGATGCTCCAGAGGGGATTGAGGGGAGCAGGGAAGCACATGTGGATGCACAAGAGCAAACAACAGCTTTGTGACAGGGCCAGCAGTGCCCAGACTCTGCTGTAACAGGAATTGTGTTTTCCTGTGCTACCCCATGCAGAAGGAGAATTGCAACGGCCACGGCTTTTGGTGCTGCTCAACACAACTTCAGCAGGGGCAGCTGGAGGACTTCACACTAAGTTTGGGATGAAGAATGCTACAAATCGACCAGTTTTTCCACCTCCAAGAACTTTTCCTCTGACCCTTTGGGATGTAGCCCCTCTCAGCAGCATTTGTAATCTTAGGGAGAGCATCGGTGATGAGAAGTGACGCCGCATCATTTAGCTAAAGCGCTTCAGTGACACAGGGCACACGATCAATACGTGGAGGCTGAGGCTCCATTACTTATAAGAAGTGCTTCAGAGTGCGCTTTGGAAACACTACCCCTCTCCTGGGACCTCTCCTGGATGGTTTCAGATTAATTGTTACAGGTTTGTTGGTTTGTTTTTATGGAAGAAAGAAGATTTGTTTGCTTTTTTTCCCCCTGGAGTTCTACCATCATCTTTTCTCATTAGGATGGTGGCGGGAGGTCAATAGTGTCCCATCTAAGCGAGATTCCTCCATAATTCAGGAGGGAAACTTTCAGAGCTGCAGCATTCGGGGGGCCTTCCCCAGCACGTTGCTCTGTGTTTCAGAGCAAACTATGGAACACCTCCCCGCTTCCAGCTTCTTCGTTAAACACAAGAGCTTTATAATTACTACCAAGGCATGAGAGACAATTGGTTGCTCTGCTGTCCTCCAGACTCAGACTGGCTGGCTCAGTGGTCTCCCAGCCATGCTTCTGGTGGCGTTTTATTACCACGCACAGGAACAAAGCAGAGCAGAAAACCTCCGCAGCCGGGGCTGCTTTCTGAGGTTAGCCAGTCCTTCCTACCCAGAGGACAGGTCAAGAGCTGCCTCCCCTCCCTCTGCCCATCCTCCTTGCCACCATTCTCTCTGGTTTTTGGTTTTCTTAATTATTTTGGAATCTAGAGAATAATCTGTCGTCAAATCCTGCAGAACAAATTGAACGTCAGGTTTTCAAGCCATTCTAATAAAGCAGATGGTATCACAAGCCTGTAAATCTCCTCCCAACTTCAATGCATCTAAACGCTGACAGATTATCCATTAATGGGCAGATTAATCCTGAACAGCAAAAACAGTGGGAAGGAAAATATGTGCTTTTGTCTCCATAACAGGGAAAATGAACACGCTAATATGTACAACTCACAGGAGAGGTGCAGTTCCACCCGTTACGAGCACATGGCATCACTGGCAGAGCCCAGAGGCGCTGGAAGAGGGGCGCAGCCGCTGAGCACAAGGTGACGGCTTCCTCCAGCTGCCCAGTGCCTCACTGGGACCAGTAAAAGAAAAATAACTTTATGACGGAAGGGGCAGGGCTGAGTGTCCTGATGTTCAAGTCTGCTTCCCAAACAGACCAAATTACTGTCAGTGTTTCTGATTATTTCCCTTCCCTTCCTTTCCTGCCGGGCTGGGATGGGACACAGCCTTCCCACAGAGCCTCTCCCTTACAAGACCTGTTTTGTCGACGTCCTTTTTGGCCAACTCCTCTTTGTCAGCCTCAACAGCAGCAAGCGCTACTTCACTGGCCATTGTACAGCCAAGTACAGGATTTTTGGTCTGCTGCACCGCGAGAGGTGGCACCACCCCCCCCCAGCACAGCACCCCCTTCTCGGTGCCATCCCCTCCTCTCCCCGCCACTGATTTGCTTGGCAGGTGTGAAATATTAATTGCCTCACATGGGAGCTTGGCTCGCTGTCTGTCGCATTTGACTGAAATATCATTCTCTGCTGCAAATATAATTACTGGGGGTCTGGATTTTAAAAATAGCCTCTCGCCTGTCTGTTAATTAGGAGCCATGCTTTGCTACACAACGAGATATTTTGGTTAATTATAAAAGAGAAAAGGACAAATTTGTCACGTCTTTTGTTTTCGTTCCACCATGTCTCCTGGTGACAGCAGTGCCGAGCCGTGATGGACTGCTCAGCCGACAGCACCAGCTGCTCCCTCACAAAACGGGGAGGGGGTCAGCGCTGGCTGGGAGCTCGGTGCTGGCGGGGTGCTCCTGCCCCCCCTCACTGCAGAGAAGTTTAAACAAAGGAAAGGAGATTTCAGTTAAAACCCAGATCTTCACGCACATGCTCCCCAATCAAACGCTTAAGGACTCCCTGCTCCGAAGCACTGATATAGTCCCACAAAACCTGCCAGAAATGCTGCCTCGAGGCATTCTGGGCCGCAGCTCCAGCGTCCAGCAGACCCCCCCCACCTCCCGTCCGTCCTCTGCTTGGGCTGGTGACACGGCAGAGGTGGCACTAGTGCACCCTTCCGCCACCGGTCCCAAATAGAAAAGAGGTTTCTTCTCGGGCTTGCTGAACCCTCACACCAATAGTCACACACATTTCTGGTTTGTGTCTTAAAAAAGAAGGGAAAAAAGCCATTTCGTAGGTGCCAGTGCAAATAGAGGACAGCGATGACAAGTTTGGAAATGGCAGATGAAAGTGCTAACAAACCTCCCCTTGGCCTCATGTGCTAATTAATAATGTGCTAATAAACCTCCAGAAGAATAAAGATCAATAGAGCTGTTGCATTCCCAGGCCCTGCTTGAAACCTGCCAGGCAGCAGCTGCAGCTGCAGCCCAGGAGAGGGAAGGGCCAAGCGCGGCTTTGTCGGCCGTGAAATTCCTGGTTGCAGAAGGCAGCACCTCCCCTTGGCGCACGCCGGGGACAAACGCTGCTCTGGGTGGAGCAAACTCATTTTGACAGGAGTCACAGAAACATCCAGCTGACCCCGTGGGTCTGAAGGACGCGCTGTGCCACTGGGGTGCGAGGAGGATGAGGAGGAGCCGGCAGAGACGTCTGCACGGCAGTAAAGGTCCTGGCGTGCTGCTCCGAGTCACCATCCCAAAGGCCAACTTCAGAGAAAAGCACAACCAGACGAAGGGTTCGGTGCCCAAGAACCTCTGCAGCTGGAAAGAAATTTTCAGCAATCTGCAGGTGAAGGAGCCTCGGCCAGCTCTTGTCCACGGACCCAAGCAGCAGTGAGTAAGGAACCGAAAGGAGAGAGAAGGGAAGAAAGAGAAGTGGTGACAGTTCGTCTCTTGATCTGATTTGGCCTGAATTGCCTGGTGTTCAGGTACGTGGGTGAGGGAAACAGCCTGTTCAGCACAGTGCCATGGATTTCCTCTTCCTTTCACGAATGCAAGTTTTAGTTCCGTATTTATAAAAGATCAGCAGCAATACTTCGCACTAAGATGCATTGATAGACTGTTTCATAATTATTTATGTAATCATCCAGCATTTCAAAGAACCCATGATAACGGCTTACATTGATGTATTAAATGAGCATAATAATTATTCCAACAATATTGAATGCTGTTCTGTCAAATAATCATTTCACACATATGAAGAAAGCTTTCAGAAATAGCACCATAATTCAAGACACTACCAGATTAATGACACAAAAAAATTCCATATCCTTTTCCTGAAGACAGACAGAACTTTGTATACGGAAAATTAAATATGTATGTATAGACCGTATATTGAAGTATCATACATCAAAACCAGTAAGAAACAACAGAAGAGGGAAAGAAAAAAATGGCGATTCTTTAGCCTAGAATAATTGTGCAAGGATTACAGTGCTTCAGAAACTTCTCCAGGTAACAAAGTCATCAGGAACAGAAAATGGTGTCTCTAACCCAGCAGCCTGGATGGTATCTTTGAGGCCCAAATTCCATCCTAAGCCAGATCCGTATCGTCCTCCCAGTCTTAGTCTTCCCCCAGTAGTAGCTACTGGGGAAAATAATAACAATAGTAGGATCCCATATAGCATAGGGCAACCCCGCTCAGGGGACTGCAGCAAAGCTGTGTGCGCCTGCTCCTCCTGCTGATACTTCAGTAACACTCAGAGGAGTGGCCCAAATTTTATAACCTTGTGATGAAGATTAAAAAATAAAGCCCAGTAAAAATCCTTGTGAATTATTGAAACTGTAGCTCATTATAACGGAAGAAGTGAGCCTTTATTTTCTGTAAGTGGCACAGGAGCAGAAAAATGGCAAGATAATGATGCTGAGGCAGAACGATTATTTCATTGTGATAGAGAAGCATAAAGTTTATCATTTTGATTACTACCCCGATTTTTTGTTTGTTTGTTTTTTGAGCACCCAGTTTCAAGACCACTAAGTCCGGAGGGTTGTGGAGGCTCCATCTCTGCTCCCTGCTCAGGCACACAAAGCCAACCTGCCGGGGTGGGCGCTTGGTGCTCCTCCCCGCTGCCGCACCCTCAGCCCCTAATCCCGTGCCCTTTCCTGCCCAAATCACTGAGTCTGTGGCAGCCCCTGTTCCTCATTTCGCAATACAGAGCTTTGAGACAAGAATTTTGAGCTTGGACCAAAGGCAAGCGCCAGACTTAGAAGGGTCCCACCCTTGGACACATCCAAGCGGAGGGTGTGATGCTGTTGGTAATGAACAAACCCAGCTGCTCACTGCAGCAGAGCAGAAAGGGGATTTTTTTTTTCTTGCTCAGGGGACAACGGACAACAAAAAACCCGCAGCAGGCACAACCCTTCTGCCCAGACCGCTGGCAGCACACCTTTCAGGAGGAACCTGCCGCAATGGCCACCGCGCAAGCAGCAGGAGAGGCTTCCACTGGAGAGAGCTGCAAGCCCTGAGCAGGGGGCTGGTTACCCCCTGCCTGCTGCTCCTGCAGCACTGCTGTTTATGCCGGCTTCTCTGCTCTCCTTTGGGTATGTCTGCGTGACACTTTGCCCGTAAAACATGTCAGTGTGATGCTCTGTGTAAGAGTGACATAACTTTTATCAAGGGGAAATTTAAGGCTTAAGTGCCTTTAAAATGCTGGCATCACTCACCGTATGTGCTAGCTCTTTTTGAATATTACACCCATTATATGTAATTCTCTTTCCTCTTGGAGAAATATTAGCATGCACTTTTCTCCTCGTCAATCACTTCTTTTGACCTTTGCATCATCAGCCGTCTTTAAGAGGGTCACATTTATTCTGATGTCTGTGCCTTCCAGAGCCCCCGCTAACACCACCATGAAGCCAGGCTGGAAATGGGATTCTTGTGCGTTTATACGGCACGTTCCCTCCGGGGAGTTCAAGCTGTGTCAATACGGAGGCTCCCGACACTCACTAGAGAAGAGCAGCCATCGCCAGGGCAGAGATGAGCTGAGATGAACGATCCTCGTGCTGAGGCAGGCACAGAGCAGCCCATGGAGAGCCTCTTGTTGAAAACACACTTTCATCCCACTCCTTGAACAAGTGTCACCTCTGCTGCAGCAGCAGTCGGTCCTTGCGGAGTCCCGGCTACAGCCCTGTGCTCTGGAGGGGCTCCCATCCCGCCTGGAGCAGGGTCATCTCTCGGAGCACTCCAGTATTTGCACCAGGGGCTCTCCCACGCAGGGTATCTGCCCAGCTCCTGGCATTGCAGGGTGCTGGGGCGCAGAGCCTCAGGGGGATGGAAAGGACTGATCCAAAGCCTCTAGAGCGCTTTGGGGTGAGGCCCACACCGCCGGCCCTCTAAACCAGGCGCCACGTTTGTAAGTTCTCGCTTCTTTTTGCACTTCTTTTTCAAAGGAGGCAATAGCCTTAAAGCTCAGAAGCTGAAAAATGCAGAGCTATGTCCCAGCCCCCAGCCTGGCATCACAACCAGCACAAGCTTTTCAGATGCTTGCAAAGCCAGTCCATTTACCATCCACTGCCTCTACACGCAGATTGGGATTTGTTTCTCTGCTTGTTTACCGTTTGCACTGCTACGTAGCTACAAATCAGCATACTAGATCACAACTGTCTTGCAGAGAGAGAGAACATTTCAGATAATTAGTCAGGCTAGAGCCCCTGTTCTTGGGTTCATCACTGACATCGTCACTGGAGAGAGATGACTGCGTCTCCTCGTCTGTGTGCATGGGGTCAGAAACGCATTCAAGGCATAAACAGTAAAAAGCTGAACCAGACGAGATGCAGAAAAGTGCTTTACAAATAAAGGTCCGGTTTCACTCCCCTCCCCGTGCTAATCCTGCGCAATCTGCTCTTGCCTTATGGCCCTCTGATCCCTCCAAAGCCTGGCCAGCCCTTCACTTCTGCCCCATCTCCGAAGTGACCTGCAGCGCCGTAGGGAGCTGCTCTGGGAAGCCGTGCATCCAGAGGAGGGGAAATAAAATAAATAAAGCTGGAAAAGCCACTAGATGGCAGACGGACCGCCGGGAGCTGGAGCATCGCCCACCCCCGGGAGCTGGAGCATCCCCCGGACCTGGAGCATCCCCTCCCCGGGAGCCTCGCACGGAGCATCCCCCCCCAGCATCCTCGCACCTCTCCGGCTCTGCCTTGCTCCCACGTTTCCTCCGCCCTTTCCCTCGCAGTAACGCTCTCCCGGAGCGGCGGGTGCCCCCTCCTTCCTCCTCCCTCCGGTTCTGCTCCCCCCGCGGCCGGGCCCACCGGCGGGGCACCGGGGAGCGGCGGCGCCGGGCGCTGGGAACCCGGGACCAGCAGCGAGCGAGCTGCGCCGTCATCAACTGCGTGCAGAAATTATCCCCGTAATTACACCATATGCACCAATTGTATCACACTAATCACTGCAGAACGCTAATTACCCTGCCCGGTGCCCCGGCCCCGGGGGGAGCCCCCCGCCAAGCGCCCCGGAGGGAGCTGCTCCAGCCCCCGCGGAGCCGCGCTGGGGTTCGGGCGGGCAGCGCCCCCCCGAAGCGCCGTAGTTAACCCAGCTGCAGGGTCTTGCGAGCAGAGAAACCCCCGTCATTTCCCTGAATGGGAGGCGTTGGAGAGAGCCATTTGTTTTAACAAGGCTCTTTTGTGCTCGGGGGGGGGGGTGTGCGTTTGCGTTTGGTGGGTGTTGCTGTGGTTTCGGGGTTGTAATTGTGATAACAGATGCTGGAAGAGAGAAGTTTCAGCCCTGGACCTCTTGTCTTGCTTGTTACCATCTCTGTGAGCTGCCACTTGCACCCCAAAGATGCTGTTTAATGAGCCTCACTCAGCAGCAAGAATCAACTAATACTCAAGCACCTCGTCTCAGTCTTGGTGAATGCAAAGCCACTGAGTTAAAGCAGCAATAAGAGGAGACCCAGCCCTCGCAGAATCCTCCACCGTGGGGCAGCCACAGCAAACCCGGGCTCTGCCATTAGGCGAAACGTCTGTTACCGGTGCTGCGGGCTTGGCTCCACTCTCCCCCTCCCCGGTACCCCACAGCCCGCTCCCCATCCCAGCCATCTGCAATATTTCAGATGGTTCGTTCGTGAAACGCGCAGTGAGAAGGAAATGAAAAGCCCCACTGTATGTAAATGGGAACCTGTGCAAATGTGCTCAGGAGCTCTGAGGAAGGAGCAGCTGTGATTTGCCAAACCAACCAGAAAATTAAAGAGATTGTTTTACAAACACGCAGAGGGCACGTGTGTGTGTGTGCGTGTGTGTGTGCCCACACGTGTGCACAGCTTTGGGCAGAGGGAGGCAGGAAAGGATTTGCAGTCCCTTGGTTCTCAAATCCCCTCTGCCGAAGACAGCTTTCATCCCGAGAGCACGAAAGGCATTTGAGGGGGACGTGATCTGTCGCTTTGAGCTGCGGGGCAGGTAATAACGCGGTTGAAAGTCTCCTTCCCTTCTAGGTCAGGGATCCACCTGTACGTTTAACCCCTTTCTGAAGTGAGGAGGACACCCTCGGTTTCAGGGCTCAGCAGAGGCGGGAAAAGTCAATCCACTTCAGAGCATCGCAGGAACCTCTCACCCGAGGTGCGCAGGAGATGCTGTTGCTCAAGATTCATCCTGCGGCTGAACGGCGGTCGCTGAAGGTCGCACAGCTGCAGAGCAGTGACTCGTGTCTGTGCCACCACGGCCAGGAGCTGCGCCAAAGGGTGGCAGCTCCAAAGACGGCGGTGAAGGAGACGGCAGCGAAACCCCTGCGAGCGGTTACGTGCCAGGCTGGGCTGGCCCATGGCGGCTGTAAGACACATTCCCAGAGGCTCTGCAGGGATCTTCCTGCATTCTTCACCCGCCAGGCCTGAATATATTTCTTGCTGCGGGTTATAAGAATTCACTCTTACCCTCTAATTTAATGAGCTGTCTTAAATGTGGATTTAATCACAGCATTAAGGTAACGGTCACTGCATTCAAACTGGTGAGTGCAAACATCTTTCCTGAGCAGACAGCTCTGCTGCATCCTTATTAATCCAAAAATCATATCCATATTAATCACTCCACAGATTATTACTCAGCCCCTCTCCTTTACAAACCTGCTAATCCTCCAGCCCCTGCATTGGGGTATTAGCTTCCTACCAGCCAGCTCCTCGCTGCTCCTCTGCAGAGGGAGAAAGAGATTCTGCCTTGTTTCAGAGGGGCAGCCCTGGGAGTGAGCTCCCCGCAGGGCTCCCCACGTAACAGCTCCATATCAAAAGGCAGTCAATTTATTAGCATGTGTGTGTAAATGAGGTATTTGGTTGAGACCTGCAATCAGTAGGGTGCTGAGACCACTGTGGGTGCATCTCCTACAGCCTCGCCGTGGCAGTTTGCACCAAGCCCCAGCAGCACCCTCTGCTCTGGCTCCTGCTCCTGCTCCGGCAGGAGGAATACTGCTCTCGTGTGCCAGACAGGGAATTACAGCATCTCCAGAGGGTGATTTAGCTCAGCTGGGGTGATTTATCTTCTAGAAGCACTGATCTCTTTTATATATCTGTAGCCGGAGAGATGAATCCCACCTATTAGTGTGAGAGGAGCTTCTGGCCGGGCTGTTATTTTGCTGCCAGCCTTGCAGCCAGTAGAGCTTATAATCCTTCTGGAAGCATCAGGCCATCCTCCTGCTTCTACCTGTACAGGCAAAAAGGCCAGGCCACACACAGAGCAATCCTTTGAGTTCTCTCCCAAAGCGGATTTGAGTATTTCTGGTGCTTGATCTATTTGTTTGGTGTAGTTGTTCTGTGTGACTCGCCTTGAGCCACTTCCCTCCCAGGCAGGGTGCTGGCACTCTGACCTGTGCTTGTCAAAGGCTAAAATGCTATTTGAGCACATATAAAATATGCAGGAGGTCTGTGACCTAGTCTATAAACTCCTGTACAGCCTGAGGCAATGCCTTTGTAGTGAGCTCAGAGAGATTGCGGGTTCCCGCTGCAAAAATCAAATGAACGTCAAAAGAATGCTTAAAAACTCGTGCAAGAGCAACTCCCTCCCCCCCGAGATCATCCCAACACTTCCCTTTGTGAGAGCTGAACACGGCAAAAAAAAAAAAAAAAAAGAACTTTTAAGCATTTATACCTTCTCCTCAAAGCTCAGCCTAATTGAGTGCTAACAAAAGAGAAAACGCTTTCTCCTCTCCGGAATGACAAGCCACTGCGCATCCAGCCAGCTCCATCCCGCGTCCCGGCGGCTCCCCCGCCGCTCGCCGCCGCGTTGGCACGAAGGGTGCGGGTGTCCAGAGCCAGCCCTGGCACCCGGCGGGGTTGTGACTAATGAATGTCTGAGTCTCTGGTGCTTCTGCAGGGCCTTTCACCTGAGGCTCTCAAAACGTAACCCCATCATCTCCCGACACCTGCAGAAGGGATGGGAAGAAGCCCCATTCTGGTTGTCAGAGGGAAAGGAGGTGGGCAGGCGGGTCGCTCACATGGCAAGGCAGCAGCAAAGCTGGGAGTGAACCACAGGGGAGAATAAATCTCTCCACTGCAGGAGTAAATGGAGGATATTCACTGCGTCGAAACACCAGGAGACCGGTATCTCCAGCTTTCGTGCCTATGGAGCGGGAGGTCCCAGCACTCGGCTCTTTGCCCTAGCCGGCAGCTGGCTGTCGGTGGCCCCTTGAAGGTGGCAGGGAGGCGGGGGGAGCTGGAGGGGCTCTGCAGCCCCAGAGCAACCCTCCTTGCCCTCCCCGAGGGGCTGGTGCTGCTGGGGACCCAGCTCTGCACCCCAGGGGACGGCGGGGGGTGCCCGGTCATCGCAAGGAGCGCAGCAAACCCCACAGCCCTCGGTGAGGGCTGAGCAAAGCAAAGCAACCACGGCAAAGGACAATTTTCGAATTACAATGATTGTTGCTGATTTTGCTTTAAATGAGCTACAGAGCAGAACCCCCATGTTCTGTCCCTCACCCTGCTAAGGGAGCCTCCTGCTCCCTTCCCAGCTGGCTTCCAAACAGAGCCGGTGTGAGATAAGCTCGAAGCCCCACGTGGACTCAGTTACGGAGCTCCAAAATTTGCCTTGAAGTCAGTCTGGACGAATGGGATCTATTTATAAACCCCCAAACATTATGGCTGGTGCTCAGGGCATAGACAAGCCTATTTCCAGGAGCACTAAGTGCGAAATGGCAGCCATAAAACTCCAGTAATCAAATGTGAAGAGAACAGCCCAATTCATTAATACCCAGACAAGCTGATAGAGACATTCTTAATTATCACATATTATCATGGAGTTAATTTTTACCTGAGTTGTTTAAGCCTGGCCATCCTCCTTCCCTTTCCTTAGACATTTTGCCATAGGGCAGCATCGAACATTTGTAATTAGATTCCTTCACTGGAGTTAATTATGAAGCAACAATAAAGCTTGAGTCGTTTCCATTTCCGCAAGTATTATTTCAGCTAAAGACAAATACTTTGTTTTGGCATCAATATTTGTAATTTTAAGTTTAACATGAACCCTGGAGTATACTCTTGATACAAATAGGTATAGACACATTCATGTTGTGTTATGCTGTACATCTATTTTATATTGTGTCATAATACTTTCACATTATTTTATATACAGTTGCCTGCACAAACATATCTATACGCTGGAGCAGATACAAGATTTCTCTTCTGGAAGTTCTCTAAATTAATTAGCTACTGCTCATCCCGCTGATGTCAGAGCAGTAGCTCCCACTAGCAACATCAATACTTTGCAGGTTCCAGACAGACCTGGCACGTGGGGAAATGTGCCACCTTAGCAGGAGTGGTGAGGGGTCCCGAGTGTCCCGTGAGACAATCCTGGATTAGGGAGGAGGGGTGTTAACATGGTTACGGGTGATGTGCTCCATTTTAAGCCACAAAGTGTCCACTCAACACTAAACTACATTTCCACTACAAACGAGTCAGCCACTTAAATGTAACAAGACCGTGCATGCTTATTGGAATAAAAAGCAAGAGATTTTTGTGGTTATTACCACCAGTTTAAGACGACTGTCTGATTACATACAATTCTATGTCAGCCTCTAGCAAAGCGTTCACAGAAAAGATGCTGGAATTTAAACAGGTCAAAATTAATGCCATGGTTGTATTTGATAATTGAAAGTGTCACCTCCATTAGCTCGCCCTGATAACCAAGCTTGAAAAGCCAGCACCAGGATGCCCAAAATCCTCTCCACTATTTGCAGAGCGATGGTGCTTAAGCAACGGGGCAGTGCCTTACATTCAGAAGGTGAAATAAAAGCTGGCCTAGGGGATGCAGAAGGTGGGCACAGACAAAGATAAAATGGGGGGATGGAGGGTAAACTCAAAGCTGTTTTGCTGCTGTTTCAGAGAGGAAAAGCTGCCCCAGGCGGCCTGCAGAGCGGCGGTACCCCAGCTCAGTGCTGTAACAGCAGCCTTTCGGAGGGATGATTGCTGGGACCACAACCTTACCCAATTAAAGTCCAAACCTGCTGGTTTAGTGATGCCTTCCAAAGCATGCCTGCAGCTCTTCACTCTTCTGCATTGCACATGGGAAATGATGGAGGGATCTAAGCCATCTGCATTTCATGTCACCTTTATTAAGCATCACTTGACCCCGTCAGTGCTGATGCAGCCCTGTGAAGTTCATGCCAGATAAAATGTAATTTTTAGTTGAGTATACCTATTATATTAAATATACTAACAAGGTGCAGATGAATACAAATGACCCCATGCTCAGTGCTGTCGATTCACGTTGAAATTTCTCTCACCTTGCCGAGCTGAAGGAGTCAATAACCTCTCAAAGGTCGCACACACTGTGGAAAAGCTTCCTGCCGCCAGCCTCCAGTGCCTCTACTGCAACGCAATGGCCACGAGCAAGCCGGCACAGAGAGCAGCATCTCCGGAGGTCCCCTGTAAAATACCATAACCCTCTCCTCCAGCCCTTACGAAAGCGCTGGGAACCTCAGTTCAGCTCATATTCTATTCTTGGTATAAATTTAGACTAACCCAAGGCACAAATGAAAAACAATCACCTCCTCTTTTACTCCCTAACTTCACAAATCGTGTGAAAACTCACTCAATATTGGGTTGACACACCCCGGTTGAGCACTGGAACAGTTACAGGACTGGCAGCAACGGAGCTAAGAGAGCCCATGGGATTGATCTGCCCAGGTTAAAATATACTGGTTTGAAGTGGGAGATGGCAGGATGTGGCCCAACCGCCTCCGGTCAGGTTCGTGTCAAGCTTTGCTCTCAATTTGAGGAAAACAAGATAAAATGACCTGCCTGAGGAGCAGACGGCACTGACTTGATATATTTGCATTAGCTTCAAACAGGAGTAGCTTCCCATCGCCCTGTGAGCGCTGCAGTAAAACAAGCGGAGTCAGTGTCAAACGTCTGTTCCAGAACTACATCTTGGGGCAGCACTGAACTCCCTGCTGCGATCCACAGTGCGCCATGCCTTCCCCTTCTGGGCTAGATTTATCCTTTTTAGTACCTCATTTAGAAAGAAAAAAAACCCCAAGAACCTTCAGAAAAAGCAGTAAGACCTCTTGTTCCAGATCCCCATGTTTCTTTTTTAATGCTTCCTTAAGGGTCTCCATTTTTCTGTCACTTACCATCATCCAGAGTAATTTTAGGCTGTTAGAGAAAGTTCATTGCTGTAATTGCAACCATATTGGTCATTAAAGTTGACAGACAGCTGCTGAAGAAGTCACTTGCTGATTCCTACTACTCAGCAGATGCCTCTCAGCACTTGCTAGAATGTTAGCTTGAATTTATGAAATGGAAGCAAATGCATTTTACCTTAAGGACTGATAATTTCAAGGAGGGGAAAACATGAAGAACTCATCCAGGCCTTTTATTTGTAAACAGCATTTGCCTGCTCCTTTCCCAGCTAGAGTGGAAGGGCCCAGTGCTTCCCGCAGTTCCTAGGCTGCCTGCAAGGATCGGTGCTCCTCGGAGAGCCAGCTCAGCCCTTCGACCCCTGTTTCAGAGATGGTGAACTAGCACATCTCACAGGACATTTCTGAGCTTGAGGCCGTTTAGAAACGGCGCTAAAACTCTGCATCGAAGAGCAGAGAGGGCAGCCAGGACGGCAACAGCCTCACCTGCCCCGCTCTGCGGGAAAGGCAGCATCGCTCAGTCCCTCAGAGCCTCCCCGCGTCTGCCGCGCCTCGCTTTTCATTGACTGCCGGAAAAATTTTCCCTGTTCCAAAGGCAGAAGTTGTTTTTCAAAGGCGGGAGGCCAGGGGCAATCCCAGACTCCGATCCAGCCCAGCCGCACCCACGGCTTTGCTAGACAGGTTATTTCCAGATTTGCACTTACCCGTTGGTGGCTGGGGTGACTCAGTAAGTAAATATTTCTCACCAATACACTCGGCTTATACAATAAATGCCAGCCACCACATGTTAGAAAATGAGGACCCACTCAGGAGGGGTTTTTTAACCAGTAAACTTTATTTATATATAACAACAGTACAAAGTGAGTCCTTGGCTTGCAAAATAGGAGTGTTTCATATTTACAATAGGTACACAATAATATATTAGAATAATAACAAAACCCCCTTTTTCCTTGGAACATTTTTAAATACTTAAACTTTCTTACATTTTTTTTCCACAACACCTGTAAAAACAACAAAAAACAGACAATCATCTTAAAAAAAATATAATACAGAACTCCAGTGTGTCAAGTATAATGGGGAGGGGAGGAGCCAGAGAACGACACGGTGGAATGGGTACGGATACAAACCAATTCATTATTCCTGCCAATACACAAATCCCCTAAAACTGGCACGCGTTCATGTTAAGGAGGGGGGGGCAGAAGGAATCAGAATCTGTTCCATGGCTGATACCTCTACATTCTGCGACATTTTTGGGGACTCCAGAAGTTTTAGTACCTGTACATTCCCTTCCCCTTGCTGCTTCCCACCGCTTCTCGCAACGGCCCCCAAGGTGCCATTAACAGAGAAACACTCATCAATAAGAGAAGGACATTTTACTGCAGAATCTTCTGAAGCTACGAAATCACGTGGCAAAATCAGCTCATCAGCTCATTTACTTTCTGACGGCTCCTCTTGCAGACGCACCTTTCGGCTGCCCAGTCCATGAGATGGAAACACCTGATGGAGAAGCTGTTGCATAAACTTCCAAGCTTATTTGAAATAGAGGTATTAAAAAAATCTCAAAGGAAAGGCCATACAGGAGATCTCGTATTTGATTTGGCAGCCTCAGGAGGCCCAGAGAGTTTGAGATATTGTCCGTGCAATTGGATGGACCCTGCGGGTCTTTGGAGCATGTTCTTAGGTGCTGCAGGAACATCGATTTTTTTCAGTATTACATACCACTTTTACAAAGAAAGGAGAGGAATGGGTAACACGGGGGCAAACAGGGATCTGAAAGAACAAGCACACAGACACCGCCGCGCTCACAGCACGGCCGAAACACCCTCGGCTGCCTTTGAGCTGCTCCTGGTGCAACCGCAGCCGCAGCGCTGGCGCAGACGCCCAGGCGAGACGAGGAGCTGCTTTCCCAGCAAGGGAGCACTCGGTCTCTGCCACCCCGTGCCGCCCTGCTGCCTTCGCCTCCCCACCTCCCACCCCCGAGCACACGGCGAAGCACCCTGGGCTGCAGGGCACGTACCGGGGACCCACAGTTTTCTGCCAGGAGCCAGGAAGGCCAGAGGTACCGCCCGCAGCTGGGACACCGGCCTCTGTGCCCTGCCTTGCCCAGAACAGGACCATTTCCCGAAGCTGGGGATTTTTTCATGCTGAACAGAGGCTTTGCACAAGGCCTTCCAGGCAGCAAAAATTGGTTCAAAGGCTCCCATCCTCTTCCTCTTCAAAGCTACTCTGACCGACCTACGTTTAAGATGCACATTCAAGGCTGCTCATCGCAGCGGATCCTGAATGGCACCTTTTACTCTGATTATTTCCCCACAGAATGTCTCATTACAAACAAAAACCATCCTGTCCACATGGGTGTCGGGTGGCCTCATAGCACTTTGCCTTCAGCCTCCGACCCATGGGTCTCAGCGGCCTTGGGCGAAGGCTGGGGGGAGGCTGGGGCGGTGCGGGCGGTTTCACCGAAGACACATTCACGGAACAGACGGGACGGGGCTGCTCCCCCAGCTCTGCCGAGTATGCGACTATATACAACGGCGCAGCTCCCTGCGTTATTGGCTTGTGGTTTATAGTACAAATGCAATTCTGGAATAGGATGGCTGAAGCTTTGTGGCATTTTAATGCATCTTTGATGTCAGTTATTTATCCTTCTCTGACCATTTTTGCTTCTCTCCAGGGTACAGTCACTCGTGAGCTTTCCCCGATGCCCCAGCTTATTCAAGTCAGTCTATTGGAGTTTCATTTAGTCTGGCGAGCCGAGTCCCCGTGACAGGTGAGCTCTGACAGCGCTGCAAACTGGATGGAGAAGAGCCAGCGACAGGCGGGAACATGGCTGGGATGCTGCCAGGGAACAGGCTTCGAGGCACAGGCTCGGACAGGAGCATCACAGGGACCGTGACGGGGCGAGGGCAGCAGGCAGGTCGGTGCTCCTCATCCCCGCTGACTGCTTGGGACTTGTGGAAATAAGACTTTGTTTGTAGGTCGCGCCCGCTGGAGGAGGGAAACGCCCCGACCCATTCCACGCGGACTTAAACGACTTGCACTGAGGCGCTCGGAGTCAGCAGCGTGCAGGAACATGACCCCGGAGCTTTAAGCCCTCTTGCTTTTGTTCACCACACGCCCACCCGAATTGTTTCCTACGTTATGACATTTTTGGTGAAGTCCAGTTGAAGGCAGGAGAGAGAATTTAAGTGGGGACGGGCCGTTAGGATTTTAAGACAGTGTGTTGAAGGCACTGCTGTGATGAAGGTCTCTTGCCGCCGTGTCGAGCGGCTGCGCTCGCCATCCCCACCGTGTCGCAGCACCGAGACCCTGCGGGGAGGCATCGCCGTCCGGCACGGCCACGTCCAGCCTCCTTCGGGGTTAAACCTCCCCGCTGCCCGCCGCCTGCGACGCTGCCCACCAGCAGCGAGGCCGTGGCAGCAGTTTCGCTTCTCGGCGCTGGTTCCCGCGGACTGGTCCATGCCAGATCCCACAGAGGCTCCAGCACTTGGGCCGTGCTGATCTCTCCCGCCTCCCTTTAAACATAAACGTGTCCTTTATGGCAAAGCGTGGACCACTTGATGCCCACTTCCTCTGTACTTTGGTGGGCTGCAGCCTTGTGGTGCTCCACAGCGGGGCTCATGCGGAGACAAGCTTGCCTGTAAGTTAGACTCTTGTATATGGGTTTTTAGTAAAGGCTTTCAAGGTGGAGAAGCGTTTGATTAGCACCTTGCTCCCCCTTGGAGTGGGTGCTTTGATAGCTCATGAGCAGAAGATTAAATGGAATTATTTAAGCAGTGACACCAGGCAGAGAGATTCCGGAAAATGACGTCTCCCACTTTGATGTCAAAATACCTGAAACGAAGTGAACCGGAGAAATCAAAACACCAACCGGCCTCGCAGGAGGAAGGGGGCAATGAGAGGGATGTGAAATTGTTTCATCTAAGGCAAAGTCACTGCCCCCTCCTGACCAAACCTCGAGTCCAGCTTGCTGCAAGAGCACAGAAAATGCCATTTTGAGATCTGAGGCTTCCTCTTCCCCAAGGAGTAACTGAAAAGTCGGACGCAAACAGGACAACAGATTACAAGCGCTTTGCCCCAGGGGGGTATGTTGCTTCATTCCATATAATTGCCTGTAAAGATCCACAATTCATGTCGACCACCACGAGCAGACACTTGGCAGATTATTTCTAGGCCACCCCTTCCAGTCAGCGCGCTGCTGCTCCCTACGCCATCCTCCCAACGCCTTTTCAGGTGATGGAAGACGAGATGTTTCCGCTGCTTCCCTCGCAAGTCAGTCAAAAGCAACAGCTTACTGGTTTGCAAAGTCCTCCTGCTGCTTTCCCTTTCCTCCTCTGCTCAACCTCTTTCCACAGCACAGAAAATAACCTCAGTTGTCCCCTTCTCTCCTTAGTGCCCTCCTGTATTCATGGAACACAGACCCCGCGTTTAGCCAGCCTGGACACGTTGGATTCTTTGAATCCTTGCTCACCAACCAATTCCTCTGGGCTCTGCAATTAGTTTTCTTTTCCCCCCTCATCTTTACTTTCCAGGATCATCCCAGTTTACAGGCCCTTTCCCAGGCTCCTGCCAGGGGAGGGGGAAGAGGCTGCTAAGGGGCAAACCAGCCGAGCAGGGCTGGCCGCCCACTGGGCTGCACATGGAGCATCTCGAGCAGGGAGACCTCCCGTGTGCCGCCTCTCCTGCTGCCTGCCCGCGGGGGAACAGGCGGCCAAGACACGTGTGGAAAAGAGACTGGTCATCTACTGGGTTGCTGCATCGCCCACCCTCAGCACCGCCCAACAAGAGCGCCCAGGGGACGGCCGGGGACGAAATGGTTGCTTCTGGGGTGCTCCTGACCAGGAGGCAGAGAGCAGGAGGAGGAAAGCAGGCTTAAAAGCAGCCACGCAAAAGCCTCTCAAACAGATGTGAAGGAAAGCCAGGTCTTTGCTTTGCGCAGTATTCATATTCTGTGAAAATCCTGCAGAGGTAACAATTCAGACTAATATTTAGAAGTGTTTGGAAACCATTTGGAGTGCTTTCTTTGGGTTTCAGAGTACCGTAAGAATTTGGTGAACGATCTGAATACGAAGACCCAAAACGACGACCACAGCTAGAACACAGATCTGGAAATCACTCCCACAAGCTGCATGGCAGATCACCGTGAACAGCAGTAACAGAACCCAGGAAAAACGAGACCTGGAGGATTTCAAAACCTGACACTCTGCAATCCCCTGGAAGACCAGCAGCAAAGAGCAGGGCAGGCTGGCGGCTGCTGCAATGACGGCTCGTTCACCACATCCACGGCGCTGGGATCCGGGATGCCAGACTTTAACAGGACAAACCGGACATTTGCACAATTTGCTGTCTTTGAGATTAGGTTCACTGCGCAGGAGAAGGATCCCTGGGAAGGGAACTCTCCTGGTAACGGGCAGTACGAACCCTGCTCTGCTTCTCCGTCTCTCTCTTTCTGCCAGCTCTCTCCATGTCTCAGTAAATCCAAGCCCTCCAGTTACAAAGCTCAGGCTGTTGTAAATGTCAAGAACTTATTGCACAAGGTTGATCATTAATATTTTCTTCCACAGTATTAACAGGGCCCAGGGAAACCCACAAAAGTGGATTACCAAAAGAAAGCGGACTTGGCATGGCTTTTACTGAACGGTAATTAAAACAAGTTTCCTGAGTATTTCTCTACATGCTTCTCCCCTCCCCTGCTGCTGGCTCTCCCTTAGGACTGCGGCTCGAGACCAAAAGCCAGCAGCTCTCCCGGTGCCAGGGGAGCCCTGGTGACCCTCCCGGGCTCCTCTGGGCAGGAATGGTGGAGGAGGGGGGTGGATATGAAAATGGATTTTCCTTCGACACACACCGACTGCAAACTAAGGTCCGAGTCCGGCGCGGCACTGCCCAGGCAGGGCTGAGCAGCCGCCGGGAGCTCTTTCGCTGCCGCTGCCAAGCTCGTGCAGTCGATACTTGTATTTCCACTAGACCTGCTCACCCTGTCCTCCCCGCTGCAGCCTGCACAAATATCAATATTTATTACAGAGAGAAATATTTACAGCGTTCCTTCCCCTCCTGGCACTCTACAAAGGGACACACATAAGCTTTGGTGTCTTTGAAAGAAATAACACTCACAAACATTTGCCTGCCACTGGCCACAAGAACACGTGCCGTCGGGGCCAGCAAGGAACTGAATTTCACAACGAGACGCCGAGACGGAGACAAGACGGCAACGCTGGCTGGCCCGTGGAGGGCTGGTTAGGGTCTTCCCTCGCCTAGAGCAGAGATTTCTTTCCCCTCCCCAGTGGAAACACAAGTCCTGCGCCCGACCCCCGGCGACACCGCCAAGGCTGGCAGGGAAGCTCGAAGGGAGCCTGCGCTGCTCGACCCTGCCAGTCGAACAGAAAAGCAGTAAATATCGCCTCTCGCTGCGGCGAGTCTGTTCAAGTATCGCTCACTGTAAACATGGGGGGGGGGGCTGGGTTTTACCGCAAGGAATCGGAGGCGGCTGCCAGAAACCACCACCGAAACGCACCCAAGGGGGCTTCAGCCCAGCTCTGCCCAACGGGGAGGGAGGGAGGGAGGGAGGGAGGGAGGGAGGGGGCAGCCGGCACTTCTGCTCCAACTGTACCCGAAGAGACGAGCCACGCGCCGACCCGGGCACGGCCGCAGCCACGCCGCGCTCGGGGGCTGCCGGATCACCGCGGCGGCGCCGGCGTGCAGCGAGGCGAGTGGGGGTGGAAAAGGGGAAACCGTTTAAAACCAGATCTTTCCTCGTTCAACAGTAAATGGGATTTAAAAAAAATATATATATATTGACACTATATAAATACATAGATAAAGCTGGATTTCAAGACAGGTTGGATGATCTGATGGTTTTGCAATTCAGGTAAAGTTCCTTCTAGTGCCTATAAGTTACTCAGCCACTGAACTATTTTCTGGCTAAACTGCTATTTTACTTGTGTAAAAAGGTGTGGTGCAAACTTGTGCTCATATTTTTTGTAAGATCCCAAAAAGAAGACAATTTCGGTTTTCCAGACTTTCCAATTGGCGTAAGAGTCCGTTCGCAGAACGCCTGAGCCGCGTCCTCGGGAGCCTCTTGAGGATTCAGAGCTGGACCTTGTTGCCAGGATTACCTCTGTGGCTTCTGTGGTTTTTGCTCTATTTCTTTTTTTTTTTTCCTTTCTTTTTTTTTTTTTTTTTTTTAAAAAAACTTTAAATAAAGTTTTATTTTCTAATATACATCGAACAATTTTCATGCAAAGCAGCAGTCAAGGAGACATCCAGACTTCCCAGGTTCCTTCTTTCCATGTATACTTGAAAAAATGATCCATCTTCATTTGACTTCGATTGAGATGCTTGGTCTTTTTCTCTTCCTGCCTTTTCCAACTGGATCCTACGTGATTTTGAACACAGCCAGTCCTTGGGCCAGTCTCTGCTCCCTCCAGAAGAGCCTTGGTATTTGTACGTGTCCAGCGCCTTTCCTGCTTGTTCTCCCTCTTAATTCCCAAGAGTCCGTGCAATCGTCTGCCCTTTGCCGTCCGTGAGCACCGCAACCTTTCTTCAGCTCTCAATGGACATGGCACCGATAAGTTGCTCTACTTTGTATGCCAGACGCTGCCTACGTGCCTGTTCATCCTGCTCCAAAGCCCCAATGAGCTGGTACGGAAAAAATAAAAAGGGAGAGAAACAGAGAAAAAAAGTCAGTGTGCGAGAGGGGGTGGTAGAGGTGGGTGGGCAGCGAGATGTGAGCAACTTGAAATGTGGATGTGCGAAACTGAAACAACAAATGGCAAAGCAACGCGACGAGCGCTTCGCCACGCCGCAGCCGGGCTCGCTGGTTTGTTGGACCGCTCGGCGCGCGCGCTACCCACACAGCACGAGCGTTCCCACTCTTGTACCTTGGACTCCACATTTCTTGTCTCATTTAGCATGAAAGTTATGAGATTTTTAAGCCCTAATCGGAAAATAGCTGCGGCATTGTATCACAAATGCATACATGCAATTAAACGACAAAACCCTTCCTTTTAACGGACATAATTGCAAAATAGGTTCTTCTTACACTGAAATGAAGGGGCGGAACAGATGGCGAGAACTTGGTTTCAAGTGATGCATTCATTAAAGGAGCTCACGCTGCCAGGGATGCTTTGCAAACAGGAGCCTGCGTCACTGCAACATGGGATTTGTACCACACTGTTCCCAAAAGACAGGGATGTTTCTGGGGAGCTTCACTGGGTCACGATGATTTTCCACCGCATTTAGGAGTGAGCTGCACTGGGCGTAGGCCAAGGCTGAGGAATCCAGTTGCTCCCACCAGATTTTAAAGCTCTCAGTCCTCCTGGGAAGTACACCACGGGCACGGCCAGGACCCGAACCTCTTTGTGCACGACCAGGACAGAGCGGGACAGCAGCGGTGCAGGCTACAGCCATGCTGCGTAAGGACGAGGGAGGAGGAAGGAGCTCTGGGTGGCAGCAAGGGGGTTGCTGCACGATCCACTACCCCACCGGAGCACGGCTCCCCTCCCACGCCACCCGTGCCACAGGGTGCCCTTGCCCCTGCGCCCACCCCGGGGGACACCCACCTCTTCGCTGTACTTGCTGACGTAGGAGTAGATCTCGTTGAGGGCGCTCAGCATGTTGAACTCGACGGAGTGCAGGCGCGACTGTTCGGCGAGGTAGGCGTTCATGTCCTGGTCGCTGATGGCGGGGAGCTTGGCAATGTCTGCGTAATACCTGCGGGAAGGAAAGGCCGAGGGAGGCCGTGAGAAAAGCGGCTCAAAATGCCCCTCTTTTCCTTGGGGTTTAAACCAAGCTCTGCAGGGAAAAGGACGTCATTTTGCGTTATGCTTACACTGAGCAAAACAGGATCTTGGTCTGCAACAAGCTAAAAACAAGAGCAGCGATGCTCGGCAGGGCTGAGCTGTGCCACCAGCTCGCTGCAAGAGCCGCCCTGCTGCACCACCAGCCCCTGGGAGCAAAGCTGCCCAGGCCAGCCCTGTCCCCAGGCTGCTGCCGCCCACAAGCCGCTGCTCACCTCTCCACCCAGCTCTTGTAGCTGGGGATGTCCTTGGCGTACAGCAGCTTGTTGGAGGGGGAATCCTTGCCCAGGCGGTGCTCCGAGGTGGAGCAGGAGTCCATGAAGGTCTGAGCCACAACAGAGAGGCAGGCGTCCGTGATGCTGCCTTTGTGGATATCAAACACGAACTGGGGGTTTTTGATTACGTTCACCCAGAATCGGAGAGGGAGGCTGTGGGGAAATCCAGAGACAGAACCAAATGCTAAGGCAAAGGCCACGAAAGGGCACTCGCTGTCATTTGCGATCCCAGGCAGAATGCAAACGGTGGGAAGCAGCAATAATCTGAACAGGAGCTGGGCCAGGCCCATCAAACACCAGTTAGCCCAGTCCTGCCCGGATTGCTTGTGATGGGTGCCACTATGCCCGGGCTGGACTCCGCTGCCCTGCGCGCCCCGGGAGCCGCTCTGGGGTCCGATGTTGCACAGAAAGGTGGAGGAGGCGAGAGGGCAGCCTGGGCTGGGGCAGAGCTGGGCGCCGTCGGCAGGACCGGGTGAGCAGCTCCGCGAGGAGCCGTTAAACCCAGTTCGTTAAGAGTGGGAGACGGCGGCGCGGGGCTGAGCCCGGGGCACGGTGCTGCTGCCCCCACGCTCATCAGCCGCGTCCCGGCCACTCCGCAGCCCGTCGCCTGCGCGCGGTGCAGCAGGCATCAGAGGCTTTGTCCCCAGATCCCGAGGCCTTTGCAATCAAAGGGGAATTATTATTCCTTTTTTCTCCGGCTGTATAGCAGGATCAAAAAACCAGCTGCTGCTTTCTATTACCTTTCAAGTCTCAGCTCTCTCTATCTACCCAGCTAGCTGCACCGAAGGCTCCAGCCTTAACTCTTGCTGCACTGCGGGCGAGCGGCTCAGCCGCAGCCCCAGCAGCGCCAGCTCCCCCGGCCCCCACCGCCCCAGCTCTCGCTTCCAAGCCCCCGTTTGCCCCAATCTGCTCCAGTGGCATAAGCCTTCCCCCAGCTCCCGGGCAAAATTCCCTTCCTGGGAATGCTGCAGCCGACCAAAGTGCCCAGCAGAGCTGTGAGTTCAGAGACCCAAATTTTTGCCCTTTTCCTGAGCCCCTGGGCAGAAGGAAGGACCAGGGCTCATGTGGTTTGATGGCTCTCACCGAGCAAACTCTGCCAGTTGGTGCTTTTTTCTTTATTGCTTTAAGAAGTCTCATCTCTTTTATTTTTTGTGATTCTAGAGTTTTTATCCTAATAACGCCTTCTTCTAAGGCTTTCAATAAATTGTTTTTAGCTTCCTACAGCCTTAGCGGGGAACCCAGCTTTTGCAGCCGTGATGATTAGAGGCCTTTTAAACCACGAGGGACTCGGGGGGAAAATACAAAGTCTTCAGGGAGCACCATTTGTTGGGCTTTTTTTTAATTCCTCGCAGAGGTAAATTTCTAACCCACGGAGCTTTTAATCCTAAAATAACAGCAGAGGCAGAGACGTGAGAGCTCCCACTGTTCAGAGAAGGCTGCAGTCCACGTCGGCCGCATGTGGGGCTGGCTCCTTCCCCCCTTGCCACCTCTTCCCACTGCCCAGCTGCTCCAGCTGCCGCCCGAAGCGGTGGGGAAGGCTCAGCCGCTCGCCGAGCTCTCCCCTCCCAGCCTGTGCCGGCATTCGTGCCGCAGCACGGTCCCGCAGGCAGGGTGGTGCGGGGATGGAGCCCTGCTTCCCGCCAGCACCGGCTCTGCAGACCCAGCCCTTGCCAAAGCCCAAGTGCGTGGATCTACGGCCCGAGGCCAGTGCCCAGCTCCCGCCCGCGTGGAGGACTCGGCGACAGCCAGGCGCGTGGGTTAACACTGCACCGGGGTGTCAGCTCGTGTCTGCGTGAGGATCAAAGCCCACTGCCACATCTGCACGGGGCGCTGGGGCAGCAGCGGTGCTCGTTGAAAAGCATTTCGTGGCGCATCTCACGCTTTGGAGCTACGGGACTTGGCTGTTCCCAGCCTTCCCAAAGCTCTTCCCCATCTCTGTTTTTCCCCAGGACACAGAAAATCGCTCCACACACAGGTCTGCCCCCCCCCCTCCCCTTCCACCCTCCTCCTCCGTTCTTACCAATTGCTCTTCCACGTGTGCCTCACATCTGTGTCATGGATGCCGTGCTTATCTGCCTGCTCATCCAAGAAATCGAACATATACTTGATGGCCAGCGGGAGCGCGCTGCCGCGGTGCACGGTGCTGAACAGCGTCTCAAACAAGTCGTCCACAAATTTCTGCAGCGTGCCCTGATGGGAGCAGCAACCGAGAAGGTGAAGGGAGGGACGGTGCATGCTTGGCTAAGCAGCGGTGGCAGGAGGGGATGCCAGATGGTGTTGCCAGCTCTGCACAGCCCCGCAAAGTGCCGCCACGGACCTCACAGGAATAAGTAAGGTGGGGGTCTTATGAGGGCGGATTGTGCTGCTGGAGGACCCCAGGGGAATGCTCCAGCCTGCAGTTGCTCACGGCTGCACTTACTCTTTGTTTCTAACCTGAAACAATTTCTTTTGCTTTCAAAAGCAAATCTGCATTACCTACAGTGATGAACACACGGTCAAAGGCAGGAAAACTCTCTCTGGCCAAGAAAACTGGTTAAAAGTTTACAGGAGCTGCTGCACCTCTCCAGCTCTTTGTGTTTTAATATTGTGCAGAAGCACGAAGTATTGCAGCAATCACTCTGCAGGGTGAGGGAACCTCGGCTGTGTTTCTGTGGCTGCTGCTCCAGAAGCCACCCAACCCCTCAGGCCCAGGAAAGCCCGACAGGGACAGTCCCCTCGGGGAGCTGAGCATCATCAGGGACTGCGCAGGAGCCTCAGCAAGTGTGTCTAGAGAGACCTCTCCATGCATTCCCGAGCGAGTTTAGCACCTGGTAGTTACCTTTGTAGCTAACAGCCTGGTCAGGTAGATCTCGGACACCATCTTACTGCCCCGGTCTCCTTCCTTCTGGTCTCCGTGGTCGTGGTTTTTGACCAAGTGCCAGACCTTGACCCCGCTCTCCAGGTCGGGGGTGATCATGGGGGCCCGGGAGCGCAGGCTGTCGGGGCTGCCGGTGTAGCGGAAGGTGGAGTCTGAACGATGGGGAAAGAAGCCGGTCACGCTCAAAGAAACCCCTTCTTCATTTCCCTGTCTCTTCTCAGTCATGCCACCGTGCTCGCTAATGCCAAAATCATCTGCATTGGCTTTTTTACGGGGTAACAAAATGTCATACCACTCAGGCACCAAAGAAAATCTGGCGTTTGCCAAAGACACGTGCTGGTCTTCACTGCACAGAGTCCCTCAGACTCGAGCTTTTCTGCTTTCACACTCAGACACGGGACTTTTCTGCTCCATTCACAGCCTTTACCTACGTGAACTCAGTAACACAGGTCTGTACAAGATTCCTCCATGAGCTCACGCACATTAACCCCGGGCACCAACTCCTGCAGCACCAGAGTCCTGACATCAGTATTTTCTACAGAATAACAAGCTGCCCAGCACAACCAGCACAAAGGGCAGAAGAAACTGCTGCTCTTGTTCTCGAGGCTTTCATTAGAGCAACAAGGGCTCAAGCTGAGCACCGACCGCAGAGCCCGAGGCCAGCCCTGCACCCGGCCGTGCCACCCGCGGGGCTCCTGCTGTCCCTGCCCTTGCCCTCCTCCCCAGCAGCAAACGGGGAGCTCAAAGGGGATCAAAGGTTTCTCATTAATTGTTCGGAAACCACAGAGGGATGTGAATACATTTAACTTCCCAAAGAACGTCCCTCCCTGGATCCCATCCACAGCGTCTCCAAGCCGAGATACGGGGCTGAATAGCACAACGGTGCGTGGTTGGGTTTGTCTTCCTCTCGCTGAATTTCTTTGTTCTCTGGGAACCTCGTGCATTTTCCCAAGTTTAGCCTCCAGTTCGCAGCTCACCCTCCTCATCGAGATTAAGGGGATCAATCATAAATCAGCCGAGGGAAATACGCAAGTCATTACCAAACTAGCTAGATCTTCATCCCTGATTAAGGCTTAGATAAATGAGTACTCCAACTGATATAATTAAGGAGACAGACAGTGGGACAGCTAGGGAAGCATCTAGTAATTCTATTTTTAAAAATAGCTCTGTACTGATATATAATGGGGGGAGTAAATAAGTATCTCATTTAAATTCTGTCTGCACAATTAGAAGTATTAATCTTAACATGAGCAATGATAGTTCATATCAGTGGTTTGCAAAAGCTTCTCCATCTGACACAGATCAACGAGCACTGAGGACTCAGGTTGTGTGACCCAGTCTCAGTTTCTCCATCACTCGAAGTGCGGGAAGCACTGGGCACTCGGGTGGACTACACCTCGCAAGGAGAAATGCCTTTTCTCCTGGCTTTTGCTTAAAGACTCTCCTGTGGATGGCTCCTCAGAACCCTTGCTTGGGCAAAATCCTTTGGGAGCTATGAACAAGAGAAGGAGATGGGTTTGTCAGGAGACCTCTCGTTTGTAAAACACTCTGTAAAATGGAAGATAATGAAAGATCAGCGCACTAGAGATTCCGCCACTGCTGCCTTTTATGGAAGTGTATTATTACCATTATTGTGGATTTAGTGCTGTAAACGCACACCTGGCACCTTGCAGGCTCATTTACCCAGGCTGCAGCGTCTTCAGGGACCCTCTGTAAAGTGCTGAGCCCTGCTATTATGCAAATAATGAATTCCCAGGCGTGCACACCCCAGCACGTCGAGTTAAGATTGCTGTTACCCACTTTTGACCCATTAGCTAAGAATTCAGGATCCTCCACTTAGAGAAGAAATAGATGAAGGAATTGGGCTTTTCTCTCTCCCTGCTTACAAAGCTGCTTTCCTGCAGCACCCGTCCCCTCTGAGCCTAAAGCCTTAAGCCTTTCCCTGGGCTCTTCCAAGACCCACATTTCCAAAGGCTGCTCAGGGCCTTGGCATTTCCTTTCCCCTCCTCTCAGCTGCTCTGGTCTCTTTGCTGTTCTGCTCATAGATGGAAAAGCCTTTGCAAAAAAAAAAAAACAGCAGCCAAGGGCATTTTTCTGTTCGGCACGTGAACGCGCTTTCATTTTGGCTGACCATGGGGTGGTTCTTTGGGACAAGCTGCTGCTTTTCCCCCACCTAATTCCCTTAAGGTGTGGCCCTTCCCGCAACAAGGGCAGCTCCTCTACCAGCTCCATCAGAGAATTCTCATTTCATGACAGGCTGGTGTCGTGCCCGGCTCCAGGCTGGCTACAACGGGCAGGGCAGCAGGAGCAATGCCCCGTCGCTGCCTGTGAGCCATCGCGCCCCAGCACTTTGCTTCTTACCGTATCTACTAATAGACGTCCGGGATATACTGGCAGAGGCGGGAATATTGTAGGAGGAGGTTTGTTTGGGAACGAGAGCCACAACCGAGCGGTCTGACACCTGGGGAGGCAAAGGAAGAGAAGAAAAGATCAGTGAGATCCACCGTCCGCCCTGCCAGCACCAGCTGCTCCCCCAGCGAGCGCAGGTAACCCGGCAGGGCCGCGCTCCTGGGCCGGCCGAGCTCTGCGCTGGGTGGGCAGCAGCTCCGCAGCAAGGGACTGAAGGAAAGGAGTGATAAATCAAAAGATGCACAGAAGATGTTTTTGGTCGTTCTGATTTAAGATTACGTTTTATCCAATAAAAATGAGAATCTCAAGAACTGTTGTGATCCAATTAAAGTAACAATGCAGAGGGAATAAAATGGCTATAATAACGTTATGGACCATAAAACATTCCTATTAAACCATTTTTTATTTTAGCAATTTTTATGAACTTTAAAAGTTTGATTTACAGCTAAGCAAGTCATAAAGCCATCTTTCAGGGTATTAAATTGTCAGTCCCTCTACCGCACCAGAGAAGGAATTAAATGCTGGGAAGTTGAACTATAAATGAACATTAGTGCTAACAAGATTCTGTTATAGCAGATTTTAGTAGCCATGTTTAATTTTATCCTCCCTATAAATCCAGTAGTCACTGGAAGTTTTTTAACTTATTTCCCTTAATTAAGAATCTTCAGGTTTCCAGGGAATGGGCCTGACTGCCTTTTTACTTTGAACTCACGGGCCAGGGTGCAGCACGGCAAGGGAGCAGAGAGCAGCGTCACCGCATCTCGCCAGCCGACGGACCCGCCGGGGCCCAGTCTACACGTTGTTTTAGAGGAGCTGCAAAAAGAAACGCCTCTTCATGCTGGAGAAATTGCTTTCGGGGCTAAGCCCTCCACTATTTGTCCTGCAAGAGTCTCAGCACCCTCCCTACACACGGGGAAGCTCCAGGGCAGCAGCTGGACTTTGCTCCCCCAGCACCTCCCTGCACTATCAGGGATGTGTGTTCCGCGTCTGCTGCCGCGAGGTGACCCGCACACCGCGATCTCCGCTGCTTTCAAGGCTTCGGGTTCCATTCGGATGAAAGGTTTCATGTAAATGTGAGTTATTATTATTGCTAGTGACAGTGGAAGTAATAGTCACTTATGTTTCACAGTACAAAAGTGAGATATTTCTAAGCAAAACACTTCAAACACCTCTGTTATTTCCTCTTCTGCTCCTGCCTCACTTCACCCAATTTATTAAGTCAATGGGAGACACGATCAGTGGTGATATTATTTTCTTAGGCTGTTATTAGCTGCCACTTCAGTTCAATTTCACTAGGGAGAAACCTGAGCGCGCGGGCAGCCCAGGGTGCGCCCACGGAGGCAGCAGCTCCCCGGCCGCCGTGCCGGGATCCGCTTCCACCAGGGCTGTGGTTAACTGGGAGAGAGGCATTAAAAATTCCATACACACACACACACAGAGCACTCTCACTCTCTAAATTTTGGGTCGAATGGCTCTTGTCAGCTCAAAAATACCAGCGTGCAAATTAGCATCAGATGTAACACACATTCGTTTCCCATCTCGCTCTGCTGTTGCCACACTCCCACAAAACCCCAGAGACGCCTGCGAAGCTGGCTGGCTGTTTTACAACTTTATAAATATTCCGATTCTTCTATGAGCTGGAAATGTGCTGCACAAAACACCTTAAAGAAAAGAAAAATAAAACCCGGAGCGGGGAGAGCAGCCGTGCAGAAGCCCAGACAATAATACTGCATTTGCGTGGGGTGGCGAGGATGCAGGGAAGATGCCAGCTCCACATCCACGCCACCCTCGGCTCCGGAGTCTCATTTTCCACACAAATCTTCCCTCTCTGCTTCTAATTTTTCATCTAAAATAGTTTTCTAGTCTCTCAGCCTTTCCAGACTCACACTGGCTGACAGGTATTCATGCTCTGCTGCCTTGGAGTTAACCCTGCATGAGCCACTGTAAATCATTTGATATTAAATTCAGTGTTTCATTTTTCTTGAGTAAAGCCACGCGGGGTGAGACTCTCCCATGGAGTTTAATAGGCACGAAACCAAAAGGATACTACACAAATGTAACACAATTCCTTACAATATAGTTTAAAAGCTCCAGAGAATTTAACAAAGAATTATGCCTATTTAACCTATACATCTGTTTTTATAAATGAAGAAATAAGCAGCAGGCATACAGTTCTCTATATAACTCTATAGAGTGGTTCAAAAATATCACAGAAAGATGAATATTTCTTTTAAAATCCAATCTGGCTTTTGCATGTGCAGGCTTCCCATGAAAAATACATTTTATCGGTTGATGCAGTTACATATTGTATTTTTATCATCCTAAACATGCAGAAAACAAATGTAATGGTGTCAAAATTCAGCAGCCAAGTGTGGAGCTGAGAAACTCTTGGAATTAAGTAACTGCCCCCTGCAGAGCCTCCCCACCCAGCCCCGCCGCTCGGTGAGCAGGAGGAGGCTGGTTTGGTCCCCGCCGGAGCTGGAGCCCAGGAGCTGCAGGGATCGGGGCTGCGGAGCAAAGGGACCCCAGAACCCAGGAGGAGGGACAGGGCTGGGAGGACGGGGCAGGGTCTGGTCCGTGCTTCAGCGCTTACTGCCAGGCGACCGCACCCCTCCAAGAGGGGGTTACGGGTGGGAACACGGGCCGTGCGTCTGCAAGTACTGGGTGCGAACCCAGAGATCGCTTTGCCTCCGGCTCAGCACATTAAAGCAGACGGTATCTGACCAAGAATAAAGGCAAGACAGCTCCGAACAAAAGACGGAGAGAGCTTCACAGAGCTAGCTTTTATTTCTTCTAGAAATCTTCTTCACTAGTCCTCCAGAAGCCGCAGAAACTAGATTTCATTTTTACGGCTTGAACGACACCTGGTTTATATGTAACACTCCTGTTAAAATGGTGAGACAGCAGAGCTTGAAACTCAAATAATTTTATAACCTCTTCTACGCTGTGCCTTTGCCCACATATTTGTTTTACCGTCTAGTCCTGGAGCATCTGTATTTTTGATACCTAATACAAACATTTATTACCGAAACAGAAAAAAACCTGGTAGGAATAAAAAAAAAATAAAAGAAAATGCTGCTTGTTTTTGGCAAAAGCCCTGCCTTGACGAGATTTCTGTTGCAGTGCAGGGAACTTGGCTTCTTTTTATGGCTGAAACAGCTCTGTTAGGCTGCCCAGAGCTCGGGCCAGAGTGGGGAGAGGCATGTGCAATTGCTACCTGTTTAGGCGGTTGGCAGCAAACTTCTACTTTGTTCCAGAGCAAAACTGACATTCAAACGGCAGGAATAGCTGCAGCATCTTGAGTGCTGCAAGGATTTTATTTACTTTAAGGGTAAACTTGTGGCTCAGATTTTTCCCACAGGCACTAAAATCAAAGTACTCCCTCCCCTCGCACCCAACACACAAATACAGCTTTCACTTGTGAATTCCTTAAGATTACTTTTAAAGATCAAGGCATAATAAAGTCTCGCTGCTTCCCTGCATGGTGGTTAATCCCTTGCAACTGTCAGGTAAAACAGATTTTAGAAAGAATGGAATACATCTGCACAACTCCTATGACATTTTACGGTAATCTGTGTTTAAATCCTTCGGGCTGCTTGGAAAAGCTGACCCTCGAGGTGCTTTTTTACATGCACTCTGCATATTTATGCCATTCTCTCTGCCTCGCTCCTTGATTATATGGCTCCTGTCAATACTGGCTCACATTCAACTTACACAGCATGAGTCACGCTGATGGACTTGAGATGGTGTATAAACAGGGAAAGATGCCAGATTAAATACTAAACACTTCTGTGTGGGTAGTGATGGACAGTAGTAGGTTGCAGGTCCCAATTAATGCAGTTATCCTCTGCTGAAGACAGGCTTTGAGTAAAAGCCTTTGATTCTCTGTTTAACCAAACCTTCCTTGGCTCCATCTTCACCTCTCCTTCCATCTTTCACACGCCGTAAAAAGCCCTTTCCAGCACATACACACCTATCCAGGGCCGCCTGGGCTGGGGCACGTAAGCCGCAAAAGCTGAAGATGGCAACGTTTTCTTAGGTCACCCACCCACCCTGGCCGATGCACAATCGAGCAGCTTCACTGTCTAGCTGTGCTCTATACGACTTCAGTAGCAAAACTCCTGTTACTCGGCTTGGAAGGCTAGGTCTGGGCCTTAGGAGGTTTGATTTCACTCTGTCAAGAAGCAGCTCTTGATATTCACCTCTTCTTGACGTGGCCTCCTCCCGTATCTCCCCGCAGCACTCCCTCGGCCCTCCCATGTGACAGTATGTGAAGTATTTGCTCTGTTGCCCTTCTTTACTCCTCGCTCAAGAGTCAACACGCAGGAAGATCACAAGTATGAGAGACGAGCTGCCACTGCAGCCTGTGCTTCAAATCAGATCATGAGATCACATGGCGTTTCCAAAGCTTTGAAGGAAGGCAGAGACTCCTCTTCCTTCCCTGCTGCCCTCCTGGTCGGGTCAGACCCCCACGCGAAGACCCGAGCTCCCTGCACCATCCCTCCCCTGGCCCTGCACCGCCAGCAGCAGCAGCTCAGCCCTCGCCACTGCTCCTTCTATCTCACTAGCACGGCTGGTGGTTTTAATTTAGCCAATTTTCAACTCTGCTAGTTTCTTTAAGATACACGTCAAGGTTGCTTTCCCATCTAATGCGTGAGCACATTGAACCCTTCTGGTTTATCATACAAATGCGACCTCCCTGTCTGTCTTGGTACACGAGATACCTGGGAATTAAATTTCTGCTTTTCTTTTCTTCCCTCCCGGCAGCCTCCTGGGAGCTGTCTGCTGGGGCTGCTTTCTTACCTGATAATGCATCAGGGTGTTCAAGCGCTTCCAGTCTCCTTCAATCTTGGTGGTGATGTCTTCATCCTGCAGGACCACACGAGCTATCCGGCCCTGGCGCCACTCTGCAGGAGAGGCAAAAACCAGGCAGACACGATGGTCAGAGAGGGAAAAGGCACCGACAGGCTCTACCCACTACTGGAGCCTGCAGAAAAGCCCATCTCCCAGAAGAGGCACCCAGAGAAAGCTAAATTCCCAGCAGAGTGAAGGAGGCTTCAGGAATCAGTTGCTCTGTGGTCAGTGGACCACAAAAACCCACACGGAGCTCAAAACCTACCCAGCAGGAGCAGTGCCCGTGCTTTCTAGGGGCAGAAACACATATGGTGTTGTGCAGCCTGAGCTCTAGTTTTCAAGCTCTGCAAACCCCACCAAGAATCCCTGACCAACCTCTCTGAACTTCCCCCTCCTACGAAGCAGAGAAGCTCCTACCCAAGTCCATGTCAACAGCTCTTGGTCTTTGAGAATATGGGACGTTTTTGTACACCGCATCGAGGATCTTCTCTTTGACTTGAGTGATGGTATCACAGTTCAGCACTTTCACAGGGATCTCTGGACTGTTCTCATTATCTGGGTTCACGCAGTTTAGGATCTGGAAGGGAAAGAGAACCAAACCATGCTCTAAAGGGCTCCAGGCAAGTAGCCAGGAGAACTGTAACCACACAGTTACATAAAAACTCATAAAAAACCCCACTGCATCCCTAATTGCATCACTGCTGTTGCATCTAGTGTATCTTTATAACGATTACTCAGACGGGAGTCCTGGATGTCCATTTTCATTTGCTAGAGGGAGGGCAATGCTCGACGCACAGGGAGACAAAAGGGTCCCCTCAAACCCTGCCTTTCAAAGCCTTAGCTCTAGCAAGTTAGGGACACACCTGACTTAGGCACTGGTCTAGCAGCATGAGGCTTTATTGCACTGGCAACACTTATGGTTCACAGGAGTGTCCTCATCACTGGCCTAAAGGTCAGAACGGCTCATGTCCAAGCAGGGAGGACAGAAGCGGCTCAATAGCAGCTTCCACAGCCACCACTCACCAGAGTCTTGTACTCAATTTGCTGCCGGATCAACTTGTCCTCACTGAGGGAGTAACGGGCTTCTCCTGTGATGGCATCAATTGGACCTTTCTCCATCTGTTGCTTGATGGCACAGTAGAGCATGAAGAGCGGCTCTCCAGCACACTCCTACACAAGAAGACAGACAGCAGAACTAACACGGAGGTGAAGGTGTATCTCCTCCAGGGCCACTGGCCTGCACACAGGTTTTGCACAGGATTCATTCCAGCAGAGGCACAGTCTCATTGACTCAATCCATGTGCAATCCAGGCTCAGCCCCCAGCAGCTCCTGGAGAGGACAGCCAAAACCATGAGCTCGATGAGTATGGTGTCTTTGGCTTGGTAAATCTCTACTGAATCCACATGGCTGTAAAAAAGAGGAATTTGAGATCTTGATCTCCTTGTTCACTCCCATGAAGCAAATTCTGTGGGGCTTCCAAAACCACAAATAAAGCTAAATAATACGGAAGCCCAGGTACGGAGATGTAAGGGAGAACTTCTCCTAGGTACTAAAGAGGTGCAACAGAAGCTCCATTACACCAGAGTTACTCCAGGTGACCTGAGCGTTGAAGAAGGCTGAGCACAGAGGCTGAGACAGCTTGACTCAGCCCATGGTGCAGGCACTTCAGAGCAAATCTCCACCTCCCCCGCCTCGCCACTACATCTTTTGACTTGGTGGCTGACTGAAGTGTTTCAAGCCCAGATCCACCCCAGGGATGGCTGGGGGGCGAGACAGCAAAGCAGCAGCGGGGTCTCAGCTCCATCCCTCCTTACCTTGAGGAACTTGTGGAGGAGGAAGGCAAACCAGTTAGTCAGCATCTTCTCAGCCACCGACTCAGTCCTAGGGAAGTCAGAAGAACAGGCACGTTGCACACAAAACCAAATCACACATCAGAGGCCCCAAATCTCCCCGGCTGCACCCTGGCACAGCTCCCGTGGTGCTCCGAACCGGGGCTGCAGCCCTGGAGCAGGCAGGCAGCAGGATGCGGCCAGCACCGTGTCCCCCCCGCAGCTGACAGCCTGTCACAGCCCTGATGGGGCTGGTGACAGGGAGCCTGGTGACACTCGGCTCCTTGCACGTGGTGCAAATTACAGCCTGGCTCAGTAAATCACTGGGATTTGCAGCAGTTCCTGGCAATCAGGGACAGCAGAGTGACAATGGCAGGGAAATTGCAGCTTTCTCCCCAGTCCCACCCAGTGTCCTCTCCCCACATTGTGCTCGAGATTATCTCTAATTTAAATACAATGGCTCCTAATGATAGTTTTTAATGCTGGCTCTGCAGGACCGGGAGTCCTTCCTTAAAGCACCACAATCCTTTTTCCTGGGACAGGGACAGGATGGCTGTGCTGGTGGCAGAGTGTCTCACAGTCCACATCTGAGCCCCAGCAACACACCGCGGCTGGGCACCTCTCTGCGTCCTCGTCCCCTGGGCTGGCAGCTCTGCTCCCGGTGCCATTCCTGCCACCTTGCTTTTTCGGCCACCGTGCCACCAGCCTGCTCAGGAGATGCCCAGCAGGCACAGCCATGCGCCGAGCCTCTGCCTCCACCCGTACCCTGAGCTGGAGCAAGTCACCATCCTGCTCCAGACCCATTTTCCCTCTTCTCCCCCATCTGCTCTGCTGCCTTGAACTGGGGACTGTCTCTTGGTGTGTATTTATGCAGCATCCCACATGTTTGAAAACTCTGGCATTCAATGACAAACACACACTACAGAAGCAACAGGGTTTGGTCCCAAAGTCAAGCAGATCATGTATAAACGGGAGCCACAGATTTCAGCAAACAAAACCTGATGCCAGTCAGCAAGTGGACCTGGGGTCACATTATCCATCATCTCTTCGGATCGCAACATCTGCCAGGAATTTGTGAAAATGTCTGCAGATCCCCAAAGAATTTAAGCCTGAATTGATTAACTGCCTAAAAATTCACCCTACGAGTTGATGCACACATTGTTTTCCTGCTTAAAATATTTCAGTCACCCAATTAAAGAGGAGAAGCACTAGCACACTGCTGCGCCAGCGAGCCACAGGAAACGGAGAGTCAGTGACACAAACTAAAAGATAGGTGAAAAACTCAGAAAATGATACATTCAGGACTTCAGGGTGAATATTAATTTAATAAACTACTTTGTTAATAGAATATTAAATTAAGAATTGGCAAGCCTCCCAATTAGCCCTACCAGTGAAGCAATGCTGTGCCCTGTCCCCGTTGGCTGCTCGTGGCCTGACACCGACACCATAAAATGACCTGAAATACAGAGGGGCAGAGAAGTTGGGGCATATTGCAGGGAAGAATGGCATCGGATACTCCCATGCCTGGCTGTTCCCTTTCCTTTCCTTATCAGAAATACAAGATCAGCTGAATGGAAGGGCAAAAAGAAGCACCTCGGGGCACCTCTGTCAAATCCCATTTCTCCTTACCTTCAAGCACCGAATCTCACTCTCATCTCAACACAGACCGATGCTGTGAGGTACTTGCAGTGCACCGGTCCCGGGGACGGCCAACAACAGAGTTCATCATCGCGGCCCCACACCGGCTGAGGAACGGGGCTGCTTACAACCGCCACGGCTGCTGGGTGCAGCAGGAGCACTGCAGGCTCCTTGCAAACAAGCCTGCTGTACCTCCCTCCCTGGCCGCCTTTGAAATCGGACCGGTGCCGGACGGCTGGGTAAGCCATCCCGTAAACTCCGCTTGCCACCGCGGGGCCTGGCCTCTCTCTCTCTCTGCTGAGCGGGGAGGGCTCTGCCGAGCCACAGCCACCGCTGCGGCGGGGCTTGGCGCTGCCCCTCGGCAGGCACCGCGCTCACACCGCCGCTGGGCCGGGATCGGGGACGCTGTTGGAGATCTGCTTCTGAAAACGAAAGATAAGCTCCTGAAGATTAACGTGGCAGGGGAGAATCCCTAGACTTGGAGAAAACCCTTCTCATATTGACCACATAACAAGGGCAAAGCACAATCCAGAGATGACTTTCCAAAGGAGTCCGACGCCAGCAACCAGCGCCTTGGCTGCTCCTCCAGCTTTCTGAGGCACCGGGAATAAAACAAAACTAAACAAAAAAGAGCTGAGAGAACCCAAAAAATAAATATGTATTTTATTAATTTTCCCTGCTCTGTCTAGGTCTCTGAACTGCTGTGTGCTGCGCTCTGTGCCAGGAACCAGAGCAGCTATTTGATTTAATGTCAACTTTCTTGCTGTCTCCCGTGAGGGGCAGTCATGGAAGAAGGAGAGAGGGGGAAACAAGGAAGAAAGAGAGAAAGAACTGAGTGCCAATTATCAACTGCTGCCACCAGAGAGCTCAAAAAAATAAAAAAGTATCTCATTTTGTGGCTGATCACTCCTTATTAAGTCAGAGCAAGATGTTGCAGCCTGGGCTGTTCTGCGCACCAACACCGGCCGGGAGCCGTGGGGCACAGGGCGGGCACAGGGCTCCAGCCGTAGGTTTAATGGGGCCTGTAGTGATAGGACAGCGGGTGAGGCTTTTAAACTAAAAGAGGGAAGATTCAGACTAGATATAAGGAAGAAATTTTTTACGACGAAGGTGGGGAAACACTGGACCAGGTCGCCCAGAGGTGATAGATGCCCCATCCCTGGAAACATTCAAGGTCAGGTTTCTTGTGAAATGGCCAAATCCTGGCGCAGGACAGCCAGCCCCCGCGCTGCTGGCACTGCCCACGGCCCTGTCTCTTTGCTGGGTGCTGCAGGGGGGAGAGGGCACAGCTCTGCTCACCAGCCACGTATTGTTTTTGGAGCACCATGAAAAGTCATTATTGATGGCTGAGGCAGAAGATGCCTTCCCAGCGACTCGTCAAACCACGGGGGAAATTAAGACGGCTTCCTTTTCAGAGATGAGTTATTGCCTCCGCAAACACAGCCAGATTTAAAGCAATTTCCTGTCAAATATATTCATTATGGCTGGAGGAACCCCCGAATTTTTCCTAGAGCTGTGAAATCCTCCTCTCGCCTTCATCCGCCCGCTCCAGCGAGACGCCAGCAGAGCTGCGGGCACAGCCGATGGGGCAGCCACGTTCCTGCCGCTGGCCGAGGCCCCGTTTTGCAGCGCAGCCAGGACCCGAAGGGACAGGGGACACAGGCGGCTCACAGCACGGAGAACCGGGGTAGCCTTTTGCTTGTGGCTGCCGATCCAGCCTACATTAATACACCCTTTCCCCCCTTTTTCTTCCCGCTGTTTCCCAACACGATCTTGGGTGAGTCGCTTAATCCATTCTTGAGCTCCTTCTCCCCGCTGTGAAACACAAACGCTGCTCTCACCCCGGCAGACGTAGGTGCTGTGAGGATAGAGCCCTAAATACCTACAAGGTAGCTCAGAGCAGAGAGGGTGAAGGTCACAGAAGCACCCTGGCTGCAGAGGCCGGGCTGCCAGCGGGAGGGGGACCAAGCCTTGCTGGGCAGCCTGCCTTTCTCCGATGGCTCCAGGGGCAATTCATGGCACTGCCCATCCGAGAGGTACTTTTCTCCACTAGGTCTTTAATGCTCTACTCATCACGATAATACCACAGCTCATGGGAGACAAGGACCCTAAGTACTGTACAGCCACGTAAGCAACAGGCTCCTGCCCTTAAGGGCCTAAAGAGCAGCGAGATGACTGAAAAAGCTGCATCTCTGCTCCTCCCGACCCTGCTGTGCCTGAGCTGGTGCTTCCTTTTCCCTGCCTGGATGCACGGGGCACTGCTCGGTACCAGCAACGTGCAGGTGACGGAGAGCTCCACCTTTTGTGCCATTCACCTCCTCACCACGATGCTGCCCCGAGGCCGCCTCGCACAGGACCGGCAGCGGGGGCTAAAGCCCTTTGCCGAACCGCTCGGGCATCTCCGCACACGCGGGCGAGAGAAGCAGGAGCTCGGTCAGGCGGGTGCGGGCAGGGCAGGGCAGGGCAGGGAGGAGGCGGCTGGAGGGCAGAGGTGACAGTGCTGGCATCATCCCCTGCTCTCAGCCGAGCCATGGGAGGGGGGAGCTGCTGAGGCAAGGCAAGACCTTATGAGTGAGACGCACGGCAGAGGTAACAGCTCTCTGGGATCCACTTTAAGACCCCGTTCAGCCGTCTATAAAATCACAGAGTAGAGATAACGCCGTGTCCCGGAGACAGGCGAGGAAATGGATGGGTCATCCAAAGTCGCCCATGGAGATCAGTATTTTCCTTCCAACCCCAGCACCCTGGTCCTGCAGAGCCCCTGGATGCCACGAGGAGCATGGCCACGCCAGCCCGTGGGACCACGCTGACCTGCCCGCAGCCCCGTCCCCTCCCTGACCCCCCCGTGTTACCTGCGCAGGAGCAGTTTGGGGTGGTTCTTGTTTTCCAGGTTCTTCTCAATGAGGTCGGAGAGCAGCTGCTTCAGCACGTCGGTGGCGTACTCCAGCTTGCCTTGCAGACCCGTCATGATGAGCGAGGCCACGTTGCCGCGATCGCGCATGGAGAAGCTGCGCTGCAGCTCCAGCGTTCGGATGAAGGTCAGCAGGAAGACTTTGTTGTTTATCAGCTGAGCAAAGAGCTTCAAGGCCTTCTCCACGCTCTGCTGCCCGTTCCCTTGGACCTGCAGTGGAAGAGAGCAGGCCCGTCAGGCAAGGCATGGGAGGACAAGGGACCGGAGGGCAGCCCTGCATCCCCACTCTGCCATCACTAAGGGTGGGGTGAATGGTTTAACCCTGGGGGCACAAGGCAGCACCCCGCCTCTCAGGGTCTCAGCATCCCTGAACATGGTCTCTGGCCCGTCCTGAACAAGCATCACCCTTTCTGTCCTCCCCCAGCACTTCAGCGCGGCTCGCCTTAATCACTGCTCCAAGCTGCACTCTCTGCACGCCATAAAGCTGCTGCTTGGAGGCTAACGGCCCTATAAATGACATACAATTTTGCTTGTTCTGCACAAAAAGTGACACTCTTGTAAGTAAATTAAATACTAATTTAGACTATTGCTTTATTATGGGACAAGCGTAAAAAATTAATTGAGGCTTACAGCCAGTTGCAGATTCAAGTAATTCATTACAAGTGAAAATGATGAACTACATTAAGCAACTCTTCACCAAACATCTTGGAGACTTATGTATTGGTTTTACTAACGTTACATAATTAAGCAACTGTGTAATTGGCAACACATTTATCACTTCTGCAATTCTGTTTTTCATGAGCAAAACAAATAAAAAGCATTCGTATTTGTTTGCTAGAGCATCAGCTTATTTGGCAATTCAAACAGCGAATATAATGCGTAGGACTGGAAAACTCAGGGCATGGCAACGGGCTGGGAGAGTTGGGTTCAAAGACTGTGTGAGTTTTACCAACACCACGGCAACCGCTCAGCGTTGGTGGCCCACTGGAAAGGGATCTAATTTGATGCATTAACGCTACGTAGTGCTTGCCTGGAAAAGCAACGCAGCCGTATGGAGCACAAGCAACCGAGACTTCTTCCTCTGACATCCCTCGCTGAAGATCTGGGCCACCCTCTGGTCTCTGCGAAGGTGACAGAACCTTCAGGATTCACTGGAGCAGTGCCAGTCTCAGAGAGGAAGCACTGAGCCCAGTACCTTGGGGCACCCTGGATGGAGGACGGCAGCCCCACGCTCGGTGGCACAGAATGTTTCTTGAAGCACCATCATTTTTTTTGGCACGCTCATGGGTGAGGAGGACCTATCTGCAAGGCAACCTGATGGACCCTTTCATGTTACCAATTTTCCTAAGTCCTCAGTGAAAATCTTATACGCGTTTTTCCAAACGCTGGTGGAAAAACGAGGGAGACAAAAGCAGGTGCTCGCGGCCAAGCGGGAGGCCGGCCATGCCTCGGCACTTGCCCTCCTGTGGACACGCCAGGGAACAGCAGCAGCAGCAGCTGGATGCTCCAGGCAGGATGCCCCAGGCGCACAGCCTCCCCTTGCACCCTAGGGTGACTGCAGAGGACTTCAAAAGGACATCGGTAACCTACCTGGCACGCTTTGCCGCTGGCCTGCAGCAATATAAAACCCCGTAAAATAAAACTAAAGGAACACAGGGGGGAAGAAACTGAAAGGAATCAATGTGCGATGGAGATAAACCACCAGCTTCTTAGTTAAAACGAACGCGGGGCTCACCCTGTTAACCCCAGTGCCTCCAGTAACACTGGGTGTGGAAGGCATAAAGGGGCTTCAGGGTTTCACGCTGGCTTCCCCGAGGGCTCAGGGCAACTTCGAAGGGCTGGAGCACAGCCTGTTCCTCACCTCCAGCTCCCGCAGGACAGGATGGTCCTCGATGCCCGGGAAAAGGACTCTCATGGCGTACGTCCGATAGTCGAGGTAGGGGATCCCGGAGCGATCCAGGTCGCTGGTTAATTCATTGATGTCCGTCTGCAGCTCTGCGAAAGCTGGTCAGGGAGAACAGAACAAGACAGAGAAACGCGTGAGCGGGAGGCGAGGCTGCGGGGCCGAGGCTTTGGGGGGGCCTGGCTGCCTGCTCCCCTTGGGGGCACGGCAGCACCCGTGGGCGGGCCAGCTCAGGAAACCGATTCGGAGGGGACCTTGCCACGTAGCTCAGACAGACCCTCACCCTTGGAGGCTCTGTCTCAGCAGCTGAGAGCCAGAGAGCACACGCTGCACAGAGCAGATGCCGAGAACAAAGGATGCTCATTAATTTGTATGCAGTTCACACCTATGCATCCACACCTAAAACACCTTTAAAGGGTGTGGATAGGAACGAGGATCTCTTTTCATAGCTTGGTGCCTCCTGTATTTTCCTTTCTTCTTCTCCTCCTCCTCTATCAACAGTTGCCAGAATAATAAAATCTGATGCAGATCAAATCCAAGCAGAAACTGCCTGCTGCAGGGGTCAGGAAGGAATTCATTCTTCCTCTTGTAAAATAACATCACCGTGTTATACAGCTGTATGTGCATCCTCGTGTTCATTCTCCAAAGCATGAAATGCTGGCACAGTAAGGCCTCTGTACCCCAGCTAGGCTGAAGCTGTGGTCTCTCCTGAATAGACCTAGTTTTTTGTCCTGGACTTTCAGGGCAACTCTCTCTATACACAGAGGTCATGCTATGCTATTTGCAGCTTTCTATTTATTTTTCTTTGATTCACTAAGCTCCCTTCCAGCTAGAAGGACATACGAAACAACAGCAGCCCCCCTCCCCAGAATGCTTTTTGTCCCAACCCACCAGTTACAGAAAGCACTGCCCACCTCCACCTTCGCTGCGCTGCAGAGCCCAGGCTCAGCTGCCTCCTGGCGAGGGACAAGACTTGTCTGTGTTGAAATGCACAAGCGACAGGTCTGGCTACTCCAAATAACAAGACTTCCCAGAAGCAAATGCTTGAGGAGCTTCTTCCTATCCCTCGGACCTACTCTTACTGCTCTGGGCTCACATCTTGCAGACTGGAGGAGGGACTTGATCAGCTTTCCAGCTCCACCGCCTTCCATTTGGGATACACACTGCTTCTCGGGGGGTCCAAACCTCCTCTGCTCCCTATCTCACTCTGTGCCTTTTGAAAAGCCCTTTACTAAAAGGCCATTAGACAGGGGGGCACATTGTGCTGGGCACCCTGGGGCTTGCACCGTCCTCCCAGTGCAACCCAGGCACGTCGCTTAAGCAGGATCAAGCTCTAATCCTATTCTCTGCACAGGAGGCAGCAGAGCCGTGTCTGCCGCTGACACGCTTGGCCCTGCCCTCCCCCCCGCGGCGGGGCAGGCGCGCAAACCTCACGGGGGGCAAAAAGCCAGGTGAGCGGGGTAGCTCCGGTGGGGAAAGCTGGGGACCAGAGCACGGGGCCGCAGCACACAGAGAGTACCCGGTCCTGGGCAGTACTGACCCTCCTTGCACTCCAGGGCCACCCGGGACTCCAGGTTGTCCATCTGCATCTGCAGCCTCTTGAGGGTCAGGTCGTTCTCTCGGGACTTGCGCTTGTAGGCGATGAGGACGATGATGACGATGATGAGGAGCAGGCTGCCTCCGGCCGCGATGCTGACGATGGCTGGCAGGGTCAGGAGGCTGTCTGAGATGATGCTCACCGACCCAGGGGAGAAGATGATACCACCAACACGCACCTACAAAGCACAACGGAGGTAACCAGCAGCTTCAGCTGAGGGTGTCAGCCTGTCCCACAGCCAGGGCACGCACCACACAGGCTGTACCAGCCCCCAAGGAAGCACCGAACCGCCTCCCTTTCAGCCAAGAACACAGCAACTCTGACCGCCTTCAAACCCAGAGGGTGCTGCTTATGTGAACACAGGGAGGCTTCAAGCCATGATAAATGTGCCAGCCCTCCGCTATCTGGGCTTTGTTCGTATTATCTGATGGCTCCATTTGACTTTCATTTTATAAGCTTTCAACTCCCTTTTGTAAACCGTGGACATTAGCAACCCAGTGATAATTTCACTGACAAGAAACCAGAGCGACTGGAAAGAGAGAACAGAGCAGGGAAGAGAAAGCCCCATGTGAAAGCTGCAGAGCAAACACACTGGAGGTTAATGCTGGGACAGGCTTTTTCTTGGATGTGCTCTGGCCACAGATGCGAGCAGCACTCAGCCAGGTTGTGCTTCTGTGGATCACGCTGTGATAATCTGAGTATGTTTTGGATGCTGAACTTTAAGGGAAATAAATCACAATTACAATCTCATTTGGGCTCTACTCAAGCACTTCGGCAGCCGCGTGCTTGGTCTGTGAGTGGATCAGAGGAAGCAGCAATGCCGAAAACCAAAGCCAAGGAAGACACCGACTGTTAGCCTGGACCAGGCTGATGATCCAACCAGTCCGGTGCTCAGATGTTCTTGGCTGCTCCTGCTTTGGGAAAAGGCAAAACCTTCCATCCATTTAGCAGATCGGGTCTGGTACAAGGACTGATAAAATCCCTACAGGAGGGAAGAACACAGCCCACTGAAAAGAGTCTCACCTACTGATGGAAGGCAGCACCAGAGAAAGGATGGTATCTGGTGCTGAAGGCACAGCCAGAAAGACTTGGTCCTTCTAGAAGGCTCTGATAGTAGGCGGGGGAGTCTCAGGGAGGAAAGAAGTTTCTCCATGCTAATCCACATCAATATTTTAAGCTTCAATTAGACAGCCAGAAAGATCTAAAATCCTACTGATCCTCGGACAAGAAATTGCACTCAATATCCAAGCGAGTCAGGGAGCTGGAGGAGGAGGAGAAAGGATGGCAAGGAGGGAGGGAAGGGATGCTGGCAGGAGTGTCTGGTCCCTCACCATCACTTTGTGCTGTCCGGTGAGATTCGGTGGCTCGCACAGCAACTGGGTCTCGGAGACGGTGACGGCGCAGGGTGTTTCTCCGATCAGCACGGTGTAGTTGAGCTTTGCTCCTCCAGGAGCGGGTGGGCACAGGTTTCTGCCCTAGGGACAAGGGGAGAGAAGACTGTACAAAGACGCGGCGCATTTCTCCAGTTCTCATTGCATTCCCAGCTTGTACAAACGATGGGAATCTCTCTGGCATACCTTATCCTTCAAAGCAGCAGGTCAAAACCTCCTTTCTCTGGGATCCTGCTGCCCACCAGGTAAGGGACTCCTTACCTTCAGGATGATGGGTGACCCTGGCTTCTGCTCCAGCACCCCGGTCGGGCTCAGGAGTTCAAACGTCGGGTTGGGGTAGTAGATGAACTTGGTGTCGTTGTAGACCAGCAGCGACTGCACGTTGTTAAAGATAAACCCAAACTCGTCCGGCCGCTCGACGGCGTCCAGGCCGGGCCGGTACTCGGGGGTGAGGGGGGGCGCGAGGCAGGCCAGCGCCGTGGCGTTCACCACCTTGCAGACCTGCGAGGAAGGCGACATTTTGAAAGACAGCAGGGAAAAACTTATCCCGACCTGGACAATGATGTTCTGATTCCTTAAATACTCCCTGAAAAGTCCGGCGGATTCAAGTTTAGTTGGAAATATTTAATCCAGGCTCGAGGCATTGCAGCCACGGCCTGGGGCAATCTGCTTCCCCTCCGGCATTGGTGCAGAGATGGAGAGTGAGCCTCAAAACGAGCCGTGTTCTAAAGCAGCTAGAGGCTCGCATAGTGGATCACTTCACCCTTTTCCTTTATTTTTTTCTTTTCTTTCCAGTCACAACCTCTTTGGCAATGCTAGCTTTGAAACAGACCCATAGTGAGTAGCCGGTCCCTGCTACAAATTGGTGATTAGCGGCAATTCCCAAACGCCAGTGAGGGAGGTGAGCATCTGACACTCGTGGGGTGGAGGTAACATGAAGGTCAGCTCCTGCCAGGCTGAGGACACCCACAGCTCCTCCAGCCCTGGAAGCCGGGATTTGGCTGATTTATGAGACTCTTGCCTTATAAAGCAGCAAGAGCCCAACCGTTTGGCCTCCCTCTGTAAGTGGAAGATCTAATTTCACTCAATTTTGTATCTTCAGAATTATTTTTGTAGCGCTATAACTGCAACTGCTAGTAACAAAATTAGATGTCTTTTTTAAAAAGAGCTCAGATGAAAAAGGTCTTCAGAGGGGAAGGCATAAAAGGAATAGGAAAAGACTGCTAAGTGATTTGCCCTTTCCAAGGTAATACAGATTCAGTCAGAAAGATCACCACATAGAAACAATATATTTCAGTTTTACTTGGTCAAAATAATTTCTGTGCATCCTGCAGGTACAATTCTTGTTTGTAGCATACAATGAGCTCCAGTTTAGCTGAGGATTCATTTCAGTTTCTCACTCTTGGACTGAAAAAATACAGATACGGGAAGGAGGTGGCATTCCAGATCAACCCCAAACTCTGCTACAAACTCCTTGCTTTGGGAACATCAGGATGATCGGAGGGAGGAGGGGAAGGAGCCATAAAAGTAACACCCAGCTTCACCAGAATACCCAGAGCCCCATGCCCAGCACCTTCCGCACGGTGAGGAGGGCGCAGGGAGGCAGCACCTGGCCCTACCCCGGTGACCAAGCTGCACAAGTGGCCTGAAAGCTTCTTGTGCAGAAGCAGTTCCCCTCTCTCCTTCCCTCCGCAGGCTGGTACAGGCATGCCAGGCCCAGAGCTGCAGCAATAGGAGGTTTATTTATAGAGAGGCAGCTAAGGAGAGACTAGTTAAACATAGCAGCCTCATAGCTGGCAGGCCTCAGCGCCTAGCTCTGGGCTTTTACTGAAAGAGCAGGACTAAAATGGGAAGTGTGGAGCAGCTGGGAACGGCGGGCACAGCTACACTTGGACCTCCCATCATAACATGTCTGTAGAGCTGAGCGAGGCACTGGAAAGGGAAGGATGCCGGGGAGAGGAGAGCTCTCAGGGCTCAGGGGCTCTGACAAAAGGGGGAATTTCAGGTGTGAAACAAGTTTATCTGACCCAAGACAGAATTTGAGGTGATGCAGATAACCTAAAATGGAGTCCTCCACTTCCAGCTTTGAAGCAGTTACTGCGCTGCTGAGGAAGTAATCTCCCATTTCTGTGTGTCAGAATCCCTCTTTCCAGGCTCCCCAACTTGGGTCAGTCTAGGGAAATACCCCCAGAGCAGCTTTTGCCACGGCAAGTCTCAGCCCGTGGACAGCCCTGGCACCAGTAACCGCACGGGCACATCCAGGTTGGGGGGGGTCCCGCTGTGCGACACTCCCAGGCAGAGCCCGGCGGCACCGAGCTGACAGCAGCTACTTACGTTGACAAACTCTTTGCCGTTGTACTTGACGCGGATCCTCGGCTCCTGGATCACGTCCAGGTTGGAGCCGGTGACAGTCAGAGGCGTGTGTCCGCTGCGGAGAACCAGGAGACACCTGATTAATGCATCTGGCAGGAGGGGCTGGGGCTGTGCAGAGGGGCTGCGCTTGGCGGTGAGGATGCTTGTTGATCTCAGGAAGATGCTTTCTGCAGACACTTCGGGCGCCAGGCAACAGCCTGGATTAGTACCCACTCCCTGAGTCACTGGGGAGTGGTGTCTCAAGTTAGCTGGATTTTCTCCTCTCAGCTGCACCCTCTCCCACCTAACAGTACTGTAAGGCAGCAGGATGAGAAACGGGACCAAAGAAATCAACTGAGCTGAGACTAAATACGTACAACAATAAATTAGTCACAGTGTTTAATGATTTACATAGCTATGTTTCTAAGGAACACGATAAATGGTACGTGCAGTGAAGGAACTGACGTGCGCTTGCATCTGGACTGCAGACGCAGCAAGTTGTCACACAGAGCAGGGATGAAGAGCACCCAGTGCCATCAGGGCCAGGGAGGATACGACTCCCTGGGCTACAGTACCCCCATTCTCCTACAGCCAGTGCCCCTGAGCAAAGTCTTTCACTCTTGGCTTCTTCTTTCATGTGTTAATTGGAGCAGCACAGGCCAGATCCACTCGAGTCCCCAGCACCTCTACAGCAGAGCCCAGCTGTTCCCTTTAGCCCACCTCTGCCAGCCGTCCTGACCAGCCCATCAAACCCATCTCACCCCAAACCAGACGTAATCTTGAATTCGGACTCAAAGCAAACATCTCTCAGAGCCTGCTGCGAGTCACTCACTTCTTCCAATGGTAATTTTAAAAAATAATTGGAATTTGAAATGAATAGCTGTGTTACAGCCCTTGTGAGCACAACCATTAAAGTAACACCAGGGGACAAGTATGGCCCAGGGTTTTTAGCAGCAACAATGTCATGGTGATGGGACAGCACCGGCCACTCTGCTGCCAGCAGCGAATCTGGGACAAACAGTACATTTTGATTAGCATCAGCTTTTTGCTTTCTTGGTGCTTGCTGCTTTTGTTTTATTCCAGGACTACAAGAAGGAGCCTTGAATGAGCAATTGTGCACTTCTTCAGCAGATGGAACTGATCTTGGCTTTATTTGTGCTCCCAGAATCTCGGTGCAGGCTGCTGCTCCTGTAACTGCCTTGGTAACAATCACAACTACATTAGTAACCTGATTTTTGGTAAATGCAAATGCCGTGGACGCCCAGCCCTGACAAATTCCAGGATGCTGGGTGGGACGTGCACTTCCAAATAGACCCTCTCTTGGCCTCGCTGAGTGTAGGCTGAGAGAGAAGACCCAGACCGGGCGAGCTGGCTTCTCTCCCGCTGTCAGAGCCTTGTGTTACCTGGCGATGCTCCACTCGGGTTCGATGTGCTGCACCTTCGGATCGTCGATGTACTCAAACAGCAAGGTCCGCTCCAGCTGAGCCCGGTCGACGCTGACAGAGACGTGAACGGCCCCCAGGCCGTGGGCGGACGGGGCCGACACGCAGACGATCTCGTTCATGGATCGCCTGGGCAAGACAGAAGCCGGGGAAGCGTTAACGGGCGGTCGCAGCGCCGGGGCAGAAAACAACCCTTTGTCCTGGCGCTGCAGCTGCAGCGGGGCAGCTCGCTAAGAGGCTGAGCTGTCAGTCGGGCCCAGGCTCTGACCCCTGCGAAGGGGATGAGCTCCCAAGACGGGCAGGAGGGCTTCACTGGCACGGGAGGGAGGGAACGGAGCTCCGCGCGGGAGGGGACTCTGCCTGCCCGCCTAGAGCGAAGCGCAGGCTCCCCGAAATGACTCTTTGTGCCAAACTGCAGCCTCCCGCATCCCTCTGTGAACCCGCTGCCTTCTGTTGGGCGTGTGAAAACAGATGGCTGCTTTTTAAACGGGATGCATAAGCTCACTCAAAAGCCAAATTCTTCCCCTCCCCACCCCACTGCACACACGGGCCCTTGTGAGCAGCATAATGGAGCCTGCGAAGCCCCCCGCCTGGGAAGGGCGATGCCACCGTCACCGCTGCCTTCCAGCTTTGTCTCCCCGTCAGAGCAGGGGTGACCTCGGCCTCGGCGCTGGCAGGCCGGACACAACAGACCATCTGCTGCCATCCGAGTCCCGGAGAAGGTCGAGGCGGCAGGGTGGCAAGGCGCTGTCAAAGCACAAAGGCACCGGTGGGTGGATGGATGGAGAAGGGGAATGAGATCCCAGCGGTGCCGCTCCTGCGCCTGGGACAGAGCTGCGAGGAACCGCATGGCTCTGCAGCAAGGCTGGGTGCTGCTCCTATGGGAAGTGCCAGACCCATGTCCCTGGGAGGCCAGTGCCTCTGCACGGCCACCGTGGGTCGTCCCGCCTGCCCAAACCTGCCCCCGGCTCGCCAAAAAGGCCGTGCTGTTTCCGTGGCTCATTTAGTTCTGGCTTCTCGCAGGGGAGAGGGCAGGCAGGTCTTCAGCACCTCGCTGCCGGTTTGGCACTTAAATCAAAAACTGGCACCCCTGAACGTCCCATCTTTGCCATCCTCACTCTCCTCAGAGGCTGCGCAGCTCAGGGAGGTGCCTGAACCGCTGAGGCTCAAGTGCAGCCGTGCGCCCGCCCTGCTTCCAGCACAGCTCTGGTGTCTGTGCCTGGGCCAGGGGCGGCGGTGGTCCCCTTTTCAGGGCCCTCCCTCACTTCCCACGCTCCCGAAGGAGGGAGGGCACATCACTGTGCACTGGGCTTTTCAGGGGGGTATCGAACAGCGGGTACCACGATGTTCCCAGCTCACACCTTGGCAGGCCCGTCCACCACAACCAAGGGAACAGAAACAATCTCCTAAAATATCTGAAACAAACTGGACTGGACTGTTTCTATTGATGCAATTACCTGTCTACCCCTTCCCACTCTCTTCCTCCTTCCCTTATCTTATTCTCACTCTCCACCTGGGTTTAATTTAACCAGGAAGGCATCCTTGTGCGAGGAGCGCGTTTCTCCGCCCCCCTTGCTCATCCCCGGGGTGCTCCCGTGCAGGCCCGTGCAGCTGAAGAGCCGCCTGCCTCCTCTGCCGCCCCGCGCCGGCGCAGCCGCTCAGCCCTGCCAGACTCCACCGCGCCTGCTTAGCTCTGGCGTGAGATCCAGAGTGACGCATCGCTGCTGGCAGAGCTGCTCTCAGCTCCCTGTGATCAGTTAATTAGCTTTCTGTGCTATTATTATGTCGTCATGGTGAATCTACCCACTCCTCCGATCAGAGAGGGGAGAATGGGGGAAGCTGTAATTAGAGTGAATCTCATTAGAAACTGCTTCATCTAATCAGGCTCCCCCACACCCTCGAGTACAATTGAAGTTCACTGCCTCAAAACAGCCCAAGCAAAACAAAGTGCACAGCGTGACCCCACGTGAAGGATGGTGCCGTTCACGTACTGCCGCTCGCTTTGTTTCAGTCTCTGCTCGCCTGCTGTGATTGGAACGTACAGAGAATTCAAAACTCTTCCAGGTTTTGCAGGTCAGTATCTGCAGGTTGCCTGAACATGATCATATATTTAAGGGATTATATCACAGGGCTGATTCTGCTCTCGGGCCAGCTTGCAGGCTGCTTCTGCTGGTGGTAATGCCGTTATCCATGGGCATCTGAGGAAGCAATCTGGCATTTTTGCTACAGAGGCAGGAAGAAATGTTGGTGGATTGGTTACAGTGCTGATCTGCACTTGGAGAACTGATCTGCACTTGAAGACCTCGACTTGAAGACCTCCTGAAGCACCATTCTAGGATGGACGTAGAACAAGCGCTTCTAATATCCCAACACGCTCCCACGTCTGAATACCCACAGCTCCCGTACTGGGGACCCTCTCAGTCTTCCAGACGAGCAATTCACCTCCAGGGGTCTTTACTTTCCCAGAAATTTCCTCATCTCCTCCTGGGAAGCCTGAGCGAGGATCTGACAGGCAGAATCCCTTTGCACATCACACCGCTTTGCTTGGGTTCTCGCACAGGCTGCGCCCACGCTGTGAAATGCACACAGCCAGCTGCCTCGGGGCACCTATGCACGCTTGGCGCAGGGCACGGATGTGTACGTGATGCACACAGATGTATGCTGCATGTATCTTTTTTTAACTAAGCCCCAAGAAAACCCATTAAAGCCTGCAAATGTCAACTCCGTGTTTACACTGCTGCGTAAAAAGCAAATTTGCCAGAGAAATCCCAGGGGAGACTGATGGCTGCGCAAGTTTCTCAGCAGAAGGTGTGTGCAGATCCCCGCTTTGCTCTGCCACGCAGAAGCCCACCCCTTGCTCAGCCCGGTTCTAGGAGGTTGAGGTACCTGCAGCAGTGGCTGCAACAAAAGTAATGCAAACTGTCGATCTGTGAAGAGAGAGACTAGATGGTTCTTATAAATGTCACATTTTCTTCAGATCAGCCGGGCCGGGGGCAGGTACTGATGACTGCTATAAACATTTTACAGTCGCAGTGCTGTTTGCCCGAGATTTTTGAACCGCTTAGCATTGCAACAGCATTAAAATGAAATCATGGACAGCACTAGTACCGATGCAATCCCTCCCTCGCCAAGCGAGGCTCACTCTCTGCAAGAGAGAAGACGGCTTCATGTAATAAAAGACAGAACGGGAGCCTTCAGGGGTTCCCAAATGAATTTTTGCCGCGGCTGCACATTCAGCTCCAGCAGGTACCTGGTGGTACAGCCCTGATAGCCAGGGTGTGCACGGCAGGAGCCCGCGCTGGCCCGGCCCCTTACCTGTAGAATTCGCAGGTCTGGTTTCCCAGGAGCACCGACACGCGGCTGCCCGCTCCCAGGTAGTGCCCGGAGATGGTCACCATCGTCCCTCCCGACTCTGGCCCGCGGCTGGGATTCAGAAAGCTCACCGCTGGAGTCTGGAGAAAGAAAAGGACAAACTCAGCGCTTGTGCCTGCTGCGAGGGGAGCTGTCAGGGAGCGGCTGCCCGGGGCCGTGCCAGCCGGAGAAGCACCGTCCTTCGAGCATCTTCACGCTTTGGCTGAGCGGGGACACCCTTTTAAAATGGAAAAGCAAAACAGGGATGTGTCCTGGACACCTGACAAATCTGCTGCTAAATTTTCGAACCTAGCTCTGAAAGAGAGACATACCTCAACGTTTTTACAAAAACGTTTTTACATTTTACAATTACAAATTTAGCCTTGGCAAAATGATGTATTTACACCTTCGACTTTGCTCTTAAACAAAGGGAAGCTGTTTGCACCGCAGTTTCAAAATTAAATATATCCCAAGCCAAGCGAACTGCCACAATTAAACATTGCGTTCCAATTTCCAAGTTTGCCGATGTGGTAAAGCATCAAAAAAACCCCACCAGGGTCTGCTAACGGGAAATACCGCACAGCTTACCAAAAGGCAGCACCATCAGCTCCAGCTTAATACAAACCACCGGTGACAGCACTGGGGGGGCAGAGCCTGTTTCCCAGTGCTGATGTGGAAAGACATCCTTGGTGGGCAAACCTAGACCCCATTCCGCATTTTACCGGTGATGACATTGCAGCAATGCCACATCTTTATCCTGCTTTGCATCACAATAGCTATTTATCCCCCTTAATAGAATTTGCAGAAAGCAGGTACCTTTTTATTTGTTTTCAATCAGTGGATATCACCGAATTGTTTCACTCACGCTTTCACATTACCCTCTTTGTGACTCTCGTCTGCAAAGGCTGGCAGCCTCCCAGCTCCGCTCCCCTGGTACCACCTGCTTGGCAGCTCGGTGGGTTTGGCCTGTTTTCTCTACTGTTTTCACAATGCAACATGTGTTTTCTGGGTACCACAGCATTTGCCAAAGCAGCTTATAGACCAAAAGTCTGCTTGACCCCGACTCCTGAATAGACCAGAGAAAATCTGGTCCGGAAAACAATCCACCCTGTTGTGGGTAATTTTGGAATAATGCTACAGGAGGGAAAGACTCGTCCTTCAACTGCTCGTGGTCAGCTCACAGCTCTTATCCTAGCTGGGGCCAGGAGCTGGACTCAAAGATCCTCGTGGGTCCCTTCCAACTCAGGATATTGATGATTAGCAATGAAAACACTAGACAATCTGAACGGTCATAGCAATGGTTACACTAAGTAGGCTTGGGAGCATTTCCTACAACCAAGAGGGGTAATTCCAAAATGCAAAAAAACCTCGTGCAACGTACGATTGCCCATCAAAACCCTCCTTCAGTCTCCAGCCCAACCCTAGTGACTGCTCCCAGGGTGAATTAGGAATAAGCTGCAACGCTGTGAACATTCCAGACAGAGAGAGCCACCTACCAGCCACCCTCCTCCTCCAGCCCCATCCCTGGGGCCAGTCTGCTCATGGGAGCCCGGGGAGAGAAAGCAGCAGTTATTTAACACGTCCATGAGGACCAGCAGTTCCCATACACACACCAGTGACAGAGCTGTGAACATACTGGAAAGCACAGCCCTCCTCTGCATTCAAAATCATTTCTAAGCACCTCCTGGCTACAAGCATGTGATGTTTCTGGTGTGAGCGTCACCTTCTCCAAGCATTGCAATCCTTGGAAATTCAAAGCATTGCCCAAAACAGAAACTCAGGCTGTAACCCTGAGCAGTCATTCTTGCAAGCAAGCAAAAGTCAAGAGAGCTGAGGGAGCCCATCCTAGAGACCTGCAAAAACTCTCAAGGCTGGGCTGAGGCTGGCGTCAGATGAGGGCCTGAAAGCTGAATAAGAATTTTCCGCCTTCACCTCATGATTTGGTGATAATTATGAGAGATTTACAGATCCAAAGTAGCTCCAAGGTTCCACCTCCCTAGACAAAACGGGTGTAATTAAGGTGACAGCATCGCTCCCGCGCGGTGTCAGGCACCAGATGAGCTCACTAAGGCATGAACCCTCTCAGGGTCAGAACAGAGCTCCGCTTTAAGGTACCAATCAATTTTACTACTGACTCTAATGGCATAAACCAGCTGTAATGGAATTTACGGCAGCGCTAAAGAGAAAAATAGAGGCCAACTAACAAAAGGAAATGATGTGCTAGAAGTTTTAGATGCCCGAGAAAAAAGAAACGATATAATCAGGGTAAGTGCTGGAAATCAGAAGCAACAATGCAAAGGATGATAACGTTCGGCATGTGCTCACCAGCTTCCTGCAAGGTTCTGCTCCAAGATTCATCTCCGCAATTACCTTCCACTGGCTCCTGGTTATTATTTAACACAAAGCAAGAGAGAGTCCTCCTGGTGTCTCATGGGAACGTGTCTTGCAGTAATGGTAAATCTGGGGACTACACTGGCAGCGCCCTGTGATGATCAGAGGGGTTTCTGGCATATTCGAGCAGAAGGTAGTGGTATTTTGCGCCCCTGCTATGTTGTTGAATAAATGAAATCCCAGGGGAAGGTGTCGCTTTCAACACCGACAGGGTGGCAAGGGCTAGCCTGATTTATCTCTCAATTAGTTTACAAATTGTGGACAATTGTTAAGCGTTGGCATTTCCCTGCATACAGATTCCACTAAGCACAAAATCAATGTGGCTGGATGAAGTGCCCTGTTTAGGCAAAACTGGAGATATGAGAAACCCCAGCTGTGACTTAAGTTTATGAATCAAAGGGCTGCTAATTAAACAACAGAAAGAAATAACCCACTCAACCAAGGGAAGCCCACCAACCCAAAGAGCTGCTCTCCACTAAGCGGTTAGAGGAAGCCTACCCTGAACCAGCATCCTTAGAGAGGAAAACAAAAATCCCTGAATGTTTGGATCCAATTACCTTTCCATCCCAAAGGGCATCACGGTGAAAAAATTAAATCTATAGGCACAGAAACTAACTCAGCTACGTTTAGGTTTCACAGGCAGTTGATTAAAACTAAGTTCCTTGCAGGACCTCAGTACCTGAGCTGCAGAAGGATGGACTCTGGTGCCTGCTCTCCTGCTGCGTGCCTCTGTGTCCATGAAAAAGGCCTGTTGGTGCCTGTACGTGTACACACACACACGTACAGGAACACCTTCAAAACCAGCAAGAAGCAGCGCCCTAGATTCATCCCCATTAACTACGCGCCAAAGCAACAATGACCGCTACAAACGACAGAAAATTCCCAGTGCTGGCTCCCGCTCCCTGACAATTCCTCCACAGAATGTCCTCGGGTACAGAACAAAGTTACGCCTTGTGTCACACTGCCGCTGGGATTACAACAATGTGCTCTGCGAGGAGGAACCGAGCCGAGCAATTCAGAAGGCTGTCACTACTTTGGAGGTGCAAAGTGGAAACCAAATGCTGTGGGAACCCTGGGTTTCGGTTCCCACACAAATCCTGTTTATTCTGTAGGCCTGTGTGAGCCCCCGGATCCTGAGAACTGCTCTTGCCGACTGGGCTACCAAGAAACTGGGCAATGCCATGGGGAAAGCATCACAAAAAGACAGCGATTTGGGGATTGTCTTCCAGCGTTGACCCTGATCTGTCTGACACGTGTACTTGTAGAGCACGGCCGGTCCCGAGGGGGACGCGTGCTGCCTCCCCCCCGCCTCGGCAGGACACTCACCACGAACATGTACTGCTGCGCGGACTTGGCCGTGAACTCCGGCTTGCACTCTCCGATGCACAGGAGCACTGGGCCGGAGCTGATCCCTGGAAGCGCCTGCCCCATTTCACAGACGATCCTGGAAGCAGAAATGCCGCAGTGAGGCTTTGGCAGGAGGTGCCAGCAGTGCCCTGTGCAGCTCCACGCAGGGCTGGCTTGCTTTTTTCTTCTTCCTTTTTTCTCCCCCCTCCCTCTTTAACTTTGATATCTGCCTCTTTAGAAGAAGATAATTACTGAGTCTATTTTTACCCCATGTAGTAATTTAAAGAAAAAAATCAAAATCAGACATAATTATTACAAGCTGTAAACTCCAGAGCAAAGCAGAGCACTAATGGCAATATATTAGCCAGTAGCAAAGTGAGAGCGAAGTCCTTAGAGTAACAGATGAGTTCATTAAGGGAACAGCTCACACTGCAGTCTCCCAGTTAATCAAAACTGGAGAAAGCTGCGGTGACGGATGCACTCAACCCCTCTGCCAAACTAGCACTGGTTTGGTAGAGGCTCCAAAGGAGGTCACGGCTGAGCCGCAGCCAGGCCGGAACGCCCGCGGGAAACCCACAAAGGCGCAGAGCGACCCAGCAGGAGCTTGGAACCCCAGTCACGCGATTAACGCAGGAAGAGCGGGGGGCTTTTCCAAGACTCATTTATCAAGGAGCAAAGAAAGTTGTGGGCACAAGGACTCTCGTGCACACCTTCCCCATCTCTTGTAACTTGACTGCGAGTCAACCGCTTTATCCCACCAACGCTGTGAGCCCTCTCTGAGCTCCCCCTGCCAGGCGGCGGGGCTGCACGGCGGCGATCTCCCCTTGAGCTGGGACGCCTCTCCTCGAGGCTGAGAGACCTTTCACCAATGACGGACCTGTGGTTAAGCGACCGCTGCCGCGTACAACCTTGTGCTAGGGTAACCTCGATTTGTGCCTTGGTCACTTTGATTTTGGTGACTTCGATTTGTGCCGTGACCCTTTCGAATGGCTGTTCCAATGAGCGTGCTGTACGGTGACAGAGTGAACCTTGCGACTGAACTTTGTTCAGTTGCACTTTTATAACACCATATTGGAACCTCGTTTGCGAATACCCCTGACGGGGACAGCCGTGGAGAGCAGCCTTGGCAGGGGAGGCAGGGCTGGCTAACACAGAATGTACTGACACTGGTAAAAGGAGTTAGTGGCACCGAAAGACACCGATCTCGTGCTCCTCATGTGGCCCCGTGGGCACATCCCCAGGCAGGAAAAGCCATAAGGAAGGAGAGCTGTCGGGGTTAACCACAGTGGACCAGGCTGGAAGATGAGGGAACCCTCCTTACGCACCCTGTGGGTGTATAATCCAAAAATCCCAGGGCACTGGGAATACATAATGCCTGCTGAAGACAAGACCAAGCAAATGTCTGTCACGTCAGCAGGTCTGAGAGAGGTTTTCAGAGGGACGTCAGCTGGCAGAGCTCTCTAGCTGTACCTAAAGGGGATGGATAGGGGATGGATGCTGCTTGCTCTCACAGCAACACAGGAGAGACAAATTCACGCTGCCAAGCACTGCAAACCTCAGAGCAGGAATAACCTGCCTCGGGGCGGGGGGGGTGTGCAGTGACGGCGGTGATATGACACTTGTTGGTGTCTGGCCCTGAGAGCGAGACCAGAGCAAGAGCCAGAGCATCCTTTCCCCGGCGAGGCTGAAGGTGCTTTTGCAGAGCAAACGCACACGCTTCTGCTGATCACATGCAAATGCCTAAAAGGCTCCAATTTGTGAAGGCAGCGTTTCAGCTGCCTTCAGCTGCATTAAATTCACTACAAACATAATAAAATAAAAAAGACTAAAGGAAAAAAGAACTTGCAGACGGCACGCACAGGTGATGCCAGGAGGCCTAAGGAAATACACACGCGCTAGTAAAGAGCTCTAATGTGGAAGTCCTTATTGCTGCACATCAAAACGGGCTGCCTGGAGAGACTCTGCCTTTGGAGAACAGGGACTGAAGCATCTCGGCTGTGTGCCTTAATCTGCCACATGCTCCCCTCTCTGCCTTTCAGCCAGGCATCGCCCAGGCGCCTCTCTCCTCTGCCTGCTATTTCATCACCGCTCCTCCTGCAAACCGGCAGCGGGGTGAGGCGGCAGGGGTTCTGTGCTGCTGGGCTGTGGGCTGGGGGGCTGGCAGGAGCAGAGATGACTGCTCCCAGATGCCAGCCTACGGGCAAACAAAGCAAGGTGAAGTGATTCCTGACACCCCTGGAGGCGGAGAGGAGAGCGAAGCTTTTCTCCCACAAGAAGCAAGGATACACCAAGCGCTATTCCGGGAGGGCAACACCAAATACTCAACAATTTGCCAGGAAAGCAGCAGCTGCTGTACAGCACCAGGCATGACGGGGCATGGGGATAGGGCACAAGCCTCCTGGTACACCTGATCCCGATCCCTGATAAAAGCCAAATTCCCAGCAGGTACCTTGTTACAAAGCGATGCATTCGGCAGAGCTGTAGGGTGCTGATTGCTGGGCTAAGTGGCCCTTTCACCAACATTAACCTAATTGCTGGCTGATAGATTGCGTGGCTGGAGCATATGGTGAGTCATTACAGTCTTGGAATTCAGTCTGCCCACAGAACCCTTAAGAGGGTCCTTTCATCTGTATTCATCTTTAAAAGGCAGCTCTCATGCTAACGCTTGCTGTTATCTGCCCAGGGTAAATGTTTTAATGATGTTAACAAACTTTGAAAGCTCAAGAGCCGTAATTAGAGTCATGATTATAAAATCAGGGTTTCATACCATCAAAGGATGATAATTTTATAATCTCCCATCCTTTATTTGAAAAATAAAATAAAACAAAATACTGCTCTTCAGAACAGCCCAAACCACTAGCAGTGGCAGCACTGTCGGTGCAGCGCTGGGAGCCATTCCTGCAGTAACACCAACGATGCTCTGCACGCCCACAGCGCCCTTCCTCCAGCGATCGCATGACATACCAACACGCTGCACTCACCCTCGCTGTTCGGAAGGGGAGATTAACGCCGGTTCTGTCTTACAGATGGTGAAACAAAGACGAGGAGTGAGCAAAAAACAAACCGATGCCAACATGTGCTACTGACAGGTCCTTCCACTGCGCTGGGGATCAGACTGGGACCCACCAGACGCACGTCGCCACCAGAGGACAACTGCTGTGAGCTGCTGCTGAAGCTGGGGCAGATCCGTGCTGCTGGGAGCACTCACGGGGCCTGGGCTCCCCTGCACTCAGGTGGGCAACCTCAGCCCCACTGCACAGGATGCCATCCTGGTCCCCAGCAGCAGAGATTGGGCAACCCAAGGGGAGACACCACGCATTGCTCCTCTCCTGCCCCGCACAAATGACCCCCAACACACCCCTCAGCATCTTGGCTACACCAGAACACCCCGCCCCCCCCCGCCAACAGCCACAGAAGCATGTGTCACTTTGGGAGGTTTATTCGCCCATCCTCTGTTACATGCCTATTTTCTAATTTTTGGCTGACATTTTTCTTAGTGAAATAAATGAATTGACTCCAGTGGAGGCCCATTCGGATTAAGCGCCTGTCACCGCCTCACCCGCCTAACAAATGGCCGCGTGCAGCCAGCAGCGCCGCCGGAATTTCAAGTGCGATGAGGAGCAGAGGGGGCAGAGAGGCTCAGCGTCACAGCAAGGTGCTCATCAGAAAAGTTGCTTAGCAAAGCAGGAACCGCGGTGGGGAAGGAAACAAAACACTTAACAAAAGTTTAAAGAGCTGCTTAACCGCCCCCAGAGAGCGTCCAAGCACCTCATCCCCTCCTGGTGTAGGAACGGCACGCCCTGGTCCAGGCACCATCCACCTCCAGACCCCTTCCTGCAGGGCTGGAAAGGGCGGAGAGGTGGTGCCCGGGGTCTGGATGAGTTATTGGCCTCTCATGTGGTTGCTGGAGGTCAGGGACGAGGCCAGCCCTGGGGGACCCGCGGTGGGGACGGGTGAGGTCCGCGAGGCCACTCACTGTTCTGCGACGACGTACTGCTCGGGCAGGGGCGTGCACTGCACCCCAGCAACCTGCACCCCGTGGGCGATCTCGGAGAAATCCAGGCCCAGGTTCACGCCACGGATGGTCACCCTCGTCCCTCCTTCCGGGGGGCCTGACACTGTCAGGATCTAGAGGGAAACAAAACACAGGAGAGTTGAGCTGGTGTCCCCACAACACCCGTGGGCCTTCAACCCCACACCCGGCTTGGAAAACAACTTTTGCTTCGCGAGCTGCTCAGGGAGCCTGAGTGCTGCAACCTCCTCCTGCCCCTGCTGCCAAACCCAGGCCAGTGCCACCTTCTCGTGGCTCCTCTGGATGTCTTGGAGAAGCCCAAGGATGCCGAAACCCAGCTGTGCCACGCTCCGAGAGAGGACACCAAGGTCCCTGAGCTGACCAAGAGGCGTGGACAATGCCATCCCTCAGAAAGCCTTGCAGAAGGATAAGGCTGGCTCATTTTCTACATAGAGATATACAGGAGATGGTAAGTCACCTTCCAGAAGTAGCCTGCTGCTTTGGAGAACTTAACTTCTGCCTTGGCTGTTCTCTGAATGTTAATGTCACATTTTATTAGTAAGTTGGCACCTCAAATGACTTACAAATGTTAAAGGCTGAGGTGTGTGCTTTAAAGCTGCCTGTTTATAGCCTGCCTCAGCCATAATCATCTCTGCTTCTACAGACTTTCATTAAGGACAACACCCTCTTCAATTAGCAGTATAAATTAGAATAAAGTATAGTCACAAAATTTGGACCCAAGACTCTCAAACAGTTGTCCTGAATCTGCCACCAGTCTGCTGTTGCTCTTGGGTGAGTTACTAATCTTCCCCATGCTACAGCTGTTATTAATAAATAAACATAATCCATAATAATGCAATTTAATTAATTTAATGAATAAATCTTGTTTACGCTTGTTTGTTCCACCCTGGTCTTTGGCAAAAGACTTGAGCTCTTCAAAACCTTTTCCTCAGCGTTTCCGGATGGATGGCTGCTTTCCTGTCACCTTCTCAAGAGCTCGCTGTTCCCTGGACGTGAGCGGGTTAGGATGGCAGCGGAACACCAGCCCCATCACGGGAGCACGCCCTGGCACCCTGCTGCACCACAGGCTGGGTGCGCCCCAGAGCAGCCCCTGTGGGACCCCCTGCACACAGTGCCACGGCGCACGTCGCCCCATTCCTACCCAAGGCCAACTGCTAACGCCGTCAGGACACCCCTGTTCCCCACCACTTCTGTGGCTCGGAGTCCCCCTCAGCAACTCCCTGCATCTCAAATCCCAGCTGAAGCCATTTTCCTTCTCGTTTACACCTCTTCATTTCTTGCTCTCCACCTCCGCACCCCGTTTAAGGTGCTCCTCTTCCATTTGGCCCCGCACGCTGGGGTTCAGCCTGCTCCACGCACCCAGCAGAGCCCTGAGCTGCCCCACACAGCAAACCACCACCTCCTTCCTCCGTGTACGCTTCCACTTCTACCTCCCTCGACCGCAGCACTGAGGTTTCTCTTTACTCACCATCCACCGTCTGTTGCGCTGCTGTTTTCTGTAACTCACACCGCGCAGCACGTCTTGTATCATTTAGCTCCGTGCAGCACTATGTGCCCATAAAAGACACCACAAAATCAAGCTGTATTTCATTACCCTGAGTCCTGAAGGCCTGCACTGGTGATGTTTACATCGCTAGCTGGGAATCACCTGAACTCGGCAGTTCACGTACTTGACAGTTACAACTGTCCTTTGCAGCTCTAGATTATGTTAAAAGGCGTTTGCTGGAGCACTTACACCGCCGGGCTCGTTGTCTCATCACTGTTCAAAAAAAGCCACAGTTTGCCACTTCCCGACCTCACCACAACCAGCGGAGCCAACTGGCCTCGCCGAACAAAGCAGAGCTGATTCTGTATTTTGAAAATGTCCTGACCTGGAAAATCCCCAATATGGAGCTCCACTCGACCTAGATTTTAGTGGCCGCTAATTGAACAGTTTTGAAGTAACTGTGCCATAAAGCAGCCCCAGGGTTAGAACAGATGCATTCAATTAATTACAGCTGGAGAGATTCAGTCAAAATCACAGAAAGAAGAGAAGTCTTAAAGGTCCCATTGCATCGAGCGACGGCGACCCCTCCAAGCAGCACCCGGCCAGGCAGCACCCCGGGGTCACCCCGTTGTGCTGCGGACGCCCAGCCGAGGCACCTCCAGCAAAGCCAGCCCGGGGCGGCTGCCGACAGCGCGGTCTGCCCTAACCCCCCAGCCTGCTTGTGCTGGGGAGCTGCTCAGGCTGCAGGGCTGGCTGCAACGACAGGCCAGATTTCTGGTCTGAGACAGACAGGATTAGGAAGAAATACTCCCCAATCTCAAGAAATACACTTTAGTAGAGTGGCTTCTCACTCAGAGGTCTGTGGAGGATCAAAAGAACCTGCAAAGGGCAGCTAAGGAAAACCAAGGCATTTATTGCTGGGGTCTGCACCGCTGCTTGGAGTTTTTTTATGTTGGTTGCAAATCTGAAGCTGTTTGAAAGTCACTGAGGTCTAAAGTGGGGTGTGGGACGCCGGGCCTTTGGTTCTGCTGATCTCCTGAGTTATTCCGAGCAGGTCACCTCTCGCCTCAGCACCAGCCTCGCCTTGCATGAAACCAATCGGCAATCCACCACCTCTAACAAAGCATGTTCCTGCTGCTCAGGGAAAGGATCTGTGCCAGTGTGAAGCACTGTATTATTCCCAGAAAGGATCCAAACGCAGAGATGAAGTGGGTGGTGGCAGGAGCTTGGTTCCCCTTACACTCTGCCCTTACACCATGGAAGGGATGCAGATGCCCCGCTGCATTTCTGTTGTTGCTGCTTCTTACTTGAAACCAAGGTACAGATCCCAGGGATCCCCGAGGCTGGAATCCAAGGGATTCCAGGGAACCAGGAGCCCCAACACAGTGGTAGCCCCCTTCCCTCCCCAGCCTGCAGAAGACACTGCTATAACAATGCAGGACAAACGCTCCCAGCCTCACGCCTTGCCGGTTGCATGGTTCAGTGTTTCCGACATCAAGCAGTACTTAGCCTCCAGAAGAAGTCTGTGCACGAGACAGGGAGACCCAGGGCTGGCTGCGAGTCAGACGGGGCTTTCCTCGCAGAGCTGGAGGCAAGCCGTGAGCCTAGGACCGCTCTGCACAATAACCACCTGGCATCTGTTAGGGCGCGGAGAGAGCGCCCGGCTTGCAGCACAAACGGCATAACCCCTGCCCCCCTTCCAAAATGCCATCCACCTTCATTTTCTTTGTCTTTTTTCATCCTGCTCTAAGCTAGCTGGATCCCAGCTGATGAGCCCAGCGGGGAACCAGCACATAAGCATTGTCATCCCGGCATGATCCCTCCTTGTCTCTGCCTTAGCTGATAGCACATTCAGAACCTAATTGTTATCTCAGCAGAGCAACTCCATTATTCAGCCTGACACTGCCCCCCCTTCAGCTGTTTGTTGCACTGATGTTATATTAATGAGGCCTGCAAATAAATGAATAGGAGATCAGAGTGCTGCTTGTTCGCAAGAAAACTGATTTTTATTTATTTATTGCTAAGACCACAGACCGTGTGGAAGTTTTATGCTGTTAAAGGGACACCATCGGTGATGGCTGGGCCTCTTACTCAGAAAAGAAGAGGGCTGTGTATATCCTACTGCTCATTTACTTTTATGACTATTAAAACCCAATCTCTCCTTACTAGTTATGCATCCCCCAAAGGCACTGGTGCCTGGGAGCGAGGCCCTTGACCTCCAGCTTGACAGAGCAAACCTGGCCAGATGAAGCAAAAGGAGTGGCAAACACCCACATCAAAGGCTCTTGTAGTCTGAGTGATCCCAGCTGCAATGCCAGCCCCAGCGTGAGACAAAACGCTGCTCCCCAGTCGAGTCCGCCAACGCCGGTGCATGCAGGATGGAGAACGTGTCACCGGCGCCTGCCTCAAACCTGCCAGGAGAAGGTCAGTCCCAGCAGGAAGAGTGGTCTCTTCCCGGCGTTCAGTGCACAGCTCTGCAGCACTGGACATTGCAAAATGGTACCCAAAATAGTGCAAAAACTCGGATGCCAGTAAAAAGGACCCAACAGCAATGAAGGCTGCAAAGGTCTCACGGTCTCCAAGACAATCTCATACTCTTTTCTGGAGGGGAAGGGGGATGAGAGAAGGTAACCTGTGCTGTTGAAAGGTTTGGGTTTAGGAATAATGACCCTGCAGGGTTTCTGCTGGGGCTTTGCCATTTTCTAGACCTGACTGCTCAAGAACTCAGCAAAGAGAGTTTTTAGGCCTTTACAGCGCCCTTGCCATCAGTGGATCTCAAAGCACACAAAAAAGGCCACTAGTTGCCTCTGCTTTCCCCCTTCTTTTTCGACAACGGTGAAAACTGCAAACTTGACTTTCACAAAAAAAAAAATAAAATAAAATACAAGCTGTGAATTCATAAGGAGAAAGGTGGGAGGTGGAGTCCAAGGGAAAACGCCAAACGCGGCAAGACCCGCAATAAAATCACAACAGCCCCCAGCACTGCCAGCGTCAGCGGAGGCCGCTGGACAATACATCCTGAAACCTGTATTTTCTATCACTGACCTTCACTGTGGAATAAGCCAACCTGCCAACGAAAGCACAGGCATTTCCTACTCGATTCTCTCATCCCCAAAGCCACTCAGTGCAATCTCCTGAGACTCAAAACATCCCCTGGCGAGGCACCCCACGCTTCCCGCTTTGAAGGCTGAGGCACAGACCTGGTTATGGAGACAAGAAATCTGTAACAGCAAAGCTCTGCTCTTTTCTCCTTGGCCAGAGACCAAAAGTATTGCTTTCAACTTGGACAGTGATAAAACACTCCGTGGCAGCGCCATGCCCGCAGCCAGCCGCAAGAGCCAGCCTCGCAATGCTTAGATGCCAGTCACTTGGTGGCTGGTGTTTTTCCCCTTCTCTGCTCAGCTCAAGGAGGGGAAAATAAATAAATCTAAGACTTCTTCAATGTTACAACTGTCTAAACAGTTTATGGTGAAGAAAATCTCAGGCAGAGGCTATTTTGCTTCCTCCATCTTGAAGCACAACCTTGTGCAGGAGAACAGGACTCGGATGAGAAAACTTTGGTTTCTGACTACTGGCAGGACAATGGGAATATCCAGGCAAGCCTTTAAGGCTCATTTTATCTCTCTGTAAAGAAAACTATGGCTTGCCAAACAAACAAACCAACAAAAACCCAGATGAGGAAAGGGCAGACTCTCAACATTACTTAACGCTTTCACATTTCTCTGCACAGTCAGCACCGCCGCCTCTGCTCCTCGGCAGCCTCTCAAGCTCCACTCTGCAGTTTACAAAACACTGCACAGGAGAAATACCTGCCCATTAAAGGTACAGCGTGCCTGGGCAGGAGGTCTGAGATACCAAAGGCCTGGTAACATCCCTGTGGGATAGATGGACCGTCCGCAGCAGCGTCCTCCTCCCGTCAGCCCCAGCCCTCATAGAGCACCACCAACCTCTGCGCTTTCCTCCCCTCCTCCCCAAAAAGGAGGCTGATGCCTTCCTCCCGGATGGTCTGAGCACGAGCCAGTGTAGCTAAGCTGGTGTAGAAACTACTCTGAGTCAAGAGGAAACTCCCACTCGTACTGGGGTCCTTGTCCAGCTGGCAGAAGTCTGTGTGCTGCGAAGCCCTGCTCCTGCCCTGCCCACGAGCGTCGGTGCAACAGGCTGCTTTGACCCAAGTACGCCCATGCCCTCCGCCTTCTGCAGCACGGACACACGCTCAGGGCAAGGGGGCTTTTTTGGAGAGTTAATTAAGTGAGAAACCAAAATCTTCTTTCATTCCCACCCGATATAAGTGTCACTCCTAATAGTAACGTTAACAGACCGAGTGCAGTTTTACTGGTAAAAATGCTCCTGGGAGACATTTTGCATCCCTCAGTGGCCGGAACAGAAACATTAGAAGCATCAACTATAGACTAATTAGCTCCCTAGTTTAATTAGCATTCTTGCAACAGTCCATAGCGGTCACCCCAACGCTGGTAGCCTCGCCGGCGAGTGACAGCTGCGCGGCGGGGCAGTGGGCTGCAAACCCTGGCCCCGTGCCGGCAGATCCACACATTCCTTTCACAGACAGTAGCGCAGCGTTTTATGGCCCGTTCTTCAGCGCCGGGTGGACGACGGTGGATTTTCAGATGAGAGGGAGCCAGACACCGACCCACTTTAGAAGAAACAAGGAGAAGGGGCCGGAGACGGGCGCTCTTACCTCGGTGATGCGAGGGTTGGAGCACTTGACGTTCCTGCTGGACCAGTCGAGCCAGGGCTGGGCGGAGGGCGCGCTGCAGTGCGGCCGCAGGGTGCACTTGGCCTCGCCGCTGCACCAGCCGCACTCAAACTTGGGGTCGGCTTTGAGGCAGAGCCCGCAGCTCTCGCGCTGGGCGGCGCACTTGTAGAGGTGCACTGCAGGGGAGAGGGGACGGGCACTCAGGACGAAGTCAAGAACCGCAAGATCCGTATGGACTGCAGCTGCTCTGGGGCTCCCGAGCAAAGGCACACGATGAGTTTTGACTCAATGAGCCGCAGAGTGGACTGGCTCACGTGGTTTCCAAAGCCAAGGCTGCATCAGTGGTGCTTAGTGAGCACCGCTGCCACTGGAGCAGAGAGAGTTGCTCTCAGCCAAAGCAGGATCCACTGGGACCACAACATCTCTGCCTGCAGCCGCAGTGATGGCGGCTAACGCCGCTCTGCCCCGACAGCCACTTTCCAGCCCCCATCACCACCCTCCTTCCCGTGACTTGAAGGCCAACTCACGCAGACATTACCTTTCAGATCCTCCGGGTTGTCAATAACAAAGTTCCCGTTCCAAACCACAGCAAAATCCACTGCTAAGTTGCTGATGTCCATCCCATCATAGAGATACTGAAGGAGAAGATCAAGAATTAAACGCTTGGGGGGATGTATCAGAGACACTAACAGGAAAATAAGATTTTTTTTTAAAGAAACCGTGATTATTCTCTGCTTAAGAACATGTGCTGATGCCTGATGCCACACTTCTACACTTCATCTCCAGGGTCCTGCTTTGACTCCCTCCTCCTCACCAGGAAAAGATAATTAAATCAGATCTAGTCCTTGTGAGAGGTAATAGATTAATTATTCCACTCACAGTGGTTGCTCTTGTCACTCAGTCTCTAGCTTATCAATACAGCCCCTCCAGTTAATCAGACTGGAAGGACTGCTGCCTTCAGGCTATCTTCTTAGTCAGTCACCATGCACCCTAGTGTGACTGGGAGCTTAAAAATCACACTGCACAGCTTTGGCTGATGAAACAGGCAACAGCTGAGAAAAAAATAGATGGTGCAGAGAGGTCCTTTCCCAGTCTCTGCTTCAGCCTAGTCTAGGATAGCACTGGCTTGAATTATTCACCTTCTCATAGACATCCTGGGGGCCATGGCTGAGTGAATCTGGATGCTTTAGGTGAATTCCCAGCGTATTCTGAAATTTCCATTACCTCAATTAGCACCAGCGAGGCCTCATTTTGATGCTCTCTTTAAGTCACCCAAGAGCTGCTAAAAAGACTTAAAAAGGTGAATGAACATTGCCATCCTCTTTGGGATGAGGGAATGATGATTAACCAAAGCAGACTGCTTTCACTGTCCCTGTGCAATAGCTGTACAGATTTAACTTACATTTGGTTGTACTGGTTCATCTTGCCTGGGTTTTACTAAGCTGGTGTGAAACTAGACCTTCTGTACAAGCAATAGAGCTGTGAATACAGAATTGCCCTTACTTTCTCTACCTACCACTTCCTATTACCCTAACAGGAATAAAAGTGCTTCTCTAATGTTTATAAATTGCTTTGGATAGGAAAAGTACTACATAGTATTAATACATTTATCATTCACCAAGCTGCAAGGCCCAAAGATGGCCAGTGATATATAAATATCCAGTGAAATTTTTAAAAATTCAAAACTTCATTAACAATTTAAGACCATCTGCACTGAATATTAAAGTAGACCCTGTTCTGCTGCCTAAACCAAACTGAATGTGCCCCGTTTGCCTGCGGACCTCTTTGAACGCATGGCGAGGAGGATAAGGACCACGCTCTTCCCTGCCCGTCCCCCAGCTGACGGCAAGACCCAAACGTGGGCTGTGGCTGGGAGGGTGGTCTACATTTGCCATACGTGTTTCGGCATCCCCAAGTACCCGCCACTGTGACTTTGGGCATTCTGGGGTAAAATGCTGCCAGGTGCACTGGCAGGGCTGAGGCCCATCGTAGGGAGGAGAGCTACCCTCCCCTGCCTGTTTCTCCGGCAGCATCATTCAGATAATTCCCCTCTCTCCGCTGGGCTGTGCTCTCTCCCCTGGCAGTTTTCCTTTCCCCCTCCTTCCCTGCACCACGCTGCTTTTCGGCATTACTGTATTCATCCAGCTACCGTGACCTGGAATTCGACAGCTCCCGATAAGGGGTCTGTGATTCGCCTTATCTCCCCCGTGTGAATTAGCCCGCCTTAACACCTTCGCAGCATTCCCTCCTCCTCCTCCCCTTCCCCTTGCCGACCCCCCACAGTCAGACAGGGAACCGCCAGATAAAGGATCTTCTCCTGGCCGGTGCTATAATGAAACACCTCCCACGTCCATGGCAGGTTCCCACCTGCAATTCAGGAGTAGTTTAACTCCAGGATTTCTCACTCTCCCCATAGCTGAGCCCATCCCCTTCGCAGCTATTCAGAGCCAAGGCCTGTTTTGGGCACCTTTTGGCCACATTCCCCTCCGGGTCCCTCACCGAGCTGTTCTGGCACTGGACGCTGGAGCTGTTGAAGCGCAGGGCAGGCACGCGGTGGATCACGCCCTGGATGCTGAGGACACACTCGTACCCGCGCTGGCCCGACTGGGGCTGGGGCAGGTTTCTTGCCTTCAGCGTGATGGGTTTCACCTCTCCCACCGGGATCAGGATCTCCTCTGTGGGGAAAAGCTGGGGACAGTCCTGGGGGCGATAAAAGAGAGGGGGACGTTACAGAGGTGACAGTGTGTCCGCAGCTCTGGCCAGGTCTCATCCCGCCTGCTGCGGTGCCAGGGCTGATGTCCCGGCACATCCTCAGCGCACAGGACCAGCTCCTCCTCAGCCCACCCGGCAGCTGCAGGTTAAGTAGAGAAATAACGAAACCCCCATGACAGTCCCCCTGCTCTGGGACTGGCACTGGTCTTCTCACCGCAGTCGCAGAAGGAGGACACCGCTATTCAGGGAATGAGTTCAAGGCCTCCTCCCCGCTCCGAGCTTGCCCTGGGTTTCATCTGCGGAGACCCAAGCTCCTGCCCTGCCCTGTCACCAGCTGCTCCAGTTCCGCCTGAGCCCCCGCTGCTTCAGGAGGGCGATGGGCTGCTCCCAGCCACACGCTGCTCTCCCCGGGCCTCCCCCTAACCCCACCTCACCCCTCACCCCCCTCGGCTGCGTGCCGCTCCAGAGCGAGACGGATCAGCGCGGGATGTGCTTCCCTCTCGCTAGCAGGTACTGCTCCGCTCTGCTTTATCTGAGCACAACTACGCCAGCGTGCCATGAATTTAAATCTCTGCTCTCTCTGCTCTCACCCCTGACCATGCTTCGACACCCCCGGCCTTTCTGGAATGCCCAGCCGGCTCGCTGCAAACCTCGGCGCCGCTGCTCGCCCAGCGCGTTCCTCAGCTGGGGGCTGCCCCGGTGGGATGCGTGTCTCCACCGGCCGGGTGGGCAAGGCATCGGGACCCGAACTGCCCCTTCTGTCTATCGCCCTGCCAGGCCAGAGCAAAGGCATTTCAGGAGGCAACCAGAAAAAGCGAGGGGTGCTGAGCTCCGGGAGCAGGGAGAGGCTGCTCAGCGGGAGTCTGCAGGAGGCGAATGGAGGAAGTCGGGGCTGAGACAAAACAGCACAAAGAAATTTCACTTCAGGCCTTTCCTGATTAGGAACTGAAGCCTCTTGCATGAAAGAGGAGATTAAACCGGTCCTGCTCCTGCGACACCAGGGCGATGGGAGCTTTGCCATCCACTGCGGGAATGAAACGCACTCCTTCCTGAACCCCAGAGGCTTCCAAAACTGACCTGAGGGCATTAAATAAAGGTGACACTAAATAAAGAACGGTACCGCGTCCTTGATGGTCATTTTATAAACAAGCTAAGGCTCAGGAGTTCTCAGATCAAGGCAGTGAAAAAATGTGTAAAGACCGTTCCTCAGTCCCTGAATTTTGAGTGTATGGAATACCATGAAACTGGAAGCAGCCTATTAAATTTTCCATTGAAAACCATGTGAAAATATTTCAAACATCTGTGTGATTGCAATAAAGGAGCAAAGAAAAGAGCAAAACACTGCTGCCTCCAAAACTACACATTCTGCGAACTAAGCACAGCAATTAAAGCACTAAGTACAGAGAAGTGTGATTTGTTTCCCCTTCTGCCACTCTCTGGCCAAAATAATGCAATTGTAAATTAATAGCAAGTTTTAATATTGCAGTAGCTCAAGACTTTGCTATGCAAGATGCTGTATGCAAAATAAAAAGGAAACTCTCTCCCTGCAAACATTTTACAGATGAGCAGATCTCCAGATCCCCACAAGCACAAACTAGATGACTAAATGATACTCCGAGATGAAGTGGAAAACAAGACCTATCAGTGCCTGGTAATTGCATGACATTCCTCCCATAAGATCTCAACATTTTAAACATTATCTCTTCATAACACACTGGGAGATACAGTTTTTTCTCAATTTATATACCGGGAACTGCAACACGCCCAGACAAAGGCTCTGACCGTCAGAAGTATTTACATCCTGTTTAGCTCTAATTTGCTTTGATCTAATGGAACTAGGTACCTAAGTACCTGTAAGTATCTGACACTAAATGATTAATCCTAAGCTAAAGTAGAAGTTTAGGAAAAAACGGACTGACGTCTCCCTTCCCTCTGCCAAATCCCAGACTGGCATCCCAAGCCCTTTGCCACCCTGCCTAGCAACTACAGTAAACCATCCGGAAGGCAAGGCAACGAGAGCCTCCTCACCAGGCTCCTGCTAGGACTGGCTATCCAGGGAGAAAATCCCCGGCTCTCGCTAACGACCATTAAGCACGCCGAGCCGCGCTCCCTCTCCAGCTCACAGCCAGACTGATGGGATGTTGTTTCGCTACTGGCTCAGGCAAGTTGTAAATGAGAAACAGATGCTACCCCAGTTTGGAGAAGCCAGTAGCTTAAACTGCTGCCTCATAAACCTTTTTAGTGGCACTTTTCCTTATATATTTTTTATTTTATTTCTAACAGGGACTTTCACGGATTAACAGCCAAGAGTGATTTTAAACTCCGACAGCCAGAAAGCCGGCTGTGCTGGGAAGGAAAGAAAAGCCCTTTGCTGCAGCGGAGCAGGTTTGCAGGCTGGAAGGGAATGCCGTCGTGAAGCTCAGCTCGGAGCCTGGTATCAGGGCTCCAACCCCCAGCTCAGCCTTTACACGACCCCCAGCAAACCCCGAAGATTCACAGCGTGGTCCATCCAACTGCCGGCTCTTCCGAGCTGACTTTGCGCCCACGTTCGTTCCTCCTCATTATGCACCGCGCTCCTGTGCCGCCTTCTACTTGTGATCTGGCTGCATCTAAGCTTTTGCATTTAACCTCAAAGCCATACTGAGGACCAGCGGTAGGCAAACGGCTCCACTCCAGAGAGGTCCCCAGCTCTGTGGAAAGCTGGTGTTTGGGAGGAAAGGGATCCTGGAGCTGCAAGATCTTTTATTGCATTGTGATTGAAAACAAAAAATCTCCAGTCACATCACCAGTGGGAGAACCTCAGTGCACAGTCCTGAAAATAATGAATATGTTATGGACCATTATCCTTCCTGGCCACTGCCATTCGTGAGACGACTGTTAAAGAAATGCTTCTTCCTTTAGAGACACGGGAGAGGACTTACATTCTCCAATCTGCTCTCTAGTGCTGAAAATGCTGGTAGCAAAAATTGTTCTGCCGTCGTTAGAGACGAGTAGGACATAATACATTTTTTTCCCCTTTGGTTTCAGTGGGAGAAAAATGTCACATTGGGATTCTGCTGAAAAAAAAAGGCATGCAGCCTGCGAGCGCGCACTGCTCGGGGAAACACCGAGAAAGGCAGCCCCTCCGTGCTGGCTGACAGCTACAGTGATCACACTAATAAGGGGATACACATTTTGGGATGCAGCGATACGTAGGAAGATGCCGAACTACCGAAAGCCCAGGGCACTTGTGGGGAGCCCCACTGCTGCTGACGGTCGCTGCTGACTCGATCAGATGAGTGAGCAAAGCTGCAGAAGCTGCAGGGGCTCGGGGAGGGCGCGGGGCCGGCTCGGACGCCGCACGCCTTGCGGAAGCGCTGCTGGAGACCCTCTCCTCCCTCTTCGTGCCATTTCCCACCCAGGCTCACGGTTCAGCTTTCAGGTCCTTTTTTTTCATTTGTTGGTTTTAAATCGCTGCCGCAGTGACGCGCACCCAGGTCCCTGCACACACCGGCCTTCCCAGGAGCGGGCGTGAGTGGGTGTGGGTCTCAGGCGGGTGCTGCTGCCGCGGCACCTCGGTCCCACGCGGCCCACCCCGGGACGGGGCGTGATGCCGGGTGAAAGCACGCCTGGCAGGGTGCTCTGTCCAGTCACCCCCTCTTCTACCCGCTACCTGATCTAGAAGCCAGCGCTAACGTCCGTGGTTTTGTTAGGGGTACGTCGGCAGCTTTAGCAACGCCTCTGTCCGCGCTTATCCACTTTGTGGGAATTTTGTGATGACTTGGGAAGCGGCCGGCAGCACAGTCCTGCTGCTGGGATCGGAGCTGTGCGGCCGTGGCAAAGGTCCCTCCACAGTGGCAAGGAACAATTCCATCCCTGGTTTGTAGGGCTTGGGTCTGGGTGCTCGATTCTGCACTTCCCCGTGCTAGTGCCAGGCGGAGCCGAGCATCCGGAAAATACAGACTAAAAGGGAGGCTGCAGCCAACGGAATAAACAATTTCTCCCATAATCAGTTTACTTTGTTTTTTAATTTATGAGAGGTAAATCCTGCAGTGAGTTAGAAAGGCCATTATTGCCTCCTCCCGCTAAACAAACACGCTGAATCCTCTCATTATCCTTCCTGACTTCTGTACACCAGAATAAACACAAATCAGAAGCTCTGCTGGAGAAAGACAAGACTCGGATACATGAGTGGCACAGACTCTCGGGGAATATTCTGCGTAAAAAGTATCATTGCACACAATTTACAAAGACATTTTATGCTTCTCCAACACTTTTTAGCCTCTATAAATACCTCAAAGACCAGCAATACGCATCCGTTTCTGGAGTCGAACAGGGCACCCACAGTTGTTATTTGGTTTAACAGCAGTTTTAGTAGGTCAAACCTTCTTGCTTTTATTTGGGAAAAATTGCCTAGAAATGGCAGGCATTTCTTTTGACTATGGGAGTTAGCCCAAATGGTAGAAAATCTAATGTTTCCATACTTTTCATCTTAAAAAAAAACCTTCCACAAATGTTAACTTGCTACACATATTTTAAAGTTATAAATATAAACGAATCTGGCACATGAATGTAAACCCCTGGCTCACAGTTGTGTTCCCAATGATATAAATTACGGTCCCTGTCACTCATGGAAACACATTATTCTTCATTTATGCTACTGGAAAAGAGAGCAGACCTCGCTCCTTAGAAACCAAACATGAAAAGAAAGGCAACTGAAGCGAGACTTTCCTCACCGGCACATTCCTACCCACTGCCCTTTTGTCCCGGGCTCTGCGCTGGATGGGGGCGGTAACTGGGTCCTCGACATTCCCTTATGAACTCCCGTGGTATCAGAGCCACGCAAACCACGGACGGCTGCAGAGCCCCTCTCTGGTCCATAAACGACCCTTTGTGTCCCAGAGCTGGGCACAGGAGCAATTCCCTCAAACGCGGCCAGGATACAGGTGGGAACATCTCCCCCCGGCTCCCTGTGGAGCACTGACCTGCGTGGCTCTGTCCCCCTCCAAACACTTAGGTCACGCACCCCAGAAATCTACTGATGAAAAAAAGTGTCGCAAATAAGCTCAAACCAATCTCCTCAAACGGAGATGAGTTCATCTTGCTGCAGCTGGGCTTTCTGTTACTGTTGGTACTTTTGCAGACAAACGCATCTCTCCAGAAGTTGGATGTGACCCAGAAAGTCATTTGCTGACTTTGGTGGACTGAGATGTGGCTCCGAGTTCCCTCCTACACCTCACAGTTGCCATGCAGGTATTCAATGCTGGGGACTGTATGGACAGATATGAGGAAGGTTTAATTTTGTTTTATTTCCTTCAAGGCGCGTCAAGCAGCACTCAGCATCCAAGGGCACAGCCAGGAGCAAATGTCTTGCTCTAAAAGCAATGAGAATTTAAAGGAGCCAAACCAGAGCCCAAAAACCCCAGAACCTGAAATGCTCCATCCCCTTGATTCAGCATCTCACACGTGGAAATGGCATTATCTCCACACAGTGGACATCAAAGAGGGATGAGATCCCACATTCTGGGAAACTAACGGGATTTATTTGGTTCTAGCTCTTCATTGGTACGGGGTGTAAGGATACATCTATGTTTCTACACTCCTCTTCATCTGCATGTTTTCTACATTTAGACAAAGACATCTCATAGCCTCATACACAAACCCAGCCACCTCAGACACATTAAAACGGTATCATGGGCCTGATCTGAAGCTTTATAAAGTGAGACAACCAGTGCCACACACCCACGAGGGCTCTTCTTGGAGAAGCTCTGCTTTCGGGGGCGCAAGCCTTCCCATTACTCCTTGGAGAGCAGGCACCTTCCGTGGGCAAATGACGCCTCAGGCTAAGAAAAGGCTGAGAAAATAGAGTTGCTTATCTAAATATTAACTTCTAGAGAACTGGCCACCTGGAATCCCCAAAAGAGCTGAATGATCCCAATTTCAGAAGCTCCCCACCAGATGAGGATATCAAGAACAGCCAGCTCGGTCCTGGAAGACAGCTCTGCTTTAAAGGCTGTGAACTGCTCCATATTCATCTACCGAGGACTCCGAACCAAATACACTTTGCACGTTCTCACTTTTGCAAATACAGCAGCATGATGCAAAACAGAGCCCTGACACTCGAGGGGCATCACAGACGCCTGTGGTTATCACTTACCGATGGCTTCACAGGCCACTCGCCACCCCCGGGGCAAAGCACCGACCTATCTCCGGAGGGTGTCCTCCACATCACCCATGTCTACTGCTGAGCTCTGCCCTTAGATGTGAATAAACAATTCCTGTTGACAGGGAAGGCGGAGAGACAGCAAAAGCTTGTTCTGTTGGTTGCATTTTCATGGAAAGCAGGGCAAAAAAGGCAGCATTTAGCTCGGTCAACACAGCCAGATGATTGCAAGCAGCAAGCGTACCGCTCGTGAAGGAGGGCTTGCTTTCCCCCATCACCTTGCAAAGTGGCTGAGGCTTCGAGCTCTTTTCCCTTCTCAAGACAGACGCCTCCTAGGAGCATCAAAGGGAGTTCGTTACCCACCGAATCCCGCCGGGACACAAATTGTGATGGGCCAGGAATAAAAGGGAATATTCAAGATATTTTCTCTTAAATTAAATATAAAGGCACAAGACAATTTCCAACCCCGTGTGAACACGTGTGCAAACCTTACAAGAGAAGAGGCCCATGGGACTGAAAGTAGGGCAGCACACGCCGGCGCTGCTCCCTCCATGGCGGAGGCACTGCCATGGCTATCACCGCAGCACCGCTCCGGCGCCAAACACAACCGACTCTCTGCTGGGAAGGGAGCGATGCTGGTAAGCACAAACATTTTGCTCATACATCAGGCCATGACACAATGAGAACATTGTGATCTGAACTGTTTTAAGAGAGGAAACTCTTTATGAGGCATTTATTTCATGCCTTGTGTTAGCCGGAGTGAAATGCCCGTAATAAAGGCATTAGCACTGCACTGCGCATGCAAGTGGCAACTCATTTGCCTCAAGCAAACAAATTAGGCTTTGGTGGCTGGTTTTGCCTGTGTGTTCAGAGGTCTGGAGAAGTCATGATGAACGGTGGAGCACCGGTACCGTTACCATCAGCCCTTATCAGAAGTAACCACCAGGAAGGTGTTAGATATCACATCACATTCCCTGGTAAGAAGCAACCTCTGTAAGATGAAGAGGACAGAGGAAGTTCTTCGGAGACACAACAGCCCTGTGATCCCAGCAGGAACTGGCAGAGATACCAACTCCTCCACTCACTCCCTCTATGTGATCTCAGGCAAGTCCTGTGCATTCCCAGGAGAAAAATGGAGATAATGGGATTGTCCTACTTTACCAGAGACTTGTCAAACACTTCTGAGATCACGGGGTTGAAGACCTATAAAACTGAGAACTACAACTGTAAAGCCTGGGAAGACAGTGATGCTTTGAGTGTGAAGGAGAAAAACTCGCACGTCACTTGAGAGAAGGAAAAGCAAAGGTTTTTGCTTTCTCTTGTTATGTTGAAAGGAAGTTTCTTGACTTTAAACTGGTCTGAGAAAGCTTCTGTTTTCCCCCCAGGGTGGATGCTTCTCCTTGGGCATCCATTCCCTTTGCTGCATGGGGCAGCTCTGAGGCTGCTGCGTGAGTCCCTCTTCTTGTCCCTTGCAGGTGGCAGCGCCTGCTCCCTGTGACACTGACCAGCCCCCATATCTCCTCACCGCTGCCTTTCCCAGACCCTCAGGATTTTCAAAGCACCTTTTAAACCATTTTCTCCTTGCAGCTTTAGGACCTGCACCCATTTCAGGTGCTACAAAGCTACGTGTAGGGCAGCAAGGGTGAAGACCAGGACCCTACCAGCATCAGAGGCTGTATCTGCTCTGCACTTGGTGAGCCTGAAGGAGACAGCAGCACGGGAATCAGACAAGACAATGGGCGCAGAAACCCCAGACCAAGGGCTTAGTGCTAACCTTTGATCAGGAATTTGCGCTAACAAACTCCTTTCCTCCACAGATCCCTCCACCTTGGGATGTACAGAAGATCTGGCAGAGCCATTAAGGGGCTATGCCTCCTTCCAACTGTTAAAAGCGTTTTTGGACTCGAGCCCCACACCTTTTATTAACTGCTAAGAGAGATGGCTCCTGATCCATAGCACTAGAACATGAATCAATGCTCTCTTCCAAAGTCTGGGGCTGCTCACATCTGTAATTCCCTTCTTAATCGGTTTACAGTCAGGCTCCTGCCATAAATTTCAGGCCTGCCAACACGACCCACTGAACGAGTCCCACCAAGAGCTCTGCATCCGACTTGCTGCTCGCTGTCAGGCCAATCCCTACAAGCCTTGTACGTAAAGCGGAGCTGCTGAAATGTGCTGGTCTTTGAGGAGTCTTTGAGACCCCCGACGGGAAGCACTGCAGCAATTACTGCTGTCACTGAACTCGAGCACACCCACGTATCAGAGGTGGGATCAGCTTCGGTGTTCAGGTCAAGACACACCGCTTTAGCTACACGGACACTTTCCTGCTACGGGCCTTTAAAGCTGCATCTGCACTTTCGATGCCAGCCAAGAGAGGAGCCCCAACCCACGGAAAGTCAAAAAACCCTCCACATAAGCATTGGTTATGCTAATTGTGCCACAGAAAAACAAAGAAGAAAGAGCTGAAACCCCGTTCCAGTACCTCAGAGATGTTGATCCGTCCCTCCTGAAAGGAGCACGTGGTGGGGTCGTGGGTGCAGAGGTTCCGGTACTTGCACCAGTGGCAGCGGAAAGCGCTGTTCACACAAGACAGGCACCTGGGGCGAGAAAGGAGGAGTTACACAGGAGGTTATCCCCGTGGGAGGTCTATATGGTAACAGACAGGCCTAGCCCAAAGTCTCGGCTGAGGGTCCTTCATGGTAAAATAATTTCTTTGGAGGGATGTTCTGATACAACAAAAGTAACAAACAGGTTTGGGAAAACACACGCTCAAAAGAGTCTTTAAGCAACGTCACAATTCATTCAGTAATAAAATACAAGCTGGGATTTATTGCACATCACTGCATTGGTGTAAAATAGAGCACAATTTGCACAGACACAAGACTCGAATTTTAGTTTCTAGAAAGTGGAAAACAAGGCAAGGCTGGCAAAAATTGGATCGGTTGTTTTACAAGTCAGGAATGCTTCAAGTCAACAGTAACACTTCTGCTCGGCCCTGGGGTGCAAAGAGTCCAGCAAGCGCTTTTGATTCATGTTGGAAGAAATTAACTGTTTATGAAATGTTTTTGAAGGAACGCAGACCCCTTCCAGACACGGGGCGGCCCAGCTGCCAGCGAACTGGCTGGGTGGTTTTTATTCCACACTAACTGGCTGCCAGTTAGATGCACGGTCCAGGACAGCTGCTAATATGCGCAGTAACCACCTCCTCCATCTCTGAGGCCAACCCTCCGGGCCACGTGGTGACTGTCTGCTGGCGTCAGTATAAGCTGTGCCCACGGGATTCGGCTCCGTGTCACAACCTGCGGCTCTGGAGACCGCGGTGCTGCCTGGAGCGGGCAGTGCCAAGGGCAGGGAAGTGCTGGAGCGAGCCCAGGGTCAGCACAGACGGATGAGCATCACCAGAGAAGCGGGAGCGTGGCCTGAGGTAGGAAACTCTGGAAAATGAGGAAAGCAGGTCTCCGGGCGGAGGCTCTCTCGCCAGCCGGGCTGAGGCCACGAGAACGTGTGTTTTAACGACTCAACTGTATTCTCCTTCTGATGCATTTGTAGTGACCTTAATAGCTGAGGAAGCTTATTCTCATCGTGCTCATGCAAATCTGGGGAAGACTATCAAGTGCTGCAAGCTTCCTCAATTACTCGCTTGTTTGACCCATTTCTGTCTCCGTTTCGGTCTGCAGCTCTTCTCCCACCCACCCTCACCTGGCCTGGCCCTGCCTCCGGCTTCCCCGCCTGGGGCCAGCGGAGCTCTGCTTCCCTCAGCACCGCCGGGTCCCACGGAGGAGGACCTCTCTGATCACCCAGGCCAACGGCTTGGTTCAGCACCTCTTGCTGTACCGTAAGGTTTTCTGGCTGCTGCTTTCAGCTCTGCTCAGCCCTGGCTGAGCGTGGTGAGGGGCTCCTGGCAGGATCCTGAGCAATCAGAGACTCACACCAGGTCACCGCCTTTGCTCTTTCATCCCGATCCAGCTTTCCTAAGGTCTCTCCCCGTGGGTTCACAACAGCTGGATCCAGCATGGGAGGCTTCGCAGAACTAGTCTGCAAAAAGCAGCATGTTCCTGTCCAGCCCCAACCCCCTTCTGCCCCTCTTAGCCCAATGTCATCACCCAAGGGGTACGTGCTTCATACACCACAACCACTTCTTGTGCTGCCACGCAGCCACAAAGAGCACGGCTGCTTCCCTGCTCTCTCTAAACACCCTCGCCCTTGCAATGAAGAGTCTCAGGATCAATAGGTCTCTCTTCTCTGCTGGCTGAGACCTGTATTCCTTCCTCCTTTTGGCATGCTGTGATTCATTCCTGCCAGGCTGGCTCGTGCCCTTGCTGAACTCACTGATAACTAGTCCGGCGTGATGTAAGTGCTGCAGAATTTACCACCGCGTTAGCACTTTATCTCCAAACACAAGCTGGTGGAAAGGCACGGTCAGATGAAGCCAAATGACAGGCCAGAAAGGATGCATTGCCTCTCCAGATTTAAACCTCAGCTCCTAAGTGAAAACAGGGATCCCCGTGATGCCATCCCTCAGGCAAATTCAAAACCACAAGAATGCAGAGGAACTGCTGGAGGGACTGCAAGTGCTCGCAGCCGGAGGAGAGGCTGGTGCTGTACAGCCCGGCTGAGGGACAAGGACGTAAGGACAGAGTTGTGTGTGAGGGGTAGTGTGGGAGGAGGAGGCAGGGATCATTGGGGTAATGGATACAGACCACCCTGAGAGGCAGCGTGGGGGGACTGAAGGACTCACAGGGCCCCTTTCATCCCGTTACCTCTGCTCTGTGCTGTGGCCCAAAACAAAATAAAAAAAAAAATTGAATGCATGCCTAGAAAAACTGCAGGCCAGCCAAGCCCATCAGCACACACAACCCTCCTCCAAGCGCAGCAGGGAAGGCCCCGTAGCTTGAGGCTTCAAATCCAGTGCAGAAAGATTGGGAGTGACTCCCACCAGGCAGCTCGAGCAGCAAATCACGCTCCCGGAGCAAAGCTGGCAGCTGACCCCTGTCATAAAAGATGCTGCCCAGCCCCGTGGCTCAGGCCTGGCGCTCACTATCTAACTTCTGGCAGGTCCTGCCCACATTTCATTTTGGTGCTTTAGAGCTTGCTCTGTTTCCAGGAAGAAATCTATAAACGCTCCAGGTCTGTAAACACGTTTCTCAGGCCAGCCAGCTGTGTGCCGCCTTCCCGCAGCAGAGGTGCCCGCGGCGGGTATGTCTCCACGATGCTCAGCAGCACCGAGCCCCCAGCCCTCCACGGAGCAGCCCACTGCTCCTGCCACACACCCGGGCGGCTGGACCGGGCTCTCAGTGCCCGAGGCTCAGGCAGGCTGCAAGGAGCTCCTGCCGCCAGCACTCCTGCTCACCCCATCTAAAACACAACCGCTGCGCTCAGACCCCAGGGCTGGAGACGTCCAGGTCAGTCCCTGCCACCATCTCCTCCAGCAGCCACGCTCTCCTCCATCACCCCGTGGGGCATCCTCGCAGCAGCCAGCACCCTGCCCTCCTGGCCGGTGCAGTGTGGAAGGGCTCTGCCTGCAGCCCCCCTCCCCGCTGCCTCCAGCCCACCTCCCCGGACCCTCTGCTCTGCCTTCGCCAGCTGCCTGCGAAGACACATGCGAGTTCACAGTTGCGGGATCGCGCAGCTTGGGGGCACCAGCAGGTTAAGGTTTTTTCAGGCTCGCTCTGCCTTCCTCTCACAAGGCAGAGGAAGCTGCACCCGCACCCAGAGAAGTTCAGAGAAGACAGGGACTGGTGGGCTCCCCTTCTACCGCACGCGCCTGCTGGCTGAGCCAAGCAGTGTGATGACCCCCCAGGCTGGGCCTGCAGCCCAGCGTCCATCGCCGGCCCCTTCTCCTTCCAGCTGGTGTTTCGCTCTGCTCGGGGATAGGGAAGGAGCACTCACAGCTGGTGGGCACTGCAGTTGTAGAACTTGAACTCCGTGCTGACAAACGTCCTCCCCGTCTCCCGCGACTTCAGCTGCAGCACCACGCCGAACCAGTCTGAGGATGCAAACCAGAGCCCGTCAGTCCCGCCGGCAGTAACCAAGGAAGCAACGGCAGACGCGGGGGCACCCGCTCCCCGCCTGCCAGGGTGCTGAGCCATCTGCTTCTGGGGTAGAAGGTGGAAGCCAGGGTGCTTTCATCTCCCTGCTCCGCCAGGACCCCCACCCGCGGTGAGTCTGCAGCAGGTCCCCAAGCTGGGGGCTGAGCATCCCCCCAGCTGGACCCTGCCCTCCAGCACCCCAGGGTGCCGGGCTGTCTGCCTCCAGCAACGCCTCCAAACCACATCAGGCTTGATGGCAAAACGCATTGGAGACACTGGGTCTAAACGCTGCCTTGGGTCACAGCTGAAATGATTTTGGAATCTCACCCTGTTCCCTAAAGGATTCTGTCTCCAGCATAAAAGCACTAATCCAGTCTACTCTGAGCAGCAGCGCAAGACTAGAAGAGGAGACCATGCTGGAAACGAGGGCATTAGTGAAGCTCTTTAGGCGCCTCAGCACCGGGTTAATTAAGAGCAGATTGCTCTTCTGGAGCTGCTGTGGGTAAGTCTACGCTAGCCCTGCCACCACGGCGGCTCTCGGCCCCCAGCGTTGACCAAATCTCAAGCTCCATATAATGCCTTAGAAATACAAAGATACCAGCAGGGAAGCACAGTTGACACCTGGAAGGATGCCAAGGAGAAAATGAGTTTTAAGCAAGTAGCATTTTTGTTATGGGAAGAGAAAATATGACAGCAGTGACATTAATGAAGAAACAACCCAAAGATCAGGACCGAAAAATAGAAACTGCATCCACCTACTTGTGGGTGCTGAGCCAGACCGAGGGGAGGGCTCCTGCTTTCCAGGGGCACCCTGTGTGGCAAGGCTGCAATCCCCTGTCCCACTCACGATCCACCCAAGGACACACAGACGGCTCCTGTCCTGTCTTGGGGAGCTGTCTGGCAGCGCAGGGAGGGTGTAAGGACAGGGCAAGCACACGATGCTGCCTGCTCCCAGCCTGTCTTTCCCTGTGTGGGACGCATTTCTTAAGGACGAAGCATATTTAGCTCCCTGGGTTCAATGGTCTTTGACAGGAGCATGAATTTCTCCAGCCGCAGCCCCAAAGGGTCTGCTCCAGCCAGCAGATTCTTCCAGACCTACACTGCGCTTTCTGGTGGCACAGATGTCGTGTTGCTGCCCAGAAGTCAGTTACTTACCCTGATCCACGGGTATGGCAGGAACATCTTTTGCTGCTGGCGAAACACACACCACCCGGCTGCCCGAAACCTGCCCTTCCACCTCCGTCAGGTTTCCGAAGAGGCAGGTGACCCCGGCCGTCAGGTCTGGAGCATCGCTCACCAGCAGGCTGAGCTGCAGCCGGGGAGAGGAGGGGCAGAGGGGAAACAAAACACAGCCAGCGACCTGTTAGCAGGCAGAGCTGCCCGAGTTTCCATCGTATTTTCAGTACCTGCTGTTTCCCCGTTCAATACCGACCCCCTTCAATTACCCGTCCACCCGCAGGAGGTGGGCAGCTGCCCTTTCACGGGAAGCAGAGGAGGAAAAAGAAAGCCAAGGATGCAAGTTCTTTACCGACACAAAAACGCCTTGCTGAGGCAGTTCAGGAGAGGTGGCAACGGCAGCTCTTTGTCCCCCTGGTTGCTCTACGTGGCGTTGCCACCCTCAACGCCCACGTCAGGAACCTGTGACAGCAGTAGCGGCGCGTTGCCCCTCACGCGCGAGAGCAGCAGCGACTGCCCCAAGCACCCTCTGCACGCACAGCATGCACAGCGCCCACCACCTCCCTGTGCCGCGACGGCCCCGCTGCAGCACGGGGGGGACAGCCCTGCCCCGGCCGTCAGAAACCAGCACGTCCCCACGGACCCCATCACAAATGGGGACTGTCCCCACGGCAAAGCGGTGCCTGAAGGGGTGAGTGGCCTCCCACCAGCCCCACGCCACGCTGACCCCGAGTGCTGGCCCCCGGGGGCAGCCGGCCCCGGCGGGGAGCGGGAAGGGGCTGCGGCAAGGCCAGCTGCCGCGGGGCGCTGGGGGGCTCGGAGAGCAACAGCTGGGATGCTTCAGAGCGCCAGGCCTGAGCACAGCTCACAGATGAGGTTTTTGGGAAACAAAGCCTTTCCTTTCAACAGCTAATGAAACCGGACCAAGAGAAATGTGAGCTGAGGCCCAAGAGGAAAGGGAATTTGTTTCTGCCATCCCCACCCCCTTCTTCCCCGGCTCGGATGACCCCTTTGGTCCCTAGTCCCTCTGCGAGCCTGACTTCATGAGAAAACATTTGTGCTGATGGGAAGGGAGAAAGGCTGGAGAAGGGACTGTTCCCTTGTGAACCCGAAAAGTGCTGGGAGTGCCTCTCACCAACAGGTCCACCCCTCCCCGCTCGCCGGCAGCACCTACCGGGAGGCTGTGCTCGGAGACGGAGATGCTGCTGGGCTGCACGGTGACGCTCATGCACTGCCTGATGCTGCCTGCAAATCGGTACGGCTCGTCTGCCCGCTCGCAGCTGTCCCTCGGGGAGCACCTGCCACACACGAGCACACATCAGAGCCCAGAAAGCACCGGGGGAAGGGGTCCGACAGCTGACCAGCGGCGAGCTAAACGGAAGGGCAGAGCCTCGGCCAGGGGGAGAAGGGAGTTATCAGCAGGACCGAGGGTGATGCTCTGCACCAGGGCCAGGTTAGGTCCAAAGGGCACTGAAAAATGCTCCGTGATCAGAGGAAAGACAAACCAGAAGTATCTCAGGAGCAATTCCCAGTCCTGCCTGCACTGGGACACAATCCAGAGCTGTTAAGTCCCGTGTGCCAGCGGCACAGCGGGTGCTGTGGGTGTGGGGTGAGCGAGGCGCTGTGCTGCTGCTCGGCCAGGGCCCCTGCAAGCCATAAATCCATAATCTGCACAGAAACTAAACCGTAAAGCAGTAACAGGCAGTAACAAGACGATGCCTCCATTCTAATTAAAACAAAACCACACAGTTCATTAATCGTCTCCTCCTGGAGCTGAGGAGCGCGGCAGGGCCAGGAACGGGACTTCCCAGCAGCTCCACTCTGGCCGGTTTTCATGCCCCGGGCTCCCAGCTCTCTCCATTCCGGCCATCAGGAATGCAAGCCTCTGAGCACGCCAAAGTGACTGGGACTGCTCCTAGCACGCCGTGTGCTCCAGGATGGCTCGTTATCCCTGTTTTTCTATTGCAGGTGTCCTTGGAGTGCAGTGGAATTAAGCTGATTCCAGGCGGTAGAGGAGCGCCCGCTGGGAAACCAAGGAAGAATTATCACTGTTTCAAACCAGGTATCAGAGACGGCAGCACAGCACTGGCATCCCCCAGTGATTTACTGTTTTATGTCATTTGGGGAAAATCCTGTTCTTCCAACCCCACTCCCTGGGTGCAGATGACATACTGGCCTTTTGGTATTAATGGTCTTAATAAGCTATCAGCAAACGTTATCACTCTTCACTCATTGCTTATCTTGGACCCCATTTCAAATGGTGGCACAAAGGTCAAGAGGATCAAGACACTGTCACCAGCCCCACATGCCACCAGCAAGTTCCCTTCTGACAGTGACTTGAGCGTGTACGTTACTCAAATTAACAAGGTGCTGCTGTCAAACTGCCGGTCCTGCTGCAGAGCGGCTCGGGCAGCCCCAGACACACACATGCCTCAGCAGAAGCACCTCCTGCGCACGCAGGGGCCGAGTGCTGCCGCGCACACCTGGCTCTGGCCAGCCGACAAGCGCCTGGCAAAACCAGGGCTTCCCGCTCTGAAACAGTGGACCACCATCCTCCCTGCAAGGCTGTTTGCTTTTGATTAAGCAAAGCAGAGTTTACTCTTTCCCTTTCCAAACCACCCGTGTGATCCCTGGCAAACGCTGCTGCTGTCCTCCTCACCCCCTCGCTTTTTTACCTTTTTTTTTTGGAGTATAATGGAGCTAAATATGAATGCTGCCAAAGGAAGAATTATTGAGGTTTAAGTGAATCTGTAAGATAGCTTTAAAGTGAGCTCTTGACTGGAGCCTTTATCTCATTGACTTGCTGGAATGGCTCTTTTTTATCATACTATTTATGGCAACAGCCCTAACAGAGATAAATAGGTCTGTAGACAATAACACACTTGCAGAGAGCAGCATATGGAAGTCTTGCGGGTTTCAAATCCCACTGGGCTGAAGAGACTCTTTAACAATCTCCTTGAGGCCTCTGCTTGCTCCCAAAGAGTGCTGTTGGTAGAAGAGGAGGAGCGAAGGATCCTGCTCTCGCACGCAGAGGATGAACTTGCACAGCAAGCGAACCCCCGGCCAGCAGGACACCGCGGAGGTGCTGGGCAGGGCCGGGCTGCTGAGCCATCGCCCTGCTGCTCCAGGGTCCCTCGGGTGAGCAGAGGGGTTCTGCAGGACAAACACTTTTCCCTTCCTGCTGGTTTTGAGCACCTTCCCAAGTGTCCTGCGTCCAGGACTCCCCAAAGCTCAGTCCAAGGCATGTGCTGCCCACGGCCACCACCTCACCAAGCACCTCTCAGCATCACTCGTGAGCAGCACTACCACTGCCCTCAGCCTCTAGGTACGCACACGCGTACGCCAGCACGCGCTGTGCCACAGAGCCTAAAGCCCTGACTCGGGCCTCCAGGAGACAGCAGCGCACAACAAGCACACCAGGAAAGCTTTCTGTAATACCGGGTCAGGAAAGCTTATCCCAGGACAACTCAGATCCTTTTCCACTATCATTCCTCTCTGGCTGGCGGCGTGGAAGGCAGGACACACTGCCTGATGCCAGCTGGAATGGGGTGGTGGTCCGTCTGTCTGTCTCACACCTGTACCTGTTCAGACATATCATTTAAAATTCTGATTATTTTTTTTTTCTGGCGCCCTGATAGCTCGGTACCTGCACGTCCATGCTCTCAGCTAAGCCTCTGGCAACTGCCAATGTGGATGCCAAGCACCCAGAGAGGAGCTGCCTGACGGGCTGGCCTGCCCTGCTCCTCTGCCCTGGCACCCCCTGGGACACAGACCCCGAATCCGATGAGCAAAACCCCACAACAAGCAGTGGGGAGAAACGACTGGATGAAATCCCTAACTGAGACTCAGTGCTGGTGTTTACCACACCCACACTTGCTCAGGCAGCCAGCCACTCTCTTGCTCTTTCAAGGACAAAACCATCTCCTCTTCTGCCCCTCACCCTTTTCACCGGCCCTCAGAAACCACAGCGCGAGCATCACACCCTGACCCCCAACCCTTCGGCTGAGCAAAGGAGCAGCTGGTCCATCTGGCAGGAGGGACATGTAAGAATTAGAGGAGAGAGATGACAAATTAAATACAAACACTCCAGCGCTTGGGGCCTCCAAACAAATATGACAGAGGTTTCAGGAATGGCATGATAAACGAAATTATTCACAGCCTAAGACAAAAGCTAAAAAATGATTGCTCCAAGCAGGCCTGGGAAGGGCAGATGTTCCAAGGGAGGGTTGAGAAATACCATCAGGGAAGAAACTCTTGTTGGGAATAGGTTAATGCCGAAATGTCACAGCCAAAAGGGCAGAGGAAATGACACTTTTCTCTCCTCCTGACATTGAGTGTTTTCTCTCTGCAAAATGAAGATAACAACCTTTACCTGCTTCCCAGGTGGTTTATGAAGATTCGGTTCATTAGCATTAGGAAAGCACCCGGTGATCCTTGCAGAGGAGCTGCTGCAGGAGTCTGAGGAGCAACACCAAACCCACACCCCTACAGGTACTCGATGCAGCCGTCCCCTCCTGCTGCACGTCTCGGCAGCACCAGGCACTACAAGGCCACTGTCCCCAGGGGAGCGGATGCTCTCGGACCCCTGCAGCTGGTTCCTGGGAGCACCTACAGACCTGCAGCTCAGGCCAGAGGCTGAGTAGAGCACATCCCCTTGCCTCCCTTCCTTGTCCCCTCACTATCAAAAGGCTGCAGCAGCTTTCGTCCCGGCCGCTGGAAGGGCACACGGGGATGGCTGCCCTGAGGGAAGAGCCAAAGGGATGGGAATCTCCGGGGATGGAAATCACTTCCTTCTGACAAAACTGCTGTGACAGTAAAGACTTTCGGACACAACTGCACATATGGTGGCATAGCTGTAGGGCTGGACAGGCTTGTCTGAAAGGAAAAAAGCTAAAAACAAAGACAAAAAGATGCCCAGGGCGCCTGTGGCCCACGTTGCCGTGCTGCTGGCGGGGGCCGCCCTGCCACTGCCCCCGGCCCCTGCCCGCGTGGAGCCCGCGGGGTGCTCAGGGCCGGCGGCTGCAGTGCTTCTCCCGGGTCTCCCCAAGGGCGGCAACGACTCTTTGCAAACCCAGTGTGCCGCGGGGAGCCCGTTTGCACCCCAAAGCCCCCCAGGACCTGAATCCAGGCCGGATTTGCGGAGGAGCCGGCCCTTCCCCGCTCCAGCACCTGCTCCTCAGGCAAGTGGCCAAGTGCTGCTGTGCGGGTCCCTGAACTCTGCCGCTGCCCCGATTTCCATGCATTTAACGGGGCTGCTCTGCAAGCTGGCACGCGGCCGGAGGGATTTCTATTCCTCTCCTCCAGCCTCCTCGAGGCTTTCCCCTCCTCCCCCGATCTGCCTCTGCCTGGTGGTCTCCCTTCCGCCTTAGGAAGTGATCGTTATTATGGCAGGGGAGAGAAAGGAAGGACACAGACACCTCCTGAATGCAGAGAGTGTTTCCTGGAGCTCCCCTGAAAAAAACACACCAACCCTCAGCCCTTTGTGCCTGCTGATGTGCGCGAGGGGCTGCCAGCTCCGAGCCCTGCGCTGCCGGCTCTGCCCCATCGGGGATGGCTGGAGCACAGACCCCCTGACCTCTCCTTGCAGAATTTAAATATCTCTTCCCCATAATAGGGCTTGCTGCTCTGCTCTGTTCCAGTGCCGTAATCTCTCTGAAAGCAAATTCTCGCTCATATAATGAAGTCTACTATTGCCTTTAAAAATCCCCTGTTAATTGGGAGGCACTTGTGGCTTGGGCAAGCAGGAGCGCGCAAAACACGAGGCCTTCGTTCCCAGTGGTCTAAATTCTGCTTTCCCGTCGTGTCCGTGGCACCCTCTCCATGTGTGCAGCGAGCGACCTACCACTCCTAAAGCAGGAATTTGGTTTTTTCACTTCTTCACAGAAGCTCAGGGATTTTTTAATAGCATTCACGCTGCAATGCAGGGGAAATGTCCAGCGAAGGGAAGAATGGATTGAAGGAATTTCAACCTAATTCGCTTTCGCAAAAATTCTATGGGAGGTGCTCGGTGGCTTCGAAAGCTGCTTTTATCATCACCACCAGCAGCTCAAATGAAATGGCCAAGGCTGGACTTACATGTGGTGGAGCGTGCACCAGCCGCAGTGGGGGTCTCCCGAGCTCAGGCACTCCCCGCAGGTCGTGTACTGCTCGCAGGACTCCACGGGCACCCGGGACACCTGCAAAGGAAGCAAACACACGGGCTCAGCGCTCCTCTCTGCGCAGTGGGCAAGCAAACCAAGAGCAGCTCCAGGTCCTGCTTCACCAGTTTGAGTCAAGTAACACAACAGTGATTCACAAACTTAGATGAATTTGTTCCAACATCCATGAGAAACTCAGCCAAGAAGAGGAAATATTGGGGACTGAGTCATGAAGTCACCCCGTCCCTCGGGTGCAGCCCTGCCATGAAGCACGGGCGCAGCAGAGCCCCAGCCTGGAGCCCGGCCAGCCTCCCACCGCTGGCGCCAGCTCGCCAGAGACCCTCCCGACCTCCCTGCCCAGAGACGCTCCCGTGGCCAAAGCCGCATCCTTTCCTCCCTGATTTACAGTTTGCTGTCTCACGCTTGCCCTGGGGGAAGCTGCTTCAGGGAGGAAAGCCGGCAGGGAACAGAATTTGTTGGGACTTTGCAGGTTGGCAGCTTACCTAGCCGACGTGCGTATTTCACTACTTGCTCCTCCTCGGCCACCCTGAGCCCTTCCAGCACCAGCCTGGACTTGGCTGCCCCGGGGGGCTGCCCGCCTCTCCCAGGCACGGGATGCCAGAGCAGAAGAGCGAGGGAAGCGCACGAGGGAACACCGACCCTGCTGCAACCCCCCTCCTGCACTTATCGCACCCGCGGAAGGTCCCTGTGCGACGCTGAGGTGTCGCACGGTCCTGACCCGTTTATCAGCACTGAAAACCCCAATGGCTCCAAAATGACACCAAGCTTTAACCACGGGTCGTTGCTCGACTCCGACGAAGAAATTCCACTTCAACCTTTCTGACCCATCCCTTGCCACCTCCGGCGGGCAGGGAGTTTGCACCTCCCGTCCCGAGCACAGCGCTCCTGCACTGGCCCTGCCTGTGTCGGTCCCTCTCCAATGTATTTACATTCCTGTTACCAAATACCGTAAATAAGGATTGCCGTTCCCGGCACAGCCACCCTGCAGCGCCGGCCGCTCCCCTCAGGCCCCGGGAGCGATGCCTGCAACTGGCTGAAAATTAAAACAACTGTCGGCATTGCACTCGCTCTGTCCGTCAAAACAGCGCCCGGCTCCCAGCAGCTGGGGCGCGCGGGGTGAAAGGAGCAGTGTCTCACCAAACAACGGCCACTTTCACGCCAAGTGCTGTTGACACAGTGAGAACCCAGTTCCTCTCTAAACACGACACCAATAGGGCTGCTATTCTTCTTGTTTCCCCAGCCCTACTCAACAGCTTTTCCTAAAACAAAAAAATTGCGCGTGGATACGCGGGGCCGGGTGCTTTTTTCCCCGAGGTGAAGTCCGTGGGACAGGCCCAGGGCTCAGCTTGGGGTATGCTAAGAGCAAAGCAGCCCTAGGGCTGGAACCGAGGGGTGTGAGAGGCAGAGCCAGGTACGCCGGGCGTGCATTTAGCCTGTGAGGGCTGCAAAGAGCTTCAGAAACGGAGAAGAGAAATGCAGGGTGATGGAACAGCACAGAGGCGTGAAGAAAGGGCTTGGGTTCCACCCTTGGCTGCAAAGGGTATCCAGGGTGCCCTCCCGGGGTCTTGTCTGCACCTCGGGTGGCTGCACATGACACGCTTTTACCTGCTTTGTTTCTTCCCTCTAAGGATCTCAAAGCACTTCACAGACATCACGGGGGTGCCGGAGGAAGCCCACCAGCCCGGCGGCAGGCAGGGCCTCCCCGGCACGGCCGAACCAGGACTTGGACATGGATCTGCAGCCATGGCATGCCCACACCGCCCCCATCGCCGGCGATGATCCGAAATGTCCGGAGATGCAGACATTGCACTGCTCCTGCGTGGGAGCCTGGGAGCAAAGGCAGGTTGTCAAACCAAACGAGCAGCCCATGGAGCTGCGGTGGCTCTCAGCAGCCCCCGTGGGAGATACCAGTCACTGCAGGATGCCTCAAGGGACGTTTCCCCTAAAATCTGCCCAGGATGTTGAGCCACGTTGGTGGGATGGCTCTCACCCACCCCAGAGGTCAGGACAGCCCTGAAAATATCAGGCATTGCTGATCCCCTGCCTCTTACCCACAACGTGAGGCTTGACAGGATCCGTCCCTGTGATTTATATGCAGCTCAGGGCTTTTTTCATGTTTGTGAGGAGCTGGATGCTCTTGCAGCGCTCTATAAATAACGGAGGATTTGAATTATATGAATAACAGTTCATTACAGATGATTTTATGTTAGGCATTTGGGTTCTTTTTCTGCTCAGAAGCTGTGGCTTCTGCACGTGCTAATTCTTTAAAAATTAGGCAGAAATTTTGAACAATGCCTAGAGTCGCAGGTTTCTAGCCCCAACGGGACCGCTTGATCCTTTCCTTGTAACGCCTGCAAATGCAGGGCAGATAACTTCACCCGTTCTCCTTTTCGCAGCATTCAGTGCTCAGTGGCCGGAGTGGACCTGGCAGAGGCACGTGGGTGGGCTGGCGCTGGCTGAGCTGGGGCACCTGCTCCAGCCAAGCACAGCATCAGGGCAGCGGAGCCCTGAGGGTGCCTCTGGGTCTGCGCTTCTGCAGCCCTGACCACCCAGATACACCCCGTGGCTGCGGGTTTCTGGTCCCTGCCTGGAGCAAGATCGAAGACTCCAGGGAAGAATAAACCACCTGCTTTTTTCCAATATCTATGCCTGTAACTTTGAAATTCACCCTTTGTAAAAATTAATGCCAGAAAACCCACATTTCTCCAATACCCAAGTAAATGTTGAAATGAAGAAGTTCAAAAAAGATTATGACCAGAAAGCATTTAAATATTTGCATGCATGAAAAAGGTTGGGGGCTTTTGCAGTATTCGGCCAGCTCTCACAGTACTAATGCATAATTGACCATCCTTACCAACCATGATCCAAATATCGAAAATATCCCAGCCCTCTAAAGAATATGTTTCATTTTAATGGAAAAACAAGAGAAATACCATTAAGAACAGGATACATCTGTACGTTATCCCATACCTATCATGAACACAGAAGACAGAAAGCTCTATTTCCTTCAGAGACAGTACAGAAGTGAAGCTCAGATGTCCTTACTCTTCCTGATGGCAGGCCGGAAACACTCTTTTGGCTTTTGGTATTTTTAAACTGTTCTCTGCCAGCCTAATTATCATTATGAGACCAAAGCATTTGTACATGTGAACCGCTGCACTGGTGAGAGAAGATAAGGAACACCAATGCCTGCAGGTGGAAGGCAAACCAACACGGATTGGGGTGGGGGACAGCGGACTCCCAAGTCTAAGAACTTCCCCCTCTGTCTCCTTCAGCCATGGACTGCCCTCAAAGAAAAGAAAAAAAAAGAGGGTGGAGGCAAAGAAGCAGCTGAATAGGAAGGAAATAGTAAGAAAATGGGACAGAAAAGCACTGAAAGGAAAACCAGAAGCGAAGAGAAAAGACAGCAGAGGGACTGCTGACAGTCTCTGGTATGGCAGCGGCCATCGGTGTCTCGAGCACAGCCACCCGCACCCCTGCGCCACGGCAGCACGCCGACCTTCCCGACGGTGGGAGCAGATCCTGCCCCTCCTCGCGAGTCCCTGCCCGCACACCCTCCCGCTGCCCGCGCCGGCAGCTCAGCTCCGCAGCCGAGGGGGAACGCGGCTTCAGAGGATCAGTCTCGGCAGATTGTGCGGCCACAGGTGGCTGAAGCGAGGAAGGAAACGCTTCTGTCAGGAATCAGGCGCAGCAGAACCCACCAAGTCTGGAGCGGTTCGCTGCCCGCAGCCACGAGGCGGCCGATCGCCTGGCAGCTGCCCACGGCAAGGCAGCGGAGAGGGCAGTGAGGGAGCAAGGAGAGATCCTGCCTGCGAGCCGGGCAGTGCCGGCTCTGCGGGCTCACGGCTTCCCCAAGGCAGAGAGCAGGAAAGGAGCGGGTGCACGGCCATCAGGAACCCCAAACCGTGGCCACCGCCGGGTCCCACATGCTAGCCCCGCTCGGATGGCCACAGGCACTCGCAGCATCCCCATCCCGGCATCCCCGTCCCAGCGGGCACCAGCACCTCGCAGCTATGCATAACCAATGTGACTCCCATCTGTCACAGCCTGGTCTGTTTGCTCTCTCATCCTCGCCAGCCCCTGGGGCAGCTCTGTGTGCAGCAGAATGGTTTATTTGGAAAGGGCTTTGGTTTTCAGTATTTAGTTTTTAAATGCAAATACTTCTCTTTGTTTACATCGGAGAAGACAGGTCACAGGAACGCTCCTGGCACTCGGAGCAAACATCTGAGGAGGTCTATCACCACTTCAGGAGTGTATTCCCCACCCCAGACTAAGCCCCGAGAAAGCTGTTGCCTGAACCGATGAACTTATCCGCAGAGCAGGAGCACGAGGTCCTGGGGCACCCCGAGAGCAGAGCTCCCCACTTCAGCCCCCGTCCTGGAGCCCGAGCAGACCTCACAGCGAAGCCTGAGCTTTCAAAAGCGGACGCCCATGTCGGATGCCTTGAGATTTCTGCTCCAGCTACCACAAACGTGAGGTGAGGGGTCCTGAAGCCAAGCCAAGGCATGCAGGAGTTCCCCAAATGCAGCCTCAAATCCTGCACCCCCTTGCCTGCGAGACGGACTGCTGCTCCCCTGCAGAGCCTGGAGACGCCCGGGAGGCCACACCTCTGCTGAAGCAGGCAGCAAGTCCTTTCGGGGATAAGAGAAGGTGACGGGCGCTCCACATCAGCGTGGTCACAGCGAATGCAAAGTGATAAAGCAACTCAGCAGAGCTGAGGAGCAGCTGCATGAAGGAGAACAGCCAAGAAAACAACACTCCTGGGGAATTTCCGTGCTCCTGAGGGCAGAGCCCTCCTCCCGCCAGCCCGATTGCTACCTCTCTTCCTTCTGCCCACGCCAAAACTCCGCTGCTGAGTTTTTCAGTTCCCTATTTATAAATCTGCTTCTCAATAATTAAATGATAAAGTCTCATTACTGCTTTCCTTGACTGCCTGACCCACGACATCAGCAGGAAAAAAAAAAAAATCAATACAGACTCTCCAAAACACATGAACACAGAGTCTGCCAGCCCCCCGAGAAAATAAAGTAAGTGCGAGAATCCAGTTCCAAATAAATAAATACATAAAATAAGCAAACAAAGCAAAGTTTCCATAGCTTATGCCTGCTACCAGCACAAGCCTCTGACCTCCTTGGCTGAGGACAGACCCCGGGGCGCCCCACCGCCACAGCACACTGCCTGCAGACCCCTCGGGGTGCTGGAGTTCAAACAGAAAATCTATTTTTAATGACTTTGGGGAGTGTAGTAGAGATGCCAACTAGTTCAATGTAATTAAAGCTATCTATCACTCAGTGAGCAGGAGCCTAAAGTTGATGAACTTTCCAATGAGATTTTATTCTTCCCTTCATTCATGAAAAAACCACCACTTTGTGCTGCTGCAGGAGACATGAAGAAGTGTGGGAAGGAGCAAGGAGGACTCATCAGTTCCAGCCATTAACGTGTCATGGTGACAGAGCTGGGGAAAGTAAACTCGAACTTTCTCAGGGGCTTGTAAAAAGTTTGACAAGACTCTTCTTCCCGCTGTTTCTCCTCCCTGTGTCTTCACGCAGAACTGTTCAGATCTGGAGTCCTCCTGTGACGCCGTTTCTGCCAAGGGCAAAACCAGGGCGCAGGACTGCGGAGCTCCGGCTGCTTTGCGGAGCGAGACCTGTGGGTCCAACCTGCCCCACGCTGTGTGAAAAGTCCCACCTGGAAATGACTTGTTCTCGACTCGAGCTGAGCCAGCGGCGATCTCAGACACACTACGACTGATGCCAGCAGCGAGCACGGAAGACCCAGCAGCGAGCGGGATGCAGCCGGGACATGGGGGAAGAAGGCAAAGGGGGAACATTTTAACCAAAAAGCATTGAGGAGCATCCCCAAAGTGCTGCTGAGCCCCCGAAGGCCAGAATACCTGCATCAGCGGGGACAAAGCCATTAGCCCCTGTAGCAGATGAAGGTACGCACCCAGGCAAGGAGCGGATGAGGGGGAGTTCTCCTGACAGGTACAGCAGCTACTGGAGGGCCCAGCTCTCCTCTCCCACGCCGCTCAGCAGAGAAAGGATTATGAGAGCTACCAAAGGGCTGTCAGAACCAAATCAACGCCTGTAACTTTTGGCAGAAAAGCAGCGAGTGGGAGAGGACACAGAGACAACGTTTCCATGACTACAAAGGGATTATTTAATTACAGCGCTGCAGATGCATGCGGAGAAAGTCCCTTAAACTCTGATCCAAGCAACCTTTTCAATGAGTTTGGCTTTCCTGCTGTAAGAACCTCATTAGCATCTTAGGAGGACAAGCTGCATTTGAGCACAGGAGCCCAGATAGCTTTCTGAGCGAGTAATCACACCTTCTCTAAGCATACCTGCCTCCTTGGCTCCCAGTTGCCCTCCACGTACAGCACCAGGCTCCTGACGGAGGTGATGAAGGTAGGGGCAGCCTCCTCTGGGAAGCAAGGAAGAGTGAAAAACCAGCAACACCCCAAAGCAAGGCTTGATCAAGCTGTAAAATTATCCTCAAGCCAGAGTTTCCCCCATTCAACCCAGCGGCAGCCAGCATGACTCGGGCTTGGAGCAGACTCATGTTCTGGCACACAGGCTCCTGCGGACAAACGCCTTCCCGCGGTTTACCACGACTCGAGTTAATCATTGCATCAGCATGAAACATCTGAGCGAGATTTGTTGGAATAACAAAGTGTCCAGCAGAGATCCCGTCCCCGCTCCCCGGAGCAGCACAGTGCCATGCAGACCTGGAGGAGGAGAAACGGGTTTTCATCTCGAACACGGGCCGCCCGCGGCCGCTCACCGAAGGCTCGGGCTGTTCAACCTGGCAGCTCCTCCTCCGCCCTCGGCAGGTGACGATGTCGCTCGCTTGCTGCGGAGCAGACTCGTGCGGGAGGTGGTACAAGGCGCGACCCGCCTGGCACGGTCCCGGACCGGGCGCCCCAGTCCCTCGCCCTCCCTCGGAGCCCGGCTGTGCATCGCGGTGCAGCCCTCAGGGGGGGGGGGAGGGGGGGGTGCGCAGCGTTTGGGATCCTGCGCGGCTCTAACCAGGCCTGCCCCGTGCTCAGAGGTAGCCCCTGGCACGCCAGCGCCAGCGTGCGTGTGGCAGCCACCGCTCCAAAGCGGCTTGGCAGCATCGGCTCTCCCTCCTGCTTCCCATGGAGCACCTGCAGCCGGGAAGTGAGGGGCAGGGGACGCACGGCCGCCTCCATCAGCTACGTGTGTCCAGTGCTGGTGGAGAGCGGGCCAGCAGGAAAGCCTTGTGCACGTACAAGATCAGGAAGCGACTCTTCCATCCCCATATAAAAATAAAACACACCAGCTGGAGTATTTGCACAGGCTTCTGGAATCAGCAAAAATGCAGCAAGATTTACAGATTGACGAAGGAGGTCAAACCTGACCCCAGAGGTGCAGTCCCGCGCCGCTCCTGCCCCGCACGGTGCTGGCTGGGGAGCCCGGTGCCCCCGCACGCACACGGCGTGCACCGCAGCTGGGGAGCACAGCATCCTCAGCGGAGCATCTGCCTCATTTGGGGCACGAAGCTGCTCTGTTCTCCCACAGAACTGACCCACAGAAACTCTACTTGATGAGAAGGGCAGGTAGTTTGATAAATGTTTACACACGCTAATAATGAGGAATGAGATGCTAAAGGTCTCCACCACAAAAACCAGGTTATGCTGCAATACAGCCACGCGTTTCCTCCCCTGGAAAACCACCATGCCTCAGGGGAGCCGCATTTTTGCTCTTGACTGCAAAAAAAAAGTTCCAATGAGTTTCTGGAAACCAGGCTCTTTCCAGGCGTGCTGCACAGCGCTGTCGCTGCGAGCTCTGGCCGGGCGGGAGATCTGCAGCAGCAGCAGCAGCTCTGCGTGCTGCTGGCGCTGGCCAGGGTGACACAACCTCCCCGCCGCCCGTGGGAGGTCCCCCTGGGCGTGCTCCAGATTTCAGGACAAGGGGGTGATGTGCCTGGAACGGCCGCGTGGCACATTCAAGCGTCCCTGCCAGGGGACATCACTGCTGCCATCAGAAGTGGCTTCTCGAAGCGTTGGCAGCGTCTTCTGATGAACGGCACGCTGCTCGGCGAGACCACCCCGCCGCGGCCACCCAGCCAATGAGCAGTGCCCTTTGAGCACTGATTAGTCCAGGCCTCAGGGGAACTAATTAATAAGGATAAAAGGGGAACAGCTTTCCAAAATTTCTGGGCTCAGGTGAGGATCAATCCAACACAACAAACTTTTATCTTGCATCAGTTCACGGCCTCTGCGTTCAGCGCTTTGCCTTGCTGCCATGTAACTCACAACACGCTCCCTGCAGCCGTTTAAAAGTTTTAACAGAAGCTCAGAAAACTAATTAAGGTGAATAATTACAAAGTGCGCGCTTCTTTCCCTCTCTGTTTCGCAAGAAGTGGCAAAAACAGAATTCAGAATAATTTTGGAGTTACAACCAATGTAATTAGGTGTTCAACCAACACTTACAATTGGGCTGCGCTTATTAAAATTACTGTTTTAGTCAGAACATTGCCAGAGAGTCATTAACAGCACAATGGTTCCATTCCCTGGGACTCTAATTAGACTTGGACGCCTCGCAGCGCAGGGGATGCCCGGCTCCCCTGCCCGCTCGGCACTACAGGTGATGCCCGGCAGCACCCTGGGGACCCCGCCAAGGCTTCCAGGGCACTTTGCAGCCCCAGGGTGCGAGGACCTGGCCAGGAGGAGGGCTAGGACAGGGGACAGAGCGCCCAGCATCAGGCAGAGGGAAGAGGTGGCTCTGCGACACAAAACGCCCCAGCCGTTTTTGCGGCAGTGACCACGCTGGACGGTGCAGGCCGGGGCATCGCAGGCTCTGCTGCCTCCTCCTTGGAGAGAGGAGCTCAGTTTGATTTACAGAAATCCCTCTATTTCTTCTGTGCAGTGCCCTGCCGGGCTTTAGGCAGAACAAAGCCAGGTCCGTGCTAACTCTGTCCCTGGACCACGCAAGCCTGGACAGCAAACGGCCCTGCTGTCCCTAGGGCCGAACCCGGCACAGTCAGGAGGTGCCCAGCTGGAAATACCTGCCACAGGCGCTACAGCAGGACAAACCTCCCCTCCTGCTGCCTGCAGCAAAGAGCCGCCCCTCCGGCCCCGTCTCCGGCAGGGTGTTTGCACCCCGGGCAGCAGCACCGGTACGAGTGCCGCGCTGGTGGGTACCAGCCGCACCGATGCAGCTTGCTCTGCCTTGAAATCACCGTCTGCGCTGCCCAGTGTGCCCAGCACGGATGCTCTGGGGGCTCACTTCCATGCACGTCCCCGCAGCCCTCATCAGCACCTCCCTGGGCTTGGTGCTAAGGAGCCCCCACAATAACGACTGGAAGTGGGGACACCTTGGAGGGAAGGGATGCCTTGGAGGGAATGCAGCGCCCGTCTGGAAACACCCCCAGCATTCACAAACAACGATCCCACTCCAAGCAGCTTCTTATACTGGTTTGGAAATGATGGACATTTCAAAGTAGGTGTCAGTGCACTCCCCGTGTCAGAGAAGGGAGCTCCATGCTCTGAAATGCAGACATCCAGATCTGTTATGAAAGACCTAAATCTCAGTGGTGTGTATCACAGGAAAGCTCAGTGCCTGCTGCTTGCAATTGCCTTCAGCCGTCTGTTTTTCCTCTCTCCCCATAAAAACCACATGCTAGACAGCAGAGGCCCCTTCCCCCAAGCTGCTAGCCTAGAACTCATGAATTCAGTTAAGTTGTTAAAAAGGATTGTGGCAGGCTAAGATAAAACAGAGGAGTTTAAAATGACAAACAGACTCCTAAATGGGATTAGAGTCTTAATGAAAACAGTAATGAATGAATGAGGCAACCAAATATTACCCATTAATATTAGACAGATAGATTAGATCCCTAGGCGCTGCATTTAAAAACGACATGAAATTACTTCAATTACTCCGCGTTGATAAATAACGAGGCCATATTTACTGTTAAAACACATTTCCTCCACCCTCCCCCATGCTGGCTTTGGCTTCTGCTTCCCAAGAGGGAGAGCAGACCACTGGGAGGCTGAAAAAACGCACGAGGCTGGAAGCTTCCACCGCTCCCCTCCTCTCCGCAGGAGACCCGGGCTGGCCAGCATCCACCGCACTCGTACTCCAGGGCACCTGCTGCAGAGGACTGGTCCCATCAGTCTCAGTTACCACCCTCAATGCCGCTACTGCAGCCCTCGCTTGTCCGTGCAAGAGCCAAAGTGATCGCTGCCGCTTCACTTAAAACCTGATGCTCGCTGCATCCTTCTCTCTCAGAAATTCACTCTACCTTTACTTGCTGGTGGATACAGCTGCTCAGCATCCTCCTTCCCACACGGGGAAAGTGAGATTAACCTGATCAGAGGCCTCTTCTAATGAAGAGATCATAGACGGATAATTCCTGGGCGCTTGGTGTCATTTACATGGTAATGATGAAAGGCGCTCTGCTGAAGGTAATGTCAACACGAGTCCCTTGTCCTTGCGTCCCAGCCTCCAGCCCAACCATCTGTTCTCTGGGTTCAGGAAAGCCCTGGAGAACAGGCTGCTGCTGGGGAAGCTGCACAATATCCTTTCCAGCTCTGCTGCCTTGGCTTGCGAACCTTCGTGCCTGGACGAAGGCTTCTCGACGTGACTAGGGACGCCTCCCGGTAGGTGCTGCGCTCGGAGCTGGATGGCCAGCCTAGCCGGTAGGGTGAACAGCACGGCTGTAAGCACACCGATGTTGGTGTGGCAAATCACCGACGCTTTGCCGCTACGGGATCTTAAGTATCTTTGCAAAAAAACCTCACTCAGCCTCACAACGTATCAGTAAACAAGAAAAACGCGAAACATCTCATTCCAGAGATACAAGAGGAGCAGCCTGCAGACAGTGCAGAGCGAATCACTAGCAGCAGAGCGAGCCACAGAACCTGAGCCCAAACCCCAGGTCCTTGCCGCAGTCATCAGATATGTCACCTCATGTTTTCTTAGGGAGAAGAGTGGAATAACCCCCTGCTTCCCCTCCGCTGGGATGCAATCCCTTGGGGCAAGGCTACACAGTGGTCAATCAGGCCTCCTGGTCCCTCCAGCTGAAATCCTGCTGAGCGTGGAGGATTCATTAAGTGTGGGAATGGGGGGCAGGAGGGCTGAGGGGTTGTGTGTACCACGCAGATATAAATTAACTGTCCAGGAAGGCAACAAAACCCAGTCTTTGTGCTCTCCCACCCCGAAACAAGGGGTAAAGCAGGGAAGTGAAGAGGGAGGAATGCACAGAGCTCTTCCCACAGCTTGGGGAATGGATGACCTTTCTGATACTATACCTGTATAAATCTTATTTAATGAAAAAATAAAAAAAAAAAAAAAAAAAGAAGACTAAATGAAGGTTAAATCATTCCCTGCAGCAGATTTACATTGAAAACAAAGTCTGTTCAGACAGCGGTTGGTTTACACAACAGGCCTTTAACATTCCTTTCCGAACTACTAGGGTGACTCCTGACCAGCTAACCACAAGATGAGTGACAGGAGCCCTCGAAGCCAAAGGCAACGTGCCAAGACAGAGGCAGAAGAAACAGCGCTCGCCTGGGGTTTACTTTAAACACACAATTAGGGTTTTCGGTGGGTCACAAGTCACAACATGGTGGTTTTCACCCATCAAACCTTCCCCACAACATTCCCATCCTTTGGGACATGACTTCATTTGCCACCGCCAAGTCAGCACTTTGAACACCCACCTCCCCTCCCTCCGCACACCGCAGAGCAAACACCGCTGCCTGCGGCTTGGAAGTGCCCCTGGGAAACTGGGAAAACCAACCAAGGACCTCCCATTATCCGAAATAAAATCTGGAACGTTTTTTTGTAGCCACAGAAGGCTGGGCAAAGAGTCTGGCTTTCATCTTTACCCACTTTTCCTTGGGCTGCTGTTTTGCTGCACGGGAGAAGTAGAATCAAAGAGCAGCTCTGGGGCTATGGCATTGCTCTGACAAAAGGCAGAGGTGATACAAGCTCGGAGCTTATACATAAACTTCAGAATTGCTGCACTAATGCTCCCAGTGCTGCAATGCTAAGTCACTTGTCCCTAGAAGCCATATCAGATCCTGCTGTAAACAGTTACTTTGACATCAGCTTCTCACTGTCCGGATACAGCACTCAAAACAGTGGCATTTTGGGCAAATAATGCCATGAAACTATTTCTGCTCCATCAGAGCCTGAGGAACTTCTGCATATATTTCCATAAATATCACTGGCGTCAGTGCAGCAATAGACCCAACAGACTGCGAGGGGGATCCTGCAGACTGCTGCCGAGTCTCCCTACGGATCGACTCTAGGAAAAGCTATGGGGTTGAAAGGACTTTGAAATCACAAAATGAACGGGCTTGTGTGAAAACTGGTAGCCCTCAGCTTCTAGCGAGGCTGGAAAGAAGGGGGAAGGTCCTCCCAGCTATCAAAACATGCAGTTCGTTGCCCCGGGAAGCTGAAAATAGATGGCACTGAACAGCAGATCGGTTCATTAAGGCCAACTTGAGAATGTCAAAAATCTGTGAGGATGCACCAGGAGGAGGACTGGTGGGCATATGACCTGCTTTCTGTCTCCTGCCTCTGGCAGGGTGTGGGGCACAGGGGATCACCACAGTGGTTTTTAGAATCATCGAATCATTTGGGTTGGAAAAGACCTTGAAGATCATCAAGCCCAACCGTTAACCTCACTGCCAAGTCCACCACTAAACCATGTCAAAAGCGCCTCATCTACACAAGTGTTCTTACCGCCGTAGGAAAGAGGTGAGCCTACCAACACTTCTAGCAAAATTTAGTCCCTAGCGATATGTTTTTCAGCTGCAAACCTTCCAGGGGAGGCAAATCCCCACCTGTGTAGGGGCAGCAGAGTTGGAAGGGGATCTTCCCTCCCTCAGCTGCCTTCCTGCTGGAAGCCTGCACCAGCGCAGCTGCTCCAAGGGCATTTCTCTGCAGGGTAGCTGGCAAGGGACAGGGTTAATAGGCCCACTCCACGCATGACCTCTCTTCCCTCTCTCTGAGAGCTTCTAATTACCAAGCTAAAGAAAGAGGGGCAGCCGGCAGCATCAGCCAGACCCCACCGCCCGTGCCTGCCCTTGCTGAGCTGATCGATCGCAGCCCGCCGGCAAAGGGAAGGGCTTCACCCCTGGTGCAGAGGCTGAGGTCGCCAGGAAAGGCAGCTTCTCCCATCCCACCCGCACACGGAGCGAGCTAATCAAGGCGAAAGCCACCCTGGAAAAAAATGGGAGCATCAGCAGGTCCCTTCTTCCTAACAGGAGAGCAGCTTGGGGGGGGGCATGAATAAATAATGCTGCTAATGAAAAGATGCCTGCGCAGCCCCGGCGCGGCGGGGGAAGCAGACCGATGACTCTATTTCTGATGCACCGGCAGCCTGACAATTGGCAAATGAACCTCTGCAGTTATGTGTTTCCCCTCTTTATTCTTTTCTCATAAAACTGGCAGGAACAGGGGTAGGGAAGAGATGCTGGCGGCAGCTGTGTTCAGTATGAAAAATGAGCAGCATATGTACGGGAGGCAGCTGGAGCCCAGCGCTCGCTGCGGAGCGAGGGACCCCACGGCTCCCTCCGACCCCCTGCCACACTGGTTATTTCCCTCTCTCCAGTGGGGCCCCGTGCTTAACCCTTGCCTTGCTCTGGGGCTGCATCGACCAAAGCGGCCAAACCCACAGGGGCCTGAGGCTGCACCTGACGGTCACCAGCACCTGGTGCCCCCAAACAGCAGCGCGTTCCCCGCGTTTCTGGCGTGCCCAGGAGCTTTAAGAGAAGCTGTAGCCCCGCCGGAATGGGCAACACGTGTACCCACAAAATAACAGGCCACAGCTGCTCCCAGCAGCAGATGAAACATTATCCTCAGTTTAGAGATGAGGGACTGGCGCTGGGGAGAGCAGGGTAGTGGGGCACAGCCCAAGGGCTGCAGCCCGGCCTGAGCAGCGCCGCGTGTCCATTCCCAGGCTGCCTCAATAAACCGCTGCTGCTCTTCCTCCAGAGCCTGCTCGGCTGAAGGCCCCCGCACGGCTCTTTCTAGGGGCACACAGACAAGGTCTGCAGCAATTTGCCCCAAAACGCTTGGGACGCCCCATGTCGGGGCCAGTGTCCCCATGCCACCCCTCTCCTGCCCAGCACGGAGGCAGAGCTGAAGTTCCCTCTGCCATACGGCTTCTCCTCGCCCCTGCCCTTACAGCAGCCCCCCTCGAGTGCCTGGCTACTTGCCACCCCTGGCACACACGGGGACATGGAGGCCACATTTTGTTTACCTTCCTCGCTCAGGAGAAAGCCCTGGGCTGCATGGGAGGATGTGTCCCACCACCCACCTTGAAAGGGACCCCACGTGGCCAACTGGCCGTGGCACAGCAGGGTGGGCAACCCCACATCTGCCCGCTCCGAACAGACTCGCAGGCTGTGCTCCGCCACAATGCGGGCTTTGTTCCCGGCTCTGGCACGTCCGAGGGTGTCAATGACACTGAAAAGCTTTGACTGGCCCTTTCTGTTTGTTTTCTTGGCACACGCAAGTATCATTTAAATAGCCCAACCTCGGCTCTGCCCTGCACCTCGCGTGTGACGGACATTATTATTCAACAGCAGCTTTGCCCAGAGAATGGGCTGAGCAGAAAATGATGGCTTCCAGCCCCTCCAGCTCCTACGATGCCCACTCACCTCTCTGCCTGCTTTCCCAGGACAGCACCAGACATCCCAGGCTGGGCAAGCAGGAGCCTGGCTGGAAGGGCTGCAGGGCTCGTCCCTCAGACACCCACACCCCATGGGATGCGGCCTTTCCAAGGGGATGGTGAGCTATGGGGCAGTGTCGGGCAAGATTCAGTAGAGCCATCCCAGACCCTGCTTGGCTCTTCTCCGTAGCTGGTCATGAAGGTCTGCTGCATGCTGCAAGGCAGGCACACAGGCAACCCTCGATTCCCCATTTTGTGAACCATTTCAGTGTTCTTCAAATTGTTTAAATACTGCAGAAACCTAGAAGGAAAGTCACAGGCGTGAACCAGTTTGTGCAATTTTATAGAGCCTTGAAAAACCAAAGCATTTGAATGCCCTAAGTAGCTTTAAAGGTCACAGAGTCGTATCATTACTGTTTTCACAGCCTGACCACGGTCCTACTACTCGTTTGCTCCAGGAACGCTGCCACAGTCTCCACGGCTTTTTAGTAAGTATTGCTCTCTAACTACATTACGCTGTCCTTGCCAGTCAATTTTCTGCTACTCCATCACTTTCCCATTTGTATATCATTACATACGGCTGTCAAAAATAATTTAGGAACCTGACCACCAGTGTGAGAAATGAACCCTCCTAAGTATATCCCAAACTCTCTAATTCTGAAAGAAAATGAGCTTTAAGCCCTTTCCCCCAAAGAAGAAAACCACTGTCCCATGGCAGCTGTAGCACACCAGCCCTGATATCCCACACAGGCACGCCAGCAAGGGGGGTGACTACCAGAAAGAACATCTCAGGAGACAACACGGCAAAGCTTCAGGGGCCACGTCAAAACAGAGGAAAACAAAGAGCTGCTGAAACCCGGGGTTTGCTCTGTGATTCTCAGGGGTCACGTTTGCTCCCACCCCCAGCCAGGCACAGCCAGCGCGGCAGGTACTCGTGCAGCCACTGCACGCCCTCTGCCCAGACCACCCCAGGACCAGGATGGGCTGGAGCTTAAGATATCGTCTGCACTGAAGCCTCAAGACGACACACATGGATTATCCCAGTTTACTGCCCCGAACAAGGCATTTCACTTTTACCACAGGGATACACGCAGACAAAGCACCAGCCGCCCTCCTGGCCTGACCCTGCCCATGGTGACCTTGGGTGTCTCGCCCAACGATAAGGGGCCAGACTCGCTCTCTCAAGGCCAGAGAGGAGCCCTGAAGTGATAGTTTAGACTTGAAGAGCAAATTTAGACAAAGAGGAACACCACTGCTCCTCTGTCTTGATCCCCGGGCTGTGCGAGGCCGCAGGGCTGCTCTGCCTCGCCGGCGGCTGGGAGGGCGAGGTGCGGTGCAGGCAGCGCCGGGGAGCCACGCAGGCAGCTCGTGCGGGCAGGGAAAGGGTGGCAGAAAGCCCGAGGGACGCACCTCTGCCCCCACGCACACCTCGCAAAGGACAGGGGCACGATAGCACCCGTGGGGTGAGCCCGCAGAGGAAACCCCCCGTGGCAAGGAGGAGGAGATGGGGTGACGGCACGGAGCGAGGTTCAGGTTCACCCCGTCTTCTGCAAAAGTGAAATCGTGGGTTTCCATTCCTGCAGAAAAGCCTCCTGCAGCACCGGGCATGGCCTCCGGCTCCTGCAAGTGGTCAGCTCTCCCGGCAGAGGCTGAGCCCGGAGCACCAGCCCTGCACGGGCTGCGGCGCTGCACGGATCCATCTCTGCACACACACACATACACACACACACACACTTCTGGCAGTGCGGCACATGCCATTAATTAGCTGTTTCATCACAGGCCAGCATTAACGCTAGAGCTCCCCAAGATGCAGATCAAGCTGCTGTGTCCTCACCGAGTACCAAGGACGCCCGTTAGGCGGGAGCAGGCGGCTTCGCCTTTTGCAACAAGTTTCAAGAAAATTTGTCATTATTATCATAATACATTTACTGTTGCATAGCACTCATCTCTCCTCCTGTAACAGGAGGTGTTGCCAAGGACCTTAATGCCCATCATGAACACCAAGAGACAGACACAGTCAGCATCGCTGCGGCTGCCTTTCTGTGGAGGCTCTTCCACTGTCGCCGAGTCTCTCCCCGCTTCCCTTGACTCGAAGACTCCCCAGTTGTCGGAGAAAGTTGCCGACGATGGGATAGAGTCTGGCTGGCGCTTGCTGCCTGTGTCTAGCAAGCAGAGCGCCCGTGAATGCTCCGTGTGGGCCAGGAGCCATGTGTCCCCGAGATGACCAGACTGAGCCATGTCACCAAGCAGCGAGGAGGCTCCTTGAGTTCTCACAGGCAGCTCTCACCTTCCCACCCTCCCCAGCGCTGGCAGCTTTTGACGCCCAAAAACCGTGTGGGAGAGACTGACTCTCTGCCATGCACCAGGAGCTGAAGGGGTGAGACGTCAGCGCTGTCAGTGCTGCAGCACAAATCGACTCCAGACATTTTGTATGAAAACCCAGAGCTGGTCACATTAGGAGCTGCCACAAGGAGACATTCCCTGTGGTTTTCACCGACAGCTACAATCGCTCTGATTTCTTCCAGCATCCTTGGAAGCCATGGGACAAATTTGCTGCTGGTGTAACGCTTTAATTCATTTCAAGAAATATATGCTGAGACTAAATTTGGCCCTGCATATTTTACTCCCAAGCCCAGTAATCAGTAGTGGAAATAATTTGCTGTTGGCTGCTCTGATGTTGTCATCTTTTGTGCATATCGAAATGACAAAGACATCAGGCCCTCAAAGTCCGATTGAAGAATAATTGGAAATCCAAAGTGGTGCTAAATGTTATTTTCTAAATAAAATGCATTCTATTACAGAACACGAGGCTGTAAAGCATTAAAAAAGATTAGTTAGAGTAGGAAAAAAAAAAAAAGCATTCAAACCTTCAGAGACTCATTATATGCGCAGGATACCCTCTATTCTTTGGGACAGGCAGGAGATAAAGCAAATGCAAAACAATGCAAATATTTCCAGCAGCCTGTGCTGTCCCAGCAGGGCCTGGATGCCTCTGAACGACAGGATTTCCATCTCAACTGTTGCGTATAGTCCCTACTGAGGGCTATATGTTTCCCCACTTCCATGACAGGCAGGCACAGCTGAGTTTGCTTCCACCAGCACCTTTTGTTACACGAGGAAATTTCCCAGGTTGTTTTCCCAAACATAGGAAGTTTGTTTCACGAAAGCAAGCGCACATTTACAAACACCAATGGCCCGAAACACTCCGCCAACTCCTCGGGCAGTCCCTGGGCCTGCCCGCAGCAAGGCAGTCCTACGGCAGTTCCCTTCGTGCTGCCCAAGCGCCCGAGGTGCCGTGGTCTGCGCAGGGACGTCCCCACCGCTGGGCACTGTCCCCCAGCCCTGCAGCCTTGGCCGAAGCTTTGCTCTCCGCAGCAAAAGCCGACACACACTTGGAGGATGTACAGCAAACCCTCAGCAAGGTCTAGACCAGTTAGACACGGAGGGGAAAAAGCTCCCCTGTGCCTGCATGCATTAGGGAAGGAAAAAAATAGATGAAACAAGAAAAAGCAGAGAACAGAGCAATAAATATCCCTGCTTCAGTGTCTCCAGAGAGACGCTGCGCTGGGAAGAGAAGGCACGGTACAAGGATGGGCTCGAACTTGAGGCATTAGAGATCTCTGCAGGTATGCGGGTGGCAGCCGGCCCTGGATTCGGGTCTCAAATCGCCCCCGTAACCTGCAGAGGAGGAACACGCCCAGGCGTGTGTCCCAGAGCCGAAAGCCAGCGCCCGAGTTACGAGGTCTCTGCCACATCTATATATCACTAAGAGCAATAATACAGCAGATGCGCTCAAAACTTCAGCAAACACCGTAACGGCCATCGAGCAAAGGACAAAGACAGTCCTATTTCACACAGTGGGAGCTGGTAAACCCGTGCTTAGAGCAACAAAGTCGCAGCCAAACAAACGTGACCCCAAGTGGGATCTATGGCTCTGGCAGGCACATTCTCAGCCTACACAAACAGGGAAAGATGAGATGCATTTATCTCAGATACTTCGTTTCAACAGCTTTCCTTAACAGCTCTGGCCCCTTGAATTAATACGTATTGCCAAGCAAGCTGCAGAGCGGGCTCGCAGTAGGGGAGGTGTAATTATTTACATGGCTGTTCACCGTTTCCATAGAAGGATTAAAGACCAGGTGAGATTTCTTTGCACACTCGTTTTTATTTTTTATTTTTTTTAAGAGAAGATAATTGTCACTTGAAATCATTCAGGTGCAGACGCAACAAATTGCTGACCTGCGGCTGATCTCGAACAACGGCGATGATATCTCGACTCCACCAATAAATACACACTCGCAATGGGGGAGAGGGGAGAACAGCCTACACATAACTGAAGATGGATTTATTCCAGCCTTTGCTATAAGGCTGAAGGCTGGGAAGCCAAATCCCTCTCTCCCAGGGTTTCATTAGCTGGGAATGGCTTTCTAACGAGATTTACACAATCTAGCCTGGAGCCTACACATTTTGCTCTGCACCCAAAGACAATAACAACAGGGAGCTAAGGAGATGCCTTCTTTTTCTCTGGTCACCCATAATTCAAGACTGTTACACTGCTGCCATCGATGTGATTACACAGAGCACAAAAATAAAATAAAAACCTGCCCTTCTATAGCATTAAGTCTCCAATTTCAACTGACCCAAGCCAGGAAAATTTATAGTTATGGGGACCACATTCAGTCCATTAGGAAAGGATAGGAAATTGCCAGCTGGGATCTAAATGACATTCTCACCTCTCCTTCCACCGGCTGGGAACCCAGCTGGGGTGAGCAGCACCGCTCCCGTGCAGTGCTGCCGTCCCCCATCCCTGTGGACATCACAGAAGGGGACCGGGGGCTATTTCAGGGGCCTCTCTCTGCCTGTGGGGTGGTGGCAGGTGGAACTGTGGTCCCAAGCCCTACTGCACCCCTGTAAGGGCAGGGAGAGCCCTAAGTCAGCCCTTTGATGGACCAGAGTCCTTTGCTGGATGGGAGGCAGTGTTTCTGGAATGGCCCATCCTCTGCTGCAGCAAACCCACACCTGTACAAAGCCTAAACCCAGGCCCCCCGGTACCACGCTGCTGCCTCACAAGGGATGCTTCTCCCACAAGTTCAACCCTTCCTCCACCATCCTGCTGGGACGAGATGACAGGGACTGAGCTGGGTCCCAGCCCGGACCATGGGCACTGAAAGAAAAGACCTAAAATGGAAAAATCCAGCCTGCCTTTGACAAACAACTGGAGTTTGCACAGTCCTCTCCGCAGTCAGAGGAATGCTGTTTCTGGCACAGTGTCTCCAATAATGCTATTCTAGTGTGGTCAGCTCTTTTTGGATGGAAGGATATTAAACAAATTCTTTTTTGCAGGCAGGACTGTCGGCTTGCTCATACAAAGGCCCAGCCACATGTGGAGGTGTTATTTTTTAACACCTACCCTTCCCCTGATTCCTCCCCAAATTAAAAAGAAAATAAATAAAATACTTATCATCATGTTCTTATGGAGATATTAATAGCACCTAAAACACTGACAGTTGCCTGCCTGTGAGTCACTACTTAAAGGGATGGGAAAAAGCCTGCAACAACTGTGGCTTGTTAGGAGACAATGAAAATATCATTAATGAACCATAGTGCTAAATACCATCCTCATTACAGCAGATTAGATGGGAGATGCTGACGTGTGTAGTGGATGTCCAGCACAGCTGGCTCTACCTGGGGCTGACTCCGTTACAGCCTTTGCAGGGCCAACCAGCGAGGGAAGCAGCTGGCCGGCAGCCCAGCAGCGAGCCTTTACCAAATTCTACCTTAAATGCCAGTTGCCTTTGGCCGTTTCGGTTTTATTTCTATCCCGGTGGCGCTCTGGAGTCCACAGCACTGACCCGGATCGTTAAGTGTGTCACTCAGGGAGCAAAAGGCACGTCCCTGCCTCTGACAGTCTTAGGGGTCACTGTGACCCCAGGCTGAGGCAGCACGGAGCCCACCAGCGCCTGCATCCACCTCAGCTGCTGAGAGACCCTCAGTGCTCGGGTCTTGTTTCTGGGCCCCTGCACTACTCAAACCTTATTATTTCTCCACTGTTGGTATGGGATTCCAAATGGGTCTTTTAATTCAATTATTTGAAAGCATCTCAGATGTCTTGACAACCTAATCTGGTCTCCTCCAGGTCTGTCACACCACGAGCGGGAGAGCAGCCGGCACCATCCCGCCCACGTGATGTGCTCGCAAGGCAAGTCGCTCCAGCTCTCTGAGCACTCAACTCAATTTCTATTTGAAAGGAAACATGAATACTAATTAAACAGCCATAAGGGCACAGAGCAGATAAATATGTGTTGCAGGAGAAACTGGAGACACACACTCTGAAGTGGAGCCAGGGAGGGGAGGAGGCAATGTGTCACTGTTTTTGGTGGCACAACTTCAGAATAGCGCGCATCACTTAAAACACTCCTGTAACCAACCAAACCTGGCGTTAGGCAAGCATGCTGGACTTCCTCTACTGCCTTGAAACCTCCTTCCTCCTCCACTGTGACACCCATGGCTGCCCTGACTTCAGGAATACGCGTTCAAAACAATATTTTGCTCCATCTGAAGGCTGGGTAAAGCAGTATTTACGTGCCAGCTTCCAGCACGCTCCGAAACGCCCGTGCCAACTCCTCTGCAACTGAGCAGCCCTCTGGGCTGCAGTCAGCAGACTGGAAGGGATAAAGATCATCTGAAGCATCTCTTTCCCTGCCACCTCTTAGATTAAAAAGAAAAAACCCAACACCTCCAATTTTTGTCTAAGAAAGCAAGCTGGGCAGTCATGGTAGGAAGACTGGATTATAGAGACTGGCCCTGCCTCTCTGTTCAGCCCTTTGCAAACGCAGCAGAAACCTATGGGTTGAGCCCCGGCTCAGGCTGGTTTTAAGCACAAAATACTCTGCCCTGCTTTGTCTGCGCAAGCAAGGAGCAGCTGAAATCAGAGACGCTGTTCTGTACGTACCTGGGAAGGACAGAGCTATGGGGACGCTCTCTGTAACACAGGCACTTCACGGCAGAACCTGCAAAATCCCACTGGAGCTTCGGGTTTTGCCGTCAAGCCCAGCAGTTTAGCCCTGCCAGAGTTCAAGGAGGTTTGGAGAAAAAGTTCCCAGTCTGGGAAGAAGAAAACCCCAGAATCTATTAATACTCGCAGGTGTAGCTTGGCAGCGACAATGCACACGAAATCTCATTTGAAACTCGAGGGCTGCCACGGCGGATCAGCCTATTGCTCAGTCAAGCCTGGAAACACGCCGCCGGCTACGGCCACTTCCAGCTGCTTTGCCGGGATGGGAACACGCTCCCCAAGTTCCCGAGGACCTGGCCAGCTATGCAGCACCACAGCCTCCACTTCAAGGAGCACCACCCTTCGTGACAGGCACTTGGGGATTTTACTGATGAAGCCTAAACGCGTTCAAAGTGACTTTGTGCACTGAAATCACCTGTTTATGAAGATTTATTTTCTTTTAAAGGTACATTTCTAAGAGTCCGTACGACTAACTGCAGCTTAGGAAGGTGGTGCTCACTCTGATGAAGACTTCGTAAACTATTTGTCTCTGCAAACCCTGACGAGTGCCTTCTCTTCCTATATTCACCTCACTGTGACTACAGAGCACCAATCTGAGCAGTGATGAAATGAATAACAGTCCTTTTTTACGGGACTAAGGATTTGGGAGGTTTCAGTTCAATCTCTTCCTCTGCCGTAGATTTCCTGTGTGACTTAGGATAGGTCACACAGCGTCTCTATGCTTCAATTCCTCATCTAAAAAGTGATATTGCTGCTCCATCTCATAGGGCTTTGGGGAGGATAAATCTGTTAGGGGACAGCAAAACGTTCGCAGGCTAGTGGTGTTTGCTGCAGTGACGCCAGTGAGAATTAGGCAGCTGTGATAACCAAGCAGGCAGGTTAACGCAGAGAAAAAAAAAGAAAGAGGGAAAACGTCCATCTCCCCGTGCAAGGAGCACTTTCTAAGCTTGATTACAATAAAAATTATTTCTATTACACCCACACAGAAACCTTCAGGACCCCACTGTTAATTCCCCTCGTGCAGCCCTCTCCAGCTCCGACGACACTGAGCTCCTCCTGCTCTGGCCCCCAGCAAACTTGGCAGGGGAAGGTCCCGAGCACGGCCCTGGGCACGGCTGGGGCTGGCACGCAGCCGCCCCCGGCCCCCCGGCGCAGAGGGAAGGCCAGAGTGTTTAGTCTGCTGGGCACATTCCTGCACGCTGCTAAAATAAATAGGAGATTATTAATGGAGGTCCTGTTCCTCACTAGCACCGGCCAGAAATGCCGGAGTTATCAAGTGGCTCCTGAGGACGGCACAGGGACGGGGCTGGAGGAGATTCTTGCTTAGACAGCTCTGGCCAGCAGCTGCGCCGGGTTTGGTGCTCAGGGTTCACATTCGGGGCGCTGAGCTTGCCTGCCCCCCAGAAATGTCCCCGGCTTCCCAGGGAAACCCCGGTACCCTCCTCCATACCCACGGTCTGACACGCTCAAAAAAATCTCAAGGTTTTTGCTACAGCAAAGTTTTAACAGGGGAAATATTCTGCCAGGGAAGGAAGAGGGAAAACAAGAGCAAACCCCACAAACAGTTGTTTTTCTGCTTTGCTACCAAGCCTTAACTTCCCTATTTGATCCCAGCTTGCAACACCATTACGGCCAGTTCCCCTGGTGCACATCCATCATTTTCAACCTCTCTGGAATCCGCAGGTAATTTTTCCTGAACGTTTCTGAACTTCTCAAATAGTTTGGTGGGAATTCGGTTTTAAAGTTGAATGCTTGTTTGCATTAAAGCTGTGCCAGTGGGACTGGCCTAAGGGTCCTACTGGCTGAGGGCGTTCAGAGGTTTGGGCTGGGACTCAGAGTGCAGTTTTTTAGCCCTGCTCATTTCAAAATTATCACAGGAATCTGTGTTTGTAGCTGTATTTCCCGCAACAGATCTGAAACGAAACACACAAAATTACACTGAAAGCCAAAACCCAGTCCGTCCGACTTCCCAGAACTTTCCAGTGATGGGAAAAATAGAAAATGCCAAAGGATGCTCAGAGGTTATGACTCAGGGTGGGCCTGAACTCTCTTAAATCCTTCTGCCCCTTTGAGCCACAGAATTCAGTCTGATCCTCACACTGAAGTTCAAGGAAGAGCCGGGAGCCAAGTCTGGAGACTGCCGGAGGGGGCTCTCAGCTGCTCCCCTTCCCACTCAGCCACCAGAAAAGGTGCCACATCGTCCCGAGCCTTCCAGGCTTTGAGGTGCTCACGCAAAGCCTGTGCCCAAGGGCAGCGCTGCACGAGACGACTCGCCGTCCTTGCCTGGCGCCTGAGCTCACAGGGAAAAGACTCAGCGGGGCAAGTGCCCGCCCGCCGTCGGTGCTGACTTCCCGCAAACTCCATCGTAACAAAGCGATGCTCTACACCGTATCCCTTTTTCCATTTCACCCTTCGCTGGATCATTTTATGCATCTATTCCCATTGCTAATTCAAACTAATTAAAGTATAAAATAGAATAATTTGTGCAATTTCAGAGCTCCCCTCACCATATTGTGAGTTATGTTCCTTTTTTGGTAGCGCCCGGTGTGAACGATTCCCCTCCTCACCGGCTGAACAGCCGCCAAACTCATTTGCTGAGAAGACAAACCACTACAGCAGCGGAGGGATGGGGACAGGAAAAAAGTTTAAAAAGCTCTAGCAAAGAGAACGGGGAATCTCAGGTTTGCTTTTACATTTCATAGCTGAGCACTGAGTGTGAAATTTCAGATTTCTCCTTCAAGTGATTTTCTCTCTTGGGGATACAGGTCTCTCCCTCTGTTATTGCTCCTGTTAAGGACAGAAGACCTGTGTCTGTCTGTCCGTCCAAGCCTGCAAATCCCGCAGCTAAACCCACAGCGCCGCAGCGTTCCCTGCATTGCTCAAACTCAGCCGTGAACGTCAGCACCATCCCCAGAGACGCATCAGAAATCTCAGCTTGCTTTCAAGATGGAGCAGGGGTGGTGGCATCAAATCTGGAGGGACATCAGACCTTCCCGCAGCTACTGAGGGTGCCAAGCGCCCCCTTACAAGCGCCCGATGCACCGGTGTCCTGAGGGGGGGTGTGGTGTGTGTACGTGCATGTAAGGGAAATTCTGGAAATATTTCAGGACTGTGGTTGCTTGCCTGAAAATTAAACAATAGGTCTGTGGAAGAGGAGGAATTGGAAAGGGAAGCAAATACCGAAGCAAACACATGGGAACCCTGCGGCTATGACTGGCAGGGGAAAATATCGGCTAATACAAAGAAAAAACCAAAGCAAAACAAACAAACCCTGAAAGCAAACCCAGCAAGCACTTGAAAGAAAAAAACACATGAGCAATGTCTAAAACATAACTCATTTAGAAAAACAAACCCACTGACCCCTATGTTGAATTTTTACATCGAGGCATTTTTTACCGCTTCTTCCAGGAAAGTTTACTTTTCAAGTATTCCTCACCTCAAGGACTTCTGCACTGATCTCCACACCCTTGAAGGCTTGAACATTTTGTGTTTGTACACACATCTCAGCAGGCTGCAGGGCTGCAGGAGGGACTGGAGCCAGCCTGGACACCGACACATCAGCCCCACCGCGGCCAGAGCTCTGCACGCGTGACAAATGGACTGCCAGCGGGGCAGGAAAACGAGACAGCATGCTGTCCCGCCTGGCCGGGCTGGGGTTTTCTTTGGTCAATTGATGTTAATTAACACATCCTTCTTGTCAGGTAGATACTGCTAATGATCTCAGACAAGTTTTTAGCTGCATTTCTTAATTATTCCTAATTGACCACAGGGAGGAAAGTGGAAAAAACCTGCATCAGCTCATGAATTTTAGGAGAGCGTGGCATGAGCAGGTGGTGGTGGAAGAGGACGGCACCGAGCTGGTGCAAAGCTCCCCGTGGAGCACAGCCCTTCCTCAAGGACGGCAGCTCCGCTGCGGCAAGGACCGGGCTGCTCCGAGGGACCCTCTCCCCAGCCCCCGCTCTTTTTGTCCCCTCGCTCTGCCCCCTCTGCGCCCCAGCTTACGGCTCTTTCACCCCACAAGCTTTGGGTCGTTGGGCAGGTGCGTTTCTGCGCCCCAACGTGCTGGGGCAGCGGGAGGTCGCAGCCCGGCTGCTGGCACCGAGGGTCGCAGCAAGCCCCCTCCAGCCAAGCCGTGCACGGGGCCGAGTCCCGCTGCACCCACAATTATCTGCACGGGCGCTGGCGCAGGATGACGGGGTGGAGTAGTCCATGGGAGGCAGGATTTTGGACACCTCTGGTGGGATTCAGCTGAGCCATTTTCCCTGTCCCAGCGGTTCAAACTTTGCTAAGATTACGTCCAGCTAACTGCCTGTTCAACTAGCAGATAATGTAGTTAAAAATTTAATCAGTTCATTTTTTCCCCCTTGATGACTCCAGACCCTTTTATCCACATCTCTTGCATTTTTTATTGTGTTTTCTCAGTTCTTTTCAGGACACCATCAGTATTTACAGCCTCGCTACTCCAGAATTGATGGACCTCCTTGTTTTTCTCAACTATTACTCCAGAGAGTTCCAACTTCTCCTAAATCACCCAGGCAGCCCCCGCCCTCCTCCCTCTCCATCAGCATCCAGAAAGTTCAGTTCAAAGCAAAGCAGTTTTCACAGGACTTAAACATCTCGGGGTTACAGGATGGGGAGCTGTGCAACAAATTCTCCTCAGAGAATCCTGCAGACCTGCAGCTCCTGTCGCAGAGGCATTTGCAAAGCAACTATTTCACAGCTAACGGAGAGGACTACGAGACGGCTCCTGTACCTGCAGCCGCAGCGATGTATAGGGAGGAGGGAGCGGGGAACTTCGCTCGGTGCAAAAGCAACAGGTCTGGGCGAGCTCTGGCAGCGCTGCCTGCTCCCTCTGCGGAGCGAGGGGCCAGGGGCACGCGCCCACGGGATGCTCGTAGCCAGGTCGATACTGGTCATACTGGTCAACGCCCCCCAGTGCTGATGCAGGCACAGTAATGACATCTAGAGCACTGCTCCTCGCTGGTTAAGAGACGATGCTGGGATAAAGCAGCTGCAGGCACGTAAAGTGGCTCCTTCCACCTCTGCCATCCCAATAACCTTCAGCCTCACCAGTGCAGCCCCGGCTGCGGGCGCTGGACCCCTCCCAGCGGCCAGGGGCCATCGCTCACAGCGGCGGCTCTGCCCGCCCCGCTGCCGTGCCCTTCTCACCACGGCGTGAGGGGAATCCTTAGGGGTCGCCATCAATCTTCGCTGCCTCCCACCCAGCGACGGGCGGGAGTGCGGCTCTGCTCGCAGCACTCTGCAGAAGGGTCTCTGAACAACACCAACCGGGTATAAAAACGTCGCAGCGGCCACGAGAATCCGCCCAGGTGCTTTAGCGAGGGCTCGCTTCGAAACAACAAAAAGCCAGCCCGCCCCCTCTAAACCCTCCTTGCCTCGCCCTAAGGCGAAGTCACCCAGCACTGGGCGCAGAGGGGCTCAGCACCAGGCACGCCGGCAGGCTGGCCACTGAGCATTTGGCACTTGCCAGAGGAGCAAGGGATTCCTCGGCACCTTCCAGGCTACAGAGGTCCATGGCCCTCTGAGCTCTGCTGTGCTATTTCATGTTCTCTGCATTTCACTGGGTGATTATGTGTTATTATTTCTACCATGGGAACGGTGAGGCTCCCAGTCACAGAGCAGGATGCCGCTCTGTTACATACTCTATAAAAACAGAATGAAATCATCCCCCTGTGGCAGAATTAACCAGCAAAGTAACTACGGATGAGCCGAAAGCAGCAGTGTTTGTGAGGCAAGGAAATGTGCAGGGATTGTGGAGGATGCTTATGGAAGATGAATTTTGCATTGGCAACGTCCTGGCCAGGTATCTCATTAGGAAGGTGCTGCTTCACCCGCCAGGGAGCAGACCCGCATCGCGTGACCTCAGCCCTTCATCAAACTATTTTACGTGATTAGCACGAAGAAGTGAGAGATCATTAGCTGAAAAAAGTGTGGGAAAACAAAGAAGGGAAAATACATCTTAGCGCACTGTGTCTGCAGGTGGGGAAGAGGCAACGGGAGGAGGGGGAGTGCCTGCTCTGGGGTCTGGCTTCTCTGCGCCCACCAGCACCCCGCACCCATTGCTGCCTCCCGCACCCGCAGGCGGTGGCTGCGAGAAGCCCCTGCAGGGAGGGCTTACAGCCCCGAAGCGAAGAGACCTGTTGGGCCGTGTTTCTCTTCACTAGCACAGGGCTATTCCTTCCAACAAGCCTTGCAAGTATTTTGATCACGCTGCTTTAAATTTTGTGTTTATAGCCCTTGATTAGGTGGTGAAATCTTTTGGAGACGGCAATCCCTGCCCGGGTGCCTGCCATGTGTTTGATTGAGCCTCCGCTCACTCCCAGATTAAAAATAACGAAATTTGTTCTTCTATCAAGAGCTGCAAAAAATCTTTGGCCTCGATTCCGCTGACGCTTATATAATCTCGGTGCTGAAGCGTGCCCACCACCTCTCACAGGGTGAGCTCGCGGTGGCTGAAGGTGTACGTGGGAGCAAAGTCAAACCTGCTGCACGCGAAACCAGCGCTGCAACAGTTTGAACTTGCACAGAGGGCAGACACGGGGCGTAAAAAGGGGCTGCAGCCTTGGAGGCACAAAATTGCTCTCGTCCTACAGGGCTTATTTAATTGAAATGCACTGAGCTTTCATACATTAAAAAAACCCTACCGTCTCCCTGACGCACAGACAATTAATGCTTCAGGACTGAATTATAAAGCCACTTTTTCTCAATATAACCAGCCCTTTTCCTGTAAGCCTCAGTCTTTTCCTCTGAAAGCAAGAAATCAAGAGATTTTCTGCACATGCAGAGGCTGTTGGTGCGGGCTCCGTGACAGACTCACCATTAAAAGGGGAAGATTTTTAATCTGGGGGCTCTTGGTGGCCCCACGACCTTTGTCACTGGTTTTGCCCTGCATTGCCATCAACCCCTCGCCTGCTGCTTCACTCCCGGGGCTCCCAGCCCTGGGGGCACCCTCACCTCTCCGCAGAGGTCAGCGAAGCCGCTGCGAGCCCGTCACGACAGCAACACTACCGATTCCACGACAGTATTTTATTTTGTGGTGGGTTTTGTTTTTTTTTTCCTGATAGCAACTGTTAATTGAATTTGTCTGCCCGTGAAAAACAAGAGGCAGCTCACGCTGGGCACCGGCTGCGAAAAGCCGCGGTGCAAGTCCCCTCGCCACAGCTGTGCCATCCCCCCCAGCGCCGACCCACCCGCAGCACCGACTGCTATTTCGGTGGGATGGCGCGGCGTCCCTGCCAACGCCTGGCAGCCCCGCTGCTATTCCCGTCCTGGCACCCCACGTAGCTCCGCTAATGCAGCACGTCTCCATCCCCGCAGCACCTCGCGCTCCCCGAGCCTTGCTCAGCTTGTGGGCACGAACGGCGCTTGCTTGCTAGAGCAACGCTGAGAAATGAATTTCTGCTTTAAATAATCGGGGTCAGAAGCGTTTCTCATTTGCCATGAGAGCTGTTTGAAACCAGGTGCAGCGGGAAGGGAGCCTGTAAAAGCTCCTAATAAGCACTCTTAAATCATGCGGTTAAAGAACCCAGAATAAGTGGCTGGAAGCAAAGTTTCTTTATCCTCCTCTCCCCCGGACTGGGCTGTGCAACTGTTGCTTCTGAGCTTTGTGGGAGTGAAATCAAATGTCAAATATTCTGCTTTGGAAGAAGTTGGCAATGAAACGTGAAAGGCTCATGGAGAGCTCAAAAGGATTGTGGATAAATTGGAGCGAGGCACAGACAGGGCTGGGACAGGAGCCAGGGAGAGTGGGGAAGGACTGTGCCTGCAACCACAACTCCAGATTTTAGGATGAAGCAACTACTTTCCCTAATGCATTTCAGCAGAAAGCTGATCCTAGCTGCTGCTAGCACAGAAGGAAGACGGGCTTCACACCAGAATGTTACATCTCCTCTTCGCTGGGAAGCACCCACACCTCGCAGTGTGCTCAGCACAGTCACTGCCCGACGCAGAGGTGGCTGGTCTGGACCCAGCGCCGCAGCCGCCAGAGCTCGAGACCTGCTACCCATCAGCACCGGGGAGCACACGTTTCTTAGCTGAACTCCACCCCCCAACCCCTCATTTTTTGGAAAGATGTGTTTTGACATAGGCGCGTATCCTGTTTCTTTCTCAGCGGATATTTAAAATCAGAGGCTCTGGACAATCCTCCCCCGGTACATTAACATGCAGCAGATCAACGTGAAGAACAGCTGCTCTCTATGTCATTTTACTGTGGCAGAATTTCATGCTGTTCCACATTTCAAGGCTTCAGAAGACATTTTTACTGTATATTCGCAGTGCTTCTAAGAGCACTTCCCACCATTTACAGCCTCAGCCCTCTGAAGCTGGTGGACCTTTCTCCTTCTCTCGGTACTGACCCCTTTTCAATCACCAGGCTCCTTTATATAGCACTCAGGAAAAAATATATTCTCCCCTCCACTTTGCTGAACTATCACATTGCCAGGATCAGGGCAGTGGGGTCACAGGAGCTGAGGAAATCCATAAGTAACGGCATGCCGGGACTTCTGGACCCAAAGCACGCACCTCTGCAAGGGCAAAAGGCAAATCCTATAGCGAGTCCTGCAAGGAATGAGGGCCGGCATCCCCCCAGCTCCTGGAGTCTCCCCCAAGGCGAGTGCTTTGCCAGAGCCGTGTCTGGAAATGGAATTAATGTTCCAGGAATACTCTATTATTCGCTAATTCTCTTCACATTCTTTTTGTTTCACAATTAAGCAAATTAGCACTTTGATGAATATTAAGACACTCTCGCCTCATAAAAGATGAGTTGGAGGCATTCCCACCGGATTTTCCTCCTAAGGAAAACAGTTCCTAAAACATTTGAGATACACACTGGATCGTTTCCTCCCTGGTGAGAGCACAAGGAGCACATGGCTGCTGGAGAAAATGACCACGGCATTAACATTTTAATACAGTTTGCATAGATCCTCATTATTACCATCTAATCCAAGCCCAAACTGGAATGGGATCCTAAATTTGAGGCTGCTCATGGCAGTTTCTATCACTGGGTTGCTATAAAAAGCATAGAATGCCTTCTTTAACCCCAGGGATTCACCCAGTTGAGTCTTTTAGCAAGGGGAAGATTTTGCACTCTTCTAAAGTATTTATTCCCCGGCTTTAAATAACTTCATAACCAAGCTAAGTATTTGCCAGTCGTTTTGTTTTGCTACAGTAGGATAACAAAACAGTTTTGCTGGCTTTGGGAGGAGCTGCAAGCTCCCCAGTGCAAGGCGAGCTGTTAGGATTAGCTGCTCACCCTCTACCTCCATCGGTAGATCTTTGAGCGCTTCACTGATACCTCTCTGTAGCATCTCTCTCGCAGCAGGTGGGAGGGAGGACAGATACTTGTTTACCAGCAGTCACAGAAAGCTGTTAGTGACCAGAGGGTTAACTCAACTCAGAACAATTTAATAGCATCCAGACATCTTCAGATGCAACCCTTCTCCTTTCTCCACCACCCACAAGGCACCAGCCCTATTAATCTGAATTACAGAGTCATGAGTAATAGCCAATAAAATGCTCAACAGAGTCAGTGAACCCAGAAGTCTGGCTTAATGGTGGGGACTTTGCGGTGTTTTCTTGCCTCAGACAGGAACAGAAGGTCCCTGATTATTTACATCGTCCTGGCTCCCCTAAGCGACAGACTCCTGCGGACCGCTGGCCGTAAGTTCCCCATCAGAATCACGCTGGTTGTGCTTTTTTGGTCCGGGGTGGCCACCACCGCCAGGGCGGCAGCAGATCTGGCACGGCAACGGGCAGCACAGCGCAGACTCAGCGCCGACGTCGCTCGCAGGGCACAGCCCCGCGTCACGCTTGGTCCCGCCTCTGCACCAGCATCACTCGCTCCCAACCACTTAAAACACACCAGCACATAAATAAATAAACAAATAAAGCCGCCATAAAGGATGCTCAGACAAAGCTCCGCAAAACCACAGCCTGACAGCCTCGCTGCAGGCGGTGAATCCGTAAAGCCTGTGGCTCAGGATCTCGTTATCTAGGCAGGGATGGTTCACAGCCCCAAACCACATTTCCTCCGCAGCAGCTTGGCTCAGTTTCCAACGCCTGCAGACAAGAAACAAGCGGGGACAAGTCTCTCCCCTGTGCACTGATGACAATCTCTGGTCAGAGGTAGATAAAACCAAGTTTCTGGTGGTGCTCCATGTACCCAAACCAATCCTGGCACCGTGGGGCTCAACACACAACCTCAGCTCTGTGCGCTCCAACAACACACTCCCTATGGAAGGAAGCCACAGCCACGGAGGCAGGGAAGCAGGTGCCTTACCTGTCGCTCCGACATGACGTATAGATACTTCTGATCGATGGAGAAGGCCATGTCTCGAAGGATCGGGCTCCCGTCCTTGAAAACTGTCACCATTTCATACTGAATTCCACCATGGGGAGGACCATCTGCTCGGATCTGGAAGAAGCACAAAGAGGTTACAGGTGATTTCACAGCAGCCAAATTCCAATTTTATTTTGGGGGTGGGGGGAGTGAGGGGAGGAAGACAAGGTAGGAAAAGGAATCTAATTCAAAATCTCAGCTTGCAACCTGCGGACAGAGTGAAGAGCTAGCAAGCAATGTGCAGGCGCGGGAGTTAAAGCGAAGGCTCCTTCTCCACTGAAGTCGATGAGTTCTCCCCAATCCATGAGAAATAATGAGAAAGTTTTGCCATCACAAGGGGAGCAGAGAGACTGCCAGTGCGCTGTGACTAACCACAGGCATTCAAAAGTAACAAAGACTGTAAACTTTTTAGATTCTCTCTAAAATAAGACCAAAAGAAGAGCACAAGACTCCACAGGCAGCACAACAAGGCCAAGATACAGCAGAGATTTTTGTTCTTCTCCAGATGCACGGAGAATGAGACTCAGAGAATCTCCATCACCTCTTGCTGCCACACAGAAGCCTCCTACAATACCATCTCTGCCTAAAAACTTGGAGATGCTGCTGCCATCCCCTTACTTTCAGATTTGCAGGACTCAGCAAGGTGAAACAAGTCCAGCCCTTCCTGCCGAGCGAGCAGAGAACTAACACGGCGGCCTCACAGCCTGCTCAGTTTGACAGGCTCCCAGTACCCATCCACCCCACCAAAAGACAAGCCTCTGCTCCTGCAGGAAAACCTGACCAAGCTGTGACAAACCCCATCCTTGCCAGGAGCGGCTGCTGTTGAGGATATGCCATCTCTTCCAAAAGTTAATAATTTATGGCCTTGGGGGCCGTGCAAGGGGAAGGGAGCGGGATAAACAAACAATTTACATTGTCTTTCCAACCCGGATTTGCATATTTGGATAGCCATTTGATTGCAACATGGTGTCTACATCGCTGAGGACACTGGCAGCCGTCAGGCAGGCAGACGAGAGCAGTCAGGCGCGCCAAGGGCTCGGTGGAGCCGCTGCCGGCCCCGTGGCTCGCGGTGACAGCGATGCCGTTCGACGGGGGCCAGGGACACGCTCCGCCCGCGGGGCGCTGGGCAGCACGTGCACGCCGCCCTGCGAGGAGAGGGACGCACGGGGGACTGCCCGTCCCTGGAAAAACCTCTTATCGCAGAGATGCCATCTGCTGCAGCCTCATGCCGAGCTGTTTTGCCGCATCCCATTTTGCTGCTCGATTCCTCCCTGCCTGGCTGCGGTACGGAGGAAGAGGCAAACGAAGAACGGGCTTTGGACAAGTCTAAGCCTTCAGAAGAGGCAGGATGGAGCAGCAGAGAGGGATGTCTATTTTTTCTGGTTCGTGCCCCCAGGAGGTAGGAAAGCAGGTTGTTAAGCATCTTAAGATTTATCTGACAAATGTGCCACCCCAGCTGGAAATAGAAGGATATCTTCACACTCATAGAGGAGCGATGCTCTTCTGCACCCTCCTCCAGATAAATCCTCTTCTTGGAAAGAGCCCTGAGGCCTCCTGCCATGTAAAGACATGTTGGGTACACAAACACATTTATTTTCTGGATTTCTCTCTTTTCTCCTTATCTTCTGAGTTTATAAAAGATATAAGAGAACACCAGGTGTGATACTGTGTGGTCTGGTTTAACACCCATGGCCAGAGGCAGGGAGCCTCCGGCAGGATTGCGCAGGCAGCCCAAGCCTGGCTCAAAAGCCCTGAACTTTCAGAAAGGAAAATCCCAAAAAAGGCAGAAGGTCAAATCCCGCTTTAGTCACACCTGTGCAAAGCAGGATACTTCACTGCCTTCATGAGATACTAGGAACTAGAGGCAGGTTGAGACCAGTATGAGACCAGCGCCTTGCTGGGTGTTGCAAACCTGAGCAACCCGTGCTGCCTGCGCATGCACCGCTGCCGCCTCCCGCACCAGCCTGTGCCATGGACGTAAGGACCAGGCTGCAAAATCACCTGAGGAATAAATAGCTGGGACACGGGGCTGGCAGGGACACACCGCCGCTTCCATGCAAATGCCTGATTAATGGCCAAACGGGAATGGAAACGCCAGACGTGAAGGATCAGCAGCCTTTGTGAAAAACAACTGTTTTTCAGAGTTCCCTCAGGGCACTGGCAGCTCGTTAAATTGAGCTTCTTTCTAGTAATGAGGTCAGACAGGGCTAATAAAGAGAGATACCACTGGACAAGCCTTGTGCAGGCCAATTCCAACTGGGAATTGCGGCTCTGGGCTGGAGACAGCACCACGTGCGCGATGGCTCCTCCAGCCCGGCATGAGTGCTTGGAGCTGTGCCTGGCACGGGTGTCTTGGGACACAGCCGGAGCCCTGCACGGGGTGCTGGGGGCTGCCTGCACCCTCCTGCCTCCCCCACAGGCAGCAGGAGCAGCCCGGGGTCTCTCACTGAGCCCGTCGAGGTGAGACGGGTCCGTGTTACCCACAGACGACAGGACAAGAGGAGAGCAGAGCCCGCTGCCCTCCCGTCCCGCACGCTGCGGGGTGTGCTGCACCCACCCAGGTACCCCGCAGCCCCGGGCCCAGAGCGTAGCGCCCGAGATGCACCCACTGACGGCAGGATGCTGCACTGCATCTCTTCCTGAGGGTTTGGTTTCCATGACAACAAATGATGATGTCAGAGAAGAATGATGAGTCCTATGAATGCAGAAGAAAGGGATCATCTCCACAGCAGGAAGCTTCTTGTTGACGTTTGGAGAGAGAAATAATTCCTCTGCCTCACCTACGGGCGCCTCTCCAGTGTCAAACCACTGCTGACCCATCACTGGAACAGCGGCCTGGTACTGCCCCACAGGTCTGGGGTCACCCCCGAGCCCAGGCTCCAGGCACATCCAGTCAGGCGAGGGCAGGAGCGGGATGGGGCTGGGCTGCTGGTGGTCGTGTTTCCTTACGTGCCCCTAACTCTGCCAGGTTTTCTTCTTTCACGACACAACGACGGGGCACGGGAAGGGTTCAGGAGAAAGACATGGAGGGGGGCAGTGCAGGCTGGAACGGGTGGGAGCACGGCGGAACAGGGAGCAGGCAGGTATGGGGAGAAGCACATTGGTGCAATGGAAACCAGAGGTGTCCAGGATCAGAGATGTGTTCAGCCACCTGAGGGCCAGCAGAGACCAGGAGGGCAGGCTCGCACACGTGGACACGAATCAGAGAAGTCGTTCGGGACAGATGCAGTGCTTCCCTCGATCGCTCTTGATGGATGTTTACAAATACGGCTTGAAAAGTGCCCAACAACATAATCTGCAAATCCAAATGCCACCCCTGGCTCGGAGGATGCCGGGCCAGAGAAACGCCCCACGTGACGGAGCAGAACGCTGCTCAATCCAGGGAAGTGCAGCCCTTCAAAGGCACTGTGCAGATTTGTGTCTCTAATACCCCCACAATACAGACTGCAGGCATAAGCTCTGCATTATCTTCAGAGATTAGCAAAATACCACATTGTGTCACGTATATGTTGCAGTGCAGCACCCGTGTACGAGGCATTCAAGGACCTAATACGACATGAAGCTCCAACATACCTATTGTACTAAAGTTTCTCTTAGGTATTTTGCCCAGCTTATGTCAGAGCTAAGATACATCTGGATTCCCTTCCAGTTCCTCCCAGCAGGCTCCCATTAGAAGACATTGAATCTCTTTGTAGGAACTTTCCATGATTAAATTACCTGTCTGTTTTCATTATGACTGTTTCAACGAGGCTGACTCACGATGAAATGCCTAGTGCCAGCAGAAAACAGCTGAACAAGTCCTTGTATGAAGGGACTGATTCCCCAGCCCAGATCCCAGACGCAAGGCCACCCGTTACCTCCTCAAGACCTGCAGCTTCTCCCCACGTACGCAGGCACCTGACGGGAGATGGGTCCCAAAGCACCTTGCTGCTGGCTGCCCCCCTCCGCGTGAAAAGGCCCATGGAGGCCAGAGATGGGCTCCTCAAATGATGCCCCAGGTCGGAAGGCGCAAGGCACTGGCTGAACATACTTATCTTTGTACGTAGCGGTGACAAACTGAAAAGCCCAGTCAAGCCTGGAGCCGTAGGACTGCTCCTTTCATGCCAGCGTGTCCAGCCCTTCGGGGGGAATACTATCAGATAACATTGCGTTTGTGTAAAATGGACGTTTCGAGTAGAACTGTATCAGCTCCGGGAGCGCGCACTGGAGCGTTGCTGCATCTACTGCCTGAAATAGAAACCAAAGACAACAAGGAGCAGCCTTCGCTGCCAACGTGCATCTTCGCAGAATTGCCGCTTTTTTTTGCCATTTATGGCTGCACATCTCCGCTCTTAGGCATTTTCCATTAAAGCTTCGCATAAAGCTCTACGACGGATTTCTTGCTTCAGTACTGGATATTTAGCAGAAAGACTTTTAGTTCCTGGCAGCAGGTTTCTGAATCAGGCTGGAGCGCCGTACAGTTTAATTAGCCTTTCCCTACCGCTTTCTGTCCGTGGTTCTGCGGGGTCTTTCCTACCCAGACCTAGTACTAAAAGAAGCTTCCACAAGCACGAGACTCAGCAATGCACAAGCTCCCCAAAGACAGGACAAGATAAATAAACACCAGTCCAGATTTTCTGTGTGTGCCTCCGCCAAATAGGCAGAAAGGATTTACTTTTGCTAATCCAATTTAATTAAACTGGGGCTATTCTACGTTCACACCAGGCTAAAAAGGAGGTGAGATGCACGTGATGACCTGCCACTTCTGCTGTCCCCCTCACGAACACCCTTTCTCACAGTATCGTTGCTACAGGGTTACCCATGCTGGCGTCTGCCGCCGACAGCCAGAGAGAAAAAAGCATGGCAACCTTCAGGAGGGGAGGATACAGAATAGAAACTGCAAATCCCTATACAAAAAGTTTCCAAGAGCACTTCAGACCCTATACGAAATTCTTCTGGGAGTAAAGCAGTCGTTAGGCTCCCTCAGAGCCTTGCTAACATCAGCCAGCACTTGGTGCTCGAAGCCATTTGCAGACCATTAATAAACCAGAGGGAAGCGAAGGGGTTTGCTGAGGATTGTACAGCCGGCCCGTAGATCTGGGATCTGAATCTGCTCCTGCAGATGCATGAGGCCCTGCCTGAGCCGCTGGATAGGATCCCACCCTGCATCTCCATCTGCGGGAGGAGAAACCCAGCCCTGAAGAAGCGCCTTTTGCTGCAGGCAGGAACACCGCGAGCGTGACTTAGCTCACTGATCTCCACATGGGAAGTCTCCTCCTTGAAATTAAAGTGAAATAGTAATCCCATTAAATATCTTTCCTTTAAATCATAGATATGTCCGTGAGTAAGTTAATGACAACCCTTAAATGCACATTCAATTCAAATCAGCATATCCAATTAACTTCATTACCTGGAGGCTCCCTCATATCCCAGTCTCTTTCTCTCCTGTCACATTTTCTGTACACGTTTTTCCCATATTAGGACAGAATATGTCTGTCATGGTGGGCATCACCTTTCTTTTTACTCCAAAGATAGCACGAGGAAGCTTCGATAGATGGGTTCACGATGCTGTCAGGCTGAATGGCTTGGAGCAAAACAGCTCCTCAAGACCAAATGATCTGGTCTCCGAGGGAGGAGAAAATCCATCCTTTCCAGAATTACATTGACTGACTAGGCATTAAACACAGTCACTAATCCCCACTGGGGCTGCCCTTACAAAAAAACTCCACAGCATCAGCTGGGGAGAAGAATCCGTTTGGTAAAGAGCTCTTTGCAGCGCGCCCTGCCAGCGCCCAGGCGTCGGAGCTGCGTCGCAACCACGAGGGTTTTTCTCGAGCGCTGCCTACCCGTACCGTGGCTGCTCCTTAAATCTCCGCAGACACAGACCTTTCTTTTAGAAAGCACCAGAGAGGGGCCTCGAGCGGGGCAGCTGCGGCCACCAGAGCGATGGGCAGCACCTCCAGCTGGGAAGGGAACGAACCGGTGGGACCAGCGACAAGCAGCCCAGTGGCATCGTATCAGCATCTCATCTCCCGCTGTCCCTGGCCGCTGCCGGAAGACTCAGTTTCCAGAGGCACTATCAAGCAGTGGGTTAAGTCGCTGGCACTTTGGCGCGAGCACCCGCACTCTGCCCACAGCTCCCCGCTCCCCTCCAGCGAGGGCCGCGCGGGCGACGCTGCTCTGCCAAGTCCTGCTGTTGACGTTTACTCTTCCTTTTGAACTTCAAACAGACATGAAAGCCCCATCCAACCAAACCCAGCCTCGCATCCCAACTTCTCCCTCCTGCTGCTGAGCACAATACAGACAAAGCATCAAGGCAGCGCAAAGCCAAGACCACCTTCTCTGCTCGCGTTCTTCTGAGTCCTAATCCCCTTTTTCAGAGACATTTTCCTCCTCCAAACCCTCCCTGAACTTAAGGGAAGCTCCAGGTGCAAGGAGACAGACCTCCTCCATCTCACTGGGATCTCGCCTTTCCCAATAGATTGAATTGCTGGCATCCTCCACTCAGACAACCCCTTGTTTCCAGGATCTGCAAACACCTCCTGCTTGCGCGGCTGCATGCCAGAGTTCGTACCTTCAAAAGGGGACGGGGGAGAGGGAAGCGGGCGCCGTGACGCAGGCTGGGGAGCCGGAGGTAACGCGGGGTCGGCAGCTGTACAGCCACGCACGGTGCGGGGGAGAAAGGGGAGGTCGAGCCTGAGTTTATTCTGATCAGGCTTCATGACCCGAATTATTTATAGATCTGAGGTTTCTGTGAATTCAATACTCATGTCAAAAATGTCTCTGTGTATGTGTCTTTCACACCCACATGTGCTTCCCATCTCTTCTGCTTGGGAAATGTTAGCTAAGTGTTCAAAGTCACAACCTGGGAATCTGCAGCTCCCAAGGGGAACCGCGAGTCAGAGGAACTGCTGGGCTAATTGGGGAAGAGCAGAGAAACCCTCGGGGTCCCAGGCAGCTCCGCAGGGAGGGGAGGTTGTAGTCTGCAGCGCTGGCACCCACGTACGCCGCGAAGCACGAGAATGGCAACCCAGCAAACAAAGCACCCAGCCCAAACGAACTCTCACTTCCCACACCTCCAGCGCTAAGGGCGGAGAGCTGTTCGGATGAGCAAGGCATTCTTCCGAGCCCTGCGGGACCAGAGGGCTGCAAGCCTGCCCAGAGTCGGCACACGCAACTCAAACAAAGAGACACCCGAATGCTTCAATCTTACCCTTTCAAAGACTTTGCACCCATCCACAGGGAAGGCAAGATAGGTTTTAAAATACAAATTAAACCCCACCTTCCTTCTGTGCTAAAGCCCAAGCTGCAGCCAACAGGCTGTCGTGCCAAAGACCTCGGTGGTTTCAGCAACCCCCCGTCCCCTGGCTAGCGGGGGTGCAACCAGCCGCGACACCAGCATTCAAGGTGCCGCTTCGGGAGCACACCGAGGAGGCTGGGCACTCGGATCTGCCCCAGGGAGAAGAGCTGCCACGACCACAGTCCTTCCCATTTCACAAGCGGAAAGAGGAGCTTGGGAGGGGGAACCCCTTGCTGCCTCTCTGCGGGCTTCTGGAGGTGAAAGAAGCCAATTCCTGGGTTGAAGCTGCAGCTCAGACATTCTAGCAGGTACCAGTACAAACCCTTAAGAGAGGATCGCCACTGAAGCTGCTCTCTCTCTCTCCTAAGCCTTTATTTCCTTCTTCCATCCTTCTGCTCCCTCCACCCTTCTGGAGAGCTGATCCTCCAAGATAAAACAGGGAGGATGGTACAGAGGCACCATGCAGAGACTAATCAGCAGCCCCCATGTCTTTAATTTATTATTGCATGAGAGGCTCGTTTAGAACAAAGCTGCCAGTTCGGAAGATCATTCCTTTAAAAGACTTTTTATTTGAAAAGCTGTCAGCTCACACCTTGTCACAGCCCTACTTGCAGCAGCAGAACTTTAATAACGTGCCACCTCATGCAAATGAGCTGCTAATTAATTAAGTAGTATTCTTCCGGGGATGGATTCATTAGAATCAAATTTGGGTAGGCTGGCTGGCGAGGTCATATGGCTTTGGATGGTGCTTTAAATCAGCAGCACTGCCTTTTCCTTGAGTCGCAGCACTCAGGCGGATCCCCACCAGGAGGGAAGCTCCTTCCCACCCCTGCGCCTCGGAGAGGCTCAGCACGCCCCAGTGAATCGGTGCAAAGCCACGCCGCAACCCAACCGCTTGCAGGGGACAGACCAGACCTAGCGCCGCGAAGAACAGCAGTGAGATGAAAAAAATGACTGAAAAAAGTGCCCAAAAGACTGCCTTCCCTCCTATTCAGGGCCCAATTCAAAAGCAGGAGGCAGAGACTGTTAACTCGGAGGGCTCCAGGGATCAGGCTGCCAGGCAGGGAGCACTGCACAAGAGCAGTGCCCTTTTTACGGAGCACTTGTTGCAAAGAGACGATCGCTGGGGGTTCAGGGCTATCAGCCTTGCACCTTCCACCAGCATCAAAGCACAAGTCATTAAAGGTAGAAACACCGGAGAGTGTCCTGTGGATTTACTCCCCAGAAGGAGGACAGCTCAGGGCACGTCTGCAGCTCGGTACAAAACCAAGTCCCTTCTAATTTGTCCCCTAATATAGAGCCACAATGCACAACGACTTCCCTTTCCTTTTGTTCAGCAATAAGCACCCTTCTCCCTTTACATTCCCGTGTTATTTTTAAAGAGAAGGCTCAGTGCTTCTCTGGGAAATAGGAATCATTAAGGTAGCAGCACTTTGCTGCTTGCAGGCTTTACATTTTGGCACTGAGCAAGGAAATCATCAAAGAGACTCAGTACTGGCCTCCAAGAGAAAGGAACGAGGTAGGTGTTGCTGTACCACAAGGCGCTGCGCGCCAGCCTTTCTGCAACCTGCTCCTCCGGCCCCTGCCATTCTTCCCTTGACTTACCCCTGCTCCTCCCGCTTGGTGCAGCTTTCATCCAGCTCCTTCCCTTACAGTTGGGAAGTAAATGAAAGTACAGGCAAGCAAAGAGGAGGATGGCTCCAGGAACAAGCAGAGGGGTTTTTTTTTCTCCCTAAAGCATCCTCTTCTGCATGGCACCAGCAGCCTTTAGCAGGGATGCACAGCCGGGTTAGCTGGCTGCAGGAGGAGCCCTGGTGGTGCAGAGAAGGACAGGCTGATCCCCCCCTGCCCTTCAGCCCTCTGGGCGTTACAAGGGCCTGGGTCATACCCCGGCTTTTCCTCCTCTGTGTCCTGAGCCCACAGCCGGGCTCAGCATGAGCAGGTGCCCGCAGGGACCCACGAGCAAGGGCAGGAGAGAGGCACGCCTCGTCGTTTGCTGCACAGGACACAATTAGAGATGGAGGGGGCAGCGAGTAGCGTTTTGGGGAGCGAGCAATAGCCGCAGTGAAGGAAAACGGGACAGAGTGCTAAGCCTAAGTCTTCTGTGACCGACAGAAAACACGAGAGGAAGGACAGAGCTGGTATTTAGGGCGACGGAGGTACTGGGTATCTGCTCAGAATTGCTTGTCACATACCATTTGCAGCTCTTCACCAAAGTCCCCGAAATAGCACTGTATCTGTGTTATCTATCCACACCTCACCTGTGTCCTTCCAGCTGAATAATCCTCCACAGCTCGGTGTCAAGCTCTCTCCCTACAATCATCCTCCTACAGCAGTACATTTCACAGCTGAAGGGACTGGTCTTGCTCAGTTTGGTTTGTTGACCTTGAGTAGCCATGTAAAATGGAATAAAAAGCCACTTAGACAAGATTGTTTAATGTGGAGTTCGCTCTAAACGAGCAGCAGTGAGTTGCAATTGTCCCCAAGGAGGAAAAAACTAAACGACTGTCAAAAATTGTCACATGAAAACCCTGTTTCTCCCAAGTCACAGCTTCCAGCTGATCAGGTGGGAACCAGAAAGTTCCTCAGGAAATATTATTCTTTCCTTTTCAAAAACATCATGTAAGTAATATGTTTCAAATGACTTAGACTTCATGCCCGACACCTCCCGGGAACGCTGCAACACAAGCCAAACTGCGAGCCTCTAAAGGCAAAACCCAGAAGGAAATAAAGAACCTAAATTTTGTTATCTTTTGGTTTTACAGACTTGTGAAGAAATCCTGCCTGGTATTTTGCGATGCTTCGGGTCAGACAGGAGCGATCAGGTGAACGAGGAGGCCGTGCATATTTTTGGTTTCACTTGTGCATGCAGAACCAGTCATGTGTTACTGATCAGATCTAACCTTGCTCGGGCAGAGGATGTGAGAAAATTACAGAGCACGCAGCTTCGCTCAAATCCCAGGAAACGAGGCTCTCCCACATCGCCTGCTGCTCTGACCCAGGCGCTGCGGGGACCATCACACCCCCCGGGGTTACCACGGCTGAAGATGCCCAGCGGGCAGGCAGAGGCGCAGAAATGGGTATTTTCCAGTTAAGAAACGGGCCAAAGCACAAAGGAGCCCAAAGCTCTCGCCAGCCGGTGGCTGGCCACGCTGCTTGTACAGAGGCTGAATTTTCCCAAAGCCACAGCCTTGCCAGCGAGGTCACTTGAGGACGGGCAGAGCCCCAGCCAACCTGGCACTGCCCCACGGCTCCCCGACAGAGCTCCCGGCTCTCTCCCCGGCCCTGCGCACCGCGGCAGCTTGGCTCGTCGGTGCTCAGCCGCCTACCGGGGGCTGCGCGCTCTGGATTGGGGTCTTGCTCATCACCGGGCGTACGGGAGCTGGACCGAGCGCGGCTTCACCGGGGAAGGCAAGATGCAGAACAAGATGCGCAGCAAGCAGCAGGGCTGGTGCCCTGCTCAAGGACGTTTGCTTGCACAGGGCCCTGTACTGGAAGCATTAAAGCCTCCTGAGAGGATTCGGACAAGTATAAACCCATGGGAGCCGAACCTCTCCTTACACTTTCCTATCTGCTCGTTCGTGCTCAGATCTCCTGCTCACCAGCAGACGGAGGCTTGAGGGAGCTCACGTTCCCGGCGTGCGTGGCACACGCCAAGGAATACTGCTTTTGCCTCTGTGAGCTGCTTCCCAAATGCTATTCTGGGACAGATCAAGGATAAAAAAAAAAAAATTAAAAATCTCTTCCATCTCTGCACTGTAACTCACTAAGCCTCCGGCATACGCCCTTTCCAGCATCTCCAAGTTAATCAGCAGATAAGCAGATAAACTGGCTCTGAATAATCTGTATATGCAACACTTGTAATGCTGCTGAACACTGCCTGGAACGCAGCCGGGCGATTGCTGGGCTCAACGCACGCATCAGTCCACGGCCCAGGCGAGTTGGTGCAGCTACCGGGCACAGGCTACAGACCTGGGACAGCATAAAACACCCGGCTGTGCATCAGGCTAGAGAGGAAGAAAAGGAAGAAGCTGATGGATCGATCAACTCTCTAGTCCGCAAATGTCCAAATTCAGAGTTAAAGTTCAAATTCGGCTGGAGAAGGAGAGGAACCTGAAGCAGCTTGGTGCGCTGCCTGTAATCTCTGAAGCAGGCAGGATGGCACTGCAATCGGCATTCAGGGATGGCATTTAACACTCGAAGCACTTTAACAGCTCCAAACCATGCTGCGAGCGTGCAGCAACGCAGCCCTGCAGAGCAGCAGCACAGCTGCAGCCCCCCCAGAGCAAAGCCCCAGCCCAGGTCTGGCAGCACCACGGAGGGACAGGCGGGCAAGGAGCTCCGGGCTTCCCTCTTCACCGCATTCAGGGTAAAAAAGATGACAAAAGAGGTGAGTGGATGTGCCCAAGGCCATGCTGCTTGACACACACAGTGTCCTTGGCAGCATACCATGGGGTCACTTAAGCTGATGCCACCGCTCTTCCTTGGAGGCCACGGATGCCACTGGCATGTGGACACAAGAGCAGCTACAGCACCGTGGTAGCAATGCAGGGTGACCCAAGCAAAGCATACCAGCAACACCAGACATCCCCAAACTGGGAGGAGGGAAGGAAAGAGGGGCCACGGCTAAAGGGCTGGACCTGCAGCACATCGTTGGTGCGTACGAGCAGCACCCCGCTCCGCAGAGTGACTCTCAACTCCTTAGTCCAGCAGCACCCAACCAGCCCGTGCCCAGTTTCATGCTGGGAGGTTTTGTTTGTGGTTTCCTCTGCACGACAAGGTGGAGCAGATCTGCCCCAGGGCTGTGAGACCCCACACTAGAAGGCCCGAGGCAGCTCTTCCCCTAGGCCCCTGCTTTTGTTCGCACACCCGCCAGCTCAACTAATCCCTTATGGTGCCCATAGCCCAAAATCAACACCATGAGATAGGTTCAGGCTGGGGTCCACGGATGGGAGAGACAAAGCTACACCACATTACTGCTTTCACTTCCATAATTGACCTGTAGATAAACACATGGCTTCCGCCTTAATCCCCCTGCAGCCTCATGAACATCAGCCGCGCTAAATTTTTCATGTAATTAAGAGAAAAACCCTAATCCAGTGTAATTAGCTCCCTGATTGCCAACGTCAGGCAGAAAAGCACTGTTTGAACAGCAATTCAGGTCTAGCTGGTTAGGCAAATACTGTGTGTGTGGTTCAGTAATTTAACACTGAAACAACCCCCGCTCTGCTGTCCTTACTGGCTTGCTTTCCTAAACAGTACTAAGTGGTTTCGTGACTGCAATAGGCCTGATATCCCTGAAACTGCTGTTCCACCACGGTCCAGTTACATCCCTGAAGGGCTGGTCAGGAAACAAGTCAACCAGTTCCCCGAGAACCACACTAGTTGCTGATTTTGGAGTGATCCCCCCACCCCATCTGTATCGCCTAGTGATTGCCACCAAGTTATTGAGACTACACTGCCCCTAAATGCCTAAACTCAGGATCTGGTAGTTGCAACTAAGACCCTGATGGAGAAGCAGTCTCCTTGTCAGCGGTGCTCAGCACCACAGCCACAGCCTGACGGTGGTGAGACAGCAATGCTCACAAGGAGCTTTACGGTGTAGGTCAAAATACATTCCAGCTACTGAGCCTTTAGGGCTTCCAGTGGTATTATTCTTTTCCATTCATATACATGAAGGCAAAATTTTAAGAGTAAAATGTTAGAAATTTGGGAAATGGAAGCAGATGGGAGAGGAACAGAGAACATGGATGTACATGCCAACAGGGAAGCAGGGAAACCAAGAAAGCACAGCTAGAAGATACTTTTGTTTAACCATTTAATCCATCCCCCAGCAAAAATGAGAGGATCTGAACTACTTAAGCCACTGTCAAATATTTCTTTAGTCTTTTTAAAAGTCACTTGTGATAGAAATTACAGATTACTCCAGTTCTCAGCTAGTTACATCTTTCATCTTCAGACTCAATATTTGACTCATGAAATAGAGCATTTGAAAGCGATATATTCTAGGAGGTATTTGCCGGGGTCTCTCTAAGGAGGATTTTAATCCATGTTTTAAGGCTATGTTACTAAGGTTTTTGTGGTTTTGGTTGGTCGTTTTTAGAAAAAAGGCATTCGTCTCTGTTTTGTAGTTTTGGTTAACATTGCTGTGGAGGCCAAATTTCTGTGCCTGGGAGACTGCAAAACCACCAGCCCGCTTTCTATAAGGAGAAAGCTGAAAAACGTTTCACAGCTTCAGCTTTGCAGACTGAATTCTTACAGAATCGTTGTTTATATGCTGTGGCAGGCGAGAGCCAACCTTATATGTTTTTGCAGCTATAACTCTTAATTCTGACAGAGGCCACAGGCTGATGAAAGGCGGGGGGTTGTGCCTGGCTTTGCCCATGTTTGGGCTCCAGGCTCTGGTCTCCCCAGCGCTGCTCCGCTCTCCCCTCCTCATCACACCGATGCTCTGTAAACAAACCAGCAGCGAGCAGAGCAAGCTGCTCCTTTGTATCAAAGCCAGGGAGATTTCTTTATACAAAAATGAGCAAAAATTTATCAACTCAAAGCTTCTTTTAAAGAGAAGCCCCTAAGGACAGCAAGCCCAGATGCTTGCTTGCATTGCATTGGTAAGCCAATTCCTCTTTCTCCCTCCCTTCAAACGCTCTATTTTCCATGGAAGGCACTGTAGATGAACTATCGACTGCAAACAGAGCCTCCTGGTTGGATGGCAACACATCCATATGGATTCAAGTGAGCAGCAATGATATGGCACAATTTGGTGCTTTGCCATCGTTCCCTTCACAGGGGAACAGCGCTCCAAGCCAAGCAAACGACCTTCTGCTTAGATGCCTCCCAGAGGACCTCCAGCCAGCGAGCCCGTGTCTCACAGGCGCCTGGTGACCACGCTTCAAAAGGCAATGCTAGAACTCGCCCATCTCCCTCCTCTTTGCTCTGCCTCAGGAGCGGGAACACGCAGGCACATCCCGACCCGCATTTACAGCCACCCAACCCAGCAACGTGCTCACCCCTTCCCTTGCCGACCACGCTTCCTGCACCAAGTCAAACACGCGGATGGGGACGCTTTGGCTAACGCCTTCCAGATGGGACATCACTTTTGCGCGCTGTGGTTGTCAGCGGTTGCAGTGATGTGGGTCTATTTCATTTTTCTGCCTGATAGTAATTATTCCAGCTTTTAGTCAGCTTTGGGGAAATTCTTCCTGCCAAAACCCCCAGTATCGAATGCCAGTGACACATGAGCCTGTGTGGCTGGTCTGTGGTCTCGTCGTCTTAGATCCAGCGCAAATTCTTCTCTCCGTTGCCCATGCCCTCCCAAAGCAAGGCGTCTCAAGAGTCTCTGGAGAGCCGCTGGCTGATGAGGAGAGCTATACACAGCTCGATGCAGGCTAGCTGATGCTTTTCCTCACTTTCCCCATTGCACATCCAGCAACGTTCAACTGGGAACACAGTCCCAGGCCGGCCTGGCAGGAAGCTGAGACTCAGGCACCAACTGGGTATGTGCAACAGCCACCCAGCATCTTCTGCTACCAGCTCACAGGCGCTAAAGCTACATCAAAGCTACATCCCAGTGAGCTGGCTATTTTCTCAGCCACCATTTGTTTCACCAGAGGATAGTGGAAGCGTCTCCAGACAGACCCAGGAGTCTCAGGAGTCTTTGCATTTGTGTTAATGAGCACTGGCAGGAGATTTGCAGTGAGGCGGTAAGAAGTGCCAGGGGGTGGTGAAGGGCGCAGACAGAGGTGTTGGAAGGAAAGGGAGCCGCTCAACTTCACCTATAGACAGCTTTTAAGTGACCCAAAGGACAACAGCGGGTCACGAAGCTACCAGCTTCCACCCCTCCTACCCTAGAAGCTGAAGTTTCTAACAAGGTAAGTTATTTGAATTGCTCTCACTGAAAAGAGACCAGGCATCAAATGTTTCTAAAACTTTTAGAGTAAGAGCTATAAACCGAGCCAAAAACCCCAAGAGACAGAACTGATATGGAAAGCTACTTTCCAGGACAGATTTTCACAGTGACTGAGTGCTGGCAACGGCAGCAGCCTCTTTGCCACTACAGCATGATGCCACTGTTTATTATCAGAGGAGCTGAGCTACTTCTTGCCTTTCCCTTCCTATTGCACCGGAACTAACACAGCCCCCCCGCCCTATCCATACATCTGCATAATGTAATCTGCTAATGATTTCAGGCCTCGTTTTTTGTCAGTGTCATGATTTATTAGTTAAGTCATGGTTTGCACTCAGCTGCAATGAAATCTTTCAGTGACCTAAAACCAATGAGACTCAAGTTTTGCTGGTGTTGGAGTCCCATGGCCTGGCAATTTCAATACATCAGGTATTCCGCTGCCTGTTCCCCCAGTCTGTGTTTCTACGGGAGCAGAGCGGGAAGCCTGGCTGGGAGCCAGGGCCTCTTCTCTATGTCCGGAGTCCTGCGATTTGTGACTTAACCAAACAGCTGAGCCAAACTCCAAAGAGTCTGCTCCTGAGAGGCTTTATGCCTTGAAAATTTATTCTAAAGCAGCTTCAAAAACTCCAGTTTTCATTATTAATATGACTTCCTTCATCAGAGTCCACTTATCTTCTTGCTTTCCATTTCTATCTCTACCTTTCTATTGTTTCCCCGAGCGCTTCTATGGGAATGATACCAAAACCTGGACCAGGCGACCGCAGCATCTACCCGCTCTCTTCTCACCAGCATGAATTCATTCTCATCAAAGCTTCTTCCTTGAATCAAGTTTTTTTTTTTCTTTTTAATTCCATCTGTATTTAATCCCAGACAAACACAAACAACAATCTCAGCTCCCTAAGGCCATCACTTTCTAAATCGGTTACAGCCAACTCCAATTAGCAGGCAAGCAACACAAGCAGCTTCGAACGCTCCTGTGTCTTTGGGAATGAGCCAGCCCAGAAGGTCCTTTTCCCCAGACTGTCCCCTTTTTCCTTCTGAAGAACTTGCCCTGTCATTAGTCACAGGGTCTGCAAGATAAAACACACTCGCCTTTGCCACCACAGAAGGGCCGGGAAGGATGCTCCACGGCCTCATTAGCACTGCTTTGTGGTCCTGCGCTCCCACACCTGGAGGCTACCTGCATGCTTCCATTTATAAGAGGATCCCCAAGCCCCTACAAGCGCTAAAAGGATATCTTCTGGGTCGCTTTAGCTTCCCTCTTAACCTGCACTTGAAACAGGTTCTTCCTAGCCTCTCTAAGCCAGGCTGCCGGAGAGGCAGCGATGGCTCCCGTCGCGATGCCTGCTCCTGCCCGGGCTGCGCAGGCACCAAGCCTCTGCCTTCCCAGGCCACGAGAACACCCCTCACACAAACCCTGCAGGAGGAACCACCAGCCGTCAGCGGAGCTCACACTTGGGAGAGGAAGCGTGGCAGCTCACGGCGCTAGCTGGCCTAACCTGATTGTGAATTCACCCTCTTCAAATTGCTTTTAACTTACAGTGGTGAGAAATGCCCCATCTCCCCGCCTGGTTGGAATCTGCCGGACTCAGCCTGGCTCCGGCAGCGAGTGGGCACTTGCTCTTTAGAAGTCAGACTTAGTGGTACCCCCTGCTCCATCACGGCTCTGCTGGGCTGCTCCCCTCTCGCCGGGTGCCTGGAGGGTGCTGGGGGCGGCGGCGGGGCTCGGCCCTTGGACCCTTGTCTTTAGGGACACTGGCACCTTGCGTGCCAGCAGGCATGGGCAGACCTGGCGCTTTAACTCAGCAGACAGGTCTCCCTCCATTAGCGAGCTATTTCGGGCAATGATTCCAAATGAAAATCTGTATTTTATTAATTATGTGTCTGCTTTGCTGCTGAACTCTGTACTGTGTTTCCCAGCTGCATCAACCCACAGCCATGAAGGAAGCCATTAACTCTAAACGCCTCGAGCGCGCAGCATTTCTGCTCGGACGCGTCCGTCACCGGGGTTAGCCCGGAGGTGCGAGGCCCCGGCCGAGGCTGCCATCTCCCCTCACCTGCGGGAACATCTCCCACCTCACCTAGCGGGAGCAAAGCAAGGGACATCGTGGGACTGGAGTGGAAGATGTGCCCTGACAAACCCATCAGGACTGTAAATGACTGCAAAGCAAAGTCCATCTGGTGACGCTGCCGGGTTTCTCCATCTTTCACACCGGCTGGCAAGAAGCGCAAGGAGCCAGCTCTGGCGCTGCTGGGCTTCAGCTTAGCGTGCTGCCAGCAGCTGTCAAAGAGGGAAGATGGGGATGGGAGCGAGAACCATTTGCATTGCTGCAAACCCTTCCTCCAGCCTCATCTGCTAACCTCAGCGTCTGGGCTAGCTCTGCACTGACGAGTCCCTTGTATTTCTCCGCTCATCTCCTGTTGCACGTACTCCTTCAGCAGCTGGGAGAAGGATTTCCCCCTTACATGCCTTTCCCACCACGTAGGAATATCAGGAAGAGCAGCGGCTGCAGGCAGGCGGATTTATTCACCTGTCCTGACTGGCAAAACTGATTGGGTTTGACGGACATGCAGGGGTGTGCAGTTGCATTAATGACCAGTTTAGCATGGAAACCAGCAAAGCAATGCACCTCACAGATGTTATTAGAAGTTTATTTAAAGCAAATTTTATGGCTGTGGAGAATGGATTAGGATCAGCAACCTCAAGAAAAATCACTTCAGGCTCCTTCCCTAACAAATACACAAAGAATTGTAAACTAAAATAAAACAAAATACAACCACCACCACCCCACCCCCCAAAAAAAAAAAAAAAAAAGTGCAACACAGATAATTTTACGAACCAAATTCTTTGTTGCAGCGGTGATTTCACCTCTCGAGTGAGAACTAAAGAGGTCACCAGCACTCGGAAGCAGAAAGGGCCGAAATGCATCAGCCGTACCCAACCCAGCCCCGCACACCCCGTCCGTGCGGATCCTCTGCCGGCAAATTGGCCGCTCACGCGACCTGCCTTCCCCCACCAAGCAAGCATTATTTTAGAGCGTCCTTGAGACAGAGCAGCATTAATGGGCTCCACTGTCTGAAAACTGCTCTTGCTTAGATACCCGCAAAGCTGAGCAAGAGAGGCACAAGGCTAAAAAATGTTCCCTCTCAAGCAAAACAGACTTGCACTTGGATTGCACAGAAATTAAAGCAACAAAAGGTCTCTGAAGCCAATTACAATATAACTGGGAAACAGGCTCGTCACTTTGTACATCCATCTGGCAAGGACATACTTTCCATTTCAGCAAGTGCGAGAATGGGTGGACAGCAAAGGGAAATGTGAAAACAGCAAAGAAACAAGAAGAATGAAAACCTGCAGGACAACACTGCTACCCTGTTATGAATACTGTACGTCTATTCATATGAAAATCCATACGGCTGCTACTGTTGCATGCACTCTTCTTACACAGCATGAAATTAAAATTCCTCTTCAGTATCATATTGCCAGCACTACAGAGCAACTTTAGAGTAAGCTAGCAGACAATTTATCCTTTGGCTTCCTCAGATGGGCTTGTGCTGGGATTGAAAGCCAGTGGGGTGAGGGAGACTAGTCTATTGCCCGTGGTAAAAAATTTTGCTTCCAAAACAAATCCCAGAGAAATATTGCTGGCCTAGAGTCTGACTGTTGGTGCTAATTTCACAGTGCAGTTTCACATGCGTAATTCCCCTCAGGCCCCCCTGCCACTTTGCTTCTTATCTTCCCAGAACAAACTCAACGTGCAGGCTAATTTCAAGGAGTCTTTCACCCAGAGTCCAGCCAAATGTCAGTGGATCTGCTGGAAATGCAAATTGAGACAATCATGCAAAAGAGAAAGGCTTAGAGATTGTGCAGAAGGGCAACAGAAGGCAACTAAAAGCTGACAGAAAGAGGTAGCAAGGAACAAATCTCCCATCTCGAGTTGTTGATCATCTGCACGTGTGCTCAGCGAGCAGAGACAGGTTTCCAAAACATACAAATCCCGTTGATTTTCACCACTAAATTGTCTAGGTGTCTCTAAAACCCACATCCCTCAAAGCTCCTAAATCAGCATCTCGCATTCACTCACACCGGTCACATCCGCTTCGCAGGGCTGTAAGTGACAACGCAAGACGCGAAGCAGCAGAGATCTGGTGCTGAACTGGGGAGACTGGGAGGTTTTTTGTGGTTTCCCAATTGCAAAGAGCCATTGAGCTGTCAAAAGCAATTGCAACTTTCACAGAAAGCTTTTTATTTTGTGCTTTTGAGAAAGTTGGGATAACGGCGGCTCCCTGAGATCATCTGGGGACAAACTGAGGAAAAGATACCGGAGACGGGAACTTGATTAGCTCAAACCCCGCCACAAAATTTTTCAGATACAAGCAAATTCATAAGAAGGTTTGCTCATTATGTATGCAAAGAAACAGCAAGCAAGAGGAGAGAATCTATACTATGTGCCGTAACATGATATAGAATTAATCCCCCTAGGTTACAAAATTCCTCATAAATCGCAAATGGGACGGTATCTACTGTATTATATTTTATCACACTTTCTGTCAAAATATCCCCTGCAGGGAGCCTTTTCAAAGATCCTATCGCAAGCAAAGCCTTATTTGGGAAGGAAGATTTGAACTAAAGAGCAGCAAACTACCAATATGTTCCTTGCGAGACTGCTAGATAGAAAAACCCTTCGAGCAGTGTCAGCGGTGTCTAATGTGGGGCAGCTTTTCCTTAAATAACGCCGTCTTCTGGTTTTGCTCAGGCCCGTACGGAGCATATATGCTATTTAGCTTGATTAACAGCTTCAACACACCCCTGAGTCCCCGAGGGACTGCCAAACTCTTCACAAAAGCATCCGACGAGGAAAACTTTGCCACCTCTCCGGCAACGCGGGGCAACGCGCACGTTCCACGCTCCGACTTGCAAACCCCGACCGTCACCGGCGCGGAGCAAAGCGCGCGAGGGCTGAGCTCCACGGTGGCACTGCGGGCCAGGGAAGCCGGGCTCCTCCGCCGCGGCCATCGCCAGCCTTGGATAACGCCGGCCAGGCTCTCGGTGCGGCCGGCTGAGTGCTTCCGCTTCGCTGGGCTCCGCACTTTTGTAAGGCGCTCTGGCGTTTTTGGCAGCCGCTGAACTGGAAGGAAAAGGGTCTGATTATCTCCTCCACCACCTCAGTGATGACCCAGACCAGTGACCCCTTTTCTGTCACTCTGCATTTGCTCTGGATGTTTTACAGAGGGAAGGGGCAAAGCCTTCACCATTGATCCAGGCTGCATCCATAGGCTCCGTCTCCTGCACGTGGCACGGAAGGCAGATGCTTTGTTTATCGCGTGGTTTTGGCTCCGTCTCTCGCTCCGGGGCTCGGGATCTGCGTGCCCGCGTCAGAGGAGCAATACGGGAGGCAATGCCGAGGCGGCAGCACCGAGGTTGGTGGAGCAGGACCCACTGGCAGCCCAGACCCGGTGCAGGCTCGGCAGCCTTCACCCAGAAAAAAGCTGCTTCGCTTCCACCGCCTGCTTAAAAGCCAGCCAGATAATGCAGCCTCCATTTTGCTTCCACTATCCAAAACATCCTTCAAAATCTCTAAGTGCACCCTGAGTTTTTAAGCTACGTAGCAACAGTGAAAAGCAGCCAGCTGAGACATCCCACAGCTGGGTGGGAAGAGGAGGGGAACAGAGCAGCGACACCACCTCCTCCTTCCACAGCAAGCACCCGAAATCTTTAACGCCGGCACAAGACTATCTCCAGCTTCAGAGTTTCACTGGAGACAACAACATCCAGCCTTTGTCTACGGACTTGTCTTGACCCACTGACAGCAGCTTTGTCACCTTAACACGAGCGTCCCTGAGTTAGGGACATCGATCAAGGCAACTGCCTATCAATCAGCCGGCACTAACCTACTCCGACAGGACACTTGGGAGGACGCTCCCCATACACCACAACAAGCCTTAATTATTTACGTCTCTGTGACTTTTTCAATTACTTCTCTGGCAGGGAGGCAGCGCGCCCCGTTCTGCAGAGGGACGTCGACGACACAGGGGAGACGCAGGGACGAGGGGGAGGTGAAAGGTGTCATTAGCCCAAAGCACAGTGCACTCTCTTACTCCAAAAACAACAGCAGCTCGGTTGTTTGCGGGGGGGAAAGGACCCTGTCTTGTCCCACGTGTTGCAGTGCTCGCACCAGGAGGACCCGCAGCACGAGGGCAGCCGTGGCTGGCACCCCTCCTGCACGTCCCTCGCGGGGCAATGCCCCGCTGCCTGCACGCAGGGCAGAGGCATGGGGAGCAGGTCAGAAGAAACTTCCCCAGGACGTCCTGTCACCTGCCTCGGTCCAGCTCGGCCCACACCCAGCCGGCGGCTCCAACCACTTTCAATAGTTGCATTTAAGGCAAAGCCAGCTTCGCCACAGATGCTGACGGTGCTTCCAGGCAGAAACAGCTGCACTGCGTTTGTATTACTTGAACACCAAAAACTGGCCTGAAACTGCTCACTGCTGACACTAACCCTGGCTCACAGCTTGGCCCGCAGCTTTCGGGTAAAGCTCTCTGCAGCACCCATAAGGCACCCAACCCCCCCGCAGCTCCTCAGTCCTGCCTGATGCGAGCAGAGGTTTGCCAGCCCTTCCAGGCTGAGAGGCACTCACCTCTAGCTGAGCCTAGCGCGACCAGATTGTGTGAAAAACGAAAACCAGCCATCTGGATTCCCGTGGCGAAGAGAGCCAGGAAAGTTTCTGGAGAAGGCCCCGTTCTGTGGGAATCTGCAGAAGCGTCCCTGCAGCCGCCGCCGCCGGTGCCAGAGGAAGGCGGGGGGTTGCGCAGCACGGTGGATTGCAAGACAAAGCCTTTGCCCATGCAGCCACTGGCTCCAATCCAGTCCGGACTGGAAGATGCTGCTGCTCTGACAGTGGTCTGGCAGCCTGTGTGATTTCAGGATGGGTTCACATTTAAGCCCTTCCTGATGTTTCAGCCACAGGTCAAGGACAGAGGTAGATCTTGGCAGGGATGAGAAGGGGATCCCTGGGCCACAACAGCCTTCCCCCTGCAACGGGACAGAAGTTGGGGGCTACAGCCTTCTAGCCCAACCCCAGCAATCACCTTTGCGTGCCCTTGGGCACGTCACTGTCCTCCTTTTCCAGCTGTAAAATGGACGTAAAGTTTATCCTCATTTCCATCCTAGTATATGCTCTTTGGGGCTGTGTACAGGGAACAGCCAAGCACAGTAGTGGTGGAGAGATTTGCTCTGTATTACTGCAGTATAAATAAATAATGCACAGGTCCCTGCTGATATCTGAGCAAAAAGCTTGAGCAGAAGGAGGCAAAAGGAGGCGTGAAAGAGGAGCTTGCACAGGTGCTCTTCATGCTCTAGTAAAACTGCAGTTCCTCGTACCGAATGCATTTTAAAACTAAAGTAGCACTGGTCAGGCCCTTTCTCCCAAGAAGCGGTAGAGCAGTTGGGAGATGCAGGGAGAAACCTGCACCTTTAAAGCCTGGAAGGCCAAGAAAAGCAAACTGAACAGGAAACATAAAGGCGTCGGCGAGCAGTGCAGCTCCCAGATGCTGTTCCAGCAGGTCACCTGAGCTCCGCTTGCTTTTCCCAGCCTAAATAGTTGCAGCGTTATCGTCTCTCCCGTTGTTGATGCTGCTGGGAAACCATTTAGGGGGCTCAGGATACACGAAGCAGAGCTGTGCGAGTCAGGCACGTGGGCACGTGCAGGAGACCCGGGGCCAGGGTGGTCACAGCTAACGCCTGTCCCGTTCCGGCTGTGGGGTGCCACCACGAAGGGACGCTGAGCAGTCCCTGCAGCACAGAGCAATTCCTCGGGGCTCAGCCCCCTCGTTTCGCTCCAGCCCATTTCCCAGCTCCTGCCTGTCCCTGCAGCGAGCCAGAACACGGCACCCGCCTCTGCTGCGAGCCCACGCCGCGCTCGTGGCCGGGAACGCGGCCACCAAGTTTCAAACGGACCAGCTCGGGCATCAGCCCTGACGGCAGAGGCCCCAGCAAAGAGAGCTGAGCCTGGGGGGTGGCCGGGGGGGTGGCCGGGGCAGCTCCCGGCGAGCTCTGGGCAGGGGGACGGGCAGAGGGCTGGCCAGGACGCTGCCTCGCGTAGCTGGTGGCACGGGCTCCCCACGGGCACAAGGACCGGGAGCCACCCGCTGTCTCACACGCTGCTGACAAAGAGGGGATCCAACACCTCTTGAATAAATTCATCAGAAGTATTTTTAAATCAACTCCGTCACACTTTGTATCGCCTGTGCTCCCACCCCCGGGAGCGGCTGTAACAGACCTGGGTTTCGGTATATAATTAAATATCCACACATGTATCCTGTGCTCAGCACAGTTTCTGTATTTGCTTGTGTTAATTGGGATGTGAGGTAAAGCGTCTCACAGCAGAATCCTACGTGCTTCCAGACTTATTTTCCTTAAAGATTTAGACAGTCAAATCCCATCTGTCCATGCTCCACCTTCCTCTCCAATTCCTTCCCCCAAAAAAAGATGCTGCCTAGCATTTCATTTCACCTCCTCCTGCTCAAATTAAGTCCCCTTTGATGGAGCACTGTCATCTCTAAGGTGCCCGTATCACACATGCCCTTCTCTTGGGCGCATCTTTTCTGCAGAAACCCACCCCCATGCCTCTCCCTCACATGCCCCCCTGCTCCGAGCCATCTCCCCTGCCCACTGGTGAGGAGCACAGGGAACGACGCACGCCGATATATGTGCACATACACGCGTACTTGGTATGATAGGTGCAATTTTGAGCAATTTCCTTGCCAGTCTCTCTGCAATCTCAATAATCTTCCCCCCCAAAGGGGATCAGAGATCCCATGGTGCCTTTGCTTGGCCATAAAGAATGCAAATCACATCCCCCGATGGTTTTGAATAATGCAGACGAGAGCAGCCAGCAAAACCCAGGAAGGTGGGGTGTCTGCTCACTGCTTGTTAGCTCATATTTGTGGTTGCTCCGGCTCTGCGTTAGATCAGAGACGCACAAAGAGCTTCAGCAGCGGCTGGGCAAGGCAAATAATTTGTTTAGACCATCCAAACTGCCAGCTTCCTGCAGGTCCCATATTTAAAGCTGCTGGGGACCTGTCAAAAGGTGCCCTGTGGGGTTTCGTATTCAAATGGCCTCAGCAGAGCGGTGGATGCTGACTCCTTGCGCTATGAGCGCTGGCACAGGAAAACAACCCTCGGCAGACCAGGCTCGGGGCTCGTCCCCTGCAGGGGCTGGCCACCGAGGCGCCGAGGGAGGTGCACTAAGGATGGCAATAAGAAGTAAGGGCTCTCCAGGCTGCATCTCGCCTGGAGGACGCCTCCCTGCTCCCACCACCACCAGCCCAGTGCGCATCAGGCCCACTTGCCTCTTCCACATCCCCTTTGTCTGCGCATGCCAGAGCCGGCAGCTTCATGAACAGTCCTTGGGGGCAGACGTACAGGAAGGTACAACAGGGGCTGCTTTTCTCCTGGCGCTACCAAACACCAGCTAGAATCCAGCACAGCGAGTCCATGCATTAAAAATACCTCCTCCTCGTAACACAAACCGCAGCTATTTAACAGTCCAGTTGGCAATTTCACAAGAGCATTATAGCTCAAACGCTTCTCAGCCCTCGATTTAAGGTGGAGTTGAAATTCAAGGCTATTGCAGATGAACCCGAACGCTCCTGTCGCTCCGGTTCTCACCCCGGACCCTCAGACCTGCCCGGTGGGACGTGGAGCTGAACCAACCACTGAACTTCTTGTTTCAAACCTTGTCTCTAACGAGTAGTACTACGTCTCCAGCACTGAGCAACACCGCTGGGAAAAGCAAGCAATGGAAAAGGCAAATGGAGGGAGGCAAAGAAAATAAGGAGGGAGCAACCACCAATATATTTCACTTTATTACCACCAACGGGACCTGAACTGGGAGAAAGTTCCCAGAGGGCACACAAAACTTCTGCAAAATCACTTTTTCCTTTTAGAAACCACGCTCAGGCTGACAGAGCCCTCCAGATTAAACAGAGATTTGCTCATTCTGGGATTTCGCTGTAATCCAAACCACAATTCCCTGATAAGCTGTTACCACATTTGTGAATCGATGTGTCCCAGATGCTCGGGCTGCCAGAAGAACCTACAAACCAGTTCCTCCTGGGATTGGTGGCCAATTCCCAGCACTGTCAATCTCTCTTTCATGGACAAAGTCAGTAGAAACGGCATAGCCAGGTAAGAACATGACAGCCCTAGGGTAACTGTCGCGTACCAGAGCAAGTATGCAATATTTATCTGCCTGGGCACATGGGAAACGCGTGTGCCTGCGCAGCGTGAGCGCTCGCATCCCCACACGCAGATGGAGGTGCTGGGGAGAAGGTTGATTTGAGAGCGCAATCCTCAAAGCACGGCAGGGGCTGCAAATCTGGGCTCGTTCTCCTAATTAAACTAGCAAGCTCTTCTTTCCTAAAAGTTACTTCCTACACTTGGAAAACTATTCCTTTAGCGTGTATGCGTCCAATCTCACTTAAACTCCTCCTTCACCATAGCAGCAGATGGATAAAAAGCCCCCTTCCTTTCAAAAACACATTCCCAAGAGGCATTCCCACCCGCTCCCACACCTCAGAGCAGAGCCGTGCGGGGCAGACCCTGCGAGCACAGACCCTCAGCCCTGACCCCGCCACGGCGGAGGGGAACCGAGTGGCACGAACGTGACGTTGCTCTGGGCTCAGACACATCCCGCACCATGTACACATGTGAAACCAGAACTGGAAGAGCGTGCTGGAAGTGACGTGCAAATGGCACGAGAGAAACCTTCTGGGCAATGACATGCAGATCTACCTGTAGGAAATAAAGCGAAGGGAGTCAAGGGGTAGACTAATATTTAATCAAAACACATTAAAATCAGCAGAAGGGCTTATTTTCCAGGACTGACGGGAAATAGACCTCGCTGCTTATAAAGGAGCAAGAGTAGGCAGGTCCCTCTCCCCTCCCCGAAGCACTGCGCACAGTTCGGCTCTCGTCTGAGCCCTGCTGGGACGTGGCAGCAGGTAAGTGTCCCATGCTAACAGGTAAATTGTCCTCAGTGCTACAGGGCTGCCAGAGGCTGAGCCAAGCCACCTCTTCAACAGCAAACACATGCCCTTATCTTCTCTCCCTACCCACAGCTCCCTGCAGTGAATGCTTTTTCAGTACCTCTTTTCTTTCCCTTAAAGGAACAAAACACAGCCTTTACTTTCTACGTGAGCCTCAAGAAAACACGAAACCGACTTTTAAACAAATGCTGATATGTCTTGAAACAATTATTGCCCATCTAGGGGGAGAGGGAGGGCTGGCAAGAGATTATTTTTAGAGATTAGGTCTAGAGTGACTGACAAACCGATACATGACAGCATTTGTTTTTAATCTGAAACAGGTTTGGGACAGAAATTAAAAAAAAAAAACCAACCAACAGAAAACCAACCACTGCCACCCACCAACAAGAGCTCTTCGAGGCAGGAAAGCTGCAGCCAGCAGCGCTGATGCCTCCCTCACTTACCCACCACCCTCTCCTTCGAAGATGCTCTCGAACACATCGCTGGTTCCAGTGTCTGTGCGGGAACGTGCCTCCAGGGCAGGGGGACAGACCCCCCCACACCCGCGGGTGCATCGCACCTCGCACCCGTCACCCCAGCGGGGACCACGGACAGACCGGCCCCTTCTGCCGTGCCGACACGAGTCAGGAGGAAGCCGAGATCCCGTCCAGGCCCCCGCGTGGCTCCAGCCCACCCTGGGGCTCCCTCCCGGCCCCCAGCCCTGGTTCCACGTTCAGGCTCCCCTGTTTTCAGCCACCCTCAGAAAGGCCCCGGCCGATGCCAGCGGTGACGGGGACGAGAGCCCAGCAGCTCCGTTCTCAAAGGGCCGCGCGTTTCCCTGCGCCGCGCGTTGGCAGCTCCCTCGCATGCCGGTAAATCCTCCGAATTGCACGCAGCGATAGCGGGCAGACCCGTCTGACACAAAGACCACGCTGCTGGAAAACCAGAAATAAAAATATATATTACCAGGTACCACAGGGGGGAGGAGGACAACTTTTGAACTGGTCCACTCCACTGAAGTAAAAAATGTTTTCAATTATTATTAGGATTTACAGATTTTTTTTTTTTCCAACCTGTCCCAGCTGCCAGGGATGGGCAGTGGCAGCAGGAGGTGCCGGGGGAGCCTGGCGTGGCTGCGCCCCGCGGCAGCTGGTCCACTGGGAGAACCACAACCCAACGATTTCATGAGCTCCAACACTAGCCAGAGACTGAATTATGCCAATAAAAACACTAACAGATGAACGGGCATACACCAGCTGCATGAGAAGCTTGGGGTGAAGGCGGGGGGAATTAAATTAATCCCTTCATTATCAACCTGACCCCTGGAAAAATCTGAAGGAATGGCTGTGAAGGTTCACAGCGGAGCACTAAAGCCAGAAGATCAGCTAACACAGCATCTGCCAGCCCAGACGGGCTCTGCTATAATCTCCACCGCTCCAGCTGGGACCGCGGTCGCTCAAGGCTGCCGGGAGCCAGGCGATCCCACCGGCGAGCCCGTGCCGTGCCACGCTGGCAGCCGCGCGGACGGGAGGACAGGGCTGCAGGCGAAAAGCACGTGGAAAGGCAGAGCTGGCCATGCAGTCCTGCAGCGGCGATTTCGACAGGAGGACTTTGGAAATAACTTCACCTCCTAGGTACAAAACAGGCCAAAGCCCGCCAGCGGCAGGGCGCGCTGCAGGACGTGTGCCTTTCCCGGGGTCCTGGGGTGGCTTTTGCTTGCCCGTTTCCTACTCTTTAGGAAGAAATTCAGTGGTTTTTCTTTCACTGCCGCTGGTACCTGCATTATTAACAAAGAACTGGATTGGTATATATACCACTGTGTTATGCTACACCGCTAAGTAAGTTAAAGCTGTAAGCCTACCAACAGATTTAAATACTAGGTGAGCTTTGGATAAGCGGTGACAGGAGGCAGATGTAGCATTGGGAAGGGGAAAGGTGAGGATGAGCCACTTGGGGATTTTAAGGAGGAAAAGATCAGCCATCAAATGTAACTCCAGTGGAAACCCTAAAACCTTCCTGAGTTATCATAGCTCTGGTCTTACAGCCACGCTTGTTGCTCTCTTCACAGCCAACTCCCATAGACAGCTCCGCAAATGCCCCCAAATCCTGATCCCCCACCACTGCAGACTGAGTCGGGGGAAGATCTGACCTGTACCCATGCTCCAAACCTGCCCAAAACCTTCACCCCGAGCCTGCCAGGTCCCAGGTCTGACAGACAGCTACGCCTGCCCCATCCTGGTGCTCTTCTAAGCTGAAGATGCCTCAGTACTAAGAGTAACTGCCTTAGTTCATCCTTCAACAGATTTTTAATAAAGATCTCAAGAGGTTTGAAAAAAAAAAACCAACCCAAACCACCCCAAAGAAACCTGAACAGCCACAGCACAGACAATGTTTCTGGCACTGAGAGAAGAGCACGGAGCAGAGGGGGCTGCAGGCAGCGACGGGCGCGACAGGCATCATCGTCTCCGAACGGGGCAGGGAACAGGCAGCACCCCGAGGCCAGATGCCACACGGCAGATTAAAACCAAGCGCACGGTGTGGAAGGATTTCTGCTCCTCCAACCCAGTCCCCTCCACTGAACTGCCCGCCAGGCATCCCCCGGCCCGGCCCCGCTGCCGCAGGGCGGCTGCTGCCAACAGATACTTAGGTACAGCCTGGGGGAGCCGGAAGGAAACAAAAAACCAACAAACCACTCTCCTTCCTAGGATTAATATCTCACATGAATTTTACTTTGTAGAAGAATAACCAGGGAGGTAAAGGCAGAGGTCACCAGCCCCCAGCTCATCTCTGCACCCCCAGAGCAGCACAGCCGTGGCAGCCCCGGGCGCAGTGGAAGCAGCACCACACCTGTGGGGGGGATTAGCGCTGCGGGCTGCTGCACCCTATCCCCCTTCCCAGCAGACAGGCAGCTGAAAGCAGATTTATCTGCTGGATAATAAAGGCAAAAGATTCTCAAAAGGGACAAGTTTCAAGCCAAATTGCTAGGCTCCTCCACTTCTCTTTTAATCCCTCTCAAAACTGTCACTATTATACGTGGTGGGGGGGAAGGGGAAGAATGGGGGGGGGGGGGGGATCTTCACCCAAAAAGCAAAAGAGCAGAAGCTGCTGAAACGCGCTACGCCAGCCAAGCGCTGCAGAGGTGTCTCGGAGGCACAAAGAGGAGATTAAGGCTGAAAGGCTACAGCGTTGAGCCAGGCAAGGAGTTTGCTAGAAAGGATGGGAAGAGCACATGGGAAATATTTTGGATGCCTGACAAGGAGATGCAGAGACCATCTGGGCGAGGGGAGGAAGGGCAGGGTGCCAAGGAGAGCCATGGGAAGGATAAGCCCAGCCAGGGGAAGGCAGGTCTTCCCAGCTGCATGTGTGGGACCCGCTCCCACTCTCCTCTTCCTCCCCTAAAGAAAGGGAAACAACAGGTTGGAGCTCAGAGAGCGAGCCTGGCCTGTTGGTTTGGTACGGAGGACCCGGCTGGTTGCACAGCCGTTCTTCCTTCCGCCCATGAGAGGCCTCTGATGGGAAATGCAGGTTTGCTTCCTTCGACGTGGTTTGGTGAACCCAGGAAGATCCAGGGCCGGTTAAAGCACAGCGTTCCCTGCGTGGGGAGGAGAGCGTGGGAAGTCCCAGCCGGCGGCCGACACAGTACCTCACTCTTCGCTCTGTCCACCAAGCCAGCGTTGGGACCAAGGCTGGGTCCTACTGCTGGAGAGGTGAGATCTCGGCTCCTCTTGACGTGTCCATAAAACCGCCGCGTGATGTGCCTTCCAGCGTGCTCTAAAGGCCCCTGTCAGGGTGTAGCCGCTATAGAAGGAGGGCGACACGAGGAAAATGGCATCGTTCTACTATGGTTTTACTCTTCCCTTACTCTTTTATCCTGGAAGCATAAGCACAGCACAGATCATCCATTCTGCACTGATACACCGTGACATCCAGCAGCTCACCTCAGCCCTGCAAGCTCAGCCTCCTCGTCCCTCGCAGGGGGACAGCAAGGCTTTACCCCTCCCGAAACAATCGGGGATGTGCTGATAGGAAAAGCTGCGCAAGCCCGGAGTATGGTTAACAGGTACTGGTCGGTGACAGGGTCCAGCTGGGCTTTCACTCACCTACTCAGGGCCATCAGAGAGAGCGGTGACAGCAGGTTTTTTGGGATATGGATGTCTGCCCACGTTGGGAACAGGACCAGGACCCAGCGACTCATTTTTCACAGGGCGCTGAGCAGCCATTAGACATTAATGACTTTTGGCAACTACTGACCTGGGTCAGATTCAAACCAATGACCCAAAAGGGAGAGGTTTTGCTTTCCCCATCAGCAGCCCCTGGGAGCCATCCTCCACTGTACTGCCTCTGAAAAAAAGGAGCTTAGAAAGGAAAGCCAAAGAGGTCCTCAGCTCTGGCGCGGGGTAACCCTATCAACATGCACTGCAGATAGAGGCGGCTTTTTCCCCGGGAGGAATCAAAGCCTCATTGATACGTGAATTATGAATGAAACCTTAAGCTTTTAAACTTTTAACCTGTGCATCTCTAAGAAAGTCTTAATTTAGCCAGTGGAAGGTACTGGATTTTCTGGGCTTTTAAAATACACCCTTGTTTAAGAGGAATATTTCATTTACTGAGCCATTCCCAGGGGGAAAAAGGAAATCCTGATCCACACTGACCAAAGGCATGGACTGAAATCTGTGTTACAATGAGACTGACTTACAGTGACACTGTCCCCCCATCCAATTCCAGCTCCAATCACTTCTTCAGCAGCACCCAGGGCTTCTGCTTCTCACTCATCCTCTCACCCAAGTTCCCAATTTCAAGGCACGCTATGAAAGGCTTTAGTGACGAACAAATTGCTCAACATCTTCCACTGCCTGATGCCAGGGTGGGCGCAGCACCCTGGAGCCCGGCTGCCACCCGCCCACCTCCCAGGGTGGGAGCCACCACGCTACAACACACCTTCAAGCACGTTTTAGGCAGAGCCTTGCACTGTCCCTCCCAGCTTTATCTCGCTCCTGTTTGTGAATTTATCCCCAGGCAAAGGCACTGAAAGCCAAAGCCAGGAGAAGGCTCCGGGGAAGGCCACAAAGCAATAACGGTGATTCAGTGTGACAGAGGTCAGGCCACCTCACGCCAAAGAAAACCAGGGTGGGTCAGTTCATGGAAATAACACTCATTAGAAGAATAAACTATATAATGAAGAGGGTGGGGGTGCTTTGCTTGGGGCTGGTGAGGCATTGCTAGACCTTATACCATTGATTCAAATCCTCTCCAGCTTCCACTCCACTGGAGTTCACCCAAAAAAATTGCCTTGCTGACCAGCGCTGAACGAGATTTTGTTTATTTTCTAGACAACTGCAGGCACATTGCTTGCACCAGCAGCAGAGCTGGCACAGATCTGGGATGTGAGCAAAGCCAGGAACAAAATGAGCCACAGACTCAAGTCTTCTGCCACCCTACAGCTGAGCATTCTCCAGGGCAAGGCGGGCAACAAATTGCCTGGGCGGAAAGGCCACACAAAACCCAAACCCAGCCCAGAAAGGACAGGGAGGATCCAGGTGTCACAGGAAGCAGGAGAGATCATCTCCAAAGCAAGCAGCTGTAGGCAGCATGGTGTCCCTCAATCGGTACAATAATTATCTGACAAGGTTATCTGGACACAGATAAATAGGTGCAATTTGTATTTGAAGCCCTTCCCACTTCAGAGCTTCATTCGCCCACAGCTTCCTCGAAAGTTTAGGTGTTCAGATCTTCGCAATCACCAGATTCCTTCTGGTTGCCCAACCCCTGCCAGCTAGCTATTTCAGCACCCGAAATAAAAGGCATCTTCGAACACATAGGCCCAATTATGGTATTCTGCAACTAAATTAGCCATTAGACCTCACAAGCCTGGTAGGCCCATGGATCAGGACTTGAACAAACGAGCAAATTCTGCTGATGTGCTTCAAGAAGTTACAATCCCCGGCTCCGAGCCCAGAGGCATTAGCAGAGAGGATATATATCTATTTCAGCAGCCCAGGACAAAGCCCATTACATCAATTTAAATCACTGGTGGAGGTTTGAAGCAAAGCAGACAACTAGGTGACACTGTCTTAAATCACCACATGAGGGTCCTCCAGAGCGTGGAGGTCCAAGCCCTGAGGGAAGGACCTGTTACAGATCGGGATGGAGCAGCACTGAGCACAAAAAAGCAGCTAAGGCAGGACTGAGAGAAGGAGATGCGGTGGGCAAGCCTTGGGTCCATCCCCGGGACACGCAGCGCGTGTCCCGGGGATGGACCCAAGGCTTGCCCACCACGTCTCCAGAAGATGCTGCAGCTCCAGGGGAGGAACGGGACAGAATCAGGGCAGGAAAAGCAGAGAGGAGGCAATGCTGCCCTTGGGCTTGCAAGGAATAGACTCGGCCACGTCATGAGCCGGCAAAGCTCCTCAATTTCAGAGCAGTGAAGAGGAAAAAAAAAAAAAAAAATCAATCAGCCACAAATTATAAATAAAAGAGATGAAAGTTAAGAGCGAAAGGAAACAAAGCCCCAGGTGGCCCTCTGCCTGGGGCACTTCTGCTAATTTTAGTTTCTCTGTTCTTCCCCGAGCCGTTTAGTTCGATGACTGCACGGTTTTAGAGCGTTTACTTGACTGCAGCCGTCCCCAACGTTACACCCTGGGATGGTCCAACCGGGGCGTCAGCGCCAAAGGGGAAAAGCAAGGAAGAGCCGCGTGGGACCCGGCCCCACCGTGACAAAGCCAGCGGGACTGGGCCCCTGAGGTGGTCCAGGGTGGGCGAAGGGCGGGTTGCTGGCCACGCCACGGCACGCACGGGTCAACACACCCACAGCCCGCGGTTCCCTGCCAGCATGGACGGGCACGAACTCGCAGCCCCTCCAGCACCGAGCACGCACCGGGGCGCGCAGCCGCCTGCCCCCGCGCCTCCTGCTCGCCCCTCTCCTGGGCTGCCCTTGCACAACCCCCTGCACCCTCTCCAGAGGCTGAGCGATGCTCCCGCAGCCCGTCAGCACCCCTCCCATCGCACAGCACCCCTCCCATCGCACAGCACCCCTCCCATCGCACAGCACCCCTCCCATCGCACAGCACCCCTCCCATCGCACTTCTCTGCTCCCTGCCGAAAACGCCGCTGGGTGCTGGGGGGGGGGGTTGGCCAGGGAGCAGCCACCACATTTATTCCACAGAGGGAAAAGGCAGCAGCCTCACAGAAGCATCCTATATAGCAGAATGTATTTAAATACCTAATGAAGGAATAAATCTGCGAGAGGGAGACATTTACTGCATACTTATTCACACAGAGCCTTTGTGCCGGCGGGGGCAGCGGGGGGGCGGCGGGGCTGCGCACTGCACCTGCGCTCCTGGCCGACAGCCGCTTTGCCAGGGTAATGAATATGGCAGGATCCTATTAAATGAGACTCTACCTGTCAGGGAGGATATTGAGCGCTCCCAGCCTCCACATCCATTCCGGAGGACTCGTCTCTGCTACGACAAGATGCAGTACTTTATCGACAGGGCCCTTCCCAGGGGTCTTGGAGAGCAAACCACGCTCTGAGGGGGGACAGAGACAGATTGGGCCACTTTACAGCACCGGTTTGCCCCTGCACAAGACAGCAGAGTTTTGTGTTTTGGTTTTTTTTTTTAACTCTTCCCCCCAGGCAATACGTCAGGGGGTAGACAGAAGTCATGAACTGGCAGCTCATCCCATAGCGCAGCAGGGCTGAAGGCCAAGGGCTGCGCTGAAGCGGAGCCTCAGACCAAAGGGTGTGGGCGAAGGTCCCAGGAGGACAATTAAGTCCTACTTGTGCACTGGAAACCTGCTGCCTTCAGCCCAGGCAGAGCCTGGGTCCTCTGCCATTTCACTGCAGGTGGAAAAGCACATTTTGTTTTTGCTGTTCTAACGGGGTGAGAACAACCACTGCCGCAGCAGCGCGGTCAGGAGCAGCACAGGCTGCGCAGCACCGCGCTGGGATGGGATGCCCGCACCGAGCGCATCGCGTTTGTCTGGGTTCGAAGGCAGAAACGCCGCACCCCGTGTCCCCAGCACTTGCTGCCTGAAAAGACACGGAGCAGGAGCTGCCACAATCCCGCACATTTAAAGCCAAGTGCCACGAGCATCACGCGCAGCTCTCCCTGCCTTGTGCTATCGCAGCCCTCGCCCCGCGCCAACAGCGACCCACGGCGGGTTTCACCCCTCCTGGCAGGGCAGGACCGCTCAGCAGGGCAGTACGGGTAGCGCAGGGCGGTGGTGATGGAATACAAGAGCTCAGCCCTTCACTTGCATTTCACGTTTCAGGAAACTAAAGGCACCAGCAAGTACCCAAGGCAGATGCTGTGATGGAGCAGCAGCCCCCGCCCCCGTCCCAGCAGCCCCACGCTCGCACCCAGCATCCCACGGCATCCTTACGCCTCCAGCCATCACTCGGCTCTCAGTTTTACTTCCCCCACCTCCCAAATACACCCAAACTCATCTTGCCCTTTGCTTGCCCTTCTGCCTGCCCTGCCTCCCCCATGAAACAAAAGGTCAGTTTTGAAATTCAGGGGTCAGGAGGAAGAAATGTAGCGGGGTCAGGGGTGAGGGAAGCAGAGAAGGGAGGAATTTCACGTCTCCAACCATTTGCTTCCATGAATCAGCAGCCACAGAGCTCCTGCTGGGCACAGCGGTGCCGGGCTCGACTGAGGCAGCGTGGTGGGGGGCTGGTGGGGACAAAGGAGGGTGCTCCCCTCTGAGGAGGGTGCCCTCCCCCATCCCGCGTCCTCGGGCAGAGCAGCACAGCAGCCCCCGCTCTCCTGCGGGCTTCTCTCCCTTCTTGGGTTATCCCAAGCTTATTAAGATGCCAGCAAAAAACACACCTAAATGCCAAACCCCCAAAGCAAAGCTGAAGCAGAAACAGAGAGAGAGGAAATTAAAGATGTGCTTAACACATCTGGAGTTTACATTTTCCATCTGCAGAGCCGAGCGAGGCACCCGGAGAAAGCAAAGGTCCTTCAGGTCCCTCTCCAGGTGCCTGCTAAGGGGAGGGAGCTTGGCTCACACTGCCTCTGCAAGCAAGGTCTGGGGCGAATAAATATATCATCCCACATCGCTTATGTCATCACTTATGCCCTAAACACGAGGCTTTGGGGTTTTTTCTTTAATCTACATTATCATGTATGCTTACTATCTGCCAGACACCTCTCTCCTTCAGCTCTCCTTTTCAAAACTGCTTCTCCCGCTGCCTCTCTACAGCCACAGCCAGTCGCTTTGGGAGACCCTGAGAGGATTCCTTCCTGCTCAGGGGTTTCACACTGGCTTCTCTCTGCGGAAACGGTACAAACAACAACTGTGCACAGGAGGAAACAAAGGCCCTGAGCATCCCAACCAACTCGCAAGATAGTTCAAAGAGAGCAGAGAGCAAGCGGTGAACACGGTGCTGCAACATCCCTCTCTGGAGCATGGGGACACAGCAGCTGCCTCACTTGGAGATGAGTTGTCCCCATATGTGTGTCCCTGAGCCAGCGCTGATGAATCGCACCCAGGAGAGAGGGCAGCCCCACTTCAGGAAGGTGGAGATCTCCGGCTGAGGAAGCGCAGCTGCAATTGGGGAATATGCTGCGAGAGCAAAAAATGCTGTTTTCATGTAAATGTCCCTAATAATAAAAGAGTGATGGAAGAAAGCAACACATACAAACAAGAAATAGTACATTTGTGCTAGAGAAGCAGAAATCATTCTAAAAAGAGAGCTTTATCAACATTTTCCAGAAGGCATCGGCTGTTCTTTATTGCTCCTCAAGGAATAACACATTGATGCTGCTGAACCTGGGCTGCCTGGTGCCTCTGATCACAGGTTCCTTAACAGTCCCAGCCTCCATGCAGCGCACTTGAAAAACATTAAGCTTGTTTGTTTTCTCAAGCAAATATTGAGCCGCTATTCTCGCCCCCCACAACCGGCATTTTGCGCTGTTTGCCCTGTATCTGCACACAGCTTCTGCAGCCGCTGCTGCTGCATTTCCATGGCAATCTGGGCTCTGAAGCTGCTGGTATCAGCCTAACCCCAGTCAAACCCCACCAGGGGTACAGGGTTTCCCTGCACACAGAGGATTTGATTGCTCTCTCAGCTACCAGTACCGAACACTTCGCTTTTATTAGTTCAGTGGATACCTTCCTCTCTGACCGTGCTGCGATCATTTAAGCCTCAGAGCTTTTCTAAAGGTCAGGGCTTCATCTTGCAGGGAGGGGTAAACCCAGTCCAAACTGCTGAAAGAAAGTCCCAAGTTAAGTCCTTGGAGTTTATAGCCGGTAAGTTCCCAGCCGTGCTCCTAAACAGCTTCCTGGAGTGAGGAAAGGAGCTCAGGACCCTCGGTCCCTTCCCCACACTCATTTGCTGGGTTTAACAAGTGGCAGGGAAACAGGAGACTATGTCTGCTGTCCCTTGATTAAATGTCCTACCAGTTCAATGGGAAAAGTGCTGGAAACATGGGGTCAGCTCTGGCAGCAGCTAGGCTGAAGCAAGCCAAGGGAATTTCCACTTTAGCTTCTAATTAATAAGCGCAAGTTGCAGGACACAGCTCCAGCAGAAAACAGAAACACATCAAGAAATGCTCCAACAGCTCCTCAGAGGAACAGCATCACCAGCAAACGGGAACACGGCGGCACAGCGACTGTCTCGCCGTTAGCTCCACGCCTGCATCAAAGCTGGCAGCCTTGTGAAAATCAAGGGCAAATATTAGCTGTGCCCTATGCAATGGGATGTGTTTTGCTCCAAAACATAGGACATTTAAACATATTTATCAGTTGATTACTAACAGTGAAGCTCAGTATTTATTTCGCTTTCTTTGCACTTTGGATTACAAAGTAGTTTTCAGACAAACTCCCTAGGAAGTCAGAAAGTGATGTTATCCCCTTTCCTAGTGGGAAAACTGCAGGCAGAAAGCAGCCTGCCTGTCTCTCAAACTTCTCAGTCTCTCTTCCACTTATACCCGTCCCTCAACCTGTACCTTCCAGATTATTCTGATTATTTATTTCTCAATAACAAGACCAAGTTCCAAGCATGAAAGGCTCTGCACAAAGAAAGCATGAAAAGAAAACCAGAGGGGGTCAGTCTGCAGTCCTTTGGCTTCAAAGCTCTGCAGAATGATTTAGCCCAAATATACTCATGAGGGGCAACTGCTCTGAGACTCCAAAGGAGAAGGTGGGAGGAGGTGACTCTGGTTTTATTCCAACTCTGCCATTCACTAATTTAAGCTTAGAAGACCAGGACAGCCCCTTCACTTCTGCACGCTCACCTGCATCTGCGGTACAAAGCCTCTCCAAGTGGGAAGCTTTAAGAGCATCAGGCAAAAAGCATCAAAGAACTGAAAGCGGGCAAAAGGATGCTCTGTTTTTTCCACTAATAAGCCACTGGCTGCAGGACGACTAGCAAAAGCAAACAAGGCATTAGTCAGCCAAACGTTAACGCAGAGCTGCGAGGTTGCAGGCTGCGAACACTCCCAGCCGCTCAGGAAGGCAAGTGCTCCCAGCTGGAGGCACGGCGATGTTTATTTGAAAGACCTTGTTTTAACCCAGTGCCTCTTCCTCACCCTTTTTTCTTTACTTTGAGCAGCTCCAGGGACTGACTCTTGTTCGTTCCGCCTGATGGGGAGCTCAGGATTGGCGTCCTCTCCAAGCAGCAGATGCAAATCACTCTCTAAGTTAGTGGCAATGACCAACTTAACAGGCCCCAGTGCTTTTAACAAGCTGACGAGGAGGAGGAAGAGGCCGAGGCAAGACGAACAATTACCACCTACAGTCACGGCAGCGCTGTCTGCTGCCCGACTCGCCCGCTTTAGAGGATGCTCAGGCTGGTTTGCCTAAGGCCTGCAGGCAGGTTTATGAGATTAAAGCCCAGCGCACAATAAATAATTTAGCAGCTTACCACACAAAAAAAAAAATCCCGTGCTGTAGAATAGCGAGGCTGTATGATGTGTACATTCATTTTAAACGCACACCGCTTTCATCTACACGTATCTCTCTGATGCACAGACATGTAACCGAGCGAGACAGAACAGCCGGGAGAAGGCGGCAGGGTCCCCGGCTGAGGCGCGGGCAGGGGACGACGGGACCAACGCTGCCGGAGCCACTCACTGATTATTCCAGGCCTGCCCGGGCGGCTGCCTGCGCTCTCCTGTTTGCATGCGGAGGCATCTTAAACCCTCCCTCAGCCAATTATTCCTCCACGGTCCTCCCCTGGTCCCAGCAGGCTGCCCAGTATGGACTGGCAGCGGCTGGTGGCAGCTGCCCTCCGCTCAGCGCTGGCCGGGAGCGCGATGCAAAGCTCTGTGCAAACCCCACGGCTTTCGGTCACCCGCTGGGCAGCTCCGGCCCCGCCAGCCGCCGTCCCCTCTTTTGGTGGCACCGCGCGGTGTTTGCGGCACCTCGAGGCTGGCAGCAGGCCCGGGAGCAGGGGGCTGGGAAAAGGTTCAGGATTTTAAAGACAGGGAAGGGGCGTACTGTAAGGGAGAAACCTGCCTGGAAGGGAGAACGGCCCGACAGAGGGGAATTGCTGCCACGTCTACTCAGTCCCAGGCCAGACCCTTCTGTGTCCTTGGGGCTCGCTGAGCCCCAGGTGGGATACAGCCACGTACAGGGGTGTAAGCCACAACGTGCAAATTCAAATTATAGAGCAGAAAATTGCAAGCTTGAGTAACACATTCGATGCCAGCTCAATAACACCAGTGGCTAACGAGAAGAACGCAAGCAGCCTTACCCTCACAGCACCACCACGTTCCTTTCCCCCAGCCACTAGACGTGGCTCCCTCCCTGCCTGATCAGCATCATCCCAGATTTCTTTGAGACACACCTAATGAACGACCATAATCTTCCAACCTACGGCTAAGGTAACAGTGAGGAAAAAAACCCCCCACAACCAAAACCTAAACGCGTGGAAAGACTGAAATGCAACAGACCCTTGGGCAAGCGTGTGTGTGGCGGGGGGTGGCTGGGAGAAGAGCCAGGAGTTGCTACCATCGCTGGTAAGAATTTAGACTTGGTGTTTTGTTGGTTTTTCTGTCCAAGTCACAGCCAGGAGGGTCTCTGGCCGTACCACAGACTTGGAGGAACGTCTCTGGTGCAAAATCCCCCCGGGCACTGCAGCGCCCAGGAGCTCCCTGCCTTGGGCAGGGGTTTATCTCCCTCCTTTATTGCTCAGGCTGGGCTGCCTGCAAAGAGCTCCCTGAAGGCTTGAGGAATGCAGGCATCTGCCTGTCCATGCATCTCGGCAGAAATGAAAAGAGGGTAATAAAAGGCAAGGGGAGGTGGGGAGACTATGCATCATAACAGGCGTAATGGACTAACGCTAATATAGAGACTGGCCGCATCCAATCCACGCCTGTCTGCTGCGCCCATAAATACCGGGCAGGCATTCAAGTGATGGATTTGCCTTCGCCAACCGTGCAGTATTTTACAGCCCAGCTAACGCTGTCATTGCCCCGGCCGGCGGCAAAAGGCAACCGTAACAACAATGGGTAGTAAACTTGATTGTGGGGCTGAGGAAATATTAAAGGCAGCATCAGTCAGATGGCACAAGGCAAGTCCCAACACAAACCGCGGCGGCACGGCTTTTGCAAGGCATTTCACTCCCTGATTGTCCCCAAATCTCAATCTTTTTGCCGCAGCAGCTCGGGGGCCGTGCCAGTGTGCGGGACCCTTTCTCTCTCCCCCATCTCTCCCGGCATGTTTGTGTTTTCCACATGCATTTTTTTGCCTCAAGAAGGCATTTATAGAAGCAACACAGCATGGTCTTCTCACAGTATTTCTTGCCACCCAGGGATTTAAGATCTTACAAATGGACCAAAACCCATGTTATTTTGACCTCTGAGGATTTTAAAAGCCTGCAGAAAAAAATATATATAGTAAAGAAAGCATGAACTTCTTGACTTATAAATAGAAAGGCAGGAGTCTAATACCGCCCTACCCCCCAAAAACCAACATCATCCAGAACACAGCAACTTCTTCAGATTTACACTCAGAGGAAAGCAGGGGACAGTCAGAAAAACTAATGCGAATTCACAAAATAGTTTGGTATTTCCTGACATTTTTTTCACCGAGATTACTTCAAGAAGAAATGCATTCTTAAACCAGATGAAAATGCAGCTCTGCTTCTAGCATGAAACGGAGGAGGAATAACTTCTGCCTCACTTCATACTCATAAAGGAGATAATACTGCTTCTTATAAAAGGTGTGGGGATTAATTACCTTCTAAATATGTTAAAGAAAAAACCCTTACGTGCACAAGGGGGGAAAAAACCAGACTTTTCGGTAACTAGTCCCAAAGTAATTGGACTGATGCACCTCAAAACTCGCTTCATCCTCACAAGCGCTGCTCTGAGCTTTACTCCTGCCTGCATAAAACCCCAAGAGCACTGGGAAAGGTGAGACATGGGACATTTTTCTGGTCTAAGGCTGCGTGCACCTAAGGAAGGCACCAAGGGGGACTTCACGCCAAACCTCCCAGGACTTTGCCAGTGCTGTGGGCAGGGCAGGAGCAGGAGGCAGATGCTGCAGGAGAAGTTCAGCAGCATGTGGAGGCACAGCGTCCTCCTGCGCCTTTCCCAACAGCAGGAAACCTCCTGCGGGCATCGCCAGCAGAACGCGCCCTACTCTTGTGATGTTTAAGACAATCAACAAAAGCGTTTGACAGGGAGTGCCAGGACCAAACCCCAGAGATGAACCTACACAGAGAGCTCTCCGAGAGAAGCCCCTTTCAGCGCATGGAGCCCCTTGCCTTTGAGGTGCTGGCTGCTGCCAGCGCAGCTGGTGAGATCTTTGGTGTGTCTGGAGCCGGTGAACCCTGCGGAGAAGGACTTGGGGGTGCTGGTAGATGAAAAGCTGGACATGAACCAACAATGCGTGCTTGCAGCCCAGAAAGCCAACTGTATCCTGGGGGTGCATCAGAAGCAGCGTGGCCAGCAGGTCAAGGGAGGGGATTCTCCCCCTCTACTCCATTCTGGTGAGACCCCACCTGCAGGGCTGCGTCCAGCTCTGGCGTCCTCAGCACAGGAAAGACACGGTCCTGTTGGAGCATGGCCACAAAGATGCTCCAGGGGCTGGAGCACCTCCCCTGTGAGGACAGGCTGAAAGAGTTGGGGTTGGTCAGCCTGGAGAAGAGATGGCTCTGGGGAGACCTTATAGCACCTCCCAGTACTGAAAGGGGGCTACAGGAAAGGTGGGGAGAGACTCTTGATCAGGGAGGGCAGTGATAGGACAAGGAGCAATGGTTTTAAATTAAAAGAAGGTAGATTTAGGCTAAATATAAGGAAGAAATTTTTTACAATGAGGGTGGTGAAGCACTGGCACGGGCTGCCCGGATGCCGCATCCCTGGAAACATTCAAGGTCAGGTTGGACGAGGCTCTGAGCAATCTGATCCAGCTAAAGATGTCCCTGCTCCCTGCAGGAGCGCTGGGCTAGATGGCCTTTAAAGGTCCCTGCCAGCCCAAACTGATCTCTGAGGCAGGCTGTTTTTCACACACAAGCCTGTCCAGCCACTTGCAGCCTTTACCAGCTCCACTTCATTCAGAAATAAATAAAATGTAATTGCTGCACTCCAAAATTTCAAGCTGATTTTTCAAGTTGCCTGAACCCGAGTAAGGACCAGAGTCATCACCACCTCATGAGCCAAGAAACAGATTAAAGCAGACTCTGAGCCCACCTGGCTCCATTTCACACACAGCATTTCCTGAGCACCTGCGCCTTGGCTCTCCAGCAGCTACACAAATATATCCCAACTTCCCTTTTTTTTTTTTTTCCTCCTTATTTCGCTTGCTCTGCCAGGCAACAGATAACAGAACTAGAGAAGTAATGTTGGGAGAAGACAAGGCCAATTTCATGCCTTTAAGAGGTGGCAGGGACATTCCTGAACGGCTCAAAACCAGAGTCTAGAGGGACTTGGCAGCTCTGCCCCTTCTCCAGCCCTGAAGCACACACGTTGGTGCTTTCCTTTGGCTTCCATCATTTTTCATATTCCCTTGCACAAATTCCAATTAGTAAGTAAGACTCCAGCTCCTGGCTACTAACAAATGTAAGGGACCATCGGGCATGTTGGGGACACACTTCTGGGGTCACAGTTTACAGCACCCTTTTTACACAGATTGAAGCGAATGGGAATTACTGTCTGAGGCTGGAAGACCCTTGTTTAAGGGAAAAAAAAAAAATCCCAGCTTCTCTGACCACACCAGAGCAAATCACCAGCAATACAGCACCAAATAATACCCCCTTATTTCACATCCTACGGCAAGAAACAGAGGCTTGTTTCTCAGGCCTTCCAATTAAACAACTTCTTCAGTCAAGCAAGAATCATCTGCCACCTCACACCTCTGCTGGGACACAGAGGTCTGCGCTCTGAGGGTGATGGATTGATCACTCAGTCAGCCAAGCACCTGACCTCATAGCCTATAGCTAGAACTAGGCGTCTCCTCTGGAAGGCATCTGCAAACGGATGATTTTCATCTGTTCAATAACAGCCTGATGTCCTCTTGGCTTCTCTACACACTGATGCAACTGACTTTTTCCTAAAGTGCTACAGAATGTGTGCGGGGGCGCTAATTAAGGATACATTAAAAGGATGAGATAACCATCCATAGAATGAAGTCAGATAAGGACAGGTTCAGACGTATATTTCATTGTGAAAGACCTACTTTATTCCCACTAATGGAACAAATTAGATCAGCCAAGCTGAATAAAACTATCACATACCAAGACGTAACCACACACTTAAAATTCGCCTTTCCCCTGACTGCGTAATCCAATCAGTTATCACTGCCTCTTGCGAAAGCGGAGGTTTGCCTTCACCGAAAGCCAGGACAGACATTACGCACCGCGCACTCAGGCGCTCGACAGGTAAGCAGGACGCGCTTCCAACCACGAAAACCAGTCACAGCACCACGTATTGCTCTGCAGCCCTTCCCCTCCAGACGGGTCCCGAGCAGCTCTTCACGGGGGACCCCGCCTGCCAGAACCGATCCAAACCACGTACAGCGCAGCTGCCGCCGGGACAGCGCGTTACAGGAGTTCAGAACCACGTCTGATGCCCACTCCTCCAGGAGGATCGGGTCTGAATTGAGACACACACACTATCCTTCACCCCAGGGCATCCGAAATAACCAAACCTGGATTCTGGCCTGTAGTACCAAAGTTGACACTGGAGGAGGACAACGCTGAGCACTTGCAGTCTCCTTGGCAGAAGCAACCCCTGGGTGCAAAGCCCAGCCGTCAGACCCAGCCTGGATAGCTTCAACACACCAGCACTGAGAAGCACCAGCCTTCAGGCACACAGATCAAAGCCTTATCGCCACTGGAGCAACTCAGCGCTGGGTGAAAAGCAGGTACAACGTCACGGTTACTGCTTCCCCCGGGAGCCATCACACGTGCCACCCAGGAGCGCGCCCGGCTCATGTGAACGTAGGCAAGGGATGGCGAGGCTGCGGGCTCCCACTGCAGGCACAAACAGCACGACGGTAAAGCAATACAGAGACAGTGCACTGTCAGACACAGAAGAGACATTTATTTATTCTTGATCACAAACAATGTCCTCCATTGACAAGCTGAATGAAGGGCACTTCACTGATTTATTAGATCTAATAAGAAACAGACCTCTTGGGATGAAATACAAGATTGATTTTTAGTGGTGAGCCATGCTGCTATCCCAGCCACTGTGCTCAGCCTGATGAGATGAAACCGGGCATGCACAGGGACAGGGAGAGTCAAACCAGCACTGGGCAGGAGAAATAAATGGGAAGATTTGCACGAGGAAGGGGAGATGAAATGGAAACAAGGCTTGCAATAGCAGCCCTTCAAACTGAGGGTTACTCTTTTCTTCCTGCAATCCTCCTCTCTCCCGCTAAGTCTGTATACCTTAAGAGCAGCAAACTACTAGGAAGTTTAAGGACAACTCCGGTACGGTTCTTGGGAAACCTCCAAGTCAGATCCTTCCCGTGCACCAGCCTTTCAGAGGAGCCCCTCTAAATATAGCAAGTATAATTTTCACATCAGTCTCAGCATCTACCAGGCGAACCATGTTACCCAAGTTCCACGGATGCCGTTTTCCATCAGGAAAAAGACAACTAGCACAGCAGTGCTTAGCTTGAGGCCCTATTAATAGCAGTCCTAATTATATGGCTGCAAATTTAATTCTAGCAATGATTAGTGTCAAAATCAAAGGCATCACACATCAATATTGATGGAATTGTACGATGCCCATAAACAGAACAAGCAAGCTGACACATGTGCCCCCAGCAGTTAGTTGCCGTTAACTGTTGCATTAATGTCTCTTCTAATTTTGCTCGATGAAAATTGGTTTATTGCAGGAATCCACAATTCTGAATGATTACGCCTCTGACAGGACCCCCTTCCCCCTTGCTCCCCCAGCCATGAAGCTGAGACGCTTTGGAAGGAGAGCTGGACCACCAGGCTGCAGGGAGAACTGCATCCCACATCCCCGTGCTTTAGCCAAAAGGTCACAGCATCATCAGCACGTTTGCTTTTCACCCACTTAAAATAAAAGCGCTGAGGAAGGGGCGTTCTCAAACACAGCGGGCTGCCGGGGAGCAGGCGGGTGTCGCGGGGGAGCAGCACCGCCCGAGGCGCGCCCCACGTGCAGGCAGGTTGCAGCGAGAGGCCGCGGGCTGCCCGAGCCAGCGCTATGTGAGAAAATCCCTCCTCCAGCACCGAGTTTTAACGGAGAACAGATCCATCGATTCATCCTTCTCCCTCCGATGGTCCCTGAGGACAGACAAAGCACAAACCTGGAAGAGCAGCCGTGCGAGGGGCAGCCACAGCAGGTACCAGCCCACCCTCTGCCCCGAGCGCAAACCCTGGCCCCAGCAAATGCTCCGGTTCCCCGCAGGAAAGATGCCAAGTTCATTGTCAACTGGCTCATCGGATGGTATTGACTTATTTGTCAGCAGCTCTGGTATCAGCACCTCTCCAGTGCAGCAGGGCTGTGCCGGGCTCTGCAGGAGACCTGCCCAGGCTGCCCCCACCAGCCAGACCCCACGGGGCTCCAAACCCTGCAGAGCAACCGCTGAGCTCAGCCTGGGAAAGCCGCCAGCCTTGCCACTGGGCTCCGCGCTGCTCCCGAGCGGACAGAAAACTCTCCTTCCCTCAGGTGTCAGTCAGTGCTGGCTGCTGAAAGGAGACGAAAGGGACTTCAAGCGTCCCCAGGAAACAGCAGAAGGGGTAGAGCTGGACAGAGTGCAGGCAAGGATGCCTGGGCAGGCAGGGGCTTGGGGACCTTCAGCATTCAGCTGCTTTGGAGAAGGGAGGCTGAAGCAGCAGCAGCCGCTCTCCTAGGGACCGTGGCACAAGGCAGTTAGGTGAACAGCTAATGGAAAGAAGGACGTCAGTGAGATAACGCAGCATTTTCAGCAATGAATTCTCACTGGGAAAGCACAGACAAATTTTAAAGGTTTCAGAGCTGCTCCCCGCTTCCCCCCCCCGACATCCTTCCTCCAGCTACACAAAAATATCTTCCTTGAAACCCCAGACAGAGCCACCAGCTTGTTTCCAAAGTAAACCAATGGCCGTGGGAGAGGGAATAGGTGTGATGTAACTTTCAGACATTAATTGTGTAGGTAGATATGCAAGGTGGTGAGCTGGAGGAGATAAAGCATCTATCTGTAAGTCTCTGGCACTTACAGAGGTGCCTACATTTTTACCATCCTCATTTCACATATGGGGAAGAGGAGACACGGAAACGTTTACAGTCCTGAGCATCCTGAGCACTCGCTGACTTCAAGACATGTCTGGTCTTGGAACACGCACGAGAACTGGAGACAACCTGTTACCTCCCCACCGGGTCTGCAACGCCTCCGCTGCAGCGAGAGTCCCAAGAGCCCCACAGCTCAACGCAAAGCTGCCTCCTACGCTCCACGTGGCCTCTCTTAGGCCGTGTAAAAGATAATCCCACATGTCAAATGAGGAAAGGTGTGGACAGGACGGCGAGATAGAGACCAGCCCCCTCAGCCCCACGCCGCGGCGGACCTGACGGCGATCGCTCCAGCTAATGATAAAAAGAGCCTCATTAATGATAACACGGGCCTCATCAGCTCCAGACAACTCCGACAGGTTAAACAAGGGCGCCTGGCAGATGCCACGAAAGGCTGACTGTGGTGAACGCCTGGAACGAGTTTGCTCAAGAGATGAACCAGTTTTCTTAGTGCCCGGTTACCTCTGGCTCAAACAACCGGTGAAGGACTCCCGCAGCCCTCCCTCTGCACAGCGAGGTGGCTGGGCATGAACAGATCAACTCTGCCTCAAAAAGGCGAGTGTTCCACGTAGAAAAGCACAAGGAATTAAAGCGTGCTGGAGAGCCCGCTTCGCCTGTAATCCCACGTCATTCATGGGACTGGAGAGTCACTACCCGGTGTGGAGGCACAAGCTCTTTTGCTGTAACTGCTTCCAAACGAGGCACCTGCCCTGCCCGGCCCAAACCCCTGCACACAGCGAGTGCCAGCCTGCAGGGTGGCTCGCCGCTCGCTAGCCTGTGCATTCCCAATATGCCCACGATGCCTCTTCCAGCTCTCGGGCGGGGGTTAGGGAGGAGAAGGGCTCTGCTCCCCAGCCCACTCTCCCCCACCTTCAAAATTGCCCCACTGACACTGGAGAGGCACCAGGGAGGCACCTAATTTACTACTACTCAGCACTCGTAAAGTGCTGAATGAATATTAATGAACTGATGTAATTAAAATGATGCAGACATTCAAGTGTACTATCTGCCTGTCCTTGTATCTTCCTGGATAGATGAGGAAGAAATTCCCTGCTGCTTAAGGACACAAAAAATTAACAGCCTGCTGTTGATTACACTTCTTAACTCTTTCCCTGGTATGAAGAAGCAGGGTCTGCATTTAGCAGGTTCACCTAATGCTGTCATTTATATTTTATGTTAATTTGCAGGATCTCAGCTTTCCAGAGCAGCACCTCTAAAGCTGTTTTTGCTGGGGCTGGATCAGGCTTCTGCACCCACTGACTTCCAGTTGCAGCTCCAACCCTAAAGTGCAACAAGCCGGGGGGTTCCCCTCTGCTTACACACCCCAAAGCCATTTCCACACTCATTTTAAACACAGAACTCCTGAGAGGACTACCGAGGACCACACAAGAGAGGTACGACTGGGCCTACCAGCCTTTGCACCCCACTTACTGAAGAGCAGTCCAGAGGACTCAAGGGGTGGAAATCCCAGTTGGATTTCAAAAATCCTAAAACTCACAGGAGCCAACACACACCCCCCACCCGACCCCTGCGCGCTGGGGGAGGAAACCAGCATCTCTTTGCCCTGGGCAACCAGCCCCAGCCTTTGTGATGCAGAGGGTGAGGAATGTTATCTTCCAGGACTGATCAATCATCCAACTGTCAGAGGGAAGAGCAGGAGGTGAGCAGCCAGAGAAGCTGTAGGACTTCGCCCGAGGCTTGGTTTCCAAAAGCAGCCAAGTTAACCCATTCCTATCTCTCCATGACCATCAGCAATTTTGCCATCACTGAACACTTTCTAACTCACAGTCTTCTGCACAAGTTGCAGGAAGGTTGCTGGGAAACAACTCGAAACTATTGGAAGATTTCCATCAGTGTGTCAAAAAGGAAGAGAGATCTGAGACCTTGGATACAGCTTGCTGAGGTTCACTCGTACTCGGAAATGGCACACCAGCTCCTCACTCTTCTCTAACCAGACCGGCCCATTACTGCCCTGATAATTTCTGCATCAGCCCCACAAACACACACACCATAGTTCACCGAATGGTAAAACGCAAAAAACCCCAGACAAACAACAGGGTAACGCTGTAACACAGAGGAGGCAGTGCATGCAAGAGCTGGCACGGTGCTGAGACCTCTATTATCCTGTGCTGAAGGAAGCTGCTGCCTGGAAGCCCACAAAGGTGCCCTCAGCCCATGCCAGGGGATGGTCTGGAGCTGCAACGCCACAGAGCAACTGGGACCGTGTGGCCTCATCTGGTCCCTTTTCCAGGACCACGCTGCATCAGTTCCCAAGCCTTGGCACCTCTCCGCTTCAAAAGGAACTGCGGGAACACCACTCTGTGCTAACAGTGCCGACGGATGAACTTCGCCTCGCCAACGCAAGGCTCTCTGAGACCCAACCCTGTGATTTTTACTCCTGACTGGCTCCCAGTTTCACGCTGGGGAAACATCCGTAAGACACAGCAGCAGCTACGTGCATCAGAGCCTCCTGGAAGAGATGAAAAATGGATCCTGGTCTCCGAAGCCACGGGAATAAGCTTACCTTCTTCAGCTTGCCCGTCTTGGTCCCCACGAACACCACGCTGTAGCCGTTGTAGACGTAGGAAGCAACAGAAGTCATCCGGTCCCGGCTCGAGGTGAAGAGCGTCACTCCGTCCACCGGTGTCGAGCCTCCCAGGGGCTGGTTGATGTCGAGCCCACAGAAATTGTCATCGATGGGGACTGGCTGGAAAGACGAGGTTGGGGCAGCTGTGAGTGAAATGCAAAGCACAGGGCAGCTCCCCGCCACAGCCTGACAGAGGGGTGGGAGCCACCAACACGCCACTCCCCTGCCCAGGGACCCTGCCACCTTCAGCCACCGACCTCAATGGCTTGTTCCCTGCACTGCCCAAGGCCAAGACACTCTGCAGCTGCTCCAAAATGTGTCTGGACAGGGCTGAGGAGGAACCCTAAGTCCAAGAGACACTTCCACTTGTTCCCTAAATCTATGAGGTTTCTCAGGGGTTTAGCCCTGCTGCATGGCCATGCAGGAACTCTCTCCTCTACTCATTTCACCTCCTCTCGACCCAATTTCCAGAGGTGCCGAGTAGCAGAAGCAGAAGGGTGCTCAGCACTCCCACATCAGCAAGGGCTTCCCTCGAAGACCACCCAAGCCCTGCAGCTGACGGCTCGCAGCGGTGCTGGCACTGCCGCGCGTCGTGCGGGACAGGCTCGGGTCAGTCACCAGCCAGAGGCCGGCACGCGTGGCCGACCCCACGCCGTGAGAGAGGAGAGGATGCTGCTGTTCACCCCTGTCGGGAGCAGCCGCCTCCCAGGCACCAACAGGCCAGCTCCAGGGCAGAGATAAACCTTCCCCACACGAACACGGGGCGGGTGGAAAGCACCCGCCTGGCTGCCGGGAAAGGTGGGTGACCACACGGGGAACGGGCTCCGACAACATCAAACACCCGAGTGCCAAGTGCACTCTCCTGCCACCTTGCACCCAGCTGTGAGCTCTCCTGCGAACCTCCTTGCTGTGCCTCAGTTTCCTCACTACGACACAGTGAACAGGGATGATGGCTTCTCCCTGCAACACCACTTGCCACGAGGAAAGGAAAACCGTTCTGCCGACAGCCAAGTATTATTAAGCCGTTACCAGCTGAGGCTGCTCGAGTGAATTCCTGCGTGGCACAGGCAGCAGGGTGGTGACATGGGTGGCCGCTCGCCATCACACTGACTGCAATCCACTTATTTTCCACAAGGGACATCAACTAGCAAAGGCTCGGGCACATCTAGTTGTAACTGCGATGAGGATGACTCTCCCCTGGGCAAGCCAGCACTCAAGCTCCTCTTCGCCTTCCTTCATTTCATTTAACCTATGTTTATCTCTTCCCAGCAGCCAAACTTAATATGCTTGGCAAAAGAAGGCCCCAGGGATTCCCAAGTCATCCCAGGAACAACCTGCATTGAATCAAGATTAAAGAAATCTGCTGAATAAAAATACAAAAAGATGCAACTGTCATTTGTATTTATCTTGTTAGTTTGTTGAGACCACCGTCCTGCTCAGGGAAGGACAAGAGCCTTCCTCCGGCTTCCAGAGCTCCAGGCTGGGAAGAGCAAACACTTCATCTGCCTTAACGCCTCCTTCTTCCTTTTGCTGTCATCACCAACTGCCTGATAAGAACATGGATTAAAGGGGAAAAGGACTACTGTGTCTGTTTGGTGTTCAGGGAAACTAAGGCACAGAAAACTGATCCTATTCTGCACGCTCACGTCCCGTAGGGCCAGGCATTGATACTGGTTCTCGAGGGCTCCCACGTCCAACAGCCTGAGCGTCCTTACCGCTTTAGTGCACTGGACGTCTTTCCCCAGCAGCCAGTTGAGCTCCAGGTTGCCTTCCCCCTGGTAGCAGGACTGCAGGCGGTCCTTGATCTGAGCGTTGACTGTGCGAATGGGGAAGACGCAGAGCGCGGAGTCGTCGGGTGGCTGGTGGTACTGCTTCTGTCCCTTGGAGAAAATGGCAAAGAGGACATCCTCCTGGGCCGTGATGTTGAGGGACTTGGCCAGCACGTCTCCCGGCTTGGAGAGGTAGGCTGCTTGCAGGAGGCGGTACTCTGTGTCCCCCTTCACGCAGCCAAAGGGCAGAGAGACATAAGAGTGGAACTTGGGGTCGTTTTTGCAGAGACGGACGATGCGGGACGTGTAGAAGAGATCGCTGGCAGAGTTGATGGAGACACCCTCTGGGGTCTCGGGCTGGACAGTCAAAAAATAGACAAAATTGCCACTGGCAAAACCATAGATGTAGAAGATGTCGAAGTGCGAAACAAGGGCCAAGGTATCTGAGGGGATTTTGATGAGGGATGAGACAAAGTCACTGTGGAGCTCATAATCCAACATTGCTGATGACTCTGGGTCCCGGGGAAGTTTGCGGCTGGAGAGGGTGGGGAAATAATCCTGCTTCCCGTCCACCGCCGTGCCAATGAAGAGCTTCCCATCTTCGCCTTCCGAGCGCACGATCACACCATACATCGTGCCCGTCTTGTTGACGCTGGAGAGGTAGTGCTCCTTTTTGTGCGAGGGCTCTACCAAGATGAAGAGGTCATCCAGGCGCAGCAGCTTGCAGACCCCCTGGTAAAGGCTGCCACAAGCCAGCAGCCGGTTCTCGGAGTAGTCAATGATCAGCAGCTTGTTGACATTGTTGGTGAGGGTCAGGATCTCGCTGCATGGCTGGACGATGAGGGGCGGGTAGCAGGATTTGTTGTCCTCCTCAGGACCAGTTTTATGAGCCACCAAAATGGTCAGGTTACCTGAAAGCTTGTAAACCCTGTTGATAGCTCCAACGTAGACCGCTCCAGTGCTTTGGTGGACAGTCAGGTGGTTGAACGTCCAGTCCCGGTTCTCAGAGTGGAAAGTGCTGAACAAGGCATTGCTGGACACGTTTCGGGAGAGCAATGCCAGGAAGAGACAGAGCAAAGCCACCGACCAGCCATCAGAGTCTGGTACCCGAGGCCAGTTTCTCCTCTGATCCATCCTGGGAAAAGCAAACTTCATGTTCCCTGCGCGTGTCCTGTGCCCCAGCAATGTCCCTCACATGGTTCTGTGGAAGGAAAAGAAACACACAGAGCAAAGGATTAGATCCAGTGGGCCCTGCAGATAAAACTCAAAGGAAGCTTTCTAATTACACAGTCCTTGAGATAAAGTGAGGACATCTCTAAGCCCAACCCGAATTAAGCAGGTCTCCTAACATCGGTAAACAGTTCATGCTCGATGTTTTGCCACTCGGTTCAGCTTCTGTGCGTTAATTTGTTATGTGGTTTAGCTGTTTATAACATACTCTGCTCAGCCATGGGAGGGGATAATCAGCTTCAGCCCAAGACAAAAGCCTGCAGCTCACACACCCAACCATCAATCTGCAATCTTGGCTAAACGGATGCCTCCTGCAGGGTATGTTGTTGGAAGCAACAGAGGAAATAAGAGGTGTTTTCTACCTTTAAATACTCTACGATTTAATGTGAAAACCTGAGGAAGAAGTCTCATGCAGGCAAGTTCATTGAGCATATACACGCACCAAAGCCGCCAGCATCTCCCCTCCACCCCTCCCCAGAACCACGAGTACCTCTCCAGGTGCTTTTCAGGCAGAAATTCCTTCCTGCCTTCACAAGGTACTTTACTGCTGAAAAGCAGCTGCCACCGGTGTGGGGACATAACGTTAGATCAGGGACCAAATGCTGCCAGCAGCACCCCCTGCAGAGGAGAGACCACCGATCTGGAGCCTTGGACTAATTTCCTGCTCCAACAAAACTTGCAGGTGATGATGAAAACAAAGCAACAGCTTGGGCACTGCGTCCAGAAGACCTGATGTCAACCAAATTGCTAACAGCCCCTTCCTGATCGCTCTATGGATACCAGTCAGACGTACAATCTCCTTCAACTGACATGTTTCCACCACACGGACGAGGCACGGTAAGACTCAAGCTGGAGACCGCTGGCTGAAATCCATGTGGAAACAAGGCATGAGACAGGCAGGTTGGGCTGTTGATTGTTTTGGTTTTGTGGGTGCTCCCAAAGCACCTAGACCTCATTCAGGCCCGAGGGAGGGTTGGAGCCCCGCTGACCCCCAGCCCCAAATTCCCCGCTCGTGCAGGCAGCTGTCAGGCTGCATTAGGAATCACCAGGCTGGAATTTCCTTAGGAAGCGGGCGCTCGCCTCGGAGAGGCTCTGGCTGCGTGAGGCACGTTTACATCAGAGCTTTCCATCCGCCCTTCCGGACAGCGTGTACACGCAGGCAGACGCAGTAGCCGATGAAGAGGACCCTTAGAACCCTCTGCCTGCTCCACCTCATCACCTAAAGATGGCAAACACCCCTAGCGAACATAGGACCATTAAAGACCATCCAAATTCCTTCAATTCCATGTCTGTCTCATCTAAAGGGGGGTCCAGCTTGGACCACCCCACGCAGGAGGCATCAGCTCAGTTCCCAGCTCAGCCCCAGACTTTCCAGCACCACCTCAGGCTCACACGAAGCAGCTGGAAGCGATGCCACCTGAGCACCCTGCAAGGCAGCCAGGACCCAGCTCAGCAGAGCTGCTCAGGCCAGCAGAACATCACTCTGAGGCGGGCACCATGGAAGGACCTCGAGAGCATCCCTACACCAGGGCTCTGCACCTCCCTTGTCACCAGAGAGATGCCTGGAGGTCACCAGATTGTGTCTCATCCTTATTATCATCTCCAGACCTGACTGTGACTTGTACTCCTGGCTTTACCTCAGCCTTGCTCATCACCACAGATATGTCTGACTGTCTGGACTCTGAAAGCCATCACAAAGTTCTCCTTTACCCCAGATTATGCATTCCGTACACGCTCCAGGCCGGACAATCAAAGGAACCATTTCAGTCTGCCTTGGGGAGAGAGGTTCTACAGCACCACAGGGTCACACCAGCCCTGGGAAGAGGCTGAGGACAAGCCACCATTCCACCTGCCCTCTCTGCACCAAAGTCCCATCACCTCCCGCCACGGCCGTGCAAGCCCCAAGCACACGCGCAGGGGAGAAATCCGCGCTCTTCGCAGATTTGGCTCTCCTCCCCTGCCCTCTGTGCAAACGCAGGAGGCTGCTCCCTAGCCCAGCCCAAGCTCAGCTGTCCTCACCTGCGGGCAGCCACCACTTTGATGGATGCTGATCTCCGTTTTGGTATTTAAAATAATTCACACTGCTGAAAACCTACACTGAGCTCATAAGCGAGTGTCACCGAATGGCCGCTCTTTAGGCTTGTTAACGCCGGGAGCCGGAGACGGGTGTTTCTGAAAGGTGACAAAGAAGCTCTGTCCCTGGGCTGCACGTCTCTGTGTCACTGACAAGACAGGAGAAAGAGAGCGGTAATGGGTTTCTCATTCTGCTCAGGGATACATTTCCCCGGCTGCTTGCTTCTTATTTCCAGTCTCTTAATTTCCACCTTTGGCTGAAGCAGTTTCTCTCTCTCCCAGCTACGACGCAGACGCTGCTGCATTCTTATTGTTCGGAGGATTGTGGCAGAAAGCAGCTGCCCACGCTGCGGACCCGAACGTGCCCCAACAGCAACAGGGCGACCTCCCCGGCTCTTCTCATTACATTTCTGAGTGAACATCTCAAAACTATTCTCGGAATCCGGAATCTTTCAAAAGGGCACAAATCAAACGGTTCCCAAGGATCTGCTCAGCTCTCCGCGCTGCCCACCCACGCAAGGGCTGCTGGGGACCCGTGGTGGGCACCAACGACCTGATCACGGGTACCGGGGTCTCCGAGCAGCTTTGCTCCTGCCTAACACAGCAGTGCAGGCCAAGCTACTGAGAAGGTTGCGTGTGTCACCGGCGGGGAGATGCCAGCCGGCAGCACGGTGTCTTCTTGTAAGCACAGAGGGAACCCCGCAGCGTGGAGGAGCTCACGAGGAGCCCAGGAAAGCTGGCACGAGAGCTGCAAATACAGGAGCCCTGCGGAGCGGCTGGGTCAGGGGCAGAGCAGCTCCAGATCAACGCACAAGGAACCTCGAGCACTGTGGTGTCCCAAGCCAGCGCTCGGACACGGCAGCCCAACTCCCCTTGCCCGGGGGAGGGCACAGGGGCGGCGGCTGCAGCAGCGAAGGGCACAGAGAAAGCAGGCTCTGCCCTGGGCAGCACACGGGCTTTCCTCCGAGGCCAAAGCATCACTCGCTAACGGGAGCCCAAAAAGAACGCCTACCTCAGTTCCTCATTCCCTGGGAAGAGGAGATGCCTGTGGGGCAGAGGGCTCTGGTTCAAGGGACGTCCAGAGAGCGCAAGAGACTCTGCAGAGAAGGGGGAGGCTCTGCTGTAAAGCTCCGCACACGCCAGTGTTCCTGCTTGGCAGCCTTCCTATTTTTGAAAAGTCGTTCCATTGCAAAGTGAGAAAAGAACCGTACAAGCTAGAAATTATTAAATCTAAATAATTAAATTTTACATACATATGGGACAACAGAAGCTCTTCACTTAGACCGCAGCAGTTTTGTATCTTTTCCAGCCAGGTTTTCATTCAGAGGCAATACAAAAGCCAGAGCCGGTTCGGAGCTGCTGCGCAGCAGAGCTGTCGGCTGAAGCCCAACTTCTATGCAGCGCCTTACAGTGAAGGTTTAGCAGAGTATTTGTGAGCAGCCACTGCCAAAGGCAAGAGAGATCATCCAGGAAGAAGAATCTGCGCTTTCAAACATTATTTGAAGACGATGGAGCACGGCCGTGAGCTGACATCCCGCCCAAACGAGCCAAGGGAGGACGATCCATCCCCGCTCCGTGCAGCCCCGGCGGGAGCGGCTCCCACCAGCTCCCCACTACCCCAGGGCCAGGGGGGGTACCAGGGGTGCAGCACACGGATTAAGCCGTGTTCAGTGGCACAGATACCGAACCGCAACAGAAACCCACTGCGTGCCCTGCGGATTAGCTCGGAGATGGCTGAGTACAGCTGGGGAGTCAAACACCAGGGAAACAGGAGCGGGCCATTGTAACTCGGAGCCTTAATACTATTTGACCATTAATTTTTCCTCTTTTTTTTTTTTTTTTTGGAAGCGAGTTTAAAATATGGCCTTAAAAGCAATCAGAAGCTATTAGTAACGCAAGGTGAAAGAGAGAGTAAATTCAGGGACACAATATAAACCCAAGCAGCTGAAAGGCCTCAATTAGGCTGAAAGGAGTTATCTGGTATTTAAATAATTATTAGATTGAAGGAATAATCACAGGTCTGAGCCGATTTTTTTCCCCCACTGTCATCCTAATGGAGACTATAATATTATTATTCAAATGCCCATGATTCTCATTGAGGGGGGAAGAAAAAAGGGCTCATTTAATCTCCATGCGACAGGGCTTCAGGAGGCCTGATTAGTCATTTCTCTTATTTCAGCTGTCACTCACTCACGGGCACCACGGTTTGTCATTAGCAGCATTTTATGCACACACACGGGGAAAAAAAAAAAAAAAAAAACGAAGAGCGAAAAAGGAAAATTGAAGCAAAAGCAAGAAGAGAATCTCCTGTGGAAAATGACGGACCAAAGGAACAACTCTGATGTCACCAGTGCGGCAGCTGCATCTGCTTGGCGGGGCCAGTATCTTCTCTTTTGGGGGAGGGCTGGGCTCGTGAGCAGTGGTTTTGCACAGCCCCTCGCCAGCACCGCTCTGCCCTCACGGATCACCTCCGCCCCGTCGGTCCTGCACGCCCGGGACCCTCCATCCCCTCCGCAGGAGGCAGCCCTGGCACCTCTGAGACCCGGCAAACACATCTGCGCCAAGCCCAGCACCCTCACCCCTGCCCTCCCAGCACCCCAGTGCCATCTGCTTTTCCCAGGCTGTCCCTGCATTGCTCCCAGCCCAGAGGCCACCGAGGTCCCTCTAACCACCCCACAAAGGGGGAGCGGAGCGGGCGAGAAGACCCACTACTGTTTTTCTCCTGAGGCCACACGAGTTTGGGGAGCTGCTTCGCAGGATGAAGCCTCCTGAGAAATGACCGAGCTTGCGGGGAGGGGGACAGCGGGCCCGTGATTGCTTTCTAAGCGGGAGGTGGATTCTGCCCTTTTCGCTTTTTATAGTCAAGTAAGATTCATTGCTGCGAGGCTGGGAGCAGGGGGACCGGCTGGCTGGCGCTGCTGACCTCCCCTGCAGGTCACCGGGCTGTCAGAAATCCCCCAGAATTATCGAAAGGGTCACCAAAAGGGCAGGCTACACTATATAAACTAAAATACAAGAACAAACCATTCGGAACCTCCTCACCCTTGCACCAGCCTGACCCTTTCTCTTTGCATTGGCTCCATATCGTATCTGCCAACTGGAACGAGGGGAAAGAGCCGGGAGTTTGGCCACTACTCCACAGCAAGGGAGAACACGCACGCCGGGTCTGCATCCCTCTGGAACCCATTGGGAATTCTTCAGTGAAACCTTTCCAACCACCAAAGCTGCTGTGGTGATTTATCCCCTTTGAAGAAGTGACAGTCAGGACACATTTGTCAGCTACAGAGGAAGACCTTACAACAATTAACAGGGTTTTGATTTGTTTTAATTAGACAAAAGCTCTGAGACAAACCATCCAAACTAAGCATCTCTGAGCTCTGGGACGTTTCCAGCCCGGATCAGGGGTCTGGGTCTCAGCCCTGCCTCCTTGGCCGAGCCGCCGCAGCCAGATGAGCTCCGTGCTGCTGAATCCCCCCTTGCCCAGCAGAAGCCTGCACACCCACTTGCACGAGTTATTTTAGACTATTTTGACTCCAACAACAATAAGAGCAAGTTTCTGCAGAGGGATGGTGAATACCAAGCCTTTCCTTAAAGCATAATTTGCAACACGGAACCCTTTGGGTTTCAGGGTGAAAACCACCATTATATACCTCACGCTTCTGCTTCGCTGCCCCCCAGCAGCGCCCGTCCCCCCGCTCCGCAGGGCTGTGCTGGCAGCCGCAGGCAGCAACTGCGCCGGGAGCTGCGTCCCCCACTTCCCCAGAGCTGCTTATTCACAGGGATGGTATTTCACAGGCTCGCCAGCTTTCTGAGAAAGAGTTAAGAGGGCAAAATACAGTATTGTGATTATTGCTTCCTCCAGCCCTGGGACAAGGAAGAGGAGGGGAAGAACGAAACCCAGCCATGAAAAGGCATTTCCCTGATAACAAACACGATTGCATGAATTATGCACAAAATTTGTTCATATTGTCCAGACTTCAGATATTGTTTGTACAATGCATACCGGATAAGCCACCTTTCCCCCGTCATCTCCCTCTTGAGCACATACATCCCAACAGGTCTGGGGTAAAGAGAAACAGAAAATCCCAGGGACAGACCTGCTGTAAGCCCCAGCTTTGCAACTGCATTTTGGAGAGCCCGACGCAGCACCCTGACCTGACCTGACGTTACTCCTGGCTTTGTCCCAGACTTGCGGAACAGACCCGGACAAGTCATGATACTCAGCCTCAGTTGTTCCACCTGTGAAATGGGGATAATGCTCTCATACACGAGGCACTCGGACGTTCAATCGATGGAAAACTGGAAAGGGAGTTACCAGGCATAAACTGCTGTAGTGAAGTATGCGTAAGGGACTGCTTTAGCGCTTCTTGGGGTGCTTCTGTTCATACACTCGCTGATCAGAGATTGCTCAGCAGAGCAGGGCTACTCTCCCCTGACAGTGATGACAAGCAAACACAGGCACAGCTACCTCTGACCCCCAAGGACACTGCAACTTCCCTGCGACACCGCAAGGAGACATTCCTTTAACACCGACAGAATCATCACCGTCTCCAAGGGAGCACTGGCTCCTCTGGCACATCTAAAGCAGGACCGCAGCTGCGGCTCCGGCGCGGCTTACACCCAGCTGTGCGTTGCAGCTGGAGACATTTAACCCACCAACCCCAAAAGACATCCAGAAAAATTCATAATCAACCTAGGACACCTAGGTGGCAGAAATTAGACACCTTTTTCTTTCCCTGTGCCGACACTTGACACCTGCTATCTGAGAAACCACAGCTGGCAGCTATTGAGCTTCAAGTACACTGCTGTGAAATAGCTTATAAATTACCTTGCATCAAGAGAGGTGCTGGGAAAAGAGGACTTCATTCACCAGGCAGTCCCTGAGGACAGACCCAAGGCTGGCGACAACACCATGCACTGGAGCATGCAGCAGAACAGACCCTGATTTTCCCAGTTGCCTTGAAGTATGACAAAGGCAGAATTTAACACTTAGGTTTCATAGCTCGTTTAGTCAAGTTTTGGGAAGCCTCAGTTTCATCCAACCCTGTATAAACAGGTCACCGGCTTTGGTTAACATTAAAAGTTTGTGGCCAGAAAGTTTCTAATCCAGTCTCCTGCTGCAAGGACCAGCTATAATCATCATTCAAGAGATGTTTCTCTAAACTGTCCTTAAGGACCTCCAGAAATGGAGTCCACAACCCCTGCAGGCAATCTAGGTCAGTATGTCCCTTAGAAAGTGCTTTTTCTAGTTTCTTACCCAAGTCCTGACGGACTGAGGTTTATCCACCCGTCTTCACTGGTGCACCTGAACATTGCTTGATTATTCATGGACTTTATTCCCAACAAAACAGAATTTAATGGATGGTGACCTTAGGTGCAAGCAGATTAAACGATTAAATGATTTGCCCAAGGCTAGTCAAAAGGTCCCAGTGGCAAAGCTAGGAGTTTTATCTCCCAAGCCTCAGCCCAGCACTCTCTCCCCAGGTGACATCCAGCTGCAGTTTATTACAAGAGAATATTACAGTGCAGCACGAGGGAAGATCACAGAGCGGCCACCGAACTGGAGGAGAAAAATAAGCAGCAGATTCTCCTGGCCTCACTCCAAGTGCACCACAGGCAAGTGAAGAACCCCAGCTTCAAATTAAATGGGTCCCCAGCCACTCCATTAAACAGAAATCCTGAAACAGAAATCCTTTGGCTGTGCCAGCCCTCTACAGTGAGTGGTGTTCGTTATCCCCAACACTCCCTACGGCAGCCAGATGTATTTACACAGTAGCCACAGCGCTGTTACCTAAGTAAACCAGGAAATTGTACATTTGTTAAAATTAGGTTCCGAGATGCTGAATCCCCAACTGTGCAGCTATAGATTTCACTCAGCCAGCAGCACTGAAATTAAGAGCACGCCACTGCCTGTGTGCACACTCAGGCACATTTCCCCACTCGAGAGGTGTTTACTGGTTACGATGCTCCACACCACTCCAGAATGGGATTATCTTTTCAGATTACGAGCAGTAACCACCAAGTCAAGCCCACACAACTGCAGGCCACCACGCTGTCCACCACTGCGCCTTCCCCCATCGCACTGGGAGCGTAGGGGTGGTACAGCGCCAAAGCGGGGCAGGAGCCGTCAGGATGGGAAGTGGAGGAACAGGCAAAAGGAGAGGTTCATCCCTGGTGCACGACCAGCAGCATCGGCTCGCTGCTTCGCTCCAGATGACAGCGACAACGCTGGTATGGCCGCCGCAGGAGGAGAAAGAATTATCATCCAGGTACACCCCCGTGGGATCACAAGGATTTGGAAAGGCAGAACACAACTGCAAAAGCCCTTAAATGAAGGGCAGACAGGGTGATGCAGGGGAGCGCCACGCAGCACTGAAGAACACTTCAGGGACCATTAACGAGCCCAAATCAGGCCTATCTTAGTGTCAGTATGTGCTACGAACTGCCATCAACACCAGCTTTATCAGCGACACGGAGGAAGGGCCTTTACCTCTCGAAGCCTTTTTGCACAGGGTTGCCTGCCCCCTTAAGTGCGTCACAGGGGTGCCTGACACAGTTTTTGGAAGTGTTTCAAGGTGCCCGAACCCTGGGAATCGTAAAGCATCGTCATTCCCTGGCCAGTCTGCTTCACTGAGCGTGACAAGCAGCGACCACCGCAGAGCTCGCTGGCAGGATCCCGGCAGGTCTTGTCCATCAGCGCCTGGAGGCCTCCCGGCGCCCAGGGGGCTCCCAGCACTGGGAGCCAGGTGCCCCCGGCCGTGCGTTCTGAGGTCCACCAAGGACCTCAAAGCCTGGAGCCACCTCACCTCTGTCCCACCATCAGCTGAACATCATCTCCTCTCCTACAGCGTCCGGACATCAAAGTCTACTTGAGAAAGTGGCTTCTTCCCATTCATCTGCTCCATGCTCCTCTGCCCTGCTTTTCAATTTCAGAGCTCTGGCAGATCACTGATTAATTCAAGCCTGTTTAATAACCCTTCTGTTTAGATGAAACAAGCTGTCTTGTTTTCTTTATTTTTAACACTAACTCTTGCTTCTTTGCTAAGGATCTTTCTGTCATTTAAGAACTTCTCTCTCTCTAGCCAAGCTGATAATAGGATGGGGAAAGCATCTGCTTACGTCCACATCTGACATCAGCCAGAAGGTACAGCACGAGGCTAAAGAGGGACTGGACACCCTGATGGGTAAGAGGTCTCAAAAGCCTGAGCTCATCTTGCAAAGTCATCAGCTACACAAAAGCCTGTATCGCTCAGACCAGAGTGCAAGCACCGGGGACCGCGGGGCCAGCTCCAGGCAACACGGGGGAGAGAAGAGACACAGGAGCTGGAGCACCCAAACTCCTCCCGCGGCTCATCTGCAAGAAGAGTCGTGCACTTCTGCACCCTGTTGCGGGTGGGGAAAGAAGCCTCAGAAAACCTGAAAGCCACCTCCCTGCTGCAAGCTCTGCCCCACGCTGCGCCCCCAGCCCAGCAACCGCTTGGCAATGCTCAGGCGGAGCCCGGCAGCTGCTCCCAGCACCGCAGCCTGGCCTCGCAGCAGCGCCGGCAGCCCTCTCCCCTCCGCCGGCCCCCGGCTTCACGGCCTGTCACCTGCTCTCCCGTGGTGTCCTCACGCAGGAGGGTTTTGGGGCATCGTGACCGCTGCCCAGCGGAGCCTCCTCCCTCCCTCCCCACCCGCTGCAACCCCCAAGCGCTGTGCACGAAGAATAACAGACAAGCAGGGACCCGACTCCCGATGGGAATGAGTTGGAGCCTCTCAGCTGTCTCCTGCCTCTTTGAATTTCAAAGCTGCACTTGTCTGTAGAGCAACTGAGTCATTTCCTTCCTAGGTCCGGCCTATCAGACTGGATCCAGCAGTGCCCGGAAAACAATAAATCCTTCAAGGACTTGTAAGGCCATATTTCACAGGAACGCAGCAAGCCTGCCCGCTAGGAGAGCGCCTCGCACACCCTTTAATTCAACACTCCTCTGTGGAAGCTGTCTCGCCCTGGCCCCGGTCCCATCCCAGCACAGCAGCGGTCCCCATCCCCGCCGTGCCCACCTCCCGGGGCAGCACTGGGGCTGCAGAAGCCCAAGTGTGCACCAGCACTTGCGACCCGCGCAGATCCACAGCACCTCATCGCCCCTGACCAGATGCCTCACCGAGGGGCTGATGGGTTAAGAACCGCTAATGAAGTTTCTTTGATTCCGTAAAACACACAGAAGGTCTAGGAGGGAGAGGAGCCACCGCTGAATTTGTTGCAGGACTTCACCGGTACTTTGGGAGACCGAAGGAAGGCTGCAGCCGCAAAGGAGTTTGCTCTACAAAATACTGTGGAGCAAAGCAAGACGCGAGAACCAGTGCAGGTTGCAAGAATACTTTCAGCTGGTTCTATTTTGTGTCTCCTGTACAACCACAAATTGGTCTTCCAGATCCACAAAACGTTTCTATCAAGCTCACGGGGATTTGAGCCATCTATGGCCTAAATGCCGCAGAACTTCCACCGAAACGACAGGGTCAAGATGCTTTGTCTAAGAGAAACTCCCGAGTTTGAGTTTCCGTGCAGCCCTGAGGAAAACGGGTGCATCTTCCAGGATCACTTCAGTGCTCCTTTCATTGTCTTTTTAGATGCTAGAAGCAAAGCCCAACTGCCTTACATTAAGATTCATAACACTGTTAACCAAATGATCCCAAATACACAAGAAAAAATAATGACAAGGAAATTAATATTATACCCTCTGCAGTAACAAGACGGCTAAAGCAGGATAATCTGGCAGCGTGTCATGTTTATAATAGAAATTTGCAGAGAACGTAACAGGAATTGTCAGGGATGAACAAATGAGTCAATATTTTGCTTTTTCTCACGTTAAAATTTGCACCGTTTGTGGGGAAAAACACTCTTCTTAATCTTGGGAGAAGGAAATTAAGCCAAAATTGTTTGCTTTTGCGCAAGTCTCTGCAGCTCGTGTAAAGGACAGTGTGAGAGCAGGTGCTGGCGGGGAAGGTGAGCTGCCCAAAGCCCTGTGCCGGCAGGACCCACACCCAGGGAGCCTAGGCCTTCGCTTCAAAGCACATTAGATCTCATGTCAAGAACAGGATTGACATACAGCTCATTTCATACCAGTCTGCAAGGAAGCAAATGGTTAAAAAAAACCCTATTGCTGAATTCACACTCAAAAGAGAAAAACTCCACCTGCAAAGTCAGTCCCATCACACCCAACTTGTCACTCCTGAGGTTAAGCCTCCCAGTGACCCAGTGCTCTGCGCAGGGCTTATTTTTTTTTAAACAAGTTACACAACATCCTTGGAAGTCCTTAAAAGAGCCTCTGCTTTTGTTTCTTTCTGAGAATTCGTCCTAGCACTTCTCAGCTCAGCCCACCACAAGTTGCGGCCACCTCCGAGTCAGACAATTTATTTGGTGGAACCGATGGAACAGATTTGCCCGTCACACAATTTATGCCTTGAAAAGCCAAGTTACACAAGTACTTGTACCAGCACCTTATTATATCCCAGTGGAAAAGCAAAGGGGCTCCTGCCTCTTTCTTCCAGTGAGGCCTGGAGTGCTTGCCCATGCTCCTTGGTTGCTATGAGATTTTAAAGACAGTCTAAACCCGTTACCACAAAACGGGCTTCTAACACAATTCCTGCTCCATAAGGCTCCTCATCTGCCCGTCGGGCCAGACTCACAACAGCCCACTGATCAGAGAAGGGCTCATCGCTGCAATTAACTGCTTAGGAACTGCAGAGAAAACTTCACAACAACTAGGAGCCAAATAGCCTGCGTGAATTTGCTGCTGCATCATCTCAGCCAAGCAGACTACTTACTGTGGATGTTCTTCATCTGGCCCTTCCAGCCTCTGTAACACAACGGATGACGCCTCCATAATATTAAATGGATTTGGAAATACAGAGGGGCAGAGACCAAAGGTCAGGATTTTTAGAAGGTTTAGGGCAAACATGGAAGCATTTCTCATTCCAAGGTGGACTTTAAGAAGCTCTTACACCCAGTTTGCTTAGTCCAGATTTTGAGCAGAGCTTTTCCCACCTCTAAGTACACAAGTAGCATCTCTGAAAAGCACTCTGCGCTCAACAAACACAAAATCCCCCAAGAAAAACCAGCCCTCGCCAGCAGCCTGACCATGGCAAAGCAGTCTGGCCCTTCTGGCTGCCCTGCTTCTCCCAAAAGCTGAACGAAGGAAAGGATTTAGGCACCTTCATCCTTACTTGTGCCCTACCCTCAGCATCAAGGCTTAAAACGAAAACAGCAGAAGAAACATTTGGGGCGCCTGCAGTAGCACAGGTACAGTTTGTGTCCGTGTGCACCCACAAACCAGCGCCCTCCTGGGCCCCTGGGAATTCTGATAAAGGTCTCTACCACATCCACCCCTCCTCAAAACCCAGGACAACCGAGGTGCTCGGAGCCTGCCGTCACACCCAGCGGTTCCCCCAGTCCCACACAATAACCAGCAACAGCTTCGCAGGAGCAAAGCTCCGAGCTGGGGGGTTGCTGCTGGGACCTCACGGTGCTCCTACAGCACAGTTGGAGCTGAAACACCCCAACCACGCTCGGCCCCTCTCGACGCCCAGGAGGGCAGGAGCTCCCGTGTTTTAGCTTCGGTGCACATTTGAAACCTGTGAGACACCAAATGTTGAGCGTAAGGATAATCCAGCCAGTTAGGAAACCTGCAGGCATGCTCCCTTTTCCTCCCCACCCCACCTCTTCGCGCTTCCATTAAAAACGAAAAGGAAATTCACAGGCTTTTTTTGTTTGTTTGTTTAAATAACATTACAGGCTGTGACATAAACCAGCAAAGGCAGGAAATATGATCATGAGGGCAGTGCTCCATCCTCTGCTCCTGTCGCTGCGACTTTTTGGGGACTTGGCAAATGAATGAGTAAAGGAGACAGCCCGCGTGTTTTATGGAGTTGAACTGTAACATCCCTGTTAAGCAGCCAACTTACCATTTCTCTGCTCTGACATCAATAAATCTACCCAGCCACGGGGAACAAAGCTCTTCACATGAACGGGCTACACGTGAATCCCTCGTATTTGGCTACCTGGGCAAGCAACCTGCCCGCTGCGGTCTGCCGCACTCGCTGCTGCTTGTGTAATATTCTCAAAGAAGGGGGAAATCGCCCATTTCAGTAACATGACTTGGGTGGTTTTAACCCTGCTCCCGGCGCAAGCATGTTCATTACAGCACCTGCTTTGCCAACAGCCAACTCCCAGGGCCTCAGCTTCCCACTCCTGGCAGGGGGAAACAGCCACTTTGGGCTATAAAGAAAATCTTGACAAGGCAAACTCTGAAAGCCCAGCAATCGGGGAAGCAAATAAAAAGAATTCAAAGCCTCTGTTTAAAGTATTATAATTAATCTCCAAACCTTGGAGCTCAAACTCACTTTTTGGAAGCTCATTCCCAGGTTCACAAACCAAAGTGGCATTACGCATGAACACGGAGGAAAACCCTTGCCCTCCTCTAGATTCCTGCCCTTCTCTCGCTGGACGCCCAGCTTCCTCCGCCACCTCCAGCGCGCCACGCCGCACGCGAGGGATCGCTCCGAGCTCTTACCGATGACATGAAACCGCTACAGAGGAAAAGCCACGCATAAATCTCTCCGAGAGGCATTTGTTCCCAGGCTCACCGAGCCTGGAAATAACACGAGGAACTCGTTCCACGCTGAGTCAGGGTCTGGCGGCGGCTCCTGGACCAGCCGCGGTGGATCCGCTTCCTTCCCGGCGCGCGTCACGGGCAGCGGAGCGAGCGAGCACAGCCCAGCGCTGCCCCAGAGGTTTCCTGTTTTCCCCAGTGCCGCACGGCTTCCCGAGACACGGTACAGGGAAACGGGGCTCAGAGCCTCACACCGAGCTGCTGCGGGAATTAAAACCACTGTTTTTCGATTGCTGTTAAGAGCCAGCCAGGAGCCAAAAGCAAAATAAGCCGCTTCCTTTAACAGTCCCTGATATCACAGGGAATGGCCTCTCCAGGGACTATCACTCCCCCATCCAACCACCCCTTCACTGGGAAAACGGAGCAAGATGTGTCTGTGCATCCCAAGGGCCTCCCCCCACACCTGCCCCACACCTCCCGGCACTCCCATTGCTGAGCCCCATGCCAGAGTCTAGGACACGGCAGGTGGGAGCCACGGGTCCAGCCCCCAGGGAGCCCTCGCGGCCCCTCCAGGTCACGGCGGAGAGGCAGAGGCCAGGTCCGTGCTCAGCTCCTCCTGCCTGCGCCCACTCCTCTGAACAGTCTCCTGCTCACACGGGTTTCTGCTCACCTCACTGCTCCCACAGAGGCTTCTGCCAGAGCAGCGACACCCTACAGCAGCACACCCCCTTGCTCCCACCAGCGTTAGTGGCCGCGGCTGGGCTGGGTGCGCAGCGACAGCATTTCACAGCACCAGCACCCACCGGGAGAGCCCACGCCGCTCCCCAGCGAGCCCGAGCGAAGGCCAATCTAACCTCCACTTACCACGCTCGGGAGGAGGCTCAGCCTCGGCGGCGGCCAGGAAGGAGACAGCCCTTCCCGTCCAGCTCCCGGCCGCGAGGCGCCGGGCTCGTGCTCCAGCGCCGAGCCCCTGCCCCGCTCCGAGCCCAGCGCCGAGCCCCCTCCTCGGCGGCACAGCCCCGGGTCAGCCGGCGGCTCCGTTAATGAGCCCTGAGAAAGGAGCAGCGGCGGTGGGAGGAGGCGAGGTGAGAGGTCAGTGTAATATTTACTCAGACATCACCTTTCACTTTTATGAAGTGGGGAAGCGGTGCTGGAGCAGGAAAAGGGCTGCGAGGGACATTCCTGCCTGGGAAGCCGCCGTCACACCAAGCACAACACGCAGCTGGCTCCAGAGAGGCTCTGGAGAGCCAGGGCCTGGCTGGGGCAGGAGCCCTCCATCAGACTCTCGGACCCCAAAAACCGCATAGGGACTGGGGACGGGCTCTGAGCTCTTCCCACCGTCCCCATCTTCTGCCCCATCAGAGGGGCAGAGGGAATGGCTGGCGCAGGCAGGACCTCTGAAGAGCAGAGAGCCCCTCCAGGTCCCCTGTGCTTCACAAGATGACAGACAGGAGCCCATCACACAACGGGGCTGTCCCTCCACACCGCGATTTTAAGGAACCCACAGGAGACAAGGCACACGGTGCAGGGAGCTAAGATAGAAGTGCATCAGCTGGGTAATAAAATTTCCCCAGGGGACCTGCTTCTTGGAGGAACCATCTCCTCTGCCAAGCGCTGAGCGGGTACCGAGCGGCCTCCCTGCACAGAGCCGTGTCAGCGCAGCCCCACGGCTGGTCCCGGGGCCAGGCAGGGAGGAGCAGCATCGCTGCTGCCCTGGCCTCGCGGGGCTCTCCCAGGCTCGCTACTGCTCTGCCGTTTGAGCTGATCTGGACTTCTTTATAACGCGACTCCGATGCCTTTTATCTCCTGCTCCGAATGTAATTTTAAGCCCAGGCAAAGCAGGATTAAATTTTCATAATACGATACATTTATCTTGCTTTTCGTTCTCCCCCATCACCACCTCCCAGTTCAATTTCACCCAAACAGAAGCAGGGACTACGGTGAGAAACGCGAGATGGGCTCTATCCAGTAACACAGGGGAGGGCACCTCTTTCCCAGCACCCTGTCCCTGGCAGCCTCCCACCACGCAGGAGCCAGCATCCCAGAAGCCAGCACCAGGCTGACAGCATCACTCGGGCCCTCCGAAACGCACAGACGGATCGTCATTCGGACTCAAATCCCAGCAGAGAACACCAGCAGATTAAGTACTTCACTGACATACGTTGCACTCGTGTGGCTGGTAAACTTGTGGTAAAGTCCTGCTCGAGCAGCTCGCCCCCACCCAAGCAGCTCCCAGCCCTCAGGCTCGGACCACGGTGGGCAGAGGAGCCACAAGCCACGCTGGGGAGCCACATTTTCCTGGACAAGGAGCAAGGAGAGGTAACCACAGCCAGGGAATTTCTGCAAAGCACCAAAATCCTCCTGCCCCACGCTCACTAGTGCCGCGCTCAGCGAAGCGCCGGGTCAGACTCGCAGCCCCCGTCCCCCGTCCTCCCCCTCCGAGGGACTGGGGCTCACACACCAGCCAGAGGCTGCACCCCAGCGCAGCTCTGCCAGTTGCTGGGTTTATGTTCATTTTTCAGCTGGGCTTCCACCAGCCTGATCCGGAGGATCCCCTCTAGTGGGATGAGGAGGAATTTCAAGCCCACTTCCCACTCCCATCTCCTCCCCAGCTCTCTCTGCACCAGCCGCCGGCCGGCCCTTGCTGCCCAGGGCGGGCGATGGGCTGCAGCGGGGAGCTGGCTCACGAATGACTCTCCCCATTTTGCCAGAGCCATTCACGGTGAAGTCAAAACCAGGCTGGAAAGACAGATGCTGGGGAGGCGGCACAGACGGGAAGGACCGGAGGAGGGAGGAAGAAGACAGCAGACGTCAAGAATAAATCCCCCTCAGCAAAGTGGGGGTGACTTCCATCAGCAAACATCGACCTTGGACAATAACGTGCCACCCGGACCATATGCTTCACCAGCCAGCGCGGGCGCTCGCTGCGGAAAGCGATGGAGGCATCGCGGCCACCCTGCGACGGCCGGTGCGGCAGCACGTGGGGACCGGGCCCAAGGCACCCGCCGGGCGCGCTCGCAGCCCGTGTCCCTCGCTGGCGCTAAACCACACAGTAAACGCATATATTATCACTGCAGAGAAAGAATCCGAGCACAAGCCCCAGGCAGCCGCCTCTGCCGCCCAAGGACAGCACGCTGCCCTCAATTCTGCTTTTGTTCCCGCTTTGCTTTTCATCCCGGAGGCTCCCTCTGCACCACTTCTGCAGACAAAGAGCTCGTGGCCTCCTCGAACCAAAACGCCTTCAAGTCTCGTACCGCCGAGCCGTGCCCTCGCCGTGCCCCGGGAGGGAAGGTGGGCACCCAACGAGCAGAGCTAAGGAAGTCGGGCACAGGGTGCTCTCGGTGATAAAGACACATCGGATCCCGACATCGGCGTTTGCGGCTCGGCCCCGGGAAGAACTTGGTAGCACCTTTTCCCCCCTGGCTCCCCCTTGCCCTCCCCTTTGCTGTTGTGGCGGTGGCCTCCTAGCCAAGCTGGTTAAGAGATTAACACTCTAAAAACCACATTTACTCTAATTAGCCATGAAATCTTTGTAACTAAGTGAAAAAATGTTTCCCTTGAGGGATTTTTGTCCATTCATCACTGTTTGAATTGCCAGGGAGAGAAGGGGGGGAGAAAAAAAAAAAAAAAAAAAAAGAGGGGGAGAAGAGAGAAAAACCCCTCAGATCTAATGAATTAATAGCAGAACGCCCTGGGGGAGCAGTGGGCTCCTACAAAACACGGGCACCTCAAAGGGGGCTTTTCACAGGCTCGCCGAGGGGACGCTTCTGGATTATTTCGAGTTAACAGACTGTAACACAACGCTCTGCTCCTCGTATGAGCCCGGCCAGCGCCGCACTCCTCCCTTCCACAGGGCCGGACAGACGGACACCGCACCCGGCTGGGTGCCCTGACAGCTGGGTGCCCCTGCCCTGCGGACAGCCGGGGGAGTCGGGGCACTGCTTGCAGCACGGCTAGTGCCACCCAGTCACCTTTTAACTGGGAAAAACGTTTCAGAAAGAGTTGGGTGGGAGGGGGGGCAGAGAATCCTTGCCACAACTTAGGCCCATAAATATTTCATATCGCTGGAATAAGAACGATTATATTCCTGCCAGCACTTTTCTTGTGTATTTTAAATGTGTCACCGCCTTCTACTTTCTCCCCCGTTTGTGTTTCTTGTAACAGGCCCATGAAATAAAGATTAGCTGAATAATCAAGAGTGTTTAGAAATGTGAAGGGGCCTGTCTCAGGAGCACTGCACGCTCAGGTTCGTGGGTTTTTTTTCTTTTTAAGGATGCCAAACACAGATGGGGGAGTGCAATTTTCACACGGTGCAAGAGACGGGCTGGAGCGAGCGCAGCGCCCGAGCGCGCAGGGACGAGGCGAGCCGAGAGCACACGCTTCCCCGTCAAAAATGACAGCCCCAGCGCCAGGCGGAAGAGGGGGGCACCCTCCCCCATTACATATTTATTGCTCAAACTGCAGAGGGGCCAATTAAAACAGCTTGATCACTGCCGCGTTCAAACAGCCGCGTGTACGCTCGGAGGAGCGGGATGAGAAGCAGGTGTAACGTTTCCCTGTTCCAATACAGCGCCGTCCGCTCCTCGGAGAGTTGCTGAAACAGCCTCAGCCCAACAAAGGTACTTCTGAGACGCAGCCCAGCTCCCCCAGGAAAGCACCACATCGACACCAACCACCGAGCGCAGCTTTCCACCTTAAACCTTCTTGCCACATACCCTCGTGCAATTCCTCTGTGCTCGCTTTTGCTTTCTTTCCTAGTTCAACCCTTCATGCAAGCTGCCTACAGTGTGAGATGGTCGGCACCTACAGCTGCCCTAGCTTTTGGGCAACTATTCCAAGATATGCTCTCTCTCAGACTCCCACATTTAGCTGCAACAGGAGTTCCCAAAGTAAGTTCTGGAAAGCCATGCAGCGGTAGTTAAATTGGAGACGTCGGAAAGACACTGCAAATCACATGTTTCCCGGAGACACCACAGGGTCTGCACAGCAAACTGCTCCAAATGTCATTTCCATTTAGCTGCTTTGCAAGCCAATTTGTCACATACTAATGCAATTTGCTGAAGAGAGTTAAAGAGCACAGGGCAGTAGCAAGTCACCTCTCCTCCAGGCTTCCCACAGCCAGCCTGGATCTGCATCTTCCCTTCTGCATCCAGCTGAAGCTCCCTTCTGCTGAGAGGCAGGGGAAAGCTCAGGGTTAACACGAAGAACAAGACCCAGCGTGGCAAGAGCACGGGGAAAAGCTGTTGCTATCATGTTGGTGGATTGTGTGCAGATCTTAGGCAGCATCTGTTACCTGTTTCCACCGCGCAAACTTGTTATAAGCCGGGGGGAAACTCCACGATTAATTACATCAAATAACACTATAAAGGCAATGAAGAGTAAATTGGGTTACTTTATCTTCTTGCAACAAGCACTGTGGAGATGGTTAGAAGAGTTGAGAAAGATGACTGGTTTGCTAGATAAGCCATTTCACAACAGCAGTCGTACGTTCACGTTGCTCATTGCTTGCACCAAGTTTCTTAAATCAAAGCTATTTTATCTGGTTCCCTGCACCACCCTAAAATATCACGTTTAAGCTTTGAGGGTCCTCAAAGCGACAACAAATGGCAAAAGGACAGCAATAAAGAAAAAAATACCGCCTTTTAAAGGACCTAACACCTTGGTGTTAAAGGAAAAAAGCTAAACATCTGTTCTGAAGATGGCACAGATTTCTTCTGAGGCATCTGTCTTTCAGCTGTAAAGTAGGTCATTTGATTTAACTTTTAGACACCGTATCAATGAAGCCATCCAGAGAAGGAGAGACAAGACCATCTCCCCAAGTCAGCTGAGATCTATTGAACACACTCAAGCCACCAGTGAAGCATCAAGTGCTCAGCACACAACAGGGAAACCCTGTCAGCAGCGGGTTTTACACCACGGTACTCTGCTAACTTCACGTTCTCTCACCTCCAAGCCAGTGTCTTGAACTGCAGGTCACAGCTGTACAGCTTTTTTTCCTCTACCACTTACTATTCACCTCACTTAATATTAACCTATTGACTTTCTGATACCCCTTAGAACACAGATTAATTGAACATCATTCACTGCACCTCCAGGAACGTGAAAGTATTGGCCACAGCTTGAATGGAGACAAAGCCTGTAACGCCTGGCCGTGCCAGGTGACGCCGAGGTCACATCAAGCGAGGACAGCGTGGCACCAGCAGCCCCCGCCGTGACCAACACACCATCCAAACAGCTGCGGGGCTGGAGAAGACCTGGACCATCGCGCAGAAGTTCGCGTTTCCCCGAAGGGAGCACAAGCACATTTGCCTTCCCTCCCCCCTCATCGCCTTTCAAGAAACGGTCTCGTGAGGATTTAGGAAAAGTTTTAATGGGGATTTCCCCCCCCCCCCCCCCAAGATTCAGGGGTGCTTTCAGAAAAGTCCCTCCTTGCCAACGGTAACTTCTTATGAAAACGAGTTTATTCTGGCGCATTGACTGCTCCAGACCGTGACCGAGCGGTACCGAATGACAGAATTAACGAGAAAATGCCCACACGTGGAAGGCGCCCACGCACGTAGCGCGGAGCAGGGGGGGGGGGGGGCAGCGGAGCAGGACCAGGGGCGCTCCGAGGGGCTCCTCCGCGCCCCGCTACCGCCGGCGCTCGGCAGCCCCCGGGGCCGCTCCGGCGGAGCCGCTGCCCGCGGCGCAGCTTCCCCGGGCACGGCCGCGGCGGGGCCGGTGCCGCCGAGCGCCGCAGCCCTCGGTGCCGCCGCCTGAGGCGGCCACGGGGAAGGGACCGCGCTCGGCACCGGGGCGGGGCAGGGGGGGACACGGACACACACACGACGAGCCCAAACCTCCTCCCCGCACCTTCCCCACCGGCGCGACCGCGGGTGCCCGGGGGAGCCCCAACCCCGGGGACGCCCCGCACCCCCGGGGGCAGAAGCCCCTCGCCAGCCGCGGCCACTCACCAGCCCTCGCAGCTCCGGTGCCGCCCGCCTCCTCGGGGTGCCGGCTCACGGCGGGGTAATCCACACGGCCCCCGGCACCATGGAAATCCAGGGCCGGGCGCACGCTGCTCCGCCGCCTTCCCGCAGCCCCTCCGCCTCCCCCGGCACCGCTCGGCTCAGCTCCGCCGGCCTCTCATGCCTCCGCACCACGGCGCCGAGCCCCGGCTCCCCTCCGCCCCGGCATCCGCCCGCCGCCGCCGCCGCCGAGCCCGGGCGCGCTCCCCGCTCCCGCCGAGCCCCGAGCGCGCTCCCCGCCCGCCGCCGCCGCCGCCCGCCCGCCCCCGCGCCGCCCCCGCTCCCCGCGTTTAACCCTTCCCCAGCCTCGGCGCCGGGGAACGGGGCAGAAATAACGGCGCCGGGAAGCGCGTCCCCGGTTCCCGCCCCGCTCGGGGCAGCCGCACCGCGCCGAAAACAAAGCCCGAGAGGGGAGCGGGGCGGCCTCACCCCGGCAGGCTGCGCACCGCCGGGCACCGGCGCACCTGGGCCGGGGGCAGGGGGTGATGGAGCGAAAGGCTCCCTCAGCTGTTCCGCATTTCTTGGGCGCCAGCCTCCCGCCGGCTCGGGGAGGGAGGGGAATGGAGGCTGCTGGTCTCTGCCCCCCTGTAACGCCCTGTGCTCCCAGTTCTGGTGGGGAGAGCGGCACTTGAGCCCTCCGTTCCTCAGTTTCCCCATCTCCGAATTGGAGCTGACCACCCGCTTTTCTGCCCAGGCCACATCACCCCTAGCAGAACAAAAGCGGTGCCACGCAGCCCCCAAACCCACCTTTGCGCCTCCTGGTCTGCCAAAAGCTGGCAAAGATCAACGACAGTGGCCACCGCCAGCTGGGAAAGGGAGCCCTGCAACCCCCCAACTGCTGGGAACAGGGGATCGCTCCTTGGGATCGAGTGGCTCACCACTGAGCCGCCACCCGGCCCCTCCTGCTGGCCCAGCACAAGCTGTTTGAAAAACACCTGGAAGCCGTAGGGTAACCAGGGCGAGGAGCATCTTCACACCCCCCAAGTTATCTGTAACCACGCTGCTTTCCTTTCCTGCATTGGCCTACAAGGGCTTGGGAATGCCTGCAAACAGGGAGGCAAAGCCAGCCCCAGTGTCACAGCAGGACAGCGCGGCCACCCTGCTCCAAAAACCCCAAAGCACCGTGGTCCAGCTCCGCCTGCCCCAGCAAGGCGGCGTGGGAGCAATTTTGAGGAGTGCCACTGGTGGAGGGAAGCACTAACATGATGGATTGCTGTTTTCCATTTCTTGTCATCAAGAATTTTTTAACAACTTATTTACTACATACTGGAATATTTACGAGAGAAAATTACAGCCACCATCCTGGGCCTCTTCCACAATAAACCTTCGCGACTGAACCAACTCGATGTACTTCGGGAAAGCAGCGCACAGGGCAGTTCCCCTCCAGCCCCTCTCGCCTCCACTGCTGCCAGCACGGCTACAGACGCGGCCTCGCTGCCTCTGCCCCGGTTCATCCCACGGAGGGATGTGCCTGATGCAGCACACAGTGCCTGTCAGCGGGACCCTGCAAGGGTGGTTTTTTGGGGGGAAAAGACTCAGCCGCTGTCAGGGTGGCTGTTTGCCCTGCGTGCGGGGTCCGGCAGGGAACGCCTTCGCACCCCACCGTGCAGCTCCAGAGCCCGCGTTTCTCCCTGCTCCCGGGAGGGCCGTAAGCCAGAGCCTGCGCTGCCAGGGAGAAAAGGACAGGTTTGCTTCCCTGTGTTTCTCCCCAGCCTCACCACAGTTACCATCCTTCAGAAAAGGATTTCCTCCCCCATAGCGCCTGTACAACCATCAGTAGAGCACGGGGACACCCCCCACACGTCACAGCCAAGTGCCCAGCCCCACTCCCATGAAAAGGGTCCCCTGGACTTCACTGGCAGCTCTGGAGCAGGGGATTTCACATCCTGGAAAGAGACACAGGTTGCAGCTGTTTAGCTCAGGAGAGGAAACAGAAGACACTCAGTGGATGGCAGCATTGGTTCCTTAGCAGGCTTTTCTCTTCCGCTGTTGTCCCTTGTACATTTACTGTGTCACATTCACAGCAAACGGTACCAAATCCTGTCACAAATACCATCTTTGGTTAAATGTGCACCCCACTAATGCAATTTCTCCTCTTGCAGAAAGCCACACGAGGCAGGTCAGTGTCTCAACAACCCTTTCTCTCCTCTTCACAGGACTGTCTGCACCCTGTCTCCTGTTTATTATTTATTGATGGTCAATTATGTTCCTGTATGGAGAGCCTGTCTCAAGCTAACTCCACAGGATCTCTCGGCTGGGGAGCAGCCCCGGGACTGGCAGAGCAGCTCATGCCCAGGGCCTGGGAGCAAAGGGCTGCTCCAGCAGACGGGGAGCGAAACAAAACAGGTGGAGCATCACCTGGGTTTGCTCAGGTGACGGATGTGCTGCTGGGCTAACGAGCTGTCTGTGTGCTTTAAATATTAGCAAGGTCTGTGCAGAAACAACTGCTGGAGAAATCCTTCTGTGGATATTTGCATTCACCTTTCTTTTCCCGAAAAGGGTGACAGGCGTAAGTCTTGGAATCAAAGTCTGGAGCCGTAACAGAAGAAAGGACCTTCCTCTAATTCCATCAAATACACACCGTGACAAACGCATAGCGAGGCACATGCGTACAACCCACAAAACTCCACACCACCTCTGCACGCTCACGTATTTACTCACAGCGTCACCTCACAGGGACACAAACTGAACAGCCAGGAGTGCAAACGTCAGTCCGCGCCTCACGCTCCCCAGCGCTGGGGACAGCACAGGCCCCGGGGGACAGCACGGGCCCTGGGCCCACGCTGGGATACAGCAGCACGGGACCCACCCGGGCGCCAGCAGCCGCGTCCTCGGCAGCAGCATCACCGACAAACGCACCCGCAGCTTTGCCAAAGAAACCCCAGGCAGCACCGGGGTGGGCGCAGAGCCCCCCAGCCCGTCTCCCAGAGAGCTCTGAGCTGGGCTGTGGAGCAAACCAGGAGCCCAACAACCGCTGGCCAAGCAGGGAGGGTTGGCTATGAAGCCATCCTTAACCCCTCGGCACGCGACTTCTCATCCCGGCTTCCTCTAACACAGGGAGCTGCGCCGAGAGCTCCTTTTCCGCGGGGCAGGCTCGGGACCGCCGATGACAAAGCAGTCCTTAAGCAGCTGGTGAAGCAAGGCACCAGTGAGAGATCGGTCTCTGCTTCTAGCCTGTGTATTCACAATTTCTCTCTGTCCTCATCTTTGATAAACTCCCTTGCTTCAGAGCGCAGGGGTCATGAATCTGTCTGAGCCGTGTGAAGTGACGAGCCTTTCAATCCTTCCAGCGCCCGGCTCTTCATATTCGCTAAAAGTCCTGGATAACGTGGCTTTATACGTTGCCTCCGGCGCTGCTCTCGGTGCCCGCAGACGCACCACGACCCGACGCCAGCATTTGCTCTGCATTTCCATTCCCAGGGTAATAAAACAGATTCTGCTCTTCCCTAATTTCTAAAGCAGGAAAATATACTTTTTTTTTTTTACTTTTTTTTTTTTCCTTCCGTGTCCATTTAGGACAAGCCGCCGAGCTCAGGAAAGCACAGTCCAGGCCTCCGATCCCCAGCTAGGACGGACTTGGAGCCTCTGCTGCAGCTGAGCGAGGGGAAGAGCACCATCTACGGGCACCAGCCACAGGCACCAGCCACTGGCGCGGGACGCCCGGCTCCTCGCCGGTGGAGCATCAGTCGACGGCGCAGATGCCAGCGGCTGACAGCTTCTAGTTACTCACATCATATCTATCCATGCAATATTCAGCAGAGCTAATAATTATTCAGCGCTAATCACTACAATAGAAGAATCATAGGCAGTTATTTAGAAATGATTGTTTCCACTCAGTTATTACCTATGACAGTGAAAGGAAATATCAAATAGTCAAACCCACATGTATATAGGAAGCTGAGTGAAAGATCAATGGGAATTTAACCAGCACTATTCTTCGTCTTTAGAAGAACCTTGTCAAGTAGTTTTTTTCCTCTCTCTATGGTTCATAATACTTTATTGGAAAATGAAAAGGATTTTTTGTTTCCTAATGCACCTTATCCTTTCCCCTCCTCAGATTTTCTCATAAATGTGAACTTCAGTTCCTGCCTCTGTATCCCCTGGTTTGAACTGAGCTGAAAGTAACTCAGAAACATTTTTTTCTTTCTAAAACAAACTCTGTTTTCATTAAGTGCAAGGGCAGGAGAACAGAAAGTCTCTGAATCCTGAGTTACGAAGTGCCTTGTTACTGTCAAAAACACAATTGATGACAGTGTCTGTGCTGAGGTGGTGTCAGAAATTCAAGGTGCAGACAATATGCCACTTTTAATCGTCTTCCTACAGCTAAGAATTGCCTCAGCTGAAATAAAGGGGATTACAGAGGGAAGAGCACAAAAGTAACCCTACAAAGACACTAGTAATCTTTAGTGATTTTAAAAGAACACAACATGAAAACATCGGTCATGTTGGCTCAAACCCAGAAGGCAGCTGGGATCGCCTTTTCCTAGCCCCCCTTTGGCATCCTTTGGCTCCGTAGTGTGAGCACCCGAGGTCTCCACACCGTGCAGGTCCCATCTCTTGTTTTTAATCAATAGTCTGCTTCATCCTTGTGCTGCCCATTCCTGGGGCTCCACCTCTCCCTTCAAATGCGCTGCCAGGAGCAGGGAGAGGTTTTCCATCTCAGTCATGTGCTATGCAAAACAGTCCAAAAAAAGGTCATCTGAAGGGGCTGTCAGCTCTTTGTGGCACTCTGGTCTAACTCCCAAGGAACTGTTTTCAAAAGCAGCATCAAAGCCAATTGCGAGCCCATCGCCATCACCCAGAGCTGGACAGAGGCACCAGGACAGACGCCGGGAGTGGCGGGTGCCCAGGAACGGGGAGCAGTGCCCTTCACCAGAGATGGGCCACGGGACTGGGCATCCCTCCACCACTTCTGGAACCGTCACCCTGACCCACGACCCAGCTGTGCTGCCCTGGCCCCCAGAGCGGCCCCTCCGGCTGCCGAAGCAACGCTCGGGGCCGGGAGCTGCTTTGCCGGAGCCTCGTGGGGCCAGGCTGCACCTCCACCCCCGGACCGTGACTGATGACAGCCCATTGAGTCAATTATCGACCCTCTAACGAAGGAGTCTCCACGCAGCCTTTGACGTGAAACAGAAGACCAGCACTACTCGGGCCTGTCACGTCGAGAATTTACAGCTTAATGATTTCCTAAGGGCCAAATCCTGTTCTGACACGAGCGCGCCTGCTTCGCCATCGATCCGAGGCAGGTTCTCCAGCGAGGAAGGGATGTTTCCCTGCTCGTGGGGTTACTTCCGAGCTGCACACCAGCGCCAGCCCCTCCTGGTTGTCTCCCTTGGCTCAAGCGGATGCAGCAAGAGGAACTGCGGGTTTTCCTGTCGCGGGTTTGTCTACATTATTAATTCACTAATAACACAGTTACAAACAAGCCCACTGTGCCTGAGGCAGCCTTTGAAGACACCCAGTCTGGGTTTGTTCTAGAAACAGCAGAAAAAGCCTTTATTTCTTTGAACTCCAGACACACACAGGCCGAGGCACGTGATCTACCGCTATTCCAAGATGCTGGTGACCAACACGGTCCCATTTCCCACCACCTCCACCCCGGGCTGTTGGTGAACCCTCGGGACAGCCTTCGACATTCCTAGCACCCTCGGCTAGGAGAAGAGTTGCAGAGAGTTGCAGCAGGGCCCATTGTAACACAGGTGTCCACTGTTTAAGAGACGGGTATCCAAGGAGGGAGGCTTCTAACAGCGAGCTGTAACTGCGGTTTTCCAAAAATCTCTGCTCTAAATACCTGCATCTGAGTTTCTTCAGGACCTGATGAAGTTTGTTCGCAGGGTCCCCATTTCCCCCGTACCCCAAAGGGGCGTCCTGGGGTAGAAGCATCCATACAACTCAGTCACTTGCGTTATGAAGCCTGAAAGGTGGTCGCTGTGATTAACAAGCTGTTTTAGTGATAAATCTCCCCGGTACGCTCATGGCAGCATGTTCATTGGAAATCTTTAGTTCCTTCATCATAAAGAAATGAGTATTTCAGGCTCCTTGTCCTAATGAACATAAAATATGGAGCGTATTGTCAAACACACTGTGGCTCTGCCTTTTAGTCTACAATAATCTTTTTGATTTTTCTGTAGGCAGTGTGTATTACTCACAATGCAAAACTAAATTAGACGCAAAACTAAATTATTTTAAACCCTAATTTCATCTCTCTTTTCCCTCTTGTCTGAGGAGATTGAGATTTTTTTTCCCTGCATAATGGGTAGGAGGGAGGTGGAGCTGGAAATCCTTTGATTTGTGGGTCTGTGAGTGTTAATCTGCTGCTGCGAATTCTGCAAAGCGTTTTGTAAGTGACTGAGGAATGAGGACCCTGAAGTCTGCTTATCGTTTCATACTCTTTTCAGTATCTCTTAGGAGTTTTTTCAGGAAAGGGAGGGGAGGGAGATGTTCGTAGTCAAACGCAAACTCAGAAGTTTATAGAAACTCCTTTCTCTTCAGGGAGTTCAGCCGAAGACAGAGAAAGGAAGAACAGATACAGGTTCATTTTAAACATTCTTGTTATCAATCTAGATACCATCACGAAGGACACAGCCTGCCAAAGGAAGGAAAAAAAAAAAAAACCCAAAGCAAAAAGATAATTTCAAGAGCACCAACCTTTTAATTTGCCTCCTAATTTCGCAGGACACCTTTCCATCTAATCTGCCTCTCCAGAACCTCCCTCTAGCTCACTCAGAGCACTCGTGTGCAAGCGCCTCGGGCAGGGCTGTGGGAGGAAACCCCACAGTTCACACCTCCAGGGAGATGTTCTGCTGGAGACCAGGCGCCGAGCGTGAACCGGGGCTCCCCTCTCCTGCCTTCCCCCCTCGCATCTCCTCTGCAGAGAAGTCTGCCCTGAATCAGAAAAGATGGCTCATACAGGGGGATTTATTTCATGTGTGTGAGTGATGACGGCAGAAAGGTCTTGGGCTTAATTGATGTATTAGATCAGGTGCGATAAGTGTATCCAGGGAGTTTTCACATCACAGGCCAATGTATAGAGAGGGACCTCCTCTGGTTCCTTTCTTTGCCTCAATGCCCAGCAAGGGGCCCAGGAATATTGGGGGATTAATGTCACAACAGAGGGAAAAAGTATGCCATTCAATCTGTTTAAACATTTTATTTCACCAGCACACCAATTAAACATTCCCTGTCTGAAGAGACCACGGATTAAAGCAATAGCAAGGCTGAAAAAAAATGGATGGATCTTTTCTCTCAAATGATCAAGGAAAATATATGAAATTGAAAAATAAAAAAAGACCTCTTAGAAGTAAACTTTAGCGCTGTGTGAATAATTTCTCCCTTCCTTGTCTGCGCTCCCTTTCATGAGCTCTTTTACTTTCACTGGCACCTTCTCCCTTGCAGCCCATTTGCATTGCCTTAATTAAAGGGAGCTGGCAACGACGGCAGCTCTGCAGACGGCTGCCTACTGCCCTCGGCGGGGTCTGGATGAAGCATTTCAGGTGCTGAGCCCAAGCACCCAGGTCTGGGAGAAGGGGATGAAACCACACTCTAGTGTGGACAGTCCTAGCTCACGCTGGGACCAAACCTGGGACCACAAACCAAGGCAACCCACTTCAGCTTACACCAAGACCAGGAGAAAACACTGGGTTCCCTCTAGCGAGAGCACCGAGAGCTCTCCCAGGCGGTCTCTGCTGAGCTGGTGGTGTCTTAGCGAGCTGGTCTGGTTTTAAGAAGTTTCCTTCTCACTAAAGAAGGACCAAAAGCTCCATTTTTTCCTCCCAAAAGGCCACTCAAGGTGGCACCGCCCCAGTGCCAGCCTGGCGGGCAGCATCCCCTTGCTGATTGGGATCTGTGATAAGTACTGAGGAACAAAAAAAAGAGTAAAACGCCTGTCCAAACCCCTGTTTTCCTCTTACTCCGTGACTGACACCAGAAACAAGACCATGTGGTTCGCAAGCTGTGCACCTGCTGGTCATCTCTGTCAGCAAAGCAGCTCACGGTTTCAAAATGATAGGAACGGACTAGATCAAAAAAAGGGAGATCAAGTGTATTATTTTTTCCAACTCCGTGGCTGTGCCAAGACCTACTTCCAGCTCCTCTCTCTTTATTTGGATAAGTGGAAGGTTTAAAACAGAAAGTTTTCCTTGGCAAATACGTATTGGCAGCGGAATTGGACCAGTTAAATATACCCAGCACAGACAAAAGGAAAAGGCTGTTTCTAATTACGAATGCTCGTAATTTTCTATTCCATGATTTCCGATGTTGCCTGGGCCAGAGGTTTAACTCAGAGAGAGGGGAAAAGGGGCAGGGGGAAACCAAATACACAGATTCGCCAGTAGTTGATCGACATCTCTGAATTCCTCAGCACCGCTGGCACTGCAGCCCCCGCAGGCTCCACCTCCCAGGGCATTTTCAGGGCTTGGACATTTCAGGTTCTTCATGGGAACTCCAAAACCAAGCCTTAGAGCCCATTCCTCTGTCAGAGGTGGTAATGCTCATGCAAGCAGAGCCCTCACCTTGCGTTTGGCCACCCAGGTGCCGGCCCGGGAGCCCTTGCAGCCCTCGCAGGTGCCCCCAGCAGGTTTCCCACCAGGGTACGACCCTTCCCTCTCTCGCCTCTCAGGATGCGGAGAGGAATAGAACTCCTTAGCCTCGAAGAAATTCAAACTAAATTTAAATAAGAGCTTGAACAGACTATCCATAAATCTGAATACCTTGTTTTAAGACTATTTTGTCATTTATTTCTTCTGTGGCATTGGACACCAAATGTGAGCGATACTGGGTACCTGCTTAGTAGTTATGGCACTTACCACGATAAAGTAAGAATTTACTTTCTATTAAAGAGGCTTTATAGGAATTACCCCAACAAGCTGCAGTGAAAGAACCCCAGCTGCATCTATACTCTGCATCGATAAGCTCTGGGCTCTACCTCATTACAAGGTATTTCTCAGTGAAAGGCAGAAGACACTACAACACCGACCCTTGCAAACAATAAAGAAACATAAGTCATTAACAAATCCAAACAAAAAAAACAGAGCCAGAAAACCTGAACGTGCTTCACACTGAAGAACAAAAGAAACGGGAACCATTTGTTATCTAATAAAGGAACTGGAAAAGAAAGTCTTTGATGGTAAGGGAGGACGATTTGCTCTCATGGGCCAGTGAACATCCAAATACATACAAGCTGTTCGCAGCAGACTGATTGCAGCTAGGCCATAATGCTATTGTACATGCTCTAAAAAAAAAAAAAAGGGGGGGAAAAACACTACCATAGAGAGGTACTTCAGAAATAGATCATGGTCTATTCATTAAAACAGATTATTTTAGTGAAATCTATTTTTCCCCTCTCTTTATTGCCATGTTTTCTTTTATGTTAATTTTGCGTCTGTTTAAAGTTGAATTCCTTGATCTGCAACATCTTTAGCTTTAATTTTTTTCTCTTCTCCTCTTACCAGTGAAATGAATTCAAATCATTTGCATTTATTGCAGAGAACATACAGCCTCATCTGTAGCCTTTAGTCTGACTGAATTGCTTTTCTGCTTCACAAGGCACATAGTGTAAGCTGAGTGTGCCCCCTCGCCACTCTGCTACCGCCAGAAATAATCTAGTTGGCACTTCCATGTTTCTGTAATATTTATCATATTGATCATATATAAAATAAATAAGCAAAATGGTATTATTGGAAGCAATGATCTGATGAAGCCATGGACCAAATCAATCACTCAGCAGAGCCTTAAAAAAAGCACAGCAGCTTGCTCTCAACCCTTTCCAGAGTCAATTTTCCTTACAAACAGGCTTCTCATCAACCTACGCATCCTAGAGAGAGAACGTGTCCTTCCACTGGACCTCCTCTGAAACCAGGTGTATTGTACATGGTTGCTACGCCAAATCTAACTTCTTTAGAAGTATATACTTCCAGTTCTTTGATTAACTTTAGAGTCTTATTTTAAAAACACTGTATTCATTTCACATATTTAGCTTAAAGTGACCCAAAATACTCGGTGGGAATCACAACACACAAAAACGGAGCTGGCTTCAGACTAGGCCTATCGGTTTACACACATTTGTAAAAACTATGGATATAAATACAGAGAATTCACACAGCTTGTGTTACGTTATCATCTCTCACGCTACAGGAACAATATTCTCCCTGCAATCCTATATGGCACAGGGATAACTGCTGGAGCCAGGGAAGGAAACCAGAGACCCAGATTCAGACCAAGAAAACTGCCCTCAGCACGCGCAGCACGAAAACCCCGCGCTGCCCCCAGCCGTTCTCTGGGGCTCTAAAGCCCCGAGCGCTCCGCTTTGCCACCAGCTTCCAGCTCCACCGTCTCTTCCTTGGAGAAACTGGCTCTGGAGCAGAGAAGATGAAAATCACCAGGAGAGGGCTGAATGGCCGGCAGGGGAACCCCGAGGCGGCGGTGGGTCCCCAAAGAGAAACCACTCTGAAGCGTGCGCTTCGCTGTAAGCACAGGCGTCGCGTTACCCCCTGCGGCGGGCACACCGCCACGGTGCACGGAGACGGACGCGAGTGCGCTGCCATCGGGGCCAAACCAGAGAGGCCGAGGCACCGAGGTGGGTGACGGCGGCTCCAGGGCATCGCCGCCAGCCAGGAACCGCGGGGCGGCCGACGCCGTCGAGGGGGCAGCGCCCAGGCTGAGGCTGATCCTCTCCCAACCCTCGTAGCAGCTTTATCAGCAGCAGCAGATGCTGCTGCAGTCAGATGGAAACAACACAAGGAACTTTCCACATGGCGTCTAGTCAAAGAGAAAAAAGAGGATCTGCTAGAGGCTGGCGGGGGATACAGGGGAATCTCGCTGCGGGAAGCAAACGCAGCTATTTTCAGGTCAAGCTTTCCCTGCTGCGGTGCCACGTACGCCACAGTCCCAAAGCGCTTTGGGTGCAGGACGAGGTCCTGGTTGTACCTCTCCAGCCGAGAGCTGCTGTATCTGTTTCATCGACAGCGAAGGAAAAGATTGAGGTGGGAAGTGACAGCAGGAGGGGACGCAGACAGAAGAAAAATCTGAAAGTCTTGGCAATGATCTCATTGCATATTCTGTACTTCTAATCTGTCTAATGCCATGGGATTCACATTTCCTATAACATCCAAGCTGACATGTTTAGAAGTAGCATTCACAATACCTCAAGTGGCAATATCTTGGTCTTAATCCTGCTTTCCTATCTGTCTCTTTAAACCTGGAGCATCAGGCAACGAACCATGCCAGACCCTTTACAGTGTCACGGAGATCTAAACCCTCTCCCCTGGTGTCAAACTCCCACTAACGACCTCAGCTCCCTTCTCATCAGTGAAGGAGAAGAATTCCATGAGAAATCAGCATGACTGCGGAAAGACTCAAACTTATTGATCCCAGTATCAGATGTACAAATAGCTGTAATTAAACACCAGGTAGGCTGTGTACTGGCTGTCTGCCCTTGCTTTATTCTGTGAATAAACTGCAGACAGACAGACTGCTCCCCGAGTTGTGGCTGCAGTTTTGTGGAGTTTGAATAAATTAATCAAGCTTACCTCTCTTCACAAGAAAGCCAATCAAGCTGGCTTTTCAAAGTATAACTGCTAAAAACCCTGCATAAAGAGGGAAAAAAAATACAGCTGGGACATACACGTAGGCTTTTTAACAGCTGTTTGTAAATATGTCTAATAATTCATCCTGTCAACATGCTCACTTTTCCATTACAAGCAACTATTCATAAATGGTATTCCCAGTGCTGATGGATCCATTTCCTTAATGAAATACACAGTTTACTTTACAAAGTTTAATTGCTTCAAGAACGGGTGTCAGGTTTCTTTATTCGACCTCTGGTACTGAATTCCTTCCAGCTCATATCTACAAGTAAAAAAGTTAATGGAGCTTTTGCAGCAGTGGTTTACTAGCTAAATCACCTCTAAGCAATAATCCCAGCAAATATAGATGGAGATGCTGGAATCGCCTGCCTTCTAGGAGGATAGACGTTAAGTAACATGAAATTCAGTCCTACTAATTGACTGAGCAGGGGATTTCTACAGGGAACGCCTATAGCATTGAAATCAGGTCATTGATTACATTTCTTAGATATGAATGTCTGCGGCAGGACTGCGCAGCGAGAAATGCTGAGCTGGAAAAGGAACAAACAGGGTGAGAAGTCACCAGGGCCATACAGGGATGGGGCAACAGCATCACCAAACCACAGCATCACTGCCCGGGGTTATGGGGGTTAAACCATCGTACCAGTAACACGCACGCCGAACGTCTGATGTTGTCAGCTCATGCCTTTTATCCAAATTTGTGATAAACTGACATTACTGGAGTCTCTCTGTAGCCTTGACTCTCAGTTAGCAGAGGAGAACCCTGCATTTTCCCACCAGCAAGTTGCCTGAATCTCACCGGGGATCTCAGACCACGTAAAACCATCCCCAACCGGGGCGCGGTGCAGCACTGAGGGCGCGCTGCAGCAAACGAATCGCCCTGCGCAGGACCTGCACGCTGCAAAGCTCGTTTCTCTCAGCATTTCTGGCTCACATGGTTCTCAGTGCATGTGTCTTCCCAAAGATGGAAATGGCAAGCTGTATGCACACACTACCAATGATCTAATTTGACCCCAAATAAATGGAGAGACGTTTACATCAAAGCCTGCAATACACTGACAAGCCAATTGTGGTGGTGTGATTTTTAAGAGACATTAAAAAATGTTACTAAAAGCTAAACAAAGTCATTTAAGCATGATCTCTCTCCTTCTGCATGCTAATATGGAAAATGGAAAGTAGCCTAGAAAACACTGTATGCTTTCTCCAGCAGGCAGGGAGGTCAGCTGGATACCAATACTTAAACACGATCAATCATTTCCAAGAGTGGTCTGAGCGTGCAAGCAAATCTCCCTCTGTGCCACAGCAGCTTTACATTACTGAAGTTTCTCCAGTTATGTGAAATTAAGCTAAAGACTTACTACTGACTTAGTCTGTGAGGTGTATGAGGGGAGAATGGGTACAACAGATTCCTCATTAAAATGAAATAGTACACTTTACATCAAATGCCAAACGACAGCATTTCCCGGTCCTGCTCCCGCCCTGCTAGCTGGACTTCTGGTGAGTTTTTAGATCACGTAGAAATTTTGCTCCAACAACAGTCTGAAGAAAATGTGGTATATGTTGGTTCTTTTTTTCTGAATTTTTGTAAAGTATTGTTGTTTCACGATACTTCACATTGGAGATTGCTATTGCCAGAATAGGTACAAAAACGTGTTGGGACCTTGCAGGACAAAGAACGATATAGAAATATAAGTTGGTTCTTTCCCGCAAACCACATATTCCCCATTTCCACCTCGGGGCGGGCTCGGAAAGGGCTGAAAGGGCACATCCACGGTCCTCTGCGCTGGGCAGAGTCCATCTCCTCTGCTCCAGGCTCAGCACAGCCTGCGTCGTGGCTCCCCTCCCGCAGCAAGACCCGGAGAGCCCCGCGGTACAGTGACAGCCATGAAGGGCCTAAGGAGCCATAGATTAGTTACAGTATTTAATCAATCTGTGTAACGCTCACAGAGCTGTGAAAAGCCTTGATGAAGCTCTTGGGCACACGAGTACTTGTAACACACTTCTCGGCTGAGCCCAAGGGTGGGTGACAGAGGCTGCCTGACGAGCGGGGTGCTGGATGCAAAGGTGGAGAAGCGCCTCCTCTGGCCCTGGCTTCTGGGGGACAAGGAATGTGTCCCACAGCACATCCGTTTGTCACGTAGGTAAGTTTAGCACATGGATGCTGTAAGCGCAGGGGGATGCTCCTGTTCCAGCAAATACACATCCACGTGCTGACACTGCGGTCCTGGGGCAAGGTCCCCGCGCACGGTGGAGCAGCAGCTCCCTCTGAGCCCTGCCCAGACCCTGCCCCGATGAGGTCCAGCCACATCGTCCCCCTGCTCAGCACCACCTGCGGTCGTGGGTCCAGCCCTTACAGAAGAGGAGGGGGGTGACCGAGGAGCATCCCCGAGGGGCAGCGCCGCGGCACAGCCGGGGACGCGCCACTAAAGGGCTCGAAGCCTCCTCAGGAAAAAAAAGGCAAGAGGACTGTGTGTAACCAGCATGGCAGCTGTACTGGGGAACAGAGGTCTGTTTGGTTTTACTTCTGCCTGACTCCAGCAAAGCAGAAGCTGATCGTACCTGAAAGAGCCAGGATTTGAACAAGATCTCAGACAATAAAAAGGGCAAGGCCAAGGACCCTGTAGGAGGAAGACTGATGTGGTTTTATTCCCAGATGTCCAAATGGAGGCATTCTCCACTGCTTCAGATGTTAAGGTCAGAGGATGACAGATAACTGAATCCCCTTTTAAACCCCATAAGGTGAGTGACCCTTGTGCAGTCCCTCACTGAAGGGGACAGACTATTTTTCTATGAGCCCTCATAGAAGTACATAGCGGAAGCAAGGCTACATCCTTTTGAAAAATCAAGCTGCAAAGGCTGGCTCTGCTCAGGGGTTTCCAAAAACGGGGTGTGGGATCTTCCCAGGACCTGGCTTCCAGCCCACCACAGCAAAGCTGGCTGCGAAGCAAGGTGCCGCTCGCAGCACTCCCGCCCCGCAGCCCAGACGCTCCGGCTACAGCCCGAAATAAAGGATCCAAGCTCACATATTTTTTGCAAAAGAAGTGCTGTTTAACACGACCGGCACAGGAGGCAACCTTGGCTGAAAGAACTGAGCAATCCTCCGCCACCGACTGCAGCGACAGATGCCGGTCGCTCCGTCTCCTCGCAATGGTTTGAACAAGCCGGCGCGGGAGCTCCTGCCTGCCGGCGCCCGCATCCGCGCAACCCGGGAGGCAGCTGGACGGGAAGGAGCCGGCCGTGGGGATTTTTGGAGCAGCCACCTGCAGCCAGCTGAGCATGGGCATGGGGTAGTGTGGAGCTGGACGGGCTGCTCCGCTTTGGTGTGGGGCTGCTGAGCTGCCTGGGAACTGCCCGGTGTGGCCCCACTCACCTCTTGGCACGGGAGGGCTTTGCACAGCTCCCCAAGATGTTTCACAAGTGCTCAGGGCCGTGCTAGAGCTGAAGGGTTTGTTCGATAAGAACAACAACCTATTTCCCTCTCCCCCTGCTCTTACCCTTTCGTCTCATTCCTCTATGCTAAAGTAACACCAACCTGCAGAAATAAAGCACATCTGGTGATTTACAGAGCAGCGGGGAAAATAGCCACAAGCACTCTCCAGTTTGGGCTCCCAGATCCTCACGCGGTGCAGACACAAAGATAAACACACGCTAATGCTTGACTGGGTGAGAGCATCTGACAAGACAGATTTTTAAGCCAAAAAGTGTATCTGTTAACATAAATCCTGCCGGCTCTGCATGATCCTCAGAGTCCCTCTCAAACAGGGTCCCCCCACCAAGCAGGGCAGCAGGAGGTCACAGAGCCCCGCAGCATCCGTGTCCCCGGAGCCAGGCTCCAGAAGCCCAAGGACTCTCCATCTGCTGCTGGAGCAGAGTCACAATTCAGTTACACGTGAAAACGGGCTTTCAGGCTCCGATCTGATCTTCAGGCTCATTCTGAGGCAAAAGACAAAGGGCTGGAATAACAGGAATAACTGACCATTTTTGCCTTCGTTAGGTGGGCACCTAAAGCTTCCTTAGGTTTAGGCAGAGGTTAGTAAAGCCCTCCGAGCGCCTGAATACTTTTGTCGATCTGTCCCCAAATATCAGACTCTGCTGTAGGCAAATACTGCAATTTCACAAGGAACCCTTTCATCCATTTTTTATATGGCTCACTTTCTTCAAAGGCAGACTGGAGCTGGATGTGAGAAGGGAAACTAATATTTCACTTTCATTCTGTTGCATTTTAATACTGAAGTTTGGCACCTGGCTGAATGCTGCCCCAGATTGCCAGGGAAGACATCAGGAGGCAGTGGGTAACTGAGATCAGAGTCATTAGCGCAGAAGAGGACAGAATCTGGTAAACTATATTAAAGGCTATTCCATTTTTTTTTTTCCTTTTTACTTTAAATTGCTGTTTGATCCTTCCTGTACCATCAAGTAGTTGTCCCATTTCAACAAGACAAGTGGTTAATTAAGAGATATGTTGTTTTACCAAATAATGTTCTTCAGGGAAGAAAGAATGAACCAAGCACTGAAGTGTTTAGAATGGTGATCCCTAATATTTACATAATTTAGCTTAATTTCCTTGGGACTTTAGCAGGCCTGACAGATGACTAGTCTCCACCAGGAAGCTGTTCCTCTACGGCAAAGCACAGCTAATGCTGGTAGTAGGTTTTATCTTTTTGGCTCTGGTTCCCTATAAATTATTGTTCAGCCTGAGCAAAGCTTGCCTTGGTGGCATCATATCGCACCGAAAGAGACGTGGCAGGCGAGCACACTACCCCAACAGAGGACCATCGCAGGGGTGACTGGCAATGGAGCTTGGCAAACCACGGACACGCAGCCCTGCTCCCCGCCTGCACATCAGCTGCGCCGTGAGTCTTGGTTCCACCACACCCACGCCTCGGCAAATGCCTCTGGCAGCCGGTACCGCAGGCACGTTGGCCTCACGGCAGAACGAAGGAGACTCTCCCTGGCTGTGGGTAACGCAGCCGACTTCGGCAGAGCTGGGAGGGTTTATGCGGGTTGAGGATCTGTCCCTGTAGGAGCAAACCCGGGAGCAGCCAAACATCCTCGCTCCAGAGATGCTCGGGCCAGGCTGCAGCGGGCACTGCCGCTGCGGGCAGGGAAAGGGGGGTTTGGTGGAAGGGGTTAAGAAGGTTACAGGTGCTGCTTTGAGTTTTGCAGCTTTCTTACAGGTTTTCCACTTTCCGTCTTGGAAAGCTGGGTGTCTCCATCAAGACAGTGTTTAATCGAAACAAAGCCTCACCAGTCAGAGTCCAATCCCAAGAGGGCACAGAAGCTAATTACAGTCTTGGTCAATTGGCAGTTTTTTTCCCCTAATATAATTTTATTAATTTAATGCAGACTTTCAGTTGTGGGTAGCGTGTCAATCCGGGAGGATATCTTCTAGCAGATAAGCTATTTCATCATTTTAAAAAAATTGACTTTGTTTCTGGCTTCTGTTACAGTTTAGATTAATGTCCTATCTCATCAGTTCAGGAGCCTCAATTTAAACCCTTTCCTGTTCAACTTGATCAAGAAAGAATCCAGTCTGGTCCCGGCACAGAAATTAGTCTGTACCATCTACACTCTTAAAAATTAATTATACCCGATGGCTCCTCAAAGCTAAGTGAAACAGCCAGGAGTTGTGCAGAGCCTCCTCCCTGTCTCTACCTTCCCCTCTGCTCCCACGTTTCTTTTCTCATCACTTCTCACTTTGGTTCTTTCTTTTAAAAGAATGTTTTCGTTTTAATTAAACCCGTAAACAGGCACAAACGTAAAGAAAGGAGAGATCAGAGTCTGTTACCTACTAAGGACAGTCCGCGTGAGGTATTTGAGACAACTGAACAGAGCATGGCATTTCTACGGAGCTCATCGTACTGTCATTAATTCGGCAACAGGGTTACACCCTGGGAGGGTTTTCACATTGGGCTTTTCTTCATGGCACAGATTTGTTACCTCCTTCTTCCCTCAAAGAGCCTCATTGACTTCAACTCTGAGGCAAAATAAATCTTACCTGACCTGAGTGTTGTTTTCACCTTTGTGCAGGATTTATTTCTCCTGCCTTTCTGATCAGCATCACCACAGGCTCCAAGCACGCAGCTGGGAATCCACGTTCTTGGGTTTTTTTATTGCTGCCTCCAACTCTGACATCTGACTTATGATGGGCCGAGTGTGACTTCTCCATTCTCATCCTCAGCTTGTCCTCTTGTAAAATGAATTCTAATTAATAAATGTCGGTATGTCAGCTTGAGTTCCTCAGACGGAAGACAGTAAAGATCTACAAGGTGTCATTAATTTAGAATTAGACTCAGAGACATCATTTCTTTAACTTTATAACTGTCTATCCCTTCACCAATCCATCTCTATGCAATTTTACATCATGATCATTTACCAAAATATCCTAGAGGCTGTTATATTTTAAGCCTTTTCCATTTTTCTTTGTGGTTGCTCTGATTTAGGATGTGGACTCTCAGGAAAGACAGATTTGCCAGGCACTGAATGGACTTGCTGTCAGGCAAGACGTTGTCTTCTTTAACCCTGCAAGGGCCACAGCAAGATACGGTCCTGTGCAACCAGACGGCACACGGCGATTGTTGTTTATCAAAATCTTGATCTATAATTCATCTTAAAATGCTTTCCCTCCTTGTCACTCCCCTTATGCATCCCTTCAAGAACACCACAGTATGTATATTTAATTGGGGAACTGGAGAAGTGCTCAGGTTCAAGGTGAATAACTTTGAAGAATGAAGGACAAGAAAATCAAAGCACACAAAGTTCTCACGCTTATTTCCCAGACTTGCCTAAACCAAAGCAATAGGATGGGAAACCACCACACTGCTGCAAATAAACAACATCACAACAATAGTTGTTAACATTGGGTAGGTAAAACAGCGGCCACAAGAGCCTGTTGTAGCTATTCTCAATGATGGAAGGCTACAGCAACTGTCTCAGAGCCTACGTTGCTACTATTTTTCCTGATTTTGGTTTTATTTGTTTTTAATAAAAGGGGTTTAGGACAGTAAAAAGATATGTCATAGAAAGTCTAGTATCCATAGAAGCTGCTCATGTATTAAAAAAAGGCTTATTTATTGACTGCAAATGGGCAGATCTTTTTGCAGAAAACCATCCAGCTCTCTCCATCCTCTCTCTGCCCTCAGCTAACTGGAAATGCCTTTTGTTGCCTTAATGCTGTGATTCATAATCTTTTTTTGTTTGTTTGTTTTTTTAAAGTGACACCCCCTCCCTCTAGTTCCTAGACAAACAGATGTCGGAACTGCCAAATTTCTGTAAAACATTTAAATTAAGTCTGCTCGCCCCCCACACCACTGTTCCCTCTGCAAGGTGCTGCTCCAGCCAACTCCACAGGGGCATCCTCGTAACTCTGCACAAGCAAGTCAGTCCATGAGCAGGACCAGGGTAGAAGCCAGGGGTCTGGAGAAGACAGAAAGCTGGGAGCCCAGGGCAGGACATCATTTGGAAGGGCAAAATTACGATGCAAAAGCCTTTGTGGAGCTTCCCGACGCACAGGCCTGAAGCCAGGAGCTCCTAAAGCCGTCTCGCCCGCCATACTCGGTCCCAGTCACACCGCCGTGGACACGCCAGCCTCCTCACGGTCTCCCCCATCGCAGCCACCCCTCCCGGCCATCGAGCAGCTCCCGGCACTGGCCGGTGCCCAGCAGCACCAGTCCCGGGCAGACCGGGTCTGCAGCCACGTGCGGGACAGGGCAGGACCCAGGGCGCTGCGGCCGTGCCGGGAGCCGATCTCACAGGAGAGCTCAGCCCAACCCAGCCGTCCTGGGATGGTTTGTCCGGGTTTGTTTTTCTTTTTGGGTGTTTATTTCCCTTCGGCAAAGCAGTGGGGGAGGGAGCTGCAGGCCGTGGAACGTCTTGCCCGTGGCCGTGCTCCATCCCACCACGGTAAGGACCTTCGGGGAACCGCGCGGCACAAGCCTCCGAGTGGTTCTGCTTAACGAGAGAAAAATTGATGCTCTCGTGTCTCTTCAGCTGAGAGCTCTCCTCAGCGGGTTTCATCTCCGCTTCTCCAGGAGGAAAATCAGAAGAGTGGGAGGGGTGGTGGGGAGACACGTGCTCCTGCCAATACTCAAAAACATTTAGAAGAGGCAATGCCCAAAGCACTTGTGCTCAACCCGTCTAGCAGGCACGGCAGCACCTCCTCCACCGTACCCCTTGTTTTCATCTTTTTTCCTATTCTTTTTCTATCTCACATTCCCCTCTATCCTTTCTCCCTATCACCATCTCCCTTCCTCCTACAGTCCAAGTCCTCACAAACATTTTTTTTTTCCCCCTACTTGCCAATTTTGGAGATTAAGTTCCCCGGCCAACTCCCGGGGAGAGAGGGAAATGGGAAATGCACCCAACAGGGATGTGACAATGTTAATAGGAAGACAAGTCACTCACGCGGCCTGCCGCCGGCACTCTGCCGCACTGCCCTTTCCTGCTTGACCCTATCTCATCTTCAGAATTTAAAACAACTTAAGACCATGTAGCATAAATGTATGCCTAATCTCATTACACTAATAATTCATAGGTCTTGATCTGCAGGAGTTTTGCAGATAAATGGGGATAGTTTTATAAAAGTGCCCATCATCTTTAAGAAGTCGCATTTGGAACGTGTCTGCTGGATCATCCTTCCAGCAACAACGGCCCTTAACCCGTGCCACAGGGTTTCATCCTGTCAAATGTCAGATTTTAAAAGCCCCTTGCGGCAGAGCCGCGATCAGGCAGCACCTGGCCTTGCGTGTTGGCAAGAGCCGCACACAGCTGCGCGGGGCGAGACCCAGAGCTTCCTCGGGATGCTCCGAGGAGTTCTGCTCACACTTTGCAGTACATTTTATTCCCCACTTCTCTAACTTTTTTTTTTTTAGGAGACAGATTATTACCACATAAAAAGCCACCTACATAAGGAAAACAGTGATCTTTATTGTACGTTTCTCACGATTTCTGGGCTGAAAAGCAGGCGAAAATTCTCCAGCATGCAGTGAAACCCTGGGTTTGGGAGGAGGCACTTGGGACTCTTGGTTCAGTACCTGGCTAACTGCTGCCGGTCAGAGGTTTTTCAGTCACTGAAATTATAGAAAAACACCTTAAGCCATTCAGGAAATGTGACCACATAAATTCAAAAGGTTGAAACAAAACCGAAGGACACCCGGCATGTACCAGAAATACCTAGAGACTTTTTTTTTTGAACGCTAATGTGTCCATGGGGGCTTTTTCCTCCGTTGCAGACCCCAGCTCAGACCCATTCACACCAGCGGGGGGGCATTTGCTTTGCTCACACACCAAACACCTTCCTGAGACGCAGTCGCTCTGCTCAGTTGAGCAATTTGAAACTTCCCTTGCTGCTCAGGCGCGTTCACGCTGCAGTTACCACCCGGTCCGGGAGGACAGTTACGGGGGAGCTGTAACACGCTCCGGGGGCGCTTCTGCAGACAGCCTGACCCAGGAGGCTGCTGCACGGTTTGCTCAACACATTAGTCAGTTATTTGTTGGCTTTACAAAAGCAGGAGCTAAATCCTATTCTAACACTGGGACACACGTGTAGTACAACTGGTGTCACGGAACTGCTGCACAGATAAGGAGAAATCTCAGCGATTATCCCGGCCTCAGCAGAGAGCAGTCACCAACTGCAGAGTTACAGGATCCACGGTAATTTATGTTGCCTGGAGATCAGGGAGTTTTGTGTGACTCAGAACCAGATAAATATTGAACAAACAGCTCAGGAACTGTCCCAGTAGGTGGGAATTATATTATAACTAAGCTCATAAAAATGTAGATATTAGTAATGAGAAAGCTGCTAGATTTGTTCCATTTCAGCCTTCCAGTCCTAGCCCTGGACCGTTTTCACAACGCCCTTGCCTAGCACAACGTGCCCGTCTCTACATGTATGGCCACTTCCCACACAAGCCATACAAATCCCAACTTTGGAGACACACAAGTAAAAAAAGCAGTCAACTGACCGAAAGAAACAATTAAAAACTAATGTTACCAGCCCACATTAAAACTGTGTAAGGCTCAGAAATTAAGGAGAAATTGCTTTGCATTAGTTTCTCTGCGTGTCATCCTGGTCCTAGCAGGGTTTTAATAATAAGCATAGTTATTTGAATAGTTTGCTGATCACACTCAATCCTAAAACGCAGGCTCCTGCCAGAAGAATTCATAACCCTTTTAATACGACCTGGCATCGGAACGCATTCAGAGTCTTGCGAGGAGAAAGATGTGGCAGTGCCCTGGGCAGAGGCGGTGGCTGCCACCAGCAGCCTCTGGGACACACAGTCCTTTTCCAGCAGGAGCTGGAGATGCTCATGAGGAACAGCGGACTGTTACCTTCCGGGGGCACCAGCAGGGAAATGGAATTAAGTTGTTTGTAAAAAAAACCAACAACAACCCCAAAAAAACCAAAACAAACAACAAACCAACCCAAACCCAGATTTTTGTTGTTGTTTGAGAGTTTGCCTGTTTTCTGGGTGAAGATTTCAGAGGCAGCAGAACATGTTCAGGCTCTATCACACACAAAATACTGCTGAGAAATAGACCAAAAAAAAAAAATCTTTCCTCTTAAACTTTAGTTCCTTCTTAAATGATGCCAGTATAGCACAAAAATAGAGAGGAATGGCTGCAGATTTAAAAAGAAAAAAAAGTGGTTGTGTACAGACCTGGAAGCAGTCCCTGGCTCCAGTGATAGCATAAGCATTATATCACCCCATCACATATCGCCAGAATTACTTGTCCCTGTTGGCCTCCCCCCCCCTCCCCCGCCCTTAATCCTTTTCTGCAGCTATACTGTGTTCTTTACTTTCTTTTTATTATTTCCAGGGGCTTAAGTCAAGTTTTCACTCAGGCTTCAAAGGGCCTTATACTTTTTGTGCCTGTAATTCCTCACCACCAACAAATGCCAGAATAAAGTTACTGGGACTCTGGAGGAGCCATTTCCAGGGGTAACGAGACACTCACAGCTGCAACTGATCCCAACCACGTTTCCAAATAGTTGCAAGGCAAAAATATTAAGCCCCAGATGATTTGTCTGTGCTGAGGTTCTACACCAAACTGGGATATTCACACCTAAAGATATCGCCCTTGGAGAAGGATCTCACCTCAAACCTGACAGAGTCAGTCAGACCATTTTAATGAGCTTTCAGTCACACAGTCTACACCATGTAGCACCTGCTCGTGGCCCAGAAAGGCGCTTGGTTGCACAGCTGGGCCAGATGCTGTCCATTAACCCTGGGTTTACATCACTGAAGAAGGTCCAGGAGGGTCTTCCTCAACCCAGCACTGCAGCAAACGCTTATTTTTAAACCCCTGAGGTCCAGTGGCTCATGCAAGACAGGGCACAACCAGCAGCCCCTGTCTCAGCAGCTGGCTGAGGTTAAACAGCGACAATGCCAACAAGCAGTGATCCAGAGCAAGGCACTCATATCAATAAACACACTTAGTTATTCCTCAGGTGTTGCTTATTTTTCAATTATTAATAAAGAAGCTCCAAACCATGCCAGTAGGTACCCAAAGGCCTATTCTGCAGCATGGCTGGCGGCCAGGTCTCTCAAGGACAGTGCTGCCTCCTCTTGTGTTTCTGCTCAGGAACGGGAATAGACCATCGTTCTCCCCCTGATAACTTACGAGCTCAGTGAAATGTGTTTTTCATGTGTAATAAAGTTGCTCGTGGTGTGCAATTTGCATTTAAGTTGGCTGTATGCATGCTGCCTGGGACTTTTTAGTGTTGTTCACAGAGCTAAAATAACACACCAGTTATCTGTCATTTCAACCCCTTCTAAAGAAAAGAATCCATGAGAAAATCTTAAATATAGCATCACCAACAGATCGTCTGTCTCGTATTAGGTCCCCTTGGTAGGGTTTAGAGCAACTCAGAAATTACTAATAACAGGCAATCCCTATTTTGGGGCTTGTGGAGAAGCACAAAACCAGGCTGCAGCGGTGAGAGAATGAAGGAGTTTGCTGGATAATCTGGGACTGAGCTGAACCAAACCTGTAACACAACCTCACAGGCTCCTGAGACAGAGCGCGGCCACCCAAGAGCATCTTGGACAAGGTCCGTTTGCAGAATCAGGAAGCAAAACGCCCCGTGGAGCCTCACAACGAACAGAAGAAAAGGGACCAACAGGTCCGAGAGCACAGTCTTGCCCAGAATAATGACGTGCTCATGGAGCGGGCCTGTGGTGAAGGTCTGGAGAATAAGGCCAAGACACCAATGGCTGCTTGAGTTAGTGTTCCTGGGAGAAACCATAACCCCTGCTGCTGCTGGAGAACATCACCTCGTCCTTCAGCCCCAACCACGGCCAGCTGCCCTCATCTGAAAGCAACTGAAGCGGTGGAGAGGTGCTCCCACCAAACCAGGCCAACCACCAGGAGGTTCCCGTTAACGAGAACCAGACCCTGACCTGCACACAGAGCTGCTCGCTGGACCTCTCTGCCCACCCCCGCCTCCCGAAACCATCTCCATTTCATTTGCAAGCTGATTTCATGATGGAGCAGAAACGCCAATCAATTGTACAGCCATCAGCACGAGAGCATCCCAATCTGCATTAGCCAGCTGGGCAGCTTTCCAGAGCATCATCTACAACACATGAATTATTACCCAAACATTACTGCTGTCAGCACATTCCTCTCTATACAACTTCCTATTATTATTTTTTTGGCGGACAACCCTGAAATTTTAAACAGCTCAATCTTGCTAAAGTAATGCAACTGCCTCCTGCCTCCAGGATGAACTTTTCATAAAAATCAACAACAATCCTTCTACCGAGAATAGCAACAAAACCCCCCAAACAATCCTTTTATTTTTTCTTTGTTTGTTTTTGGTGTCTTTAGCAGCTCTGACTTACACTCTAATTTGCAGTAACAGCCTTTTATTTGTCTTGCAGAGGAAAAAAAAGAGACTTAAGGGATCCTTAAGCTTCGGTGACAGAGTACGAAGCAGCTTATAAATCAGGGCACAGCCGGCAGGGTCAGCGGCGCTGCCGCTCGCATCTCCGCTCATTAAGAAAAACGCGCGTTGAGAACCATTTCCTCCGAAACCATTTGCGCTGCTGTGATTCATTCAGAGAACGCGCGAGTCCAAGAAGCACTAGAAATAGTCTTAAAAACCCTGAAAATAGGGTTGGTAAATTAGTTATTTAGTCATTACTGCTCCTTTCCACGACAACTACAAAAAACTAATGGCTGGGGTGAAAACTGCAGCGTCCTGCTGCAAGCACCGCACAGCAGCTCGCCGAGCCCTCCCTCGCGCGGTGCCTGGGCAGGGGTGAACACCTCCAGCGTCCCAGCCTTGGGCTGAAAGTCAAGTTTGGCATTTCAGTTGATAACACACATCTGAACAAAGCCGAGCCCGAGAGCTGTTCAATACTACACCCGGTCCCAGGCATTCCCAATGCCCTGTGAAGGATCATCCCTCACTTCTCCTGTCTGGTTTATTTGAAAGGAAGAATTACAAAAGAATCCTGAAAGTTGTATTTCACAGAGATGAAGGTAGACATCTTGCCATAATTACATGAATCAAAGCTTTCATTTAGCTTCAATAAGCAAATTACCTTGATAACTCTTCTGGTTATGAAAAACAGATCTATGTATTCCTCCCAGGTCCCAAACAGCACACGTGCTATTACACAATTAATAGATTGCACGTTTCTTTTTTAATCAATCATGACTGAATATACAATGCAAACTTTTAGCATAACAAAAAGTGCACCTGATTATGCAAAAATATTTATTCAAGATTAAAAAACATGTAGCATATGAATATTTTAAAAAATATTAAATATTTATGTCTCCTTTCCAAAGCTTCCATAACTGGGCTTTTAATTAATTTGTCATAAAATATTTATAGAGCCAGGTAGACTTTTAAATATAATTATTACATTATATCTTCAAGCTTCAGGTATTTGCTTCTTTCTTGAGCCAGCATGGAGCAGGGTGAGCTCCAGCAATGCCAGGGAGGTTGCACCAGTACAGGTTCTGCTGCAGTCTAGAAGTGGCCAAAAATGTGTTCCCAGCAGTTTGTGAATCTTAGGGATACGCTGGATTTATCAGCATCTAATTAGCATCGTTTCTCTACAGCATGGAAACGCCAGCAGAAAGCAGGAGCCCCTGTTTGCTGGGGATGCAGACGCTTGGGAAGAGGCGGAGGCTGAACGGCCGCAGCGACGCTGCAGCGGGCACAGGTCGGAGCGGCAGCCCAAGGCAGGGACCCAGTTCCCCCCATCTCCTCCACCTCTCCCATACCGGGAGCGCTGTAGCGCGTGCCTCCCCTGCACGTAACCTTCTCCCACCTCAGGGAAAAGGGGAGCTGAAGGGGCAGAGGGGCGAGGGGCTCACGCTGGCCGTGCCACCTCGGTCTCCAGTCCGCAACACTGCTGCCAGCAGCGGCTGCGCAGCGCTGCCCGGGCTCTCAGCCCGCTGCGGGGTGCGGAACCAGAGCACCCAGTGCCGGGGCCATCCGGGCGCCCCACGCAGAAACGCTGGCGAGGAGCAGCCCTCCCTGGCATAGCCGAGCCGCCCGCTCGCCGGGCAGGTCGGAGCAACCTATTCCCCGCGCGGCCTCGCGCACGGCAGAGACGTCTCTCCGCCAGTTGCAGTCGCAGATTGCGCTGGCCGGGACAGCACTGCCCCGATTTGGGCGGGTGACAAGAAGCCCAAGCTGTCTGCGTCTGCTCGATCGCACCACGAGCTGGCACAGACAAACCCTTCCTGCTGCCGCGCTCCAACGCCGCGCTGGCTGCCCGGGTTAAGCAGGGCACGGCCACCCTGCCCGGTGCGACACGCCAGCGCCCGCGCCGATCCGCTCCCCACACCTCCCGGCACCACCAGCTCGGCTTCGCACGTTTTGTAGCCCTCACACCAGCTCCCGGCAGGCACCACTTGGCACCAAAGGGAGGTTGGGCAGAGCCCAGTTCTGCGCCCAGGGATCCGAGGAGACAACGCCACGTCTGAGCTCGGCTTGGCAGCGCCATGCGTTGATACAGCCTTTCGCTGCTTGCCTACATGGCAAACCTGCCTAAATTTCTCCAGCAAGCTGCTGCAAGGAAAACAGAAGTCACCTTTCCTCAAATCACAGCAAAGGAGCACACTCGGCTCACTCTGTACTTATTTGACCTGCTGGCAGCCGCGGAGTTGAAGGAGAAAGAGACGGAGTCAAGAACTGAAATGCTGAAGCCCATTATTTTCAGGAAATTGTGCTGCTGGAAACCCTCGTAGCTTTTGTAATCACCTCCCTGTGCCACCGAGCAAACTCAATTCAGCAGCAAAAGGTGGCCACAGCCACGCGAGCAGACCCTGTGCTTTTTCAGGGGATGCTGAGTAAGAGCGAGCAGCAGTTGGCCATCCTAAAAGAGAGCAACTGGGGTTTTTAGTAAATTATTAGGAGGAGAACTGCAGTCAGCTTTTCAGCATCTTCTATTAACTCTGCTTGGCATTTGTGTGACATTTGGGACAAAGATAGCATTCCTCATTTCCTTGCATTTTAAAATTCCTGTCATCTGTTACAGAAATGATGTCATGCAGCATCCGAGTGCCAGTGACGGACCTCCAGAAAAATCCCGGAGATTCCAAATGAATATGTTGGCCCCAGTAAAAGACCTCAAGTCAACCCACAGGACTAACTACCATATAACTGAGATCTTTTTTGCCAAACGAGCACTAAGACAAATCCCCAATTGTACTGCCCGGCACATGGCTTGGCCACCTGACAGTACCACTGCTTCAGAGGTGAGGAACAGATGCACAGAGCTCAGATGCAGCTATGTGACCTCCCAGGAGCAACACCGGTTTCCTCCCACAGGACTGCAGCTAAACATTCCATCAGCCTTCCAGCACCTGGGGAAAACAGGACTTTGGATTTCTGGCTAGCTGCAAAGCCACCAGGAAGTTTTTGTACAAGCAACCCACGTCCGTGTCCATCTCTGCTGATCTGCCTGCATGGAAGCACACCTCTCCTCACACCAGTATTCCCTGTGCTATGGGGGTCACGATATCCAGTTCTGTATGCACAGACAATGTACAGATGGACCAGGAGGCGCACACCAGGAGGCAGCACCACGGGGTGGTGACCACCACGCACTGCCTGGTCCAGCCCCCACAGCCGGGTGGGTTGCCCTCACCTCCCCAGCTCTGCTCCGTGCTCAGCCAGGGCCCACAGCCAGGCTGCGAGGAGGCGGCACAGAAATAACTCTAATGAAGGCAGCCAAAGCTGAAGCCCTCTGAGTTACATGGAAGGGCTGGGAATGGTTGAAGGAATTGCTGCTCTTTTCCCCCTGCTCCTGCTTGCCCAGCAGCAGATAACCCTCAGTTAATTGTTCCTAGCTTAATTACCTCTTCCCAGAATAAAAGAAAGTTCACGTTACACAGAAACTATCGGAAGCTTCAGGGAGGGAAATGTTCTTGCCTTATGTACACCCTGCTGCCACTCCATGGAGGACCTGAATTTGGGGGGTGCTGGCTGAGGTTCCCAGCCTATTTCACGAGGACTATCAGGGCAAGACCTTCCTCCCCAGAGCACTAAACGTGTCCTACACCCAGGGTGCTGCAGGTCAGCCCTTGGGGATCAAGCCCATCCGTGCCCTCCCTCACCCCTGCCGACAGCTGTGGTCCCCCCCGGCTCCCTCGGCTGCTGTCAGCACGCTCAGTACAGGCAGTGGAAATAGTTTGAATGCATCTTCTTGAATGTGACCAACACTGATTTTATGATATACTTAACACCCCATCCAATAGCTATTAGTTTTACTGTCAGGCACACAATGTATGCGATCCATCTTTCTTCTCATGCACACCACGTGTCCCCTCTCAAATGACAGTCCTCTACAGCAGTCTTTATTTGTTACCCTGGGGGGTTTGAGCTCTAATGTTAGAGCTCTTTTTGCTTTGTTTGTTATTAACGGCACATTTTATTTAAACGGGATCAGCCCGTGGTTCCTGTCCAGACGCTGCAGAGAAGGGCTTTGATTTCCTCTTTGGCAAGCAAGGCTCTGCAGCACGGAGCTCCTGCCACAGCGCTGCCCTGCACGAACAGAGCCTTCTCGCTGCCCGCTTAGAGGGAACGATGCAGCGAACAGCCAAACCCTCCAAAAACCCCACGCACAAGCTGGAACAACCTTATTGCTTTTGTCACTCAACCCTTTCTTTGGGCATCACTGCCACGGAGGGGCATGTCACCCCCGGCATGTCACCCCTTACACTTTTCCCCGCGGCAGGCGTTGAACTGCTCCTGCTTGGGCTGTCCGGAGGGGAGTTAAACTGCTCCAGTGCAGGTGAGAGCTACGGCCTGCCACCGTCCTGCATGGTGGCATTACTGAAAGCCACCTGTAGTGACAGCAAGGACACCCCAATTTCAGGATTAGCCTCCAGTGCTTTGTGCCACAAACCCCAGAGAGAAAGAGGCGCCGGAAAGCAGGGCCTGGCAAAACAGCACATAAAGCGTTTCCTACCCCAGGCCTAAATGAAGTCATTTGCAGCAGGAATCACACTGGTTCTGTTTACATGCAGAAGCATTCAAAGTTGTACAAACGTCCATCAAAGCTCAGTCTCAGACTCCACGAAACACTAGGGCTGTCAGCCAGAACATGACCACATCAAAAGCCTCCAAAAGCCTCCATGAATTATTTCAGAAGCATCAACAGAGTAGTTTTCTTGCAAAAGCGTTCAGGCTCTCTGAAAACAGCCTTAAGAGGCATGAAATCTTACCCTTGCAAAACCAGGAGTTCACGCTTGAGCTATCAGTCTCTCAATCCCATCTTCGCTCACTATAAGTGAGCCAACAACGTGAAGAGAGTCAAGACCATTGATATCACAGGAGGAAGTGTTTTTCATCCTCATTTATTTTGTTGTCCCATCCCACTTTGTCGCCACCGAAAAGCCGCCCTACCACCGCCCGCATCAGAGCGCCAAGCAGTGACCAACGCGACCTGTCCGTGCTACCGCCTAGCCTCCCCCGCCGATACTCACTTCTGCACCACAACCCGTGCTGCTTCGAAACCTTCTCACACAGAGGACAGCAGAGGAAGCTTTGTATGGACAAAGTACTTGGATAGAATATTAAACTAAATAATAGCAATTAATTAGGTTTGTGTAAAGCTATTAACCTTCAAATCCCTATAGAAATAATAAGTAATGCTCAAATCCTCTGGGACACCCATGATATTATCCCATTGCATAGCAGAGGAAGCAGAGATCCACAGCAGTGAAACGATTTTTGCCCAGGGCAATGCTGTAGCGGGGCGGGGGGAGGCTGTAATCATTTCCAGTTCCACGGACCAGGCTGCCGCTTTCAGACCACGCTTAGGGGGTGGATACAAGCGATACCTACAATATTGAGCACCTCATTTTTAACTGTTTAATACAGCCTGGCACATTATGTTTGCAGACTAGCATTTGCATCATTTGAAAGTGAGATTTTTCTGGAACAGGTGATCCCTGTCACATTTTTCTTCTCCAATTCCCTCTGCAATCCTGCACAGCTGATCACAATAGTCTTTCTCCTCACCTCCTCCTCCACAGCAGCATTGCACCCACATGGAAAAAAAAAAATTAGACCTTAATCTTCTCCTAAGCCCTCTTCCCAAACACCCTCCTCAACTTCTATAGGGAACATAAAATTAAAAAAAAAAAAAAGCTCAGCATCAGCTTAAATTCCTAAGTCTCTCCAGGGCGTTACATCCACAGCACCGATAAATCTTGTAGGGATTTTTTGCACAGTATCTCTACGATTCAGCCTTCCCTGGGGCACACAGCTAACCTTCTCCAGATTTTCATTATCTTGTGGCCTAATTATGGCAAGAACCACATCATTTTCATCTTTGTTTGGCACACCAGCAGGTTTTGCTTGCATCTCCCCTTTCCATGCATCTCTCCACTGGCTCATCCCTCCTAATTGCATCAAACACAGGTTGCTTCAGTTTTCAGAGCCCTTCACAGCTCCTCCTCCCTTTCCCACCTTTTGTTCAGCTTGGCCCAGGGCACCAGGCTCTCTCTCACATTGATTATGTTAAAAGGTGCCTATAAATACCCAGAAAGCCACTTCAGTGCTCTGCTTCAAATCTTGTCTCAAACCTCACTTGCTGCAGTGCATGAAAAAGGCTTGAAAACAGTTAGATTGCCTGTGTCCTGAAACCATTAATTTTAATGTTGGCTCCTAGTGCCATTATTTTCCAGACCAGTTCTGTACTTATCTCACGGATTATAAGCACACTTACAATTAAATTATGCCATTGCCCATTCTCTAGTTCGGGTTTTGTGCAGCACTTACCAACACAACAGTGCTCCAGCCCACGACTGGGTTCCCCACACGCTATTACATTAAATGGGAAATTAATAACAACACTCCCAAAAGCTTACAGTTTCCTGCGGTGGGATTGTCCTTCCAATAACACTAATGAATCCTGGGGTGGGCCCTCGTGCTGCTGTTTATATGGAAATTACAGCTCCCAGCTGCCTCTCTCCCATTACAGGGCAGGAGGAGCTCTTTGCTGGGGTACCTTATTTGCTTTTTTGCAGAGGCTCAATTCCCACCAGAAACAATGGTTCTTTCATCAAGAAGTCTGCTCAAACCTACCACAAAACCTCCATAATTAGTTGGCGTGATGGCTTCCAGAAGAAAGGAGAGATACAAAATGCAGCTCAGGGCATCTTAACAAGGGGAAGACTCAGCTCTGAAAATCCTTGCTCTTCAGGGGTGCAAGATATCCTGCTTTACTGTAATGAAAGTCCTCTTGTCCAACGCCCTCCAACAATCTGCCTTTAATGGGGTTACTATTGCAGAGGTAAAGCATTTTATATGGAACCAGGTTTACATTATCCTGCTATTCGGAGATCTAGCTTGCAATGCTGTTCAAATCCTTTAATCCATAAATAGGATTCCAGCCAGAGCTGGGCTGCCTTCCAAAACTGTAATCTCCAGTATATGAATTATTACAAAAAGATTAGGGTGTTTCAAGTAATAACATTTCAAATAAATCAGCTTTCATGGAGGAACAACAAACTAATATCGGAAATAACAATATAAAGACATTTATATAGCCACTTGCTGGAATAACTTCACTAACCAGAGGGATTCTTTTCTCATTTGCATCATTTTCTTTGAGAAACATACCTTTGCCTTTGTCCCTTCACTACTGGGCTCTGCTGCAGAGCAAACAAGGTGCTCCTGTCTCATATCAGCACCTTCGAATCTCCAGCCCTCTGTTATTCGGAGGCAGAGGTATGCTGGTGTTACTGCAGACGATGCTGCTCTCTCCAAGCCTTCAGCTTTACATAATGCTGCAACGAGGATGGTCAGATAATCCTGAAGGCCAGAAACATCCCCCAGCTCCATTTTAATAATGACGAGCTGCAAGTTTAATTACTATTCCTAGCGCATTTGCAAAAGCCTTTCCTTCCACATACACACACGACACGCACACACGTGCGGGGAGAGCTAAAGAACTACCCTTTCTCAATTGTTTCCTGCCTTTTTTGGCGATACTGGTACATGACAAATTTATTGTGCTTTCCTTCCCTGCAAGCTGTATTGGCACAGTAAGGAACCACATCTACAGCGTTCAAAACAGCGAGGTGGAGAGAAATTAAGAGGTACAGGGTCTGGGCCGGGGAGATGGCAGAACAGGAGAGGTGGAAACGAGCAGAGCTAAAAGCCACTGTCCCTTGACCTCCTGGGGGACTGGGCAGGGGCACGGGCTCAGTGGGGGACAGCAACGTGCAAGTCTCCTTTGGTGTGAAGGCAGAGGCTTGGGCTGGGAAAGCGAGGGGACGTGTGCTCAGCACCACCGCCAGCCGAGATGCTCCAGGTTGCTTAGTGACAGATCTGAAGTCCGAGGTGCCACGGATTTATGGTGTTCCTCCCCTCCTTCCAAGTGCTATGAATAAATGACACATCTCAGTTCCTTATTTATCCATTTGTGAAGCTTAATGGGCAGTTGTAGAGGAGAGTATTGAGCCTTTTATGGGGCAGGGCAGGCTAGTTCCCTGATTTACACTTGCATCAATAGAGAGTGGAATATGGACTCTGCAAATCTTATTTAGCTTTTTAAAGAAAACAAAGACATCCAAAGAACACCGCAAAACCGCGCTTCCTAAAAAATAAACTAAACCTGGTGCCAACTAGGAGCCCCTGGTTTGAATTCAGACCTCGTAATACCAGCAAAAAGGCGAGAAAGCTCCTGCCAGATGTGCCCCAGGCTGGTGCCTGGGCTTGTTCCCTGCACAGACCCTACTGCAGCATCAGGCTCCGAGGCTGCAGTGCCAGAGAGACCCCAGCGAGGACCTGCAGCTCCCAGCACAGACCCAGCCAAGCACAGCACCGGCTCAACACGCTCACCTGCCCACTGGAGCCAACGGGCCCCATTGTAAGGGGGAGTTAAATAACGTACGTAAATGTTTTCAGGATCTGGAACTAAAAGCCGCGGGCAGGCCTTGCACAGTACACGGACCATTTATTGCTGTGTGGCCCAACGTCCAGGGCCCTGTGCAGGGCTGCGGGGGTCACTGCCTGCAGTGGTCTGGCCTGGGACAGCCAAACACACACATCAGCAGCCGCAGAAAGTTACCTCGGCATCTTATTTTCATCAATTGTTCTTACTCTCATAAACTAACCCCCCAAGACTTTAAAAATCCAATCACACCTAAAGCTCCTGGAATTAGATCTTTAATAAAAGATACCCAGTGTACTATCAGGAACAGCGCCCTCAGACATTTTATCATCAAAAAAAAGTTTGACGGTCCCCATAATTTTTGGCAAGCTTCTTCAGACATTCAGCTGTGATTTACACAGGACATTTTGCTCTCATATCATAAATTACACCAGGACACAAAGGAGAGTGAATAGCAAGTGAATCGGTGCCTCTGATTTTCAAAGCTCCTGTGGCAAGGAAAATTGGAGCCAGAATTAATTAATTTTTTTAAAATGCTGGAGATTCAGGGAAAACATTAAATCGTGCATGTTGCATGTTCATTTCAAAGCAGCACTACTGTAAGGTTAAAGTGCTAAATTCTTCCAGTGCAGACCTTTTTTTTAGCCCCTCCAAGTGGTGAAATCATCATCCAAACTACTGTTTTTACAAGTATCTCAGTTATTCCAGACTGAAATGCTCTTAGCGCAAGCTTAAAAAGCCAACAAAAACCCCACAATGCCTTTTCTCCTTTTTACTTCCTAATGGACAGTAACGCAAACAATCCATAATACAGCTCTTTCTGCCAGCCTATAATTTTTTTCTGTGGTGCATTAAGGTGGAGAGCAACACCTTGGTTAGAGACTGTCAGCACGTCCACTACACAACCAGCGTTATTTTTCCCCTGGAATTCATCTTTCAACCATTTCAAATTGAGCTGAAACTTTGACATACAGACTGTCAGTTCAGGGAAGAATTATTATTATTCCCAGAAAATTAAATAAATCAGGTCAAACTTTATTACCAGCCTTCCCACCCACCGTGCATAAAACTCCAAGTTCCTTTCCTCCCTCTCTTCAGCTGCTTCCGAACCCCTTCCATGTTAAACAAAGCACGAACGCAGTTTGCACCGACAGAGGGAGGGTCTTTGGCACAAAGGGCTGCGGTGCCCAGGAGCTTGCCAGAAGGCTCAGGGCAGCACACGGGCTGCCCAGGTCCCTGCACAGGACAGGCTTTATTCAGCCTGCACAGGCGCTTTGCTGAAGGCACACCGCAACAGGAGCGGTTCACCGAACAGGGTAATGCAAGCTAAGGAACTCAATGGAAAAAAAACCCCAAACTCCATCAAAACCCAGAAAGAACAAAGCATAAGCGTTGTTGCAACAGCTATAGCAGACCAGCACCAGAGATAAAGCTATCACCATGGGCTACCCACGGCAACCCAGCTGCCTCACTCCTATTGCCTCCCAGCCCTCCAGCAACAGCCAGAGCAATTAACTCATGGAAGTCACCTCCCAACCTTCCAGGTTAAACAAAAGGCCAAATGTTTGATTTAACCAGCTCTAGGCTACACAGAGCAATGATTTCTTGCGCTTCTGCATCTCATGCAACAAGCCCCTGTGCCCATGCCGCGATCCACACCATCATTTTTTTTCCTCATACCTTTTTTAGCCGAAGGAGATGAGCTGCTACAACCCGCTCCTGCATGAACCTCAAGTGAATCTCCATTTCTTCTTCCAAAACCATCATCTCACCAAGAAATTCAGCAAGACCCCCCAAACAGAGCTACGGGGCACCGACTGCCTTTTCAAGCAAAGCCCCTTGCCAAGGCCTGGGTGCTTGCTGGACCTGCCCAAGGATCCCCTGATCCTCCCCAGCTGGGCTCAGCCCTGCTGAGGACACACAGCTGGGGAGCTCTCCTTACCTCTGCTTTGTTAACTCTTTCCTTGCAAAGCTTAGGGCACTGCCTCCTCCACTGGTCTCGCCGCGGCCATGGTACGTACTGTCCCGTGGGCAGCGTGCGGGGCGGCACGCAGAGCCCCTCTGCTGCCCAGAGCACCCTGCTGCCACGCTGGCCCCCAGCCCCTGCTCTGCAGAGAAAATGGCCAGAGTTGTCCTTGGTGAACGTGAATAATGTTGTTTCACTGGATTCAACAGCATTTTTAACGCCTACTGTTATTTACTGATTGAACTAGATTAAATAAAAGCCACCTCGCTCAGTTTCTCCTTACTCGTGCAACCTGTTTCCACCTGACTTAGACTGCTCAAGGAGTCAATGAGGCTTTTACGCATATATTACACTCGGATATGGCATTCAGCAAAAATAATAACAACATCTGACAAAGTTTATTGTATTAAATAGAAGGTTGAGAATTCTTTTAACCTACAGCACATGAAGGAACGAGCTGCACAGAAACAACAGAAAATAGCACAGATCGCTGTGAAATAATTTGCTATTCATTTAGCTGTCAGGTGTACTTTTGAACAGAAGTTCTACTGCAATTCAGCTTTAATAAATAGATGCTTAAAATACACTTTGTACTATGTAACTGTCTCCTTGCATGAAACTTAAAAACTCAATCAATAATCCAGAAAAATTCAACTCAACAGCAGGCTGTTTTCCTATTATTGAGCCTTTTTGTCCAATAACCCAGACAACTAGATTAACTGTAAAGTGTGTGCAGTGTAATAATTCTCTACCATGAATATTGCATTGCTGGGATCCATTAGCATTTTAGACAGGCTGTAATTAGGCACGATGGAACCATGCGGATTTTGGAGTTTAGGCTCATATCCAAAAATCCCAGGGTGGAATTTTTAACCTAGCTCCAGAATTTTGGTGTTAAATGACAAAAGGACCTGCACAAAGCCTGCTTCCCCGAAGGTGAGCCCTGCCCGGCCCCAAGCACTGTGCAGACCCTGACATCCTCGCTGGGAGGACCACCTCATGGTGTGTCCTGGGGAGGAGAGCTGGAGGTGAAAGGCATGTCTGTGGGTGGACGTGCAAAATAATTAAGGGACAGGCTATGACCCAAAAATCACCTGTGGAACTGCTGCCAGGCAATTATTAAATCCCTGCCAGGGATCTATGCCCAATCTGGTTCTCAGTCCAAGATGGACAAGGAAAAGGGGTTTTTTTTTCCTTTATTAAACTTTCGGAAATGCTTCCAGGAAAATTAGGGGGTTTTGAAACATTTTCTTTCCAAACGCTAAGACTTTGGTTTGGGCTGAGTTGCCTGTTCAGACCACAGAGCCCTTACTCCATCCTTAACGCCCGGGCTCTGGCAGTCGGCTGCTGGCTTCAGCGCCTTAGCTCATCCGACCACGAGTGAAATCGGAAGCATGCCCACCGCTCCTAACCCTCTGTAGCTATGTGGTTGTTTGGAAATCTCTTCCAGCTTTTCAATGCTGGGATTAAGATCTTAATTGCTTTTGAATCTTTTTTCCTCCTCTCTCTCTCCTGCTCTCCCTCTGATCTAATCTCTCGCTAGATGTTGGTACTGCAGCCGAGCACTAACCACGGTGCTTAGATTCATGTGGCCGTACCTGCAGAAGCCATCAAGGGGAGATCAGCTGTGAATTCTGTGAATTTTTCATGGCAAACTTCAGCTTTGCTCAATCTGGCAGAGCTTTTTTCTTCTCCTAACAACTGGGGAGGCAGCACAGAGTCTAGAGAGAGATAAATGTACTTCGTGATGATTCGGTTTTCCACTTTTTTGAAGGGGACAATATCCCAAGGACATAGCTTTCAAAATATTGTCCTGCTTGCCACCAAGGTTTCTGACTGATGTGTCGTATATTATCCAGTGCTGCAAAACCTAAGTGAAGTGGATGAGTTAAAGTTATGATTATAGAATTTCTTGTGACCCTAAGTCCGTACTGAAAATGTCCACCTTTGTCTTATCTAAACCATCTTTTTATATTCTTTCACTTTGGTTGTGCAGATCAATCAATAAGACACCCCATAACTCTGCTGTCCCCCTCTTGGGCAGATTTGGCCTGTTTTCAGTTAACACCAGTGCAAGGCGAAGCGCCAGTGCAGGCGTGATATACAGCTCTGCTCTCACCTCCATCCCCAGGAGCTATTTGACACGGCGTGGCTGGGGTCTGGGGACGGAAAGCACAAGCCCAAACTTTGTATTTTAATATTACCCAATAACCTCGTAGAAGGATACGGTGTACTTAAGAAACGCACTCTGAATGCTACTGAGGAAATCAATGTCCAGTTCCCAAAATGAGCTGGAAAGGCCCAAACAGACGATAAAGCATATGGACTATCGTCTGTAACAATAAGCACAGCTCAGGGAGCCCTCCTGGGTAGCACCGCTTCTGGCTGGAGCGGTGGAAAAAAAATCACCCACCAACTTTGATGTCAAGTTCCCAAAAAGCTGCGCTCGTGTTTATCCTCCCATCCCTCACTGACACGCTGTTAACACAGTATGTTCTGTGTGTATATCTTGGGGGGGGGCGGGTGTACTCGTGGAGGAACGATGTGTGTACGAACAGCGCGAGCACAGGCCAGCCCGCCTGCAGCAGGGATGCGCTGCACGGGGAGGGAACAACCCCCCAGATCCCAGTTCCTGCAGCTTCTCAGGCGCGGGAAGCAGAGGCTGACGGGTGATGAGTTTTGCTCTGCCTCACCCTGGTGTAAATCTGGAAGAAACATTCTGGTCTTCAGTGGCATTGATTTCTCTCTGAAATCTCTTCTACCAAACATTAAAATGAATTGCTGTTTGCAGTCCAAAGTCACTGAATTCCCTTCTCTGGATATTTCTTCCTGCAGTCACTCTGAACGACTTACTTTTTTCTCTTAAAAACTCCAGTACCTGCCCTGCCCCACGTGTGGGCACAGGGAGGGATGCACAGGCAGCGCGGTGGCTGTGGGCAGGGGAGCAGTTTGTATTAATTATAGTATTTATTTATATTTATATATATATAAGTAATATATTCTATTATTATAATGAATTATATTAATATAATTAATAATTGATATGAATGATATTAAAATAATGAATATATTATATTAATGATTATACTGCCTCCTCCTAACAACACCCAGAGACACCCCAAGCCCTTGCTCGGGACTGGAGGATTTTGCTCGCCCGGCTCTGGCCCGGTGCTGCGGAGGACGCGGATGCCACCCGCCCTTCCCTTTGTCATTGAACAGAGACAAGGTCCCACGCACGGCGGACACGGGGCCGCTGGCTGCACCTTCCTTCGGGCGAGCTGCTTCCCCGAGCCGAGGAGATTCAGTGCATCTGGTCCAGCTTCGTGGCCTGTGTTGGCCCAGCACGGGCGTAAAGGCCAGCGATCCCTTTTATTTTAACAGATGAGCCTGAGCTTTCCGATGTGCTGGCAACCTTCAATCTGACTGCAGCAACCTGCTCTCAGCCTCCAACCTGCTAATTGAATACTCGCCAGTTTTTTTCAGATGGTATCTTAGGAACATCTGAAGTTCTTTTTGCCACTTTCATGCATTTTTTCCAGTAACTTTTTCATTACTTAGTCTTTTTTAATAGAGTTCACTTTCTTTGATCCTCACAAATTTTTCCCCCAGTTCCTCTGATAATTTTTTAAAAGAAATCACAGTAACTTTGAAACACCTTTCCCCGCGTCCACGCTACACAGCATGGCTGAGTGAGATCCCTTCCAAACCTTTAAGAATTGTAAATGTGACCCTGCTAAGAAAATGCAGAAAGTGTCACCTCTTATAACATATAAGACAGTGAAAGACTGTAATTTATAAGGCTAAGTACAAAGGGCTGTTTTTCTTTGAGCTAATTAACTGGAAGAAGAGCATAACTAATTAACTGGAGAGACACAGAAGGAAATAGGAGGCCGTAGCAAAGCCCTGTGACTTTGGATGTTCCTTTTCATCCTGCGGATGGGGTGCTGGGGATCGAGCTCTGCCCGGGGCCGGCGCGTGGCCCTTCCCTCTGCTCTGCTCTTCCCTGCAAACCCACAGACTGGGGTGCTGTCCTCACCCTCCAGAGGGGATCGGGTTTGACACCCACTGCATTTGATTGAGTCAGACAAGTACCACTGCAAGGGAGATCTGTTCTTCCCGAGTCACAGTTAATTCCAATTCGTGCATCCAAACAATTCCAGCTGCTGTTAACAGCTCAGTACCGCACAGGGCTGGGCACCAGGCTGTAGAGTTTGGGGCATCACCTCTAGTGACAACACCGATTTGTGGCGTAGCTGTAAGGGAAACTGAGGAACCTCAAGCGGTCAGTGTCTTCCCCCCCTGCCCTCCCCTGTTAATCCATTTAAAGACACGTTTAGGGGAATAGGCTTCAAAAATAATTAACTAGCATGCGTGCATCTGATAAGACCTACAAAACTAATCACAATAAATGACACTGTTTAATGGAAGAAAATGGTACCTGCTATGGCTGTTACCTAGAAAGGAAGCCATTCAATTAAAAGCTAGAGAGGTATCTAGGAATTTTCTAGGCAGATACAGTTTCTTGCCGGATTCCTCAATCTGGCTAGAGCTGATAAAAGGGCAGCAGGAAAATCCCTGCAGGAAGAACCTCCTGTCCTAAAGAAAGAATCACTCTGCGTTGCTGACAGCGTGTATTTGCTCGGCATTACTGCAGCGCGCACCGTGGTGCAGACGCAGCCTGGCCTCAGCGCTCCCAGGCTTTATAACGCTGTTTTGGGATGATTCGGAACGACTCTGGGCCTCCAAGTGATGTGCTCCCAGTGCACTGCCAGGCCTCCAGCCACTGCCTTTCCTAGGAAAAATTCCAGATCTCATCAAACCCTCTGAACTTCTGGGCTCCTGTTTGCTTTCAGCGCCAGCTTGGCCGGGCAGCCCATTTGCTAAATCCCCTCTCCCTCCGAATTGCTCTGTCAGTGCGATGCGCCCGTGGGCCACCACAGCACAGCCGAGAGGATTACACTTTCCAATTTCAAGTTGAGCTCAACCCTGATCGGAATGTCTCACGTACAGGATATAACGAATGGCTCTGTCAGTAAGTTGTGCTGTCCAGCACACACACTGGGTGTCAGGTGCCATAAGAGTAAGAGAAAACAATATGCGGCACCAACTTCTCTCATTATTTTATGCTCGCTGCTGCAATTATTTTTTCTGTAACACGGGCAAAGAGTTCCATAAATTACACAGTTATCACCCATCTGATCTGCTTCTGAGTCTGCTCTGGACCTGCTTCCAGTACCAAACTGTCAGACAGCAGAGTGCTGAAATTTAATGTTTGCAGACGTATCCCAAGACGCCTGGGAGCAAAGCTGAGGCAGAAAGGTTGCTGGTTTAGAGGCTGCTCTGTAGTTCCTCCAAGGATGCAACTACATTAATGTCTTTACCATCACTAGGTGTCTGCTTCATTCCATTAAATTCATTACACTGCATAATTGCAATTGCTACTGAAGCATTCTTTCAAGGAAGCCACAGCCCAAGCTGTCTCTGGGCAGCAAGGGCTCCAATCATAGCCCAGGACAGGGATATTTTGCGATGTTTTTGAGAGAGGTCTGAGAGAAATCTCTGGGAAGGGATACAATACACAAACCTGGACTGAGAGATGGTTGGAAATTTCTGATTTTCCCGTTTCTTGGAGAGAAGGAAAAACGACCCAGGATCTCCCTGGGGAGGAGGGGAGGGAGATTTTTCTCCTCTGCTCTGTGGAGTGGTGCCACCCCTGGCCTCTCCCATCAGCTGGGGTCTTCTCTCACCGCTAATGAGAGGCCAGGCAGAGTTGACGGCTGTGCTCTGATCTCATCAGCTGCCCTCCTTCGGCAAGAACGACCTCATTTTCATCTACTCTGACATTTTTCTTCCCATTAGTATCCAGGGCCAGAAACAATTTGTCCAGGTGCTTCGCCTTTTCCTTTTTATTCCCACAGCAGAGCAAAGCGAATCATAAAAATCACCGAAATTAGAGCAGGGAAAAGACCTTTTAGGCCATTCCAGTTTTCCCTCAGGGGTAAATGCCGACAGGATTCCCACAGTACGTTTTCTGGTGCTTTAATCAGTTCAATTTTCATACCGTGGGTCACAGAGGATTAGACAAGAGGAAGGTCTAGGGACTCAGCTCATCCTTTGTTTTTATCAGCAAAATTCTGTTCTGGGCTAAACCAGCAGGAAACTTGAAGTATTTTGCTGAATGCTTGATAATTCAGAGTTCACATGCCAGGGAGATAGCAAAAAGGCGTCCTGAATCTGTAACACTTGGGTTAGTCTGGTATTAGGGCTACTACTAACAAGGACTGATCATCTCTCATGTTTTCTGCAAGGTTCAATGTGACTGCCACCGCATGGCCCCCCCGCTAGGCTGGCAGCTGTCCCTGTCCCAGAAAAGTCATTAAAATCACTACAAGACGGAGTACGGGTAACTTTGGAGAAGATAACTAAAGGATTTAGAACCTAATTCCCTCTGTCCGTCAAAACCATGTATATCTGTCACTCGTGAGCATGGGATCCATCCTCTGGACGTGCTCTGTGTTGACATTCTTACCAGTACCAGGTTAAAAATCCCACTGACTTCAGCGGGAGCAGATTTGGGTCCATGCTGGACTGCATCCCCAGCAGCTCCTGGGGTTTCCAAAGCTCCCCAGGATGATCAGCCCTGAAGTCACACGAGTTGTATCAGAACAGGTTATCAAAATACTCTTTCCAAAGCCCAGCCTAAACTATGTGTTAAAGAAAATGTGTTACTGGAAATGCCTAAACTAGAAAAAGGAAAGCAATATGGACACACAGCGCACCAAAGGGCTGGGTGCAAACTTCACTGAAGATCACGTCTCCAGATCTGAAGGAGCGTTTGTTTGACTCCTAAACGCTCAGGACTCTGTGTATACTGGTAGTAGGAACCGTGCAGCTGCATAAGCCGGAGGAAGACCAGTTTCCTACCGAAAAATGCTGAGAGGTGAAGGTGGCAGTGGGGAGGAGCTGTGCTTTGCGCCTCCTCGGTAGCAGGGGGAAGGCAGCACCGGGAGCCGGATCCACAAGGTATAAAGCAAGGCTGAGTTTGGGTTTGACAAGTATTGACACACACTAAACAAGGGTTTATGAGTCCAGATGATAAACAATAATGAGAACAGCTGCATCCCAAATGAATCCTTCTTCTGAGAGAGAATATAGGAGATTTCAGCTCATTCAAGTAACATTAGCTTGGGGCAGGGTTAGATTGTTCTGCATTTTGACCTGATTTTGTAATTATCACTCCTTCATAGAAAGATGTGTTGTTTAAATATCCTCTAATTTGCTTTCAGAGATCATAAACCTCTCTTTATTATCTGCTGCGATGTATTACAGACAGATAATGACTGACTTTTGCCTTCTTTACTTGGAAAAGTGCATTTAATCTTGTGAAATAATGGAGGCGTTTGTTCATCTTTACTACTATTTTCTGTGCTTCATACCCTTTTACCTAATAAGACAGCCTCCTTTGGAGGTCCACTCCGTGTGATTACTCCTAATGCAGATACTGTATATAGCTGAGGGCACTGATGTGTTAGATATCCATCAAAAACCTTGTACAAAACTGCTGCCAGAGTATCACACAGAAACGCCCAGTCTCAGGTTTAATCTGTTCCATTTAATGCATGCATAGCTATCAAGACTTTTTCCAAATTACTTGTAATTAAGGCATTTGTCATTACAGGATAAGGGGCCAGCACCAAGTCCATATTTAGCAGAACGGGTGACAGCCAGGAGCTGTCTCTCGAGCACTTCTGCTGATTGAAGGGAAAACCTTTCCCCAGCCCAGTAAAAAGAGCTCAAGTACTTAAACCCTGGGATCGCTCCAGGTTCTGCACAGTTACAACAGAAACCCTCCATCTACCGGTGCGTTACAGGCAGTCACAGTCATGCCCATGAAAGAGGACTTCATTGCATCACTCTGAGCAGATTTTAGCTTCGCTGTTATGCATGCACAGCACTTTTTCCTGGGTATTTGCAAAGCTTTTAAAAATATGAAATACTTACTGCTTGTGCTTTCTCAAATGTATCAATTATTTTTAATTTCTCAAAACTGCTACAGTAGCATGCAGAGTAGAAATGAAAAGGGTTTTTCTTCCTCAAGAATGGGTTTAAGCATCCCCAGACGTACTCATATGGGGGGAGAATTGTAACAACAGCTTGTTCCCTACATATTTTCATCTGCTTTTAATGCAGTTTCTGTTTATATATTCTAATATATGGCTAATTATTCACTCTCTCTCCGGCACTTCGAGATGCATTGTGTATTTCACTATTATTTGTACTGTAGGGTGATTGTTTAATCATTCTGCAGGCACGCAGCAAGAGCCAGATTCGCAGCCTTAGCTGCGCTGGGCAGCAGTGGCTTTGGTCTCAGAGCTGCTCCAAAGTGAACGTTCACGTGCAAACCTTTATTTTAGGTAATGGCAAGCTAACGGATGGAGCTTACCTCGGGGGAAAGAGGAGGAAGGTCCCCTAAATTGAATGGGCTAATAACAGGCACCTACAGAGTCACTGGGGAGCAGTGAGGCACCTGCAGCCCCTCATACCTTGCCCTGCTCGTGCGGCTGCAGGCAGAGGTTACACCCCAGGGCCCAGAACCTGCCCAAAGCCCTGGCTGGGGCAGAGGCCCGAGGAGACCCCCCTGCCCCATGGCTGGTGGCTGGGGGGGCAGGAGGAGGGTGGGAAACCCACACCCAGCCTTCCCGCAGCACAGTGCCCACTGGATCCCACCACCCACTTCATCTGCCTCCACTTCTAATTTTTACTGTATTTCAATGGCGTCAAACCTCACCAAGGCAGGAGACAGTCAAAGCCCCCCACGTCGTGCCCGCTGTCTCCACGTTATTCGCTGACCGTCCCTTCCAGTAATTTTCTCACTCGTAACGACACCCAGTGTTTGTCTAAACAGCAAACGAGACAGAATCCCTGCACACGGGACCTGATTCCTCCTCATACGGGGACAGGCCTCTCCCCGTCCGCAGTCTCCACCGTGGGTAACCCAGACCTACAACACAAAGGCTGAGCAGCACACGGGGGCAGAGGGACGGGGAAGCCCTCTGGGTGCTTTTAAGAAAGAGAACTCCTTACATGCCTATGACAGGAGCAATTCCCAACATTTCTGGCTAAGTGACCTAGCAATACAGCTAAGAACAGAGATAATATAGGATGTTCAAACACAAGGATGGCATTTCCCATAACTGCACAGAAATATGGGACACTTTCCCTCATTTTACTGTATGTAATTGATATGAGGCCAGGAGCTGCTGGCAGATTAAATTTTACAACCCATGACACACCAAGGCCTTGACTCAAAAATTACTTGCACTCAACTAATTATTCACGTTCTACCAGTTCAGATGTTAGGGATATACGCCATTTATTCTGAAAGAAAATGATTTGCAAGCCCACAGCAGAAAGCAACAGAAAAGCACCGTGGAGCTGCATGGCCAGCGACGCGGGAAGGTGCGAGGGAGCGAGAAAGGAGCAAACGAGCAAGTACTTGACGTGGGGAAAATAACCAGGAGCACAGAGTCTGCTAAAGCACGTACCGATGGCTCTGCGTCACGTGCTGTCCCCTCCGCTCTTGGAGGCGAAGCACAGGAAAAGTTGTAGCAGACAAAAGCAATTAGTGATGGACAGAGAATAAAATATATTAGTAATGAAGAGGCTTCGTGGTGTTTGCAGAGTCTTGCTCAGGAGCAAACAGAAGTTTGAGCAAGGATCCATCACGCCAGAGCACCCACATGCTCAAAGATTTCCCAAACGAGCACCCACTGACATGTTGAACGATCGCACGTGAAAGCTGGCTCAGCAGAATACAGCTTTCTACACAAAATCCTTCGGAAAGCCACCGAGCTCCTATACAAACGGCTTTGCTGTGTTCTCCCTGAGCAGGGGGAAGGTTGCCTCCCCAAGAGTCCTGCCAGACTCATGTTTTAAACCGTGCTACAGGCCATGCTGGAAATGATTCACGGCATGGCTCAGCTGGCTGGGTTCCTTGTTGTGTAAAAACACAGGATGGATGAGGCTGGCTTTTTGCTAAATGAAATTCAAAAAAAGAAACTATAATTATGCTAGGAGAACATTCATTTGCTTGTTAAGTGAAATTTGAAGGGGAAACTTTAATGATGCTAGGAAGAAAATCAGATTCTCTTGTTAAACTAAATTCCAAGAGAACTCTGTGCGTACGCTGGACAGCACATTAAGCATCAAAGACTCATCAGTGATTCATAGAAGACTTTTTTCTCAGCGACATGAATTATTTTCATGGGAAAAGATATGAAGATATCTTAGATGAAGACGAGGAGAGAATATTTTTTTATTTGTGTCCTTGGGAAACAGACGGTATATAAATAAACCTTAAGCTTAAAGGCCATTTGAAAAATATCCACAACTTTATATTTATTTTTCATTATGTTAACACAGAAAAATGGGTTATAATCCCTCGAATTCAAGTTGGAATTGCAAATGGGTTGATCTGTTTTCAGCTAAGCTCAGGGAAAACGAATATATAGTGCGAGTTTGTTTAGATGTTTTCTCACTAACTCCTTTGCCCATTTGCCTACAGGACCAAGCACGTGTCTCCTCGGTCGGGTGGAACCTGCTGCTGGCGCCTGGACGCTGGTCAGGCTGCCCTCGGCGCCGCTGATCGCTTCTGGAACTACCGGTACTGATCACCTATTCATACAAGTTCAGCTAAAATCAACACTGGTGGAATAATAATATTACTGTTACCAACAAACCTCTTTCTGAGGAAGGATCTTGAAATGTTAATTAGGTGTGACATTAATAAATTAAGCCTGACTTCACACCAGCATTAAAGTATTTACTTAACATTATTTCCCAAACAGGGACACTGAGGCAAGGTGAGCTAATCCACTTTCATTTACACACTCCTAATTCTAGAGTAATTCCTTCGCAGTTGCTAATGCGCTTTGGAAGAGCACGTAGCAAGCACACATCAGATTTTGAAACCGTTAACCTGATTTTGAAGGTAAGTGAACACAAGTAAAATGCATTTTCATGGGAATTGGCACGTAAGGGAGGCACGGAGCAGCGTGTGGATGCTGGGATTCAAGTCTTGCTTTTTCATTTCGCCCACCAGCTATTCCCAGGCGATTCCCCCTGCCTCCCAGTACCTTGTTTTCACCTCCCACCCTTGCCTCTCAGCTGCGGATGCTCATGAGCTGCTCTGCTCTCTGTTTGCCCGTTCCTCAGCAAAGCAGAGCTTCAATCTCAGAGGTGGATACTAACAATTACTATAATACAAATAATAACTCTAGGATGCTAATGAAGGATACAATTAAAGGCAGTCAAGCATTTATTCCTGGAAACATACTCATAAATCCCATCATGCAGCTCAGACGAGCGGAGGATCGTCCAGGCCGTACCCCGAGTCCGGCTCTGCAGCAGCGGATGCTCAGGGGCGGCGGGGAGGGTTCCTCCTGCCAGGCTGCAGCCAAGCTCGGCAAACTAATACCAAATATCCACATTTAATTCATTAACTGGCATTTAGAGGACAGTATAGTAGAAACATGACAAGCGAGCGTCAAATACAAAGGTATTTAGCGTTATCATATATCAGAGGTGCCTCGAACCATTAATTGTGGGTACTGCGGCTGTGCCGCTACCCATCAATCACCAAACGTCCCCCTCTCCCTTTCTCCGCCATCCATCACCGCAGGTTTCCCACCACATATCCATCACCTCGCACTCCTCACGGATGTCCATCACGCTGCTATCTGAGGACTGAACCATATGGGAGGAGGCGCAGCGTGAACTCCTGAGTGGGCAGATAAACCCTCTAGGATCTCTCCTCCCCTCCTCCCTGTTTTAGGAAGTGCAGGGTAATCTTTAGAGGGCGATTTCTCTCTAACAGTCTTATTCTTCCCTTCCCCAGCCACCATCCCTCCTCCCACCCATGAGTTATTAGATGACATAACATTCACTTTGGCGAAATATATTATTCAAACTGAGTGGCTTAAAATTGAAATGCTTACATGGTCATGAACCCGGGCTGCAGTTAAAAATAAATCCCTTTATCTGTGCTGCATTCTCAGGCCTGCATTTTCCATGAAAAGTCCTTTAAAATACTCCGGACTCTGAGCCTGAACAAGATCAAATGTGACTTTTTAAAAATAGGATGCCTGGTCCTCTCTGCTTTCCTCCTTGGGTCGACAATGGGAGATAAATTTGCTCCGCAGGAACCTTTTGTGGGCCGTGCTGCTGAGGCAATTTGCAGTTTGCTGTGGAAAAGGCATCTTACGCTACATTTATCACCCCCTGCCGCTGGCTACAATTCAACCCACTTGGAGCCACTGAGCAGAGGTGCCGAGCAGAGCTCCTGCATTATTATTCTACATAATAATGGGTGTTCAGGGAAGCAGGAGGCAAACATAGAGTATATTCCAGAAAGGCTCAGCTGGGGAATGGAGGTAAAAGGGCCAGGGAGTGGGCTGCAGGGAGGGAAGGCAGAAGGCAGGAAGGTTAGCAAAAAACCCTGAATGAACTTGTTCATCAAATGAGGCCTTTCTCTTGCAGTGGTAGAGAAATGCTTCCGCCTCACCTCGAGACGCTGGATGTCATTGTCTTACAGCGGGCACCGGAGCCGCCCACATGGACACGAGCATCCTCGGGCACGGCGGCGCGGTCTATCGGCAGAGGTGTGCCCTGTGTCCTTCCCAGGAAACCCGGGATGCCCCCTTGGCCAATCCCAACCTCATGCAGGGCAGGAGAAGTGACAGAGCTCAGGCAGATGCCATGGTGAAAGGCTTAAAAGAAGGACTTGAACAGGAGATAACAGAACTACTTGTCACAGGGGAGGTCAAGGCACGGAGAAGCTAATGAAGAGGCCTACAGGCACACGGTAAGTCAGTGAGGAACCCAAAGTTTCTGTGCTTTAACCCTTGAAACTCAGCCTTCCTCTACCACACACATACGGATCTATTTCCTCTACCGTAAAACTAAAAGCCACCTAATGTATCCTATTAAAGACGGCAGAAAAAGCTACATAACACACAAGCACATACAGATGATCAGAGGACTGTACTTTCATGTGGTTATTTTTTAAGGTTCAAAATCAAAAGAGGGATAACTTTTTACCAAATAGAGCTTACAGGCAGATAGACCTTTATCTTGCCATCCTATATACTTGCAACCCACAGCTTGGTTGAAAATCTTCGGTGAGTGTTTTGGAAAGCACATGTTGGGTGAGCAGACGTTCTGAGCACGTCAATTGTAGGAATTTTTCTCATATGCCTAAAAAAATGACGTTCCTCTCATGTTTCGGAATTTCACATCTGTGAGGATCTTATTTTTTGAGTACAAGAATGAAATACAACAACACAACCTCCTGTCTGAAGATGCAGAGTTTGATCCTTCAGTTGCTTCATCTTTGGTCCCTGTCAGTGTCCCTGTCTGACAGCTGTCATTACCATCCCCCTGCACAGGTACCCCCTTCCCCCACTGTCAGCTTTTACAGTTATGCCGATACCGATTTTTTCTTTTCTAGAATAAGTTGGTTATTCAGATCTTTGAAAGAAAACTTTCAGCTGGATATTTGTATGCAGCCCCTCGACAGAAATGCAGATTTAAGGAGACAGCCATATGCAAGCACGAGGGGAGCAGATGTTGTACAATCAAGGGTAATTTAAAAGAGGGGGGGAAGGTGACAGAAGGACAAAATGAATCCAAAGTCAAGAATTTTTTTTTTTTTTGTTGCTACAAACACAAAAACGATGTTCTGCTTTACACCTTCAAGTCCCATGCTGAAAACACTAGCTGTCTTCTGGGTCACTGCCACCAAATGCCACCTCTCTCTCTACAGATGTTGTAATTCCAGAGCTGTGCTACTGTTTCTCGCACTGAACAGAGAATTCACCCTACACATCTTTCCTTCCATCTTCCAGCCTCTTTGGAAGGTGGAGAATTCCCTGCTTTTGAGCCATGAATTCCCTGGCAAATACAATGCAAAGGGATCACATCACCATGTCCAGCAGCAGAGGCAAAGAGGAGTCAACCATGCTGTAATCTGCCATCCAGTCCATTGAACCCCCATATTTGTTTTCTTCTCCCCCTAAAAAGTATGAGCACCATCAGTCATGCCCTATGAAAGACAACCTCAAAGGAGCCCGTGGGGATGCTGGTGAGCTCCGTGGTTCACTGCAGGGACTGCTGAACGGCGCCCGCTAACGCTGCCCTCCTGCAGATGCCATCTTTGACGTGGTCCAGCCCCACACAGCCCCGCAGCCAGGCCGGGGCGCAAGCAAAGGCAGCGCTCACTGAGGACTGCCGGGCCTCACTTGCGCTGGCCAGAGGCAGGACTAGCTCCTGTGAGATCCCGACAGGATGAACTCAGCGGGCCAGGATGAGGTGAGGGGCAGAGCTTTGTGTTGGCTCCAGATCCAAATAGGCAAGGCAGCAGCCAGGACTTTGTCTCTCCACTCTACTTTTGGGGCTGTCAGCCTTTCACACCCATGGAGATCAAATTTTGCCTTCCTTCCATGAAAAGGGATTGAAAAAGGAAAATAAAAGTAATTTTTTTGTAATTCAATGCAATACTAATCAATTGTGACAGCATCTAGAGAATATTTTCACGGTGCCAATTACTTAAAGGGCAAAGATGCCATAGGACCATTAAAGTAATAGTGCAGACAGCTCTCTAGGACGCTGTGGAACAAGGTACTAAATGTTGTTCAACTTGTTCAATGAAATAAAGTATTGGATCATTAACCTCACCAATGTCAATGTGTTGTCACTATCAAATTCAACTAAATGAGTGTCCAAGGTAACAGGAGCACACTTCCCACCCAGGAACGCATTAATACATTACTGGCTGCTAATAAAGAGAAACTGTAATGCGGCGTGAGGAACTTGGAGAGGAGCCATCATGGGCAGTAAAGAGAGAGGGTCAGCCGGGGTGGGACAGACGGAAACCTACAGGTACGGGTGGGCGTGCACAGATTTTTGCACTCACACATGTGGGTTTACAATCCATGAAATGACTGAATAGAAAATTTATGAAAGCAAACTCCAAAGCTGTAAACATGCATTATGGGAGCAAATGTTTGCAAACTTCCTTTGGAACAGGATTTCATATCTGTATATAAATATCTCTGACAAGTTGCTTGTGAAATTCAGTAAGAGTCACCTTTTTTTTTAATCTCTCCGTCAGCAGTGCTGGTGGGGGGAGCTCTGTTCTGTTGTTTCCCCGGAGAAGGAGAACAGCTCCCTCGTTCCTGGGTGCCCGCTTGAGCTGTAGGCTCTGGGAGCTGGTACATCATACCGCGAAGAAATCAATTCAGGTGTCGCTGCAGCTCAATAACCTCTTGCAGTGACATGTGTGAAGAGGAAAACAACATTACTGAGTAAAATAAATACTGTTCCAAAGCAAAATGTTGGCACTAAGAAAAAAAATTATCAAAATACTTGGCCACTGTAACATTTCAGTACGAACTGAATTTTCAGGTAAAGGGAGCGGAAAAGGAAATTTTCCTGCGTGATCCTTCATGGGAGCAGGGATAACAGTGTGAGTAGCCAACGGTTACCAAAGCAGATGTCCTTCAATACTTGCAATCCTATTTCAATTTTATAATGAAATGGAAGACAGAAAATACATAGATTTAAGATATGCAAAGGTGGAAAAACCACCAGGATACCAGGCACCACTGCCATTATTTCTGGGCCCATTTGTATTTCATAATTAATAACTTAAATGGGGTAATTTAAAATTGTGAATTCTTTTCACAGAGTCTGCACGAGCTCAGGTGATGTCAGACACGCTGTCACCAGGAAGGTTAAATACTCTTGGTAGTTGCTAATTACCTAATCACCATTACTATCTCATATTAATTCTACCCCAAGAACAGATTTCATTATGACTAACCCGAGTTATTAAAGAATGAGCTGTAAAGAAAACCCCTGTTGTTTGCATTCATTTAAAGGAGGGGAAAAAAAAGCCCCTAGTAAGAGCCTTTCTCCCCAGCAGCAGGCAATCCTGAAAAGCAGCGAGCAGACTCCCCTCCCGGTGGCGTGCGGGCTCGGCAGCCCCGCTCCGACATCTGCTCTGCCTCCCCGCGGGCGCAGGAGCGGGCCCTTTGCAGGCGGCGATGCCCGCCACGCTCCAGCCCGGCACACCAGCAGCTGCTGGGCGCTCTGGGCACTCCAGGCACGAACGCGGCAGGGCTTTAGCCTTGCTCGGGTGTCACCTCTGTCTTCTAAATGCGAATTTTATTGATTAGGTTGAGAATGCCTTGAAGATAAACCCCTGAATCCCAGGCTAGTGTGGAAGTGGGACTGAATGGACCTTGTTTGCCACGTCATGCTCTTGTTCTCCTCCGCACACGGAGAACCCCCGTGGTTCGGATTGCCTCTTAAGGATCCCCGTGACAACAGCAGAGACAGCTGATAAAATCCGTGGCGCTGACTTCGCTCTGTTTTCAACGTGGCCAAACCAGACACTGCCCCTGACTTTGGTGGGCCCAGAGTTGCAGAAATGACGGGTTTTGCTGAAAACCCTGTCGATCAGCTCCCGCCTGGGCTAACCCAGCGTGTGCCTGCACCATGTGCACAGGAGGGAGACCGTCGCTCTCCGAGACAGAGCTGTTATTTGACCATCTATACCTACAATGTACCCAAAGAAGTCTTGGGATGGGAAACTTCTTGATGCTTTTCTCGTGCAAGGAAGTCTACGTCTCGTAGCACTTATCTGGGCGGGAAGCAGTTCCAGGCAGCGAGGCCTGGTCTGCGCAGGGAGGTGAACATCCCCCTCCTCTCACCCCACGCTGAGGATGGCCAATGGCAGGTGTGTCAAGGATACGTGACTCGGGATTTGCAGCTATTAGAGTTAGCAGGAACACTTCCAAGGCAGGTAGATTTTATGGCTGTTTTTAGTGCTGTGCTATTAATCCTTACATTTGATTCAAACTGTGCATTAGGCAATGGCAGATACATAGCTGCAACCTTTTGAAATGCTAATTGTCAAACCAAAGTTTAGAAAGACTATTTCAAAGCAAAGTTGCCATTATTTGTAGGCTGTGCTCTAAATGCAAGAGCTCAATTATCTAGCGTGTCAAACTTCTGACACCTTTGCTGAGCCATAAAAACAAGGGAGATTAAAGAGTTTTCTGGAGTAGAATCTCACTTTTATGCTCAAGGTTATTTACTGAATTATACATTGTGGCCAATCCCAAATCCAGCTTAGTGATCAGGCCAAGATATTTACGGCTACCTATAGCACCCCACTGGGGGAGAGCATTCCGTCTGTAGAAACGCTTTCGTCTCCATGGACTGTTCCGAGTGAGGAGCCTGTGGTTTTAAGACCTAGAGAAGAGCAGCACTGGTGACTCTTTCACGCTTTTGTGTGTCTTTTTAGAGACAACAAAGGATTTCCTTTACTGTTCCCTTGACTTTCTCTGCTATTAGTGTATGGTAGAGAGCATTAGCTTCTTAGAGGGACAGACACAGAGTAACATAACAGATGAAAAATACAGCACGAAAATGCAGTTTTGGTAGAAACTTGCATTTACAATTCAACATTCTTCTGGGAAGCCGTGTCTGCCATATCTCCTAAGAGCAGAGGAGGATATCCTCATTCCACCATGCAACCAGTTTTACTGGTTCTGTGCTCGAAACTGATGCTCCCTGCTCGCTGACACTGTGCACGCACGGGGACACAGCTCTGCCCTCCAGCAACAGCTCTCCTCACCTTCCAGTGCTTCGTCTGGAAAAGTCATGGCATGACAGTTTTAAAAAAAAATACTTATCAGAGAATGTGAAGTGGAAAAAGTGTATCTAAAAAAATACCGCACAGGGCCTAAGTGCTGCTCAAATCCCACTTGTATCAAGTGTGTGATATCAAACAGTAACTGACAGCGTCCTCCTCCGTGATGTAAAAACTTACTCAGGAGTAACCTCACTGCTTTTGGTGCTGCCGGCTCTGAGGTACCGTGAGAGATCCGGCCCCGTGCTAAGCCGGACTCCAGAGCCGCTCCCAGCCTGCCCGCGTATCTCTGTGCTTCAGGCAAAACTACACTATTCATATTCCGCTTTTGACTCTCGCCCTAAAATTTCAGCTGAGTAGTAGCCAGCTGAATTATACGCTTTGGCTCAAGTTAATTTTACATATTTCAAAGAAGAACATAGTGTGATGTCCTAACACAAAAGACTGTGGCAGGCTACATTCTGGATCATTTGCAAGATGAAACACTGCGGTTTTGTCACATTCAGGGTACCATGTCACACTCTACAGCATCTAAAAATTCAAAAGCAATTAAAGGTCATGAGCCACATCAGTGATCATATTGCTCATGCTTCAGTTCACCTAGAATTTGTATATTGTATTTTTGCTGGACGGTGCACAGGACATAATTTTTCAGAATGGGCTGTTTCATTTTTTTGGTGTCCCTCTAGTGACAAGAGGGTTCCACTTATCACCGTGACCCCTTCTGAACATATGGCCTTCTGCCATTCCCCTTGTAGAGGTTTTATCTGGATGGCAGAGCATCTTCTCACTCACCCTCAGAGAATCACAGATCTCTGATAAAACGGAGATTCCTTCGCTGTGACATGCCACCGATCTGGGGACGGAGCCAGACTTTGCTGCTACTTGCAAGGGCCTGGAGAAGCCAGCGTAGGTGTAACGGCTGTTTGACGGTTCATATCTGTGGGAGTCAGGCAACAGACCCCACAGAGGAACTGCAGAACAAAACTGACTTTCAGGGAAACTGCTAAAGGAGGTGGACCCAGAAAGTGCATCTGCCACGTACCAGCGCTACCCAGGCACCACTCACCAGTTCCACCAAACACACCGCACACAACGTGTCCTGGTACTCCATCAATGTCAGCAGAAGCTTAATGGGTAACAGCAGAGTAGTTAAGTGTCCTGATTATTAATTAAGGGGTTAATATGCCTGGCTGAACTTTTGTCTCCATTGTTAAGAGAGTTGTAGATGCCAAGATTTGATTATCTGATTAAACGGACATGCTGGGATACAGAGAGAGTACTCTCTCCTCAGCTGGGTTACTCCATGTTACAACAAATTTTATCCCTTTCCCAGAGCAGTAACGTGGGACCCAGCTCTCCAGCCAAACCCAACACAAATCCAGCCCTTTCAGATTAAACAGAAAAGTTCAAATACAAACCCAACTTTGTTGGTTCTCTTGGCTCAGTAGTTCTCCAGCTGAATAAAGATTCAGCTACATCTTTATTGGCCTTTATCATCAATAGCTCTTTTCTTAATGGTGTCTTTAAGATGGTTTTATCCTACTTGAAAAAAGACTGAAGGTGTCTTTCTCCATCTCTTTTTAGAATCCCTCCTCTGAAGCTCCTAAACAAGGCCAAATGTCAACATCAGCTTTCAGCTCTAACTAACTCTGTGCTGCAGCCTGTTTCCTTTGCTTCCCCCATCCCTGACATCCACGCTGGAGAGCCCTACGTAGGAGCGAGCTGTTCCAGAGAGCAAGCAGCGATTTGATCCCACTGCGAGGAAAACCTGTGTTTCTACATCCCAGCAAGCCTCGCTCAAAGTCACCTCTGCTGCAGACACGTGCCGAAGCAAGGAGGAAGGAAAGCCAGGAGGAAGGTACGCCTGGAATTTAAAGCTCCTCGGGTTTTAAGAGAAATCACAATAATTTCAGGGGAAGCTTGGGAGGTCCAAGTGTAACAAAAAGCTGCTATATACAAGGAAAGCTTAACGTTTTCACCAAGCAGCACACCGGATTAGCAAATTGTCTCCCTTTCTGTTTTAAAATGCATAAACACAGCTGATGGGTAGCACTGAACAGCTTCAAGATTGCCAAGTAATGCTATAAATCAGTTCCATACAAATTAAGGACTTGAGCCTTTGGCATATATAATTTTATAAAAAAAAAAAAAAATTTGCTAATGCTCTTCTGGAGCCAAGGCAGCAGAAGGACGTCAAATGGGGATGTACAATAGGGTCTGGAGTGCCAAGTTTAACGCATCTAAAATGAATAACCTGCTTCAAAGATCCAACCAGGTTCCTGAATGCCCCTTCGAAACCCCATGGAGATGCTCCTCGTTCAGATTAAGGTGGTCCAAACAGAGCGGGGCTTGGCAGTGTCAGAGCATGGGAAGGCTCAGACTGCTTTGTGGTTTGGAGTTGTTCCAGGTTGGGCACCTCCAGCAAGGAGCTGCAGTTTCAAATTAAAGTGTCGCCCTCTGCCTGGATTAAAGCTCCTGCACCCCCTGGGCAGGACCCACCGAAAGGAGCTGGAGTCCTGGGTTTTAGCACCTATTGCCTGAACGAGTTCAGGCTGGGACACAGCTGCAGTCTGTAGTTATTGCTGTGTTCCAGTACATTTAACACCTCCTAAATGTGGATAAATGGAAAACCACATATATACGACTGTGCTTTGCAAGTGAAATGTTTTTACGATTTTTTTGCAAACTGTGCTAGATAAACTGTGCAGTCCAAGAGAAAACTGATCCGTGCGAAACCACTCTCAGCGTCCATGCATTCATTTGCCCCATTTATTACATCCCCTGGCATCTAACCTGCCCAGGAGCCGGGATGAACTGCAGCTGCGCCTCTTGGATGCGATTATTATTTGGGATGCCATGACAATGTGACCTTTGGCTGGTGAAAGAATATCTAAAAAAAAACCCAACCATTTTGTGGGGAAAATAAACCCTGGGATCACAGTCTGATCTCTGTTCCAAACCATTGCCTCTCTGCTAGCGACCCCGCATGTGAAATACAAGCGGACAGCTGAGCGACTGCCGCTGCCATCGCTACAAAACTCGGTGTTACTTTTCCCGTTTCTAAAGGACCCACCAGGCCACTCCACCACTCTTGATTTAAAGGGTATTTGTTCTCCTTTGTAACTTAACCAATCTCGTTGTCAGGGGATGCACAGTACATCTTCGGGTGCTCCGGGGAAAGCCAAGGGTGCAGCTTTCTTCTCCAGCCGTGGGCTCTGCTGGCTATGAAAGCCCCAGGAAGGAGGGCAGCAGGCGGCTCTCGACTTCTGGTCCCGCACCAGGGCCGCGGGAGGCCACTGGTAAACTTCAGTTCCCAAAACTGAGCAGGACCGTGGAGGGCGGGCTCAGGAATTCCACCTGCGCCTCTCCACTGGCCTCCTGGCGTTATCTAACTCCTCACCACCTCCTCTGCAAAGGGCATTTCAAGAGCCTTGCACTTAATACCGCGTTAGAGGAATGAATGCTCTAACAAAAGTGATAATAAAACAGACCACGGAAAATCAGGGGACAAAGGAATAAAACATTTTGAAACGAAGCTAATGGCAGAAAGGAGCCCGAGCAGCTGTTCCGATGCTGTAGGATCCAGTCCATCACCTTTCTTCCTTGCCGGCTTTTTTTTTTTTTTTTTTTACAGGGCAATTTCATAAAAATAGATCTGGCGCTTTGACATTACAGCAAGCGCCCTGGGGAAAAGCAGATAAAAGGCAATAATACAACTAATGGAAATAAACTTTACGGCATTAACTGGTCAGGAGCAGAGAAGAAACCACCAACTGGTGGGTAAGAGATGCAATCTTCGTATTTCTACTTAATTTTTTTTCTGGCATACTGCATCAGTGCATAAAATTCAGATGTAAGGACTCAAGTTTCCAGGGTACAGATAAGAAAGTCAAAATTACTCATTTCAGAACAGTGATACGATAGCAAAGATATACGCTGCAACCCTACTGATTTACTTCTCATGCTAAATAAAGCGCCAGATGTTGCTCTAGTTCAGATTGGTATCGGTTACCGATTGGTACCTGTTACTTTTGCTAGATTATGCCTACTTAGAACATGGCAGTGCAAAGAAACAAAACCTGAAGAACAAAAGCAACTTGTTCAACATGGGGAAAACCCAAAAAACCTCACTTTGGATTTATTTGGTCACATTTACGGATTTATATGGGGCATCTTTATTGACTTCGGTGCATTTTCACCTACTACCTCAAGAGAGGATTTTCTCTCTGTGCTTTCCAGCAGCAGTAATAACCTGTTCAGCAGAAGTAGAGCAGAGAGGTTAATCTGAGGAAGCCCAACAGGAAAAGAAAAGAGAAAACCTGGGGGGTGCTGATACCTGAGGTCACTTCATGAGACACGAATTTGTGTTCCCTGTCCCTTTTCCCATAACGCAGCCACCCTGTTTTCTTGCCTGTGTCGTCAAACACATTGGGAACCAAAATAAACATTAATTTCCAATGGCCCAAACACAGTTACTGTCAATCAGCAGGTACGGAGCGCGTTGGCTATCAAAGTGATGTTCTAATATGAAACGATCAACCTTTGCAGTGCTTCCCCTGTGACGAATTAGGAGGTCGTTATCCCACAGAGGGTCAGAGGCGGATGAAATGGGAAGCGGAGGAGTGCCCTTTCCAAGACTGCCACACTTCTGACTGCCGTTTGGAAACAGAAAACCCTCAGCCTGCACCGTAACGGAGAGCTGGGGTCCGTGATGACCTTGGCAGCCTGTCGGTCATCTGTGTGTCTGTCCATCTGCCTGTCCTCCTTTCTGTCCTCCCCCAAAGTGCTGGTTGCAACATTCAACTGGGAAAGGAATTCAGAGGGTGGGAGGAAAGGAAAAACATCCTCTTTGTCAAAGTGATAGATTTGACATAAAACTCTGTGACTTAAACATTCAACTTGCTCTGTTTTAATAGGGCTGTCAGCAGTGAGCGGTTAGCTTAACTTATGAAAATCAAGAAAATGCCTTCTTGTTGCTTCATACATCATGATGAACAATAACCTGACAGGAGAAACAAGCCCTGATTAAGAAAGGATTGCTTTTTGGGGCACGCCAGTAATAAAGTATGAAGGAAATTGAAGACTTGCCGCTCACAGATATTAGTACAAATCCAGATGTCTTGGAATTATTTTTTCAACCACAATAGATAATTTTTGAATGATGTGCCTAACAGGCTCGAATCCTGCAACCAAAGGAAGCCATCTAGTAAATGAACAAGCATATTTTCAATTCCTTCAAAACAGAACGTAGTTTAATCAGATCTTCAAAGCCAGAGCAGGAATGTTAAATGTCTTTCAGAAGCGATTTCTGCAGAGGTGATCCTGGTGAAGGTGATCTGACAAAAGAGGTTCTGTACCTCAGAACCTCTGCTACAAACTGAAGAGCAGACTCTGACATTCACGTTCACTTTTATTCTCACCTACTCAAGCAGGCTGCAAAGATTAAATTCACCCCTGTGCAGAGGTACAAGCGTGAGGCTGATGCAGCACACGCGTCCCAGAGACCTTAAAAAAGTTCAGCCCGTGGACGCTCAGACTCGGGCACAGCGGCCTACACTGCGCTGCTCCCCCAAGGAGGAGCAGCCCTGAGGCTCCGCGTCGGTATTTTCTCACAGTCGGGCAGAACCGCCTTTGCGTGTACGACACCACTGCGAGTCTCTTTGATCGCACTGAAGTGCTGCCACCAGGCTGGGGGGCAAGAGGAGCGACACGGGCAGGGCACCCGTGTCTGCAGGCGGGGCCACCGCACGCCCACGGAGCCGGGGGGATGCTCAGCCTGCGCCTCCGCCTGCTCCCTCCGGCAGCTGCTCGCGGGGCCGCCCCGCCGCCAGCACCCGTGGCCAAGAGTGTCGAGGAGTTCTGCTGGGTCAGACCCCAGATAACGAGTGAGGGTCCCACCGCAAGCCCCCCACCCAGGGAGGTAAACAGGGACCAGAGACACACCTGGTTTGTTGGCACGAGGACCAAGCTGCCCAGAAGGGTGTTTCTCTGGCCCTTTGAACCCAAATCATAATTTTCCCCAGAATAAATTTGTTCTGATTTGGCCTCTTGCAGAGCTGTTCCCCCTCCCAGGTAAACAACGCTGCTGGGGTGGAAACCAGCTTAATCAGCACCAAGTTCTTTACAGAGGAGTGATGAAAACTGTTGGGTTTTCTTCCCCCATGTATGATAGTTTGCAGCAGAGGGGCCCGGGGCTGTCTGAGGGACCATCTGACTCTGCCTCAGGCCTTGAGCTGGGCTGCCAGTGTGAAGGGCAGCCTGTCCGCTGAAGGACACCCTGGGACATCCACCCATGTAAAACACACACGTGGGGAGAAGAGACACGGCACAGGGGTTCCTGGAGCAGGGGGCTCAGGGCTTTGCCCTGTGAAAGACCATCAGTGCTGGTTCCTCCTCTCCGGGTGGGACACAGCTCCACACGGCCAGCTCAGACCCTCACCAGCATTACCGAACTCGGAGAGCCGTGGTGTGCCTTGTGCAGCATCTTCTAGACCTGAACAGAGCACGTCATGGCCAGTCATCAAAAGTAATTATTCAAGGACGCCCGAGGCTATAACAATGGATTTAAATACACAACAGCAAGCCGGGTTAGAGTCTGTGTAACTTACTTTGTCATTTCCTTCAGCTCTTCTCTTTAAAAATGGATTTTTGTGCTCATGAGAGTTCCCAGGCTGCCTGCTCAGGAGCCTGACGCTTGGCTACACTCAGATTAAGGTCAGCAGAGGCTCCAGCACAGCATTCCCTTCCCCAGACCCTTTGGAAATCCACACACAGGCAATCTCACCCCGCTGGAACGGATGGGAAATCCCTTCCCACGTCGCTGCTACCAGGACCACATCTAGCAGCACCCCCGGTCTTAGCACGGCATGCCAGAAAGGCAGTGTGACACTGCCAGAGCCCAGAGGCAGCCAGGGACCCTGGCTCCACTCACTGCCAGACCCCACTGGGCTCGAGCTCAGCACAGGAGAACCCCAGTTCTTTGCTTCTCACCATTTCCATGCTCCCTCCTTCCCTCCCAAAGGCTGCTTGCAGGACAGAGAGGATGAGAAAGTCTTGGAGGTACTAAAAGCTCTGAAGAGACTAATTGCTCTTCTCCCACGGTGGATAGCTACCCCCTGATCAGACTACCCTCACAGAGAGGGAGGGCAGGCTGGAGACATCTGTGCTAGAGGATTGCATAAAACTATTTGGAACTGAAAAAAATTTAACAAGCAATCCCTTCCTGATTAGCAGGATGATCAAGTCATTCTGCAGATAATTCCTTGGCTTTGCAAGAGGACGGCCTGGAATCCTCTTCCAGGAAAAAAACAGCACCACCACAAAATCCTCCCCGGTCATGAAGCTTGTCCCTCTTCCCTCTTCCCCCTCTCCTCTCTAGTCCCCTGACTACAACTTCAGTCAGCAGCCAGCGAATTAGTCCTGGATACAATCTGCAGCAATGCTCATTTAGGCCTGCAGGCAGTTCCTTCACCTTTTAAATGTTACTGGGGAGTACTTAGAATTCTTTTTTTTTTTTTTTCAAAACAATTTCAGCTAATTTAATTATAGCTGGGATTTAATGTTTAAAAGCCATCAGCTTAATAAGTACCAGGGATCTGTATCATTGTTATCAGCATCTTTGAAAACTGCTGAACAATGCCTGTGCCATTTAGAGGATGCAGCGATGGAGTTGAGAGATAGCTCCCTTCCCTCCCAGCCCCAGAGGCACTCCCAGACTCTCCAGTCCAGGTTCCTCCATCTCTCAGGCTGGTTCCTACATCCCTGGAGGTGGCTCTGCCCTGTGGTACACGTACATTCGCACCCACCTGCTCCCGTGAGCCTGTCAAGGCTGAGACTAACATCACACCTCTAAAGGTCAGCCAAACCCAGTGACATTTGAATTTATTTTGACTCAAAGATGACTAAAACGACCATGTTTGACTGTGGCTGAACTGAAACTTGCAACTGGGAGCAAAGGGAGCGTGTGCCCCGTGAGTACACTGTGTGCCCACGGCAGCTGGCGACATGCTGTGCAGAAACCCCCCCAAACCCTTTCCCTGACTTTAAGACGGTCACTGGTGTGGGATGTACCGTCCTTCACATTTGTGTGCATCAGTATTGCCTCTCCGACCAGCTATTACGGAGCGTTTGGTTCTCACATCTCCACTCCTTGCTGAGCCATTTTTCCACGGGAAAAGTGGGTCTAATTCTCATTTGCACTGAGGTTGTGAATGCACAACTCCTTGGCAGCCAAAGCAGTCTGGAAACACCTTCCAGCCCCTTCAGGGATAAATTTAAGCTCTACCAGAACTAGATCGCCTCGCTGCAAAACACACACACGCACAAGCACACACACAAATACTCTTGCTGGTTGGAGGATTTTCCTCCTGCTTTGTCAAGGCGTAAATCACTGCACGAGGTGCAAGGCAGAACCGAGCTCGGCTTCTGAGTCTAGAAAGAGCCCTGGTGCAGAAATGGCTCTGCTGAGAATAACAAATTATCATCTTATCTCCACAGATGCTGCATTTTATTACTTCTTAATATTTTTTCTGGGCTGTCCATGGCCTTTTATCATCTCTCCTGCTCTTGATCACAGCTTTATGGCCTGCTGTTCCCTCCCCATTTTTTTTCCCCTGTCTTACTGGTCTCTATTTCTCTCTTCCAAACAATGGCTTTTTGCAGCCACCTCATCTAGTCTGGCTGCTGATATTCCTCAAGGTTCAGTTGCTTTCTGCATTGTTATTTGCAATTTATCTGATTCCAAAACCTGACATTATTCTTTGCTGTGATATACAGTTGCCCAGCTATTGCTAACCACGTGCAAGCGTATTATTCTGCATTGACAAATTTTATTTATTTAGCCGCCCTCCCAAGTTTAGAGCAGCATTCACTGAATTACGGATTTTGATGTCTGCAAATCATAACAGCATCACACAGATAAGACAGAATTCATTACTGCGAGCCCTGCCATTACATGGAAGGATTTAGGTCAGACTGCTTTGTCCTTGGGCAGCATCCCTGGATAGCAAATTCAGTGTATTTTCTTTCATACCAGTTCTCTCTGGACCCCAAAGAACCAGTGTCACCACTAACCTTATACTGGAAACCTTCAGACCCACCAGCTTGGTTTATCAAGGAGCAGAACTCTGGCCCGCACAGAACACGAAAGCAGAAGACGACTCTGCAGCCGGGCAGCGGCAGCGCACGCACAGGAGGTCACTGCCTGCCACCGCGGGGGTGAGAGGCAGCGAGGACGAAGCAGCACGCAGCCCGAAAGGGACTCACGCTGCCGGCCGAGCCTCTGGGCACCTTCTTCACACAATGAAGCAAAACCTCAGCAGCAAACCCAGGGATTTCGAGCAAGAATCGATCTGATGATAACCAAATGGGATAAAATTCCTTCCTGCCCTCTGCACTTGCGAAACATCCTCTTACTCCCTACAGCCCTGCCAGGCGGAGCTTTTTGCAACAGCCTCTACAAATGACCAGCCAACGGAAGTATTTTCTCTCCGTACTTTTCACCCGTATTTTTCTTTAAAATGTCTATTAAGTTACCCAACAAGCATATATACTGGAGACCCTATCAGAGCTTTCCCCTCCTGATTTGCAGACAGGGAGGCTGCAGCACAGAGGCGGTTCGTGAACACAGGTCACAGACAGAGTCACTGAAGACACCACGGCACAGTGTTATCTGTGAATGGAAATCCTGTAGCTTCACTTCCCTGGGTCTTCACTCCCTGCCAGCAAGATCCTGGATTCATAAAAGGATTAAAAAGAGAAAAAACGGAAACATAAGGGTTTGGAGCCATCCTGCCCCACTTCAAGCACTTAACTGAGGCTTCCAAGTTAGAGCTCCAACGGCTAATAGCTGCGGAGCAGTCATCAGGCAGACATCTCTGGAAGCTCTTTGGCTGCAGATGGGCTCAGATACCTTCTGGAAGGGTCTCGCTGTTTCCCTTATGGGCAACTCTGTTCCCAGTTCAGCTGCTTCACCTAAGTGCCTCTGACAAAGGAGGAAAATCCCGTGGCGGGATGCTTATGGGACCCATCCCGCAGCTTCATCTCCTTCCTCATACAAATTCACATGAATGGAGCAGTCTCAAGGTGATGGACGCTCAGCGAGTGCCCAGTGCTGCTCCCAGGGATCTTGGGCCACCCCTTAATCCAGGCCCTCCGACACCCTTACCACAAGACACAGACAATGACCTCCTCCTCCTGCCGCCCGTGCCCCAGCTGCCTCGGCCGCAGCTCCGCGGGGGAGCGGCTGTCGCTTGCTCTGTGCCTGCTCCGTGTGATGGGACAGTCCTGTCCCGTGCCCCGATGCCCCGATGATACAATGACTTGAGGGACGGCAGGAGTGGACTCGAGGGACTTCTCTTTATGCAGAGCTCCTAGACACCGATCAGCAACAACAGGTTTTAGGTAGACAAAAGAGACCGAGAGGAAAACCTGTGAGGGTAACATCTCCTGACAAGTGGCAAAGCAATATCCCTCCCCTTGGCATCCTTCAGACACACAGCTACGGCAAGTTTGGGCAAAACCAGCTCCCACTGATCGACCGTATGATAGCTTTGCTGGATTATTGACAAAGTGCTCTGTAACCATTCTGCTGTAACAAGGAAGGCAACAAGACAGGCCTGAGGAACGGGGAACTGATCAGATGTTTGTCACATAGTACAGACCCAATCACCAGAGTTGCACGCCCGATTAAAAGCAATAAAGGGAAGCAGGCAGGCTCCGTGCTCACCTGCCGCCGGCCTGTGTTCGCACGAGGGCCGTGGCCATCCTCATCACAAAGACCTGACGGTGTTCTTGCTCTGCCGCCGGCTCGAGGGGCTCACAGGGAGGAGAAGCTTGGGTTCTTTAGCAGCCTTCCCCCAGTGGGCCTGGTTTGGGTGAGCACTGGCATCCTGTTGGAGGGAAGCTTTGTTCCCGCTGTGGTGGGACTATCAGTTAGGCAGGCGAAAGCCACCTGCATTTCAAGATGACCAGAAGCTCTGTATCAGCACATCACTGAGCCCTAAGCCTCAGCAGAACTGTTGGTTTTGGTTAACTGTGACAATACAGCTTCCAGATCAATACACTTGGAGAGAGGGCAGAGTAAGCCTGCCTATTAAATACCTTTCCCTACCTAATACTGTGTCAATATATCCATGATAACCTGCTCGTATGCAGAAACTATGTAAGTTATGGAGCAGACAGCAGAACACAGATCAATATTACGCCTCTGAAAATAGCAAACTCAGTTCTGCCACACCAACAAAGAGTGAAGTGTTTGCTCGCTGCTAAAGGACCATCATTCTGCACGTCTGATAGCTCTTCCAAGCATACGGCATTAAGACATATCCTGGAGAAAGTCCATTAACGTGCAAGATGTGCAGTCTTAATTCTACGGACTAACAAAAAGCCATCAAATGATAATAACTTCAACTTCCAGCTTGTGTTATATTTGAACTGGTGACCTTGAGGAGAAAGACATTATCAAACCCTTGGGCTACTTAGTTATATATTAATAACAGGTTTGTCACTTCTTGTCCAGAGCCGTTGTGTGTAGGTACTGTTAAACAGCCAGGGAATTCTGTCCCAGGGAAGCCTGCATTGCAGTGATGAAGCAACTCCCTCAGTGCAGATGTAAGTCTGCTCTAGTTAGAATTCAAAGAACGACACAAATTAAGATTATCATCAAGTACTACCAAGCATGAGGCAAGGAAAATAAAGTGTAATGCGGCTGCTTAGTAAAGAAAGCGGTAAGAGAATTTGGTGGTAGTGCCATAGCTTCCCTGGGCTGGGTCGCAGCTTTTACTCGTCATGACCTTCCAAAAGGAAACTGGAAGTCTAAAGGCTCGATTTGCAAGGGCAACTTCAAGCAGCGAGGTCATGCTCTTCCTGTGCACTGTCCCATTCTGGATTCACTACGACGGGTCCCCGTTAAGGCCAGCAGCGTCGCTAGCAGGTTACAGCAAGCACGGCAGGAAATGCAAGAGAAATGAGCAGGGAAAGACGGTCACTAATTCAGCTAAAGACCTGGCTCAAAAATGAAGTAGTATGATTAGCAAGTAGAAACGCTCTCTGTCTTTCTACAGTCATTATATTAAGAGATGTTTTCCATTTTTTACAGAGGTAAGTTGAGCCAGCTCTGACACTGCTCGGTAAGACCAGCCCGCAACCCACAGATGGATCTTCTGGAGAGAGACGCCAAACAACGTGAGAGCAAGCAGATATATGAACTCGAGCAGCTCCTCACACAATCCCTCACAAGCCATACTCTTTTCTTGCACAGCACCTGGGAAGGAGTTGGGATATCCTTCCGCAAGGAGAGGACGTAGGTTTTATACAGCGCCCTGCACCCAAGCCTTCAGAGGCAACCACGGAGCGACGGTGCCGTCGGGAAGAGGCAAGCTGCTGGGCGCGACTGGGAGGGTCGGGGAGCCCCGAGGACTCAGGTTGGGCGCGTGTGCTCAGAGCGGGCGGGAACAGGGCCCGTGAGGCTGCGGGAGGGCCAGGGACCCAGCCCGGGCACAGGACGGGGCGAGGCAGCGGCAGCCGGGGGGGCTGCAAAACAGCGACGGCTCCCGCAAACGGCGCAACCATTTTACGTACTGGGGTTTACAGAAGCAAGTGCCTTGCTGCTAATTTGCATTTCTTACGACAGCCATCTTGCAGAAAATGTACTTAAAGCAAAGCCAAGCCCACAGACACAGTTACTTCCCTTGGTTATGAACAATTTCACTTTACTGCTTCATGTGTATAAATTCAGAGCAGAGCGAGACCTGCAAGGGAAGGAGAAGAACAGTCTTTCAAGAGTCTCAGAAGCAAGCTAATTGGTCTCTAACCTAAATCATAAAAAGACCTGTAATTATACTGCTCAGAATTAACACAGAGGGCTTCTAAAAAAGTCCATTTTTTAAGTGAATTTATACTATTATAAGACCTGTCGCTTCTGAGTAATAAAAACAGAGATGTTACGTTAAGCTTCGTGTTATCCTGTTTGCTCAGATGGTGCTTATGCCAGCTGTATCCAGTGGAAAAGCAGTTTTCAATTTATTTTTATTGCTCCTCTCTAAAAGCATTCCATTACAGGAATATTACGCCGTATGAAGTTTCAAACCACCATCGGCAGTTTATTTGCTTGTTTTGCTGGAATGGAATACGCCGTTATTCGCAGTAACTGTTATTACAACTTCACGCGTGCAACATCGCATTTAAGGGTCAATGCCTGCATGCTCAGCGCACCCCACTTTTTCTCCCCCAAGGGGTTTAGCGTCTGCTTCAAGAAACCAAGTGGGCTGCAACTTTACTTTTGGTTTTACCAGTTGTATATAGGGGTGCTTTTGGCCGGCTGTTTCACGAAATAGGATTCCTGTCAGCTGGGGAAGTTGAGAGAAGGTCTAGCACAGAGCTGTATTACTCGACCTGCAAAATACTCCGACCAAAATTGATCTCAGTTGGGCTTTTTAAAAACCTATTTTCATAGAAGTATTGAAAATCTTCACTTTAACTGACGCTCTGAATTTGACAAAATCAGGTCAGAACCGGCGTGGGTTCCCCGCGCGAGGAGCACCCTCTCGCCTCTTGGCCTAGACTCGTCTCGCCTCCCGTTAGCCGTCACAGCGGTCAGCCGGAGCAGCACCCCACGCCCGCAGCGCCCCGCCGGCTCGCTCCCCGGGGCGTCACGGGGAGGAGGGACGCCAGCACCGCTGCTTCCGCTGCCACCAGCCCCCGGGAGATTTTAAAACAGACTGGCCCTGGGTGAAGCCTCGCTGATTACAGCGGGTTGGATCTTTAATTCTCCAGCTTGTGAAGTGCTGAATAAAGTAGTTACTTAATTAGATAATTGTCTTTGTGTGGCTGTTCCACAAAGCAGCACCTTTCTGTCCTAACTGTGTCTCCACGGTCTTTCTGCCAAGGTAAGGGAGGTGTGGTGCAGCTTGCAAACAAAACCATGTATTTTAACTGATGATTTTATAACATCTGAGCCTTAAATAACCCTGCAAACTTGGATAGAAGGAATCACAAAATTCTATTTTTAACCCAATTTACAAGATGTCACTGGAATACCTAACCTGGTCGAGTACAATATAGCCAACTATTAAACCTGGAGCCAAAGAAAAGATATAAAAGAATGCTTTTTTAATGCCCATACTGGGATTATTTTCCCAAGTCGTTACATGAAGCACAGAATCAGAGCTAGCATACTGTCCTGACCAAATTGGAAAGTTATACCAAGAGTAATTGCTACCCAATAAAAAAAAAGGAAAAATATACAGCCAGGTCCTCCTTTCCAAAGCTTTAAATTCCTCCATGAACTAATCTTTTCCCTGTGGTGTTGGACTCAACAATTTGATATTTTATTGCTTTTAGGGTCAGAAATTCACTCACTATATTATCAACTCAAGGGAAAAAATTGGAAGAAAAGATTTGTGTCTTCTTTGGACAGTAAAGCCAACAAATCTCTTCCACTGCTTGCTTAGAGAATACAATTAAGTGGACTGTAGTGGACTCTCTTGAAAGAAAATTGTCTGGATTGAGATGTGAATAGCCTAAAAGCCGAATGTGTAAAAATCAATCCTTCCCGGTCCTTTGGGATATGACTGTTTGGGAAAAAGTTTGCTCTGCTTTTCCTCTACTCCGTGTGTGTGTGTGTAATTCTTAAAGCAATCAATATAAGTCCCTGAAATGAAAAACTGAAGCTATCAAAGCCTGGAACATCTCACAGATGAGGAGGGTTTGCACAGGTTCTCTAGGCTGGCTGTCAGATCTAATCCTCAGAGTCCTCAGCCTGACAAACCGCGGCTGCGATACGGATTACTTGAGGTGGCTTGGCTCTGCCCCGAGCCACCCTGCCCCGCGCCACGCACCCTCCTGGGGTGGGGGACCTTCACGGCAAAGCAGCGGCGCCCTGGGAGCCGAGCTCTGCGGGGTGGAGCGGGCTGCGGGGGCTCCGCGCTCGGAGCCACAGCCACCCCCGAGGCGGGGGGAGCCTGGGAGCGCCCCCAGGTTTGGCTGCTGGCAGGGTAGGTACCACGGAGGCAGAGGCATCAAAGTCATCTAAAGATGGTGGGGTTGGCAAGCCTCTTTACAGATGGAGGATATAAAGTTAGGAAAAAAAATGACTTAACAGGTTCTGGACAGCACGCAGTGCGGACGAGGCTCCACGGGTGGAATCCCAGCCCCAACAGGCATGTCCTGATGTCAGCGGTGCCAAGACTGCACTCTTGCATTTCATCCCTCTGTTCTACTCGCAAGCACCCAGCACAACCAGCGTCAGGATCCAGCCTCCAGACATTCCTATAGCGCAAATAATAAATAAGGATAATGATGACGAACGTCAAGAATCCCGTCCTCGGGCTCTCACCTTCAGAAGCGGCAGACCCAGTAACCTCTCTATTATGAGCTTGGACCTTTCACACTCAGACTGCACTTAAGGCTGTGCTGCTTCAGCCATATCACATTTTATGAATCATCAGTTAAAAATATGTAAAAATCAATTACATTATATCAGTGTGCCCTGCATCTTAACTGATGCCATCTTTCATCTTCCTAATGATCCAGAAGATCTGGAAATAATTAAAAGTCGCTCTTGAGGGTTCAACCTCGTCTTTCTTCTTTCTTTTATTAAAGAAGAATCTCATCCTCCACTAAGAAATGACGTTTTGAACCAGCAGCAGTGGTTCCAAGAAGCAAGGGGGCAGCTCACCCAGGCATAGCTACGGAGTGAGGACTAGCGCATGAAGTACGTAGGACACCTGCATAGACGGAGCTGGTGTAGGAACATGAGATCCCTCTTGGAGGCTGCAAGCTGAAGCTCAGCACTTCATATCAGTGATGCAGAAGATTCATCCCTTGTTTTGCATAACACAGATTAAATCTGACTGGAAACTGGCCCCTGAGCCTACACAAGACCAGCACCCACTGAAGTTAACTAGCACACCAGTAGCAGGGTCTGCAAACCTAGTGCCAAATGTCCTTCTAGGCCAAATACGCTCCCCCTCTTCTCCCGTGGTTTCAGTGAGATTGCACTGATCCAAGAGCAAAATGTGTGTTATATTCGGACCTGTGCAAGCATTTGTGGAGTTCCTGGGTTACATCATGGTGCTGTTATCAGCTAGACACAACCAAAGACCAACAGACTGAACAGAATGGCTTCCCCAAGCCTGTTTTCCCACTGCTTGGGTAATAAATACAGTCATGAAGAAGAAAGGACACATACAAATGGCTGGTATCAAAGCGCTGCTCTTTAATGCCAGCCAATAATGTCATGGTCCTCAGTCTTCCTAAATTTAAATGATTAGCAATGACCAAGCTCTGCTCTCTCTTGATGCATCACTTAACCTCGTAATCAGAAAATCTATCCCGTTCTTGGTCTTAGATTGATGATGTCACATTAAACTTGTTTTTTTCCACCAGACAGAGCAATCATACTGCGAGCCAGTCCTGAGCAGAGCTGCCACGTGCCCATCACGAGCGTGATTAATATCATCGATTCTATTGGTAAGCAAGCGGCACATCTCAGAGCTACTATATTTAGGACACATTAAGATGTCACAAATGGATTTTGTGCAAAGAATAATTTCATTCATCTCTTTAATGTTATAACTTATTGCACATTTTTTTTTTTTTTTAATTTAAATAAAAGCAATACAAAAAATCATTGATTTTCTCTCCTGGAAGAAACTTTTTTTTCACGGCAGCTGTAGCTCTGGTAGAGCTGCGCAGAGCCCTCCCTCCCTCCCACGCAGTCAGATGTCACTTGGCCCATGGGTACGGCTGTGCCATCCCCGTATGTCCTACACTGTGCTTTGTGCAGCCTCTCTGATGTTTATTCCTCTAGTTTACTACCAGGTGGCATTATCTGTATCTGATATTTTCAACAATTTTATTCTGATTTTTTCACATTTCAGTTGGTAAATGCAGCTGCTGCTGCGCCCGTTTCCCTTCCTTACTACATACTAAGAGTGTATTTTACCATATGCCTTTCTTTCCTTCTAGTGATTTACACTTTCCTGCCAAAAGACGTAAATTGACTCAATTCTTTAACTTCCTTGTCTTTCTAAAGTGATGTTTGAATTGGGAGCTGCTGGAGTTCTCATTAAATTTGCTTTTCATTTCATAGCAAGTTGTTAAGGGACTGTTTGTGGAGCCTATGAAATATCCATCCCTGGAGGTCTTTAAGCGTTGGTTAGAAAAAGATTTGTCAGAGATGTTTACTGGGATTTGGTCCTGCTTGGGACGAGCCGGCAGCTCGCTCAGGGCTCCCTCGGGCCCTGTTTCTGCAACTGGAGGACTATCCTGCTCCTCCACGCAGCAGGAGCCCGGCCCGTGGATTTTGCTTTGTTCACAAAGGTAAAACTCCACCCGGGGCAGTTCTAACAGCAGGCGTCTGTTGTGCGGCAGAATTAGTTTCACTGAGCTAAGTTTTGCTTCCTCCTCCAGTGTAAGCCTGATTCTTTTTAATTTTGGCGTAAGCCTGGAGAGCACTTCTAGCAGATCGCTTTTGACAGAATATGTTTCCAAAGAATAGCTCACAACAGAAATACACTGCTACAACGTGAACTGAGAGGTGAATATTAGAAAGGAGAAAGGTTATTGCTCTTACAGTATTTGTCCATAAATCTCTGTGATGTATAGACCCACGGCACCCTGACCCATCGGGAAGGTTGTGCTGCCCAACGTGACGATACAAGTTCATTGGTGCGGTTGTACCCTGAGTTTGTCAACAGCCTGACTTCTACGCAGCTGTTGCAACGACATAGCACAGCGATATGTACATTTATGTATTTCTTTTACCCTTTTATTCACCCTCGGATAAAAGAAAAGCCAAAGAAATGGCTGCTTTTTTTTTTTTGAAAGCCATCTGGATTATAAAGCCTGACTTCAAATCAGTAGTGACCTTTTGTTCAACAGCTAGTGATGTAAAAACACATAAAAATGTCTATTTAGATATTGGTGGGGAAAAAGAAGTTCATTGATTTTCTTAGTTTGCTAAGCTCCCAGGGTTTTTAAGAGGCATTTGTTTCTGCAGAAGGAGACAGGGTGTGGAAGGGCATTCTTTATCTCCAGAAAAAAAAAAAAAAAAAATCAGAATTCAGTTTCAAAATGGACGAGATGCCTGCTTGATACAACACGTGAGTTCCTCCTAGAATGGCACTGGCTCAGTCAGTCATCTTTAGGGTACAGAAGATTTGTTAAATCAAATGTTCCTTGTCCCATCTACCCAGAAAAAGGCTTCTTTTTGGTGGATGTTTGTGTTTTTAACCCTTTGTTGTAGGAAAGAAATGTCCTAGGAACAGATTTGTCGATGATTCACATGAATATTGCTGCCAGGAAAAGGCAGATTCTTCCAACGTTTGCCAAGAGACTGCACAAAAGAGGATATGAAAATTAGTACTTATTTCCAAACAACTGTTGGTCACGTTTGGACGTTGTTGCGCTACTGCTACCCAGTTTTCACACTTGTTCTACAGGTAACTCTTCATATTTGTGTCACAGCAGCTCTTGGGCAGGCACTCTACTGTCCCAAGTCCTGTGTACGTAAGAGAAAGGGAGGTAAGAAGTAAAACGCATTAAAGACAAGACCACGAGATGGACTGAGTGAGAGAACAGAAGAAATACCCTCCTCTGAAACGGGGACCTGAAGCACAGCGAGGTAAGGAACCACGCGGCTTCGCTGCTTGTCTGCAGTTGGCTCTCCCTTCGCCATCGAAGACAAAGGAAATTTCCATTCACCCTGGCAGAGTCTACAAGCTGATCTCCAGGTACAAACCTGCTCCAGGGGCTCTGCTGCCCCACCATCAGCACGAGGAAAGCCTAACAGAAGCTACCAATTAACAACCATATTTAGACAGACATAAATCATCCAGGGATTTGACAGTTTATGTAGAGGCATAAATTTCTCATTGCCTTTTTGTTTATTTCCCCAAGTGTTCTCAGTTCAGCTGGTTCACCAACGCCAGGATAATTTATTGGAAGCTCAGCAAATAAATCTAGATTTGAATCTGTCAAAGGCAACCTCTGAAACAGAGGAGCTCTTTGGAGCAAGCTGCAGGGTGCCAAGTGCTGCTCCGGCTGGACCGACCGCGGCACCCGCAGAGGGGGGGGATGCAAATCGCACCCCTGCTGCCTTCGAGAAGTCCTGGGGCTTTGGAGAACCAGGATAAACAACATAAATACTGAAGACTTGTAGACATTGTTAAGGGGCCCATCGCTGGAGAAGGAAATGGCGCTCTCAGGCTCCTGCAAGAGGAGAGCTTGGATGAGCCCAGCTGCACACTGAGCTAGAAAGGCTCCTTCAGGCTACGGAGGAATCAGCCCGGTGCTTGTTTGAATGTGGTGTTTGATGGCCACTGAACAGCTATGCTGTCTGGAACACACTGAGGAGTATCTACTGGATTTACACCTCCTTTCAGCAGCTGGAAAACTCGGAACAGACAGCAAGAGCCTTGGTTTCAGCACACAGCTCGAGAATCAAGGAGATGTGTCTGTGGTGCTGCAAGTTCCCATTGCTGTACAGATGAAAGCAGCCACTGCAGCAGAATTTTTTCTTGTTAAATGCATTAACTAAAAGCTCAGATAAGACCAGCATCAGTTTAGCGTGGGTTCAGAATTTGAATCAAATCCAAACTTCGCATTCGATCCCCACCACTCTAACGCACTTACGGTTTAGGCTGGGCAGAGCGTATTAGGATGCAGGTAGTTAATGGCTGACGGCTCAAAGGGAAACATCCCTGGAGCGAGCACACACTCCGTCGGAAACATCTGCCTGTGCCGCCTTTGTGAGGCTTGCTGGGGTAAGATGAAGGAGTCTTAAAGGAATGAAAATAGAACACAGAAAAAAAATAGGAAAAGAAATTAAAAAGACCAAGAAAACATTTTATCACTGGTTCTGCTTTTGTACTTTCTATTGCGTTTGGAAGAAACCTGTCATACCCAAGGCATCCCAAACAAACGCCCTGCAGGGGAGCAGAGAGCGTTTCAGCAAGGTCAGCGTGACGAAGGGATGCCTCTTCTGGGATGAGTGGACTGGGGCTCCTGCGTGACTTTGAATCGGGAGGCAGCATCTATATTCAGCAAAAGACGTCCTGCATCTCCAAATTGCATAACCCCAGCTCACCTCCAGTCTGAACTCCTCCACCTGAACGGAGGCATTGAATTGGCATTAATGCCAGACATGGGGGGAAAATCCCAGCGGAGTGACCTGAACTGCATTACAAAGGTGGGAGGATAAGAACCTCTTTGAGGAAGAAGATTAATTAAATATGATAGCTACACCATCGCCCATCTGAGGAAATTTTACATTCCATGGGAACATGCTTCAAAACATTCTCAAAGGTTTTATCTTTCTACCCAGAAATCCAATTTATTAGAATTCTTCTTTATGAAAATATCTCTGGGCAGGATTTCTGTGTGGGTTTGGTAAGTACTCGGATAGCTAATGCTCCGGATCAAATCTTACCTGGTGTGAACCTACACATCTTTGTGCATTTTAATACACTGCAGGGGTTTCTGTGAACCTCAGGCCAGTTCTTTGTCTTTCCTCTAGTCGGGCTGGAGCTCAGGCTTGTGCCCACATGCAGAACGCAGTATTCCCTGCTTTTTACTTGGTTTCAGAGCTAATGTCATTTAGCTCTATCTTTTTCGGAGCTACGAGATCTGACTGTCATGAAGGCTGGCTACGACAACTGGAAATATTTTATCTCAAATAAGCATAAGACAAAAATCACACAACCCTTGTTGGAAGTGTTGCCTGATAGCAGGGATCCTTCCCCTGGTATTTGAGTCAGTTACGACTGTGCCCACACTGGACCTCCCTTACTGGGGGGCTCAGGGTTGTAGAAAGGTGATCTATTAGAAACCTCAGAGCTTAACTCACCAAAACCACTTGAGGTAAACGGGACCTCCCTCAGCTTTGCTCATGAAGGGTACGTTTTTCACAGCTGTAGCTTAGGAGGCCAAAGTTCACTCCAATTTTCAGCAGGCAGCTTCCAAAAAACTTTACTCACAGACTTGAGCACCCTCAGCTACTGATTAGGCATCAGTGGTAATATAACCCCATTTGTCCCTACTCGGAAGAGTAAAACAATTCATTTCTTTTCAGGTGAACTAACAAATCCTGGTGATTTCAGTTACGCACATTTTCCTCACCAAGATAAGAAAAGAGAAGCAGATCTGAGAAAGCAGTTACTTGAGATGACCCAGGGATACTTCTAACTTGGATTTAAAACGCTCTTGCTTTCTCCAAACTTACAGAAAGAACATGGCACTGAAATTACAGCAGACCTATCCCTCCTGTTTTCTAACCAACCAAAGAATAAGTGAATTTTGTCCCAGACGTTTCTTGAAAACCTGCATTTCCTAGACAAGCTCAGTTTAAAAAAAGTAAAAATCAATACATATTAGATTAGCTGTATTTCAATTTTGACTCAGTATTTCAGACTTGGCTACTTCTAGGCAGATTAAAGTCACAGTACTGGATCCCTCCCGAGTTTGAGGGTTATGCAGTTGACCCACTGAAAGACCACGGATTATGAAATCAAAACGGCTGGAACGCATCGCAGTTACAAGGAGGAACCGCAATTGCAACACCAATTCACAGCACAGTCTGCTCATTTTCTGCTTCTGAAAGCCTCAATTTATTTTTCCCAGTGCAGAAGAAAGGCACACCTTTAAGCAGTGAATACTTTGGTGACTCTGAACACCTTCCAGGCTTAAAGACAGCTAGGAGGAGTTCTCTGGAGTGATTTCAGAAACAATAGGAATTTGAAGTGTTCCACATTATAGCAAGGAAAATGAATTTTCAGGTTTGTAGGCAAAGCTTAAAATTCTCAACAAAGGCTGAGTGCACGTTCAAGATACTTCAAGGTACTTAGGTTTCTATCACCAGGTGAAACCAGTGGGAGCTGAAACTTGTCTTGCTGGCATTCAAGGCGTTAGAGAAGAGCTTGTTTCCTCCTCTGCACTCACAGAGCCACCTGGGCTGGGGTGTTTCTGATCAGGGGCCTTCACTGATCAGCAGGTTTGGAACCCAGTCCGTACTCCGACTCGCAAGAACCACAGACATAATGCTGTTGTCCATGAACAGCCACCGTCTTTTTTGCCTTTGGAAAAGTGGAGCAAACACAAGGCTTTATACAAAGTGGCAGGTTCTTAATCATTGTTATAATTTATTTAGTGTTTACTGACAAGAGCTCAAACCTCTTTTGCAGAAGGTGCTGAGCACACAAGCCACTCTAAAAGACAGCCACTGCCTCTAAGTGCTTTTCTGAAGAACACGGACACTAGTGAGCTCAGCAAATTATTTGCTAAAAGTAACTGATCAAATTGCCTTTCCTTCCAAGTTTCTTTCTTCTCTCAGACTCTCCAAGACCAAGCCTTGACTCCCTCAGATGCATCTACTCTCTCACGTGCTTTGGTAGTCTATTTTTTTAAACCAGTGGTTCAGTCATTCAGGGGTCTCCACAAATATAAACTGTTTTGATTATACTGATAATTTGTGATGTTACTCTTGCCCTATGGGTGGGCATAACTACTGCCACCAGGAATAATTTCTCTGACAACATTTAAAATTCATTTTCCTTGAAAGTATTTAAATGCAACTTTGGAAATGAGATACCAGTCTTGCAAGTTCGATTACATGAAGTTCAGAGGTTCTTGATCAGCCCATCGTTTCAGCTCAAATGACATTTCATTAAATTGTAGATTTTTGAGGCCGAAATAGTCTGAAATTATTGCATCTAACCTCCTATATGACATTTGCTGTAGACTTCTCATCGTCTCTCACCATTTCTTGGAAGTTAAAGAAATTCAGCTGAACACAAGAAGCAAAACTCTAGCAGATACCCCAGGGATCACGGACAGTGACTCAGTTCCATGAGCTTCACTGAGTCACTTCTGCTTCCCTTGTCTCAATTTTCCAAGCTGTAAAATGGTCCTTTCTCTCCTTGGTAAGGTGCACTGAAACCTTTAAATGAAAACTAGCCAACGCTGCTCCTCCAAACCTGATTTGTCCCATTAGAGCCTGGTCTTTACACTCTCTGCTCCCAGCCGCTAAGCAGGCTCTCATCCCATGACACTCAAAACAAAATTAGGCCAAGGTTTTATTCTCCAACGGACATGCTGTAATTAATAAATTACTCAGTGGAAGAGAATCTGGGGAGGAAAGTGCCATTATGGCATTTCTTTCTGCCAGGCTGACCCAGGGAAGGAGCTCTGACCAGGCTCACCGGCTGTCACTGCCAGCAGGGCGATTCCCGCCGCAACGCTAGTCATGCAGCACGGCTTGACATGAACAAAAAACAAACAAAAATAATTCCCTCCACAGAACTCAAATGCTTTACTTAAATTACTTTCCTTAAAAAAAAAAAAAAAAAAAGGCAATAAAGAGAGAAGCAGAAATATTCTAATTGCATTTCACAGCACACACTATTATGCAAAAGTGTATTTAACCTGGATGCTACAGGGGTCACTCCCTTCTGTAAGTATTTGCATGGAAAGGAGTTTGGTTCACCCCAAGTCAAAGACTAACTTGGCCTCACCATGCAAATGTATTTAAATGAAATGTATCCACAGCTGCTAAATTATATTCACAGGAAATAAAGTCCATCGGCTGCGAGTGGGTGCTTTATACTCTTGATTGAAAATTGTTTTCATGTGACAGAGAAGGTGCTTAAGAGAGTAAAAAAAGATCATTCAGTGAGTTAGAAAATTACTCCAACCTCTAGACCATGTCAAACTAAATATAAAACAAACAAACTATGGCAAACGAATGAATAATTTAAAGCAGCAGCTTATATATCACATCAGAAAACACGGTTGTGGAGACTGGCTGCTTTGTACTCACCAGCTCTCTCCAGGCACACAGATATGGGCTCCTGTGCCGGAGCCGCTCGCCTCTCACTCGGAGCCGGCTGCAGGCACAGCAGCACCGCAGATCTGTTCTCTCCTGGTGCTCTGAGCAGCGGTGGAAGGCAGCAGCCCCAGGCTGCAGGATGAGTGCAGCCCTGCCGGGAGCCGTGCCTGGCTGTGCACTTGACTCCCTTACTGACTACAGACCTAACCGTTTCACCTGCACTTCGCCCTCTCCTCACACCTCACGGGATATTTTTATCCTTCTTACTGCAGGAGCACAGTCAGCCTCCAGAGCCGCCACAGAGAGCCTGGGGCTTCCCAAACCCAAGCCAGCCCTGCCAGGACCACATCTCCTGCTGGGCCTCCCCTAACTACCCGGAGAGCCCCAGGCAGGAGAGGCTGCCCCTGCCCCACACCTCCGCTCAGAGCCCGCAACCCTGAACCGACCTGGCACGAGAGGAGCTGGGCGCCGGGGCAGAGCCAGCTGAGGGTCACTGAGCTCGGGGGCAGCGAGGTGCTGGGGCTCCAGCCGGCAGCAATGATGTCCTGCTGGGAGAAGCCCATCCTTGCCCCCAGCTCCGGGCACACCCTCTGCCACAGCGGCACCCTCGCTTCCAACGGCGTGATGCAATTTTCGATGATATTACCGGCTCTGTCTCCTGAGCACAAAAGCACACGGTGATGAATGAGACAACTGCCTCACTCCCAGCCTTTTGGGTCACACGGGGTGACGGAAGGGTGCACGATCCATTAAGTGTTCAGTCCCCTTGACTGCCACCGTGCTCTGCAGAGTGTAACCGTGCTCCGGTTACTCCCATCCCAGCTGCCAAGGGTGCCAAAAAACATCAGGCCGCGGCTCCCTGCACTTCACAGATCTGCGGCGGCTCGGTGAAGTGGACCGCAGGGAGATGCAGGAGCCCAGCGCACGGGGCAGGAGGAGAGGACCTGCCCCGGGCCCTGTGCTCGGGAGCAGTGATGTTTGCAGAGCCTGAGTCCCACCCTGCTCCCCTCTGCGTTACACCCTAAGTCATCTCCTCCGTGGCTATGTGGAAGCCAGGGCCCTGGTCCACGTCAACCTGAAAGCTCGGATTTTTTATAACGTTTATTCACCACTAAACTAGGTTAACTGAACTGCTGACCTAGCTGTGAAATGCTCCACATCTCATAAATTACCAGCCCTCACAAGCCATCACATAATATGAGAAATGCTGAGGGTAAGGAATATCCAAGATAAAACAGCTAGAAATAAATAATCAGTAAAAACAACACATAGAATAGATGGAGTAAAGATACAGAGTAAACATAGAGAGAAGGTTAATTTTTTTTCCCTTACACAAAGGAACATCAAAAATAAACAGAAAGAGGACCTATCTGAGGAAGGAAAAGCATAACCCAAAGCTTGTTGAATTCAACAGAAAGATCCCTCTCTGCTTCAGCAGCTTTAAGCCAGACACGAAGATAAAGGAAAGACACCAGAACCTGGGCTGGGATAAAAACATGCGCCAGATGCCAGATTTCTTCTGGTAGCTGCCGGGGTGACGGGTCACTGATGATGGATTGCAGAGGAGGAGCCAAGAGCAATGACAGAGGTCTGCTGGCTCGGGGCCAGGGGCTCTCAAGAATTTGGCTGGGCTTAAAGGCAAACATTTATGCAGTGACTGGGGTAACTTGTCTATGCCAGTCTGTTTATCAGGACAAAAATCCCTGAACGAAGAAACACAATCTCTGTTACATGCTTGTGTGTAGCATTAATAATCTGTCAAAGAAGATGACAACATTCCTGATTAGAAAAATGGAAAGAAGGAAGGTCTTTGGGTAGATTTATTCAGCTCTGTAATCCAGACTTCCCACGGTTTGCTCAACATTTACCCAATATGAAGTAAACGTGCCCTTACAGGTGGTGCCTCTGAATTACAAGGCCACCCAAAAGGGAGAGTGTAGGGGAGCCGGCTGAAGATTCATGTCCTTATCGGTCAAATGCTGCTGGAAACAACATTAATGCACATAAATATAGTTCAGAGCAGTCACAGAAATCAGTTTGCAGATTCCTCGCTAACTGGAATGGGGACAACGGGCTGCGGTACCGGGGAGCGAGCACCGAGGTATGGGGGTACGCAGCAGAGTGAGTGGGGAAACACAGTCCAAGAGGGCTCCGCAAAACCAACAGTCCTGGGGGGCAGACGCAGTCGGCATCGAACAAAACGTGAAAGGAAGGGTGGTAGGAATTGCCCGAATGCGGCACCTAGAGCTGAGATGTTGCTGCAGGTGGTGTGTGGGGTGGAGACAAACACAAAAACCCAAGAAAACAGCAGCTGAAATTAAATGTACATCTCTAATACACGCTTCATTAGTACAAAGCCATGTGACCATCAGTTTCTGTCGACAAAACACTAAGACAAACCGTTCTTATATTTATGTTCTGAAGGAAAAGAAAGCTGCTTAAAAAGCTTTTAACTTCTTAAATAAAAAAGCTACCAATTTCTGACCTGCTAGTATAAATAATTCTAGGTCTAAATTTCCCCACAGAAAAACCCCCATATTTTGTTTTAAGTATTTCATTTTGCAAATAGATTGTTTACTTCAATAAAAGCTAGGGAGGAAGTAAAGAGTAAAGATTAGAATGGACATTTAAATTAAGCTATAACTATTTGGCATCCAATCTGTCCATAATAATAAGATGAGAATCTGCAGCTTCAGGAACTGTAGCATATACAGTTGCTGAGATTATGAGTCCTCATGCTTCAGGTTATGAAATGATGGAGGTCAGGAAGCAATCTTCTTGCATATATTGCTGACAGGCTAGAGACATTGCAGGAATTTTTGCATATTTTTCGAAACATCAGTTATAAGTCACTGTCAAGAAGAAGATCCCAGACAAGGTAGATATTACTTTTTATATAAATGAATTTCAAAAGAAGAGCCTGCTTCTCCAGCTCTCACTGTGACAAAAGTCCTACCATAGGACAAAAACCTACAAACCACCAAAAACCAGATCCCTGAACGAAGCAGATGCTTACAGAGCAGAGGCACCACCCGACCTGTTTGCCGCGGAGCAGAGCTCAGAAATGGGAGGCACACGACCAGCTTCAGCCGTGCCAGTTCAAGGCTACGCACGCTCCCACCTCCTCTGGGGAACGACATCGCTCCGACGGCTTCGCGGCAGGAGGCTCTCAAACACAGCCGAGCCCGCGGCTCTCCACAGGCTCTGGCAGAGCCAAGCCATAAAAGCAACGGCAGACGGTGCAAAGGAGGAGCAGGCTGCGGCAGCCCGGCGCGCCCCGCAGCGAACGCGGCCCTGCGGAGGCCCGGCACAGCCCCGGCGGTGGCTCCAGCCAGCTCCAGCCCTGGGAAATGTCCCGCAGCCCCATCCCTGTCCAGCTCCACAGCCACCAGGGCACTCACCCCACCGAAGAACGGCTTTCCTTGCCGAGGTACAGGTTGTCCACACGCAGCTGTGACCCTTCGGCGGCTCTGCCTGTGAGCATCTGCGGGGCTCTGGCGGTCACCGCCGCGGGGAGGCTGAAGACGACCTAAGACCAGCTGGGAAGGAAAACACCAGGGTTTATACCTGTGATCGTGGCTGTTTCTTTTTGAACAAAACAAACCACAGTCGAAAAAAGATTATACTCTTACTTTACACCAGTATTGCCTCCTCTTCTTCTCATTTGGGAATAACTTACACCAGCACTGGCAGCGATGCACCGGGACAGCGTGTGCCGGGGTGCACCCAGCCCAAAGTCCTGCCAGCGCTCACCCAGCGGAGAGGCCCCGATGCAGCCAGCGCTGAGAGCGGTCGGGACCGTGGGGAGGAGGGACTGGCACCTCGGGGTCACACCCTTCACATCCCTCACAGAAACATGACTTTAAATTATACCACCAAGATGTGTGTGGGGTGGAATATGTTTTCGCAAGAAAAGGAATAATAGTTTATAAAAATAAATCTCTCTTCAAAGTGAAGTGAGTCATTCACAGCAGCCTCTTCAACATGACAAACAGCTCATACAGCAAAACAAAGAGTGGATCATTCAGTCTCATTACCAAGACTGAATGTACTCTCCGAGCACTAAGAGGCACTTATGATTTATGCTTGTAAAAATCAATTGCATTTTATCGATTACCAAGATTAAGAAAAGAAAAAAAAAAAAGTCTGGTTAAACTTGGAGAACAGTTGTATCTCCATGTCTGAAGTTAAGCCTATCTGGAATACTGACAGCTTCCAGCCTGCCAGGCAAATTGATCAGGAGAAGTGTGGGCAGAGCAGAACATTTCATATGGCAATATCAAGAGAGTTAACTTTATTTGTGCACCCACTAAATTCGTGTCAAGTAAATCACAAAGTCAAACCCAAGGTCATCTGTGATAACAAGATGGCAGAAATTCACCCAGCTGCGTAGAGGGAAAAAAAGAGATTTTGGCAGTTTTGGTTCGCATTTATAGTATTTAAGCACTTAGAAGCCTGATTCATAATTGGTGCCAGATGCTCTCAATACACACAGGGAGAGACAGTCTTTGTTCCGACACATTCATATTCTAAAAAAAGCCCGCCAGTCACAGGCTGTGGAAGTGAGAGGGACGGTTCCCCCGTCTGATAAAGGTGACGGCACGAAGCCTGCGCAGCGGCGGTGGGACGGAGCCCCCGGTCCCCGCCCCGCGTGGGCTGTGCGGGCAGCGGCCTCCCCACCCCGCGGCAGAGCATCCTGAGACCGCGGGGACGCGCGTGGCTGCGGGGGGAAGAGCGAGCCAGGTGCCACCGCGTCGGCCGGAGCCGCTTCCCGTTCTGCCGGGCATTCCTTTTGCTCAAGGCTGCTGCTCGCTTGTTAGCTGCTAACGTGGGAAGTTTAGCGTCGCACAAAAGACGTCTCACTGATCAGGCCCTGCTATCTAAATTAAATCTTGCCGCTATAAAATTCCGGGTTTCTCACACAATTTCTGCTCCCGAAAACAGCTTCTAATGTGGAGCAGAGTCCCACGAACGGTATGAACTACAAGGTCACAGCATTCAGCGAGTGAAAAAACCCAGCAAAACAGGAGATTAAGTATTAATTTCAGGGCAAAGTTCCATTTATTTGAGATTACTCTATGCTGTATGTATGTAATACCATGTTTCGGTAATTAAAGGCAGAATGATTTATACAGCTGCAAGATGTAGAGGAGATGTTGTTACTGGGCTGGGTACAGTTGGCCACAGCAGAGCAAACTAAATTGGAACCGTTTGTCCCAGGGAGATGCTTTTTTGGCTCATCCCAGTGTCCTGGCCAAATTCCAGTGCCGGCAATCTCCCTGCCCATCTAACTTCCAGCTCACACATCCACGGGGCTGGGGACGGCTCACTCCCTGTCCTGACCAGAGCGTGGCATTGCTGTGTGCTGCCGAGAGTGCTGTGCCCCGTCTTCAGGGGCAGCTGCAGTTATAGGTGGCTGTGACCCCAGCAGCAGCAGAGAGGCTGTCCCATGGGTTAGGGAACGGTAAACTCCACATTAAATACACCCTGGCCTCTGCAAGGCGAGTGGAGGAAATCAGAACTGTCTGCCTCTGGCCACCTCTGTAATATTTTCCCCTTTTTATCATTAGACTTTTGTCTTTGGGGGCTTCCCCGTATACCTACCGAATGCCTGGACCTCGGGGACGAAGGGCTGCGGGCACAGTTCAGCAACCACCCCGTCCTTCTGACCTGCGATACGCCAGGAGCAGTTGGGATCAGGAGTCGGGGCATCCAAGGCACGGCTGGAGAAAGAGGAGTTATGTTTGAGGATCAAAAGGAAGGGGTCGATGGAACATCACAACACGAATCTCTGCTTGATTCAGCCCCTATGGATCTCCACGTCTGTGATTGTCCGTAACATTTTCTCTCACTTTTTTAAATGGAGCTGTGCATCGTGTCACGATGAAGAGCCTTGTTTGTGAAAGGCAGTGTGGCAGTAACCGCATTTCTGAGGGATCCTTGTAGGACCAGCTGTCAAACCCCACCCCAGTCCAGGCGGCAGGATCCGTGCGTGCAGGAACAGCTGCTGCCTCACACCCTGTTGCGTTTCACTGATGGGTGAAACAACTCCCTGGCGTACATCGTGCGAGGCACAGAGGGCACTTCATGACAAGGCATTCTATAGACATTACTAAATATTGCCTGTATACAAGGGCTGTTAAAATTGAAATAAATTGCACAGAGGTTTTTCAGGTTTGTGCATTTTGCAAGTTCAGAGACACTCCATTCTATTTGCATAACGTATCGGACGTTTTTCACATTGCACCTTGCATATAAATCTGCAAATTCAGTGCAGAATTGGATAGTATCACGGACATACTAGCTGTTCAAGTAGGTATAGTTAGTGCTGGTACTTAGGTAAGGCTCACTGAACAACTCACAGACACGCTGTCTGATCCACTGAGCACAGGCTACTCAGCAGTGGGTAAATTAACCACTGGAAAAATGAATCACTCCTTTAGAACCAAAACGGTAACACATCACTTATTTAATCAAATGTGTCACCTCACCTACTGAACCAGGTACATCAACTAATGGACCCAGTGGATCCCCCAATGAGAGAGATGGATCACCTGCTGGAAGTGTTTGCTGTACTAGCCCAACATGTTTAGCTCTTCATCCTGATGCAGGAATCACAACCTCTTTTATTATCAAAGCTGAAGTTTAGCAAGACTTTAAATGCTGACTGCATATTTACGTGGCTAGGAGGAATACACAAAGGTATGGCAATGGAATTAGAATTACGGAAGATTGCCAGGACACAAAGCAACCTCAAAACACTAAAACCTATTTCCCGTAAGTGCGTGTTATTCCAAGGCTGTGGGGTAACCTGCAGTGTCTTTGTAAGCACTTTTGATGGAGGTAACAAAGTTAAGACACTGGCTGCTGAGGACATCAGCCTGATTCTGCTTTTCCCACCAGCTGTTGACCTCAGAAATACTAAATTTTGGTACATGAGGCTCATATATGAGTTTACACACTGCCTTATGAAGACACAAGCCTGCACTGAATTCCTTGCAGTTTGGATATTTTCTCTGAAAGGTCCCTGTTTTAATTTGTGCTTCTTTTCAATGTTCCTCATAACTTGATAAAAGCACTGTACAGTCTGAACCCCTCTTTTAACTTAAGCGAAGCAACCTGCTATCAAATGTCCCATGTACAGGCTTCAGTTCAAAAAACTGGCTTCTAAATGTGTCTGGCTTGGGAGTAGGTGCTGTACACACAGGTAGGTAATGCACAGAGATATTTCTCCATCTCCCTCTCATTTACTTAGCTTCTCCACATCTCAGCATTCAAGTTGATTAACATCACTTGCTGAAGTTAATTAAAGTATATAGGATGTAATAAGACTAATATGTTTGAGTTCTATCAATCACAGAATCTGGTGAGTCAATATTTGAAATGAATACATCACAGAGGGGAAAATCCTCATCATGGATCTGAAATTAAAGGAGGAGAGAGGGATTGCATAGTACCGGGTACCCTGAAGAGCACATTTTGGTGATAACACGAGTGCATTGCTGCTGTGTTCCCTTCCAACACACTGACAAACATGGCCCGTGCTTGGACTCCTTTGAAAGCCTCATGGTGTATTTTCAAGCTATCAAGGACCAGTCACAAAGCTGCAGCCAAGCCTGTAAGTCTGAGAGCCAAGGAAATCTGGGGGGCTTAAGCCTTTGAAATTTCTCGCCAGGTGATATTTCCCAAGAAATACCCACTTACTTCACCTCTGTCAGCAGCTGGCATTTCCCCGCGTGCTGAAGCTCGCACCAAAAGCTGCCTGGTGGTTCCCAGCGCAGAGAAAAGCTCAGCAGACGGTGGCCTGTGCTTCCCATAGCGGTACTCCGTTATCCTGAATTAAACCCAGTGTTTCTCCTCTGCTCAGGTTCACTGCAAATTGATCGACCATGAAAACCTGTAAGAAAGAAGCACAGCGAGACTGTAGAGGAAGGGCCAGTCCTGGCACTGCTCTGATTTGTACTCCACACACATCTTCTGTGTTCAGCATCTTTGCAAACAGTGTGAGAAGGTGGCAGCTGAGCCACAACCCTGCGCGGGGCCAGGCAGGCTGCATTAAAGCCTCCCCAGCTCAGGCTGGGCATCCCCCAGTGAAGGGCCCTGGTTAACCCTGTGGCAACAGCGCAGCCAGCCCGCACCGCCTCGGTTCTCACCCACGGGTGCCGGCGCACGGGAGGGGAGGACAGCTGCAGAACCTAAAATAATTGGGAAGGAAACCAAGCCAGAAAAAAACGAGCCAGCCTTCCCCAGCTTTGCCCAGGGACAAACCCCGCAGCGCACGAGGCAGCTCTGCAAGGTGCTCTGGACCGCAGCGTGATTTAAACCAGCCCCCCCGCCCGGTCGAACCGCTGCTTTCCAGACATCGCCGAAGAGAAAGCCAAACGGGCACAGTCAGAGGGAGCCTCCACCACGTCAGTGCCAGTCCTCCGAAAGGAAAATACTCCACACAGTAAGCAGCCTGCTGCTCGTCCTGGGGCACGACTCCAGGACGCCCCGACGAGCTGCGAGGAGAGGCTGGGGCAAGGGAAGGGGAAAGGGAAAGGGAGCCCTACGAAAGCTGTGGCCATCTCGGCTTCTGGCTCCACCACAGATTTATTTACCGATGGGGCAGCTGTGTTCTGCTCTTGGAAGGCACGGTGACCCTGCTGCGATACTCCACGGCTGGCACGAGGAGCATTAACAACTGGCGGGAGGGGAAGGTGGGAGGGCAGGACAGCCTTGGGAGGGCCGGGGAGCTTAGAGAGGACTTCGTGGGTGCAGTGCCAACGTGTGACTGGCTGCAGCATACCTGCACCCGCTGTCTTGTGTACATGCTGTCTTAGTTACAGAGCTCTTTCTGCATAAAATATTTAAATACAATTTTATCAGCCATTCAAATCATTAGCTACAAAGATCCAGACTTAATGTACAGCGAGGACACCGTGCATTAATATTTATTACGCTTGATTTGTTTAAGGAAACACATTGAGCTTTTTGGCGCAGGCAATTTCTATGGAATCAAACTGTGAAAGACATTAATCACTGTCAATGATGTGTGTAGGGTACACACAGCCTATGGAAATGAAAGGATAAATAAATACACGTTGTAGGATGCTCTAAAGACTGGAGAGCGCTGCCGGTTAGGAATTGGCAAGTGCCAGGCGGTTGTGTTCGGAAACCTGCTCTGCCAGGCAGCGCTGCAGGCGATGCCCGTCGGCTTCGGTGCTGCCGGTGGGTGCAGGCATCCGAGGCCGCCCCTCCCCCCAGACAGGCGCCGTGGCACGCGGGTTCATGAGAGGCGCTGACACAGAAGCGACTGTCACCCACCGGTAGATGCCGATGGAGCCCGGGGTCTCCCCGGCAAAAGGGGCGGGATCCGGGTGGATTCCCCGAGGCCGGCGGGAGAAGAGCCGTATTCACCCCGTGGAGCGTGGGGCGCACGCACGGAGGAGGAGGAGATGAAGTGATAACGTCCGTTTGCAAACAGAGATGAGCTGAACATCCCACGATCAGGTTTGCTTCCGCTGCAGCACCCAGAACAGAGGGCGATTTGAGTGGCTTTGGGCTGTAATAACTATAATCTGCCCCGGTGCCCGCCCGGCCTGCAAAGCAGGAACTGTCCCCATAATCCAAATGACCCAGCAGCAGCAGGGAAATACCTGAAGATATTTCCAGTGACCTTCCAGGAAGAAAAGAAGGGGGGGCTCGTTTGCACTGGTTAAAGGCTCGAGGCTTAAATCCAGAGGCCATTAGCTCCTGTACCTGTGAATGACTTTGTGTCCGTTCTTCTTCTTCCACAGGCAATCACTGGAAGACGCCAGGGCAGGGTGTCACACCCGTGACAGCCCCTGCTGCTGCGGACAGTGCAAAAAAGACAGAGTCTGTCCCTGTGGGTGTGAACCAGGCTCCCAGCATCAGGCACCCCAGCGGGGCCCAAGCTGGTGCCTTTGCAAAGTTTTCCTTAAGTGGGCGTTTCGGTGCGTTTGCAACTGCCACTAAAGCTCTGTCCATGCGGATGCAGAACGACCCCTGAAACAGTACGTTTGTTGCTTCCACAGCAATTTTGTAAAGGGTTAAGGGGGAATTAGGGACATTTTCATTCTTCCCTCAACATTTATCTTTTTGTTATGGTTTCAATGAGAGAGTGCTATGAAGAAATAGAAAGGTTTCGAGATGCCTCTGTTCACAGGGGAACTAAGGTTTAAAAAGAAAAAAGTGTTAATAAAGCAATTTTTAAATTTGATCTGAGAGTTTATTTTCTCCTTTGCTGCCTTTTCTCCCCTGGGGGTAGATTTCTTCTTGCCCTGCACAGCATTTAGTATGAAACCTTTCCATTTTTCTGGAGCCAGCAAGAGACAGGGAGAAGTGAGAAGAGTTTCGCAATCCAGAGGTCAAAGAAATGACGGCTGCTGACCTCTTTTGTTCTGAGCCAGTGGCTTAGGAGAGAATATACACAGATGAGGGACCTGCATTCTCTGGACCCGACACTGCTGTAAGGTTCAGATTAATTTGGACAGAAATAATTTTCACTCTCTGTTCAGCTCCTAACACTTCCCAAGCGCATGGAATGAAATGGAAATGGAAACCCCAAGTAAGGTGAGAAAGGCTCGTCCTGCACATGTCGGGGCTGACCCCAGAAGCAAGTTCTGGAAATCTTATCAAAGCCCCGGTGAAGGTGAGATCTCTGGCTTGATGGTCAGGCTCAGATGACGGCCTGATAAACAACTCAGCGTTCAGTTCGGTATCTGAGCCTCTGGAGACCCAGCCTGCAAATTCCGAGTCCACTGCAGTATCACCATCACTAAACGTTGGAAAGTTTCCCCTGTTCTTAAGATTTAAAATGCTGATTTTCCCTCACACTTGCCCAGCTGAGGTCAGGCACGCAAGTCACAATAATAAACACGCAGTGAGATAATTCCAGTGACTAAGCTAACGCAGTCTGTCAGGGCAGGGGACACAAAAGTCTCCCATCAGAGCGGTCGTTTCATGTCACTCCTTCCCCGTGTGCCCCCGAGACAGGCTCTGCCTCCTCTGCACTGCAGCGATGCTCTGGCAGGTTTGGACCAGCTTTTTGGCGGCTGCAGCTCCCTGTGACACTGATTTCTGTGTTTTAAGAAAATGTGAACTGCTGTCAGACTGAAGCATGGTCCTGCCGGTGAGCAACCTTATTTTACGGCTTTAGGGCACTTGCTTCTGCTACCCTACACTCTGTCTGTAAATCATATTCTGAGAAAAATTGCTACTGGTTTTATGCCATAACTCATAAATTACTAGGTCCTGTATTTTAGATATATTCCTCCCTTTCTCTTCAAACTTTCATAGTGATGGATTAATTAATTAAATTAAATAAAGCTTGCACTGACTTTTGTGATAGTTGTGAGTACGCTGCAGCTTTGGAAGTGAGACTTGGTGTGAAAGTAAATGAAAAACTACTGTAACACTTCGTGGGTTTTTTCCACTGACATGTTTACGCAGTTTTTGGATAATGTTGACATAAAGAAAGGAACTGGACAACACCAGCCCTTAGCCCAGCTGCTCATCGCCTGCAGGCAAGCACAGAACTGGCTGCAACATCTGGAAGCCTGCAGCGAAATGGGAGAGTTATGAAACAAGAAACAGGCTTAAGCTGGAGCCGACCCTATTGGTACGGGGTGTCAGAGGTTTTAAGAAAACAGAGCGGACTTGGCTGTTGCAGGAAAAAACACAAGCCAGCAGACAGACACGAGGTTATGCAAAATTAAACTAAATCGTTGCATATTGATCTTGGCTTTAAGGTGACCAGATCCAATTAACAATCGTTAATGTGGCTGACGGCGGTCTGGAGTGACCTTCCCAAGGACCATGTGAACTTTGAGATACGCGTATTTCACACAGAGGCGAAGTAAAATGCAGGAATGCCAGGATATGGAGTGCAGTCATTTAGCAAAAGAGCATGGTAAACTCCTGCCTGAAGCTGTGTTATAGAGCAGAGCTGTTCGGGAGACACTGGAAATACATTTCTGAATAGCAGGTAAACCTGAGCATGTTTCAAGAGTTTAAAATGACTCTCATTAACTCCTTAAATGGGGAAGAGTGTCTGGAGCTTCAATAATGTGCCCAGAGGAGCAGAAGCAGCAAGATTTAAGAAAACTTGAATCAAATCTGACTTTCATTTCAACTTGCATACGATGAGGGAGGAAGGAATGCTTTGTGGTTAAGGTATGAGAAGGGCGGTAAAAAAATGTGAAGCGCCCTAGAAATCCCATTTTAAAAGTGATGCTGTCTGAGGGAGGATGAAGTCCATTTGGCTCCCACTGAGATTTGGACTTTGATGCTCTTTCGGAACGTGGGATGAAGGACAAGGTTTGGGCGGCTGAACACCCCACCCACCCTGACCAGGGCTGGGTTAGCCTGGATGCAAAGTGATGCCCGTGGAGGTTAAGGGGAGCTTTGCCCGGGTGGGTCTGCAGCGTGCCCTGCAGGTCAGTGGACGAGGAGCAACGCAGAAGAGGGATGCCTGAAAGGAATTTACTTAAAGTCCATAAATCAAGCCAGGACGGGATTGCCGCCTCTTAAATACCTGCTTTTGTTCAAGCCGTGAGACGCAAGCTCGATTCAAAACCAACCAAGTGAAACCCTACAGCCCGTGCCAGCCAGGGGAAGGCTAACTGATCGTAATGATCCTTTAAGAGGTGGGAATCCAGGAGCGGGTACCTATCAATCTGTTTCCTAAGGGAAAGGAGTGCATGCCACTAAACCACCCTTTGTGCTAGACACTTTTCTCTCTCTCTGAGTACTTATGCTATACTAATCACTTCAGTAAATAAAAACCCTGGGTGATAATTTCCAGAACCATGTACAGGAGTTGAGTGAAAATGAGCACTCTGCTACCCACACCAGACTCTTGATTTTTTGTCTCGTTGAAGACTGGAGGTTTTTACAGAACTAGCTTCACTTTCTAAAACTCAAAGAAAAAGCCATATCCCTCCAGCTGTTGAGTTAAACAGAGTGTTATTCAAATTATGTAGGGGAAAAAAATGTCATAACATAATGAGAATCAAATGCTGGCTTCAGGCACCTTCATATTTGAGGACTTTAAAAAACAACAATAGCAACAAAACAGTTCAATCTTTCATCTGCCAGTAGAAAATGGTCATTTAAATAAACATTAACCAAGCTGGGGAACATTGATGTTGCAGTAGCAATTTGTTTCTGACAGACAAGATTGTTAAAAGTCTTATTCTTTTTAATAGGTGGCATTTTTAAAGAAAGACTCGGTATATTAAAGCCCATAACTGCTCCTTTCCCTCTGCTGCTTCCCTCCGGCCGCTCGCTCGTGGCTGCGCTGGGGGCCGGGCTCTTGCCGGGCTCTGGAGCCGGGACCCCCAGTGCCAGGGCAGGGCTGGGAACGGGGCACCTTGTGGCCTGCCGGAGATTGAGACAGCCAGTGAAAGCCTTCGACTGCCTCATTGGGGGGTGTTTGTGTGTAGGGAACCAATCTCCCAAACCTGTTTCCATTTGCTTTTGCAAATGCAATGTCGAAAAACGGTGGATGGTCCGTTTTCTGTCAGACATTCCCCAGCCCTCTCCCTGCCCCTGCCGACGGATGGCACTGCAGAAGTCACCACGGGGCCAGCGACAAGGGAACCCCACGCTCAGGCTCAGCCTCTCGCCGTCAGCAGGAGGGTGCCCGTGTCCCCACGTCAGTGTTTCTTCGCAGTGTTGGAGTCCCCGAGACGTGGCAGGGCAGCGCCAGGCACACACAGAGGACCAGTGCCCGAAACCCAACCACAGAGTGACTCCGGTCCAACAGAGCAACCCCCAGCCCAGGTCCAGAGGGAGGCCTTGGTGTGTGACAGCAGTACGGACGGAGAGCGCACACGGGTGTGCACACACCGGGGCACACGCACCGCGCGACTTCGGCTTTCAGGCCGAGTGTATTTTCTGTCTCTGATATCAGAAATGGCAAACGAAGGTGGACACCAAAAGCACGGGAAAGACAGCCAACAGTGGGACTGAAAGCAACCGAATTCCTGAAAACAAGCAACAGTCAAGATCTGTAAGCAGATACACAAGGAAGGAAAGAAATTATTAACATCATTAAGTCGATTTGCAGCAGCTACGTGAAGTCTAACCACAGGCAGGGAAGCCACTGAGTCAGCTCTGCACAGCGTAGAATCAAAAGGGAACCTCAGCGCAAACATCTTACTCAAATATCACAGGGAAAGGCTTTCCACGGTACCTCACGTGTTTAAGCAAACTGCTCGGAGGCTACCGAGGGTTGAGTCTTACTAACAAGCCCCAGTACAGAACCTCCAGCCATGACACATGCAGCTATCTCCAAAATCAAGGCCTGAATTTGAGGCAATATGCAGTAGGGAAAGAACAAAAGGATCCTTTGATGTGTTCAACCACACGATGTTTAGCAAAAAATGCAAATGTTCTCTCGTGCTAGAGAACACTTATCAATATTAAGGCATACACGGAGGAGAAGAAAGAAGGAAGAACAAAATACAACACTTAACAAGAGGGTAATTTAGCCTGTTGGCAAGCGCTTTAAGTCTGGTTCATGAAAAATTACTTGCACAATTGTTTTGCGGGGTTTCTGGGCTTTTATGCATAAATCATAGTATTGATTTAACGTGAGTATCAGACTTACTCAGGTGTACAACTGCATGTGGGCACAGTTGAAGTAAGAAAGGATTTAAGTGTGGAAATTGGAGAGGAAAAAACCATCCCCCCTGTTGCTCCTACAAGCTCAGCTACAATTGTGAAACAGCTGGAACGCGCGCAGATTGTTAATTAAAACATGGTGGTGACCACCTTCTGCAGCCGTCTCAGGAGAACATCCAGGCAGGAGAGAACTGCCAAGCTGAATTTTTTTCATCCACCCATTTTTTCCCCTTTGAGATCGCACTTTATTTTCTGACAGAGAAAAGAAAAAAAAAATAGAGGGCACTGGAAGCCCAAAGATGGCCAAGTGAAAGAGAAATAAAATCAATTGCATGCTACAAACTACATCAAATATTGCAGTCAGGGTGAGGAAGGGGAGGGAGGGAATAACCTACGAGGGCTTGTTCCATGATATTCGTATTTGTTAGCCACATTTCTGCTTCTTAAAATAGAGGGAAGGGCTCCCGCGGCACTACCATATGTACGAGAGGGAGTCACAGAGGAGGGTCAGCAAGGATGCGCTGCCAGTCAGGAAAACTGAAAAAAGGCAAAGCCCTGGAAATGAAAACAGACACAAAGAATCCATATCACTTGTACAGGCACGCGGTAATTTAATTGCCTTCTATCCTGATTCACCCCCCATATTTTCTGCATAAGCACACTACACTCGGCATTCAAAGTTCAGCTGGTCAGAGCCCGCAGCCTGGCGAGCGCTTTTCCCTGCCTCTTCCTGCAATAACATGGAGATGTGAAACAAAGACCTGAAGAAGTTCAGGGTAAACAAGCTCTATGCAGTTAGAACTTAAGAGTTTCACAGAGACTTTGCTTGTACCACGGAGAAATGCGGATAACGGCACTAATCACCCTTTCTAGTGCAGACTCTTGTTTCTAATTTGCATTCCACTCATCTTGCTGTTACTACGGTTATTTACTCATGATGACAATAACATGGAAGGGATAACGTGGCCATGCCAAGGAGCCACGTTTGTGACCATGATACATCTCCTCCCAGCACGGTAACTGGTCTGCGCCCCATCTGAGCAGCTTCGATACTGTCACTAAGCATCTCACACAACCTTCCTGTCTGGCAGACTCAGCAAGTTATTCCCATGCCTAGTTATTCCTATTCCAGCCTAATTTTTTCCATCCTCTTCCCCTTCACCAGTCACAAAACTTGAGGAATTTTCTACAAGTCAACCAATGCTGCAGCAGCAAATGTGTTCCAATTAGTGTGTTGAGCCCCAGCCCGCCCAGCCTGGATTCCTTCCCTCCAAACCCAACTTCTGCTGCTCGCAGCTGTAGATCACTATCAGCTGCTCAGAGGCTGCTGGAGAGCAGCCCGATGGGAAAAGGTCAGGTCTTATGCAAGAAGGTTTAAACCCATAATCAAGCTTTTGTTCTGTCTCTTCCACTAAAATCTTAATAAATATTAATTAAATGTTCAGGCTATCCTAATTCAATTTGATCAATTTCCTTCTTTCCAACCTAAATAAAAAAGTGGGATAGAGTAAGGGAATTATTTGTATTATTCTTGTAATAAAAAATAGATCTCCGCGCCAGTGCCTTAAATCAAATTAATGCTTTTCTTCTTGTTCCAAGGTTACAAGGAAATTAAGTTTTATTTTAATACTTAGCCACATTTACTCCACTTCTCTAACGGTTGAGAATTCCAGCTGTAGCACTGCTGCTACACGGGCTTGCTGGGGCAGGGAGGGACAGAAGGTTGAAGCAGCACGCGCTGCAGTGCTGACATCAAACCTCCACCCTCCCTGTAATAACGCGATGCGTTTATTTAGCGCGTTCGATGAAAGGCTCGCTGAGCCACCCACAAACGTCAGCTCGTCACCGTCACCCTTGGCGCCGGCGCGTACGACCGTCCTTGTGCGGCAAACGGTTCAGTTCAGGCCCAGAGCCCTCGACCAAGACGATGCACAAAGGCGTGGGCAGAGCCGGGTGCACAGCGCGAGGTGCAGCCCCGTCCCTTGTCCCTCGGTCCCTCGGCCGCAGAGCCCGACCCAGGATGTCCCCAGCCGTGTCTGAGGCCAGGCAAGCCCCCCCGAGGACAGACGGCCTGGTGGGAAGGGCCACCGCGAGGGCGTCCTCGGAGCCATAGCGTCCGACCAAAGCTCCCACACATGCTTGAACTTTAAACTTAACTCACGGCCCCTTCCTGGATGTATTTGGATCTCCAGTCCCCGAAACACAAACCCCGTGCCTTGCGGCAGGCACACGCTGAGCGCCTTCGTGCAACCAAAACCACATGCGCGTTTGACATAAGGTACGCGCTTAGCCTTGCTGTTTCAGGGACTACAGAGAGAAACGTACGTTCCCCTACGCTGATTCTGACCTTAAAAAAGGGGAAACACCTACGGGTCACCAGTTCTTTCCTAGCAAACCCAGTATTGTTCACTCTGTTCAGCATCTGCTGCTTTGGTCAGTATTAAATTACTCAAGACTGACAGAACTTTCACGATTTCCCCTGGGAGGCTCTTTCACGAGCTATTGGGCTTCTGTGTGAGAATTGTCCCCTTTATATTCACCATTTTTTCCCATTCCTATTGTATTATGCGATTACATATGGTTATATCTCCTGGCAAAGTGCTCCTTCCCTCCTGATCTTTGCACTGGTTGGGTGCCTGAAGATGGATGGCGCAGAGCAGGACATCTTCACTCCATGGCACCCCAGGATCAGCCTTAATCTGAACTAATCAAATGATGACAGCCCCTCTGAAAAGAGAAGTAATTACACAGTATAGATTGTATGTATCTCTTAGGAGATGAGGACTTGGATTTGATTATCTAAATTCTCCTTAATGCTTTATGATGAAGTTAAGGATGAATATTGCTTTGAAAGCAATTCAGCCAGAACTTCCCCTTAGAAAGAAAGGCCTGAAACATGATACAAATGACCAAAGCCAGCAAGACGGAATGTTCAGCCTAAGGTTTCTGTTCAGTTGTCACAGACACAATCACAGAAGCTGATTTAAAGTAGCTGGAAGTGAAGTCATATCCCACCGAGGTAAAAACAGGTTGAACCGGCCAAAATCTGTCCTCTCAGGTGGCAGAAAAATAAATAAAGAAATAAAAATAAATCCCACATTTTCTGAAAATATTTTGGGTTTTTTTTTTCATTCTTGACCTTAGCCAACAAAAGGGAGAAATCACAAACTCAGTACGTGACCTCTTCAGGGGCCATCTCAGCTGGCACCGACAGAGAGAATAAAATAACCCACAGCTGGGTCTGGCAGCCGCTGGTCAGGCAGCCCCTTGGCTCTGGGCAGGCACACACGCGCCTCTAGGATCTTCTGGGGAAACTGAGGTTTTTGCTGAGCATTTTCTGGCTTCCAGGTGGACTGAAGGTCTCTTTCGGAGACCCTTCCCGCTCGCCTCTCCTTTGAAGCAGAGCCCTGCCAGCAGCTGAGCGCAGCCCCAGACACCACCCGCCCTGAGTAGCATCCTGATTCCCCCACTCCTGCTGCAGAGGGATTTTTCATGCATTTATTTGATCCTAGTTCCAGCTTCCCGCCGAACAGGCTTGTGGTGCCAAGGTCCTGCTGCTGAGCAGCCCCTGGCATGGAAAGGCTCGTTCGGAGTGGAGGTCACCGCTAATAACACTCGGAGGAGTGCTGCCCTCCCCTACTCCCTGTTACATCTTTGGCAGGCAGCTGGAAAGAAAGAGGTATATTTGGATCCTGTTTAAATATTGATCACAGCATATTTTTGCTAAAACCAAAGCCTATCGATTCGCCTGCAAGTCTGCAGCCTCGATACTTTGCTGAATGTTTTCCTGGCGATGGGAAGGCTCCTTGAGTTATGATGTTAATAAGAGCAGCACAGGAGGAGTCCCTGATGTTCAAACCACAACTTCAGAGAGAACATTTTTCATTGGCAGGGGCCTCTGGACAATCCGGGCTTCTTAATGTTCCTCTATCAGCCGTGCTGATGAGCCTTTAATAGAAAGGCTTTGGAAACGAGTTAACTGCAGCTCCCGCAGCTCCCTCCGGAGCCCGTTTCTGTTGTGATTTCGGGCGGGGGGCAGCCAGCCATTGCAGACCCACGCAGGAAGAGCCACCATCGATGCTGGCGTCGGGGGTCTCCCCGTCCCTGCGTCTTGCACGCAGCCCCCACTCCGGCACACTACTTAAGCAGGTCATTAACTCAACGTGTGAATTTTGTCTTTGGCATCCTTAGGGAGATATTCGCTGCCCTGAAGCCGAGCAAGAGCCGGGGCTGCGCAGGGGCACGCTGCAGCGGGGCTGAGGTGCCCCAAGCCCGGTGGAGAAGCCGTTCGGCGCGTGGGTGGGAGAGGAGCCTGGGTGCCAGCGGGCGCGCTGTCTAGATCACCATGGAAATCATGAGAGGGAGGGCAGAAGAGAAAAGCAAACCCCACAGGGTTTATATATACATATCTACATAAGCTTTTGCATTAACCGCCGGCAATAAAGAAAAACCCAGTTACCCTGAATCACCACCCGGCCTAACCTGAAAACACAACAAGGCTTTTCTGATATCCAGACTGAGTCAGGCAGCAGCGTGATGGGACCGGCCACCTCCTTTGCAGATGGAGTGTGCTATCTTGCTATCACAAGTGTCTCAGAGAAGAACAAGCCACCCCCATACGTCCTTCTATTGTATCTGACAACTTGCACCGCACTCTGCAAGGGGAAGAATAAATCCTCCCTGTCCCATGCAGCGTCTGGGCTACCACGAAGCATGAGACTTGTTTAATCTGATTATTTAAGGGACAAATCTCTCCTGCACATCTGTGGCTGCAGAGGTTCTCAAGGGAAAAGCCAAATTAAATGATGTCCTCGACAGTACTGTACGTGGGAGCGCAACCCGCAGCCACGGCACAAGCGTGCAAGGCTGAGGCTTCACTCGTGTCTGACACTGACTCACTGTTCTTAGAGCAAAGCACTTAAAATCTCCATTTCTCATTTCCCAATCTGCAAAACGCGAATAAAATCACCTACTTCTCTGGGAAATCCTGGGGATGTGCCCTGTAAAGGGCCGCATGCCCTTGGGTGAATGATACTGTCACAGATGAAAGTAGGTTTTTGGGTATTTCAAGAGTTCACTCTCAGAAACGTCAGTGATTTGTGACTTTCTGTATTTGTGATGCAGCATTTCCTCGCCTCATTTGCAAGAGAGACTAAATTGCAAGGACAATCACATCCACTTCTGTTACCAATCCTAGGACAGGATATTAGTTTTTGAAAAGAGAAACAGAGCCAAGCCTTCGCCTTTTTCATCAAATCCTATTTGTTTTTGTTTTCTTCCTAAAATAACAGGGGAAGTTTTTCCTTTATCTTATTTCTTAAAGTTGATGAATCCAAATCATTGCCAACACAACAGTCATTCTCTTCAAAAAAAAAAAAAAAAGGAAAAAAAGAATGAAATCATCGGCCATAATCGCATCCATTATTCATTGTTTTTTTCATTTATCTCCAAGTTTGCCAGCAAGAACTTTTTTGGAAACAGGCTGTCTTAAAGGAATTTTGAAGACTATTCTCAACAACAGACCTAAAATTAATTGCACGACACCAGTTTGAGGCGTGTTTTCAGCAATCAGCTTGCAGAGTTAGACCACGCAGCCTCTGTATCTAGTTAAAATACGGCATATTCTGTACATCAAGCCTTTCCCACCGCCTGCTCTCAGGCGAGCCGTCCGTCAGCCTGGCAGCCGTCGCCCCGTTTCTGCACCCCTGCATCGCCGCGCTCCGGCACGTCAGGAAAACGCATCACCGGGCAGCCCCTGCCAGACCCCCGCGCTGCTGCCTGTCCTGCAAAGACAAAAGAATAGCTCAAAACTCCCATGTCCCCTCGTTCCTGCTTTGGAGTCTGGCAAGCGCCTTATTTCCTAAAGGGCAACGTTCTAACGAGCTGATGGGCTGGGTCAGACTCTCCCAGGAAAGGCTGGAGCAGGTGATGGTTCGAGGTCCCTTCCAGCCCGGGCTGCCCTACAGTTCTCTATCCACCAGCAGCTTCTCCTCTTGCATCTCCAGCTACCCAAAACCAAACGCATATGGAAGAACAGGGCTCACTATTACCTTCTCCCTACACACATCCAGACTTGTTTGCCCAGAAATTGCAGCCAAACTGTTTTGTTTAATAACCGCTATTGACTTATTCTTCACGAATTTGCCCTGTTCCTTTCCGAACCCCTTTGCACCCAGCATTCTCTACACGATGGCAGCAGCAGCCAGTCCTACCCTGCACATGTAATTATGGATCGTGTGACAAATGACCTCTTCTTGCTTGTTTTATATCTGCTGTCTGAGAATTTCCCTGGGTGCTCTCTTGTTCTTGCAATGAAAGCAATATAAAAACGAGTGCAGTTCCTGTTGCTCTTTCAGAGACAGGCTGTTGCTATTATAAGGAGTGGTATTGAGGACATATTTACTGCTCTGTCTTACAAAGTTTGCTAGGCTTCATGCTTTTATGAAATATATTCAGCCACACTTGTGATTATACTCCAATATGTTTCTAACATATCGCGAAACTGTAGATGGTGTCAGAACAGGCTGATTTTTAACATATCTTAAACATTTTTTCCCCTTCATAAAAGCAGAATAATTGTCACAGCATAATGTAACTTAATGTCAAAACGGAACACACAAGCCTATCTCCCCTATCAAGGTAATTACACTTTAAATCTACGGCCTGTGCTAAGCTTGTGTTTTCAACACACACAAGGCAGCTTCAGGAGTCCTTTAACCCGCGTTTTCTCCAGAAGCCTCCTGGGGAAAGGGCACTTTGCCAGAGCGAGCCGGGCACGGGCGGCAGCCTGGGGCAGCTGAGCGCTGGTGGGATGGCAGGACACAGCCTCCCCCTGCCCACCTCCCGCGGGACTCGAGGAGCGCTGAGCTCCTGGCGCCGGCAGCCGGAGCGCCCGGGACTGAACGACGCCAAGGGAGGCTCTGTTAAAGGGCGATTTTAGCATTCTGCAAATGCCGCCTTGCCAGGAGCCTCATTTGAGAGCTGAGAACAGGGAAGCGGCGTAGAAGCAGCCTAGACAGCCCACTCAGAAACAAATTTTTCCATAATTAGGCCACAAAGTGGAAACTCCTCTTAACACCACATTGCCGAGCACCTGAAAGGAGAGGATAAAACGTTTCTCAAGGGTCCAGAGAACCTGGAAAAGGAAATGACTGAGGCCAACAAAAATGAGATTAAACTGAACATCTAAGGTGCAGTGTGTCTCCTGACCTCACTCATACCAAGTGCTTTCTTCGTGTTCCTGTTCTTACAAACGGAAAAAAAAACCATCCAGGAGAAAGCATGCTGTTTGAAAGATAGCTAGAGGCTGAGTTGGATTTGAATTTCGATCAAAGTTTTTCTCATTTGACATGCTTTTCTGTGTCTGCATTCCCAATCTGCCTTTTTTGCTTAAAATAATGCTTCTCACATAAGAAACGCTAGCCGCCACGCATAGTAAGAAACCCAGGCTCATGAAAGCGCAGGTTCTGCTGTCTGGTGGTCCTTCTCCAGAACCCAGTTTACTGGAAAAGGAGCATCAAGACGCCTCCTCCCCGTACACCAGTGCCGTTCAGAGTGTGCAACCGGGCACGGGCACCCCACCCCACGCCCGCCTTTCTGCACACCTAACTACTCGACATGTACCAAAAAAGCAAATTTACAGCCAAAGGCACCATTTCCTTGTTCACGACCTTCCCCTGAGCTGGAACAACACAGCCCCCAGTCCTCCTCCTCCTCTTCTTTTCGTGATACGAAGAGAAGATGTATGAACATCGAGCATGGTGGCAGCGGAGCCATCTGGGAAGGGCCCTCTCCAATTCCCGGCTACAGGGATCAGCAATCACGCTGTGTCAAATCTGCAAATTGTTTGTTTGCTTTGAGGAAATGTACAATATGGCCCAGACTGTCGATGCGATTGTTTTATAAAGCATCTTCCTTGTGGCCTGTGCCTTCCTGCACCTCCCTCATCACACCAAAGACAGCAGCACAGGTGCGTTGGCCAAAGCCAGGGGCAATGTTAAACAGAGAAAACCAGCCCGCGGTAGAGAGAATGAAACAGAAGATGCCCCCGGCTGACCCGCTTTTTGCTGCTGCTGTTCCTGCCGTGGCACGGGGTGCGCCCCGCTGCCCTTCGGCGCCTGCTCGACGCCAGTGCCACCGGCTGCGGCCGCAGGAGGAGGCACGTGCGGTTCCCATCCCCGGGAGCTGCCGAGCACGGGGGCGAGGATGCTGCTGCCCCCACTTCCCATCCCTGTGGGTGCCACAGTCCTCACCCTCCAGCGCTGCTGGGGCAAAGCTGCGCTGGCGCAGGCTGCTGGGCGCTACATCCCCCTCCCTGGAGATCACCCGCAGCGTGGCAATGGGCGAGAGGTGCCGGAGAGTGTCGGTATTGACTGAAAAGCGATTCCAAGGAGACCAGGATCAGTCCGGATTAGCGCATCTGCAGCCACTTGGTTCAATCTGACAGAAGACTCGTACATGCAGGTATGTCGAGGGCGTGAGACGGCGGCTTTCCCGCTCAGCTTGTCCACGTCTCGTTGCAGAGGAGAGCTGTGAGGCCCAAAGTCTTCTGCAGAATAAACACATGCTATTGCTTCCTCCAAACACTGCAAAGCCGCTGCAATATTATAAAATATGGGTTATCTCCAGCTTCTGCTCCTCTTGATGGTTCCACCTCATTTGTCTTGCTACTCTCATTTCCTTAAATGTGTGTTTTCTTTACAGGCTACTAACTACAGAAAACTTGAAGCAATCAACTGAAGTTTATGCATCGACATATCACTTCGTTAGCTGTGAATTAATTTCCAAGGGGGCGGTGAACTTTAATGAAGTTGGAAATTGAATCATGCCGTTGTGTTTAGGGACGCGCAGGAGGCTAAAAGAGGGCTGTCCATCGAACCAACTTAAAAATTAAACCACTTTTTGATCAAGCATTCTTATTTCTTTACAGTATCCTTCCTCCTTCTGACTCCTTTGCTCTCTGTAGATCTATTCAGTAAGGGATGTTTCCAAATTTTCTGAATTTCAACCATCTTTTGATTCCTTGCAATGACCATCTCAGTGCCATGAGAGGCACCGGAGACAGAGAGCAGCAGCAGCAAAAGCAGCTCCGCAGGCGTCCCTCCCAGCTGCGGTCTCTCCCAGCCCTTGTCTCCCCTCTCCCACATTCCACATTGCTGTGGCCATTTCTTGGCCATGTTCTTTTCAAAAGCAGCACCAGACCGACCCTGCTGTTTCCTAACTGGAAACCTCCACAGAGCACTGGGTGCGTGCGCCTGGGCACGCCTGCACTTTTTTCTTTTTTTTCTTTTTTTTTGGTTTTGTTTTGAGATGTGAGTGACATTGCAAACGCAACTTTCATCTTGGAAACTCAGAGTGTTGCCATAGAAATTGCAGCGGGGGAGCCACTGGGTTGTCAGCTCGTGCCCTCCGGGATTACAAGGGCTCAGCAGGGGCTGGTCCCCAGGACGGGCTCCAGTGGGGCTGAGCTCCTGCACCCACACAAAGAACAAACCACCTTGGTCCACAGGATTAACTAGAAGTGCACGTGCACATCCACATTCACCGATGGAGATTACAGTAGCTGTTGGAAAAAGAGAGCCATGTGCCTGCTCAGGAAAAGCAAATCTAAATAGCTAAATGAGTGTTTATTATAATAATTATTATTATTGCAGCCTCTCCTTGGGGCACCATGCAGCTGCATACTTATTAGGAACTGGCAGCTCGGTGGGCCAGGTAAGTGGTGTCACTCCCACGTCACAGACGAGCCGTGAAATGTGTGAGAGTAACCAGGAGCCCTTTGGGGAAGGGGGGAGCGGAGGCCAGGACTGCGGTGCCCCGCGGCCCTGCACGGCCCCTTGTGCCGGAGCTCCTCCCCAAAGCTGAGGCCAGATCTCAAGAGTCCCAGCAGTTTTCTCCTGCTGAATATGCTGGAAACCTCGTCTTTCCAGAATGCACTGCTAAAAATGCAAAACAAATGCCCGAGGCCACCAGCCAGTGACTCGGTGACTCGGCTGCGCTGCTGGCCCTCCACCAGACCCCCGGAACCAAGGAGCCAGGTAAGAGGCACCATTTTGAAGGAATTTGGCTCACAAGCCGCACCCTCCTCTCCTTCGACTGGTCTGACCGATTTTTCCTTTGAACAACTCAGTTTCTTCACGGATTTGTTTATTCGGAAAGGTCAGGGTACTACACTGCACTCCGCATTATCTCTTCCCCGCGTCCCCTGTCCCCACAGTAATCGTGCCTTCAGCACCTTTCCTGCGAGGCTTTGACACTCCCAAATCCAGCTGAGACTTCTCGAGACTTTAATTAATGAGATAACAAAAGGGAAAACACCCAAAGAGTGAACCCCCGAGTTGAAGACTTTATCTGCTCTTTGCAGCTGCATCTTTTTTCTCCCTTTTTTTTTTTTTTTGAGCTGCATTCCAGGCCCGTCAATACTGTTTCCCATTAAATTAAATAGCTTATTGACTGGTGTGAGACGTAGCCACAAGGCCGATAGGATCCGAGCACAGTACTTTCTCAGTGCAAACAATCACAGGTCACTGCACAGTAAATCAGTTGGTAATGGAGTTTGAACTCTGAGAATCAGTTCTGTGTACCCTTTTTATTTGTTTTTAATTTGTATCAATGGTAATTCTGTCGGTTTCAATTTATGTGAAGGTAGCAGGTTGTGGAGCAGCGGAAACACCATTTTTCTTCTTGTTAACCATTGAGTTCACGGCGCCGTGGCAGCCGAGCGCTTCTGAGCTCGCAAGCGTTAAGGTTTCTTGGTACCAGTAGAACCCCACACTGTCAGATTGTCCCCTGGCTTTCTTTTCCATCAGCACTACCGTCAGAATTGGTTCCTCCCTGGACGCGTGCGCTGGCCCACGCCGGCCTTCCACCGAGACGCCACGGTCAGGGGCTGCGGCGCTGGGGCTGGCTCCGGCTCTGGCTGCAGATGCTCCTTCCCTGGCACGTTCCCCCAGCTTCCAACTGCTCAGGGACTTCCACCTGGATCACAGAACCAAGTATTCATTAATGTCTCTACGAATTTCCCTCATCCCTTTCTGAACCCATTTATACTGTTAGCACCTGTGATACCTGGTGGCACAGAGGACGACAACTTAATTATGAATTATATGAAAAAATTACTTCCTTCTGTTGCTTTAAACTTACTGCTGGATGATTTTGGCAGGTGTCTCCTACTATTTGCTCTGTGAGAATTAATGAATAATCATTCCCGACATACTCTGTAAAAATCCTCAGCCACCACCTCTGCTCCAAGGTAAGGGTTCTGGTCCAGCAGCCTTCTCCGAAGCAACCCGGCTGGTCCATACGACGTCCCTATTGCCACCCCTTGTATCTTTTCCAGTCCTGTGGTGCTGTTTTGCTGCTGGAGGACCCCAACGGTGGACAGTACTGTTGCTGTGAGCACGCCAAGGATTTATAAAGCTGTGTGAGTTTTCTTTGGTTTGTTCCATTTTCTATTTCCTCCTCAATAATTCATACAGTTCTGCTCACCTTTGGCCTTCGCTGAGGCTTCAGCTTGTGATTTCAGAGAGCTATCCATGAACACTTCATGGGCAATTTTTCTAGCACTAATGCTAAAATCACTGTCCATGCTGCTCATTGCCTGTACACCATTAGGGCTCAGTTTCCCATGTACATTAGTTTGCACTTCAAATCCCTGAATTTGACTTGCTCTTTTCGTCTCAGACACCCCGTACACCAGGGTGCACCAGGAACCCCTCCAGTCGCGCCTCCCAGCTTAACCAGTGCTGCTGTTCCACCTGTACAAGCCCCGCGGCTCCTTGCCTGGATCCAGCCTTACCAGCCCAAAGTCCTGGGGCAGGGGAGCTGCCACGGCGCCGGAGCTCCCTCGCTCCCGTCCTTGCACAGGGGACACTGCGCCTCACCAGCGGCCAGGAGGGAGCTGGTGTCGCTGGCGGCGTTCCTCCCTGACACCTGCCTTCTCCTGCTGCCCTCCCGGGCACTTCGGTCCCTACGTTCACGTCCAATAACGTTCTTCTCGGGCGCAGCGTTGTGAGTACCTACGGAACAGCCACGCTGGTTTGCTCTCGCTTGGTGCTCAGGCTGAAGGTTTGAAACAAGACCCCACATAAACCCTCCTCAGCGGCGATGTCAGTTTGCCCCCTCATTGCTGATGCATCCAGCTCTCGAAAGCCTTTAGTGCTTAATGGATTCATTGAAGTGATAATATGAGGTGACTCGCATGTCAGGTTGTTAAAACAGTGATAAGACATTGCACTAAGCAACATTATCGCTACTAACTGCATTATAATGGTCAGGGAACGTCTTGTGATATTCCCATACACACCAAATGAGTTCGCAGCGTCTGGGACATTTGTTAAAGCCGCAGCCAGGACCAGGCACCATTTTGCCTGGGCGTGTGTTTGCCCGGCTTTACACAGGGGATGCGCAGAACACGTCTGTTTGCAAAGTCACATACACACACGTTTCTCCTCTACAATATTTTGCGAATCTACACAGACGTGTTAGGAAAACTGTCACTTGCATAAACTTCTTTGCAACCAGAGTGTGAGGTGTTTTTTTTTCAGAGCCATTAATCAAAGGCTAGCGTGGAACTGGCTTGACAAAAAGAAAAAAACCACCCATGGACTTACAAAACATACCAAGGAAATACGTGAATGAGGCAGAGAGGAGCACTGAGGAATCTATAGGTATATAGAGGTGTTCACATTCCCCACATCAGCTGCAGGCTTCAGAAGCTGTCCTAGAGGTCTGGGAACAGGAGGCTCCTGAGCAGCCACCGACAAACCCAGCCCGTCCTGCTCCCCACACCCCAGACCCTGCTCAGCTGCTCTGAGTTTCTCCAATATCTGATTTTTACCTTCCTCTTTTTTTCCTCCCTGCCCCTTTGTAAGTGATTCTGGGTGATGCTTCCACATCACAAGACGTCTCAGCCGTGGCTCTGTGCCGCGATGCAGCTGATGGCGTGGCAAAAGTGCCCCCAGGGGCTGGCACCCCGGCACTGGGCTGGCTCCCCGGCGCCGCCCGGGCTCTTTCCTCCCTGCGCTGGAGCCCCTGCAAACAACCTGCACCTTCTATTTCTGCCTCATTCACAGAATCCCTCACTGCAGTTTGTACAAGAGTGACACCAGGCCCTCGCTGGGAAAACCAGGCATCCCTAGCACGTCAGTCCAACAGAACTAAACCCCAATATTCGTACGGCCAACAGCAAATCAATCACAGGGAGAGTAACTCCACCGTCACGGCGAGGGCAGCTTTCCGGGCTCAGGCGGGAGGTGTTAACGGGCAGGAGGAGCAGGGATGGCGCTGGGGGGGGCTGGTTTTTGGGCTTCTGTTTAACTGTACTGACCCGGCAAGGAATGCAACAGGAGGAGATTTAAGCAGGTAATGAATGCCTGGAGTCAGCAAGGAACGCTGCCGTCAGTATGACGGCCTAAAGCTCGTGTCTGTACAGATTTTGTACAAGGACAGGCTTGAGGCTGGGCTGAACCATCCAGAAGAGGAGACACTTCTCACTCCTTACTCTTCTTCTGTTCTTTTTTACCACCTATTGCGGGCTCAAGGATTCAGGGGACCCCCAGTTGCCAGCCTTCCCTCCACTGCTGGACTCTGCTGGACAACAGTAAGGAACACCCTTGAATCACCCATGAGCTATAGGCCACGTGGGATTTATTCAACTTAATCTAAATGAGAGATTTTTGGTGGTTGTACGAGCCTCCCCAAGCAGACCAAGGAAGCTAATAGATTTTGTGATCACTTCTGTCACAGAGCAAACAATCATGGGTCACAAAACTATAAATCAGAGGCTAATGGTTTTCCAACGAGGCACTTTGGCCCCTTGTACATTTTTTAATTTGCTTTTAATTTGTATTGATCTTCCCCCCTTTTGCTCCAACCCCTCCTGTGTCAGCAGGTCAGACAGCGTGCCAAGAAGAGACTCATCTCACGGAAATACAGAGGAAGGTAAAAGAGGCGTGAGAGCGGGCACGGGGGTGCTGTTCCGAGCTGGCTGGGCCGAGGCGGCGGGGCTCGCCTGGCAGACCCCGCTGCCGGGGGCTGCGGCTGCAGGAGGCTTGGGGCGGCGCCAGCTGCGGAGCGGCACCATCTGGGGACTTGTCACTCGGAGGAGGGTGATTTTCCTGGGCCGGGAGCCACACGGCCTCTGCGTAGGTGGGGGCTTCACCTGCCAGGGAGGGACCTTGAACAGGCAGGAGAAGAAAATGTTGGTATTTAAATCCTCAAACCACTCTCAACCTGGAACTCCCCCAGAAGGGATAAACATTTGCTTATTTACTGGTTTTGCTCTGGCTTGTCTGCACCAATTTATTGCTTGTTCACTGTGACCACATTAGTATTTTTAATTTCTTAATGCTAATCAGCAGCAAGTTTCCAGATTTCTATTAATTGCAGAAAGAAAAGATGCCTGATGGATAGACACAGGTTGCCTTGGGCAGCCCTAGAAGAGGGGCAGCGGGAAGAAGACTCGGTTCTATCTCACAGCTCAGTGCTCCCCATGGGATGGTCTTTCCTCTCTCCTCACCTCCTCTCCCAGAGAATAAACCCTAGATGGGAAACGACTGATTGGATATCCATGATAAACCATCTACAGCTCAGTCCTAGCCATGCAAAGTGCTGTCAAACAGTCCTGAATAAAGAAGTGTATTAATAAAAATCATGATCCGCACACAAACAGAAAAGGGCTAAATTCTTCAAATAAATGACTCACAACAAATAATTTGACCAGCTCTCATGATCGGCTTACGCCCTGAAGCATGAAGATTATCAGCCCCATGTAATTTTCTCCTAGCTGATGTAGCTGCAAAGACTATTCATATTCATATAAATGTCTAACGTCTAATCCTCTAATCTAATCCTTTTTTTTTTTTCTGCTTGTGCTAAAGCTCCACAGCCTATACTCAAAAGCCCTCTGAGCAATGGAATTATTGATAAATTACCGCAGAGAGGAGGAGCACAGCACAGGCACCAAACCCACCAAGCTCTGCCTCCTCTTGAAGTTTTTATTTTCCTGTTAAGAAGTCAGGGTGTGAATTTGCACGACAACTGCAGGTGTTTTTCCTCCCTGACCTTTTCCATGTCCTTGCCTAGTGTTGGAGTGAGGTGATTATCCTCCACTATGGCTTCCAGAGGGCTTCAGGAGTGGTGTCATTTCATCACCGTGTCAATTAAGCTGCATCACTGCTCACAATACAGGAGTCTGTTGGCCGTACTACTTATTCTTCCTGAGAGAGTGAAAATCTCGGGACCCTAAACCCAGCATGAACATGATGTTATGAGTATCAGAAATGAAGTTTGTCCTTTGTCCCTGTGTCACCCGCAGAAGTGCTCCGGGCCAGCCACGGCGACGTCCTTCCGAGCTAACCACAGCGCGAGGGCACGGCGAGGCACTTCGCCTCTCGCATACCTCACAGGCCAAAAGCAGGAGAGAGATGTTCAGCAGTTGGGTCGTGTTTGCCAAACTCAAACAGCGCCGCAGAAACACGGCTGAGCACTCCAGGGCAACGCCTGCTGCTGCCCGCAGGCTGGGGCTTTGGCATGAACAGTCTTGGGTCACAAACAATGAAGTACCTGCTCCCACTTTACACAGCAACTGGCAGATGGATGCCTGTTGTACAAGCCACCCTTTACTCTGTGCTGGTATTAGGACTCTTAACATCATTTCCTTCTCTTTCTGTCATCGTTTACACGTGACAATCTGTATCTTTATTTCCAACATTAACAGATTACTGGCGGGACACCTGCCTGCTTCACTGCTATTGTTTTTACTATATCCGTGACAATCCAAAATTAACGGACTTACACGGCCTGGCACCTCTCCTTGGCACAGCAAAACCTGCCTTCTGGAGATGGAGCATGGGGGAAGTCCTCACCCATCCATGCACCACCCACAGGAACCCACGCGCACGTGTGGACGGCGCCTTCGGTGCTGCCTGGGCTGGGAGGAGTGGGCAGGGGTTGGGAATGAGCCCGTTTGACACGGCAGAGTTTCAGCCCAAAGGGATGAAGACAGCAGGGCGACGGAGCAGGTCACCCAGCAAGCAGCAGAAGTGCAGCTCCCATGCCCAGGCTTACGTACGCCGCGGCCTCCCTGCTGCTGCGTGTGCAGCACCGTGTTTATTTATGGATATTTATTTAGTCTGTGCCCACTCTGGGGTAAAGATTTGTACCGTGTGCAGGAATTATAAATCCAGACACAGTTTGTGGCCTCTGAGCATTTCTATAATAAAAATTGTAATTCTGGAACTGGTTTTCACTCAGAATCAGGCTGAAACTCATCAATCCATTATCTCACTTAGACCAACAAACAAGCATCAAACGGGAACTTCTTTCAAATCACTGTGGACTTGGACCAATTTTGAAACACTGCCCTAAAGCGGAAAGACTTAGTATCCTATTTATTAGTCCCCCGAGGCCAGCCAGCTTCTCCATTAACTTTCAGCTCAAACTAATAGCACATTCATAAGCAATTTTGTGGGTGACTGTATCTGAGACTTTAAGCTGCAGTATTTTTTTTTCCCTTCGAAATTATCTTTTTGCTTGATGATATGGAATTATTTAGATGACAACCCACATTAAAAGAACCTGTGCTCTTATAGGCAAAGACATTTTTTTCCCAGACAACACTGCTACAAAATTGTTCTAAATCTACTGACTTCAAGGGGCAGAGTTTTGCCATGATTAAAAAGGAAGACTTCTTCATTTGAGTATCGCCCTTGTTGTTGTCAGGTGAAGCTCTTCTGTATTACAGTTCTTCCACAGGCTTTCCACAGACACTGAACGTTTTGCAGATAGAAATTATTTTTAAAAGTTTCTTTCTGTCCCTGTTGCACGTGCATTTACTGCTGTTTAAGCTTGGCTATGGACAGAAAGAACAGCTCCGCGTGCTTCTAGCGCTCTTTTTCCTCAGTTACATCTGTTGCACTCAGTAATGCAAGAGTTTTTGTGTGTTTTCGTGTGAGAGTGTTAACATATGCACGTGTCCTTCAAAAATACACATAATGCTTGAGTCAGCACTGCTGACTCAATACAATACTTTGCGAAATCTGTTATGAGAAATTTCACCATTAACCCAGAGAAGAAACACAGCTACAGACACAGACATCCTGCAGTCTTCTGACCGCACGGTTCAGAGACTCCTAATGTAGAGACAGAGCCTGTCCCTGGAGGTCACCAGCTCGCAGCCTTGCATCCCTGCAGTGGCTGCTCAGTGCCTTGCAGGAAATCATTTGGCATTTCTGATTTCAGGTCCAGGAGCACACCTCTGCAGATGCCTTTTCGTGGACCCTCAGTATCCATTTCAGCAACAAGTCTAAAGGTTAAGTCCCAACCCAGGCAAGCAGCTAGCCACAAGCTGAAATTTTACATACTTATCTGCTAACCTCACCGTAAGTTAACCATATTTTCAGTTGATCTCCTGACCCAGAATACTTTCAGCGAATTATATCTGAATAAAGCAATGAAGCTGAACCCCCATCCCCTCCGTAGCAATGTGCGTCCTTGCTCAGAACGAGATGGGCAGATAACGCAGTACGGAGGGGAAACGCTGGCATCACCCAGACTGCCACAGGGGCAGGCAGAAGAGGCCATCTGCCCCAGAAATACGAGTGTTTCACCGTCCCCCCAGAAGCAAGTGATATAAATCCATGATGATGAGCAAAGCAGCTTTCCCAGCTGAACTAAGACCCTGGTGGTGTCTTAGCTGCAGGTTCATACGGCTTCTGTGGCTCAGATAGCAGAAGAGGACCCGGGAGATTGGGTTGTGATGTTGTTTCCCTCTCGAGTGCGGCTTTCATTCCGCAGAGGTCACAGACAAAGTTCAGTTCAGGTCTGAAAGCGCTCCTTCCCTGCACATCCAGTCCAGGTCCTTCCCTGCACATCAGTCCAGGTCCTTCCCTGCACATCCAGTCCAGGTCCTTCCCTGCACATCAGTCCAGGTCCTTCCCTGCACATCCAGTTCAGGTCCTTCCCTGCACATCCAGTTCAGGTCCTCCCCTGCACATCAGTCCAGGTCCTCCCCTGCACATCCAGTTCAGGTCCTTCCCTGCACATCCAGTTCAGTTCCTTCCCTGCACATCCAGTTCAGGTCCTTCCCTGCACATCCAGTCCAGGTCCTTCCCTGCACATCAGTCCAGGTCCTTCCCTGCACATCCAAGCCACAGGGTTCTCGCTGCCGCCCAGCCGCAGCCTCACAGCGATGGCACCGCTGCTGCCAGCGGCCCAGGAGGCAGCTCTGCCGCCCCGCATGGAGCACCTGCCGCCGGGGAGCTCCATTTTCTGCCTCTCCCCTCGGCCCCCAAAGCACTTGCGCATTTAAAGGTTACAGACCTGCTCTATGCGCTATGGTCAGTGCAGATGAAAATGTGGGCTGCCCTGATAACCCCTCCGGAACGGCTTTATCGGCCACTCCGGCCCCCGCTGACAGGCTCATCGGCCCACAGTAACACGGGGGAGCAGCCTCCTCTCGCACAACCACCCCAAGCACCTTACCGCACTCGAGCCAAGCTGAGGATAACAATCTGAGACCCGGTTAATTACTTACTCACTCTAAAGCCGTAGTAACAAATAATCATGAAAACACTGAAGCAGTTTCAGCGGTGCACAAACCCAGGAGTCCTTGCAAACGCAGCCTGTCAAGGACAGCTCCGAAATCTGCTTGTTTAAAGCTACTCTCCCTGCTTGCTCCGGCACATCGCAGGCTGGGCAACTCCTGGCATTTACCTGCTGCACCCCAAGCACACCAACCCGTGGCACAGCCTCACCCCTGCAGCGGCAACTGATGGGGAGCACTTGGCATTACGGAGGTGACCGAGACAGAGCCCAGCTATGGCAAACAGAAACCACCGCGGCCCAGGAGGAACAGACAACTCAAGCAGTGAAGAGGAAACAAAACGAATAACGGCTGGCAAAAGAGTAACGCTGGGCAGCAACGCTTTCTCGGCTCGCCTGCCGAAGGTGAGGCAGAAGGAAAAGCTGCTCACACGGCAGCCTGCTGATAGCGGGAGAAATGCCTGGGGCACGCGCGGCGCGACCGGAGGAGGAAGGACTTGGGTCCTTCACTTGGAGCTACAACGGCAACGCTGGCAAGGGGGGACAGAAAGGCAGGTGCACAGGCAGAACCAGCAAGTGACCTCTAATGAGCTCCAGGTGGGTCCAGAGTTCAAAGGAAACAACTACCAGAGGAGAGAAAGCTGCCGGACTCGGGTCCGCTAGCGGTGCCTTCAAAACAGGTCCTGTTGGCCCAGACACTGCGGGCTCATTGTCCTGCAAAGCCAGCAAAGCCTGCAGGTACTTGGCACTTCTCGTAACAACTCCTTAACCTCCATCCTGGGGTCTGCAGGCGGGAGAAGAGCATATTTATAGGCTGATGATCTCAAAAGCACTTCAAACAACTCAGAAGGCCAAAGCTCACCGACAGTTTCTTGGGCGCTTCTAAAAATCCTTCCAACTGTTTTTCAAACACTGACCTTTGACTGCGTAGGGAAATAAATAGACACATAATAGACAACGGCCTATATGAAAAATAAAAATGTTGACATTAATAAATCATTAAAGGGTTTTTATGCCCAACAGCAAGCACAGACCTTTTATCCCTTATTTCTAGCTTTGCATCTGACAACTAATCCTGTGAAAACATGAACAAATTATTTATATTCTTTTAGTATTTCATAAATCAAATATTGCTGTAAGGACTGAATTAATATTTTGAGAACTGAATACGGGATTTGGCCTGGCTTGCTACATGCACTGAATCTTAGTCTGCTGTGATACGATAAGGCCAAGAGATAGGAAATCCAGAAAAACAAGGAGTCTAAAATTTAGGCAGCAGGAGGAAACAATTTACTGTAGCATTGCCCAGTTTGGCTTTGTATAGTGAGAGAGTTATGAAATGCAGTTATTGTGCTTTCTGTGTGCTACTTTGCTTTTAAATGCGGATAGTGGGAATGCATCAAAATGTTATTTGTTCGCTTGTTTCATTTTCCCTACATAGGAGAAGACATTGATATAGTTTAACTGCAAAAATACATCCATCCACTCTCTGCACCTCCTTTATTCAGCTACACTCTAGCAAGAAAAGAGCCATATACAGCCACTTGAGTTTAAAAGAAACAGCAAAAGCAGAAGCCACAAAACCTAAACACGCCGATCTGATTTACATCCCGACTGACAGTCTGTAAACCACGCTACGGCAGACGGGTACTCCGAGCAGCCAAGTTACAGCCACCTGAAAAGCAGGGTTTATAAAAACACCGACAGACCTTTACCTGGAGCTGTGTGAGCCACGACTGCTTCTATAAACAATATTTTATTGATTAGAATAGGCAGAAACTCCAGTTATTTACAACAGACTTTTTCACAGCATTTATGGATGTTCCTATGGCTCAAAGGGGAAGGAGAGAGGCCTGGCAAACATAACACATGGACTCGCTGTAATCCTGACCTGCTCCCGTAAAACAGCCCTGGGGAAATCCGTGGGCCAGCCAGGACGCACACCTCGCCGCTCGCCAGGCGGCACCGCAGGGACCCGCCCGCCCTGCCCTGAACTGGGCTCTCCCGGCCGGTGCCTGCCCGGCGCTGCTGCGGGTAACTCCTGCCTGTGGCCAGGGACGGCAAAGGCTTCTCCTCCCCTCTAAAATACATAAATGAGCAGTACAAAGGAGGGAGCGCGTTGCATTGCACTGGGATCTCCAAGCACTAGTGTAAAGCAGGCGGCAAACTCGGAAGCGGTGGAGGGAACGGGCTCCAGGGCTCCGTGGGAGCTGCCGCCACGGGCCACCACCAGCAGCAGCCTGTGGAAGAGCTGGGGTTTTTCCACAGGAAACAAATGTTACTAAAACCACAAAAATATTTTGAGTGGATAGTGAATTTGTATCCTTCAGAGAGCGGTACGAGCTGCCAGCTGGTGGAAATCCATCACCTATCTCACACACTCCTCTGGAGCGTCTCTGAACGTGGCGGGTACCAGCGGGCTGGGACGAGATGTCCCACAGGCGGGTTTCCCGCTCTCCTCGTGCACCTCACCCCGTGTTCACATGGACAACCTGGCGGGGAAGGCCTGTATTTTTGCAAGGTAAGTGCTACGCCCCTCACCGTGGGGGCTGAGCATTCACTGGAGACAGCTCTGGGAGGGTGGCGGTGGCCTGGGCGTCCGCCCCCAGCCCGCTCCGCGATTCAAGGCTCTGCAGGCACCTTAACGCCAGCCTGCGAACACGCCGTCCTCCTCGGAGCTGGGAGCAGACAGTGCAGCGAGGTGAAATGCAAACCTGCCCGTCGGAGAGTCCTCATCAAGGATTTTAACCTCCTGACCTGGACTGAAATAGGTAATTTGATCGCCATGGAAACCGGGTAAAGGCCTCTCCCCAGCCAAAACCGTCACTCCCGTTAAACTGGGCTGAATCATCTGCCTCGGCTCCGCGAGACGGACGGGACAGGGCTAACGCAGCCCGTGGAGCAACAAGCTATCCTTAAGCACGATAACGATGCGTGACAGCTTAAACTTTGGGTCACTCCTGGTGCACGAATTGTCAAATATTGTGACAGCAGAAGCAGCTCTCCGCACCCCCGCGCGCCAGCAGAGAAGTGACAATATTTCTGTGGATTTTTATTATTTCTTCTCAGCAAGGACCTCAGAAATGCAAATGGTTTTGCAGCTTCCCTTGGGCTCCAAGGGAGGTAATTTGCTGGAGGCTTTTACAGGAAACAAACCCTGGTCGTTGGCAATATTGCCATGAAGGTTTTAACCAGCCCTGTTCGCAGCGGGTCTGGGATGTACTGGATGTACTGGTCCTCTGTAAAACGGAACGAGACAGATTTTTTCAGGCAATTACAAAATCCCGTCTCTAAATAAACAACCCTATAGGTTAGTATTAACCTTAGTGATAGAAGTATTAGCACTAATAACACTGGCGTGCCTGGAGATCCCCGGTGAGAGCAAGGCTTCTGCACGTTAGGGACCGCACATGCTCGTAACGTTGAGAGAAAATGACAAACTGCAGCTACAAATCCAAGTCCAGCGAGACTAAATCACCGTTCCGTGGTCAGCTAGGGAAACCGTGCCAGCATCAGGCATAAAAGCTTCATCCCACGTAACAGGACCACACAAACACAACCAACCCCACCAGCACACAAATCCTCTCTCTGGCCAGACCGTCTCTGCGCGGTGGGGTAACAGCCTCTGACAGAGATCCCTGCACCCAGCAAAGACGCGATCTGCTCGTGCCGCTGCACCGTGTGACACCACCGCGCCGCAGCCCGGAATGGCGGCACAGTCTGCAGTCAAATCAGCAGCACGTGAAACGGCAAGCGTGAAGGTTTGTTTAATGATTTTTAATTAATTTTAATTACTTACCATTTTTTTGAGCAGTAGCTTAACCTCGCTGAATCTCAGCCCCTCTGATCACTCTGGGATTTCTGCCAGCTTCCTCATTACAGATCAGTTCCCCTAACGCCATTTGATAATGAAATGGGTTTTAAAAGAAAGGGACAGAGAAAAAATCAAATACCTTCAGCAGAACCCCAGGGAACTGGAAGAGGATTATGATTTGGCATGGAGATAAAATGACAGTTTGGGGGCTTGCTTTATGAATAACGTGCACCTGTGTGGAAAGTGTCCTACTTTTAAAAGACAAAAGTTATGGGCCTGTAAGGACTTTCTGCCTTCACAGCATCTTGCAGGCTCCCTTCCACGGGGGCAAGCAATTGAGACAGGCAGCAGAGGCGAAGGCTTCCACTCAATTTTTCCAAGGGTATCCCGTACTTCATTCTCCCATGACTAGTGCATCCTCTCCCCAGCCCTCTCTCAGCTGACCATTTACCACTCCCCCCAAAGCCTCAGGGTTATTTGTTAATTCACTACCAAGTTTACTCCTTTGGCTTTCTCTGATCCCCTCTTCACATCTTTACGGCTTCCTTACAGCTTTTTAAAAAATTATTTACTTATTCGCTGCCACCAGGATCTTTTTTGACCTGTATCTTGATCAGTGTCCAAAAGATCCTCCTGCACCAAAAAGCACTTGCAAGCTGCACCTTGTTCCCTGAGAAACTCTGCACAGGCTTTATCGCAGCGAGGGTGCAGATGGTGGAAGGCACTGGTAGCACTGGAGTGTGCCTTTTTTCCTGTTTGTTTTTATGATCACACACTGCTCTGGTTCACGATTCAAAACTTTTTCCCTGTGGCTCTGATCTCAGCCCAGTTGATCTCCTGCCCAGAAGCCCTGGGCAAGCTTCAAAGGATCTGATGTTTGGGCAGGGTACAGAAAGGAATCTGTAATTTCTGGATGCTCTGCGAAGGCTTATCTGAACCTCGGCGCAGTCTCAAATCTGAGCTCCAAGTCCCCTAAGAGTACGTTTGCATTAGAGACGACTGGATGTCCACAGTCAGAGCTGGAAATTCCCTTCAAATTTTAAGTGCTTTTGTGGCCTTGCACCTCGGTTTGTGGGCAAGAAGGAAGTGGAAAGGAAGAGAAGGATGGTTTTTTAGAGCACACAAAATGTAGAAAATGAAAGAAATGTGGCACATATTTATTACAATTACTGCCAGCATCAGGCTTTACCAGCAGAAATACTGCTGTTACCACGGTCACCGCTGGCCTAAAGGGCTCATGTTTTCAACGGGCTCCTGTTGGTACATATCAAACACATCTCCACGACGCAAATCAAGCAGGCGGGGGCAGCTGGGAAGCCTCCAGCACTGATGTGACCCTCTCCAGCTGAGGATCTGCACTGAACGGTAGCGCAGACGGGTACGAGTCCCCGCGAGCAGCCCGGCCGGCCGCCAGGGCAGTGTCCCCTCCCAGGAAGGCGACAGGCAGATGCACCACAGCCATCACCAGCAGGAGCTGGCACAAGCCTCAGAGAGGAACAGGGACTGTGGGCGAAGGTGAATGGGACAGCGGGACTGGGACCGTTTCCTGCCTCTCAGCCGTCGGAGGGACGTGCATAATTCATAGGCCATAGATTGTATATATCTTACTCATGAAAGTTTAAACAGACTGGGTATTACTATTGACCATTAAAAGGCAATTTTTCCCCATGTGCGACAAGGACTATTGACATTCCTGTATCCTTGAAAAAAAGTGGTTGATGTCCTGACACCTTCAGAGTCTCACATCACTCGTGCACACAAGTGTTGAGGCGTCCGGGTCTCTGAGCCAGCAATGAGTTAAACAAACAAGCTGCCTTAAAAAAAAATTGTCTACTTTTATAACTATCGACAAAATCCGTCATTAATGCACTATTAAAACCTGACAATCTGATTTCATGCTTTTAGACCTAATGCTCTATTACTACAGAAGTGAGGCAGGATTTTCTGTCTGCCATAGGCAGCACAGTGGTGTTTAGCAGGAGCTTAATTGCTTTGCTATTGCAACCCCACTGAAACACTGCTGTCAGCATCCACCCCGACCTGCGCTGGGTGTGCGTGTGCCTCCCACTGAAGCTTTTCCCGGATGCTCCAGTTGTGGGGACGACCCCAGGGCTGATGTGCAACATGGTGAGCAAGGGTGCAAGACAGCCCAGGGCGTCTGTGTGCTCAGGATTTCAACTCCAAATCTTACTGCCATTTGGAGCCTGGAGCCCCAGAAAGGTGACGCTTTGAGTTGTCATGGGGAGAAGCAGCTAATGCCAAGATAGGGAGCCTGACTTTTCTTCTCTCTGCAGCCTGTAAGAAAATTAAATTCATGCCCAATGGGCCTAAACACTCCCGGTAGCACTGAAGTGCAAAATTGAGCTAATACCTTTCTGATGTTTAAACAAGTACTTGTGATATTCTTGTGCCGATCTAGAAGAAGCTCTAAAGCTTTTGGAACTGCCATCACAAACTGAAAGTGATGTAAGAAATAAAAGGAAGGGGAAATACATTTATCGGCTATAGGGAGTTCTCTGGATAACACGAAGACACAAAGTTATGCCAGAATAATTCTTAAAGCTCCCACCTCAGCTGCAGAATTCACTTTTGGGATGCATCTGGGTAGGACAGGATCAGAGGGTGCCGGGTCTCTTGGGGTTTCTCTTCCCTACTGAAGCAAATAAACCATGTCTTCCTGCAAACACAACAGTCTGTTGCAGTTCTGACCTAATCTTCATCTGGATTAGAGCAACCGAAAGCATTCTTTTTATTTACAGAATGGAAAAACAAATCAGAACTAATTCATAAGCAAATAGCGGCCATCAAATCAGTGGACACAATCCAGAGAGAAAGGAAAGAGCTTTGAAAGGTTATTGGCTTCATATCAGCTTCACTCTACCTATTGCCTGCTCAAGCACATATGGGAAAAATGGTTGTTTCCCCCTCTGACGTTTACACTGGGTGAATCAGGAACAGATGTAGGCTGGGCACTGCCGACTCCAGCAGATAAAAGACAATTACAAGCAGAAAATGGAGCTGCTGATAGCGTGCAGCTTTCACTCGGGATGTTCAGCTTAGCTACCGGGAAAAAACAGAGGGTTGAAAACTAAACTCCTGACAGCAGCCGTCTCTCGCTGCAGACCTGCTGATTCAAGCACCGCACAGCTCCTTGCGGACGTATGTAGAAATGTTTAAAGGCTCAATTTGAGCCATTTGTTTCTCATTTTTGAGCTCTCATTAAAATAATCTGTTCTGATTGTCTGCGGGAGCTATTTTTTGCTCCTCTAAACGGTTGCAAAAGACAGCACAGATTAGAAAAGGAGAATCAACCCTGTTAAGCCTGTGACTCATCAAATCCACGCTCCTGTTCTGCGCTGGCTTCCAGAGCAGGCAGAAGCCCCTGCAACGTGGCAGAGAGAGGGGCAAAAGCCCTGCCTTGCCCTCTGCAAACAAGAGGTTTGAGAAATTTTTACCTTCATTGATCCACAGACAGGGGATACGGGCAACTCTGCAATACCTGCCCGCAAGCTACAGGCAGAAGATGCTCTCTGGGAGGCCAGGCTTTCTCCCACTCCAGGGAGTGTCCTGCTACAAACACTAACTGGGGATGAAAAGGTCTTGACTTCCCACACAATTATTTTACTCTTGCATACCGAGTCCCACGCGGGAAAGGCAGAGCCCTGGCAGCACACGGATGTGTAGCCAACCCAGGGAAAAGGTGGTTTGCAGGAATTTAAGGCCTAAAAGGTGTTATTTGCTATTCAAGCCATACGTAACCCAAAAACGTGCCAGAAGTTCTAACATGAAGCGTAACTTACTTCTTCCATTCCTCCCTCTGTGAGTGCCCCATACTCTGCTGTCATCAGCTATCATGGTGGGCCTACAGGACCATTTAAACGCCTTTAGATTGTCATCACCTCTGGCCAAGACACTCGGAGCTATTAATTAAAAGACCGGTCTGTGAGGCCTGAACCTGCACTCGGTGCTCGACGTTTCTGGAGCCAACCGAGCGTCCCTCCGGCACAGGCAGGCCGCGGAAGACGGCAGCACTTTCACGGGATGCCAGAATCTGTCATTCCAGTCAGGCTTGAAAACGAGCTCAGGAATTCCAGCGCACGTGGAGCAAAAGTCCAGCCCCTGCCCATGGGTGCTGAGCTCGGAGCCCTCCCAGAACAACTCCTGCAGGCACACGCCACGGGAGGTCTGGGTACACCGGCTGTATCTCCTGTGTCCCCAAGCGATCACCCAAAACTCGGGGCAAGTTGAGCGACAAGATGCAAGATGCCCACCAACCTCTCCCATTAATGGACATACAGGGGTCAGCACCTTTTCACTTCTTCAGTAAAAAGAACTTAAAAACCTTACTGCATTTCTTCTCATCCTTTCTCTACGAACTTGCAGAAAAAGCCTTTTGTTTTAGTGCCATGCTACAGTGAATCTGTTTGTTCTTTGGGCATTAAATGTTCCTATCATTGACATTTTTAAAGCTATGAAAAAAGATTTTAATTGGCTGAAATGCTGATTGCCATAACAACTGGCTAATGAACCATCTGTTAGCATATGTAATATTTATTTATACACTTAAAAACCAGCTAAAGATCAGGACGGGCCCTTTTTCAAGGACAGGGGCAGGTCACTCCCCGTGCAGATGGGCAGGGAAGCACGGGGGTGAGTTTTACGGACTGCAAAGCCCACAGGGATTGCCGCCAGCCTCTGGTCCACCCCTCGTACAGATATCAGCGAGCTGTGAACTTGTCCCCCAGCCATCCCTGCTGCAAGTTCAGCAGCTCATGATGGGCAACCAGGAGGGAAGAGGCTGCTCAGCAGCAAGAGGGCTGCCTTGCTCTGGGACACCCTTCCCTCCTCCGATGCACAGAGCAGCACCGGACAAACCAGGGCTAGAAGGCCTGGGAAAACGTGAATTCAGGACCAGCCTCTTTGGGAGCAGCACTGATGGCTGTCCTCCTCCCAGCCCTCCTCTCGGGGCAGGGGGACCCAGCCCCAGTGCTCAATGGTGACGTGGAAGTTCACGTTACGGATGAAGAACAGACGGGAGTTCCCCAAGAGCGTTTCCCCAAGCCGCTTCCCTTACGAGGAGTTTCCACTGTCAGCAAAAGCCTCTCCCTGGCAGCTCTCCGCTCCCACCCGCCAGCAAACCCCCAGCCCGTGTGAAACGCCCTCGCTGCGGGTCCTGGGTCTGATCCTGACCCGACCTAAGGCAGCCGGTGCTCCCTCAAACGGCAACGCCTGATGGAGGCAATAAACCCTGAGCATTTCTTCAGAGAGCCCAGGCCCGCAATCCCCCTTCGCGAATCCAGCAGGATGATGCTGGAGGTCTAGCGGGGGGAGATGTATTTTTAGACTGTTGATAAAGAGGGAGAGAAGGAGGGAGCAGAGAAAGCCCCGTTCCACAGAAGTCACATGCATATGCAAAAGGAGCCTAATTGCCCCTCTTTAGAAACTAATCATTCGGGATTTTACAAGCCACATTATAGAACCTGACATGCTTATTTTTCCTCTTATTATGTTTGTAAGCAGTGATCCTATTGAAAAGAAAATCAAACCCTATTTTTACCAGTCACAACCATCTCCCTTTTTCCTTCTGCCTGCTTTATTTTATTTTATTTTCCTTTCTTTACATCAGCTGAATAGAGCAGCATTTTCATGTGTATTAATTGCCCTGTAAAATGCCCTCAAAGTCATTAGAATTCCCCATTCAAAACTATTATCTGTGCAATTATGTCTTTGCATTATATTTATTTAAATGTGCCTCTTCTGAATTAGCTTATTTTTAACAGCTAGCCATGCCTGAAATATTGTTCCAGGCCAAGCTGTTCTCAAATCTTTATTTTTTTTTAATGATAACTTCATAGGAGCTCTTGATGCTTTATCCTGAGTGGAATCATAGTTTTAGGCTTTTAACCCTCTTTCCTTTTTCTTTTTCTTTTTCTCATTCAGAAAGATGGGCAATAGCCGTGTAGACATTTTTTTGTGAACCCACAAGACTTTCTTGTACCAGAACTGCAAGATTTACAGCTGCGGTTCATGGGTCTCACACCAACTTAAATCTGTTGATTGCGAAGACGATTAGAAGAAAAACACACCATGATTTCCTAAATGCAATGCAAAGTTGCTCTGCCCCCTCAAAATACCCCCGCATGATTTTCCACCCACTCTGACAGGTAACTTTGTCAATACTTAGAGCCCACCATGGCTGGAGTGGCTGGACTCCTGGAAGTGCTTGAAGGTGAGGAATTCGAGGCAGCACTCTCTACCCCCAAGAGCTGCTTCGTGGAAATATTTCTTGCTTGGAAGGGAAGGTCCTGGAGCGGGAAGCTGGTTTCCTGACTGACCTTCCTTGCTTTTTGGCCAGTGCCACCCCGACACGGTCTGTGCTTTTCGATGCCGAGAACGTCCTGAGAGGCTTGGACGCCTCCGGGCTGAGGTCTGCACCCAAGCACAGGAAAGGGCCCTTATAAAAGTTAGAGCCCAGAGACCGAAATCAGTGCTTCACCCCAGAATTGCCCTTTCCCTGCCATCTGCTCAGCAGGGTTATCCCTGAAGGAAGGAGCCAAACCAGCACCACCCCAGCATCCCTCCCCCTGCCTCCAGGCAAAGCTCTCCTCCTGCTTCGCACCATTTTCATATTTTAATTAGACCAGCCGTTCTGCGTCTGCCTTCATTAAGCGACACCCGCAATTATTGAATGTGTGGATGTCGAACTAGCACATCCCCCATCCCTGCCCCCCTCCCTGAGACCCGGCTGCGGTGCTCGATCCCCCCTTTGTGCTCCTTGTTTAAACATTCATGACGGATCCTCTCCTACAGCAGATACATTCACGCCTCCAACCGCGTGAGCCACCGTCCCTTTGGTCACGCAGGTGGTCCTGCCCCTCTGCCAAACCACGCCGCCGCCTCTCGTTATTTCACCCCCCAGAGACCATTTCTCCTTTTTTCGTGTGTCCTGCACTGGGATAACTGGCAGCTCCTGCTGAATTACTGCAGCAGGCAGCGTTAACCTGCGGTCTTACCATGGTAACTTCCCTGCCTGCCTCTTCTTGCCAACACTTTGTGCTTTGAGGTCAAGTTTTTAAAGGCTGTAACGCTCCCCTCGCACCGTCCTTTCTCGGTGCGCTGCGAGGAGACAGCAAGGGACATCCGAAACCATTCCCTCCCTCTGGGCTGCAGAAAAACCCTTCATCTGTGCACAGGGAAGGAACAAGTGCTTGCCGTAGCATCTAAATCCATCCTGTGTTAACAACAAGGCTCAGCCAAACTCACGCAAGTCCTCAGCTGGGATCTGGGGTACATGATCTGCCCAGGTCCAGCGCAAAAACCAACCAAAACATGGGTCCCTTTGCCACACTGCCCATCCGAAAGGATGGGGCTCAGCCCAAGACCACAGCCAGGCTGCAGCAGGGACAAAGAGCTCCCACCAGGGTCGGGCAAAGGAAACACTCACAAGATCGTGTTTGAAAGGAACCCAGCCCTTTTCCACCCAGCCCGTCTTCCTCCCTCCCGGCTGCAGCGACTCGGTGTAGACGGGCTTTTGGCGCAGGCAGGGGTGCCAGGCAGCTCCGGGGCGCAGAGCCGAACGCCCCCCAGGACTGCACGCTCCTCTGTGCCCACGCCGCAGCGCTGCACCTCTGACAACCACCTGAGCAGGGCACAACGGCGCGTTGTTATTTCTTTATAAACATCTTTTCTACAGAGCATCAGCAAAATCGCTCAATTTTAATCCCATCCCTCATAACATGTCTTTTGAATATTTAAGAGCAAAACCAGTGCTCAGATCCTATCTGGTGTTATATCCTCCTTCATTTCCTCTTACAGCGTTCAGATAACGCGGTGACCCACACGGGCCAACGTAAGTCTATAAAAAGATGGACAGATACTTCTGACATCAAGAGAAAGCCTCTGCTCTACCACCTAGCAAGCATTCCCCTAAAGGCAGCTACAGCAGGATTACTTTATTACACCGTCGCCCTCCTTATCTGGCAGAACCGCAGCACGTCAGGTTTAACCCTTCCGAGGATGACTTTTCTGGTTCGCCATCTGGACGCCCTGGGGAGCAATTCAGGTCAAGTTTCCAGTTGACATCAGAGCAGCTTAGCCTGTCTCTGGGACAGATCAGCTCTGATCCAGACCCACCAGGTTTCCCACCATCACAAAACCACATGGGTTTTGCCACTAGATGGAGTTTAAAGAGCCTGAAGAGGACGTGCCCTTTCCCAGCCCACGCCTGTACCTCCCCAGGCATAAGTAGGACCCACAGCACGAGCCGTCGGTGTTTGGGGTCCGGACTGTGGGAGGGGAGGGTGGCAGCGATCTGGAAACTCGAGGTTTGGCGAACCCTTGCACGTACATGAAAAGCAACAAAATCAAACGCAACACAGAGCTGAGGGCTCGGCCTTTCTCCCAGGGCCAGACACGGCGAGCTCGGCTGCGGGGCAGAAGGGGACCCACGCACCCTGCAGACCCTGACTGCCCGCTGCCGCGGTGCTCGGCAGCCCCAGGGGCCTCCTGTGCCCGGGAGAACAGATTTTCACCAGCCCGGCAGAGGTGGCTGGTGCAGGGCGCAGGGACGGGGGCCAAGACGCGTCCCCCAGCCTGACCTCAGAGCTGGCCCTGCCCCGCGCTGCTCTGCTGGGCCACCCGGCCCAGAGCTGCCACAGGATTTATATAAAATAATAAAAATCATCCACATTGAGAGAGAGATCGATCTGCAGATTTCACTGACATTTACAAATAAATGATGTATTGCAGTTTTCATTTTGCTTGCTGGGCTGACCCTAATGGCCTTTACATAATTTACTTTTGATTAAAGAAGTGCTTTGACGCAGAGAACTAAAAAAAAAAAATAATAAAAAAAAATCAATACAATTATGAGATCAGCTTTAAAACAATGTGTTATGGCAGGGGGGAAAAAAATCAAATCCTTTGAAGATGCTCCTGTTAAAGTGTGATGTCTAAACACATTTCGGAGATCAAATTCCGAAGACAGATTCTCTGCTTGCTGCGAGTCGGAAATCAGCTCAGTCCACATTACAAGTTTCAGACTGACTGAATTTAAGGGCCAGACTGGTGGCAGGTTCAGAAATGGTCACCCCTTCAGCCAGGTCTGTGGCAGCATTTTATATTCATAGACAGACATAACTCACTTGCATAAGAATGCAAAGGAGGAGCAGGCTCCCCCGTTCTCTTCCATACATTTAAATATTTAACACTGTGGTGTGCAACGTCAATAATACCTACTGCAGCTAGTTGAAAAAACAACTTATCTAGTTTAAGAAAATAGGGTTTTGCATTAGCTAATGTAGTGCCATATGTTCATTAAAACACCACAATGTACAAAAAATAATGGTGACAGTAAGTTAAAGGAATATTCTGGTTAACAATATCCAAAAAAATTTTTTTTGGCAACCAAACTGTGCACATCATACATAATTAATGAGTGTTCTTGCAATTAGTATGTCCTTGCATAAAGGAAATATCCACAACCTGTTTGCATTCGTGAAGCATGACCAAAAACCCCCTTTTGTTCCCCCTGCCCCTCCTGATCAGCTATGCCACACGACTCCAACGTATTTTGTCTTCTAAGAGAACTGGGGAGAAAACTGTGTTCTTTGGAAACACAACTCACCGAGATGGCGCCAGACTAATCATCGATATTCCAGAATAATGGTGTGTGCACTGCCTGCCCTATTTTCTTTCTCGTGTACTCTGAAAGCTAATAACATTGAAGGGGAGGGGGGGGGAAAGGAACAAAAAGATGTAACTCCGAGCGACACCATGGCTGTACCACACTTATTCAGAGCGGCAGGCTGGCTGCGAGCTGCAGGCAGTTTGTTTTGCTCTTTTTGCATTGTTTAGCAAATTCAAGGCCTGACAGAGGAAAAAAAACATCTGAGTCTGGATCCAGGGACGGGGAACCGAGGATCCTGCGCTGCTCATGCTAACAGAAAACTTGCTTTTGCCATCGGCGGGCACAAGATGGAGTCTTGGAAAGGTCCGATCTGCACAGAGACGGTCACTGTGCAAATCCTCAAATCCCCCTGCAGCCCCGCTGGGGTCCCAGCGGCCTGTCCCTCCGGGCAGGGGTGCACCTCGGAGGTGCCCAGGTCCCTGGCGCAGGCAGAGCCGCTGCAGTGCCCACCCCGCCGTGCCCACCCCGCCGTGCCCACCCTGCCGCCCAGCCGGGAGCCGCTCTGCACATCCCTGCCCTGGCGTCAGCTCCCGCGTTTGATGAACTGATTTAACTTGGCATTAGGAGACAGAGAATCAGGCTCGGTGTTATTTATAATGAATGACTTTGCATTCCCCAAGCAATAACGCTTACTCATCCTGTTATTTTTGTTAGCCCAAGAATTCGGTAAACTCTGCGTGGATGTTTAGGAAAGGCAGAGCTGTTTGTAATCCTACCTCGCTCCCAGAAGTCATGATTGCAAAAAAATCCCAGACAAAACAAAAGCCCCAGAACTATATACACAAAATCAAATAAATAAAAATGCAATGGCACTGACTGATCTGAAGAAAAACAATCAACCGTGAGCCAGTTTATTCAATCTGCCTAATGTAAGAAGGTTGCAAACATCCCACTGTTTATTCTAGGACTTTTTTTCCCTTTTGGCAGCAATAAAAACAAATAATGCAGAACCACTCGCTATTCAATTTGAGGTCTGAATACAACAGGAGAAGCGAAAGCCAGCAGCACAGGGGCGAAAGGCATTTGGCCCAAACCCTTCCCGCAAGCGCTCCTGCAAAATTTACTCTTTGTAAACTGCATTTAGGAGGAGTTATTCTCACTGCAATGTCCCAAGATTCCCATAAAGCTGCTCCATTTTTTCTTGATTAACCATGTGAATAATTTTTTTAAATCTTCCAGACATCAGCTCCTGTCATACCTTTCTCCGCTAGATTAAAAAATACCTTGTACCTAGTACTCTCTCCCTGTGAACATATTTAAACAGCACGATCAGGTTGCTTTCTAATCTTCCCTTTGATAAGCTAATCAGATTGATCTCCAGAAGCCTGTCACCGCAAGGCACGTTCTTCAAACCACGGAATACGCCTCGCACCTTCTGACAAAGCAAGCGCCCGTCCCAGGGGATGAGGCATCCTCCAAGTTTCAGAGACAGGGTGGAGACCCTCAAGGCACGGCACGAATACATTTGTGTCGTGCCATGGCTCGGACTAATGAGTGTCTTGGCCTAATCACCTGAGAGCATCTTGTTTTGCAGCCAGACAGATGGCACTGAACCCGAGCAGTTACCCTTAGAAACGGCATCTATTCTTTGAACGGGCGCAAAACCACGAGAAAGGCTGCACAAAGCGAAGCCCCTGCGCAATTCGCCCTTGGGCTTTCAAAACCGAGCCTAGGTAGCCCTAAAAGAGGCTTCACAAAGGAGTTGTCTCCCAGGTGAGCATGCAAGGATGGGGCCAGCGCTGCCCTTCCCGGGGCTGGACTCAGTGCCCAGCCTGCGAGCGGACACCGAGGTGGGCAGCAGCAAAGGGAGCTCCTGGGGGCACGGTCTGAAGGTTGAGAAAGACTATAAACCCAGGACAACCCGAGAAAGGTGTTGCTATGAAGAGACAGGCAATGTTACTTAATACAGAAGCTGTTTGATAACATTCTCTTTTAAGGTCCTTTCACAAAGCACTATTTTCAAAAAAAACCTTGGTCAACATAAACAAACCTCCAAGAAATGACTTTTCACATCCATTATTCAGTGGAACTCTGTCTGGAAAACACATAAGCTCCAGGATATCTTTGTACCCCTCAGCTGTCCCACTGAAATTAATTTTGAGGTACCCCTATAAACGCTGTGCTGCTCGAGGCCATACTTGGCAGACGACCCAGGAAAGCCGTGACTCTCGCGGTACGCCGTGCTGGTCTGCCACAGCTCACACGACGGGAGAGCGCACAGATTTTCCAGGATGCATTTGTGGTTCTGAACACCTCCCTGGCATCGTTAAGCCACAAATTTGCTCAGAAATCCTTGCATTATATCCCAAAGGAGATGAAATACAGTCACTTGCAAGGGAGAGAACAACAATAAAAGGAGAATGAATGCTCCCTAAGTGCTTCCTAAAACAAAAAAATTTGATATGCAGCCTGTGTACCCACGCAATTATGAAGCTTCTAGCTCTGAGCTGTAACAGATGGAATTTTTTTCCCCTGTCTCTCTTTGGTGATAAGGTGAATGGTTTCCTCAAGGGAAGAGTAGATGGAGTTGCTGAGTTGGCAAGGCTTGTGCCAAGCAGCTGGTTGCTGATAAAATTATGGGTCTGGATAGGCATGGTCTGGGAGGGAGGCGTAAGGGCCTTTCTGTCACCGGCCTTTCCAAGGAAGAACTGAAACAGGTCACGGATACAGTCATCAGAGTACGTGAAACGGGAAAACAGGAGTCGTGCTACAAAGTCACTAGAAAATGATGCAGATTTTCTGTATATTTATTAAAGTGGCTTATTTCCTTGGGACCTTTTTTGTACTGTGGCTTATAAATTCAACTTGAGCACTTGATTCCTGAGACAACTTACGGCCTCGCCAGAGAGGGGAAGGAAAACTTACAACCTCACCAGGAAACAGGGGAAGGGAAAAAAAAATGATGACAGCACAGTTTTGCTCTTAAACAGTTTTGTTCTGGAAGGTCTCAAAGCTCTGTTTGAATATTAAATCAACCTGCACTTACACAACCTGTACTTGAAACACGCACGTATTATTAACCCCACTTAGAAGGAAGGGAACAGAACACCGAGACAGTGAGCTACCAGTCCCTAGGAGATAAGTTTGGGTATCCGCAGCTTTCTTGCACGTCAGCTCCTGCCTGTGAGCTCCCTGTTACCACAGTTCAACGTGCCATGTGTGCATTTGCACTTGCAAATCGGGCGTCTGGACAAGCGTACACCTGATTAGACACTCATTAACGTACAGAAACCTTTGAACATCTACGTACCCCCCAAAGCAGAGTACTGCCGAACACGTTCATAAGCATTCACCAATGTAACTTCATATTAACGCAGTGGAAGTGCCTCGACCTCAGCCCTCCCGAGCAGGGAAAGCAGAAGAGGAGAATGCAGAGAACCTGTGCAAGCTCCAAATCAAAACCAGTTCGTTCTGGCTCCCAGTTCTTTCCCAGCTACAATCATTAAGCCACGCTCCTTGCATCAAAGATCAGAAAGCAGAATTATTTACTCTGGGTAACTCCTTCCAGGTACGTACATACCAAAAAAAATACCCAACAAACCCAGTTAAGCTTTAGAGGAGGAACAATTCTTGAAGCTCCTCTCACTCCCTGCAGATGTTCTCTACGGACTCAGTGATCACGGCAAAACAGGTTTTCTTTGACATACTGGGTAACACAAGAACTCTTTTCCTACAGCTCTGTGCGCAGAGCCCATAAACAATCCCGGGGCAGGATGGAGGTGTTCAGGTGGAGATTTCGAGACCCCAGCATACACTGTCCAGGTTCTCATGCATACGCAGAGGAGAGCTCTTTCTCAGCAAGGAAGGCAGCTGGCAGCTCCGAAACTGAGCTCGGCTTAAACGGGCAGTGGTTGTCCGTTTTGCCAGTGAGACAGAGCTGCCCCTCCTCTCCCAGGTCATCCAGGTTTGAATGATAGACTCACAAATTTGAACTCCATAAAGCTGGTAAAACAAAGAGAATAAGCACACACATCCTCCCTCCGTACACTGGAAAGGAAAACCCCACGCACATTTAAAAATATTGATCAGCTCAATTGCTGAATGAGCCGAGACTGATCTTTCCAGAAGAAACTGAACAATTAACTTTGAGAGATGTTAGCAGACTTTTCAACGGGCTGAAAAAGATTAAACCCGTGTTAGGCACATAATGAATGACGTATAATGGCCATCTTCTAGTGGCATTGTTCGCCTTCTCCTTTCTCCTGTTCTTTCTTTTCTGAAGCCAGAATATCTTGTTGTCTAACGCTGTTTTCCTGCGCTATCCATCCCAGTCGCTCCTCCATCCACCTCTGCAGCGCAGGGCTTTGGGGCAGTTTAGATAAGTATCAGCATTGCTAAATGCTTATTGAAACCGGGCCACCCACCATGCTGCGGACTTGCCTGTCAAGGGGACAAAGCCGCAGTGTTCAGAGCAGAACCAACGACCCAACCTCCCTCCCCGTCCGCAGGCAGAGCCCCTTATTGCGGGGCCCTGGACGGACAGGGCAGCGGCACGGCCACCACCAGCACGCCGGGCCCGAGGCACGCACGGCAGGGAGGGTGCTGGGTCCGTCGGAGGAACAGACTCTGCCTGCCTTCACCGAGAAATTGTTTGCAGTCTGTAATGTCAGGGGCTCTGCCCTCCATTCTCTTCCCAATCATAACACAACAAAGCCATCTGGATTTCTGAAATGTCACTGTGTCTGCCCAGAGACCTGGCTCAGACAAGGTAATTATCCCTTCCTGTCACCCTTCCTTATTCTGGCTTGTTTAAAAATAAGTGTTTTTACTAAGTCTGTCAACCAGCGTCCTAGGGAATGTCGCTGGCTCCCAGCTCCCAGGTGAAACGGGACAGCCCCAGGGACACCGCCGTGCTGGGACGCTCCGCTGCAGCGATGCGCGTGCGGCTGAATGTGGATGAGCTGTTCAGTCCCTTCCCAGGGCTATCACGGGAAAGCCCAAAACCAGGGCTTTTAATACCTGTACAGGTAAATCCCTACAGGAAAGGAATCTCTACAGCCAATGATGTTCATAAACCGTTCAACACCCGGATCCTGCGGCAGGGAGACCCAAAGAACAGCAAGGGAGGAAGACGCCCAGTTCTCATGGGTTTCAATGGGATAAGGGAATACACTGCACGGGGCTGGCCTGAAAAACCTCCCGCCTGTAACCATCATCCAAGTTACCACTGACCGGTGATTTCCACTTATTTACTCACTGCAGGGCTTGACTCGGCTCTCTAGCAACAACCAGCTGAAACCCACAACTTGTTTCCTCTGGTGTCAGAGCTCCTCGGCTCAGGCTGCCGAGATCCACAGGGCAGAGCACGCGCTCGATTTAACCAGAACAGCAACAGGGCTTTTAATCCCAAAGAAACGAGAACAGCAATGCAGGAACAAAGAAAGACCAGGTTTAGAACTTCAGACATGACCGACACAGGGAAAATAGAGGGACTGGCACAGAAGGCAAGCAGTTAATGGTCATGAATGCACTAGAGGTATCCCAGTTCTGGAAGCACGTATAGGTAGCTACCAACACATATGAATTAGGCTAATTACTAAAATCAGATTAGCTCTTGCTTTCCTGCCTTGCACACACGGTGACAAACTGAACTGGGGGAGAGGGGAGGTGGTCAGTTAAATTCTCATCGGACCCGGGCAGCAGCCTCTGCTGGCCATTCATGCCGAGCTCTGGGGTTTGATATTAACCATAAGCATGTGGCTGCTTTTCTGCTGAAAGAAAAGAACATTTTAAAGAGGAAAGATCTTATCTTTCATTTTATATAGATCAGTTCTGCAGCATCTTGATATATTTATAGTTTTAATACATAACCATAAATGCCCCCTAAACAAGGGATATTGCACCTTTAGATTACTATTATTGCTTTATTGCTCATTGTAACCATAAATTAACAGCTTCCCCCAGCAATGCTGAAACAGTACAGAATTAGATTACAATGTACATACACAAGAGCCTATTAAGGCACTGCTATTCCATAAAAGTCTTTATAGTTTTTAAGTGTACACCTATAAGTGTTTCAATTAAAGAACTACATGCTTGCCTAGTAATTGCCCTCCCATTTGAGATAGGGCTTTGCAGCAAAAAGGAAAGAACCAAGACTAAAAGGTGGAAAATTGCAATATAAAACACCGAATATGAAACTGCCATAAAAAGAAAACCATGGGTTTAAATTGTGCTTATTAGAGCCATTGCATGGTTTAACTCTAGCACTCTGGTTGCTGTAATGAATCTGTTGTTCATTTCTCTGGACACAAAACCTTCTCCTTCTGTGTCATGAGCTCCCAAGCCTTGAAGGAAATCCGTCACTGGGATAAAATGGCTTTCCTTTCCAGAGAACAACTGCCACCATAAATCACTCCAGAATGACTGCAGAGGTCCTTCAAGGCTGGACAACATGACAGAAATATGAAGCCCAGACTTGGGATTCCCAGAGCAGAAGACAGACACGGTGACAAGAGCCGTGTCCCTACCTGTCGGAAGGATGACATCTTGTGGTAGGACGGGTCAGAGGACCAAGAACTAATTAAATACAGTAAATTAAGCTAAATTCAACATATTACAAGGAGGACAGGGCTTCTTGCAGACATTACAGAGGGAAAGGAGAACTTCAATCAACTCTGCTTTGGTTTTCATGTCTTTAAACTGCAGGGAAGAAATTTATCATTTGCGCTTTGGTAATTGCCTCCGAGTCCACCAGGCAGGGAGATTTTCCTGCTCATCGCAGAGCCTCACGTGAGCTCTCCTGTTCCCTGTACTGCATTTCTGTGGGGGTACAGTCCTCTGAAAACCGAGCCTGGGAAATTGAGTTGGCCTTTGGGTTTCATTTCAGCCAGAACAGTGGTTTTTGCAGCTCTTCAGCCGCACGCTATAACCCAGCAGCTCCGAGGGGTGCACAAAGATTAAGTTGATTGAACTCGGAAGGTTATGAAGAGGGAATTAATAAGGAAACTCGCTTTATCATCTGCGGAGTCGCCTCTCGTGCTTGTGACTGCTCTTGAAAATGGCCCCAGCTCCTGTACCAGACATCAGCTCGTTACTAAACTCCAAAGAAACAGCTATTTGTATGAGAGAAGACTGGGGGGGCGGGGGCAGCAACTGGCCACAGAAATGTAATTTGAATTCTCCTATCCTATGACGATTGCCCGGCATCGGTGACAGTCTTTGCAGCATTTCTATGTGCACTCCTTCAAGAATTAAGGAGCGGGATGGAAGGTAGAAATGGGTAACACTCGATAAGCAGCAGACATTAATTAATGCTACATTACAATGGAATTCAGCTGAAATAATGTATGGAGGCCACATGAATAGTAAAAGGAAATTCATCATGGTTAATGTTATTACACTGAATGTCAAAGGAAGCAGTGATGATTTGCCACTTACTGTATAATGTAATGTAATCTAAATGCAATTCTGGTTGGATAGCCTTGAACATCCATATTAAGCAGAACTGGCAGAAAACCCAGGGTTCAGCCCTACTCCATGGGTAGCCCACAGTACCCTTAACTTGCAAGTCCAGCTTCTGAGTGAGGCACCTGTTTGCCAGGACACGACCAGGACAGTATATGTATAGTGTATTTGTCCTCCCTTTTTAAGGTTGACTTGGGCACGTTTGGGGTTAGCAGGCTAGGGTCAGACTCTGGCATTATTTTGGAGTGACCTTGAAAAAGCAAATCAGCTTTTGGCGGCTGTTTTCTCCTCTCCATCAGACACTTGTACGTCATCATCCTTACAGGCAACCTTCCTGATCCACAGATCTGTAAACTTTTTCCAGTGGATGTTCCAGTGCCCATCTAGTAAAACTGAAAATCTACTGCCAGACATCTGGTTGGTTTTAGTTCATGTTGATGGGAACCCTAGGAAGCAGTCTGCGGCCCGTGAGAGTCAAAGTAGGGTGACTAGTCCAAAGGAATCCTATTGATCTCATTTATCCTCTAGAATAAAAGCTTTTTGCCTATAAAATAACATTTATGCCAGATTTTTCTTGCTATTTCTTCAACAGAAAAATGCTTCTTTCAGAGTTTAATACTTGCCTTGATTGTTTAAAGCATTACAGAGCAAAACCCATCTGCCCATGTTACGTCTGTAAGACATACTGAGCAGCAAGTCCACTTTCACAGAAGAAGTTTTTTCAATGAATTGTGCATGATTTATGTTGCTCTTCCCCCAACCAATTATGTGTTGGGTTTCAGTAAAGACTCTTTGGTAACAGAAGTTTCTTTAACACGTTTTTGTAAATTCTCACTGATTTTCCCTGCTACATGACACTACGACTTTTAGCATGAGAAATACAATTCTGTAGAGATTGCCTGAGGTAGTATTATTCTAAAGCAGTGGAAGCCATCATTACACATTCCCTTTCAAAATAAGAAAAATATTTTTTAAAAATATCTATAAATCAGCATTCATTGCAGCACTATAGATTCTAATTCTTTAAAAGAAACCGTGTACAACACTTGCCATTTATTTCACTGGAGTCCCACACAGCTGTTCTACTGCTGTTTTGTCATTGAAATAAAAACATGGAGTTCTCCATTAGCTTTAGCTTACATTTATGAAAAGAAATAAACTTCTGTATCTTTTAAAAGATTCTAAATAGCTATTATTTATTTATACAACCCTGGAAGTGTGCTAGGCACTTCACAGGCACACAAAAAGAGCTCGCAGTCTAAACAAATAAACCCAGCAGAGAAGGGAAGGAGAAACAAGCTTTCTCTTCTCAGTATCGTTTGTGTCTTCGACACACTGCCCTACCTCCGCACTTCATCCAAATCTTCATCTTACTGGCAAGCGCTTCACACCTTTTCCAGCATCGGTTACCTCAGAGGAACTAACCCTGTTCCACACCACAGCAGGGGCCACCTCAGCACGGCAGGTGGGCAAGAACTTTTGCCTGACGGCTCCTGCAGCAAAGGCACCCGGTCACAGCCAGGGCAGGTGACTATCACACAGCGCTCGGTGTACGCGGCCCAGGCAGGGACTGCCCAGGCGTGCTAAGGGGTGTCCGGGAAAGACACCCGTGCGGCGGCGCTGCGGGGTGACGGGCTCGGGCTGGACACCCGTTTAGGTCCACCAGACTGACGCACCCTCAGCCTTGCAGCTCAACCCCCGCCAGACCCGAGGGCGCCAACGAGAGCACGACGAGAGCCTCTGTTGTCTGTTGGTCCTGCCGATTACACAGCCATGGAGAAAGCTTTGTGCGTCGAGGCATCTGTTTCTGAAACCTTGTGTGGGGAAGTAAGGGCTTCCTTCCCCCAGACGAGATCTCGGTAAGTGCAGGTGGCAAAGCCCAACTTTTAGTCTGCGAGAGTTTCTGGCTGCACAGCATTTTTGTCATTAACCTTTAGAACGAGCTTACACTTAATTAGCTGCCCAAGCAGGGATGATTGGCTTTGTACACATGGGTTCCTAACTACCTGGGCAGTGTTCAGCATCGTTTTCCTTGCACTATCATCATCTCTGCAATAGACCTCAAACTAGCTTGTTCACCCAAAAGCTTGCTGTCTTCTCACAAGCCCCCTCCCATCATCTCTTATTTGACCAATTACAGACCAACTAAACTGGCTCCTCACATACAGATAAATAAGAAGTAACGAGCTCTTTACCTACTGTTATTTGCCAAGAGGTTGAATTTACAGACAGAAACGAGAAAGAAAAATCAGGGAGAGGCTGAAGGTCCAGGTTTGGGGAAGAAATTTCCATCTCTTTCAGTTCAGAAAACTCAGACGCATCTGAACGTTTATTTGGGCCTTACTTCCAGACATTGCAGTGTACCCATACTTGTTTCTCACACAAATATATCAGTTTACTTGGACAGCCTACACAGAACAGCCTGAAATAAATCTTCACACCCCACAGCTCAACGTGACCATCACAGAGTCGTGCACCAGGCAACGGCAGTGCCCTGCCAAGGCACCTCCCGGGTACGTGATCCCCTCCTCCTACCCCAGCGCACATCGGCAGCAAGTCGTAGGGACTGCACTAACGCAAACCTTGGGCAGGTCAAAAACGGGCCTGAGAGTCTCACCCCAGCTCCCCCCAACGCGACGCCCGGCTGCAGGCACGACTCAGCACAGCTCTCGATGGCATCTGCGCTACGAATTTATGCGTGTGGACTATTTGCTGTATCAGCTGCTCTGCTGAAGCCAGTGACAGCCACGAGCATGACAGATTCTGTAGATAAATTACGGGAATGCAGAAATCATCCGCATGCCAGTTCTTTCAAGTGTCAACAACTACATCTGGGATCGCCTTAAAGGGGACGGGGCGTTCCCCGACCCCCGCTGTGACTTTGCAACCAAACTTTGCTGGATCCACCCCTCCACCCAGTGATGTCCACCGTGGAGGGTGTCGCTGTCGGCCACATTAACGGGTGATGATGTTGAGATTTCGTCAATGCTGCACAGAGACTTTTCCAGAAGGGCCAAGTCCTTCCCTAGGTAGACAGAGCAGCCTCGGGAACCACTGCTCCCCGCCCTGCCGCCTCGCTGCCGAGCCCCGGGGCTCAGGGTCTCTGTGCCTCACCCTGCAGCATCTGCAACGTGCCGGACCATCCAGCCCGACCCCCTGCAGTGTTCAAGGCCACGCGCTAGCACCTGCCCTCGAGACAATCTGCCCGCGCCATAATGCAAATGAAGCATCATTATTTTTCACTCCCTTCCCCATTTAATTGTTCCAGGTCTCTTCCCCACCCGGCTGTCCGCAGCCAATAATGCAGAGGGGAACTCTGTAGAAAATGAGGGGTTTTTTCCCCTTTCCTTTGAAGGAGCTAACAAGAGCCAGGGTGACATTTACGGAATAATTAAAGGCAACATTGACGAGCCCAGTAGTTGCAATTTTTCTTTTCAATTGAAGAACCCTTTTTAATCCATGTCATCTTTGGTCACCAGCTTTACAGCTGCGACAAGTAATTTTTACAGAAACGCTATTAGAGGTTGTAAACTTTAATGACCTTTTTCTTTCTGGGTCCTTGCTTTTCCATACCTGTAATTAAGCAGTGTGCTATACATATATATATATATAAGAAGGATTAAAAAAAATTCATATTACTATAAAAATCATTACTTTGCTCACCACTACAACCTTTAACAGCCCTGAAACCACGGATTTGGCTGTGGCCAACAATACAAGAGGAGTCATTACTGTAACTAAATTAGACCGTTTGTTTTCTTTCCCTCAAATCAAATTGTGTAGGAGCTGCTTTATTGCAAAACAGACATTAAAATTCCAGCTAGACCTCAGAGAGAAAGTAATTTCTATTTTATCAGCACTGTAAAGCTGTCTTTATGTTCTGAAGCAGGAAATATTGCAGGGATATTTATAGCTTCAGCACCAAAGCCAGTTTGAATAGAAATGTTACTGCGGTCGGCAGAGCTGTCACATTGCTCAGTGGAGCAGGGAATTTTAGTGAATTTGTGAATTACCGTTTCAGTCTTGACAAGTCTTTCAACGAGGCTGGTGTGTGTCTGGAGCTGCTTCGTGGTTTCAGGATAATGATTAAAGACTTGGATCACTTTAAGAGGAGATTTAAATGGTATCTCAGAGACAATCGGTTTCCATCAATGAGACCCTCTAACAAAGACCAAGGTTTCCAAACTTTGCTGTGCTCCAGCAGCAGCACTGCTGGGCTCCCTTTTGCTCCTCCTTGTCTGTCTGTCTGCTCCTTTGACCAGCCGGGTGCCCCACTATATTGCACAACTATAGTGCACTGCGTTTGCCTTGTAGCACTGGGAATTCGCAGCCTGCATCGCCAGCCGATATTCCCACAAAGGATTAGCGACTTTTTCCTTCCGTCACCTCTGCGGTGCGGGCAGGAATTCTGCCCTATTAATCTTTGTCATTGCCCTCTATAGGGGATTTAACACTGCCATTATACACACCAATAAACTGACGCACGGAGAGAATGGGATCATTCGTCTTGGCAAACTTTCTAACTTTGTGGCAGAGGCAGGAGACTACCTTGGATTTTTCATGTATCTGTGGCCACCCTGGCTTTGGTAATTAAACAGGATTACTAATAGGCTACACTGAGAGAAAACATAAAATAAATACTTTCACTCCCTGATTAAACCCATCCATTATCATACACGTGGTAATGGATTCCTTCAGCAACCTACAGCGGAAGTATCGCAAACGCTCTGCAGAAGTTCGCCTAACAAATGTTCCTACCATGCTGTAAACAAAATAATCTGTATTGTGGTGGTAAAAGACATCCATAGCTCAATAACTGTTGAGAAGGTCAAGCTGAGCCTTCCATTGCTCCGTCAGTTGTGGATTTAGTGTTTCTTAGAGACTCTAGTGGCTCTTGCCAGATGCACAAAACCAGCTGGAAGGTTTGAGGAGCTGCTGCTCCTGCCTGTCCTGCCTTTAGAACAGGCTGACAGAAGTCAGCCAGATGCAGTTTCACATCTCCAAACCTCACGCTGCACACAGCAGACCCAGGTCACCTCCTCTGCAACCGTCCGGCCATCCTCGCTGCCCCCCGCCACGCTGCCCGGAGGGTCGCTCCTCAGGTGAGAAAGCAGCAACCCGCTCCGCGTGGAGCAGGCTAATTCACACCAGCAGCACAGTCACACCCGTCCCTGCTGGACTTTGCTGGCCAGGGCTGCCCAGGCAAGATGGAACTACAGGGTGGCGAGCGCTGAATGGCATACAAATGCAAACCGTCTAGAAATCAGGAGCACAGGCTCTCGCTCTGCAGCTTGTCAGAGTCTTAACAAGCCTGGAGAAAGACCTTGACACTTACACTCCAGCTTTTTTAAAGTGATTGTTTTATTGAGCGGATTTTGATCATAGTCTTATTTCACGGAGCTCAGTTTTGAAAACCAGTAAGGTGCAAAAGATCCTGTCTGTCCAAGGCTGCAGGGCAGAAGCAGCACGGTGTGTTCCTAACACGATTCTTTCAGCCCATAAAGTCCTAACCCAAGCCAGCTCGGGCCTCAGGCAGATCTTGCCTCATTGAAATTAAGTGGTTTAATTAAAGTAGAGTCTTCATAATGCCCTGGGTCACAGGTCTGCACCAGGAGACAAGCAGGTGTCTATGCACCTCGTTCAAAATCACCTTCTCCATGGCACATCAAAGAGTTCTCTGGTTTTGTATGAGAACCAGCAGCAGAGAACACAGTGATCTTCTGAAACATGAAATATCAAAATACCCACAATAAAAGCCAGCAGGGCACTGGCTTCTCTTCATATTGCCTCTCTCTGCAGATATCCAAGGACTGGGTTTCTGTCAATCGACAAGTGCACCATGAAGCTAGGATCTGCATACAACAGCAGTGCATTATTTTCTAATAATCTCAGGTGCCTCACCAAGACTAGGAACATTATGGAGTTTCTGCCAGTGAAAATGAGAGACAGTAGCTCTCTCTAAGCTGGATAGTTTATCCATAATTGAAATTTGTAGTAGTGCCTTTCTCTCCCCATCTATAAATAAAGCTGGTGTTTTGGCAATTACTGATGTCTGCTGTCATTTTGCAAGGCTGGGTTTTTGATGAAGCATGTGGTGTTATAGGCCAATATTTCTCATTTCTATCGTTCTCCAATTCTATTTTCTATGGAAATTGAGCTACAGTTCTATGCACAATGGCTCTTTCTTTTTCATTCCCCTCAAGAAATGGGAGGGGCATGAGTGATGGAGGGAGAGATGTGGCTGAGTGTGCATCTCGGGGAAGGGAGGAAGAAAATGAGGCTCCACACAACTGCCTTCTGGAGGGATCTCTGCATAAAGGAGCGAGTCCTCCAGCACTCTCGGAGGGTGGCAGTGAAAAGGTTGCAACAGCAGAGAAGAGGAAAACCCCTTCAAGAAGGCAGAGAAGTGAGTTTTGAGTCTCAGTAAGTAAAACAGATCCCTGAATCCAGACAGGGCAACAGCTACGTTTGTAAACATCACTTCTGATGGTTTTCCACTTCTCTCTGAGCTTGATTTGCCGCCCGATTTGATTTTTGTTTCAACTTACCATTTCCTTCCCCTTCAGCTTTTATTCTTCTGCTTCTTTTTCATCATCCCTCTTTTTCTTCCATAGATCTGTGCATTTTTTTCCTCTCTTCCCTGTGAACTTCACTTCAGCCCTAAAATTCACCTTCCAAATGCTATTCCTGCTAAACCTCATTCCCATCAAAATTACCTGTAAGCCACCCTCCCTGTTCTCGTCTCTGAAATGTTTCTTTTTTCTATCCCATGCTGCTTTTCCTGTGTATCTATTTATGCTACACTTAATTGCTTAGTAACATCACAGACCTGATCCAGCTCTTACTGAAGTCAGTGAAGACTCCCATTGCTATTAATAGGTGCTGAATAAGAAACAGAGGCTTTGTACCTAGAGGTGATAAATGTCATTTAGAGCTGAGGGTACTCCAGAAGGAACAGGACCAGGCCTGGCGTCTCTGCATAGCTAATGCAATCAGTCCTGGTGACAATAAATGCAGAAGCATCGCCTTCTGCTGTATCGGGCCTTCGACAGACATGTGTCTCAAGGATGCTGATAATAATCAGTTGTTTGAAAGGAATTACCTGGCTTTTCATTCTCTCCCTCTTTCTATCTCTGCTTCATGAATTTTCTCTTGTGTTTAGTAGACCCATTTATAAAATATAGATTCCTATTGATTCCCAAGAAGAATGAACATTGATATACTCCAGTGTCCATCTGTTTTCTCCCCCACGTGGCAGAGAAAAAGATTTATATGACTTTTCTGGGTATGTAGCTGACCTGCAATTGAGTCAACAATCAAGTCACACTAAATTAAACAAAGATATATTTCTTTTCCTGGCCTACACCAGAATGCTCTGTCAATCGGCCTCTGGGGGAGGGCACACATCTCCTCCCTTAGGTCAAGAAAAGCCAAATTCATTTGGACCAGAACTAAATTCATACATGAAGATCACCTGAGCAGCTGGACACCATGAACCAAGGGCAGCTTCGTGCTGTTTCAGGGTATTTGTGATAGCACCTTACTACCTATACACATACAGGAACATATAGATACCTAAATATACATGCATTATTTATGCATGGGTGTGCATAAACACTCATGCTTGTTCCACCCACTTCCATAGATGCCCTTCGTAATTAGGTGAACGACTCATCTCTAATAATGACCAGCAAGCTGCTTTGCTTTCAGCAGGTTCAGTAAGACATCAGGCCACAGAAAGAGCTTTGAAGAATGAAAAATGAAAGATGCCACAAAACATCTCAAAAGATCAATTGCTGTAATTATTCTTTGAATAATTTTTCAGCCGTTATTCAGGCCCCGCATATTTACATGAAAGGCTATTCTCAGGCCAACCAGAAGCTCTCTAGCTTTAGGATTTACAGCTCATTGTGTACAAAAGATTTAGCATTGCACCCTTAGGAAATTCATCTGTAGATTGTTGTGAAGATAAAGAAAAATGTAAGTTCCTTTAATCTTAATGTCCTTTATCTGCTGCTCATTACTGTTCAATACATTTCCTAGGAAGCCTGTGACAATGACAGACTCTATGGCTTACAACCACACAACTTCTTTCCCCTGTTTCCAATAGTGACATTTACAAACTGCCAAGTACCCGGGACGTATGTACTAGAAAGTAGATCCTCATCCTTTTTGCATTAATTCGAGGTTCAGAGTCTCATGCACTGCCAAGGGAAGGGATAACAAAAGGGACAGCAAAAGGTTCATAAGCTCATAAATATGTGACAAGCTGTCTTGTCTTATTGCTCCTTTTAGCACACTGTGGTACTGAAATTGATAGCCTAATAGACTTTCTCCCAAATACAGTGAAAACCATCATGAGGTTTTTCATTTTTATCAGACCTAATTTTTATGCTGACAAAAAAATTATCAGTGAAAGGCAAAATGTGAGCGGTTTGCTACAGCATTAATTTTAAACATCTGGAATGGGATATAATGCATGCAGATGTTTTGTAATGAAGACAGGTTACAAGGAAAATAAAATATATTGTGTGTTGCCATTGCTCGTTAATATAAATTGACATCTGCTGAGTCTGGAGGTAAACTCTATGTTCTCCTGCCATCCAGGCTGGAATAATACTCCATCTGCTATGTTAATGCAGCTGAACATCATTTGTCCCTTAAGTCACCCTTGATAGGCACAGACCTGGACAGACTATTTGAGATGATATGGAGGTGATATATTGGACTTACCTAAATATCTTCTTACACGGCAAGAAAAACTACTGAAAAAAATATCAGCTCAGGCTGTTTAAGCCGTACTGGAAAATATCTCATCCATACACAGCTTTCATATTCAGACACTGTGAACATAATTCTGAATTTATTTCCAAAGGAGCTATTTAGTAGCAAACAGTTGGAAGCCACATTCAGAAGCCCAAGAATAAAATTCTACTCAAACCTATTATACTCACTGGTACATAATAGGCATGATGAACCCAAATGGTGATTTTTCACACATGGAGGCATTTTCCACTAATTTCAGAAAAAAACTTCCTTTGCAATAGATTAAGTCTGTGGTCTTTGGCTGAAACTTGTGTCAGCCACAACAAAGATAAGGAAATAAAAAACCCCAGCTTTGTCTAAATTCACCAAATATGAGCCTAGACACATTTAAAACAGGAGAACTAAAGGAGCTGAATTCTTGGTGTTTGAGACAGGCCCTGCGCAGCACCTTTCTGACTCGAGACAGCTCACCCCAGAGGTCAGGAAGCCGTCGCACCTCCAATTCGGAATCGGTCCAGAACCCCCCAAACACTGGGGAGCTCCTATGGCAGAAGCTTCCTCCACCTGATCCTCCTTCAAACCTCTGCTTCATACCAGTGTTTCCCTAAGCACAGAATCACACAGAATCACAGAATGTCAGGGGTTGGAAGGGACCCCGAAAGATCACCCAGTCCAACCCCCCTGCCAGGGCAGGACCACCCAGAGCAGGTCACCCAGGAACGGGTCCAGGCGGGGTTTGAATGTCTCCAGAGAAGGAGACTCCACACCCTCTCTGGGCAGCCTGTGCCAGGGCTCTGTCACCCTCACAGTGAAAAAGCTTTTCCTTCTGTTAATGTGGAACCTCCTGTGCTCCAGTTTGCACCCGTTGTCCCTGGTCCTGTCGTTGGCCATCACCGAGAAGAGCCCGGCTCCATCCTCCTGACGCTCGCCCTTTACCTATTTATGAACATTCATGAGGTCACCCCTCAGTCTCCTCCAAGCTAAAGAGATCCAGCTCCCTCAGCCTCTCCTCGTAAGGGAGATGTTCCACCCCCTTAATCAAATAAAATTTAAAAAAATATTTTCAAAAATCTGTTTGGAAATTTAAAGGAAAATCCATGTCAGATCATTTGTACAATACCAACTGTGAATAACCTCCACACCTGGTAGGCTTTCGATGCCAGGGAGGTGCTTTGGGGCTTTTGTAGACAGTGCTGATGTACAGAAATGCCGGGTCTCGCTGTGTGTACCTTCACCCGAGCCGTTAACATGACGGGCACAGGTCTGTGTTCACGCCCGACTCCGTACAACACGCTCCGCACAGGGAACCGCGCTCCTTTTCTCACCAAAGCTGGTCAGCGCTTACATTACCCAGAGGTTCCCATCTCTGAGATGCAAAGACCAGCCTGGCATCAGAGTGGCACAAACACAGCCACCACAACAGGAAAACCAGAGCGGGAATGGGGGAGCACAGGCTTCCTTACAGTTCTCTGCTATCCCAGGATTCCCTCCTTTGGGAAGCATCTCCAAAGCCACACAAACGATGTCCACAATCTAAAAATATCACCGTGGGCTTTTCTCCTCATTTGCTTTTAAAAATTGTTCTCTGATTGAATCCACAGGGATCCTGAAGGCAAGAAAATGTGCTCTGCATAATGAAATACTTAAATAAGATTGCAGGGAGAACGGCACTGGCGCCTGCACCACTCATGCCTTGGAAGAATTCGGTTGCATGTCAAACATTTCAAAACATGAGGAAAAAAAAAAATAAGCTCAAGGCAACTCCTGGAATAAACCTTTGGGGACCCGATGAGAAATTGCCACCAAATGAAAGCATTACAAGAAAACAGATGGAGAATAAGAGAGGAACATCAGAAAATCAAATGACATGTTTAAAAGGGCAAAACATCAATACTACCCAGAGAATTGATAAAATGGGTCATTTTAAAGGATGCTGTAAAGCAAAGAAATCACAAAATGCATTATGACTATGAAAGGGAAGGAGAGGAAAAAACACAGCACATTTATAGATAGTTCCAGTATCCAGGAAATTGGATTTTATTTTCAAGAATGAGTGTATACATATGTAAATATATAAAGAAAGATGCATTACTGTTCACAAAAGGTTTGAAGCCATTAGAGAACGACAGAATGTGACACATGAACATTGGCAAGATTTGTTCATTTACCTTGGTAAAAGTTACAGGATCCACTGTTTTTGCTTAGGAATTCCTCCTGCCTTTCTTCCTGAACTGTGCTGTTTGACACGCGTGTGTTTACGCGCCCTCTGTTTGCTTTCCTCTGAGCCACGTGAGTGCAGGAGGGGACACACTTTACTGGGTATCTACTGGCAAATTGGATATGAAAACCAAATTAACTAAAGCACTTCGATCATTATATTAGATACTGGTTGTTTATCTACAGGATCCTTGTCTGAAGAGGCTCTGGGGTCACAGAACTTGCAGAAAGAAGTACAGCAGTGCAAAATTTTTAAGCTGAAGAAAAATCTGAAGTTCAAAGGAGGGGTTAGCATGGAGATAAAAGAATATTTCAGAAAAGAACCAAAAGTTGAATTAGACTCAAAAGCCTTAATGTTCAGTGCTGCTAACAGCACTTGTAGCGTTAATGATCATCAGAAGTGTGACTTCATAAAGTCTCTCTCCCAGCCCCAAACTAGAGAAGACTCCCCTGGTTTGTATTTCTAGAAACCTGGAGGGTTTTTTCCCAAAGGAGTTGAAGCTCTGCCCCCCAGTTCAGGAAGAAATGGAACAAAACTGGGCTTCTCCTGTCACATGCCAGCGTTCCAGTGTTTTGGATCAAGACAGAACACAGAGATACTCAAATATTTTGAAGCTGTAAAGATAATGCCGCTTGGAATTTGTCTGCACAGATGAGGGAGGACGGAAGTGGAGTGATTTTTTGGTTTTGGTCTTTAATCACATAAGATTCATAGTTTGCATGAAAATCAGCCCACACTCTCCTCATTTGCAAGCCCTGCACAGAGACAAGAATCAAAGCCATGTGCTGAGCACTAAACTGGCTCATCCCTTCAGGACAGTCCTGCTGGCTGGCATTAGAGAGACTTTGCATAAAAACTGCCTTTGGATGCTCAGCTCATGCTTGGATTAAGAGTATAGGGTATTTGGCAAACACAAAGGTTTAGGTGGATTGCAAACAAATCATACAAAAGTATTGAGTCTTCACGAAAAATAAGCTGGTTTTGCTGATAATGCACCAGAGCGGTAAACAACAAAGAGAGACACGGCAAGATGAACTGAAGGACTCGAGATTCATATCAAAGGCACGGAAAATGGTAATGTACAAGGGCTTGAATCTGCATCCTCTCGGAAAAAAACCAAACAATAAAAATGAGCAGCAGCGTTGCTGTGGATTCCCAGGCCAACAGCCACGCTCACACTGCTGCGAGCAGCGTGCCCTGCCTCTCCCAGGAAGGGTCCCCAGCTCTGAGCCAGCAGACGCGAGTCCTCTTCGCAGCTCTGCTGCTGAGCACCCGAGACACCGGGCAAGTCCCTGGGCCTCTGGTTCCTGCCCAGGCTTCGTCCATCGTTCCTATTAGTGCACCATGCAGGGCAGTGACAGCTTTGTTCCAGTGTTTGACAAAACAGCCTCGGGGTGGTCCCTCACCTGCTACTGTAAATACAAGGTCAGGTTTCTTTTCTGAATTGCCTTGGAGAGAAAGCTCTTTCCCAAAGGAACAGGAGACATAAGGGAGCCCACAGTTAAGACCTTCAAGGTGTATTTTATATCCGTGTACTGTACGCTTCGTATTCCTTTCAATGACTGAAGAAGGTGAAATACAATTACTGAGTTCTTTTTGTGGGGCTTTTTGTTTTCTTTTTACTTTTATTATCAGTACTAACTATTTATCTCAGTAACACTGCAATTATTCACTGAAGTCATTGTGCTGAGTGCGGTGCAGTGACCTAACGGAGGAGGCCCGGGACTCTAAGTTGCCCATCACAGCAGCATTTACTGCTAACACCAGATACAAAGAGTAATGATCCTCCCCCCCTGCCCCCCATCCCCACGAATTTTCAGCTCTTAAGAGTATTTTCATGCTTGTACCAAAGTTATCTTTGTGATATAAAAACTAATCACTAATTACATAATTAATTATTTATCAAGGTGTACTTTAAGTGCAAAGATTTTAAAAGAATTGACTCCAAGTCTCCTGACTTTTAAGCACAATCTTCCTGAGTTCCTCGGAACACAACGAACATGCAATCAGGAATAAGTTGCATTAACGAGTGACACTCTTCTCACTTCAGAGCTATTCAATGGGCTGCCTTTTTTTTTTTTGAGTTCCATTTTCAAAGAAAGAAGATGGAAATGTAGATATAATTTTGGAATAATTGCATGCAATCCATTGGTCACAGAAGAATAAATCACACCGTTTTCTCTTTGAAACTTCGTGACTGGTTTCCCAGCTCATGGGGCTGTGAGCTGCTCTGAGCCACGCCGTGCTGCACGGTGGGGATCAGCTCCATGGGCTCCTCCTCTGCCTGATCAAAGGGAGCATCTTGCACAAAGAGAGCCAGAGAGCATCTGAGGAAGATCCAGAGCCAGGAGCGAGACAGACTCCTGGAGAGCCACAGGGCAATGCGGGGGGTTTCTGGCCTCTGTTTAGAGCAGGTTGTTCGCCCAGTGTGGCCTCCTGGGCCCGGACTATGCACACCAGGCTGCAGGACCCTGAAGTCTGTATTGCAGAGACACAAGCAGTAACCGAAGGCAGAGCTGCCTGGGAGGTCGATGTTTGGTCCTCCCTGTGCCAGCAGACACAACCACCAGAGAAGCACTCTCTGCTCAGTGCGGCTGGACCAGCAAAGCTCCACTTCGTGCCGATTCAGTGCATCCATCCCCTACAAGCTGAACAAGACTTGCTGGAAGAAGTCTTGCCAACATCTCTGCACTGAGGATGTTCTGCACAGCTTTGCTGGTCAGACATCAGACCCTTTTACAGCATCAGCCACTGTCATGAGGAGACGGGCATTTGTAGTGGACTCTACCAGAAACTGGAGAGAACCTCGCCAAAGATGGCATGGGAAACGTTTCCAGAGCTATCTGCTGTTTGCTGCTTGCAGGTGCTGCTGTGACACCAGGCATCTTAGAAAGAAGGATGTAAAAATCTCAAGAGGACATCCCATCCATTATACCGCTGAGAAAAGGCAATCTACCTTCCAGTTGTCCATTCCAGGAACAAATAAATGAACAAAACAATCAGTATATCAGTCATGAAGAAATTCATGCTCTTACTACAGTACGATTTCACTCAACTCCTAATGTTTTAATTGTGTCTCCACCTTCATTCAAACACTATGATCAGGTGCTGTTCATAGGAAAAGGACTCTGGCTACAAAGACCCAGTTATTCTGCGTTCTCCTCACTTTGCTGGGATTCCTACCAGTGGAGCACCTGTAAATATTTGATGCAGTTTTAGCATAGTAAGCAGAAGGAAAATTCTCCCCAAACAGCTCCGGTTTACCTTTGTGAAGCACGGCATTGATGTGCTGTGCAGCCACGGCTGCTCTGTCAGGGATCTGGCATACTGGCAGTCTTGAAAGCAGAAAATGAGAAACTTGCACACTCTGATTGAAAATTATGGAAAGCAGGTCTTTGTTGTTGCTCACGCCTGCCTGCCTGGATCTCATAGGTAGCTGGAAGTGTACCTTCACGTTTCATAATAGATGAGATGTAAAACTAATTTTAAAACAAACTATTACCATGAAAGTGTTTCACTTTATCTCTGTATAAAGACTGCTTTTCACATCCCTCCTCAGCTGCTGCATAGCAGAGCTGAAAGTCCCAGCAAATAATTTATAAAGAATGCATTAGAGGAGAGATGTACTTACAGCGCTCGTAAACACCTGTTCCAGAGGCCTAACGTTAACTTGCCGTTATCTATCATTCATTGAATCACAGATGAGCAATCATTGGCCAACTGCTGGTGTTCTTGTGACTGAGACTGTGTCACACTGAACCCCCTTTGTCTCTGAATTATTAAAATATGGGAAGTTCTAAATTGACTTACAAATGGGACATGTCGTAAATCTCCACGTGCATGCATGCATCTGCTTTCTAGGCCAAGATCACAAGCCAAGGAAGTGGCAGCATTAGATACAAGACGATTAGGCACAGATTAGTACGACACGAGCAAGTCAGGCACCCGAGCTGAAACCAGACTTCCACACGGCCAGGCCAATTTAAACCCCCAACAAGAAAATCAAAAAATTGGTAAGAAAAACCCCTTAGAAACTTGTAAGATTAGGCACATGTCCACAGGGTGATCCATAATACAACTCTCTTGAGAAGAGCTCGGCAGAATTTGTTTTCCCATGCTGCAGACGTTTTGGAAGTAGCACACCCGTTTCCCCATTCTGTATCAGTGGTCTGAAGTGTTACAAAATCCACCATGGAGGGAAAAATAAAATAATAAATAAAAACACAGATAAAGTCTCTACCACCCAACAAACAAGAGATTCTCTGAGCTATGGAAGAACCCACTTTGAATCCCTGTTCCCAGCAATACGTAATTATTTATGTTTGGTTTATTTTTCCTAAACCAGGAATTCTAGTACTGACCTAGGTTTCATTATAACCGTCTTGTTCCCAAGAAAAGCTTTGATTTTTTTTTACAAGTACACATTCCCTGGGAAAGCATACACACATCCCCAAACCCTGACTCAATTCACATTATTTTTTCAGGGTCAAACTTCCCTTACACTGTATTTATAATGCTTGCACGTGTTTCTATCCATCCTGTACCCCACCGTCTTGGGAGTGCAGAAATGAGGCAGGTCAGGGATGAGCTGCACAGACCCTGGGCCTTGGGTCAAGCCAACAGCAACCTCACGCCAAAAAGATTCGTTTCGAGTTCCCAATCGCTGCAGTCCCTCTATTCATACGCGTCTGACTGATATCCTGGATTATACTGTCAAGAATTAATTTCAGAAGCACAATTCCAGCATATGAACTGTGCTGCTTGTTTTCAGATGCCATCATTTAGAGAATGTTCAAGGGAATTGTAAAACAGGATTCACTTTATGATGCGGATGAAGTCGGCACTGAATTCTAAATGAGCTGGATACCGCATGCTAAATTGTGTCAGCAACACCTCAGTGAACAGAAATATGAGCTTTTCTCTGTCTCTTTGAGACACCTCTCCTTGAGTGATCCACAGAGTGGCATCCTTATCAACCTAGACAGAACAGACTAGATTTTATGACAAATCTGTCAGTTGTGCAGGGTTTGAGATACATTTCCAGCTGGGTGTAGTCAGCAGGTGTAACAAGGATGTGGTCTCTCAGATCAGTTCTTTTCAGAGTTGTATTTTAGATAATATATTAAAACCATCTGAACCATCATTTCCCATTCCCTGCAGAGATCAATACCCAGTGGAGCTCTCAGATCTGAGACAGTCTCACAGCCCAGTTCCCTCCTTGCTTCATTGCAATGAAGAGGTACAACGCTCTTCCTCATACCCTGTCCACCTCCTCTGTCAATGTCTCCTCGTATTGCAAGTGACCTGTAGCACCCACGTGAACACCACAAACCAGGAGGCGAGATTGCAGTTCTGACCCTACGAGTTTGTAAACCAAGTGATCTGCAAGCAGTGGTCACAAGAGGGAAGGAATGGAGCTCCAAAACGCAACCTTTAATGGCCCAGCTACGCCTTTCCCCCAGGGCTGTACATCTCCCAAGTACAGACACGCTCACGCAACCCTGGGCATTCAGTGCACAGAAAAATGCATGAATTACAGTATTTTCCATATCACAGTATTTGCAATATTCCATATACTTAGAATGAGAAAGAGCTTAAGTGCTAAAAATAGGATTAGCTCACAAGCACTAAGGCTGTGTTTACTCCAACCACTCTCCTTTCAGTACCTCAAGATTTGTGCCCGGCTCAGCTGTGCAGAAGTAATCAAAATGGTACCTTGCATCCATCAAAAGATCTGAGAGTACAGCAAGTTTTGACTTTTGAAGTTTGTGCATCCAGCCATGGAAAGCAATAGGTGATTGCATCTGGCATGAAAGTGATAGATTTTCTTAGGGAGACTTCGACCCGAAGTACCAGGACGCAAGCAATTGAGAAAAGCCACGTGCTTTCACCTCGTTTCATCTCCTCCTCTCCTCACTGCAGCTTGATGGTCCGGACCCACGACCGAGGTATGAGGCGCTTAATTTCACTGCCATTGACACACGCTTGATGCGTCATTTGGGCTTTACCCGTTGCGGGGTAGGATCTTAAAAGAGCATACTTTATTGTATCTCAATAAAAGGCAGTGTGGTCAAAATAGCAACTGCCAATTTGCAGGACAGCGTGGGTTCCAATCTGTCTGTTATTTATGTTATAATAGGAACGGGATGGAAGAAATGACAAACACGCTTAGGAGATATGATGAGCATCCAGACGGAAAGGCATTATTAGCAAACATTCATTTAGCAGAGGCAACTACTGCTGCTACAGCCTGGGTAGTATATTGGACGGAACATGAGCTTGGAACAGGAATACCTCAAATGAACATGCAGAGAGGAAAAATGATGAAGGAAAATATCACTGGCGCGGCTGCATATGGCAGTGAGTGCTGTGCCAGGACTGGGATTCCTTCATCCACTGAGATGAGCTGAGTTCTGCATCCAAACATCACGATTAACTCTCCAAATATCCCTCTGGGATCTGAGCAGAATTAGGAATATGGGACTTCAGACCTTGCCTGAGGTAGTGCATCACTGAAAACCAAGTGTTCCCAGCCAGATGCAGACAGCTGTGCCTAATCCTGCACCGTCTGGCCGGGATGAGGAGAGAGAGGGAGAAACGGGCTCCGACCCCAAGGCTGGGTTTCTCTGCTGACACCAACGGGTTTATTCCTGATGCCTCTCCCATCTCGTCCTTTCTCGATCCCATAACACACATGCTGCTCTTTAGTCTATAATGAAAACGTATAAGAAAAAAAACACAACCCCGAGCAACCCATCACCACAGCCAGCACCTTCCTGCCTTCCCCACAGAGGGAATTTATCACCGCCCTGCCCACGCTGTCGCCTCCCACTCCTCGATGCCGATTCCTGCAAACCCTGCACTAAACCCTCGGCGATTAGCAGGGGGTTGGACTAGATGATCTCCAGAGGTCCCTTCCAACCCCGACCATCCTGCGATTCTGCGATTTACTGGCCGAGCAGGCAGCAGAGCCAGGCTCTGCAGGGCAGCACGGGGCTGCCTCGCACAGCGCTGCGGTGGCTCTTTTTGACTCCGCTTTCACCTCTTTGGAGTGTCTACAGCCCTGCGCAGTCCTGCTTCGGTGCTCTGCTCAAGCCACACGCACCCTCGCAGCAGGTTTGCTGTTATCCACAAGAACAGCATCTCTAACGGGACTCTGAAAACCCTAGCCAGGCAGATGATGGGTTATTTTTAACTTGTCTTGTTCAGAAGCTTCATTTATGTCAAAAAATCTAATTTAGTACAGGGTTTCCAGACTCTGGTGACAAGGCCCACTCTTTCCTCGGGAAAACACTGATGAAAAAAGCATCTCCTGAACTTTCAGGGAGCTCATCGACTGCAGGTTCTTCCTTGAGGGAATGCCAGTCCCCAGGTGTTTGCAGCACCATTACCATGACAGGGTTTTGATCTCCACAGAAATCTTCAAGTCTGCCTCTAACACAAGTGATAATAAAACAAAACTTAACCTTTTCCTTAGGAAAAGCCAAGTGGGTGCTTCTCGGCGCCCAAGCTGCTCTTGCCAGGCATTGGCTCTACCTTTCCCTTTTTTCTAAAATTAAAAGTGAAGCTGGAACAATGGGGACCCAATCCTTAACTGCTTCACGACTCGATCAGATGCAATGTTTTGACGAGGAAGCACCAGAAGAGACCACCACCACCACCTCGGCCTGCCCCTGCTGCCCTCCGCCAGCCCCATCCCACAGCCCTCGGACTGACGGCTACCACCGCGCACACAAAACCTGCACCCACGAGTCCCAGTTCTGAATTCTGATAAGACTGTTTGCCCTTCATTTACGTTCCTTCTCCTGTCAAAGTGATGGTGACATTTTGTGCCAATTAACAATTTCTCGTTAGCTTAATTAGGGGACACATGTTTTTAATCACAGCTAAGAATGTGGAGTGATTGAAGAATTGATTCAGAGCTTTTGAAAGCATCACTGTCAGTGGATGGAATTTAATTCAGCAGATGTGGTTAAAGAAAGAGAGCAAAGGCCTTAAATGACTTTGGCTAAATGAGCTTAATAGCAGGCTGAAGCACAAGGAGCCGCGGTTACACGGACAGCATTCCCCCATCATCACCGATGACAGTCTACTCTGAATTTTCAAGACATTGAGAAACGTGTACAAAACCACCACCGACACTCATTCAATCCTTGGATTGACATCTGCTATTTTGCAGTACAAATACGTCCTGTCTGCTCAGAGCTATGCCTTCTCTGAGCAGGACGTACTCCCTCCCAATCTTCTCCTCCACAATTACCTTCCCCAAAGATGAAGAAATTACAGCAATCTGGTTGTTTTATCCCGGACATTTCAGCTCCATTCAAAAATCTTCTCTTAGACTCTTAAATGCAAGTGACAAACGACTCTGGGACATCATGCAACCAGGGGTGGGTTCCTACGTGCAACGGGAAGGTCTCAACGCCATCCAGAGTGTGCGAGGCACTCCTCCAGCGAGGCTCTGCTCAGGCTTACTGCTGGCACAAGAGCCGTCTGCAACAAGAGACCTTTGCAAACCAGATGAGAGGATATGTCCTTAGTCACAAAGAAGTCAGTCACATCTCCTTGGCCAGAATTCAGCCTTTCTGTTACTAAACAGTTAACTGAAGTGCCTCATTTGAGTTCCTAGATATCATAACTTCCCTCTGTTCAGTGCCTTCACCCCCCCTAAGATACAATCCTTTTGCTTATCGGGGAAGACATATATTGCTTCAGAAATGGTCATCTGAACACCGACCAGGTCAGTGCCATCTCCCTGGTATGACATCCAGACTACCTCAGACCTCCTTTAGTGTCAATATTACGCACTCTCTCCTCCTAAGCTAAGCCCAGCAGCTCTCAAAGGAGAGGAGAGCAAGTAAAAGGTGTTTTAAGATCATTCGTGTTAAAAGTCTCTGTCACTGGACACTTGAGCCAGGGTTGGTGTCAACGCAGATCAAAGCCGCGACACCTGAACTGGATGTTTTGAAAAAGTAACTGTGGCTTCACTTGCTTTTTCATAGGCTGAACAACTACCTTTTCCATAGGTGTGTCATAGAGGGAGATGGCGAAACACAGGCCTAGCAAAGCGCTTTGTGGCAGAAAACGAAGGTGTAATATTCCTGCTGCAACAAGCAAATGCAAATACCGGTGCCTCTCTGCCTCTCCATCTTCCTGACCAGCAGTTGCTGCTCCCCTGTTCACTGTAACTCCAGCTTTCATTTAATAGTGTTACTTAACACATCCCTTTCGTCATCTCCTTCTGACCTTGCCTTTGAAATACGGGAACACAACATACTGTAGCATTTGCACAATGCAAGAAACGATGACATTTACCAGCAATGGTAAATATAGGAATAAAAGCCCCAAGGTCTTTGGTAGCAGTAACAGTATTAATGCAAGTGCTAAAATGAGTGGTTTCAGGCAACAAAAACATATGAATGGAACAATTGACAGTGTGGGCTTGACAAGAAGAGGTTACCTCTAATGCAGCTGGGTCAGCAGATCTGAACCTGTTCCTATACTACCTCTACAGACCGACAGTCTGAAATCAGAAACCACCTTTTTTAAATCCAGTCTTCTGCTTCACAGACCACATCACTGCCTTCTCTACAGAGAGGAGGAGGAGATTAAATGGGTACCCAACTTAAATACACCTCCAGACTAATTATGCTGCAGACTTCCATCGCCTTGGCCTTGTGTTGGCATTTACACCCCCCATCATAACTCGGTACCATTTTACATGTACACTTGAAATGACTGCACAGAGTTTTGGGTGACAGATGCTCAAGGACTGCAGCTTTGATGAATCGCTGTATTGCCGCGTGTCTCAGACACTACAAGTCAGCTCTGCTGTTTTAACACACCCTCATTCTGCATCCACAAGCCCACTCCTCTTCTAGGAAACTGAGCTGAGCAGCTCTGTTCAAGAGCTCGTCTTGTCTACTGGTTTCATCCATCAGACTTTGGAGAGTCACAAGTTTTAATTCCTTCCACATCAGCCACCTCCAAGGAATTTCCTGATCAGGTTGCAGGCACAGCGCAGGTATTGCAACAACAAATCACGGCTGATTCCAAACCATCTCAGAGCTGTTTGTCGCAGGCTTAAACTGACCTTGTTAAAGCTTTGTTGTCTTAACAAATTTGGAAGATGTCAGCTAAAATGAGAACCAGTTCACAAATGCACTAAATGTGCATGCAGGCATCTTGTTTGTCCCCTCGATTTTTAATGTATTCTCCTTTTCCCCACCCAAATATAACAAAAACTGTGGAAAGGTTAAGGTCAGAAATAGATGGATTCTCTAAGCTAGTAGACTTGAAATATTCAACGAATCAAATCAGCAGAACTGAAGCCAGCTCTAATAGCTTTCATCTGTTATGTTTGCCTTCTTTCACTAATCTAATGCCCATGTTTTCGTAGGAGAGTAGTGAAACATAACTTTTTTTTCTTCCCAGATTTATGAGTAATATGCAGCAAATTGGGCAGATCACTCATGCAAACAGTAGCTTTCCGATTCTCAGCAACATTCATCTTTAATAAAAATTGTATTTGGGACTTTTTAGAAATGCCGCAGCCCTCGTATAAGCGTAGCTATCGATTTCACCTTTAGAGTAGCAATTATAAGATATATATGTGATGTCAATGCTGTTGTTAATGAAACTTATCTTTCCCTACTCAGTATTCTGCTTATTTCCTTACATATAGAACTTGACGGAAGTTAAAAATCATGCTGCTGTATGAGTTGGTGATGTATTATAAAAGATAATCATATTTTACAGAGCATCATTCATCCTGAGAGATCCCAAACTGCCTGTGAAATACTTGCATAGGCACACAATTTCAAAAACAGTGGCAGAAAAGAGACATTACGAGGATGCTGCTGCTGCTCTTTAATGTTTACACAAAATTCAGGAGGCACGAGGTTTTGTAGGAGTCGAGTCAGCTTGTGGAGCTGTACCAGTACAGAGCAGGTCGCTCTTCACTCCTGCACTGGAGAGCTTAGAGCAGGAGCCCTTCTCCAGGGAGGCAGCAGGAGGCCTGTGTCGCATAACACTGCGAAGGATGGACTTGGATTAAATACATGAGGAGGAATCTCTAATTTTAATGGCAAGTGTACCATTTGGATGCGTTTTCTTCCCTCCAAAGATGAAGGGTTAGGCTGTCCTACTGAGACCTAATCTGTGTTTCCAGCAGAATTACATTTATCACGTCTGCTGATTCACCCAGCTCGTTCTAGATGTCATGCTCTTTTCTCCTTCCTATTTCTATTTATCGCTCTATAGCTAACTTCTCAAAGTCAAATCGATGATGTATTATGGAAGACAACTGCATTTTACACAGCATCATGACTGGTGAACATCTTTGTCACCCACACAACCATTCCAGTGCCCTAGCAATATTAATGGACACTTCCCCGAGGCAATGCTGAAATAGCCCAGAGAACCCTCTGATGAGGGCAAAGCCATTTATGGGGTGATCCATCAGAGCAGCGGCCTGAGACCCCCACGTTTGACAGGCTCCAGCAGGCAGCTGCGCCCAGCCGGCAGCGCGGGGCTGATGGGAACACGCTCACGTTCTCTACTTTTCCTTTTTGCCATGAACCTACAGCACCAGGGAGCCCTCTGGGAAGCGTACGCGTGGCATTCAGCCGTTTCCTGCCACCTGGAGACACAACACCCCTCCAATTTGTTTCAGATCCTACTTGATTACGATTCACAGAGACATTCGGCTTTGGCCTAGAGTAAAAGCTGTATCACTTCTCAAATCCTTTCTCCAAGACCAACAAAAAACAGGTAAGGTTTTTGTCCTTTTGGTCCTAGGTCACGCACCTAGCTCTTCCTCAGCACTTTTCAGAGCCACCAATTACTTCAGGATCTGTTCTGTGAGGAGACCTCTCCCTGAGCTGAATTACTCAGCAGAAAGACAAACATTCACACATGCCATGAGCAACGTCCCACCAGCATCACCCACAAAGCCCTGACTTTATAGCTCAACTGCAGCAATTTTGGACACACCTGCAGGCATGACTCAACAGCAATTACCAGGCTGGCTCCATAAATTATAATAATTAATTGATAACAGTGACTTTAAGCACCTGCAGTTCTGAAAAATAAACAAACAGTCAATTAGAGAAGCTTACAACTGACACCTGAGTCACGGCTCCCCCCGCTTTTCTTTCTTACTTCCTTCTTTTTGGAAATAAACCCAGGATGCTAACCAGAGCCGATACTCAGGCACTGCTTCAAATGATGTTGTCATTATCAGTGTTCAATTCAGACGATGAGGCCAAGAAGTCAATGGCCAAACTAGTCTATAAAAGCAGGTCAAGGAGAAACAATGCACTGGGGAAAATTAGAGAAAATTATCTATTATCTTGGGGCTTGAATGTCAGCTGAGTCTCCCGGGCAATACAAGTAACAACAGCGATCAGCAGGCTGCCAGGCTTAGGTGCTTGGAAAGTAGCCGAAACTCACTGGAAAAAGGAGAGCTGTTAAGACCACTGAAATAGAATAAATTTTATAAAGAATAAAATTAGTTTAAATAGTTATAGACTATGAAACAATTATTGCAAAGATTAAGAAAAGGAGGAAAATTGTTAAACAAATAAAATTACTATAAACAAACATATTTCTCAAAGAAATAGAAGGATTACGACAAAGCTTGCCTGTGAAAATTGATAAAAAGCCTTATTCTTAAATTTTCTCTCCATCCATTAAGAGCTAGCCATGTGGAGAAATTATTAGTAGCTGTAATATTTCAACCTGTATTTTTAATCAGTCATTCAAATTAATGCAAAGCAGATGGAATGGACCATATTTTCCTAAATGACACATATTAAAATATGTAATTGAAGTTTTTGAGCTTGGAAACTAAACGGTACTACAGCCAGAGTCCCAAGTCCCACATTATCTACCCCGACCTACCAAATCAAGGGCAGGTACCGTGGATTCATGACACGTCTGGAGCACCTCCTGGGCTGCACTGCGGACGAGCCTTGTTTTGGGAGTCCTTGTTTGGAAATGATTTGTAGCAAATAGGGTTATTGAAACTGTGCTCTGTACTTTTTCCCCCAAAACAAGGACTGGTCTGTTTTTGGCAGGTCTAACTGGTTATTACAAGTCACCAGCAGAGGTTGAAATGCAGACTCGAGACTGGTTTGACATGGGGCACATCTGCTGCTCTCGTGCGACCGTGTCAGAGCGGAGCCATCCGTCCTTCCCAGGTCCAGGATGGGCCCCATCTCCCGTCTGCAGCTCCTGGGAGCCCCAGCACCCCCAGTGAGGGTGCAGCCCAGGCTGCGCTGGGCACCAGCCGGCGGGTCCCTGCAGCCCGGCGGGTCCCAAGGCACGTGCGAGCCGGCAGCAGCACCCGGGGAAAAAGCAAGAGCATATGCACCACCAGGACAAACACGTCTCCCTCTCGCAGAGATAGTCTGGCAAGAGCTCCCAGGAAGGCGTGAAGAAAGTTGCTGCCAGGATGTAAGAAAAGAGGGGAGAAGACAGCTGGCCTCGGAGCACAAAGCACGATCTTTCACACGAGCAGCAAGGCCAACAAAGCCTTTCCTCCCCCCCGACGCCCCTTCTGCTCCTTCCTCATTCAGGGGAACCGACAGCCTCGCTGAAAGACTAACGAAGGTTTATGCAAACTGCTACTGACATTTGGAGACCAATTAAGCATATGTGCATCCACCTATGCAAAGCAGGAGCGCAGTAAGCTGTGTGACAAGGCACCCTCGTTGGAAGGGGCGATTCTAGGACACCCTCCAGTGAAGCACGTCCCCATTAGGACGTGGCTGGTCGTGCAAAAACCCTCCACTGCTGCAGCAGGGTCATGCAAACACCAGCGTCCCTCACCGAGTTGTGCCTCTTCCTCTGCACAAAGTGGTTTGACAAAGGTGTTGCATATTAGCCCAGTAAGTAAGATCAATGTGTAAAACAAAAAACTTAATGACCATTATTGTTATCACATCTGGGAGAGGCATGCGAACATGCCACCATTCATCTGTAGCAGTTCATTGGAGTATTTGATTTGGCAGCTTTTGTTTGGACTAAGAGAGAGGAAAGTTGTTTTTCCCTACATTTCCAAACTCTTCAATAACCAGAAACTCAAATTTCTGTTCCACTTCAGATGTTAATGGGTTTGCTTTCTGATTTGCAGAAATTGCCATGTTTATACAGTAAAATGGTAAGCACTGAGTGGTGATAGATGAAGATGTGCACTGCAAAAAAATGAACTGAGATGGGAAGGCTGAGTTAAAAAAAAAACAAGTCTGAAAGAAAAGCGAAGTCTCCAGTGAAAAACGGAATTAAACATGCCACAATATTTCCTGCTATTTCTATCAGAAACCACAGATAGGCTCCCTCTGGGTAAAGGGGTTCAAAATTCACTGGAGATGGCTTCGAAAGGAAAACTTTTGCAGTGAAGACAGGTATGTTTTTCACCACAGTGTTTCTCCTTAAATTATAACTCAATAGTTAATTAGTGTTTTCAATGTAAATATATCCACGTTAATCTAATGCCACTTATTTCCATATTCTTTTCAGCCGAGCAACTGCTGTTCTGTTTCAAATCAAATACAGATTTTCTTCCCTATTGGAGTGGGTTTGATTCAGTTGTTTCTAGATCTGTTTGTATCAACCTCTGCAGACGGAACAAAAGCCTTCCCTTCCCGATTCGGCGTGCTCCCCGTCGCGGCTGGCCAAACCCACACAACGGCAGCGCTGCCGTCCCCGCGTCCAGCCGTCGCCTTCCCTCATTGTTGCAAACCTTGTGCCGGATTTCAAAGTGTTTTCCTCCTGGCAAAATAAAATATTCTTTCCAGGTGAGGCTGGGGAGGCAGGCAGGCAGGGACAGCGTGGCTCTCCCGACCTGCAAACCGCCGCGTGGAGGGTTGTGATGTGAACGGTTTGGTCAGTTTGGCTGCGTTTGGAACAGACCCTGAGATAAACCCTCCAGTTAATCCTGCAACCACAGACTCCAGCCAGCAACAAGCAAGTCCCCTCTGCCGGGATAAATCCACGGGCAAGAAGCCAGCGGAGCTGTGACAGCGTACACTGACTGAGAATCTGGTCTGCTGTTTCCAAATAAATAAAAAAACCCACCGACAGAAGGTTGGCTACGTGCGTACGCGGAGAGGAGGCTTCAAGCAGATAAATCTGGAGGCAAGCGCAAGGTCTGCAGGGGTTTTTGATGGATTACGTTGCATGTTTGAACATAATACACATTAAGGCTGGAGACACTGATGCTTTGAATGGTGTGAAATTCCATCTAACGTGGGTTGTTTGCCTGACACAAACATGTTTAACACGAGACGGAACAAAGGCGAGAAAATCACTGCAGAGTTTTTGAGTGATGCTTGAAAAATTGTTTGCTCTTCCCCCCACCCCTCCACTTGGAAAATGCTACTTTTTTCCTCCAGCCCCATACCTCTCCCCCCCTGGTAATGGCTCAGTAAATAATTCAGAGAAAAAACAAGAACCAGAACTGAGCGTAATAAAAATGATGTCTCTATTTGCTGTTGAGGCGCATCGTGCCACTTAAGTAAGACAGATGGGAGGATATGCCGTACTTTGCTTAGCAAACTGCACCGGGAGAAACTGAGTAAGCCTGAAATTAGAGCAGAGGGTGAGATGGGGGTGGATGTACTGGTACAGTGTTGCCTGACAAAGATGCAGGGAAAAGTAATTTACTCTGAAATGACAGTTTGAAGGGGGAAGAAAAATAAACACACAGGAGGGAGCTTAGACTCATTAGCAGCCCAGCCTCAGTATTTCATCACTAATAATAATAAAGAACCCAGCTGAACCAGTGACTCACAGTAACGCTCAAGTCTCCGGGTCTCCATTTTTAGTTAACACGTAATAACTGGCAGTGCAGTGGGAACGCAGGGGGAGGAAGGGGGCAGGCAGGACGTGGGCTGCTGCCTCAAAGCCGCGGGAGGCTCGGGCAGCCTCTCCGGGGAGCAGCGCTGACCGATGCCCGGCCGAGGCCAAGGCACTCAGCGCTGCAGCTGCCTCCAGCTTCCGCGGGTGCCGAGCACTCGGAGACCCAGCCCAGCCACAGCAGCAGGGCTGGCTGCCGCTCCGTGCCCCAGACAACTTCCACTCCGTTTTATGAATATTCCCGTTAATGTGAAATATATTCTCGGTCCGCGGGAAGCAGAGGGGAGTGGAGACAAAGGGAAACAGAGGCGGTGGCCTGTGCGCCATGCTCGGAGGCCACGACACGGGACAGCAACGTGGCTGGAGCTTAAACTGAGACGTGAGCACGCAGAGCCCCTTGATCTAACCCAAGTTTAAGAACCAGAGCTGGTCAAAATAATATTTTTACCGTTCAATATTCAGAGTATTTCTCTCATTTAGAAACCTTCCTGCTGAAATACATTTTCTATTTTGTCTTCTCCACGTCACGCCGGGCTGTGGTCTTCTCAGCACTGCAAACTAAACAAGGTCTGGCCTGGATCAGTATTTCAGTGGGAAACCAGCCAGGGAAAAGGAGGATGCAAAGAGTGCTCATGCTTCAGTAAATGGCCTTTTTTCCACAGTCAGTAATGAGCCAGTATCTCAGAAGGACAGCATGCTACGTATCGTGAACGTCCCATGCCCCTTTTCTTTAGATTATTGCCCCAATTCTGCAGTGCTAAAGTATCTCTACGTGATTCAGTTGTACAAAGAGCTGGCAGTCCCAACGGCCAAAGATCACCTATAACTGAAAGCGCATTTTCAGTTAAGCCTCGGACCCCATGTGCTAAGCAATTCTGACAATCTAAACACTTATTTTGGTGCCAAAATGGAAGCCGAGCTATTTAGAAGAGCTTGTCTTTGAATTCTGAGTGTCGGAAATTTGGCTTTCAGTATACCTCAGACTCAGGCCTTCAGTATTTTGCTTCCACTGGAAACCAAATAGAGCATAACACCCCCAGAAAGGCCCACGCTGCTTTAAGGTTGAAGCATAATTTATAAATATTGATTGTGTGCTGGAGGCTCAATCTTGCAAGGTGCTGAGTACACACACATCTTACTGATGCCCTTTGGACAGCCTCAGGGGAAAGACACTTGATAAATGCACAATATAGTTATTCTAGCAAGAAGAAGTGCCAAGGACTGTTATTGTTATGTCCCTTCAAACACAAGTGCAGATTTGTTTTGAAAGCACACATAGAGTGGAAGTTGCAAGGTAGAGGTTTAATACATTAATTATGCCTCAGCATGAGAGCTCTGACAGATTATGGGCAGACTAATTAAAAGTCTTTAATTAAAATACGTGGTCCTTGCAAAACTCAGACTGGACATGGAAGAGCTGCCTCTAAGAAGGCTGGAAATTACCTGAACGAAGGCACCCAGAACCAAAGCAAGCCCAGTGCCTTCACTCTGTTCTGCACCAGCAGCTCATCAGGATCTCACGTGTCGGCTGATCGGCACATCCCGCACGCGTCAGCACCGACCGAGGGCTCACCCTCAGCCTCGGTGAAAAAGGTGGTGCCTGCCCCCAGAAAGAAGTTGTCTTGTCATCTGGTTTGCTTCCACCCCAGAGACTGAGCCCAGGCTGACTTGCCCAGGGAAAGCTCACGTCCCATCCCTGCCACACCAAGCGCTGGCCCTGCACGCACGGGAGAAAGGGGTCGTGTCCCCACAGCTTGTTGTACAAGCACATAAGGAGAGCAATGGTCCGGACCTCAATGCTGTAATGCTTCTTCTACAGAGATGCAATTTGAAAGGGTCTGTTCATAACCCTGGACAAGTGCCCCACTGAAGATCCTAAACTCAAAACCGGGAAACGCTTCACTTCTTCAAAGCGGAGCTTCTGGTTTTCCCTTATTTGTTCCGTACCAGAAAGCACAACATTTGGGTTGTAAAGACTAAGTATCAATTTATGTTCTATCATGAAAACCTTGGCTTTCAGTCTCTTTCTATAGGTTCAACTGAATCTTTTCAACTGAGTTATGGTTTATATTTACATAAATTACCATATGAAACTTGTTAATATTTCCTGACTATCCTTTTTCATAGCGCTATTAGACAAGGTTCTGCGCTTTTGTTTGGGACTCAATGTCAGCAAATCAGAATTCATGACTGTGATCAGTTAGGAACACAGCAAAATAATTTATTCCCTAACATACAGTCTGGGTGTCAAATAACCCGTCCTGAGAAACGCTATCTGAAATCAGCAGAATTTTATCATGCAAATTACAGGAAGTGTTATCGTTGGGAACAGCGGGAAGTTCCTGATTCACTGTCATTTACACATTAAATGAGCTCAGACTTGCTTCATGGAAGGCACTGGGCTGGGAACGTGCTCTGGTCCCAGGTTTTTTATAGAACCACCAATAGCACGGAAGGGCAGGAAGAATTTCACCCATGGAGAACAGTTCATTGTTGGATTTCATCTCTCACGTAACTCCCCGCTGGTACAGTTATTTTGTCAACGGGCTGGGCAGCAAGCTCTGTACCTCTCCATTGGAGTCTGTCCGTCCTGTGGATGAAAAGATGCTCAGTTGGCTCTGTACGTGTTAGCCCCAGAGCTGGGAGCTTGGGGAAAGATGGTACAACACCCTCCCTGGCTCCAAGAGAGGTGCTGGGGACATGCTCTGCTTGGAACACCAAGTCCTGCAGGGTCCTGGCCTGCAGCCTCACACAGAAAGCAGGACCTGGCCGTCACTTCTGAGCGCTGAGCACTGTGGCCTTGTCTTTGTTGCCGAGACGTTTACCTTTGAATGAAAACTAGCCCTAGGCAAAAGAAGTACAGTGAAGATAATCGTATTTGTTTCACCATGAGAGCAGCGTTATATTCTTACCAGGGTCGATCTTGGCAAGTTTGCCAGAAAACAACAGATTCACTTCAGATTGTATCTGTGCAAGCTGGTGCTAACCAACAGCTGGTATCCTCTCCTGACTGACGCTGACCCACGTGCAGCCGAGCACCGTCGAGCAGACACTGCTGCCCAGGCAGGTACGTTACGTGACAAGGGTCACACCTAAACCTGCCTGCCCCAGAGGAGACCCCCAGGCTGGGCTCTCCAGAGCACAGCACATCCTAAAAGGAATATCCTCCCTGCAGCACACACAGATACTAATGCACTCAAGATCAGCCCTACTTTCCTACTTTTCATGGAAAATCGAGAGGGAATTCCCCAGAATGATCAACTATCGCTCTCCCTCCCATAACAGGCTGGGTAGGACAGCAAATCTGGACTGCAGATGTTCAATGACAAGGGGTGAAATTAGATTCCATCCACAACTGAGTCTAATTTCTCTGAGGACCATGAATCTGTCATTGGAAAGGGTGCTCACAGGAATGGATGACAGTGCTTACTCAGGGCAATGATGTATTTGCGTGATCCACGTTAATTCAGTCTCGGTCCTTCTCTTCTGCAGAGGAGAAACCCATGGGGGTTCATGAGGCTACTCAGTGTTTTAAACTTAACCGATCTAATGCTCTAGTTCTAGCAATAAGGACTCCTCCCCCTCTACTTGCTGTTTACGTGAAATCAGTTTTTTCACACATTAGATGTTCCCTGGGCAGAATTTCCGAGACAAGGAATTCCTGGCAAACACAGGAAAGAAAAGCTGGAGCTCAAGCAGAGGGTCAGTTTGCCTCTGCAGCCTGGGCTTTATTTCTCTAAGGAGCACCCCCGGCTCAGGATGGGCTGTGCTGGTGTTTACCCTGACACCGACTCACCTTCCCTCTACAGAGGCAGTGTGCCGAAGAGCAGGAGACATTTCAGCAACGACACAAACCCCCAGAGCTGTGCCAGGGCTCCGGCTGGGCCAGAAGCCAGCACCGTACAGCCCTCGGCGCGCCGCAGCCGAGGGGGCCTGACGTGGACCCTGCGGGTGCTCTGTCCCTGCAGCTGCGTCAGGTTTGAACCCCCTCAGGGTGCAGCAGCCAGGCACAGGGCAGCTACAGGCGGAGCTGGTGCAGGAATTCCTGGGGAGGAACGCTGGTCTGCCACCAGCGACCCTGCAGTGGGAGGGAGTGCACGCTCGCCTTGCACGCAGGCAGGGAGGGCAGCACAGCGGAGCGGGACACAACACAAGGCAGACGAAAACTTCTTCAATACCGCAGAAAGTAACAGACAGGAAGCATAAATATGATTATATTACTTTTCCATCTTTTTCTACTTCATTTCCACTGTCAAAGATGCTGATCCAAAGCTTCTGCTAGCTAACGCTTTATTTTTCCCCCTTTCTGGACTAGCAGCGGCGCAGATTAAACTGGCGAGACTCCAGTCCACACAGCTCCAGAACTCTGCTGAGCTCACAGGTGGAACTTTCGCAATATCCAGCTATTTAAGTTGCCTTTTTTAATGTTGTTTGTTTGTTTGTTTTGTTTGTTTTCCGCTTGATAAAAGTGCCCTCTTCCCAATCCAGGCCCTTTGGGAGAGCTGAGAGCTTGTTGCCATTTCTGTCACTAGATGTTTTTTACTTCTTGTTAATCCCTTCCTCCCAATTTGCTGTTTCAGCCTGCTTGCACTGGAACAAGGCAGAGCTGAAGATAAGCAAAATAGGCCAAACCCCCTATAACGGAGAGGTGATGAGATCACCCACCATCTGGAGCCTGTGGTCTTCCAAAGAGGAAACTCAAAAACTAATTAAAAATACTCTGGGTCATAAAGGCTAAACTGCCAGTGGGACTGAGAATAAATTGGAGATCATTAGACCTTCATTTCTCTGCAGTATCTTCCAGTAATTTTAGTTTTGTGAAGCAAACAGTTTGTGGCAGGGAGGAAAGCCAATATAATAGGAAGAGGTTGCAGCAAGTCATGTAGCTCCGAGAGCTCAGAGTAGGAGCTCTCGTCTCTCAAGACTGTTTTATTGACTTCCATCTGCTGCCTTTGGACAGGTGCAAACCTCCCACTCACACATTCTCCTCTCCTGACAACAGGGAAATATCATCACAATGGCAGTGCTGGGAAGGAGATGTCCAGATCCCAGGACAACTGTCAGAAATCCCTCCTCAGATTTAGGCTCCTCCACAGTTCCTATCCCACTCCCGCCCCTGCTCACACACACCAGAAGCCCTTCTCCAGCCTCTGATCTTTGACTCTAAGCTCACCCCACCTACACACGAGCACTCACAAGTGGAAAACGCCAGCCTCTCTGCAACGCTCGTTCTTATTACAGACAGAACAGAATAATGTTTCAAGTTTCATTCCAGTGACAAAACCTCTCTAAGTCATCACACACAGGCAGCAAAAACTGGTGACCTTCAAGGTTACTAAATGGACTCACTTTTTTTTTACTCTGGCTCAGACCAAAAGGTATCACAGCAATAATTACTCCGCGCTCGCCCCGTGCAGCGTGCTGCCTCGCTGCCTGGTAAGGTCAGAAGGCTCATTGTCAACAAACCTGCTAATGGCAATCACACAAAAGGCAATTTCTCTTCCAGGGCCCATCACTCCATTAATGAACCCGTAAGCTAAAGAACAGCAGTTTCCAAGATTTATAGACATTTCTTTGCCTGTTTGGGGGCCATCAGCTCTAGAGAATAATTTCATTTTGCCAGACTGCAAGGGATCAAGATGGGCATCTACCCTGCAGAAGGTATTTTCTTTCCCTAAAGGGACTTTCCATGGTATTACAATAACAAATTAGAATTAGCCTGTGTTTTCACTGGTAACTCCAGCATGTGGACACCAGCAGTGCGGCCTCAATCTCTCTCTGCCATTTGATTTACCAAGGCTTGTCTTGAAGGAGCTACAGAGTTATTTTTGCACCAGAGGTCTTTGGGTTGCAATCAACGACCTCATTTTTTTTCAGTCACTTAGCATCTGCTGTGTTGATTTGCCATTGATTTTTATCTGTACGCAGCCTTTAAAAGCTGTTATAGTGAAGCCCAAATAGCAGGCTTTCAAAGCCCTAAGTATGGGTTAAGGCTAAGAGCAACTTTTGGCCAAGTGTGAGAATCGTGGGGAAGTGGCGCAACGCTGCCCGCTCTCACCTTACAACATCTCTTCCTAAGGAAAGGATGGGGGAAAACGGAGCCGGTGCTTTCTGAGGCCATCGCCTGGTCCGCAGGCAGCCTCGACAGCTCGGCAAGGCTGTCTCCTGGATTTCTTCATTTCTGTGTCTTCCTTAAACATCTTTTTTTTAATGCAGTGTAAGACATGAGGGAGACTGGCTTCCTGATACTGAGCAGCTCATTACAGAAGAGGTCTTGATTTTGCTGGGGTTTCTTTCATTTTCCTGGTCTTTAAACAGCAATTCTTAATGCTCCATGTGAGAAGCAATCAGTTTATCAGAGGGAGGAACACTGAATCATCGCGTGTGACAGAAACTCGCTTGTCCTCTTGGTGAAAATGGCCATAACCTCATCAAAGCTTTTCAGGAGAGATGGTGAAAAGTGCTAATAGGAATTAGGTATTTAAATTGATGACTCAGGATTATTCAAAGTGATGCGCTGAAATTTGTTTTTCTCAGATGTCTGAGCCCCTCCGAGGGCCACAGAGGACCAGAACAAACACTAGAGATGAGAGAAGTGGAAATTCTGTGCGACATTACTTTTTCACCTTTGGAAAGATCGCTTTTATCTACGCACAAATGAATAGGACTTTCACTCCAGGGACTTTGCTATGTTTTAAGAGCTTTTCTGGTCTTGATTGTAATGCCAGTTGAAAACGGACTCATGCAGTTTTATTTTCTCTTCTTCCATTAGTCCTACCCTTGCCACTGACTGAGCAGCTCCTGTCCCAGGAGCACTGGGGTGAGCCGGGGACTGGGATCTGGAGCAAGGCAGAAGTCTGGGAGGTTCTTCTAAATTCAGATCCCATTTCTTTATGAACTCATGTCATTTGGGGACCATATTAATCTGGCTACCATTCCTCTGTAATTTATGTTCAGGCATAATCTTGAACATCTAAAAGGAGAAATGTTTTATTTTCAAAGGAAAGCGAGCGATTCATAAAACATTATATGTTGACATTTTCTGGAGAATATAAAGGGGCTCATTTCTCTGATTCAGGCCCCATTTGCATAATTTTTCCTTCACTCACCCCAGGTAAATCACAGTTAACTATCGAGGCATTTATCACCTGTGTATTTTCAAGCCAGACTTTATACGAGCATAAAAGAGAGGGACACACTTTCCCAAGCACATGCATCAAACTGCAAAAAATATTTTGGCACTTGCCTAGCTCTGCGCTCACAGAATTAAGATCCTGGCCAGCCCTGGGCACAAACTCCTCTCTTTGGAGGAAACTCACCCTAGGATTGTTTTTCACACGACTCCTGAGGAAGGTCCCAAAGCAGAGCTCACGTATGGCTGAAATGATGCATGGAGTTACGCTGCCATCTGCATAGCGGTGAACTTCCCCCCGAGAACGCCCAGAGAAATGAATATCAAGTAAAAGAGTATTTGGACGCTCAGTCGCCCACACCGGAGCCCCTGCTCCATCAGCTGACCTGTTGCTATCAAAGTTTATTGCTCTGTAATGTTGAGACATTTAATTTGGCTGAGAATTACTGGCGACATCCTCAGCTAATGGAAACTGAGGTGACTTTACAGCAGGTGCTGACGTGGGGATCACATCCTGTGGTTCAAGTTCCTGTTCAGCACCTCTACAATATGTAAATGGCAGTCAATTAAAAAAATATATATTTCACGTGGTAGAAGCCTTCAGCCTTTCACAAGTGAAAACACGACAGAATAAAATGTGTCTGTTCTTACACTGTCCACTTTCATTTCAACCCCAAACTGTGACTGAGGAACAAATAAATAAATGAAAAGGAGAAACGCTTCTGTTTGTCACATAACATCAAACATTTTCCCTTGTCTCATCCTCCATTTTCCCTTCTGTTGTCCTAATAAATAAAATAATACTTTGGGGATTTAGATTTACAAACAAACCATCTCAGTATTTGGCTATATCTTCTATAGCAACGCAGGGGGAAGGTTCTGTTACTCAATAACTAACTGTACACAGAAAATGCATACAAATTATTGCAGCTGTCGCTATCACAACTTAGGAGTAAATGCAGATGGCATGAAATAATATTCACAAACAGCTAATAGAATTTTAATGGCTTTAGAAAGAAAATAAAATGAAAGACACTGTATTTACTTGTGATATGAAGGGAATTTATAGTGTGCCAGTGCAAGTAACGACTCACTTTGGACCTTGCATTTTCACACATTCAGAAGTGGGCAAGTCCCTGTAGGTTTTATTTATGGGAAGTTTAAATAGCAATCATAATTTGTGAAATATTCAAGGATGCATCTGCATAAAGTATGATGTTCGCATTATGCAAATGTCATGTATGATGAATGAAATGCATCAAATGTCTTGAGGACACCCAGATGTTAAGCCTACCAGGATGCCAGGAAACATGGAAGGAGGTGAAGAACATGATTTCTTCTTGAGTTAATTGATTTTCATGTTCCAGCATCACCTTCTAAATACTTCCAATCAAGAAGCAAGCTACAGTCACAGTTCACTTGGTGTGGTTGTCTTTTTCAATCATCGTTCTCACCCTCCTTTTCCCAGCACAGTCCAAGAACGAACCCGGCCTTTTAAATGGTTAAATGAGATCATTTCCATGCGCACATGGCAGTCAAGTGTGAATGCTCACTAGTTCAGCACTACATTTGGAGCTGTGCTTTCTTTATATTCTCTGTTCTGTGGCCAACAAAACGGGCAGAAAGGCTGCGCTACAACCCCTGCAGCAGACAGTCGTGTACGAGCATCGAGGACGGAGGAATTCCAGCCCCGGCACAAAACAACGGCCTGAGGGCCAGAAGGCAGATGGGGCTTTGCAGGGCAGCACAACGCTGCCACGGCTTTTCCTTGTAGATTTGGGAGTACAGATCGTAAAGATCCCTACGTGCTGAAGAGCGAAATTTATGGCGGAGTAAAAGCCTGTCCTGTTCAAACGCTCAGAGGCTGTGCCTTTGACTTTGTTTAGACGCTATTTCATCCCCAATACTGAGCACAGGCAGAACCATGCCCCCTCACCCTGAACCCCACGATTTTTTGTTAAGCTGTTCACTCTACAGACAACATAATACTTCATAATATCTCACATGCAAAAGGCCCGTGTCACATAGCGAGGTCTGCTGGAGCCGAGGGCTCTGACCTGATGGCCCAGAGCTGGAAGGAAACATCCCTCGATTATCGTGAAATTCTGCAGCTCGTGGTGCAAATTAATTCTCAGATAAAAGACTGTTCGTCGCTTGTACCGCACACAAGGCTGACCAACAGAACCAGAAGCTATTCAGGATCAGGGCAAGGGCTCATACTGTTTCTACTGGTAGAGCAGTCACGAATTAATAACCGCTAATTATCACACATCTTAGGAAAAATTTCCACTGTTCTTCCTTGTCTTTTGCACAAAGAGGCAATGGCCATATTTTTACCCTGTCCCTGCTGAAGAAAAGAAGTTTTAGTTAAATGAGCAGGGGCATGTCAGTATAGCTCCTCCATATGGAAAGGACGAGGAGGACGAGGCTGCAGCAGGTGAGACGCAGAGCAGACGTTAAACACGTTCTAAGTATTTACACACAATCAGGACCTGGCTTGGACGGTATCTGCTAAAAGCAGGAACAGGCCAACAGTGGGAGCAATCCCGCTTTCACCCAGAGGGAAAAGATCTGGAGTAAAAACCTTAAAAGTATTTAAGCAACTGGCAAACCAGACCTGTGATTTAGTCTTTCTGGGCGTACCCCGAGTGCCCAGCAGCAGCACTTCGCTGGAGGGCTGCAATCACGCCTGTCCACTATGGGATCGGTCGGATCAGGTACCTCTGTAGAGCATCAGCCCCCTTTGCTTTCTTGAGCTGACGTGCTGGAGCAGACTGACTCTTAGCAGCATCACTGAGATGCTGCTGGTGAAATGTGCTATCCAAAGCTATTTATTTTTTAACTGAGGCTTTGAATAAAATTGAGTAAGCTCCTAATTAAGTTAGAAATGTAAATCTCAGTTAACTTCAACGATGCTGATCTTATTGACATGGCAAATCAGTAACTGTCTTGAAATGACAGATTAAAACTGATAAAAATAATTTTACTATTGAGCACATCATTTGATGTTGTAAAAATGGGATTTGTGAAAGCCAGTTAAAATGATGACTACTGAATCTGTTCGCAGTGATAGATAGCTTTTAAACGCAGGCAACGTGCCCACAATCTGAAATTCATAATAATTTTTTAAAATGTCCCTAGTAAAGGAACACTCACACATAAATACACATTTTTGTCTGACAAGAAATGTATTCTGCTTTAAATATCAATATATAACCTCATACCTTCTACTCAGTTTAACTTTAGGAAAGTGATGGTGTGTGCCTGTACTTAACAGCAGACAGCAGGTTACACGTAAGCCAGTTCCCACTTGGCAGTTCTTTAGCCTGAGCCTCTCAAAAAGCCCATCAGGACTCTGCAATCCATATGGAAGAGCAAAGTCAAGAATACAATTTTTCTTGCACCAGACGTTATCAGACAAAATGATTAAAACTACACCAGCTATCTGATGTAACAGGAATACTGCCTATGGAGCGGCTGGCTGCTACAGGATCAATGGCTTCTGTTTTATAACAAAACCCAAACGCCTCATCTTTGCTTGCAGTTTTTCTAGCAGCGAGGGGCTATTATCCAATGGCTGCACTCAATTCCATCGACACCCGCTCTTAAATGTTATGGATTCCTGAAGAGTTCATGCAAATTCAGGTTACATCTGTCATTAACACACTCTGCTCGAGTCTCTTTGGGAGCCGGAGCGATCGGGGTTGTGCGTGTATGTACAGTAGCACAGAGTTTCTCGTTCCATTTTGGCTTCTAACAGCTGATGTCACAATCTTTGCTCGGCACAAGCCCCAAGCCAGCAGCCAGGCGTGGGAGAGCGCGGATCGGAGGGCCCTGCAAGCTGATGGCCCGGGCAGGTCCGGCTGGGCAGACAGACCAACCGACCTGACTCCGGTTCCCCAGCAGCGGGAGGGGGATAGCGACACTCGCCCACGGCGTCCTGCAGGAAATGGGGCAGTTTCGCCGCTTCATGGGTGTGAAGCGCCCCCGAGATGGAATATGCTAAGGAGGAGGAAAGCAGGGTTACCAGCCGGTCGCTCACCGCCCGAGCAGGACTGCTCCCCACAGCCCCCTTCTCGGCACTGTGCTCCACCTGCTCCTGCGTGCCCTGATGGAGCCCAGCCTCTCCTCGTGGGACAGCACGATGCAGCCTAGCAGACATCACTGCTCAGAAGCCACCTCTGATATTAAACCTCAATATTCTTGACTTAACTTCAGCCCATATTTCCTTGCTCTACCCTCATGTTTAGCACTTGTATTTTATTTGTCACTAATAACACATACCGGAATATATAGTGGTAATAACACAATCACACACGATATTGTTCTTCCTTTGACTTGGGACTTCCTCACTCTTTGCTGATTTGTATTGCAGCTCTCCTTAATGTATTTCATGTGTGTGAGGGGGAATTTATACTGCAGCGAACTGAGGCACTGGCTTTAATGCATCTCTTTCCCTCGCCTCCTCCAAGTGCATGAATCTTCCACCTCCCTGATGCTGCACAGATATTAAACACATTATTCTGGTTTGACTGAATACCAGCAAAATTAAATTTCTTCAGTGACTTACTCCTTTCTGCCAAAGCAGAGCAGGGAATATGCATTCAGGAAAGTATAGAGGAAAGAGAGGGAAAAAAGGAGAAGATCAAGAACTGAACTAAAGAGTGACCATTTTCACCTCCATTAGCAGTTTTATGCTAGATGTGATAAATTTTAGCTTCAGTGGTGCAAATTCCAACATCTGCTCCATCTCTGCCTCACAGACGTGTTGACAGGTGTGGTCTCCTTTCAGTATTGCTTGGGAGCTGACAGATGGACTGTCAGCAGTAAATAGAGGGTAAATCCCACCGGCAGTGGCAAGGGGCTCCTGAACTTTTCCTTTGTTTTCACTCATTTGATTTTACGTCTCTACACTCTGTACTCACTGTCTTAACAGCATTTAGCAAGGAATTTCCTTCTTTTTCATCCTTTCTCTTATCTCCCTCAAGAAGATGAAAGCTAAACGATGTTAATCTGCCAAATATTTCTGATCGTTAAGAGTGCAGTAGAAGTTACCACACTGACTGGAAACTAATTGCAAAATAAAATGAGGTTGAAAGGGAACGTCAGCACCTGAATGTCGTTCCTTCTCACACACTGACGGACAGCACTCTGCAGGTCTAGAAGTCGGCGTACGACCAGCACTGGTGAAATGGCATGGACCAGCCCTCTCCAGAGCCCGGCCATCCCGTGGTGCTCGCCTCCAGATGCTCAGTCCAGACTCCTTGGCAATAAGGACATGCACCAACATCCCAGCAGGGCCCCCCCTAATTCCGCTCTCTTTTAGTGAACAGCATTTGCTGCGATTATGTTGCGACTACGCTGACATCTGGTTTTGCCAGTATTTCAGCAAGGCTGAGATGTCACCACCAGTTTTCCTTCTCACCTTTATCCTGACCACCAGCTCACTGCATAGCTTTGGCCCATTCAGTTCCATTATTGGTGCCTGATACATCCCCTGCGAGGAGGAACGTGGTTTAGGTCCTTCACAGTAACTGCAGAAAGGGATTTAGCCATGAGATGAATGAAGAGTTTGTATCAAGACAGACAATAAGTGTTTTCCCAAGTCAGACGCTGTCAGAAAAGCATCTTGGCGTGTTGAAAAGTACTGTTCCTAATTCAGAAGGATAGCCACCAAAACCCACAGGTGCCTGCACAGGTAAGGGTAATATGTGGCTGTCCAGAAGAGGCCATATCCATGGCTGCTGGGACACTGACAGTCAAGATCCCTGCAATTTTTTGATTCTCCTTTTAAAAGCCTTCTGTGATTGTCAATAATTAATGCTCAATAATAACTGAATCCGCGGGAGACTCATTAATTGTACACCCTCACAAAAACTCCAGCAGACGCCCTGCACGTTACTTTGTTCTTATTTAACATTATTGGTACAACGGGGATTTGTGCACAGACACATGGCAACAGAGAAGGATGGCTAATAAAAAGAAGCTCGCTGCCCCACACTGCAGTTTATCTTCATCATAAACTTGTGATTTGAAGACAACCTTTGTTAAACAGGAATTGTAAAGCCAATGCAAGATGGTTAGGGGATTACAGATTTAATTATTTGAAAGTTTGGTCACTCACAAAGTTTAGTTGTAACAAGAATAAAGAAATTCTGGTACTTTTTCTGCACCTGTCAGGAATATGAAAATTGATACTTAAAGAGAAGACCCAAAGCCAGTGAGGCCGGTGGTCGGAATCTCATTTGTTCCTGTGTACTTTCACTGGGGTCTGAATGCATGGAACAAAATAGCAGGAGGCAAATCCCCGTTTTTTTATTCCACTCTTATTCATGCGAAACTCCTGCTAATGTCAGCTGGAGCTCTAGGGCAACAAGGGCAGTGCCATGTGTGAATAAACTAATCTAACACGTCTGTATTCAAAGCTTTCTATCTACCCGTATCTCCCCAGACAATGAATGAATCTGTCCTCTAAGGGACAGGAAAAACACCTCCAGGATTTGGTCATGACAATGCAGGAAAGTTTGGTGTGTCCTAACAGAGCAAGTTTTTCTTGGATTTCATAATTCCTCTTCAGCTGCTGCTGATATTTATAATACTTGAGCATTACAAGTAGAAAGAAAGAGAATCCCGGACATTCTTCAGCAAGAATGAGGTCACCCACTGGGAAATAAAAACATGCAAAAGCCACTTTGCTGTTCTTATTTTTCTGATGAAAGAAGCTAAGCTAAGATACCGAGGAATTTGCTGGCTTTCCCGTTGGATACATCAACAGTCTTCCTGTATTATAAATCACATTTTGTGGCTTTTTTTCTTTTTCTTACATCAGATGTACAACTACCCTTAGCTTAAAATATTCCGTGCTTATGAAAGTTATGATACCCTGTCTATCTCCTACGAGCAAGACAGTACAAAGGGATTTTCTGGGTAACACAAACCGTTCTGCACCAAGCCATAATCATCGTGCCGGCGGTTCGGCAGAGCCGCAGCAGCCCCTGCACGGCACAGACACAGCCCGGCTCGATCCTGCCCGTCCTGGGCTGGCACAGGGCACCCAAACCGGCCGGGAGCAGGGAAACAGCAAAAGGCCCAGAGCTGGCAGAGAAGCGTCGGGCGCGTTTTCAAGCCAGGTGAGGGACGGGGAGTCTCCCGGCACTGGGGCTGTTGCAGTGCAGCAGAAGTCGGTCCTGTGGCTTTAAAATCAAGGAGGGGGACGAGTTGAGTCCCCGAGGCCCCCAGGCTCAGCAGAGAGGGACTCTGCCCACACCGGGTGAGGGTCTGGCTGTATTCTGGAGGTCCTGCAGCGCTCCTGTCCCAAACGAGAACCGGCAGACGATACCGTCAAATACCACCAAACGCTGAGGAGTTCAGCCGCTCGTGCAGAGCCGTGCAGGGGGGATGCTGCTGATCAGACAGGAGCTGCCAAGAGCCGCCCGCTCTGCGCTTCAGTCCTGAGCTACTTCTGTGAACACCCAGCAGCCCTGAAACCCTGAGCCACAGCCTCCTCGAGCCTCTTCAGTACGAAAGGATTAGGACACAGAGACGGCGTTAGCTTTCATATGCGCTCACATGTCAAACCAAACCGATCAGGAAGAAAATACTCTGATGTAACTTACACAAACATTCAGAACTGCTCATAATACATATGGAAATGACAGACCCAGGGAAAAACTGTACCACATTTGAACTTCAAAGCCTTTTCCCTCCTTAGTTCCTAGCTGCTTGCCAAGACCGGGTAAGTCTGTAGATCTGTGTTTTCTCTGCAGGAGCTGGTGATAGTTACTAGTGCTTAAAACTACTTAGGTAGACGATGGCTCTGCAGTCATTAGACTCATTAGGCTGCTTTTCAGGCTGAGAAGCTGCTCTCCAGAGCAAAACTATTTGAACACAAAACTTAAGACCAGAAATTCTATAATACTTGGCTTAAAAATATTAATTTGGGGAGTGGGGAGGGGAGTTAATGGATTTCACACTCATAAAGTGTTATCAGATTTTGGTGCCATCTGCTTATGCTTAAGACAGTTTCCAAGGCAGCTTTCCCATGCTGCGTCAAGCCTCTCCTGGTGAGAGACCATGTACAAGGGAGAGGGGTAACCTCCGTGCTTGGCCTCCCCTGGGAGCCTGCATCAAGCGTTACAGTCTGACGCTGAATATATGTGCAGTCAATTTATAAATAGCAACAGCTTTTAACTACTTTGTTGATGGAAAGGGTAAAATGAAACAGAATCAGAAAAAAAACGGTGCATCATGTGGCGGAACAGATTCACACTCTTCTGAAGACAATTTCGCATTTGTTCTGTACTGTATTCATTTACTCTCTATTAATCCTAAAGCGTAACAAAATCACAGACGAATCACTTCACCCACCAGAGAGAAGGCAATAGAACAAGCAAAGTCCTAGCACCAGCATAAGGTGGAAAGAAGCACATAAAGCAAGTTACTGCACATTTTGGAAGGAAACAGAATAGAATTGTTCTTATTAGAGACTACTCAGGACAACCGACCCGGCTTCCAAAACAGCCACAAGGCGCTGCCTGTCACGGGACACACGTCCAAGCTATTCGTCTGCATCAAAACAGAGCATCTCTTTGAACAGAACAAAGCACCAACTCCGAGGGGAGTCATTTTCTGAATGGCAGGAATTCCGACAGTGTACCTTGGAGATCTTCAATGCAAATAGTCACCTCCCCTGACACTGCTCAGCGGGTGAGATCTAACAAGATCCCACAGCACCACATGGGCTGAACTGGGGTTGCAGTCCTTCGCAGAGGCGCAGCTGAGAACACCAGTCGGATGTCAACAGAAACCCCAGGAACGGCATTTGTAAATTCCCACTTACTGTGATGATGCTGGACTGCAGAAGCCTTCTGTTTGGGGAGATTTTTTGTATGTTTTCCTATAGTTACAACTGGTAGCAGACGACATTACACTACACGGTTTCTCTGTATCTGCTTTTGCTTGGGTGCATTTCTTTCGCTCTGGTCACTCCACATACACACGTTTTGGTGCTCTGCAACAGTCTGTCTCAGCGCTATATTCTGGGTGTGGCGCACACACTACTCAAGGATATTCACAGAACTAATGACAACAGAAGACATAAACATACCTCACTTAACTATTTATTACATCAAATGTCCTTCATGTCCCTCAAAAGTCAAAGGACCCTGTCTGATCGTTCGCCCTTCCTTAAGTCTCAAGAGACCCAACCCTTGAGTCTACCGAGGCTGTGCAGCTGTTCCAGTTTAACATACAAGCGGCAACGGAGTCCAGTACTGCCCAGTTCAAGAAGTAAAACAGCAATCCTTGCCCTTTTGTTAAAAATACAGCCTTGACTCACACAAAAAGGACAACACAAAGAACTTGTGGTGCCCTGCACCGGTGGGGCGCAGGCGTTACACGTTATGTCATGTCCTTCCTGTATTTTTGGAAGGTGGGAATGAGAATGTCCATTTCTGGAAGAGATGGAAAAGAAGCAACAGCTCTGCAGAGATTTGCCTGGAATTTTGTGCGTGATGATTTCACAGAGAGCTTTCTGCTGTTGACCCAGGTGGTACAGACATACCTCCTCCAGCACAGAATACACACAAACCTTATCTAGAGACATTAAAGAAAGCTGCTTGACATTGAAAATCAAATTGATTTCTTGCCAAGATTTCACAAGGGCATGTGTGACAGCAAATGACATGCTTAAGCCTTGCAAGAAGAAAATAAACATGTCCAATGCAAAACCCATCAGTTTTTGTGCCAGCTTGAATTATGCACATCTGTACTGATTTGACACCCAGCTTGCTTGGCAGCAGAGGGAAAGTGTGTGTTGCCACAAGCTGAAACAGATAAATAGGGTAGAACAGTGCTCGCTGTCCTATATAAGGCTGCAGAGAAAGCAGCTCACAGTTTTAAGGGAATAGTGTCCAGTCTCTGTTCCTCACTTTTTGATCCAGTAACAGTTGCCTGGAAAGCCACTGCTGCTGCCTTGGACTTTATTGTTCTACTTCCTTGTCCTTTTGTGCTATGTACTGAACAATTAGCCATCGAAAAAATTGTTGACTTTCTGCTTTCATATAACTGGGATACAATTTCAAGTCAGGCAGAAACAGCCTTTTTCCAAAAAGCCAGAGATTTAGTGTTTTTAAGGCCTTTGATGGATAAGAATACCTGAGGCTCACACCCTCGCCCCAAATCTGCCTGGGCAGGCACTTGAACACAAGGCTACCGTAACCAGAGTGATCTCCTACCATTAAACTCTGGGCAATCCGGGGGTCCCTCTCTCCAAGTGCCTTTTCATTTCTCAGGAAATCTGTGCTCCTGCGTGACACGAGCTCAGCTGTCTGACCTCCAGTTTTTAAACAAAAGCAATGGAAACCGAATTGCTCGCTATCGCCCTGCTGTGCCACACAAGGTCTCTCGTCCCTCTGACGTCATTTCCCTTGGATTATTTGTCAAATCGGAGTGTAGGTTCTTCAGGCCAAGCACCGCTCTTCAACGTGAGCATATGTCATGCCCAGCACATGGGGACCCCTGCCCGCTGGGGTGCTATAAATAACGCTTCCTATTGCACTACCTGGTGAACAGAAACAAACGTTTCTTTACGTGCCTGCACACTTCCATCCACCAGAGATTAATGTAACTGCCACCTCCTGCCGTGCATTTTGCTATATTAACATAAAAGTTCCTATTGCACAGCAGTTTGATCCATTTGTGTTTGTTTAACTCCCGTGTTCTGACAGAAGATGATGGAAAATCTGCATAATTAATAATGACCCAAGCAATCTCACTTAATGCCTGTTCTGAAACCCCTGACTCTCCTTGTTAACTAAGAACATCTATAATCGTGTCAGACAGGTAAAAGACTCCTTTAGTCTGTTGAGATATTAGTCACCTGGGATTATCAATAGGTGTTTTTCAGCTCTAGCCATTAGCTGGAATTGCTCAGGTCATTCATAAAACTTCTTCTAGTTTTCACAAAGGGAGCACAAAAGCAGGTCTGGAGCAAAAAGCCACGCATCGGGACGAGTCCCCTGTTTATAAACACATTGCCACAGTCCTTCTTTGCCGTCACCAAGGCAGAAAAAGGGACCATAAAAGTTCTCCTGATAATAAGCCGTTCTCCCAACAGCTTTGGAAACATCAGTCACCCATTAAATGATCACAACAAGCCATGCTTGCTGCAGAGGGTTACCTTCATCCTCATGACCTCCCTCTGCCCCTTCAAACGGAGGCAAACCGTTTCAGCTGCCTGCTGGGTCCGGGTGCCTGTCCTGTGAGGTGCTGGAGGAGTAGGCACAGTATCTCTAGAATTCCAGGGTCCGCAGAGACAAGCCCCGAGTTCAAAGCCCATCCGTGCGATCTCAGCCCAGACTGCCCATCAAAGCTCCTGCTTTGGCTGGGCTTCTCTTTGAATTATAAATACTGTGTTGCACAGCAAACTAATGACACTGCCAGCGAGTCTCCGAGCTGCAGCCAGCGCATCAAGAGCAATGCTGCTTTAGCTGTTGTCCCAACTGATTATGCAGTGAGCCTTAGCTGCCCTTAAGTGTTTAGTCTGTACCAACACTATTTTATTTTCATTTACTGGCAGTTTTGAAAGGATTTAGAGACAATGCTCCTTGTGTGTCTCTATCACAAAGCATCAAGAAACAGGGAAACTGTGAATTTTAAGGTCAGAAAGCTGAAGGAGACCAGGTTTAGCTTTCCATTTGCTCAAACAACAGATTCAGTCCAGTCCACGGGAGCAAAAGCTCCACAGGTTTTTCCTCACTGAGATGCTCCCAGCCTGAGCAGATCTTTGGGCACACGGATGGGGGGTTTGGGCTTCTGACTCCTGTGGCAGCCCAGGCCACCAGGCCTCAATCACCCCAACCCTGGCTGCAGCCAAAGTGACGAGCCCCGCTTCTTGTCACCTCTCCCGCCACTGCCCCAAGCTGAGCAGGCGCCCAAAGCGAAGCCCCGCGGCACGGGCAGGCAGGGGCGCAGGCAGGGGCGCAGGCAGGGGCGCAGGCAGGGGCGCCAGCCCCTGTGTTAAACAGGCAACAGCCCCCTGGCCACAAGGTGCTTTTTAAAGAGGCTGTGGGACATGGGGGACTCTGAGTGGGCAAAGGCTTTATTTCCTCCAGCAAAGTAAACTTGTAATTCCCAGTATCAGAACAATGCCATTTGCCGAATCAGATGAAATGCTTGTAACAGGGGCTAATCAGATTCTACATTAATGAGAGAAAATATGAAGCTAATCAACACCCAGGCAGGTCTCTAGGCTGCAGGCCTATTAAACTTCATAAAAAATTAATGACTGAAAGAGCAAAATCGTTTGTAAGGGGTCTCCAGTGGCAGTGGAAGCGTCTTGGGTACCGTTCACCTCTCATTACACTGAATTAGCCTCACTTTCCAACCCCAAACACCATCTACTGAGCAGCGGTTTCTGCTCAGCCTTGGATAGCTCTGTTTCCTATTTATCCACCCTCCCTCCCACCTTCTGCTCCACTTTTGTGATGGCTTTTTCCATTTTAATTAAGGAAATTCATACTCCAGCAGCTCCCGGGAAATACCTTTGTTCCTTGAGGTCTGTGGGTGCCCGCGGCGAGCAGGGAGCGCGGCTGCTCCGCCGGCTGCTAATGGGGCGCGGGGTGGCAACCTGCAACACAGGGACGGGCTGGAGTAAGGACACAGAGCGCAAGAAAACCCACCACCGCTCCGCCAGTATTTTTGGCTTCAAGACATTTTCCTGTTTGGAAGTGGATTTTCTTTTGGAAACATGAATGGGGGAAAGCGTCTTCGTGACGCCGGCAAGATGGCTCTGCAGGTGCTGGACTCCCATGGGAGCCACTGGAATTTAGTCTCAGTGCTGCCAGTTTCACTGTGCCACCTCTCATGGGTTATGAATTACTAATAAGACGCAAAAACGTAGATCATAATACAATGAACTGTACAGGAGTGGAAACACAGCAGGTTCTTCTGGCTTACATCTGTTGAACGAAATGGATACTCTACTGATTTCAGCTGTTCTAGTCAAGCATAAATATGACAAGCTAAACCTGCCCGGTCCAGTCCTTTTTCTCACATGCATTGTTCAAGTTCCCACGTAATTGCAAGGTTGTGCACAACAGATCACTTAAAGTGATCTTCTGTATTCAGTGTTGTGGAGGGAAAACAATCATTTCTTAGATTTTTTGGCTGGGAAAACAAAAGACCACTAGAACAAATCTTAAAATATTTAATGCACTATGTAAATTAGATGTTTAAGTACATGTCTAGTTCAGTGAAAGAAAAGTAGAGGAGGAACATTAAAAAGTATGAGAAAGACATCTGGAGGATTCAACAATCATTGTTGCGGAACGTGTGTCTCAGAAGACCCCGAGGTTTTGATCTGAAACACCACCAGGCCCGAATGGTTGTCAGGGGCGCAGTCCCAGTCCTATTTATAACCTGGCACAGCTGAGTTAAGCACTTCTTGTTTCTTAACCAGGTTACAGGAGACTGTCATTTATGTCCCCAGTATTGAGACGTTTCATTTTCTCTCCTTATGTGGTGTTGCAGCACATTAGTGGGAACTCATTGCCAGTAATGAGCCTGCTTTGAGAATGGAAGTCCCACAGCTTATCAAGGCTTAATCTTTGCACATCGCACTAGAGACAAGGCCATATTCTCTGCTGCCTTGGACTTCGTGAAATCATCTATCTCTGCGCAAATAAGCGGACGTTTCTGCCATTTTGGTGTACCAGCAGCCGAGGAGCACTTTGTTCTCAGCTCACAACGATGCACAAAGCTGCAGGAGACACAGAGCAATGCAAAGGGTGTTTTCTCTGACCTGGTCATACCAAAATCACACGAATTTGTTTCAGGAGCAGCACTGTAGAGCCGTGAGTAACTACAGAGTATTATGCTAGTTTGAGCTGTACGATCCACATTGTGTTCCTATACAGGCAAATAAGCTGTGGTTGTGGTTCAAGCAATGCCTGGGTGAGATACACACCAAACTGGAACCACGGATACATCCTTCCTCTTCCTTCCACTAAAAGGTCTGGGACAAATTCTCGCCTGGCAGATGAGACTTCTCAACTACATCATTCAGACTTTGGGAGTCCAAAGAGTTGCATTTCACAGCTTAGTACACAGACAGGGGGGAAGCAGCTTGTTTAAGTCAATAACAAAGACAAATCTAAAATTCATCTTGCCCGGCCACCGGTTTAAAGCGTCTCCATTTAACAAAACATGCAAGCCCCTTTGGAGATGCAGGTTTACATTTGTAAGCTCTTACTCCTACAGAAGATAAACCCGACACGAAAAATTTATTTGAATGCAAACTATGTAAGTAAAGTGCTGGCGACATGTTTGCTGGCTACAACTCCAAAGCAATAAAACTGTTCTTAATGTCTGCATTATCTGTTCCAGCTCCCTCAAACAAAACACTCTGGGACATTCAGCAGCCATCAGTCTAACCGACCCGAACCCTGCTGGCTCCAAGCTCTGCAGAACAACTGCAGTATCTCATGGTAGCTTTTTTAAAAAACAATTCTGGCTTTATTTTTCTTTGCTGCTTAGCATAGGAGAAAGTGATAAAGCTGCCCCTGACTTAAAGTTGTTATCCACACTACCAAACAGTCTCACCTTGCAAAAAGCTGCAATATGCCAAAAATGCGTGACCATCCCAGAAAAAAAAAAAAAAAAAAAAAAAAAAAAAGGCAAGAATAAGTAGAAAGCAACTGGTCTGACACCCGAGGGCTCTTTAGGACTCTTCAAGCAACATGATTTTCTTGGACAGTGTGCACAGAAAACCACCGCTATCCCGGTGCCCACTGATGGCCACCTGTTTGGGTCGGCCGAGAAGACAAGCTGAAGCGGAGACAATAAAGAATCAATTCCTGATAAAACTTCTCCTGTAACTGCACAGTGGTACACATGGAAAAGAAGCTGAGAGGGGTTCCACGCTGCCAGTGCCTACACGGTATCTGTGCATGAAGGGAGACTGGTTTTTCACAGCTATCAGTCAATTATCCCTGTTCCAGAATTCAAATTAAGCAATTACTGGAGATCCTCCCTGATGAAGACTCTAGGGACTTCCCAAATGAGCCTGATGATGCTGTCCTGTCCTCCAGCACACCCAGCACAAGCTCACCGCCTTTCTCTGCTCTGCTGTTCTTTGTGTCTCCTGGCTGGCTCTACAGCACATCTCCGCTTTTGCAACGCTGCGCTTGGAAGTTGTGACCCATCACCAGAATTTCCCTGGCTTCTGCAATTCCTTTAACTGCACTGCTATAGAAAGTTATCATATACCTGTGCCGCTGATGTGTTCCTCCAGCACTCATTTACTTTAAAATATTTTTGATATTATTGAGTAACAGAGGTGGGCTCCACCTGTCCACTGAAATACTAAGAAACCTCTCCTTTTAAAAAAATCTAACTGAGATTAATCACCCATTGTAGCTGGACCGACCCTGCGGCTGGGAAGGTGGATGTGCTGGACACAAAAAGGACAGAACGAAGCTGGTGGGAACAGGTGGTGGGAGCTTTTGATGACCACACAGAGAATACGACATCATCAAGAAGATAGATGCAGCTCTTCCTCTTAATTTATTATCTAAACTGTCTCCTCCAGGATGACATTTTCTACAGGGCAAGGGGCTATGGGCTCTCACATGAAGAAAGAAGGTAGGACTAGTGCAAAGAGCTCTAAGAAAAGGCAATAAATCAATTGCTTTGGTACCTTGGATTCTTAACTTTTTCAGGCAGAGTATATTTACTGCTGGGTCTCATCTTGTTACTAATATTCAGTTAGAACACAGTAAGTGAAATCAGCTCATTAGAAATCCAGGCAACGTATTCATGTGTTTTCTGCTTCTCTTTTGGGAATCCTTTCCTGTGTAAATAAGGTACATAATAACTCTTCTCTACATTTTACACATGTGCGCTGCTTCTCAGCCATAAATGTCACGGTGCTAGCATAATTATCCCCATTTTCCAGAAGAAATCAAGATGCACAGAAGGATCTGATCCACAAATACTAGATGTGACAGCGACTTTTGGGTGCCCATGCAGACTGTCCTCCCACCATCTCCTCCGAAACAAGGAGGAATTGCTCAAGCAATAGCACCAAAATACCCGATGCCTACAGTTAGGCTCAGATCTCCAGACTAACTCAGAAGATTGTTTATACAGTTGGATGCTCCTGCCTTTGAAAAAATTAAAACTGCTTTTTGCACCTGAAGGGGGATCTGGGTTCTTCAGAAGATCTGATCTTCATCTTCATCTTGGGGACACCCTGGCTTACGTACGCTCAGAAATAAAACACAGAAAGGAGACCCAGTTCTTGGAAAACTGGATTGCAAAGTATTTTCTACGGTCTGAGTACAAGCAGGTTTGGGTCAAGGGCTCTCAACTTGCAGAAGCCTTAGAAGGATGCTTGAAACCCTAACTGTTCGAGGGAGCTGTTACGTGTGCGCAACAAAGGGAGTTTTATCCTGTATTTAGGAGCTGACTCGTGAAGTCCATCAGCTCCTACCCGGCACACGCAAGCACTCACACTGCACAAACAGACACTTTAAATGCAAAGTGTATTCTCAGGACACATCAGCCACTGCAGCAAATTAAAGCCCCTTAAATGCTGCTCTAACCTCAGCTAGTCCCTTGTGCGCTGCTACATGCCACGACCAAGGCTGGGCTGGGGTCAGCAGCCCCCGAGCTCCCAGCTCCCACCGCTGAACCCGCCGGTGCTGTCATCTCCGCTTTGCAACCAGAAGAGACCGAGCCAGAGGCTGCGCAGAAAGGCCTGAGCACGGATGAAAACCAGGCTTTAGAGAAGATGCAGTGACCAAAACACTAATCCCACACAGGGAATTCTGACAAGGTGGTTTTTAAAAATCCACCCAGATCACAGATGACAGGGAACGCGAAGATCGTAAGACCCAACAGAGCCCATAAACTACTCAGCAAGATGCAGTCCCTCCATGCTCCATCTATCCCTCAAGGACTAACAATTTTCAGCTGACAGTGCCACAGATTTAGCTCCATTTAATTTCTGAATTTATACAAAGACACTGTAAGTGACTGTGATTTTCCACTGGAAAAATGGGGTCTCGCTGCATCTAACCCTCTGAGTCTTTTAATCTTTAAATCAATAAAATCCATTAAACAAATTGCTCTCCCCTCTTCTCCATGCATCCTATCCAAACTGAAGAGTTTTGCCATTATTTATTTATTTTGAAGCACGTTTCACAGCTCTGATGATGGATCGAGCACTTCTGCTGGTGCAGTTCAGCTGTCGAAGGGTTGCAGCAAAATCAGTTTCAAACTTTGAATGGAAACAAATGGCCTGTAAATGCAATGCTCGAGAGGAAAAGATACTCCACAAAAAGCCTGAAATGTTTATAGATTTTAGGCTTCATGCTCTGTATGTGCAAATCAGAAGTAATGATTAAAAACAGCTCTTCTCTTTGGAAAGGTTAAGTGTCTCATCTCATACAAAGGAACTCTGTGTACCAGCACTCTTAAATCCTGGAGTGAGATCAAGTGCGTGTAGTCTTGATAGCAGAATATTTAGTGATAAAGAATGAGTATCAGGGAGGATTGAAAATATGGAGAGCAGGCAGATGTGCTGCAGCACTTGGAACCGTATTGACAAGACTGAGTTGGAAATTCACCCAATAGAGAACACAAAAAAACAGAAAAATAGTTGGAGAATCATGTGTTTAGGTGAAGGGGTATCTTTACCACGCTGAGGAGACAAAGGGATGAAAAGATTTCCCACCCCGTCTCACACGGAATTCCTGCTTAGTCTGGGTACGGACCAACAAACAGGCAAAACCTCCTGGAAAACTACCTGTGGATGTAATGGTGGTCGCAGACTTCATTTTGCTCAGGCTACGAAAGCAGCAAGAGCCCCTTCATTTTTCAAGGCTTGGGTGAAGATCAGGGACGGATTTCTGAGATACACCCTTCAGAGCCAGGCTTAGTGATGAACTTTGCCCAGTCCGAAGAGGTTCGCAAGTCATGAACCGACTATTTCACAACGTACTGTAAAAGGACTGTGCCCACACAAACCACAGAAAGGCAGGACGTGCCAGTTCAGGTCTGGAAGCAGGAAGAGATCTTTCTCTCTGTGGATCAGCCCATTTCACATTTGACAAACAATGAACTGGGCAGAGCCCTGTATGTCTAGTGAGAAATATTTTTCTTACTGGTCTGCTGGAGCTAATGAGATAGTTTTCTAAATTATGTCTCTAAACATGACAGTAAGCAGAATGGGGAGGAGAGTAAAGGGGCTGGCAAAAGTCCATAATTAATTTTCTGACATTTGGAGAACTGTGACATTGGGTCTTATCTGTCTGTGATGAAATACTCCACAGGCCTAAGGCAACTGATAGTATTTAGCCAGTCTTCTGATATCCAGACAAATAACAACTTACTATGTTCAGACTCAACAGAAGGACAAAAAAAAAAAAAAAAAAGAAAAAAGTCAAGGGCTTAAAATGAAAGCACTGAAGTATTGTTACGACTGAGCTGCTCAAGCAACGAACATCCATTTTTGGCATACTGGCGTTATAAAACCTTAAGTTCTGGCTCGTTTACAGGCCAGCACTCTGTGCCTCCCGCTCCGGATGGGTTGGGTGTGTAAGCAGAGACGTTCTGCCGGCACGAGGAGGGGGAAGCGATGGGAAGGAGGCCTGAGCTGCTGGGGAACGTGAAGACTCAGCAACAGCGTCTTGAGCCTGGGCTGTGGATCGCTCATGTTTGCTGCTGGGAGAGAAACTCGGTTCCGTTGGCTCCATTAGGGTCACCCGAAAACCAACCCAAAGGAGGACACCGGCCAAGCAGATCTCTCCACAGTTGCTTGCCCAGCATTCACTGAGAGGTTTCACACACGCCGTGCAACTTGCCAGTGCAACTGGCCACGCCACTTAACTTTTCTGTTTCCCAGTAAGAAGAGGGGAGAAAGAAGCTAATGCTTTCTTTGTCGCTCCTGTCTGTACAGATTATGAACTCGTTGAGAGCAGATCTTCTCTTAATGAGTTCAACACAAAGGTATCTTGCACCACAGTAATGTGAAGCCACGTAGGAACTGTTTGGGTTCCTATTTAATAGAAACAAAATAAAGAAAAGGGCAAGTGCCAAGAGTTTGTAATCGGTAGCTACGTGCAGTCAGAACTCGATGATGAGCAGCAGCGACCGAAGCAACCTACGGGAGATTTCCCTCCTCTGACCACAGGACAGCTGCCAACACAGGAGAAACAAGAAGAGGTTTTGTGAAGGATCCTTCCTTTTGACTTCCTAAACATGGAAAAGGCAGAAAATCTAGGAGTACAGTGAACCCACTTAAACAGCGTTTAGCAAGATAATTGCAGCAGCTAATTGCCAAATAATAATAATAATAATAATAAAACATCTTGAAGTTTGCTAATGGATGGGTTGAAATACTGTAATTCTTAACAGATAGCAATTAATACAGGCTTGAGTATCCAATAAATCAAGAGACCTCATCTATTCTGTGCTGGAACCACATGATGACATATTATACGATGACAGCTCTGGCTTAGAAATCAGATACGTCTGGAATTCTTTTATTTTTATACAGACAGACATTCTCTAGTGGAAGCTAAATGAAGTTAAAGCCCTTTTGTAAACAGTTTGCAATCCCTGTATTCATTAAAATCAAAAGATATTGTGCTGTTAATCAAGTCTTCATTTTAAAAGGATCAGAACTGGACCTGTCCTATAACCCTCGCTCTCTCTCCCCCTTTTTCCAATAATCACACATCAAGCTTGTGTAAATTAAAGCCTAAATTTGGCTTTCTGTTTAATTTAGTTCTGTTCAGCTCTGGCCTTTTAGCCACAGTATCATTTGCAAAGTGTGACCAGGAGATTCGAGGGTAAATTTTTTGCCCGATTTCCTTTGGTCCATGATGCAGGGCATAAAGCTTTTCTTCTCAGAAAGTTCCATTTGCATAAAATATATGTATTTGCTTGTACCGTCTGAAGCTGACAGCATATAAGCACGCTCTACACTCTGAAGTAATTGTATTCCAAACTGAAAACCATTAATAGGTCAGGGGGTGGGGGGTGTTTGGTTTTCAAGGCCATTGTTTCAGGCAGTAGCTTCTTCACTGGGAAGCAAAACAGAAAAGCACGCTATTGTAAGTTACGTATTTCTGAAATTTCTCAGTCTCAGGGTCCTCGACATCACAATGTGTTAACAGCTGACATCATCTCACATGGCACACCACTTAAAAACATTTGAACGAGGTTCTTTTTTCATTCTAAAGACAGAGCATAGAATTTTCTTTCTTCAAAGAAAAGAATGCAGCTACAGAAGTCGTGCGTGGACAAAGCATGGAAGGAAAGCATCGGTCCTTGAACTACGAAGAGCAGCGCCGTGCATCAGGGCCGGGTTCTGTTTCACTGCCTGCAGCACACACGCATACGCCTTCCCCCCGAGGTGCAGAATGAACTGTCAAAACCATCGGAAAACAAGGAAAGAGTTTGGAACTGCCGCTACCGTCGTTCCTCTGCTGTCGCTGCTCTCAAAACGAGCATTTTCATACTGAGGCCGAAGCATGGTTGTAATCTGCTAATGGCCGGGAGCAGAAGTTTGGCCCTTGCTCTGTACTGGAGCTCACAAGTGGCCTCTGCACCCTCAGCCCCACGCTGCTGCCTGTGAGCACCGTCAAGAAACGGTTCATTCCCGGCTCTGGAAGGCAGTTTTCCTGACTGCTCCTGCTTGGGCCTTGTTGGCTCAGATGGTCCATTTCTTTTTTGAAAATGTTTCCATTTTAATACGAACGCCAGCAAAGAATGCACACTGGAGGGATGCAGCTGGCCCTCGGGTTGCAGTGACAGCCAGACTTTCCCTCTTGAAAAGTTTTCAGTATGTCACCCACGTGTTAAATGTCTCATTTGAGCTGCTCCAAGTCAGAACCTCAAACACGCCTGTGTTTGACAAGAATCTGAACCTAATCTCCAAGACACCTAACATACCAGGCAGTATTAAGGTGTTCAGGTCTTTTAATTTTTAAAAAAGTGCAGCACGGGAAGAGATCGCCAAAGAGGGAGTCTTTCTCTGAAAGGTTAGAGCAGGCTCAACTGGGCTCAGTTGCTGCCACTCTCTGAAATTAAAGGTTAAATTTAGCCAAAAAGAAGGAAGCGTTGCCTTCCATCAGTGAGCATTCAATTGCGGTGACATAACAATGCCACAAGAGCAATTTAATTCTTGGCATATTTAGAGGTGGCATTAGGGAGTCTACCAAGGTAGCAATTTTCTAGATAATCAACTTAATGTCTTCATTCTAAGTGCATTTATATGTGTAAGTTAATTAGGGGAGTTAATTTTCACAAATGGCAGAAAATCTGCATTTTCCAGTAAGCTTTGTTTCATGCCAGTTCATGATTCAAGGTAGCTGGGAAAGATAACCTGACATTCTGATCTGTTACAATAACCAGCCTGCAACGCGCGCAGACTTCATTTGTCAGTCTGACAGATGCACTGGCGGGTTTCTGGTGCTCGTACTGCCGAATCCAAGTACTTGCTGGGGGCAAAAGGACAATTTTCCCTACACCAGCTTGCACAGTTGAGGGGAGTACTAACCGCAGCCCCTAAAAGGCTGCAGCATCCATCTGCATCACTTAGCACGGTCAAAGGGCAGAAAGAAACTTTTGCTGGTGAAAATAAGAAAATGGAAATAGAGGCTAAGTGACCTTCTTTCTTGTCATGTCTTTTCCAAACTGTTAAGCGTGCCACGTTTTTGCAAGACCAGTGCAAATCACTAGGGAACTGGGATGAATATGGATCAAAATTACCAGCAGTAAATATGGAATTGCAAAAATGCATCTCAAGGGGTGGCAAAATGTCTCCATTGCTTAAACATAAGTTCCCCACCGCAACCCCATTACAGGGACACTGTGCTGTAGGGAAAAATGCTAGCAAGTAGCTCGGTGGATGACTTCACCATTATCTCAAACCTTTATGCTAAAATGCTGTAGAAAGGATAAAAGCAGACAGTGATATCTGGCCTCAGTGAAATAAAAATGCTTTGAAAAGCCCAGAATTTCAAACAGAGTCTGTAAAAGTTAAATTGCTCTGAATAGCCATGCCATATCTCTGAATTTAGCAGGGCTATCCAAGTCCACAGCAAGTGCACACGTATTAAAATAATGACGGCTTTCCACTTTTTAAAAGCGTTAATGCCTTGGGTAGAAAAAAGAAAGCATTTTTGTTGATTGCTTTTACACGTCCCTCTGAGGAGCTCGCAGCACCGCTCTCTCCTGTCCTCCTTTCTGCTGGGCTTCCTCCACGTGTCCCCTTCAGCCCCATTTTCATGTGCATTTTTATCTTACTGAGTACAACTGAACTTGGAGCAAAGACAGAGGGCATATGCCAACAGGGCCACTGACACTTAGATATCAGTATGAGAGCAAATAGAGCTTTTAAAGCACAACTTAAACATCAGCTGTTCTCTGCCACTGGTGTGGGGCCAAAAATCCACCTTCTCTGCTCCCCAAATCCATCCACCCAAACAGGCTGAAACCCAGCACGGGGAGGAAGGATTTTGCTCTTCGTGCGCCAGATGAAAGACACAAACGTGCAAACTCACACAAAAGCAGGAGGCAGCAGAGAGAAAAAAATGTATTTCTCACTGGTTTGTGTGAATGGAAACTGCTGGTCTCTACACGGCAGTACAGACACGCCGGATTTTGTGTTGTGACACGCTGATCTGCCATTATGTTTTGTGGAGGCAATAGTGGAAGAAAGGAACATATGGAAACTTTGATTTCCACATTTGCACTGCTCCTGCTATCACGGTTTTACATCCAACTATTCTTTTCAACATGAAATTTAATTATCTTCCAAGCATTTATAATCCACCCATCGCTGCAGTACCCAGGTGCCAAACACAACAATTAAAAAGAACGATTGTTTCCCACAAAAAAGGAGAATTTCCTGGTTCTTCTCGTGAGGGACAGTTCTTGCCACGTGTACGGGAGGGTAAGGCTTTACAGGAAGGGAGCTCTGCCGGCACGCAAACACAGGTGACACGGAACATCATCGGCTCAGTGCACCATATATAACGTAATGAGATGGTGGAAAAGGGTCTGCACTCAGAAAGCAAACATTTCGTTGCTAAAAGAATGTGCCTGGAATGCACCTATGGCAAAGTCCTGGTAAAATATTTTTAACTTATTGCACACACGCGCAGAGCTGCCCCGCTACCACCTTATGACAGCAGCCAACACCTGCAACAGAAGGAAGGACAGTAACTTTAGATTTTGCTGAATCTTACGGGGACAATTCCATGCGCTTTGGCAACTTCAAAAGACACACATATTTTCTCTGTAATTAGTCAGCTCCTGCCTGTGTGCAGTAATAGCCTTATGGATTTGGGGAGGAAGAATCTGGCAGAAAGCAAGCGGCACAGCAGCCAGCACCTGATTTTAAAGAAGTTATTACATCTTAAGGTGATCAACTGGCAGTTGCCTCAGACACGCTGGAGGAGAGGAATGGGAGCTGGCAGAGCAGGCAGCAGCCAGATGTACCGCAGTTTGCACCGCCTTCCAAACCCTCCTGCCCCTTCGGTTTTTCTAACGTGGTTTCCTATCAAGCAAAATGGAAACCATGACAAGAGGGGAAGGAAAAACAAGAGCCTGACACATTCAGCAAGAGCCTGAGAGCTACTGCTTTCTTACAGTGATGTAAACCAGGAGGGATTGAGTACAGTGCTAGGCGGTTTCATATATGAAATACACATTTTAAAGCTATCTATTAACCTTTGTTAGCCTTCAATTAGATCAGTAAGGCTTTGAGGGAAGAACTGTTTCTGATGTATGCTTATACTGAATAATAAAAGTTTGGCCCCCAGGTACTACAGCCCTATCAATAATAAACATTATTACTAAATAATAGCAATGAAGACTTGGAGTTAATATTTAAAATGGGCACGAGACCAAGAGCATGCCCAAGCACATTTCACGCTTACTTTAATTGCCACAAGACAAATAGAATGAGGAGAGATGTTCACTCAAAAGGGTGTGATTCTGTTTTGCTGAAGCACTCAATTTTAGTGTGCTTTGTCAAGCCTATTTGGAGTAAATTGTGGGTAGAATTGCAATGAGAGATGCAGTTGCCTAGCAAAGGTCTAAGATTTCCATTTAAAATTAATGTGAACTGTTTCTCTGAGTCTGACATATGGGCTTTGAGAACCCCTGCCAAGATGTCAAGAGCTAGAATGCTCCCCCTCTAATTCCAAAAAAATGCTGGAGGCAACTTTCTCCTGGTATTTTGGCATTTGGCTCAAACACAAAACAAAGAGACACAGAAACCCTCCTGCAGTGGAGCTGCACAACTCAGTCAGTTTAGGGAGTCACAAACAACGCGATTGCTCAGATGAAACATCAGCTCTGCTCCCTCCCGGACCAGCGACTGAACCTGCCCTCAGGGCATCCACCTCGGAGAGGTGGTTTTGGGAGGCGGCTCATCCTCTGCCCTCCGGCGATCTCAGCCACCAGGGTACCAGCCCCATGTCACCTCCAGCACCATAACGCTATGAGGAAGCTCCTTGTCCCTTCAGATCAGTGAACTGGAGACTCGGCCACGCTGAAAGCCCTTCGACACTCCACAAAGGCAAGCAGTCAAGGGCTTATTTGAGCAGCCTAAGCCCCTGTCTCAGACATGGTGGCCAGAGACCATCAGACAGAACAGAGTGGCAAAAGGGCCACCAGAGCTTTTGGCTCTTCTGAAATTCAGGTCACACTTACTACCTTACCCCGTGACCAGCAAAGAAAGGAGAAACAATTGTCGCGGTGGTGCGACAGATGCATAGTCTGTGGCTAAAGTGTTGGCATAAAACTGGTGTCAAAAGGAGATTTGGGAAGTACTCAATTCTTACGGGAATGGCAGCCATTAAGCACCTCATGGGGCAGACAGATGGAAGAAAATTATATTCCCATTTAATCCCTTTCCAAACCTCTCAGCTATTTCAAAGGCTTTTTATTATGACCTTTTGGAGCTCCCAAGTTTTGCTCTGAACACAGGCTTGGCTGCTAGGTGATGCTCTCCTGAACCAGGCAAGCTGGTGTGGTCCCCAGTCAGGTCCCTCTACAGCTGCTGCCCTCTGCATCTCTGCTCCCACCATCATCCTAACGCCTTTATCCTGCTCCACCCTTGGCCCTGCAAAGGCCCTTTCAAATCCTCCAACTCCCCATCTCCCCCATTTACCTCCCCCTCCAACAGATCAGCTTCTGATCTAGACTTTCTTGGATGCCCAGCACTTTGGAAAGCTCATTTCCCTTTAAATAAATTCCCCTTCTACTCCACTAAAAAGAATACACACTTCTCTTTGGTTTGTTTTCTTCTTTTTTTTTCCCACGTTTCCCAAATTACACCCTTTCTAATAAGCGTGAAACTCTTTACAGTGAAACATGGTGGCAATAAGGGTGAAATCCGCCAAGGGTTATACAGCATCAAAGGTTAAACTGTCTCAGAAGGCAGGGTGGAGAAGGGGAACTGCAGGGGAGGGGGGAAAGAGAAAATAAGCATCAAGGTGTACAGACGATAAACAATCAGTTCTAAAACGTGAGAAAAAAGATCCTAAAAATGGCTCCACAAAGGCAGAATCGAACGCTCAGCTTCCCACCCCATCTTTAGGACATCGAAGGAAGCTGACAGACAAATGAGAAAAGATGGTCTCGGGGTGAAGAAACCTCCTGTCAGAAACAGGCCAGGCCGCTCTGTGCCGCTTCCCCTGTCGCCGAACACCATCACTTCCCCGGGAGTTTTTGGACAAAGACTCAACACGCCTCCCTGGCTGGAGAGGCACGGAGTCAGCTGTGCCAGGCGACGGGCAGTTTTGTACAACTGCAGCTACACACAGAATCCCAGATGTAGATTCTAAACTATTTGGGACAAAACCTTCTTTTTCATTACACTCTGTACGAACAGAGCCTGATGTGGCCCGAACGTTCAGAGTCATCTTCTCAGTACCCGCAGCAGAGCAGTTAAACACTAGCATAAATACATCTATTCCAGCCGCTCTTTTGAAATGCAAACATTGCCTTTTACAGCTGAATCCATTGTAGAAGTGGGAGGAGAGAGAAAACTTCCATAAACAGAAAGATGAATCATGAGAAGAAAATCCCAGTAACGCCCCTCCTGCCAGCTGGGTGCAGTACACCTTCCAAAACAACCTGTCCCTGCCCCGTCCCAGCAGCAGGGCAGAGCACGGCCTTTACAAACAGCAATGCAAGGGCACAGGGCCTGGAGGAGGAAAGCAGGAGGAGCTCCCTATTCCTGCAAGACAGGAGAGTGTCTAACTCGGGATTTCTTTCGCTCCAGTTGGGCTCCTGCAGGAAGAGACGGTGCTGAGCCCTCAGCTCTCACGTCAGGGTCAGCCACGGGCTTCCCAAACCCTCCACGTTTGTTCACTTGTCTCATGCTCAAAGACGCACGTCACGGCAGTAACGCTGCCATCGATAGGTGCAATATCAACGGGCCGCTACGCAGGGCTCGTTGTCACTTTAAGTGTATCTTAATTACACTTGCAGTTCTGGGACCAAATTCCCTGGCTTTCAGCGAGATACGTGCAGCCGAGTGACACCAGACCCTGCACCGGAGACAACGCTCCCCACAGAGACACAGCCTGTTCTGGCCACACCAGGAAAATATTTTCCGGTAATGGAAATAGTCTGGAAGAAGAAACAAAACATGCACACACACAAAGATGCTGGCTTTTTTTGTTTAATCTGACTTGGAATATGTTGAATTGGTCCATTGTTTGCAGAGGAATCCGAGCAGAATTAATGATTCACGCCGGCAGGAAGAGGCACTGTTTTGCAAATGCAGTGGCCAGACATTCTCCAAGATCTGTAATCTAATTTAGCTTGGAGAGTTAATGATTTTAATGATTTGTTGTGATCTCAAAACAACTGTTAGGAGATAAATCTACATCATTAAACCTATTATGGTGTTTTGCTTCATTTAGCAAATGGTGGTTTTTTGTTCAGAAGACGCCCACATTTTAAACAAGCAGAGAGGTCAGCTGCTGATGGCAAGGAACAATTTATTCCCAGCTCCCTCAGAGACTGGAATGAAAGGTGTCCTTGGGAAAAAAAATAATTCTTCACAAATGTTATTGACTATTTCATAAACAGAAAGCTTTGCTTGCGCTGTGACGTGCGTCACTGTGTGAAGTGTCTGTAACAGACCAGACAAGATTTCTGAAAGCAGCGACTGAGCTGATGGTTCTGGATCACTTGGTTTAAAATCCAGTTACTTCTCAAGGAATCACCCGGAGCTGCCGAGCTGCGGGAGCAGAGCTCGCTGACACTCACTTTCAGCTGAAGGCAGTTGGTGAGCAATAGCAAGAGAAAGATGTCAACACTGAGAAGCTTTTTAGAAGCTCTTTAGCTCTGGATGGTGTGCTTCACTTCTGATTTTGGAAAGATAGGTCCACATCCCAAAGCACGGCAGGCGATGAACCATTCTCTTGCAGGACATCTCCATGGAGAAAGCCAAGTGCCACTAACAAAGCCCACGTCCTCCAGCTGCCATTCCAGCACCTCCCTTCTGCCCTGCACCTCTCCTGCGCACAAGGCCCAGTTCAGGAGGGAAAAGTTTGTGTAAGACTGATACGAGGTTTAGCCCACGACACGTGCATTTCACTCTCTTGAGACGGACCCATCACACTGTCATTCTCTTATAAATACGGGGCATAATCCTGCTGCGCACACTACCAAACAATAACGAACGCCTGATACCACAGACAGGAACGAATTGACTTGCATCATCTGTTACATTTTTCACATAATCAGGGACAAAGTTTATGATCAAGCAAGGGCAAAGAAATGAAGCTCTAAGTCATTTCAGCCTCACAAGGAAGATGGAGAGAGTGTTCACAGAGTCAGCAGTGGGTGTCCAGCCACAGCGACGTCCTGGTGCATTAAGATGCTGATGCAGCTCCACTAAAGGGATGGATTTCAACTACGGTTCCATTGTGGTCTCCCACCACAAGCTTCCTCCAATCTATTCTATTCAAAAGCCTTTTATGCTGACCGTGAAGAGAATGTAAGGAAGAGCAGAGGAGGATATAAATGTTTTCTTTTTGTGTCAGTTATTTACACAGGAGAGAGTAAACAATCAACCTCTTTTTCCTGCAAGTTTGAGAAGCCTATTATGATTTGACTACATTTACTTAAGCTAAATATTTTATAAATTTTAAATATGACATAAAGAAAAAACCTCACTCCTGTAAACAGCAATGACTCACTATTTTCTTGCCCAGCTCCTTTTTAATCCCTAGGCAGGGAGGAATACTTCGGTTCTTCAGATGTCATTCAGAAATCACTGCCATGACCCCACGCTTTCGGCCGGCCTGGCACGCCTGCCTGCCGCAAAGCAAACACGAGAGATGTGGAAGGAAACGCACCTGCTTGTTGTGGAAGCCAAGCATGCACTGGGGTCTGAGCTCCCTCCTTGGAGCCTTATAATCCCCCACACTGCATGGGCAGCACAGACTCGTCACTTTAATAACCCAAAGTAAATAAAAAACAAAGAAAATTCCTTTCAGTTGTGTTTATTTTGGGGAAGCATCTTTCTTCAGTTCTGAATATAGGGAATATATTTTATTACCCACTGTGACATCTCAAAATGCAGCAATTGAACTTCACTGGAAAAGAAAGTCGTGTTCTGACCTTCTGCATCGCTTTCATCCCTGGAGATTCCTGTTTCTTATCAAGAGAAAAACCAGGAGGGTCTGGAGCTGGGCAGGCTGCCGTGCTCCCCGTGGGCAGCTACACACAGGCTGTACTCCACACACAGGCTGAACAACTCATGAAGTACTGGAGACAGCCGCCCCCCCGACGGCAGCTTGCTGTCTGACACTGTCCCATATAAGCCAAGCTCTACACTGGGTCTAAACTAGTTCCCAATTAATACTTGTTAGTCGATCATATAACTCAAACCAATAAATTCACATCTCTAATTACCAAGTCATGACACGGAATTCTTTACTAAGTCGTTCATAGTAGTAGTAGTAACGATAATGGTCTGAAGGAAGCCCACCAATCCCACCCCTACATACACCCCCTGCCATGGCGAAAGCTGCTCGAGCACCATCTCTTAGAGGGTCCAGCCCCAGTTCCAGTGCTGGTGCGAGTGCTGCACCCAGAGCGCAAACTGGCCTGCGAGTCCAGACAGCTTCGTATTCAGTATTTTAAGAGTAAAACCTGAAAGTCCTTAACAACCAAGGATCTGGGCATTTGTATTCTGTATTGGAGAATAAATAAATAACCCTTCCAAAGAAACAGAGCTTTTCAAACTTAGGTGGGAAAAATACAGTTCTATCAGGTTTTTTTCCTAATTTGAAGCTTGGATGAAAGTTCAAGGGCACTTTGCTATATTCAAACCTGTTCAGCCTTTACTCAGCACCGAGTCATTGCAGCTTTGTGAGCATTTTGGTACAGAAAACATCTGGTATTATAATCTAAGTCAATATACGTAAATGACTCTAATACAGTTGAAAATGTGATGGCTTCATGATGATTGTGTCTGCCCAGGAGAATCACAGCTGAAGCTGCAGTGCTTCATTTTGTGGGGTTACTCATACAATTTTACTTTTTCTTGTCTAAAATAAGACACTCCGTTCATCATTTTGACCACTATTCTCGTGCCAACTGTTGCAGCCATGCCTGGCTGTGCTGTGATATTTGGAAACTACCCTCCAGGTAGAACAAATGTTGTTTTATTTGCTGGGTGGAAATTTGTTAAATAAATCATAGATTCATAGTGGCATAGGAAATTAGCAATAAGCTGTGCCTGGAAGGTTAGACATATTGTACTTCAAAATAAGCAGGAGGCCACTTTGCAATTCAAAAGAGATATATTGGGAAATGGGAAGACACATCTGTTAATCATTTTTCCCAATACCCGAAAGGTTGTTAGCTGGAGTCCCAGCAGAGCCCTGTACTGACACCAAGTGCCTCTTTTAAATTAGCTTCAATGACTTCTCTGCCCAGATCCGGCTGCCAGCAGAAAAGCTTGGGAGCTTTTTCTCTGGAAGCTCTGATGTCCTTGGCTGTCGAGCAAGCAGGCTGCACGGCTGTGCTCCAGGAGCAGTGCTGCGGTTTCCAGACTGGTGGGGGTCTCGTATTATCCCTGCATTACACTTTCTATTTTGAAACACCGCAGGGCATTCCTAGACTGGAAGGGTTGACATTTAGTAGGGGCTACGGCCTGGGGTGCTCTTTATTTGACAATTACTTACAAGTTTCCCTTAGAAAAGAATCCATACGAAGACTGTTTCTGAAAGCTTCCTTCAAAGTGACATCTGATGATTTAAATAATGGGTTTTAGCACCGCTAACACTTCCAAACATTTTTACATTTATTATAACCTTTACAAACACTTTGTTCCTCTTCCTGATCATTTCACCTACATGGAAATATTTCAAGCCAGCATTTGGAAGAGACGCTGAAAGCCTATACATCTTTTTACTGTGTCCTGAATCGCTGTTAGTATCAAATGCTCTTTCTCAACAAGAGATTCAAGATATGAACTGTTTCCTGAACAGGTTATGAGTCAGGCAGTGGATTTGCTTTTTCTCACCTACAAGAACTGATGAAATCAGAATAACTTCAGCTTCTCAGATTTATTTTATAGAGGGAAAGAGATTACCAACTTAAATTGAAAAAAAAATCATTTTTGAGCTTTTAAAATTCTAACATTTTAGGCAAGTATGGCTATTTTTCATAAAATTTCCCATTCTGCTTAAAAAGAACTTTTTTTTTTTTTTATGATAAACGTACGTCTACATTAAAAACTCTACCTACAGGCCCAAACTGCTGTTAGGGGCTGTGAAGTAAAGGCCTCCAGCTTCACTCCCCATTACTAGAGACAATTTTCACTGTCCATTTTCAAAGGCAGAGACGTCCTGCTGCCTAAGCACCACCAAACCCCAAGGCTGATGCCAGCCAAGCCCTTCACCTTCCCAGCAGCGGGGCAGGCTCCCAGCTGGAGACCCCTCTCCCACACGGCCCTGAGCCCAGCACCCCAGAGCTCGCCCAGGTCGCACGGGCAGGACGGCCTCGCAGGCGCCGCTTTTAGCCCTGCCCGGCTGGCAGAGCCCAGCCAGGTCGCGACAGCGCTCCTTGGAGGAGCTGAACGACGGGTTCCTGCAGCCAGACCTCCAACAGCTATTCGCATTTACTTGTTCAGCTCTACCGTTCCCTGTATCTCTACGGCACTTCTGAAACGTTTCTTGAGGGGGGTTTCCAGAGTCCACAACAGACCTGAGCGTAAAATCCCACTGCTCAGCCCCAGTGCAGGGCTTACGCCTGGGTTTGTCACCGCTCCCACAGTCTGAGGGCTGCTTCTCGGATAAACAGCGAGCAGCTATTGTTATTTTTTCACCCTTAAACTACACAGAGAAGAAAATAAACGGTGAAAGAAAGGCCAGCGAAAGTTCAGATAAAGCAGAAGTGATGCTCATTGCTGCAGGGCGGTTTAAACTGAACTACAATGTAGTTTAGATAAACAAGGATTAATTATCTTTCTGTTAGTCTGTAAGGCAATTGATATCACATCTAATTACATTATTTTGCAATTATTACTTTCTGAGTGCTTAACCAAGAAGGAGAATAAATGTAGGGGTTTTCTTTTCATATCTTGCAAAATAGTTTCATGTTCAGAGTATTTTGTTTTACTGTATTAGCTTGTGTAAACTGTGGTAGTGCATGTTTCCCTTTTATTTGCCCATTGGGTCGTTTACTTACTGGAATTGAAGTGAGAAGTGGTTTGCTCTCACAAGCAGTACTGAATTTCTAATAAATATGTAAATAATGTATCTCTGAGCTGTTGCCTTTGGCATTTGTTCATACGTTATCCTCTGCAGTAGTCAGTCTGCTGTGAACACAGACTTGTTTTAGTTGGAAGAAATAGCCACGATCTAAGCAGAGCCCCAGAACGGCGCTGCCGCCCTCGGAGTTGCGGGTGCCTCGCCTCACTTTGCTGTCTATCGCGTGCAGAAGGTACCACTTAAAATATATGAGGAGAGAAAAGAGAAACTGGAGCCTAGCAGAGGTCAAACCTAAGCAGACACTCTGCTGGCAGCACACGCAATTCACCTGTGCAGAGAGGGTCAGCGTGGGGCCCCGCATCATTCCTGTCCTTGAGAAACCCTTATTACTCCAGCAGGCAGGGAAACCTGATGATCTTGAAATGAAGTGATGTTGCCACAGGGCGAAGGGAATTTAACCAAGCCCTGCACTGAATTTTATCTGGTGACCGCATACCGTGCCCCTCGCAGTACCTTCAGCCACCTCAGCGCATGTCCCCTCAGGGGCTCCCGAGCTTTGCGCCTGCAGGGACTGGGAGCGTTGGTGGGCGCGGGCAATGGGGAGCGGGCTGGAGCTCAGCACCGGGGAGGGAGCAGAGCCGAGCTGAGAGGGGCAGGGGATGTGACAGAGTAGGGATTAGGAAAATCATCAGCAGGGTCTCGCGGGGAGAAGCTGATCCTTCAGGGCACGGTGTGACCTGGAGGTAAATGAGATACCCGGAGATCAAAACTGTGCCATGCAGAAACTGCACCCATGGAAAAGGAGGGACAGTATCACTCATAATGCAGAGTGCAAGTGCTCAACCAAACTCCTCACGGCACCTTCACTCCAGGAATTTACTTCAGATGCTGACATAAAAAGCAAAGTCTCTAAGCACGAGGTGTCCTGCCCAGAGGACTCCAGTCAGCTCCTGCCTTGAAGGCTCCTTTCTATTTCCATCCAGCTCAGAGGAAGAAAAAGTGTCTCCCCTGGCTCCTGGCACTGGGACAAGACCTCTGCGAGGGGGGACAGGAGAGAGGGGAAGGCTCTGGGGACTGTCACTGCTATGCGTGTCCTTGCAAGAGACAGGACCTTGAGGGAGCTGCTGCATTTGAGCTCAGCGTCTGTAACTGAAGCCCGAACGCAAACCCCCGGCAGCTAAAATTTGCCTGGGCTGAACTGCAGCAGTTTTCACAAATTCGTCTCCGTTTTTCTATTTTTTTCTTTTCTGCTTGCTGCCTTCCTGTCTCAAAGTGAGAAGCCGAGAAGGGTGGGCTCTGACCTTCCAAAGGTTTGGAAGTCTCCATGTCCTCCACAAGCTCCTACCCTGGCTGTGCCCACAGCTGGTTTCCATTTACCTTTGCTCGCCAGATCAGAGGGGCCACAAATTTGTCCCTTTGCAGCTTCACTTCCCAGTATGGAAAAATCCCTTTGTGCTAATGGGGGAAGCTGAGCCACACGCACAGATCTGCAGACGTAAATAGATCCTTAATCGCTTTCCTGGGCTGAGGCTTAAATAGATAAGACAAAGAGGATGGAGAAAATAAACTGTTATTTATTTTGGGGAGACCAGAAGGTTTTGAAATTTTCTTGCATTTAACCAATGAGCTAATGAATCTTTTAGCTCACAGAGTGCAGCAGACCCATAGGTACTTAGGACATAATGTAATTCCACCCATATAAGCACTTTCACATCTATGGGTAGAAGAATGTTTTGTGCTTCTGGTGCTTTATCAACAAAATGCCCTACTGTAACTACTTGGCCTTTGGAGATTATTTTCTCAGGGAAGCTGTCATCATGCAGCTGATTAATTACTCTAATAATCATAATTTTTTTTCTAATAAAAAACCCTCTTCCCATTCATTAACTACATTGCAGGTAGGTGACAGTGGTAATTATACTCTGGAAGTACTTCTGAATTATCTTTTCTAATCCAGCCAGTGCTGACATTTTTGAGAGAAAAAAACATTTTGTCTTTCTTTCATGAGTGGGGTAACATTTGAATATGCAAACAGTGTCAAAGCGCGCCCTCCGGATGTTTTCCTGAACTATGATTTATGAGGTTTGGCTATTGTATTTGCTATCATAGACCTAGAAAGGTCATTAGACAAAGAGGCTTTCCCTGTAGGGGTCCCCTGCCGTCTTTATCTTCTGGTATTTTAATTTTTTTCTTGAACATCAAGCAGGAGATGTGCTGTGAGATCTCCCATATGCCTTTGCTATTTATTATTTATTTATTCATGAGTGTAAAAGTCCTATGCAATGCCCCAGGCACAGAAATCCACATATACATCCATTCAGAGCCTAACAGGTCAAACAGTCACCACCCGGGCTCCCAGGTGCAGCACACAGTCAGTCCCAGGCTGCAGCTTCTGCCTCTGAGGATGGGAATTTCCAGCTAAGGGCCAGATTTCCAACCCCTCCTTGCATGCAGTCGGTGAGGATGTAACGGGGAGCAAACCCAACTCTCCCACGCCCCCTCAGACCCCCAGACAAGATCAGATCACCATGTCCAACTGTCCATATTTGATAATTAAGGACAGATTTTCAAAACGTCCCAAGTGCTGAGATTTTCAGAATTTTGTACTTTCCGAGTCCCTGTTTATGGAAATCACCACGAACAGATAAAGGACTGCATCCTCCACAGAGGTGTGAGCAGGAGTTACGTTGGGCTGGTGGGTGAGAATGGCTCAAGCACCTTCATTCCCAGCCCGCTGAAGCCCAGGGCAGCCCGTTCGCTCCCTCCATGGGTCTCCGGAGCAGGACCCTGCAAGGCCTCCGGGCACCCCCCGAGGCGGCAGCATCCGCCCGCAGGGTCCGTCAGGCCAGCGCGGCTGCCCAGTGACTCCCCGTCAGCAGTGGGGGCTGGTTCTGGCCCGTAATTAGTGAAGCTGGTTAAACAGCGCAACAGCTGCTCTGTAAATATTAGCCTGCATGCTTAAATTAACTTTTCATGGCTCCTGCCCCTTCCCCTTTTGTTCTTCACTCCCTGTAGGTGGCTATTGGGATTGGGTTTACTTATGCAAACATTCCCAGAAAGCCGCTTTAACTCTCGGGTAGAAATACTCATGAAAAAAGAAATACACATCCATGAGCGTGCCCACACACTTGACAAGTCAGTCAGAAACAACACCATGTGTTTCTCAGAATCAGAAAAAAATTAGATTGGAAGAGACCCCTGGGGATTATCTAGTCCAACCACCTGCTTGAAGAGGGGCTACCTTCAAAGTTAAATCAGGTTTGTCCAATTACAGTTTATTAAAACTTAGTGAAATAGAAGCAACCAGCTCCCAGTGAAGAGGACCAGCTAACAAAACAGAGAACTCTGGCCACTGAAATAACTTTCTCAGTCCTGTTCTTATGGCTGTTTTCTGCAGCTGCCTCTCCCGCAGACTCCACGTGTGCCTGCCCATCTTCTGCGCCCGATATCTCCTTTCCTCACCGTAATCTTGTGTTATTATCCAACATGCTTGACAAAATACAGCCACACAGCATTGTTTTCAGCCTAACCGGAGAGTTAACACACTCAAAGATGTGGTGGATGCTGGTCATCATAAACAAAACGCTGTTTTGCAATTTATGTCTTGGCTGGTGCCGTGTTCGAGGGACTCTTGCTCGAACAGAGCTACCGAATCTAATGTTAAGCGCCTAAAGGCACAACAGCACCGCTCCTGTGTTTATGAAAGCTACAAGTTTTGAGCTAGCCTAAGGAAAATGAGGATAAATTGATATCTTTATGTTAAAGCTGGAAGCAGCCTAGGATCTTATAATTCCTCTGGTGGGCTTTGAACAACACTCCCAACCTTCCCACTGCACGGCCTCACTGTATCACGCCGGCACAGACTTCACCTAAGGCTTGATTCTGCACAGCATGCTCGAGGAATAGCACCTACTCGATAGTTTTGATGGAGTAAAGGACAAGGAAGAATCACAAGGAAAAAAAAATATCCCACTGCCCAAAGCGTGGGACAGCTTTTCTGTAGCTGTAGTCATGGACAACCAATACATCTACATGAACGACTGTCCAAGTGACAAGTAACGTGAGATTCAACGGCTGGAGGAAGAACAGCCCCAAAAGGAAAAAAGGCAGGCACAGAAAGAGAGGTTTGATTCAAATGCACCCTGTGAACTGTTCATCAAAGCTACCAATATCCACATTCAATACAAATCTATGATTTCTGTGGCGGCAATTACAACAATTTGCTCGACTTCGGTCTGCAACACAGTTGAACAAAGCAGTGTCCTTCCTTTCTGCTTTTCAGCAGCACAGAGTTGTTCTAAGTCCTTAATAAATGTGTTCCTAGGGCAGGCTTTACTTTAAGGGAAGTCACCATCAAATCTACAAGTAAGACGTCTCTGTCAACGTTTAAAACTGTCTCCGAGTGAAACACTTCACACCTTGTTTATACATGTACCTTAATAACTAGTCGTTGGTTGTCATAACACTAAAAGGTTGTATTTTATCAAAATACTGGCCCTGTGAAAATGTCACCTTGTGGCACTCTTGGGGAGATAACAATTTGCTGGTACATTTACTCTTCTGTTGTCACTGCAGCTGAGGTTAAGAGTCAGAAGCAGCACAATTCCCAATTCATTCTGCTTTACAGCTTAAACAGAAAAAAAAAATCTGCTCTTAATTCTATTGCCAAAAATAGCCATTTTTAAGTGTTTGCCTATTGCTACATTTCTTGGGGAAAGTTGTGTGTCTGTTTTGCCACTGACAACTGCGCACAGATGAGGCAGCAGAGTTTCTCTCTTCCGATGCTAAACGTTGCTAGCGCACCAAGTCCCACCCTGCTGCTGCACTGCTGACAACTGCAGGCAGATGCCACCAGCCTCTGCTGAGTTTGGGTTAATGAAGGTGGATCTGGTGGGATGGAGGGAAGGAAAAGAGAAAGCGATTTTATAGAAAGAGCTGTGGAAGAACAGGATCATGCAGGGTTACCCCGGCTTTACTGCTGCCCTTTGACAGGGATGCTTTCCACGCCAGAGGAGCATTCCAACTCCCCATGCCACCGTCAAACACTAGTTACATCTGTCAAAATCAAGATTTGAATGCCTAAAATACCTTTTCTTTGTTTGTTTTTGCACTCCTACATCCTACAGGCTCCCCGTGCACACAGCGCCTCTGAAGCTTACAGATAACAGACCTGGGTTGAACTGTTTGCACAGTGAAAAGCCTGAGTGCTTCTGGAGACACTGATCTGTTCAGGGCTGTATTTCTTAATAGGACAAGAGTATGTCAGGATTGCAAATCTAAGGCATATGCAGCCCTGTCATGCCATCACCACAATTTCAGCTTTCACTCAGTACAGGCCTAAGGGCAAATTCAAAAGTTGAGAACTCATTTGAACTTGGGAAGTATTTCTGCAGCTGAAGAACTGAGCCGAGGCACACGATAACAGACAACTGCTACAGAGCAGCGTGACCTCCTTAGCAGCTCATTTTGCACTCCTGGGGTAATGTAGGATGGCTGGTGTCCTCCTGACAGCTTGAGCATGAATTTTTATTATTAGTTTTGCAATTTGTACGTATTTTGTCAGCATCTGACTTCATCACTCTGACTTTCCGCCTGCAATCTCATTTTTCCAGTTCTACCTGGTTCCCCTGCTTAATTGAGATCATTACTGCTGCTTTCCTTGTAGAGGCTGGTATACAGCCCCTGGCTCGGGATTCTGAATATCATCAATTATCAGATATGTTTCCTTTGCTGTCAGTGCCAAGTAAGGACTATTTGGACACAGTAACTGGGAAAGCTGACATGTCTTCAGCAGACTTTGATTATTCATATATACATACACAGATTCCCCTGTACTGAAAGACGTGCCGAGAAGTGTTTATCAGATTTCAGAATTATTAAGGACAGAGCCATTTGATATAGTAGCTGTGTGTCTATATAGTACAGAATCGACACAGTCTTTCTTACTAGGGCAAGAACCTGGCTTGAATCAATCTTGTCTCACCTATTAACAAGAAAGCGTAGGCTTTAGGTATATATTAGTATACCTAGAAATGTTTACACAACATGTGAGTGTGGAGGAAATACTGTCTATATATACCCTTAGCACGCACAGTTTGCTGAAAGTCAGCATGCACACGTGCAAGCTCAGAGCGAGCATGGCAGCTTCCAGGAACGACTGTACGTGGCTATTTACTCAAAAATGCACCGTTCAGATCCATGAGAGTCAACTGGAAACACCTGAATAGGAAATTCAAAAAATTAACTGAAAAGAAGAGCAGATATGAGCGGTGTTGAGGGCAGTGTTCCTACACTCAACCCTTCTAGGCACTTTTTTTTCCAACTAATCTTTCTCTTCCAGTGGATCAGTAACCTCTAACAAAAGACCTGTCCTTTTTAATCATGCTCTTCCCTCCTCATTCCATCCTCTCTACATACACAACCACGTTTCGTTTGTTGATCCCATTGCAGAAGCCTCAGGGCTTTAGAAAAGCCTTTTTCAGCATGATTATATACATCTTCAACCTTTCTTGCCCCTTTCCTTTTCACTGCCATTCACCATTACAGAGCTTCAGCGCATTGCAAATTGAATGTGACAACAATGCTCTACATGTGCTTATATAATACATCAAAAATAAAACCATTAGAATGTATGTATCTATGTATCTGTAGTTTTTAAAATGGTAATGAAAAATCCCGTTGTTTGCACACTTCTTCCTGTAACTTATGACTTTGCTTACTTTGTTCCGGATGATCAGAACAGGTGACTAACACAGATCACAGAAGGCTACAAATATTTCGTATGGCAGATTATTCCCTGCAAAAGCCAGGAGTCAGCTAACCCGCGAAGCTTCCTGTCTGCGAATTGTTTGATGCTCAATTCTGTTTCGTGATTGTTCAGTGGGAATGTTCAGGCAGCTAAAGCTTCACACAGCAAAACCTACTGGCTGTAAAAAGCCTTTCTTTTACTTTCTTCTACTCCACCACCACACACACCCCCCCCAAGGCCTTTTTTCAGGGTTGTTTTGTTGGGGTTTTGGGGGGGGGGGGGGGGGGGGGGGATGTTTGTTTGTTTTTGTTAGTGGGTTTGGTCTTTTTTTTTGCCTTGAGTTCAGGACACACTTTATCCCCTTTGTTTAATTTTTTTTGCTACAAGCTCTGTCTCCGCTGAAGTCAATGAGGACTTTCCCACTGAGGGCAAAGGAGACATTTTTACACTAAATTTAGGCCCAAACCAGGCACACCCTTTTTGATGAAACCAAAATGCACACCAGGTGTGCCACAGGTTTGAATTCCAATTTTGACAGAAAAGGTGATACCCTCTGTGTGATCATACATATACACACCCGTGTAACTGCTGTTTCATAAATACTGTCCTTATATTCCAAAAACCAAGACTGGGATGTTATTTATGCTTACAACCTCTGGAAATGGAGCAGATCACTAACAGAATAATTAAATATAACAGTATATATGATAGATCATCTAATAAGCAGATAATAGGCAGTTATATAATAAGTAGTAAAATACCACAAGGTATATAAAATGTCAGCTGTAAAATGAGAACTGCATGTGAAGGCAATAAAAATCCAGATGTTGTTCCGGTTCTGTATCTCTGTCATTTCATCCCAAAGTCCTTGGTAACCTTGAAACAGCTCTCCAAGATTTTGTTTGCCATATTTAGGAAAGAAATTGAAAAAGCCTTGGGAAGCATAACTACCAAAGTGCTGTTCCCTTCCCTGCTAAGCCTTACTGACACAGGAGACGAGGGCTGTAATTAGTAGAATGACCCACTGCACTGAGATGGAGGATCGTCAGTAGGAAGTAGCTTAGGGCCACGCTCCTTCGAGATCTGTGCCCTTCATGCCCTCCTTTTCCTTGATACGTTGCCCGCAGACAGTGCCTCTCACATCAGATAACGCAAAATTAGTACATTCGGCAAAGCCCTGAAAGTATTACACAGAATGCTGTCTGTTTGCCTGGGTATACAGTGGCTATTTTTTCTCTTTGCCTTTGTCGCAAAAATATTGGGGATTGAACATTTCTTACAGGGCCTTTGAATTGAGAAAGAAACCGTCCATCCAACTAGGATGCTATAGATTTGTGTTATATCATTGTCAGGGATGTAACAGAGACCGATGGCACAATTCTAGTCTCCCACCAGTGACCTCCCTATGTAACGCACGTCGCTTTATACCTTATGTTTACGTTAGTGATGAGACAGCTGGTGTTTGCTTGTTGACTTTGCAAAATACCTGTTTAGGTACCAGTTATCCCTCAGCAGAGGGAAGGGGAAAGGCACACTGGAAACTGCCACCCACACCGGGGACAAGCGTAAAAAAACCCCCGTCAGAGCTGGTGGAGAGAAATCGGTGCCTTAGAAACACGCTAATCAAGTCTGACATTCTGATCTCTTGTTTGCAGCACCCAAGGGCTCAGAAGACCCAAAGAACGAATTTCCTGAAACCTCCTGGATGCCTCGCACATCAGCAGGAGCATGTCCTAGCGAGGCAGATGGGCTCATGGTACCAGGCAGAACAAAATTTCCTTCTAGTACAAAAACATATTGTTCCTGTCCTGTTTACACCAATAACTTGCTCTCCGGTGCCTGGACCTGTCCATCTGCCACGTTTCACCACCTCACCGAAGAGGTTATGCACAGTGTAAAATGCAGCCCCCCAGCGCTCGCTAGCACCAAACAGCCCGATTCAGTCGGTGCCTGAATATCCCCAACGACCACACACTTCTTTAGTATTAACTCTCAGAGAAACAACCGGTGTGGAAGGGGAAAAACCAAAAATGCAAATTATCTCCTGTCAGGTTTCCCAGTTAGGCTTGGTGCTCCAAAATCCCCTCTGCTTCCTACTGCAGCGAGAACACCTTGTTATCCTCCTGGCCCACTCCTCTCTGTGAGCAAGCGCTCTTCCGCACCGACAGATGGAGAACACTGGCACAGAACACAGCCATGTCTGTGCATTAATTATGTCAAGGGCAGGATTCCCAGATGAGAGTGTTACAGCATCTATCTAGATGAAGTTTACTAGCCCACGGCTAGAAAGATTTGCCATCAGTAACCCTGCTCTGGTCTAGATTAACTCTTCCTCCTCTTCCTTTTCACTGTGAGCTCTTTAACCATATCCTATGAGGTTTGTAACACAGTGACAATTAGCTCAGCATCTTTATATTCTCCTTTGGTTCAGGATTTCTATGTTCCTCTGTTTCCCACCCTCAAATTACTCATTTCTGCATTGCCACTATATTTTCTAAGTAATTTGTTAAACTTTCCCAGGGAATCATCAGAGCACAAACACGAACTCGGCACCACAGCAGGCACCTTACACCTGGGTGTAGCAGGAGAGCTCCAAACTCAACGGGAGTTTGCAATTGAAAAGCAAGAAGAAACCGGCCTGCTGGTGAAGCCAGGTCAGGTTAGCACAAAGCCTGAAAGCAACGCTGGAGTCGGCCAAGCAGCAGCCAAACCCTCAGCGGGCCGATCCCCAGGCAGCACCCGGCAGTCCCCAGGGCTCACGCTGCTGCACAGGATTAACGCAGCCCCACGGGGCATAGAGAGGCAAGGGAGGAACCCTGCACAGCCCACGGAAAACGTGGTTTTATTTTGTGCACAGAACCAACAGGAAAATACTTCCATTTTCATCACAAGAGCAGCCGCCAGACAGCTACCCTTCTTCGTTACTTTGGCTGGGCTGCGCTGAAGCAGACCGTGCCAGACGCAGGCTCCCCGTGCTGGGAGGATCTGGTTTAGGGCACTGCTGGGCAGCTGGGTTTGGTCCCTGCCTAAAATCATGGTGGTTTTGAATACAACTTAAATCCCACGTGAAGCCCAAGCAGCACTTAAGACCTCACTTTAAGCACTAGCGCTGCACTCGCCACACACAGAATCCGTGTTGCACCGGAGTCCCACTACTGATGTCTGTCGGGACTGAATTAACACACCCACTGAGGTGTTGTTCCCCGTGATTCCCACAAGAACACGCCTATAACCAGTGCTGAGCACTGTGCACACTGCAAAGGGCTCGTGTGCACGAGCACTTGGCAGTTTTTCCTAATTAGGCGCTCATTAGGTTGATAAAAGATATTATTAGCCAATACCTGCAAACCTGGCCTTACCCTGTAGACATCATATCGCTCAGACCACTGACAGACTTGCACTCGTGCTTAACTCTAGGCGTGTGAATAGTCCCATTAGCAATAATTATGACGACTGTGCAGTCCTGAGCCAGTGTCAGAGGCAAAGCAGAGGCTCTTCCCCCGCAGTCAGACAGAGGCGCTTCACACGTTTCCACCTCTCCACGGGCACTATCAAACGTTACACAGACCTCCCCGTCAGGCAAACAAGAGGACTACGGTTATAAAAGCGCGCAGTAAAGAGCACAGAGAGCAGTAGGTCCACACACACTGCTGAAGAGGAGGAGGAGGATGATACGCAGCCACTGGACTATGAAAAACCTTTTGGCTCTGTGTCACGACCCGACGGTTACACAGAGGGCAGGACGGGAGGGCAGCTATGGGCTGCTCCCAGTCACCTATCCGGGCTGCTCCCAGTCACCTATCCGGGCTGCTCCCAGTCACCTATCCGGGCTGCGTTCCAGCCCACAAAATCTGTCTCCCCACTGCAAGTAGGCCTGGCCACATTTTACCATCTGCAGATTGACAGTTAAATCTTTATCTTGTGCACGTGCCACAGCACTAACTGCTCCACGTTACAGTGCTGCCGTCCAACACTCGACCTCCCTCGCCTGGGCTGCTGCATCCCTCTCCTTGGGAGCCGCGAGCCCGGCTGAACAGCGAGGAGGGGTGGGTGCACGAGAGTGAAAAACACGACGCAGGACCACCGGAGCAGCACCAGAAACTTCCTTCCTCCTAGTTTAATATCAGGAAGGTATCAGGTGCCACAGGCACCTCCTAAAGTATTTGCTAAAAGATCTTTTGTACGTACAAGGATTTCTTGCATGACTGGGGCACTCCTGCCCGGCAATGGGGAGGATAACGCCAGGCCATGACCCGCACATGGGGTGGCAAAGATCACGTGGCGATTGCTTGAATTGAAGGTAGGAGAGAGACTCACAGCCTCCCTGACAAATGTGCATTTCTCTCCCTAATAAAAGGTTATTGTAAGAAGTCAAATAAAAACGTATTTGTGTTTAACAATTAAATGTAATTGGCAAGTGCTAATGGCTCTGTGATCGCAAAACTGGGGGAAAAAAGCAAAGAGGAAGAAACTAGTTTGAAGGGATTTTATCTAATTTCATTTTAATTAGATCCTTTTTCTAACTGAGTTTCTAATTTTTCAATTAGCAATTAGCAGCTGCAACTCATTCTGAGCATCACGAGGTGCCAGAGACACTAATTACACCACAGGAGTAGGAGGCTGAAAATGAGAAATAAAATTATCCATGAATGTTATTAGAAGAAAGGAATGATTACATTCTGTAATAATATACTGATGTGAGCCTAATTAGATTGAAGGATTGGGGGGAAAATAGGAGATTTAAAAATGGATTATACTTGGAAGCTTATAGGTGACCTTTTTGTCATTAATAATGATTAGGTATATTGCTTGGAAAAAAGCCCATTTGGGAGTCATATTGCATCTATCAGTCACCCAGCAAAGGTCCTAGCAATGCAGAGAGGTCGGCTGGCACTGGCAAGAGGGGACAGGACCTCGCTGGAGATCACCAAATCTACATGAACTTAATGCCATCTCCTAAGATCCTTCTGGACCTTTACTTCACCATCTGTAAACTAGCAAGGAAAACTTATACATCTTATTTTGGCAACATTTTGAGATCCACAACTGGAAAGAAATCCAAAGCTTCGCTTATTTCCATATTTTACAAGCTACAGTGGGTCCCCACTTGCCTGCTGGCAAACCTCCGCCCAGACCCTGAACGTCACCTGGGGAAGCAGAAGCACAGTCTCTGGGGGAGAAAGCTATTTAATCCTAGCGATGGGGCGCCACAGGGGACCAAGTGCAAACCTGTAAAGAGCCACTTGATAGCAAAGAGGGAACACTGCACTGAGTCCATTTATTTCCACTTTTAAAACACACCAATTTTTCTTTGGGAATCAATAATCTCTTACACTTGATTTAGTAATGGGAGTGACCTCTTTCCTGCTCCAGTGTGCACAACCTGTATTTTGGAATCACTTCAAGGGACCCCCAGTAATAAATGATTACATCCAAATGTGGTTCTCAATAAAATTTATGGGCTCCCATTCATCCCACTCCCCTATTTGTCTTTATATATCTCACAGCATTTGCCACTAATTATATTCCTCTTTATAATCTGTGCTCCCCAGTTAAGGGGTGTAATTGATAGCTTCTGAAAATCATTAATTCCGAAATGGACCAGAAGTGTTTTGTCACACTGTTCCCCCCCATTACTGCTTTTCCTCCCAGCAAGCCCAGTCCTAGCACTAAGACTCCTCACAGCTCATAAAAGATCCAATAATGGTGCTATATTAAGAGAGGAAAAAGAATAGTGAATTAAACCCAAATTCTTTCACATTAGTCTATATCAAGCCATTGCTAAAGGATACACACTTAGAGGCGGCGAGTGCTACGGGGAAGCAGCCCAAGGTGCCATAAAGCAGCCCTCCACCTTCCCTTTCAGCCTCACCTCTGAGTCTTTGTGATGACTCCCTGCCAGGGTGAAAGATTAGTGCAGAACGATAACAGAGGCTGGGGGGAAAAAGGGGAAAAAAAAAATCCCTTCACTTAAAATTCAGCTGTTGTAGCATACGGTCCTCTTGAGCTGGAAATTGTCTTTGCAAGCAGCTCTGCCGTGGTGTTGTGCAACACGAGAGTTTGGTGATTTAGGGGCAGCGGGGTGCAGCCCTGCATAACTAAACCAGACATTTATTGCAGGTGAAAGGAGGGAGAGAGGCAACAAAAGTACATAAGGAAGTCTGAAATCGTCAAGGTTTTCAGGTCTGCTAAACAACCCAGAGCTCGTCCGTCTGGAGAGTGACACGGAGAACGAGGCGAGATGCCCGCCGGTCTGCAGCGCCGACGCCGGCTGCACAACGCTCCTCCTCGCCCCGACCTGGTCCCCGGCCGAGCGGGCTCTGGGCTGTACGGTCCTGCTGCCAGATCGGCCACGCTCAAGTCGGTTTGCTACTTCCAAAACCCATCTTGTCATTCCCTCTCCCTGTCTCCCCCCTGTTGCTACCACGCAGTTTTACTGCAAAGCTATCGAGGGCCAGGACGAGGGAGGACGGGGCTCGGGGGCGATGCTTGGTGATGAGCAGCAGATTCTCCTGCTGCTGAGCGCGGTGAGCCTGCAGAGTTTTACTTTCTTTCCACAGCGAAGTTTCACTGCAAACCGTGCGGCTGATGTCAACGGTGCTGTGGGTTTCACAGCCGTGCCAGTCACAGCCACCTCCTAACAGTCGGCTTAGTAACAGCCAACAAACCAGCCAACACTGACCATCAGCCGTGACCCAGAAGGGCCCCTCTCCCACCCGCCCGACACTGCTGCGCCAGCTCTCCCATGCTGCGGGTCGCAGGCTCTGCTCACACCTGGGCGAGAACATTTCTCCATTTCTGACGGCCTGTTCCTTCCCCGGAAAGCCAGCCAGCTCCCTCGCACAGGCACTGGAGGCTCCACACACAGGCTGCCTTTTCCCGTCCGTGTGTTCCCGCAGACGTGATCCGACCCGCCCAGCCCCGGCTGGGGCAGCAGCCGCAGCCTCTCCTGCTCCACCACAGCCCTGCCCACGGGCTGCAACGCGGACAATCCCATCGTGTCCGCAGGACAGATGGGGCTCTCAACTACAGCCAAAGTTTGGCTCAAACCCCAATGCCCAGCAAGTCTGTTCCACAGTTTCTTGAGCGGCGCCGTGTATAAAACCAACCTATAATTAATCTCGCATTCAGAAGCTGGTTAGCAGTTCTGGCCCGTCATGTCCTGCCAGAAATCTGCTGCATCTGCAGAGCTTAAGGGAGCAAAAAAGAAGTAAAAAGGAGGAATGCAGTACTCGGGAGCACTCTGCTCCTGTTCATAGCTGCAAAGGCAATATTTCCAAGAGCACCACAATTATTTTGAAAGCCCAAGTCCTGAAAAATAGCCCGTCAATCGCTTTAGGTGATTTTACTTCACAGTCATTTAAGACTTCTTTTAAAAAGGCAACAATTCCAGATATTAACTATACAAAGCAAGGCTGTTTCTTTCCCTGTTTAGATTTTATTCCTCTACCAGGAGAAGTCCGACGATCCAACCAAGGTCCTTCTTACCTGTGGCCATCAGAATCTCTTTAGTCATCTTTCCATCGTTCTGTTGGAAAATCTTGTGGGCTTTGGCATGCGTGCCAATAAAAGCTTGGGTGGTAATATTTATTCATGGGAACATCACAAGGCTTCGCACCCACAGAGTCAGTCCAGGAGAATCTTAAGAAAAGTCGTCACTTCAGCTGCAATTCCAATGGCCTCCAAATCTCCAGGAGGCCGCACTTGTCACACAGCTAAAGCATGTAAACAAACAGATGCTTGCCTGGTGTGCTGCTTTGCCAAATAAACAACAAGAAATGCTCTTTGGAAGCCAATGTTTCTGTGAATTCAGATCAAGCCCAGCCCATGGAAACCACCATGGTGCTCCCATCGAGAGGACATTCCTGACAAGCAGATCCCCTCGCTCCACGCTCACGGCAGCAGGCTGGCAGCTTCCACCTGCCAGCCCTGGACCCGTATCTGTTTTCCTTACTGCAACGCTTTCAGAGAACGACGCATTTTCGACAAATATTTCTACCATCTCACTTGACACCGAACGAGCAGGAAAAATATGGCCCATCACAAGAAATATCAGTATAATGTTCCAATTTTCCACCATTTGACAGCAATCAAGTAGAGACTAATGGCTCTCCTCTGTGACTAAATCATTTAGCGACCAAGGTATTCTGTCTCATTCTCATTAGAAAAAAAAAATTTCCAATAATCTCATTATCCCAATGTGAATAACAGTAAAAATACACCAAGACTAATGGCTCCTTCAGCACTCTCGCTCGGCGAGATTGCTCAGGCAGGGTTTTATGGCTTCTGCCGCAGTGCCGGGGTCTGCGTGGCGGCACGGCACAGCCGGCTCGCCTCCCCTCCCGGCGCGGTCCTGCTGCTGATGCTTTGTTTCAAGCGAGACGTACGCTCTCTCCGCATGCTGAGGACTTTTATGTACTATTTTTAACTAACTTCAATAGAAAAAGAATGTGTCATGGAGTGTTAAACTTTATGGAAATTCTCCTGGAGAATAACATAATTTCATGGTGCATTACTCTACAATGACCTGGTACTTGAACAATTAATTTTTAAGGTATAGCCTTTTTCTTCCTGTGCTGTATTTAGCTTTCTCCTAAACCATCAACAATACCAGGATTCCTCTTCTTTTTCTTTATGATCTGAGGAGACACTTAAAACCTCACAGCATGTGCTGCATTTTCACAATTCATCATGCAGAATACTCTGTATGAAAACAGAGTGAAGAAGGGGAACCAAAATGCTCCAGGATTTACCTTAATTATTTCTAGCTCATGAATCTATTGCCATTTCTCAGCCTACCTTATTTTGTGCTGAAAGTCTTCCAGAGTTTCCCAGAATGCACCGAAGCCAACCTTTTTAGCACAGAGCAGCTACACGCTGCAAATACTCACTTTTAGGTCTGGCAAATACTATCTGAAAGAGTCCCACTGAAGCTGGTAGACAACTGAGGCGAACAAGCGCTGTGTCAGCCCCAAGCACAGCATAGATGGTGATCACCGAAGAAACGTGAACCAGGAAAATGGCCACAGTTTTTGGAAGCATTAATGGCTCACACGTGCCAGACACAGCACCCAAAGCAGGATTTGCTCCATGCTCTCTGTTAGGAAACACATCCTCCCGCAGGCATCTCATCTCCTCTACTGCTGGGGTTTATATTCAGCCCTGCAGTGGTGCCTTCACACAGACCACTTGGTTTTGAAATCTATTCTCTCACTATCCACCCACTAATTTTAGCAAGACAACTGCCATCAAAGCCGTTGTATTTACAAGGATGCCAGCTCTGGCACGACACACGTAAACCTACTTTCCACCTAAGAAAATCGCCATTTCTGATTTTTTTTTTGTTACCTAGTAATATGTTGACTCTAGAATTCATGCATGTCTGCAATTTCTATGAAAGCGTGCAAAACAAGGATCAGCAAGTCATTAGAGCACGTCTCTTCCAACCCATATGCTTTCATGGCAATATTAATCAGGCTAAGAAATAACTCCCTTAATGTTAGACATTATTCTCTTCTGCTACACTAATCCAGTGGATTAACTCTGCCAGCTGCATATTAAAGTTAGATATTTTGGTCTTTATTCCCCTCAGTGCCCCACTTGCTATCCTTTCTTTGCAACGAATTGGCTCTGGGATGCATTTCAGAAGTTTTGGTAGTCACAAATAGACACTCACAACGCACAAGGCAGGAGGCTTCCAGGGCCAGACCCTAGATGGTATAAAACTGGTTTTGCCTTAACTTCCCCTAGAGCCACGCCAAAGAGTAGTTCCAGATTTGCCCTGGGCCAGCTGGAGCAGAATCAGGAATAACACTGGTCCGTAAGGGCTGTGCCGAGCCAGGGATATCCCCCATCCCTACAGGCTCTGCTCCTATGAGAGACGAGAAGATTGTTTCTGGGCTAGGGAAGAGCGGGGCCCTTTTCAGCCTTTCAGAACTGCACTGAAAAGGAAGCTGGATGAGGCCAGGAGCATCCCAGAGCATCACTGTCACTGTTAGTGGGACAGTCACGCAGAGGAATTTAGAGTGTCTGACACAGCTCCCTCCTTCCCCCGACAGGTCACTGAGCTGCAAAAGGACGTGGGGTCTGTCAGTGCTGTGAAAGTTAAGGAGACTGGGTGATGCATTACCCAGGACCCCAAAGTCCTGCACAGGCAAGGCTGGAGGTGGAGCTGGAGTCTGAGGCCACTGCCTACTGTTCTTGTGCTGGCAAAGCTGTTGTGTCTAGACCTAAAATAAGCCCCAAGGAGCAGAAAGAAACAAGAGCTGGTAAACATCCCATTATGGAAAGAGACAAGTCAGGAGAAAACGTATTCTTAAAGCAACTTCGCCTGCGAAATGAAGATGTTGTCTGTCACCCAACGAACATGTTAGTCTCTGTAATTATTCTTCGGCTATTCCCTAGCTCTACCAGCCAAAACATTCACATCAAACTGGAACACATAAAGCCTGTCAGTCACAAGTAATTTTTCAGTCTCAGTGAGTTTTGATGGAAAATGCAATTTACAAAAAGGAATCAACATTTTCCTTGCAAGACATCAATAAATGACACTTCTCCGAGATGCTCCGGTACCTTGTAAGTGCTGTAGCTTAAATCCCTTAACCTTAAGCATTTTCCTCATCTACTGGGATTTTGGCTAGAACACAATTTCCTGATGCATGCCTTCTCTCCCAGGAGCAGTCACAGGACTGGGTTCATGTACAAGGGAACTGTTCCTACCCAAGAGACCTCCTGGAAGGGGGAGTTTTAACTTGAATTAAATCATGACTCTGCTTCAATTCTAGAGCTGCTGAACTCCTCTTCCCCTCTACAACGGTTGCTTCAAAAAACTGGATGCTTGTACCTAAAAGACAGCAAAACAAATCCCTGCCTATCGATCCCGTTGGACGGATCGGCATGATTTGTTTTGCTTAATTGGACAGCCGTTTGGAATCAATACCGCCCTTCCAATGCAATCCCAACCGTCCCTGAGGAGCCCTCACGATCTCCATGGAAATAAAGGTGCTAGAAACAGCATTACTCAGAGATCACGGACACAACAGACCTAACTACCTCCGTTTGAGACCGCATGGTTGACTGTGTCAATACACCATTAGGAGCCCGGATCTGCTGACGACTGCCATTCACTTTTCTTCAGAGCCGTTACAGGGTTCTGCGACAATTAGCGCTCGGCTGGGGACTGCCGGGCCGGAGAGGCAGCACTGGAGCAAAGCTGGTGCTCAGAGCATCGCTGGGCAAAGCCCTGCCCTGAGCGTCCCAGCAGCATGGCCGATTTCCATTGCAGGGGGTTTGTGTCCTTGAGTCCCAGCTGAATTCCAGCATGGGCAATCACATCATACCTACCCAGGCGCCTGCTCTCTTTTCAAATGAACGCCTAGTCCATGGCCGTTTCTTGCCCAAAGCTGTTTAGTAGTGCCGTTGCATCCCGTTAATCAGACGGTATATTCTGTTTTCTTTTGCATAGACAGTGATGATGTACAGGTTGCAAAGTGCTTCAGGATCTATTGGGGTAAAAGTGACTATATTTCCATCGATGATTTCAAGAAAGCGATTTACTGTTGCATCTTCGGAGCTTGAATTTAGAGTTTTGAAGTGTCTGAAGTCCTACGGGTAAGCAAACTAATACAGGACATGCAACTAACGCTGTCCTGAACAGGAGTCCTGCACAGACACACAACCAAAACATCTGAGCTATCGTTCTCCTCTATTAGGGCTGATCTTGGAGCAGTTGTACCTTGGACCATACTCGTCTTCTGGGAGAACTACCTTTTTAACAACCACCAAAAAGAAAAAAAAAAAAGAGTAATAGTAATGTTTACTTCCGTGGCCAGTCTGCATTGTTCCACTGAGTGCCACAGAGAGAGAGACTAATTTCTATCTACTCTAGACCAGGCCACTGTCCTTTGTAGGAGGGTATTATTTTCCTCTGTGAAAGGCTAAGGAAGGTGGCCAACAGTGCAGAAAACATGAAGCAAAAATTTCAAAGTTTTAAGTAGAAAAAGCAGCTGCTCCAGGAAAGGATAAAGCCCATTTGTCCTCTTCAAGTGATTTTAACTATTGAATCCCATTGGCAGTTGTGTCATTTTTCACTATCTACTGCCGTATGTTCTTGCTATATATAGAAATCCCTATTGACTTGGTGTGATGCATAATGATTAGGTGGCAGTCAGGTTTATTTTGAAGTAAGCGTTAGGTCACACGACTACTTTATGCCCGAGATGAGTTTTCTTTGTCTTTGAAAAAAGAGATGAGAATTAAACTGCAGTCCACCATCTCATGTAGAAACAGCGGACAAATTACCCAGCTCTGCTGCATTGGTTGGGACTGTTAGTCAAAAGTGACAACCAGGACTATAATTTACATGCAGACTCTGGATTTAAACAAAGTCCCCAGCACTAAATCTTATATTGTAAGCTTTCTTTTGTATTTCTGACTTATTTTGTGCTAGGAATCGTTTAACCACAGACTTTTAACTGCTAATACAGTTCCATGAAATGCAAAGTATAAATCAAAGTTACTGGATCATTCAAACTCTGTCTGAGTAGTTGTTTACATGGTATTTTTCTTCTACTGCCTTTGTATGGCTACAGAGATGCCATAAAATTATGATATACTGTACACATCTCCCTACCATCTTGTCAAATTGTTGCAAATAAAAAACCCAGCAAGCTTAATTATTTTCTTAGTTATAGAAAGCATAAGCAGTAATGATAATAAAAGACACTAAGAAAGGGCAGGTACAGTTATTCATCAGATCACACTGAATGATGAATAAATGAAATACGTTATAATCCAAAGAAGAAAAAAACCTCAGAAATCTCTTAGTCTCCATCTGAGATGATCACAGTCTCCCCTCAAACAACTCCTGAGCTTGAGAGTGACACAGGCGTCGTCAAGCTGGCGATGAGGACAGGGCATGGGAAGAGACAGGTCTGGGTGTGCTGCTTGCTGCAAGGCACCTAACCTCAGTACATGCTTCTATGAATTGAAAACAATTACCTACCCCATCACTGCACTCTGAGGTGCTGAATTAGTGCTTGCAGGCACATTCTGCACTAGTTTATCAGAAAACGGATGCAAACCTCAGAGTTACTTAACAGTGTTCTCTCCATAAGTCCTGGAGTAGCTCAAACAGCACAGGTCACCTGGGGCGAAGGCCACCGAGGGTAAACATTTGTCCCTGCCAGCAGCTTGGAGTGGAAGCTGGAAGTGAAGCCCTTCTTCCAGGATCAGTATGCAAACAGGTCAGCAGGGAGAGGCTTTGCCATCCTTATCACTGCTTACTAGAAAAACGTTTTTCTTCACTTTCCATTGAAGACCTCAAAAATTCAAAGAAAGAGTTAAGGTTCTTTTCCAGTCAAAAAAACTTTAAGATGTGATTTTTTTAAATTACATTTTTAAGTAACCAGTGACTACAATTTCTTGCCTGCACAAGCGCCCCACACTGCTGCCCGAAAACTTCCTTTTCCCCAGTACTCTGCCTCAGCAGGCCCATCTCACCACTTGCTGTCACAGCTTTGCTCAGGTCTGAGGGCTCCCCTAAAAAGGCTTTTCTGCTCCGAGCACCCAACGCCCTCCCCAGCAGCAGCCACAGCACTCTGCTCCCTGCAGAAACCGAGCAGTGGCCAAGGGCCACCACCACGGCCTGAGGACACGTCGTCCATAACGCCTCTACTGGGATGGACAAAATGGACAGAGGTGCTTCCAGAGAGAAGTAACTTACACTGCTCCGTCCGGAGCTGTATTCTTGTCTGGGGTTCTGTGGCAAAAGAAAATGGAAGGGAAGGTACAATGGAAGGCACAACTCAAAGACCTTCTTCTGTAAATCAAGGCTTTATGTTCATTAATCCCAAATTAGCACATTAAAATAAAGCAGCAGTTGATTAATATCCCTAAGTAACACTTAGAGTTGAGTGAGAACTTGATGCTAATATACTTGCTATTACAGTGCATTAATAAAGAGACAGTCTGCCTTTACCAGAGATGCTCTTGGAACTCGGCTCAAAACCAAACAGCAGCAAGCAGAAACACACAGCAGAGAAGAATAAAGCTGTGCTCCTCTTTGCACTGATGGCAGCAAGGAGAGCACAAAGGAATGTTTCTCTGGGAGGAAAACATAAGCACTGCAAGAAGGGCGGCTGGGAGATTTTCAGGGAAACTGTTTCCCAGAGTACACCAGTTACTGCAGAAGTTGTACTGGGAACAGCTGCAGTTCCAGGAAAACTGGCTACACGAGGGTGAGGCAGCAAAGACACTGGAGGGGTGAATGCCTTGGAAATGGAACTGGAGAGCCCCAACATGGGAGCTTTCAAGCTGAATCAGGCAGGTTTTCAGGTGTGGAGCTCCAAAGCTGTCGAACCCTGCGTGGGGGCTTGCGGGAACGAGCCGACACGAGACAGCCAGAAAGAACCGCTGCTGCCCTGGGGAAGGGTTGTTGCCCCTCGACTACGCAGGACTGCTGGAGAAGGCACTCCTATTTTTCACATCTCACCTGAGGATACTAACCGTAAATATTTTTTAAATAGGAAAGGACAGAAGGCATGCTGCAAGGCTTTCAGGTACTTGCTTCATGTGTTTTAACTAATATTGACAGGTTTTCACCAACCACCAACGTTCACCTTGTCTGAAAACACTGATAACACTTCTAAGCCCAGAATGTATCACAAGATCAACTTCTCTAAGACACACCATTAAATTTTATAAGTTATCCCTCTGCTGAACTCAACAGAGCATAATTTCTAAACAGCACCTAGTACTGAATAAACAAATGCTGTAGCATGTATATACCGGGAAACAAAGATGTAACAGTAAATTAGGATAATTAAGCAACACATGGTTATTAAAGATACTGGACCTGATTCTCTGGCAATGCAAGAGAAGTAGCAAGAGCAAATTACACGACTGGCTGCTCTGCACTATGCTGGCTGCATGGAGCAGCCTGGGCAAAAATGAGAATTCAGACCAATATGTCATCATTAGTTTGGAAATTCTGCCTTTTACTTCTCATATAGATTTCACAGTGCCAATATTCTTCCTGCCGGCGTGTTGGACAAATTAAAGTGACAAAACTCAATATGGAAATTAAGATCATTAACATATTAATCAAACTGTCGATATTATAAAAATTAGCATGAGCCTGCCAAATAATCATCTTACTAATGACTTAAGGCCGTGCCTTTTGTCAATTAGCACTGCAGCCTGCTCCACTGCCCCTTGCCCACTTCCAGATGTCGTGAAGGAACGGACTAGTTCACTGGGCAAAGACTATCTTGTTATTTTTGAGTGATGATTACTTTGGTATTTAATTGCTTCATTTTCTTATGAAAACTCAGTTCCTTAATTATATTGAGTTGACAATTAGTACAACAGAGAAATCTTGAATTTCAGTTTTCCAAGTCCAGATTCTTAATCACAGCCAGAGAAGGTTTTTCCAATTTCCCCAACTGTTACCTGCTCCATGTATATACCTCATTGCCATCATCACATATACGTAGACTTTTTTTCTGAAAAAGGCTTTTCCACAAATTTGTGGGTATCAAAGTTTGATATAATCAGCATTTTCAAATTAATTTTGATATTTCTCTGAATGTTGTAATTTCAAAATTTCTGACTGAGCTATAACATAGCAAAACAAAACATGTTTGTGTAGAAAAAATTGACAGTGATTCCAATAGATGATGATCATTAAGCATTTCCAAGAACAATACAGTAAAATATTTTCTTGTAAAATGGGTACTAGCAAATTTGAAGCAGCTTTACAAAGGAAAATGGAAGGATCACCGTGTGCTTCGCTATCAATTGATATTTACTTGTTTATTAGTGAGGTGGTTTTACAGGTGGGGCAGTGAGTTATCCATTAGATCTGCACAAACCCTGAGTTCGCATTTACACGCTCAGCTCCTGACCTAGGGATGTTTGTCTTGACTTTCATGGCAGAGCTGCGAAAGCTTTGAAAACAGAGATTTCGACTGCAGACTGCCAAACCACGGTAAGTGAGGGTGGCACAGTACTAAGCACATATTCTTTACTCTATCACTGACACTTCCTCCAATGACACAAGGTCATGCAATTAATGAATGGCAAAGCAAAGCCATGAAAAATGGATATTAATGAAGTGTAACTCTGAGCAATAATGCCATAAGCAACCTCTGATAACAAACACATTCTCCTAATAACATCTTCAATTATCTTCATTAACATCCGTCCATGGCAAGATGTGCAGTCTAGCCCTGCAGAAGCACAGACCCAGCAGATTTGGAACACGCTTAAGTGCTTCCTCCAGCTTATGCAGGGAAGTGCTTACTGATGGATAGCTTAAATGACGATAATATGCATTTATCATAATTTTTCAGTAGCATATGCCTTCCTCATGTCATCAAGAACCTGAAATTTGAATAAGATTGCTTGCGTTACTCGGGAGATGTACGGGCTCCGCGGAGATATGAAACACTGCCTGTCAAACATGCAGTCCTGCTTCTTTCATTAACCCCATCGCCGGTTTTGCTGACAACGGCCTGGGTCCATCACAAGTGCTCTCCTCCCTGCCAGGCACTCGAGTTCGGTTCGGGTCCGGTCGTTTCTGGCAAATATGCACATCACATTCCTGTGCCTCCTTTTCAGAACGAGCTCTGAGCTTCTCAAACATGCCAGGCGGCAGGTCTAGGAAATTAAATCCTTTATTCAGAATTTAGCTCAGCATGGCACCGACAACTTCCTCAAATTGGCTTTCAAGTATTTGAGTCCTACTTTGGAAAGGAAAATTTCCAAGGAGAGGAGAGGTTATCAGTCAGCAAACCCTGGTGAGGCTCGCGACAAAGAAGGAATAATTACTGCTTTCTGTAAAAGCATTGTCTAGGATATGGCCGTTATCTCTAGTCGAAGAATGAAAGTGAGACTGGAATTTCTGATAATACTTCAAGCCATTTCCTGTGAGTGAAAGATACTGACGTACCAACAACCTCCTCTCTGCCCAAGAAGAGCTCCAGGCCATTTATGGTTCACTCAGGATGATACAAAAGACAGAACAAAACTAATTCTTTCCTGTATTTGCTAACATTTGTTTTGGTTCTAGATTTTTGTTGACTTGAACTTATGGGGTAGGACATTTTGAGTGCAAGGAGCTAACATTAGCAAAGCCTTCCTAGGACAGCTCTTACTGCCTATTTTCAAGGCTATTTTTCTTTTTCATTGCTGTGCATACGAAACCAAAGAATTTTAATGTTTCCAAATTCAATTTTAAATTGTGTAAAATTGAGTCCAAGTATGAAGGGAGGGAAACTACGCGAGCACTTCTCGTCTCATGGACCTTGCTTGAAATTCTGTGTAATGGGAAGGAAAATCTGAAAGATTTTCATGTCATCACCGAAGCCTTGCCTAGATATTTTTATAGTAATTTAAATTTAATAAAGTCATCATCTGTAAATTTGCTCTCCTCTCCTTTGAATTGGAAAACATTTAGTCTCAACCCCTGCAGCCCTATTGTGATCACACAGAAATGCTAATGAGGTTATGTCTCAATCTAGTCCTCCCTGGTGCAAACAGAGTGAGTGAGTCTTTTCAACTCAGGAACCTCATTTATCTTCTGCAAGTTATTCTGTTGTTATTATTACTACTACTGTTTGCCAGAGCAGTGACAGCTGAGAAGGAAAGTGGAGAGGAGAAAGGAACAGTGCTTTCATAGCGAGGGAGTTACTGGTAGAGTTTCATTAAAGGTTACCCACACGCTGAGCCTATAGTAACATAGTTAAAGACATTAAATATAGTAAAGGTGGAAAATAACAGTCAGGGCACCAATGAATTAGAAGGCTTTGTCAGTGGACAGGGTGAACCCCACATCCAGGCCAGATCAGAGGAAGATGTGAGGAATTAACACAAGTAATCATAGATATAAGGGATCAAGATTTAAGGACGTAGCTGTAGTAGGGGAGCTAGGAGGAAAACTAAGCACTTGCTAGCAGTAGAACGTAATCCAGGTGCATAGATGCTTGGTCATTTGTTACAGCTCTTTCCTTTGAATCATTTTTATGCGTAAAATAATAATTTACACCTTTCACCTTGTAACTTAGAGCACCTGCTGATCTAAATTACGTCGCTCAGCACGCCTGACAGTCAGGAGGTGCTGCAGATAGCCTGAGCAGAACGAGACATGCAGCCTGCCTGAGGCTGCCCAGACCCACGGGCACCCCCATGCCTCCCAGCCCAATTCAGGAACTCTCTATATAAAGTCTTTCGGCCTGCATTGTGAAGAATAAAACTTTGACAATTTTGTGGAAAACCCCAACCAAGTAACCAGAAAGTGAAGAAAGGGTGGATGTCTGCACACACGGGGTCTTGGGGTTTTTTGGGTTTTTTATAGAAACATGAAAAACATTCTTAGCATGTTAGAGAGCAGTTAGCTTTCCTTCCCTTTCATTAACTCACGTAAGTTTGGATGCACGGATGCAAAAAATATTTTTCTTTTGAAATTTTACTACTGTAGACAGTAACGTGCACATTATAATAATTATAACAATGTGCAGCAGCCCAGCTCACTGCTAAAATGACAGCTTTGAAACCGAAACCTCGTTAGCACAGCGATGCTTTGAATCTGCCCAGAGTAAAGCTCCAGAACCAGGTCTCGTCCTTGCCAGAGAGACATTACAAAATGGAAAACAGAAGAGAAAGTAGTAGTTTCGTGGGCAGAGAAAGAAAGGGCAGAATTAGTAATTCCACAGGGCTGCTGAAGTGCGTTATCCACGTGCCTCTATTGTTCCCCAAGAGGCAGATTTTAAACTTGACCAGATTGAACCTCTACTGAAATGTTTACACACAAAGAAAAGAAAAGGTACAAGTATTTTATGTGGCGTGACACTCCAGCCCTTCAGATCCCAGCTCCCCATCACACCAGCAGCACTGACGCTGGCAACAGCTCCACGTACGCGCAAGCCGCAGCCCCCACGGTGCAGCACACAGGTACGCGCTGGTACCCCCACGCTGCCGGGGCATCCTGGCGGCACGAGGAACAGGGATCTTGGGAATATACAGCCTTGCCCAAAATATTTCTCAGCAGCAGCAGGATTTGGCTCCCTGAGCTACAAGCGGCTGGGCTGCCTTCAGCCCACTCGTGTCGGTCTGGAGGGATGGCAGCAAGCGGCAGAGGCAGCTCGCAGGGACCCAGAGCTCACGGGAGAAAGCGGCACAATTCCTGGGGGGCAGCTTTGCTTCAAGGGGTGAGGAAATCTGCTATGGCCCTGACAAAGAACAGTTTTGCAGAAGGCGCCGTGGACCGTGCCACCCCTCCAGCCCGGGCAGCTGTCAAACCCCCGCTGCAATGCCCTCCTGCAGCTCCCGAAAAGGTTATTTACTGAGCGGTGGTAAAACAGGAGAGTAAGAGGAGTGAGGGGTTGGATGTCAGCTCCCTAAGCCAGACCGCTTTCCTAGCTCTGCAGAGGCATTTCCACAGAATAAGGAACAAAAGGATTAGGAAAGGGTGTGAATAATGCACTTCTACCCCTGTCTATCCCCGCTTGCTGTAACAGATTGGTAAAATAACTTCATCCACCAGTTTATTAACAGCTTGCCCTCTCTTGTATCTCACCTCCATAATGAGATAGAGCAGATATGATGGATTACATTTTGCCTCCTGCTTCCATCCCGAATGAATTATCATTTCGCTCTTCTCGCAGTCTCGTGGTTTGGCTGCCTACAGCCCATTAAACGTTGGGAAGTAGGAGGGGGAGGATGAAGCTATGTGATGTAAAAGGTAAAGGTCCAACTGGGAAAGCAGTTTTAATTTTCAGACTGGAAGATATGAAATTAAAAGAGAATGAGGAGATTCTCTCTTACATGTCACCTGGCAGTATTAAGAAAACAAACAGAAAAATCCTTTCGCAGGGAGTATCTGAGCAGGCAGCTCTTGCTAGCTAAATGCTCTCTCCAACCGGTGAGGGCTCAGAGCCCAGAGAGTCAATCACGATGAGCCAGGCCAGTTTTTCAGCCCCCAACCAAAATGCCTTATTCTGCAGCTCTGCCCCAGCAAAAGCCCTCAGAGAGCCAAGTATTCCCAGCGCCATAATTCTCACCCTACTCTGACAAGAAGTACTTTATACCACCTCTCTTCATAAGAGTGTAGGAGTTTTACTCACACATCAGAACAGATCTAGAATATTAACGTACACTTTTGTGCACCTTTCTTAAAAAAACCCTGAACAACAGAAATCAGAGTTTTTTCAAGCATACTGAAGGCATTGAAGGCTTCAACTGTTTTAGCTGTATTGGAAAAATCAAGATGCCTCCAAGATTACTGATGCATCACAGTGCCGCTAAACACCTGGTTGCTTTTCCACAGAAATAAGCTACTCCCTGACCCCAGTCTTCATCTCATGAGTTCTGATACTTCAAGGAAATAACACTGACGGTTCTCACCCTGGCCACTACTTAAAAAATAATCAGAAAATTGCTGAGGATGATAATACAGAGCCATGCTGGAGCCCAAGTAATTTTGGGTGTCTCATTTTATACAGCAAGTGTTGGTCTGAAACCTCGTAGGAGCAGAACCACGTACTTACCAACAGAAGTAAGAGCTGCACAATTCAGCTCTGAGCATTTTATCTTTGTTGTATCTTTCAGCAGCAAGTTTGCGTAATTACACGTTGGGTAAAGACGTGACAATTGCCTTTTCACTTTAAAGTCAACTTAGCACTATGAAAATTCATGAAGCAAAAATTAATAAGCTTCATGCAGCTTCAGCACTGACCTCTGTTTTTACTTTCTCTTTGCCAAGAATTTGTTATGGGTTCTACTACCAAGAGCTGATTCCTCCCTGCAGCCAGGAAAAAGCATCGGAGAACTCACCGCATCTTGTAGCAGCAAAAATCTTTCACCCGTCACCACTGCAGTCTTAACAGCTCACTAATATTTTCTCCTCATGCAATCTTTCCATACAGGGTTTGTTTTAAAGCATATTTTAGTCTAATGTGAACGACGGGTCCAGCCACCATGAGCAAAATCCTGTAAGTGAATATCTGAGGGATGATGGATTCTTGATGGCAACTGTATCTAAATGAGCAAATTAAATCATAGACCGGTTTTAGCTTTTGATAAACTTGATGAGCCGCTCACTACAAACCAAGTTACAAAGGAGAGGAGAGGCTCAGCTGACTTCGCAGCTTATCAGACACCTTTAATTTCCATCTTCAGCATTTCATGCTGTGGTAAGAATATGAAAGATATTGATTTTGCTCGTACCTACGACGCAGGACAAGATCTAATTCGATTTCGGTTACCCTACGTCCTGTGCAGTCAGACAAATTAAAAACAACAGAAGCCTGGCCCTATGCAGGGAATCTTTACCACCGCCGTCGCAGTAACACCCGAAGGCTCCAGCTGACCCCGTGCCGCACGTACACAGGGCCTGCTGGGCGCGTACGCGCACAGCGCCGGCAGGAACAGCCTCCGCGCTCGCTCCGAAGTCCCCCACGCAAGACAAACCCACGGTGCAGAAGTGGGCAGACCTCCTTTCTGGGCTACGTGTTTTCCCAGACTGCCACCTGAGCTCCGGCCTCCTGCTGTGTAGGTCGGCTATCGAGGACTCCTCTGCTGGCACCGCGCTGCCTTTCCGCCGAGCCCACCTGCCCCTCGGCCGTGCCGCCCTCCCCCGCGGGACACGCAGCCGTCGCCGTCACCCGCCGAACGCCCCGCGCTCGCCCAGCGCGGCCATCACCCACCTCCCAAGCCACCCCAGTGCCGGCCCAGGTGCTGCCCCTCACTGACACCGACCTCCCCGCTGCCAGAGCGCAGATGATTCTGCGTGTCATGAACCCAGCTTTGTAGCCGGGGCTTTGGCTTACGAGGATTAAAGCTTAAACACTCAGATCCCACGTTCTGTGTCTAATAATCCTGTAATAATACCTCCCTAAGACTCAGAAGAGGAAGAAAATAAAGGGGTGAAAACTAAAAAAAAAAAAAAAAAAAAAAAAAAAAAAAAGAAAAAGAAAAACAGATTTTTGTTGTAAGTTCCTGAAAAACATGGGTGGGCTGGAGAAGTCTGCTCCAAACTCGCCCCCGTGAGCAGAGCATGGGATGAAAACAAGAGCGGAGGAACTCTGAAAAGACAAGAAACCGACTTTGACAGATGGATGTAAATGTGCCTTTCAGTGCAGGAGAACAGTTGATTCTAAGGCATGAAATCAAATTAGTGCATCTGCAGCTGCGTATGTGTCATCCAGCTTCATATTTTACATGCTAAAGACATTTTTTAACCTCATGTTAGCTACAGTTTTGGTTTTTTTTCAATATTACACTCCAGGATTTGCAAAATGGTATTGGCAGGTATTAAAATGAAAGCTGAAGCAATGATGCAATCTGTCTCGTTTTCTATTGTAACGTGACAGAAATCTTTTTGGGACTCATCTACCATCAGGTAGGAGCAGACTTGGAAAAAATAAAATGCCAGCCTCAACTTCATCAAGAAATGCAAAACTTTTCAAGAACTGTAAGCGAGTCGTTCTGCATTTCTTGATAGAGTTGAGGCTCGCTGGTCTCCCAGCTCTCTTACCTCCCCCCAGCTTCTCATCTCCCTGCCACACCCACCCAAAAGCCTCCACCACGAAGCCTTGGCAAAGCTGGCACTCGGACACGTTCCCAGAAGCTATGAAAGTGCTTAGTGACAGACCTGAGCGAAAGGAGGGGATTTTAGCAAAGGTGTTGGAGCAGTTCAGGGCATGTTCCACAGGAAAAGTCCCGACGCTGCCCCGGGAGCTGTGCATCGCCAGGGACGCGGCAGATAAAGGCACGGACCCAAACTACTCATCAGGCCCACTGGAGAAACGTTCCCTGTTCTCACATGCTTTTGGGATGCCTGCTCCTCTTCTACCGGTTCTCTAAGCCCCCGCGCAGGGGGTTTAGAAAGGAAGCCCAGGAGCAAAGCAGAGTCGTGGGGAACAAATCGGTCACAACTGGCCCCCCCGCTCCATAGCCTCTCACACCTCCCTCAGCGTCACCCCTCCGGGCAGGTTGGATGATTTTACAAGTACAGCGTTTTGCAAGACTCGGAGTGAAAGACGTTCAGACCCTCAGACACGTCCTACGGGCACAGCACCGAAGGACCGCGTGCAGAGAATCAAAGCCTACAGTGAGTTTTGGAACATCTCTGGTGCTCTCCTCTAAGCTGGCTGGGTTGACGAACTCCCTCATTTTTATTCTGATGTGGCTGGAGGACCAGTGCAGGACAATCTATGTCTATACACGTAGAAAAAACATCTTCCTTGTTAAAGACCAATTAAAGTTGTTATTAGATGTCCATACACAATGTAGCCATATTGCACTACAGCTGTATGGAAGTTAAATGATAAATAATTTTAAAATGAGTATTTTAAGATAAGAGTCTTGTTTGCAGTCTTGAAAACTCTCACACTCTGTGCTTTTAACTTACAAATTACTTGGTAATTCAAAAATTGGGAACGATGCAGATGACTAAAATTTGTTGTCTGATTTTTGAACATAAACATTATTGTACTGCACTTCAGCTTTCCATAAGCAATGATTACATTACAGAATACCTGCCTACAGCCCTCAGAATTGATCAAAACAAAAAGCTGAACTTGTACAGTTTTTACAACCAATTCCTGAGGGTTTGGTCAAATTCAGCACAGGATACAATTAAACAGAGATTGATTTATGTAGAAGGCACTGTAGTTGCAAGGTTGGTGAATTGTATATACTGCAAGAGGGAATGGCTATTACCTGAACACAAATCAGATTAATTGTAACAGAAACAGGAAGACAAAAGGTACAACTTTTTTCTCATTTTCTTTCCAGTGCAAGCACCAGACTAAACTGTGAGCCAAAAAAAAAACCAACCAACCAAATACAGGAAGGTTGATGATTTTCTTGTAACACAATGAGACAGCAAAACAAAGTGGGGGTTTCACAAGCCCTAATCATTTGATTCCCAACCTTGATGCTTCATTTGACTTCCTGCTATACAGGGGATGGCAAGACTTAGTACGTTACCAAGTGAAGAATTTTATCAAATAAAAGGAGCTGAGTGCTAGATCCTGCACTGGAATGATCTCTTCATGCCTCCTTTAAAATACAAGAACTCATCTCTGCTGAGCGATTCAGAATAAAAAGAAGATGGCTCTTGCTACCTGCCAAAGAGGATTAATCTGGTAGTTTGGCATTTTCCTACCATTTCCTCTGGTAGAGAAAGTGGATAGCAAACCGTTCCAAAGGGCGCCTCAGAACCCAGCAGTACAAACGTAGGTGAGTGAGAAGGTGCGAAGGAAGAGCTCGCCCTGCGCTCGGGCTGCGTGGGCAGCTACGCGTGGAGCCCTGCCTGGGAACCGCTGCTCTCGGGTACAGACATGCTGGGAGTGCAGCGCGGCACAAAGCCTCCGTGGGGGTAAGAACTTCCCCGCGTGCAGACTGGTCACCTACGCACGTACGTACCTACGCCAGAGATCCGTAAGGGGTACAGCCAGGAGAGGTGCCCCCCCATAAACGGGAAGACCGTGCATGCAAGCAAAGCTGTGTGTTTTGTAGCAGGAGGCTCTGAGGTGACACTACAGCATCTGAAGACCATCACTCAGGACAGAAGGTTTTAGCTCTGGGCAAGGGTCTCCGTGCACTCCTCTAACTTGTAAAGGCCGCTGAACAGTCAAAATAAAAACCCACACAGTCACTCATTAAAAGTTCTATCAGCCAGCTACCTGGAGCTCACACATTACTAGTTCTGCATCCTAACCCATCCTGAAAAATCAGGGCCTGATTTACTGTTTATTTTTAGCTTAGTGGCAATCCCAGTTGGGCACTGGGAACCTTCTATGCAAAACGAGTTACTACTGCAAAGACTGAAATAGAGCTGAAATAACTTCATCATTATGTTTCCTATGTGAACTGCTGTAGCTTCACTAGTGATGCTTCTTGAACACCAGTAAAAAAGTCTAGTAGGAAGTTTCTGCATTAAGACGTGATCCAAAAGCAGCTCTTTTTAAGTAGATGTTTCTCCTCTGACTCAGCAGTACCACTGATGAATAATACTGCTTGCAAAGCACCTCTATCAAGCCTTTAGCCTACTGCAGTACTGGATTATTTTCCCCTGTCCCACCCCCACCTCATTTCCCTTTTCCTTCAAAACCTAGTCATGTCTCTGTCACGTTACCATTTAAAATCCCCTGTTCTTACACGCATGTTACATTTGTGATGCCTGCTGTGGTTGCACACTGAAAGCAAAGTGCCAAACAACGCAGGGAGAAAGAGGGGAAATCAAAGCATTTTAGAAATCTTAAGCTTGGTAAAAGCTGTGTATAATTTTGCTTAGGCTGCAAGTTGGCTTGAGAAAACAGTATCAAAGCACCATCTTTTCCAACTGCTTTTTACTTTTTATTTTTACTGCTTATTGTAGATCCCAGACTGACAGCTCTGAAAACTCTCTATTTTCCATTTATGCAAGAATAAGAAGCAACAACTCAGCAACAGTATCTGATACATCTTTCCCTAAAAATGAACCCAAACTGTTGACCTGAGAGCATCACCTAGAAGGACTGTGAACCCCTAGTTCAGCCCTGCCCTTCAAACTCACTACTTGGAAGTGTTTGTGAAAGACACAGCCGGAACCATAAATTGACAGTCCAGTAACGAACAACTGAAGACCATTTCACAACCAATCTGCTCAAAGTCCACAAGGCTGAATACAAATGAAAACAGAATATAATAAGCACTTAAGTCTCTTGGAAGACCAACTCCTCCAAAAAGCCACTGCTCTAGCTGTAAAAGCTCATTTGATGCAAATCCACAACGCACAGGTATTTGTTGCATTCCCACGCCAATGTAAAATTCCCATTTGGGTTGATCGTACAGCGCTCTGACTTCATTCACTAGCACCAGAGAGACCTTTTATTATATTCCCAGTGATAACATAAGTCTGGAAAAACTCATCACTGCTCTGTGATCTTGTGTCTGCAGTTGGACAATCCCCCTGTTTACCAGCAGGTCCAACAGAAGTGTCTGAAATTCCCGGTGTTCTTAATTCATAGGCTAAAGCAGAAAATTGTTATTTCTATAGCAGTCTTAAAATAAAAACACTTTACCTGTAAATCTGTTGGTATAAGTGATTTCTGCGTGTTCATCCCTGGCAGTAGATGAGATGTTCTCATAACGCATCGCTTCCTGGTATCTGGATGCAAATTACAGGAGCCGTAGTTCCTGAAATCAGCATAAAAAAGTTGAAAATGCATTAGGTTTGGGAGTAAGCTTGGCTGTCAGTATAATATTTCTATTACAGCAGCCATCCAATTGGAAAAAAACAGCTCATCCTTGCACATGATAAAAATAAGCAGGTAAGTTTGCTGCTATGATTTTGGAAACTTTTGACACTTGCAATATTTACATGCCACACTCCGTTTATTATCAACTAGCAATTAAAACTCTTTCTTTTCCTCTATCAGTTTTGGTACCCGTGACGTGGAGGGCTGCGAGCGCCGCCCGGCCGAGCGACAGAGGTGCAGCCTCCGGCTCGCAAACCGCTGCAGCCTCTCCCCTCTGCTCTGGTTTGCCACTTGTCCCACAGTCTCCCTGTAGGCTTTGCCAGAAATCTTCACTCCGGATTTACCTGCCCCTCTTGGACGCCTGAAAAAACCGTTTCTGTTGAGCTGACTGTGTTGGGGGTTTGCAGAGCTCTCTCGCAAGGAGATGCCACCACCCCTCCCGCTCCTCGTGGGCGTTGTGACTCAGGCAGCACAAAGTGGGTTGAAAAACAATCTGAGAAGTAGATGGACCTTTTTGATCTGCTGCCTTGTGACGTGCTGTCAAAGACCGAATGCTCCTCAAACCATGTAAGCACGTGGCAATACTGATGCAGGAAGGGTTTGATGCAGCCCTGGCTGCACTTGAAGCAAATCCTCCGTTTGGATTAAAACACGCCCACGCCACGGAAGGCTCTCCGGTGTACACCAGCCACAACCTGGCTCTATTCCAGGACTGAGTACAAGGTGAATCAATTCATTTCCTAAATCCCCCTGGTGCAGCCAGGTGAGCTGACAGGACTCAGGGCAGAGGGAAGAGTGATGGCACCGCAATGGTGATGAAGCGTCTCAGTCTGCCCACAGCAGCCTGGAGAAGCCCCAGCTAAGCTCCTGCACGTGCTCTATCAGCCACAGCATTTCTGCTCGTGTTTGACTTCAACACGCTTCTGGTCCACGCACTGTTGCAAGCAGAACTTGTTTCTGATTTCAAATTCTAAGATGCATCAGATCATTTGCATTTACTTAATTTTTCACATCTGCAAAGTGTTTTAGGACACCACACAATGAAAGGCTGCCAGTAAGCACCTTCATCGGTTTTCATGATTATTGCAACTAAATCACTGCAATCCCCTAACTTGCCACAGCAAAACTAACCTCTTAAAGCCCATGTGAATGGCTTGGTTCACGCCAGAAATGGGCAGACACAGAATGCACTGAACCACACAGGACACGTGGGGGAAACCCATCATAAGAAAACGCAGGAACCCATTTACAGACAGTTTTATCTGCCTTTTCTGTCAGTGGCTATGTAAAGACAAGAAGAAACACAGACAAGAGATTGTCTTAAAGACAAGAGACTTTAAATTACATTTTTAAGCGAAATGCTCGACAGCAGCGTTGCAGCGCAATTAAGGAGCGAGCTGAAGGCTGCAGGATGAGGCGAGCGGGCGCTGAGCTGGCCGAGAGCCCCCTCTAGCGCGACGCCCCGCGCTCCCCGGCCCCACCAACGCTCCGCGCAGCGAAGCCGTCAGGCTCAACACCTTAATTTGTTTCTGTGCTGTTCGAATGACGGCTGCACAGCCGCGGTATTACTCATGGCTACTGTCAGGAGAGGGGAAAAATTTCAGGGGAGCGCAGAGTCAGCTGGTTCTCACAGGGTGTCGGGCCGTGCACGGCAGAGCCCGGCTTCCAGACCTCTTGCTATCTGATGTGCTGAGAAATTAGATAAAGATCTTTACCGTCAGTACATAGGCTCAATCTCATTTGGAAAGACTGCAGAGAGAACTGTAAAGATTCCATCCAATCTCGGTAAACAAGTTTATATCCTTAATTTTCCAATGCAGTTCATCTGTCAGACTAGACATTTAGCTCTGCAGCCCAAAGGCAGGTTAATCAAACATGTTTAAAAAAGGTAAATAAAATGCTGCCATGAATAATATTTGTAGACAGACTGATCTGAGTGTGTTCAAATGAAAGGCATGACTTTAGGACCCAGAAGTATTTCTGTTATCAGATCACACTTTCATATTTTTTATAAACTGCGAGGGCTTTTTTTGAGCCTCAGTAAATTATATTCAGCTCTTAAAATCTCTTTGAGCCACAGCATATCTGCAACAGAATATAGCTCAGGTTTAAGGACTTGCTGAGGAAACAATTGGGTGCAATTCAGACTTGCCAAATATCTATCAATTCCACCAATAAAGAATGAAATGCAAAGATAAAATAAAGTTATAATAAAAATAACTAAGGAAATTTTGTCTTCCAGGGGAAGGGCGCTGATCGTCCCAAGAGGTCTCTCCACAAGACCTCTTCCCTGAGATACTTCCCACATCCCCTCGGTCGGGTTAAACAAGCACCTCGCTCGCTGCACCCCAGAGTAATTCAGACTGCTGCCCCCCCAATTCCTCCAACAAGACAGTCAGCAGTAGAGACCTCTACTCCCCGACACAGGGGTGGGGGCTGCCGTCCTTGTGCACTCCATGTCCTCCACAACACTTGCTGAACCCCCACAGCGTAAGGTCGATCAAGACATTCCCAAAAGGAGGCAGAGGCACTATGTGCAAGGACAGCAGGGCGACGGCTCGGTACTGTCAGCTCTGGAATTCGTGGCGTAGCGTCAAGGAGCCACCCTAGATTTCTGCTCTTCACATGTAGGACCCTTTTTTTGTAGCCCACAGTAGCAAGGGATGTAACAGCTGGCACTCCTGCAACTAGTGAAAGATGCCTTAAGAGGGCTGTCTAACCAAAAAACTCATCTGTGCATTTCTAGCAGAGCTAATAAAAAATGTTATCTCTTCCCGAAAACCCTTCCCTCCTCAGGACTTTCTCAGAGACTCTTCAGCTGAGAAGAGCTGGTCCCAAGAGTGTTCTCCATCACTGTCCTCATCACAGTGCACACAAAAACCTCACCATGAACTCAGACAAACTGTCCTTTTGATTTGTGAGGCTCACAAAAGGATCAAGGCTTCAAGCTGCTGAGAAGGGGAGGATCAGGTTATGATTTCTCGTCTTATGCTGCTGCTGGAAGAAAATATTTTATACTCCTCTGAGTCTCACATCCAATTTTTTTTTTTTTTTTTTTAACATTATGCCAATGAATAACTATTAATTTCTTACAGACACCTGAGACCCCCAGAGGTCATTGGGACAAATGACTTGTGCAATCACAGCTCTGCCATCTTCTCCTCTCTATCTTTTCTCCTTATTTTTATGGCACTTTATTTACTTGCTACCTGTTGTCTACAGACTAAAATGTAACCTCTAAGCAGCAGAAGCTTAGTGCTTTGCTTTAACAGCCTACAACAAGGCCCTGACCTGAGCCCTGGGGCATGACTGCACTAAACTCACACCACCACCAGCAATGAAGCAGACATTTCTGCATCCGAAATGGGTTTTGAGTGCTGTGCCTTCCGCCACATCCATACCCCATCGCATCGACCTTGCAAGGAACAAAATAGAGTTTAGAAGCAAAGACAGACTGAGCATGTTCTTGGTTGCTGACCTCCCAAAGTCCAAACAGGGCTAGTCATCTCTTCTGATGGTCCATACAAGTGCACACACTTAGCAGCTGCCATTTGGCAGCCTCGGATCTAACCCACAGGGCACCTCCGTTACACCGAACAACGTTAATGTTGGTATCTTCGTGTCACACCATATCATCAGGTCTAAAGATAAGCTGCACTGGAGCCAGTCATGGGTTGGCTTATCATTGAAGGAAAGCATAAATATCACTGTGCCAGAGATCCCATCCCAAGCCTTGGAGAAGCCTGATCACTTGTCTGAGAGGACACAGATGCCAAACCTGCAATTTAGAGTTGTCCCTCAGCCAGACTCTCGGGTCCCTGGTGTGGGGTTTTTTTCCAGTGGGGCTTTATGCGAATAATAAAGACCCAGATCTGCCTCTGTACTTGCAGCGCGTTCATCTTCTGGAAGATCCATTGGTTTCAGCTGTCACAGAGGTCACATCAGTTATTTGTACAACTTGCCTCAGCTACACAAGCCAGCAAGGAAGACAGCCAGGTACCTTCTTGAACAAGGTAGTCTGTAACGCCGGGATTTGTTTGACACTTCACCACAGGGAGCTGAAGAGGACTTTTCCCTTCTGCTCCCATTTGTTCCAGGCACCTTCTGTTCACATCGCATGTGGGAAGTTATGGACTTCAGAGTCTATGTCCATAGATCAGGAGTCAAAAAAGGAGACAGGAAAGGGTGATGGAGCACAAAGTAGGAGATATTGCAAAGATGGTTAAATAAAAAGTCTTTTTTTTTTTTTTTTTTAAACAGTTCTGTATAGTGCAAATGTGAAAAAGACACCCACAGCAATATGGGTTAAGGAACATTCGTCAGTAAGAAAGAGAATAAAAGCAGGCACTAAAACAACAGAAATAATGACTCTGCTTTCCAGATTTTGATTCTAAAATGTCTGGGGCCTCAGGCGGTTATCTGAAAAACCCTTCTTCAGCACAGAACCTCACTGTTTCACCTCAAATAGTTGTAGTTAACAAATATTCTGTGTCTGTGTACGAGAGCCACTGACAGACAGCCCATAGCTATATAGAGAGATGGAACTGCCAAGAGGGAATAGAAGCAAAAGCAAAAAGAAATATTAGAGCAATATATCTTAGGCTTGGGAAAAAAAAAAAAAAAAAAATTCCTCTTTCTCTGCCTTTCCCTTCATGTCTGGAGGAGCCGCAACCTTGAACCGCACCTGAACCACTGCCGTGTGCAGGGAACACCGTGGAAATCACCTCCTCCATGAGAATTGTCTCATCACACTCAGAAGTCACCATCCAACCTGCCCACCTTCATCTTCTGGAGCACACAACACAGTGAGATTTTTGTCAGTGGTGGTCTTTGAACTGCTGTGCCAGTCGCTGCATCTCTTCCATGAGAGAACATCACCAAGAGAAATCGGAAGATGTTACCGCGCTTCTGAGAAGCCATATCCAACTGGGATTACTGCAGTCTTTGTCTTTCCTCTTGCTGCTTATGACTCTGCCATATTGCCTAAGCCAAGCAGTCCAGCTAAAGCTCCAAACTCCATCTGTGTGTTTTAACTGTGATGGTTACAAAAACAGATCATCAATTTTTAAAGAATAACTGTTTCACAGCATGCTTCCAGATGTTCTTGCTTTCATTATTGCCTTATTACTTAAAAAGTCAACAGTATGTGATATATTAAATATATAATCTACTCTAACACTCATCTACATGCTGTTGTCTGGTGGGAATATCCCATGAGACAAGTACATTATTTTTTGCACAATTACCAAAATGAAATATGGGTTTAAGGGCTGACAGAATGCAACAAGTAAACATGCTCACGCCTCTGCCCACATACAAGGTACATGAGAGGCAGTGGCAGGGCCAGCCCATCACTCCGAGTGATACGTCTCCTTGTAGTGGCCAGTCCACAGGGGATACGAGCCAGCCACCACCACCTGGAGGAATCACTTGGATCACACTTTTTACTTGCTGCTATAAATACTGCTCTGTTGTCCAGTCACAGAGAAAGCAACTATCAACAGAAAAGACACCCTAAAGCAGAGCTCAACTCTCTCAGTGCTCAGACACGCTCGTGCCTGCTCGTCCAGGGGGATCTCTGTTGCTGGTGAACATCAGAGGCCTCTACAGGTCATTAGTGATGCCTCATTAGCCGTTAATTTTATTCTAGAACCCAAGAGCTCCTGTGCCCCTCAAACACTTCCTGAACAAGAACACACCACACAGTTCAGCCAGTTGAATAATGGCTCATATTCTCCTTAAACCTCTTATAGGAAAACAACCTCACACTCCCCCTACAGAGAGATGTGACTCCAGAGAGCAGAATTCCCTGCCCTGGTGGGAATATTCTCAGATTCCCAGTTTTGTCTCTCCCACCCAACTACGGCACTTCCCACAGGAGCATTTTGCCAATGGCGTCAGTTCGGAAAAAACCCAAGGGGAGAGCAGCAGTGCCTACAGCCACCTACACTATTCGGGGAAGCAGATTCCTACCCCTGTGTTCCTCAGTGTGGCCATTCACCCTAGCATAAAAAAGTATATTCAAAAAACATTCATTTTCCTCCACTTGGATTTCCCTTGTCTGAACCACACGAATGTCCTTATAAGCCTGCATTTGATTACACAATTGCTTTGTATTCCATTTAAGACTGTTTCATCTGTTACCCAGGGATGTAGGAGGACTCTTGAGTTGTGTCACCTTCCAGTCTCATCCAATAATGCCATAATTCGAGATGGAAACTCTGCATACTAGTATATTCTAATTCGATATCTAAAACATGCTTTGGCAGACAGCTGACTCCTATTGATGCATTTATACAATTTCTCTCTGCCTTTTTATTCTGAAAATACTCAGAGGGAATATGTTGTATCACATTTTCGTTATGCACACGGAATCTACATAACTCTCATTTTCTTTTTTTCTAGAGCTCGGTAAATATAAGAGCAGAAAAAAAAAAAAAAAAGGAAAAATGCCAAGACTGCAAACTGGGTTAAAATTCAACCACATGCTACAGAGAGAGAACTCCTAGAGCTCTAATCTTAGGTACTTGATCTTTGTCATCTTCAGTCCTGCCCCTTGTTTCTGCTCTTCCTATTCCAACTCCTTGTCTCCAGACTCCCCATCACTTCCATCTCAATCTGCATCAGCCTCGCCAAACCTCCTTGTCTCTTCTTCCACCTGCCTCCACTGCAGATTTCTGCTGCATCTAAGGAGCTGACAATACCTTGCCCCGGTGACAGGCCTTTTGCGGGAATATTCCAGTATTTTAAAAGAGATAAGAAAAGTCTTCTACAGAATACTAAATATACCTAAAGGTGAGGATTCACCTTGACTCAGGATGTTCCTGCTTCACACAAACAGCCCTCGCCATGGCTGGCGTAAATTTGAATTCATTTCACTGGAAACACTAAAAATACTTAATACTGAGGATTAGGCTGGACAGAAAATTGGGAGACTGCTGCTCACGATGGATCAATATTTACAAGGAAGTGATACAAACTGATGAGGAAAGGCGAGCGGCGCTGCTGCAGCGAGCCTGTCCACCCAGCAGAAGTGACACAAACTGACAGGGGAGGTGAAGCCAGCCACTGACATAATGAAAATTACAGCATAAAAGCAATACCAATTCAGTTGATGAAGCAGTTTGCCAGAGGAAAAAGAAAAACAACCATCAAGTTCAAAAACAGGAGGCCAACCGAATGCAAAGGGAGAAGGGAACAGAGGGGAATCAACGGAAAAATCAGAGCGACAAACTGGCGGGGCAGCGGGAGCGCCTGTGGTGAGCAGCCGGGCAGGGAGAGCTCCCTCGTTCCTGGAGAATAAGCAAGAGTGTCTTCTCAGAAAGAATATTTCTGCCACTTCTAATTGCTCCCGCATGGGTAACTGCCCTAATTCAATTAAGTTTTTATTTCTAATGAACTCTGGTGAAGTGAGCTCTGTTATGAAACAGTATCATGGAATAATTGTGAGCCCATCTGAAGCAAACACATTTCCCAAAGAGGGAATGCTGTGAGTGAGCTGGAAAATTTTGTCTTCAACAAATCAATTTAAAAACTTACTCAGAATCAAGTCTTTCATCTACTTTTGGAGAATCTACCTTCATGCAAAATGTAAATGACCTGGTAGTGGTCACACAGCTGTTTAGGAAACTTTAGCATTCTGAAGAACAGGTTCACTTTCATATCACACCTAGTGCTATTTAAATTGTCATCCCTCTCCCCATCACTGGATATGAGTTTCTTCCAAAGAACACCGAATTTTTGTGTATTTTATGAATTCAGTGTGCAGTAGACCCCACTATATGAACCCAAGGAAGATTAAAAGTGTCATTTAAGAGAATGAAGGTTACAAACGGTTTCAATTAAAGCTACACTAACCCCTGGATTCCCTGGATTATATTTTCCACATTTCAATATTTGTCCATGATGTGCACACAAACAGCCCTCTGAAGAATCCTGCCCTCAGTAATTTTCTCTTTTCTTAATCCTGATGTACAAAGCCTGGCCTCTTGGGATATTAAGAGGATCTCATAAGCACAATCCAACTTCATATTGATTCTATTTCCCAGATGCATAAAATTTGTTGCATTAGGAAACACAAGAGTGAAGAAAAAAAAAACAGCACATGGTTTAATTTAAACACCATTTCTAGCAAAAGGAAAAAATCCACAAATGGGAAAAAAGCAGAGGATGATGCTCGTTTGCCAAGACTGTGCTACGTGAAACATGCAATACAAGCTGACAAGGGAAGGAGATGATCATTGTTTGAATAACATCAATATCAACACAGACACATATGAATCTGGCAAGGGACATGAAAGATCCAAACTCCGAATAACACTGATGCACCAGTAAATATTATTCAGACAGCGAGGGGGAAGGGAGGAGGAGCAGAGGCTAGCTGAGACTGGAGACAGGCTGGGAGAGACTGGGAATAACATTTGCCCCAAGTTACTGCTGGGGAGTAAATGTGCAAATCTAATTAAGGGCTTGCCAGCTTCTCTGGTTTTTCCCGTTCTTTTTTTCCACTCCCTTTTCCCATCTGGACCACCGCAGTTATAGATCACAGTTAATTGGGGTTTCACGTATTTTCTGCTGTGTAATTAATCCTGCCTCAGAAGAGGGAGGTCAACACTGCTCCACCAAGGAGCTGAGCCAGGGCTTTGGAAGACGTGACAAGGCGACCCACCAAGCCTTACACGCACAACAGAACCCTGCTCCACCCAGTCCTACAGACGCAGGCTAGTACAAACACAAAATTGGGGAGAAGGAGAAATTATATGCAGCAATGAGTACTCCAGCTTTTGGCTTTTATTCTGGTATCAGTCTAAGAAATGGACGGTAATCCTACACTAGACTATCCGAGAGGTTTTTCCTTCAAAAGATGTTTGACTATCTTCCCCTTTAACAAGCTGGGGACAAACTTTTAAAGCCTTTTCCTGACTTTTCCCTTCTTTTTTTCTTGTGACAAACGACTTCTCAGCCCATTTTGTCCTCATTTCTTGCCAGCAGAGGCATCCTGGCTTCTCTGATTCATCCTGTGTCTTGCAGGATGCAGCGTTTGTCAGACCCGCCTGCACACCCCACCGTGCACTGTCCAAGCCAGCACTGCACCCCGCGGCACCAGCACCCCGCGGCACCAGCACCCCGCGGCAGATCGAGTCTGATGGCAGCAATCGGGAGCACACGCAGGCAGGTGCTGCCCTCCCTACCGCGGCTCTGCCAGATCAACCCTCCTACCCATCCACGGACAAGCGTGGCAGCAAACCTCAACTACAACCAAAAGTTGTGGCCAGAACTTTTAATTCAAAATACTTAGAGTTGACATTTGAAGAGGTAACATGACAATTCATTGTGTTAAATAAATTACTGATTATCAATATAGCACTTAGTGATGTATAATTAGTATGTAAAAGATACATTTAGCTGTAGATTATACTAGTAATACGGGCTACATGAGCAATAGCTGTATAATTACATTTTATGAATACGGGAAACCTTTGAGGAATGCTCTGTGATTTAATTGACATTTAACAAGATAACTACGGCAAGTTAATTAGAAATTATATGCTAAAAATATGAATTAACTTTTAAATAATATTTTAGCTTGCTGCAATATAACTATAGTAGCTTGTTATATGCCAGTGAAACACCTAAATGAAATAGTTCTTTCAAATACCGTCTTTCTCATTCATTTCCCACAAACTAAAGCCTGTATTATCAGCTTCTCATTCTGAACCCTTTTTGGTATAAAGAGGCCGAGTTGATCAGCTTAGAGAAAGACTTATTTTTATGGTCCTTTCATATTTTTTAAAAATGAGTTTTCTCTTACATTTCTATCAGCATCCAGAGAAAAGATTTCAGTTCAGCTGTGCTTTCGGCTTTGAACCCAGAACAAAAATGCAAAGCAAGGCACTGACAAGCATTTAGACTCCCTGCAAGGTGATACATCAGGGATTCTGACAGAGCTAATACAGCCAGAAATTTGGAGAATAAAACAACTCTGAACTGGTTCTGATGTGGATGGGTGTAATCACAAAGAAAATACAATAGCAGGTTCTTAGCACAGCTACGTTATTTTTAGATCTAGGTAGGGCAGTGCAAAGATGATGGAAACCTGGCTCAAAATTAAGTTTGCTATAGATTCTCAGGGGAGCCGTAGAGCCAATGCACAGACATAGGCCTTTTTCACCTGCCTCCAGCATGCTGGATGAATGCTATTTCCATAGCTGAAGCACCCAGCAGCCCTGGGGCATCAGAAAGGCTTGTGAAAGGCAGCGAGGACTTGCAAGTTAGGCTCCGAGATGAGCGTCATCAGAGCGAAAGCCCCTACAGTTCAGCCACTGGTAGTTTTTATTATTTTGCATAAGTGTCTCTAGACCTACACATCATTCTGGATTTTTTTTTATTTCTCCCTGCCCTACCATACTTGGCCCCTAAGTCACCCAGAGCTTAACTCATCTCCACTGAGAGTTTTGCAGCCCCTCAATGACAAGAGACCCTCATCTCTGGCTAGCTAATCTGGGTGCATGGAGAGGGACTTAAGTTACTTAGAGCAGTAAATGGACTACCATTACTAAGAGAAAATGGTGCAATTTCTCCTGCCCCTTGCTCAGTACGTCCCAGCAGACTCCAAGGTCTCTCTTGCAATTTCGTTTTGCCAGCATGGTCTCGTTAGCATTCCGGGCCAGATACTCCAGATTATGCGTACACAGAGCATACATGATTTAGTGTCCCTGCTCTTGAAAATGTCGCTTACTTCAATATATCACAGGAGGAAATGGAGAAAACAAGATGATAAAGCAGTGAGGGATGGGCAAGATGACCTGATCTGCACCTGAGATTGCAGCACTGTGCAGTTCATGTAAATTGAGGGGCTGTTTTTAAACTATGAAAGCAAAACACTTTGGACAAGAGATACACCAACTCTAGTCTTGGCCCAAGGCCTGACTCTACATCTGATTAAAAGTTAAGAAAAGCTTTATAAATAAAAATCAAAGCCAAAAAGTCAAATTGTCCCCGACCTCCCCTCTTAAACCAGAAAGGGCAGGAGAGCAGAGTGCCGAGTTACACTCTTAGAGGGTCACGTATTTCCCTGCTTATAGACCCTGCCTAATGCTCTCAAAACCAGAGGAGAAGAGATAGGAGAAATAGCAAAAACACATCAGAAAAGCAGAGGATTTCTGGAAGACGGAAGCCTGAGCAAAGCTTACCTTTGCACTGCTTTTGCACAGACTCGGTCTTCTTTTCCGATGCAGCCATATCCCCGACGGCTTCTGATGAAGCCCAGGCTGCTGGTCACAGAGTTTCTGCTGAATGTTTTTCCTACCATGAGTGCTAGCCACTACAGTTAAAAAAAGATAAATCATACGAAAATAAAGTAAGGCTCCCAGCCCTTCCTGCAGCTAACACCCACCCTCCAGCAAGCAGAGGGGGGGCCCAGGTTGCTGCGTTTCATCTGCTCCCTGGGCTCAGGCCAGGGCCCGCTTGCTGACTTGCTGCAGCTGTGTCTCCAGCACAGCTTCAGGAATCCAGCTCTCCTTACCGAGGAGAGCAGGTACAGTCCTTGCTGCAGGGTCTTCTTCAACACCCAGACAGCTGGGGAGTATCTACCTACTGTTTCTTCTGAAACCCTCCCTCAAGAGTAATGACAGATCCTTTCAGGACAGTGGGGTTTCCTCCTAAGACCTATGAGGAAGCTTTGGAGGTTTTGCTAAGCTTCTCTATGAAAAACATTTTAAAGAAGATAAAGTACATGTTTATATGGGTTCTTCTTTCTACCTTCACTTGGTCAGTAGATTAGTCAAGATTGATTTTTCTGCATGAGAGGGAGAGGCCGAAGGTTAAAAGATAAAAGGGCAGATTCCTTTTAAAATGTAATTTAGATTTTTCTGGTATTAGCTTCACTATGAGCACAAAATCACTTCAATTTTCGAGGAGCACCTGAGACCCATTGTACAGCTGCACGCAAGCAGGAAGGATCTCCTGTGGCAAACGGAACAGCTGAGGACCGCGACGCCTGCAGTACCTGCCCCACGCAGGGTCTCCTGCCCGGGAACCCCGAGCTTGCTCTCTAAACCTCTGCCAAATGAAAGATCAGTGACAAAAGTTCTGCTGGGGAATTTGGCTTTGGTTAATTTACTTATTTTTGCTGTGTGTTTTGCTACCCAGTGTTCCAGGCCTGTCATCAGAGGAACCCCTCTGCTGCCCCAGCAACCTCAGCGTGGGGACTGCGCTCCGCAGGAGCGATGGCAGTGCTCGCCCCAGGAAGAGGACAGAGGGACAACTCGTTTTTTCCTTCGCTGATGAGGAAAAAAAAAAAAAAAGCAATGCTTAAAACCATAGAAAGGATTTCAGATTGTAAAGCTGCTGCTAATAAGGGGGGAAAGAGGTTGATGATATGCAACTGTCATCACAGTTAGAGTTAGGGCTCAACCTTCAGTTTGAGCTCAAGTTTGAGGACCTTCTTATCCAAACTTCTTCTCGTGACCGCTCTTGCTGGAGAGCAGAAGATCAGAGTTCCTCACCTGGAGCAAACATACGTTAGCTACCTGGGGTTTTCATTTTGTTGAAAACAGCATCTTTGTACGACATGTCACAGGGGGCTGGGTAGGAATGGGTAGATTATTCACCAAGAATAATTGAGCTGATACATTTCAGCATTTTTCTTTGAATAAATTATTTGCAAATAAACATTTTCATTATTCGACCATCTCTGATGTTCCATTAGCATTCAGTGAATTATTTATTCAGCAGCTTTTCCCATCAATCACTGAATAAATTATTCGCAAATAAATTATTCTACCAGCTTTTGCTTTAAAGATGTCCCTTTGAGAACAATAGCTTCCCAGAATAGCAAACAGGCGAAGGGAGCAATTTAAAAGGCCTGATTCTCATCTCAGTTGTCTTGGTAGAAATCTGGAGGATTATCATGGAAATTCCTGGCCTTTTTCTGTATTTACACGTCTGTAAGTCAGCTCAGATTGCAGTACGAGACTGCTCCACTTTGCGGAAGCCAGCACAAAAACATTCAGTGCCCTCCGAACCAAGTCTTTGCCTGTATCCTAACAGGCAGGTTCACTTCCAGCTCACGAAACTGAGCTGGATTCAAGTGACCTCTAATCAAACCAACAGCTCAGCTCCCGTAAGTGTCCAGGGAGAGACGGGCATTGTAGCACTACCCCAGATATCTCTTTCTCCCTCCCAGTCAGCCAGGGAGCTCCATTACCACACCTTCTTATGCATAATGCATTCAAATCTCGTCAGTACACCAAGCCCCAGTGTAAGTCTTGTTTGTGTCTGGGCCAAGGAGGATGAAAGCCTGTTAGAACTAAATGAAGGCTACATTTATGCCAATTTTAAGGAATAATTGAGGTGCAGCGCAGGGGAATTTGCTGAACTCCCCTGTCCTTCCAACAAGAAAGAGCCTCTTTTGTTAGGCAGCACAAAAAGTCACCCTCATTAAAACAAGCCATCTTTATCAAAACCATATGGAGGATTTATCATCTCACCCATATGTTGGTGTCTTTCAGAGAGATGCAGGAAAAAAAGTCAGGGGGAGACCAAATATAGAGCCCTTATTTCAGGAGGGCTAATTATCAAAGCACCATGATCCCCACGTTGATACCAATCATGGCAACACACGCAAGGTTGTGCCAGTTTTAATAACACCAACCCTACCTGGGCTGCCTAGTAGTATCACTGCAATAAATAATTGCTAATTTGCACTGAAAGAACAAATGAGACACAGTGTAATTGTATGAGGGGGGACAACTGAACAATAACATTAAGATATATAATTGACTTAATATCAGACGCTCTTCCCCCAGTGAACCTTTCTTCATCCTCAGAGTAATTGTGTAATGACATTTATGTGTAATAGACTTGTGACATTATAAATGACACTTATGTCAGGATTGTCAGGCTGTGACAGCCTCAGAGACAGCTCCAGTGAGAAATTAATCACTTCTGAGGCTTGAAAGTTGCTCATTTATTGCTGCCAAATAAGATCTTGCAAAAACAAGATCTTGCAATGAAATGTAAGCTCCCATCCACCTCACCCTCCGAGATGTATTTTCTCCCTACAGAAAATCCTCCTGGAGACCACGCAGTAACCGTGTCCCTCATTAACAGCAGCACTCTGCAGAGTCAGCCTACTCGAAGAACACCACCAAAGCTGTTATCATCTTCTCCGTTCCTTCCCCTCTCAACATCACAGCATCTTTTACCAGCTCTTACAGCGCACATACCTCTTTAAATACACGTAGGTGTTCTATATGCGTATATTAGCCCCTACGTGTTTCACATTTCTAGGACTGCAGGATGGAAAAGGGTTAAATTATTTGTTGGGGAGAAAAGGACATTTTGAAATGTACTGTACATAATGAATACAAAAAAGAAAAGAAAACCTTCTCCAAATCAGCGTAGGGGCTATTATTAGACTATCAAACTGTCATTTTTCAAAGTATTTCAATTGTCACAATTTTTTCTAATGGCTTCTAAAGCATTATCTAATGCCTGGGCCAAAAAAAAAACGAAGAGGATCAAAGCGCACTGAAAAGCACTAGTCAGAGCCTGCATGACAAATACGTGTTTGCAGGCTAAACTCTCCCTATCCCATTTGCCTTCACAAATATTTATGAACTTCAAGATGGCTTTATTTGTATATTATTTTTTAAAGATACAAGTGTCCTTAGGATTTTCATTTTCCTGGGTTTTTTTTAGTAATACGGAAACATGTTAAGGGAAAGGATGACCTGTTTGGAGTCCTTCAGCATTGCTGCTCTAGCTGCCACTACTGACACAGCCCAGTGGAAGTCCTACGGGCAGGCAGGGAGAGGTGGAAGGCTCCAAAAGAAAACCAAAAAGGTTGTGTTGAGGATGGAAGCAGCTGGATGGTAGAGGAGCAAACAAAGAGGAATATAAGGTGGATGCTGCAGGGACTGTCCTGCTAAACTCTACGAACTAAGAACATTTGTGTTCTGTATTTGGTGTACTCCATGGTCTGGGGGGGTCCGAAGCACCTGGGAACTGCAGCGAGGCAGTGGTGACTGTGAGCGGCACAGAGGGGCAGGTGCCCTTCCTTCTGGTAGCCTGGTACCCTCCTCCACCAGGATGTCAAGAGACACAGAAGAGATATTCCAGCCACTGCTGTGAATCTCCCTCCTCCTTTACTGTTCCCAGATCACATCGTTGCCATCTTGTTCTGTATTTTTAAAGAAGTTAATGAAGTTATGATGACCCTGTACAGAACCAAATAAAAGAGATTAAAATGATTGGAGTCACGTAGAAGTTTCCTGCAGGAATACGGAGGAGTTGCCAGTTCAGGTAAGACATTTGATCCATTGAACTTGCCATCTTTACAATCCTTGCACTTCGGCGAGGTCTTCAGAAGAAGGTTAACCCTCCCCACTGTGCTCAGCGGAAGGCAGTGCAGAACGGGGACTGGGGAGGGCAGCAAGTCCCTCCCGCACACACTGCAGTCCAGTTCCAACACAGCATCAGGCACCTTTTCCCTTTGCAAGTGTCACAGGAAAGAAGCAAAGAATCACAGTAAGATCAGCTTTCTACTAGTGATGTACAGAAGTGCCGCAATTTTCCCTAAACCTCTGTGTGTGTGCGCGCACACGTGTAATAGTCACGAGAGTACGCACAATCACAAGTGTGTTAATGGACATCTCCCCGCAGGACTAGGAAATGAAAGCATTCCAGTTTTCCCTTAAAGTTATTGCCTGGCTCGTAACTACGGTTGTCTCGCATCCACAGCGAGAGGCAGGCGACGCTCACACCCCTCTGGCAGAACCTCGCGGCGGAGGCTCACAACTGGCCACACATTTCTGACACGGAAGCCACACCGGTCAGGGCAGGATCCTCTGCCCCACCCCGGCATGAACCTGCAGAAGGTGCGCAAACGTCCCGCGACATAGATGTCCCTCTGGTGCAAAATCCTATAGCCCCTGGGTACGTGGTGCTCCACTCTCCACCCTCCCATCACAGCCAGCTCATGGGCTATGGGGTCACTGGTGCAGAGACTCGCCATCTTTCTCTCTGTTGCCTTCCCGCCTCCGTTCAGACCGCCTACCCGCAGCATCAGGGGCTGTGTCCTGCTCCTCGGATTTTGCTTTCCCCCGCAGCCCCATGCTCCTGAGCAGGCAGGAGGGCAGGGCAGCTCGCTGCCGCTCTTGGCCACTCCAGGCACCAGGCGCCACGAAAGGCTTCACCTGCAATCCCCCTCCTAATCCGCACGTAAGATCAGGCTGCTAATGGAACGTGTATTTTTTTTCAGCCTCAATGACAATGGAATTTACAAACTGATTCAGCTTAACCGAGTGTGACTGCACTAGACTAATTCCACATTCCTAATTAAATTACATTATTTTCTAGGTGGAGGTTTATGAGCAGAGGTGAAGAGTAATGATACGAGCAAGCCACAGAATCACATGTACACGTTAGACCCAAGGCTCTTGTCTAGATTGCAAAATGAGTTATTCTATTTGCATCTTTTTTAAATGTCACAGTATTTTCCTGTGTTTAATCTAGGGCTTGTTTATGCATAGAGTCATTCTCAGAAGAGGAAATGGGAGCTATTCAAAGGGAAAACTACAGACCTGACTGCAGAGAGGGAATAAGAAGTATCTGGATTTTCTCAAAACCACCACTTCCTATGTACAAAAAAGCTGCTTTAAAAACAGCAGCTTAGTGCTGCTAGATGAACTTCAGAAGTTATTGAACAGTGGTGCAGAACTGATGGCAGGGATAGGAAGAGGAGTCCTGAGGCTGGTCTCTCTGCCTATAACCACAAGCTGCCTCTGCTGGGAAGAGAGCCCAAATTCCCCGTCTGCCACCCACCTCCAGAAAGCCACACTGCAAACTCAGCCAGCTTTTCTGCTGATGCTTTCTTCAGTGAACAAGAGGTTGGAATCCAGCTTTGCATTATGGATGTGCAGAGGCAAAACATAGATTGCAGGCTTAGAGATTTTTCTGAAATCATAAACAAAAAGGGAAGAAATGCAAGAAGTGGACATGTAACTTGATGGCCTGTGAAACTGAATTGCCTTTTACAGGTCCTTACCTTTGGTGGACGGTGAGAGGGTTTGTCATCTTACGGGAGGTGAGTATTAAAACCTACCAGCGAAAGAGCAGATACTGGGCTGTCTGATTGAAGGTGAATATTCCCCAGGAGCTCAGGGAGCCTGGATTTCAGAGCAAGCTTTTACTTATTTGGTCTCTGCTGAAGAGGTCCAAGAAGTTTCAGACACGCTGTAATTTCAGCAGGAATGTGCCTTGCTTTGTAGATCACCAGCACTAGAGAGCCATAAATACCCGATGGGACGGCGCAAATATCCACATCCTGAATCACTACAGAGAGTGAGAAAACAGGCCAGTGGAAGGAAAAACTTTGAACCCATCTGGAAGCGTTGCATATCCCTCCAGCGCTGTTCAAGCCCAAGCTCTCTTCTCTTGATGCAAACTGTTCTCTGCAGTGGCCTATCAGGTATTGACAGTGAATCTGTCTATGTGGAAGTATCTGGATTTCACAGAAAACCAGTGTCATTTGATGGAACTGGTACTACAGATAAAATAAGAAAGACTGCAACCAAACTTTATCACCTAATAGGCTTTTCAAAAGTTGCAAGCAAGTTACGTACCCAAATCCTGTCTTATTTCAGTCAGGAGCTGAGGTCCTAATTTCACCACGTGAATAACAGCCCAACACATCCCATGCCACGCCCCCTCTCAAACTGTGGTTCAATTACCTAGAAAGATGATTGACGTGGATATAAAGGTTGCAAGTGATGGTGAATCTACTCTATTCCCTTAGGAATTTACTCCAGAGGTCTCTTCTCCTCATTTAACCAGTATGTCTTACTACTCAGACATCAGGTTTCGCAGCATCTACTTTCATTCCATTAACTGAGCTTCAAAACCCGCCTGTCTCACTCTTACTTTACCCTTTGGACCTGACAGAGAAGCGAAGGGCTATTCAACATCAGAGATTTCAACATCGACATTTGAGAGAAAGCACAGCCAAACTGAGCCAAAAATGACGGCTCTGTTGAAGTCAGCTGTGTTTCTGAACTCCTCTATGACAGTAAAGAAGTCAGAACCAAGCTTTTAAAAGCCCTAGGGATAAAACATATAGCCTCAAGTTATATATGTAATCATCAGAGAAATAACTCAGAAAAGGAAGTTGTCACCACATTTCAGCTCTAGTGTATTTAGTCTGCCCTCCTGTAGCTGCTGTTTCATACTTCAAATCACTCTGGCTACCTTCTTTGTAGCGTTTGCTTCCAATAAATTGATTTGGATGATCTACTGAGAATTAGGCAGATACTTCATCACATTGACTTGAGATCAAACTTAGGATGATATAACTGAACCTTTACGAAACCTGCAATCTCGTTTAGACAATAAATTATTTTGTTTATCTACTTAAGCATGCTACTGGGAGCCAAGCAGGGTAGCAGGAAAAAACCAAGGCACTTAAGCCAGTGTGAAGTTTGTAGGTGTAGCTGAAACAGAATTTTTAAGCTGGGGCAGGTGGGCAACAGTATGTATTTAAAATGGTATCTAAACCAGAACATAAGAATAGTCACAGCAAGCTTCTCCAGATGCCACAAGCATCACATAAATGCAGCATCACAGTAATAAGCATCTTTTTATGTAAAAAAGCATACACCTTAACTGTAGCCACAGAGAGCTGTATCACGAAGACAAAAATCTAAAGATGCAGATAGGTATTTAGTGGAAAGTACAAAAGCATCTGAGCAGAGCAGGTACCTAATTCTCATGCAAAGCCCCTGCACTTTCCAGAGCTTGAAAATTCAATACTTTTAAGATTCTGGCTGTAGTTCTTAAGTGCTGAGAAAGGAAAAGCAGCAATCAGCATAAATGAGAGTGGCTTTCAGAAGCCCAAACCACAAGGTGAAAAGAGGAATGGGCTGCAGGTTTGACAAGGGATGCAAGGGGCTGACCCTGGGGATGCTGCAAGTGACTCGATTCCTGGGGCTCCGGAGGGCTTGGCTGCGAGGGGCCACCCCAGCAGCTCTGTGTCACCCGCAGAGAGCCCCCCTTGCACCGCGCCAGAGCCGTGCTGCCTCTGGCCTGGACATGCAGGAGGAGAAGGAAAAGTACCTCTTCCCACACTCAGCAGCTGTCAAAAAAGGTGGGAAAAGCGCAGCAGGGAATTACAAGTGCGCCAAGCCCACAGGGGGGTGCTCGTAACGAACCACGGCAGGGAGCTGCCAGAAGCGAGTCTCCACGGACCACCCGGTCGGTGCCCGGTGACAGCCCACGCTGGCACTCGCTCTGCTCTAATGCCGGGTCCTTCCCCAACAGCTTCTACCAGGCAGCGCCAGGGAGAGGTGACCCACGAAGGCTCATGCTCCCATCCACCCCGAAGCTGCTCCACCCCACGGGGAAAGTGCAAGGCCCTTCAAAGAACCGTGCATTTTACCGAAGTAGTAACTGGGGCAAGACCCAAAATGAAATGAGTTCTGTGACTTAGTGTCTGTTCCCGTCATGATTTGTAGCTGGAATTTTCAGAAATGTCCAAAAGATGCAGACAGCCAAAGTGTTTCAGAAACTGAGTTAACTCATTTACACGTTTTAAAACTTGCAGCCATAATAATCCTTATCATCATATAGTACTGTTAGTACTAACCATAACAAGAATAACAATTATTACTGCTATTAGTTACCATTATTGTTACTGTTATTACTTCCTATAGTACTAGGGATCAGTTCAGCTAGGAGACAAATGAGCATCAGGCTAGGAAGGTAAACAGGAAGGCTAAAGACAGAAAGTGAACGCTAGAATAAACAATCCTATTCCTTTTTTTCTGGCAGCAAATGATAAAAGATATCCAGCTGTCCTAGCCCCAAGGAGGGGCATTAATAGATCACCTGATACGGTTGAAAAGCTTACAAAAATCTGGTTATATTTTTTAATCATCTTGCATTTTAGACCTTTAAAGTACAAATATGGATTTCAAACATATCAGGGGAACAAATTAACTTAGAAAAATGGCCGTACTTTCCAAGGTTGCACCTGCCATGAAATTGCTCCAAGTTTGCATTTTCCCTTAGTCTCTAGTGTGTCATTACAGCAGATTGATCGCCCTCCTCTCCCCAGCAACTCCCCCATTAGAGGGTTATTGTATGGAAATTAATGGGAGGCTAGAAACATTTCTTTCGCAGCTGCAGTAGTAGAAGTCAGTTTTGATTAAGCACTCGAAACCCAGCAGACTGGGGTGATCTCTTTGCTTTAGTTCCCTCTTTTATTATCACTGGTGTCAAGTTTTGTTACTTTAGCCATTCCCCTGGTACTCCCACTGCATCCTGGTGTAATAATAGGGGTTATTTTTTTATGTGCACGTCTATTTACTTTAAATATGTACAGACTGATTCTCACTGGTGCAAAGTCCCTTTACACCACCCTCAACACAGCCACGGAATCATTTATGCTCATTTCAAAGGCCTGTTTACGCTGGCTGAGTGCAGTAAGGAAGCACGGATGTAAATGACTATCAGGAGCGTGGATACACCTCTGTTCAATTACGCCAACAGTACTTATATCTGATGTCACATTTAATGTGTACCTGCTCTGTCTCTCATTCATCTTGCTCTTTCCTACCTGCCCAGTTTGATCCAGTTCCCACTGTCAGCTAGCAAACAGCAGACATACAAAGTGGCTCTTATGAAAAGAGCCCATATTTTTTAAAAGCCAGATATTAATCAAAGCCATGATGGAAGAGAGGTTGTAAGAGACTTGTAAAACGCATGACCAGCTACAATGCTCAGAGGACAGCATTCCGCTTCTTCTATTGTCCCGACAGTTTTTCTTGCAAGCAATAAACTTGGTGGGTATAAAAACATAGGGAGGGAAGTTCCTTTAAACTGATCCCACCACAAATCACGGAAAAAAAAAGAAACTTCACACAGAATTAGAGTCTTGGAGTTTGAAAAGGAAACCGGAGTCATTCCGACTGTCCGTTGCACCGAGCCACAGAGCGCAGCACGGGGCAGGAGTGGGGAGAGCTCTGGTGCTTGCACGTCCCCAGTCCCTTCTTTGCAGCTCCCTGCACGTGGCCTTCACAGAGCAGTGACACTTGCCCCTGGATGGAGCACACGTACCTCTACAAGGTGGGTTTACAACCTGCCTGCAAGTGTCACAACAGCTGTTGCAGGTGTCTCTTGACCTTGCTGCTGTTTAAAACCCAGAAAGCCTTCAGGTTCGGGGAAGGTTCCTGCGATGCACCGCAAGAACACTTCTGGTTTAGCAAAATGTGGCACTTTCTTGATCAAGAGGCGTGGATGGCTCTGGATGTTGGGAACGGCTCGTGTGTTTTTTTGCATACACAACAAGCTTAGTGACCAGACTGCCTACCTGCTGTTCACAATTCAGTTTTCCCTTCAATTTTAATTTACAAGTTTTAGAGTAGGAAATTTGTCTCCATTCCCCCCCCAACACAAAGCACCTAAATTACATGCCAATAACCACTGACGATAAAAAGCCAAGTTGGGCTTCCGAGCACACAGCACAAAGCAGTGCCCAGAAAGGCCAGTCCTGCCGAACGCCGAGGTGCCGTATGCCCGGAGTCCCTGCAGCCGTAGCCGAGTGCCAGGTATGCTCAGAGCACAGCAGATACAGCTCAAACCACGAGCAAGCCGAAAGGCGTGGCAAGGACCATGGCTTGGAGAAGTGATTAAATGGCACCTTTGGAGGGAAGAAGAAAAGAAAAACCTTTAAGGGATTATTTATAGGGCTCATAAAGGCACCTTTTGAATATCCATCAATCAAACAGTCAGTTAAAAAGTCTGCTCAGCACACAAGAGAGTAGAAGGAGTAAAGAAAATTGGATATGGCGTACATCTGAGATGCGCAAGCTATCATCCATAATCTTCAGCGAACTGCTTCAGATGTGAAGCACTGCAGTTGGGTGAACGGGATGCGAGCGGGACGGTGAAGCACTCAACAAACAGGTGCTTGGCTCACAACCGACGTGGCGGTTTCTTTCGCTGCCAAAGACAGGAAACGTCAGCAGTAAGTTTTAACAACCTTGGTAGGAATAATGGAAGACAGGAAATAATCTACACAAAAAAGGAACTGAAGATATTTGGGAGCCAGCCAAAGGGCCACAACATGCCTTTAAGGAGCAAATAAAACCAGGAAGACAATAACAACAAAGCAGCGGCTGCCTGCAGACAGAATAGAGGGTAATTGCTGGCTGAGCATATGGCCTGCTAAGGGAATAGAGAGCGAGAGGAGAGGAGATTCACAGGCTGTTACAGAGCTTACCAAAGCTGCAGGTCAAGAGCAATGGGCTCATGATGATCCCTGATTTTATGGCTGGTTCCTCTGCACCCTCGCTACCGCAGGAATAAACTGCCGTTCCATGGCAAACGTTTTTTCCTAGGACTCCACTCCACCTCTTTCTTTGTACTGGTTTTGCAGTGGCAGTCATTAAGTGTAGTATTCCAGTAGTTATAGCAGAGCAAGGCCCTTCCCAGCTTCCCTCGTTACCAGGAGGCTCACTTGGTCTAATTTAGAAAATAGAGGGGCTTTTTTTTTTTTTTTGAGAAGCAGAACCAAGAGACAGAAGCTGACGTCTGAAATACGGTTCCACCACTGCACTGCCCTCTGCTCGGGCAGCCTTTGGGAGCAGTCGCGTGGCTCATTCCAGCAAACAGCTACGCGAGGCATGGCTTTACACTTCTTTCTGATGTGACTTATATATTTAATGGCAAAGTACTGTACTACAACTCCCCATTTATCTTACTAAATGGTCCCAGAACAGCTCTGAGAAATTTATTTAACATGAAGACATCTATTAATTAATAAGCACATTAGTCAGCAATCAATACCCAGTTGATGATATTGTTTAAATTATACATGGGTAATACGGGTATGTTTCTGCCTTTCTCATCTGTTTTATGACATATATTGAAAATGAGTAGTGCAGAACAGCTTTGCATTGAAAAAAGTTTGATTAAAATTATTTTTAAATAGACTAATCCTATGAACATATTATATTGCATAGAATTAGCCCTGAGCATAGTCAGTTTATCACCTCAGTCTCTTCACAGTCCATTGATTAACCACAGACTGGGAGCAGTCTGTTCTCTTTACTGCGTTTGTATTTTATTGTGGTGATACTGTTATCTGTTCCAAAATCCTGAGTGAGGCATTCCTAGCAATTACTTCCTCTTGGTCTGCATAAAATGCGCAGATAATTCTCAGGCTGATCCCCTATTGCCATCTGTACTACTTGAAGACAACAGCAGCAACCTTGAACTGCAGACCCCTGTCCTCAGGGATGCTCCCAGACCACACGAACACTTGCACGAGCGTCTGCACGACAGCCTCCGCTGCGCATCCTGCACGCAGCCCAGCTCTCCAGGGCACACCTTACCATTCCCCTGGCACGAGGGGCTGGACTGACACGCTCCCAGACACACTCATTTTGCAAGATGAGCCCCCTGTGGCTCTCTGGGCCGTTCGTGCTCACCCAGGTACCTCAGAGCCTGCCTTTGGAGCAGCACAATTTGCTGTTCTGCTGTCCCAGAGGTGTGCTCCTCGTGCTCACGTTCCTCTCTAAGTGATAACCAGAAAGCAGCTTTGGCCTAGCAGCAAACCCAGATTTCTCTGCGATACGCACACACACGCACACTCAGTTACACTTTCCTTCAGAAAACCCAGTTACAAGATACATTTTGTTCTTGCATTCACCCCAAAATCTGCCTTTTCTTTTTTGCACAGGTCGAACAAGCCCAACTAAAACCCAGGACAGAATCAGTGCCGGTGCTGCTCCTCCGTGCAGTTCCTCCCCGCGCTGCCCGCGCAGCTCCTTCTGCTCCCACCTCGTCCACTCGCAAACCAACCCTCCAGGCCTGGCCCGGGCTGGGGTCAGTTGGGGCAGAGCTCCCGTTCCCGGGTGCCGCCCCGGGGTGGGTGCCGCTGCAGGGGAGCCCTGGCCAAGCACTGCCTTTCCTCGGCAAACCTCCTGCCTCGCCATGGGATTCACGAACCACCACCACAGCTGCTGGTTTTGCACGGCCAGATGACACCAGCCTAAATTTTCTCTTAAGCAGGGCTGCCATAAATGGGAATAACTTAATAGAACTGAAAAAAGTCAAAGGAATTATTCTGAGGGTTTTGTCAATATGGGGATTTGCTTCAGTCCTGCAACTACGGTTTAATAGAGCTTAAGTTCTCAGCCTGGGCATTCTCAAAGTGGATTAAAAAGTATTTATTTTACATTAAGAAGCAGTCTGCTTAAGTGTAAAGTTAATATATTATAATATTTAGTGCACTAATATTTATATTAAAATGTTTACGTTATATTAAATTAATATAAGCCATTTACACAAGTAGTTTTACCTGGAAAGTTTTAACTAAATTGGCTGAAGCTCATTTACTGTGTGTACACAAGCCCTAGAGCCAATGGGTTTACCACTAAATTATCACTCTGTGTAAGAACAGCGTATGTCCTCTCTTCCTACATACGCACCTTAAAGTTACTGGGTTTATTAGCATAGCTGTCAAAGAAAACTTTTGTCTGCTTTGCCTTCAGACACTGAGGACTGATACATCCCCATTTTTCTCCCAATTTCGGCACACGATAGCTACATGACCTCCTGACTTACAGCAGTATTTTTCTGTTTTCTCTTAAAGACAACGGTATTTATTTGTTGGCATCCTGGCAACCACCCTCCAGAGCAGAAAAGTATCTCAACGTGAAGATCTTTACCAGCCGATGGAATTACAAATTACACAAGCGCTCAGAACTTACTTACATTAATAAAAGTCATATTTTAGGGGCACGGGCTGGTTTGACAGACCAAATTAAAGGCGGGCAGAGGCAGCAGGGAGAAGGGGATGATGAAGACAGGGGTGTCCCGACAGCCCTCAGCTCTGTCCTACCAGCGCCGTGCATGAGAGGGTGCTCTGCTCTCACCTAACTCCTGTGCTCTTTCGGCCGCTGGGGTACCTGGGTTTACACTTCTCCTCGCTTTCAGCCGTGTCATGAAATGGCACAGCAAAACCGCGGGAGCCCAGAGCCTGCAGCGGGTCCCAGAGAAGGTGGTGAAGGAGGGTGTGGGAACTGCTGGATGGCAGAGGTGACCCCACGGGCAAGGAAGTGCATTTCAGAAACAAGTGCTGTAAAAAACAAAAAGATACTCTTCAGTCTGTGTAGCGCCTGTGTCAGAGCTACTGGGCTGAGCAACGAGCCCTGAGCGTTCCCAGTTCGTGCTCTACCCCTTACATTGTACGTACGCACAGACGCAGCACACTGAACCAGTTGCTGGGCGATGCATATCCAGAGCCAGTGAGCCTCACTCAAACACTGAGATTTTTGTGGGAATATTTACAGTTGTAAATACCAGATTCATTTCCTACAAATGTGTTCCAGTGTTTCTCTAAAACTCGCCCTTTTAGCAAAGGCTTTTACCAGTAAACCCCTTTGCTGCAATCTTCTTGGCACGTGGACTTGGACACGGACACTAACCCAGCCAAACAGCTTAAAAGCTAAAGTGAGCCTTCACAGAAGTATTCACTCAGCTCTGCAATTATATTACTTCTGCTTTGCAATGAGGAACATCCTTTGTCAGTAAAACTGTCCATGAGCTACAGGGACCAAGTGAAGCTCCCCCAGCCTGAGGAAGCCAGGCGAAGCTTCTCAGCTTCCAGATGGTTCTGCACACCCACAAATACACTCCTTGGAAAGTTCTCCTACAGCCCAATACAAAGCAGCACGTGTTCACCTGGAACCTCTGTGAACTAACGGGTTTGGCTCTGCCTGAACCCCAAATGCAGAGCAAAAACCAGCCTGTGTCAGACGACCAGAAGAAGGACTCACACAAACCCACGGCAACTAAACCAGAAACGGATTCTCAGCCACGCTGCACGTGTCTGGCTGCCGGATTGCTTATGAACACAGGCGGGATTTGTCTCTCAGTCATTCAGCCACCGGGCTAAAGCGGTTAGAGAGGACAGCGCAGCTGCGACTGCACACCCAGGCTGGGATCTCAGCTCTGCTCCAAACAACAGGCTTCTTACCTGGACAGCAGGACTGAAACGGAACCAGGAGCCCCAGCGCACGCAGTGCTGATCGTTAGCCGGTGAGCACAGGGCGGCTTCATGGCTTTACCTCGTCGACTCTGAACCATCACGGATCAAGCAGTTCTGGAGGTCAGCACAGGCTGCTGCAGAGGATGTTGCAATACCTGTGATAAAAATAAAAACATAATGTGTTCTGATAGTTGGATTGAAAATGAGCTTTAGGGTCTCCATGCATTGCTTTCTTAATGATGTGAAACATAATAGCCTCAACTGTAATAAAGATGAATTACTTTTTAATAAAATAATGAAACTCCAGTAAACACTCAAGGTTTATCACTTAATTTATCCCCAGTGCCCACACAGAAAAAAAATTTTTTTGCTCCCTCATTTTTAATATTCTCCGTGATTAGATTTCAATAACCCGCTCCATAGTAATGTGTGTCTCATTTCCCTGGACGGACAAAATAGGCCATAACTTCCTCTCCGTTAGAGCACTAATGCTGTAATTTAGAACTTCTGTCAAGATGAAAGATCTTTCCAGGGAGTTGCAGCAGGCCCATGGCAACACTTTGGCACAGTGCTGGATAATGAAGTTTTCATTATTAAATAAAGATATTTTAGGAATGTCATAACCCATAAATCCATTCTTCTACAACGCATCAGCACATTATTTTGTTTATTTCTCATCCGCTGACTCCATCCTGCCCCTCCCCACTCCCCTATTTTTTGGCTACCTTGCGAGCTCTCTCAAGTTGCCATAGAGATCAACTCCAGTACCTCTCCCTGCGGTCCTGGGGCGCAGGGATTGGATGCAAAGGCCGGAATGCTGATGGGGAGGGCAGGGGCTCCCACCCCTTTGCTGGCAGACAGTCAAGCCCTGCAATTTGATGTTTCCTGCAGGAAATGCTAACGTGGATCATCAAGCTCAGAAGCATCAAGAATTATGGAAAGAGGGTGTTTTTCAGGAGGAAATTTAGTACTGCTGAATGGTGCCACGCTGGCTTTCAGGTGAAGGCAGCAAGCGAAAGCAAAGGCAGATTTGCAATAAAAAAGCTTCCCAGCACTTAAGGCTCACTGAGATGAATCAGTAGATAGCAGCAGGGGAACTTGTTGTCTTCCAAAGACACGAGGAAGAAAATTATGAATTGCACAAAGACAGGCCTGCTCATCTATCAGAAAATCATGTTTGTTTCTGGAGTTTAGAAACAAACTGTAAACCCTGTCAGCACTTGAATCAACCAAAAATCATTTTCCCCTCCAGTGTTAAGCAAACAGGACAGTTCTGTATGACAGCACGAATGCTGTCTGTAGTGGTTTGCTAAGATCCTATCAATTAAAAAGAAAAATCTCATTTGAAGATAGTTAATGGATTCTGCGCTCCTACAAATACAAACCCTTAGGAAGGCAACATTTTGCCGAACTTGGGGCCTGTGCTGATCACTGCTCAACTAGTTGTGATTCAATTCATTGAAGAAAAACGCCCATTTCATTAGCACAAAGGGATAACCACTGGCCACAAAACACGCTTCCTGGAACTGTTCCATGAACTGGTTTGATATTACGTTAAGTTTAGAACTTTCATGCTGACACAATGCTTTAATTGTAGCCCTGATTTCACATCACTGGGCTCAATTCATCCTACCAAGGCTCTTCTCCCTTTCCTTGAGACAACCCCAGCGAATATCACCAAATCAGGAAGTTTTTTCTATTCGAACTAGATGCCAGCTTAGAAGAACATTCTACAACACAGGGGTAAAAGTATTTAGGATTTTGATCTGCTGCATTTTTATGACGGAGCACCCTTTGCCAAATTAAGTTGTTGCCTTCAGCACCATTAACAAAGGGTTCTGGATTCTGCAGAGCAGATGCGTCCTCTGCTGCTGCCAAAGACAGTAAGTACGGTTGCACAGGTAGCAGAGATGGCATTTGAAAGTAGCCGAGGATGCTACGCTGGCTGCCAAAATAAAATCCCATCACCACACTGGGACTTCAGAGCTTAGGGCTATCGGTGCGAAAATCCTACTTTTCCACATATGAGAACAGATGAATCTTGGTGTCCGTTCTTGGGGGGCAGGGGCAGGTGTGCTGGATAGGACAAAACTAGATGCAACCAAACGGAACAAGAAGCTTCCTGTGTTGCTTTGTTTTTGCTGGTGCTATTGGGACAAGCCTTGGTGGGCACTCTCTCTAGTATTATCTCATCGTTTGTGTTGTCTCACAACACATCCCATTCTTCTTGGGGATCCCCCTCTTTTAGCAGTTGTGGTTTAATCAATTTTTAATCTCACTTCCTCAGCACAGGTAAAGTTGCACAAATTGATTTCAATGTCAGTGCTGAGATATGTCAAGTTTCCAGAAGGGAAACTGTATTCCTGTGAAAATAGCCTCGAATTTCAGTGTAGTGTTCCCACGATAAAGCTCAAGAACAGCTCAAGGCAAATCAGGACCAAGGAAATGCAGCACGTAGATAAGTATCAGCATTAACATCTTACTTTCATCTTCCCTAAAATAAACAAATAAATAAATATGAAGGAAAAGGAAAGGAAGATAGTGCAAGGAGAGAATCTCCCCGAGGAACAAAGCTTGGGGAAATTCCAGCTCCCTGGCCACTAGGTGTCTGTCTTGACTCAAAATCATGACCTGGTCCGAGGGAGCCACAGAAGCCCGGCTGGGGGAAGCTCTCGGGTTCCCAGCAGCTGGCAGCTCAAGGACGTGCTTCCCATCTTCCCTGGTCTTTATCACATTGACACGGTTCTCAGTCCTGGCCTTCTCGGTCTCTCGTTATGGTATCGGCAGCACCTCTGGGGATAAAGTTCAAGCCCCCCTTGCTCCCCACCTCCAGGAGCACTGATCTGGCCGAGGTGGTTCTCACCGTGCACCTCGGGGTGGGTGGCTGGGCTGGAGCCCTGTGCTGTTCTTGGAAGCTCTTCTATTTATGGAAATTAACGTCTTTCATTTCACTTAATTAAAGCACCCAGGAGCTATCAGGCTTATGTTTTTCAGGAGATTAAAGTGTGCTTTTAAAAGGCAGAGAAGGGCCAAAGCCTGAAGCTTAAATCTGAACCAACTATTTAGTGGGAAGAGACGACATGACTCAAATCCCTGCTGCTGGGATTCAGCACTACCCCTGCTGAATTCTGAAGTCCAACTCCTACCGAGAAGTCTAAACTGGACAAAATGACACAGGAAACACATTCTGGGGTATGTTTCTGTTTCCACTACTAGCCAAAACTGTAAGTATTCAGAAAAAAGACAAATACAAATGACAATACAAACTACATTCCACTTTTCTGATTTATCCAGTTCTACAGCAATTCAAATATTCACCTGAAATACACATTCTTCATTTCACAGAAAAATTGTGTGATAAAATTCTACTGACACCACAGAAGTACAACTCATAGCAGTAAAAACAGAGAAAGATCGAACAGCTCAACCCCACTACTCTTCTACTAGACTGACTTACAGAAGATCGATTTGCGTAAAGGAAATTTGGAATTTAGCACAGGTACATGCTGGGAGTTAGGCAGGTGAGGCCATCCATCAGAACCTCAGTACATTCAGTTTCCACTCCATACCATTATCTAGTCGAGCATCAGGCTTATATTCTGATCTCATTCACAGCATGGCAAGACCAAAACCAATATTAGCACCGCAGGAGACAATGGACTTTTGCCAGTGCAACTGTGGTGAGATCAGCTTCGAGCCCTAGGCCGTTCTGCGGTACGAGTGGCTACCCCAGGCAAGCACCTAAAGCCATTTTAAAATGGCAAAAAGCAGCTACATGGACGATGATCTATTTGTGTTTTCCAGCTAGCATCAGAAATACCTAAATCTGATACATATACAACGTGGGGTGAAGAACTCCTTGCAATTTAATTCACCTAACCTTTGTGGGTCCAGAGGGTGCACACTAATGACCCGTTCACGTACAGTAACTGCTTTCTAGCCTGCCAAGCTGCACAGAAACACATCTGCCATTTTGACATTTTCAGTTTCTGTCTGATCACACTGCTGTCACTCCCAAGACTGTTACGCTACCCATAATAGACCGTATGTACAATAAAATGTAAATATACCCACAAAAGTTGACTTAATTTTGTAACTTCAAACTGCACTTAAAAAGGGAGCAAAACTGCTCTTGGCAGAAGGACCACGAGAAGTCATGCTTTCAGATACAGCTCATCAGCAGAGACAACACCATGAGACACACGCTTTGCCACTCTCTATTTCTTATCAGCCAGTAGCTGACTTTCCCCAGGGTTCCCCTTGAAAATGCCGCATGAAAATACTCCGTGGTTCCAGTTGGCCAGCTAGGCGTTGGAACAGAGAAACGAATCTGCTGAGCTAATGAAGCTTAGGTCAGAACTGTGTAAATATTGTACAAAAGAATTTGCAAACATTTGTTCAAATGTAGGCTTGGAATTAGTTTCAATAGCACCCACGAGTCATAACATCTCTTGTACGCTCTCCTGGAGAACTCACACAAATGAACTGTTGTTTAAAAGAATATTCAGACAAAGCATCATAAAAACACAGGCAAATACATGCTCAAATCTGAGCAGTTACGCAAATATTTCCTCTGATGACTAATGACACCAATGACTTTCATGCTATTTGTGAACTTGGGAGTCTAGAATATACCATGTGGAAAATAATACAGCTCAGTAAAAAGCAGTGTAGTTTGAGAGAGGTGTTCTTGCAGGATTTATTAGTATTTCTACTAAGATGCAATCCAACATCTTTCACCTGATTAGAAAGTCACTTCAGTATCTTTGGAAACTATTCCTCATATCACCCAATTTATCTGAAAGCCTCTGAATTCCTTTCTGCAGGAATCTCTATATCCCAAGGCTGTTGCACACATCTGTCGTGTTAGCACCTGACAGCAATTTCCTAATATCACAGCTTTAACAATGCCAATATTCCTCCAACAAGTCAACTGCCTACCTGAGCACTAGATGGACCAAGATGATGCAAAATCAAAGCAGGGCAGGTGTTACTATATAACAGACACCGTGCCTGAACAATATGGTACTTTTAAGGAACAAGAGGAGGTAAAAAGTGGAAGTCTAGGATGTCTGCAGAGCACTAGTGAGAAATCAGCAGCAAGACACACAGGTGGGGAGTCCGGAGGCCCCGCACATCGCGGAGGTCGGAGATGGGAAGAAGATGCACTGCAAAGAGCTTCTGCAGGGTTCTGGCAATCGCCCACCCGAAATCAAGCTCCTACTAGCTCAGCTGAGCTCAATAAACCTGACACTTAGCCAAAAGTCTTTGACAAGCTGGATCTTGAAGAGCAAGAAAACAACGCCCTGACAACATTTGTATTTGCATAAACATTATTTAATCAGTTCTGTGCCATCTCATTTCTACAGTAGGCTGTGCCCAGACAATTTCCAAAAATTAGTTTAAACGCATTTAATTCTGGTGGGAATAGTTTTCATTGTGACAGTTCCTGAAGGCTAGAGGAGAGGCTACGCCGGGACAAGTAGCACAAACATCCTGCTGCTGCGCTGCCATTTCAGACGTGGCTTGGAGAGACACTTGCATTCAGATGCAAGTTCAGCCAGCACCACGCAATGAATTTAGCAGAGGCGAGCTGGTGGATACTTTTATGGCAACTTCTCTTCCAGGATTTTGAGATAAATAACTCATTTCTAAGAAGCTATTCGACAGACATTAAAATTATGTATTGTGAGTAGTATCGATGACAGTTCCTGAGCTAGCAAATAATCCCTGGGCTTTCTCCAGGGCTTCTGCAGATATCGTTTCCAGAACATTCAAGCACATTCGACCTATGACACTGTGCTGCTTTCCTTGAAAGAACAGACCTTCCTGGCTTGGTAGCTGCAGTGGGAAAGCTTGCTAAGAGGAACTCAAAGCCTTTGAAGATAATTCATACTTTGGTCAACAAAAGTAATAACGTAGCTAAAATTACAATGTGCTCCAAGCACTGCACATTAAAGACCTTGCATTTTATAAAACTAATAAATCAAACATGGTAAGTGCTCAACTTCTGGCTAAATCTAGATAATAGGTGCAGCTTCACTTCCCTGAATCGCAGAGAGGTTATGCACTTGAAATAACTCTGCCTCCAAAAATCATTGAATCAGCAGTAGATTTTGCAATGTCTGGTCAGCCTGTTTGATGTTCAAAGATTCACACAGAACTGTTTACGATGAGAACTGATTACTGATCAAGAGTGGCCTCCTCTCCTTTCTTTCTCTCTCATGTCTGGCTCAGAGCATTATTTTGTTGATACAGACAGGAGCACCTTCTTCTGAAGCCACGCATTGGTGGTGACACCTTGTTGAAAAACAAACCATGTACATGTTCCCATATACAAAACAGGAGGGTTTTTTCTGACTTTAGCTAAGTTAGCAAATGTGTATGCAAAGACTGCCATCAACTTACAGATAAAAGTAAGGCTTTTAAGGACAGGAAGCTGATGCTTACATTTTCATGGTGTATCTAGTCTGTTCTCATGAGAATGCATAAGCAGCCTTCTCCCACCAACCTGAAAAAGTCCTGGAAAAGCAATACAAGCTAGGGCTAGTTTCTCGCTTTTTTCCCTTGCAACAGTAATAATATTGTACATATAAAAACAAGGAAGATGTGGTCTTTTTCCTTGAACGAAGGATGAGCCCTTTGCCTAAGGTCAGTACAGCTGCTGATCTAGGTCCAACTGCAACCAGAGAGTTCAGCCGGTCTGTGTTACTGACAGGTCTCAGCGGTACACATGTGGCTTCTCCGTGCTTCTAACACTGAGAAAGAAGTAAAAAAGAAAAGTACATGACTCCTTATGTTGTCACCTTGAACACCTTTTCACTTTCTTGCACCCTCCGATTCCGTATCGGCATCACAGGCGCTCGAGTGATGGTCGACCTGTGCAGTTCAACTTTTTGAAGGAGCCGGGGATCCTCAGCTCAACGGCACTAGAGAAGGCAGTGACAAACGCATGAGCAATGCAGTCAGCAGGCACAAGGGCTGCCACTGCACTCCTCCTAACCTGGCTGCATTTATGCACTGTCCTGCGCATCCTCCCGAGGTTGTGGATTTGCTTTGTTGAAAGCTGAAGTTCGAAACAAAGGGAATGGGGAATGGAAATTTACTTCCATTTAGCTGTGACTGGGTTTTATGTGGAAAATGCACCCCACCCTCTCTATCTGAGAATCAGCAGGAGCACAAGTCCCAGTGCAGTTGCTCAAGGGGAGATCTGCACTGTCAAATTGATTTGTGATGCGTTTGAGTTGACAGATTGCCTTGGGCAAGGGAGGAGGTGGGTTTGCAAAGGAAGGAAGGAAGGAGATTAAACCTCCATCAAAATGTGTGGTTACCTACTGGAGGGAAGGGGAGAGGCAGTGGGGGAGGGTGGAAAGTCAAAAAGCATATGAGAAAACTGCATTACCAAATAGGGAAAAGGTGAAAAGACTTTTTTTTACACAAGATCTCTGGCTTTCCAACCACTTCTAGCACAAAACTACACTAAGGCTCCACAAGGTGTCAAAGACTCTCCTACAAATCGGAGTCGAGCACCTTAAGAAAAGTTTCAGCAAGAACAGAGTCGGGAAGCACCAGACATCTTGATTTTAAACAGTAGCGTGCAGACAAGGCAGAAAAGCGAGTACGTCCTAATTGTCGGATAAGCCAAAAATGTGCAACTCCATCTGAAGCTGCCAGAAACTTTGGGACTGTTCAGTGGTACCCCTGAAAACAAGATTCCAAGTGATTCCAACGCTGTCCTCACGCTCAGAGAAGGGTAACACACTGTACGTGCTGGAGGCACACAGATATTCCCTGTTCTGGAAAAAATATGTTGTTACCACTAAGGCAAATCTGTATGACTCTTTCTGGTTGAAGGGGCATCCAAAAATAATACCTTGAATGACACTGAAATCTCAAGAAAAAAATCAGTATTTTTTTAGTGTTGTGCCTGCAGAAAAGTACATGAGCATGATCTCAGAGGAGAAAAATTAACAGCTCCTCCTTCATGGCCACACACTCGAGTATCCCCAAATTTGGCTTATAAGACTTGATCTGCGATTGAACCAAATAAAAACCTGAAGTTGTTTCCATCAGGTGGTTAAAATGCAACCACCACACAGGTCTGTTCTTCATTCACGCATTTTTTCAGGTGTGGCATCTGTCACCATCTTTGAAAATGACGGGGATGAATATGGGCCCCGGAAAGGATTGTGAAGCTGCTGGGCTCCTTCTTCTGTTGGTGCAGTGTCCTCTCTCTCAATGGAAGCAAGTTACTACTGGATGTTAAACGGGGTTTGATTTTCAGCATTTCTGTGGGTAAAACCTTCACTTCTCTGGGTACATTTCTACATCCACAATGCTGAGCCTTCTCTGGTTCGTTCCCTGTGAGCGGCACTTCCACTCGCCACACCACCATGAAGATACGCAGGGTACAGCACAGGCAGCACAGCAGATTGTCAAGAACACATGATGTAGCATTATGAGCCATGAAGCCAAACAAAAAATACCTATAGCATAGACAGGGAAAATTTGAGAACCCTATGGATCCATCTCACACCTTCTCTTAACGCAGCTATCAAAGGATGTCACACATGAGGTATTACCAAAAACCAATACCTATCTAGAAAGACACAGGCTTCCCTTATGCAAGGAAGTCAATAAATTTAAGTCCCAAATTCAAAATATGAATGTTTCAGTAACTCCATTCCTGCTCCTAACTCCCCCAGCTGGCAGAGAGGATTACGACCTACGGCTTCCATTCCAACTCCATCCTAACGATGTGTCCAAACGTGAATATAATACCTCATAGGAGTCTGGGTTACAGGTACCTCTGGGGTTTTGCTGTGCATTTACTGGGAAAAGGGCAAGGAGAGAGACTGAAATTGTCTAATGGAAATGCAACAGATATTATGCTTGGAACGTCCTACTTCAGTAACTCAGCTGACTACACAGGCCTAGCTAGAACATAATCATCCTGGAGGGAAAATGTAAATATGGGATTAAACAACAACAGAGAAAGATCATTTAGAAATTCAAATTATCTATTTTGCTTTTATTTCCATTATATTGCTATGTAGTAATTTCATATTGGTAAATATGAAAATATTATTACCCAACCACTATTTTTTCCATAATAATTAATTACTTCCAATTCTTATTCTATTGCACATGCACTAATTCAGTTATATTCTAGTTCAGCTCCTGTTGAAAATACACATTTTGTGCTAGTCTGAGGTTTTAGTGCTTCAACATATTTATTTTACATGGCTGTGCACTGATGTCCCTCAATTCCCTATTAGATCATCCTCATAAATCGCTTCTTTATTACTCATCCTAGAATTCATCCAGTAATTTACTTTTAAGATAATTGTTTGTAGTTTTGTTTTCATGTAAAATGCTAGACTTTGTAACAGTCCTGTATAGCAACCATCTTTTCCAGTAGCTAAACAACCTGAGACAGAGACATAACAGACATTCCTACGCTCTCGCCATGCCTTAGCTTCTTTCCTCAGCAAGTTATTATTAGTAATTAATGTTTTATGTATTTAAACTGTCAAATATGTTGACATCTATTGCTATCAACAGCCAGATAAACTTGTCCAAGATCTTATTGACATTTTACAGCTGTGTATTTGGTACTATCTCTACTGATCTTAAATCCATTCTTTGTTACTCCCTCCAATGCTTCAAACACTCTTGCAGCTCTCTGACAGTAACAGCACAATCAAAAAATTGCTACAGACTATTTAAACTTTCTTCATCCTGATGCTTTCACAATCTCTGCTTGTTTTTTTTTTTTCCCAGTGGGATGTAAAGAGAAGCAGAGATGGAGTGTGTAAATCCTGTTACAAGCTCTGCCTTTTCAGCATTAAACAGGAAGCTAATAATTTTACTGGAATTCTAAATTGTTGTACAGCCAAGAGACACCTTGAGGAATAGATATATATTTTTTAAAAGGTCTATGAAATAATATATATTTTCAAATTCCTCTAAGCAGCTGAGAAACATAAAATTCTCTGAAAAAAATTCAAGTATTTATTTTTCTAGAACTCATAACCAATACTTTCTTCCCATACCCTTTATGCAAAGGATAAACATATCAAAGACAAGACAGAACAAACCAAAAATGGGATTTTACAGATCAATGTAAGAAGGAAGCACCAAGATGTCCAAAGTGACTACAAGGAACCACCCCAATCTGTGTTTTGAAATCATACTACTTAAATATCATGAAGATGAGAATGAGGGCATGGTTTTAGAAAGTTATCTTGTCTACTGAATACGCTGCACTGAAACACCCCCAGTGGTAACTGCGACCAAAGCTGGTTAAGAGAAGGCCGCCTTAGGTAAACTTGCCACCAGTGAACGCTTTGGCATGACTGCCCCATAGACTTAACCCTTCGAAGACGACAAGGATTTCGCTCCTCCCGACACTATGACCAGGATTCAGTTCAGATGCTGGTGACACGAGGCTGTCTGGGAGAGGGAGTTTCAGGGGCAGGTCCTCAGCTAGGTGCCAGGACAACTCTGACCCGCAGTTTGTTTCTATTGATCACAGTTTCGGTGGTGGCTTGTGAGGGAAGTCATTAAGAACTGGTAATGATTGCACGCTGAAGGATTACCTCTTAAAACCATGAGGATCAATAGAAAAATCTTTCTGCTAAAAGTTCCATTGATAACTTAAGACCCCAAACACACAGCGGCATTGTTCTCTGTCTCAACACCCAACATTTTTCTTTTTAATTGCCCGGTGAATTAAAACTTTTGAAACTCCTTAATTACTGGATTTATACTTCATGAAAGGATCACTTGTAATTATAGGTTGTTTGGGGAAGGGGGTTTCTCTTTTAATTCTAATTGCAAATAATTGTCGGTAAAACATTTTTGAACATTACATTTAGAACAAAGATGTATCCTTTGAAGTCAATATCTGGTTTATACCTTTCTGCAAAGGGGATGCACAAGAAAATACGCCTTGCTTCTAGTAATATTAACTTATTATTATGGTAGCCATTGCAGCACTTGATCAGAGAGCTAGACCTTTCTGTGCAAAATACACCAGGAAAATAAAATGGATTGTCCCTGCTCAAAGAGATCACAAGGCATTTACAGGGTGATTCAGCAACAGGTATCAAGCAAAGAAATAAACAAAGAGGAGATAAGCACTGAATCAGTCCTGGCCAGTTCACAAAGTATCATTTTCCATACTCTCATTTTCAAGTCTCCTTACGCTGTTTTTAAACGACCTGTCACCACCACGAATCACTTTTAAGCAGGGATGTGGAAGGAGGCACTCTATCACTGTGGATTGTAGTTCCCATGGGACCACTCAATCCGGTCTCCTGGAAGAATGAGGCTTTCAACCATCGTTACATTACCTGCTTATACAGGGAGAAGAGTTCTCTGGGTAAGAACCCCACACTTGAACACAAGCATTTCAAGGGACAGGAGAACTTGAAACAAGCCACCGAAGGCTTGGGAAACATCAATGCAGTTTGGAAACCTTGACATGAAGTACAGAAACCAGATGGTTTAGAAGTGAGTCTGCTCTGGTAATCTCTTTGAAATTTGTACTTAGAGGAAGGCATGAGGAGCTCTGGAGGCTGTACACAGAGGCAAATTATGTGTTTATTTAGACAAGAAAGAGGCCAATTAAAGACAGTACAGCCTGAAAGGAACACTGCTGCCTATACTGTCCCGAGAAAAAAAAAATAAGGTGGATTTGTTCCGGGGAACAATTTATTTCTCTCCATTTTCTACCAGTAAAGTATGAGGCTATTCAAAGACATTTGATCATTCTTTTCAGTAAAATAGTAAAATTATTCAAGATGACTAGAAAGATTTGGGCCTAGGCTTGCAAATTTTCATTATTTTCTCCATGGCCTTGAGGCTGTGATTCATCTGTCTAAACGTCTGGATCTAAACTAGTCACCTTAGGCTCCCTTGGGAGATAAGAGAGAGAAATCAGCACTTGCAAGGTGTGATTCATCTCATCCTAAGGTAGACATCTAAAACTCGTCCCACGAAGGGCCCTTTGGAAGCATCTCTCTCCATCTCAGTTGAGTATAAGCAGAGCCTGGGCTACCCAGCCCTGCCTGGCCACTACAGAGACCTCGGGGAAGGGAACTTCAGACTTTTCGAGGGGTCAGACTTTTCCTGACTTAACGTCTGTTTTCAGACGAGGAAATGCGTATGTGCCTGTGGTAAGAACAGAGACAGCCTGAAAAAAATACCCAAACCTGTTAATTTACTTCTGAAAAACAGAAAGAAAATCAGTCTTCTTTCATCTCCCCTGTTTGATTGTACTCCTTGAAATCTCTGGAAAATCAAGTTTTGTCACAACTATTGAATAAAATACCTTTCCTTGTTCTTGGCTGCTTAAATTTCAGTAGCCAGCCATCATCCCTCTACTTTATTAGCTCTCTGACAAAAAAGGAAGTCAAGGTTTTCTGGATCTGATTCCCCCCTATATCCTAGATTAATGTATCCTAGATTGTTTGGCAGAACTAATATTAGTTCGACTGTTCCTGGAATATCTCATCTGTAAAATGAGAGGAGAAATCAATTCAACAGAACACCTAGGGGAAGAGAACAGGAGAAAAGGACTCCTTTGTAAAAGAAGGGTTTGCCATGATGAGGAAACAAGAAAAAATTCAAATAAGGGGTTGTTTTGACAATATGCCTTTGCCTGTAGGAATGCCCATTTCAGGAAGCCTGACAGTTATGATACAGGCGACTGGCTGTAGGAAAGTAGCAGAAAAAAAATGGAAAAAAAAATACAGCAGAGAGAAAAGAAGGCCAGTGAGAAATAATAATAATGAGAAAAATGTCACATTAAATTTTGAGAGCAGCATCAGCAGCTGCCTACACCTGGAGGGTGAATGAATGCAGACGGCGGCCAGGGCAGCATGCTGCGTCTTGTGAGCATTCCTGCGGCGAAGGCAAGTCCCTGCAGCCCCGGGAACATTCCACCGCCCGCCCTCCCGCCCTGCACACGGCACTTCCAGCTCTGCTGCTTTTCAAAAAGAAATAAAATACACATATGCTGCTAACATGGCCTCAGCCCTGCGCTTGATGGTTAGCCGGGTCTCCTTAGACATCCTGGAGTAGCACCGCAGCATCTCCTGGTTTTCAGATAAGGCGGAAGCTGCAGAGGAGCAAGGCAGAGCCCTTGCAGGACAGCAAGGTGGGACAGTGTCCTGACCCCCCGAGCGACCTCGGCTTCCATCAGAGGTCACACTGACTTTGCATATTCATTTGTAGGAGAAAGAACAATGCGCAGTGGTTTGCTCAGCCTGTTTCACCTCTGCACACACATAAGGAAGCAGAGGAGACAATGCAGCAGCTGTAAATGATCATGGAATGCAATCATTAAAAGATAAAATGAGCCTTTATTTCCTACCCCGTGCTTTACAGCCCCCTCTGCTTCTCTGCTGTGAGAAACTTTGCTCGATTTTTAATCAGCTACTGACCTAGATGTGGGCTGCACCTCAAGAAAATGTTAATAAGCACTTCATTATCCTGATGCTTACTGTTCCGTGTCTGTTCCTGGGAACACAGCACATTCACTCTCCAGTACCTTATCTATATCAAAAGGGGTCTAAAGCACACACAAGGAAATCTGATTAATCTCAGGACTCCACCAGTTACAGTTCAACGGGATCAGAGCATCAACCAGGAGCGTCGTCTCCTTGAACTGCTGCGGTCTGCAAATTTCCACAATGCAACTTCCAGGACCAGCCTGGTGCAGAGTTAACCGGGTGAATTTGTCTTCATGTATTCTCTTAGGATCCCCAGCTTGTACTAAAAAAAAGCTGGAAAGAGTAGACGTATGTAAACAGAAAGCAAGTGTATAAAGGCTCAGTTCAGCAGATCTGTCTTTGTGCTACCTCCTTCCAATTCTCATATGCTGCCTGCTGAGCTGACAAGAGGTGTACTGGAGCTAGGGCTGGGGTTTTTTCTTCCGCCTCCTGTTGTCTTCACAGAATTTTAGAATATGCTGCCAGATGCTCATTCATGCCAGAGCAGGATGAGTAATAGTTTCTTCATTCCTAAATGAGCCCCTCTGATTCATGCTACGTGCTAGTCATTTTCTCCAAACGCCGAAGGAATCAAAGTTTCTCATGGGCCCCCTGTAGAAAGATTAACATGCTAGCAAAAGCCTGATTGGGAATGTGGGTAAATAATGCTGTTTTGTGTATTTGTTCTTCGCCTGCAGTTCTTCCTCTCTAAGCAAAGCCCATCAGCATTTCCATGGATATTACATCCATTATCATAATGAGTATGAGGTAAATCTTGCTCACCACCTTCTTGCTAATTCTGCCCTGACTGTGCTTCTGCAATCTTCACCAGATTGCATCTTCTGTAAAGCTGCAAGAGCTGTAGTTAGGAGATCATGTCCAAAGAAGCCTTAGGTTCATATGCATTGCTTTACACATTTTTCCAAAGAAAACATGCACAGAGGAAACTCATAAAATGTCTGCTCTTTCTTATGTTGCTTCAGAACTAAGAGACTTGTAAATCACTGCTGAATGGGATGCTATATGCTTTTCTGCCTCTATTATGTATTATGGGGAAATTAATAAGTAATGGGATTTGCAAGATGAAAAGCAAGGAAACCCATAGGGTAGGTGATGGAGAGGCATAATTTAAAAAGTCAATGAAAGGTTCTGTTAAATCACAGTTAAATTACACTGATATTCACCAAAGTCCTGTGGTAAAATGCTTTTTTCATAAAATATTGAGACTCCTTTCCGCAATGACAAATGAAAGTTCCCACAGTCCCAGAGGATCGAAGAAGCTGGAGACAAGCCATTTTTGTATCATGTGAGCAAGACAACATGGTGTGCCTTCAGAGCACCATCTCACCATGCCCCAAAGCTCCTTTCTGGTGCACTGATCCTCAGGACAGGTTCAGAACATGTACAGCGTGGGTTTGAACTTCCCAGGATATGTCCTCTCCCTTCTCACCTCTTGCTCCTGACAAATTTGGTCACATTAATTCAAATATCCACATAACTTGCCTTTAGGCTTTCGTAAAACCAGGCCTGTTCTACTCCCTTAGGTCCTGCCCTCGCTCTGCATTTTTGAGGGAAAGGGAAGCTCTCGGAGCTACCCTCCACATTCTCTGCAGAGGTCTGCAGGGTCATCCAGCCATCCATCTAGTTTACTCTGCACACTACTCACAGTAGCGAGTGATCTCTTGCTTCAGCATGTGCCCCACAGCACAGCACGGAGCTTGTCAGCGCAAGTGAAATGTAAATACCCCTCCAGGCATTCCCCTGCAGTCCTTCCCCTTCCTGCAGGTACATCGGCCTCCAAGTCTGGCATCACGTCTGCACAGCAACGTACCCGTGTGAATGAAGTGCTGTGTCGGAAGTTGGCGTTAACGTCATTTTACCTTTAACCACACTGCTGTTGTAGGTAGTACCAGATAAATCCATTGATTTTTACAGTTGTGCCATGTCATCAGCACAGGCTGGTACATAAGCTTTCTCTTGCTTGTCTCGCAGACCAGAAATTCCTTTCACTGAAACTTTAGAAGTTTTGCACTTGGAAAACCGTTTTATCAATTTGGCAGACCAGGCAACGGAAAGGAAGGGAATTGAAGAGGGTCAGTACAACAGTATTGAACATCAGCTTTTTGATTGGTGAGAATGGCGCAATTCCCAGCCCCAGTGACAAGCACATGAGGGAAAAAGCCTGTCAGGTGAGCAAGTGCCTCAACAGACAGAACACAAATGCCTCTTCTTAACACCGACGGATTCAGAACCCCACTGGCTTGATCTTCTTCTCATTTACATCAGGACTCTTTACATCATTTACACGGCTCTACAGCAGGGTCCTCAGATTGCAGAGGTTATGTTGAATTCAGTGAAATAATGTCGGTTTGCGTCCTCCGCGGCTTTACCCTGTTGATGTCACAGCTAATTTGGCATTGCACAAGCAAGGACAGACTCAAACCCTCTCTTACACGCAATCTCGTAATATCTGCTATCTGCTAAATGAAGTCTTGTAGAAAATGGTTCAGCAGTGAAACTCTACCTTAGATCACATCATTTTAATGCCTTTTTTCTCCTCCTGTTAAAGCTTGGAAGAAGTAATCTCTGTCTTGTGCAGAATTGTTTTGCATTTTTGGATCTTGGGGAATTAGATGGGGCTAAGTAATTATCAGGAAACTTCCATGAGTTGAATAGAAATGGACTAAATGGGCAGAAAGCTACACAATGCATTAAGATAAAGAAACTAAAATTCAGGAAACGACTAAAAAAAATAGTCTAACCTTTCTGTGGGCTTTAGCCCATTTTGAATTCATTTGAATATGTATTTTAGAGGCTGTTTAAAACTGTCTGCTCGAAAATGCCAAAATACCTTTGTACATCAACGCTGCCTTTGACCCAAAGGGGAAGAAACCTGCCACAGATCTTTTCAAATATTTATAGACATATTTTCCATTTTGACCTTAATTTGAATTTCACATTTATTTCTAATAAAATTCCAACATCTCCATTGTTGGCCAAATCTACTGAAATACAGGAATGGGAAGGAGGAAATGAATATTGAGACAAGAGTTAAAATTTGGAAGGAAATTTTGGCTTCACGTGAGGGTATGAGCAGAGGCAAAGTACTTCTGGAATAAGTGAATATGCCACAGTCAAGCACACGGATCCACCAGAAGCCAAAGGTGGCAGAGTGAGCTCACAGGACGGAAGCCATCCGGAGGAAATTCAGGGGCAGAATTAGCGCTGCCCCGTGAGAGCGAGCACGTGCTGTCACAGGAAACAAGAGACCACAGAGAAAGTGAAAAACCACACGTAGAAAAAGACAAGTCAAAGATTCAGGGGACAGAGGCACACAATCTTCTGAGCAGTCTCAAGAAGTCGTATCCCCTGCTCTCAGCTTCATAGTTAAAACAAAACACCAATATTACTTTCCCTTCCAGCGTGTCATTCAGATCCAGACTGTGACTCCTGCACAGCTGCCTTGCTGGCTCTGACCTGTGCTCCGGTGACAGCACAGAGAAGGACGCCACCTCCAAGCTCCTCTAACGCCGACAATAAACGATTATGTGCCCTCCAAGTCCTTCACGTGGGGTACCGTCAGCAATTTATTGGGGGTTAACGATTACATGGGTACAAAAGCATGGCACCACCAGTGACATTGGTTACTCTACCTCCAGCAAGCAGTGCAACCAACACCAGATCGAGCACGGCTCCAGGAGATGAGGGAAATCAAACCAAAATTTTATGAATACAACTATTTGAAAAGTCATCACCTACAGACAGAAAGAGAGTTGCCTTCAGCCATTCACTCAAGCATTTCCTACTACTTGTCACATCTCTTTTAATGAAAAAAGAAAGATTTTTTTCTTCCTTATTTGAAGAGAGACAGAAGCTGTGCCCTTCAGGCAGACTGTGTGGAGGAGCGCCCATCTCCACATCGAGATGCTGCAGTGCCTCACTGCTATGGCCACTGCTTCTCCTCCGAGGTCCTGCATAGGCAGAGGCTGCCCGAGATCACACTGTCCCCACGAAAGACAACAGCGTGGGGAGAGATGAATGGGCAGTGAAACAGAAGGCGAGGAGGGAGAGACACCGACACGCTCACCGCGCCGCTGTGCCTGGCTGGGTAACGCAGGGCACAGCAGCTCAACGCGCAACCCTTTAGAGGGCCCTACACGGGTACCGTTTCAAGACAACTGATTTCTATATTGAAGAAAGGTGATCACCTTCACTAGCTCCTCCCAGGCAGCAGCCCTGGTAAATAGCGTGCTACAGCTGAAATTTGCTCTTATGCCAAGGGCTAACACAGCACCACACCCACCCCTCGTTTCAGCCTCCTCTGAGAGCTCCAGGTCCCGTGCAACCTCCTCCATACGCTTCCCACCACGGCCCAACAGCTCTGGGGGCCTTCAGTGTCCTTCACTGCAGGCTTCTGAAGATGCAGCCGAAATAAAGTCCTTTTACTCACGGGCACAAGGGAAGTTCACATAGATCTCATCTTAAAGCAAGTTATTTGTAAAGAGAGATCATCTCTTACTGGAGATGAAATGCCAGAAGCAGAGCATACAATGGCAACAGGGATTTTAATTCTTATTAAGTTCTGTAGTTTCATCACTTTTTACATTGAATATTTATGCAGTAATACAGCATTAGTGACTCCTCTGTCTCTAGTTTCTTCACAATACTGCTGTATTTTTTCCAAATAATTCCCCTGTGTTAAAGGTGAAACCTGAAAAAAAAACCCACCCTAACTTCCTACAAAAATTTTCAGTATATCTAACATTTCCTCTCACCCTCCATTTGGGTCAGCAGGTATCACACACGCAAGGCACAGATGAAGTAACTACACAGAATTTAAGCACGCAACTCTGATGCAGATTTAGAAATAAATAGGGATTTCTGTGCTACTGGAGCAGCAGAACTGATGCAATGGAGCCCAGCAAGGAGGTGTGTGTCGCCCTCGGAAACGTCAGGGAGCGCCCGGTGCTTCCACTGGGCCCTGCAGGGACGCCCATCGCCGCCCGCCCACGCTGGGACGAGCCGTGCCCTCCCCGAGCAGCAGCCTGGCGCTCTGCTGTTCAACTCGCGCTGAACCGCACGCCTCCCTGTTTCGTTACAGCCCGTAACATACGTGTAAACGCAGTCAAACGCTAATAAGGTCCTTAAGACAAAAAGAATTCGTTGATCAAATATGAATTAAATATTTCTTGCCGTAATTAACCAGAGCACATTTACCATAACTACAGTGAAAAACAAAACGAGGTTATGGTACTGTTTAAATGCTTTCCTCTAGTTTGTTTTATCCCTTATATAAGCACAGTGCATGAACTTACAAGTTGTTATTATTGCACTTATTAAAATTCACACCAATATTAATTTTAGAGAAGACTGAAAGGGATTAAAGTAGTAATTGTCTTACTGTCTAAAAATAACTGTCTTTCCAAAAGTAATCACCCCTCAACAAAAGTATCTCTAAGATTCAAGATAACACTTCAGTCTTGCAGAGTTATGCTCCTATTTTTGCAACAAAAGCCAGTGTCTACCACTTGATTTTTACAGTCCAACAGAGAGCAAATTTGCTTAGAAACAGCATGACAAGTGAGACTGAAATTTAGGAGCTTTACGACACATTTTTACTGGGTGATTCCACTTTTATCACACTGGCATTTTCCTAAGATGCTGTTACAATTACCCATTGTTCTTTCTTCAGTTTTCACTGGGGCAAATCCCAGCGAATTAGCAACTTTATATTACCCTTGTCACCAAGAGAGACATGCCGCATACTCCCAAGATGTAAATTTAGAGTGCCACCGGTAGCATCTCGAGAAAATACAAAGGCCTTATTCTTGTCTCCATCGTGAACGGCTCGCAATCACAGGAGCATAAAGACAACACAGGGGAAGACTAATTACAGCGAGGTTAGCGCTGCCTCAGGAAGGCGTATCGTGCTGTCCCTACCGCGCTCCCAACTCTACTGCTCACGTTAGAAAACTGCAATCTCACGCCGCTGTGGAAGAGACTCAGGGCGTAGAGCAGGATCAGGCCCCATGTTTTCATAATTGCTGCATGAGGTGTAACGTTAAAGTCTCATCCTGCTTTAATTCCAAGACACGCACACACATCCAGGATAGCTGTAGGGAATCTTCCCATTTCAAGGGACAAACGTGCAATTGTTTTTAATTTCATTTTCTAACGAAGACAACAAGTCTCTTTGCAACGATCACTGAAGGAGATGGGGCATTTTCCAGCCCTCATGCAGCACCTGCCAGCAGCTTCTCCGATATATTTGGATTGGCTTTGGATCCCCTCCGTGTAACCCCCAGTGACAGGCGTCAACTTGATTAGAGGGGCTCTATGTGCATGTGTGCTTAAAGGGGGCTTTCAATTAAAACTGTAAGAAAACATCGGCCAGGAGAGAGGTTTTCATTAGGGTTACATATTCTCTTATGTGTGTGCACACCTGATCTGGGAGGAGGAGGAGCTGGGTGTTGTTTTAAGCCTCCCTTTTCTTTTGTGCTGTGTCTGGGCAGGACCCATGTGTCTGGAATGCACCTTAAAACAGCCTTATCTCCAGAACCGATCATTACATGGCAGGTGGTGGAGCCTACTTTATTTTCTCATTTCTTTTCTTCTTCTTCTCCTCCCTCTAACTTCCCCCTCCACCCCAGGGTAGGAATTTCTGAACCTCAACCAGTAAACGTTGGGCGCATGGCTCACACACCTGGAATCCACTCCTCTCCATCATTGCTCCAACACAGAAAAATAGTGGGAGGGAGAACATGAAAAGCCACGACAGAAACACCATAGGCTACTCCAGAAGATGAATGCCCATAATATTTTAAACTTGCATAGAAATTTAAAAATTAATGTTAACTTGTCTTCCTATTTAGTTGCCCTAGTCCATGATAAAGACAAATTGTTTCACCTTCTAAAAATCAGCAGAGGCCTCAGTGACATAGTGCTAAAGTGCTAAAACGAGCGTTTACTACCCAGCTCTCCCAGCGAGTGCTGCTCACAGAGAGCTGCTGAGCATCCCAGGGGTACAGCTCAGTTCGGCACCACATTCTGCCTACAGCCCGAGCCAGCCAAGTCCATGAGGTTTAAGTAGGACAACTCAGTTTTGACCTGGACAACACGTAAAACGACCTTCCACCTGCTCACGATGCCCTGGAAAGCCTGACATATATAATCCTTTTAAAATACGAACACGTTTTGGTTCGGAGGTTTGTAATTGCAAGCGTCGGTTTAGAATCATTTACACATTGAGTGTAAACGGTGCATTTCTGCTGCACAGGCAGCCTTTCCCATATTTCTACACTGCAGCATAACCATCTTTAGCCTTGGTTTTCACATTTGCATCCCAACCGAGCCCGGTGCTCAGGTGCTTCATCTATTAATGCACAAATTTGTGTGCCTTGAACAAAGGAGGGGCAAGTGCTTCAAAGCCTGGACTAGTCTGACTATTAAGAACTTTTCAGATCTAAGATTTGGGTGCAGGATGGGCATTTGAATGCCATATCCTCCAATGTGCAACAGGTCAACACTAACTGTACCGTATCCTGATTGAGTTAACTTGAAAGCGCTGCCATGATCAGCTTCGTGGCACTGCCAAATTGCCATAGGGGACTGATAAGCAAAAGAAAATCTGTTGAAGTCACTGACAGTTATTTTTGGTTATTTTCTGCTTTGAACTTCCCTTGTCGCACATCTGGATTTTGACAGAGCTGAGCACGTCCGTAAAGACAGTCCACAGCACCAGGAAGGCAGAAGCCAGCCAGAGCCCCAGCCCCAGCACCCCCGTGGCCACAGCACCTTCCCTCAAACTCGGCAGCTCCCGGGGTGGATTTAGGCAGAGGAGGGCCTGGCGTTGTTGTAACTTGTGCAGCAACAAACCGGCACAGAAGAGCCTAAGGATTAGGAGTATGCAAAAAGGCTGCAACTGTATCACCCTTGCTCTGCCACCCCTGAAAACATAGCCCACAGTTATACTTTCTATGCTGGAAAACCCCAGAAACCACAGCACACGAGTAGCAGCAGAGCTGGAGGTTCTGGTTTAATTAAAGGAAGGGTTTATCACTTACAGAATTCTCGGGGCTGGAGGAGCAGGGGTGGCACAGAGCTCACTTTTGGAAGGGTTCAAGCGCCTCCTGACCCAAAGCCTGGGGGAGGACGGCCAGGCCTGTCAGGCTGTCTGCTCCCAGCTAAATCGTCCAGCCTGCAAACGGGTGCTGCGACTGCCCTGAAGGGAGAAGGGCGACAATGCTCTCAGCCTTTGCCTCTTCTACTTTTTTTTAGCATAAGGGCACCAGACCTAGTTTTCTCAATCTGGCTCGTAAAGTTACTTCAGATCTGTGTTTGAAACAATCCCAGGAATAAATGAATCAATGTAAGAAGCTGAACATACAGAGGCGTTTGGTTTTGTCTGATGGAAGAAGTCTGAACAAGGGATGAAAAAAGAAAGAAAATAGCTACAGACTTCATTTATCCACAAAACAAAAGTGAACGGTGGTAAGCAGCTGTGTGTGCCTGCACACATATTCCTGTGCACACAGCCAGAGGCCACTGAAATATTTCATTCTCTCCCGCATGTCACTGTGCCTCGTCCTTGCTTCCTTTATAAGCACTTACACTGAAGGCATTAATTGTTTGGGATGGGGGAGATCCTCACCTCTCAGAACGCCATCAACTTTGATGAAAGTTGTGGACCTGGACCACGTGTTCCTGAACCTGTGCCTTTCTTCTTTCCTACACTGTGTATTTGAGAAGAAAAATCTATTCCTTACACCTAACCGCACAACAACCACTCATCCACTCACGCTGGGCACCAATTTCAATCCAGAGGTGGGAGCAAACCCCTGTTTGTGCTGCATGTGCAGAGTCTTTGGGGATTTTCACTTAGTTTTATTGTTACAGCTGAAATGCAGAAAGAGAAATTCAAATCGGGGAAATGCAATAATCTCCGAGCCTGCTGTTCATCAGTGCATCACCCGTTAAAAAGCAGAGTCCTTTATTAAAAAGGACATGTCTTATTAAAAAGATATGAAACAAAAGTGATTTTTAATTTTATTGGGGAGACAGAGTCATTGCCAGAGACAGCCTGTGGCTACGTCTGATGATCAAGTCAAGAGGGAGGGCAGTGAAGCACTAACACAAATATGAAGCTAATAACTTTTTTACTCTTAGGGAAAGTGCCGTTCAATTTCTGGTGCTCCAGGCGTGTGCAGCTTGAGTGGAAATTTAGAGAAATTACACCCACCTGCTTCCATTTCTTACATCCAGGGCCAGATCTTCAGCCAGCGTAAATCAGTTTATCTCCATGCAGCCAGGCAGATTTATGCCAGCTAAAGATGTAGCCCCTGGTCTCGCACTTCAGAATAAGCAGCTTTAAAATACAAATGAGCACGAACCCCTTAAAATATTCTCCACTCATAGAACTCGGGAGGAAAAACAGACCTCCTGGACCATCATCCCACAGATCGTGCTGTCTTTGGGGTAATGGATGACACCACCCATCAGGGCGTGGGGGGGGGGGGGGGGTGTCAAGTATACATCTAAACCTGAAAATACTGGTACTAGTTTTTGGGTGGTGGGGGTTTAATTTATTGATTTTTATTCTTCACTATCACCTATTGGACCAATGTTTTATTTATGTATTTGGATACATGCAAAACTAAAAGGGATCGTTTCCCTTCAGGTCTGTGTGCCTGCTCTTAACCTGAGGAACTTGCTTGGCTGTCCACTACCTCTGAAGACGTATGCACCCACTGAACTTTTTTTGTACATTGTATTCCATACCTCTGCACGCTGGCAACAGGAATAAATGAACAACAGAGACACAAATATCGGTGTCTCTCCCTCCCTTACCAGACTTTTCTCAGAACAGACACAGAGCAAAGGTGAGACCACACCGCTGCTCCTCTGCAACCCACGTAACACTCCTCAGAGTCACCAGATCGCAAGCAAGGCCAGCCACGGGCAGAAGAACTGTTGCTTATCTGCAGCACGCTGCCTACGCATCACATGCACCCCTTCTCGTGATGACGACGAGATCTGAGCGTAAGGCACGCACGTGCTGAGCTCTGCTCTGTCTTTCCAAACAGTCACCTGAGCCCAGGCAGCTGCCACCAAACACTGCTCCGCCACCATCCAGCACACGGCCTAGTGCAGAGCTCCTCAGCGAGCCCCCGAGAGCAGCCCAGCTCACTGCACGCTCGTAGGCAGACACAGCGCTACACAGAGAATGAAAAAACTGTAAATAACAAATGTGGGATCTGGCGAGCCCGGTTTACTTTAGCTTTACAGCAGGAGGGAATACCAGCTTCTCAAAGTCAGTGGCTTTGCACGGTTTTGCAAGTACAGACAAAGAACAGTTTGCATGTGATTGAGAAACTGAGTATACCTGTAAGTCAGGGACTGATGTCAGGCTCCCTCGGCTGCTTGATGCCTCTGCTACAGTAATTTCAGAGCAATACATTGATGAAGCAAGTTGCTTCACGTTTGCTGCCTAGATAAAAAAGAAGTTAATTCAAAGTAGATGAGAATTTAGCTGTGGTATTGAGTGCTGCTGGATGTCTAGTGAAGGACAGCTGCTGCAACGTGTGAGTTGTGGACCTGCCGCACTCGTATTCAGATTTGTTTGAAAAGGGGAAGTCTTGTGAAATCAGAGGCAGATATTTTAAAACTGTAACGAAGTCAAAGACCAGCCAAGGACCCCATCCTGTCACCTTCAAATCCACGTGTGCAGCAGGTCACCTCGAGTCACTGGCCTGGCTCAGGGGCTGGTGACAGACTACCTGGTACTGGGGCACAAGGCACTGACATGGTACTAAGGAGGTTCTTTTATCTGAGCCTGGGCAGACAGGCAGTCACCTCCTGATGCAGGAACATCACTTGTTCAAGTCAGGTGAGATGAGCAGCAGCTGAGCCGCTGCTCCACCCGAGAGCTCGTGGGCAACACAGTGTGATCTGGAGAGGGTGCAGAGCTGGGTCCTGCTGCAAACACCCTCCTTGACCAGGTCTAAGCCCTTGCCAAGAGCCTGACAGCCCTGAGCAGAGACCACATCCCATCCTGATCCTGCCTCGACTCTCTCCAGTGTCAGCTGAAGATGTCACCCCCAGCTAATGCCATATTCAGCCCTGAAAAGCCTCAGGCAGAGGCAGGGTGTGGAAATACCTGCAGCGTTTCAGCTTGACTTTCTAATTCCTTGCTTTAGTAGAGATATGGAATAACTCCCTCAAAATGTATTCAGATAAAGGAGTTTAAATAGGGCAGAGTGGCGTCAGATAAAACTCTTGTTTTCTGAGAGGTGCCTTGAGGACAGCCTCAAAAGCAGGTTATCCCCCAGCGCAGCGAGTGGTCCCGGGACACGGTCCCTGGCACAGCCAGCTCAGTGCAGGCCAGCGGCGCGTTCCCCGTTTGCCGGGATATGGCTGGGCGCGCGCGGACAGGCTGTCAGGAGCGTAGCCGGGACAGAGCAGGAGCAAACCTTGCTCCCGAGTCCCAGACTATTCCTTAAGAGCCACAGGGGCAACCTTACGCAGGACAAGGAGACAGAGCACATACCCCTTCCAGTTCATGGCAGAGTCTCCAGCATCAGAGCCTTGCCTACACAGCCCTTGTGAGAAAAAGCATAGCTAATCCAGAGGGAGCACGGTTTGGGTGTGAACTGTCTTGATAGCTTTTAAGCTCAGCCCCTAGGGGCTCTGGCTGGGCTTTGAAGGGGTAAAGGAAGAATTCTGTACTTTTCTCAACGGAACGGAGGGAAGTGGGTCTTGGGTTTTTTTATAGGAACACCTACAATGTCTGCAAAATTACCTGCTGCCCAGCCCGAGCCAGGGAAAAAATCAAAACCCAAAACTTTCTAACTGCAAAACAGCTTTCATTCTTGGCTGAATTAGACACATTCCCCAGAGCAGCATCTATGTTTATATTTAACATTGGTTTCTTACACATCCAAAATTGCCCTCTCAGAACATGAAAATGTAAGATAGCATCAGAAAAGGCAAGCTAATGCCTCACTCAATCATTAATAGAACAATGACATACTGGGATTCTGCATAGAGCCCCTAGATATCAGGTCTGCAAACAGGCAGAATGTAAAACACAGTCTCACGTGGTAGGGATTTTGCTGAGAGTTAGAAATCTTCAATTTTTAAAAAGGCAAAGGGATCCAAATCAAACCTGAGCTGCCTCTCCTCCTTTGTCTCATTATAGTTGTCATCATCAAAAATCCAGAGCGAAGATGTCACCTTAGACACGAGAGCATGGGAATACACATTGCAACAGTAAATAATGCAAGAGAAGAATATTAGTACATAGCATCTGCTTTATGTGTTTTGCTGGTGTGATGCTGGAAGGTAATAACAGCCCATCATTTGCAAGCAGAGTACCTTGCAGCTCTTAATTTTTTTCCCAAGGTGTAGTCAAAGTTACTGAGGCAGCCCTGAAGGTATGCATCCCACACAGAGAGGCAAAAGACACTGGGAAAAGCTAAAATGGGAGCCACAAGCCCCCAGAGGTGGCAGCCAGCGCACTGACACTTTGGCTGCTACTAACACACACGGGCCATCCCTGTCCTGATTCAGCGAAGCACTCTGACATATGCAACGTAAACTACGTGCTTCAGACCTTGCCAACAGTTTCTTTATTGCCCCAGCTATCCCAGTCCGAAACCAGTGAAGCCTGGGCAGAGCTTGGTGCTACACTGATGCTATTCCTAACACAACCCGTTTTCAACTCAGAGCTCCACTGGGGTGAGGCAAGCTTGCAACTCGCCACCCGTGGGGACGTGTCTAAGTAACTACCCTGGTAAAAACATCACACTTCTAACCAAAATAATTAAATTAGTATTATTAGTGTTGGCTAGGCCTCAGTCCCTGTGACTTTCAGCAAAGTTGAGGCATATACTTTAAATACTTCTCGGAACCCTTTCATCTCCTGCTCAACTAAAGCCGCACATAGACGAATATTCCTCTGTTCCCCCCAATCTACATAAAGATCAGAACACCAGCTATTATGCAGAATGATTAAAATTATCCATCTCTTATTTTAATATACAGCTCTGAACAGAAAGGTGCAATTGTTCCCACACGCAGGAAGAGGGGAGGGAGCTGTAGGGGCACCCTTTGACAGCCCCAACTTGTGAGTTCACCCAAGCCCCTCCTGAGCCCCGCTGCCCTCCACCCTCCAGTACAGCCTCTGTACTGGAGAGTACACCTCCTCCTTGCGCTTTCAGGTGGGACATTGCACAGGGTTTGTATGGGGCCTCCCTTCAACTAGAATTTCAAAGACAGACACTTCCCCCCCCCCCCAAAAAAAAGAAGGTGATTTTGCCTTTGGAGTTGTCGCCTACAGACACACAAATGGAAACTAGTGGGTTTTCCCCTCAGCACAGCAAGCTTCAACTTTCAGACTCTGCCAGTCTCCATGTACACATTCCTAAATGCTGCCAGTACTTGACTTGGCAGAAGAATGAAGCTTCAAATTAAAAATTATTTATTTAAACATCATATAAAAGAATCCGGGTGTTACTTCAACACACCCAACTAAAGCCGGGGTCCACGCACACGAGTACATGCTATCCACAGCGGTGTCTGGATTGCCCCAGCTCTTCAGAAGCCACCGTACGTGGCACACCAACTGACCAAAGCCTGGCTACGCTCACATGCTGAGTCGTTCTCTTCAGATTTGAACCGGCATTTCCAGGCACAGCAAGCTCACACGCGGGGCTCGCTCACAGATGCCCTGTTAGCCTAGAGAGCATCGCAGAACAAGTCGAGACAATGCAAAGCTGAATAAGGCTCAAGAAAGGAGCGTTCCCAAAAGGCGTGTCCTTGGCCCAGGCTGGAATTGCTGCTCAGATAAACCAGCATGTACCTTCATGTCCGGGAAAGGGAAGGGCTCCAGTTACTCACAAACTGCACTCTGAGCTGCAGACAAAAGCCCAGGAATGACAAAGCCTGGCAGCTCAGCGTGCTGCAACAGCTCTGAGGAGCCGCTTACAGGAAGGTCTGTCTCTGACCCACCAGGAAGCAAGGAGCCCCCCACAAAGCGAGCGGGGCAGGGAGCAGGCACTGGGGATGAGCACCAAGGTCGTCATGGGGCAGGGGTTACGGGGGGGAGTTGGTCAAACCAGGGCCTGCGTTGCTAAGTCTGTCCTCAACGCGGTCACGTCTCCTGGGACCTCTTAATTCTGCACATCAAATGCTAGGAGAGACTTTTCCCCCAGCACACGGTCACAAGTAGATGCGTACTCAGTGGCTGCAGAAACTTTTTTAAAGAGTTGTTTCCTACTTCTAGTCAGTAAAAACGCAAAAAGAACCCAAAACAGAAAATGTATTTCTCGGTATTTTCAGCTTCCCTCAAGCCATAAAAACCCCACATCCTGACTACTTCACATCAGTAAATGGATTTAGAAAAAATATCAGAAAAGGCTAGACCATTACGAAAAATCCTCCAGCAGCCAAGGATACTTACCCAAACTAAACTCAAATTTTTCACTAGTACATTTTGAAATTCAGCTTTATCAGACTTGTGGTTTTATAAGGACAGAGTCAGCACAACTGCTGGTATTTTTGGTCTGTGAAAACATACACGCTCACAAGCAGCGACTGCACAACCCCAGTGCAGCAGTGCACACCATTTCATAAGAAACTTTAAGTTTCCCAGAAAACAATCAAGATGTCACAAGTACCAAACAACACCTCTTTATCTAGTAATTGTTTCATACAGACTGAGGGATCAACATTTTTCACCAGTGCAGGTATTTATTCACTACTTTAGACTGGCACACCCCTTTCTACAGAGCAGCAGAGCAAAGCTTACGATTTCCCCCCAAGCCTGAGCTCCACCAGGACAGCAAATCCACGACGAGGGGTCTGAAAGATGTTTGTGCCCTAATCCATTATTTGGCGCAGAAAGAGCACAGCCATGGCTGCACGGCTCTCTGCATTCCTCTTTAAAAGGAGCGTGCTGGCACATGCTAAAGGTAACAAAAGTGTCACTGCAGGAAACAAAACCTAGCCTGCACGGAATCACAGATTATTCAAGAACTAGGAGAAAACTGTATCTGCAAATAACGTCAGCCCTGCCAGTAGCGTTCCCATCCATGCCCTAAGTATGAAGATGCCAGAAGTCAGGCTTAGCTGCTTCTGAAACAGTAAGACCAGCCTCGCACACTGCAACACCCGCCTTACCACCGTGCTGTCCCGCTCAAGGTTAGCCTGCCTGCTGCAAAACTGCCTTCACGCTGCTTTGTTCCCCGAATTGCGAAATCTAAGGCTCTCCTCTACCACTTGCACGCTGACGGACCTGCCCAGGAATGGCCGGCTTGAGCCAGGCAACAGGATTGAAACTAGACCCCAACAACTTCGAGGAAAAGCTTTCTGAAAGAGCAGGCAGTGCATTTCGTTTAGGTGTAATCACCAGCATACTGACTCCTTCCTGAGGGCCGCAGGGCTTTGTGCAATTTTTGGGCCTAGGTCTCCTCTTATAGTGCATTTACATTAAATTACACAATTCATTTCTCTTCCTCAGACACGCTGCTCTCTTACGGTTCGTGCACCTACAGCTGTACACCCATAGTGCTTTCAAACCGGCTTGGCTTTACTGTGTATGGCTTTCCTGGTTTAAAAAAATTGTGCCTGTAGTCCACAGATTCCTTGGAAAACGAGCGATCCTCTGTCCCTCCCACCCACAAGAGTTATCAAATTCTTTAAAATGCCTGTTATTGTGGAATGTAACTTTTTAGTGTTGCTCTAAACTACAGAACAGGAGGAGGAATATTGCCTCCATATTTTACAGGAAATAGGTTTCTGCGTAATTTCATTTTCCATCCTGTGCTATGTTTCTCGGCACATTTTTATAGCATTAAATAACACAGATCTCTATAGACATGTATCAGTGTCCGTGATTCAGTCACATCAGCTTCCTGATACGTTCCCTCCTTAGCCCTGAACTTCTGCCATCAGTTATTCCACTTGGTTGGGAGCACGCAGCAGGCTGGGAACAGGCAAACAGGGCTCTTAAAACGCAGCTGCATACAGAGAGGTAGAGACCTCCACAGACCGACAGCTAAACCAACGGCAAATGTTTCTTTCAGGGCATTAGAAGGGCACTAAGGCATTAAAATTCACAGAAGTCCGAGATTTCATCTTTGCTGCTTAAAAGTTTATTCCCTGTGACTAGATGCCAAGATTGTTTTTCTTGCTTCATTTTTTTTTTTGTTTTTTTTTGGGGGGGGGGGGGGGGGGGTTGTTTGTTTGTTTTTCGCAGACATGACACTGGAAAGTATACTCCTTAGCAGCGCTCGGGTGGCTTTAGGCCACATACATCAGCTTAAAAGGTTTATTTTTAAATTACTGTTGCATTAGTATTGTCAGCAGGATGACACGTTCTGGTGCCTTGCTGTCAAACCAAGCGAGCAGACCCGAGCGTGCACCCAGAGTTTTAATTCTGAAGTGACCTGTGCCTGCAGAGTCTCTTCTGCCGGATGGCTCTGAGGCGTGCGGGTCTCGGACACACATTTCAGCACCAATATCTTGGTTCAATAAAGTTTAGACAGACTTTACAGCTGAAACTCACTGAAAGCAGTGAGTCCGAGCTACTCCAGCCAAAACACTATGTTAAGATCGGTTGTTGGTCTGAGCAATTACTCAAGTGTGGTTCGTGGAAGTTCTCACACACACCGATCCATTGCACCGTGCATAAAGCAGTTTGGCTTTTAGGGTTCCTCACAAATGCCAGACAGGGAGAAATGTGTTATTGCAGAACTGTAATAAATGCAAGAGGAGATAAATTGACAACCAAAGCTTGCATTTTATTCATCTTCCAACGCTGCCGGTTTTAAACCCAGATCTAAAGACCAAGCAAAAATTTAATAGCATATAGTTCAAGAATTACTATAAATTTCAGTTCTTGACCTCTCGCAGACGCAGAAAATGCAAGTAACCTTCCAGTAATTAAAACAGGGCCATTCTATCTTATCTTCAAAGGCAGAGGAGAAAAGGCCTGCTACCCTTAGAGCCTTGGGATACTGCTTTACAATTAAGGTATAATCAATTTCTAATCATTTTGTTTGGAGGTTGTTTAAGCCCTTCCCTTATGACAGCCCCTTTGGAAAGCCCTAGCAGAGATGAGGCAGCAGCTTCTGAGTCTCCTCACCCCAAAAGTGCTCCGGAGCAGCGGGACGAGCCAACATGGCCACGCCGCAGCTTCGGTCCCCGCGCAGATCTCGTCCCGGTGCAGCTACGCTGGCAGAGCGCGCCGGTTTGGCACAGAAATTAATGGACACCGGCACATCACCTAGCAAGAGAAGATACGTTGGGATGGAGGCACCTCGTTGTCTTCTCAAGCAGCTTTATGTCCATACCAGGTCACTTCAGCAGCACAAGTGCATCCTGACACCTGCACCATCGACAGCTTCAGACCCGGCATTTCGTTAATGCTCAAATTTATGTACTTTTTCAGCTGGTCCTGTCAAAAGTCACTTTTTTCCCCCGAACACAAACCTGTATCACATGAACACTGCTCCGAGGCTGTTATTTTTCTAGTTACTGAAACAGCAGAAGAGACCATCTTATCTACAGTTAAAGGTTGTGCTTCCTTCCTTTTCCTGGTTTAACACATCAGGATTTAGCTGGATAATACTTCATACCTCTGAAAATGTGCAAGCTTGAAACAGCAAACTGAAAAACACTATGGAAGAAACAGCGAGGTTTCCAATTTTCTACTTCACTGAAAAGGCAGAAAGATTCCCTCCACTGTCTCGGCACCAGCAGACGTGCTCTTAAGCCCAGCCTTAGTTTGCCATCCCCTAAACGGTGGTGAGAAATACAGAGCTAATGTGATGTGTCACCAGCATCCTTTTGTAAGCCCTGAGCGCTGTGTTGAAACATGGATGTGGCACCTAGAAGTAACAGTGCAGGACAGCAGGTTACAGCTTGTTGGCTCTTTTCAGTGGTGTCCTAAAGTGAATGATACCTTCTGAAGCAATCAAGTGAAGCCAAGCAAAAAAATATGTACGAATAGTTTTTCCTCAAAAACTTCCTTCTTTTAAAGAAGCAAATATTTTCATGGAAGTGTTTCTTGCTGCAAAGACAGAATCAAATCTCCTGGAAAACGGTTTTCTTCCTCCTCTATTTCCCATCCTCTCCTTTTTCTGCTTACTTTTTTTTGGTTTACTTCTTTAGTGATGAAAGAGAAGAACAAGGGGAAAATGGTAAAACCAAACCTAGACTAAAAGATTCTAAAGTCTCAATTACTATTTTTTTTCAGAAGTCATAACAGAATGAGCAGTCCAACGCTCCATTATGCTACCATGTGTTTATTTTCACACTGGTTCAGCTTGAGAGGAGCTCTGCTGAAAACAACAAGGCAAGACCTCTACCCCTGTGCAGGGAGCCCTCTGCAAGGAGCGCAGACTCCGCAGGTTATCCTGCCTTAGCACCTTTTTGTAACCTCTGCACTTTGGAAACACTACCTGCCATTTGCCGCGCACTCGGACTTCTCTGAGAGTAGCCACCGACCCCAGCTCCTCCGGCGTGCTTTGCCATAGCCCCCCCTCAACCTGAGGCGGCGAGAGCTTGGGCATGAAAGACGCCCTGTTCCCCGGATATCGCAGCGAGAAGCCAGGAGCCTTCCTGCTCTGCTGCGGGCTCATTCACACCGAGCTCTCAGGAAAGCTGCACAGGACTGCCAAGGGTACACACTGCCGCGGAATCGGATGCCTCTAAAGGAAGAAGAGAGCCAAACGTATTAATGTGGAAGAGCCAGGTACTTAAGCACGCTGCAGAACCAGGTGTGCTCGCTCATGCCAACTCCCATTGCCAAAGGGGGAATGGGAACAGAACAGAGGCAGCCTTATCTTCTCAATTTGGAAGGGAAAGGGAGAAAGTAAACTCGCACGGAGCCTGGGGATGGGGTGAAGACGACAAGAGAGGTTGATGCAATCAATTTTCTTTCCCCTGCAAGTTACAAAGGAGTAATTATGGCTGCGAATATTTGAAATAAAATTACTGGAACCTGTCATCAGTTGATTGACCCCTGTACAGATGTCTTGTTGAATGAGGGTATGATTAGAGTCTTGACTACATCGAGCCATTAAGGATCTAACGCCGTTTAGCATAGATGTGAATTTATTAGGACAAGTGCCCTGGAAACATTTTGGCACGTTCTGCCTTTTTCCTTGCAAGCTCCAGTAGATGCAGTCTTAAAGCTGCTATAGGTGCCCTATGTCATCTCAGAAACATCTGCTTGCCAGGGATGAGCAGAACTCCTCTGAATGGCAAAACACTCCGTGTTTCCTATACTGCTGTGATGTAAATGAGCACAGGCGTTGCTGAGCAGCCACCGTCAGAAAGCCAGGATACCCGTGAAAGCCTTTAAAAAGAACTAACGGTAATCGGTAATTCAAGGGATAGGTCTGTAGTCTCAAACAAGCGGCTAGGCAGTGGCACAGGGCCAAAGCCCAAAGAACCCTAAGCAAGTCCCAATTTTCTCCTTTTCTCTATCATTATAGAATGCAAAGACCATCTCTTACAAGCTTTAACTCTTAATTTTGCCACAAGTGTTTCTCACTATTCCAGCACTAAGCTTCAGCACATGCCCACCTCCAGAGACAGAAGCAGCTGAAGAAATGGACTGACTGACTAACGCACGTGCTCACGTCAGCGCTGAGCAAGACTGAACCGCGCTCCCGCAGACGACTTGCCAGCACTACAGGTCTCACTACAGCTATGGTTTGGGGAGACTGCAGGAGAACGAAGACAACTCCCTATGATCAAACACTGATTTTTGGCTCCACTTCAGAAAGGTTACAGGATGGTTTTCCTTTTATGCACGTGGGAGAGTAAAAGCTGCACAGGGAAAGGGTGCAGGACAGCTGGTTACGCTGCAGCACAGCGGAGTCGGAGAAACCACGCAAAAGAAAAGCAAAGCATGGTGTCACTCTGGGGCATTTTTCTGTGACGGGCAGCATTAAGAATGCATAGTCTGAGGGCTCCATTTAATCCTTACTCCTATGTAGGCAGTTGCTTTACAAAGATGTTTTTCACAATCATAAACAAACTTTGGAGGTGAACAGGGGAAAACCCTCAAGCAATTATTTCTCCACCTGCTCGTGGACTGAATTTACAGTGGGCAATTTCAGGAGACGTGGCCCTGAGCTTTCATCTGCTGTGTTTGATGTCTCAAACCTGCAGACCAAGTAAATAATTTGATTCCATTTATTGGACAAATTTAGAGGTCAAAGCTGACAAGCCTTCAAGACCACACAGGTTTCCTCCTTGGAAGCCAAACAGTGGAATGTGCCTTTCAGACACTGCAGGGAAGAGCCTTCATCCCCCGACATATTTCCATCACCAGGGTTTGAAAGCTTGCAGCAGCAGTTTTATGATGTGTTAGCAGCTTTTTTCGCCTAACAGGTACGTGTTGAAAGTTGAAGGGAACAGATAGTTGAAATGACTGGCTCTTATGGAACAACATGATGTTCCTACCCAGCTATCCATGCCACAACCAGTCCCACCACCCTCTCCTTGACAGTAGGTTTGTAAACTTTGAAAGTATTTGTTATTTTGCCGTAGCAAATAAAACAAAGAACTGATTTGTATCTAAAAAAACTACCGCCCTGGCTTCAATCTGTGCAGCAGTGCAAAATGGTGGAGAGTTTGGCTTCTTGTTTCACACAGCCCTAAGAAAACAAAAGCAAGCATTGAACAGTGATAACCTTCAGTATGTATTTCTCATGTGAAAAACACTGACTTCCTTTCCTCTAAAAGCATTCCAGTAGTCACATCTATAGACTGATACGCTCACCTCCACATTTAATATGTGTGGCAAAAAAAAAATCAGAACTTTTAATTCATAACTGTGGGTAGTCATGATGGGCACTGCCGCTCAGGGCAATTCGGCACAATCAAAATTAAAGCAGCAAACCTTGTGACCTGTGCAGGGACCAAAGCAGCCTGAATTTAGGATCTCTGGAATACCCAAGGAACAAACGGAAAAGCAGGATTCGTGGGCAGTCCTTACATGGAAAACAGCGTGGAAGGACGGCAGTAAGTCGTTAGCACTATAAAAAGAAATATTTTTTCTTTACTTAGTTACTTACACTCTGCTTCCCTGGAAAGGCAAACTAATCAGAACAATTTGATTCATGCAGATTAGGAGACTTAAAAGACCCACAAGTAATCTGCCTTCCAGAATATTTCTGCTAAATGCAAAGTACGGGCACCTCCAGCCCAGCCTGCAGAGCTCTCCCGCAGCAACGCTTTGGGGAGCTGAAGGGCAGACCCTGCTCTGCGAGTGCCGTGCCCACTCCCATGCGGCACCACCAGTGCCAGTCAGGTGGTTGGGCAAAGCTTTAAAAAAAAACAAAAAACAAAAAAAAAACCCTCAACAGATTCACGTCATACGCGATGCAACTCCAGGAGTCTCACTATGAACCAACTTCCTTTAGGGCTCGAAGGAACACCAGGGCATGGAAGCCCTCTGGCAGAGCATCCCTACGCTTGACAAAGTTCTTCCATCCAAATTCCTTGCAAGGAGATACCCCCACAGCAGGTTTTTGCTGATGAATTACTGGTTCAGAGGGATGGCATTATGACCCCAACCTCACAACACATTGCGTGCTCCAGAGCTAGCTCGGAGTGGGTTTTCCGGTTCCTTAGCAGCTCTGGAAAGGCAAAACGATGAGTTTCTTACACAGAAAGGCACATGCAGAAGGGAGGCAATTTGACCTGACGAAAATTAAAACGTTCTCCTTCAAAGCGGTCCCTCACAGCACCAATGCCTTAAACACAAGCCCTCCGAGGGCCAAGGGCCGCCTAGCAGCGCGCCCTGCTCTGCTGAGGTGCCCTCAGCGCCTTCCGCCCACCGCGGGACCTCGGGGGCAGGAGGGCGGCCCAGGGCCCCGCCGCACCCTCCCTCCCCACCCCACCCTGGGCTCAAGCCTCCGGCTCCGCCGGGCCCCGGCCACTGCGGGCCCCGGACCCCCGGGCGCGGCGGGGCCGCTCCCCGCTCCCCCAGCGCCCCGCCGGGCCGGGCCGGGCCGGGCGCCCCCGCGCAGGGAGCGCGGGCGGCCGCGGAGCGCGGGGAGGAGCCGCCGCCGCGCGCCGCCCTCTCCATTGGCTGCGCCCGCGGGAGAGCGCGGCCTCGTGAGCAGGCGCGCGGATAAAGACCGCACCTGCGGAGCGCACCTGGCAGCGGCAGAGCTCCCCCGCGGCGCGTGTTCGCAGCGCCCTGCGCGGCCCTGCGCGCCCCTCCGCGCCCGGGCGAGGCTCTGCCTCGCTGCCGGCCCGGCCGGGACAGCCAGCGCCTAGTGCCCCCCGCTGCAGGACCGGTCCTTTGCCTCTGGGTCACCTCCTCTGGGATTCTGTTCAAAAGAAGGACGAAACGGAAGAGACGAAACAGTCCCCGAATTTCGCTCTTTACCAGCTGTTGCCTTTAGTCTCCTGTCTCCGTAGGCTTTTTTTGTTTTTATTTTGGCTTAGAGTTAAGTAAAGCGGTTGGCAAGACGGGATGGGTACCAGGGTGGTACCTAGTTACCGAGCCAGGTGAGTGAGCGGGGTGAGCACGTGTGCTTGGGTGTTGTCGAGAACGGCGTGAGCTGGGGGAGCGTCGTGGCCGGGATTCCCTTTGCGCAGAGGCGGTTTCTTTGGAAGGCAGCTGCGATGGAGAGGAGATGCGGGGGGCTGTAACGCGGCGCAGTGACACCCCTCATGCAGCAGAAGTGCTGCTCGTTCCCTACCAACGTCGACGCAGCTGCCCTGCGCTATTTGGAAACAGAGGCCAGGGCCAGGAAACAGCTTTTAAAAGGACCAATGCAAACATCTTAAGCATTTCCTGTGGGCATTTTAAGTCATAAATATTAGCAAAGTTATTCAAAGCAGTAATTGACAGTACATGGAGAGATTCCCAAAAAAAAAAAGTATTTCCTAAACTGGCAAGAATTTTGTGGTTATCGTGGGCCTTCAAGAACAATGTAACTCAATTAGAACCCATGGAGTTGCTCTGGATTTACACAAGTGCAACGAATACCAGATGTGAGCAGCCATCTAAACTACCGTTTGTAAGAATTTAGCTTAGCTTCAATCAGTTGATTCTTCTCTCCATTTTCTATGCAAATCACTTAAAGTGTTCTCTCACCTATATAGAGATATCATGAAAAAGTGAAATATTTATGAAAGTAGCTGTATTTGTTATTTTTCTTTCTAGAGAAAGTTTTAGCTTGCATTATTTTGACGCATTTGATAAGTACTTTGAAGTCCCAAAGTCCTGTATTGCTGTGTGGCATTATGGATGCTGCAGTATGAGGCTAGGGGAGCGCTCTCCTGAAGAGACAAAGCTGATCTCTGGGGTTGGAGGAGCCAGGGGGATCCGGTTGCTTTTTTCCCCCCCTTTCTGCGGATGCGGTTGTTTATGCTGGCCATTGTGTGCCAGCAAAAGAGTCCAAAGGCCACCTCACTCGCTTTTAAAACAGAGAATCATGAGCTTTGTAAATGACTTCAGCTACTGCTATAAAATCAGGTTCCTCTCCAAGAGCAACGCACAGTAAAGCCAACCACAAATCTTATTGCTGTGTTGTAAGACTTGCTCAAAATCAAGAGGTACGTGGAGCCGTTTTCCCTTTAAAAACCAGTAGCAGCCAATTTCAAGCAAAGGAAAAGTGTGAGAGTAACAATGGAGTAAGGCAGAAAAATGGAAACCCCCGAACTACAGCAGAACAAGCTTTGAGTAGGAATGTCTCCTAGAAAAGTCCCAGACATAACACCTGGATCAGGTAGGGGCTGCAGAAGAATGTTGCCTCTGGAAGTCACACTTGGTGTCAGATCTGAGCTTCAGAAAGCAGTTTTTACTCATGCTTAATTTTAAATACAAGCTTATGTTACAGTGAAACAAATTATTTTATACTTTTCTAACCAGGATTATGAGCTACTGGCACTCTTGAGAGCACACAGGGCATTGCACTGAAAATTTCAATGGCTGGCAATCACCAGGCCTACAGCAAAATCCATTTAATGTAACAAATGCAATGAGCTTTGGCTCAGAGCATCCATCTATCTGTCTCTTAGTTCCCCTATAGACAAAGATATATAGAAACATTTGCTCACTCTAAAGTTCAGAGAAGTCCAGCACAATTTAGCTGACCTTTAAAGGTTTGCCACTTCTGAGAAAGCAGCAGATCTTTGCTAGTGCTCAGGCAGATGCAAAAGACTGCAGCCTGACTCTCAAGACTTCTCCCTAGGAAGATGCAAAAACCAAGTGGTATCACATTAAAAGGTTGATAAAAACTTCATACTGGTAACCTTTAATTTACTTTAAATTGGTTGTTGAAGACTGAGGGGTAGTTGGCCGTTGGAGGTGGGCCCCTGGAGCTTGTATTTCAAGTTTTTATTACCATTGTTTTAATGTAAGATCTTGTTGATAAGCACCTTTACTTAATAATCTGAGTTGTTCCTGAAGGAAGCCAAAGCCAGACTTGCAGCTGCTAATTTTCTCTCCTGGGCATGCTGGCTCCGTGAATTCCAGGCACTAAGCAGTTAATAGCCCCAAGGTGTGCGTTAGGCATTTATGGTGCTAAAGCCCGTCGTAACTTGCCTGATAAAAGGCATTTCAAATAAGCCAGGATTGCACAGAGGAATTTCAGTTGATGGGTTCCTGCCTAGGCCACCCTTTCTCAGGACTTACCCAAATGCTTTTAACATGTCTTGACAAAATGAAGGGAGAGGCTTCAGTGCAGCAGCAGACAGCAGGTTTATATTCAAAAGCAGAAGTGAGAGAGAAACACCTAAGCTACAGGTTCTGTTAAATCCTCTATCAGCACCTCCATAGTGGGGGCTTTTGTGGGTGGGCTTTTCTTTTCTTTAAGTACATGCAAGCATTTCAGTTCGTCTTCAAGTCACATTTTTGCACCCCCAACCTATCTTCTCCCAAGCTGCTTGTGCTTTTCCCAAGTACAAGCAAACTAAAAGTTGAAATATTAAGTTTTCCAAGTGCGTGGGAGAGTTGCCAAAGTAAATCTGAACTGGACCCTTCATTTCACTGGACACTTTGAAAGTGCCAGTTTCCCAGGTATCAGGCCTGGGTCCCTTAATTTGTCATCAGGTCCCTGTGAAGCAAAGCCACCCAAATTGGAAACAATATTTGCTGTTGCTTGCTGGGATATGGTGAACCTTCATTTCACTCATGGGACTGATGTATTTCAGGGTACATTTTTTAATGTTTTCAATTCTTTAGATGAGAAGCAACATGCAATGCTAAGTATATGCATCGTATTCAGACTTCAGTATTAATTTTACAGGTAAACTGGGATATATCTAAAAAGAGTGAAGCATTTCAATCTATAATTAGATTCCTTTGCAAGAATCTCAGAAACACCTTTACCACATAGATGCAGGGATAGGTTGGTTTTTTTTTTGGGGGGGGGGATATTTCTAAATCTTAATTTTCTTCATATTTGTCTCTTTCACAGATTGGAAGTTCTTCAGAAGAGGCTACACATCTTTTAGAGGGTTTGGACAGTGCTAAGCTTAACTATTTCAATTTTCCTCGCACCTTAGGGCAATCCCATAGCACACAATCCATTTCAGAGACCAGTAAGGTGTGTGCATGAGCAGTGGCAGCCTGGCAGTGCCATGTTGGGACAAGTGACATGTTCCTCGCTCTGCTACCTGCCCCTGCTTTACAAGAAGCCTGAAGCAAGCAGACTCCAATTGCCATATCAGGTGGGGCTGTGACTAAGTAAGATTATTTCTTCCCTAGCTAGGCTAAAGGGAAGCAGTAGCTTAACGCATTTGCATTATTGCCAAAGGTCTTTAAGAAGAACCAGCACCTAGAAGGAAATTGCCTACTGGCATTCTTTAGATTTTGCAAATTCAGGGGTTTAAGGCCCGAAGGGCCTATGGCAATTATCTTGTTGGACCTCCTTTGCAAAAGTCATAAAAGCTCAAACCTTTAAGCACTTAATTTGGAGAAGCTCCTGGTAGTTTAAGACCTTCAAAAGATGGAGAACTGCCCTATCCTTTGGTAAGTTGTTCCCACAGTCACCATTACAAAGTGTACCCAGTTACTTTGTTACGGGCTAAAATTAAAGTGAATGAAAAACACAGATATGGGGGGGGAAAGTGCAAATGAAAGCTTCAGCCCATAGCATCCCCATAAGCACTGGTGGTAGAGTTTCATGCCTCCTACATAAGATTCAAACATCGCAGGTTACCAGCTGCGCTTCCCTAAAAGGTACGTTAACACGCGATAAACTCGCCTGCGATTTCCGAGTGAAATAAGGACGATCCATGGGTTCTGTTGTCCTTCATTCCACCGGAGTCTGTCTCATACCTAACCAGATTTCAGTGGAGTGAAGCACAAGAGACATGGAGATAAATCAGCAACAAGAGGAACTGCTTCTCACTGACAGAGAAGGGAAACTGCATGGAAACTGGGATACACCAGGCATCCAAACAGAGATGGAGCATGTTGGGAAATGGAGAGGAGCAGTACACCAAGCATTTTAATAACCTGAGTATTTCTTGAAAGTCTCCAGTAAGAACCCATTTTGAGAATGTACTTTCTGCATAATATGTGAAGATTAAAAAGTCTAGTAAAGACCACAAGCTGCTTTCTGGAAGGCTTAAATACCTCATTAGTGGGAAATTAAACCCTAATGTGGATAAATTAGACATGTAATCTCATTGCTTTCAGTCACCTTCCCTCTAGGACAGTATATCCAGTAAAGAAATCAGAATGTAACATTGTTCTGGTGCACATACACCACTCCACCTTCCCTTGAGGATCCTTCTCTAAAGAACCACACCAGCAAAGCCTGCTTCCTTCTAACTCCCCTGCCACAATGCCTTCAGAATCTGGCAAAACTCCATTAAAATTTTAGGCCCATTTATTTTGTAATAAAATTAATGTAAATAAGATTCAAGTTGAGGGAGAATTTAGATTTTTCAGGCTGAGCACGAGCTAGAGCTTCTAAAGTGTCAGTGTAAATTCCTCAAAGGTTAATGCAGTTTAACATATTTGATACATAAAAGTGTCACATCTAACACTACTCATTCACCAATTGTAATTACCTTCTCAAAGTCCTCACCTCCCTGAGACAAATGCCCAAAAAAATGTCTGGCAAATTTAAAAAAAAAACACAAATAATGTCATCTTACCATCAGGACCTATTATTTGCTTCGATAGATTTAGGACCAGATTTTGAGAATTTATTGTCCCGTATTATTTCTCAGCTGCCTGCCTAATCCTTCTTCCCCCCTCCCATTTGACTGACTGCAAAAGCATTCAGAAACTACTTGCTGATGGCTTTGCTCCCTGAAAAGCCACCAGCCAGTTTCCACATACAGCGGTGCTGAGCTCTTCCAGTCAGCGATGCAAGTGCTCAAAGCTTCTGACATTTATTTCCAGGCTCATTCTTAAGCATAACACACACTGTGCTGGACAGCTTACAGAAACGGATTTCCCTGCTTAGTGTTAGAGTTACACTCTGTATCAAATCAAATCATTACAATAACAGGACCACAACATATTTTCAAATCAGAAGCTACCCAAGCCTATACTGTTTCAGTTTGCTGTACTTTCTTAGCCATCTAATACACCGTCTCTGTAGGTATCTTGAAATACCTAACAAAAAAGCTCCTGATATCTTTTCCTGAAGTATTTTTCTTCAGGGCATCCCAGAACAACTGAGACCTTAGCAAGCCATTTCTTAAGAGTTCTGGTGGTGACTAATGGTGGATGGTAACAAGAACATTGGCAATAAACTGGGGTTTTTCCCCTGTATCTTTTTTAGTGAGACAGAGGGCAAGTATCACATGTCAAGCATAAGCAGATGAAAAAATGCACCAGTTTGCTTACTTACCAATTAAGGGTAATAAACCACAGGTACCTCCATTCCCACTGCCTGGGCAGCCACAGGTCTGGAGGGCAGGACCCTGTGCTGGGAAGCTGCTTGGTTTTGCTGAAGATCCATTGAAGCACGATACCGCACTCGCTGCCTTCTTGCCCTTCCCTCCCTGACCGGCTTCAGCTTCCCACGTACAAGAGGCCTTAGTTTGTAGGGCACTGTGAGCTCTGTGGATGAAGACAGAAACATAGTTGGGTATTAATGATATGCTAGGGAATATTTACAGCACTACAAGTAATATATTACTTAGCCATTTGTTCTTTTTTTCTTTTTCCATATGAAGGACATTTTGGCTAACAGCTTTCCATACATTAAGGCAGTGAATATAATGAGACAGCAGACAAACTGCCAGAGACACACATTGCTATGGACAAGTCTTTGTCAATACACTGTGCAGTTAACAAGACTCCTCTAAGAGATGACAGGTGCTATGTAAATGCAAGCTCGTTATCAAAGAAACCATGGCTTGTTGCTCACACTGATGTAGCACCAGAGACAGAAAAAACCCTCAAGTTACTCTTTGGAGTAATATGTACAGTCTAAAGACTAAATATTTCCAGACCTTAGAAAGCAGCTGATGATATAGATCTGGCAATTCAGACAAGAAAAACCTACTTTCAGGCAAAAGGAATGTGATCAAAGCAAAACAGTCAAAAAAGTACCAGCCACAAGTCTTTGCTCGTGCATTTGGAAGCTGCTTCTTGGTGCTGCCAGCACCGGTACTTGGGGCATTACGTTAAACCTACACTTAACAAAGGGGCCTTATTAACACCAGGTATACCCACACAGAGGAACACAGCCCTTCTGTAGCTGCAACACCCACACGCTTTACTATTTGTGGGCTCACTCTCCATGACACAAAGTTTATGTGCACAGAAAAGCTTAAAACCTGGTGCCCCTTCCCGGTGCTATTTGTGAATACCAAGTGTCACTGCAGCTTGGTGAGGGGGAGCTGACAGCTCTGTCAAGATGGGTTGATTTGGGGCATATTTATTTGCAGTGTTGGTTACCAACAGCCTCAGTACCGACTTCACAGAGCACAGAAGATAAGCCAGACGAGGGCGGTAGCCGAGTCCATCAAGAGTCCTCTTTCTGGAAAAGGGCACATCAACAAGAACAGGAACCATGCCAACTGCTCTGACTTCAAAGACAGCATTTCTTACACTCCCATTACATGGACACACAAACCACAAACAAGCACTTTGACACTTGTGGCCTCTCGCCACGCGCTTTGCAACCCAGGAGCTGCTCCATCCCCAGAAAGGGCTTTGGCACAGAAGCCACAGCACAATCCTCTGTAGGTGCACGTCATCTGGCGTCTTAGCTGGTACAGTCAAGGAAAACGATTTCCAACAACTGCCCCAAGCAGGGCAGTGCTTTCACTCAGGAGTCATTCACTGGGCAGCACAAAACCAGCAAGTGCACAGCCACTCCAGCTTCCCTGTCAAAAACTAAAGCTGGCATAAGCTGAAAGATGCCTGAAATGGCATGAAACCAGGCTAGCCTATACCAGCAACATATCCATGCTTTTTGTCCTTTCCTTCCGTAGGGAGGAAGATAAGAAATAATACTATTGAGCTGAGCTGAATGCCCAGGGAGACAGACAGCTAGAAAAGCTAAAAGTTTTCCACGTTAATAGTTAATTTCAGTGTTGTGCCTAAATTCCGTACCTAAAGTCAGGTTTTCCCCAGCAGACAGCTAGGCCTCAACCGTCCTCTCAATACAAACCTTATAGCCCTTGGAGTTGCTTCAAATAAACATTGCCTTGTATCTGGTGTTAACTTCCCAGAGCTCTGAAGCAGAGGGGAGGCTTGGATGAGAGGCCCTTTAGAAACCCTTTACAAATGTAGATTTGATTGACTGACTGATTGAACTTAATTGCAGACATTCTCTTAATTGTACACTTAATTACTGACACTGTGTCAAAAGACTTCTGATGCAGCACCTGGAGGACAACCTTGCAAGTGCCAGTCAAAGCCAGCTGCAGAAGACATCAGGGAGGTGCTGCATATTGCTCCAGCTTGGAAGCAGAAAAATCATAATATTTTAATAATATACAATTAGGGCTTCACCCACCCTCAAACACGCGTGTGCACATACACACAATCACAAATCTCTTCACAGGGAGGGCATCTAATACATCAGGAACAGAAAAGAAACAAAGAGTGATAATTATGGGACCATGTGACGGTTCCACCCTTTTGTGGTCTCTCCTAATATCTACAGTATTGTGAGCTGCAGAGGGAGGGCAGTATGCCATTGGGTTTGGCAGGAGTGATACAGCTGCTGGCCATTCTCAATTTAGTAACTCCAGATTTTGTACGTTAAAATTGTAACCAGAAATAAAACCCATGGTATTTGTTCAAAGGTTAAAACTCTGAATATTCTCAGCAGTGATTTTGGGTCACTGCAGAGGTCCTCCTGAAAACAGCTACGCACAGAGCAAAGAGAACAGCATTCTTAGTTTGTAATAAGAAGCATCTGCAGGAACTCTGTGATTATGGCTCCTATACTTCTCAACAGACAAATCAGTATTTTCATGAACACAAAACTTAAATCCACGCTACAACAGCTTGCACGTATAGCGTGTATGATGAACAAATAAGCAAAAACTAATCTGGATGTCCGCATTTTTTCCCTCTTAGTATTTTTACCAATAAAGTCACATTTACAAAACCTTGTTATTAACTAGATGTGCTAGTCAATAAAAATGAGCAGCTGCAGGGTATTAGAGACTTCCACTACTGCTACATGCAAATCATTGTGGGAATCACAATATCAACACCGCATTTATAAACGTTGTAATGTTCATAAATAGGTAAAGGGCGAGCGTCAGGAGGATGGAGCCGGGCTCTTCTCGGTGATGGCCAACGACAGGACCAGGGACAACGGGTGCAAGCTGGAGCACAGGAGGTTCCACATGAACATAAGGAAAAGCTTTTTCACTGTGAGGGTGACAGAGCCCTGGCACAGGCTGCCCAGAGAGGGTGTGGAGTCTCCTTCTCTGGAGACATTCAAACCCCACCTGGACGTGTTCCTGGGTGACCTGCTCTGGGTGGTCCTGCCCTGGCAGGGGGGTTGGACTAGATGATCTTTCAGGGTCCCTTCCAACCCCTGACATTCTGTGATCCTGTGGTTTATCCTCACTACATTTCCAAGCAGTAGCTCTATTATTCCTGCCAAGACTCTGAACACAGAGACTGACCAACCCATAATTCTGATCTGGGTCTCAAAGATTTCCTGGCCAGTGGTCAGCTAAGGTCACTTATGAGGTCTGTGGCAGAACCGGAGCCAAGCCCTGGGTTAGTGACCGAGGGAAGGATAATTAGTGCTCCCCAAGGAGGTTTTTAGGGTCATCCCACTGCCCCATGCTGCCTGGCTGCACACTCCCATGCACGTGTTGGGAAGGAGGTGATTTTCTTCCCCTGCAACACGTCCTGCCTGTTGACACGTAGACCAGCAGAGCTCCACACTTCTGTTCAGAGGTACGAGAGGAGGTCAGTAGCCTCAGGTCAGTTATAGCAAAGGAATCACAGATGCAGGGACCAGTACGTGCTGCACAAGGGAGGCCAGAGCCACCCCTCGCTGCAGCAGCAAGACCTCTGCGTTAGGGAGGGGAAAGGCAGCAGCTGAGCACCAAGTGAACGGCAACAAGGCATTGAGATGCGAGGATCAAAGGGAAGCTGAATGATGGCAAGAGGATGAAAACGAGAAGGTTGTCTATTGCAAAGCACAGAGGCTGCAGTGGCATTTACAACCTGGGCTCCTGCCTCAGCAGACACTCTTCACACCCAGATGCATGCAGCAGCTGCTCACACATCTCGTTCAAGGCCACGATAAAGAGGCACCAAAACTCTCTAGGAATGAAGGACTGACAAGGATGTGGAGAGAGAAAATTAAACTTGTTGGAACACTGGTTACCAGTTACTGCCTCAATAGCTGGATCTGCCTCTGAAGCACCTCTTAGTCTAGAAAAGCCACAGAAACTGGCACAATCTCTGCTTCTGTTGAATCAGAGCAAGTCTGGAAACAATCTGGATACGCAGGGCTAGTTAGAACAAGGAACATCTTCCAGGAAGTAGTAGCTAGGGATTGCAAGCATCTCTAAAGTCAGGGTTATACAATAGATAGCATATCACAGAGCTCCTTTAAAGAACAGCCAGCTCAGGTGCTGATGCATAGCTACCTGCCTCTAAAAAAAAAAACCCACCAAAAGCTAGAAAAACAGAGCATACCAAAACTGTACAGACAACTAGCAGAGACAATCAGAATTGTTTTACACCCACATTAAATGCAATTTGCTCAAAACACCTGGAGTCTCGTTAATTTACCTGTGACATGTTGCTACACTTAATTGCCTTTGACAATTAGTAACATTTCAACACCTCCTTTAATGGCCCAATTATGAGAACACTTGTCTTCCCCACAGCAGACAGAAGAAAATAGATGGGTGAACTTGCAATGCAAACTCTTCTGCAGGTATTTTAATGAAGAGCTTAAAAAACAACCCCCAAAGAGGCCATTCTGATTTTGTTTGGCTCACACTGTGGATAGACAAGCTGCGTTTGCTCTGCTCTCTGGTTGGGGCCCTCCTGCTGCAGGGCTGTGACAGCCACTGCTCCGAGAACCGCGCTGTGAAATTAATTACAGGGCATTTGGTCCCTCCAATCCCTTCCACTTGATGTTCTATCGATCACTTCTGTATGCTAAACAAAGCGCATCCTTTGTAAAATATATCCTATTTCTAAACTGGGAGAGGCATGACGAGCATAGGAACACAGAACCACCTCTTCCTTCTACACAAGCTCCTGCCTATGTAATGGAAAATGTTTGCTAGACTAAAATTTTGCAGAATTACTCTGATGAAACACGATTGCAAGTGCTGGCTGCAGCCTGGTGGCCATTCTCTCTCAGAAACAAACAGATAACTTCACACACCATTTCAGGCTGGGCACAAATGCTGGGTTTGACAACTACATTGAGTGGAAGAGACTGGGGGAACCTTGCTGCTGCTTGTAAATTTGAACAAAACCCTGCTGATAAACACTGCAGAACTCAGATGTAAAATGAGAGCCTGAGAGGGAGCCTGACAGGTCCAGCCCCACATGCCGTGCTACTGCTGGTAAGTGCAAGTTCATTACTGGGCCCATTCTGCTCCAACAGCGGCGGCAAACGAGCGCACTGCATAAAGACAACTAGGTTTTGCTCACGTTTTCAGTTCTGCAACATGCATGAGGATTTTCTGTGCTTTCCTTTTTCCTCCCATCCTCACATCTTTTCAAGTTCAGTTCTGTCCCCAGAGACTCTCAGCTGAGCAGCACGATTCATCCTCAAACTCCTGAAACGCTGTTGTCAACTCCCGATTTCCTTTCAAATCTTTGCTTCCTCTCACTTTGGTACCTGCATTTCTCCTCCTCTAGATTTATTTAGTTTTGTGAAGTGTCTGGAGTTTCAGAGGTTTAAATTCTCCACCAGCATCAATCACTACAACCCCACTGATACCATCAAGCAAGCCTGACTTGCACCATGCACACCAGTGACAGACCACAAAAGGTTTCACTGAAAGCTTTCCAGCCATATCTTGCAGGGATTGTGAGGTCTCACATCACCAGCATAACAACTATCACTCTTTTGTATTTCCTTTTTAACAGCAGCTCTTAAATTATTTGGGTCAGGACATGATCTGGATGCTGATGAGCATTTGCTGACCAGTCTGTGCCCAGGCCCCAGATGGCTGGAGAGCAGCAAGCACCAACCCAGCTCCGGGAAGCACCCGTGGGGCTGGATGAGGCCACGCACTCATCCCGATACCATCCCTTTGATGCAGTTCTAGCCACAGGCAAAGCCTGCCGTGGGACTCGCCATCCAAAACATGGGGTGCAATTGTAACAACTCATTTCTACCTCTGATGGAATTTTCTCTGCTGGATATTTTCTTGCCAAGTGTACAAATTCCCAGGACAGCAGCCCATTCCGTCCTCCCTGCAGGGCAATGCCTCCAAGGAAGGGGATCCTGCCCTCACTCACTGTGATCTCCGTGTGCTTTCTCACCAGAGCTGTGTAAAACAGGAGCAAGGCAGAAGAAAACTCACCAGCCACAAAGCTAACACAACCTGGCTTCTCCCAAAGAGCCCCGGTAGTCTTAAAGCTGAAGAGTGTTTATGAACAAAACAATGTTTTATTAAACTACTACTACATTTTGATGGAATAGCATTTGGACTACACAGGAGCAGACACATTCCTGAAAGTAATTGGTTTTCCACATCTGCTTTCCTTTCTAATTGGACTAATTACTTCAGGGTAGGATCATGTTCACTACTCTCCAGAAAGCAAGAAACCTTGATTTACAGTGAGAAGAGCAGCAATTAGAGAGAATTAATCCATACGGCAACATCTAAATAAATCATATTATGAGAAGACAGCAATGTAATTATTGTGACTGGTGACTCCCTTGTGGAGAAACATCATCCTTAAGCCCAAATCAAGCAGCTCAGTTCTCCAAGGAATCCACCACAGCTCCTCCAATTTCACAGAGCATGTACTACCACTTTTATTTTTAAGACTAATTGAGGTGCATTGTCAGAAACAATAGGGTCTAACACTCCTCAGGCAGCTGAGAAAAATAATCAAATCCTTGACAACCCAGTGTTTGTCCTCTGAATCAAATGTGTGTTCAATAGCCATGGATAACATATGCCAGCAGCAGCTTCCAATCAACAGTGCATGCATTTTATGGGTGTAACACCCTCCACGATGAGCCAAGGCTTTTCTTACTCTCCAAACCCAGTCTGCCCCATCCAGAGGGCTGATTAAAAGGCCCAGTGAGGAGAACATGCTCAACTACGGGGGGTTCAGAAGGTGATCCTGCTCCACACATTGATAAGTTCTCTTCCTACTTATGCATTAGCAGTCTGGTCCTACCTTCTTGATGGTGATCAGACATTTCTTTGCTACTTTGGCAAGTAGTGAAAGCCATTTTACCAAGGCACAGCTCATTTCATCTCCTTGTTGTTAGTTCTGTCCTTGACATCATTCCCATCACGTCACTAGGAACTTTGGTGTTGCTCTCACAAATGCCTCCTGCCATGGAAAACACTACCTTCTTATCATATTTTCCTGTGCTTCCAGAAAAAAAAAATCCAGAATGCCTTTTTTCGGGAGGAGGAGATCATTTCCATGCATAAACCAGTCAGCACTGAATTTTCTGTGCAAGAACTCCATGGCTTAGGGTTTGCCATACCAAGAGCTAGCTCTGGCCATGGAGGCAGCAATAACCACTCCACCTCAGTCAATCAGCTCCTTTATATGGTTGTTCTACTTCCAGAATGTGTCTCTCAACTCTCACCCTCTGAATCAGTAGTGGGCATTCCCCATTTCAGAGGCACCTGCTACTTTCACACATCAGAGAGTCACATTGTCTTACACTGTCATATGACATGCATAAGCATGACAAGAATTAGTATAATAGGATGTTATACTTTATGTCCACAACCTGACACATCATAAATCCCTTGCATCAGAAAGCCAAGTCTCACATCCAAACAATTACCCTCTTTTAGCAAATGCTTGATCCATTAGGAATTAGGGTGATAAATCATCAGTTCAGAGAGGTGGAAACATATCCATCTCGATTTGCCATTCTTTTGCCACGGCAGATAAATACAATCATCAGTTACGGCGCCTGCTTGCTACAGGCAAGGGTCCATGATTTGGAGGGAAAGGTTTAACATTAAGCCTGGAAAAAAGCAAAGATTGTAGCTTCGTGGTTTTAAGCACACACATTTAGGAGCTCTAGGTGTTTCTGGTTTTATTTACTGCTACTCAAATCTTCTCTCCCTTTCCCTCTGAAAAATTTCCATTAAATCTCTAAATGTTTTCAACAAAAAAAAGAAAGAAAACTAAAATCAAATAAAAATTAAGTACCCTCTGCTCTGTGAGCTGATCCAGACTGTCAGATGTTTGCGTACATCAAGTAAGAATCCCTCGGGTCGGATTCCCTACACCTGATAACCTCCAGGCCATTTATATGCAGAAGAAATACACAATGAGAGTCAAATGCTGCACCTCACTCCAGTTCTTTCTGCACTCCCTGTGCGAGTGCCACAAGCGGTAGACATCTGGACTGCAATGACGGTAAGCAGCTCAACAGCTCAGAACAGAGCCCACCTCTGCAAATACCTGCAGAAAAGATTCAACGCAGTACAAAACTAGCCCCTTCAGCTTCCCCAGACTGCTTCATTTTTATACTAATAATTGTTGCATTATCCCAGCCTAGAAAATCAATAATGGAAAAATGGATCTGATTACTCTGGAAGCATGGAAGAAAGTAGAGAGTTTTAATAGATTTTAGCCCCATATATCCATAACAAAAATATGGATGCAGAATTATCAGAGGTCCTAAAGAAAATGACGACCACAGGAACCACATGCACACTAAGAAAAACCAAAACTGTACAAAAATAAATACAATCAAGTATCACAACAGTATAAGAACTATTTTGAAGGTAAGTGGAACAGCTAATAATTCACAGCCATTCTTCTTTTATCATTGTTCAGCTGAAGGATGAGAAGATTTTAAAACTGCAATTATCAACAATAGATTTGCATTGAAATAAGCTGCTTTGCTGCGTTCCTCACGCCTCTCCCCTCCTCTTCCTAAATAAAGAGGTGGAAGTAACAGAGAAAGCAACATCTTTAATACAACAGAGAACGATTTTTTTCCAAGAAATACCCATGCAATCAGATATACCAAAAAAATGAAGAAAAGTGGAGCCTGTCTGGGCATTTTTTAAAATCAAACCAAGTAGGACATTTTCTTTGTGTCAGGCTGGTCAAGTAAGAAAATAGGACAAACTCCCCCTACACACTATTTAGCTACAGTGACATATCTTGGTATCTTTTTACTCCTTCTAGCCAAGTTTCAGTTATTACTCCTTGTGGGCCTTTCTCATCAGCTCACCAGTAAGAGGAAGTCTTGCACAACTGGGAGTAGTGTAAAGGAAAAAAAAAAAAAAAATCAGATCCAAGAAACAAGGCTGAAGAGCCAGACTGGCTCAGCACGGGAGCAGGCAGGGAGAGACCTCGCTGCGCTTTGCGGAGAGGCCGCACTGTTCTTCCACCTCCCGGCCTCAGTCCTGCAGACCAGCGACAGCTCTTCTGACTATAACCTACCCCCCTTAAATAACCCAAGAAATTGAAATTTATTTTCTAGTAAAGGTATCACAGGCAAGATACTACCCGCTTTGGGTTTGTTTTTCTTTTCTGGTGCTTTCTTCCACCAATCTCCTAATAACCATGGATTAATAAACAATTACAAGGCTTCATTCTTACCGCCATGTAATTCCAAGAAAGGAAGAGCATCTTTCTGGAACATTATGCTTGAAAAACAAAGGAGAGCTTTGACTGTCAAGTCACTGATGTTCCCTTTTCACTTAAAAGCTTTCCAATTTACTTACAAATTATAGTGTTTTTAATGCAAATTAAGCACTAGAGAACATTCTTTCCTTCCCCCAGATTAGCAAGAACCAAATTGACCAAGAAAGCCAAACATGGAATCTGGAGGCAATGAATATTTAAAATAATGAGCCTGTTTAATTATTCTGATTGGTGAAGTATGAGGTTATTAAACGCCTCTGAACTGATGACAGGGTTTGAGCATATGGTTTTGCTTTCTGAACACAGAGAAAATGTTTTCTGATACTCTGTGTTCCAGTATTCTTTGCTGAATTAACTACAGGGATGAAATACAGCTACACACGCTCCGAGACCTTTGGGAAATGTCTCTTGCTTCAGAAGCAAATACCCCGCTGTGGAAGGCAGAGGCACTCCAGGAAACAGCAGACGAGAGCACACAATCAACCAACTTCTGCGCAAGTTACCTGCCTCACTCTAGCTACCGAGGGAAAAACAAACAAACAAAGTTCATGCAGTCCTGCTTTTGCTCCAACACCTCACCAAATTCCCATTTGCATGGTAAGCTTCCACCTACTATGCAGGAAAACCCGAAACCAGAGGGACTTAGTTACAAAGCTACACTGGACTGAATCTGACAAGAAAATACACCAAATCCTCTGTATTTCCCGTTAGTATCACGGTGAACGTTACCCAGCTGTTTGAACCCTGCAAAACCTTTTCAGCCATCAGGCCTCTAAATGCCCGTGAGTTCAACCAGCCAATTACGCCTTCTGTGCCAAAACCAGCTATTACGTGGCACTTGCCTCCCAAGATCCTGCAACGAATTACTGAGGAAAGCACATGCTGCAAAAGGAGAGCCTAAACAGGGAAAAGATGTCATGCCCAGAGACCCCAAACAAGCACACAGCAAAGTTATTTCCTTGCTCTAACACCAGGGTAAAGTTTTCCCTGTATCCATCTGTACAACTCAGTTAAGATATTACCAGCTTGTCTTTGCTCCTTCCCCACTGCACGCAACAGTTCAGACCCTCCCCTTTTATTTTGGGATTGAAATTCAGGCGTTTGTTTACAAATGCCCTCAAGGTCAGAGGTGCCTGTCTCCAGCCAAGAGGGGAAAGAGGTGAACAAGCTTCTACTGGAGGTCCTGATTTTTCAAGGTATTGAGCACCTGCTGCTTCTCTCAATTTCATGGACCTTTGAGTCGGCGCTTTCCACTTCCCGACAGTCATCCATGTAGGAAACCTAATTACTCTGAAATCATGAGCGTGCTTTGCACAGAACCGAGCTGAAGCTGTGACCCACCCGCTCTCCCTGTGATAATCTCTCCGCCACCTCCCTGTCTGGCTCCAGCAGCGACCTTCCTAAAAGACGGCAGTTTCAGGACCACGCGGTGCTCTCACAGGGCCCATCAAGAGGTTACGCGGGTGAAACAAGTTCACATCCCCGTGGCAGCTCATTCACACCTCTCGGTTCCTAATGCCATCTGCTCCTCCTCCCTGAACCTCTCTCTGGCTTTAGTCAGAGATTCTGGAACTTCTGGAAACTGAAGGGCAAAGAGGTGAACGAGCCCATCTGGTCCGTGCCCGCCGGCTTGGCACCTTGTACTTTAAACGTCGCTAATACCCAATGACTGGAGCACAGGGTGACTGCCTTTGCCCTTTGATGTGCACAGAGAAAGGTCAGAACCCAGTGGAGAAATTCACTGTTCTTGAGCTTTTTAGTATGGACTCCCATGCTCCTGGTTTCCTATGTTTTGGCTTAGTCAGTGTGCACCTGACTCCCATCTGCCATCCCACCCCTTGCACGGCACCAACTGCTTCTGTTCCCTCAAGGAGGAAGCTGGAAGCAGCAAAACACAAGCCGCTGTGATAATTACCTTGTCGACATCTTTCCTTCAGCTAGCACAGAGGAGCAGTTGGGGATTCATCCGAATTAAACTCCCCCTTGCTCTTCTATTTCCTCTTGGCTTCTTCAACTCCCAGGCAATGTCGTACCATGGGAAGAAACATCTTAACCCCAAGCCCCAGACAGGTGCTCCGAAACAGGACAGGGGAACGCAAGCACGAAGGGACAGCAGGCATTGCCATGGGGGCTCAGAACGACCAGACTGGAAACAGTTTCAGTTGCTGAGCAGATTTCACCATTATTTTGCCAAGTTTACAACTACTGACTAATCCCAAATGCTTTAAAGCAGCCTGGTGCCGAAGGGTTCTAGCCCTTTCCCCGAGACCCAGGCACTCAGCTGCCGTGCTGGTAACACCACGATGCTCCCCAGCACAGGCAGAGCCTCGAGTGGCCGCAGGCACCTAAAGCCAGGTCTGATGTAGTCCAGCTCTAGCAGCAAAACACAGCCTCGTGCGGTTCCCACCGAGCTTTCCCACCGCTAGCAGGGCCTGGCAAGTTTCCCCTCAGAAAAAGAGAAACAAAAAATTCAGGCTTCTATCTACATGAGCTACTGAATGGAAAAAAACCCACAAAACCCACAAAAGCCAACTAAGCAAACAAAAAGGAGATAAAAGCAGTTTGCTTTAAGGCAGTAGCTTTTCTGAAAGCCCACGGTAAATCTTTAAGATTATCAATAATGAACACATTCAATGTCTTTTTTTGTCGTCTTTTAAATCACTTCTTCCAGTGGAAAGAAATCAGTCCGGGGGGTTGTTCATATGCGAGCTGCATTTATTATCAAGGGATTGAGACTGCTAGAGATGGAGAGAAGTAAAATGAGCCTCGACAAGGCTTGGGAAAAAAAAAAAAAGGCACACTGCCACTTCATAGTCCTTCCTCCACCTATTTGTCACAGCACCCCAGTAATGAGCACTGGAATTCTTCTCTCTCTAATGACACTCACAGTGGTAGATGTTTTCCCAAATTTAGTCAAGTGACAATACAAAGTCTTTAATATGCAAAGGAGCCCTTTGTGTAACTCACCATAACTTTGGTGTCTTGTCATGCCTTACAGAAATTTCAGGAGAAACAAATTGCAATAATCATAGGAGCGAACAAGTCGGAAGGAACGTGTCATGGCAATAATGAGATCTTCTGTTGATTTTCATGTATGTGCAGACATACATTACACAAAAGCAAACATCGTTCCCTCAGTTCCTTATGAACCACAACAGCTCAGCCCCATGGAGGCCACAGGCACTTTGCACACCCCAGCAGCAGCAAACACAGGTGTCACTTCCTCACTCCCCGTTTCTCACCTGCCTCAAATCCAACTACTGTGCCTTAAGCTCCGTCTTCTATTCCTGTCACATTAATATTTTCCTCAGCTACTGAGGCAGTATGAAAACCACGGCTCACGCTCTGTGCATATGTCAGACATTAGCACGTTTACAAACCAAGACGGCTGCTTTGCAAGATCGTTTCCAAGCCACAGCAGAAGCGGTGCTGCCAACCCTCACGCTACGTAAAGCACAAGCTGGGCCTCAAACCGATGAAATGGGCTTTGCAACCACGGAATTGAAAAAAGAAACAAATTGTACATTTTAATGGGGTTTTGGGTTGGTTTTTTTTTTTTTGCTTCTAACTGCTACCTGCACTCCGCGTTTTCTCAGCCCACCGTGTACCAGTGACAAAGCGCAGCACAACTGGTGCCGGCGAGCGGGCTGTACACGGAACTTCACGCAAAGGCGAACTCTGCCGGGCGACTCCAACTGCAGAGAGAGGCGCGAACCCCGCGGGCGCTCCCGTACGAGCGCACGGTGAGACGCTGCCGCCCTCGGCCACCTCCCGCCCCGCAGGGCCCGGCGCAAAGCCGCCCTCAGCGCAGAGAGCGGGGCGCCCCCGCGGCGAGGCTGCGACAAGGGGCCAACCCCTCCCGCCCGGAGTCACCGCGGCGGAGCAGCCGGCGCCGCCCCGCCGGGCACCGCGTGTTACAACTCACGTCTCCGGGCCCGGTGCAGACCCGGCCGCAGACCCGCGCTGAGGGCCCTCGCCCCGGCCGCTCTCCGCCGGCGCCCGGGTCCCGGGTCCCCGCTCCCGCCGCAGCCGCCGGGTCACCTCCCCGCCACGCCCGCGCAGGCTCCGCACGCCCGCGGGGAAGCGCAGGTGACTCAGGGCGACGCACGCGGCAGCGGCCGCGAGGCCGGGACGGAGTTTCCCGCCTCCGGCTGCCGCCTCCGGGGCCGGGGCCGGTCCCGGTCCTTCGCTGCAGGCCCCGGCAAGGGCTGACGGGGAGGGACGGGGTGACAGCACGCTCGGTGGTAACAACGACCTGGTGTCATCGTTCTGCTGAGGATCCCCCAAACCTGCCTGTGCCCGCAGCGCTGGGTGACACCAGCGAAGGTCAGACCCACGGCAGAGACAGGCCCCGATGCTCCCACAGACACAGTTTATGCCACCCACCTACCAGCGCACTCTGAAATCCATTTGGGGTCCCCCCCTGCCCTATCAACCCAGCTTCCCCCTGATTTTGCCCCTCGCATTCCCAAGCAGCCTATAGCGGGACACAGCACCATTTCCCTTTTTTCCTTAAATGGGGAGGAAATGAGACAGACCCTCTCCTTCCGGCCTCTAATCCTTGTTAGAAAATCCTTCTGGCTAAACACTTCAAGTTAAAAGAATGTGTCATTTTCTCCTGATAATTTTTAATTGATCACATTTACAACATAGGTGGAGCTGCTTGGCTAGCAAGGGTCCTCACCAGACAGTGTCCTGTTTGTCTGCGATTTCCCTAAGGCATCTTTTAAACCATTAAAATTTACAAACAATGTGATTTCTTATTAACAGAGATTCTTAATTGCTTCCATGGGAAAAGAGTAGAGTTATTTGCATCTTCTTTCTTAGGGCTCCAGGGCTTTAGCGCAAACATTTAAGGATAAGCTTTCAAATGAAGCACAAGCAGAAGTACCGCTCCAGGCCTGGTCCAGGCTCAGATTTGGGGCTGGGATACAAATGGAGCCATCTCTGCTCCTGGCTTGCTTGGACACTCGCACATCCCACAAGGCCATTTTGAACCTCTTTGAGGCTGATTAATTTGACAAAGAAATGGTTCTTGGGCACATTCTTAGATGATATGTTACTGGCAGCTTACATCAAGCCAGCTTTCTTGTCCCCCCCATCTGCCAAAAGCTTTAAACCAGGGCAGCACCAGAGACCTCCATCTCCAGAATTTAACACCCAGCAGCAACATTTCAGGAGAACACCCCCTTTGAATCTACAAAAGCAGCCCTGTAGCTCGCAACAATCCAGTGTGGATCTCTCAAGCACAGTATATTACAGAAAGCTTATAGGCAAGTACATTCTTATTCCAACCAAGTACCTCATCATTTTAATGTGTTAATCAAATCTCCGCGGTTCAGGACTGAAGTCCTTGCATTCATCATCAATTCGAGATGAACCTATTATTTAGGTTCAGAAAATTACTCACTCAACACAATCAAGCGTTACTTCTCTGAAGTCTTTCTAATACGAGTGTTTTCATTGTTAAGAGCCCGGCAGCAGGTCTCCCTCCGGCTGGTCCCCCTGCAGCTGCTCCTGCGCCCTCCCGGGTGCCCGGAGCAGGTAGCAGAGACAGGGCAAGCAGCTGAAGAGCCACTAGCAATAAGACTTTCTCTCACTTCAAGTTTAGCTCTTCACCTGGAGCGCACGTCTGAAGCGGCCACTCCAACCAGGCCATTAGACCAATTTTAGCATTTTCTGTCTGCTAGAGGCCCCTTCGAAACCCCGCAGCCCTGCTGCGCCGCGCTCCCACACCCCCTGCCACGGGGCGGCCGCACAGCCTCGGCTCCAATACTCAGCAGAACTGAAACTGGAGTTTTCCTCACCCGTCTTTTTCCCAGTGGGGAGCTTGGAGGGGGCTGTGCGAGAGAACAGAAAAACATGTTGCCAGCTGTTAAAAACAACAACTTTCCCATGAGGCTTCTGCTGGCTGTCAGAGACTGGGAGATACATTACTTTAATTCACCGGACAGGCTCTGCCGGGCATATTCAGTAATGGCATCGGGAAAAGGCAGCAGCGAGACACCTACACAGCACCTGCCAGGGGAGACTGCTCAGAGTGACCCTGCTCCCTCCTCGCCCCAAATCCAAGATCCCCAAGGACTTGTAGGCAGTTTAAAACTGCTGAAAATTTTTCAACAGCAAATGGTGTTTCTCTAACCGAAGTGTTTGTGGAGAGTGTTGCATTCTGAGGTTTTTTTTTCACATAGGCTTATCTGTTCCTTTGATAAGTACTCCACCAGGGTTTTCAGATGCATCAGCTGTCTGTGGGAACAGATTTAAAGGAAGTACCTACATCTGAAATGGAAATCCCCAACTCCTCCCACACATTTTCCAAGGAGACCAAGCACTGCTTTAGCTGGTCAACTGCATGCTCTCTCAGTCAAAAACTTACAGCAAACAGCATCTAATTTGCCATAAGCTGATACATTTCACAAATGCCCTCTACATATAAAGACTAAAAGATAAATCCCAGGGCTATATTGAAATTGTGTCACCCAAAAGTCAGGAGTCTATTTCTTGGTTTTAAATATCACTGAGAAATAGAAGAGGATCCTTTTAGTTAATACTAATTATTATTCAGTCTATCATTAGAGCAACTGCACACACTTTAATAGATGGGTTGAAAAGCAGCTTTGAGTTGTTTTTTTTTTTTAATAGCTGATCCCATGACAAGTTGCCAAACTTTTCTCGTTACTGACAACTGGATCCTGTTAGTCTAGCATCTGCTTCGGCTCCAGCACCAAGTTCAGAGGGCTCCTTGTGCATGAGAGAGGGGTCTGTATCTAGGCCAGGCCAGGCATCTGAGCAGACTTCCCGAAAATTTGGGTAGGTAGGAACTGCTGCCCGCACAACGGCGGCAGGGGAGGGAAGATGACATTCTTTGCTTCCTTGGCCTGAACCAATTTTAATGATATTTGCAGAGCACCAAACTGCTCATCTTCTTTCCCGTATATCACAACATATATGCAATAAAATATTGTCAGTTGCAACATGTACCTTTCCTGCCCATAAGTATGCAATGGCTTAAGGGGCATTTTTGCACTTCGGACCCATCTATCAGGGTATGACAAAGAAAGCTGGGGCACAGAGAACGCTTTACAGGAGCCTCTCTCAAAATTCCCATCAGCTGATTCATGCTTTCATAAAACACTCTGCTGATGTCTCCTCAGGGCATAAGAAATGCTTATAAAATACCTATTGCACACAGGGATTACGAGCAATTTGGAGGTTTATTTTCATACGTAAAATTGATAAAAATCACCAAAAATTTAAAACATTCATTTCATGAAACATCAGTTTTGCAATTCCTTTGTTCTAACGGACAATGGTAAACAATGTTCCAGTGACCTCCAGTGGGGACCAGGGGAAAATACACCCATCCTCGGCTTGGTGCAGCAGGACTCTGTTTGCAAAACCTGGAGCAGCGACAGCGGGGCTGAGATGCCCCTGCAGCGGCTGCCCAGTTCCACTGCCTGAAGAACAAGCAGGCCAAGCGGTCCGAGACATCCTTCTTGGCACTTGTACCCAAGGAAGTTCAAACTCACCTTCAGATCCCCCTGACCAGCCTGTACGTGGCTCGGGTGAAAGCCTTCACTGTTCTGACCACAGGATAAGGGGGGAGGGGGGAAAAAATCCCATGGAGACCTTGCTGCTCTCTCAGCCTGGGTTCATGTCTTCGTGGGACACAGAAAACACAAGAAATCAACATGTGCCAACATGTGTGGAAAGCACATGAAACAACAGGTTGTTTGATGCCAGGAGCAAAGCAGCATTAACTCCTTTCAGCTCAAGAGCATTAGTCTACTGGAAAGAGGGACACTTCATCTGTAAGTAAGTTCATTCTTATGGTCTAAGTTCAGAATTATTCCATTTGGGCACACTGCTACAGCATCTTCAGTTGTTTTACCCTAAATTTTCAGTATCTCAAGACAGACAAGCCATGAGAAGTCTACAGAGACCCACTAACCTCTTCAGTCTCTCCAGTGGGGACAGGTTATCTGTGCCAAAGGTATGGAACACATGTGGTCTGCAAAGATCATCCCCATCAGCAGCTGCTGTTGTAAGACTGTGCTCCATCTTGTATGAAGCAGCCCAACCTCAACAAAAGCAAAAACGCTGCATAATCGTTCACCCTCTCTTCTGTCAACACAAGTCAAGATCTCTTACATCAGTCTCATTACCTGGTTATCTTACTAATGAATTCTGGAAGCAGGCATCAACTGAAACACTTCCAGTTTAAGATTAATCTCCTCCCTTTCTTTTGTTGGTGGGGGCCAGAAAAGGAGGAAGGTAATTTTTAAAGCAGAAGTCCTTCTTATCACCATCTGGCCCTGATGAATATGGGAAGAACTCTGATACATTAATAAATCCGGTATTATAAGGTAGAACAGATAATAGGAGGAACACATCAGTCACCAGTGGAGAAGCCTCTGCTAAACTGAGGAATGACCTTCAAATTAAAAAGAAACAGTAATAGAAGGGGAAATCCTGTGTCACATAATGCATATTCTGGCCCCGATTCAGGAGCCATTTGCCTTTAGTCAACATGACTAAACAAGCCAAAAACCTTCTCCTGATCTCACGTTTACATAGCCACCATCTGGGCCTGAAACCTGCAGCAGAGTTTATCTACAAGTGAATGGCCTGGGCCACCGTTCCTTTTAACACGCCTATAGAAACACACCGCGACTTCTGCGGCTTGTTGTTCTCAGAGGGACAAAATACCCACCGGCTAAGTCAGCTGGGCTCCGATAGCCACACACCCAGGTCTAGCAGTACACTGTTTTCTAAGTCATCCCCCAAAACTGAGCAGTGCACACAGAAGACTTCTCCCATACCGTATTCACTTTACACCATTTCTTCCTGATAGCACAAGAAAATTAATTGTGCATTTTGCCTGTTTCTTTGTATAATGAAAGAACTAACATTTCCATAAGAAATCATTTAATGTCTCAAAACATCATTCCTCACTGAAATGAAACTTCACGGAAGGGCAATTCTTCATCATGGAAAAAACCCCACTAACACTAGCGCAGGGTCTCTATTTGCTACTGTCTGCACAATATTAACGTAGAAAATAATGTATTGGCTTGAATCAATACTTCCCCGACTTCTCCATCCATCAGCCCCCCCTTCATTTGATAAAAGTCCCTCCATGTCACGTTCTCCTAGACTGATGAGATCACAGTGCCTCTTTCCAGCATGAGTGATGGCGTGTAGATGTATAATTGCCCAATAAATCACACCCTCTGGATCAAAGATCTGAGATCCTCTGGGTGCCAAGGAGGCACACCAAACATCATAAAATACAATAAGTTAATTAATTACAGCAAGATTTTTACCACCTTTAGACAGGTTGAGTATTACTTGTCACATACAGATATCCTGAAAGATTCAGCCAAAACCACCTTACTGCAGAATCGCAGCCTGAAACTAAAAACACATCGGGGTAAAGACTGGGGAAGCAATGTGGGCAGAGGGCTCCAACACAGAATCCCCAGAGCTACAAATAAGACTGAAGCATCGCTGTTATTCCGTGCCCACTTCACTGACTGCTTTAGTCAGGGCTTCCAGCTGTTGCAGAGGACCACCAGCATCTCGGGCATTTCATCACATGAACCACAAGAACAGATTGGGCAAGGCCAGGGAGAACAGGTCTGCAAAAGGTACATCTTGTCCAGTATCTGATTTCCATTAATTGCCACAAATACCTGCTGGAATGACCCTTTCCCTGGTGTAACCTCCCTGCATGCAGCCCTGGAGCAAGCTGGGATTCACAAGGTGCCTCTTACTTTCTGCCAACCCTCACTCATGAGCTGCTCAGCATCCCAGCACTATGGAAGTGAGCCTTCTGGTTTGACACGGTGGTGGAAAAAAATGTGTTTCTGGCTGCTGCCTAGTGGACCTTGTGCAGACGCTCAGTCTCATCACCAGGGCCCTGCCAGCCTCAGGTCACAGGAGTTCGCAGGAATAGGGGCTAAGATGCATGTCCTGCGCCCGCGCCCCACAAAGCTTCCTAAGGACAGCAGCAAGGCCGTTTAGAAGACACATGAATTGAAAGATTGTATTTCATAGCCACAAGGTGCAGGCATTATTTCAAGTGTTTCTGATAGAATTGATGCCATCAAAGCTGGAAGGAATTAAACCCTTCCTGGCAGTTCCCGCCCTTGGCGCAGGTGCAAGCCACGCATCTCCGTCTGCTCCAGCTCAGACTCACACCAACAAGCACGCTCACCCAAGCAAGCGAAGCCACAATCTGCTAACTTGAGCTCAGGAGAAACAGTAGTGCCCAGAACCCTCTGTTTCACAGGCATCTGATTCCACAACCTCTAATCCTTTCTGTCAGCCCTGCAAGATCAGGTATTAACATCTCTGTAACCTCTTGTACTAATTAAGATAGCAGATCTTTGGTATTGCCTCCACACTGGCTTCAAAGCCGAGCACTGACAGGCTGCTGAAGTGTTTGTGCATTTCAGTGAGTGGCCCTTGTAAAACAGAAATTGTAATGAACACACCGCAGGAAGCTTTAATAAAAGTACACAGTCATTACAGAACAACTGGAACTAGCAAACCTGAGCGAAGCTTTGGAAATTAACAGGTGGGAAGCTTGGTGCTACGGAAAGCAGCTCCTGCTCCCAAATGCTCTGCAGGCACTTGTCAGAGACCTGGACACTCTGTCCGGGATCGGTCCTTTCTACAAAGCCACATCTAAATGGCCCCAGACCTTTCGCTTCTCCAAACCATGCACCATAGTACAAACCACCTTAAGAGCAGCAATGGCTTCCAGTAGACCCTGGAAAGAGAAGCCAAAGCAGTCTGAGGTAAACACATGAGCAGACAGTCTGTCTTCTCTGAGCTAAAGAGATTTTTAGCAGTACTTCAGACATGCAGACACATCCCCAGCGTTTTAGTATCTAGCTCATTTCTTAGCAAGTCCAGCCCAGACTTTTGCAGCAGTGAGAGATTTTTCCACTCCAAAAGATCACCAGCTCGTCTCCTCTGTCAGTGACCCCTCCTTGCCCACACGCCTGCAATAGGGCTGCATGGGCAGGAGCTGAACTCCCCCAACACAGCCCAAGGCTTTTGGATTCAGGCAACACTAACCAGGTCAGGAAAGTTTGACCCAGCTGTAGATGAGGTTTGAGCTTAAGGCACAGCTCAGGATACAGGATTGAATAAAGTTTAAATCCCAAAAGCTGCTTAGGACTTAGTATTGCTATTTTTTGCTTGTCCGTACCCAGACACACTGCACTGGGGAGAGACTAAGCACTTTCTCAACTTGCAGTTTGAGGTACCACAGAGTTACAGGGAGAGGGAACTGCGAGAGATGCCTGCTATACAAACATCACCAGCTCCGCACAAGCAGCATGGGGGACAGCTAGGACACAGCTAAGACAAGAAGAAACATTTGTAAAGACACAAGAAACGCAAAGGAGGTTACGCTAGCAGGAGCTGGAATGACTCAGGATCTCACAGAGCAAAGAGAAACCTCACTGCTTTGCAGTTTCCTTGGTTCCCTAAAACAAGTTTGGTAAATGGGTCCCTGTCTCATAACCCCAAGCACAAAAGGAGAGTTCCCGACTCCATCCCTTCTCCAGCTTTAAAGAGATAAGTCAGTAAACATGAAAAATGTTGTGATTTAGAGAAAAACAATCCCTCTTCCTCTGGTTACTCACTCCAACAAAAAGGTTAGAGCAATTTCCTTCCAGACTTCCCCAGCCGCACGTGATATCAAAGTTACATAGCAACCAGATGCTCAGAGATTACAAAAAGGCAAGAAAACATAAAGGAAAAGAAAGTAAAATCCCCAAATACCTTTTCTTCCCCAGCTTTTGCAGTCTTTCAAGGCCCTGAACTTCCATGTCTTCTTTGCTCCTCCACCACAGTCCTTGCTAAATAGGGTTTGCTGCACATGTCACTGGTGGAGCCTCCTCATTTCAATGCAATTCACCTTTCTCCCATGATTGTACATCTGCTTCACCTGCTGGGTCTCAGCCAGGCCAACCCTGCCCCAGAGCAGCTGGTTGCAATACCACTAATTTGGCCACAGAAGTTCATACCTTCGTGCCTGCTGTCCCTGCTCTGCCCTTGGCAAAGATGCAGAATTAAAAAAAACAAAACAAAACAAAAAAACCCAGAAAAACCAAACCCCAAAAATCCTTGGGGAAAAAAAACCAACATTTAATTGGAAATTTCATTACTTTTCTAAACATCTCTACTGGATTTCACTTTGTGCTACTGTCTGCTAAGTTAACAGCATACTTGGCCAACTTAACCTTTGAAAAGGTTTTTTTATTGATCGAGTGTTACGCAGACGTTTACATTTCTTGGAGGGAGGAAGATGCAGGGAAGAAAATTAAATTACTTTGCTTAGTGATCTTAATTATCTGAAATAATTACCTTCAGTCAATCCTTAAACAAGAACTCTCTGGAGAACAGTGTATTTTATTTTGGATAAAGGAAAAGGAATTGAGTCCACAGGAATACATTTTGTAACTTATTTAGACATACCTAATTAACCATCTGAGTGAGGAATCCAATCAAAGCTTCTCCATTATACTTAATTATTAAAAGCCATTTGGGAGGGAAAACCCAAAAGGAGGGGTCTAAAAGAGCTCTCTACAACTCAAAGGATAATTTTAGCAAAGAACTAAACAAATGGGTGAAAGGAGACCAGAAGTAAAGCAATTAATAAAATCGATTAATTTTCTAGCTAGGCTGCAAGAGAGAGACTTGGTAACTCTCGGGTTGTGCATACAGCTCTACGCTGGAACGAACACAAAGATTTTCAGGCTTCCCAGAAACGGGCAGAGATTCATTAAGACCTTTTCAGTGGAACGCAAGGGAGATGCTTTGTTCTCTGTGCAGCAGTGGCTGACAGCTTGCAGAGACATTGGCCGATTAAAAGAAATGATCCCCATTATGTTCACTACAGAAAGCATTACAGAGTCCTCAGAAGAGTTTTCACGTGGAGTTGTGCATCCATATGTGCACCTCCCAGCCCGGAGAGCGAGAAAGCAAGTCTTGCTGCTGAATGCTTGCGGTAACGAGCAAGAACAGGCTTCGGCTTTGTTATTTATCTGAAAACCGATGGCAGGATTCCTGCAGCGTGGGGCAGTTAGCCTCTGCAGAGCCAGGAGCGGGGCGCAGAGGCCAGGGGCTGGCGGAGGTGCTGCATTTCACCCCCCTGAGCAGAGCCTTGCTCCCAGCAGCGTGCCTCTTTCCTCGCTCCACTCTAGTTTTTGACAAACTCGTAGGGCACAGTATTACTTTATTTATGGGTGAATATATTTAGCAGGAGTAACCCCTTCCAGATATGGAACAGACTCCGGCACAGCGGGATATTCTAATTTTAATGCAAAAATTCCCCGTCTGCATCCCTGTGCTCCAGCGGCGCTGCCTCACTGTCCCATCGCCTCTCTCCTCCTCCGCAGGAGGGGTTTATTCGATTAGCAAGGCCAACAGGCCATTCCACTGCCAGCACACCTCATGTCTCATGCAAATAATGGCACCGGAGGGTTGAAAAGTCTGAAAAGCCCAGAGGAAGGATAAATTGATCTCACTTCCTTTATTTTCCTTCTAAATTGCAAGGAAGTTCTTGGTGTCTACGGCTCCCCTCGTTCAGACAAAAGAAATGAGCAGGTTTGTATGTAACTGTTGCTTTCCCAGAAAAAATGGTGTGCACAGGATCACGCAAACAGGGGTGACATGCCTGTCTTAAGGCCATTTGACACATTTCTATGTCTTTTGTGGAGAACTAAGACTGAAGATGACCTTACACGCTCATCCAGCCCTTACTCATTGCTCAGCATGCCAGTTAGCAGTTACAGCATGCTCCAGGTCCCCTGGCTGAAGAGAAAAACACTGGTTTTATGCAGCCAGGGTAGTTCCTCATCACAGGCAGTTTTGCTCCTGAATTTCCTTGTGCAGAAAAGTTCAGCTTAGCTTGTTAGCCCTCAAGGTAATTCAAGGACTTAAAAGCAGGATACTGTTTATGGGTTCAATCAAAGCAAACAAACTGCTAAAAATAAATTGGCATCCCATCTGTTGCCAGGCAGAGAATTTAGTGTCAACAGTCAGGGGACAGGATGAAAGGCTGTAATAAATACCTTGAAATGGATATCTGAGATACTTTGTGGCCTCAGGAAAATGGTCTGGTTTTCTCTTCCTTCTCTCATACAAAAAGTTTTTTAATTCATTTTTCCTAAGGGAGAGAATGAGTGTAGGCTTCTGCAGTACGGGGAGGGAGGCAAACAAGTACGGAGCCTCCAAGATTAATAATGTTCAAATGAACTGTTGCTGACAAACATGATTTCATTGGCAGAACGTGACATGACCACAGCGCCAGCCCGGCCTGCTGGACTGTACCTGCTCCCAGCGAGCCGCACGGCAAGCAGCGGTTGAAATCCCATTCCCATAACATCCTGGGAAACTCCCCCATATCCTGCTCTCTCCTGACTGCAAAAGCCATTCTGTGGCAAAACCTCGGCTCAAGGAGTAAATATTTTGCAGACCAACAGCCACCACCGCTGCAGCAAAACGTACGGTCCCTGTGAAAGTTCATTTCCGCGGGAAGAGGCAGAGAGCAGCAGCACCCTGCACTGTGCTTCAGTGAGCGGCTTGCAGAGAAGCATCACTGTCTGCTACAGGTGCACCCAAAACACAGTAAAAGGACAGCGAAGAGGAAAGGGCAGCAATCAAAGATCATCCAAAATGAACCTGCCAACAGCGGCGTCAAGTGCAGCTGCTCAGCAGGACCGAAACGCTGGTAAAAACTTGCATATCCCGTGTCCCGCCTGTGACTGGTGCACCCCAGTGCTGGTAAAATCGTTCATTTGGGTTTAATAAATCAAATATGAAGTCTGTTGTGCTGAACAAGAGCACAAAGTAAAAACATGATGAAAAACCAGTTTTCATACTAGTGAGATGCCTGGCCATAGCATTTGGGATATCTCTGCAAATTCATTAGTAAGTTCTGGAGACTATCTTCCTTTTGGCAAGTGTCCCTCCTGCCCCCGAGGAGCTGGCATCCGCATCCTCCACGATACTCGCTGCTTGGCTCCTTACGCTGGCAGCGATCTGCACTAATGTATCATATGTGATTGGATCTATTTTTTTAAGCAGAGTAGGAAAGCAATAGAAAATAATAAGGAGAAAATGCTTTGCTAGGAAGTATCTGGTAGACTGGTCTTTGCTGTTCATCTGCTTCTCTGTTAATTATCCGCAGAAAATATTAACATTTTAATTCAGTGAAACACCACGTGAGAATGATTTCAGGTCCACATTTGCATCTACAGAGGCCTTTCTCTTCCAGAAGGACCCCCTTTTCCTAAGAAGCCTGTTTTTCCTGGCTCTGAATCCCATGCCTCCTTCCGGCTCCCATCCTGTCTGTCCTTTCGCCTTTTTTTTTTTTTTCCAAATCTGGTTTTACACTGTAACTCAAGAGAAGGCAGCACTGATCACATCAGCCACGTGCCCTCAAGAAATAAAAAAATCGATGCTGTAACCGTGAAGCTTTCGTATGAAATCCACCCGCCCCTTGTGGGGCGGCGGCTCTGGTATGCTATCACCATCTCATACTTAAACTCTTTCTGTGATTTCCCCCCATAGCCCTGCGTGAGCTGCTTAGAGCTTCTGTTGTGATTTGAGCAGTGAGATTATTATGAACCAGCAGCTTGAAATGAAACTCTAAGATGTAAACCAGTAAGGACCACAGCCAAGAAACCTATTTACCAAGCAAAACCAAACCAGCTGTTTACACTCAGGAGAACCTTGCAGACAAGGTCAGCAGAGCTCAAAACATGCAGACGAGTTGAAGCAGAGAGGAGAAAAGGACTAAGTCCTCTCCAGTTGTCTAGAGCTGTTTGTGAGGGTCCGGGTGGTGGTAAGCAGGACGTGCATCCCCCCACAGCGCGCTGGTCTCCGCATGCCAGCACAGGAGTCCCGAGCAGCATCTCACAGAGATATAACACTTTCATTCCTCATTTTGCTCCTTTTAAGGTGACTGCAGGTAGTTTCTCTTTTACATCTTACAGGGTGGTAGGGACACTCCGAATACCCCGTGTTCCTCTCTGCCAACGCCAACCTGAAAATGGACACCTGACAGCTATTTCTAGTTCTTCGCAACATAAATAATGAATGGTTTCATACTGGGAGGAATCAAATGGCACCAGATGACTCTTGTAATAAATCAGGAGACAGGCAGGTGGTCTCTTGTCTGGCATCTCAAAGCTGATGTACAGCTTTATGAGGAGGGAGGTGGCTCTGGTACAACACCCATCAATATAAATCTCAGACGTTAGAAGCTGTAGCACTCTTCACGCTGCTTTTAAGTGTCGTCATAATTCTGGGCTTATATGAAAAATCCTTGGCAAAGGGCTGGGCTAAGGAACACACCTGCACCACTCTAGCTGTGGGGTTTATGTTCATCCCTGCACCCTAAATCATTGTTCATTGCGGGACAACTCTCTCGCTGCCAATTTCACTAAAAAAAATTGAGTATTTGTGAGCAGGAAAAATGGGCCTAAAAATCACTTTCTTCCCCTTGGCCACCTAGGTAGCTTGACTCACTTTCAGCCCTTAATAATAAATAATCATTTTCACCACATTGATATCTAAGCACCTCTTTCATCACTGCCATGCAGTCCCTGATGTCCGTACGTGTGTGCCCGTGCGGGATGAGGGGACCGGGGGGTGCTGGGGAGGGGACGCCCCCGCCACGGGCTCTGTGCTTTTGCGGGTGTGCGAGGAGCAGAGACAGCGTGTTTGGAAACCGCCCCTGCCTGAAACAACTGCGAAAAGGGTTTAGCTAAAAAAAGGCTGCAAACCCGGGGGTGTGCTCGTCTGCCTGCCGACAGCGAGCAGCTCCCCAGGCGCTGCGGCTCTGCGCCCTCGCCACCTTCTGCGCTTCCCTTCCCGGCGTGCGAAAAAGTCCCAGGGACGGTCAGCACGTATTTGAGTAATTTCTCCCTCTCTTTACTCAGCTGTTCTAGCCTCATTCGCTAATGTGCTTAGAAAACTTTACTTCTGGGGGGGAAGGGGCTGTGTCACCATCTCAATTACCCACTTAGACAGCGTGGGTGAGGTGGGCTGCTGGGTCACCAGAGCAGGAAAGCCATTAGCTGCCGTGTACACCGTCATATTCCATAGGAAGGAGGTGGGAAGGTTCCTTCTGACAAGAAGTGGTTTTGATTTAGTGCTGCTATAACGAACTGCGTGGTGTGTCTAAAGATGACAGAGTACCTGGAAGGTAGTCTATTTACCCGTAAGGATAACTGCCATCTCTTTAAACAGAGCAGAGAAAAGATCATTTAAATAGGTTTGGATATATTCCCTGTGTCATAGCAGACATGTTAGCTGCCAGCAGCCATCCCACAGCTATTTTCAAATGGTCAGAAAACAGATATTCTGAATAATTACATCTAGCAGGATCCAGGCAGATAAAAATTTCTCTGAACGTCACACGACCGGGGTAATGGCCTGTTACGAGCAACAGCACCTCGGGAAATTATACTAAACCGTGTCTCTGGTCATCTCAGGCGTAACGTGAACACTCCAAGTGCTGATGGTCAGCCAGGTCTGGGGATGATACCCCAGAGCTCCAATCAAGGGTTCTAAAGTGCAGTTTACAATTTCAGGCAAAGCCAGCTTTTATCAGTACTCCCACATGCCAAGAGATGGACTCTGTGACTGCTTATGAAATGTTTTGTCATCTAGCTTCCACTTTTCAGCAAGCTGATGAAAAAAAAGCAGAAATCCATCAGACATGTTGTCTTACCAACTCCTGATATGTTTTGGCTACTTACAAAGAGTAAGGGAAGTCTTTGGAGCAGATGTGAAATTCAGATCTTGTTTGCTCACTTGTCATCACTCAAAAAGCAAAACAAACACTCCTGCTCCTGCAGAAATTAGCCCTCGTGTCCCACCGCACTGTGCGCTTGCTTGATCTTCCCTGCGGATGATGGTTCCTTTCGGTCCGTAGCCCAGTCCCACGTTCTTTAAAACTGGCTGTGAAGCACCAGAGAAGCAGCGACAGCGAGCCCGGGAAATGGTGCCAATCAGCCTCTGCGGCAGTTACGCTGAAGATCGCTCCTGTAAAAAACATCTACGACGCCATCATACCGTCCCTGAGAGCGAAAGGTAACCCAGAGAGAGTCATGAAAAATCACCTCATGAACAACCTCCTAAACACTGATCTCCAGCCAGCGTGTTTGTCGGTGTTTTCACTGTGTGAGTCCCTCTGCCTCGAGAGGGGTATTTTAGAGGTACTGGAGCCCCCTACAAAAGCAGTCAGGGCATCGGTTTATTACAAGGGCCCGTTTTCTTTCTGATACTTCAACGTCCTCTCCAAACTTCTTTCTCATGGGATACCCCAAAACATGGAGCCGGTTTGGCAGGACTTCCCCCCACACTGCTCCAGCAGTGACAGAAGCAGCTTTTCAGCATCTTTCTCTTACCCCTTGGCTGCCCTTCCCCTGCCCTGCTGTGCTCCCCAGGCGCGCGCGGAGCTGAGGTGCAGCTGGCCCCGTGACCAGCCACAGCGAGGGAGGGAAAGGAAACCCAGGGCCAGGCTGTCTCCCTCCTCCTCTGGGGCTGCTGAGCAGAGCAGGAGGTGGTGGTGGTGTATCACTTACAGGAGGGTTTTTTCTTCTTGTTCTTGTGCCTGGAATCACAGATAAAATAGAAGAAGTGATTTGAAGCTGCTATCTGGCCCAAGAGGAAAAAATGTTAACAGAAGCACACGTAATCCTGTACGAGACAAGCCCCGAAGAATCTAATTGGATTCTTTCTTAAGCTAGAATCTACAATACCGTTATCTCCTTGATTATTTACTGCACGCAGTCATAAGCAGACAGAGAAAAATTGCTCTTGGTAAAGTCTCTCAGTCAGATTTCAGCATCCTGAAAGATTTCTTTTTTACCCGAAAAACCAAATCTGTATTTTTACTGGGAATGCCTTAATAGGTTTGGGGTTTAACAGCCATCATCACATGGTGTAAAAGGAATAGTTCTGGAAATTCTGAATTTTATTGCTCCTGTTATCTTTTTTTTTTCTGTAACGACAGATATATTTAATCTTTTCCCCATCGGGATCACCTAGCAGGGAGGTGTCCTGCCATTTGGAGGCAGCCAGATTCCCATTTAGAAGAGGCACATCACTGCCGACTTCCAGAGGGTGCTGCCTGGCGCAGCACCGAGGCCGAAGCCGCTCTCCACCGCGGTCCCGGTCCCCGGCCCTGCGCCAGGGAGCCAGCGGGAGCCCGAGGCCGAGAGGCAGCAGCGGGGAGCGGAGCCCCAGCGCACCGGCGAGGCGGCCGCGGGACCAGCCCTGCTCGCACCCCCGGCTCTGCTGCGGCCAGGACGTGGGCAACGAAGCGAAGCGCTGACCCGGGCGCTCTCTGTGCTTCGCGTGGGTTCTCTCCATCTCGCCAGCAAGAGCCGGTCGCTCCCTCTGTGGCTCTCCAAAGGGACGAGCGGGCACGGCAGCGCTTGGAAAGAAGGAACTGTCAAGGCTTCACCTGCCTCCCCAGCCGGCAGCCACCGTCGCTTCCTGCGCCTCTCCTCCCCTGACACACAAAATTATGTTTTGCTTTTTATGGATGCATAACTAACCCCTTGAGTAAACATCTATTCAAACCTACATAATTAGTACTTAATTTTTCAAAAAGCTAATGAAAGGCCCTTTTAGGTTCCTAATTGTCTGCTGCTTCCTATTAGTCAACTCTGAGCATGAACTATCACCAGGGGAAATGCACTGTACGGCAGGAGCTGGGCAGCCCGGGAATGGGAGGCTGAAAGCCGGGAAGCGGGATGGCCGAGTGTCGGGGTGCGCGATCAAACATACCTCCCGTGGACTGTCGTTGTGCCATACAGGCTAAACGTGATCCAACAGTAGCCGTCCTTCAGTTGAAGAAATTCAGTCTCAAACCCAAACCCGCAATGTTTGATCTTTAGGTCACTTGGTGGCTGTAAATTTTGGGATGGTGGTTTGTACAGCGAGTCAGGACATGTCCCAGAAAGACAGTTTTCTAGGAAAACAATGGCAGTGCAAGGGACATGCTGGCTGGGATTATTTAGGGACAAATAATCAAGCTGTACAGCAAACATACCACTGAACAGCTTAATTAACAGCACACGCCTATCAGGAGCTAATTACATTAGTCTTTACCAGTTTAAAATGAACGGTCACCCCTTAGTTCCCAGGACCATAATTACCAGGTTAAGAATTTGCAAAACCTGCAGCTGAGTTCTTTGGATAACTCAGTTACCAATTTAACCGCTTTATTTACAAAAATAAAGCCAATAGAAAAGAGCAACCCTTTCCAACGGAGACAGTATCGATGTGAAGAGGCAGCATCGAGTTCCACAGCAACTCATGCCCGATCACGCTATAAATGAAGGAACCTCCTCGCTTTACAGCCAGTGTTTGTGTGTTAAGGCAATAAAAGAAAGCAAATAATGCTTTACAGATTCCAGCCGAGAGGAACACGCTATTGAACTGCACATTATTTCAAGGAGCTCATCTGGAGTAACACCTTGCCCTGACCAACCGCTCAGAAATCCCAGCTCATCACTTGCAGCAGTCCTTATTTATTTATTTTTGCTCCAAAGTCCGTGTTGTTTCCATTGGCTGTGCTGCAGTGCTCTCTGCTGGCACCAGCCTGGGAGTTCCGGGGATGCTCCAGCCGAGCCAAGGCGGTGACAAGGCTGTCACACCCCTCAGCCTGCCCCTTGGGGACGGCACTGCCGGTGCTGCCAGGCCCAGGGATGTACAACCCACGGGTCAGGCTCCTGGAACCCCCCGAGATGACCACCACTGGCTCTTTGGGTTTCCTTTCTGAGTCTGTATTTACATACAGGGCATCACGTCTCAAAACTTCTCTGCTTGAAATCTCCAAGTGATGGCCCTGCTGCCCTGTTTGCCCCCCCACTGACGACACTCAGGAGAGATTTTCTTTTCTCCCGTTGCAAAACCACGCAGAAGTGTTCCAGGTCCTTCTCACCAGAGGATACCTGAGCTACGTCCCACATTTTATTTATTTCCAAGGCAAAGGTCTCTGGCATTCTCTGATGAACAGCACCCGGACCAGGATCAAAGACCAGACGTGATTTCCTTGAAAAATCTCCTTCGCACGTTTTACCTGGCCCCTGCGCAGGGCCCGCGGGGACGGGGCTGACGGCGCCTTTCGAACCCCTCTGCAAAGGGGCTGCTGTGATCTGCACGTCGTGCTGTTGGTTTTCCCCACACCTCCTCGCATCTGATTCATGCCGTTAAAAACTAGATTATTGCTTGCTCTGAGTGTCTTTGGTTAATAACTGCTATTTTAACTGGAGCCCATTGAGAGCTCAGCAAAAGTCCCTGAACTGAATTACCTGCTGTCCTAGATTTGTCCTAGATTTGTATCAGGCAAGGTCAAGAGCTGCCATCTCGATTGATTCTTTCCCCAGCAAAGCACAGAAGGAGCTTTTCCCTCTCACTCCCGCTGGGTCGCTGGTGTTTTTCTCGGCGCGTTTCCGAAGGCCAAACTCCGAACGCTGTTGATGTGGGCAAGGGTGTGCCCGTGCTGCAGCAGCACCAGGGGGTTGACCTGCACCATGTTTACACCGACGTACGCGTAGGGCCTGTATCTAAATACACCCCGATCAACGACCTCCCGTACTCTGATTTGGGTGTCTCTCGCAGGACGCCTGCAGTGGGACTGGCTCCCCCGCACTCCAAAGGGGTACGGACGAGGCCGCGCAGCAGCTCGTGGTGCTGCCGCACAGAAGGCGTTAAAGGGAGGAACAGGTGAAGCTTGACAAGGGTTTCAGGGTCAGATCAGTGCAAATTCCACTGAAATCTGGCATTAAAGAAACCCTTAGCGTTCAAATCCACATCCAGAAATTCTGACCAAAATCCCCAGCGCTGTGGGGTTTGCAGTGACGGAGCCCAGGCAACAAAGAAACGGAGAATATCAAACAGCCTTTGCCTTGGAACTAAGCCACTGAAGAAAAAAATATTAAGAAAACTAATGTGGTTTTCTAGTATTGCCTCAGAGTTGATTTATTCCTGATACAAAGCTAAACTTCACAATGATATGTACTTTTTTCATGCATTATTCTAGATGGCAGTGTAAATCAACTGAGAGTACAGTCAGTAAAGTTGTTATTGCCATCTCTAAAAATCCTACACTATGGAAAAGATTCAAAGAATTATTAATACTTCCTATATTCATGTGTGCCGTGCTTCTCGGGAAGGCACGCACACAGCGGTTTTGAAAGTCAAAACAGAGCCATTGTATGGTTTAAAACAGTCCCAGACTCTGCTGATGGAGATTAATCTCTGCTGCGATGATTTTTCTCCATGGTTTTGTACCATCCAAAAATGGTGGAGAGCATCACCTTCCCGGTGCTGGAGACGAGAGGGCTGGGGTGCTGGAGCAGCCCGGCAGGGAGCCTTGTCCCGGTCCAGTCCCGCTCCACCCCGTGCGGCCCCACAGAACAGAACTCCCAATGTCATACAGAAGAAAACGGGGCATTTTTTTTTAATACCGAGAAGTAATTTGTTTGATTAAGGCAAATTACATTTGTGTTCCTCCCAGGACTATTTCAGTCCCACGCGTGGTACTTGCGAGGAGCGGCGGCTGCTGCACACCGTGCTCCATCCCTCCCGGCAGCAGCCGCAGGGATTCCTGCCGCCGAAGCACTCGGGTTCCCGCGTCCGCTGCCAGGTACCGCTGCCGTTACTGCCAGCGACGCGCACGCACACGCACACCCACCCCCAGCTCGTGCTCGTGGCAATTTACTCCCCGTGAAGTGCTGCCTGGTTACCACCACGGCAGAGCCATCTCCTCCTCCCCGCCGCCGGTGAGCACCCAGGCAGGCTCTAATCCCCGCAGACCGCGGGAGCCGAGCGGAGCAGCAGCCAACAGGAGTTGCTTTGTGTGACTCGGGTAAGCAAAACATTATTTCCTTAAGAGCCATTTGCTTTTCGTGTCTGTTCTGTGCAGCGAAGCAGGTGGGATTCTGGCTAACCTGGGGTTTTTAAAATTAATTTTATCTAGTAACAGGAAAATACCAGAGGACTTCTCTGCGCAGACTGTTAGTCTAGTATCCTACGGCACTCGTGTTATATTTAGCAATTTCATAGAAAGCTGCCTTCTGACATTTTACTTCAAAAGTATTTTAAGGAATCTGAAATATTTATAATGAAAATTGTGCTTTTGCAAGCCCACATCGAGGACTACTAAGTTAACACACTGCTTTTGGATCAATGGAGTGGTGGGATGAATACAAGATGTTTAACGTGGATTTGTTTTTCATGGCGAGCTCATGTTTTTGATTTCTTGTTCTTTTGTCCCTGAACACAGAGGCTGGCCTGGCAGTTAATTCATTCACATGCAGATTGCTTGTTGTGGTGTATTTTTCAAAGCAAAGCCCTTTGACTTCGCATTCTCCTTTTTTTTCCTGTGAACTTCTTCCTAATTCTAAAGGCAAAATCATGAAAGCAGCATGTATCTTCCCCCTCCACATGTAACTTTGTCACAAGACTATTCATCATGTCTTACAATAATTTTGCTAATGCGGTATATCCATTCAGAAGCAGAGTGTCTGTCTGCAGATGGATTTGCTACTGTGAGGTATGAAAGCGGAACAAATTTCTTCAGGAAATATTTAAGCAAGGTCATACTAACACTGATTAAATTCTGAGCACTGGTGTGTCATTTGCTGGATCAGACAGAGTATAGCAGCAGTCACGTTTGTTGACTTAGTCTGTAGAAAAGCCCAAAGGTTAGACATTAATATCAAAACTATTTACTACCTGCAGCATATACTCATCAGATTGAATTCCTGCACATTGCTTAATTTGCTGTAATGGGGAAGAGGAAAGCTAACCAAACGAAAACGATATTATGTACTTCCCTTTCATCCCCAAAGGTCTCCACCTACATCGACTAATGAGCATTTCCATTTTTTTATGCAGTCTAAACACACCGCTGTTCTTGTAGTGTCAACAGGTGAATGGGCAAAAGGGCGGACACGGACCCTTCTCTAGATTAGGTGTTTAAAGTGACGCGGTTTTCAAGGGCCTGCGGGGCACAGGCTGTCTGTGTGTCCCACCGCTGCGCTCCCCCAGCCAGGGGGTGACGCGCCTGTGAACGGGGTGTCAGGAAGGAGCTGACAAACAAAGTATGTCGGGAGCGCGATGGAAGCGCGCAGACGGACGCATCATATGGCAGGAAAACCTGCCAGTCCCAGCACAGAGTCTGTTGGCTTTTGTTGTGATGTTTTCTGTTCCTGAGGAAAGGAAAGGAAAGCTTCTCCAGCTACACGAGTAGATACCTTACACCCCGTTTACACCCTGTTCACTAACACCAAGGAAGGTCAGGACTTCACTGGGCCAGGGCCTGAATAAGTAACAAAAACCAGACCACAAAAACATCACCCAGAGCTTTCTTGGGAACTGCTGCGAAGCACAACAGTGGCTTAACCAGACTGAGAGACAACGTAAAGGGTTCCCAGAGCCTGCGTCAGGGCGGCCACAGGTCTCAGTCCCGTAATCACGGCTGGACCGAGAGGCCTCTGCGTCCCGCACCAAGCCCCTCTGCAAATACTTTCCTGTGTGTCAAAAGAGGAAAAAGCTCCGAGAAGAGTGTGATGCAACGTGAGGAAGGAGGAAGGTGGGCAGGTATTCATCACCCGAGCACATATGCAGCTTTACATTTTCAGCAATTCAAACATTTCATTATTTTGCTCTGAAAATAGCAGCACTTACTCCCCTTCCCGGCAGAAAGGCGAGGGGAGGCAGGAAATGACTTGCTCACGATGGCAGAGAACAACTGAGCAAGCAGGAAATCAAACACACGTGTAGGGAGTCAGAGCTATTCATCCCGCCTTCCCTCCAGATACCAGCAAAACCAAATGCTGTGCACAGAGAGTGACAGAAGGAGGAACTACAAGATGAACAGATGATTCACAGGAGACCAAAGAAAACACGGTACTACCTTCCTCGAGAAGCAAAATCCATTTTAAAAAGAAACTTGTTGCATTCGCGAGGAATTACTCATGAGAATACTAAGGGAACCGAGCTTAAATGAGCAAATGTCGGGCAAATTGGACACTTGTGCTGGAACGGGCCAAATTCACAGATGTGAGTGTGTGTGGCTCCACTGTCACCTCCCGCCAGGGGGGACAGTCACCTCTGCCCTGGTGCCTGTGGCACGGTCCAGCCTCCCCAGGAGGGATCTCTCTGCCCTGTGCCGCTCTCGGGCTGCCCCCAAAGAGCTTGTGCCAGCGGGGCTGCGCTCGGCGCAGGGGCTGCGCGGGAGCGGTTTGTCCCTGGGGCAAGGCTGACCTACTTGCTTTTTCTTTTTCCCCTTCACATTCTTTCTTTGACAGTAGGCTGGGAAAGAAATGGAGAGGTCAGCCGAATTTCACCCGTCATTCAACACTGCACTGTCATCGTGTATTTGACATTTATTTAAAGTGGCTAAAACTCACCGTCCGCCAGCAGCCAACCGTCTCTGCCGAAAAGTCTCTTTTTGTCACATTCCAGATCTGTAGAGATTTGGGATGGGTGGATGGCTGCGAAAGAGGACTTCATTTGGGGGCTCAAACTATTAGCAGAAAGGTGTCTACTGATTGATCAGTATTTTTGTGACATGCTGAAACTTTTGGTCTTCGCTGATTTTGAACAGCAAGATACGGCTGGATTTTATAAGGAGTCATATTTCTAGGAGTTACACGTGCATCGGAATCCAGGAAGCAAATAAAGGTCAAGTGCACGCTGGCCTTTGGTGATTTTATGGACTTCAAAAGTTTACAATTGAGTCAATTTTGTTTTCAATAACGTTAAATTAACCTTTAAAAAATTGTGTCAAGGAGCTCAAAACCCTGAAACCGTGCTAATTAAGGAGACAAACTAGGTTCAGGAGGAATTCAGTATCTCAGCTGTCTGTCTTGAAACAGGATCTTTCAGCTTTTTCTCTGCTTTAATACTTTTGCCTTTCCAAACGCTTCTTTTACACAAAAGGTTGTGCTTTGTCTTTGGAAGCCTCAGCTTTGAGGCGGCTGTTCCTGCTCTCGAGAAACGCGGTGCTCCACGTGCCGAGGGGACGCTCCACGTGCCGAGGGCGCCGCTGTCAGCGCCCAAGCCCCTGCCGCCTGGGGATATTTTCAGCGCGTTTCTTTCATACCCTGACAGCGTGGACAAGCCAATTTTTAATTTTTTTTTTCTAGTCTTAGGGCTTCTTTCTCACTTTCCAGCGTACTTCCAGTTCTGTAACGTCAGACCTGATCTCATTGGGAGCGCTTAGATGCTCGTACAACAATTCACACCTCCCAGACCTTGTGCAAGCTCCAATTCTCCCAGGCTCCCCCCAGGCGGACAGCGCTGCCTCCTGCACCGCCGCGGGGCTGCCCAGCCTGCGTCTGAAGAGCTCCGTGGTGGGCGGGAGGTGGGCGATGGGCGACGGGGACCTGGCCAAGGCCAAGCCGCCCGCGAGCGGCGGCAGCAGCAGCAGCAGCTCGTGTCTCAGACGTGCGGATCAGCCGGGAGCCCCGCGGCCGCCTTCCCCGACAGAGCAGGTTTCCTGCGGTTCCACCCTCCAGCGCCGACACCACGCGCTCGGCCACCGCCCCGCAGGGCAGGGGGGACTCCAGAAAGCTGCATTTTCTGGGAGCTGCTCTCACCACCCCCTGCACGCCGGGACCGCCTGCCCCACGTCTGCGGCGCAGAAGCACCGTCAGGGCGGTGCTCTACGGGCTGCGCCTCGCCCGCGGCCTCGCCCCAGCCAGCGCCGCGAGAAAGAGGCAACGGGAAGGTTATGACTCAGAGCAAAAGCAATCTGTCAATTAACAAAAATTAGAGATGACAGCAGCACAAACTGTACAAGACAGATCAACAAGACGTTTTATATCAATTCCCCTCCCTGCAGTCATGAGCTCTTTAAACTATTTATTATTTGAGCAACAAAGCAGCTCAGCTATAATCCGTCTCCATTGCTAGTTGTACCTAACTTTTAATCCATTAAGTCAGGCTTTGGTTAAAATTAGCAATGTTCAGCAGGGCTTTTTTAACCACTAAATATGAAGCACAATATAAACATTTGTAATTGCCAGCTCGTGCTAAATGAGTATACTGACAAGAGAGTATTGCCATATGGTCACCAGCTCCTCCCCAGCTGATCTGGTATTACTGCACTGACGGCTGGAGCGGGACGTAACAGCAGGGACACGGTCAGCACGGACAGTGGTGAGCAGCAGAAGCACCACCAAATTTCACACCCTTGAAAAGTCTGAGTCCTCTGACCTTTCACGGCATCCTGAATCCAGCCAGCTCCTGGGTAGTCCTGTTCTGTGTGCACCACTCACCTCTCCTCCTCCTCCTCCTCTTCCTCACAGCGCTCCCTGCTTCCACTCTGGAGGAGATGGGTCGCAAGGAAGAGGACGACAGCAGCTCCTGGAAGAAACAGACGAGCAACATCCGAAAAACATTCATTTTCATGGAGGCCCTGGGATCGTAAGTACCACAGCTGCCCTCCAGGCAGAGCCACTGTAGGCACCGTCTCTCCAGCCCAGGGCAGCAACTCCCTCCCTGGCACCGGCCCATGTCACAGGGAAACAGCCCCCTCCGAGCCAGGCACCAGCCTCCAGGTGAGGGGTGGGCGCCCCATCGCTGCTGCCTGGTTGCTGCTGGTGCTCCGATCCGTGGCTCGTGTTTGCCACCAGCCCCGCAGCAGCTCCTTCCCAGGCAGCCCCGCAGCACGGCTCCGGGTCAGCTCTGCCCTTTCCTCCCGTCCCTCTACACCCGCACGGCAGCTCAGCGACGTCCCTGCTCTTTTCCTGCTGAGCACACGGGTCTGCGGCTGCTGCGAGGTCAGGCAAGGTCAAGGGATGGCTCTGAGAGGGGTATTATAATGATAAGTCGTGTATTTAGCTCATAAACCCTGACTCAGTTGAGGGATGAAACAAGAACAAGGGTGTTCAAGTTGTATGATACTTCTCTATGAGTTAACAGCTTAATTTGCCTGTTCATGCAAATGAGACAAGGAAACATTTCCAAGGTGGTGGAGGAGGAATTGAATTACCTCCACCAGCAAGTTCTGTCATGGCTAAATTTTCTGTGACTTTAGAACCCACGGCAAAGCCCCCAAAAACCAGCTACTCCAGGGCTTTTAAATGATCGTGTTCCTGGTCAGCCTCAAAAATTAGTTAAATTATCCAGCAGCTTCCTCTGAAGGAACGAGGTTAGAAAAAGCTTTGTTCTCTCCTAGCCAACTTGTTGATTCATCTTTTTTTAATAAGGGGCATAATTATTACAAACTGTTTGGGACAGATATATAGAACAGATGCCCCAGCATCTGAGTTGTAGGTTGTTCATTTCCTACTATTGCATTAATAGGAAAATTTAGCATTAGAAATTGGGATTATTTTCAGCTAGCTGAAGAATATAAATGAAGACCTGGGACCTAAAAGTACCTGAACACTCACTATCACCTTCCCCAGCATCCACAACTGTTGGATTAGGGACCTTAGCGAGAATGTCCCTGCCTGTTCCCTGAGAGCTCTCAGGAACTTGAAAGGCATTTCCACCAAACAGCCTTCAGAGTTTATATGGATAGAGGGAGAAAAATGTGTGAAACAAGGAAAAGGTCCCACCACCACCTGCTTTTGGGGCCCCAAGAGAGAAGACCATCACATACAGCGCACTGAGCAAAACAAAGATTCAAATTCATCTGTTGGGATGCCTTCCCAAAACCGATGGGGTTTTTTGATTTGGTTTGGTTTTCCCCTTGCGAGGAAGCAGCCCTGGCACAGCCTGATTCCTCACAACCCCAATGGTCTTGCACACAGTTTCGGCAGCACCCAGGGTCCCGCTGGAGGAGCAGGAAAGCGGAGCTGAGCGAGGAGCCGCCCTCGGCCCCTGCTTCCCCCTGCACCATCGCCGGCTGCCACCCGCGGACAGACACACGAGCAAAGCGCCCCCGGCCAGATGGGTACAGCTCCGTGCCCAGCACGCCGGACCCTGTGTCCCGTGGGTTACAGGAGATACTGGTTTTCTGCCCTTGTTTATTGGGTTTGCTGTGACAGCATCGCAGCCAAGAACGTGCTTCCACCGCGCTCACCTGCCTCGCTCTGCCCTCCAGCTCCCTGCAGGGCTTTGCAGGCTCAGTGGCAAGTTCCATTTAAACTGCCATCAATTAATCTGTTGCTCATTTGATGAGGACTGTTGAGGACTGGACTGGCAAAGTATGCACTGTCACTGTCCCGAGACACGTGTCCAGCTGCCTAAGACAAACCTTTAACAGGATTGTGAGCTTTAGGCATGTTATAAATACCTGCTCATCGCTGCACTGGGCTGAACCCTCATCAGGAAGGTACAGGGCACTCACTGTCACTTTGTCACTAAGGGTACGCAGGGATTAGCGGTCTCTGCAGAAAGGAAAACACAGCAGATGCTGAATGAAAATATTGACCGAGGTTACCCAGTTATTTTGCACTTTAGATACACAGACCACTGGTTGATCTGCCCAAATGCAGCATAGCTGGGCTCTCCCCACTGCAGTTCGGCCAGCTCAGTCCCCAGGGCAATGCTGAGCAGGGAAAGCGAAGGACTATTTTAGGATGATGTGAGCTTTGAGGAGACAGAATTAAGCAGGATTTGGCCCCGTTAGGGTGGAGGCTGTTGAGGTGTTTCCACGGGGCCCGTTAACCCCAACGAGGACCGAGCTGCAGAGCAGCCCCTGGGCTGGGCTTGCGCTGAGCCCGCGAAACCCCCCCAGTCCCAACGGATTCAAGCACAGAGGTGCCTCGAAAGGCAGCGAGCTGCGAGACCACGGGCAGTGCCTCCTCCTGCACCCACCCGAGGCACGTGCTGAAAACCGTGCTTGCCATCTGCCTCCCCGGAGGAGGTGTGCTCTGAGCCGGGCACGGCTGAAGGTCACCCATAGCCTGGCACAGGCAGGAGTAAAACGCTTGACTGTCTTCACAGACGGTCCTGAAGAATGTGATTTAATTTTCTACATCTTGTATAACCTTGCATCGAATATCCTGAGTTTGGGGGTGCTGGAGATGCAGCTCTAGCTTTACAAGCAGCATCCACTTAGAGTTAAATTACTACCGTATTGTTTTCTCTTGCTGTTTTCCCTTTGTCTTTCTAAGTATCCTCCCAGTTCACAGCAGTAGCATCTACTGAAATGCAATTTGTACTCCTCTCTCCAGAGGTGCCTTTTCGGAAGTTTTCCTAGTGAAGCAAAGAAGCACTGGCAAGCTCTTTGCTCTGAAATGCATCAAGAAGTCTCCTCTCACAAGGGACAGCAGCTTGGAGAATGAAATAGCAGTGCTGAAAAAGTGAGTGTACATACATCGTAATGGGAAGTAGAACAAACATCCTTTCCTAAGATGTGGGGCTCTACAGTAAGAATAATATAAAGAAATAAGTACTTCTTTTTAAAGAATATATGAACATTACTGTGAATCAGTGGGTTCAGTTTCTTCTCTCATTCTTGGCTGGGTTTGTAACCCCAACGCAGCCGCACTGCCCCAGATCTGTGGAAGGAAAGAGATGAAGCTGAGCAGGTCGCAGGGGAGGGAGGACCAGAGCGGATGCTTTTGCAGCGTGAGCAACACGCCTGACGCAGAGCGGGCAGCTGCTTAAAAACAAAGGGTCTGGTCCTCCGCTGGTGCTGCCTGGTGCTCCGAAGGGAGTTTGCAGCGGTGTCAATGCTCCTCTGCCATGCAGGGCCGGGGAGATCGGCCACAGATCAGCCCAGTGAACTTTCACTGGTGATTAAAGCAAAACAACTGTTGGGTTTTCCACTTGAAAAGCCACTTTTGTCCTTGCCAGGTTTGTTTCTGACCCACATTTATCTTTGCAGAATAAAGCACGAAAACATCGTGACTTTAGAAGATATTTATGAGAGCACAACCCACTTCTACCTGGTCATGCAGCTGTAAGTATCCCCAGAGCTGTTTCTTTGTGGGCCATAGAGGAAGAAGAGTGGCAGGACCAGGGTGATGCACCGTTTCTCAGCACCCACGCCCCGGAGCCCCTCAGGTGCCACAGCCACACGCACGGGAGCCCTTCAAATGCTCCTCGCTATTGGGGCGAGAGCCGCACGGATTGAATGATCCTGGACACTCCTCATGCTGTCTCGGCCCGTGCTCCTTGTAACAGAAAGTTTCTAAACCATGATGAGGATCTATTTATGCAAATTAATTCATCACAGTTTAGCAGGGCAGAGACAGAAGTATTTCTAATTAAAGCTGTGCCATGCCGGGTTTCTAGAAATGAAAACGGGCAACGTGTCAGCTGCAGAGAAGGCAGCTTGCTGTGGGCATCAGCTCCGAGCACCCGGCTGCTACTGCTAACTTGCAGATTTAGCTAAAGGAAGCAACCACACAAAACCACGTATCTGCTTGTGCAGCAGAGCCTGGAGGCAGTCCTGCCCGCGGTGCGGGATGCCTGCGGCGCAGACCTGCCGGGAGTTGCCTCGTAACCTCACCCAAATTCCCCAGGGTTACCAGCAACGCTTACGGGCATCCTGAAATTGCACCCAAGAGCATCCACCAGCCTCAGCCTCACAAAAACTGCTGCCCAAGGAACGGTTTTTCTGCGGGAGGAGTCATAAAAGGACCAGAAAGTTACCCTGCCTGACACAAAAGCACGATTAGCTTTGTTTAATTTTTTTGTTTTTTCAGTTTTTTTCTTTCTGAACTACCATTTCCGCAGGGTATCTGGGGGAGAGCTGTTCGACCGAATTTTGGAACGAGGCGTTTACACCGAGAAAGATGCGAGCGGGGTGATCCACCAGGTCCTGACGGCAGTGAAGTACCTCCACGAAAACGGAATAGTTCACCGCGACCTGAAGGTGAGACCTGTCCCTCAGCAGCAGCAGCGCCTCGGCGAGCTGGCGTGACTGCAGGCTTTACCTGCTCTGCCCGGGACTTTCTGTGCCTCCTTCCCGTTTTTCTACCACAAATTTCAACCTCTGACCGTTCTGTGTTCACAGCCTGAAAACCTTCTTTACCTGACTCCCGAAGAGAACTCCAAAATCATGATCACGGACTTCGGCTTGTCCAAAATGGAGCAGAACGGCATCATGTCCACTGCCTGTGGGACGCCGGGATACGTTGGTAAGCCAAGGACCAGGAATGGGCTTGTGCTGGTGGATTGTCTGGAAAAAAGGTCGAGCACGTACAGTACCTTGCCTAGCAGAGAGGAAAAAAAATACATAATTATGTTAACAACACCACGCTACTCACAGGCGCACTGTGCGGACCACATAAAGACTGGATTACACTGAGTGTAGAGACTGAAAAATCCCAAAATGTTGACAAGTACAAAGAGAAGGATAACTTTAAGAGCAATATATTTCAGCATTAGTCAGGTATTTATTGAAAAATCACAAAAATAATTTTAACACAATGGAATTTTGTTTAACATCCACCAGACCGCATCGGCTTGATCCCCAGCTTGCTGCTTAAAACCTCAGGATGCAGAAACTGCCAGTGGCTCCTTCTAGTTAATGGCATAAAATAGATAGGAAAAGCACAGACCAGTCCAACTGGTAAACGGGGCTGTTACTGGCTGATTCCCTGCGCTGGCACCTCAGAGGCCAAGCGTACAAGAAAGTACTGCTTTTCCCAATGTTGGAAAACGTATTATTGTTTGGAATTTTCATTTGGTTTCGCTGTTCTGCAGCGCCCGAAGTCCTTGCCCAGAAACCGTACAGCAAAGCCGTAGACTGCTGGTCCATTGGAGTCATCACCTATATCCTGTGAGTAAGAGCAAACAGCGTCCCACTTATCTTTCCGTGAGTTTCCCAACTCCTCCGTCACTACACACGCCTCTGCAGAGCAGCAGTAGGAGGCCCAGTATCCATTTGGCTGCGGCAGCACGGCAGCGCTGCGTTTATTCATCCTTTACACAGATTCACTAGACCATAGAAATGAAAGAGATGTGGGGAATCAAGTACTGGAGCGGAGATGAAAGGAATCACGTTTTCTCTATTATGTGCCTCATCCTATGCTTTGGTTTTCTTCAGCTGCCTACAAATACATTCAGCTTCCTCAGTACTTTTTGTTTCATTCCCTCCCACACCACCAGCTATGTGCCAGCTGTGGCTTTGTCCTTTCGCGGCTGCAGTGAAGTTTTTAACTCTTCTGCAGCTTTACTGGCACGCTCAGACGCGAGGGACAGATGGATGGAGAGAGCAGACTCCTCTGTTACCCGCTCCCTCGTGCTGCCCACGTGCCCAGCCTGGCCGGGCTGCGGGGGAGCCGGAGCAGCTGAAGGACCGCTGGCTTTCTGCTCTGTTCCAGGCTCTGCGGGTATCCTCCTTTCTACGAGGAGACCGAATCCAAACTGTTTGACAAGATTAAGGAAGGCTACTACGAGTTTGAGTCTCCGTTTTGGGACGATATCTCCGAGTCAGGTAAAGCTCCGCGCTCCCTCCCACACGCTGCAATCCAGAGCCCTGCGGCCCACGGACACAAGCCGGCACCAGCCGAGCCCCCCGCCCCCCGGCAGCCCCTGCATGCCTTTCGCTCGGCGCGGCAGGGAGGGGAAAGGATGAAGCCTTGAACTGAGTCCCTCGCCCAGCAGCAAACCCCTAGACGCTGGGGGGATCGCAGAGGCTCCCGGCGCCGCAGTAGCCGGGGGATGACGCCAACGCCGAGCGGCACTGGCAGACTTCGGGGTACTCTGCACCCTGCCTGTGCCGCAGCCGCCTCAGCTGAAGCCCCTGTTACCGTGACCCCGGCTTTCGCAGACGATTAGTGAGCTCAGAGCGGGCTTAGGTTTCCCCTGGGAGCAGAGGCACTCCGGCTTTTTTTTCACCTTGTTTTTCTGCCATTTTTTTCTTTCCCCCTTCGCTTTTCTCCCCATCAAGTCACACGTCCTTACAGCAGCAGAGTGAGCCCGATCAGCCACCGCCGCACCCTTCCACCAGCCTAACTTGTTTGTGGGGCTCACAGAGTTTACCGAAGCCAGCCAGCATCTTGGCAGCGTATTTTGAACATCAATCTTCTATGCCTACAAACAAAACTAGCAGGAGGTCTGTTAGGACTTAATAACAAACACCACAGTCCTCCCTGCAAAAAAAGAAAACAAATAAAGAAAACAAATGGGAGGGATGTAAGTGCTCTTTAGGACAACTTCTAAATCTGCTATTTTACACTTTCTTATGTTTTTCAGAGTTATTTTTTAGCTGAATAATTCAACTCAAATTCATGTAATCTAAGCATGAAGTTTGGTACCTCCCCAGTCAACATTTTTTCACCTGGAGCCCTTCACTACAAACACCTCCCGTTCACGGGGGAACGACGCAGTACGAACCCCTCCTCCTCGGGGCTGACCTTTGCGTGCTTATCCACCAGCGTTCACCATGTCCTCTTAGAACCGTGTCTTGGAACGAGGAGAAAATAACCTTTTCTCTCTGCTTCTCCTCCCCTCCCAAACAGCCAAGGATTTCATCAGACATTTACTGGAGAAAAACCCAAACACGAGGTTTACCTGTGAAGAAGCCCTGCGGCACCCATGGTGAGAGGACCGGGGCCCCGGCAGTAGGTGGTGGCCACGGGGATTTACCCCCGCTCCACGTGCTCAGTGGTAGCTGAGAACAGGGGCGTCTCCCCAGTCCCCGTCACTAACGTCACCATCTGCCTCCGCGTGGCCCTGGGTGTTCCTTTTTTTGTGTGCAAAGAAAGAAAATGATGAATAATTAAAGATGCAATTTGTGCCTATTTGCCTCCGTAAACAGAGGCAAAGAAGAAATCCCGTCCTGAGCTTTTCCAAGCTTTGAAGTGTGTGTTTGTGTTACATTTTGTTGCTGTTTTTCCTTTGGGTTTAATTATTGCTGATTGAACGTACAAAGCAGTTAGTTGCCTCCAGAATGTGGAATGCCTTACAAATGCCATCTGCCTACGAGCCCATTTTCTTCTCTCCCCATCTGCAGGATTAATGGAAATACAGCCCTTCACCGTGACATATACCCATCTGTCAGCGCTCAGATTCAGAAAAACTTTGCAAAGAGCAAATGGAGGGTAAGTTGTGTGCTGGTGGGAGCCTAGAGCCATTTCACGAACAAATGCCCGTTGCTGCCATCGAAGCCATAAGCAAGGCTTCGGCGGTGGGGGCAAGCACCCAAAAGCCAAGATCCTGCAAACCACTCGCAGTTGCTGTTTGGAGTATGTTTGGACAGATACTCCCTGCTGCACCGCACGCGGCAGATCGCCTGCAAACATGGCACTGTAGCGGCCTCACCAAGAAAGTAAAGGGGAGGGGGAAGGGATTATATTGCCCTTGTACCGAGGGAGTGAAACTAGTGCTCCATCAGCAGGTCTTTTTGGGAGCTTAATCCAGCTTTTCCTCCCCTCAGCCTTGAAGATAAATCGGTACTTCATTTATATCAAAAGTTCCAGTAAGAATTTAGGTGGAGAGAGGAAAGCCAGAGGAGCCCCGTGTACAACAGCATTTTAAATATTGCGTTCCAAAGCCAGCTCTAGTCCCCAGTTCACAGTGTGGGGCGATTTACAGCTGTTCCCTGATCTCTCCTCCTGTAGAAGCAGTCATAACGTCCAAAAGCCTCAGCGGTTTGCACCCAGGAAACCACGGGGCTTATCCCTGGCATCCCAGGTGCTCACCGGGGGGTTTTGTCTTCTTCCCCAGCAAGCCTTCAACGCCGCCGCCGTCGTGCACCACATGAAGAAGCTCCACATGAACGGCCACGCGGCGGCCGAAAGCACCCTCCCCGTCGTACAAGTCTCAGAGGCGTCCAGACCCGACACACCCATGGTGGCCACCCGGCCGGCGACCCCGAACGAAGGCAAGGACGCATCGCTCCCCCTGGTCCCCACGCAGGCCCGTCCAAGCCCTCCCACCCAGCGGGAGCAAGACACGGAAACGAGAGAGGCAAAGCTGCAAAGCCCCGCGGAGAACGGGCGGCTGCCCGCCGGCAGCAGCCTGGCTCTGCCGGATAACTCTAGCCCACCAACCAGAACTTCTTGTGGCTGCAGCCCAGCCTGCATGGGGCACGAGAAAACAAAGGCGTCCTTCTGCTCCGAGACAGTGCTGCTAAAAAAATCTGCAAAATCCCAGTAGGTATCCAAGTCGTTAGCCCTAACTTCCAACAAAGTCTATGGGAATAACCACCTCTGGAAGGAGTTGCTGGCGCCTACGTTGCCAGCCCCAGGTGGAGGTGGAAGGGAGGGAGGAATAAGGACAGACGCAAACGCTCTGACTGGGAGAGGCAGGCTGCCCAGGCCGCGGGGCACAGTGCAGGAGCTGAGCAGCAGGGCTCCGCTGCCGCTCTGCACTGACTTGAGCCCACTCGCTTTCCAGAAGCTGCAGCGGCCTGTGGGTTCAAGCTGCTGGTGCCAGTGACTCAGCTGGCACCGAGCGACCGGACCCTCCCTTTGCTGCGGTGCTGCCTCGCAGCAGCTCTGCTTTGCTCCCAGCAGCTGAGGTGCTTTGTGTTCGAAACGCAGTTCCGATTCACCTGCAGAGCGATCACAAACGTTGCCATTTCTCTTCTTTCTTCTTTCTCTTCTGATTCTGCCATTTCCAACCAGTCATTTCAAATCAGAAGTTCTTGTTCCAATGAAAGCCAGTAAACACTCTTCTCACTGCGGCACTGGGCAAACTGGAGTTTGTTTGATCATGTGATGAGGAGGCAGCCGCCGGGCTCCCCACGTTGCCAGCGGTAAGTACGCCGCAATCCAATCACCAGCTGCTTTTAATTAATCCCATTATGGCATGAGAAAGGGAAAGGCACAAATAACAGAGTGATTGTACATGAAATAAGTTGACTCCCAGTTTTTTTTGCAACAGAAAAAGGCCCAACTAAACCATCTTTCAAGGAAGAAATCCTCTTTCAGCTTCCATTAAGGCCAGTCCAGTGAAGCTGAATCCACCTTTCACAACAGAGCTGCCCAAGGAACATGTGAAAGGAAGCCAAGCATGCACCCGTCGTATCAAACTCTACAATTATTCAAAGCTACTCACTAGGAATCACACTGGAACCAAACAGCTTCATCAGGTGGCATTAGGGCTTTTCAGCTGGGTCTCGGCTGTGACCATGAGCAAAGGGCTGACACAGGCTGCTGGTCCACGGCTGAGCATAGGCAGGACATCGCCGCAGCCTGAGGGGCCATTCCCTTTCCCAGATTCAGTCCAGGCAGGTCAGTTTAAGGTTCTTTGTTACCAGAAAGTAGAGCCTGGAGATGTTCGTTTAGCAGGTGAGCAGGGTACAACCATGAAAGTTTCATCCTCTTTGACCACAGCTTGGATAAATCCTGGACTAGCTAAATCGTGATCATTTGCACCACCTTATACGGGGGCAGGCAGAAGCATCACTATCAGATACTGCAGCAAAGAATGTTCCTCAAAGGTGAGCACATGCTGGCACAGCTCTCCACAAAAGCTACATACAGTGAGCCACCCCCATCATCTCTTGGGACACTCTCTACTGCTGAGATTGTACAAACAGAACTGTAATACACAAAGGATTAATAAAAGAGACAAATGCAACTAAGATCTACTGTAGGCTCCAAAAAGGTTCATTCCAGTGACCAGCCATGTAATAACCCTTGGTAACTGAGCACATGAAGGGATCTAAGCTGTTCCTAACCCCCATGCCACTGCTTATTAACAGAGCACACGGTGAAGGTAGCAGGCTAGGGAAACAAAGTTCAATCCTCAGCTGAAATTCTCTCTCTTGCAGAAACAGAAGGGCTGTTTTACTCTTTGCTGCACTTCAAAGCCAGACATCAGCAGTGCAAGCAACACAGGAGGCTGCGTCCTGCCAGGAGCAGGTGGGCAGCAGCGCCTCAGAGAGCAGCGAGCGACTGGTGACAGCAGCACGTTAGTCCCAGGAATCCATCAACGCAGTGACCTCGGGGTGTTTCTGGATCGCTACAGCTGGGAGGAGGCAAGGGGAGGTCTGAGGCTACTGCTAGTGCATTCAGTGTATATCATCCACACGGCACCGCTCAACGCTGTCAGCTTTTGTTTTCCGTACACTGTCTAGTTGTCCAACGCATAGTAACTGCGCTGCACAAGGTAACTCCTATAAACCAAAGCCACGTGGAGTTTTACTCAGTGGCAGGTCCGTCATTTTTACAGTCTTCGCCCTACCCACTCCTTGGGTTTTGGTTAGTCCCAGGCTTTGGCGCTCTGAAGTTCAGCATCCACCAGCTGCCCAGGCCGCGCAGTTCTCACTTCAGCTGCAAAAGGGGAGACAACCTGCTAGCAACCTCCATATGTCCGATAATAATCACAGGAAGGTCTAAGTTCCCTGCTTCCAAGTCTGTAATTGCACAATAAATTCTTGCTTAATAAAGCCGAGTTTTGTTTTGTAAAGTGCCTCTTGGTTATTCATAGAAATTTGATGAGGAAATTGTCTATTAAGTCCCTTCTAAAGCATTCCCCACGCACCTGCAGATCCGCTCCCTCTGGCATTTTTCTGGCAAAGCGTTACGTGGCAAATAAGCAGTTTGTGGCAGAAATTCAGACAAGACATTTGACTTCACCTTTGAGTACGAGATTGAGTTTCTCTATTTTGTATAAATACAGGTATGTTGTACAGATATGATGGAGATTAAATTCTCCATGTCTAGGAGGGATCCAGGAGGGAAGTACTGAAGGCACAGCAAGTTTCAAGGATTAACTGCAGCATAGTTTTAAGGGAAAGCACATGAGGATCTTAATTTGAACAGTGAAATTCAGCTTAAAGAGCTTGAATTGGCTAAAACAAGAAAAAGAAAGAATTTTTCAGTTTATAAACCCCTCTGGAAATAACAGTTTGGGGATGTTTTTATTTGCCATGGAAGACTGATGTCTCTCCCCCCGTTTCCTCCAACCACCGGAAAGCTTCAGCCAGTCCACCCAAGGTCAGCCCTCTCCATGGGGCTGCTCCTCTGGCTCGGCGCAGCTATTGGCCAGAGGTACGGACACTCCATTTGCTAAGAACAGAGACGTCAGGCACATGGGAACTCCAGCCAGAAAATGGGAATAAATACACAAGTCCGTGTCTGCAGAGGGGGATGGCAACGCCACTGGAGTGCGGGCAGCTCGCTCAGGAGCAGCTCTCGTAGTAGGCGACTCGCTTGTTGATGGCGTCCCGGATCCTTCCCACCCGCTCCTCCAGCCCCGACAGCCTGGCCGACTTGGACATCAAAGCCTTGTTGCTTTCCTGAATTTCCGTCTCTAGAGCTGAGGACAGAGGGCAGGAAAGGGTTACGTGATGGTCAGAGGGGAGGAAGGCATCATGGCCATTACCCTCCCCTGTAGGTTGGGCTGAGCCTCCACCTCTCTCCTGCACAGCTCTGGTGGGGCGAGAAAAACGAATATCCTGCGTTCCCTCTGCTTGCCCTCAAAAACCCCAACACGAGGGCTCCGAACAAAGCCATTAGTTCTGAAAGCTTAAAAATGGCAGCGACACCTGGAGTGAAACGGGGGCACATGGGCGTTGCAGACACGGGGTCCCTTCCGCGGCAGCACATGCACCCTTGCAAATTGTAAATTTACTGGCAGAGCACCAGCAGATACAGCCCAAATCCACACCACCTCGCTGCCAAAAGTATGTGGTCTTCCTCGTGATTTCTTTCCCTCACCCCTCTGGGAGTCAAAAGCGCTTCCCCAGTGCATGAGATGATTACATCGAGTTCACAAAGAGTCTTACTTTCCATCCTGAGCATCATGGCCAACGATTCCTCAAACAGGGCCTGTGCCTCCAGGTCTATGCTCTGCACCCTGCTGCCCTGCACCCCCAGAGCTGGGCTCTGCTCCGTCCTTCTCTTCAGCTCAGCGTACATTTGTTTCACTTGTTCGAAAGCCTGTGGAAAAGCAAATAAGCAGCGCAGGTAGGGTCGAGCAAACATATCGGGGGGAAGGGGATTTTCCAACGTTGAATCCCTTCTAAATATTACATGGGTTCTGCACCAGAGCTTTGTCACTCTGTTATCGTGCAAATGCAAACCAGCCTGTGATGCGCCCGCAAAGATGCTGACTGCCAGCTGCATGGGCTACTGCACCCCAGGTGGGAAATACAGCAGGAATACGTTTCCAGCAAAGGGCATTAGGATTGAGAAAGGTCCTGGACAAATTCCATAGTGGGATACTGCATCAGATCAGTAAGAAGCAACACAACAGCGCACAAGCCATGGCTTGACCAGGAAAGCCTCCTGCCTTAACTAAAAACGTGCCAGGACAGACCTGGCCTGGCTCTCTGATGACGGCGGGGACATGGAGCACAGCTGTGACCCCCCCGGCCGGAGCCCGGTACCTGCTGCGTGCTCCTGGCCTGCTCGCCCGCCTCCCCAGCCGTCCGCTGCGCGTCGGTGGCCCGCAGGCGGTTCTGGTCCGCGCCGTGCTGCAGCCGGGAGAGTCTCTCCACCAGCCCGTCCAGCTGCCCTGCGATGGACTTCACGTTCTTCTCGGCTGGACCAAGAACAGCCTCGATCTAAAAGCAGGGTGCTCCACGTTAAGAAGGAAATCGCGTCCAGCCGCCACCCCTCGTGTTTTATTTCCTCCGTGCAGGGACCAGCTTCGCTGCCTGACAGAGGGATGGCAGAAGGGGGGTTTTGGCGGGGAGCGGGGACGGCTCCCTGCGCAGCGGAGCACAGCAGCCCTGGGGCTTCTCTCAGAGGGCTCCGGCATGGACTGGGACGGGAGTCTGGAGAAGCGCATGGGTGAGGCACGGCAGAAAGAAGGGATTGTTACAGCAAAAGCTTCCCCAGATCCCGTTTCCCAGCTGTGCTGGTGCAGGACTCTGCCAAGCAGGGAAGTTTCAAAGGAGGGGTGAGCAGGGCACAGTACGGTCATTGGGAAGTCACTGCGCATCACTCACTTCATCAACGCGCTCCTGGATGAACCGAAGGGAAGAGCCAGAGCCCCTGATAGCGCCCCGGGCCTCCAGGAGCGCCGTGTTCGCTCGTCGCAGGTTCCCGACCACCTCTTCCACATTGCCCTCCACGGCATTCGCCCGGTTCCTGGGGAAATGGGGGAAACAGCCAGGAGTGAGGGTAGATAACTGCACGGACTGGAAGTCAAAGTTGCAGAGGCAAAATAAGGAAGCTTGAGAAGCAAGACAGCATTGTTACCAGGAAGGTTGCAATCTCCCTCTCCCAAAAGCCACCCCACCCACACATCTGGACACACCGCACTGCAGCAGGTTTCCTTTCAAGAGAAGTGCTCCTTCCATTTCATACCCCCAAGCAGAGGAAACAAACCGAGAAGGGGAGAGAAACACCTTCCTTTAAACTAGTTAGAAACATTTATTTTGCAAGTGGTGCAAGGAAAAGTATGGAAGGGAAAGCAATAACCACTGAACCAGTTTCAATGAATACTTTTCTGCTTGCAGTGGGACTATTCAGGCCGGGTGACAGAGCTCTCCGTAGAAAGCCAGACTCCCTTGTCTCATCGCTTCCAGCAGGTTAAGCAGGTGTCAGACACTGTCAAGGAGTTTACATCCTTATCCCACTAACCTTCTCACTGGGATATTGCTGCAAGTCAACATGTGACAAAGTAAATGCTCCAAATTTGCAAGGACGCTCTGTAATTACTTTTTAAGGGACCATGGGATAATCCTCCCAACTTTCACCCAGAAAACAAATAGCCCATTTAATCTCCTCATGCTCGCTTGTGCAATTAGGATGTAGGTCACCAATATCAAGTAATACCAGGGCAACCCTGTCATCTCCCATCACAGGGACTCAAGAGAGAGAGAAAAGCCTCTGTTACTTTTGTCAAAGACCTTCTCGTTCCAGTATCTGTAACAGGATCTACGATTGACAGCCAGATTCTTTATTAGTACTGGGGCAGCAGGGGGGTGTCTGTAGAGGTTGCAGACTCATTCTTTTAGACACTGTACAGACATAGAAGATCCCAGCCTAAAACTTCAGGTTGTGCAAGTCAGTACAGCTCCAGCAGAGTGAGATTTCAACCCAACTGAGAACCACGACGTTCGCTCCGGCTGAGCGACTCTCAGCTGCCAAAAGCCCTTGAACCCCAACCGACCTGGCTTGTTCTGCTTCCTGCTGGAGCTGCTTGGCCTTAGCGATGTCCTCGGCTGTCTGGGCAAGTATGCTCTCTGGGCACTGCAGCTTCGTCGCCAAATTTTGGATCTCAGTCATTTTTCTCAGGACTGCAGCAGCATCCGTGGGGAGACGTAGGGAGAGAACAGCCTCACTGATTTCCTGGAGAGTGGCAGGGTCCGTGTCCTTGTCTACAGAGCAGACAGACAGACATCATCAGAGACGGGAGAGGGGAAAGGTGGGAGTGCAAATGCAAGGGAGGACGAGGGCAGACATCCAGCCGTGCACACTCTCACACACAGTCTCTTCAATTCAGACAGCTGCCAGGATCCACCCCGAATTTAATCCCCTTGAATTCAGTGTACTTCTCATTCTCATCAGTGAAACTTTCAGGAAAGGACTCAAATGATACCTTTAATTTGGCAACGAGAACACCACAGCTAAGCCCAGAGCACAGTCAGGTAGACCTCACCGAGCAGATGAGGTTGTGTTTCAAGACAGGCCTTTTTTTATTTCACAAATAAAAGGTAATAGATCTGAGGAACCAGAAGCGGGCAGAGCCCGAAGGACATTAGCCCAGCGATTAGCTCAGAAATATCTTCACTCTTCATTAACACCAGGCAGCACCAAATGACCTGATTTTCTTATTCAGCTAATGCTCGTGAGGCTCATTATGTTATTACAGCCTGTCTGTCAACAATAAGTCATCCATTGGTTTATAGGACAACGAGGAATTCTCGGCTGACTAATAGTCTGCTCCAGAGAAGAGCTGTCTGTTTATCTCTGGTCAGTGAGCGTGGCCAGCAAACTTCTCTGCATCGGGTCGATGCCCACTGCAAATCCTCGGAGAGCACCAGCCGTGGGGATGGGCTCGTCCTCGCGCCCCGGAGATGGCACAAGGCTCCGCGGTGGAGAGCGGGACTCAAAGCAAGCAGTTGTCCTACAGACAAAAGATGGCCTCCTCCACAGCTTTCCACTTGTGTTAATGCGGTTCATTGTTTTAGAGATAATATTTGAGAGCAGTTCCCGGGAGGATGTTGGCGACCCCTCCCCAAAGCCCCACGCGCAGAAGGTCAAGGCCGTGTGGTACCTCCTGCCCCATGGACCTCACAGACAGCTCCCGAACGGCTCTGTAAGGAAGCAGTGAGGAAGCAGGCAGGGTTTGCCCTGGTGACACCCCACACATACACAACAGCCAGGACTAACTTGGGTCGATCGGAACGGCGTGGTTAAGCCTGAGCAAGTCAGCCGCCCAAACTGCATTTGCTGACAAAGTCACAGACTTGTGGGCTGCTGAAAGGTCTTCTCTGTTTTTCAGAAAACACTGTCCGAGCCTGCCTTGCTGCCTCGGAGGATGTGCGTTACCTTTGCTACGTAAATACCCACGTGCAGATAAACTGGATATCCGAGAAGTTAACCAAGGTGAGCTACTCAGCTGCCTCTCCCTGCACGGTACTCTCATACACGTTATCCCTGTAAAAACCAGCTTTCTCCATGCACAAACCAGCCGGCGTGCACACGCTCCCCAGCTTGCAGAGCTCTACCTGACAAGAAGTTTCGGACTTGCTGGATGAACTGCTGGGTGCGCCGCACGTCTCCTTCTATCTGGGTCCTCGTTACACTCATCTGGTCCACAAGCCGCCGAGTATTGCTTTGAATCTGGTTTGCAGACATCTCTGTCGTTTTAATCTGCAAACCACAATATTCTGATGGAGCCATTTCTCCCTGATCTGGAATCCCTGCAGCCCTACCTCACCTCCCAGTGAACTGGGCAAGGCACTTTGAAATCATGCTGCTCCCCATTCTTAATACACCACCACTTTAAAGGATTGTAAACGTTAAAGATTGAGGGTTGGGTTTGCAAAGGAAGCTCTCAAAGAGGGAAAGTGCTGTTTAGCTTTTAAAAACACCTTCAAAATGGATTTTGAATGACTTTGAAACCTCACTTTATCTTTGCAACCACTCGAGAGGCCGTAGAAAGAAGCTGCAACAGCACTAACACATGTATTCTAGCAGATTGCCTCAAACATCAGAGCAGACACACCTGCAGAATCAGAGAGGTTTCCACACCCCCACCCATTCTGCCATACCAACCCCAGACCAGGGGGAGGACAGGCTTCCTTGGGACACTTCCAGAGCCGCTCGCGTGCCTTCAGCTCTGCGGCTTCTGGGCAGGGGGAGGCAGGACCCACGCACACAGCAGGGAGTCTCCCACTCAACCATTCCCGAATTTCTGAAGCTGTCCAAACGATCAAGTCTCAAAGAGAGTTTGAGACCGGGTATCCAGCACAGCTCGCTCCCCCCACAGCTGTCCCCTGCCCGGCTCCGCTGCTTGACGCCAAAGGACCGAGCGCGGGGCTCGGCCGCGGGACGGGCAGGGCTGCCCACACTCACCAGCTGCGCCGCCTCCCGCAGCCGGGCGCTCAGGCTGCGGAACTCCCGGGCAGCTTCCCCGGCTGCGGCCAGGGCCCCGCTCGAGAGCGGGACGAGGCCGCGGCAGGGTTGGCCGGCCCCGCAGGCACTGCCGTTGTCCCGCGGGCAGAGCAGCCCCTCGCACCGGGCGGGCGTGCACGTCTCCGCTCGGAAGCCACCGCAGATCTGGAGAGGGAGAGAGCAGCGGGGAGGTGAGGGCACTCGCCTCGCTGGCGAGACCTCACTGCCCTCGGGGAGGCAAACCAGCACAGCACAGGGGCCAAAGCTTCGGCAGATCCCGCCAAGAGAGCTGGGGAACCTGCTGCGGGAGGCTCCGCGTGGGAATAGGGATGGAGCCGGCCCCCCCCAGCGGGGCTGATGGTGATGCGTGCGGCACAGCCCAAATAACTGGAGAGAGATCATGACTCTGTCAGAGAAGGGCAGACAGGGCTATGCACGTGTACCGCAGCGCCGAATGCCCACACCTGAGACAGCAACGAAAGGTCGCATCTCCTCCCCACCCCAAGCCGGAGCAAACAGGAGCAAAGCAGGAGCTAAACCCCAGCGGCTCACGCAGAGTAACAAGGCGTGTCTGCACGGAGCAAACACCTCATTTACTCGCAGGACAGAAACTCTTCCCCTCGTGGCAGGGGAACCCCGTCCAAGCTTGCAGTTTGCTTTGGGATGAGATGACCCTGGACGTCAGTGGTTTTAAGCGCTTGGCATCTTCTAGAGCTACCACCCAGCCAAGAGGGCACTGCAGCAGGGGCACGCGCAAACCCAGAGCCAGTGCAAGCACAGGCTGGTCGCTTGGGAACGTGTTGGTGCCCTGAAAAGCAGAGAGGGGAGGCTGGTGGTCTCCACAGCAACCGTGCATTAGGAGACACCGAAATGGATCTCCATGGCAATAACAAAGCAGCGAAGGAGAAATAAAAAGAAACCTCATCCAGAAATTAAGTGGGTCTTTGAGATATAAGAACGGAGACATGAGAGAGTCCTTGGAGGAAAAAGCGCGTGCCTGGGCGGGGGTGGTGGGCAAAGCTTCGGTGTCTGTGATCCCAGGCACAGGATGCTCACCCACTGATGTCCCAAAGCAGCAGGTTGCTTGGATGCCATTTCTGAGTCGCTCTGGACAGAGACTTTGTCCTGCCAGGCCGGACTGTTTGAGGAACAGTGCACAACTGCAGGATGAGACTCCTGCCTCCCGCGCACTACAGGGCCCTCTTGAAAACTAGATACGTGCAGCGGGGAAGTCAGAAAACCACTTTGTATCATCACCTTATTTATGGCAGGCGTCAGGTTGGGAGATGAGGCTATCTCGCCCTTCAGGGTCAGCAGCTTGGAGGTGGACTCCGTAAGCCCCCCCTCCAGCCCCGCAGCACTCCTGCGGCTCTCCCGGGACTCGGCCAGCAGCCCGGCCACACCGGCGACGAGTCTGCTGGCATTGGTGGACGTCTGGTAAGCAGATCTGATTGTCTTGAAGGCTCCTGCAAGAATAAAACCGACAAATGACACAAAAGCTTCCATGACTCATAAATGCAGCACAGCTACCTAAACGAAGGCATTGACTACACCCTGCGAGCGGATGGTGCACAGGGAGGAGCAGGACCCAGCCAGTGTGATTAGTGACTAAGGCACAACGGAAAAGCTCCTATTATTTCCAAATGCCTTTCAGCCATTCCATCAGTGAGCTACAGGGCTCTCCTGAAGGACTGAACCCTGGGTTGGGGTTAAAAGACTGAAACAAAACTAAAGCAAGATTACATGCTCATGCGCTGACCCCGGGCTTTGCTCCGTGCAGCCCCGAAGGGCTTTGGTGGGGCAGGACAGGGCTTTCGGAGCCCTTTGCCTGGCCCCCCGAGCGAGCCTCCCCATTCCCCTCCAGCACGGCCTGGAAGGGGAGCAGTCAGGACACGGACCTCTAAGCCCTGCTCGGCCGGGGAGGTGCAGAGCCAACTCGCCCAGGCAGCGGCCGCTCGCTGCAGCTCGCACGTCCCCGGCCGGCTGAGCCGTGCGCTGCAGCGGGGAGGGGGAGGCAGCAATGAGACACTGGCAGAGAATTAGCTGCAGCGGGGATACAACGGCAGCCTACCGCCAGCATCATCCCAGGGCTTAATTAGCTCTTCTCCTAAGTGCCTGACAGCCGCCTGGCTCTCTTCCCCACCCCTCCATCCCCTCCATCTGTGCACAACCTCCATTATCTCAGTTTCCTCCCGAGTTCGTTGACACGTTCCCAGCGGGGGTCACCCCCTCCCACCCCTCCCACTGCGCCCCAGCAGTGGAGTTTGTGCTGGCCAGGGGACAGGAACGCGGTGCCCACGGAGCGAGCCGCCCAGCCCCAAAACGACAGAGCGAACAACCCGACAGTGCGAAATCCTGGTCCACGGACCAGAGGCTGGGTAGAAAGCATCCCTCACGTTGGGGAGGGAAGATCTGTTTGCTGCTCCTAAGCTGACAGCAGGTTAAAAGCTCCATCTCATCCACCTGGCCAGTGGGAAACCACCAGGCACAGTCACGTTGGGGTAAATTAACAGCTACAAATTAAGAGATATTACAGCTGCAGCGCTGTACCTGACAGATCTGTGCTGCGGCTGGTGTCAAACTGGGTCTTCTTGCTCTGATACTGGGCGCTAGCGATAAGCAAGCTGCTGTTGAGGGCTTCGAGCTCCCTTGACAGAGAGGCAGTCTCATCCAGAAAACGAAGGTCAGGATTTATGCCTTGGACCTGCTCTCTGGGAGAGAAAACAGAAAACACAAATTCAAGCAGAAAGCAAAGGACCTGTAGATGGAGCGCAGGGCCCATCTGTGCTGGGACACTGCTGACACCCAGTGACACCTCTGGGCCTGGAGAGCTGACGGCCGAGGACACAGCATGGCCTTGCAGGTTGGCAGAGGCAGCAGGGAGCGGCGCTGGGCTACGGCTCTCCCACGCCAGGCCAGCTCGCAGGGCCATGGCCACGCAAGGACCAGGCACACTGAACACGCCCTGAGCCAGAGCCTGCCCGCCGGCCTCCTTCCTTTTGCCCAGGATGGGCACACGTGGAAGCGCTGTTCTCTTGCCTCCCCAGGCACCTTGTGAGCAGAGCAAGATTTTCGGTTACAGAAGCAGAGCAGAACCTGTGCAAGCGGCTCCGTGTGACAAGTGGAGCGAGCACAGAGAGAAGAGCCAGCATCTCCTCCCGGCTAAGGCACGCACCCCCCTGCCCCTCACCTGATCGCAGCGAGCGCGCTGCCCACCCGGGCCAGGCTCTGCTCCGTCGCAGAAGAGCGGCCGAGGATGCCCTGCGTCTGCTGCACGTCGCCCTCCGCCTGCGAGAGGCGGGGGCCGAAGCGGGAGCCCTCGCTCCCGAGGGGCAGCCGTGAGGTGGAGTTGCTGAGGCCGGCCTGGCGCAGGCGCAGGCGCTGGATGTCCCCGTCGTAGGCGCGGAAGCAAGGGTGGCACAGCTCGCAGCCGGGGTAGGTGCTGCAGTGGCCCCGCTGGCACTGGTCGCAGCGGGGGCCCGTGACACCCGGGCGGCAGAGGCACTGGCCCGTGGTCTTGTCGCACCCCACGTCCTCCGTGCCCTGGAAGTCGCAGTCGCACTCTGGGAGATGGAAGGGTGGAGAGACAGTGAGGTGAAGCCCGCCAAAAGCAGGGGGAGAAATAAATTCACGTGTGTCTAAAATCGGACCCTGTCAATGGGACGCCAACACAATTTGAAGCCCAACCCCACCCGTCAGCCTCTGCAGCATCCGCGAAGAAGGTGCCACAGGCAGAGGACCAAGAAGAGCCCCCAAAGCCCAGACACTTGCCCAGCCCCAGACCAGTGGCCAAGGGGCTCACCCAAGGCTGCCGGGAGGGGACTGGTGGATACCTGGAGATGGGGATGAACTGGGAGGCTGTTCCAGAAAGGAAATTTCTCTCACAAGATAACATGGAAAACGCTGATGTCAGGACATGGGCCAGGTGCTCTTTCCCAGATAACCCATGATTTCACAGTGCTAAAACACCAAGCCAAAATACAATGGATGCTCCCTACCTGTGCACCCTACCCCGTCGTCTCCGTAGTGTCTGTCTGGGCAAACCTGCTCCTGCATGGCAGCAGAGCACGTCCGTCCCGTGAAGCCTTCTCTGCACGGACACTGTCCTGTGAACTGGGGAAAGAGAAATACCTCGGGGAGACCCAGCTCTGGGCACTTGCCTAGGAAACGCCTTCCCTCGACTGCTCTCGAGCACTAAAGCCAGCACATGGACAATCTTCTCTACTCAGCCTGTGCTGTTCATGCCGGGCTGCAGGCTCAGCCACGGTGATGCAGTCTCCCAACAGCCCAAGCATTGCAAAGTGGTTTTAATCTTTGTTTCAGAAACAAAGGAATCTCCCACAAACAGCCACTTCATGATGCCAGGTCTCCCTGCACTGGGTTTGTTTGGGACCTACCTTTGGCTCTCAGAACGTGTCAGGGTTTTCTTTTGGTTTGGGTTTTTTTTTGGGTTGGTTTGGTTTTATTTTATGTTTAACTTTAATTTTCCCAGTTGTCTCTTAAGCCTGGAGTGACACGCAAGCTTTTCATTGACAAACAAGGATAATGAACTTGCCTTGTGTGTACGAAGTCTCTTACTAGGACTTCCTTGCTAAATATCAGGCCTTTTAAAATGGCTTAATCTTGCCTCTATAATTACCACCTTCTTTCATTTTCCTGAATAGGCAAGCATAGTGTTTTCTACAAAATGGGAAAAGGAAAGTAAGAGCAGGACGTGCTCGGGAATGTACAGCCCTTTTTCTGGAGGCTCCCACCGATGGGATGGGATGACAGAGCCATCCAACAGCTGGTTTCAAAGCTCTGGGCGATCCCCAGTGTGGTGCTGCCCAGTGGGGACACCGCTCTGTAGGCCATGGGGCTCTCTGCTGCGCAGTGTGACCCCTGCTACTGGCAGCCTCTCACAGCAGCGTTTGCAGCATTGGGAAAAGACAAAAAAAGAGGGCAAGCTTGCAGATGCATGCAGGGAAACGAAAAAGAAGTATTGCTGAAAGATGCTGAATCTGCCCTGAGGAAGCTCTGGGTGGGCTGGGCCGTACCTGGTTGCAGTGGGGGCTGCGGGAGCCGCGCGGGTGGCAGCCGCAGGGCCGGCAGCCCTGGCCGCTGCCCATCTCCCAGTGCTCGGCCGCACACTGGTCACAGTCGTTCCCCACCACGTTGGGCAAGCAGAAGCACTGCCCCGTCTCGTCGTCACAGGGCATGTCCTGCCGCGTTCCCAGCACATTGCAGGCGCATCCTGAAATGGGGAGGGTTTTGCCATATTAAAAACGGGTGCAGAGCACCAGCCCAGCTTCCCACGAAGCCACGTCCACAGAAGGACCTTGCAGCCACCCAAAGACGAGCTCTCCTGTCTCTCCCTTCACACCCGAGCTCAGCACAAGGGACCCGCACCCCTGCTCTATCACTGCGCTGCAGCAGGACTGGGCAGCGCAAGAGGCCTCAGCACCCCTCAGCACCCCTCCAGCCCACCTGCATGAGGGATGATGCCCTCCAGCCTCAGCACCCCTCAGCACCCCTCCAGCCCAGCCGCATGAGGGATGATGCCCTCCAGCCTCAGCATCCCCCAGCACCCCTCCAGCCCAGCCGCACACATGACGCTGACCTGAGCCGCAGCTGCCCTCAGCCCCGCTGGCCCGCACAGCATCGCCTCTGGCATCCCCTGCAGCTTCCTGAGCCCTGCACACCCGGGGAGGCACTCGGGAAGGGGATACAGCCCTACACGCTCCCCAAACTCCACTTTCTCTGTGCTTTGTACCACATTTGTTCCCAAGACAGGCCACAGCCTGAGCAAGGAGGTTTTGCAAACCTTTGCAAAATCAGCCTTTGGCTTGGAAACCCCAAATCAAAGCTGGCTAGAAACCGGGTCCCTTTCAGAGCCCCTGGGGATGCTGAGCACAGAGGTGGGGTGGGAGCACCCTGGGAAGCAGGGGATGTCTCGGGGAGTACTCACTGCGGCAGCCCGTGGGGTTGGCGTTGGCCAGCTGGGCAAACCCCGGCTTGCAGAGGTGGCAGCGGTCCCCCTGCACGTTCTCCTTGCAGACGCAGCGCCCCGTCAGCGGGTCGCAGATGGAGCCCGGCACGGTGCCGTCTGGGTCGCACTCGCAGGCTGGAAATGTGCAAGAAGTGGCACTGCTGAGGGGCACGAGGGGCAGATGGGGGGGTCCAGGGAAGGTGCTACCCGGGTGTAACCAGGCACTCACGCAGACAGACTTCGGGATGGGCGAGATCTTGCCGCTGGTTGCGAAAATAGTTCGTTTTGCAGCGCTCGCAGCTGTTGCCTTCGGTGTTGTGCTGGCAGTTGTCACAGACACCCCCGCTCACCCCTCCGCTGGCGCGGTACAGCTCCGGGTCGAAGTGGCATGAGGCTGAGTGACCGTTGCAGTTGCATTCTAAAAAAAAAAAAAAAATTAGAAAAACCCCAACAAACCACGGCTGTGCTAGCGCTGCAACCATGCAAACCCCTCCGGCAGCAGCAGCTCTGGCACTAGAGGGTGCCCAAGTCCCCTCCGTGACACGGTGACACCCGCTAACCGCTCCAGGACCAAGCTGGCACCACTGGGCAGCATGGCCGAGCACTGGTGCAGCCCATGAGCTGGCATCGCCCGCCGCAGCCCCACAGAGCAAAGCCCAGCGTGCAAACGTCGGGGGGCCTTTCGCAGAGACACCCACGTTAACATCCAGTCCCAGTGAAAGGTGTCGGAGCTCGCTCCCGCTCCCGCCACTCGTGGCACGGAGGATTTCAGAAAGGCCTCAGGAAGAGGAGAGGAGAAAGGCACTCGCCGTACTCTGGCACTCGTGGGGATTGTCGTCCTCCGCGGGCGCCCACGGCCGGTCGTTGTAGAGGGCGGCGCAGCGATCGCAGTTGGGGCCGGCGGTGTTGTGCTGACACACGCAGTGCCCGTGGACCTGCTGCAGAGACAACACTTTACCCCTCCTGGGTGGTAGCTGCTCGGTTCACAGCTTCATCCTCCCGACACCTCTCCAGCACGGGCCCAGCCTGCTCCTGCCCCGCGCAGCCCCCATCCCCTGCGCAGAAGGGGGCAGACGGGGCTGCTGCAGCACTGGGACAGGCTGCTCCTCACGCACAGTGACAATTCCCACCACCTCTGCCACCTACCTGAGGACAACCACGCTCAAGGCAAAGCAGCCAAGCATAAGCTGGAGACAAGAAAATCCCCTAACAGCTAAAAACCTGCACTAGCAAATCCTCTTGGACACGAAGGAGCCTGCTGAAACTTTCTGCATGTCCCCCACCCAGCCAAGAGACCCAGTGCTGGAAGGAGCAGTTCCCCCCAAAGCACAACCCCCCACAGCCACTGAGCTTCATAATTCAATTATGAAATTACATACAAAAGCCCCTCCACATTCTTGCAGACACAAACAGGGCGTAGCACAGGCTGCTGTCTCACAGCCACCACTCCATCGCTGCAGAAAAAACGGGGCATCGTTTCCCCCAATTACGAGCAGCCTCCGGCCAGGGGAAAGTCTCACACTCTCCACCACTGGTCATACTGGTCAAGGTCTCCCAAGGAGCATTTGGGTCAGGCTTGGTGGAGCCCGATACCACAGAGTTTGTCTTTAGGCTTTTCACTTCACCCCAACACTCACCGCGGCGTGCGGGTCTCCCGAAGGGGCACAGCGGTCGGCATGGCCGTGGCAGAAACAGCTCCCCAGAACCCGCATCTCCGTCACGGCGTAGAAGGTGCTGGGCGAGTGGTAGCCCTGGCGCGCAATGTGGGGGAGCCCGGTGAAGTTGATCCGCAGGTTGGTGAACTGCCCCAGCTCTGTTGGGGACCGAGGAGAGGTGTGAGGGGGCAGCAGGCGCCCAGGCACTGGCTGCAGAAGTGCACTGCAATTTGCGTGGAGGGCTCGGAGCAAGAGACAGAGGCATCGGCACAAAGAGCAGGAGCTGAGTCACCAGCCAAGACCAAACGCTGCTCTTTGACACCTCGGAGGCACCAGGGCAGCAGTCTAACAGGCAGCTCGAGGCCTTGTTTGCTGAGGACCTGCTCCCCTGCAGGGTTACCCCAGCTCAGTGCTCTCCATCGCATGCAGGAAGAACCACGAGGTGCATCATCCCCCTCTCCCTTTCTCAGATATGAAAGAGGCCAGTCACTTACTATCGATGCTCTGGCTGTAAGAGGTCATGATGGTAGATGCCAGGTCTTGGACACTGAATTTCACCTTAGCAGGAAAAAAACCCAGTAAGTTGAAAAGCAGAAAACAGAAGGTGCTTTCTTCTCATGCTCTGGGCAGCGTGTGCTCTGGACCTGCCTCTGCGTAACGTCACTTCACACAGGGAAAAGACTTCAGAGTTGCAGAGGATTTTGCAGGAAGACCAACATAACACCTGCTTGTCACAAAGCAGCAAGGGCTTTCCTCCCAGAGGAGCAGCAGTCCTCCCAAAGACCCCCCACAGCAGTGCTGGATGTCCACGGGCTCCATCCCTCGCCAGGCGTGATACGTGTAATGGAGGGCCAGGCCACCACGTGTTTCTGCAGCATTGCACGGGCCACCCGCCCTGAACCCAGGGTCACAGCAGGGGTCCCTGCCACAAAACCCCACAAATCCTACCTTGCCCCCGTGCAAAGGGTGCCCCTGCAGCGCCTGGCACCGAGCGTCCTGCCAGCTCTCGGGAGAGCCCCGGGGGACGTGGGGGAAGGCGGCGGCGCAGTCGGAGGCCAGGTACTGGTACACCTCCCAGGTCTTGCCGAAGTCGGTGGAGCGCTCAATCAGCATCGCAGCGGGCAGCGGCGACTGCAGAGCGGGGAAAGAGGCACAGCTGTTACACAGTGCCCCCCCGCTGGCTCCTGCCCCGGGGATGCCTGTCCTCCTCCTCCTCCTCCCTCCAGGCTCAGGTCTCTGCAGGCTGCTGGGTTATCAACAACTTCTAGGTCCCCCCCTCTCCCCTCAGCCAGCCCTGCTGCAGCCACAAAGTACACATCTGCACCAAGGAGGTGTTTCAGCAGACAGTCATGGGACGGGAACCCACCACCCTGCTCTGCTCCTCCAAACGCCCAGGGGAATGGCCATGCAAACAGGGAAAACAGAGGGACCCCGGCGTGCTTCCTATCAGGACCCCAAAGGGAGCTGCGCACTGAGATTCCCACGTCCCGCAGAGAGCCAGCGGGGCCCTTCCACCATCATCCGTGTCCCCCTCGTGAGCAGAGACGCTGCACACAAACCCTGAAGTGAAGCAAGATGCTGCTGAGCTGGAACGTCTGGTCCAGGTCCAGCTGCAGAGAGACGCGCTCGATGCCTGCAGGCACAGAGAGGCAGCTTCAGAGGCGCAGACTGCGGACTTCGGGAAAACAAACTGCTTCGCTGCCTGAGCCAAGTCATTTATTTCCTCCTTTCCTTCCAGTCTATCAAATTCAACACCTCCTCCTCTTCTCCTCATGCTGTTTATTGTTGGGGACCCGGAGCTGCGGGCACTCACCGTTCTGGGACTGCCACCAGCGCGAGTGCCCAGCGGAGGACAGGACGTTCTCCACGCGGTGGTCGTTGTAGGCGTGCGGCAGCCGCGAGTCGCACCGGCAGCATCTCATGCTCCACTGGAAGAGAAAGGGCGGGTGGAAGTGACCGTCCCGGCTCGGCCGGAGGGAGAGACCCTGGAGAGGGGTCTGCAGGCCCCGGAGGTGAGAGGCCCAACTGCAGCGTGGACTCACCGAGGAACAAGTGGCATCAGTAAAGCTGGTTTATTAGAGACCTGAAGAACCCCGATGAACAAGGCTAACGATACACAGGCCTCAAGTGGTCTCCTTCACACCCCGTTAAAAAACACAATTCATGGCGTTACGGACTAAGAATCTAGAACCAAAATGCTTTCAACTAAAACACATTTTTGGCAAACCATCAAAAACGCCTTTTTTTAAGCAAACCCCCTGTTTTCCACACTGACAACACCTGATAGAAAGCCCTTTGCAGCTCTTCAGGTCCAGTTTGCCTTTTCCACACAGCCAAGGGGGCTGTTTGTTTGGGTGAACAGAAAGGCCTTTCTCTCCCACCTAAAAGCCCTGGGCGATGCTCACTCCCCTGCGCTCTCCCCTGGGAGCAGAGCGGGAGCAAACAGCTCAGTGGGGGAGAAGTCAGTGGGTGGGAAGTCGAGTGGCTCAAAGTTCAGCCCTTCACTCGAGCAAGTAATTCAAGGAGCAAACAGAGACGTGGCAAAGGGAACGTGGCGATGGGAGAAAACAGGGTCCCCAAGGACTAAACAAATACCCAAATTTTGACTAACCAAGCGACGCTCCACGCAGCCGCTACCATGGGCTGTCGGGTGCGCGCAGCCCACGAGCAGGCTCAGAAATGTGCAGAAAGCAGCAGGAAAGCGATTGAGCAAGAGATGGGGAGCGGGGAAGGTCCAGACACTGGCCAAGGGGAGAGGGCAAGCAGGCTGGGTGAGAACCAGCACGAAACGGGGGGAGACACCCAGGTGAGGCCATGGTGGGGCAGGGCAGGTCCCGCAGTGGCATCCCTCGGTAGCGGCCACGCTCGGAGTGGAGCGAATGCAAGGGCTGCAGAGGCCAGCAGGAGGGGAAAGCTGGTATTCAGGGTATGAAACAAAGCACTCGGCATCTCCAGCCTGGTGAAATGGAGAGGAAGAGCAGATCCCACACTCCGGAGAGGGTCCTGGGGCTGTGCAGAGGTGGGCAGAGCTGTACGAGCTATGGGATAACGCTGTCCCAAAAGCAAAAGTGACACGAAACATTTCATCTAGAAATGGAAGCTGTCGGTGGCCTGAGCAGTAAAGCAGCCTCCCAAGCAGAGCAGCGGGACACGCGCTTCACAGCAACACGCCCCAAAGCCTGAGAAATTGGGGAAAATCGAGAACAGTGTTTGCCAGCGATAGCAGGTGCCGGCCTTGGTGGCACAGGGCAGGACGGCTCAGAAAGGTCGTCCTGGGAGGAAAGCGGGTTTGGGGGAGAAGAGGGGACTGTGTTTGGCACAAGCCCTGACAGCGGACACCGGGAAGGCAACGAGATACCCCGCTGCGGGAGCTGGCAATCGCTGGGGTGGCACAAGGTGACCCCAGAGGCACTGGCATGTTCAGGACCCCGGTGATGAGACTGGCTTTCAGTGGGGGAGACTGGACATTGGGTGACAAGGGACAAGAAGCACTTTATATCCACCTCTGTGCTAAAATCTCCCCTCCTGATACTTAAAACAAACGAGCCAATTCCAGCCTGGACACTAAGCCTGATCCCACACCCGTGCTGGGGTCGGTAGAGATCTGTGCCTCGGAGAGGCAGCAGGAGGTGGAGGCCAGTGGGCCAACAGTGGACTGAAGATTTCTGGTTTCCCCTTTAAAAGATGAATTCACAGTTTACACGTATTGCCTGACTCCTGAAAGGGGCTTCTCTAAGCCAGCCAAGTCTCTTATTTCTACAAAAATGGACTTGGCTTCCTAAAAACTAACTTTTTTTTTTAAAATATAAGGAAAAATTAATGGAAAATTTTGTCCAGAATTACCTTGTTGCTCGCTCTCTCACAAACCCACACATAGGCTGGCCTTGACCAGCAAGCACTAACTGGTACCCCACCAGATGCAGAGCTGCCCGGCAGTTCTCCCTGACGCCCCGGGAGCGGACGGCACACAGCGAGGTGGCCGGGCAGCAGCGGACAGATGTGAGCTCAGGCCGCGGGTTGGTTTTAGTTCCTAACACAGCCCAGACCTGACTCTGCTCTGGCCTGGGAACCTTTCAGCAGTTGGGCAGATATTGAGGAGAGCTCCTCACTTAAACTGATCCATTTCCATAATATTTTCCACAGTCTTTATGTTCTCTGTCTATAAATATCCCAGAACAGGAGTTGGCTAACTACAATATTTATAACAATATTGCAGAGTAAGCAAACAAAGAATTCAAAATATATAATCATGCAATTTCCCTGGCTCTAACCAACTCCTCCTGGCTCTGCCAGTAAGAATCAGAAATAATATAATCGGGTCCAGGCAGAAGAACTCATTTCAGATAATGACTACTAGCAGCAAATTGTCAGGAAGCTACCGGAATTACCCACAGAAATAACGTAGCCAACAATTCCCAACAATGATTAAACCTCACAACAGTTCTGACTGTGATTAGCAAAGGGAGAAGGAAGGCTTTCAGCAAGGGGAAAGGTTAATCTCAGCTAAATTATTCATTAGGACTGATTCACGCATAGTTACTAGACCATTCACACAGCCAGAGACACAAGTGCCTTCCAGTAGCCACAATGCACTGTTGGCAATGAAGCTGCAACCACTCTCAAAATGCAGCACTAAGTAAAAATGAAGCTTAAACTGTGTGAGACAGACCCTCCCCCAGCCCAGGAGCTGTGCTTGGGGCAAAAATCTCCTATTTTTTTTCTTTTTTTTTTTTTTTTTTCCCCCCAGCTTTGTAATTAAGGCTAAAATTAACAGCGAATGCAAAATTCATTTCATGTCCTTGGAGCAAATTGTGAAACCCCTCTATTGCGTAACAGGATTTGCTATTACTGACTGTGACTATGTGTCTCAAAGTTCCTTGGGACAGAGGGACTGACCAGAAACGACAGCCCAGCGCCAGGCTGAGGGGGGATTCACCAAGCGCACACCTTTCCCCAGCTCTCCCCTAATTTTTTTACCAGCATAGCAGCAGGCTCAGCAGATCCTCTCGGAGCTGGGCTTGCCAGGAATAGACCGGGACTACGTGACAAATGGAAGTGAAGAGGTCACGGTCTAAGCTGAGTCACCGACCCCCAGGGCAGCCCTGGCTCTCTGGCACGCTGTCCCCTCCCCGCCAGGCACCGAAGGCCCCAGCCCATGTGCTACTGCAGCCACAGAGAATCGGGAGGTGTTTGAGCAGGTACGGGATGTGGGGCCGAAAATGCCTGTAGGAAGGTCAAAGAAGTTGTAGGTCTGCATGGAAACCACTAATCAACCTCTGTGCCTCCAAGCTACTCTTAAGAGTCATCCAAAATACAGGTTGTGGAGGTTCAGAGATTAAAGGAAATTCATTCCAGCCTTTTGGAAGGGCATTCACAAGGCACTCGGTGGGAAAGGTACCATGCTGAGAATAAACAGATACATGTCTTAGAAATAAGTGGGGGAAAGAAAAGAAAAGAAGAAAACCACTACGTAGAAGAACAACCAGGTATTGTAAAAACTGCCTACATACTACATGGCACACCCGGGACACTGCTGTGCAGTGCGTGCAGGGACACGGGTGCAGACCCAGCCCTCGCCCGGGCGCTCTCCACAGCTCTGCTGCGGGATTTTGCTGCTCTCCTCCTGCTCTGACCTTGTGAACCAGTTGCTGACCAGCCTCCCATGTTTCCCCGCTCAGGTAGGGGCAGAAAACCACAAACAATTTTAAGCTGATGGACTCAGACCAAAGTATTTTAAGTAGCTCTAGCTGCCATTTTAATATGAGCAGAGCGCCCTTGAAATAAAACCTCCTGGCAAAGGTGCAGAACCCAAAATAAACTGAAGCTATTCATCAGCAGAAATGGGAAGCTGCTGCTCTCCAGTCATGAAATTAAGACCTTTCATAGCTGCAGAGACCTTGGTGGTCCTGCATGTAACCCAGCTCCGTGTCAGTGAGAGGCACTGTGTCAGTTGGGCTCCTGGCATGCAGCCTCCCATATGGGAGCCTTCTGTGGTCTTGCACAAATAATATCGTATACGGACAGTAACTATTGTTCCACGTTTGTCTGGGGACGATCTGGAAAGCAGTGGGGATTTATATGTATACAGAGAGATTGAGGGTTATTAAAAAATAGGGTGGGCAGCAAGAATAGGTGGGCAAAGGCACCCGTTAAAGCCAAGTTACACAATTCTCGATTCCAACCCATTTTTATTCCCTATTATCACCGGCTGCAGGACACTGCTACGCCAGGCTCGCAGAGCAGGGCTTGTCTTGCCTGTGAAGGCCTCTATGCATTTACCAAGGGAAAAGGCGGCACAAGTTACCCATGATTATGTCATCATGGTTAAACTTCTCAGTGAGCAACTGGTGAACTGGACTGTGCTTCAGATTTTGAAACACAAAAACCCTTAGCCATAACATCCCTGCTTGGCTGGTCAGAAGTGACACTGGCAAACGAGCTCCGAGGTTACACTCAAAACACAAAGAGAGGACTCTGAGCCCCAGCTTGGTTTTACCGGTGACTCCCAAATTCAGAGGCAGCAGCAGAGACGGGGAGAAGACACAAGCCGGACAAACATCCTGGGTACGGGGTTTAAGGAAGTTCATTTCTCCTGCTTAAAAGCAAGAACGTGGGTGCCTGTTTTCCTCACCCCGTCTGTTCTCACATCGTCCCCCCCTCAGCAAAACTTCATTTAAAATCTGCCAGGATGACAGTCTGCAAAGCCCGTACCGCACCAGCTTATCTCCACACCCCGCACGCATTGCCGGGGTCCTGTTGCCTCTGCAACTTGTCTGCGAGGGAATGACGTGATGTCTCCCAGCATATGTGTCAATTTGCAGTCATGTGGCAAAAAAAAGATACAGAGAAGGGAGGAGAAGGAGGGAAAAATAATGGGAAATGGGCTTTTTCTTCAGTACATTCACTGCAGGTAAGGACATATCCCTGCAGCAGAGAGCAGGGTGTGTCTGAATGCCGGAGTAAGATGAGATAAGCACCCAGCAGCAACTCGTGGTTGCTGTATTACCTTCAGCAGGTCAGGAATATGAATTATTTGGTGCAAAACCCTGACGTGACGAAGCAACACCAAAACTAGGAGCCCTGCTTTGAGCAGGGGGTTGGACCTCCTGCCATCCCATCTGACCACAGTTATTTCACGATTTTGCGGATGCGTTTTTCTGTGTAAAAAAATGAGTTTGACTGATGACGTGGGTCTGGAAAGTAAACGAGCTGGGAGGCACAGTGGCTTTTCAGCGTGCTCTCCCCTGCTCCAACATGCCTAGGGCCTGCTGAAGCACCCGGCAGGCAGCATGTTTTGGATCAGCATCAAGCTCCCTGACTGACTCATGCAGGAGGACAAGCAGGTGTAACCATCAGACGGCAGCGAGAAGGCAGACAGAAGCATTAGTCTTGCACATATTCTCTTCTGCAGACATTGGTCTGTATTTTTGGAAGCAGCCGAAGACTCGGCTGAGACACCACAGGGAGAGATGCTGCAGACCAACCCCTGCCAGGCAGCTGCGACCATCCGTCAGCAGGAGGAGGAATCCTCTCCCATGCCAGGAGCTCTCCTGCCCAACGGGCTCAACTCCCCTCGCACTAACTCATTTAGGGATCAGGCTTCTCTGGTATCTCTCAACTCCTACCTGGATGACCCCATGTCACCATGACACAAGGGGTGATAAAGGTGACTTCCTACCCTTCGTCCTCATATCCACCAAGTGCCCATGAAAAGCAGGTGAGAAAAGGCAGAAAACCTTGGTCCTCGACCTTATGCAAACAACACCTTAACATCCAAAGCCTCCGAGGGTCGTGGCGTGAGGACCCACGTAGTGGCCGCGCACACAAACTGCTCCCCTGCAGGATGCAGGAAACAGCAGCAACGCAGGCACAAGGACACCCAGCTTTGCTCCTCTCTTGCCTCTTCCTTGGCAAAAGACTTCACAGCACCGTGCAGGGTGTTCGGGGCACTCCTGTGAACCAATAAAACAAGTCTGTAGCTGTTTTCTAGTTCTGAACATGCCTCTAAGCTGAAAGCATTGCAGGAGCCCAGAGGAAAGCAAAGCTCTCCCTCCAGAGAAGCGTTAACCTTGCTGGGTGCGAACACGGCACAGGCACGGCTGCTTCCAGCGGCCAAGCAAAGAGCCGAAGGCGTGCGCAGCCCTCACGCTGTCACTCAGAAGGGCCAGGCCAGGCGAGGGGACCGGGAACCTGCTAATCTGCATGACAGCCACGCCGTGCCTTCCCTCGGCTAGAGCCAGGCAGCGTGAGCTGCTCCATACTCCTGTCAAAGCGCTATGCTCAGCATTTAAATAAAGCGATGAGTTAACGGGGCCTTGAATCACACCTCGGTCAAGGAGAGTCTTTCCACACACATCAGTGCCTTTACGACTCCAACTCCAGGCTCACTTATTTTTCTATTTTCAGTTTCCCTCTTGCTTTTACTTTCCCTGCTGACTCGAACAGCCATTTCCCAAGCCCGAAGTGATTTCCAAACCAGACGATTGCTCTGCCTGCTTTCCACCCCCATCACTTTTCTAATCACCGCTGCAGTCCCCGGCGCTATAAATGGCAATGCCGAGCGTCCCTCCTGGATTCCACTAGACTGAGCCTCCAGCCAAGGAATGGAGCAATCAGCCGTGCAAAGTATAAAGGTTAGAGGGATGCAGAGTCAGAGCAGAGGCTGAATTCAAGTGACCCACAGAATTACAAAAGAGGACTCTGGGGCCAGAGTGGGCTGGTGGCGGGGCCAGACAGCACGTGCCTGCCAGCTGGCACAAGGCCACCAGCAGCCAGCGACAGCAACCCCTCATCCCGTGCCCTCTGCCGAGATTGCAAAACAGAATCCAAATCTGCACCTATTTGGCAATAAAACGAGAGCAAGACTTGTCACAAAAAAAGTCATAAGAGTCAATAAATTAAATGTGCTTTCTTTTTACGGGATGGGAATTGGACAATGGAGTTCAGGGGATTAATTTTTGCACATATACGTAAGGAAGCAAAGACCCCCTTCCCAAAGCTAGAACTGGAGAATCCAACTTAACGTATCACTGTTAATTGTTCCATATCCCTTTTAACCTTAGTACATGTAAGGCAAGGTATAAGGAACATAAAAACTGAATAGTTTAGGGACTTGAAGACTAGAAGAGACTGCTGCAGTCGTGCCCTCTGCCTTCCTCCACAGTACCTCCATGAGACCTCACTCATTCTGCACCAAACGGATCATTTCTGCTCGAGGTACGTCACAGCCATCAGAGCGATGCCCAGTCCCCACTTCAAAGATTACAAACAATGCAGATGATCACAACTGAAGGCTCTTCAAGTGATCTCTCAAGGTCAGGCAAGGGGAATAACTAGCCCACTCCAGCTGGTATTAAGATGACCACTTAAGGTCTTGCAGGCGCTCGCTTCCTATAGTACAAGCCCCCTCTTCAAGTAAAACTCACTGTCAAAAGGCAATGTTAAGCGAAGATTTCAGAGGTACATTTATATACAATTTTCCTCAAGTATAAACAGAAATTGGGAAGAAAAAAAAAAATGAAGTCAGAGCAGAAATAATTGTGTGCTTTTTTCCTGTCCATGGGTCACAGCACCCGTGAGGAGCAGCGGGGGGTTGCTGGGGAGGCGAGCGAACAGCCCTGCTCCTTGGGAGCAGCAAAACAGCTCCAAAAAAGTGCGTGGGAGCCTGAATGGAGGAAATGCCTGACCGCAACTGTCAGCCCGGAGAACAACCTGACCAAGGACAGATACTGCAGGAGGACGAGATTCTCACACCCATCAGGGCCAGGGAGCTGCCTCAGCTTCCAACAACCAACCAACAGCCCCCAGCCATCCCTGAGAAAGCCACCGGCTCCGCAACAAATCCACTTACTGCCACATCTTGGCCTTCATCTCGAAGCGGAATTAAAACCAGAAGAAGGCTGGCTCGCTCAAGCTGGATGTCAGAGAACACTGCCTCACTGGAGGTCTGCCATTTCCTTTCCTCTTGAGCATCGCTTCCAAGACCCTTTTTGCCTGTCCTGCAAAACCCGCTCCCTTTTGAGCTCCTCCCGCAGCAGTTACAGAGTTAACATTCCTAGACCGACAGAGAAAGGCTTTAGGATGTGCTCACGTCAGGGACATCACCCTGTAGGTTTTCATCTCTGTGCTCAGGCAGACTTATCCTTAAACTCTTACTCCGATTTGGTGGCAGCTTTGGAGCCTGGGAATCTGCAGATGGCTGAAACGTTATCCTCCCGAGCACAACCTCCTGCCCCCGCACAACCAGTGTAATTGAAAACAGTTTTCGGTTCAGAAGCTCTTCCAAGTCTTTGTGAAAGACCTGAAATATTCCCGTTTTTGACAAGTGAAATATGAGGTTTCCTTATAACTAAAAACTCTGGGGATAGGAAGGCTTGGGCTATTTTGGATGCGAAAGCTTCCATTTTGCCTCCAGTGCTTCACGCCAGAGCTTTGCTGCCCTTTCCCTGCCACCACGTTCGTGCTCAGCTCCTCTTCTCACCCATGGGGCTGGAAGAGGAGGGCTCAAGGGGACACCACAGATGGTGCAACGGCCCAACACAATCGGCAGAGGGATAAGTACCTGCAATACCCTCCCTGCAAAAGGGTAGGAAGGGTAGGATGGGTAAAGGCATTAGCATCTCTGCGTGCGGATTAGGAGGTGAACGTACCTCTCCATGGGGCGTGCAGTACGTCTCGGGCTTGGTGAGGCCGCAGGTGGAGGAGGCTCTCAGGAGATGGGCTCGCCCCAGCAGGAGGTCTCCGGCGGGGGGGTAGCAGGCTCCGTGGGAGCAGGTTTGCTGGGCATTCAGGAGCCGCGGGGCAGCTGGAACAGCAAGAAAACAGGACTTGGGGTCGTGTTTGGGGGCACACAGACCTCAGCCAGCATGTCTGCTGTTTTCTGCAACAGAACAACTACAGGGTCGTGCTTGGGACAAACCTACAAAATGCACATGCCAAAAAGGACAACAGTATTTTACCTCAAATTACCTTTTTTTAATTAAAAAAAAGGCCCTTTTAAAGTGCTTTGTACTAACACTTATTTCTGGAACTCTTCTTTGCCATGACCCCGGTGTTTGGGCTGCAGGGACGCTCAGTTCCTTGCCCATCACACTGAACAGCCGTTTGGTGTCCCCTGTTTACCTGTATGGCCACCCCTATAGCCGGCTGCTCAGGACGGAGAGCAGCCTTTTGCCAGACACCAGCACTATTACCAACTGCCGGTCTCCCAGCTGCTGCCACAACACTGCTCTAACACAAAGCTTACATTAGCAGCACTTCTATTTAGTCAGCTCCCCCCATACCCTTTAGAAACACCGTACGGTGAGCCTTACCCAGGAGGGCAAATAATGCCCACAGCCAAAACCAGCAGCGAGACTCCATACTGCCACGGACACGCCTAGGGAAGAGTTTGCAGCATGAGTGAAAATGAGCAGAAAATGCCAGTCTAAAGCTCAGTCCAGGTCTTTCACACTCCTCAGTTTACAGGGAGATAATTTTAATTGATCTACAAGAGAATAACAGGGGCTAAAACTCAAGAATGGCAAAGAGGAAGATCAGATGCTCAGGTTGTATTTGTTTTTAAGGTACAAACAATCCCAGCTTTTCATCTAACTCATGAAGCGTGCACAAGATTCTCCTAAACTGTGTAAGAGATTGCCCTCTTCACCAACCACTATCTTTGGATCTTTATGTTATTGCTGAGGTGAACCACAGGTACCAGCATGGCACAGAGCTGCAACTTCTGACTGCCCGGCTCCCTAGGGACATGGAGAAGCCGCAGCCCCCAGCACCGCCGATGCCAGGTCGCAATGCACGGCTAGAAAAGACACCCTAATGAGTGTGCACCCCCCTGCACCCCCCAGACACCTCTTCCCGGGCAGGCTGCACTTTGTGTTCTCCAGCCCCACCCTTCGCCCTGCGTTTCCAGAACCGATTCCAGACCAAAACTCGCCAGCGCACACCACGGCCCAACGTCTTGTTCTATGAAAAGAAGAAACCCGTAAAAATCGCTGCAGAATAAGGATCTCTCGCAGGGTCTCTGCGGGGAAGCCCTGCAGGAGAGCTGGGTGGGGGCAGAGCAGCCAGAAGCCTCACCTGCCCTCTTCCCTGCCTGAGCAGGAGCGCCTTCCCGGTCCCCACGTGTCCCCGGCTCGCAGCGAGGGCTCTCTCCCCCCGTGCCACCCGGCAGCCGATCTGCAACCGCAAGAGCCCTCTGAGCGCTGGCTCTCTCCTCTCTCGGCTTTTAACCGGCAGCTGCCTCACCTGGGAGAGAAGGTGCCTGTGGGTGTAGTAATGATAGAGGGAGTGATTCAGGGATCTCCAGACACACACACCCAGTTACCGGATAACTCACGACAGCTCCTAGACAGGGCGCACGGCCACAGACATAAATCACTTCGGACAAGGATGACGGCGGCATGAACCAGCTGCTCTGCAGGTGACCAGCCAGCGAAAGCCCATCTGTAGCTAACCCTCCTGGGGCCACCACCAGGACATCACCAGGTCAGCCTGAAACCAGCTCCCTTCCAGAGCGCGGCACCGGGTGATACACCCGAACGTCTGCCCACACTCTCAGACAGGTTTTGCATATCGCGCTCAGCACCGCAATGACAAGGCAGTGCCCCTGTTGGTACCTCAACTTGATCATTTAAAGCCTGATTCGGGATGCGAGTTACAATCACACTGTGTATTCACATCGCAGACTTCAGCCTGAAGGCAACCTCGAGTGCAGCGACTGGGCTTCACAGGCAGACCCGGTCACGCAGCCCCTCTCCTGTCTGCAGCACTGGAATTCCTCAAGACACAAAATCACCTAAGATGTGCTTGAGAGTTACCTACAAAATGCAACCGTGTGAACTCACCAGCTTTGAAAGCAGTAAGAGAGTCAAATTACTTTAAGAAACATAATTCTCGTTTGGGTACTTAGTTGCAAGCCCAGGTGATGAGGAGCCCTTCTCCCCTCCTTCGGACCCAATTCCGAGCTCTCTTGCACTTGACACATTCCAGTGGTCATTGTGCTTTACATGAGTCTTAGTGGAAACAGTATCACAAGTTTATTTTTTTTACTGTGCCAGCAAAGTAACAAAATTTGAACGGATCCGTTTAAACTGGCAACCGTTCAGCGAATGCAGCTGGGAGTGCAGCTCAGCAGCTTGCACACGCAGCCACCACCACCCCCCCCAGCGCTCCCAGGCACCGCTCACACGCTGCATTTCAGCTAAAGCACAGCTTTGCCTCCTCAGAAGAACTTGCATCGAGCCTTTTCCATTTACTTTACTGAAATGACCCCAAAATCACGTCCTCTCCCATACAGACAGGGGCTCAGCAGACCACATCAGACGACTCCGGACCTTTGCTCCTGCCGCTTCGCTGGTGTTGCGCTACCTACCTCCCCGTCCTCACGCTGAGCGACACAGGCGCGTGCGAGCTGAGGATCAGGAGCTCAGAGAAAGGGTATACACAGAGCTGGGAAGAAAAAATATTGCCCCTAAGGCTACAGTACGTGAAATGTTGGCTCAGCTTCCGCCTGGCTGAGGTGTGCCCCAGCGCAGGGTGTGCCTGCCCTTCCCCTGGTACTGCTCAGCAATGCAGTAACACCACATTCCTGCTCCTGCAGCCAGGATGCCTCCTCCCCATCTCAGCTGGCGGCAAAAAGGAAGCGGGAAGAAACACTGGGACGTTTTACAGAGAAAGCGAGAGACGAGACGTGCCACGAGCTGCCGACACCACGCCTGCACGCCGGCTGTGAGCGGAGCCCCGCGCAGTCAGACCCCCCGACAGCGTAACCTCGCGCAGCACAGCGCGAACCGCCTACCCCAGGCTCTGCGAGAGACCACACCATTGCAGCACGGTTTAGGCTTGGAAGGGACACTAAAGGCCATCTAGTTCCAACCTCCCTGCCATGATGCCAAATTGCATCGAACTCTCTAACTTCCTCCTCTGGTGGAGTGACTACGTTGGAGAAGGCAAAGGGAGGAAGGTCTGATGGGTTTGGGTTTCTGCAAGGCTGCCGGCGGTTCTGGACGTGGCACTCCTGCGAGCCTTGGCTGAATGTCCGCTGCTGGGCGCCTGTTCTGCCTGGTTTAAAGTCATACCCTGGTAGTCAAACTGGGAGGCTGAAGCTGCTCTTGGAAAGACTGTAAATGCCACCTGTCAATCCTGCCAAAGCCAGCAATGCTGAGCATTAATACGCTCTGAAACGCTGATGGCTCCACCTCAAATTACCGTAAAGCACAGGACATTGCAATTCTGCCACACAAACAAGGGTAGGACTGGAAAATGCTACCTCAATCGCAAGCTGTTCGAATGAATTATCCAAAAACACCTTGATCCATCTTTTCCTCCTCCAGCCTGCCAAAGCAAGGTAAACCATCCCCTGGAATTTCAGGTGCTGCAGGTTCAAACAAGAACAAAAGCAAGGAATAGTCTCATTTACAGAATATCTACTGCAAGCCAACGAAAGCGTAAAAGGAAAAAAAAGCAGCTGTGATCAGCTGGGTGCTCAGGGACAGCGTGGCTCAGCGCAGGGGATCCCAGACACAGCCCTGTGCCCCTGATGGGACTCAGGGGATTCAGGCTCAAACGGTGCTCCAGGCTGTACTCTGCCCGCTTTACCACGTTCAGATGGCAGCGGTCTCCCGAGCATCAAGGAGTGAAGATGTGTGAAGACTGAGAACATAAAGACAGCAGGGCTGGCTAAATACAGAGGGGACATAATGGCAAAAATGCACTACAAAAAAATAAAAAAAAACTTGGAGCAATCCTCTGTGATGAGCGGGAGGTCCAAGAAAGATGCTCTCGGGACCTCCAGTGCCTTTGCAGTTTAGCCTACAGCTGCACCAACCTGTGCTGCGCTGTTGGAGCCCACGAGCCTCGGGGGGGCTGGGTAAGACGTTCCCTGGAAAACAAATAAAACAAGTTCCTGCAGGAAACTCTGCCCTGAGTCATGAGACATACCCTGCCCTAACACGGGTTAGGGGACACCACTCAGCTAGAAGCATCTTCTCCAGGACAAGATGCACATGTAGCCCCCAAGGGGCTCCCGCTCCCCACCACACCATCACAGAGCTGCTGCCTCCTCACACCCGGTGACGTTCCTGGGGGCAGGGGACTTTGAGGGCCTGCTCCGTGGTGTGTGCGTGCGATCCACGAAGCAGCTGCTCTATCGGATCCCAGAGGTGCTCGCCAGAGGCAGAAGAGCTCCACACCATGCGATCCTGTACCTGGGGCAACGGGCTGGTGTCAGAAGGTCTTGGTGCCAGCAGTGGGCTGAAGGGGACACACTTTAGAGGACCCTGTCCCTTCCACGCCGGCAGCAACCAAGAAAGTGCTGCTGGGCGGGTTTTAAGTTTCAGGTGGAAAGAGGTCAGAGCATTGAGAACAGAAATGCATCACAGCCAGCTGTTTAAAAGCTAATCGCCCCCTAAAAAACGAGGGAGGGGGCAGACAGCCCTGCCAGCTGGGGACACACGTGTCACTCCATGTCACAAGCTCACACTCCGCAATGGCTAGTACCTGCCAAGCCTCTGCTTTTATAATGAGGGTCCTTCGCTGGACGGGCAGCCAGAGCCCCGCTGCCACGTGCGGTCAGATTCCCCACGCTCCTTCTAAGCTCCGACATCAGTGACGGAGCGGGATGAGCCGTGGTGGAGGGAGGCACCGTGGGATCCTCACCCCGGGGCAGCTCCCCGGGTGCTGCACCCAGAGTGAACTTGGTAACGAACGCACCCAGGCGGCATTGAAAAGGATGTGACTCCTGCATGAGTAGCTTTGTTTTTCTTCCTCTGATCTGACGTTTGCTTTCTGTCAGAGTAAAGGCACACGAGTACTTTACTCCTTTGGGAGCTTTCCCAAGGACACCAGCCGAGCTCAGTAGCCTTCAACGTGGTTGTTGAAGTGTGGTAGTAGTTCGTCAGCACTGACCAGTCTGGAATGATCGTGCTCAATTAGCTTTTAACTTCTCTTTCTGGAGTTCAGAGGAACACAAAGGTGACTGGAAATCAGGGGCAGAGCACCGCATGTGAGAACACTTAATCCCTTGAAACGCAAAACCTCCATCAAGGAAAAAGGATGCTAATTGGGTATTATTTTATAATTCAAGCATATAAAAATTAAACAATACTTAATGCTGCTATCACATTTTTCATTGAAGGATTAATAAATGCCTGAAAGCACATTTGCTATATGGGCAGCTGCTATTACACATGGAAAAACAAGGCAGAGGGGTGATTGGCTTAGTGATGCTGAGCAGGATCTTGGCACAGGGGAGGGCAGACTCCGGAGTCTGGAGACCCAGTCCCCTGGGACTCCCCCACTAGGCCTGCATTGGCTGCTGCCTTCCTTTGCAGCCCCACTATGGCACGTGCCCGGTGCTGGCTGCAGGCAGGTCCAGGACACGGGCTGCCTCGGAGGTGCCTGGTCCTCCCCGGCACAGCAGCGTGGGACCTGCTACATACTGGCTGCAATGGGCCAAATGCCAGAGGGCAGCTGGTCCGTGCACAGCAATTGCCCCAAATCCCAGTAAAGGCGGCACTAGCTCTCCTTCAGGAGCGGTGCACCAGCTGTAGGTTAAAGCTAAAGCAAAGGCTGTCAGTATTTGCCCTTAAGTCAGGCTTTTCCTTTCCCTCTCCCCAGCTCCTTTCCACATCCAGCCGAGTTTCACGTGCCCAGACACACGCAGGCTCAGCACAGGACTCCGCACGGTCTGTGGCCGCCCACCTCCCGCGGCACAGCTCTCCCCAGGCACACACCGGTACAGGCAGCAAAACCAGCAGGGTCAGCAGGCTGGGAAGCCTGCCTGCTTTCCACTGGGAGGTTTGATAAAATTATCCTTTCAGGGGGACATCTTTATTTTTGTCTTGTCCCCATTTTCTACAGGGGAAAATATTCCATTAGGAAAGTGTTCGTCTGCTCTCTGGAGGATTTCAGCTTTTCCAGGCTACAGTGATGAGGCAGGGAGGGGGTCTCTGTGCTCCCACTGCTGCCGGCCAGCGAGCCCCTTGGCCCAGCAACCCTGCCTCCACCTGCAACCACCCATTGCAGAAAGTTTAAACTAAGAAGGTATTTAGGAGCCCACTTGAAGCCACGTATCCTCCTTGACACCACAAGTGGTAACTGAAATGGAGGTCTTGCTGTTCTCTGCTCCTGGTTGCTGGCTTGTTTGTCCCCTCACCTGCTGGAACTGAAGAAAGGAGCTTGCTGCACACAGGGTTTGATTCTGCCAGGGTAAAAATACAAGTGTTTTGCCCCATCTTTGGTCCCCTCCCCTGGTGGCAGGTTGGGCTGGAGCGGGTGAGCACAGCCCCACGCGTCCCAGACCACACGCAGAGCTCACAATTGTCATGGACAAAGTCCAGCAGCGCCGACCCTTGTCCACGCATGGACCGGTGGAAGATGAGTTATCGCACTCGAGTGCTTTGGGGGGAACAGCACCTACAGCACATTTGTGCCCGAGCAGACCAACTGTCCCAAAGATTTCTTGGAGCTTCATATGGGGATGCTCTGGCAGCAGGAGCTGGTCCTTATGTCATAATCGTTTCCCTTCCCGCACCTCGTGCCAGCTCTCCTCCCCGAGCTGCCAGCACGCGCCCACGGCATGCCCAGCGCCTGCCGTGCCCCTGCCTGCGGTGGGCAGCTGCCCGTGGCCGCGCTGCCAGCATGGAGCTGTGTGCCGGCCAAGGGACACAGATGAAACCAGAGCCGAGCCTGGAGAGCCGACTCCTCTCCACCCCTTCTGCAGAGCTGCAAACGCTCACCGCTCCTCTCCTCACGCACATCCACCCACAGCAAGGGCAGAGCTCTCGCCCCCGGTGCTCCCACTCCCAAAAGCACCACCAAGGTGATCCCTGTGCAAAGCAAGCCACGCCAGCAGGAGAGTTAAATTTGGGCTCCTGCGGGCAGAGCTGCCCCAGAGCAGCGGCAGTTGCAGTGTGGTTTCACCTGCGCCCTCCAAAGAAATGTCCAAGCAGCTTTACCGGAGCTGGTGGCTCCAGCGCTGCGCACCAGGCGCCGGCTGAGCTCGGCACATGCAAAGCCCGTGAGCGGAGCATCATCTCCCTGAGCTGCTCCGCACGGTCACACGTCTCAGCCTTCCCCTGGCCGGTGATATTTAGGTTAAGCCTTGGGTGCTTACGCTGCTTTGCAAATTCAGGCAGAGCTCTTCGTCCAGATGACGTTAAACTCATGCAGTTTTCCCAGCTATAAAGCCTGGTTTAATCAAAGTTGCAATTAAACCTGACAACCTCCTTGTGCACGCTCCTAAATAAGATTAGGAACAGCTAAAATTAGTCTAATTTAGTGTTAATCATTAATCCTTTTATCCACTCTTAATCCAATTTAAATGTCCACACAACCAGCTTGCACAGACTTTGTTACTCAAATTTAAAACAAAATTGAATTAAATATTATTTAATTAAATCAACACAATCCAAGTGCTGCTATAAGAGGCATTTGCCACAGATGATTATCAGCATCTTGGTTAACCCTCAAAATTATCCTGGGCTCTGTGCTCTCCCTAATGCTCCAGCTCTTAGTACTTTGCAATTGCATGGACAACTCCATCTACATTTAAGGACAAAAAGTACCCTTCCTAGCCCTCAGGTTGGAAAAGAGACTTTCAAACTTAAGGTTCAGGAGGCCAAGAAAATCCTGCCTCAAAAAAAAATCCCACAACCTGAAAAACTTTTTTTCAGGCAAAACGTCATGATTCCGACACTTCCCACTGACCTTTGTTTCTGGGATTGCAGCCTGCACAGACACGCTGCTTGCTGGTGGCTGTGCAGGGCCCGAACAGCTTACGCTGCTCCTCGCTCTCTGGGGCTGGAAGGAGAGAGCCCACCTTACACTGCCAAGAGCCGGCAGCCTTGCTGCGCAGCCAGCCCTGGACGAGGTACGGTGACCTTGAACTTTCCAGGTCTAATTGCTGCCTCCTCCAGCTATCTTTTCTGCAATGGTCGTTTTTCAAAGCATTGCAAAAGAGAAAAACACGGCTTGAATGCAGGAATCAGCTGCAACCTTTGCTGCCAAGTTGGCAGAGAAGATAAGGACCTTTTATTTAAAGAAAAAACCCCAGACACCAGGGAGGCATAGACAAGTCTTTAGCAACTTTTACAGCCACCCTTGCAATACAATTTCCTAAGCACAGTCAAAACTTGCAAAAAACCCCCAAGTTTTCACCGGCAGAGTTTCCCTGGAGTGCTCAGCTTGCTGCGAGCGCTCTCCCGCCCGGCGCGTGTGCTGCAGGGGGAAAAGCCTTCAGCCTCCCTCCGACGTGCGGGATGTGAGGAGTGAAGGGTGACTCACTGCTCCACACATGCCCACGGTGGAGCTCAGCAAGGAAGGCAAAGAAAAACAAACAACAAATTCAAGCACTACGTCCCTGAGCCCGGCAGCGTGCGGGGCATCAACGCCTGCGGCCCAGGGAGGGCAGGAAGACAGCAGGGTGCTCGCCCGGAGGACTGGAATCCACAGTTTGGAACGGTGACCCCAACACAAGGCAGATTTTAGGCCGGTTTTAATTACAGAATCAGAAGATGGTTTGGGTTAGAAGAAACCTTAAAGATCGACTAGTCCAACCCTTATGAGCCATTTCAGCGATGCTAGGGCAGGATTTGGGCAGTATCACCTCATAGGGCAGTTTTTCAGAAGGGAAGGAGTTTAAATCCTCCAACAAAAGAAAAAAGGGACCCAGCTAACTAACACTCCAGCAGTTCCCCCATTTCTCAGAGCTCTCTTCTGCCGCTTTCCCACACTCAGAGATGAAACCGGTGCTCGGCCTCGGCTGTGCCACGCACACAGACGTGCCAGCTGCAGTGCCACAGGGGTGGGAAGGGGAAACACGGCACCAGTTATTCACATCACAAGTTATTCATGTCATAGAGAGGTTTCTCCTGGGCAGGCTGAGATAAAACCCAGCTCAGAGGCCTCAAACCCCCATTCCCTGTGCAATCATCCCTCCTTTCCATGTGCTGGGGACAGGGAGCAAGAACCACCTCCCTGGCTTGAGGACAAGCCCCTTTGGCTCCAGCTCACTTTGGGGGCTGCCTGCCCACCCTTCGGGCTGCAGAAGATTCAGCCTGGGGAGCCACCAGGCAGCAGCCTCCTTTACAGCACCTTTTGCGAAGGCTCTCTCTGAGCTTCGCCTCTTTCCACATACACCAACCGCTCGAAAGCGCTGCTATCACATCAGCTCACACCGTATCGTGATTTCTACGTACTGCCCCAGCAGGGCAACTCCATCATCTCAGCCATATGGATCAGACGGGAAATGTGTCCAGACGCAATCACCTGCTCTGCAAAATCAGAACAACTGATTTTGGCTTTAGCAACTTCTCTAGGGTCAGCAGCCGCTAAATGTATATCGTTCTTCCAGCCAGAGCAGTACACGTGCACCGATGGAGCTGGCAGTGGAAGCAGATGATGTAATCTGCTGTATGTTATTGATGCAATGCTCTGCAGCAGCAAGCCAGGGAAGAAATGTGACAGTATTGCCTTCTGGTTTTCCCCAAAAAGGAAATACGCTGTCCTTTAGGTGAATCACAAGCAGTGACACGTACAGTGGGGTTTACAGAGTTTCAGCATCAAGCGTAGGAAAAGTGAGAAACAGGGTCTTAACTAGTTGCCTGTAACTTTCACTAATTTAGGAATTTCCAGTTATCCTCTTACCCCCAAGAAATCAAGGTGCTATCACACGCTGCATCTCTTCGCTTTCTAACGGTTCCCCTTGCCGTGAGCCACCTACAGAAACCTGTAACAAACGTCTTCACACCTTGTCCCGGGTAACGCCTTTGTCACGCTTCACCACGGCACTTTCTTTTACCCGCCTCACCGCAAGAAAGGGCAGCGAGGCAAAAGCGTCTGTTTTGCTGAACGAGACTGTGCACAAAGCCCTAGATCCAAACCCCGCAATATTTTACGAGCTGTGGGCACAGACCCCCTCCCCCAGTCCCAAGCACTAGCTCAGGAAAGGTCCTGCTAATACAGTCAATATTTCTTACAGAAGCAGCCACGGAGCCGCACGGCAACCTGCACATAAGCTCTGCGGCTCTGAAATCAGACTTTGGGGTAAGTTGTTTTTTTAGGGGGAGGGGCGGGGACGGGACAACACCAACAAGTTGTTTTTTTTTTTTTTTAAAAAAAAAAAAAAAAAAAAAAGAAGAGGGTTTTTTTTAGCCTGGCCGGATTAAGGGCAGGCGCTGCCCGGTGGCGGGGGGGGATGGCCCGTGCTGGCGGCGTGTTCGGGGCGTGATGCCCGGCCCCGCCCGCCCCGGCGGCGATATAAGGCGGCGGCGGCGGCGGGGCCGGGCAGCAGCTGCCGAGCGGAGCCGAGCCCAGCCCGGCTCAGCCCAGCACAGCTCAGCTCAGCTCAGCCCGGCCCAGCAGCAGCAGCAGCCGCCGCCTCTGCCTCTGGGTAAGGGGGTGCGGTGGGATGCGCGGGGCGAGGGGCTGCCGTGCAGAAGGCGGGGACCTGCCGCGGGGGACCCCCGGGCATTCCCACCCGCCTTGCCGCCGCCCGGCGAAGGGGCTGCGGTGCCGGGCAGCTCCCCCCAGCTGCCCCGACAGACAGCGGGGCGGCGGGTGGATGGGTTTTCCTGAAGTGGGCTTCTAGCAAAAATCAAAAATCCCTGCTTAGAGGAGGGAACGGGAGGGTCTGCGGAGAGCTCGGACTGCCTGGAGGGCTCTGACCACTACGGGAAAAAGCAGATGGATTTAACTAACACCCTTCCCCCTCTCTCTTCTCTTGTAGAGCTGACATCTTCCGAATCTGCTGCAAAAAAAATGGAAACCATGCATGAGCTGATCCCCTTTGCCAAAGAAATGCTCAGCCAGAAGCCCAACAGGAAGATGGTCAAGCTGTACATGCTGGGCAGCATGCTGGCTTTCTTCGGTGTGATTATTGGCCTGGTGGAGACACTGTGCAGTCCTTTCACCTCTGAAGGGAGGCTAGAGGAGGAGGAGGAGAAGAAACCTGCCCCCGTGCAAGAGCAAAAGCTTCCCCAGAAACAGGAGGATTTGATCTTGGAAAAGGGCAAGAAGCCGGCGGCGATGCAGAGGGCCCTGGTCACCAGGCAGCACGGCCTCTGAGAGCCCCGTGGCTGGAGAGGTGCCTGCTGAGCAACCAAGCACGAGAGACTCTGCTGCCCTGTTGTACCTGGTGGTGGTTCCAGCAAGAAGAGAGAAGCGTTGGCTGAAGGAGGAGACCGCAAGTGCAAGACTTGAAAGAAGCGAACGGTTATATTTGCTGCTGTGCAGCAGTGGGGAAAAAATACCTTTTGTTGGTATAAAAATGTGCAAGATGCACAGCACGGTTTCTTATTTTTATTACCAGATGCATTTTACAACATTTTGCAAAATGAATAAATATTTTATATGGTACCAATGCTCTCAAGCTGCATTTATTTTCAAAGCCTTCTCTTATTGATTTTGCAAACAGGTTTCACTCGTGCCTCAGGCTCTTCTAAGGAGTAGCTGGGGGGACCCAGGGAACAGTTGAGGGTAGTGGCTGCACCCTCCCACTAAAGCCCCGCTCAGTGGGGCTGCTCTGGGACCGAGGGGGTGGCATTTCCCTACCTCTAGCAGCTGCCCCTTCCACAATGAGCCAGCCGGGGTGGGGGGAGGAGGCAGCATTTGTCTCACACGGGTGACAGATACATGTCCTGAGTTGGAGGTGGGGTTGTACTTCATGGGGTTATCTGGGTTTAATGACATGGATTGGTGTCTCTGCCATGGCCATGCATGCCCAGAACTGTTTAAAAAAAAAAAAAAAAAACAACCCCTGTCCATCCCCCAGCAATCCTCTAACAGGCTACGGCTGCTGCACAGCTAAAACACTTTTGAAAATCTTGTGCCTTTCCTCAGATGCTTCAGAAACCCACCACAGACACCTAATTGTGCAGAGTATTAGCTTCCAGTATTATAGGGATGTCACAGATGATAAAACTCAAGCATGGAGAGACACGATGGCACTGTCAGCCTGGAGGGTGTGGAAATGGATCCAGGCTTCAGGGATGTACCCGGGACACTGCCAGACTCATTAGAGGACTTTCACCTATTTAAAAATCATTCTGGGCTTAGTAAGAAGCTGTTGCGTTCAGGACTATGTCATGTTAGTGAAATAAACCCTCCAGGCAGCCACAGCTGAAAGGTGACCATGCTACAGAAGGGCGGGAAGGGAAATAGTCCCTGCCAGTCATGACTGGGGCAGAAAATCCCTCTTTATCTGCTCAATGGCAAAGGCACGGCCAGCGGGGCAGAGGTAGGAGCAGGCTGCACACCTCACACAGGAACTGGGAGAGGTACCAGTGATGTGCCGCTATCTAGCTAAACGCAAAACAAGGGATACAAACAGCAGATCATAGAAAATGAAAAAGCGTGGCCTGACACCAGTGCCGAATGTGTAGCTCCTCCCAGAGCTGCACGAGTTAAGACCAGAATCCAAAACCATAAGAACACAGCTGAAGTTCACCCTTACGTTTTCATAATACATAACCAACAATTCATGTTGTTGACAATTATTTCTACCAAAAAACCCAGCAGCATATTGTGCAGGAGGAATCCTACAGGGTCTGCACAAAAACTCTGTTCAAGCCTTGAATCAAGTGTGAAGTAACTTTTCCTCACAGGGAAAAGAGTAGAGTCCAGTTAACTTAAAAACAGCCTTTGAGAAATACTTCATTTAGTCCATAACCAAGCCTTCTGGTCTCTGGCAGGGCCGAACAATCCAACACCTCATTGATACCAATGGAAATTTCACGGGCAAACGTGAAAGGAGAATTCAGGTCTGAAGAAATCCATCGGCTGATGAGCATCTGTCACCTCCCCCCCCAATTCCAGCTTGAAGCAGGTTATACGTTTGCAGCACGGCCTCAGGCCCAGGGAAGGCTGCCCCAGGATTCCCCGTGGCACACTTGGTGCACAGATAAACCAGGGACCTGAACGTCCGTGGCTGTGTCAGGCATGAAGACATCGCCAGGGCTGAGCTCTCGCGCATTACTGCCATTCAGAAGCATCGCTGCTGCGGCAGAGCGAAACAACTGATAAATGGATTAAACTGAGGTGAGACTCGTGTCTTTGTCCAAGGCGGCTGCAAACTCTGTCAATCACACATCAGTTGGCAAGATTAGCCCTTCTCTACAAGTTGTAGGTGTCTCACCCTGCCCTATGGGAAAGGGAAAATTTTAAAACCGAGGAGACAGACCTTGGCTTAAGCAGCTCAGCTTGCAAGTCCAGGGGTGACGAGGAAGCTCCAGGCGAGCCCATCCAGGATGACCTCCACCCACCTCTGGGTCTGGACGTCAGGTTGTCTTCACACCATGTACACGGCCTCCTCACATCGTGCTGGCACCCTGCTGCCCACACCTCTTCACAGTTATCCAGTCACAGCGTTTATGAGCTTAAAGCAAAGAGGTTTGTGGAACAATGAAAATAGTTCCTCCTAAGACAGCTAATGGGATTAGACAGCTAAACCACGCGCTGCGCCGGCCGTTCTGGAGCCAACTTGGTAAAATCATATCCTGCAGAAGACAATCTCCTGCCTCCTGACGCACTGCAAGCTCAGAGGTCGTTACCTCCGTGTATTACCCTGAAAGGTCAGGCTGAGAGGTCAAGCCTATGCGTTACCACCTCCACAGCAGATTGCATTGATGTTAGGCAGGACCAGCTCTCTGCAGAGTGGTGAATTAGACACGTATTAATGGCTGATTTTACCACAGTAACGATATAAAATCTTATTTAAACCACACAATGATAAATTCAGTGTGCGTGGAGGCTTAGTAATCCATTTAACATCACTTTAACTATGATGAATGACAGGCTTGCCAGATGCAGCAGATTCAAAGACTTCAGCAAACCTCCCTGTCTTCAAACCACAGCACGACTTTCCAAACCTGCCTGTTTCCCAGCCCTGTCTCCTGGGGCCCCTGACAGCTGTATTTCAACAACAGGCAAACCGCAGAAAGCCCTGGACAATACAATTGCCACAAATACAACCTCATGCAACCAGCACCCCCCTACACCGGCAACGGAGCACAGCAGAGTCATTCTGGAAGCCCCTGCGTGAATGCAAAGAGAAATTTTAATTATAAGTACTGGGATATACCAGAGAGCAACCAGATAGAATAAGATGTACAGTCAGTACTAGTACGGACACCTCAGGCAAGTTACAGTGTAGAAGCATATGGAGCATTTAAGACAGAGTTAAACCAGAGTCCCGAGGGATAAGCTCTGGAGGAGGGCCACACATTGCCCAAGGTGTGAGTCAGATTGCTGAGCGTTCTGTGAGGTTGATTTCTGTAAGACTTAGATGAATCCAGTTAACTTTAACCTGTAAATGTGACACCTTCCTGGTGCATTAAACCCTCAGGAAAATTGCAGCTGGCATGAGATGTGGGGAGTATTTGTCTTTACCCACCCTGTAACACCTCTTCAAAGATCTTATTTCAGCTTGGATCCGTTGTCCAGGCTTTCATCATACGGAGTTGAAGGCCACCTAAAACCCAGCAGCCCTCCCTCACAGGCCAATCACTTCAAGGGCATGAGCTGAATGTCTTCAGAGAGTCCTCACTCTCTATTTGCAGTTTGGATGTTTCAAGAGCTTCCAGGCTAAAATTAGGGGCCCAGATAAGCGTATCAGCCTCTGCCACCCAACACCAAGGGCATTGGGAGCATGGACAGCAGCCAAGACTTAAAGCAGCCACAGTACCAACAATCAAATATCAAGGCAGCAATCCCTGATTTGGTCACACAGGGAAAAAAAAAACTCAAGGGAGCTCCAGGCAGCAATAAATGAAGAACCTCGGTGAGCCCAACGCTGAGCATCACCTCTTGAAAAACACGGCTTCACAGATGAGCAATACAGAAGCGACCTGCAGCAGGGGGATACATCCAGGACAATTCGGGTGAAGCCATTTCAGAAGCAACAGGCTGCTCCCCCTTGCACCCAGGGCTCCCTCTCACTAGCCAGGGCCGGGCACGCCACTGGGCTCCCCTCTGCCAAGGCATGAGGCTTGGCAGCAGCAGGGCCAGGACCAGCTGAGATCAGAAAACACTTCTGTTGTCATCCCTTCCTGCCCTCCTCTCCCTTCCCTCACTCCCCGCCCCCAGGAGAAGGTTAGAAATAAGTTCTTAAGTTGCACACAGCAAAACAAACCCAGAAAAAGCTGCGAGTGGGAGTGAGGAGCAGCAGGGCCCTGGAAGGCGACCGGCGGCCAAGAGCAAACCCACGTGGGCAGCGAAGCACAACCAGATCCAGCAGCTCCTGCTGCCGCCACAGCCCCCAGCCCTCCTGGGGACCACGCCAGCACCCCCCCGCGCTTCACTGCCACACAGGACACCCTAAATGGCACATAACTGAAACTTTCCATTAAAAAAAATTTGCGTATGTCCAAAATATCCAGTATTTCAGTCCTTTATTATCAGCTACTTTGTTTCACACAAAAACCCCAACCAAACCCCAATTCTCATTAAACAACACACCAGCAAGGCGAGCGCAGCGTTTGGCTCCATACCCACGGGGCTGCCCCCGGCCCCGTGTCTCCCTGCGACAACGTGGAGCAAAGAGCATGACACCTTCCCGACACGCCTGCGGTCGGTGCACAAAGGTTGACAGTTATCGCTTTACTGCAGTACCCTAACACCAGAGATAAACAACATCTGAAGAGAGCCTCTCTCCCTGCTGCCAACACAGACAAGATCACAGCTGAGGTAAGGTTAATTAGTTCATTTATTTTCAAGCCAAGGAATGAAATTGTTGCCCCATGATCATGAGCCAAGTTAGGAGCAAAGGGATGGAGGAACAGGCAGAGTGACTGTAGTGGTGCTACCTGACCAAGTGTGGGCTGAGTGCTTCTTACCGGAGGGGAAGTCCACACTGAAATAGAAAGGCAGAAAAGAAAAAAATAATCTATAAAGCAGAAGCAATGCCAGAGAGGTATGCCACTAAATTGCATCATCTTTATTTTGAAGCTGCAATAGAGGAAAAAGAAATAAAAAAAGAATCTTTAAATTATGCTTTTTGCCTGGTTACAGTAGAGGGGTCTGAGAGGGACAATCACGGCATTGTGCCCACGTAAATCAGACCGTGGTGCAGCCCCTGGGCTGCAGATCAGGCTCTCGTCCCAGCAAACACGGCTTTCCCTGGCTGAGAAGGCAGAGGCTCTGGCAAGGCAGCTCCAGGAGCACACGTAGCATGTCCCTAACCCACGTGCCGCAGCAGGTACTGGTACTCTGCGATGAAGATCCCAGCGCCAGACTGAAGCTGGAACACAGTTTACACCTATTGTGCAAGACCAATGGCACTGAATTTGCTGCTGCCGAGACTCGGGGAACTAGCGGACGTTACAGGGTTTTTCCTTGGATTATATTCACTGAAGAACAAAGCTCTTGCAAAGCTCAAAGCAGGAACCACAGCAGCAAGGACCCTTATTTCACTGCAGAAAACAACATTCAGCATTTCGTTGCAAACCTCCCTGTGCCTGAATGGCCCGTTGGAGCTGGGGTGGTTGCACCCCCGGGGATGGGTTCAGCTCAGCCCCTGCTCCCTCATCTGCTCACATGAGTAGGTAGAGACGAAAAAATAAACCCTGCCTCAGCAAAGCATTTTTGGAGAGGTTTGGGGGTGGCACACGCTGCTGCTCAGCATCCTGGCGGCAGGCAGCTGTGCCCTAAGGAGCAAAGGACCTTTGCTGCATGTCCCCCCCACACACACCGCAGCCCCCAGTCCCTCCACCCCTGCAAGCAATCGGACCCGGATTGCATCTCTGCATGCACCGACACACAGTGCCAGCAGGAATAAAAGACGGTGTTTAACCACCTGCACTAGGCTGCCTCTTGATGTTCTCGAAGTGAAACTTGACGCTGCTCAGCAAAGACACACCTCTTCCAGGGTGTTGTGCAAAATTCTGCATTTTAACGTAGGACAGGAAATATGAAAAGAGCCGGGCAGAACCCAAAGAGCACTGCCGGTTAGGCCGAGGCTCGCCAGCTCCAGTGGGGAGCAAATCAAAGGGTTTGCCTTGCTTATCCACCCACCCGTGATTTTCCAGTGCTTTGGAAGTTGCAGTTCCTTCGCCAGCAGGTTTTAAAGGACTGGCACTGCTGCTTCCCTCTGGAGCAGCTCTGCAGAGGGTTTTTTCCTCCCTTCTCTTTCATGGTTTATTTCCTGACTCCACAGTGGGATGGGTCGGTTGCAAAAGATTCTCATTCCCTTTTTGGGATTGGTTTTGGCCTTCTGGTTTTATTCTGCGAGGGAGAATTTCAAACCGGGTAAGTATTAAAAGTGAATCTGCCTTTAAGGAAAAATCTTAACAGCCATATTTGAGTGTTTTGCATAGAAACTGTGCAGAGCTTGGACCAAACCACGTCCGAGGCTTTGTGTGGTGGCTGATACTGGAAAGTTGTTTTAACAAAGACTTGAAATCAAACTGGGCACATAATACGCAGAAATATTTTGTGAGGGAGCAGGTGAGGCAGGGGGTCTGAGACACAGAGGGCTCTCAACACTCCACTTCCCAGAGCGTAGCAAAAGAATTTATAAACATGACTTTTAAATGATGGATTTTAAGTTTTGAAGCAAGTACTTAGTCGATTTTTATTACAAAATAGTCGAGGTGTTTATAAGTTGTGCCCTGACTTGTGGAAAAAACTGCTGAAAGAGTCGAGCACTCTGCCCGTGTCAGTGCATTCAGTGAGGAGCTGCAGCTGCTCCTCAGCACAGCTTTTTCCAGCAGATGGAAGAGACGTCCCAGTGCCGGAGGCTTTGCACTTGCAGGCTCACTTAGCTGCCACTTAACTGCTTCCTCTGAAGGGCATTAGGGTTGTGGTTGGTTCGGTGGGGTTTTTTGGGTTTTTTTGTTTGGTTGTTTTTTTAAAATAGTGTTTGGATAAATTAAAACCCTGCGCCTTGGTCCCCAGAGATGCTGAAAGGGAAGCGGGTGATTGTCACCGGAGCAAGCACTGGAATTGGAGAGCAGATGGCATATCACCTGGCACGGATGGGATCCCACATCCTGATCACTGCGCGGACAGAGGCCAAGCTACAGCAAGTAAATGGCAAGCTGAGCACTCGCACACGCGTGTTCATGGCGGTGCACACACAAACACAGGAAAGCCAATCTCACATCGCAGGTACACACACGAGCACATGCACGTGTAACCACCACGGCACAAGCACCAGACAGGCACAGCTGCAGTCACGGGTGTGCATACCTGTGCTGTCTGGGGCTCCTGCCCGCACAGAAATCCCTCTCCTGCAGATCCACGCGCTCCACGTAGCACATATTGGGATATCTGAACTTGCTTCGTTATGTACACATATGCCTACACGCAGGCTCCCTCGGCACACACACGCCCTCATTCCACTGCAGTGATATCCAAGCTCCTGCTCACCCTACACGCATGCAGTTCCGGCACAGGCTGCACCGACAGCCAGACTGCCTTGGGCAACGCGTTCACCAAAGGGATAATTTTTCAGGCTCCCTTTGAAGGTTAAAAGGCTCCAAACCGCTGTTTTAAGGCGGGGACACATCTCAGGGAGCACAGACACCCTCTTTTGCTACCGCGCCAGGCTTCCCAGGGCAGGGAAAGGGGTTTCTGACCCGTCGTGTTGGTGTGGCAGGTGGTGGAGCGGTGCCTGGAGCTGGGGGCAGCCTCTGCACGGTACGTCAGCGGCACCATGGAGGACATGGCCTTCGCCGAGCACGTGGTGAAGGAGGCAGAGACCTCGCTGGGTACGTTTACAGCCTGCTCTCCGCAAGTGACAGCGGAGCACTGCATCTCACCTTGGCCCTGCTGCTTTTTGCCGTGCACCCACTAAAAAAAAAAGATGGGAGATGGGATGAGATGGGAGAGATTTTTCCCTAATTCTGCCCTTTGCAGCCCCGCGTCATCACTCCAGCTGAAACTGCACTGCGCTCTTGATTTCAGCTCTGCGCCCTCATGACATCCTGTTCCTGTATCATAACCCTGGATTTCAGCACCCCCAGTTACTGTGGTCTGAAACCGTCCATCGAGCCCATAGCAGCCTTGCTACTGTGGTGACGGCTGTGGAAACGCAGTATTTCAGCTCTCCCTCTCCCACCCCGGGCCTGCAGACAACTCACAGTTGATCTCCCTTGTGCCATGGCATTTGTGTTTTGAACCAGGGAAAAAATTTTAAAAATCACAACGAATATTTTACTGGCAGCCACCATCCAGTCTATATCCCTACTCCAGAGATGGCAGGCCGCAGCTCTGACCCAAACACCTGATTTCTTTTGATTACATTTACTCCGCTCCCCGGAAAGGCTCTGCTTTGCCGGTTGTAGCCCTCTCCCACCCAGCACTAATGCCTGCTCCTCTGCTTGCAGGAGGCCTAGACATGCTGATTCTTAATCACGTCGGCACATCGTACTTTGGTTATTTCAACGGGGATGTCGGGCACGTACGAAAGCTCCTGGAGATCAACTTCCTCAGCTACGTGGCGATGACCACGTCTGCCCTGCCCATGCTGAAGGAGAGCGAGGGCAGCATCGTAGTGGTTTCATCCATGGCAGGTGAGTGGGGAGCGAGGTAGGTGACGTGGGATTCAGGCAAAAGACACCGTGGGCTGAATTTCAGAAGCAGCATGCAGAGACACCCACCATCCTAACGGAGCCATAACTGCTTAATGCACGCAAAAAAAACGGAAACCAAACTCAAATCCAGATCTTTTTAATATTTTCTCAATGGAATTTGTTCTCTGATGCAATCCAATCACCCCAGCTTGCTTTTTGACCAGCCCTGTATCTAAACCCCACACCCTAGTAGTCAGGCTCATTGGAGCAGCAGAGATCACGTACCCCCAGCTCTACGGAGCAGTGGAAATGCAGTAGTTTCTCACTGCATTGGCTCTCTGACTCTTCATCTTGGTTTGGTAGGTCAAGTTCCTGCTAATATTTGTAGAGTGAGCTATTGACTGACTATTCACAAAAACATGACTCTAATGGATTTCTGTTAAGTCAGGAAACTGAATTACTAACAGATGTCCCCCCTCGCAGCTGGTGTGTCGGTTAGCCTCCTGGTGATCAGCTTAGCTCAGCTTCCAGAGACAAGAGTTTAAACTTTGCTCCATCTCTCCCCTCCGAGGGTGTCATAGTTACTGCAGGTTGCTCCTACCCTGAGCAGAGACCTGAGCCATGGTGTTGGCCTTAAGACCTTCAATGAGCTGGAAGCTGACGGGAATATTTGTAGTGCTGCTGTTCAGGTGCCAGAATGACATTTCACTAACAGTAAAGTCCCTTTGGGCAAAATACTTTCTCTGACAAAGAGAGTTTAGGCAGAGCAGCTTTCTGTGCTACAACAAAACTTCACTCCATGTCCAGGTAAAGTCGGGTTTCCCCTTACGGTCCCCTACTCTGCAACTAAGTTTGCCTTGGACGGATTTTTCAGCTCCCTGAGGCAGGAATTCAGCATTCAGAGCATTAATGTTTCCATCACGCTCTGCATCCTCGGCTTCATTGATACTGGTAAGATCAATGCTGTTTGATCTGGCCGATCAGGAGCCGAGCATCACCTCCTCGGCTTCTGACCTGCCCTTCAACTCTCCCCTGCCACCCCTGCTGCTGCTTTTCCTCCAGCCCTGCAGAACCTGCTCTGGTCTTGGGGGGACCCCACCTCTCTTCCACCAAAAATAAGAGTCTCAAAACTCATTTCTTTCTCCATGCTACAATAAAACCAGCCACCCCATACAGGCTGCCACAGCCTGGCATTCAATTAGTAGGAACAGGGATGTGCCAGCCGCCTATCTCCCATTAATACCGACGCAACAACTCTGGGAACGTAATGGTTAGGGCAGCTGGAAGAGCCCCGCCCGCGTTGGGCAGCGGAATTTAATCTCCTGAGTTAACCTCTCTTTTGAGGTGCGTACCGCTACGCCCCACTTGAAACAACCATTTTGTATGCCCTGCTCTGCCCGCTTCGTCTTAACGAGAAGGCCTTCCTTGGCCCCTCACGCCGCTCCCTCAGCTCGCCCCTCAGGCCACCCCCTCAGCCCCTCAAGCTCTCCCCTCAAGCTCTCCCCCTCAGCCGCTCAAGCTCTCCCCCTCAGCCCCTCAAGCTCTCCCCTCAAGCTCTCCCCCTCAGCCCCTCAAGCTCTCCCCCTCAGCCGCTCAAGCTCTCCCCCTCAGCCGCTCAAGCTCTCCCCTCAAGCTCTCCCCCTCAGCCGCTCAAGCTCTCCCCCTCAGCCCCTCAAGCTCTCCCCTCAAGCTCTCCCCTCAAGCTCTCCCCCTCAGCCCGCCCCCGCCTGACGCCCTCCCGCTCCCGCGCAGAGCGCGCGGTGCGCGCCGCCGCAGACCTGCTGCTGGTGCGGCCGGCGCCGCGGGAGGAGTGCGCGCTGGAGATCCTGAAGGGGGCGGCGCTGCGGCGGCGGGAGCTCTACTACCGCTACGGCTCCACCCGGCTGCCGCTGCTGCTGCGGGACTGGGCCGCCGAGCTGCTGGACTACCTGGTCAGGAGCCGCTACCGGCTGGAAAGCCTGCAGAGCGCCCCCCCGCGCCCCCCCAGCACCGCCCTGCCGGTTAACTGAGCGCTCAGGAACGGCGGCCGCCGGCTCGGGAGGGTTCGCCGGGCCAACACCCTCCTCTGCCGGCGGAGACGGGCCTTGCAGCCGGGGCCCCCCCGCCGAGGGCTGCTCCTCGCACGGCGGGACGGGCCTCCCGTCGGAAAGCTCTGCTTGCGCTTCGAAAAGTGAAGGGTTTGGGGTTTAAGCAGATCGCACCGCCTCCGGCGGGGCGGGTTGGGACGGCCCCGGGGTGCGGTGCGATGCGAGGTGGGGAAGGGGAGTTCCCTGCCGCTGCAGTACCCCGCCTGGGTAGACACGTTCCCTTCCCCAGGATGTGCAGGAGCAAATTGTTAAATAAAATGTACTAACCTAACAGTTTCGTGCGTTCTGTGGGCCTTTTTAATCCCCCTTTCTCCACTACTTAATGCTGCTGTGAATGTGCACGACTCCTCTGACTTGCCTTTCACAGGAAAATCAAACCCTAGCAAAAAATCCTTCATTATTTCATTTTGGGAATAACTTTTTAGCCTTTTTTTTTTGTCAGCTTAGCAGCCAAATTAAATGCAAGTTTTTACCCCAAGCAAAACTTTCCAAACTTGGCAGATGGTCTCTTACACTTATTAATCTTTCTGATTAATAAATCCTTGTGGCAGCCAGTGGGGAAGGGAAGCATTGCCTCCCTTTTAGATGAGTGAATAGAGAGGGAAGTAAGCCGATCCCACTGAGATCTGCGCTGAGGGGACGTGGGTGTCCTGGCCCCAAAAGCAGCCGCCAAACAACACGCCCACCACTCTGGAGCCAGAAGCTTTTCAGTGCCTTTCCTTCAACGCTCTCAAAAAGCCACGCCTGAAATTCCTGGCAGTACAAGGGTGCAAAGGGACAGCCTAAAGTCCAAAGTGACACTCCCCGTTAGGTTAATGTTTGCTAAATCACAGGAAGCGCACATACTAGCCGTCTTGGCCAAGATAAGAACCAGTTCAAAACTGCGATTGCTCTCAGCCCTGTTTGCAACCTACTGACGTGTCCACCTCCCCACGGTCAGAGCCACGGAGTTTGTCTTGCTGCTGCCTGTACGTTTGCAGAGGGATGGGTCTGCTCCTGAAGATTTTCATCCCCTTGCTGGGACTGGCGCTGGCCTTTTATTTTTATTCAGCACCCGAGAATTTCAGTGAAGGTAAGTCATTGGAAAACCACGCTTTAAAACTACACACAGTCGGTGAGGCTGCAGCCAGAGCAGCAGCGGGGGCCCACGCAGAAGAGCACGGGCCATTTGAGGGGTCTTTCCAAGTGCAGCTGGAAAAGCCAAAGCATGGGAGGGCTGAGGGCTCGGAGGGGAGCGCAGGCTGACCCCGGTGCCAGGGGTCAGAGCACGCTGCACCGCACAGGAAAGCCCACGGGATTGTGGTGGGTCTGCTGGGATGCACAGTATGTGTCTGATCTCAGTAAATTATTTCTCTGGGAAACATACAGTTTTAAACACTTAAGCCTTTTATTATTCGGCTCTCGCCATTTTCAAAAGCCACTCCCAGACCAGGCTGGACGCAGAGCTCAAGCCTTGCACATACTTCCCATCAAGCTGGGATTAGTGACCAGGCTCCAGTGAGGGCCTGCACGAGTGGTGCACGCTGCAGTGGGGCAGCGCTGCTGCCTGCAGCTCCCCGCACCTGAGTGCCCGCATGCGGGGGGACAGCGTGGGCTGTGCTGGCTCTGAGCTCTGCGCCCTCCTCTCCAGAGATGCTCCGGGGAAAACGTGTTATTGTGACCGGAGCCAGCAGCGGCATCGGGGAGCAGATGGCGTATCACCTGGCACGCATGGAGGCCCACCTACTGATCACAGCGCGGACGGAGGCCAAGCTGCAGAAAGTAAATGGCAAGCAGAGCATGCCGGGCCAGCAAAACACATTTGCAACCCAGAGCCCCACGGGCTGGCAGAATGCAGATATTCACCCCAGCCTGGGCACGCGGGGATGCCAGATACCCTGCAGATCCACCAGCACAAGCCTGTTCTAACACACACCCCCCAGACCGCAACAAATGGCATTTTCAATGCTAACAGCACGGCATTGCTCTCTCCGCAGTCTTCAGCTGTGAATGCTGATCTCCACCACCAAGGACAACGCTATTCTGCCCAAGCCCTGGTCTGATCAACCCTTGCCCTTTCTCAAAGCCTGAACTGTCTTTTGCATCCCGTATACAACAGAATCAAAATTAAGCAGTCATAGCCCTATTTATAAACACTAAACATTTGCCTCAGATGTGCTACTGTTTAACTCTGCAGCCAGAAACATTTCTCTCGTCCCCTCCCATGAAGGGAGAAGGGTTTCCAGCAGGACAGGGAGACGCACTGCCCACCTGCCCTGAGGCAGCACAGCCTTTGTGGGATGGGGGTGGGCAGGGGGGTGTCCACAAAGGGGGGTCCATTGCCAACACCGTTCTCGCTGTTGCCGCAGGTTGTGGAGCGGTGCCTCGAGCTGGGTGCCGCCTCCGCCCGCTATGTGAGCGGCTCCATGGAGGACACCACGTTCCCAGAGGTGGTGGTGAAGGAGGCTGAGAACACCTGGGGTAGGTGGCGGGGAGCTGCTGCTCCTCACTCCCCAACGCACCCCGTGCTACATGTTGGGGCCATTCCAGCCACCAAGAAGCTGCTTTATTTTGAGATGCCGGTCGCAAACATTCTCTGCTTCCAGGAGGCCTGGATATGCTCATCCTAAATCACATCGGTTACAGCTACGTCAACTACTTCGATGGCGACGTTGGGCACGTACGAAAGCTCCTGGAGGTCAACTTCCTCAGTTACGTGGCGATGACCATGTCTGCCCTGCCCATGCTGAAGGAGAGCGAGGGCAGCATTGTTGTCGTTTCATCCGTGGCAGGTGAGCACACAAGGGGCCAGGCTCTCCCTGCCCACGTCCCTCTTCTTCAAAAGGCAGAATAAGGACCACAAGGCAGAGAGCTGCCCTGCTGGGAGTCAGGATCATAGAATCAGCATATGATTTATATCCCAGATGCGCAATTCAAGTCCTCTGAGGGATTTACATTCCATGCCCCAACCGCGTCTCCGTGCACCAACTAATCACCTTCACGCAGTGCGGCCGAGGTACGCCACTGCAGGTTATTTTATGTGCGCAGCCGCATATTATACAGGCATCTGCTACACGTGGGTATGTACACAGGAATACCAGAACAGTATCACCCACAACTGAAGGCACTTTGCGCCACTGTATGCCACATGTTACATTTTAAACATTCCTGCATTTGTTTATTTCTCCCAAGAATCCATGACAGATTACTCAGTCATCCTAAATCACAATACTGTGGCTACTTGAAGGACAAGAGGAAGGGAGAGCTGTGCAGCCTGGTGTCTGCCCAGCACACGAACCCTGACATTGTGTTTCTGCTCCAGGTAAAGTTGCTCCCCCATTTGTTGCTCCCTATTGTGCAACTAAGTTCGCCTTAGATGGATTCTTCAGCTCCCTGCGACAAGAATTCATTGTAGACCAGGTCAACGTCTCCATCACACTCTGCATCCTGGGCTACATCAACACAGGTAAGCTCAGCATCACCAGGGCCCTGCCACTCTGTGTTTCCAGACAGAGCTAAGCCAAGCCAAGCCCACCACCTGCCCTCTGGCCCCAGGCTGCTCAGCACGCTGCTTCACCACCACTGCAAGACCCTCAGGCTGCAGTGGCTGTGCAATTGCAGAAACAGGACCCCAACTCTTTAAAGTGTGGCCCAAGACCTTTGGCTCTGCTATCCTGGCAGTAAATCCAGGGCAGGTGGGGATTCCATCCTATGGTCACTCAAGAGGTGGAAAGGAATGGGAAGGACATCACTATAGTTGTTATTTACTTAAACTATTCTAAGCCTTGTTAAGTAGGTCTGATCCCCAGAGTTTGTCCATTTGTTAGAGGAAGCTACAGACACCCTGACTGAGCCGGCGGGTGCCTGTGGCAGCCTCTCCATCCAACACTGCTCCTTCCCTCCCTGTCCTCCCGTCCCTCCAGAGAGCGCCGTGCGAGCGATCTCGCATGTCATCCAGGACACGCCAGCGCCGAAGGAGGAGTGCGCGCTGGAGATCATCAAGAGCGGGGCGCTGCGGCAGCGGGAGCTGCACTACCCATCCCTGGCGACAGGCAGCCTGCTCTTCCTCCGGGCCATAGCCCCCGACTTCCTCGACTCCTTAATCAGGAGCAGCTACAAGGTGGAAAACATCAGAAGAACATAGTCCCCGGGGCAGCAAGCGCGCTGGGACACCTTGGGTCCTGCACAAGGGCTTTGGGTGTTAATCCAGCTACTCAGGTGCCCTTTTCCATGCTGCCGGGGCAGCCCCACGCTCACGCCCCTGCCAACCCGAGATGGGATGCACCAGAGGCCTGTAACACACAGCATGAAAATGTCCTTCTCAGTAATGAACTTTTACAACTGGCTTCTTCTGACCAAGAGGTACTTCAGGGAAGTCCCTGGCAGGATCTGCTGCCAGTGTCCCGCTCACCAGCAGGTTTCCTGCTCACGCTCCAGGAACCGTTCCCCCCACCAAAAGCCACAACGGCAGCGGTGCTGAGCACTGTGGGAAGGAGCCGAGCCATGGCCCGAATGAGGATTTGGGACAAACCACCCCAAGCCATGAGAGGGTCTTTGAGCCAGGAAATTTTGTGTCATGTATCCCTTCTAGGCTGGTCTTTGCAAAAATAAATCCTACGTTACTTTACAAGATCTCTGCTTTTACTTGTGTTCGTTTTCCATGTGCAGAGGCACAGAGCCCTTATCAGCGCCCAGCTGGTTAAACCGACCTCCCTGCATGATTTGCATTAACGCAGCTTTCACTTCTCTAAAGACCTTAATGAATTTCTGCCATTCGTGACCTCTCCTCAGCTGCTGATACACACTTTTTTCCCCTTTCCAACCTGTGAGAAGCCGTAAAATAATAGCATTACTGTACTTCCCTAAGTCTGGATTTCTCTACCCCAAAGCAGCCTGGGCAGTCTCGGTCACCGAGTGCCACCAGCAGCTCCATGAACCAGCACTCAACCTCCGCGTGTCAGAGACCGATAAAGGGAGATGGCCTGAAAGATAATTGCTAGCTCTGCGTGGAGAGAAGCTGGAGACTTTGGGGTCCCAAGATAACCCCAATCCCGCTGCGAGCTGGGCCCCTGCGCCCCGCAGCCAGGCTGCGAGCAGAGACAGGAACCGGGGCTCGGCTGCGGCTGCAACGTTTCCTGTTCTAGACAGCGAGAAAGAGAGCGAGAGCAGCAAAATGAGGGGGTTGGCACGAAGATGGCAGTTGGAGCGTGTTTGCAGCCGATAACCCCCCGCTCACCCCACTCCTCTGCAGCAGTCGAGGGGTAGGACGGGACCCCTCGGGCCAGGTAAGTGCCTGCAGCGCCGGGGCTGGCAAGGGATGGAGGGGAGCGGAGGCTGCTGCGCTCAACGCAGCGGTGTGCACCTTTTTTTGCTCTTTTTTCACCCCACTTTCAGCCTATATGATTGACACCGGGAGGCTGTAACATGAACCAGCAAGAAGCACTTTTTTTTTTAATTTCCCTTGAAGCACAAAGTGTAACAGCTTGGAAAGCAAAGATAAATGACATGTTTGTTAATTAGAGAACGTAATTTGGGGTAACAGAAGGAGGAAGTAGAGTATTAGCTCGTCCAGAAGGCCTCAACAGTTCACTCAGCTTGGGGTGAGTAATGGACTGTGCATTTCTTTAAGTTTTACCTTGCTTTGAAGTGCATTTTTGGTTAACTGAGGCTAGTACAAGAGCTGCTCTGGGATGCAAGGTGACAGGCTGGGCAGCCCAGAGGCAGCGCAGGTGGGAGAGGGGCTGAGCTATTCCTGATGGGAAGAGCTGGATGAGCAGGGACTGAGCAGGACCCCCAAGGTCCGGATGGAACGTGCAATCCAAGAAAAAATAGTTGAAAAATCCTTTTAAAGTGTCCTGAAGCGTTTGGAGCAGTTTGGCTGCAGCTACACGCTTTGTCCCAAGCTATGGAGTTCGTGCCCAGCTTCCAGGGAGCACACTGTGGGGTGTGGGCGCACGCCCAACTTGCATTTCTCGGTGTGAAGCTGTTGGCCAGATCTTGCCTTGCCTGCAGGGCCAAGGGAAGCATGTGTGCACCAGGAGGAAAGGCCCTGGGTGAGCACAGTGGGATTGCCATTGCACGGACATGAAAGCTGCATGGGAATAACCTGCTCAGCCATTTACACCCCCAGACTCCTCCAGCTGTAAGTGTATCACAGCAAGAAAGACTTGAATAGTGAAATACTGTTGGGATCCTTCAGTAAATTTAAGCTAAATTTAGAGACTCTTCAGAAGCTGTTCAAAGAAGAGAATATTCAAATAAAAATGCATAGGAGTGCACTAGCAAGTGCCACACTTCAGGGGTCTCAAAGCCCACATCCCATGCAGGCTCAGCATCGGGAGCAGTGACCTGGCTGTGAGTTTGCAGGCACCTTGCCTGCCCAGAGCAAGAGCTGACAACCCTGAGAATGCCGTTCTCCTTCCAAAGGAAGCCCCTGCAGTGAAAAGATGGCACTAGTAAACGAGCTTTGAGTACACCACAGCTAGCACAAGGACAATAAAAAGAATTATGGAGCAGATTTTAATGCAGACTAAAAAACACGGAAGTATCATCTACGTAAATGGGGTTTACTTGTTCCAATTTTTTTTTTCCATTAGACTCAACAACTTCCTAATGCTTGAGACAGAATGAGACCAATGAAGTTTTGGTGGTTTTGTTTGACAATGAGCAACATTTAGTCTGAATTTTCAGAGACTAAAATTCCTTTTTCCCCCCTTCTTTGCTACATTAACATGATTTACTAAACAGGAGAAAAGCCCCACACCAGCTACAGCAGCTCCCAGGCTGAGCCCCTCGAGGATGGGCACCCCCTGAGCAACGCTCACAGGACATGCATGGGGGTGACAAACCTCTTCACTGCCGATGGGGCAAGGGGACAGGAGAGGGGGGTGCAGCTATTGCTCGAGGTGGGGAAGGAAGAGGAACAGATGTGGGTAGTTCCTGCTCAGCTTTCTTTTCAACCGATGCTGAGGCAAAGGACCAAACTCACTCAGTATGACCAAAGTCCAGTAAAAAACAACGCACCAGTGGCTTGCAAGTGCGCAGAGGAGTCAGCAGGAGGGAGGAGGTTTCATCTCCACACCCTGTGTGTGCACACAGAAGGTGCAATAGTGCTGAAATGGAGGAGGCTCCTCCTTCAGCCAAGCCACAGCCTTGTTTGGGCCAGAAATGGAGGCAGAATTCATGCCTGAGGCAAACCGGTACCACTGAGAGCCTGCGCCCCGGTTCTCGAGCACAGCTTAACAGGAATTAACCCCAAAGTGTAACGATCAGTTGCTACGCTTGTATTTGCAGTGAAAGAACCAAGTCACAGCTCGGCTAGCACAGAGCCAGGGCTGCAGCCAGCGAGGCTGTGGGAGGACCAGTGAAGGTGAACAAGCAGACAGCAAAGTGCTACCCAGCATCTGAACCCAGAGCTGGGGAGGGAGGGAGCAACTGGGATAAGAGAAAGCAGCACTCTGCAGCTGTGGTCTTCAGAGGGTGGGTGCACTCAGACCGGCAGGGACTTTGCCAGATACTTCATTGGAAAAAAAAAAAACCAAACCCCAAAACAAAACAAAAAACCAAAACCCACAACAAACCCTTAAAATGCTGCAAGATTTTCACTGCTCCAGATCTCTCTCTGCACACAGAAAAGGCAGCCACCACTAAGAAATACAATGCAACTGTTTAAAAAGTCAGTCACACCACAGCACCACTGTATGTGGACCTATCAAAAAAAAAAACCTGGCAAAAGAAATGCACACTTAAAAGTTTCCTGCAGAAATAGCAGCTATCACTTCTCCTGTTTTCATTAGGTTGGCAAAAGACCTATGGCAGCATGCAGAAAAGAATCAGATTGAGTAACAGAGGGATTTTATTTTATCAGAAAAGGAATTCTCCCAGAGGAAGCATCCTTACTCACTAGCAAGGCCAGCTTCACGAGGTTGTGTTGAGTGTTCAAAACTCTGTTCCCTGCATCCCCCAGGTCAGCACCCACCTGATGGAGGGGCAAGAACAGCAAGGTGTCTTTTACATAGCCAACACATACGAGTTCATGGACAACAGATTTCTCCAGGAACACCACTTGCACCTATTGCATGAGGGCCCCATCATCAGTGTCTGATCCCTTACATTCATTTAACCTTAGAAATAATTAGTTTTCACTCAAATAGTGTCTTTTCCCTTGGTTTCATCAGGCCAGAGGATCCCAGAGCAGACCAGTAGAGCTGTGCCCAACATGATCAACCAGCCCGAGAAGGCACGGCCGCGGTACAGGCGTGTGAGCGAGAGCTACGATGAGAAGTGCGAGCGGCGGCACGAGACGCGGGAGAACCTGCGGCGGCGAAACAACGCGACGACCTGCCGCCGCCTTGGGAGGGGAGCGGAGGAGCCGTCGCAGAGCCCTCGGCAAAAGGAGTTCCTGAGGAGGAGAAACCTGGCAAGCGATGCTGGAAGGACACCACTGGGACAGGAGGCTGAAGCACGCATCCCCCTGGACCCCTCCTCGCAGGGGGAGCCGAGACTGCCCATCCTGCTCCAGGTAACGCCTGCCCCTGGAGCACAGCTCGGTGCTCGGCCTGCTCCAGCTGGCACCCACTAAAGCCCCCACATGCCCCACCGATGGCAACGGCATCGGGATCCAAATCAAGGTACAGCCAGAAAGTGAGTGCACGGACAGAGACGTGCATTTTGTTATAAACGGCCGTCAGGCACGTGTAAACGCTGCTGCCTCCCTCGCAGTGTGCTCCTCTCCTTTTCCAAACCCTGAACCAGATGGAGATTTTCTGCTGTTCCCTCAAGTACAACCCCACATCCTACCTGCCAGATTACAGTTTTACACTTACACAAATTACGTGTACCCTTGAAAACTGAGCTCTAAACACTTGGCTTCCCTCCGTCACCTTCGCTGTTAGCAGAAAGGGTGCAGGAATTAGGAGAGCACTCCCTGCCTACTCACCGTAACCCAGAGGGCTCATTGCCTTGAACAATTTCTATAGAAAGATGCAACGCGAACACCCCAATCCGAGAGCCAAACAGATTTCCTTCTAAACTTACATCCCCTGCAAAAGGAACAATTCCTCTGGTACGTTGGGAGTTCATCCTGGGGGCCTCACAAACCCCTGTGGGCAGAGGCAGCCGAATGCAAGGTACGCCCTTGAGCTCCCTTTGCAGCACAGGAGGGTGCAGAGCAATTACCTGCCTCCTGCTGCCGTTCGGTTCACCAGGTTTAATTGCCTGCTAGACAGCAGGAATCTGGAACAAGCACTTACATGCACAGGGCCCATGCACACTGACATCTCCTGTTTGCTTTTGCAGAGGGGCAGGAGGCTGGGGAGGGGGGTGCAGAGGGGCGATGGGGTGAGCACTCCACTCCCCCAGCCTCAGCGAGAATCCAGAGCAGAACAGTACCTCTGCTCCATGGCAGCCAAATGGTAGCAGGGATCCAAGGTAGGACCCAACTCCCTGCCACCAGAAGTCCTCATCTTTTCCAAAAATAACTCAAGACACCTTGAGGGGGTTCCTTGTCCTGTTCTGATATAGGTTCCTCTCCCTCCTCAGAAGCCAGTGGGTTTTCTCCCACTTCCCCCCAGAGCTCTGGTGGGAAGATCCTTGTGGATTTGCCATGGTTTCTTGGCACATCCTTGATGCTCTTCACCTGGTCACCGCAGGTACAAAGCCTGACCTGGCCACAGCCTCTTCCCCTCCATTCCTCACAGCCCATTTTGGGGAGATGCTGACTCGCACTGCCCTCTCGTTCCAGCGCCCGTGGAGCTGCCCTGTGCTCCCCCCTGCACACTCCCCACTCAGCCTCAGCGTCCCCCTCAGCATTTCGGCAGGAGCTGCCCCCAGGAGAGGTGCCTCTGTGAATACCCAAGGTAGGTGAGGGATGCTCGGGTCTCCCAGCCCAGCAGCAGCCACGGCATTTCCCTCCCACCTCTAAGTCTCCATCGGGTGGTTTGGGATGCGAGCTGGTAGCTCCGCTCTAACCCGAGCTCCCCTGCCAGCAGCCCCACTGCACTGTTTTACCATCCCAGTCAGAGTTTCCCCTGTTAAGAATATTTTTCCTGTGGAGGGATAAACCAGCCCAGCCCACAGCTCAACAACCAGGGCTGCTGAGCAGATGCTCTGCCCTACGGCTTCCCTGTAAGTGCCCCAGATTATCCAGGGGTCCGGGGGCTAACGTCCGTCTGCAGGATGACTGAACTTCCACTTCTCTGTCCATCTGAGCAGGACTCAACTTTGCCTCTTGTCCCTATTGAGTTGTGTTACTGGACACTGTTTAAGCAACTGTTCTCCATCCCAGACGCGATGCCATCTCCGAGAGCCGAGACGGACAAATAGAAGAACTTCGCGACCCCTCGTGGGGGGGATCATTCACATCCTTTCACTTTGCTTTCACAGGAACCCAGACTCTTATGAATCCAAGTGCAGGAGTGAAAGACTCGAGCCAGCAGACAGAGTAAGCCAGTGCTCCCCTCCCTCCCCAGGCTCGGCATTCAGATACCCGCAGGGCAGCAGCCTCTGATGCCAAAGCCCAAACGCGTTTCAGCTCGGCACAAGCTTTCGCTGTACAAACACCCACAACTCTGCTTGGGCGGGGGGGGGAGCGGCTGGTGTCCAGAGCCACGGACTCCTGCAGACCCCCGCATCCCACTCACCTCAGTAACACGCTTTCTTTTTTATTTTAGTTGTGGAATAGCAGTTTTAAATAAGGTAAGCAAACCACAGCAATAACTAGCCTTGAACTCCTGCAAATGAAATCAGTTTCTAAAATTTCTGACCAGGACTCTGACTGGTGCTGAACTTCCATAGTTTCAAAAATGATGACATTGCTGCTGCAGGAGAGAAAGGCACCTCTGTCCCATGGGAATCTACTGTCCTCGTTCAGTTACTGCCCTGATTTGATACACTACATAGCAAAGATGCCATAGCTCCAAGGCTGTAAGTTGCTGCAGAAATATTTCCACTTCCCTGGAAAAACCAAACAAAGCAGCAGGCTCTCCTCCTCCACCCAGACACAGGCTGTTAATTTCAGTTTTATTTCAAAATATTTGGCTTTTGTAGACAGTTCCTAAAATGTTTATAAACTGAAACAATCCTATTATTTTTAAACATTTGCCCTTTCCCTTTCAGGAAATAGTGCAGCTGTCCAACTACCTGAAGGTAGGTACCACATATTAAGCACCACTGGGAAAGCAGGTCTTCAGCAAGTACAACAGCACCTTTTAAACTATTGTATGCACGGGTGTTACATACCCGATTTTAACGTGGCCAAGAAAGCCTACAGATAAGCCACTGAACTCAAAGACCTGTCTGAAAACCCCCAAGTGGCAGAAGCCCTGACCCAGAGCTGGAGGGGGGAGCCAGGCTGTCTCCACCAGCTCCAAGGGTCCCCACTGACCAGCTCTCCCCTTCCCCGCAGGAGGCCCTGCACCGCGAGCTGCTGCTCAAGCAGAAGATGGTGATTTTGCAGGAGCTTTTCTCCACGCTGCTGCAAGCGTCGGAAAAATCCTGGCAGGTACCAGGGAGCTGCTGGGGCTGGGGGCAGGTTTTGCCTCAGCGGGACTGGGCTTATGTGCAGAAGCAAGAGCAGCCCACGGGTCTCCCTCTCCTCCTGGGAGCTGAGCTCTAGCTCTGCCTGCCTTCGGTGCGTTACAGGTACAGGTTTACCAGGCAATGCTGTCGCCTGGCCGACAAGACATCCCGCAGAACCGTTCCCTGCAAGCAGCTGCTTGCCTTGCCTCTTTCCTTGCTGCCGCCTTGCTTTTTAGGGAGGGCTGAACACAAACTCAGAAGTTTGGGAGTCGCTTTGCTTGAAGTTTTTCCCTTTTGTGCCCTAAAAGAGTGTTACAAAGTGTACTTTGCTCTCAGATCAACAGGAAGTGTAAAACCCTTTTCTTCTGTAAGGTTTTGGGGGTTTTTTATACCTGCCTTTCCCAATTTTTCTTAAATAAAAAGCAAACAGAAGTGTCTAAGTGGGGAAAAAAAAAAAAAAAATTGAATAAACCCAACCAACCATATTCCACCAAGTTTTCTTTCCTAGTCAAAGGAAGTTTCAAATATTTTTAATTTTTTTTGTCCAAAATAAGAATTTTAGATGCACCTAACTGGCACGCTGAACTGCTGGCAAACACTGCCTTGGATGGGAAAAAGACAGACTGTTTCTTAACGTGGGAACGCAACAGCCAGAAGCGCCCACCCAGCACCGCAGCCTTCCTGCCGAGCTCCCGGCCACCAGTCTGCCCCTCGCCAGGGCCCGCAGGGACACCCCCACACACACTGCTGCCCCGGTGCCCCCGGGGATGCGTTCTGGGCCCCAAACACGGGTCAGGGCACCCGATACCACGACGCTCTGGCACATCTGCTTAACCTGAGGGGCACAGCTGAATTGTGGCCTTGTATCAATCTATTTCCCCAGAGCTCAAACAAAATCCTCTGGGAAGCACTGAACCAGGGCCCGTTTGTTTTTTTGCTCTCAAGAGGCAAAATTAAGGTCATGCATTTTATGCAACATATGAACTGTTTTATATAGGATTATTAAATCAAATATTAATTTACAGTTCATTGTGCCATTAAAAAAAGTGGTTTGAAAGTTTGGTTGGGACAGAAAAGCAAGTGATTGGGTGAGATGGTGTAAAAAAAACTTGTGTTAGACATTCTGTGGTTAGAAACTTCCGTCTTCACTCGCTTCTTCAAATAATATGAGCAGGAAAAAACACCCTGACACACTCTGCAGGAAGCAGCCATGAAACCTCAGATTAGAAACAGGTGGGTGCGCTTCGCTTCTTGCTACCTCTGCTACAGAAGGGAGACTTTGCTGCTGCCTCTTGCATTCAGCCGTTCGTCACACTGAAAATTACCTGCTGCTGGCGCTGGAGCCAACGGGGCAAACAAGGCAGATGCTGCCTGCTCGGAGGGGATCCCCTGGGAGCTGCGCGGAGGGAGGCGGCTGCGGGCAAGTGGCTTCTCCAGGAGGGGCTGGCAAAGGGGGGTACGAACAGGTCCTACACCATAACGCCGTGCGGCAGAAACTGATGGTTGGCTGCCTGTTTCCAGGCCTAGGTGAGATGCCAAATGCTCGTTGTAGCAGCTCTGTAATCCTTTCTGATTTTTTGGGTTTCAAAGAAATGCATACATGTGAGTGATACGGCCAGTAACTCTTGAAACGACTACAGAGTCATTTCTGAGGTGCTGCTTGTGTTGGTGGGTGCTTCTGGCTTGATGGAGCAAGTGAATATTCTGCAGGAGGATGGGAGTGTCATTAAACTGAAGGGATAAAGCATTTGGTTCCTTCCCCCTCCCATTTTACTTCTCAGTTAGAGACCTTCCTGCCACAGGTCTGCACCTTAAACCCCCCATCTGTGGTGAAACTTGCTTAGTTGATTGAAAAATGCTGCCAGATGAAGGAAGCTAAGTAAATCTCAGTTATGATTATTAAGAGTAATTCATTTTAAGCTGTTCTCAAGAAAGTTGCTACTTTGTTTTCTTCCCTTTCTGACCTCTAAAGTTGAGCATGACTTTTGGAAGCACCTTGCAGCTCTGCAGAGTTTAAGCACTTTGTCATTTCCAGTGCATTACTGCTACCACATGTGTTCATTTTTCCAGTGCAAACACAGTGTTTGTGCAAACTGGCAGCCTTCCAGAAACAGCATTTATTATTATTGCTTTAAACCAGCTTTTAAAACTTACTAAGACAAGGAGTATTACAGAATTCACTGATCACAGGACAACCAAAACACTATAGCTGTCATCCAAAACCAGTTTAAAATACTTATATGGTGCTTAAGTGACAGCAGTAGAGAAATGCAGAGGAGTTTGAGAGAGGTTTTGGAGCTGCCCATTCAGGCGACCTGAGACTCTCTGAAGAGGGCTATGGAGGATTCAAATCTGGTATTTGCTAGAGCGGGTGTATTTTGAGCATGTTAGCTCTAACCCTTTCCTCTGCCTGGCTTCCATCAGGTGTCTTTGGGCTCTCTAGCAAGGCTCAGTGCAAGGACGGTGGTCAAACGGTCACCCGGGACACTGCAGAGGAGAGGAAAACCACCACCATCTGATGATGGTGGCTATTGGGGGGGTGGTGGTGCTGTTGTTCTGTTTAGTTGTGGGTGGGGGTCTTTGGTTGGTTGTTTATTTTTTCATATTTTGTTTGGGTTTTTTTAAAGCAGCCCCTTTCGTGTAGATAATCTTCAACACAAAGGCTTGACCAAGACTTGCTCACATCACTTTTCTGAGCAGAAGCATAGCAATTTCTTGTGCCCTCCCACGTATGCGCACACGCTCACTCACCCGTCACTGCCACGCTGTTCTGGTAACTGCCCTAACCAACAGCTTATTCCATTTAGGGAAATCTTTATACTCTGTTCTTTTGCCAATTTATAAGCTGCATCTCCATGAAAGGAGTTTGCCAGCACAGTTCCGCTCTGAAGCGTAGGAAGGGCCCAGTGCTCTGTTGCCTTGTGCTTTGCACAGTCACTTACATCTGTGAGCAACTGCTGTAACACCACCAACCTTTGCAGATAGCAGGATAAAATAAACTGCAGAGGAAAACTAGGCATAATATTTCACATATAAAAATGCTTTCCAAAATTCCACCTACTTCTAAGAGGACAGAGCCTTTAGTTCTTTGTACCAGCAACTGAACAGGGAAGATTTAGTCTTTGGGACTGTAACCTTACTTCTGTGCAAATTTAACCAGTGCTAAGACATCAGGGAATCTAGTTTTCCTCAGGTCTAACAGCTATTCCCGTAACATCAAGGAGTTGCTTTTCAGAGGCTTGGCTTCAAGCAGCCGTAAGCAGAGAAGATAGCGGCGTTCTCAGTATCAGTGGTGGAAAAACAGCCTACGTGAACTCTTTGCTAGAAATTTTATCTGAATTTGCATGCAGTCTGGTTTCACAAAACCCAAGAAGCCTGACTAACACTGAGAGGAGATTATAATAAGGAAAATGAATCATCACTGTTGCCCTCTATCCCCCTGCCCAACTGCTAGATGTTGCAACGCAAACCCAACCTATTTCCTACGGGAACCAGCAAGACAAGACCTTAACACCAGCTGGAGCTCCAGGCAAGGAGCGTTGCAAGGAGGAACCATCAGCCGGGGAACAGGCAGCAGCTACGCTTCCCCAGACCCACCCAGACTAACCTGAAATCCCCTTGCTCCTAACTTCTCACTGCGAGTACCTGCACTCAGTAACCAGTGGAACTGTCTCAGGGGAGTTTTTCAGTGCATCAAAGTTTTACTTCCCCCCATACCCCATTTATGCAGAGATCACGCAGGATTGTGTGAACTCTTAAGCACTCACTGAAGAGACTTTGACCAAATTCGCCACCATATTACAGATGAACAGAGAAAATGAATCAACACACAAGCTAACAAAACATTGGGGGCATATTGTATGGTTCATGATCCCACACATTGGTTCAATTGTTTCTTCCCCAGGGTCAGCTGAATGAAGATAAACTGAAGTGTAAACTAAGGGCGCTTGAAAATCAGCTGCAGGCTTGCACCCAGGTAATGTCTGATTCACTGAGAAACAAACATGGGTGAAGAAAGGCCTAAAAACAAAATACCAAACCACATAATTAGGTCAGGTCTCAGTTTCTAGAGCAATCTGATTAGATACGTAACTGAAAACGATTTTTCCTCTTTGCTGAAGCAATGCTTCACAGCAAATGAGCAACAGCCTTTACACACTCTGGATTTGCTAATATTCAGGTTTAGCAAGATTAGGACAATGCCAGGCAAGACCCTTCAAGCACTTTAATTCTTCCTTTAAAGAGTTACTCGAAGGAGTGTGTGAAGAAGATCTTGATAGAGATGGAGGACCAGAAACAGACCTACGAGCAGAAGGCAAAAGAGGCTCTTCAGAAGATGCTGGAGGACAAACTCCAAACAGAGCAGCAGCTGCAAAACTCTCAGGTAAACAATGTGTTTTACACCCGCCTTTGCTTTAATCTAGTCCAACTGTGATAAAGAGCCCCCCCATTTCAGGGAAAGGCGATGACTAGCTTACCATTGACAACAAAGATGCATAAATACCACATTTTAGCTAAGTGGAGCCTATGCTTGTTTTGTGAGCCACACATCAGGTTATTAAAACCAGCACACAGCTGGGGAAATACACCACTGCTCGGCAGTTTGAAGTGTAATCTCTCCTCCTCCACCATCCCCTCGTCCCATTCCCGGCTCCGCACACACACAGGGAGCGACAAGCCGCACACGCAGCCATCCAGGGCATGAGGTCTCCAGAGATGCTTTTCCTGGAGTTGCTCTTATATGAAAACGGATTTTCCCCAAGAGGTAGCCATTTGCTTTGACCCATAGCATAACTGGTATCTTTAGAAAAACCAAGTAAATCTCATCCCAAATACTACCAGGCTTCTTAGTCCTCTCGGCAGCGTGGGAACTCCCACCACAAACCCTCTGCCCATGTTCGCTCTGTCCATCAGATGGCATCAGCCCCACGCAGGTTATTGTAACGCTGGTGCAGGCGGAGGCAGCGCTGCCCCAGCCCCGCGCAGAGGCCAGGACGCTGTTTGGGGCAGCCTGGCGTGGTCCCCCCGGGCCACGGGTCCCAGCCCACCCGTGGGTCCTTTCTCTCTTCCCTAGAGAAGCCTGGCAGCAACGAGAGAGGACCTTGCCTTTTGGAAAGAGCACTACACCACACTCAAAGCCGAATTGACCAAGGTGACCACGGCGCACACCGAGCTCCAGAACAGCTTCCACGTTCTGCAAAGCGAACTGCAGGTGCGTGAGCTCCGTTCTCCCATTCGCAAGCAGGGAAGCCCCCAGGATGGGATCACCATGTAGGAAAAAGCCCCTTCGATGAAGCGCAGTGGCCACGCGCGCAACCCAGTCCCTCAGCTCGGGGCTGCCTTGCGTGGCCGGAAAGCCGGCGAGGCCGGGTGCTCGTGGGCTGCCCGCGGCGTGGTGCCGGGGCTGGGCTCACGCCGGGGCTCTTCTCGCCCCCAGCGAGTGGACGTGCAGAAGGAGCAGCTCGGCCAGGCCCTGCGCAGCCTGCAGAGCGAGCACGCCGCGCTGCGCCAGCACGCCAGCGCCTTGCGGGAGGACAATGACCAGAAGGCAGAGCACATCAGCGCCATCGAAGGTATCGTGGGCAGGGGAATGGGGAGCGAGTCTTGTCCAAATCAACAGGGGTTATGAGGAAAATACTCTTAATATCCTCATCCTTAAAGCCAAGCGCACACGTATGCTAAAGGCTCTCGCTCTCTGCGCACCTCAGCTTGCCCAGAAAGCTTCCAAAGGGCTCCTGAAGTCGTTTCCAACTAGATTAAAGGATTTCAGAGAAGTCAAGTGACTTTTCTAGAAGAAAGGATGGAAAGGGAGACCTGAAAATAAAATCAAAGATGAGTCCTCAGCTCTGATGAGGACTTTGCATCCTTGTCAGACCCACCAAGCGCAGCAGTGCGAGCCCGCCCCACGTCAAGGCAGCGCCCATTACCGTCTGGGGTGCTGCTGCATGGGGGTGGATATTAGCAGTGGATGAATCCATGCTAGTAGTGTCTGAAAGTACCAGTTCAGATAGAGGCAAGGAAACTCACACATACTTCACGTGGCTATTTTAAAACACAATTAGGGAACAGTAAATGGTGGCAGTTCTATTTTCATAGCAGGTCTCACATGAGCCGCTTTAAAATAAACCATAAATTAATAGAACGTAAGGCACACTAGAAAAAGCTACCAACACTGAAAGGGCAATTAACAGCTAAAACCCCTGTCTGTACAGCGTAGCCAACGCTATCCAGTCCACTTTACACATGTGGAGAAAGTTGCCATCCTTGCACAAAGATACCCAGAGATTTACAGCAACCTTGATTTTCTTCTATCATTATTTCAGATAAATTGCAAAAAGAACAAAAGCAGAAGGTAACACTGGAGGCAACAATCAGCCATTTGCACAGTAAGTAACACAAAGGCAGGCAAAGCAAGAGACCCGTGTTAGCACCATGGACAATAACTGTGGCTTTTTATGTTCCCAGACTTGATACAGAACCAGACCAGTGAACAGAAGACCCAGGAGGCAGCAGTGCAGAGGAAAGGTCAGCAAACTCTGTAACCCCCACCTAGCACTCCTCTCACTGGACACAGGAATGTTAGACCTGACTCTAGGAGAAGTCCACATTGTTTTAGAATAAAGGATTACTTTAAAGCTGCACAAAGCGAGTTATTCTATTTTGCTAGTTACCTTTACAACATAAGTGTATTTATGATGCAAAAACACTTTAAAAAATAAATGGATTTCATTGCAAATTCTACTTCAGTGGCTATGCCATTTTTTTTTTTTCCAAATAAAATACATTCCCCTTTATAATTGCAAATATAGGTATACTTGGGAAAAAAGGCACTTTAACTCTCCCTCCCCTCCATTTCTGGGAGCTACTTAGAAATACTCCTCTAAAGATGATTAACTTGTAGCTACAGCAAAGGCAGGCCTGTGATAACTAACTCAGCTCCTGTGTCCTCTGCTGGGTGCGTAGCATGCAAATATTATCTTTAAACTGTGCTGAGTAAACAAGATCTAAAGCAAACTGAAAGCCTAGACCTGTTTCTCATCAGAAGCCTGACTGTTTTCTAGACCAGGTTTTCACCACGCAGACCCCACCTCTCACTCCTGCCAAGGAAAACCAAAATGCTCTGTTAGAGCACCCTGAGGAGGAGGAGGGAGAAGAAAGTCTGAAGGATGAGATGCAGAAAAGGACATCCCAGCTTACAGCAAAGGAGAACGAGGTGAGGAGGTCACTGAATCGCAGCTGGGATCCAGCTGCTCATGTAAATGCTCCAAGAGCAGCACAACACAACCAAAGCTCCTGGAAGTAACCTAAGCTTGGTGCCTCCTGTCAGGATTCTCTCCAGTGAATTTTTATCCCGATACCACGTAAACCCCCAATGCAGCATCTGGGTGCCAGGGCAGGGCGCCCGCAGCCTGGCACCTGGGGCTGTAGCAGCAGAGCCCTCTCCACACAAACCCATTTCTGCTCGCACACACAGGGCAGTCTCACTAGTCTCACAGGGAAAACTCAAAGCCACACTTTAAGAGCCAAAACTCCTTTGGTGGAGAGGAGGAAAAGAAAAGGCTTGCAAATAACAGGAAAGGTCTACTGACAAAAGCAACGCCCTTACAACCGAGCTGCAAAAAAAAAAAAAATCAATGCTTTCCAGCCTGTTACACGCTCTCTCCCATCAAACTGTGCCCTCTGCCAACCAACAGCCCCACAGTTCTTACAGCTGTACTCAGATAGCAAGGACTTACAAAAAAAAGAAATTATAACTTACTGTAGCAGAGTCACACAGGAGAAGAGCCTGTCCTGCCAACCCATGCTGGTGAGCGCGCCACTGCCATCGGGCATCACCCAGCATCACCCGGGGAGGGGTTTTGTAAAGCACAATCGCAGCAAAAGGGAACAGCTGGGGCAGCTCTTGCAGCCCCCCAGCACAGGCAGCCTCCTTCCACCGCTGCTGCCGCTCACACCCCGCTCGCTGGGAAGGCGGCAGGGTCTCATGGCCGTTCAGGAAAAAAGGTGCTCCCTGGGTTTTGGGGTTGCGCAGCACAACCAAGGTGCCTGTCTCGCGCGCCCCACGTGCAGGGGGTTTTAAGGACTCTGCAACTGCTCCTGCAGCCAGTGAAATGCAGACTGAATTTCACAACGAGAGGAAAAGCCTGCCACAAGTTTGCACTCTGCGTCTTCTTCCTGACCTGCACACGCCTGTGGTCACAAAAAATAACTATTGCTTTTCTCTTCCGTGTGATGTGAAAGTGGCAGCAAAGCGGAGCAGGTCACAGGCTGGCAGCAGACCAGGCATTGCCTCTATCCCCGCGTTCCCAGTAACACCGAGATCTGCTCTGTCCTCTCTAGGTGGTACACGGGGACACACGGGTGGCAGAAGTGAAAATCCCCCGTCACCGCAGTGCCCGTGCACGGGCGAAGCGCTGCAGCTGCTGCGGGAGCCCTGCTGCGCTCGGTGCGTACGAAAGCGAGGGGATCCCTCCTGCTAACGGCCCCTCGCTCTGCTTGCAGTGCACGGAGCTGCGCTCGGAGCTGGAGGCCCTGAGCGAGGAGTACCGCTCCTGCCTGACCAGGCTGCGCCAGTGCCGGGACGAGCTCAACCGCTTCCAGAGCAAGCAGGCACAGGTGGGAAGTGTTCCTCGCTCCAACTCCCAGTGCTTTCAGACCGAGGCTGCAGATCAGTCTGGGAAAACTTCCCCCATTTGTTGGATTTCCCCCACGTGCTTGCTAGGGATGAGATGAGAAGTTTCTTCGCCCCATCCATTTCCTAGTAACACTTGCTTCTCCTTGCAGAGACGGCGCGGTCACTGGATCCCTCTCCTGGTGGCAGTGATAGCAATGGCCGTAGCCACCTTCCTTGCAAGTTACAGGCTATGAAGGACCTTCTCGATGACTGACTTCATTGCAGGAACTGACTTTTGCTTCACCAAAGTGCCCTTGCTGCTGTGCACCCTCTGCTTTTTTGTACTGGTGTGTTTGGTTCATAAACTGAGCTGGTCGCAGCACTCCCGACAAACTCCTGCGGCTCCAATAAACGCTGGGAGACCACCCCTTCCCTCGGCTGCTTCCGTTACTCTGCTCCAGTCGAAGGTTGTGCTGCCCAGTTCCTGCGGTGCTGAGTGACAAAGCTGCTCAAACTACCACTGCCAGGGCTCACGGGGGCGGGAGGGAGGGAGCAGCAGGGACAGGGCATCCCGTGCCCTTGTGATCCAGCCTCCCTGGTTTTCATGCCTGGTGGCCGAGAGGACTGCAGAATTCTCTTCCTTTCCTTATTGCCTCCCCAAATGGGAGATACTTGACCCTGGACCATCTCTACTGGTACCTGACAAAGAAACCCAGCTCAGGGAGGCTTTTTAGCGCAGTCCCCATACTCCCCCTGTGCTCTGCCTGTCCTGAGCAATTTTCCCACCTCCCTCCCTGCAGGCCCAGTTCAGCCCACCGCTCTTCCAGCCCATCTTGCGGCCAGGTGTCCCCACAGCCACGTCCACTCTCCTTTCACTGCCAGCACCTATTAATTCACATTGTGACACCACCTCACACGAGTAGTAAATATCACATGGAGCCTACAGTAAACTTCATGGATTCAAAATACTGCAGTGTTCAGATTTTTTATTAAACCTCAGCTGTTTCCAGCTGACTTCACAGGGCACACTCTGCGGTCTGGATAGAGGTTGCACAGCAGCTGTGAGCACCTAAGTCCACACACTGGTCTTCTGGGAAGCACATGTTTGATTTGCAACTGGCCTACAAGGTCCAGAGCCGCAGGATCATCAAAATTCAGCCTCTTGAGAGAGTCTCAGTGGGCCGCGCATACGGGAACCAGATCTCTTGCCTCAGTCCCTGATGGAAGTGAGAAACAGGCCAAAAAGTCTGAGTTGGTGTTTTACAAGGCAACCACTGGAAGAGACACCACCTCGCTCGTAATGCAGAGATCCACAAAGTCACTCTGCGCGCTGAAGGCCTCCTTCAGCTCATCGCGCCAAGCATCCAGCACCTCCTTCAGCTCCGTGCAGAGGCTCTCCGGGATGCTGAAGGAGTAGATCTGGACCCTGAGACCATCCCTTATCCTGGGGCAGGAGGCCTGGACCGTGTACACCCTCAGCGGCGTCAGCGCCAAGCAGTTCTCGGCTCCCTCCTCCGCGGCGAAGGCGTACGCCGCTGGGTAGCCCAGCAGCACCCCGATGATGGTGCAGAGGTTCCAGCCCGCGGGGACAACCTCACTGGAGGACACAGGGCCGGGGCTGACGGCCTCGGCAGCCCCTAAGTGGGCAAGGAGGGCGGCGAGGTGGCCCCTGATGGCCTCAGCCTCCGCTGGCCCGCAGAGGACCGGGCAATGCCGCCCCGCCGAGACGTCCATGAAGGGTGCGGGGTGGGCGTGCAGCACAGCCGCCAGCCTCCGCCGGGCGAGCCCCGGGTGCAGCAGCAGGGCCGAACCCTCCAGGCTCAGCAAATGGAGGCGTCGCGGGGCCAGCCCGGCCTCCCTTAGCCGGGCCAGGTACCGCCGCAGTTCGGTGGGGCCCGCCGCACCGCAATCGTACAGCAGGGCCGGCTTCAGCCCCGCCGCCACCGCCACCACCTCCCCGGCTAGCTGCAGGGCTCGGGCCGCCGGCAACCGCCGCCTCCGCCCGGTCCCCAGCTCCTCCCGCGCCGCCGCCACCAGCCGCGGCGCCGACAGGGCGCTGCCCGCCGGGGCCTCCACCACCTCCGCCCCGGCCGACGGGCCCATGGCGGCGGGGCACTGAGGGGAAGCCACCGCCGGGCCCACCGCTTCCGGGTCGGCCTCGGCGCTAGAGTAGGCGGTGGCCCGGGGCGGGGCGGCTGGAGCCCGCCCAGAAAGGCCGCTCCGCCCCGCTCTAAGCGTAGGCCCGGACCCGCCCGGGAAAGCCGCTCCGCCCGGTCTCGGGCGGGTCCGGGTCCCGGCGGCCTCATCAACAAGGAAGAGGCCGTTTCGGAGGAGGCCGCTGCCACCACCCTCGGCCAGAGCTTGGGAAAGCAATAGAGCGGGTTTGGGGGGGGGGGGGGGCACACAGTACAGAGCCCTCTCCCAGCTTTGAGAGCAAGGCTTTCAGCTTTAGGTGGCATCTCAAGAGTGTGCAGAAACGGTTTTTTTTAAAATATATATGTGTATACAGCTGCATATATATTTATATGTATGAAAAAGCAGCATCAGCTTCCCAGCTTGCAGCTACAGAGTGGTTAGAAGAGAAAAATAAAACTAAACAAGGTGACATTCTCCAGGCGGTTTTAATAAAGCGCAGATTATTATTTTTTTTTCCCCTCTACTGATCAAGTATTTATATACAATGTCTCAATAGTGGATTAAAAAAAAAACCCTACAGAACTGAAAATCTGATTTATACATAAGAGGTTGCTCAAGCAAACAGCTGAAAACGGCGAAGGAGCTAGAGGTATTTTTGTAATCCGCTCTGTTTTGAACACTTTCAAAACAAAAGTACCATAGGCTGCTGAAATTGAATCAGATGACCAGATTTACAGATTTTATTGATATTTAGGCAAGGCACTCGTTAGGGAACACTTTTCTGTATGTACAACATAAGAAACCATGGGGCAAAGCAAAGCATCTGTCACTGTGCAGGGAGCGGCTGCGCCATGTGCATGGCGGGGGCCTGCATCGGCCACCCCTCCTGGTGGTTCTGCAGCAGCCGGTACAGCTGCTTCAGGTGAGCCACGATGTTGTCCTTGATGTCGGGCGTAGAGATCTGGAGGCGCACACTGCCGCTGTCAAAGGAGCGCGTGAAGTCACCAGAAAACATTTCGTAAATCATCCGGGCCACAACTGGAATGACCTGTTTAAGAAGAAGTCAGTTGTTAGAGCCTAACAATCACGCAGTATATTCCTGTTATTTTGCAGGAATCCCCTGTCCTGGATGCAGGGGATGGTTTCCACAATAACCTGAAGCACACTCAGAGACTGATGCTATTTGGCACACGTAGCATTTCTACTTGCCGTGACAAAACCCACCAGCCTTACTGGGGGTTCCCAGTGTCAGTAACCACAACAGAGAAGAACAGGTCTCCAGTAACCATGGGCATCAACCCAGAGCCAAAGCACCGGGCCCAGCAAAGCCAGCACGTGTTGCTTCAGAGCCTCAGCTCCTACCTGAACCACAATCAGCTTCCTCTCCCTGGGTTTTCCATCAGGCCATTCTTCTCCAAAACAGAAGTAGATCTCATAGGGAGGCTGTTTCTCAATTTGTCCTTTCTGATGGGAAATCAGCTCTAGGAAGAAAAGCAGAATGCTGCGGGGTTGTCCTCTTTCGGTTAGAAACAGTCTCCACATCTCACCTCATTATATCATCCCAGGCCTCACCTACACACTGTCCTTTGCCAGAGCCACTTCTTACACACAATTACGGCTTATTTCTTGCACCCGGAAGAGCTTTCTTTAAAGGCAAGGCCTTCCGATGTTTTTCAGAGCATTAAATGAGAGCACTTACGCTTTCTTCTGACGCACACCACCTCCATGGTCCACGGAAGCCAGGGAAGTGTTGGCCCCTACCCACGCCCCATGCATGAGCAAACCAACTGGTGCATCCAGGCTGAGCCCCAGTGCAGACCACCCTTTCCAGTAGTGCCACCAAGCCCCCAGACCAGTATCCAAAGCTATTTTCCAGAAGCAGAAGTTACCTACCACTTAGGAACGTTTCCAGACAGAAGAGTTTAACTTTCTTTTGCCTCTCGATTAAATTTGGTGTGGTGGAAGAAGGCGCACAGGGACCAGACCAGTACACCTTGCACTGGCAGAGCCGGACAGCGTAGATGGCATGGCCACTGACCTCCAGGATCAGTCCCCTGTCCATAACATCCAGCAGCCGACTTGTGAAAATCTTCTGCCTTTCGTTGGTGATTTGCTCTGCTCCTGGAAACTTTACTTGCTCCAAACTAATAGGCCCAAAGAGCTCTTCCTGGTCTGGCATAGGACCCAGCTCTCCATAGAAGAGTCTGCATCCCTGCGGGTTGCTTACGGTCGTCGTCGGTCCAGTCTCCTTTCCTCGATATTCAAACTTGATTTCTAGGTCGGTCACTGAAAGAGAGACTGTCAGTGTGGTTTTTCCTGGACCTTTGCATGTACTGCATCAGCAGTCGAGACACACCACGCAATCCATGCTACAGTCGCAGGGACGTTTAAACTATACACCGTTCTCCACGCTAACAAGCAAACAGCCAGAGGAAAAAAGTCTAAACTTTTTTTTTTTCCCCGAAGTACAGCGACAGAAGCACTACAAATCCATACACATACTTGGCAGAGAGCTGATCCAGAGCTCAGGGCTGCTGAAGAAGTCATGCTGCAGCACCGTTGGGGGCATTTCCATATCTAGAGGTTCATTCTTTGGCCACACAGCTTCAGGGCTGCAGTTTTCCGCACTGGCTGGAGCCATTGGAGAATCTGCAAAAAGGAAACAATTCTTCAGTAAACCAAGATTTTATTTCAAGCATGCACCAACTTAGAAGCAAATGCCTTCACTAATACGTTAGTCTATGCCACCAACCATTGATATTAAGAAATGGAAATGTCTCTTGAATAGGGACATGCTGAGATTGATTCAATTCTTCCTCCTCTTCATCATCAAGATCATTATCCTTTTCATCCCACGGAGCGGAGCCAGTGGAACCTGCAAACAAGCACACTCTTGTGGGCAGTCGATCAGTGGGAAACACTGCAATGCGTTTCTTGAAAAAATAATGTAATCTTCATATTGGCTCTGCATAGTAATAAAAATCTATTTGTGTATTTTCCAAACAGAAGTAAAAAAAAGCAAAAATCTGATCTGTACAACATACCATTTTCAGTTTAATACATAATTCCAGACAGCTAAGGATACAGATAAACTATCGCCAACATTGGACTGTTTAGCAGAGAACGTGCAACTGTGTACAGCTTTACTAACTTTAGTACAGGTACACTGCGGTTCAAAGTCCTCTTAGCTCAAGTGCAACCGGGCTTACGCACGGCAGCTGCTTTCTGCTGCACACAAAGGCAGCTTGAGAGTTAACGCCGGGGAGGGGAAGGAACATTGGACAAACGCCTGCTCAGTAACCAGCCCCGTGTCAGCAAGGCCCTCACCTGGATTAATGATTGATCCCTGGGACTGCGGGATATCGCACACTTCATAAATTTTAATAGGATTCATGGGCACCTCTTTGGTGCCATCATACATCAAATTAAATTCCCGGCTTTTGTTAAGAGCACATCGGAGCTGGGCTTTCCACTTTGCAGGGTCTGGCTCATCGACTCCTTCCTGGTATTTTCCCGTTTCCACAGCCCATGCCTGGGGACAAAGTACACTGTGCTCAGTCCAGCCCTCTCAACAGAGCACCTTTTATCAGAAATCAAACTTCCAAACAAATTCACTGTAAATCTGTCTCTTGCAGAAGTCTTAACTATAGCTCTTCTGATAACAACAACGGAAACATTCACTTTAATGGTTTTTCCCATTAAAAGGGGGGGAAGATGTAAATCCAGGTTTCCAAAAGCCATTAGCAATTCCGCACATGCACCTTCATACGAGTTAAGAAAGTATAAATTCTACAGGATTGTGCAGTGACTTTTTCCAGGTCTCTCAGGTTCAAAACCAAAAGTCATTTTTGACAGGGAGCCATAGCCTGCACAGGAGGAACAGGCTCGGTTAAAATGGAGTGGAAGAGCAGCCACAGCCATCCAGCTGGCCCTCTCCCTCTCTCACCCCAAAATCAGACTATCAGCCCAAGATCCTCCAAGGCAGAGGTCAGAAATTCCTCAAAGGCATGTAGGAGTTATAATGAACCCCTTGGGATAAGGATATGAGGGACAGCAGCAATGAGTACTGGAAGTTTGTGGTGGACCTCTTAAGATTTACGTAATGGTATTTAATGGCTTGCTGCTAAGAACAAGCCAGCTACCACATCCTAAACCGAGCAGATGAAGCAAATAGCAGTAATCTTCCAGAGTCCACGCAATCAGATATCGTCTGGCCTTTGGTGGTCAGAAAGGGTTAAAGAACTCAACACCGTTTCAGGCAGTGCCAAGCCTGGCATCCAGGTGCACAAAGTGGCTTTTCTGAGGTCAAAGAAATAGGACAAAATGTGCCTGGAAACAGCTACCGAGATGCCTGTCCAGCTCCCACGCCAACAATTCAACCCTTTGTCTCTGTTTAAGAGCCGTGGTATATCCGAGCTCTCCGTTCCCTCACCTTGAAGATGGTGTTCTCCTCCTCGTGCTGCGGGCTGTGCCGAGTTGCGTGCTTCCAGGGGATCTGAAACCTCTTCGCTTCTCGGTTTAGCCAGATAAGGCCGGGATACATACCACTATCTACCTGGGCTACCAGCCACGGCTTCAGGCGAACTCTTCGTGGATGCAATGCCATCGTCTACAAAAGACAGGGATAATAGTAGACCAACTGCAAAAGGTTAGTTGAAACTCATATGCTTTAAAAGAAAAAAATATTTTCATGAAAAAGGACTCTACACCGTGTTACTGCTATAGTTTGTTACGTTACTGCACGCAGAAACCACTAATTCCGATTCAGCCAGATGACTCTTCTGCCAGGAGGAGTTACAGACGCATCACTAAGCGGGGACTGTAATCGTCGCAAGAACGTAACTCACTACTAAATATTCCAGTAAGCAGAGACGGCGCGTTATTTGTGTTAACTGAGCGCACAGAGGGCGAGCCCCAATCCAACTGGGCTGTAAACGCTGCGCAGGAGATAAAGCCACAAACAAGCCACAGCAAGAACAGGCAGCAGAATTTCAAAAGCCTCCACGAACGCCTTAGCAAAGGGGCCTGATCCAGTCTTTCTTCAGACGTGTCAGACTCGCATCGAGGAGGAGAAAAACTAACATGTGCCGAATCAGAGGCTTCTGCCCCGGCCGAGGTAAAGGTGGAAGCATCAGGCTGAAGCCGAGGGGGCCGTTTTATCAGAGACGGATGTTCCTCTGAAAGGACTTTTTCATGAGTGCTCTGAATGCAGCGTAATCATTCACAAACATCACTGACCTGTAATAACCAGGATGTTTATCCAGAAGGACATGAACTGCAAGTCTGCCTGCACTCGTGCTAAAAATCAAGTGATGTTGACTTAACGTTTAGGTTTTTTTAAAAAACCAATGCTGTAGTTAACTGACCAAATCTGTTGTTGTTTAAGTAGCTCTGTGTGGCTACTACATTTGCAGCCAACCAACAACACCGTACTTGTGCAGAACAGATTTGCAAAAGCCAAACAAACAAAATTAATGACTGTCCCTCTGCAAGAGGAGGCAGCAGCATTTGGTATCTTTAGATTTTGGGAGGGGACTTTCACGCTACATGTGTGCTTAGAACGTGTCTCTCCCATATTCAGTTGTAAATCTTGACACAGACGTGAGCAATTACAAATATTCCCATTAATAAAGCAGTTACAGGATAAATAAAAGCTTTGCCATAAGCCCTGAATACTGCTGCAGGAGTTGCAAAATGTGTCTGGTGGCAGAGATAAAGATTAAAAAAATCCTATCCAAGAACTAGTCTATGAACAGGTTTTATTTGCTCAAATACCTGCAGATCCCCTTCAGGTGCAAGTGTTCACACAAAATTAATCTGAACACAACTTATTTTTATCTGTTAAGTAAAGATGTTCAGATTCAACTGCAATTCATCTTTAAATAATAGTTTGAAAACATGCTTCGTCAAGGCCCCGGGCATGTTAGCAGACTGCTTCCCAGGAGCTGCAAAAGGATCAGGAAGCAATCATCAAAATTGGTTTTGTTCAGAAGTTACAGCTTCTGAAACTCTGCCGTATTAGCTATTCATGTTGAAAATGCTATCAGAAGCAAACTTCCAGCAGCATGTTTGCAAAGACACAAAGTCCAAGTTAATCCTGGACTTAGAATTAAGACCAAAACCGGGTATCAATTTCCCTTGCAAAGGATAAAAAGTGACTTCTCATTCTAACAAAGAAATCCTAACTTAAGCTTGTTTCCACGGTCTCTTTACACTTAACTTTACAAGCAGTCCCCTCTGCTTCTAACGACAGACACTCTGCACACACACAATTGCAAGCCCATAAGGAAATTCAAACCCACACACCAGGGAGAAAAATTCGTGCTTCTCGCAAACAAAATAAATTCGGTCACATGGAGGGTGCGCTGGCACCGCCATATGAGGTTTGAATTGTCCCTCGGATCACAGACAGCGTCTGTCAATACACGACGTTACAATGCTTTATGACCTTTTATCACCAATGACTTGTTGACACAATAACCGAGAGCAAATCAACTTGAATCCCATTGCTCGGCTCAGACGGTGAGTCAGCCTCTTACAACCTTCAACTTCGATCCAGTGGGGTCCACTAACACCAGAGGCTGCTCCCACTCCAAGAGCTGCAAGGCTGAGCTCAGGGAGCATCTTCACCCTGTCAGTTGGATTTGCCAGGGGAGGCTCGGCCCTCACTCGAGCTCCTCAGCGCACCTACCCAGGAATGTGCCAGTTTGCTTTATTCCCACTCAAACTGGCCGGTGTGGGGGGGGGCGGAGTTAGCACATCCCTGTGCTGCTAATGCATCTCTGGTCAGTGATGTCCTTAGTTAATAATAATTGGGGTACAGGAAATAAGTCGGACGTTTTTCCTTACAGGGGAGACACGCACCCCAACAAGGACAACTCCAGCAAACTCAGGAATGAGCAGCCACCTCCCCAACCACCCCAACGAGTGACCAAGGTCAGGGCCAGCCCCGGTTAACTGCGGTGGCTCTCGGGGCTCTGGCGAGGCCCCAGCCAGTGTAACAACGCGCAGCCCACCAGGAAAACACGACCTGGAGCCTGTCTCAGCCTCGCTGCACCGACGCTTTCGCTCTCCGCCTGCGCACCCAAGCGTATTCAGTTCTCCTGCTCCGCCCCGCTCACGAAGCCTCCAGGGAAGGCGGGGGGCTTCTTGGGTGCATCGTGGCGATAGCACAGACCTCGCGCCTTGCTCATTACCTCCGTTTGATTACGTTACCCTGTATTTAGTGGATTTGTACTAATTTTTTCAAAAGCAAGTGGCTCAACCCCTCGCGTTAGCGTTCCCACAGAGAAAACAGGCTGGATTTCCATCCGAGCATCCGCCACTCCATCACCTCCCCACGCCGGGAGCCGACGGCTCCCACGTCTCGGAGGTCTGCACCGCGCTCGCCCCGCGGCCACCCGCGTTCCCCTGCCCCGGGCAGGGCCGGCAGCGCCCCCCGAGCACAATCCACCCCGACGGTCCGCGGACCCCCTGCCCCAACCCGGTAACCTCAGCCCTCTGCCGCGCCCGGACAGCCCGTGAAGCTGGAAGGGGCCCGAGGCGTTACCGGTAATTGGGGTGGTCACAGCTGCCGGTGAACGAGGCGGGGGGGCCAAATCTCACCCTGGCCCTCACTCTAGGCCGCGGCTTACGCCAACTTGAAAGACGTAGCCTAGGGCTAACGCTGCACAAGCCGCGGGGGCAGGTGGGGAAGGGAGCAATAAACAGGCGTTTGCAGCGGGCTTTACCCCCCCCCCCCCCCCCCCCCCCCCGCCGCCTTCGGACCCGTACGACACCCCCACCCCCCGCACCGCCGCCTCCCGTTCCAGCCGGGATCGGGCCGCTCCTGCCGGCCCCGGGCCGCGAACCTGCTCCGGCCACCCGCGTGTCCTCCAGTCCCCACCGAGCTCCCCCCGTCCCGGCGCGGGACTACGGGAAGGAACGGGGCTTCGCGAAGGGCGCTCCGCGGCCCCGCCAGGCCGGGCGGCTCCGCGGGGCGCGGCGGCACCGGCAGGAGAAGGGGGGGGGGGGGGGGGGGGGGGTGTCGGGCCGGTCGCCGCGGCACCCCCCCGCCCCGCGTGACTTACCCCTCCGGCGGGCGGGGAGCGGCTCCGCCGCCGCGGGGGCTCTCCGGCCGCCCCGCGGGGCCCGCGCGTGGGCGCAGCGGCGGGGCGGCGCCGGGCAGCGGGGCGAGGGGAGCGCGGCCCGGCGCACACTCGCCGCCCGCCCCGCCCTCACCTGCCCAGGTGCGCCCGGCGCAGCCGCGCCGCCGCCCGCCCCGCCCAGGGCCGCGGGGGGCGGGAGGGGGGGTCGGCCCCGCGCCCCGGGGGGGTCGGGGCGAGCGGAGCATCCGCGCCCGCCGTCGTTTCTTTTTTTTTTTTTTTTTAAAGGAATCTTTAGGGAAGAAAACGATATTCCTGGGGTTTTTTTCGCAGTTCAAAGCATATTTGGCCCAGCCGGTCCAGAGCGCGGAGCAAAGACGACACGTCCGCTGTGCTTAACGCCAAGCCAGGGGCACGCGGTTTTCTCTGGAAAGCGTAAAAATGTTCCGTTTCTCCCCCGTCCAGCCCCTCCGCCTCCAGCCGCGCTCGCACACCTACCTGGGGCTGCGAGGGGCTCCGCAGCATCTGCCCCCCGGCCCGCCCGCAGCCTTCCACCGCCGTCTCCGCCGGCCTCGCATCTCATTTCTTACCCTCGTAGGTGGAGAACGGTGACTCAGTGGTGAATCTTGGTTTCAAGAGATCATACAGTACAATACCGCTCAGTTTCAATGAACTAGGAAAAAAAAAAAAAAGTGGGAATTTCCCCGCTCCTTCCCATCACAAACACTACGGATACTGCTGGATCCTGCTCTCGGAAAGAATGACTTACAGGCAAAGCTCTGTCCTGTGCCCAGACTTTGGAACTATTCAAAATCTTGAAAATCTTCACGCACAGAGGAAAATGTAGTTCTGCCTTTGCCTTGGAAAGTTTGCCTTGCGAGACAGCTATTTCAGGCATCACTGAAATGGAGGCACTCAGAGGTAACATTTAGCAGGAGTTTGTCAGCACATAATAAAATCTTTCTGGCAATAAGCAAAAGACAGTAGGTGACACTCAAAGGATGGCACTGCAAGGGTGGATTTGAGATGGGTTTGGTTAGTTGTACCTGACCATTTTTGATATGCAAAACAAGGGGCAGCTGCTTCTGCAATAAGACTTTCTACCCTGTCGCCATTCCTGCTGTATGAAAACGTGCAGCGATATGGCTGATTTTGTGAGCAACTGGGAAGAGGCTCACAGAGACGCTGAGCTGAACTCCCAGCCAAAGTACGAGGGACCTTCAATCTCTCCTCAGATGGGTCAGGACAAAAGCTGCCGTTCACCCTCCCTGCATTCCTCCTGTCTATGTGTCCGTCCTGCCCGGCGATGGGTAAATTTAAGGATGCTTCAGGTTTGCTTGCTTTGTGGTCGGGTGCTCAGGGAGCTTTGGAAGCAGATGCCAACAGCGATGCTGCACACTGGCCCGCACGCCCCGGGCCATCTGCGGCAGCGGGTTGGGAGCAGCCCTGGGCAGAGCTTTGCTCTTTCCAGGCCCTCTGCAAGGGCACTTGGGATTGCCCAACCCACGAGAGGGGTATTAGGGCAGGTCAGGGCTGGGGCATTTAAAACAATGGAGCAATGCAGCCAAACAACTGGGCAAGGGCCACTCCAGCGTGGGTAAAGGGTTAGTCTCGCCTCCCCTTTCATTGAAGTCGGTCCTCTCACGCCAGGCAGCTGTGCCTGCCTGCACCCTGCCACCACTGTTACAGCCTCCGCCGAGTGGTAATGCAGATGCCAAACAAATGAGTCTTCCCAGCCCTCTGCAGGGTTTGGTGTTTTGTTTTGTTTTTTTCTTGAGTTTCTACCAGTCTCTGCTGAAGCATGTGGCAGCACGTTGTGTTAGTGAACTGATGGGAAATAAGCTGTCTTTTTCCATGCTCTTGGCTGGGAAACTGCAGCTTTTGAGCTGTATAGGTGATAATCCAGGGATAGCTCATTAGGCAGGAAACATAATCAGATGGTACCTGTTTGCAACTAATCATCCAGAGAGTTCACTCTGACATAGTGGATAAAGCATTGATCCTGACCCTTCAGGCAGCCAAACAGCACCAACCTATTTATTGTAGCATTTTCTAGAAATCATTATTTTTATTTTTAGTTCTATCTGCTTGTATTTACCTCTGCCTGCATTTTTTTTTTTTTAATCAAATTAAGAAATCCTTTGGCTGATAAACTGCACTTCATAAAGTGACGTTCTACTGGCTGAGAGACAGCAGCTCTTTCAGCACAGTCTGCAGAGCACACTTTGGACAATGAGAGTATACACAGAAGAATTTTCATACCAGGAGCTATAGGATTTACTTTATTTCAGTGCCAAATTAACATCAGTACTTTTATCAACACGATTGTCATGATACCTGCGATAGCACCAGCTAAGCTTCGTAACCCAGGTCTCTTGCAGTCCTTTATTCCTGGCTGGAAAAGATTGTAGTCATCCAAACAAAGGGGAACCATTTTCTCTCCTGGGAACAGATCACTAAGTTTCCATAAGGCGAAACAGAATTATGCAATGAGGGAAGACAACGTCCTGGGCATGTGGAGTCTTGTTGTGTGCTCTCAGCGCTCACATTCCAGTGTGCAGCCTCGGTGCAGGAGAGCAGCACAAAATGGGGGAAGGCTTCGCGCCAGCGCGTGCAAAACTCCCCAGCTGGGCTGCAGGGAAAAGCACGATGAGCCCTCCCCACCCTGTCCCTGCAGCAGGGCCTCTACGTCTTGAAAGCGTTTGTGACCCAGAGAGAACCCGTGTCCTCACAGATACTAGCCAAGACAATCCAAGAAAAATGAGAGAAAAACCATTTATTTCTGCTGTACACGTACCTGAGCATGGGGAAACGGAGCCTGCAACAGAACTACTTTATGAACACCGCAGTGACCGTGGCTGCCACAGGCCTCTTTCTGGCAGCTCTAGCTAAGAGACAAACGCAGGGCGATAGAGCTGATACAACTGTTTTTGATGGGCCAGGCCTCGAGCTGCTCTGCTGCGACAAGCGATCTCAGCGTCAGGGGCTGAAGCATTTACAAAAGGAAGGACTGAGTCTATTGATGGTGGTGTGTTCTTCTGACAGACAAACAGGATTCTTCTACATTAGAAGAAAAAATATACCTTTTCCTTGAAAGAGAGCAGTCTTAACCTTTCTGGCAACTCCTCTGGTCCTTCCCACTCATCTCCATACTCCTGCTGTACTGCCTATGTCCCCTCCTTGCTCAAGGCTCTAAGTGAAACCACGCGTTGCCTGGGTGTCCATACGTGCAGACACACAAAGCTGCGCTATACTCCTGCGATACCACTGATGGGTTACTTACAGACATGAGTAGATTCAGAGCAAACCTTATTCTTACAGTGAAGTATGAGTTGCTGCGCTGTTCTGCCCTGTCAAATTCCAGACTGATTCTTAACTAGTGTTTTACCATGTGAGAAACTCTGCTTTCCAAATTGATTAAAAAAAAAAAAAAAAAAAAAGCCAAAAAAGCAAACAGCTTAAATCCTTCTGTGCCTTAGCATTATCATAATAGGGAGCCTATTGTTTCCTATTAATGCTGCCCCAATCCTCTTAAAACAAGAGCCCTACCTGGATGTCAGGCTGGCTCAGACACTTTTATAGCTACAGGTCACTTCTTTCCAGCTGACACAGATAATGGTTGGATTCAGAATGCCTGGTGTGATATGGATAAAAGCTGGTGGCTCCAGTAAGCAAAGGAAAGAGCAGCAGGTTGCTTGCAGAGGGGAGACTCTGATCCCTGGCAGCATGAGCCTGATCCCTGGCAGCAGGGTGGCTGTAAGCTGGCTGCTGCCAGGCTGGGGGGAGCTGCTGCGGAGCAGAAAGAGGCTGGGGGCAGAGCTGTGGGTTGTGCCCCTAACAAAGGGGGTGGGCAGCGCTCAGTGGGAAGGGTAAGCAGGAGGGTTGTTTCAATAGATATGTGCACAAAAAGGGGAAGGGGAGTAAGGAGAACTTGGTGCTTTAAAAAAACAGGGAAATAAAATGTTCCTGTTTTTAACTGAGAGCTTTAAGAATGGATTGTGAAAATGAGAAATACATGTATCTGTATTGATGTGCATTTACTAGTTCTCTCAATGATTCTGTACAGAGTAAAACCTATAGTAGGCAGTTAATTAACTTTATGCATTAGCAGGTTTATTTTGTGTAAGTGGTGTTCGTTGTATGTGCTTATTTTTTGGGGGTTTGCTCTCTGTAATTGTTTTACTGTGCCCTATTTCACTGAAACATTGAGTATCCCCCACGAGCAGGTAATCTGTGCCAATATTGGAAAGCTATTGTTAGGGAAGTTCACTTGCAATACCTTTTTTTTCCCCTAGAAAAACTACAGTAAAGTGAGTGGGGTGAGTACATTGTGTGCTCCCAAATTCTTTGATGTGGTGGTATTAATGTGCAGGAGGACCCTGAGCCTCTGGAGTCTGCTCCTAAATAGGGCACAGCTCAGAACGTCTGAAGGTCTCTGTGGCTCATGGGTGGGAATCTCCTAATGATCTTAGTTATTTTTATACATGCCTGATACCACATGTTATACTGCCCTAATGCAGAGAGGCAACTCTACGGTCACCAAGCGAGCACACAAAACTGATGGTGAAAACGGTAGGAGAGAGAGGAAGAAGTGGAACACAAAACAAAGAAGGTGAAATAGCAAGACACAATATTAACATCAAATAAAGGTGCAAGGCAGTGAGAAGGAAAAGAACAGAGAAAAAGCAACTGAAGGTGATAAAAGGACAATACAAGCAAAGGATTGTCAGGGTTTTCCTTTTGTTTCTTCTTTTTTAATCTTTCTTTGCGGAGCAGAATGGGACAGCAGTTCACCAATGCTGAAGGGGAGCAAACAGAGATCGATGTTGCGGAGTTGCAGGAATGGTATAAGAAATTTGTGGTAGAATGTCCCAGCGGGACCCTCTTCATGCACGAATTCAAGCGCTTCTTTGGGGTCCAGGATAACCATGAAGCAGCCGAGTATATTGAAAACATGTTCAGAGCTTTTGATAAGAATGGGGTAAGTGGTGAGGAGTTTTTACAGTTATTTGTCTAATAATTCACGTGTCTTCTGTGACTTGGAGGTGCTTTGGTGCAGTTCCCACCCCTGCTACCGTGCTTTGTGAGACTAAGGCAGGGTGATGGACCTGCTAGAGCGGGAGAAGGAGCATACGCTGCACTGCTCTGTATGGGCCAGGATGGATTTATCTTCTCGTAAATCCATACCTGAATTAAGGACAGAATGTCCCCTTAAGGGACTACGGATGGATTAAAAGGTTGGGATTTAGGCAGTTACATTTTGAGACAGTATTGTTGAAAGATTCTCAAATAGCCAAGGTTGCTACATGGAAAACAATATTTATCTGTTATGATAGAGGGGGAATTGTAGTGGAGGAAAGTCCTACTCAGGCTTGCTATACATTGGAGGAAGCGTGTGTATACAGTATGAACGGGTGGCGTGTAACAAAATATTGATTTTAGCTGCTCGAAAGCGAAGGAATGCTGAACCATTCAGACATTCTGGTTTTGATTCTCTTTGCTGTATTTGTCACCAGACACCTGGGAAAGTGGGCTTTCTGGTTTAGTAGCAGGTCGTGCATACCCATGTATTGGCGCAAAAGATAGGCTCATACTAGCCTGTGATATTATAGATAGTCAAAAGAAATGCAATATGTTTGCCTTTCTCATCTTGAAATGGGCAAGCAGTGCTTGCTGAATAGTTCTTTTTTTTTTTCCTGAAGCACTTGATCATATTCAAAGTACGGGGTTGTTTGTTGCTGCGTATCAATATAGGAAAAGGGGGGACAAGTCTGTCTTCCCTAAGATACGCCAATTTCCCTTAAGCTTCCTTTGAAACCAGTGGCAAAAATGACATTGAGGTGGCAACAAAAGTCAGTTTGTGAGAAAGGATAAAAAAGCTACGGAAGATGTGAGCAGGTCAGACTTGTCTCAGGATTTGTAGTTGGCAAAACCCAAATGAGTGCAAAAAACTGAAGGTCCAGGTCCAAATTCTGTTATGAAAGCTGTGCAGAAAGGCTTGCAGAGCAAATGGTGTGCATAAAAGGTGAAGTCCCATTCCTAGTTTATAGGAGTTTTCCTAATAAGACTGAAAATCTGTTTTTAAGGGATGCTGGTACTTGCATGTGTTAAGAACACTAAATTAGGCCTGAGTTCATGTTTTTGCTTACATGTGCCCATGGTAGATAATCAGTTGAGCAGGACCTAACAATATAAAGTATTACCAGTAACACGGTGAGAAAAGAAAACAATTCCTCAATTGTCTTTGAATGCTTGCTGGCCTTCCCAGGCCAGCCGCAGCCGTTTTTGCTCACAGGGACTGCAGAGCCCGTCAGTGCCCGCAGCGGAGCGTGCTGGGGAGGAGATGCGCAACCCAGATCTTCCAGGGGTGTTGCTACCTGGGTTGGGAGGGCTGCAGGGTGACATGGGGCCCTGGCTTAGCCCTGGGGAGGGTGGTGATCTGCCTGATCTGCTGGAGGCTGCCGAGGGAGCCCTGCACCCCTTCGCTCTCTGAAGGTTTTGGGAGGATGAACACCTATATAAATGCTTTATTGTGGGTGTTCTGGCTGCTGCCTTCCGAATGGTGATCATTTCATTGTCATAGTCTTCCTCGGATAGATCAAGATCAAACAAGGGCAAAGGATGGGAGAAAGGGGTAATGGCTGGGTGTTGGTCTCAGTGGTGCAGCAGCTGAGGTCACTGAGAATGTGACTCCCTTCCCCAAAAGTCAATACCTCCTGTACTGATCCTCATCTGCCTCCCCATCCTCCCTGTCATCCGTGTTGTCTTGGGGTGTTGAAACCCCCCATTTCTGGAGTCCTGGCAGGTGTCCCCCCCCTTACTGTGCTGTAGGACAATTGCTTTGCTCTCTGCTGTCCCACTCATGCACTCATCCTTGGTGCAGAGGGGTGTGGCTGTGCCTGCCCATGGTCGTGAACTGCCACAAATCTTCTGTCAAATGGCAAACAGATAGCTGTCCCGTGGATGGGTTTTGGCAGGTTTTATCCCGGTTTTGGAAGCAGTTTTCTGTCAGCTCTACCCAGTTAAGTGTCGTTCAGCTGCTGCTTTGCTGTTTCTACAGGACAATACCATCGATTTTCTGGAATATGTAGCTGCCTTGAATCTTGTTTTACGAGGAAAACTGGAACACAAGCTGAGGTGGACATTCAAAGTATATGACAAGGATGGGAATGGCTGCATAGATAAACCTGAGCTGCTGGAAATTGTTGAGGTAAGTAGGCATTGCCTAATCACTTATTGAAGCAATCGCTGCTCTTTGGCAATGTAATGATGTATATGGGGTTTGTGATAATTGGGTTTCAAGGCAGCTGTGGATGGTGATGAAGTGAAAATGCCTGACCTTGGTGAAAGGGCTCTGGGCTCAGTGGTTTGGTGGAGCCTGATGGGGTGGCTGAGGGATCAGTTATACCCACTGCGGGCAGCCTGGCCCCTGCTGCTGCTGAAGCTGTCCAGAAGTGCAGCATCGGGGTGCTCTTGTGGAGTTCCTGTATCTCTGCTCTGCCTTTCCTTTCAACATTTCTACACCAAGATGCATTGCACTGGCCAGTGGAAGAGGGTTTCACCCCGTGCTCCTTACAGGAGCCAAGTTTCCTGCCTGGGTAGCTGGTGAGAATACAGAGAGGCACAGACTGGTACAGAAATCCCTTTTGTAATTATTCCTTTCTGGGTTTCTGTTATGCTCTGCATTTAGCTTTAATTAGGGACTGTGTGAAGGTGTGAGAGGAAGCATGGGGCTGAGCAGACAGTCAGACATGGGCCCTTTGGGTAAATATCTTGGTGGTTGTGCTACAGTCATGCCTGCACCACAGGTGCTCTTCCCCTTGCACAGCAGTGCTTGTGAGGCCTAATCAATGGTTATTAAACATTTTAGGACCTTAGGTGAAATGCAGTATCAGGAAAACATCAGAAATGGATTCTGTGGAAAGCAGGTCGGTTTGGCTGGGAAGTGTGACCAGCTGCAGGTGTGGGAGCATCTGGGGAGCTTGTCTGGGGCAGGTTCAGTTATAGCTTTGAGGTCAGCCAGGAATTGGCCAGAGCTGTGTTAGGGCCTTGCTAATCCCCTCTCTGGGAAGACTTCAGACAAAACCCTTCAGCCTAAGGAGTGAAGTTAATAATGAACAGTTGGTTGTTATGGGAGGAATAGATAAAATCTGCCCCTTTCCAGTGACAAAGCGGAACAGAAACTATGGGTCAAAATATGTGCTAATACAGGTTTGATCTTGCAGCTTGGGCACAAGTTCCCTGGGAGAGAGGGCTGGGTAAGTCTAGATGTGCCTAGCCTCAGATGTTAGAGGAAAAAAAAAAAAATCATACTCAAAAGTCAGATGATTTTCCCATCTATGAAAGTCTTGCCGCCTTCTTTGCAAAGAAACCCTGAGGTCTGACCAATATGTGTAAGGAAAAGAGCTTCAAAGAGCGAATGAAGTAATCCGCAGTGTGTGAGAGCATAAGGTCAGAGGCTTCATTAAAGGTCTGAGGCTGTGGAGTGGCAGATCTTTCTAGAAAGGTTAAAACCGCAGCCTTTGTAAAAGACCTTTACACTGTTGGGAGGATAATGGAGTTCCCTGCTTTTCATTTGCCAGTCCTGCTCCTAACCTCTGAACTTCTTTTCAGTCCATCTACAAGCTGAAGAAAGTGTGTCGGTCGGAGGTGGAGGAGAGGACCCCATTGCTCACCCCGGAGGAGGTTGTGGACAGGATATTTCAGTTGGTGGATGAGAACGGGGATGGTAAGTGATCAGCAGCTCAGATTGTGTTTGTGCATGATGAGAAGTTATCTGTGCTGGGCAGGCTAGCTTTAATTACCGCTATCAAGAAATCACTGAGGACTATTGTGTTACTCAGACACAGTGGGCTTGGTTCTGGGCTGTCTGTCAGAATCAAGAGTAACTTGGTGCAGCAGGATGAAATCCTTTCCGTTGGTATTTTACTGCAGAATACAGAGGGGTCACTATTCTGTCTGGATTTTGATCTCATCCTCTGAAAGCCCCCAGCAGCCAGAGTGCAGGTCCCTGCACAGATAGCCTGGGTGAAGACAGTGGCTCCAGCCAAACTGGAGCTTGCAGGACCAGACTTGCAATCCTCCTGGAGGAGCATGTGTGAGCTAATGCAACTTTTCACGTTAGTAGGTGTGAATGCATCAGGTTACAGCGTGGTGGTTTGTCTTTCAGCTGGCTGGCCTAAACCAAGTGGGGAAATTAAGTATAGCTTTTGTTTTAGAAGCATGTTTTCTGAAACCTGGATGGCTTTTACTTCCTGCTGTCCTCTTGTCTTATCGGTCATGTTTTGTCTCCCCTGTCTTACGTCCTTCTCATCTCCTACACAGGGCAGTTGTCTCTTGACGAGTTCATTGATGGGGCAAGGAAAGACAAGTGGGTGATGAAGATGTTGCAAATGGATGTAAACCCTGGGGGATGGATCTCTGAGCAGAGGAGAAAGAGTGCTTTGTTCTGAGAAAGTTAAGTTTTGATACAGCTGAAAATGTGATGCTGGCTACGACTGTGTCTCTTACTCTAGGGTGGTAGTGGCTTTCCTTTTTAATACAATCTCAGCATCCAGATGAAAACCTCAGTGGTGTAAGAAGCCATATCTCAATCCAAAACCCATGTGCTGCATACTGCTGCTACCCAGAGACTATTTTTGGCCCAATTAGTAAGTCTTTCTGTGTACACAATACTGTGTTGGCCAGCTCTGGTTTTTGGTTACACCCCAAGAAACAAACTTTTTGTGGCTTCTTGCAGTGGATCCTGGGCAGGGTTTTGTTCTGATGACCGATGGGATCGGGAAGTGAGAAATCCTGACACAGTGGTACTGTCTCCAGTGCAGACTCGTGTTTGCATCATTCGTTCCTGCAAAGATGTAAACACATCAAACCAAAACTGATAACAGCAGAGGAGCTCTGGCAGGATCATACCTTCAGGATGGCTGTACGCGTGTTTGGTAGACTGTGCTGCTGCTAATGTGAAATTACTGAACACCAACATATCGCTGTCAGAAATGAGAACTGGGTTACAAGCTGTTGCCAAGACAGTACACAGAGCTGAGGGAAGCATAATGCGTGGGCTGGGCAGGTGGAGCAGTAACTCCTGCATCTCCCTCCTGTGGAGCAGAGTCTGCTCCTTCTACCTGTTCAGAGACCTGGGTTCTGTGGGGCTGGAAAATGCTGTTTCCAAACACTGAGCAGCAGTAGAGATCGTACCTCTTCTCAACGGCCACGTTTAGAGGGCAGATTTGCGCAAGTGTGATTCTGCTCCTTTTGAGCCCCTGTTTCTTGCTGATTCGTCACTCTAGAGCAGCTTTTCCTGCCCTGTGAAGACTGAATGAGCTCAAGGAGCTCCAGGACTTTCACTGCACTGGCAGAAGTTTTGTGTGGAAGGAGAGGTAAGGGAAGAGCAGAGTTTTGCTTGGCAGCGTCTCTGCAATGAGAGGATTAGTGCTGCTTTATCGGCAGGACCGCAGAATGGAACAAGTGACAGAAAATCTGAGTTACTGAAGCAGTACAGTGGTTTTACACTGGACTTAATTTAGCCACAGACTATAGATATAAAATTTGCACAGGTTGTAGGCTGAGCTCTGCCATTCTAACCCATGTCCCTACATACATACATGTACGTGGAAAGAGAATATGGGTTGAACCAATATTTTGGTTCACCTTTACTGTATTTACTGGTTTATTTGCAAAAAAATCTCCCCAGGAAAATAACATAAGTTTGCCTGTTTTATTTTAATTTTCCCATGGGATCAGTGGGCCAGGTCATACCCATGAAAAGATTTGCAATCCCTTTTTTGTGGCCTTTAATTGTATCTTTCATTAGTTGATTAGTTTGGTTTGTGGTCTTGTCAATTTAACCAAGGTTTAAATTCAGAAACATGAGAAAGTATTCAGGATAAGAGACAACAAGTGCTAGAGTTCAAATGCATATACGTTTCCACTGCTGAATAGCCTTTCAGAGTGTTCTCTGTAAATACACACCGGCTTGTGGCATACCTACTTATCAGAGCTGATTAGACTTCCAGTTTATGCTGCTCTAAGGCAGCTGTTTAAAGCTTGTTCAAGTCAATAGCTTATCAGCCGAAGATCTGAAATCTTACTTCTGACTTGAGGGCCTGGAAGAAAAGATTCATTTTACTGATTTTTTTTTTCCAACTTGTGAATAAATGTTTTCATGGGAGGATATGAATCTCCAGGTCCTTAAATGTCAGCATCTCAACCAACATAACTCACTCTGCTTCTTGCACAATTCTTAAGTGGATGTTTAGTTACTGTAGTTGTGTACTGCAGCTTTACTTAAATGCTTTAAATTCTTATTCTGTTCACCCGGTCAGATCAGGTGTGGAAGGAGCTGTTTGGTGTCCCTCACACCAGCAGTCCTCTGCTGAGGTGGTAGAGGGCATCCTAACACTGAGCACTTGTACGGTTGTTGGTAGAAATTTTGTAATGCATGAATTTAATAAATAATTATTTTTAAAAATTCATATCTGTTTTGTAGTATTTATTTTTCACTTGGAATGAAGGTGAAGACCTGTGTAAGCACCTGAGTATCTGACCAAAACTGTAGGCGTCGACTGATGTAATGAATTTAAGGAAGGTGTTATGTGTAACAACTAACCTGGGCAAGACAAATACAGGGCAGAGATGGCGATGCTATTGCAGGTGCAGGGTAGGGAAGGAGTCTCTTCTGTTTAATTTCTGTGTAATGACAGTGAAAAGCATGAAAGTATCATTTAAGAAAAATTCTCAATGGAATCTGAAATCGGTGCTTACAATGGAGTGAGCTCACAGTGCTGCAGTCAGAGGGCCCCTGTTTTCTCTCGGCCAGGACTGAAACAGGAACCTCGAAGAATTTAGGGCTCAAAGTATTGGACTCGGCAGCTGGGTGGTTCCCCCTGCTCTGGCCTGGGCAGCCCGAGGGTGGTGGCGGCGCACACGGGGGGCAGTGCTGTGGTGCTGGCATAGCCCAGTGGAAAATTGTTCCTCTTATCAATTGTGTAATCTTTTGTCAAGGTGCTTTAGTCTTAGTCCTATTTTTAAATCCATAGGTATAAATACTTTGATCTCCTCCCAAACGCAATTCAACATTCACATCAAGCTGTTCATGTCAGATGTTTTGCATAATCCATTTTTCCAGACTTAGGGCCCAGCTAGAATTGGATTTGACTGATCGGATTTCTTTTTGGTCTAAATCGGGAAACAGGATGGCTTGGAAAAGGCAAATACCATGTGATTTTTTTTTTTTTTTTTTCTGAGCTTCTACCATCTGCTCTGATGGTTCATGCTCCTGAAGTTGGGTAGGATCGAAGGGGAAATAACCAGGTTAGAAAGCTGAAGGGGGTTGATGGGGAGCGGCATGAGGGAACAGGAGCCAAGGAGGCATCACATCCTGAAATACTCTGGAAGGTGCATTCCTGGGGGAAGTGCTACTCTGAGAAGGAAGGAGGATAATTGCATTTATCTCCATGCATAGCCATGCTCACTATGCTCTCTTGCACCTAGCTGTGCGCTCAGGACACCTGATGTTCTGAGAGGGGATGTTCACCCACGGGTAGCTGGGGTGGGTGGCTGTCTGGAGGAAAGGTTTGTGTCCAGGTCATTCCCAAAGCACCCATGTGCAGCTTCCCCTCGAGGATGTGTTGGAAAAAAAGAATGGCCGTGCCAGGACTTACACAGCCCCGTGCTGATTGCTATAGGGACTTTTTGGGGTCTTGCCATACTCTTGTTTTCGCACAGCCCCAGTGCTCAGCTCTGGCAGAAGGGGGAAACGCTTCTTTCTTTCCTCCTCTTCAAAGGAATGTGCACCTTGGAAGTTTAGGAAGTAGCTCCAGCTTACTGCCCTTAAAGACGCCATACCTAAGGTAATGTAATGGTGTTCTGGGACCTGGTGTGTGACAGGGGAGCACCGGAGCTGTGCTGCAGGGCAGCTGCATCCCCTGGGCATGAGGGACCTTCAGCAGCATCTGCCTGGGAACCTGCTCTGTGTTGTCTCTTTGCCTTCTGGGCCTCCCACCCCGACACAGAGGGGTGTGAAAGGAGATGTTTGTGCCTTTTGCCGCTGTCCCTTCCTGAGCTCGTCATCTCGCTCCTGTTTGATTTTGCTGCCGAAGAGCCCACGGGCTCTGTTCCCTGCTGGTTCCTTGCTGCTCCTCCACAGACCACAGGGGATGGGGACCGGGGCAGCCCCGGGGGCGAGGGGCAGGCAGGGAGCCGGGTAGGGGGATGGCAGGGCTCCGGGCTGGGCTGCCCGGCTGTGGAGAGGCAGGAAAGGCAGAAGTGCTGCTCCAAGCCCTCCCTCCAAAGCTGGGCTGGGAAAGACCCTGGGCAGCCCCGCTCCCGGCTTAGCGCAGACCCTGCCTGAGACCCCTCCCAAGCTCAGGCGCTCCGTGGGGCTGTGATTCCTGCATCCCTCGGGAGGCAGATGTGCATTGCAGCTTTTTCGATGTTTTGGCACCAAACCCTGCCAAGATAAATGGCACAGCGCTGCCAAAAGCCACTCGCTGGGTGGTTTTCATGTGGCTGCAACTTTCCTTAATGCTTGTGACTTGTCTCAGGTCACCGCAAAGGGGAGGCAGAGCTGGGACCTGATGTCAGACCTGCCTCACAGGCCCGTCGCCCCTCTGATGGCAGCTCCCAAACAAAGCCTCTCCCACGCTCCCCAGAGGGGCTGCGCTGCTTCTCATTCACGGGTGGTGGTGTCACCAGGGTGAGCAATGCGTCTGAACAGCTTTGCTGGCAACCGAACAGCCACCACTGGTTTGAAATAAATTAATTATGCATGAGTTAGGGCAAAGAGAGTCACAATATTAGTTTTTAATTATCTTTAATTTGCTTTCTTAGAGGCTGAAAAAACATCCTTTGGAGAGAGACGCTGAGGTTTGAAAGGTGCCTTGGGCCAGCCGGCAGTTCTGAGACAGCCCTTTTAGAGGAACTTTGTCTTTATAAACAGAAATCGGGCTTGTCAGGGCTGCTGCTTGCAGCTCCCAGGGCACGCAGAGGAGAGGGAGGCTGAAGGAAGCACGGGTGGGACTGGCTGCGTCTCTGCAAGGGGGCTGTGCCCAGAAAGCCCGCGCTGACCTCGGCTCCCTCCTCGCTGCTGTTGTAACCCTGAAGCGTGGCCAGTCCCGTGCCAGTTGCTTGTGGGGGAGTTAGTCCTGCTGCAAGGAGCGGTGTTGCACACTGAGCAAACAGCTCAGCCCGGCTCTGGGAAGCCAGTTGCAGCCTGCTCTCTCTTGCACTGGTGCAAGCGGGGTGGCCGGACAAGCTGGCCCAGCAAAGGCTTCGTCCCGTGGCCTGTCCAATGCCACCGGAGCCCGAACCAGGCTGTCGGGGGGCCGTGGCCGCGCACCCCGCACTCAGTGTTGGTCTGGGCGGAAAACAGGGTCGGGAGGGAGCCGGGGGGCTGCCACCCATGGCCCAGAAGGCAGCAGGGAGGAAAGCAGGAGGTGCCCAGAGATGTGGGTGGGTGAGCTGAAGGACTACCCAGGGGGTGAGGTTTTATTAAAGCAAGCTATGCTTGCTCGGCGCAGACGAGGTTCAGAAGAGCAGGCAGCGCCCACCAAACGCGAGAACCCAGGAGCAGCCCCTTTTCTACGCCGATGCTGAAGAACACTGAGCTCTCCCTGCGCTTGTGCTGTTCTTGCAAAAGAACTACTTTAATGAAGCCAGAACAAAGGTTTCTGCACTTGCACGAGACAGTTCGTCTGTCCTGCTGGGAACAGAATGACTCGTTGGAAGAGAGAAAAAAACACAACCTGAAATAATCTTGTAAAATATCTTTATTAGTTCGCTATAAGATTGGAAGTACAAAAGCTTCCAGGTAAAACAGTGTCAAATGAAAAAGATGCACAGGAAAAATGGTCAGAAAGTTGCTTGTGAAGTGCGAGCATCCAGTGCTAAATAACAAGTCTTTCAGCTAGGCGAGAAATCCTCCCTGGTGTCCTGTATTGCCTCACCACACCTGAAACTTGCTCCCATCAGATGAGGAAACTCCTCTCCAGGAGCAGCCCCGGCTCAGCGCGGGGATGGCGGGCGGTGCGGGGGGGAGGCCGCTGCTCTCGCGGCCTCCCTTGTGCGTGTGCTGGGTCCTGGGTGCAGCCCCTGCTCGTGGCACCGGTTGTCAGCACCCGCAAACGGGGTTGCTGTGCCCAGGATGCTATAATAAGGGGGGGCTGGGTTTTATTCCATGGGGGACAGCACTTGAGCCCACCGTACCATGGAGGCGATGGTACCCATCGCCTGCTCAGGAACACTCAGGTGCTTGCGGATGCTCGTGGCACGGACGCGGCGTCTGGCCCGTCTCTAGCAGCAACCCCCTCCGAACCGCATGCAGGTGATTCGCTGCCGTTGTGGTTAAAACCACCTGATGCTGGAGGGTGCCAGAAGAGCACAACTTGCAGGAGAGCTTAAGTTTGTTGTACAGGTGATAAGACATGCAGGAATATTCCTACAAGCATGCAAAACTTTTCCCTCTCGGGTTACTGCCATTGCAGCCTGTTGTGGTTTAACACAGCCCTTCCAGATATTTCAAGGAGAAACATGCCCTTAAACTTCAGATAGTTGTTAAAAAAGGCACCATTCTGTGTTTTTAATGCTTTTAAACAAAGAAAAGCCACCGCTCCCCTTTTTCTAACTTATAGATGTTGTTATCTTTCATTCTCTCTAACCATCGCTAGCAGAATCACAAAGAATCAAAGAACGAGTGGCCAAAACTGCTGATCTCATGCTCTGGAGATAGGTACGGAAAGAGAAGGTTCAGGTCTGCTTTCTAGGTTTTGTATGTGTGTCCTTTTGGGACCCCCTCTCACCGGGGCCAAGGGCCGGGCAGCCCCCCAGAGGCTGCAGACGCTGGTGTTGGCCACGGCCTCAGTGTGAATTTTGAGGCTCTCTTGGTGCGTTACCGGACTGCATCGATGGTGCTGCTCCCCCTTCCCGGGGAGGTGAGACTCTACCCCCTCTCTGCTCAGCAGCAATATCCAGCGGCCCCCGCCCGAGCGAAGGGCCCCGTCGGCGGTCGCGGGGGTGGCCGTGTGCTTCCAGCGCGACGAGCCACCAGCGCAGCACCCCCTCTTCGCAGCAGCCTGTCCTCCCACCGGCTGGCGTGGTTGTGCCGGGCAGGGCCAGGGCAGTGCCCGGTGACCCCGGGCTCCCCCGAACCGTCTGCCAGGGGAGCGGCGCCTTCGGAGCAGATCCTGGTCCCTGCACTAGCGGGATAGTCTATCGCTGGTCTCACTGGTGCCGAGACAGCTCACCAGCTCCCACAACCACAACCCGACTTGTTTTAGTAATGCGAGGGGGAAAAAGTAGAGAGGAAGGGGAGGTGTCCTGGGAGCCTACTCGGCCGCCTCCGCCGCCTGCTCCGGCTCGTGGGGGTTCTTCCCATCGTTCTGAATCAGCCGGACGATGTGTGTCAAGTCCAGGCTGCGGGTGAGGATGTCGAGCAGCACTTCATCCTTCTGCACGCCCTCCATGAACTCTTCCAGGGAGAGCTCGCCTGCGAGAGCACGGTCAGAGAAGGTCTGTTAACTCCTGCAGCCTTTCTCCTCCCTCCGCCGGCAGCCTCAGAGCATCCCCCCAGGAGCTGCACGGACTCTAAAACGGGGCCCTGCCTGAGGTCCCGGGTCTGTGCTCTGTACACCCCAAACCCCACCACAGCTAACCCCACCATGCACATCCCCACCCTGCCAGTATGACAAGGGCCAGTTTGCAGGGTCCCCTCGGGCCGGCTGGAGCCTGCGGAGGGGATGGGGAGCTAAACCTTCACGGAGAGCCGCTCTCTGCCAGCGCTCCCCATGTCCTGGTGTTTTGGGACATCCAGCATCTGGGTTTGCTCTGACAGGTTGAACTGCGGGTAAGGGGGAGAGCGGCAGCAGTATTTGGCATTGCATAAGAAAGTTCCTCACCATCTCCGTTTATATCAATTTTGTCAAACACCATGTTTGTGAATTCCTCGGCCGTCATCGTTTCATTGCACCGGTTGATGGCTCGAATAGCCTGGAGGGAAAGACAGAGGACAGTTACTGAGCGTTGTGCAGATTCTTGTATCCATCAGTACAAGAGGCTGAGTGACTGGACGTGAGAGGCCAAACGTTTTTGCAGACAGTTAGGTTCTGAGAGGAAGAAATCCTTTCTAAAATACTGGAGATTACAGTCACTTTAAAAGGCAATTAGTGCATTAAAAGATTAAGTGGGCATACTGGGATAAGCCAGGAGCAGTCCACCTCTGAAAATCCTTAGATTAAATTCAAGTGCTTATCTCAGCCCGGGTTTCAGTGGACAGGGTTGACCAGCCTGCAATGGGAAGACAAGGGGTTGCTGCGTGTCGGAGCGTGCAGGTGACGTGGGGAGTGTGGGGTGTTTGAGGCAGGTCCGGCCGGGGAGGCCAGCCTGGTGGGAGGACTAGCAGAGGGCAAGCAGCAGGTTTGGCCAGTGCCTGCTCATTTACCAGGGAGTCGTCTTTTGGGTTGGGATGTTCCTGTTACAACCTTCCCGTCTACCTGCGTCTGATGACCACTGTCTGCGACAGAAATGGAGAAAGCTGAGCCCACTCACTTTGATGATGTTCAGCAGCTCTCCCCGGTCAATGCAGCCGTTCCCGTCCACATCGTAGAGCTTAAAATACCATCGCAGCTTCTGATCCACCTTCCCTTTCAGGACCAGACTCAGAGCTGCCACATACTCCATAAAATCTATGTAGCCATCCTAAAAGCAGAAGGTTAGAAGCTAGATGAGATTAAAAGCAAAGAGTCGGGCAGTAAGTGATTTTCCTGGTCACTTTTGGAGTCCCTGCTACAAGACTTCAGCCACGACCTTGAGAGCAGGGGCTTGGGGAGCGCAGCAGAGGCACGGGGGGCAGGTCCCCACCAGTTAAAGCCAATGCACCGTCTGGTGGGGGCTCCACGTTAATCTCTGCAGAGTCGTTATGGGCTGATAACGAATGAACTCGGTGCATGTACCTGGCCTGGGGACTAATGAAGCCTCGAAAGCTAGCCTGTGCTAAAGGGATCTCTTCATGCAAAGCAGTGGCAATTCAGAGGTCAAAGAGGAACAGCCTCACGCACCTGAAGCCCGAAGGATTACCTGACGTTGTCCTGCCTGCACACACCTACAGCTCTTTTCTGCTGCAAGGGGGTCTCTCGTGCAAACCTCCAGGAGAGGAATGAGCTCAGGAACTACCCCAGCATGCTGCTGACATCTCGGGAGGGCAAGGCGCTGCTCCGTCCCTGTGCCATTTGTGTGTCTGCTTCACGTTTGGTCACGCCAAAAGCACGAGCAGTTTTATCTTTGACTTTCCTCCCAGGTGTTTGCCCGCCACCAGCTCACGCCACGGTGGTGGAGATGTTCAGCTGGGCCAGCAGACAGCTCTCAGTCAGGGTTACGGTACCGATGCCCCGCTGTGCTGGCGTGAGCACACGTGCCACACCGCTGCCTCCGGACGCCGCCCCGTGACCTTCACAGCTTGTAGGAAGGTTGCTGAAACGCGTCGCACTCGCCACAGAGCATTGCCGTGGCACTGAGATACAAAGCCCTTTCAAGGAAAATGGTACATGCTATAAGCCACGGCACGTCTTTGGTCTTTGGGAGGGAATAAGCCAGGGTTTTGTCAATGAACAAAGCCACCGCACCACGGGGCAGGTTCAAGAGGAGATCATCTGCTTTATCCCACTGCTGCAAGAGCCAGATTAGGTATAAATAGCTATGGAGCCCCATTCCCAGCAGGATTTCCTGTGCATCAGTTCCCTTTTCAGGCATTCATTCAAACACGGGGCAGAGAGCAAGGTAAAGGCCAAGGCACAAACAAAATACCCGAAGGATTTAGGGCCTAAATTGTATTAGTTTCAGTGGGATTAAGCCCACTAAGCCCTTCGGGTTCCCATAAAATATATTTCTCATCTCACATAAGGTGCAATTTCAAACCATTTGCAAGTCAAGGAGGGTGGTGTTTCCTCCCAGAGACACAGCACCCATCTGCTCCTGTGGCACGGCCCTGAGCTGGGAAGACAGCGCTCCCGAACGTGGGCAGGTGCCCCAGGACTGCCCCGCGCCGGGGGTCCGGCACAGCGACAGCCCGGGGTGCCAAACCTCTCCGCAGGGAGCACAGGGCCCGAGCTCCTTATCGTGTGGGACTGAGCACATGTAATAAAATCAATGACACTCTAATCCGTTTATAATTTAAAACAATAGCAAAACAAACACGGTCTGTTCTGTAAACCACAGCTCACGCCACGCCGCATGGCTCGGGAACTCGCTGGTTCTGCATGAATGCGGCGCTTGTTCTCACGCCGCTCGCTCGTTCCTTACTGTCACAACATTTGATATGTAAGGATTAAAGGGCACTTCATCTTCAAGGGATGACAGACTACCAGATAAAACCCCATGGTTTTAATAATTTAAAGCTAAAAGGGAAATACCAGGTCTGGGAGAAGCCTGTTTTCTCCCACAACAGTCAGCAGGTGAGGAGATTTTGCTGACATTTTTTGCCGACGTTTTTTGCCTTACAGAACAAATTTTACAATTTCTGAGGCCATGGAGAATCCGACCATACATACTAGATACACGTCTAGGCTGCACACACCCAAACACACCACACGTGATCCCACGCAGGGAGCACAGCGCGGCCGAGCCCTGCGCAGGCTGAGCGGGAAGGACAATATTTACCTTATTAAAGTCAAACGTCTCAAACATTTGCTCAACGTATTTGTTCGCTGATGGACTCAGGTTTTTCAAGCCAAAAAACTGTTTGAACTCGTACAGGGTGAGCTGGCCAGAAGGACACTCCGTCATGAACTTCTTATACCATTGGTGGCACTCGGTAGTGCTCAGCTCCTCCACGGCTTTCCCGTCCATGTTCCCCATCTCCACGCCACGTCCTGGGCACGTTGCAGCCAAAAATGGATGTTTTTCTGAAATGCGAGGGCTTTCTTTTAAATTCTGCTTCTTGCCTTTAAAGTCCAAGTGTCCCCAGCACAGCAGGGATCACAGTATCAGTCAAACCCAAGCTGCCTCGTGTGTGGGCTGTACCGATTCGGCGTTGGTGGTGATGGACTCCAAAGGCACCTCTCCTCAGGAAAACTCAAAAGCACAAAACCCTCTTTGGACAAGAGGGTGACATTTAAGTACCCAGCAAATCCCTCCCCAGCCAATGAGGCTCAGGGGGGTGATGGGCTCCTGCCAGGCATTAAGAGTTCAGAGTTAAAATAGAAAGGAGGTAAAACGGGAAAGTCTTGCAGATTACAGGCCCAGCAGGAGATTACGAGGGTCGAATTTTCTCTGTGATGATGTAATCTCCTAATCCACTTCATTTATGATTTTGTGTGGGGTCCCATGACCAGTAACTTTTGCACCAAAGTCAGAGTAAGAAGAAAGAGAGAAAACCACTCGAAGTCTGTGCTATTTACTGTCTTTTTGGCCTCCCTTAGCCTTCCTCTGGCTGGAGGATTCCCAGCAGGGCTGTCGATTTGAGCCTGAAATTCAGGGAGGGGGAAGTATCATTTCAGCTCCTGTAAGAGGTACAGTATGGGGGTAGATTTGGCGTGCTGAGACAAACACAGAAACATAATTGCTTTAAGTGCTTTAAAGGCAGACACCAGATGCTATGATGACCTTCTCCCAGGGAAGCTCCCTCTCCTCCCAGCTGCTGGGTCCCCGTGTTCAGTCCCTCTGGTCCTGCCAGTCGAGCGTTTCTTCCAGAGAATCGCCCCACGCATGGCACGTCCCGGGATCAAGTCCTGGCCATCACTCCCAGAACTCAGCTGATGCCAGTGGAGGTGAATGCAGCTGCAATTTTAATTTATGATGAATTACCATGAAAAATTCTCCATGTAAATATGACCAAAACCAATGTTGGTTTTACTCTGACGCAGAGCATTCAGAGAAGGACAGGGAGATAAAAAAGTATATCCTCAGAAAGCAGCATAGGCCAGATCCTCTAGCGGTGAAGTGGATGTGGCTGCGGGTCTCTACCTGCAGGCAGTCTGTCTTTGTACCTGACAACTTTAAGACGAAGAGCCCAACTTTTAAGTGTTGGGGAGCTCGGTATGGCTTCTGCACTGGAGTGAATTAGGAATAACTCTGCTAAAGCAGGCAGCATTACACGAGACTCAAACAGTTACGAAAAAGGCATTAGCCTGAGGAACACTAATTGGATGTGCTAATCCTGCGCTCGCCAGCAGCAGCAGCAGCCACAGGTCCCTGCTGCGCACAGCCCCTGCGAGCAGGGTGAGCCTTCAGTGGGTGCCCCGGGCCTGACCCACCACCGCAGGGGACACGGCTGGGGCAGCCCGTCCTGGAGCACAGAGAGGGGCTGCAGTATCGAGGCACTCATTCACAGCACAGAGGGGGCCTTCAAACGTGGGTACAGGCTCGCCAACTGCTCCAAAGAAGGAGCAGAGTTTAGGCTCAGCTGAAGAAGCTGGTGAAACCTTCCCAGGTTTTGCGGCGTGCGCGGAGGCCAGGCTTGTGCAGGCGAGCCTGGCTCGGTGGCCGCTCATGCTGCGCCGTGCGCTGCTGACACCCAGTGCCTCCCTGCAAGCGGCTGGCAGTGAATGACAGGACAAGTCGGACCGGGTTTTTAGAGCAAAATCCACACTGCCTGTTTTTCTGGTGGGCAGTGACGCAGCCTCACCACCCATCCCTCGGCTCACGCGCTCACTGCCAGTCGTAACTCAGACACTCGATGGGAAGCTGAAGCCACACGGGTCACTGGTTTCATTGCTTGGGCTTTGTTATTGGTCACTGGTTTTATTGCTTGTGCCCAGGACAGGTCTCCATTTCACAATGTTTGCACTCGAGATGTCCATCACCTTCCTGGTGTGATCGGTGTCGCGGTGGTAGTGGTACCCGCAGGTTGGCTTCTGCGCGGTGTAGAAGGGGCTGTACGAGTTAGAGCATCTTGGTGTGTAGAAGAGAAACTTGTAGGAGTTGGGCTGATGGCCCCCAAAATGGGCAACCAAAGGAATGAAGTGAGCGGCCGAAGGCTGGTCCCTGTGGTGGCGCGGTGGAGACGGCTGGCTTGTTGGGATGGGTGGCGTGGGAGAGACCTCCTGCATCGCCTTGGCCTCCTCCGTTCCCTTTGGTCTCTCACAGTCTTTGCCGGGGGCTTCTGGCGTTTTAGTCACCTGTGGGTCGAAAGAGCCAGACAGATGCGTTGCAGTTGCCCCCACGCTTTGCCATCCTCACCAGTGCTGAAGGCCCCGAGGCAGGGGTTGTGTGCTGGTGACCAAGGAGCAGCAAGTTAAACAAACCAGCAGAGCTTAGGGAGCGCCAGCCTGCTCCCACTCACTGCAAGGGCAGCCAACACGCAGCATAAATGCTGACAAGTCAGGTATTTACATTTCTTCAGCTAAAAATCTAAGGTGGTGTTCCTTAAAGAGAAAGTGAGTTTAAAATCAAACGATGTGCTGGGAATATGGAAGTGACGTAGTGAAAATAAACCAAAGCCCACTGGGGGAAGGCACACGACGAGACTCGAAGGACTCGACTCTCTCTTGGCTTGCATTTCAGCTGCTTATTTGTCACAGCGCAGAGGGAATACGAAGTGCCACCCAGCTGCTGGTGTTCCCGCTGTCAGCACGCACGGCGCGGGGGACCGGGGACTGCAGAAACAGCCCGTTCTGCCCCTGCCCTCGCACGAGCCCCGTGCAGAGGAACGGTGTGGGGGTGCCCCCCAAGACCACATGGGGCTGACTTGTCACCCGTGGCTGCTCCGGGCTGCACTTGGCTGGGAAAGTTTTTCTGCTGCTGTTATTTAACCATGACTCAGTTATCTTGTTTTCATTGATGACACCTCTGCGCTAATGGAAACTGGCTCTTCCCCCAGTGATTAGCCGCTTTAGTCCCGGGCGTCCTAAATAAACGCTTTGCTGTCTGGCTTTATTTTTAACCTTGTAAAGAGGTTTCCTAGTTTCCGTGACGCCCCGGCTTACTTGGTGCTCTATTTCTGTTCCCTGTAGCTGGCTCTGAACACCAGCTCCTAAACCTATTAGGAGGGGGACACCCTCAAATTATTTAGAAATCTGCTTAAAGCCTTTGAGGGAAATGACAGGATCCCCACAGGTTCACCACCTCTTTTTGTCACTCATTTCCTCGGTACAGCCACCAGCCAGATGCTTGGAAGGCTCCGTTGCTGGAGCTCAGGACAAGCATTATTTCAGCAGTTGCTGCTGCAAGGAAATAGTCTGTATTTTCCACAGGGGATAAAATAATGGGATTTTGACTCCTGAAAAGCAGATTTTGTACCACTACAGTAATTTCAGTGTGGTTGGCGTATCCCTGCTCTGAAAACACTTAGATTTGTTCAAAAATTATTGTATTCACGTACATGCACGATTACAGCTCATGGCCTTTCTCGCTTTGGAAGATAAGAGACAAGTACGCACACGACTGCGCTGCTGCAACTGCATCCACCCAGCAGGGAGGCATTAATGTCATTAAGGCATCTGGGGTGTGGGGGTGAGGCCGTAGTTGCTTTGAAAACCCAGCTGCTAAGTCACGTAGATGCTTTCGAGATGCGCAAGCCTTGCACGCACTGGGCGATAGAGGGCTGACAGTCATTTCCATTGACGGGCAGGATACCGTGCCAGGGAGCGCTGAGCTTTGGGCTTTGTTCTTGTGATGGGGTTCGTCTGCCCCGGGGGTTCCTGCTCATCCTCTGGGGCACCTAAAGCTTGGCAGAAACATCTTTCATGCTCAGGTGAGCGCACCCTGCTTACGTGATCACTGTCTTCGAGGGGAAGCACCAGCTCAGTGTGCACAGCACTATTTATGGCACTGCCGGAGCTCTGTGCCTGAATTAAGAGTCCTGCATAATCATATTGCATCCAGTCATACTTTTAGGGATCCCTAATCCCTCCCGAATTGCCTGTTGTCTCTCAAAGAAGATCCTCACAGGTGAGGTCACGGAGAGAAGACTGACTTCAGTCACCAAGGAAGCACAAAGGGTTCAGACATCCACCCCAGAGGAAGCGTTCCCCTGCGCGGCTGCCGGAGCTCTGCCGGTGCTGCCCGTCCTGCCCCTGCACCGCTGCTGCCCTCCTCGCTCTGCAGCAGGGAGTCCCCCCTCCTGCAGCTCCTCGCTTGTCCCCGCAGAGCCGGTGACACCAGCACTGTCACATGCGGTTTGCTCTGAGCTCTCAGTGGCCGCATGGGCGAAGCCGGCTGGTGGCGGTGCAGCCTGGTGGATTCGGGCAGCAGGGGAGGGACAATGCATCCCACCGACACCACCAGCACCCTTTTGTCCCGGCCACCCTCAAGGCAAGGGTCTTCCAGCCCCGTGCCCGCAGGAAGGGGACACGGTGGGTGGGAATCCCTCCTGCCAAACCGCTAGCCCAGGGCTCCCACCTGCGAGGTCATCTTCCCGGCGGGGACCCCGGCATGCAGGGCCGTCCGGGGTGGAGACCGGAGGCAGCGCTGCTGGGATGGGCAGTGCCGGTCACCAAGGCCATCAGGGCCATTGTGACCTCCGGGGTGTCACTGGGGTGGTGGCTGTCATAGGGGTGCCCAGGTTGAGCAGGGCTGCTCGGGCAGAGGGCGCGGAGGAGCGCGGGGGCTCAGCCATGGAGACGAGGAGGGTGCTGTTCCTCCTGGTCTGATGGGACCGGGGAGGAGTCGCATCCGACTGGAACCACCACCACCGCTGCCTGTCCAGCCGGTGCACGGCTGGGGCTGCTGGGGGCTGCTCTGCTGGCCCTGCTGCCCCCACCGAAACGTGGCCTCGGCAGCGTGGCCTCGCAACCCCTATAGACATGAGTTGGATCTCTCTCCGGGAGTGCAGTTTGCTGTCCTGCAGCCATGCATGAGGGTTTCTCCTCTCGTCCCTCCCGTCCCCTGCTCCCTCCTTCGGGTTCGGCCGGGCAGCCGCGCCGCACAAGCGCTTCGCACACTCGCGAGCGCGGCAGGGAAAGATCCGATCTGCAGGGAGCAGCTCCTCACGCTGATGAAAGGCAGATTGTTCTGGGGTGTTTACCTGTATCAGGATCAAAGACAGCCTCACACTGCGGTGTGTTACATCACAGCAGTGCTCACATGGCTATTTCTATGCCATAAAATCTGCTGGAGATCTTCCAAGTGCTTTCCCGTGCTTTGCGCCCAGCCCAGCCCACCTGCCCCTTCAGCTGTGTGGCCTCTGTCGCTCAGGAGATCACAGCGAGCGGCAGTCGCCCTCCCTTAAAAATACAGCCACGCCACCAAGCTGGGCAACTTTTCTGTGTCTTTGGAGTTTGTCTGCCCAGCAGCACGCCTAGCACGCTCTTCTTGCTAGTGCTGAGCTTTTTCCAGTCTGCTGGGGGAAGGCCCGTGCGTTACTGGGAGGTGGAAGGTAAAGAACAAATATTTTTCACCTGGAACAAATACACGGGTGTGTGCACACGAGCTCTCACAGGCTTGTTTAGCAGCTTGTGTTCACTGGGATAATAAATTCACTCAAAACACGCATCCCTTCATGTTGGGAGGAATATGTTTTCCTGTGCTCACCACCCAGGGCGAGGCAAAACCATCGTTGGTGGGGTGGCACAGGTACAGCTCACCGCCCCCGGAGCTCTCGGGTGCTGCTCTGGAGTCGCCCCTGCCCCGGGGGCAGAGGAACACCTTGGAGCAATCCTTCGGAGCTGACTCGCACTTTCCTGCTCCCGCAGAGCATCGCTGCAGCCCTGTGGCCCCTCTGAAGTCTCTTGGGTGTGACCACATTTTGTGGGACACCTTTGTGCACAAGGCCAGGCTTTCACATTCCACGGGGTTTTATTGGCTTCTCTTCTTAAAATAGTTCCTCTTCTCCGTCTCCTTTTCCTTGGCTTTGTCTCTGGTTCAATTTGTTCAGTCAAAGACTGAATTTCAGCGAGCACACATGACTTCCCTATCTTGCAAAGATACCGTGTCCTGTGTCTTTCCAGTAGCAAGTGGGTCCTTCAAGAATCACAGAATGACAGGGGTTGGAAGGGACCTCTGGAGTTCAGCTGATTTCTGCTTTCAGGACGTGCCAGTGAACTTTCTTTAAATGTCCAGGGCCCAGCGAGATGGTTTCCCGCGGAGAGCTGGCTCCTGCACCACTCTCAGGAGGAGTGTTGCTTCTCCGTTTCCATCCTGTTACTGCTCTTATCCGCAGGCAGGACTATCCCCTTTCCTGCGACCTCGGCTGAAACACGGCTGCAGGTCCCTCAGCAGCTCAGGGCGTGCGGCAGTCACACTCGTGCGGATGTTTGCAGGACTGTTCCCTTTCCCTGTGTCACGAACAGCAGTTAAGATAACTGTCAGAAAGGGTGCGAGTCCCACTAATTGCAGGCCTTGAGCGCGGCACGAAGCCACCCCTTCGGCATCGCCCGCTGCTCCTGGAGCGGATCTGGGGAGCGGCCGCAGAGCCGGGCACCGGCTGCCCACGGAGCCTCCCGCTGCCGGCTGGGGAAACGTTCCGACCAGCTGGACGGAGCTGCGCCTCTGCAGACAGGCTGAATTCTCTGGAAACTGTCTTCAAGGGTTAGAGCCCCTGTGCTACACCACGGGGCTGAATCCATGTGGTACGGCATGTTAACTCTCCTTGGCTTTCTCCATTTGCCATTCATGTTAATTCACTTTACTTAGTGCTGCCTGACAATCTATGTCATGATTAGATTTTCCTTTTGAAATACCATAACAGTGCTCATTTTTCATTGCTTATGAGTGATTCGATGTGTGGCCCTAATTTGTACTTTGTGGCAAAAAAAAAAAAAAGTTGCGAAAAGTATAATCTCAAAGTGATTAAATAACTAATATTTATTACTGAAAAAAAAATCTAGATCATTTTGACTCTCAGAGTGTGGTGGAAGTAGAAATAGATATGACAGGACAATCTTACCCTGAGGCTGTGTTTCAGAGTTAATGTTTTGATGGCTATTTTGGGTTTAAAGTTCCCCAGAAATCCCAGCATTTATTAATAACCAATGTTACTCATTAACTCTCAATTTTCACTTGTATGACAGAAAATTGTTGGCAGTACTAGACACTTGCTTTTGTACCCGAAACAAGAAATGATTTGGCGTCACGTCCCACTCTCTTTAAGCTTTAGTATCAAAAGAAATCCCAAACCCTAAAGACGCGCAGGTCGCACCGGGGAGCGGGACGCTCCTGGCGAGGCGCAGTCCCGCTGGGGGCGGCGGGACCCGCAGAGGGGCTCATCTGCGGGGGGAGCGGGGGCTCAGCGCTCAGGAACCGCTGCCCCAAACTCCCGGGAAGTGCCGGTGCCTCCCGGCGCCCCCGCGGAGAGGGGAGGGGAGGGGGCACCTCGGCTGCCCTTAATGACCCCTCCGCGTCCCGCAGGGACACCGCGGGGCGCGGGCGGGGACCGCGGGTCCCGACGCGCCGCACAAGCGGGGCCGCGGAGGGTCCCGGGGGGGGAGCGCAGCCCCCGGCGCGGCCCCGCGGCAGCAGCGGCCGACCGGGCGGGTGGACGCGGGAGGAAGATCCGAACTTCCCAACCCGACGCGCTCGGTTTGCGACCGGGATCGATCGTTTGTGTCGCGTTGGGGTTTTGTTGAGGGGACTCGAGCGTTCGGCTGCGTTTCCACTGCGGACCCCGCCGGCCCTCGGGGTCCCCTTCCCTTCGCCGCGCTCCCCCCACAGCAGGGGGGGCGCTGACAACCCGGGGACCCCCAGCCCCTCCCCGGCTGCAGCAGCCCCTCGGGCTCCGCTCCAGGGGACCCCCCCGGGGCCGGCCCTGCCCGCAAAGACCCGCGGGGGTTCCCTCCGTCGGGCGGGAGCGGCTGCGGGAGGCACCTGGGAGGAGGAGGAGGAGGAGGAGGAGGAGGAGGAGGGAGGGGCAGCAGGTGGGGCCCGCTCCGCCCCGCCCCCGCCCCGCAGCCGCCGTGGCAGCGGCCCCGGCCCCGCTCCCGCCCGCCGCGGCGGGGATGCCCGGGTGAGGAGGGCGGCGGGCAGCGCCCGGCTCCGGCAGGATGAAGAAGCACCATCATCACTCCGTGCAGGGCACCTTCAGCCGCCTCTTCGGGAAGCGCCACGCCAGCCCTGCCGCCGCCTCCCTTTTCGCCACCAACCCGCCCTGGATCTTCACGCAGGAGGTGACCGCGGAGAGCGCGGGCGGCACCGGTCAGTATCTGCCCCCCCAGCCCAGGGGCTGCCCCGGTTGGTATCTGCCCCCCCGCCCTCCCCCTCTGGGGGCTGCCCCGGTCCGTATCTGCCCCCCTCCTTGCCCCCGGGGGTTGCCCCGGTCCGTATCTGCCCCCCTCCTTGCCCCCGGGGGTTGCCCCGGTCGGTATCTGCCCCCTCCAGCCCGGGGGGGTTCCGGGCCGGGGCCGGGGAGCGGCGGGGGCTCGTTCAGCGCCCGGGCAGGGCCGGGTTGGGGGGTGCGGGTTGGGGCCGCGCCGCTGCGGGCCCGCAGGTGGAGGTGCGGGGGCTCCGCACCCGCTGTTTCGGAGCGGGTCGCTGCCGGGTGGCTCCGGAGCTGTTTTATTGCTTTCCAGCGGCGCTTTCCCACGCCATGTTCGATCGGCGCCTTCCCAGGTTTTAGGTATTTGCTTGTCGACCTGTTTCTTGAAGGTCTGCGCGCACGGGGGGAGCTGAGGGCTGCATATTCCTCGGAATTTATTTGTATTTCTTTGTGGTTTTAATTGCAATACTGTGCCCTGGAGGCTCATGTAGGAGGGAGCCAAGTTAATAGCAGTGGAGCCAGGTAGATAAAAGATAGCAGTTTGTGGATGAAGTTTGATGGCTCTAAGACTCCGATAAACACTTCCAAGCTTAAAAGTGGAAGCGCTGCTCGCTGAGCTGTGCGGTGTGAAGCAGTGTCCGTGAAAGCTATTGCGAGGTGGTTACACCCTGCAGGCCAAGCTGGTGAAACCAAGATAAATTGAAAATGTGGCGGAGAGTTTCGTGCAACTCTCCAACACAAAAGGAAAAGTGCTGATTTCTAACTGTCGTAAACCCGAGGAGGATTCAAGCTTCTCTCTGATGTGGTTTGGGTTTAAAAAAAAAATCCTCCCTGTGTCTGCTTATTACAAGCCTGACTTCCGTGGCTGCAATTGCAGTACAAAGGTATTCCTTTCAGGTGTGGGGAACTGCTGTGTGGATCAGCTTGCAAAGTAAAAGCCGGGAGTCCTTGAAACCTGAGCGTAAATAAAAGCTGTTGAATCACTCCTCAGCATTCTCTTGGGATTTACATCGTTAATTTGATTTGTGTAGGGTAGTGTGACGCACAGATGAGTGACCATGGTCAGAGTAACGTGTGCTGAGGTGTGGGCTCATCGCGAGGCTCGCAGCTAAGCAGTACAACGGGCAGAATTTATTGTACCTTGATTTCCATGGTCTTACCCAGTGGAGCCCCATCCCTGGCCCTGGTTCCTGACTATTTGCTGCGCAGCTTCGTGCCGTCGCTGCTGCCAGCAGGGTCCGCTGCTTCTGCGAATCCCCACCTCAGTTTGTCATACAAAGTAAACACAAGTTAAGCAATGTGGAATGGGTGTAGGTTTGCATGTCACTGACTCAGAGATTCCTGAATATAGTGACTGGTGCCGCCTCCTCTCTGTGAGCAGTGGATACCCCAGCGTCAAACCAGCTACACCTACTCCAGGTGTGGCAAGCCCGAGGTAGGAAGAAGTCCCATTACGTGTGTTGGGGGTTGCTTGTTTCATTTCCCATGGCTGAGAGGACACGCGCGTCTCTGGGACGGGCTGAGCGTGAAAAAGTGGCCAAAGCATAGTCAGGGCCAGCCGCTTCCGACAGCCTCCAAAGGCGTTTCCTGATACCTCCTTCCAGGAAACGAAGCTGGTGGAGCACAGGTCTTACTGGTGACAGGCTCTTAGCAGGCAAGTCCTGTTTATCTAGCAAAGAAAACACAACTACAAGCATTTCATTTTGCTTTAATTAAATGCATTCAGGTTGGCGATGCTTAGTAATCTAGGATCAAAGACCTTGTGATCTTTAATCCAGTTTCTCACTGAGTTTACCTACCGTCTTGTTTAATATAAAACTCTCATCATTTCAAGTCTCTGAGCTACTCTAGCGCTGCGCCACAAGGCTGTCAGAATCCAAACTCTCATGTTGCCTTGGCCTTAATTCTTGCTGCTTACTTGCCAAAAGTGGGGTCACCCAGGGCGTTATGCAAAGACACCAATAATGTGCTGGCATCTCTGCTCTCCTGGGGACTCCAGCAGCTCCTCCTTTGCGCTTGGGACCCTCACAGGCAGGGAAGTGTTGCACCCTTGGTAGGACCACGCTAACTGAAGTGCAGGCTGATTAGGGTTTTGAAACCTGAAGAAAACGTCCTTTTCGTAAAGAATCCCTTGTAGTGGGAGAAGTTTGGGATAAGGGAGAGGAAGTTGTGACTGACCGTGAGGACAGTGATAGGATGATGGATACTCCTGGGTTTATCCCAGGGTAACTTGTGGTGTAGTGGGTGGGAGAAAGGAAAAGCTTGCGTGCTTGCTGGACTCAGTGGCATGTTTCAGGGTTGTGTGGAATTCATCTGCCTCCAAACCCATAACTTCAGCAGAGGCTGCGGTAGCTCACACCCAGCCCCTGGCGTGGTCAGGTTCTTCATTCCAGGTGTTCATGCAAGCGCTTTCTTCCGTGGGAATACGCACATGCAAGCATTTGCCCGCCTCTCTTTTTTTCCCCCTAAATTCGGTGCAAAGCTCTGTTTCCTTGGGAGCTTCTTGCCTGATCTCTGCCTGTCCGAGGAGGGCAGAGACTTAGTGACAACCACAGCTCTATGCCATGGCAGTCCATGATGGGTTGGGGACCCCAGTCACCGGGTCTGGCAGCGTATGGAGGGCACGGGCTGCGCCCTGGGCCAGCGAGGGGCTGTGCGGGAGCGGGGATGCTGGCTGGGGCCGTGGCAGCGGCCGGTTGCTTGCACAGTCTCAGTCAGGGACTCTGGGGTGCAGCCGGCTCCTCGAGCGGGCAGTCCCGCTTCGGCAAGCGCTGCCCTCGCGTTTCGAGGCTTAGAAATGCAGCCCAGCCCCTTCGCCGGTGTGCGGAGCTTACACAACCTCCACCTTTCTGCTTCTTGGCTTTTGACCGCTGTGTGATACTTGATAGAAACTGTTCCTGTGCTTCACAGTTTCGCGTGGGGTCACGTTTGAGGGCCAAACTCTTTTGAGGACCAAACTTTTTAGAGGGTAAAAAAAAAAAAAAAAAAAAAAAAAGCTATTTACTTCATGGTGATGGTGTTTTAGGGCTGAGGGGGAGGTTGGTGGCTTCTTCCTTCTCACTGAGACCACTATTGAAATCTGTTGGGTGGGAACACTCCTGCAGAATTTTCTCTCTGATCCCAGCCATTTTGCTCACTTTCCCCCTCCTTCCTCAAACTCTCATATTTTCTTTAATCTTGGTCTCCTTGGCTACGAATTATTTGTGTGTCTCCTTCTAGCCAAGGTGGGGTTTACATGCTTCAGTGCTTCTGCTTGTTAATTCATGCTGTTAATCAGACACGAAGAACGTAATTAAACTAGTTGTCTGAGCTTTATTACTGTCAGAAATAAGCTGGCACAAAAGGTGTGGTTCAAGGTAAAAGCACAGCGCTGGGAACCAGGAGTACCTGATGGCTTCTCCTGCTTGTAGCGCTGGGGCTCGGCAACCGCTTTCCGCCGCAGCGTCTCCATTCATAGCAGTATTTCATGGGAAGGCGCTCGGAGCACTCCTCCGTAAGGCAGGCTGGGCTGTGACAGCACTGTGGCAGCACGATTTGTCCCCCAGTGCCCATTGCATCAGCGGTCAGAAACAAACTGTCCCGGCAGCCCGCAGAAGGAGGCTCTGGGCCCTGGTGGTGTCTGTCCACGGCAGGGACAGCAGCTGTGGCACTTCCCTCCCGCTGCCCTCAGCTGATGGCAGCGACACAAGGAGGGGGAAAACCTCCTCGGGAAGCCCCAGCGTGTCCTGTTTCCATCGCTGCGTCCGAGCAGTGCAGCGAAGTGTTCCCTCTGCCATCCCGGTCCTGGTCCCGTTCGGCACAAGCCGGGGGGCAGCCGGGGCTCAGGGACGCCTCTGCTGTCCCTCTGCTGCAGAAGTGACAGGGACCTGCTGTCGCGACAGGGCTGAGTGAAGAACCAGGAACTAACTCTGCGCTTTGAGGCGGCAGCTCTGCCCACAGAGCGGTCAGCAGGCGAGGAAGGGCAGGGGCTTGCGCTCTCCAGTTGGTGTGGTTGGTGGTCAGGCTCTGCTGCTGCTTCCCCCCCTCAATTCTGGCCGCTGACAGGTTAACAGGTAGCTACTGCTTGAAACAACCCTTCAGAACAGACTTCGACATCTGTGCTCATGAAACTCAGTGTCTGGAGCCCTGGGAAGGCTCTCTGTGCCTTGCAGGTGTGCCGGGGTTGCCAGTGCCTGCCCAGGGGTCCTACTCCCCTGGGGCCTTTCTCCCCCCATCTTTAACTCCGCTCCAAAACACCCAGATACTCATCAGAACCTGATGGGTTTTGCCTGTTCCTGGGAGCTGGTACTGCAAATTCCTCACGGTGCTTTTTGAAATTACGTGGTGTCCAGCGTTGTTTTTCCTGTGGCCTCAAACGCAGTGCTGCTGCTAACAGTCTTTCTCTTCCCCTCAGGTGACGTGATTGAGGTGTATTATGGTGACAATCGCTTTGGGACAATGACCGACTCTGGCACAGCAACGCTTAAACCTCGTCCGAGAGTCCGGCCGCTGCTGACTTTCTTACCCCTTGTGAGTATTCGGCTCGTCGCTGAGGTTCGTTACAGCAGCGTGTGTAACTGGCGCCCAGAACCAGCTGGGCTGGCTGCTGCTCTCGTACTCTACCCGAGGGAAGAAAATAAATGAAAAGCAAAACCACTCTATAATAATGCTGGATACGAGGGATTAGGAGGTGATCTGAGTTCAAGACTTGTGTTGGACATAGGCAGGATGCTCAGGCGAGAGACATAAGCATCATCCAACTTGTGTTTTCAATCAAAACAGAAGTTGCTGAGCATGTAGATGAGGGATGTGGCTTGCACAGCGCTTTATCTAAGCGCTGCTGGCAGTGTCTCCCTCTGGATCAGGCGTGTTGCTGGAAAGCGCCGCAGCAAAACTGTCCTGTGTGGAGCAGGGGAGCGAGGAGGCGATGCAGCGGGTGTCTGTGCAGAGGCTGGTTTTCCAGCCTCTGTATGGGGGAAACCATTCCCTGCAGAGCTGCCAGTGCCCCAGCAGCAGCGGGCTGCAGGGACTGAAGCAGCAAGTGCCAACACAGCTGCACCCAGGGGTGGCTTTAACCCAGCTGGGACTCCAGAAGCCGCACGTGCTCGTTGCTGGCTTCAACACTCCGCTGCCGTGTGTGCTGAGCAATTCCTCCCCCGTGTAGCACACCTTTCCGGAGATCTTATCCCCTGGAGAGTGCATCGAGGCACGGGACTGCTCAGAGATGTTTTGGAGATGGCAGTAGCTAAATCTGAAGTGATATGCGCAGGTCACTGAAGGTCAGTGAAGACAGTAAAACACTTAAAAGCGTTTGGTCTAGAGAAAGAAATCCTCTCTGAGGCAAGGGATGTCTTTCCTCCTATATCCGTGTCCCTTTAGCGCAGCCACCACCTACAGCAGAAAATGGGCTGCTCTGCTGTCACCTGGGTGCAATTAGGAGTTAATGGGGCTGTTCAGGTGTCACTTGGAGGACAACTGGGGGTAGAGGGAGTTTGTATATCTGAGAGCATCATTAGGAAGTTATGGGGTTACACAGGTCCTACAAAAGGGTTGTGCCCTCTGTGATGCCTTCTGAAAGATCACAGCAGGTGAAAAATCTCGCCTGGGCTCTGAGTCGAGTAACCGTAGCCCTGGCGCCCGAGAAACTCCTTTGCAGTAGCGCAGGCGTGGGGGTGTGACCATAGCTGGCACCCCATGTCACGGGTTTTTAGAGTGCAGCTGGCAACTTTTGCATCTTCTTTAGTGCTTTACTAGTGGAAGTGTGTGGGGTCGAGGAATAAACAGCACAAATGTCCCTGGGATAAATACTGCAGGCTGTCACGCTAGCCATGGTGCTTTCCTGCTGCCTGCAGAGGCACGGCTGGCCCTGGGGCTTTTTTCCCCTCAATTGCCCTTGCGAGGGTCCCTCTCGCTGTGCTTCTCTTTCAGGAGCAACAAGTTCAACTGAAGGAATCGGTAGGAATAAGCAATGCTTTGTGAGCGCCAGTCCGTGTTGGATCTTTGCATTATTTTGATTAGGTGTGACTGCGATTTGATTTGGCACAAATGCTTCTGCCGCCACATAGATACTTGCACTGGGCTGTTCTGCAGGTCCTGCCTTAACCCTTTCTTTCCACCCACCCGCTCCCCTGCGTGGGGGAGGCTGAGCAGCAGCTGCCCGGGTAGCCGGGAGTGGGGAGGACACACGCACCCTGCCCGGCAGCTCTGCCCCCACCGAGCAGCTTCCTTCCCCCCAACAAGCTGAGCCGAGTCCCCCCAGGGCTTGCAGGAGAGGGGCCTTCTCTGCCTGCCTCTCGGGTACCACCACGGCCCCCTGCCCACCCGCTGTCCCAGGCACTGCGGGTGCAGGCAGAGCTTTGGCATCCTGGGGGGATAAATTCCTTCAGTTGACACCAAGCTTCCCTGGCTCTGCTTCAGCAAGGAGTTTGGGGGTAGCTCTTGATATTTGGAGAAGTCCTTGGCCTCTCTGAGACCCCAGAGCCTTAAGTAGTTGAGTTTTGGTGCAGTTTTTGTAACAGGCAGCCTCAAACCTAGTTCATTCATAGGTGGGAAGCGTGGGCTCCCGAGGGACCAGGGGAGCTGGGGACCATGAGGACAGGCAGGCTCCCCTTCACGGGGCGGGCAGGGGGTATCTCACTCTGTTCCAGCACTGAAAAGCAATTCCTGGTGGCTCCAGTGAAAGCTCCCCCCCCCCCCCGCAACGGGATCCTCAGCGCACACAAATGTGATGCAGGTACCACAAACTGGAAATGCAGGTTCCTGGCGCTCAGCCCCGAGCGCAGCCGCCTGCTCTGAATCAGCTGGAGGTTTGCTGGGCTGGGCACACCCCTAGCAAACACAGCAGAGGGGAACAATCTTTCTAGTCATCTCTGGAGACTGGCAAGGCGTAGTGGAGATGCTTTCCATTTTAGAAGCCAGCTCATGACGTGAGGATGGGCGGTTTTTGAGACATGCTGAACGTTAGCAACTGCCACAGAAATTTTTGGTGTGAAACAGGCTTGCCCAGTTCTTGGGACCTGTTGAAATGACATGTCCAAAATTACTCCTCGTTTATGAAATGTGGACTGTTTCCTCCAGCTTTGCATAGATCTCTTCCGACTGCCGTTCCCTTTCTACTCCTACTCAAACGTGTGATGCAGATGTTGGTTTTAATTCAGTGCTGAGGCCTCGTCGTTTCCCTGTAAATGAGCAGGTATCTGCAGTGCGCTCCGGAGACTGGCGGCAGTGAATTTCCATAGCAAATGGGAACTGCTGGGATTTTTTTTTCCTTTGTGGTTTTTGGGATGTCATTGCTCTACACAATTTCATTATCAGCTTTTGAAGTGCCTCTGTAAGCCCTTGTCTTTGCCCTGGCTTTCAGCTGAAGTTAAGGATCTTTCCTCTGCCTTGTGCTGTATCCTTGGGACCAGTAAAGAGGTCCTAGATGAGGCTACTGGGCTCACCTGGTCTGATGTTTTGCCACTAACAGATCTGTCCCAATGCCTTAGCAGACCTTGGCTGCTCCAGACCAAGTGGTCTGATCAGTTGTGCAATCCCAGGAATGTGAATTCCCACTCACTCTCTCCTGGCTCACCAATAACTGGCTCATTCCCTTGTGGTTATAGAGGATCTTTGGTCATCTGCAGGGTGATGGACTTTGCATGCAACGCATGTGCATTTTCTTGTTGTTTTCTCAAAAGCTGGGGAATTCTAGGGCTCTTCTGTAGGAGCCCGGGCTGCTGCTGTCCTGCCCCAGCAGCTCCGGTGTTCCTGAGCTCCCTACACCCGGGGCAGTGTGTAACGATAATGGGCTGTCTGAGCCCTGGATGGGGCTGGCTGTATAAACCCAGCTTGACCTTTCATCAAGGAGACTTTGGAATCCTGTAGCAGTCTCTTGTAAAAATAGTGATAGTGCCAGTGAAAGGCAAAGGACCCGGGCTCAATCATTATCTCGGCTTTTGTATGCAGAAAACCCGCGGCGAGCGGTGCAGGCTGAGGGTAGGATAAGGCTTCCTTTGCACAAGGGGCTGTTAACAGCCAAGGCAAACACTGCCTGGGGTGAGTGGGAGTGCACCAGGGAGGACCCTGGAGCCTGGGAACGGGGCGGCAAGTCCCTGATCGCTGCCCATGGGGCCTGCGAGCTCCTGCCGCTCGTGGAGCGTTACTTCCTCGTCTCTCCCACCGCTGGTATGCGAAAGGCCAGTCCGCTGCCTCGGTCACTTACGCCTGTGCTGGCAGCCTGATTCAGCATCAGTTTGTGTTTTGGACGTGGGTGCGTTAGCGTACGTTTCACGAGCAGCTCCAGTCCCTCTGCAGAGCAATCCGAGCAGTGAGTCACTGGAGGAAAGGAGAGGCTTTCTGCTTCTGGCGGGTGTACGGGGCCGTGGTCAGCACTGGGTGAGTCAGTGTGCCATGAGCATCTCGTGGTGGGTGGCTGTAATTATCCAGAGTGCCCTCGCTGTGAGCATCCTCGCAAATGTGTAGGCTGCTAAATTGCATGGTCCCGTACCAGCTAAATGCACTGCTGAGTGTTCAGGATGAATGTGGAGGGAGTAATTGGGAGTGAAACACAAACCACACAAGTAGCAGTTTTCCCCAGAGTGTTCAGATATGCTGGTGCCAGTTTCCCAAAAAGCTGAGAGTCTGACCGCGACTTCAGCGTGGTGTGTACGTGACTGCGGCACGAGCTGGCAGTGCTTGCTGGAGAGCAATACCCACAAAACCCGTGGGAGCTATTAAATTTGCTTGGTATGTGAATGGTGAGAAACCAGTGCTGCTGATGTGGGCTGGGGAGCCCTAAGCCTGGGTGCGGAATAGCCGCGCTCCTCTCCAGCCCCTCTGCACCTGACTAGCGCAGGGAAATTGTGTCCATGGCTTGTGCAACCTTGATCACTCGTCCCCGTAAACCTTGTCAACAGCAGCTACTGCAGGGACCTCCGTGTCTCTGAAACGGCCCTGGATCCCATCAGGCTCCTGTTTGTGTAGACAAATTACCAGCTATACAGGCTAGGGCCTGCTTGTTGGCGCTTTGCTCTGGTACCCTGGGCGTAAAACTAACAGCTCCATTTTCTCAACTGTTGCAGAATGCCCAAGAATCCCACGGGGTGGCTGTGCCAACGCCGTCGGTGCCAGAAGACTTTGAGGAAAAAGCGGCACTGGGTAAGGGATCTTCCCTGAGTCCTGGACGGTGCTGAGTGCTCAGCAGTACCGTGCCCTCGGGGAAGGAAGCGTGTGCGCGGACCGAGCTCTGGAGCAGACAGTCTGATCATGAGATTTTCAGGCTAAAATAGTCTGCTATTAATTATTTTTTGAAGTAATTGAAAATGAATTAATTTTACGGTTACAGTTCAGCAAGCTTTAGACAGCTGCTGGGAAAAACCCCTGGCTTCCTAAGAGGGTAGCTGGCCGGAGGCGATGCTGGCCGTTGCAGTGCTGATGGAGAAGGTGCTCACACCGCCGTGCTCTTGCTCTTCCCTGCAGGCTCTGGCTCCCAGATCAATGGGAACTACCGAATGTACAGCTCGGTGGGGGACCTGCGCCCACAGGCTCTTGAGGGGGATGACCTGGATGAAGACATCCCTCCGCCGCCATCGGTACCGCCCCCACCTCCTCCAACGGCACCTGTGCCACCACCTCCGGCATCACCAGTGCCTCCACCACCCGAAATGCTGCCGCCACCGCCACCACCACCACCACCTGAGACTGTGCCGCCACCTCCTGCGAAGGCACCTCCTCCACCGCCTCCAACCTCCGCCTTGTCCTCCCCCAGCACACCGGCCCCTCCAGACTTCATCCCACCAGCCCCACCGGGTGCCTCGCTGCTCAGCAGGGCCGCGGCACCCTTCACCACCGGCATCTCCAAGTGGAAGTCCGAGACGGTGCTGAACACGAGGCAGGCGGATGCTGAGGGGCCGCTCTGCCCTGCTGAGGCTGGGGTGCCGCCTGCCCCCGGCCCAAAGGAGAGTCCGCAGCCCAAGCCCTGTCCCGAGCCCCACCTCACCTTCCCCAGGTCCTTCAAGGTGCCCCCGCCAGCCCCAGCCCGCTCCTCCTCCATCCCGGTGCAGGAGAGCCAGCCCGTGCGGCAGGAGCCCTTCCCCAGGCAGCCTCACGCCCGGCCCCCGCTCCCGCCCTGCTTCACCATCAGACCCGCGGCCAAGGCTCATGCAGGAAGAGAAGCCGAGCAAAGAAACTCCCCACCGAGACAGGCCCTTGCCAAGCCGGCCGTGCCAACACCCCCGCCCCTGAGCCCCAAACCAGGCCCAGGTCTCAGCCAAGGGACGAATCCTGCTGGTCGCCGATCCCCGCTGCCAGGCTCTGAGGTGGAGAAGGTTCCCCAGCCGAAAACAGCCGAGAGAGACTCTCCTCCAAAATCTGAGTCTCTCTCTGCCAATGACCTGGACCTCCCCCCTCCAGACTACCCGACCTGTGAGGATGACTGGAGGGACGCCAGCAACATGAGCAGGCTGCGGCATGAGCTCTCGGCCCTCCTGCGCTCCCCACGGAGGGAGGAGAGGCCACCGGAGAAGCCGGCTGCTCCCCGGCCCGTGGATGTCAGTACAGACCGCGCCAGCAGCCACGAGCCCAGCCTCAATGGGCCCCAACTCACCGGACCTGCCGGGAAGGATGTGGGGTTACCTGCGGGAGGGGAGAGCGAGAAGAAGGAGGTGCCCAGCAGCCCCCCCAGTGCCAAGGGGGGCTCTCCCAGCGCGGCGCTCCCTGCTCCGGAGAGCAACCCTGCTGTGCAGACCCGCAGCGTGATGAAAATCAGGAACGAGCTGGAGGCTGTGCTGTCCCTGAAGAAAGAAGGGAAGCCTGCCCTGGGGCTCGGCGGCCAGAAGCAGGGCACTGAGGATGGCGGCAGCACCCCACGTGTGAGGAAGAGCCCTCCTGACCTGAGGAAGAGCCTCCCTGTTCCGGGTGACTCGGTGCTGCCGAAACCAGCCCCAAGCCCGCTCCCAGCACCAGTGGCTGCAGCAGAGAAGGATGAGACGGAGCATGAGGACCATCCCGCTCCTGCTGCTAGCAAGGCCACAGAGAACTTGACCCCTGCTCCCGGGTCCCTCAATGACAGTGTGAGCCCCCCCGACCCACCTCAGGGACCAGCAGAGAAGCTCCCTGCTCCCACCTCCCCCTCGCCCCCCGTTTCTCCAGCACAGAGCCCAGCAGCGCAGCCCAACGCAGCCATCTTCCAGTACAAAGTGCACCGGGCTGGGGCCAGCTCGGCCGAACCGCCCTGTGCCTCGAGCTCGGCTGAACCGCCGTGCCCCACAAGCGTGGCCAGGAGCCCACCGGGTGCCTCGGGAGCGGGGCAGGAGGAGGTGCTGATCCACCCCGTGACGGGCGAGCGGGTGGAGCGGGGCTCCCCCATGGCGCTGCTCCTGGCAGCCCGGCAGCGTGCCCAGCGGGGCCGGCAGGGTGGTGAGGTGGGAGCCGCGCCGCGGGTGAAGCCACCTCCGAAACTCAGCAGCGCCTCGTCGGACACCACCTCCACCACCTTCTACCGCCACGAGTCCAAGCCCTACTCCTTCACCGTGGTGCCCCGGCCACCCGTGGCGGGTACAGAGGGGTCAGGATGGAGCAAACCTCCGTCCTTCTCCAGCTCCTCGGAGCAGGGCCGGGACGTGCGGGCAGCGGGTGAGGCGCAGCCCCCGACCCTCCCTGGGCACCGGCGGGCGGCTGCCTCCAGCCTCCTGCGGGGCCTCCTCGAGTCCGGGCAGCTGGACCAGCCCAGCCCGCCCCAGCATGGCGTGCCCAGGGAGGAGGAGAACGGGGAGACAGTGCTGGACTATGGGATTATCCCCCCACCCCCCGAATTCAGCAACGAGGTGGACGAGGCTGAGGGGCCCCTTCCAAGTCGGGAGGAGAACCGCAAGTGCCCCAGCTTCCCCGACTGCAGCCGGGGCTCGGAGGCGCCGCGGTATTTCAGGTGGCCCGGCTACGGCCGCGGCTACGGAGGCAGCCATGAGCCGCCAGCCCCGCTGCCCTCGGAGAAGAGCGGGAGGAACGGCGACTTCGCGCCCCAGTACCCCGGTTACGGCAGCTCTGCTGGTTACTTCAGCCGCTGCCCGAACCCCCGCCCGCTGATCAAGAAGCGCCTGTACGTCTCTGAGCCTGACAGCTCCTACCCCCGGGCAGCTGCAGCCCCCCGGGGCACGGGCACCCTGTCCTCCTACGGCCCCGGGGGATACAGCTCCCCGGCTGGGGAGGGGGTCCGCCGCCTCAGCTCTGCCCACAGGAATGGCCCCACCAGCGCGCAGGGCCGGCGGACGTCCGTCGATGCCGCTGGGAAAGCGGCACCTTACGGCAGTGCCACGGCCGATGCCAAGTACAAGGGGCAGAACGGGGATTTCTCGGCTGCCGGCGTGGTGGCACCCAGCAGGTATGTGCCCCCCCCCCCCCGAGCTGCCCCCTTCCCTGTCCTCTGTGTCCCTTGGATTTGAAGAAGAGGAGGGCTGAGCTCTGGGCTGGCACCAGAGCAGCACAGAGGCCCCAGAGAAGTTGTTGCCCCTTGGCTCGTGCGGTGCTGCTGGCTGGGGTCTCCTCTGCTCCTCAGTCCCGGGCCACAGCTCTGGCATGGCTCCTCCCTGGTCCCAGCCGTAACCCGGGCACCCATCACCCTCTCCTCCCCATGTCGCTGAATGGAGATGTGAGATGCCAAAAATCACCCTGCTAAATATATATAATTGCAATGTTGGATAAACCCAAAGGGTTTCCTTGGCTTTCGGTGACTTTCCCTCTGTTTTCCCTCCAGGCCTGCCCACGGCAGCTCGCAGTACGGCGGACCTACCAACACCTTCACGGTCAGACCTGGGGCGCGGCAGCCCATCTCCTACGCCTACCAGAGCGGCCACCGATAGGCTTGTCCGCAGGGCTGCTCCGCCACCTTTGTCCGGCTGGGAAGGGGTGAGGAGGCGCCAGGTTGGTCGTCTCCTTCTCTGCGGGCACCAGGGACAGTCCCAACCCAGCCAGCAAACGCACTGCCTGAAACTACTGATGGAGAAGGTGGGGAGTGAACCTGGGACTTGGACTCTTCTGGAAAGACTGTCACGGAGAGTAGTTACTACAGAGGACAGGCTGCTGTCTTGTTACGTGAGCAAACATGGTTTTCCTTCTCCTATGCCCCCCCGCCCCGCCCCCCGTATTATTTTCAAAATTTCAGCCTGATAGGTCTTCTAAGAAAGCCAAAAAGCATCCTTAGTTCTCTTTAAAGAGCGTCACCACTGGAGAGATTTTCTGTTTGGTTTTTTTTTTTAATTGGTTTAAATCCAACATGCTTGGGAGTAGGGAGAAACCAACTGGGAGATGTGCATAGTGGAAGCAAGCCAGTGTACAGCTAAACATAGGGAAATGAGAATAAGGATGTGAAGCGAAGGGGATAAAATGGAGTTTGGGATGTCTAGGTCCTAACCTCCTCTGTCCCCACCTCCTTCAACAGCCTTGAGCAAATCGATTATGCAGATGCCTTAAACACAGCTCCTGGCATTCAGTGCCTGTCCTGCCGAGCCGGGAGCAGCTCTGCCGCGGAGTCTGAGCCCCTTTCTCCAGGGCGCAGCTCGGGGGCAGCAGCTTCAGGAGCCCTTGCTTTCCTGCACCTTTTTGTCACTGTAATTTTTGTTGGTCATTACTGCTCGTGGAAGAAGGCTGTGAGGCCTGGAGGGATGGATAGGTGGCTGTAAAACACTTTGGCGACTTCAAGACATTGCGCAACCCTTCTTTATCAGCTGGTGGGCGTCAGCGACCCACCAGGGTGCTGTGCTGATGGTGCTTTCCTTGAGGGCTCTTTTCCCACTTCACACCCACGTAAACCCCACCTCTGAAAGCTCAGCCACGGAGTCCTTAAACTATTACACCGAGACTTGGCTTTAGTTTGTCCGATTGGGGCACTGAGCAGCTAAATTTCGGTGTGATTGCATTCGGTGCTCCTGGCGTGTGGGACGTCTGCGGTGACGTACCGACGGGAGCTGGCTCCCGCTGTTTCCGTAGGCGGGTGGGCAGGCAAGCCTGTCCCCGCTTCCTGCAGCGCCGCCCTGAAGGAGCTGGTGATGGCTGTGGGGTGGGAGACGTGAGTAGCCTTAACGGGGGTGTTTTGTACTGCAGAGTGAGCAATACCGTCTCATGGCGGCTGACCAAAGTTTTCAATAGCCAACTTCCTGGCATGAGAAATACGTAGTGTTCCTCATAGGTAAACTTGCTGAAAATCGCTGTAAGATAAGTGTAAAAAACTTGTAGAGAATGTTTTCTAATCACTGACAAACTAAAAGCACTTTGAGACATTAGTCTTCTTTCCTGGAAAGCACTTTCTGTTTTCAATACTATGCAGTGCCATTAGTCCCACTCCAGCTTATCCTGCGTTGCGCTCACATGCGTACCGGGGTGTGTGAGCAGATTTTGCTCTACAATTCAACTCAAAAATCAGTGATCAATTTTCCTTTAGGGTGAAATTTTCCAAAGAGTTACCTTGATGTTAATGTCATGTCGTTGACGTTCTATGTTTTATGTTATATCCAACTATACCTAATAATTTAACAGCTGTTCCAGGTATTGCAGCAGCTTCAAAGTATTCTGAACTTTACCTTGCTGTGAATAAAATGGAAACGCAAATACCATAATCAGTCTAACAGCCAATTCAAACGGCATTTTTATGCCAGTAAGTTGCAGTGACTTGGAAGATTTCCAGACATGCTCACCCCAGCAAGTATCAAACACATTTTAAATATCTGGGTGTTGGCTTTTAGAAAATGTTTCTGGAGAAAAGTGACTACGGAGTAACTATCTGGGTGTTTAAGCGTGTCAGTGTCATGTAGAACAGCCCCCCCCCCCCCCCCTTAAAACATGGGAGTTTCTCCATGCAAGAAGCATCTTGAGGATTCCCATTTATCTATGGAAGTAGCCATGATCCTCTGTGAGTGGCTTCAGGGTCACGTTTGGATGAAGTTTCACCAGTTTAACTGAAACAAAACAAAGAAGCCTCTCTGATAAGATTACAACCTAATTGTTTTTTCTTCCTGATGCTTGTTTTTTCAAAGTAGTAAGTTATAACTGCAAATTCATTCTCAAAAGCTGTTGTAAAATTAGAGGCTTGTTGGGAGACTTCAGCCTTCACGATTGACTTTGCCCAGAAATGAGGCGGGGGTGTACAATTTCCGCCCTCAAGAATTCTCCTAAATTTGGGCATATCCCCAACACAAGTTTTTGGTGGGTTGTGGATTTTTTTTTTTTTTGAGCAAAATGTGAAACTCCGATGGTGGCACTTGCTTTGAATTTCACATTTACTATTTCACCCAGACACGCAATTCATAGGTAGTTGTAATATGGTGTTACGTGGTGTGGAGTGTCTTGTTTCTAGCAGATGTGTATTTGTTTATATTAAATATTAGGAGCATGATAATGTAGGTCAGTGCTATGAAATAGCCATTGTTTGTTCAAAGAACAGCCATTCTGGGAACGCACAGTCGACTAAGGTGTAACTAAATCAGGTAGGACTCTGCTCGCAGTTGTAAAACTGGTTAGCATGACTGTTTTGGGCAGCGGAACTATTCTATTCTTAAAACACTTTGGGCTATCCCTGCTTCTTTTGAATGCATTAAGCAGGATTCTAGTATTTCAGTAACGAGACCTCTACGCTGGGGCCACTGGGAACTGTTTGTGTGACAAAGAAGCCACTGTCAGAGCTGTTGGCAGCCAAAGCACTTATGGAGAGAGTTAAATCCGTAACCAGGAGCGAGGACCTCTCGGCTGCAGGGATGGGGAAGAGCTCCCTCTTCCTTGGTCGGGGCAGCACATGGATAAACTGTACCCCAGTTCCCGCTCCTGCTCCTCCCCAGCTCTGTGTTGCTACACAAATTCAGCAATAGAAGAGGAAGAAGCTAAGGGGTAGTGAAGGAGCAAAGCAACTACTTTACGGCCCAGTCTTGGCACTGAAAGCAGTCTTGAAGCCTGACAATGGAACTATTCTCACTTCAGCCCTCTCTGATGCAGTCTGGTCATTCAAGGTACAACTTAAATTATCCCCTGCAGCTGCCTCTGCCTCAAAAGTACCTGCTAATGCAGTATAACCGAGAGCTTTACTTGTAAAGTGTTGAACAGTCTCTTATTTATGAGTGCCATTGAACACCAACCTTCTTGCATTAAATATGTCTGGATATATTGTTTTATTACATGCGTGGTCTGACTTTTTTTTTTTTAGTATTGCTTAAGTGGTCTGCCTGCCGCAAGACTGAGGTCTGTGCATGTGAGCCTAAAAGGACAAGCAAACATCGCTCGAACTGGCCTCAGCAAGTCTGACTTTCAGCTTAGCCAGGGCTCGCTCCAGTTGTTGATCTAAGCCCTGTGGCAGCTGCAGTGTTTTGAGAAGCCCGAGCAAGGCCCGAAGGGGCAGCTGGCCCGAACTGCCCCGCCACTCCAGAACCACCCTCGCACCCAGCGGGTTCGGCGGGCTGGCGGAGGAGCTGGTGCAGTTCAGCCTGTGCTGCTTCTATAAATAGCTCTTGGGTTTGAGCTCTTCATTAGCAATGGAACTCGCGTCCTTACTCACAAGTCCTGACTCGACTGTTGTGCTCCAAGTTGGAAAGGCAGCGTGAGCAATGCAAGCAGCACCGGAAGAGGCAGGCTCGTCCTCACCGGGGCTTGTCCTCTCCACTCCTCAAAATTACACTCATTGGCGTTCTCCTCTCTTCAATCCAGCTCCGGCGACAGAACCAGGTTCTTCCCGAGGGGAGCGTGCGATGCGTCTCTTGAAGCTTTTACTGTAGCCACAGTGTGTTTATAGAAGCCTCCCCAAACCCCAACACGCACTCCAGAGACAGCGTGAGCCTACCACAAAACCCCCAGACTTCACCCCAGTTCCTCTGCAGCCAGCCACGCGTTCAGCGGGCACTGGTGGGGCGTTGCCAGCGTTTCTGCCGCACCGCCCGCACGAGGGACTAGGAGCCAACGTGAGCAACTCCTGGCTAAACCATCGCTCTTCGGTGCTGCTTTTACGATGGTAAAACCCCCCAAGTCTAAGTGGTAAAAAAAGATTAAAAATGATACTGTTTGAAGAAGCGTGCAGGTGTTTGGGGGATGCTGCCTCGTCGCTGGTCAGGCTGGCAGCTGCTGCCCTCCCGTGGCAGACGACACAGCTTCACCCAAAGCTTTGCCAGCGGCTGAAGCATTTATCATTTAGTGTGGCAGCACCAAAAAAAAAAAAAGTCTTTTAACGACTGAAAAACGGGATTAATGCAGCGACAGCGGCCTGTTGTCCATAGGGGCTTCACAGCCCTGCCGGGGGCTGCTGTGTTGTGCTGCAGGGTGGCAACGCGAGGAGCTCAACGCGGTTCTTGAGACGGGACGTTCGAAACTTTTCTTTTTAGCTACGCATGATGGAAACCCTACTTCAGGTTTTGGGAAAAGCAAAGCTTCCTCCAGCCAAGCAGGCCTCGCGGCCTGCCTTGCACTGCGCAGCACCCTAGCATCAATCAGGACTACGGTGCACGTTTATTTAAGAATGGTTTAATTTCAGGACTGAAATCACAAGTTCACTTCAACTGTGGGAATGATCCCAGCTGGCTCTTCAGCCGTACAGAAGTGGCCCGGTGAAGCTGATATACCCAGTTACAAGTGAAAACTATCATTTATTTAAAAACCGTCTTCCACTTTTCCCAAGACAACTTTTTCACAAACAGCACAAGACCTGTCTCAGTTTCAGTACTCCATCAGAGGTCTGCAACAGGTAACTTTTTTTGGTTGTTCGAGGGGTACTTTTGAGGAAACTTGTCAGTTTTTATCATCGCTTACCTTTTCCTTGTCATACACCACTCTAGATCAGGAAGCTTGCTCTGTAAATGCCTTTACAACACGGGAATTACAAAAGCAGCAAAGGAGGTTTAAAAAGAGTATGAGACAAGTGCGGAGCCTGGGAAAGCTTAGTCTGCCTAAAAGTTGTGGGCTCTGCATAATTTGGATCAACTAAAACCTACGTTTATGCGGAGATAAGCCCACTGGAAGTGGTGTACGCTTTAGTGTTGCTATGGTGCTAAAGGAACAGGAGTAGTGTTCGTGCCCACAGTATTTTTTTGTTCCATTAGTCAGGACTTGCTGTGCTCTGTCTAGGCAAGATGAGGCCAGACCAAGCCATACCTGGAGCAGTGGCAAAGCATGCAATGGCTTTTTTTTTTTTTTTTCCGTTAAATACATTCAAGGGAAACAGTTTAGTTTGAAAAGTATGTGGTATGTGACAAAACACACCTCTTGGGGATCACGTGGAGGCTGTTTTGGGGATTGCGGGGATGCCTGGCCCCCTCAGTCGCCGGCACAGAGTCGCTCATCACAAGTGCGTAAGGAGTCTCACTTATCACTAAGCGGAGTCTGTTTATAGGAGCAAGCACACGAAAGCTGAAGTCCTTAGTCCAGTTTTTCCCTTACCTAAACTTTTGTTCACAGGTCTTATCTTTGAGTAAGTTGCCTTCAGCACAGAGGAGATGAAACAGGTGTCAAAGAGCGCAGCAGCCGCTAACGTCTCTGGGCTTTGGGCGTGCTGCGGCACCAGCCCCTCCGAGCTGGCCTCCGCTGCGGAGCCGCCCTGAGCACCCCAGGTCCCGGGGCCGCAGCCCGTCGTGCTCCGTGACGGGGGTGTTTCACGACAGGGCTAAGCTGGGGTCCCCACCGTGCACCCCCCGACATGACACCAGCGCATAAAACGTGCTCACCAAAGCCCAGCACCGCCCTCAGGCCTGGCTGCGTTGGGGACAACAGCGGAACCCTTCCAGTCTTTACATGCCAACGCCCCTTCCCAGGTGGGTGGAAGAACTGATTTATATAGCAAGGAACTTCGCTCACGGGGGAGGCTCTTGCATCCAGCTAACAAGAGGTGCTGTTTTTAACCTCACCCCAAAAATGTTTCTATTCATTCCCTGGATGGTTTGGGGAACTGAGGGAGGAAGAGAGTCTTTTTTTTTTTTTTTTGACCTAATTCCCTGTCTCTCCAAGTCTCCTCTGTGCTTGAAGTCATTTTTTTCCTGGGTAAAATACCGAAGCCTTATCACAGGTGAAGCCAACTCCTGAGGAGAGGGTAAAGCTTGGTTTATAACTAAGTTATGCCTAATTCAAAATTACTACAAGAACCTTCTTAGTCACAAGCTTCAAGGTAGACAACAGAGCATACCCGCTCCAGCTCACACACACCTTTGACTTCAGCAGAATCAAAGTCATGCCAGGAAGGAATTTGGACCATGAGTTTATAAAACTATTCTTTTACACAGTTGACTCCAGAAGCTTCACCAGTTGGTAGGGGGACAGTGTGATGCAAAACCTGGTGATCCCATCCAACTGTAGTGAGCAAGGCATCGTCTGAAGGAGACCACGATAAGCCTTTTACAAAGTCTCGATGAGAACGGTTTCTGAACCTGGAAAACAGGAACGCTCCATCAGCCATAAAGCATCGTCACCAAGAGCTTATGGGCTTGGGCAATTCCTAACTGCGAGGTTGTTGGGATGATGCTCCCCTGTTTAAGGAGTATTTTCACCTTCCACTCAGCATACGGATAAATAATTTACTCGATGAGAAGTCAACCAGACAAACAGCCACAGCAGCGAACACATTCTGTCTAGTACTTACACCTCTGAGAGGTCTGAGTCGAGAACAGCTACTGAACAGTCTTCACTGATTGAAGCCAGTAAGGGTGAGCTAGAGGACAGAGATGAGACCACGGTTAGAACAATCAAATACAAGCAAGATTCTTAGGGATAAACATGTGAAAAGCACACTTCTTATGGAGCCTGACCAGGGACAGTGAATTAACAGGCACCAAATCGTACACAAGTGTTTTCTACATCATGTGGCAGGTTGCCAGCACCCTAGCAAGCAAGAACATTCTATCAGTGTCAGAAAGCAAGTACCCCTCTTCAGGCAGAGGTGACTAATTAGGAAGATGCCCACAGGGAGTGGGTCAGTGATTCTGAATACTGCAAAAGCGTTCTCATGTACATTCACACACGTCTTGGCGGAGTGTGGTTTACTCTGTTCTATTCTTCACTACAGATCTTCTCGATAAAAAGATCAAAACTAGTGCTCTCACAGGTTTTATTCTAAAAACAAATAAGGCTTTCAGGGGTACGTAGTCACACATTCCATGCCAGTGCATCAGGCTGTACCTATGTGCAGAAAACGCAAACCCCGTGACGCTTCGGGCGTGCACAGTGGAGCTGAGGGCAGAATCAGGATTCTTTGTGTCTACTAGTGCAACTGTTCCGTTTTCATCACCTTTGAGAGAAGAAGGGAGAATGATGTTATTAGCAAAACTGTCAAGTGAAAAGAAAGACCTTGATTTGTCTGGTGAAAGTCAAATAATAAGATCACTTCCTACCCAAAGCAAAGATGTCACTTTTCTGTGGATGCCACATGACTGAGGTAGGGAGGTGATTACAGGCACTGCAAACTGTGAGGAAATAAATTGGGATGAGCGTGAAAAGAGTCAGTATGAAGATCTCCCCACACGACCTCACTTAGCACCGCTGCTGCACTAAGACAAATACTCAAAAGCTTATTGTACTTCTGTCATAGAGTTAACACTTCCTGGGGTTTTAAGCAGCTTTTCTGCCCAAATGATCCCATCACGAGGTCTGCGGTTAGACATAGAAACGTCAGGCATAAAATAATTTATTTCTCTCAAAAAACTCGCACAACAAGCAGTGACTGCGTACAGAAACATACCAATTCGAGTAGCTGGTTTGGGGCATCTGGTGTCCCAGAGCAAAGTTCTGCTGTCCTATAAATCCAAAGTGAAAGAGAAGGGTTTTTTACAATTTCTTTGTGGCAGGGGGCAGGCAGAAACTCAGATTCACTGCAGAACTGCTACTGACCCCCATTCAAAACCACACCACCGCCTCCTTTCTGTTAAAATGGTGCTGCCATTAACTGCAAGTCAGCTCCTTCAGTCATCCCCAGAACAGACCTAGGAGCTCCCCCATTTTAATACAAACCTGTAGAAATCAGCTCAGTAAGCTCCTTGTCAACTTACCGGGCTGGAACATTGAACTAACACAGGTATGCAGCTTGTAACACAATAGGTGGTTTCTCAGTAAGTGCATTTAACTGTAAATAACTGAAGTTAAATCTCATTTTTATCAGGTAGATTTAGACAGAGAGGGAGCTTTACCTCAGCACAGGACAGGAACACAGTGTCCTTACCAGGACAGGAAGCCACACATGTCACCGAACCGGAGTGAGCTACCAAAAAGCACAAAAGTATAAAGAGCCTCAAAGATTGTATCCCACTTTCCCGCGCATCCCTGAGGACCTCCAAAGGCACAGCAGTATAACAGCGAGTAGTTTACACCCAGATACAGGGTAACCTCTACTCAGCCACAGACAGCTCCTTCCTACCGAAGTGGTGAGCTGCCAAATGCAACCAGAGCTGCTGAGTCAAGCCCCTGGGACAGGCACAAGCCTGAGGAAGCCTGAGCAGACAAGAGGTCAGTTACAAAGGGGCTGGGAGGGAGAGGATCCCAGTATGGCCTCTGCTGGGGCTACAGATCCCGATATCACATCTCCAATGGGCTGTTGTTCGGAACAAACGGAGGTTCGGAGCTCACACAATCACACGCAGGCAGAAGAAGGATTTCAGTGCAGAAGAAATACTCCAAAATAGACTTAGAGATGCGAGGCAAACTAAGCCTAATAGTGTTCATTTTGTGGGGAGAAATGAACAGGCAAAGAAATAAGGCTGGGCCAGAAACTTCCCAGAAAGTACCAAACATTAGATCATGGCCCCGCTTGCGGTTTGGGAGAAGGGAGAGACCAGCGGTGCTGCCGGAGCGAGCTGAGCCTGCAGCAACCGGCGAGGGGCCGGGAGGACCCGGGGGACGGCGCTCACCTCTGTAGGAGTGCAGGACCGTTTGCTGGGGGAGGTCCCAGACCTTCACGCTGCGGACAAGAGCGAGCAGTCAGCACCCGGCCCCGGCCCTGGCGCACGGCAGCCGGGCTGGGGACACTCACCAGAAGTCCCTGCCGCCGCTGACAGCCTGGGTGCTGCCGGCCAGGACGGCCACCGTCGTCGCGATGTCATCGTGCTCGTATTTACAGAACTTGTTGACGATGAGGGTTTCGTTCTCGTCCAGCTCCCACAGCTCCACGGCGCCTGGGGGGCGGGGGGGGGGGGGGGAAGAGGGGGGCACCCACCTCAGCGGGGGGACACCCACCACAGCGGGGGGGGGGGCGGGGGAGGGATCCCCCTTGCTTACCGGAGTCGGAAGCCACCAGGATGCCCCTGTCAGCCACCCAGCACAGGTCGGCGACGCCCGCCTCGGTCTGGACGCCGGCGGTGCAGAAGCCCTCGCTGGGGGCGCGGCGGGGGTCGGCGAAGACCCAGAGGGAGCCGGCCCAGCAGCGCCCGCTCAGCCCCGAGGCGCCTAGCAGCAGGGCCCCGTCTGCGGGAAAAGCGAGGAGAGAGGCTCTCACCGGGCCGGGGCGGCCCGGACGGGTCCCCCCGCCGCCGCCGCCCCCCCCCGCTCCCTTCCCCCGGGCCGGCGGCCCGCCCACGGCCCCGCTACCTGCGCGGTAGTGCGCGCCCTCCAGGTGCCGCTCCATGCAGGCGGGCGCGTTGGGCGGGATGTTCCATTCGGGGCCGGCCGCAGCCGCGGCCTCCCCGTCCGCCGGGGGCGGCGGGGGCTGCTCGGGCGGCGGCTCCTCCATGGCGGCGGCGGGAGCGGGGCCGGCGGCGCCCCCCACGTGCTCCCGCGCCGCGCGCGCCGCCGGCTCTCGCGAGACGCGCGCGGCGGGGCGGGGCGGGGAGGGCGCTCTCGCGAGAGCTTGTCTTGCCGCCATCTTGGCGCGGAGGCGGCCGGCGGTCACCGGGACGAAGGGGGTCGTGTCGCTGCCCGCACGCCCGCCATGCTCTCCCGCCTCGTCCTCCGCGCCGGTGAGCCGGGATGAGGGGGAAACGCCGTCTCCTCGGGGTGGGGGCGGCGGGCGGGGGGTTGTCCTGGCTGGGTTCTGCCCTGACGCGCTTTCCGCCCCTCTTCTTCCCTCAGCCCCGGCCGCGCTGAGGAGCCTGCCGCCTCCCGTCGCCGTGGGGTGAGTACCGGGAGCTGGGGCAGGCAGCGCTGAGGGCTCGAACCCCCGGCTGCGGCCTGGCGGTGCCTCGAGTGCGCCGGGCGGCCCGGGCTGGCTGCCGCCCCCTCCTAGCGACGGGCCTTGGGGGCGCCTCAGAAACCTGCCGGTCGTGGCTTTTAAATAAGGTTGTTCCGGGGTTTTGGCTTTATCTTCCCAGTTAAGGTTGCGGGTTTATAAAACAGTTACGGTCGGAAGGAGTCTCTGGAGGTTACGTGGTCCCACCCCCCTTCCTCAAGGGAGGCGTGTCTGGGGGATGCACACACCCCCCCCCCCCGCCCCCCCCAATTTGAAATGCGTTTGAGCCTCGTTTAAGGGTGTTTTGGAGTTTGTTTGTTTTTTTTTTTTTTTAATAAAAAGCTTAATAGAAACTTTCTCATTATTTATAGCGTATTGCACACCACAAGACCACTGCATACGAGTCAGCAGTGTTTGGCTCCTTTGCCACCTCTGCCTGAGAAAGGAGGCGAAGTGCGTTATGGTTTGATCCCTGAGGAGTTTTTCAAGTTTCTCTATCCTAAAACAGGAGTTACAGGTTAATGTTTACTTCTATTTTTTAAAAAAATATGTGTTTAGTTAGGCTTATTTAGTTCTCTCCACCACTTCTGGCTGCTGAAAAGGTGAGATGTCGGGGGGAAATTATTTTTTGTATGTGCAGAAAGGGGTTGTGAAGAATGAGGCAGTGCAGCACTTCCTGGCTCTAAAGCTGGGCACCTGTGCTTGAAATAAAGGCTAAAAGAATGTCATGAGTTAGATCTTACAGGAAGGTTTATTTGCCTACTGTCCCTCAGAGCCTTTAGATGAGGGATTTTTGCCTGTTTGTGAATGTCCCATGCAAGGTGCAAGTTGCTTCCCCTACTGGTGAGTGGCCTCGTGACACCCTTCCCCTTGGTGGTATTGGCTTTTTACTTTTTGTTGTGGTAAAAGAGATCCCTTCCTGATCTTCTTGTAGGCCTTAAGCTAGCTGCCCCTTAGGTGTTGGACTTCAGTGAGCCTCTTTCTGCTTTGTTCCAATAATGCTGCTTTCTTTTTTCCTTAGGGCCTTACATGCTGGGAACTGGACTCTTGCTTTACTTGCTCTCTAAGGAAATCTATGTCATTAACCACGAGACAGTTGCAGCCATCTGCATATTATCAGTCATCATTTACGGCGTGAAAAAATATGGGTCTGATGTAGCAGCTTTTGCTGACAAACTTAATGAGGTAAGAAAAGAAACCAGAACCTAACTTTGTAGTAGTTAATAACTGTTCTAGGTTACCTCCTTAAATATTTAAAGGAATACTGTGTCCAGGCTGTCACAAAAATCTGAGTCTGGCACTGTCAGGGTGTTGCTTAAACGAGGCAAGTTTGAGGTGTTAGGCTGGTATTGTTACATACACCTTCAAAAATAAAACACCTCATACCAGCACAAATGATTTTTTTTTTTTTTTTTTTTTAAAGTACGATTGATTGTGAACTCTAATTCTTCCATCTTGGCATCCTTTAATCTCAACCCTGGCCCGATCCAGCTCATGCAGACATTTCTCAAATCTTACTGCAGAATTTCAGAAGTTAATTGCAGACCAGTTGCTTCCCTTGCATCTTGCTTTCACTCTGAAGCACGTTTTTGGTTTCTTTCAGGAGAAAGTTGCTAAAGCTTTAGCCGTGAAAAACGAGACTATTCACGATCTCGAGACTGCCATTGAAGAGGAGAAGAAGGAGCAGTGGCGGGTCGAGGGCTGTAATTACCTCTTTGACGCGAAGCGGGTACGCAGTCCCAGCTCGGCTGCTGGCGTCCACCACGTGCTCTGCTGCCCGCTCTGGGAGCCTCTCGCGTGGCCAAGGAGTAACGGACCGTTTGCCCTCTGCCTGATGCAGCCAGGGCAGGTTCCGCTGCCTGATCCCGTATAGGAGGTGCGGTGCTGCTGGCTGGTGTTCTTGCCAAACGTTAACCCTTTGGTCTCGTCCTCTGTCTCTAGAACAACATTGCGATGTTGCTGGAAGCGAATTACCGAGAAAGGTTACTGATGGTGTACAACGAAGTAAAGAAAAGGCTGGACTATCAGGTGGCGATGCAGAACCTGAAGCGTCAGAAGGAGCAAGATCACATGATTCAGTGGGTAGAGAAGAGTGTTGTTCAGAGCATCACCCCTCAGCAGGTACTCGCTTGTCTTCATCCGCCTCACGTTTTATCTGCGCCAGTACCTGCTGTCCAGTGACTCTGGCTTAAGCCGGGAGGTGACAGGTCCTCTTGGGGTGACTTCTGAGCGTGGCTGCAACGTGTCCCTGCTGCTGGCTGGGAGCAGCAAGCCCAGCTCCTGGGCACCGGGTGCTTGCGTGGCTGGTGCTTGAAGCTGGAAGCACACGTGGTGTTTGTGGTCGCAGCGTGGGGCTGAGCTCCAAGGGATGAGGTGTGGAGCCGACGGGTCAGGGAACTCGCTTGTAAAATCCTCGGTGTAAGGCTGTGGAGCTGAGATCTGCAGTGGGCTCGAGATGCTCTTCTCTCAAGGAGTGGAGCCGAGAACAAGAAAACCTGTTCCTGGCACTGCATGCAGGTGCTCTAACGTGGGTGGTGGTTTGGATTTGAATGTCTGACCTCACGAGCTATAATTAAATCTCTTTTAATCTGTAACTCGCGGGTCTGAAAAGGGGTATCTAGAAGGCACTAGAATGTCTGTCCTGCTTGTTTAAATGTGTTTCATAAAGTCTTTCTTCTGAAAGCCGTTCCCCTTTCTTTTGCAGCAGAAGGAGAGCATTGCAAAGTGCATTTTGGACCTGAAGGCGCTGTCGAAGAGCGCGCAGGCAGCGGTGTAGCCACGTCCGATCCACGGCTCCGTGCCCGTGCGCCTCGTTGTTTACTGTTGGAAGCTGTCTGATTCTGAAGTCTCATTAAACAAACCAACCAACCGCTTTGCTGTCGTTCACTAGCAGCAGCAATTGTTGTTTCCTCTTTGCGTTCGGAGGAGCTGGACTGGTCCCATAGCCCGCTGCTGGCGGTTTATAGCGGGGAATTACTTGCCACAGCAGCACGTGCCGTTCTCTTTGGTCAGGAATGCTTCCAGAGTGAGAAATAGCGGTGTGAATACAGCGATGGGTTTTTATTTTGGGATGCGGTGTGGTAGCGACTGCAGATGCCTTCTGTAGTTCTAAACATGATCTAAAGCCACAGTGAGTGCCAGTGCTCCCATTCCCCCGGTCCAGTCCATGGAGGTACTCGGAATGTGTCCTCGTTTTAAAAATGGACTGAAACCCCCACTTTCATAACAAATAGTGACGGAAGTGTCTTTCTGCTCTGTGGGAAAGAGGGTGTAGCTGGCAGGAAATGTATCGAAAGCTACTGGAGAACTTGGCTTCGACTGAACCTGCCAGTATTTCGTTTGAGACAGTGAAATGGCTAAGTTTGTTCTAGAGGGTGTTTTTTCTGGATTTTCATAGGAAAAAAAAAAGTTGCTTGCTTTTAAAGTTTTTTTTGTGTAATAAGGAAAATAGTTTTCTGTGTATTATGGTAATACACAGTGTAAGCTTTTTCATTTTCTTTTTATAGGCAACTGTCTCCCTGAAGGATTTTGTTGTATCACCAGTGTTGCAGCTGAGCAAAGCCCTTCCCTGGGCTAATCCCATCCTCTCTGCCTTGGGAAGCCATTTACGTAGTGAATAAGCTGAAGTAAGCAGACGGGGCGTGCTTACGTGCCTCTCGTAGGTGGGGTGGTACTACAGGAGGGAAATGGTTATTTTTAGTGGAGTTAGTAAAATAGCACCGTTTCCTACACTGTTCAACAGTTTGCCCCCCAAAAGGTGTTCTTTAGAGGGGAGGACCTTACCTGAAAGCAGGCTAACTGAAGCTGACTCCTTTTAGATCAGCCGTTGCTGAGAATGCAGGTGTCTTTCATAGTTTCCTGTTTCTTTTAATAAAGTGAAGTTGCTCAACTTCCATATTTGTGCAACTCGGCATTTGAGTGACGCTTGGGCTGTAACGGAGCTGGGCAGAGATTCTGCCCGCGGCGCCGGCGGTTACGGGGCTGCGCTGTGCACCGGGGGCTTGGCAGCGGGGCGGCAGCTCGGCGGGGCCAGGTAAGGTGGAGCCGTGTCGCTCCCTGTTCCCTTCTCCCCGCAGGCACCGCGGGCCGCCGGGCCTGGCGCAGGGAGCGGGGAGGTCCCACCCCTCTGGCGCTTGTGGAACATGGGCAGCAGCGGGCGAAAAGATGTTGGCAATGGAGAAGGGGATGTTGGCAGCGCTTCCACGCCGTGTGGGGAGAACAGCAGGGTAGGGATGTTGTAGTGGGCTGGTATTGCCCTGTCTTTAAGGGGTGCCTCCAAATCTGAGAAGATTCCTGCTTTGGTGGAAAAGGTCAGTGTAACTTGAGAACTAAAAACTTAAAGGGGCGTTTTTTTCAAAGCTTCTGGTTATGAAAAGGCTCACAAAGTTCACTCAGTTGTAGCTGCTGCAGTAACACCACCGTGGTGCTTTTTTTAGTTCTTAAATGTACTCCATCCTCTTGAATTGGGCTGGTGATCTCCAGAGGTCCCTTCCAACTCCTGCCGTCCTGTGAAAGAAGGCAGCGTGTTCACCGAAGTGTGGTGAACGTGCGCAAGCGTGCACAGGAACAAGACATTGGAAAGGGGGATTTGTGCTGAGTAATTGTGGTTTTGCTGCTGTGGCTTTGTGGCAGTTTGTAGAAGGTGCTTGGAAAATTGATTAAAGTCTGTGAGTTAGAAGAGGGGGACAGGTTCGTTTTGCTCTAGGGTGTGTGTACGTTTATGTATATAAATATAACTTTTTTTTTTTTCCCCTCCCCTCCTTTTAGCTTCTCTTACTGTTCATTAGTGTTTGGAGAAAATGGGAGGTGGTTCCTCAAAAGCAAATGCAGGTATTTTTTTCTTCAAGGAATTTTCTTAAATGCGGTGTTCTTGACCAAGTCGATGCTGTCCTGACTGAAAAGGGGCTGCTGGGGGCGTAGCTGAGCAGGAGATTTGTGCGTCTGGGGAAGAACCCACGGCTGCCAGAGGCTGCTGTGGGACAGTAGTACTGTGAATAACTTCTTTTCTACTTGGTGTTTCCCCTTTCAGCCCCTGATAGAGAAATGTTGCACTTATAATTATTTGAATAGGTCTGTGCCTCGGTGCGGTTCTTGTTGCTTCTGATATTACGGGAGAAATTAACACGCTTTAAACCCAGGTTTTGATATGTTTTTTTCTGTTCGGTTCCAGTTACACCAGAACCCATTTTCACCACTGTCCCCGTACATACCACTGTATATACCTCTACAGCTGCCTTGAAAGCTTCAGAAGTCAAATGCTGGATTGATGAGTAAATGCTCCACCTTTATTTCCTGACTTCAGACCCCGTCCCCTGAGACTGCAGGCTCCTTCTGCAGTGGAGGGGTCGTGTGTAATGCATTTCATGTCTTGGGGTTTTGAAAGGTTGCTTACAATTTCTTAGTCTGTGCACTAAGAGCCTAGTTCCGAGGGATGTGTAATGCAGATACACGCCTTTTGATCTCAGGGGGCTTGGGACAAACGGTGTGTTACATTTCATAAAGTCTGGTGAACCTGAGCACTGCTGATTCTTCAACGCCTCTCGTAAAACTGGGGATTCTGACACAGTTTTCTGTATATCAACAGCCGTGAAATCCTCTACGTGTCGCTAGCCTTTCTCTCTGGCCTCCTGTCGACCCTTCTGGTTTTTGCAGTTATCTGCCTCTGCCGAAAAAGTAAGTGTCCCAGCGGAGGGGCCAACGGCAGCATGAGGATCCAGGCCTGGTGGCAGAGAGGTGCTGCGCACCTGAGCACGGATGGTGCTGAGCCTCCCTGCTCTCCGGGCTGCATCGTGCAGCACGAGGGTTTCAAAGCCGCTTCTACAGATCATGTCTCCTGGAATAACTAACGTATCGATGAACAGGTCACTCCTGGCAGGAACTCCTCACAAACCATCCCAGGGGCTGTTTTCAGGGGAGGATTAACTTTAGCCCCGATGAGTGTGGCGGCTTTTGGCGGGTGTGTTTGTTTGGGGGGTTTTCTGTCCTAATACCAGCCACGCAGAGTTCTCACCAAAGCCCTCAGCGGCTTTCATCCCAGCCGCTTCCACCGGGTGGGCAGGGACTTGGGCTGCCCAAGCGCTCGCCTGGCAGCAAAGCTCTGGGGCGACGCCTAAGCCACGCGCTCGCTGGTGCTGCTCTGTCACCCCGCTCGAGCCTCTCCTGCGCTGCTGTCCCCAGGCGGTGCAGACGGCTGAGGCGGGTATCCCTCTCCTTCCCAGAGTATAAGAGATCCCACCAAGACTTTCAAGAGCAAGTTCCCTCCCAGGCAGCGACTGAGGAATCTGCGATGAACAGCCAGGTAAAGGGCACGTACTAGAAATAATAGTCATCGTGGAGAAGCTTAGGTTCTTGATAGAAGGGTAAACGTTAATTGAGGGGGGGCGAGGTTTGCTCTTACGAGGCTGGAGTGTTAGCCAACAGTTCTTCTGGCTGAGGTAAAATGCTCTCTTTTGTGCAGCCAGCGCTTCAGCCCGTGTTTGTGGGAGTTCAGGGAGTCGCCTGAGGAGGTGCCTGGACAGCAGTTCCTACTGGGAAGGCTGTTCCTCCTCTGTTACCAGAAGGGCTCAAGTGCCATACTCCACACATGTTTCAAGGATTCTGGGGCTTGACTAAACCACTGATTAGGCAGGTTAGGGGAAAATCTTTCTAAAGGGCAAGCATTTTGGCAGTTTTCCTTCATGTTATTGATTCCTTGGAAGCCCCTAATGCAGAGTCGACCCAGGATCCTGAGCTAGACTGACAACTGGTCTGAGCCAGCGCAGCGTTTACTGCTGTCCCATGTGCAGGGACAGGCTGTGACTGCTTATGGTCTGTAGTGCGGAGGACAAATTAAGAGCAGGACATTAATGCTGAGATGTGATACTTGCCCACTCTAATGTTTGTGGCTTCTTTCACGTCCCCAGAATGAGGTTGCCTACAGCAGCGTGGTCTTCCAGCGGAATCGGACACCAATGGCTGTGTGATGGTGAAGGTTCTGTTGAAATGAAGATGCTTGCACTTTCTGAACATCAAATGCTACCAGAATGTTCTATGAAGGCCCGTAGTGCTCTGAGAAATGCCAGCGCTGCCGTATGTAACACCAGCTCATTTTATAGCTATTAGGGGAAACGAAATGTCTCCTGTTCCAAACTGCCAGCCAAGGGTTGTGGGCAAATTGCTTTTTATACGGTATTTCCTCATCTGTGGAAATCTCAGTGAGTCCTTACAATACACTTGTGAAATTCCCGTCTGCGTGTTTGCAGTTGCTTTGAACTACCAAAGAGAACCGAAAAATGGGAATGTTGCTCTGCCTGTTCATGCCTGTGCCCTTATGTTTCCCTCTTCTGTCACCGGCTGTAGCATTTTTCTTGTTTTCTTGATTGCCAAGTGCTCCAATTAGTTATTTTCTGCTTATTGAAGTTACGGTGATGAAATGTTTGTATGCAAATGTCTGCTTCCTGATTGGGCCACATAAATTCATAATCGCAGTGTGACAGTTAAAACTTCTGGAAATGTTCATGTATGTGTTATTACCCCTAGTATTCTAAATACATTGTAAAAAGTTAAACATCATCCCCTTTTCGTAAACGGGGGAGTAAGTTTCCACTAGTGACTCAGTCTTGGCAGCCACGGGGAAGCTTCTCTGCGTGTTCCTGTGCCCACGGACGGGAGGTTTGTCGTCGGAGCAAGTACAGCGACCTCCGCCTGCCCCACGCTTCTGCAAGGCTGTGGGTCGGAGCGGAGCTTCGGGCCGCCTCGGCCCTCTGGGCTTCCGAAACCTCCTCGTTTCTGGTCACCAGAGGGTGTGAGATTCCTGCGGGTATTTCTCTTTTTCTGAAATGCAGCTGCTGTAACCACCTCTCCAGCGGAACCCCTTGGGCTGGACAAGTGCCTGGGGTCCTCCTGCCGCCGGAGAGCCCGGCTGGCCTCCAGCCAGCGGGACGGATGTGCCGCCTGATGGCAGCACGAAGCCGCAGCTGGGTTGGGCTCCATCCAGCCGGGTTTGGGGTCTTCCCCACCAGCCGCCCCCAGAGCCGGGGCTTCCCCCCCCCCCAGCTCCGTTGGGCTGTGCAGCCTCCGTGACCGCAGGGGCTGGTGGAAGGCTGGGGCCCACTGGGAACCAGCTGCACCAGCACCTCCTGAAATCCGGCCTCAGCCGTGCCCTGGTCAGGGTGGTGGCTCTTCTGCGGGGTCGGGAGTGGAACTTGCAGGTAACGGCACAACAAAGGCTGCTCTCATCCCGGCCGTCAGAGTTTCTTCAAGCATGTTTAATAAAGGAAATGCCGTGTTACTGTGCAGCTGCTGAGAGGTTCATGAGGGGTGATTGTGGTTGGTGCACAATTTTCTTTAGTTATTTATCTTTAAAATTAGTAACGATGTTATTCTGCTGCCTGACGGCAACTGAGAAATAAGACAGTTTGAAAATTTACCTGGCTTGCACAAACGTTACTTCGCCAACGCTGCCTTCCCCTGTTAGAGGCTGTTGGATCCTGCGTTAAAGTGTAAGAAAAGCTGACTCGCCACCTAGGAGAGCAGCTAGGGTGTTGGGGTTTTCAGGTAGATGTTTTCTCACCGTGAATTGTACCGAGACCTGTCACAACCATTTCACCTACTTTGTGGAACGTTACTAACCGCAGCGCAGCAATTTTGTGTGCCTACCTGGAGAGCACAGTGTGGTACGGCCCTCAGAGATGGGGGGTGACAGAGAGCCTCTTGCTTGTTACGTGGCTGCTAACGAGTCCCAGACTCATCCCAGAGCATCCGTCCGTCTCTCCCTTTCCTATGCCGAGAGCGCTGTAGAGTCATGCACGGCTTTTCCTGGTAGCCATCAGCCAACTCTTTGTTTTGGAGAGGAATTTGGGACAACTGCACCTGCCAATTGGAACAGAGGAGGGGTTGTGTCCCCTTTGTTTTGCCATTCAGGCTCTCCTGTTTGCACCATTTCAGTAATGGTATTTCATCTAGAGGTGTCTGTGTTTGTGGTCTCCCTAAAAACAAACTTTCTCAGCAGGAATTTGCCTGGGTATGGGAAAGTCCAGTACCGATTGTCCAGCCCTGGGAGGGTGGGTTGAAACGGCTCACGGGTTAAACGGTGCTTGGAAGGATGCATGGACAGCAGTGGCCTATGACATTCCTTGGCATTTTTGGAGTTGACATCTGGTTGCAGTGTTAAAAGGGTGGATTGTTAGAGCTCCAGCAGTGATGTTGACAGGACTGTCGGGCTGCGCTTCCCTCAGCCAGCGATGAGTCAGATCTTGTAGGAGAGCTGAATCCTTTGCTCTCCCTGGGTGATGCTTGTATGCACGTGGACTGTCGGTATGTGCCTTCGCCCATCCTCACAGCTAGTTTGGGCATTATTCAGCCTGTTCGATCTCTGCCTGGGGCTGAAGCCACAACTATTTCCAGAGTAACCGCTGGAAGCGAGAACCAGGGACCCGGAGTAACCGCTGGAAGCGAGAACCAGCGACCTGCAGGAATATTTTCCAGCCAGCACCACCTCTGGCAGAAGCCCCTGATGAAAGCAGGGCAGCTCCTCCTCCGGTGGCCTTACGGAGAGGGGCCGGGTCCAGCTGCGGTGAGCATCCTGCTTTGCCGCTGGAAGGTGAGCTGTTGCCTGGGGCTCCCTCCCGGGGGGCTGTGCAGGGTCAGGCAGCTGGCTGAGACCGCTCTCCTTTGCAGCTTGCTTTCGGGAGGCAGGAGAGCGTCCCCTGCTCTCAGCCCTCTCTGTTTTCTGTTCTTTCTCTGTATCCTTATGCCTCGTTCTCTCGGAGTTTGTCGGGCAGCCTGCTAGGAATTTGGGGCAGTGCTGCTCCCTCTCTTCTCAATTTCTCCAAAATACATAGGCAAAGTTTGCTGTGCGTCATTCTAATGAATAATTTTCTGATCTTTGGGTGGGGCCTGTTTTTGTGCTGAAAGCAATCAGTTCTATCAGCCGATAATGAGAGATCACGGAGCAGAATTCTGATGTACTTATGCAGTGCCTCCTTTGGTGTCCTGTTTATTAATGGAGCTGAACTGTGTAACAGGGCAGAGCTTTGGCCCGTGACAAGGGTTACATCAGATAACAAATTGCGATGCCTGATCTCAGCTAAAGGAGCAGATGCCAACCCTTTCTGAGATAAATAACAGAATGATGTGCTCCCTTTTCTGCTTTTTCTAGACCACTTTGGTTATTTAAAGATGGACAAAAAAGAGCCTGGTCTTTAATAACCTATTTGCACCTTGACCCGTGTTCCCTAAAAGCAGGCTGTGTGAGCTGTGGTGTGATATTTACTGCGATTTCTGTGCCGGCACGCCTAGTCAGGACACTGACTGAAACAGCGTGGAGATTTCATGCAGGCTGCTTTTTTGATTGTCATGGGAGATAAGCAGGCTGAGTTAATACAAAATCCATCTAGTATTTATTGTTATGCATGAAAATGTGACAACACTGACTGCAGCACAAATTGACCAAACTCAAATTTAGTCTAAATTGACAGAGAAGACAAAGGGCACAAGAACAGTCAGTGAGGACGTGCCAGGACTGAGAGCTGCTGTATTGCCAACAACAAAGAACACCTTTATCCTATTTTTCAGTGAACCCAACCAATCCTTATGTAAAAACCCAAACAACACTGGACAAAATTTCTCTTCAGTATCTCTTCTGTATTTGAAACCAATACAAAGACATATATAGACACATAAACACATACACCTTTAGTCTTCAGATCTGTAACAGGTTGCTACAAACCAACTGTTCTTCAGGTTTACAGAGGAGCCTTGCAGCAAATTACATCGAAATCGGGTGTTAAGAAACCAGCTTGTGAATGTAGGGAGAATTAAGCATGGGAATATGGTGTGCAGGAAGAATCCCCAAATGTATGGTTTTTAGTAACAAGTTTTGGAAACGTGTCCTTGATGGTTTTGCGATGGTCGATTCTATCCTTGGACAGGCAGCTGGGGGAGGAGGGGAGAACTTAAAGATATCACTAGTTTATTTTTTGACAGTTATGGCATGCTCCCCTGTCCCCCGTGTGTCTCACTAATGAATAGCTTCAGTGTGCTCGGCAGGTCGGCTCTCGCTGCTGCTCTATGTCTGAGGTCGATCTTGCAGGCTTGGGGAGGGGGAGCGTTGTCTTAATTGAAGAGCAGCGAAAGTCTCCCACTGGCAGGAGCTCCCCCAAAGAGGAGGAAGGTCAGCAAAGTCAGTGCAGCTTCTGGCCTTCCAGCTGAGATGGTCAGCAGCAGGACCTTTGGCAGCGGTGAGGGTAACTTCACAACGCAGGTCCTCTGCAGGTGGAAGGGTCGCAGGAGATGCTGTAGTTTTATTTGCCTGGTGCCACTGGACTAAAAAAAAAAGTCAGGGCAAGTCTGGCTGTGTGTGAGCAGAGGGCCTATAACTGGGCAAAAAGAGAAATCAAAATTATAACAGACTTCTCAGCCTTGAGTTAGAACTAGGAAAGTGCAAGCACTGGTTTTTACCAGCTAGTCATGGATCCAAGCTGGGGAGCTAGGAGTAAAAAGTCTGCCTCGTTAACAGTGCTCTGGGTCGCTGGTCTGCCAAATAGTGCTCCAGCCAATAAATAAAAACTGGAAGGTCCTGTGAGATGAGGTTCTTGCCTGGCAGATCTGGGCTTGGTGCTGCGACCACCGAACAGAATTCTCGGGGGTGCAATAATGCAGACGATGATAAAGGATCCTTTCGGGCTTAAGGTCAAATGCACATCAGCTTGAGTGAGAGGAACCGGCCCTTATTGTAAAGCAGTTTGTCAAGAGTAGGAGTAGCTGAAACAGAGCACGCGTTCTCCCATGAGTTTCTTAACAAGGCAAAGTGGTTTGTCAGGGGCCTGAGGCATGCTGCAGGTCAGCTTTCCTTCTTTATGACGGTTGGTCTGTTGTTTGCTCCTTAAGGACTGGGTCTGGTTTTTTGCACAGGATGTAGGTCCTTAAAATTAAAAGGTACGTGTTCTTGAACTTCTTTATTTTGCACGCATAGACAATGGGGTTCATGGCGGAGTTGGCATGGGATAACAGGATTCCCAAGTACATCAAATACGGGGGGATCTGACTCTCAGGGTAGAAGTAGGAAACGCAGTTCATAATGCACAGAGGCAACCAGGACAGCGCAAACAGGAAGAGAACAAGTGCCAGAGATTTGGCTGTCTTGAACTCCTGTCCGTAAAAACCTCCTGCCCCTCTCGCGTTGGTTGTACCTTGACTCAGCTTGGTCCGGATGATGTAAAAGATTTCAACGTACAGAGCGCACATGATGAGCAGGGGGACGAGGGTCCATATGAAGAAGCCGAAGTACACCATGTAATCCATCCGCATCACAGAGGTAAATCGACACCTGAGAAAGTCGGAGTTTCTTGGGTCTGCCTTGTTCCATCCAAACATGGGGACGAATCCTACCAGCAGGGACACAGACCAGCACAAACCCAGTGCCCACCAAACTCTTCTCTCTGTAGTGATTATTTTGTATCTGTTGGGGAAGAAAACAGAAGCGTTTGAAACAGATAAGGATGGCTTCAAGAATTCACGTGTTCAAATAGTAGAGGTTCATTGTTGCAAAATGGGGCGGTAACATTTTGGAGGGGGGGCAGAGGGGAACCAAATCTTATTTTGAGACAAACCCTAACTCTTCATTTGTAATGGCTACTTCGCAGCACCCGTAAGAACTATGCTTAACTTCCCCTCTTTACAATCGGATGTTTTCAGCTATTTTGTTTCTTGTTTCATTATGATCTTAGTGCTCCTCTCGCCTAGATACTGCTTTTCTACTATTAGCAGTCCTATCTTACTTCTAGGCTTCCTTGGGTGTACCTTTCTCTTTACACTTGGTTTATGTCATTTGCAGGACCCAACTGTTCTTTCATTCTTCAATTTTATAGGTCCTTTCCCCATAAAAAAATATTACTTCTTTCATGCTTGAGGTTATGCTTTGAGTTTCTAGCTTACATACTGTTCCATTCAAATATTAAAAAGTAAATGACTTGTTAAGTTAGCCCTTAATAAGCCTCTTATTTCTTTTGTATTTTCAGCACTAAGCACTAAAAGGAATTTTATTTAAAAGACTGACCTCAGAAACCCAAAGAACTCTACAGTACTCTCACCATCCTGCGGAAATAACAAGCCATCTGAAGACCTCAGCAGTTTGACCACAGACTCATCCTGTGACCGAGCTGTGGTCAGCAGTAACACCGAGCTCTCGGCCCCCCACGGACGCCCCGGGGGCTGCCCGGGCTGCATTATGAACTGTAGGCAGCCGTTCCTGCTGTAGAAAGCTCGTCTCAGCGGGTTTGAGGCACAGGTACCTTCTCCGTGTGCAAGCGGGCGTTTGGAGTAAATAGTTCCTAGAGAAGGGCCAAGTTGAGGAGGATGGAGGAGGAGGTGGCACCCCTGGGGCAGCGGCTGGGCATGGGAAAGGCGGCAGGAGCGGGGCGTGCGGAGGGGCCGGCGGTGGTCGAGCGCTCACCTGGTTGGCAGCTTCACTCGCAGGTACCTGTCGATGGCGATGGCCAGGAGGGAGAGGATGGAGGCGGTGGTGAAAACCACCATCAGGCAGCACATGAACAGGCAGGTGTAGAAGGGGACGCTGATGCCCAGGCTCACCACGATGGCCAGGGGTACGACGAGGATCCCCACCGCGATATCAGCCAGTGCCAGGGAAACGATGAAGTACAGGGTCATGTTCTGGAACGTCGAGTTCAGCTTCACCACCCAGATGACCAGGATGTTGCCCAAAGTGGAGAACAAAGCAACCAAGCACTCGGTACTGATGTAAATCCCATCCAGGCTGCTCAGCGCCAGGCTGTCGTTTGGCATGGCGAGCTGCTGGAGATGCTCCCGCCCTGGCTTGAGCTACAGAAGGGAGCATGGGCATCAATGACCATGTGTGGGATTCATCCTTGGTGTACGGTGCTCAGTTGTTCCAGTGACACTCTGGCGTGCAGATCCGTTCCCGTATTTCACATCCTTGGCACTTTGGCAGCAAATTGGCTGTTGCCTTTCTACAGAGCATCGAATACCTCAGCATCCAGGAAACGTTCCCCGCTCTGGACACACCTCCTGAAGCTCACAGCATCCCTTCAGCAGCCTGGTATCCGTAAACGAACTTTGGAAAGCTATTTTGAAGGGAAAATTGGAAGTTTCCCCAAGCCTGCTTACTGGCAACCTGAAAACAATACTTTAACTGCTTCCTCTTCCAAGCCACAGCTTTAGAAATGCGAGAACTGTAACCAGAGCTGACTGTGCAAAGCTGCCAGATATCGCTCTAGATAATCACTCTGCTGTAACTATAGGAAATGAGGCAGCTCAGGGCACGTTAGCAGGGTGTTTTGTTAAGTTCCAATACTTGATTCTTTACTTGGACCTTTCTCAGTCTGACAAGAACACTCGTAATGCAGGTGAGGTTTTCAGTGAGAGCCCTCATTTCTGCAAGAAATCAGTGTGGCGACCGACCAGGTTGTGTTCAGAGGGTGGCATACTTTCCTATGCTTTGTTGGTGGGAGACGGAGAAACTGAGGAGAGGTGTGGGAAGTGATGGGAAGCAGCGGGGAGAGGGAGTGAAAGCTGCGATCCGCTTGCTGCGGGTGAGCCTGGCAGCGCAGCGCCTTGCTCCCAGGCGTGGGTCTGCGGTGAAAGAGCTGCTCCCATTTCAGATGAAACTGAGAAGAGAAGTGAACACGTGAGCTCGTGTCAGCCTGCGAGTGGCGGGGTAGCCTGGCTCTTGGGCGAACAGAGATGCAGACTCTTCAGGAACGAGCAAAGAGCAAGGAAACGACCGGGCGGATGGTGCCACGTTAGTGTAACGAAGCCTTGTGGAACCGCGGGCAGCGTCTGGTTCCCTGGACACTGACTCCTCCGTCTCTTCCACCCAACTTTCTGGCAAAACTGAGGATGGGGAAGTGAAATCAGCTGCGGGAGAAGACAGAGCCAGAAATAAATGAGACTTCTTTATTCTCTGCTGCCAAAAGAGCTGGACAAATTCTGCTTCCTTGAAATCCATGTGAGAGCTGCTTGCTCCCTGACTGGAGGGCGTTTTGGTGCAGTCGCCGCTGGGGAGATGGTGAGCTGCCTGTAGGCAGTCCCAGTCTGCAACCGAACTTGGCTGTGCTGGTTTTCTGATGAAATCTGACACAGGGAATCTGTGGGTGCAGGAGACAAGTCCCGGGAGAGGCACGGGAACGTCACAGCGGGGGTGCGTGCTAGGCTTTTGTAAGCCGAAGGAGTTACTTCTCCGGGAAGTACCTGGGAAGGAGCGGGCAGCCGGCACTTGGCAGCTGGCCGCCGGCCCTGCTTGGGTACGAGCTCCCCACTTCCCTCCCTTGACCACAGCTGCCAGCTCCTTCCTTCCGTTGTCTGCTCCTGCGGCTGCAGCCAGATGCCGCTTGCAGAGGCTGCGGACCTGAGTGACGGGGGCTTTGGCAGGGCCCACCCGCCCCTGCTGCAAACGCAGCTCCTGAGGGCAAGAGCTCGGCGCCGCGGGGGACCTCAGGGGAGCAGCTTGTGCAATAGAGTCCCAAGAAAGCGTTTCTGCCTCCATTTGCCTTTTGCTCGCCCAAAATCCAGCAGAGTGCCTTCAGAGCTGCGCCCCCCCCAGCCCTTCTTTGTGTCAGGGGAGCAGACTGGCTCACTCAAGGTCCCTTGGTCCTGTTTTCTGTGGTGCTACCCCTACGCTGCGTGCTTTAGAGAAGCTCAGAGGCAGAGCGCCGCAGCCGCAGCGCTGCAGGGCCGTGCGCTGGGTAATTCACCCTGCTGGGCAGCACGGAGCACCCAGCCGGGGGGAGCGCATGCGCCTGTGGCTAAAATAGTCTGGCAAGATGGCCACATGCCACAGGTAGCCCCTGTGGTTGGTTCATAGCACGATGCTGCCGCTATATGACTCCGACTCTTCTACAAAAGCGTATGTAAATGTACTGAAACCCCAAGGAGACAGAAAGAAAGATGTTACAGGGTTTGTTACAGAAGGTCTGATAAATGGCCCTTCATCGACAATTTGCTCTACTCATCTTTAGGGAGTTGTGTATGCAGGTTGGGAGGTGTGCAAAACTCTGAAGGAGGGACTTCATTTAAGGCAGGTCAGGGAGGAGCTGGCTTCTGAGCTGGCTGTTGGAGGAAAAAAAAAGAATTCAGCGCCACGTTTCTTACTTTTGTGTCCAAGATGTCCATAGACAGCCTGAGTGTGATCTATATTGCGATGGAGTCTGTTATTGGGATATTTGCAGCAGTGGGCAACGCCTTGGCGATCTGGGCAGTGAAGCTGAACCCAGCTCTGCAGAAGACCACCTTCTTTTACCTCGTTTCCCTGGCACTCGCTGACCTTGCCGTGGGGATTCTTGTCATCCCGCTGGCTGTCTTGATGAGCTGGGGAGTTGTCATCCAGTTCTGCTCCTGCCTGTTTGTGTGCTGCCTGATGATGATCTTTCCTCACGCCTCGATCCTGTCTCTCCTGGCCGTCGCAGTCGACAGGTACCTGAGAGTGAAGCTGCCAACCTGGTGAGTCTGAGTGAAGGTCCTGTCTCATCATCTCTTCCCCATTTCTCTCCTCCCTTATATTTTCCTTCTCCCTTGCTTGCAGCATCGTGGGGCTTCCTGGGCATCGTCGGTTCTCTGAGAGAAACTCACTCAAAGGCAGAGGTTCCCCAAGCGTAGGCAATGGAGCACCAGCAGCCTGGGCCCTCCTGGAAATTCAGCAATACCCGAAAAAAGCTACAGAGAGTCAGGGGAGGGTTGCTCATAAATTTGGATATGCCTGAAGTCTGCATAAGGTGGTGGTCTTTAGGTTTTCCCCTGGGAAGTGCCACACTGCTCTGCTGATGCAGGTCGAAATGAACCCATATTTCCGAGGAAAGGATTTGACCCTGTATTTGTCAGTTCTCATTTGAAAGGGGTCAGTGACCGTTTGGATGTTCCCCTGTAGTTTCAAAACACATTTTAAACGTCAGAAGCTGCTGAGGACCAACTGCACAGAACTGTGCTTAACTTGAATGAGGCCAACCAGAAATGATTGCTTAAAAGCCCAAGTTCCTGAATATTGTTGTAGTTTTGTTGGTTTTTTTTTTCCCTGAAGAATCGCATCTAACATGGCTGATGCTTCCAGTCCACCCAGGTACAGGGCAGCCATCAAGAAGAAAAGGGTTTGTGTGATTCTGGGACTCTGCTGGCTTGTGTCTGTGCTGGTGGGGCTGGTCCCCATGCTGGGGTGGAACCAGCACACTGACGGCTCCAGCTACGTCGAGTGTCACTATTTGTCTGTGATGAGAATGGATTATGTGGTGTATTTCAGCTTCTTCGCCTGGATCCTCCTTCCCTTGCTCATCATGTGTGTCCTCTACACCGAGATTTTCTACATCATGTAGGCAAAACTAAGCCTGAGCTCAGCAAGTCCCCCAGGAGGAGGAACGGCTTGTGGGAAGGAATACAAAATGGCCAAACATCTGGCCCTCATCCTCCTCTTGTTTGCGGTGTCCTGGCTGCCTCTGGGCATCCTGAACTTCATTTTGTACTTCTGCCTCTCCTGCCCCATCCCGCAGCCTCTGATGTACCTGGGCATCCTGCTGTCTCATGCCAACTCAGCCATGAACCCTGCCGTCTACGCCTTCAAAATGCAGAAGTTCAAAGAAACGTACGCTTCCATCGTGAGGACTTGCATCCCGCTCCAGAAGTCGGAGCCGGTTGTTTCTAGCGCAGAGCACGGAGCGAACCTGGGCGCCAGCACCGTCTGAGCTGTGTCCTGCTCGCCCGTCTGTCCGAGCTGGATACCAGCACTGAGACGGCGTGGGAGCAACGAGGGGTGGGGGGAAACGGCGCAGGCACCAGGACGTGTTTCTCTGACCGTGCACGCCGGGTCACCGGCTGCGTGTGCATTTCTGTGCCGAGCTAACGAAGCTCTGGGCAGTGCGATGCTGAGCTCGGGTTCCCAACAACGTCCCAAAGCAAAAAACCTCCTTTGTGTTTCCGAGGCCAAAGGTGTGAGGGGTTCGGAGCAGAGTGGCAGCTCAAGGGGGGAGTGCTGGGTGCAGGGGAGAGGTTAGTGTTGCTCACGCTTGCGGGTGTTTTGCTCTGAATAAAAAGCATTTCTGTGCCCTGGGGCAGGCGGTGGGGTTGGGCAGAGCCCAGGCACCAGCCAGCAGCTCCTGGGAGGCAGCAGCAGGTCCCCGTGGGTCCGAGTCCCAGCTGGTGACCTGAGAAGATGCGGGGTCTTCCTCCCCCTCCTGGGGCACCCATTTCCCAAACCCCGGCTGCCTCTCTGGGTCTGGCCCAAGTCTTTCTGCAGCTGCAGGGTGAGCCGGGGCAGGAGCCACCTCTGCAGGAGCTCAGACTGACCACGAAACGCAGCGCGAGGCTCTTGCACGCAGCCCACGAGCGTGAACCGCAGGCTGACAGGAGAGCTGACATGAGCCCTTGGCCCTGCTTTCGCCCCTGCGAACAGCTCTTCCTTTAAGAGTATTTGCTTTGTCTTTTCAGCTCTATTTAAGGAAGCTGTTTCTCAGATCGGTGGAGCTACAAAGAAATGCTCTGGCGGGCTGCCACAGCACAAACCTCTCCATAAATGCCAAGATACTATGGGCTGCAACAAGAAGACAGACCCTGGCTGCCCGATTTCTGGTTTCACAAGGAGCAGCACAGCCAAGTGCAGTCAAGGGGACCCAGGCCTGGGCGCTGGCTCAGAGGCCAGCTGCTGGCAGGAGAGTGCTTCACCGTCTGAAGATGCTCTGACCCGGCTGAATGAGGCAGCAGCACCCACTTGTGGAAAGGTGCTTTGGAACAGCAGGAAAACGAGCGGCCTTTGCGCAAGGTTTTTTTTGCACCAGCCCGTAAAATGTTAATAGCACTGGATCAGCTTTTTCTTAGAAGGCAGGTGCTTTCCCAGGGGCAGACTGTCTAAACGATGCCCGCGATGCTGCTGGTGCTGCCAGGGCACAGGCTGTAGGTTTTCTTTTTGTCTGTCCTTTTTAGCAGCTGTGGACCGGAGTTGTGTGCAGAAAAACGCCCGTCTTCAGTGACCCCGTGTCCGTGTGCCTGTGCAGGTGTGTGACCTGGCACTGGAAACCCGCTGGCGCAGAGGGAAGGGGTCTGCTTCGTACCCAGACGGCACAGTGCGCTGAGCCCACGTTCCCTGGGCTGTTGGTGAGGCGAGAAATGCCTCATCAGCTCGTTGCACAGCCCTCGGGGCAGCTCGCACAAGGGGCTGCTGCAGCCGCCGCTGCGAGCGGAGGGGACTGGGCTGTGGGGTGCTGCCCCAGCTCGCCCCACTTCTGCGGAGGAATAAAAGACCCAAAGGGAACAAGCCCTTTGGGCCCCCGTCCCCGCTGATGCAGCCGCGGGCGATGCCGTTGAACCCAGCTGAGCTGCACCTGCCCTCGCTGGGGCCGAACCGGGGTGTTTCCGACCTGCACCCCCTGTTCCCACGGGGCTCCTGCCGGGGAAGGCACAAGGTGTGCTTATGTTCTTTGGACGTTTCCTCCGCCAGGCAGCATCTGTTTCCTGCCCTAAATATGAAAGAACCAGGTTGTGGGGCTGCTGCGGCGCCTCTGGCACCAACGGGGGACGAGCCAGTGCCCTTCCGCCGGCTCTGCCCCGCACGAGGGCAGCGTCGCCCCCAGCCCAGGGACTCCCCGGGGGGCTGCGGGTCCTGCGTCCATCCTTTCAGCCCCACGTCCTCCTTCCATGGGCGCTTGGCTCTTCTCCCACAGCCCTCCTTCAGCCCCAGCGTCAGCAAACCCCAGGCTGGAGGTTTTTACGGCTTGCAAAGTGATTAAACACTCCCTGCGCAGCGAAGCCAAATGGGGCCGGAGCGTGGGATCAGGGAGAGTTTTGGTGTGGAAACCAGCTCTGCTCTCCCCTTCTCGCTATTTATTTACAGGCATCCAGGTCCTGACCGAAGGGCTTCCTCCTTTGCTTCTCTACCAAGTTGTTCTCCCGTCAGCACGTGTTGTGCTCTCCCCGAGAGGCTTAGGGAAGCACGGGGCTGAGCTCAGGCAGCGGAGCTCTGAACACTGGTGCGAACAATCCTCTGCCTATCGCTGCGGGTGGCTGCTCTCCCTGCTACTCTCCCTGTGTGCGCGCACGTGTACACACAGAAGGACAAGCTGCCGTAATATTTAATCCTTCTGCTAGACGTGCCAGCGTGGTTGGAGTGTTTGGACACCTTTGGTGCTATGTACGGTAATATTTTTTCATAAAAACAGCTGTGATTTGAAGTAGAGCACCTTGTGCAGGCCCTTCAAGTTGGCCTGTGAGTAAGAAGGATCAGGCTCGGCTGCACGGGGGCCCAGGGTTCATTTTCCATCCCTGCGTGGTGTCTGGCGGGCATTGCTTGAGTGAAGGCAGAGAGTCTGTCAGGCATCTCAGCAGTTGGCTCTGGACAAGTGGGAGGATGATGCTGAGGCGGATGACACAGCCTTCATCAGCCCTGGGTTCATGGCTCTCACTGGGAGCTTCAGCACCCACCGACCCCCAGCCCTCTCCGGTCACCCGGGGCAGCCCTGTCCTTCCCTGCTGTCCAGAGCTCCCAGCTGCAGCTCAGAGCTGCATCCAGAAGTGCTGGTGTGACCCAGCCCGAGGTGGAGGAAAGGACCAGACCCCTCTTTGCTCCCCACCACCTTTCTCTCCCAATCCTGCTGCATGGCACCCAGGTGGCTCTCCTGTCCCCTGCTCCTGCCTGGGCTCTCGGAGCTGGGGCCACCCCCGGAGCACTCGCAGCCCAAGGGAAGCTCAGCCGTGGATTTGCTGCCCCACAAAACTACCCGATGCCCTCAGAGCTCTGCGGAGAAGGCAGCTCAAGGAGAAGACCGTACCCGGGGCAGGTTGGGCTGTGTGCTGGGGCGGCTCCGACGTGGCAGACCCAGGGATGTCGTAGTTCGATGGGGTTAAACAGCTTTTGGGATCCTGATCCCCGAGCACTCGATGGATTTGCCATTTAAAGGCTGTAGTCAGCTTGCTCGTTTCTTGGATGGCTCCAGCGAAAGGCTTCCAGCTATTCCCCCAGGGTCCTCCTACATCCTGGTGAGATAAGGATCAGGAAGGGAACGGTCTATCTGCAATTTCAGCTGCGGCTTTGAGCACAGATTCCCTTTTCACATTGGGGGTGGAGGGGAGGGGAACAGATTTTCTAGAAAAAAAAAAAAAAATTTCTAAGTGACACACAGATGCAGAAAAATCCTGTAACAATGGTCTTGTCGTGTGAGTCAACAGCAACGCCAGCCGCCTTTGTTCTGGTGGGGCTGTAAGACGCTTGCAGGGAGCAGCGGGCAGCCCTGCCCACGCCCCCGCCGGGGGCTCCCAGCCGCCCTCCCGGACCCCGCACGCGGTGCTGGTGTGCCCCGGCCACAGCCGGGCCTCGTCGCTTTGAGGCATCAACGCACCACGCTCTCATTCTGCTTTCCTCGCTTCTGCTCTTGTGCCCGGAGGTGAGGAGGAGTTTGGTTGTTTTTTTTTTCCTGGAAGTTTAAAATTTAGTTTTTACCTTAAAGGAAAAAAAAAAAAACAAACGCAGCAGCTCATAAAGCAAGAGGTGGTGAGCGGCGAGTGCTGTCCTGGCTCTTCCCTGCCTTGGGAGGAAGTGAAAGCAAAGCAGAGAGAGGATGAGAATGTGAAGCAGGGTCACATCTGGTTTAACAGAGGGTGATTGTGGTCTGGTGAATAATGAGCCAGAATGAGAGTCCGGAGCCTGGCAGTGGTGACCAATGTCATCTCACTGCTCTGTGCCTCGGTTTCCCCATCCATGGAAAGAAGAGGGTGACTCTGGTCTCAACAGGGTGCTCTGTGAGCTGGGAAAGGGCTGGACAGGAGTAGGGTACTTTTGGTTTCCTTCTCAAACTTCCCCTTGGGGCATCGTTTCACCTTCCCCTTTGGATATGGGGGCACAGTGGTGTTAAAACCCCTCTGTCTGTATTTCTCGCAGGTGGGGAGACCTGAAGAAACACGTGTCGTCCATCCCCCCCCCGCCACACGTACAGCTCTGCTGAAAGAGAGTTCACTGCCCATAGAATTCAGATTTTGTTCCAAAGATGATTTCAACCCCTGTCAAAAGCAAATTGTCAGGGGAGAATCGGATCTGGAAAGCTCTTCTTCCCTTCCACATCCCGTTCCCCGAGCTTGGACTGTGCTGGAAATCTGGGGATTTCTCCTGGTGACTCCCCCGCAGTGTTCTGAACAGCCGGAAAAGGTGCACATGAGTATCTGCTGCCGGCTGCGCTCCAGTGCAACAGCGGTGCGGAGGCTCAGCCTCAGCTGGTCCTGAATGTTATTTAAAGCAGAGCTGGAGAGTGTGTAACACGCCAGGCTCTGGTAGCACAGCGGGGGCTGGAGCCGGCAGATGATGCTGCGAGACGTGCCGGTGCCCGCGGCAGCCGGTGTCCGGCCGTGGAGCAGCGTGGGACCTCCCGGCCCCTGCGCTGCCCGCAGCACGCGTGTCCGCAGCCTTAGCCCGGGCTCTGACAGCGGGAGAGGTCAGGGTGGTGACAGTGTGAATGGCACGAGGCCCGCGGCAGCCCGGGGGTACGCTGCATCGCTGACGTTCTCTTGGTATTTTAGTTCCTGGGAGAATCTGTGGCTGTGCCCGATTTCTCGAGGAGCGTGCGTGGAGACCTGGGCGCCTCCCGCAGAGGCGGCACGTCCCTCCTCCCCGCCGCTGGGCACCGCGAGCGGGAGTCGAGCAACCGGCGTCGCTCCCAGGGCGGCGCAGGGCGCTGTGAAGGACGGGCGCCCGCCGACACATCGCCGGTGGCGGGAACCGTGGCCCAAACTCTCTCCCTGGAGAGCGGGGAGGCTGCCATGAGAGGTGTCCTGCCGAGCGGGTTTGCGCCTCTCCCGAGCAGGCTGCCAGCTCCTGCCCCGCAGCCGCCGCAGAAAGAGTTTGGCTCCTTTTAAGTCCAAGGGGTCGGTCAAGCTCCCCCGCAGCAGCTGTCCCCACGTGTGGGGATGGCATCACCTCCCCGGGACGGGGCTCGCCGCGGCGCTGCCTGCAACGGCCGCTCGGACTGTCCTGCGCTGGGCCGGGGGAGATGCCGCTCCAGGAGCGACGCCTGTACTCGGAAAACAGCAAGAACTGGTGCGAGGCTCCTGCTCCCTGTGTGGCTTTGCTTGGCTGGATTGTGTGGCTTTGGGTTTTAAACCTCCCAAAACCTGGGAGTGAGGTTTAGAAGAGTATCTGCTCTTCTCGCTCAGCTCGTTAGGGAGCGCAGCGCCTGCGTGGGAGGGCGATCGGGCTGTCAGACCAGTACAGCTTGGTGGGTTTGCCCGCCAGGCAGCAGGGATGTGGCTTTGGGATGGCTCCTGGTCGTCAGCTCCTGGAGCTCTGACTACAAACAGCGCAGGGATGCAGGGACAGGGGCTTGGATGAATGATATTTATGTGTGTTTCAAAATTAATTTCATTATAATTGGAGGTTTTTACAGTTTTCTTCAGGTATGGCTACGGGTGAAGCCACAGTCAGGGCAGAGCAACCGGCACAGGACCCCATTTGATGCCAAATCCGTGCACCCACACAGCAATGACCTTTCCCAGCCCGTGGGAGCAGCGATTGCCCCCGGTTATCCAGCTCTCCTTGCCCAAGGCTGCTCCTTTCTCTCAGAGCACTCCGGGCCATGAGCGAACTGCATCGCGCTTGTTTTCCTTACGAGCCAAAAGGCTTTGCGGGCCACAGCGAACAGCGAACGCCTGTTTGCGCAGGAGCCAGAGCCCTTCCATGGTCTGGCTTCTCACCTGTCGTGTTTTGTGGAAATCTCCTGCTGCGGGCAAGTACCCCGCGACGGGGAGTATCTTTGTGTAACTTACGGATGAAACAGGACTCACTCTCTGACTGGCATTCGGGGACTAATTCATTATGGTCAGCGTAACTACTTGCGGAGGGGGAGCTTGTATTTCTTCTGGATGTCTTTTAAGTGCTTTTCCCTGCCTTTAGTTCTCTAATCAAACCAAGGTCTTATTTATAGTACGGCCATTTATGTCTGGGTAAGCCCAGAGTGGCCCCAATGGCTTAAAGGGATTTACTCCAGATTTACACGGGTGTAATGAACAGAGGGATTTGGTCCTGTGGCTGCAGTAATCCTCTCGGAGGTGGAAGTGGAGGCTTTCCCCCGAGGAACAGTAATTCACACGAACATGAACCAAAGAAACCCCACAGGCCCTTTTCGAAGGCGCTGACGGCTCCAAAGCAAGAGGCGCAGTGGTCCCGCTGCACGGGGTGTCCGCAGGGCCGGTGCTCCCCGTGTCGCCCGAGCCCCCGCCGTGCCCCTACGCGGGCTCCCGCAGCAGCCGCACTCGCTGGCCGGTCCCTTGGCTCCGGCTCTGCTGGGAAACTCGCTCCTGCTTCGCAGGGCGGCGCGCCAGCGGGGCTCGAGCAGAGAAGGTGCGAGGCTCAGTGCCCAGCACACAGCAGCTTCCCGGGACGGAGAGCAAAGCACAGTCACAAACGAAGGTGCCGGGGAGGAAGGGAAGCCCTTTGGTCTTTATTTGATCAGAGACGTTACTGAAAACAAACTTTCCCAGGGAACTGATCCTGAAAGGGTAGAAAGTGCCCGGAGCGTCCCCAGGAGCTCGGCTCCGCACCGGACCAGCCTCTGCAAACAGGAAGATGAGCTGGAGGCAGCCGGGCTCGGGAGGCTGTCAGGGTCCAGGTCTACCAGAGAGGCTCTTTAGGAAGGAAGCGTTGTTTATCCCTTTTTATTTTTAATTTATGTATATTTGGATCCAGCCCTTTCATGATGGATGGCAGAAGTTGAGGCCTCTTTTTTTCTACAATTAACATGGAGATATTGTTTGGTTCCTTTGGAAAAAAAAAAGGACTTATTTTTCTTTACTGTCTATTTGCAGCAAAACACACGCAGATCTCTCACTGTAGTAGAAAACAGCTTTTGTAATGATGCTCATTGCCAAGATTGCTGCCCTGAGTTCTGCGGAAAGAAACACTTGCTCCAATACACGGCTTTGGAATCTCCTCACGGTGTATCTGGAGTTTGCCTGTAAGACAGGTTAGCATTGGAGGAGCCGCAGCGCACTGACTCTACAGTGGGAGGGGATTTAAACTGAGCACATTGCTGGCTAAATAGTAACAGAACATTTGTTACTGATTTAGTACCTATTTTGTGCAGGTTTACAGCACCTCAGAGCCCCAGGAGGAGCTGCGAGGTGATGGGATGGCTGTATTTATGGGAGAGTGGCTAGCACAGGCATTAGGTTTTTTGCTGAAGAAGAAATATGGGAAACGTGTGTCTGGAAGGATGGTGAGATGAAGCATTGGTGTTTCCATCTCCTCAGCTCCTTGCCGTTTCCACTCCGCTTCAAAGGCGTGGGGCAGGGGAACGAAACTGCTGCGTTGGGCTTTGCTCACCTGGCAGGCGGGAAATGCAAACCGTGTTTGCTCAGGGTTTCCGTGAGCGGGGGGAGCCCACGAGCCTGCCCGGGACCCCGGCAGCAGGAGCGGGACCCCTGTGAGCTGGGCTCGAGGAGGGCGCCTGAGCTAAGAGCTGGGTTGGACACAGATACACAGAGATGGATGCATAAACCCGCTGTTATCAGGCAGCAGGATGGAGCCCGGGCAGTGTGGGGCTTGCATCGCCCTGGCCCGAGCTGGGAGCATGTGCTGCCTCCAGGAGGGATGGCTGCTGCATCCCTTGAGCCAGTCCTTCTCCCCAAAACTCAGCACTCAGCTGCAGGGCAGAGCGGGGAGAAGAGCTGCACCCAGAGCAGGCAGACCCATGTCCGAGCGCTGTCCCTTTATGAAGCTGTTTGCTGCAAAACCAGCAAGTGTTGGATTTCCTTATCTCGTGGATGTTTCATTTGCAGAGGAAATCCTGTACCCCTCTCGCCTGCCTGGCATCGGCACAGCCTCAATGCCGTGTTCTGCCGTCGTTGGGGCAGGGAGGATCTTCAGGGCAGCCCCGTTACTGCCCGTCTGAGGAGCGCACGGCCAAGGGTCCACAGCAGATAACGCCGCGCGAGGATAAATCGCAGCATTTCAGGTTCCTTGGTTACCCGAAGCAAACATTGTAATTGGCTCCCGGAATAGTGAGGCCACTGACAAGGGGGTGATTTATGGTCACCTTGAGCTGCAGCCGGAAAGGCTCTTTGCCACGCCGGGGAGCAGAGGCTCAGAGATGTCCACTGGGGGCCTCTGCTGGAAACACACCTGCCCTGGACCCAGCTTTGTAAGGCTGGGGGGCTCGCTGCCCTGCTGTGGGTCCAGCCCAGCCGTGCTGCGGCGCATCCTTGAGGGAGTGGGTCAGTCTTTGTGTTACAAAGGGTGGAGAAGCCGCAGCTCTCGCTAGCATCGCTCAAGAGCTGCTCTCAAAGGGCTGCACCTCGCTTTTGCTGTGTCCTTCTGGCTCCAGCTCCTGTGACGTTCTGCCGTCCAAAACCGCCTCATCCACACGGTGCCATTTTCCCGGGTGGGTATTTCGAAGCCGCAATTACCTCACTTTTAACTCCTGTTAGAGCAGTCCTGGTCTTTTTGAGTCTCGACCCAAAGGAAGATTTTCTGGGCAGATGGAAGTCGCTGGCTCTTCTCTCCCATGTTTTCACACCCAGTTTGAAGTGTGGTCCAGGACCCAGCACTGTGGTCAGCGCTGGGGTCCAGTGGCCCTTGCAGACCTGCAGCCAGCTCCCGACTCCTGCCCACCAGGAAGGAAGAAGCAACGCCAGCCACACGCGTTGCTGTACAAGGTGGGTCGCTTAGCACCAGCCGAGCAGCTGTGGGCATCGCCAGGAGGAGGTGATCCCGGTGTCTGCAAGCAGAGCCCACCTCAGCCTCTCAGTTTGCTTGGGATGAGGGGCTGGAGGGTGCCTGCTGCCCCTCCACACCACCCAGCCGGGATGGCACGGGAGCTCAGCTCGGAGCAGGCGAGGAGGGTGAGGGAGCAGCTCTCTGCTCTGCGAGATGTGGGAGAGATGAGTCTGAGGGAGTGGCTCTCGCTTGCTTTGGGGTCATGAAGGTTGCTGCTGGCACTGCTCGCTCGCTCACAGCCCAAGAAAAACATCCTTGGCAGAGTGTGGATCAGCCAGCGCAGAGGCAACGTGGCTGTGGCTCCGCATCACCGTCCTGCCATGCTGCCTGCGGGAAGGGCTGCTGGACCCGCTCCACCCCTGGGTGCCGGCTCTCCAAGGCACCTCTACCTGCTGTAGGCTTGACCGTGGCCAAGCGAGCGGGAAGCTCCTCTCCTCCTCCTCCTCGCTGGCCCAGAGGCTGTGGGGTCGGGACCACAGGCTGTGTCCCCAGCACTGGGGGAGTATTGGCTGGGTTTGGAGGAGAAACAGCTCCGAATCAGAGGCTCCAGGGCTAAACCCGCCTGTTGTCCTCCGTAGCTGATGTCCTTGCCACCAGCGGTGCTCAGCCAAAAGCATCACGGATCTGACAGGGTGATGGCGCTGGCAGCATGGGGCTTTGCTCTGCGGGGACTCGCAGGTCGCAGCACAAGTCACCGTGCACAGAGGAGACGTGGTGACACCAGAAGAACCGCACTGAGGAAGTTTCTTAGTAATTGCAAGATATTAGTCACTCTCGTTCTGAATCAAAACTCAGTGGAAAAACCCCGGTGACACCTGCCAGCTGGGAAGACTCCTGGTCAAGCAGCAGAAGCGACCGAGCCCCAGCAGAGCCAACGCCGAAGAGCTGCTGCTGTCCTGCTGGCGCCGAAGTGGCTGCAGCGGCGTGCCTGGGTGGTCCCAGTGGGAGCGACAGGGCGGCCACAGAGGGCACATCCCCGGTTCCCGGCCAGCCCGGAGGCAGGCTCCCAGCACAGGGTCAGGGCGGAGGGGCTGGAGCCTGCCCTGAGCTGCCCCTCCGCTCGCTGCCGAGGGACGGGGGGCACAGAGCGGAGCAGATGAGCAGAGGACGGGGAGCCCTGGCTCCGTCCCGGGGACGTGCCCCGGCAGCAACGCGCGGTGGTGACAGGAGCCATCAGTGAGAACCCGTCAGTCTGGTATGCGGCACCTCACCACAACATACAGCACAGGCAGTAAAACAAGTGATTAAATGGCCTGATATCTTTGCGGTTTCTGTAACTGGAAATACAAGTGGAGTTTTCTGTTATGAAGGTAACTCTAAGAACTGGCCCCAGTCACCCCAGGAGCTCGGCACACATTCTGGTATATCAAATGGGACAGCAGCTCTTGGGAAACTTCCTGGCTGTTTTGAGCAAACGTGAGCTCTCCTGGCAGATAAATGCCCTCATCCCCGGCATGCTCCTTCCTTGAGAAAACAGCCCTGGGAGCACCGCTCCGTCCCAGCCCTACCCACCACGCAGGTACAACGCCAGCGACCTGCTCCTCGCTGGCACTGCCTGCTGCCCGCAGCGGGGCTCAGGCTGACGTCCACCCCTCTGTTTTAGTGGGGAGCCAAGAAACTCGGTGACCCAAAACCCGTCTTTTTGCCCCCACGCTGCTTGGGTTGTTGCTGGGCTCTGCGCTGTGGGGTCAGCGGGTTCAGCTTTTTTTCCAATACCTGGCATTGCCTGGCATAAATGCTGATACAGCTTCAGTCCATGAGTCCTTAATCTCCACCGCTGCCTGTCCTACACCTGCACCATCACCACGTTCGTGTAGAAGAGTTTGTCGTAGCCAAGTGGGCCCACCTTTGGACGGCAAGAAGTTGTGGTACAAATAGAGAAGGAAACCAAAGCGCTGCGCGTGAGAACAAATGGCTGCGTTTGTTTTGAAGGCTTGTGAGTCGGAGGAAAAGATCTTGAAGCTTTTGCATGTTAATACGGGGAGAGGAGCTGCTGCTCTGTGCAGTTGGTCACAAAGCAGTGCCAGGCGTAGGCCTGTGCCGAGGTAAAGCTTCTCTTCTCAGAGACAGCCACTAAAACAATCCTGCTTCAGTGGGAGTTCAGAGTTGTTACACATTTCCTTGTAACATGGAAATTATTACCAAACAGTGCTTTTAGGAAATGCTCCGTTTCCCACCTTCTGGGCTCACTTACTAGTTTTGCAAACCCAAGCATGGGTGACCAGCGAAAAACCTGCAGCTAAAAGCACTTTTCAGCTGGTGCTGAGTCCCGGGGGGAGCTGCTGCAGCCCTGGGTGCTGCTTCTGTGCAGGCAGAAAGCGGCCGAGTCCACTGGCGCTGACACAGACAGCGCAGGCTGGCCTGCTTCTCCCTGCAAACCCATCTGTTGGGTTTCTCACATCATATGCAACTGTTTTGTCTTTGCTCATTTCTATTGCTAAACACTGGCTGGGAGATGAGCTATTTTAAAATGCATCTGCTCTTATTTATACAAACACTTTCTTTTCAAAGGGCGACAGAGGAAAGTGTTGAAAACCAAAGCCCCCCCCAATGTTTCTAGGATGTAATTGGGCTTCTCTTCTGCTGGCGATGCAGACATGCATGCTGCTCGCCAGCGACAGGCACGGTGGCTCATCGTTTGAAGAGTTTACCGCTTTCCGCGATCTTTAGCTGCGGAAAGGCAGAGCAGCGTGTGCTGCCGCAGGTGTCCGGGCGCTCCGGGGTGAGCCTGCCCAGCCCTCGCGAGCCAGCAGCAGCGCCGACCTGCCTGCCCGCGGGGAGAGACCTCTCGAGGGCTGGAGAAACGCGAACAAGATAGCCAGCCCTTGCTCAGGCAAAGTTTCCAGTCAACTGAGTCATAACTGGAGTGGAAATGACTCATGATCTGGTGAGGAGGCAACAGCTGATGTCAGAGAGGAATTGGTGGCAGCGCTGCCGCTGGGATGGTGACTGCGACACGCTGCTTCTGCCCCGAAGGGCCAAGCACTGCCGCGCTTGGGAGGGGAACGTTTTCTTTTCAGCGCAGGCTGTGAGGACACACAGGTGCCTCGTGCTCCCTCGTATTCAGCGTTTGCTTTACTGTGAACATAAAGCAACAGCCTTTCTGCAGGAAAATACCTCCCCTTCCCCGAGCAAGGAGCATAAAGCCAGTATTATTGGCTTGCATTCAGGAAGCAATCAGAAAATGAAGAGGGCTATCATAAGGCTAAGTGCTATTGTAATAGTAATTATAGTGGAGCAACTAATAAAAAGAGCCGAGAAACAGCCTCTCCTGAAAGAGCTGTTTTAAGACAAGCTCCTGCTAACCCCTGAAAGCAGAAGGAGTAAGAGGTTGCCAGAGCATGCCGGAGGGTCTCCAAGGCTATGGAATGATTAAGGCCACTTAGGACAGCAGAGCAGTGCTAATTGGAAACACCCCTCTCTTATCCAGGTACAGGTGAGTTCATTCTTAGCTCACTGATGTCTTTATAAAGCCTGTCCTGCAGCCCTGGGCCTGCCCTGACGGGCTGTGCTGGTGGCTGGGGCTTGGCTGAGGGCAGAAGGGCTGTCTGAAGGCTTGTGGTTCCTGCCGTGCCTGATCCCGGGATACTGGCAATCACCAGGACTGGCCGTGGAAGGGACCAGCTATTAACTTGAGGTAATCTCACAGATCTCAAAGAGTTTCCAGCAGCTTGTAGTCAAGCAGCTGGATTGCTACTCTTGCCTACTACTCAAAAATTACCCCCGGCTATAGCGCAGTCAATGTGTGGCCATGTTTGAACAGAACAAGTGTTTGAAAAAGAAATGTGGGATCAAGCACTTGTTGAATTAGACCTTCTTCCATTTCACTATATATGATGTTTAACCTCAGGTCAATGTTTGCCTCCCTGCGTGTGGTTACCAGCATACCTACAAAGCTGAAGGAATGTCTCTGACTTCCTCTAGAACGTAAAAGATTAAAATTTTTTTTTTTTTCCTTTTTCCCCATACTTCCTGTCCCTTCTCTATACTGACTGATTTTTACCAAATGAGAGGAGAAAAATGGAAGCTGCCTCTGTCCTAGAAACTGGTGAAACCAGCTGGGAGCTGCTTGTGGAGGATGAGGTTTGGTACCTGGGTGACACACGGAGGCACCACCTAGTCATGCGGGCTGAGTGAGTGCTCTGCTCCGAGGTGCTGTACAGGAAGAAGCTGGGCAACAGCAGAAAATGGGTGGTTGCAGCTGCCTTTGGGCAGCGAGCGCAGTTTGTCAGCTGAAAGAACAACACTTGTTATTGCTCGCTTTGCACTCTGCTGTCCCGGCCTTCTGTGCCTGAGACGATGCCTCTCCTGCCATTGCTGCACGGGGGTCTGGGAGCTTCTGTCTCCTCTCATTTGGCTTTGTCTCACCCAAATCCAGCGGGTTTGATCAAGTCGCTCTGCAAATTGTGCATGGGATAAGCGAGGGCAGAATCGGGCCCTGGGCTGTGTTATGTGGGTCTCCATGGGGAGGTGCCAGCCAGACCCGCCAGGCACGCGTGTCGGAGGATCTGTCAAGTACCCTACAAACGTGTGTCGCCATGTGCTCCATTCTCCCCAGCCACTGTTGGGGGACTGGATCCTGGAATGTACTGCGCAGCCCTCGCCTGGGGTAAGTGACTTTCCTCTTCATGGAGCAGTAAAACCTTTTGTTGTTGTTTTCACTTTCACTGGCCGGCACAAGCAGGAGGCAGGTTTCTGCTTGGCAGCGGGGTAGGACTGCTCCGGTGTTTCCCCTTTGCTGGTACCCATGTTTACAAGTGGGCTGGGAGGAGGGATGAAACACCAGTAGCTGGAGGAAGTCCCAGGGTAGAGGAACCACAGGCAATACATCCTCCAACTTCCTCACCAGAGAAGAGCTGAGTTTCCAACTCGAAGTGGGATGTGCAGGGAGGATGATTTCTTTGTGAGCCTCCAGGCTGCTGCCATAAAAATTATACAGACCTCCCCATCACCCTCTGAGGTTCACTGCTGTGTTTCTACTTGGCCAGATGCTTTGGGCAGGTACGAGCTGCTGCTGGGTTAGATCCCACCCCAAGCTTGTGTCCCAGCTTCTGAAAGACAAAATCACCTCTCCCATCCAAAACCAGGTGCGGCGAACAGCTTGGCAGCAGCTCCCTGCTGTGAACAGACTGGCTAGGTAGTGGGGAGATGCGTGGATAACAAACTGCTTGGAAGACTGATTCAAATATAGCTCCACAACCAACAGCTGTGATTAAAGACGAGGGAGGTACACAGGCTAATGTCTTGGTTCCCGTTTTCGCGCGTTGAGGGTCATTTCCTTGCCAACAGTTGCCTCTGCTAGTAAAAGCCAGGCTGCTACAGTTTTGGACAAGCAAATTACTGCAGGAAGCAAACAGTAAAACTAGCCCATTACGTTGCCGTTAGACTAAAAGATGGGAAACCCTGTGTATGATAATAAGCAGTCCCCTGTCATAGCTGAGCAGTGGGAAGTGTCACTTGTGCTTCCTTCCCCAGTGAGTTTCACGGCCTCCTCTAGTATTTATTTATAAAACCCCTGAACCAGAAACCCATATCAGCCTCTGCCTTTCTCCCTACTCTGCAGAATTGCAAAGAGCAGACACCAGACTGACACCAGGCTTTTCTGGCATGCTTGCAAGGTAGGGTAATGTTTGGGAAGCTGCATAAGAAGCCTCTGTCCTACGTCCCTTTCAGAGCGACCAGTGACAGTCACAAAGGAGGAAAGGCCAGGTTTGCTGGTACTTCGGATAAAGGGAGCCCTGTTCCTGCTGCCTCATCCTTCCTGCAATCCCTGTGCTCGCAGGGGGGCACATGGTCTTTAAGGCTCAAACCTGGAAAGTGCTTCAGTATTTGCAGCTACCGGTTGGGGTTCAACCTTCTCTGTCTTTTCAGGCAACTTTAATGATGCTGGCTGAGTCGGGAGAGGAGGACGGCAGCAGCGCTGGTTTGTAGCTCATGGAAAAGCCATCCCAGGGTTTCCCTTTGGATACCTGCTAGACCTTTTGTGGAGCACTGCCTTGGGGCCAGCCATCCCTCCCCAGCTTCCACACCTCCCAGCTCATCTGCCTAATTACCTGGTAGCTTCACCCAGCCACACAGTCAGTGTGGAAAAAGTAGGGCTGCTGCAGTCCGAGGAGGGATGGTGTCTTCAGCAGAGGAGTCTGGTCCCGTCCGCCTGCTCTGGTAACAGGCTCATGGCTTGGGAGCTCACCTGCCTCCACAGAACTTGGTGTGTGTTGAAGGATCCTTTACGGCTGGATCCCTGGCAAGGGCGCCGCACCCTCCGGAGCGCAGCATCGGGGTGCTGCACGGCTGTGCCTGCGAGGTGAAGGGCATGCTCAGTGACCCCTGCACCCACGTTGTCAGCCAAAGGAGTCGCTGTCAGTACAGTGTCAGTGGTGTGGGTGTGCACTGCTAATAGCATAATTAAGTCATTATTCCTAATGAGACACTGCAATCTCATCTGTAATGAAAATATTATGTTTGCACTTCAAAAGCTCCTGTGGAGCCCTTTGTAATGAGCATTTTTCCTGATTCTTCCATGCCTATAGTTTAAAAAAACCCTGTTATTGGAAGTTTGGGGAGGACCAGTTCCTTACTTGTGCGGTTTAAGTTCAGACAATCAGGACATGATCATCATGCAGTCAGCATCTTTACTTTTAATGACTAGAGCAATAATCATGTGTTATTAGCCTGTACAGTGTCAAACACTTTCATTTAAATGTGCTGTTGATGTGTGTTACCGAGCTGACTTCTGCTCTCTAGTCCTGTGATTCTACCAGCCAGGAATCCAGGCTCATTATGCAATTGCAAATTGTTTCTGGATTTCATTAAATCAGCAAATGGGCATTAGCTAGATATTTACATCAGCTGAACTTGTGATAATTTATCCAATTGGGCAATTGTTATTTTGGAATTAAAAAAAGTCCTGAGGGATTATGATTCATTTTCATTTATCTGCATAAGTCTCAGTGCAACCCCTCAACTCAGCTGCAAAACCAGGCAAAGAGTTGCAATCCAGCTGCAGGTGCTGGGGAGAAAAATGTTTCCCCTTCAGCCTTTCGCTGCTGCCACATACCAGGTGAAAGGGGAGCGCAGTGCTGCTGTAATTATACAGCATCAATGGATTTGGATCAGAGAGTTCAGAAAAGATATTCCTGGGGCAATATGTGGCATGGGTTTTGTAAGTAGAATGGTTTTGATAAATGACAAGGTGGGGTTTTTTTTATAAAACTGCAATGTTAAGGGCCACGGGTTATCTTGGGCTGTGTCTGGCATGTAACAGGTCGTACCCTGTAAGTGACAGGATGTAGAGACTCAATTCTATTTGCCTTATAACCTTGTGGTGTTGCTGAGGTGGTGTGGAGCAGAAATCTACTGTTTGGGGATGTCGGCAGGTTTTACCCACTTCAAGCAGGTGTAAGTGATGACGCCAGTAACACTGTAGATGTCCCTGAAGTAATAGGATTTGTTATAAATTGGAAAATGCACTGAGGGAGAGACAAGGTGTGGACACAGGCTTTAACACCCTGTTGACAGACTGAACTTGCTGATGAGCAATCCCCCATTGCACAAGAGAGAAGGTGCCGCAGTGAAACGGGCTCCAGCGCTGGCAGCCTGTCTGTGGGGCCGCATCCCTCCTGCTGAGGGAGAGGGGCAGCATGTGGGCTGAGAGAAATGAAGATCCAGATTTATTCCCTGGTGAACTCGGTAGGAAAAGTCCCTCTGGTTGCAGCTGAACTTGGGCCCCTTTCTCCTAATGGTTTCATGACTGGGTTCACATTCATCCTGATCCATGTACTTGCAGATCCTTGTACTTGTACATTCATCCAGACTTCATGTACTTGCAAAGTCTGACTCAGCAATAAATGTTATCAGCTTCCATTCAAACCTGCATAAAACTGGAAAACAGACAACCTTCCCAGAACAGACATTAAACAGGTGCTTTGTCTTGCTGAGTCAGGCCCTGAGTGTGCCTGGACCCCTATTGTTTTGGAACTTAAAAGGTGGTCTGCAACCCATGAAAGAGATAAGTGTTTGATCCATCGCATACCGTAACGTTCCCACTCTGAGTGGGAAAAGCTGCAGATGCATTGATATTTGGGGTGAACTTTATGAAGCCTGTGATTTAAAGGAAACCTTGGATCAAGCCTTGCAAAATGTTTGTAGACCTCCATGTATAGTGAGCCTTTCAAAGGACATGAGAAGAGTCTCCTTGTGCAACTTCTATCTGCAGGAATTAATTTTTTTTACAGACTTAACTGCTGTTTTAAAAGCTGCGATTACTGGTATTTTGTGCCTGTGTGTTTTCCAGATACAGCCTCATGCTTTTAACACAGAGCTAGTAACTTTCTAGGGTCACAGATTTTATGATAACTTTTTATTCCGAGGAAATCCGTTGCTCAAACACCAGTGCTAAGCATCCTTGAAGGCAGATGCTGCTGCCACACGAACTGCCCCTGCAGGGAAGAGTGGCTGAGCCCTGCTGCTGGGGCTGGCAAGGCTGGGTCCTGCAGAGAAATAAAATGTGGAAATCCCTCTGCCGAGGTAACCCTGCCTCCAGCTATACAAATTGAGACACGGTGATTCACCGGCTCGCTCCCAGCATGGTGGTCCCTGGGGAAGGAGGTACCTCCCCAGGACCTGAGCCATGAAGAATGGAGATTTATAGATCAGTATCAGCAGCTTCGAGTTGTACCTGGAAGCAAAATTCTCTGCACTGTGTGTTTCTAATGCATGCACAAAGAGCGGGAGCGGGAGAACGAACTCTAGATTAGGGCGGAGGATGAGACTGGGGACTCTGAGCTGTGTTTGTCTCCTGGCCACTGACTTGCTAGGGATTTTGGATAAGTCCTTTAATCTCTTTGTCTTAGTTGCCTCATCTGTAAAGCCAGATGAGTAATATTTAGCATTTTTGTTGGAGTTCTGGATGAAAGGCAGTGTGAATGCAAACATACTATTGTGCTAGTCTTGGACTTCACCAAATCTCCTGCTCGTGTCCCTGAAGCTTTGCAAGTGAAGAGCGTCGGGTGCTGGGGAGGGCAGCCGGTGCGCTGCCCGCTGCGGAGCAACGCCGCTACGAGTCCTTTGTCTGCAGCCTCACCTTGAGCGTCCCCAGGGACGGTGGCTGCAGTCCTTGCCCTGTGCCCAGTTATGCAAGGAGGTGATGCTGCGCTGGCGAACGCGAGAGATCCCTTTGCGTTTTAATTTAAGTAATGCTCGTGGAGAGTGAGGCATTCAGATCAGGGAAGCAATTACAGTGCTTCAGGAGGTGTTCACACATTTTTAACCTGGAAAAAATATTTTAAAAATTACTGAAATTTATTAACTCTTGACATTAGCTTTTCTTGGGTACCTATTTTATAGCTGAACTATAGTTTATGTTAGGACGAAGGGAGCAATCTAACAGCTCATGAGACCCTGCGCAGTGACTATGGTGAACTTCTGACCTGATCCTTCATGCGTGGCTGCTGTCACTCGCATAAAACGCGAGAACAGCACCAGGACACATGTGTGTTGTTTCCTCTCTCTGCATTTCATCTGTTTCTCCTTGATTACAGATAAATTTCACTTCAATGTCATGGTTCTTTAGGCTTTTTTAAAAAATAAATAGTAGCGTGGATATTTTTTTTCCAAGTGTTGTGTTGCGGGAAACTCTTTTGAAGGGGTGAAGGTGATGATGGCAGCTCTGTGGTGGGGAAGTCCCGTGTCCGGGGGCCTCGAAGCCGCCACTCGAGTCCCGCACGGCCCGCGGAGCATCGCACCCCACCCTGCGCCGCCGCCAGCGCCTTCCCCTCGATAAGGAAACGCTCTCGGCCTCGTTATCGGCCGGGCCCCCGCCCTGTTTGCTGTCACCCGGTGCCATCGCTTGGCCCGTTTCCGTCCGCCCCCCGCAGCCTCGGCCGGCTCTCGCCCGTGGCGGGGGTGAGCGGGGCTGCGTGAGGGGCTGGTGCCCGGGCGGGAGGGAGGGTCCCCGCGGGCCCCGGAGCCGCGCGGCCGGTGAGTGACCGAGGGGCGGCGGGAGGCCGAGGCCCAGCTGCCGCCATGGACCCGGCGGCGGAGCCGGGGCTCCCCTTGCGGGTGACCTTCGCCCGCGGCGGGGAGGGCGGCGAGGCGGGGGCCCAGCGCGAAGGGGTCCCGGCACCTGCCCGGGCCCGCGGGCGGCGCCCGGAACTTTTCGCGGGCCTCCCCGTTCGCGTCCCCTCCCGCCGCTCCGGCTCCGCCGGCTCCGCGCCCCCGCCCGGCCCGGCCCGCCCCGCTGGCTCCTCCCCAGGCCGCGGCCGGTGAGGGCGGAGCGGACGCGGCGCCGCCGCCGCGCACAGCAGCCGAGCCCCGAGCCGAGCGGCGGCGGGAGGCGGCCCGGAAGGCGGCGGGTGAGCGGGGCCGCGGGGGAAGGGAGCGGGAGCGGTGGGGCCCTGCGGGCGGCGGCGGGCCGGTCTTCGCCCCGCCGCCCCCCGCCCCGCTGGGGCCTGGCCGCGGCGAGGCCGCGGGGCTGCGTCCCGGCGCCGAGGCGGGAGCGAGCGGCTCGGGGGGACGGCCCGGGGGCGCGGGCCGAGCGGGCGGCGGGGGTCCGGGGAGCGAGGCGGTGTCAGCGGGGCCGGGCTGAGCGCTCCCTCCCCGGGGGCGCGGCGAAGCCCAGCCGGCAGCGAGGGGGAGGCGGCTTCTCTCCGGCTCTGGCCGCGGCGGGGCGGGAGGGCTGCCCGCGGGAGGCGGCTGCCCGCGCTGGGCCCCGGCCGAGGCGGTGCGGGGCTCCCCGCGGCCGGGCCGCCCGTCCCGCGGCGGCGGTGGGGCTACCCCGTCCCCGGCGGGCGAAGGGCGCAGGCTGGACATCCATCTTGTGCGGCGGTGCCGGGGCCGCCGGCTGCCGGGCTCCGGGCGAGGGAAGGCGGCCAGGCGCCGGGAGGCTGCCGGGGCCGAGGCGGGGGCGGTTGGCCCTCGGCGTAGCGAAGGGTGTCGCCGTGCCTCGGGAAATAACCAAAATTCTTTCGGTGTTTCGTATAGTCAGGTGTGCGCCGGGCGTCCCGGGCTCGAGGGGAGCGTGCGCCGTCGCGCTGTTCCCCGAGATGTAAAGGGGTGCGAAAGGCTCGCACGCTGCCGTCCTCGAAGACCACTGGAGGTAAAGGCCGGAGGGGTGCGGGAGGGCGGTGTTGGGGCGGGCTGGGCCAGGTGGTCGGCGGGCGAGGGCCAGCCTTCGCCAGCCACCGCGCTCCTCTGCCCGGGATGGAGGCAGGAGGTTTGGGCAGGAGGCAGGTGGGACGAGGCAGGCCAAGAGGATGGCTCTGTGTTCGAAGCGGGTGCTGAGCAGCCCCTCGCGAGCCGTGCGGAGCGATGCATTGGTCCATCCTCGTCCTCTGGGCCCAGGGACCACTTGTCTCTGACCGCTTCGGCTCTGAAGTGGTTTCTTGCGCTTCTTTTGGTCGCTTTAAGGAGAAACAGTTCTCTGTGTAGGGAAACTTTTGTGTTTAGATACTTTTTGTTCATTAGTGTCTTTGCTTACGATATTTGAGCTACGATACGGGTGATTTTGGTGCAAGGATTTTTGCAGAGCTTTCTCAGTGGTAGGGTTGGGGTTTGGACACACGGAGTCGATACCGACCGACACAGAACTGGAATCGGCTCTTGGGCTTGGCTTTGCTCACAGCTTGGAAAAAGCTGCAATCAGGAAGGACAAACCGTGAAAACGGTTTCTTTTTTCCTTTCGGTAGCTTAACAAGGGAGATAATATTTCTTAAAATAGTTTGACTTGAAAATGCCTGACTGCCGTCGGAGTATTATATCAGCACTCTATAATTTTGTTGCTTTTGTGATTCTGTCTGAGTAGTGGTATTGCTCCCCGTAAAAAGAGCCACCGGATTATTTGAAGAGTTAAATTGAGGAAACCGGCTGTTTAGTTGAGAGTGGCTGTCTGCCATGAAATGTTTCACTGTTGTGATTTTTGTTGTTGCTGTTTCGTGGTGAAACAGTATGTCCTTAACTCTCACTGGTGCTCTCAGATCCCTTGGATTCTGAAAGGGTTTTCATGTGGGAATTCATGAGGCTTTTAGGCAGTACTGAATGAAGCTGGGGAGAAATAGTAATGCGTTAGCAGTCAAAGGTCCGTGCCTTTAATGAGAAGTTATCCGAAATGAGGCGACTTAAAGGGAAGTTTTAGACAGAGCACACTTGCCTTTGTGCTATCTGCAACTTTTTGAACTTACAGAAGTGGTGTGGTTCACCATGTCGCAAGTATGAAATGCTGTCTGATTATTCTGACATCATTATCACGTTGCCATAGTGACTTCATTACTCTGGGAATGCCATGTTCACATCCTGTTGCTATGGAAAAGATCAGTGTCATAAATAAAACTATTTAATGTTCCGTTCATCATTGTGGCAGAAAAAATGCCATCGATTTATTGACGTGGTTCCCTGAAGACTGACAACATATTCCAACAAAAGTTTTTAATGCCAAGTTAGAACCGGCAAATTGTCACTTGCCGTTCTCAGCAGATCGTCCCTTCCCTCTCTCTGTCGTGCCGGGTAGCAGAAGTTGTGAAATCCTAGTTTTGGAGATGAGAATGAGAATACGAACGTCGTTCTTCAAGGTGGAGTCGACAGGAAGTGCTGTGCTCACATACACGGCGTCTAAAAATAATCTGTTTTCATGCTCAGTATTTTCTACGCAGCAGGAGCAGAGGAGTGTGTGTGTTAGGCTAAGATCACCCACAGAAAAGTGAGTTAAACTTCTCAAAAGCAGACGTTTCTTACGGCCTGGGTCGGTGAGTCTATCCAGGCGGGTGTAGGTGCTCTGATCAAGGGACTGTGTCCGGTGCAGGAGAAACCTCGCTGACATTTAGTAGGCCCGGCCGGTGCTGGCAGACCCAGGAGCTGTCATTCTGAAGAGTGGAAGGGAGCTAAGCACAGTGCCTGTCATCACGTGTCTTGGCTCTGGTGTGGCCGTTTTGAGGGTAAGTAGCTTTGCTGAAGGTTTTGAGAGGACTGCGTGCCAAATGGACTACATTACTAGCACAGTGTAATTCCAGTGACACGTTAATGCTTTTATTTGGAGACTAGTGTTTACGCAGTTTATCAACATTGTTTATATTTGAAACCATAAGCTGCAAATACACAGACATAGACTATTTGTGATACATTTCATGGCTGTTCGTCCAGTCTGAGGACTGTTCTTAAAAAAGTGAAATGTAATAGATAGCAGTAGCGTAACGTGTGGATGTAGGCTGACATAAAAGTTTTAATTGTGTATTGAGTCATAGTCTTAGGCGTAACAACTCTGAACGTTTGTACTATACGTTGCAGTGTTTTTTCTTGTGCCACGAGCGTGCACAGAGTGCTCGGTGGCACTTTGAACTTGCACTTAGAGGACAGGCTGCTGCTGTGCAGCTTTGCAGAGACTTTTAGAAAAAATCATCTTAAAGAGGAATGCTGTTAGTGTGAGAACAGGAACATGTTATCTGTTTATACCAGAGAAAAGGAAGTGAATCTTTTGAACATATGTGAAGTTCTAATCTTTACTCTTTGCATTTGAAATGTGTTTCACTTGTAGCTGTTTGGAATTCAGAATTCCCCTTGGCCCAGTGTTGCTGTCAGCGTTGCTGAAATCACTTCAGCACAGCGCTGCTGGGCTTGGTCAGCCGGGTCTGGCTGTGGGTCATGATCAAAAGGGTTTTTTTTAGGGTAATATGGGCGACTTCCTATTTTATCGCTTTTTTTTGTTTCTGATGAGCCAGATTAACGTTAAACATCAAGCACTTTGGTAGCTTTGTGTGTGTAATTCTGCAGAAGCAGATTCAAGAGGGACCTAACCTTTAAAACTCAGTCAAGTCCTGGAGCTGTGTTTGGATTTTATTTTGGCCTTGATTTCAGTTTTTGCGTGTGGGTGGGGTTGGTTGGTTGGTTGGTTTGTTTGTTTGTTTGTTAGGAGGAGAAAGTGGGGATGGTGGTTAGAGTACAGCCTGAATTAATTTTATGCTGAGCTCTGAAGTAGTTGATTTGCTTTTACTCTTTTATTTAATAGGTAATAGGAATTTTAAAAATTTAAAACCCAGAATTTTAATGAAGGTAGCTTCTTAAAGGGGTGCTTATAAATCCCAGGGTCAAACTTTTACTTAGGCATTTTTGTTCGCGCTTTGCAAAACCTTCTGATCCTGGAAACATGACACCTAATGGCTGAAATAAGTAAGGATGTTAGAAAGTCGGCAAGAAAAGGTAATCTTGCTGAGCTATCTTGTTTGATCCAGTCTGTCTTGTTCAGATGCTAAAACTTGTGTGAGGTGTTCCGTTTCATTTGCTGCAGTACTGAAGTCTGGTGGCAGCCAGGATTCGAGATTATTCACGTTCCTAGACTGCTTTCTGGGTATAAATTAATGTCCTAAAATGTTAGCTTCTCAAACAGGTTTCTCCTTGGATTATATCCCAGCACCACGAGTACGGAGAGGATGAAGGAGGACCTAGTGTTTCGTTCCTAAAGGACAGGCTGGAACGAGACTACAGCTGTATTCGCTCACGGCTGTTATTCAGCAGACTGAAAATACAGCGTGCTTTCCACTGCTGGTGTTGCAAATACCATCAAGTTTGGTGTATTTCAGTTAATGGACGTGGTTCAGTAGAGCATAAAGTTGTGATGAATTTATTTCAGTCCTACATGTACAAGTGATAGATTGCATTATTCAGTCCAAGAAGAGGGGCACAATATTTGTGGGTAAAACATTTCCTGGGATGGTTGACTTTCTTTTTGTTTTTTTCCCGTACACTTAGAGTAGCAGTGGGTTATCCATCCTCTGCAGCTGTACGGTAAGATTAGAGCTCTTAGGTGAGTGGTAGATTTAACTCCTTTGCTTTCCCATTGTTGAATTTTTATTGCTCAGCGTTCAGGAACACTTGGAAGCAAGAACTGAGTAGGAGTCTAAGTTATCCAGTTGAGTGTCTACAACACTAATATTAGAAAGGAAAAAAAAAAAAAAAAAGTTGGTTAAATGAAGAACTGTTGAAATAATATACCAGAAGGGAAAGGATTAAAATAAGTGTGAAGAAGATACACTTTCACTAATAGCTTCTGAGTAAGAAGGATATTAAAAAAAAGTTATCTAATGTAAAGTATCTGTGGGTACACTTTTTCTGTTTCAACATATTTATGTAACTAACCTTTGGTTAGCCTGCATGTACACTTGCAACTTAAATGTTGAAAAAACGGTATCTAGGCATATGACATGAATTTTGTATTTCAGTGTCGCTTTCAGCTTTCTTCCCTAGAAGACCTATTCCACCTAGGAAAGTTACTGCAGGAAGGATAACTCACTTAAATATTCTTTGATGGCCCAAGCCAAATGTAGTTTAGATTTGTGTGTGAAACAAATGTGTGTTCCAGGTGACTTGGTGTGAGGTTGTCGTGCCCTGGTCTTAGCTCAGTGACCGGTTCTCCTCCAAAGTGTCCCCCACTCTGTTGAGTCCCTGCCTGTATTTGTGTCCCTGCCTGTGGGCTTCCAGGGAGGTCCCAGCTGTCAGAGGATGGAGCTGCCTCTGTAGGGAGTCAGCAGCTTTAGGGCTGGATCTCTCAGGGACCAGAAAACAAATTAGGAGTTTGAACTCCGTAGTGTGATGTTACTTAGGTGAATATTTTTGCTCTCTGTCCTCGGTGGTAACGGATTGTCATTTGCAAAGAACAGCCTGCATTTATGGGAGTTTATATCAAGCTGCCTTTCTGTTGCAGCAAATTTAGGGTCTTCACTGCTTGTTTTTCAATTGGCTTTGCTTGTTGTGTTGGTGACTGTTAAGACATAGTCTGTGGGTTGGCTTTACTTGTCTGCTGGCTGACTGAAACCATTTGGAGCTAAATGGCTCGTTATCAATCAGCAGCTTCCTGTTCTTTCCTGTGATAGTGATTATTTGGTTAATTAATGCCTGTTTTCTGAGCTCCCTTCTGAAGAAAGGGGAGTGCAGGGGGAAGCTGTGTAGACCCTGGTGACAGTGGAGCATCAGTCAGGACGCAGCAGGTACCTGCTCACCTGCTGATACCTGCTATTTACACTGAAGCGCTTTGTTCTGGTGCTAGAGCTGCTGATGCCGTTTCACTTCCAGGTGTGGTGTGAAACAAGTTTTGATCTCCAGAGCCCTGAACGGGACGGAAACTGGTTACTGAGAGATCACTTCTCCCCTTGCAAATACTGCAATAATTAAGGTTGCCTAAAGTAGTCCATTTAACGATATTAAAATGAAGAGGCTGTGGGAAGATGGGTGGTGTTCAAGGAGGAGGCACTGAGTATTACATTCCTAATCAGAAATGGTGTGTTTAAACTTAAATTGCATTCATCTGCTGTGGGAAGATCCTTTGAGGTGTGTGTGGGAAGAAATGGGACACCAGAAACATTCCCTTGTTTTGATCACCAATCATTTTGGGTTTTATAACTTTTATATTTGCAGATTGCACTCACGACCCTGCAGTAGCCGGTACATCTAGTTAAAGGTGAGGCTTGGACCTGGGCTGTCTCTGTTTCTCCTGTGATAGTAGCCCACAGGGCACGACAAAGGGCTCTTTTCTCACCGTGTCAGCTGGCTGAAGCCGGTAGGGTAGCTCTGTGTGAATCTCAATGTGGCCACATGAAGATGGTGTTTTGATGTGTGTTGCTGCTCCGTGCTGCAAGTGGTCCAGCAGGTATTGGGTGTTGGGAAATACCTGCTATACCTGAACAGGCGCTTCCTCCGTGCAGCCACAGTGGCTTGACGTGAACCCAGGTGAAGGCACATATTTAATTTTTTTGATTGAGAAATCCAGATGCTGACAAAAGCAGACCTTACTGTTTTGAAAGCTGCTGTTTGTTTCTTTTTGATGAACAAAATCGTTTATCTGGGGGGAAAGTCTGACCCTCCAAGGTGCGTTTGTAACAGGGGAGAAGCAGGTAACAGGACACGGAGCACAAGAGGAATCCTCAGGGGTGCTTACAGCCCAGGGCTGCAGGTGGTTGGCTCGGCTTTCTCACCCTTTTCACTTTGTTTGACTGAAAATATGGGGAGCTGGGCAATAGCAGTCCTGTTGAGCAAGTGGCCTGAGTCATTGTAGTTTGTTATTTATTTTGAATATTGATAAGATGGGAGGTATTTAAGTCCATCTGGGATACTGAAACCAGGCATCTGGATATATCCACAGCAGTGGTTGTGTCATGGCTGAAAGAGATCTTTATTAATCGCTTAAATGAGGCAGTCAAAAATACATGCTGCCCTGGTGCTTCGTACACTCACGTAAGAAGTCGGGCGAGCATTTCTGTAACAGGTAATTGTCGCCCTGTCAAAAGTTACTGGAAAAAACCTGCTTTTTGGAAAGGCACAGCAACTAGTAGCACACGTCGTGTTTGTCAATCGGTTGCGTTGCGTAACTGCTGCTTGCTGGAGCATTGCAGAAAAACGGACAGTTGCATTTCACTTGTGAGTGGCTGGAACTGCAAATTCAAGGCTGGCTGGAATTTTTGGGGGGGTTTTGTTGAAGTATTTGTTGGATCCAATGATGTTGTGTTCTGGAGTATTCTAATACTGAAAAAAATTGAGTATTTCATGTTTAAATTAGGGTATTGTGTGCTAACTCACAGCTATGAAATCTGCTCTTTAAAAGATCTGAGCATCTGTGGCTGTAGCTGGCTGCAGTTGTAGTTGTGAGTGCTCCGTGCTTCTAGAAGCAAGACCGCGGTTAGTTTTTGTCCAAGTGAATAATCTGTGTGGAATTGGGCATCTCTCACATTTTTAACACGTTGGTTGGAAATGGACCCTTGCCCTGGCAAGCACCGAGCGTGCGGGAGGAGCAGTTCGACTGGATGCATTGGTTGCAGTGCCTTTTATGTTGCTTTTTATGTAATATTCTGTTCTCTAATGCAAATAAACTTGAAGTTGTAGGGAGGGGCTGCTGAGAAGAGGAAAACTTTCATTACAGACAGCTGACATGCAGAATAATATCTTTTTATATGCCACCTACCACGTGACCGTTTAAAGTAAATCATAGTTCACTGGGCAAGGTTATTTCTGGCGCAATTCTCCTTTTTGCATAAGTAGTCTCATTCCAGCACATCTTGCTTTACCCTGCGATTTGATGTGCTAGTCCTGTGCTGGGGAACCGTTGCTGGGTATCGGGCCTGTAGAACAGGAGTCTGGATGGATTTAGGAAATAAATACAGGTGAAGATAAAATAAGTTTAGCCAATTGTTGCTTTCTGCTTTGGATTATAACACTAATTGTAGTTGAAAATAACATTAAGATTAAAGATACAGACTGAAATGCTTGCAGACAGCCTTTCTCATGAAATATTCATGCATGTAGGGCTTTTAAGTCGTCAGATCACTTATAAAGTCATGGGGATTACGGTATTATTACGACTTTGTCCTGTTTCATGAACACACGGCATTGGCATATTGATCACTAGAACGCACTCAAATTTAGAATAAAGCTTTTTCAGGAATCTCATTTAAAATGATCAAACAGATGTTTTAATGCTCCAGGGCATTTTCCTCAATGGTGTGATTCCGAGAAAGTGGGTCTTTTCCTTTACTCTGTAATTTCAGTACTTTGTAGCCTTTGTCTGTTAAATGAACTGTTTGCCAAACCCTCATCAGAAGCACAATATCAAGTGCAACTCAATTTAGCACTAAAGCAAGCTGGAGCGGGGCAGTGGGGTAGCTGAGCGTGCCTTTAGCAGGTGTCAGAAAAACTAAATCAGTCTGCAGAGCGGCGAGGCTGAAACTTCTTTTATTGTCCTTTTCATGCCAAGTTCATATTAACTGCATCTGCGTGGGCAGAAGTTTAAAAAAGTTCCTAAATATATTTTAAAACCAGTGGCAGTAGCTCCCCTGCCTTTGCATGGCTGATGTTGTATTTGTAGAATTATTCTAGAAAAAACAGCTGAATGGGAGTTTCCACTTCGATGGAAGGATGTCCTCACCAAAACAGAAAGCACAGAAATTGTGGATAATGGCAATTAACATTGAAATTAAGCGTGGTATGTTCTAAGGTTTTGCTCAGAGTGCAGAACTGACTGTCTCCAGGCTGTATGTTTAACAAATGCGCGCGCTAATATAGGAGAGATTTTCTTTTTCCCTATTGCCTTATGTCTTATTTCATAGACACTTGAGAAAAGATGACTTTTTTGTTCCTATTTGAATACTGTTCATGAGGTAGAGGGGAAGAACTGTCTGATGCCAGTGGTGCTCATCTCATTAGCTACTGTAGGATGTGTCCTCCCTTCCTTGTGAGTTAAACATAGCATCTCTTCTTCTGGGAGCAGGAGTCCAACTGCCTGTGGGTTTTCTGTTGTTGTTTAAAGACAGCTGTATAATAATCTATTTTGGTTGTAATCAAGCTCGACCTATAAATACTGAAATAGCTCACATAAAACTGATTTAAACTATCAGAGCTATTTCCTTTAGGCTTTAGTGTCACCTTTTATTTTCCATAAAGGAAATTCCAGGATGAATTGTCAAAGTAGTTTTACCCTTTTAAGCCTGGCAGATTCAGGAGGATTTAAAAACTTCAGAGAACCCCCAGTGCGGAGGTCAGATCTGCCAGCGGTTGGGTTCTTGACCCTCCTGGCCTGAAAGTTCTCACTGTGTTGCCCTTCAGGCTCCAGCACTGAAGTGTTAATAGCATTTCTGAATATTCCTTCACGTAGAAGGAAATTTCATTTTTATTGTAAAAGAAGGCTTGGTTTCCATCCCCCTCTGCCCACAGGTTCCAGGAAGCAGTGTGAAGGGACAGAGCTAAATACTGAAGGATTAAGTACCATATAAAATTCCATCTCTTTATAAAAAGTAATGAAACTGTTACTTTTTCCTCTGTTTTAAGTTAATTCTGTATGTTAACTTGCTGCTACTCACATTCCTAACAAGCCTTAACATTTGCCGTGGAAACATTTCAAGAGGTACAGCTCTACTTTGCAGTGCTAAAATACATCCGTCGATAGCTGTATTTAGGTACTCATTACGTGGATACGTGTTGCTGTAGGGGTTTTATTTGAACTGATAAACAATGTAGTATTAATAAGTGGCCATATGGTTAGTTGGGCTTTTCATTCAAAAAATCATTGTTAAAACAGGCGTTTAATGGGCTGCAGTTGCGTGGGAACGGTGGGTGTTGTGGTTGCTTGTGGCTGACGCACGCTAAACAGTAAAGTGTTTTTAAGGCAGTGAAAATCTCTGGACTGCATATGCAAACCTGACCTTTAGATCCGTCTACATGGTCAAATCCAGTGTATACACACAAACTGATTATTGCAGCTTTGCCAGTAAGATTTAAAGAATCTTAATATTTTCTGGAATTTGTAAGTTAGCCCAGTCTCCTGAAAAGCTGGGCAGTGGTCCATGCGAACAGATGACGCATTTTTAGAGGCTTAATATTAGCCCTAGAATTTATCACTGATGGGTAGAAATACATTTGAAAAGCAATTTAAACCTCTGCAATTTTTTCAAGAAGTTTCAAAGAAACCGTAATCGGGAGGAAGCTGATTGGTTTCTCCACCAAAGATTCAATGCTGGAGACCGAATAAGGACAAACTGTATTCTAGCCCCCGGCAGTGACCAGTGCCTGGGCCTTGTGACCAGTGTCTGGTTGCTATTACTGCAGAAATAAAATAATTAAAGTGCAACCTGAAATTGCAGTGACAATCTACCTAGCTCATGTCACTTATTTACTCTAATTGTATAAACCAGGAAGAACATAGTTAAGAACGTTGCCAAGCTACTATCAGCACAACAAATTATTCTTACCAAGTATAATGGAGTTGGTGTTTTGCTGTGATTGAGCCTCCTAGAGTCTGTCTGGAATTTGTCTTAAAAAAGGTCAGAGCCTTTTTTTTCCACTGAAGAAAATGGAGGGAAAAAAAAAAGTATAGGTCTTAAGAGTCAGCGGCAAGTTGTGAATGTGGTAGACAACAGATGGGTGAAGTCCCATGACCGTGTCTGATGGTTATGCCTGTAACATGTACATGCTTTGCTGCTGGAGAAGGGGGAAAGGAAGTATTTTTCTTCTTCTGAAAAAGCTGTTGAGAACTCAGGATTGTGTAAACCGCTCTGCTGAAAATACCTGAGTAGCTCTGGATGAGGAGAAGTGGCTGAGTGGGACCGTGGCTTGGGAGGACCTCTCTGTTGTGCCGGCTGTCGGCTGCACGGCGTTAGCCGTGTGATGCATCGCCGTTCTGTTCCCATAATGTGGCCGCACAATACTTCCTATTAAAGTGCTTTATGTATATAATTGAGAAAAGCCTATTTTCTCCTAAATCTGCACAGTTTAGGTGGGTGACTTTCCTCCTGTTTGCAGCTCGGTGCTCATTAGTATGAAATTTGCAGCAGTGCCGCAGTCCGTTCGGAGGGGAGGCTGCCAATTACAGCGAGTGACGTAGCGTTTTGTTCTAATTTGGGGATGCAGTGTGTGTTGGTCTTTGAGTTTTGCTTCTGGCTTCCCTTCCCCTGGCTTTGGCTGGCTGGCACATGTCCCTAGCAACTTTCTGCAAATGCAGACTGATGGGACAAAAAATAAATTAGCCGTTTCAGCATGGCAAGCTGGAGCTGCCCAAAGGACTTGTTCCTCGCCTGGAGTGCTTCTATAGCAAAGCAATTTAAAATGAGTACGGGGTCAGTCCCTTCCATGGAAGTTAACATTATGATATTTAAAATTGCAAGTTCAGCGTGAAGCTGCTTGCAGACAAGATTACCGGCTGAGGAAGACCAGCCTCAGTTCGTTTATGCATAAAATCACTTTTTCAAGGTGCAGAATTACTGCCAGTCTCAAAGAAGTTTGTTTCTCTGACTTGTTTGTGTGTGCTGCAGTGAATTTGCTCAAAGCTCCAGTTCGGCACAGCGCTGAAGTCAGGAAGGACAACGCTGTTGCTAGAGGACTTTACTCTTAGCCTGGGCTTTTATAGCCTTGGCCCTGCATCAGTAACCTTCACAATACACCGCAGAAGATGTGAAATTATGCAGAAACCGTCGATTTGGATGTGGTTCAAAGGAGCACACGGTCAGGCCTTGAGTTTTTGAGAGTGGATGTGTGCAAGATTTGAAGGCCGGTCTCATGCCTTTTCTGGTTGAACACTTCAAATAACATCTCTGAACAGTGGCCTTTCTCTCGTGTTCTCAAATATCTGTTTGCTTATTTGGCCTGTCACTAGTGTTATTTTTTGCATATGCTTCTCGCTGTGGTGTTTTGTTTTTATCTAGTACGTCAAAGCCAAAAAAACGACTGTATTTAGGTTTAAATCACTCATGGCCTCTCACTTGGACACGGTATGTTATTAAAATGTTGCTGCCTTCTTGTTTGTAAATTTATGAATTATTGGTGAAAGTTCTGTTTTAGAAGTATTAGACTGTTTCAGTATTGAAATATTATTACACTTTTCAGTATTCTCAGTGAATTCAGTTTTTAGTTACTTTATTAAAATGCTTTTTAGCACAGTGGTGGTTCAGGATTAGATTCAACTCCCAAGTCTTATTGTGGGGAATTGGAACTTGCTTACGAGTTGCTTCAGTTCTTCGGTGTACTCAGGCTTTGCCTGAGGAGTACATGTGTTTCCGAATGTCCAGAATACCTGTTTTCTGTTGCTGGAGTTACCAAAGTATAAAACAGGTTGATTAGGCAATGTAAATTCCTGCCTGGAACCAAAATGTTTTCGTTGTTTTTACAAGAAATAGCTCGGGTTTTGTCCTGCATTGGATGTACGAGAACAAAAGCTTATAAACCTGGAGGGACTGAATGTACACTGCAGGATCAGTAATGCTCTGCACTGGGGTAGTGACTCATCCTACGACATGATTACACAAAGTTAGCTGTACACTTGTTGCCTTGATTCGTATTGGATTTGATGCTGAAAGCAGTCAGTGGAAATGGTACTGGTTTTACTGTGAAAATTGTAAAATTGAGGGTGAGATTCCTGCCATAATGTAGAAAAGATGTGCGCTATTATATAACGTGAACATATAAAATACATTTACTTGGGTATCGGGTGCCGCAGTGGTAATGGGTAATAAAATAGAGGCAGACTCTGAAGATTGCGTGAATGGAAGTTTGTCAAATTGTACTTTACGGTCACATTGAAGTCCTGCTTTCTGCTTAGTCTTGTGGGTTGGGGTTTTTTTTTGGTTTTGGTTTTTTCTTTTTTTTTTTTTTTTTTCCCCTCTCATTTTTCTGATGTTGATGGCCTCAGGAAAGGTGGAGGAGGTTTTCTGTGTATCCCAAAGATGGGGAGATTGACTGCCTTGGGGAAGGGGCTTGGCAAGTGAGTCCATGGCAATGATTTTTCTTATTTAAGTAAATTCCGTGCTAATTAATAGGGTAAGTCTGCGGCGGTGGTTGCCTCGCTAATTTTTAGGGGAGATGTCTCTTAATTAATTGTGCGATTTGCAGGCAACACCCTTTCATTTGTGATCCACCATCCCTCTTCCCGGCATGTTTCCATAGCTTGTGTGTAACAATTGCGTAATTGTTGACAGCTTTGATTAATATTAGGGAAGTATTTAATGCGCTTTCGACTTCATTGTGTAATTTAATATCTAAGAACATGGTGTATAACAAATTAGGGAGCAGATGGTGAGTGGAGCTGTCGTTCGGCAGTGCCGGGGCCAGGCGGCCGAACCAGCGCGGTGCCGCTGGCAGTTTGCAGCCTCCAGTTTGGCAAGTGCCAGTCCTTGGTCAAGCCAAGGGCAGAGCCCCAGGTCTTGTGTTTCCAGCCTTCACTGAGTATCATTCTTTCTATTTATTTGGGGGTTTTTATTGTGGAGGGAATCTGTCAGTTTTAGTGTGATTTTGATAGTCGTAAATCTTTCCTTTGCAGAGTGCTGGATTTGAGTTTGTTTTGCAAACAGAGCTATGAGTAACGGAGGAATTTTGGTAGGTATTGAGCAATGTTTAGTAGACAGTTTAAAAAAAAAAAAAAATCCAGCCCTTTTCGTGGCCCAGTTTGTAGTAACTTAAAAAACTGGCATGAAGAACATTTACATGTTCAAAATTAACAGGTTTGTTTATAGTAGCCATGATTCAGTATTTGGCTGCCAGAGTAAAAATAACCAAGACATGTGGCTGTAACGTCCCGAGAATCTGCCGCTCTCCTGGGGAAATGGGAGAGCGATGGCTGCTGCGGCAGTGCAGCCAGCCCGGGATGGGAGGTGCTGGAGTTCATGCACGCATCTGCACATTTCTCTCCCAAAGCTGTAAAATGCTGACAGCACGTTTCCCCTTGGAAATGTTAAATGTTTTGGTTTTCTGCATGTGAAAATGAGACTGCTAGAAAAAGGGAGGTGTGGGTGATGAGCAAACCAGCGCTCAGAAGGGGGTTATTCTCTCTTTTCTTCCCTAAAGCTGGGTGAGTGCTGTTTGCTCCCTGCCCCTCTCTCCTCTATCCCAGGGGTGCCACAGTGCCTCTTTCTGGGCAACAGCAAGAGAGCAAAACGTGTCAGGTTCACAGGACATGTGGCTGTAGAAGCTGCACCTCAAGAGGCCGTTTCACGTTGTCTCTAGGAGCTGATGCTTGTGGTTTGGTGTGTGCTTATTCAGTCCCTTGCTTTTTTTCTGTTCTTTTTCTCTCACCCTTTTTTTAAAGTAGGGCTGTGCATCCTGCGTCTTGACTGAAAATGCCGTCTGCGTTGCTGAGTTGTCAGCTGTCTTCAGTCCTATAACTGAGATTGCGTCAGCGCTTTCACTAAAAATCCCCGTTTTCAGGTGTGCATAAATTGAACCCAAGCACACGCCTGCAGCAAGAGGTGCTTGAATGAGCTCTGCTTTGCTGTGGACTCAATACTTATTATATTTGGGGAGATATTTGACAAGGATGATGACAACTTCATAATCTGTTTCTGCAACATTTTGATTTCTGTGGTTCCAAGGTGGCACGTGCCTTGTGGCTCTGGACTGTTGAATGCAAAGCTGCTAAAAAAACCCAAACAACCCAACAAAAACTTTGAAAAAAACCCCAAATTAACTGGTTTTTCATTTAAACTTCCTGCGGTTCTGGCATTAAAAGGGGAACAATCCTTCTTTTATCCCTTTGAAGCTTTCAGAAATGCTCTTGGGAAGAGCCAGTAGCCACATAAAGCCAGACCATCTCATCTAGGGGTTGAAGGACCAGGGACGCTTTCCAAGGGCTTGTCTCGCCGCGCCCCCGCAGCGCTGGCAGCGCGGGGCGAGGCTGTGTCCTGCCCTGCCTGCGGATCGGGAAATGCCACCTCGTCCCCTGCCTCTTGACTTAGGTGGTCGAAGCCTGCGAGCAGGATGGGGTGCTGGTGCCTGGGCTCTTAGTGGAAGGCAGTGGCTGCCTGTCGGCGTTCGGGGTGAGTCTGTGCTTCCCAGGCTGCAGGCTCGTGAGTTGGGGGGCGCTGGTTTCCACCCCGGGCAGGGCTGCGGGAGCCACAACAGGGGTCAGCAGGGAAAAGGAAAATACGAGGCTTCCTGCAATACAGCACTTGCTTGGCGGTTTTATCTGTGGGTGTTGATCTGCGACTCCAAAACCAGAGGGAACCACAGAGCTGTAGGCTTTTAGTAGTGAATAGAGACTCTGGTGTAGCTGGCGCTGAAGCTATGAAAGGCCGGAGGCAGAGGACGCTTCCCCTGTCATAGCAGCGGGGTGTAGGCATGGTGGATGGTCCTTGGGGTCCCTTCCAACCTGGTGTTCTGTGATTCTGTGGTACTGTTTGACATGTCACTGCTGCTGCAGTTCAGTCTTGCTGAACAACGGATTGTGGTACAGCAACTATTGCAATCTTTTAAAACACTTGGACAAGGAGCCAGCAGGGTTACTGGGGCAGGGGGACGGTGATGCTGGGACTTGTCCTGCTCTCGAGGACCAGGCAGATGCTGCATCCCTTGCCGGGGTGCACCTCCGTGCTCTTCCCTCTGCCCTTTTCTTTTTTCACGGCTTGTCGTTGCTCCTCAGTCGTGTCACACGCGTGTGACGTCCGTGCTGCTCGGCATGGCTGGGGGGATGGCCTGTCCCGCTGCGGGCCAGGGCCGCCCAGGTGGCTGGGGGAAGGAGCGGGGGCCTGGGCGCAGCAGGGCTTGTGTGTGGGCTGGAGAGGTACGGGACAGGATGCCGGATTCGTTTCACAGGGACCCTGATAGCATCAGTGCCTGATGCTGCTGTTTCCTGCGTGCAGTGACACTGCGCCTGGCACTGGCGTGTGCTGCAGCCTCCCCGCAGAGGCGTGTGCCCAGATCGTGCCGCTCGGCTGCAGAGGTATGACACGGTTGCGCAGGCGTTGTGTGTTTCTTACAAGAAAGAAACCTGATGGATTCTATGAAATAGTTTTCTTTGTGGGTGTTGCAAGGGTCATTGGATTTTACCACAGCAATGCCGATTGTGAGCAGTTAAGTGATGGTTTCTCCCCTTTAAAATCACTCAGGGTTGCTGGGCTGCTTTAAACAAAGCCGGCTTTCTCCTGCATTCTTGGTAGCAGAAAGTACTAGGTTTTCGTCTCCTAAAATGCATTGCAGACTTGATACAACCTCAGACAGGGTTAGGCTGACCTTAGTTTGTCTTTTGTAAGTGAAGTCTTCTGTAGCATGTATTAGGGAGGGGAAAGTCCACAGGAACACGGTGATTTGATTTAAGCAGCACCCATCTCTCCTGTAGAAGAAAGTTGTCTTTTTGTTGTGGGAAAAGCAAACTGTGGGAGAGGAGGAAAGAACCTGGAGAGCACAGGAAGCTCCCGAGTGCTTGGAGTTCTGTAGCAGCCAGCTTTTGGGTGAGGGTTTGATTAATCCATTTTGTCAGAATGGATGGAGTCTGTTAATCTGTTAAAATGTGGCTCTGTCTATTTAAACCTACCTATTGGATGTGTGCTCAGCATGCCATGGAAGCCCAGCCAGCGCCAGTGCCCTTGGTGGCGTTTCCAGCCCTGCTTCAGCTGCCGTGTAACACCAGCGCCTGCCCGAAATGCCAGCGCCTGCCCGAGCAGCTTCACTGCAGCGAGTGGGAGCTGCTGAGGAGCAGGTGCCTCCCCCTCGCCTCTCAGTCCAGCCGTGGCCTTCTGACTCATTTAGTACTGACTCGGTTTTTAAATACCTTTGCTGATCAGTTATTTGTAGCTGCTTCTTCAGAACCCCATTTCTCTGGGTTTCTGGGGTGATGCTTTCCCACGCCGGCGCAGGCACAGTGTGCTGCAGGTGCGAAGGCAGCGGGGAGGGAGTTTCAAGTAAGTTGGAAGAAGGGATGTGGGAGCCCGGATCCTGCTGACTTTCAATAGTCGTTCAACTGTTCTTTAAAATTGCCACCCCTGGGTTACCTGAATAATGAATGGCCAGAAATTGAGAGAAGGAGTCATCAGGCTATATTTAGGGATGAAATTCATGGTACCAAGGTAGAAGGCGTTGCCAGAGGAAAGGGAAAAAGTGAGACTTTGGAGATGTGTGTAAGCTGTTTGTAAGTGCAGTCATCAGATAACAGGTGCAAGGGATTGTGGACAGAAGTGGCAGCTTTGCATAAATCCAGTAAAAATCGATGTAAAGAAAACGACAGACAAGCTATTAGGCAGTGATTTGAAAACAGTGCATAAGAAGAGAGAAGTACTTTTCCTGTGATGGCAACCTTTTCCTACCGTGTCTGCAGACTGTGTTTTATTGCTATCAAGTCTGGTAGATAAAAATAAGGAACTTGAAATTTTAAAAAGGAAAAAACTGCCAAAACTGCAAGTAACCTGTGCTTCTAAATGCAATCTCAAGCCAATGAGGCGGCAGGGTGAGCAGCCCTTACCTGAGCTGATGGGGGCCGAGGACGACTGAGCCGGAGCACGATCCTGTGCTGTTGCAGTTCTGCCGCAGCCTGTGCTGGGGCTGGAGGTGTAGGAGTGTTTTGGCTTCGTAACTGGGCTGTGTCTGGCCCGGCCCACCCCGAGCAGGGCAGTGGGTGTGCTGTGGCTCTTGGAAAAGGAGCCTCGTCAGCCGTGGTTACTCTGATTTCATACTGAAGTTTGGTCACCGAATGTGAAAGGTTGGATGGCTGAGCGGACACTGCTCCGGGAGCTGCATAGCAGAGGGGCAAGTTTTGCCTCTTGCTTCCAAAAGCCGATGCAGTCAAATGTGAACTTCACAGTCGTGAGCTTGATTTTTGCTTTTTAACCTAAGAAAGTTCAATTTCATGTCTTCTTCCTGTGGTTTACCTTAACTGCAAGTCCAGTTTGTAAAGTGTTATTTAATGATATAATCAAGTAGAAATTGTGGTTTGCCGTTGGCTTCCACCTGACACCCCTGTCTTTCATTGTCCTAGAGACAAGGTTAAATTGTGCTGGAGTTCTTGTTATTAAGATTTGGTTATTCAGAAACTGCATAGATCTCCATGGGTAAAGCAAAGAACAAATTTTGTAACAGGCGTGTTTTGGTTTGAAACCATAAAGAGGTGATTTGACGCTTGCATACACTGTCATTTGAAAAATGATTAATTCTTTGTTGTTTTTTTTTCAGTCCCTTATAGGGAGCCTGGAAAAACCTTCAGTAGGGCTGCTAATACTGATGAGAGATCTTTTATGCCAAGGTATGAGTTTTTTAATCTTCTCAATATATTTCCAATGAAATTGCTGACTGTGAAAACATTGGCAGTTGGGGAAATTAGAGAATTGACAAGTGTATAATGCATTGTTTCAAATAAATAGTTGCCTGGATCTTGTTTCCTGTAGTGAGGAAAAGAAATCCTGAAGTTTTGTGTTCTGTCTTTCCTGATGTCCTCTGCTATTGTACAAATTGAAATCTATGATTACAGTCCACAGTTTTTAAGGCTGTCAAGAATGTGTCTACTTTGCTTTTAATTTTTTAAGTCTTTTGTTTTCATCTTTCTTAGTGGTGATCGTGTCATCAGTTCTGGCCAATGTTTCATCACGTTATGCAAAACCATCAGACCACGTGCTCTTAACCTCTGTTTTCCTCGCACTGAGCAGCTTTTCTGCACCTCCTGTTACTCATAACTCCATCAGTGTTTGGAGAAGGAAGGAGAAACTAATAAATACAAACTGCCTTGTTCAGATGTATAAATTTGTACTCGGGCATTTGCAGTTCACAGGGTGCACGCTGCGTTGCAGGTTAGCGAGAAGTTCCTGCACCCCCTCTCTTTCAGGGCTGTGTTTGCTTATCTTCTTTGTTTATGCTTCCTTTCCCCACCACCCAAATTATAAACTTCTTGATGAGCTGGTGAAACTTTTTTCACAGGAGTGGCTAATTTTTGCATCAGGTTTATCTCTTGAAGGGGCTCAGCCCTTCTCCCCCCGCCACCTTCCCCGCAGCCTCTGCCCGGCTTCTTCCGCTGGTTGGGAAATACCCTGAAAGTTTTGCCTCTTTGTACCCCGATTCAGCCGCTCGGTTACAACAGGGCGAAAGATGGTTCGTGCAGTTAAGCGTGTGTGAGCGCTTGGCTGAATGCAGATGCAGGTGAGCGGGTGCTCGGAGCTGCCTTTCAGGTTACAGCTTTTCATCTGCATTTGCATCCGTCCCTGGTCCTTCTCAGAGCTCCTCCTGCCATCCTGCCGGCACTGCCTTTCATTTTTGTGTATTAAAACAAACATCCTGCATCTTTTCTTCACCTCTCCATCTGTTCACCGGGTAGGGCCCTTCACTCTGTCTTCAGGCAGGAGTCGGGCATCTTGGGGCTGATGCTGTGAATAGCTGATATCTGTTTCTGTCACCTCCCAGGCAGTGCTGGTGACAGCAGCAGCAGAAAAGAGATGCTCCTGTTAAAGAATAAAGAAAAGAAGAGATTAATCCTGAGGTGTCGGGTGTTTCGCAGTGTAGAAGCAAAATTTGTTCATTATTATAGATGAAATCTGAACCCTACTGATTTATTACTCTGTATTTAAAGTGGCTGTACAGGTGCTGGGTAGGTTGGAGAGTCTGGTACAGCGGGCAGGAGGGACCGTGCTGCTCAGCGCAGTGATGGGTTAGTATGAAACATGCTCTGTGCCCCACAGTCGTCCTGCTGTAGCTGGGTTGCTGTGTGTTCATGGGAAGAGGGGGCACAAGCAAGGAGACACGCTCAGCTTTTGCTTTATTTTCGCACCACAGCGTTCAGGACTCATGAGACCAGTTTCACAACATTTATCACAACGCTAAAAGTTAATTTTTTTACACTCCTTGGTGATCCTATTCTTTTTTTGACTCAAAGGAAACACTTAACACCCATAATTTCATTCCATTTTGAAACATAGCCATTGCTTCACAGCATGTGACTCCACTACACAGAGCTCTGGATGGAAATGAATGCTGCTGTGTCTAACTGTGTTTAGGTGGGCACGAAAAGTTGCCAAATGAAAAGTTGGCTAGGATGCAGCATAGTAATTTCTTGAGCACGCTATTCATGTTGTATAAACAGATAACATTAACATACTTGTGAAAGAGCTACAAGATAATTAAGGCGTGTGAGTCTTACAGTAATGAGGCTCATGCGTTTCAGGATCTTGGTTTCCTGTTGCACCTGAAAAAAAAAAATCAGCAAATACTGTAGAGAAGAAATGAGAAGTCAGTCTTGTACTGCGCCCAGCTGAAACTTTCCCACAAGTATTTTTACTATAAATAAGAAGTGAAAGAGTTCGCAGCTAAATTTAACCCTTAGCTTGATTGCTTTGTGGCTTTCCTTAGGTGGAACAGACTGTGGAACTGTAGGGACATGAAGATAAACTGGATCAATAAGTTGCATTTATACTTTATAAAAAATGCATCGCCTTTTAATTTGTAGGGATTATCAAGGGGAAGATAACTGCTGATTGGAATTCCCCTCTCCTTCCCATCGAAAACCATGGGTTTTGAAAGAAAGGAAGTGAGTGTTACTTCTCAGGGTAGTTTTCAAGCAGAAGAGCTTACCATTGTCAGAATTTTAACCAAAAATATTGTTGGCGTACTAGAGTGCATAGATACTGCTTGCTCTGCTGTTAGATGTTCTGGAAAATCCCTTTCAGTTTGACTTAATTTCACAATTTCTATGAAGTTACAGAACTGCAGCTCATACAGGCTTCAAGAGTTGAAGAAAAACCACCCTGAGGTGCTTAAAACTGTGGGCTGCTGCTGGTAGCTTCAGCTTTATTCCCCCTTTAAGGGCTGGGTGAGGGAAGGGCAGCTTGGCTGCATGACTGCAGGGAGCCTCAGCACAGGCAGGGAGCCCTGTATTTCTGTGCTTCTGACTTAAAAATGAGCTTAAAGTTGTGCTGAACCGCCTGCAGAGTTTGTATGCCTCTTTGCAGCTGCACATGCCATTTTTTAATTTTTGTTTAACCCTGTACTTGTGTCACGTTTAGACCATAAAACATACTGTGGTTGAGGGGTGAGGGTTAAAAGTAGGATGTTTGGGCAGTAACGTGTTCAGCTGCCAGCCCCAGTGCAGCTCCAGCGGGGACTGGCTATGGGTGTGCAGCAGCACGTGGGTTTCCTCTTGACTGTTTTACAGCTTTCCCTTGGGAATTTAAATGACAGAAAAAAACCTGTCCCGATTTAATGATTATATAAACTTGAGACACAGATTGTCAGGGAGTTGTCCACCGTTGCAAAGCTAAAAATATGGTCCCTGTTCTTTGCAGGCTGTTGTTAACAGTCGTCGACAAGGTGATAACATTTCTCTATCAAACTACTTGGAATATGTTTTTATTTTTAAAGCAATCCTCAAACTGTAGCCAGTGAACCCATAAATCCTGTGGCAACGTTAGTTTGAAATGCCTTTGAGAACTGCAGCTTGCCCGGCCTCATAGCCCTCGTGTTTCTGAAGCCTTACTTGGGAAGAAAGCGCTATCTTGCTGGGGGAAGAGGGGGAAGATAATTAGCTGCTGAGGTCATTGTTTGCTTGAGCTGCGTTGATAGGGACAGCCCAGCCTGGCTTATAATGTAAACATAGTGTAAATTGTTTATCACCAGCTTTGTCATTTGCCTTATTTGTCAGGGAATCTCGATGAGAATGAGAAGTTTTCTGGTGCTGCGTAGTGAGTTGAGGGGGTTGCAAGATTTCCATAAAAAGGCAGAGTCCTTGCTTGGGCGAGCGGAGAGGTTCTGCCTTGGCAGCTCTAAGTTAGGCCTGACCTTTTCCAGAGAGAAAACGCTGATCTAAACCCTTCCCTGCTGGGGGTGGGTGGGAGAAGTAAACCTCTCTGCTTGCATCTTTCTGATCTAACTGGCTTGTCTGATACTCATCGTTTTATGCTAGAAAATGCTCAGAATGCAGAGGTCAGGCAGCGAGAGCTTGTGCTACCTGGTGTGGCTGGGAGCAGGCACGTGTGGGCACACCGTGTTCGTACCATGGTGCGTTCCTCTCCTTCCTCTCCGAGCGCCAGCAGGTGAATGGGTCCAGCTTGGGGCGTCTCCTATAAACTGGGTCTGTCGGAGTGGCCATCTAAACTTGAGTGCCAAGGTGGAAAAATAAAACCCGCAGCTGTTACTAAAGAGATTTGTGTTCTCAGGAGCATCTGGAGAAGGGGAGCGCGTAGCTGCTTTCAGAAGACCGTGTCATGAATTGGTGTACGCCGATACGCTTTTAACTGTTGGCTTTTTTCCTGCTTTCCAGATTGTCGCTATTTGAACAGACCACACCATGCGTGAGTACAAGCTAGTGGTCCTTGGCTCAGGAGGTGTGGGCAAGTCCGCTTTGGTGAGTTTTGGGAAGCAGTTCTGAAACCGATACACAGACTTCAAAATTGGCATGTCTGAGTGCAGACAGTGCTCGTTCAATGCATCGGGATAGTTGTGTTACTTTCACCGTGCGTAGTGACCTCCACGTAGCCTCTGTTACGCTGCTGAAATATCTGTGAATTTGCGTCACGTTTTTGGAGAAGCAGCAGGCGATGAATCGCTGTTACAATAGTTAGACTTTCACTTCGGCTTCCTGGATGGGTGTAACTTTGTAAGTGCCTGAAGGTCCATTCCTGAGTATTAAGAGCCTTACCTCCGCTGGGACAGTGAACGAGGTCTGGCCGTGCACGGCGGTGAATTCGCAGTGCTTGTGGCTTTGTGTACCTTGAAGGCTGTGCGTTTTCCGTCCTGGAGAGAACCGGAATGAGCAGCCTGGGCAGAACAAGAAGTCACCTCCAGCGTGTGCAGTGCAGAGAGATAAGCACACCGATGACACTTTGCACTCCTTAAGTACTTGCCTTGTTTCTAACAAGAGGTTTACATAGTGGAGTTGATAGTAAAGCATTGTAAGAGAGATTTCTGTCATCTGTTTATCACAAATCAGTCAAGCAGCTCGTTCCAATAAGAAAGGCAAAGAACTGGTCAAGTGTAAAATTATCTAAAACAAGGAACTACACCCTGTTCCTTTTCACAGAAGATGATAGCAGCTGACCAGCCGTTCAGGTAGTCCCTGCTTCTTGCACTGTTGTTTATTCTGCTGAAGTGGGCTGCTAATAATCATGGTAGATCACTGGCAGAAGCCGGAGGAACTGGAGGAAAGATTACTCAGTTATGCGTCAGATTTGATGTACCCTTTCAGCGATCCCATCCTAATCTTTACAAGATGTAGGTGTCCGATTCTTTTGGTGCAGCCTGTTCTTCCACAGCAGCTTAAGCCATCTGTGATACTTTTCCCACCAGCATCCCCTTGATTGTGTTGCTTTCGTTACGTAACACTGAAAGACTCACTAGGTAAAATAGGGCACTTAATTAACATGCTGTACATAAGAATTATTCACTGTCTGACATACTTGAACTTCCTTATTTGTGATGTGAAGTCTGAGCCAACATCCATCACTGGCCTTTTTAAAAGCTGAAATGCAAATACTTAGTCTGGTAAACAAAAGGTAAATTCTTTTTGACAGTCTAGGTGCTAAGTAAGCATATATTGTAATTCATACGCAGCATCGATCCATTACGTTTACAACAGGACACCATAAGTGCCAATTAGCAGCTAAGAGTGAGTAATATTTGGCTTTCAGGGTGACTGTCTACTTATTTACAAGCATTAGCAAGGAGAGGTTACAAGGTGGGATTTAAAATAACACGGAGGTTGCTTTAAAATTTCTTTCTTTGACCTGTATAAACTAAAGTGCCTAACAAAGAGGCTGGTGTTTGTTTCCAGTTCTGTGTTTTTGCAGTCTGAGTGTAGATTACAATATGGTGTTGTTTCACTGCAAATCCTCCTTATTGTTTTAACTCTTCTGTGCCAATACGATGCTGATTGTGCCTGTCGGTAATGAGGACAGGATAGCAGAAAAACCTGCACAGTTACTGAGGCACAGTTGGTTTGCCACTACTTTGTTTCCTGTACAGTAGTTTTCTCCCCGTTTCTAATGAGGGTAAAAATCTTCTGGAGTGTCAGTGGGTAGGCAGCATTACCAAGAGTATCCACTTGTGCGTAGTCCTGTCTAAAACTGGAAACCAAAGTTGGGATGCACAGCCCCCAAACTAAAGGAAAGTTGTAAAAGCCTTGGATCCACACACAACCTGAAAACAACCCCAGATTTGTATCTTCTCCCTTGGCCTCTCTTTCCTCCCATAATCAATAAAAGTAAAGTACGTCAGAAATTAAGAATATTACATATGTTATGAGTGAGGTGGAATATAATCGCAGTTATGATTGTGTGTGATTAGTGTCTATGAGAACACGCAAGCACAGTTGAGACAACAAAAGTTAGAACAGTGATTTATTAGAAGTGAAACAATTTGAGAAGAGAATACCTGGGTTCAGTTAACTTTCTTTCAGAGCAGCACTGTATTTGTGGATATAAAGTAAGGCCCTTGGGTGTTGTAGTAGAAAGATGAAGTGTCCTGAGTGGTTTGTCAGCCTCTCACTCCGAAGGATGCTTCACACACACAGTTCCCTGGATGTGACCGACTTCCGTGCTCACGTGTTCGCCCCCTGGCAAACAGCAGCCGCCTTTGGGCCCTCCTTGGTTAGCAGCTCTGCGAAGAGTCCTAAAACGTCACCTGCCACCTGCACGTCCTGTCGTCGGTTTCCATGGCTGGCTGACGCCGTAGCCCCTGTTAACGGTGGTGTCTTGCAGTGCCCCCGCTGAGATCTGGTACCTGGAGGCAGACAGGGACAGCTCTTCAGTGCGACAGGAAGATACTGGAGAAGCAAAGGCTTTGTTCCTTAACGTGTAAAACAGGTTTATTTAGGAATATAGGATGATCTTTAAATGAGGTAGTACTAGAAATCTTGTCTTCATATGTTAAAAGGAAGCAAAGCATGAGGAACTGCTCAGTTGCCAGCATACAGCAGCATGTTCTGCGTCTGTCTGGCATATGCCACTCTGAAAGCTTGCAAGTACTTGTGTGACAAATGCGAGCCCTCTTGCAGAAATATCTCAGCCTTCTGTCCAGACAAAACACGGCTTCTCGAAACAGATAGTGACTTCACAGAGTTTGTATTATAAAACTTGTGGAAAGTTCAGTTGGCAAAAGGTAGTTGATGAGTTTGTTGATTTTTAAGGAGACCAAATCCAGCGCTAGGATCTTGGTGCTTAGTTTTATAAACTCACGCCACCTTGTTTTACAAACCTTAACGAAACCTCTGGACATCCGTGCGCTGCATTACTACGTTACTGCAGGTTATTGTGGGTGAGAGTGAAAAGGAGAGTGGGGCAAAAAAGGGAAAGGAGCTTTGCCTTGGAGGGGACATGCTGACAGGAGCCGCTGCACGCCATGCACAGAGCTTGGGTGTCCAGAGATGGCAACTTGATGGGAAATGTTGAGAGTAGATGTGCTTTGAGTAATTACATGGGGGAAGAACGACTTCCTCTTTGAAGTGAATGATGTCTCCTCCTTTAATGGTTTCATACAAATTGAGTATCTGGAGACACTCCAGATTTAACTTGCTGCTCTGAAATATGGCTGTGCTCTGGGCGTGTAATCCAGAGTAGCTCCCCTGTAACTCTAATATGATTTGAATTGAAATGTGGATTTTCCACAGTGTGCTTTTCCACGGTAAACAGATTGCCAGTTCTTCTGATTAAATTTTAAGTCTTCCGTGTATGGTAATTTTTGTATTCTTCTAAAGTCACAGGCACTGAAGTAAAGGCATTTTTGAGGATGTCATCTTTTATGAAAAAAGCAAGCAAGCAAAGAGTTTACATTTCAAAAAAGTTTTGAAAAAACTCTTGAATAAAGTGATTCCTAAAAGAACAAAGTGCACAAATTTTATTTAAAAAAATTGCAAATTTATGTGTCTCTTTCTCTGCTCCCCGCTATTGAATTTTAACAGCAGTGTTGAGTGGTTTTTGTGTTGTTACTTTTTCATAAAGTGCTTCTTGGTAAATGTTACTGGTTGTGTTCAGTTCACTCTATTTTTTTCTTCTTTCCTTTCTCCCTAGACTGTGCAGTTCGTTCAGGGAATTTTTGTTGAAAAATATGACCCGACAATAGAAGATTCATATAGAAAGGTAAAATAACATCATTTTTCTATCTTTCAAATAACATCAATTTTATTTCTTTCAAGTCTCAGAGCTTGTTTCTTTTCAGTAATGCAGCAAAAGCTTCTTGGAATGAGAGAGGCTCTTTTCTGAGAAAACCTTATGGCTGCATCAAACCGCAGCAGGAAAGCGATGTGTGGAAACGCATCAGTCTTGGGAATGGTTTCATGCAGACGGTTCCCTTTGGCTTTACAGAGTACTTCACTGGCTTAGGACCCCTGAATGCAGGGGGACAAACTGCATCAGCTACTGTAAAGCGGAATTATCAGGGAAGGACAAATTGCGCTGCTGATTGGACTGCTCCCTAACTTAGTTCTGTTTAACAGGAGGAGTAAATCTCTTACTCCCTGTCAAGAGCTTTCACTTTAAAATCTCCAATGACTCGAGGTGAGGCAGTTTGAGGCTGCACCTCCCAACTGTTTGCTGCCTCCTTCTTCAGAGGTTACTGCACCTGCCCAGGGATCGGTCTGGTGTGTTTTCCTGAACCATCACCCGTTTCCACTTGTACTGGGATACGAGCTGTGGTGGTTGGCAGACAAGCGTACTGCCCCATCCTCCTGCCAGTGCTTCTGACTGATGCCTGGGGATAGGAGCAGCTTGGCCAAACCAGGGTCAGACAGTTACTCAGATCTGTTTGCTGTAGTTTGACGTATAATTATTACTTCAAACCATAAAGGTGTCACTATTGGCTAGGTGTGTGCTATCCGTAGGAGTTGTTACAGAGGATTTATACACCGTTCATCACAGCAGGTTGTGTCGCTGTAGCACAGCAATTGCCTTTTGTGGTTTTCTTCTAGGAATGGCTGTTTTGCCATTTAATTCGAGTGTGTTCTGCTTGGTTTGAAGGCATATAAAATTCTTTATGGACTTTTTGGGTGCAGGCTTGTAACTGTTGAGCACAAGTCCTTGTCAGGATCCCTGAGGCTGTCATGTTATGTAATTCTATCAACAGAGCTGCTTTCTTCACTCGATTGATGTCAAGTAATCCATTGTTTTACAGATTAGCATAAACGTTACCATAATTAAAGGCACCAAAACATAAAACAAAAGCTTGTAACATTTGTGCCTGTGATAATTAAATGTAAATTGGGGTATGGATTCTGCTGTTTAAATTTATTTGACTTTCCTGGAATTACACTCATTGGATCTGAGATGCTTCTCAGTGAGTGGAAGACTTGCTAAGCCTAACTGTGAGGATCGCCAAGTATTTTGCTTTTTGTTTGCTTCCTTACTCTCTTCTACCCCCGCAGCAAAGAAAAGTGGAAGTTTAAGGTCCTTTGATTTGTAAGAGTGGATTTATCTCACTTAAGTTGAGGTGTTTACCACAAGCTCCTCATTTAAGCCTTCATAATCAACAGAGACCTGGAGCATAAGTGAGCTGACCCAAATGCATGGCTTGGGGCGTAATTAATCCTCTAATAGCGGTGCCTCTGTTAGTGTTGGGGAAGTGCAGGTGGCTGGCTTGCTTCCAGAGGTCTTTGCAGCAGAAGTGAAAATTAAGCTGAGATTCCTCTTGCCTGTCCCATTTCAGACATTTTAGTTTTAACTGCTTTTGTCTCTTCCCTTTTTTCCCCAGCAAGTGGAAGTAGACTGTCAACAGTGTATGCTTGAAATCCTCGATACAGCAGGGACAGTGAGTATAATTTCTTTTTCTAACTGGTGTGGAGTTTCTTTGCTAAGACTGAGATGAGGTGTTAAGAATACACCTTACACTAGTGTAATAAAAACAACAGATTAGCTGCAGTAATGTAAATGGAACAATTCTGTTCAATAACGCAAAACCCGGTGTGGTGGATGAGCGTTCTGCAGCCCTGCGAACCCGTTCCCCACCTGCCCCAGGGCTGAGACACTGAGGTCGTGCCACTCACCTCTTCTCCTGCCATCCGCCATCATCTTGCTGTCCGCATGCTGGTACGCGATAGTTTCACACGTGGATTTTGCACGGGGCCAGAATACACAGACACGGATTGAAGCCGCTTCCAGGCAGTGCCTAGGGATGGCCTCTGGCACGTCCCATCAGCCTGCGTGGAGAGGGTTTCATAGTAGAGATTCTGCATCTCTCTGGGAACACGGCTCTGCCCAGGCCGCCCGCCCGGCGCTGCCTTGTGCTGCTTTGGGAGGCCCGTGTCGTCCGGGGCCGGGCAGCAGCGCCCTTTGCCACACCAGTGTCACCTACTGCCGTGCAAAGTCCTGTCGCTAAGTCAACAGACCTTGTAATGGTTGAGTGCTCGTCACAGCGGGAGGACGTGCTTCCAAAAAGTTCGTTTTGTTTAGAAAGCTTTGAAAATTATCAACAGCGATGCGAAGGCGTGGAAGCAGCAGTCGTTGTTACGTGGTTCTGGTAAAGCTTCCTTTCACGGGCGTGGACAAAGGCAGCTCTGATCTGGTACAGATTTTCCAGCCTGCTCCTGCGCTCTGTGGCACTGAACCTTTAAGCCATTTTCCTGCTAGAGATGACTACCATGTAACTGCATGTGTTCAGAGGTGATCAGGCAGTGCCTTCCCACGCTGTCGTGCTCACAGTAACTCGTGAGTGCGTGACACTTAGGCCTGTTTCAATACCGTGTTAGAGGAGAAGTTGGATTTCCAGTCCATATCTGCTGTCTGGCGAATTGGTCTGATGGCAGACTTGTGCTTAACACCCTATCAGAAAATAAATGGAAGATCACTATAAAATAATGTCAGCCAAATCCTAACCCCTTGTATTATGATTTGGGGCATCCAGCAGTCTGGCTGCAGATACATTTTTATTGCTGCTCTTAATCTTTTTCCTGTTTTTTTTCAAGAAGCCTTTTTCTCTGTTTAGGGGAAAAAGACAAAGAGATGTGTTAATGCTTTTACTAAATTTGCATGCTTCAGTGGATTTCTGTAAGGGGTAAACTTGTAAATGCATGGTGTATGGTACTGTATTCTCATCTCCATTACAATAACAGTATTGCTTTGTAAATGTTCATTAGCTGCCTTCACTAGCTGATTACTTCTAAAAATGTTTGATTACAGGAGCAATTTACAGCAATGAGGGATCTCTATATGAAGAATGGTCAAGGGTTTGCACTAGTATATTCTATAACAGCACAGTCCACGTTTAACGACTTACAGGACCTGCGGGAACAGATTTTACGGGTTAAGGACACTGAAGATGTAAGTAGAATATTTTTTTTCTTCTGCAAATAGTTAAAATGTGCTTGTAAGTAAACATACAGGAATTGGTGAGCAAAATTTCTTTCTGAGAATATACTTTGCTGTATGGCAGAGTTTTGTGTTGAAGGAAGTTTCCTTAGCGTGGTTTGTTGTTTTCAGTGTTGTTATTTGGGATCCAACACCTGCTGAGGGGCATAATGAAACGTGCACTAGGAGTCTGGCAGTCTTTGGAGATGGTCTGAGTTACTGAAAACAACTTTTTTTTTTTTCCTCCTTTACCTCCTGTGTTTGCATTTTCTTCTTTCACTTTTAGTGGTTCTTTATTTCCCTCAAAGTTAAGGAAAACTAATAGTTGAACTCGCCAATAATGATGTTCTTAGTAGATCCGCAGCTGTCTTGCAACGGAGACTAACGCTGCTTTTCCCAGCTGCCTGAGGCGGGACCCGCGGTACAGAGCCGTGCCCTTTCCTGGCGGTCGGCTGGGAGGTCTCGAGTCCCGGGCAGGGCGGCGTCGAGCGCTGTGCCCTCTGCACGTGCGTGCGGGGCGTAATCCAGGTTGATGAACTCGAACTGCAAATAGGAGGGATGTGTTCAGCTTCTTGACCAAACTGCTTTGTGATTTAAGCATCATTAGCAGTAATAGCCTGCTTTTCTTTTTTTTTCTTTTTTTTTCTTTTTTTTTTCTTTTTTTTGTTTTGAAAATCACTGAATGTTCCTTTATTTTCATTTCTCTGTGTGAGAGGGCAGCATCAGTAGGGGCTGGGGAGGTGAGTCGAGAGCCTGTGCAGTGTTCATTAGGTGGAGTAGCCCCGGGTCCTGCTGCCTGGAGTAGAGATTTCCTTGCTGTGGCTGTGCAGAGTCCCTTGGTTCCTGAGCTCTGTGTCACTCGAATCCATCAGAACCAGAACTTTTACAGAACCCTAGGTTATCATGTGAAAACGTGCTTCTCCCTTCCTGAAGGAAAGGAGGATGCTTGAGGGTCTGTCGCTCCCGTGATGGGCGTGTGTGAGCAGGGAGGGTTCAGCTTTGCTCTGCGGGCGTGCCTGTCCCAGCGAGCGCAGCGGCACAGTCCGAGGCGCTTGAACTCTCGACAGTTTTCTTTGTTCCTTCTGTCATTTAACAAAATCCGTAACCCAAAGACAGTCACACTGCTCTATGTATTAAATCATTAAAAGGCACTGGAAGAGTCTCAGCTGGTGACGCAAGGTTGTAATTTTGGTTGTTTAAATCCCTTTTTAAAAGAAGGAAAAATGACATGAAGGTAGTTTGCATTCAGTCCTGTTTGAGAGAAGAAAACTGTTTACTGCGTTTCCAGTTCAGGCCCCAGCTCCTGTAACTGGAACTCCTTGGTGGGCTTTTAGTTTCTCAACGAGTGATGTAGGTGAGGTTGCTGGTGGCTTTTGCCGTGGTAGCCGTGTGGCTGGTGGAGACCTGTGCGAACTCTCTCTTTGTGTAGGCTTCCTCCAAAAGAAGCTGAAATTATTTTTTTTTTTTTGCCTCACAGTTGGTGAGATATTCAAGGGTTTGCCCTGAGGAGTGTCAAAAAGGTTGCCCTTTTTTTTTTTTTTTTTTTTTTCCAGTCACAGCTAAAAGGTAGCTTCTGCCTTTGATGTCGGTTGCTTTGGGCTGTGGCAGCCGCTTTCTGGCCCCCCAGCAGAGCGGTGGAAGCGGCAGCAGCCTCTCGTCGCAGCCCCCATCTCCTTACGGCGCTCCAGGCTGGCGCTGCGGCGGTGGTCGGTCAACAGGGCATTAAGGGCAGTTCCTGGGTCGGCCACGTGCGGTTTGAGCAAGGAGCGCAGCCCGCAGCTCGGCCGTGCTGGGGCCGAGGGCAACCTCTCGGGGCTGCCGCTTTCCCTGGGATCTTCATCGTCCCGGCTCCCGATTACCTTGTTTTGAATGGCTTTGGTTCCCTCCTTGGTTGAACAAGCTGAACTTCTATTTATGCAAAAGTGATTTCCATTTAGGTAGGGATTATGCTTGCATAAACCCCTGGTAACACGAGTCCTTTATTAGCCTCGCGGTCAGAGCCCAGCGCTTCGCTCAGCTGCACTCGCTGGAGGGGAATTTGCACCGTAAGCTCGTCAAGTTCATCGGACAATACAGACTGTTGCTTTTGGTTTGACTTCAGTGATTTGATTTAATTATTAAAATGCATTTATTTATTTTGTGTTAGGGGGATGTTACTTGTTGAATCCAAGCTTGAGAACCTTTTGAACATTTAAGCCGTGTTCTGCTGAGTTAGGAAAATGCACTCCTTCCTGTATTGAGTTTCAGAATGTGTGTTAAAATCCCAATACTTCAACCATTTAAATTATGTATCTCTAACAAAGTTTAAGTTCCAGTCTCCTACATGAAACAGTGATGAAAAAGCTAGTTGTTCATCAAACTCCATTTTTGGCTCTATGATAAACAATTGCTGCTTTTTGAGATGACCTTCTACAGAGTTTGATGTCTTTCAAACCTGTATTGTTTTACCCATCTAAGTATCACTTTTTTTGCTGTTATTTCACATCTTAATATACTTTATTTTTTGGCTGAACATGTTCAAAACACATTTTTGTGTTTTGGTATGAGAAGATCTCTCTTAACTGTCTCGAAAACTGCGAAGAATGGGATTAAGCTGATATAGTTGTAAATGTTGTGTTGGTCTCTGATGTGAAATGAGCATTTTTGGATTTGCCTCATCTGTATTGTGACTTCAGGTTTCTGATGTAATAAGTAAAACTTATCTCTCAAAAATAAAAATGTGATCATTTTCTAATCAGTATGGCTGTGCGTTTTTTAAATAGAAAAATTAATCTTGAGAGTAGTCGAATCGGGAAGGGACTACCGATACTAATGTTCAAACATACAGCGTGTTGTAAATTGCCAAAGGAAGTGGATAATGATTTATTTTCCAGCTGGAAAGTACTCATTTTCTGTTCAAAGAATTAAATGTTTCAGGAAATGGAGCGGGGCGCACACCCATTATCAGCGGTTCTTTAGGGTTTTTTCTACTTTTACACAGCGCGAGGGAAACAGGATGCTCCCGCTGCTGTGGGCGTGTTGCAGTGCGTCCTGCAGGTCTTGCCGTGCTCTCACGTTTCACAATCCACCTTAGCTCTCGCTGTGTCGTCCCCTGAGGCCTGCGAGATGCAGGTTGTAAAAGCAACCTTCCGAATGATACGTAACCCGCAGCTCTCGGGTGCGGAAGGTCCTGAACTGCGCGTCTGCCTCCAAACTGGCTGTGGCAATGGGCGGGCTGGAGCTGGGGAGCCGTGCAGTGTCACGCTGGGTGCCCCAGCTGCGCCGTCCTTGGGGAGGGGTCCTGCAGGAGGGGCAGGCAGCGCCTGGGACTGGCTGGCATCTCCCCATCTTGTAGGTGTGGAAACGGCTCCCGAAGGGTGGGTGGTTGTGGAGTTCTGTGGGGTGCTTTGGATGTGCTTTGTTTGCTTGTTTAAAGGTCTTTGCTACCGATTGGTGACATCTTGGTGGGCTGCAGCTGTGGTAGCAAGTGCCTGAGAAGCAGAGGAAGCCTTCTGGAGCTGTGTATCGGGGTGTCATTTCTAAGATGTCTTAGCACTGGTTTTAACCTATCTTTTTGCCTCATTTCTTTCTCCTGAAAGTCTTTTAACTCAGCAACTGATGAGAGCAAGTCTCCTGCTGCTTACACTTGCCAGCGCTTACCCTGATACTTGCTGAGACAAAGGGATTAACAACGTAACGAGGGCGGGCTGCGCTTGGCTCTCCGCGCTGCACCGAGCAAATACAACCGCAGCCCCGTGAGCTACGGCTGAGCAAGAGAGCCCGTCCTTTCTGTTGTCCCTCGTGCCGCCTGTGGGAGGGCTGTCTGGGCAAGCCGAGGGACCCCTCCTTTCCCTGCAGCCTGATGCAGACACGTTGGCAGTACGCGTTTACTACAGCCGAGGTCCTTTTCCTACAGTATTAAATGTCTTTGTTTTTCTGTAGGAAATGTCACAAGGAATATGGTTTCCCCAAGGCACTTTTTTCCTCATGTAGGAGCAAGAAGGTGACTCACCCAGACACTTTAGAAAGCCAGTGGCTTAAGGAGAGGGGCAGATGCCCTTCCGTCGTTGTCTTGAACAAATGATGTGCCTGCATTTGCGTCATGAGCGTAGGGTGAATCTTTTGAACGCATATCAAATGTTTTTTTTAATACTGCATGAGATTATTTATTGGAAGGGATGTCCTTTCAGGACCTGAGCTGCTTGGTGACTAGTTGGAAATTTTGATTATTCTACGCTAGTGAAGACAGCGCGTAGTGTTTGTGCCTTTTGTGGTGAACATCCTCTTTTCCGTGCGAATGCAAAACATGTCGGGAGTGTGATACTGTGGTGAGAAAGGCAGGTGGTCTTGTGCGTGGGGCTGTTCCTTCTTAGTCTGTGTCCAGGCAGTGCTTTTCAAAGGTTCTTCCACTTGTTGTTGTGTGGCTTGACAACAGGTTGACAAGACAGGTCACAGGGGCTGAAACGTATAATGTATGTCTTAAAACACATGCTGTATGTTCTGTGGTCTAAAGGAAGCTAGGTTGGTAGGCAGTTTAGCCTGCTGTCACATGGAAGTCCTGAAATGCATTTCAGTAATAAATTACGTTTTTGACTAGAAGGTGTTTGATGTAGAGACCAGAAAATAAGTCTTTACTAACTTAAGATTGGGCTGAAATATCCTCCATGTGTTGAATTCTTAGCGAACCAGGGTCTCTATGGTATGGACTTTCTTCAGCCCTTTCCCAGCAGGCATCTGAATTCCAGTCTAGTCTGTGAGCTCTGCTGAACTTCTGATTTTTTTTTTTTAATTGCTTTTCGTCCTGTCTTTTTTTTTGCCCTCTCCTCCTGTACCTTTGTAAGCCGTAGCATTACAGTCCGTGTTGTACCTTAACTTGCTGATGTTCTTGTTCTTGCTTGTCTCCTCTCCAGGTTCCAATGATTCTGGTCGGCAATAAATGTGACCTGGAAGAAGAGCGTGTAGTCGGCAAAGAACAGGGTCAAAACTTAGCAAGACAGTGGTGTAACTGTGCCTTTCTAGAATCGTCTGCAAAGTCTAAAATCAACGTTAATGAGGTAACTATCAGCTGTTCCCTTGTCTTTCCTACTTCGGCACGAATGCCGCATTAAACCAGCATGCAGTCCTTCCTGTGTTTAGTTGGGAAGATTCAGGATGATTCTGAAATCTCAGCCTAAGAAAGGCTTCCGATGCAGCGTGTTTAGTTACTGCTTTCGGTTTGTTCTAAGGAGATCTCCTTTTTCTCTGTAAATGGTGAGTGATTTCTCCAGGTAAGTGCTTTCTATAGCCTGTGTTGGGGACATGAATAGCAGTGTCCTGGGTAAGCCCGGTTAACTGGGTGACTCTTAGCTTAGACAAACCTTATCTGAAAAGTGTACTTTTTCAAGATAGCTGCCGCTGCTATTCAGAACGCGGATTATGCCCCATTGTGTTACTTGTCATGTTGTGTAGTGTCGGCCGTTGGCTTTGAAAGTATTTGCTTTTCACATTCCTGCTGCGTCTGGCTGCTCAAGCAGACATCCCATCACAGTCCTCCTCCGGTGAGCCAGTAACGTAGCGAGGCCGTGTCCAGACACATCTGTCTGAGCGGTTCCCCGTGGCTGAGTGAGAAACACCTCTGCAGTCGGTGTGCCTTGTGCTGCCGCCTGAGGTCGTGAAGTTCTGCTGAGGGAGCTCTGCTTGACATCGGGCACCAAGCCTTTATTCTCTGCCGTGAGTTATCTGCCTGGGACAGAGGCCAGGCCTCCGGCCACAACAGCTAAGGTGACCCCGTGGAGCATAGCTGGGTTGGTACCAGGAGATAACTGGGGCCGTTTAGGAGGCTGTGTGATAAGCAGGAGCAGCGGGATCTTGGACCAGACCCAGCGTTAATTTGGCAGCTCGTGGGACGTGCACAGCCCTGCACCTCTCCCGTGGCGAGGGAAGAGAGCTGCAGGCTGCGCGAGTTGCAGCTCCTGTGGCTGGGATTAGCCTGGCTGTGGCGCACGCTAATCTAGCCGGGTAAATATAGCTCGCTGAGCTGGGCTCCTGCCAGAAGGGATTTTGGGGGGTGGGTGGGTGTGTCTGAGCTGTAGTAAAACTGTGACTGTTAACGAAGAAACGAGTGGCTCAGTCATCGAAGAGATCGCACCGTGGAGTGCAACAAGTTCTGTTTCATTTGGATTTCCACGGTCAGTGGCAGAGGCCGACCTCTCGTCAGCCCGAGGTGCCTGAAAGCTCTCCCGAGCGCTGGGTGGGAAAGGGGGTTCTCTAGCAGGCAGGACGCGGAGCTGGCCTGGGGCGAGTGCGTGCCTGTGGTTTATGTACCTGAACGTGTGAATCCTGTGTCTCCGTGTTTCCCTGTCCTGTCTGCTGCCTCCAGTGAGGCTCAGATCATAGCGAAGAAAGTTATTATCTGGAAGACTAGTTTCTGGTTCTATTGTGATCTTAATTTCCTGGTTTTCTGCCAACTTATATTGCCTTGTTATGAAAAGTATAAAAGCTGAGGAAATCAAAGAGAAGAAACACTGTGAATCAAGCAACTTACTGTACCGGTTGTTCGTTCGTTCTGCTGGCTCATGGACTGGGGAAGCGTTTGCATCTTCTGGGTTTTGTTTTTGCTTTTTAACTACTTTTGGACTTTAGAGCTTTGTTAAAATCTAGGCTAAAGGGTGGTGAATTTCTGTGTGCGTTTGCTGAAAGTGAGACAAACCTTTTATCCAGGTAATAAGCTTTTAATGCAGAGCCCCTCTCTGAAGCAGTGCTTCAGGCATTTTTCTGGTGAGCTGTGTGATGCTCTTGCACCACCACACTGACTTTTTTAGGGATAGTGGCATTCCTGAAACCTTGTGGCAGACTTCTGCCCTCACAGTCAGTACCATCACTTAAATGATCTAACTTTAGATTTTTGTTTGTTTTTTTGAGGGTTTTTTTCACCGTGGAAAGGTGAGAGGGGTCTACCTGAAAATAGTCAAGATTTTGTTTGCCAGAGCAGAGATGGTTCATGCCTTCAGAAATTCAGACTCCTCCTGCACATCATAATCACATTCAAATCGTCTTGGCTCTTGTTTGTAAAGGCTTAAATACTGAAAGCTGATTTACATCAGCATAGAAGATGCCACTTATTAATTGGTTTCTCTTGCAACTTTCTGTGTGTATCTCCTCTGTACACATCTGAACACGTTGGCTGTGTCCGTTGCACGGTACAAACTGCTGCTTTGCCTGAGCCTGGCAGTAGGAAACAGTGGCCGTAACTTTAGTAAAGGAGTAGTGTGAGCAACTCCAATGCTGCTATAAAATATTTTACATGAGAGCTTGATAAAGCCAACATCACGTTCATTTCATTTGCAACAATTAACTGTGCCTTTTCATGTAGGTGATGGCCGGAAAATCTTAAATTCCCAGTTGTTGCAATGTGTTATAAACTGTTTCTTTGTCTTCTGAATTTCCTTGGAATCAACAAGAATTTGTGACCTGTCAGCTGCTCCAGGAAGGAAAAAAGTAAACAAGGACAAGGGTGGAGCCTTCTGAAGGTTTAAATATTTCTCCTCGGTACTGTGACCTGGCTCCAAGCTTTTTTGCAAAGCTCCTTTTGCTATAAATGGGTTGAGTATTGCTGGGAAAACAACTCACAGCAAAAGGGCTCACAAGAAACTCGTCTTTGAAGCTGAAAGAGGCCCCTGTACTTGTCCCTTTCTGGAAACGTCTGAGTTCAGGGCAGATGTTTTGCTTCTCCTTGCTAATTTTGTTAATAAACTCAAAAGATTAGAGCAGGGAAAAAGGTGAAGCGATTAACAGCTCAAATGTGTTGGGCAAAGAGGAAAATTAACAGCGTGTGCCATGCGGGGGGTGAGTGAAAACCACTTCTGAAGGTGAAAGCCAAGGGAGAGGGACCGTGAGGATGTGCTGCCGCTGGCGTAGCGGTGCTCTGCAGAGACACCAGCCCAGGGAGCGCCCGCGCGGAGGTCATCCTTAAGGATATTTTGCCCGCCTTTCCAAAAAACCTCTGGTCATTCCCCAGTTTTCTCCCGCTTCTCCAAAGCGAGGGTTTTGCTGCCGTTCCATCGCTGTGCTCTCCTGGGGCCTGTGGCCGTACGCAACCCGAAGGAGGAAGCGGTGTGCTGCAGGGTGGGGGGTTGCAGCTCCCTCCTGTTCTGCTGGTGGGAGCTCGGTGCCCTCCTGTTCCATAAAGAGTTGCTTGAGAAACACGTTGGAGTCAATGCCAGCGGTTCACCCGAGTGCGTAAGACGGCAGGCAGCGGGAGGGAGTACCAGCTTGCCCACCTGCCGAGTGTTTGACCCCTGCTTAGGGTTCTATCACTTTGGATTTTCAGTTTGTGTTTTGTTTTTCATTTTCAGATCTTTTATGACCTGGTCAGACAGATAAATAGAAAAACACCAGTGGAAAAGAAGAAGCCTAAAAAGAAATCATGTCTGCTGCTTTAGATTCCCATCACGCAGCAGCTCTGAGCCAGGTAAGAGGTGACTGAATTCCACCTGCAGCTCAGGCGGTCAGACCACGGGCCGCTCCCGACAGCGGGAGGGCCCGCTCCCCTTCCCCGCGCTCCCCTTCCTTCTGTCTGCTCCCAGATACAAAACTCTGCATTTGTTGGACTTTTTTTTTAAAAAAAAAAAAAGCCAGCTGTGCTGAGTGACCTGGCAGGGAAATGCCCGCTTCTCTCCCTTTCTCCTGTTGCGTGGGTTGCCGAGTGCGACGGAGCAGGAACTTCCTTTTGACTCTTGCAGGTTCTCCCTCTGTCTTGTGACACCAGGCTCGGCGGCGCCGTGGCTCGGTTTTGCTTCCTTTTTATCCTCTGATGAAATTTGGTAGCATCTCTGTGTTACTGCTGCAGCTGCTTTCTCAGCCCTGGGTGCTGTGGGGACAACGGCACATTGGTTTGGGTGGGACGGGGGTTTTAATGGCACAGAAATAAAAAGCTGCCCACCTAAAAGCCCCAAAACAAAACCAAAAAACACCAAGCCAAAGTTGGACACAGCTATAAATAATCTTCCTGTGTATCTTGGCAGGGTGCTCTGTGCTTACAGCTGTTCTGTCGCGCTCCTGAAAGAAAACCACGTTTCTGTAGCTTCAGGTTTTGGACAGAAAATGCACCGGGGCTGCCCCGTGGGCTGTTGGCGTGCGCTGCACGGCCCCGTGCCGGGGCGGAGAAGGGCACGGGGTAAATGGCCCGTCTCTGGCCCTGGGAAGTAAGAAACAGTCAGAAAACCAGCAGGTCATCCCGAGCGGGGGTTGCAGCAGAGCAAGGGCCGCCAGCAGAGCGGGGCGCAGCGGCGGGACGGCCCGGGCAGGAGCGGGCTCACCGCAGCGCTCGGGATCCGAGGCTGCACTGGCCGTCGGCTCCTGAGGGTGAGGCTTCAGGCGTCGGCTTCTGGTGGTTTCTGCCCCGTCCGGAGCTCTGTGCTCCGTGCTTTGGTTCCACGAACAGGTGCTATTGGCAGAGCAACTCGAGTGCCCTTGTCCTGCAGCGTTGCAGACGCACTGCTGGTCGCAGAAGGATTTGGGGGATGAATTCCCGTAAACAGGCGGCTCCACCCTCCGCCAGCTCTGACGCTCACGCTGTGACGGCCGTTTACGTGGCCTCGGTGTGATGGAGTAGGGTCAGCGGAGCTGTGCAGTTAACCTGCTGCTGCTGACTTGTGCTTCATTGACTGATCAGTCTCTGACCCTGCGCTTTGAATGCCGGAAAGGAATAGCTGTGGGCTGTGGGGAAGCGGTACGTCTCCAGCGGCGTGCCCTGCTCCTCAGGTGACAGGTCTGAATTCAGCCGGTGTGGGGTCAGCCGGGGCGGCTTCCCCCGCTGCGGGAGGCCGTGCTCCCTGCCGGCTCGGCGTGGCTCTGCCCTCGCCCTCCCGCGCGGCAGGGCCTGCCGGCGGCGGCGGCAGCCCGGCGCTGACGCAGCAGCAGCTGCTAAAGGAGTTCCTGCGTTCGGTCGGTTACTGGTGAGGCTTCTCGTGACGCTGACTCCTACCCCTGCCCCCAGACCTGCTCTGGGTGCTCAAAATGCTTCACACTGGCTCCCCCATTCTTTGTAAATCTCTTCCCAGTTCCCTGCCTGGTGTTGCAGCTGGAACAGGGCTCGGGGAGGTCTCAGCTCCTTAGGCTTCAAGCGCATCTCGGAGATAGAAAAGATGACATCCCTCTCCCGTTGCCGAGTTCGGAACCCCCTCGAAGGCTGCCTGTGTCGCAGAGCCGAGGGGTGGGAAGGGCGCGCTCGTTGCCGCAGCGGGACGGGGTGGCGGCGCTCCGCCGCTGCTCTGCTGCAGCCGGGACAGAGCAAGACCTTGTGTCTCAGAGTTATGGTTTCCAAAGTCTCTTTTCTTTCCGTACCTCCGAACTTGGCGGGCGGTAGGAACCGGTACGGGAGGGAGATGAGCTCTTCCTGCTGACGTGCCGCGCGTTTTCCCAGGCCTGGGTGCGGGCAGCTGCCTGGGGAAGCCTTTGGGCCCGTGTTCGAGGTCGTTCGTCTCGTCGGTAGGATGGGAAACCTGCCCTCTGTCATCTTCTGTGCTTTCTCTAGATTGCAGGAATGAAGAACTGTTGCCTAAATGGAAAGTGCCAGCATTCCCGACTTCCGAACCTTATGGAAATGAATAACATATCTGAAGAAGCTTCTCCTGTTTTTATATACTATGAGAAGAATTTAGATCTTAAAATGGTTTGCACACGGTCCCTGGAAAAAGAAATTGCTCTGTGTATATCTCTTGGAAATTTCCGACAATAGTACTCCTCCTTTGCAATAGCAGTTAACAGACGTGAAAATAAATATAATTGACTCTAGTGTATGATTATACAAAGGAGCATGGATGCATTTCAGGTGTTAGGTATTGCTACTATAATTAAAATTTCATATTGACCCTTTTCTCATAATTTCTCCCCATCAAGCACTAAAAATGTTCCACCGTTATATTTTATATCTGTAACTATAGATATATATTATCTGAAACTTCCCTTTGAACTCACTGCAACGAATAACTTTTTGAGTCATTGACGTTCATTTTGTATTTAAAAGTTACGGAATATCATTATTTTCATTCTGCCATTATATTCTAATTAAAAATGTTTGTGCATAATGCTTTGGAAAAATGGGTCTTTTATAGGAAAAAAACTGGGATAACTGATTTCTATGGCTTTAAAAGCAAAAATATATAATATACTAAACCAACTCTAATATTGCTTCTCGTGTTTTACTGTCACAGATTAAATTACAGCTTTTATGAATGATTAAATTTTAGTACATTTTCATTTTGTTTCTGTGTTTTTGTTACGGTTTCCAGGCTTTGGTTTTTAATCCATGTTTTGTGAATTCCTCTCCCATTCTGGCAGAGCAAGTATTTCGTTACAAGAAATACCACCAGTACGTTGTTACGCTGCTGCGATGTCTTCATGCCCCCTCCTTGTCGGCTGTGTTCGATCATAGCACACGCTAGCGCACAGCAGGCTGCTTTTGGTTGGTTTTGTCTGTTCTTTGGAACGTTTGAAGATTGTATTCTGCTGAAAATATTTCCTCTGTACAAGTATTTTTCTATGTACAAATTTGGGTTAATTCTGTGTCACGGTCTGGCTTTTACTCTGATCTTGGATCTCACGCGGTCGTGCTCTTCGGGGGCAGGAGCCCTGTTGTGACGGTGCCACCGGGCGGGCAGGAGCCCGCGCCGATCTCACGGTCGGCATCTCGGCGCAAAGCTGTGGAGTTGGAAGTTGGTTCTGCCCGAATCCGATTGCCACGAAGCCAACGGCCGCTGTCGGTTTTCAGACACAGCCTGGCTGCCGTTACCTGCTCTGCCCCGCCGCGGAAGGGGCTTTTGGTTTCCTTTCAGGTCGATTTCTTCTTTGTTTGTTTGTTTTAAATACCTGTTGGTTTCATAAAGCTTGAGAGAGCAGGATGTGAAGAGAGCCATGGGCACTCCGCCCCGATCCTCCCGTGTATATGCAAGTGCCGCCTTTGGGAGCTGGGGGGCCCAAATCCCACCCTCGGTGGGATGCCGCTGGAATGCCTGCAGCGTCGGAGGGCTCGCTCCTGCTTCGCTTCCGAGTAAGTGAGAAGAGAAAATGTGTCTTCACAGTGAAGAAAACTCAGGACGGCCTTTGTCCTGGTTGTCCGAGCGGCAAATAGAAAAGCAGTAGCTGGGGAGCGGTGGTTCTGGGCCCCCTGCAGGGTTTCATTGGCAACCGGGGGCAGAAATTTCTGTAACGGGGTTTTTCTGAAGCTGTGTTGCTGATGCGGCTGTTGAGTTGCGCAGAGATCCCGCTTTCCGCATGCGGCCCCGGCGAGACTGGAGGACAATGACGTGAGACCGTCTGCCTGTTCGCGCGCTGCTGGGACAAACGTCGTGACGCAGCCGGTCGTCCGCAGCCGCCCGTGCGCCTCCTTCCTCAGGAGGGGCGGAAGCGGGGGTTCTGCAGGTTGGTTATCTTTGCTAATGTAAGAGTATTTTAGTAATAAAGTAATTTTAACGTACCTGCCGATTGCTAGGCGTCTCTTCTCTGAAAGCAGAAACCTGACCTTAGTGTCCTGGCGGCGCTGCGCCACGGGAGCTCAGCGCCCGCGTTTCATGGATGCCCCGTGTGACACGGCAGAGCCGCCTCCGCGGTGACGGTGCTCGGCACGCCGGTGCTTTCCCACGGCGCCTCTGAACTCGGCGTCTCCGCAGCGTCTCCCAGTGCGGCTGTTCCCGCGGTGGAACTGGTCGGTCTGGTGAAGGCAAGTCCAGCCTCTTTGGTGGCGTTTCTTGTCCGTGGCGGGGTTTGCCCAGAGCACCTCGGGGCCTGCTCCCGGAGCGCTGAGCGGCCGGTGGGTGGCCAAGGGCCACCCGGGGAGACGCCTTGGCTCCGTTCGCCCCATCTGCGAAGCCGGAGCGCGAGAGGGGTCTGTGGTCAGCGCCGGCTCCCCGGGGCGGTGGGAAGGGCAGCTGGGCTGGGGGGCTCGCCGGCCGCGGAACGAGTGGCAAACTCGGTGTAAAGGGCGAAGGAAGAGGTCGAAGCGGGGTGGAAACGCTTCCCGAGCCCGTTGGCTTTGCCACTAGATGGTGGTGTGGGAAAACATCGGGGAAGGCGTCGAGTGGCACCGCAGCAGAGCGGAGGTGGGCGGCGGGCGAAGCCCCCGTTCCGGGCTCTGCACCCCTGTGCCGGGGGTCAGCCCCACTCCGGGCGCCTGCAAGCCCTTCCCTTCGCTTACGTGGGGAATTCGTGCTCTCACTGGGTAGGATGTTTTTTTTTTTTTTAGTCTAATGGATTTTAGCACAATAGCCCGAATTCTGCCCATGGATACACTTCAGCAGATACTACGTGGCTTTTATGTCCAACCAGAACGTGTCCCGAAGCACTTGTTGTTTAATGTTTCACTGGGTTAAAAATGAGTTTAGTGAAGAATGTCCTAAAGAAAGGTTCAAATAAAACCCTCCCAGAAGCAGTCGCATGATTCTGACCAGCATCCAGCCAAGCAAAGTCACGTTTTGCTCCGAGGAAAGGAGCACATTTAAAATTGCAATGAAGCCCCGCGGGCCCCGAAGTCATCCGGCTCCGGATTGTGTTGGTCTGAGCTGTGCACAAATTCAGCCAAAGCAATTCCCCGCTGTCTGTACAAATACGCTGTTCTTAAACTGCTCTGCCTGTATTTATCTATTTTCAGTGTTACCTAAAGGTTATTTTAAGCCATGCTTTCCCATCTAGCACGGGCTGGGTCTGACGGCAGCTGCCTGTGGTGCCCTGCCTTGCTGCAGTTGCAAGTTTTGATTTTGATCCGAACGCACAAGCGAAGCAGGAGCTGCGGAAGGAAACGTCGTGTCGCCTTCCGAGCGAGCCGTGCTGCCGGCGCACGGGTGATCTGCTCCGCCGCCCCTGAGCCGCAGGGACCACCTCGGCGTTGCAGCGTGCCGGTGCGCGAGGTCTCGCACCCAGCAGCAACGCGAGAAGCTTAATTAGTGTGTGTGAGCCTTTGCAAAATCACCAAAACTAATGAACGTTTTATTTGGTTTGCCAGGACTGGGCACCGAAGAGGTGAAATTGAGTTTCACAGCAGCCCAGGCGTCGTTCCGTAAGCGGCCGGGCACGTGCTGCGCCCTCCTCCCCACTGGGGCTGGGACCCGGCGCTGGTTTCCCCTGCAGCGACCGTCCAGTGCTCTGGCTTTCGGCTGCACCGGCGCGGGGCAGGGGCTGCCTCTGGTCTTCCTGGGAAGAAACCCCCCACATTCAGAGGCAAGCCCTGGGCAGGGGGAGAGAGAGGAGCTGCCCTGGAAGATCCCCAGCAGTGTCATGAAGCTGTGGCACAAACCAGAAAACGCCCAGCGCTTGGTGCCTGGGGGGTTTCCTGCACTTTCCACTTGGACTCGTTACCAGGGAAGGCGTTCAGCAGCCAAGGTACTGTGCGGCATTTACGTGGTGGTTTCACCCACCAGTTGCCTGGAAAACCAGCTCCCCTTCCAAAGGGCGGCTGCCGCGAGCAGGGACGGGAGCTGCTCCTGCCTGCGCCGCTGCCTGCGCCTCGGCGGGTTCCTGCCCTGCCTGGGCCGCGCCGGCGTCTCCTCCGGCTGGGCCAGCGAGTGCCCATGGTGCAGAGCCCCAAGCCAGTTCTGGAAACAGTCTAATTAGAGGCAATGCCAGGGCTAATTAGCCACACTGCAAGCTCCCAGTAGCCCTGGCACGGTGCTGTGCTAATGTGGCTGCTCCTGGCTGAGGCCAGGCTCTTGTCTTTAGCTCAGTTACTGACTGATCCCAGTGTTGGGAAACGGCGTTTTTGTTATCCTGGGACTGAGACAAGCCTGTTCCCCCGCAGTTTGTGGAGAAGTTGCACACGAGTAAACTTGGCTCGTTCTTTCTGTCCGTCAGCAGCAGGTAGAGGCCCCCGCGGTGAGCGCTGCCCCTTTTCCACGTTGTCCTGGATCCTCTGTCCCTCGTCTCCAACAGGATGCACTTCAGAGGGAGCAGCAGCAGCGGAAGATGAAATCATTTGTTGGAGATTTTGGACAAGCCGGTGGCAGCTGGAATTGCAGCCCCGTGCTGGGGTCAGAGGTGCCCGTCCTGCCAGCTCGGCCGTGCCAGCTCTTGACTGAACCCCGCTTGCGCCGTGCCCTTTTGGGACAGAGGATCGCTCAGAGGGGCGCGTTCCCTCCGTGGCGCTGGCCCCAGCACAGCTGCTCTCGCAGTCCCAGGGTTCAAACATCCCCGGCATTTTCTTTGGGCAGTACTGATGTTCGAGGCCGGACGCCAGCCCCCTCGCTGGCGTGTCACGATGGCTCGGGGGTGAATAAGGAGCCTGTTGTGCTGCGGAGGGGAGGATGCTCCGGGCGCTGGCGGCGCTCCCGCGCCGCACGTGGGCTGGGCGGCAGCAGCAGAGCGTGCACGGCCGGCAGCTGCTCTCCGCTGCTGCGGCCCGAGACCCACCAACAAAGGACAAATTCATGGGGCCGAGAGCGGCCCTGGGCTGAGCACACTGGTGCATTATGGAGCTGGGGGAGGCAGCGCCGGGCAGCCTCTCGCCTCCGGCAGTGGGTGACGACCACCTCGTGCTGAACGGGACCGCCTTTGCTTGCAGGAGGCTCCCAGGATTCATTTCCACGGAGCGCTGTTCTGCAGCCAGGAAACCCCTGGGTGTCCTTCAGAGTGACCCCACAGAGAGCAGCCGCCGCCGTGGGCTGAGCTCCTCGGCAAAATGGAAGTGAAGAATAATTTTGCCTCTTTTTTCCCTGCAAGTGTTTTAAATGTAAGTCAAGTTTCTTGCAAGTGAATGTGAGTGAATGATGGTGGAGCTGAGTGAAAGCAAGCAGCGTGGCACCTCTGCTGCCCTTTTCCTACCCAGGTTGTTACAAATCATCAGATGAACTGACTTCAGGTGTATTACGCCTTTACCCAGCCTTCCCCTGGATGTAACGTTTTGAGGGCCACAGATGTCCACCATCCTACGACCGTTTCTCATTCAGCTTTGGAAATAAGCAGTGTCAAGCTGCTGCGTCAGAGTGGCTTAAATTCACAGGAGAACTCATTTGATTTGAAGCAGTTTACGTTATTAAATATGACTGCCCAGGAGCCCCTGCGGGATAATCCTTTATGATAAATGATGTTTGAAATGAGGGAGACCCAATCTTGGCTGTCTCGCGCTTCGGTCACAGTTAATCTGGAGGAACAGGGAAAGGCACAGCGCAACCACGGGTGTGCGGAGCAAAGGGCAGGGGCTGGACTCCGACAAAGCAGCAGCTAAACCTGTGGCATGATCAGCCTGGAGTGTTGCAGCAAAGACTGGAGCATCTTTCTGTAACGCAGGAAAGCCAACGCTTACGTACCCGCAGGTTTCACTCCCGTAATGTGCTTCTTGGTCAACTGACTCTCGATATTGCCTAGTGCAGAAGTGCCAGAAATCTGGCAAGAAACCCAGATGGCAAACAGAAGCCTCTTGTTTTCTGAAATCCCATTAGAAACGTACATGAATTTCGATGGAAACAAGAGAAAGCATCCATTCTCTGCAGGGCTGTAGCACAGGGAGATTTTTATTTGTCCTGTCAGAAAAGACTACCCCAAAAGAGGTTTTCTCCAAGAAACTCTCGATGTCATGACCGTTAGCAGTTGCTTAAAGGATTTCCTCATTACCAGTGTGTGTCCCCCCAAGATGTTGGAAGAACTGAGCATCCTCAGGAGCTGGAGTTGAGCTAAAGGAGTCGTCTCACAAGGGACTTGGCTCCCTCCAACCCCAACAAGCAGCGTTGTGGCTGCGCTCCCCTTACAGCCTCTGCTCCTGCCCTAGCAGGTCGCTGGGAGCCTCTGCCGGGAGGCGCCGGCTTCAGCCCCGTCCCCAGCCAGGTTTTACCTGTCGGGATGGCAGCAGAAAGCAAGGGAGCTGCTCTTGTAGTTGTTATTCGCTGCTGCTCGGGCTCTGTGTGCCTGAGCCAGGCTGCAGTTTTGGGGTGTTAAAAATTGCTGTGTGGCTGTGTCACAGCTGGGTTGTCCTGCTGCAGATGTCACACCAGTTTTTGCGGGAGCAGGACTCGGATTGGCCGCACTCCTGAGCCCAGGGTGTTCCCCTGTGTTCGATACCTGATACAGAGTCTGTTCAGCAGCTGACAGGCAGCTTTTGGCCCTCTCCTGAAACAATCAGTGTTTAGGGCTTGACCGAGAAGGATTTGGTGCGAGATAAGCTTCCCAGAGTGGGGCCAGGACTGAAGTAATAATTGAATAAGTGAATAAGACACGTAACGATGAGTCAGAGCAGCTGGAGGCAAAGCTGCTGCCTTTGGGAAGGAGGGAAAAGGCTCCTCGGTGTCTCCTCTGCTGCCGGCCAGCGGTGGGACCGACCTCTCTGAGCTGCCAGAAGTAGATTTTCGAGGGGGAAAAGCTGGGGAGGGACTTCCCTGGGGGCTGTGCTGGGGTGCACGGCACCCCGAGTCCCACTGCAGCCTGCGCTGGGTGCTGGGTGGCAGGGCTGGCCCCCTGCCCCTCTCGGCGGCCCTCGGGGCTGCACCAGCAGAGCCGCAGCCGCTTCTGCCGAGTCCGTGCCGAGTCCAGCACGTGCCCGCGGGGCTGGGGGCCGGTGGTGGTCCCTGCCTCTGGCCGTCGGGGGTCTGCCCCTGGCAAACGTGGCTTCGTTTGCTGCTGCGTGGTGTGAGCTGCGCGTTCCCGGTGGGGTTGGGGCGTGCTGTGGCCGTCTCACTTCGCTTCTGTTGGATTTCCCACTCCCTTTCATGTTTTATCAATTTGTTTGGTTGCTGCTCTCAGGGGAGATGGCTCTGGGGGAAGTGGATGAAATCAAGTGTTTATTTTTAGAAACTGCAGAAAGAGTTCAACCCAAGGCAAACACGACGACTTCAGGTTGGGCGCAGGCTTCTGGGAAGCAAAGAAGAAATGTTTTCTGAACAGCAAATGCCCTGAGAACCGATGCCATCAAGCCACTGTGCAATGAGAGCATCACGTAACCATTTGAGGAGCACATCTACCTCCACGGGGGTGGGAAGTGGTGCTGGCTGCCCGCTCCGCACGCCCCAGCCCACCCTGTCCCCCTGCACGGGGGAGCCAAGCGGTCGCTGCTGCCCCTGGCAAAGCCCCTCCATCTCTTTCAGCCTGAAAGCCTGCCTCTGTCCTCTGGGGTATTTTTCTGCTTGAAGGGGCCTCCCAGATGCTATTTCTGGACCAGTTTTAGGGCATTCGTTGCCCGAAGCTTCTGCTGGGTTGTTTCTGGAGCCCTCGTAGCTGGGGAAGAGGCGAAGGGGTGGGAGAGACGCTCCTCGGTTGAAAGCTTTCACTCTATAATTAAGCTGAACAAGAGACTCTGAGCTAAATCTCTGTTTCTCTTGCTCTGCCTGAGCGAACACAAAGAGGAGAAAAGGACTGAACTAGACAATTAAAACAAGCAATAAAATTGCACAGAGAGGTCTGTGGAGTGATTTTTCCTTGACACGCTCCCTCCCAACAAGTGCCACATGCCCTGTGTATAAATAGCAGCTGCCCAGACTTGCTTAATCATCCCATTGTGCTTTATAATATTAATTAAACATTCCTCTGGGATTGTTCTCATCCTCATTAAGTCGGGAACTTACAAAAGACACTGAAGAAACCAGACAAGTGCATGCTGGGGGATGCACAACCCCAGGTTTGCTAAACTGTGTGCAGCCATGTTTAAAAAAAAAAAAAAAAAATTGCAGGAGGACTGTGGTTAAGGGAGTTTTTAACAGTCAGCGGTGCTGGGGACTGTTTGGTCAACGGTCCTCGGGGATCAAGAGCGGCTCTTTGCCCCGGGAGGGTTTGGAGGGAGAGCTGCAGGCAGCGAGCGGCTGTCTGGGCGCGCCGGAGGGGCCGAGCGTCTCCCCCCGTCAGCGAGACAAGAGCGAATCGTCCCTGGCAGGAACCCACCGATATCAAAGGGCCAATTAATCCGCAGCTGCTCTGCAAGGGGGGACGGGGACGGTGGGAGACAAGGAGCTGCTTGAATGGCATCGGGCCGCCCCACGCGGGCGGCAGCTGGGGGCCGGGGCTGCGGCCTCGCCGCCTCCCCCCGAAAGGGGAATCCCGCCGAGCCCCGCGGGACGGGGGAGCCGCGCAGGTGGGAGTGCGGGGCCGGATGGGACGGGAAGGGATCCGCAACGGTACCCACGTGTGATAAAATGTGATTGTGGAGCGACCCCGGCTTTGCTGGTGACTCCAGTCGGGTGGAGAAACCTCTACCCTGCCAGAGAAATCCTCCCCGAGGGAAGGAGCCCCACGGCCACGCTCGCCCTGCCTGCTGGGCTGAGGCTCGTCCTCTCCTTTCATGGAGCGAGGAAGACGTGAGCACATTGTTCCCAACTCAGACTCATGCACCCTGCAGGGATGTACTGTGAATTACTTCCCAGATTATGTGAGTAATTAAAATCAATGAGAGGGTATCCTGTTAAATAACGTAATTAGATGAGCGTAGCAAGCAAGATGAGTGCAATAGGGGTTTTGTTCTCCTGCCTGGAGACAGCTTTTAACTCTTTCTCTCTTGTCTCTTCCCCGGGGAAGGCAGGCAGGGCTGCTCGGCGTGCCGACGGCCGTGCTGCTCTGCACGCCCCGCTCTGCTAACACTGAGGTTTTCCCAGCATCTCCAAAGCCTCTGCCGGCTTCCTTCAGTGCTTCTCCAGACACAGGATTCTCTTTCCCCTCTGTTTCCATCCCTGTGTCACGTGGCAGACACTGGCCATGCTGCAGCTCGAAGCCCGTGAACGTCTGAAACTTGGAGAAAACAGGACTGACCGTCCGCTCTGGTCTAAGGCCACGGCGGGTGAAAACACGGCTCAGGCAGTGCTGCGCTCCAGCAACGCCGTTGGAAATGGGGCCCCGTGGAGTGGAAATGAGAATTAATCTCCACGTGCACAATGAGTTGTCTGAGCTGGTCGCCCTCAGCCCCGCGGATGAGGCGCAGTCGCCGTCCTGGAGCCCGTCTCCCCGTCCGGGCGTTTTTCCGCTGCCTAAACCAAGACGCGGGGCCGGGAAGGACGAGTGGCAGCGGGAGCTCAGGCTGGATCAGGGGCCTGAACCGAAGGTCTCAGCGCACAAACGGGTACATTTACAAAGGCACTGGCGGTGCGATGGGTTGCTAAATTCCAGAGGAGACTGGATGACTTGGGAACCCAAGTGCTAAGAGTCATTTTTGTTCTATTTCTGCCTGTTTCAGGGCAGGGACCGAAGCCTCAGTCCATTAAGAGATACACGTGGGTAGATCTTCCTTGCTGCACAGAGTGCTATTAACTCCAGGGGGGCTCTGGTAAGGGTACAGGCATCTGGCCAGATGGCTCTCATTGCAGGGCTGGGATCTAAATAATTAATTTATAGTATCGTGTTCATGACTTTGCTGTCTCCCAAAGGAAGTGCCGAAAAGTCCTTCACTTGGTGCTTATTTTCTCCAGCGGCGCTGTGCAGAGGGATGGGAGCCGGTGCATTCTGTTTTATTTTAAGCTTGTTTGTGATTTTCCAAGGTAGCGAATTGTGGCAAAGCTGTGTCACATCTAATTACACTTGTCACATTAAATCATATTATGGCAAAAAACCCGAACCCCTACTGGGAGCATAATCCCCTCCGGTGGGGATGCGGGGAAATTTACCTTTGGCGTGCCGCAGGAGTGACAGGTTGTTCGAGACGGGACTTAACCGCAGACAAGGGGCATGAGCCCGCCTGCATCGAGCCCTCGCCACGCGGCAGCAGGAGTCCCTGCCGCCCGGTGGATGCCAGCGCCGTCCCCGCCGCGCAGCCACCCCGTCACCCCGCGGTGCTGATGGCAGCTCGGGGCTGCGGGGGCACCGAGGCCTCGGCTCGGGGAGGGGAGAGCCGGGCCGGCACGATCCCGTGCAGCGCGGCAGGGTCGCTCCGCTGCTCCTGAGCAGGGAAAAGGAGGCAGGAGCAATCGCCCGCCCGGTGTTTGTAATGAGCCGCAGGGTTTGCTGGTTTACAGCCAGGGGAAAAGGGTCTCATCCTGTCCGTCTTCGGAGTGATCTAGAGGTCCCGTAAAACCTCTGCAGAAGGAGGACTTTTGCTCAGGTTTTCCTGGCAATACATCTTCTCTCCAGTGAAGTTCCCAAGACGCTGTCGCTGCGAGTAGAGTGTTTGTTCCCATTCGTCTTGGGAGACACCTTAAAAAGGCCACTAAGGTGTGTGTTCTGTGCAAAGCTCGGATGCTCTTGCTAACAGCACCGCTGGCACCGGTGACATGCTTGCAACCAAGGTAAGCAGTAAATAAAAAGATCCCTGGCTGAATTCTTTTAAATCCGGAGGACCAGATCTCTGCTTTTGTCAAGCCGAGCTCAATTCAGGGTACAGGAAACTCAGTACAAAGCCGACCGTGAATCGTTTCCACACGATTAGCATGAGCGCATGCAGATCAGGCAGCTGCATGCATAAATGCCTGGCTGCCTGCCTTTGGGTGCAAACTCTCAGTAATTGGGCCAGAACAGAAAGAAGCGACGAGGAGGGGGAAAGCCTGAGCAGGTAGCTCGGGAGAGCTGCGGCTGAGTGACCCCAGGCTGGGACTGAACGCAAGCAACGTCCTCAGAGCCGTGTGGGGTTACGTGACCACGGCCCCGAGGAAGGGAACGCGCTGGGCTCTGCGAGGGCGATGGTGGCGGTGGCTCCCGGGACCCGAGCTGCTCCTTTTGTGCTCGCAGGGGTGGGGGAGAGGCCGGGTCCCCCAGGTCCCCAGGACGCTTTTCCTGGCTGCCTCAGCCACCCGCGCTGGGTGACAGGAGAGCTGTCGGGCTGGACGTGGTTACAGCATCGCCGGGCGCACGGACGTGCTCAGAGAGCTCGGTCCTTGCCTCGTCACACCGCCGCCTGCCGCGGCCTCTGCCCACGCTGCTGCCCAGCACGAACCGGGACCTCATTTCACGCTGCCCTTTGGAGGGACCTGGTGCTGCAACGCCTTCGGTCTGGGCCAGGGGTGAAAAACGCTCTGCAATGCAACTCTGGAGACACCCAGTCAGTCCTCTGAGGAACCTTTTCAGCCCCAGAAGTTTGTTGCAGACAACAGAGGACAGAAAACATAATGTTGGGTCCTGGAGTGACCCCTCGATTACCCCAACTGGGCAAAGGGGGGTGGCTGTTAGCACGGGCGTTCAGCAATAAAGCGACTGCTTCGTGGGGCAGCTGCCTGTCTCACTCCCAGGTCTCCTCCCGGAGCTCCCCTCTGCTTGCGGAGCCTTCGGAGGCGGCAGCCCCTGTTCCGCCAGCCTTCAGCCAGGCTCTGCCTCCGCAGCGGCTGTCACCGGCAGAGCAAAGGGACTAATTAAAGCTGACAGCATGTCACGTTCGTTATCTCTAGGTTCGAAATGTCACATCGCCAACTCCAGCCCAACGTTGCGAATGCGGCAAAGCCCGCTGGGAAGGTCCAGCCTGAATTCCTGGCTCCGTCTGTCAATGAGGGAGCGGATCTCCCTCCTCGTTGCCTGAGCAGTGGGACCCCCACACCCCCCCCGGCAGCGCAGCGGTGCCGGAGCCAGCACAGAAGCCGTGTGGTAAAGCCGGCGTGAACCACCTCTGTGCCACGAGCACCCGGCTCTGCTCTCTGCCAGGGAGGCTCCTCCGCCTGCCCGGGGACCCTGTGCCAGCCCTGCGGGAGGAGGCGGCAGCCAGCGAGCAGGGTCAGCCCAAAGCTGCTCTCCCTCTGCTCCCACACGGGGCTGTGGCCGCATCCAGCCCCTTCCCGCCGTGCCGGCAGAGGGGCCCGGGTGGGCTTTGGTGCAAGGGATGGAGGAGCTCAGGCAGGGACCCTGAGCCTCCAGCTCCTGGAGCTTGTGTCCTGCCAGCGCCGGTGAGATTTAGGCGTGCAGGGTAACGTGCTTTCCGAGTTAACCTCCAGCCTGCCCGAGGAGAGGACCGACACAGGATCAGCCGTTTCTTCTTTCTGGGATATTGATTTTCCCCCTTTCTCTTTCCTGCCCAGTGAAAGCCAAGAAATCTGAGCCAGCTCAGAGGCTTTGCTCGGTACCGTTATTGCAGGAAACGCTCCTGAAAAACAGGCAGATGAGAAGTCACTGGAGAGGGCGAGCGCCCGGCCAGGACCAACCCCCCCGGCTGCAGAAAGGCAAGCGAGAGGCTGAGGAAATCAGCCCCAATGGGGAGGCTGAGCCTGGGCTACGGCCGCTTTGGGCCAGGGCAGAGCTGAGCCGAGGGGTGCGGGTGCTCCCCCAGGGGTGCCACAGCCTGGCCTCAGCCTCGGCAAGTTGTTGCAGAAAACTGGGTTTTATTTATGCTTTGCAACCAGCACAGGAGACTGCCTGCCAGCTGGAAGGGGGTACGATTTCTTGATTAAAATGCCACGTGGATACAAATGAACTCGGACAAAAAAAAAAGGGAAATAAAACGCAGCCTCTTTCTGCAGAGACAGGGATGCTAAAGAGTCGTGGTCCGTGTTTTAGAAACGCTGCGTAAAGAAGTAGAAGAGATTCTGCTGCTGATTAATAACACAATGAAGGCGATTGGGAGCGAGTAAAACAGTGCTGGACTTTGAATAACATGGATCTTAGTTCGGCAAGGATGTGGCCATTGGTTTCTTTCCTGCTGTACTCAGTACAAGGGGAATTGAGGGGAAATGGTGGCATTTGCTCAGTCTCCAGGCAGAAAGCCTTTCAGGTTACTTAGGTGCATCAGCACGGGGGGGTAACGGGGACAGAGCCGAGTGTCATTAGGGAAGACGAGTGTTGGCCCTGGGGAGGCTTCAGCAGTGGCGCAGGTTTGCAGGGCACGTGGGTGCCTCGGCTGCAGCGGGTCACTAGTAAATATACCCCGTGTCAACGGGAAAGGGGAACACAACGGGCAGCAGCCAGCCTGTATTTTCCTTCCCTCTTGCCCAGCATTAGCCTAAGAAGCCCCATCTCATTGTCAGAAGAATAAGCTGTGAAATGGTTTTGAAAATAAAGGCTTTTTAATTACAGGCCCATTTGTGAGCCTTCTGGAGGCCATCTGGCTGGGAGAGCGGGCTGTTAGCATCGGCGCTGGCAGGGAAGGGAAAGCCCAGGGAGGCCGAGCGAGGAGCAGCTCCTGGAAAAGCGCTCCATGAAGGGCCAAATCCCCTCCGTACCGTAACGGGCCGGATCCAGCCCGTCTCCATTTCAGCGGCGCGGGATCCGCTCGGCAGCGGCAGGGACGTGGTGCTGCGGGACGGGGGCTTTGCTGCTCACCCAGCCCTTGGCCCAGCCGGTGCCCGGCCACCCCCCGCAGAAGGGGAACCCTGCCAGCCCCACGAGCACCCAACCCCTTCCTGATCCCACCTGCCCCCACCTTCTGCCCGCCGGCGCTGCAGGGACCTTCCCAGCCTCTGGCAGGAGGCGCCCAGCCCGGCAGCAACCTCCTCCCTCAGCTGCCAACGCCGGGGCTCCGTCAGCAGCAGCTCCGCTCGTGCCAGTTCGTTAATCCCTGGCGTTCGAGCGGCTGTTGTTGGCGTCAAATTAACTCCAGCGCATTTGATCCCGCCGGGGCGCCGCAGACCCCGCAAACAGGTTTCTAATCAATCTGAGCGCCCGAGCTCTGTTTGCTGTCGCTGCCTTCCACGGGGCAAGTTCATGGGGGAATGCGGTTCTGTAATTACGGTCCTGTGTTTGGTATTAACCGCCCCTATCAAAGATGCAGAACACAGCCAGGGCCTCATTAAAGACTGTCATTGTGCTAATTAGGTACGTTTCATACTTAATAATGGGGAACATTTTCATGGCAGTTTCATGAGAAAATAGAGGAGAAAAAGCCATTATAATTTCAGGAAAAGTCCCTGGAGAAGTGAAATGGTAATTCATAGATCCTACCCTGATCTATTAACAGATCCTGCTCTGGAGACTAAATTAGGTAGGATGTCTGGCTTGGCTGATACACTTTATTATCTGAATGCCTCTTAAAGAATATTTATTAAATATTTTTTCTCTTAAGACCTTTGAGATCCAGTTACATTTACCTGCAGTTTTCAAGTGGCTCTTTGAAGCCTAGGTCATGCTGAATTCATCACTGCAAAATCCTATTTTGATGCAAAACATCCTTTGAAGATACACTGAAGAGGCAGAGAGAACATTAACACATTTGAAACGATGTTGGGCATTTGGTCAGGTGTCTGTGCCAGGTGCCCCGGTGGGGATCTGCTCCTCTGAGCCACGAAGAAACGAATCGGACACCACCACCTCTGTCCTCGGGCCGGCGCTCATCCTTCGGGGCCCCCAAAGCTGAACGCTCGCCTTGCTGGCAACTGCGGGCAGAGGTGGAGGGCAGCGTGGTGGGTGCCGGGGGGGGTGCAGGGACCCCACATGGGCTCTGACCCCGCTCCCACCCGGCTCGGGTGCCGCTCACGGGGATTCGGGTGGGAGCGGGCACGGACCCGGCAGTGCTGTCTGCAGCAGGAGCGATTATTTTGGGTGGGAAAGGAACACGTGGGCAGCAGCTGGGGCCAAGACTTGCCCTTTCCACACGAAAGGCCCAGCCACGGCCGGGTTCAGCAGCTGATGGCTGAGCCGCTCCCCCGCGGGGGTGCGCGGGCAGGGCGACCCCGGGCAGCTGCCGGCAGCACGCGGGGCCAGACGAGCCCCTTCGCAAGAGAAATTTCCCGTCGGCTCCTCGTGAGACCCCGGTGATGGTGGGTGTGTGGGGGGAAGCAGCACCACAGCAGCCGCTGGGGTGGGGGATCCAGCGCTTGCAAGGGCCCACGGGTGCTGGCGAAGTGGGGTTGAGTTCCCCGAGCCCCGGGTCGCGCCGCCTCTGCCGGGTGCTGGCGGTGGGGGCTGGACGGGGGTGGCCAACCCCCGAGCACCGCTCTCCCCACGGACTGGGCTCCAAGGTGCATTTTAGGCTCCAGGTCTCGCCGTGTCCTGCCAAACCACACCGTTTCCTGGGGAATACATGGCCTTGGGGAGGTAACCACCCGCAGAAACGTGCCCGTCACCTCTTGGCTGAAGCGTGACCCTGCCCCTGCCCCGCCATGCTCAGCCTGGGCCCTTCCCTGCTGCCCTCCACACTCATCCCAGCTGAGGGCAATGCTCAGTGACAAGCTTAAAAAGCTGCTGCTGTGGGTGCTCAGCTCCCCAGAGCCTCTCCCCATCCTGCGTGGGGCTCCTCTCTCCGTGGGGCTCAGCCTTCAGGCAGGTACGGCTGGGATGTGCTCCTTGGGGACGGGGGTGCTGCAGGGCAATGGTGGGTGCCCCCTGCGTCAGCCTGGCCGTGGGCTGGGTCCCCCGGGTTGTGCCTGGGCTGCAGGGAAGCCCTGGGGTGAGGCCACGCTCTGCAGGGGCTGGATGGCGCGGGGAAAAGCTGTTGCTCTCGCTTGTGCTACTGCCTATAGAAAGCTGCTTCTCCTCTTTGCTGATCCTGTGGAAAGGTTGGTGGGAGCTGGGAGGGTGCTTTTTGTAACAAACAAACAGGATGAACTACTGACAAAGGAGCAGGAAAACAAAATGCTTTAGAAACAGCCTTTTAGCATTCAGAGAAATGAAGAAGGGGGAAAACAGATCTAAAGCCTGTGAGGAGGGAAAATAAAGGCTTGCTTGCAACTCAGGTTCCTGAAAAAGCACTGAGCACAGTGCTGAGCGCGGCGTTCAGATGCTGACCCACTCCTCTCCTTGTATGGGCAGAAACGGGGCTTGTCTTGTGCCTATATTTAATTTGCAAGGGGGGGGAAAAAAAAAAAATCTCTCTCCATACCTCTGCTCCACTGGCCTCTCTGTCTTGGGAAGCTACAACAGGAATAGAATTGCATGTTTAAAAAAAATACTACCACTGCTCACACATAAGCCCTTCCTAAACTTAGAGTGAGGGGAACAGGTTTTTGCAACCCAACCCTGCTGCGCGCACGAAGCATGTGCCGGCTCCCAGCTCCTGGGAACGGGGGGCAGCCCCGCGGGGCAGCTCCCCCCCCGCTGCAGCACGATCGAGGGGCTCGTGGCGCTGCTGGGGACTCGCCTTGACCACGTTTAACTGAGGAGGGGCCTGTGGCAGGACCGGCATGGCCCTGTGCCCCTCCACGAGCCGGGGGCTGCACGGCTCCGAGGCCCTTCCCTCGGCAGCCGTTTCTCCCCCCAGCGCCTTTCCCCAGGCTGGGGGAGGACGGTGGATGTGGAAGCGTGACCCGAAGGCTCTCGGGGATGTGTATGGACCGCAGTGCCTCCAGCACTGGGACCCTGGCAGGGACCTCTGGCTGCAGCTCCTCTCCCTGCTGTGATTTATAAGCTCTCCTTGAATGGAAACTCTCCTGGACGCTCCCCAAACCCCCCAGTCCCGGCTGGGAACGGGCTGACCCAACCCACACGTGCTCCCGGCTCCAATCCACCCCCCAGCCGAGCCTCCCGTGCCTGCTCGGCCGGGCTTTCGCCAGGGTGAACACCCAGGAGGTCCCGCGCTGGGGAAAAGCGGGACCACGGGGGGCCGCAGGATGGAGACGCCCCCGCGCTGGAGACTGATGCCACTTTATTGGTAACGCTCCGAGAGCCGGACGCTGGAGCACTTGGTTCTGTCACGACGAGGTTTGTACACGACAGCAACGGGAAACAACAACAACAACAAACGTCTGTTGTAACTTCGTATCTCGGCGCAACCCCGACAATAAACTTTTGCAAAGCTGTTTCTGGCGCGACCTGCGGGGAGAAGGGCACGAGGAGAGAGGGGAAACCCGCTGGGAGCCGAGGGTCACAAACCGCCACGAAAGGAGCATCGCGTCCTACTGGTTTAACTGGCAGGGGAAGGAGAGATGCTGGGAGCACAGTGGAGATGCAGTCTAAGGGGAAAACCCCACAGCTGAAATGCAACAAAGCTGGGGTTCAACACCCCCATTAGCAGTTGTTCAAGTCTTACAAATTCCAACTTACTTCTTTCAATTTAAATAACAAGTGCCTCGGGTACAACGCTTGAATTGCCTGGTTTACAACCCAGGTTTAAGTGCACACGAGCAGGAATAGATTTCTTTTTAAAAAAACTATATATATATATATTTGCACACTCATACACACACATGCACACCGTGAATTTTGTGCTGCAGCTATTTTAAGTAGAGATGATGGGATGGGCCTGAAGTGGCTATCGCAAGCCAGGCTCCAGGAGCTGGTCACCCCTGGCATCGCTCACCCTAAAGCTGCTAAAGATTCTGATTATTTTTGCAAATACCAGTCCCCAAAAAAGTCTCCCCAGGTGGGGCTGTGTCAGCTGCTGCTCGGACTGCCCCTGAAGCTGTAGTTTTCTGGAAAATGCCACTTGGAGATGACTGAAGCCCCCAGCACGTTTTGCAGAGGACTCCTCTCCCACCTCAGTCCATGTTGAGAGCTCAGGGGTTTCCTGTAAAGATGTGTATGGCCTCCAGCTCCTCTCTGGTGTGAAACAAATGCTCAGCAGAGCAGAGAACACCGACAAACTCAGACCCAAACAGCTGTGTTGATGTCAAACCCAGACTGGGTGTAGTCTATGGTATCGTGGACTTTCTTGGTGCTGATTTTGGCTTTCTCGCTATTGCTTTCTGCCTTTGGGCACCTCTCCGCTTTGCTGTGATGGTTCTGGATGTTCCCATGAAGTGGGAAGTAAAATGTCCCTTTGAGTTTGTTCATCTTTTTGGGTCTCTTGGAAATTTCGGGCTGCTTGTCTTCAGGCGGAAGCCAGCAAGGTTTCTCCTTGAGAAGCCTGTCTCGGTCTGGCCGAACGCTCCTCAGGAACTTCTTGAAGATGTTGGCTGTGAGGGAGAACTTCCTGCAGAGCTCCTGGGATCTGCTCGTGGACAGGGATGCCTCGCTCTTCTCCCCCTTCTTATCCAGCTCTGGCAGATCCAACCAGTTCCCAACCAAGTCTGCAAAGATGTTATCCCCCAAGACCAGCGGCTGCCGATTCCTGCTCTGGGACATCAGGGAGGATGTCCAGTCATGGCCATCATCACAGCCCGGGCAGTCCCGGCATGCTGGCCACCCCCACGCTGTGCCTTGGCTGCTGGGCTCGAATGTCCTTGGGCGGACGTGCTCGGCTCTGCTCGACATGGAGGAAGGTCCTGTTGGGTGACAAACGTCCTCGCTGCAGAGGTTCCTGAAGGAGGAGGGGGTGTCTGCAAGGTGGCTGCCCTCTGGGAGCGCAGCGGGACGGGACAAACCCGCTGGCTGTGGCACGGCACACGCAAGGGACCGGGGGCTGCGCTCCTCCACCGATGCCTTCCCCCACAGCCGCTCGCCCTGCCGGGCCCCGGGCACGTCCCTGCTGCTTCGGCAGCACTGGTGCTGCTCAGTGCCAGAGACGGTGCTGCGGCTCCCCGAGATGTCCAGCTGCTCCAAAGCCGTCTGGACCTGGAGGAGTTTCAGCTCCTGCAGGGCGCCCATCATGCAGTTCATCTGCTCGTGCAGCCCGTCTCCGACCTCCTTCATGGATAGCTGCGGAGAGAAGGAAGCAGACATCGAGTCAGCGTCCCCAGGAGAGAGCAAGAAAACTTCGACCCGAGGGCAGGGGGAGCTGGGCTGAGCAGCTTTCTGAAACGTCACCTCTTCCTACAACTACATCTTAGATGCATCCTACCTGTACTACATCCATTCCAGGGAACAGCAATTGGACTTTCCTTAGATTTTTCTAGGAGTTTCCCTCTGAGAATAAGAGGAGGTGACAGAAGGAGTGGATTTTTTTGACCTGACAACAAAAATAAATAGTTTGAGTTTCCACTAATTGCCTGGCAGAAACCCAAGGTGTAGAAGTACGAATGGTTTGGCTGCAGTCGGTTTTAGCATGTTCTTCTGCTTTTATGTCTTTCGTGCCCTGTAACTAACTAAAATCAGGAGTCAGAATAATGAACAGAAGTGCCTTCCACAGAGAACCTTGTTTCTCTACCTGAAGTGCTAAAGTAAATGAAAAATAACCCCCCAAAAGAATCCCACTGCTACAATACAACATGTCTTCAGATCTCAATACCCCCATTACAGGCACGCCTCACTAGAGGACAATCAAAGGCATTTCAATGCACTCAATGTTGTACAGAACAACCAACAAACTCTAAAAATACTTACATTAAGCTAGCAATCTCTTCGATTCCCAAGCTAGGACCTTTAACAGCAGTTCTGCTTCATCCCAGAACCTTGCTACAAAGATTTAACTTTCTATAGCGGACTCAAAATAAGCAAGTTATTTTCCAGAGCTTCTAAACTCCCCCCGCCCCCCGTCTTCCCTTTCGCTCTGTTGCTTTCTCTCTCTCATGTAGGATCTGGATCATATTCCCAAAGCGGCACCATAAAACAAATGGGCTCTACTTTCCAACAGCTGCCACCTTTTTTTTATTTTTTTTTTTTATTTTTTTTTTTGCAGGGAGGGGGAGTGGGGATTGGGAAGGAGAGGGGAAGAACAGCAGGGGATGGCAGGGCTGGAGGTGAAGACATGTCACATTGATGTAAGGTGGTTTGCAGAAGAGATTACCACTGTCTAGGAAAAGCTTCAGCCTACGCTGTCATAAACAGTTTAAAAGGCTCCTCACAATTTTTGTACAGCAACAGATCTCAAGCTTAGGGAGAAAAAGGACAGACTCATCTTATGTTCAGCTTTACATTATCAAGCTTTACTTGGTTACATCCCCTTCGTTTTAACTAAGTTCAGCTACGTGCTCCGTATTCCTTTCTGTACCTGGATCTGACCAGTGAGAAAGAGCAGTCAGCACAAAATAGGATCCTCCGCAACAACCCAGGTCTGTAAGTGGAAAGCCCCTGAACAGCTTCTGACCACAAATCTCCATTTCAAAGCCCAGAACCTAAAACTAGCCGGCAGGTTACGATGATTTTTCAGAGCTTCGCTCTCAAGAAACTTACTTACTTCACCCGGAATGAGCACACAAGCTATGAAGACACAGAAAATCTGTTTAGCTTCCTGATTACACTATCAAGTGTCCCCAGCTATCTCTCTCTTTTTTTTTTTTTTTTTTTTTTTTAACATCAGCAAATAAACCTCTACTTCTGCAGACATGCAAATAATGCCCCACTTACAGACTGACCAACCTCTTAGGTCTCCCGTACAAATGCTGGGGCCATATGCTCTGCAAGCCTCAGACAAAACTATCACCTTACCTCTCCAGATTTGCTGTAATGCTTCTCGTCCTAACCTTTCTCGCCTTATTAATGGCAGTCTGTTTTATCTGGGGCTTTGCAAAAAGCTGGATTTGGAGCCAGCTTGGCCCCTCATTGGCCACTTCCCACCAAATCCCCGGGCTGGCGCAGCGCTGTAATCACGGCAGGGTGAGTGACGAGGGTCCTGCGCTAATGACTGCACTGATCAAACCCTCGGCATATGCCGGACGGCTCCGCTGTTCACCTCATTGATTCAATTAACTGCCCCGTGATGGGTGGTATCGTTACCACGCACGCCTCATCCAGCAAGGCTCTATTAAGCACTGAAATCTCACAGGCAGCATTTATTGTCAGCGTGGTCGTTTCCCACAGGCAGATCCCGTCTGCCGCCAGCAAGAAAAGACCTGAGCCCCGAACGCTCAGGCTCCAGCGCTTTTCCTTCCGAACAAGTGAGCTGGTTCTGCCAAACCTGGCACCAGCACCAGCCTGGGGAGCCTCAGCCACTGGAGGAGGAGAGGAGATGTTCTCATCTGTGGAAACGCTTTCCCACAAGTGACTACGAGGTTTGGACGCTCCTCCCCTGACGCCCGGTGCTGCCTGCACCGAGGGCTGGGCTGAGCCGTCCCCCCCGCAGCAGCGGGGAAGAAACGGGCACTTTTGGGACACGATTCATCCATCTGGTTTCAGCGACCTGCTTTGGGGTGGGGTGAATCCTGCCCTCCGGCCTCGGCCTCGGTGTCCCTCTGGCAACATGGATCCCACCATCAGGAAGAGAAGTTTTAAAGATCTCGAGGCTTTCAACTCAGCTCGCAAACACTGCTGAGATTTCGGGTTGTGCAAGTTAAAAACCAAAGCAAAGAAACCCCCTCTGCTTCATCTTTTGCTCTTCGTGGTATCCGCTCAGTCTTTTACAGAACTGAAGAGTGAAATCCAGCCCAAAGTGAAGCCACTGCCTGGTGACCACACAGTCTGCAGGGGCTTGGATTTCATCCACTAGTAATTACCTTGTGGCCATTAAGGGTCCTCACCTTGGAGAGAAAAGTCTGGAGGGGAAAAAACCAAGTTTCTTCCCCCATGTCTAACAGTCACGCTCTCCTCTTTGCTAGGAAGATCTCAGTTCTCCCAAGTTCAGGCTGGCTTCTCGGAGACTCTCCAGAAAAGGGACAATCTCCCACCGAAGACAGCCCGCCACCCTGGCAAAGGTTCAGGACTGAACTGTCTGGGCTGCTAGAGGGGGAAAAAAAGTTTCTGTGAATAATCCAGCAGATTGGGCTGGAAGTCAAACAGCTGCTCTGACTGCAAGGTGATGGGAACGCACGGCTGAAGCGACGGCCCTTGTAGCCTCGCTGGCTCTGTGCTCACACACTTCACGTAGAAGGAACTGGAATTTGTGATGACCTGAAGTGCAATTTCAAACGGAGCATGAACGTGACACAAACCCCAGAGAGCCTTAAGTTGGCTTGGAGAGAGACCCTGACTGTACTCGCTGGCGTTACGCAAGTGACGTTACGTGAGCTGGCCACCGCGGGCATCGGGAGAGGCTCTGTCCTGGGCTCCTCTGTGAGCTGTAAATCCCAAACCTGTTGTTCAACCAGCCCCGCACTCAGTCGTGCTGCAGAGCAGGGCGCAGGGGAAGTGCCACACGCGGCAGAACTTCGGGTCTAGCACAGACCCCGCTCACCACCATCCTCCCTCCTCGCGCCTGCTGCTCTCTGCTCAAGGCGCACAAAAACGACAGCCTTTCAAGGGACTCTGGGTGTCTAATTTGGGACCCTTTGTGCTTCAACACAAGTGGCTGTCTGGCACCTCTGCTTCCAAGAAAAGCCAAATCAGAACTGTGACAACTTGCAGATGTTCAAATTTATCTCTATAAAACAGTTAAAAATCGGATGTCTCAAACTGCATCTCATTATTATTTCTGAAACTTTTGCAGTCCCTAAAACCTGGCATGAGAAAGTTTTAGACTAATTCTAAACAAGCCAACGCAGATGTCTTTTATAGCAAGACAAGTACGTGCAGGGCTGAGCACAGGCGTGACATGTGCGTTGCACCACAGTGGCTGGGAGTCAGTGTGTGATGTTCAACGTTTCCTCTCCAGCAGAAGGTGTTCCCTCCAGATCAGTCCTCCTGCGAAGGCGTGAACAAGGCAGCTCTGGCTAAATGCTCCTCCAAAGCAAAGGATGCTTAAACTACAGCCCCCCTGAACGCTGAAAACTGAAGTGCAAAATTCAAAAGCTTTTCAAGCGCTTTCAGACAATCGTTAGGGAACATTCAACGGGGGGGGACCCCAAACAATGAGCATCTTGCTGAACCGGCAGAGTTCACATATGGAGTTGTTTTAGGTTGGAAATCACCATTTTGAGTAGCAAAGGCAGCACTTTGTAAGCCAGGCCGCCTTAATCGTTTCCTCAAAATACTTACGCCCAGAACTACAACCACAATCGCTTTGCACGGTTTATCAAGCAATGGTCTCCCACCACTGATTAACGCAGCCGGAGGACACCTTGCCCCAAGGAACATCCTCGGGCCGTCACTGGCGTTTCATCCAATCCAAAACCAAATACCTGAGACTACAAATAAGGGACATTTCACTTGTCACTTCCCACTTCACAGGTAAATAAGTAACTTTTTTAACCCACTTTGGGAACGAATGTTTTCCTATCAGCATCTACATTCATGGAGTTCTCTTAATTCAGTTCCCACCAACGCCCCGGAGCCACAGCTGTCCGTGTCCCCAGCCCACCCACACATCTGGCCTGCCCAGCACTGCAGCAGCTTTGGGATGCTGACGGGAGAAAAAGGAAAAGCCCAGCTGACGCGCAGCGGCTTTCAGCTGAGCCAGAGGAGTGAAAAGAAGAGCTCTGAGCGTGTTTGTTGTAATGAGGAGGAAGACAGATGTCCGGCTCTTAGGTAGAAGAAACGCAAAGAGAGGAAGTTATTGCTAAGAGGACAGGAAAGAACAAATGGCCGAGAGCAGCACTTAATAATAGTGCTGATAGGCAACAGAACCGGCAACAAACAATTGGTATTTAGAGAGGGTGACATAATCGAGAGCAAAATTATTTTAGAACTGCTGAGCTGACCATATTGTCTCTGTGTTTTCCTTTGGGTCACTAACTAGATTAATCTTCAACAAGCCTGCAATTGTGGCTGGGCATAGCTCTCGGGAGCGCGCTGCACGGCTGGCAGAGCGCTGCCTTCCAGCTTGATGTTGTGCCCTTCTTTTCCTTCCCTTGATGGATGCCGAGGGCCTGCAATCTTCTTTTTGCCCTTGCTTTTTCTTATGAGAATTTGAAGCCTCTTTTTTACTTCATCTTTCCAGAGTCTTTTAGGCGTAAATGAGGATGTTAACTGTGAGCTCACAACTTATCTGAGAGAGCAAGGATGCTGAAACTTTACCAAAGACTTTTTTTTTTTTTCCCAATAGTGTGAATAGATCTTAAACAGATGTTAACTGTGAAAGACATGGGTCACATCACACAGTTAACCACCTTCCTTACTCAACTGCCCTCCTTTTCATTGAGATGGTACTGTTCTGTGCTTCCCACTCACACTTGCTATGTTTAAAGGCAAATTAGAAAATCAGTTCTCAACAAGCAGGAAACAAACGGACCAAAACGAACTCCAACCTTCAGACTTTCCCGCACAAGCCAGGGATAAGGGAGACCACAAGCTTCAGCACACAGACTGACCATTGAAGATGATGGTTAAAAGCGTCGGCTTTCAGCCCACTGGTCTGCTTCACTGGGGGATCTGGTCTTTAATGCTCCTGAATACATGCAGCCGGGGGTCTAAACCAAACCCACCATCATCTTGAGGACTCTTCTCTGGAAACAAACAAGCAGACAAAGCCCACGACTGCTTTTTCTCTCCCCAGGTTAAATGTGACAGGACATCCGCTGTCAAGTCATTCCTTTGCACCTTCCCTTGAGGCAAAAAGGAACAAGATTCTGCGATAACCACCCGAGTTTCTAACGCTACCTCCAGCAGCGATGGGTAAAGCCACCCTCAAAGGGACCATTTCATCAGCGGAGACACAAATGGAGCTGCCTGTTTCCTCCTGTTTGAGTTGTGAGCGGCGACGTTGGACCTTGAGGTCAGTCATTTGTGCCTTATTCTATTGCAAATCACAAGAGTTGCCCCTCCAGAAACAGCAGTAACGAAAACGCAGCAGACTCCTTTTCGAGCATGACACAGTTACCGGAGTAGGACCCAGTGTGAGACAAAGTAAAAATAATTGGCTGTATTTTTCACTCAGACCAAATGTTCTATTCCTGCAAGATATTCATAGCAAGAAACATTGTCTACCAGGACATAAATTAATGTAAAAAGGGAGTCAGACTCTATCAAACTCAGAAATTTATGATGAATGTGCAGGGAGAGCATTCAAAAGTTCACATCAGAGTGGTGGTTTTTATTTTAAATATCTACTTTAATACTTTTCCTCCTATAAAAAAAGCAACAGAAAGTCCAGAAATATCCTGGATTCCTCAAGAAAGACCCAAACATGCACAGTAAAGTTACAACTACAGCTAACTTGACTGTGACCCCTCGCCTGTTACAGCCACACAAACCCAAGCGGAAGATAAATCTGCCCCGTGAACTCACCAGTCCCTAGCTAGACAATGAGTGATTTATTCTTACTGTAGAAGAGCCCTGAAAGCCCAATCCCATGGTTCGTGTGCTGATGTTACTGCGTATAAGTGCAAACAATCCCCGTGTCAGAAAGTTTAGGGAGGTAATGCCATCTGCAGCGTGAGACACGGAAATGAAATTCCTCTCTGCTAATCCCTGAGCAAGACAATTCTTGTTAAATCTGATCTTTCAGCTGAGATAACATTCTGCAACTCGGAAAGCAGGCATTGTATTTCTGTGCCTCAGAATGGTGTTTGCAGTCTCTGAATCCAGCTGATAAAGTCAAGAGGACTTTTAGGATTGGGATTAATTGCAGGAATGGAAGATTCACAAGCTCTGTGGCACATGGCACAACTGCCGTACGAAGGACAGGTGACAGCAGGAGCAGAGAAGCACAACTTACTCCACGCCAGGCCTCCAAACCAGCGCTGCATATTCTCACAAACCACATTGCGTCCATCAGTCTCTAGGGGCTTTCCAGAGGAGGGGAACAAGGTCTTCTGTATTCTCTACACGTGGAGACTGAGGTGCAGAGAGCTGGCGCGGCTTGTGCAAAACCGCTCCGCAGGCTGGTGTCAGCACTGGGACGAGGACCCCGGCTTCGGCCACCAGTGCGACCGCAGAGCTGCCCCCGATCCCGCGCCCGGCTGGGATGAATGGCTGTGTCAGCTGAGGCCCTCCTGGCTGCGAAGCATTTGCCTGTGGAAGCTTCTGAATGAATTCCAATCAAAGGGACACCACACATGCCAGAAACTATCAGCTTACAATGGAAAACATGCGATTGGAATGGATCTCTCATTGACTGCAACGGGGCAGATTCATCCTTGGGAGCCGCGGCAGAGCTCTCCCAGAGGCAACGCGAGGAGCGGTGAAGCACGCCCAGACCCACGCTCATCTGCGACTTGTCTGGCAAAGCACGGCGTGATCTCAACGCCCAGGCTGTGTGTTGGAACGCCAGGGCACACCAGCAGCCCAAACCAAGCCCACGAGTATTTAAATATGTTTTTAATGCGCAAAGCAGGAGAAAGAAAAATCAGAGCTAGAATCCTCAAATCCCACACCGGTGGGGGATAGAGTTGCGCTTGAAGAGAACCCTTCCTTGGGAGCTGGGAGCGGTGCCAACATCCGCTCTTTTTTGAGAAAATCCCCTCCTCCAAACCAGCCGAAGGCTGCAGTAGTTTACACCGAGACAAGCTAAACTTCTGCTCATCGAACGACCTCTAACTTTCACGCGTCACACGGCAACCCTGGCTCCTCTGAGCGAGGATTGCTGCAGAACTTCGCTGCACGACACCCCTCAGCAGTCCCTCCCACCCGACCAGAGCTGCTCCGTGGACATAAAGCAAACCCCTGTGTTCCTACGTGTGCAGTTGTGCGCTGGAACTGGGCTCCCCTTCAGCTGCACACGGGCTGGCTCATTGTCTCGATCTGGCCAAGTCCTTCCCACCATTCCTCCCGCATGATTCTCGGTTCTGGTGCATTTAATGGCTGGCGGCATGACCTGCCCAGTAATGGAGAAAGTGGTAAAGAAGCCGGGTCAAGAGGTTCAGTTCCCACTCACCACCCGATGCAGATGGGCCCAGCTGTCTAGCGCACTGCTTGCCGGTCTTTAAAGAAACATTAATCTATTTTAATTCCAGGCTATCCAGATTTTTAAAAGCTGTTATTGCTCAGGATATTGTTTATGGATATTTTAATTAACACAGTCCTCCTACCTTCACTAAATGCACTCTGCAGCTCGCTTAAGTTGCTGATGAAAGGAATTGTTTCCGACGGCGTGCTGTAGGGCAGGGGGTCTCTCCAGCTGTCACCCCGCGGGCTGTCCTGGCACGCCTGTGCTCACAACAGCTCCGAGGCTACGCTCTGATACCCTGGGAATTTGTTGTCAAAGTAAGTTTTTAAGTAACAAAAATTGCAAGGGCGGGGGTGAAGAATGTGACTAGTAAAAACCAAACGTATGAAGGTCTAAGCTACTTTCACTGAAGTCACGAGTAGTCCTATTGACAGTGACAACTGCCCCTGACCAGTTTTTTAAGCCAAGCATATACCTAAATCTCGGCCAGGCTAAGGTTTTGGGTTATTCATGTAAACATCATCACATTTTTACAAATTAAAAAAATCTATTACTGCATTATAGCAAGGGTATGAATAAACACAGAATTTTCTCATTTTAAGTATTTTTTTGGTTTCCACATTAAGCTTGAGGCATCTGACTTCCTTTCGGGTATATTCAAATTCTCCAGAAGTTACGTTGTGCGCTACAAACCATGCTTGTTTTACTCACAAGTCAAGGTACAATGGTCAGGCTTCTACAAAAACTACTGCTCGGATAACAAAACTGAGGTGTTTAGCGGACAAAACACAGATTTAGGAACCTTACTCTATGGACGTGCTTCTGAAAGTTACTCTCTTTACCCATCTCACCTCCCAGCTTGTTCAGATTTTAACGATCTTCCAGATTGTAACGCATATGACCTGGTTTAGAGTTTGCAACTCCTTCATCACACCCAGCGTACCGTACACCAGTGACTCTCGTTCTCCTTTGTTTTAGTTTGTCTCCCAGCTCCCCTCTTTGCCAGGCAGTCACCGCTAAGGCTAGCGGGTTAAATGTCACTCTTTGCTGCCACATCTATTCGGAGCGAAGCGCCGCTGCCCAAGCTCCGTTTCCCAAGACCCGTCGGACCCGCAGGAGCACGGTCATCTCCAGCGCAAGAGCGAGTCCTGGTGCTGCCCTGGGCACAGCTGTAACTTGGCGTGTCCCTGCAGCCACTCGAGCGGAGCTGCTTCCATGGGGAACGTGCCCTGTAACGCGGGCAGGGCACCAGCGCTGGGCACAAGCCCATTTTGTAGAACTCCGGTTTGCACAAACAGCAGCTGAAAGCAACATCCTCTTAAGCCTAGACCGGGAAGCTTTTGTGCATTCAGAAACTTCACCCACCCGTTTCTGCTCTGCCTCGCCTTCCCCTTTTGTTCTCATTATCTATTTATCTGAACGACGGACCTGCCACGCACCGGCGCCCTGTTTTTGGAGAGTATCTTCCTACCGCCCCCCCACCCCCAGCGAGCCCCAGTGCACCCACGATCCCTGCGGGCTCGGGGACAAGCCCCAGCAAGCCCGGGCGGTGAGGTTACCGCCGACCAGGCGCGGGAGGAGGGAGAAAACAGTGCTGGGTCGTGACAAAGGGTTTGCTATTAAAGAAGTCTTTTCGGAGGGTGCCGGAGGTGGCCGGCGCGCGCTCCCCTTGCATCCTTCTGATCCCCGCAAACTTGCTGTTCGCGGAGAGCTCTGTCAATGTTCCTTCCATTTCCGATCTTTGCTGGCACGTCCCCCCCCCAGCTGATGCGCGCCCCCACAGTCCCCTTCCCCCCCCCCCCCCCCCGCACCCCATTTTTCTCCCGCGGGCGGCCGGGCCGGCGGCACCCGAGCTGCGGGCGGTGCCCGGCCGAGGGACCCCGCACCCCGGGCCGGGCGGAGGGGGGACGCGGCCGGGACCCGCCCTGCCCCTCCCGAGCCCCGCGGGTGCCGGACCCCCGCCCGCCGCCCCCTTACCAGCTCCTGCCTCAGCCGCCGCAGGTGACGGTCCATGGCCCGGCTCAGCGCGGCCCCTCCATGCGCGCGGCGCGGCGCGGAGCGCGGCCGGGCGGGGGCAGCGCCGCGGGGGGCGGCACCGGGGGGCAGAGCCCGGGGCAGGGCCGGGCCCGCGCTGCCGGGCGGCGGGTGCGGAGCCGGGCGGCGGAGCCGCGGAGCCGCCTCCCCGCAGAGCGGAGGGCCGGGGAGAGGCGGGGGGGTGGGCGGGCGGGGGGGGCTCCGGGGACGGGGAGTCCCGGTGAAGGCGTCGGGCGGGGGGGGGGGAGCTGCTGGCCCCGAAGGCAAACCGGAGCCCAGCGCTCGGTAACGCCGGTAGCGCGGGAGTTTGTGCAGAGAACGAGCCCTCCTGCCGGCGGCGAAGTTGGGTGGTTTGGTCGGGGCGGGCTGGGTGCTGCAGGGCCGGACCACCCGGCGAAAGCGTGGATTAACCTACATGGCCTTAATCACGGCAAATTGCACCGCCACCCCGGCGTGGATTTCCCCGTTCCGCTCGGACGGGGGGCCGGGTTTCCGCGGGAAGGCACGTCCCTCCCGGGCCACACCGCACGTTGCCACCTTGGGGGGTGTCGCGGGTCTCGCCGGGGAGGCGGCGGGACCGGGAGCACCGAACTTGGCACATGGCCGTGGCGTTCCCAAAACGCCTCTTGTCAGGAATAGCTGCAAGAAACAGGTGTCGAAACTCCTCGGCAGGGGGTTCTGTTCAGAGCAGCGGTTCGCTCCTTACGCCTTTTCCGAACCGCGGCGCGGCTGAGCGGAGCCTGCCCCCGCAGCAGCCCCTGGGAGCCTCCCGGCCATCAGGGATGCGGTCAGTGCTGCAGATGCCTCCTCTAAGGGCAGGGGTTTTACCTCAGATTCACAACCCCTGATTCTGCTTGTCACCACGGGAAATGAAACGGGTGGGCAGATGAGCCAGGAAAAAAATACAAGCACTTTTGTATCATCAGACTTTATAACTGCATTGAATTCAAAATGGTCTGAGTTTTTCAGCGTTTCTCATATATGTATATATATATGTGTGTTATCCTCAGCTGTCCAGTGCAAAATGGGTTGTTCAGATGATGAATGCTGAGCCCCCTGTAATGGGTTAGTAAGGTTTGTCCGAATCGTTCTGCAGTGGTAAAGAACTTGATAGGATGAGAAATACTACTTCGTGGTTTCAAATTTGGGATGAAAAACATAATTACTTGCTTTTTCCCGTAAATTTGAGTATTGACAAAGACTGGCTAAAATCTTTGCCTTTCCAAGTCTTTATTTTTTAAAGGAAAACATTTTTTATAGTTGGTAATAGGATTTTGTTTGTTTGCAGAAATCGGCCTTTGTGTCAAAATCCAATCTAAGTAAGAAATTTGCGATCTGCCCTTTCGCATAGGTTTGAGAAACCCTCTAGCGTTAACACTTACTGATCCTTCCAGCGTCGCTTTTATTGTTGGTCAAAGTTTCCCGTTTCTCTGCTCATTTCAGGGTTTCCATTTCCTGTCTATTAAGGAAGCATGAAAGTTGCATCTCTCTTCAGCGATCTGTAGAGCGTGGGGCGGTAAACATATTAATGTATTGAAGAAATGACCTTCTCAAAAAGTTAACCACTTCCTATGGGGTATGCTGTGATGCGAGTGGGATACCTGCCAGTCTTGAATCTTTCTCAAAGTCTAAGCCAACTAGCCCAGCTATGATTTTTTTCCTGAAATCTGGCTGGATTTGTTGGCCAGCTGGTTGTTCCCCACGGCCCAGGTCAGGGTATGTATGTCCCCAGGCCACCCAAGCATAGCAAGGATCATATGGCAGGTTTGAACAGTCAGTCAGTGGTAAAAACCCAAAAAGGTGGCACCATGTGGAGAGTACAAGCCGAAATGCCTGCCTCTGCCCATTGCTAATATCCCAGGGAATGACCCGACTTCCCTTTCTTCTTTCCGTGCCCCAGACCAGGATCCGTGTTCGAGAAAAGCCCCAGCCTCAGAGCCCAGGTTTCTGTGCTGGTTGAGTGGCTCGAGAACTGCCTTTCTTTTCTGCTACCGGTACCATGTTTTTATAATTTATTGCATTCTCTCAGTTCTGGAAAGTAATATGCAGACACGATGTCTTTTCTGTGGCATGGCACCCCAGCTACAACGTGCTGGCATTTTCTCTTCACATTTGTAACACACGGACCTAGGGTCAGCTGGTCGGAGCTCAAAACTGGCTGTAAGCTTGATTTATCCAGGCCAGCTTTGAGCAGCAGTATTTTTAGGTATTCTTTTACATTTGGTAGGGAATAGACTTAAGAGCGGGCATCAAGAGGGAATGACTTCTGTTCTCCCGGGGTTACCGTGTCTAGACAAAGTAGACTGCTGATGAGCACTGCGGCTTTGGCATCCTGAAACACTGCATGAGATCAGACCAGGGATTATCCCAGGCATGGGACGCTCTCCCCAACCTTTTCTTTACAATACCATATTTTTTTTTAAAATCATATCGTTCCTGAATTTAAGTGATGCTTTTCACAGCGCTTTGACTATTCCAATACAAAAGAGATACAAAAGATACACGTGGTTATTTGAAGCATCGCATCTGAGTTAACACTATTACATTTTCCAGCACGCCTAGCATTCAGGAAGCCAACCGCACATGCACATGGCAACTGGCAGATGCTGTGTTCCAGAAAGCTCCTCTAAGACTTGGAAGACACTGAACTGTGTGATCTGCCGACAGATGAACAGGGAAGAGTTTTTAGCCTCTGTTTGGCTGCTGTTTAAGGTTATCTTTTTGATCCATTTTTCAGCCTCCGGGGCTGCTCACGTCCTGTGAGGCAGATAAAGGAGTTCACGAGCACCGAATAAAGGAAAGACCAGAATATTCATGTGCTCCAAACTCCTGGGAACTTGCAAGAGAAGAGAAATATCTGAAATATTTTCTCAGTAGGATTTCCCTACTAAGCAACATTTTTCTCTTCTGTGTAGACAACTGGTTCAAAGCAGCATCGACACTTCATGCCAGGCCCTGCGCTCCTTCCACTCCACAGTGGTGCAAACCATGAGCAGATGGTGCAGTGCAGTGGAAAATCAGGTCTCCAAGAAAATACAGAGCTGAGAATAAAACACCCTCAAGCAGAAAGCTACATGGCTTATTTCAGGATAAAATGAAAAACTGAGATCCTTGGGCAAAAAATAGAATAGAGCATGCCTTCAGCGCGGTGTATTCCTCTTACACGAACTGCCTCATTCCTTCCCATTTAAGAAAACATCCATCCCTTCACAGCTGAAGGCTTATCTCATTTGTTGTCTTTCAGTTCATTGATCTGGTTTCTCAGGGCTTTCACGTGACTGTTCTTTGCTGAACTAACAAGCGTGGTTATCGCTGAATTTTCTTTCATTTTTACTTCCTTGCATACTGAAGGCAAACCTTTCAAAATTGCTTCCCGCTTAAGCTGCAGCATGACCTGAGTTGCACCCATCTTTGTTTAAATCCACTGGGGCATAAACTTCCAGCCAAAATAGGTACGAATATAATGTCAGAACTTTATTTCTGGTTTTATATTTGTGCATAAAGAGATAAATTACCCCTGAAAATTTGACCGTTTCTACCATTAAGCCTAATTTATTGCATGCAATACAAGGGCCTTTATGTACAGCCTTTAAAGTTCCTGACATGCCCCTACCTCACTGTGCCCCCATCTCAAAAATAAAACCTTTAACCCTGCTCCAGCCAAATCCCAGCTCCTGGCATTCCTCTGCTTGCCCTGGAGTGCCAGGAGTAAGTACCAGGGTAGGGAAATCCTTCTGCATTCACCGTGCTGTCGTGTGTTAAAGAACTATTGGATTACATCTCGGCTGGCTGCATTTTGGTGACCTAGATCCTGTTCATGCTAGCTGAAAAATAATTTAGCAAACCATGGTATAAAAGCGTATCTAAGATTAAAATGGGCAGATATTTATTTATCTGGAGGAAAAAACCAGAAGCGAACTACTGGCACTACTCACTGGTATACTCGAAATAGCTGCTCTGGACTTGTGTCCTGATATCTGCTTTCTTTTTATCTGCAGCTGCATCTACACACGCATCTGCAGTGACCCCCCTGTACACTTCAGGTTTCATCTGAAATTAGTGGAGTTGTTCTGGGTCCTTCTGAAGGACAAGCCTGACAAGGCACCGGATGCATTCAGCAGAAGGGCATTGAAATGAGGGTACTGTAAGACCCCATCATCATCATCATCATCATCATCATCATCATCATCATCATCATCATCATTGTTTATGATAACTCCATGCACCAGGCTTGCTGGACAAAATCCCAGACTTTGCCAATTATTAAAGCAACAAGAAAGACTCTGCAGCCCCAAAGACTTGCTGCTCGTTGGTAACTTGCCTCACAGCTTGTTTTTTCAGAGAAGCTGAACATGCAGGGTGCTTGGAGTCAATTTTTGGTGGTGAATATGAAGCCACTGTCTATGCGAATATCAATGGCCCTTTCACTGCAATGTGCTTTACTGTACAGAGATCAAACACAGTTTCCATGGCAGTGTAAACACAAACACATACCACACGCCGAAGAGTGAGTCACACGTGCTGCAGAGAGCGGAGAAAGTTCACTGTCTTAATCTGCACACATCTGGGAGAGGAGGAGGAGAGTATCTCACTTAAAAAATATTTTATAAATACTACGTAAACCAAGATTTTTTCTGAGTAATTCCGTGTCTTGGCAGATATGAAAGACAAATCCTTTGAAGCCAAAGGAATAAGACAAGGCAGGTGCTTGTTTACAGTAGCGATGTTCAAATCTGTAATGGATGTATTCTTAAAAGAGCTACACAACCCCAGAGCTCTGGGAGCCAACACAAACTCTCCCTGAGTATTACAGCTCAGAAGGAGGCCTTATCTACTAACCTAAAGCCTTGCCCAGGACCCATTCTGCCTGCAGAGCATTCAGATTAATTGTCAAGATTTCCAAAGGCTGCTCTGAGCAGGAACACTTCCTTGGGATCTTACTGCAAGCGAAAGCAAAGCGATGTCGTGGCAAAACTGCAGATTCCTCTTGGCTGGGCTGACATGTGAACGTTGACAATGTGAATTCAGTACTTGAGAGTCGCTGAGGTAAAACGAGGCCTGAAGGTTGAGGATTGCTATTTATACACTGACTCATGGCAACATACAGGGAGCTGAAAACCCAGTTAGTAGCAGTTAAGATCTCCTACAGCAGTAAGGGTTAAGGGAGATACAAAACCTTTCATTAGATCCAGCTGCAGGAGCTTGACCTAAATCTGACACAGCCCCATCTGTAAGGGCCAAAACCGAAGGGAGAGGGACAATAAATCTGCCAGTCGTGGTGTTGAAGGGTTTCTCAGAATACAGACATTGTGATGGTTTGGAAACCGTCCCTCCAGCATCCGATGGAAAATTAAATAAATACCTACAAACAGCAGCATCTTTCTGAATTAAGGTGATGTGTCTGAGTGTGTCGTCAGCAACGCACCACAGAGAATAAGTCTGTCACCAAATCACCTCGGTTGTATTGCAACGCACATGCAACCTCAGGAAGAGGTGAGAAAACCAGGTAGGGGCAGCAGTTCATTGCAGTGGCTGTTTTATCACCTCTTCTCTGCCCTTCCCCCATGGGAACAGTCGCTTCTGACTGCTCTTCGTTGTCTGTTTAAATCACATCAGTTTATGAGAGGCTGTATTTAATCAAACGTTTGTTATGTCCAGGTGTCTTTGTCTGTCTCCTTTCCCAGATTTATCCAGAGATAATTATCTCATGTTGGAGGCTCGTTTCCCCTTGGGGACCTACGAGAATATCCACTTAAAAATTAAAAAATAATTGGAACTAACAGAATGCTTGTAGGCCGCTATCCTGTTACCTCTGCTCTGGGGCACAGTTCTCAGCCCTACCATCTGCTCTGTCCTGACTTGGTAGAGGAAAGCTCTCCAAGCTGAAACTGTTCTTCTTTGTCCTGCAGGGCCCCACTTTTGATTGGTACTCAGATATTTATATGAAATATCATAGTACCATAAAATAACAACCAAATAGAGTTTGACAGACTTTTTCTTCCCCATCAGGAGTATAAACACGAGGAATTTCAAAGGCGTGACAAAGACTGTGGCACACCAAAGCCATTAAAATTGTAGGCTGCCTGGCAATCTAAGAATAATGACACAGTGTATGTGCTCATACAGTAGAAGCCACTGTTGAGATTTTTCAAATCCCACTGCAGTGAATGGAGGCTGCACGTCCAGAGCCTCTGAACTGCTATGACAATAAAAGCTGATACGCATAAAACCACCCACGATTTAAAATAAGTGGTCTACAGAGGGTAGTAAGTAATGCACATGCAACAGATTTAACACACTTGGCCTTTGCTGAAGTGAATGCTATACTATCAATTTTTTTTAGTACTCTGGCTTTTAAACCTTGCTTCTGCGTGCGGTACATCTGTATCCCAGACAAAGAGTGTTTAATGAGAAACTAATTTCTGTCATCAGGATGGTGGAAGGAGGGCTGAAACCAGAGGGGTCAGAACAAAACGTCCCTGCTATTGCATTACGGTAGGACAGTGGAGAGATTAGTGGCGACTGCTTTCTCTTCAAACTGACAGAGATCGAGATACTTTGGGCACCAACTGTCAGCAAGCTTGTTGACAGTTTGCCAACATGATCCATGTTGTCCCTCCCATCCTCTTTTTGTCCTCCTCATCCTCTTTTGCAGCCTCCTCCATCCTTTGCTCACCCTTCCTTTCCTCTTACACTTCCCTCTTTCCTCATTCTCTCTCCTGACCGTTCCCTCCTGCCTCCTCCCGCTGCTGGCCAGGTGCTCGCTTTCCCCCTGCCCTGGGCTCGCCCACCCTCCGCCATGCCTTGGGCCCAGCTTCTCCCTGCGGTGCAGGTTTATGTTAAGAGTCAAAGCTCTCGCCCCTGGAGCTGGCGGCAGCGTCTCCAGCTCTCACTGTTTCCCCTCCACTCGGAGCTTTTGTCCTCTGCGGTTATTGTAAATTCAAGCTTTTGTGGTTATTGTAAATTCAAGCTTTTGTGGTTATCGTAAATTCAAGCTTTTGTGCGCTTCATGGAACAAACGGCCCAGGGGGTAGGAAAGGCCGTTCCGCGGCCAAGGTTTCTCCTTCTCCATCGGAAGGACGGCTGTGCCACAGACATCCCCGTTAACCGCCCCCGTGCTGGCAGGTGCCCCTGCCGAGGCGCACGGCGGCAGCTCCACCCCCGGTACGGCACGAACACCCGCCACTGCCAACGCGGCGCACACCGCGCCAGGCGCGGCCCGCGGCCGAGGCGCCGCCGCCTCCCGCCCCTCACCGAACCGCCGGCCCCGCGCGCCCCACGGCAGCCAATCGGCGGCCGCCGCGCCCCCTGGCGGCACGGCGCGCGGAGCGGGGTTCGCCCAGTGCGCGTGCGCGGCGCGGGTTAAAGGCGCATCTCGCGAGGCGCAGCCCTCCGCGTCTTCCTTTTCCCGCGCCCCCCCCCAAGATGGCGGCGCCCGCGGACGCGCCAGCGGCGGGGCGGTTCCGTACGCGCGATGTGTTGGTGCCCGGCGGCCCGTCCGACTTCGGGTCACTGCTGCTGTCGGCGCCGGTGCTGGCGGGGCTGGAGGCGGCTGGGTTCCACCGGCCGTCGCCGGTCCAGCTGAAGGCCATCCCGCTGGGGCGCTGCGGCCTGGGTGAGCGAGCGGGCCGGGTGAGGGGGCGGGCGCGGAGTTGGGGGCGCCCAGCGGCCCTCGGTGACCTCTGTGGCGGCTCTTTCCAGATCTCATCGTGCAGGCCAAGTCTGGCACTGGGAAAACCTGCGTGTTCTCCACCATCGCCCTGGACGCGGTGCTGCTGGAGAGCCCCGCCACGCAGGTGAGCCCCGGCCCCGGGTTGCTGCTGGGCGGGGGGCTTTGCTGTGTGAGAGGGAATCGCTCTTTTTTTAGGGGGGGGAAACGACATTGTCGCCTCTGAGACATAGTGTTTGCAGTCACAGCAACTGGACGCTGGGCTTTAATCTTCAGAATCGTTCTGCAGCTTTCAGATTTAATCCTTGGCCCTTACAGATTCTGATCTTGGCTCCTACGCGAGAGATTGCTGTGCAGATTCATGCTGTGATCACAACTATAGGAATAAAAATGGAAGGCTTGGAATGCCACGTCTTCATTGGAGGGACTCCTTTGAACCAGGACAAAAGCCGGCTGAAGAAGTGCCACATAGCGGTTGGCTCTCCAGGTAGGGATGCGCTTCACTGTGCTTCAGATACTGCGTGGTACTTCACAGCACAATAATTGGTGGGAATGAAATCTGGGTTGTTGGTTTTGTTGGGTTTTGTTTTTTTTCGTGATAGGGTATAGTCTGAAAGGGCAGTGTCAGAGATATTTAGACCAAGTACTTCAGTGAATGATTATTTCAAATATGCTTTTTTTAAGGCTTATTAAAATGACTTTTTTAAAAAAATGACAAAATCTAAAACATCTCAATGTTTTTGAAGTTGCTTTTACTTTTTGCTTCATTTGTAGGTCGAATAAAGCAGCTCATAGAGTTGGACTACTTGAATACAGCTAGTATCCGGCTTTTCATTCTTGATGAAGCGGACAAGCTTCTAGAAGAAGGCAGCTTTCAGGAGCAAATCAAGTAAGAAAAATGTTTCTCTCATGCATTTATGGGTAGATTAGATGCATATTTGTTAGTCATCCCCATTTCTTTGTCTCGCAGTTGGATTTACTCTTCACTACCAGCCAATAAGCAGATGCTGGCTGTTTCAGCTACTTATCCTGAATCATTAGCTAATGCTTTGACCAGGTACATGAGAGAGCCGACATTTGTGAGGTTGAACCCTACTGATCCAAGCCTCCTTGGTAAGTAGGAGTTCATTCATAATGATACTGTTACTGATAGATTAAGAGAGCATGCTAAAACCAAACCATGTACCTTGAAAATTGGTGATTCTTCGTAACTTCCCTCCACAGGTGGGTCGATAAGCTTATGAATTACTTATTCCCAGTGCTGATGTGTTTGAAGCATCAGTGATGAATGTGACTTTCTGTGTTTTTCTGCTGTTGCTAAGAAATACTTCAGTATTTTAAGAAAAACGTGCCCTGTACGTTCTTATTTGCCGCGTGTGTGTGCCTGAAGTCTTTGTTTTAGCTGCAGTGCCACGTGTGGACAGCAGCATAGCGCTGTGTGTGCTTTTATGGAAACCCTTGATCTGACAGGTTTTTGGTTTCGTGCTCAGGGCTGAAGCAGTATTACAAAATTGTGAATTCCCATCCGCTTCCGCATAAAACATTTGAGGAAAAAACCCAGCACCTACAGGAGTTGTTCAGCAAGATTCCGTTTAATCAAGCCTTAGTCTTCTCAAATTTGCATAGCAGGTAATGAATTTGAAGTAAAATCTGTAACTAGTGTGTTTGAAAGCAGGGGTTGCGATGTCCAGTCATGGCATGCTTTAGCCTGAAGGTACCTCCTACGCTGTTCAGGGTACAGTGAGACCTGGTACCCTGTTGTCCTTCTCCATCTGGAAAGTGGCTGTTCTAGACCTAAAGGTGAAAGGGACTGTTTGGGAATGTAGGCCTTGGCCTGCTGTTAGGTCTGTGTGTTCACTTACAGTTCTCTGTGTGTTCTGTCAGGGCTCAACATCTGGCTGAAATACTGACATCCAGAGGCTTTCCTGCCGAGTGCATTTCGGGTGAGTCCATTCAAAACTTTCTGACTCTGTTGTGCATAAATGTGACCTATTATAGGAAAATTAGTCTTAAATCTTGGTTTGCATGTCCTTTGGGTAAATAACTTAAGAATATCATTTGAATCTTCATGGGCTTTTAGGGCTTAATTAATGGAATATTTAACTTTCTTGTTTTCAGATTTGAGAGCCATTCTCATGGATGTCCAGATGAGCACATTGGCTTATGTGTAAAGAGAAAGTTTACTTACATTTGCAGGTCGAAGCAGAGTTTCTTTGGGAATGCAGAAGTTGAATTCAAATATTTTTTTTTATTTCTAACTTGTCTGTAAAAACCTAATAGCTGGCACCTAATGTTTATTAGGAACCTTGAATTTTTACTTTACTTTTGTGTTTTCCGCAGCTTACGTGTTTATGTAAAATTTGTCTAAAGTCAGCGTTGGTCGAGTGGGTGAAGTTAAGTGTGTACATCATTGGTTTCTCGTTAAAAACAAGCAAAAGAATAATTTTTAAATGGATTTCCTTATTTTCAAGTTTTTTTGTTCCTTGTTTACTCGGTTGGATGTGATGTTTGAGGAAGTTTCTCTTGACCTTATTTCTGATCTCACCTGCAGTTCTACAAAGTAGTATTTTCCAGAACTTGAGGGGCATAAAACTGAAGAACATAATCTGTTTCTAATTTCTGTCGTTCTAGGCAGCATGAATCAAAATCAACGACTTGATGCTATGGCTAAATTAAAGCAGTTCCACTGTAGAGTTCTGATTTCCACAGACTTGGTGAGTTGGTGTTTTATAGCCTACCTGAGGATTGCACGTAAAGTTACTTCAGAGCATTAGACTTGGCTTGGAATCGAATAGACCGTGAACATCCTGACGAAGCACGTGACCCGAGCGCTGTGCGGCTTACGTTCACTGTGGAACTCGGTGGTTGTCCCTGTTCCTCCTGCGGTTCAGAAGTAGATTTGATTTCTCTGTTGCTTTGCAGAAGGTCACGGTGTCTCAGAGGAGTAGTTGCTTACTCCGGATAGGAGCTGGGGAGGAACAGTTTGTGTCTCTGGTATGGAACGCTCCCAGCAGTGACATTGCAAGCAGCTTTGACTGGAGCAGTAGTTGGGTTTCGGGCGCTCTCAGCTCTTTTGCGGTCGGGTACTTTTCAGTTGGTTGATTGAGGTCCTGTCATGAAAAGATTATGGAAATGCTTTATGGTGTGTGGTAACAACTAGAAGTTGCTGTGTGAGCAGTTACTCCCAAGTGTGTTGTATTTGTTTGAAGATCTGTCCAGCCGATTCCATCATCTATCCCCTTCTCTCCTTCTCATTTTCCCAAGACATCTCGTGGAATCGATGCAGAAAAAGTGAATCTGGTTGTCAACCTGGATGTCCCCGGAGACTGGGAAACGTACATGCATCGTATTGGCCGAGCCGGGCGCTTTGGTAAAAGCATTCACGTGGATTTCTTGGGCTTGCACCGGCTTCGCTGGCTCTGGTTGGGTAGTTAACGCTTTTCTTGTGCATCACAGGGACTTTGGGGTTGTCTGTGACGTACTGCTGCCGTGGAGAGGAAGAAAACATGATGATGAAGATTGCTCAGAGGTGTAATCTCCAGCTGCTTCCTCTGCCAGGTATGCTCTGTCCTACGAATGCAGCTGTGCTTTTGTTTGGTGTTTTCTGTTTGTTGAAGGCTTCTGACAAGTCTGCAGGGAACTGGTGTGTGTGTCTGCTGAAGCTGCAGTCACCTGGTTCAGGTTTTCACGTGCTGATGACTACTGGTGTGACTGCTGCAGCTGGGCAAAGCCATAGAGAGTGAATGTAGTGCCTGCCTGTGGACAGGGAGAGGAGCTCTGCCTGTGGCTGTTGCTTAAGCAACTACATAACTACTTGGATTTCCAGGAAGCTAGCATGAAGCCTTTCTCAGGGTGTAAGATACAGTAGGAGAAGGAAGGAATAATTGAAACAGCAGAAGACTTGCTACCTTTGCTTTGCCAGAAGCTGTTCTGCTAGAAATGTAGTGTTTGCCTTCTTGCCTAAGTTGTAATTTTTTATCTGGTTAGGTAGGATATGAAAAATAAGTGACAGGTAGTGCAGTGCTGTTTGTCTTGATCAACTTTTTGGTGCCCTCCATGAAGAAAATGTTCTGGCTATTTGTGCTCTTTCAAGAATTGAAGGGATCAGTTTGTAGCCCTAACTTGACGTGTCTGAACAGCTTTTCTGCGATTTTGCAAAGTTTTGCTTTCATACTCGTTTGAGTTCTGGAGGGAAGGATGCACTTAATTGAGCGCCTGCTTGTTTCCCTTTTGTGCAGAGCCTATACCTCCTGGAATGATGGATCAGTTTGAAGATGGGGAGGTGGAAGTCAGACCTGTGACACATACGGGTGCTTCAGTGAAGTCTGACACTGTGTGTCTTAGACCAGAGGAGCCAGTACCGAAGCCTGACCAATGTAGTTTTTCAGAGGTACCTCGGCCGCTTCCTAGTCTTCCAGGTGATAATTCTTCTGTAGAAAGGCCAAAAAAGGCTCTGAAGCAAAAGCAGATTAAATGCAGGAATTCTGCAAATACAGAAAAAAGCAGCAGAAAGCCCCAGACTTCTGGCTGCTGCACGGAACAGAGGAATCAAGTCAAAACTGTCTCCAAAAGGGATGGACAACATAACGCTCAGGCTCCAGATGAGGAGGCCTTAAAAAGAAATCTTCCCAGAATTCCATGCTTGTCATCTTTCAAAAACCAACCAAACAATCCCTGGAGCTTCTCAGAGTTTGTTGAAGACTATGAGTATTTCATTAAAGAAGGGTTGGAGAGAGAGGTGGAAATTTTAAGAAGCTATTCGGGCCCAGGAGAACAATGTGAGCTCCCCAGAAATGGTGGTGTAGAGTGGAAAGAGGTGGGACATAATACAGAGACGCTAGCAAACGGTGGCATTTCTGGTGACAGTGACAGTTCGTGCAGTTCCAGGGCTTCCTCCAGCAGGAGGGAAAATGACTCCTGCTTTGAAGCGTTTTCAGATACACCGGAGAAGGATGCTGTCCCCACGGTGCATCAGGGTCGTGCAGGCTTCTGTCCTGCACCGGAGAAGCCTCGGGAGCTCTCACAAGTCCCAAAGCAAAATCAAGTGAAAAAGAAAGTTCTGAACCAAAATGCTAAACCAAAGAAAAGCTGTTGCCATCAATTCCCTAGCCCTTCCGTGAGAAAAACGGAAGACGACTGCTCCCGCAGCTCCTGCGATGACGGTGTTCCGCATGAGGCTTGGAGTTACCCAAACTACTGGAAATCTTACTACCAAGCCTGGCAAAACTACTACGCTGCGGTGTCCCACTACAGGAGAAGTTACAGACAGTTTAACTGGATGAGTGCCTATCATGTCAACTCAGTCTATCTTCAGGAACTGCTGAAAAGTGGTGATTGATGTCATGACGCTGCTGCCGGGGACGGGCTGGTTGGTACAAGGAGTGGACGTGACCTGTGGAAACAGAACTGCAGGTCTGCAGGAACCTGGGCAGCACGGACATTGGTTAAGACTGAAGGAAAACGTTGTCTTTTTCATAAGCGAGCAGTGTCTCGGTCAATGTTGTACGTGCATTCCAGTGATGGTGTGACAAGCTGTTAATAAAAGGAGGTGAAAGACAGGTGGATATTCAGTTGTGAGCTTTACAGTCCTGAGGAAAGGAAGGAAGAGAAAAGGCAGCTGCTTACACATAGGAAATCTTAGTAAGGAGAAAATACAAACCAGCTCCAGTTTTATTTGCTTGGCTTCTCTCCCGTGTGACTTTGGGGTGAAGATAATTCACTGTAGGACTACATGGTCTGCTTGTAGTTGGAGATCATTCCGTTTTCTGTAATTCTCTTATTAAACAGCAGGCACTGATTATATACCAGTTAAGTGGTGGAGCGAAACCTGCATCTCAAAGCCTGTATTGCCAGTTTAAATCCAGTTAATTAACATTGTATAAATAACACCTCTGTAGCTAGGTGTGTGGCAAGCTGTGCGGTAGAGGATGGCTTAATTATGTAGAAAATGTGCAGCAGTCATAATTGGTCTGTCCCTCTGGGTGCAGCAGTATCAGACTTGCCACACTTACAGGAAGGCTTTAATTAGAAATGAAATTACCTGTTAGTACTAAAACTAATGGGTATTTCCTGTTTGGCTTGCCCTGCTTTGTCTGTAGCTGTCCTGAAGCAGGAAAAGATGAGGGGACTGGCTGGCTCAGGGTAGTGACCCTAGGCTGACTGTGCTCATGTTGAGACGTCATCCTCTGGCTCTCGTGTATTTGGGATCATAGAGACAGAGTTCTTCAGCTGGTTTCTTTGATTTCTCAAAGTTCACCAAAGCAGATAGTCTGTTAGTTGTGGTATTTTGCCACGCTCTTGAGCAGAGTAAGACTAGAGTTTTCTTAGTAAAAGCCCTGTTTCCTATGAACTGTACTTCCAGGGAGACTTGCTGCTTTAATTTGGTGAAATGGATGTCTTCAGGGATGCTTGATTGCTCACCCTTGTCAACTTTTAAATTCCTGTTGAGAAAACCACTGTGTTTTCACTCAGCTTGCATCAATCGCTGCTACCTGAGTGTTCCTAGTGTTCTTGCAAAATTCCCTGTGCAGATCCCGTGGTGTCCCTGGCAGCACTTCTGACCTTTTCGTGGAGTGGTGGGTCTAAACGTTCTGTCACGCAATTCAGACTCGCTTCACTGTGCAGGAAAACTGCAAGACTGGCTTGGCTCACGAGTGGCACAGAAATTTAGCCCCAGATGGGCAGGCGAGGCCGCTGTCCTGGGGGTTGGGTTGGTCTGTGGTGTTCCCGCAGCTGGGGCAGGGCTGGCCCCTGGTGGGTGTCAGCCTTTACTGCAAGAGACAGCGGCGGTCTGTAACTGTTCTGTCCTGCTCGGAGTCGGTGGGTGTCAGAGGTCGCCTCATACGTAATTTTAATTTCTGCTTAAAGAATTCTGAAAATTTTAACTAATGCCTCGAAGTGACACTTTCTGATACGGTTAAGATGAGAGCAGCTCTACTTGTTTTGTGGCTGAAACGAGCTGACCCTGTCTGCAGTACAGAGTGGGAGACTTTGGCCTGAACAGAGCTGCCAAGCTGAGGTTGCCTTTTAAAAGAAAGGTATAAGCTGAGCTCTTTACATATCCTAAATATCTCGTTAGGAGAAATATTTATCTTTCTGTACTTTTTTTTCCTGCCTTACTGTCTTTGTTTCATGAATTACCCCAGGGAGGGGGTTTGCCTAGGTTTTGTCTGCGTAGATTGAAAAGGCCAAGGTACATTTTTGTTTCCAAGATGAACTTTGTTCGAAAGGCGGATGCTGTAGGAGATGCCCTTAGGTGTCTGCATGACGGCTCTCCTGTCACGTTGCAGACATCTTGCTCTTTTCATTAATGGTTCTTTAGCAAGAGCGATTAGTACTTAATGCAACTCGAGTGGCTCAGGCCAACACCCCAAGTTCTCCAAAAGAACCTCCCAGAATTTTTTTAGAAGAAATCTACAGCATCATCTTGGTGTTTGTGGCACATACTCTGTTTAATCCAGATTGGATACATCAGGTACAGCAGTGGCACAAGACTCAATACTGTAAATGATATACAAGTTTCAACATATGCACTACAATTCCAAAAGAAGACAACAGGAAACTTGGTTCTTCTAGAAAGTTGTTCCCAAATGAAGCTACCTGCAGTTGTATACAGTACATTTTGTATCTGTCCTCTGATGTTTGTAAGCAAAGCCCATTGATAGTACGAAAATAGAAAATAATAAGGTTGAGAGCTTCTCATAACATAAAGCTTCTAAAGAAAACACCATTGCATTGGAATGCCTTACTGATTTATCAAAAATATACCATCACACGCATTTTGTGAGATACTTCATTGGTCCGAGGAGCTGGCGGGAGCTCCCAGTCATAGTTGGGACAGAGGGGAGAAGAGCGTTCGGTAGGGTTGTTCCCTGCTCACCCAGACAGCTGCGTGACTCCTGGGACTAGGGCTGGGTTCAATCGGAGTGAAAAGAAACACGTGCACATGGATACACACGAAGTAACAGACTTGACCGAGAACAGAACTCGGGAAGGAATTTTCACAAGCTCTTTGTCACCTGGTCTTTTGACTGTTCCACCTGGGTTTTTTCTGGTGCAGTTTTTTGCGTTCTGAACGTAAGCAGCGGTGCTCTGCCGGCACGCTTTCTCCAGAACGCTCTGGTGTTTTGGAGGTGTTCGTGAATTGAGCTTCCCCTACTGAAAGAGGAGGTATTAAGTTCTATACGGCTTGTATAATTGGCAAAGAGAGGTGAAATGACTTCTTTGAGGTCACTTAGTGATTCACCAAGACAATCAGGAGTAGAACATAGGTTCCTGATGCTGAGTCTCCTAGCTCGAATCAGTGGGCACGCTGCCTTCCGTTTGCTTGTGAAGTTTTAGGAAGGTAAAACCCTTGTGAAGAGTGTTTATGGCATCATTAAATGTGAAGCCTAAAAACTTGAGCTCTGAAGTCATATAGCTAGTGCAGTTGCTTAAAGTGTTGGAGAAAAATAAGTGTTTTTTTTAAAAAAAAAAATCAATTAACATATATTTGATTGGTGACTTATGTGGAAAAGATGTATTATTTGCCTAACTTTAAAAGCAGGATAAAGTCTTCCATTCAAAGCTGCTGATATTCGCAAGCCATCCCTGAATGCTGACTTTAACTCTGCCATAGTCCAACATAGAAAAAATATTACAGGATCCAAGGGAAGTTGCAACCCATAATTTAAATGTGGTTTTTAATTGACTGAATTTGCCTTATAATACATGTAAGATACAACATGTTTACGACCTCTTTACTTAAAAAGCAAAGTATTTGCAGAAACATCGCTTTCTTTAGCTGGTATTAATCTGATTTTCACGTGCACACCTTAAGCTGTCTGTAAATGCTGGTTTGCCGCACAAGTATATGATCAACTGTTCAGGTTAAACAAGTAGCATTGGTTCAAATTTAATGTTTCTGGCCAACTGTAAAGAAGGATGTATTTTGAATTGCCTGTTAACTTTGTTCCACACTAAAGCCGTGCGTGCTGCTGAGTTTACCTTTTCCCCAGTTCACTTTTAACAATAATTACTTGACAGACAAAAGCAGTGTCTGGCATAGGAACTTGCTGCTAGAAAGTTTTGTATTCCTCTTATGCTTGCAGGCAGCTAACTTCCAATGTGGAACGGAGAATAATTTCACATGGTGTGAGGAAATATAATGGCAGTAAGAGAGGAAATAATAAGGAACGAATTGTGGCTGAACAGCAGAGGAAAAATCCTTGACATTGAGATCTATTAGTCTGGAATAAGCTCTCCAGGGAAGCGGTGGGAGTCCTTTCCTTGGAGAATTTTAAATCTAGTCTAGGGTAAGCAATGCCATATATTGCAGTGAAGGGTCTTGTGCTAGCAGAGGATGGATTACATTTTTTAAATTCTTCAGTTTTCATGTACCAAGATGTGTTATCTGTGGCCTCTTTGTTATGGGTGTCCTTTAGATTTTTAAAGAAAATCAAAGGTGGATTTTACAAAGAGTAATGGCAGTCAAAGCCGTTTGAAAGGGTGAAAGGTGTTTCTCATGGTTCTTTGCCAATTAGGTGATTCCTTCTGTTAGCAGCCCAGTGCCAGGTGAAAAGAGAGTAAATCTATTAATAGAATATGCTGAAAATCTGTGAAAATATTTTTCCCTCAGAAAAGGCTTTTGAAAGGAAACGAAATGCTTGGAAAAAGATGTTGTTCCTTTAATATTTTCAATATTGCTTTATGAAAGACTGAAAAAATAATCCCCTTCCACTTGCTCTTTGTACAAACGATCCATTTTTATCTTTTTTTAAATGAACTTTTCTAAAACTATAAAAAGGCATAGGGAATAGGGGGAGGGGGAAGGCTTTTGAAATGAACTGCCAACATACTAGTGACGTTCCGTTGAGCAGTCTTGCTGATCAGGCTGTTTTGTACCACCTGCCTTTCAGAAAGGGGTCAGGACTAGAACCTGCCTGTGCTTCTGGATGCTTCTCCTCCCGGAGGTGGCGCACACCTGAAGGCCCCTCCTATACGCGTCAGGAATGCCCAGGATTGCAGGGGTACGTGCTGGTTTCTGTATCCGTATCGATGTATGTGTGTGGCCCTGGGGAAAGGGAGGGGGATGCTGGTAAGACAGGGCAGTACTGGGGACCGCTGGAGAGGGTGGTCCCAATCCTTCAGTTGAAGTTCTGGCCTAGGAGTTTTCAGGAGCGACTTAGCCTTAGCTCAGCAGGGTTTATAAGTTGCTGTTTAAAGATCATGAAGAGCCTTGCAGTTAGCAAAGCTCCCTGCCTCCCTTTGTGCAGGAACGCCTGGCTGTAGTGCAGTTCCCGAGCTCCGCGGGGCAAACGCTTCCCCTTCGCCCCTGCGTTCCGTTTGAAGGACGCGACGTTGAGCCCCACCGACCGCTGGTGCGGCGGCGACAGCTTCTTGTCTCTGCTGCTTCAAGGGATGCACAGTGCTCACAATGAGGACGGGGCTGCGTTGGGCAAGCCAGGGAGGTTTTGTACTCGCGGATTTTCAAGTGCTTTCGGAAGCATTACTGAGTCTGCTTAAATCAGTGTACAAAGGGAGCTAATGCCTCCATTAAAAATATTTTTAGCCCTGTTCCTCTAGGCTCAGGCTTCCTTAATTTTGTCTGTACGTTATCCTCTGAAAGTCTGTACTTTATCCTCTGGAAGTCAGAGGTACTGACTGCATGGGGCAGCACCTGCTAAGTTAATGGCAGAAGAGGCAAGCCACATGTTTTTGCGCAAGTACAACAGTGATTCCTCTTCTGTGGAAGAGAACAAGGGCCATGGCTGTCTTGACACTCTGAGCACAAGCAGCCAGCCAGAAACCTCCAGGACTGGCTTTACTCCTTACTTTTTTTTTCCCCTCTTAAAAATGTTGATATTTTTTTTCCAAAAAGCATTTTGATTGATAGCAATTAAATGCACTAATAGTGCTTTAGACAAGGGCTGCCATGATTGCTATTTACAGATAAAGACCTGGGTGCAGAGGTGAAGTGGCTTGTTTACTGCTCCACGGGGAATCAGGAATAAGAAAGGCAGCACCGAGAACCCATGGTGAGTCCCTGACTCTCTGTAATCGTTCACTCCTGCGTGTCAGGAGGAGTACTGTGCCCTGTCAGCACGGTAGCATTTAACCCTCGTTCTGTGCCAGTGTAACTGAGGTTGCAAGGTGGTGAGTGGTGAAGAGCAAGGCCTCTGATCTACAAGGGTGAGGGTGTTCAGATGGGGAGCAGATGATGACAAATAATGAAATTAAAGCAAAGGAAAGATTAAATTAAAACATCAAGAAGAATTCAATAATGATAAGATTAACTGCAGTATAACCTCCTACAGGAAGCAGCAAAGGCAGAGCGTTTTAATAATTTAAAACAGGACTAAACATACTTTTGGGTAACATATTACAGCACTGGAATAAATGACTATAAGCTGGTGTAGCTACTGAAGGCTTAGCCGTAGCCCTAATATTCCTAGCGTGTCGTAGGTTTCTAAGGAGGGTATTAAGTTAATGCATCAGCTGTCTGAGTCCGCTCTCTAGACTAGCAGGTTAGGAGTGCTAACAAAGCAGGTTGCTAGCTCGTATGCTTGTCAGCATGTAGGCCTATCTATCTATACATGTGTGTGTCTGTATCTATATGTGTATGCGTGTATATGTGTATTTAAATAGTACCTCAGGACAGATCATGACAGGTGTTTAAAAAAAGTCATCCCTTTGCTGAATCAGCCTCAAACATGCTTTGAGTAGTTCTTTGAACTCTGATGTTGGTAAAATCACTGCTCAGAAATAGGACACTTGAAATGTTTCCTTATTATCCACAAGCGCTTGGGGGCTGGGTGCGTCGCCGTTCGTGGGGGCGTGTAGGGCCTTGAAGAGGCATTTGTGCATGACCACAGTAATTAGTGTGGGACAGGTGAAAAAGTGGGTGATGTTGTTCCTCACTCTGCCCTTCTTGGGTCACGCGTGTTAAGAAAAGGGGACTTGAGAAAGGCAGAATGGAAGAAAAAAGTTACTCTCCTTAGGGGGAAAAAATCAGCTATGTTTCAGGACCATGTGTTTCCTTACAGTAAATCATTCCTAGAAAGGTCTCAGAAAGAGGTTCTAGGACTGACCACAGCTTAGTTAAAAGTGTCAGCTTCTTGGCAGTACCACACAGTGTTACTTCAGTTTTTGGTTGACTAGAAGTGTGTGACTTTTCCCAAACTAAGTGTAGAACTGCAAAAAAAAAAAAAAAAGGCTGTCTGTACCCCACTTTATCAGATGTTTTCCAGACTCCAGTACTGCTCCCCTTTCTCAGGTGGATGCATGCTGTAGATCCTGTGCTGGGACTGGAGAACTAAAATTGCTAACCTAGTCTGCCCCCAAAATCACTACAACCCAGAAGCCGTTGATGAGACAACTGGAGGCCTAAGACTGTGAAAAAGCCAAATACCTCTCTGTCCATGCAAGATATCTGGCTTTGGGATTAATTATTATCAAGTATAGATCCAGACATTATTTGGCTAATATTTACAACGGGTATGTCCAGTGCTATCAAAGAAATTTATATAGAGAAAACAAAAAGTAAAAAGCATGGGCATACATTACAAGAAACCTCTGTTAGACTTACGAACGCTTGATGCAGTTGAGTTCAGTGCTTTCTCATTCTTTGCCATTTGTGTGTACAGTATTAAAAAAGAATCCTACCTTTTTTTCCTTTTTAAAAATACAGAACTGGTAGTCTAGTCACACTCTTACAAGTGATAACAAAAATAGAAAGCAGATACCCATGTGGGACTAAAACTCTACTAAAGCCTGTCTTTTTTTTTTTTCACAAATATGTTTTCACAGACAATAATTAGCAGACAAACACACTGTTTGCAATTGCACTGTATTGACTTAAAAGGCGGATACAAAATTGTCTAAATAAAGAATGCCATCCAGGGTGAAAGTTGTGTGTGTGTGTGCGTGTGCACATGTATGTGCTGACACACGCTTGTATTTTCCTGCTGTGTACCAGTCATGGCAGCATGCTCTGCTCTGTGTAATTGGCTGTTGCACTGGTGTGGTTCTGCTGCACACTCGCACGCACACACACAGAGGAATGGAAATAGATTTCTGTGACAGGTGGCTTCTTTGTCTAAATCTTTTCCTATAAAAGAAAAAAAATGTGAAATTTTGGTTGGTTTAAAGGTTCTGCTCCATGAAGAAAAAAAATTCACAAAATCCATTGTTTTTCACCTTTTCAGTCATTTCCTCATGAATAAATATTATCCATTAAAAACCTTTAAAAAGGTGCTGCGATACACAGTGTTATATTTCCACTTTCTTTATTGATTCTGTTGTTGCCATGATGGTTCTTTCCCTTCAGCCTGCCCAGGTGATTTTTGCCCTGTACCATGGCACAACACGCTCTCCATGTGGGTTTTTCCTTTAACCAGCCTCTTCCTTTCCTAATCCTTCCTCAGTCCACAGCATGAACGCGAGTCTGAAGAAAGCTGCCTCGTTAGGTCTCCATTGCTAATTCAATGACAAAATGTCAGGTTGGTCCATCCAGGCACAATTTGCAGCAAGAAAGGAACATGGAGGTGTGGAGGGAGAGGGGCACTGGTCTTCCAGCCTCCTTCTGTGCATGAGACGTCTTACAAGGCAGAGACCTTGACTATGTTGCTTGTGGTGGTGGTGGAAATGTTCGTGGAGTGGCCGGGGCTGCTGGGCGGAGGCCTGCTCTCACCTTCTGGCGTGAGTGCCGGCGGCGTGGGGATGCTGATGATGGCTGTCGTTATCTGGGCAGCTTTGCAGTTCGGTCTCAGCCCATCATCTGATTTCATGTTGAGACTGGAACGACTAGAAAACAAATTTAGTGTTTGGCGCTTTTTTTTTAAACCAGACGGTCGAAAGGATGGGAATGGTTGTTCTTAATCAGTGTCTTATTCCTCTGAACTAAGGGCACCAAAATATTCAGAAGACTCCACTTAAATGTTCCCCCCGGTTCCTGTGAGGCATCATTTATCTCTGCCCGGGTTACACTAAGCTTTTTTAATATTGCCCCTGGTTAGGATACAGCTTTTCACAGGGCAAATCGTTCTGTGTTTCCGCTTCATTCTTGCATAATTCTGGTTTAATTAAGACGACATCTAAATACACTGTCCTGTGTACTGCATCGTTTCAGAGCACAGGTAGTTCTTCCTAAGAAAGAGCTGTTGTCTTCCTTGCATTTCAAATGCCTCTTTCAAATTCCCTGTCCCTTGATCTTTTCTATTCTTTCATCTCTCTGCAGTAGTTGCAAGGATCTGGCAGCTGGGAGCATTCTTATTAGATCTGCATCAATTGCACCCTATAATTAATTACAGAGGGAAAATGATAGGTTGACTTCTGTGCATCTGCACAGCTACAGGAGTCTGCTATTACCAGCCCAACACGTTCATTTTCAACACAAGGCCTGTACTTTTTGAAATGTAAAGCTCCCAGTTGGAAAGCTATTGCTGTTGTTATCTCGGAGTGACTCACCAAGAGGATGTTTCTTGATCGCTCAAGCATCCCAAGAACACAGCAGAACCCATTCTGCTCCCTGGTTGCCTCAGTCACAAGCTGAGAGTGGGGCAGTCTTAGGGACTGGGTGGTTCTACCAGTGGTAACCAGTACACCCAGTTAGTTGCATTCCACATGAAAAACAACTTAAAAGCTTTTCTCTCTCCATTCTTACACAGTTTGGTAAACAAGTGAAATAATGAACAGTGTTGACATTTAAAATATCACTGGCAGCTGATTTAGCACGCACTGAAATAGGCAGAATAGTTGACATTCCCCTGAATTACTGTTTCAGGTGCTGGTTTAAACTATTGTCATCTTGAAACTGCAATAGCTAGAGACTTGTTTGTGCTTATTCATTCATAATTCATTCTCTGAAATGCCCTTTTGACTTCACCCTGGCACAGAGTAATTGCTTGCTGCCCTAAAGGCAGCTTTGTTTCAGTTTCTAGATCCCTTTGATAGGAGTGGGGAGAAGAATGGTAAGTTCAAAAACAGCCCAGTGTGCAAGAAGCTTAATGGGCTGAGGGGGATTTAGAAAGTGATTTAATATTTGCAAGAAAGATATGGTGGAGAAATGATTTTTTTCAGCAAGTTATGTAAAAAATGAAAATTTTAAAATTTTCTATTAAGGGACACTTCTTCACCTGTGTCACTAATTGCTTTTTAAGTGAGAGCTACTAAGACACGACTGTGAAATTCATCCTCCTTTGTTTCCCAGTGCTGCTTGATGCTTACAGTTGCAATTGAGACTTTTGGACAATGAAAATCCGTGAAGTGAGTGTCCCTGGTGGACCATGTCAGTGTGTACAGTGCTCTAACAGCTTTTGCTGACAGACACTGATTAGCCAGTTGTCTTTGCCTGCTTCCAGTCAAGGCTTGGAAGTACTGGGGTATCTGGGAGGTGGGCTGTGTAGTGGCCCTGTACCAGCTTTGGTGAGGGACTTACAGCTGGGAACTGCTGACTCCTGCGTGTGTGATTAGCACTTCCTAGGCAGGTGCCAGCTGGAATTCGTTCTTCTATGTCCAGTGTGGCCAGAGAAGAGCTGTGCGAGAGTCTGGCTTTGACCTGGTTCTTCCCCAGAACAGCCAGGAGCCACTTTTCTTGGGGTGTCATTAGAAGGAGGGAAACAAAGATGCCCCCAGCGCTAGACCCCTCTCCCTGCCTGGAACGTAGGGCTGCAAGAACGCCCGGTTGGGCAGAGCACTTCTGAGGTTTGCATGCAGTGGTTAGCAGCAAGAGCCTGCTTACTGTACCTGGTTGTAAGTGAGGGCTGCTCGCTGCACTGGATGTGGATGGTGCTGAGCTCCTGCATGCTCCGGAGGCGAGTGGCTGGCACGCTGGAGTTGGGAAGATGGGTGGTCTTCTTGTTACGGCGAGAACAGCAGGAGGTGGTCAGTCCATGGTGACTTGACAAGGAGGGGCTCCGAGAAGAAGGATAGTTTTGCATTGAGCTCTCCATGCAGTTCTGCTCGAACAGTTGCTCGTCTATGAACTCGTGGTTCTGGCGGGGTTAAAAACAGTGCTGTTACTCTCTGGTGACGCCAACAGCGTTGGCCCGACAGCAGTTTGTTTTCAATAGCACCTTGTGCTAGGTGGGTGGGATGTGTCAGCCCCTGGTCTGTGTGAGGTGCTCTCTGTCTGCTTGAAAATGCTTGCACTAGGCAGAACTTAAAGAGAGAGGACGCTGCCCTTTCACTCACTGCAACCAAGAGATTTTGCCCTCCTGCATCAGTAGGTGACAAGAGAAGCAGCTGCAGTGACAAAGGCATGGCAGTCTGTCAGTGCTGCCTTGCTTACATAGTCTGAGATGCTTAATGTACTGTGTTGGAATTCCCGTCCATTTTTGTGTCTGGATTCCAAAAGTGGCTTCAAAAAGTCTACAATGCCACATGCTTATGAAACCCAAGAGCAGATTCATGCTCATTTTTCTTGGTGCCTGGGGACAGGATTGTATTGTTTTCAGGTGACCATCTTGACATATGGCTTAACTGCAGGATGTTGCTTTTATTGGCTGTTGGATTCAAAGCGTACCTGCAGTTCCCTGGGTGCTATTAGCTGGGTGGAAATAAGCATGGTAGGTGAGAATGGGAGGTGTGTAAGGGCAGGAAATTCAGAAAGGTGAATCTGTAAAGAGTTTTTGTGCTAAGGAACAAGAAACCCTGAAAGAAAGAACTTATATGTGTACATGAGCCCCCAAGTGGTTCTAGTGAACATGCTTTATCCAGTCCCTGCCAGCATCAGAAGGGATGGGAAACAAAAGCAACCATGGTGAAGGCAGCCACTGGTTTTCATTGGAACAACTAACAACTCTCACAGGAAACAGGAGCACTGGGTAGCCAAAAAGAGCCACGTGCACAAACTCCCGAGGACAAGACCAGGAACGAGAAAGGAAGCAAACACTCTCCAGACACGTCACAGAGACCACAGAGAAAACAGATTGAATTAAAAAGGAAATACCTTGATGGTGGAAGTTCGTACAGATAACAGGGGATCATCCACAAGATAGGACAATCCCTATGGACAACATGCCAACAAAAGATAAAAACACAATTGATTGTCCATTCCGGCATTCAGAAGTTTAGTCCCAGCACTGCATCTATTGCCTCAGCATTCCAGCTGGCTCGCTCAAGTTTGAATGGGCAACAGGACCTTCTCTTTACCAAACCTTGCCTGAATCAGACCCCTTTGTTCCTTCCTTCTCACACTTAAGCTTTTTAACCTTAATGTTCTTGGAAATAGAGCAAAACTGGTAACAACTTTACTGCTTTGATCTTTTGAGAGGGAAGGCAAAGGCAAACAAAGTTTCAGCTGCTGATTCACAAGTAACGAATTGGAATTGCGCTGCCATTGGGTCACCAATGGATTTGGGTTTTGGTCGTACTCTGTGGGAACACAGAAGAAAGGTTTGGGTTGAAGGACTGGATTCGATGCACTCAGCATTTGGAGAAAACATGGCATGTGAATGTCCCTGCTCGGTCTTGGGAGTTGGAACGAGTGGAGAAAAACCTCCTTTTGAACAAACTCCATCTGTCGTGTTAATATGACAAAGTAACCTCTGTTATGGCAGCTCAAAGTACTTTGGGGTCACTTTGTCATCTGACACACCGGATCTGTGAGCCATTCACAGCCGTTCCGTCGTCGGGCTGTGTGCCGGCGATGAGCACAGATACCGTGACAATAAACAACGGACTTTTACATTCCTTCTGCCTCGTTTAAGGAAAGGTGAATTGCCCATTGAAACAAGTTTGCAACCATGGTACGTTCCTCATTCCGTTCCTGCAATGTGGTCACAAAATGACTCTTCAGTGTTTAAAAAACCTTTTTACTACAGTTCAAATTTTTGGGAGGAGAGCTGTTGCGTAGTGTTTTCATAGAGGATGTGAACTATAGAATTTCCACACAAGCTGATTGAACTGTTTTGATTGGTAATTTCAGACCAGAACCCAAAGTTGCTACGTGATTTGATGCAACATCATGTTAATAACTGGCTGAAAAATGTGAGGGTAAGCACATTAAATGTTGTGCAGATTCTCCCTCTAGGTTTTAATAAAAATTCAAGCTATCACTGTTACTGCCATCCTTTGCTGAAAAAAAGCAATGTTTGGAACACTTTCAACCAGTGAGTCGGCTCGCGTGCTGGAGGCGCTCTGGCTTTGTGCGTGTGGTACGCTGGTACAGCCACAAATCAGGATGTGCTTTGGCCGTGTTAGTTCCAGCACCCGAACCAGCTCATTAGTAATGGAGCAACTTAGGCAGCTCCCAGAGACGTCCTCCCGCCCTGAGCAGAGGTCAGAGTTTCTGTAAGCCTTCACAACATCAGGGCCTGGCAAGGGCAGACCCCAGAGGTAGGGTTGTCAGCTTGTGTTTGCTTCAGCCGATTTGGTAAAGTTTTCAAATGGAAGTTTTCTTGTGAAATGTGAAAGGTTTTAAGCGTAAAGTTTCACAGTAGGGAAGGTTTTTGGCATAAAGTTCTAAACTGAAGAGTCAGATGGTGAAATATCTGTTTGTTATGTAACATCCAAAATCGCTCGAAGTAAAGGCAAAATGAGTCTTACAACATAAATTCAATAGTCATTGATACAGGAAGAATCAGTTCACTGTCCTTGGCATGGTGACCTTTTTAGCTCATTGTGATAAACCAGCTGTACTCAGCAGGTCACTGCAATTAACCAGTCATCTTCTTCCAGTGTATCGCTGAAGCCTAAGTGGTGTTATTCCAGCAAAAGCCAAACTATGGAAGTGAAGGTGATTTATCTAAAAGAAAGCTCTTGCAAGTCAGAAATCAAAAGTACATTTGATGATGGATGCAGATAGAAAAAGGCATGAATATTTCAAGTGTTAACCTCTCTTCATTCTTTCTAGAATGAGTCATGGTATAGATAATGTGTTCCTTTACTGCAGAACCTTTTATATAAACCTGGAAGTAAAACATATGTATCAAATAAACATCTGAAATGTTCCAAGGGACTTCTGCATACAGAATCACTTAATAATGAAAAATAAAATGCTCACTCCGGACACCTTCCATGATGCGAACAGAAAAGTCACATTATGGGAACTGCTTGGCTGACTTTGGGACAAATTACCTGCTCTTGTAACCAGAACCGGAGTGAGAAAAGAATGTGCAACCTTTAAACCCATTAAGAGAGTTCATCTGCTCTGTGCCGTATAAAGGGCTAAAGGTTATTTTTTTTACAGCCTGTTGGCACTGGTAACCAGGTCGTAGTTTGGAGTCACTGACAGCATCTCCCTCCCCTTGAGGCAGCAGAACTGACCTTTATTACTCATCAGCACGACTGAGGAGTATATGTGATGTGTGACTGACAGCACAGGACAACCGCAGTTTAGGTCTCTTCCAGGAGCACTGAAGAGATTAACGCACGCCTTATTTCTAGGATCTCCCTGACCCCATGCTGAAAAGTTATTTGCATTCAAGTGACCTTGGCTGAGCAACCTGCTGTTGCCCTTGTGCTGGCGTAGATGACTGTGGAGTAGCAGATAATCACATCTTTATTCCTTTGCACAGTATTTTGTTTTACTTTTAAAGACAACAATGAAATAGAAGTGCATTTAACCCGTTGCAGACTATTCTTGGGAGCTTGAGTGTCAGCCCGCTCTGGCATAGTTTGTAGATCTAACCGAGTGCCACTTCAGAGCGTTCTGTGTGCACGTCTTTGCCACACGAAGCCTGGGCCAGGCACAAAGACCGAGCAAGATGTAAAAGAATTGCATTGCTACTTACGGTTGTTTTTTCCAGGCAGTGCAGCAGGTGGTGATGTTGGCTTTCGATTAAGGAGGTGCCTTTAGTCGTATGCTGTTCATCTTCAGTGGATCCCTGAAGAGCCAGAAAAAGGGAGGGCGGGGGGAAACCATGAAAACAAACAGAACTACCAGCATTAGCTTTCACAGGGATAAAGATAACAGTTTCAGTGTTGTCAGCTCTCACGTTTTTCTCATGACTCTTATGAGGTTACCTCATTTTTTTTCCCGATTTGACTTGTAAGCTTAGGTGAGGAACTCGGTTTTGATTCAAACCCAGGTGTTTCTAGCTGTTTTGGAGCTAGGGAGGAAACCTGGGAAGTACTGTTGACATATGAGGCCAAGGCTCAGGAACCAGAAGGCAGAGAAAAAAAGAACCTGTGCTGGTTTATTTTCCAAAAAAATGTTAAGACTTTCAAGCTTGACATGACCTTTGAATGCCAACAGATGTACCCCGAACTCTAGTCTCTGCTAGGAGACGGAACACAAGCTGTCTTGCTTTTGCCGAGCTGAAAAAGCCCGGCTCGGCCTGACCTTCAGGGCTGCCCAGCACTGGGCCTGCTGGGACTTGCACGTGGCATTGCCAAAGCCTCCCGAGTCACGGCCGCGGACCAGATCAAACCGTGGGAATCCAGCTTCGCGTTTTGGCTTTGTAATGCTGTTTCTGGGGAAACACCCCTGTCTCTGTCTTTCCTCTTCATGGGCATTGCTAATTGTTTTCCACACGTGGTACCTGCAGTGTGTTAAAAAGGGGCTGCGCTTTCCCTGCCTCGGTGTGTGTGGTTGTTGGTGGGGAGCTCAGAGCAGGTCCTGAGGACTGGGTTTGGTGCAAACTGAAGGTGTGTAACCCCTCCTGTGGCCAAGCCCTCTCTGAAAGGCAGGGAGAAGCGAGGAACAGGCAGACGCTATGTATATAAGAGTTCAGATATAAAAATTATCCTGTTCAAGCATCCTTGAAATGAGGAAGCCTTGTGCAGCCCTGCAAAGGGTTTACGTTCACATGAAACGTGGCAGCAGCTCCCTAGGAGAAGGAAGGTCCCATCTTCATTAGTTTCTTACGGATTGTGGCATTCACTCAGTGGGATGGCTTACTGTGATTTATGGTTTAGTAACACCGTGCCCAGGAGTCCTGCGAACTGACCCGGAACCCTCTGTGCATCACTTAGCACAAAACCAGAACAAGGCGAGCCTGTTCCAAAGACCTCACGATCCAGATACTGTACAGTAACACCCGTACAACTGGGGACCAGCTTTCCCCTGAGTACTCACACTGCTGAAATGTGGCTAACAGGTTTGTAAGCTAATTCAGAGAGTAGGGGGTGTTTAGAGTCAAGCAGGCAGCCTGTGCCACCTGGGAAGGGATTGGGCACAGCTGAGAGTATTTGGGTCGAAAAAACTATGAAAAGGAGTGGTCCCTTCTAGGGAGTGTTGTGGGGAGATGACCTGCTGCTGGTGTGCCTGTTTAGGGTTGGAAAGGCTTACTGGGGCGCTTTTGCTGCTGTGCTTTTGCCTTCTACATCAGGTATGTGTGCATGTGGTGATTTGGGGAAGAGACTGCTCAGACTGCGCTGTTGTTAGTGGTTAGGATAAGCTACAGAACTCAAACGAGTCTTTGGGCTTTTGTTAAACTGAGGGGTTTGATCTGCTTGAAACAACTGAAACAATAGAAATGGATAAGAGGTTAGGAGCTTGAGTTCAGCGTCTGTGTAATGTTTAGCTCGTGCAGGAAGCTTGGCATCAAGCATTCATCAAAACTGCAATAGGCCAGTTTAGTCAGCTTGGGTGTGGGGGGAGAAGTCCAGTACTCTGTATTTTTGATTTGTGTGCTGTATCAGGGAAGCAGATGCTTACATTCCTCGAGATATAGCACGTTGCTTACCCTGTGGTCTGATGATCAGGTGCACCTCAGAAATGGAAAGCAAAGAAGCAACGGGGGTTGTTTAAGAGTTTCTGTGCCGTTTGAGAGGCAGGATTATTTTTCTCAATTTCTCTGTTCTGTGGTGGCAGATTTAAGATCTGGGTTGTTAAGGATGTTGTCTTACTACTACTGCGTAAGCTCCTGGTCTTGAAATTCACTGTGATTTCATGACACGTTAATCTGGGCATGTCTTTGATGACTGGCATTTTCAAAGACAATTACATGCATTAAAATAGCAATTAGGTGTTGCAAAATGTTTCCCTGTGCTCCATAAGTAAGGGGTGCCTGGTGTCTTGTGCAGTGCCTGAATCTGAAAGTCCAAAATTGATGTTCATGGCTTGAATCTCTGCTTAGACACGAAACAGCAGTATCTTAACTGTTTGAGAGAGAAAATGGGTGGGATGGGAGACACAGCAGAACAACTTAGCAGAAGTACCAAGATGTCTGTTGCTCTCAAGGGGGTCAAATTCAACTCTGCTTGAAGCATTGCTTTTAAATACACCCGTGTGGCCTAGTGACTCATTGCAAATGCGTGCTCTGGATGCCATTTCCAGGATGGTTCTGTGGTCCTTAAATGAAGGAATAGCTCTGTCTCTGACAGACGCCAAAACACAGCTGAACTGGTACGTTGAGAAAGCTGACTTACTGTGCACAGAATTAATAGATTCCTATGGGAATGCATCTTAGGCAGGTTATGGAATTTTTGTTGCTGTTGTTTTGGAAGATGAGCATTCCCAGAAGTATTTTTAGAAGTGACCTAAAAAAAACCAGTTTCATTTTTCTTATTAACAATCCTCCTGGTGAGCTAACACATCAAGCAGGTCCTGTTCGTACCCTGCTGAGATTACAAACTCTGCTGAAGTCTGTGTTGGAATATTTCCCATGGAGGTCCTTGCAAGCCCTAAAGCAGATATGATGCTGCACTAAAACACTGGAAGAGGAAAGAGAAAGAGCACATATTGCAAACAGTATCTTTTTATGAGGATTTGCTTGAGAGGAGATGTAAATGGAATCTGAAAGCAGAGATAGAGCTTCCGTATCTCTGGCAGAAGACCTAGGCCAATTGTTAAATTTTGGCAGCACAGCTTAGTCTCTCCCTCTGCCTCCCCTGACAAGGCTAGGCTTGCCACAGCTAGAAGTGGGTCAAGGGATGGCAGTGACCAGGAGCAAAGCGTGGCATGAGCGAGTATGACTCGTACCTTATCTTCCTTTCACTTTTTCTTCAGTCAGCTCAGTGTTTTCAGAAACAAAGAGTGAGCAGCCACTGAGAACATCCTAGCACGCAAATTAAGAATGAGGTGGGCAGGAGCTGCTGCCCTAGGACAGCGAGAGTGCCAACATCACAGAAATGCTTGGCGTTTTGCGAGTGCTGTTGAGGAATGTATACCTATAGAGATTGCATCAGTGGTGCCTACCTTACTGCAGGCAAACAAAACCTGTGTGTTCATTAGAGTCTGGCTGTAATGAAAAAGCTGGTGGGGGGGAGGAGACGAGATGGTGTGCTTTTTGAGCCGGGGTGCCAGTTCTGCAAGGGTTTGGTGCCAGCTACCATTCAGTTTGTTCTTGGAAGACATTCAGTGAACTGCTGGTTGCTTGGAGGGAGACTGAAACACGCTGTAGTGTCAGTTCTGAAATCCAAAATACCTCCACTTTACCTCTCCTGCTTAGTGCTTCAGCACACAAAACTGGACCCTGGTGGGCTGAGATGAACTGGTTCAGTGGTTAGACCGTCCCTTCCCATGAGAACGGCTGTAACGTTTGTCTATGGCTAAGCAGATTCTGCTTGTGAAAAGGCACAAGACCTCACAACGTGCTGCTCCTAGGATGCACACCTCCCAGCATTTTAGCTGAAAGGGAATTTCGGCTGGCTGTACAAGGAGATTAACGCTAAGCGGATATGTAGGCGGCTGCCATGGGAAGAAGCTCACCATCCCTTGAGCACTTCTGACATAAAGCCCACTAAAAATCTCTCTAAATGAGAAGAAAACGGTCTGAGTACTTCGTGTCTGGGTGGCAAATGCAAAATGCCACAAATCCACAGTTTCTGAAACAAGAGCCTCTATTCTCGGTAGGAGCAGAACTCCTTCCTGCTGCTGTCCTTGGATGAATCCTTTGCTTTGCTTTTTCTTTACTTTGGTACAAGGCTACAGGCTGAAGACATGCTGTTCCCTTGAAAGATGGTGTCAGTGCATTCGTTCTGATGCTAATGAAAGGACATTCTGGCACATGTTCCTGAATCTTGAACGGTCCTTATTTCCCAGTTTATTAGTTTGACTGCAGAGCCACGGCCAGGATACATTTTGGGGCAGTTGTTTTCCCTGGGTGAGCCCTCACGGTGTCAGACTGCAGGGCAATCTGCTGGGCACTTTTAAAACAATTATACGTTGATCGCAGTACTGTGGGATTGCTAGTGAGGAAAGGGATAGATAGTAATTGCAGTTGGAATTGCTGCTGGGTAACAAACCAGCCCTATGGCGATCTGGCCGTGTGAAGTCCATTAAAGTTAGCATGAGTCCTGGGCAAGGTATCAAAATGAGATGTGTACCTGACCAGTGAAGCAGCTTGATACTAATTTGACTGATCAATATGTGCAGTATGTGGAGAATATTTTGGTCCCTAGTGTAGCAACTACAGAAATCACATTCCTTCATGTTTTTACAGCTTAAAAAATTTGGCTGGCTAGACTATGCTGTCATTCACATTTTGTACTCTTAAGAATAGTTTGTTCTCCTGCATAAAATGAAAGGACATAAAAATCTTGCCTTGTGGAGTTAAAACGGTTGTGTGTCCCTTTACAGCAAAGGATGTTCTGCAGTTCTGTAATTAATTAATACCGCTACTTGTGGATGGAGAGACCTGTCTTGATTCTTGATTCAGGTCTGCGGTTAGTCCTCAGGTAGTCAAAGATCATGTCCTGCTGGTCGTGCAGATGCCAGGCATGGCTTTGGCAAGTTTCTTGGTTTAGTAATTATATTCCTGCGTGTCACAGGTGGATGGTAATTCTTCCTTCCCCATACCCTTTGGTTTTGACTATTTCAGCAGGAAGTCCCTCAGGGTGGGGATGTTTTCTTATGAAATATTAATACAAATGTACACAACATTGAGTGCTTTTCAGAGTAGGATTTGTGGGTCTTACTGGGCTGTGGAGGAGTCATGTTAGCATTTAGAGCTATAAGCCCACCAGAAAGAAAGTTGCATCCAGAAAAGCTTGGGAAGACCTGCTGTAGGTGATACTATATATCTAAATGTAGTTAATTAATGGGTAAAAAGAATCCTCTGGAACCTCTTTAGAAATGTTTTTGTTTTCCTTCCTATGTCTACAGTAGCTTTGTAGCCAACTAAATGACCCTTATTCCACTTGTTTTTGGGCAAGTGCCAGGAAATGAACCCATGCAGCCAAATATTTCTCTCAACCTCATGTGTTTTGGACTTAAGCTTTGGTGCGTCAGCTGCTCTTCCCTGAGTGGTCTTGGCAGGGAGTTTTGGTTGACAAGAGAAGTGAGGAGATTCTTGTTGGGATGACAGGCTGGAAGATCAAGTGCAAACTGAGTGTCCCTGCTAAGCTCTTCTGGCATTTTAAAAAACCCAGAAATCTAAAGCTCAAAAGGAAGTTTTAAATTGGTAGTCAAATTTGTGCATGTTCCTGGGTAATGAAATAGCAGGATCTCAGCTGAGATGGCATCCGAGTCCTAAGCCTTTCCTTTATGCGGGTAGGGCTCTGGACTAGGTGTGACCAGACCTTCTTGATGAGGAAACTTTTATTGAACTGCTCAACAGCAACATAGGGTTCAAGAAACAGATTTTTCCGAGGTCGCTGCCAGTCGCAGAACAGGCAGCAACGTTGGACGTGTGGTCAGGAGGATCAGACTTGGTTTGGAGGGGAGAACAGAAACTGATCGGGCATCCTACCTTCCAAATCTGTACTTCGTATGAAAGCTTTTGTAGAGTCAGTTTAAAAACTATTCCAGTTGTAAAGGGCCAGACTCCTCTACGTCTCAGCCCGCACTGAGTAGCGCCCTACGTGCAAAAGGGGGAGCTGGGAGCTGCACCACTTCCCGCTGCGCGCTGCACCCACTGAGCTTGGGCAGGAGCCGGCTCGGGTCCTAGTGAGCTGCTTTCACCATGAGCCAAAAAGGTTTTTTGGCTTTGGTTTTACAAATGCAAGGATGCGTGCCAGGGAAAATAGTGTACATTTGAAGGATTAGGCCCCAAGTAAGGATGCATGAACAAGTGCTAGGCAGCTCTGGTGGCTCAATTAAGCATTCTTCATCTCGCTCTTTGCTCCCCACATGCATGAAAGGCTGATTTATTTGAAATGAAATCCATGAAATGTGCTAATACCTGCTCTGGTGTTGATCAGGCTTAATGTAATAACCTCCCCTCATTTTCGCTGATTCTGCTGAGCAATCTGACGCACTTAAAACTTTTCTTCTCATGAATAGCTAGTATTAGCCTCCAGAGGCCTTTCTGATAAAAATAAACCCACCACCAAACTGCCTGAAACAGGAGCTCGGGAATATTTTTTCTGTCCTGTTGGGCATGATCAGACAGTCCTTATTAGAAAGAGATTCCTAAAAATAAACACCTATATGTTGGAAGAGAGTGGGTATTTATAGTATGGGCAGACCCGGGGCCGTATAAATCGGAACAGCTCCATGACACAGAGGGGTTCGAGGGAACGGTGAGCCTGGTCACTCCTGGAAGGTCAGACCCTTTCCTACCTCAAGGAAGATCCCAAGGAACCTTTTCCCTCCCATCCAATCTTGTCCCTCCGCACGGCACACACGGTGCAGGAGAGCGCCCCTGTAGCGTAAAGCCATTCCGTGTGTGAGGCTGCCACGCTGGCTAACGAGCAATTAGGTGGCAATGGAGAGAGAAAGGGGAGGAGCCCAGGGAGAGGAGCGGGAATAGGGAACTTCTCAAACTCCGTGGAAGGAGACGCCATCTCTGCACTCACCGTCAGCTCGAGGGCTTCGTTCAGGAGGCCGTTGCGCTTGCTGTGGAGGTAAGCGTTGGAGCTGCCTGTTTTGGCCACGCGAATCCTCGCAAGCCGGGCTTTCTGTGGAGGAGGCAAAGGAGCTGGAGTTAGAGCTTGGCACACGTGAGCGTTCGGTCCTGTGCTGGCAATACCGGGAGGAAGGAAGTTGCAGGATCTGGCTCTACCTGAAACAGCCTGGGGGTGACACACAGGGGGTGTGCAGGCAGGACACGGTGCTGCTGGGAACAGCTGGCACAGGCCTGTCTCAGGGGTCAGGTGAGCACGTGTGTCTGAAGACCATAACCTGCCACAGAGCGTGAACAGCCTTTCCAGAGATAAGAAATGGGGCACTGCAGGTTTGTTTCTCCTTTCAAAAGTTAACAGTAATTTTTTAGAGGCACTTGTTGTGGACAGACTCCTGGCACAGGGTGTCTGCATGGCTGTGTGTGATCTGGCAGCGTGCACGTGCTCTGCACGCGTGTTGCTGTCGTGGCTCACCTTCTCTCCAACGTGCTTCGTTGTTTAATCCTCTCCTTTTCAGCTCTGTGCTCCGACTTCTGCGTTGTCACTTGCTCTGCTTCTACCGCAGCTAGCAGAGTGACACCCAGTCGTCGGGGGGGGTGGGCTGTCCTCTGCACTGGCAGGGCTAGTTTATTAACTCTGGTGTCTCATAATAAGACTCTGTCCAAAAATACGCATCTCTGGACAAACTGACGGAAGTCACTCTACAACACGGACATGCAACTCTTCTCACTTTTATTTATTCCTGACCTTGACCTTCAGGTGGGCAAGTCAGATGATAAAAAGCAGTCCAGAATAAAGCAAACAGAAAAATCCTAATAAGGTTCTCTTCCTTTTTTGATCACACAGTTTTTAATGTTTCAGTTTTTCTATTCAATTGTTGCCTGCTTCTCTGTCAAGTGCTGATTTGCCTTTTTCTTTTCTACTGTTAATTTATGACTCAAACACCATTAAAAGTAAATACATGAAATAGCTGGGGCTATTAAAAAATAATTACATTGTGCTGTAGTTTAAAATGCTGCATAATCTTTTAAATAACACGGAACTCGTGATTTTCCTTTCTAATTAGAGGTGCTAATGGGTATGCACTGTAGGAAGAGTAAAGCCAAGAGGCAAATATCCGCAGTGGGTCCAGAGAGTGTAATAATTCCAGGAGCTCTATTACTGTACATGCGTGAGTGACTCTGGCCCTCAATATTTGAAAGATTTGTTTAACCTTAACAGCTTCTGCTTAAGCAGACGATTTCTCAGGCAAAGTCATGTACAGGATACTAGTTTGCAGCTTTAATTGGGTGACAGAGACTATGACCAGTCTGAAAAATAGGTCTTCTTTTGACATCCTGAAATGGGGACATCCAAAATTGACCTTCTTTTCTATACTTCACCTAGATTTCATTGTCCCATTTTAACAGTAAGACTCCAAGTCAGTATATGAGAGTGAAATCTCTGTTAAAACTTACTTTGTACTGGGGCCAAGGTATCTCACAGGGCTCTTTGTGAAAGGGGCACGAGTTGTATTTGCAAGACATGGACTGAGGATACAGCTAGAAAATGGAGTTGGATCTTCAGGTTTTTTCTGCAGACTTTCCCAAACTGCCGTGTTGCTCTAGGCCCTGAATAAGACTGGCCTGAGCCTGTGATGAGCAATAAAAACCCCCGAGCTGCTACTGTTGAATATGTCAGGGGGAGAGAGCAGGGGATAAGGGACTGAAGGATATTCCGTTTCCCGGTTACGTGGCATTGCCTCTCTGTTCCTGTTAATTACATTTCCATTGAATTATTTCTTCTATTTGCAAGTATATGCCTTTGTGTCTCTGTTCCTTACTTTTCTCAATGATCTTATCTGTTCCGTAATCAGGACTGGATATTGGATCCAGTGATGGTCTTTGCAGTGAGGCTCTGATGGCAACCACAGAAAACTTCCACTTCTTTCTGTGCCTGACAAAATACCAGCTCCTTTGCTGAAGGAATTGCCAGAGCCCCCCAACTTACTCACCTCACCTCTAGCAGGAAAGGTTTCATCCTCATCTTCAGTTCAGTCAATTGTTAAAGTGGATTCAGTCCCAGGCTCTTGTAATGAACATTATTCCCTTTGCCTCCAGGCTAGCAGGGGATCAAATATTAATAGCTGTACTCCATGTGGACTGAAGATGGTTCGTTTCTGAGCTCTGTGCTCTTTTCTTCTTTGAAACAGGGCCACTAGCTATCTAAATAATTAAGCCCCATAGCTTTTGTAGTTTAGAACAGACGTTGTTATTTTAAAAAATGTCAGTGGGGCAGGACAGAAGTTAATCCTATTCTCCTTACACAAAAGATTGTCTAGGATTGTCACGTCGCCTAACTCTGTGCCCCCATCGTGATTAAATTTGGTAGATATCTTGATTAACTCGGCTAGAGAAGTTAATTAAAATTGTTGCCTCAGATTGGTTTGGCCCTCCAGACAGTTTCCCGCATTGGACTAGAAACAACTCTGAAACCAGAGTTCCTGTTTTTATGTGAAAGTCTGTGTGTAAATGTGTGTTACTTGGAAAGCGTCTCTGCCAAGCGGCACGAGCTTTACGTGGCGCTTAGGGACGCGGTGTAGGTCTGCGTGGGCTGCGGTGAGGCGCTGCGTCCGACCGTGCCTGGCAGTAACAAGGGTTTAAGCGCAGCAGAGCGCTTGCCTCTGACAGCTGCAGCAGAGGTTTGACGCTGGGTTATAGGACTGAGCGAAGGGGACTGAGGACACGAAGGGCACCTGGCAGCGGGGTTAAGACTCGGGATCTGGTGCGGAAGCAGGGAGAAGCTGCCTGTTTTCAGAGGAGTCTTGTGTTCTCTGTTGGGATGCGTCAGTCCGGGCTTGGCCGGCTGGCAGGGGTGTGCTTTGGCAGATCAGGTGAGGAGTAAATTACAGAGGCAAAACCTTAGGGCGCCCCACACAAGCTTCGGAGCAGCAGTATTTTGCAGGGAATCATACTATGCACCGTCACGTATTTTGCTGTTGGAAACCTAGAGAATTAAGCTGATGGAGCCTTCCAATTTCTGCCAGTTTTTAACATGTGTGGCTATGCCTTTGTCATTCCTGTCCTGCAGAGCTCCGTACTTTGGGTCTGCAGGACAGAAGACAGACGAGCGGAGGACCGTGTTTTTCTGGCTATCTGCTGCAAATGTCTTTTGGGGGCAGGGGAGGATAGCTGTCTTCTGCATCTTATCCCGCAAATGTGACAGACTAAAGGTCATTAGGGCCAGGCCTGAGATCATTGTTACTGAATATAACCCCTGCATAGAGAGTCTAAAAAAGGCAAAGAAAACGGCACACTGTGTCTGCATGTAGAGTGGTAAGAGGAGTTGCTAGGAAACCAGAGGATCTCAAAATGCATATGACCTAATCTGGAAGATAATTTATATGATGAAAATAATAATACTAATGACAGCCACTTACAGGTTAGAATGATTAATTTGGTTATCTCAGAGCCCACGTGTTTCTGAGAGCAGGATGGAAGGCAGGTCTCGGTAACTTCTGCCTCCTTTCTGCTTTTTAAGAAACTGGAGGCTCAGAATGCGCAGGGAGGGCAGTGAAGCCCTGTACGTGTGGAGTACTGAGGCACAGGAGGGAGGATGATGTAAGTGGTTGTCAGCATCCTGGGTATCTACATTTCCCAAAGGGACTGACAAAGGAGAAAGAATAGCCTGTCTTCATCTTTTAGCTGCTTTGGAGAAGTGCAAGGAGCAGGAGTTGCTGGCTGGGAAAAATGCTTACCAGATGGCAGGCCCAGGAAACAGCTAATTATTATTTATTAATGATTTTCATTTAGTTCTTATGGAGATAATATTCACTCTTGATTTATGTGGTACAGTAAACTATTAAGTTACGACATATGACATAATTTCTTATTTCCCAGACATCTTCAGCTTTCCAGATTTTGTGTACTTGAGCAAGGAGATGACTGGAGTACATGTATGTCAGGTACTACGTGTATGGGTCCTCTGTCTGTCCCTCCTCCCTCTTTGGACTGGAACTCTTATTAGCATTATCCTCCACAGGAATGGTTGAGGCTGGAAGGGACCTCTGGAGGCCATCTGGTCCAGCCCTCCTGCTCCAGCAGGGCCACCTAGACCCAGTTGCCCAGCGCCGTGTCCAGGTGGCTTTTGAATATCTTGTAGTTATGTTCCCACCTTCCTAAAGTGACCTCGTCTGTGGCACCTTTGACTAATTTTAGCATAAAATTCAGGAAGAAATTCAGCAAAGACCTCAGTTTGTACTTCTGAATGGGGGCTCAGTGCACGTACGTAGCTTGGAAAGGGAATGGATGGCACCTTCATCGGGTGGGAGCTAGCCCAGCTCCCTGGCCTGTTGTGATAGTTTTTCCTTGCCAAGCAGAAAATGGAAAATTCTTTGTTTTTAAAAAAGCATTCAAAAATAATGGAGTGGACAAGATATTAAATGAATCTACTGTCTGTGGAGTGCTTTCCTCAATATAATCAGGCAACACTGATCATCTGTCCTGCTTGTGGCTCTGGGAAGCTGATAGGCCATTTCTAACAAAGCCTGGAAGCAGGCTGGATGGCCAAATTAGGACTCAGGGTTATTACATGTGTTCGAACACGGAGTGAAATAATGGCTGTTTGAAAAGCAAATGGCCCATGTAATAAGTACTAGTGGTTATTCCGCTCGCCATGCTTCCATCTGGCTGTTCTAGCAGGCAGGCAGTGGAGTTAGAGCAGCGTTAGCAAAGTTAGCTTCTGCTGATCACGCTTCTGTCACTTTAACCTTTATTCCTGAGAAACAAAGTATGCACATTTGGACTTGCCTTCCTCTCCAGTCTTTACATTAAACAGTTTTTGAGCTGAGTTTAAATATTCTGTCTTTTTTGCTTTGGGGGAGATGTTGTAGAGCTGCATATGGAAATCAGATAGTGTAGAACTCATTATATTCCTATATAATTTGATAGAACCACTTACAGTCAGACCTTGATCTTATTTTGGGCCTCTTCATTACTTTCCAGAGATGAAAGATTCCCCTCCCCTCCTCTGTGGCTCTCCTTTTAATCCTACCTTACCCTTGGCACCATTAAAGCAACAGAACATCATTTCAAATGCACTATATCGTTTAATCTTTTCCAACACTGAAGAACATGATGTTCGATCTATTTATAGAACAATGCACAGAATATGGAGTTTAATGGATCTCAGCTTCTCTACTAGTCACAGATATCCTGGCTGATAAAACACAGAACTTTGAAAAAAGTGTCGTAATATGCAAAACTTGCGGAGAGAAATGCGGGACAGTCAGGAAGCCCATGGAGCACTGAGACCAGTCCCCTCCTATTGAAAAACTTCCTTTTGTACATTTTCAACTTGAACTTAAGCTCTGGCTTAAACCTGGTGAAGCACTTACTCCTACTGGGCATTTATTTTGGAACGTCATTCTTCTATTTAGAAAATTTCTTGTGATTTCCAGCCTGCATGTATTTGTTGCCAGTTTTACTCCATTGTCATTGCACTGACGTTTTTGTTTTACATAGACCATTTCCTTTCTGGTGTTTGCTGCATTCTACAGGGAAGAATAGAATAAACTTCTCTTTTTGTAGAGCTTGACAATTCTCACTTTATTCCTTTACTTGATGTTTAAGTAGTAAGTTTTTATTTGGAGGCCATTTCATATTTTTATCCTCTGTAGATGCCCTGCTTATTTCTACTTCTAATACTTTTTTTTTCCAGTCATCCATCTACCCAGCAAGGGTTACGGTCAGACTTTGGTCTCTGTAAGAACTGATCTTATGGCAAGTTTTTCCTTGGTTGAAATATGTTATACACAGTTCCTGCATCTTGGCTGAAATTCAAAGCTTCCTCTGTGTTGACGTTCCCGCGGTACTAGTCCAGCTGACTGACAAAGCTAGCGCTCTCCACTTCTCGAGTTTGCCTCTTGAAATAATAATAATAAAAGAAATTACCTCAAACTTTTTTATATTCTTTGTGCTGTAAAAGATTTTAGAGCTTGGGTCAAAATTGCTCCAGGGTTGCGTGGTCAAAGAGGTGCCGTACCGATTGTAGCTGGAATCTGGCATAGTTTGTTAGAGTTAGAAGTGGAGTATTATGGGGTGTAAATTAAGGTGTCAGGGTTTGTCTAGAAACGTATTACTTACTTAATAAACATCTTCTCAAGAGCCTCATGTTTGCATCGTTAATAGAGAGGTTGCTGTTTTCCTTTATTCTAAAATAAGGTTCTGCGTTTCACTGAAAGCAAAGTGTGATGAGCATCTGTCTGCCTGTGATTTATCTGTCTGTCTGTGGTTCTGGATCTCACTTTTATAACATCTTTCACGCAGCTCACACCCCTAATTAATAGCTATAAAGTATTCAGGGGATGGAGAAATTAACAGAATTTGATCTAGTGTCACATGCCAACTTACTAGACCTGATATATGAACACTAATTAATGGTGTGGAGGCCTGTGGTTAGCTACAGAAAATGAAGGTAATTGCTTCACATCTTCCCTAAGAAGATGGTGAAAACAGGGGGGAGGATAGGGACGACGACTAAAAAGCCTTTGTATGAAACTCAAGAAATAATGAGCAAATTTGTAGAACTCGTGCCCTTCATTCTCCCCCGTGGAATGAGGCCCAAGGGGAAGAGATGATGGTGGGGCTGTTCTCCTGCCTCGTTGCCTGCTCGCTGGCAGCTGGATTACGTGTGGTCTCTGGCGGGCGGGTGCCCACGGGCAGCAAGGGGAGTAAATGGGGTTAAGTGCGAGTGCAGGCGCTGATGCTCCAGGCAGGGAAGGGCCAGGAGCTGTGCTCCATCTCACTTCATTCAGCATTAATTGAGAGCAGCATTGCTTGCTGGCCAACAAAAAGTGCTCACAAGTCATCAGATGACAATGAAGTTGCTGTGCAGTGCAATTAGCTTTCTCACTGAAGCTGCTCCTAGTTGTTTCTCTTGCTCCTGGGTTCTTTGGGGACAAATCTCTTGCATTAGGCTTCTGAGGAAAAAATCCATCACGAACCCATCCCGTAGTCCTATTTGATAAGTGAAGGCTCTTAGAAGGATGCATGTCAGCTCCCGTCCTTACGCCAGCAGCCACCACGCGCTGGCTGCGTGCCTTGGCTTGGCAGCTGCGGAGGGAGAAGCCAGCCTGGGCGAGAGGCTGGCGGCTGTCAGCAGAGAGCCGGGGAGTCGCCATGGCTACGCTGCGCTGGCCCCTGTTCCTGCATCCCAGCATCGCCGCACGGTCCTGCTGGAATGGCCACTAATTGTCCCGACTCGGCCGCTAACGAAGCCGATGCTACACGTGTGGACAGCCACGCGCTGGCTCCTGGATACCGGAGCTGGCGGACAACGTGTAGAATTGCGTTTTATTATTGTATTTGTTTGGAGTTAACGCTGAGTTCGGTCTAAGCGGCTGCAGTTACATGGAGAACAGGTGGCTGGAATTGCCGCCAGGCGCTGGTCTGCATAGCAAACAGATCAGTCCTGGGTGGCAGGGAGGGAGAAATGAGGAACTGTTTCCTATGGAGCAATTTGTCTGGTGGATGGAACTGCTTTTTCTTCCTGCACAGTGCTCGCAGGCAGGCTGCGATTTCCCCTTACAGATGTATTTTGTAAGTTTGATGCACACTCTTCATACCCTTGCCTGCTTGTGAGCCGTTCTCTGCCAGCATTTGCTGTTGCTCTGCTTGCTACCTGTGGCTGGTCAGGAAAGCACTTGCTGTCATTCCTGCTGCCGTGTTTGGTGAGTCAGCACCAATTGCCAGCGCAAAAGCTCGGATAGATGAATTTGAAGTGCTGAGTATGAATAGTATTACCATAAGATGGTTTCACTTTGTGACCATGTACATGAACTAACCCTGCAAGGATCCACCAAGCAAGGAAAAGAAGTGGATTTATCCTGGTTTTATGTGTGGAAAATACCTGAGTCACAGAGAGGGAAGTATGGAAGGGCGATGCTGCTGCAGCACTGGAGTTTGTCAAAACAGCGAGACTGGCTGTAGCGGGGAGACAGAAGAGGGTGGCAGGCTCCTGCTCGTGCCCAGAGGCGGCCTGCCTTGTGCCGGTTTACGAGCCTGATGCGATGCTGAAGTTACCAGCAGTTGCTGTTTGATGGTATTTTCATGACCTTCAAACAACAGAGGCTTGTTCTGAGTCAGACTTTGCAGACCACTGCTGCTGGGTGGAGTGGGAGGAGTGGAGTAATGAGATTCTAGGGCTCCTCAAATTGGGCTGAGACATCTGTGTGTAAGCAGGAAAATTCTGCAGTGGCCCCTGAGAGACGTGCTGGTAGGCTGCAGAGTGTTCCCATCTATCTGACATATGTGACTAGAGGACTGAGAGACCTGTGCTGCCATCCCAGCACCAGATGTGTCGGCGACAAATGTTCTTCATCTGCTTACCACTGTCATGGTACAAATTACTAAGCGCGATGCAGTTTACTACCATTTACACCCACTTGTAGTTCTGTTTTTTCCTGACCCAGTGGATACAATCCATATCCATTAACCTAGACGTAACCATACATTGTAGTTGGCGCAGGGGTGTTTGAGCTGTGTTCGTTATGTAGCCTGGGAGCTGCATGGGAGCTAAACTGCACCTAGCCCACTCGATTCTGCCATTACTTAGGCAGGGTGGTAAAATAACGAGTTAATAAAGGTAACAGCCAAGAATCTGATCGCTAGTACCCAGTTCCAAAGTAAGACAGGGCTTCCGAACGTTTTTTGGCTGAATGTTTTGCATGCAGGTCTCCTTGACAAGGCAATTTCGGCTTGCATTTATTTAGACATCTGGGATGAAGTGGGCAACATCAGCCATTACAAATCCTACCAACTGTGCTACATAATGAGCCATCTGGACAGAGGCTGCCACTCATAACCCAGACCCCCAACAGGTAGGGAAAGGGGACACCCTCTTGCTGAGGTGGCCAAGGAGAGACCCCGAGGATGGATTAGTCAGGTTCTTACGCGCTGCAGGCTGTTGTCTGGTCACGGCTGAGACGTGACCTGAAAGAGCCTCAAGGCATGAAGCAAATGTCGAGTGGCTTGTGGATGTGTGCGGAAATGATTTCATCTGGGCATTGGGCCACTGTTGACAACAGGCTTGATGTTTGGATGCATGGGCTTGCTTTGGAGGCTGAACCTATAAGCTGTAGCTCACGGATTTCAATCCTTCCTTTCAGAGGAGACATCTATTTGTCTCATGCAGCTTGGGACCCAGGGAATTTGAACTAGATGAACTGATGGAAAATTCCATTTTGCTTTCCTGGATGATATGAAAGAAAAGAGAAAGGATTCCTGGTTTGTTTACTTGTTTGGGTTTTTTCCCACTGAACTATATGAGGGGATGTGACAAACACCAAACAGGAAACAGGAGGAAGAAAGAGGTACCTACTCCAGCAAAAATTAAATATCTTTTTTAAATAAATAAAAAATAATAAAAAAACTTTTTCCCCCTTGTCAAAAACTGTTAAATATCAACAACAACAAAAATATATTCCACACAGATTCATTGTGGTTGAAAAAACCCTATGTTTTTTAAATGTCAGCCAGCTCCAGTTTTAACCTTATTGTTTCTCTCTCTCCTGAAGTTCCCAACCCCATCCCCTGCTGGGAACTGAGTCATGTTCTGTTGCTGAGCTCTCCTTAGACAGCTCACAGCTCTGCTCGAGTCGCTTTTTCTGGCCGTTCTGTTCCACGCTCTGAAGTTCACTAACCCACCTCCAAAACTTAGGGTGTCAGCTGAAAAACAGCACATTTCAAAGCTGACTCCCCTGCTCTGTAGCAAATCAATTATTATAATGGCCTCGTTATTGACAGGCGTGTGGGCCGCCTTTCTCACGGGTGCGATGATGACATAAATCTAGTATTAAACATTCTCTTCATCACCATCTTCCCTCTTCATCCGCTCTGCTGACTGCAGCCTTGTTCGCCGTGCCTCTGGGACTGACGGCTGGCTCTGGAACAGGCTGTTTCTAACGTGCCTCTTGCAGAACAATCAGACGTTTGTGTCCTTACTCTTCCTTCCTCTTGGCTTAAGCCCCTTTTAAGCATCTCCATAGTTACCTCTTCATCAGTCTGCCGAGTCAGAGCTGCCTGTGTGCAACCATCTCACGAGTAGCTCTTGCTGTCAGGAATAACCTTCTCCCATCTACTTCCTCTCATTGACTTCCAGCTGAAAAGATACGGCTTCCTCCTTACCCCATCATTCCTTTCTTCTGCTGATAGTGGCTCTGTGATTGAATGCTTTAATTCATCCACCAGGCAATGTGTCCACTTCTCTGCATCATCTAATTTATACCATCTGCTCTTTGATAGCCTGTGTGACAGTTTGCAGTTCTGTATTAGAGTTTTATGTGAGAGCAGCTCTGCAAAATGATCTTGTCCTGGGTAGTCCTTTCCTTGCCTAAATCTGTGTGTTTGGTTCTTTCCTGGAAACTTATAGCCTAGAGGATGAAATGAGAAGTCTATTTCAAGGATTTTGCAGTACATTGGTGAGTCTCACAGAGCCAAAGGCCACCAGATTGTAAATGAAATGAACTGAACAGACTAAGAAGCTCTAGTCCTCAAAAGCATATTTAGTGCAGACCTGAAACCAAGCACTGTGATTACTGAAGTTTTATATTCATAGATGACAGTTTCAGTTTAGCCCCTGTGAAATGCACCACTAAAACCGTGCTAATCCCTCTGAGATTACCAGCCATTTCAGTATCTTGGCTCCAAATCTAACCATTAAATGATAAATGTGCTTTAAATGGGGTTTTTTCACAGCATCCAAGCATTTACATTTCTCCCTCCTCCGTCGTGCAAACGGGAGGGGGCATACTGCATTGTGTAAGAGGCCCCTTTCTGAGCGTTTGTTTCCCCCAAACTGAGAAGATCTTGAACAACTCAGTTCGCTAAATTTTAGCTCAAAGGGGGCTGGTCTAGACACCAGTTTGCTTTAGGCTGTTGTTGCTATTTCCAAACATTTCAGCTGCCACTCTACTGCCATGCGCCTTCTGAGGCTGTTCAAATCTGCTTTAAATATACTTTTGAGGACTCGGCATCTTTGTCTGCGTGTACGTTCACCTGCGCAGGGAGCTGGGGCTAACAACCGCGTAGGCTTGACCTGCAATGCTCTATTGCCCTTGGTACAGTATTTTTTCCTGTCTTACCGCCTTTTCTTACTGAAGTTTGTCGGTCACTGGCCCACCTAAGCAAACTCACATTTCTGAGAACTCCTGTCCAGTTTATTGCCAGCTCCTCTTTCCCAAGGGAGAGGGACACTGGAGCTGATGGGGTCGTACTGCTGTAATTACTTGGGCTGTATTGGAGCAGTCTGGGGAGACAGCGAAGAGATTTCTAGTTGTCTTTTCTGAAGCATCATTCTAGGAACAAAAAGCCCAGCAAAACAAATTAACTTTGCTGCACTTAGCACAGTCTTTCCAGCTGAGGGACCTGAGTTGGTTATTTTAAAGCTGGACAAAGACGAAATCATTGGACCTGTGAGACTAAGGATCAACAAATGCTCCCGTAACAGTTTGAAAAACACCTTTCTATAAAAGTATTTTCACCAAGAGGTCTAGTGTTTTCTTCTTGTTGGTGGTGTTTTGGTTTTGGATTGGTTTTTGGGTTTGTTTTTTTTTTTACCTGTTTATGCAAAGACAGGGCCTTTGATTTTTAGTATTGGTTCTCCACTTAAAGACATGGGGTTAAATTCGCCTGTCAGCAGCTAGAGTTTACTCAAGAAGGATCATTCCTGCAGGATTTTTGACCAGTCTCTGAGTCCAGAGGTCTACAACATACCTGTAAGCCTTAGGGGGGCAATCTGCACTTCTGGGATCCTTGCTGCGCTACGCTCAAAGGCTACCTCTGTTCTTTTCACTGCCGTATTATCTGGCAATCTTTCGGCCGTGCGTTTCTCTGCTGCCCTGCGCTGGTGGGAATAACGTGGTGTCTTGGGGCTGTATTCGCCCAGTCTCATAACTTCTAAACAATGAACTGTTTTACTTTTTCTACTGCTGCCAAAGGAGCAGCATTTTAGTCGCTGCCTCTGCTTTCTCTTTCTGGGGTTGAAGACTGGGAGGTGTCGTCCTCAGACCAGCACCAGATACTTGTCTCCTCCTTCTTCCCAGTGCACCCATGCTGCAAACTGAACACAGCAAGAGAGAGACTCCAGTGTCATCTGAATTACAAAGTCATCCTATTGTCAAGCCTTTTAAGTGTCAAATTCTGTTTTAAAACCAAAGGCTGTGACATTCACTAAAGAGCAGCATTGTTTCAAAGTCAGGAAGGTCTATTCTTAGCACATCAGTCAAAAAGAAAAAAAAAGTCTTTGGGGAAAAAAAAAAAATTTACCAAAATGAACCTTGTCAGAAATGATCAATTCATCTTCCATTCAGATTGACCTGGTCCTCGCTGCATGCCAGAGGACAGAATTTGATGACGTAGCACAATAAATGAAGATTGCCAGATCTCCTTGTAATTAATTCTCTTGCAGTGCAGGTTTGGCAAAGAAGAATTTATCTTCAAGGTGATTAAACCACTGGTAGTTTGGGTTTTGTGTTTTGGTTTGGTTTGGTTTTTTTCCTTTTTAAGGAACATTTCTCCTCAGTTAGTGGAAGAATAGATGCCAATGAGTAACAGCCGCCTCCCCGTACTTTATTCAAGCTGTTTAAGTACCTCTTCCTGCCAGACCGGTGCCTCCTCAGTAGGTCAGAGACCAAGTTAAGACTGAGCCCATCACGACCCAGGGGGGCGTTGGGGCTGTGCTGCCTTTTCCTGTTTTCCCTCAAACTCCCACTGTGCTGGAGAGCCCAGGTTTACTCACACCTCGACCTTCAAATCTGGGAATGTCACATCCAGCCAATTTCACTTTTGCCTTTATTATTTCTCACTGGAAAACTTCAGTCTCAGGTAAAAACCAAATAAATATGGTCTCTAGCCTAGTCTTGAAACCTATTTGTACGTTGTAACTGTTATGATTCTTGAATGAAATAGAACTTCTTCTGCAGTATTTATACTAATACATACCCTACAAATTAGTTACTCTTCAATTAAAAGAGAAAAATAATTTATTTAGCACACTAGAAACTTAGGAAAGATGTCTGTGTTAATTCTTCAAAGCTGTATCCTCTAAACTCTGCTTATGAGGAGCTGCGACTGATGGCTCTTCCTATTCAGGGACTGAGAGAGTGCAAAGAGCTTTTTCCAACTTCTTTGAAAAAGCCGTGCAAATGTCTTTGTATCTTTAATTAGACGGGGACAGAGTCTTAACCATTACTAAAACTTTCCTGTTGCTGAAGAAGGGATTGAATTCACCGGAGGATGATGCTGGAACAAGTACACTATCAAAACAGTTTCTTAGCGTCCCTCTGTATGTCCTGACCATCTCCAGAGAGACCGTTATTAATGTGCTTCTGTCTCTCTCATTCTCTTTAGTATTCATGCAGTGATGATCATGTGAAAATTACTCACACTTCTGACTTGGGAAAACTTTCTTAGCCCAGAAATTCATCCAATATTAAGGGAATTAGAAATTCAAATGGGGGAAAATTATACACTCTGTGTGTCAATACAGCAAACCTTATAAAAGCTGCAATCAATCATATCGACATCAAAGGTGGTGGTACATTTTCTTGTCACCAAATGGATAGAGTTCAACAAATAAAGGAAAAGGTGAATCAGAGCAAGAAACTTCAGTATGCTGCCTGGAGAGGACAACCTCCTCCGAAAGCACAGACCTGGAATCAGTTCTGGAGCTTCTTTGTACTGTGATCCATGGTTATGCACAAATAATAATAAAAAATTGTCCATTTGTCTTGCCTATTTATTTGCTGCCTAGGCTGTACTGGAACACGGGTTCTTCTCTCACTGTTTGTGTGCCACTTCAGTAGAACAAGGGCTTTCTCTCAAAGTCTTTGACTGTTTAAATGAGCTATTGCACGCTTTCCCCTTCACAACCCCCCACGGGAGTTCTGCAGTCCTTCCACTCACTGACGCCTAGCACGTTCCTGTTGCAGGTTAAATCCAGGTACCTTATGCCTGGGTGCAGCCTCACATTAGTCAACCCCCTCTGCAAAGCATTTAAATTCATTAAATGAATGTAATGATCCATACTGGTTTCCTGCTGTCTGGCTGCTGACTGAACAGTGTGTGGTACAGAACGGACTTCCATTACGGTACCTTTACATTGTTTTTAATCTATATTATGTTGTATGACTGATCAGATAAACAACTCTCCCTCAAAAACACCTCCCAAAATTATTGCAGTTTGATGTTTCACATGTGCGATGCCAAACCTAATGCAGGTATGTGTAAAGCCCAGCACGACCTATGGAGACTGCAGCTCATTCCTGTGTGATTCTCTCTCTGCTACGCTCCTTATGTGTTTTGACTGCCAGATTTCGTGGTTTTGTAGGTCTTGTATCTCAGCGCTCTGCTGTCAGCTCCCTGAGATGCAAGAAGTAGGCACAGCCCAGATGCTCGCCTGAAGCAGAAATAGAACATCTTTCTACTACTATTCTCCATCAGGTCCCCCGAGTCTTGAATTTTTGGCAGGCAGCATTTCATAGGGAGAAAACAGCCCCAGACCTTTAGTTTGCAGTTGTTGTAAAAACCTGATTTTGGTTTAACTTAGCAGTCTGGAATGGAGATATAATAAATCTTATATTTTCTTAGTAAATCGGTGAGCTTATACTGGTAAAAAGTCTTCAGATTTTGGAATATTCAGTATTCCCCTCATGTTTCCAGGGCCTTTTGTGCATTCCCAGTGTTTTGTCTGTGTTACAGCTTTGAGGAGGTAGGTGTACTGATAAGTACATGTTTCTGATGGATGTTTTCAAAACTCGAGAGAGGCAACAGGAGCCACGCAGCCAGAAGGATAAACAGCTCCTGTTAATGATTTAAGGGTTTATGGGTATTTGTGTATATTTATTTCAGACTGATATGTAGCAAAGGTGAGCAAGAAAAGCCCTGTTGCTTCCGATCTTCTAAGATCCACCAGTACGCAGCGTGTGCCCTGAACTCGCTGCTGTCTCTGCGGGTGTGGGTGGTTACAATTGCACGTGAGAGTGAGCCTGAGGGGTAGGTGCTGCCCTCTGCGAGGCTCGGGATTGTCACTGGTGTCTCGGGACCCCCGTGGTGACAAGCAGGGGCTGAGATTTCCCGGCAGCTGCTGAGCTTTCGAGGAGGTGGCCGCGCGGGACGGCTTACCTTCTGCGCTCTCCGCTTGTCCGCTCTCTGGTTCTGGTGGTAAATTCGGCTGAAGTTGGAAACAATGACTGGAACCGGCAGAGCAATGACCAGCACCCCGCTCAGGGAGCAAATGGAGCCAAATATCTTCCCAGCAATTGTCTTGGGCACCATGTCACCATAACTAGAGGGGGAAAAAACAAAAAGGAAGCCCCTCCTTCAGACAAGCGCAATGGCACCGAAAGCCTTTTCAGGTTCCCTGAGCGCGCAGCAGTGCGAGTGTCCGGGTTAGACACTGAGGCTGGGAAATCCGCCATGCCAGCACCCGTTCACGTGGTGCTGTCCTCCTGGAGGTGACCGTTTGCACCACGCTCTGGCAATGAATTAAGCTAAACCAAAGAAAGGGACTTCAGTTGCGGACTAGGTGTGCCAGTTCAGGCAGCTGCTGAGTTAAATTCACACCCTTGCTTGTTTAGTACTTACCTCTCCATGCAGATGGGCCCTGACAAACCTAACACTGCACGTCTGCCTGTGGGCAGGTTCATGTGTTTTCATTCCCTTGTATCCAGGTGCAAATGAGGACTGATTTACGCTTCCATTTCAAACCCGGCAGTTCCCTTGCCATCTGTACAGTCAGAAATTTGGGCTTTGTTCAAAGTCTGGATTCGGTAAAGGGTGAATTCTCAGGAATATGAGACCAGCTGAAAAATATTCAGACAAACCTCTGGGTTTGACCCAGCAATCCTCATTGAACAGTTGTAATTTGTATGTTAAATAATATCGGCAGAATGTGAGATGGAATAATCCCTTTTGTGCAGATGGAAGGTGCTGCTGCTTTAGGTTCTGTGGATTCCACCCGACAGAAATCACTGCTCCGCCGAGTGCCTCTTTGCTGTTTGTGTTTTCACTTTGCATATTGCAAAAGCTTTCTGCAGCAGTTTTATACTTAAGCATTAATACTACTCTTCTATGAAGAAAACCAACGTGCTTTGCCTTATGGCTACTCCCCGGTGCCATAAGGAGGAGCATGGCTGTGGTTCCCTCACGGTGCTGAAACTGCTCTGGGCCTCGGGCACCTGATGGACCGCGCTGGCTCACCGACTGCTGGGTTATAGGCAAGGCAGCGGGGATTTTGAATTCTGATTTACGGTTTGGCCCAATGCAGTCCCCGGGCTGCATCCCGGGCGGTAGGACCTCTTAACTCGAACCCGCCGTGCCGTCACGCACGACTCCCTCCCCTCGCAGCACCGCTTCTGGTATCCAGCGGGCACCAGACGTTGGCAACGCAGGTGTCGTGCCCTGCGTGCGGCGGGGGTGGTGGTAACCTCCCCGGGAGGCCCTTCCTCCCCTGCAGCTGGCCCTCTAGAAGTGACTTCGGTGCTTTCTTCTGCACGTGGTGGATAAGCAAGTGAAAACCCGTCCGGAAAGCTGGATGTGGATCGCAGTGTGTTCTGATCGGGTAACAGAAGGCTCTGTTGTGGCTAATGCCCCCGGAGCAGGGCAGGAACACGATTAGCGCAGCCACTGACAGCGTGCAGAGGCCTTCCTTCAGTGAGCCGTTTATTACGTGTTTGTATGCAAATGTGTATTAATACCAATATTCATTGAAGAAACTTTCATGTGGAGGAAAGGGGAAAGCAAGTGGCCAAATAACAACAGATTTAGAAAAAAACCAGCCCTGGTACCAAAAGGGCTGTGTACAAACCACTGGGGTACGGGAGTTTCCAAAGTACTTCTGTGCCTCAGGAGGACACACTGTACTCTGTGAAATCCCACTACAAGCAGGTTCATGTGATCTGGCTACACCCTGGAGTAGAAGAGAGGCCCTAGGCGTGTTGCAGCGCTGAAGTTTTGCAGTAGGCAGGGAAAGGATGCTAAAATGAAAATCAGAGCCTAAGGAAGACATCCCTTGTTTCAGGGTGCTTGAAATCTGGAGAGGCCCCTAGCTGCTGTCAGGTGGTGTTTGGGATTGCCATGCTCTTCTTTGGGATGCTCTGGTGTTTGATGCAGCAAATATTGAAAACCAAAATGATTTACAGTTGAGGCTTTTTTTTTTTTTTAAACTTTGATGTCTGTGTATGACCACAAAGAGCTTTTTTGGGAATATCCTTGTGCTAAGAATAATTTATGTCCAAGGGGAAAACCAAGTATTTGAAAACACCTTTTTTTATCAGCTGAACTTCTTTCCCCCATCCAAGAACCCGCTGGTTTGAGGGTCTCTGAATAAAAGCAGAACTTACTACACATTAACTGCGTGCTCCTGGGAGTCTCTCATGGGCTCAGTGGCTGGACAGCGTGGCCAAGCAGCTGGGTAAAAGATTATCATCGCTGGGCTGTCACACTCACTTGTGTCCCAGGAGAGGCTTAGTTTTAGGCTAAGTGACAGCTTTTCTTTGTCATCTTCAGGGTTTTGGGTTATTTGTTTTTTGGTTTTGGTGTTTGTTTTTTTTTTAAATGGTTTAGGCTTCGCTAGCTAAAGCTTAATTATGTCAAGCAAAATCCTCTTCCTGCCTTCACTTGCATTAAAACCCCTCAGAATATCTCAGATCAATAAAATGCTATTTATGGCTATTAACTCTTTAGCTGCTGCTTTGTGCAAAAGTGGTTTAAAAGCTCTGACTGAGCGACAAAGTCTTCTGCCTCATTTAATGCTGTTCTAAAAAAAAAAAAGTCTTTCTTGTATTTCTCCTGCCACCCCTTAACACAATAAGGCTGAAAATTAATCATATGCCTCAAACATGATCTCAGTGACCTGGAGCACTGAGAGAAAGCCCTTCTGTGCATTTGTAGAAAGTACAATAATGAGTGTCTGGCTCACAGTCTGTCTTGTAGAGTTTTGTTCTTACACGCAGACTGAGAGTTACCTCATTACTTGGGACTTCAGAGAAGGTGCTTTAAAACACCATCAGGAAAGATCAAACTGTCTGAGAGCGCGTGGGGATGTGTAGAACTTCATTCGCTGAACTATTACGAGAGGAGCTGCCATGGGGAATTTTGCACGGGCTGGAGCAGGCTGCACAGGAGCAAGACCTAAAACTTGGAACGCTGACGTCTGGATCTACCGCAGCATTGGCTGTGGGTGAACGCTGTGGGTTCGTCCCTCTGGGTTCGTGTGGCCTGTCGTGCACTCGCAGCTCTCTTCTAGGGCTGACGTGTGATGTGAGTGATGCTGATGTTTGGAAATGTCCCAGCTTTTTGCTCAGAGTAGAACCCGGATGGAGCTTGATCTAGATCCCCTTGTGCTTAACAGGAGGCCTCCCTTTGACTTTGACTATGGTGGGGTTTGGAATGAACCTGTAAAGTTGCAATCGTTCTGCTCCTGTACTGACATATGCAGCTACTGCAACGTTAATTGCTGGAGTAACTACTTTTGTCCTGATGGTACCACGAGGTGCTAATGGCCACATGGCATATTTGTAACAGATACAGTGTCGAATAATCTCAAATATTGGATTTCAGTTAGTACTAATTGGACATTTTAAACCCAAAACTTCTTTTCCCCAGACTGGGATGAGAGAACTCAACTTTCCCATTAATTTGTTGAGTAAAAGGCAACTTGTCACCTAAAAAATTTCTTCTACAGAAAGTGCATTTTAAGTAATTAATCAATAATCTCATTAAAGCAGCAAGAAGATAGAAGAGTTGGGTAATGATTAATATTCAGAGGGTCTAACTGGATGTTTGAGCCTGTAATAAAACAGCAGGAGGCTGCAAATTCAGTAGACTTTTAATGTGACCTCTAGGACATCATTTCAGCTTCCTCTACCTCAGCCCCCCATTACGAAATGGCAATTGGTTACTTATTCTTCTCCTGCTTGGCTAAGTAGGTGCTCGGTTCCTCACAACAGGAGCTTCCCATGTTCTGGTTATACCCCACACTCAGCAGTGACCCCAAAGTGCTGCTGTGTCGCACACACTAATAATGCAAGGCAGTTGTACTGAAATACGGAGTAGATGCAGCCTGTACGTGGCCTAGAGATAAACATCTTTTCTATTTATTTTCCCAGGAATTTGGTTAGATGGCAACAGATTCAGCCAGTTTTCAGTTGCTGAATTCGTTGCTCTGCTTCCTGGCTGTGCTAGGCGAGATGCGCCTGCTGCCAGACAAGCACCGGGGCGTGCAAAGGTCTGCGCCCTTTGGGAGGAGCTGCCCTTGCTCCGCAGTCCCTTCAGTGCGCTCTCTGCACACAGATAGTGGTTTTGGAGTCTCTGCACACGTATCCCATGTTGCCAACGACGTAGCTTTGGTTTGTCCCCTTGTCTTCTCCTGGTGTCCCTTCAAAGCCCCACTTCCTACCAAGGAGACACTGAACAGAGACTCCTACTCACTGTATGATTAATGTAAAGTTCAAGTAAAGCCTTAAACAGACAAACCAGGAAAAAAACTAAATAAGGAATTACTTTTAAGTGGTCACTCTTTAGACTGGAAAGACTGTGAATGCAGAATTTCAGCTTTTTTTTTAATTTTATTTGCAGTTTGACTTCTGTGTTCTTTGGATATAAAAGGGGTCATATGTCGCTCACCCTAATTAGAAGCTATTAGCCTTGACAGCATAATGTGCTGTTGTTTTTTTCTCTGTCAGTACAGAAAATGTTACCGAATAGAGGTCACTGCTTCCGAGTTCTGGTTTTAGCAGTAGAGGTGTCTGGACAGTGCTTAGCTCCCCAGCTGGAGACAGCAATAAATAAGGTGCCGAACAGCTCATCAAATGACTCACTCTAAAAATAGACTCTCAGCAGCATCTCTGATGATCCTGTCTCTCCGTGCAACATTCACAGCCCTAGAAATAGGGAATTGTGGTCAAAAAGGTGGAAGATCCTATGGTATAGGGACATCGAAAGGTGCTACAGCAAGAACAGCTCTGTGGGGACTGGGAAACAGCTTTTCAGAGGATGCTCTTTTCCAGCAGCCTTTGTATGCCACAGCTTTTTGGCCGGTGTAAGACATGCCCCCTGGGAGGGGCTCATGGTTTGCAAATTACCGTCCTTGTGTAGCTGTTGTCTCCGTTGGCTCCTCTAGATGCAGAGTGCCGCTGAAAAATGATAAACCCGTACCACAGCTCCTTCCTTCTGACCAGTAAAAGACTGGTCTTTGGGCAGAGCGTCAGGTCCAACCGCCCTCCTCTTCTCCAGGGCTGGCTCAAGGGAGGGCGGCCAGGCCCCACGGAGCAGCACGCTTGGGGCGTCCTGGTGCCCGCTCCTGTGCCCCCCCGATGGTTCGGCTGAGGTCGCAGAGCCAGCCCGGGGGCGTGGGGACGGCTGGCCCGTGGCTCAGACGGTCAGAAGGGGACTGTGCTGCTTCTGGTCGCTGTGTTTAAGCGGTCAAGGGACATTGCCTGCCTAGTGGTGCGAAACTCTGCGGTTTCCTCACCCGGCCTGTGAAAGATGGAATACCTTGTGCAGGATGGAAACAGAAACAATGCTGCTTCAGGCAATTTGGTATTTCTGCCCCATACGGGCACTAACAGCTCTTTCAGAGCTTCTGTATCTCTCTAACTTTTCACCCAGCACAGTGGAGTCAAAAGACGATTTCACTCCAGCCCGTAAGCTTCTGGTTTTAGGACAATAAGGACAGAATAATAACATTATGTGCTGTACAATAGGTTATGATTTTGAAAGCCTTTTGCATGAACGAGAGAGAGTAAAGCATGGAATTAGCATGTAGCTTTCCAGGTGCAAGAGGTCCTTGTATATACTGTCAGGAAATCGCTGTGCAATGTTTTTATTTGCACAAAGGAGAAAAAAAATATCTAAAATTCAGCTTGAATGTTTCAGTTGCCTTGCATATTGCATTTGACAGCTCAGAGGAGCTCGTGTCCCTCCATTTAATAGGTACAAGTCCAATGTAATCATGGTAATGCTGCCTTGAACCTCCGGTGAAATAATGATTGTGTCACTTCCAATGACACAATGAAAACAAAAGCAAAACCCACTCGTTCCTTTCTTGTTTTCGCACGTGACAAACGAACAGGGAATTAAGAGCTATGGTGCGGGGGCTGAGGATAGTGAGATCTTTTGGTTAGGGTTTAACTTGCGGTTCCTCTGCCACAGTGGCTGTTTCATCTACCTCGCTGGAGTCACCCTGTCAAAACCCACAGCTCCCTGGAGCACAGTGAGCTGCCGCTCTCGTGTGCCGTTTGCCCACCCGGCTGGGTTTTATCCTGTCGTGTGTTCATACCTCCAGGCCTGCAAAGGTGCTGTTGCCTTTTTCAGCAAAGGCATACAAACTTTCCTGTGAGTTGTAGTAAATTCCTGGGTACGGGGAAGGTGGGAGGAGGGCTCTGGAGCTACCAAGGCAGTGATGCCGTCTGATGGATGGAAGGCAGACACGCGACACACAACCAGCGGTGGGGAGCTCCTGGAGGCTGACTTTGTCAGGGGCTTGTTTTACGGCCTCAGGAAAGACAGGTTCACTTTCTGTCTGATTTTTCCGTATCCATAAGGGAGATCAAGATGTTTTCAGAGCTGCCCTGGGCAAGTGTTGTGAGGATTAATTAGTGAGTGCTGGCGTGATAGTTTGAAACTACAGGAGAAGTTCTTTGAGAGTGTTTTGCAGACACAGACTCAGTAGTCTATGTCCATAAGGACAGTCTGGGATGTTAATGTCAGCTTTTTGAACGTACCAGTCCTCGGAGGAAGGGGATGCACTGATGAGTGCCTGAGAAACCTGACACGTGGGGAGGCTTGTGGTGCCTCCTGACAGAGCGTGCTGTAAACAGAGCCGTAATGGCTTTGGAGCCAGAGAATCTATAAACAGGCTGTCAAATGACAGACTTGAACAGCAAATCAGCTGTGTCCAGGGAAGCACAGAGCCTATTTCATGCTAGGGTTCTTTTACATTAAATATACTTATTTCCTGCCTTGTTTTGATCTGGGCAGCTCCCCAGCTGAGTATTCAACTTCTGCAATATCTGGCTTGGTTTTACACTACAGTTTTCTTTTTCCCTGGCATATTTTCTTTGTTAATGTTTTCATGGAAGCTCTCATCCTCCCTAGATATTCTGCCGAAATTACATCCCTCGGCCAAGCTGCGAGGGGTGGGTGCTGGGGATGCGTATCAGTGCTAGGCTGCTTATCCTCCGTACTCGGATGCGTTTGGATTTTTTGAAAAGCTGTGGTCAGCTGTTACTTCGTAGGGATTCTCCAGGTCGCCTTTTTAATTTTGTTCTGGTTTATAAATTCATGTTTGTTATTGACTTTGGTGTAATGAAAGGACGGAGAGATGCATCTGGAATCGTGAAGAAAGGTCTGATGCTGTTAGGCCCTTTTCTCACACTAACAGAAGTGAATGTGCAATGAAATGGGAAGACAGGACATTTAAAATTGAGAGAGATTTCTGTACAGTGCAAGAGGTTATCTCACTGGATATCTCACTGTTTCAAGATGCTGTGGGGAAATTGCTAGAGATTGACCACGAAAGGATGGGTCAGTTGTCTTTTTATCAACACTGAGATCATGTAGTTACATCACCTGGGACGAAAAAGGATCACTGAGCAAGCTCTGTTGCTTCTCTGACAGTGGGAATTAGAAAGAGAGGCAGGTTATTCCCTAATGACTTGCTATGAGGCATCTGTACTTCTGGGTAGCCTGTACCAGCCCTCTCCAAAGCCAAATGAAGGGATTAGATGGGTTTGGGGTCAATTGTAGCCTGCTCATTCCTGTACTTTTAGAAGAAAGGTGACCTGGCCGAAGGTCTCCGAGAGCAACTGGTAGCATATGTATTCTATACAGCAACAGCAGGCACTGCCCAGAGAACCACGAATGTTTATGTAGACCCAGGAATAAACAGAGTAGGTTATTTAATACACTGAGGGCTGAGAATACTTTAATATATGCACACACTGGTTCCATTTATTCTTCCTGGCTTGGATCAACTCCTCAGCCTGTAGGCAGTTAAAACAGATGGTCTGAATTTGGGTAACATTCAGACCTTGAGTTGAAGCTAAAAATGGAGTTTCATTGGCAAGGAAAGTAGGTCAGAAAGCTAAAGCCCCTAGTCCTAAAATGATGAAAGGCTCCTAATCAAGTGTTCTCTATTACCATTCATTAAAAGGAGCAGGGGAAGAAATATTGCTAAAGACCTTTGAGAAAGGGATTACATGGGAGCGCGAGCAAGTCCTGCAAGGAGACCCGTGCGTTTGCAAACCTGTTCGGTGTGAGAGATGGGGCGACCATGAATGTTTCTTCCTAAAGCCCTGCGGGCTGGACTGGAGCCGCAGCAGGATGGGAATGGTTTTCTTCATGGCAGCATAAGCAACTTTATCTTCTGCTTCAGTCGCAGGAGTGCTGAGAGGAGAGCCTCTTTGCATATCCTCTATTAATACCTTTCACACTAATAATCCTTTCCACGCTAATGCTGTCATCCCCCTGACTCAGGTTCTGTAATTTCCTCACCTCTGCAGATTGTGACTTGTGCCATATCTGACACTCTCAGTCAGTGATTTCTTTGCTCTTCATCATTTTTCAAATGTGTGCCAACTGCTGGAAGTCTTTCTTTGTTGTAGCCGACAGGAATTATTCAAAACAAATGGGGAACCTCTACCAGTTAACACAGTGATCCCAGTTCAGCACATTGTTTCAGCACTTGCTTAATATTAAGCACGTACCTAATTCCTGTTCACTGAAAGGATGATCACATGCTTGTTCAAGTATTTTTTTTAAATGGTGCTAAGATGAAAGTTTGTTCCTTGCGTTTGACAAACCCAAGCTAATACACTGTCATTACTCCTCTCCCTTTCCCCTCACTCTGCTGTTAGAAATTACGTTTCTCTGGATGGAGAATTGCTGCATTTCAGCTCTGCCAGCACATGCATTTCTAGAGGCAGTGTTAGAGTCCTCCTGTTTGCTCTCCCTAATGCTAGATGTGGACTGTCTGCCTTGATCCTTGGTGTCACTGTCACAGCAGCAGGTAACAAACGTAAGGACTGAAATCTGGAACATCCCGTCGGCCTACATAACTCGGAAATGATGTGCAGGGTGATTGTCTACTGTTTAACGGAGACAGCTGTTTACTATGTCATACACCTCTCACCAAACAGAAATGGATGTTTCCTTTTTTATGACACCTCAGATTTCTCCAGGACCACTTAATAAAGTGTTAACTAGTTTTTCACCAAAAAAAAAAAAAAAAGAGGAAAATTTAAACTATTGATTTACCAGTTATTCAGAGAAAAAGAGGAATTGACTTCAAGGTAGAATCAATATAAAAAAAGCTGAATTTCACTTTGCAGAAAATACCTCCAGTCTTAACCTCCACACCTTACTGCCTTTTATTCCTAATATTTATTCATTCAGCTTTTCAGATGAAGCTCTATTCCTTCTAGTTCTTGCAAAGCTGATATATCTAGCAAAAAGTCATCTCAGTTTTCTTTTGCTTCATGCATCACCAAGCAGCTATGCTGTCATCTCAGTTTTTGATCCTCAAATCTCAGTTTCGGTAGTGATAGATGTAGCAGAAAAAGCTTTCTTAGGCTTTTTTTGGTTAGACCCATCTTTCTCCAATTGACAGAATTGCTCTTGATTTGCGATTTATTGAGAAGGCTTAGCAGGAAACACCAAAGGTGTAATCTGGGCTGTTATTTTTCTGAGCAGAAGACCTCTGTAAAGAGGAAACATTTCGATGGACTCCAGGACCAGTGGGGGGGGTGTGGGGTGTGCGTGGTAATTTAGTGCCTTTCTGAAGTTCTGCGCACTAGAGAATTTCAAGTGAAGAGCGACTGCCACATGTTGATGCACCTCAATCCCTCCAGCAACGCTGATCGCACACTGGAAGTCTGCCTGTGTTGCCGGGCAAGTGGTGGAATAACGAAGAGTCCAACAAGAAAAGAGTCAGAATCATTCCCTACACTTGTGTTTGGCAAATGCCAAAGGTCCTCGGTTCCCTGAACCAGGAAAGTTTGTTTGTTTGTTTGTTTTTTCCCCGTTCTAAGCTGCAAATTCAGACCCAGTAATGGCAGCGTCGGGGGCTTGTGTGGGTCCCTAGAGCAGTCTCTTGCTCGAAGCGTGTCTGTTGTCAGCAGAACTGGAAAATGCGTGTATGTTCACAACAAGTTACTGTTTAGCCCTTCAACTCGCCATTATTGGTTAAGGCAAAGCTTGCTGGTTTGCCCTAACAGTGGGGATCTATTGTCACACATGAGCAGAAAAAATCCATTCGATTCTTTCTTTCTTTTCTGACACAGAGCCCGCCCCTTGCTGTGTATCTCCATATTGGGGGTTTCGTTCCCTGTGAAGGTGAAAGTGTGATGTTGTTTGCAAGGACTCCTACATCCTTCGTAATTGAAGCTTTTCACCCTGAACCTGACAGCAAGTTCTTCCTCGGTCAATATTTAATTTAATTTAAATTCTAATGTGGGCACTAGGACTCAGATCCATTTATCAGGATTAGCCCTTGCGGTGGTACGGGGCAGTCACCACCCGCGGGTTCTCTTTGGCCCTTAAACCCCAGAGCTGTGGCACGCGTGGGAGCCGTAAGGAGGCGTTCTGCTCTGACCTTTTGGCTTGTTCATTCATTTAGTCCCAGTTAACCTCAGCTGCAGGGCTGCTCCCTGCATGCAGGCATGGGAAGTCGCAGCGTCAGGTGCGATGCTCAGAGGTGTCTTGCCTTCCAGCGTGTGATTATAACATGCTTAAAGAAGTCACCGTGCACACAGTGGCTAATTAGTTTATACTTTAGCACTGTTACCATTTTACTAGTGTGTCAGTCATTATAATTTGTCTGTAAGTGAGCAGAGGTGTGTTTTATCCAGTATGGAGCACACCTCAATGGAAATCAGGCCAATTAAAGTGAAATGGCAAGTTTGCAGCCACCCACCACTGAGTGAGCCCTTCATCTTGGGTTTTCTCGTTGTCACCCAAAGTAATGTTTTTAACGTTCTTGTTTTCTACAGCCACCAAGCATCAACAATACTCAGGAAATATTAGGAAAAAGTCCTTGGTATTATTGTCCATCTGACCATCATCTGATACAGACATCTGCCTTGTTAGCAACTGAGTGCTTCTCTTCTCAGTAACATGGGCTTTCTAAAAAGTGTTAATGGAAAATAAAATGTCCCAGATTAAGGCATTATTTATTTCTGGCTGCATACACTAAAGGCCTTTTAAATGACTTCATTCATTATTAATTCAAGATGAATCCTCATATTACTTGCAGTTAAACCTTATACAATTACCTGATAGTAGAATCCGGTTTTTTAGCACCTTAAAGCTCTCTGCGAAAGAAATCTTTTCAGAAAACACACAGGCTGGAGAGGGCAGTCAGTGCATTGAGCAATTAGACTTTTCACCTAATAGGAGTGTTGAAGGCTCCCTGCCCTGTCTTGAATTCTTAACTGTGATGTCAGCTTAAAGGAAATGCTGGGTTTTTGCTTTCATTTTATCCTCATCTTTTTCTTTTCTGTCTTTTTAAGCAGCTTGAGCGTCCATGCTGAGCCATGTCACATTCAGAATGATACACATACTGTGCATTTTAATGAGCTGCTAACACTGCTTGTACAAAAAGCAATCTCAGAAATATTTACTGAGTCAAAAAAAAAAACAACCCAACCCTATGGGGAATTAATTAGCTTTTTAAGAATTGGCTTTTTGAAAGCCTCAGATTCTGGAAAAGTTGAAGTCAGAATTGGAAGCGGTTTCAAAGGAGTTGAAGTGAGCAGAAGAAAAAGTAGTAAGTTGTAACGGAGTGTAACTCATCCCAGGCGTCTCCATGCGCACTGGGCACTGTACGTATAATTGGTTCACCCTCTAAAAGCTTTCTGAGAGAGGAATGCCGTGCAATGCCTGGGTCACCTGTAAAGCTTCTACGGCCTTTCTGCAGGGGTGAGCAGAGAGGGACAAAATCGCTGGAGCCCTGGCCGGTTCCCTCCACCCTGTTGGTGACAACAGATTTAGAAGCAGCGTGCGCCGGGGCTGTGGCTGAGTCGCAGAGCGGCTGGGCTTGGAAGGGCCCTCGGAGAGCGTCTGGTCTAGCCCGTGCGCAGAGCAGGTGGCTCAGGGCTGTGGCGATCGGGTTTTCGAGGTCTCCAAGGATGGAGGCTCCACGATCTCTGTGGGCACGCTGTTCCAGGGCTCAGTCACCCTTGCAGGTGAAAGAACGGCGGATACTCTCGGTCTGGAGGCAGTTCTCCTCGTGCAGTGCTTTTCTCGCTACAGTACTTGGAGTTTTGCCTCCGTGTGGCGGTGGCTGCGCCTTAGTGCTGGGCACAGTAATAGTGAGATGCACAACTAACCTCGTTCTCACGGTTCCTGTCGAATGGCTCTTTGGCTGGTTTAAAGCTGGTTTAATTTGATCATCTCCCTAGAAGCTTGATTTCTTTAATTATATTTAAGCACTTAAGCTCCTCTTTAAATAATAGTTTGAAATATTTTATATTTAAGAATAGCTATAGTTCTGTAAATTTGCACAGACTTACGTTTCCTGATCAAAAGTTCTATTTCAACAGCCTAGCAATTATGATCAAATAGAGAAGTGCATAAAGTATGTCAGGTTTGTTGGACTGAGAGATGTGGCACAAGTGAAAGGTGTATCGTGTCTAAAACATAGTGGGAGCTGTACACTGCTCACTATTATCTCTATCCATAAAATACAGACCCTAGTAAACACAATTTCACAAATATGTGTTTTTTAAAATAGCGATGTCGGAAACTCACTTCATTCAAGGCCGATGGAAAGTTGCATACAAGTTCCAGTTAGTTTTAGACCTATCTGATTAATGCTTCATTTTCCTGCAGATGTCAAATGCTATCCAAGGGCTGGATATTACCTAAATATACACTTCTGTCCCTTCCAAGGGAAAGTGATCTAATAATGTGGCATTTGTCATCAGATAGTGACACATGAAAGACATTAATAATTTACTTGGATCGGGCATACATTGTAAATGAAAGACACGTTTCAGCGATAGGAAGAATTACATGAGCATCAAAGCGATCGTGTTGCAGAGAGGACTTAGAAGCTCCGCAGCAACTATTTCAGTGCAGGCTGCTCAAGTCCTGGAAACGCGAGGGAGCAGTCCTCGTGACAACGGGTTGAGAGGCAATCCGGAAATTCAAACGTGGAACTGGTCCTTCAAGGATGACTTGGTGTGTACAGGATATTACTGAGATCAGAAAGATTTGAAAGGAGTTTTCTTTATTGCCCGTCAGTAAAATCACAAATAATATTGCAAATGTTGTAAACCCGTGTCACGGGGTGGGAAGGCAGCCCAGGTTTCTGGACCTGTTTCAGAGCACGTGAGCTCCGATGCTGAGGAACCGGGAAGAGCATATTGGTAGTGCAGACTGCCTCAGCCTTTACTTCTAAGCAAAGCAGGATCAGGGTGGATTGAAGACTCGTAGATACCTATTTCATTGCTTTCACGTGCAGCAAGCACGGAGTGCTTGAGTATGTCCTTTGAGCCGCGCATTGCCCGACTTCTGGTGGCTGCCTTCTCATCCACAGACTCACCCGGCTGGTGAGCAAAATCAGAATTGACGTAAGGTTGGATTTACAAAGTTAATTGGGCTCATAAGAGGGATCACCGAAGCGCTGGTGCAGGCCTAATGCTATTTGCATCTTCACACACCTAAATAATTTTGTCAATCTGGCCGTAGACACTACCTATGACTGATTTTCGACCACATCAGGCAACCTAGCCCTTAGGCACGGGTTTGCACTGCCACAGAAGCACATTATGAACATTATATACCATGAAAAATGGGGAGATTGTGTCCAGAACCTGTGCCTAGCTCTGCTCACCAAAGCTGGGGTGTTTCCTCTGCAATGCAGAAGACTCATTTGGCGTGGGTGTGCTTTGTTCTACCTTGGTTTAGATACTTAATGATTTCTTCTCCACACCCCCGTCCTTTTTAATGGTCTTGTTTAAATAAATATTAATGCCTCGTCTTCGAGCAGGTGCAAACCTGTACTCCAGAAAGACTGTATTATGGTTGCAGAACCATTATCGTATCCCTATCAATCATACTCTCATTTGCTCCTGGGATGTAAGGAGCACCTGTGGCTAGTTAGCTACAGACTTTATTACAAGCTAGATGACTTCAGCATTCCTTGTTCATAGCTGCGTTCCTTCTGCTTTCTTTGCTATGAATAAATTTTGATTTTTTGGAAGCCTTGAAATAACTTTTCCCCCCTTGTTTTGTGACTCTGTATAGCAGAAAATAAAAATAAATAATAAAACCCCAAGAAATACAGGTGCCCCTCTGCAAACCTGCTGAGTGCAGGGCAGCAAAAGACTGTCACAGAAGACAGTGAAAACAAATACCTTTTTCTTATGCTCACTACTCTTTTTTTTTTCCCTTCTTTTAACACTGCCTTATTAAAAAAAAAAAGGTGAGCTTTAAACATGATGCTGCAATACAAAATGTATTCTATTAAGTGTATGACAGAGAAATCAGAGAACCTTTATTTCTTTTCTTACATGGTTATTTTCAAATGGAAGACCAGTGCTGTGAACCAGCTCTGGGTGATCCCTTTGTTTTATTCCGCTTCCTTTGAGAGCAGCCACCGCGAAGGCACAACAGCGTCCTTTTCAGACTGTCTGAGAGGATTTACTCTCGATGAGCTGCAGGTCTTATGGATAGGGACTGTCTGACGGATCCACACGTTGCAGACGTACAGACTTGTCTAGCACTGTGTGTCACGTACGTGTGGATACGTCTGTTGCAGGTTCCAAAGCAGCTTATGGATCAGTCTAAACCTGCAGCAGAAAGCAGTTTCGCTCTCTGGTCATCATTGCAGCAGCTGATGGGGTGGGTGGCAGCATAAAGCCTGGCAGGACTCCGATGAAAGCGATCCTGCCGAGAACACCAGCGTACGCTTTGCCTGGTTGCTCTCAGTGTGCCTACAGCCTTGCCCAGACCCAGGTACCCACGAGCTGCTTTCCAGTGCAGAAGTTGGATGGGAAGAAATGCAGCTTCCCTTCCAATGACAGTTGGTAGCCATGAGCTTCAGTCTAAGTGGTCACCCGGAGGTCATAAACTGTCTCTCTGACACCTTTCCTCTTCGCTGCCCCTCCCTGGTTGGCCCTCTTCACTTGGAGTGCCAGGAGTTCAGGCTCTAGGATCCGTCTTCATCTGTGTTTTAGAATATCTTATCCATTTGTTCCTCTAAGCATGTGTTAATATTAATAACACATAGATAATTTTTCTGAGTAAGAAATCAAATTCACCTACGTGCTGCCAGATTTACGCCTCCAGGGAAGTGTTCTGAGTCTAGAGCTGGTTGAATAATTCTATTCTATTTCAGACTCCTCTTTCTTCAAAGACAGACTGAAGGAGCATGCTCACAAATATCAGTTTCTCTTGAAATGTTTTGGGTTTTTGTTAGGAAAAAAAATAACCCAAACTGTAAACTTTTAAGTGAAAGCAACAGAAGCCAATTGAAAAGATAGGCTTATTTGTGTGTAGTTCAATTTCCCTTGTCTGTATTTGATTAAAACCACTGCAGATTTAACATGATTTTTCTTCTAAATAGAAAGAAAAACAAGAAGAAAAATAGCCCTGCATGAAACTCCCTGTTATTTTCTTCACCAGTGGAGTATTTTATCATTCTGAGCAAAAATTAACTGGAGTTGTCGAAGTTTGCCAGTGATTGATAGTGTCACCTTAAATGTTACTAGTCAAAACTTGTTTTCTCCTTTTTCACTCCTCCAGAATTCAGGTAGGCACTTTGCCAAAGTGTGAAATTCCCTTTTGTGCCATTTGAAAAGTCGGCAGCCCCAGCCACGCCGTGGCTCCGAACGTGACAAGGTTTAGCAAACAGGGACGGGTTGCCCAGCCCGGGCAGCGCGTGGAGCGGCGCAGGCAGGCAGCCGGCCTGGCCCCGGGGGACGGCACCGGCGGGACGGCATCGGCAGAGCTCTGGGCTGTGCTGGGGACGGGGCGAGGCAAGGAGCGGAGAGGGGAGCGTGCTCTCCTGCGTTCATCTCCCTCTGGCCGTGCCGGAGGATGCTGACCAACGAGAAACTCAAGCTCTGGTCAGTGGTGGAACTGGAACGGTGTCACCCCACGTGTGATTTAGGGAGGCTTTGGGTCGGGTGACCCTGAGCTCTGAAAACCCCCAGCCTGGGGCCGCTTCCAAGGAGCCTTGGAGGAATCTGCCCGTCTCACCCAGGTCCGCTCGCTTGTCCGTTCATCCCGGGACTCTCTCCCTGTCCTGTGTCACAGGCGGGTTCTGGCGGTCCCACGTATGACCCAGTGTGCGTATGGTGTGTGCTTTCCGTACGGCCTGGATTGTCTGATCTGGGTTGGTGTCGGTCTCAGAATTGTGTGCTAATGTATTTGCTGCAGGACTATATAACGTGCACGATATTCTCCTTCTTTGGTAACGCTCGGAAAGTTGATCTTGAACTTTTGGCCTTATAAATATGTTTCTCCCAGATGAGAAAGCAGACAGCTTGTGATGAAAATTAACTTGCTAATAAAAATAATTAGTACACAAAGGGACAGTCACCAAAATCAAACCCTGCTTTGTTTCCCTAAGTGTGTTTAAGTATTGCATGAATAGAAACAGATTATAAGTATAAATCATTTGTGGTCTGCGCCCTGGGACAAAGCTGAATGATGGTTCTTGTCTCTGTAGATACCTCAGGTCCTTTTCCTTGTATTTTAGGCATTTGAACAGCCAGATCTTTATGCACATTTGTAAATATTTCAGGAAAAACAAAAGACTGGGTTGTCTGGTCCGTTTTCTGGCATCACCACTACATAGTGAAATTACCGTATTGCAGTTTCAACGAGTGAATCTTTTGTCTGGTCCTAAATCCTCTGTCTAGCCCTTCCTGTCACTGCTTACAGAGTTGGTTAATTCACAGCTCCCCTGTCAGCAGATTCTATTCTCTAATTTCCTTTGTGACTTAGAAGATTTTTCTCCATTATTTGCACAATCTAAGATTCAAACCATCATCGGTTACTTCATTCCCATGTCTGCTGTGAAGAACTTTTCCCTTTTCCCTTTTCCCTTTTCCCTTTTCCCTTTTCCCTTTTCCCTTTTCCCTTTTCCCTTTTCCCTTTTCCCTTTTCCCTTTTCCCTTTTCCCTTTTCCCTTTTCCCTTTTCCCTTTTCCCTTTTCCCTTTTCCCTTTTCCCATCACTACAGGTAGTTTAGGCACGTTGGGTTTTTTGCTCAGTCTTTGTTTTCTCTAAGATGTTACAGAGAGACGCCTGGAGAACAGCAAGCATTTCTGAATTTGCTACTCGTGATATCTTTTTCTTCATGTTGCTACATATGCACCTTGAAAAGTTGAGCTTTTCCCTGTAGGTATGACACTTTGAATGCTGAGTCTGAGTTGATGCCTTCATAAAAACACTTGACTATGAATTCATTCTCTTGCAATTACTGATTCACCATCCTTCCTCCAGGTACAAACCACCGCAGATAACATTATTTGAATTTATCTATGGGAGGGATACACAGCAGGCTCGTTTCCCCGGGTTGTTTTGGAATAAACAAGCAAACAAACCCAAGTCAAAACAGAACATAAAACCCCTAAGCCAACTAACCGGGAGCCCCGATCTGCAGCCTGCATTTTTCTTCTTGTCTTTCCCCTAGAAAAAGGAGAGATGTCAGAATTCAAATGTCTTGCAGTATGTTCTGCGAGAGCAGCGCAGCGTGCCATTCGGGTCTGTCAGCGTGTTATGTTGTGACTGGCAAGGAGGCTGCGGTACCTTTTCCCTGCAGATTAGCGCGACAGCTGCAGGAGCCATGCAAAGTGACATAAGTTACAGACAGTTCTTGCCAGATTGGCCAGGGAACCAGGTGAGGGAAAACATAGGTTTATTTCTTGGGATGGTTTTTTTTTTTGGTAGATCTTGTATAAATGGGAAACAAACCAGATTTTTAACTCATCCTGATTTAGGAAAATCTGTGGCTGACCTTTAAGCTGACTGGATTCAGTACACGGATTTCCTTTGACTTCTGCACACTTTAAGCTATGTTTTCCTCCTTTTCTGTTCACGGGGCAGTTAAGCCCCTGCAAATCTAAAACAGCAGCAGCGATATTTCAGCCCTCTTTATCCAGTGCTGGATCAAAAATGTCTTCTAAAAATATCTCACTTTTGAGCATTTCTTAGGGGTACAAACCTTTGCTTTATTTTGAGGAAGACAGGCAAGAGGAATGGAAGACGTCCTTCCCAAGACTGCTGAGCTACTTCAGTATAGCTGTAGCACAGGGAATGCATTTTTTTAGTATTACTTTAAATCCAGTGAAGCAAACTGCAAAGCAATGCAGTTAAAGCTGTGCCATTAAAGTAGGGCTGTACAAGTGTGGCTGAGTGGAGATGTCGGTATGATAAGCCTAATAAGTAGTAAATCTGGGTATAAATCTGGATGAAATAGTGTTTAAGTTTTGCATTTGTTCGCTGTGCACTGCTGCAGACCCCTTCACTGCAGTGAAAATTAACTGTAATTCCTTGAATCCGCAGCACTTTTGTTTTCATCCTAGAGGGACTTCCAGTGCGCAGCTCTCCTTGGAGAGAGCTTCACCGGTCCCAGCCACCAGTGGGTTTGGCTGCTGGCTGCAGCGGCGCAGCCCCGGCCTCCTCTGTGCTTGGCTGCGGCTGCTGCGGGGGCTGCTCAGGTACCCAGCCAGGGCTGGGTTTTGGTTTTGTTTGTAAAATGAAATCATTTCACTGTTGAAATGAATCGGCAGTTTTAGGTTTCTGTAGAACCAGAATTTTCCCAGTAAAATGAGCCTTATTCCCATCATTACGCTTAATAATTGTACCTCACATAGTAACATTGTCCCCTGAAAACAGCGGTAAAACTTCCCTACCCTTCGGTCAGAGCCTGAAAGGTTTCATATTATCTCAGGAAAATGATGTTAAAACTCCAAGTGACTTCACGTACATCCTTTCCGAGATGGGGCTGCTTTGTGCAGAACCTCCAGCCTTGTTTGGATTTATGTGTATGAGCTGGTAAGGTTTTGTGATATTAATTTAATTTATTTGGTATAATTGTTGTGCTTTGAACAGGAGAACATCCCAATCCTTGTCTTTTCTCTGTCTTGTCTAAATCACATCTGTGATATCAGAACAGCCAAAGTTCCTTGCCTTCCTAATGAAACAGGCTGCTTAAGCACTAAGCCCTGGTAATCCAGTTTATGTTTTCATAACAGTAAATATAATATGAAGATATGCACAGCTTGTGCTTGATGTAAGCAGTGAGATCATTACAGTGTTCCTAAATCCTTTTATTTTAAGATTTATTTAGTTGATAAACTTTACATGTTTGTCCTTCATTTGTCATTCTAGCATGGGCTTTAACCCAAAGCCAGCTTCCCAAACCTTCTACCGCTCCAGTTTAAGCTCCCTTTTGCCTGGAGATTTGTTGGTACAGGACACAAAGAGATGTCTCCTACAGGATGCCAAAGCCATAGGCGAAGACTCGAAGGCGTGTGACTTTTGGCTCTTTACGTGACCTTGGAAAGCCTAAGCAAGCTCTTTTCTCCTCAGTTACCCTTGCCTAAAAGTGAGGAGCTATTGTTTCCTTCCCTCTAATCCCCAGTGCTTTCTCTTGCTCTTTATATAAGAGACTTTGCTCTTTGCACTGGCACAGCGTCCAGTATGTATTTTCATAATCATTATTTACACTTTGATTAAGCATTCATATTATTCAGTAGATGACATTAATAATATCAAAATGCCATTTTATACAATACTTAAGATCAGAATTTCCTATTGGAAATCAATGAGAACATCTTCCTAAAAAATCAATGCCCTGAATGTCCCTTCCCATATAAGAAGTGCCTATATTTGTCGATGCTGATACAAGATGCTGTGGTTCTCTGTCTGTTCATGGCCTGTACAGACTTCTGTGATGCTTTTCTCAGAGGCAACCCATTAGCTGTCAGGAGTGGATGGCACTTTTTCTTCACCAGTATGGTTTAGATTTAAAACATAAGTCTGGAGACGAAAGCCTCCATCTCCCATTACAGACCCCTCCTGTGGGTTACTTTGTCATTAGACTTCAGCCCTTACATGAGACGCTCCGTTAACTAGAAAGGACTGTTCCTTCTCAAGTCCTACATGACTCAAGGTGACTGAGCAATTCCCTGCTGGAGTGGGTCTGTTCAGAATATAACTTTATCTGTCGCCAGAGCTGGGTCAGGGAGAGAGCCTCGATTCTATTCCTAGTCCTGCCCTGACTTACCCTGCTGGAAACTGCGCCCCTGCACCGCATTTCACCCTGGACAAATTTAGAGGCAGAGCCCGTGTGTCCAGGGATCGATGCCGTTGAAAGCAAAGGTCTGTGCGCGGATCTCTGTTCTGCAATGAAGCTGTAGGCACTGCACAGGATACGTCACATTTGCACTTTCAAATTGCAGAGGGATTAGGGCTCTGTTTGATGAGTTTAAAATTTTGTGTTTATCTTGAAGTTTTCATACATGTATATATATCTTCTGTATCTAATTTAGCCTGGGGTGTAATCAGTAAAAAATTGTAGGGTAACCTCATCACCCGTAAGCATTCTAGTGGGAAAATATGCAGCACCAGCAGGAATTCAGATTAAAGGTGTTAAAAAAAATATCCTTTCATCAGTGCTTTCTTCCTCATTAAATGTGGAGTTTGCTCGTAAGTATTTGCCAAATAAAAAGGGAGAAATAGGTAAAAGTTAATACTATACAATTAAGTTCCCTTGAATTTTCCCAGAAGGTTCACCTTAGCTTAATTTAATATCCCCTCAGTTCTCCCAAGCCATCTGTTTGGCTGAGATGCAAAACAAACGTGTGCAGCTCGATGTGTTTATCCTGCGAGCCTTGGAGGTGACAAAAGCTCGTAGGAAACAGGTTTGCTCACTGACCCCGCCGGGCAGCTGTTTCTTCGGGAAGTCCTTCACCGTGCAGCAAAAGGCTGTTAGTCGCTGTCCTGGAAGACGCTTTGAATAATCCAGCCAGGCAGGTGAAGCCTGTGTTAAATGAAGAGCCTGTCCACGGTCTCACCGACTTGGTGAGCTGGGCTCAGCTGCTGTGGAAGTCAGAGACTGGCCTAAATACCCCGGCTGGGTGGGGGCCCTGGGGGGCCGTATTTGAAGCCCGTGCAGACTGTTTCCTCCTGAGCTGGTTAGAGACAACCGCCGAGCTGAGTGGGAGAGCACAGGGAAGCAGGAGCGCTGGGATGCAGGAGGAAAGCTTCCTGCCCCCTGCGGTGGTAACCTTCTAGCTGACCTTATTAGCACAGCTCCGGCTCCCGGGGAGCGGACGGGCACCTTCGGCGCAGGCTGCTGTTGCCTGGTGCGTGCTCCGCGCCACGTGGGGCTTGCGAGCTCCGAGGCAGCGCCGGGTCCTGTGCAGCCCCCCAGGTCGGCAGGTGCGCCGTACGCCAGGCACGGGCACGGTCGAGGCAGCCTGGTCCGGGGCTCCCGCGGGACCCGGGAGTGTCTGCATTCAGGTCAGCAGAAGTTAACAGCCTTGTCCCTTCATGTGCGGCGTCGGCTGGGGGAAAGCATGGCCTGAACATCAGTGTCAAGGCCAAAATAGGACACTGGGAGCCTGGTTCCCAGTTCCCCTACTGACATCGCCAGAGTGCTCTTCCCGATCCTGAGGACTCCTGAGCTGGACACTGGGAATGCTCCTGCACTGCCATAATCAAGGGGCTAACACCAGCCTCATTACCCTGTAATTAAGTTTACCCTTCCCTCCTCCAGCACGAGGGCAGGGCAGCCGGGCCAAGCCCTTTGGGGCTGTACAGGCGTGATGGACAAGAGGCGTGCGGGCTGGCGTAGGAGAAGCGGTGCTGTGAAACGCTGAAATCCCGCCGTGTTCAGGGCTTGCTGGCTTTTAGCGTTGTCAGTGCTGCTTGGCGTTAAAAAAGTAGGGGGTTTGCACACGCATGAACCCAGGGTGTTGCTGTAACGTTCTCCTGCCTTTTTGGCCTGGGTACTCTACAGGGCAGGTTAGAGTGTGATCTGGTCACTACAGGTCTTCCACGCTTCCCTGAATTTTACCTTTGAGTTAAAAGCTTGTGTATGTTTTACGGTGAAGAGGGTGCTCTGCACACTGAACAGATAGATCCTGGATGAGTAGTGAAGTGCCTGCTCTCTAATTAACAGAAAACTTAGAAGAGTAGATTATTTTGACTAAATATGACTGAATACTGCAATTGAAATGATGGTCTGCTGAGCAGCAAGACAATCATTCTGGGGCTGGGCCAAAGTTAAACTTTTGTTTAACTTTTAGATGTTGGGGTAGATATTTGCTATAAAAATGTCCCAAGCCTGATGTGGAGTTTAGTGTTTGCAAAGGTCTCGGCAGCTAGAGCATGGCACTTGCAGCAGGAACAGCACTGCTGCAATGAAAGGTATCCGATCGGCCGGTTGCAAAGAAACCCTGTTGCTCTTGTGCTCCCTCTCTCCTCCTTGCAGTGTTCCTGCCTCAGAGCAGCTGTCTTTGTTGTGCAACTTGAGTTTCAGATGGAGCACAGGCTCTCATTCCTGGCTTGGAGGAGCGTGGCTTACCTGACATGAGCTCTAATGAAGGGCAGGTGTAGTGGGATGTTAAATGGAGCTTAAATCTATGTGATACTTTTGCAGGAAAAATAAAGCTTTGGTTTGGGGTTGGTTTTTTTTTTCATGCCAGTGTAGTGTTCTCTCCTTTGGACTCACTGGTATTTTGCCATTAGGTGTAGCTTAACACACATAATTTCTTATCTAAGCAAAATGTCAACAAAATTCATTCTTTGGAGACTGCTTTGGTGTTTCACTTCTCCAGTTTACACCAGAGGCAGAACAAGTTGTTTGGGCAGGTCCTTAATATTCACCAGGTCATAGTTCACAGCTGTTTCAGATCTACGTTCCTGTAACGGCCTCTGAGCAAGTAAATGGACTAGTTTGCCTTTCAGTGATTTTTCATACACAACTCACCCCATAGATAAGTAAAGGTTGGACTTCAGCTGGGTAATCTTAAAAAGCGCATTTATATTCATGAGTTATCTGGCAGTTGCTATTTCCAAACCTTTGGATAGCGTTTATATTTAAAAAAAGAGAGAGCGGACCTGGAGCTTGCCTCAAGTTTTTGGCCTCAGTGTTCTTATAAGTCCTGTTTCTATGCGATGCATCCTCCAGATGTTTTGTACCGAGCTGTTTATGTGTTAGATTGTTCAGCCGGGCTGTGAACACACTGGAGCTCCCCTCGCTACAGCTTCTCCTTGTGGCTTTCCAGTGTTTTATCATGGAATGAAGAGATGAACTTCTGGGGCATAACTCCAGCATAACAGTGCTATGGCTAGCGGACAGCACACCTTCACAAAAGCTTTTGAACTTTGTATTTTAAAGGGAAACCAGCTTTTGGCCTGCGTGTTGACTGAAGCTTCTGGATGTGTCTGTACGTGAGATACTGAAGCATAAGGCCATGTTACACGTCTGTTCTTTAGCACAGACAACAGGTTGTGTTTCTTTGCTACGGGAACAGGCGCTCAGGACGTGGATGCGGCTGGCTGTGCAGGAGAGACGTTGGGTACCCGAGGCGGTACGAGTGCTTATGGCATCAGTAGAAGGAGAGCGTGTGCTGGGGGCTAGGCAAGATGTGAACCTTTAGGAGAACGCGGAAACAAGCGGTGCCACCTTTGCCGAGAAAATCTGTGTTGCTGTGACCATTAGCTATTACACACACAGTTCAGAGGAATTAAAGAAAACGCCAGGATGAATAAAGCTGGTGGGGACAACATCTCTCTCAGACCAAGGATTTTCTCCCGCAGTACTATGCTGTTCACTGCTTTGTCTGCCATGGACATGGGCACAGGCAACCCCGCGGGTGACACCCACTCTGCAGCTGCATTATCACAATGCAGGCCGTATTCTGGTTATCTGGGCGTTATTTGGGCACCTAAGTAGGAGCTAAACCCTTCTGGAAGTCTTATTGTGTGAAGGCAAAGAACAAGGATTTTTTTTTTTAAATCAAGGAGCTGTAAAACCTGTTCTTTCAGCTGCCTTGCTGCAGGTTTGTTACGTGTAAAGGAACCTTTGAATTCTGGAGTTGTGAAAAAAAGTTATACCTGAGTCCTAGTTTTTTAACTGATTATATTGTAGTTCTTGTTTTAAAGAACTTGATTGTTCTTCAAAGCCATCTGCGAAGAGTCGTAAGCTAACTGCGTACCGGCAAGTAATTTTTGAAGTGCAAAAGTAGAAAGAATCATAATCCATCGCCAGCGATTTTGCAACTGTAATACACGCGCATCTTGAGGCTGAAAGTGTTTTATATTGCTATTTTTGAATGCTTGACTTACTTGAAAAGAACTTGATGCTTGTGTCATTTTATGTAAATGGGGCTCTGTCTGTCACTGCCTATTGTACCTAAAGGGTTTTAGAAATATTTTTTTTTAGAAATACACAAGACTATTTCTAGTGGAATAGTCAGTGTACGCACATCCGTGACATTTTCCGTAATCATAGCACAATTAACCATGGATAGAAATCAGAGGAAGATTTTTACAGCTGTCCCAAAGATGCCATGGAACAGTTTATATTTTGAAGGCAGAATCCTTTTTCAGTTCTGAAGTATTTAACTGTGTGTGCAACGTTCACTTGGGAACAGGCCTGCCTGCTCAGGCCAATGACCCAGTCAAGGTGGCAAACAGCTGCCAAGCCTTGCTGGGGTATCAGCATCGTTGTGACACGGCTCTCCAGGTAGGGATTACACTGCCTTCTAAAGGAGAAGAGCCTACGGAAGTGGTTTTGAGGTACAAAAGTACCCAAAGATCATGCAGAGTACAAACAGAAGGACTATGCAAAGGAACAAAGCTAGACATGGAAAAGCTTTCCAGAAATAGTATTTTTCCCTTTTCCTGTTTTTCAGGGGTTAGCAAACTGTAATAGCGTTTCATAGAAAATGTTTTTCATGTCTAGAAAGGCACGTCATTAGCGGGTGATGGCAAACAGTGATTGTAGGTAACCCATTGCTCTGCTGCACCCAGCAACATTGGACTCACCGTCAGTCCCAGGCCTTTTAATCAATATAGACATGGAATTGAAAAAGAATGCACTACCAAAGAGAATTACGACTCTTAGATCTTTATGTACAAGCCTAAATGTTCTGGTAAAGTCCGTATGATAAAGTTAGGACTGTTGCCCTCTGGGCTGTGCTTGGTAGTGAATTAAGGATTTAAAATCCTGGCAGAGGAGCCATTTTCCTACTTCATTGTGGTTTTCAAATTGTTATTAATAAAACATAGTGCTGTCTATGTCTTGATGCAGAGAGACCTTAGTCTTAGTACATGCCCTTCCCATTTATTATTTATACAGGCATTTAACAGCTCTGACATATTTTAACAGAAATGCTGGGCAGTTGTTTGCGAGCCAGAATTGGCAACAAATAATATTTGATGCTTCAAAAGGTATCAAAAGGGGTTTTTTACACGTGTGTAATCTAATGCAAAGAATACCTGGGACTGGTGGGTCATGGGAGAAATGATGTTGTATGTGTTTGTCTTTTGCTTAACTTGAGTAGTTTTACCTTTTATTTCCAAGTTAGAAGTGCCATTTAAATCAGAGGGTATTTAATGTGTGTGTGTGTATATATATGGCTGCTAATTTAATTTATATATGCAGCAGGGGTTGAGTAAGAGGTGAAGAGATTAATTGTGGCTTCTCATTAGCATCTCAGAAAAGTTGATTGCCTTTCCTTGCCTGTTCTCGTTTCCTGATGGATGAATGCTCCTGTGAATGTTGAGGATTCTGCCTCCTTCCATGAAGGATGACCCAGGCTGCTCCTGCAGCCAGGTACTAGGGCAGGTTCGGATGGGTTTAATAGCAGCTTTCTAAAGTGAGGAGATAACCAGCAGAGAGCGGCCCAGACCTCCTGAGATGTGGGCAAACCAGCAAGGCTGACTGGAGAAGGTCACACCTCCCGGGAATGTTGTCTGAAACCAATAAGAAAGGCTAATAGCTTCAAGAAGTCAGGTACATGGAGATTTTGACTTACATCTCTGGTACCCTTGAAAACAATGACAAATCTCGTGTTTTGTCCCTATAACAAGTAAAAATAAACAGAGTAAGACCCCAAGTTCCAAGAATAAAGAGAGGAAGCTCTATCAAGCACTTAAAGAAAAAAGCATTGATCCTGCACTATTGAAGCGAAGGGAATTTTATGGTTGACTTTGAGGGAAGCAAAAACAAGTCTTTGAACTAGATTACTTCTAATTTTCGTAGCACTGTGAAAAATATCTGCAGCTCGTATGAAAATAAGTGAGTATTATCTCTGCTCACAGGGAGCTGAAGCTTGGAGAGTATGCGCCTTTCTGAAAGTCAAACAGCAAGTTGGTGATAGAGTTGGGAACCAGACCTGAACTTCTCAGACTTCAGACCAGTGAAAGGACCCGCATGTTGCCGAGGCAAAGTGACTTCTCTTGCATTTTCCAAACATAATAATTCACAGGATGAGTCTAAACCTCCTTTTCCAACTTCTTTCTGGAGGTATAGATTAAAAACTTGGAAGTAGGTTACAAAGGACTCGCGTGCTGAAGAGCAAATATTCCTCTGGTGACTTGCTTGGTGGCCTAGTTCTTGGGCAGCAAAGTCATAGGAGACGGAACATTGCAAATCACACTAAACAAATGCTGGTAGCACTTTTAGGAGAGGTCCAGGGAGATATGCAAAGCAAAGTGAAAAGCCACTCTTAGTTCTGTAGGAACGGCGGGTTCGGAGCTGCATAACAGGTCCCCTGGAGCAGCGGAGCTGGGGGCGGTGGGGTCAGGATGCACCGGGCAGGCTCGGCTCGACTCGGCCCTGCTGAGCTGGGAGGCAGCAGCGAGAGCTCGCGCCGGGTCTGGCGCAAGGCAGCCGTTTCGTGGGACCGGCAGGTTGCACTTGACACATCCTCAAGTGCCTTTTCTCCATCGCCTTCTGCTCTGAGGCATGGTATTGCTGATGACCCTGCGTTAGTCTGGGTCTCTACGTTCACTATGTATTTTGATGAATGTTTGATTAGAAATTGCATTTAATTCTCCATTGAATTAAAAGAAAGAAAGAAAGAAACCCAAACCCTCCACTGTTAAATGCTGCCTCTGGTCACTGGAAGCAGATTTCCAGTGGGTTTTAAGGTGCAAAGGCTGGCTGCCCTTGAAATGCCCTTTCTTGGGTTGCTCAGCTCTATTGCGTTACTCACGACCGCAGAAGCCTACTTTGTATAGGGAGAGAGAAGGAATGCATGATCTCGTATTTAAAGGTTTTATGGGACATGAAATAATTTTGCTGGTTAAAAGCTAAACTTTATAGTGTTTCTATTTTTAATTAAATATTAATTGCAGAAGATGGCTCTGGAAATGACTGCTCAGATCATTTAATCCATATAGATGACCTTTACGTTGAATTTATTCTCTCATGCTTATGCTGCCCTTCAACCCCATCTGGGGACTGACCTCGTCTGGCAGGCTGTTCCACTCTTAATTAGAAAGATGCCTAGCTTACGCCCTCTTTAATGTTTATTAATGTTCCTTTGCTGTGGGTACTGTAGGATGGAGAGCTGGTGATTACCGTGCTATAAACTTTCCCTGTCAGTTCTTTATGTACAAACAGTTATTCTTATACAGCTTTTGAGTCGGGTGTACTTCAAAGGGACAAGAAGAGGGGGAACAGTTTCTCCTGAAGTTGAAAAGCAAACCCACCTTATATGCTCTTTTAGTGGAACATAAGCATTACTTGAAAAATCTTTTTTTTTTTTTCTTCTCTCCCAACCATCTTAATTCATTTCTTTTGATGCTGATAAGCAGCTTAGTGCAGCATGAAATTTTCTACCATGATTCTGAGTTGCCTGAGAATTCAGGTATAAAAATTAACTATCAGCCAGTGAGAAAACGTGTGTTCATGTGCTGGAAGTCTTAAAAGGATTAGGTTCATTTGCCAAATAGTGTTTTCTGTGAAGAGATGTGATTCTGCTGCTTCTGTTAATGCACAATGTCACAAGCACTGCTTTGGCTGAAGGTTGTAATGTTAGTTCAAACGGAAAGTAAAGGGGGGGGAAAGGCAAGTGTGAAAAAGGCTGTAGGACACCTGAGAGTAGGGGCTCGCACCAAAGGGGGGGGTTTAGCTCTGCACTTTAAATTGCTTGAGTTGCTTTGGCACACCATGCTCCTGGTCTTCTGCCCATCTGCCGCTGACATATGCTGAAGTATGTGACTTTTGGTGAAAACAAACAAAAACCCCCAAACAGTTACTTCAAAAGACCAAGCGACTTGGGGAGCCCAGAAACACTCTGGCTGCTGGAGTGTGCGTGACGGTCTCCTGGAGTGGGCTCACGTTTTCAGTGCTTGACTTGGATTTCTGTGCCCCTGCCCGTAACTGAGGAGCCTGCTGGTTCGGAGGGTCCCAGCAGATCCTTTGCCGTGCCACCGCGCGGCTTGTCTGGGGAGCAGTAGGCGCTCCTGGCGCCAAGGATCGCAATGCTGCTGATGCTGGTTACAGGGAGCGGAGGAGGGTGTGCGAAGCGAGAGGAAGACTTTAAAGTTATTCTTAGAAAGTCTGTTTTCCCCCTCTGGCCTGACAGTAACCACCTTCCATGCTGTTTGGGATAATTTCGTTGCAGCTGAGGCCTATCAGTGTGTTGCTTCAGTGTGGGGATTTGACACATGGATAAAGTCCCTTAAGCCTGCTCCTGAGGATTTGGAGATTTTTGTAAAGCTCAAATGCACAAAGCAGCCTCTGAGCTGTGGCTGCTAGATGGATCAATGAAACTGCATTTAACTTCTCAAGCAAAATCTGCCATGTTCCTTCTCTTGCATCCTCTCCTGGAATATCTGTTTAATATTTAACAATACTACTGTTGCTCTTGCTGTTGTTTTCAAACAACAGTCTCTTTAAAGCGGGCAAAGATCCGTAAGAAAACAAAAGCAACAAGCTGTTTAAGCATATTTCCTAGGCCTCTCCCTATCTCTGCCCTGCAGTTATAGCAAGTCTATTGTAATTCAAATCTAAACATAAAACAGCCAAAATTCTTCAACTGGAAAGTTAGAAATTTCTATGCTAATAAGCCTAACAGAAACGCTGTGGAAGCAGCCGAGTCAAAGTGACCCAGTAATTCCCCCATCTCGATTTACAGCTCTGTTAACTTTTGTTCCAAAACATCCTCTGGCACTCAAGCGGTATGTGAAGTTGCTTCCCCCCAAATCGCTGTTCTTGCTTTAAACAAAACCCGAAAGAGTGCTGTGACGCCTGTGCTTTAGCTGGTCCCCCAGAACCGGGCCCTGGCTGTGCTGTTCCCCTGCGGTCCCCAGGCAGGTACAGCTGCCCGAGAAGCACCGAGCCAAGCAGCTTGTTTTTCTGTTCGGAGCACAGGAATGGCACTGGAAGATCTGAATGTTATCGATCGGGTTTGAATACTGTCTAGACATGTCCACACCTTCCCCTTTGGGGGCCTGCTGTAACATTTGGAGACCTCAGCATCCTGGCTTTTTTTTTTTATCGGTGCAATGGGATCTACCGTGGTGCACAAGGAAACTGGGAACGGTCATTCTCTGCTGCCTGTTCTTTGTTGGGGAAACAATACACTGGCTAATGGCAGAAAACCTGCATTTTACAGTAGGTACCCTAAATCATGCCGTTAAAATGCCTAGTGCCTTACCCCCTTATGCCCAGCTCTTTTATCCCACTCATTATGGAAATACCTGGCCAGACCTCCAGGTCAGGCTCTGTGGACTCCTCCAGCAGTCCAGCTTGCCTTCCTGCAGGGCCCAGCTGAGGACATGTGTGAAACTGCTCCTTTTCTGTACATATACAGCTCTTCACACAGGGGCTGTTTTATGATTTACCCTTTCTTTTTACAAAAACTAGCAGGTACAGAGGACCTTTGGACCCCAGAATTAAGAGACCTAAAAATCCAGCTTGCCTGAAAGAGTAAATGCATCCAGATCGGCTTCATTGGGAAACTTAACCCCTAAGGTCTGTCACATCAGTGACTTTTGCCAAAATATTTGTCAGGTGCCAGTTGCCAGCTGATACCTGTTCATCAGCCTGCCCACGTGGCTGTCAATCTCCACTCTGCTTCTAGCAGGCAACAGCCATTGCCCAGCATGGGATCGGAAATCTCGCCGTTTTGAGACGTGCGGTGTAGGAGTGAGGTGTGGCGTGAGAGCAGCTGCCGCTGCGGCGCCGTGCCCTTTGTGCTCTCCAGGTAATTGGAAATCTTCACTTTCCTACATGTGGGTCTTAACCAGCTTAAAAAATTATATTGATGACTTTATGAATGGATTAGAAAAGTAAATTTGATTATTTCTCAGCCATGCATTGCTGTCTATAATTGCATAGATTTGGACTTTAATTAGTCAGATTACTTCCTCAGTTCAGAGTCGGACAAGACAATAACGTTCACATGAAAGGCTTAACATCCCCTTCTTATCAAACCCAAACGACAGCGCTGGGTCCTGGTATTCCAGACTCTTGAAAGGTATGTGAGGTTGGAATTGGGTCTCAGATCTAAACATTGCAGTTAGGTCACATTTAATTCGTGTGTTTGTGCGGCCTCAGTGTATTTGCGCACAAGCTGGTTTTGTACGGCAGGAAAAGAGTTACTGAAGGATACTTGACTGAAAGGGATAAGTGCAATTTGCACCCATACTCCAGCTTCTACCTGCAACAATTCGCACAGCCATATGAATTTTGAACCACAGGTGCTTCATAACCTGATACTAAAGACCAATGAGCGCATTAGACAAATCGAATTTTAAAATTAAATTTCCAGTGTCTAGAGAAAAAGATTTCAGGAAGCTCAAAAAAGATCTGAATCTGATGCTGCATATGAATATACTAGCAAGTCACACTTCCATAATCTTCATATCTTAAGGACCAGTACCTGGAAAAAATGTTCAGCAGGCTCTGCGTTAACCTGTCTGCAAGCCTGATGTTCTGGCTGCACGCATGCCACCGGTTAAGTACCTGTGCTATTCAGTTTTGCTTCATAGCTGGATAATATTCCTTGTGCAAAGTAATGCTGGGCTGCATGACTGAGTACTTCCAACCATCTAAATCTTGGGGTAATTATTTTAATAAATATGAATTGTGGGACTCCTGCCTAGATATGTAATAGAAATCTAATCTATAACACAGATGGAAAGCAGTGCAGCTGCACTGTGTTAATTAAGTATACACCAAACATATGGCAATACACCTCCAGACCAACAGGCACAGAACTCTCTTGGATGCAATTAGCTCTTGTGCATGCATAAAGAATCAGTCATGAACTCAAAAAATGCCTAAGTCATAACCTCTGACTGATGAAATTACTAGTGCTAAACTACTTCACTTGCATTGCAGAAATGTTTATCTAGTCATTGGAATGCTGGTGAGGTCTGGGTGTTAAAAAGAAAAAAATGGATCTTATTTACTTCTGTTTCTGATCTTCTTTGCTATACAGTTCCCACATTAGAGCTTTGCCTCTGAGGAACCAGAGGAGTGGCTTAGAGAAAGAAATACAACCCCAGAGGGAATGATATTCCATTGCCCTGCAACTCGTGCAGTTATTGATACAGGTTCAAAATAGATGAAAAATTGGTGTAGAACGCTACTTTCTGATGTAGTCTTGCTCACATTCTTGATGTGAATTTGCACCAAGGTGCATAAGGTTCACAACAACAAAGTTTTGACCCAGTTGGTAAAGAATATAGCCAAATACTGACAGCTACTAGGGCATGTAATGTTACATCGTTCACTGTTATTTGTGCGAGAGCAGTCTTGGATGCCCTGGCTCTGGTGTGATGGACACTGTGCAAAATCGTGTGTGATGAAACCTGCCTCTGTTGCTGTAAGTGACAAATCACCCCTGACTTCGATGGCACCTGCATTTCACTCGTAACAAAGCTACAAAGGCTGCCTCAAAGAGCTGACAAGCACAGGACGAGGCAAAAGGCAACAGGTGAATTCAATGCAAGGAGCAACACTACGACGGCTGAAGGGGAGTCTGAGCCAGTGTCCCACAAATGGCTCTTTTCAGGGCAGCCCATCAATCCCTGCTGGCCTGCTCCTGGGAGCGCAGCAGTAATGGGCAGCGCGCTTTCCTCGTGCTAGTGATGATTCTGACGTTTCAGGGCTCCAGATTAATGTGGTCTTTGCTTTGTACCGCTTGGAGAGCGGGGCAACTTCCCTTCTTGGATTGAAAATTGGAGGGTTTTGTCTGTTTTCATCAGACTGGATGACCTTCACTTGCACAAATCTGGGGAATGTTGGTCCTTTCCAAGCACAGCAACCACCCGTGTCTCTTCATTGATTTAAAAAAAACCCCAAACCCCCCACCATTTTCTCAAAGTCCATTGTCCCTTGAAATCATTATTGGTTTGCTGCTGGTTTTACCAGACTTGCAATGCAGCCCTTGTTTCCAACAGTACCTCTTGCTGGAGGCAGCAGCAGAATCTGACTCTCCACAAGGGAGACTTTGAGGAGAGTAAAGTTTATCTGAGTGCAGTCAGTCCGACCAGTGCTCACTTGGAGATAGTGAATGAGATTCAGGTCAGCTACTTAAGATACAGATTCAGCTCTGCCTTGTTCTTCTTCCAGTAAAGATAGATATCACCTCTTAGAGCAGACACTTAACACTGGCTTTTCTTATTCCCGGCCTGATGCAGCAGCCTATAATTACTTTTCGCACCTTGGCTATGTTTAACTCCCCTCTGTCTCATCTGTTAATCTGCTAACAAGCAGCAAATGTGTTTTAGAGTCAGATCCAAATGGGAGGCCAAGACCTGACGGTTCACCTTCCGAGGGAGCTGTTCAGAGGGCACAAGTCTTAAATAACTTTCAAATATCTTGAAATTATGTGTTTTTTACAGTCTGGACAAATTGAGTGTATATCTTAATATTAATGCAGAAAGTTGTAAATGGACTAAAAGCTCATTGCATAAAATAATCTTTAATTTCCTCTTGCTGTTAGTGAAATGATGTAGTCTGAGTGAAAGGTACCAGTTCTACAGCCTGGAAGCATCTTCCGTGTGGCTGCCCAGAACAAGACCCCTCCTGCCGTCGCTTGGATGTAGCTGTGGTCACAGAAGGTGATTTCTATTCTGTCAATTTTGTGGCAGTTGATGGGGAGGTTGTTCCAAAAGATACCAGTTGGTGGGCATTTTGGGAGTCGGGGAAAGCGGTAAAAATGGATCTCCTTCCAACAGGATTTGGATTAATATATCCAGAAGAGATACCATAAACAAAGCTGGTGGTCAGGGGGGTTTCTTTTTCTAAGCGTCCTGCACTGTATTGGAACAGTGGCGTTTTGATGAAAATCTGGGTTTTTTTATTCTGGATCATTAAAATTCAAATGATGAAAATCCGAGGACAGTCAAGGGATTGAAACACAGATTGAATGTTTTTTTGACTTTCATAGGTCTTTTCTTCTGAATCAACGTTGGAAAACAATAAAATGCATGGGTTTCAAATGATGTCAGCTAGCTCTCCCAGCACTTCTCGTTCTCGGTTGTTTCTCGCCTTGGCTCTGAGGGAGCGAAGGCACCGGTCTCTTGCTCGCCCTCTCAAAATGGAGCGTTTTCAGGAGGCCGAGGGCAGAATGTCTTTGACTCAGGAATGCGTAGGGTTGAGCACAAAGTGCAGCACTGAACAGTTTCATTCTCCTTCCGAAAAGGGAAAACATGATGTTTTGGTGAAAATGGAATTGTGCCAATTAGTTTTTTTTTCTGATGAAACTTTAACTAAGGAACAAGAGGGCAGCCAACACAAGTTGAGGAGGTGGGAGACTGAATATGGACACTGGCTTTTAATCCCTCTCTCAGTGACTTCGGAGCAGAGGTGGACTTCTGCCTCCACGTCCTCCTCAGCCAGTACCTCCAGTGCGGGAGGTGTGATGGTAATCCCCTCCCCTCTCAAAATCTTCCCAAACAAGGAGTATTGAGACCAGTGTGTATCCAAACTGCTTTTGCTTCACTGAAGCAACCTACTGATGTGGGCACTATTAAACTTAAAGGAGCAGAAAGTGCATAAAAACTCTGTGGACCCTTTTGTTGCAGGAGTGGAGGATCCACAAACTTATGTGTATTTTGGAAAAACAAAAAAGTATAAATTTCTGTTGTGGGTCAGTGCTGGGGCCCAGACAGATGTTTAGGTGGGCTTCTGTACAGCGAGGGTGGCTTTCTGTTACATTGCCTGAGTCTAGTAGAATCAGACACCGCCTGCTTATTTATCTCGCCCATAAATTTTGACTTCATAGGTCAGATCTTCTTTGTCTGGACATAAATGAAGAACAGTGCTCTTTTTTTTTTTTTTCTTTGCATTTGTGCTCACTGTTACAGCAGTCTCTGCTTCCTTGTTGCTGTGCCTGGAATATAAAATTTGGACTTGATCTCAAGCCAGCATCAGCAGGAGGATAACCTCCGCCCGTCATGTTCGTACTGGCTGTCATTCACAAACTCACACCAGCATGTGATGCTCATCTCAATGAGAAATAGTTCCTTTGCTGCTGTGTATGAGCCTGATTTTTATTCATTTGTTCGTTTATTTATCTATCCATCATTCTCTCAAATTGTTTGCATAAGAATGGAGATTAAAACTTCTGCAATAATAGCTGGAGCTGAAATTGGATTCTAAGCTTCCCGGGCCATGGGATGATTAGAGTTGTCAGAGCATGTTCCCGGAGAACTCTCTCCTCGTTAGAGGCTATGATATCCTGTGCGGGCTGTGCCCAGCCCCGCTTTCCCCACAGATTAAAGGAAGATTGTTCTTTCATTTTCATATTCTGCATCTCTCATTTGCCAAAGTAAATAAATTGAAGCTGCTTGTGCCATTTGTCCTAAGTCTCTTTTCCAAAGAGCTGCCACTGAGTATCGACCTTTTTTATTTTCCATTGTTAATCCTCCCTCCTTCCTTCAGTGGTCTGTTCATTTGCTAATCCCATCTGTCGTGTACGTAGATGTTCAGAGATGGAAATCTAATCTCAATGCCGTTTTCATTCTCTAATGTATTTATATAGATTCATAGGATATAAGCTTTTTTTTGTACGCGGTTCCTGGTGAAGCAGGATGCCTAAATGACCATCGCTGCCCGGCCTCACAAAGTGAATCCAGGCATAGAGGGATTTGGAATGGCTTCATTCAGATGCGGGCCAGGTTTTTATCTATAGTTATACATTGCACTTTCATCCTTCCTGATAACTTCACTGAGACAGAAGTGGTCTGTTAAGAGGTTTGGAGCCTTTCCCAACCAACAAACTTCTTTAAATAGGACACAGGCAGAGCCGGAGCCAGAGCTGGAGCTGCTCTGTGGAGATGGAGGCAGAGCAGGGCCTCATGCTGTCACACATCCATCACCCAGCAGGATGGCCGGTGGTGTTACATACTGGATTTAGGATTCTGATTCCCAGTGAAAAATCCATAGGTTTGCAGCTCTCAACTCATTTAGCAGCTGCTGGAAACTGTGGGCTAGATCCTCAGAGAAGGAAGGACAGATTGCCACCCCCAGGCTCTGCTCTCTCCACCAGGTCCTCCCACCAGTGATCCCAGGAGAGACACTGACAGTCCAGATCCCAAAGTGGGAGAAGGGTCTTCTGGCTGCTTGTTCAAGGCAGAAAATTTTCTGAGGTAGTTGGGATTTCGCCCTAAAGGAGCTTAATTTAACTCAGGTGTCTTGCATAGCCCTGGCCAAGCTATAGCCTGCCTCCCAGTGCTTGATATGCGGAGGAAGGTGCAGGATTTCCTACAAACTTAACCAAACATGCAGTTACTGAGGGTGGTTTATGCCTGTGCTGAGGTCCTTCAGCTCCTAGTGTACCATATTCTTTTTCTAGCTTGCTTGTCTCGTTCTTTAAGAACTGCAAGTGGGCTACTCGTGTGCTAGTACCTCTGCTGTGGCTTGCAGCTTTAGCCCTGGGCTCTGTGAATAATCTGCCTTCTCCCTTAGGCTGTTCCTCCCCTTCATCTTCCATGTGCTCTTGTGGTCTGGGGTTACTCAGCTCAGTGCCGTGGCCGTGCATGTCATCCTGTTAGACAGGTGCCCCACCAGTTCAGACCAGTTTCAGACAGTTTCTTCTCCAGCTTTGGCCTTGTTGGAGGCATTTGCACATGTTCACTCCCACTGGGTGGCTGGCTAAATGCCGGGGTGCTGCTGGACATCCAGTGCTTCATGCAGCACCCGTCCTCTCCCTGCCACCCCCGTGGCACACTCGGTGTCACAGCCACGGTGGTGGGAGCTCTGCGGGAAGCTGGAGACCACCGCCGACGTGGCTCAGCTGTGAGTGGGGCGGCTGGCCCAGCCCCAGCCCTGCCTCTGCAAGAAGCAGCAGCTGCAAACTGCCTCCGTGGTTAGCTGGGGATCACCCACTGCAGCTCCGCAGATTAAGGATGCCTCATGCTTATTCATCAGCCCTTGCATGGCTTGGATTTTTGTTTCTCAGGATGCCATCAAATCAAAACCTGAAAACTTTGGTCCCTGGCTGCAGGTGCCCCTTCTCGAGCATTGACTCTTAGCAGCAGGATCCAAAGCTGGAGAGATGTGGCATTTTCTGAGGAGCTGTTGTGCAGGACTCGAGGAGCTGGCACAGGCATGTCACAGAGCAGAGGCTTTGAGAGGTGGGGAGGATTGACAAGTTTAACGTCACAAGCATGTTACCAAATGAATCTGTTGTGATAGGTATTAGTCATAAGTATAAACTGCAGGGAGATTTGCATTTTATTCTCTTTATCCTACTTCAATCCCGAACAGCCCCTTCTGCCCACCCCGGTTTGGCATATTTAAGGGGATTTGCTGCATTTTTAGTAATTAAAGGTCCCGGAGAACAGTGAGATCATTTGAATTGAATGATACAAGTGCACACTCAGGCTTGGACGTGCACAGCTCTTTGTGCCCGAACACTCGCACACACGTGGACATCCCCCACGTTTAACGTGCTTGGCGAATCGTGCTGGCCTGGTGCTGGGGAATCCTTGGGAGTCAGTCTGGTCACCGGGTGTTTCGCACCCGTGCCTGTCATGAATCCACGCTTCTGCCTTTGTGGGTTTTCTTTTCTCCCCTCTAGATTTTCTGGGAGTTCTCTGCTCCTGGCTGAGCCCCAGCCGAGCACCCCGTTGCAGCCCTGGGGCAGGGCAGGCGAGGGGGAGCGTGTTTTGGCTTAGTTTGGCAGTCGTTCTGCAGAGCTGCTTATACGTCTCAAACACGGCGTGACTTACATACTAATAGTCTGGATTTATCTGGTATCTGTCATATGCGGGTCTCATTGCATTTTATGACCTTTAATTAATTAAGCTTCATAAAATCCTAATCATGCAGGAATTATTAATCCTGTTTTAAATTAACTGGCCAAAGAGAGGTGAAGCGTCTTACCAGTCTGTGGGTACCTGAATTGAACCCTGACGTCCTGCTGACTCCAGCCCTGCTGTAACCCAGCAGGAACATTGGCTTCATACAGGCCTTCAGGTGAAGTCTTTAGATGCAGCAGATACGGCACTATAGATAAAGTTCCTGTGCTAAATTCCCCTCAGTTGCAAGTGGATGCAACTCCTTCGACCCTAATCAGACCACGCGTGTCTTACACTAGGACCAAGCCACGGCTCTTTCTTTTGAAACAGACGCTCTCAGTAAAAGCAGAAGTGAGAATTCCCTCTCCTCCTGCTTGCTGTGCCAAAAACTTCCACATGACTCCTTAATTCCTTTCGCACAAATGCAGAAGGCAGTCCTATTTTATCAGTCTTAGCCTGGGATTTCTTGGCATTAACTGACTTGTAATTTTCTTTGGAAGGCAAGTTTGTAAGTGGTTATTTAAAGCTCTGTTGCATCTCCCTTGCGAAGTGTACCATATCTCTGTCCTTCCCAGGAAGGAAGTAATTCTGATGAGAATGTGTGTGCTGGCTACATTTCACTGAGTCTGTAGCCAGGCAGGAGCGTGAGATTACTGGTGGATGTTGCAAACACTGTGTTTTGTGTGTGTTCATAATCTTCTAATCTTTGTGATCGTTGCAATTTGATTTTGCCGTGAAGGGCACACACATAGGCAGCAGAACCTGTGACGACAAGGGTGGTTGTAGACAAACTGTTTCTCAGACAGCGAGCTAATCTGCAGATTGCATATAAAAATAATCTCACATAACATTCTTCTTTTAATTAAAAAAACCCCAAACTTCTAAGTGAAAGTCTGCACTTATCGCGTCCTTCCATGAAGAGTGTTAGATGTGAGGAAAAGAAATGTATTTTGCTCAGTGAAGGAAAGCTGACAGCTGAGTATAACATTATTTTCAAGGAACAGTTTCACAAGTACTGGCGATCTCTCTCGTACTGAAACAGCCCATTTAATATCATTTTTGCCAAAGACTGCATTAACTGAGACACAACGTGTGTTGTGATATTGCTTTGATGTGCCACGATGCCCTAAAGTGCTTCTTGCAAGAGGCAGCCCTGATGGTGGCTGGAAAGTGAGATTGGTGCCCGTGTTTCTCGCATTTATGTGAGCTCTGATTACTTGTTGCATGACCTGGGGCAAATCTGTGTTTTCCCCTCTGCCAAAGGTACAGCAGAAGAGACTTTCCTTAGTTCACTGGCACCAGTTATCTTTATATTGGTAGGGTGGAGTTGGTCACCCTTCCTGCCTCTAAGATGCCTTGTGGTCTGGCTGTAGCTGGGAGACACAAGAGGGTGTCCAGGCAGGAGCGTTGGCTCCGGGAGGGAAGAGCTCATGCTCGACCCCTGCCAGCAGCCTGGCTGGAACCTCCTGGCCCTGGGAGCAGGAGCCTGGAGCCGGCAGAGTGCAGGCAAGCTGGTGCGGGTGTGCTCGCTTGTGACCTGCTTCTCACCCCAGCAAGGGGAGTTATTTCCCTGTGGATGCTGTCGCGGCCCCAGTGTGGACCCTGATGGGTGCTGTACTGGTTTCATCGCTGTCTTTGAGCTCTCAATGTGATTCAGGCTCTTGCCTTGGTCAGGCTTTGTACTATTGGCTTCTCTAGTGTTTGCTGTTAGCTCTTGTTATGTCCCCTTCCCTAGGAAGACATGAAGAGCTGTTGAGTGTCCTACACAAATGGCATGTAGCCCTCTCTTGCTGGTTATGAGTTGGTGTTGAAAGGTTAAAACACAAAGCCACTAGCAGTATTATACCATATGTCCTCTGTGCAATGGTTTGGTTTCATGCTTATTATAATCCACATGAGTCTATGGAATTAATCATAATGCCAGCGCTCCCATCCAGCTGCCTCAAAGCTCTTTTCAGACATTAGTCACATTAGTCTCATAGTCCCTGTCTGAGGTGAGAAAATGCTGGCTGTTAGCAGCATCATATGGCTGAGAGAAAGCTGCTGGTTGGAGGGGAATACATAAAAATACACTGGTGCCCTGTGCAGGGGCTGCAGGTTCAGTCTCTGCTTCCCACTCCTTGCCCGGTGCTTCGTCTGCACCAGCCCAGCAAAGGGCGAGTTGCCTGATCCCGCCTGCTCCCGCCCCAGCACATGAGAGAGGCTTCGATTTGCCTCCAGAACGGGGGTCACCGGCCAACTTTGGGGCTGTGGGGGCTGATGAAATCTCAGCTGCTTCCAGCTCATTCCCTCCCTTGCCTGGCAAGCGCTGCAAACTGCTAACAGGATGCAGAAAGAAACAGGAGTCTGGATGTTGCCACTTCATGCAGGGATTTGCTAAGAGATATGAAATCTTCTCCTGGGTTTTCTTCGGTTCCCTCCTTCCTAAACTTGTCTGTGCGACGAGGACAGACCCTGTGCTCTGTCATACCAAAACAGAATACATGAAACAAATCTTGTTGGGTTCTGGACCCTCACACAAGTCCTCCGTGGCCCCGCAGAGCTGCTCACCCAGTGTCGTTTTCCTTGTGAGCTGGGCCCTGGATGGTGACCTTGCGGCACGGCCGAGATCTGTATCTGCTGAACACTGTTTATAGGATTAAAGGGATATTATGAGTAACAAGTTCTGTTTAGCTCTTTGATGCTATTTCTGTGCCAAAACATTTGAAGTGGAACGAAACAGGTCATAAAAGGCTCCAGAAACCAAATATTTAGCCAGGGCTTTTGTAGCCGTTGACATGAGTTAATGACAAGAAGTCAGTGCAGGGTGTATCAGACGGAGCGTGCCCGCAGAGGTGGGGAGGTGCTGGTGCGTCGCAACTGGCTCGTCATCCTTCTGAAGGGGATGATGTGATGTGATGTGATGTGATGTGATGTAGCAGAGTGGGTCCAGGGTCCGATGACTGCTGTTGTTTTCTGTCTTGTGTCCTCTGCGTAGGGTTGGAGAACGTTTGCAGTGTGGAAACCCGTGTCATGAGATTTGATTGCCTTTACGTTGGCGTGTTAATTCATCAAATTATCCAGACAGACAGGGCGTTGTCAGTAAAAATGCTCTTCATCTGTTTCTTGACTCTTCACTTGTTTCTGGACATTAGTTTGTTTTAAATGTTTTCGCTTTTCTTACTGCTGTGGGCAAACTCTGGAGACTTCTTGTTGTCTCTCATATATCTACAGTGCAGGTAACTAGAGCTGGGAATGTTTTCCATTACATTTTTAAATGAAGCTTATATGTATGTAAGCCTGCATGTATTTATGCACACACCTATATATATATATGTATGTTACTTACGCTATCTTTAAACACACACAAATTTAGATTTTAAGTCAAAAAGCTGCACACAGTGGCAATGGGAGCCTCAGAGTTTAATTATATCAATGAGCCTTGAGCACAGTGAACCCAGCGACTCACAAAATAGGAATTTTGTAACTAGAAATACTGTTTTGAGATGTTTTGAGAAACTGCTGGATAATACTGATAACCTTGGATTGTATTTGAAAAAGGAAGATTAACTTGATCACAAGGAATAATTGTTACAATATTTCACATTGCACTGAAGCTTATTGCTGAAGTCCTCTTTGACACTGGTGAATATTCTGCTATTTTATCATACACTGACTCACATAGGAAGTATAGAATTCTGTCAGGAGTGAAAAGTGGTTTTCATTTAAAATAAATAAATAAAAGCAGACATTACTCAAGATACCTGGGACTTGCTGTAATGAGGTTTTCATTGTGCCTTTTGAGTACAGTGGAGAAAGACCCGTCAGCAGGTTATTAACCAGCACATCAGAAAAACGCTGTTACTTTCCCTATGAACTCTATAACCTTCATCATGATTAAGACTTATCTAGTACTTGATAAAAAATGTCCCAAATTCTACAGTAAAAGGAGAAAACTGTGTTAAAGTTAAGGAAGTTGCTGACAAAGTGGGTCGTTAATAATGTTCCAAGGCCTCTGTACAGAGGTGGTTGGGGATAAATTGTCAGTCAGAAGTTTGTAATTTCCTGGGTTTTGTCATATTAGTGGAGATCTTTAACCTCAGTGATTTTGTTTGTGAAACATTCAGTCGGGTTTAATTGCCTGCTTTTCTTCTATAAATCTGATCTGCTAATGGAAGTTTTAGAGTCAAATTCATTTTGTTGAAATAGATTTTTCTCTATCTTTTTCCATTGTATTATGAATCCAAAAGGAGGTTGATTCAACTGAAGTTGCAGTGAGCGCGTTGGGAACTGAAATACTCTGTTCTGCTCTGATGTGGGGCACAGGGCAAGTGCTGAACAGAGGGAAACCCGTCAGCCTCCCCCCTGCGCTCTCCAGGCCCGTCTCTAATTGTCACAGTGGGCACGGCCGAGGAAGGACTGGCGCTGCCCGGGCAGTCACCGTTTGCCTCATCCCCAGCTGCCTCCCCAGATTTCGTGCTGCATTTACACACCTATCGGTTTCCTATAAAATGCAGAACCAGAGCAATACTCTCATGTTAACCACAGGTGCCACTCCGAATATCAACACTCTGCAAACTGACGTGGTTTGAAAAGTGGAACAGAGAAACCACTGAACGTTCAGGGTGAGTCTGGGACACGGAGCTGTTTTGATACAATTGCTGTCCACAGATGCCGACAGCCCAGAGCTTTGGTTTGACAATGCATGCAAAAAATGTATCTAAGTTTGTCTCCCTTGACAGAATTTATTAAAAATAGCTTTTCTTTCTCAGCCATGATAATGCTTTTTTTTTTTTTCCATGTTGCATTGATAAGGACACAGTGAGTTTGTAATGAAAAAGTTATGCAAAAAAATAAATGAGATTTCTTTTCTTTTTTTTTTTCCTTCTTTTTTCAATATATGCCCTTCCACATCAATGCATGAGCTTCCATTAACTTAACACCTGTTTTCTTTGAAGCATTATTTTACTCTTCTCCTAAGATTTTAATGTCCCCTCCAGATAGTGATTCTCATTTCTGGAGAGCTGCAAGGTCGCAGAAAGTCTGATGTTTCAGAGTGTTCCTTGTCTGCTTGAGCTTCTGGTTACTGCCCTTCCCACCTCATCTCCCCCTGCCTGCTTGCGACTGTTTCTGCATAAGCTTTATCAGCATCTAAACATTTTGAATAGTGTATTCATGCTACTTGCATGGCTGTAGTTCTGGTTATCTTGAAGCTGTTTCCTTGTTAACAAGTCGCCTAGTCCTGCAGCAGTTAGTGCTGCGCGGAATGGCTCTCCTAATGCCTGGAGTAGGTCTCAAACGTTGTTCTGACATAAGATGCCTTTCAGTTACAACTCTCAGTCTTTATTATAACAGTTCCTTTCCTCAGTTACAGAATGATGACCACAGTGCTTTTACTGAGAATGGCAGTCAGTCCCTACACGTCAGTACTTCAGACCTATGGAGACAGGCAAACAGGCTGCGCCCCTCACGCGCTGTCCTGCAGTGGCTTTCTTTTACACGTGCTCTTCTGCACGAAACCTGTGATGCCGCAGGGTTAAGCAGAAAGTTACACAGTGGCGTTAGCCTGGGTGGCAGCTCGGGCTGTGACATCCTCAGTGCCTGCTGTGTGGAAGGTTACCTGGCAGGGGAGCACTGGGTTCAGGCTCACCCGAGCTCTAACCCCGATTATCAGGCTAAAGCTGAAGGTGTCCCTGTCCCCATATCCCAGCCCCTGTGCCAGACGTGCCCTCTGAAGCGGGGAAGTTGCCTCGCCCGGGGCTCTGCGCTTCCCTAGCGAAGTGAAACCCCCTGGAGCCAGGACAGGTATTTTTACTTTCCTCTGCTGCCCGCAGGGTAGTGTGCCCTGCGGTGTGGTAGGGCCTGTCAGAACGTTGTGGTTTTGTCTAAAGGAGAGGGATGAGAAGTGCCGTGAGTTTGCGGGTGTATTCTTCATACAGTGCATTGGGAAGCCCTAAATAGTCTTTCAGTAAACACCCCTTGCCTTCTCTCTGGAGAAGGAAAGGAATAGCAAACTCCCTGCTTCTTCCATTCTGACAGCTGGCGATTTGCTGTTCAGCTCTTTCCCAAGATGTTATAAATCCCACCTTCTGCTTTTTCAAACAAAATCCCATTTTTACCTCTAAGGAAAGCCATTTGAAACGCACTTAGCAACCGTCAGAGTCTATTTTTAGCTTCTATCAGGGTGTAATGTACAAAATGTAATAATCTTATGCTTGAAGCTTTTTTCCCTTCTTCCCAGAGATGTGAAATTGCTGCGGTTGAATAGGAGTGAGAGAAACTGTGTGTCTCAGCTTTGCCGAGAACTCCTTCTCTCTGTCTGTGTCTCTGTATCTCAAGTTGTTCGTGCTCACCTTTAGCAGTATAGTTATTTATGGGCAAAGCCAGCCACTGTGAATGTGCTGAACAAGGTAAACCAAGTGTATGTTTTTAGATTCCTCTCTCACCATGGCGCTTGTTGTCAAGGATGTTTGTAGGACAGGGAACGAAAGAGGGTCTAGAAAGAGAATGAATAAACACCTCTATGTCTTCAAGAAAGGTGGGGGAGTAGAGGGACTGTTTGGCAAATGAAGAGTGACTTGAACCTCTGCTCACCTAACAGGCCTGGAAAACTGGGCTGTTGATATTAACCTTGGTCCTAAGATACCCTTTCCATTTTCTACAAAGGCACTGCACTCCCTCAGGTCCGGGGAGCAGGGCACTTGCTGGAGATGTCACGTCTGCGGAAGCTCTCGGGGTGTGTGTGGGAAGATGTGTCTTCCATTAATCTGTCTGTGCTTTCTGAAGCAAAGTAGGAAGGATGATCTTGCGACTGTAGAACTGGGTTGGGACACGAGTGTTCCCAAATTACTGCTGCTATGCTGTGTGAGACCTTGGCTAAGTCATTAAAGTCATTAACCTTCATGTGATTTAGTTCATCACTTCAGCTCGTGTTTCTGTCCTTTTTGTCCAGCTCTTAGACAGGCTGTAATGAAGACAAGGTTTGTCCACGGCAATGTTCACGTGCTTCAGGGTGCTAGTCTGGGGGTAAGCTCCTGGGGCTGCTTAGCGGCTCAGGGGGTTGTTGGATAGCATCTAGCCGTCCTCTTTGGTGCTCGGTATTGACTTACTAAAACGAGTCTTTCAAGACCAGGGTGTTAGGATGTAATGCTGCTGTTTGGTAAGTCTGAAAGGCCTCATCCAGCTTGAAGCCATCAGACACAAAGAAGCTGACCACAGCTTTGGTCCACACGCACTGACGCGTACAGCGGTGTCAGAATTTACCCGGGGAAGCTAGTTCAGGCTGTGAACTCCCAGGGCTGCAAACCAGACAGAAGTACCAGAAAGAGGGGAAGTCTGCTGAGGTCGAGTAGGCCTTTCCCTGGAGCCATGGGCTGATCGTTCTGTGCTGTGCATTTCCTATCGCTTTGTTCGTTCGAGTTTTGAATGGCAGAAGTGATGGGGCTCCCGTTGCTCCCTTCTGGAGATCAAGTGACCTCCTGTGCCAGATCAGAAATAGACTTTAAATAATTCATTGAATAAAGTCTAGGATTTTTTGTAAATGTCTGTCTGATTCTCCTTGCTCTCTATTATTCCTGGCTTTCCTGCCGATCCATAGAGCACACAGTCACATCCCTCCTGTCTTCGCATCTACATTGCCTCCTTTCACTCACAGATCACCCCATTTCTTCAAGCATTAGTTGAATTTTTCCTTTTTCCCTTGAATGAGGGATTTATTTTACCTAACAATAAGACTATGGCTTCCCCATTCGAGTGTGCTTTGCTCTGATCTGAAAGAGGACACAGACATTAACTTCTTCTGCGTGGAACTCGCCTTACCTCAGGAGTCAGCGGGTTAAAGCAAACTGCATGGTACTGTAAACATCTAGAGTCAAGCTCTGGTCTCATTTGTAGCCACGCAGTCATGCTAAGTGAAATTCAGCCTGTAGAGCTTAAAGACATGTGCTTTTAATCCTGTGCATTTTGTAAGACTAATAACCTGCTTGCAGGCTTGAGGGCACACAGCCTGATTGGACAGGGTAACGTAGGGTGGCAAAGCACGAGGCAGACTTCTGGAACATGGTGCTGGATGGGAGAAAAACATAGGGAATTTGTCAATATTCCTTAATTCCCAGCACTCTCATAATTGTGTCCTCATTACCGAAAGGGATGAATTTGTTTATGCTGTTTCGCTTAAGGCTGGAGCGGAACATAAGATACGTTTCCTTGCAAAGATACATTCCTATTTTATTTGATGGTCTGAAATTAAATCAGAAGGAATGTTATTTAATTAGTGAGAAAAGAAAGAAAGAAGGAACAAACAGGCGTCTGATAAATTCATGGTTGTCACAGTGCAACATGTGAGGTCCCCTGGGGAGTCGGGAACCATTTGGAGAGTGTCAGGCTCCTGATCTCTTCCCGTGCGGCACAGGTTTCAACACCTGAGACAGAATTCCTGAATGGCCTCGCATGTACGTTCCCTGCCTCAGGGAGATGCAAAACTCTTCCTTGTTATTATTTATTTTATTTTAAAACTGGTGCAAACTTGAAGTGATGTATTTCCATCACAGGTCTACTGACTGTCTTGCTCGTGGTGAAGTTAGGGCAGGTTTATACCAGGCTAAGCGGGAGTAAAATGTAGCTTCCTTTAAGCATCCGCCAAACCTTGTGTGAGCTCCAGTTGTCTCCACTGGATGAAATAGTTACTCTGGGATGCTGTGGTGCATTTGCAGGTGGTTGGTTAACTCGCAAGCTGTTTTACCTTTTCTCTTTATTGTAGAGTTTAAAACCAAAGAGGTACATGCATCGATAAATGGTGGAGTCCTGGTGGTGGTACCTGCCAGAATGTTTCTTGTTCTGTGGCTGCAGTAGACTTGTTTTTTCTTTTGACAGTTACTTTTTTTTTTTTTTTTTGTAATTTAACCATACTAGTTTGTGAGGATTACAGCATTCCTGGTGAGTGTGTGTATACAGGAGAAAAACAAGCTGGAGCCAAACCCACAGCCCTTTAAGTAACAAAAGAAAAACAGCAACACAAAAGTAGAATTGCACTGTGGCTCATTTAAGCCTCACTGAAATTTCCATTGTGCAAGCATTTAAATGTTGTAGTTACTGTGGCACATCTCATTTTACTTTATTCCCTGGTGGATGTTTTCCTGAGATTTGGTACAGATGCTGAACAATAAAGCCTGTTGCAAATTGCTTTCCAACTGCTAAGTAATTACAGCAGATTTTATGCTAAATGTAAAGAATGTACTGCTATTTTTTAATAAAAGGAACTTCTTTTCTTATCTGATGCTTTAATACTGCCTCATTTGTCTTACTTTCCAGCTGAAGGATAACTTCCAGTTGTTCACACCCGGGCAGAGCTGCTGGCGTGCCTGCCTTTCCCTGTTCTTCCCCAGAATCTGCATGTTCCAACGATCATCTGGAAGTTCAAGCCCTTTGTGTATTTAGTAAGTAACTTTAGATATTTAATATGACCACACTGAGGCCACAGAGCATGTTTCTATCTGTACTTGTTACCAAATCAGACAGAATATGTGGTTTCAGCAGGCTTCAAGGATTAACTCCACGTTTTGTCATGTTTGTCTGTTTTCTAACACGACCAGTGACACTATAATCTCTCATATTGGGCAGAGTAAATATGAAGCTCCTCATCCCTTCTTAGAGGGAGGATTCTCTCATTGCCTCTGTACGCAAATGAGCATCTTGGGCTGCGTGAAGTGTGTTGGTGATTCCTCTGCACCGCAAAGCAGATGAACTGGGATGGGTGGGATTCGTTTTGTGGGGAGAGACCATCAGCAGAGTGGGGCACGGGGGAGCCTGCTTCTCGAGACGTTGAGAAATTCAATACCAAGGGGTTCGCCGTGCTGTGCAGTGTGGCACAGGCACTGCAGCCACCGAGAGCGTGGTGATGAATGTCCTCCCGCCCCGTCCCTGGCAGAGCTCATTGACCCTGGTGTCACATTCAAGGTCTGCAACGCCAGTGTCTTGGAGAGACCGGGTCAGTGCCATCGGGGGGTTCAGGGATGTGTGCGTGAGCTGAAACGCGTTTGAAACCGAGCAGGAATTTCATTCCTGGAGAAAAGGAACCGCCTGTGTGTCGGTGCCTGCGGGGGCTTGCTGTGTTGGTGTGAGCAGGGGAAGAGCCATGTGAACGAGCTCCAGGATTCGCCGTTGGGTATCACTCCTTCTCCAGGGCCTGCTAATCAGAATCTCCTTCCATTAGCAATGCTTTGTAGCGCTCTTGTAGCGAGCACCTATGTTTTGTCACAGCAGGGATGACGGCTCGAGCTTGGCGCGAGCCCAGGGGAGGGATGCTGCTGCTGGTTCTTGTTGGGTGGACAGCTGCATAACCTCAGTTTCCTCGTGTCACCCCGAGACTGTTCTGAGGAGAATGTTACAGAGAGCAGAGTCCCCCAGGCTGGGCAGAGGGCGAGGAGAATGAATAGGTTGATGTGCTAATGGCTTTGGGGGCAGTGGAACACGACAGCTCAAGAAACCATTGCTGAGCCATGGGAAGCAGCTCGCTGTTCTGCTCCGAGTTATTTAGTCAAGCCAGAGCTACACGTTCAACCCTGGGCTCTTGCAAAGCGCTTGGGTGTCTGCTGGGCTGGGGCAGGACTTGAGGCTGTTGGTCGCTGCTGTCAACCCGGAGCAGGCAACGTGCTGCTGGGGGAGGAGGCAGCTCCACTGCCCCAGGAGCAGCCCAGGAGCACCAGGAGCTGCTGGGGGGGGAGATGGGGTCTCCACCCTGGTCCCTCAGCAGTGTGGCTGTGGGCACTTCCACCCACTGCTTGGCCTTCACATTGCAAATGGCAAGGGTTTGGGGCTGTGATCGTCTGCACTGGCAAATTTTCACCTGAGATCCATCGTAAGCATGCGACTGAAATGTATTTTAAAAATGTGTCAGTCATTAGAATCTAAAAATTGATCTGAGCCCACACAGGGAGCAAGTGCATAAGAGGGAATCGGAGAAACATGGTGATTAAATATAGTATCTGAGGGAGTGGAGTGGCTGCATTTTAGACCATTACAACCCCTGAACTGATGGAAAAAACGAGGTACCAAATCAATCCCGACACCTAGGAATATGCTTTTCTAAACTGCTTGGAAATCAGGAAAACCTAATTTAAAGATGTTTTCCAAGAGAAGGTGCAGGTGTGAAACAAAATATTTAACATTTCTGAGAAGGAGGGAAATAGTCATGGAGAAGCCATCGAGATGATTGTATAAAATGATGCTCACAGATCGCTCAGAAAAAAAAAACAAACCAACAAACAAATGTAAACAAATTAGCCTAGCCAGTAAACCAGAATTTGGTGTTTAATTCTGTGCAATTACTTTGACATCTAGTGTAATAATGGCGAAAGACTGTAAGAATACGAAAAAGTAAAGCTAGTCAAGGGTAAAATTAGTAGCCTGTTCATGCATTTCTGCATGTAGAAGTAGTAAGACCTGAAGCTGTAGCACTGGAAAATGGAACTTTGATAGAAGTCTATAAATGCCATCAACGCTGGTCACTGAGAGAACTCGGAGGAGCTGGAAAAGCCCTGGGCAAATCTTTGGAGAAATCCAATTATCATCTGAAAACTTAAAAAGGCAACTCTCTTAAAGGCAGCAGAAACATGCTCTCTAGCCACTGCCATCAGGAGCGTCCTGTGGCCGGCTGCGCGGCACCACGAGCAGGTCAGGCGCGATCTGCCGGCCGTCACACGAAGGCACTGCCCGGCCTCCCCGGCCCCGCTCGGGTCTGGGGTCTTTCCTGAGTTGCCCGGTACTTTCTGGTGCTGCTTTTAGTCACAGGCTGCAAGTACCTTCCCAGTGGCTTCCTGACAAGAAGTGGGATGGTGTACGGGATTCGTTTAATGACTGGTTCGCTATTCTTAGAAAGAGCTGTGTGCTGGTAAGATGTACGGCGGCAGCAGCCCTCGGTGCCAGAACCTGTCTGCGATAAAATCTTGTGTATCAGGGTGGGTGAAAGCTGCTCTCAGGTCTCTGGATATTGTAGTGAGTGTTAAACGGAATCTACTGTATTGCTGTTTATGACCTTCTTTATCTGTTTCCCGTTAACTTTTATATGGCTGATTGGTGAGAATGCAGAAGCAAAGAGGTGCCAACACCAGTGTGATTCGTGCAGAGGTTTCGAGATCCTGTTAATCTGCTGCCCAGGTAGAGGATCACCACCAGATTGCTCACCCAGGAGGTTCTCCCTGGAGGTCCCTGGGTGTCCTACAGCGAGCCCCCCAGAGCCTGGGAATGCCAAGGCCCATCGGCACCCACCGATGTGACAAGCCCCTCTGGCGGGCAGGCAGAGGTCTGACCCGCTCCCCTGACCGGTGCTGGCAGAGATGGCAGATGAGATTAAATACAAGAAGAGATGAGATGAGATGAGATAGGATGAGACAAGGGAGAGCACTCCTGCACTCCCACCAGGTGACATTATGTTCAAAGCAAATGCCCACGTGGCTCAGAAGCAACAGAAACCCCGTCCAGATACTTTCTGACTTCCAGTAACACTGCTGAGCAGTTGAAATGTGCAATTTAACATATGGCTAATAAACTACTAATTAAAACAAATAGGAAACAGTCAACTAATCAAATCTCCTTGTTGCCATATGGCAAAAATCCCTGGCAGCCTCTGAGAGAGGAGTCACCCAGCCCAGGGTATCAACAGGGACCCAGTGACTCAGCAGGGGATTAGGGTGAAGCAGGGAATTCAGGGTGATTACTCATCCAGTTGTCAAATACAAAAATCTCCTTTTCTCTATTACTTTGGTTGCTGTGAGGCTTTGCCACCTCCCATCATTTTCCCTCGCGTGACAGGCAGCATGGGTCTGGCATGTGCCCAGCCCTGCTGCTTTCCCCAGCCCCTGCTCCCAGCACCCGCTTGCTGGCAGGAGGAGGAGGGCGAGGGAAGCAGATGAAGCATTTGACGTGCTGCAGTGGCAGCCAAGGTGTTCTTCTTGACTGCTACATCTTTTGAGGTACTTTCACCTGCATCCCGGCAACTGAGAGGAGTGTTTGGGAAAAGTCTTGTAAATGCTTGCGTGAATACCTGTGAGCAGTCAGTCAGGAAGCGAGTGGCTACTGTCCCACCAGAGTCATAGGCTCACAGGAATATTACTGGGGAAGAGCTTGAGAGCGGTTCACAGGCTAGGATTTGCCTGCTAGACGTTTTGGTTGAGAAGTGCTGTGTGCTGATGCATGTGGCAGGAGAGCAGCCCAGCTGAGGATAATTTACAGGCAGGAAAAAGGCCTCTGGATGATTCAGCAAGAATTCGCTCTGCTCCACGCACGGTCTCAACACCATGGAGGAGCGAGAAAGGCATCAGCTCTAGAGCTGCGAGGGTATTTAAGTCTCTCTGACCCACTACATCTTCTACCCAGACTGCTGACAGGAGGGTCAGTTATCGTGGTGACATTGTGATAGGGCTTTTCGGTATAAAGAGCAGGATACAATGGCACTGTGTGGGGCTTTACGTACGGTGAGTGATGCTAGTCAGACTGCCCTATAGGGAGAGAAGGTTGGTTAACTAAGCTACATCTTAGTCAATGACATGAATTAAGAACAAAACAGGATGTTTGCCCTGTCTCTTTTATTAACTTACTTCATCTGTGCAACGGCAGCAGCTGGGTGACTCACAACCTCTACTGAGGCACAAAGATGCTATGGTCATGTAGGCTCCAGAGCAGAAGAGAGCCTTGAACCCACACAGCCAAACTCCTAGTTAGCACTGTGGTCAGTGGATCATCTTCTGCATGTTTGTACCCCAGACATTTAATCTGAATCCGTTTGCAACAGATGAGCTTTAAACTGCATGGTAAGAGACCATATAGATAGTAAATCCTCCTATGAGTCATGAAAGCTGTGTGTCCCTTTCTAAATTTATGTGCTCTTATAGAAGGTATCTTTTATCTTCTCTTGAATAGTACTTGCTAGTTCTTAAATGGAATCATCGTTTATACAGAAGCTATAACTGGATTTTTTCACACCTTTTACCCTTGTCGTGGTTCAGATTTAAGTCATGTCACAGGGGATATGAACGCAATGTAAAACTCGGCGTTAACAGATCATAGCCATGAGATGTAGGAAAGGTCATTTTCTATGGGGATGTGAGGTCAAAGGTGCCCAAAACATGGATGGTGGGAAAGATTTCTGCAGTGAGAACTCATTACAGAGTGTATTTGATTTCTTTTTGCAGATGGCTAGTAGGAGACAAGGCTTGATATTCTTCATGAAGTGACAGAATTATAGCAAAATGTAACAAAAGTGACTTAACTGCCACAGGGAAATGCTGGGCTGAATCCATCAAGACCCTCAGTGTCCCAGTCATCATCCAGCAAAGCACTTAAGCACCTGCTTTCCTGTAAGCACCACTTAAATCAATGCTGATTTGCTTTGCTGAATCAGGAACAGAGTTCAGCGTAGTTCAGGAGTCAGTCTGTACGCCCCTATGTTTCATCTGCACAGTGGGTCCCTTCCACTTTTAAATCCTCTCCTCTAGAACAGTGAGACTTTTGGAGCAGAGAATATCACTTAGCAACTCTTGGCAGCATCCCTAGCAGCCTGGTACTGGAGAAAGAGTAAACCAAGTCACTTGGTAAGTAATGATAGTAAAGAGAGGTGGCCAAACTTGATGGAAAACCCCACTGTTTTTCAAAGCTGAGAAAACTAGTCATGAGCCCATTCTAGTTATGGCATATCTACAAGTAGATGGGTTTGCTGCTGAACAGCCAGCTCCAGGGTGATCGCAGGGTTCCCTTCTTGCCTTGAAAGCTGTTAATGAATCCCTGATGTCCTGTGGTCCATCTTGTGTTCATTTACTAGTGCGTTCTGCCTTGCTTCTCCCACTGGGCATTTCTGGGCTGCCCAAAGTCTGGCAAGACTTCTGAGATTAATTAACTTTCTCTTATATATAGCTGCAGCTAACACTGCTGGTCTATGAGTGACGGGCTGTATGGATTGGCTGCCTCGGCTTTATGGAAACACTGCGCAATCATAGATAAATATCACACACAAATCCCTACAGTGAATGTGAAACTGTGGAAGGGTAATTTAGTCACATGAAAGAAGTCTTATCCCCCAGCAATGGACCTTCTGTGGCTGGACCTTGAGCTTTCACTGGCATCCAAAACAGAGCTGCTGTCTCTTCTTCCCGAGCTAGAACAGTAGCCAAATGTTTAAACCTATGCCATATGCTCTCTTTTGGGTTTTGCCTTTGGACAGAAGTCAGGTCCCGAGCGCTTGCCTTCTAAGTGGGCCAGACAACCACAGAGACGCCAGGATGCCGTTGCAGGCAGGGCTGCCCTCCCAAAGGAGCTGCAGGAGATTTAATTTTCCTCCCAAGGGCGTGTGCCAGCCCTTGGAGGGATGAGACAGGCTCGGTTTCCACTGAGAGAAGGGTTAGCACCAGGCGTGCTGCCTGGAGCAGCGTGGTGTACGGCATTGAGTATCGTTTGATGCGCGAGTGTTTCTGCCTCTGGTCGTTTACAAAAGACCCCACTGCTGAGGCGTGACGTGCTGCCCCTTCCCTCTGATGCTCTGCTGGTGATAGCATGCTCTGGAGGGAGGTATTTTCCAGGCTAGCACTGGGTTCAGAGAAGTCACCCAGCCGGAGGTTGCATCTGTTTCTGCAGCAGCTCCCAGGACTGTTCACAAGCCACAGGAGCCTCGCGAATCCTCAGCAACCACCTCGCTCCCCTGTCCCTGCGTCCGAAGCCTGACCGGGGGGCGAGTCACGAGCTGGTGTGCTCTCGGAGCTGCCTCTCCTCCCCGACCCCTCCACGCCACCAGCTCGCTTCACTGGCGGCGCAGAGCGGACCTGGCGCCGCTTCCACCGCGCTCAGGCCGGGAGGCGATTGCTCTGTTGCCCTCTGAACCGGCCGGGGGCTCTGCTCGTGCTCCCCGCTGCGCATCCCGTGGCCGAAGGGAAAGCAGCGTGACCCAGGTGCTGTGTTTGCCGCAGGACAGCGTTAGAAACGGCACAAGCCCTCGCGAGCTGTCCGGGAGGCCCCGCTCAGTGCGGGGCGTAACCGCGATGTTCTGTTCCTGCCCCGCTGCCCTCCCCAGCTCCCTGCCCCATTTCAGGCCCCACACCTTTCGTTTTATGGTTTTGGTTTTTCCTACCCTACTTTTTAAGGGATCCCACACACATTAGTTTCTCACCGGGGTTCAGAGTGCTCGTAATCAGCCCTCTGAGATTAATTAGAGACCAATGAAGATTCAGTAATTTTATTTCAATCATTTCTAAGGCATTACAGTCAGAGACCTCAGCTGGAGTCTAAACGCTTCTCACTTAATCCTGCCCCAAAGTGCTGACAATTAGGTCTGTCTGGGAAAAGTCCATAGCATGTCCGTGATGCTTTAGGTGGTTTAGCTCCCTGGGCCTGTAGCTAAGGCTCTGGAAATTTGCAGCCGTTGGTGCTAAAACCATTTGGCTCGTTGTTGTGTTTCCTCGCGCAAGTTACTTTAGAAAGAGCCTGAGTGTACAGGGGCTACACCAACACATTCGTTTTGCGTTTCAACCACATAAAAAAAGATAGTTGGGAGTGAAAAAATGCTGGTGAATGTGAAAACGTGTGGCTGCAGGACTCCAGACTCATCTAGTGTTCTTCTGCAAGTATCGCTGCGCTCTGAGGCTTGAAGGGGAGATTTGAAGAATGACAATGAGGTCATTTTTTCAGATATTCACAGACTGCTCTTCAATGTTTGATGAGCAGCATGGGGCTCTTGATGGAAAAAGACTATGGAGTTTTACAGGTTTTTTTAGTTTGCTGTAATTTTTATTTATTCCAGACTCATAAGGTGTTTGGAGAGCTGAGCGTGGCTTTCTGAAAGCCTGTCTCCACAAAAGCAAGAGATGGTGTGATACAAGTCTGTCTTTGCCTTACTCTTCCTGGCGATGTCTGAAGTGGTGTGCTGTGAGTGATAGCACCCAGTGTTCCCAGCAGTGCTGCAAATGTTCAGCAAAAGCGATCAGATGCCTTTAGTATCTCCAGTGGAGAGTTCGTCTCATGCCTGTCCGTGTTTCAGCAAAAATACCCTTGCATCAAATGCTTATGAAATACAAATGAAGATTTAGGCCCTGGAATAATCGGGCTGCGTATCGCTGCGTTTATCGGCGTTGCGGAGCGCTTTGTTGTGCTGGAAATCCGTTTGTCAGAGGCACACGGGGCTGGGGGAGGCCCAGCAGTTCTGGCAAACGGCCCTGCTCGTTCAGCTGCCCGGGCGGGAGCACCGCCTCCTGCCTTTCCGTCGGTGCTACCCCGTGCCAAAATGACTTATTTGGCATTTTCAGAAAATTCCTTCTTGGCTCCCGCTGGGCAGACGAGTGGCTGCGACCAAAGCAGGGCCACCTCCTGCAGTGACACCAGCCAGGGGCAAATGAGTGAGATGCTGCTTTCTGCTCTGCACCAGGTCAAAACGTGTGATCCAAGTGAGCGTGGGGTTGGGATCCCCCCTCTCTTCTAGCGCATCCTCTTGTCCCAAAGACCTAGCTTGGGGTTTCTGCTGCCTTCATCTTCCTCCATCCCAGGCTGTTCCCCCCCTCCCAGTGGCTGGGGAGTTCATAACAGTGTTCCCGGGGAGCGCAGTGGCGTGTTCCTGAGAGCTGTGGACATCTCACGGGCCGCCTACCCTGGGGAGGGTGCTGCTGGGTGGGAGGTGTCACCCCGCTGAGCCCGGGGTGTGAGTTGGACGAAGGCTGCAGGAAACCAGCGTGCTGTACAGCAGTGGGAAACTCTGCTGCCTGTTATTTGAAGTTCTCCGGGTTTCTCTCATTATACCTGTGTTTTATTCCGGTTGGCAAACACCAATTTCGCCCAAAGTGGTATTCATTGCGGAGTCTTAACCTGATCCCTGCTGGGTTCAGAATTGACAAAACTCTACCTGACTATTAGTAAGGTACATAACGCAGCAGCTAAATATAGAACTGACAAAGGCTCTCCCTGAAATAGTACCAGCATGGGGATAAAATCAATGTCATTTCTTACACAGTTCCTTGACAGGCATTTGCTAGAAGAGTCTTATCTGCACCTGTCAGTGATTCTCAGGTACTTCTTGATTCCCATTAGAAAGCACGGAGCCATCGGTACCTAATGCAGAGCCAGCTGAACCCCCCGTCCGACCCCTCCCTGGAAAAAAGCCTTCTCCCTAGCTTCAGGGTTTTAACGTGTTCTCCCACGTGAGATTGCAGTGTTGGGATTTGCAGTGGTGCAGCTTGGGTTGGTATTTTTTCTTAAATTATATTGTTTCCTTGTATACTTTTTAGTAAAGGTATTTGCTTCTAGCTGGTAAGGCGCAGTATCCTTTTGGCATTTCAGAAGAGGTGGGCAGGATGAATTATTCATTTTAAAAGTGTGTGACATTATGATGGAGCTTCAGCAAAGTACATTTAAACATTACAAAATAGGATGAATCAGTTTAAACTCATCTGAGCTTATCATATATCAGATAAAATGACTGATATAAAGGCTGAAAAGGAAGAAAAAAGCTCTTCTCAAGCCATTTCTAAATCAGACTCCAAAACCACACCAAATATGAAAGAGGGTTTATTTTCAGATCTTTTAATGCCAAGAGGTTTAGGGAAAATTGATGAAAGTACAGGGTTAAACCCCTCTTTGCTAAAAAGCGACACAACTATTGGAACTGTGCTGATGTACATCCCTGAAAGTAGCAAAGGGGGAAGGTGGGGACAGACCACTGGGATGACTGGACCACTGAGGGCCTGAGGACACAGGTTCCTCAGGAGAGCTCATGTGCAGAAGAAAAGAAAAGGCTCTGGTCAAAGCCCAAAGAACAAGGTGGTAAAAGGCAGCAGAAGGGATCTCATGGAGGTGCTTCAGGAGTCTCCTTAGACTTGTGTCTACTCAGTCTCTATTCTGAAGTGGTGGTGGTTGTGGTGTTTTGTTTTTTTTCCTGAAAACACAAATATTAGTGTTTTTCTAAATCGTTCTCTGAAGCCTTTTTCTACATGTGTCAAACAAGATGGATCCCTTAACCTGTAAAATGGATGTCTTGAAATATAAAGCATTGGGAATAGGATGTTTAGACTCAGAATTTATTACAGCCCTCATTATTTTGATGGAAATTCTGTGTCTTAAAATGTCACATTCTGGGGGAAAATCCTCTCTAAATAGTCCTTTGAGCAGAATTTCTGCTTATCCTTATGCTTTAAATATTGCTCCTTTGCTAATCATTTCTGTGCTTCTTTCCGGGGCACAAGGATGCCCCGAGGCTGCTGCTGGGCTCGCTCCCAGCTGGAGTTTCCTTGTCGAGTCTCCTGCTCAGACCTGGCTGCTTGTGCGGTCTGTATCGCAAGTCCTCCCTGTTCCAGGACGGCCACGCTGTGATTCAGCCGGAGCCTTCCTGCTCATCTTTTCATTTTGATTTCCCATGATGCTAAAATATCAAGGCACTTGTCAAACCGCGCCCTCGGCTCGGCTGCGCTGTCCGTGCCAGATGAGCAATGGCAGCCGGGACGCCGAGGAGCCGTTCGGCCGCCTGCCACGGCAGCGCTCCTGCACCCTTTCCTTCCTTCCTTTCTCTGGGCTGCTTTAGAGTCTATCCAAATATTTATGCCATGCCCACGGTTTTACTATCCAGCCAACTAAGATCTTTCTAGCCTAGAACTTAAAATCCTTTTCCCAGCAATAGCTTCGCTGCAGGAATAACACAGATGCTGTAGCAAGCGCTGAAACATGGGCTTTCGGTTTCCTGCACAATTAACGTAGCTGTTCTGCTGTACCAAAATCCCCTGAAAGACTCTCTTAAAGCTCCGTGATGATAAGATGTAAAACCAAGGGTCTGACCCCTGGCGATCATTAGGATGAGAGGGAATATAAACACAGGCACTCTTGTGAGCAGTCGTTCCAGAAATCTGTCTGGTTCAGCATCCTGTCATTCACAGTGACAAATGCAAATTGCTCCTGAAAAATGAGACAGTGAGCAGCCAGTGGGGGGAAAACCTACCACCAAGGACATTTTTCTCTATTAATTCGAAAGAATTATAACCTTTCTAAACTCACATTGCATTATTTTGATATCAATTCCTGTTTTTGATAGAAATGTTCGTTCTTTCTGCAAAGAAGGCTGAACTCCTACCCCCAGTGATGTGTTGTGGCACTGAATCCCTGAGGTTAATTATGTGAAGATGTACCCATTGATCTGTTTGTTGAATTTGTCACTTTAATTCAAAACCTTTCAGCCCCCACCCCTCTTGTGTCTTTAAGACCAATGGGAGTTACACGTTCCTCATCTACTGCTCTTTACCATTCATTACAGATGCACATTTTAAGAATACAGAAATATTGCGATCCAATCAGATTTAGACTTCTGTAATTGCGTTCTGCCAAGCTAAATTTCCTTGCAATTTCAATTGGATGCAGTGTTATTCATTAGGTGAGGTCCTAATCTGCTGTACCGTGTTGCTGTGCAACAACTGCCACAATTAATCCCCTGGGTCAGGAAACTGATATAGTCCCCTTGTATATTTGTGATTTGTAAAGTGGTAACGGTGCTTTTTCAAGGAATATTGCTTAATATTTAATAACAGTAATACTAATGGACTCTGCATTTTCTACAATTAAACACTTGGAAGAGTGGATTGTAAACTCTGCATTCAGCTGTTGAAGTATGGCAATTTTTGCGAGACTTTGTACTTCAGGACATTAATAGAAAAGTAGGGTAATAGGATTCCTATGCAATTATGCATTGCGTCCACATACTGCAGCTGCTAAAAGCATTTATCATAATTAATGTAACCACACTGATTATCAAAGGATGTTTGTATAATGATTGATTTGTCACTTGTTGTAAAGCCGTGCAGGACATCAGAGCACAAATTACCCCGATTTACTGTAACAGTATATGCCTTCAAGTGAAGCCATTCCTTAGGGGGGAGTCTGGGGCTCTGCTGCTCATTCCTTGCTCTCTAGGTCCCTCAGAATGATTTCTATGTGACAAAATGGAATTAGGAGAATTACTGCTAGTAGCAGGCTTGAATGAAGGGACAAAGCTGCCATGGATGCTCCACGTCTTGCAAGAGATCAAGGATCTTTCCTTCTCATCAGAGGGAGAGAGAAAATTGCATGCAGCCTGTAAGAGACCTCCGGAAGGGCCTGAAGTCCCCAGGCAGCTTTCCACCGTCACCTTCCACTACTGCCTTTCCTATTTTTAGTTGAATTTCCAGGTTTTCCCAAGCCAATTCTTTTCAGCCATTCAACATTTCTCCCATGTCAGAGGGAAGGATCGCTTTGCATGGCGTTGCCATGGAAACACCTGCTGGATGCGGGATGGCGATGAGGAAGGGAAACGGTCGAGAGGCCGAGAAGCGAAGGCACAGGAGCCCCATGGGGTTTCTTTCCTCTGCAGGGCAGCTTGCGGCAGTGAACCCAGTTTTTTCTGGATTTATTCGCACAGTTCAGAACTTTGTGTCAGAACCGGGGGAGTCGGCACGCTGCCCCGCAGTGTGAGGGGAAAAGGACAAATGTTGTCCCTGGTAATTCCGTGTGCCTCCTCCAAAGTGTCTGATTTTTCCCTGAAATCCGCTCCCAACCTGCTCGACCCCTTGCTCCTTCCTCGGCCGCCCACGCTCTCCGCAGCCCGGGAGCGGCCAGGGCAGAGCCAGGCCGTGTGCAGAGAATTCCTACAGTGACACTGTGTTCCCAGACCGTTGCCGAAAGGTATTTTGGTGGGGGAGGAAACAGAGGAAGGATTAACGTAAGTTATTGTGGTGACTGCGCAGAAGCATATTTTTTAATTTTGGGTGTGCAAGTTTTACGTTACCGACTCCAAAACTGATGCTCAGTTCCCCCATCTGACAGCCTGATCCAGGGCTTACTTGAGTCAACAGGAGTCCTTCTGTTTTCCTCAGCGATCTTTGGCTCAGGCATTTCCATAAAAGCTTTTGGATCAAAGCACACATTATGCAGAAAGTCAGACAGGTATAAAGAGCATCTGTTGTGTTGAGTCATTTGAGTTTGTGCCATGCTTTTGACCACTTGTGGATAAGCTCTCAGCTTTCTGCTGTGTATATACCAGTTTAAACTAAGCTTAATGTCCGCCTCTCTAATTATAAGCAGAGGGAAAAATATTACCTGCGTTTATGCTTCTCCAACATCGTGGGCTTCACAGAGGTTGTGAGGGTGTAAGTGCTGAGAACAGGGCAGAGAGTTTAAGGAGGGCTCTAAGGTGATGAACTCACCATTCAGTGCTTCTGCAGCCTTTGCAGGACACTGAGATGTCAGTAAGGAGATCGAAAGCCTTTATTTATCAAAAGCCCTGGATAATTGGGGGTATGTCCACAGATGGGTGGATGGCTAGTTACATGGGTGATTTCAAACAACTACTAAGCCTTAGATGTCGTGAGACCTGTCTTTCTAACATCATGTCTGTGTGGTTTCAGAGTTTTCACTTTTCTGGTCATATTCAGAAATTTAAGCTTGCACTGCTTGGGTAGGAGTACTGACCTGCTGTTAGGTAATGGCCAGAGCAGGATGGAGACATGCAAGTCTCTGTGAGGATGGACCAGCTTCTGCAGGGGGGCTGACAAGGGCAGCACCAACTTGCAGAGCCAAAGCAGCCTTTTCCTTCAGAGGCTGGCTGTCCAGTTGGGTTACCCAAAGCTAACAAGACCTGGGTAACCCTGAAATGCAGTTGTCCACAAGAAATAAAATCCTTCTGGGAACTGGGGTTGGAAACTGACTGTCTTTGTTAGAAATCATCTGCTAAGTGTTCAGAGAAGTAGTGCGAGAAGTTGAGCACCGAGTCTACGTTTCCTGACTTTCCCCTGCGTTTTCTGGTCATCCGTTATCCTGCTTTGATCCCTTCTGGTGTTACATTTTCCCCATCACTAGGTTTGCCTCTCTGCTGGGAACCTGAAACTGTGTGTTCAGCTATGGGGTTCAATTTGCCTTTTATGCCTCCTGCAAATCTTATTAAGTCCTGTTGTATTAAATGGGAGAAGCATGCAGTTAAGTCTGTGGTTTTCAAAATGCATTAGACTTCTTTTCAAGTATGCAAAGTGTAAATGGATTTTGTGCTTTGGGAACGTAGCAGTGTGTTTACAATTTTGGTTAGATAAAAGGATGCTGAAATAGCCTTTAACATTGATTTCGTGTTACGTTTTTCTCGGCTTTAATATAACCTTAGAGGTTCTTTTAGCATTTTGATTTACAGAATAAATCAGAAAATGAGTTTTATTTTATTTATCAGTCAGTAATGTGCTTTTCTTTCTGTTCTTCCTCAGTGCGGTTAGCCCTGAAAATATAGTAGCCTGGGTAATCTCATTAGGTCAGGCTTTCTTCTTGCAAGGTTTCTAATGTAGGATGGTTTGAAGCACTGAGAAACGAACTTCGTGCATTGTTTCAGTATTTTTCTCGTGAATCCAACTCCAGCCAAGCAGTTTAGTAAGCCATGAAAAGTATACATTAAACCTAAGCCTTTTTGAACCTGAAAAGAACATTTTGTGAGTAATGTAGATTAAGTACCAGGAGAATCTGAGTTGTCTCTGGGTTGGTCACGTCACTCTGGTGCACACCTGGGCAGCTCACTTCATCTTCCCATGCTGCGGCATCCTCAGCTATAAAAGCAGAGGCTGATGGCATTTATTCATCTCACACAGGCAGTTATAAGGCTGTGTTTGTTATAAGAGCTCATAAATAAACTGAAACTTTACAGTGAAAGTTGCCATGAAAGTGCTACACTTAACTGTGTGGTGATCTGGGAGGTTAGCAAAAAATAGCGGCAAAACCCCCAAAACTCTGTTGAGTGAATTGGCAATATCTGTATATTATCGATCCTTTGAGGTGACGACAGAGCCATGGGGTTGCTCTTGCAGGAAAAAGGGCCCACAGAAACAGGCCTGGAGTTTTGACTTTTTCAAGCGCCTTCATTACTGAAATCTAAATTTAATTCCAGGTATGATTACTTTGAGAGTGATGCCAAGTCCTATATTACTTGACCTACTTCAAAACTGTATGGAGAAATAGATCCACCAAATTGACCTTCCTTTTGTCATTTCACATCTCAGATGCCAGTGTAGGAAGCTTGGCATTAATTTTTTAACAGGGGGAGAGAGATTGGGGTAGATCTGGTAATTTGCAGGTAACAAGATGCGTGTTCTTATTGATCCACAAAAGGACATGTTGTGCCTGAGAGACGGTGAATCTCCTGTTTGTTCTCACCATCTATCTGGCACTGATCTGGTGTCAGATGGTCCTTGATACACTATCGGTTTTATGCTGATATAACTCTGTAGCATGGGGATGGCATGAAGCTGGGGGGTGATGTGGTGTTTATCGGGCCTGATGCTCTCTAGGAAATGTGTGACTATAAGGAAGGGCAAGAAATGTGGATTTCGGCAGGAAACAAATTGAAACACTCCGTGTCTTAACCAGGAGAGGGTGAAATATTTGGGCCATTCCTTGTGTAGTTGGGTACACTCCAGACCTCTTGTTTACTGATGGTGAACCACTTGCAGGGCAGAGATCCCTAAGCAGCTTTGGTGCTGGCAAGCTGGGAGGTACCAGAAACAGCCTGGCTGCCACCGTGCAGGGCTGGCTTTGGAGTTGTTTAACCGCTGAAAAGCCACGCACTGCGCGGCGGGCTGCGCTGCCTTCGGTGCTTTTGACTCCTAAGGCTGATCAGCGCTCAGCGGCACCCTGCCTCCCTTCCCGGCCCTGAGCGGGCGGTGGGAAGGTCGTAGGTGGGAACCAACTGCACCGCATTCGCTGCAAGGCTCCTTCTCTCCCCCCTACAAAGGCAGAAGAGCCTAAAGGCACATCAGTAAGAGCGAGTCTTGCCCGTTCCCCGCATATGTTTCTAAAAAAGGAGTCTCAGCCTTTGCAAGGGCGTTGTTGGCCGGTCTGTCTGTCGGTGTTATTATTCTGAGCTGGTCCCCGTTAGACTTCTATGGCTAGTGGGGATTTTTGGTGATGTTGGATTTCATCCAAGCAGTGCGAATTCAGGGCGGAGTGGGCAGCCCCTGCCCTTAAAAGTCAGCTTCTACTTGGGCATCAGGAGAGGGGGGTAAGCAACCTTTCCTCTTGTGCAATCTAGTGCTTGGAAAAACCGTGCACACGCCTTCTGTTTAAATTCCATTTATAATCACAGATCGGAAAAAGCACCAAGGCCTGTATTATCCAAAGAAATTTCAGAATGAAATGTTTTGTGCTCAGTTGACAAGGAAAGGGCGTCCTTTGACTTCAGGGGAAAGAAAAACTGGAAAAGACAATACTATCTGCAGAAAAAGCAAGTTTCCTGAAGTTTTGTCATTTTTTTCCATAATATTGATAGAACAGTGTCATTTTGTCACAGCGAAGGACATATTGACCTCGTGTTTGTAACGTGGTCTCTTAGGCCAAGCCTCCAAGCCTTTTTTTGTGTCTGAAGTACAAGTAACTGGCTCAGCAGCCGAGTCCAATCATAGAGAAAAATGTTGAATCTAAAGCAGCTTTTAGCTTCTCAAGCCAGGAAAATATGCATGTTTTATTCATAGAAGAGTACTAGTCAACATCCTCCGGTTCCCTGGATACAACCGTGAGTCTATAAATAGCTGTGCAATGACACAGCAAACCGGCATGGGGACGGCAGGCGGAGGCACAGCAGCCTGGCAGCAGTGCTGCCCGCTGCCCGGGGCAGGCAGGGCCGCCGGCGGCTCCTCCGACCGGGCTCCTCGCTCGAAATCAAACGCGGAGCCAGCTCCGGCGGCCAGGGCCGGGCCGCAGCGCCGGCTCTGCAGGAGCCACAGGCCCAGGTTTGCTCTTCCCGTCCTGGAGGATCGCGGGGTGCTGAGCCCGTTCCCCTCGTGCCCTGCCGCGCTCCTTGCCTGCCTGCACGCTGGTGCCCCGGCGCTCGGTTCAAGTTCCCAAGGACTTTTCGTGCACGCCCAAAGGAGGGGGGTGTGTGTTTAGGAGAAGGAAGCTTGAAGTGGTGGATAGACTTGGGATGGTGCACGGCGGGGAAACAGAAATTAAATGTGCGCCTGACTCCCTGATGATGCTCTGCCTGATGTATGCTCAGTAAGAAAAACCAGTGGCTAAACCGGGCTAGATCCTAATTTAATGTAAACTTAAGTGAGTGCAGCTATAACCATTTACTCCAGACAGGGATGAAGGCCTGGGAGAGTCGCCTAGAGTTTCTCACGTGTGCCTCAATTGTATTTTAGCACTGCTTTAACAGTTCAACAGGCATAGCTGGCATAACAAATTCATCATGCATCTACATGATTTATATACCTATGTTGATGTATATCCTCGCTCTCCTTATTTTCCAATGCATTTATCATTCTCACATGATCCTTTCTTTCCACTCTACAATTCTTACTGGCTTCCAGGTTTTTGGCTGCTTCTGAGAATTTCTCAGGAGCTTTATCTGGAACAGAAGGGCGTTCATACTTGGTCCTCCCATGGTACATAGCAGAGGATTCAGCTGCAGAGCTGTATAGACCAATACACGGAAGATTTTATGAAGCGCTATTAATGCATTGTTTGATTTCAGCACAAATACAAAGATAGCTCTGTTTTGTATTTGTACTCCTGGGACTTTTAATGAGCTTTTCCCCTGATTTCAGTATTTATTGGACCAGAATAACATAAGATTTAGGATTCTCTGGTAATTCAGTTAGCCAGGAGCCAAGCTACAATGCAGAGCTATGCTTCTTTTAGCTCCAGACACAAACAGCACTTTAAAATGTGCCATGTGCTTGCGGTGAGTAATGCCACAGGCAGAAAGGCGACCAGACCCCTGCAATACAGCAGTACGTGTGCAGCTGCCTCCTTGCCAAGCCGGGGGCCCCGGGTTAAAGGTGGGGCGAGGGGCGATGCCTGCTCTGGGTGCCCAGCTGGGGCGAGGGAGGGATTTGGGCTGTGCCACCCCCCAGCACCCCCAGCGCTGGGTTTTGGGGTGCAGCGAGGGTCGGGTCTGTCGCAGGAGGCTGCCTTACCCCTTTCACTGGGGGGATTCTGTACCCGAAGGCTAAAGCTCTTGTAAAGGAAGATCTTGGCGAGGGAAGGGCTGAGGTGTGAGCTCTGTGTGCGCCGCAGTCAGGGTACCTGCCTCTCCCATAATTGCTGTGATGCACACTGAGTACTAGAAAGTTGTACAAGTTATTTTTAAATTGTGGAGGAAGTTATGTAAGGTGGATCATGCTAAGGGTTTATTTTATTTTTAATGACTATATTTAAAAATTCATGCAGAAGCACAGAGGGACTTTTAATTACTAAATTTAAACCTTCAGGTGACACTTAAGTAAAGAAAAAAATCTTTTTCGTTATTTTTTTCATGTCCTCCTTTTCTTTGCAAAGCAAACGTAGGAGCAGGCTGCGAGGCTGTCCTGAGATAAGATAGAGCTTCAGCTTGGGCACGAAATGCAAAAGCACAGCCCTATTTCACAGCATCTTATACTTCACTGATAATGCAAGCACCTTTCATTCTCCGTTGCAGAAGCTAGCTCCAACATGACCACTTTAATTTCCTTGGGGAGCGCACGATATTACTTTCTGCAACTTTCTCTGTCTAGCCCTTGAAAGAGGCAGTGGTGCTCTCAGGCAGCTTACCAGAGAAGGGCTAAGCCGTAGACCAGAGTACAGCAAAGCTGATGCTTAAACCAGCCTGTACGGCAACCTGCTCGGAGATGGGCTTTGCTTAAGGCAGTAGGATTTGGACACCTGCCTAAATGAAGTATGTGCTTAAGTGCGTTGTTGATCCAGCGTGGAGGGCTGAACTGGGGCGTTGTTCTCATGAGCAGAGCAGTTGTAGCTTTCACAAACGCATGAAGAACAAAAAGAACAACTCTCCTACTCCCCAAAAGAGATTTTAGGGCTGATGAAGAAACACACCTGAAAGTGTTACCTGGTTGTAGTTTATCAGGGTGGGTTAGGGTTTTGATCCAAGGTGGAAATGAAGAAAAACCCAATCTTTTCTTAGGGGAAACTTTTAGGAACTTTAATAGGCTTGGAGCCAGTAAGATGTTCAGAGATTTGTTGAAGTTCTTAGTGTCAGCGACAGCTTCTAGAGATGAGAGTTAGTTCATAGCTGTGGCCTCAAATCAGCAGAGTTTCTATTCCATGTAGAATTTGAAACCAGTCTGAACGGGTATCTATGCTTCAAAGTAAATGTAAGTTGGTGGTCTGGATAAATAGGAGTGGATTAGATAAAAAACATTAATGTATTGTAGGATTTTGTGGCATACCCATTTTTCTGCATGCTTTCCAGAGACAGGATTACAAATCTTTTAATGAGGATCTGCTTTAAATCCTCTGGCCATTTTGAAACGTTTGGGCAGAAACATCTTTCTTTTCTTCCATGCCAAAAGTGACACCAGAGGAACACATATTTGTACAGAAATAAACACATCCTCAGCTCAGCTTTTGTGTTTGCTATTTAATGCTGTAAAGCATCTTTGGGAATCCACAATGCACAAAGCAAGTTCTTTGTGTTCCACCAGCCTATTGTTTATCTTATTGACTAGCAGAGAGAGGAGAAAGAAAAAGTGCCTTTTAATTAGCCATGAGAACTTCATTCACACTGGAAGTCAAACTTCAGCTTGGCTGGGTTTTGCTTGCAGAGCGAATCCGCTCTGGGAATGGATCTGTCCTTTGGTGAGGGATGGGTTCCTGACACCTTCCTGCTCCACTTCTGTGCTGCGCTGTACACCAGCTATAGCCTTGCACAGTGACCTACTGGATCTCCTTTTCTTTTGCCTTTATAACACGAACCAAAGTGATTCCTTTCCCTACATCCCCTTCCACTGTGTGCCTCAGTTTCTTCCCCTGTGTGCCTCAGTTTCTTCCCCTGTGAAGGGTGGGTAGCGGCACTGACCTCCCCAGCACATGTCTTTGAATTCAGTGGATGACACGTGAGGGTAAACTCTTCTTTTGGGAAGAAGCAGCCTAAATACACCCAAGGATATTAGTTTCTCCTTTCTCCAGCTTGCGCCTTTGTTTTGTTCAAGTGACAGCCTTGAAGGGGGCACAGAGATTTTACCAATCTTTGAGCTTGTATTGCCTAAAGGAAACGAAAAAAAAAGATTCTCCCATCTAGTTTTATTGAATATAACCAATCAGGCACAATTGATTGCTCTAAAGTAATCCCAAACCTCACGCTTCCCTGAATGGGAGGCTTCAGACGCGATAATTGAAGTAATTCAAATCCTCTGTAAGAAACAACCTTATTGTCTCCTGCTGTGGATGTCTTTGTAATTATGAAGATGGAATTGGTTATCTTTCTGCCAGTGGACTCCAATGAAAGAGGTGGCTGTATAGTTAAATGGGCCAAGAACCGCCTTTCCACCCTCACAACACGATTCAGATAAATTCCTGCACTGGCAACAGAAAGTATTCAGATTAGAGGCACGCGAAGACTTCTGTGGGGTTTTCTGAAGGCAGTTGAGAGCCTCCAGCAACATCAGCATGGTTTCCCATCTACCTGCCTGATGGATGACAGTGAAAGGATTTGGAGGAGATCCCATCACAGATTTTTACCCTTTGTTCTTGGAGCTAATGTTGCCGGGTCTTCCATCCCTCCTGCTTTGCCTCTTCAGTTGCCAGTTGCACTGGGAGGTTTAAATTCTCTCCTAAGCTCAGGAAACAGCCCTGGGTCACTCCTGTTCCCAGGGGCTGAGACAGCTCAGCTTTGCTCGAGCAGGAGGTCTCCTTGGTGGGGAACATCTGCCTCACTCCTCCTACCCTGTGCTTCTGCACGACTCAAATAACCCCCGGGTCTCTGCTTCCTGAGCTGTAGCTCTAGGGAAAATTTCAGCATCTCCTGGGCGCTGGGGAAGAGAGCAGAGCCGGTTTTCCCTGTCGGCTGGTGGAGCTGGCAGCACCCAGGGGCTGCGTTTCCCAGTGCCGTGCCCAGCATCCCCCATCTCCTCTGGGTCTGCACCGCTGAGCCCCAAGGATGCCCCACGATTTGAGCGGAGGAAGAAGAAAATGAGGTTCTCCCGGCGCACGTGGCTTCGCACGTGGCTGCCGAGGGGGCCCGGGCTGGCGAGGCTGCCGGCACAAGCGGCTTTGCCTTCGCACTTGCAGTCCGCAGGGCGCTGGTGTGCAATCTGTCAGTGATTGGTGATGCCCTGGTGATTCGTGTCCACAGTGACTGTGATGCGGTCTGTGAAAAGGGGATCAGGTCATCGCTCCCCAATGCACCAACGGGCCTTTTAATTACCCCAAATACGTGCAAATCTTCCTAAAATTCGGATCAAATGCAAGTTATGAAAATCCTCGGGAAATGTTTCCAGCCCTCATGTTTGCCCTGTTTAAACCACATGGAAAGTGCGAGATGCGTCCAAATGTGTCTGGTCTGACACATCTTATAAAGTGATGAAGCTGAAGTATAAAGGAACCCAGTTTCTTCCTCCTCCTTTTGCATAAAGTGCTCATTGTTAATTTAGTTCTGAAAGATACTTGATGGATGGTACGAGGTAAGTTTCTCCATTATTCTTTCTACTCTGCTTGATATACAATTTAAGGGAGCTGAGGAAAAAATAAGGAGGCTGAGGAAATTCAAATCAGAATTCATTTATGCAGCAATTCCAGCATCCATTAAAAATAACCCATTAAATATTGTCCTCTGCTAAATTTAGAAAATGCTCAGGTGTGTCTGCTCTTGTGCTGCACAGAAAGTTTTAATACAGATTTAATCATACTGAGTGTTAGGGGAAAGAGCTAATTAGAATGGACAAATTTAGAAGATGGTAGTATATTACATGGGAAGAAATGGGTGATTAGATATTATTCACTGTAAAAGTGACTGGCCCTGGGGAATATCTTTAAGGATATTATATGACATAATCCTAGTTTAAAAATTGAGAAAGTAGAAGTTCACATCATCCTCAAAATTCCTCCTTGTTTCAAGAGAATTTTTCCCAGCGGTCGTTCCTAGCACTTTTTGGCAGCCAGAGTCAGGTACTGGGCTGGAAGAGTAACGGCCCTGCCGGCAGCTCGGCTGGTCGGGGTGCGTGTCTGTCCCTCTGCCCCTCGCTTTGCCCAGGTATTGGATGGAGGGAATACAGCTCGCTTCATCCCCACCTCTGCAGCCCACGGGGCAGCGCCGTGGGACACCTCCCTGCAAGTTGCTCTGATGCATTGCCATTGTGAACTCGCGTGATTTCGGCAAACGACGGCCTTTGTTTATCCCCATAAATTGTATTTTTAGAGTATTCATGAAATTGTTGAATGGCCATATGAAAATGGGCTCCTTTGCAGTATTTTTCGGTATTACACATCCCCTATGAAAGCAGATTTAGGAGGGGAAAAGGTGGTTATTTTGTTTAGATAAGTAAGAAATTGTATTTCTTAACGTGATACAGTGAGGAAAGTCTCAGTATTAATGACTTTGCTGAGCTTTAATCACCACAGAAGATAAAGGTAGCACGCTGGGAGCTAAGGCCCATGGAAAGCAGGAGGAAGCTGTGTTTCTGCAGTAGCTGTTCTTACTGCTCGCATCAGTTTGTGTTTTTTCTGTGTAACGTGATCGCGCCAAAGCCGGGAGCTGTGCCCCCCGGGCAGTGGTCCGTCCTCTGGGGTGCTCTTGGAGCCACCTTCCCCACGTGTCCTCCTGCCCCAGGCTGCCTGGGCCAGGACCTCCCTCTCCCTCCTTGCTCCGTTCTGCCAGTAAGACGCACAGCTGCCTTCAGCAGCTTGCTCAGGCTCCTAAGGTCATCGTTCAAAGAAAGGTATAAAACGTGTCAGGATATCTGCTTACTCTACAGACCCAGCACAGAAGTGATTGATGTAATATGTCATTGCTAAATTGGTCAAATAAAAAATGATTCATTTAAGTTCCCTTACACTTGCCCTTCCACTATCCAGTATGGTATTATTGCAGATACAAACCCGGGTATTTACAGGCAGCATTTCAACTCGACTTGCAAACAAAGGGAAAGATTAGTTTGGTTAGAAATACTACAGCTGTATAATACAATAGAGCAGTACTGTTTAAGGTTGGCTGGATGCTTTGCACCATATATGTTAACTATATCAGAAATATAAATCATGAGCTTGTTTTGTCCTAAAGCACACATTACTTTTCTGTCTTATAAAGCAAATTTCTGTTTCAGCCTTCTGAAGGGGTTCATTTAATAGCGTGTGAAATGAAATGTCAACAAGAATTAGAACAAATGGCATTGTAATCCCCAAGAGACCGCGAGTTTCTGCTGGGAGATATTTGCAGCCAGCCCACTGTGGGGAGAGGAGGGGAGAGGTCTCAGGTGCCGCTGGCTCTTCCGCAGCCCGCTCTGCACAGCCGGTGCCAGAGCTCTCGCCCTGCCTGGAGCTGCATTTTGGGGAGGGTCGCAGGACGAGAGCTTCAAAACTACCCCAGGGAGCTGGGCTCTCCTGGAGGCTTTGAGAACCCCGGCCTTAAAATTGGGGAGTGAACCCTGCCCCGGGGCACAGGGCACGTTCGGGATCTGGATTTTATCGCAGCCGCTCCTCCTGCCGCAGCGCAGCGGGGTGCTGTGGGCTCCCGGTGCTGCTGCGGCGAGGCAGGGTCCTGCCCCAGCTGCCCCCGCAGACCCCAGCTCGGCTGCGCCCGAGGCTCCGGGCTCCCCGAGCGGGGCTTGTCCCCGGCAAACGGCGGCTCCTCTGCGGCTTCGGGGCCGTGCGGGGCGGTCGCAAAGGGCGAGGCACAGGGAGCACGATGGCGAGGAAGACCGCCAAATTTTTCTCCTAAAGCTGGGGTTGAGAAGCCTGAGCCCTGGCAGAAAGGAGAGAGATCTCCTCTCTGGGTGTGAGGCTGTGATTAACTGTTCCCCTTAGCTGTAAAACCCTCCCGAGGCCCAGGCATGAGAGGCCATCCCCGTGCTTTGTGAGGAGGCCCTGGCTGGTTCGTGCTCTCCCTTCTCTCACCCAAGACAGGCTCTGTGTCTCTCAAGCCCTGAGTTCACATTTATGGCCTCATCCTGCGGGTTCTGTGCGTCGCAGGCAGAGGCAGGTGAGCTCCAGACAAGGCCAGGGCTGTGCTGAGCATCCCGCAGGATCGGTCCCTGGGGCGCCGTGGCACAGATGCGGGCAGACTGCGCGCGTGCAGCCAAAGCCATAAACAAAGTTACTGCCCTTGGGATTATTACTTTTATTAGCCGTAAAATCTGTTGTTTATGGGAAGTTCAGAAATGACATGAAAACATAAATGCGAGGTATGCAAATAAATCTTTCTGACAAAATTGTTCACTAGACTCATTATTATGGAAATAAATTTAAAATGTGACTTTTCAGAGCTGCTGAAAGCCATCACTTTCTAGAGCTGTTGTACGCCTCTGATGAGTGAATGCCAAAATTTGTGGTGTGTGGGGAATGCTTTTCAGATGTTGCTTGTTTTGAAAGTAATTCCAGTGAAACAAAGGCCACGGGATAATTAGGAAGTCTCTATTGTGCTGGATGAGTCCATTAGCTCCCGCGGCGGCGGGCGGCCCGGCATGCCCAGGTGCTCTCCCCTGATTGTGGCCCATTTGCATTCCGCACAGAGGTTGCAGACCTATTATTGTGATGTTGCTCACTGCATAAAGCCCAATTAATGAAAGGTTAGGATGCAATTAAAAATTGTAACGTGTCCTTTATTTCAAAGTGAAGTTTATACTGCAGTATGAGCTCATGGAACACACCACAAAATCATTTCTGGAGACTAAAGCCTCTCCTGTCTGTTGGTGTGTTTGTTTTGACCCCTGTAGAATTTTGTGGGTTTCTCTAAAGGGACTGAAACAACACATCGGTCTCAGTTGAACATTTAGAGCCTCTTAATGGATTTGTGCCTCCAGTTCTCAAAGGGTCTTGAGTGTGGGAGTACTGAACAGAGCTGCGATGCGGAGAGAAATGACAGGGATCAAAACTACCCGCCTTGTCAGCAGAATTTTCTCCTGGGGTGATGTTACAGTGATGAGCAAGAAAACTACAGCTGGAAAGTGCTGGATTGACTCTCCAAACAAACATCAGAAATCTCAGTGCCACCCTTTGCCTGCCAGCAGGAGGTGCCCTGTTCTGGTCACCTTCTGGGGAAGTCAGGGTCTTTAAAGCCACACAGAATAATTTGATCAAATCTGCCTTCAGATTGCTTTGCTATCACCGTTCTGGTACAGGTGACGGTCCGAGGGATTGCACAGGTTCCCCTGCTCCACTGAGGAAGATGCGCTGCTCTGTCCCAAAACGGGAGCAGGGAATTCTTTATTGTATGGCTGGTGTAGGAGAAGTTCAGTCATTTGCTGACTTGGATTTTACGCCTGTGAAATGGAGATGTCAGTGCTTGTTTAGGAAGGCAGTGAACTTTAATCAGTATTTGTAGAATATTCTAACAGTCTTGGCGAAGCCACAGAAATGTCATTAAAACTCACTACTCTTCGGTTATTTCTTTTGTTATCAAACCAGTGACCACATGGGGAGGTTTCTTTGCTGCAGTAAGAAACCTGTTGCTGTTATATTTGGTGCAAAAGTCAGTAGGAGCGTGCAACAGAGTTCCAGTTGCCTGAGCACACTTAGCAGAGCGGCAAATGGCATATATGCATCTAACATCTGTAATTAAACTGATTGACCTTTCCATGTACAGGCTGGAGGGGAGAAAAGAAAAGTACTAGAGAAGATGGATTGAGAAGTGAATGAGATGCCAAAGTAAATCTCATTTACCCGTCCCATGTGTCAATAGTGAGCTGGGAGAACATTAGTCTCTGAAAGCATCTCACGTCACCAAAATCATCTCAGACACCAGCTGTTTGCTCTGCAGAGCGGTGGGGGTTGCAGCCTCGGCAGCACTACAACGGCTGTAGCAGTGGAGTTGTGAGACAGCTTCGCGCTCGGGTCACCTACCACGGCCCCAGCACAGACCCCTCTTTCTAAAGCAGTCCCTAAACAGCAAAGTCACTGCTTGGGAGGGGAGGGGCAGGCAGTGTGTGACTCAAATGGAAAAAAAAAAAAAGACATTTTGGGAGGATGTGTAGTATAAAAAAAGCAGCAGGAGAGGCAGCAGAAATAACCGGCCCTTAGCAGCTCTTTTGTTCCCCAGGTCCCCAAGAAAGAGTCTTTTAGGCTCAGTAATTAACCCCCTGAGCTTGCCTTGGCGCGAACAAATACCTAAACGGGGCAGAAGACAAGTGGTTTTGATCTGGGCTCCCCCTACCCCTCCCTGCTAGGCAGCTCGTGCCTTTGTGCAAAGCGTAGGGTGACTGAGGACTGCGTGTGGCGCTTGTTCTCCCTGTAGGAAAAGGCTTTTGAGAAGGAAATAAGCAATTTCCCTTAAGCACTTATGCTCTGACTGTGTCCCCTTTCTCCGTGTCCATGGGAAAGCCGGTGGCAGTGTGGGGACTTGCAGGTTTTACCGTGCAGACCCGTGCCTGTGTCTGGAGTGGTGTGTCCTGCCCTCGGCTCACTTGGTGTCCCCAGCCTGGCCGGGACTGGCCATGAGCTGAGGACAGCCCCGACCATCTCTGCGTGGGAGCACGACCTCGCTGGCAGCCCCAGCCCTCGGCCCTGCTAATGCGATGCCTTGTAAATGGTTGCGTGTGCCTGCAAGACAACCCCAAGTAGTGCCTGGGTTTTAAATAGATCATTCCTGACAAAGCCCATTATTCACAGTGGGCGTAAAGCCAATACCCCTTCGGCTCCCAGAGCGCTCCCTGTAACGCTGCTGTCAGGCGTGGCACCTCCTGCGAGTGATCGGTGACCGCGGGGGGCTCTCGGTGAGAAGGAAGAGGACTTTTATTGGCAGCTGCAGACAATCTCTTCATCAACCTAATCTCTGAAATTTTAGACTTCATTTCCTACCACTCCTTGTGGTGCTTGACAGGTTTCATGGGTGTAATTAGACCAGGATTCAGATTGTTCAATTGTGCCTCAGCCCATACACGGGCTAGAAGAGCATTGCCCGGCACACGCGTCTCCCAAAGGGTGTTGAATTCCTCCCTTCTGCTGACTAGTCTCAGATCAACTTTGAGTGCATCAGCACGTGAGGAGCAATGTTTAGACGTGTCTATGCGCTAAGAAAATTACAGTAATTTTCTTGTGGAGTCCACACATGTGATGCTTTTCAGAAATGAATGAGGGGCAAAATACATGTAAGCCCTGTTGTGTCTCTGGCTGCAGGTGCACAACCTCTGCTGCAGCTCCTCAGACACAGACCTGCCTAGCAGCATGTGCTGAACTCCTCTTGAATTGTCGAAAAGTTTGAACACCGAGAAAGGAAACCAGTTTGGAAACGATGGGCTTTTCTAGGCAGGGCAGAGAGACCCGTGCTTCTGCCATGTCTTTCCCCAGGGCTGCCTTTTCTGTAGCGGGTTTTGTTTTCTACCACTCAGTACTGTTTTTTTTGCAAGAGGGATATTATTTTAAAAATCACTTTGTATCAATGCCCAATCATTCAGGCCTTCAGTCTTTTGTTTTATGGTTATGTTTTATCATATATAGCGGTGTGATTGCTTTTCACATCTCACACATAATCCTCAGGAATCTTTTTCAGACTCAATCTGATTTCCTCCCAGCTGGATGCATGTAGGGTTATGGCTAAGGATGCACTCGCTCTATTCATGGGACTTCAGAATTGCATGTGGCAGATTTTAAGATGTCTTTTGAGCCCGCTGTATGCGCTGAGCTCTGGCCTGTGACTTCTGCTCTCTTGATCCCTTTTATTCACCATGTTTTCACAGAGAGGTCATGAGAAGTACCCATTATTCCTGAGTTACAGAAGTGTTCATGGTGTGGGCCCCAACTATGGCGTTATATGTCTTGCACGTAATTGCTTAAAGTGGACAGTTGTCTTGTGGTATTTCATTAACCAGCGGCAGAGCTGTACAAGGGAAAAATACGCACGGAATAGCGATTAGGCAGAGTGATGGCTTTTAAATTCCAAGGCTGGACTCTGCCCACTGACTAAGTAGATGATTTGTTGCATTTATTGTTATTCCCTCTGACTCTCAGCCCAGGCACGCTGTCAGCTGGAAAGCTGGCGTGCTCGGAAGATGCTCAAGCACCTTACAGGAAATGTCTGTCCAAGGAATTAGAGATTTGGGGCTTTTTCTGCTGTACTTACAGGTGGCTTGAGCAGAGCTGCACAAATGTGCTTCAGAGTTCCTATTAATCCCTGTTTTCCAATGACTGTTCTCTGTTCTCCTGTGATTGGAAACGCCTTGCTCTGGGTGTCACAGCCTGGTTTACAGCTCTACTTTGTGAAAGTTCACATTATTTAAGAAAACCAAGAAACTCTTCTGAAATGGATGAAAATGCAATTAAAACCACTGAAAATCACTGTTCTGCATTTGGAGATGTGGTCGCTCTCCATGAAGTGATTTTTCTCTGTGGACAAGAGCGTGTGATAAATCTGGAACTGCTGAAAGTCGGGGTCTGGTGTCAGGGGAGTTCGGTGCCTCATTCTGTAGATGAGCAGTGATACGGACAAAGACAGTCAAAGACCTGCATGTTTTTGTGAAATCCGGTTGGGGTTTATCACTTTTACAGCTACTGACTAGACGCAAAGTTAGTCTGTGGCCACAAGATGTAATATTACAATGCTATTTTTGTTTTATTGATTTAACGTGGTCTTCAACAGAATGGGACAAAATTGCATTTAAAAAGATAAGTGGAAAACAAGGCCTGCAGGATGCATTGCATCTTACATGGCGAACTGACTCCTATCTTTCCATTTTGTTATGCAAAGTATTTGGGCTGTATTTTGTAGGCTGAGTTTTGCTAAAAATCTGATTTTGCCATGGAACAGCGTATCCAAGAGTATTTTTAAATGGATTATATAGTAAAAGCTCAAAACCTTACATTATGTTGTGACTTAACTGGACTGATTTTGCTGCGATTTAACATTCTACATACTGTGTGGCAGCACTTGTCACAAAGTACATAAATTCTGCTTTAGGAAGTTGCTGGGTAAAATTCTGAAGAATCCCCCACGGCCCGAGACACCGACGCCCCGCTTTCTAATTCAGAGTGCCGTGTGGGGCACAGGTGAACTGGGTTTTCTTCTTGCAAAATGTATAGCTATAATCTACTGGAACTGATAAATTATAGGCAAAGTTTCATAGGAGAAAAGGCCGGTACAGTGACAGAAATACTTGCAAGCACGTGAGAGGAGAGGCTTCGCTAAGTCACCGACAGCAACAGCCTATCTGCAGGCTGACTGAATGACAACGCTTTGGCAGGCTGGTGAGATGTGTGTGTGTGTTTCTTTACACGCATGCATACGTTTCTTGGCTAGATGATTCTGCAGATCTGTTATTTATAGTATTTTAGTATTAAATAATATATCAGCGTCTGGGAAAGAACCAACTTCTGTTTGCATTTTGCTACATCATATTCGATCTTTCCCTATCAAGCAGGAAAATACAGACCTGTAGAGCATTTATTCTATCATCTAGAATTCTGTGTGATTTTTTTCACCTTTTATCTGTGAGAAGAGATTGAGTTCTTTGATATTTTATTTAGATTGCATTGCATGTTTGGAAGTAAGCCATTCGAGCTGATTCCTGACACCCTCACTATATGACCACTGCCAGGTCACCTTCTCTCCCTGGACCTCTGGCCTTTTGGCTGTGCGGTGGAGACGGTGCCTGTCTTGCGGCAGTTGTAACCAGAGCAATCCAAGCGTGGGATGAGAGGGTTATCAGACTGTGCATGTTTACCTGATTCAATTCTAGATAGCTGGGGATTCAGCGTATCAGAGTTTTTTCCATCTGTAAAGTTCATGAAAACTTTGGATGTCTGTTGTTTCACAGCCAGAGGTGGAATCTAAGTCTCACTTGACTTTGAGAAATGCAGCACAGAGCTTCATGCAGCTAATTGACAAATGGTCACCAGGTCCTTCCGCAACGCCTGCTGAAGTCATAATTTTGCCTTGCTCACACAAAGCTTTTGTCCTGAGTCATAGTGAGAGCTTGCACAGAACCAAAGATGCTGTTGTACTTTCATTCGTACCTTTCCCTGGTGATAGGACTGGATGAGGGAAACGGCCGCGTCTGTCTAGAAACCCCTTCACCTTGTCCCTTGGCAGCTATGTCTGGCCGTCAGAAGCCCGTTACGCTAAGCCACTGTGACAGCTCATGAGGGAGAAATGTTGTCCAGAAGTGCAGACACAAGACATCCTACTTTTACAAGTTTTATGGTGTCCTGCATCAAATGTGATGCTGACCTTTAGAGAAAGAGGTGGATCTTTCTATGCAATCCATCAGTGAGGTTGAGAACAAGCTAAGAGTAATCAATTAAATAGGACACATCAAGGTAAAGGGAAGCTGCCTGCCCACTTCTGCCTGGGAGATGCTCAGCTAGCACTGCCAAGTAACTCCTGCTCCTTGACTGGGTTGCACTATCGGCATTCATTTGTGTTAAGCTGTCTGATAGTGTAAGCCAAGTTCAGCAAAGGTTCATTAGCTACTCTTATTTCCTACAAATTCCACAAATCCTCGTCTGACTTGCTTTTAGTCACCAATAGTTTTCATCATAAGTGTTTCACATTGCAGATAAAGCATTCAGTATGCACAGATGTTCAGATAAATGCCCTTTCTCTCAGTTTGTGGGGATTTAATGGGTGGATTTAATTTATTGTATAGTCAAGTGCTCTAGGTAGTAGATGCACTGTCTGCCCACGCTGTTTTGGTATTGCCAGGGAAGCGGTTATTCACACAAATTCTATCCAGGAGTTTTCTTAAATAATATACTTTAAGTACAGGGCACCTAATACTGCGAGCTGGAAATTGCAGCTCTTCATGGGATGCCCAAGGAAAGCACTGGTAACTGTGAAAGATGAGGTACGGCTGTGGAGGACCGGACACCAGAAGGCATCTCTTGCCATAATGACTTTCCCATAAAAGCAGTGCATAACATGTCTCCCAAATTACAGCCCGACCTATTCAAATCCACAGAGCCCAGTTTAGCTGTCAGTGACACTCGTTCTTCACTGGTGTGACTCGCGGACTGTAATGAAGTTCCTCCCGATACACACTGTGATCAGAGCAGGCAGAACCATTAGAAATTATTTACATAGATGAAATTGCAAGGGGCTGTCAAAGCTGTCAGTAAAGCCATCCTGGAAGGACGCACGTCGCCACAGCCTCGCCTGAGCAGCGGGTTTTATGTCCTGCAGCAGCAAACGACCCCCCCCGGACACGGCTAACGAGGCAGCCACAGATGCCTCCTTTGTTTCTGACAAAAAATGAATCATAAAAGCTGCTGCAATTCATTCTCAGTTCACAGTACGTTTGGTGCCAGACTTGCATGCTGCAGTCATGTGAATATATGCTGACATGTGCAAGCGAGCTGTGCGCGTGTTTGTTTAACCTGTGGTGGGCACTTGAGGGCTTGCCTGCATAGGGTTAAATATCTATGTTTTTAAAGACCGAACACTTGTTTTCTCCTAAATATCTTTATCTCCCACTCAACTAGCAGTTATTTTTTACTGCAAAGTTCAGACCTTTTCCTTCCCTTTACTTCTTCAAACATTTTTTAGCTCTGCTCAGACGGTGACAGACAATGGATGGACAGTGGCAGTGTCTGAGAGTGGCACAACTGTAGGAGCTGAGTAGTTTAAACAATACTTCAGATTCTGCTGAAAATCTAAGGAAAAAAGGGTAAAACTAAATGCAAGTGTTACTATGTAGAAGACAAAATCAAGATTTACTGTTTTTCTTTCAACGTCTGTAGATCTATTCTCCTTTTCTAAAATCTCACTTTCTCTTTTCACTTCCAAGCCAACAAAATTGGAAACTGTGCTAAACAGCATGTGGGTACGTGATGGACCATTCCTTACAGGCTAGATACTTCAAGACTCCTACCTTTCTGGTAATAAATTGTCCACAAAAGAGTATGGACGTGACATTTCCTTTTGGGCCATTTGGCAAGACCTGTAAATTGGCATCTGATCTGACGTATCTTCCCAGGTCACAAAAGCAAGGTTGGGGGTTCAGATGGAGACCCACAGAGATGCGCCATTTCAGGAGCACTTGTTCATACAATTGTAGAACAATTTTGGTTGGAAAGGACCCCTGAAGGTTACCTAGTCCAGCTCCGTGGAGGGTAGGACAGTCCTACGCTAATGCCAAAGGCAAGTTATCAGGACTTGGGTGTATTAACAAGTCATGTTGGTGTGCATCCTTGTTAGTATCGGAATTTGTAAAGAAAGTTCTAGAGTGGAGAAGAGCCTCAACTGTTTGTTGCTTTTCTGATCCATCCTGACATCTACACCGCCAAGAAAAATCTGACCATGACCATGACTTTGCTCTTGAGCTACAGCTACGTATCTGTGTGTAAACGGACGGAGCTGTTTACCTATGGTTTATCTGTTCAGAAGGCTTTCCCGAGGCTGGAAATCAAGCTTGTTCAATAGAGCTCGTTAGGTAATGAGCTTATTCACTAAGCTCATTAGTGGTGGGATTCATCCTGCTCAGCCCTCTGCAGCCCGAAATCTTGTATCCCTTCAGCCCAGCTTACTACTTGTTTTGACCCTTATCAAGAGAGATGACTTTTACCTGATTTCATCTGTTTTGCGTATTTTCATTCAACAGCTGTCTTGCTGAATGAATGTTTCTATTATTTAATCTGGCCTGCTATTCCTCTGTAGGAGAAAGATACCTAAAAGGGCTGAAGTCTTTTGCATCTAGCGTGCCAAGGCTGGAACATCATGCCAACTCATTTCATGAACTGAAGCAGAGTGTCTGACTCAGTAGGACTCATCCTATTACATGATGGATGCTCCCTGGATTGATGAACAGACGGTTAGGCAGATGTAAGTAGGCAGGAAAACGAAAGAGGCACCAAGTAAAAGTTGTGATTACCTCCTGTGAGCTGACCGTGATTGCCCATCTGCACACAATCTAGTGGTCTTGCAGGAAGTTTTAAAGCACACACACGCGTGGCAGAAGCTCGGGATTTCATATTTTGGTTAATTATGCAGAGATCAGAGAGTGAGCTTGATAAAAAGGATATCTCACAGGTGCAAAGCTGGGTGGGAGACGGGGTTTTAAATCTTCCTGAACCAACAGCACAACTGAAATGTGTGACAGTGAAGGATGTGTGTTGGCAATAACGCTTCATTGATTCATGTTCAAAGTGGTAAATTTAAGTCCTGTTTCTACTCATTTCAGACACTGATTACTAGAAAAAGGCTCTCATGCAGTGGAGTAACGGAGGTGTCAGAGTCTGTTAAATCGACAACAGCCTACTCCTATCTTCCCCCTGAAGAGGCAGAAAGAAGCAATTGGAGCTTTTCTCAGCTTAATATTGACGACAAAAGGCCAAGAAACTATGTAAACCTCAAAAGACACTAAAACTGGCTTATGATTGAGAATGACTTCTGAAATCAATTACAGGGAAAGAGTAAGTTTATGTCTGCATTAGCAGGTAGCGCGGCTCAACAGGAGCCGAGCTGGTGCAGGGAACCGAGCATCCCTCCTGTACATGTCTCGGGGAGGATTGATTTTAGACTAGTCCTAGTCTGGTCCATGGACTGAATGCCCATTAGCAGTAAGAGCACATTAGGTGCGTTCCTGGAGTGCATCTTCCAGTCGTATTTCCTCCAGAAGGAATGCCGTTCGCGTGCTCTGAAACCTCTTTGCGCTGCGAGCCAAACTGCAGCAAGGACAGGACGGTTGGGTTCGCTTTCAAAGAGCGTCACTGATCCAAACTGAGACACTGAGGGAGATGGATTCTAGGAGAAAGCAGCTCAGAGCAGCTTTCTCTCATTTTAGCTTTCCTTTTGAAGATAGCTTACTCCTGCCAAGCATTAGATTGCAAGAATAGCTGGCTTGCTTTATCCTTTACAATTGAAAAATAAAGTGCTATTTTTGTTCTTACCATAGTGACTGTAATTAATATTTAAGGAGGATGGCTCCCTCGTGCTCCAGGTCATACAAATATAGAGAAAAGTGTGTACTGTTGGTGGTGTGTTGTCTCCAGATTATACCCCAAAAGCACACGTAGAGCATACAGACATGGAACTGAGGATTGTGGCAACTAGGTGAGAAAATAAGGAGTATTAAATAATAGTAAGAAGTGTTTTCCTTAGTACAGAGAAGAAAAAAAGGGCTGTCTGGTTGTGGGGTGACATCTTGTTATCAAGGCTGTACATTTAAATATTAAAGGCTGAAAGTGACTCAAGACTTTATCATCTGCTGTTTTCACATCTGATGTGAAACCCTGTATCTACAGGCAAGATGAGAAAAACAGCAGCAGTTTGTGTCTTTTGGATGGCAAAGGGGAGTCACGTGTACAGAAAGAACAAGCAATAAGTATGTGACAAATAATTACTCGTAATAAGAAGCTGAGGGTACTTCACAACGCTGAGGATGCGTTGTTTGATTAATGGGAGCTGTTACAAGTGAGCCCGGCAGCTTCCGCTGCTGCGAGGCAGGTTGGGCGAGGTCTGTGGGTGCCGGGACGTTATTTCTGTCCCGCTGCCGCCCGAGCGTCCGGCAAACCCGGACGTGGTGCCCGTTCGATAGCAGCGGCTGCTTCCCTCCCTGCGTGTAGGACTTGCAACTTGAATTATTTGACCTTGTTGTTAGGAGACTCCACAGCACAGTTGCACTGAGACCTCTGCATCTCCGTTTAAGCTTAGGTTTCTCTTCAGAAGCAAACAATCCTTCTCAAGGGCTTTCTGGGGATGTACATCAGCCAAATTTCGCGCAGTCCTGAAGGCAAAAAGCTAAAGCTGATCTGTGTTTTAATTTTGCCGCAGATGGCAGGCCAAGATTGAAGCAGCAGGCTTCCCCAGGCGATGTGCTCAACGGCTCTCCTGAACCCGAGCGGTGAAGAGCCTGCTCGGAAAATGACTTGAGTGGCTGCCCAGTTTGGTTCTGTTGTTGTTGCAGATGCTTTTATAGGTGAGGGGTAATTCATGCGCAGAGTGCCACTGCCCATCAGGATGGGAGCAGTGACAATGCCATCACAGCGCTCGTCCCCAGACCCAAACCCCTCACAGCCCCGTGCAGAAAGTAAGAAGTCCACAATGTAGAGCCAGAACAAAAGAGTGAAATAACGAAAGAATGAAGGAAAGAAGGAGCCAGATGCTCCAGCGTCATTTCTGAGGCTGCAAAGCAGAACGAAAAGCCAGTGAAGACTTGCACCTTTTAAAGGAGTAATGAATTGTTTCCTCCTCTGGCAGGCAGTGATTTGACTTGCCACATGCCTCCTAGTAATTTCCCAGCAGGTTTTAATGTTGGAACAATGGCATTCTGTTAGATATTGATTTTAAAATAACTCTTCCACACTTACTTGTAACTTTAAGAGGTGAATTACAGCCCTTGAGTGTGCTCTAATGTAGCAATGGTAAATAGTTAAATAGACACAATCTGTTTCTGCAGGCGTTGCCTGTCCAGGAGAAGGCAGAGCTCGGCTGAACCCTGCCTGTCTTCCTGGTCCGCAGGACAAACATCCAGCATCTGCCTGCACCGAAGGAAAATACGAATAAATTCACAGTGGATGTGGCGGAATGTGACAGGAAAAAAAGAAAATTCCCCAGCGAGAGTGGGAGGGCAGTGGATAAATGACCTAATTGTAGCTCTTTTCTTCTTCAACTTCTGCTGAGCTGTGGTGCTCACCATGAGATATCGCCGCAGCTGCCAGCATCCTTCGGCGAGCCGGGAGAGGCAGCCGGGGCCGACCCACAGGTCTGCTGGCTGCCAGGGTCCTGCACAAAAGCACGTTGCCAGAGCACTTCTGTGAGCGGCGCGAAGACCAGCTGCGAGGTTTGGGTATCGCCATTTCTGAGGCTGGGGCTGCATGAAAAAGGAATAAACCCGCGGCGCCCTCTGACAACGTGCTTTGGCAGCTGGGTGCGTCTGCGTGGACTGGACTGAAGGGCAGGAGGACGCGGCCTGCGGTCAATGCACGTGGCACCGTGCCTCCACCGGCACCACGCAGGTGACAGCGCTGGTGAGCGCCGAGCGCGCCCTGGCACCCGGGGCTGGAGTCCGGCTGTGAGCGCAATGGGTGGCAGGGAGGAATGCTGGGTGATGCTGAGAAAAATTTTCTCTGCTCATCTTACACTTTTTGGTTTTTCTTTTTTTTAAATGAGGTGATTGCTTTACAGTGCCTGGGACACTCCCCTACCGCCCAGAAATAACCCGGGGCTGGGCACAGAACTCCCACATTCTGGCTTCAGCTGCCCAGAATGCACAGATCCCTTAAGAAATTGCAATAAAAATGCCTCATATTGTTTTCCCAATATTAAAGTGGGGCAGGAGTTTCATTGCATATTTTAGGTGCCCCATGCTAAACCTGTGCCAAGTACAGACGTCGAGGTGCGATGTGATGGACGGAGGGAGCTGTGATGGACGGAGGGAGCTGTGGCGGATGGAGGGAGCTGTGGCGAGCGCAGGCGGTTGGTGGCAGCCGGCCGGGGGGAGGACTGACCTCCGCCTGCGGAGACGCGGGGCGCTCAGGAGCCACCTCTGCGCTCGTCTCTGCTCCGCAATTCGCGCTGACAACTGATTCCGGCTCTATGGGCTGTAATCAGCTGAGAGACATAATTAGTTTTGGCTAATTTGTTGCAGGGCCTTTAACTTCACCTCCCATTTCCCTGCTTTCTGACTGACAGTGGCTACTCTGTCCCTTATTTTCAGCTGATCTCTGTAAACTAATTACTTTTACCAGGTCAGCACTGTTATGAAATTATCATTTTATGAGACTAAAAATAGCTCAGATCCAGTCAGCAAGCCAATCACTTCCCTTCATCTCCAATGAAAATACAATGTTATCTTTAATCTGTATTTCTCAGGCACTTACTGTGGTGCAGTCTAGAAAGAAAGGCGAAAAAAAAAAGGAAGAGGAGCTTAGAAAAAAATTGTAAATCAGTTGCTATAGATGCATCCCTGCCAAGGCTTCCATTGGTAAATGTAGCTGTCACGTTACAGTTTTAGCCAGTACTGTTACTTGGCCTTATTCAAAATAATTCACTTCTCAAACGAGTTTACCCTAAAGGAAAGTTATTTTCTTTTGCACATTAAAAATGGTGTGTTTGCACAAACGTGCAATCACTACAAATATCCAAAGCCATAAAAAGCCTAAGGACAGATAATTTTTTTTTTTTTTTTTAAGAGAGAGAAAAAGCCAGTGAATTCCACTTGCTCTGAGAATGAATAAAGGTATTTTAATACTTCTGGGGTTCTGGTGAATACAGATAGCTCAAAAATGAGATGCTTGCCTGAGATTTACATCAAGATAGTAAAAGGAAAAGGTTCCATCTGTAGTTTCTGATACAAAGACACTTTGCACACAATATCTGTAAATCCATTAGGAGAAGAAAATTGATACACATTTCATATAAGATGAAGCTGGAGTCAAGAGAATGAAAGCTCAGGAAAATGGCTTCTTTGTGTAGCTCCATCAGTTCATTGTTTGATTGGATTTTCTGTATATTAAATTCCAGCAGTTCTTTGGCCTGCGGATATAAGAATTGTTGACTGTGGGAAATGGTGAGAGTGATGAAATTTTAGTGCCGTGCTTTACACAGGAAATATCCCACATCTCATCCATCTTTCCGTCGATGATGTTAAATATGCAAAGTAGTGTTTCTATTAAAGCTATTTTTCTGATGCAGTTTAATGGCAGTTACTGAAGTACTGACACGCACAATGTGATTCCTGGGCCAAACAGCAATCTTTCTGGAGAGGCCGGGAATGGCAGCGCTCCAGAGATGATTTATTATTTTCCTTACTTTGCAAACTCCTCGTAGTTTGCATGAAGGAGGGTGAATGAAGGTTACTATCAGCTTGAGTGGTTTCAGTACTCTACACTGGAGAAATAACTGCAAAGAGATCTCTGTTCACACGGTAGCTGGCAGCATTTGCAAGAAACGTGGTCAGTATTCAGTAAGTTCATGCTAGTCCAGCTGTCAACAGCTTGGCAGCAACTATTCCACATGCTATTTCGCTACTTAAATTTCATCCTCTTTCTTGTCCATGATTGAATACCAATAAAAAAGAAAGCCCTAGAAATGAGGAAAACAAAGAGTGATGTTTCTTTCAGAGGGGCTGATCGGGTGTTGGTTCTCTCACGCTCTCTCTGACCCACATTTTGCAGAACCACAGGGTACCAGCTTGAACCAAGACAAACCAAAATAGACTCCTACCCCCAAATCCCTGCTCTCTAGGCACTCAGCTAATAAAAACTGTAAGAAATTTCAGATCTTGCTCCAGATCAGGCTGTTGACATAACCAGGCCAGCACATCTGTTTTATTGACTTCCTCGCGTTAACCTGGTTCCTTAAATGAATTATAGACAGGGCTGTGTTGTCCAAGTGCACTGGTGTGTATCTTTCAAACTCATTGACTAGTGTAGCCAAATCTGGGAGAGGGATAGTGTTCTCGAAACCATTATGTTCTTGCAAATTGCAAGGGAGACAGTCAGACAGAAGATGGATTCTCCCAGGACCACCCCGAGGGCGCCGAGCTGTGGGAGCTCAGCCTTCGTGAGGCAGTAGAAGATCACACGGCGTATCCCTAAGCTCAAACCAGAACAAAATCCATCAACAACCTCTGTTCCTTGCTCCACGGTACTGCTGGTTTCTTAGCACCAACGGCCCAGAGATCTCAGGGACAATCCCCTCCCGGTTATGCTGCAGGCGTCTCACCCTGCTCTGCTCCAGCCTGCTCCCAGCTCCAGTGGGGATGGGGGTGCTGGCACCGCCTGCTCTAGGTGCCGGTGCTCGGCGGGGAGCCTGGCTGCGATGTTCTGCAGGGCCCGCGGGAGCCTCTCCGTGCCCCGGGGTGGTGCAGGTAGATGTGGCACTTGGGTTCTCGCAACCACAATTTGCTGCCTGCGCTGCAGGTTGCAGACACTGCTCGAGGGTCTGAAACATACTGCTGTTGTCAGGTGAAAGGAAAACAGCTATAAAAAGCTTAGAAAAATACGCGCTCTGGGCAAAACTGGCGCGGGGTTTAGTAGCGTGAGAGAGGTCTCGTAGCGCGGCCGCGTTTGTGATGCGTGCCGGCGGGCAGTGAAACGTGAGGCTGCCCCGTCCGCAACCAACTGCTATTTAAAAGTGAATAAACCCAACAGGCTGGTAACAAGGTGACAAAATTTATGGTATTTAAACTGTCTCTGTGTAGAAGTAAAACTGGCGGCTGTCGCGCTTCAAGTTCGCTAAACCAAGCCAGGGACCTGGACGCTCACGATGGGAACCAGCACCGTGCTCCTGCGCTGCTTTCGGCAGCGCCTGCGTTACTGAGGTGGAGGGTCCCGGGGGCCAAAACCTCCTGCAGAACGAGGACAGGGTGCTGGCAGAGCTGATGGTCGTTGTGTTGCTGGTTTAGACCAAGGCAAGAGAGAAGATGGGTAGCTCTGGGCCTCTGGAGAAAAATGTTTCTGCATGAATTGGATAGCTGATTTTGAATTAATTTTGAATAGTTGTTTCAGTAATTCAGATTGATTTAAGATGCACCCAAGAATAATGCTTTCATTATAAAGCCTCCTGAGCAAAATTTAAATTGTGCTAAATTAAAAACAGCCTCTGTTAAACCAGGGCTGATGAGCACAGCAGAGGGATCAGAGACGCAGGGTCAGTATAATTTAATTCCTTTGCTTTGTTTCCCATTCCAGAAAAACTGATGTACCTATTCCTTGGGTTGTTAACTACCTAAGGAGCTTGCAAGTTGTCCTGGATCTCTCAGAACTGGTTTGCGTAGTAACCCCACCAACAGCAGCACTTATTCTATTTTGCGCAGTGCTTCACCTTCAAGAAGAAATGCATTTTTATTGGTTTTCATTTATGGGTCAATGTGGAAGTTCTGTTGTATCCTAAAGATACTCAGGAATCTGGAATAACAGCGGCTGCTGTACAGTACAGCAGGAAAGTCAGTGGTTTCCTAACGGTAGCCCTGGTTGTTGTGAGTGAACTTTCCCTTTTATATAAATGCAGCTAACTTTTTAATGTCTCACTAACATGGGAAGAGTTATCCTGCATGTTGCAAATCACTCTTACAATGCACTCTGTCACAAGCAATGGTGGCATTCCAGTGTCAGGGAAATGCTCACTTCTCTGGATTTAAATATTTCAGTGTTCAAAACAAAAAATACATACGCAGGTGTATAGATTTGAGTTAAAAACCATTGTGCTTTGTAAATTCTTGTTCTAAGTACGGGCTGAATTCTTAAAGGCAAATGGCAGATAATATTTAAGATGCTCACAAAAGCTCAGAGCACTGCTGAAATGCAAGCCGTGAGCTGGCAGCCACCAACCGGGCAAAGTCTGATGTTTTAAGAAGGGCGTATGAGGCTTTGGCTGCATTTTTGGCAACATCTGTGTGACAGGAATTGCCAGCACTCTCATTAGTAACAAGATCCATCGAAACGTATTGAAGTGACTTCTGAAGAGAGGTGCATATGAAATATTGTATGAAAATGCCAGTTTGTCAAAACTGAAAGGATTTATGGGGAAATGAAGGGGGACGGGAGATGTTAAACACCCACACCACACGGTGGGAGCCAGGAAGGTGGCAGTGACCTGAGGCCACAAGTTTTGTTTCTGGAGTTCATGAATTTCTGGGCCGTGATGCCAAGGTGTGGGTGAGCGCTGCTGCAGGGGCCGAGGGCTGGTGCTGGCACCTTGCTCCACCAGTGCTGTCCCTGCACCCACACCTCTGGGACCCATCCACCGTCCTGACCAGCTCCAGAAAGCGCCTCTCCGAGGGCATCCGGACGGGGCTCTGCGGCACGGGTCTGGCAGGAATTAGGTTTCTATGGCTCATCGTGGGTTTTTTCTAGCCCAGGTTTTGGGCAAGCCAGTGGAGAGTGTTTGGCGTCGGGTGCTTGGGCAAGGAAGGGCTGGCACCTGCTGGCTGCGGTTGTGGGCAGAGAGGTGTTGTCAGAGGGCACAGGGGCGCCTCGGGGCCTGCTATTGTTCTGTGATTCTGTGGTTCTGTTATCGAGGTTTCCGAGTTTCTTGTAAGTCTGTGATACGGCACTAAACTTAGCTGACAGACCGTTTGCTAGAGACACCTATTTTAATTAAAATCCTGCCACAAAAATCCCAAATCAGTGATACTAGATGTTTAAGCTTTAAGGCTTTGACAGCAGTTTATAGGTCTCTTTCCAAGGCACTCTTACCAAAGCCGTGTTTAAATGTCTAATTTTTTAAACTCTTGTCAACTCATTTAAAGCACTCATTCATCTGTAATTTCTGTGATTACAACAGATTGAGATCACTTTAAAGTCCTCAGGAGCACTCTGGTTTGTCTATCCCTGCGTTCAGAAAGGAAGGGAAAGAGAGCAAGACCAAGACACTGCACTGACAGGACAGACCCAGTGGCCCTACAGCACATCCTGCTCGTATTTCACAAGGAGGGTTTGTTCCCAACCAACACGGAACGTTCCCTTGACCCCAACTTCCCTGTCACAGGATATAACAACGTACGTGTGAATGTGCACGAGTGCAGACAGACAGATAGGTGCAATCGGTGTTAAACAGAAACCAGAAAATAGATCTATATTTTCACGCATTTCCCCCTCGAGGAGAGGACGCACGAACAAGCCACCCAGGACAGGTGTCCTTCTGAAGCTGCTCAGATTACGATGGTGGGGACAGGAAGGTGGGAACTGACCAGTATGGACCAGTCAGAATATGGAAATCTGAACCACAGGGTGGGGGAGCGCTGGGATCCAAAGCCCAGCTTTGATTTCTACGTAGGCACTGTCTAGTTTTCCAGGGTAAGGAACTCAGCTTTTGTCATATGAACTTGCAGTCTTTGCTTAGGTTTAAAAAGGAGGAAAAAGAGATCTTGCAGTGACTATGACAAACATGTTCTACATTTTCACTTAATGAAGAAATTCAGACTTGCAGTTGTCATATGCTGAGATTCGGTGCCTTTCTGACAGCTGAATTATGATTTTAATAATTTAAAAGTGCTACTGTGTGCCTGTTCATGTATAATGGGCACAGAGAAGTGTCTAAAATCAAAAGCAGTTTAGAGAAAAAGCGGTCACCATATTACAGGAATGGGAATTGTCTACATCTGAATATTAAACTGTGGAAACTCTCCAGTGGGAGAACTCTTTGCCAAGTAACTCTAAACTGGGTATGTTGTTCTGATATGTGGAATTAAGAGATTGCATTCGGTCATAACTTTGTGCCTGCCTGAAGCAGCAGCCTGTGATGCCTACTTTCTTTTACATAACGCCGTCAGGGTGAGGGCTTGGTCATTCTGCTTACAAAGGTTTTAGTTCGGAGCAACAGAAGCTCAAATCTATAATCTCAGTAGAAACATCTGTAAGACAGAAATGAAATATAAGGGAAAAAAGTGCCCTCCAGGCTACATTCCCCTTGCTTTGATATCATTATCTTTGTGCCTGTCCATGGGAACGTTTGAAATTCTACTGCAACTGCTACAGCACACTCGTATTATTTTTTAAACTCACAACCAAACACAGACAAGAAGCCGGTATCCTACTCAATTAAGTAAAAAACAGATCATGTCCTGGAGATCACAGAGTGTTTTCAGTATAGTGGCCCACAGTATCCATTTGAATTCAGCAAATCTGTAGTTTCTGCCATGTCAAGTGAAGTAACAATGACCGACATCACGGGAAGAGACAACGCACACACACATCAGCAGCTTTGTGTAAAATCTACGGCTCGAATGAATGTCTGAAAAACCCACAAGCTCAGTTGCCAGCTTCCTTGCACTCATGATAACTTTTCTCTCCTGCAGAAGGAGTGCGAAAAAGGACCTGCTACTCCACAGCCTTGCTCCTCCTGCACTCGTTTACCATTGTGCCAAGCAGTTGTCAAGTGGGTGTAAGTGCTTTTTCGGATTTATGCAACTTCACATAAGCAGCAATTGCAGAAGTTGTAAGGCAAAGAACAATCAAGCCCTTAACAGCTCCAGCCCCTTTTCGAACATGCACCCAGGAAAATGCTTAGGAGCAACTGTAAGTCAGGCTCCTGGTACGTGCTTGCCCGCTGCTCAGTAAAAGAAACAGTAATACTCACCCCAGTGTTGTCATGGTGACAATAGTGTACCAAAAGGAAGCAGGAATACTGGTGAATTTGCTTGCCGAGGACCCTTTCTCTGCATAAAACATCACAGTTGCAAAGATGATGATTGCCATAGTGAGGGAAAAGAGGAGAAAGCCAAGCTCGGAGGCACAGCTCTTCAAAGTGTAGCCCAAGATTCTTAAGCCTTGGGAATGGCGAGAGAACTTGAAAATCCTGAAAACCCTAAAAACCCTTAGTGTCACAAAGGCTCCGCTGACATCCTCATTGTTGGTCATCACCAAGCCAATGTAGTACGGCATGATGGCCACCACGTCAATGATGCTCATCACACTTCTAATGAATCTGTAGCGACTTGGGGCCGCAAAGAGTCTCAACAGATACTCAACCGTGAAAATCATCACGCAGGCTGTGTCCAAGCAAAAGAAAGCCACAGCGTATCTTTCCCCACATGGAAGCTCCTTGTTTCCAGGCACCGTGCCACAAGGGACAGTTTCCACGACATTAGTGATCACAGAGACAGCGATAAAGAAACCGGTGACATAGTAAAAGACTAAGGCTAAGGTGCTGGTGTGGGGGTTCTCGAAGGCTCGCCACATGGTCTGCCGGAAGCTCAGGGATGGCATGGACCCTTCTTGGTTGTTTTCTGAGTCGTTGTCATCCATCAGCCGCTCCGCGTTTTCCCGCTTTCTGTCTTTGTACTCTTCGTAGCAGCAGTCCCCAATGATTTCAGGGAGGATCCCGTAGAAGGCGAGCTCTTCGTCATAAGCAGAGATGCACTCGTACCTGGGGTAGTGCAGCTTGCCAGTTCTATAAAAATTTAAGATGCACCTAAAGACCTCAGGGTCCCGGTCAAAGAAGTACTCCTTAGTGTCTTCGTTGAAGAAGAACTCCTTCTCGGTGCTGCCCAGGAGCGTGTCTGGGTATCTCTCCAGGGTAGTCCTCCAGGTCTGGAAACGCCTGCCGCTCACGTTGAGAATGATCAGCTCATCCTGCCTCTTGTTTTTCTCCGTTGGAGCCAGTGGCATGGGACAGTTGGCCACTGGCATCCATCCTATGGCAGCTGCCCTGGCAAAGGGCAACCATGCTGCTACCCCTGCTGCCATGATGACCCCAGGCCTTGTCACTGGAGAAGACAGTTAGGCTGCTCCTGAGACCTGCTGGAAGTCAGATCAGTTCCATCTAAAATACAGAACAGAATAAAAACACGACACACAGTCAAGCGGGGTGTCTTGCCCCGTTGTGCTAAAGACTCAGATACCGGTACGTACGCAAGAGTTTAACACCACTGGCTTGCCCTCGTCTCCCGTTTGAAGAAGGGTGTTAAACAAGGTACACGATAATCAGCGCAGCAGGGTTATGGCATTATTATAGATTGAAATTTTGAATAGCAAATGATTCCTCATTAAAAGCATTTTAAAAGTAGCATAAACACACTAATTTATATTTGCTTCCTTACAAACAAGACTAATCCATAATTCCCCAGGTGTAAGCCTCATGTGCTCATCAGTTTAACTACAGCTGTCAAGAAAGAGCTGGGAACTCCAATAAAATCAGCTTGCAGTTCGCCCGGTGAAACAGTATGCCACGAAAAGCCATGACTGGACTGAGCTGGGTTTCCAGTCTTAAAAAAGTTCAGTATGTACTGAAGGGTGCACTAAGAACATTTTCGGTTGAAAGGAAAATCTTCTCTGGTTTTCATTACTTTTCTTCCCCCTTTAATTAAAGACCTGGCCTCAGCAGCAGTTTTTCACTGGGCTCTTTTGTTTAGAGGTGGGTTTTACTCTTGTGAAACATTGCAGCCCTCCGCCAAATTCTGACTTTCAGGGAAACATCGCTCAGAATACCTCAGCAGCAGTAAGCTGGAATCCCAGGTGTGAAAGCTCATAGATTAAGCTCCCAGCGGAGTACCAAGAACATCAGAATGAAGGAAGCCTCCAAAGCTGGGCAGCTTTCCTCCAGCAGGAAGATACCGTGATTATTTCCTACCTAACGGAGGCAGAAGTCTTTCAGACGAAGAATTGAAGGACTATTAGGTCAAAATGAAATATGTTCACTGCACTTTTGATTTTTACATGAAAAATACCCCAAGTTGTTCCAGTCCTCAACCCCTGGAAGCCAGCATTCTGCTGAAGGTAGAGTAGTAGTTGTAGTTCTGATCTAGCCGTGAATTTTCATTTTCTTTTTGATCATTGGTCAGAGGTCTTACGATACATAACTTTTGTTTTAACTTGTATTTACTTTCACTTCCCTAATGTTTTTCTAACTTTACCATAAAATTCTCTGGAGAAAGGGCCCATTATCATATAAGATGCATTAGGGGCCCAATCAACAGTCAATTTATCAATGCAAATTCCGTTGATTCTACTGACTCAGGCCCTCAAAGCTTAATTATGTCCTCTACACCGTATCCTTCTAGGCAGTTTTACTCTGAAGTTTTTTAATTACATGAAAGCTGCCATTCCAGCCAGTAAGGCTGCAGCATTATTGATTTCAACCGGCCATCAAAATACTGAATTAAAAAATGATGGAATCAATCTGCGGTGAAAAGGACTAAACTGCTCGCAGAAATGCTTTTCCTCTTCAGGGCGCATTAGCGTTCATCACCTTAATGTGGAGAATCTTTCTGTGCAATTTTACTGTCTAAAGGACAATTGGAATCCCTCGTGCAAGCATCCTACTGCTGCTGGAAGAGGTTTTGTAATTACAAAACATGTAATAATCCGTAGTGATGCTTATCCCAAGGAGACACTTTGCTTGTGTGCGTGGCACTGGAGCGAACGCCCCGCGATGTTTCCTATAAGGAACTGTTCAATATTGCTAAGCGCTAGTTTTTCTCTGCCCCTAAAGAGGGACTTTATGGCGTTGATAGCACCAGCCCTGGAGACCAACACCCCCCGAGCGCAGCACCGCGAACTTTCTCTGCGCAACTTTGAACACACGCCCCGGTCGGCGGCTGGAGGCGCCTCCGGGGGCGCGGTGGGCGCAGGCAGCAGCGCTGCCGGTTTCTTACCCCAGCGGTGGTGGATCCTTTCGCTTTTATAACAACTGTGGCGTTAAGAACAGGACTGCAGAACGGGAGGCAGGAAAAGGAGAACCATTTCATTCATTAATCACCGAATATATACAGGCAAATGACCAAGAGACTGAGGGAACACATCCTGTTCCTGGTTTTCTTGCCGCTGAACCGTCTTCTCTGCTTTGTAATTTCAATTAGCGGCACCACCACAACCATTCTACCAGGACTGACTGGCGACGTGCGGTGACCTGACCAGCTACAGTACACTGGATCCTCATCTCCCCTGATTTCTCGGGGGAACCTCTTTAGAAATCTCTTCTGTACTTTTATAACTTTGGCTGTAAATTCCAGGTTACCTACATTAGCTGCCGAGGCACTATAAATACTTCACATATAATTGTTCTAATAAGGCGCTGGTAACTCAGAAGTGACTTACACATTTTAAAATCAATTTTTAAAGATAAAATGGGTCCTTCCAAGCTGGAAGTATATGTGGGGAAGCTATAAATATCTCAGCTGTGAAATGGGCAGGGGATTAAAGCAGAAGAGGAAGAGAGGGGGATTCTTCTGTGGAAGTTTAGTTCCCATTTCTCTGTGACTAAGAGATGCAGCTGGTTAAGAAAACGTAGTGCACCGCTTAATTTTCAAAGTTGCATTAAATCTGTCCCATTTGATCCTCAAAATACACAAAAAGGGAGTCTTTTCCAGCTGTAAATTGTCTGAAGGACTGAGAGGGAGAAGAGTAATGAGTTGTTCTTTCTCTTGTCCGTGAGCCCTTGGAACTCCACCCCTCCCCAAAGTAAGAGTCAGAAAATTAAGTAAGAGACAGGACTGGGTCTGTAATTCAGAGCTGCACAAACCAAGCTGAGTAAAAAAATATGAATTAACTAGTTTATCTGCAGAATGTGGAAAGAATGCTCCTTTTCTGCATGCCTGGGTTTTGGTAACTGCTAACCAGGCTTTCTAGGCTGGAGAGCTGTTGGTCGGGCTCAAAATATACTGTACAGTCAGCCGACAGAGTCCCTTCAGCTCCATAGCAAACAGACACACACTCGTTCTAACAAGCATATATTTAGCTACACACGTATTTCTAATTTTAATTACCGTAATTTCTGCATGTAATTTGAAAGGAATTAGTTAACAAAAGGTTGGTACCCTGCTGATGACATTTAGAAGACTTGGTACACGAAATAAAATAATTTGCCTCCTCCTGATTGAAAAAAGGCAGCATCTATAGAGAAGAGTCTGTTTTCTTTAGATGATTATGGGGACAGTGAAATGGTGCAAGCAAATTTGATAGAAAAGCTTGTGGCATGAGCCCCCTGTGCCCCCCCTCAGGACTCCTGGCCCCATCCGAGTCCCTCCCTGCCCACCACTGGCTCCCGCAGGTCGCCTGCGCTGCAGCCGCTTCGTGGGCACCCTGGTTTCATCCCAGTTTCAAACAAAAACCTGACCAGCACGGCTAGGTCAGGGAAGCTCTGGAGGAAAACTTTAGAGAACACAGTTATTTCCATTCACCTAAAGGGTCAAGAAATACACGATGGATTCTTACCACGTTCGCTCCCACCGGCAATGCTATACTTAACACATGTCTCTTCGTAGTTTCATGAAAGCTGAAACAACCCAAAAATCTCATAGCGTTTCCCTTTCTAGAAGCAGACCAGGATGATTTAGAATGCGACTGATAAACACACTGTGAGTTTCTTGATGAGACACTGCTAACGGGAGCAAAGAGCCTTGAGATCATTCGTTCTCTCCTCTCCTGTCCTTGTTGGGTCAGGCTCTGACAGCAGAGAGACTCTTGCTTTAAAGCAAAATATGTCAGCCCAAGCTTCGGGATCCTCCGGCAGTCACGTACTCCTTTCCCTTCGCAATCACATCAGGTAATAAAACTTTCTGCAAAACGTTCACTCCCTCAGTCCGTTGGAGAGATTTAGGAGCAAAAGCAACAGGCTTAGGATAAATGCATGCAAACTTCTCCCCTCCCTCCCAGTCAGCCCAGAGAGCCCCATCTTGCCGGCTCGCAGCGATGCCTTACCTGGCAAGGAAAGACACTCTTAGTGCCCAAAAGTAGGGCTAAATCTGGGGAACTGGAAGGAAGGGGGAGCAGTCACTCCTCAGGATAAAAGGTGAACTGTGCTGCCTGCCTCTTGACTCCCTCTCTAAATGCAGTCAGAAGCAATCAGTAAATGTAATCGTCATTGTGAAAGTATATATAGAGAGATGACTAAACAGCTTCTCCCTCATTACTGCCGAGACGGAGTCTCTCCCTGCCTCTCTCGCCTGAGCTTGCTCTGTTTTGCCCCCTCCCCTTCCAGCGCTGCTCGGAGCTTCGCTCTCGCTGCCTAACCGCGCCGGAGGCGGCACCCGGGTCCCGGGGAGCCCGGTGGTGTGGGTGCAGCGGGGAGCTGGACCCAGCTGGTCCCGGGGAGGCAGGCTCCGAAGCGAGACCGGAGAAAGGCGGCGTGAGCTAACAGAGACACTGGCAAATGGAGTCATTAAATGCACACCAGAGCCTACCCTGCATGCTAATGTGCCAGCAGCGGCAGGGGCGGGGGGAAGAAGGGGGGAAAAGTGTCGGATGAACTTCACTGGTCCCTCCCGGAGCTCCCTCCGTGTCCCTGACTCTCGGGCAGGCGGGAACCACGCAGGAGAGGTCCCTTCTCCTGGACGAGCTGTTCTTCCAGCGCTGCAAACCTACAGCCAACACCTTAGCCAGGGCAGGAGGCTACCTTCGGGAATAAAAATAAGTAATCCCGACCTAAACCGATCTTTCCTTCTCTCCTTCTCCCCTCTTCCTTCCCACCACCTGTCCCCTTTCCCCCTCGTCCTGCGGGTCTTCCTTGTCCTGCTCCTCGGCAGCTCTTACCGGTCCTCTCTCCACAACACCTCGGCATCCCTCCTTCATCCGCGGTCGGGAGTTGGACTCCGCGCACCGAGACCGGGCATCCTCGCTTATCGATCTGTTCGCCAGCGCCCCTCCGATCATTCAGTGACCACCGGCCCAGACTCGAGGGCACCAGCCGTGCCCTGCTCAGCCGCAGCGGGACTTGGGGACTTCCCCAAAGTCGCTGGCGCGGGGGCGCAGCTGCCTCGCCATCGCCCCGCCGCCTCCCGCGCCTCGACCTCACACTTTATTCGACAGCCGGGAGCTCTTGGGGAGGGGGGGGGGGGGGGGGGGGGGGGGCTGGAACGGTCCGTGCAGCCGCCAGACGGGAGCGAGAGGGGAAGGCGAGCGGGGAGCGGGGGCGCGACCGAGGGGGGCGCGGGGGTGGGAGCGAGCCGGGGGCGCCGCCGCGCCTCCTCCCCGCCCGCAGGTGAGCCCCCCGCCCCCCCCCCCCCCCCCACCTCCTCCCGGGGCCGGTGTATGTGTGTGTCCCCCCGCCCTCCCGGCGGACCCCCCTCACCTCCGCAGGGCGCGCCGGCCCCTCCGCCTCGCCCCGCCCGCCCGGCGCTCCCGGCCGCGGCCGCCAGCCCAGCGCCTCCGCTGCCATGCGGCTGCCGGCGGCGGCGCGGAGTGCGCGGGCGCGGGGCGGCGGCGGGGAGCGGCGATCAGCACCGCCGGCGCGGACAGCTCCGCGGGGGGCGGGCGGGGGCGGGGGCGGCGGCGGGGGCTCCGCGGGGCCGGGGCAGCGGGGCCCTCCCCCCCCTCCCCACCTCCCGCCGCCGCCCGCCGAGCCGCCGGCAGGGGTCACCCCGAGCGAGCGCGGCCGGGGCCGGCGGGCCCCGCTCCCGGCGAGCGGCGGCTCCGGGGCCGAGGGGGTGCACGGGACCCCCCCGCCGGGGGGAGCCCCACTCGGGGTGACCCCGCCGGGGGTGGCGGCGAGGCCGTCCGGGGGCATTCCCGGTGGGGGCTGCTCCGGGGGTGTCGCTTCTGGCGAGGGAGGGGAACGGCGGCGGGGGAGGGGGGGGGTGTCCGGGGCGCCGCTGCGCTTTTAAAATGGGGGAAACGGGGATTCCGCAAAGCCCTCGCCCGTCACCAGGGTCCGGTTTCTCGGTGACGCCGTCTGCCTGTGTTGTCACCGCCTTTCTTCTGAGAGCGCTTAAACCAAGGCCTTATTGGAAAAAAAAAAATTAAATAAACAAACAATTACGAAAAAACTTCTAAATCCTCCAACACTTTAACACTCGGATTGTCTGGTTTGGAACACGTGATCTGGAAACTCGGATCCCAGAACCCTGGTCGATCGGTTCAGTGTCTCTCAACATTGTCTAATCCCTGATAATTCAATGCAATTATTAAAAAATAATACTAATTTCTCAAGGTCGGGTCCTGGGTAATCTGCCCCCAAAACAACTTCCCCCAGAATGTTTGTAAGCTGCATTACAGTGTCTGCAGACATAATGAGGTTATGCAAATGCAACATGTTATAATCTCTAGACTATACTAATAGTTGTATGCTGGACACATGAATAGTCACGTGCAAAGTGAATCTTAAAACTTCTGCGAGAAACTTTCAGTGGCTGCATGAATTTTAGCAAATCAAAGCTTCCAGAATCCGTCTTTATTAGATGTCTTCAGAACTGCTTTCTTCTTTAAAATACTTCCTCTGTCTCCACTTGCTCTTTTCCTCTTGCAGATGCTCAGAAGAAAGCAAAACCAGAAATGTCATTTGGCTTCTACTAGTCTGGGAGATTTTTCTGTGATTTAAGTGTCACCACTTCATAAAGCTGACTGACTCTCCTCTCTCAGGCGTGCTCTGGCCTCACTCTTTGCTGGCTCTGGCCTGGCTGTGATTCCGAATAGCTTTTCCCCCATGACTCGGCCCCCTTTTAACTTCCGATCTCTATTAAAAAGCTAATTTGGGAACGCTTTCTCAGTGCTCCCGATTTTGTATTTTTAAATAGAGTATGAAAGTCAAAAGCAAGCTGGCTGCAGATAGGCTGATGCAAAAATATCCCTTCTTCTCCCTCGTTCTTTTCCTGTTTATTTCTTTTTCCTTCTTTATTTCTTTCTCGCTCGCTCTCTCTTTAACTCTCCCTGTCTTTCCCTCTTTTGCTCTCTCTGCCTTTCCCTTTCTCTCTCTTTCTAGGAATATCTCCTTAGGTTCTACGGCACTTTTTGAACAACTTTTTCTCATTCTATTACTGAGAAGTAGAACCTGCCAGCGTTAAAACAAGCCACAGGTGCAGAGAAACAGTGGGAATAAACTACGCGTGGTGAAATATCAACATTAAATATAGTTCACTTGATTTTTTTTGCTCTGCCATTTTCTTCTGTATTTATATCCTACGCATCTACAGTGTGTTTTATTTATTGTGTTTGTTCTTTACACTGAACGCTGTCCTGCATTAATTCTGCATCTAAATATCCCATTGACTTTGTGGCCGTGCTGCATAAGCATTCTGTGGTGACAGTTGCAGCAATAAAGCTAGCTTGGTTGCTTGGAGTTACAGCTTGCCATAACATTGCAGCTTTGTAGTCTGATTACATCCTATACATTGTGCCAACAGTTTCCTCACTTTGGATCCAAGCTTGTGAAAATGCCTGCATAGATTAAAGAAAGATCATTAATATGATTATGCAAAAGAGTCAGTCTTTGTAACCTTAAAATTATATATGTGGTCTAGTGACTGAAACGGCGTGGAAAACACAGCTGCTTGAATAGAGCCCTGCTGCTTTCAGAAACTCTCTCAGACACTGGCTAAGTCTCTGAACCTCTGTGTTCCTAGTTTCCATCTAAAGAAAGAAGATAATAATATTTACTGTCCAAAAGTATGTGATCAGAACGTGTAAGTGTTTATATATGGCGGTACGATTCCTGAAGGGTAGAAGTTGTACCAAGGTATGGGGAGTGATCTAGTTCTGCGTCGGTCGGGCTGTCTGCCCGGCACTGGTGTAGTAAAGCAACCTGACAGGGTATTTCTCCAGAACTCACTCCATCTGTCCGTCCGTCCATCCATCCATCCATCCATCCATCCATCCATCCATCCATCCATCCATCCATCCATCTCTCCAGCTACCCACCCTCCAAGATTTCTCTTGGGCTTCTTACCACGGTACACAAACGCACAGCACAGGTAGTCCTAAAAAGGAACAAATGAAGGAAGGCACAAGGCACCTCCTATCTCATCCTGTAAAACCAATTAAAAATATCTTCCACTTTCTCAAAGTACGATGCCGTTTGTGCCACAGGCGTGGCGAAATAAGGAGTTCAAGTATCTGGCTCACTCTTTATGTCTCTCTCATGTACATGTTTTATCACTGGAGACCGCAGTGTCTGCTTTAGGGGCAGAAATGGTCTTCACTAGGGCTGATCTGAATTGTCTTTTATCAGCACAGTTCTGGAAAAAAATATTTTGATACAGAAAAAAAATGCCAAAAATTGGATTTGGATCAAGATTTTGCGGGGTTTCTTATAAGGAAATCTAGACTATTAAATCGGGAAAGTGTCCATAATAAATGGTCTTTCACAACACAGTTCTGCTTTAGGTGTTTTGCAAAACCAGCGTCTGAAAGATTTTATAGAGAATGATAATAAATGAAACTCCGAATTCTCTCAGCATCCCTCGGGAGTTTTTAAGGGGATCTTGTTATTGCCTTTAAAAAATCCCAGGGGAAAAAGTGACGCATTTTCAAGCACCTTTTGAAGAAGGTACCGTACAGGGAGATGTTAAGGGATGGGGGATTTACTTAGGATGACTGGGGATCATATTAGCTCTCCTTTGGGGAACACTGAAGTGTTTGCAGGGGTACGGTGTGTGTCCTTGTGCAGTTCTCAGACCCATCTGCCCGTAGAGATGTCGGTGTATGATGGACAGCCATAGCATCATAGAACGGTTTGGGCTGGAAGGGACCTTAAAGATCATCGCATCCGTATCCCTGTGTTGGTCTACAATCTTTCGCTGCCTGTTGGTGCTTGGAAGCCAGGGGGTTTGGTTCAAGGCCATCTCCGATTTCCAGCGCGCTCAGTTTTTTCCCCCTCTATGTTTGGAGATTTTCCAACCTGAAATAAAGCCTCACAGGCAGCTGCACTCTGCCGCTTCTTTCCAAAAGGGAAGAGGAAAGAGCCATGGATGGTGTCCAGCAGCTCTGCTAGCTAGCCAGCAGCTGCAAAATTTTCTGCTCAGCTGACCTTAATGAATCAAGAAAAGATCACACATGATAGTAGAGGGAAAAGTCCCCTGAAGGACAGTAGCGATACTGAATCAGGGCTTTGATTTATTGTCCACTGTCCTCTGTCTCTCCCCGGTGCATACCATGGCTCGCTCTTCCAGTCTCGTTTCACACGGTGAGTAAAGTAACAGCGCTGGTTTGCAAAGCTACTCACTGCAACGGCTCATCAGGCATTGTGCTTAATTGACAGTATTCCACATTATCAACATCCAAACACTTAAGTAACGGGAGTCTCGTGTTAACCTCCCCGATTAGAGATGAGACTGGGCGTGTGGCGCGAGGCGGGTAGGGAAGGGCAAAGTGGAAGCGAAGCTGGAGGGCGCAGGGCCGTTCAGGAGCAGGCAGAGAGATGCGTTGGCTGCCAGAGGGCAATGCTGCTGGAGCAATTAGCAGAGAAGTGGATTAGTGTGCCTGGGTATTCCGTGTCTGCTTGTGAGGCAATACTGCCCGTGATCTGCCTGCACTGGTGCCTCGAGGAGAGCGGTGCCGGAGGAGTCCGGTTCCGCCATCCTGAATTTGAAGCGTTTTTTCGCTAGTGCCGCGGCACCACCAGGACGGGCTGTGCCTCTCGCTTGTACCACGGGTACGAAGGAGCGGTAGATTCACCAAAGCCAAGGGTTAGAACAGAGCAATGCCAAGGAGAAGGAAATTCGGACAATTGGATTAAAGCTAGAAGCTCTGTAAAAGCCTATGAATTCTTTGCTGCTTTGCTGCGCCCTTTCCTGCTAACGCTTTAGTGTCTTACGGTCCAGGCAGGACATTACACGTTGATCTTTGTCTGACTGCTCTGCAGCAAGTTTCTTTTGCAGTGATCTGCCTCCAGCTGGTTGTGAATTCTCGCAATTATGAGTCAACCGAGGCTAAAAAGCTCTGAACCCAGCAAAGCACAAGCCAACTGCCCTCCTTTGGTCTTGCGCCTGTTGGGTTAACCAGTCACCATCAAAGCAATCATCATCATCTCCTGGAAGTTGAGACACCAATTACAGAAAAGCAAAACAAAACCAAAACCCATACCAAACCAACCTGAAATAAATGATTGAAGTTAAATTATCAGGTTTGGAACGGTTACCAGAGCTAGAGTGGAGCTGAAGGTTTCGCTGCTAGAGTCAACAACACAATCAATTGCAATTGCAGTTTTTCGGTGGCTCATAACCAGTAAATCAGATCTGTGGAACTATACATCTACTGCAAATTTAAGGAGCTGTTCTTTCATTTTTAAGAGTGCATTTTAAATCAAGTCAACAGCCATGAAGGAATATACAGCCTGCCTAGCTATGGTCTGGGGAGTGAATCCTGTACTGTCATGATTCCTTTTTATTATTATTAGATAAGGCGGCAGGGAGGAGAAATCTGGGAGGGAGATTGTCCTTGTTCACCTGGCCAGTACGTAGGGTATATAGTTGCCTCGGAAGCAATGGGGTCTCCTCCACCCAAGGCCTGTGCTTTGGTCACTTGGCTTTGGGCAAACTGGAGTAGAAAACAGCTGCTCCCAGGTGTTAGTGCTTTACCCAGGTGTACACCAGAGCGGGACGGGGATGGCCAGTAAGAGCCAGGAGCCTTGCTTTTTTTTCTTTTTCCTTTTTTTTTCTCTTGTTAAGCTCACCTGCCTGCTATAAGCCAGTCACCCTATGAGATCCTTATGTTACAGCGTCAATCAGTGTGGCCTGGGCTGGGAAGGGAGATGATAAAAGGCCGAGGCTGCAGCTTCTCCCTGTGAGCTCTGAGGCTGCTTCTCCAGGTGTCCCTGTGCCCGGGGAAGGAGCGTCCCCACCCCTGTGGCAGAGGTTCCCTCCGGACCTGGGCAGGGGGTGCTGGGCAGCCGTGGCCCGGGCAGGCAAGGTGAAGAGTTGACGGGGTCATGGCGCGCTGGATTTGCAGAGCTGTGGTTCGCTTCTGCCCCGAGCTGTGAGGAGCTGCCCTCTGTCGCTGCCCCACACGTGGCACCGCGCTGGCCCGGTGCCCTGGTGGTCCTGGACCTGCGTCTGCGAGGTTAGTTCTGAATTTCAAACCTATGCAAAAATTTACGTACTTGCTACGGTGCTTGGAGAGCTCGGGGTGTCTTTTGAACTAGAGACAATAACCGTTACAGCGTCTGTGGGTGAAGGGCTGCTTTGCTCCCCTCAGCGCGTCGGGAGGTCCTGTCTCCTGACGGATTCTCCTCGTGTGACCTGCTTGGGTGACCTTGGGGTGTGCGGGTGTGGGCAGGGGTGGATGAACCCTCCCTGTGTGCACAGCCGGAGGGTGGCATGAGCGTGGTTTTGGAGAAGGGCTGCTGACGTGTGCCAGAGACCAGAGCTGAGGCTGCCATTCCCCATCCACACCTTTTCCTAAATGTGGCTCAAGACCCCAAACCTGTGACAAGAAGTTGTGGGGAGTTTTTTGGGGATGGGGTTGCCTTTCCTTCCAAAGCCTGATGGCTTCATGCAGCACTTTTGGCTGTGATTTGTACAAGGGTGAATTTCTGTTTCTATGACGATGGCATTGCTGGAGAGGTGGCTCTCTCCTCCCTCATGGAACTTCTAATGAGACAGACAAAATGTTGAAAATAAAAATGAAAGGCCCTAGTTCTTGTAAGCCCTTTTTTGCCTGCTGCTTAATTATCACATTGAAGATAAAAATAGCTGAAAAATCACTGAAGAGGAGATGGAGGCTTTCTGCAGGAAGCCTTGTCCCCTTCAGAACTGGCCCTGCTTTGCCTCGTTACGCTCCCGGTCTCCTCACGAGCCAGGGCAGAGATCCAGGACAGACCTGGGGCTGTGCCACCGGTCTGCTTGTAGAGAAATGCAAGGTTAGAGGTCCTTACTGGAAAGAGCCTCTGACCTCCAGTGCTGCAGGAAGGCTTCTCCAGGCGAGAGCTGGGTCAGGTGCAGAGCTGCTGTGGGGTTTGCGCCACCTCCATCTCTGGTTTGCCTGGAGCGGGCAGGGGCTGAGCCCAGCAGTGACGTGCTGACGGCTTGATGCGTGCCAGCGAGGTGAGGGCTGTCGTTTCTCTGTCACTTGTTGGGTTGTGGCTCTGGTCTGTGCCAGAAGGATACGCAGGGTCTGGAGGAGCAGCCCCTCCAGGGCAGGTGCTGGGGCTGGCTTGTGCGGGCAGAGCTGCGCGGTGGGTTTGCTGTCGCGAAGGCCGTCCTGGCTGTGTCGTGGGGAGCTCAGACCTCCAGGCACGGACAGCTTTTTCAGGCTGTTTCCTAATGGTCAGGTGGGGTTCCCAACTCTGCTGACGGGGGGGGGAAAGGAGATGGATTCTAGCCCCAAACCAGTTTATCGTAGCAACCCCCTCTGTATATATGAGAACGCTGATAGGCAGAAATAGATATACTTTTTATCCTGGAACAGATTAAAAATAATTTTACCTGCAGACAAATTCTATAACTAGAACCCAAGCTTAATCTGATTTGTTTTTTTTTTTTTAATTATTGAATCCAGTAGGATCACTATTTCAGTCTTGCTGTAGCAGGATGTAGTCTTCTATCTGAAGGAAAGGTTTTCTGTATGCCTGCGTGTGCCATTAAGGGCTGACCTGGAATTTGGATCTTAATCCTCAGTACGGACCTTTGGTGTAGAAAGGGGGCTTTTGTTAATGCATTAACTTAAAGTTGCTCACAGCAGAAGCAGTAGCTGATAGCTCGAAAGTAAATTCAGTGGTTTTGGGTAGTCCAGAGTCAAATGAAGTTCTTCACAAATGGAAAATCTCTCATCTAAGCTCCTCAAGTAGCTCAAAAGGGCTATTTATGCAAACATCTCTCTGAGCAGGAGGTTCTTCTGCTCTTAGATCATTTGCACATGAGGGAGATCTTGCTGCTTAACAGGCTGGAGAATCAGCTCATTGAAGGGGGTCTTGGCAGGTTCAGGCACTTTGCCAGGACACCACTGATGTTTGCTTGTTCGTGAGACCCTCAGTTTAGGGAAGACCGGGAAGCAGACCTTGGCTTTATTTTGGTTTTCTGGTTTGTTACCAATGTCCCATCTGGCAGCACGTACTTGGTGGCCCGCAGGGCTGTCCCGAGCTGGGTAGTGGCTGCTGTCTCCAGCTGGGGAACAAAGCCGGAGTGGGGCTTTCCCCGGGGCCAACCGCAACACGGGTTTCGCTCACTTGAGTTGTCACAGCGATAAACCATCTGGAGATTGTGCAGATGTTGGAAACGTGATCCCACTTGCTTTGCAGTGTAAAAAGGTAAACAACTGTTGGGCTCTTTGTATCTGATAGGAAAATATGTGCTGTCGCCGAATAGGCAGACTTTATCGGTGTTGAACACGATTTTCCTTCTTTTACTGGCAGGGATGAGGTTAATCAAGGCACATTGGCACATCTTTTTAAATAGGACTGGTTTTGCTCGTAGCAAAATTCAGGGTCAAACTGGTTAGTAATTCTGATTTTGTATTAGGTGACAAGCTGGGAAATAGAAAAAATAATTTGATTTTTCCAGGAATGCTGTGCACGTGTTTCTGACCAGGAAGCCTTCTAGAACGAGAATTCATATTGGTCACTCAGGAATGAGTTACACTAACTCCTTTCTTAAATTAGATAAGATAGCATTCAGCTGCAACGATGAAAGTTTAGATAATGCATTTTCCAACACTGTGTGTAGTATTTCTCTGTGCAAGGAATAACGTGAAAAAAGTAGCACAAGCTGGAATGATGTAGCAGGGCATAATACATGCCAGCTTGAATAGGAACAGAGGAACTGTTTAAATGGCAAGCAATAAATCCATGTAATAGCATTCAAATGGAGTTCAAGCCAAATGATGACTTTGGTATTGATGAAACTTCAGTTTTATGCCGCTTCTTATTTGGATAACTCTGAGTTTGCAGACATTGCCCAGTTTCTCAGAACAGCCAGTTGAGAGAGAAGCAGATCTTTATTTCTGCTGATGGCAGAAATGGAGGCATCATATAAAGCTCCTCTTTTTCTCAGTATTCAAAAAGTTGAAGAATCTTTTGCACATTTTGTTTATTTGTGGCAAAGATCTACTGCCTGAGATACTGCCTTCATCTGCACGAAGGAGCTAGCTGAGGAACGGGGGTAAAACTGTTCTGGGTGAGAAGTGCCACAGATACCTAGGAATTTGAATCTGACCATTCCTTTCGTGCTATTATAAACACCAGCAGAAAGAAAGGGAACGGAGCTTTTCAGTATTTTGCGATCTAGGGTCTTATGGAAGCCAAACGAAACTGTACCTCACTCCCCCAGCTGCGTTACTGACTGTGTCAGGAGTTGGGAGCACGCGGCGCTGTGTGGAGGCACTTGGCGTGTTGAAGATCAGGCCTTCAGCTGTAAAGCTTAAGGAAAGGCAAGGCAAATATTCATGGAAGTGTCTGCTTTTTATGTGACCTCCTTTCCACCTCAGCTTTGATCCAGGCTGCTGATCCGAAGAATAGATTCTGATTTCCATTTGATAAGGCTTACATTTTTTGGCAAAGGGAGGCTCAAAAATAATCCTTTTCTGAGCAGATAAATCATCTAAAGAGCTCAAACATCCAGGCAAAGGAACTGGTAAATCTGCTAGCTGAACTCCCATCACTGCTTATTCTCAGGAGTCTCTACTGGGAAGCTGATCTCGTGGGAATGGCTGGGGGTGACTTGGGCTGTGGCCGTGGCGTGCGGGTTAATCCCGGCTGTGCAGACGCGACGCCCTGGCGAGCAGGGGTGTGCTGGGGCCAGGCAGAGCTGTGGGCGCTGACGTGCCTGTCCACAACTAACCCTGAGTGCTCAGCCCTGCAAGGTGCTGCCTCCTCGGAGCAATCTGGTGCCCGCTCGGAGATGTTGAAGCCCGTATTTCAAATGAAGATCCTAAAGGCCCAGCAAGTCAAGGGTCCGCTAATGTGCATAAAGGTAAACACACACTAAGTGCTTTGCTGGTCTGTAGCCAGGGGGCTGACTCTGTAGGATCCCAACCCCTGTTAAAATGCGGATTTTAGACCCAGCTGATAACAAAAGTTGTCACATGGCATTCAGAGCTGCGGCTGGATGTGGAGCTTTTCTGCTGTAGGGCTCTTGAGGCAACCATTTGGAAACAGCTACAGCCCTTCCTTCGCATAAGGACAGCAGTGAGAAGGGTATGGTTATGGACTAATTAATCCAGTACAAACAGACACATGAATAGATGTTCGTTTAAAATTCCTGCTGGTTCACAGAGTGAATGAGCCCAGTGGCTTGCATGCCGTCGAGGTGCTTTTCTCGGCTCCAGCCTGAGGGACCCTGCAGGAGAACCAGGTCTGAGAAAAAACAGGCTCTGCTGTTAGAAAAACAAACGTTTACAATTCTAAACAAAATTCACACAAGGAAACAAGCAGCACTTCAGGTTTTAATTAGGGCTGGCAAGATGTCAAAACAATGAAAACAGATCTATATATCTGTTATCGGAGCCCCTGGTAAAGCCTGCTCAGGGGACTGGGCCAGGTCTGGGTCATGCTCTCACAGTGTATCTCTTAGAACGTCACGGTAAGTCTGGAAAGCTGCTTGAGTGCAACTTGGAGAGCAGGTAAATAGTACAAACCAAGAAAGAACAGTGCAGCTGATAATCACTCGTGTTACCAAAGCAGCGGCAATACTGACAGACATACGTCACTTTCCACCCACCGATGGCTCCGCACGGTGCAGAGACGGTCGGTGCCTCCCCGTAAGGTGCCCCTGGTAGGGATGTGTAGAGGCACCGGGCACCATATTCCCCCCAAGATTTTGAAAAATCAGAAACTGCGTGGCTGAGAGCACAGAGTGAGATGAGGTTCCCGGCTTTCATTTAAGTCTTGTTTCTTGCCCTCATAAACATAAGAAAAAGCTTGAAAACGTGAACTGCACTATGTTTGCTTGAGTCTGTGCGTGGTCTGAAAGCAGAGCTGTGCCATGCCCTGCCCCGCCTCCGCAGAGGGCTGCGGTGGAGAGCCCACGCTGGCGGCACTCGGGACGAGACTGGTTCGTGGTGCTCTGTGCTAGTAAGATGTTTGGTGCACATACAAAATGGTTTTATAAAAATAGCGTTTTACAGGGATGACTCACGTTACTGGATCAGCTCTCTGTATTGGACCACCTTCTGCTCTGACTTACTCCCCTGGAAATCCAGATAACGGCATTAGCAGCTATTGCAGAGGGATATCAAAGCAGATGAGAAGAGAATTTGGCCCACGGACCAGTCGATATTGCTAACAGCCAGCACTGCTCAGAGCTGCAAAATGCACTGTTTTCTCTGCACTCAGTGCAGAGAAATTTCGTCCAGGAATTTTCAAAAGTGCCATAGTAATAACAACAACAGCAAGTATTATTAATAATATATAATTATAATGAGCACTTCCTGACTTTCAATCATAGCCTCTATTCATGAGCGAAAGTGGGGATGGATAATTCTCGGTTGACCTTCAGACAGAAAGATAAGATGCACAGCTAAAAAACATTACACACAGGACTTGGGATAATTTCACATAATCCTGACAATACAGCGCTAGCCTTCCGAGGCAGATGATGACATTCAGTGCATGAGCTGTTGCTAAGCTTTCAAAAAATGTTTATTCTTTGGCCACAAGCTACTTCTGGTCTTTGTCGTTAGCAGAGATATTTATGTCAGAAAAGGTTGTTCCTTTTAAAAATGTCTGTGATAAAAGACACTGGTTAGATGTCCAGTGTGAGCTTTAAATTAAGACTAAACTGGGTCTGCGCTGGAGGAGCGGCTGACTCCTCCATGTTACCGATTTCATTTTCAGCAGTGCCCGTCCTCCCGTAATGGATTATCTCCGTGGTTTGGGGCGCAAAGACCGGGGTCAAATTAATTTCCTGACAAGACACACTATTGGCTCACCCCGTTTCCCTCCCACTTTCTTAGCATCAATGTCTGGTCTGCTTAAATGCCAGGAAACAAGTGTGAACTCTAACAAGCCACAAATTGGCTATTGACATCTCTGCTGGCCGAGTCCTCGTTCCAGAAATGTCGCTTGCTGAGGGGTGTCAATAAAACATTGGGGCTCTGCAACAGACCTGAATCTAAAGTTGTTTCTTGTAGACATGCTCCTTTGCTTCTTCCTTCACTTTCAGAAACCCTGTTCTCTAACAGCACGCTGGACAGATAGGCTTTCCGCCTGCGTGTTTAATGTAATGGCACGGAGTGCCATTTAGAAAAAGGAGCTTTAATTCCCTAGGTTTTGCAGAATTAAAGCATGCTTATGTTATTTTGCTCTACCTTGCAATTATTTTTTCTTAATTTCTTTTGAGGACAGGCTAACAGCAGTCACTTTACTGAGTTACAAAAATTACACAAATTATTCCTAAACCTGAAATGCAAGCAGTTGGCTGGATGCCACTTGCACTGGAGGATTAAACCTTAGACTGCAAAAAAAAAAAAAAAAAAATTTAAAAACCCCCTGGGAGTAGTTCAGAAAAGCACTGAGAGATCAGATTAACCTGGGCTGTGACACTGATACGGCCGTGTGAGAGCAGGATGTCTGCCAGGAAGCTCAGCCCTTCCCTTCCTGATCAGGGCCAGAGTTACCTGGGAACAATTTTGGATTTTCTTCTTGCTTTTCCTGCCCCCTTGCTGGTGTGAACCAAGATGTCCAATATCCTGACTAGATTGTGTGATGGTTCAGGGGTGGACCTTGAAAGAGGTTTGGGATATGCTCACCCTGTAGATATTGGCTCAGATTTATCCCGCCAGCTCTAGCACGTAACTCCCGTGTCTCCACCAGATCCCGTTTGCTCTCGGCTCTCAGTCTAGCCCGTGGAGAGAGGCTCTTTGTGATGGTGACTTGCAGCAGGAGCTTGAGTCTTCGGTTTTCATCTCGGAATGACCCTCTGGAGGTGCCTGTCTGTCCCCACGGACTGCAGCGCAGGCTGACGTCAATTATGGCTGTAATTAGGCAGAATTTGTGCAAACCGAGGGATGGCTACTGTGGAGTCCAGACGTGGCTCTAAATGAGCCACCTCCCACCTCAGCCAGCAGCCGGGTGTGAGGGTCGGCGGGGGGAAAGGATGGAGAGGGCTGTTCTTGGCTTTTGTTAATCTGCTCGTTCTTAGTAGAGGTTAAAATTTCTTCTTCAGGAAGAGCACCAGCGCTCAACACAGTGTGATGGGCAGGGAGAGGTGACCCTGGCCTAAATTGGGCTGGGCCTGAGCTGAAATTTTTAAAAAGACTTAAATGCTCAGAATTTTAAGATGATGCCAAATAAGTTTCTGTTCTTTCTTCACCTCTCTTCTCTGTGTATATTGATAATAAATGTCTTCGTGGAGAAGGCTTTTTAGGAGGTAACTTATGCCTGTGTGAGGACATTATTGCATGTGTAGAAAGGATTCTGCAGCAGAGGCGTGTCACAGTGCAGGTGGTTTGGTTAATGGTTCTTGGCACAGCAACACCTTAGGGGAAGCAATGCTGCGTGGTCAGGACTTTGTCGTGCTTTCAGATCCTGTTGGGAAGAGAAGCCAGTGCAGGTGCACCCTGAAGGTTGGCGGTTTGTCTGTCTCCGGAGTCTTTGCTCCAGCTCTGTCCTGTCCAGTCCCATTGTTTTTCCTGAGAGCTGGGTCAGCCCCGTGAGGGGCACAGCCAGCAGTGCCTGACCACGTGTGTGCCCTCACCCCTGCAGCCCCACAGAAACCTGCGCTGATTTATCTCATCCCCCTCATTTCCTGCATCCGAAGAGAGCGATGAAAATACACCAAAGGCTGCGCTTCTTGTGAAGGACAGCGCGTGGTAATTACTTGTGCAGAAGCTGAGTGTGTTCAATTTTGAGATAATTATAAATCTATTTAGGAAATCAAAGAAGCCACAATGTATTTTTAAAGCAGAGCGTTTTCTACTCAACACAGATAAAAACAGACAAACACAGCAATAAAAGAAATTTTTAGCCTTCTCATCTGGGCGGTTTTCAGCATCATGTAAAAGCAATGCATTTAACCTTTACATGATTTAAAGATAACGTTCTCTTATTAGATGCTGATAATTAGTCATCAAAAGCAGAACAGAGCATGTAGCAAAATGAACCCACCATTATTTCACTCCAGTGGATTGATCTCTCCTTTCACAAGCTAATCACCCAAACAGGTTTGTAACGTGGCCAACATATTAACAGTTCCTCAGCATTCTCTACCAGTGTTGCATCATTGTAAAAACCTTTCTGTAGGGAAGCAAAAGTTGGCATTTTGTGTCTCCCCTTTCCTCTGCTGGACGCTGTGCCCAGGCTCTGCAGTGGAACCCCGATGTGTCTGCCGCCGTCGGGCTTACAAGTGGAGCAAGAGCTGAGGAGACAGTGAAACGGGGGGGAGCTCGTACCAGATGTGGTCAGTCTTCGTTTGCAATGTGAATATTGGCTGTGACACGTGTTTACAGCTGTGAGCAGGGGAGGGGAAGCAGTTTGAAGACAGTAGATGAAGCGAGGAGATGCTCGTACCGCTCTAGCACTCCGCAAGTGCCCGTGAGCTGGACTGCCCGTTGCTGAGGGGAGGACAGCCGGGAGCAGCGGAGGCAGCAGAGGAATGAAGGCTGGAAAGGGCTGTGGTGCTCTCCCCTTGCTAGCTGGTGGCACAGAACTCAGCACAGGCTGGTGGTCCCCTCTTCTGCTCTCAACCCCTTTCTACCTGATGCTGCCATAAACACGTGGCTGCAAAAACCTGAGTTTGGACCCCGGTGAGCTGCAGCCCTGGGAACTGGAGCAGGATGGGTGCCTCTCGCAAACTATGGCACGGAGAAATGTCCTTCACTGCACGGCCACATTGCATCTGACATCTTGAGGATCCTTCTCTGTTATTAGCTTTTGTGGTTTGACTTAAATTCATTTCGGTTTGATACAACGCTAGCCTTGACGGAGTCCTGAAAAAGCAGAAAGTCTGATAGATCAGCTCACTACAACATGTTATAACGTAATAATTATGGTGTGCTACAGCAGCTGAGCAGCGCCGTATTGATCTGTGCAGCTTCTGGGAGGATGCTGAGCAGAAATGCATTCCTGGAACTGGCTTTTTTTTAAAGTAAAACCAATTTAAATACAAAATCCTCCCCCAGAGGAGGAAGGAGAGTCCCACGGGCCAGCAGCCAGGTCTCGCTGGTGGTGGGGTGTCTCTTTAGGTAATTCTCCATGACCGTCCTGCTTGTTGCCCTGTCTCCCACAGCACGTAGAGATGAGAAGGACTGAAAATACCCATCATTTGATAGGAGTAAGTAACAGAGGTCTCAAGTTGTCATGCAGGAGAAACAAACCACAGCACTGAAGCTCAGAGCATGGCTTTGCTGGTGGCAGATGGTCCCAGACACAGGAAAGGATGAAGCAGCCTCTGGAAGCCCTCTTGTGCTGGCTGCCCAGCCCAGCGTACGCACCTCTGAGTGCTCCTGCATCCCTGCCTGGGCTCCTCTGGTCTCTCCGACTCTCCCCAAACTGGTTTTGCCAGGTGATGCAGAGCGTTACTAGAGCAATTGGAAATGTTCATCCGGTTGAGTAACCACAGAAACCGGTCCTCTCCTTTCACCAGCCTTGTTGGTCTGGATTTAGAAGATAAAAATAAATGGTGCGAGTGCAGTTTGGAAAGACAAAGGTGCTTCCTTGGCCCGTGGCTTTGTAGCTCAAAAAAACCCAATAAACCACAGCACGTTGCAAGCGACTGTCCTTCGTCAGGCCTGGCGCTGGCCGAGCAGCGGTGCCCGCGGCAGCTCTGAGCCGTCGCTGGTCGGGGCTTCGGAGCCAGCTCAGCAGGTGCTCACAGACGTGCAGGTTTATGGGAACCCCCCCCTCCCAGAACAGCCTTTTCTGCTGCTGCTTGTGCTTGGAAGGTTGTTGGGTCTAAAAGCACTGGCTGGTTTATTTGTTTAAATAATGATTCTGTATTGAGCAGAAAGCCAAAGGTGTGAAAGCTGTGTGGTGCTGTGAGCTCCCGCTCGCGGGCAGGTCTCCCTCCTGAACTGGAAGCATTTCGTAGCACTTGCTCTGGTGATCCAAAGGTGGTGAATATTCAATTTATTCTGCTGTAATGATGAGGCTTTGGGAAACACCAAGTCAAAAGTTCCCGGACCTGGGGTCATGACCTCCAGTGGGAGTCCAGGCCTGCCAGCAGCAGCAGGGTTGCTGAAAGGGAGGGCTGGGAGTTGCTGGGACCCTGAGTGGAGAACAAGCAACACGGCAGGGAGCAGGGACAGGATTAGGGCATTTGTGAGGAACTTTGGTGTTTGAGCTCTGGCATGAACGCCCCTTTCTGACCCCCCAGCCATTCCCAGCATGCTGGGTTACCCGTGCACTGTGGCAGTGAGCTGTGAAATGGTCTTTAACTGGTGTGACTGAGGGTTGGAGCATTTCTGCAGAGGGGGGGTTGCAGGTGTCCGTCGCGCTCCTGGGGCAGGTCTCACCTGGCGAGGCCGGGGGGCTGCAGTGCCCTCACCCCTCCGCCAGCCCCAGCGTGCTGTCCCTGCCGGGCTCTCTGCAGGCAGGTCCCGTGGCCCCAGGGGGCTGCTTGGGCTCTCCCTGCGGGTGACCAAGGAGCAGAACACAGCGCTGTTATTCCGGACTTGGCTCGGTGATGAGGGGAAGGGGAGCTGCTGGAGTCGATGCCGTGCAAGCAGAAGGAGCTGCGCCCGAGCCAAGGGACGACACAGCTCCCAGTGTTCGAACCTCGGCTCCCGCAGGGACCCAGCCTGGCTCCACACTCGCCTCTCTACGCTCCGATCGTTCTCTGGGCTCACCATCAAATCTGGGGTATAACCAGGATTTAAAAGGCAATTTGCTCCTCATTCCAATGGAATTAAAGATACATTGTGAGCGTTGTGCGGTAATGCCACAGCTGCGCGCCAGGTTGGCTTGGAACATGACAGTAAATAAAATGAAATATGAGTTTTATTGATCTTGTCTGCACCGCATTGTTATTCACACAGCAAAATTCACCCTTAGGCACAGGACAAACATTAGAGTTGGGAAAAACATTTCAGATGAATGTTTTATTTGTTGAAAAAAATGCAGGTTTGAATCAGCTGAAAGTACTTGTGAATTCATGTTGCATTTGTCAAAGTGTTTCAGCATGTAAAAACCCCAAAAACATTTTTCAGAAAGTCAAACCATGTACTATTGATGTCTATTAAATGCAACATTTACATTTTTAAGGTGGGAAATGACATTTTTTTTAAATATCAGTAAGATTTATTTTTAAAATGATACTAACACCTGAAAAATGAAACAGTATTTTGCTTAGATTAAAAAATCAACAAAATACAGAACTCGGAAACAAATTTTAGGGGTTGATCAGTTTTCAAAGAAAACATAGTATTTTTCAGGTTGATTCAGAATATTTTCCCAACTCTTGGTTTAGCCCAAGAAAAGTCAACTACCGCTGAGCTGGAACGCAGCGTTGGTACCACTCGACTTCAGGCACAAGCCTGGCTGATGCTCCAGCGCCCCGTTTCAGTAAGCGTTGGCCTCGGTGACACCTTTCTGCCTCTGGGCTTGGTTCTCACTTGGCTTTCTAAGCTTTTCCTAAGTATTTGGGACAAGTGAACCTCAGGGCATTGGGGTGCTGTTGCACAAACTGGTGCTTTGCTAAGTACGTGTGAACAGAGTGAAAAACTGGTTGGGGGATTACTGTGAGTTGGCAACAGCCTTACGTCGGTGTATGTGAGAGCGGAGTCAGGTTTAAAAAAAGGCTGTAATAATTTAATGTACATTATTAAATACTATAGATCTCGATGCAGCTGGTGCCTGGAACAGTACTGTCTTGTACCTCTCATTTTTAGCAGCCGACGGTGTTCCCCTCTGTTATTAATCTTGCATTGAGGCGTTGCTCTGCAGCGGGCAGGCGGATGCCAACGCCACCGTCGTGCCAGCGGATGATCGCGAAGAGCCAAGGGGAAGGAAAACCCCCTCAGGCACCAGTCCCTGGCACCAGCGCCCCGGGAGAGCCCGGGCGGGGGCGCGGGGGGGCTGAACCCATGAGCAACCACAGCAGCGTCCTGCGCTGGGGTCCTGCTTGGTGGGTGCCAGCCCTCTGCTCCTGCGGCAGCTCCGTGTCCAGGTGACCTCGAAACCTCGTAACTTCATCTGCCTGCTTTGGGGTGCCACAGAACAAGGTGTCTGCGCTGGCAGGACACAATGGGAGCACAGCTCTCAAAGAGAAAAGAAAAAAAAAAAAGAGATTATGTGATCCTAAAAGAGAAAGTGGGAAGCGTGGAGATAAACCAAGACAGCTAGGGATTTATTCTATGAAATCTGTCACATTTGTCTGGGATCTGCTGAATAGGAGCCTAATCAGCTGTTAGAGACTATTTTTCTAGCACCTCCTCTATCATCGACTTTGTTCATTTTTTCCTATCAACCATATACGGCCTCCATGTCAAAACATCATTTTACCATTATTGTCTATTTCCAGGATGTCTTTTATTATCCTGATCTCATTTTGCAGCCCAGAAACTGGCACAGGGCTGGCTGTATTTCCTCAGATTTATGAAAGACTGCAGCAAGAATGAGCAGCCTTTCTCCTCCTGCTCAGCCAGCCCCACTCGTGCAAACCAAGGTGCTCCACCAAAGGGGCTGGGTAGATCCATATCGGCCTGGCGTCCTTGGCAGCTGGACTTGCTCCTGTGCACACACAACTGTGGTAATGCTTTAAAAAAAAAACAAAAATAGAAAAACAACCTGGATCACACATAAAGAAGAAATGAAGAGATTAAATTTACTTGTGGAATAATTACCAAAGGGCATATTTTTCAGCAAAAGAAGGTGAAATTTCTGGGTGAAGTCCGCTGCGCAGCTTCAAGCCGTGTCTCTCCCCACAACAAACCATCTGTTTCTCACTCCTCTTGGTGAGGAGCTCGTAGCTTTTATTGCAGTGGTGGAACACGAAGGCTCTGCTCGTCCGACTGGCGCCTGCTGCAGTGAGGACCGCTGTCGTGAACTCCCTCTGCAGAGCCTGGCAGATGTGCTAACCCAGCCTCCCGCAGATTTAATAAATCTTTTGCAGTTCAGGCCATTAAAATTTTAATAACAGCTACAGCCAAACAGAAGGGGAGGGGAGTGTTTGAAGGGTATCCTGACTTGGAACTCTTTTCAAAATATTAGCGAAAAGCCTTGTTAATGGGCCTCTGCTTTGCTATACGTACAGTTATTTAGGTTTTAATCTGTCAAAGAGATGCAATTCTTAGGTTCTGGCCAGCTAATTCTCTGCCCTGGAATTTACACATCATAATAAAAAACATTTAAGCCTTTGGGGAAATGAGTTTAGCTCCTTCAATTGCTGAATAATTACGGGTGACCCTTGTCAAAGACATGGTGTGTGCTATATATCATTGGATTACCTGTCTGGTTGGCAGCATTTTGCAGGCATTTTAGAGCTCTTATTATATGTTGTTTTTCATTTAGATGCAATTTCTTTTGTAATGAGGCAGAACTTATTTTCCAGCCCCTACAGGTGGCTTTGTCAGCTCTCCAAATTGCGCGCGAAGAGGCAGGTTCCCAATTGATCTCTCAATTAGGGCTCTGTTGATATTGGATAAATGAGGGTTCACCTGGTTTGGACACAGCCTCGTCTGGTCGTGGGCCAAGGCTTTCACGTGAAGGAGCACGCATTAAAAAGAAAACAGAGTCCACGTCTTTGGTGTTGCTTTTTCCCCTCGATTGCACAGGCTGAGCACGTGGGCTGCTGCTTGGCGGCTGAAGCTGTGAATGCATGAGCATAAAAGCCAAGATTCGGGCGTAAATCTGGAGCAAATTATGTCACAAAGTTAGCACACCAGTCATCAGAGCTTCTTACGCAGCTTACCGGAGAGGTGAGGTTCTAGGGTGCAGCTCAGGGGGTCCGAATCAAGCCCGTCGGTTTGTTCAGTCCTGCCGAACACCCGGTGCGGGCTGTGGCAGCCCGTGGGAGCTGCGCGCCTCACCCTGGTCCTACCTGGGTCTCGCCTGTCGGAGTAACGGTGCCGTGGGGTGTCGTCGGTGTCTGACCTCGGGCGTCGCCGTTGGTGGAGCTTTGCTTTCGGTCGCATCGTTTTCGCTGTGTTGCAGCCACCTGTGAGATGTGGCCGAGCTTCGCCGCGCTCACGGCCGCGGGGAGCGATGTGTCCCCGCGTCCTGCTGCTCGCAAACAGCCCCATCCACCACCAGCAGCTTCCAGCTCCGTGGGTCTTTCTTATGAGCCAAGGCTTGGCTGACCCGGCCGCAGCAGCCGGCAGGGGCCTGGACCCCGATATTTGTGTTTGCACTTTGGGTTACGGGAAGAGCCTCCCCTGGGGAAAGGCAGAAGGCGGCGTTGATCTTCCGAGGGGCAACTTAGAGACCTTGTCCCTGCTGGTGGCCCGAGGAACATCCCACCAAAGCCGTACGTGACAGTGACCTGTTGGGCACCAGTTTGGTGGCACACCAGAAAGGCAGGAACAGGACCTGTTGCCCAAGTTTTCACAAGAAATGCTGTTTCTTGGGGGGAAAACCACTTGCTGAAGCCGCGTGGTTGTTCAAGGTGCTGACCACAGCCCGCGGGGGCTGCGGCACAGCTCCGCTCGCCCTCCCAGCCTGCGGGACGGGAAGGAGCTCCGGGTGCTGGGGTGGGCTCAGCTGCTCTGCTGAGGCCTGATGGCCCAGGGCTCCTGGTCCCGAATTCTGCGCTGGGAAAATGAAGTGCAAATTGTGCCTGGAGCTCCCGCGGGGGCTGCCCGGGGGACTGGCTTCACCTTTAAGTAGAAGGGGAGAAAAACAGTATTTGCAGTGCAGATGAGCCACCAGTTCGCACAGAAGCGTGATCTGTTTTAAGCAGGTAATTAACTCAGGATTATTGACCACAGCGCAAACGCCTAATGGAAGGAGTCTGGAAACTGCTCAAAAAATTATTTCCTGCTAAATCAAAAGGTAACTCTCGCCGAGATGAAAGAGAAGTTAATTTACAAAGATGGTCAGAAAGTTTAATAGCAGTTTAGTATTTTTGAAATATGTATGTGTTACTGTAGTCTGACATTATGGAGGAAACGCAACAGTCCTGGAATAGACCCGCTGTCTGATTTTACTCCTGTCGTGTGTATGGCGGGGGTTTACGTGCAACAATTCGTTTGACAGCAAGCTCCAAGTGTTAGATTTACAGTAAAAATCAACGTGGGGTTAGAGGCCCAGTCTGAATTCACGTCCCTTTGACACGGCACACGTGAGGCTGAATTCCTGCTTCCCCAACCTGCTCGTCACCCCTGCAGGGGCCGGCAGTGCCCCGGCTGCGGGGCCCTGGAACAGCCCTTGGCCGCCCCACGCGTGGGGAGACGGGAGGAGCTGGAGCTGCCCCGGTCTTTGGCCGCCCTCACCGTCAGCAGTTTTTCCCTTCTATCAGAATTTCCCTGGCTGCTGCCAGCAGCCTGCTTTCCTCCCCCAGCCTTCTGGTGCGAAGATGACCTTTGCTGACTTCTTTAGCCACTCTCCAGATCTTTAAGCAACAATAACAGCTGCTCTGTAGATGGGTCACCTCTTCTAATCTGATGGAAAAGTTTGTCTGTCGATGCGAACACATGCCCGCAGAAATTAAATCTCTGCAATTAATCATGTGGAAAGTATGGGAATGGGCTGGGTGAGTCCCCACCGTCTCTTAAAGACAAGATCTTCCTTTCCTTTAGTGCTCTGCAGCTAGCAGCAATTCCTTAATTTCCCACACCATTCCCCTGTACTAAAAATCTTCGGTTTTAATTTTGCTGCTTTAAATAAAGGCAGCGCTTATTACTGTTCTTGGGTTGTGCTACTAGCGCGTTGCAGAGCAGGGGTTTCAAAGGACAATTCCGTGTGTGCCAGACGTGTGTAACGGGCATCGCTCCCAGCGACCGCGTGCAGATCCGTGAGTTTTCAGAGGTTTGCTGTTTAATATCAGAACCTTTGAATTAGCTTGTTACATGATAACGCCAATGGACTGGCATATCTATTAATAATATTATGAGCTTTCCTAGGGAGCTGTAACCTCTTTGGTATACATGAATTCAGTAATAACTGTAATTATTATGAAGTTAATATAAAACATGATGTCTCACTCTGCCAATTCAAGGGCAATAAGTGTGAAAAACAGCTTTTCTTCTGATTGCACATTACTCGCTCTTCCCTCAGTTATGAAGCAGCTCTCAGATTTAGAGGGACGGTGCAGCAGGGCGAGCAGCTCGGGGAGCAGCGATGCTTTTCCCAGCACTGGGCAGCGTGGGGGACCCCTACTGCTCCCCCCAAGCCTTCTGGGCTCTGTGCTCTCCCCTGGCCCTTTCTGCAGTCCTGGTTACAGCCCAGGCGCAGTTCGGGAGCCCCCGGGCTCGGCACCCCCAGGCCCAGAGCAGCGTCCTGCCCGGCTCCGGAGCTGGCAACAAAAGCAATCGCGTGGCTCGAGCACGGGGCGTTTACGGCTCCCTTGGCAGCCGCCGGGCCTGTGTCCGTCTTCCTTTTGCGGCCCCAGCTTTGTTCTTTAAACACTTCGTGTCCTGGCGGGAGGACCCAGCCTGGCTCTTGCTCTGCCGCGCGGGCGGTGCCTGGGAGCACAGGCTGCAGCTTCCCCCTCCCTCTGTTTATTGCCCCACGCGGTCCATTTGCTTTTTAACGCGGCGGGCGGGAAACAGTTCTGTCAAGATTTCCTTGTGGTTCTCTGCCAACGACGTCGTCGCAGTGATGCGGGATCAGAGCCCGGCAGAACCCGGGAATCCTCCTGTGGGATCCGTCTGCCCCTCGGGTGATGCACGAGGCCCTTTTACGCTCCTCTTCAGACGTGTCACCACAACGTGCTGCTTGGATCTTTCCCGGCAGAATGAGCTGAAGTAAACTTGATAATGAAAAGAGCCTTGATGTTCACCTGCTCCCCCTCGCCCTGAGGGAAAAATAGAGACTTTCTCATTCAAAGGAATTGCTGGTTCTTCCCATCTGCCCAAATGCTGACGGATGCACAACTCCACAGCAGGCTGCAGCGAGCACCCCTGCGCCGCTGGACGTCGTGCTCCATCTCGGCGGGTCACGCAGCCAACACTCTGCTCCTCTTTTAGATCGAAATGCTGAGCACAAACATTTGATTCATCAAATCTTTTAAATGCGAAGCTAAAAATAGCCGTTTAAAATCCTCAATCATATATAATTAGTCCTGCATTTATTTTTCAACAGATGTTCTTTCCCTGTTGCTTTTGAATAGAAGAGTGTTGAATAGTGTCTCTGTCTGCACGAGCAGTCGGGGAGGGAGGGAACCTGCAGGGTTTCAGCTTTCCCACGGGAATGCTTTTGGAAGGCACCGCAGTGGTTCCCCACCGCACCTTTGCTCCAGCCTCCACAGACACATTTTCTTTCCCATGGACGAGGGCTAAATCCCCCAGAGTTTTCACTTGGAAGCTTTAGAGGCCGAAGAGGTTAGTATGAGGAAATCTATTTCTCCTGCCTGGAGGCACTAAGGGAATTAAGATTGCCACAAGATGATGGATCAGCAAAATTCTCCCTAGGAGATCAGATTAATGGGGATTATAGAAAAGTTGCAGTATATTTATCAAAAGAAAAAAAAAATTAAATTCCTCCTCCCACCATCAGAACTGATTGTAAATTAGGTAAATCTATTTTCCTTTAGAATAATAATAACCATATATCAGACTTCCAGAATCTATATCCCTGAGGGCTCCAAAAATGTGTGGTATTAATCTCAGCTACAGCAGCAGCACAGATCTTCTGTGTTAATTATTGTGCATCGTATTTGCCCTTTGTATCTGGACTGATCAGGCGCAGAAGTCCATTAGGTAAGACCAGGAGCTGAGAGGTGAACCAGGGAGTTCATGGTGATTCAGGTTGGGATCGTCTGGCAGAAAACAGCCGGAGGCACGAGAGGCAAGAAGGGCCTAAGAAGTCCTGAACCCCCTGAAAGTCAGTGTTTGCTGCTGCCTGGCGGGGAGGAAACGGGAGGTGCGCAGAACTGTTGTCATGTTCTCCGCTGCCATTGGGGGTTTTCCTGAACGAGCTGGAGGCTGCCAGCACTCCCTGTCACAGCAGAGCGGCAGAGCAAAAACACCTCTGAACCTGGACTTGTAATTTGCCTGAAAAAATAAAGGCACGGTTAGAGAGAGTTGTGACATTTCCTTTGCTTTCAAAGAGACTGCCAAGGCTTTCAGGCTTTTCTTTCATCTTTTCCTTCCCGAGGTGCTCAGTTATTCCTGGTTTTCATACTGTAACTTTACATTAAGGTGTGGCTGCGAGGAGGTAAGGTACCTGTGTGCCTTCGTAACTGCGGGGGCCGGGGCTCCCCTTCGCAGCCGCGATGGTCCATGCGAGGAGCTGCAGCGCCTGGGGAAGAGGAGGCGCTGGAGCCCGGGGCCTTCCTCCCCTGCGGCCCATCGGGCTGTCGGCTCCCGGCACGGCTCCCGCCCTGCCAGCGCTCCCGGGCCGCCGGCTCTCCGTCGGGTTTGGCGCTCCGTGGGTGGCTGTTACGGCCCTGGTGCGCCTCGTGCTCCGCGCAGACGCCTGCTTTGAAGCTGTGCTGCCTTAAGCCTGGGACCCAGGGAGGTTCGCAGTTCAGTGCTGGTCTGTCTTTCCAGAGCTCTGAGAAAATAAGTCTTCTCTCCCAAAACCCTGCAGTTTGTTCCTAATTCCAGTGCAATTATACTGCAGTGAGGTGTGTTGATCACATTTTATCTTTTCTGTGCAGCTCTTTTACAATGAAGAGGTGGATTTCTGTAAAAGCAGGCGGGCATTTTACGCAGAAGCTCTGCCACCAAGGTCTGAAATGTTTAAAGCTGATTGCTTAGTAATGGTTCTGGCAGAAATGATAGAGGGCTGAATGTACTAAACACCAGTGTGAGCCTGACTTGATTCCACTGCCCATGAATGTTTTAACCTCATTTATCCTCTAGGTACTTACAAAACCATTTTACATTTGTGCACTTAAAAGATTAAATAAAATAAATGGAGATGATTATTACTGCCCAGCAAAGCTAATGTTCAAAGACACGGTGTTTCGTTGCAACTGGAATTGTATTTGTGCTGTTTCCATACTCTGCAAGCTTTCCAAAAAGGGGAGGATGAATCATACAATCTCCAGCTCTCTGCTACTAATGAGAAACCTCTTAGCAGTATGCTCTTGATGGTCCCCTCTCAAGCAATAACTAGTACCCTGATGCTCCTCTTCTTCAGTGTCAAAATGAGATGCGAACTGCAGGACACGCACAAGCACTGATGCACGGTCTGCAAATGGCTCTGGGATTCTTCAAATGTTTGCTGTGTGTAATATGTGGGCAACCTGTCTGTTGTTCTTATGCATACTGCTCGCTTCAGCTGTGGGTGGAAATATTGCAGTTTCACACGAACAGTTGCAAAGCAATGACTCCTGATCATGAAACGATCCATTTTAGAGACGAAGTCTCTAAAGTTTAAACTTGCCTCAGTTCTGAAGGTTTGAAATCTGGAAGGTGACGGTTCACTGTATTTTCCTGGTCCCTCAATCCACAGCGCTCAGCCTGGCGCTCCGTAAGGGAGGAATTAATTCTATTAATTTTGTTGCTGCGCTCTGAACCGGGCGGGTAAAACCCCGCGTGTTTGCAGAGCTGCCCCGCGTGGCGGGGAGCGCCGTGTCGGCCGGGCCGTCCGTGTCGCTTCGCGCTCCGCAGCAATCGGCGCTCGCTCAGCTGGCGCTGGGTGCCCCGGCAGCACCAGCCGCCCTCCCGCGCTGCCTCCGAAGGTGGGTGCCCGAGAGGCGCGGGCAGGGCGGGAGGTGGGCAGAGCGCCCGCCTGCCCCGGCCTCTGCACGTGCTGCTCGACTCAGGAGAACGGAACCCGCTCGTGGCAGCCTGGGCTCCTGCAGCGCTGCCGGGGGGCGGGAGGCCTCCTTTGTTAGCGCGCCCGTGCGATTCAGAGCTTTCCTAAATGGAACAGAGAGAGGAGAGACGTGCCTGTCAGACCCCTTCCAGTACTGCTCGTCCATCTGCTGTCTCGGATGCTCAGGATGCGCAGTGCCAGCCCTCTCTTGGGTGTAGCTAATGCATCTGGATCCCTTTGCTGTATTAATGGCATTATTTTCCTCCGGCTGTGAAGTACTCGGGGCTTATACTGTGACAAGATTGAAGCACTCAGCTGTCAGTCTGAGGTGCTGGGTATCTGTTTTCAAAAGGCTGGTTTGCAGCCGCATGGGAGGGGAAGAAGAAAGATAAACAGAAGAACTTTTTTTTTAAAGGCAAGAAGGCCCATCGCCCCCTGCCAGCACCTTCAGACCCTCTTCCCTGCAAAAAGCCTTTCTGGGGAGCCTCAAGGTGCTGGGACTCTCCAGGACTTGCCTACGAGGCTGTCATTTCTGCCCAGCCAGCAGCAGCTGTGCTCTGACGGGCACTCCGTGAGTTGACCCACGGGTATGTCTGGAGGCGCCCAGCGCCCCATCCCGAAGGCACGCACCAGCTCCGAGCTCCCCCGAGGAGGGTCCTCGCCTCCCTGCGGGTCTGGACCTCCCCAGACCAGCACACGCAGCAGAGGAAACATTCCTCTCTCAGCATCTCAGCACATGCCTTCCTCACTGCTCTCGGCATCTCAGGGTGAAAATTCAATCTGTAACTGTTCTGACTTATTAGAAAAAAAAAAGCATTAGAATCATGAGGAATCTACAGAAGTGCTTTTTTGCTTTATATTTTTTGATACTCCTCTGTTTTTTCTAGCTGCCTTTCTGAACATTGAAAAGGTAGTTTTCCTCTGTGAAATAACACTGTACATTTAGCCAGGGGCACTATCACTACGGCAGCAGTAACCGTAGATGAACATATATTTTTATCTGTTCTCTGGGGCATCCGGGTATCAGCCGTTGCTGGAGGCAGGATGGTAAACAAGAGGGAGAAAAGCAAGTCCTCAGCCCCTTCCCATTCCAACCCATGTATGTGACTGAGGACAGCAAATGTTGTCCTTTCGAAACTAGAGAGTTGTTACTATTTTGGTTGCACTTATCAAGAGCTGTGCTTTGTAAATAATGCAAAACAGGAAGGGAAAGTGAGAAGCCACGCGTGCTGTAGAGTACGTGACAGACAGTTGTCACAGTAACTGCTCAGTTTTGCCTGTCTTTGGCTATTCAGTTAGAGCTAAAGGCAAAAAAAAAAAAGGAGTTGTGGGTTCATCTGAAGTGTGGCAGCACAGTGTCTATTAAAGACACATCGCCTGGGCTCCTCAGCCCACCCATGCCACCGTGGCAGGAGGCACCAGCACCGCACAGCCTGCCTCGCTGGGCCGCCGGGTTGCCTGCTAAAGGGAGGTCGACAGAGAGAATGGCTCTTTCCTATCTATTTTAAATTGCCAGTAAAATCCTGTAGTCCTTAAACTAGTTCTAGCAGTAGAAGAGTGATTTTAGGTGAAAATCCTGATCCTGCCCATCTCAATTTATGCATATCTCTAGAAACCCATACCCGATGGAGGAATGTTTGGGGAAGCAATCTTGTTTAATATTCAGACTTTTAACAACAAGAAAACGCTTAAAGGTTCATGTATTTATGACTTTCATACTCTTTCCATTCCCCAGTGATTCTTTGTCTTCTCCAAACAAGATTTCGTTGGCAGGTGGTAGGAAGATGCTGAAGGCTCAAATGCGATTACAAATCTTGAATCATGTTTGTTTGGAACTGGGCAGTCGAGTACCAAAGAGTTTTTCTGCTTGGTCGTCTCCAGGAGAACACGGCGGGGCTGTTTCCGTCGTTCGGTGGGTCGCTCACCAGAAGCCGTCTGGGCTGCGCCGCCCGGCCGTTCCCGCGGTGCTGAGCCAGGGCGGCCGCCGGGGCAGCCAGGGTGGCCGGGCAAAGCTCTTCCCTCTCGCCCGAAGGAGACGCCGGTTCTTGGCGGGCTGAGGGCAGGGGCTCAGGCTGGCCACAGCGGCCACAGGGCTGGGCGCAGCCTTGCCGCTAGCCGGGCTTGTCTGAGGATGGTCAGGGCTGGGACCAGAGCGGGGACTGTGAGCGTCGCGGGAAAGCCCTTGATCGTGCAGGGCAGGCGGGCAGGCTGGAGGAGAGACTGTCAACGTACCGCCTGCCCTGGGCCAGCCAGAGCTTTCTGCTGATTCCAACAGTCTCCATGAGATTCGTATTAATATAATGATTGACAAGATCCTTGAAGATAATTACACATATGAAAAACATTCTGAGTTCTGCCCAACAGCAATTTAGGAGAGAAACTTGATTTATTAATTTAACTGTGATTTCTTGTCTCTTATTATAACGAGTCAGAAAGACTGAAAACCTGCTAATTAAAACTCATAACACTTCTGAGCAATGCAGAGGAGCAACAAACTTATATATTGCAAAGCAAACACTGATAGAGCCTTCCAAAAAGGAAAATTGGAAAAAAAATGCTGTTGCCCTGGAAAGCAAGACTCTCCTTGTGCTTTTCCTGGGAGAAAAATTGGAGAAAATTATAACATATATATTATTCTTGGTGTACTGAAATCTTGTCCATGCAGCCAGAGTGAAACTGTAACAATGGGATGTTGGCTGCAATTTGCCTTTGTTTTCATTGGCAAAAAAAACAAGGCGAGAAGCTTGAGGAGGGTGTAAATGCGACGATACCAAATGGCAGCAGTCTGCCTTGGCAGGGGTACACGCACACGTGAGGGAGCAGCAGAGAATTAGGTCTTTTGTGTGTTTCTTCACTGTCTCCCACTCAGCCTCAAAATGTTGCTTCTGCTACTGTAGAAGCGAGGCAATAACACGTACCTGTGCTGTGACTTTATGACAAAACATTTCATTTAATCCCCAGCAATGCCTTGAGAACTGGCAAACACAGAAGTCAGGTGCATGTGTCCCACCCCTGTCCAGGTAGCTGTTTGCATTCTTCAGACTACGGCTGGTGTTATTTAAAATACCAGCAGTTTGGTTGGAGTGAAGCTGTGCCTGAGCAGAGTGGCTCATTTTTAATTAGCCAGAGCCTGCGTTAAATATCGTTAACCAATATTGTCAAGGGCTAAGTGATTGTTCTGTGGTTTGTTGAGGTTCTCCCACAGTTGACATTTCTCTGCTCTTTATTTGAAGCGAGTCTGATTGGAAGTGTATGGCTTTGGGAGACGGGGAAGAGGCGAGTACTTCCCCGGCGTGGGGATGGGGATGGCAGCTGCCCGCGCCAGGGCGGCACTGGTGGCCCTGGGAAGGGGACGCTGCAGCCGAGCACTTGGGTCCCGGCCATGCCCACACAGCCCTTGGGCGGGGGCAGCTCCCTCCGCACGGGCAGGGGCTCACCTGCGGGCGGTTTGGTGATCACCCCCAGCCCAGGCCCTACAAAAGCAACCTGTGGCCCTGCTGCAGGTTTTCCCTCAGTTGCGGGCAGGCGGCTGAGGCTTCTGAGGAGTGTGGATGGGCTTCTCTCTCAAGGGCTGTTTAAGGTACTTTCAAACTTCCCCTTTAACAGGAAGAGGCTTCTTGAATTTTTATTTCCATTCTTAAAAGATGAATAATGCATCCTTTAAGCATGGTAGTAAAAGTTGGTAGGAAGGTATTGGTTTTAACTCTAAGTAGGCTTGAATAAAAAGTGAGCTTGTCTGCTGGGGGAGCAGGGGCAGGGTCTGTGCGGGGAGCTCTGTACCTCCTGTGGGCCTTGCTGCCACCCGGGAGCCTGTGGAGAATTGACTGAAAGCTACAGCCAGGGTGCCTGGAAGTCATCCCTGCCTTCCCTTCCAAGCGATGGTACGTTAAGGCAAAGAGCTGCCGTGCCTTTGGGAGGCTCTAGGACTAGGAGGAAAATCTCTGGCTTTTTGCAGGGAGAGAAAGAGGTGGTTAAAGTGCAAGAGGAGGTGATAGATGGGTCTGGTTGTATATCAGCCTCCCAGGAGGCTATCAAGCTTAATTCATTCAGCTATAGTGTACCTATAAAGCTTAATGTTTCTATCTGTAACGTGCTTGTTCAGGCTAAGCGTATTGATCTCCTATGGAAAGTGAGTAGAAAGGGACTTTCTGTTGTGTGTATGGGAGGGGGGATGGCTGGGCACCAGCCTGCTCGGCCGTGGGGAAGGGGCTGCCTTTCATCCTCCTTCTCCAGAGCTTCTCCCCAGCCCCCAGCGAGTGCCCAGCTCTGCTGCAGGGAGCAGGCAGTCGTAAATACAGCGGCAGCAGTGCAGGCATGTAGTGCCCTCCCCAGAGAGTCACGTTAATGGCCAGAACCGTTGCTTTTCTGGAGAGCACACCAGGGCTGTCGGGGAAGGCAGAGCAAAGCAAGAGGCAGCGACCGCGGGAGAGCTGCCTGCGTTCCGCCGGAGGGAGCGGCTCTGCAGCAGCCCGGGAAGTCGGGGCGACGCTGGGAGATGTTGTGTTCAACGGCTGGTGAGCTCCGGGTTCCGCCAGGCTGCAGCAGGGAGGTTGCTCTGCCGTGGTGAGGGCTCTGCTGCGGGCTGGCGGGGCTGCACGTCCCACCAGCGTCCCTGCTGAGGTGTCCTCGAATGGCCAGGGATGCTGGGGCAGCCGGAGCAGCGCTCCTAAAAGCGTGTGCTGGCTTTGTATCTTGCCTCCGTAATGGCTCGCTTCTGGAAGTGCTTTCCTTTCTGTTCGATTGCATCTCCTAGTCGGAGCACAGAAGGCTGGAACGGTTCACAGCTTTTTGAGTAAACACCGGTTAGATGTGGCAGAAGGATGCAGAAAGCTGCCGCTTCCTCCGACAGCGGGTGAATGTGCCCCCGCCTCTCCTGCCGAAGTGTTATCTCAGTGGGGTTAAACTGCAGTGTAGTGTAAACAAAACCCAAAAAGCAGTAGCTCGGCTTTGTGCACAGCTAGAGTGGCTCGTGTCACGGCGGGGCAATGAGGACCTACTGCCTAGCTTTCTCCCCGGGTTAGGAAGGAGAAAGCCCAAGTCTTTGCAAGGAGCAGTCCTGGCCTTACGAGGAGTTTGTCATTCCTCATAAAATACCCGTTAACTTTAAGCAACTAATGTCAGATCAAGATCAAGCAACACTCTGGTCTAAACTTTATGCCTTTCCCTGTAATAATTACTGTTCAACTCAGTGCATTATAGAGGCCTTTGACTTTACTTTGAAACAGGCATTACTGACTGGTGCCAAAGACAGGGACTAAAATGAAAAATGTTTGATCTAACTCAATATCACAACTTCTTTTTTTGTATATTAACATAATCTCTGTGCTGAAATTAATCTGTGGTGTGGCTGCAGCGTGTTGAAGATTATATGTATTAGCATTCAAGATGATGACTTTTTTTTTTTTAAGCAGTAGCAATTCTTACTTTTTAAGCAGCTCCTATTTTAGGAGTATGTCTATTTTGCCCTACAAAATATCCTCAGGAAAAGCTCAGGAGATATTTGCGGAGAAACTGTGTTGACTTCTTTGGATAACCCCAGTTGTAGGTGTGCTGTGGAGCTGCTGACAGCGGGCAGGTCCGAGCGAACCCCGGGCTCTGTGCTAGGCCAGTTCATGTAAGGCTGGGACAAGGCCAGGATTTTTGACTGTTTTCTCCTTTATTCCAGCCCTGGACACTGACTTTGACCCTGCAGCCAGACTTCAGAGCTCCTGAGCGAGGTGCAGCAGCTTCGCCGCTCGGAGACGGCTTCAGCTTGTTCAGGTACCGGAGGCGGCTCCTCGCGTTGGTCGTGGAAGGACGTGTGTGTTGGGGAGGCCAAAAGGGAATTAATGAAGCACAATCCCCCTCGTGTAACGCTGTCATCGGTGCGGGCTGGGAAGCTCGGGGGGCAAACTGGCACAGGAGTTCCCAGGGGGCATCTGCATTAGATGCCAGCCTTCAAGCAAGGTCACTCCTGCAGGAGAAAATTCCGTACAACTCTTGAGTGGCTGCAAAGTGTCTTGAAAAGGTGTTTTTTAGTGAGGATGATAAAACAGACGTGTACTGGCCCAGCTGACAGGTGTGTCCTCGCTGTGTGACGTTGCCAAGACACGTAGACCCGCTGGGGTGTGTTATGGATCTGGCCCGCAGGGCGACGCTCGGTGTCGCTGCTGGTGCTGGCAACGGACTTTTTTTCCTCCCTGTTCATTGGGGGAGCGGCGCGTGCGCCTCGCCTGCCGTAGGGTGGTGACCAAAACTGTCCCAAAGAACGCTTGGGGCTTTTCAGTCCCTCGGGGTGGCACTGAAAGCGGTTTCACAGCCTCGTCACAAAGGCGCCTCAGCCACGATGCTGCGTGTGTCTCGACGGGGGTGAGCTTTGAGCCTGTGCGATGCTGGTGAGCTCCCAGTCCGGGGGTGGGTGGGTGGATGTATTCACCACGTGTGTCTCCTTCGAAATGGTTTCATCTGGAAAAGCATCCGTGTTGATTTATTTTGTGAAGAAAAAAGCTCTCATAGGGCACCCATCCTGCATGTCTTTTTCTCTATGATATCACTTAAGCCAGAAGTATTTAGCTAGTTACAGAGGCCTGGAGATCTTGTTTTGCAACAAGAAATTGCATTAACGGGAGCAAAAATATCTGCTCTACATAAAACATCAGAATATGTTTCTTTTTTGGCTTTTTGTTTGCCTCCTTAGCTAACAAATTAAGCAAAATCTGTATTCAAAAGGACAGTATTTTCCAGCAGATTTGTTAAAAGAGACTGTAACTGACAACTGACGCTATTAGCAAGAATATATATCTCTTATTTGAAGTACTTCCATCCTAAAAGTAAAATGTCCATTCTATAAGTCTATTAATACACAGTTCATTAAACTAGAAACAACTATATAATTAGGAAACAACAACAATTCATTAGTCTTAATGGGATTTAATAAAGTTCCTAAGCAAGGATTCTTCAGAGAATTAATTACAATATACTAATCAGGAAAAAAATCCAGTTCATCACTCAGATATATTTCTCCAACTTACGAGCTGTGAAGCATCAACAATTCTCAGAACATCTCCCCAGCCGCGCGGGGTTTTTCCCCAGCCCGTGACAACGTGTGCTGCCAAGTTTACAAGTGAATTTCTCTTTGCTTTGTATACACTGAATTTCCAAGCAAAAGCAACACTATTAATCATTTCCCAGCCACAGATGTTCTGCAGGGAGGACCTGGCTTAAGCAGAGCCTCAGCAGCCTGAGCCGACGGCTATGGCTGGCCCGCGGGTGTCGGGGAGCGGCGTTGGTGCCGGGGCGGTTGCTGTCACCCTGTGAAGGTCCAGCTCTTAATCCAGCAAAATACGCAAAGAAGAGCCTTAATTCTCGCTGTTGTAGCAGAGCAATTATTGCTGTGTCAGAATGAGCAGGAATGATGGTGCAAACGGGGCAAGCGCGGTGGGACCGGGCGTTTTGCTCTTCTCAGCGTGGTCTGGGGCTCCCAGTAACGGGGGAACACGAATGAATCTGTCCTTCAGTCCGTGACGTGCTCTGTGGGACTGATCCAGCACCTGCACGGTCCCACAAACGTCTCGGTCCATGGAGCCAGCCCTGATTGTCACTCTTGGAGAGACGCCCAAGTGGCCGTTTGTGATGAGAAGTTCAAGAATAGCGACGCTTTTGGACAACAATGGATTCGTGTGTTCAAGGGGGGGCATCCCTGAGGAGGGCTGGGGGCTGCTGCAGGTTTCCTGGGCTGGGAGAGGAGCCGGTTGTGCCCTGGGGCCGGGCTGGGTGCGGAGCCGCTCTGCCGCTGGTGCCCCTCCGGGGGCTCTCGCTCCTCAGCACCCGTCTCGGCAGTGACACTGGGAGCGTGGTGCCCCTCCAGCCTGGCCCTGCAGCTGGGAGGAGAGGGACGGGCTGCGTAGGAGCGCAGAGCACTGCAAACCACTAGCGCGCTCTCGGGGGGCTGGGTTGTCCCGGGAGAAGTTGGTGGCTGGCGTACTGCAAGGAAGTCTGAATCAATAGATATAACGGGTAGAAGTCCCAGCTATCTGGTTCGCGCCACCTAATTTAAGCCTAGTTTATGTTCATTATAAACTAATCTTTGAAGCAGTCCCTGATGCAGTTTCACAGGCGCTGCGATAGAGATCTGCCTTTCCTCTGGTGTCTGATGTGCATCTGCAAGGGTTTTTGTGAGAACATGTTGAAATCCATGGTGACATCCTTGACTAAAAGGACAAACCCACCTTATCAGTCTGACTCCAACTCCCTGTCTCAGACGCCTTAAGAACTAGGGACGACGTACGTTTATCGCCGGCTGGCGTTAGGCAGCTCCCCCCCGGCTCGCTTTGCCTTTCCCCGCTCAGGGCAGCAGTGCTGCACCTCGGTAGCGTCTTTGGAGTAATCTCGTGCTACAGTTGTATAACGACGTTGGCATCTTTTGTGAATCCTGGACTATTCACTCCCTCAGATAGCATATCCCTTTATCTCCTCTAGTGGGGCTTTCTTTTTTTCTGCTTGTTTCCTGATTTTTTAATTTTTTTTTACCTTTCTGCTGCCATGTCACTGAACTGAAAAGATTAATAAAGAATGATTAAGCGCTGGAGAGAATATTTTACAGTGGTAGACTTAAGGAGCTCAGTCTGTTTATCTTATCAAAAAGCAGCTTGTAACTTAATTTCAGTGGATAAGTACCTTCACAGGGAGGAAGCTCCAGGTACTGAAAGGCTTTTTCTTCAGAGAAAAGCACAGAAAGACCCAATAGCTTTAAGCTGAAGCCAGAAAAATCCAATTAACGAGGCAGAAATTTTGAACTTTGAGGATCATTAGCTACTGGGAAAATTTGGCTAGCTACTCCCTTCTCTGGGTGTCTTCGGATCTGGATCTAACGTTTTCCTGAATGATCGGGTCTGATGGCACTCATCAATGCAGAGGCCAGCACTGGATTGCCTGTTACCTCCTGGGCATCCCGTAAGGCAGCCCACGCTAATTTTACCCTCTGGGTCCACAAAACATCCCACGTTCTTCCAGAGAGGCTTTACCTGGGCTGCGACACGCAGGGTTGATCTGGCAGCTGAAGCGCGGGCTGACGGGCCGCGCAGGCTCGTAGGGACGAGCGAGCAGCAGGAGTCTTGGCTCAAACCAGTGCCGCTTTCCGGGGTGGTTCTCTGCGTCTGGGCCTGCCCAGTTCACCCCAGGTCAGGGTCTGGTTTGTGTGCTGGAATACGAGAGGACGAGGCAGCAAGCCCCAGCAACGGGCAGCGATGTCTGAGGATGCGGTCCTGAGCATCCCACGATAAGCTTTGCCTTTTTAAAGGTTACTGACTCAGCCTTTGCAAGCTGGGAAAGCAGCTTAAAAGTACATAGAGACACTAATTGGTCATTTGAACTTTGCCTGGAGGGCCCTTCCAGCAGGGACAGCACGCTCCTGCCGACTCAGTGCGGCTGAAGCCAGAAGAAGGCAGATTCCACTGAAGAGTCAACAAGGAGGAGGGAGGCCCCAGCTTTGGCCAGGGACTTCCAGTCCCTTTGGGAAAGGCAGTTCCCCCCTTCCCTTGCTTGTGCAGGAGAACACAAAAGTGGGAACCCTCCCTGCTCCCCCAGTTTCTCTGCTCAGTCCTACCCAGGTTTTAGCCCCAGGAGACGAGCAAGGACATTTCTTTACTCTTTCCTCTCGGTAGGTTTACGGAGCAAGGGTTGGGGTGGGAGGAGCAGATATGGAGAGATGTGCAGCAGCAGCTTTCACCGAGTGAGCGACTGCGGGTGGTTGTAGGTGCGATCTTGTACTCGCCCTCTCCTGCGGTCTCGAGTGAAGCCATTTGGCTGTTGAGGTACCTGACAGGAACCTGCAAATGCACTGCTTGGACGCAGAAATGGATTAAACTGTGTCTGCAATTACGTGCTGTCTGGAAAACTGCGGGTAAAAGAAGGAAGCTCAGGGGTACGAGGGCTAAAATCAGGCCATTACTCTTCACCCAGAGAGCATGTTAAATATTATGGAGTTATTTGTGAGTGATAGCGTATAATTTTTGCAACAACTAACATCCAGTAACAGGGTTTTGCGAAGTATTTATCAGCTGGAGCCAGAGCAGGATGTTGCCATGGAGATGGGACGTAGCTGGGTGTTATTTTTTTCTTCTGCAAATATATTGTTGCAAAACACAAACGGAGAAGGAAAAGGAACCATATTGCCTTTGAAAAAGTAAAAACTTCTGGTTTAGGTTGTCACACAGAGGCAAAAATAGTTCTCATGGACCGTGGGGGTGCAGGCGTGTCCCATTAAGCACAAACCCCAGAGCTGGGCTCTGCAGAGCAGGCTTGAACTCAGAAGGGGACATGGGATGCTGCAGCCCCCAGTGAAGTTACAAGTTAGAAATAAAAGCAGTAGATTTTCCTGTGACTGAAGGTCTCTGTAAATCCAAGGTCACCCAGAACCACTTCTGTGGCTGCTGCTTATCATTTAATGAAGATAAAAAAGAGCAATTAAGTTTAGTCTGGCAATTTGGCACATTAGCATTAATCTTCAATGAAATCAGAAGGTGTTTGTGTTTTGTGTAAGCTCAGCTCATGTATCATTTTATTACTAACAAGCAGAAACCATAATTACTCTTCTATTTGACAGAATTTGTGGATGATTTTATTGACAGCTCCCCATGTTATTTATGCATACAAGTCATTTACTTAAGGGAAACTTTAACATTGAGTGTTCGTTCAACTTCCCTCATTCACATCCCTTCCTACCCAGCAAATGGCAGGGCTTTGGGTGAGCTCCCTTGAAAATTTCAGTATCAATCCAGAAATCTTGTAACCTATTTATTTAAAAAGTCCAGGATCTCGTATAAAGAACATCAAAAACAACTGATTCAAGTATTGTCACCCCAGGACGTGAGCAAGTTCTCAGGGCTCGTCCTGCAGCTCTTGGGCTCAGCTGCCCCTTGCACAGGGATGTGTCGAGGGGCGTTTATCAGCGTGACTGAGAATTGCTGGGGCCGGGGCAGCCCCTGGCAGCGCAGCTCTCCTGCACGCCGGGCTCTCGGCGTGGGCTGGGGCGCAGCACAGCCCCCTCCCGCGGCGCTGGGGGCCACGGGATGCATCACCTGCAGACGTGGCAGGGGATCGTGCTCCCGGCCCTCAGGTTTCATCCCCAAATACCGACAGGAAGATTTTTCAGGACTTAATGTTCTAAGAAAAATTATATTTCAGTTTGGTTTTAAAATTTGGATGTATCTACAAAATACTATAATTTCCTAGAGGACAAATATTATTATTTTTTTAAAAATATCTTTATAAATTTGAGAGGATTCTAAAAGATTTTGTGGAAATAAAGCCAGAAAGGTTCATTTCTGGAACTGCATTGGAATGAGCTGTAAACAGTTGTCTGAGCCTGGGGGAGGAGGATCGGCTGCGTTGTTACTCTCATTGGTTTATTTTCAGCGTTTGTCTGTAAACTTTAGCTGGCAAGTGAGAGAGAAGAGAGGAACACGAGCAGCCAGGCGATTCTAGAATATTTGCTTGGAAAAAAGCTGCTGAAAACTCCGAGCCGAGAAAAAGGGAGAGGAAGCTCCTGAGAGCGCAGCCACCGATGAGCCGGGGTTCAGGGTGCTGGGGGGGTTGTGCCTTCGCTCCAGGAGCCGTGTGGCCGCACAGGGGTTGGGCTGGCTTCGCTTGGCTCTGGTAATAACGTAGTTAGTCCACATGTTTGTGGTGGGAAAAAAAAAAGATTTAGAGAACTTATACCATGTAGTCTGAAGGCCAGAAGGCAAAAGAGAGGAAGCAACGGGTTTGGGCCAAGACGTTTGGCCAAATGTGGTGGGTTTGGTGCTCCCGGAGCAGTGCCTCCCCCACCTCCGGCATCCAGTTATGCCAAATCTGGGAAAAGAGCAGCGCCTCGCTCGCCTGGATGTGCCGCAGCGACAGCAACGGCACTTGCACGTGCAAGGAAGGGCCTGCCCTTGGCTTTGGGTTATTCTTCGGTTCAGTTCTTAAGTCCTAGCACCATCCTAAGTGGTTTGCACTTGCTGTTTATTTAGCAATGCAAAGAACGTTTTATGGTTTTATCACACAGAAAGAATAAATTTGAAATACATTAGGAAGTGGCCCTGGCTTACGGCTGGGATGTACCGATGGGTTGCACAGATTGCATTTGGCATTCACGACTACTTCCAGCACTTAATGACTTGGCTTTAACTTTTTTTTTATTTCTTTTTATTAAAAAATATCCCACAAGACCATAGGGTTTATTACAGGGCTGGGCTGGGGGTATACAAGGCATTTCTAAACTCACAGCAACACTGTATGTTAAATATTCATAACTGCAACTACCATTTGCTGTTGGTAAGGACATTGATTTTCTCTGGAAGCACAAGAATTATTTGTGGCATTTATTGTCTGCTGGGAGGCTTTTACATAAGTTTGGGAAAATATTAAGCATTGTGCATGCTTTTGGGTTTATACCCTTCTACAGCAGGGAAAATAAAGCCCAAAATATAATTTAGTTCCATAACGTTCCTCGGGACTGGACGTACTAGCGCAACAGAAAGTACAAGTCAGGAGCAAACCATGCGAGCTGGTAACAGCCAGCGAGGCTGCCTGCCTTGTGCAGCACCCGTGACTCTGATGTTTACTTGCTTTTGCTCATACCTGTTTTATAGAAAAGCCTGTAGCAAGATGAAACGCTCCCCTGGAGATACTCCCTTGTGGGGCTGAGCGCCATCAGAGGAAGAGATTAGTCATGGTGCTAAATGTACTTTTGGCAGACCCTCTGCTACCGCCGCGGTGAGCGTGACGGGAACCTGCGTGAAACGGGCTGCAGTGGAGGTGGGCTGGTCCTTGTGCTGAGCCGGTACACCCCGTGTGAGCTGCGTCCCTCGGCGCCTTGCTCTGGTACCTGCTGGTTCAGGGGAGATGGGCCGTGCGTGAACCGGGGCTGTAGGCACCAGGGGGGAGGCGTTGCTGGAGACGTGGGTCGGTTTGGGAGCCCCACCTCCGCCGAGGCGGCCCGGAGGAGGGTTTGCTCCTGCACAGCGCCTCGCCGCGCTCTCCCCGGGCCCCCAGCCTCCCGCCTGCTTTCTTTTCAAAGGTCTGCGCTGGAGTTTAAACTTAATTCAATGGAACTTAAAATCCAAGGTGAAATAAGGGTAATTAGCCAGAGCCTGGAACAGATTAGTAGCTTGAAATGGTGCCTGATCCATTGCCTTCATAGCGCCCCTTGCTCCGTGCCCTGCAGGGCTCGCCAGCCTGGACTCTCGCTCTTCCCTTTGGCTGCTGGAGCTTTTCCCTTCATTGGAAAAGAACGTTTTCTTCAACCCACCTATGTTGACTGCGAATGCAGAAGCTGCTGAGCCCTCGGTGGCGCAGTGCTGGGCAGGGTTGTGTGGGAGTGTACGTGCAGAGGGTTATTGTTTTAGCGTTAATGGTGTCTCCTGCAAATCACGGGGTGCTCCATGGTGTTCTCCCTGCGGCGGTCTTTGCAGATGGTCCTAACCCTTTGCTTATACTGTGCTGCGAAGCCAGGCCTGATGGAAGTGTCCTTCCCCAAGCTGGGGAAGCCCAGCTGCACGTTCTTTTCTCTCCCTGGTAGGGAAGCTGAGCTGACTTCTGGAAAGAAAAGCTGCTTTTTCTCTCAGTAGCAAAGCGCAGAGCGATTTCAGTGTGTCTGAAACTGCAGAGGACCATTGCACCACCCCATGAGCCCCAGGCCGAGAGTTTTCATCCACTGGTGGACCCTGGTTCTGTACCCCTGACTTGGCTATGGTAGGGACCCCAGTGCCTGGGGACTCTGCGTGCCTGGAGCAGGGGTGAGGCTGACGAGCAGCGCAGCCACGCGCCTGCCAGCGACTGTCGCTGCTGTGAAAAGCCCGACTGCGGGTCCGTTTGGCTGCTTCTGATTTGCAGCTGAGGTCAGATGTGGGCAAAGCATGGGATCCGCTGAGCAGTGTGCTTGTTCCTCAGACACCAGCTCGGCCAAGGTGCTGCCCTTTACACCCCTCTTCCCTGTGGAAAGCAGCAAGGAGTTAGGAAATGTCCGGGGATTACCAGCCAATAACCCACCTCATTCAGCCCCGATTAGCTTCTAAAATGTGTTTCGCTTGGCAGCCAGAGGCTGCCTGCTGATGGGATGACCCACATAAGGTGCCCAGCGTCTCCTGCAGCTGCGGGATTTCACCTTAACTCAACCTCTGGAAAGGTTACAGTGGTTACACTAAAACATCTGCTCTGGCTTTAGAGATATTATACTGATAAACTCTGTAAGAAGGGTCAATACAAAGGCTAAAAATCCCTGTTTGAATATGCCCACGCTCTGAGCGTGTTCTCCATGCAGAAGGACAGTCTGTTCCCGAAAGACGCGCCACAAAGCTTGGCGATGGGGTCGGGTCTTATTGCGAAGCACCTACTCTTGCTGCTGTTAGTCTATTAGAGCGAGACCTGGAGAGGAAATGAGCGCCACAGGGGAACGAAAGCAAACCACAAGCCACCTCGCTGTTCGTCTGCGCGAGCCTGCTAGGTGGGTTTTTTTACTTTAAAGGACCTTGTTCTGCGGACGACTGATTACTGCATCAGCGCCGAGTGGTTTTCACTAGGATGGGATAGCATAATAACAAGTGTTTGCTGCATCAAGGGGAGCCCTGTGGGAGTTAATCCTTATAAATAATCTAGGCACTGTCAACTCCTATCTTCTCCTTCCTGCTATGGAGAAGGGTAGGGAATGGCAGAGGGAGCCAGCAGCTAGCCCAGTCGCTCTTGGATTTGGAGGTGAAGAAGCAGGAGGAGGCGTAGGAAAGCTTTGGCATTTATGCACCACCTTAATGCACACAAAAAGGCATCTGTTCACTTAAAGTACATTTGCTTTTTTTTATCAGACTGGTAAAAGCTTATACTGATATTGAGAGATCTTTGTCCCTTTGCATCAGGAGCACTGACCATGAAGCCGTCTCATAGGCAGGAAGCCCCGTCTGGGAGCTCAGATTTTGCTGTAGCTGGAGAAAAACGACTGCCTCGATCTTACGTTTCCTGGACGTAACCCCCCTTGTTACTGTCTCTAGTGAAGGCGATTCCTCGCCACAGAACCTCTCCAATGCTGTTCCTGTGCCCCTGGCAGGGTCCTCCACCGCCTCCCCTAGTGCTCTTCTGCTCCTTGCCCCCGCCATCCGGACAGGGACGATAACGCGACCAAGCTGCGCTGGGAGACGTAGTCGCCTTGCCGCACGGTGGGGTGTGTTGGCAAGCCCTGTGGCTGCTCAGTGGCCAGTGCATCTGCTGAGGCTTCTCAAGCATGGATTTGTGTGGGGGCTTTGCAAGTGTGAACAAACCAGCCTCCTTTCCTGGGAGGAAGCGTGTCCTCCCTCACCTGCCACGCAGCAATCGAAGCGCTCTCCTGTGTACTTGCGGAGAAAGCATGGACACAGAAGCGATGAGCTCCGGTTGTCATGGTGGAAGAGGGAAGTACAATACCCAGAATCTGAAATTTGTGGCTTACAAAATGACACGCTGTGTCTAGGTGGAGGATGAGCCTGAGGTTAACAAGTTGTTTACTCATTATTTCTGTTTAAAGTCTCTTTGGTGACTCTTGCTTTTGAATTTGGGCTTCACATGTTTCAAACGCTTATTCTGGGGAAAAAAGGATGGAAGGAGACAGGAAAGTTTTTCAAAAGCAAATCTTGCCATCTTTCAAAGGGAAGCTTTTGTTGTGGTTGGAGTTGTCGCCAGCTGCTTACACTCAGATCTCTGAAACTGGGGTGGAGAGAAGTGGGGCCCCTGACGTGACTGCAGCAGCTCTTCCTCAGGGTGCCTGGTGGTACCAGGAGCTTTGTCATTGCTGTGCACATGCGTGTTCTTCCAGCTGAAGGAAGCCTTTCCAACGGGGTGAAATAAGGCTCCAAATTTGTATTTCCTGGTTTCTGGGACCATCTTGGTGATGGTGATGAGGATGCAGTTTCTTGCCTGGTGTTGCCAGCGGGCATCCTTCCGTCCCTAAAGGCAGGCACAGGCTGCTGCCACAGGGGCGGCTTTGCTCCGTGCTGCCGCTGCGATGTGCTGCACAAAACCAGACCAAAGCTTTCAGCGTGGGACTGCGCAGCGTCCGGGCAGAGCAAGGGCTTGTGCAGTTTATTCCCCACCCTGTAGTCACTGTATCTTCCATTTGTTATGGCCGTGGCCTGTGTCAGAAAAGTTCATGGGCCTGTTTCACCAGAAGGTGAATAAATGAAATCATCATTTCTGATCACTAATTGCTCTATGCCACTGAGCTGAAAAGACCCAAATGGGTTATTTCTGTTCTGTCCTTGAAATCTGCTCCCAACGCTCAGGCCTGCAAAACCTGGGAAACGAGCTCGCTCTCTTTCCCTTTTGTATCCCCCCCGTTTACAGAGGCAGTTCCTCCAGGGTGACCCCGTTCGTTTGTTAAAAAGATTGCAAATCCTTCTCCAAAACCAAAAAGGGCCAAGTGAGATCTGCCTCGGGACCTGTTCCTGCTCATAGGAGCCGCCCTGAGCTCCCCGTCTGTACACGAGCCCTTCCCAGGCAGGGAGAGCTTTCCCCGTCGGGGCTGTAACAGCCGCCGGATCGCCGTGCCCCCTTGGGCGGGGATGAGCTGGCCACCGGGATGGGAACAAGGGAGCGGCACCCGCTTCTGTACCTAAAGGCAACGGTGGTTCTGTATTTCCTTGATAACCTCATACGAGTTGTCCGTAATTCTGACTGGGAAAAGGAATACTGGTGGTTCTGGTCTGCTTTTTTTCTGTCTTGTTGAAACACGTGCATAACGATTGGAACTGCTCTGTCGATGCAGAGGATCTTTCACTACAGCTTGAGTCTGCAGCCCAGATCATTCTTACAAAAGCTCTGCGGATCTGTGTAAAGAGGAGGAAAACAATCTCATCTTGAAGAAAGTGCGCATATTATATAAAATGAACAGATGGGTAGTACAGAAAACTCCATTTAGATTCCACTTGGAGGGAGGTAGGTAATTCTCTGAACTTCTGAGAAGCTCTTCTGTTTTTTAAATGAGCAATATTCTGTACAGACAACCGGAGCACAGGGGACCCTCACTGTAATTGAGACGTTATGACTTGTTTACAGAGGCAATGATTACAAGATTATGTACTTTTCTGTGAAATTTCTTGTAAGGGAGTCCAGCTGTTGTGTGGCCATTGCGGTGCCTCCAGAAGGCTTTGCTGGGGGAACAGGAGGAGGAGTTGTCTCCTTCCTGGGACGCGTTTTCTCAATTAGTGCGATTGTTTCCACTGCTGCAAATCCTGTGCTGAAACAATGTGGGGATTTTAATTCAGTGTTGAATTTCATTGTCTCAGCAGCTTGTGTGTCTCTCGCCGCGGTGGGCTGTGAGTGTGCCAGAGCTCCACGCTAAAGACGCGCTTGGCGGAGCGGGGCAGCTCACCCGCAAGGACGAGGCAGCAGCAAGTCTTTGCTCGGCTGCGCCGTCGTCACAGGGCGCCCTCGGTTACGCCGGTGCAGCCGCACTGAAGGGTAGTGGGGTTGCACAGATGTAAGGGAGGACGGGATCTGGCCTGCACGCTCGCTTTAGTGCCGCTGGCGATGCGTGAAGTGCTGCGCCTCGTCGTCAGCTGGGAGCCCTGCAGGGCTCAGCCCTCCCCTCCGCAGCCTATTCCTCCTGGAGACAGAGGAGGGACTCGGGGATGAGCTCCCAAACCCCCACGGGACAGCGTCCCTGGGAAAGGCAGCACGGTCCCTCTCACCATCCCGCTGAGGTGCACCCCGTGTCCCTGCTGCCAGGGGGGACTGCCCCGACCACCATCCCATCCCTTCCTCGGGCACGTCCTCAGCCCCTGTTTGCAGCGGGACGGTGGGAGACTTGGTATCAAAAAATAATGAAATCTTCTGATCTACCCTGACGCTTTCTCTGCGGAGCAGCAAGCTCCGTGTTGCCTTTCCTGGAACGAAGCTAGTCCCTGGGGGGGAAATGGAGCGGAGAGGGAGGAAAAGGGAAATGGAAAGTCTTTGCTAGATGGGCCTCAGATGATTTCACAGCTTGCTTAAAATGCTCGTGCTGTCTTCCCTGCCCGCTGCTGCGGTGTTAGGAGCCCCGAGGCTGACCAGGAGGCACCCAGGGGGCACAGCCCCTCACAAGAGATGGGGCCGGGACCCCGGAGGCTTTGCTTTCGTGGCTCCAAGGCTGTCGGGAGCTCGCTGTGGCTATGACAGCCCTGTTCCCAAAGCTGATGCTTGCAGGTGTCAGCAGTTACTCATTTGTATAAACATTCCTCACAAGAAATTGATGTATCGGATACAAAACCGGAGTCTGAGCCGAGACAAAGCCCAATTATCTCTTAGGCTTACCCTAGGCGAGAGTCTGCCAAGCCGGCACAGAAGCTGAGACATAGAGGAAGAAAGAGTCTTGTGTGTTTTCATGTTTTGGGAGGTTTAGGGGGATGTTTTCCCCCCTGCTGCGGTGGCAAATGAAGTAAGTGGTGTGGGCAGATCATTAGACCCTTCACGTGGGTATGTCTCGTCTAGGTTTTACTGTACTCGGCTCTGGGTGCATGGACAAAACCCCTGCACAGTCCTGGGCAGTGATAACCACGTCTCTTCCCTGCACGCACCCCCCCCCCCCCATTTTGAAGACCGCTGACTGTGTCCCCCAACAGATCCACGTAACTCTGTTTTCTGAAGCGAGTGTTTGAAAGAGAGCAGCAGGGAGAATTTCTGTGTTGTCTTGCTCGAGCTGATGTAAGATTTAGTTGAATTCGTTTGTGTCGAAGGTGTTTTTTGTTACTTGCATCTAACAGCTTGTCACGACTGAGCTCATAGGAAACGTACGCAATTTCAAGGCGGTTTCAAAAGCAGGGAAGGTGGGGAATTAATTGGCCACATTAGAGGAGAAACATTTGACACAAAATGTACAACCACAAAACTCAAATTTGCTTTGCACAGAATATAATAAGGCAGATCATGGAGAAAAGTCAAACATCAGTTCCCTTCAAAAGTGGGAGATGAATCTGAGTCTATAGCAATCGGCAAAACAAGAAGGGGACACACAAAGATAAATTACTGATCTTATTCCTGAAATTAACATTTTTGACACTTCTCGTTGATATGTGTTTCTGAGTTATGACAGACTTGAGATAATGTGCAGTATTTTAGTGTGATCACAGTCCTTTCCCAAAGACAGAAAGCCGATGTGGTTAAAGGAGTCTAAAAATACAAGCTGAAACATGAAGCAGTGGATGTTCAAAATAGCACGTTACGTAGAAGAGGAACACCTGAAGCTTTGGCAGCACGAGGGAGTTCTGTCCTAGTGCCTAACTCGTGCTTCAAACCCTCTGGAAAAACCACTCTGTGCTTCAAGGGAAGCTGGGATGACAAGAAAGTGTGTTAAAAGTAGCAAATGAGAAGCAGGAAAACATGCATACAGTCTGACCTACTTGAAATGTGTATTTTTAAGTACTTGTTTCAGTTATTCTGTAGATCCTTTTGACATTCTGTATCTATAGTCCTAGGGTCCCTTAAATAACTCAAGCAGGTAAGTTTGGCACTTTATTGGAAAATACGTTGGGATTTTTTTAAAATAAGGATGGCATTGATAGGACTTATGAGTAACAGCCCATACTCAGACACATATGAGAGTAGTACATAGAATTTACACAAACATTCTCATATCTAAATCTGGAAATGCTTTGGGAATTTGAGCAGCACCAGCACAGTGTTACTGCTGTGGAAACATGGGCAGTAGGTGGTAAAGAAGGCAGAGCTTGAGGATTTAAGTACACATCTTAGAAACAGCGCTGTATATGCACATCAACTATTTATAGGGGCTAATACAGTGTGTTTTTACAGTAGCTAAACCAGAAGTTGACCGGGCTCTCCCCTAGAGCAAGAGCGGCTCCACTGGAGCTTGATAATGTCAGTTCTGAAAATGGAGCTTCAGGTTCTTTGGGTACGCCACGCCACTTCCACGAACGTCTGCTGGCGCCGTGTCCATCAGAGGCGCTGGCCATCGGGCAGCCCGGGCGTGTGCCCTGCGCGGGCGCTGCAGAGCTGCGGTGTGGCTCAGTGCAAGGGACCGGCCCTGCACCCAGGGGCTTATCTCCCGATGAAATCAGATTTCTGTTACGTTTTTCTTTTCTCTGTTATTTACTTATTATCTTTTTTCCAGAAATAACTCCTGAGTATGCGTTAGGAGAATGTGAGATGCATGATTGCAACTGTTAGGGCAATAAAAGGGAGGTGGTGTCAGAAAGCAACTTTGAACCTTCTCTCTTCATTAAAAAATAATGCCTTTCCGTCATGGATTTTGGAGAGAAAATCCCTAAGCCTTAGTTTTTCTGATGTTTCATTAGATTCATAGTGTTTATTCTTAAAAAGGCCAGAGTAGCAGCAACAATCCTGTTAATAACTGGAAATTACAGGGAACAAACTTCTCGGGTCATAGCTTTGGAAACAAAAGGGAAAGCTCAAAACAGGGAAATGGCAGAATTCCTGCTTGGGAAGCGCGCGCCCACGGGTGACTCTGCCCCTCGGCTCTGGGTGCTTCTGAGCGCTGCAGCAACTCCTGGTTCTCCCGAGCCCTGCAGCTGGGTGCTCTGTGGTACTGGGTCTGTTACTTCTAATGTTATAATTTGTCATTTGAGATCTGATTTTTTAATGAATTTTATTTAAGTAACAACAAATTAATTATTCTGGGTGCACCACGGAGAAAAATTTAATAACTTCTGTTTTTCTGATGTTGAACTAGTTTTCTGGAACCACAATCTCTAACATATTGTGTAAATCCCTCATATCTAATCAACTAGTAGGTAAATTAGTATGGAATTACAACTCATTAGTGGATGATGCATTGATGTCTAATAATTCCCTGCTTTCTTATTTGGAAGAAAGTAGGTTATGCTGCTATTGAGTTAGTGCACTAAGTTTCAATGCTTTTTGTCATAAGCATTAAGCGCCTTTTAAAATATGTGTTAATTAAGAGATTACACCCACATCAACATTAAAGCACTATAGTTACTGTAATTATAGAATAGATTCTGGTTTTTCCAACCATGACACAATACTGAAGAGTCCCATTGGTCTGATTTCAGCGGGATGACTCACGTAATGAAAAGCAACTTACTGAGACACAGGGCAACATAATAAACCAGCAGGATTGGAGAGCTGCTCTGAGGCACCTCGCTCTGGTTCCAGGAGGGCGACGAGGTGTTTCCCTGTGCGGGAGGATTTTCATTGCTTGGAGAGACGAGGGCAGAAGCAGAGAGATGTTAGGAGGCTGTAAAGTCACGATTGATGTAGAACATATGAACTATTATCAGCTGTTTCTCAAAAACATGAATTAAAGGGTCTGGAACAAGTATCAAGAGATGGTTTAAAACAATAAATTAAACTGTGGAGCTTGGTTTTGGTCTAGGGGAAAATACGAAGTTTTGAAAATGATGCCTTGGTAGCTGCAATGCATCAGCAGTAAATACAGGCATCAGAGAGCTAAAAGTCTTTTATTAAGTGCTCTGGTTTAGTTTGTTTAGTTTATTTAACCTGACTAGTATTTTCTGATGCCTGTACGCCTTGATGAACGCAGCTCAGGTAGCAAAGTGGCACCCATTTTTATTTCATTTGGTATCACTACAAAGATAAACAACAAAGAAACCTTCTGTCTGGTGCCATAGTGTCATATGACTTGTCAACACAAGTTCAAAGCAAGCTCCATTCGTATAGGATCAACTTATCCCATTAAGCAATTTGTCTTTGACAGGAATGATGCTGATTATAAGAGGTAGAAATGCCTGTGAGGCAAGTAAATTTAATGAAGCTTGTAATGGACTGCAGGAATATCAACCAAATGGTTACGAATATGCCACAAGAAACAGTTAATTAAGGCTGCCCATCCGTCTCTCTCCCGCTCAGATGCTGTTTGTTGTTTCAAGTTCACACACGTAGAAGCAAACTTGCTTTCGGCAGGTCTTGATGTCCTTGTAGCCCTCTGAGCATGAGCCTTTTGAGCCTCCCCGAGCCGTGGCACGGGTGCCCAGCCGGGGACGCCTCGCCAGGGTGCACCCAGGGGCTGGGGGATATCTGGCCCGAGGGAATCTGTGGCACAGGGCCACCAGCTCTTCCCCCAGGTCTCCCCATGCAGAGCAGAGCAAGGGGATGTCACAGACCAAGGGGCAGAAGTCTGAGGTAGAAAATCTGTTTCTTCCCTTTAACCTCCAGGCGTCTGGGGTACCTCCACCTCCCTGCCCGCTGCTTTTAGTGCCTGCTTACAGACCTGGTGTCCGTGAATCCACCTCGTTTCCTTTCCGTGCTCAGCTTCGCAGCATCCCCTGGCAGGAGGTTCCAGTTTGCTACCAGCTCTAAAACCGAACTGTTTGAGAACCCTTCCTCTTAGCAGTTTTAAACATCCTCCCTGCTAGCTTCAAGTTCTCTTTTTGAGGGGTTTGGTGAATACTTGTTCTGCATTGACCTTCTCTTCTGCCTTTAGGATTTTGTAAATCTCAGTCGTGTTCCCCTTGAGCCTTGAGAATGTGGGTCCCACTCACATGAATATCCTCAAGAAAAAAGGGCAATAAACGTATTTATTACTCCAGTTTGAACTGACGGGCAGGGAGGCAGATGCCTGGGTGGCTGTGCTGGGTGAAGAATAGAGCTAAAAAGGCTGGTTAACGTTGCGGCCCTGAGAACTTATGCTATAAATGCATCAAAACATGTGTTAGTTTTAATTATCCCCACAGCCTCACAGAATCACTTCCCTGGTCAATTAATTTAATTACTTTTTGGATAATTATTTTCCTCAATGGCACATTGGCTCCAGACTGTGATAGTTGTTGTGCCACAAAACTATGAGATGGGAGAGAGTTTGCTTTGAATGACACATGGAACATATCAGCAAAATACACATTTATAACATAGACAGCTGAATTAATGACATCCCTTTGGAGTGAAATGGAACAATTCCTCCTCTGGGTGGGAGAGGGAAAAAAGCACCTCGTGGCAACAGTAAAATTGCTCAAAAGATGTCAAAAAGATCTCTTTTTCTTTTTCTTTTCTTTTTTTTCTTCCCCCCCCATGGCCTGCTTTGAATCAGAGCCTGGTCTAAAATTCAGGAAAGTGTTGAACTGGGCTGCAGCAGGATTTGAGCGTACACCTACGCAGTGGGTGCTTTCTGAGCCCAAGGCCTTGGTAGCAGTGTCTTTCAGTCAGGATAAAGGCACCAGCTTGTCTGCAAATGCTGAAAGAGAAAATGAACTTGCGCTGGTGTCAGTCTCTGCACCCTCCCTGGAGCAGGAGATGTGAAATCTGGAACTCACTAACGTAATTATAAACCCAAATATTTGCCAGCTTGGATCGGCGCCCTGAGGTGAGGATGATGGAGTGATCATTAACAAACAGCCAGGACTGAGAGAAAGTCGTTGGAAAGTGGTCTGTTCAAGTAATTGTGGTCTTAAATGAAAGTAGTCGTAACTCTGCCCTCCGCCCCGAATTGCCCCGTGAAAAGCAGAGCAGGCACTGATGTTCAGTTCAGTGACAACAGTTGCACCAGGAGAGATTTTTGTCTGTGGGATAACGGTGTCTTAATCAGCTTTGCTGTCTTGACATGGGGAAACTTTGGGAGGTACGTTACCCTGCACAAAAGTGAGGAAAATCAACTTGTGCCCACCCAAACAGAAAATTTTGTAGAAATGCAAATATGTGTCAGCAAGAAAGTTTGCCAGTTATTTGGAGGAGAAGGTGCTAGTAAACATGGCTGTTTCAGTTCCAAATCTGCCTCCCAGCTCTCGGAGTGTTAACAGAATAAGGAGGTGATGCCCAATGACAGTCTAAATATTGACAGAAAGTAGAAGAGGGCGTTGCTGGAGGTTTCCTCAGTGTACCAGCAAACGGCGGGTTCTGCTGGTGGCTGGCAGGCTCGGTGGCCTGTGGTCCTGTGCTGCTGTTGCTCGTGGAAATAGTTCAGCTCAGATTTTCTCAGCATGTTCATCTGTTCAGGTGGCTTCTTTCTCCAATACTCATTAATAACCGCATCGATTCCTGAGCTGGCCCACTGGTTTGATCTTCTGTTCTCGAGGGCACCTGGCTCTATGAATTAAGTTTGACATCTCTGTCAGGATTTCGATGAAAACGGATGCTCGCTGGTGTCAGCGATGTCTGACTCCAGCCAGACCTCATCTCTGCAATATCCTTGGGTTTTCAGGCTTCTGTCCGCATCGGAGCTACATCTCCTCCTGAAAAGCAGACAGCCCTCCTGTAGGGATTTGAAATGCCAGGAGAGAGAAATTGGTTTTGAGGTATTACTAATTGGAGCAGAAATGGAAATAGTGGGGGAAAAAAACTTAGAATAAAGCTAATGATTTTTAGATTTCTGGTTTAATTTTGCAGAACCAAGAGACTCATAAGGCTTTGGAGAAGTATAGAAACTGTCAGGGGCTTGTCAGGATTGCTGATCTCTATCTCTGTCCTTACAGTACCTTGGTTCATTCGGTTTTACTGACGCATCTGTGATAAACTACTTGCCTTATTATTTGTTCTTCATATGTCTAAAGTGCTTATGTGTTCTGGTCACATATAGCTTAACTGGGGATGCTGATAGCCGAGTGATGGTTTCTGGGTGGCAAGGCTTGAACAGTCCGCCATGGACAGGGGCTCCTTCGCTGGAGCACATCGGTACAGCCGCAGACTGCTTTGCTCTTTCTTGCCTGGAACATCTGTCTACTCAAAGAACTTCTAAAGGATTGTTAATATAAAACTCATAAAACTCACAAAACTCACATAAACTCATATAAATGTGTTGCCTCTCTGGGGTAGAGATGTATTATGGGATGCAAACTAAGATATATCTTCACGTAGTTGAGTGCAGAAGCGTAAGGATGGCTTTATAGTGGTTTAAAGCCTGTGGTCAAGTGGCCGAGTTTGATAATAGAGGTGATTTACTCGGGTGCACAGCTCTTCAGTTCCCTCTTTGATATAAACAAGGTAATAAATTGAGTGCGTGGGGACATGTCTATTAAAAGCCAAAGTAAGAATGAGTGAAACCCCAGGTGCATTGTCAAGATTAATATGTTTGCTGGATAAAACTGGCCTGGTGCCAGATAATGGGATGGCTGAGAGATGCAGCAAGATAATACGGTTTGACTATAAACAACAAAAACCAAATAGAAAGCCATGCACAAAGGGGAGAAGTACGAAATGCACTAGTAAGTTGAATAACCACGTATCACATGGTTTCCATAAAGATTTATTTTTTTAGTGATAAAGCGTATCTACTTAGTGTTTGACTCCCTGCCTTTTGAACGTAAGAGTGTTTTTGGTTTTAACCTCTGAAGGATCTGGATTGATGGAGCACCCCTGGAATGACAGTAATGGATCCCCTATTGTTATCAATTTTGTTCAACAGATGTTAGTAACAGACAAGGAAGAAAAATGAGGAGGAATATTGGACAAGAAAAGCTACTTAATGTGAATTCTCTTACTAGTGAAAAGCTTATTATGGAAATATCAATTAGAAGAATTAGAGAACCAGCTTAGGACGCTTCTGCCGGTGCCGCCGCAGCAGCAGCAGCTGCCCTTCATTTGGGGGATGGCAGAGGAGACGGCGATCCTGCTGAGGGGGTGGGGGATGAAAAGTGGTGTTGCTGTTTCAGAGGGTTAGTGGTGGGACCGGGATGGCTACTGGGGCAGATCGGCACTGGGACAGGGCCTGGAAAATCCTTTAAATCCTCCATTTCTATCATCCGGTCTCACCATCTCCTTGTGCAAACAGTGCTTGGTGATGGAGGGAGGCACCAGGTCTGCAAAAAAATGCTGGTAGTAACATCCAGCTCCGTTTATTTAGAAACACACGTATACAACATTGCACGCTCCCAAACCCGCTAAAAAGGCACCTTCCCCGAAGCCATAATTACCGTCGTCATCATGTAAAAGTGCTCACATGAAAGTATAATAACCAAAATGTGGTATAAACCAGCACGAAGAATAAGGACCACGCCAAGCAATTAGGAGCATTTACCAGCCTTTGCCCACTTCAAAACGAGTGGAAAAGATGTGTTTTGCAGTATGAGCATACTGTGAGGTTGGGGCCAGTTAGTGTAAGGAGTTTTTGTGGAGTGTTTGAGTTTTAGAAATGCACTCTGTGAGGTTTTATAACATGAAGTTTAACTCAAAGACCAGTCCTTTAGGATAAGCAAGAAGAAAGCGTTTCACTCTTGGGGTGAGCCCTTTTCCTGGAGGGTGTTGAGCCCAGCCTTGTCCCGGTCACACCCGGACAGGACCTGGAGGACTGGGTCTGAAGCTCAGAAATGGGCCAGAACAGGCCCATGGCTTGAGTCCTGCTAAAACATGTTGCTAAACTGGACTCTGTCTGTGCAGTGTGTTCTTTGCATGCAGCCTCTGGGAGCACTGGGTGCCGGTCGGTACCTGGGCAGGAGTCATCGACTGGCAGAAAGGTCTCCTTTAGCTCCGGGTGGAGACGCTTTCAAAACAAAGCTCCTATTATCAGGTTTCTTTCAGGCTAAATAAATTAGCCAAAGACAGACGGAATTGACTCAGATGGCAGATATTATTTGTGCTCCAAAAATACTTCTGGTTCGCTCTGTGAGCTTTCTGTAACACAGCAGTCCTTGAGTACTAATGTTCTGAACAGAGTTCATTTCTGGTCTGGTTTCTGACACAGAGCTGCCCAAAGATATCCCAGTTCCAAGGATGCAAACGCAGCTCAGGGCCCCGCGGCAGGAGCGCGCGTCCCCATTGCTGTTTGGACGCGGCCGTGCGGAGGGACGGGGAGCTGGGCTCTGGAGCGCAGCGCGTCCCCTTTCGGTCTGTACGAGTTCATCGCCTGGTTCGCAGCAATTCTCAGGTGGATTCTTAGGCCTAAGTAGAAACAAGATAGTTGTGTGAACCAAGGGAAAGCTTTTTTCCTATTCGTAGATGATGATTAATGAAGGCTATCAGGCATCCCGCTTCAAAATCCTCTCTATCAGATAAAGCCCCTTCTGTCACCTCATTCCTTATTTTATTTCAATGCATTTTACTTCATCTTTCTTTTAATGTGAGCTGTCAGATCAGACGTTGCTGGTTTGTATCTGTGTGTCACATTTACTGACAGCCCAAAAGAGAGGATTCTCAGACTAAAACCTGAGGAAATGTGAGCGGGGTGTCCGTGTCCGTGCACGCACCGGGGTGGCAGCGTTGATGGGTGACAGATGAGTGGCTGGTGGCGCAGGTACCGCCAGCTGGCCTCTGCCCCCCTTGGCCCGCGCTGTCTGTGGCTATCGGCCGTTTTAACTTGCAGGCTGCGTGTTGCAGAGCAGTGGGGTTGCCCAGTGGGAAGGGGTTCCCCTAACAGAGCTCTCTTCATAGAACAGGTGACAGCGCTCGTCTCCTCCCTCCCACAGAGGAATTTCATCAGTTATCATTATGAAAGAAGCAAGCTTGCTCCTTAACCATGTTACATAAAATAAAGATTATTTTCAAAACACGAGTATTTTCCGAACCAGAAGGCAGTGGGACCACCTCATGCTCGTGCACCTCTGCTCACCAACCCGCCACTTCTCTCTCACAGGGCTCCTTTTTTTTCCTGTCAGGACATCTCAGAGATGGCAAATCAACTGTATTTGCCTCCAGCTTGCTCTGCTTGGAGCTCTGGCTACGGCGGAGTGCGTCGGCTCATAGTAGTGTAGTTCTGAGAGCAGAGCTGGTGTGTTCGCAGGGTTATTCTGCACTGGCTGTGGCTCGGCTCCGTGCTCACGCCGGGATGGATGAATGGCACAAATGGCTGTTCAGGAATAAGTTCCTGCCGACACGAAAGCACCAAGTTCTGTTTCTCCTGACCATATAGGCAGGCCTTTGCATCTTTAATGAAAAGCCCACAAACCTCGCAAAGTTGTATCTGGTTTTGCAGCAAAAATTAACGGAGATTTTTTTTAAATGCAATGTTGCTAGTATTTGCTACTCAGAGGACTCGGGCTTGTTGATTTTCATGGTGTGGAGCTGTAATACGCAGATGCACAGCTTCCGGGTAAAGATAGCTCAGAATGGAGGAAGATGAGCGTCTGTCTGTCCCCGTCCCTCCCATAAAGTAAGGCTAATAGTTTTACTTTGCTTTACAGAAATGTTTTGAGGATAATAATATGAAAGACAGAGTTCAGGAGCTATGGTTACTGGAGATACAAGACCCATAGCTGGTGTTTCTTCTTTTGCAAGTACCTTTGGTAGTAATAAAGGTGCTTGGAGGACGTGTAGGCACTTTCATTGCACGTGAATAAATAAATGTGTATATATTTGAGCACACGTGCATGGGATACTCCATTTCTGGACAAAGTCAATAATTGTAGAAGAAACAAAATATTGAGAAAATTGAGAAAATGCTTAAGGACTTGCACAAAAAAACCCTGAACCTTGTGAAGCATTCAGCCTTAGTGAACTTTGTTTAAACCAGTGGATCTTTTGGAAAAATATTAAAGGATGTAATCAAACGAGGTAAAGCGGCAAATATTGACAGTATGGATTGTCCAAAGCTCCTGAAGTAAAAGAATTACTTTGCGGTTACAGTAGTTCATGGTTGACTTTTGCAGTGAAAGAGAAAGGCCAGCGCTGCGATTTGTGGACGTAGCAGCGCGGCGAGGCTGGAGGCGCTGACGGGGGGGAGGAGGAGGCTGGCCCTGCGCGAAGGCTGGCCCTGAGCCTGAAGGTGGCTGGTGCCGTGGTCTACCCATAGCAACAGCTGAAAGAATCTCACTGGTACCTTGCTGGCAAATCCCTTAAGTTTTTGAGTGCTCCCAGGTCAGCAGCAATGAAGGCAGCTGCTAGGTCAGTATTTCTTGTTCTCCATCAGCGAATTCAGTAGCTGTTATTCGTTACTAACAGCAAGAGAAGAAAGTTAACTGTACTTCCTCTAGCTCCTGCGAGTACCCGGTTCCAGATGCAGGTGGAGGTTCAGCTCCTCCTCACTGGTTCATCCATTAGCTCACACTTGGAGGGGCAGAAAGATTGTTTTATGTTCAGGGTGCTTAAGTGCTCAAAGATTAGCAGAAAGCAAACATGAAGGAGTAATAAGCGTGATCTAATTGGAATTTCCTCTTGGATTTGAATGACTACTCGGAGACACTTCTCTCTAAGCCCCAATTGTCTACTTCTAACTATTCTTTGTTTTCTAGTTCGAAAGCTGTTTAGGTATAGTAGGCAAATACCTGACCTTCAAACCAGCAGAGAGTGGAAAAATTAAACAGATTAATATGCCTGCTATTTAAGCGTGTGTGGTGGGTGGTATTTTTGGCTGCCAAAGCCCTGTTCTGTGAATATGAGACATCAAGGCCATGGATATTTCAACACACATTTTTATCAGCAGTGCAAACAGACATTTAACACAAGGCGTTTTGCATACAGAACTTAATATATTCACTTCAGCAGGTTATTTTTAGCTCCCAAGTGCAGTCATGTGGACGGCTGATCTGTTTGTGTTGCCCCTGTAGATTGCAGACATATGTTGGAGTAAATGTGGCAGGGAAAGCACGACTGAGAGAGGCATAAATCCTTTTAAGATCAATTATTGACATGCTCCTTAGAAAACCACCTCACTGGCTTCACTGGGCCAGGGAGGGAAGAATAATGCTGGGCTTTGCTAATGAAACACAGGTCTCCTACCAGACCCAGCTGGAGGGTTGTTTGGTTCCACAAGTGCTGTAGGATGGGTTTAACAGTCGTACATCTAAGTGCAATAGGAATGCTAAAGAAAAGCAACAGAAAGAGAAAATTAACACAGTAAAGCCAAGGAGAGGAAGGTGCATCTTTCAATGCAGTCACTCAAATCCCCAGCAATAGACTCATTACAACATTCTTGCACTGAATATAAACCAAGGAGTGATCTAGAGTAGGCTGTTATTACAGTGGGTGAATGAGCTCAATTTTCATTTTAACATAAATTGGTTTTAACTCTGTAATAAACCCGATCTCAAAAATCAGCCACAAATGTATACACTTGAAACTGTATGTTTGGCAGTCTGAAACAAATAACTAACCCCTGTGTGTGTTTGAAAACCAAGCAGTTGGGAAAGAAAAACCTTTGCACTGAAGGGAACATTTTGTTCCAACCAGCTCTTTGACTATACAAAAACTGCTTAAAAATGCCTTGCATTAACAAAACCAAGTAAAAAAGTAGCTTGGCGCTTCAAGGAAAACAAAAAACCTTATAAATGGCTTGTCTTAATGAGTAGTTCTGTTTCTTTATCCTTCTTGATAAAACAGGGCACGAAGGCTGCTGCTCGTCCTGCTGATGGAGCAGGGGCAAGCGTTTTGCAAGGGCAGGTTCAATAAGTTTCTGATCATCCAGTTTCTTATTTGTGGTTTAATAAACTACGTGCTGGAATGGAGCTTCCCAGCATGCCAGCCTGGTGTCTTCCACTTCAAAGAGGAGTCAGGATCTGCTCACCAGGTGAGCAAGAGCATCCAAACAAGACCGGTATCAAACGCTCTCAGTCGCTTTCCCTGGAGCGAAGCAGTTTCGAGGCTGCTGGCTGCCTGGCCGATTTTTGAGTAAGCAGACATCGGAATGAAGAGGCCAGCCTCAAGGGAATACGGAGAAAAGACAAGACAGTTTGATTCAAGGAAAAAGTTCAAATGGAAAAAAAGTCCATATATAATTCTGTTATAAAGTAGGAAAAAAAGGATAGGCCAAAATTTGATTCCATTTCTGTTTCATTTCTTAGACTCTAGCTGTCTCAGAGGAGTTCCTGTGTGCACTCTACAAACATTGTATAACTCTTCAGATTCTCTTTTTTTTTTTTTTCTTCCTTCAAAAACAAACCAACCCAAAGAAACCAAACCAAAAAACCCCAAACAAAACCCAAAGCAACAACACAACCCAGCTTTGGGCCTGAACAGAAAGCAGAGGCACACTGAGCGTCACTGTGGGTCTGCACTCTTCGTTCACTAGAGGGAGTGCAACTTGGGCAGCGTAGCACTGTGTTGTTCTGTACTGGTTCTTGAGGGTTTGGGAACTAAAATTACAATGACTTGTCATTGCTGCTGCTGCTGAGAAGTAAAAAATATTTTGAAAAGACTCATAAACATTGAATTGTGACTTCTAACAATGGCTCAAACCTCCTCAACCAGTTGTAGATCAGGTACTTTGGGGAACTCCATACAACAAGTCAGAAGAAACCTATAGGCCTGCGGCTGCCTGGAAGGGTTGAACCCTTGAACAACTTAAAGAATGGTGCAAAACCAGGAGAAATGGCAATATTCTGTTGCTAGCAAACCCTTGTGCAAGTGACTGCAGAGTATTTTTCCCAGCAAGTTTTGAAGGTAGCCGGTTTTATCTCTTCTGTGATCTGCTAAACTCAGGGTGGGGAGAGAAGGAGTTACAGCACAAAGCATTTTCCTCCTTCCTCCCCCATGAGAAGGAATTAAAATTGTAGAGCAGCGGCACAATTACGTCCCCACTAGCCCTATGGGGCAGTGGTTGATGTGAAGGAGAGCTGCTTTTGCTGCTTTTGCTGCTTTTGCTGCAGCTTCCAGCAGGTCCAAAGCTGAGGCCCGTTGTCAATAAATATTGAGGGAGAAAATCACTTTTTCTCCATCTAGTTTTTGGTTGTTGATTTAAATTAGCCCTGTGCCCTGCAGCTAGGCACAGAGCTCGGGTACAGAACCTGATAAATGCCGTCGTCATCTGCCTGGGCTAGCAGAAAGCAAATAGCTTCCAGCACGTTAGCCAGGCTGGCGTTAGCGATGCTAATGCCCTCTCTGGTGGCGAAGGCCCTGCTGAAAACACTCCGAACTGCCTTGATGAATAGAGCTGCCTTCACGAATAGGTTATTCGAGGGCATACTGCGATGTTTTAATCATTTCTGTGTGCCCTGGGTACTGTCAGCAGCCACTGGAACGAGGAGCGGGTTGCGGGTTGCCCGGGTGCAGCGCAGTGGCCGGCGCTGCTGGTGGGTTACAGAGCCCCTGGCGTGTGCGGGGGCCCACGCTGCTCCCGCACCCGCAGCCGCAGGAACACATTTGCCCTTGGCGTATGCCCTCCGTGGCCGCCTCTCCCTGTGTACTGCCACCGCTGCTCGTTGCCTCCCCCTCTCCTTGGTGGCCCGTTGTCGGTGACGAGGTGGCACCTCCTCAGCACCCACTCGCGCCCGAGGCGTGCGGGAGGAATCTGGTTCCTGCTGGGGTAAACCATTCCCCGGGGCCTGGGCTCAAGGGGTGTGTTTGCAACCGTTCTTAATGCGAGCCCTGGTCTCTCTGGGGGTTGTGTCTTCTGGGCCACTATGACTTTGCTGGCGAAAACTGTCTCCGAGTTGGGCCCAGGGTCTTGGGGAGCTCACCTGGTAATTTGCTTTGCACATGGATTCTGCAGGTGATGTTCCAGGTCAGTGGCCAAGAGGGGGCAAGTGCAGATCGACGCAGGAAATGGGTTATTTTATTACCCGAGCATCCCCACTTGACAGTTTTAATACCCTTCCCACAGAGCGATCACTCAGGCAGCCGAACACCAAGCCTGCGTGATTTTACTGCTGAGCAGGAGCAGTATGGATTTTTACTCCATGTTCTCTAGGAAAGTGTATTGATTTGGCACAAGAGACGTCAATAGGTCTGAGTAACTGAATAAAGAGTCTGAAGCCAGTCTTAAAAAATAATAATAATAAAAAGTGCAGTTGATAAGTGGAATGAGCCATTTATTATTCTGGATGCCACAGTGGTCACACCGTTTGAATTCTTTGCTGAGTCTTTGTTGACTTCTCTACTTACCTTTCGTATGGTTTTCTTCTCTCCTTTTGGAATAAAACTTACAGGACAAGGGAAGGAAGGGTAAGGCCTGCCAGAGATTGGAGCGCTCTATTATCTGCCTGTGTTTCTGGAGATTTTTCAAGGCTTTTCTTCTTATCTGTAGGTATTTGGGCTTACACATACCAATGATACATTCTTGAAAACACGTAATTTCTTTGAAACAGAGGGAAAGAAAAGCTTCATACACTTTTGTTTCTGGTTTTCATCAACATTTTATTCTTTAAAACTTTCTGTTCATCTCCACAGCTTGCAGGCAGCTCTGACAACTCCACCTCTGCTCTGTTCTCCAGTTCTCAGCCATTTTGATTTAAAAGGGAGGCTGGTATGAAACAAGTGTGCAAGGCCTGAGGTCCGGAAAATGTTGTTGTAAGTTTGGACTTTTGTATACGTGAATGTCTGTGAACGACAACACGTTAACAGTGTTTCGCATTCCCTCAAACTTGCTTGTGCAGGCCAGGTGAGCTGTTTGTGTGGTTGGGGTGTAAACCAGATGTGTGAAATCCAGCTCCAAAGAAATAAATCGCTATTTAGTATAATCTGCTGTAATCTGTTATATCTAGTGAGTTCTGGCCGATTCTCTGTAATGTGTCCTTATTCCTGCCCTGTGCTTTGGGCACGCTGTGGCATTCAGACAGCCGATCAGACCATTAAATCCATTTCCCCTCGGATTTATGCTGCCGCCTTTATTCAGCGCTTTCTGCGTTTCTGCCTCTACTTTAAGCTCTCTCATTTTCTCTGCTATTACAAAGTGGCTCCAGAAGAAGAGGCAGAAAAAAATGGGAATTGTCTTTGGTAAAATAAACTGAAGGAAGTCGGGTGATGCTGATCAGTGTGTCCCTTCAAAGCCTGGACTTTTGCCATTAGAGTCCCCTACATCATCAGCAGAGATGTCTATTGCCAGGCAAAAATAAACATCAACGGGACTTAGAGTTGCTGGCCAGCTGTTTGTAAAATGGCAACGTTTGTTTTGCTCCTTCGTTCCTTGTTTCACGCCAGCAGCAAGGGGCCGTTGCTGCGGTCAGCCCGCAGCGACAGTGGTCACAAACACAGGACGCGGCTCCTCTGTGCGGCGCCCCCGGCCCCTGGAGCACGGCCGTGCTGGCCCTGTATCCCCAGGAAGGTCTTAATAACGCACGAGGGTGCGTTACAGCACAGCACTGCGGGACCACCCTGCTCTCCCCGTGCCCCTCCTCGCTAGGACCTAACTGAGCGCCGTGCTCTGCTGTGCTCACAAAGGCGTTCGAGCTTCCCCTTTTCCAGGCAGATGTTACAGCACAGAACGAGGTGGACCTTAGCCCTAACTTTGTTTTTCTGAAGGTGGGGAATGCTGAGGGACATGCTCGCGGTCAGCACGGGGGCTTGCAGCTCAGCCGGGCTGTCATCGAGGTGTTTTCCGTGCCAGTCTGATCCCCCATCCGTTTAGCAGCAGGGATTGTTGCTTCTGTTCTTGCCCTAGGGAAACTTGTAAGGTCAGATCCTCAGCAGCTGCCAAATGGCACCTTACCTGGGTGGAGACTCAGGCTCAGCACCAGCTACAACCCAGCTGCTCAGCTTAACCAGAGAGATCTTTATCCCTTTCATTTTTTCACTGTCTGTGGGCAAATTTACTGGTAGACAGGACTTGTGAACACTGGTGGAAAGAAAAAGTGGTGCTCTATTTCGAACAGGGTATAATCAGGGAGGAAGAGTATATAAATAAAACATCTTGCATAAAATCTGGCAGGCTGAGGCTTTCCATCTGCATCTGCCTCAGGCTCACAGAGGACAGGACGCCTCATGCAGAGGAACGGTGTTAGCTGCGAGAGGAGAGGACAGAGCCCCCTAGCCCACTCCTGCGGGGCAAGCCAAGGATGTTATGGGCTGGTGCTTCAAAACCTGTATAATTGGCAAGCGAGAGCGAGTGATTCATTCCCCTCCCTTGTTCCTGTGTTATGCCATCAGTTTGTATACCTGAGTTAACAGAAATGAGTTATTTTGCTTGTCTATGAATTACCCTTTCCACAATTATGTGCTTTGCATGTAGTGGTTGCTCCTTTAATCATCTTCTCTTTCTGCTATGACTGGTGGCTGTTAGGTGGCCTGCTCTCTGGGGAGCCATGCTATTGTCTCTGCAGCCAGCAAACCCCTTTATTGCTTGTAAATGGCACCCGGGCAGCATTTGGAAGAATTGATTCTCCCTTCCCCTTGGGATGTTTCCCCCCCCCCCCCCCCCCGCAGTGTGTCCGCCCTCACAAACACACAGTCTGTCCTGGAGGGCTGAGAGTGGCCCCTTATTGGAGATGTCCTCTGCACTAGGCTGCACCCTGTTTGTCAGTAGCAAATTGTGTCAGTCTGGATGATTTTTGGTGAGAGAAAGCTGTTTTCTGGAATGTAATAAAAAATGTATTTCTGTCTAGAGTTCTCTAGGTTATATCTTTAAAAGCCTGGAGGAAAGCTGTTGTTTTCTGCTGAGCTCCATTAAGGTGTTAAAGCGATTTCTCCTGAGCCCTCCCAGCCCCATCTCGTCCATCCATAGACCCAGTCCTGCGCTGCTCAGCCCCGTGGCTGTTGGCTTCCACCCCTCTCCAGGGTTTGTGGCACCCTGCTGCGGGGCTGGGCTCACCCTCCGACATCCAGGCTGCCTTGGTGCACGTCCCCAGGGCCATGGGGAGCTGGATCGTACAGGCCTTGGCAAACTGGTCAAGAAGCTCCCAGCTGGAGGCAGATTCTGACTAAAAATAAATTTTATGCCATTACTTCCTTAAGAAACAGCAATGGCCTTTCCATCGTGGTTGGCGATGCCTCTGCTCAGCCCTGGCTGGCGGCTGCGCTGGGCACTTGCAGCCGGTTGACACGGCAGGAGCTGGGCAGGGGACGGGCCCAGCTTCCAGCCTCTGTTTATTGTATATGAGGAATTTTTTCTGTTCCTCTCCAGTGTTACTGCAGACCTTTGCAATTAGAACATCTTCATTAATGCCTGCTTTACCCCTTTATAAACGTACTAAATATAAAGAAGCAAAAGAAATATTCACTGGAAAAAAAGCTGTAATTAACCAATGTCAAATGCCGGCAACGTAAATGGGAAATCTGAATAAAGACAATGGCGTGTATGAGTTAAGGACGTGAGTCAGCCTGAAGTCAGCGCGGACTGTAATAGCTGCCTCTGGATTGTCTCCAAGACCTAATGCTATACAAAAATAGGCTTCTGTTTGTATTACACTAGCGAGGGACGTCCTACACAGGCAATTTGGCCTTAGAGAGAGTCATACGATAGCTCTGAGGATGAGAGAAACTTCGCTCTCTTTGTGGTATACGTGTACTTCAAGACTTTGTATTTTGACTTTGAGTTCGATGTTGAGGAGCACTCATCTGAATTTCATGAAGGATACGCTTTTGCACCATAAAAAGTTGTAGTTGGAGTACTGAAAGGAACAGGTTTGATCAGAAACTTTGATGTTTTGTTGTTGGGGTTTTTTTAATGTTTTCCAGTCTGTGAGAGAACAGCGTTCAGTGCTTTTCTTTCCCAGAGTTTGGGGTACAAAATGAAGTGACCGTATGTCTTTCATCGCATCTGTCCTACACATCCCTGATGTGCTATACTTCTCTTTTAATGGCAAGATTTTGTTTCTTGAAGAGGAAAATGTATTTCTCAATGTTGCTGATTTGACCCTCTGTGACATCTTGTGTTTCCTTTCAAGCAACTGGTGCCTTTAGGAGAAAGGAGGTAGATCTGTATGCAGGCAGATGGGACATAAGCACCTTGATTCGCGCTGAGTAATAGAATCCAAGAGCACTCAGCAATGCTCAGAATGAATAGGTCAAGCCTTGGCACGTGAATGTTAGTCTGGAATGATCCCCGAACCAGTCTCAAGCCCCATAGGGTTAAATGGCAGTTAAAACCCGGCTGCAGCTGGCATGCACAAGGTACCCGGGAGGATTTTCCACTCATACAGGTTAAATTAGCAGGCTTCTGTGGAATGCAATAGCGTTCAGAAGACATTGCTCTACAGGTGTACAGTATCAAACAGAGAATGATAACCATCCTGGAAAATTTAATAGGAAACTCTGTCCCTGTTAGCGAGGTTTGTGAGGTGGCTCCGCAGACCCGGAGGGAGGTTATCGCTCTGCTCGGAGCCCGGCTGGGCTCCCCACGGGAGCGTGTCCTGCATCAGCTCCCACCACAGGCTAAAGCCGCTGTGGCCAAGGTTAATTACAGCTTCCACGGACAGAGTCCACATTCAGCCGAGTTCTTGCTACAGTGCAATCAGCCAGCGAGCCGTTCACCTAGCGGAGGGAACAGATGGCAGCGATAATCTTTAATAGGCTGTCATAGAAATCAAAGTAATGAAGCAGCTGCACGTTTTCGCACTGGAGCAGTTGAAAGCAGAATCGTCCATCGGTGCTAAAGCCCTGCACGTAGCAGGGACGAAAATTGGCATTGTTTAGTTTGGGCAACGATTTCTTCTTCTTTCCTTTAAGCCTCCATCTAGCTGATTTCTTGTCTCACAAGCTAAAAAGGAGTAGACATGTTTCACAATTTCTGTGACATCTTGACAGCTGAGAATGTTAAGGTTACTCGTGTTTTTTCAATGATCAGTGTCTCAGAGGGGCAAAGGAATGACTAGCAGGGACAACTTTGTCTTCAGATTACAGAAACATTTGTGTGGTAGATGGTCTGGTTGAGAACAGCCTGCAGGGAAAGGAAACAGATAAAGCAACTAAGTAATAACTTAATCAGAAAACCCTTAGCCGAACCGTAAAGCAGAGAGTGCCTGACTCCAGAGACACCATGGAGAAACGTCAGCGTGCTGCGTTCAGAGCAGGGATGCTGACAGAAGGCTGAGACCCAGACTGCAAGGTGTGGAGGGACAGGCGCAGGAGAGGGCAGGAGGGTGGAGGTGGCGCCGGGTTATCCAGGCAGTCGAGAACCGAAGGGGAAGGCTCTTCACTCAGCAGCGATCTAGACAGGACCCTTCCCGTGTTGTGAAAGCACCATTTGTCCGGCATTGACACGCCTCAGGCGCTCTGCGTTAATGGGCGGTTGGACCTTTGCTCAGGTGGTCAAAGCAGGCGATTAAGAAGCCAGAAAGCCCAGATGTTACTGGCCCTGGGGCAAGTCAATGTCCTCCTCCAGTGTTTGCCTCTTTCCGGCATCTGCCTGGGTAGAAGGAGTCGAACCTGCAAACCTGAGGAGAACATCAACATTAACCCCTCTCAGCCACACAGGGACCTTTCTGATCACAAACTGAATCACAGAACGAGAAGTTTGTAATTAAAACAGCAGACAAAATAACCATAAATCACAGCCTGTCACAGCACGATATCCAGCAGCTGAAGAGATAACTGTAAACAGAGCCTGACTGAAGTTCACAGCAATAGGCAAAGACAATGGGTGAGGATAGTGCAGTAGACAGTGAATTATCTTTGCCATCTGCTTTTTGCTAACACCCATTTATAGAAGAAACTAACATTTGGAAACACTGAGTGCTGATTGTTGTGCCTGTGGAATAATTTTCCACTGGATACAATTAATCATTAAGCCAATAGAAGACTTATCCCAGCATTGCTCCAGCTGCAACCGCAACACCTGCTGAATTTTCCAAGTTCAGCACAAGTAAGTTTTGAAAGGCTCAACCCTAAAGGTTAATCAGAAGTTCCAGGGTTCCCCTCAAACGTAGAGAGCGAAGCTGAGATGATGGTGTGAGCTCTGCAAGAAGTGGAGGGTGACTGGGAATTTTGAGGAGAAATGCCTTCATTTCTGCTCATGTGTTTGGCTGAGGTAGCTTGTCCCAAAATTCGGGTTTGGCCATGTGCTTGGCTGGGGGCGGGGGGAGGAGGCAGGCAGGGGATGTAGGCGTTTCTGCACACACGTGGCATGAGACAACCCCTGCTTTGAACACGTGGAATAAGCCAGGCAGGCTCGAGAGCAGCTAGTGGTAATCACAATCAATTACAGTTGATTAAAAGCCTTGAGAATCCAATATATTGCAAAGAAAAACAAATAGCGACTCTGCAAAAAAAAAAAAAAAAGGTAATCAATAGCTAGCCAAGCAGCAAACAATTAAAAGGGGAAAAATAACCCCATTCTCCCTGATTTGTGTAATACCCTTTCTTCAGCTTCCCAGAATATGTTGTTCCCAGCCTAAAGGCTAACATGGATGGGCAGAGGGCAGGGTCCCATCCCAGGCGAGCATCCTGCCCACCGCCGGGCTGGGCCGCGCGGGCGGCACACCGCGTGCTGCAGGAGGCGTGAAGCTCCTGGGCTTTTACGGTTCCTTTTCCCTCTCTGAACTGCAAACTTGCTCCACGCCAGACTCTGTGCTGGTACAAACCGCGGTTAGCAGGATCTGAGCGAGGTTAAAGCCCGCCCAGCACCGCAGGGACAAGCAGGGAGCCTTGAGGTTGCTGTCATCGTGCGTCGTGGTCTCCAGCGAGAGAAGCGGGAGCTTCCAGCAGCTTCCCCGTGTGCCGGCAGCAAACAGAACGCTCGTGGTAGTGACCATCGTTCTGTGCTGGCGAGAGCCGCCCTGGGTGCTGCAAGGCGCCGCCCTCCCCTTCTGGTAAGCGCCAGCCTCGGGTATCGGGGTTTGCACCCTCAGTACACCAGCCCTGGCAGTCGCTGCTGCCCTGAGGACTGCGGCGATGCCGGGGGTGCAGCCAGGGCCCCCGCTGGGCTGGAGGCTGGCACGGGGCAGGAGTAAGGTCCTGCCCTGCCCCTCCGCCCGCCGGGCCTGCAGGCAGCCCCAGAGGGTCTGGTGAGGGGAAGCTGTCACGCACAGCCTCTGCTTCTGCCTCAGTGTCTTGGATGAGATGGGAAGGTGGTGTAAGCGGTCACGCAGCCTTGGAAAAGCCACCTCGGTAGGCTGGAAAATTAGGACATTTGTTCTCTGAATGACTTGGTGAATAACATCCCCAAAATATTTTTTCTTTTTCCGTATCTGAACATCAAACTTGATTTTTCCACAAACTCCTAGATCTTTACAACATAATTGGGTTTTTATATTTTACTGGAAATCCTTTCCTTCCCTGTTTTTCTCAAATGGAAATATAGACAATAAAAGTAGATTTTTTTTAATTTATTTTTTTTTAGTCCTTATCCATTTTGTCTGGAAGACATTCTCTGCTGAGGATAGAACTATCAGGAACATGAGTTTTCAGTCTATTGCAGCATTGGAGGAACAATACTCTTAAAGGATAGGTTTCGTGTAGCACAGGCCCCTGTGTTAACAAGTCCTTGTGGGATTTGCTGAAATCCTGCTTTCCCCTCCGGGTGCAGTTCAGTGCATCCATGTGCCCTTCCCCGCAGGGGCATCTCGCTGCTCCTGCGCTGGCTCCCGTCAGCCTTCCGCCCGCTCCCGGCGCCGCGGGACTCGGGGCCTCGATTTCCTCACACTTGTGCTTCTGCTCTGTCGCTCGCGTTTGCTTCCTCGCCGTGATTTCCAGGCGGCTTCTGACACGCGTTCGGGTGCGAGGGGAGGGTCTTTGCTCTTGCACTGCTTCTGTGAGCTCTCAGAGCAGCTCTGGGATGCTTTGAGTCGCGTTAAGAATGAAAAAGGAAGTCGATGCGAGTGTACAGCCCAGAGGGAGAGGAGGAAAGGAAGGTTTAGGGTGTTGAAGTTTATTGCCTGTGCAAACACCTTCCAGAGGGGTAGCTTTAGTACCAGAGTCTTGACTAAAGTTTTTGACCTTGGAGACCTTTGTGATACGTTGGATCATTGTCATTGAGACTGTGGGTGGTTGTCTAAGCCTCTGCTCAGCCTGGAGTTCGGGCGCAAGGGATGCGGCGTTTAGAGGTTGCGCAAAGCGCGCCCGCAGCCAGGTTTCTACCCAAAGCCTGGGCCGCCTGGCTTAATTAACGTGATTGAAAAGTTTACTCTCTGGCATGAAGTAACAAAGAGAATTTTCAATGAAGAAAACTGAAAGTGAACAAGACGTTACACAAACCATTAAAAATTTGCCTTTTTTTGTTAGCAACAGCTTCCAGCAACATGAATAATTTGGAAGTGAAAATCGTATTTTGAGACAGAGCAGGAGCCCTTGATCTGAAACTAATTTGTTGTCAAAAAGAGTTAAGGGATTTTGACTTGGGCTTTATCTCGAGCAGTATAACACAATGTAAATACGTATACCCGCTCAGCTTCTCCACTCTGCCACAACAACTTTATGCTACTCTAAATCCTCTTCAAAATGGTGTGAAACCAATGAGGCAGGTCCAGCGTGTACTCATTCCTCTTCAGCTCCATTTGCTCTGGGGAATAATTGCGGAGGTGACTGAAGGCAGTTTTGGAAGAGCACGGAAGCAGGTCGCAGCAGAAGTCTGGGTCGGCGGCGGAGGGGCTGGGTCGTGCTGGGGGTGAGGCTGAGAGGTGAGGTCCCGCAGGGACAGCGCTGGGGGGCAGGAGTACCGACCCCGAACCCTTCATTATGTGACATTGTGGCTGTTTGGCCTGAATAAGCACCCGTTTGGACAGCCCAGGAGTGGAGTGCTGCTCCCTGAGCGCTGTTCCCATGGACAGCTGGGGGCTGGGGGGGCTGGCCCTGGCCTCTAGCGAAGGTGACAAATCCTACCTGCCGTGAAAGGTCACTGGCACAGCAGTTCCAAACCTTCCTAGGAAAGGAGCAAGGGAATTGATAAGGGTTGGTCAGAAAATTTATTGCCAATGATTTACACAAATAATTTTGATATTTTTGTTCAATAAATTATTTGTGGTTGCTTTTTTTTTGTCATTAATTACCCGGCCATATGAAGAGCGGTATAACACTCAATTAATGATTAATTCAATGATCGCCACCTTTCACCCTCAGTGGCACATAAGTGAATGCAGCCGTTGTTCCCTTCTGGAATGAATATTGATTGTCCACTGAATCACCCACATCTTTATTCACAAGTGGCAAAGCTCCCATTTGGCTGCAATTTCCATGAAGGGAAAACTGATTGCGGAACACGGGCTGGGGGAGAGCCTGAAATGTGTCTTTTCCCGTGCATGAATATAGCCAGAAAACACGCTGAGCCCCTGCCTTCCTTGTCACGCTCCCTTGGCCCATCACGTTCACCCCCTCTTAGGACAGTCCAGCAGTGGGGTAGCTGGGCAAGTCATTTAACTGCTGCCTGCTAGGGACGGTGACAGTCGTGGGGTGCCCTCCCCATCCTCGGGCAGGCGGCTGCGACACTGTCGGGGCTAATTCTGCTGCTGGAGCAAACGAGGCATCTCTGCTGGAGTTAATGCAAAGGTGATGCTGCAGCATGGAGCTTCTCAGTGGCTGGGGGTGGGTAGCACCACGCTGCCTCACATCCGTTGTGTTCCTGCATCCGTTCCCTGTCAGGGTTATTTTATGTTTCCTGCCGAAATCTCCTCTCTCCTCGCCTGGCGTCGCGATCTCAGGTGCTGTCAGAGGAGCTCAGCTGTCGTTTGTGGAGTTGCGCTGCAACACAAGTCGTTTCTGGCCTGTCTGATGGCAAGTGTGATGCCTGTCAAATTCCTCTGTATGCTGAGTAAACAGGATCACATAATAAAGACTTAATTATAAAACCTAATGGTGTAAGACTATTATGATTTGTGGAAAATTGGTCATTAACTGCGGGAGTATGAAAAACAAACATTTTTCCCTGACACTTCCACTCAGCCACACTGAACAAACACATGCTGGAAATTTAGAAATGTAACACGTTATTCAAAGCAGTTAAACACGATGGGCTTAATTTTACTGGGCTGGTTTCTAGTCGCTGAAGTGAGTTTGGCTGACACATTTACAGCCCGGATGACACCGCAGTTATAAGCGCTTTTCCACAAAACATAGCTGAGAGCTGTTGGAGCTGGTGGCAGCAATGGACGTCCTCCTCGGGGGCGGCCTGAAAAATAACCTCACGAGGAGGCAGAGTTTCACCTTTCCGATCCGACAGACACGTCCCGCTGCCGGGAGCACAGCTCCCCACCTCTTTTCCCTGTCTGAGATAAAGCAGAAACCCTCCCAGCTGGCATCAGCTGGGGCGACACGTGCTGATGCTCCCAATTAGCCTCCCAGATTCAAGTTTGTATCCAATCAAACATAGTATTAATGAGAATTGGGTCACTTTTAATTAGCTGCAGTTAACATAGTAGATTCCCTTCTCCCAAATACATCACTTCTGATATTAACCATCAAGTAGTCTTTCTCAGAGCAATTATCCCATCAAAACTGGTTGCTCTCATGGTTAACAATTTTCATACTAATGCATTAATTGCCCCTGGCTTACCCACCATCTAATCAGCAAGGTGAGTATTAGTTTCTGGAAGTGATTGATTTCAAGGGACTTTGCTAAAATGTAATTAAGCGCTAAGTCTGTTTTGAATCCTTAGAGAAAGGAGGCGTCTTCTGTTTGGCTTTGAACCTACCGTGTTGGAGGGATCTGAGTGTCTAAATTATTCCATTCATTCTTAAGCACGCTTGTCACGAGATGGTGGAGTTTTGTCACATCTGATTCATCTTTGCCCAGAAGAGCTCACCCCAATTGTAGGGTTTGCATTAATAAGTAAGTTTGCTTTAAAAAATGATGATTACATTATATATATCTGCATGTCAGGGATGGATAGAGTGATCTCTCAAAATGTAATTTGTATATCAATCAGTTAACTCAATGGTTTGGGATGAAATGTGCTATATAAATGCAAGACCATAATTTATCTTCTTTCTTCTTGCGTCTCAACATAATTGCACCTTTATTGCCCACTCTCACTCACCAGAAACAAGAGCTGCAGGGCTGGGGCAGAACAAGTGTCCATCTCAAGCGGTGCCTGTCCCTGACAGCACTCGTCTCGGTGGCTTCAGAGGACATTGCAGAAACCTTACGTGGCCAGGTCTCTGGAATAATTGGCTGCCAGACTTTTTCCGTTTGCTTTCTCCACCTTGATTATCCGGAGAGGGGATTAAACCCAGAAGTATGATATTAACATACTGCAGCTTAAAAAAAAGAATATGGCGCCATTGTAACAACCCTGGAGAGTCTGTTTTCCTCCTGATCTTGCATATCCCGTGTATTTGTACAAACCTGTAGGCTCAGTACACTTCGGTAGCCGTTTCCTCTGGACAACATGAACTCATTTCTTTTACTACTTTTTGCCTCTTTCTAATTGTATTGACAATTCCCACTGGGCTTGTATTGTCATCGTGGTACCAGAAAGGACAAATAATATTTCCCTGGTTGCTCATTGCTGCAAGTCCAAATGTAAGTTCCTCATACAAAATCTGGTGTAATAATAGATAACTTGGTTTAAATGAGAATTGATACAAGCCTTTCAGGACCCTCGGATGAGAGATAGTACATAGGGGGATTTAACCAAAGAAATTCCTTACTGCTGACAAGGACACAGAAACGTAGCCGTGACCTTCCTCTCTCCTGTGCTCCTGTTCTGCCAGCTTAAGGATTTGTTGTGGCATGGTGGGGAAAAGGCTTGCAGAGGGTGGCACTTGTGGAGCTGATGTTCTGGGACCCTCACCAGCTGCTTGCCTGCTGCGAAAGGGCTGTGCTCGGCGATGCCCGTGGTCCTTGCAGTCACAGGCCCTTAGGTCCTTCCCTGCGAAGAGCTGCCAGTGTTTTATCTCGCAGTGGCAGCAGATGCTCCCACTGATCAGCAGGAGTTGATCTCTGGTTCCACTTCACTGCTTTTGAAATTCACTTTTGTTATGAGTAGAAATACCTGGCTGCAATCCCAAAGCAAGAGATCTGCAGCTAATGGATTGATTTCTAATGATGCAAGTAGCTTGTGGGAGAGGGAAAGGGAAATGGGAGGAAGAAAACCATTATAAGGCTTTTGTTCGCAACCTTTAGGAATTTCTTCACAGTCAGGGCCTTTTATGAGAGAGAAGTACAGACAGATTTCTCTGTTCCTGTCACATTTTTGCCACAGGCTTATTATTTCTTCTTAGAAATGGTCTCATTAATCAAATGTTCTGGGAATGCCTGTGATCGGTGGTATCAAAATCACTAATCGTCATTAAGAAGCAATGAAAATTCATTTTTGCCTACAGTATGCTAGACCTTACTTACAGCAGAAGACATTTTCCCTGTCTTCTCCCCAGCTCTAAGCCAAACGCTGGCAGTAACCCCAGGCATCTGCAGGTTCCAGGGGAGGGTTGCCAATTCCAAAGACGAAGGCCAAGAAAAGCAGGTCCTGTGGGCTCCAAGACACGAGCAAAGTCTGAAATAATGTGCAACCCTTGCTATAGAGGGAAATATTTGGGATAAGCTGTTGGCTTACAAAGCGTGGGCACCGGATGAAAACCGCAGCGGTTACCGGGTGTCCCGTTCTCTGCCTGTCCAGGTGGGGTCTAGGCAGGGGCTTACACTTGAATTTCCCTCTGGCTGAATTGCTTTAACCAGCTTTAACTTACTTGGATCAAGCCACTACCAAACGCACAAGTGGAGGAGGAATAAAAGGAATTAAGCAATTCATGGCAAAGAAAGTCATCGCTTTAACGCGCTTCCACCGGCTCCCCCACCCGCCCAGCGCCCGCACCAGACCTCCGCTCTCGAGGGGCTGCCCAGGCGACGGCAAGAGGACCTGCGGCGCTCCCGGGGTGAAGGGCGCGTTAGAAGAGCGTCGCCGTCGCCAGCCCTCCCGCGCCGGAGTGCCGTCTGCCCTGCCCAAGCCGCGGAGCTGGTACCTGATTCAACAGCCTGGGGGGCGGGCGCGGGGCCGTGCTGGGGGCAGGCTGGCTGCCTTCTGAAGGAAACCGGTGGAAGGGGAGGGGCTGGAGAAAGTGTTTTTATACTTGAAAAATGATGGAACTTTGATAACTTCAAGCCAGCTCCAATGGCAGACAGGCAGCTCGGAAAGACGTATAAAACATCAAAAGCCCCAGGATGGAGAGCAGTGCCTGAGAGCTCCAAATATAGCTTGCCGCAATGTAATTCATTCCTGAAGCAGAAAGGAGAAACTTCGCCATAACGTGTTGTGTTGCAGCCCCATTTCCACATGTGCAATGAGCCAAGATGAAAAGGATTGCAGAGACCTGTGCATCGCTCTGATTAGATTAAATTAAAATTTAAAACCCCGGAAAAATTAAATGTGTGCGCAGTAAGTTAACAGAGGATATAGGATATGCTCAAAGTGCGCTAAAACGTTTTGCAGCTTGCTAAAGAGAGAAACACAAAACCCCCCACCCCAAAACCCAACATGTGAAGGCTTTGAGATTATGACAAAGATAGAAAGGATATATTTGGAATTCTGTCTTTGCAGTGCATTGTGGAAGGTGTTTAATTGTTTTATTTGCAGCCACAGTTTAACCATGAGGGGGATTATTTATTGCTTCTTGGATGAGCAGGGTGCAGCCATTCCTACAACGGCACCGTGCAGCAGAGTGAACCTTCCAAAAGAATAGGGCTTTGCTTCTGGAAAAGCAAAACTCCCGCTGACAGTGGGGATGGAGGCCTGATTCCTATCTGCACTTAGGCACACGCTCAGTGAGCGACTTGAGTCCTCTCAACCTCAATTACTTAAGAAATAATAAATCAGTGGAACTTGAGAATGCACTGCCAGCCTCTGTGCCCTTAAAGGTGCTTGAGAGTTGTTTCTGAACCCCTCCTCCAGCCCTGAAGAAGGGACTCAGCGGTGCCGAGTGCTGCGCAGCCCCCGCAAAGGGCAGGTCTCCCTCGCGCGGGGCTGACGGCAGCTCGCTAGCGGAGCAGAGCTCATGCGCTGCCCGACGGCTCGGTACGGGACAAGGCGCCCCACGGCACGGCGATTGTGCGTCTCACTTCTCTGCAATCACGGGCTAATTTGTTCCTTCTGACTTGGGCAATTCTTTTCAATAAGCTGTAAATATTCCCGATTCCTCTGGCTCACAGTTCTGTATCATTAACCGGCAGAAGGTCTCCGGATAAGCAAGTGGGTGTAGTAAGAATCTCATTATTAGTCAATGCTAATTAATGTCCGCTTAAACTAATTATTAACTGGGTTTAATAATTTGTAATTCTGATCTCACTAAATAACCAGAAACTATGACAGGGAATGCTCAGCCGAGAACTCAATTAACCATTTGTTGCGTAGGTCTTTGTGCACGTGGCGGCTGAGGGTGTCCTGTACGCTGTTGGTAAACAGCGCTTCTTTGCTAACCTATATCAGTCTATAGATATAAATGTTATTAAACTGTTATTAAATCTAAAGTAAAGGTTTAATTAGGCAGTTTAGAACACTGCTGTGTGTTTGTCACAACCAAAGGTAATGAGGACGATTGCTCAGTGCTTTGCGTGGGGCAGCAGCGGCCCCGCGGGCGATGGCAAACCTTCAGCGCGAGGTCGTGGCTTTGGGGCGCTCCCAACAGTCACCCACAAAGTTCACCAGAGACAGCGTGAGGTGACTGGTGTTAGCAGCCAGACCAGTTTTGGATCTCTGTGTGCTTTCTAAAGAAGTTGGGACATAGTTCTTTTTTTTTTTTTTTTTCCTTTGTAAAAAAGAGGTCTGGGTGACTGCGTCCAGGCGTGTGCGCTTCTTGCACCCCATGGGAATCCTCAGCCCAGGGCTTGAGGGAGCAGGGCTCTCCAGCTGCTTCTCCCAGCAGAGAGAACCTTCCCTCGGAGGTGGTTTTCGGAAGAGCAGATCTGCCCGGACAGGGCCGAACCTGCGTTTCTGGAGCAGCCCGAGCATTGCAAACCCGGTGCGCGGAGCACCAAGGAGCTGCGACGGACCCAGGCAGGACGTCGTAACGGCGAGATTATCTTCACAGAAGCCATTAAGAGCACATAATAGGGAATTAGGAAGCTTTCATCAGCAGTGTGGGGATGAGGAATAAGCGTGCACCTAATCTCTAAGCAGAAAGCTTCTACAGTGAGCATCTCTTCCCATTGGTGTGATTGTTAAATATACAAATTATGCAAAGATAAAAAAAATCATTAAAATGCAATTATTTCAGCGATATAAGTTTATGGCTGTATAAGTACATTAAAAGACCAACTTTGTAGGTCTTTATGTGCTTAATAAAACTGAGTAATTTGCCAGAAAAAATCTTTGGTGGCAGTAACAAGTAAATTTTGTATCTCCGTTTGACTTAAAGCATACTCCAGGTATATAAAGAAAAAAGGTTACTATATTTCTAACCACGTTTCCATATTGGGATGAAGAACGACAATTCTAGGGCAGGGGGGAAAAAAAAAGACTGATATGTAGATTGTCTCTCCCTCACAGCATGGTCTGGTGTTGAGACTTGCCAACAGAGAGTGCTTGACCAGCGATGGAGAAGGACGAAAGAAGCCCCAAGCCACGCAGCGTCATTGACGAATTCTCTGATGAAACAGAACCATTTCGGCATCACCGCTGTGTGGAAAATGGCTGAACCATCTGGGCTTTTCTGTCCTGCTCTGTTGTTTCACAGTGGCCAAAATGCCAAGCTGCTCCCCGTGGTGTGGGGGACATCTCTGGGTGTGCAACACACACCTCCGGTTGGTGGAGGGCTGAAGGAGACTGTCGATGTTCTCGTTTGTAATTCTTTGCCCCGTCTTTTGCTTGGAGAGGAAATGTGACGGACATAAACGTCTCTCAGTCCACCCCACCTACAAGGTTTATTCAAAAGGGCGTTGGGCTGTTGAGCAGAGACCTGATGGGCTTCCAGCGCGGCGGCTTCACGGCTGACCACGTCCAGGTGATGAGCTGACTTGTAGAGAAGAGAAACAAACACAACCTCCAAGCGAAGCTGTGGCACTCATCTGTGATGAAGGTTCTCTGACCCAGCTGGAAGAGATTTCCCTGTTGAAAGCTCCCTGGGGACTGGGCCATACGTCCTTCAGGGACCACATCATGTCCTCGGGGGGCAAACGCAGCAAACGCAGCAAGCGATGGCAACTCCTGCCCTGGCCAAGCGAGGCAGAAGCATGTGGTGAAAGAGAAAGTGTGAAAAAGGTGGTTTTGTTTCTCTAAGTGGTGTTTTCAGAGGAGGTGGCTGCAAGCTTTCATTAGCTGTTAATCATGCAACGAACAGAGTGGCATTTCCAAGGGAAACCTAACCCAGGATAAATAAATACATTGCGGTGAGGCTACAGCTTTGTGTTCATCCCTGTACGAAAAGGCAATTATAAAGCAGTCACATTGCCTCAATCTATAAAACCTGTGATTCACCATCATTAATAGAGATTACAGTGTGTTCCCTGGTCATATTTTAGAGAGTGACACCTATCCTGGTATGTATTTCTGCAAACAAATGTAAATATAAGGATGCCTCTCTTTGCAGACAACTGGAGGAAAAAGAGGCAAATGAAAAACGACGGAAAAATAGAGGAATGTCAGTACAGTGCATGTTGCAAGAATCACGAAAAAATGCGCTTCTCTTTAAATGGAAATGGGATCAAAATCTGCAGTATCAAACTGCTTTTCCACAGTGTGCTGATGCTCTGAGGAATGAACGGTTCGGGTCCCTCCCTGGAGCCCATGTGCTGAGCTGCGCCTCCCTAGTACCGGGCTCACTTTCCATTTTAATCCTTTTTCATCTCCTTCCTCCCAGGATGAAAGGGAAGAACAAGTTCTCTAGTCAGATTCATTTGTTGCCAGTTGAAGTTGCTCATATGGGGCCCTATTTCTCTAGAAAGTGGTTTCCTCTGCGAACATGTGTCTCACTGTCAGTGCAGCCATTAAAAGACCTTGTAGCACAATAGAAAACATTCATTGCAAAAGCCAAATGCTTGTTAAAATGCTGAAAGGTGCTTAACAATCTGTGAGCACACATGTAATGGTATTTCTTGCACTGGCTCTTCCAGTGTCAGCTCTGAAGATAGCCTTATTTTGGCTTCTCATTGTCCTCCTGTAGCGAGACCTCCCAGGACGTTTCACCCCTGAACGCAGTAACTTTCGGCAGCAGATGTGGATCACGGACGTTCTTCCCAAAGGAGTCTCTGCCCAAAACCGAAATTGGAATTTTGTTGAGTTTGGTCATTTAAGATTTTCCCCAGTCTTTTTATTTCTCTACCGATGTGCTAATTGTAGCAGGTCGATGGAGCAGGGTCGGGATCTGGCCGGGAAGCCTGTCCTGTCCCCCCAGGGTGCCCAGGTCCTCCTCCCCGTCCTGCAGAGGGGCCGCCCAGGATGCGAGGCTTCGGGGAGCGCGTTTCCCCACCTGGCTTGTCTTTGACTTCATTCTATTTATACAGCAATGAGGCCAATAAGGCACAGTGCTACGAGGTGATATATCGCATGTCCCAGTCCGTAGGGACTAGAGGACTTTATGGTAAAACAGATTATTAGTTAAACTGTGTTGGTGTGTTTGTGGTTGAATAATTGCTGTATCTGAAATCCTCTTCAATCAGCATCCTGTGCTGAAAATGCCATGCATCATAAATAGCGGTTTTTAGCCTGGCTCTTTTGCAGCAGTCCCTGGAGACAGTAGAAGGAATCAATAATAAATTTAAGACCTGGCAGGTTTCAGGCTGCTTGAGCTCCTGAAATCAGAAACCCCCATCACCCGAGACACAGGCTGTAAGGACAAGCAAACACTGATGAAAATGTTGTTTCCACATTCATTTAACTTGAGGGTAAAAGCTGAGATTAATGCCCCACCTTGCAGGTATATCGGAGGTGCAGACTGAAAAAATTCTTTGCAAATTATGATGATTTTGGCTTGTCTGCAGAAGCTAAACATGCCCTGTACAGAGGCAGGCAGCTGCCAGGCTGCGTGCCGTAGGGACGGAGCCGAGGTGCGGAGCCACGGGCTTGTGTGTTCCGCGTGCTTTGGAAAGGGCTGGGCACCAAAAAAACGCGTTTCCAGGTGCTGGGGAACTCAGGCAGTGTTAGCTGCATGTTTAGCATCATCTCCACAAGCAGACCGACGTTTTATTCAGGAAATCTCTTTAGGCTTGAGTGGATGAGACCAAATACATGTACGTGAGTGCATGGAAATACCAAAGCAGTTGAGTTTAAGTGTGTTTAAAGGTGCAAGAGGATCCGTTTGTGTGTGTGTGTGTGCACGCGCTGTGTGAGAGTCAGGGTCTAAGTGCATATATGACAGAGATTTATCAAGTAGGACTGTTCAGCAGAAAGGAGAAGAAAAATGAGAGATACAGTTAAGAGTGGATGTGGATCAATAATTTTCTGAATAATAATGCTGTAGAAAAAGTGTGTGGGTCTACATGTGTGATGATAAATGGGAATTTTCAGCTGGGAAAGTATACTCTGGTTTTCCTTTCAGCACGTACCCGTTTCCTGCTCCTTTTTATTTTGCTTTATTCTATTTGTGGTCTTGTACCTGGGAGACTATCATTCAAAACTTTTTTCTTTTTCTAATGGGAACACTTGAATTCTTAAAATAACCTTTTAGCTCTTCTGCTAGGAAATGCTCAACTGCTCGTCCTCTCACCGCTCCCCTCTCCTGCGAGCTGAGATTTGGGCGGCTCGGAGACGCCCTTCTCCGCTGCCGACGGCTCCCTCATGCAGGGCACGGCTCTGTGCCGGGCGGCCGGCCCCCGGCTGCGCTCCGTGCGCGTCCCTCTGCGCTCCGCGATGGCGATCGCTGCCGAGAGGCGTTTCTCTGGCACAGCCAGTAAATGGGCACGTTCGGGACGTGTCAGAGCCTGGCCAGCCCCGCGCTGCGTGCTCTGGCCAGGGGCAGGACCCAGGTTTGGAGATGGCCTTTCCTTGTGCCTTCTGCTGAGGGAAGCGCGTTGCTGAGCGCAGGGCACCGCTTTGGGCGGCTGTTGGAAGCTGCAGCCACCAGGAGCTTCTCCGTTGGCGCCTTCCTCGGAGGACAGCGGTTTCTAACAGTAAATCTGCCGGGGACGGGCTGTGCCCTGGGGCTCAGCCTGCGCCACCAAAGCCGTCTGCGTCCTCTGCTCCCAGACACGGCGCAGGGTCGGGTTTTGCTGGGTGGGACAGCAGTGGCAGGAGGGGACCGTGCAGGCACAGCCGGCTGCCAGCAGAACTGCTGCTCATGACTCTCCTCAGGAGCTGAAGAGATTCAGTGCATGCCAGAAGCTCACACAGGGATATTATAGAAGTGTCTTAACCACTTTAAGCTATTTTAAGAATAAGGGGAAAAAATACGAGCTGTGAGATACCAGCGTAACTCCTCCGAGCTGTAACCTTGCTGGGTAAAACCAAGGTTGCAGCGCGTAAGCGCCGAGAGTCCATTCAGCGTTGCTGGAAGCTATTTCCTATTCCTCTTTTTCTCTTGCTGATTTATATTATTGCTGAGGAATGGAGTGTTAAAAGTAAATCAATAAATTGCGGCGAGGCGCTCTGTGGCCGGCAGTAGCTCTATGTCACGTTGCAGCGTGAGGGCACGCGGCAGCCTCAGGTTAACGTAGGTGCCTGCAAACGCGCCGGCGCGATCCCCGGGAGCCGTGCGGGGCCCTCGCTGCTTTCTGCGTTTCATTCAAACCCTTCTGGCCGCGGCCACGCGTGCTCTGCGCTGCAGCCGCCAGCGGAGACAGCGGAAGAGCTCTGGAGGCATCTGGAATGGTGCTTCCAAAAATAGCTTATTGGCATTAATGGGCCAGATCAAAGCAAAAAGGGTTGGAAAGCAGCCCAGAGGGGAGAATGTGTAAAAGGTAGAGTGAAATCAAGGCAGTTGGGGGTGGAGGAGAGGGGCAGGCAGGGAGGACCCCACTAAGCATGGGGGATCCGTACCAGGAGTCAGCTGAAGCAAGTAAAATGCGAGGATGGGATGAGGCAGAGGCTGGGAGAAACACCTTCCCGGGAGCCCAGGGTGTATCTGCTGCTGCCATTTACCCACCGCTTTCCAAGGGTGGGGACAGAGGCACCTGGCAAAAATCAGTCGATGATTTCTTCTTCTCAGAGTCCGTCTAACTCAGGGTTAAAAGGCTGCTTCAGCCCAGCTCTCCAGCAGTGTCCGGAGCCCAGTGCCGAGGGGCTGCCTTTCGTGTTTGCAATCGTCCAGGTGTCCTCCAGGACTCCTTTAACTGCTTTTCCAGCCTCAGCACACCAAGAAGATGATCCACAGTGCTCGATGGCACGTGTTCAGCAAGGGCGTTGGGATCCCAGGGGCTGTGGAATATTTATAGGAAATCATACAGCTGGTTGCGAGTTCGCTGTTGCTTCCCCCCCCAAGAAATTCTTGTCCCTTTTAAACCCCAAGCAAAACAGTTTCAGTAGATCAAGACTTGCTTCCAACATAGCTTGCAGTATGACTTTCCCCCAAACAGAGGACACTATTTCGAAATACATTATGCCATGTCATTTGTTCAGATTCTTTCCCATTGACAGGCGTCAGCCTAGACAGATCGTCCTCCTGCTCCCACCCGGCCGGCATCAATCTGCGCTGAGCGCGGCGGTGCCGCCGAGGCTTTGACCTTCACCTGCCAGAGCTCCCTGGGCATCGGCTGCAGGGCTGGCTGGTCACCTCTGAGGAAGGCAAACGCCACCTTCATTCCAGGGATATGGAAAGGGGAGACCAGAGGGGTTAAGTTATGGCTGAAAGCGCTACTCAGCAGCAGAAATTGCTGCGTGTGGTCGGCTCAGGCAGGTGCTGCTCAGACCTACATCTCCCAGACCCAAACCACAGCCCCCAGGGTCTGCCCTGCTGCCAGGGCTGCGGGTGCAGCTCAGAGCGAGCGGTGGCACCTTTGAGGGGAAGCAGACACTTGTTGTTCCCAGTGTTGAGATTTGAGTATCTCGTTCTGGGGAGCTAAACGCGGTTCAGGCCAAGCTGTTGCCGATTCCCTCCGCCCAGCACGGTTTTCGTTTGTGTCCTCCTTGATGGCTTGAATTTGACAGCTCTTATTCATCCTCTCTCCGTGGCCAGCAGCCTCGGCATTCAGCTCGGTCCGGTTCTCCCAAGGATGGTATTAATTAGATGCTAAAACTGTCACCATGCCACCACGGCAGAAAACCAGTGACCTGTGCTCTCCCCCGGTGCACAGCAGCACTCGGCAGCTTTCCCGCGCCCGCTGCTCACGTGGCCGGGCTCTCGCTGCCGGGCACAGGCCGACCCCTGCCGCCAAAGAGCTGCACCAACAGCCGTCCCTGCCGACGGTCCCAGGCACAGCCGGGAGCGGGGTGAAAGGCATCAGCCGAGCGGGCAGAGAAGGGTTTTGCAAAGATCTCGGAACAAAAGCAGGTGCCGTTAATGGCCCAACCCAGGGCCGCCGCTCACCGGTTTGTTTGTGTTCCGGCGGGGGCTGTGAGCCCCGGCGGGGGGACGTACCTGAGCACACGCAGACTGTAACCCCAGTCCTTGGTCCCCGGGGTGGTTTATTCAGGCTCACCAGTTTGGCTGAATTTAGCCTCTGTTTTGATATATCACAGCTTGCTTGAGAGTTACAAATCTGGATGGAGTCTGAGACATAGAGATCTCGTTATAATGAATGCTTACATGGATTTGCAAGTTGGAGCTACTTTCGTATTCCTTTCGATTAATTACAAGCATCCAGGTTTTAGTAACACCGAGCTCAAGTCCCACACTTATTTTCACCTTTTTTAAAGAAGTCAAAGGCGGCTGTGAAAAGATTTTCATTCTTAACAACATGTTTCTGTGACATTTCAGCTCTTTGTAAGATGAATAGAAATGCTGAGCTGTATTCACCCCGGTTTGCTGCTTGGGAGGGGAGCTTGATTTTTATACACAAGTATTTTGTTAAATGCACCAAAAAAGAGGCAATCCAGGGCCTTACCTCGTTTGAATCATAGTCCAGAGTCACTGGTTACACGGAGCAAAGTCACATTATGGGTTGGTTGCAGATACAACAGTGAGCAAAAGGAAGGAGGGGAGGGACGGTATAACAGAGCAAGTGGAGCCCTGCCGGCAGAGCTGTTGGTGCCTCCGGACGCTGTCCTGCTTGGCACCTACTGCCTCGCGCAGCGGCACGCTCCGTCCACCCTGCAGAGCTCAGGCGAGATCATAGGGGATGTTGCAGCAGAGGCCACAGGGAACGAGGGCCAGCAGGGGAAGAGGCACCAAAAATTGTGTAAGAAAGAAGAATTTTCATTTGTAATTTCTTAATAGTCGTAAAACCAGAACAAGTTCAGACGTTGAGGGATGTTGCCCTATTGCTTACCATGGGCAGCCAAAGAGATGATTCCGTTTGACTACATTCCACTTGGGATGTCTGCCTTTCTGTGTTTTGGAAACATTCAGAATTTTTACCTAGCAGAGTACTTTAACCTTTCCTACCTAGTGCATTTGGAAAAATCAGTTGGCTACATTTCACAAGGAAAAGACTGGGGTTTTCCCAGTTCTTTGCAGTTTTTCCTCATCTCTTTGCAACCTATGTGCATGCAAACTTGTCTCTTCGGTCGGTGGATGCACGTACCAATCTGCAGAGGCTAATGCAGGTGCAAAGCGTTTGTGTGCGGAAACAGAACACGCCTTGAGGAGGCACACTGCGACGCGGTCTGACCCAGGCGGGTCACACGGCATCAGCCTTGTGTGTCATTTCACGGCTCGCTGAGGGAGGCATGCACCACGTAAGGCTCAACAAGTCTTGGAAATATAAAGACAAAGCTCTCTCTTTCCTCCAGCAAGATGTTGCTGCTATTTAAGGTCTATTATCCTCCCTCTGCTCACACATTGCTACCATTAGTGTTATAAATGGGCTGGGTATACAGAGAAGAGAAGAGACCCCCAGGGTAGCAATTACTAGAACTGAATTGTCTGATGCAAAAGGCAGCATTACCCTGGTGTAATTTGATCATAAAATAAATTGCATTGCCCATAAACTTGCTGAACGGTAGAGTTTCCCCCACAGTTGTTTCTGTGCATTTGGAGCCAAAAGTACCACAGGGAAACAGCCCAGCTCCGGCCTGCTGTGGCCACAGCCGCACTGAGGCTCCAAGGAAAATTGTCACAGAACATGAACAAATGAATATTCATGATGAGATTAAACTCATCTTTGACATGGTGCCAATGCTGATCTTCCCCAAACAGGCCGGGATGAAAACTGAGTGGAAAAACGTCCCTACACTCTTGAGCAACAGCTCTGGGGTCTCTTGCAGGAAGGTATTATCCCCTGTGGGTCCAGTGGGCTCCTGTCCCCCTCCTGCCCCCAGCGCCTCCAGCACCCACCCCTGAGCCAGTGGGAGCAGGGCACCCAGGGGGCCAAACCCAGCACTGCACTTGGAAGCCCTGGCGCTTCCCCACGGGTCCCCCCCACCTGGCAAACTGGGTGTCTGGGGCGCTGAAGTGGTGGGTTTGGTTAGAGGTGTCTTTGTGAGCCAGGTAAACCCCAGACCTGATTACAGGTCTCCTTTCAGGCGGGGAGATAACCAGACCTGGCCGGAACGTGACTCTGGGGCTGTTAATAACTTCAGCAGGTTCAAGCAGGGCATTGTGTGTATGGGGAACCTGCAGAGCAAAAGCAATAAGGAGTGGTGTTTGCACACCAGGATGCACCGACGGTGAACCAATGTCCTGTTTGAAGCTAGGAGACATTGCTGTGTTTAAGCAGGAACTCGTTATTTGTGGTTGTCAGGAATTCCCATGTATAAAACTGATCTGCAGTCCAGGCAGAAAGCAGGGTGGGTGCTGTGCTGGATGCTGTACTTCTTCCCTTCTTGGCTGTTATTGCTACAAAGGGCTCTGGATAGTATCTGTGAGAATGCTAATTGCATCTTTAGTGCACTGCTACGTAGTGATCAGATACCGAGGTGATAAATAGCAAGGACTAGAAACTAATAGCTGCTGTAAAACAGCAGGCTTTTTAGTGCAAGGCTGCGCATGCTGCATCTTGTATCCGTAGTGTATCTCTCCATCTTTTCTGTATTTCCTGTAAAAATCTGAAGTAGCAACCACATTCTTGTAAAAAAAAAAAGGAAAACATACCCCGGACCCCTGGGGCTGAGGTCGTAGGCTGCTCCCCCTGTCTCTGTCCTGTCCAAACAAAGGGAATTCAGGACAGAATAGAATATCATAGGATAGGATGGGATAGGATGGGATAGGATACGATGGGATATTTCAGTTGGAGGGACCTACAAGGAGGGTAGCTGAGGCAGCCCTACCACCCCCCAGACCCCCTCCAGCCCCCCACGGCTGCTCCCAGCCCCAGGCACCTTTGAGTGCTGTGGAAACTCCCAGTGTCCCTCCAGTCTCCCTGCCTCTGTCTCTGGCTGCTTTGGTCATCTTCCCCATGCTCCAGCCGCCCCCTTCCCACCCCCCAGCACGGCGGGGGTCCCTGGCAGCGCAGCCCCTGCTGGAGCCTTGCGGGGGGTGCTGGGGGCTGGACCTGGCAGGTCCGGCTCGGGGACCTCAGTTCAGGTGTCAGGGTGTCTGTTGGGAGAGCCCCCCTCCTCCTGTCCCACCTGGGCTCTGCTGCGTGCTGGGAAGCGTGAAGCCGGGGATGAAGTTGAAGTAGTTTCCGATCTAAGGCAGGTGACAATCAAATCAAGTTACATCATTTAAAAATACATTTTGCATGCCGGTTCCCATTGTGGGGGCAGCAGGTTTCCACTTCTGGCCCCCAGGTCTGTCTTAAACCAGGGATGTCTGGGCTCTGTTGATTAAAAATCAGAGGAAGAAGCCACAGCAGCAGCAGGGACGAGGAATCGACTCTCGGACGTGCAGCAGAGCTGTCAGGCTGACCACGTAACAGCCCCATTTCTTGGAGGCAATATGGAAAATCACATAATGCAGCAGCACACAGAAAATCACAGCCCACGGAGAGATGTAAATTCAAGAAGAGCTTGATCTCAATACCACTTGATGGTGAGATTTATAACTAAAAGCAGTCATTGTTGATGAAGTTTTGCTGCAAGCCAGGAAACAGGACATCATCATGAATGAATAAATAAATAAACAAACCTGAGTGAAGATGAGAGATCTAAAGTATCTGAAATTTCAGTAGCACGGATCACGGGGCTTCATTGCCATGCGTTTGATCTGCCAGTACAATCCTAAAATGGGAATGGCCTACAAATTGCAGAATATGGATTTGCCTAAAAAACTAAGTCGTGCGTTTGAGAAGATCACACATTTTAATTACAAATGACTGTGGCATCTATAGCTGCCTTTTCCAGAGCAGGGAGAACTGTGGTACTGAGATTTTACTGTACAACACCGAAGTGATGCCCACTGTGCCAGCAGCTAGCTTGAACGTCAACGTGAGGAAGTCCACCCCGCTGATGTAGCCTCAGCCCAACGTGCTGCTCTCAGGGACCTTTCTTCTGCACTGGAGCCCTTTCTAGTGGGGTGGTGCTGCCGAGGCTGAGAGGAGAGGTGGCCTAAAAAAGCTGCAAGTTTGGGGGACTTGCAAGCACAATGTCTTTTGTTTGAGGTTTACTCCTTACCGTTTCACAGACACCCGGTGGCGGGTGTCATCCGGTGGTACAACACACGCACGGTCACCATAGCCACCAGCGACCCAGAGCCGGAGCCGCGTGTGGAATAAGCGGTTTCCCACAGAACGCCCCTGCACTGCGCGTTTCGTAAGCGACAGGTTGTTTGCTGCAGATCCAGGCTACCAGCGCCCGCGCTGTATTGCTCCCCCTCTTCTGGCAGCTGAGCTACACAAACACCCCGTCTCTTGCTGTGTAATTATGCTTTCATACACCCCTTTTCCATAGTTTTGTGAACGTTTTCTACGTCTTTTGATTGTCACAAGAAAAGCTCCATAATGTGTTGGGAATGAGGAGGAACCTGGGAGGAGACCAGAGGTTATCTCGGGAGACCAGGAAGGCTGCAGGAAAGCAATAATTTGGTAATTTGGAGGTCCTTTGATGACAGACCAACTCCCTGTGGCTATAGAGAGATACGTGAGAGCTGGAGGGGTGATTTGGGGAAACGTTCCATCATTTATACAGCCAACAGTCCTTTCAGTGGGGGTAACAGGATGTTTGTCTCCGTTCCTTTTGGTGTTTATTAGACACAAATTTAATAACTCGTTAGGATTAATAAATTTATTTGGAGGTTACTTCCAGGTTAGCCTCATGATGAAATAAATGGCGTTGGAAATCCAATTAGACACAAGGGTGCAATAATTACATAAGAACATAATCCCATCTCCGCAAAAGCGAGACAGGTGCAGAATTTCAAACCTTTTTGCCATGGGAAACCACTAGATTACATACAGTCAAATGGGATTTGCAGGTGTAAATTCATGCATTCATGCTTATCCTAAGGTGGTGGTGGTGGAATAACGATTGCTTGAGACAAGCCCAAAGATAAACACACTTTCAGGGTCACAGGCAGGAGACCTGAGCTTATTAAAGTGTGTTCTAATACTTTTCAAGTTATTTTCCTTTCCACCGTATGCTGCGTGTGGCATGAATTCAGAGGCTCAGAAATTCTGTTATTTTTATAGAGATGCTACTAAATCTGTTGACCCTGAACAGGTCTTGCAAACAGAGACTTTTTCATAAAAGGTAAGTGGAAAAGAAATGAAAAGGTTTCAAATCTTTGAAAATAGATTGTGGAAAATCTTCTAAGAGCCGAGTGTCTTCCCTGTCACAGACCTGCGTCTAATAAACCTTGGGCTGCACACATGCAGCTCGCTCGTGAGGCACGCTGCTGCACTGTAGGGAGCTGGGATGGAGGTGGCAAGGCCATGCAAGTTAGTTTAAACGCCATGAATATGATGAGCTAGTTTCCGTGAAAAGCAGCCGGTTCCTGCACATCGGGTGCTGCGCTGCCTTCGGGGGACGCGCTGCGGGCGCCCAGGGCACGCCGGGCAGACCTCGTTAGGGGCCATGCAATTACCAGCCCAGTTTTCAGGCAGCTTCAGGATCTGGACGCTGCAGTTCATCATGCTGTCCAGCGAGGCCCAGAGAGCGTCTGGAAGATGAAAGACAGTTGGTGGCTGTAGCCCGGGTCTATATATAGCCTTAATAACCCAGGAATAACAGCATCAGGAGAAGCTGCTGTGTGCTCCTCCCAGGGGCTGGCAGGACGCCCCATATTCTTTCAGTGGCTTTTGACCCAAAACGTATGTGCCTTTTTTCCCCAACTTTCACATCCTTTCTCCTGGGGTTGAGGAAACGCGATATGATATTTTGCTGCAGGTTACGAGCACAACGACAGGAAAATAACCGGGAGCAGCTGGGCTTTGCCGTGCCGGTAGGCAGCAGTTTGCCTTGTCTGTAAAGCGGTTGAAAGGCAGGTCCCAAGGAGTAATTAGCACTACCCAGAACCATGAACAGCCACTCTGCAAGAAAAGAGTGGGCTCGCTGCAGCGTTATTACCTCCTGGTCCTTCATGCCAATTTTCTGATTAATAACATCCCAAGCCACTTGATGCACTATTGATTCTGAATTCAATAAAAAGAACTGGCAGCTGCTGGCAAGACCACGTCATTTTTCCTCTAAAAATGCAAGGCAGCAGCAGGTTTCCAGGCAGGGCAAGGTGGTGGGGAAGCTCCTAGAGAGCCGCCGTCCTCCCTCGGGGGAGAGACCAGGTCTCCCCCACAGCGGCGGGGTCCCCTGCCCGCCCAGGGGTCAGACAGCAAGGGCAGCACCGTGTCCCTTGGGACTTGGTGGCAGGTCCCGGTGTTCACTCAGGTAGTGCTGCAGGAGGGGAGGGAGAGCATTTCTGAGGTCCCCGTGCTGTTATCAAGGTGTCACTGCATTAAAGGAAAAACCTCGCGCTGTTTAGGTGGCTTCAGTGCATGAGCACAAGGGTTTTGCCTGAGAAAATTGCTCAGTACTATGGACTTTTTTAATATTAAGCGGAACAGTTGTCTCCTGAGTTGCTGAAAGCAGAACAAGGTGGTGTTTTTTTTCCAAAGAACCTGGCTTGTAAAGTGTCAAAGCTTTTCCCATAAACATAGTTTGTTGGTGTTTTAAAATGCTCCAGTAAATCTAATGCCAAGAAAGAGAAATTGCCTGCTGGTTTCCTTCATCCCAGCTGCACGCTGGTGGAGAGGAGAGGGGAAAGGTATGAGAGAGGCCAAAGCACTTTGGTGGGTTGTGCGGGGAGGGAAGCCCAACCGATAAACAAAAGCTGTTCGGTCCTATGAACAACCTAGGAGAGAAAGGCAAATATACAGCAGCGAGCAGAAGGCAGCTCAGAAAGTGTAGAGAAGCCAAGAAATATTGAGCTTTGATCCAGAGAGCGTATTTCAACAAACACAGAATGCTTTGCAAATATTCAGTGCGTGCAATAGCCAAAACACATGGCAGGGGAGGAGTAATGATCCCACCACTCCTGGCTGGGCAGTAGGAAAGGGTTAATAGGTTTGGAGAATAGGAGCGGCCATCTTCTGGCTCACTGGCACTGGGAAAAGCATCCTTTTCTAATGCAAAACTTCAGCTAAACACGATCTTCCACTGGAGCTACCACCAGTGGCACCTCAGAACCAGGGAGGAGGCAGCTCCCTCTCAAAGCTGCATCTGCACAACGTGCTGCTGAGCAGGGGAGAATTCAAAGCGTCTTGTTTCTTATAACGATGCAGGGAAACAGCGAAGCTTTTTCCTGCTTTTTGGCAGGGAGTTGCATTCACTCAGGGCTGGATTTTCAGGGGTGGCAATCTGTCAGGAGGGAGACATGTCACTGGAAGCGTTGCTCTGGGTGAAACCAAGCCTCCGAGCGCGCAGCTCCAACAGACCCCTGGGCGGGAGGTGATTTATCACCCACATGTTCCCATTTTCTCCTTCTATACTGGTTCAGACCCACAGCCCCACCGTGACTGGCCTGTTTTGCTGGGACAGTTGCCCGGGTCTCCCCCAAGCTGTGGGCAGGGGCTGGGCAGAGCTGGGTTCACGCTGACGCCTCCCTGCGAGCACAGCGTGGGGCTTTGATCCAGCACATCCTGCACCAGGAGGCACCAGGCAGACGAGGAGCCCTGGGATTGAGGCACTGGCATAAGCACATGCAAATGTGATGAGCTGAGAATTAATAAAACCCGAGAAACAAACAAACAAGCAAGAAAAGGAGAATACGGTCGTTGAAACAGTGGCCTCTGTGGGGAAGCATTTGCAATAGTCACAGCCCTGTCGGAGCCTGACCCGCCAGCCTCACAAGCATCCTCTAATAAAAGCGAACGAGAGGGGTTATCTATCTGCTGTATTGAGACCTTCGAATTTTCATCTTAATGGGACATGGTGCTTGACAGACTGAGCTCCACTGAGCAGCTCATTGTAAATTCAAATGCAGGCTCTGGGGCTTATTCGAGCCACTGAGCCTATTTTCTTCCCTTGTTTGCTGGCTGAGCAGGCGGCTGCTGGGAGTGATGACTGTGCGGTTTGTCGGCATCGGTTTCCTGAACATCAGGCTCTAATCTCTCCGCAGCCTCTCGCGTTCGCCTGCCTCCCACCCAAACAGGCGTGTGCAGGGGTAGGAGCTGCGTGGATTGGAAGGGGAGATGCAGAGCTGGGGGGTATGGAAGGCATGACGGGAGGACGACGTCCACGCTCGTATTCATGTAGAGATTTAATTTCCCACGTGCAGTCACGCACGTGCAGTGGCAGAAAGCGAGCGTGTAGGGTCTGTCAGCGCTGGGAAGAAAGCAGGCAGGTACGGCAGCGGGGTGCGAAGGAGGCAAAGCTGGGGACACGCGTGGGGAGCAGCCGCCGGCCGCCAGCCTGGCAGAGCCGGGAGCTCGGGCTGGGGAGCAGCTGGCAGCGCCGGAGGGTTTTGTTGGGCTGGGGCAGCGGGAGCAGCGAGCGCCAGCCCGGGCTGCAGCCGGCCTCGGCCGCGGTGCCAGCGGGTCTGAGGGCTTCGGCCGCCGCTGTCTGCAGTCGCAGCCGTGAGGCCACGGAGCGCCGCTCCCTGGGCACTGGCAGGAGGAGAGATGGGCTGCGGGTGGTGCGTGTGCTGGAAAAACAGATTGGTTTTTTGAGGCTGGTGTTCCGCCTCAGGTCTGAGAAAGTCTGACACTCTAAAGTCTGACACTCTAGCACCGTGAGGTTTGTGCCAAGCCCCCAGAGCAATTTCTCTGAGTTCTAAGGTTCTTCCAGCTCCACACTGCCTGCGTTTGAGGGGCTGTGCTGCAACATGGGGCATCTCCAGCTGGTGGGAGTCACGGCCAGCCCGTCCCTGCAGGGAAATCACCTTTCTTGGTGGCAGAAGGGCACGAGCTTCTTCCGTTTAGGGCATCATGCATTTCATGAAACCGTATTCCAGCATGCCTAAGGAAGGAGGAAGAGCGCGGCAGCCAGCAGGACGCGCCACCACCAGACCCGGGTGCCTCGTGCTCCCTGTGACTCTGAACAACGAGCGTGTGCCCTGAACAGCCTTTGAAGCATGTTCTCCAACGTGGTGATGGCCGTGGAGCATTGCTTAGGACCTGAAAGTTGGCTGGAGAAATTACTAGAAAATACTGGGAAAATGGGCAGCAGGGGAAGCACCAAGGCAGGAGGTCAGGCTGCAGGGAACCTAACTGGCGTTTCTGCCTGTGCCTGCTCTAAGCCCTTTCTGTGCCTGCAAAATGCCCCACAGCTCATAGATTCTTTTCTTTCCTTCTCCCCATCTCATTAAAACTAGTCCCAGGCTTCTGAACACAAAAGACACATCGATTCTTCCAAATATTTAAAAGGAAAAAAGCAGTTGCCTCTTACTGGTTGGAAGCGTAGTTCAGCCCACGGTTAGCTTTTAGCCAAATTCAGCAGAGGGAGACCATGGTTTTCTTTTAGCTGTGTTTCGCCTTGTGAAAACCAGACCAAAAATACCAGTTTTACTGCCTTATTTATTGTTCCTGATTTCCAGCAGTCTCTGGGGTATGAATTATGTAGGAGATGCATAGCAAATGGACTGAAGCACTGGCAGGTTTTAACGCAGCCAGAGCGCCCAGCTCCGTCCATCTGCAGCAGCTCCTCCAGCAGCTCGCTCCGCTGCTGCACCATCCTCCAAAGAGCATTTCGCTGGTGAGCGCGGGGGCCGTTCCGAAACCTGTGAAAACTCAGTGGGCGAAGGGGGGGGGTCCCTGTGGCACCAGCGAAGCTCTACAGGGTGAAGAGACCCGGTGTGGGTACACGTGCTTCCGTGGCCAGTCTGATCACACACCCATGCCCCGTGTCCGTTGCAACCCAATGTGGCCCAGCGACACAGATCTAACCACGGAACCGCGGGCGTGAATTCGCCCCTTCAAAACAAACTCTCATTTGTGACTTGGAGCCTGGAAGCTGCACTGACTTTCTTGGCTTGCCACCAGGTCTTAGTAGCTGGCATTTTGTACTTGCTTTTGGTTTTTAGACACAAAGGTCTACCATTTTTTGTTTAAATCCACATCTAAACTTGTATTTGTTGCACTAGTGGATAAGAGAAAGGTTTTATTGCTTGCATTATTTATGAATGGTATCATTTCAGGGTATCTGTATTAAAATACAGTTCCAACTGGAAAATAATATTAAACAAGATAAGTGTGTGTATTTGTTTCATAAATCCATAAAACCTGATTAACAATGATGCTCATAATGCTTGCTTCATCATTAGAAGACTTCCTGTATCTGTACCTCGGCGCTGCCCTGGACGCTTTGATGCATGAGGACAGTGCCCTGCAAAGCTGTTTGGCTTACACTGAACTCTGCTGTGCAGCAGGGTATGCTTTAATCAAGGGTTTTGCTTTTGTTTTTTTAATTATTATTGTTTTCTTTGTCTATGAATTTTGGAGCTGATTAACAATACAAGAGATTGAAACTTTACTGTATTCTGCCAACGCAGCTGCTGGCTCCCACAGCCGTGACTAACACTTTCTGTTTACACTTAAGGTTTTCTTACTGAATTTCTGGCTGTTCCATCCAACTGCTCGTGGGAATGCTTTCTAACAAACATTGCCCCTTCCCTCGGCATGAGGCTGGTGTGCTTTGGGATGCATTTCTGTAAGTGCTAGCGGCTGACAACCCACTGGGCAGTGGAACAGCCAGAAAATAGAGTTTTCTATCAATTTGCCCGTATTATTTGGGCAAGGGCTGACTTCCAGACTGAAGCCTGAAGAGTAAAGGGCAGATGAGGGCATTTCCTTGGGTACAGTTCATGAACTGTCAGCCCCTTTGGGTCTCCTTTCTGCGCCGAGTGCTGGTAATTTATTTCCTTGAGAATAGGATTTGTCAGTCTGGAGGGAACAGAGTCTGTGAGCTTTGAAGGCTTCCCAGAGCCTGTGTGACAGAAGGGGGTGATGTTCTGCGTCTTACAAAAACCACATCTCCAGAGCCCCCGAATCTCAACCGCAGCTCTGGCTGGTTGCACTTAGTGGAGTCACTGAAATCCTGAGTGATGCTGGGCAAGAGTCTGAGGTGGAAGAAGATTCCTGGTAGGTTGCAAGTAGTGGCTGCTCAGAGAAAGGAGAAAATATTTTAGATAAGAATAATAAAAGGATCTCAGGAAATTTGTATGCAGCTCTTAGTGAAACAGCAAGTGTGTCTCCCTTGCAGTGAGGCTCTCCCTTGCAGTGAGGCTCTCCATATGGCTCCTCCGCAAGTGGTGATAGAGAGAAAATTCTGCTGAAAAAAATAAGCCTGGAGGTGAAAACTTCAAAGGGGCTGAACTCTGAATCCAACAAGAGCCTTATGCACATCCAGGACCTGAGAAGAGCGAGTGTTGATAAAGCACTTCAAACCCTCGCCAAGCCTGTGATCAGGTTTCTCCTGCAGCTCCGCTGCGGTAGGAGACCGGGCTTTGGCCGGTATGAGCGCCAGCGCCGGTGGGGACCGAATGCAAATGAAAGCCTTTGAAATTCTACAGATATATCGTGTGGAAGAAGATGAAGGCGAGGACAGCAGAGGTGCCCGGTGCAGGGTGGCGCTGGGCAGGTTAAGGGAAACCCTTGGGGAACGGCCTGAGCTCTCCGGCCCCAGAGCCCTGCTGATGTAGGCTTTGAGCAGTGCTCAGGGCACAAAATTGGGTGGGATAGTCGTGAGATACCCATTTTCTTTTGGTGAAGAAAGTCTGCCTTTCAGGCTCGCAAGGGGAGATGCAGGGTGCTTTGAGCTTTTGATGCTCCTAAACGGTCTGAGGTTTCTCCGGAGGAGTGGTTCCCAGAGGAGCAGACAGGCACTGTGGGCTTGAAGCACAGCCCGTTATGGCCAAGGAAAGATCCCCACGAACTTCAGGTCCCCAGTCATCTGGTTTCGTGTAGTACATTACCCCTAAACCTTTCCAGGCGTGCGCCCCTCTGCCTTGCGTGAATTATTGGCATAGCCCAAAGGAAAGAGAAGCCCAGACAGGTCCTCAGCGAAGGAAGGAGCTGCACAGGACGGGCGGCAGAGGTCAGAGGCGCAGAAGGGAACGCTGCTTCTTGGCAGGACATTGCTCAAGAGCCCCGTGTGCTTGCCGGTGGCACACCAGCACCACGCCGCGATCCTGCTGGCCAAGGCACCGGCGCAGAGCATTGCATTATCTGCCCTGTCTCCATAGGTCTTGAAGTACCCAGAGCTCATGGCCCCCACAGCCACTGTTTCGCCTCTCCTGGAGTGTCATGAAAGGAGAAACCACCCTGTTCAGCCCCGTAACTGCAGCTGGCAACGCCAGAGCAAACCAAGCTGAGCAAAAGCAGCAGTTAGGCCACCTCGGTTTCAGTGATGCATCTGAGCCTTGGTGGTTTGAAGCCTCTTGTTCGGTGCTGCCGTTCCTCCCAGGCAGGCAGAGGACGTGGAGCCGTCAGGCAGGGACGCTCAGCCCCGGCCGTGTCACCGGGGTGCAGCGGGGACTCGCTGCCCGGCACCACAGGCTGCGCTTTGCCTCCGCTTTCTGGTACTTTCCTTCTTGGAAAAGTGGAATCGCTGTATTGCTGGCACATGAAAGAAATAGGAGTTTTCTTGCTGCAAGCCATAGAAAGCAGGCTTCATTCAGTTCCTGAATAATTTAGAATACAAGCCTTTGATTAATTTCATGAGAAAAAGGAAACAAAGTTAGCTATAACTATAGGCCATTCAAAGTATGGATTGCCAGCAAAAATGTGCAAAGCGCTGTCATGAGAGGATTAATTATATAAATTAAATATTTTATAAGTTAAATAATGTGTATTTTTTGGAGACAAAATGGAATGTCATTTTTTCCCCCAAGACAAGGAAAGTAACTGTATTCACTTCCATTTAGCCCACAGAGCAACACAGACTCCAGTGACAGAGGAGGATGGATCAGGGCTGCAATTCCCATCTGGCACCAAAATCTATATTCTGAGCAGCATTTCATCTTCTCCCCGAGAGCCCGGCTCCGAGCTTTCAAGTCTCTGTCAGTTGTGAGCTTCTTCTGGGGAGAAGAAAAGGGTCCTGGCAGTTGTTATTCTCTATTGTAGTCTTCCAAGGTCTGGAAGGAAAGTGGAGTGTGTAGGGTGGTTTTAATTATCGTGTTATTGTCCTGAAGGATAACGGCAGAGTCTTTCAAACTGCCTTCCTTCTGCCTTTGCAGAAAAGAAGACCTGAAACCAATTTCTGACTCTGAACTGCCCGCAAGGCTAAATCCCCCTGCAGGAGGGTTTGCTCAGTGGCACACAGGGCACCTCCAGCTGCTCTCCCAGCAGAGTCACTACCAGAAGCACAGATGCAGAGGAGGTTTTCAAACCATCAGGCAGATTTGGCCATACGGGCCCCCCCGCGAGCCCCGTCCCGGGCAGGACCAGTGCCTGAGCCCCAGCTGGCCGACGCGTTACAGCTCCTCCCGCGTTACAGCCCAAGCGTGCTTGGTGCTGCGCGTCGAGAGGTTGTTCTTGCTCATGGGCTTGTGCGTCTCAGTGGAGGAGAAAGGAGAGGGGTCCCCAGCCGTGGGCTGCTCTGCCTGCCGCCACCAGCCCCCTGCGGTGGTCCCCCGGCCCCTCCAGCATCAGGCCCAGCGGTGGCCCAGGCTGGTCCGGGGACTCTGCGCTCCCCTCCCGCGAGGCAGCGTGTCCCTGCGTCGGTGACAGGGCTTCTGACCTTCTGGCTGCGTCTTGCTGCGTGTTAGTGCCTCTGATGATCCGAGCAGAGCCATGGTCAGCCGGGGTCACCTTTCCTCTGGGCTGAACTACTTCCATCCCGACTTGAGCATCAATCTTTGTGCTGGTATTTATTGCTTGATTCAGGTCCAAACCATCTGACGGCTATTACATTTTCTTCTCGTTGAAAGTATTTTATTTCCTAAAAGCTAAAAAAAACTGATCAGACCCCCCATGCCTGTATAATCCTCTTCATTTGGAGCTGACGTGCATATTAATGAAGGCGTGAAGGAAATGGCCCTAGTGAGGCAAAAGAGAGATGGAGCCCAGTAATGAGTCTGAGCCAAAGATGTGCTCGCTGCCTGACACTCTCTATGCTAATCTGTAGCAATTAAAATATGGGATCTTCTATTTTACATTGAACAATGCGAGCTGTTAAAGAATGGTGATGCAGTCATAGATACTCCTGTGAGCTTTTCATCGTTAAGTGTTTCTTCTAAATTTTGAAAAATAAATTGTGCTTATACTCTCTACGTGTTGCAGCAAAAGGTGGGGCTCAGTTTCATCCAAGGGAGTTGTGTAATGATTAATTGGTTTTCAACGTGGTACACTGGAACTTCTGGTGAAGTGTCTAGGGATGTAATTTGGGCTTTCATGCTACTGGGCAGAGTCGGGAAGCCCAGTTAGTGGGCAGTCTTCTCGGACAGAAATAACACCCTGCCATTATCTGGATTTTGAATTCATGATTTTCCTGTCACGCCGCTGCCCGCTCCATCCCTGTGGGTCCTTCTCCCCCGTCGCTGGGCTCTGGCACCTCGTGCCAGCTCCACCGCGACACCTCCAGAAGACCCCTAACCCCCGCCACCCCCGCCGCCCCGCTGCCTTTCCGATAAGCCATTGCATTCCGGGCGGGAGCTCGGGCGAAGCCTGTCCCTGGGGGCTGAGCCCTCGCCTCTCCCCTGCGTCTCGCAGCACTCGGGCTGCCCGGGACCGTCCTGTGGCAAACGCACAAAAGCGGCGCATGGGAAGCTGGAGAGCTGTGATGGAGCAGAAACCCCTCCTCTGCCCGGGGGCCGCTCATCCCCGGTGTGAGCCGAGCCCTGCTCTGCCCAGTCCTGCCTGGTCCCGGTGCCCCCGCTGCGCGCCGGGGAGGGTCACGCACACGTACGCACACGTGCACGCTTGCTGCTTCGGTAACTTCTCAGTCCTTGTCCTATTTGTGCTATGCTTTCCTTGGGAAAAGGGAGTTAAGAGGCAATTTGCTTTGGAAAATTACAATTATGTTATTGATTGAGTAAAAAGGAACTATTTTATTAAGGCTTACAATCCTGCATGTTTCTTTTCCTTACAAATATCCTATTACATGCTCAGAGACCACCCACACGCTTTACTGCTTTTACATTTGCCCTGCAATCTTTCATGCCAGTTGACTTTTCATTTCCAAATCCCTTTTCGCATTAAGCACAGACCCACACACTCTGACCCATTTTTCTTTGAAATAAATCATAAGTCTGTGCCAGCAATGACTCGAGGTGTTCTTCAGAATTTGTAAACAGCACTAAAGTCTTGTGGGAAATGTCACAAAGCGTTGGTCTGAATTTATTAAGTAGTTTCTCAGCTTAAATGTGTATGTTCCTGTACACAGCCTGACAACATTTCTACCTGTAATGGCATTTGATGTGCGGTCGGTCGCTGGGCGAACCTCGGGTCCAGCGCGGGGGCTCCTGAAAGCTCATGCAGAGACCTGCGGATCGATGGAGGGGAAGGAGCTTTGTGGCTGTGCAGGCTGCTTTCATAAAGGGACAAAGAATCTCTTTTGCAGCTTACTGTTAACATTTCACTTGATAAAAGAGAGGAAAAAATGCAATTTCTTTCGCCTTGGCCGGGATTTGCTGGGTCTTGCCCGCTCAAGGGCTGGCCCTGACTCTGCGAAGCAGCCACACGTCCAGCCCGAAGCCTTTCCCAGTCCTCCGTAAGGGCACGGGGCAAAGAGCCGCCTTCCCCTGCAAAAGGGGAGTTGGTGCCTGGGTTTTGCAGCCAGCAAACTGACCCGCAGGCGGTTCAGCAGCCCAGAAGCTCAGGCAGCTGCTTCTCCCTTTTTCATTCCCCCGCGTTTTCTTTTCTGCCGAGCCGTGCCGTGGGCCGTCGTTCCCCACACAGAGCACGAGCGAGGCAGCGCGATACACCACGTTATTCAGAAGTGACAATAGGTTTTTTTAATCCAGAAGGAGAAGGTGTGATCCAGACGATGCTCCCGTGTGCCGCCACGAGCTGAAAACAGCCCCGCTCGGCACGGGGGGTCACAGCCGTGCTCACCCAGCGGGTGTCACGGCTGAGCCAGTTTCCGTACAGCTCACGCGGCGGTTGAGCAGGGGTAAATTCGGGAGGACGCTTCCTCCTAATCTATGAAATCTCTCCTGGCTCTGCAGAGGAACAGTCCTGTATCTGTCAGTAAATGAAACGCTGGTCGCAGAAGACAGTGAGCCACCCATGAGGTGTCTGGACAGGTTTTAGCACATTTTCCCTAATCTCTAGGGCTGCAGCCTTGTTTTCCCGGGGCACCAGCTGGAATCCAGCCACTCCTGTAATCAGTAGCATTAATGGAGATGCAGAGGATTTTGTGGCCACGCCACACAGTTTCCATCCAGCTCCCTATCCTAATTCAAGTGCTGCCTTGCACCAGCTGCTTAGAGGGTGCAAGAAATACTAAACAGGCAATTCCAGCATCAGAAAGATGTATTGCCCATTGCAGCGTGTTGGACATAAAAGCAGAATAGCTTTTAATTAAAATTTCTCCCACCAGCCATGTAGGGCCTAAGCAAGGAACAGCAACAAAAACTCCAGCACTTTGCTGTAACAAGAGAAAAAGCATCTTTGAAGTCGGGAGTGGAAGATGCTGATGGAGAGCGGGCTGCGCCTGGAGAGCGACGCAGGGAGCGGCGGGCGGGACAGCGCGTGGCACACGTGGCTCTTTAGCAGGGTTTTGCTGAAACATCATCTGCAGGAGCCTTCCCTTGCGCCTCGTCAGGTCATCCACTGACGAGTGGCAGGTCATCCACTGCAAGTTTTCTGCGCGCCGTGGCCATGCGGTCTGGTGAAGGGTACTGCAGAGGGGTGGAGAAAAGCTCAGCTCCGTGCTCGTTGAGTTCTCATTTGCCATAGACCAGTGGCGACAGCAGAAGAGGTGGTTCAGACCCCAGGTGATCTCTTACCAGATTTGTGCCCTGACGGCTGCTTGGCTGTGGCTGGAAAGCAGATGGGGCTGGAAGGAAAATCCCACCACCAGATTATCTGTGGGCCAGGGCTTCTCTCTGACCCTACGCTGTGTCGGGAGGCTGCACTGACTAGTCTGGCACCAGTGCAGCCGTTCCCAGGGCAGCACAAAGCTCTCGAGGGGCACCCGTCACTCGAGGGTAGGTGTCATTCCTGATGGCTGGCGTCACTGTAAAAGCTAATTTCATGGCAGGGAGGTTTGAAGCAGCAGCACTGCTTCCCTGCTTTTCCTGGGAAGGATCGTACTATTCGTGTGCAACTATTAACACAACTACTAGAGAAAACAGTGTTTCACATTTATTGGGAATGAAAATTCGTTAAAATTTTATTATATCTGCTTCTTTACTCATAGAAGATTTTGACCTGCTTTGGAGCTAGCTGGTAGATAGATGCTGCCTCACTTTCTGGGTATACTCAGGCAGAAGACGTCTGCTCCTGACCCCGCAGAGCATCCAGGCTGTCCTTTCGGACGCTGTGGTGGGATCCCACGACCTGCCCACGCTGAGCGACCTGCCCACCTTCACAGTGGGGTGACTCTCATGGTGGGGCAACTCGCTGAGCTCTTGTGAAGATCTGCTCGTGCTCTCGGCTTCGCCATCAGGATGCTTTCCCTCTGCCCCGTGGCAGGCTGTCCTTCGCTGTGACCCTGCCAAGGCAGGCTGGGCTCAGGTAGATGGGACAGACCCATTTCCCTCCTTGTCCTCCCCTCCCGCCAGACTCTGACCCTTTGGGATTGTGCTTACTCTGAGCATTTCAAGGGAAAATATCTTGTGGCAGCTCTGCTTCTCTAGGAGCATCTCTGTGCGTACCACGGGCGTGTTGCAAGTATAGCAAGTTCCTGAAAGAGCATGTTAAGTGTAAATATATAGCATGGCTGCTTAGAATGATCCTCCGGAGAAAAGCTGCATAAATACACATTCTACAGAAACCAAGTGAGAATGATAAAGGAAATGTTAAAATATTGCCCTGAGGGCTTCCAGACTGACTGAGGGGAACTAAGAGAGGACTTTGCTCCACGCACCAAGGGACTGCGATTAGCGAAAGCGGTTACGCAGCCAGCGGAGGAAAGCTGACGGGGCAGGAGGGAGGGGAGCCGCGCGTGATCAGGAAAGCGTGTCGGGGTTAAACGCTGCTCTCTAGTTTGGACGTGTCTGTATTCTTGAAGAGTCTGTTGTTAGCAATTGCATTACAGCAGCACCTGAGGCTTTGAAATAGATGAGGGCTCTGCGGTGCTGAATGTCGTGCCGATGCAGGCGGCTCGAAAGGCTCTGCAGCCTGCACGGGGGCAGGACGGTGCTCGCTGTGGGTGCTGCGAGCAGGGGCTGTGCTCTGCCACGCACGGGGACCGGTGGAGAGCCACGGGGTGTGCTTTGCCCCGCTCCGGGTCTGCCTCAGGAGATGTGGCTGCAGGGTTCAAGCTTTCCTGCGGCCCTCGGGGCTTTGGAGGAGCGGGCCAGGGCTGAGGCTGGTGGCTGTGGCTCACTGAGGTGCCAGCCCCGGGAGCAGCCGCGTTCGCTGGGGCAGCGTCTGTCCTCTGCTGCGCTGGCTCGAGTGCAGGGGGCTCCTCCGCTGCTGTGCACGGGGCAGCGCACCCAAACCCACGGAAGCTCCAAGGGTTTTGGCTGCTGTGCCCCGCCTTGGAGGTCGGAACACAGCTATGCCTTGGGGAGTGATGAGCAGGACCCAGCAGGGGATGAACAACCAGGTCACAGCCCACGGCCTCATCCATCCTCCCTGCGCCGGTGCCCCCAGGGAGAGGGATCCTCCCTGGCATCAGTCAGGCTGTACCCGCCTCACGGGTGAAAGGCGTAACTGCGATACCTGCCCAACGTCAGGGGCACCAAGTTCAGTGCATGCGCAGGGAGACTGTCAAAGCGGAGGAGCCTCTCTGTTCCCTCGGATTTAATGACGATGACTGAAATGAGCTTGAGTCGGCTTCTGTCGCTGCTAATGTACTCTCCAGATGCAAACAGCCTTTCTGAAGCTGCAGTGGTTACACAGAGGCAAGTTGGGAGTACATTAAATGAGTTCATCCTGGATGTGCGTATGAGATTCCCAGCTGATCAATTACCTGCAGCGAGACATGCATTATTTGTGAGCTCCTCTATGGCCCGAACCCAAGATCCTGCTATAGATCAAGTTCAGAGCCAAGCCAAACACTTTCCTCATAGCACAGCGTGAGGGCTGTGCCCAGCCCCAGGTCCCCCTCTCCTGGCAGCACGAATGGCAATTACAACATTTAGAGGAACAAGAGGAGGATGGTTTTGCTGGGAGCAGGTCCCAGCCCTGCGGCAGCCTGCGTGGGGAGGCAGCGCCGGGTGAGCCCATGCACCGTCCAGCGCTGCTCAGCCCGTGCTGGCTTTGTTCAGACAGAGTTTTCCTCTTTGTTGAGAGCACCAATTACTGCTCCGTAAGTCAGCATTCATCCAGCCCAAATGGTTCTGTGCTGAACAGAATCCTTAAACAAATAGAAATGGAAAGGGCCTCAAGATCCTGGGTCTGTGCAGAAAAATCCATTTCCTTCTGACGCTGCCATCTGTGCCGCTCTCCCGCCTCGCTCGAGCCACCGTGCCGGGGAATTCTTGCACTCAAATTAATTGACATTCTGTCCCTTGTTTTCTGTCTCCTCCCCAGATGAGCTTAGTAATGCCAAAGCTGCCTTATACAGAGCTCCTTCTCAAATCTTTTTGGTTTGTATCCATTTATGTGCTCTTGGTAAAGCCAGCAAGTGGTTCTGAGAGTCAAGGGAAAAAAGCTCCATCCTTCCCTCCGTCCCCTTCGGGCCTTGCTGCCGTGCACATGTACACTCGCCTTTCATCACTGCTTCAGCCTCCACTGGTGTTTTAGTCTCTGTTAGTGGTGCCGCTTGAGCTGCCTGCCCTTCCCGATGCCTCTTCAGGGGTCACTTTTACCGAATCTGAGTCTTTTTCTTTTTCTCAAATTTTGCGTCTCTGAGCTCAATTTGCGTTTGATGTTTCTTATCCAACAATACTTACAGGAATGATATAGCATAGGCTTCTGACAGAAATAAGAGCAGGCTTTCTCTCTTTATCTAGCTTTGGGCAGCTTCTCTGCGCCTTCTTGAGTCGCTGCCACTGCTGCTCCATCGGTCCTGCCTCCTCTGCTGCTCCCTGCTCTGCTGGCTTCATCCTCCTTTGCATGAAGAGCCCTCCTAAGAGGCCGCTGTGACCCCATGTCAAACGTCTCCCTGGGTACTGGCCTGTGCTTTCCATCGCTGCCTCGGGAGCCCAGCCCCTGGCGATGGCTCTGAAGGCGCAGCCCTGCCCAAAGAGCCCAGCTCTTCCCGAAGGGCAGCAGCGGGTGCCAGCGCTGCTCTGTGCCCTTACCTTTGTGGGGCTTTTGCTTTAAGGTGAAGTGCCAAAGAATAATGTTCCCATGTTGCGTCAGGGTTGACAAACCAAGTGGTTTTAATTGCTCTCCCTGGCAGGCAGCACGCTGCAACCTGTCCTCCTGGCAGCAGCCGGCAGCCCCGTGCCCACAGCGAGGGTCGGCGGGTGCTGCCAGGCAGGAGGCACGTGGAGGCAGCGCTGGGGACTCCCGGCAGGAGAGGTGACTCTTGCTTGCTCCTGCCAGCTGCCCATTTAATCCTGTTTTGATTGGCACTTACTCTTCAGCAGAGCAGCCTGATTGACCCGAGCGGGCAGGGAGCCACCGGCGCAGATGGGCAAGGCTGCAGCTACCCGGCGGACCGTGCGCCGGCCCTCGGTGGTGTCCTTAGTCCAAGTGTGCCGGCAGAGCCAACCTCTCTGAGACAGGAGACTTCTAGTTGAAGGAGATGGCAGGCGCAGAGGGACAGGTCACTCGGTAGAGCTTGCCTGGGGGAAGGATTTAAAGAAACCCCTCGCAGTGCGGCTGCACCCTCCGGTGACATTAAGAAGACGTGACGTTCGCGGGGGTAGTGCCCCCTTCCAAACAGCCACGTTTAGTATTTGCAGACATAATTATATCTGGCTACAGCTCCCCACTGCTGCTCCGCCTGTTTGCCCTGGCCTTTGCGTTAGAGGCTGCAGAGCTTCGTGGGCTGGCGGCTTCAGAAGGGCACACGCGGCTGCTCCGGCTCCCTGCGCCCCGCTCCTGGTGCCCGTCTCCAGCCGGCGCACGGACACCGGCCTCCGGGAAGGGGTTTGAGCTCCGGGGCTGGGCTGAGCGCCGAGCCTCCGTACCGGCTCCGTGCTGCGGGCTCTGCCGCGGGGCAGGGCGCTCCAAGAGAGGGGCAAGAGTGTCTCCAGCCAGCACAGGGTCTGCTCCCTTGGTGGAGGGGATTTTGTGCTGCTGTAAGCACACTGACACATGGAGAAATGCTTTCCATTTTCGCCTCCGGTTTCTGACTGTAAGGGCAGTTTCTTCTGTCAGGAGATAAAAATTACCATTAAAATTGGGGTTTTTTGCGAAAGGAAGCATCTTTTTGCCTGTGACAGGTTCATGCTGCGGTGTAGGGCTGCACTAGCCCTTCGGCGGGGGCTGATCCCCGGGTCAAACCGCTCCTCTCAGTCTAGGCTGGGTCTGATTTCCAGGCGTTTCCATCCTGTACCCCTCCAGCGCCGGTACCCTTCCGAACAAAGATGGGGGAAACAATCTGTTGGTGCTCGCGTTCCCTTTGCACATTATACCATTACAAGGGAATTAATTTTAGAACGTGCCTTATCTTATTTGTGGTGTCGCTCTCCCTTGAGGTAAGAGAAATTGTGTTCAAACCAATTACTGCTCACCCAGGAATTGCTCTGCCAGTGTCTTCCCGTGTGAGCGTTGTTGGTTAAGGCACATGCAGACCGAGTGCCCGGGTTAAGGTGGCAGATTTCTGACACTAGGTCTGGTTTGTGCAGAGTGCATCATTTACATTAAAATTGTAGTTACGGTCGTGTTCTTGGGCACAGTACTTAACGGTAAACTCTTCGGTCTTTCTCCACACTATCCATCCCTTTTCCATTCCTTTGAGCAGTGCAGTACCACCAGTCTCCTCTGCTTTTTTCCAGTCTCTTGATGTACGTGGGGTTTTATTCCTTTAATCAGATGTGCTATTTCAGATCGTTTTATTTTCTGAACCCATATAACTGACGGAGATGTACTGTCTGTCTCCCGAACATCAGGATTCATGATGGTGCTGTGAAATGTTTGCTTTTAGTGTGCTCATAAAAACACAGGACAAGTCAAAGAGGATCTGTCCTGGGGTTCAGCTGATCGATAAATCACAGCTTACAGGGCCGGTGGTTTCATTTCTGATCTTCATGCAATGGGATTTCTTCTCTGGATATATGGTTTTTTCCTTTCTTTGTAGCATAATATAAAGTATTAAACAAAAAGGTTTCATAGATGGAATGCATATTTTTATTTGTACTGGATCAGTGAAACAGAAACTTTTCTCCCTAAATCATATTACTTCAAGAAATGTACTAATCTCGGGGGTAACAAGATTCATAACAAATAGTTTATGACTGCAGTAGATCTGCAGACACCCTCTGCTATTATATTAATGTGATATATGATGATGGGTGATGTAGTATGTACTTATTTTTCTTCATTTGTAGTAAACCAGCTGCAGCTAAATAAGGAGAGGATCAGGTGATTAACCCTTCAGGCTCCAGGAGCGTGCAAGGAGCAGCAGCCTCCGAGTCAAACTGCTGAACTGGCTGTGGGGTTTGATTGGGGCGTGGATTTTGGGGGATTTTATTTTTTTTTTCTCCCTGTAAAAGAGATTTGGGCAACTGAAGATCTTGTAGTAATTTCCTGAAGAGGCAGCGACCTTAATGCTGCAGCTCTGGTCTGTCCCGTGGCAGCAGCGCGCTCTGGGCAGGAGCCTCCCTGGGCAGGAGCCTCCCTGGGCAGGGCTGCAGCACGTCCCGTTCGCTTCCGTGCGCTAAAATGTGGCACAATTTTGCCAGTGTATTCAACACGTGTCCTGCTGCACCAAGCAGCAACAGCGTGCCGGTAAATGTGGGAGCGATCAGGGTTTGCGGGTCTTTCTCTTGCTCACCGTGTCGTGGTGCCCCATCAAATAACGTCAGACGGGCCCTGAGCGAGCCCCAGGCCGAAGGTCTGCCAAAGCGGAGCAGGAGGATGAATGGACAAATACGGGTGCCAGTGCACGTGGGTTGGTGAACACGAAGTGGCGTCGCAGTGAGAGCAATAGATCCACGGGGGGTCTGAAGTCCAGGAAAATGCTGTCTTCCTCCGAGACCACCGCCCAGCTCCTCCCTGGTGTTACTCCGACTCAGCTGTTGTGGCTGGCTCTGCTGGGACATGTTGGGGGGCAGGACTGTTCCAGAGAGCTGTTAAGGCACTGATAACTTTCCCCAATGAAAAGCAAACTGGAGAGATGAAATCTCCAATATTTTTCAAATATACAGACTTTGAAATAGCCTTGTTTATAATTTCATACTTCAGAACATTTTGAACTCTTAGTACTAAATAACTGAAATGTGTTTAAATACCAAAGAAATATTTCTGTTTAAAAATAGCAGAGAGTGACACTAAAACAATTTCCGAATGTTCCCCTGAAGCGTGACAACTTGGAGATTCGTCGTCCTCCTTTGCAAGGTAGCAAAATGAGCTTTGCAGGAGAGCCCTACTTAAGGGTCTCTGGGATGCTCCGTGATATATACTTAAAGAAAATCAATTGCATGGCAAAGAGAGAACGGCTCGTAGCCGCTTCATCCTTCTGTAGTTTCTAACAGCACCTTGGAGGGGCTGCGCTTCCAAACCGGAGTGAAAGGGAGAATCCTGTGTCGCTGCAGTAGCTGCGTCGCCGCCCCGTGAGCAGAAGCCAGGCTCAGAGGCAAGAGATCTCTCATTTCCTAAAGCAAGCCAAGTTACGTTTTGAGCACCAGCAAGGCGTTACAGCAAGCAGGGAGGGAAGCGTCGAGAGGGCCGAGGGCTGCCACCGTTCTAGCAAAGGCTTTGTGACAGCGGTGATCAGTTCGGGTTTTTCACTTCCCGCTTTCTGAGCCCTTCTGTGGTCCTTACAAGTTATTACTACACGGGCTGTTTAAAAGGGGAAACCGAGGCATGCAAGCTGGAGTGACCCCAGTGGCTGATGCTTGTTCAGCTGCGAGGTCTCCGCCAACAGCCGGTTCCTTTCCCAGTCTCCCTTCCAGCACGTCCCCGCGCGCGGCTGGAGACCGCTCCTGGCTCTGCCGGGGCTTTTGCTGAGGCAGAAAGTGGCAGGAGAACAGATGGGAACTTTCTGCTTTTCATCCAGCTTCTCTTGCTCATCTCTGGGACAAGGTGAAAATTAAAAGAAAGGAGATTAACCCCGTTATTTCTGAGCTCCTAACGGTTTTATGTTAGGGCTTGGGTTGGATCTATCTTTTTTCTTTTTTTAATCAGATCTCATTTTATCTCAGCATTTTCTACCCAAAGCCAAAGTGACCATGTCCTAGCTTGCACCACGCTGTCCAGGACAGTTTGGCTGCAGCAGTGAGACACCAGCAGGATAAAAGGGGCTGCTCACAACAAAACCCAATATATGGAAAAGGAAGGAAGAAATTCAAAGCACCAAAGCCCCTGTGCTGCTGAAACTTGTTTTTCTATTTGTTTCTCTTTGTTTTACCAAGGGAAATTTATGAGATGTCAGAGCTTGTTAATGTTGTTGATGTCGGAGGAGCAACAAGCACCCTGGGCTGGAAGGCTCCAAAAAAAAATAAAAACAACGGAGCGAGGGAGGTGGTTGCCCAAGGCCAAACTCATTAGCTCGGATCCTGGCTGGGGCTGGGCTGGGTGGGTGGCAGCTGGGCCAGGCACAGGCTGGGGCTGGTGGCAGGGGAGGGGGGCAAGGAGCAGTGCTGCTGAGGAGGGGAGGGGAGGACAGGGACCGCCAGCCCTGGACAGACGGACCCGGCCGCTGTGTGCTCAGGGCGCGGGGAAATGCTACGGCAGTGCCCGTACCCGTGTGGGGGGAGGCAGCTGTTTTCAAAGCGAGAGGTGGGAAGGAGAGCGGGAGGGAGGAAAGCCGCGTGCCAGCAGCCGAGCCTCGAGCTGGGAGCCTGGGACATCAGCCGAGTCCCTCGCAGCGCGAGAACTACGGCTGTCGTGAGCACTCCCCGTGTGGCAGCTGGACCACGGCAGGAGCTGCTCTTTCGGGCTCTTTTTTAGCGTCTGCATCCAGGCTGGAGGAGCAGCCCCCGCCCGGAGACACGTCTCTCAAGGGCACCGCGGTGCTGCAGGCTCGGGGGGTCGTGGCACCCCCTGCCCGGCCGGTGGCTCTTCTAAAGCGTGGGACAGCAGCTCCCTCCGTTGCTTTCCTCTGGGTGCAGGTGGGTCTGTTTGACACGCAGAGAGCGTGCCCGTAACTCCACGGCTCGCACCGCGCGGGGAAGGTTATTCTTAGGGCTGATGAGAAGTATTGATCTGAGGATAATTAAAAGCCTTGCATCAAGAAACTCCAGTCTGCAGTGATGAGAATAAGCTAGTCTGCTTGGGGGAAAGCTGTGGAAGTAGCACCGGTGAGACATGAGATGTCAAATCACTCCTCGCCATTAAATTACCTGATTAATTTAACCATTGTTTCGTGTGTGGTTGAGCCCTGTTTCTATGGATGTATCCATTACTCATCAGGACTGTCCTGAATATTTTAAGCAAACAATTTTTGTCCTGCGTGTTCCTCGGTGCTGCTTTGTTCTCCAAGCTGCTGTGCGAGACCCAGGTCCCAGCAGAAACCCGCAGCGCCACTCAGGAGGAGAAATATTACCTCCAGGCTGGAAATGTCTGCAGAACTTTATCAACTCTCTTCCGTAGGGGTACAAGGATTGTACCTGAAACTGTACATAATTAATTGCACAGTGGGCCATTAACAGGCAAGTGAAGAAACCAGACAAAGAGGGGCATGCGAGGGAATCAATTTTCTTTTTAATGCGTTTCAGTTCTTCTATTTGTGTGTTATGATAGATGTTAGCCGAAAGCAGATTGTTAGACACAGCAACTAATAGGATGACAGTCTGAAGAAGACAAATATATTCATTATTGCATTACGGCCACGGCACTTGGAAACGCAAAGATACGCTTTTGGGTACAGGCTTCATTCCAATGACTTGATTATTTTCAAATAAAACTTGAAATCTTGCAGCTAGCAAATTCTTCTGTATAAAGTATGCAAAGTTTCTGTCCTATTTATTTAGCCGTGGTTACCCAAAACACCGTCATGCTTTAAGTGCGTGTGTTTATGTCTATGACGTGAGGGGGGCGGGGGAGTGAACGTCGCTGATTCTTGTTGTGCTTCCTTAAGGCTGATTTCCAGCTCTGGTTATTTGTCAACGAAGTTTCCCCTTGTATAACGATGCGGCAGATTCCCGGTGAACCACGTGAAAGGCCAATCACCCAGCCCTGGCTGTGGCACTGCTGGTGCTGGCGCCTGCCTGGGCCCGGGGGAGGATTCGGTGGATCCCGCTGTGCCGGGCAGCGTGGAGCAGGGGCCTCCCCTGAGCTCTTGTGCACCGGTGGGTCCATGCAGCGCTCGTTAAAGGGGTCCCATAGAAAAGCTCTCGGGTTTTTAATACATTCTGATAGTTTTTCTCATAGTGGTACCGTAACCCTGCAGCAGAGACGGGCGCGTCTTAACAAGACGAGGATGAGCCCCAGCGCGGCCGTGCTCAGCCTTTGCTGCCCTACGGCCACAGCGCTCCTGGGTCCAGCACCGAGTCACAGCGGGACTAGTCCCCAAAAACCTGTCTGCTTTCTCCAGGGAAAGTGTTGACATTTAAATTCTTTGCACTTCTGTCTTTGAACAAAAATATTTTATGCATTTCTCTGGATAAAAGACACTCGCAAGGTTATTTTGGGAACAGTTTTGCAAGCTGGTTTCAAATTCAGCAGCACACTGAAGGGCTGTGAGCCATGACTTTGCCTTGAGCCTGAATGAAATACATTTCCAGTTCACGAGTACAAAACAAGTGCATGTCCTGGTGTCACTCAGAGGTGACAGTAAACACTTCCATGGCCCCTTGGAGCCAACCCCCTCCACGGGTGTGTCTGTGATGGGGGCGCAGCGTATCGCACCCCCCGCACGTCGCTGAAGGACAGTAACGGAGCTGTAGCACACCTGGCAGAGATAAATGCACTAGTCATGCAATTAACTCCGAAATACTTAAGCAAATTATGTCCTGTGGCATTTTAATGATCCATCCATGAATGTTTGGTACAAAGCCTGTTTCTTCCCTCTGTTTTCACTCGAGCAGCTCCGTGCTGCAGAGCTGGGTCTGTTCAAAGTGGGACGGGGCTGTGGGACTCGGTTTGCCCATGTTGGCAGGAGTAGGATACTGGCACCCATTGCACACCAAGGCGCTGGTCAGCAGTACCTGAAGGTCAGTGACTCTGGTAACTGCGGGGCAGCTCACACGAGCGGGCGGAGGGGCTGCAGCAGCCCCGTCCTGTCAGTGCCGTGGCTGGTGCTGGGCTCTGAGGCTGCACGTTGGGTTATTTTCCATTCACGTTGTGGTGGGGCAGAGGAGTTGTGGTTTACAAGCCTAATGCTGCCTCCGCTGTGAAATCTGCCTCAGGGTGGAAAGATTCAGTTACAGGTTCAGATTTTCAGAGGAAAAAAAAGAAGAATGACTCTTCTTCCCACCGCACCCGTTGAAATGAAACCCCTTGCTGTTCCCTGGCGCAGTCTTCCTTTATACTGGTAATAAATCAGACTGTCTCAGCATCATTTTTTCTGGCCATGACCAGTGATTCCTGTTACAAAAGCAGTTCTCATGTCAGTAGCAAGGAGCGATGCTGACATTTGCAAACATGAGAGCGAGGCAGAAGCAGCCCCGACGAGACCCCGTCACCTCGAGCCCCCTGCTCGGCTGTGCCAAGTTCCAGCCCGGCGAGGTCCCGCAGCCGGCGGCCAGTGTTTCACAGGGCAGTTTGTAGAGACAGTTATTAACCAGAACTGCTCCGGCACCCCAGCGGTGCAGGCTCGGCCTTTGCAGACTGGAGTTCACTTGGTCAATTTCTGAAATTTAATTATCACAAACAATATTAATATTGCTCTGATGCAAATAGAGGAGAAACAGAGGAGTCGGTATAGATCTGTCTCTGCTGCTTGTTAGGGGCCGGCCAGTGCTTTGGGGTGCAGCAATCCCACAGCAGTGCAGTGTGTGAGGGACCGTGCCCTGCACGGCCGGGGCAGCACCCCCTGCCCGCCAGCAGCACCCACCCGTGGCAGGAGCTCGGGGTGCAGGCTGGGGCTCTGCCTCTGCACGGGGCCCCTCTCCTGGCCAGCACCAGGCTCACCGCCTGGGCACCAGCACTGCAGCTTGGCGGGGACGCCTGGGAAGGTTCTCCAGGTTCTCAGAGATTTCTGAGATTTACAGAACAAAAACTTACGGATAAACAAAAATATTTTAAAAAAAAAAATCACAAAGATTGAGAAGTGAGAATCCTTAGAAACAGAACATCATTTTTCAGCAGGTTCTTTTATAACTAGCTCCACTGACGCTCGGGCTTGTCCAGAGATGGCACTGGAGAGGAAAGAGCCGAGTGTTGGTGTTCGCGGTGGCTTTCCCAGCCTGCCCAGGCATCACCTGAGAACAGCTGCTGAGGAGCATGAGGGCACCCGTGGAAAGGAGGCACTCGCATCCATCGAAGCGACAATTAAAATCGCCCTCATGCTGTGTTTAGGGCTATTTTGGGGAGCCCGGGGAAGCTCTGCACCTCAATGCGAGGGGCCGTTGGTCAGCGGGCAGCGACTGCTGCTGGGCCCAGCTGTTAGGAGTGCGCTCCCAACCTGCCGCTCCAAAATGTGCAGAGCAGGGACTTTTATACAGCTGGGGAAAGGCGGCAAAGTCAGATGTGAGTTGTGAGCTTATTTCTAGGATTTACCCTTGGGGAGCTGAAACCTGGGAGAGCTCAGCTGTGCCTCGCGGTCGTCCTTCCCCTCTCTGAGCTGCTGGCCGCAGCCTCCGGCACCGCTGGCAGCTGGGCCAGATGTTCTGCGGCGGAACCATGTCCTGCTTCTGCTCCCCTCCCCGCTGAAGGGTCGGGCATTTTCTCAGCTCATCCGAGCGGCAGCTTGGTGACAGATTCTCTTTCGCCCTGTAACTTTGCTCCGAAGAGCTCTGAGCTAAGCTTTCCAGTTCCCCAGAGTCTCATCAATGCGAGCTGAGCTTTCTCCAGTGAAGCACAGCGCAGGCAACATCGGGGAGAGACAAGGGACATTATGCCGGACACGCACATCCCCATCCCTTCAGTGTCCTGGCTGGGGCGTTACACATTTTCCCCAAAAAAATGAAGAGTCCTTCTCTTGCCTGGTCACAGAAGGGGTTCCTGCCAGAAATGCAAAGCAATGTTCAGTTCTCCGTGAGCACAGCAAGACAGTTTTAAAGGCGGCTGCCTTTGGGGTTCTTCACGGCTGCCCACAGCACCCCATGAGCGCAGGCCCTTCCCGTGCTCCTCCCGCCCCTTGTCTTTCAGCGAGTTCGACGACTCCAGTTTCAGGTGGGCAGCGAGGACTGAGGAATCGCTGGCGCTGGGGGGAGCGCTGTGGTCAGAGGGACAGGGCACGGCGCGGTGAAGCTCTCCCACGGGGCGGTGGGATGCCCGGGCTCAGCCCGGCGAGAAGGGGCTCGCCGAAACGGGAGCGGCAGCGGTGAGGACGGGGGATGCGGGGCCCAGCGAGCTGCGTGTAGCCCGGCGCCGTGGGGGGACGGGAGGAGAGATGCTGCCTGGTGCGGCGCACGGACAGCTCGCACCGAGCACCGCGTCTGGGCTGCGGCTCCTCACTTCCCCAGCACGGCATTTATCATGGTAATTATGGTATGCATTTCCACATAAGCACTTGTCCTTGAAGGGCGTTCTTGCTGCTGATACTTGGTTTGTTTGCGCGGGCAGAGACATGACGGATGGCTCTGGGAGGGAAGCAGCCCTCCTTGAGACGCCTGGGAAGCCAAAGGCATGCATTACCACGAAGGCGCTCCGCAGTGCCTTCTGCTGTGTTATTATTTCTGTGTATCTTCATTTTGCACCCGATTTTTATCTGCGGGAGTGTTTTGTTCTCTCAGGTCACTAATGGCAGCAACAGAAATCTGATTTTTCAGGCTTTGGTCTTCATTTAGATACCCCTTGAGTAAATGCTTCCCGTCAGGAAGCTCCTTCAAATCCATCAATAAAAGATCTGTTACTAACAGCACGTGTCTGGGGTGCAGCAGCCCGGCAGGGCCCTGCCATGCCACCCACCATCATCACATGTAACAAAACCTGGCGAGAGCAGAGCCCGAGCAGCAGAGAGAGGGAAATGGTTGGTACTGGAAAGACCCTGGGAAACACGGAATGTCAGTGCGGCAACCGCGGTTCGCACATGACATCATCTCAGGCCATGTCCCCTTTTTTTTCCTTGAGAAAGGAAAACCGGATGGAAGTCAGTGTGGCTCAGCTAAATGCAAAGAAAGGTCTTCGTGTCTATCGGGCACCTGTCTGTCAGGGATCTGGCTGTCTTTGGAGCTATCGTGCACATCACTCACAGGCAGGGTACGGGAATAACCGCCTTATTTTGAGGATGAAGGTAATTCTCTACTTGGTTGTACAAGAAACACTTCGGGATCCTTTGGGAATGAAGGAGAGGGAGCAATTCACAGTATCGTTTTAGCGGGAGGTTTGCAGTGGTTCCTTGCTGGCGGTGATGCAGCCCATTCAAACAGTTGTTTTCTTTCCCTTAAACGAGGGCACTGGGGCCCCAGAAATGTATTGTCGTGGTGACAAAATGGGACCTGCACTTGCTGCGAGACAGGCAGGGAGCAGAGGGGTGATGCTGCACTGGCAGCTGAGCTCAGGCTCTAGAAAGGAGACGACGTGCAGTATCTTCACGGACCACGGCACCTCTTCCCTTTTCACTGACGCCAGCACAAAGGAATAGCAGTCGCCGTGCAGAAAACAGTAACGTCAATGTAGGAAAAATAAGGTCTGGCTGCTGCAGGCGGGTTTGCAGAGCTGGGGCTGGCTGCGCGAAGTGTGGGTTTACCGAGGGGTCAACGCGAAACTAAGGAAGGATTCAGTTTTTAAACGAGCTGCGCGTGCAACAGCGGCCTGACTTGCGCGTGGAGCTGGATCTAGGGCTGGGGAGCTGAACGTGCAGATGTGTAACTGGCTACAGAAGCGAGTGTTTGCATATGTAAATTTGCTGGCTGAGTAACTGTTCATTCTCTAAAACTGGGTCTTTACCCAGGTTTTAGGTCAAGATGTTTTGCCATGAAGCACTGACAACTGCTTCCTCTAAGCTCCGCTTTGAAGACTAACAATACAAATTATTGTGGACGACACACCAGAGAACTGGTGCAGCTTATGCAAATATCTAACGTCGCAAATGTAGCTCCCATCACTGAACGCACAAATTAGACATAAAATTAGTGAATTAGGCACTTAGTTTCTACTTACATACATCCGAGCGTACCCTATAGTCATTAATCCGGGAAAATCCTCATTGAGGCTCATCGCTGCTCTTCACAGCCAGCAACGCTCTTGCAAAAAAAAACAAAATTAGGAGATTAATGCTCCCCCTCTTCTGACCCTGAAACTTCTCCCAGCAGAAATGTCAACAGAACATGCAAAATTATTCAGAAAACACCGGCTCCTACAGCAGCTGTACGTTCAGTTATTAATGCTGCGTCCCAGGCGCACACCTATGTTTGACCAATAGACCACTGTAGCTTGAAATCAAAATTAATTAAACTTTGTTTACCATTTGGAATTAGTGAGCTAATGAATATAATACCTCTGAGGCATCCATCTTGGTCAGATACTTTGTGCCTCACAGCTGTTGTTTTTGTCTAGATTACGTTTGCTCCAGTTTTTATGAAGACGCCTACAAAGTAATAAGACCTGCACTTATTTGACTCAAAAAAATTATAAAATTTTTATTAGCTTCCGAGGAATTGGGTTTTCTACTTTTTGCCTGGCAATAAAAGTTGATTTGTTCTATATCTGCCTTCTCGGCTACATGGGTGCTGGCTATTACTTAAATCTAATGACTCTTCTTAAAAGACATTAAGGTTGTCTCCTGTGAGCAAACATACTGGGTTTGTGAAATTACATACTGATTACTCCATTATAAATGTGGTCACACCTCTGCTCTTAAATTTTACCTGCGTAAACAATTCCAACACACAGACATACTGCTAGACAGTTATTTATACCCACTTTATTAAGCTTATTTTTTCTGCAATCGCACTGCTTTTAAATCTGCCGTGCCTTATTTAGTACCGAGTGACAGAAAATTCAGTATGTCGTGCGGAAGCATCACTTTTGCCCCTCTATCTCTGGCCACCTGGCTTTATTTAAGGCTGCGGGTGATGACAGAGAGCAAAGAGACTGGAGATAGCACTCTGTCTCCCCAGATATCTTTCAGGCGCTGCTTTTCCAAGGCACGTTTTCCTGCCCGGCCTGCGTTCCTGGCCAGGAGGCGAGGCAGCTGCCTTCCTGCCAGATGGAAGTTTTTCTCCTTTCTCGCTCTGCAGCGATGCCCTGGCGTTCGGTGCGGCTCAGGGCCCCGGGCGGGTGCGTCTGCGCCGTGCAGGGGAGCTGCGGAGGGCACAGCCCTGGCAGGGCCGGGTATCCCGGGCTGCCCCCCACCCCGGGAGCAGGAGGGATGCCTTGGCACCGGTTCCGTGGGCACGGCCCTCTCCCTTGGGAACGGGCGTCCATGGCGGCCCTGGGAGCGCGGCAGGCTGCGGGCAAGGTGAGACCCTCCAGCCCACTCCGTGCGCCAAAGCAGCCCCTTCCCTTGAGGAGCCCTTAGGTGAAAATCAGAAGTTCTAATCCTGACAAAGCGCCCCAGTCAGAGTAATGTGGATTAAAGTGGGCTTCCCTTATTGACATATTGCCTGTCAGAGTGAGGAGAGATATATATTTTTTAAATGAGCATCCACTTCAAGCAAGTTCAGATGAGTAATACCGCTGTCAGCCCCGCAGAGGGGCACAGCTTTGTACAGAGATTAGCTCTTAAATAAGTGGTCCCTCTCCAGATAAAAGCCAGACCGAAGTCCTGATTGCAAACTCCGTGTTGCTTAGCACTTGTTGCCACGCTACGGGAGAGCCCGGGAGCCCACGGCCATCATCCTGCTGTGGCGCGGTACGCCAGCGTTGTGGTGAGAAAAACTGCCTGGATTTGGAGCAAATGGGATGGTTTGAATATTGCAATGGTAGGGAAGTGCGGGTAAAAATTCAGTTTCGGTCCTTCCCAGACCTGGTGGGAGCAGAAGGGGAGGAGCAGAGAGGAGAGGGCTGCGTCAGGGATGTGCTTAACCGTGGCTGTGACCTTGCTTTTGCTCGTCTTTTCCTTTGAGCTCCCCAATAAATCAGACACTTATCTCTGCTTATTGCTTATTTATGACTTCATTTAACCTGCAGTGCTAGCGGGGGACGGGGGGGGCCACAGCTGCCCCCGGCAGCCGCGTGTGGCTCTGCTGTGCGCACACGCGCGTGTGTGCATGTCCCCACATCGCCATGAAAAATGGCAAGTGCAGTAAATGCGAACAGAAAGGCCCTGCTGGGGCCCCGCAGGCTGCGGCAGCAAATGTTACTCAGCCATCTGTTCAAACCGGTTGAACTCCTGTCCTTTTGTGCATTTTGAGCAGGCTTCGCACCCTCGCAGACCGGCGGCACTTAGCGCACGTACCCTTCGCAGTGGATACGGGTCTCGCTCCCGGGGGCACTTTGTCCTCTGTGGTCCCAGGTCAAGGCTGTGTCCTTGGCGCGGCCGGGCTGGATCTGCAGCCTCCAGCCCTCGAGGCCGGCTGCTGCACCCCGTGGGGTCAGTGGAGAGCGACGAGGTGCTGCTGCTGCTGCGTGAGGATGCTCACGGCGGCTGCGGGTGTTTCTGCAGCACGCGGCCCCACCTGCGTCCCGCAGCAGAGCCACATGCCACCACCCTGCACAGCCCTTGATACGCGGGGCTTTTGAGCACCGAGTTTAACACCGCTGCAGTTCCTGGGATCAGGGAGCCCAGACCCTGGCTGGACTTGCCCTCCTGCGGCAGCCAGTTAAAGCGGGACGCTGTATTGCAGGCAGTGCTGTGCCCGACTCTTGCTGGAGACCAGACTAGACGACTGCAATGGCCCTTTCTGGCTTTAAAATCTATGACTTGATGAGTTCACTTTATGCTGGATGTAAACCTGATGAAGCACTGCGGGACGCAAGGACTTGTGGATAAATGCAGGGTGGAAGCAGATGGAGTCACGCTCTGTGCCGCTGTCTGTGCTGCTGTAGCTCAGGGTGGGAATACACATGTCCTCGTATTGATTTTCTGTCCAAAACATTTCATCTGGAGTTCACAGCACTGGCTAAAATATATATCTGGAGGAGTCTCACATGCTTGCTAAAGAGGAGAAAATACAAATCGCCTCTGCGCAGCGCTGTGACTCACAGCCAGGGTAAGAACCAGTCCTCTGTCTCCGAGATGAAAGATTATTCGTAATCATATTAATAAGCAAACTGGAGACGAGCCTCTCCCAGCCTTAATGAAATGTCCATTGACCAGGTCTGACCCTGGATTCAGCGTCCACCAGCCTGGCTCACCCCTGCTCATCCCTGCAGCCTGCCAGGCTCCCCATCGCCTGCTTCCTCCAGCTACAGACTAGGACAGACCAGGTCTGAAGCTTTACCGTGTATAAAACTGGCAAGAAGGCGTTTTCTTTCACAGAACCCCTGGAGATCCAGTGTGACCAGTGGTGCAGACAAGCTAAACGTGGCTAAGGACCCAGACCTGCTAACCCTTTGCTTCCTTCAGTACAGCGTGGGAGCAGTGGAGGGGAAAGCAGGCGATGTTCAGCGCAGCAGAGATGCCTGCTGCGAGCACCCACGGGGCTGCGAGCACCCACGGGGCTGCGGGCTCCGCAGCCGGGCGATGCAGTGAGGCAGGTCTCTGCTCCTCCCTCGGGCAAGGCAGCTCTGGAGCGGCGTCATGGTTTTCCATGAGAGCTTCGTACACCGGCCTCAGCCTTCCAAAGTGCCTGGGGGGAAAGGCAGCGAAAATGAACGGAGCAGTAACTATCCCTGCGGCTGGAGGATGGACTGGGGTGACTGGTGTCTGGCTGGGAAACGCAGGGGAAGGCGCGGGGTGAGCTCCTCCCTCGGCGAGCACAGCACGGGGACTGCGGGATTCGGACAGCAGCGGGGCTGGGTGCAGCGGGCTGTCGGTGCCCATCCTGCCTTTGGCGTTTGCTCTGAGCTCGACTTCTCAGAAGGCGGTTTCTGGCCGAGTCCCCTCGGTCCGGCCCCGCAGAGCAGGCCTGCGCTCGGCCGCTGCTGGCTCAGAGGCAATCCGCCGCGCCTTGGCTGAGCCGGGCTGGCCCCATGCTCTCAAACCCCCTCTCTGCCTGCAAACCCAGCGGCCTTTCGCCCTCTTGCTTGTCATAAAAGCTCCTTTTAAATTAAGCAGCAAAGGGGACGTGCAGGGTCAGTAAATAGCGTGTTTGGGGGCGCTACCCAGCGCCACCAAGTTTGCCCCGAGTGGAGGCAGTGGCAAAGCAGAGGGAAGGGAGCCGATGGCGAAGCTACTGCTCTGCCTCCCCCCGCGCTCGGGGGCTGTTTGGAGCTTTATCGTCCAGACGAGAGATTCAGCCAAAGGCCTGTGGGAACCATCAGCAAAAGTACGAGAAACTGAACTTTCATTTAAACCCTAAAGCTTCCCTTTCATGATCGTTATTATTTTAAAGTCCCTTAGTTTTTCCTGCATTCATTTCCATCCAGAATAATGAGGGCCGTATTAGCAGAAGGTGTTTTAATTGCTGGAACTTTCACAAAGAAGGAGTCGTGTTTTCTTTAATGCAGAGCGCCAGCAATTCCCCACATGCTTATGTTTATTTTAAGAATCAATAAAGCACAAACATGCCTAATTACCCTAAAATATTTTGCCAAATCAGAAGTCAGATTAGATTTTGCTTAAGCATCAAATAGAAATTTTAATGTCCGCCAGAATCGATACGTTACCCACGGGTCCTAAGATTTTCGCTTACATGCTTGATCATACACTATAATGGAGGTTTGTAATAACGTTAAAATCTTGAATGCATTTTCTGTATAATTTACTTTTTTTCCCCACTCTCTGTACCACAGAGATTCAAATATAATTACTCAGAAACATAATGCACAGCTGCTTTTCTTGTCCCGTATTCCGAATTTACTTGCTGATGAACATCAGCCTGAAATATTTTGACTATTTAATTAAGGTCTTACTAAAAATACTTTAGCTGCATTGTAATTCTTCCAAAAAGGGGGAGAGCTGCATGGCTGTCCTTACCGTGCTGCGCAGCGAGTGAAGCTGGGCAGGAATCGTCTTCCTCTGTCCTTGAAAACCATGTCGGCTGCCATCGGTTTCCAGCCAACCCCATCGCTCTCAGACCCCCTTCCCTCCGCGGGGCTGCCCGACCGCTGGTGTCCCGGCGGGTGGCGGGCTGGCCACGGGGCACAGCCTGTGCCGCGGGAGGAGGACGGGGGCCGGGTGGGACGATGGGTGTGAGGGCTCTGCCACCTCCCGAGGCTGGCCGTGCTCTGAGTGAAGGCAGAACTCCCCCTCTCTCTTTTCTCTGCCGTTTTCCTGCCCTCTCTGCCCCCCGGGTGAAGCACACCGCGGGTGGACAGAGGAAGCAGCTGAGGACGCCTCTGGTTGGGGCGAGCCTCGTGCTCGGCGTCTCCCCTTTTCCCAAGGTGGGTCTCCACAGCCCTTCTCCACCCCTTGCCCCACACACCACCGGTAAGAAGGACACAGAGGTTTTTTGAGCAGAGCTGCGGTGCCAGGGGGATTGGCTGCAAACAGATCAGCTGAAGTTTGCCAACACACTCCGTTACCATTACCCTAATTACCCCACGTGCCTTGGCGGCCGTGATGGGATTTCTCCTGCTCCCTTTGCCTCTGTTTCCCCCACACAAATGAAGAAAGCAACTAAATCCCTGATTCGGGCTCCTGAAAGCCAGAGTCTCTCCTGACCTCCAGCCTGGCAGGCTCGGCACCGAGCTGCATTGGGGGCCAGCGGGGGGTCCCCGGGAAACACCAGCAGTCATCGTCTGCTCTCCTGGCTCCAGCTGCAGCAAAGGCCACGTCCCAGAGATGTGCCAAAGGTGGAAACAAGGAGGAAAAACCCAGTGAAGATGTAAACAGAGTGGCTGGAGCACAAAGACCAAGCAGGGCTGATTCACCATTTCTCTCTGGCAGAGGCTCTGCTGTAGCTCCAAGTAATCCTGCACAGGCGTGGGCTCTGCAAGCCCATCCCCGCAGCACGGCAGAGGTTAGGCTGGCCAAGCGGGGAGCTGGCGGGAGAGCAGCGGCAGAAATGTCTGCAAAGAGGCAAATGAAAGCAGGCAGAGAGGCTCGGGAGAGCCGTGCCGGCAGCTGCGGGCGGCAGCCAGGATCTCCTCCTCTGCCACCGGAGATGCCGCCCGCCTGCACCAGAGGAGCTTCCAAACAAGGGGCTGTTGGCCCATCTTCTTGAACCTCCCGTCCCTGCCCTTCTGCTGGCGGACGCCCGGCTGCGCGGGTGGGACAGCTCGGGTGCCAACCGTCCAGGCAGCCCTGGGCACCCGCGTGAGCCACGAGTCGCTCCGGGGATGAGCCGAGAGCTGAGCGAGTGTCTGACAGCCGGGGGAGCCGAGACCCCCACCCCGCGGCAGCTGTCGGGGCTCAGAGGCTCGGTCAGAGCAGTGCCTTCCCGGGAGATTTCCCCGGGATGAGATGGGGAGGATGTGGCGGGGGGGATCGCGCCCCACATGGCCAACTGAGGGGTCCCCCAGGCTCTGCTCTGGGTGCTCACGGAGATTCACCTGACTAATTAAGGTGCAAGTTTCAAGCAGTTTGGTTAAATTGTTTTAAGCTTCCATTTAGATGGTGTTACTTGGAATTAAAGTGAAGCAAACAAAATCAATTTAGTCCACCTTAATTCTAAACAAAAGTGTCTACAAAGGTATTTAATGCAATTTGACTAATCCATTTAAAATTTAATTCAGATTATTTTCCTGATATCCTTGTGCACACAGGCCCTCATTAACTTCAGCAGAGCTTGGCGACGGACCAAGCCCCGAAGAGGCCGTGCGGCCCGGCCCGCAGGGCTGACTTCAGCGATGGAGCGGGCAGCGTTTTGTCATTTTTATTTCCCTGAGTTTGGGTTTATTTGTTCATCTGTTCCGCGAGGCAAAGCAGCGCAGCAAAACTCCCCACCTCTGAGCTGTGCCGCGCAGCAAAGGTGACGGAGCTGCTCCGGGACACTCGCAGCAGCTCGTGGAGCGCCCGGGTTTGTGGCTTCCCCCTGCGGCGGCCACAGCGGCACCGGCCGGGGCGCAGGCGCTGCTCCGCGGGAGCTCCCAGGGGTGCTCCGACGCCGGCTCAGCAGCCCCGGCGGCTCGGGCACTTGCACCCGGTGCTGGCGCCAGCCCCGAGGCGTCCCCTGCCCTGGGCTGTGCCTGCACCAAACAGCCCAAGGCGTAGGCTTGGGTCTGCGCTCACAGGAGGGCTCAGGTTCCTGTCCCCCTCCAGAGCCGCGGGGTGTGTGCCGGCGCTGGGTGACCCTCCCGCCGTGCCAGGGCGTCGGCAAGACCCGTGCTGCAGCCGTCCCACGATAACCAGAGGGTTGCCATCTGTGTCACCTGAGCACCTCAACGACTTAAAATAAATCCTGACTGCAATGCAGAATTGCCATTTTTTCCCGTAGAAGAGTGGTAGGATCAAGTAGCTACAGAGAGTGGTCTGCCAAGCGTGCAGCAGTAAGCTATTATTTCTCCCAATTAAAAACCATATTAACATTTGTAGAGCACTGTCATTGAGTCTGTAACATTCTCTGCTAGATCTGCTTTACGTATGAATGAGAACATAACAGTCCTTTGCAGACAGATGGAAAATCACTCTTCTTTCTCAACTACCCTGTTCAGAGACATGGGAGCAATAAAAGCTATAAGCCTCTGCTTAGAAAAATCCTATACCAGTGGGACCAGTGGCATTAGCTGCAGCTGGGTCCAAGCCCAGCCATCAGCGAGTGTCTGTCCCCCAGCACGGAGGGAGAGGAGGGAGGGGGCTCTCTCCCTAACCAGAAATCCCCCTTTTTTTTGCAGTCTGTGATCATAAGTCACGCCTGCCTCTCTGTCCCTTAGCAGGAGAGGGACCTTTGCACTCTCCCGCACTCATTTGCTTCATAACCACGTCTGAAGGCGAATTGCTGATGACCCCGCTCGGAATAGAAGAGACGGTGGCCCTGTCTGCGTGAATGCCCGTGCACTTACAGGCCCGACCTGGCTTCAGAGACGAGGCGGTTCCCGAGCCGTGACACGGAGGTCTGACGGCCACCACCACGGGTCCCTCCGGCCCACGGGAGCACCTAGCGCTGCCCAGCCCGTCCTGCCCCCGCTGGTGTTTTTAGGTCTCGTCTGAAGACGAGTGATCCCGCTGTGACCTCCCACCTCCTGTGACCCAGCCCGCCCTGCCCCACCGCGCGGCCACAGCTGCCTCGCGTGGGGAGATGCTGCTGGAGGCACGCAGGAGCTCGCTGCCTTTGCAACCTGCGTGTTTTTTCCCTTGAATGCTCTGCCTGCTTCTGCTTGACGTTATTAATCAGAGGACCATATGGCTCTGCTCAGTGCCTGCGATCCCTTTGCTGTCCCTGTATACGGCATGTGACATAAAAATGCTAATTATTTAAATTTGATACACTTGTTAATAAAAGGCCAGTGAATTTAGTTGTGATTGATTTAACCCTTCCTCGGGGATCTTCTTTCCAGAAGGCTGAGTGCGACCGAGAGGCAGAGGAACCTCCCTGCTCCGCCGGCTGGTTTCAATGGCCGTAGGAGAAGCTGGGGCTGGAGAAGAGGGAGGATTTTTAAAATATTCTTGTACTTTGGCTGAGTGGGCAAGGGCTGTCCCAGGCTTGGCAGGAATCCCTCTTGGCCAGCTCTACAAAAGGGAACACGAGGTCTCCAAAGCGGCGCAGGTCTGTCCTCCACCTGGAAGGACAACTGTTGTGTTGGGCACGGAGGAGCATCCCGGCGCCCACCTCCCTGCCTGCTTCCACTTGCAGAACCCCGTGAGGAGACGGACGCACCCAGAAGCCTCCCCTGCTGTTGGCAGCCTGGGCAGGGGGCTGCAGCCCGGCCCGCCGGTGGCCCCACTCAGTGGCAGCCGCAGGAACAGAGCCGAGGGGCAGCGGCAGCTCATCGCTGCCCGTAATCTGCACAGGTGAGAAGGGGGAGCAGGCAGGGCCAGGCACTTCGTTACGGTGGGGAAATTAAAGCCTCTTCCCTGCCGAGAGGCACCTTGGCTGCTACGGACGCCGCAGCTCCAGCTGAGGGTCTCAGTGCCCCGAGCTCTGCTCGCCCATGCTGCGATGGTTATCCTGCCCACCCTGGTTCGCAGAGCCCCGGGGGCGACTCCTCGCTTCTCGCCCCTGCGGGTCTCCCTCTCCCCGGGTCACGCCGAGGGTGGTTACAGGGCGGTGAGGTTCCTGAGGGCAGCGGGCAGCTGCCCGTGGAGCCACCAACCGGTGCCGCTCTGAGGGGGACCGGGCTGTGGCTGCAAGGGCTGTGAATGATTCACTGAAAACCGGTGGAGGGGGGGAGTTGCCAACTGGTTTCTTCCACCTTGGCTGGGAGAAGCTGGCGCTGCCCGCTCTGATCCTACGAACTCATCCATCCCTGCCGTGCGGTCTGAAGCGTTCTGAGCATCCCTGAGAGTGAACTCACAATATGTTTTCTCCAAACGGCGCAACTGAGCCTGACAAACACGACTCGTCACAGACTTTTGTTTCAAGGTCCCTAATTAATTTTATCGAGTCTACGGGTGTGAGTCAAATTTGTCCCCTCACTGCTGCGCCTGGGGAGCGGGAAGGCTGTGATTCACATCTCCTGAACTTTTGCTCTATACAAGTTTAGCGCAGCCCAATTATCGCCAAATGAGTTGTAACCGACTATTCCAGCCTAACGCACAAACCCAAGAACTTTCAGGGATAAAGCTGTAGTCACAAGTGTTTTCTGTCATCACCCTCAATATCATGCCCAGAAAAAATGTAAGCAGTCTCGTCAAGAGAGCCTTGGCCTCGCTGTCCTTGGACTTGCCGAGCCCTCACAGCTTAAGAGATAACTCAATGTTGTTGCTGGTTTTCTGTAAAGTGTGAGTGACCCTCATTTCCACATCCCTCCTTCCTCTTAATTGCTTCGTTCTCTTCCAACCTCTCAGCCTGTTAAACCCAATGGTTTTGCTCTGTACATCACAAGCTGTTCCTGTTCTTGAAAAGATTCGGTTAAATGCCTTTTGCTGCTTTTGTATTGGAAATTTATGCAAAATGTATAAACAAAAAAGTCCTGAGCAGAAATCTCACTTTTTTCCTTCTAAAAATATTCAGAACAGGACTTGTGGAACATCAGGAATAATGATTCAGCCCAGCTAGAGTTCAACAGCAAGGAGAAAAAAAGAACCTCTTGAGAACAGCATATTGAGAAATGACTACATTAAATATAAAAAAGAAAAAGACTGTGTAAAACTTCCCAACTTATTAGATTTCCTGCCACGGCTCTGTTCAACGGGGTGTAAAGGAGCCACCGAGTCCTCACGACGACGAAGCAAACGGCTCCCCTCAGACAAGCCACCAGGAAGGCGTCCGCCTCTGTCCCCATGTCCCTGTGCGCCAGCGGCGGCCGGGGCTGGTGCCCAGAGGAGGGAGAGGGGCCGGGCGTGTTTCTGGCAGGGGTGCAGGCGGCCGGGAAAGGTGCCCAGCACCCAGGGTGGGGTCCGAACCCCCCGCAGGCGAGGAGGGAGAGGCCACGCTGCCGCGGGGAGCCCCATGGAAGGCTGTTCCAGTGGAAGAGGAACGCGCCGAGCGGCGAGCGCCGCGGCTGGGCCGGCACCCTGGGGTCCATAAGCCGCGCACCAGCCCACCAGGGAGCCACGAGCCCCCGCCGCGGTGCCGCCGCCGGCATCAACGCGGCCGATCGCCGCGCTCGCACGGCCAGGGTTTGGCGCCCGGTGCCACCAGCTTTGCTCCAGCCTCTGCGGCTGCCAGCGCCTCCTCTCCCCGCTCCGGGTTACCCAGCCCCTGCGGCTCTTTGCAGCGTTCGGGGTTCCTCGCTCCCCTTGTACAGGCTGCGGTTCAGCCAAGGATGCCTCTGCGTTAGCCAGAGCCCTCTGCCGATGCCCACGACACCAGATTAATTTGCAGGAGAGAAAAGAAACCCAACTAGTGGTATCATTTCCAAGCAAAAGGGAAGCCTGGAAAACTTGAGCACTAGGAAAACTTGTTAATTCTGCTTTTTTTGTTTCTTCTTTTAAATTTTCTCGACTGTTTTACGCTCTCTGTCATGATCAGTACGCATTTCTGAACCCGACCAGGCTGTGCGGCACTGCGCATCACCAGGAACGCTCTGCTCTCGCCCCGGCCTCAGCTGGCGGAGCGCGACATGCAGGAATATCGCTCCTCGACGCTCCAGGCTCCACTGCAAGGACCCCCAGGAGAGGAAAGCGCTGCAGCCTGAGGAGAGGCGGCGCAGGGCCGGGCTGGGAGCTGAAACCAAACGCTGTCGGAGCCGGAGCATCACTGCGGAGCCGGGCCAAGAGCCGTCCCGCCCAGCACAGCCCCCGCTGCGGTTCGCCATCCTCCCGCAGCGCCGGCTGCCTCGTCGACATTCCCGGCAGGTGCCACACGCGGGACGTGCAGGTTATTTATAGCCAGCTCGTTTTCATGTTCCTCGTAGCGGGGATGAGATCCTACACAGAGATTTCGCTCCTGGGGGAACTGGTCCCATTTCCACCCCAGGAGAGCTCGGCACCTCCCGCCAATGAGCGTCTTACCGAGACACGAGCCTGCAGAGGCGGCACAGGGACCTGATTCCCATCGAGGATTCACATCGTTTCGGCGCCCGCGCCTCCTCCCCGGTTTGCACAGCTGTGCACACCGTGTTCCAGGTGTGGCACGGGGGGGCACGGCCGCTCTCGTCCCTTCAGCTGCTCGGGACGTGCCACTGCCACACGCCAAGCACATGCCTTGCTCTGTGAGCGTCCTGCGTGCCTGCTCAGAAAATGGCTTGGTGAGGATTTGGGTGGTTTTATTCATTTCCTTAGTGGCTCCCATGAGGCAGCCCAGGCTGGGGCACCGAGCCCCTCGAGCTGCCTGGCTCCCGGACAGGGTTTGCTGCGGCCAGCAGTGCCCTGGCCAGGGCATCCCTCGAAGCCGAGCACGGCTGCAGGGGGAAGCAGCTGATGGCTGGTGAAGGAAAAAGAGCTTTTGGCAGCCCCTGCTTTCCTCCCTCACACCCACCTTGCAGGGGTTCGCTCCCCTCGGCCTTTGGCCAGGGCTTGAAATCTCTGAGGGGCAGCAGAGTGAAAGGACAGGTATTTTGTCCCCGCTGCAGGGTGGAATATAGAATAGAATAGAATAGAATAGAATAGAATAGAATAGAATAGAATAGAATAGAATAGAATAGAATAGAATAGAATAGAGTAGAATAGAAAAGTTCAGCTGGAAGGACCTACAACGATCATCTCGTCCACCTGCCTGGTGGTGCTGGGTGGTGCTAAGGTTAAACAGGATGGTTTAGGTGCCCTTAGAAACATGACCCAGACTAGCCGTGCTCCAGCACTGCAAAATGACGCTTTTTAAGGCAAAGGGCCCCAGGTTCCTGCTGCCTGGCCCTGGGTGGCACTTGGCGCCGGCACGGCCAGCGGCACAGCAGGCGAGGAAGGCGAGCGGGGGCTGTCAGCTCGGCAGTGAGGTGCCGCTGTCTCTGGCAGCGGGGAGGTCCTTGAGGCCGTTCGTTCCTCTGAGCAAGAGAAGAGCAGAAACAACCCTCACACCAAGACAAACCGTGTGTGAAGACAGGGCTTATTTAAGACAAAGATCTACCGTGCGCTCGCAATTCGTGAGCTGCTGTTTATGTCTAATATGACCTCAAGTGCTCTACCCGCTATATTTAGTTAACACGAGGAGTGCATGACGTACAACGGGAGCGCCGTTCAAAACCCACAGCGTATTTCAGGGCTGTGCACGCCCTCCCACGGCGTGTGCTTGCCGGAGGAGCAGCCAGCCGGGACCCGGCACAAGCCGGGCACCCCAACCCGGTGCCCCCGCGCCCTTCTGCACGGTGGGCAGCGCTGCGGGCTCTGGCACCGGCCAGCCTCGCGCGGGAGCCCGCTGCCGTGGGCACGAGGAGATGTTCTCCCGCGTAAGGCACCCGTGGGGTTGGTTTCTCCACCGCTCACCGGGCAGCTGTGGTGCTGCCCCAGCCCCGGGGTGGTACAGCAGAGGGGGTGCACAGTGCGCTCCCCCAGCACCCTTGCCAGCGCCTCAGCCATTTGTCTCCTCTGCAATTACTATTAATGTGTTAATTAAAATGCATTATTTACCTAAAATCTAGCAGCAATGGCTTATTAATTATATATAATGTCTCTCAATGGGTAATTATTTTACACCCTGTCCAAAGTGGGGGAGGTGTTTCAACATTAAAAAGTCTGATTCCTGATTTTACCCCATTGTTCATTTAGGTTTTAAAAGGTTAATGCCCAAACAGGCAGAACTTGCAAAAATGGGAGTGGGGCTGCAGAAAAGCCAGTTAAATCCTTCATAACTAAAAGACTCTGCAAAATCAAATGCCAGCGGCCGATTAGGTGTGCTTTGAGATGGTGCGATTTTGCAGAGACACAGAGAGGTGAAACCCAGCAGTCCCCGTCTGCCTTTCCTGCCTCTGACCTCCCAGTGATCCCGACCAAAAAAAGCACGCCCTGGGCCCGATCCTGCCGCGGCGGTGGGGGGGCAGACGCCTGGGCACGGGCAGAGCCGGCTGCCGGAACCGGGGCTGTACCAGGCACCAGCTCAGCCCAGGGTTTGTGTTTGAGATAGACTCAGGTCAGGGGCTTGTGCTCTGCTGACGATGTCACCGTCCCTCAGCACACAAGGGATGTCCTGAGCAGAGACCCTCACGCTTCAGAGACCGTCAGCCGGAACCTGGGCAGTGCCCTGAACAGCTCCTGCCTGGAAAATGAAAGAGGATTTGGGAGGTGCAGGATTTTTTCCTTTATGGCAAAGTATTGCCTGGGGTCAGTTTTTCAAACATCAGAAGATTCAGACAGGCACCTAATGGAGTTTTCTGAAGTGCCTGACTCGCATTGATTTCATGCCTATCTACACCTTTCAGGGCTTAAACACATTTAAGAATCTGGCCGGAGGATCTCTGTTGCAGCATATTTTGGCAGGGCTTTCACTCGAGAAGTCGGGCCAAATCCTCAGCTGACATAAATCACTGACACCAGTGGAACTATGCTGATTTGCACCAGTCACAGATTTTAAATTAAAATTTAATTGAAAACTTAAGCTGTCATTAATTTTCAATGAATGGCTTTTGCAAGAATGCAGCCAGATCTCCACCAGTTCAGTCTCCTGCTTGGCTGTTTCTAACAAAGGCACAAAGAAATGCTTATTACGACAGCCATGTCTGATGTGTTCTGATCCTCTGCTTTACCTTTCCCTTCAGTACTGTCTGCCAGCACAGGCTGTGTGATCCTTTGTATCAGGATATCAGTTATTTCCATGCAAATCTCATTAGTTATCATCACCCGCTCCTACAGAGTAATTGACTTTCTGGGACCTTGGCTGTATCATGGCTTCCCCAGCTGGGCCTTCTATTACGTTGCAACTTCTATTAAGTGTTGCCCTAGAAATGAAAGCAAAAAGCAAGAATTTACAAGATAGGGGGTGTATGTGTGTGTGCATGTGCCTGTACGTGCAGGGACATACACAGAAATATTTATGTATATACCAGGGTAACGGATTGACTTTGACCTTGGGCAAGGCTTTCCCACATACTGCTTATAGCATGTAAATATTTCGCTTGGATTTCTTTTGGAAGTAGCTTGCAGTCCAGAAGAATTCCTGTCTACAAGTAACAGAACATCCACTCCTGCTTGCCAGGCTGACTCGCCACAGAAATCAGACTGTGCATCTGGGACTCACAGTGGAAGCACAAGACACTTTTCTTCCACAGACAGAGGATGTCCTGACTTTTAAACTAAAGAGCAGCCCCACAATCTAAGATACCCACACACCAAACCATGGCAGAACACTGAGCGTTGTTGCTTTCGATTGAAACCAGCTGCCAAACGTGGCGGGAGGGTCAATAAATCTAAGGGCAACAGCAGCACCTGGTGATGTGGGGCTGGGCCCTGGGGGCTACGGGGGGGCCGTCAGGCTGCAGCAGCTCTGCTGGGCTCCGAGCTGGTTCGGACTGCAGAAAAGTAAGTTCTGGAATCAAAAGCTTTCCAAGAAAGTTTTATGTTGAGTCTTTACCTGTACTGAAAGTATGAAAAAACTTGTCTGTGATTAAGTCTTACAAAATGGTTTCATCTTGGTCTACTTGGCTTTTGCATTTCTGTCTGAAGGATGCACCAGGGAGCCAGTTTGCTGGCAGGAGCATTTGTGGAAACAGAGGTTGTTTTATGGGTAGGGGTTACTTGTAAGCCGTTGCACGTGCAGGTGTCTTCGTTGAGTCTCAAGGATTTACTTTTCTGAGTAAAATTTACCTGCATAAGTAAGAAAACCCAACCCTAAGGGATTAACCTATCCCCTAGGGAAAAGGCACAGTCACAAAATGGGAGTGGTTCTTACCAAAAAACCTAAAGACTGAGCTAAGCAATAGTGTGCAAGTCATAGAAAAGGCTCGGGCATTGAGATCACTAAAAAACCAAAGGCAAAGCTAGAGGGAAGCAGTGGCTGTTGGCAGGTGGTCTCTGAAGAGAAAACTTCAGGGTTCAGGTTATCTGTTCCAGCCACCCCTGCTCCGCTCGGCAGCGCCGTCCCCTCGGCAGCCTCCCAGTTCCTGGTGCCCAGCTCCTGCCGCCCCGCTGCAGCAGAGCTATCTGGAGCGTGAAGGAACAGGGAGTGCAGGATGATTGATGGAACGAGTGATCTAATTTCCCGATCGGTTAATCCCAAATTAAAATCCTTGTGGTAAGACTTAGGTTTTGGCGTAGCACGAAGCTGTGGTTTAAAGAAGAGCCCTTCGCCTAATGAAGTGACTCCCATTAGCAGGGGACGGCAGCGCGCAGCATCCCTCGTTAAGCAGAACCGCTGCTCCTGCAAATGAAGAAAAATGCTTTAGACGGGGTGTAACCAGGCACGGGGAGGAGGCGCGCGGCAAAGGTGCCAAAGTTAAGATGACTTCAGAGAAATGCAATTCCGTGCAGCAGCACGCAGGAACTATGCTGATGAGGCTTTGAAGTAACACAGAGATAAATTTGTGCTGGAATTTTCATAGATGGGCAGTATTTCTCACCCCCAAAGTCTGTGCAGGACTCAATGTTAGTCTAAGCTTCAGAGAAAGATAGACGTTGAGAGGCAGAGGCCACGGGGAAGAGCTCTGAGATATGAACTGTGAGGATAATTGAAGGAGGAGGAGGGGAAGCCGACAGCCGGCTCTGATGAGATGCTGTGGGCAGAGGAGGGTTTACACCAGTGCTGCCGAGGTGGTCTGGAGGGGAGGAAGCAGCCAGGATGTCCCCAGGTTACTAACAGGAGGGCCCTGGGATTCAAGGGATATGGGGAGATGAGCCTCCTCTGTTGTATCAGCTTGTAGAATGTGCTGAGTTATTTAATTATTAATAATGTGTTGGTTTGCCTGGAATGGCTTTCCAGCAGCTGCGTTTAGGAACAGAAGGCTTGGTCGATGATGTAGGGTTTTTGTCAGACTTTTTTGGCCCAGCGAGGCAGACTTTAAAGATGCTCTGGAAATGGTGCGGTGGTGGGGAGCCAGGGCGGAGGCGCTGCGGTGAGCCTGTTCGAGGGTCGGTGCCCCCTGAGAGCCCAGTCTAAACCCGTCCTGCGTGCTGGTGCGGTGAAGTTTTTCAATGTGCAGTGCGTGAAGGTGGACCCTCCCTGTCAGCAGCTCCCCGTGGGGTGATCCGAGAGCGGGTGAGTGGGGAGGCTTTTCCAGCGGGTTTGTGCTCCATCCCCAGCCGTTCATGTCTATCGAGGGAACAAACTGGCAGCTGCAGCCAGGTGTTAATTCTGCAGCTTGGCTGTGAACTTCAGGTACTTGTCTTGCCACTTCCACTAGGAAAATGCCAAAGCGAGGGTGACCTTTTGTAAGCGCCGGTTGTGTCCAGACGTGACCCTGCTCCCCTTTGACCAGAACAAACGGCCCCGCGATGCGGGTGTGCGAAAGGGCAAGTCTCTCGTGCGGTGCCCCCGCTGCCTGACGCTCCATCACCCAGGGCTGGGCCGCTCTGGGAGAGGAGCTGCTCAAAAGTTCCTGACAGTGGGGCCCAAAGGTGGCCTCAGACATGGAACCCAATTGATCAAAAAAGGAGGTTTCTGTCACCAACACGAGCGGTGTGGAAATAACACAGAAACCAGCTCCAGATAATTAGAAAATGTCTGAGAATTGAAAATTATTCCAGGGCGGCCTCTCCTCTTGTTCTCTAATATTAGAGTTGTTTGAAGTGAGTCATTTACAATGAGACTTTCTCCTGTTGCCAGATTTAGGTATCTTTGGCCAAATTTGCGGTAGATTGTGCCTGGGCTGCTGTATTGCTGTGTTCATTTCCAGCAGGCATGGCTTGTCGAATTGCGCTGTGATTTAAATCTCACCCTTCCTTGCACAGACATCTCTTTCCCTCTTTCCCTCTTCATTCCTGTTCCCACGGTTCTCTGTCCTCATTCACTCCGCTCATCCCCGGCCACCCGCTCCTTTCTCGGCTTGCTCATCAGAAATGCCTTTGGGGCTGTTCTGCCCTCCCGTACATGGCAGTGATCTCCCAAAGGCTTCTGCGTGTGACGGTGACTGTTTCTAGGGCAGGGAAAGCATCATCACCCAGCCGATGGGGTTCAGGTCCCTTCTTGGCCTTTCAAAGTTCAGAGCAGGTTTATTGCAAACAGGATCTGTAATAACTTCAAACCCGCCTGGCTGCCTCTATGCCTGGAAAATGTGGAAATGCAGGGAATTGGCACAGCTTGTGGACTTCTTTGTTTCCTCAACGATGGGAAGTGTCTGCAGGCGCTTCTCTGCGGCTCACCCTGCTGTTGCGGGCTCTGTGCAGGACTGCACCCGGTGTCAGATGGGCTGAGCCACCAGGGACTGTGTCACCTTGATTCATACTGCCTGCAGAGTAATCGAACATGACAATAGCCTTAGAAAGTGCCGTGTCACGAGTTGTTTAAAACACACTTCCTTTGGATTCGTTTTCACGCACTGACAAGACAGGGTCATTGAGCTGACAGCAGCAGTTCGGAGCCAGAAGGCGATGTGCCTTGGCTGACCACGCTCCTTCCAGGCTGTTCTGCTTCTCCCCTGGCTGCAGCACGAACTCCAGAGCTGCAGTGACCATCCCCAGATGCACCAAGCCCCGGTCACTGCCCCCAGCGACCGCTCGAGCCCTGGGAGTACTTCTGTCTTCCAGCTCAGTCTGGCTTTTCCATGCAATCCGTTTTCCGCCGGTGCCCACTCCAGAAAGCAGCTTTAGGATCTTCATCATCATAGACAAACTGTGCTGAAGTACATCTGAGAGAGATAAAATGCTGTTGTCTCTCCCTTTGATCATCTTAAAGGGACTGAACTCTGTTTATAAACTGTCACTGGCTTCCCTGATGAAAAGCCTGGAGGTGCCACCAGAGAGATGAAGAATGTGGGAAGCCAATAGCTTGGCCGCTTTTAATGCGGGGATGAATTTGGGCCTAGTAAACAAATGCCTGTTTCTAAAACAAAAAGAGAAAAATGGGGAACGAGGAAACCTCATGGTGCTCCACAGCGTGCCACGAGCACTCGCTGCTGGGTTCAGCACAGCCTGGCAGCTTGGGCCGGATCAGCATGTCCTGGCAGGGCTGCTCCATGCACGGAGTCACTTTACCCTGTAGGATCTTGAGGGCAGGACTGAGCTCTCAGCAGTCGCGTTACATCAAAGGGAAAGGGGGGCTCCTAGCGAACAACCTCCTGAAAGCACAGCAGGAGCATGGGGCAGAGGCAGGAACAGATCACAGCGGTTTGGAGTCTGCAGCTTCCCAAGACGTTGCTGTCCTCCGCTCTCCCTCTGCTGTGCGCAGTCTGAGAGCCTAGAAACCCTCTGTGCCACAGCGTTCGGGCTTTCTACTCCTCCCTTAAATTTGTGGGGGCATTTCAGCTGTATTTCTAGAGATTTGACTGTCCGTTTAATAAACAGATTAAACAAACAGGCACGTGCCAGCCACCCTTAAAGCCTCTCACTTGCTCAAGCAGTTGGTGGATTTGAATATTAGGCGATGGATGCAAGTGGAGCATTTCTGCTGACTTAGTAAGCCCCATTGCTTGTGGGCTGGAGCAGCAGGCAGGGCAGAGGATGCGAGGGCTCCTCCAGCCGTGGCTGGTGCTCTCGGGTGCTTTGCCCTTTGCAGACAGGCTGTGCAGCTCAGTTCCTCTGCCTCATCAGCTGCAATCAATAATGCAAATCTGCAGGGACCCCCAGCGATGGATCCCCACGAAGACTGGGACTGGTTTTACTGATTTGTGGCAGTCGGTGTGGGAGGCTGTGGGATGTGCTGTGCCCCTGTTACAGCTCTGCTGCACGCCGCTGCAAGGTGAGGGTCGGTGTTTGGGGAAGGGTGATGGCAGGGGAAGGGATTCGAGGGCACTGTTAAAGCCAGCAGGGAGCCGGTGTGTCAGGATTACGTATAAAGAGCTCGGGGATTTCACCCGGAGGTGGTGATTTCTTGCTCTGCCCCATCCTGCCGTGCACAGCACAGACCCAGCAGAGCATCCTGGCTTCTACAAACCATCTTCACCACTTCCAAACAAGGCTTCGAGTCCCAGCCTGCTCAGCACGCTTCTCTCGTGTAAACCTGTTTATAGGCAGAATCGCACTGTCCCAGGGTGCAGCTGCAACAGCTTTTCCAGTCCTTGGGTGCCACATTTCCTTAGCAAGCTTAGAAAATACCGTCAGGCTGAGCTAGAGGTGCAGCTTTTCCTCCAGACTGGAGATTTCGGCAGTCCTCAGCACAAACATGAAGAAACCCAAATCTGATGGCTTCCAGGGTAAAGTCTGTTCTGTATTTCTCATTGCCTCAGCACAGTCTGGTTATTCACTGCAGCTGGTCAGGTGTGGATGGGTTGTACCATGAAGTCAAGGGCACCAATTTTCAGCTTGAAACCAGCGTTAGCTTTGGAAAGATTTCTCTAATTCGGTAAATAGGCAGAGATTGATTAAACAGTCTGGAGAGACAAAGAAAACAGCAAATAAAATAGGCAGGTCTTAGGGTGGACCATTTATCCTGCCCTCCTGCTCGGAGAGGTGGTCAGCCGTTCTTAGGGGAGCCCTAGCAGACATGTCCAGCTCGTTCCTAAAAGCCTGCGCTGGCAAGGACCCCACGGCTCCCCAGCACCAGCTGGTCTGTGACCAGTGGAGGGGCGAGCTGCGGTGGCTTGAGCTGGCCATGAGCGCTGCAGGGCTGGCAGAGGCGACCCACGGGGCCCCCGCAGCCGAGAGCAGCCACCGCCTGCGCGCAGGGATGCTGCCAGTCGATACTCGTTAGCAGGGAGATTGTTATTGCCCTCTCCTTAGACGCCAAATTCTTGCCCAAACAATCCAGTTATATTTAAATTGCTTTAAAACCATTAGAGATAATCAATTCACATTAAAGATCTGCAGTTCTCGGCAATCAATGTACTTGTCTGTCTGCAAAGTTTTCCCAGTTTGAGGAAGTTCCCTGGAGCCGGTGGATGATTTAGGGGGTGAAATAAGTTGGTGGTGTTGGCCTCAGTCCCCCAGTGAGGGGCTCTTCGCCTGCTGGGTGAGCCCCCGGGAGCTCCCAGAGGATGGGGGAGGGGTGACGGCAATGACTGCTGCTTGGCCGAAACGGGAGGGGAAAAAAAAGGAAAAACCCAGAAGAGGATGGGAGTTGAAGGAGAAGCTGTTGTTCTCTGTGTGTTTGCGAGAGGAAAAGCAAACTGATTTATCCATCCAGCAGGTAGGGATAGGAGGCAAAAAAAAAAATTCAGATTGATCAAAAAATTAAATATTCATAGGACATTATTCATTAAGATTCATCTTGCCAAGTGGGTGAAATGAGGCAAGGGAAGAAATTAGCTTGCTTGAGAGTGTCAAAGTGATTATGTGATTAAATTGCAATTTGTAATTTCTCCTTCAAAAATGTTGCTCCTTGATTTGTGTTTCTGCCCCCTCTCTATTTTTCTTGAAGTCTCCCATTATGTGTGTATGATCAGTAAATGCACAGGGCTTGTCTTACAGAAAAGCCTGCAGACATCTCCTGCCCGCGCTTGTGCGGGGCTGGCAGGCTCGTGTCCCTAACTCTGCCCTCTGCCAGCTTTTCCCGTGGTGTGTTTCTCCTAGAGACCACTCGCCGTCTCTGAGCAGCCTCCCCCCTCCCTGCTGGTCCGCAGCTCCCTTTACCCGTCTCTCACGCTCGTCCCTGCAGAGCAGGAGGGAAGCCCTCGGCTCCTCGGGCCGTTGCACAGCGTAACCCACCCTCACACTGGGCGCGTGAGGCGATTTGGTGCAGAAAACCACTGTTTTGGTGCTTGCTTCCGTAATCCCCTTGGAAGCTCAGCCCCTTCCACACGCACAAACCTCGCTCCTTCAGCACAATCCAAACGTGCTCGGAGCAGGCAGCAAAAATGGGGGGAAAAAACCTGTTCTAATATTTCATTCCTGTTTAAAGAGCTCAGCTCCTTGTTGTTGTGCCTAACCTAGAGAGGGGAGCTATTTCTTTTTTGCTGCCCAATAAAGATTTAGTGATGTATGTTGGGCTGTTTGAAAAAAAAAAAAAACCAACCATATTAATTTGTGGCTTCTTTATGAACAGCACAAGGCTTGCACAGGTTAATTAGTTGAGGTAGGCTTTTCTTCAAGTGAATGAGCAGGCATGGGGTTTACAGCTCTGTCACCCGGTTTATTTGTTCACTTTCTGTTTTATTTGAAAATACACTTATACAACAATAAATAAAATCAACCATGACAAGGCTTATGTCTGCAGCAAACATTTAAACCCTGCCAAGGCAGTAATCTGCAGAATGCTTGCAGTTCTCAGCCCCGCAGGAGCTGGGTGTCTCTCTGAAGCGGTGGGAGAGGTGCCCGGGGGAGACGGGAGCTGTGCCCAGCGGCAGCCGAGAGGGACGGGGAACGGGGCGAGGGGTGTGAGAAACGAGCGTGCGGTGGAGGAGCATCTCTGCAGGAGCAGCTTGCTGGCGAGAGGAGCATTGCTCACTCGCAGCGCTGTTTCTCTACCCCCGCTTAATAGCGTTGCTCTTGCAATTGCCATTGCATTAATCATTATCCTGGGTCCCAAGAGCATCCCCCGTTTATTGCCCAGCCATCGAACTGCCAAGACACTGGCAGGGGAATGGCTTTTTTCCGAAGGGGTCCATGTCCTAATCCAAAAACATGTGCCACTGACCTTTCGTGGTCACCGTTGTAAGAAAAGTGTTTACCTGAACACTGTTGTCTTGGGCTGGAAGGGTGACAAGACACTGTGAAGAGGTACCGGCTGCTCTCCTGCACCAAGGGTAAGGGGACGGCCCATGAGCAGAGCGCTGGGAAGGAGAAGTACCTCCAGCAGCACCGGGGAGGCTGGCAGCACGTGCAGGGGAGCCTCTTCTTGGCAGTTGAGAGGTGTCGGGGTCTTCTGTCACATTTCTGCAGGGCCAGTGCAGCGAGCTGCGGCACGGGGAAGATCGCTGAGGAGCAGCCTGGGCTGGGGAGGTCTGGGGTCAATGCCCCACAGTCATTTGGGGGCCAGTTTGTAACTCATTCAGCCCTTGCTTCCCCTTCTCTGATGCCTGAAACAAAGGCACAGCAGAAAGGGCAGGTAACGGAGAGAGGAAGAGGAACAGGCTGATGTATCACAGGAGCTGAAAGCAGAACGCTCCCCAGGTCCCCAGCATGGAAACCCAACAAGGATATCTAATAAAGTGCAGGTTTGGGCTCATAAAGTTGGAGGTAGAACATTGGAGAGACATGGAGCTCAAGGAAATCTCAGCCCGATTAAACTGCTCTAAATCAGTTTACTTGGTTGCTTCTGCTTCACTTGCAAGACATCGTTATAATTACTTGGCATCAGCAAGCCATTACTCAGAGGTTCTGGACCAGGGTAGCAGAAGACATGATTGTCTCATAAACCTAATGAGCCATGTTGATCACTGGAGGATAAGGACCGAGCTATAAACAGCCCATATTCTTCATTTGTCTGGTGGTTAGATCTGTATTTGCAGCTCGGACTTGACAGTGAGGGGCTGCTGCGTGCTGTTACGTTGCTTCTGACCTAAGGCACCGTTAAGCGTTTGCATCCCCTTCCCGCGTAGCCAAAACCGATAACGGATGGGCAGTGAGTGCGGACCCTGCTTTGGATGCTGCCTTCACCGAAGAAGACGCTGGTGGGAAGCACAGCCCGGTGTGTTCCTGAGCTGACAGCGGCGGTTCAGGAGTTACGACACGTTTAGGGTCACCTGCAAAAGGAAGGTCTGTCGGTGCAGCGCGGCTCTGCCGGCCTCTGCCTGTGGAAGGAGGTGTTTGTGGTGGGAGTGGGTGTGTGTCCCTGCTTTGGGATCCGGTGCCTGCTTTCAGGATGGAAATAAGTGAGTAGAGAATTGGAATTAGTTCAATTATCAAAACCGTCCAGCTCAGCCTGTCTGAAGAGCACACGCCTCAATTCCACAGCCGGGCTTTGGCATCGAACCAGTTGCTCCATTTCACGCTGCAGGGCGGCTGCCTGGCCAGGGCCATCCAGCGCTCCCAGTTAAACCCTTCCAGTGGTCAGACACTAACGCTTTTCTAGCAAAAGGAGAGCATCCAAATCGACTACCAAATATTTCCATCCTTCCCGCTGCACCCTGCCCAGATTCCCTGTGTGGACCAACATCTTCACCTGGAGGCACCCACCCAAGCCAGCAGCTCCATCCCGGGGTAGCACCCCCTCTCCTCTGACCCGCTGGCGCCTGGGCAGGGCAGGTTTGCTCGGTGCCAGACAAAGCTCCTGCCTGGCCTCAGCGCTGCTGACACCTCCTGCGAGCCCAGGCGAGAGCCTCCTCCCTCTTTGGCCACATTTCATGAACCTTCTGGCACCTCCCGGCCCAGCCCTCAGACATCAGCTCCGCGCTGGTCGGGGGTATCGTACCCTCAGCCATCCCATGCAACCGCGCGGAGAAAGCACTTTTCTGAAAACAGAGGCACGGTGCATCCGTGTGTGTGAAGCCTGGATTAACCCGTTCCCGGCTGGTTCCCCTGCTCTTCCCCCAAAGCCTCCGTGTGCCCCGAGTGATGGGAACAGCTCACGGCAGCTCTCGGGCTGCAGTCGCTGCCAGTCAGTGACTTTTGGAGCCAAGGGATCGCTGCACAGCACACCATGCCCATTACTTTCTTGTTGGTACTTCTGAACACAATAGGATTTTGGTTTTAATTTTCCTTGCTCTGATGAGTCCATCAAACCTTATGAACGTTTTGCTCCTTCAGCATTTGGGGTCTGATCAGGACTTTTTCCCTCTTCTCCTGGCAGTCGTTAGCACCGTGCCAGCCTGGGCTGGAGGGCACCGGTCGGGGCTGCCACGGCTCTGCCGAGAGAAGCCGAGCACGGCGATCCCTGCAAAACCAAGACAGATGCATTTTTCATTCTGTATCCAGCATAGTTCAGCCTCTCTGCTCTGAAGGAGGCATGCTACATTTGGTGGTGCTGGAAATTACTTTTTTTTTTAAGCTAACTGGAAGGCATTAACTCTTCTTTGCTAGGCCTATGCAGGAGCAGGAAGATGGCAAAAGCATCTCTTGGTACTGAAACGGCATTCATTAGCCACAGAACCTTGTTCCCCAAAAGCGTTCCAAAATCCCCTGTTTGCATAGTGGTGGTTTGGCCCAGGGGCAGAGGCACCTTCTCTACTCCTGCACCAGGGGCAGGATGGTGCCCTCAGCCCAAGGGGACCCACATGCCTCCTCCAGGGGTCAGTTTTCTGCCATAAGAGATGCGGCTCCTGTGAAGCTGTTCTCGTTCGTCACCCTTGGATTCCCACCTCTGCAGCTGCACAGAACTCCCAGTCCCTCCTAACGCTGCAGCTCCTCACAAGTGGGAGGTTTTCTCTGTGGAGCTTTTGCCAACCATCTACTGAAGAGATTATTTTTTTCATTGGTTTTCTTTTTCTCCCTAAAATCAAGTTTGAAAAAAAAAAAAAAAAACAACCTTCTGAAAATCCTCTGTATTTTCTGTCTGTGCTACACTGGCTGCTCGCCTTGGACTCCAAGGGGCCCGTGGCTTTGTCTGTCTTGTGTGGTCTGGGAGCGGTGCTGGTGAACAGCAAAGCGTACAGGAGCCGGGGCAGGAGCCAGGGCAGCACCAGCTCCGCGGGCTCAGCTCCCCCTGCCCCGCCGCGTTTCCAACTGGGAAATGGCTCTGCTGTTCCTGCTCTTACCGCAGCTTTTTTTAATTGGGAATGACTCTGAACGGCCTTACTCTGCATTTTATACCTTCAAATGAGCGACCTTTGATGTTGGATTGATTAATTATTTGTGTAACGGGAGTGCTTTGCTGCCCCAGAAAGTAATAGGGGCACTGGGGGAGTTGTCGGGGTCCCTGCCCAGAGGACCCTGCAGCCCCGCTGAGGTGGGAGCCTCGGGGTTACAGCGGGGCTGGCCCTGGCACGTTGCTCCTTACTGAATCCCAGGGTTCGGTGGTGCTGGGAGGAACGGCATCATTTCGGGTGCTCGAGGGACACAAACCAGCTGCAAAGCTCCGAGCTCAGCCTGGCCAGCGGCGCGGGGCTGGTCCTCACCTGGTCCCCAGGGACGTGCTCAGAAATGCTAGTTGCACAAAACAGTTGAAATGAGGCAGTAGGAAATCAAATATGCTTATTAGTGCTAAAAATAGCAGCTCTGTTCTTTGGTGATGCATGAAAAAAGCCCCTTGTACCAGAAAAATACCTTGGGCCTCTGCCAGGCAACAGATGCAAGAAACCTTTTGCAGCCTCGCTGGGGGAGCTGGTGGCGCTGCCTCTGAACCTTGAGGGCCTATTTTTAGCAGCGGATCAATGTAGGCTTTTCTGCCTGGGAAGGAAAGGCAGGCTGGCCAGCCCGCGTGGCAGGTGTGAAGAAGCCTGCGTTAAATATTAATTCCTGTTAGACAAAGGGCCATTTCGTCTCTGTCACTCAGGCAACGCAGATGGAAAATCCATGTGGGCTCTCAAGGGCAGCGGTGACACCTCGGTGGCCTGGCAGCAGTGAGGCACGGCCGTCTTGGAGGAGTTCCCCCTCCTCAAGCAAGCGAGAAGCTGGACGCCTCGTTCAGTCGTGCTGGTGACGGGCCCATGGATTAAGGGACAGACGTGGGTGGCGATGGCGTATTCTCGAGCAGGGCACTGGGTACGAATCTGCTCAGCCCAAAGCGTTTTGCAAGCTGATGTGAATTAACCTTGGCAGTGCCCTTGCTCTTGCACTGTCATCCTCGTACTTGGTGTGGGGAAACTGAGGCAGGCAGGGATGACGCATCGCCTCTGTGCCCTCCAAGGCTGGCAGAGATGATGTTATCTTAGTTACCAACCCACTCACTCAGCACACGTTGCTTCTAAAGCCTGGTGTCGTTCAGACAAGCTACAAAGCTGCTCTTTTCCCAGTAGCTGCTTTTCCTCAGATGTGGCATCGAATCCCACTTCTGCCCATGCGAGAGGCAGCTGAAACGTTGGCAGAGACAAACAGGCTCCATTCCCCTGGGCAGAAGGTGCAATGCTGCACCCCTGTGGGAACTGGGAGCCTTGGACATCAAACCTGGGATCTCTGGGTGGACATGCTTGTGCTTTCTGGGGTCTACAGCATCCCCATCTACGTCCGAGTGTTGCGCAGGCACCAAAAGAAGGGGAGAAAAGGGGGTCCTGGGCAGGCATTGTATGAGACTTCTTTCTCAAACCCCTGGAAGGAGTGGTGATGTGATGCCCTGTGACAAGGAACGGAGACAGCTGAGGTTTCTCCAGCTTGCAGGGATCCTGGAGTTGTGTTTTGCAGATAACAAGCAGTCAGCGTTGTCACTTCTTGCAGGCAGGTTAATCCTCTAAACTTGAAATATGTTTCATCTGGAAGTAGGTATATTTGATCATATGAGGGGGAAAAAAATTAAATAGGAGACCCATGCAAATAGGAAATTATGCAAATCACCTTATATATTATACTGATAAAGTTTGTGGTTGCTATTTCAACTCGCGTTGCCTGAATGCAAATTCTAAAGTAATCTGCTAAATGTGAGCAAGCCCGACATGCATGATGATATCAGGCCAGTTCCCTTGGCCCTCTGGGCTGTAGGGCCTAAGCGTCGCCCTCTGCATGGGTGTTCGGCGTTTTGCAGCAGCTGCTGAGGTTTATCGAGGAGCCTCCGTGCTCCCGACATCCTTTCTTCTTGCTGTCACTTCAGAGACAACAAAGCCAAGCCTGGAAAGTAACTTCCTTCATCCCACAAAACAGGAACGGTGACGTCATCAACGACGGCAGCTTTCCCTTCCAGTTTCTTCCTTTTCCCACCGCAGCCCTGGGCTGTTGGGGAGCACGGAGCGCCCGCAAGCTCCATCTGCGGGGTGCTGGCTGCGCCTGGGGCAGCAGGGAAGTGGCAGCAGCTCTTGCGCTCCGGGCACGCACCGGTGTCTGGACGACACGGTATTCAAGCGGTACTCACCTAGGCCGGGTTGGTACCAGCCAAGGGCTCTGGCTCCTCTCTCGGGTCAACAAACGAGGAGCATCACTTCCAAAAGTAATCACCCATCAGCAATATGAAGGACCTGGAGTGGAGAGCACCACTGCTTCCCTCCGTGCTGGGTGGAGCAAAAATCTCCATTAGCCGCTCTTAGTTCAGTTCCCTCCAATATTAGATGTATTATAACAACATTATACATCCTTTGGGGCATTTCCTTGTCCCCCTGATCTCTGCCTGGGAGGGGAGAGCAGTTCAGCACCGGTGGGGGAGAGTGTGCACGGGTTCGCAGGGACCACTGGCTGCCTCAACAGCGGCCCTTAGATTTCCTTGCGTTGGCTTTATGGAAATTTGTCCTCTGAGCTCCCTTTTGCACTCGTGGTTTTTCAGGAAGGTCTTTCACACGGCTGCAGCGGAGCTGCCAGCATAACTCTGTGTGCACGCTAGCCGGCCCGGGGACTTTCAGCACTGAATTAGCAAGGACTCCAGGATGCTGGCAGGCTGGTCGGGAATTAATAGGGGTGGCCACACAAGTGTCCTCTCGTTATTAAACTGAATGAGTCATTTTTTCAATAAACTATTATATGTGCTAGAGAAAGGGCTTCCTGGGTAATAAAAACTCAGCTGTATTGTCTCAGCAGATGTAATAAAATGAGAACTTGACCAAGTTCTGGAGCAGCGTCCAAGACCAAATCCATCACCCGTGAAGAGGCTCCGGCTCCCTCTTGCACGGCAGCGTTTGATGCTGTTGTTGCTTCCCCCTGAACCAGCGATTTCCTGATCCATGTAAAAGGCCTCGAGCCTGACTCCTCTCACACTGATTTACTGCTACTGTGACTTCTCTGAAGTGCAGGGTAATTTATGCTTTCTGGGAAAAGAATATGCATTTAATGAGAGAGTTTTAAACCTCACAGCTACCAGATTGAAGCAGTCACCCCATGTCTTTCCCAGGTGTTTCTCACGCCTACCTGTAATGCATTAGCCTGCTCCCTGCGGTGTTCATATTTAAACAAGGACTTGCCCTTGCGTTCCATCTCCTGCACTGACATCTCGCTGGAGCCACCCGGCTGCACCTCTGCTCCTCTATCTGAAGAAGGAAAGTAATCTTCACCAGGCACTGTATTAATTTTTTAGGACCTAAATCTGAAGAATAAGAAATATTCTTGAGTGTCTGGCCCTGCTGCTTCCTTTGTGTTTTACCGCTGCCCAGATCTTGTTTGGGTTGGGCTGTCTTCAGAAATATTCTTCTCTGCCACTGCCATTGTGAAAACAGCCAGTGCCTGAGAGAGGAAAACCAAACGTGCTCCTGGGGTTGGGCTCCGTTGTTTATCCTGCGTTTCAACCTCTTTGCGGAGCGCGCACGGGGAGGGGCTCGTGCTTTCCCTCCCGCCCGCGTCCGACAGCCCCTCACAGCGCCCGTGCCCCGCCGCGTGACGCTCGCAGGGTCTCCTTTCCCAACTGGAAACGGTTGAGCGCGTCAGCCCGCGCTGCCGATGGACGACGAGCTGATACACCCGGGGCTCGAGGAGCGGGGACGGGCACGCCGAGCGCAGATCCTTACCAACCGCAGCGCACCGTGTCAGCAGTCCTGCCGTAACGCCCCGGTGCAGAAGTGGGTGACGTTTCCTGCCCCAGGCAGCTCGTGCTCACTGTGGTTGTCGCGATTTATTGATGACGTTCAGGTCTGAAGCTCGGCTGGCAGCGGGATGGGCTCCTCGCAGCCTGGCACAGCTCGGTGATGTCCCCTCTGCAGAGGGGAGGCTGCAGGGGACAGAGCCAGCGGCTTGCTTGTCCTCAGCACGTCACTCCCAGCAGCAGGTGCTGGGGACGTGGGGTTGCTGCTCACTTTTCAAACACGAGCTGCTGCCCCCGCTCCCTGGGAAGGGGTATGTCCGTGTGTGTCCACCTGAGCTCATCTCTGGGGGAAGCAGCGTCTCTGGTTGACAGGTTTCAGGAGGGCACAGCCCATTTGTGAGGAGCAGAGCAAGAGGCCGCGGTGTTAAAAAGCCTCCGTCCGTTACGGCACATCCATCGTGCCATGGCTCCCTGTGGGCAAAGCCGCCTCCCCCCGGCAGTGCCGGTGCTGGGGAGGGCTGGTGGCCAGACCCTCCAGCTGCGCTTCGGGCTGGTGGGACTCAGCTCCCGGCTCAGGGGCACAGCTCAGCCCTGGGCCCCCTCCCCGCTCTCGGGGTGTGCAGAAGTGCTGGGAGGTGGCTGGGGCGTCCAGGGGACCCAGGCACGAGGACACGGGGACGTCGGCCGGAGGGGAAGGCAGCAGCAGCGTGCGGCTGCCCGGGCTGGGGCATCGCTCCAAGGTCAGGTGAAGAGCAAGGGTTGCAGACTGTCTATATTGGCAATTTTAGAATAAACTGCTGCTGGAATCCTTCCCTGCGAAAGGCAGAGCCTGTGAATGTCAAAGGCTTCTGAAAGTCAATAACGAGACACGCGTCTGCTCTGCGCCTCCCCTGGAAATGGGAGGTGGAGGGGGAGAAAGGTCAGATGAGCAGCTCCGATCACGCTTCCCCACGCTCGTGTCGAGGCACCCCCTAAGTGCCTCTCACCCTCGGGAGCCCACGCCTGCAGGCTCCAGGACGGCCGGGCTGGGGCAGCCGGAGCTGGTAGAGGGCTCTGTAAAACAGGAAAAAATCCCCACCAGTGAAAATTGCTGCACGGCTCCTTGCCATGCTGGGATGCTGGCAGGGAGAGCTGGGGGACACAGGAGCTGGGGCACCCGGGTGCCCCCTCCTCACTGCCTGCTGGTCGCACCCGAGCCTGGTTACACCGAGAAAACCCTTGAACAGAGTAAACGTGTAATTAGTAAATGTTACCCGGGTGCTACGTCTGTGAGCAGCGCATAGCAGAAATCGTGCTTATAAGCAGCCTCTGGGACTCTGTGCACTACGGTTTAATCGGGTATGAAATCACATTGATCTCATAGCTGCCTTCCATAAGTTATTTGTAAGTGAAGTCCTAACACAGACTGGGGCTCTTATTATTCCTCCTGACTTGCCTCATTGCCCGTGGCCTTTAAAATGTTCATTTCACATCTTCTTCCTTCTCTTCTTCCATTCCCCCTTCGCCTGCTCAGAAATGATCAAAGCAGGACTCACGCTCTCGGTGACTTCTGCTCCTCCATCAGCGCCGCATTAGCGCTGCTGACGTCTGTTTTGTTCCTCGGAAAACCAGGGATCTCTCTGAGGTGCTTGGGGTAAGGGATTTGCTAGGGGCAAGGGAGGGGAGGGAGCCTGGCACGTTAAATGGCTCGGAAATGCCCCAAGTTTGCTTCAGGCTCTCTGGCCCAAGTCTCAGGGAAATGTTTCCTCAGTCCCGCAGCGCCAGCAGCTCTTCCCCACCCGCCCCATCCCTGTAAGGATGCTGCTGAGAAACATTCAGAAGATCCTTCCAGGCAGAAGTAAAGTTTCTTTATAGTCTTTCATATTCTCTCCATTTCAGAAGACTTTGTGTGTTGTGGCTGAAGTTGCTGTTTCACAGAGAGACGGCTCGGGAGGAGGGGGCTGGGTCCCTGCTGTGCCACCGGGCTCTTTGTGCCCCGAGGCGCTCGCAGCCGCTCCGCGGTTCAGTCCAAGGTCTGCTGTGTTGCAGGATGGGTTTGTCACGCGTTAATGTTTCTCGCCCACCAGTATGCAAGTTGGACCAGCAGCAGTCTGGCCCTTGCTGGGGCTGCACTGGCCTGGCGGTGCCCATCCCGGGGGGTTGGGACTCGTGCTGTGGCCGTTCCTGCTCACGGTACGGGGTGGGGGCAAAGGCGAGGTGGGGGCAAAGGGAGCTGTTTCGCAGGGAGGCAGAGGACGTGCTTTGCGCAGCTACGAGGAGTTAGGCTGAAAGCGCCGGGCTTATTTATTCTCAGGTTTTTTGCAAGTCTTGGCTTTGAGAGGGGGCTGCAAATTTGGAGGCAGTTCGCTGGCTCCCGGGCTGTGGGTCTGCCAAATCCCCTCTGCCTCTTGCTCCCAACCCCCAGCGACGCCGCATCTCGACAGCGCTCCACAGAGGAGCAGAACCCACCTTGCGGCACCCTCATCCTCGGTTTAAGTAGCCACTAGTGAATCAGCCCAGAATTTCTGGCCGTGGTACAGTTTTCCCAGTTTGGGGGCGGGAGGAGGAGCTCAGCACAGGGGCGGCCGGTCGCGAGGCTGCCGGGGGATGGATGCTGCAGAGCTGCCTCGCTGTTTTCTTTCTGCCCCATTGAGCCCCATTAGGAAAGCCCTCGGTGCGGGGCTGCCTGCTGAGAGCAGCCCTTCTCAGCGCATTACCATAACAGCAAAGCTGGCTCACGGAGAACCGACAAAAGCCAAGAAACGCAGAGTCAGAGGGAGCTGCTTGAGGATTTTGCTGCTGCTGGCAGACTTAGTGTGGGGAGCTCAGCGACGCAGAGGCTGGGGATGAGGCAAAGGCCGAATTTCTGAGGGCAGAGGACACTCCATGAACGTGCGAGTGGATAATCGGGATAACGTGACACGAGGATCTGAGTCACACACGGGGCCAGCTTTGGAAAGCCTGGACTCCCAGCTTTGCCTGGGCTGTGGCAGGAGTTCAGAGCTGAGCAGGATCCTACCCTGTGTCTTGCACAGCACCAGCCAGGGTGGAGAAGCAGCAGAAAGATCCCAGACTCACGTGCTCTTGCAAAGCTGGATCCAGCCTGTTCCCAGCACTATTTCCCCCTCCCATGACAGTGGTTTCCCAAGGACTTGTGTGGGGAAGACTGGGGAAAACTGATTTTTGGAGGGGGCTAGAGGAAAGTCTAGATCTCGTAGGCTTGGTTCATAAAGCCCCAAATATGCCTTTTTTGGAAGAGATATAAATATACGCCTCCAAGGGCAAGTCTGGGATTACAGCACTCTTCTGCTGAGAGGAGAGGTCTGAATCCTGAATTTATGTCTTGTGGAGATGCAGTGAGGTGGATTTTAAAGACAAATTTAAAGTCAGGCCACATATATCATTAAGGATGTGGGAATTTAAGAGGCTTTATTATTAATTAACATTTATATTACAGTAATGCCTAGGGAACCCTAAATGAAATCAGGGTCCCATTATGCCAGGGCTGAACAAACACGCTGTGCAGTGCGGTCCCTGCTCCAAAGAGACACAAACCAAACTGACTGAACAGGCAAAGGAGGCAAACCGAGCTGGGGATGAGCAACGTGACCGAGTTTGGGGCCAGTCTCCAGTGAAACGCTACCGTTTATGGTTCCTCTGTTTGGTTCATCTTCACCGATCTCCCTGTGCATTTGAAAGCATCAGCCCATCTGTAGAGCTGTCCTTCTGAACCGACCTGCCCCGGGGAAGGCGCAGGTGGCCACGCGTGGCCAGAGCTGGCTGTCCTGGGCAGGCTCCTCCACTGCGGGACGTGGGGCTGTGACCTTCTCCACCATCAGTGTGAGTGGCACTTGGCAGGGCGAGCGCCCCGCTATCCGCGGGTGCGAATGTCACTGAAACATAAGGCTGTTGTTGTCGGCACCAGCTGTTCATCCCCTCGTTTTGATGAAAAAAGCCAGTGAGGCATGGAAACTGCTGGCTGCTGTCCTGCAAAGAAAGAAAATATACTGCTGTATCTGCATTGCAACGGGGGCTGAAATGTGAGCAGTTCCCATCCCGGGTGTTACTTTGTCTGGTTGTGTTTCTGCATAAACCAAGACTTAGCATGAGCATTTATTTTTTTTCCTTCAGTGATAGATTCAACACATTTTGCGAGCTGTCTGCAGGAGCATTTTCTCTTTCCCAGAGGAAGTAAGATGCAGCGCAGAGTCCTCCCTGCGCTCCTGCAGCAAGGTAGGCACAGGGCAAGGAGCACAGAGCCCCTGGCTGTCTGTGCTGCGAGGTTTGCTCCTCCTCTGGAGAGGCTCCCCCCTCTCCAAAGGTGCAGGGTTCTCCCTAAAGGTACCAAGTTCCCAGAGCAGCCAGAGTTTCTGGTTTTCAGGTGATACTCATAGAAAGTAAAGCTGTTTTCCACTGACTCCCTCTGTGCCCTGTGATGCAGCGTAACTTGTCATGTTTGCACCCTCGGTGACTGCACGCTGGGTCTGTTGGGTTACCAGAGCAGCTGCGGCAGGTGAAGCACTTCCCCTGTACGCCCCGATTCAGCGCTTTGCCGTGCCGATTCCGCCGCGGCAGCACTTCAGCAGGTGAGCTGCGTGCTTCGGCGGGTTCCTTTTCTAGAAACTTTTCGGCTCCGTGATCCCCGTTCAGTGCTTGTGAAGCGACCAGCGAAGCCCTTCAGCCCGCGCTGGCGTTTGCTCCCGAGAGCTCCTTGCGCGGGTCTCAGCCGAGCCAGGGCCCAGAGCCGTGCGCGGAGCGAGGGGAGGACGCTGCCTGCCGCTCCGGCCGAGCCTCCTCTTGGGATTCGGAAACTCAGCAGCCCAGGCCCCAGGTCCAAACCTCCCTTGCTGTGAATGTTGCTCCTCTACAGCGAGGTCCAAAGAAGAATAGAGCTGCGCTCCGACGGGGGCTGACGCTCCCCGCGAGGGGCTGGCAGTGCCCTCCACGTAGCGGGTACCCGCCGGCTGAGGTTCTGAGTTAATTACTTCCTTGTGAATGTTTGTGTGCTTGTTTCAGTGCTGTTGGGTGTACTGTGCTGTAGTACAATTAATCAAGTGTCAGGACGCTCACAGCCCTTGTACAGGCATCTTTTATTAACTGCTCTGTAAACTGAGATCCCTTTGCTCAGCACAATGGGTCTGACCAAGCCTCCCCACCCCAAACGTCGGAGCGGTGCAGTGAGGCTGGGAGAGCTACCCCTGCGTGGGGACATTGCCGAGGGAGGGTTTTTCCTCCTATTTTAAATGCAGGAAGAGACGCTCCAAGGCTTCAGACAGTGATGTAAAATAACAAATGGGTTTCCATGAGGGAGACATAAACCAAAACCAACGGGCTTGCAGGCGCAGCGCGGCTCAGCCGGCCCCGGCTGCTCCAGAGGCGGCAGCGGTGCAGCTCCCCCCCGCCCGGGGCTGGTGCTCCTCGGCGGGGGCAAAGGTGGGGTGCAAGGCCGTGCCGCTGGGCAAGCGGGCTGCCTGATGGCCAGTGAGCACAGCCCAAACCAAGAGAATTTCCAGATGTACCCCAGACAAAAATCTAGGCTGGGTCCTTACCCCAGGGAGCATCCGTCTGCAGAGGATGAATGGGGCAAAGCCCTGAAAGGTTACCTTGGCTGTTAATTGCTGAAAAACACCTTTGGATAGAATGTTTATGAGGAAAAATGTTAACGAGTGCTCATCCCAGCTAGATGGTGCCCCAGTGCAGCGCTGCACTGGTCTCGGGGGTGTTGCAGGGCTCTTGTGTAAAGGCCAGGGGCCCCCAGCACACACTGAGGTTATTTTCTCATCATAAGCCTCTTGATTAAAGAGGAGGAGAAATCACTGTGATTGCTCTGTCCAGTTGTCACATATGGTCAGCCTGGACATCAGTCCAATAAAAATGGAAAGCAGGGTGCTGGGGCAGGGAGGCTGGCGGAGGCAGGAAAAGGTTTTGCTTGGAGACTTTAATTAAAAAGCCGTAAGAGGTTTTCAGGACACAGCAGCTCTTCCTACCTTGGTGAAGAGATAAAAGCATCTCAGTAAATGCTGACACACTCTGGAAATATTTTACTGTTCCCAGGACGGTTGGGAGATGCTGTTTGCAGAATCCTCCTCGGGGGTGCAGGGGCCCTGGGGCTGGTTGCCCTCGTGTCCAGTGTTCTCGTAGGGGGCGAAGCGGCAGCATCCCTGGGACGGAGCTGCGGCAGTCGCAGGACGCGGAGCCTGGCAGGCTGGGGGCGGCTCGGAACTGGAAAAATAGGGGAAAAAAGAAAGACCCCCCGGCAAGGTCTCCAGACCTGTCTCTCGTGTTACAGTGCGCCAGAGCCCGGTTTGGCTTGCCATGTGCTTCGGCGGGCAGAGCCTCGCCAGCCGGCAAAACCACCGCGACAGCTGAGGCCGGTCCTCAGCAGCCAGCCCGGGCGTGCCCTGGAAACAGCAGCGGGTGAACAGCAGAAACCTGGATGTGACTGAGGCTGTTGACTCATTAAGCTCAGCTCTGTTCCTCCCTGAGATCACACAGTCTGAGAGCTCTGGTGCTTCACTGGAGAAGCTGTTGATGTAGCAAAGTACCTTTAGAAACGCCGCTGGAAAATACAAACATGTTTTCTTGGCAGTCCTTGAGCAAATGTACTCGTGCACACTCAAGCCGTCACTATCCAGCTACCAGAACTGCAAAAATTATGTTCAATAGTTCCAAAACCTCCTCCATATAAAGCAGGTTCACAGTGGCTTAAAAGTTATAATAAATAGTTTGGTTTTTTTTAAATATGCCTGGGGTGTTTCATCCCTGGCGCACTGTGAAGGCAGGTAGTTGGGAAACAGGAGGAATACAGCCTGGGAGCAATGGCAAGAATAGGGGCCATGCAGAAATACATCACCCAAAAACTGACTAGGTTTAAATATTCAAACTTAAAATGACCTGAAAAAGAGAACAGACCGTGTTCACTATCTGAAGTAACTAATATCAATATTCCAGGACCCCGGTCAGCAAGGCAACACTTTACAAAACAGAGAGACACACATTTTTTTTCCCGAAACTTACTCAGTAAAGTAACAAAATACAGATTTGAATAACCTGTAAATACTGAATCTGACCTGCAGGTACCTACTTAACCATAAAATCCTCTGTTCTGGGTAACAAGGTGGCAATCGCTGTGTGAAAGCAAACAGAACTTGCTCTGGTTTGTATCCTTCAGAAAGAAATGACAAATCAGGAGATGATAAACACACACACAAACTGCCACACTTCAAACTGCGCATCTTAAGATGATGATTTTCATCTAGGTGTAGAAATTGCCTAATGAAGCACGCCTCATTTTGGAACAGATTATTTTTAGTGTCTCTCATGAATCAGGTTCGTCATCAATAGCGCAGGTACTCGGCAGGGCAGGGGCAGGAGGCTGCTGCCTTTTAGCTGGGCAGGGCTCTTCACTCTAAGTCCCTCCTGCTCTGTATTTGAGGCCCTGCCGGAAAAGTCCCCCCTGAGCAAATCCGGGCACCGCCTGATCTCAGCGCTAGGCAGGGCGTCTGCCTGGGCTCAGGTACGCTCCTCGAGCCAGCTCTGCTGCTCCCCAAGCAAGCGGTGGCAGGAGAACGCCCACGTCTGGTTGGAAAAACCTGTGTTCTGCCCCATACAAGGAAGTTTCTTCGTGACACAACGCCCTCCCAACGCACGAAGGACACGAGCTCTGCGACCACCACGGAGTTGCCATTAACTCGCCTAAATGTGCAGATGCGCTGCCTCACTCTGGGAAAAGCCCAGCTCCAAACGGAAAATGCTCAGCTACTTCCCTCCCTGGGAAAGTCCCAGCACGGACTTTATCCATGCCCATATCCACATCCAATCTTGTGTTGGTTTGGCCTGAAAACAGGATGCAGAACCCCTCTGCAAATGCTTTACCGTTAGCAATTGCCTTGTGCACCTGACTGTTCCCTGGATCAGCTGAGAGGGCTGCATGTAAGCTGAAGGGCTGGCATCTCGTATACTGTACGTGATATCAGTCACGCCTTCTCAAAGAAAAGCTCTGGGATGAATTAGAAAAGAGGCAGAGAAGGGCAAAAATAGAGATAAGATTTATGGCAAGACTTCTGTATGAAGAAGTCCTAACTAGATGATGACCATTCAGCTTGTGAAGGAGATGCTGGACAAGGCAGATACAATAGAAATGGGCAAGAAGCTTCAATATTCACAAATTCAGGTTCAGAAAACCTCTCCAGAAAATCACAGTATGGCACGGTCACCCCTAACCCTAGCTGATTCAAATGCAAAGTATTTTAGTTACAATAAGAACTTCGGACTGGCCGAGGAGCTGATGCTCGTAAGCTTGTTTTGCCTTTTGGAATAGTTTGATTTAACAAATGTCTTTCACATCAACTGAAAGTAAACTGGAGGTCCACTGAAGAATTATCTCTTCCCAGCTCTGTCACTGGGCAGAACTGCTGGATTCCTTTCTTAGGACAACCTGCTTCTGGACTGTGGCTCTGCCAAGCTTCTGTGTAGGTTTACTGTCACTGCTGGCTAACAAGCCTGTTCTGGATATAAGGTGAAGGTTTTTTTCCTCTGTGGTCCCTTGGCAAAGTGACCCATCCTAATCCTGGGATTTCCGTAAGAGCCAGCCCTGACAGATGAGCTCCAAGGCCGCATTCCCCCAGCAGATGCCGGCCATCGCACGGGGGGGCTGGGAGGACCCAGAACTGCTGCGAGCTTTGAAAGCGAGGGCTAATCTGCACCGCTGCTGCCCGTGAAGCTCCATGAGCACCACACAGTTCCTGGGCTTCCCTCTCCTTTCCACTTAGCAGGATGATTAGGGAACATTAGCCAGCCAGCCCGCTGCTTGGCCAGTTCAGAGAGAATTTGTCCTTCCCGTTTCTTGCCCAGCTCTTCACACCTCTCTCCCCTCGGCTCTGCTCTCCCAGCTGCAGAGGCGCAGAAATCAATCAGGTCCCAGGGCTTTGGGAAGCAATTGTCCGTCAGAGAAAGCAATTTCCCAGCACACGGAGTGTACAGTAATTCAAGGGAAGTGAGACCATGGGCTGTGGTGTTAGGTGAGGGTCATTTCCAAGTCTATTTCTGTTTTCCACTTCTTTTATGCCCCAGTCTGGTCAGAACAGTATTATGTGCTTTGCAGAAAGAGCCCAGCGTGGTAAATGAGGCGGCAAACAAACTCCTGCTTCTTATCAAAGCTTTCAATCACTGTCAGGAAAGTCATCCACTAAACCTGCAAACCCTGGAGTGCTTTCTCCTGGTAAACAGCTGAAGAGGTCGAGGAGAACAAAGGGACATTCCTTTTTGCTGCCTGTAATCAATATTTTAGGTGCAGCAAGAAGCTCCCTGCCTGGGCCGGTCTGGCTGTCCTCGTCCAGCAAGGCGGGAGAGCCGGCTGCAGGAGGGCATTGGTGCCACGTGCTCCGAAGCAAAGGCTGTGGGACGGACGGACGGACAGGCCCATGGGCGCTGCGCTGCCCCCGCTGCCCCTCCAGCCTGGCCCCTGCGCCCAGCCAAGCGGCGTTAGGGCTGCGCGAAAGGCCGGTGGGTGAATAAATGCTCATGGAGAGGAAGAGGAACTCTCTGAAGAGACTACAGAGAGCCTGGGGTGGTGCTGGGCTGGGTCTGTGACAGGGCTGGGTGAGGGCTTCCCTGTCAGCTTCCCGTGAGACAGCGTGTGCAGAGCAAAGCTGGGGGCGAACAAATCGTTACTGGAGACGTAACGACCAGTTTGTTCAGCCGCGGAATCACATGAGTGCAGGCAGTGTCCTGAGGGGTCTTTGTATTTACGTATGTGTGTATGATATGTACAGACAAAGAAGCAAATTTTATTTCCTTTCAGCAGCGCTTCCATTTATCAGAAACACCAACAAAATTTCTCTTTTTTTTTTCATAGAAAAAAAATCAGTTATTAGATCAAAGTTGCGTGAAGGATGCACCGAAGCAGTCATTGGGTAACAACAAAGAATCAGCTTCCCAAATGAGAAATCTCCCTCTTGTGTCGTAGAAAAGATATTTCTGTATTACCTTTGGAGAAGTGATGGCTGTTAAACCTTACATCGTGTAACATAAGCCTTTCTGAAGTGCTGAGAAAGCCCATTCAGACGGAGCTGGAGTGCCAAGGCACGAAAGGGGAACACTTGGCAATTGAAATTGCAAATTGCCTGATTGGAAAAGGGCTTTTCCAAACATCCTTTGAGCTGGAGCTGCTGCTTGGCTGCTCTAAGACGCTCGCTCCGGCACGCCGCGCCCTTCGTGGGAAGGCAGAGCACTCCGAGGCATGAGCGGGGCCAGCCCGGCCTCGCCGGCAGGGCAGCCTTGGCCGAGAGGCACCTTCCCACGGAGCCGAGCGGCTTTTCTCGCGTGGCCGTGACAGGGGCTGGGAGCAGCCCCGGGATCTCCCCCATGGGTTTTCCAGTGACATTTGCACCGAGGACATGGCCTGCAGGTGCAGCCACGGCGTGTGCTCCCCGTGCCCTGCAGCCCCGGCGCTGGGGCTGTGCTACGGGGGGGCCAGGGCAGCATTTGGGCTGAGGCTCCTCCGTGAGGAGCTGCTGACACCACCAGGGCCCAGGGGCTGGGGCCAGGGCTCCCGTGGCCCATCGCTCACCCCAAGCGGGCCGATGCTGGTCAAAGGGCTTTCTGGTGCTGAGGAAGGGCTCGTGCTGGTGACTGGGGTACCCCAGCGGTCCCAGGAGAGGGCATTTACTTAAGAGATAACTCGGAAAGGATTTTCCCGGTTTTGCATGCTGACTTTGGAAGACTGAGGCTTTGCTTATATATCATGTTTCAGTCCTGATTCCCTTAGGTATAAATGGATTTTTCTCAATAAGCAACAAAATAAAATAAGGAGTTTACAGCATCTCTTCAGCACTCACTTGTTCAAAGCGAACAATATCCCAGTGCTTAAAATCAAGGGTGCATTTCTAAAAGCAAGGCAAGGCAGTAACTTCTACTTTAAGAAGCCCTACAAGGTTTATGAAGCTATTTCACACGACTCCACAGTTTCAGGAGAGAAGAAAAAATACTCAGTCAAAAACAGAATATATTTTTATAGCGGCAAAATTTCTAGAATGAGACTATAGATCTTCTGCTAATACGGGGAGCCTTCAGAAATACACACCCACGTGCCAGCACAAACAACACACAGCTATAGAGATGGATGTCATACAATATTTAAAAAGAAAAAATACATAACTGCCAGGGAGGCAGGGCTGGCTCTTTTCCCAGATGGATTCTTGTTCCGACAGCGTCACAAACATGACAGATGTGTGTGTTTCTAATCGTTTGTAGTTGTGGTTTCTCTCTCGTGCTTGTGACACTTTAGGAGAAATCTACTCTCTCCAACCGTTGTGTTCCCTCCTCTTTGGGGTTCGAAGCTTTTTTGGCTGCTGACGTTTCCCAGCGTGACACGAGCCTCACCCTGTGAGGGCGGCTGCACCCTGGCCCGTCTCCTCCGCTGGGCTCCCTGCAGAGCTGAGACCTCCCGCTTGTGCTCACCCCGACCCAGGGGCAGGAGCTGTGGGGAGCTGTCCCTGCCCTCACCTGGGCATCGCCCTGCCGTCTCCTTAACCAGAAATCCCCGCTGCACACACTCTTGGGCAGGTTCCCTATTTTTCTGCCCATCGCTGACACACCTGGCAACCAGCTGAGGGCTAAAAACAATAAACAGAAGGCAGGCGGCCAAACAGCCTGGAGGGAGGTGTCTTCCAGACCTGAACAGCCTCCTCCTGTGCAGCTGATTTTTCTCCCCCCAAACGCAGACCAGCGGGCAACTGAATATATCCTTTCTGCACGGGCATACGGGCTCTGCTAAGAAATGCTTTTTCTCTCCCCCGTGCTAATTCGCTGGGTTTCCAGGCCGCAGCGGTTCGGTTTGCCCTCCCCAGACCACCGAGGCCGCCCGGGACCCTCAGTCCCTGCAGCTGTTTGCTCCTCGGCCGCGCTGGGCTCATCGCCCGGCCCCAGCACAGAGCAGCTTTTGGTGCCAGATGGTCCCTGGTGGAACTCCGGCATCTGTGACCTCTGCACGCCCGATCCACCGCCCGTCCGCCACCGGCCCCACGCAAAGCTCCTCCCGCACAAAGGTCCCCTTTCTCCTGCGTTCCCCGGAGCGGGGCTGGGATGTTCCCAGCGGAGCGGTGCTGCCCGGCCGGCGGCCACCGGGCGGAGGGTCTGTGCCAGCCGCGAAGCGCAAACCCTTCCTCGCCGTTTGCAGACGCAAAACGTGGGTAACGTTTATTTTCAGAGGCCTGTTTCGGGGGATTTGGCAGCTCCCCGAACGCGCCACCCCTGCGCCCCGCCGTGCAGCGAGCGCTGCGGACGCGCGGGGGAGCTGCAGCCCCGCGGACGGGGAAGAGGCTCCCAAACCCACCCGCGGCCGGGGTGCGGGGTCCCCAGCCAGCCCCAGCCCTTGCAGGATGCGGCGAGTTCAGCCAGCTTTTGCTTTGCCCCACTGGGCGACCCTCCGCTCGCCCTCTTCCCCTTCTCTCCAGCCGCAGGTCCCCCTCTGCCAGCAGCCAGCTCCTCCCCAGGGGTTTCTCGAGGAATCCCCCTCCACTTACACCCTCTCCAGCCCACCCTTGCTCTTCCAAGGGCTGCACCCCGCACTGGCACCTCTCTAGTGGGGGTGGAAAACGGCGCGTAGGAAGAGAGGAAAAGCCCACGAGCAGGAACCTTGGTACGAGCTGCTGCCATTTTCCATGTACGTGATGAAAGGACCTGCCCTAAAACCATACCCCAAGGATGAAAGGAGGGACAACGGGTGAAAAGCAGAGCGCCAGGAGAAGCGCCGTGCAAGAGAAGGGAATCACAATTCGAGGTCTCAACGTACCGGCTGCTTGGCAGTGCCACAGGGGCACTTCCAGCTCAGCCCAGCTCGGGAGAGGTAACCCACAGGCTTTTTTTTTCCCCTGGGCTCTGAGATTGCTAGACCAGAGGCACTGCAAAAGGTCCAGTTATTTATGAAGGCTGGGAAATAGTGCTCAGACAACCCTGTCTAGGCAAAACCGTCTTCTGACCAGACCGGACAGGAAGCTGCAATGGTTGGAGGTGAGGTTTACTGCTGGCACTGTCACCATGTAAAGCCCTGTCACTGTGACGCTACTTTTTGCAGTGGATTCAGACATTTCTGCTTCAGAAACTGCTGGTTTCGTAGCACATGTCACTGTCCAACAGTGCCTGCCTTGTGCTGCAGCTCCCTGCGAACCCAGCGCCCGCCCCAGCCAGACCCCTCACAGCGGGAAAGGCCGTTAAAAACCGTTTTCAGCCCTTCAGAACTGAGCACATCTCGTAGGCAGGTCAGCGACAGAACAATTTGCCGTGTTCTCCACAGAAAGGGGTAGTTCTCGCTCCAGCTGCCACGCCGGCTTCGCAGACTGCTGGGTAAGCGAAAAAACCTGCTGCCCTCAACACTGTCGGCCGCCCAGCCGCGGCCCGCTAGGGCTGAGGCACCCGGGAGCGACATCCCCTCCAGCAACAGGCTCCAGCATATTCCTGGCTCTTTCCTCGGCTGACAGCAGGTAAATAAACCTAACCACGCCGAGCTGCCCCCAGCACCTCTGTGCGGCGCCTGCTCCTGCCCTCACAGCCTCGCCCAGCGCTTGTGAAACAGCATCAGGGGGAAGTTGTGACAGCCGGTCCCCAACGTGCCCGCCCCGACGGCCTGCCCAGGTGAGTCACGCTGCGGAACGCTCCTTCACGGGGGAAACACGAGCGGTATCAACACCCTTGGGCAAACCATCGGTCTGGAGAGGCCAAGTTCAGGCCGGGGCGTGGCGAGGAGAGCAGGCCCGGGAGGTGCTGTGAGGGGCGCAGGCCTGCCCGGGACCCCGGGAGGGGGACAGGGCTCAGAACCGCTGCGAGGGGCCCAGGCCTGCCCCGGGCCGAGGTGCTGTGAGGGGCCCGGGCCTACCCCGGGCCGAGGGCCCCCTCCAGCCCGGCACCGCCCCTCTCCCAGCGCCGGGCTCCGCGGGGGCTCCCCCTCGCTGCGCTGCCCGGACAGGCCACGCCCGCCGGGGATACACAACCACCTTCCGCCGGCGCCCGGGCTGCGGGCGAGGGAGGACGCGCGGGACGGCGCCTTGGGCGGTGGCACCGGGCACTGCCCACGGCCGAGGCGCCCTCGCCCCCGGCGGCCGCGCCCTCGCCCTGCCCGCGGCGGAAGTGACGCGCCAATCACGGCAGCCCGCTCACTCCTTCACCGCCGCTGCGAACAAAAGGGATTTTCAGACCCCGCCCCGCCCTCCTCGCCCCGGTTCCGCCGCCTGATTGGCTGCCAGTGCCGCCGCCGGCCGGCCCATGCCCTCACCCCGCCTTTCCCGCGGCGGATTGGGCCGCGGGCGCCCCCGGTGGCGGCTCTGATTGGTGGTCGCGCCGTCCCTCAGCAGGCGGGCGCGTAAGGGGCGGAGCGGCTGGATGGGGAGCGGAGCGGCGCGATAGTGGCGGCGGCGGGCGCGGGCCAGGTCGGTGATGGCGGGCGCGGGGTGCGGTGTCCGGTGCGGTGGCGGCCGGGCCCCGCTGCGTGCGGCCGGGCTCGGTCCGGCCTGGAGCCGCCCTCCGCGGGTGGGCCGCGGCAGGTGCGGGGCGGTGCGGCCGGCGGGGGCTGAGAGGGGCGGTGGCGGGGCCGAGCCCAGCCCTGCTGCGGGCGGGGGCGGCCGCGGCCGGGAGCTGGGAGGGGGCGGCACGGGGAGCCGCGGAGGCTGCGGGAGCGCGGAGGCCGGGGGGCGTTACCGGGAGCTTGGCGTCGCCGCTGCCCGCGGCCGGGCCTGGCGGGTGGGCGCTGCCGCGGGGCTCGGGGGAGCGGAACGACGGAGTCGGCTGTTGCCGCTCCGGGGCCCCCGGTCTTGCCCCGCAGCGGCCCCGGGTGCGAAGGAGAGCGGGGGGCCGCGCCACCCCTGCTGCGACCCGGTGGCTGCCCCGGGCTGCGGGCGGCGCGGCTCCGGTGCGGTGTTTCCCTTTGTTGGCCGCGGTCGCACCGGCCCGTGGCAGCTCGGGAGTCACCGACCGGACGCAGCCCGAGCCCAGCCCCTGCCTCTCCCGGGGCGGCCGGTGCAGGTGCTCCCAGGCAGCGCCTCCTCTCCCGCTGCGTGCGGGCTCCGGGAGCCCCGTGACCCGGGGCGACCCGGGGTTCGCTCCCTCCCCGGGCACGAACGTCTCCGGTGGTTGGGTTAGGCACGGTCGTGGGGCGGGAGAGGGCGAGACTGGGCTGCACGGTGCCGGTTCGTGTTCCCCCTTGGTGGGGCTGTGCCGGAGTCGGGAGGTTGGAGGAACGAGGGGATGAATTTAATTTTTTTTTCAAGGAGGTACGGTTGCCAATTGTTCGAGGACTTTGAACATGAATTTTATGTATTTGCTCCATCCAAAGTGGTACTTTCATCAATAAAGGGGTGAGGAGGGTTTTTTGGGGTGGATGTCCTTTCTCCTTTTAGCTCTAAGATATAGAGGTGGGGGGTTAAACACAGCTCATTTTACCCTAATTCTCTACACTTCTGATGCAATGCCAGCTAGCATTTGCACAATTATAAAGTATGTGTTAGCTTTTTTTATTATACAAACATATCATGTAATTATTTTAACAACTCAAACATCACGCTGTACATGTAGCACCATTTTTAAAAACTTGCCTATCAGGAGTTTTCAAACTAGCCATTGAGGTTCTCATATGAATGCGATTATGTGACTGTCCATGCAGGCTCCTGGAAAATACCAGTTCCTCTTCAGGGACAGGCAGGAAAAAAATGAAGCTGATTCAGGATTATAGACATAGAGGCATTGTTGTGTTGGCATAGCTGTAACCATGGCTTATGAGAGGAAAGGAAATACCCTCCTTGGAGGAAAAAAGGAACGACAAGCTCTGTTCCTCACGGTGGGGTTTTTTTAAAAAGTAGAAGAGTTTTGAGCCAAGCGCTTGCAGGGTATCTTGAAGCTTCCCCTTGACAAACTCCCCTGTCTGTCCCTCGGGCTGTGCTCTCTGTGGCTTGTGCCGGCTGCGTAGTGACTCAAACCTGCGCTGGAGTCGGTGGGTGAAGTTCCCTTGTGCTGGCAGCGTTGGTTAACCTGGTTCGTGCTCGTATGTGTGTGAGCCCAAGTGAAATGTAACCTCTAATGGTTTCATAATCATCGTAGCGTGATTCAGTATGCAGAGGAGATGCCACGGTCTAGAAGCTTATCTCTCTTGTTCCTGAAGTGGCACATGCCAAAGATAACTTAGCCGTGTTTGTTAGCTTGCATGGTTGTACGTACGCTTAAACTGGTCTTGACACTTCTTTTCAGTTAAAGACTGGGAAATAACTTTTTAAGAGAAGAGTTTTAGCTCTTTCAAGGGTAGGCGTGGGTCTGCTGAGGAGGCTCTTTAATGGTCCGTAGCATAGCTAAAAGGAAGTTTACCTTTAGGCAAGCAGTAAGTAATTATCTTTGTTTATGCTCTGAGCTCTTGCTTATTGTCCAAAAATGGTGGTATATCTCAGACTTGGGGAAAATATTTATACCATCAGACTAAATAATGAGGTCCTTGCGGTTTGGGATCTGTGTGATTGGACTCGCCAGCATATTTCACTGAATGTAGAGGGGTAACATGCCCTGGGTATTTCTAGATCTGGTTTCTAGTGCTGTGAAACTCTATCTTCCTCAGCTGACAAGTACCGATCTGTTTGGCAGAACGGGACTGTTTGCAAGAGGGAGAGCTGGGTAACTGAATAGGGTTGTTGGGACCTTTCATTAACAAGTGGGACAAGGGAAGGCACGAGGACATGTAGCTGGGAAGCAGTCTTGGAAAGGTCATCTCAGGAGCCTAGGACGCTGGAGGGCCGGGAAGGGATTCAGATTTGGATTAGGGGCGGAGGAGCTTGAGTATGTGCTTATTAGCTCTTTGATCCAGAGATGAGGCTTGTTCTTGTAAAATAATAATGTAAAATGAATGGAGCCTCTTCTCCATTTTTCAGCTCCCTAGTGCAGAGTGTCCCTGAAAGGGAGCGCTCGGGATTGCTATGGATTCAGCAGGCCAGGTGTCTGCTAATGCATTAAAAAGTTCCCTGTAAATCAGCACAAAATACAAGTGCCATTTAGTGGGGTTTTCAGGGCAGGGACTTTATTTCTGGCATCTGCACCCAGTCTGTCGCCTCAGCAGCACGGGATAACCTGTGCGAACGGAGCGGTTAAAGGTCTTCTGCAGCAACAGGTTGCACGTGAGGAAGCTGAGGCTGTAGCACTTGCGTATCTTTAATGTTACCTGTTGTTGTGGTTTAAATGATTGCTGTGCAAACTGGCTCCTGCTCTTTATTTCTCTAAGTATTTTTACCTGTGTATTTTAGGACAAGGCTTGTTTATGTTATTAAGCTGATTAAAGACTACAGCCATAGAGGCATGTTAAGAATAGCATGGCTTATTTCTGTAACACTGTGAAGTACGAGTCACAATGGGAGTATTTCAAATATAGAATAGAAACGATTACTGCCCAGACTAACAGCTTTAAAATACCAAACTGCAGTTGGTGGCTGTCCTCGCTTTAGGAGCCTGCCATTGTAGCTAATGGAGAGATGCAGCTGCACGTTTCCACGTTGCCTCTTTTTAAGAGAGCAGCACAGACGCAGTCACATTGAAAGTCCACGTTCAGATTCACTGTCCTGGTGTAATGGAGTTAGATGATACACTTTGCTCTAAGATCTCAAAGGAAGCTTCTCCTTTTCGGTTCTGGCTTGTAATGCCACCAAACTGATATAACGTGATGAGAATCTGGCAAAAAAAGCTGTTGCTATTTCAGTACTGATTCAGTCTTAGCACCTGTGAATTTAGCCTGAGCAAGGACTGAGATGGTTTTGAAATTAAGCCTGCATCCCCCGAGCAGGCATTCAGATGTTCCAGATTTAAGACCTGCCCAGGGAAGTGGTGCAGCTCAGGCTTAAGTACCAACATAAGCATGGTAAATGTTGAAGGCTAAACCCAGGTCCCCTCTTTTCTCACCCTGTATGGCTACTTATTTATGGCTTAGCGTTAATTTGCTGCTTCTCTTGCACTCTCTCCCTTTTTACATGCAATGAACCAGTTGTCAGTCGTGCTCCTTCCGTGCGATCCCAGCTAGCCAGGCTCCCCGCGGTGACAGAACCATCGGCAGACGTACCCAAAGCTGGGGGAGCTGCTCAGGCTCACGTCCCGGACAGCTCTCTGTAAAGGTCTGCCAGCCAATCTGGAAGTGTAGCTCTTGCTGAGCGGTGACCACCGCTGCCAGGCCCGCTGAAATGGGGTTTGAGTCAATATAGTGAGTTTCCTAAACTACACTTTTGTGTCAAGACCTGATCAGGCTTTTTTAAAATTATGACAGATACAAACAGGTTTGCCAAACGCTCCACTTGTGCATTTTCCTCGTGAACATATGTTAATGGATCTGCGATAGGGAACATAAATGCAATGCTGACGGGTCTGCGGTGTCCAGCTGAATTGGTTTCGGAACAGCTGCGATACCCCAGGCAGTCATGGTCACTTCCACTGAGGGTTCCTGGAGCAGCCCATGCCGATGGTAGGGCGAGCCAGAAAAACGTTTCTGTAAGAAATGCTGCTGCTTGATGGAATTTCATGTGAAACGCTGCGTGAAGCAAGAATGTGACGGCGCGATGAGAAACTTGGCTGCTTAGCAGAGGGGGCACAAAGTAGATTTCTGATTTCTCGTACTGCATGGAGGCTACCTGCTCCTCTCTGTAAGCAGAACTTTCTGTTCCCAGCAACTGGAAAACTGCTTTGGCACAAACAAGACAGAACTTGCATTTGTGCATAATTCTCCAAGGCACAGTTATGCAAATCACTTGTAAAGTAGCAGTGACTTCAGAAAAATCAGAGTTCAGTTGGATGTTTTAGCTGGGTAGACTTCTCTAGTAAAGGTTAAGTTAACCCTTTGTCACTTCTCAGGGGAGTTTGGTATCTTTGAGTAGCTTCTTTGTGCTGTAGCATTTCCTGGTTGATAAAAGGGGGGCAAGAGATGGATGTGACTTGGACTCAGAAAAGTATATTTGATTATTGTGCAAAGCACGAGACTATCAACGGGTGTATTTGCATCAGAGACGAGGATGTAGCCTGTGAAATGGTTTCCATTGTTAACGAAATAATGTAATGAAAAGGCTTATTACTTGGCAATGTTAAGTGTATCAGCAAAGATGCAAGGGAAAAAACCCTTTTTTCTTATGTGGGCAGTAAAATTATATTTAATAAATGATGGTGATATTGAAACGGTCTGAAAGGCTAGTAATTAAATGTGTGTTTTTTGTGGCATTGATTTTTGTAAAGTGGTTTGGGCCCGTTCCATTAGTAGTGCATAATGGCATTCCTAGGAACACATCGTAGCTCTGAAATGTTAACTTTACCGTTAGGTTTGTGTGGGTGGCCAGTTTGGACGGCATTCATCCCAGCTCTTCGGCCTCCTTTCAGTGATTTTGCAGCTGTGTGATCCAGCTGTGTAGTTTACACTAGTATGGCTTTTAAATATCCGTGGCTTTCCCTCTGCTGTTACCTTTGGCTGCTTCTTGGTCCATATTATACTGTCACGTTGGCCCCTACGTTCTGCCTACGCCATCTGGGTGTGCATATGTTCCTGACCCCTTGGGAAAAGGTGGAAAACGCATCTTCTGCACTTGGTCTTGGAAGTTAAAGAGAAAATGTTTGCCTTGTGTATTGTCCCCTTTCTCCCCAGGGCAACTTGCAGTCTGAAAAACTGGAAGCTGAAGTTAAATGGAGATGCTGTGTCATAGCCTAGAATACTGATTTGAATGTACAAAGAAATACCTAGTAAATCATGTTCCATTTTTTCAGGTTTTCAGGATGAATCTGGAAAAACTCAGCAAACCAGAACTACTGACGCTGTTTAGCATTCTTGAGGGAGAATTAGAAGCAAGAGATCTTGTCATAGAAGCCTTAAAGGTATGTTGTAAGTACTGTGATAAGAGACAAAAATGACAACAGTATTATTGTGGGTTCTGCAAAGTGCTTGCATCCAAGGTGAAGTTCAGAGGCAAAGATTTATTACTGGTTCAGAATCCCATCTTAATGTCAGCACTATTAGATAGCAAATGCTGTATATCATTCTACATCTTGGAATTCATTATTGAAAGCTGGCTGCAAGAAGCATTTCGGTGTTGAAGCAGCGTTGTGCGTGTGCTTGTGTCCTCTCCGATAAAGAACCGGGTGTTGCTGCTGCTGTGAGAGACGCCGAAGGTCTGTCAGCCTGCCTGGTTGGTTTTGTTCTCCTTGAGCAAGGAGGGCTTCTCAAAGCAGAAACTCTTCCCGCCAGGAGGGATCGCAGATTAGTCTTTTAGCGAGAATAACATCACACTAAGAAAAAAGCATCCGCGGCTTTGTGCGGTCCTGAGCCCCTGCGAGCTGGCAGTGCCGCTGAGAGCGGCGGGCCGGTGTGCTCAGCTCCTGGTTCTCTCCCTTTGCTGGCACAAGCATTGGTGTAACCTTCCAGTGAGGTGGATACCAGCTGAACCAACCCATCAAAAAAGTTCGTTTCGCCCCGTGCCGGTGCAGCTGACGTCGTGGTTGTGTGAGCAGTTGCGATGGGGCAAGGCAGGGGTGGTGCTGGAGCCAGCTCCTGCTGCAGGAGCACTGGCCCAAGCGCTGCGAGCGCACGTGGTGTTCGCCCTGTGCTGCTGCTGGGAGCTGGGGAGCTCTGGGGCCAGTTGGTGTGTTGATGGTGAGCCTAGAAAATATTTTACAAATGTGCAGCCCCTGCGTAATGCTGCTGCTTTTTGAAGGATGCCTAGTTGGCGCACGGCCTCAGTAAGGTGGAAGAAAAATAGTGGTGTAAATGATGGAAGGGGTCAATTTTTGAAGAAATGAGTTGTGACAGGGTTGAATATTGAAGGCTTTTTCAGGCTGACCTGTCACTGCTCATAATGTTTAAAATTTCAGCTGTTTCAGAAGAGGGATGGCAGCTTGCAGGCCTGCGAGCTGCAGGTTTTCCAGCAAAAGCTTCTGTAGCTTGATTGCAAATACTAACACCTTTGGGGTGGGGCAGGGGGAGATCCTCCTCCAAAACAGTTGGGATGGTTATGTGTTTATTGTTAACTTTTTGCATTTAGACAATCTTTTTGTTTTGGAGGACTATCGTTCCCCTCTCAAAACTGTCCATCGGGTGAGAGGCTTGGCTTCTCTGTCCTGGGATCAGTCTTCTAATTCTGTGTGCTCAGCATGTGTTACCCAGAGAGGCATCGCTTTAATATTGCAGTGAGGAATGCTACGGGAAGGCCAATGGGAGGGAATGCGGCAGCTCCATTTCGAAGGCTTTCTCATGTACCTTCCAATAGTATAAAGCAATTATCTTTTCTGTTCAAATTTAACCTGCAGTTCCCTCTTGCATGAGGACATTAATGTGGTTAGAATACCCTTTGACATAATTTGTCGAGTACTCACAACTGAGAGGAAATTAAATGAAGCTGTAACCTATACTTGATAATTAGGTAGCATGAAATACCACGCTAATCAAAGGTTAGTGCTATTTTCCCCTTCTTCTGTAAGGGGATACACTGGAATGTCTCATCTTAAAGTGTGGGGAAAGCTGAAGGAGGTAGGAAAGGGCAGGAAAAGCTTTGAACCGAGTTGGTCCTGGCTGCCCGCAGCCCTGCTCCTGAGCACGACCTCACGGGACAATGAAACCCCTCGCCTGCAGCAAATGGTGAGATGCTCTGGGTCTCCAGTTGGGCTCCTCCTCGGGTCCCAAAGCTGCGTTCAGCCACGCCGTGGCTCAAGGCCGGCTTCCTGCTGGCAGGAGGCTGTGTTGCCCTTTCGATATGTGGAAGGAAAAAAGTCACGGAACTACTTAATCTGGTGGCTGGGCAGAGTTTCAGAAGCAGAAAACTCCCAGCTTTGCTTTGTCCATTTATTTGGAATAAACAGTTGGAGAAATTCTGGCCTTACTGTGCTTTTCTCTTTTGTTTGCTGATAGTAACTGCAGTAACTGCTTTGCAGTGCTTCAGCGGCTGAAACGGTTTTATTGTGCGTTGAAAACCTACCTTGCTCATGTGTTTGCTCGTGGTTCGGTACATATAAAAGCGCTGCCCTGAAGAAAAAGCCTTCTAAGACTGAACTAAAGATTGAAACTTTGCCTTGCATGCACTGGAGAAATTGAGCTGTAACTTTTGCTGAGGGTGGTCGAAACAGCCAGGGCTGGTGGCGGCGTTGGTCGTTCCATGCTTAGAGGAATCGTCCAGCTCAGGGGCTGGCCCTGTTCCTTGAGCGTGATCAACAGTGTATTCTGCCTCTGCAGCCAGATTTCTCTGGAGCCGTGGTGGTTTTTTATGTTGGAAGGAGGTGGAGTGGAACTGGGCTTTGTTGGAGGATTGCATGATCTTAAACAGTGGCGGTGCTTTTCTTCAGCAGCTCCATTGGACAAGTGGTTAAAAATCAGGTTTATCTGTCTATTTGCTTCCCATATAGTAAAGAAAAATGCATTTCCCATCATGGGCTAATTTGACTTCTAATTCAGATTTAAATGCTTCTGAACTCTCTGGATGTTTGAAGCGGATCCTTTGGTACGTTACAGGAAAGAACAAGCACTTGCAGAGAAAGTACCTTGATTTGTAAACTTGTAATGTGATTATAGTTCAGTCTACAATAACGGATATTCCTGCATGCTCAGAGAAAAACATTTAGCATCTGGCATTTAGCAGAGAGAATCCATGTGTGCAGATGACAAAGCCTAAAATAGTTTTCTTCTCCCTCATGATATCAGGCCACTTGTTGGCTGGCGCTGGCCCTGTTCCTCGCTGTGCCAAAATCGAGCTTCTGAGCCTGCCTTTCCAGAGACCACTTGCTTGGTTTGCTCCTTCACCTTCCTTCCTTCACCTCCCCTCCCAAAATCTTCACCCCTTCTTCCCGGCTGTGGTCTCCCTGGGTATCCCTTTGCCCCCTGCCTGCAGGCAGCCTCCCTCCCCTGCACGCTGGGCTGGAAGGTTTCCCTCCCGAGCTCTGGCCGATCCGTATGACGCAGAGCCGTTGTTAGGTCACCTGTGACTGCGGCCTCTGGCGTATCACGGCTTGCCCTGCCTGACTTCTGTCCTTCACTGGTTTATTCTGCAGTTCACTTTATTTCTCATGTGTTGTTTTTAATTGCGTGGTGGGTGTTTGTGGTGGGGACTGTCACCTCTCCCTGTGTGTCTGCAGTGGACCCGGTCTTGACTTGCCACCTCCATTTCAGATTGCAGTGTTACTTCGATCCAGACACAAGATACTAGTATAAAGGATGAAGTGAACAAATTTACTGTATTCAAAATATTCTTTTCCAGTGCTTCAGTTTGCTTCCTCTATTTTAAAACCTCTTTGGAAAAAAAAAAAGCACTTTTTTTGCCTGAAAGTAGCTTCCTGGCCACTACATAAATCTCAATGTTCTCCTCTGAACAGACCGTAAGTCTCACTTATTGTGCTCCTTTTCCTGTAGTTATAATCACATTTAATTCATCCAAAAAACCAGATGCTGTCAGAGAGTTACATAATACTAAGGGCTAGATCCTCACTCCTTACTGCCGCGTAGAGAGGATTGTGTGTGTGAACCACAGGTCCGTCTCTGAAACAGCGCACCGTGACTGGAAACAGTTGGATGTTTAGATGGGTCTCTCTTGCTATGTTAGAGCACTTTGTTCCCTGCCCCCTCTGCTTTAAATGAGGATTTTCCATACATTAGAAATGAAGTTCTGTTTACTTTTAGAAAACGGGAAACAGCTTTCTGGCTTACTCTTTTACATTAATATGGCCTTGGGCAATTTACACTGGAATAGAAACTGTCTATTTTGTGTTAATGACTGGCAGCTGGTGTTCATTGCTTTGCTTCTGAATTCAGTGATTCACTCTATAAAGCAGTATTAATGCATTGCAAAATTAAGTGTTCATTTGTCAGTGGATTTAGAATTAAGTTTACAGTTTCAAAAGCTAAGTCTACCTCTTGTTTAAATAAAAAAAAAAAGCTCAGTAATATAAAACCTTACTGCAGATGCTAGTAAATCTTTCACAGATGGGGCAAAATGGGCTTTTGCATCACTTAGAAAGCAGCTTAGATCTAGCAGTGTTCCCATGGGTGCTGTCCTGCTGGAATGCAGGCTTTCCTTACAGCTTTTCCTGCAAGTTTGGGGAATTTTTTATTTATTTCTTGCTTGAAGTGGCACTGCTTGCCAGCCTGTTTGGAAAGACCGAGTCTCTTCACCTTCTCGGTACCCAGGTAGGTGTTGAACAAGGAGCAGAGGGGTGTGGGAACAGCTTCCAGGCTGGAATGGCTCCAGCTCTGGATTTCAGCCGTCGGGTGAGGTCAGGCTCCCTGTGCTAACGTGACCGAAGTGCAGCGCGTGAGCACCTACAGTCCCCGCGCCGTCGTCGCGAGTGTGCTGGGCACTGCTGGGCTCCTGCTGGCGTTTGTACTGCCTGCGCCGCGGGCCAGGAGTTCCCAGGGAAAGAACTTGCACTTTTGTGCTGCTTGACGCTTCCTAAGAAAATTTCTTGACATTTTTCAAAGCTGGTAACAGGTCTTACGTGGGCAAATCTGAGTAGCTGTCGTTAGTCTGGTTTGTTCGCTTGACGTAATGACGGCAATTAAGACAGATGCAGTATTTGAGCCATTTCATTTCTGCTGTGTGCCTCCCTGCTAGGCATTGCTTCGGAGCTGGAGCTAAAGCAAGACTCAGAATCCCACTCCAGCATTTTGACATTTATTTTTGTGCAGAGCAAGTGGTCCCCACCCCCATTTCCCTTCTCCCTGTCAGCAATTGCTGTGACCTCAGCTTGTCTTTATTCCCAATATCTGTCTCTGGGGAGAGAAGCTAATAAGGAAGTTCAGGGCAGTAAGAAGCTATTTAAAGATTATACCACTCTGCAACATAAAGGAGGAACTTCTGTGCGCATTATTACTGGGGAACTGCATACGCAGTAGCTACAGTTAATTACCAGTGTGTTTGTGTTGTGCCGAGGGTTCAAACCTAAACTCGAAAATTACAGGCCGGAGTAACGCTGTACTTTGTGTCCAAAAAAATACTTGAAACAAGTCTTGGAAATTCCCTGTTTCATGTTCCAGTAAAACAAGTTGTAAAGATTCTTGAAGGCGGAGAGAAGATGCTGTCACATAAACAAGGTTTCAGTAAAAGGAAATCTTTTCTAAAAAAAAAAAAATAAAAAATAAAAAATTACACAAATAGACCAAACAGTCTAGAAATCCCAAGAGGAAACAGTAGCTTTTCCCTGACAAAGCGAAGCCTTTGCTTTGCCTGCCTGCACAGGAAACATCTCTTCAGTGTTGTCAGATATTGCTTCTGCTCCATAAAATCAGAATTGTCCCTTTTCAAAGGACCAGCAGTGGTCAATTACCCGAACTGGAGCTAAAAGCCAGCCAGTTTAAAGGGGTACCCCCTCTGCATATGCCGAATTCTTCTGATCGTCAGGAGTTTGATTTTTGAGAGTAGCTAACGTGAGTAGCTGCTTCCTTTTTTTTAAGAGCAGCCCAAGCTTAAATGTTATCTTTTTTCCTGTTGGGGGAGGGCAATTTAATAGTCTTTGGAACTGTGGAATAGTCCATTTGGTTGCTTTTGGAGTTGGAATGTTTTGATAGGAAATTCGTAAGTCTGCGTATTTGAGGTGGTACAGGTGGAGGAACTAAATCAGAAGATCTTCTGATTGCAGAAGATTACATCTTCTTTCAAAGCGCAGTTGATGTTGTTGGAAGTATGTATGTCCTCTGGTTTTCCAGATTAAATTTGCTACTCCAAAGTTAACACTGCTTTTTGTAACCTCACTTCCTTATTACTGAAGCTTGGTTTCCTGTGGACTTTAGGTGTTGTAAAAGGTTGAATCTGGGATCTGAGATCTAAGTTGATTTTTCCACTTTGAGCTCACTAATAGAATATTTCTTTCTTATCATCAAGTTGCTTCTGTTTTGGAAGTTGAACAAAAGCTGTTTAAGACTGTATTCCAGTTCAGACAGGACAAAAGTAAAACTATTGGAGATGTTTTTGTGACCTCCAGCAACGGTAGAAGTTGAGCTGAAGAGCTGCCTCAGTGAGGAGCGTAAGCCGTAGGAGAAGTCACTTGTGTGTGACAGTTCAATACCTGTATAAAATAACCTGTGTAGGTTATGGCACTGTGACTTGATTTTAGAAGAGCTGTCCCAAGGATTTTGGTGACTGAGGTGCTGCTCAGTGGGACCCGTAGCACAGAGGTGTCACGGGCAGCAGACTGAGAAATCTGTATTTGCATTTCCAAGCACATGGTGGCCCGTACGCCAAAACACCGGGTTCGTTTCTGTAAACTAGATGTGGCCGGTGTACGAGGACCTGCTTGGGACTTTTCCAAGTCTAGACACCTTTAATTAAATGTTTGTGCTCTGCTGGCTACTAAAGAAGAATAGCTGGACTTCAGAGAGCTGTTGATGTTGTGATAGTCTCATCTGTTTGTCATGCTAGTTCAGGAAAATACTTAATTGCTCCAAGTAGAAAGGAAGAACTTCTTGTTCTTTCCCAGGCAGGAAACAAACCACCCCACTAAATTCAACAGAGCTCAGAGCCCGATGTTGTGAGGAGCAGAGGAAGAGCACGGCTCTTGTCACACCTTCAGCATTGCAAAACATCGGAGGTTATGGGTAGTGGGTGGGACCTTGGTCCCCGTTCTTGAAGCTTTTATTAGAAAGACCTTGCCCAGAAGTAAACTTTGCAGACGTCCATCCGTCTGCTTACACCGTTACAGCACTGGTGCCCTGCTGAAGGGTTTCTCCAGGGTCTGTGTGTGGCTGTCGAGTGACCGGCACTGGGGTGGGGTGGGTTTAAGGGAAGAGCAGCTCATCTGTCAAAGCAGTCAGGCTGGATGAATGTCCCAATCTGTATTTACAGGCTTTTTAATGCTTGAGTCACTTACGAGCTCCTTACACGCTTGTAGGGAGGTTTGGTTGAGTCATTTTTATAAATTCTTCAGAATAACTGAAGATTTCCTGCCCCTCAAAAAAAAAAAAGGCTGTAGTTTTTCCTGTGATTCATTAGACCAGGGGTGGCTCATTATCCAGGGCCACCCTCCCATTTCCAGGGCTGATCTCTTCCTTCCTCTTCTTTTTTTTTTTTTTTTTATGTAAAGTTAGAACAGTATCTTAAGTTCTGATCAGAGGTATCCACTGTTCCTGGTGGGTATTACTGATAAAGAGGGGGGGGGCGTTTGTGAGTGTGAGCTGTTCCTCTGTGTGTGTTTACTGCAGGGGTTAAAATACAGCTCCACACCAGTGTCATAGGACGAGTGTCCCTAATTGGGTTTGGTCATGGAGCAGACATGGAAGGAAAAGTATTTCCTTTTGGGGTTTTTATGCCTGTTGTCAAAGTAATGCATACACTTCTCCCTCTGAGAGCAGAGATTTGACTCTTATTAATTTTTTTCATGCTAATCACATGATTGCATCTTGGAACATAGGCGGGACCAGCGAATCTCATCAGCTATTTGAATAAAGGAAAGTTTTATGGTTTATCTCAGTCCTCTGACCCATGCAGCTCAGTTAGAGCAGTTTGCTTTTCTGCGCCAGCGTGTCTGTACCAAGCAGTGCGTGGAGGGGTGTCTGGAGCATCGCTGGTGCTTCAGGGAGGAGTTTGCGTTTTCGATACCGTTGACTGGGCCGTCAGAAAAGAGCCGTTCCAATAAATACTGGCTTCTGAGTTGTCCTTTCGCTTGAGTCAGACTCAGTCTTTCCTGTCTAAAAGACGTCCTCAGGAGACCCGTAAGAAGTGGGGAACCGTTTGCCATCCGCAGTCAGCCGTTCGGGGTAGCTGGCAGGGTTTTGGCCGAGGCGTGCAGCGAGGCTGGCAGGGTTCCGCTCTGCATTCGGAGCAGGTCGCTCCTTTTCCACCCCGCGACAGCCGAGAGCCATTTCACAGCGTCAGCGGAGCCGGGGCTTTGTGCCAAGAGCCCTTCGCCGCTCCGAAGCGCTGCCGTGTCTGACGGGGGGGCAGCTTCCCCGGTGCTCACGGGGTGCCTGGGGTGAGCAGCGCGGCCGCAGGACGCCGGAGCACGCCTGGCCGTGTGCGGGCAGCGGTTTTTGGAGCAAAAGCTCGTCGTGTGTGTGCTCTGACAGGGGCTTCCCTCCGTAGGTGACACAGCGCTTCGCTAGTTAAAGGTGCTGAGGTGTGCTTTACGCTAGGCTGCGTTAAAGGTGGTAGCGCCCTGGGGAAGAAGAATGTGGTGGTGGTTAAAGGTCCCGAGGCTCTTGCACTGCAGAGGAAGGTGGGGTGGGTGGCTGGGGCAGAGGAAAGCCCACGTCTGTCTCTATGGCCTCGCTAAGAACGTGCCTGTGCAGAGCGGTCCGTAATCGCTTCCATGCTCTAGGAAAGCAAAGGTATGAGTTACCTTGTAAGGGCTGGTTACCATGACTATAGTGAATCAAGAAGAATCAAATTTAAACCTCAGATTTGGAAGGTGTTATTTCTTGGCAGGGTGCATCAGCTCTGCCGTGCACGGGATTGTGCTGTCGGTGATAGGCGCTGGAATGAGACACCGTCACGGGTTTCCACAACTGCATCGCATTTAGCCTGTAACTGTTTCAGTTGAAATCAATGATTAAATTTCTTGGAGCTGAGATAATCAGCTCTGAGGGCTCTTCTGAGTCTAGGTCTGGTTTTTCCTCTTATTTCATGGATATCTGTTTTCATATGGTTTCTTATCATGGCAGTAAACATGTAGATAATATTTCAATATCTGTGTGTTTATTAAGTTTTGTTTTGTTTTTGTTTTTTAGTAGTTATTCAGTAGGATAAGGCTGTTGGTATCCTAACAAACAGATTGCCAGCTGGAATGGCTGATGTTGTAAATGTAAAGCCTAGTACATGTGAGTTTCCTTAATTCTTACATGTCACCAAAAGAAACCTAATCATCCTTATCTTGCTGCTTCAGAAACTAAACTGTGTTTAGTCTGGATGAGAACATTGAGGTTTTTATTAACAACTTACGGATTTATAGGCTATTGCGAGAATAAAACTCTCATGAAATTCTTTGATGGTGACATAGTCAAGGAAACCACCCAACTGCTCTCCCACTGATACAACAGTAAATGATTAAATCTTCTGTTGAGCAAGAATTGATATTTACCTTCTATCCTTTTGCACCGTTGTGGAATGTAAGTCATGGACGTAGACAGCAGGTAGCTGTGGTACGAGGATGTTAGTGGACTGAATGTGTTGTGGAGATGCTGTGTTTTTCAGTAAGGCTTTCCTTTCTGGTTCGTTTGGGGCTGCAGGGTTGAAAGACACTGTTCAACTGGAGGGACAGTGAGAAATCAAGCAAGCACATGCCTCATATAACCTCCCACCTGCTTATTTCGGGCTGCCTGTGAACAGTCTGTATTCACTTCTGTTCCAGCTGTGGAAACACAAGTGGGTTTTGCGAATTTTTTTCAAGACTCGCTTGTCTAACCTGGAGAGCGGGTGGCTGTAGGAGCAGTTGTGGAGCAAGGGGACAGCCAGCTGGATTTTATTGTCTGTATTAATGGGACCGTCCACTTTCGCCCATTTTAAATGTATTCATGAGCGGTTTTATGAGCTTGGAGCTTAGCTGGAACCTTAAACATGAACAGTTCAAAACTCCCTTCTGATGGTAGAAGGATTATTGTCCTCAGCATACATCTAACTTACTTAATCAGAGTCTGCCATTAGAGGAAGAGTGTATGAAAAACACAGTGCCTGTCCCCTTGTTGTGGGCCTGATCAGAAATGGCAAGGTCCAGACAGGCTTTGGAGGCCACCTGGGTGGCATGGACTGCCCTGCTGTGCGGCAGGTAGGTCCCTTGGCCAGCTTGTCTTACGAACGAGAGTCTCTTTCTTGTCTGTTGTCTGTTGACCAAGGACCCCAACATGACACGCTCGTGTGTTTTCCTATCTGAATACTCTTACAGCAGATAACAGGACATGAATCAGACTGTGTTAATATCTTTACTTCCAAGTGGAAAACTGGGGAAGAGGAATACTAACTGCAAATTACTTTCTGCTTTAGCTACTTTTGTATTTTAAGTATATTGAAATGCAAATTTGTTTTTTGTATTGCAGGCCCAGCATAGAGACACGTTCATTGAAGAACGCTATGGGAAGTACAACATCAGTGATCCATTAATGGCTTTGCAGAGAGATTTTGAGACGCTGAAAGAGGGAAATCATGGTGAAAAGCAACCAGTATGCTCCAATCCCTTATCTATTTTGAAAGTGGTGATGAAACACTGCAAGAATATGCAGGAAAGAATGTTATCCCAACTAGCTGCTGCAGAAAGCAGACACAGAAAGGTGGGTTTTGCTTCAAATAAGATGTGCAGAAGTTAATAGTTGCACTTTGATAATATGTTAACTTCAACAAAAACACTTGAATGCCTTGAGTTTTGGTGACAGGAAGGACTTTGCACCTTTGTTTAAACTTCTCACTCAATACGGTGCAGCTGGTAAGCTTATTAATTTCATTCCCAAATCTGAAATATATGCAAGATGTTTTTGTTAGGACACACAAAAAAGGAACTAGCTTATTCACAGCTGGGAGGTATAGTGCTTATCAGAATGTTAGAAAGGATTTCTGGAAGATTGAATTCTCAGCAGACGTGTCACTGTTCTGCTTGTGACTTGTTCTTAGTGATTATCAAAGAGCCGGTACCAGGTACGTACGGGAGTGCACCTCCTCGTGCTTTCGAAGAAAGTATGGTGTGACCAAAACTATTTTTCGTGCTATTTGGCCTCTTTAATAAAGCACCTGTTATTCTTCACATGTAGCTTTAACATATGCTGACACCAATGAAGTGCTTGGTCCACGTGTCGGACAGTAATTCTGCAGAGGTTTGCTCCTCTGGCAAGCAGTAGCTTACTGGGGGAGCATGAAGCTGCACGCAGGTCTGAAAGCAGGAGTCTACTGAACTCTGCTTCTTGGAGTCTTGCTACAACATAGTCTCTTTATGCGACTAGTTAGCTTTTAAAAAAAACACCATGTTTACATGTTTGTTTTGTCCTGCTGTAAATTTAAACAAGTCAAAACGATTAAAGTGTTTGTCCCTGCTGTGTAGTCAGGACAGAGAATCGTTGCTCAAGAGTACATCACTGAAATCTGTGACTGGGAGGAGCTCCCTGGAGCATCCCTGCAGTCACCTGCATTGCAGCACTGTATGTTAACCTCTTCACATGCTCCTTTCCCATCTTAAAAATAGCTGGGATTTTTGCTTCTGCTTGAGCCAGTGGCAGACTGTGAGGTGGTGCTGTTACACTGCTGTCTAGAAGCTCTTTTGCCATGTCAGATCTCGGCGTACGTTTGACTAGTGCCTGGGCCAATGCCATCCTGTGTTTTTTCAGGTTTGTCACTCTTGCTTTGATTAAAACTTACTAAATCATGTGCAAAGACCTCAAGTGCAAGCAGTTGCGTTCTGTTTCTAATCAAAAGGTTCAAAGTTGAGACCTCTGTTTCGTTGCTCATCAGCATGCGGGTTAAAGTTTATTTTCCATAATCTGTTCTGATGAGCATAAGGCAGAGCAAGTTCCTTTCAGTCTGTGAATAACCTGAAGCATTTCTGTTGCAGAAGCCTTACTATGACACAAGCAACCAGCCAGCTTGATGCTTAACATCCCAGACACCGTGCTTGGGGTGGGCAGCTGGAGGTGTCTTTAGCTTTTGGGTTGTCCTCTGAGTCACTGGAAGTAACAGCAGGGCTGTGTGTCTCACTTGTCAGCCAAGTATCTAGCTAAATCATGCTATTGCCATCAGATGTTTTTTCCCCTTGTCCTCTGTCCTTCCTGTCTCCTCTTGTGTCCTTAAAGATATTTAAGCATTGTTTGGAAGCTTAAATTTCAGGAAGACTGAGGAGCTGCTAAATTCATGATGAGCACGTGTTGGGAGAGCCTAGAGTTTTGGTGATGGGATACGGCAGGCTCTCTTGGGAAGTTTGTATTCCGGCTTTTTTGTTGAGTTAATAGAATTTCAATTATTCATGTAATTCAGTGTTAAAGCTGAAGGAGCTCCTTCACTAGGTCCTTATGGCAAGCAGTTTCATTTCAAGAGCTCATCTTGTTCTTAAGTGGAAGAAATTAGTGTTCTTTAAAATAAACTTTGCACTGCAGTCCTGAGGGAGAAGCCTGTGTGCGAATTACTGCTGAAACGGTAGCGAGGATCGTCGTCTTGTCATGGTTGGCGCCCCGTGGCTCCTGGACGTGCAGCTCTGGGGCAGCCCCTCCGCTCCTGCTGGGGTTTGTATTCGTGGCCCTGCCGGGAAGCTCCGCTGAGGGCACCGTACAACCAAGGATGAATAACGTGAACTTCTCAAGGCTGTTCTGCAGTCTGGAGGACAAGCATGCAATTTAGCTATTTAATAACAAAATGAAGGTACATCCAGTGCGAGGTTTCCCTGACTTCTTTTGCAAACTGACTCGACTATGCCCCGTCATAACGTAGTACTGTAACCTGTCCAAAAGCTCCTTGTATGGGGTTTGGGGCTGAATTCGGGTGTCTGAGGCTGCAGGGGTTGCTCTCCTGTGTCTGGCTTTGGACCGTGTGCGAAGGCGCTGATCTCTCCCTGTGCCACGCCGGCTTGTAAGTGTGCCAGGGCACCGCAGTGACGGGTGTGTTTTTGGCAGGTGATACTGGACCTGGAGGAGGAGAGGCAGCGGCACGCCCAGGACACGGCGGAGGGGGATGATGTCACCTACATGCTGGAGAAGGAGCGGGAGCGGCTCACCCAGCAGGTGATCACCCAACCCGCGGGAACCCGGGCTCCTGGGTGGGGAGCTCGGTAGTGATGCCTAATTGCACCTTGTGTTGAAAGAGCGGCAGGGACCTCCCTCCGCTGGAAGGTGTTCCCGGCTTTTCTCATTTCGATGTGAAAAAGAACGTTAGTTTTTCAGGGTGTTTTGGTCGCTGAGCGGTGCTAAAAGCTATCAATAGGCAATCAAATGCTTTGAAATGTTACTTCAGCCTGAAATCTGGAAAGTTCCCAACAACAGGGCTGCACGTACAAATGACAGGGCTCTCTGGTACTCAAAACTCAGAATAAGTCACGAAAAATCTCCTGCGGGGGTTATTCAGAGATGATAATAAATATTTAGGCTACTGTTTTCTGTTACTCCAGCACTGTAGACTTCATTAAACATACATAACACATCAGCATTTTAAAGTCTAAATGCCTTTAAAAGGCAAACCGACAAAGTAGTAAATGAGGTGGAAGGAAGCTTTGCTCCAGATCACTTGTTCAATCAGTGCGTGGCCGACTGGGTGTCTATCTCATGAAAGGCAATTGAATTTTATACGTGATAAAACTACTGGTAAGTAATAATTCTTAATTCATGTAACCCGAGTCATACGAGACCGCCTTGCAGATAGAGGTTCTTGCCCCAGGTTTCTTAGCCATTGCCATCTTTCACCGTGTAATTTCTCCAAGATGCACAGTAACCCCGTTCCCTTTTGGGGCATTGTACTTCATTTACTTTCAGAAGGCTTTGTGGTTCCCTTACAGTCTTCTTTTTGTCTTATATTGTAGCTGGAGTTTGAAAAATCCCAAGTGAAAAAGTTTGAAAAAGAACAGAAGAAGCTGTCAAGCCAGTTGGAGGAGGAAAGGGCACGCCACAAGCAACTGTCTTCCATGCTTGTGGTGGAGTGCAAGAAAGCCACTGCCAAAGCAGCTGAAGAGGGGCAGAAGACAGCAGAATTGAGCTTGAAATTGGAAAAAGAGAAGAGTAAGGTGAGTAAACTGGAAGAGGAGCTGGCGTCCAAGAGGAAGCGGGGTTTGCAGATGGAAGCACAAGTAGAAAAGCAGCTCTCGGAGTTTGACATTGAAAGAGAACAGCTGAAAGCCAAGCTGAACAGAGAAGAAAACCGTACAAAAGCACTCAAAGAAGAGGTGGAATGTCTGAAGAAAGCCCTGAAAGAGCTGGAGGCTTCTTGCCAGGAGCACAGTCCTACCGAGCCTTCGCAGCCGAGCCCCGCGGTGGTGTCCAGAGGTGTCGCAACCGACAGTCACGCCGTGAAGTCGGTGTCTTGCCAGACGGAGTGTCTGCAGGCAGACCGCGCGGGTGCTGCCAGCGCCAGCAGAGCCGCACACACCACGTTCCCCAGCCCCACTGCACCTACTCACTCCTATGCAAAATCCAACGGTCATTGTGACTCCGACGTGCAGGCGGGCGGAGAGCTGCTGCCGACAAGCGCAGCAGAGAACCAGGTTCAGAAGGAGAAATGCGCTGGTGCGGCCTCAGAAAATGCGGTTGAGAACGGAAGCTCTCCTGTGAGAACAGAGTCACCGGTGCACCTGATGTCCCAGCTCCCTTCTAGTGGGGTGTCCCTGTCTCCCAGCAGCACAGCGGCCTCCTCTCTGACACCTTCTCCCTGCTCCTCGCCGGTTCTGACTAAACGCTTAGTGGGAGCTTCAGCGAGCAGCCCTGGTTACCAGTCGTCCTACCAGGTGGGGATCAACCAGCGCTTCCATGCAGCTCGGCACAAGTTTCAGTCTCAAGCTGAACAGGACCATCAGTCAAGCGGGCTGCAGAGCCCGCCGTCACGGGATTTGTCTCCTACTCTAGCAGACAACTCTGCCGCCAAGCAGTTGGCCCGCAATACAGTCACTCAGGTCCTTTCCAGATTTACCAGCCAGCAGGGACCCATTAAGCCCGTCTCCCCTAACAGCTCGCCTTTTGGCACGGACTATCGGAATCTGGCAAATGCTGCGAGCCCCAAAAGCGAATCTGGTCACTCTCCAAGCCCTGGCAAGGTTTCCAGTCCACTAAGCCCATTGTCTCCTGGAATTAAGTCACCAACTATTCCTAGAGCAGAAAGAGGGAACCCTCCACCCATTCCTCCAAAGAAACCCGGCCTCGCTCAGTCGCCTGCTGCTCCTGCCCCACTAACCAAAACCTCTTCCCAGGCATCCCCTCTGGGTGCCCCCATGGACGTGGGGAGTAGCTGCTCTAACAACGCTGTAGTGTCCAATGGCAAAGACCTTGAGATACTCCTGCCAACTAGCAGCTAGTCTCCAGAAAATGTGAATGTGACATTCCATGGCTTGGCATCCTAGAGCTGAGACACTGTTTTTCCACTCCATGTTATTTATTTCCATAGTAGCAGGTTCTGTCTGTATAAAGCATTTAGTATATTTTTTTTTCTTTTTTAATAGGTAGGAAAATATTTTTGTTTATGAAGAAACCTTAACTACAGCTATACAGTAGCCTCAATGTCTCATGGCAACAGTCAGATCATTAGAGATAACAAGAACCATAATCACGTGGTGGGACCTAACTATCAAACTCTAATGGAACTGAAACGCTACTTTTAAATGATGCAGAAATAACTTTTGCAGACTTTGTACTCCAGATGAACATTTTATAAAAAGTGCCTGAACTAAGCCTGCAATATGAATGTGATTCTCTGAAAAAGGTGAGGACGGGGACCATCTAGCTTCAGAAACAAATTCTTCTGTGAGTCCTGAATGTTGAAACCAACACTGGTTTTAATTCTTCCCATTTGCTAAAGTAAGTTAGCAAATGTGCTGCAGATTCTGTAAGGTGACCACCAGGCTGACGCAGCCAGCCGGACTGTGCCCTTCAGGACGCGGCTCCTGGCTACCTGAGGAAGCACACGTGGGTTTCTTGGAGTAAAACTGAGCAGGAATACAACCCAGATTCCTTTTCTCGGTATTCATTGTCCATGTAGTTCCTTTTGCTTTCCTGTAACACGTTCTGCAGGGGTGCCTGCGTGCTGAAAATGGCTAAACTCTGGGTTCTGGTGTGTCACCTCGAGTTTTCGAGCTCTTCAAGCATTCTACTGTTGTGTGTAGAACTTCTGAGAAAAGGATCTTGCTGTTACTTGACAAAGATCTCGCTATTACTTGAAAAAAATCACTAGTCCATATGATACAGGTTTTTTGCAGCAGTAGCATGGGATCTTCTACTATAAACGAAAGCAATAATTTTGTTCCTCATCTCTGTGCCCGGCTGACCTGGATTTTGCCCACTGGTTAGCTGTGGGATCTTGCTGGCTTTCCTTGGCTGCAACACGGAACCAAATCATTACTGTGGTGTCACTGGGTATGTGTATATGTGCGAGTAGCTTCACACACATATATACTGAATACGCAATGTATTAGGAAAATTTTTATCTGCTCTTGATGTTCTGCCTAATACGAAGAAAATGTGGGAATTCAAGATTAAAAAAAAAAAAATCACTTAGTGAGGCATTGCCTAAGTTGGAGGCAAATCCTGTGTGAAAAGTTATTCGGGCCCAGGAGGGGGAGAAGCAGCCGGTTCCTGCGCAGAAGGGTTTGCCCCAAGAAGCGCGGTCCTCGCTGCGGAGGCGCTGCAGGTGCTGCCCGTCGCTCGGCCGCGCAGCGCGGTCGCCTTCCTGAGTCACCGCGGCGCGAGGTCCGAGAGAAACCCCCCCGGGTGGGCGCAGAGGCTGAGCGCACGACCCTGAGCTCGTTATCTCGGGTGTTGGATGTGAACGGATCCTAAATTTAGAAACTGGCCTGGCTGCTCGGCGCGGCTCGATGAGAGCATTTCCCTCTGCAGCAGAGCCGCGTTTGGGCAGAGCACAGCTTCCCGCTGCCGGAGACACATTCTCCTTTGTCATCTTTCAGTATTTAATTAGACAAAACACATCCACCTTCGTTGCAGGAAGGTCCCTGCGGCAGCTGGGAGGGCGCACTGCTGTACACGGCCCGATGGGCTCCTTCGGGCTTTGAGTCTCGTTTCGCAGGACATCAGAGCTCTCGTGCTGCTGTGAAGTGGCTGTTGTCTGAAGCGACCCTGCTGTTCTGTCCCGCACAGCCGTGGCAGGTATTTAATTAGAACAAGAGGTTTTTACAGACCTTTTAGTAGCCTTTTACATTGTGGTATGAAGCGCTATTGTTCCTAATCCGGTGGAACGGGCTGTGTGCTAACAGTAGGGAGACAGAGGCAGCCCGGAGATAAACGGGCAGTGACTCTTTTGCAAGCACATTTATGACTTTATTTTTAAGTATCCACAGCAGATTTTTCCTCTTGATGGGAGTAATGGTAAAACCTTATGGGCAGATGGATTTTGGCCCATGTATGACTCCCGATTCAAAAGTGAGGCTTTTGTATACACTGCTTTAACGTGTTTCTTTGCTTTTACATTAATCTAAATGGTATTATCCCCTTTCTTTATTGATAGCTCTAGAGAGAGAGAGATACTATGATGAAGTCTATTAGGAAATGCACTGAGTACTGTTTCTTCTAAAATATAATATGGGAAGGGGGTATGCAAAAGAATGTATTTTTGCTAGTAGCCTATCTTCTGAGAGAAACTAAGCACAAGATATTAAAATGGATCCAACTAATGCAGTAAGACATGTAGAGTTAGTATTTAACTGTTGATGTAGATTCTGTGTGGAAGCAACTAAATACTTCTATAACACATCTGTTCTAAGCAGACATTGTTGCAGAGTTTGTCACTGGCTAATGGAGTATAATGAAGTGCAAAATGTACAACACTAGTATTAATTCATTAACACTTGTAAATTTGTAAAGCCAAATGTACCAAGCTGAAGTCTTTAATCGTTTTTATAGCTGATGGCATTAAACATGTTAAACATTCATATTATCAATAAAGGATTTTATTTTTACGTTGTGCAAATTGCTTAAGAAAATGTTTGGAGTCAGGGCTGTGTGTGGACTGAGGCTGCCTGCGGGGAAGCAGCCCGGGAGGCGATAGCTGGGCACCGTGTTCGTGTGGAAACCGCAGCTTTAGTGTGGGCTCTGAAAGGTCCGGAGGTGACGAGCAGTCGTGGCTGGCTGCAGGCGGGGCTGTGCTGCTCGTCCATCTCCCCCGTCCCACGCTGGCGGTGCTGGCGCGTGGGAGGTTCTGGGTGACATGGCACAGCCAGCTCCGTGCAGCTGTGGCTTTTAGGCATTGCCAAGGAAAAACAGTTTTCCTGGAGTACCTCTTTGCCAGTGTTCTACTATTAAACTGGTAATACTTTGGGGGTATTACACTAGCAAACGCTAGGTGTGCTAGCACCCTGCTGATTTTTTTCGAGCAGCATGAAGGCTTTCTCATGGAGATTCCTCTGCCATGGAGGAGCAGGACTCAGTTCTGTCACAGGGTACAGCTGAGCGTGACCCGTGAAGGCACTGGCTGCAGAAAAGCCCCCTTGGTGAGGGGCGCAGCATGCCCATGCGAGGACCAGCATGTCTCTTCCCTGGAGAGCTGGGGGCTGCTCCAGGTGCCTCTCAGCCCAATGCTGGGGGAAAGTCCACAGCCACTTTGTCTCCCCGGCATCTGCCTCCATAGTGACCTGATTTTCTTATCTTTCCAGTGGTTTGGTTGAACAGGTTTTGCAACAACCAGGGAAGAAGCTCTTTGTTCATCTCTTCAGGCTTGATGTCGTTTCGGAGGAGCGACGGCACCTGCTTCAGTGCCAGCAGCAGCCACCGAGCAAGCGCTGCCTCTGTCCTGTCACCATCTTCTCCAGCGAGGCCAAAGCCCAGCTGCTCAGCCCAGGTGGGAACTGGAACTGGTGTGTGTCTCGGCCACAGCCCTGCTTGCTTTTCACAGCATCAGAGGTGGAAGGTCCTTGCCCCACTCTGCAGTGCCTGTTCCGAACAGCACCCGCCTTTCTCTTCCCTCTGATGCACCAGGCTGGGCGCGGTGAATGCGGGTGTTATCCCAGCTCCAGCTGGGGGTGAGGCTTAAGCCCAGTTATAGGGCTGTGACCTGACCCCTGTCCCTGCTCCCAGCCCTCATCTGCGCAGGGGAGGGCGAGCAGGGCCCCGGGCACGAGGCGGGCAGCCCCCCAAAACCTGTCACTGCAGGATGGCGGGGCAGTGAGCGGGGCGCAGGGGCTGAGGTGGGGGCCGTGGGGGCGGAGAAGGGGGGCTGCGGGGGTTTTTGACATCTCTCCTTCACGGCGCTCCTCAGGGGAGCGCTGCGCCGTGCAGAGCATCCCCGCGCCGTGCAGAGCATCCCCGCGCCGTGCAGAGCATCCCCGCGCCGTGCAGAGCATCCCCGCGCCGTGCAGAGCATCCCCGCGCCGTGCAGAGCATCCCCGCGCCGCGGCCACCGCGCCCGGCCCGGGGCGGGCCCGCCCGCCCCAGCCCCGCTCCGCCCCGCAGCCAGGCGTTGCGGGACCCGGGCAGAGCCGGGCCGCGGAGCCTCCTCCGCCAGCGACCCCCGCAGCGGGGCGGCGCGAACGGCGGGTTGTCCCCCGCGGGGGCGGGCGGCGCCGGAGCCCCGGCCCAGCGCTCCGGGGGCGGCGGGAGGAGCGGGCGCGGGGCGCGGCGCGGCGGGACGGGGCCGCTAGAGGGAGGCCTGCGCCCGGGAACGGGCCGGGAGCGGGCGGGAGGCGCCGGGACACGCTCCCTCCCGCCCGGCGGCGTCCGGCCGCTCCGCCCCGAGTCACCGCTCGACGGCGGCAGCGCCGTGCCCGGGGAGGGGGAACGGGTCGTGCCGCAGGGCACCCCCATCGCAGGGCACCCCCATCATAGGGCACTACGCCCCCCCCCCCCCCCCCCCAAGGCAACCCCCGTCACAGGGCACCCCCCCTCACAAGGCACCCCCTGTCATAGGGTACACCCCATCTCAGGACACCCCTATCACACGGTACCCCCATTGCAGGGCATGCCCTGTCTCAGGCCATCTCGCCAGGACAGCCATAAATTTAATGTGCTGTCACGACGTGGCAGCTCTTCCCAGTATTCCCAGCTCCATCCCCAGCAGGATCCCAGCCCTGGAGGGAGACTCCAGCACCCAGCCATTGGCCCAAGAAAACGTGCCGGCTCCCCAGGGCTGCTCCTGGCTGCCCCGGTGAGTCCTGCCGAGGCGCTGGTTCCTGTCCCAGCTCCCACCCTCCCAGCCCGGGCTGCTCCTGCAAGCACAGCTGAGACAGCGCGGGACGAGCCCGAGAGCAGGGCTGGGGGCACGGGCTGCAGGACCACCGCGATGCCGAGTGCTGGCAGGGCCACGGCTGCCTGGCAGTGGGGGCAGGATGGCTCCGGGCCGCTTGGCAGGGAGCAGCGATGCCGGCTGGGCTACCAGGGCAGCAGAGCTGCTGTGCGCCGCTACCGGCCTTGCGCTTGGCAGTTTTCCTCCAAGGAAGATGGGTGATGGCCGCCCAGCTGAGCCCATCAGCCCTGCTGTTATCAGAATCACCGAAGCGCCACGAGAAACTGTAACTAAATTGGCTCAGCAAAACCCATCCAGTCCTCCCATCAAGTGCCAGGAGGTTTGCTAAATTAATTGGCAAAAGAGGGATGGATTTGTTTGGGCCCAGCTCACTGATGCTCGGGGCAGCTCTGTGTCCACACCTCTCCCCAGGGCTGGGGCTCGCCCTGCGGGGTGGGTCACTAGCCCCAGCGTACAGGCGTGTGCGGTGCTCAGCACACTGCTCCAGAGCAGCTTAGGGGTGAGAAATGCCCAGGGGGGAGCAAAACCCTGGAGCAACAGTGAGGCAAGGAACCGCTCTGCTGGGGAGAGAAACCTGCCGGGGGCCTGCGGCGGGGTGGTGGGAGACACAGGGTGCTGGTGAGGGTCTGCTGGGTGGTGGTGAGAGCAGGGCCGGGGTGAGCACATCCCAGGAGCATCCTTTGGGAAGCGTGGCTGTCCCCCAGACGCTGTGACCTGCCATTCTGCCAGGAGAAAGAGCTTTTGCTTTGGTGTGCATTCACCCTGTAGCATGGGCTTCAGGCCGTCCCAGCCGCGGTGCCTGCGGACACGGTTTGTTTGCACAATCCAGCCCACGAGCCAAACCTGGCTCTCGCCCTCCGCCGGGGCGCACGCAGCCAAGGAAGGCTTCAAGCGCTGAGTGTTGTTGTGAAAAGTTTTCATGCTGCAGGTTTAGCACAAGCAAACATGCCAAGAAGCTGAGGTCTGCTTACCCCGCTTGCCTGCCCTGCTATTTCAGCCTCGGCCACCACTGCTGATAACCCCTGGGCGCCGTCCAGGCGCCGCAGTCACCGCCACGGCCTCGTCACCACCACGGCCTCGTCACCCACCAGCTGCCAGCCGTGGGCAACAACCCCCCACGGCAGTCGGAGCAGCAGGTTAAAGTGTCTGGGAAAATCAGTTTTGGGGCAATCCTCTCTTTTGGGGTGAGGACAGAGAAAGCAGCAAACGCAGGGCTAGATTCGGAGGTGGAAATGCCACATGCCTGAGTTTCAGTCCTCTGCTGCCAGTCTGTGCATCGTGCTGGTGTGTGTCCCCCAGTGCTGCCCTGTGCTGGATCCTCTGCCCAGCCCTGTGTGTCTGTCCCTGCTCTGTGCTCACAGGCAGCTCCCGCCCTGAGCTGCAGGGTTGCAAACTGCCTTCGTAAAATCGGTGTGCGTGGCTGGAGCGGTGTTTGTAGAGGTGTAACTGCAGCCCAAAGTGGTTCAGATAATTAGGAATCGGTGGGTGTCCAGCTGAAACCACGTCCTCCCATGGCTGCATGATTTCAGTTCTGCTGGGCCACTATGCCCACGTACCACCTGCCTCGGGTCTGCTCGGGGATCTGACTGGAAGACCCGTGGCTGCAAGGGGTGGCGAGGGGCCAGCTCTGCGCCAAGCATGCCCGTGTGGTGGATTGGGCAGGTTGCTGAGCCCTGTGGAGAGCCACGCTGGACGCGCCTGGGTGAGGTTTTGGAAGGTGAAGCCCGGGCTGGCTGCTCTGGTCCCAGCTCGCTCCTGGGCCAGGCAGGGCTCAGGCCAGGCAGGGCTCGGCCCCGGGCAGGGGGCTGCTAAGCGCCCCGTCACAGGCTCCAGTCCCCTGTGCCGCCCTCCCACGGGGTGAAGGGCACTTGAGTGCTGCGAGGAAGAGGGAATCCAGCTGAAGAGCTGATTCTGATGGTTTTCATCCTGCTCTGAACGCAAGAGGGGGAATTTGTTTTGTGTGGAGTCCAAGAGCTGTTTACATGTCAATGAAGCAGCTCCATGTGCTGCTCCTGAAGAGCTTTAGGAGCAGCACATTCGCTGGGCCTGGACACAAGCTCGCCTTGCATTCGCACACCATGGGCAGAGACCCCTCGGAGCCCCTGTGCTGCCCAGCAGCGCCCAGTGCTCCCCACCTGCCCCCTGCCCCGGGCCAGAGGTGGATCTGCTGCCGCCAGCACCTACAGCAAGCCCCAAATAAATCCTGGTGGCTTGGATGATGGCAAACAGGGTCTCCAGAGCATCCTGGACCTGGAGCCACAGCTGCCCACGGCCACGCTTTGGGCCAAGCAGGAGCACAGCGCTCAGGGCATTTAGTGGTGCCATAAAGGTGACAAAATGGACCAAGACAGACACATGGCCTGGTCACGAGTGAGCATGGGGCAGGACTGGCCGCCCTTTCTCCCCTACAGCCCACATCAGCTTCCCAGGCAGGTTTCCGGGAGCCCCTGGATGTGCAACCTGCCCAGACCCTGCCGAGCCTCCCAAAATCATGGCCCAACGCGGCACGGGGGCAGCCCGTCCTCCACGGGCACAGCGAGGGGCTGGCGGCTGGGCTGGTGTGGGAGCCCGGCTCTGCCACAGCTGCCTCTCGTCTGCAGGAGCCTCGCGGGCAGCGCAGCCTCGGCCGGGTGATTAATCTTTTGTCACAGAGGAAGAGGGAGAACCAGCGATTAATAAACCCCCGGCTTAGCGGTAACACGGCTCTGCCGTCCCCGCCGTAAACATCGCCCTTTTACTGACGGTGACTCGGGATGTGCCGAGTGCCGGGCACGGGCGCAGCGCAGATGTTATTGTAGGGGCTGCCCGCGGGGACCGGGGTCAGGGCTGTCTGACGAGGAGGAATCGCCATCGGGAGGATGTTTGTTTTTGTAGCAGCTGGATGTGTCTCAGGGAGGGATGGGAACGTCTTCTGTCACTCGTGGGCCGGGAGGAGGCTGGCAGGGCAGGGATAAAGCTCCTGACAAGTTTGGACTAGCAGGCGAGTTGATTAGCTGAGAGATGAAAATTCACAGCTCTGCTCTTGCCGGGGCCGTGAGCTGCTGGAGATGTGTTTATGCGAGGGGAAAGCACCCCTGTGCACGCCGCCCGGCCCCCACCGGTGCTGAGCCTGTGCTCCCGGTGAGCCGCGGCGGCGTGGGGCTGGGCAAAGCGCCTTCGGCTCGTAACGGGTCCCTGTTGCAAGGACAGCCTCGGGGGCTCTGCAGAGCCACAGCCCCCTGCCCGAAGCTGGGGCTGTGCGGGGGCAGTGGGGACGGGGGGACCTGGGGGGAGCATTTTGGGGGGGAGTGGGTATCCCCACTTCTCCATGGCGCCAGCGTGTGCTGTAGCAGCGGTCATTTCTGGCTGCCTAAACACCGCCACCATAGCCTGGATATGCCCCCTGTCCCGCCGTGGCCATGGGCACTGGGGTCTGGACACCCAGCGCTGCCTCGGATGCTAATTTGGGTGGAAAAGACACCCAGGACAGCAAGCACGGGCCCTTGTCAGCTGAGAGCCCGGGCTGGGCTGTGTCTGATGGTACCGATTACCCGATGATAGACAGAGATAAATGCATGCAGCTGGAGGCAGAATAAATCGATGCTATACGTTGTATAATTGTCTTGAAAATAAGGTAATGACTGCCTCTTGGAATGCTTTGATCTTATCAGAAAGACAAGGAATACACTAATGGCTTTAATTAGACTTTGGGGATGAAATGAATTTGGCCTCCTGGGTGAGCTGGTTTCTGGAATTGACCACTGGTGGGGATAGAAAGGCTTTAATCAGATTTAGGCTCTTTAATACCCACAATAGTGTGTGTCTGCATGTGTGATACAGACCTACTGTTACGCTGTTTTGGGAGACGAGGGGGGGTCTGCGGGTTGCGTGTGCTCGGGCTGCCTGTGCATTTAGGAGCCTTTTGTCAACGTGCCTTCCCGTTTGTGTTTGAGCTCTGCAGAGTCTACTGGGTTTATTTATGGACTTCCAGAGGAAAATCGAAAACAACCTGTCAAAAAGCAGTGGCAAGCTGGTAACCGTTTAATTTCCCAACAGCAGGGTCGTGGCAGCTGCTCCGGCAGCCGGGCAGCGCGCTGGCCACGCTCAAACCTCCAGAGTAACCCATCGCCAATTACCGCAGCTTAATTATTGCATGTAGTGGCTGCAGTCGAAGCAACAGGAAAGCTGCTTATCTCTGCAGGAACGATCTCCGTGTTGTCCCCCAGAACACGTACACCGAGCGCTATTCCGTGCGCAGAGGCTGAGCCGGGTCTGACTCAGGCTGTGACTCACCGGGCGAAGCCGTTGCTCGCCGGCCGGCGGCCGGTCCAGGCTCCACGGCGCTGGGCGGGGAGGCACGGGCGGCCGGAGCGGGCTCTGCCCCGTGCTCCCCCGGGGCTGCAGCCCCGCCGGGGCTCCCAGCCTGCGCCCCGGGGATGCGAGCAGGAGTGGGGATACCAGGGCTCTCCGGGGGTTCTCTTTCTCCTCCCCCTGTGCCCATGTCCCGGGGTGTCCCCAGAGCAGCCCTGGGTTGACGTCCCCTGGGTGCCCGAGGGTTTGGCAGGGGCTGCCAGCTTTCACGGGCTGCACCTGACCTTCCCCTAGTGATTTCCTAGCAAAACAGGGCTGCTTTCTAAGCAGCAGCAGCCCAGATGCTAAAGCTAAACATGCGGCAGTTATTCTTCCTAGACCGTGTTTATGTCTTCCCTGTTGTAACTACAGGTTTGGATTATTTTGGTAGGTTGACATTAGCTATCGTGTTTCCCTTATGTTAATTTGTTGGGTTCAGATGAGCTCCCGAAAAGGATTTAATAGCAAGAGCTGCTGCCAATGAAAGCACAACCTTGTTCAACAGTTACTGTACAGCCAAATATTTTTGACGCCAAGCCTCCAGGCGTGGTGTAAGCTCCTTGTAAGTAGCTGAGGTTTCGTGTAAGGACAGGCGAGAGCGCAGCGAGGTCAGTGCTTGCCCCGCAGGAGCAGGGGGGGGCTCCGAGCTCTGCCGGGGCATGAGCCCCCCCAGGAGCATCGCAACAGTGCTGGGACTGGGGAAAGCCATGAAGATGCTGCAGCTCAGCCTCAGGTGGAGAGCACCGATATTTGGTGGTTCTGACTCAAATGGTGGAGCCACAGCAGTGACCCCCAAAACAGTGAACAAGGCTGAGCCCCCTCCTTTCCCACCTCCCCAGCGATGCCCAACCCTGTATCCCCATCCCAGAGGGGTGGCCCCACACCACTGCAGCAGTGGGGACCCCACCCTGATCCCTGGGGCTGCGGGGCCAGACCCTCTCACCAGCGTGGGGCCACGGATGGCCTCATGGGTGTCCTGCAGCCAGCACTGCCCTGGGGGGAGAGGAGGACGCAAGGAGTGGATGGGCCATGGGCACCCGGGGACCCATCTCCCCAAACCGCCCCGCCGGCAGAGCCGCCCCGCTCGCCGTGTTGCCCCAGGATGTGACAAATCGCCCGTGTGTGGGGGCAAGCTCCTCGCTGCGGCACAAACACACACATGCTTAGTAACATAATCTCTTAAAAGCAAAATCCCAGAAATTCCTTTTTCTTCGTGGAAAATGTTGCCTGGGGGAGAAGCTCATAATGAAGGATGAAAGCTTAATCCTTGAGGTAGAGCAGGACTGGGGGGGGGAGAGAGTATAAACATGACAGTTGTTGCTCAGTGAGTCGGAAAAAAAAGGTGAAGGGATAAAAGTTGCAGTGGGGCAGGACGGCGCAGGCTGTGGGGTCTGGCTGCGAGGAGCCCCCCCAGCGCTTCCCCCCTGGCTGTGTCACATTGATCTTTTCAGTGCTGGCTGTGACAAACGCACGGGTTATCCTGGCAATTTCAGGCACAGGAAAATGCTGCTGTGCTCTGGCAGGTGAAGATGTGGGGAGAGTAAGTTGTGCTCCATACCTGTGTGATTCACCAGCGGGGACAGCCCTGGGTTACCGGGTGCCGGCACCAGCAACGCTGGGAAGGGGCTTTAATCAAGATCAGGCTTTGACCATTATAAACTAAAACACCAGTGTGTTTGCAGGGTGGGTTTTCACATTTTCTGGGCTATGAGTTCGGATGATGCTGTGACAAAGCTCCATGGTGGGAGCACCGTGCCCGTGTGCAGGGTCCCCAGGATGGCGCAGACCTCCCTGAGCGCTGGAGGATCCCACAGGGGACGGGGCAGCGCAGCCCACCCTGCCTGCGGGCACAGCTCTGGGGATGGCACCCCAAGGGCGGGTGCTGGCCCAGGATGGAGGAGCGTCCCCACCACCCCTGATGTGATGGGTGGGGGAGGCACACGTTGTTGCCCAGCCTGTCCTCAAGTGGTTTTCCCCAGCGCGGAAAGTTCACTCCTGATGCACGGGAGAGTGACCCAGCGAGCCTGGGGGAGGCGAACAGAGAGATCCGAGGGGACACAGCTCCAGGGAAATGCATTGAAGGGAGCCGCTTCTTGACAGCTCCCTGCCATCCGCTGGTAACCAGTGCTCTAACCGGCCTTCTTCAAAGCCAGAGGAAACCCCTCTCAGTCACAGGAAAACCCCCGCTGCAGCGCTGCTCCTGTTCAGGCAAACCTCCGCGCTGGTGGGCAGCCGAAAGGGCAGCGCGGTGCCGACCCAGGGCAGCAGCAGTGCGGGCAGCAGGGGGAAAACACGGCTCACAACCGGGGGCCACGGGGGTCTCTCACTGGTGGCCACGCTCAGGGTGGTGGAAGGTGTCGGGACAATGGTTTGGGGCAGAAATGGGCATTGCTTGTGGGTCCTCGCTGGAGGCAGCTCCCCAGCCCCCAAGGAGCCCCGCGTCCCACCCTGCGCTGGGCGGTGAGCTGCTGGGTCTCAGCTGGCCGGCTGGTGGCCGGGATGTCACCGACGGCAGAGCCCCTCCCGGGCAGATGGCCGCCTTGGCCACCAGGCGTTTGCACGGGGCTCTGCAGCGAAATGCGTGTCCTGGCACGGCTCCCGGAGCTGGTTTGCTCCAAGGCACCTGCGCCGGGTCCTGTGCATCCTGCGCGCCCTCGCCTCAGGGACCTGCTCGCCCCGCAGGGTGCTGGGAGTCCAGGGAGCGGGTCCCCCTCTCCTGCCTGCGGATTTGCTCTTCCCAGACGCCTCCCTGCCACAGAGTGCTGTCCCTGTGCCCGCCACGGTGGCCTTTGGGAGCCGTGAGTGCCAGCTCCCTGGCTGTCGGGAGGCCGCGGCGATCAGCACCACGAGGTACCACTGGGCGAGCGGGTCCCCAGTGGGTCCCAGCCAGCCAGGCCAGAGCCAGCATGTGTCCCCGAGGTGTTCACAAGACAAAAGCTCCCCAAACAGTCGGTGAAAGGGGGGGCGGGTTTGCAGCCCAGCGGTTCCTCCCCGGCTTTCAGGGGTGGTGCGCTTGCTCCCCAGTGAGAGAGCAGCAAACAAACAGGCTCTGCGTCTCTTACTCGCTTTTTCACTCGGAAGAGGAGTGGCGGAGGGGGGTGTTACACTCTCCAGAGCACAACCTGCTCTGCCTTTGCTCACTGCGCAGCAACGCTGTTTACGGACTCGGATTCCAGCCCTCTCCTCTCTCGAGGCTGTGAAGATGTATTTCCTCTTGTGCCATTTCTCCTTCTGGCAGGCAGGCTCCCAGGTGGGTCTGGAAAACGTCAAAGTGGGAAATAAAGTTGTTCATCGCGGCAAAAAAAAAAAATAAGGAGGAAAAAGGGAAAGAAAGAAAAAGAAAAAAGCGCAAGCAGAGCAGTGGTAGGGCCTGCTGGGAGCTGCCAGCACTCGGGCAGGAGCGGGGTGATTCAGCCGTGGAGCACCACGAGAGCCCCAGCTCCGCACCGTCACTGCCACATGCCCAGCGCCGGGCACAACGGCTCCGCCACCGCCGGCGGCAGCCCTGCACCGCAGCTGACGTCTCTGCGGTGTTTCACCCCTGGAGCAGGATAGAAGCACAGCGCAAGACAGAGCAACGGCCACACCATGCGCCTCTGTCACCCGTGGCCCTCCTGCCTCGCGTCCAGCCCGGGTTCCTGCAGTTTTCCTGCCAGGGGCGCAGGTGCTGCCGCTCCGGGCTCATCTCGGGAGGCCTCACGGTGCTGAAGCTGGTGACTAATTGTCCGAAGTGACTAATGGGCAGCGCACTCCCGGCTCTGCCACCCTCTGCTTCTCCTGGTGAGCGCTAACAAACACACGCCAGCATTTTCGGGTGGTGTTGGGGCCAGCGAGGTGGGTGGAGGTGGTGTTTGTTCTCAGTCACACGTGTTTTTAAAACCTCGCTGTTTTGCGTTACACACACCGACCGGTACCGCCCAAAGCGGGTCTCCCTGGCAGGAATTCGGTGTGCGGTTAAGGACACCAAACCGCGGGCAGGTGCCTGGGTTGTGACAAGCAGCGCTGGCGACGGGATGCCCGGCTCCACTGTCGGCCTCGGCGACCGTCACCCTGCCTCCAGCCACCGGCCGAAGCCCTCGCCCAGGCACGGCACGCGGCGGTGGGAGCCACGTGCACGGAGGTGACGGGTGGCACCGCGGCAACGCGGCGAGGCTGAGGGTGCCGGTGCCGCCTCCGCCGGCCGGGCGGCCCGGCAAGAGAGGCTCAACCCGCACGGGCCCGCGGGCGTGAGCTCCCAGGGAAGGACGCGCCGTGGCAGCCCGCAGGAGCGCCTGGGCTGGGCACAGATGCTGCAGATTAGAAAATTAAAAGCTGGGAGGTTTCTGTTGAAGACATTTTTCCGTTCATGAGGCCATGGGGTGGAGCGGGCGGAGCGGGGGGGGCAGCTGCCTGCAGCAACAACAAAAGGCAGAAGGGGGAGAGGAGCACGAGGGAGAGATTTTTGATTCATACTCAAAAATTACCCAAACTTTATTGCCAAAATGTCTACATTTTTATGTGCTTAAGCACAGTGAGTTATGGAAATCTTAAAACAATGGAATGATCTCCTTCATTGCCCTCGATGTGTTCAAAGTCACCACCCTCCTAACCAAGTGGAATCTCTTTTTCCGTTTTATTGACTTACAAAACTGTCTCTGCTATCAACACCCTCCGTGTGCATCTCATAAATACCAGGGTGGGACACAGGGCTTTTGGTGGGTGTTTTTTATGAACCCATCTCTGCCCCAACCCTTCCTTGAGAAATGTTTTTATGGTGTGAGGTTGAATTGGCAAATTTTCTATTAGAACCTGCCTGAACAAGAGGGGCTGCAAATTCCTTGAATCGGGTCCAAGCATACAGCTTTCTGGTTCCCCTGCTCTCGTCTTTGCTCTGTGGGAGTCCCTTATCTGTCAGTCACGTACTGATCTTATAAATCTGCCGCAGCGCGGTGCGAGAGCATTGCAGGGTGTGTCTTACACGCTCCATCTGCCAGGTAAGGGACCGCAGGGGCAGAAGCGAGCGCCAGCAATCCAGCCAGAGCACGTGTTTTGCAGCCCCGGACATGCAGACTAAAGTAGGTATTGTTATTTATTTTTTTTTGCATTGTGTAGCAGGCCTGGAGCAGACCCGTTCCTTCCTGAGCACAACAGGAGCAAGAGGGGCAGACGCCCTGGCATCCACCTTCCGACGTTGCACACACGGCTCCGAGCCGGCGGTGCCCGGCGCGGCGATGCTCTGCCGCAGGGGGAAACCCTTCACGCGGTGGCCGTGCCTGTGCGGGAAACCGTGACTGAGCGTGCGGCGAGGGCCAACGACAAGAGCCGCACGCACCCGGGCGCTTTCCTTCGCTGCTGAGCTAACTCCCCCCCACCCCTCCAAACCAACGTCTTCCACGGCTGCCCTGGCGGTGCGAGGCCTGGGCTCTGATTTACAGCCTGCCAGCCGACAGGGCTACAGGCAGAGGAAGTGCTGATCGGGGAGAAAATGAGGACCAGACGGGGGAGAGGAGGGGAACTTTGCCGGGGAGGTTTCAGAGCTGCGTGAGGAGCCGTCCCACCCCGGCTGCGTGCACCAGCCGGGGAGAGCGATGCCCATGGCCGAGGAGGGGGGCAGAGGGCAACTGCACGAAGAGCTCTGGGGGGGATCGAGGCACCGATGGAAAGCCCCGATGTCTGCCCAAACCCCTCCGCTGATCCCTTCTTCCCCAGGCGCGGGCGGATGGCGCAGCCTGGCCACCCTGCCAGGCTCGCAGCCCGCCGAGGAGAGCAGAGCGGTGCGAGCCACGGGAAAACGTCTTCAGCCCTATAAACTGACACTGTTGTTTATAATATTCCTAAGTGCCATTGCGTGATGATAGCAATTCTCTGACAGGGAAAATTTACTTTTTTTTCTTTCTTTTTTTAAATAAAGTTCGAAAGCTGCAAGTCCCACAAAAGATGTTTTGGCTATTATTCAGGGTTTGTTTGTTTTTCTGCTTCCTATAAGCGACACACTGAGGGCCATTTGCTGCTGCTAAAGTTACAGCGTTACTGCAGCGCCGTCAGCACCGCGCTGCGCTCAGGCTGAGCCGGGCAAGCCATCTCCTTACCAGCACCCACCGCCAGCACCCGGACCCCCAGGGCTGAGGCTTCTGCTGCCCTCCCTCCGGCCATCCCACCGACCCGTCCTCGCTGCCCTGAGCCGGGGCTGCTGCAGGGAAGCCGGCAGCGCAGGGGACACTTGCCGAGCAGGGAGCAAGAGCAGCAGCAGCAGCACTGGGTGCAGCACCCAGGGGGTCCCAGCCCCATTGGTTGCATCAGCCCTGCAGCCGTGGGCAGGCAGCAGTGGAGCAGGGAGCAATGGGGATGGAGCATGGAGCATGGAGGATGGAGCATGGAGGATGGAGGATGGAGGATGGGGCATGGACGATGGGGCATGGAGCATTGAGCAATTGAGCATGGAGGATGAAGTAATGCAGCATGGAGGATGGAGCATGGAGCATGGAGCAGCCTCTTGCAGCTCCCTGGCCAAAGGGCTTGCAGCCTCCTGAGCTGCCTGCAGCTGAACTTTCTGGGAAAGCAGCTTGGATTTGAATGGCTGAAAGTTAAAAGTTGTTGACCTTCTGGATAAAACTTATCTGTGCACATTTCACATTCCGAGGAATGAAACCGTTACTTTGTCATTACTTTTTGTGTGGAAAAACTCCTCCGTAGGAGTCAGGCGCTTTGCTGAGGACACTGCAATCTCCAGTTTGCTTATATTGTGCTAAAAACAAACAAACCAACCCTGAAAGGCACTGGAGAGCTGCAGCCATCTGCTAAGCTAAAAAAGGAGCGTGGATTTGTCAGGGCCTCAGCACGGGACGCAGCACAACTTCCGCGAGGCTGCCGAGCGGGACGCGGGGCACGGCTCTGCACCGAGGCCGCGGGACGGCTGCGTTGCTCCGCGGAAAGGTCTGCAAAGCCGACAGGACTGACTGCCCGAGCGCTAAGACAGCAGGTTCCTGCTCAGAGTCATTTTCAGCTGGCGAAGCCAGGGAAGTGCTCACCCCCGTCCTGCCGAGCACCCCTCGTGCCACCTCCGCGCTGCCGGGCTATGGGTGCATCGCACTCGCCCGCATCGGTGCTCTCAAAACCCTCCTGGCAGCACCACTTGGCTGCAATGATGCTGATGCCTCTGCAGCTCCCAAGGGGTTATTTCATCTTCATCTGTATCTTTGGAAAACAGGAATTAAGACTTAGAGGATCTTGTTAATTTGTCATCCAAGCTCCTGAAGCCCCTCCTGCCCCCAGGAGAGCCCGGCCCAGGTCCCGGCGCAGCGGAGCAGCCCAGGCTTTCCCATGGCCACAGCAACGGCCGGTGCTGCCCCAGGTACAGCAGCCGCGGCTCTGCGGGCGTTTGCTGCGAGAGCCAGGAAACAAGAGATGGGAAGTTTATAAACATGTCGCGGATGGTTTATGGAAAGAGGTTATGAAATGCAATTAAATGTTTTATAAAGTGTCCTGATTGCGCTCCTCGGTCACTGCATGATTTTGATCATGAATCAGAAAACGAGCTGGAGCTGGAGAACCGAAGGGAAGGGGATGGCCAGGAGGACAACGGATCGACACGGATATCAGCAGGTTTTCTTCAGCGCTTGCTTGTGCCAGGGGTTCTGCAGCTGTGACAGCCACGCTTTGGGAAACACCACAGGGACTGTTAGTCCCAAGTGGGAGGGAATCGCCCCCGACGTGCCGGTGCTCTCTGCAGCTCAGCAGCCCCACGGCCTCGCCGGCAGCAGCCCCACCGTGCCTGATGCTGCTTGTTCAATATGCAGCACTGTTTTGATGATATGCAGATTATGCAGCGAGGGTGAAGGCACAGATGGGGGAGCAGGGACTGCCGGGCGGAGGGTACCCCCCTAACACGTCCCCCAGGGCTGCACACCCCGTGTTTCAGGGGGACCCTGTGCAGCACAGAGAGCTGCAGGAACGCACCAAGCACAGCGGCTCCATCACCCGTGGCAGCTCCACGGCACCGGCGCGGTGACGGCTGGGCGAGCAGGTGGGACGAACCAGCCAGCCGGGCCCTGGCACCTGGGGAGCGGCGAGGGAATGTTGGCCAGAGAAGAGAAACGAACATCAAGGGATCAAAATGAAACCACATTGAAATCCGTGATTTATGGTCTGATTCAGGGCTGCAGCACGCTGCCTCGCAAGGGCTCCCTGGAAGGAGCAGCCGCCGGTCAGTGTTTACCGGGGACCGGCGCAGCCGCCGCAGAGCTGGCCAAGAGCTGATTGCAACAGGCTGGACCGGATCCTCCCAACTGCGGCGGCCACGCAGGAGCGGAGGCCCAGGGCTGCCTGCTCCCAGGCGACGGCGTGGCCGGCGCTCGGACTCTGCCTCTCCTCTCCGCCTGCAGCCTCCGTCCTGCCGGAGAGGAACCTGCAGCCCTGGCACCCGGCGCTGGAGCAGGGACGCTCTGTCCTCGCCCCTGGGACCACGGACCAGTTGTAAGAGGGAGCTTGTCAGAGTGACCCGGCCGTTACTGATGCACAAACATCTCAAAACTTGGAAAAACTAATTAACAACCCCCTAAACCCCGAAGCGCAGTGCAGGCATCATGTGTCTGGCATTTGGCTTCTCATCCCTGAGCTGCTGCTCCAACAGCTTGCGAGCCAGAGGTTAAGCTTCCCGGTTCCTCTTTTTGATCTGCATCATTCACATTTTTCCATGTTGTTGGACATGAAAAAAAAAAAAAAAAAAAGGGGGGAAAAAAAGTCCCTTTGAATTAGCAGGCAGGGAGAGGTTCTAATTGCTTTCCCAGCTCCCCCCCTGTGTCAGCTCCACATGGCTGCCCAGGGACCTGCTCAGCCCAGCAGCAGCTCGACAGGTGAGACAGGAACAGGCGCTGCAGTTGGGGGGGATACACAGGCTGCGAAAGCATCCGAGAAGGCCCGAAGGCAGGCACGCTTCACACCGGCAGGGAGCTGCCGGAGCCCCGTCCCACACCCGCTGCCGTGGGCAGAGCCGGGGATGCTCCCGGCCACACGTGGCTCCGCGTGCCTGGGCCGACTTGGCAGACGGCGCCATCCGTTACCAGCTAATGCAATGGAACTGGCTGACAATGGGCTCGGCGGCTGCCAAAATCCAACATGCGGCCTGCAGATGTCCCCGGGACCGGCAAGCCCTGCTGGAAGATCCGTGCGGTACGAAAGGTTACCCGCAATTTGCTTCAGATGCTGCTCGCGCCGTTCGACGGCCGTCATTGGAGGAGGGGGCTCCTTCGGAGAGAAAAGCATAAATCCAGCTCTACATCCAGGCTGTTATTATCTTCTCTGGTTCAAATTAAGCGACTGGGGTCATTTTTTATACGTTGCAACTTGTCTTTTACCTGAGGGCATTGTGGAAAGGAAAGCAAAAAAGGTGAGTCCAGCACGAAAGCAGGGAAGGAGCAGAGTCTTTAGTAGACAATTAGCTGAACTAACATCAGGTTCTCCCTGAAACATCAAAATGGAGATTAAATGTAGGCAGACACAGCTCACCCCTTGCCAGCGCGTCTGGCGATAAATCAGTGCCAGCGCCTGTGGCTGCGAGGCAGAAGACGGCGGGGGAGCATGCACAGCCGTGATCCCCAGGATGTCACGGCACAGGAGCGGGACGGGAGAGACCCTGGCTCCCACCAGCACCATCAGCCTCACGTCAGCACCCCCCCCCCCCCAGTTCGCTTTCTAAGGCCAAGGAGTGAGCCTGATGCAAACAGCCAGCGCAGCAACTGGGCAGGCAGAGGATGACGCCAGTTCCACCACCAACAGCCACCAGCGCTTGTTGTTTCAGGCAACCGAACTGTGCAACTCGGAAAACAATGCCTCATTAAAGCAGCTGCTCCACATTTCCACTGCCAGCAACAAAGGGCTCTGGGTGCACTTCGGTTCGAAATGTGGGCTGACTTTGCCCAACAAGCAGTTAAAGAAATCGGGCACGTTATCAGCTACTAAAGGCAACCGAACCGCTGGAAGCCCCAGGTGGGTGAACGCCAGCACCGTGGGGAGGTCTGGCATGGGCAGGTCACTCTGCCTGTGGAGCTCGTCCCGTTCTGACGCTCACATCAGCCCGAATCGCCCCCGCGGAGCTCGGCAGGGGCTGTGCCAGCACCAAGGGCCGCCCGGCGCCCGCCGCAGGGTTAGTGCCCGTGGGAGCCCCTCCCCGGCAGCAAGGGCTCCGCTTTTCTGGAGCCCGGACTAGACCCAAGAAAACTTCCCACTATTTCTGCCCACTTCAAACAAAAAAAAAACCTGCTTCTAACAGCCCTGCGGAGCTGGCAAAGCCAGTGACCCCGCTGGGCGGAGGCGCACGAGGAGCATGCTTGACTGGAAATGTTTACTGTGAAGATACACAGAGAGTGCACCGGTAGGGCAAGCCGGGGTGTATTTAGGTTCTGGCTTGGGAGGAGGGCACGGGAGAAACCCCTTGGCGGAGGGGAAAAAAAAAAGGGTTTCTAGTGCTTCCAGCAATCTGATCTGCCTCAAAAACAGTATTTGCCCTCCGTGAGAGTTTTATGAGCCTGGAGAAACAAGCAGACTTGGATTAGACCCAAGTTCCCCTTCCAGAAGGCAGGGAGAGGCTGGGCAAGAGGCTGGGAGCCCCTCCGCCCTGCCTGCCCTGCCCGCCCTGCCCACGGATGGGGATGCGGCTGCTCCGGCGCAGCCCTCGCACTCCGCAGGGTCGCATCCCTCTCGCCATCAGGATCAGACGGGACTGACACAATCCCGGTGGGATCCGTCTGTGTCTGTCAGTGCCGTTCTCCTGAAGCAAACCCCAGCCCGGGATGCAGCGGAGGAGATTTATTTCTTCTGACAGGCTCCACACACGCCGCTATTTTTCTTCATTGCTCTTGACACGTCTCCTGCCACACCGGGCAAACTTCGGGGTCGGCCGAGAGCCGGTGTCAGGGGGCGTAAGGTGTGAGCTGTTTTCAGATGGTTTATAAAATGAACATCCCCAAAGGATCTCGCTGTTTGCAGAGGTGAAATCGGTGACTGTGCCATGTCCGTCCTGGATGATCTCATCGCCAAGTGACTCCTCACGTAGCTTGTCCTTGTCTTTTGGAGCAGGGAGCTCACCACCGCCAGCCCGGCCAGGCATCGGGGGCTCCCTCCTGCAGGGGCCCTGCAGTGCCGAGCCCCTCACCAGCACCGGGGTGAGAAGGGAAGGCTCGTTTCCCACAAGGGCACCGGGGAGTCTGTGCTGCAAAACCAGCCAAGCTCCCAAACTCACCTGCACGGATTCGCTGCAAGCACCTTGGGGCAACCGAGCTCCTCGCAGAGCCCTGCGGTGCAGCAGCCTGGGGGTCGCCTGCTAGGGGGGAGAAAAAGCATAACCTTGCGCTGAATTTTCCATATTAAAAAAACCCCCACAACTTCTTCAGTAGAGATTTAGACCTAAAGCCTGTGATCTGTTGTATTTTGATCAGAACTCAAGCAGCTCCGTCCCAAAGCAGTCTCTTTTCAATGCTTGGGGATTTAATGAAAAATATTATTTCCTCTTTGCTGAAAGCAGATACATTTCATGTTTCCACTGAACGAAAATATAAACTTTTAGAAAAAAACAATTTGATGAAAACCTGTTAAACCTGCCCTGTTTGTAGCACCCGTGGCGAACTCTATCTCAACGCCCAGCACTAGACCTGGCTAACCACAAACCACACACATGCTTTGGGTCAGTCTCTTTTTTTTTCAGCACTCTGATTATTTTTTCTCCTGAGGATGGGGCTGGGAAGGACTCAGCCTTCAGCGCAATACAAATCCTGCCCTTTCGGTAAAGTGTAATAAACTTCTTCCCCTGACACATAGGAAAATGTTTTAAGGCAAGACTTTATAGAGAGCATCAATCACTTTGGAGGTGATGGAATTGCTGCAGAATTATAAGCAAGTCTGAAGTGTCTACAGAGGACTCTAAACACTGTCTTCTATTTATTCTCTGTGTCCTTTGTAAATGTAAACTTCAGTGGAGTCCAGAGGCCCTTCCGTCTCCGTGGCTTGTCAATCCAGCACCTTTCACCACCGCTAAAATCACAATTAAAAAAAAGGGGGATTACAAAAACAAACACAGAGCTCGCGCTCGGCAGTGATGGCTGCGGACTGTTGTGCCGCCGCTGCCGCCTCCCCCCAGGAGCAGCGGTGGGACCCTGCCCCACACCTTCCTCCTCCCACCATCGGCGGGCAAGAGCAGGACCCCCGGGGCCACCTCCTCCCCGACCCACCTCGCCGGTGACCATCTCCCACAGCGGGCAGGAGGCGAGGGAGGAGCAGGGCTGAGGCTGAAGGAGGGCGCGTGTCCTGGCCACAGCACCCAGTCGCTCACCTGTGAACCCGTCCCCTCTACCTGGACAGGTGGGAGAGGGGAGAGAAAGACCCAAACTAAATCCCAGAGAAAATGGGGACGGAGACCTGGCCGGACATGTGCGCACCCACAGGTGCCCTCACTGTGCACGGGCAGGTTTTTATCTCCCGCAGCCATTAGACTACCCGTGAGGAACGGTTAACGGTGCAGCGCTGAATAAACACAGATGATGGCCCTGAAAGGCTCCGAGAAGATCAAGCAGAGGACAGTGCACTGACAGCGGGATGGAGGTGGGTGTGAGAGAGCTGTCCCAGCTGGAACGCCGCTCAGAGGACCGAGCACAAGAGTGGGAAGTGACTTTTGCTTCCACGGAAAGAAAAAAAAAAAGATAAAAGCGCTTCAAAGTTTTGAAGGGAATCAATACTAAAAAATTCTCTTTGCCAAAATAGCTGGAAAAAAATATTTTGTACATTGAAATGTCCCACAGCTGCTCTAGCAAAAAAAAAAAAAAAAATGCCCTGTTTTTAAAAATCCCTTGCACAAGAGCCTTGATCCGTCTCTGGAGCATCCTCATCCCAGCTGGGGAACAAAGCCAGCACACTCCCCGCAGAGCCTGCAACAGGAGAAGCTGCAATGTTTTGTCCCTACCTTTGAAGGGGTCAGGAGATGCATATGGAAATAAACCACTGGGAGCCTGTCGGTCATTTGCATGAGCAGACATTTTGGTAGGTTTAAGCAGCTCCATTTTTGCAGACGACTGTGCACATCTATGAGCATCACGAGCTCTGGGCAGGCCTCGTGTTAAACGGAGGAAAATTCCTGCTATAGCTGACAACACAGGTCCAGCCATAACCCCCCTTACCCGTGGCTGGGGGGCAATCCCAGGTCCCGCTTGTTCTGCCACCTTGCTGGGAACTGGCTTTATCAGATGGTGCGTCACTGGCTCCTGCCAGCACCTCTACTCATCTCAAAGCCACTTGCCCCAAAACACAGTTCAGAACACCATTATTTTGACAGAAAAGCAGCGTTTCGGGGGCTCTCCCAGCCGCTCATAACGCCCCTCACCAAGTCACGCTGACAAGCCAGAGCTCGCAACAGCAACGGGGGCACAAGCGCAGGGAGGTCCCCGCACCGCCTGCTGCCCGCTGGGCCCCCGCAGGGCTGAGCCCCCCCCAGGGCTGAGCCCCCCGCACCCCCCAGGGCTGGGTCCCCCCGCAGGGCTAACCCCCCCCCAGGGTTGAGCCCTCTGCATCCCGCAGGGATGAGCCCCCCCTTCCAGGGCTGGGTTCCCCCCCCCCGCACCCCGCAGGGCTGAGCCCCCCCCCTCCAGGGCTGGGTCCCCCCCGCATCGCGGCGGCACCACCAGGTCGCGCTGCGGCTCCGTCCCCGTGTCCCCGCGGGCTCCGCCGCCTCCCCGGGACCCGCCGGCCGGGAGCGCCCCCGCTCCGGCACCGCCGGGGGGTCCGTTCGTCTTTCGACCCTCGCCGGGCCCCCCCGCAGGTGCCAACACCCCCACACACACACGTTGCAGGCGAAGGCCCCCGCAGCGCCCCCCGGCAGGGACCGTCCCACGAGTGACAGTCGCCCTCGGGGCTCCTCCCGCGCAGCCTTTCCCCACCGGCTGCAAACGGGGCTCGGGCCACGGCCGACCCCCCCCCCCAGCGCCGTGGTGGGCTCCCGCTTCACACCCCCGCCACGCTCCGGCACCCCCCGTCCGTCGGGGTTCCCGGTGCGAGGCGTGCACTGGGGCGCGGTGGGTGCGGGGATGCTCCGGCAGCCCAAGACGGCCAAGAGCAGCGTTAAAGTTTTCCTCTTTGCCGGTGCCCCCGACTGCCGGCGTGAGCCGGGGCACCAGTCCCTGTGTCCCCCCTTCTGCCAAACAGCTCTTGCGATGCCGACCCCCCAGCAAGCGCTCAACTGCAGGACCCCGAGGAAAGCGCCAGCCTCCCCGTGGGCGTTATCCAGCCTTTTCCCCACCGTGGGCTGCCCTGGTGCTATCGCAGTGATCAGCGCTGGCGTTCTCGGGGGCACAAGGCAAACCCTTCCTTTCTGCACTGCTCGGTGCTTCCCTTCTGGTAGCAGAAGCGATTCCAGGGATGCCAGGAGACGGCTCCCTGCAAACTCCCTGCCATGTGCCTGGCCCAAGGCGCAGGGCAGGAGCAGAGCCTCTGACAAGAGCGCTCCCAGCTGCCAGGTGGGTCGTGAAAATGAAATCTGCCTCTTACACAACTCCTTAGTGAGCTAAAAATAGCTCAGAAGCGATCTTTCCTCAATTGCAGGGTCAGATTCCTCCCCTTAATGAATGGACTTCATTTATCATCAAAGGAAAGGAGCAGGGCTAAGAGAAAACCAAACCTCAAATTTGGACAGGCTCCGGGTGTGCCAGCACCAGCACACCCACAGCTCACCCCTTTCCCAGACCAATGCCAAGCTGCACCAGCTCCGACCCGTGTGTGCGCTTAGAGACCCCGGTGTGGGGCAGCACTCTCCTCACCGCTGCTGCCGCCACCACCACCACGTCCCGGTGCTTGGCTCGGGAAAGGCTCAAGGTCGCAAGAGAGATGGGAAGGAGGACAAGAGCCACAGATGGTCTGCGGGGGGACGAGAGGGCCTGGGACCTTCCAGGCTCTTGTTTCGTCCTGCTAAGGGAAATCTTCAAGGCTAAATTTTTCAGTGCTGCCCTGGAAGAACAGGCATTGCTGCCCAGTGCTGGACTGGGAAAAGGGTGTTTCGATCCCATTTGTGACTCCAGCATGGCCTGGGCTATCCTACAGCCATCGAGACTGAGATCAACCCAGTGACCTTCAGCCATACAAGGGTGAGCCTCTGCCCTCATGTGAGTAAATGCAGCTCCTCACTGGTGAGCATCTCCTGGACCAGCTGTTGATGGGAATGTGATCATGACCCACAGGCAGTTTCAGTTCTGCCTGCTAACACGTTGGGTTCCTGCTAACGCGTGTGGGGTCCTGCCTGGACGCACGGCAATCTCTGGCCGTGGCGAGGCGCAGCGGGACACAGCCCAGGGCAGCTCCCCGGCACGGCAGCGATGAGCCCGTGCGCGCGCGTGGGTACAAACTCACCCTCCTGCAGAAGCCGTCCTCTCCAGCAGCTCCCGCGCTCGCAGCAGCGTGCGGCCCCCTCTGCCAGCTCAGCCCTCCTGCCCGTGACGGGGGTGGCAGTCGGAACCACGAGCGCTGCCGGGAGGAGGTCTGGGCGGACAGGAGAAGGGAATACGGTCACGTTCACAACAGGTCCTTTCCCTGGCGCGCTCCAGGAGGCCAAAACCTCCCTGTGGCCCCACACTCGGAGCTGCCTCCCGGCCGCGATGCAACCAGCTGATCCCTGTACGATCGCACCCGCAGCCTGTCCCAGCGGCTGACCCGAGGCTCCGCTGCCTCCCCAGCTCAGTCCGTGGCCTCTGTAACTTGCTGCGGGCGGTTTGTTTTTGCTGAAGAGTTGCTGTAGCAAAAGCGCAATACCAGCAAAAGCTGGCAGGGGATCCAGGGGCCAAGTCTGGAGTAAAATTCTGATAATGCTGTGTTTATACCAGGAATTTCTTTGGCAGATTAATCAAGTGAGGAAAGTAACAGATGGGAACTAGCTGGAGACACTGTAATGGGAGTTTCAGCACAGGGCCAGGTTGGCAGCTCACCCCCTGGAAACGCCACTGCCGGCGCCACCTCTGCCCAGAAGCAGTGAGGAGTTTAAACAGGAATGGGTGCCGCAGCCCCGCGCGGGAGCAAAGCAGCACCCAGAGGTGAACTCTGCAAGAAGAGAGGAGCTGGGGCAGCAGCTCGTGTCCCTGGCACACCCCAGCCTGTGCTTCCAGCCCCGCAGGGTTCGAGACATGACGGGTATCGAGGGTGTCACTAAAGGAAAGGTCTCACGGTCCTGCAGCCGGCCTTGGTGGAGGCAGGGCGCACGCGGCAGCGAGCGTCGAGTGCCCTCACCTTCACCGCCCGCTGGTTGTGCCCGCGCTGGACTCAGGTTGCACTTGGAGTTTAAAACCACACAAGGACAAAATTCCCCAGAGAGCAAACAACCAGCCCGGGCACGGCTGCGAGGCTCTGGCATGTCAGTCAGTGGGGGGCCAGATGCCAGCCACCACCGCGGCTGCATTTTATTTCCCGGTGGTTGGGATGCCAAACTTCTCCCAGATTGGGGCACTATCCCCAGAGTCAGCCACTCAGGAACGTGCCACGTGCTTATTTAAACAGCACCAGCCCGCACCGTGCCCAGTGCCCAGCGTCCCCAGGTGCTGCCCTGAGGAGTGACCGGCTGCCAAGTCTGGCAAAGGGCAGGGGAGGGAGCAGAGGTGCCAGGAGGTGAGACCGCAGAGGAGAGTGTGGGAAACGCTTCGCCGACCGCAGACGGCTGTTTGCGAGAGGCAATGCCCTTCCCATCACTTCCTTCTTCATCCAAGGGGAACAAGATGGATTCTGATCTTTGAACAACTGCAGCAAGACAAAACACGCCCTTAGCAGCAGCAAGCGAACGGGAAGGCAGCAGCAGTCCGGCCAGTGCTGTGCAAACCAAAGCAGCAGGACAAGAACCTTCCCCTAGTGCAGCCCTGGCACAACCCCGGCAGCAGTCAGCACAGGCTGTGGGAAATGCCTCCAGGACGATCTCTTTATGTTGCGAGTCCTGGAGAGCGACCTGCTGAAGCTCTGTGCTCGCCTCGCAGTGCCTCTGCTCCTCCGGAGGACTGCTGCCCTGCTCCGGCAGCAGGAGCTGAGCGCACGGGCTGGCAGCACCCGCGGGCAGGTGTGGGAACATGCAACCAGGCGCCCGGGTGCCCAGGGAGGACGTGGTCTACACGTGCTTGACTCGGGTTTTAGCTGCTCCCTGGGTTCTCATAATATCTCTTGCACTGAAGCTGCACACATTTGTACTAAGTGTGATTTGTGAGAGCCGATGGGTTGTTCTAATGACACAGCAGTTTGCTGAGGAAGCACCACTTCCCCTCCCGCTTAGCCCTCCCAACAGGGCTACAGGAGAGCGCTCCAAGCCAAGGGTATCAATTCGATCACGACGGTCTCTTGCAGAGCGAGGGATCCAGGTTAGCCAGGGTAGATGAGAGACTCTCTGATCTCTTCAAAGCTCTGTTGAATCTGGCTCAGTGCTGCCCACAAAGCCTGCCAGCGGCACCAGCCCCAGAGCTCCAGGTACACAGACTCCCGGTACCCCCCGGGGTCCCGACCGCCCCAACACAGTGCACAGCTCCAGCTGCCGCCGCGGGGGGATGCGTGCTGAGGGTGAGCCCTGAGTCAGCGGTGGACCGGGAGCCCCGGCACCCACCCTGCCCTGGGAGGGGCAGAGCCGGGCATCGGCGCGGTCCTGGGCCCTGCCCCAGCTCTGGAGCCAGCTCCTCGGAGCCAGGTCCGGGAGCCAGCGAGGGGGCCCGGCACCGCACCGAACCAGCCGCTCTCTCCTCGGGCTGCAGCGGTGGAACATATGGGACCCGTTAGCTGGAAGCATATAAAATTCAAAGCTGTATTAGTCATCGGCTCCGTCATGTTCATTCCACCGCTGGTAGACACTGCTCTTGCAGAAGCGACCGACAACTGCTTGTGTTTCTACTGTCAGCTCCAATAAACAACTGTGTTTAATGCTGGGGGGGGAGAGGGGGCTTGGAAACTCCATCCAAAAATAACAAGTTTTAAGCACGATATCCTCGCCAGCTAAATGGCTCCTTCTCTCCCCCGGTTTGCTGTGCTGCACTAGAGAGAAGTGGGGTCTAAAAGCCGAGATGACCCACCGTTAATAAATCACTGACCCCCCGCGCGCTGTCCCAGCAGCCCTCCCGCATGAGCCCGCTGCACGGCCGCGCATTTTTCAGCACGCAGGACCCCGTGAATCACGCGCCATTAACATTCTCAGAGCGACATCTCCAAAATACTTCAGGGATAAATTGGTTGCTGGCTGATTTGCAAAGCATTTAGGCAGAATTATTAGGAGGTGCGTTGGTGGGGAGCCAAGGGCTGGATCCCGAGGGGGGCCGCGCTCCTGTGGGTCGCTCGGATGATGCTTGCTCCCCCCATGGCCCCAGGGAGCTCAGCCTGGGTGCTGTGGGCACCAGGCCGGGTGCCACCCCGGCAGACAGCATCACGCGCCAGCCGGTAAACATGGCATAACTCTCGTCCTCACAAAGGGCTTAAGTGCCCTGGCGCTGTTGGATAAACAGGACCGTGCTGAACGCACACAGCGACTTGGCAGAGGCCCTTTAGGCATCTCCGCATCTTCACAAGCCCTCTTGCACCCTGCGAGTGGCCCCGCCGTCAGAGAGGACCCGGAGCCCAGCGCCCACCACCAGCCCACCGCCTGCCCACGGTCCTGCTGGCCACCCCGCGGCACGGCCAGGCACCGGCAGGCAGGATCCAGCCAGCCGAGGGGGCAATGGGACAGAGGCTTGGCGGGCATCGCCTCATGATGCAGAGAGAGACCAAGATTTTGGCAGTGCACTGAGAAGGTGCCTGCTGGCGGAGCCCGCAGCCTGCCCTCACGACACCCCACCGGGAATGAAGCAAAAGCTCTTCACAGAGGAGACCCACGGCAGGCCTGGCGCCCGCCTTTCTCCCCCTGGCTCCTGTTAGGAGCTGCCCTGCCCCTGCAGCGTGCGGACGCTCACTCCCCGGCACGGGAAAGGGTCCCTCCTGCCACAACCCACCACGAGCCCTTCTGGAAAGAAAAAACAGCTCCTGGTGCAGCAGGGCCGATCCAAATGTCACCACCTTGGCACGAGGATCTCCATGTGAGGGATTTCCAGCAAAACCGTCAGTGTGCTTTCTGAACCGGTAACGGATCTTGTCCCGGATTAATAATAGATGAAAGCAAGAATGCTTTGCCCTGCTGTGTGCTGTACCCCAAAGCCGGGAAGGGTGTCTCAGGATACCACGTTCCCACTAGCATCTTCCCAAAGACGTCAGCTCGGGATGGGCAGCAGGATTAGTAACGCATACATACGCTTTATCACCTTCTCTCATACCTTGCGCCCGCATTTTTCGTGGACTCTTCCAGTCTGGGCTACAGCCCGGCTGTGTGCACCCAGCGGGCGCCCTCATGTCCTGTGCTCAAGCAAAACCAAAAAATGACGTTAACAAACGGACCATGACCGCTCACTCGCAGCTCCCTCGTGCAGCAGCGCAGCCGCCTCCAGCCCGGCCGGGGGAGCTGGCGGAGCCGTTCCCACCTCTCCGTGAGGAAACCCAACCCGCCCGGGCGAGGAGCCGGGGCTGGGGCACGGGGCATGTGGAGGGAGAGGTTCCCGCAGAGCCAAACTGGAAGAGACAAGAAGAAATAAACACGTGGCGCGGAGCCGGCGGGTGGGGATCCCGGGGGCACGCACCCAGCCCGCGGCCAAGGGGCAGATCCGGGCGATAACGGGAGCTCCCGGGGAGGAACCCGCAGGGCTCAGCGCATCTGTCCCTCATCAACGGCACTGCCAGACCCTACGGGAGACCCCAGGTGAACAAAGAGCCAAGGTTACTCATGCTCAGTTAGTTCAAGGAAAAAAATGTTTTGCGAGAGTCTCTCTTCATTACATGTTGGAGGCAACATGGAGTTCTGAGCTGTTAGAGGGCTGGGCAGCTGCTGCTGGAAAACCTGAGTTAGGGAGAGAAATGTCACCCCAAATTTATTGTATTTACTTTCTCCAGTGTTTTCAGAATTTTTTACTCTTCAATAGTTTATATTATACACATTTATCAGCTTTCCTTCAGGCTTTTAACCCCAGATTCACTGTCTCAGGTTATAGCAGAGAGTGATGAAATGGGTATTCCTGGGGCCGACTGCTGGCATCTGCTCAGGGGACAGGTTGTGGCCAAAATTTAAATAGTCAAATGGCCAAAATGAACCCGAAAGAAAGGCTGCTGCACACTGAAATCTTCTGTGCCCCTGGCGCCATGGGCTTCCCACGGATCTCCTCACCTCCTCTTGGATGTGGGACTTCACAGCTGCTAGAAGCACCCACACATTTTGTTGCTGGCTCTTTCAACGTATTGTTTGTTCATCTGTACTGGATTTTTTGATTTTTTTCAGGGGAGAGGTGCCCAAAACCACATTTTGTCCAAAGAGGTTTGCAACTAAAATGGCCTATTTTGTAGAAATCCTATTTTTAAAGAGCATTTGCAATCCTCCAAGAAACCAAGGCGGCCACCAGCAAAACAAACCCCACCAGCCTGTGTCCTGCCTGTAAGAAGGCAGCAATGGCAGAAGAGCGCAACTCCCAGAGAGAAGGGGAAATCACAGAGGCGAAGGGGGGACGTGAGCAAAAAATAGCATCTAAAGCCTGGCGAATGTATAGGTAATGAGTAAAATTAACTCTCTGGCTGTGAAACTATTGAATGCCACAGCCCCGAAAGCGGACAATGGGATCAAAGTCGGGATTTCCCCGCACTCTGGCCAGCTCAATGGAGCGCCCGCCGGGTGCCGGGCTGCATGCCCGCCGTAACGCCCGGGGGCCATAAGCCGCTCAGGAAAGTTCAAAGGAGCCCACACAGCCCTGCATGGCTCCTGGGGCAGGACGCAATTCCCAGGTTTCCGGGGGCTCGCTTCCCAAAGGAAGGGGAGCAGGGCCAGCGGCGGGGGGCTCCCAGGCTGCCCGCAGGGAGGGTGAAGGGGCCAGAGACACCCACAGTGACCCCAGCGCCTGGAGGGGCCGGAGAACCTCCCCCAGCAATGGGATAATGCACGCTCCTGCTGGCAGGATTAGCCGTATCGCAGGACAGCTGAATCAGACGCTCAGCCCTTAACAGGATTACGCTCCCAGGGACTCCAATGAAAATACAGACACCCTGCCTGCGGTGCGGCTGGGGCAGCTGGGCACGGCCTCCGCTCCCCCCCAGCCCCCCCCTACTCACAGAGCGTCCCCACGGGTCCCCGGGGTGTGAGATACGCTCCTGTTGTGTCTGAAATGTCATCATAAAGTGTCGGGCTGAGCTCTTCCTGCAGGCGCGGGGAACGGGCTGAGCTTTCCACCAGCCACAGGGGGATCTGGGCTCCTCTGGGGTCCGTGCTGACCCCGGCTTTCCAGCCGCCCCCAGAGGGTCTCACCAGGCAGGGCCGGGAAGCTGCTGCGCTCGGGCTGTTGGGGTGTCTGGAGCTGACCCTCAGCCCTGTGCCCCCCCAGCAGCACACGCTGCCCTCACCTTAGCCACGACACCGAGACTCCTGCCGAAACCTTGGCGAGCCACAGCCCGCGGGTGACAGAAGGGACAGCACACGGCAGTGCCCTCGGAGATGGGATCCCTTCCCTGCAGGAGTGGGTCGGAGCCCGCTGGGAGCACAGCGGCCGTTCCTCGGGGCACGCACGCTGCAGGGCGCTGGGCAGGGAAGGGGGTGTCCCATCGCGCCACCCGCCACAACCGGGCACCAGGCGTGCGGGAGAGGAGCTGGCGAGTCTTCTTCACTTCCAGGCTTGATTTGATACCCCTGCTATCAAGGGGAATCTTTCAATATTCTTTAGCAACTCTGGATCAAACCCTCAATTTCCATGGAAACACAAACCTTCAGGTGTCCAACATAAGGGTCTTCTCCGCATTCCTCCAGAGAGCCTGGATGCTTCCCGAGCCACACTCCTCACCCACCGGGATTAACTGAATAATCAGGTCAAAAGCAATTCACAAATGCAGCTCAGTGGATGCTGCTCTCATTACAGCTCTATTTCCTTGAACAGCGGATTTGCACCAGACCAGACATTTTTAAGGCACGGGGAAGCACCAAGCGAAACAGAGCTGTACAATTTCCAGGTTAACAATGATTTTCCCCTGCTCCAGCCTGCAATCTCCACAATAGCTCTGGCTGCCTGACACTGGTTCCCGACACAGCAGCACGCAGGTTATCAGAGCAAATGCTCTGTTCTTGGCACACCGGGGCTGAAAGCACAGCTTGCTGCCTTGACTCCTTGTTGGATTTCAGAGAGGCTGGCAACAGAAAAGCCGATCCAATTTAGCCACGGTTCATTATCCAACATAGCATGACATTGGGACACTCGCAGACATAATCCAGCTTCCTCCTGCCTTGCAAGATGTATTGACCAAAGGCAAGAAAACAGAGCATTAATAGCTCTCTGCTGTGCAGATGAATCCGGGAAGCAGCAATGAGATTCTTTGGGCTATTTCTATCCAATCTCACACAAGAGTAAATCAGAAGCTTCTACAGACTTCCATTAAATTTCTCTCCATTAATACCAATGTAACAGAGACCAGAATTTGTCCTCTTTTTTTATATTTTTCTGATATTTTCAAAAAATGCTAAAACTCTTCAGCTTCCAGCTGAGCTCAAGATAAAAGTTAACCTCTGAACCAGACCAGCATCTTTCATGTAAGACACAATACAGAGAGGGCTTTTTACAGTGAGTTTAGATCTGCGACGTATTTCAGCCTGTCTCCATTTGCCCCCATCCTCACCTGACACTGGGAGCCAGGGTACAAGGGAACCAACAAACCCCACACCCTTCAGAGACCCACAAACGGCAGCTCTGCCCCTTTGAGCTCGAGGCCAGCCCACGTCACCAGGGGTGAAGGCAGTCACATCGTGCCAATGAGAGTGGTCCCCAGTGAAACCCGTGGAACGAGACTGGCCAGGACTGGGCATAAACTAGAGGAGGAAGAGGCCCCTGTTCCCCCTGCCCCCAAGAATGTCACTCTCACAGCAACAAAGAGATATTCATTAATTAGGAGTCAAAACTCTCGTGCCGGATAGGTTTTAGTACATAGGCATTGTTAAAAACTACACGCACATGCCCGCACCCCTACGCCCGCACCCCTATGCACACATGCACACCAGCTCTCGGCACCCTGACGACCGTTGGCCGTTCTGGTTACACCCAGCAGCCATTTCCACCGCCCATCGGAAAGGGACCTCAACAGTTCAGAAGGGGAATAAAGGGCAACGCTGCCTCCCATGGGGATTTTGGGGAGGGAGGGTGCAGACCCCAGCTGCAACGTAGTCAGGGCTGCAGAGGTCCTGCCCCAGGCCCTGCAGGGAGCTGTGGCTTTGCAGCTCAGCTGCTCTCTTGCTCACTGCCTGCCCCTTTTGCAGCTCAGAGCAGCCCTGATGCAGGCTGCTCTCTTGCTCGCTGCCTGCCTTTGTGGGGCAGCTCTCTGGGTAGGTTGTGTCCACTCCAGATGGGTCTCGGGCAGGAGAAAGCCTGGAACAGCCACACTGGATGCTTGGAAAAGGAGGAGGCTCCAGAAAGCATCGCCTGATGCTGCAGTGGAGTGTGCCAGACCTCCCAGTGCTGCTCTGTGGAGGGTCAGCGGTGCCAAGACTAAAGGGGGATGCTGAGCAGGGGACTGTGCCACACCAGGACACCAGCAACCAGACCCCTCCTGAGAGGGCCTGCGCGGCACGGCTGCAGCAAGGCAGCGCAGGACCCCGGATCCCCTCCGCAGCGCAGCCTGCCCGCACGCAGGGTACTGAGCACAGCTCCCGTCCCTGCCCTGCCAGGGGGTGCAGAGCTGCCACCGCCACCTCCTGCTGCCTCCCTCCCTCCTCCAGCGGGTCAGGGGATGCTCCCAGCCTCCCCTCCGCCCACATGAATCTGGAAAGCCACCGCTGATGGATCCAAAAGGCAAGCTGAGCCTCCCAGCCCTCTGTCTGGCTCAGCCCTGCCCGTCGGCTCCCGCTCGCACACCTCGTGCCGCAGAGAGCCCGCGCCCGGGCTGCAGCAGGCTGTGGGAGAGGGGTGATGAACAGCCACGGCCTCGCTGGCGCTGCTGCCACCTCTGCCTGGTCCTGAGCAGACGAAGCTTGCGGCTGCTCCTCACCATCAGCGCAGCGGGACCAAGCCCAGCCCGTGCCCTGATGAGCCCTCCGGGCTCGGGCACCGAAAGCCCCGACCTGCTGCAGGCGCGGGCGCACAGGGCAGCTCTGCCCGGTGGGGTGCTGCCCCGTTCCGTCCTGTTCCTCACCCACGTGCAGCTCCCAGGAGGGCCTGGCACCTCCCAGCGTGGGCTGCCAGAAGCAGGCAGGGGTGCTGCCTGTCCCCCTCCGGCTGAGCCTCCGCCAGCCCCTGCCCATCCAGAACCACGCTGGAGAAACAGTATTTGGTCCCTCTCCTCCCCACGGGGATGAGCAGCCCCAGCCACTGTCCTGGCAGATGCCTCGCAGGAGGCAGCGTGTGGGCTTTGTAATAGCCTGTTATCTGATCTGGAGCTCTCTGGCCTTTCCTCTCCGGAGGACAGTCCTTCAAGCCCATTCAGGGACTATGAGTCACTGAAGAAGCACTTAAAATCCATCCTCGATGATAAGGTTAGAGCTATGTGTGGTGCAGTTCCTGCCCTAGTTTGGAGTTATGCTCGGGCTCTCCACGCTTCCTCGCTTATTCCACCTGCTCCTTCTCCTTCCAAATTCCCCGCCACACCGAGCTGCAAAACTGCGAGGAGTTCAGCAGAGATTCATCCGGACCCGGTGACTACACCAGGGCTGCAACAGGGAGCCCGCGGCCAGGCAAGACCAGGTCTGTGCTGTTCCCAGCCGGCCTGGGGAGGCACGGCGCTACCTCCTTCGAAGCGCAGAACAAAACATGTGGGAACTTCGATCACGAAAGCTGCTGCCAGCCCACGAGCAGCTCCTCCGCTCACCCCAGGAGCTGGCAGAAGGCTCCGCAGCAGCTCGATCCCGCAGGGCTGCACGCTGCCCCGGCAGAAACACCGGCTCGCAACGTCAAAGAAAAGGCAACTCACAGCCACCGGGCCGGCACTGGCCGCGCCGAGGGAACCAGCCGCGGTGCAGCCGGGGATCTGGTCCGGCACGGTGAGCCAGCAGGTTTCTCACCTCCACCCGCGACCTTGGTGTCCGAGAGCCCCGGGAGCGGGCGAGCGCCGGGCGCGGGTTCATGACCGCGGCCGTAAATCGTCACCGCTGTCGGGCGCTCGGCCGAACGGCATCCGCGGCTCAGCAGCATCCCCCTCGCTATCGGCTGCGCAGGATAAGAAATTTGCCTTACATTAGTGAAATGATTATTCTTCATACTTAGACACAGATCATATTCCTGAGGAAAAGGAAACATAAATCCTTCCTTGCACTGACAGCGACAGCCCACATCCCTAGATACGAGGGAACTAATCAAGCCTGGTCTTTCCAGCCAAAGCCCAACCAGTGTGTTTGTACAAGCAGGATTTGGCCCTATTTCCCCATTTTTATTAATCACAGGAAAAATTCTCCATTTAGGAACAATGCTAGAGATATACCTGATAGGGTTTTTTTTCCCCCTTGGCCACTTACCACTTGGCAACAGAGATGAGGTTCTGCCTTTGCAAAACATTTTGAAACCTGTTTCTGTTCCAGTTCAGAATCACCCACCCCAAAGCTTTCCAGGTTATCTGTAAAAGAAAACCCAGAGAAATGGATGGCTTGAAATGCTTCAACTGATAAACTCTAAATATATTATTTTAGCCGTAATTTTGTTTTTCATTATAAAGTAGAACGAAAATGTTAACAATCAGAACAAAAAGTCACTGGAAATAGAAAAGGTTGTTTTGAAAATGAAGAAACGGAACATTTTTGTGCCCTGGGGACCACCTTCCCTTTCCCCCAAAGCTTGACAGAGTTTCACAAAACATTTCAAGTTTGATGTGCTGTGCTTTCGGGGGAGCCGAGCTGTCCCTGCTGCAGAGGGTGAGGAAAAGCTCCAGGAGCAAAGAAAATAGCTGGAAACTGGGACATGGCCCATCAGTGCCGCAGCAGTACCGGTCCCTCCAGCTGGGCTCCGGGGCTCCCGCACTGGTTTAGGCTTAGCTTTGGCGCTCCCAAGCCCCGTTTCAGCTGCCTCGGCACCGTCTGGAGGAGGTGGAGGTGTCCCCGCCGGTGCGGGAAGGTGGCCACCCCGGGGACACGGGACAGGCACCCCACGCCGCTCCGGTCCCACAAAAACCCACCTCAAACCTTTGCCTGGTTATAAATAAAGCAGCCGCTGACCTTGGCGATTAATCAGTGGGCCGGTGTCTCTGCGGGATGTCACCCCGTGTTTTTCCACAGGCCTGTCAAATTTCAGCCCCGTCTGATCTGCCGATGACAGCCGGGGCTTGCGCCTGCCAGACAGCCCCGGCACGGCCGCGGTCGGTGGGAGGGAGAAGCCGAGAGCGGAGGCCGGCAGGATTTATGGCCGGTTTCTCCCCGGCATGCTCTCCCGCGCTCCCCGCCGCACACACAATACACAGATGCCTCTGGAGGATGATGGAAACCGGGGCTGTTTGGTGCGGCGCGGGTATTTTTAGGTGTTTTTGCGCCATTTCTGGCCTTCGGTGACTTTTCTGACTAGCGCAGCCAGATCAGCGGCAACCACTCTGACCCCGGGCGCTCGTGCAGGCCGAGCTGTGTCTCACGGCCAAGAGGAGCCCAGCGGGCGGGCAGGTGGGAAGGGAGGGATGGAGCTGCAGCCAGGCTGACGCTGCAGCGCAGGACGGGTCCCACAATGGGAAACTGGCTCTTCCCAGGGCACTGCACCTGGCAAATGCCTCCGGGAAGGCCACAGCCTCCTAGGTGGAAAACAGGGTCTGACATCAGGGAGGGTTTTAATTTCCCTATTCAACCTTTACCCCTGCCTGCAGTCAGCCCTGCTGCCCGAACACCTTCCCACATTGATCAGGCAGGAGGTGGCCACCTCCAGCTGGGCACCAGCGGGCACACACGGGAGGGGAGACTGTCCCCATGTTGCGTGTGCCCAGATATCAACGGAGGCCAAAGCGTTACCAACACCACGCGGCTGCAAAGCCAGGCGCTGCGTGTCCACACAGCAATTCATCAGTTAATCTGAGAAGGAACAAAGCAACTAACAGGGAACTGGGGGACAGACTAACAAAGCATTTGCCGTCGCTCTGCTGAAGGGGCTGGCTCGTGCCTGTTTGTTTGGCTCCTGTTTCTATGGTGGTGGAGGCCGTTATGAAGGGTCAATTCATCGTTCTGGTTATTTGTAGCTATCCAAAATGTATTCTTAGCATCGCAGACCTTGGAGAGATAGCCAGGGGCTAACCGGGGACTGCTGGGCCGTTGGGCGTTGTCGCTCTTTTAGGGGACAAAAGACCTTCCTTTCATAACCAAGGGCTGAAGTTGCCAGGGCTCGGCGCACCCGGGGCCACACGGTCTCCTTTACTGCACCAGACAGACGCAGCTTGCAGAAGGCACTCGGCTCCCATGGCCCAGTGCTGCACCCCAGCAAGGAGCCCCTCACCTGCCTCCAGCCGGCCTGGGACTGCTGCTCCCCAGGCACCCTCCTTGGCACATGCCGGGGGACGTGGGGGCCCGGGGCACGGAGCAGGACACCCTGCCGTGAGCACGGCTCTCACTGGGGACTCTGCTGGTGCCGCCGTGCTGGGCAGTGATGATGTCCAGCGCCGTGTCCCCACGGCAGCCAGGCCCTGCTGTGCTGTGGCCGGAGAGGAGACGGCTGTGCCCATTGCGCTGCCCCTGCCGGCACACGGCCCCTCTGTGGCTCCTTTTGCAGAAGTTCAGGAGCTTGGTCGGGCCTCACTATCCATCCCAAAATAAGTTCCAAACAAATATCTTTATAATGGACCTTTGTTGCCTCAAAAAAAACAGGTTTCCCATGAGGTCATCAGGCCTGGCACTGGGGGTTATCCTGGGACAGTCATTTTTTTCCCTTGGGGTTCCAAGCGGCTGCGATTATGCAAGGCTCCGAGTTATTCCTGGTGCTGCCGCATGAAAGGTTAGCTTCCGAGCTGTGCCCAGCACGGGCATTTTGGAGGTGCAGCAATCCCTCCGCAATCTCCGCTAGCTCTGTGCGCTCCTGGCGCAGCCCCAGCACCTGTGCCTGCACAATCAAAGCAGGAATCCAGCGCTGCGGCCGGGGGGGACAGCTGGGGAGGGCGAGCGACCTCCATAGCAAGCCCTGCTCGTTGGGCAGAGCACCCTCGCCCACGGGAAGACGGCACAGGCAGGCAAGACCACATTGTCTTTGCCTCCGTGAGAAGATGGGGAGACTTCTGCAGAGCAGGCGTGGATGGGGTACACGTCCCTGCCTTGCAAACCCTGCCCGACAATGCCCTGAGCACGCTGCAGGCTGGATGGCACCTATGGAGCAGCTCTTCAGGGCAGGGAATGCCACAGACCGTCCTCGCCTGCACAGTTCCTTACGCTGCTTTCCTCCCCAGGGGCAACGCCAACCGTGGACTGTCCCTCTGCTCCTCGCCGCAGCTCCATGCTGCCAAAGCGTGACACCAGGCTCTGCAGCAGCTGCCCCAGCAGCCGCCACCTTCAGCACCCGGAGCACGTCTCTGGGGTGACCGACCTGCTAGGAAAATAGCGAGCTCGTTCCTTTGAAGTTAATGAATCGTGAAAGCCTTTGAAAGCAGAGCCTTGTTTATTTACTCACCGCAGCTCATGTGGACGGAGCACCCAGACACCCCGAGCGCACTGCTGATTCGAATGGAAGATCAAATGCGAGTCTCTGCCCGGCTGAGCCGCAGTTGGAGGAGCAAGGGCTGCCCCGGCCTCCCTCGCTGCTGAGCGCAGCCAGGCAAGGGAGAGCCTGACACGAAGGCAGGGGAGTCCAGGGGACAGTCCGTGGGCTGTCAGCAGGTCCTGTGGAGGAGAGCATCAAAATAAGCAACGGGGTTCACAGAGAAATTCAGCACTTTGGGTGCAAAGTGTAAGACCCCGCCCAGGCGTGCCACCTCAATGCCTAACTGCAGCTGCGACCCTCCTGCAGACGCCCATCACCCTCCCCTCCCAGGGCTGGCACCGCTGCCTCTTGCCCTCATCCTGGAGCCAGGTACAGCCCGACACAGACGTCTCCTGCCCAGCACCATGTCACAGCCAAGACCTGCACACCCAGACGAATGTGGCACCTGTCACCTCCTCCCCTTCCTTTCCCATCAGAGCAAGGTACAGAGAACGCAGTCTCCTCTCTTTGCAGACAATCTGGTAACAGAAAAGCCCGTGGAATGGCAACAGCAGAGACCCCAGCACGCTATCTGCTAGGATGAATCTTCTAAACGAACGCACAGCCTTCCACACGGGTCTGTAAACACCAGCCTTTTTGGTGCAACCACTTGATGAGCAAGCTGCGACGCAATATTGCATCCAGGCACCCAGACAAAAGGACAGCACCCTGCCCGCACCAGCTCTCTGTCGCTGCACTGTTCCGAGGTCTAATTGGGTTATAAACAAGTGCAAGTTCCCAGTGCCCGCGTCTCTTGGGCTGGGGGAGTCGCTCTCTGATCCGCAACAACAGCAATGGGAAGGAAAGAGCAGCACGAGCTGAGCTGGGAGGAGGCGGCTGAGGGTTCTGGCAATGTGAAAAGGACTTTGGTGGATAATGAGGTTTACAATCCCAGTAAATAATTAGGCATATTGGGAAGTGCCAGCCATGAGAGGTTACCCATTGCAGCCTAATGCCTGCTCGCCTCTGGGTGTGGGAGGGCCAGGCAGCCAGGGACCACACAGGGAAGAGGGAGCTCCCAGGTAAGGTGGGTCTTCACCAGCTCCCAGCCAACAGTTCCGGGGCGATGAGGGAAGGGGAGCTCAGAGCCAAGGGCACCTCGCCCACCCTGTCCCTCTCCCTGTCCCGCAGCCACCGCCGGCAGAGGCACAGCAGAGGCGGGAGACCTCTCCCCAAAGCGGCACGAAGGGCTGCGGCTGTCCCGGGGGAGGCAGGGGATGTCCCTCGCTGGGGACATCACCGCCCCGGGGGGTGCGTGTCCTAAGAACAGCGGCTGTGTCCCCCGTGTCCCCCCTCCCCGCGCCGCTGCGGGCTCTGCACCGCCCCCGACACCCGCGCAGAGACCCGCCCGCCGCGCAGGACTCGCGGAAGGTGTCGGCCGCCCCCCGCCCCCCCTCCCCGAGAGGGGCGCGGAGCCCCGCGCAGCCCCGCGCAGCCCCGCGCAGCCCCGCGGCCGGCGGTTTCCCACCCTGCAGTGACACCTGGCGGGGGGCGAGCGCGGGAGGAGCCGGCCCCGGCCCCGAGCATCCCGCCGCGCCGCTGCGCCCCTTCCCCGGGCGGAGCCCGACGGGGCGGCCCGCGGCCGGCGGCTCCGCTCCGCGTCCCCGCGGGTGCGGGCGCGGGCGCGGCGGTGGGAGCGGCCCCGGTGCGCGGCGGCGGGGGCAGGAGCCCGGAGGGGGCTGTCCGACGTGCCCTCGGGGAGGTGGGGGTCGGTCCGGCCGGAGCGGCGGCTCCGCGCCTCTGACTCTGCCCAATGAGAGCCCGCAGCCCGGCGGGCGCTGTCAATATTTGGCCGCGGCCCCCGCGCTCCCGGCCCCAGTGCGTCCTCGCCCTCCGCGCAAGGACCTCGATGGCCCGGCCCGGCCCCGCCGCCCGCCCCGCGCCGCTCGGGGGGCGCCGGCCCCGCTGAGCGCCCCGGCCCGGGACCCCCGGGGAGCCCCCCCCCGCCGCCAGGCCCCGGCCCCGGCCCGGCCCGGCCCTGCCCCGCCGCCCCCCGCGCAGCAGCATGCGCCTGGGAGCGGGGGCCCAGCCGGGGCTCGCTCAGCAGCGCGGAGCCGGCAGCCGCGCCGCGGGGCCGTGACGGGCAGTGCCCCCGAGGGGAGCGCGGGCAGGACCCCCCTCCCCGGTCATTTCTCCGTCTGGACCCCGCCCCGGAGAGATATGCTCAGCCCAAACCGCCTGGAAGCGTCTCCTGGGATTGCCTTGGCCCCCGGGCGTGCGGAGTGCGGAGCCTTCCCTCGGACGGCGGGCGCGGCCCCGCGGCTTTGCCTGGCCCTCGTCCTCCTCCTGCTCGCCCTGACGCCCCGCGCCGACTCCTCGTGGTGGTGAGTCCCCGCGACGGGCCCCGACGGGCCCCGGGCTGCCGCCGGCGGGAGCTGCGCGGGGCGCGGCCGCGGGATGGGGATGGGGAACCCGGCCGGGGGCGCAGCGAGCCCCGCCGTGCCGGAGCCGGAGCCCAGCGCCCGACGTGCGGCCGCGGCAGCCCCGCGCCGGGCAGGGGGAGCGGGAGCGGCGGGGACCGGCCGGGGCTGCGCGGGCTCCCCGGCTCCCCCCGCGCCGCCGGGCGCACCGCGGTCCCGGTCCCGGTCCCGGTCCCGGCTGGGAGCCCCGCGGCAGGACGGGCTCGGGGCTCCCCCGGCTCCACCTGCGCGGCTCCGGCAGCGGCGGCGGCGGCCCGGGCTCCCGGGGAAGGGCGGCGGGCGGAGCGGCGGCGGGGAAACCGCCTTCGCCCCAAACCTGCCGCGGAGCCGGGGCTTTCCCCGGGGCGCGGCCACCGCAGGGCTCCCCGCGCCCCCCGCGCCCGGAAAGCGCCGTCGCCGCCCGTTTGCCCCGGGGCCGGGACTTGCCGCGGGGACCCCCCGGCTCCCGCCGCATCTGCCGGGGAGCCGAGGCCGCCCCCCCCCCGCGAAAGCCGTCCCTCCCCGGGCAGCGGCAGGGAGCGGGATGAGCCCCTCGGTACGGTTTAGCCGTGGGAAGCGGCAGCAGCGCCAGCGCCCCCGATGCGTCCTCTGCGATCGGGAGATCGCGCTGGAGCTCCCCGATCCCCGCGGGACGCGGTGTTGCCCGGCGCGCTTGTGTTACGGCTTCTCGTAGGCGAAGGGTTGCCGTTCTCCCTCCTTTCGGTAAGAGGAGGCTCTGTAACAGGTAGAAATGATGCCATAGAAAATATCAGCCTTCTAGAAATTATTCTCCTCCTGTTCCGATTCCTGTAACAATGAAAATTCATGTGTGCAGAATGAGAATAATTAGGAAAACAAGGACTGTGAAGTTTTCCAAGCGGCCTCGTGCTGCTTCAGTAACAGGGGCAAAAAAAACCAGTTTGCTGCAGAAAAGTTTTCGGTGTCCCCCACCCTGTAAAAGTCCTCTCTAATCCTGTGGAAAACACTTTTCCACGCCAATCTCATCATCATTAGCACATCACAGTGGGTGAAGCAGAACTCAAATCAAATTCAACCCATCTGCCACCGAAAGGGGATGGTGGTTTCTGGAATTCCTCAACTACCGTGGAGCACATTGCGAGGGCCCGGGAGCACTTAGTCGTGCGGATAACACAAGTATTCCTGGTGCTTGAGAGCACGTCTGGGCGTGTGGCGGCATCCCTGGGAGAGTGACTCCGGGATGAGGAAGGCGAACGGGAAAGCTGCGGGGCTGGGAGGGAACGGGGAGCCCGGGGGACGTGCTGCTCGGGCAGCGGGCTGCAACCAGCCACAAAAGGTGGATTGTGTGAGGGGTGGCTTCTTCCAGAGGGCAGCACGGGCTTCGGGGCACGTGTAATGAGACCTGGCGGTAGCAGTGCCGTTCCCGGCCGTGCCCCTGCAGCCTGGGCACCCCGCGGGGGCTGAGTCACCATCGGCGAGCATCAGGTTGATCCAAGCCCTGACCTGGCTTCCAGCGCCGGGTCTGCCCTCACCCGTCAGGGCAGGCGAAGGCAGGGCGGCATCTGTGCGGAAGGTGGTGTCGCTGATGTGCTGGAAGCCGAGGAAGGAAGGAAGAGTCTTAGGGCAGCGGAGAAGTTGGATTGTTTCACTTCATTATCGAGGAGGCAAGAGAAGGGGAGGCTCGTTAGAGCTGAGGAGCGGGTGCATGGGGTAAAGTAGCTGGGAAAAGACGAGGTATCGAGTAGTCGCAGCATCGCCTGCCCAGAGCTGGGCAGTTCTGGTAACACACTTGGATTCTGGCTGAAGGGTGAAAATTCTTTCTTCAGCGGGAGTGTGAAAAACACTGCCTTTCCTCGCTGTTGTGCCCCACTTCTCCCCACAACAACTCCGCCGCGGTGCCTGCCCTAATTCCAAGCGCATGTCTCTTCTCAGCAAGTGGGAGGAAAACCGGCCACATTTTAAGCCTCGGTAGCTGTGGCTGATTTGGAGGATGGGAGATTTAGCTCCCGCAGCAGTTTGTGTTCTCGGCTCGCAGACCCGTTCCCCCGCTGGCAGCCTCCCCTTGGAGGGAGAACGGAGAGCGGGGGCAGCCCCCGGGGGTCTGGGGCAGGAGCCCAGACCGGGGCCGGCAGCTCCCCCGCGCAGCCCGGCCGGCTCCTCAGCCGTGGAGCAGCCCAGCACAGTTCCTTTGAGCGTTTTCAGCAAGCAGAATTGGTCTCAGGGACCTGAAGTGCGTGACTTAAAAAAAAATAAATTAGAAACCAAACACGTTAAACTCTAAAGTTCACATTTTCAGTCGTACTTTCTTTTCGGTGGACCAGAACATTCCTAAGAAAAGCCTTCATTGAAGCGGGCGCTGTTCTGCTGGACGTGTCAGTTCTGATCAAATAGCATGTTTAGATGAAATTGTGTTTTACTGAAAATGGTTTCAACCAGCTGTGGTTTGGGAAAAAGTTATTCAGTGATTTACATAGGTTTCCAAGCACATCCTTAGCACTACTGATATTACAGTAAATACATTTGGTGGTGCATCATCATTCCTGATTTTTATTGTTATTGCCAAATTCTTCTAGGGATTCACACACAATAAACTTGTGGAAATAGAGGAAATGCTTCTCATTTTCAGAGTTGACTTTTAAAGTAGATTAATAGAAAAAACTGGGTCAGTTCTGATCACAGTACATGGAAAGGAAATATCAACCAAATGTTTCTTCTAAACAACTGCAAATTATTAATTTTCAGTGACGTCAGGCACGGCCTGCACTGCCTCCCAAAAACGCCCAGAATTGGTGAACTTTGACACTTGAATAAGTGTCTGTGGGTGCATGTGCGGGTGCTGGGAGCCTGTAGCGGCGAGATCAGCGTTGGCGCAGGCAGAGGGACGGGCTTGGGCCCGTGCGGTTGTGGCCGGCGGCGCTGCCCGGGCTCGGAGGCCGCCGTGGCTCGCAGCGGGCCGGCTGTGGCTGCGGGGAGCAGCACCCATGCAGAAGTGCTCCCAAACTGGAAAGCGTTACTTAGCAACGAAATACCAGCTGAAACACAGACAGAAATTAAGAAGGAATGCCACGGGAAAATCCCTAAATCCCGTTTACACTCGAGTGCACTTGGGTAGGGCGAACAGCATCGTCCGGGGGCCGGCAGCTCTCCCCGGGCGGGCGCCGGCCTGGCAGGGCTGTGCCCCGTGCGCGGCGAGAGGATGTTGGGCCCCAAAAGCGGCCTCCGAAATTCCTTCCGAAAGATTGGGAAGATTAGACAAATGTTGCTTATAAACATAAACTGTGCAATAAACAAACTTGGTGTAAATAACTAAGTAGAGTTTCCTCGCTATTGAGAGCCTGGCTAGCTGTTCTGGTGTGGAAAGCCATTTTAAATCAAAGGTTTGGTTAAAGAAGAATGTACACAAAGCCGTATGCACCCCACCCTCACACATACCCGCTTGCCTGCGAGCCCACACAACCCCCCCCAACCCGCCGGCGCACCAAATCCTCGTTAGCTAACTTGTTTATTGCTAACCACAGCCCTTGGAAACTACAAATATTTAATTTCGTCTGGCATTGGAACAGATGGGAGGCATCAGGCTCCCAAAGAGATAAAACAAATCTGTGGAAGGAAGACTAGCTTGGGCGCGGGTCGGGCGGCGCGCAGGAGCCCAGCGGCCACGTGGGGCTCCTCAAGGCATGGGCGGGCTACGGGGGGTCCTGGGGAGCCGCTGTACCCCAGGGCGCGATGCCCGGACGGGCACTCCGAGGGATGCTCTCGTCCACCGTTAGGCAGCCACCACGCTCGGGCTCCCTTCCTCGGCCAGGGAAGGTCTGTGTCCCCGGGGCGGGGAACAGCCACCAGGGGCAGAGCCCATCGCACCCTCCGGGCGAGAGCAACCCCAGGAGCTGGTGTCCGGCTCTTGCCGAGGGCTTGGCGAGGCCGCCCGCGTTGCAGGTGGAGAAGGGGACGTTCCCACCACGACGGGTAGGAAGGAGCAGAGCAGTGCTCCCGCAGTCGTTCCTCGCCGCGGTTTGCCGTGTGTTTCCACTGTGACACCAGCGCTGGGTCCTGGTCCGGGTGCAGTGGATGGGCGCAAAGAGGGGTGGAAAAATGGAGCCACGTGTATGTGTGGGTATAGGATACAGGAGAGAGGGGCTCATTTAAACAGGCATCACACCGAGGTGTGTGGGAGGGGAAATAGCATCAATAGGAATGTTTGAAATTAAGCCAAGGGGAAGACAGCTGCGTGGAGGAACGCCACGGGCAGTCGGTGTAACCCTTCGGGGCGCGGGGGTGCCGCTGCCTCCCCTCCGTGCCCGTCTCAGCGGGGCAGCCCCGCGGCAGCCCCAGGAGGGCTTCGCGAGCAGAGGGTCCCGCAGCGCCGAGGACTGCGTGTCCGTGGCTCCCCGCTGCCGTCCCACGGCGCGGATGAACTGCTCCCTCCTCCGCCCGCGCCCCCGCAGCGGAGCAGCTCCTCGTCCACCCGCTGTCGGCCCCGGGGCTGTCGCAGGCGAGGTGCCGGGAGGGGAACTCGCCATCTCGCAGGGGAGGCGACGTGCAGCGCGGCAGCGCTCGGGGCACGGGGGGTCTCCGGGGGGTTCGCCCCGGACGTGCGTTTGTTATTGCAGAGCGCTTTGCGTGGCAATAAAAGCCGGAGGTCAGCGACCAGGAAGTCTTTATCCGGAGGCGCTCCATGGCTCCGCTGTCCAGGCAGCCGCGCGTTGAAAAATAAGTTTTAAAGTAACGTCAGGCTGATGGAGAATGAACCCTGTGGCCTTTGCAGCAGCCCTGGTGTTCTTGGTCGGGGTGCATTGAACAGATGGGTTCTCTCAGTCACTCTGCGCCGTTATAATAATCCTAATTGTGTTTCTTAGTTCATTTTTCATTAGGGTCACTTTCACCTATAGGAAATCTTTCTTACAAAGAAACGCAGAAAAAAAAATCCTTCTGCTCTTCCAAACTCATTAGCTTTTACTATTACTAGTACGGATTTCAGCAGTGCCTGCAGCCCACCGTGAGGAGGTCTGTGCTGGGCTAGGTCCTGTGCAAACACCCGGCCTCTGCTCTGAGCAGCTCACACCCGACACACAGGTACGCCACAGACAAGAGAAGAATCATCCGTCCTGCTTTACCACCAGAGGCTGTCTTACCTCCCCACCTCCCTCTTTGAGATTTTTGGGAGAAAAAATGTGATACAGGATAAAGCATATTTTTGATGAGCAATTTGTGTTGTATTCACCCGTGGCCAACAACGCCCCCCGAGGAACAGCGTTCACCTGGTGCTGAGCAAGATTTTGGCCACTATTGCAGAAGGCACCAGAGTCCTGCAGCGTTTCAGTCCTTCCCACAGAAACCGCGTCCCACTGGTTGCACTTGGGTGCCGGGGCAGCACCGAGAGGCACTCGGGCAAGGAGCCGAAGGCACACCGCTGGGAAAAGGGCGGTGCACAAGGAACAGAAAGGTCGTGGTGCAGAAAGTGGAAAGTATGTCCCTTGAATGGCGCTGGTAGTGGCTCAACATTACGATATTGAAAATTATTCAAGTGAGACTAACACTCTCAACATACAGAGTAGTGGCTCTAAGTGAGGAAATTAGGACTATTAATCATTCCGAGGCGTTAACAATTCCAGCAGGCCAGGATGGCCCTGTTCCCAGTGGGGCTTAATAAAATATTCCGGGTTTATAATAATAAAATAATATCTCAAATATCTGTAGCACACCTTGCAACCCAAAGTGCTTTGCAGTTGGCTATAAATTGTCTGCCCACAGCCAGGGAGGGCAGAGGAAGGAAAGGGCAGCAGCCTTGGGAAGTATGCAAAGAACTTGAGGAGGTGAAATGCTGCCAGGCGCGTTGGAATTTGCTCTTTATCAGGCAAGGAGGCAGGGATGTTGGAGGTGATCCTATCTGCACGAGGTGCCTCCAATAGCTGCCTAGGGCTTTCCAGCCTCCCACCAAAATACAGATTTTGTGTCAACTCAGTGAGAGAACAGAAGCCAAGACAGTTTGGCTCCCAAGCTGATCTTTCAGGACCGTCAAAGTGGTGACGAGAGCAGTGGGGAGGTGAATCCATTTTCCCAGGGAACGGGCTCCAACAGCCTCTGACACCACCGAGAAGCCAGACCACGCTCTCAGCTCAGCCTCCGCAGAGCTCTTGGAGCAGACGTCAGCAGCGACGAGGCTCGACGCAAACCACGGCTCCAGCCTGCGGGACAGGCGGCACAAGAGCCCGAGCATCTGCCTGAGGAGACGGGGACCGGGGCTCCGGCACCTGCCCGGCTGCCGTCCCCCAGCGCTGAGCCGGGCGAAGAGGCCGCAGGCGTCCTCCCGGGCTTGGTGCTTGGGCACACGTCGGGCTGGAAGAGGGATGGCCGGACCATGCGTGCCACGGGCACGGGCCGGGGGAGCTCTGGGGGTTTCACAGCACTCACTTGGCAGAAAGATCTGGAGAAACCCCCGACGCCGTAAGTGCTGGTGGAGCCTAAACAGCGCCAGGCCACCCCTCCTGGGGATGTTTTTGGGAGCAGGCGGCATTTGCAGTTCACCCTGGCACGGCACGCGTGGGGGTGAGAGCAGACCCCGTGCCGAGGGGAATGTCCCGAGCCAGGGCTGAGCCCCAGTTACAGCTTGGCTTGGGGCATCTGGTGGCACCGACTGGAGCTGTGGAGGGGCTGGAAGCTCAGCATTTCTTCCAAACAGCGCTGAGGTGGTTTGCCTGAGGCATATGAGGTGGAAGAGCTGCCTGTGACAGGCCGCGGGTGGCCGTCAGAGGGTATCGAGTTGAGCGGCATCCTTCACGCGCCAGGAGCAACACCTTGGTGCTTTGCTTGCTTGCTTGATTTTTTGTCTTTGCTGTTTTAAATGTGGTTTGGTCAACCTCCCTGGCTGGGGAGGTTCGCCCTGCGCTGCCCCGCCGTGCCGGGGAGCAGCCGGTGGCACCCCGAGCTGCCCCGCGCCCGGGGTCTGGCTCACAGCCCCGGCATAGCTGCTCGCACGGGCAGCCTTCTCCCGGTGTAAAGTTGACTTGGGATAGTGACCTCAGTTAAGCTCAGCTTGCATTAATCTCATTCACAATTGTGCCTTTGGTGGAATTGACACAGCCTTGATTTCCCCACAGTGGGAACTTCGAACATTTCTGCAGCTGATTCAATTCGAAAGCAGAGCACAACAATTTCAAATTTTGAGGTTTGCGTAAGAACGGCAATTTCAAAAATTTCCCTTTTGAAATCAAGTCATGCTCAAATAGTTTTTTCAATGCTGCAGGAATCCCTCCACAGCCGCAGAGCTGGTTTGCTGACCCGGCCGGGATTACGCTGGCCCGGCAGCTCCTTTCCCCAGCAGCAGAAGCTGCCGTCTGCCTCTTGCTGCGGTGCCTTAGGATCTGGCCGTGCTCATGATCCCCCACTGCTCCAGCTGGGGTACGGTGCCTTTCCTGAGACTTCTGGTCTTTCCTGTCGAAGAGCGGAGCAACTGGGAAGCTGCGTACACTATGTCAGGGCCAAAAGCACGGTTTATTGATCCAGAAGGATTCCAGCACGGTGAAAACGGAGAAGGGACGAGGCATACTGGGATCTGATCCTTGGGACAAGATGCAGCAGATCCCAGGAACTCGCAGGCCACATGCAACTGCGGGGATCGCCCCGTAACCCGCAGGGAGCTGCACGTACAGGGAGGAGAGCAGCCGTGGACAGGAAAGCTCTGAGCTGTCCCGACTTCCACCAGCGCAGTCGGAGCTGAGGGCAGAGACACGACACGGTCTGCGAGAGCACCCTGAGGAGTCTGCAAGTCCGTCGGGGAGCCGGGCAGGCTCTCGTGGGAAGCGCGGGAGCAGGACGCATACAGCACGGAGGCGAGCCGTGGAAGGGGCTTAGCACAAAGTGCACGCTGCCAAGTAAATAGATGCGTCTGCCTCTGGTTTGCATGTTTATCTTAGAAGCAATTTAGGTTTCTCCTTGTTTACAAGAGCCGAAGTCAGCAGACCCTTAGAACAAGAACAACCACCGGGAGCCAACATGTGACAGTTGTCTCCTGTTCCCCCAGCGCGCCGGAGCGGCCGGTGCTCGCGGCTGTTGAGGAAGAGCTCGCTTCAGCCGCGCCGGTGGGTGCGCCACGGACCGCCTGCGAGAGGAGGAAGGGGAGCGGGGAGCGGGGAGCGCTTCACCTCGCGGGCTCTGAAAGCACTTGCCTCGGTGACGTGGGGTCTGCAGCCTCCGCTGCTGCGCCGGTTGCTCCTCGCAGGGGACAGAGGCGGGGGTCCCGTGCCACGCGTGGTAGCGCGGCGTTTGCCAGCACCGCCGCTCGCGCCCCTCTCCTGGCAGCGGGGCTCTGGGAGCAAACGGGCAACGCGGCCGGGTCGGGACGGCAGGTTGGGCGGCAGCAAGGCCAGGACAGAACATCGCGCAGGGGTCGGTGCCAGCCCCTCTGCCTGGGCTGAGCCAACGGCGCGGCGCTTCCAAGGGCTCTCCTGGGGAAGGACCTCACAGGAGGCAGCATCCCATGGAACCCCGTCTGACAGGGTGGGGGATTGTTGTCCCCATGTGCAGTGAATTATTAACCCCCTCCCTTCCATCTCCTCCCGGCTGCAGCTGCCCGGCCCTCACCGGCTGCTCCTGCCTCTCTCCTCTGACCATCCACGAGCCCAGGCCCCAGCAGCCTCCAGCACCAGGAGCGGTTCCCTCTCACAGACTTTTTCGAACTCAGGGCTTGGGGTTTCATTTTTTTTTCCTGCTATAGAAATGCAGATTCCCCAAGAGTACAGCATTTCACAGAAGTTTGCCACTTCCAGCACAACTTCATTTTTTAAAAATGAAGTTCTGATAAGGCGGCTGGGGACTTCTCAGAACATCCATTGTCTTTCTATTTCAGTGTTTTTATAGTGTCATAGACTTTTAGAAATAAAATTGGAAGGGATGCTTTAATCAATCCAAAACAAATGTTTGGGTTTTTTCCCTCCCAAAATTCTGCTTGGCAGAATTTTCTGATGTTCCCTGTCTCGCTCCATTTCAGAGTAACTGAACCCAACTGGAGCATTTCTCACGGAATGGAAGATCTCGGGTCTTGCCGAGGTAACCGCAGCCTTTCCAAGACACGTGAGGACTTCTCCCCCCGCTTGTGCCATGCCACTTGTCAACGACACAGCACTCATGGGAGGGATTTTGGTACAGAATCTCTGGCGGAGGCCTGTAGGTACCACAGCAAATGCGCTGCTTGTTCGCAGCCACAAGCGAAGGGAGATGCAGCCACTGACCCCAGAGGGGGTCTGGGACTCTGCACAGCAAGCTGCTCCCTCATGGCCAGCACCCTTCACCCTCCTCTCCTTCCACTTTCTCCTGCTGATCTGGGTATTTGGCAGGAGAATTAACGAGGAGTAATTAGCTCACAGTGTGAAAAAGGGAGTGCCTGGTGTTTATCTTGTCTGGAGGGTTTTCCTTGATCTCAGTCTCCCAGGGGATGGTGTTAGTCGGTGCTTTATCTGCCGGCTCTCCGGGCGTGGGGGCAGCTCCCTTGCCAGCGTGCCTCCCCAAAGGCAGCCCTGCCTACAGCCACCGCCGCTGCCACAGCTCAGCAGGGCTGGAGGGGGACAGGGGATGGGGTCCCCGCAAGGTCCCTGGTGAGGTGGCCCATCAAAGAACGTTCAACCTTTTCCAGCTTTCCCAGCACCTCTTTCCTCCAGGACTGGGGAGCTTTGGCTACTGCTGCAGCCTCCCTCCAGCAACACCACTGCCTCCCAGCAGCCTCGTCACAGCCCTTGGCAGTGCCGGCAGGGACACGTCAGCCGTCCCCATCCTCGCTGAGACCAGGCAGGCTGGGCAGAAGGAATTCAGGGCTGGGGTACCTGGGCATGCTTGACCCACGGGATCTCTGCAGCCCCGCTCAAGACCACCAGCCTGTACCATCACCCAGCTGCTGGGATGCTCCTCCGCCCTGCCCGGCTCACCGCGGGGAGGAACCGGCCGCTCTCGCAGCCCAGCACGAGCGAGGCAATTAAACGCCCGCAGTCGGCATTGCTCAATGAGCTCCTGTTGGCTTCTCTTTCCTAAACAGCTTCTGCCATCTCCCTTGTCCCCCTGCTGCAGGATGAAAGGCTGCCGAGCAAGCCTGTGAAAATAATGCTCGCTGGCCCTTGGAGTTGGGGCTTGCAAAGCCATGGGGAGCTGGGTTTATTATCCTCAGCTCCAGCCTGAGATGACCTTGTGCTTCTGCCAGCATTTAAACAAAATATTTTAAAAAAGGGAACAGATCCCATTGCTTTCTGTGCTCGCAGGGCTTTCCTGAGCCTGCGAGCTCTCTCTGGGGCTGATAGAAGTCATAGAACATGGCCAGAGAGAGACAATAAAATATTGCCCAAGCTTATTGCTTTTTACTGTTACTAAAGGAAAGTTCTTGCTTCCAGTCTGGGGGGTTGAGAAATTTGAATCCCACCCAAACCTCATCCCTTCCAGGCAGAATCGCAGCTCTGTGGCAAACATCATCCTCCGGCACCGCTGCCTGGCTGGGGCGGGCGGGCGGGCAGGCACTGACCGGGATGGAAAATTCCACGTTGCCGCCGTTGTCCGGGCTGGTGCGAGGCTGCGGGGCAGAGCTCGGGGTTGTCCCCCCCACCCCGTGTCTGTGGAAGGCTGCCCATGGGGCTCAGCCAGGCTCTACCAGGCTGTTGTTTGCACATTGTCTTTCTGCTCCCAGCTCCCGCCCTCTCATCGCTGCAGGGAGGGGACCGGGATGCAGGCAGGGTACAGGCAGGGTACAGGCAGGACAGGAGACGCAGTATAGTTCTCCCAGTTACCCAGCTTCAGGTCATGATCATAAATATTCACCATGAAGAGATGCACAGAGAGGACTAGATAGCCAGGGAACAACAGTGTTAATGAGGACTGCAGCGACAAGAGGTGACGCCTGCTCCTCCTTCTCCCCAGCCTGAGCATCGCGCGGGTGCCAGCGCCATGGGCCGTTGTTCCCACAGCGTGCCCCGGCCAGCGTGCAGGCAGGAGACATTGCAGAGCCTGCGCCAGTGCCGCTGGGCTCTATCCTGCTCTGCTGGGCCCTGGGATGTAGGGAAGAGGGTGGGAGGGAGATTTTGCACATCAGCGAGTTCCTCTGCTGCTGCCCCAGGAGCTCACCGAGAGCTGAGGCTCTCAGGGACGCAGACCCCCTGACCTGCAGCACCCAGGGCTGGCTGTCTCCTGGGGGAGATGGGCCCCGCAGGGCCCCCTGCTCCCTGCCGCAGCGATGCAGAGCAGAGCGTCCCCCGCCCCGGGCTGGTGCGGCTTGGGATGATTGAGTTGAACACAAAGGCCCGCGGCTGCGATGGCTCAGCGGTGCCCTGTCCCGGCGTCCTGCCTGCCTGAACCGCAGCAGCGGGCAGGTCTCGCCGCACAGCATGCCCTGTGGCTCCCCCACACCGAGGGGATGCTGCAAGGAGGGCACGTCGCGGCGGGGGGACGCCCTCGGCAGAGCCCTGAGCAGCTGTGACACAGCTAGAGAGAAAAGAGGGAAGGGTGGGCTTCGATAAAAGACACCCCTGCAGGGGGGCGAGGACCGGGGGAGGCAGAGCCCTGCCCCTTCGCCCTCTGCGGGCAGCGCGCTAACGTGGCATCGTTCTCTCCCGCAGGTACATCGGGGCGCTGGGGGCGAGGGTGATCTGCGATAACATCCCCGGGCTGGTGAACAAGCAGCGGCAGCTGTGCCAGAGGTACCCCGACATCATGCAGTCGGTCGGGGAGGGAGCCAAGGAGTGGATCCGGGAGTGCCAGCACCAGTTTCGGCACCACCGCTGGAACTGCAGCACCCTGGACCGGGACCACACCGTCTTCGGCCGGGTCATGCTGCGAAGTAGGTTCTGCCCCATCCCCATCCCCTTCCCGCGAGCCTTGTCTCCCTGGGAGAGTCTCTTCTCCCGCTGGGCTGCCGTGCCCGGTGGCTTGGGTTACTCCCTTAGGAGAGCTTTGCCTTCCCCTGTAAATTAATCAAGCAATAATGGGAGCGGAGCACTGCCTTTGGAATAGCTGCACCAGATGAGAGGGAGCAGGGGGAGCACTGGAGGAGAAGGGGGAAGGAGGAGACACCTCCGGAGAGCAGGCTTATATGTAAACAGTAATGGGATATATAAATATTTGGAGAGCAGGGTTGGCCAGGACTCAGCAATTCACGTGGGAACGGGCTGTTCCCTTGCATGGCAAGGGAGGCAAGGCAGAGCCGTGGCTCCAGTCCTCGCTTCAGGCTCCAAGGTGCAGCAGGACCACGGCTACGGGGCAGACACCAGCCCCGCACGAACGGGTGGGCACAGACCCTGCCCGGGTCCTTCCCGCTCCAGGTGAGGGACGGATACGACACCAGCAGGGATGTACCCAAGGAGCGAAGAGGAAAGGCGCAATGGGGACAGGGACAGGGGCGGTTCCAGAGCAGGAGCAGCATCGAGGGCTCCCGCCGCCCCCGGGAGGGCTCCGGCAGCAAGCGGCCCCCAGGAGCCAGCGTGAGCCCTGGCGCACTGCGGGACAGATGCTGCCGTGCCCCGTGACGTGCCGGGGCGCATCCAGCCATGTGGCCTCCAAATCAAAGGAAAGAGCCTTTCCACTCACCGGGAGCGGCTCATATGGAGGACATGTGAGCGCTGCGGAGGGAGCCGGGGAGCGGGGGGCTTGCTCCCAGCTGGCGGGGGGATGGGGCAGCTGCCCAGCGGGGCGGACAAGCAGCAGAGCCTGCAAGCCCGACCCCCAGAGAGGAGCTGGCTGGAGGGAAGGGGGCTGTAAGCGCCGGGATGCAGCACTCACCCTGCTGTGCTGCAGCCTGCCCGCTCTCAGCCTCTCCATCCCCGCGACGGCACCTTTACTCCTGCCTGCATCCTCTCCTGGCAAAGGATGGGGAATGATGAAAGCTCCTCACCACAGCCCCATCCTGCGAGGCCCAAAGAGAGCCCTGCTGCCTTTGAAGTTGCTTTCAAAGGCTCTCGAAACGAAGACGAACATGGTTTTGATTTGCAGCTTCTTTTACAGCATTATAAAAACAGCTGCGAACTCGAACCAGAGACATAAAATAGCAGGCGGCAAGCTGTGCCGCGCGGGGAAAGCCGAGCCCGGCCGGAGCTGGCGCCAGCTCCTGCGCTCAGCATCGTCCCGGGAGGGAGGCAGCCGCGGCCGAAGGGCGCTGGCTGGTCCTGCAGTGCCAGCACCGATGGGCACCCGCACGGCCCCTGAGCGAGGGTCAGCGAGGGGGACCGGTCGGGCAGCCCTGAGAGCAGCCCAGCACCCCGAGCTGCTGAGCCCTGAGGCTCAACATGAAATTCCCGAGTCTGAAAGGTGCCCGGGAAGCCAAGGCTGGAGTCGGTGGCCACCAGCGATGGCTGGACTTGGCTTACCCGAGGGCGGGGTGGTCTCGCTCCCAGCCGTGAAGGTGCCGCCGCACGGTGCCCTGCTCCCCGGTGGGCCCGGCCTGCTCACTCCCCGTCCCCGTTTCTCTCCCCGCGGCAGGCAGCAGGGAGGCCGCCTTCGTCTATGCCATCTCCTCGGCCGGAGTGGTGTACGCCATCACGCGGGCGTGCAGCCAGGGGGACCTGAAGGCCTGCAGCTGCGACCCGCTCAAGAGGGGCCGCTCCAAGGACGAGCGCGGGGAGTTCGACTGGGGCGGCTGCAGCGACAACATCAACTACGGGATCCGCTTTGCCAAAGCCTTCGTGGACGCCAAGGAGAAGAAAGTGAAGGACGCCCGGGCGCTGATGAACCTGCACAACAACCGCTGCGGGAGGATGGTGAGTGCAGCCCCTGCTGCCAAGCCCAGCCGTCCCACCGGGATGTCCCGCGGGGGAACGGGCAGCGGGAGCAGCCCGGGCATAGGAGTGGGACCCTGGGTGTCTGCAGAGGGCAGGTCCTGCTGCAGACGGGGGCAGGACGCTGCCCTGCCTTCCCAGTGCCCCCCTGCACGCCCTGCCTGGGGAACGGCCCCAGGGGGATGGCAGGACCTTGCTTACCTTTGCCCCCAGCACGTGTCCTCGCTTCGCTGCGAGGCATCGGTGACCATGGGAGTGCGTCCTCCACATGCAGCACCCCCTCCCGTTCGGGCCCCGTCCCAGACGGGCGAGGGCTGATAAGCTCCGCCAGGGACGTGCAGACCCCGACACGGTGTCGGACGCCCGGGAGCACCGCCGGTCCTCACGGCATCCCTCTTCCCACAGGCTGTGAAGCGTTTCCTGAAGCTGGAGTGCAAATGCCACGGGGTCAGTGGCTCCTGCACACTAAGGACTTGTTGGCTGGCAATGTCAGATTTCCGAAAAACGGGGGATTACCTAAGGAAGAAATACAACGGGGCCATCCAGGTGACGATGAACCAGGACGGCACTGGCTTCACGGTGGCCAACAAGAACTTCAGGAAGCCCACAAAAACAGATCTGGTGTATTTTGAGAACTCACCTGATTACTGCGTGATGGACAAGTCAGCAGGTAAAAACCAAAGCTCCAGTCGTTGCCCAAAAGCAGCTCTTCCTCCCCTCCTGACAGGCCAGCAGCTCCCGACAAGCCCAAGCTGGCAGGGCTCCTTCGGGACGTCAGCTCCCCACCAAACCCCCGTCCCTGGTGTGGGGTTGTGCTGTGGGGGTCACCCAGGCCCTCGGCGGGTGTGGGTACTCACTGGAGTGCTGGGTCCCCACAGCACCTCCTGCCTGCACAGAGGACTGGGCTTGTCCAAAATCCCCCAGCTTTACACCAAAGATCCAAACCCATCAGGCCTCTTGTAATGAACATGGGGCAGCATTTCCTCAGAGCCTCCCTGCTGCAGAGCAAAGCTCCCTTCAGCAGGCAGCAGAGCCCGCTCCGTGCGGCAGGCTGCTGGCCTCTCCTCTGAACGCAGCCCGAGGCTGGGAGGAGAGCGGGGCAGGCGGCGTCAGGGCTGCTCAGCTCCCGCAGGGAGGATCAGTGGTTTCCCAGCCTGGAGTATCCCCGGGTCAGGGGTTCTCTGGGGCCGTGGGGGCTCGGTGGGGAAGGCAGCACGTGCTCCCGCCGCCCTTCAGCGAGTCCTTAGCCCGAGCAGAGGGGGCTGCAGCAGCAGGTACAGGGAAGGGGCCTTGCAGAGTCACCACAGCTGCAGCCCCGGCCAGGCTCGCCACCCGCGCCCTTAAAGCCAGCACGGGCTCCCCGGCCTCCCCCCCACAGCCTGTGGAGGCCACGCTGCGGCACAAACAACGAGGTTTCAGCACAGAGACAGTCGTCCCCGAGGTCCCCGTGGCAGCTGGGAGCTCCTACCGCTGCTGGCAACTGCGGGGCAAGGGGGTGGAGGGAGCCTTGGAACGAGGTGGAGGAGCAGCAGCGCCCTGACCCGCTCTCGCTTCCTTCTCCAGGCTCCCTGGGCACGGCCGGCCGCGTGTGCAACAAGATGTCCCGCGGGACGGACGGCTGCGAGGTGATGTGCTGCGGGCGGGGGTACGACACCACGCGCGTCACCCGCGTCACCAAGTGCGAGTGCAAGTTCCACTGGTGCTGCGCTGTGCGCTGCAAGGAGTGCGAGGACACTGTGGACGTGCACACGTGTAAAGCACCGAAACGGGCCGAGTGGTTGGACCAGACCTGAGGAGACGGGAGCGCAGAGGGCAGAAGCCCCTGCCACCCCCCTTGCCATTTTTTTTTTAAGACCCTGTGCCCTGAGGGCCGTGACGTTCTGGGAGCTGTAGTTCAACTGCATGGCTTTTATTTAATTAATTCTGCAAAGCACTAAAGGACGGACTACATTTCCCAGGAGGTACGGTGGACCCTTCCGTTTGCCCAGCAAAACTAATCCCCTACCTAGGAGGAGTCTGCAATCCTTGCTTCGACTGTGAAACTGCCGTTGCCCGTTGTGCTCTGTGCAACGGAGACGGACTCGGAGGACCGATCGTCGGGATGCGATGGCTGAGGAAACCTGCACCTCCCCGGAGAACTTCTGTCGCAGTAAAGCTTCACCAGCGAAAAACACTAGTTCAGAATAATCCGCTCTTGCAGAAAGCATTCTTGCTTTTACTTTTTTGCAAGGCCAGAGGAAGGGTGTTGCAAACCCGTAAGACAGTTCCGCGATCCCTGCATTTCCCTCGGGCAGAGCCGGCACACGGCCCCGGCCGCTGCTGACCCCGCCGAGCAAGAGCAACCTCTGCTTGAGGCTTCCCCCCGTCTCCCCAGCGAAGGCGACAAGCGGAGCTGTAAATTGGGACTGAAAAAACCTGAATGACTGCACAAAGACAAGGGCCACCCCTAGATGCTGGCAGGCACAGAGGGCTAGAGAAAGCAAGAGAATCTGTGAACTTACTGGTAGGTTCTGAAGTTACAGATACGACAGCATCTCTGTAAAACTCACTTGTATGTTGTGTACACTGCTTATTATTTTAAGTCAAAATTCATTATAAACCTGTATCAGAAAACGATGTTCTTTGCTTTTTTGAATTCCTGCACGCCCCGCAGGGCGCTCCCCCAGCGCGGCATCGCCCCGCGGCTCCGCGGTCCTGCAGCACAGCCGTCCCTGCCTCGGCAGCGACCGGGCGCTCCCCACAGAGCAGAGCCGTGGCACCCCGCGTGCAGAGCCCCAGGGGATCCTTCAGGAGCAGCAGCACGCTCCGGGACACCTGACATAACACTGGGTCAAGCAGGAGAGGCTAGATCAGCTTCTAAACCTTTCCCATAAAAAAAAAAACCAAACCAAACACCCAAACCTTAAACTATCAACTAAAATTGAAGCTGATGAGAGGAGGGGCAGGCAGCCGCAGAGCTGCCAGCAGATACAGAGATCAGCCCCTCTCATCTCTAGACATTTCCTCAATTCTTTTTTCTCCCAGCTCGGACAAGCAGTGATCGCAAAGGTGCTTTATTTAGTGTACAGCTGTTTTAGAGAGTCTGGTCAAAAGGTACCAATCCACACAAACTGACTCAATGTACAACCAAGACAGCTGAGCCCACAAACTAAATTATCACCAGTAAAAAAAAAAAAAAAAAAAAAAAAAAAGAATTACCTTAATCATTGCAACTCCTGAGCATAAGCTGAAGCTGATGGGGTCGTTTCTACACTTCCCTCCCAGAGCTCCACTGCCCACAGCCTGGGCAGGCTCTGCTTTCCCCCTGAAATACGTTGTTCGTTTTCCTAACGTTGATCATCATCATGCTGACGGGCAGGTAAGGACGTTTCACACACTCAGAGCAAGTTTTTAAGTTATAAGCTTACGGCAACAACAGGAAAGGACAAGTCAAGGGTAACATTCACTGTAAAGACTTCCAGCGGGGGCTGCTTTCACACTGCTCTCCGAGGAGCCAGGGCTTTCTCCCGGGGCAGCGAGATGTGTGGGCAGAGGGAGCTGAGCAGGCTACAGCGGTGATGTCTGAAGGAAGGTCAAAGCAGCAGGATGGGATTAAGGCAAAGAAGATTATTCTGGTCCTAAGCCACCCATCAGCTACTGCACAAAGAGCATCTCTGGATGGGGATTTTACCCAATGGCCCTAGGAAATATTAGTTTAAGTGGTGAGAGAAAAAACACTTTGAAAACTGCTTTGATGGGAACTGCTCAAAGAATTTAAAGAGTCTGCCACGGGCACATGATAGCACCTTACTCCATGCCAGACGTCTGAGACTGCTCATGCAGAAAAGGGACCTTCAGCAGAGCTGCCGCAGTCACAGACAAGTAAAAAGGCGACGTTTTAGCCGAGCTCTTAACACAGGCACAGGAACCCCACCTCCCCGCTGCCTAACCCATTTCTTACAGCATTAAACCATCTCCCTTTTGAATCCCGTACTGACAGCACGAGGGGGCTGAGCAGCACCTTTTGCCCTCTCTGCTCTTGCAGAACACGCGCTCAAGCTGGTGTTTACCTGGGAGGCTCCCGGGTCTCACCCCAGGCCCTTCAAAGCCCTCTGAATTTCGAGGGGAGGCAATTTCCCCAAAGCTTTGCTCCGTCCGGGCTGTGCCGAGGAATGCTGGCAGGTGAGCAGGAGGTCTGAGCCAGGCCAAAGGCATTTCAAGCCTGCCGTGGTGCAGCGTCCGTCAGCAGCAGGCTAATCTGCCGGGAAGAGCTCCCTCATTTATCTTCATTACTGCTCCACCTACCATCAATTTACGACAGACTTTAAAAAAATGCTGCCCCCTCAGCAATCAATCCAAGCCTCCCTCCCAGAGCAGGACACGCTCCGTGGGCCGGGAGGGACCCAGTGCCTGGGGACCCGGGCTCAGCTGCCAATAAACATTTCTTCCTCTCCAGAGGACCCCTGGGAAGCGTCTCCAGCAGAAATAGTGCTCCGCAGCAGCTCTGCGGGCCCACCCGATGGATGACACCTGAATCAACGGCCGCTGCCAAAGTAGGTCTTCCCTCTGAATGCAGATGTTCAACGTTTTAAAACGAAGGAGGAAACTCCCAAGGTCAGGCTGTCATGGGTTCGTTGGCTTCCCGCCTTCCCCTGTCCCCACCGAGGTACTAACACCGGGTGCCCTCAGCTCTCCGCAGAATAACCACAGCCGAGAAGGCAGCCCAGCCAGGCTCAGTGGCACCATGGGGCTCCCCTCCCAGCCGCCTCCCCGGTCACAGCACAGCAGTAAATCAGAGTAAAAATACCCTGGGAGCAGGTACCAGGATTACAGAAGCACCTGGAGGAGCCACCGACCAGCACGAGTCTACCCGACAGAGGAGGTGAGCGTTTCTTCTGCAAAGGGCCACGCAAGGCTACGCTCGCTTCTTGGCTATTAACAACAATTAGCAAAAGCACCACGCCTGGCGATCAGAAGCACGCAGGTTAGCTCGAGCGAGCTCCCAGGGCTTGTGCAGGAAGACGCCCCAGTGCGGGCTGAAGGAAACTCAGACCGGTGCCTGTCTTCCCGCGGATGAAGCTCCCCTTCAGCACACTCACCCTCAGCAAGCAGGTGTTCTCCGTCATGACACGTTTAGGAAGGCCGCGGTCTGGACAGGGAACACTCGGTTCCTCTCACCAGCCCCTCAAGTAATCCGCCTAAAACGTGCACAGAGCCTTTTGTGCAAGATCATCTCGTTACCCTCCAGTCAAAAGTATCTGAACTCAAGGACAAGGAGCAGAATTAATTGCTTAATGAGCTTCTGAATAAATTACCTTCTCTGAAGAAGCTGGACAGGACACACAGGAGGTAGAAGGCATTGAAGACATGGGATCCACACAAATTCAGGGTATTTTCTCTACTAAACCACGTGCGAGTGAGAGCAGGCCTCAGCCCAGGTGACACCACCACTGTTCGGGAGGGATGTGGGGACGAGACCGACTGTGTTTGAGCCCCAGCGATGCCGAGTGCACGCGCTGCTCCGCTGCACCCATCCTAAACCCCCCTCGCCGCTGCCGTGGGCCCCTTCTGTTCACCATCGTGTTCACACACATGCAGAAGGCTTTGCCGGGGTACCTGTGCCCGCGCCGGCGCGCTCTGGGGTGGCCATCTCCGTACCAGCTCCAGCTCCCGGGGACAGATTTATCGGGGCATTTTGACTAACATTTGCATAACCTGTCAAGATCTGCATGGGAGCTTTCACAGCCCTTATGACCGAAGCCGAGTCACGGAGGGCTGCTCCAGCTAGCAGCAGGGGGGTTACTGCTCTGGAAGCTCAGCTGATGAGTCAAGGCAGGAGAATGCAACAGTCACACACTGTGTCACACTGTTTTATAACCGATGAGAGCCTACAGCCAAATTAGAAAAGAAATCAAGAGGTTCTTTAGAGGAAGATCCAAGCTGACGAGGCCACGGTATGACTGCACAACTGAATGCATCCAGAGTAACAGGAAAATGTCATTGGCCAGAAATAACCAAAGCAAGAAGATCCCCAATGGAGAAACACACTCATCTTGGTGGATGCACCCTTACTGATGCAATACGTGTGGGTGTGTTATCCAGCTCTCCCCAATGACCAGACTCACTGAAGGCCCAACCAAAACGCACAATACAGCAATCGAAGCTGGAAACGAGGAGAATTCCAAGCACATGAGCAGCATCCCTGATCACCGCCTCCTTCGTCCAGTGCTAAGGGCTGGGCACGCCGAGCACACCCCACTTCGGAGGCTCAAGAAAGGGAGGAGGGAGCCAGGAGAGCTGGAAGCTGAAGCTGCCTTCCCTCTATCCACCTTCATTAAGAGCTGGGTGAATTCAGACCACAGAAGCCCACTATGATTGCCACTATCAATGTGACCTGATGTTTTGAGATTTTGACCCGTCAGCAGAAGACGGGAATAGCTCGCACGTCACCTGTGCGGCGACAGAGCCTTAACTGGAAGGGAGAGACGGGAGGAGACTGCCCATCCCTTTTAACAGCAAAACAGGGCAAGGCGGACCGCTCGGGGGCTGGTTGAGCCTGAAGCCCGTCTGCTCTCCCTGCCCTCGCTGCCAGCACTGTCCCCTGGTAAGAACACAGCACCAGTGCACATCCCCCTGCCTCCACAGCTGGCCCCATCCTGAAACCTCGGGGCAGCCTCGTGTGGCTCCCAACCACACGCCCCAGGCATCAGTAGTTTGGGAGGTGCGTGTGTGTCCCCTCGGTGTGTCACCTCGGGGCAGGGGGAAGGGCAAAATCAAAGTCTGTACGAGCCCCGCAGGTACATCTCCCTTTCTCCAAGGGAGTTTGCTCTCCCGTTTCACCTCTTCAACCTGCTGGCACTGGAGGCAGATGATGCAGTTTGGGGAGAGGTGCAGGCACTTCACTCTCCCCCTCCCCCTGGAATCTTCCTCTCACTTGTGGTCCTTGGGATTCACCCAATGTTTCTCAGAAAAAAAAAAAAAAAGAAAGAGGACCTCAAGACAAGTATGCATTTAATAAGCAGTGAGACAAATAAGCTCCAGTTATCCCAGCAGAATTACAACACCAGAGAACAATTTTCTGCATTCCTCCGAAGGCCTGAAGGAACCCAATTGCCTCCTCTCAGCCTAAATAGGTACCAGACACCAAGTGCTCCGTAAGCAAACAGAGCCCCCAAAGTGCAAAAATGAAATAAGTAAAAAGCTTCACATTACATATAAACCAGCCGTTTGCACCTTGTTATTAATGGTCTTGACTACGACCTTTAAACCCTGCCTTGCTCAGAGCCACGGATCTACACGCCTTGGCACCCTCGCAACAATTCCAGGACGAGGAGCAGGGAATAAACAAGCCTGGCCAGCACCGGAGGAGATGCAGGACAGGAACTGGCCACGACAAACCCGGGCTGAGAACCGCCCCAGTGCAGCAGCCCGGGCTAAGAGGTGACCATCTCCACCACGGATTTGTCAACAGAACCTCCGTGACCGGGGCTTCCGACCGCATGGGAAGTCCTGGCGCTGCATATAGACGTGCAGGACAGCCAGTAACGCGTGCATCTGCCCCCGCTTTCAGAGAACAAAGTGCTCCCAGCACAGCGAGGAACTGCCAGAGCCCAGTCCCCAGAGGACAGCTCTGGTGAGGACTGAAAGTCCACAAGAACCGGAGTTGCCTCGAGCAGACCCTGGTACCCAGAAACACTTATTGGTCTAAACTGCCTCACCGCTGCTTCAGGGGTTCTGGTAGCGTAACAGCGCCTTAGGCAGTGGGAAGCTTCACCCTGAGAGCTGCTCGGGACAGAGGCAGCACCTCCGGAGGGGACGGGACAGAGGCAGCACCTCCAGAGGGGACGGGACAGAGGCAGCACCTCCAGAGGGGACGGGACAGAGGCAGCACCTCCAGAGGGGACGGGACAGAGGCAGCACCTCCAGAGGGGACGGGACAGAGGCAGCACCTCCAGAGGGGACGGGACAGAGGCAGCACCTCCAGAGGGGACGGGACAGAGGCAGCACCTCCAGAGGGGACGGGACAGAGGCAGCACCTCCAGAGGGGACGGGACAGAGGCAGCACCTCCAGAGGGGACGGGACAGAGGCAGCACCTCCAGAGGGGACGGGACAGAGGCAGCACCTCCAGAGGGGACGGGACAGAGGCAGCACCTCCAGAGGGGACGGGACAGAGGCAGCACCTCCAGAGGGGACGGGACAGAGGCAGCACCTCCAGAGGGGACGGCCCTGCAACAGAAGCGGCTGGAGAACGCTCTGGAGATAGAAATAAACGCTGCTTTCAAGTTCCTTGATTTTCACTGGCTATGAATGAAATGGAAAGTTGGGAAGTCTACTAACATCACGTACAGCCTCGTGGAAAGGCTTCTGCCATCCCAACGGCTACAAGGTCACTCTAGTGCAGGTTTCAGGGAAATGGCAATAATCAATGCTTATCTGTCCTAAGTCATAATTGTCATTTTTTATATATATATATACACAGAAACACACACACACAACTGAATTGCATGTGGATTGCTGGGGTATCAGTATGGCAGGATCAGATGGTAAGTCCCTGCTCCTCAGCGGCAAACAAACGTTCCTATGAAGCAGGAACAACCTGGTAGGAAATCAGACAGCGCTCCTCCTCCTTGCTCAAGAATTACTGGCACTTCTAGAGAGACAGGAAGGGTCTCAGCACACAGCCTGTTGCCAGCTTTACTTTCAGCACAAGCCCATCCCCTTTCTGTTGCTGTTATGTCAGGGGAGGACAGTGAAAGAAAGCAGCTCTTGGGATGATACATGGGAGGCAGCGCTTCATTTATAACCCCACACAAACGCTGGAACATGTTCAACTTTAAATAGCATTAGGTTCGTTACCTTATGGGCCCCTGCGGACCAAGAAGTGAAATTACATGAACACAACATATCTATTAATCACCACAGTGATTCCACAGTGAGAAATGGCCCCAGTGACATACATTCAGCTGGAAAGAAAGTTGAGAAAATTACCGACTAGTAGTTAGGCAACTCGAAAAGATTTGGTAGTACCTTTCTGTAGGGCTCCCCTCTTGATCCCTCAACAAATTCAAGCATTGAGCTTGGATTGAAGCCCAGTCAACAGAAATACCTGGTGGAGAGCAACAACGGCATTTCTGCCTAAACACGTGTGTCTCCTCAGCCAGGGTTACCAACAAGCTACACTTACACGAGACGCACAGGCGACTGTCCGCTTCATAGTACTTTGTTCACAAGGTAAAGAAGGATTTAGAAAAAAAAAAAGAAAAAAGAAAAAATACCATTCTCAGTCTTCTGTGTCAAGATAGATTATAGGTCAACTCTAATTGACCTGTAATTGATTGATTCAGAGAATAGAGTAGGCTACAGCAAGCTGCTTCCATCCAGGATTCAGAAACTAGAATAATTTACACCACCTTTGAAAGAAGCCATCAACACCTCGGCTGACATCAATCCTTCACAGAGATCAGTGAAGAGTAAACATGTAAAATCTCCCTAGTTATTACGGGTAAGTATAGGTGTTTATCCGTAAAATGCAAGATGATGGACAACTTTTCGTGTGTTCACAACCAGCATTTGTCCACGAGCCTGGGCTATGGTTATCACCGCCACTTTTACGAACCTTGGGCCAACACGACTCTGCTTCCTCACTGCCGAGCAGCAGCCCCGAACGTGAGAAAGGAGACATCTTCTCTAAGGAGGGGCGAGTGGAAACGGAGGTCGCACCAGTTACCCCAAACCACCTGGCCGCCACAGCCATCTTTTCACCTTTGCATAAACAAACCCTCGTGGCGGGTCCGTGCATGAAGCAATTCCTTTGGAGAGCGCTCCACACCTCTGTGCTCCTCAGGTCCTAGTGTCAACTCTGGACTAACACTCGGAAGTGCAAGTCTCCCAAGGAGACTCCCACGCAGGTACCACGACCACTTTTGGCAGTTTCAGACACCACCCTGTTCTTCAGGGCAAAGCGGTTTGAAAGACAAAAGATGCACAACTAAATATAAAGAAGTAATAATAGGAAAGAAAGGAGTTTATACTATCGTTTCCTTGCGTAGCTCAAGCTCATAGGAAACAGAAGAAACAAATCTTTGTTTGCACACTATAATCTATATTAAACAGACACTTAAGAAGTCAATAAATTCAATGTGTTAAGAAGCAACCTTTTAATAAAGAAAGCAGAACCATACTTCGCTGTTAACAAATATTTTGAAAAAGGCTTACAAAACTAAATCTAAGCCAATTATCTGGTGCATCTGCAGCTGAGAAGGAAGCGTCAGTGCCCCCAACATCTGCTCAGTTTGTGTCCTCTCCTTTCTTACAGAGGAAGTACTGGCTTCCAGTTGTACAAGTGATTAAGAGAGCAATAAGGTATTGCTCAACAAAAACTATTTTCTTAGATGATTACAGACTAAGGCCAAAGAAGAAACTGATACGCTAAGCACCATTACCAACACGGAAGCCTGTCAAAGAGACCAGTTTGAATAGCACAGCGTTCTTCCCTGCGCCCCAGGTCTGGGGGTCAGGTAACCACCGGGGGTCAGGCTCGCCAGAGCGACGAGATCGAACCATCGTGGGAAGCACGCTCCAGTCACACTGGAGCCAGCTGATGCCAGAGACTGGACAGCAGGAGGACCTCGATGTTCTCAAAAGTGAAGCTGAAGGGGGAAAGAAGAGTCCCAAAGCACTGGAAGAAACAGAACACAACAACGACAACAAATCAGCTCAGTTTCAAAACCAAGATCCTTTTACAGGCTCAAGGTACGAACAAAACACCACCCTGTGTCTTTCCCTCAAGGCCACAGAGCTACTACCCCCTCGACGCCGACGCCACGGAGCAGGCTTGTAGTAAGCATTAAATATTAGCCAAGACAGACAAAAGAAGAGAAAACCCTCTGGAAGCCGCAGCTCCGGCCTTGTCCACTCACCCCCGGCGCGGTCCGCTCAGCTGGAGGCCAGAACGCTGGGAGCACTCACCGGCCACAGCACGCGCAGCACCTAGGCAGAAGCAGGAGGGGTTAGGGCGGCGCTTCCCTGCTACAGCTGCCCCGAGCCCCGCGCCTCCAGTTCTGAGCACACTGGAGAGGAGGGCAGTGGTGTATTTTCTCGGCTATTCAGGCATGGATTATTTATAGGTCATCGACTCAAACATGTGAAGATGGAACAGACCATCCACCAAGACCGGCCTGTGCTTCCAGGGAGGATCCATATTCTAGATGCCATCTAAACAGTTCCAGAAATAAAGATCAGGCTCAAACAAACGGTGCAAACTCCCCTGCACCTTCTCAACCCATCCCCCAAGTATTCCGCTGCGACTCGTGTTATCCTCGTACAAACCCTCTTTTCAGGAGGCAGCAATGACAGGACTCATTTAGTTTGAGGGCTTTACTTTGGCCCTCCTGGCTTCTATCATAACCTCAAATATTACATTGAAAAGGCTTTTAAAACATAACATTCACAGCAGCGCAGGAGCTTTCCCTTGCAGCGAGCTTCTTCCCCGCCTGTTTGCGGGTGGCACCTTCACATTAAGTGCATGAGTTAAGATGTAGATTAGCAAGGCAGGAAACCTTTGCCCTTGGCATCGACACTCAGCTGTGACAGGAAACTTCAGGCTTTTTTCTATGAAGTGTAGACCCACTCATTACACATTGGCAGGGAAGTGCACATCTCCGAACTATACACATTTTCTCTTAGATAAGCAAAAGACTCAAGTGTTTATAAATATGAAAAGTTCAGCAGCTGGCTAAAAAGTTAATTCTTCAGTCTCACTTAATGAGCTTTGGGGAAAGTGGTAGGGGGATTTGTTCAGAAAGTAAAGCACGGTGTCACAGAAAGCAGGACTTGCCAGATGGGGCTCTGCTTAGTCCTATTTTCTGTCTCTAGATGGCTGCTCTCAGCAAAACGGCAAGGAATCCTCTGACGGGGAGCTACAGAACAACCAGAATGAGAAACGTTTTCTCCTAATCTTGCAATTATAAAAATTAGCCAATTTTTAATTTAAGTCCCATGACTTCCTTCTTTGTTGTGAAAATATCAAGTGATCCATATCAAAACGCTTTGGAACATGGATTGCCTTAGGATTTTGTCCAATCCCCTGAACAAGGAAGTTGTTTCCAGTAGGATTCAGCAGGAACACTGCTGCAGTATTTCTTCAATACTTCAATATTAACTAATACTGGTCTATTCCAGTAGCATAACACTCAGACTCAAAAAATGGCATTTGCTTGGAAGGTAAGCATGTTAGTTGTTTTCAGGAACTTCTGACAGCGCCCACTGTCACTCTGCATCTCTAGTTTTCTTGAAAGCAGACCTATAAGGTATCACCGAAGGAACTGTGCAACATCATTTTTGTCAGATGATACGCAACTACCCAGTCCTCCACCTATGTAATTATTAAAAAATAAAAATTCATACTCAATGGAAAAATAACGAGGCACTTTTGTCTGCAGTTTCAACAGAAGTTGTTCCATGTAACAGAGTATTTTTCAGCTTGCTCAGTGACCTGCAGAGATTGCCATCCCTTGTGCATACCTCCCCGCTTCTGTCCCTTACCCAGAAAACTCTGAGCAGCAACTGCTCAAGAATCAGAGCTGCCTCTGGTGATCGAGAACAGCGTGATTCTCCGAGAGATCGGAAATCTGGCTGGAACACCCAGCAAGGCCGAGCTCTTGTGCACGGAGCGCGCTTGCGCCCGTCCCGCAGGTCACAGGGCGCTCTCCCACTCCTACCCCATCCTCACCAGCACCGACTCACAGAACATCTTCCCTTCACTGAGGAATATTAAAAGCCCGAGCGGCAAGAGAACCAACGAGCCCCAGCCGGCTCTAAACCACTCGGGACTTGTGCCAGCGCCCGTCCTCGTGCCTGCAAACCCCCGACGTGTGCCAGGCAGGGCTGCGCCCCCCTCCAGAGGGAGCCGGCTCGCAGCCCCTGCTGGGGCTCGGGGCTCTGCTGACGGTGTGTTACCCTGTGTACATTGGAACCAGCAAATGCTTCATTGTGATTTTTGGCCACTTGGAATATTTTTAGCAATTTGCCAGGGTTTACTCTGTGATTTATTATGGAGGAAACAAACTCAAGCACTAACGAATGAAAATATGTAAACTCAGACTCTTCAAGTCAATAGAAAGGTATTCAACTTCTCAAAGCCCTTTAGAGGCAGGCAGTTTGCTGTAGATTCAATTGCTGGAAACAACAGTTTGCTTACGAAGCAACTGAACTGTAATCTAAGGAGTCATATTTAAGTCACTGGGAGACTCACAGTGAAAAGTTCCGTATATACAACACTTCCCAATTGTCATTCCTAAAACTGTGTTCTAGATTTGCTGGAAACTCAACAATTCAACAATTTATTGGAAATATGTTTTGTATTGCTTCTTCACTAAGGCCAAAGCACTCCAGGTATCTACCATCGAGAACTTTATTATCTCAAATTACTATATTTAGTAAGTTAGAACACAGGATCATGGAAAAAATACCTGAAGTCATGAAATCTACAGGAAAAAAAATTCATTTAGAAAGCTTAAAGCACTGGAATTACCTGCAAATATAACACTAGATACAGCAAATAATAATCGTTTCATTACGGTACTCTTGGGTGGAGAGGTGGGTGTCATTAAATAGAAGGCAAGCTTCCATTTTCGGTATGAAAACTCAGTGGGATGCTACTGCCACATACCTCCAGAACACAAGAGAGAATGCTTTATGAAGTGTTAGCAGCCATCACAGCATTATCGATGGTTAAATACTGAAGCAATAAGTCAGAAGCGTTAGTTTGATATCGAGTATCATTGTTTCTCACAAATTTCCCAAATGCTTCTGAAAACATCAGGAATGGGATCAAGAGTACAATAATCTAATAATTAAAATAAGCAACAATATTAGTCATTAGAGTATGATTGGGAGTTAACATTCATTCTAGCTAAAACAGCAGAATACTGGAAGACGGTATTTCCTTCTCAGCCATCAATCTGAAGAGATGAACACAGAATTCACTTGTCTGTTCATCTCAACATCCAGTTTCCACTTTTGCCAGCATCAAGCCAGCCCAGCGCGTAGCAAGAGCCCCTTTGTGCCTGCCACCACTGCGACTCGGTCGGTAGAACGATGTGGCAAAGTGCAGTCTTCCGGACCCTCTCTTCATCTGAGGAGACACTATCCATCCTTTCCTACAGGAGACCAGCGAAATCAACACACTGCCAGATGACCAAACCCTGGGAGTTTCTTCCCCGCATTTGGACACGTCACTTGACATTCGAAATGTCATTATGCGAAGCCAACTAACTCCTACAAAGTCTTTTTTTGGTTCAAGAAACCCAGCAGAGAGAACTTCACCAAGCAATTCTTTGTTAGCATAACATTTGACCTTGTATCTCTTTGGAAATCATACAACTTTGCTAATGCAGTCCTTACAGAATTAATCAAGCAGATATTTAAACCCTAGTTACTATGAACGCAGCCAATTATGAGCAGCACTGAAATTTGTCACTGGCGTGTCCAACTACATTTTCCAACACAAAGATCAACAGAACTGTGTGGAAATGAGGCCCCATTCTCAGCCCTGCATGACTTGGACACTGTAGACTAGAATTGCTAGCAAAATCAACGCTTTTAGGAACAAAGTATTCTTAAGAAAAAAGGCTTAGGTCCCAGGTCTCCATTACCTGCTGCACTAAAACATAACACCTTTCACCCTCTATTTTGACTAGCAAAGCTAGGATAAATGGTTCATTGAGAACTCAGAGCTCTTTATTTGCCACTCCACTCTACCGCACGAGACCCGCAGCTCAATAAAGGCCAAATGCCACGGCTTAGGCTGAGAAGTGGTGAGGGGAAGCTGCCTACGGAGCTTCTTCCTCTGCCAAAGCAAGACAGCACAGCTTTCAGAGCCCAGGGCAGGATGGCAAGGTTACAGCCAGCAGCAACGTTAACAGATAAGCACGGGGAAAGAAGCTCTAAAAAGAGCAGGGCAGAGAGAGGGAGCAAGGAGACGGGCACAGAGGGCACCCCAGGAACAAGCGCCTCACCAGCAGGCATCTTTAGGTCTATTTAAAGCAGCACAGATCAGACATGTATCCAGCTGAAAGCCTGCTGGCCACTGTCAGGTCCAGCTTCTATCCCTGAACAGGTACTCAAACACCAGAACTGTGGTCGCTGAACACCTTCTCCACCTCGTAATCAGAACCAGATGAGATACAAACCCATTGCTCTAGTTCCCAAAAGGTAGGTGACGGCTAACTCACTCCTGGACCTGGCTTGGAAGCTAAGAGTTACCTTTGCTTTTGTCCCCTCCATTCCCACCATGCTACCAGTCTCCAACGCTCAGCAAGAGACCTGCCGTCCAGCCTGCCTTTTACTCGCTTCTCAAAACCTCCAGCCAACAAATCCCGTTTCTGGGGCTCTCAAATTGCAGACTTCCACTTCTATGACAATAAAATCCACACTCAACACTGTGCTCTGTGGCAAAGTTTCTCTGGTGCCGAAATGCTGCTCTCTCACCACAGGAGCGCAAACTAAAGCCACAGTAGGCTATCGTAAGAGTGCGCCTTCTTGTCAAAACAGACATTTTGCCCAATTTTCAACAAGCGTTTGTCACTAATTAGATTCTTACAAAGGGAGATAAAATAATTCACGCCCCACGAGCGTGAGACTGACTGGAGCCTACTTCACCGTGGACCTGAAAACTCCCGAAGATCCCACCAGTTACCTAAGCAAGCCCCCGACAGAGACAATACTTACAGCTTTAGCGAAAATGACCATCAGCTCAGGGAACTGGTGCGTAAGGAGGGCGAGCATTGCCGAAAAGGAACATAGGCCTGCTGTGAAATGGATGAAAAAGGGAAGTTCCTTCTGTGGGTAAACGGAGACTTCATGAAACGCTGGAAGGAAAAAATGAAGAGTATTGACATTTGATAACTGAGGACAGTTTTCTGAATTATTTACACAGTCTTGTAACTCAGTCCTAGACTTACAGCAGTCTGGACTCAAGACTTTTGTGCAGCACGTTAGGTCCCAGTACTTAAACTTCTCAAAAATGTCTCCCCTACATTAAATGCTTGTCTTCGTTACTAATAGTCATTACGTCTTTCTCTTCACAATCTTCTTTTTTCACCTGCATGGGCTCTATTTTTGAAGCATTTCATCAGGTTTAGCTTTTGGTATCTACTCTTTTAACAGGACAGAGGGAAGAACTGTAAAATCCACAAGCTGTCAAAACTACCTAGATCCATTTAAACAATTCGGGTGTTTCCAACCCTCTGCAGCATTAATCCTGTTACCCGAAGAGAACAGCCCATCTCCCCCTCCTATAAGAAGCTCAGCAAGTGCAGAACCACCATCGTGTTATATACACACGCAAGGTACCTCCTTAATGCTTTTCAAAGATTTCTGGTTGGTAGGCTACAGTAAATTTTTTTTGAGCAGCTGACAGAGTAGACCTCAAAGGAAACAGCCCCGGGACTAGGTTATAAATTCTGTACATAGCAGCTCCTCGCAATTTCCAATCCATGGCCACAAACTCAGAAGAAGGTGATTAGGCAGGCCAAGGGCTGGCAGAGGGAGCTTTCAGCACTCAGGACACTACTACTGGGTACCAGCTGAGGACCTGTTCGGTGAATTCGCAGTTACTTACTGGCTCTGAATACCTGCAGCTCTTGACTTTTATCCAATGATTTTAAAGGGCTTTTAAATGAAAAAAAAAAAAAAAATTTCAAGACAGAAGTCATTATGAAAGGGCTGCGCACTTCTTGTGTTTTTAAAATCTAACAAAACCCTCAAGATTTAAGTAAGCTTTCTCATAAAACAAGAAAATACAGTTGTATTAATTCTAAAACTGAAGTCTGAGGAGGAAAAAGGCACCGCACGCTCCCAGTTACTGTGCTGAATGCTGGCACAGGAAAGCCACCGTCGCAAGGGCAAGCCCAGCAGAAGTGGATGGTGCTCTTGCAACTCCTCAACAGCAAAACGTGCCGGGGGTGTGTTCCACGGTTAAGCACAGATTTCGGAGCACAACTAAGCGGAACATTCGGAGCTCCATATCCAGCGCCCATCAGGATGTTTAGCATTATCCCAGACTCTCGGTCCACCTTCGCACAGGCAGCCAGCCCTGCGAGGCCGTGACCCAGTGTGACAGTGACACACGCCTCTACTGAGCAACCAAAGAAACCGCTTCTCCACCACGGGACATGGTTATGCTCGTGTACTATGGAGAAACTCACCTGGTTTTTAAAACAGAGTAATGCAATTTAGGAAAGGTCCCAACTTAAATTAGGAAAGCATAAGAGAAATAGGAAGGATTCTTTTTGCACTAGTTTTTCCTACACTGGCTAATTAAAATCAAATCCAAAGCAGGTAAGGACAACCAAGGATAATTCTATACATTCACAGCCATTAGAATTGTTACTAGTCAGACCAACACAGGATTTTTGAATCATTGATTTGGTCAACATATTTTAAATAGATAAATTTTTAAAAAATTAAGCGTCAAGATTTCTTGAGGAAGTACTGCAATAAAAGTGTTAAGATGATTTTATTTATGGGTAGTTTTATATTTAAAACACAAGAGGAATGCGTGAGTGATTGTGTTGAAATATCTGCATGTGTTGGTGTTTAATTATACTGGGAAGTCTACAATTTAGGGTTAGCTGCTAACCAAGGAATTCCTTGTGCAATATCCTGCATAAGTGAGAAACGAGTAATTTAAAGCAGTCTGGGGGCAAATTTAAATTACACATTTTAAATATAACTTCAGGCTTTTAAATAGAAACACGTATGTGTAGTTTTCCTTTCCACAGCTGTGGTCTCAGTGGGTCTGCTGGTGCTTTTGCAGTAGCACTTTCCAGTCCCGTGGGACTTGCATTTCTTCATGATGTAGAAGTTCATGCCCAAAGGAATTCTATTAGCATGTACAATTAACAGTCAATTCTAATCTAAACTAATGCTATTCTCCTAAATATGATGAGCACAGGCCCTAATGATTTAGTCTGTTTGCCTTACTTAAAGAAAAAAACCATGTAGGCTCATGATTGCATAAAGTAATCTTGAAGTAAGGGGTTGTTGGAGAAGACTCACTTGTCAGTGTCAAGTGTTAGTACAAATCCATAAAAATAGATAAAAAGTTCCAGGAAGCATACTGTCCAGCAGACCAGTGTGTACCAAGGAGTCAATGACAGAAAGCAATGCATATTCTATAAAGGTACAGATTACCCAAGGATTCTCTGGAAGATCACAGACAGGTTCTGCTAGATACCTGGCTGCAGGACTGGAACCAGCGCTGATTCCTTGCTAAAAGGAAACGGCTCCTCTACAACAGCAGTCAAATCCATGACTACTTTTAAAAGTAATTTAAGGAATTGGCCCATTTTGTTGTCCTTGAAGTTGGCCAAACTTAGTCTGAATGTACCACACACAGACTTAATCTTTGAAGGACTTTTGTGATTACAGAATCAAGCTAACATTTACCACACACACACATCAAGTGCTTCAGGATCGTTTGGGAGGGACATCAACAAATAGCTGAATCCCCTTCACAGGAAGCTCAGACTAAAAAAAAAAAATCACAGTAAGGTAAATACAGAATACCACAAACCGAACATGTCCTTAGCTTATGTTTTATTATCATCACTGCCTCAAATCACTTACTTGGCAACAGTTCTCTGTCTGCTGTTTCTGTGCAACTCGGATAGGGATAGAAAAGATGACCTTTCTCTAACGGGTATGGGATCATCCTAAATGCTGAAAAAAGAGCGAGGGACATTAGATCCATATCTAAACCAAGCGACCAGCTTCTCACAAAGAGAACCAATCGTGTTTGAGGTGAATAAAGGCAGAGAGATTAGTCTGTGTACAGAATAAAGTAAAACAAGGAGAGATACTTACTGCCTTCCCACGTGCAGTGCAGCAGATTTAGAGCCCCTTCTATCCTCTTCCAGTGCTGGAGGTGAAAAAAAGCATACGCTACTGCCTCACTGTCCCCTCGCTTCAGGATATGCTCTGGAGGTAGCACTAAGCTTTTCATTTCTAGTAAATACTGAAAGTAAAAATGGAAAGCACACTTTGTTATGTGGAATGTTCCAAAAATCTTTAATTGTGAACCATAAATGGTCATTTCAAACCCCGTGAAGTTCAAGAAGGCCAAGTGCAAGGTCCCGCACCTGGGTCGGGGCAATCCCAAGCACAAACACAGGCTGGGCGATGAGCGGATGGAGATCAGCCCTGGGGAGAGGGACTCGGGGGCGCTGGCGATGAAGAACCAAACATGACCCGGCAGCGCGCGCTCAAGCCCAGAAAGCCCATCGCACCCTGGGCTGCACCACAGCAGCGGGGCAGCAGGTCGAGGGAGGGGATTCTGCCCCTCTGCTCCGCTCTGCTGAGACCCCCCCTGCAGTGCCGTGTCCAGCTCTGGGGCCCCCAGCACAGGAAGGACACGGACCTGCTCGAGGGGGTCCGGAGGAGGCCACGGAGATGCTCAGGGGCTGGAGCAGCTCCCTGTGAGGAGAGAGAGTTGGGGTTGTCCAGCCTGGAGAAGAGGAGGCTCCGGGGGGACCTTACAGCACCTTCCAGTGCTGAAAGGGGGCTACGGGAAAGGCGGGGAGGGACTCTTGATCAGAGGGTGTGGTGATGGGACGAGGGGTAATGGTTTCACACTGAAAGAGGGGAGATTTAGGTCAGGTATTAGGAAGAAGTTCTTCCCTGTGAGGGCGGTGAGGCCCTGGCACAGGCTGCCCAGAGCAGCTGTGGCTGCCCCCTCCCTGGCAGTGCTCAGGGCCAGGTTGGACGGGGCTGGGAGCAACCTGGTCTGGTGGGAGGTGTCCCTGCCCATGGTGAGGGGTTGGAACTGGATGGTCCTTAAGGTCCCTGCCAACCCAAACCACTCTGTGATTCTGTGATTGCTTGAGGTATAACTGAGCACATCGCATGGGGGCCAACTTCTACCTGTTGAAGAAACAGCCCAATGCTGACATGGTGCAGACACCCTGCACTCACATGGGAAGTGAAAAGCAGCAAAACACAGATGTAGAAGACTTCAGTTGGGGTTTTCACACACAAAGTATCAGAAAAACAAAAATGCATCTTCAGTAAGGCAAAATAAAATACACTCTTGTGGACTATAGAGAAGTACAATGCCACCGGCACGCTACCAGTGACCTGCAAGTTTAGGCTAATAATAAAAAAAAAAAAACACACCCAATGGTATTTTCTCTCATCATTTAATCACTGAAAGTTTCCATGTAGGAGGCTAAGTACTTGTCAGCTCCCAAGTACGAGTAGCAAACCAGAAAGTGTCAGTATGCTAACCAAAGGAAGAATGATAAACCAAACCCAGGAAAACCTCGTTTTAATGTGGTTTTGCTGAACCACCACAAAGTATCTCTGATTTCAGATTTTTTTCAATTCCAGCCTTCTCCCTACATCAGCAGAATATCTGATGCACATTCTGTGGTCAAAGAACACAAGGATTAATCATTTTCCATTTCCCTTGAAACACAGGACATGCAATTTTGTTTTCTCATGGTACGTTAAAAAAAGACAGGTATTCATTTTAACTTGGCCTTTAAAAACCGATGAGCAATTTTTACAAGAACGAAGTGACAGTTTCAGCTCTAGTATTTACCTGTGAGCTGTTCTCTCCTAGCATAGAGTGTCTCATTCAATAACAGCCAAAGTTAATCCGCATCTTTGATCAATGTAGCTGGCAATTCCTTTGACTGTCTCCCAAAGTGTAAGAATGCAGCTAACTCGCCGATTTATTTCAGCAGATGCCACAAACTATGAGATTATTTACTAATCCAGTTTGAGGAATTAACTTTTCCCATTCAGATTCTTGAAGGAATGTAGGAGGGGTTGTGCCCCAGCCAAATAAAGCACATTTGCTGCCTGGCTAGGTTCTTCTCTTAGTGCCTTGGGCCTGCGCTCCAGAGGGTAATATTCTTGCTAATCCCCTCTAATCCTCCTCAATTATTTTTTTTTTAATTTTTTTTTTTTTAACACAGTAAAGGATCACTCACACAGGGCTGCTGTGGGAAAATGGTCTCAAATAGCTGACCCTTGCCCTGACTCCTCATGCTCTCCGCAGCGCCCACTCTTCCATTGTACTAACTGGGTGGAGAGCAAGGGGACAGAAACGCCACAGCAGAGACGAAGCCCCGCTGCAAGCAGTGCCACAACACGCCAGCACTGAACCCCAGGCTTTGGCTCCGCACCCGTGTTACCACATCAACAGAAAAATTCGACAGTCTGGCAGGTTTTCATGTCTGTGCTTAACCATGAAACAGGCAAGGCACCAGTGCCGAAAGTACCTTGGGTTTTGCAGACTTAAAGTCTTTACACACAATTAAAATTCAGAAGATATTCAGAAGATGATTGGAAGAGATTGCCTCGTACAGCACCAGAACGCGGTTACAGAGCTCTCATCTGAAATCGCTGAAGAGCACCACTTCCCTAGCACTGTAAAATGCCTTCCTAACTTTCCAAACAAACCCCATCCTTGTAAAAGCACAACTCGGAACAAAGAGAAACAAACATTATTTTATTTTCCTTATGCAAAATGATGTTATGTGCAAAGACAACCACTTTCATCAGACGCAAGAACAAAGGGATTTCCACTTTACATACTCATTTACTTTTAGTCCACGGGACAGAACAGACTGCAAATTCAAAAACCAGATTTTCTTCCCCACTACTCCACTGTAACCCATTGGGCAAGTTACTTCACTTGTTTGCTTTGACTACGAGCATTTCATAGATTCCGAGAGCCAACACCAGTAAAATTCTGCCCTGTCACCTAATTAATTGGTGTTTCAAGGTAATATTGTAATAAAAAAGATCATCAAGAAGACTGGCTAGGTATACAATTAGAAGAGAAGATCAGATTACTGCAACCTCAAATCACTTTCTGTGATTGCCGGTGGAACTACGGAGCATATTTTGGAAACAGCTTGTTTGAAATGATATCTGACTTCTTTTAAAAAGGTACAAGAGGCTTCTGAAACAACTGGAGGATATACAAAATAAAAGAACTTTTAGGTAATGATAATGCATTATAATCTTCTTCCCCTAAAGGCAGAGGCTAAAGAAAAATCTGTCTGAGACTGTCTGAAATGAACTTGCTACGCTCTTGATCAGTCATGCAAACAAGCAGCAATTTCTCCCAGCAATTAGCTTTCTCAGTGCACATTCTATTGGATTGGACAGGCAGACAGAGCAGAGTGGCTGGACAATGCGAGCCTGCACAGCCACAGCCCCTGGGACTCCACCATCATTTGCAGAGGATTAGGTCCAGGCCTGAGCCAACCTGCTGCACTCAAGGTCTCCACCAGAGCCACCACCCACACCAGCACCGCAAAAAGCAACCCAAGGTTTTATCTTCACCCCATGCTCAGTGGAACCCGTATCTTGGCCACTTCAAGCAATGCGGACCCCAAATTACAGCCTGTAGCCATACTGACTCTTAATCTTGTTTACACGTGGATGAACCAAATAAGTGCCTGCAGATCTTTCAACAACCCGAGTTCTGGAGCCGTGCTTGGAAGCACAGCAGAAAAAAAGAATGTTGAAATGCTACGAGTGGTTATTGTTTGGAGAACTTCATTTAGCTTCAGGGATTTTAAATATCTAAATTTATATTTATTAATGCTTACCCTTACCCAATAAAGGGCCTTCAGTAATACATTACTGGATTTTCCAATGAGTTCAAAAATTTTGAGTTTAAAGTTTTTGCAAAAACCCCTGTTTGATCATCACCTATGGCAAACAACTAATTCTGGCCATCAACCATTTACAATACAAATACGAGTGTGTTTAACAACTCAACGGCTGGACTTACAACTTCAAGAGAACAGGGGGCTAGAAAGGCTCCAATAACAAGCCAACAACGTAACATGACTTTTTTCAGAAGACAATACAAAGTGGTCCAATAGGAAATAAAACACTCTTACCTTTGGAACATGAGGGTTAAATTCCACAGCTCTGTGAATTGCTTCCACAGCATTAATTTCTGCTGTACTGAGCCCTCTCTTGGAGGCAGTTTCTGGGGAGAACCTGAAGGGAAAAACTCGCACTGAACAAAGGTAATAAATAATAAATGCTAACCAGGTCTTTATTTGCATTGGAGCTCATTAAAAATTGGCTGACTATCAAGAAAGATAAACAAACCCTTCTAGGAGACAAATGTTCATGTTAATTTAGGTATCTGGACTGTCATCCATGCCCATATGAGAAAGTTACATTTGACTTTTTGAAACCTCACGTCAATCAGGTCAGGTAATTGAGCGCCCAGTCCTTCACATGACTGTTACGGCGTCACCTCCTCGAAGGTAAATCTAGAATCAAGTGGGCAAACAGCCCAGAACGAAAGTGAAATGCCAACACAAACTGCCACAAATATCCTGCACCCAATCCATAAAACAAAGAACTGCTGAACATCACAAGCAAGACACTGAAAACAAAATTGATACAAAAGCACACGCAGGTCCATGGGCTCCTGAAAAACATCTTCACCTGCGTTAACTTTATGGATGCTTGAAAGAAGCTTTAAATTACATTTAACTACACCCCCCCACACATATATGTATATGTAACAACACTTAACTTGCTCTTAGAAATGTAACTGCTACATACTGGATTTAGACCTTTCTAATTCATATTTTACAGGATGACCCAAGATCAGCAACAACCAACTCTTTTCACAAATGTGCTTGCTTACCTTTCTGAAACAGCTCTGGCTTTTAACAGGGCTGCTGTGTAACATATTGCTGCCGATTTTGGAAGACTGATATCTATGATAAAACAAAATAATTAAGCTGTAAGATTCTAAGGCAAGGCACACATTTTACACCCACACGCTTTGAGCTTAGACTCTTACTCGGGTATACCAGACAATGAATGCAACATCTGGAACATTTCAGCTATGATTAGAAACCTCTACTGTCTTTGCACAGTCTTCTTTCCGGTCACCAGTCAGTCTCAGATTAAAAACTCAAGAGTTGTAGTTAGATGGTAAAGAGTAATTTTTCCTTCTAAACGTACCAAGACACCGAAACTGAGTTCAAAGAGAAATGCAGGTATTAATACACACTTAAGAACAGTGTATTTTTCCTGTATTGACCCACAAAGGTTTAAAACAGGCTTCTAATCTTCACCTAATTTTGCAACTGCACATTAACAGAGTTTTACACAATACTCAGAGAGAGTGACTAGAAGCTGACCAAAAAAATCACGTTACAGACAGGTAGACAAATTTTAATGAAAACACAATTTCCATTCTTTTCCAGTTGCATGGGAAACTGTTAGTTGTAGGTTTTGTAGAATATCTGAGGCCAAGTTTGAGCTGACAATTACAGATTAGATGGTTAGCACTCCACAGTACAAGTTTACTTTAAAAGCAGACAAAGTCTGGGGTCTAATTCCCAAGTACCATGTTGTGTATAGTCAGATGGCTCTTGCTTTTTTTGTAAATCCCATCCTGGGCTTGTCCATCACTTACTAGAAGTCTGGCTGTCGTGTCAAGCAAAACACAGGGGCGCTACAGAGAGTTTGAAGCTCATACTCATTTTTCCAGATGCTTAGAAAAAAAAAAATCAGCAACCCTTTCTTAAGAAAGCGTTGCAATTCCTGATGTTAACATAAAGCACCACCAGGAAAAGAGCAAATGGTTTTGTCAAATTAATAAGAATCCACACAGAACAACACGGGTGATCAAGTGACGGGAGCAGGCTGCTAGGGTGGCCACGCACAAGGGGCACGGGATCTGGGCGACAGTATCATGCCCTCGCTTCCCTGAAGCAATAAAGAACAGAGACACGAGAGAGGACCACCGACTTCTCAAGGGCAGGGAACAATTGCCACAAAATACTGCTTCTATGTCCCTCCATTCTGAAGGTGACTTAAGCGACAGCTTTGACAGAAGCACTTCGTACACTAACGTTGTGGACACGATCTGGGTGGCAAAACTCAGAGGACAGTAAGAAAGAGACTTTTTTATTAACCTTTGTCTAGACTTGCACAACACCTGAAACGTACGAGTTGAGACAGAAAGCGAAAGCAAACGACTGCCATTTAACGGCCCAAAGCTCGCATACCACTGATCTCTGGCAAGCAGCACGCTTGCACGTTACTAATCTCCAGCGAGCAACCTCACAGCATCGCAGAATCACGAGGCCAAGCCTGTAAGATGACAGAAGGGAAAACCACCTTTTCCAGCTTATTTACCTCAATTACGTAGGGAGCTATGTGCTGTGACTGCAAAAGGCTGATGAATTTAGGCATAACAAGGGATGTAGAAGAGATTAAAAAATTAAAATAATCCTTGAATTGAAGAAAAGTGAGCTCCAAGATTTCTTCACAGATGAAAAGTAACATAAAAACATAGAAACTAATTTGTATGCAATCTAGCTTGCCTAAATTTGACCTAATCGTTCGAAAGAAAAAACTTGACTTGAACCCTGGAAGTGCCTGTTCTTTGCCAGTGAAGGGAATCCAGTGATCCAGCCGAGATCACAGGCAGACATCGGCTCTGGGACGGGCGTGCCTTGCCCTCCTCACCTGTGCTCCCACACAAAACCGCCCGTATTTCCCAACAGGCCCCACTTACCATCATACTTTGCTAAAACTGCCTGGACATCTGCATAAGCCTGTAACTCCAGAAGTGCCTCCAGCAGGTTTTCGTGAATATTCAGCATGCTGAGAAGTGGAAACTCTTTCATCAACTGCAAATCAGTACAGAGAAATAAATTAAGCACGTACAGAATTGCACTTGAAGCCCTGAAATACTTAACAGAAATCAGTACCATAATTTAAGCTTTTTCAATATCCTGCTCTTTCACGGTGTTAGAAACTGGCACATAAGCAGCATGAAAAGAATCGCATCATCTCTACGTTACTTTTTTGCTATATTCACCCACTGGAAAACAAGTACACTGCGGTTCATACAGCACGCTCTCAGCCCAAAGTTACACAGTTCCCACAGCGAGTTGGTTTGGTCAGTGATATTTTCCTATGAAAAAAGAACTTATGATACTTACATCTCTCATCATTTTTACTGCTTCTCGTATCCTTCCAAGCTTTCTTGCACACATAGCTAGTCTCCTCTTCACGTATACCAATACATTGGTGTCTCTTCCTGATTACAAAGACAAAAAAAAAATTAGTCTATCAGTTTCAACCCTTACCTCTCCTTCCCTCTCTCAGAACAAACACTGAAAACCCCACAACCTTTTTCCTAACCACATCTAAAAGCATAAAATAATTACTACTGCTGTTCCAACCAAGGCCTATCTCAACCAATGCCAGCAACTTTTAACTAGGTTAAGCGACAAAAATATACCTGGGTTTTTTTCCAAAACATTGGGTGGGATATCTGGGAAGAACGGGCTACTGACCCACACTAGTGGCTTCATTAGTCTGCTCTACCTACCCAACTTCCCAAGACAAGCCATGATGAATCCACAGGGTAACTGCCACCTCCCAAGATCCGCTCCGGTACCACCAAAGCTCCCACCGCACGTCACGCGTAAGCACGGCTAAAACAGTAGGAACTGCCTCACTGAACCGGCAATCAAACTAGAACCACGAACTGTAACTTCAGTTTTACATTCCTGCTCACACAAAACCAAGAGTTCACGTGACTCCAAAGTCCTTACTCAGCTGTGCTTCGTGCTGGGGACTCTGGGAATGGCAATTCTGAGACTTTCTGTAAATCATTTCTCCTGCTTTCAGAGCCTGCTTGAAATACTTCTCAGCATCCACAATAGTTGTTGCTTCTTCCTCAGCTAGGAGAACATACGCCGTGGCACAGCTGTAATAGCAAAAAAGCCCACTAATTACTCTGAAGAAGAAAGTTTAGTATTTTTTAAGGAACTGATAAAAGCATTAAAGTGGGCAGCTTTCACTCACGTTTAATAGCTAAGCACTGACAAAATTAAAGTACCAAAATACTGACTTGAGATCAAACGATGAGTGTCAGGAAAACAGAAACCTTTCCCATTTTACAGAACACACACGTTTGGAGAAACAACAAAAGAAAGAATCATCACAGCAAGTCAAATTATTTTCCTTGAAATATTAAAAATGCTCTGGTAACTGCCGGGAGAGGTTCCTTTGTGTTTGGTTTGCTTTGCTTTTTTTAAACCCAGGAGGTTTTAAAAAAAAAAAAAAAAAAAAAAAAGGCACTTTACACAAAACCAAGAAAACCACATAACAAAATGGATCTCAGCAGTGCATGAAATTCTTTGGTTTGTGTTATAAGAGTATTTTTAAATCCCTGACAGGAGCGGCATCGGTGAACTCCACATACAGTATGGCCACCATGCCACCTCGGGAACACACACAATCTCGTACTCAATGGAGACTGTTCCCCATCTGAATAAGATTTCCTATTTGTTTCTTGCTACTGATGTAAAGATTTTAAAAAATATCTTTCCCAAGAAAAAGGGAGAACAGAAGGTTTTTACAGAACAGTTCAATATTTCAGAGCAACTGATAGCCCCACGTGCAGTTCTCACAGCCCCAGAAGTCTCCCCTTAAGCCGCTCAGGACTTTGCTAGAAGTAAATTATTGGAACAAGAAGGTGACAGTGCGCCCAGTAGCACTGGGCTTGCCCTTCCACGCTAGGAATACAGCGACTGAACTCGTACTCTAAACTTACTCATTGTTCAACTCTAAAGCTTGATACGCTGCTTTAATCCGGGCTTGAGGGTTCCTCTCGCGCCACGCCTTCTGCATAACTGTGCAAAAACAGGGAAAGGCGGGTGAGGGATGGAGACACCGGCGAAGCACCTGGGAGCCGACGGAGGCAACGCCGGCGGCTGCCGCCTCAGCTCCACCTCCACAGAACTTCCATTTCGCGCATTCCCGTTCGCTGGACGACTGTGACAGGGAAGGGTAAACAAGTGTTTTAATCCCAGCGTGGGGTTCTACCACAGGCAGCAGAACCTTGCAACCTCTCATTACGCCCCAAGTTCAATCTGAGAAAGAACACCCCCCGGAAGGTTATTCACTGACCATTTAAGACCACCTCCACCGAGAGGCAAAGACAGCTTACACAACCAGGCAGATGTACCGTTTCCAAATCGCTACAGATTTCTGGAAACATTTCCCAAGACTTGTTGAAAGCTTGGCAGGAGCAACTGTTAAACACAGGTTCTTGCACAGACCTGCACAGAATTTTAATTTAAGCTTTCAAACAGAACTTCAAAGAAAACAGCGAAAGAGAGAGCTGTGTCTTGCACAGGTACAGTGTGAGACGGAAGTACTTAGACATAGATCACAGAGGGTTAAGCAATTCCTTTTTAAATTTACAAAGCACACTTGAGTGGCGTAACACGGCAAAGCCAATTCAAGATACACCGTAATAATTTATCATGTATCAGAAAATGTTCTAGGAATTGATTAAAAACAGTGAGATCTCTCTATTCAAAAGGGTCATCTGAATCACAGCTTGAATTCAAAATCACGGTCAGGTGAGGAGCAAACCCGAGTTCAATGCAGCGACTCTAAACCCCTCCCCACTACGCTTCCCTTAGGGAAAAATGGAAATCTCAAACCAAAACCCAACTTCTAGCAAAAGAAAAACAACATACTCAAGAGCCACCATTTTTCTATGGAGAACTAATAGCTTTTACACTAAGTAAGAGTTCTGAAAGAACTCCAAAACCTTACGTTCCTGGAGTTACATATCTGGCCTATCTCAAGTACGATAAGAAAACTGAAGAATCTATACATGTTTCTTTTGGAACAAAACCTTCTGCTGTCCAGCAAGAATAAAGTGGAAAAATGTTTGAGTTTTCTTTTGGAAACCAAATATTAGTCTTGGCTTAGCAAGTGAGACAATACACTCCCTCTTGTGAAACAAAAACACATCGTTCATATCAGGCACGTCACAGCCAGCTGACAAGTAACGCTTCCGCAACGTGACAAACTGACAATCGCTCGCACCCGGCCTGACAATAACCAGGTAGGGAACGTTTTCTGCACCCAACGTGGAACACAAGGAGAAAATTCTGGAGGCGGCACTATTCATGACTAAGGTTTAAACGAGACCACGTCTTCGGCTGTTGAGAATACAATCCAGGTTTTCAGTACCGTGTTATTATTTGAAAGTGAGATCTTAAAACACGTCAGGACCCTGACAGCCTCACAGTCAGTAGAGAAACCACAAGGTAAAAAAAAAAAAAATAAATCTTTTCACTAAATGCATCTCTCCAGCCTCCTTGGCAGCTGAGAAAGGCCATCGTTCCACGGAACGTCCGACACGCTCGCTCGCGCGGCCCCGAAGCCCCCCGGCACCACCCGCGCTCCCCTCCCCAGCGGCGGCACCGGTACCTGTGTCTGAGGGCCGGAGGGCGTCTGTGTCACACGTGAAGAAGTTCTGGTGATCTTGCGCGGACAAATTCATGTCGTAGTACGTAAGGGGCTCCTTCCCAGTCACCCACATGTATCTTTAACAGGAGAAATTCCAGTGAGAGGCATACCCTGTAAACAGTGTAAAAAGGGGGTGTCTGACGCCCCCGACAACTGAAACTAGTGCAGAGAGTTTTTGTTAACGAAAGCCTGGAGCTACTAACCAGAAATTTCAAGTGCTCCTGTTCCATAACCTGTACAGGCTGTAAAGTTCTAAACAACTTGGGAACTGGCTCCCTACAAAACACCTTTTCCTATTAAATAACACAAAGAGACTTACAACACAGCCCTACCAGTTTAATAAAAGAGAATTTTGATTCAGAATCACTGTCTCAACCTCTGAATAAAGTTTTTCTACTACTTTACTCTCAAAAAACCTGATCATGTCACAGTAATATTTGCATTCTTAACAATGAAACTGCCAAAGCTTGGATAGGTGCCTTTTAAACACAGGATTGGCATCAATCACCCCTATAATCTCGCAGGTCTCAGCTGTCTCCTGATATTACAAGTGCAAGCCCTGTGAAGAAGGCATGTGTGTGTCCCTGATTAATTTTAAAAATACACGATAGAAAGTAAGGTAACTAATACCTGCTATACTCTGCCCCTCTGAAAAGGTTGAGAGGATTTCGCCACACTTTGCACTCTGGAAAAAAAAAATTACTTTTTTAATTAAGAGTCCAGGAAATACTGCCTTGACTTTAAAATGCAGTCATGCAAACGCAGTTTTACTTTCAAAAGCTGCTTTAATTTTATTGTTATGCAACCTGAGTACAATCACATGATCTTCTTCACAAACTTCTGCTATCCCATAAATATTTTTGCTCCCCAACACCGCTGGGGTACAAAAGCACACGGCGGAAAGCTCAAACGCCGTCATTAACGCTCACGCCATGTTTACCTCGTACATACTCAGAATAGTAAATATCTAATGTTACTGAAACAGGCTTAGCTAAATGGGTCGTATTTTCTAAGTCACATTTTTAATAAATCACAGACACATCATTATTTGGTTTATTTTTACCATTACGAATAAAACACGCTGTAAGATGCAGGCCCAAGCACTAATGAAGAGCCAAAGCCAGTTCACGTGAACCAGCCGCCCTGAAGCTGAAGGAAAACTGCCGGGACACCCACGATCACCTGGCATGTTCTGCCGGCTCGCCTCGCTCTCTCCAGCGGAGAACGCTGCTGGTGCCGGAGGGCTGTTTTCTGCCCCGCCAATGAGGGGCCTCAGATGGCTCACAGAAACCTGCTCGATGAACGACGTGCCGTATTTTCGGAAGTGCCACCACTCAAACACCTATGATGGGAGAAGAAAGCACCAGAAGTTTCCTCAGGCAACACCCTTCCAACATAAACATCAGAGACAAAGTGCCAGTTGTTCACAGCTACTGCATCCCCCTGCAAATGACTATAGGTGGAACTTATCTACATACAAATTAACACTAATTATCTGGTTTGGCCTGTCTTGTCATGCAGGATCACCCACCTAACATGAAAGAGACTGAACAACCCAGTAAAATTTTAGTCAAACAAGTATGTTCCTCCCCAAGTCATTAGGATAACTTGTAAACCCTTTCAGAAAGCGCCAGTACAGGGAAACTGTGCATGGAGGCAAGAACCTCAAGACAGGTAGGTTTTTTATTATACAAAAATAATCTAAAAGAATAAGGAACAAAATGGAGAAACAGGCATGTTCTGCCATTCAGAAAAGTCCGAAGAGAAAAGGCTGAATTAACAGCAATCAAGCACACTTACCAGAAATTTTGGGTCAAAAACATCACCCTCTCTCTCTTTGAAGCTATCAAAAATACCTGCGTGTCACAAGTCCTCAGCACTGCACCACACTGTCAGCCCTGGACCAACTTATCAGAGTATTTTCATTAGCACGCAGAAAGATGTGAAGTTTAGACAAACTGTATTCTTTGTTAAGAAGTGTTACTATAAATAGCGGCTGACCAACAACCACTTCCTCTTAAAAGCAAACCTATGCAAAAGGCCTGTCACAAGCAGAATCCATTTCCTTATATGACTTCCCTCAAATCCTTCAATCCATACCCAAGCAAACAAATTGTTTCTGCCACATAAATAAGATACATTTTTCTAATGTGGCAGCAAAAAAAAAAAATCACCTACAAAACAGATTCTGTACATTCTGGTAAACGGGTTCAATCGATGAGAAGAGACATTTTCTTCAGCTTTTCACACCACAAATAAAGATTAACCCAAAAGATTTGTAGGTAGTTCCAGGGTCTGCACCAGGGTCGGATAACCGCCGCTGGAGGAACAGCTGCGCTGGCAGAACTGACCACGCAAGGGTGCCCCGTCCATCGCGTGCAGTGCCTGTGCACGCTGTCATCTGAAGATGAGCTGAATTATTGGCCCTTTTTCACATCAAAGTTGTTAAAATAGTTACATACCGACATATGCACAAAACCCCCCCAAAATTACCGTGGGAAGCTAAACTCTTAACTACCCAGTTTAAAAGAGATAAACATCTCAGTGTTCTCGTTGCACAGAGGTTTGCAGAGCTGGCACGTGCATTTCGCACGTATCTGTAGAGACACACACGTATGCATGCACACACACGGACACCCACCTCCTTAAAACCTGCTTGGGTTTCTAATACAGGCACAAGCTATTTTCCTTCGACTCACCCCAACGCACAACACATGCCGCAAAAGAGCACGTCCAGTACACCAGGGAAGAGACTAAACAAGTTCCTTCCTAGCACAAAGGCACCCTCTAGAGTCTGATCCAAAAAAAGCCGACTGCATGTACCCCTAACGAAAGACGTGTTACAGTTGTTTAAAAAAATAAAAGTGGACTACTTACAAATATCAGTCCAGATATAAAAGATGAAGTCACTGTAAGGGCAAAGTAGAATTTCGGAGTCAAAGTGCTTAAGAACACAGTCACTGTTAAGAGAAAAAAAAAAAACAACAAAGACTTAAGCAGAACTGAAAAGCACAAATAGTTTATTGAACAATGCTAAATGAAATATTACGCAAATATACAATATAGCCCTAGTAACTTTACAGATAATGTTACTTTGTTAGAGAACCCTTTCCATAATTAATTACTGTTTGTAACCACCTGTGAGTGAATTAGGTTATACACCCTACAAAAAAATATTCAGTGTCAGTTCTTAGACAAAGCAGCCCACGGTTTCAACGACGTCATGGCTGGTGGACCTCAGCAAGCGACCGAATGTACAGTTTCATTTTCACCCCAGCAGAAAGGCCCTGTTTTAACCAAGCGCTGAGAACATCCCATTTCCACAGCCCTCTCCCTCGGGCACGGCCAGCCCCGGGCGGGGAAGGCCGGTCTCTAGCGCTGCTCCGGCCGCGGTTTCGACCCCCCCGGGGGCACATCAGCTCCGCCACCCGCCGCCAGCCCGGCCCGGGAGGGCGACAGAGGGGGCAAAGCGCGGCCCGGGCTGACGGACACCCCGGGGCGGGCAGCGAGGGTCTGCGGGGACAGGCAGCCGGGCACGAAGTGACAAGGAGCGGGCCGGGACGCGGCCAGCATCCCCCGGGGCACCGGCCGGGCAGCCGCGGCGGGCACTCGGCCCGCACCGCCAGAGCCGCCTCGGGGGCTTCCAGCGGCCCCGGCACCGAGGACCAGGCTGCAGCCGCGGGGGCGGCCCCAGACACCGGAGTGTCCCCAAACCTGGAGGCGGCAGCACAGCGGGGAGCCCCGGGCTGATGCGCTCGGTGTGCCGCGGCAGGACCGGCCCTGCCCGCCCGCACCGGCGGCCCCGCAGCCCTCCGCAGGAACCCGGCCCGGCCGCCACCAGGGCGGGCGGGGGCAGCCTTCCCCCGGCGAGCCCTCAGCCCCCCGGCGCGGCCCGCCGCCTCTCACCGGCCGCCAGGCTGTCCCGGAGCCGCAGCGGCACCCGCAGCACCACGTAGAAGAGGCCGAGCCCGGCGGCCACGGCCAGGAGCCCGCGGGCCCACGGCGCGGCTGCCGCCGCCCGCCGCCGAAGCTGCTCCCAGCGCCGCAGCGCCGCGGCCGCCCCGGGGCACGGCGGCCCCCGGCCGCTCCCGCCGCTGTCCGCCATGGCCGCCGCCGGGGGACGCCGGGAGAGGGGCGGGCCGCGCGGCGGGGCGGGGCCCCGAGGGCTCCGCCAGCGCGGCGCTCCCGCTCCCCAAGCCCATCATGGCTCCGCTGCCGGCGGGACGCGGGCCGAGCGTCCCCCCCCGTGCCGCATCCCGGCAGGCGCGAAGGCCCCACCGCCGCCCCCGGCCGCTGCGACCCCGCCACCGAGGCCCTCGCCGTCCCGGACGGGCCCGCCCTCCCCTACGATGGCCGCCGCGCGGCGTCTGCCCGCAGCTAATATGGCGCCGACCGCGCTTCCGGCCCAGCCCGGCGGCGGCGCCCCGTCCGGCGCTCCCGGCATGCTCCGCGCGGGGCCGGGCCGGGCCCAGAGCTGCCAAAATGGCGGACTTCGAGGACCGGGTGTCGGATGAGGAGAAGGTAGGGACGGGCCGCGGCCCCGCGCTGGGCCGGCACCGCAGCACCCGCGGGCGGGGGGCGGCAGGAGGCTCTCCTGGGGCCGGCTGGCTGCGGCCCGAGGGCGGGCGGGCCTCCGAGACCGGCTGGGCCGCCGCTGCCCGGGTGCGAGGCCGGCCGGGGGTCAGCGGCTGCTTGTCAGGGCAGCGCGGGGCGTTTCGGTTTCCTTATCGCCGGGTGCAGCCGAGGGGCCCCGGCGCGGCTTCCTCGTCCCGGGGCGGTGAAGGCAGCGGCGGCTTGAGAAGGTGCTGGGCGACCTGGTCCGTTCCGAGCGTGTCTTCACGTCTTGTGCTTGGCCCCGCTGCTGGCGGTAACTTTGGTGACGATCGTAAGAATTCTGCTGGATGGAAGGGACTAAGCAGAAGCAAATAGAGCAATGTTTATTGTAGGAAAGGGAGAAATTAACAGATTGCTCCTCTTGTGTAGGAACGTGGGAAAGTTACAGCCTTGCAAGCAGCCCTGAGTTTCGTTTAAGAAATGAAGAGGTCACCTTTTCTGCCAGGTAACACTTGTTACCTGCAAACTGTAGTTAAAAAGTCCACTGTTACTTTTCCTTACATCCCAATAATATTACATGTAGCTTTTTGCTTTGTATTTAACGTTCTGGAGGAGGCGTTACGGCTCATAAATTTTCAGTGATCCTACGAGTCTGGAGCCTGCTTTCGTTTTTCACTTAAACTGCCAATTTCAGCTTTATTACAGTGACATTCTTTGTGAAACAAGCAGATAGAGCTTTACAAGTTCCAATTCATCCTGTTGCCCTGAGTGACATGAGCATTGTTTGAAATAAGTATTCCAGAACAGAATTCGTATGGTCTTTAGCACCGACCTGAAATCTAATGGTGTATAAAATAATTTACCCAGTGTCATTTGGCTGAATTTCGTTTGAACTGCTGACACTGAAGTCGGCATTGCATTTGATCTGAAAATTAAAACAAAACTGAAGCTTTATCGTGTTGGGAGTTATGGTAGTACCGGAGAGTGAAGGAGGTGAAGTAAGTTGCCCTTGGTAATTAGCAACCCCTTAAACAACTGGAAGCAGCACTGGGGTCCCTGTTCGTAGGCTTACACCTAGGCGAGCTGTTTTGTCTGGGAATGAGAGTCAGTGTTGGAAGAACCTGGGGCCACTAGGTGGTTTTTTCCTCTTCCCAGCATTCAGCTGAACTCTGAAGTTCTTTCAAAGCACCTGCGGGGAAGACTTGTCCTTTGAGAAAAGGCTTTTCAGAACTGCCTGTGTCCAAGTGCTTTGTTTGGAAGAGTAGATGGGATTTTGCTTGAAATTGGAGCCTGTGTTCTACTTCATGTCCCAGCTCAGGCAACCTAGACTCGGTTTAAAGTAGCTCCATGCCTGCCCAGGTAAAAAAAGGGTGATCTTAATGAGGATCTGAAAAAGAAACATGCAGCAAAGGTTTGCTGTGGCATCCATTTTATAACTATTCAGATAGGTCAAGGACTTTTATATGTGTTTCCTTTTTTAAGTTGGAGTTTACCAGTGCTTTAAAGTCAAGCAAACAAACAAAAAAATAAGGCAACAAAATTAATTCATTCCATCCCCCCCGAGTCTCACTTCTTTATAGGCATATCTTAGGCAAGCTAAGGGGTTTGTTTTAGTTTAAGCTCTACTGCCATGCACCCTGTTTCTGCTTAGGTTCGTTCTGCTGCCATCTTGCCAGCTTAAACTGAGGGTTGAGCAGCTTCCCTCTCTCTGGGCCGCCTTCCCCATTTCAGCAGCAGGAAGCTGGGTTTGCTGGCGCGCTGCAGAGCTCCCCGAAATGGCAACGAGGGCCAGGAAGTCGGGCGGTTTGCAGAAGGTCTCATGTTCGTGCTTCTGCAAATGCACATCCTGCCACCCCCCTGCCACCCCTTTGAGACAAAACAGCTCTGAAAACCAGCAGCGAGTCGAACGCTTGGCATCTCGAATTCATCAGTCCGCAGCCTCCCCTCCTGATTTCGGTAGTTTGACTAAACGTGTTGTGTTTTATCGCTCCACGAGAGGGGCCGGGCTGGGGGTGCTTTAGTGAACGCTTCTCACTTGCAGCGTTGCTTTGTTTAGGGCTGGTTTGGGGATGACATCTGATTGAAATGCAGAGTGTTGATTTAGTTTTGTTCATCCTTCCAAGCAGAGGACTGTAAAAATCTCTCCTGTAAGTTTGGGTTTTTTCACAAGGATCTGTTTATGAGATCCATTGATCTGACAGTCACCCTGCTAACACAGTGGTCCCTTTTGCGAGGGTTCCACGTGCAGGACAATTCTGCAGCCACAACGTTGTTGCGTAAATTTATAAGATACTAAGTTTTGTGGCTTTTTAGGGGCCTTGTTTTTCCACGAAGCACCTTATAAATGGGAATCTGTTCATCCGGGGAGCTGATCTGCAGGATGCCTCCTCGTGCAGTCGGCATGGAGTGGCACATCCTCGTCAGCGCTGGGGCACAGCGACGCGCCCGCACCGGTGCTCACACTCGCGTGTTCTCAGGACAGCCCGTGGCCTCGTTTCAGAGGTGTTCCCGCCGTTTGGGACGGGCGCTCAGCAAAGTCCACGGAGGGTGTGAAGCAGCAATGTCCCTCGTCGTTACCGCTAGACTATCTTCATCACCAGCCACATTTCTGATCGTGCAACCTAACAAGATCATGGTGGAATGTGTCCTAATTACAGTCCTTTAAATAGCGAAAATTTTCCATCAGAACTACCTTTTTAGGGTTGCTGTATGCTTAGCAGCCTTATCTAAAAGCAGAGGATTAGGAGGAAATGGTTTGACATTCTGTATTGCATCAGTTGTACAAGTTACTGGCTTTTTAGTTTTTCCTTTGTATCACATTATTACTTAAGGCATGAAGAATGTGTGTATCTATATTTTGAAATAGATGCTAATTTGGAAGACGATCTATTTTTATCTGAAGCTCAATCCAGTTAAGGCAGAGTTGTTACTTGATACTGGTGGAATAAGACAGTATAGCCTTTGTCTGGAAGGGTGTTTATTTGCTTTCATGTCTTGCTTTAAATCATTATGTGGCAAACAATGCAAACAACAATTTCTAATTAAAATGGGGAAGGCTGTTGAGAGAAGCAAGTTATTTCCAGCTCTGGCAATAATTCAGCTGAAGCAGTTGGATATAGACGCACTCCTCTGTCTTCCTGCTCAAAGTGAAAAGCAGAAAAGGTGATCAGGGTTGTCACGAGCCCTGTTCTGCTGTCATCTTCAGCGAACGTCCAGCTGAGCGAGAAGGGCCCATTGCCCAGCTTTGTTAGCTGTGCTTGGTGGCAGAAGTGTGACTGTTTTGTTAATCTAAGGGAGAGGTTTGATTTTGTGACATTGCTGTTTCAAGTCTTCCCAGATGATTCTGTTGCCTTTGGTCCTGTAAAAAACGTGAACTCTTACTAGTTTCAGCAGAATCAGTTGGATTTCAGAACACAGTGCAGTTTTGTTACTTTTTAGAAGAGAATGGGTTTTTCCAGCTTCAAGGTTTGCGGACATTCAGGTATTTTCCTTACAGTTCGCCTTTCCAGTTATTTGGGGTATCACTCGCAGTTCCACCTCCCTGAATTCTTCCACTGCTCTGGCAGTTCGTGGCAGGACCCCGTACAGTTTCCTATAAAGTGTTGCTTCAAGGTGAGGGGGGTAACGTGCCGCAGAATGGCACAGCCGGTGTGGCCACTGCTCAGGGTTAGGGGCAACCAGGGCAGCGTTAGAGGCTCGAGACAAAACCAAAACAACCACCTGCTGAAACGTGGAGGGTTTCGTTTGGAGGCTTGCTCTGACGTCCCTCGTTCATTTTGGCACTTCCCATCACTGCCCCCGTTTCTGTCTGTTCCCAGCGTTTTGCTGGGTACCTCCTCACACCTCCTGCACTCGGAGCACCCTGCTGGCTTTGCAGAGTCCCTGAGGCATCGCCAACTCTGGACGCAGCCCCGTGGCAGTTGGTGGAAGTGATTTACTGCTCCGTTTCCAGAGGGATCAGCCTCCCAGCCTCCGCACGCCCTTCGCTGTGAAGCAGCGCCGGCTCCTTCAGCCGCTCGGCGGCATCACACGAGCCGCAGCCCGGGGAGTCACGGTGTCCTGCAGCGGGTCGGACACTCCTTAGCTGCCTGCTTGGGCAGGAGGTTACCGTTGAGTTACAGCGCCACTTTACTGCAGTAGTGTCTTATTCGTCATATACCCTGGCATTCTGATGGCTAGCAAGGATCAGGAAAAACAGTGTTTGGGAACGTCACCGAAAAGAGCAGCTTGCCAGCAGCCATCTTCTGTAGATAGGTTAGCACCGTGCAGTTTTTACAGGTGCCCGTGTGAAGTTTGCACTTCTTCCCGAGTGCATTTGGAATTATTCTGCTTGCTTGCGCTGAAAAAAATCTTGTCCCGCATACCTAGTTATTTTGGCAATGCATGCCTGGATATTTTGGCAATGCACACCTAGATTTCTCCCTAAATCTGGCACTTCCCGTCGCTGTCAGCGTTGGTTCGTTGGTGAATTGCTTCGGTGTAGGTTGCTGTCCATATGAACTCGGTAAGTTATCTTTTGCCTGTAGTTTAATTACTTTTCTGCTTCATTGTAGGTGCGTATAGCTGCAAAGTTCATCACTCATGCACCCCCTGGAGAATTCAATGAGGTATTCAATGGTAAGTACATGAGGAAAAATGATCCGTGGTGTTTTCTTCACGTTTCCTCTGTTATAAGGGTCTAAGGCTGTGCCACGATCTACTGCTTTTACGGTGCAGAAGTGGTGAGGGAAAAGCATGCCGTCATTCTTTGCCCACATGTGCTTAATGAAGTGATGTAGTCATTGTAGTGTTTGCATTTGTACAGTTGAAAATGAAATGCATAAAGAGGAACTTTTGATGAAAAAATCCAATAACCTGCTGAACTCTCTCTGCAGATGTCCGGTTATTGCTGAACAATGATAATCTTCTCCGGGAAGGAGCAGCACAGTAAGTACTGACGTTCCAAGCACAAGTCACATCGCCACCAGAGATGCGTGTGTTTTCTGCACCCCTCGTGCCGTGACAAGGCCAGCCATCTGGGGACTGAGAGCCGGCTCCTGTCATTCCTTATCCCACAAAACATAGGAGGAAAGGCACGGGTGATTCTCCTTAACAGCCCGAAATCGGAATTTGTGCTGTAGGTGCCGCACAAAACTGACAGGAAGGCGCTCTGCCAAAAAGTTGCAGCAGCAGGAACGTCTGACCTTGTCGAAGCACGATTTGTAAAGCAGGTGAAGCCTGAAATACTGAGTAATCCTGAGCTGAAATTTAGAAAAAGAACTGCCCTCAAAAAAAAAAAAAAAAAAAAAAAGGCTTTCAAAATACCTTGTTTACTGGCACAGTCTCATCAGAAGGTGCTTTAAGGTTACGCGTACAAGCTTTTTGGTGCGAAGATTTTACTTGGAGCCAGGTGACATGTCAGTCGGCAGGTCTTTACATAAGAAAATGGTGGTAAATATTAGTCTGCTCGTTTGTTTACCTTGCTGGTGTCTAAATTGTAGCTGGGGTGTTCCTGTTTTGCCTTGGCTTGCTCATATTCCCCGAGGCTGCCTGTTGTTCTACTTTTGAACTCTGTACTTCCCTCGTCATCGCTAAGTAAACCTGGCTTCAGACCTGGGTTTTTATAGCTGTCATCAAGAAAAGGTATTGAAAAATCTTTTAAGAGTGATTGTGTGTAATACTTGCCAAATTCAGTTGAATTTTTCTGTCATATAAATCACACCTTTTACTTATTCTTGAGTCAAAATAAATGTGCGTGTACAGCTAAAGTTCATTTCTTCTTGTTCCTGACAGTGCGTTTGCACAGTATAACATGGATCAGTTCACTCCGGTGAAGATAGAAGGGTATGATGATCAGGTAAGAGAAAACTTTTTACACTTGAGGTTTGTATTCCTACACTGTGCAAAACCAATAAAAATGTTCCATGGAGATGTTGACTAGTTTCACTCCACTCACAACTTATGACCTCTGCTCCTTCCCCCACACCTCAGCGTGTCACCAACCTTTGTCCCACAGAAGCAGCAGAGGTGACACGTTCTCCTAAAGCATTGGCTGGTGCTGCCTGGTGACTCTCATTCATCGCTCCTCAAGTAAAGCTCCAGGCTGAAGTCACTGGGGTTCTGCTGAGCGTGTGAATGGGCGAAGGTTACTGGTCATTTAAAGCTCACGTACAAACCCTTACCTTGCTCCCCGCTCCCCGCTGACACTATGTAGTACCTTCTTCATAGGTTGGGTTTTTTCATTTTCTGCATTTTTAATCCATTCCCAGCTACCCTAAAAACATTTGTATCTTTGATTACACCGATCTGATACTATCTGGTTGAAAAACAGGGGGGTTGGGGTTTTTTTGGGGGATGGGTTTTTTTGGTTTGGTTTTGTATGGCTTTTTTGAGAGCAAGCAGCAAGTCCTACACAGGACAGAAAGCTGGCCTGACCATCTGTTCTGTTCTCTGGGCCAAGTACTGACCTAGCTTTTTTGGTGTCCCAGATATGCTCATGGGAGGCAGATATTTTTAAGAGGGCTGTCCGTAGAAATAGCTTTGACAGTCAGAGAAGGTTACAGTACAGCCTGCAAAAAAAAAAAGTCAATGTTTGGGAAGCCAGAGAATTGTGGTAAGAGAAAGGAGAGGGAAGGTGCAGTGCTGCTTTGCTGTGTACTTTGGTTTGTGTATGTTGGAGGTAGCCACATCCATATACCCTTCTGGACCAGAAGGAGAGCTATTGCAACATGGACCGTTATAAGAAATGGTAAATTCCAGAGTAAAATTGTTCGTTTCATTTAGAAATGGGGAAGGAGAACAGCAAAAATAACTTCAAAAGTGAAACCACCTGTTTGTATTGTAAGGACGCCCAACTTCAAGCTAAACATATGTGTTATTATAAAACAGCCCTTTCTGGGACAGAACACCCGGTGCGGTATTGCTGTGAAGAGCAGAGGGTTTACCTACGGCCTCGCTACAGCTACCCTCTGTTGAAATCATTACTGAAAATCCTTGTTCCTGTGTGTGATGTTAGAGCTCAATGAAAGAACCTGTTGAAACACCAATACCTAGTCAAGTAGGGAAAACTGCCACACAGCACCTTTACAGCAGCGTAAGTGTATGCCAATGTCAACTTCTTTTACAGGTCTTAATCACTGAACATGGTGATCTGGGCAATGGCAGATTTTTAGACCCAAGAAACAAACTTTCTTTTAAGTTTGATCATTTAAGGAAAGAAGCAAGTGACCCCCAGCCCGAGGACACAGAATCAGCTTTAAAGCAGTGGAGAGATGCCTGTGACAGTGCTCTGAGAGCTTATGTGAAAGACCATTACCCCAACGGCTTCTGTACTGTTGAGTATCCGTCTTGTTTCACTGAAAGTTCATTGCTCCCTGTCCGTCAGCGCCTTGGGGGGCCCTGGTGCTGTTGGAGTTCTCCATCCTCGCCAGCGTTTTTGCTGACTTTGGAATCACAGGTTCCAGCGAGGCTGCAGATATCTTGGGGTGCCCGCAGTGGCACAGATGTGTTAGCCCTCATTTCTCGTGGCCATGACTGCCAAGCGCCTTAACGCCTGCCGTTAATGAAAAGGAGGCACGTGTTGTTTGCACACGTGTGCTAGCGGAGGTGTTGGACAAGATAATTAGTGGTACGAGATAATTAGCGGTGCGTGTTCCCAGTGAGGTACCACAGCAGCCAGCCTCCACACTGCTGCCAAGCACAGAAATTAAGAATGGCTTTCCTCAGCTCTTGGGCCTTTTTAACTCTTTTTCTAAATACAGGTTTATGGTAAATCTATAGATGGGCAGCAGACAATTATCGCCTGTATTGAGAGCCACCAGTTCCAGCCCAAAAACTTCTGGTAAGACGACTTCAACGTCGTGTATTTTCTTCCTTTGCTGGTCCTCAGAGCAGCCCATCCTCTGTGTCTTCGGACACAGCCTGAAGGGCGAGTAGTCCTGGGCTTCCCAGGCAGCTCTGCTGCTCGTTCCGTGGTCTGGATTCTTTGGGCCCCTGTGGGACTCCCCAAAGCCTTCGTGCGGCTCTGACCCATCTGGGGAGAAGGGCCTTAGCAGAGCCGGACGGGCCCCCTGCCTGTTGGGAGCACACGCACGCTGAGCTCGGCTGCACGGAAGCTGCCTCGGTGCCAGCTCTGCTTCAGCAAGTTAATTCCATGCCCTGTACGGCACTGCCGTGCTGCTCGTGAGACAACAGCAGAAACAACTTGCTCGTGTTAGTGCGGGTTTGTGTCGTTAGAGCTTGTTGGAAATAACTTTGGTGCTTGGATCGTTTTTAGGAATGGCCGTTGGAGATCAGAGTGGAAGTTTACCATCACACCCCCAACAGCTCAGGTGGCTGCAGTGCTCAAAATCCAGGTGAGCTACTTTTTCTGGCAATACCAGGAGAAGCTGCATGGTGCTTCTCCTACAGGAGTGCATTCAACTCGGGATGAGATGCTGAAATACAGCCCAGATACCCTTCTGAAGTCAAGATGATATTGAACTGTACAGTCCAAGAAATTAATCCTTAAATCTAGCGTTTCAGACATCATCTACAATCTGGCCTGTGGTTTGTTGTATAGCATGACCCTGTACGCCTCAAGTCTGCTTCACTTTGTAGGGCTAAAATCTCTATCATGAATTCTTTTATAATTGCTCTTATTTCAACTCTAGGCGTTTACTGCATTAACATAATCTTGAACAGTCTTGACAAAGAATGAATCCTTTTAGAAAATCCACCCTGCTTTTAGTCTCCACGTAAGCAGAGAAGACTGGCACAACCACGCTGTTGGGCCGTCGGGTAGCGTTTGGGGGCTCGAGGGATGATGAAGCGAGTGGTCGTGATGACCCGCCCTCTGTCTCTCCGCTCAGGTTCATTATTACGAAGATGGCAACGTTCAGCTGGTTAGTCATAAAGATATCCAGGACTCTGTCCCGGTTTCAGTAAGTATGCTGAAAGACTTTCTTATGATAGAGCAAATGTTTTATTTCTTAAACATCTCGTGGAGCATATGCTCCTGTGGCTACGTTCTCGTAGCTTTGAAGTCCTGTAATTTTAGGGTGAGCAGTCAGCGTAGGTGTCGTGTTAGAGTTACGTGGGAAACCAGGATTCTCAGTGGCTCAGAGCTGGACTGGATTAGGAAGGAGAGTCTGTTGGAAAGCCTGTCTCAGCGGTTCGGTTCCAGGGGGCAGCGTGCTGTGCTGTTCTGTCTGGGTGCAAGGGGGACGGTCAGTAAGAGCAGTGTGCGAAGGGAAAACCAGGAGTCCTGCAGCACAGCAGAGGGAGCAGCAGTCACCAGGTCCCTGGTCTGTACCATGAAGGTCGACTTCCCCTTTGCTCACTAGGGTGCAGGCCTGTTTCGGCCTGGGGCGCAGGCTGTAGCCAGCACACGCCGCTGTCCTGAGCCTCGCTGAGCCGTCTCGTAGCGAGAGAAAGGAACCCAGCTAAAACGTGAGGCAGAAGCTGCTGACAGTGTCCACTTCATCTACACTCAGCCTGTCGTTTGAGAAGAAATCTCTTGTGTAGCTTTTGTAAGTTGCTCTTAAGCATTAAAAAAGTTATTTTTCGCCTTTGCAGAGTGACGTCCAGACAGCTAAGGAATTCATTAAGATAATAGAAAATGCCGAAAACGAGTACCAGGTAAGATCGGTGGTGGTTAGTTAAATACATACGGTGGAATCGTGTCGGTCTCCATTTACAGGGAATGGAAACATGGAAAACTGAACTCTAATTCAGTTTCTGACTGAGTCTGGTACTGACTGTAAGAATTGCTTAGAAAAGGGCAGTAGCAGTTGTTTAAAGAACACAGTTGTAAAGCTTTTGTAATTAATAATCAGGTTTGCTGTAGTTATTGCAAAGGGTTACAGATGGTGCCTGGAACAAGCATGGAAGGGCAGCGGGTGAGTCGGGTAAGGGTTTTCCTCTGTGACAGTTAGAAGTACTGAAGAGGAGCTGCGTGTGGCAGCTCTGTACCTTGTCCCAGCCTGTGTGCAAGGAGAGTTGGTACAAATAAGCGCTGAAACACCTACGGAGACCCTGCTGCTCGGGCAGTTCAGCAGAAACCCTTCCACTTGCCCACCCGCTGGCGCCTGCCTTGTTTGGTCAGCAGCGTGCCTTCGCCTGGTGGAAAGGGGTTCGTGGCCGCAGCACCGAGTCCCGCTTTCCCCGCGTGCCTTACGCTGCCGTAACCCCCCCGCTTGCCCTTGCAGACAGCCATCAGTGAGAACTACCAGACCATGTCGGACACCACCTTCAAGGCCTTACGCCGGCAGCTGCCCGTCACCCGCACCAAGATCGACTGGAACAAAATCCTCAGCTACAAGATTGGCAAAGAAATGCAGAACGCTTAACGCGGCGACGGGGGGATCTGCGAAGTGTTTGTGTGCGAACAGCAGATGTGGTCCTTTGCCAAGTAGATGGTCTCTAAAGCAGTGCAGCGTTTTCCTAGGGCTTTCCAAGTTAACAGGTTTTCTAGCCTCAGAGAGAACCGTGGGACAAATCGTGTTGTCTTTGTGTTTTGTGTTCCCTGCCACGTAAACCTCCCGTGTGACTGCAGCGGCTGGTGGGTGGGTTTAACTCGGCCGCGTTCCTGGCTCAGGAGTGGGGCTGTTCGCAGTCACCGATCGTGCTGGTTGGAAAACTGCCCAGCTGGAGCAGCCCTACGACCGGCGCGGCTGCGGGCGCGGGGCGTTCCCCTCACCCGTCTGCGGCGCTCCAGGTGCTCCAGTCGGTTTGTGGAACCCGCCAGCAGCTCCAGGCTGTGCTGCAAGGTCGATGCAAGCAGCAGTCAGTCCTCGTGTGTCCCTGTAACTGACCTCCACAAAGCAAAAAGCCTGCAGGCTCAGATTTTACTGTCATTTTTACTGTAGGAATGAGTTTACGAGATCCTTTACAGAAAGCCCTACACAGCCAGCTCTTCCAGGGACATGATTTTTTTTCTTGTTCTGAAGATTTGAGCCATGTTCCCTAAAAGTGAACATTTTTGCTCTCCCCTCCCCTGTATGTATGGTTACCAGACACGTGCATTTTTACAGAACTACCAGTTCCCGTGTTGAATCACTGCTGATCCGTGTAGGCTGGTTGGTGATGAAAATTGCATATGTCTGCAGAACAGTAGGTATGTTGTGCTTTAATGCTTTGTGGCAGGTTCATAGAATTTGTATCACAGGTGTATGGATGGATAGTGTACAAAATAAATAAACTTGCACCAAAGTGAGAGAAAAACCTTTCCGTTTTGTCTCGGTTGTGGCCGGTTTCTTCTCATACTTGAAGGGGATTTTTGAATTAATCTCTTCATTGCTCTCTAAATGCTTCCTCTGTGTTACTTTCTTTTCCTCTGTGAAGTCAGAGATAAGAGCCCTACCAGTTTCTCTGACGGGGAATGTGCCTTTCTCCATCAGAACTCAGAACATGGATTCACTGCAAAACGAAACCCCTTTGGTGAACTCGCTTTGCTTTGCCTGCACTTGGTTATCCCTGGGCCTTCTTGCTGCTTCTGGGGTTTGAACTGGCTGTTGAACTGGCTGGTGTCTTCCTGGTTTTAAATACACAAAGAAAGGGGTTGGGAAGATAGGGATGGGTTTGCCTGTGCGTTACACCTCAGGTTTTGCACAGTAATACTACAAAATAAGCGTCTCCATCCCTTGTGAGAAGTTCTGTCTAAAGAAAACACATTTGTATTTGCTGTTGAGACTGACCATTCACCCTGCAGGCATCCTCTGTATCAAATAGCCCCATAGAAATACACCAGTCTTTGGTTTAAAGTCATTTGTGCCTGTTCTTCCATGGCCTTGATTCTGTCTGTCAGCTGCTGAGGGAGGCGGATCTCCAGGGAACAGCCTGGCAGCAGGGTGTAGTGCTTGCTCCCTCCCTGGCATGCCGACCAGGGAACCGGAGTCAGAGAACTTGGACAGTAAGAAGGGTTACGGAGCTCTGAGGAAGCCCTGCACCCCCGGGACGACAGTGGACAGGGTTGCTCCCCTCGTCCTCTGTGCCTGGCTGCGGCACCGACCTCGCCTCTCCTGCCGGGAGCGCCCAGGCTGTCCGGACAGAGCGGGACCGTCCCGCGGGGGAGCCGCACGCCGCTGTGCCAAGAGCTGCTCAAGGTCGGTGCTGCTGCCGGCGGGTGTTTGCAGAAAGGGGTTCCTCCCTGCCCGCCACCCCAGGGCAGATGAAAGGGGATGTGGGTGAGCGCCTGAGGTGCTGTGGTCTGTGGCCCTGGTCCCATCCAGACAAGAGCTGCTGTAGCAATTCCAAGAATGCGAAGCTGAAGCAGGAGCCAAGATAAGGCTGGTCCCACTACAGAGCTTTTATCTGCCTCAAGGCTAGTCTTTGCCCGCTCGGGGTTAGTTACACTGCAACTAGTTCACCGTCACTTGTTCTAGCCTTAAGCCCGTCTCTATCTCTTTGTCCTTCTCCAAATCTTTCGCTCGCCACCCTTTAGGCTGACTCACTCCCTACTGGCCTCCTGGCCCCTCTCCCCCACCAGGCTCAGCTACCCCAGTCCTAGCCCCTTACCAGTTCCTATTTCTTCCTTCAAAGAGCATCACCACCACTGCGACACTAAGCAAGTGCCAGCCCAGCCCAGCGGTGACACGTGCCCAGAGGCCTTCTAATCCTTAAAGCCATCGGCTATTGCCTGTGGGAGACCAGAGGCTTTGGCCAGCTCCGGAGCAGTGTATGAGCTGGCTCTGTCCAAGGGTAAAAAAGCCAAAGGCTGACTCCAGAGGAATCGCGCTGAGCAGGCGCTGCAGCTTGACTGAGCCAGGGAGGGCGAAGCCAGCGCTGCAGGATGAGTCCAGCCCAAACAGCAGCCAGGCCATCCAGCTGCCCCCCATGAAAAGATCTTGTTCGCGAGACCAAAGCTTAAAGCTCCAGGATTCTGCCCGCGATACGGGACAGAAAGACTTAGAACCCACTGCTCTGTTTTTCAAGGCTCAGAGCCCTCCCACAACCTGTGAGGGGTCCCGCACCATCACAGTCTATCGGCTCCCTCCAGACAGCGGCAGGTCACCAGAAAAGCCCCGAGCTAAGCTGGGGCAAACCACAGCCTGACCCCCAGCTCGTGTCCTTGGGCCACAGGCAAGGCGAAAGCAGCACCCGGGCGGGACCATGAGCAGCCCCAGGGTCCGGAGCCGTTTCACAGCACAGGTCAGGGATCGCCACCCTCCCCGGGCAGTCTGGGGGACAAACACGCACGATACCAGCGGCAGACACAGAAACCAGCCCGCTTTATAGAGCAGCTGTGGGAGCTCTGGGAGCTCCGGCCCCTCATCATGGGGTGCAGCTGGGCACCTCTCCCGCCCTGCAGCAGCCCGGGGGTGAGCTGGGAGCTTCTGCTCTCCCTCCCCGGGGGCAACCAGGGCCAGGGCTGCGGGCAGGGGGGTAGGGGGTAGCAACAACTCGCCCAGCCTTTCGGCACTCGCCAGCTCGGCTCCCCCCGGCCCTGCAACCGCAGCCCGACCCGGGCCCGTGCCCGTCCCGTCTGGGGCAGCCCTGCGAGGTGGATGCGCAGCCCCGGGGGTCCCGGGCCGGGCCAGCCCCAGCCCCAGCCCCAGCCCCTCCGCACGGCGCCAGGGCACTTCCCGCAGCCGGGACCCCGAGTGGGGTGCGGGGCCCCGGGCGAGGCTCTCCCCGAAGCGGGCTCGGGGCGATGGTGCGGGGCCAGCGGCACCGGGCAGGAGCCGCCCCCCGGCCCTCCCCGGGGCGGGCCCGCATCGCGCTCCGGCCCCTTTCGCTTTCGTTTCTCCGTGCGGGGCCAGCCCCGGCTCAGCCCAGCCCAGCCCAGCCCAGCCCGGGACGGCTCAGCTCGGCTCGGCTCACCTCAGCTCGGCTCGGCTCGGCCATGCCGCGGTTCAGCGTGGCGGAGGCCCGGCAGTGCGGGGATCAGTTCGTGCAGTTCCTGCGGGACACGGGCCGGGAGCAGGAGCGCCGGCGGGACGCGCTGCGGAGCATCTACAGCCAGGAGTTTCGGGGCAGGTGAGAGCCCTCGGCCGGACCCGGGCAGCGTCGCCTGGGACGGGACCCGCAGCCAGCAGCGTCCGCTGCCCCGGCCAGCATCGCCAGTGCCGGGCCAGCATCGCCAGTGCCGGGCCAGCATCGCCAGTGCCGGGCCAGCGTCACTGGTCCCCGGCCAGCATCGCTGGGGCTTCACGTGGGGTGTCAGGCCAGCTCTGGCCAGGAGCTAGGTGTGAGGGTGGCGCTGGGGAGCGGGTAGGGTCTTCAGGGGCTCTCCTTCATCACCCTCCTGGGTGGGATGGAGGACTGTGGGCCGTCCGAGCAGCGAGGACCACCTGGACTAGTTAAACTCCAATGCAGGGGCTCTGCTCCCTCCAGACACGGGGAAAACAGAGCAGCATTGCTGGAGCAGCCCGTGTCCCGCTGGGCTGCGGATGCAGCGAGTGGCAGAGCTGCCTCTCCAGACACCAGCCCCGCATGGTCCCAGGCCCCTCCATCCCACCATAGCCCTGCTGGGATTGTTCCCCAGCTGCCTGGGCATGGCCTCGGACACTCGCTGCCCACTGTCCTCCCCAATGACACTGGTCACGCTGGCCCTTGTGCAACGTCGCCGCTGTTAATCATTGGCAAAGCTGGGGTTCAGCCTGCCAGCGGGCTGTGGGACATGCCCTGGGGTGCAGGAGGAGGTACCCGGGGAGACTTCGCTACCGGGGGCGCAGTGGCCGTGCCTTGGAGGAGCCCCCATCTGCACCGGCTCAGCCCCTGGGGCTCTGCGGGGGGGATGACCCCTCTGGGTGGCCTCTTCTGTCAAGGATCTGGGGACAGGGATGCATCCCTGCCCTGCTGCCCTTTGTGCGCCGGCAGTGACAGGGAGTGCGTGGCTGTCGGGGCCAGATGCCATGGCACAGCTGGAGTGTCCGTGGCACAGCTGGAGCGGCCGTGGCACAGCTGGAATGGCCGTGCCACAGCATGGATTTGCTGGAGCAGCCTGCAGGGATGGAAGGTTTGCGTGGGCCAGTGGAAAGCCCAGGTCCTTCTCCCTCTCCCGGCGCAGAGGGGAGCTGCAATGCCCCGCTTCACCCTCCCTCCCCGCTCGCCTCCTCTCAGCTGCCTGTGCCCCCCAGCCCAGTCGCCCTCTGGCCCACACAGAAACCTCTCTCCGTTGCCTGTGCAGGACTGACACAAAAATGCCCAACTTCTCCTGCGTCTTGTACGCGCTGCGGGTGACCCACCGGGTGCAGGTGCACGGGGACTCGGTGCACTTCAAGAAGGTGAGAATCACCCTGGGCTGGGGCAGTGGGACTGGCTCCACGGGAGCCCCCGGCAGGACCCCGGGGCCCTGCTGATGCTGGCGGCTCCTCGCAGAAGAAAAGGCGCGTGGTGGTGGCAGACCAGTACCGGAGACCCAGAACGAACGCGGAGGCATTGACATCAGCGTCTGCCTCTGGGCAGCAGCCCAGCTCTGGTCCGCAAGCACCCCAGAGCCGTGCCAAGAAGTGGTAAGACCAGCAGCACCCTGCCCACCCCTGCCACGGCACAGCCCCGGGACCCCCCACCCCGGCTGGGAAAGCCCGACCCTCCCTCCCCACAGGGCTGAGTTCATCCGCGGGAAGCACGGGGTAGAGATCATCTCGGAGAACGACCAGGGTAATGGGTACATCCGCTTCCCAGTGGTGCCTGGACAGCCCCGGACGGTCACCGTCCTGGTGCAGAACTGCGGGGCAGAGCCTGTGACGCTGCGGCGGTGCCAGCCGTGCCGGCAGTCGCGGGAGCTCTCCTTCTCGGATGAGCAAGGGGTGACACAGGGACAGTCCCTGCTGCTGCACCCAGGTATGGCCCCGTCCCCTGCCCCGTGCCCTGCCCCGCCGGAGGAGACGCAGGACCCAGCTCTCACCTCTTTGCCTCGCAGGCGGCACCTACCCCATCCAGGCGCGGTGCCTGACCACCTGCAACGGGTACTTCCACGCCGTGGTGACCTTTGAGTTCACCAAGGAGCCGGACGAGCCCTTCAGCATCGGGCGCTGCATCGCTGCCATCGCTGAGAGCCAGCTGGCCAAGGACCTGGGGCCCTCGGCGCCTTTCCAGACTTACCAGGCCAGCCTCCAGCGCCCCGTCACCGTCATCACTGAGGACGGCATCCCCCCCGACAGGTACGTGGTGGGGTCACCTGCTGCCATCCTGCACCAAGGGCCCCAGCCTGTTCTCTGGCTGGGACAAGGCTCAGCTCCTTGGGGCCCTGCTGTCCAGCTCCCTGGGACAGTGCTTCGTCCATGTGCCATGGCTGGTGACGGGTTTGGGGACACCCTGCTTGCCGGGTCCGTGGGTGGTGGCAGCCCAGGGGCAGCCCAGCCCTGCAGTCCCTGCGGCACCACTGTCCCCTCCATCCAGCTCCACAAAAAATGAACTGGAGAGGCAAATCCCTCTGGGCACGTACCAGTACCCGAAGAGCCTCAAGGACACAATCCTGCTCGGACCCAATGCCAGTGCCAGCTCCAGCTGGGCTGCCATGCGGTGAGTGCCAAGGTGTGGGGGCAATGCCGCCCGGCCCCGCATCTCCCACCCGCTGCCCCTTCGCCGAGGTGTCCCTGGGGCACGGTGACATCCCTGCCGCCTGCAGGTCGCTGCTGGAGGCCCCCCTCCAGGCCGGGAACTACCGGCAGAAGTTCCAGCTGCTGCTGCACCTGGAGGAGATCCAGATGGAGGTGGACATCCGACGCTACGACATTCAGGACGTGCCCATGGTGCAGGAAAGGGGGCTGCTGGTCCTTGACGTGCGTAGGAGCAGCCAGGGGGGCGGGAGGGGTGCTGGGGCTCCCGAGGTGCCCGGCATCACACCGGCCATTTGGCACAGGTGCCTGGCGTGGCCGAGAACCGCCCGTCCGTGCTGAAGGGGGACCACCTCTTCGCCCACCTGAGCAGCGAGCGGGACCGCTCCCCGCTCGTCCAGTACAAGGGCTATGTGCACAGCGTGGAGATGGAGAAGGTCAGGCTGGGCTTCTCCTCCAAGTGAGTGGCGTCCAGCCCCAGCCAGGCTGGCAGAGCCCCGGCCGCTCTGCTCGGACGTGCCGAAGGCCAGGCACAGGCTGGGAAGGGCCGGGGAGGGCATGGGGGAGCGTTCCTATGCCATGCTCACACTGCTCCTTCCCAGGCTGCAGAAGAAGTTTGTGAACAACCTGAGGTTTGACGTGACCTTCACCTTCAGCCGGCTGCCACTGCAGGTCCAGCACCGGGCTGCAGCCCTGGCCATGCAGCGCGGCTTGTCCAGCCTCCTCTTCCCCTCTGCCTCCTGCCACAAGTCCCTCTTCCCAGGTGACTTCCAGCCCCGGTGAGTCCCTGTGCCTGCAGGCAGGAGGGGACAGAGGGGTACATGAGGGGATGGGGCAAACTCAGCCTCTGCTCCCGCAGGTGGTTCGACCGCAGGCTGCAGGCGAACGAGGAGCAGTGCAGAGCTGTGACACACATCGTGACGGGGATGTCCAGGCCAGCCCCATACCTCATCTTCGGCCCCCCTGGGACAGGCAAGACGGTCACTCTGGTGGAGGCCATCAAGCAGGTGAGCAGCCAGTGCCCACGTCCATCCCTGGGCACCGCTGCCCACCCCAGCCCGTGGGGCTCAGTGCTATCACCCCCTCCTCCCACCTAGGTATGGACATGCTTCAAGGACGCCCAGATCTTGGCCTGCGCCCCTTCCAACAGTGCCGCCGACCTGCTGTGCCAGCGCCTCATCAAGGACATCGCCCCCCGGCACATCTACAGACTCATCGCCAGCTCCAGGAGCTACCAGGAGGTGCCTGCCGATATCAGGGTGGGTCCCTGCCCCTCCGTTCCGGCACCCCGCGGCACGTCTGGGCTGGTGGCACCCGGGAAGAGCAGGATCCCACGGAACGCCTGTGTTTCAGCCCTGCTGCAACTGGGATGATGAGCAGAGCTGCTACGTGTACCCGAGCAAGGAGCACCTGGGGCGCTACCGGATCCTCATCACCACGCTGGTGACAGCGGGAAGGTTGGAGGACCTGGGATTGCCCCCACCACCTACGGCGGGTGGACCCGGGGGCTGCCTTGCAACCAAGCTGTGAGGGCAGCCCCGCTGGGGTGCAGCGAGGAGGGGGTGTGGAGGAGGGTGGGCAGCAGGGGGGACCCCGCCTCTGCAGGAGGATGAGGATGAAGGCAAAGGGAGGAAGGATGGCCAGCCGAGGCAGGGATGCTGAGGCAGCTTCACGCCCTCTCTCCCCCAGGCTGGTGTCAGCCAACTTCCCCCCAGGGTTTTTCTCCCATGTCTTCATTGACGAGTGCGGCCAGGCGGTAGAGCCGGAGAGCGTGGTCGCCATCGCAGGTGAGTGGTGTCCAGCTCCTGTCTTGGGGACCAGCGTCTCTGCATGGCCCAGGGACCCCCCCGTCCCCCGCTGAGCTCTCCTGCCCAGGGCTCCTGACTGCCATGGACCGGGAGACCAACCCCAACGGAGGGCAGCTGGTGCTGGCGGGAGACCCCCAGCAGCTGGGTCCTGTCCTGAGGTCGCCGCTGGCCATCGAGCACGGCTTGGGTGAGCAGGGAGAGGGGTGGGAGCGCTGCCGGTGCCCGGGGGCCAAGCAGCCTTGCGGGGAGCCATGGGGTCTCGCTGGGCACAGGCACCTCGCTGCTGGAGAGGCTGATGCTGCACAACCCCCTGTACAAGAAGTCAAGCGGAGGATATGACCCACAGTTTGTCACCAAACTGCTCTGGAACTACAGGTGGGGATGGGGCCAACAAGGGGATGGGCGCAGGCAGGGATGAGCGTGGCTCGGTGCAGGATCTGTGCGTGCACCCCGGGCTCCAGCTCCCCAGAGCCTCGTAGCGCCCCGGCTGGTGCGGGAGATGGGAGCGCACCCACTGTCCCGGACGCACGGTGCCCGGGAGGGTGCTAGGGCTGCGTGGCCCCTGTGCTGGGCACTGTCCTGCCTCTGCCAGGTCCCATGAGGCCATCCTCAGGATCCCCAACGAGCTCTTCTACGACAGTGAGCTGAAGGCCTGTGAGAGCAACGAGCTTGATGTCCGGAGCCTGTATTGTGCCTGGGAGGAGCTTCCCAAAAAAGTGAGGGGGGCAGCAGGGAGGGGGCCCGGGGGGGGGAAAGCCTCAAGCTGCAGGCAGAGCAGAGCCCAACACTCTCCACCCCCAGGGCTTCCCCATCATCTTCCACGGGGTTTGTGGGGAAGACCGGAGAGAGGCCAAGAGCCCCTCGTTCTTCAACACGGCTGAGATTGAGGTGCTGGTCGACTACCTCAAGAAGCTGCTGCAGAGCCGGGGCAAGGGGGGCTGCCCCAGCGTCTCGCCCAAGGAGGTCGGCATCATCTCTCCCTATAGGAAGCAGGTGAGGAGCTCTGCAGGCAGGGGATGGGCAGAGACCTCCCCAGGGGACAGGGGGCACTGGGACGGAGGGGCAGCCCTGGGGCTGGCACATGAGGCTGGCCCCATGGCAGCTGGACTGTGCTGCGTGCCTCCCCCCAGGTGGAGAAGATCCAGAAAGCCATCACCTCCCTGGACCCTGTCCTGCGGACGCTGCCGGACATCAGCCTGCTGAAGGTATGGACCTGGGTGCGGTGGGAGAGGAGCCCACCCTGCCCCAGGTGGAGGGTGCCCCGCTAGCCCCAACCTGGGGATGCTCCCCAGCCCCTCACCTACTGTCCCACCCCGTAGGTGGGCTCCGTGGAGGAGTTCCAGGGCCAGGAGCGACGCGTCATCCTCATCTCCACCGTGCGCAGCTGCAGCGAGTACCTCCAGCTCGACCAGACCTTCAAGCTGGGCTTCCTCAAGAACCCCAAGGTACCTGCCCCAAGCTGGCCCCTCTCCCTTGGCACAACCACAACCAGGTGGGGCTGGGGAAGGGGCTGAGAAGCGCTGCTGCAGGGTAAAGCCCTCGCTCTCCTTCTCTTTTCAGAGGCTCAACGTGGCCATCACCAGGGCCAAGGCTCTGCTGATCGTGGTGGGTAACCCGGCCGTGCTCAGCAAGGACCACCACTGGCAGAGGTGAGCCTGGCCCGGCTGCGCCTGGCCCCCTCCGCAGACGATGCTCCCGAGCACCTGCCAGCCCTTCCCTGCCACCCGCGGGGGCAGCGGGGCCGTGGCGGGCAGCGGGGCCATCACGGGCAGCAGGGCCATCATGGGCAGCGGGGCCGTGGCGGGCAGCGGGGCCATCACGGGCAGCGGGGCCATCACGGGCAGCGGGGCCGTGGCGGGCAGCGGGGCCGTGGCGGGCAGCGGGGCCATCACGGGCAGCGGGGCCGTGGCGGGCAGCGGGGCCGTGGCGGGCAGCGGGGCCGTGGCGGGCAGCGGGGCCACGCCACCTCCTGCCCACGCTCCCCTCGCTTTGCACCCACAGGTTCCTCAGGTACTGCAGGGAGGAGGGCGGCTACACGGGCTACCCCTACGAGGAGGAGAGCCCGGCAGAGGATGGTCTCGCCGCCGACCTCCGTGCGCTGCACCTCAGCAATTAGTGACCCGGTGAGCAGGGCTGGGAGCTGCCGGCAGAGCCCCGGGGGTCATGTGTGCCAGGGGCACCAGGAGGCTGCTCCTGCAGCCAGTGGCGCAGGGTGCAGGACGAGCTCTCGCTTAGGGGCTGCCCGTCCACTCCTGAGCCTGGGGCCAGCTCTGCCATGGGGTTTCTCTGCAGGAAACCCGCCTGGGAAAGGAGGAGAAGCCCCTGGAGCTCCAGCACCCCTCCGCCTGCCCCTGGCCTGCAGCAGCCGCCTGCTCTGCCCCTGCCTCCATCCTGGGGTGCTCAGTGCATCCCTGCGGAGACATGGCTGAGCCTCCTGGGCAAGGGGGTCCTGCCAGCCTTCCCTGCCAGCCGACAGCCCCACAGGGCAGCCCAGGACAGACCCTTGCAGAGCAGGACCATGCCAGTGCCAGTATGGGACCATTCCCCATTTTAAACAGGTTTTGACACGGCTGTGGAAAGCCAATTCTGTGTCTGGCCTCACCGTTCAATGAATGGCTTAAGCGAGAGCCCGGCCTCCGAAGAGCATCACTGGGTGCGCAGGGGAGCTCAGTGCTGCTGCGGTGGGTGACCGGGGTGCAGGCAGGGACCCGGCTGGGCACAGGGTGGCTGGCCTCCCCCGCTGGGCAGCTGCCTGGCCCGAGAGCTGGCATGGCCACACAAGCACACTTCATTTCATTTCCCTGGAATAAATGTTTAGAGAAAAACACCGTATTGATGTCGAGTCCTGGGCCCTGCCACCGCAGCTGGGGCTGCCAGAGCAGGGACAGGCTTGCTGCAGTCCTGCCCCGACCTGCTCCGGGATGGTTACAGAGGAGGGAGAGCCAGAAGGATGCCACGCAAGCAGAGTTACAATTACTAAAATACCACTTTGCATTTATTCTCCCAATTAGGCAGTTCAGTTTACGGGTGCCAAGTCCGTGACCAATGCAAACTCGAAGGCGGCGTTACTGGCAGAGCTGGGCAGAGGCGCTGCCCCAGCATGGTCCCGGCAGCAGAGCACTTCTGGCAGCAGCTGAGCCCGGCTCTGCACAGACGGGGCTGAAAGCTGCCCTGGGCAAGTCTGTATAAAACACTGGTGTGTGCTGCCTGCACGGCTGGGGGGAGTGGGCAGAGCCCCCCGAGGGCCCAGCAGACCCCACACGCGAGCTGCGGGCAGCAGCCAGCGGCACCTCCCGCTTCTGCAGCACCTGCCCGGAGCTGGGGAGGGAGAGCAAACACGGCGGCAAAACCCATGGGAAAGGAGAAACCAGGGAAATTGGTACAAAACAGGGCGACACGGGGAGCTTTGCAAATGCCCGGCCCATAGAGAGCAGCGGGTACCGAAGGCACTGGCCCCTCACGCCCCGGAGTCTCGCAGGGACACCCCGCGGGCTCGGGTGGCAGCTCTCGTGCAGAGGGTTCGGGGCAGGTACTGGCACCATGAGGTCCCGCTCCGGCCGTCTGCCAGCGCTCCCTGCCCGCGCGGCGCGGCGCGGGGCAGCCGGGTGCCGGCGCAGGCAGCCGCCTCCTGGCCCGCCGGGCTGCTCAGAGCAGCGGGCAGCCTCTGCGCTTCTTGTTCTTCCGGACCTGCAGGCCTGCGCGGGTGGCCATCTCGAAGACCTCCCGCACACCCTCCTTCGTCTTGGCCGAGCACTCGAGGTAGCCGAAGGCATTGATCCTGTTGGCCATGTCCCTCCCCTCCTCTGGCTTCACCGGCTCCTAGGAAGCATTAAAGAGAGGGTTCGGAAATATCGTCAGAAAACAGCAGCAAACGCACCGGGACTGCCCTGGGGGCACCCGGCCCTCTGCGCCAGGATCCGGCGCGGCAAAGGGAAGCCCCAGCGAGGCGCCCTCGGGCCCCCACCTGCTTCATCTTCGCCAGCTCCCGCCGTGTGTGCTCGTCGTTCCGCAGGTCCTTCTTGTTTCCCACCAGGATGATGGGCACGTTGGGGCAGAAGTGCTTCACCTCTGGCGTCCACTTCTCGGGGATGTTCTCTGCAACGAGGACACATGGAGCCCCCTGAGACAAGGGGCTGCTCCCCTCCCTCCGCCTCCTTCTCACAGCTTCGGGAACGAGCACCAGGCTTTTCCCGTAGGAAGGGAGGAGAGCTCGACCGTGGCATCCTCCTCTCCCATCACCTCCACCAAGCCAGCAAGTTCCCAGGATTTTTCTGGAGTGCACGCAAAGCCAGGAGATGGAGGGGAGGGACCGGCATCCCCCAGAGGGGCGGCACGGGGGTTTCCCAGACCCTGGGGTTTTAGCAGCAGCACCTGGTCCTGTGGGAGCCCCCCCTCGCTCCCTGGTCCCTACCGAGGCTGTCCGGGCTGTCGATAGAAAAGCACATGAGGATAACGTCTGTGTCCGGGTACGAGAGGGGCCGCAGCCTGTCGTAGTCCTCCTGTCCCGCCGTGTCCCACAGGGCCAGCTCCACCTGCGAGGGGAGAGGGATGTGGCGCAGCAGCTCGCAGACGGCTTGGCAAGCCAGGAGCGAGCAGGTTTATCTTCCTCAAACTGGGGCAGGTCCAGGGTGACCCAGAAACGTGAGAGGCGGGCAGTGGCAGTGCCAGCATGGGACCAGGGGAGCAAGGGGATGAGAACAGCTTCAGCACCCCACGATGGCCCTTACCTGCTTCCCATCCACCTCTATGTCAGCAATGTAGTTCTCGAACACGGTGGGCACGTAGACCTCGGGGAACTGGTCCTTGCTGAACACGATCAGCAGACACGTCTTTCCGCAAGCACCATCTCCCACGATCACCAGCTTCTTCCTGATGGCTGCCATCGCTGTGGGGACAAGAGCAGGTGAGAGGGATGGAGCAGCCATGGGCCGTCCACGCTCCCGGCCCCTCCTGGCCCCCCGTGCCCCAAAGTCTTTCACGCGACTGCCCGGGAGGGTACCGGGCACACACGCCAACACGAGCAGCTGGTGACCGCCAGGGCAGAGGGTCTCCCAGCCCCCCGCCGGGCGCACCTCCAGCTCCCGCACAGCCCCAGCTCACCGGCACTGCACAACCAGCCCAACCGGAACCATTCACACCCATTGCTGCCGCCGCGGCCAGGAGAACTGTCACAGCGATGCCCCGGCCACGGTGAGCGCTGGTGGCTGCACGCAGGGACCTCGTGCAAGACAACAAAAACTGCTCTGCCCTCCCCGCCCCGCCGGGCAGCAGGGCTCCTGCCCCGGCCACCCAACCCCTCCCGCACTGGGCTTTCTCCCTGCGCCACCACCCCAGGCAAATGGGATTTCCGACCACCTCAGGGCTGCGCGCACACACACACACACTGGTTTTATTTCAGATTATAAATTCTTCAGGGCAGAAACTACTCTGGGTTTCACCCGGGCATGCTCACCAGCTCCCGAATAATCCCATCAGCAGCAGGAATGCGCCAAGCCGGGCTCTCGGAGGTCCGGGCAAGCACGACCTGTGCGCCTGGCACCCGGGGCTGGGCTGGCCCCATCCCAGCCCGTTTGACAAAGGAGCCTTTGCCACATAATGACCGAGAGCTGACGCTGGCACCAGCGGCGGGAGAAGCTGCCAGCCATCACTCAGCAAACAGAGCCAAAACCCCGCGGTAGAGCAGGCTGCTTTCTGCCCAAGAAAAAGGGATGCAGTCCTGCAAGTAAAACTGTGCCTCTGCATCCTTGAGTTCAAAAGGGGACTACAGCTGAGCCTGGGAACCGCCCAGGACAATGCCACAAAACGCCTGCCGTGGCGTCTGAACGAGGGACGAGAAAATCAGCCATGGTGGGATCGCATCCCTCCCTGACCTCGGGCCCAAAATCTCTTTCCCATCCCCAGCTTTCCAGATGCTTCAGTCCAAAGAGCCCAACCTGCTCCTTTGGCACATCAGTGGTTCTGTGTCCCCGCAGACGTCCCGGGCAAGATGCACGCTGGCAGCTCAGGGTTTAATCCCTGGAAAGGCGCACGCTGCTCAGGGGGCTGGGGGAAGTTATAGGGAACCAGAAAACTGCTCCACATCCTCCAGCCAGCCCTGCCCCTCTCCAAACCCCCTCTGCCTGGGGCACTTTGGGCTTGGAGCCTTGGGGAAGTTCAGGGGAAACAAGCGCGCAGGAAGGATGCAGACACCTATGCTAACGCACCGAGCCGTGAGCGGGTCACACTGGGATCCCACTGGGAAGAACCAGCCATCGCAAGCCTGGCATTTAACCGGGGCACTGACACCGAGCCTTAAGGAAGGCCTGGCGCCTGGCCTCTCCCGCACCCTGCGCCAACAGAAAAGGGAGGAAAAGAGGAAAACCCGAGTAAGGCTGCATCATAATTAGCTGCAAGTGAAGGATTAAGAAATTAGACTCAGCGGCTGACTTGCATTTCAAAAGCGAGCTGAAGAGAGCTCCCCTCACCTGCACACTTAGCAGGGCCCCGCTCAGCTCCCGCCTGGAGGAATCCTCCCCAGGGCTGTCACACAAAGCCCTGGGGAAGTCTCGGGGACCACCCCAGCTCTCACATATCAAACCACCCAACTGCGTGGTTAGGACAGACGAGAGAAACGTTTCACCCGAATCCAGGCCAGACCCTGCCCCAGCCCCGGGTCTGTGCGGGCTACAAGCACTCTGGCTCACAAGCCGAAGCAGGAATGGTCTGTGGCTGCCGAGTGCTGTGGAGCTGTTAACGAAAACAGCGAGCCGGCACGTGTAAGGGGGGAAGAGCGAGGATGAAGGGCCGTGTCCAGCGGGATCCAGCACTCAACCAGGAGCCCCGGCAGTAAGCACACATCCCAGTGGAGCCGCCTGTCTCTACAGAGTGCAATGCTGAAGTTGAAGAAAACATTGACAGTCCCCAAAGGGTCCCACTGCCGGGGGCTGAGCGCAGAGGGGAACCCCCCAGCATGGCTCCCGTCCCCTTTCCTTGTGCCCTCCCGCTCCTGTCTGTCCCAGCTGGGCCAGGGACGCCCGCGGCCCCACGCACGGGCAGCCGGCCGGGAGCTCGTCCCGAGGAGACACTATGTTTGTGTTATGGCGGCAGATAAAAGGGCTGGAGGAGTTGCTGTCTCCTGCCCACTTGAGGAGGGAAAGCTCTCGAGGACAGCGTATCCCTGCGGACACAAGAAACGCATCACCCCTGTTGCAAACCATCCTCCTCCTCTGACCAAAGGCTTGGCCCCTCTCCAGCCATCAACTCCACAGCACGGAAAGAGGAGAGCTCATGGGCAAAACCAAGTCTGTTTACTTAGACAGAAAGCTCCTTTGTCCACAGCAAAATGTGATTTGCTGCTTTGCAACTCGGTATCTCGAACGGAGGAAGGTGGTGCGGGACACGCCGCTATCTAATCCACACGAGGCAGAAGGAGACACATCTGTAGCACGAGGAACAGCGGATGCCCGGGGAGACAAACACCCGCTCCCAGACAGACAGACACCGAGATCTGCCCGTGCTCAGCCTGCCGGACAGCGGACCCAAACCAAAACCAACCGGAGTGGCCCAGCACGGTGCGGCAGCCAGCCCCGCTGTCCCGGCAAGGGGACGGCAGATGCGCCACACCGAGCGGAGTTGCCACACCCAGAGCTCCTTCCCACGGCCTCTGTTGTCCACCCTGACCTGGGACGGCTCCGGGCCCCGGCAGCTCCCCAGCCCGGCGTGATGCCGAGCGGTGACTCAGCGGGCAGAGGCGCTGTCCCCACCCCACGTCTCAGCACGATTCATTCCATTACTCACGAGAGCGATCCAGAAATAGCCCGTTACTAACCCAGAGCTGGTGTGCAAAGGCGAGCGGGGCAAGGAGGCTGCGAGCACTGCGTGCCCCGGTGGCCAGCGGGGCTGCCCGCATCCGTGCCCTTGCCCCACGCGCCGGCCGGCACGGCACCAATGCCAGGTGCCGGTGGCGCTCCGCTGGGGGAGCGATGAGCTCCTCTGCCAGGGGGTGATGCTCTGACACTCAGCAGGACGAGGCCAGTCCCTGGGACAGGGGAGCCTGATGCAAAGGGCTTTGCGCTGTTCCCAGATCACAAGCGGGTGAGAGAGAGTGGAAAACGAAGGCAATCCGAGGCGGATAGCTTTGCTACAGCTGCCAGCAGGCCAAACGATTAGCAGGACACGGTCACCCACATCAGACATGAAAATTCAGATTTTAAACTCTGCCAAGCACTAACCACCCCGAGTTACAGCAAAGGCTGCCCAGCCACGCTGGCAATCCAGCCCGGCCTGCACAGCAACCGCGGGGTTTGGGCGCGAGCAGCACTTGAGGTGCCTCACTGGAGATGCCTCCTGCTCATTCACAGAGATAACGAAAGGGAGCAGCACCTTCGTGCCAGCAGCTCCTGTGGAGCGGCGCTGCCAAACCCCGCAGGGCTCCTGCGCCCGCTGCTGCAGACAGGCTGGGGCCGTGGGTTTAGTCCGTGCCACCGCTGCCAGCACCAGCCTCATCCCGAGCAGGCAGCTCCTTCAGCACGCCAAGAAAGTGCAAACTGAAATCAAATTGCTCTGCTCTGCTTTCCAAGCAGCTGTTCTAAAGCCACCATCATAAAACCAGCCAGGGCTCCGGGACAGCTCTTGCGTTATTGGCCTCTCCCAGCTTCATGCCTCAAAATGTGAAGTTCCTGCTGAGCAGGAAAAGGGGAATTCCTCTGGCAGCAGGATGCATCAGTCATCCAGTGTCTGCTGTGGGATCTCAGGAAACAGCAGGGGAAGATGTTAACACTTTGAAGAAAGGCTCAAACTAGGGACAGAAATCTTTCAACAAACCTTCTCGGCGAGGCTCGAGCTCCCCAAGCCAACAGAGGGGTTTTGTTCTAAAGCAGAAATTCCCAAGCGCTGCTGCTGACAGCCCCACCCCGGCCAGACCTGTCACACCACCTATCAGCAAAACCAGCCCCATTTCTCTGCTGCCCACAGCCCTGGCCGGAGGCACAACCCCGAAGCCTGGGCAGGGCACGGATGGAGCCATGCTGGGAACAGCCCTTTTGCAGGGACACCCCCAGTGTGCTGCCCAGGTCTGGCAGATGTCCCACTCCGAACAAAACCTCCTCATCCCGAACAAGGAGAGCAGAGTCCGGAGGAGGGTCAAGCCCCCGCACTGCCCCAGTCACCTTCTTGGCTAGTGACAGGAGAGCAGACCTGGCGCTCGTGTTCCTGCCTTGCAGAGCTGCCACCAAGCATCCCTCTCCAGACTGCCTGTCAGATGATTAGAAAACGTTGCTCTGCCCCAGCAGCTCTCTGGCCGCTCCCCTCCGACTGCCGGCTCAGGAACAGCCAGCCCGCTGCACGCAGCCCCGTCACCCCAAAGCCTGGGCACCCGATCGGACCCCCCACAACCACAGAAGGACAACCACCGAAGGACAACCACCTCTTCAAACACACCAAGATCTTCCTGGCATTCCTGTGTCTTCAGCTCTGCTGAACTTTTCAACAGTTTAACAAACAAAAGCCTCCAGAGTGCTTGGTTGGGCTGTTTCGATTTAACTCTCGTTTGGGAAGGAGCCGGGCTAATGCAGCACCGAGCAGGCTGCAGGCGAGAACTGCCAGGAGGCATTTGACTGGATCCCAAAACCCCCAACGCACACCCCTTCAGCTCAGGCCGTGCAACCCGTCGTACAGACAGGACCTAAGGGGGCTCACAGCACCCAGAGAGCACGACACACCAGTGGGGAACACAGAACATGTTTTCTCACCAGCGCAGCCAGGGACAAGCTGTCTCCGCTTCTAAACACGGCCGTGTGCGTGCACAGGGCTGCTGCCACTGCCCCAGCGCGCCAGGCAAGGGCACCTCAGGACAGGGCCCCAGAGAGGCACCACTGGGCAAACAGGAGCCACTCTGGACAGCCACAGGCCACCATGGGTGCTGCCAGAGCCCTGGGCGCTGGGGACATGGAGGTACCTCCCTCCAGAACCCCCGGGAGCAGCTCTCCTCCCGCCCCAGCAACGGGTCCTGGCTCCCACCAGCACAAACAGGGAGCCCCACCAAAGTGTGGGTCAAGGCCACAGCTGTCCCCAGGTTAAACTGGAAGGGGACAGAAGGTGCTTGGGGACAGAAGGACAGAGGTGCACGGGTCATTTGCATGCATTACCAGCAGAAAGCTCCACAGTGCTCTTTCACAACTAGCACTGTAGGACTTGCTGGCACAGCTGGTGCCATGAAAGAGAAAGTGAGCTTCCACATTAAAATCTGACAGGTATGCCCATCGAGGGGAATTTAATTTGCTGAGACATCTAAACCGTGGGCAAGGTAGCACCGGACAAGTGTCTCGGGTATCAGAGGGACTCTTATACAGAAGCAGAAAAAAGCTCCAAAAAGGGCTTGAAGCAAAGAGCGAGGCCAAAGGGAAACGCGACAGCCAGGGCAGAACTGGGGCTCCGAGCTCCCGGGCAGATCACAGCTCTGAGACGATCAAAGTGGGGCTGGTTTTGGCACAGCAGCATCTGCAATTTCACGCTCGCACAGCCCCAGGGCAGGCCAAGCTCGGCATTTCTGCGTGGCACAGCAGGGAGCCGCCTCCAGCCCTCGCTCAAGCCAACAGTGCTCGCTGACACCCAAAGCATGACCCACACCCACCCACTGCTCGGAGCCCCCCCCGCCCCGCCTGCCACCGCTGTCAGAACTGCCCGTCGCCGAGCACCGAGGAAAGTGTCTGTATTTACCCCCGGGAAAGCTGCCCGAAACCTTCTTAAGACGCAGACCTACCATCTCCAAATGACGAGCAACCATCAAAAAGGGAGCTCAAGCTCTGTGCTTACTCTTTAGACCTCACCAATTTTTTTCTGAACTCGTGGGCTATTCTTTGGGCGGGACCGGACAGCCTGGGATCACAGCGCGCCCCAGCGCAGCAGCGGAGGGCAGCCGCCCAGACCCAGACCCGGAGCAGAGCGGCCAGGCTGGCTTGTTTTCATTGCTAAATCCCACAAAAACATCCACAAGCAAAATAGAGAAAGGGACTTGGAACAGAAGAATTTTAAAGCCTAAACAAAGCTTGAACCACAAGAACTTGAGCTTTGTGGGAAAACACTGCCTGCCCTTACCTCCTTTTCCAAAGGACATCATGCCATGTTCTTACTTTACCTCCTGCGGAAGCGACAGCCTTCCCAGACTCACGGCAGCACAAGTGTCTCGCTGAAAGCTTCAAATAACGTGCCACATCTCAGCAGATGCCTGTACTTGTGCAATGCCTGACTGCCGCTGCCCCAGGGCCAATCAATATTTGCTAATACATTCCTTACTTTTCATGTCAACACGCCTCTCCAGTGTAAACAGCAAGTTAGGAGGTGAGCCTGGTTAAACGCTCCCGATAACCTGTTGGAAGACAGTGACTTGGCTTATTTTCCACTTAAAAAAACGTTTCCCTGGAGAAGCTGTAGCTGTCGGGAGCATGGATTGGATTTAAAGTCTGTAAAATCTCAGACAGTCCCTACCTACGCTACTTGTAGCTGAGGAGGAGGAGCTGAACATAATTGAAGCTATTTGGACACCAAAAGGCACTTGGCAAAACGCAACCAAAAAGCAACCAGTCTCAGTGTGACACAGCCAGCCAAAGCTGCTGTCCCTCTGCCTCCGGCTTCCCAACCCGGCCACTTCGCTGGGGATGGGGCCGTGCCCAGCTGGGCGTGCAGCCAGGTCCCCGCTCCCAGCCCACCCCTGCGAAGCAAACTGGGGATCACGCTGCCATTTCCATGGGGGTGTCGAGAGGATGAGGCTGGATTTAGGGGGTTCTGCGACCGCTGGGAAGACTTGGCTGCCACATTGTTAGTGCTGGAAAGGGCCGCGCAGTCATGCTTTTGGAATGCTCCCTTGCTCCTAAGACATTACACAATTATTTCTCCTCCCCGCAAGCCCCCCTAATATAAATGTTTAAAAATGAGCTCAGCAGTAAGCAAAGGGAACTTTTTTCCTTTTTCTGAAGAAAACACGGAGAGGCCGCTCCGCGAGCAAGACTGTGCGTGGGGATGCTGCCGGAGCGGGGGCTGTGGGGAGGGGTGGCGGGATGGGGCAGCAGCCCCTGGGCCCTCACCCCAGCCTGGCCCGGGGCAGTGCCTGGCTGGGAGGCAGCGGGGAGTCGGGACCCGCAGCCCAAGGGCACCCTCGAGGGACGACCCGCGGTGGCCGAACCGCCGCTGACCCATCCCTGCCCCAGGCCCGGGGACCCCCACCCCACCCCAGGCACCCCCATCCCGTCCTGTCCCGCTGCGCCCCACCCAGCCCGGCTGGGGCATCCACCCCCCTGCCCTGCTCTCCCAGCACTGACCCCACACCCCACCAGTAACACCAGATCCCGGTTCTAACCCCCCAGCCCAGCTGCCCAGCCCCCAGCACTGCCCCCAGCCCCCGCGCCCCCAGCCCAGCCCGCACCTCTCTCCGCCGCTGCCCCGCTCCGCTCCCAACTCCGGCCCCGGGCCCGGCCCCGCAGCGCAGCCCGGGCGGCACCGCCCCGTCCGGGGGCCGCCCGCGGAGGGCGGGGCGGGGCGGGGCGGGCGCCGAGCCGTGCCGAGCCGAGCCGTGCCGAGCCGAGCCGTGCCGAGCCGAGCCGTGCCGAGCCGAGCCGTGCCGAGCCGAGCCGTGCCGAGCCGAGCCGTGCCGAGCCGAGCCGTGCCGAGCCGAGCCGTGCCGAGCCGAGCCGAGCCGTGCCGAGCCGTGCCGTGCCGAGCCGAGCCGAGCCGAGCCGTGCCGAGCCGAGCCGTGCCGAGCCGAGCCGAGCCGAGCCGAGCCGAGCCGAGCCGTGCCGAGCCGTGCCGAGCCGAGCCGAGCCGTGCCGCGGTGCCGGGCCAGGCCGAGCCGGAGGGCGGTGCCGTGGCCGTGCCCCCTCTCCGCGCTACCCCTGTCCCGGCTCCGGGGGACACCCGGGACCCGCCGCTGCTTCCCAGCGGGTGGGTGCCTCCAGCCTCGGCCAGCCCGGGCTCCGGGGGGGGGGGGCGGGGGGGGGGGGTGTCCCGGTTTGGGTTAGTGGCGCCAGGCCGGGAGAGGGGCGATCGCGGCGCTGCCAGGAAGGGCTGAGCTGCGGCTCCCACCCCCCCTTCCAGGCAGGAGCAGCGGCGAAGACCACCCCGCGCTTTTCCCCCCGCCAGGACCCCCCCCGTCGCAGCACCTCCCCAGGAGACGCCTTCCCCCCCCCCCCCCGTTGAGCGTCGTTCACGGCAGCACCGAGAGCCACCGCTGGCGGGGGGCGAGCCCCGAGCTCTGCTCAGCCCAGCCCCCCCGCACCCTCCTGCGCCCCCCGGGGCTGCTCAAGCCCCGCGTCCCACCCCAGCGGACACAGCGCGGGGGGGGGGGGTGGGGGTGGGGGTGGCGAGGGACGTGGCCTGTCCCCAGCACCCCGAGTCCCCTCCGCAGGGCCGAGGGGAGCCCCGGGCCACAGGCGGGGGTCCGGCTCCCCTCGCCCCCCCACGAGGCCGCTCTCCCCCGCTGCAGGGCCGAGTTCCTGTCGCTCAGCCAGGGAAAGGCAGCCCCAGGGTCCTGGCCCAGACCCAGGCTCATAAACTGCTGCTATTTTAAGAGCTCGGAGACAATTTTTCTTAATTTATCAAGCCCCGGGCCAGGAGCTGGTTCCAAAGGAAATGTTTCTTTAGTAAAAAAGGGAACCACAGAGGAAGCTTTAAATGCAGCCTCTGCCTCCTTCCCTTTTCCAGCAGCTCCCAGGCAGCGACCTGGAAAAGCAGAGCCAGTTCTCAGCCACCAGCACACAGAGCATCGCAGCAGGGGACCACGGCTGGGCAAACAAGCGCGGGGAGAGCTGGGGGTGTGGGGAAAACGTGGGTGAGCGTGGGGAGCGCCAGGGGTACCGAGTGGCAGACAGGGGGATAGGGGACAGCAGGGATGCTCCCGGCAGGCAGCCCACCCTAGAGGCAGGGGGTAGCTGCTGCTGGGATGCCTGAGCTCCCAGACAAGGGTCCTGCCTCTCCAGCACATTCGTGTCCCTGGAAGCACAACCTGCAGAACTCCATCCACAGCCCAGCCCACTCCCTGAAGGAGGGACCCTCCGGGCAGCAAAACCCGGCCTTTCCTTTCTCCTCACCCAAGCCCAAGGCAGCGCTTGCCAGCTGGGTCCTGTTTTGGGTTCCTGGCCCACCTGGCAATCCCTCCCCATCAGGCTGGCCATGCCACTGCCCCCCAGCCAGCCCCAGGGAGCTGTGACCCCCAGCCAGCAGCCCCCGGGCAGCACGGCGGCGGCTCCCACTCCCCTGGGCAAGGGAGGACACTTCCACGGGGTCCGGCCAGTGCCAAGGGCAGAGGGACAGCAGCTCACATGGCCCTGCCTGTGCCTATTTGCTGCCAAGCCTGCCTACATAAATTAATCACAGCTAATTGGCTTTTAGGTAAGTCTTCTTTGCAGGAGCTCTGCAAGAAAGACTTTGAAGTGGGACTACGAGTGGCAAAACCTTATTTAACCACACAGCGCTACACAAGGACAGGCTCCTGGCCCCAGTATCACTCCCTGCTCCCTTCAGCACAGAAGATGTCAACAGGTTAAAATCTCGCTGGATAACTTTTACTTCCCATTAACTGCACCCAGTTTATTTACATCTCACTGATTGCAAGACAAAAAAAACCATTCACCAGAGGTGACACCTGACAAGAGCTGGCTGCACTCAGCGACAGCAGGACACAAACTACTGGTGCCACAGAGCCTTTCCAAAACAAGGGACCATGGCCCAGCTCCCCCCATCCCCACATGACCAGAATGAGACCATCCCTTTATGTTTTGGGAGGATGCAATGCTCTGCCGAGGCCCAGGAAATGCATCCTCCAGGTCAGAGGTACGTGTGATGTGAAGTAAGATCCTGTGCAGAGATCAACTGCTGCTACAGCTCTGCTCAGCACCAGCTTTGAGACTATTAAGAAAAAGGGGGGAGTTGTCTCCCCCCCCCCCCAGTCACGACCAAGCCGCTTTATTGCGGGTTTCCAGCCCCCAGCTAAGCAAATCCAGGCAGCACATTTAAGCTGTTAAGCTTGGCTGAATAGGGCTGCTCTGTGTGCAACTGCTGCTCAGCAGTGGCCAACTTAGAACTGCTCAAAAATATAGATACACATTCATACAGACTCCCCACACCAAGAAAGGATTTAGACATTTTCCAGCTCAGCTCTCCAGTTAATCATAAATAATTGGCTCCAGAAACACAGCAGTGATCCAAGGCATGAAGAGGGGTGGGGGCAGAACCCACGGCAGAGGCAGTGCAAGTGCGATAGCTCATTCCTTCCCAGGGCTCTTGTGACCAAGCACTGCCCCATCCTCCCAAAGTGGAGACTACGACAAGGTACGCGGATGAGGCGAAGGCGTGAGGGGCTGGAGAGGGCAAGCACGAAGTGGGATGTCAGTCGTCGGGCCCACCCACCACCACGCCACCCACAAACAGACTTCTGCCATGGCCCATCCTAGCCCCAGCGCCCAGCCCCAACAGCAGCTTTGGTGTCGCTGGTGCAAGTGTCACAGGGCAGGGGGACAGGAGATGATCGCAGCAGCAGGCACACGCTTCTCCCGGGACGAGTGCCCCACTGGCCCGATGAACCAGCACACCCAGGCCCAGGGCAAGGTGCAAAGGTCGCACCGAGAAGCCAGGGAGCCTTTAGGCTTTTCACAGCAATCAAGAAAGTGGCAGCACAAAAAACACCCCCCGACCCCAGTCCCCACTCTCTGTCCAAGGCCCTTCCCTCTCCACCCGAGGCCGGGATGCAGCAGGTGGAGGGGGATGCTCTGGGCAGGGGCACAGGCTCCAGGTTTCTTACTCTTCTCGTGGTTGGCTCAGGGAACAAGTGCTTGAGGGAGAGGTGGCCCCGAGGTAGCGCCAGTGTCCTGCTCGTCTCCACCCAGGCGAGGCGAGCCCCGCTGCCTGGGGGACACCGGGCATCATGTGTAGTTGCCCGGGCCACCCAGAGGGATCACGAAGACAGAGATGTCATCGCCGGAGCCCAGCTTGTCGTTGGCCAGCCGCCAGCCCCGCTCCTTCAGCACCCCCCTGGACCGCATCACCAGCTCCTGGGCCACCATGGTGTACCTGGGGGGCACAGTACAGCACGGCTCAGCAGTGACCCCAGACCCCACAGACCCCCTGATGCAGCACCCCGCAGTCCCTGACAAGGAGAAGCTGGAGGAGCCAGAGGTGCAGGAAAGGGTCCTTTGGAGAGGAGAGATCCGAGCTCAGGTACGCACATCCCGGGGAGCTTTGCACGCTGCGGAGCAACAGCACCAGCCCCGAGGCCAGAGGGACGCATGGCCACGACACCGCTCCAAGGAGCAAGGCCAAGGGGAGGTGTCAGAGTGCAGGACACGCTCGTCCCCCCTGCCCACTCGCAGCTCACCTGCACGGGTCGTTGGGCTCGTAGCTCGTCAGCACCTCCATCACCACGCCAGCCACCTCCTTGTCATTGGTGACATCCCAGAGCCCGTCGGTGCCCAAGACAAGAACATCATCGGGGCAGTGCTCGTACTGCGTGAGGTCGTAAACCCTGACCTGGCAAGCAACAGGGCAAGATGCAAGGGTGAAGGGCAGAGAGGCAGAGGAGGCTCCCGCTGCACTGGGCACACCATGGATCTGGTCACCCCGACTGGCTCCGGCTGTTGCAGGAACCCCCGGGCGCAGAGCAGCCGGCAGCCAGGCTCACCTCCGGGAAGCAGGACAGGAAAGGCTTGATGTGGATGTTGGAGCTGAACACCTTGAGGTCGTGGTCTCCCAGGCCCCGCGTGACCCCAATCGTGGCCATCACCCGAGCCTGGAGAATGGCAAAATCAAAAGAAAACTTTAAGATGCTTCATCTCCACCTCCATTCCCAGCTGAGAATCAGCATTGGAGCAGTGACAGCACTAGCAAAAACAGGCTGGAAACCCCTGATTCAGCGAGGGCAGATGGGAAGCAACCCCCACGCAGCTCCTGCCACAGCACTTCACCTTTTTGCCTTCCCCGTAGATAAGTGGAAATTTCAGGTCGTCCTCTTCTATCTTTTTGTAAGCCCTGGTTAAAACAAGCCAGGGACAACGTGTCAGCAGGTGGTGGCTTCCAGCACCGCCACTGCCCGCTTGGGACACAGCATCCCCCAGGGACAAGGCCCCTTCAAGACCCGGGCACCCAGCACGTCACAGCCCCCCACCCCGCGGGAAAGGATGCCGGAGCCGGGTGGCCGGGCACAGGCGGACCCCAGCGCCGCCCCTCGGCACGGAGCCTGCCAGGCGGGTTGGGGCGTTACCAGCCGTTCATGTTTTGGTCTCTGTACAGCATCTTCTTCCCCAGCTCCTTGGGCTGGATCCTGCGGGGGAACTCAAGGTGTGTGAACTCCTTCCCCAGCAGCTCGGGCCTCAGGAACGCCTGTGGGATGAAGCACCGGCTCAGCTGCAGGGCTGGGAGAGCAGGGTCCGCACTGCAGCGCCTGCCCCGCCGGCCAGCATCGCCCACAGCACCTCACCGGGCACGGCAGCATGGGACCCGCCAGCCTGACAGCACCCCAGCTACGGCATTTTGCGGTGGGGACAACCTCAGCTGCTCTGCTGCAACTCAGACAGGCGGGGGTAAAGCAGCTTCAAACCACCCGTCCAGGCTACACCCAGAGGGGAGACAAGAGCCATGCCAACACCCAGGAAGAAGGTGAAGCTTTTACACGGAGAGTTTTGGGAAATAAGGATCTCCAAAAAGGATCAAAACCCAGCAAATTCCAGGAGAAGCTGGAATTTTCCCAGGAGGAGTCAGAGCCGCAAACCTCCCGGGACCTTGGGCTCAGCACAGGGCAGGGCACTCGTCCGAGGAAAAGAGCCGATGGGTCTGTTCAGAAACCGTGTCCCGGCTGCGACAAGGGACGAGAAGCAGGACAGAGCCCCTGGAGCACAGTGTGCAGGGGACCAAGAATAGGGGCAGCGCTGGAAAATGCAGATGGAGGAAGAAAGAGCTGAAAGAAAGGAGGAGAGCCCTTGGGAAGAGGGGAGGGTTTGGTGCAGAGGCATGGAGAGCCCTGTCCCACTCCGGGGGGGGGCCCTGACCACGGCCTGGGCGCTGTGCAGCACAGCAAGCGTGCGCCTGGCCCCCTGCCTGCGCCCTGCCCATCGCAGCCGGCTGGAGAGGATCCCGCTCACAGCAGTTTCCTCCTCTCGGTCATTCAAAAATAGATTCAAGAAAAAATGCCTCAGTGTTTTTCCAAGTACATTGCAAGCCAGGAACTTGCATCCAGCAAGACCTCCTCCAACACAAACGCCTCCTCCTCTGCACTGCCATCAGAGAGGTCTTTATAACCTTAAAAAGTCTCCCTGTGTGGCACAGGGGGGTTTGTCCAGGCCAGGCAGGAGAAGGAGCTTTTGGGAAGAAAGCTAGAAACCCGTCAGCGCATGTCAGCTCCCTGACTGCCCAGGGAGCAGCTGGGGAAGAAAACTAGGACTCGGCGCGAGCGCTGTGGCTCCTTCGACCGTGCCAGGGAGCAGAGCTGAGCTCCTGCTGGTCTCTGTGCCAGCCAGCCCGGCGCTCCCGCAGCAGCAGCGGGCGATGATCCCCGTTCCCCAGGCAGGAGCGGGACAAGATGGACCAAACTGGCTCCGTGCAACCGAACCAAACCGGCCCCACGCCGAGAGCGCGGGATCCCCAGGTCCTGGCCAGGCCAGGCTCGCAGGCACGGCCCTTCACGCTGACCCCGCAGCAAACCGGGGCTCCCCCAGCCACGAGATGACCCCACGGGCCAGCGAGCCAGGGCAGCTCCCCGCGTCCCGGCACCTCTCCCCAACCCAGCGAGCTGGCTGGGATGGACCAGTGCCACCTGCAGGTCCCAGCTGTGGGGCTGCCCTCGGCCCCCGGGACCCCCCAAGGCAGCAGCCCAGCAGGCAGCGCAGGGGTCGGGAGGAGGTTCAGCAGGAACGAGGTTAGAAGAAAAGTCTTTCTTACTAAAAACTGCAGCCTCTGCCTCTCTGTCTCTGGAGTAAACTCCCTGGACATTGGAATGATTTCCCCGTTACGGATGATAATGGCCCTGCAATGAAACATGGAAGGATGAGGTTAGAGAGAAGAGGAGACGTGGCGGGGGAGCTAAGCCCGGCTCTCTGGGGCTGACTGCCTGCACGGCTGCCCAGGCAGTGCAACCCCTTCCCATCTGCTGCCTGCCCTCTTCCCAGCCCCGAGCTGGGAGCTGCTTGCTGGCTCCGCTGCAGCTAACCCCCACCAGACCCACAGCCCCCCACGCCTCCCTCCTGCGCAGGGAGGGACAGAAAATGGAAGAGAAGCATGGGGCAGAGGGGAATGAAGCAGAACAAACCAAAGGACAGAATATGGTTAGAAAAGGAGCAGCACAAAGTTGGCGAACCCTCCTTCAGAGAGGAACTGCACACAGGACAGGCAGAAATCGCCAGCAGCAGGACACGGGTGCAAGTGCCCGGCCCACACCAGCACTGCTGCTCGTGGCTGGGGCCGGTCTGATTGATGTGTTCAAAAAATAAAAGTCTGATGATGAGATGTTTCTGGATGTCATGGGAGGATCGAGGGTCTCCAGCACTGGTGGCCCAGCCATCCCACCTGCTGTCCTGCCTGGGGCTGCGGGTCTCCTCCAGGGATGCAGGGCCTGGCTGAGCCCAGTTCTGGCAGCATCCGATGCCCGAGGACGGAACACAGACCCTCGCCCAGAGGTTACAGCCTCAGGGCCCTGTGCACGCTGCTGTCCCGCAGGGCCAGCACCAGGCTGCTGCTGCCATGGAGGGACCCTGCACCCAAAAGCAGAAGGATGAGAGATCTCCTCCTCCTCCTCTGTCCCAGAGCTGGAAGCACATCCTCCAGACAATCTACCAGGGCCTGACATTGCTGGGGACAAGCTAACGCTGCAGCAAACACAGGGCAATTCAAACCATCTTCACCCTCAGGTAAGGCGGACTTTCCTTCCTGCCATTGCCTCGGGGGCATGAACACACCCAGGCACAACTGCAGTAACCCACTGGTATCAGTCAAAATCCTTGGGCTCCAAGCTCCCATGGGACTTGTCTGCACATAGATTTGCATGTCCTCCTCCTGAAACAGTTCACTGGTATTAAGTGTGCCCTCAAATGACCTCCTACACATTACTGAAAGCTTTGATGAGGGCAATTTTCACTCCCCAACTCACAGCCCAGGTCAGTGCTTGCAGCAGGGACTGAGGTGTGATCTAGAGCCGTCTGGGAAGCAGACGGGATGCTGCTGGGAAGGAAGGCAGCAACTCCCAGATTTGGGGAGGTGATTCTGCAGCCCCGTGTATGCACCAGGCAAATGTGGAGGTGACGGCAGGGCATGCTGTCCCCCGGGCGTTCAGGCAGGCAGGGGGTGGCTCTGCCTGGTCCTGCTGCCTTTGTCCTCCCCAAGACAGCCCAGCTTCAGGGATGGAGCTGGGTGCTCCTCACCAGCCATGACTCCAGCACCGCCCTGCTCCACTGGGGCGCTCCCCAATTGCCGGGCAGAAGGTGGTGGTGCCCTGCGGGGCCGTACCTGCTGTCGCCAGCGTTGGCCACGTAGAACTTGCCCATGAGGTAGACGGCAGCCAGGGCGCAGCAGCCCCCGGACAGGTGCTGGGACGCCCGCTCCCGCTCGATCTGGTCGTCCTGGGGAGACACAGAGAGCTCCAGGCAGGGCGGGCGGGCGGCCCCGTGCCAGCAAAGCTGCGAGCAGCCCAAAATAGCGCCCGGCTGCTCCAGCAGCACCTCAGCCGCTGGCCGAGGCAGGAGCCTGCACCAGGCGGGGAGCAGCAGCCAGCGGGGCCCGGGCACCCTTCCCCACGCAGCCCAGGGGCGTCTGCAGGGCTGGGGCAGGGGTCCTGCGGGGCAGCTGGGGACGTGGCTTCACTGGGGCATCAGAGTGGGCAGGAAAGAGCAAGACACGAGAGCAGCAGCTGGGACTGCAGGAACATCGTGCAACGAAGCCCTCTGCATCTGCGCAGCCCGAAGCCCAAAGCCTCCGCAACCTGAACCCCCAAAATACAGGAAAGCATCACAGTGCCCTCTCTGAGACCATCCTGCTAGAAGCCCTCAATGCAGCCCTCTCCTTGCTGCAGAGCTGCCTTTTGCTGGAGGGGACAACCCAGCGCAGACAGAGAGAGCAGAGATGCTCCTAGGGGATGCCCCGCAGGCAGGGGCTCACTCACCATGTGCTTAAAGGCGTTCTCGATGGCGCCGATCACCAGGCTCTCGTGGGAGACCGCTTTCTCCAGGTGAAACCGTGGCACAGCATTGTTGGGGACCTCTCCATTGTCCTCTGTGACGGACACCTGGCTTGGCTCCGCAGACACAGCCCTCGTGTTGTGCGGGAGGCAGATGGGAGGTGGGGAGGGGTCCTGCAGGATGTCCACGAGGTCCCGCAGCTGCTCACAGATGTGCAGATGGAGCCTCTTGGATGCCATGACAGCAGCACCACTGCCCGCATGGCCATCAAACAAGGCCCAGTAGTGGAAATAAAACCCCTTCCTGCCCTGCGGGGAGAGACGGGAAGGTTAAGTGAGCCCGCAAGGAAGCAGATGGGACGGGGAATTCAGAGCAACTGGGGTCACCAGCTGAGGACAGTGACACAGGGCTTTGCCTCCGGCTCACAGGTCCCAGCCCAGCGCAGGCAGGAGTGATGTGGGCAGCTGATCAAGGGCGTCTGGACACGGCTGGTCCCTGGCTCAAGCCCAGCCCTGCACCAGACACCTCGTGCTGCCGGCAGCGCATCTCTGCCAGCCAGCTCCTCCGAAGGGGTGGCACGACAGGGCCAGCGTGGCAGCCGCCTCCGCAGCCCGCTGGGGCACATGGGCCAGCAGCCTCCCCAGGCCAGCCAGCCCCGGTGTAGTCCAGCGGGGATGACGGCAGGAGCTGGCAGGGAGCAGGGGCAGCCGGCCCGGGAATGGAGGGAATCCCGGGGGAAGCGGCGGTGCGCACACATCGCCACATGCCCCGTCTCACGTCCTGCCGCTGGGCATCCTCCCTGCCGCGTCCCCGCCTGTGCACGCCGCCTCGGCTCTCACCCCGTCCAGCTCCCCGCTGCCTTCCCTGGACGGCAGCCGGCCCCTCGGGCTGGGCCTCCTCTCCACAAACACCACCTCGCAGCACGCCTGGTCCTCGTTGTGCTGGCTCTTCCCCGCGTTTATCACCCTGCCGTGAGGAAACAAGGCGTGAAGGCTCTTTCTTTCCCATCACATCCCAGCCAAGGCCACCTCGCAGCACCTCACCCCAGCCCCCATTCATGCCCCCACGTCCCCATGGATGCTCTCCACAGGTGCTCCTGCCCTGCCTGCGGCAGCCGCCAGGAAAGGAGATGTCCCACACCAGTCGCACGGTTTGATGGGAGGCCAGCACCAGTACTTGCTCCCGAGAGCACAGCTGGGTCCAGGGGAGAGCGGCCGTCCAGGCACCCACCGAGGGAGGTGACCAGAAAAAAATGCTTTTGCTGAAGGTCCCCCCCACTGCCCCAAGCAGAGCAACTGCCTGAAAACCTGCACCAGCCTCAACACACACACATACAGAGCTAGGACTCACAGACAGGTCTGTAGGGTTTGCGTGGCAAGGTTTTGGGGTGTGTGGGGGCTGGCTACAGGGGTGGCTCCTGTTTCCCCCACGTCCAACAGACCCAGGGCCAGCTGGCTCCAGGATGGACCCACCCCAGACAAGGCTGAGCCCACCAGTGACGGTGGCAGCACCTCTGGGATAATGTACTTAAGAAGAGGAAAAAGTTGCTGCCCAGGAGGAATCGCAGCTGAAGAGAGGAGTGAAAACATGCGAGACAAACAACTCTGCAGACACCAAGGTCAGTGCAGAAGGAGGGGGAGGAGGTGGCCCAGGTGCTGGAGCAGCGATTCCCCTGCAGCCCGTGATGAAGACCATGGCGAGGCAGGCTGTTCCCCTGCAGCCTGTGGAGGACCCCACGCCAGAGCACGCTGATGCCCAAAGGGGGCTGTGACCCTGTGGGGGACCCACACTGGAGCAGATTGTTCCTGAAGGGCTGCACCCCATGGAAGGGAACCGCGCTGGAGCAGTTTGTGAAGAGCTGCAGCCCGTGGGAAGGACTCGTGTTGGAGAAGTTAGTGGAGGACTGTCTCCCATGAGAGGGACCCCACGCTGGAGCAGGGGAAGAGTGTGAGGAGTCCTCCCCCCGAGGAGGAAGGAGCAGCAGAGACACCGTGTGATGAACTGACCACAACCCCCATTCCCTGTCCCTCTGCAGGAGAGGAGGTAGAGAAATCGGGAGCAGAGCCGAGCCCAGGAAGAAGGGAAGGGTGGGGGGAAGGCGTTTTTAAGATCTGGCTGTATTTCTCATTATCCTACTCTGATTTGATCGGTAATAAATTAAACTAATCTCCCCAAGTTGAGTCTGTCTTGCCCGTGGCAGTAATTGCCTAGTGTCCTCCCTGTCCTTATCTCAACCCATGAGCCTTTCCTTACATTTCCTCTCCCCGTCCAACCAAGGTCAACCCTCCACAACAGGACTGCAGCCTCACCCATGCCCCATCACACCCAGCACCTCTCAGATGGAGCAGGTGCCTCAGAGAAGGAGGGGAGAAGGCAACGAAGGTGAAGTCAGCAGTACTTTTGCAAAAAGATTCACACTAACTTTTCACAGCTTGCGCTGGCACAGCAGATTTCAGGTCTAGATTGCAAAACCTGCTCACGGGAGGAAGCTGCAAACATGCACTACAGGATGAGCTGTTTGGGCACAGACTTTTCAAGTGGTTGCAGAAAGAAGTATCAGGAGACGAAAGAGAAGTCTTGCTGCTGAGCAGAGGGTGGGTTTTGCTCCAGGTGGTTTTTACTCCAGATGCTCCTACACCAGTACCTCCTGAGGCAAATTAACATCTCAGCAAGCTCCCTTGAGGAGGAAGGATCACCTTGAGCAAGGGATGCAGGAGTGGACTGACAGCAGCAAAGGTGGCCTTCAAAGCCCGACCTTCCCCACGGGCCTTTCAGTTAAGGATGAAACTCACAGCGAGTAAAAGGAGAAGAGAATCAGGCCCTTGAAGGGGAAGTCGAAATCAGATCCCACTCCCAAGGCAGCTTCAATTCCCTCCTCCCCCCGAGTCCTGCAAGAGCCGCAGCAGTTCCTTCACCCCTCGGTGCCAGCTCCCCATCAGTGACACCGGGTACCGCGCAGGATAAACGCAGAAAGCAACAACAACAACAACAAAAGAAAACCCAAGACAGAAGAGCCTGAACCCCTCGGCGACGGGCAGGAGCGCAAACCCACGCGGGTGCCTTTCCCACCCGCAGGCATTTCGAGAGCAGAGCTTCCCCTCCGCTGCTCCTGAGGACGCAAACGCAGCTCCCCGCCGCTGCCGGGCTGCGACCCCCTTCAGCCCCCGACGGCCCCGCTCCGGCCCCGAGCGCTGCCGGCCGGTGCCTCCCTCCGGGCTCCCCAGCCCCCGGCCCCGAGAAGCGCGTCCCGCCGCGGGCACCCCCGGCCCCGCGGGCACCCCCGGCCCGGCCCCGGCCCCGCTCACTCGGCGTAGCCCGTGCTCCAGGGCAGGCGGCGGCGGCCGTCGCGGGGGCTCTGCACCGCCCGGCCCGCGTGGTCCTCGGCGCGGCGGAGCTCCTCGGGCGTCAGCTGGAGGAAGGCCGGACGGCCGGAGGGGGCCCCCGCCGGCGACCCCCCGGACCCGCCGCCGCCACCGCCGCCTCCCCGGGGCTCGGCGGGGGGCTGCGCGCCCGCCCCCAGCCCCGCCGCCAGCTGCGCCACGGCGGCGCGCACCCGCAGCAGCATGCCGAGCCGAGCCGGTCCGAGCCGTGCCGTGCCCGCCGCCCCGCCCAGCGGCCCGCCCCGCTCCCCCGCGCCTTCCGCCGGCCGCCCCGGTGGCGGGGAGGGGAGGGAGGGGGGGCGGGCGGCAGCTCAGCGCGTCCGCGCATCGCCCCGCAGCTCCTCCCCAGCCGGGACGGCACCGGGCCTGCCGGTACAACCGGGCCTGCCCTCGGGGGGAGCTACCCGCAAGGCAGCCGGCGGCTCCGGTGCCAGCCTCCGAGGGATGCGCGGCGGCGGGCGGGGAGCGGCTCCCGGGAAGGCTTTTACCGGCTGCAGGAGGCAGAGGGGCGGCGGGGAGACAGGCGGGCCCTGCCCGCGCCTGGCCGCTCTCCTTCCCGGGCTCTGCCGGCCGGTGGGCTTCCCGGCTGGATCCTCCCGGGGCTCCAGCAGAGCCACCTGCTCCGAGACACCGTCCCCTGCCCGGGACAGCTGCGTTGTCACTCTCCCTGCGCTCATTAACGAGGCCCAGCCCACGCGCAGTCATGCCAGGCTATTAATAACGAGCCAGCCCGCGGGGGAGCGGGGAGTTAACGTGAGAGGACCGGGAGCCGCAGCGCTCCTGCCTGTACGCCAGCACTGATCGGGATGCAGGTTTAGCTGACCCGGACCAACACGTTCCCACCGGCTGGGAGGGGAAGATACGGCAGTTTAAATCAGCATCAATTTCACAGCCCAGCCTCAGCACCTCCCTGCCTCCAAGTTCCAATGACAGCAAAAAAAAAAAAACTGCTGAAAAAACACAGTACCTGCCTACTGTGAAGTAAAATTGAGGCTATTTCCTAAGACTTGTGTGTCCCAGTGCTCTCAGCTCCACAGAGAAACCATTTCTTTCTTTCCACACAGGCCTTCTGCACCATAAAGTCCAGGCAGAAGCAGGGCTCCCACTGTGGGCTCCATGAAGCCACCTATACTTTAGCCACTTTCTTCAGTCAGAACTCTTCTAACTGCAGCATACTAAGCCCACCCTACAGGAGTTACTCAAAACTCCCTGTATTCCCATCTTCTACCCCCTAGCTTTAAGCTACTCAGTACCCTGCCTTTTGTAAGGCCCTCACACCCGCTTTCTCACTCTGCTTTCCACAGCCTGCTCGCACACCCCTATTTGAAGCTGCTGCCTCATTTCCTGCCTCGCTCTGCGCCCACTGCTCACCTGGGTGTCCCAGCTGTCGCTTGGCTCCAGTTAAAATGTTCCCTGATAAATACGTCCCTGCTTGCCCACTATGGGTGCTACAAGACCCAGGGGAAAAGCTAAAAGGAGGAGCTCTGGTCTGCAGCTCTTTGAGTTGGAAGTATAGCAAAGGCACAGGTGGGTTTATCTGCAGATATACACGTGCTTCACCGCACGTTAGTAGGTCAGGGCGTGCTATATCTCGGTCATTACCCGTGGCAACCCCTGAACGCCGGTGTGAGCCGCTGCCCAGGTAAGAGCATTCCCTCGCTGATGCTTCTGCTCTTCTGCCTTCCTACATAGCCTGTGCCCGTTCTCTAGCAGGGGCTGAGGGTGTTTGCGCCGCGGAGGGGGGGGGGGGGCGGCTACGGCCGCCCCCAGCCCCTTCCGCCAGCTCTGTGCTTCTCCCTGCTGCCGCTGCAGCCGCTGAGGGGTGTCCGGGGGTGCGCAGCTCTGCTCCCCCCCGCGGAAGGCGGCGGCGGGGGCGGCCGGGGAGCTGCAGGGAGCGGCGGCGCCGCTGGGGGGCGGCAGAGGCTGCGCTACGGCCCCGCAGCGCCCCCCTCCCCCGGGCCGCGCATCCCGGCCGAGCCCCCCGGGGCCGGGCAGGAGGAACGGGCGAGTGGGCTGCCCCGACAGCGAGCCCGCCAGCCGCCCCCCGGCGCGGGGGGAGACCCTAGCTGCCTCGTACGAGTGATTTCAGAATTCCCGGCGCTTTCGGCTCCGTGAGCTGCTGCGGGGTTTGTCACAGCCGGGCCCGGCGTTTGCAGCCCCGGCACACGCACAGGGCACGCAGCTTCGCGTGTTTGTGCCGCTGGTTCCCCGTGTTGTCCCCACGGTGCCTTCTGGCTGCGTGTGTGCGCTCTGGCAGCCCGGACCCCCGGGGGGCCGCCCCACCGCGGCTGGGAGCTGTGGCGGGCTGGGGAGCGGTGGGTACGGGCGGGCTGGGAGCAGCTGTGCCAGCGGGGGGGGGGGGGGGGGCAGCACCCCACCGGTCCCCCTCCGGTCCCCCTCCGGCAGCCCTGGGTACTCTCTTTGCTCCAGATGCCTTCCCCCTTGCAGCATCTCTGGTCACGCAGGGGGTCTCAAATATTACACGTGTGATACCCTTTGTGTTGCTAAGGTTGAAAATCACTGGGTTCTCCGGGGAATGTTTGTCTCCTCTGTAGGGCCGCCGGTCTGCCCTGTGCTGCTGAGTCACCAGGATGCTTTCCTTGGAAATGGCAGTTTCCAAAATGACTTCTGCATCAGGCTGATCCTATTACGTATTTATTGTTGCTGTTATGCTCAGCACTGTGCAGAAAGAATGGTCTGACATCAAAATATGCTGCAAGAATGTTCCCTGAAACAATGCAATGCTAATAACTGTTTTCCAAGAAAGAGGGCTAAATTTCCTCCTATTCATCCTGCCTGCCAGTTCAGTGCGCAGTTTCCTCCTTGCCTGCCAGGCTGGTGTTCCCCTTCGCCAGGCTGCCCAGCACCAGCCCTGCCGGTGGGCCTGGGGATGCCGGCAGTTATGGGCTGAGTCACACTGGGAGCTTGGGGAGGCAAATGCCAGTAAATGGCCCCCAGAAAGCTCTACCTGGGGGAAGACACCCAGGAGCTCATTCCTGCTGGGCCTGCAGTGCATGTTACATTGGGGAAAGAGGAGGAGGTGTGCGGGTGGGGGGGTATGCTGGTTGCCTGAGCACCTCCTGGCAGAGAGCCTCCTGTTTTGTCAGCCTCAGATTGGGATTTTTTGGGGGGAGGGAGGGTGATGGTGTGTTTTAAATTGAGGGACTAATGGGCATGGTGTCCCAGCATTCTCCTCACCCCTGGGCAACCAGGAGTGTGGGGACCCAGCAGTGCCTGCCATGGTGGTGCTGCTTCCCCGTCTGCACAATGGGCACGGCAGTACTGGCACCGGAGTGGCTGTGGGGGCTTGGGGGGCAGTGGGGCGGCCTCCTCTGGTTCTTCCCACCTGCCTTGTGCCCCGCCTGTGTGTCAGCTGGCTGTGCTTATGCAGGCCAAAACTTTTGTTTCTATATTTCACGTTTGATTTAGTTGCCTTTAGCTCATTGTTAATTTAAATGTTCCTAATGAGTCACCACAACCAGTTGCAGAGCAAGGTGGACACCTCTGATGGCTGCTATGAGTTGCCCTAGACCTGGGCAAGGGGAGCTGAGCTCACCAGGGCAGCAGCCACATGTGCATGGGCAGCACTGGCACAGAGACCCATAACCCCCTGCCAGCCTGCTGCTGTGGTAAACACCAGTTTAAAAACTAGTAACACAGGAATGAGGCTTAAATTATGCTGTTTTGCTTAGTTTCTAATGCAACTGCCTGCCATTAAAAAAGCCTTTTTAAGTTTCATCATTCATCTATGTTGCTGAGGCCTAAAGGAGGTAGGACGAAGCCAGGGATGTTCCTTCGTGAAAGAATGACATGTTGGTGGCATTTAAGCCGGAGCAGAAGTAAATTGAACATCTAGATCATAAAAGTACCAGAGGATGTTTTAAAATAGGCTCTTTGCAGCAGTGCATTAGTGACTGCACAGCTTTACTGTGTAATGAGCAATATATTAATTTATAATTAGTGTAATACAGTGAAGCTCAGCAAATAGCTCTGTGCACTCTGGATAATTCATCAACAGAAGAAGCAGCTCTTAATGGTTTCCAAGGTTTGCCTGTCCCCTGTAATTGGGAAGTTCAGAATTTATTGTTATTTCTTTTAAGGGATAATTTGATTGCAACCACACATCTTTGTTCTGTGTCTGTTCCTGCTTGGGTGCAGAAAAGCCTTTGGAGTGTTGCAGCTCGGGGTGGTCCGTGACCTCTCTGCAGGTGGTTTTGGGGAGCAGATGACATGGCATTGGTGCAGGTTTCCTGCAGGCTTTTGCCTTCCCCTCTCCCTGCTGCAGAGGGGGAGGTCAGCAGGTTAGGGCCCTCGGGTCACTTGTCTTTTTCCCCTCTGCTGCTACCAAAACTGCCTTACCCCTTCCACATCACCCGAGGGATCTTCATGCTAAATTCTCTCTCAGGCTTCCTGAGTCTCTTGTTCTTGTATAACATCACCTGACAGTAGAAATACAGAAGGACAATAATAAATGTGTGATAATAAGGGTAATTGGAATTTCTGGAGCCTTTGGGGGTTTTATTTTTCAGTTTGGAAGCTCAGACCCACATCCCAGAGGATGCAGGGACCCTGAGTGGGACTTGTCCCTCCCTGGGCGGTGGGTGCCCAGGCTCCCCAGAGACCCTCCCTCCTGTGCCCTGTGCTGTCAGGCTGGGAATCTGCAATTCCCCGTTGTCGGCAAAGCCTTCTGAAAAGAGAACAGAATCCTCAGAGCTGGGTACTCCGTGCTGAGGCAGCCTGGGGGCACCAGGGCCTCCTCAGAGGAAGGGGATAAAGAAGCTTGAATCTTAATTCGGTGACCCACTGAAAACAGGGTGTGACAAATCTTCCCCAGGAATAAGATGTCAGGAGCTCTGCTTTTTCCAGCTTTAATAAAATAATTTGTATGCCTCTGCCTATTAACAGCTGCAGAGAAGTTGATTGCACTGAGGATTTACAGTGTTCTGGTGTGGCCATCTGCCTCAGCGTAAGTCTCTAACCCAAACCTGTGTCGTAAACCCTGAGTTTTCTTCCTGAAAAAGACCCTGTTGATCCTCTAGAGTGTACAGAGGGGATCCAGGTATGTGGACAGCCAGCCAGGTTAGGGGGAAAGGATTTCTTACATGGTAGCAAGAGTATTTGGTGCTAAGATTTTTCTGGTGCAGCTCCTTTCCAAACTCATCTTGTTATGGAAGAACCCCCCCACCCCCAGTGAAATAAGGGGCTCCTTGAAGAGTCACAGCCAGGGACTAGAGCAATGCTGAAGGCTGCTGCTGGGCAGCCAAACAAGGAGTTTGGGGAGGGAGGAGAAATTACTGTGTTCGCTTCCAGTGGAATTTAAATGAAATCAGTTTTACTGAAGTCTTAATTCTTCCCCTGCATTGAAATGCTGTGATCTGGAAAGCAGCAAGTTTGTATTTCTGTCCCATTACATCAATAAAGAGCTTGATTTTTGTAGGCTTCCTTATTGAATAATCTGGCCTAATTTAATTGGAATTTAGCTGGTGTGAAAGGTAGTTTTGATTGCATTTGCTCTTGATCATTTCCATTAAGACTTTGTGATCTGAAAAGTAAAATGTTTGTATTTACTTATCATAGCAATAGAGACCTGAGTTGGCAGACTCTCTATCAAATTACCTGATGAATATAAACAGCAGATTTAATTTAGTTTCATATTGATTTTTGCCATTATTATTAAAACCCTCTTTTCTGGAGAAGGAGATGCTTGTATTTCCCTAATATCTTATTGGGGTTTGGGTTAATCTTGTAGAGCTTTTCCCTTTTGAGCAACCAAGTCTAATTAATTGGAATTTAACATGTGGCAATTCTGGATCTCTAAAGGGGGAAATAGAGCTCAGTTTTGCAAGATAAAATAGCAAAGAAACCTATTCTTATCAAGGGCCTCTTAAAGCTGGGGTACCTTCCCCTGACTCCCTATGTGCATTTCGGGGTGACTCTTCCCCCCCACCAGGGAAGAGGCCAAGGTCTTGAGTCCCCCAGGAGCTGGTGGGTCATCTCAGCATCTGCCCTCCAGTGTGGGCAGCGGTCAGCTGTGCCAGGAGGGATGGTGCTCTGCTGTCACCAACACTAATTGGTTTGACTGGTTGGAACTAGAGAAGTTATAAATCAAACCAAGATTAAAGGGGGATAAGTCTAGGCTTCTGCTGGGGATACATGAAGGGGAGAAACCCTCCCCAGTGGGGGGACCTGGCTCTGCCCTGCCTCCTTCCCTAGGAAAAAAAGGGAAACATGATGCGAGGTGCTGCGGAGGTGCTGAGAGGCTGCGGTTTGCTCTAAGTGGCTGCAGAAACCTGCTTGGCTCAGAGGGAGGAAACCAGGTCAGATGACGAGGCTCATCGGAGGAGCAGGAGCCCGGGCTCTGGGAATCGGCACAGGCTGAGTCCCGGTGTGCACCAAAGCCACGGGCGAGGGCTCTGGGTGCAGAGAGGGGCCCAGCTCGGTGGTGGCGCGAGATGTCCCTGGGCGTGCAGAGCGCGGGCTGCTGCTGCAAGCCTGTGGGGGGGCTGTGGGGCTTGGACAAACCTGGGGGCCAGTGGGTGCCCGGCGAGGATGGCCCGAATGTGGCACTTCGGGGCTTTTGGCTGAGCTGCTTCCGAGGGCTGGTGCCTGGGCAGGGAGAGGGGATGCACGTGGGCTTCGGTGAGCTCAGGGGAAGAAAAAGGCTGGGATGTTTGTGAACTGCCCACGTGTGGTTTGACTGAGCAGCTGCATTGATCTGTAACTCGGGTTGGTCTCGGAAATCATTCAGTGCTTCCAGCTGCGCAGTGGCTTGAAAGGTCCAGGGGTAAACTGTGAGTGGTCTTCAAAAACCAAAGGCTTTCATTGATATGTGAATGGGTTTGAGTAAAGCAAAGAAAATAAGTTATATGTGATTCCAGCCTCTCATCTCAGCTGTCCTGAGGCTGTGGGATGAGCTCCTGGCAGCAACTGTGAAAATTCATCCCTTGCTTTTGCTGTTTGTTGGCATTTTACAGCCTCTTGCTGCCAGCTGTCACAGCAGCACCTGCGGAGCCATGTCCTGGGGTGCCCCAGGAGGGGTTTGTCGGGCTAGCCTGGAGCTGTTCTGGGGACACAGCTGTCCCAGGCTGGTGTCGGAGTCCCCCGGGTCAGGCTTGAGAGCCCTGCGGAGCTGGGGCCAGGTCGGTACCAGCATTTTAGCAGTTCTTGGCTCCAGGAAAGCTATGGGATTTGGTGGGCTGACACCGAGGTCAAGCTCCTGCTTTGAGGAGCGGGCCCGGTGGTGCATCCGTCCGTCCCTGCACCACACGGTACCGCTCACTGCCCACCAGGGCGGTCACCTGTTTTATTTTGGGGCGGGGGGTGGGTGGATTTGATTTTCAGGTAAATGAGCTCTGCCCAGTCCTCCCTGCTGGCTCCGTTAACGAGCACCGGGGCTAATTGGGGCGGGGCAGCGCCCTCCCAGGAGCCACCGGCGGCGCGGCGGGCTGGCGCGGAGCCGGGTGCCCGCCCGGGGTCGCCGGTCCCGGGGCGGCGGCAGCGGCAGGCGGCGCTGCGCCCCTTCGCGCCGGCGCGGGCACCGGGGCCGCTCGGCTCCGCCGCCCCCGCCCAGCCCCGCTCCGAGCCGAGCGCTGCCGGCGCCGCCGCCGCCCGGCGATGCCAGCGGCCCCCGGCCCCAGCGGCCCGCGGACGCGGCGCTGACCCGGCGGAGCGGACGGACGGACGGCGGCCATGGGCAGCGGGGACCCAGGCCCGCACGGACGGCACCGGCAGGTACGTGCGGCCCGGGCGGAAAGTTTGGGGCGGGGGGGACGGGACGCGCCCCCCCCCCCCCCCCGGGGAGGAGCGCGGCGGCAGCGCCGTCGGGGCCCCGCGTCGCCTGCCCGGTCCCGGTCCTGGTCCTGCGGGCTGAGCCCCGGCGGGGAGAGCCGCTGGGCTCGGCGTGCCCGCGGCGCCGGTGCGGGGCTCCGCAGCGGGGTGCGCTGCTGGCCCGGCCCGGCCCGGTCCCCCCCCTCCACCGCCCGCCGGGATGCGGCGTGTCCCGGTGCCGTCTCGCCCCCCGGGACGGTGGGAGGCTGCCCGAGCCCCCGCGCTGCGCTGGCCCGGGGCGGGGCTCGGGGGGGCCTCGCCGTGAGTTTCTCCGCGCCGGCTCCTGCCGTGCGCTCGGTCGCGGCCGCCCCCGGCCCCTGCCCGCCCTGCGGCGGGGGGCAGCGCCCGCGGGAGGGGGTGCTCGCCCCGGGCGGGGCCTGGGTCTGGCCGCCGGCTCGGGCAGGGTCCTGGTGCGGGGGTGAGCTCTGGCCAGGGGTGCGGTTTACCCCCGGTGAAACGGTTCTGCCAGCCCCGCAGAGCCGCTTGCAGTTTTAGGAGGCGAAGCGCTTCTGGGGAGACCCGAGGTTGCTGCAGCCAAAATTGCTCCTTCACCCTGGAGGGGGGAATCAAGACCGACCGCTGCCTGCCTTTGGGGCGAGCTGTCCCCCACAGCCAAAGCTCCAAGCAGGACGGGTGGGAGGTGGGCTTCCATCTTCCTCTACTTGCTTCCTCTCTGCCGTAACCCCTTCGGCCAGGTGCTGGTCGATGCCCGGCTGGAGCGGGGCAGGGCCGCTGGCATCCTGCTGCCTCGTGGAGTGGCTCGAGGGGCGCAGCGGACATGGGCCGGGTGTCCCCTCACCTGCGAGGGGAGGCTCAGTGGTCTGGAAGAGAGTGTGAGTTGTACCGGTCCCATTCTGGAGACAGGCAGGAGTGGATCCATGCCGTGGTGTTGGGCAGGGAGCAGGAGACCCCTCCTCCTACCGGTTAGCCATCCCTTTTGAGGCAGTGGGAGGCTTGGGGGGCTATTGGGTGTGCAGGTGCCCTTGACCTGGGAGAACTCGTCTGTGCTGGGACACCCACACCCCAGCAAAGAGCTTGCACACGTGAGATGATGTGTCTCCTGGGGAAACAATCTGAGCTGTCAAGTCCTCTGCTTTCCTCCACTGACAGGACTTGACTGAGCTGCTGTTGACCTTGGGTTTCAATACCCCTGATGAGCGGCCATGCTCAGCCAGAGAGAAGTTTCTGGCACTGGTTGAGTCTGAGGTTCGAGCTGTCAGCAGAGCTGACCTTCAATATGCCAGCAGCAGCGGGGCGGTGGGATTCACGGAGGGGAGGGCACAGGAACAGGCCTGTGCTTGGGCAGAATTAGAGTTAAAAACTCTCCTGCTCACCTTGGCTGGGAAGGAAATGCTGCAGACGCTGGAGGAATGAGCAAGGAGCTGGAAATAAATCAGCGTAGAGGAGAGGACGAGAGAGCACACTTGGGGGAAGGAGTCCTCTGCATTTCTGTGTGCTTCCCTGTCACCTCTTTGCTGGTCGGAGGGCACATGCTTCATGCTGCCCTCACTAGCACATCGGTGGGGCTGGACCGCTCTAAGTGCACCCCAAGGAAGAGCTAAAATGAAATGGGCAAAAAGTCTCAGCTCAGCCTGGAGCTCTGGGGCTTGGGCCAGGCTCCCCTCTGGTGGGGCTTCCCTTTGGGGAGGAGCAGCGCAGCGTTCGGGGCAGTACAGAGCATGGGAGGGTGCAGGAGTTACTGCGTGAAGCTCCCGTCAGCGCAGCTCCAAGTGGGCATGCCGGCCCCCGGGCGCTGCCCCCAGCTCTGCGGCCGCGGTAGCTCTGACTTCCCAGCTTTGCCTGTTGTGATTGAGCATCCTCAGCGCTGCGGAGGGAGCTGGGGTTTAGCCAGTCCGCTGGCCTCCGCTGAGGAACCTGAAGCTGTGGGTGTGGAGGTTGCTGCTGTTGTCTGTCTGTGCTCAGATGGCAGCATCCTGCTGACCAGCCTCCCCAGGGACCCCCAGCCTCGCGGCTTGTTCCCAGGATGGATAGCAGCAGAGTGTTTCAGAGGTCCTGGCCCCTAGTCTCACAGCCTGTGCGTGTCTGAGCATTTTCTCACCTGCCTGGAGTGAAGGATCCAGCGCTCAGCTGATTTTCCAGCCTTGGGGGAGAAGGGAGATGCCCTCTGCCAAGCCTGCGCTGCTGCTTTTGCCCTCTCTTCGGCTGCTGGAGGCAGAGCTGTACCGGAGCCTGTGCCGTGCCTCCTCGGGGGACTGTGGAGGTGTCTCCTTGCTTGTCAGCATCTTTTGAGGAGGCGTCAGCTTCCCGGGAGACTCGGCAGTCTCTCCATGCTGCTGCTGTCGCCTGTTGTGCAGCCCATGGAGCTGTGCTTCGGGGCGAGGGAAGGGCACGGGGCTGGCAGAGTGGTCTGGGGGTCCAGCCCTCCCTCTTGTACGGGGGGGGGAGTCGGCTCAGCCACTGCTGTCATGAGGTTTTTGCCAGGTAGCTGTGCAGCACAGCAGGGGTGTGCAGGGTGGTCACGGGGCTGGGGGCGCAGCCTGTCCCCCGGTCCAGCACAGTGGGGCATTTGCTTAGGGGAGTCTGACTTTTTGCTTCAGGGAAGTATTAAAATGAAATTGCCCCCTCCAACGGGCAGCGTAACACCTCCACTGTCACGAGGAGGTTTCTGTGCCTGCTGGGCTCTGGCCAGGTTTCCTCCCTGCTGGGTTGGGGCTGCCCAGCACTGCGGACCCCTGGGTCGTGCTCTGTTGGGCCAAAGCCCGTGCCTCTTCTTGCACCGAACAAAGGTGCCCAAGTTCCAAGCGGTGCTGAAACAGCAGGGGTATGAAAATAGCTTTTGGAAAATGGGCAGAACTGTCGGGCCAGAGGTGCACAAAGGTTGACAGTGTTGGAGCTGCAGCGGGGAGGGCTGTGTCACTTGGCACAGAAACCCAGCCGATGTGCCAGCCTCCCCCACCTCTCTCTTCCTTCTTTGGGTGCAGTTCTGCTCACTATAATTATCCAGCTCACATGGCCGTTGCAAACCACACTCCAGACCGGCAGGACTCGGGGCATGGTTTGGCAGGACAGAGTCCCTCAGTAGCGCCGAGGGGCGCCGGGCTGCGTTCCAGCCGAGCCGCGGACGGAGCAGCCCTGGCTGGCGCGTCACCGTTCTACGTGAGGCTTTAATGGAGGAGGAAGGAGCCTCTGCAGCGCCTGTGACGGGCAGAGGGGCTGCGGTCTGGGAGGGCAGCGTGGAGCTGCTCCCGGTGTGTCTGTGTGCTGGGGGAACCTCGGTGAGGCTCCGGTGTGGGTGATGGCTTGTGCCCACGGGGAGGGACATGGGCCCGTGCAGAGGAACAGTCATCTCTCGCCTTGCTGGCTACGACTGAGATCTGTCTCCAGAGAGATTTCGGCACTGGGCAGTTACTTCAGGTCCCTGCTCAGACCCGAAGGGTGGAAACCAGCTAACAAAGGTCGATGAAAAATTCCACAAAATTCCAAACAGAATGTAGCAGAAGAGAGAATACTGATATTTTCAATCAAAATTAAGTGCTTTGACGTGCCAGAACACTGCTCTTCATTTCAAAATGACATTCCAGGCTGAAAAATTTCAAGTCAGACCAAACATTTGTAGTTGGAGTCTCATGACGGTGGAGGTTGATAACTGTCAAAATAGCAATTTCTGCGAAGCTGTGTTTTCTAATGGGAGTTTGTGCGTGAGTGGGAGCCTGAGCGCCTGTGCTGGCGTGGCTCGGGGGGAGCATCGCTCCGACGGCCGCTGCTGGAGACGGCACCTCTCGGCCTCACGCTCCTCCAAACCCCGCTGCTTGGTGCCTGCTGCTCGGCGCGGCGCCTCCCCTTTGGAGCGTGGGGTGGACAGAGCGGGCTGCATTATTGATAACGCGGATTTATTTATGCTTCCTTGGCTGCAGCAAACAGCTCTGCCTTCCCGAGCTAAGTATAGTTTGCGCTGGGAGCGCATCCCTGTCCTGTGCAGGATGGGAGGTGCTCAGCGGTGCCTTGCTTTTTGGTCCAGCTGAGAGACTCGGGGACATCTCCTGGAGACCTTGCATGGCCCGGAGGGTCCCACGGGCAGGAGCTGGGGCTGGGCTCCTCCGGAGGGGCTCTGGTGCTTGTACCTGGGAGCTCAGCTGCCCTCCGTTCGTGGAGGGGGAGCTGGAGCAGCAGCCGGGAGACCAGGGACTCTCAGTGCGGGCTGACCTCCTGGGGGGCCCTGGCTGCTCTGCTGGAGGCAGCAGGGGATGTGCACTGGCGTCGGGGGCTTGCTGCTGCAAGAAATGCAGAGGCTGATGACAGCATCGCGTCTGCTGTCCTCACATCTGGGCTGCCAGATGTGCCCCTTCGTGGGGCAGGACAGATGGGTGCTGTGGCACGTGTCCCACACGGCTTCTCCCCGGCTCCCCCGGTCCAGCGTGGCTGGGGGGTGGGTGTACGCAGGCATGGGAGGGCATCGTGCCCCGCTCCCGGCCGGCCGCAGCGCTGGGCGCTGATGCATGCGCTGCCCCTGGGTTTACGTGAAGGGCTGAGCAGCTCTGCGAGGGCTGCTCGCTTTCTCATTGAGGAAACAGTGCGTGTTCTAAGCTGGCATCAGCGTTGACATGATGGGCTGTTGCGTCCCTGGAGGGGCTCTGGCAGTGCAGGCTGTCGTGTGACAATCCCCTCTCCGAGGAAGGCTCTGGCAGAGCAGAGTCTGCGGAGCGGAGCACCCACGGTTGCCTAAAGGCAGCTTCGCACGAGGGAGTCGGCACAGTCCGGTCCCACCAGCTCGTGCCCGCTTCAAGGAGCGAAGGTTTTCTCGCACTTTAAGCCACTTCGGGGTGGTTCAGGTGCTGCAGTGGCTCGTGGGGAGGCTTGGGGCTGCCTCGGCAGCGGTGCAGGTCTGCGCAGGCCCCCCAGCCCCCACAGCACGGGGGGCACCTGAGTGGAGCAGGGTCAGTCCCTTGTCACCTGGCAGGCAGGGACGGAGCTGGGAAGGAGAGCAGGATGCCTGCCTGCCCACGCCCTGTCCAGCCACGCTTCGCTCTGCTCCTGGCCAAGCGACTGTCCTGCGGCATTGGTTTGGAGTGTTTTCTTACCTCTAAATTCTTGTCTAGTAGAAAATCTGTGGTTTTGTCAAGATACCTTTTTTTTTTTTCTGGGCAAATGTCAACGTTTTTGGTGACATTTTCTCAGGTTTTTTAATTTTTTTTTCCAGCTGGGAGAATCAAAATGGAAAATACCATTTTAAATCAGCATTTTGGAATGAAACATTTTTCCTTTTGAAATGTCAGTTTAAAATGGAACAATTCGTTTTGAAATGCTTCAAACAAGAAATGCCCTTTTACCACCTCAAATCACTTGGTTTTGATTAAAAATGTGAGTGTTTTCTGTTCTGGCACTTCGTTACATGAGTCTGTGTCACTGTCTCAGCCTGGTCCAGAGCAGGCAAATTCAGACCATGGTTGAAAATTAGCGATTTCTCCTCCCAGCAGCCTGCGTTTGTCCGGTGCCCGGCCGGAATGCCGCACCGCCTGTCGGCCCCGTGGGTGCGGGCAGCGGGGGCTGGTGCAGCGGAGCTCACTGGGACGGGACTGCGGGCGCGAGCCTTGCGCGGGGCAGGGGCAGCCCGGGCACCTGCCGTCTGGTCCTGGCAGCGCTCCCGAGCCTCGGCATCGTTGTCACTTGTCTTCAGTGCCTGATCATAATTTATTAACGAGAGGCCGTGAAGTTTTATGGGGGACCTGGTTATTTGCCCTGGACCTGGTTAGATCTCAGCAGCGATAACCAGCGAGTCCGGGAGTTTGTCACTTTGCTTGGCAGATGCTGAGTGGAGACGTTGCTGTCAAAGCTGTTCCCACCTGCAGGGCTGTGGCTGATAAATAGGACAGGGAACATATTTAAAGCAGTCAACAGTAAGATACCAAGTCTTTGGGGGTTAGAATTTTTCCTTAAGGGGCTCCAGATGATGTAAAACTCGGCTCTTTCCCCGCACGTCCTGCGTGGCATGGGAGGGGGTGCCAGTGCGGTGCCCTGGTGCGCACGGAGGTGCCAGGAGAGGTCGGGCGCGGTCGAAGGCGGTGGACGCGGTTCTGCGTCCGTGTGCTTTCATGAACGCTGCAGCTGTACCGAGAGGAGAAGCAGCCCCAGGAGGTGGCATTGCGCCGGGGCAGGGTGCGGGTCCTGGCACTGCCGCGGGCTGCGCGTGTCCGTCCGGGCATCGGCCGCCCCCTCCTCGGCTCCCCGTGCGGCGCTGGGCCCCGGGACAGGCCATGCGGTCGGTCCGTCTGTCCCTCGGCGAGTGGTTTGCAAGTGCCCAGCCTGCGGGAGCCAAACCTTGAGCGTCGCTGCAAGGGACCCCGGTGACATGAGGGCGATGACGGCGCGTAGCTGCGCATGGGAAAGGCGATACCGGAATGACTCGCTGCTGACTTACTCCGGCTCTTCCCACGCACCCTGGGTCCGCATTTAGTATTTGTGATCTGTGTTAATAACGTACTATAACGGGCCTGGGTTTGGGCTCTCGGCAGTCAAAGTCGGGAGCAGCTCCTCCGAGGCAGATGAAGTCCTGGTGCTGTTAAAAGGGGGTGAGCAGGGTGATGGGCTGAGGTCCCAGACAGGTTTTGGGGCGCGCGATGGGCGGGTGTGTGCACGAGAGCCTGTGTGCTGATGGGGGCCCAGCCGAGCTCCGGGGTGTCCCCAGCCGCTCCCAGGGACACGGCGGCTCTCCCTCCCCACGTGCTTACAGCAGGTACAGCTGCCCGTGTTTCCGTTTCTCCTTTCAGATGCCCTGATGTCTGCCCCTTGCAAAGACCCGACCTACCCGAGGTTGGCAGATGCGCAGGCGTTGGTGTGACTCCCCAGTAAAAGGTAACTCTCGCTCACCCCTGCTGCTGCCGCTGGGATTTCTCTCGGCCCCGCTGCAACAGCCCGTGCTGAAGGGGTCCAAGCCCCTCCGAGGGTGGTGGGTGAATCCCGGGTGTGTGCCCTGTCTCCCAGGGCCGCGTTCGCGCAGCCAGGCCACCCCAGTACCTGTGCCTACACGTGCTCAGGGGCCGCACCACTGCGTGCAGCAGCGTCGGCGAGTGGGGGCTGCACCTCCCAACCCTCCTCAGCCCCTCTGCCTCTGCCCATCTCTTCTTGTTTTTGGTAGAATGAGTGAGAGAGACATACAAAGCCTGAGCAAATGGGTTTTCGTGCTCACTCTCTGCCTTACCACGCTGTGGGGAAGACTGACGCTGGCCTCCACCCATCACAGAAGCCATTCAGGTAGGGGAGGCGACGTCCTTGCTATGTGCATTGGGCTCCTGTGCAATCGCCCTGGGCCCCGGAGGTGCTGGGGGCACCCTGGGGTCTCCATGAGGTGCCTGGAGTAGGGGTTACATGGGACCGAGATGTTTGGTGAGGGTCTGTCCCGTGTTCCTGGGTGGGAGGATGAGTGTGGGTGGTCTCGGGTCGTGGCACGCAGCAGGAGCGGGTGGGTGGCTCTCGGGGGGCCGGAGGCCGCTTGCCCAGTGGACCTCGGTGTCCAGCCCTATTGCTGGGATCGAGGTGAAGGGGATGAGCGTGCCGAAGGTGCGGGGCAGAATCCAGCAAACGGACACCAAGAGGCACTGACATTTTCTCTCCGGAGGCGCTGTGAGGGCTGCGGGATTTGCGCTTCGAGTGTCCGTGTGTGCAGGAAACTCCCTGGGCTGCTCCGCCGAGACAGGCGGGAACCTGGAGCCATATAGCAGTAAAGCTGTTGCTTGGAGTTATAACTTGTAAATACTTAATATGGGGCAGTGATAAACTGTTGCTTGATGAGCCTGGCTGGTGTGAGGAGCTGAAAAGTGAATTTCTTCATGTCCGTAGCAAAATCTGAGACGCATCCGTGTATTCAGGTAATTGTTGATCTGCCAGCAGTGAGATGTGACTCTTTCCATCTGAGTTGCAGTGAGTGTTACAAACCGCGCTTGTTGTGTGATGGACACTCTCTGCTTCAGGCTGTTGTTGGAAATACAAATTTTCAGCCCTCTGGTTGTAAAGATCATCTTGAAACATGGAACAAGTATAAACTGATGTAGAACTGAAAGTCTTGCTGGCAAGCGTAGCCTTGGCTCTGGGGTGTTAATTTGTTATTCCCAGTGGTGGCTTCGAGATCCCCCTCTGTGCCCGTATGTCGGGATGCAGTTTTCTGTGATGGGTGTGATTTCTGGAGGGGTCGTGTGAACCCGCGGTTTAATTTTGTGCTTGAGAAGCAGCTGGGAAGTTGTGTCAGCTCCTTGTGCCCACCCTGCCTGGAGCAGGAGCCTGATGGACCGTGCCGGAGGGGATCCGGTAGCCCAGGGCTCACCAGTTCCTCTCCTCGGTGGGGAGGGGGGAGGACGGCGCGGGCGGTGGGAGCTGGTGTTACTGGCAGAGGCGAGTGCTTGGAGGGGAGCAATCCTGGGGCACGGCCGTCTGCCTTTGTGCCTGTGCTTGGAAAAGAAGGTGATTAAGGGTTAATTTGAAACTGTTCGTGCTCTTGCCTGACCCCACACCTAACCCTGTCCTATTTCTGTCATTTCTGCCTGACAGTTAAAGCAGTTCTAATCCTATAATCCCCATCCTCCTCGCTTAAAACCAAAACATATCTTCCGGAGTGACTCCCTCAGCCAGCTAGTCAGCAGGTACCTGCCTGACCCTCCCGCTAACCCTACCAGCGGGAAGATGAAGCTTCTCTGTCGTTTCTGGGATGACTTTTTGGCACCAGCTCGGGACTGCCCAGGGCAGGGGCTGGGGCGCTGCCTGTGGCCAGGCACCCACCTGACCCGCCCGGGGCCAGAGACCCCCGCTCCTCCCCGGCAGGAGCGGTTTGCAGGGGAGCTGCTGCCTCAGGAGAGAGTCAGACTGGGCACTACTAAAGCAGCGACTCACCTGGGTTTAAAGTGCAAGTGGCCAAGTGTACTGGTGGGGTGTGGATTGTGTGTAAATCTCGCTCCAAACGTGAGCAGACGGGCTCTGTGTTCACGTGCTGGCGGGCAGAGAGCCGGGGGTTTCTCGCTCACGCAGTCTTATCCACAGTGGACCAAATCTTGTGCTTTTTATTCAAGCAAATTCTGATCCACAGCAAAGAGGGCAGACCAGAAGCAACTGCTTAGAAGTCTGACCCCACTCTGTGTCTGTATTAACACGGTTTCTCTCTGCCTGTCCTGGTTTCCTGGCACTGTGGGTATTCTGCGTGGTGCCTGCTCTCCTGGGCTGGAACGCTGTGAACTCAAACCAGGAATTCCTACTCTTCTTGCTGAGTTCATGGGCTTTATTTTCCTGTTGTCTGCCCTGTGCTTTTGCTTCATTTGGGACAGTTTTTAGTGAAGGTTATATTTGAAACAAGCTTTCATAAGGTTGCCTGCTCAGTTGCAATGACATTTTCATCCTGGGAAGCCCGTGGAGTTGGGCTGGGTGGGAACAGGGACAGCTGAACCGCTGCTGCCTGCCTGCCTGCGGCCCCCCGACTCAGAGATGCTGATGGGTTGTGTGCATGAAAGGACAGACACGTCCACAGCTTTCAGCCGTTCAGAGCATTGCGCTTATTTGCAGTTAAAACCAGGTGTGGCACCTAAAAACGAGCAATAGCAAAGGAAGGTCTTTAATTGTGACAATGTGGCCACAAGGTTTCAGAGCCCCCAAACTTATGGATGTCTTGAACAGCGAACCCGTGTGCAGACCCTCCGTTAGCCGTCCAGGGAAACGCTGTGCTGTGAACGTCTGGCTGCGGACATAAAGTCTAATCGCTTGTGCTCCCCCAGCACCCCAGGAGTGCTGATGTGCCGAGCAGAGCGGTGCTTCCTGGGGTGTGCGGTGGGATTTAAATAGCCACATGAATCAAGTGCGGAGATTAAGTCATTTGGAAATGGAATGGGAGACTCCTCGGTGAAGAATGATTCACCAGCAATTTAATCCCCCGTGTAACGTGGTGAGCTCTACGTGATGAAGGAGGCTTGTCTGGATACCGCTCCCGCAAAGGTGGCCCCAGCATCTTCAGATAAACCCCCCTAATGCTGATAATCAAAGTGCCATCTTTGCCTTCATCCACATTCATCACTCAACCCGGAGCAGCAGTAAAGGCATTGTCAGCTGGGATTTGCTTTTGGGAAATGAGGTTCTCCGAACGGAGAGCAGAGCACTGATTTCTGATTATCTTGTAAGCGAGATTTACTGGTCAGCGTGTCGCTGCTCGGAGTGAAGACGGCAGCTCTATGGTATTTATTTGTGAGACGCTTCTGCAAGATTCCCTCCTGCTCGGGGAAGTGTTGGTTCCTCCGTCACATGCAGCCTTTACGTCAAGATGGACTATTTTTCTAAGCCCCCTTCTCTAGATGAGGCGGGTGCAGCGCGGGGTGTGTGGGAAGCACCGCTCGGTGCTGGGGAGCAGGGCGGGTTGTGTGGCGGGAGCTGTATCCCCTGGCCGCAGGGTGCCCGGGCAGGTTCGTCGGTGGCAGAACACTTTCAGCCGTTCTCAACACCCTCCAGGCATTCGGTTTTCCGCTTGCAGGTGTGAAGTGATGGGGTTTGCACGAGCAGTTCATGGACGTGCACGCTCACACATGCAACAAAAGGGGGTAGAGCATGATGTGGAGTCTTGAGGTGACAAGATAGTAAAATATCCCAACTGACATGCAGTGATAATGAGCAATAAAAACAAGCCTGCTTCTCTCCAAAACCCTCTTAAATAATGCATGCATCTAAGGCAGTAGTGATTTTAAGACTTTAATTATTTAGTGAATATTAGTAGTAGAGTTGTTGCAGAGCACGGTGTACAGATCACTCACGCCACTGCCTGCCCGGGTCTGCCCCCGAGCTGCCCGTTCCCGGTGCCCTGGGGCTGTGCTGTCTCTGAGCAGAGCCCACTGAGCCCCCAGCCCTGCTCCCTGCTGGGAACTGGGCCCTCTGCCTCCCTCCTGGCTTCTGCCTGTCTCTGCTGTGCTGCTCACCCCTCTGCAGCTCACCCGGACCCCTTTAATGGCGTTTCAGTGCCCGGGAGGAAGGAGTTTTGAGGCAGAGGGTTTGGGCATTGCCTGGCAGTTGCATGTGTTCAAATTCTCTTCATTTTACATCTCTCCACCAGCAAGCAGAGCAATATTTTACACTGAATAGGTGGAGCTGTGCCCACGCCTCCCTGAGACATACAAAATGTGTCATTTCAGGTTATGCCATAAAACCCCATGTTCTGCTGTTCACTTAAAGGTCAGCCAGAGTAGGACAGGGGTTTTATTTTATTTTTGCATGCAGGATTCAAAAGCCTTGTGCTCCTACAATGCTTTTATGGTTCCATGAGATAAGGTTTTTTTAAAAAGGGTTCCAGTGGGGAAATACCAGTTAAATGGGAGGGAGAAGCGTGCCAGAAGCTCTGGAACTTATCCCAGGCTCTCTGGGGGTTTCCTGCTCTCAGTGTTAAACACACCATCCATCTGATTTGCATTTTCAGTCCTATCTGGTTCGAAGTTTCCTGCTGCTCAGCAGAAGGAGAATCAGCTGCAGGGAGCTCTGGGGGAGCCTGTCGCTCTCCCCGCGCTCAGGTTCTCTGCTCGCTCTTCCCAGGCGTGTGGCGTGGAAGCCCGGTGTGGCAAGGAGCCGCTTGCCCACGGCCGGGCAGCCCCTGGGCACCGCTCTGCTGAGCAGCCCTTGGCATGGGGCTGCTCGTCTCCTCTGCAGCAAGGAAACTGCAGAGCCTCGTGCCAACGTCCTGGGAATCGCTGTCTGACGCAGAGGGGTTTACCTGCCTCCACTTACACCCCCCAAACTCCTGAGCTCGCTCAGATGTTGGGGTCCGTGGTACCCACGCCGGCTGTGGTCCATGCTGCCTGCGGTCGAGGGGCAGGAAAGCGGGTGAATCTGTCTGCGTGTGAGGAGCTGAGAGGCTTTGCAGCCAGCAGGGTGGCTCTTGCCCTGCTCCCCGTGGGGCTGATCCCCGTGCCCAAAGGCAGCCCGCAGCTCTGCTGCGAGGGGACGCACCGTGCCCTGCTGCCGGGGCTGGGGCTGGTGGCTGGAGGGGTCTGCACCGGCTCGGGCAGGGCTGGAGCAGAGAGCATCTCCCAGCTGCCAGGGGTTTTGCCTTCCCTGCCTGGCGTGCCCAGGCAGCTGGGGCCAAGGGGCAGGCTGGGGCTGGGCTGTGTCCGTCTGTCCTGGTGAGAACCTTCCTTGTGTCTGCACACCTGCAGTCTGCCGGCACGGCCGGGGTTCCTCGGTGTCGCTGTCGGGGACACGGCCGGTGCCCGTGGGCTCCAAGGCTGCGGGTCCGGCACTGCGGTGCCACCGAGCTCAGCCAGCTGCGGCGAGGCGGAGGGGAGGTGAATTTTTCTTTATCTCCGTGCTGCACCTTGTTGAGCAAATTAAAAGGGCTTCGGTGTGTTAGTGCGCTCTTATTGCATGGCTGTAATGAGCGATTTCTCAGTTCTGCCTGGCTCTCCCTCTGCTGAACCTTTTTAAATGAGCTGAAAATGAGAAGTCGGAGAGCAGAAGCGAGAGGGAGCAGAGGGGTCGGGTGGCCCTTCCTCCTGGGGAGAGCTCTGCTAATGAAGGTTTGTGGGGAGGCTTTTGTAGAAGGGAGTCAAAACCACAGCTACGTGTGAGTGCTGAAGTTGGAGGGTATGAAATCTCCTGTTGGGGGGAGGGAGGCTGTGTTGGGGTGTGCAGGGTGGGTGAGTGACTCCTCGTGGTTCTGGACTGGAGCACGGTGGGAATGTGGGTTCACAGCCAGCCAAAGCCGAGGACCTTTGCTTATTCCTCAGATTATTTGAAAAATCCCATTATCCATAAAAACAGGGCAAAACAATCACGTTTGTTCTGTAATGAGTTGCTTTCCATCTCACTTTCACCAAAGTCTACCATTTCTGCATACAAAAAGAATGGAAATTATCATTAAAGCTGAATTATGATGGCATTTAAAAGGGAGGATGAAATTTATGGCCAGAGATGCTATTACAGAATACTTCCAGGGTAGGTAATTGTGTAATTATTATGGGCAGAAATGAAAGTGATGGTTCATTAAAGGAAAATGACCATGAAATAACAATAAATAAAGCCAAATTAAAGCCATGGTAATTGCATGGCCTGTCCTGCCTCTGTGCTGGTGGGTACAGGGCATGGGGGCATGTGGCTCCCGGCCACAGCTCCCCGATGGAGCAGGCTGCAAGGGACGAGCCATGTTGTCAGTGCCCATGTTGGGACGTGGCCTTTCTGCAGAGCCGTGGGCGTCTCTGCCCTGGCCCGGGCTGGTGCCACCACTGGGGAGCGGGTCCTGGGGTGGCTCCTCGCGTCCTGCCCTTTTGTCTCCCGGCCCTGGGGAAATAAAAGCCTGTTCCCGGTGCCCCAGGGGATGTCTCCGTGCGTGGCTCTGCGCTCGCTCCTCTCGTGCTCATTAAACGGGACCCACAGGGATCGCCGCTCACTGGGTCATGGGCATGGAGTCGATCCCGCCCCGTTTGGCTGGTTTGCGTTGTGCTTGTGTGGGCTGTCACCCCGCAAAAGTCATGGATCTGCAATGCTGACTCGCTTCTGCAGCCGGATCCCAGAGGTGATAAGCCAACACATTAGTTTTCCTTCTTCCTTAATATTTCAGTGGCGCTGGGAGGGGGAGCAGCAGAGCAGCCAGGTTTCTGATGAACCCTGTGACGTTTCTGTGGAAATGCCCTCCTGGTCCTCCCTCCTCCAGCCAACGGGTGGTGTGTGACGGAGCGCTGGTTTTGGCTGGGGCCGGAGGCGGTGGTACTCTCTTTGAAGCCAAAGGCATCACGAGGCACCATCCCCTCCTGTAGCAGAGTGTGCATCTCGTTATCAGCTGCAATTAACTGAAGTGCTCGTTTGCTTCAATAAAGCTCTTGGCTTGGCCGCGGCCAGAGGCGATTAATTTTGCTGGGTAGGACGGGGGTGAGGACTGTTAGGAGTAAGAGCTCGGATGCAGGAGGTCTGGAGCAGGACGAGTGCTTCTCCCTGCGGGCGGGCTGCGGAGATGCTGGGCCGAGCTGCCCTGGGGCGATTGCCGGAGGCTGGGACGGCGCTGCCCGCTCCCGGTGCTGCCTGCTCCCGGTGCCTCGGTCGCGGCACACACCGGGGCAGTGAGCAGCGGGGTGGCCTTGGGGCTCTGGGGCACAGTCTCACCTGACGGTGGCTGTTTCTCCTCCCGCAGTGCACGTCGAGCCCGGCACGTGCGAAGTCATTGCAGCTCACCGGTGCTGCAATAAGAACAAGATCGAGGAGCGCTCCCAGACGGTGAAATGCTCCTGCTTCCCGGGGCAGGTGGCAGGGACCACACGGGCAGCTCCCTCCTGCGTGGATGGTGAGTACCCAGTGGCTGCAAGCTGGGTCCCCTGCGACCCCCAACTGTGTCTTCCCAGTGGGTCAGGCTGGTGTGGGGTTTCTGCGCCTCTGGGATGAATAGAGGAGACCTACCCAGGGGCAGAGGGGACAAGGGAGCATTTTGGGGACACTCTCCGTTGATGTGGCTGTGTCACCCCGCTCAGTGCAGCCCTGGGCTGTGTGCCCCGGGTGGGTTACGGTGCTGTGGCTGGGGCCGGGCGCTGCAGCATCGATCCCTGCACATCTGCTCACTGTGCTGCTGCAGCGGGGGGCAGGGACGTGACTCCAGCCATGCAGCACCGTCACCTGCGAGGAGCACTAAGCAAGGCTCAAGCCATGTATATTTTATCGAATGGCGTCACGTGGCGTTGCCAAAGAGCTGGCAGGAGCAGCTGCAGCCTCTGCCAGCGCGGTACCGATTCTCCTGACAGCCGGTGTCCTCTGAGTGCGTCTGTGTGCGGCGCCAGGAAACGCCAGGACGAATTGTCAGGGAAGGGTTTTGAGGTCCCAAAAGAGCTTGTGTCTGTTGTCGTTCCCAAACACGGGGGAGCTCGCTCTGCTTACCCCCACTGGAGGTGTAAATTACAAGAGCCTCACAGAACAGAGTGGCAGCAGACAGTCCCTTTGCCTCTGTTAGCAGAGCCTGAAGTGGGTTATTGAACTCTGCTCTCCCTGCTCTGGCTGGGAGCGAGGGCAGGGCTGTCACCAGGCTTTTTACCTGGGGTACTGAGAGAAAACAGGGTGTTTCGGAGGCAGGTGAAGCGGTTGGGTCGAGTGAGACCAGGCCGGCGATGAGCGGCTCCTTGGCAGGGTCGCTGCAAACGCGGGCTGTGCCTCTTGCCGCCCCCCAAGGCGGGCAGGGCTGGCCCCCTCCGCAGCCTGTGCGGCAGCCCCGCCGCTGACGCCCTCCTCTCCCCCAGCCTCCATCGTGCTGCAGAAGTGGTGGTGCCAGATGGAGCCGTGCCTCGACGGGGAGGAGTGCAAGGTGCTGCCCGACCTCTCGGGCTGGAGCTGCAGTAGCGGCAACAAAGTGAAGACGACCAAGGTATGTCCCCAGGCAGGGTGCTGGGGGGAAGCCTGGCCGTGCTTTCCCCAGCCTGGGGCAAGTGAAACCTGGGGAAGCGTCCCCGAAGAGTCCGCAGGGGAAGGGGAGAGCTCCGGCTTCCCCAGGGCACGCGCCGTTTGTTACGGGTGCCCTGAAGCAGAGCAGAGGGTCTGGGCTGTTGTCACCGGTGCTGGAGGGGCCGGCGGGGGTAGCACAAGCCCCGAGTGGGTCCCACGGCTTTGCTGGTGGGTAACTCCTGCGGGGAGGCTTGGCCAGGAGGGTGTCGCGTGGCTCAGCCTGGGTGCAGACATCCCAGGGATGTTTCTGTACCAGCCCATCCTGGCCGCTCCCCAGCATCTCCCCGGTGCTCCGGGGCAGCAGGTTGCTTGTCCCAGCCCAGCAGCACAGCCCTGAATCCGTCAGTGCTCCCCTGTCTGAGGCAATCATCTGTGACAGAGTGCTACATGATTATTATTTTCATGGCTTGCTGAATGCCCCAAAGAACAAGGTATAATTAAAATTTTATCAAACTCATTAGTAATTACATATATGCCATGGTTAATCAGTTGCATAATTTTGTAATCATTGTTCATACTGTTGAGTGTAATTATTCCTTATGCTTTGGTTTTTCTCACCCCACATCCCCTGCCATAAAATTATCGTATTAAGTGATGTTGGGATTTTTTTCGTTATTGTTATTATTTTTGTGCGCAGAAAGCGCTTTCATGCTTAAGTGTTTTTTATGGACTTCCAAGGAGGTTCCTCTGGCCCTGGGCATCCATCGCTGACCAGTAACTGCAGCACTACATTTAGCTCATTGTCTTTTTCCCATCTTGATATTGTCTGGTTATTTCCCCCCAGTCCTAACTTAGCCCAAAGCCTCTGCTCTGGCTTTGCTGTCCTCGGCTCTCCCTGAGGACCGTTCCATCTGGAGGACCCCAGCAGCCCCGACCTCTGTGGCCGTCCTCCTGGCGCCCCTTTTTGGGTCCCTTGCCCTCCCCTCGGGAGGCGGCGGTTTGGAAACACAGGCGTGTGTTGGGGACTCTGGGCGCCCTGTTAGGAGCCGTGCCGAGGGGGCTGGGTTTGCCCATCCCTGCTGGAGACAAGACCCCCCGCGGGAGCTGTAGCCAGAGCAGGGGGTTCACAAACGATCCGTACGGTGAAATCTGAAACAACCACCTCGTTAAATGAACGCAAAGAGCAAACCGGGTTTGGGTCTCCCGAGGCTGCTCGCTGACCGTTTGCAGGCGGGGGACTCACCCGGACGCGTTGGGGGACTCGCCCGCTGCAAGCGGGTTGAGCGTTTCCATCAGCAGGCGCCTGCCCCACTCTCCTCCTCTGCCCACAGGTCACACGATAGCCCCCGTGCGACTCGGCGCGGGTCCCGGTGCTCCGCAGAGCCGTGAGCAGCAGGATGTGGCCCGGCCGGGCGGTGCCTGCGGAGGTGGGATGCTCCGGGGCTGCCGTCCTGTGCCGGGTGCTGGATCAGAGCATCTGCTGAGCCCCAGCTGCCCTGGAGGCTGCAAGTGTGGGACCCCAGCGCCGCTGCAAGACTCCTGTGACTCCACGGTCTCCTCCTCCCCCGTGGACGCACTTGCCATAAAGAAATGGGCTCATCTTCCCATCCTCTTAAGTAAAATACTCCGATCACATCAGAGCTGTTGACAGTACAGAGACAGACAGACAGCGGTCCCCCAAAATGGGCTTTATTCTGAAATAGCTGACATCATTGCTGTGGGCCACCTTTCGCATCTCCCGAGATGTTGAATCAGGGTCTCCATCAGGAACTGGGAAGTCAATGGTTGTGTGAAACCCTGCCCTGTTTGGCTCATGGCTCCTGCTCCGGTGGGTTCCCAGGAGCCGGCGCTGAGCTCCGGCCTGATCTGGTGTCACCCAGGGGCTGGGGGGCTGCTCCGGCCCCTGGAGCGTTGTGCTCTCCCTGCGCTGTGACCTGGCTGCTGTGGATGCGTCAGTGTGGCCGGGGGTGTCTGACCGCACCCCGTCAGCCCCGAGAGATGGTGAAACATCTCCGTGGAGCGTGCTGCTGGTGTCTCCTTCCTCGGGAATTGCACTAACCAGGCTGCGAGGTCAGTACCTGTTCTCTGCTGCCCAGGCACCAAGTTAGTGCTTGTGTTTGCAATCGCATTTCAGAAGAAGGCGCGGGGGGAGCCCTCTTCTGTCTGTGGGTCTGGTGTGCCTGACACCCTGCGGATGCCCCGACCGAGCCCGGCTTCCTTGCATTTATTCAAAATAAAGAAAAAATTACCATCTCCTGGCCGTGAGCTCGTGACCTTCTCCAGGACACACCGTTTCCCCTGGCGTGGCACCTGAAGGGGGAGAGGATGGGAGCCCTGTGGTCCTGGCATCAGCAGGGCTGGGGGTACTGGTGCTGCTGCACTGGTGGGGCTGGTGGCCCACAGCCTGAGCAAGAGCATCGCTGTGGGGGAGTGGGGCCAAGGGCTCCCCGGGTGCCCCAGCCCCGCTCCGTGGCCTGTCAGGGGGGTCGTGCCAGCTCCGGAGGGGCCGGGGGCTGGAGCCGGTGCGGGGGCCGGCAGCACGGCGCGCTGCCCGGGGGTGCTGGTGGGCGTGCGGCCGCCTGCCTCCATGCTCCGGCTGCCGCCGGCGGGATTCATTATTTAGACGTTTTTGTAACGGGGTATGTAATACCTGCTCCAGATGTGATGTAAATACCAGACTGTGAAATAATAAATTCATTTTAATCTCTGCAAAGGATCTTTTCGTTCAGCAGCGAAGGGAGGCTTTGGGGGCGCTTCTCTTGCCGCCCGATCCGAGGCGGAGGGGCTGGGGGGCTCTGCCCTGGCCGTTCCAGTCCCAACTGGCTCGTGCAGCGGCGGCCGCTCTCGTTACTCATGCAACTGTCTAATTCTCCAGCTCAATAAAATCTTTTGGCTGTGACTTACACTCTCTAATTACACGTTGCATTAAGAAGGCATACTCTTTCATTTAGCCGAACCGCAGAGGAACAGTTCGGGCGATGCTCAACGAGCTGATTTTTGTCTCGATTTCACTCACGTTGCTGGAGGGATGAGTCCACCCATGTCTCTTCATTTCTGCATGCTGAGATCTGACCGGCGACAGCCTTCTCCAGCTCTGGTGGGTAGGTAGCTGTGCCTCTGGGCCACCAGCACGGGCACAGCGTTTGTACCCCCACCAGACCTGATCCCTGTTAGTTCAAGCGATCGCTGGGCTGGAGGAGCGCTGGTGAAACACCTCCTTTCCCTCTGATAGTGACTGTGTGAGCGTGTACTTGAGAGAAAGAAAAATACGTGGCTCTGGAGGAGAGCTGAAAGCTTGTTCTGGCCAGCAAAGGCTGATTACCTCGTAGTGATCCCGGGGCGACGTGCATTAATTTCTCCAGGATGCCTTGCTGAGAGCTTCCCCTGTCCCTTCTCCTTTGCGCAGTGGCTCCTGCTGCTGCGGTGTGATGTCCTCACAGATGCCACCCCTCCCCAGGGCCACTCTGTGTTTGTTCAATCCCCACCGGGGAGGCCTGTCCCCCACCAAGAGCCCCAGCTGTCCAATGCAGCGTGGGAGTCTGTTCTTGCTACCAACAGACCCTGGGCTGCTGCTGGGAGCGTCCCTGCTTGGCTAAGCGTGTTTGTAGTCAGCTCATAATGTGGTGGCTCTGCTCTGCAGAAGTGTTGAGCTCGACACCTGCATTGATATAAAAACATTTTATTGTCTGCATAATAGCCACTCTCAATGCTTATTTTTCACTTACGGCAATACACAGTTTGGTGAGGAAATAGCCCCTCGGTGTCTGCTGAGTGCTGACCTCGCCTGTTGGATGCTGCTATCACAGGAAAGTACATGAGTATGGAAAATCGCTGCTCCCCTCCTGGCAGGCAAGTGCTTGTCAGAGGAAAGCCTGCAGCCTGCGGTGCCGCTGGTTTTATCTCCCGTCTCTCGGGGGAAGCTGGGGAAGGATGCTCCTGCCGCGGCTCCTGGCGCTCCTCCCGGGCGCTCTCCTTCTGTATCGTCAACCTGTTCCTTTGGCCAAGCCGGCAGAACATTTCTAGCAGAAGTGTTAAGCCAAGGAAGAGGATGATGGAGATGGGAACGTCCCTGCGCTGTGGCTGCTGGACGCCTGCTCCCATGGCGAGGACTTTACGCGCTGCCCCGTGTCTCCGCTCCCTTGGTGGGACAGTGCCAGCCCCGTGGCCCTCGGCTCCCTCGGACACCCTGTCCCCTTCCCTCCAGGTGGGACCATGCTGCGTGAACCTCTGAGGCTGCATCAGTGGCTTAAAACCCTCGAGATCCCGGCGCAGCAGCAGCACCGTGCCCAAATCCCCCGAAGCATGGTCCTGGCCCGTTAGTGCAGTAACTGATGGGGAGCTTGCGCAGCCAAGATTTGCAAGTCGCCGAAGGGGCGATTAGTCAGAGGAAACTGTCACAGTTAAGGTACTTCCAATATCATCTCCCTGGGTATTATAATTACACCCCACTCAATTAGTCTTCAGGAAAAAAAAGGCTTTTGTATTAAGGCTTGGTGGAGAATTATTAGAGAGTGAATTAAAAGACAAGGATTCCATTTTACTTCACAATAATAAAGACATAATGTATAAAATACCCCAAAATTACAAGCTGACTAAATTTAGAGCTGCGCTAGGAGGTGAAATGAAAGGTAAAATGAAACCCTTTGAGCGGCTGCACTGTGCAGTACAAGGTGGGGTATTATCTGAGAAATAAGATGGAAACATAATTAACCACCCGGCATTATGCTGAAAGACGGCAAATTGAAATGGGAGACAAAATTAGGTGAAATTGCAGAGCAGCCTCATTTATTTCTACTTTATAAACCAGTGCTACCTGTCAGCAGTGATGCAAAGCTGTTCCAGAGCAGGAGCTTTCCGAGGGATGCTGCTGGCAGGGACCTCACCTTGTCCCAGCAGGGACTGCTGGGCACACACCAGCACCATGAGCCGTGTGTCACCGTGGAAGAAGCTGATGCCTCCAAGAGCCAAGTCCCTGGTGCCCCTTTCCCTCGGCCCGCCTGCAGCACGTGCTGGCCAGGGCTGGTCCCTGCCCTTCCCCAAACCTGGGTTGCTTTCCCTGATGTTTTGCTGCTATAACTGGTGCCACCCGTGTGACTTCTGCCAGCGTTGCTCCCACGTCATCTCGCTGGGAACCTGCCTTCAGGGGCCCCTTACACTGATGAGTTGAACGGCCCAGTTTAGGGTTGGAGGAACATTTTCTTTCACTGGCTTTAATTTTCCTCCTCTCAGACGTAATTGGCTCCTTTTCCCTGTAGCAGGAAGAGGCAGAAGTAACCCCTGCCACCTCCATCCTACTGCTGTCACTCAGCTTGCTCCTCTCTGGCCATTCGGTTTCTTGCTGCTTTTACAGTGAATTCAAACAAGTAGAAGAAAAGAATTTTCTCTTTTCCAGAAGCAGCAAGATTTTTGCTAGAATCACCTCAGCTATGGAAAACAAAGTTCCCACGCAGCTCCCATGTCGTGTTTAGGAATGCAAGGAGCCAAAACTGGCTTATCAGATGAGTCCATCTCATCAAGTTTGTGATTCAAACGGGAGGAAGGTGCATGCAGCTGTTCAGGCACCCATGTGCGTGTGTTTGCACATGAGCGTGTGGTTCAACATTTTTCTAGTTTGCTGATACCTTTCGCTAAGAAACTCGATGTGATTTTTCTCTCTAGCAGGCTCATCAGTAGATCTACCCCTGTTTGATGGAGGGGGCTGCAGGGGGTGAAGCGAGTGGCTCCGGCGTTCCTTGGAAGGTGGGCACCTTTCCCACGGCCTGGCAGGCGGTGGGACTCCATTAGAGTCACCAAGATAAAAATACAACTGCGCAGTGTTTGCTCTGGTTAATAAGCTGTGATGGGGCTGCGTGAAGCATTAGATGGCTCTTCCAAAAATGCGTCCTCATGTTTTATTAAAACCTGCATTTGTGGAGATGTTCTTAAAGGAGTCAATAAAATATTCATTCAGATGTTACTGTGCGATAAAAGAGAGTCAGGGCACAACCCACGCTGCAGGGGGTCACCTGCAGACCTGGCTCCTGCCGTGCCCCACGAGGGTCCCCGGGGACAGGGGCTCTTGCTGCCACCCGCTCGGGAGACCCCAGCCACGTCCAGCAGCTCTGGCAGAGCCCTCCCTGCAGAAACCCCCTGCTCCATGTGGCCCTGGAGCAACGGGTGCTGAACAGGGCAGGTGCCTGTTTGAGTCGTCTTTCTTCTGCTCGGGGCCTCTCCCGCTGTCCCACATCCAGGCAGGTGACATGGGACAGCCCAGGGACACCTGCAGAGGTGGCACCGCACTGGAGAGCCGTGCCCATGTCCCACCTTACTGCAGGAGAAGCCCCGTCCCCGAGTCCCCCCCGAAGCTGGTGGGAAGAGGCCGGAGCCCCGAGCCCCAGACGGGGTCATTGCTGCCGCCAGCCTGGCAGCACTTGTCCCTCGTCTCTTCTCCCGGGCACGGCTCTATCTCCAGATTTGGGTCCCTGGAAAAGCGAGACGCGCTGCCCTCCCCGGGCGCACGGATCCGGGGGGGGGTGCAGGAGCATCGGCTTGCTCTGGGCAGGCTCCGCTTACTGACTGCCTCAGGGATTAAAGTCATTTGTATAAAGTGATTTCTAACCTTGTTTTCCTGCTGGGGGGGCTGTGGTGGCCAGAGCAGAAATGGAGCCTTTGGCTTGGGCAAAGCAGCGAGGGAGAATGCAATTTAATTTGTGCATTTCCCAGCTTGTTGTTAATCTCCTGACTTACTGCTGGTATTTGATTTCTGCAGCATTACTTCATAATAAAGGGATTAGATAGGACCATAGGTCTTCTCTTTTATGCTCATCTGCTGGGGATTACTGAGAAATTCTGTAGTTAGTTAATGGGTCAAATAGGTAAAAATGAAAATATGTGTATGATTTTGTTGACATTTGCAGGGACATTCAATCTGTGATCTAACGTTTGCTCTTCTGGCCCGTTCAGCATCCCCTGCTGCCTGCCTCACGGGGGTCCTGCCCCCCCCCCGCTGTCAGGTTCAGAGCCCCAGAGCCATGAAGCAGGAGCTGCTCCCCCGAAAGGGTCTGCTGTGCCCCTGCTGCTCCGGCAGCCCTTTTGCCTGTGGGGACCGAAGGCACTGAAAGCTTCAGCATCGCCCAGCGGCCGGGCTGGCGGGCGCTGCGGTGGGCACCCAGCAGTGCCCCCGGGCAGCATCGCGCTGACGGGGCCGGGAGGTGCCTTGGGCAGCCCGTGAAACCCCTGCGAAGCGCGGCTGGAATTTTTCCTGGGCACAGCGGTGGCAACAGGGGTTAACGTAATATCAGCAGGTTGACCTGAATGTGAGTAAGTCGGACATCCCTAATGAACGCCTGCTAACTGAAAACGTGGATAAATTAGCACATGCTCCATCGCCTTCTAACGGTGCGCTTTTCTCTGGTCTCGGCTTCCCCACGCGTGTTGGGAGCCAGCTGCGCCTTGCGTCCCGTGGGGCAGGACTGGCCACCTCCCTCGCCGTCACCTCGTCCTTCCGAGAGCCCTGAGCTGGGCCGGTCACTCGCCCCTCGGCAGCGCTGCTGGCCCAGCCGCTCCTCCAAGCCGCCTGGAGAGACGGTCTGTGAGCAGGGAGATGCATAATTGATTTATCGGTAACGTGACACGCTGCACGGAGCCAGGACCAAGAAACGATCCAATTAAATACTTGTGGATGCATTCATATTAGCGAGCTCTAAGTCAATCAATTATTTAGATACACCAGGAATCGTGTCCTGTGACTACTAAAGGGGCTGAAATCGTGGTGCATTAATAACAATAACAAATATTGTGGACACTCAGTTCTTTAAGAAAATTATTCCACGAGTTGTGAAATCTGTGCAGGAGCTGCAAGGCTGGGAGGATATGAATATGGATCAGCGGGATTATTACACACATCAGCACCAAGGGACAAAATTAAAGAGTGCTTAAAATTCGTTGCAAAGACAAAATGTAGAATACGAAAACTTTTGCAATCATTTATAATAATGAAACTTTGATTAGAAAGCCAGGATCATGCATAAGTTATTGCATCAGCCCTCCGGACCAAACAGCACGTAGAATCGGTGAAATCTGTTGAAAACATCCTGGCTTTGCAGCAGCAGGCGTGCCCCAGGCGGTCGGGAAGGAGGACGGGTGATGGGGGGCTTGGCTGCACAAAACGAACTGACCCAGAGGAGGAGGAGGCGGCAGCCCCCAGCAAGGGGTGTCTCACCCTCCTGTAGGCGCTCACAGCACTGGTGGCTCAGCCCCACATGTGCCGTGCGGAGGAAGGGAATCTTTCTTCTGTGTTTTCTGCTCTAACATAGTGGGGAAAACAGTATATAAATTATTTAAGCAGGCAGAAGATAATTAACTCTAATCAATCTGGATTCTGCCCAGGTTATAGCTCTGCAACAGCATTAATCTTACTAATTACTTAATATTACTAACACAGTTTTCAATGAATTCAACAATGCATTCAGTGAATCTGGCGTTGAGTAATAGATGTAAAGTGATTGATTCTGAGTTGAAAAGCCCTTCGGTACAGCAAATCTGACCATTTTGTTAATCAAATTATCACTTTTAGGGCATTCAAGAAGTAGCAGCTCAGTGTTGCAGGGAAATTTTTTCATTACACTGATGGGTTATTCTTGGATTGCATTAGGGAGAGTGTTATTTCAAGAACATTAAGAAAGAAGAATGTGGACTAAATGAACAGTATCTCTGATAAACAGTTGTTTAGATTGCAGGGTGAGCATCGAGGTTAAAAGCCTGGTCTCAATTGATGGGACTGGAGCTTGTGCCCAGCTCCATGGCCACCCACCCCGCCGGAGGGTTTGGACAGGGTCCGTCCAGGCGCCTGCTCCGAACCTCGAGCCCCCAGCGAGGCTCCGTCCTGCAGCTCCCTGCGGTACCGGGCTCTGTCTGGTGCCACCCGGCCCAAAACGGGCTCCTGAGCACCGGTGGGTACGGCTGCGCTGGGCAGCCCCCCTGCAGGCGTGCGGGAGGGGAGGGCTGGTCCTGGCCGGGGTGAGTTCCCTCCCCGGGAAACGCCGGCCGCCCTCTCTAAAGCCACCAGACAACTCAGTCTGTTATTTTCCAGTCATCCCACCGTGCCAGTCACGGGAACCTAGGGAAATGAAAAGGTGAGAACGCATTATTGATTAATTACTTAGTCATCTCCAAAGGGTTATTGAGCACGGCTGTGACTTTGACAAATTACTCCTCAATTCCTGTGACTGATACGCAATTTGATTAATGCAGTTTCATGATGCTCCTGTCAGAGGGTGACACGCAGTCTGATCCCAGTGCCTTGCAAAAGGCAATGGTGTCATGTTTGCGGTAATTGGTGGCATTTGCAAATACTTAGCCAAAAAATAATTAAGCGATGTGATATTTTATTTGAAAGGAACACTGGGTTAATAAGCTGAGCTGAAGGTGGACTATCCACGCTGTGTAGTCACGCTGCCAAGTGAGCTGGTGCCGTTGCCGCGCAGAGGGTCTGAAGCCGCAACGTGGGCGCAGTCCCCACGCAAGAGATCGTCGTTGGCCGGGGCCGAGACAGTGCTCGGGGCTTTGCTCACGCCAGTGTTTGCCCTGTGGTGCCCTGGCAGAGGGGTGCCCTGGGCAGACCCCCTTTGTGCTTCAGCCCATCTCTGTCTCTCTCCAGACTGATACCACTCCTGGGAAAAGGCACGTGTGTGTTGTGGCTGGTCAATACTCGGGTTTGGCTCCCCCACCTTCCCTCTGACTCGGAGGCCTTGTGCAGCAGAGCACAGGAGGCATAAGCAGAGGAAACCTCCCTTTCCTGCAAGGAAATGCTGTTAAAATCCTTTGCAAGAAGCGGGAAGATTAACCACCTGTGGATGCGGTGCCTGGCAGTCCTCACCTGCGGCATCGGTCGCTTTATCTGCAGATCCTCAACAGCTACCAACGGAGGAGCAGGACAGCGGGGCCAGGGTGGAGGGGCTGTCTCGCTAACAAATAGCATCAGGCAGAACGGGGAACGTTGGGTGCTGCAAAAGGCCATTCTTGTAGACCAGAGGGCAAGTGGCCTCATAAAGAAGGATTTCCCACTATTTAAACAATTAAAATCCTTGCTGTCTGCCTTGGGAAAATAGCCTTTTACCGTGAAAAAGCTGTGGTTTGAAAACAGTGGCTGCCGGACACGGTCCCGGTAAAGGCTCCTGGCAAAGGGCAGAGCCAGATGAGCCGGTGTAATAACGGCCGCTCCACGGAGAAGGACTGCTTGTCTGCAGTCCGCCCCAGGCGGTGTCCGCTCCCGCTGGCAGCTCCCTGGGCGCAGCAGGAAATCGGGCTGTAGGCACAGACCGAGCCGAGGGTCTGCGGGGGCAGCCTGGCACGGCGAGGGGAGCGCCGAGGGTGTCCCTGCTGTGCCCCCCGCCCGCTGCGCCCCCCTGCCCACCTCCCGGCGTTCAGGACGAGGAGCCCAGGGAAGGGTGGGCTGGGGGACAAGGCCCCCGTCACCAGTGCCTGTGTGCTGGCCAGGCCGGTGGATGCTGGGGCAGGTGGGTCCATTTCTTCCAGGACAGGGCTGGTGGCTGATGCCACCGTTACCGCTTTCAAATCTATATTCCTAGAAACATCCATCGCTCACAGCCCTTCCAGTGGTTCTGCTTGTTTCCTCTCCACAGTAATCAGTAATTCCCCTTTTGAACAAACTGGCTTTCTGCTCCACTTAGAACCGTTTCCCTCTGGTTCCACTCAGGGCCCCATTTGCAATGTCACGTGCTTAGCAGGGTACGTGCTTCGTGTTTTTCTCACCAAGTCCGTTTGCAAAGGGTTTTTCTTGCTGCTTGTGCTCATCACCGGGTTGCTGACAAGGTGCTCGTGCGGCAGCTCTGGCGTGAGCTGTTTCTGCACCTCTGACTCCCTTCTGTTAGCGCCTTTTCCGTGTGAGACCTTGTCTGCAGAGCTGACATCCCAGCGCTCTGCCTGGAGCGAGCAATTAGGGATGGTGCACAGGGAACAGGGAGTCTTAAAGGTGGCAAGACTAGTAATGAATATTTTAACTGCTTTGCTGGAATAAATTCAGCTTTAATGAAATAAACTGAAACCAGTGGCCTAGTGCAAAATGAGAACAGGGATGGAGCTTACCTCAGATCGTAACGTCCCAGCGGTGGGTTTTTAAAGAAAAGCTGTGTTTCAGGCAGAACAAGCTCTGGCTGTCAGATGGTCTCCTCTGCATCGCTTCCAAACGCAGTGTGGCTGCCAGGCTGCCTGAAGCCAGGACCCAGAGATGTTCCACCAGATGTTGGGAATGACAGAGAACAAGCAAGTCTGCCTCTTAAAAAATAAGCCACTGTTATTTGGGGTGGGGCCATGGGACTTGGCATCAGGTTCCCTCTTCTATTAATCAGCATTTGTGTTGGTTTTAATTAGTTTTGATTGCAGTTTACAAATGTAAATGTGTCTCCCATGACATCTCCCTCACCTCCTGGGAATGTTAAACGAGTGTTTAGTTGAACAGCATCTGGGTTACGTAGAGGAAGGAAAACAAACAGAAAAGCTCCATGTACATCCAGTGCCAGTGCTGTTTCTGGTGATCTCCATCTCGGTCTATCGCAGCTAAGCAGAAAGGGGAGAGGATCCTCGAAATGAGAAGGGAAACCCATCTTGATGGTTCTTCAAAGAAGTGTCTGATGCTCTGAGGAAAGGTCCAAGGACCGTTCCTTTGCCAACGTGAAGTCTGCAGGAGTTATCTGTCCCGTCATGCTCAGGAGGAGGAATCATGGCCATGCGGGAGGAAGGACAGGGGAGCAGCTCACCACCGACAGTGACACCGGGGCCACCAGGCTTAGCCCTTGCAGCAAGCTGGGAGATCTCTTGTCTCCGTCAGATGAAGGAAAGCTTCCTCACTAGGAGGTTAATGTACTTGATCCACCACCCACAGGGACATCATCTTTCTTATTAGTGTTTGCCATTTTATAGTTTAATTGAGGTCACCCAGTGGGCCTGTAAATGACATCTTAATTAATAGCCTACGATATCTGCCAGTGCCAGCCAGGCTTGCTGCGGAGTCAGTACCCCGGGAAGGGAGAGCGAGAGCAGCGGCGTGAGGCGCAGCTGCAGCCCTCTCCGCGCGGAGGAGCCTCTGCCTTGCCCCGGACCAGCCCCTGCGCAGGCGCGTGCGGACACGAGCAGCGCGGTGCCGGGCCTTCGCACGTCCAGGCCGATTTCCCGAGAACAACCGCTCTGCTGCGGAGGTGGGAGTCCTTGTTAGAGCCCGGCGTTGCCCGGGATGAGCTCCTGTAAAGAACAGACAAACTAAAAGCCCAGAGACGACCCCTTTCCACTCCGAAAAGGCAAGCGGGAGCGATGGGGGAGAGGGTGCAGCAGCCGCCCCTGCTGATGAGCAGGAGAGCAAGCCAGTGCCTGTCCTCAGTGTCACCTTCCCTTCGAGACCTGCTGGCTGTGTCCCCGACAGCCCAGCACCGTCCCCTCGGAGCGCTGTCTGTCACAGCGCTCGTGTCCTCCCTGCCCGCTCCCGGCGGGGCTGGTGGAGCGCCTTTGGTAGGGACGGGTTGTTCAACCCGCCGGCCTTGGAGCGTTGGGGCAGCTTCATGCCCTGCCCCACCCGTGACGGAGCCCCTCCTGCAGCGGAGGAGCCTGCCTTCGGGCTGGCTGACAGAGCAGCGTCACCTCTTCCTCTGGTGGTTGTTGCCCACCTGCCCTGGCCTGGGCAGCCTGGACGGCGCGAAGGGCTCCCAGCGCCCGCTGGCTCCTCGCCCCGAGGTGGCACCATCCCAGATTTACGCCCCGGCGTTTACTCACAAACCATGAGATAATGCAGCCGCCATCTCACCAGCCCATAAATCGGGGTGTGTGATCCGACGACGCGCTTGCGACTCAGCGGTGTACCCAGATCCATCTCTTGTGATTTATGACTCAGCTTTGTGACTTATTTCAGAGTCAGTCATAGTTCAGAGCCAACCTGTAACTCGGACCCATCACATATTCATCAGTGACACGGGACTTGGGTAACTCGGGGATAACTTCAGAATTAATTGTGTTACTTATGAAGTTGCTGACATGACTTATAAATTGCCACACGGTCAATAAGTCAGTGAGACACCTGAGAAATTAATCATTTTTTTTTTTCAGTCAGAAACTTCATATGCCCTATAAATCAGACATTGGAACAGCTTATTGTACATCAAACCCACACTTGGAAAACAGCTTTTGGGGGAGAATATATATTTATGGAGTATCTGTCCCAAACTGCTTAACAGGGTTAAAGAAAACGTAAGGGCAAGTGAAAGTGAAATGCGCGAAGGAAAAGCACTCATCCCCGGACCGCGCCGCAGCGGTGGTGCTGCGGAAGCCGGCGTCTGCGCGTGGGTCCGTACGCCAAGACACGATCCTGTGCCCTGAGGCTGGACGCCCGCGACGGAGGGAGCACTTCTGCTGCGCTGGGGCAGCGGCGGTGGAGCCTCGCTGCCGGGAGATGCTGCTGCCGGTCGGGGCTGGGGCACCTCATCCACCGCCAGCAGCCAAGCACGTTCCCCAGCAAAGCTGGTCCGAGAACCTCTAACGGGACCCACCGTGGAAATCCAAGCGCAGCGTTCGACCCGCGGAGCTTTCATGCTGGTTCTCTGTGCGCGAGCGAGGAGCTGAGGGCTCCGCACAGCCACGCCGAGCGGCTCGGGTCGGTGCAGGGCAAGGCGTCGTGTCCAGAGCCGAGGAGTGAGCCGTTCCCACCCTGGGGACGAGCTCTCCGCCTCGCCTGGGCTCTCTTCCAGCGCTGGGAGGTTGCACGTGGAGATGACCTTTGTGTTTCTCAGGGTTGCACACAAAAGATGTCCTTTCTCTGTGTCGTGCTCATTTAAGGCACGTGTGACAGAACCGCATCAGGGCTGAGGTTTCCCTGGCGCAGGACAAAGGCTTTAAGGAGCTGCCTGGGCTCACAGGGACACAGGGGTTGACCCTCCAGAGCCTGCTGCAGCCCACAAGCTCCATAGTGCTGTCTGCTGCTGTTATCTCTGCCAGCCCCCTGCTCAAAAGTGTCACAAATATGCTCTTAATGACAACAATCAATACATTCGATGAAGAATCAGATTTTATTTAATGTGCAATTCACTTAAAGCCTGACACATCTATTTAGATTTATTAAAGCAATTCTTGTACATTGACTCAGTACTGATTGATTCCTTGAAATACATTTTAGTGGGGCTTTAAAATCCCAGCAAGACAGACATTTTCGATATCCTGCATTTAAACTACTACAAATGCAACATGTTCTTATCAGTAGGTGTCCCTTTAGAATACAGAATCACCCTATTTTTGTTCTGTATAAAATGCATGGAAGAGATTATTCAGGACATATTTAAAGGATGGGGTTTTTTAATGAATCTGTGGGCAATTTACCATAAATTACACATGGAAATATAAAATCTAATCAACTAGTTGCATAAGCATAGCCATATGTGCAGGAGTTTCACTCCTGCAAAAAAAGGCAAATTAAATGAATACATTGGAGATGATTTGAATACATCAAGCAGATTTTTAAAGTATTTCCCTAAGAAACACAGCCTGCACAAAGCCCTGTCACTAATAGAATGGGAATAGTTGCCAGTAAATATTTACATTAGCAGCTTTTGATGGAAAAACAAAACTCCAGGCAAAACGTCTAACGTTTCCCGTCAGATGCGGCTCAGACTCGCTTTTTCCTTGCTGCTCTCCCTGGGGGAGGGGGATCCTTGGGCAGCTCTGCCCGGCTCCTTGCTCTGGGACCCCCCAGGACCCTGGCTCTCTGCACCCCAGCCCAAGGCACCCGAGGAGGGAGATTTTCCAGAAGCGTCATTAAATACGTTCGCTCCTGAGGGCTCCTCCCCTGTGCGTGCACCCCAACTGGAGGCCTTGAACTGAATTTCCCCTGCACAAAGGGCTGGCGGGGGGCAACTGCCTCCTTTCTCCAGAGGCCTTTGAACCCGCAGCACTGGGGAGCAGCTGCATCTGCTGCTGCTGGTGACCATGCCTGGTGCAAGCCCTCTTGCCGAGGTGTTCCTGGTGGCCGTGCCTGGTGCAAGCCCTCTTCCCGGGTTATTCCTGGTGGCTGTGCCTGGTGCAAGCCTTCCCGGGGTGCTCCCAGCAGTGCTGGGCTCTGGAGGGCATCACAGGAGGGCAGCAGAGAAGCTGAATTACCCCCATCCCTCCGCTGCTCCTGGAGAAGGCGCTCAGCCCGTGCCATGCTGGCATGGTGCTGGCACCCAGCCCGCACAGTGGCGGGACACGGCCCTGCAGTGGTGGGACACGGCTGTGCAGTGGTGGGACATGGCCCTGCAGTGGTGGGACACGGCCGTGCAGCCCCACCGCCGTGCACATTTACAGCCCTTCTGCACGTGCCCACGGCCAGAGCTGGGCCTGGAGTTGCTCCTTGGTTTTCACCAGATCTGGCCCAGAAGCGCACAGCACCGCTCCTGCTCCTGCTCCTGCTCCTGCTCCGGACCCGGAGGAAGGCGAGGGCTCGCTCCTGCAATGACTTTCAGTACCGGGAAAACTTCCCGCTTAGAAGCACACGTCGGCCCGAGAAGAAACCAATGCTTGTGGGCAGCAGATGCAAAAGACAAAGCTGCAGCTGGACTACGTTAATGAGAGGCAAATATTGACAGCAAACTTCTTGCAGCCTCCCGCGCTCCCCAGGTGCTGTGCACGGGAGCACTCACAGCTGAGCCTCCTCTTCTGCTGGCGGCCGAGGCGGAGTGGCCGTCCCCAATTCCAGCTATCAGCGTGGCTTGCTTAGGGGTAGCATAAAGGTCTGATGATAACTTAGAAAAGCCCAGAAGCTGTGACTGTGCAGTGATGTGCTGCTCGGTTTCTATGGGAACAGGCTGAGCTGGTTGATGAGAAAACCACGTGCAGAAGAGGCAGGAAAAGCTGTGAGTGGTGCTGCTGCTGCAGAGATTAATTGGTGTGACTCAGGCTGGGCTTTTACATAATTTGAAGCCATCCCAAAAGGTGCCTCGGCGCCCGAGTTGGGATGTAATGAGGAGATGTTCACAGGAGAACAATCTCAGAACTTGTTGCAAAGGTTGTTGCTCCTGCTTTAAAAAAAAACAGTGGGGTGGGTGGTTTCTAAATCACCTGTAACTTCACTCACAAAGGTCACGGCTAAGGCGTGGGGAGCACCTGCTGCCAGCGGGAAGGCACGGCCTTGTCTTGCCAGGTTAAAAATGCTTTTTTTTTTTCCACATGCGTGTCTTCCCAACTGCGGAAAGGACCTAGACAAGCCATGGGATTGTTGTGTCCCAGTCCTGGCAGTGTGTCACATGCCTGCTCCTAAGAAAGATCCCTGAGCTAAAAACCTCCCTGCTGTTGGCCTGGAGCGTGGAGGTGCCCCTGCACTGCACCGGACAGTTGGGAACAGCTCCCGGTGGGGAGGCGGTGGCGCGGAGACCCTTTGCTGATGGAGTGTTTGCTGGTGAGGAGGCAGCCCCCGTGTTTTAAATGTCCTCGCTTGGCAGGGTCCACGTGCAGGCTGAGCCGGTCGGTGTTGGCACCCGTCTGCCTGCACGTACCCTTTGGTGAAGGCAAAGCTGCTGCCGGGCTCTGTGTCAGTGCCTTTCCCGGCGCGGTCGGCACACGGGTACCGAGGTCTGGGCGCACTTTTCAGGATGGTGCGTGGGCTGGGATGTGGCCTGGGAGGGTGGTGGAATATTTGTAAAGTGTGTGGAATGCGCTCCACTTCAGTCATTTAGAAATAACAAATACAGCTACAGCCTCATTTGAAAAGAAAACACATTTGGAAACCAAAATTAGACGCAAAGCTGAAAGATAAACTCTGTTGTAAGCACTTGTAAGAAAGAGTTTAAGAAAAGGATTAAAAGGGATTTGCTGGGTCTCTGAGACAGAGGAGCTCCATCAGTAAATCTGATTATCAGCTCTGCGTAGCGCTCAGCGATTTAAAATGGCAAAAGGCTGATGCTGGAAATAAGGTGGATTCCGAGAGGCGCGGCCCTGGTCCCTGACGCGCTGGTGGTCGCGGAGGCTGGAGGCCACGCGTGGATGGTGCTGGATGGGGCAACAGCCCCGCACGCCTCTCTGTGGGAGCTGGGTTCCCCGGGGAGCAGGGCACGTTCCTCCCCTCCCACCCACAGAAGGACACGTTGTGCCTCCAGGCCCCCGACAAGAAGCCGAACCGATGGCGTATTCATTTCCCCGGCATTAGCTGGGGGATAGGTGAGGTTTGCATCCTCTTCCTAATGAATGATGCTCGATGCAAATCAGGAGATATTACTTATGTGTCAGTGGCTGTTGAATTATTCATTGGTGAAAATATCACCAGGGACCAGCCAAAGGAAAGCGCAATAAGCAATTAACTGTCTTCATTGGTGCTGCCTGCCTCTCATTAGTCTCTATTCATGTAATCAATACTTTTTCCAAGGGATGTGTTTGGCTCGGAAAGGGAGCAGAGTGTCTGAGGATGGAGCACAGGGCAACTCCCGCTGGTATTTCCTGGAGAGGGGAAGAAGATCCCTGTTTGTCCCTGTATGTCTGCCTTTGGTTCTTTGGGAGGGGTTGGGTTTTTTGTGGTGTTTTTTTTAAGAATTTCTGGCTTCTGCCAGTGCTGGAGGAAGCAATCCCATCTGGCAGAAGGCGTGCATCGCCTTTCTCCCCGCTCCCTTGGAACCTCTCGCTTCTGCGCTGACCCCGCTCCAGAGCGGCCCCAGTGCTGCGCTGGGGGTGCCCGAGCCATAAGCCCCCGCAGGCTGCGGGGCTGGGGCACTCGGGAGTCCTGCCTCACGCTGCCCCGGGCGCTGGCGGTGCTTTGCACCGGCTTCTGGGGGGCTCTTCCCCGGAGAGCTCGGGGCCGGAGGGAACCTCGCAAGCCCAGTCGCTTCCCAGCATTGGCACCGCTCCCTGCAAGTCTTTGAGGAAACTCATCAAATCCCTTCTGAGAAGCACAGTGGACCTTTCCTCCGCTGCTGTGGGAAGGGCTTTACAACCCAGACCCTCAGTGCTCTGAGCTTAGAAACCTCTTTGTCATTTCCAGCCTAAATTTATTCCTCGCTTCGTACCTCGTTATCCCTCTGCTAACGCCATCCTCTCCTTCAGATGTCTCCTCTCCCTGGGGACCCTGCCCAGATGTGCTCGGCTGCAAAATGCAGCTGCTCTCGAGTCCCCCGCCCCAGACAGACCCTGCAGGGTGGGATCCCCCCCGCCATGCTCCCCCCTCGCCATTGCCCCCGCTCTGCAGCAGCGATGCCAAGGCAAGCGGGCAGAGCTCTGCCCCCGGCTTCACCCGCCCGGGCACCGCGCCTCCGCCAGCGTCACCGTCCCACGGGGTCCCTGGGGCCGCCCCGCTCCTGAAAGGTGGAACACGGACCCTTGGGCTTGGGCTCGTCGATGGCAGCTCATCGCGCCAGTGTTTCCAGCGTCTGGGTGGGTTTTTTCCTTTTCACAAAGACAAACGCTTCTAATGAGCTGGTTAAACACTGGCGATCAACAGAAAACTGTTTTTAATTAAATTTACATACAAAAAAATTGGTTGCAATTACAACAATTATCTTGCTATGGAAATTGGGTGTGCGGAGAGGATGAAAGCGTTCTTGCAAAGAAAAGGACAGAAAATTCACAATCACGCTTACAGAAACAAGCTCCTTAAATTTGTCACTTTGACAACAATCCTGTATTTTTAATGTGTGTTTTACACCCCAAGGGTTCAGCTCACTTGCTGAATGATGCCACATATGCACATGCAGGATACAAAAGATCAGAGCTGCAGGAACTGTTTTGAAGTCCCCTGTTTTGTCAGTTGTGTTTCCTGCCCTTTAACCCTCTGCTTTACCTGTCGGTCAGAGGGAACAGTGCTTGTGGGAAAACCGAGGCCTCTTGGAGAGCTGAAACACTCCTGGGCACGTAATGACAAGAAACTGGGGTGGTTCTTTTTATTTAAGATTAGGGAAGAAAAAGAAAATGAAACAAAGTACTTGTGGTTTTAACCTAACGTGGTTTTAACCTAACATGGTTTTGCGTTCTTGGGGAGCACAACTCATGTCCCAAACCAGGTCGGTTTTGACAGTGACGTTTTGCAGAGAAAAAACAAACATTGCTGGGAACCTCCAGGATTGACACCGTCAGATCAAAAGCAGAGGAAAAAGTGTTCAAAATTCTGTTTGATCTCTTCACAGTTTTACATATTTTATTGGTCCTAATGAGGTGTGAAAGGAAACGATCCAGGGCGGTGCAGTAAATGGGAAGAGAGGAAACTGGAGAGGGTAAATTCACAGATGTTTCTTGGCCCGTTGGCACACAGGAGAGCCACTATCAGTTCCTCTGCCGATTTATTAAAAACTGGCTACATTGTCTGCTATTAAGACTAGTAAAATTATACTTCCTCTTCCATCTCTGCCTGTTCCCATCCCCTGCTTCACCTGTCTGTATGAGACCTACAGTCTGAGTTCATTTCCTACAGCGAGCAGCACTCGTTAGCAATTTGCACAGCAGCCCTTGCTGGGGACAGCTGCAGGTTGGTTCCGCTCCGCTCAGTGGCAGCTGCCCTGGCAGAGGTGGGAGCCCCTGCACCCACCACCCGTCTCGGCCGCAGAGGAGCGGGCAGGCTGGGAGCGAGGGCAGCCCCGGGCTGGCGGCAGAAGGAGGAAGCGTTTCTTTTCTCCTGGCCTCATTCGAGCAGCCCTGAATAAATCCCTTACCTGGTTTCCAGCCCTCACCCCCGGCAGCAGAGCGGGGCACCCCAGTACTGGTCCAAAGGCAAATGCTTTTGCCCCCTTGCCCAGCACCCGTTTGAGCTCCAGCCTTTCTGACCCTGGCTTTTCCCGTGCCTTCGCTAGTCGTGCCGCTGAGAGCAGGGGGCCGGGAGGGCACGGGAGGATGCACCCGAGCAGCGGCGCCAGCCCCTCGAGCCCCTCGGGGGGACCGACCAGCTCCACTCGGGTCACGCCGGGAGCCTGGGAGGGCTTTGCCATCTTTCGGCATCCACCATCCAGGGCGCATCGTGCGTGTCCCTCCCGAGCCTTGCCGAGCAGGAATGCTGCAGGCAACAGTAAGGGAAGTGGGTAACAATTACATTGATGCCTCTGATTTAACGAACTCATTTCTTTGGAGCTGTAAGAGCATCCCCCCGGCGTTTGCCACTGACACCAGGCTCTCGCCAGCCCAGCCCACGGGCCGGGGGCTTCCCGCGGGAGGAGTCTGTAAAGTCTGCAGGAGGAGAGAGCTCTCACATCCAGCACACAGAAAGCCCATTGTCTGGAAGGCTGCGTCGTCTCCTGGTTTAGTTAATAAAGGGAAGCTATTGAAATAGAAATACCATTTTCCATGGCTGCTTGGAGGCTGCTCGGACCCTCCCCAGTTCATCTGGGCCTGGCGAAGAGGGAGGGGGTTTGGCTGCTGTTCGGATCAGACGGTGCCCGCTGGCTGCTGCCCTGTGCTCATCACCGCTTCGGAGCAGCCCAGCTGCAGCTCGGAGCCTCCTGCATTCACAGCGTGGCCTCGGTGCAGTGAAACAGTGCTTAGAAGTTACATTTCATTCAGAACAACTGTAGCCTGAACAAAATTACTCTTAAAAAATGCAAATGAACTGCAGTTCCTTTTCATTTTTCCCCTTTAACTGCAGTTATTCTGTCGCTGGTGGATTTATGTAGTTTGGCTGCAGGTTTTAGTTGCTGTTTGCATACACGGCAGTGTTACATCCAAGCACTAAAAGTGTATTTCCGTTTTGCATGCAAATCTGAACCACTGCAGAAAAATTATCACTATGTGTGTTTTGATACCAGCTACATCTCAATCTGCCCTTAGAGCTGCTGAGGAGGAAGGACAAAGTGTATTTGTTTTATTTTAGGCACTTTGTGAGATACCCGGGAAAGGAAGCCAGCACCCAGCAGAGGCCGTGCAGGACACGGATGCTCTGTTGGACTTCGCGGCTGGAGGAAAATGTAGTAAAATCTTGTGTCACTCCGCTGGGATGAGGCGAAGGTCCCCGCGCCCGCCAGAGGGGCACCGGGCTGTGCCGCGCCGTGGGCTCACCCTGGCTTGGCTGCTGGCGAGTCCATGCCGCCGAGCCCCGGGGGTAGCTCAGGTGGCCCTGGGACCCCTGCCTGCCACCCTTCGGGGGGCCACTGGCCCCGCCGGGGCAAGAGGGACCAGGGCAGCGGGACGGGCGCTGCATGCTGAGCCGGGTGTTTCCTCTCCAGCTCCGCACGCCAGCCAGGTGCCTTTCTTTCCTTCTTTTTTCTTTTTCTTTTTTTTCCCTCCTTCTCAGTCCCCGGTTGATCAATTATTTAATACATTTCATCCCAGCGCAGAGCTCCCTGAAGTGAGTTGTTTTAAATTAAATACATTTCTCTTTGAATCAACTTGAGTCCCTGGGAAATTTTTAGCTCTGCAAATGAGCTCATTTGAATTTTCGAGGTGTACCTGAAGCTTGCCTGTGTGTTTTTTCTTTATTTTTATTATTTCAAATCTCATTCCACTTTGTTCCAGGTTCAATCTTTTCCCTGCAGCAGTGCCCTGTGCACCGACTTATCTGAATAATTTCAAAAAGAGCGTATTAAAGGGCCCAACATGAAATTTCCTTAGAGAATTGATGTGGGTTAACCGTCTGTATCTTATTGTGCTGGCTTGTTTGGAAAGCTTCTAGCAGCCATCCATTATACTTATAAGGCTGAATGATGGTACAGTTACACCAGAAAAAAAAAAGGGGGTGAAAAAAAAAAAAAGAAAAGCACTTTCTATGAATAACTGCACCAGGGTATTTAAAACACCATTGGCTGCACACTTCCAGGCAGCCTGTGCTGAAAAATATATTTCTCCCTTAATAACATTTATATCCCTTGTATGATCTGGGCTTTCTCTAATCCTCTAAATATGTTTGGAGGAGACAATAAGAACACGTACGCCACACTACAGATTACGGCTCCAGTCTGCTCACTGCCCCTTCATCTTCCCGCGCACACGGACAGAAAAAGGTATTTTTATGGCTGTGCCACCCGCAGAACGGCCTCGGGTCGCTTGTCCCGTCCCAGCAGGGAGAGCCGGACGGTGGGCAGAGGTGGTGGGAGCCCCCGGACACGGCTTTGCCAGCCAAAGGCAGCGGCGCAGGGCACAACCAGCCCTGAGCGAGGGTCGCTGGGGGGCACGGGCAGAGCCGAGCTGGGTTTCAGCTCTGGGCAGCAGTAGGGTTTGACGGCAGCCCCAGCGCTGGAGCATCCGCACCCCTTTGCTCCCTCTTTCCTGCCCGGCGGAGGCCACGGGGTGAGGGGCTGAGGGGTGCACAGTGCCCCAGACCCCCGGCTGGTGCCCGAGGCGGTCACTGTGGCCAGGGGGAGCAGAGTGCCCAGCCCCAGCAGCAGCCCCGGACCCTCCCGCTCTTCCAGCCCCCAGCGCCGGCTCCCAGGACGCACGGCCCCGTGTCCCCCCACTTCATTTCCCTTGGGCACAGTTTCAGGGAGACAATAACTCAGGTACAGTGAGCCAAATCCCTGCACCTCTGTCCATCGTGGTAGCTGCGGAACAGCCGCGTTACCTCCCACGGGGGCAGGCTCCGAGCAGTGCAGCCAGGGAGCAATTTGGCAGCATGGGTCCCCATGTATTTCATTACTCCCAGAATGGAAACAATCATCTCCCAGATCTGTAAGAGATGAACGCTCCCAAGCGTGGACACTGAGCTGCTCTGCCGTGCTCCCAGCAGCCGGTGGGTCTGTGTGGGGGACGGTTCGTACCCCAGCAGCTCCCTGGGGAGCACCATTGCATCCCTCTGTTGTCCCCACTCCGCAAAGGGGGTGATACTGGTCTGTTATCACAGGAATCAGTTCTTCAAAGGACAGTTTTCACTAGATTTAAAGACGGTGTTGAAACGAGATATATAATTTATACCCAGATCTGATCCTTTATAATGCAAATGTACAGTACTTCAAACGCCGCCTGCTCCCACTCGCAGGGGGCCAAACGCTTTAACCCAGCGCTGGAAATGACACTTGTCCCCATGGGGCAGGTGTCTGTGTCCTGCCCATTCCCCTCCTGTCCTTCAGCTCCAGTTCCTGAGCCTGGGGCAGGGATGCGGTGCCTTTGCACTGGTGGCAGTGCTGGTTCTAGGCCTTTTCTGGCGAGTGTCACCATCGAACCTGGAACTGTTTAACCCTTCCAGGCTCTTCTTCCCTTTCTCTGTTCTGCTGTTGTTAGGGGAGGTTGTGCACAGACAAAATATCCAAGCCGTAAAGAACGTGTGAACCAACTGAGGTGACAGCAAACATTCCTAAGCCTAAATCACCACTAAAATGGGTTGGTACAAAAGTCCTTGGCTGGGGTTTTCCGAGGAGGCTACAGGCAAGACTCGGGCAGCCTGTACAGAAAGTGGAACAGCCGGGGAAGAGCAGAGTCTGGATGGTGTGCAGGACCACGTCTCCTGGTTCATCACGCTTTCTCTCTCTCCACTGCCAGAGCATTTATGAATGGGAAAACATTTCCAATATGAAATTGCATGTGGGAGAAGTTTCTTATTTAAAGAAATGTTTATTATTTAAAGAAATGTCAGCACGAGGAGATATCTTTCTGCTTTGCTGGTTTTGGCAGAGGACTGTGGGGATGTTGTGGAACATCAGGGTGATATTTGTCATGCAGAAATGTTGAAAAGAAGCCACAAAAATCCTGGTGTTTTAAGCAGAAACAGAAAGACAAGAAAGCCACCCCTTGCCCCTCTCACTCCGGCATCAGGAGTGGAAGAGGCACAGGCAGAGCCAGCACCGGGGACAGCCCTCACAGCAGCCTCAGACGGAGCTCCCTTCACTGCAGCCCGGAGGAAGACGGACCACTGTCCCTTATGAACGCTGCAAACACGCTGGGGAATCCGGGAGAAAAGGCGCAGAGGGGGAAAATAGCAGGAGCATGATCCCAGCGTTGTAGAGAGAAGAGGAGCTAGCAGGGCAGCAGTCCCAGAGGGAGCCACTTGCCGAGCTGAGCACCACCGGGGTCTGCAGGATCAGTGCCAGGGTGGAAAAACACTGAGAGGGTCTGGGGGGAGCTGTGGACCCTGTGCTTCTGACAGCGCTGGGTTAGACCAGTGAGGTGTGAGCCGAGCAGGAGCCTGTTTGTTCCAACCTCTCCGTTTGTGTCTCACTTCAGTGGACATTTTTTCCAGGAACGGCTCCGACACCTGTTTTTTGCAGGACACGCAAACCCACGTTGTCGCCCTGAAGCTCTGCTGGTTTTCCCTTTCCCTCACAAAAAGCAAGACAAGGGTTAACCAAAGCAAAGCCAGGCAGGTTTACACTGAAATCCCCCCTGCAGATCCCCAAACAAAAGCTGCAAAAATGCCATGAATAAATTTCTTCCTGTTTGGCTGCGTTTCCAGTGTTAAATGGACTATTTATGTGCTTTTGTTACCCCAGCAGGGAGAGAGGTCTGGTGTGTTTGCAGAGCGAAGAGAGCTCAGTCTGCCTTCTGCTGCGGTGAGATTTCATTTTAATCATTACACGTCTAAAGACCCAATAATCACGGGTAAGCCTGAGCGAGCTCCTGTTAGAGCCACGGGCGAGTCCCCAGCCCAGCGCTGGGGCTGCACCAGCGGCTCAGCCCAGCCCGACCTGCAGGGCTCAGAAATTGCTTCCCCCCACCTGAAGAACCGCATCTTCTGGTCTGCTAAAGGCAAAACCGAACTGTCCGATTGAACATCCAGAACAGGCTCATTGCTTTCAAACAGAATAATTTGCAGTTTGTTCCGAGGTTTTGAGCCAAGCTGTTCCCCTGCTTATCTTTTGACTTTGCCATTTAGATAAAAGAACTGCCTCCTTTGTTCAACAGCCTTGTGGGTTTACTGATGCAGCTTATTCGCAACAGGAAGAAAGACCAAAACGCAGAAAAATATCTAAAACAGGTTCTGCCTCCAAAGGGAATCGTACCATCACGCCTGCACCCATGGTTTTTGGTGGGTGGGTGCCCTCCTCAAACCTACGAAGGAGAGAAGGAGTGTGAAGCTCTTGGGATTAGAATGAACCAGCCTGGGGAGCCTCGCCTCCACCCACAACGCTGTCAAAACCAGGAGGCGATGAGCAAAAGCCTCTTCTCAGTGACGCTGGGCGTTTGGTTGGTTTTGAGGCACCAGTAGGGTCTGGGCGTTGGGAAGCACCGTTGGCTGCCAGTGCTGCCGAGGCACTCGGTGCTCCCACCCCACCGGGTGCTCCTGCTCCCCTGGGGCTTTCCCTGGCAACAGGGATCGTGGTTTGGGAGGCAGCCATGGGCCCACAGTGCAGGATCGTCCTCTGGGACAGGGAGCGAAAGGGCTTGTCATTGCTGTGGCGTGTGCCACGGTTTCCCAGTGCTCGCTGCCACACAGGTTTCCCCCCGAATGGCAAACCCCCATTTCCCAAAGAATGAAATCTACAGTGCTTTCTCAAAATACCTGGAAAATGGAGTGTAACTCATGGATGGGAAAAAATTGCCTGATATGTCATTTTATGAACATACTTTGGGAGAAAGAAAGAGGTTACTTTCAAATAATGAGTTTCATATTTTGATAACAGGGGCTGTTAATTAGCTCTGGGTGCCGCTGCTGGCAGACGTCAGCTGTAACAGGAGTGTGAAAACTTACACTTCTGGAAGTCTTTTAATAGACCCTTTAACGTGACATTTGGGAGGAGGGTTTGGGCAAGGAGTCCCAAAGAGAATCAGCTTAAAACCACAGACCGCGAGGGAGGAGGGCAGCACGTGGTGCTCCTGCAGCGCAGAGCCGCTGGCCCCTCCGTGCCAGGGACGGGCAGCCCAGGGATGCTCTGCTGCTGCCTCGCGCACCGGCAGCCGCTCTCCGGGCCTGAGACCTGGGCCAGGCACAGGAAAGCAACGTATAGCGAAGGCAAAGCCTCAGGTGGTGTTTCCCATCGAGTATTTGCCCCTGCACCCACTCCTAGATTATCAGTCTTCTGCAGAGCAGTGTCAGGAAGGCAGGGAGCGATCCTGCACGACGAGCCCGTGGAGCAGGGATAGGAGCCAGCTCTCCTTCCCCGCTCCTCATCCTCTCACTGCTGAGCTCAGAAGGAGCCAACTGCCTTATTTATTTATTTATCAGTCAGTCATGAGCGTGGAAGATGCCTTTGAAGCTCTCTTAGTTATGTCTCTGGCTGGCAAAGAAATATTGCACATCTTGGTATTTTATTCCTTTTGATCTCCCTGCCGTGATTTTCACTCCCGCTGCCAAGCCGCTTGCTCGGGCCTCCATCTTTGATGTAGGTTAACAATACCTTCCGCAGCCCTTTGATGCTCCCTGGAATACCGCTTTTACATTTTTCAGCAGCAGAGCACACCGCTCCCGGAGCGGGAGTGGGGCTGAGCTGCCCTGACCCCCGCCACAGCTCCCCCCTCGCTGGCACCTGGGGGCAGACCCCCGTGCAGGAGTCCAGTCTGGACCAGTTGATGCTGCACACACGCAGCAGGGGCACTGGTGGGGGGAGCAAATGGAAATGACCCCTGTTATTACCCGCAGGTAAGGAGTTTTAGCAAATGCAGCCCTGATGTCCCCACCTCCCACCCCGCTCTGCCGGAGGGACCCCCGCTCTCCCCACTGCCTCCTCCAGTGAAGCCCCCGGCTCTCCTCCCTCCACCCCAGGTTTTGGCTGCTGCTGCCCAGAGGCACCCAGCAAACCTCCCTTCAGGTGTGCCAGGTCCCGGGGGAAGCTGCCACAGGGCAGTAACTAGTAACCACCCCCGGCACGAGCTGCACGGACCTGCACCCCAGGACCCTGAAAACGGGACCTGCATCATCCTTGAAAAAGCAGCGCTCGCCTTTTTGCCCGGGTGCTTAAGGGGAGTAGGACCGGGAGTCGTTCCTCAGCGCTAAAATCGCGCCCGCCGCGGCTTGCTCTGTGCTAATTGTCGCCACCGCTGAGCCGGGGTCACTTCTCCTGCACAAACAGCCATCGAATGTCACCTGAGGAGTCCATAACAGCCCAGCTGCCTGCTCTTTAATGCAAAGCATGGCCTGGGGTGCCAGCTGGTGATTGATTCCACTTCCTTGCGTCAATATTTTAATGAGGGCTCTGTTTTCAGGGTTAGGTAAATTCAAGAGGCGAGCAGCCGTGGCAGGGAGCTACACGGCTTTCCCGGGGAGCTGGTGATCACCCGATGGCAGGGGCACACCTGCGGGACCTCCAGCCCACCACACTCGGGGCAAGGCTTTAAAGGGCTGGGGGCAGGGGGTGCTGGGCTCAGGATGTCTCTGCAGCTCGTGGTTAGCGAGTGCTGGCCTCCCAGGAGAGCGAGCTGCCTGCGGCGGGGACCCTCCGTGAGTACAGCTGCGGGGGCGAGGGCGTGGGAGGGGAGCGGGGTGCCCATGGCCGGGAGCCGGTGGTGATGCTCAGGCGATGCCCCCCTGTCCTCGCTCCCAGCTTTGTAGCTCTCGGCCAGTGTCTTGCTTAGCTGCCTGCCAGCATGTCCACGCTGTAGCCAGTGCCCGATGTTTGGCCTGGCTGTCCCCAGGCAGGGGTGCTGGTGCGACAAATGTCTGTGCGTGAGCCTCTGGCAGCCCCTGCCCAGCTCCCGCGGCCCTTCTGCGTCCCTGGTCCCAGCCCACGCGGGGCTGCCGTGGTGCAGGCAGCGTTCGGCCACATCTGCCGAGGTCATAACCTGAGAGAACACAACTTATGCTCAAATAGGCCCACAAAAGCCAGAAAATGAGGGTGGCAAATGTTCTCAGAGAAGCCTGTGATGATATGGCAAGTACAGATGGGGCCAATGACACAAACGAATCCCCTGAGCCCTTCCCTCCTTAGGCAAGCTCGGAAAGGGCAAAGTCGTGGCTGGTCTGTGGCGTCTCCTCAGACACGTCTGGAGTTCGGGGACAGAAGCTCTCCCATGCAAGCATTCAAGCCGTGCCCACGCCAGAGCCGGGGTCCAGCTGGGCACGGCGGGAGCCGCCAAAGGCCTGGTTGGAGGGAAGCCCCGGGATCTCGGGGACTGAGCCTCGGTCCCCTGGCAGAGCACTGCCTTGCCTGCTCGACCGTCCTGCCTCCTGGCCTGAGGCGCGGGCAGAGCGGCAGCAGGAGGTGCCCGGCACCCCCAGCACGGTCCGGCTGTCGGGCTCCGCCGTCTCCCGCTCTGCAGCGCGCGCGGCAGCTCACCCTCGCTGCTGGAGGTGCTCACCAGGCTTCACCCCTGCGTTTTCAAGGAACTTCTTGGTCTCTGCAACCATGCAGTTACAGACTGACTTTCAGTATTATTGCATGGTGCATTCATACAGGATGAAGTTTGCTTATAAATAGGTAATTTATAGACAGACAAAATAAAGACATAGACTATTAGCATAATGGTGCAAACAAAAGATGGCATAGGGTTTTTATGGGGCTCCTCCTTGGGGTACTATCACCTAAATTACAAGAAAGCTCTGAACACCCAGACAAAAAACACACAATACAAGTGTGCAGCATTGCGGGTTGGCGATGACTGGACTTGTTTCAGGACCCCAGGCTGCAATGGGCCGGAGCGCAGCATGAATTTGTGTGGCTGCCTGGAAGAGGTTTCAGCCTGTTCCAGCCTGCAATCAGACCTGGTGTGCTCCCTCCCTGCTTGCCTGATGACTACACTCAAATTTAGGATTTCATGTGGACCCGTGATTTTTTTGTGTGTGTGTCCAGCTGCAGCTGGGGCACTGCTTGACACAGGAGAGCACTTGCTGGGGGGGTGAGGGCGAGGGGACCCGGGGGCCAGGAGCCTTGGGGCTGGAGAGCACTGTAGGCACACACAGCTTTCCAGGCTGCCTTGTGATCTGTACTGATGCCTGAGCCTTTCCAGGGTCTGACCAAGCTTTTTGCAGCCTGAGGCAATGAGTTTCTTAATCTAAGATAATGTAGAGGGCAAAAAGCCCCTGTGGGGATAAGAAGGTGGGCGGGAGGGGCCTGGCAGGAGCAGCAGTGCAGGAGCTGCAGTGCCTGCACGGGACCTGCTCCAGCACTTTGGGCCCCGCATGTTTTCGGGGCTCTGCTGCAGCTGCCGCTCTGAGAAAGACCAAAGCGGAGGAGTCTGGTGTGTGATGTCGTACACAGTAACTTCACAAAAATTGCTTCTTCCCAACGGGGAAATAACACTGAAGGAGGAGAAAGGCGGAGGGGGGAAGGTTATAAGTTATCAGAGAAAACTGCTTTGAAGAAAAGTGTAAGTTTCCCCTCCAGAGGACTAAGCAGCACATTACATTATAACCTGATTAGCACAGGCCTCCTTACAAATGCATCTGGAAACGGCTTTGAACTTTTGTGTGGAGCATGATCAGCATACGCTGCGCTACGGAGAGGGACAGGAGATCACGGAGCTGGCTGGCTGGGGAGTACTTAGGCAGGAATTTAATTCCTCCGAAGGGAAGTTTAAGGCATTTCTCTGAGATGAAGGTTTGTTATCTGGCCCTTTTCCCGCGCCCTCCAGAGCCGACTAGTATTGCCGGGGCGTGGGAAGGGTGTGCAAGACACTGCTTCAAGTACCCACCAGGTACCCCTTCTTCCTTCTCCCTAACCTGTATTTTAATTCAAATGTGCCTTCCAGTGAGACACCCTGCCTACCAGCTCTGTGCTATTTCCTTCCCTCCAGTTCGCTTCGTTTGTTTTGAACATTCACCCCACGAAAGCTGGAGTGAGAAACTCGCATCATCACTCGACTGCAGAGGCTGGGACCTTGGAAAAGGGAAACAGCAAAACTGAGAACAGCATTTTAAAAATTCTAAGCACTGTGGTGAAGCTTGACAAGGAGAGCTTGGAGACTTGCACCACTTCTCCCTTGCCCTTCCCTGGCACCAAGGAAGCCACGTGCAGCCGCTGCGCAGGGGAAGCCACGAAGCCGTTTGAGAGGGACGAGCTGGGTACCCCGAAGGGTGCCAGATGGCTCAGGGAGTCAGATCCCAGCCTTGCTGCAACCAGGCGATACCGAGCAGCTCCTCCGACTTCTGCATCGTGTGGGGCTGGGCAGCCCCAGGGAAACGGTTCCTCCTGACAGAGGAGCCAGGGAGCTTCTGGGATGAATCAGACGTTTCTTGCGCCTAATGAAACTGCTCAAGCAGAGCAGTGTCAGCACATCAAGGGCACTGCTGACCCTACAAACAGCCAGCGAGCATGCTTGGGTTATTATTACCTCGATTATTACTTTGCTTTCCTAGTGCTGCTCCTGTTCAAAACCCCAAATCAACGCCAGACCATGCTTTGCCAAGACGCCCTGTGTGAGTCACTGGGTCCCTCCGGGCTGGCTGCTGCTGGCTTCCCCGCACGCAACCTTACCTGTGGCTGTTGCTTTTCGAGCTCTCCCCTATGGGGGACCCAGGCAGCTGGTAATTAGCTGCTGCTTCGAAAATTGTTGTGTTTGATTAATGAAGTTAGCCTGGAACTTTGCATTGGTATTGTTCTCGATCTTCAGGCTGGAGGAGGCTGTCTGGGACTCAGTCATGCAGGATGGAAAACAAAGAAAAGCCTGGGCCGCAGTCTCTCGTGACATGTGCATTAGATAGAAACCGCTAATAAATGCTTGTGCTGCGCTGCTCACAGAGACCACGCAGCAGCACCGTAGCTTGCATATGCTGCACTTCTCACTTTTGGAGATGTGCAAGAAGACATTAGGGCTGTAGATCATGTAAAATTAGCAGCATGAGACTCTGTCAGCCTGAATAGACGCAGTTCATCTTGCAGAAGTGACAGATTGTTGCCTTAACAGGTCAGATGGTAACCGTAAATCTCGGCAGGAGAGGGACTTCCAGCACAGCTCCGTCGGGCGCTCGGGGGCTCGCTCAAAGGCCAAGCAGGCTGCTGGGCGCCGTCGCTGAGATACCCGGGCTCAGAGCAGGGACCGTGAGGACGGGGGGACAGTGGCTCTCCCTCGCACAGCTGCAGGGTCCAGCTGCTGGAGTGGGAGGGAGAGAGGGGGAAGCAGGAGCTCGGTGCTTTTCTGCCAGTAATGAAAGGATCTCTGAAATGCGAAGGGGGAGAGAAGAGGTCTTGCTTTTTCTTTCGGAAGCTGTTAACGAGCGGTGGGTCTCTTCAGCCCTGGCGCAAGGCTGTTTGCACAGCCGGCCTCCTCCAGTTGTTTGCAGTCTAAAAAGGAAGAGGAACGCACCCTGGAAGTGCGAGAAGCCAAAAGTGGCTGGAAAAGCCCTCCTGAGCCAGGGCTGCTCTCTGCAGCAGCCGTCCCTGTGCTGCCTGTGAGCTGCCTGCACCCGTGGCCCTGCCGTGGTCTCCCGCCCAGCACTTCGCACGGGAGCGTGCCGGGACAGGGTCTCAGCTGCCGCCGTGTCCCCGTGTCCCCCGGGTGCTCCGGGTGGGAGGGGACGCAGGCACAAGTCGGCGTTGGAGCCTCCTGGTCTCTGCAGGGCTCATCAGGTCACGCAAGGCGAGCAGGCGACACGGGCAGCCCTGGAAAGGCACAGAGCTTCCATTTGTCATTTTAACCATTAAAAGTAGCATTTTTCTTCAAATACAGTCTTAAAGTTATTCGTTTTAATTTGTTTCATCCTTGAAGGTGAATTTAATACCATTCATACATTCTCATTTATAAATTTGTCAGTAATAAGAGTGTTGGCACATGGGAGAAAGTAACTGCATAATTGCAACTTACACGCTTGTCTTACTGAAAAACTGCTGGCTCAGGCGTCGGCCGCGCCTGTGCGTCATGCATGAAATTGCAAATAGAATTTAATTTGCCCTTGTATCCTGTAGGATCAGCTTAAAATGATTAATGCAGGAGAGAATGTTGTCAAGATTTTATTCATTACAATCTCGAAGGACTGCAGTGCAAAACCATCATGTATAACATGATAATGTCTAATATGCAGCTTTCTGAACTGCTTTCTTAAGGCAAACAATCGTATTTCTGCTCCTTAATTCCAGTGCTGAGGCAAGTGGGATTCATCCCTCGCACATTGCCGTGATCTCCTGGACAGCTGGAGATGTAATTTGCCTAAATTTAGAACATTGAGGGCCGATGTCTGGAGCAGGAGATTCCGCAGGGATCGGAGGTGCAAGGGTGGCTGTCGGACTGCGGCCTCACCCGCTCCCTCACCAGCCGGGAACAGACCAGGCTCCGAGGCGGGGCGAGTCCAAAAGTTTAGATTTTCTGTTCTGCTCAGGCAAGGTGTCAAAACCAGGCGTGGGGTTCCTTTCCCCAGCTCATTGCTTGGGGAAAATCCAGCTCCTGGGCAGCGAAAGAAGCATCCCAGCAGTGTGGTGGTTCACGTGGAGCTGGGGGCAGACTCAGACCTGCCCACGGAGGCAGCAGCCCACAGAGCACCCCCTGCCCGCACCCGGCCGGGGAGCCACCCCGCAGGGTCCCCGCTCAGCAGAGCTGCAGCCTGTGCCCATCCCAGGGGCGCCCGGGCTCGCAGGGGGCCATGGCTGCTGGCGGAGGGGTGGGCACCGTCCCTCCTGCGACCCGTGTCCTGGCGAGGCGGCTTGTCAGCGCTGCGGATGGCTTGCAGGCAGAAGCGAGCAGCGAGAGCTCTCGACGAGGGTGAAGGCAGGAGGCTCAGTCTCCCATGAGCATGGCAGTCGCCTTCTCCAACCCCCCTGCCCTCCCCTGGCTGCAGAAACCAGGTTTGGCCAAACCCGGGGTCACCCTTGGCACTAAAAGGCGGCGGGCGGCAGCGTAGGGATGCCGGGCAGTGCACCCGGGGAGCAGACGTAGGCTTCGCCGGCTCACGGCACAGCCTCACCGTGGAGCCGGCAGCAGCTCCTGGCCGAGGAGCGGGTAGGAAGGTTCCTGCAGCGAGAGCTTGCCCCGCGCTGCAGAAGTGCAGGGAGGTGGAGCAGGAAAAATACTGGCAAAAGCCACTGTTCAATGGGAAAGGGCAGCCGGGGCAGAACGGCGGCACTGGAGAAACAGCCGAGTCTCAGGAAAGCGGTGGAGAGCGGGAGGGAGGAGCGGCGCCCGGCAGCCCAGGCCCATGTACATCAGGCATCGGTCCCCGCCTGGAGAGTGAAAAAATGCCCCCCTGAAGGGGCATCGCCACATGGTACCTGGTGGGGGGAGCTGGTGGGATGTGGGGAGAGGAGATGATGGGACGTGGCAGGGGGAGGCGGGACGGGACAAACCCCAACTTGTAGCCCTCTGCCAGGGCAACTCCATCAGCCCGTCGTCTTCTGCCATGCAGGGCTGGTTTGTCCCAGCGTGCTTGTTATCTGAAGGACTGCAAGTTTTTAAAAACGGCCTCTGAAGAGGGATGTCTTCTGCTGAAACTTCTCTTTCTACTGCTGACAGGTAGCCAGTAAGAAAAATACCTTTGTGCTCTGTTGCCACTGGGCTAATTGGCTTAACATGGTGAGAGTAATTATTGGATTTTTCTCTTTTAAAAATCATTTTAGTGATGGGTTTGTGAGGAGGTTATGGCTTAGAAACTGTTCTAATCAGAACAGTAATTGAGGAATGAAATATGGGTTGTGATTATGTTATTGAAATGGATTGTCTGGTAATTATATTAATACAACAGAATTACTGTAGATCCCATGTAAACTGCAGTCAAGAGCATTCCCGTCTCAGAGGGGTATTCCCTCCTGCCTCCAAATTAATCACTGTATTATTAAAATGAGAAATGCCTCTCCCAGTCCTCTGAGTGAGAGACCAATGTCCTTTTTCCTTGGCCTGAAATCTGGTTTTGCCTTTTGACTTACGCCCCGAAGCTGCAGGTTAGGGGCTGCTGGTGCAGCAGGTTTCATCCACGTAACGACAGGAGCTGTTTGGCCGATGAGGCGCTCACAGCTCAGCATGGACACCTCACGCTCGGGTCTCCAGTCGGCGCTTTGCCACTCGCCTACGGGGCAGGGACAGACCCGCCGGCACGGCCGAGCTGGGACCAGCAGAGCAGCAGCACCGTCGCCCACACAGACCTCCCCCCCGCAGCGAAACTGCCCGTCCCCAGGATGGAGAGTTCCCTCCAAACGCGTGTTTTTGGTGGAAGAACGGGCACCCGCAGGGTGAGCATCAGGAGGACATATGGCGACAATTAGATGGCTGCGGCGTGAGGCAGCGTCTCCTCGCCAAGCTGCCCAGGCACCCGGCTGCACCTCCCGAGGCGAGGGCTCTGCACCCCTCTGCCAACCCTGCCGAAATGGTCACGGCGAGCGGGCACAACGTGCTGGGGGCTTCTGCCCGGCACCCAGCCCCCGGCAAGCAAAGGGGGTCGTCCTGTGCCTGCCAGCATGAACACGCTTAAAATGCACATCAGTCTGATAGGTTCCACTTCTGCATTAATTTAGAAACTGCTGCAGGTCGTTATTCTGCCTAATCCCCTCTGCAAGCCTTATGCCAGATTTTTGTAATTAATTATTAGCAAAGAGGAACGCATCAGGCTGAAGCAGCTGAGTGGACCTCCTGGAAGGAGCACGTGGACTAATGCTGTATTGGTTTAGCTGCCAGTCAGAAGGAGATAAATCAATGTTAATTTCATTGTATTACAACCATATCGATTCCCTATTAAATAACAGACAAAGCAGGTTATGGCTTCAGGAAAGCTATTAGGAGTTAAAGAATGTTTTTTATCAAGAATAAATGGGAAATCAGTGTTTAATACTGCTGGCTCTGGAGAGACGGAACCGTGGGTGGACCCTGACCAAGAACAACTCAGCTCAGAAAGGGAAAATTCTGTTTAACCTGGTGGCATTCTCTTTGTAAGTTCTGTTTGGCTCAGATTGTGCACTGGACATGCCCCAGCTCTGCAACCCCACGGCGGATGATAAGGGGAAAGAGGGGGATTCCTGCTGGGTGAGCATCCCCTACAGCAGCAGCTCAATCCGCTCTCTGCAAGGAAGTGGATGAAGATTAACCGTAACAGGGATCAGAGCTGAAATTTCTGCGTGTTACACTGAGCTACAGCACTGCGCTGTGCCAGAGCAGTCTGCGGGCAGCCCAAAAGGCCTCGGATTGCAATAATCCAATTTAGGGAAACCAAAAGTGTGAATCGTATAGAACACCAGCTACAGCAAAAGCATCCAGGTATGAATGAATAGGAGCAGTGCTGGCTGGGTGATAAAACCAGCCTGGCAGGAGCTGAAACAGGCTGCTGAAAACTGAGCTGTTATCTTTCTCAATTAAAAAAAAATGTGGTTATAAAAGCTAGGCTTCTAGGCAAATATAGTCAGTGTGCTTGGGAGGTAATTTGATCAGAGCCTTCCCTGCAAACAGCCGCCTCGTAAGGAACTCTGAGTACCCAGAGGACAGTGCTGCTCTTCTCTTTCTCTCGGTCCCTGGTCAAATTCCTGCTGGTTTCTGCACGCTGGCCATGAGCTGCGTGCTTGGGTTTGCCCAGAACAGGGCTCACTGACAGCCGTGGGCACCCGAGAGCGGCCTGGGAGACCTGGCAGTGTGGGGGTGCTGGGACCACGGAATTGTCCCCCCCGAGGTCGTTGTGGTCCCAGTGGGAGCTGCAGCTCCCCTATCCCTGCCAGGCAAGGGGGGAGCACGGCTGCCCCCCGCTCCCTGCCACCCTCGCTCCTCCGCGGCTCCAGGCACGCCAGGTAACATGCAGTGCCATGAACTGCCTCGGGGTCCTTGGCTTTTTCTAAGGCATTTCCCCTCTTTGCTTTTAAAACTGAGTGAGCCCGAGGCTCACAGTCTCCGTCTGCAGCTCTGCTTCGAGACATCCCCGTCCCCTGAGCGCAGCAGCTCTTCAGGGTGGAAGCCCGCGCGTGGGAGCGATGCGCAGGCGGGCTGGGGTCTCTGCTCCGCCCTGGGATAGCACAGCGAGAGCAGGCGACGCGAAAGGGACTTTCATTGCAGATGAATCGCGTGTGCTGACATTTGTTGGCCTGGTTGCTCACTCTGTCAGGTCTGCAGAGGCATCAGCTCTCCCTGTAGCCAGGATAGACGTTACATTCGTTTAAATGTCCTTCCCTCCAGTCCCTGCCTTGCAAAATCATCGAGTACTGAGAACTGCAGACGTGGCCCGCCAGCCCTCTGCCTCCCGCCCCCGGTTTGAGTGCCTGGGCTGGTGACGGTCCTCCAAGACCCGGATGCTTGGGCTGGTGAAGCTTCTTCCCAGGGCGACAATGGAGATTCACAGCACAGAGCTGGAGTGACCTGCCTCTGCCTCTCCGGGGGTTTTACACCCCAGGCCAGCAAGGGGAAGGCAGCAGCCGCAGACCCACCAGCGGCAGATGATGGGGGGTCCGGTCGGGGGGAGTACAGGGCGCAGGGCTGGGAGACGCAGACCCCCGTGGCCGGGGGCAACGTGGAGGTGTCCCCCCGGCTGCTCTCCAGCCTCCGCCGCACGCTCGCAGAGCCGTTCAGGCTCTTTCCCACAGCACGATGCGCCGTTCGCCGACTCACGTGGCTTGACGGGGCTGATCCTCTCTGCCTGCGGCGCCCTTGCCGGGAGCAGCGGGTTTGGTGCGTTTGGGCTTTGGGGGACGCCGCGGGCAGAAACCAGAGGCCGAGGCAGCAGCAGTGCCAGGGAGAGATTACCATCCTCGGCCGGCTCTGCTGCCACGGCTGCTCTCGGTTAATTATTTGTCTGAGGATTACATAATGCAGACGTGTTATTCGGAGCTTAGGGATTTAAAAAAAAATTCAAAAGAGGGATGAGGAGAAGACACAAAAGCTGGTAAGAGAAAGACTATAAAAGAGCAGGGAATGAAACGGGAAGACAAAAGATCTAATTACAAATGACATTATTTGCATTCTCGTCAACTTAATTCAATTTTATTTTCTTATTGCTTTAATCTTTGAGCTTAATTCAGTGGAACATACTGCATGAAGGAGGCAATGAGAACCACAGGGTTTGTTCGGGGCAGGCTGCGGCGGTGGGCGCAGGCAGCACCAGCATTGTTTTTCTGCAGGCTGGATGTATCTGTTCTCAGTCCTGGAGGTTTCAATTCAAAAAAAGGTGATAAAAATTCAGCGTTCCTCCCCGTGCTTATGTGAAATGGGATCTGAAACGGCTCCAGCTTTGATTGGATACCCAGTGTGACCTGACATTTAGTCGAGGGTGGGAGAGCACAGGTGCCTTAAAGAACAGGAGGAAAATAATTCTGACATTGTGCTCTTGATGAGAAAATAGCATTTTTCACATTGCACCGTGCGTTACATTACATGACAAGTACTGAGGGCTGCGCAAGTGATGCTCAGACAGAAACATGTCTGGACTTCCAGGCGGAGCTTGTGATGTTTTGGGGGTTCATGCGGATTTTAAACTAGACTATTAAGCAAAAATCTGGCCCAAAGCTCAAGGACTATATTGCATATCAAATTTTTCAAATTCTTTGAAATTGTGCTCGCTGTAGGCATGCCACCATAATGAAGTCATAATTAGTCTGAAACAAATTAAGTGATCTAAATAGCTAAAGCAACAAAACACGGGTAATGTTGCTCATGGGAAACAATACACGTGACAACCAAACCAGTTCTTGTGTCTACCACCCCCCTCCTGCGTAAGGAACAACGGACCTGGGGCTGAGCCGGGAGCCCCGTTGCACCCTGCCGGGTAGAGCGGCCAGGACCGCGCGGTGCCGCGGGCTGGGCTTGACCGCGGCGGCGGGATGCAACCGGCACGTGCCAGCCCTTCGGAAGCGTGTGGTGCTCTGCCCCAGCAGCTCGGCAGGCGGCCCCCGACCCGCTTTGGGTGCAGCCCACGCTGGGCGCTCGGCTCTGGCTGCACCAGCCAAAGCTGCCTTTCTGCCCAGCTCTGCAGCAGTTCGGCTCCTCCGGTTTGTGATTAAAACTCCCCCCAGCAGCAAGAACCGTGCAGCTCCCTGGGCTTTGTGTTTCACACCTCGGGGTATTTCCCCACTCAGGCGTGGATGCGCTACCGTGCGAGTCCCCGCGCGCCAGACCCACCGTCACGCTCGCTGCTGCTCCCTGGGCTCCCCGACCCCCGCCTCCTGCTGCCAGCCAGCAATGCGTGACCTTTCATTTCAGCGCCGGTGGAAGCAGGAACATTCACATTTTAAATTACAGATATTTCAGCCAAATAGCCTATTTGTGTTCAGTCTTTATTATCAGCTTGCTCTGTTCTGTGATTGACTAAAAGTAGACACGGGTTTATTTGGGGGTATATATAATGCTAGGTACATGCAGCCAACATATCTCCATGCATCGATTTTTGGGCCAGCTCTGAGAAAGGCAATCCAACAGACAATTAAATTAGCAGCCGCATTTGTCATTTTTGGCCCGAATGAGATCCCGAGAAGAAATTGCCCTACTACCAGCTCAGAGTTCATCACTCTACAAGGCACATTAAAGCCTGAGCTGAACCGCCTCTTCATCAAGCTGGGAGTCTGCTGTGAACTTTATTCTCTCTGCAGATGATCCCGGCAATACACCTTGGAACAGAGTTATTGACTGCAACCGAAGTAGGAATTTGGTCCAATGTCTTTCAAGACAAAATTAGGCAAGACTTGAATATGAAGTTCAATATTTTCCTCTTGGTTTGTGTTACAACTATTTCCACACCCACTCTATGACAGTGTAGGGGAGTAGAAGCAGAAATAGGGTCACATTTACAGTTCTGCATATGGTAAAAGCGAAGGGATTTCTGCACACCTCTGCTGAGATGTCGTGCTGCATCAGGAAGTGCCAAATGCCACGATATCGAGGTTGATTTGCACAGGTATGTCTGCAGTTGCTATGCCCAGACTTGAGATCTCTTTTGATCTCCATCCAGACCTCTAGCAGCAAAGCCCACCGTCACCCACCCCTTTGGACAGGCCTCCACGAGCAGAGGAGACGAAACACTCCTCTCGGGCTGCCCTGTGCCTCGCACCAGCCCCTGGGACCCGGCTGGGCACCGCGGTGTCTGCGAGAGCGGCGTCTCTCTGCTGCCTCTCTGCTGTCCCCGCTCCCGCCGTGGCTGGTTGTCTGCTGGCATTGGGGATGCTTGCACCTGCACCGATTCGTGGTGCACGTTGTACCGGGGTGGGTGGGTTCCCCTCAGCAGAGCGCTGCGTTAGCGGCACTGGGGCACAGGCAGGCGTTAAACCTGACGGTGCCGGCAGGATCTGCCGCCCAGAGCCACCGCTGCGCCGAGGAAACCAGCCTCCGCCTGCGTGTGTTGAAAGGGAGAAGCCGCTGAAACCTTTCCCGTCCCTGGGGCTCACAGCCAGCAGGAAAAACACGCTCTGTGGCTGAGATTGCTGCATAGGCTCTTGTGTCTTAAACGTTTTATATATCATTTTATTCCTCAGCATTTATTGACTGTGTCGAGCACAATCACGCTCAACAGAAACATTCAGAAAACAACAGATGAAAATAATGTTCCTGGTTACTACCGGAGCACCAGAAAGCAACAGCAAAATGCTTTTAACCCTCATTAAAGCAACAAATAACCAACCAATAAAACCCCCAACCCCTCGAATGCATGAGCAAGAGAAAAAGCTCCATTTCTGTGCCATCCGTTGTACTTCTTTCAAAACCAAGAGTGAATGTAAGGCTCAAAAGCAGAGCCTGCCTAGGCAGAAGGGATGTGATCTTAATATTTCTGATTTAGCTGAACATTTTTCTCCAAAATCCTTAGTTACCCAGGTAAGCGGATAACCCAGCCTTTCTAGCTAATTGTACAATAATACCTGCCATCTGCTACTGTATTCCAGATTTGTGGGGGCACAGCTGCATGCAGAGTGCTTAGCGAAACAACTGCAAGCTTTTATAGATACTTATAACTTCTGCAACAATGAATCTGGTCTAATTAGCACTAGAAATAAATGTTTATGATGTAGGAAATGACAAAATGTATTTATCACCAAGCTAATAATTCACCACAGAGGAAACTTAAGGCCAAGCCATACAGCGTGAGTTGAAATGATCCTTTCTCTGTCTCAGTACATACATACAGTGATATTTGCAGGCAGTGTGCTAATTAAACAAAAATATCCAGGGTAAGGTCTCTCTCATTAGGAACAGGCATTGGCCGTCAGCATCTCAGAGCTCTTGGCTTTATCCTCTGTTGACTGTGCACCCAGGCAGGAGCAGGGGAGAGCAGGGGAGGGCGCACGGTGTCCACAGCTCGTGACCCGGCCCATGAAGAAGCAGCTCAACATGAACCCATCTGAGCTTTCCCCTTGAAAAAGAGCCTGTGACAGGCCTGCGTTCAATACCACCACAAAACAGAAAGGTAACGTGATTTAGGGGAGTCAAACCATTCCTGCTAAGTAACATTTTCCAGGTCTTGATTTCTCTTCCAATATTTCCTCTGTCAATTAACGAAAGCAATTTCCTCTGACTAATAAAGCAGTTGGTTAAGCTTATTTTCCAATCAAAACTCACTTAACTTCAGCAAATAACGGTTGAAAAAAGAATCAATCAAAACTATTTAAAATAGCCAGCCTTGCCACCCCCACCCAAATCAAACTGCCTGGTAGAAAACGAAGGGGCTCTTCCAGCCCCGGCCCTCCCTGCTGGTCAGGAACCCCAGCCCACCAAAACTAAACGGACACAGTATTAAGTGAATTCTTCACATATTTGGTGTCAGCCATGGATATTAAATTCTGCTTTGCTTGACGGTTGCGTTGGAGCCGGGTTTTGCCCCAGAGCACGCACTGAGCTGCAGGTTGCAGACACTCACCGCCACCCGCGGCCGGGGGCAGCACGGCAGCCGCGTCTCAGCGTGCGGGATGCCACGCGGATTTTTAGGAAAGAACAGGAAAGATGTTTCCAACTTGAAAACCCAAAGAAATTTAAGGGAAAAGTGCTGAAGCTTGCGTTCTTTCTGTGTCTTGGGCTGCCACCTGCGATTAGCACAAGCCCCTCCGCTTTGCCTCCCTGCTGGGAAGATGGGGTGGGACTGCTCCAGCTCTTCCCCTGCGCACGCGGGGCTGGGGCTGGGGTACAACGCTGTGCAAGGAGGCTTTGCAGCACCTTCTGGGGCACTCACACGGCTCACACCAGCGGACACACGCTCTTATCATCGGCTATTGAAGCGCGTTGCTATTGATTGCTGGTAACACCCTAGCGGAATTGCTTGCTTGGTAGAAAATGGAAGAAAGATTTTTTTAAATGATCATTACTTAGTTTTCTTTCCCAGAGATGAATTCTAATTATTCTTTCAGTTTCACTACGTATGTCATGCACCTTGCTGGAAGAGCAGACGGACACTGACAGAAAGGCTTTAGTTTATTGTACATTACCTATTAAGCTACCTTTCATGAATATTAAGTGGATGAGCAGCTATAGTTTTTAAAACAGAAGCCTGAATGATTGATTTTTCCACCGTTTGCTACTCGGCAAATACATTTTTCCTGCCCTTTCGAAGGAAAGCCCCGTGGCGTTGCCCAGCCCCCGGCAGGAACCGCTGCTCCGAGTCCCTGGGCGCGGGCCATGGGCTGCGCCCGGTGTCGGCATTCGGCACGGCGCTTCCCTGCCTGCCACCTTCCCCAGCGGCTGGAAAGAAGACTTCAAAGGAAAACTTCAGACCAGGAGTCTGACTTGCCATCGGAATTTTTTAACCTTGAAGACATAACCCCACCGACGTGCGCCTGAATGCTAACGAGGCACCGCAGAGGGAGTCAAAACGGGGGGAAAGGCGTAGGTTTGGGGAAGTTCTGCATCAAGCCTCAGAAACAGCCCTGGGGGACACGTAAACTTGATGAAGGTGACAAATATAAGAGCTAAAGCACGGGAGAAGTTAATAGGGACAGAGCGGCCCAAGCCCGACATCCCAGCGCAGCAGAGGCTCCTCGGGGATGGCGGCCTCGGACAGAAACCGGAGGTGGAAGGGGGCGATGCAGCCAGAGCAAACCCCGGGGCCACCGAGGAACCCGCAGGAGACTCGGGCCCTGCTTTTCGAGAAGATTCCTGTGCTGTCACTCACACCTTTGGGGATTGTCTCGTTTGCTGACATCGTTGATTACATTTAGCTCTGCAATCATGCAGCGAATTACTTTTTCAGATTTCAACCGTAACACTAGCGTGTCAACAATATTCCTAAATTTTACTGCCACGTCCACCTCATGGAGGCAGCTTTTCACTGCTTCAAGCAGAATTTCCGTAGCATCACCTTGGATTTTTATTTGAACACAGTCCATAAGCTTCTGAGATGGAAAGACCTTTACAGTACCACCAACATAGCCCAAATTCTCCAATAAACGGAAACATCAGCATTACTTTGTTTGGATTTTTTTCTGAAAGGGCCTCCTTGCCAAAACACTGTCTATAGGGAGCTCAAGTGAGAAATCAATTCTTGTGTGTTACTCTTTCCTAGAGCAATGTCTGTCTAACTTCAACCCCAAACCACCAACATACAGGGAAACCCTTGGAGGCTGGGGGGTACAAAAAGCTGGGCTCAGCTGTTGTTTTCTCTTGGAAAGGAGTTATCACATCCTAAGCCACATGACTATCATGTTGGAAGCCGTTAGCACTTGCATATCCTGCAGTTCCCTACAGGAAGATATTATTTCTCATATACAACATAAGCTCCTGAATAAAATCCAGAATTACTTGGGAAGGGGAGGCAGAGCACAATTTAACAGCGTTTTTGGAAGGAGCTGAGGTGCGTGATTGCAGAGCTGATTACCCTCACAGCTCAGAGCACGGAGTGCCAGGATCGACTTCCAGGCAAGCCTTTTGCTGCCGTTCTTGCTGACAACAATGAATTTTCATACTAGCCAAATGCAAATTAAATCGCTCTAATGAAAAGCAAATACAGAGGGTTTGTGTTGCTAACACTAAGCCTCCAGATAGGTTGTCCTAAAAATAAAATCTGCGCGCAGTCATTACAAAAGCTATTGCGTCTTAAAACAGAAAATTCCTCCTCAACTCCCAGGAATTTTTAGCAGCTTTCTCCAGAAGCCGCCCGCCCGACGTTTCCATTTCTTCCCCACTCAGCCGCAGGCTCTGGTTTAAAATGCTTCACCTGACTTGCACGCTCAAGTTTGCGGGCTGAGGGAAGGCAGAAGGGGCCTTGGTCCTCCAGGGCTCGTTTATTCAAGAGTTACAACTAAATCTTGGTTGAATTGGGTTTCTCTGTGCACCCAGTCTCAGCGAAGGACAAGCCCGGGGTGCGGCGGCTGCTCCTGCCCCGTTCCTCGGGATGGCAGAGCACCCGCCGGCGCTGGCCCCGGCCCCAGGGAAGGGACATCGCGGGTTTTTCAGGCACTACAGTTTAAAGTGCTGTTCCCGTCATTAGCTGCTGGGAAGGGCAGAGCAGAAAGCCAGGCCCTCGCACCTCCTCCAGTGGTGGCTGGAAAGGGGCTTTTTGGTGAACTCCCCCTCTCCCTCAATTGGGCTGGCGTTTATAGCAATGCCATTTTTCCAAAAATAAGTGGTAAAAATTACTCCGTGTCCCAAGGGACATCAGCGGTGTGTGCGGAGGGAAATCAAATTAGAGTCTACAGCCTGTTGTCTCAGGCTAATAAATGATTGTGTGACATTTATTGGAATGAGAGAGGAGTAGGGGAAAGCAAGAGACTTTGAAGAATTAATGCCAATTATTAGCTACCGAGGAACAACAGGCTTGGTGGCGCTGGGGGGCTTAGCATGCCCTGAGCCCAGACACAGTAATCCCTCTCACAGGTACAAACCCGAGGTATTTTCCTCGCCGAGCAAACGGAAGAATCGCCATTCCCAGAGCTCTTTGCTGCAGTCGATGGCACAGAAACATCCTCGTTTGCTGTCTCCGGTAACTCCAGGTCACGGGAGGGAAGAAAAGACTAACATGAAGTGATGGCAAGTTTCAGCTGGGATCAATTTTTCACGTTGTTAGCACAGAGCTGCTGGTCTGGCTGTTGCTGGCTCCTTTTCAGTAGCATCTGTGAGAACTTCTGTATGAAAATCACCAAACTCGGGAGTTTGGAACTATTCTCTGGCCTGAAAACATTCATCTAATTTAACATGATGCTGTAATCATCCCCCACTAACATGCTGAGCACCATATACCATCACGCCAGCAAACACCACCGTTTCCAAGGCACAATGCAAGGTATGTTTGTGTGGCCTGTGAAGCTCCATTTTCAAATAAACCCTATTTTCTCCTCGTAAGGAAATTAAGAAATTGTAACAATTAATCTTCAGCCGGACACTGTTAGTTACCAGGAGCAACCGCATTAAATTGTACTTTAGAGCAAGCAGCAGCAACGAGGGAAAGCCTGGGGGCTGGGGGCTGCAGAGGTGAGCAGCGGAGCATTAACGCTGTGTTTGCCCCGGGACCTCGCCCAGGGCAGTGTGGACCATCTTCCCTTTCCCCCCCCGCTGGCAACGTTTCACACTCCACCGAACGTTTGCTGTTGAGCCCTTTGGTCCTTTGGCTGTGCCGAGGCTGGGCAGGCGTGGGACGTGCATGCCAAGGCTCTCCCTGCACTGGAAGCACCACTAGGAATCTCCTGGGTTCCCAGATCTTGTGTCCCCATCTGTCATGGCCACCAGCTTTTCTTCCCGATCTCCACCACCAGCCCCTGCTCCCCAGGGCAGGATCCCGCAGCCCTTGGCAGGAGCAGAGCGTGCAGGCGGCAGAGACGAGGCCGGTCTCCAGCGACTCAGTCTGGGTTTGAGATCACACGGCTTCTTACGAGTCCTTTCCACGTGGGGATTTTATGGCTGGATCTCTGACTTGCTCTAAACTCTCGGGAAAAGACAGGATGACTCCGGCACGGCAGGCTCCAACATGCCGCCCCCCAGCAGCAAGCGTCCTCGGCCGGGCCCGTGCTGCTTGCCTGGTGCGATCGCGCCGCTGGGTGTGTGACCCCCAGCACCGCTCAGGCTGGTGGGACCGCGTCCTCCCGCCTGCAGAGCCGTGATCTGGAGGCAGCTCATATAGCGGCAGCACATGAATCGGGAGAGACTGTTTTCTTCATGTTTATTCCCCAACACCACCCCCAAAATACAGAACTGTGTCCCGTACTGCAAACATCCTGGCACCACCCACGTGTGTTTGGGTTAAATGAGCTCTGCTTGGCTGAGCGTTGGTGAACATTGATCCCTGGAGAACATTCTGCAAGAGCTGTCACTAGCGGGAGACACCTCGGCCATTAAAGCAGCCGCTTCTTATTGGGGTCTGAGGAAGTGTTTGTTAAAACGCAGACCAACGCCAAGACACGGAATGAAACTCCGTGCACTGCTCTTTGCGCTGTTACCTCTGGATTAGCATCCAGGGCTTGTCTAATGAGCAGACGTTTCTCCCTGCTGTTGGCGCGGGGCCCACAGAAGATTTTACTGCATTTCATAAGATATCTGTGGGACTCTGCTACGTTTTCTCTTTACAAACTTGTTTAATTACGCTGCACCTTCTGGCATTTGCTGGGCTCCGTTAAATGAAGCTGAAGGTGGCTGGTGACCCAGCAGATGCACTGCGTCCCTTCCTGATTGATCTCACCCCCTTGCTAAGGTCGTTGCTCCCGCAGCTTCAGCAAAGCGTCTCAAGAGTCACTCGCACAGGTGGCCCTGCTCGGGGGCAGCATTGCTTTCCGAGGAGGGTAAATGCAAATCTGCTCGACTAATCTAAGGCTGTGAGTGGCCTTAAGCAGCGCTAGGGAAGGGGGATGAGTGCCCCCAGTCACCACCTGAAGGGTGGGGCGGAGCACAGCCCTGCAATTGGGGGCGTATGGAAGTGGGAGCATCATCTGCAGAGTACAAATTCTGTGGGGAAAGGCTCTTTCCCCTCTTTGGATGTGTGGTCTGGTGTGGTGGTGTTCCTCAAGATGCTTGTGGTCTTCATGTGCTGCTGGGCTCAGATGGGGAACATTTGAAATCTACAGCACTAATGTAAGTGACTTATATGTAAGTGCTCCTGTGAGCTGTACAGTTGCCTGTATTTCTTTTTGAGATTCAAGATTGTGGTTTTGTTTCACAAAACCTTTCTCTGATTAAGTTGTTTACCTCCCTGTTAGTGTGGGAGAAAGAGAGGGATTCTCACTGCACTTGCTGTCCAGATTAAGTGCTTAATTGCCCAGTTAATACTGACTTGCTCACCTAATTTGACATGAGCAACTTCTAGAGATGACATAGAGTTGGTGAGGCCAACTATCTGTTTCTTTTTAAGGAAAGCCTTAAAGAATATTCATAGCTGTGCTAAAAGCTTGCTCTTTGGGTGTTCTTGTGAATCCTGAACAAGAGAAGATTTTAGAGCAGCCCTTTTATTGCTCTGTTAGTGCTCAATCACTGAAAGAGAAAGTCATGAGAGATAAATGAGATCTCATCATCTTCTCATGTTTCTCAATTTATTTCGTGGGGCATATTTCCTCACTCTTCTCTCCAGACAGCACTTTATCTCTGCTTTTCTTCCATTACATCTCTCCCATTTTTCATCATTTTTTTCTCCAGTTCTCTTTAGTTTTATCCAACGGCTTCTCAAGACCATCTGATTAGAAGCATAATAGACAAACTACTTTTTCAGGAATGCTTTCTGGTGAGATCTTAGGTTTCAGGCAACCGCTGCTGTGCCTAGGGACCCAACTCTAAATCATTCAACAACTACAAGTTTGAAAGAATACCGTAACCCGAAATTACTTTTCCCAGCACCCCTGTGCTGTGCAGTGCCTCCAGGCTCGCTCCCTGCTCCTGCTCGCCCATGGCATCCTCCCCGCATGCCTTGGGGTGACACTGCCTCCCCCACCCACCCAGGACAGGGTGTTTCTGGAAAGCCCTGGAGATGTCCTCTGGGGATGGAGGGTACTCGCTGGCTTCAGGTAGGGCTGGTTCAAAACTTACTTTCTGGAAAAGTAGTGTATGAAATGACTTTATCACACTTAACATTTTTGGTTAGATAATTTTGGAGTGAAGCGAGAGCAGTGCTGGTGCTGCAAAACTGTGTGTGATTCTGGCAGAGCAACAGGCTTGGTCATGGGAGAGGACAGTGACGTGGGCAGTTTGTGCAAGGGCAGACAGGGTGTGTGTAACTGTCTCCATAAACCTATTTGCAAATCTATTGGTGGGTTTTGCTTTTCTCTGCTTATGGTGTGTAAATAGGGGCTTTTTGTTCCATTGCTTCGTGACTGCCATGATGTAGGACGTTCTCTTTCTACGCTGTGCGCTCCGGCACAGAGGGCTCCCTAAACCAACATCCCCGAGCAGACTTTAACCCCCCTGAGCAGCAACACCCCGTTGTGCTTCAGTGAATTTGCTGCTCTCAAAGCCAGCCTGAGCCCCTGACAAAGGACACCAAAGGGTTTTGTTGCTGAAGAAGATAACAGAACCTTTGTGAAATTATCTCCCATTTCTCATCTCATTACAATGCAGTTGCACAAATAACTTCAGATTAAATAAACACATCTGCATACAAATGGCTCCAAATATCTTTTGATGATTCTCATGACCTGAAATAGAGGTTCAGTCTGAAGCAAATGAATGGTTTTCACTGAAGTTTATTTTGCTCAGGAACTGGTGCTCAGATGGGTACTTCCCTGGGAACAGCAAGGCTGACACAGAGGCATCCACTCTGAATTTTAAGCAGCCTTCTGTAAACACTAACTGGAGCAGCAGGAGCATGTAATCGATAATAAATATTCCACACCACCTCACTCCAAAGATAATTTCAATGCAAGCATTTGAAATAGCATGCTAGGAACTAGAATATTTCCAGACTTTTAGTTCATTTTGCTTTTTTCCTAATATCACAGGAGATATCATGGTGCAAGCTGCGAATATATTTTCTCCACTGAGACTCAGGATACTTGGTTTATAACTTGGCATTCTCAGGTTATCGTCTACTCTTCTTCCAGACACTTGCTCGATGACCAGAGCCCTTTATTCCACTTGGCAGTCTTTTTGTCACTAAATGCCATAGTTTCATGAGGATAGACTCTACCAAACTCTCATGGTGATATCATCTTGTACATAAACTACCTAAAATGGCGGGAAAGTTTCAAAAATCACCGCAAAAGTGTGTGATCATGACTGTGGGGACACACGCTCATGCAAATCTGAGATGTGCCCACCCAGAAAGATGAAATTACGAGGCATTTGAACCAGCAATGAGCTTTCAGAGGCAAATTCTATGTGATAACTCAAGAATAGGTTTTTAGATGCCATAAATTAATGAAGCTACATCAGAGCCTACTGCTAATGAATGTATTTATGAGCTGTTTCTGCCTTTGCTTAATTTAAACCACCAAGAGGTCAGCCCAGGCATGGAAGAAGCAGGGAGGGAGGAAAGCGCCGTTGCAGACAGCCATTACCTGCTGGAAACTGCCCTGCACCTGTGAGAACGAGCTCTGTTTGTGTTCAGCTGTGATTATGGTCTTCCTAAACGCATTCGCTTTCCATAGAGATTAGTGTTTTAATTATACGTGTTGTTGCAGAGTCATGGTTTATGACTAAATTACAGCAGCTCCACTGACTCCGGTGCCCGCTGTGTGCCAGTGCCTCTTGCTATTTGCTGTTTTAGCTCATTATCTGTCAGCAAGAACCTCTTGCCCTGAAACACTTGTGTATCTTCTTTAACAGCTATCCTCATCTGGGGAGGAACAGCCTTACTGCTGTATGGCCAAAATCACCTGTTGTGGGGACCTTTCCCCTTGCAGACAGCAGAATGGCTCCAGGCAGAGGAGCGGCTGCCGAGGCGGGTGGACCCGCAGCCTTTGGGCTGCCAGCAGTTTGCAGTGTTCTGGTGGTTGTTTGGGGGTTTTCTGCTAAACAGAAAACTGTTTTGTAAATGAAGCTTTCTCTTGGTAGTAAATATTGTCGTTCTTCTGTGGAAACATAAACCCGTAGTTGGAGGAATAAGTAGCAGGGGAAGTTCAGCTCCGTGCCGGTCCCCGGGACCCCAGGCTGGGCTGCCCATCGCCCCGGCGTGGGATGGGGGTCCCTTCCTGGGGAACAGCTGCTTTGCTTTTTGAGCCACACTCCTCTGCTGCTTTAACGTGTCATGTTTATGTCCTGTTTGTTTAATGCCTGCCTTTTATTTACTCGGAAAGGATATGAATTGTGACAGTTTTACAGCATTGATTACCCTGCCTGTCTCGTTTGCCTCGTTGCCGGCAGTAACCGCAGCGCCTCTGCCCTCGCAGCTGCCCAGCCTTGTGCCAGGCACTCTGATGCCAGCTTTGCTTCTCCGCGTTTCTCCTGCAACTTGTGCTGATGGCAGCTGCACCCACCCCTCCCCATCCTGCTTCCCCCCGGGGCCTGCGGCTTGGGGGAGGAACTCGGTACCAGCGGGGTGGGAGCCCAGCACGTGTCGCAGCGCCCCAGAGACCTGCACCCCCAGCAGCACGCCGGGCTTAGGAGCTGCCCACTGCTCTTGGGCGTCCTCTTAAACCCAGTGTCCCACCTGTGCCCCTCACATGAGGATCGGGGGGCTGAGCTCCGGTGGGCTCTGGGCTGGGGGGCCGGCTGTCGGTGCCCGGGGCTTGAGCTCGGTGCAGGCAGGGGGTCCTGCCCTGTGCTGGGGTCTCCTCTGGCTGTGCCCAGCTATGGGTTTGAGGCTGATGTGTGCTCGGATCCAGCACCAAAAATGTTGCTAACGAGTATCAGGCTTTGATGTTCCTGGCAAAAATAAGTGCACTCTTACAAGGGTCTTTAATTACCTGATCGTGTTCTGCTGGGCTACGTGACGTACCAGTGAGCAGACACGAACGGGGTCTAACAGTGCGAGGTGCAAAGGACGGGCTGAAGCTCACCCTCTCCCATTAATGCGGGAGTGCAGCTCCAGCCACACTTGATACATCACTTAATACAAGAAGAAATTCCTATCAGAGTAGATAATGATCTCCCACTAATCACAGGGAATGTTAGTCTGTGGATTCTTAAGATAATTGTCTCTGTAATTAATGGTAGATCAGATCCTGGTATTACTCTCCTTGTCCAATCGATTAGAGGAAGGATGTTACTTCCATGTAGATAATGACAGGGGCCCTTTATCCAAATTCCACAGAGAGTAATAGGGGAAAAAACCTGCAAAAGCCTCTCCTAGAGAGAGGTGGAAAATGGATCTCCCAAGAGGCTCCTGCAAAGTGCTGTGTAGCTGGCTCCCAGGGGCAGTGGGGGCTCCCAGGGGCAGTGGGGACCCCCAGGGCATTGTGACCCCCAGGAGGATGCGGGATGCAGGTGCTGCTGGCGTGGCCGGGGGGACAGATCCACTTGGCCGGGACACGCGCCCCTGGCTGGGCTCAGATCAGCGGGGTCCCTTCTGTTGGGCAGAGCGTGAGTCATGGCATAGCCAGAAGTTACTTTTCTCCTCCAAGAAATAGAATATTGATGACAGCAATCTTAATTATTCTGCACAGAGAAATTAAGAGAACATATTAATTGCAGTTGGGTTTTGGAATGGTTTGTATCGCCGGCAAAGGGGCTCCTGATTGCACTGTAGTTTATCCAGCTATTGATTATAAAACACTAACAGCGAGGCTGACAGGACCAAAGATACTTTTGCATCACTAATAATAATGAAAATAGTCCTCAGCATATTTCTGCAAAAACGTTCAAGCTAACATACTAAGATCTTAATGGTTGCAAATAAATCTGAAATTAAAAATGTCCTGTGTTTAAATTAGAAAACTGAGTCAGTATAAACAGAGCTGGGGTTCCACTAAGTCAGGAGAAATTAATGCGGTTTGCCTTCATCTGGAAAGAGAAAATGCTTAAATGAGAAGGAATTACTCAAAAAATAAATTTAAAAAAAAAAAAAACACACAACAAAGAAGCCAGACAAACGAACCAAGCCATGCCCAGCACCAATTAGAGTGTACATCCATCCCCTGCTCTGTGCCTGCCTGCGTAGCAGGTGGCAGAGTCCGATTCCCACATGCTCTGTGCACTGGCAGCCTTTGAAAGAAGATTTCGTGTATGTGTCCCTTTGAAACGCAGCAGAACACGTTGCTAAACACCTTCATTTGCACTTCTTAATTGTTAGTCGTCCACATGTCCAAGGCAGCTCTTGCTTTCATGGGATAAAGTGTGTTTATCAAAAAAGCCAAGTACCGTAAGGGAAGCAGCTTTGCTTTGGTTTGGACTCTGCAGAGTAACTTCCCATGAACCTGCCACCATCTCCTGCGCTGCGTTTTCCCAGCTGTCGGCAAGGCTGCAGCTTGCAACAGCAAAACTTTTGGGTGATTTATCACTGTTTGACGGAGGCTTTAATGACCCAAAGCAGGGAGAAGTTATCTTCTACTGCAGAATCTAAGTGACCTGCAGTCCCTGCCCAGAGAGGACGGCTCTGATTCAGGGCCGGTGCCTCCAGCCCACACCCGGAGCAAGAGGGATCTCTGCAGTGGGGCTGGAGCAGAAAGCCCTGACAGCTGGTGCTCAGCTCTGCCTGTCCTCTAGCAGGTTCTTAGCACCTCTGCTGCATTGCCCCGTCCGTGCGAGCGACGCGGCTGCGAGCGGTGCGGCAGGGCACCCGCTCGCGCAGACCGAGGCGTTGCAACGCCCTCGAATTGGTTCTGTTGGGCTGGCTCCTAAAGAAGGTGCGGGCGGAAGCAAAGGTGTCCCGGGGAAAGGGGGTGATAGCAGCGGTTCCCAGCCTCTCTGCTTGTCCTCGAGCCCACGTGGCCTTTGGCCGCACCTCGCCAGCCTCTGCTGCCAGCACCGCATGCTCAGATGCGCACACCCCCCCGTGACCGTGATACCGGGGAACTCGACTTGGATCTCGTGCATCAGCTGCTGGCTGAATGCAGCACAGAAAGAATTCGCAAGTTGCATTTTGCCATAATTTTGGGAAGCTCTGCAGAGCTTTTCCAGCTGCACAGAGCTCCTCAGAAGAGTGTGCGGGGGCTCGGAGCCGCTTGCCCCAGCTGGGAGCGGAGCTTGTGTTGGCTTAGCCGCGCTGGCCGGGGCAGGCTGGGCTTCCTCCTGCTTGGGGGCTCGTTTCCAGCAGAGGCTCTAGACCCAGCCTTTGGCAAACCTCCTCTAGGGTAAAACATTTCTCATTCTGTTTACATCTCCTGATGTAATTTGTTACCGAATCCTTACACCTCCCCTCAGCCTGCAGACAGTCGTTTTACATATGGTACATGGCAAGGTACACGGCTAGCGTAAATGAACACGGTGACATTCTGGTGTAGATTAAAGTGAAAAATTGAATTTGTGTTCCTAGCTTCGTTTCACTGCAGCACAAGTCATTGGTGCCATCTGTCTTAGTCCTTTTTAAATGGCAGCTCTTCTGGATTGATTGGCAAGTGAATAGATTTCCTGCCACAAAGTTTTGAGGTCAATCAGTCACTTATGTGTATTAATTATGAAGCTCTCGAAGTTGCAGCGTGCAATTATTTTTACTTCAATGAGATACAGAGTTGCTTAGACTTTTTTTAAACAGCTTATTTTTTACTGTTGTTCAGACCAGCCTGTGGGATTCCAGCAGACCCCACTGCCGGGCTGCGTCGGTGTGGGAGCAGGGGCACAGCAGGACTCTGAGGGCACAGAAAGACAGATGTCTTTCTCCAGATGAGGAAAGGACCCCGATATTTAGGCAATCAAAGGTGCTATAAACCTTTTTGCAAGTGTGGGGGTATATACTGTGGAAGCAACGAAGTCATGGTCAATCCCTGCCCAAATTCCACTGCGCTGCAGAGCGCCAGCCGACTGGATGCTGCCCAACCTCCCTGGGAAATGGCAACGTAATAAAGTTGCCTCGTGTTCTATATGGATTTGTAGTGCTGCTATGCACAGTTAAACAGATAATGTTTTTCACCCAGAGAAACCTGCATTTTTACAACCAGAGCAATGATTCTTTATACACACAGTATTTTTCTATATAGAGTTGTTGACACATGAAACAGCAAACACAGGCTATAAGCTAGGCTGTGGGTGTCTGTGTATACGTACATCAATTTCAGTTCGCGCATCAGGTCAGCTTTGTAAAGTGGTCTGAGCCGCTGCGCACCGAAAGCGGACAGCTCAAGCAGGAATATGTTTGCAAATGCTCCGCGGATGTCAAATGTTTCCTGGATTTCACACAGCAAAAAATGTGTCGGAGTCACCTAAGCGTTCCCCACGCAGTCTGCTCTTGCTCCCTGCGGCAGCGGTTGTTGGAGACCCTCCCGCCTTTCCACTGGGTTGTTTCTGGGTTTTAAGGACACGCAGGGACAAGCTGGGGTCGCCGCGTGGCAGTTGTGCGCCTTTCCTGGCACGCGTGTCCGACAGCAGCTGATCAGTGGCGCGGTCACCAGGGAGAATTCAAGCATAACGTGTCTTTGGTGTTAAACATCACCTTTGCAGGCGCTGGTGTAGAGCAAATATGGAGGCAGAAGGCTGGGGCTGCGCTTCCTCTGCCTGTTGAGGTGTGCCGAGGGGAAGGGGGCAGTTTGCTGCTCTGGGGCAGCTTGGGGTTACGGTTCTGGCTTTGGCCCAAACAAATTGCAGCAGGGGCAGAGGCAGGGCTGTGCGGGAAGGGAAGGTGGGCGGGATCCTCCCTGCACTGAGGCTGTGACAAAAGGTGCTTTCACAGTATTTCTGGCTAGTTCAAATCCTCGTGGCTGGAGGGAAGGAAGTTTTTCCAAAGAAGAGGGCTAAAAAGAAACTGTTTTTAAATTCTCTATTGTACAAATTGAATCCAACCACAATCTGATGGTGAGAAAACGTCTAACAACCTCTGCAGTGTTATAACAAGCATCAGAAAAGAAAAGAACCGGTTATTTTGGGAGATACAGCACTGGCTTAGCTAATTGCAACTTCTGCAAGTGCTGAATTGTGTGGAATTTTTAAGTGTATTTTGGGAGACGTTTAAAATGCTTTATTTTCTCCAGAATGGGGTATTAATGCTTTTGTAAATTCCCCCAGCTCCAGCTGCAGCAGGAAAGGCATTGTAATACCCACCTTGGAAACGAGCACGGTGTAATTAACACTTCCACTTCGCCTCAGACACAACGGAGGTTTCCAAGATGAACTGCACGTAGCAGAAAGCCAAATGCCTCCATACGGCAATTAGTGCTCTGCGGGAGCGCTGCGCACAACTCCCACCCAGCGGGTGCTCCAGCGAGGGGTGGCTTTGGAGCCCGTGTCCCTGCCGTGGGACACCCCCGTCCTCCCCTGGGAAACGGGGTGAGAGCTGGCCGGGAAGGCCCGGCTGTGCGGGACCCCGAGCCGTGCCCTGATCGGCTCCGGGCTGTGCCGAGCCCCAGCGGCTCCTCTGAGCTTGCCGGGAGACGGCTCATCCCCGCTGCTGCTGCCTGAATATCCGCTGAACTGGCCTGGCTCCGGCTCCAGCAGGGATGCAGCGGAAAGCGGCCGTTTGTGGGAGCTGGGAAGCACTGGGTGCCGAGTCTGTCCCAATCCATGTGCAAAGGGAAAACTTGCGGCTTGAGCCCTGTGCTGGTGGACGGCGTGCAAGCCTTGCTGCACGGGAGGGGCTTGTAAATGATGCACTTGTAATCATTTGTACGTGAAATGGCTCTTCCTTCGACTATAAGCGTAGCCCAACCAATTGAAAATCCTAATCTCTTTTTAGGGGAATAGCTTGAAAGAAAACCCAAGCCTGCAGAGCTGCCTGTGCTTGTAGGTTTCTATTTATCGCAAAATAATTTCCCGCCGCTGTTTTCTAAACTGCTTTGACAGAAACAAAGCGGCAGGCCGGAGCGCTGGTTTCACTCGGCAGCAGCCGTGTGGAATTGCAGGTTTGACCTCATTTCATCCTCTGAGTATTTAGAGATTGCTTTCATGCCCAGGAACCATATGAGAAGAATATAGATTCCTTCCAGAGCACATTGAACTTGGAAACAATAAGTGACCTCTAAAGTTGAATTCTATAGCCGCAAAAATAAAGAATGAATTTCTTTAGGAATGAAAGAAACAGGTTTTATATCAACACAAGAACAACAGCTGCTCAACTAAAAATAACCAATAAAGTGGAAATAGAAAAGCTGTTTCCAAATGATATCCTTTTGAAGAAATCATTATGCCATTTCTGTGATTCCCTTATGCTTTCCCTATCTATATCACTATCTAACAGCAGAGGCTACAGAAGTTAAGGGATTTGATAGTCTATCGTGCTCGTGTTCTTCCTTAGCAGACGCACGCAGGCAGAGGGAAGCTGTGCCAGATCTGTTACTAGATTCAATACAAGGAAAAATGGGCAAATTTCCCCTTAAACAATGCGATGCCCAAAGGGCATTTTCGCAGAATAGGAGGGAGAGAAATAACCCAGTAGCTTCAGGCTAGTTGTCTGTTGGAGCAGCTTTGCATGTGGAATGAGAAACTGGGTCCTGGCAGTGAAAGTGCAACCGAGTTGCTGAATTCCGCTAAATTTTTGTCGTTCCTTTGGCTTCTGGGTTGGCGCATCCTCCCCCTGGCTTTGCCCCCTTTTCCCCTGTATCCACCCGCGGGGGCTGCAAGCAGCAGATCATTTCTAGGGGCTGAACCTGCTCAGCACCGCCCGCAGTGCGGAAGCACCGATGTTCGCCCGTGCGGCCGTTAGCCAGGACCGGTGCCGACACCGACCCGTGCCGGGGCGGCCGCTCTGCCACCGGCAGCCGAGCTGGAGCCCCCGGTGCTGGTGAACGGGCTTGTTCTGCAGCGCGGCTGAGCAGCGGCTGCCGGTGCCCCCCGCCTCGGCTCTGCCCCCCCAGAGCAAACAGGCCTGTCTAAACAGACCCTGTGGCTGCCCCCAGGAGCGGGGCTGCTCCGGGCCGGGGAAGACAACCCAGCGCCCGCTCAGCGCGGTCTGCCTGGCCCCGGGCCTGGGTCCGGCAAAGGGAGCGTCAAAGGCTCAGAGGGTCCCTGCTCCTGGGGCACGTCCCAACCTCCCCACGCTGGGCTCTGCCCCGGCACCGTGACTGGCTCGGCTGGCTGGGGAATCAGCTCTGAGCAAAAGTCCTCTTTTCTTTTGCCTTATTATTATTATTATTATTCTGTCTTTCAGTGTGGCGGTGAAGTTGGTGGGCAGGAGGAGAGAGGGAGGGACGGGCACAGGGAGCGCCGTCCCTGTCACACTGCAGCACTGGTGGCTGGCGTGGCCCTGGGGACCAGCGAGCTGGGTTTGACATGAACAAATGGGTGTTTTGAAAAAGCTTGTCCTCTGCTTAGCACTCTCCGTGCTGACAGGCTGATTTATGTCCTGCTCGCGGAGGGAAGTGGCGGAAGGTTTGCACATCTCCCCACGCGTGGGTTAGATCGCCGTGTTTGCTCGTCTCTGTAGCCCTGGCGCAGCTCTCCAACCACCCTGGGCATGAAACGGGTGATAAGTGAAGTTTTCCTTTTGCTTTTCTAAGTGCTTGTGCTCCTGCAGACATCAAATTTCCAAATACAATTAGACAAAAGAGAAAGCTCCCACTGCTCTCTACAACTACCTGAGAGGACACTGTAGAGAGGGAGGTGCTGGTCTCTTCTCACAGGTAATTAATGACAGAACAAGAGGGAACAGACTCGAGCTGCACCAGGATAGGTTTAGGCTTGACATTAGGAAAAATTTTTTCACTGAAAGGATTGTCAGATGTTGGAACAGGCTGCCCAGGCAGGCGCTTGAGTCACCATCCCTTAATGTGTTTAAAGGTTGTTTAGATGTGGTGCTTGGAGATGGGGTTTAGGGGTGTGCTTGGTAGAGTAGGGTTGGTGGTTGGACTTGATGATCTCAAAAGTCTTTTCCAACCTGAATGATTCTATGATACAAATGGATCTTGGTTTTCTGACTGATTCATATGCCATGAAAGCTGCCTTTTCTTTTTTTTGCATGATGGTCAGCTGCCAATGAGGGGGAATACCTTCCTGCTAGGATTAAAAATAGGGCCAAAAAAGGATCTTTGGTCTTGGCCCTGCAATCGTGGGACACTGTGGGGCTGTGCTGCTGCTGTACCTGGGCTCGGCCCATGCAGCCTGTGTCCGCTCCTCGCCTGGGGAGGACAGAGATGGTCCTACCCACCCTCCTGTGCCTGCAGCCTCTGGAAGATTCCCTCCAGAGCAGCTTCACTGCCTGCTCTCGGAGAGAGTTAAATAAGGAAACTTGATTTCACATAGTTTATCAAATTTTAAATGGAAATTATTGATGGAGAAAAAAAAATCCTCCACACACGCACTGATACCTTTGCCCTCCCTCTTTGCTGTCATGAGCTGAGCTGCGTCCACGCTTGCTTGCATGTTGTGGGTAATGGAATAAGAAGCTGCAGAAGAAAAGAGAGGGGCGGGGTGATGGGCGTGTTGCTAAAGGTCCCCTCAGTGCGGAAGAACAGAGGGGTAGTTTGGGCTCAGCGCTGCCGACCTCCCTCTGAGTAGTGGTGGCAAAACAAGGGATCACTGAACGGGAACGAGTAGGAAATGACAGCATTCTCTGCTGACATAGCTTGGAAATTGCAGATTTTATATCTATTTTATTTAGAAAGGACTTTGCTGTTTTGTCTCAGCTGATTGTGGCTGGCAGAGCTCCTGTGCCAGGGCTCGGGCACTGGGCTGGGCTCCCACAGACCCAGCACCGTGCTCTGGGCCATCTTTGCCCCACGCGGTGGGTTGCAATGGGCTTTTCACGCACTTTACATCAGGCCATAGAGGTGCGTCTGCTCGTTACCCCCCCACAGCAACTGGGGGAATGGAAGCAATTTCTGAGGCTAACAGGAAAAAAAATGAATCTTGCCGAAAGGAAGATGATAGCATTGAAGTAACAAGTGCACATGTCTAGATAAATAGATGAATACTGCAGGGGCCAAATTGTCTTTTTGACAGACGATATGAAGATAGGGCCGAAAAACCACTCTCTCCCCCATAAGTACATACCCCTTGATTTAAATTAGGAATGGTGCCAGGAGCCGTTACAGATTTCAACACAGCGTTTCGCTGCCATGTGCTGCGGTGTCTCCCGTGAGATCAGGAGGTGGCAAGTGGAAGCGGCTGGGTACGCTGTCACTTACCAGGGTGAGCGTGAGGAGTTCGCACACCCTCGTACCAGCGCTACAACCGGCAGCGTTACAACCGGTGGCCAGGCCTCGCGGCGTGTTGCAGGTCAGGGGCTGCCGGCTCTCTGCAGCCGGGGTACAATAGAGCTCTGCGGCTTTGGCTGCAGCAGCCCCAGGAAGGGACACGGGAAATCCCGAAAAGCAGCATTTTTTGGTAGCCTTGCTCTTGGGTCCCAGCCTGCAGGCAGAGATGGAAACCCCTGGTTGTGCGTTAGTTTGTGGTGCGATGCAGATGCAAATCTTCTGGCGCTTGAGCTGTTCTTTGCTGAAGGGCAATTTGGAGACAAGCAGGGGGTTAATTAATTAAGGATGGTGATGCGCTCCCCAGCATGCCCAAGGGACTCTTCTTTGCGGGGTGCTCATGCCAAGACCCCCTTGAGCTGCTGTCCCTGCTGTGGCCGTGGCACGGACCGGGTGCCAGCTCCCACATGCCAACCACCACCTGCCCCCGCAACCGGGGGCACTTGGGGACCGACACCCCCCCACCCCGCACCTCGGCCCGAGCCGTGAGCAGGTCGAGCAGAAACTGCCTGGGAACACCGAAAAGCTGGGAAGTGCACGAAAGGCAGAGCCGGCTGCGAGCCCCCGGGCATCTGCCCCCCCCCCCCCCCCCCCCCCGGAGCCCCGGCAACCGCTGCTGCAGCCGGGCAGAGCCTGCAATTCCGCACCCCTTTAGCGCCCGGCCGAGAGACCCCCGGCACCCGCCCCCGGCACCTTCCCTGCTGGTGTTCCCGCTCCTCCGCTCCCAGTCAGACCAGTTTCTGCCAGCGCCGCCGGTGCGGCAGCAGCTCCCGGCGCCCGGACACCGCCGGGGCGAGCGGAGCCTCCCGGGGCCGCGGCTGCTGCGGCCGGAGCGGGGGGGGGGGGGGGGGGGGGTCCCGGGATGGCCCCGTCCCGTCCCGTCCCGTCCCGAACGGCCGGGGCTCGGCCCGCAGCGAGGGGACGGTCCCGGTCCCGGTCCCGGCCGCTCCCTGCCAAGGGCTTGACCTGGCCGGTGGGAGGGAGGGGGCTCGGCCGAGGGGCAGGGCTTGAGGCAGCCAAGGGGCCGTTCAAGCCGTTCCCGGCCCGGCTGCTGCTCTCTCGGTGGCTCCGACACCTTTTTTATTTCTCGGTGTTTCTCAAGGAGGTTGCAGTGAGGTGGGGGTCGGGATCTTCTCCCGAGGGACAACCGACAGGACAAGAGGAAACGGCCTCAAGTTGCGCCAGGGGAGGTTTGGATTGGACACGAGGAGAAATTTCTGTGCTGAAAGAGTGGTCAAACATTGGAACAGGCTGCCCAGGGAAGTGATGGAGTCACCGTCCCTGGGGGTGTTCAAAAAACGTGTAGATGTGGCACTTTGGGACACAGTTGAGTGGGCGTGGTGGTGTTGGGTTGATGGTTGGACTTGATGATCTCAGAGGTCTGTTCCAACCTAATGATTCTGTGATTCCTCTTTCCCTTTGGCAGTAGCGCAAAGTAAGTGGGAGGAAGAAGGAGAGAAAGTCTAATGTCAAAAAGAAAGAGAAAACCCATCAGCTTTAAACACTCCAAAGCTTTTTTTTTTTTCTTTTTTGGCTTTCTAAATAATACAGGCAAGAAACACTAGCATAACCCAGCTGAAAGGATTGCACCTGAAAAAAAGTATCTTGAGACACTTGGGGAGCTCTGAAGGCAGAGCGGGTCCACAGGGCCTGTCCTGTGGGCAGTGAGCCTGGCCCTGCCTGCAGCGGTGCTGGTGCTGCCTGCGCTGGCACCCTCGCCCAGCTCTGGTGACAGTGTGTGCTCAAGCATTCCCTGCACGGAGACGGAACGGTGCCTCAGCTCCCTTGCTTTGTCAGAAACTTTAATCAGGTCTCCCCAGACATCCTAATTAATTTGTTCTGAGTGGAAATAAATGTCTCTAGACTTCCTTTGTCATTTTCAATCTCTTTTCAACTCCCATCTGTTTCCTTCATGGTCTGTGAACTAAAAAAGAAAGGGGGGAAAAAATGGGAAGGAGTGGATTTGAATTTTCCTTATCGAATGCAGTTACCGTAGTTAGGCTCTGGGGATCTCGGAGAAAGGTTGCATGCGCCTCTGCTGAAATATAAACAGCTGTGGGAAATGCCCTTTAACTGTAAATGTTGCGTGGAAGTCATTAATAATCTGGAGTTTCATTAGATATTGCCAGATGTTAACTCCAATGCTCTGTGAGAATAACCCAAGGTCACCACCCGGCTGTGTGATGAGCAACCGCAGAGCTGGTTTCTCTCCCAGCGGTGCCTGGTGTCGGTGAGGGGAGCGTGTCACACACTCGCTGTGCCCTGCTCCCCTCCCTCCTGCAGCCGAGGGGTCCTGGGAGGATGGGGACCCCACTCCTGGGCAAGCACAGCACTTGCCTGGAGCGGTGCCCTGCCTGCTCTGCCTTGTGCCAGGGCACCGCACAAATGGGGTGCCTAGAAGTGTTGGGGATGGTCTTCTCCTCCTCTTCCTCCTCCCGTGGGGGAGCACTGGTGTCCTGAACTCGTCCCTGTGTGTAGGGAAGGGTGGGAGCAGGAGGTGGGGGGCGGCTGCAGAGCGACCCCTGCCATTGCACTGCTGGTGGGGTCTGGAGTGGGATCCCCTCTGTTTGCAGGGCGGTAGAACAACTCTTTTGGAAGGGCCGTGGGACAGCGATCATTGTTTTGAAGACCTTGTTACAGAAAGATTAATTCCTGTTACGGATCTCTGTTTCAAGCTGAGCACTTAAATGCACTGGCAGGAGCTGGGCAGTGATAAATTGTCTCAGAGCTTTGATTCAAAGGAAGCAGAAACTCACCAAAGCTAATTTTAAAGAGTGGAAATCCTTTTCTAGTGCCAGACAGGTGATTATTCAGCTAAAACTGGACACTTCAAAATGCGCCAGGAGGAGGTCTCGGGAGAAACCTTTCCCAGTGCCCAGAGCGGGGAGAGCTGCAAGTGACATCCTGGGGTTCGTGCCCAGCTCATCCCCCCTCCCAGTGCCACCCAGGACGCCCTGCTTGGTGCTCCTGCCTGGCCCCGTGCCTGGGGAGGCAGCAAAAGCTGCTGCCGCTGCTTAATAGCCTCCCCCAAGGCAGTGGGGCCGTGGGAAGTGCTGGCTCTTGCAGCTGGGACCTGAGGAAAGGCAACCCAGTGCTGGAGGGCACTGGAAATACCAATTACAATTTTTTCCCCACAGATTCTGTTAACACCCAGGAAAAATTGAATCTGCTTAGGTCCTGGAAGCTCAAGTTCACCTCTGATGCCATCACCACTGGCGTTTCCCGCAATGGCGATGGCACGTTAGAGGAGCTCCTCTGGTGATGGGCACTGCGCCTCCGCTCCCCATCCTGTCCCTCCTGGCAACTGTGGGTGATGATCCAGCGTCAGCCCCAGGACCAGCCGCATGTGGGGCCTGGAGGTGCGAGCGGGGCACGAGGCAGGGTGGGGACATCCCGGCTCTGCAGGACGGAGGTCCTTTTCCTCCTCTGCTGAGAGTGAAGTCAGTTATAAAATGGCCAAGACACTTCAGCTGGGGAACGAGCAGGTCATTATACCTAGCAGTTGATTTTCATCGCTTTTTTATATGGTGCATTAGCAGAGTAACAAACCCGATTCCAGTTTAATAAACCTTATTTCAGACTGAACAGCCTCGTTTCAGGGCTGGCTCATGTTCAAACAAGTGGGACAGCCAGCTCAGCCGCTCACTCGAGAAGCTGGGAAGTGAGCTGAGAGCAGAAAGAGAACCATAAATGGAGCAAAAAGTTCTTGCAAGGCAGGACTGCCTGGGTTTGGGCTTTCTCATGGCTCGGTGATACGCGCCGGCTGGACGCCTCGGGTGGGGGCGCGGGGAGGGGCGACGGCTGCGGAGGCAGCTCGTGACGGAGCTGCGGCGTGGGGCAGCCTGGCCACCCAGCTCCCTTCTGCTCTCCGTGACCTCCTGTGTCGCTTTTATTCCTGGCAAAACGAATTTACTCTCCATGTAATTATAGAAAGAAAATAGTTTTGACCTCAGCTTCATACTTTTCAGCTTAATGTGTATAATTGCCTTGCCAGCTATTTATTACTGTCAACATTTCCAGTCAGGGGCAGTGGGGAGCAGCAGAGGGAGGGCATGGGGGATGGAGAGGTTGGAGGTGTGCAATAATAAAAAGCTGTTTACAATTGCATATTAATAGTAGATACGGGCCCAGACTGAAGAAACATCCTGCTGTCCTCAGGCACCGAAGCCTCACTGGAGGCGCAGGCAAAAGCACACGGAGACAAACGTGAGCAGGTGCAGAGCACAGTGGGGCTGCTGGTGGCCACGGCGGGGCTCCCACAAGCCCTGGGTCCCCGGCCGCTGTCCCCAGATCCCTGGTCTCCAAGAGGCACCGCCTGTGCCAACAGACTGGGCAAAGCTGCAGGAGGGTGCCAGTGGCTGGCCCGAAGCCTCCCAGGGCAGTGGCAGGGTGCGAGGGGCTCGCCGTGCTGGCAGGGACGTGGCCGCCGGCGGGAAAGTGGAGCCAGAACGGACCGGCCATCGCCCAGCAGCGTCCTCCCTTGAGGTGTCTGTGCCCACGTGCGGGCGCACCGGGGGGGCGAGTTGAGGAGGGGAGTCGAGGCCGTTTGCGCTCGTGTGTGGTGGCGAGCTGCTGCGTAGCGAGGCCCTTTGGGAGATGAGCTGTGGTTGCCCTTGGCTCTGCAAACAGATTATCCTGCGGGAGCAGAGCAGTGCCGGCCAGGGTCACATCCTGGCTGGTGCAGAGCGAGTGTCTGCCCCAGGCAGACGGGTGCTCCGCTGGGAGGCTGTGCCAGGGGGTCTGACGTGGGGCTGCAGCCCCTGCCTTCCCTTGGTCTGCCTGCTGCAAGCTGCCCTCCTTGCAGAGGTGCTGTAGTGCAGGTATGTCCGAGACTAATGAGTTATCGATCGGTGGATAACAGGAGTATCTTTATTTCTAATGACTGGATTGCTTATTGATCACATTCACACGTGGGGGCAGGAGCACCGAACGCACACCACGCTTTGCTGCCAGCGCACCCTTGTATAAGTAACACCACCCTGGGCTCTGCCAGCGCTGGCCTGTGCCCGGGACGGAGACCTGGGAGCCTGTAAACCTGTCTGGGTTTAAGTATCATTAGCAGTGAAAGGAAAACCAACTGCTTAAGGTGATGCTGGCAGCTGGAGAGATGAGAGAGAGGAAAGGGGGAACTCCCTGTGAAGAACAGGCAAAGCCTGGAATTTGCCTGGCACCGCAGTGCTTGGCATCCGCTGCCAGCTCCGGAGGGCTGAGGTGAGAACCAGCCGCTCCTCGGTTCTCTACAGTTTGCACAGTACAACGGAGTTCTTGCTCCTAGTTCTGGTAGGCCAGGGGATTTATGGAAATCAGCCAGGTAGAAGAAACGAGGGCTAAATGCTGCCTGATAGTACAAAGCGTTATAAGGAAATAGATTTTTTTCAAGTTGCTAGCCACCCTTTGTCCTTTAACCCTGAGAGACTGTGCAGATATCTGGAATTTGCATTTCAAAGTAATCTATGTAAAAATCATCATACATTTCAGACTTCACAATATTAGCAGATTAAAACAAATTGACTTCAGGTCCTTGGCATTTTTATTAAACTCATTCCACCTTTCAGCTCCCCAGCGCAGGAGGGAAGGGAAGAAAAGAATATCCCGAGCCCAACTCTGCTCCAGGACAAGCTGGGCATGTGTCCCTTCGGACGGAGCTCCTCACGTGAGGCACGTGACAGGGATGGGGAGAGCAGGCAGGGGAACAGGCGGCCGATGATGGGGCCTGTGGGGGAGACCCCGGCAAGGACTCCCCAAGAGGTGCAGGCTGTTCCAGCCTTTGCAAAACCGGGCACCGGGGCTGCAGCTCCCCAGCACCTCCTGCAAACCCCCGGTCGTTCCCTCCCTCCGTGCCGGCGGTGCAGCGGTGCCAGGCAGGGCTTGCCCACTGCCACTGGTGCCCGGCAGCCTGCGCCTCCCCGCCGCAGAGCTGGGGCTGTGCTCGCCCTCCCAGCCCGAGCTGTCTCCCAGCCCAGCAGCTCCCATCCTCCGCTGGCACGGCCCTGTTTTGGCACATGGCACTGAGCACTCTGCCTGCCACCGGCTCGGTGTGTAGGACGTGTGGTTCCCTTATCTGTGGCCCGCAAGAGAGGCTGCTGAGCCCATTCTTATGGCAGCGGAATTCAGAAGAGGATATTCCCTATTTGTCTGTGGATAAGCCTTGAAGCGTGGAGGGGGATGGCAGGCGGTGATTCGCTCAGGACTGTCAGTTCAGCTCTTCCTGCGATGCTGCGCGTTGCCTTATCGAGAGCCTCCTGCCCTGGGCACAGCCAGTCCTGTACCTGACACCTCAGGCAGGCTCCTTCCGTGCTTTTTGGAGCCTCCTCCTCTTCTAAGCCTGGTCCTTGAAGCCACTGCCAGCCTGAGCACCCCAAAATGGTCCTGCCTGCATGAGCAAGCAGGGCATAGCAGGGACTGCTGTTTGTGTCACAGACTGCAGCCTTCTGATACAAGGCAAATTAAAAATAGGGAGGGTGGTTTGCAGCTAAGTTACCCTTTATACTGTCTGCCCTATTGCTTGCTTCCACCTTGCCTTCTCCATCACAGCAGGGCTGCAAATCAGTTTCTAAGCAGGGTTGTGCATCCTGGTCAGCATACAGAGCCTCAGGCTGGGCTATGTGAGGCATTTCCCAGTCCCTTCCTCGCCTTGGGTCTTGTCTACTTGATCTCACCCTCTTCAGTTAACGTCTGGCCTTAGGTTAACCTGTACATGCCGAGCAGCCTGCGTGCAATCTTCAGCTGAACCGGGCTCCTTGGTCAGACTTAAGCCCAGCGAGGAAGAGGAAGGAGTCAGACTGACGCGAGCCCTTCCCCACGCAGCAGACTGCCGGAGGGAGCGTCGTGCCAAGCGAAGGAGGTGCCCGGTGGTGTTGGTTGTGCACGTCTGAATGCACTGCTTGGGTTGTGCTAAGCACAGCTGGAACTAAGCCCCAGGAGCTGAAGAAAAAGCTCTGGCACCCACAAGGTTACACGCTGCTGCTGGTCTAATAGTTCTGACACAGATCAGACCCGCTGAGATGCACACAAGCTGTGCAGGAGGCATCTCTGGCAATCCTCATCAGCGCCGAGTTCATTCAGGAAAAATACAGTTCAGTTGCTCACATTCATTGTAGAGTAAACCACACACCCAGTGTTTAATAATTCAACAGCTGAGAAAAATAATTATAAATATTTAAAGCCTCTGGAGCAGTGATGCCTTTGGAATGGTGGTAGCACTGCACTGCTTTGCTTTGCCATCACCTCCTTCCCCTTCGCCAACCCGCTCTCCAAACATGGCTTTTAACAGCAACAGGGCGCATCGCTGCGACCGGCCCTGTGGACCTGGGAAGCATTTCTCTCTTGCATTAAGAAACTGAATTAGGTCTGAAATGGTTTGAGACCTGAAGGTTTCAGCAAGGATAATGGGTTTTCATTCTGCAGGGATGCAGGCTGTTCGTAAATGATGTCTTCCCTATGATGTAACTCTCAGGGCGAGAGACGAGGACTTCTGGGCTCTGCTGTTTCCCCTCCCATGGACCCGCTGCACAAGGCGCTTCACCAAATGTGCTGAGTCTGCGGCACGTAGGAATTCCCAGGCACTTGTGAAGAGCCACCAGCCGTGGCCTCTGTCCCCCTCCATCCCCCTCCATCCCTGCCTCTGCCGGGTTTGCCCATCAGCCCGTGTGACGGATGAGCTGCCTGCGATAAGGAGAGGGCAGGGAGCTGGGGCAGCTCCTGCGGGGAGGCAGCGGGTCCACCCCCCAGCCGTGCCAAACCTCCCTACAGTCTGGTTTCGTCACTGTATTAACAGTGACATGCAGTGGCAGCATCATGCAATGGTGGTTGAGGACAACACGGCAAACAAGAACAGCACGAGTTATTGTCACCAAGATACCAACAAGTGCCGTGGTTTCACCCCAGCCAGCAGCTGAGCCCCACACAGCCGCTCGCTCAGTCCTCCCTGGTGGGATGGGGGAGAGAATTGGAAGAGAAAAAGTGAGAAAACACATGGGTCGAGATAAAGACAGTTTAATAAGTAAAGCAAAAGCCGCGCACGCAAGCAAAGAAAATAAGGGATTCTTTCACAACTTCCCACCGGCAGGCAGGTGTTCAGCCCTCTCCAGGAAAGCAGGGCTCCATCACACGTAACGGTGACTTGGGAAGACAAACACCATCACTCTGAATGTGTCCCCTCCCTCCCTCCTTCTTCCCCTCATTTTTATTGCTGAGCATGACGTCCTATGGTCTGGCATATCCCTTTGTCCAGTTGGGGTCAGCTGTCCCGGCTGTATCCCCTCCCAACCTCTTGCCCACCCCCAGCCTGCTCGCTGGTGGGGTGGGGTGAGGAGCAGAAGAGCCTTGAGGCTGTGTAAGCACCCTCAGCAGGAACAAGGACATCTCTGTTCTCAGCACAGATCCAGAACACGGCCCCATACTGGCTGCTGTGAGGAAAGTTAACTCTACCCCCGCCAAAACCAGCGCAACAAGACAAGAATATTCAGTTGTTTTACACTGTAAAATAGACAAAAAGCCCATCAGCCTGTAAAGGCCACCGAGCTGCTCCTGCACTGCCTGTTCCATCAGGGCCCAGGGGAAATAAGGGCACGGAAAACCCTTCTGCTCCGGGCAATGTTCAGCGCGTGGGCACAGGCACTGCGTTTCCCAGGTCTCCAGAACGGTTGTGTCAAACGTCCCTGAGCTTTGGGAGAATAACAGCTTCACCGCAAAGTGTGCACAGTGCACCGGGAGGTGGGGATCTCCTGTCCTTGTCCTGCAGGCTCTGACCTGAGCAAGTGTCAGTGTGGCTGGGAACACCCCCAGCCCTGGGGACAGCAGGTCATGGTCAGACCCCGATGCGCACACCTCGGGGATGTGACAGGGGATCGGTGGTACCACTGGAGCAGAAATGGGCCTGGGCAGGGCTATGGAAGGGTGGAGAAAAAGACACAGGCAGCCGAACAAGCAGCTCTGATCTCAGGCATGACTCGACCTTCATCGCTTTAACTCTTCGGTCACCTTGACAAGCCGGGTCGATGGGGTTTGCCCGGGGAAGCAGGAACCCCCAGGCTGACACCTACGAGGGACTTGCAGCTGAACAAGTGCTGATGGCGGCCGGGCTCCAAGGAGCGACGCCAGCCTCTGCCTGCGCTGCCCGCAGCCGGGCACAGACCAGCCCGCGGCACTGCCAGCTCTGCCACCGCCGGCACGGGCACCGGGCGGGCACGGGCAGCCGAGCGGGGCAGCGCCGGGCGGGCACGAGGAGGCCGCGGCCAGGAGAGATTAATTCCCTTCTGTGGCGCAGGCTGCGTGAGAATAAATGGGGACAAAATTGTGACTTTGTCAGAATTCCCCCTGCGTCTACATGGGAAGTGTCTCGTGCCCTCACTTTGTGGATGGCTATGGTCACATCAGCGCAAACCTTGAAATGTCAGTGGTTTCTGAAATCTTTGCCATCCCCTGGTGAAAGAGAAGCCTGAGCTATTGACTGGAGCACACGCAGAAGAGGACCCAAGATGCATTTGGACACAGAGGAAATTAATTGGCTTTAAGATGGGGAAATAAGTCTGTTAAAACGGTGCAGCACAAAGTGAGAGTGGGGCAAAAAACCCTTCCTCAAGCAACCAGAAATCACTGTTCAGTAGGAAGAAGTTTCTTCCTCTCATCAGATCTGATTGTGTAATCCAATTAAAAGAAGTGTACTTTCTCCTTTCTGATTAGCACTAGCCAGCCAGCATGCAAGCGCCACCAGCCCCACACTTCATCATTTCCCAGTCTAATTACTGGTGAAGAAGGCTGGGGATGAGCAACAAAATTGAGTGTGCTATTGACTGCTGCGCTCTTCGCCTGCTCCACACACAGGACAAAGATTAGACATTAATCCTCCGGGCACCGGAGGTCTCCTGCAGCTTGTCACCAAATCAAATACTGTTCATATAACTTATTTAACTTGGCATTTCGTTACAGCAGCAGTGGAAAAGTATCCAGCTAATGAAGGGGCTTTGTTTTGCTTGCAAATAGAGCCGGTTTTGGTGCAATGAGCTTTCCCAAGGACAAACAAGTTGAGGAGCAAAGAGCAGGGGGAAGCAGGACTCAGGAGGGTGGCAAAGAGGGAAAACACACCCCAAGTCATGGTATCCCGAGTCACTATTGACCGGTGTGCCCAGGGGCACATCTGCAGCCCCTCTAGTGCCCAGCACCCTGCCCACCCCAGCCCAGCCCTCGGCTGGGTGCGACGCTCGGCCTCAGCACTTCGGGCTGCCTGAAACCCCGTCAGAGGCAGGAGCTGCCTCTGGCTCTGCTGCTCTCCGAAACGCCCCCCGCATCCCTCCTGCCTGCTCCTCCTGGGGCTGAGCGTGGATTAGCAGGGATCTTCCCTCTTGCTTGGCAGGATTAAACGTGTTATCCCCCTGCGGTCATTATGGATTCAGCTTATACTTTTCAATGTAAAAAGCAGCTTTCATTTTTGAAGTGTCTCTTTTTCAGCCCTTCAGAGAAAAGTTCAGTGCGTGCCTCAGGGCGAGCCAGAACCTCTGGAAACCACCTTCTCTCTGCCCTGAGGACAGCAAGGTTTTGGGTCAGGACCGGCTGATCCTGCCAGTCAGGCCACCTCCCGCACAGCATCTCTCTGCCGCAGTGCTGTGCCCTGGCCAGAGCCCCACGTGTGGCTCGTGGGCACCAGCCGGGCTGGGGAGCTGCCACAGCATCCTGTTCCCCCCAGTACCACAAAAAGGGGCCTTTCCCTCCTTTGTAAAGCCTTTGTAGGTGGCAGGTGGCAGAAGGCAGCCCCAAGGTGGTGGAACTCACTGTCTCCATGCGCTCCGTGTGCTGGGGGTACCCTGGTGGGACACCTGGGAACGTGCTGAAGGCGCTGGTTTCACTCGCCGGGACCAGGCCAGGAGCTGTGCATTAACTGCTGGTAAACACCCAAAAACGGAGGGAGAGTGGTTTTCCCTGCGGCGGCTGCTCTGCGGCTGCAGGGCCCAGCGGGCAGCACTCGGCGCCGTCCCTGCCCTGCTGCCCTGGCGCTGCCTGCTCCGGGCAGGACGGCCGTCAGGGCAGAAGCGATGCACCTTAATGAGGAGAGGAGGAGGAGGGAGGGGGTGGTGGAGCTTGGCAGGCATATTCCTGACTGCACAATTAGCAATGAACAACTCCCTAATGATTGTTATAAAGTTTTAAGCCAGCTAATGGGTCCTGGGAAGAAGAAGTTCATTGAAAGTACAAAGCATAAAAGAGCAAACACAAGCTGTGACATTTTAAATGAGAAGGCAGGAACCAGTCTCTCTGCAAGTGATTATGGAATTATAGTACTGCCGCAGTTATCCGTTAGCCAGGGATGTGCCGGGAATGCAAAGCCGGGCGGCGCGTACGGCTTCCCAGCGCCGGGGGCTGCCTCGTGCAGGGGGCACAGCGCCAACGAGGAGGGGTGCCATGGGGGCAGGTTCCTGCTGGTCAGACCTGACACCCTGAGGATCCAAACCTCCCAGACCCAGGGGGGGTGCCCTGGGCTGTGCTCCACAGCAGGGGTGTCCGGGGGCTGGCTGTGCCCCTGCCCATCAGTACGGCCTCTTCTCCCAGCCAGCACCAGGGAGCCAGTGACCGGCAGCCTGAGCTGCCGGCGCCCGTGCGGTCTCTATGCCTGTGTACCGACCCTCTCACCCTCCTGGCACCCAGAGCCTTGAAGCCGCAACTGGGGATGGTGACGAGGGGACGCCGTTCCCGTGGGGTGGGTGCTGGCCTCCCTTTGGGGCATGGCTGCTCCCTGGGCTGCTGCCCTGCTCCCCGGCACTGAAGCCACAGCTCCCTCCCCAGCCCAGGGCAGAAGCCAGTGTCACTTCGGCCAACGAATGTTCTCTGGAGTCTCAGTGGCTGCCGCTCCTGTGACAAGCCATCACCCCGTGTGCTGCCAAATCCCATCGTGCCATGTCCTGTCAGTATGAGCAGCTCCTTGGCCTTTCTTTCCTTCTCAGGCTTCAGGCGTGCGTGTTTGCCGGCAGACAGGCATCCATGGGCTCCCGCTCCCTGCTCTGCAGCCCTGACCCGGAGTGGAAATGGGGCAATACCCGGTGGTCCGGCAGCCTCGGTGTGGGGGCTGCAGGCTGGAGCAGGACCCCCACCTCGCCTCCACTCGTCGGACGGGACACAAGTGGGGGTGATCAGAAACACTCAGTGGTACCTGCAGAAGCCTCCTGGCCCCTGCCTCCCCCATGGCAGCCGGGGGATGCAGTGCCCGCCAGCCACACCGCGGGGCCGGGGATGCTCCGTGGGACAAGAGAAACACGGTGATAACCCAGTGTGTGCCAAACCTGCTGGAGCACCGAGGCAGGGAAGAGGGTTTAAATGCTTTCCTTAGATTAATGTGCTGTGGCATTTTAAATTAGGAAATATTAATGTGGAAATAATAGGGAAGTGCATGGGCTATTTTTCATTCCCCTCAGCAGGCTGTGAGAAAAGAGAGGGCTGAGGGAGAGCCACTGTCAGAGGAGTTTCCACTGCCCTGGGTTAATCCTTCCTCAAGGCCACTGGGCAAGAGCCGGGGGGGGTGGGCAGCCGGGGGTGGGGCGTGCAGAGGCAGAGGCACACGCTGGCACCAGAGGGGCTCTGGATGGGATGCTGAATTTGGGGAGCAGTGCCTAAGCTGTCACTCCTGGAGATTAAAAGCCTCCCCTGCCTGCCCATGGAGGCTCCCTCACCCCTTTGGCAGCGGGTCTCTGTCTGCCCCAGGACCCCGCACTGCCCCGCAGCCCCCCAACACCCGCCCTGCCCACTCGCAGGAGCGCTGCTGAAGTTTACACCTTCCTCTTTTATTTATGACTTTCAATTCCACTTTCTGCTGACTCTCTGATGGCAGCACTCCAATTCAATTAAGTAAATAAATAAAGTGATTAATTTAGATGCCATGGACTCTTCTGCATGAGCCCTGATAGCACTCGTGGCTGCAAGCTGGGCAGGAGATGCCCCAGTCCAGCCTGCCCCCCAGTCCCCCCTGTTCCCCCCAGTGTCAGACTGTGTCACCTGGTGCTGGGCACATAGAGTCCCACGGTGTGGCCAGGACTGTGGGTAACGGAGAGGGGTTCGGGACATCCCTCCTGTGCGTGGCCATCCAGCACCCCAGGCTCCAACAACAGGTAGAGAATCTGGACTGTGAGGTCAGGGGGAAATAAGGTCAGTTTGTGGATACAAAAAGCACTAAGCAGCACTTTCCCACTTACTTTTGATGCAGAGCATCTCATTAATACAATTCAGAGGACAATGTGGAATAACTCTGTTAGTATCTAATTATCTTTGCTATTGACCCAGCACTCCCAGATAGTTTGGCACAGTATGGGATTTTTCCCTTAATGTGTTATTTCCGAATAGCCATGAAATTGCACAGGATTACAAACTTCCCCGCTTTGATGGAAACTCTTCCCACTCGGAAGGTTTCTGCGGGGAATAGAGACAAAATGCTTTAGTGTGTCAGTGAATTAGGAAAAATATTTCTTAGTCCAAAGGGCAAATTCATTATTGCCTGCCTCTCGTGGTGCTGAAGAGGATGGTCTTTGCAAAGAGCACACATGGCCCAGGAGTACGGCAAGAGATCAGTCTCTGAGGTGCAGGAAAAGAGATAAAGCAGGCATATGGAGATAAAGCTAATTAAATTGAGATTCATGGATACAAAGAAAGACTAAAGAAGGTGCCTTATCTGGTGATGAGGGCAGAGGAGAGGGACTGAGGACGCCTGGCTTCTGATCTTGAGCCTCCCCTTACTGTGTTACGTAGCCTAGGGCAAGTCATTTAATTCCCTTTTTTGCCATTTCGCCCTGCCCTAAGATAAACCACGCAGCCATTTACACACTCTGCAGCGTTTCTGAAGCCTGGCAATGTTTGGAAATGTTCTGAGACCCCACGTTGTTGTGCGGGCACTGGACAGCCATGGCCACCAAGTCCAGCTGCTGGCACGTCCCACGGGCCCGAGCCCTCGCACCCTCAGCCCCAGCACTGGGAGCAGACGGAACCTCCACCTCCCGCCCCACCACCCCTCTGCAGAGAGGAGATTCGGGTTTGACTGCCAAGATATCTTGCCTTTCTGCACCTACTCCTGCCCTTTTGGCAGCAGAACCGTCACGGCTGCGGTTCCATCCCGGGAAGGGCGCAGGCACGGGCTCGTCAGTGGGACTTCGGGGAGACCTGCAATAATATTTAAGATATTAAACAAACTTGAGGCCCACAGTGAGTGGTGAAGGTAGCAAAAAGAAGATCAATACGATGGCTAATGGGTGCAGAAGGGCAATTTAATTGGGTGTTGTGTTTGATAAATTATTTGTAAAGTTAAACACACAATGAAAGTATTGCAGCCCTGCCTGCTGGGGAGGTAAATGAGTCAGCCGGCACAAATTGAGCCCAGATGATTAATGGTTATAAGCGCTATTGTTTGCTAAACTGACAAGTCACTGAGAGTAAAAGCAGAGCTGGAATGTTTTTAATTGGGTGTTACATACGTCTCCCTGCTCGGAACCGGTTCAGTTCGGGCGCAGCTCTGCATTGGAGACAGGGAGGCGGCGTGCCGGGCTGGGGTCACAGGCCTCGGCCCTGCGGCACGTCGCGGTGCCCCGCTGCCGGGGAAGGTGCCTGTCCCGCGGGACATGCAAGAGCCCCGTGCGGCACCCGCTGGCCCGCGGCACCCCTCCGGCGTGGGGGTGCTCCCTCCGAGCTGGCCGGGCAGGGGAACGGGGCAAGTCACGGCCCCTGCAAAGCTTAAACCGAAAGTGCTGTGACAGGTTGAGTGAACCTCCATTGCCGTGAGCTTTACGCTCATACGGTCGGATTAGAGCATAACCAACAACCATATGGATTTGCATTTCAAATTAACTTTCGAAAAAGTACAGTAGTCTGTCGGTTGCCTAAATACATAACAGTTCTTTGGTCTCACATTTAAACCCATAAAAATGCTGCTGTTACTAAAAAACGGCTACTTTGGGAATTTGAGCCCCACATAAGCCAACTAAATTTAAATACTGGCACCATTTCCTTACAACTTTTCCTACTATTTAAAAATTACTCCCATTCAGTTGGAGTAATGCTCTGCTGGCGTTTGAACGGCAGCCACAGACAGGCTGAGGCTGGACAGCGTGTGACGGCCAGCCTCGTGCCCCTGCACACAGGACACACGTGCAGATGAAAGTGAGGTTCATTTAGCAAATGATTTTTAAAAAAATGCAAAAGTTCATTTCTCAGTTGGGACTGGGCAGAAGACAAGAGACGGCAGCTTTCTCCAGCCTGCCTTGCTTATGCCCTGAGCCAGGAGAGGAGTCCCTGGATGTGCTCCTTAGCCCGTTAGCCTAAGCCTGGTTCAGGTAAATCTGTCGTGAAAGCGCGTGTGATGACGGGGGAGAACGTGGGGGCATAAGCAATGCAGCCGCGTTTTCCTTCCTTCTCTGTTCCCTGCAGCAGCCACTCCTCTGCCTCACAAACCATCACCTGGCGTTGTGTCTCCATCACCTCCTGCCGCTCACTCTTCTCCGTCCTCCTCCCTCCTTCCCCACGAGCCTCCCGTCGCGCACACGCCAGCCGGGTGCTCTGCAGACACGGCTGCGCTTTCCCCCTCGGGTGCAGGGCCCAGGGTCCCGCGCAGGTCGAGAGGGGCAGCAAAGCGGTTTCACGCGAGCGCTTTCTGCAGCCACTGGAAGGAGCTCAGCCAGCACCTGGGACCCCATAATTACCGCAGAGAGCTTGGAACTAATGAAAGAAGTGACGAGGCCTCCCAATGACCAAGTCTGAATGGAGTGGTTTCTGGCACCCTTTCAAATTGATTTCAAATATGAACTCCCTTTAATCCTCCTCCCTATCTCATTCCCTACATCACTGATTCCTCATCAAACAGTTTAAATTAATTTGAGCCTGCTGTTCTCTGCCCTGTTATCTTTTCCCCTCCTCATTTATGAATTTTAAATCAACTTGTTAACAACCTACTTAGTTGCATAATTTTGCTATAATAATCCATGCCCCTGGCCGATTGCGTATTAATTCTGGAGATAACGCGCTCTGCAGCCGATGGCGTGGCAAGCTCACGGCTGTGCTCTCACTGCCGGTGGCGGCCGCAGTGCCAGGAAAATGCCTTGGTACAGACCAGTAGCCCGGCAGCCACTGGGACTTGGGCTGCTGGTGCTTTGCCTCCTGCTCCTGCCCGCTGCTCTCCAGCCCAGCCTGTTCCCAACCACGCTGGGGGCTGCAGCCCCCCACACGGCGGAAGCTGGGGGACCGTGGCTTGGTGCTGCGCAGGGACACCGGGGCGCGGGACGTCTTCATTGCTGGGCGGGCGGCTGTGCCGTCCCTTCCCCTCCGAGCCGGCACACGCTGTCTCTATTCATCCTCGCAGCCCAGAGGCTCTAGAGCAAGCTGTGATGAGAACAAGTGCTGTTTCCAAGATGGAAACTGAAGATACAGCCCATACATCATTTCCTAAGGGTTATGATAATGGGTTATTGATTAATAGGAGAGGGTAGAGAAAACATGGGAAGTGCTGGAGGTCATAAATCCTGTAAATTAGGTGACCCTGCCAAGCGATGCGAGCTGTGTGCTCGGGTCCTCGCGTGGCAGCATCTGGGTTTCCCACCTTGGTGAAGTTTTAATTCCCAGCAGCAGGAGGGCCAGGCTCACGGCCATCCCCATCCTGTGGCACAGGGCACTTGCCCCGGGCTCCCGAGGAAAGGCTGCAGGAACAGTGATGTTGAGTCCCGTGGGTTTTCCCCTCGGCTCTGCAGGTGAAGGGCACTTCAACGGGGTGCTCAGAGGAGCGCTCGCTCCCGTCTCCTCTGCTTTCCATCCCGGCGGGGTTTAATTGCCCTCCCACGCTTTGCTTTCATTCCTCCTTTCTTGTCCCTCTCAAGTCGTTGAAAGCAGCACTTCTTTATTCGACCATGCTATGCATTAATCCTACTTGTTCTGCTTCCATGGAGACATGCCGAGAGTGCTGGTACTTATTTTTACTGCTTTTTGTTTAGGTTTTCTGTTTGTTTTGTTTTTGTTGGGGTTTTTTTTTGTTTTGCTTTTTTTCTAATTTCATGGCTAAACCAAAGCTGCCCCTTACCTCTAACAACAACAAATTAGCCAGAGGACTGCAACGGGCAGTGGTCCCCGCAGTGTTTTACCTCAATGCCACAACACACCCGCTCCTCTCGCAGCCCTGCTGACTCGCGGCTGCCTGTGACCGCGGGTGACCAGCGACCGCCCGTCACCGCCGGCTCCAGCCCCGGCCCCGCCGCTGCCCCGGCCCCTCCTGCCGCTCCCCCGCCCCGAGGAACCCGCGGGAGATGTCGGCCAGCGCCGGGCCCCGCCTGGTCCCGGCCCCGGGGCCCCGCCTGGTCCCGGCCCCGGGGCCCCCGCGCCCGGTGCCGCCAGCCCCGACGGCCGCGTCCCGGCCGGTTCCCCGCGGCGCCGCAGCGCCCTCTGGTGCCTCCGCGGGGAAGGGCTGCGGCAGCGGCGGGGGCTGAGGAGCCTCTGCCTGGGGAACCACAGCCCCTTCTCGGGGGGGGGGGGGCAGCCACGCTCCCGAATGGGATGCTCCTGCTGCGGCCGGGGGTCCGTACGGACCCCCGGCCGCAGCAGGAGCATCCCATTCGGGCGATACCCCATCCCGCTGACCCCGTCCCGCTGCTTCCCCTGACCCTGGGGACGTCGTGGTCAGGCTCAGAGCTGGGGCTGCCCGAGCGCCTTTGCCGGGGGCTGGGACTGAGGCCAGAGGTGCCTTTTCGCCCTTTAGCTTCGCAGAGGGATAGAAGCGGTTTGGGACAGTGCCCAGCGCCAGGACGGGGTTCATGCTGGGACACGACGCCCTGATTTTCTTCTCGGCCATCTCCTAAGCTTGGGGCTGACCTGAGTTAGTAGCAAAAATTGGTCTGGGTGAGACCAAGTGTTTTATTTCAGGATGTTCCTGACGTATCAGTCCCTCACTGCTCTGCTCTCCAGCCCTGGCCCCGTCACTGGCTGCGATCTCCTGCACAGCCCCACAAGGATCCCCCTGGCCTCGCAGGGAGCCCAGCGCCGCTCCCAGCTCTGCCCAGGCCACGCACCTGCTGGCAAACAGTTCCAAAGCCACTGGACGCCCCTTGGGCTGCCCTGGCCACCCTGCCATGGGCACCGGTGCCAGGCTGCAGGTACGCGCAGGGCAGAGCTGGACCCTGCAGCGGGGATGGTTGGTGAGAAGCTCCTGCAGCACCCGCCGGCAGCGCAGGAGCGAAGTCTCTGCTGGCAGCTTCCCCTCCTGCCCCGGCGTGCTGGGGTGGATCAAGGGATTAACCTCCAGGATGTCTCTGGGAAGGGGATAATCACCAGCCCGTTTGCTGCAGTGTCAGTTGAAAGCTGGGTAAATCTGCTCCCTCCATGCAGATAAAAGCAATGAAGATATCAGAGATGTGACACACCGCAGTGTGGGACTTGACTCTTCATTACTGAGTCATCCAACTGCAGAATTGATTCCATTTTCACATGGTTTATTGCAGTTCAAAGCCTGGTTAGCTTCACCGTTCCATTGTCAGCGGGCTGCGGGCACTCCTGAGGCAGACATCAAAGGAAGGGGAGCGATGGAGGGGTCAGCGGTGGAGGGGTCAGAGATGGAGGGGTCAGTGGGAGGCTCGGGCCCTGCACCGGCGTGCGAGAGCAGCTCGGGCTCTGGACCAAGGAGCCTCCGTGACACCACTTTGCTCCCCACAGCTCAGCTGCCCCATGCCGGCGGCAGGGGATGGGACAGAGGGGAGGTGGGAGACCAGCACCGCTGGAGGAGGGATGCAGCTCACTGCCTGACGGGGAGGAGATGAAAGCGAGACGCTGATCTGTAATTGCAAACAATTAAATTCACAAAAACAGGCTCATTCTTATGCACAAGATGCGGCCTCTAATTAAATTTTAAACATGTTTCATTTTCTGTCTTTTCCCCCCTAATTTTCCATGGAAGGTAATTAGCTATCTTTTTTCTGTGGGTACGTAATTAATTAATACTTTGTTAATCGTGGCCGGGATCATACTGCTTTGATTTACTCAGTGTTAATCTTTCCCCAGTGCAATTATCACTCCCAGCTCTCATGCCCGGCGTCGCAGGTGCAGGCAGCCTGGGTTGACTCGGCACAGCCCTGCCCACACCCCGGCCGGCAGCCCTCAGCCCCCTGGGGTCCCATCCCAGCTCCCACCCGCACCCCAAATTCACCGGCCTCCCCGCACCCTGCCAGCACCGTGCCCCCTGCTGCCGGCACAAACCCCCTCATCCACCCGCTGCAAGAACAGGCCCCAGCAGGGACGTCGGAGCTGGGGTGCAGCCTCCGGACCCCCGGGATGCTGGTGGCTCGTGGGGTTGGTGGGGGCACCGGGCGTGGGTGCTGCTGGGGGAGCAGGGCCGTGGGGGGGTGGCTGCCACGCGAGGGGGCTCATGCAGCCGGATCCGACGCTGCACCGCCTGTGTGGTGCTGTGCACGGCGAGGCCAGGGCCTCGCAGCAGCCCGTGGCCCCACAAAGGCCACCTCCCCGCAGCGATTTGGGCGGCGGGTTTGCCCCTTCCTCGGGCTGCCTCCCACCTGCTCAGGAGCGTTGCCGCACGGCGCAGGAGCCCGGCTGGCCCCTGCCCAGAGCACCGGCTGCCCGATGCCTCTGTGAGCCCTGAGGGCTCCCAGCACAGCACCGGCCCCAGCCCCAGCCCCACAGCCCCAGCCCTCTGCTCTGGGGCCACTGGGCCCACCCTGGCCCCTGTGTCCCCACTCCCACCCCACGTGGGGATGGTCTTTGCCCACTGCAGCACTGACACTTTGCCAGTTCTCGTGTGAGAACTGTTCCTCCCGGTCTCCAGGGCCACGTCCTGAAATGGGCACATCTTGGCACCGTGCAACATCCAACATGCGGGAAGAGGGGCTGGCGGCAGGCCTGGCTCGGGGCTCCTGGAGGAGCAGGGCGTTGTGCTGCACCATGCTGGGACCAAGCCTTTGCCCTTGCCGTGGCTGACGGTGGTCCCGAGGCAGTCGAGCCCTGAGCCATTCCCGGCGTAGGTCACCAGTGTTGTGCCCCAGCCCTAATTCTACCAGCAACCAGCCGCTCTGGCTGTAAATCTCAGTGGCTGGCTCTGCAAGCCACCAGCACAGCCCCTTCTCATGACAAATAGGAATAATTAAATTCATATCAAGGCACAGAGAAACATCACAGGGCAGCACAGCAATAAAAGCTGCTGTTGAGACACTGACAGCCCAAGAGGGATGAGCAGGCGATGCACTGCGGCCCCAGGAGGCTCTGCTGATTTACGGCAGAGTGAATCAGCTCGTCCCCTGCACTGGGGGAAGCCAGTCTTGCGGCTCCCTCCTGCCAGGCCCAGCAGCGTCCAGGGTGGCCACGAGCATCCCCTCCTCCCGCTGCTGTACACCGGGGTGCAGGACGGGCAGGGCGGTGGGCACAGCTCTGGGCACAGACGGGCATTTGGCCAAGGCACCAGCCCCGGCGGCTGCGGGCCCCTCCTGGCTGCCAGCGCAGCAGCCGTCAGCCGGCACCGCCGCGAGCCTGGGGTGCTGGGGATGTGCCTGGGCCCATCGTGGGGCCAGCGCAGCCTCTTCCCACCGCGCACAGTCACGGCACGCGGCGCAGACAGGACCAGCCTGCACGCTGCCTGCCTCCAGCCAGCGTTTCGCACGAACACGTCCTTCGCCTTGTTGGCCCGGAGCCACCCCGAGCACCCTACGGGCACCCCGGCTGCAGCGTCCCAGCCCCTGCCCAGGCAGCGCTGTGCACCCCCGGACCTTGGGGCTGTTCTCCAAGGCTGCACCTCAGTAACATGAGGAAGCCACAATTTGCGTGATGCAGAGCAAAGGTCTCGGGTCCACCCAGGGAAAAAGCCCGGGCAAAGTGCAGCAGAGCTTGTCCTTGGTGGTGTTTGCAGTGAGCACAGCCCATCCGCCCCACGGGAGCCTCCCCGGGGCCCGTGCTGTGCCCTGCCATCACCATGCAGCAGTGGAGCATCGCTCACCTGCCCCGTAATGGCTCCATGACACAGGCAAAGGGCTCTCATTAACAGAATATAATGTGTAGTGAAAACAATTGATGATCATCTTGTAGCAATTGATTATCTGTCTCCGGTAATGCCGCGTTGCTCGTACATTAAGGGGCCGTTGCTTTTCCCTGCAGAGTCCAGCCCAGGCTGAGCACGCAGCCACGGCCGTGGCCATCCACCCAGTCCTGCTCATCTCCCCCCATGCCGCAGACAGGGCTGTCCAGCCCCAGCGCTGAACTGGGGTGCTCACCGCACCGGTGCAGGCAGGCAGAGAGCTCTGCCTGCGCTGGGGCACGAGCCCAGAGCCAACCCTGTCCCGTGGGCAGCGCGAGAAGGAAGAGGAGGAGGAGGAAGGCTTCCCTGAGGGCCATCAGCTCCTTCTGCGGGTTCCTCCAGCACCTCAGCTGCAAGATGGGGGGGGTTGGGTGATGCTGGAGGAAGGGTCTCTGCAGCCACCGTTCATTTCCCAGCCTTTGTGGGAGCGGAGGTGGGCGCTGCGGGGCTGCCGCCATTCCCACGCACCCGCCTGCAGCGAGAAGGTGGCAGCGGCAACGTGGATGGCACCGACCACCCCGCTGCTGCTCCTCGCCCCTGTCCCAGCCAGGGCGGGCACCTGCTGCCTCCTGCCCACCGGGCAGTGCCGGCCATGGGACAGGACAGGCTGTCGCCCTCCCCGGCACGGTGCTCGCCTCAGCATTGCCCAGGCCAGCGCCTTCGCGGGCGGCTGGGAACGGCAGCCGTTGTTTGCAGAGCAGCAGCCCTGACCGCTCGGCCAGAGCTGCACACTCAGCAGAACCCAAATCTCCTGAAAAAACTGAATAAACTCCCCGGGCGGAGCAGGAGCTGGGCAGGGACCCAGATCCCCTCCTCATGCTTGTCACATGAATGAGCTCTGTGGCCGCGCTCCCCCTCTCACTGAAGGGGATTGTGCCGCATTGTGGGGAGGATTAGGCCGTTTCAGGAGGCTGGGAGCGTCTGTGCATGCGGGGCTGCCCTCTCCCCTGCCTGCCCTGGCCCCCCAAGGTACTGCAGGCATCAGGGCAGGAGCTGCTGCCCCACAGAAAAGGGACTGGGGTCCCACAGGGGCTGGGGTGCACTCGGGCAGCCCCCAGAGAAGTGGTGGGTTGAGGATGCCCCAACACCAGGGCAGAGGCAGGAGCAGCTCCCCAGCCCCTGCATCTGCAGCGGGTCACCCAGTGACCTCCCCTCGTGCCCCCCAAACCCCCTAAAGCAGGGAAGGCAGCCCACAGCCTGGGTTTGCCTGGCTCACCCCGGCTCCCACCAGCCGCACCGTCCCCAGCCAGCAGTCAGCGGCTGGCAGCGGTTCCCGGCCGGCGGCTGGAGCGACCGCCTGCTCCCCTGGGAGCCCCCGCACCCCCCCAGCCACTGCTGAACATTTCTGACCGGCGACCTCAGATGTTTGGGAAAACAAACTGCACGGGAATTAGCTCCCAAGTATTTCCTCAATTCTGCCCGCTATGAAGAGAATTTTATTTTGCTCCCCCCAGGAGGAAGGAAGGCGGCCTGGCGGAGCACGCAGAGGAAATCGAGGCGGGGGGGACGCCGGCTTGGCAGCCCCGCGATCAGCGGGGGCTGACGGCAATGCCCACATCACTCACCCGCTGCCACCCGCACCTCTTGGCCCAGGGAGGGGGGAAGCACCCACGTCCCCACGGGCTTTCTGTGGCCCTTTGCAGAGGCATCGCCTCAGCCGTCCCCAGCCTGCTCCGGTCAAGCCGTCCCGCAGGTTCAGCCCGCAGGGTGTCCCTGCACAGGGGCTCTCACAGAGCAGCACCTCCCTGAAGGCACCAAGGGCTGGTCTGAGCACCCACCACATGCTCGCCCACCACCGCGGCAAAGGCCAGGGCTCCCGCCCGTTACGCCGTGCCCTACGGCTGATTTTAGCTCCTGTTTTACGGGTAGGTAACAGTGAGGGGCTCCAGGAGCCAAGCCCCGCTCCCCAGCCCTGCAGATACCTTTGCTCACAGAAATAATGTGACTAAATATAGCCCTGCTCCTCCTGCGAGCTGAGCCATGGGGCACAGAGACAGCCCTGCCCGGCCAGGCTGCCGCGGGAGGAGAGGCTTGCTGCAGGGCAGAGTCCGTGCCCTGCCATGGCACGCAGCGAGGCCCCCGTGCTCTGCCCTCACAAGCAGGCAATTACCTGAGCTCTAGCCTGAGTCACTTTACAGCCGAATGCAGGGCAAGAGCAAGTTCCTCCTTCGTCCTTCACCTGCCCTTGCACAGCACGCCCCGTGCGACGGCAGGCCAGGGCAGGCAGGAGCCCCGTGCCCAGGGAGGGTGGGCACGGCCCTCGCTGGGGAGGGCAACAGATGCTTCTTTTGGCACAGGCATGGTCAGTGCTCGGTGGCCATCAGCCTCACAGCCCACGCCCCCTCCTGCTGCCCCCACCCAGTGACCCCACCTGACTGGGAGACTCAGCCCCAGTGGACACTGCCCCACACAGAGGGGAGCAGGCAGGGCTGGCAGCTCCTCCGTACCTACAGACACAGGCAGGAGAGGGGCAGCTCCTCAGGGCTGGTTCATTGCAATGTGAACCCGTTACTGCAGCTCCAGCAATTATGAAAATACAATTACTTGGCTTTCCAGTACCACAGCTCAGCACTGTACAACAAAATCCTTTTGTACAAAACACTCTATTGTCTTTATAAAGTTACTCTACACTATGAAAAAACCCTGGCCTGCTTCCTGTGAGATTTAGACCGAAACAAAGCCCAAAGTGTCCCTGTGGTCGAGGGAGCACAAGGAGAGCGGCCACAGTGCAGGGCCTGGCCCCGCCAGGGGCTCCAGGGCCCCCGGGACAGCTCCATCAGGAAAATCATCACTGACCCCCTCCTTTGGCCACTCCAGTGCCAGGCTCGGGGAAGGAGACAGCACAGACACATGGACAGCAGGAGAGTCTGCCCCTCACTTGTGCACAGATGTTTAAGCATGTGTCCACCCCCCTCGCAATAAAGAGGGATCTCAAGGCTTCCACGGGTGTCCTGGAAAGGGCAGGGGAACAGAAATGTCTCCAAAACCAGAGCGCATGGGGACACTCAGCTGTGGCCATCCCCAACCAAAGCCACCTCTTGCAGTTGAAGAGGTAGGAAAGGGGCACCTCACCCTCGCTGGATGGAGACCAGCTTCCACAGCCGGCAGGACCCGCTCAGTGGGAGCCTTTGGGTGCTGGAGCAGCAGATGGAGACTCGGGCTCTGCCACAGCCCCACTCACCCCTCCCCAAAACCGACCCTAAATATATGTCATCTGGTACACAGAAGTATGACTCTAGGAAATAATTTCAACATTTGATGGGTAAATTGTAAAAAAAACAAGTTTATTTGAAAAAAACTCAGCCTCTTACATTATTTCTGATCAACATTTACTAGAACTTGAGAGCCATTAACCTGCTCCACGTACGTTGAGATATTTTCCAACACTAAAAAATAAAAAATAAATACGTACAAATTCTTTCCTCCCCCTTACGTGTCCTAGATGTGAGTGGTTAGGCATCCACTGCCTTAAGGTCTCAGTTGAACAGAAGCAAGTAAAAGAGGTTTCTCTAAGAGATAGAAGAGCGAAAGCAGAAGGCCTGTCTCAGGGATGTACCATCTCCACCTGCCCCACCCAGCCCCTCTGCTCTGCCCAGGGTCAGGCACCCAAAACGCCCGTCTGGGGGGGCCGATCAGCGCAGGGGTGCTCCGGCAGAAACCCACCCCGTGGGCGGCACAGCCCCGCGGCAGGACCGAGGCCGGCACCCCGACCCGGCACCGCCAGCCGAGCCCCCACCTTAGCACTCATCTCGCATCACCCAGCGTTGGGCTGAGAAGAGGCACCGCCAGGGCAGGGTCGGGGGGCAGGGGGGGACCCCAGCCCTCCCCATGGAGGGACACTGCCCGATGTGAACCGCAGCCATCCTCCTCCAACCCTAATATCCCGTGAGAGCACAGCTACAGAAGAGGGACTTTAAAGAACTACAGTAGCTAAAGTGTTTTCAAAACATACCTAAAAACCACCTACAGAGCCAGGAGGCACCGGGCACGGGAGCCGAAGACCACCCTGCCCCGTGCCCGGATCTCCCCCTCCGCGGAGGGCCTGCGGTAAGAAGCGTGTGAAGCAGTATTCATCCAGGGCTGGCCCTGAAGCCCATCGCGCTTCAACAAATACAGTATCCTGCTTTTTATGGCTTTTTAACAACAAAACTCCCCAGAACACACACATACACACCCCCACCCCCAAGCAGAATACAGAGCTAAAGCACAGTTTAGAGTTAAGGCTCGTCCAGATTCAGCTAGATATGAAGACTGTAAGGCACGTATTAGTACATTCGTGTTACTGTTAAAAAGCCAGACTATAAAAAGCCCCCCTGCCCCCCAACACACGAGGATACTGCGTGTGTAGCCCTGTTACCTTTGTTGAACACAGATGGAAAGACAATTCAGAGCCTGGTTAAAAATGAACACCTGGTTTAAACACTTCTCACGGCCGCCCAGCGCCAGCTGAGCACTGCACCGGCCGCCGCGCCAGGGCAGCGGCGCTTCCCCGACACTCCGGGATTGAGACCGGTCCCTCACATGTGGCTCTCCTCCTCTTTGACACCGTCCTCCGCGCTCTTCTGAGGCGAGGGGGCCACATCGTTGTTTGCCTCTTTCTGCTTCTCGGCCTCGTCGATGTTGGTCTCCTCCTCCTTCCCTTCCTTTCTCACCTTCTCCTCCGCCTTCTGTTCCTTTGCCACCAGGCGGTAGTTGATGCCCATCCCGATGAAGAGGTAGATCCCAGAGACGATGAGGATGATCCCACAGGCCCAGTACGTGTACTTGTAGTCACCGTACATGTCGTTGAGCTTCCCTGAGGAACAGAGAGGGGACAGCTTAACAAGGTAACGCCAGAACTGCTCCAGGTGATGGAGATGTTCCCAAGAGCAGCCTGAGCCCATCACCCTCTGCTTCAGGCCCTTATTCCTCCGGCCACTGCTCCCCCACCCTGTGCCAGGGACTCAGACCCCACTTCCTCGGCCATCCCTCAGACACTGGGGTGGCCTCAGGGCCAGTGCTCGCCCCTGTCCCAAGGGCAGCCCAAGGCTCAGGGGGACCCGTCACCGCTCAGCGAGGCCAGGCAGGACGGGCGCAGCACACCCTACCTAGCAGAGGGGGTCCCAGAAGCACAGGGCAGCACTCCACGATGGTCACCAGTCCGACGGCGCTGGAGAACCGGTGCGCTCCCACCAGGTCCATCAGGGTCTCAAACAGGACCGAGCTCAGCCAGCCGAAGGCAAAGCCAAAGAAGCCGGCATAAATGCAGAAGCCGGCATAGGTGGTGGACATGGGGGCCAAGAGGTGGCACACCCCGTTGTAAATCACAGAGACGGCGAAGAAATACTGGACTCTCGGTCTGATCCACTTGGTGTTTGCCACCAGTCCCATAGAAGGTCGGGCCACCATGTCTACGAAGGCCAGGATGGAGAGCAGGAAGGCTGCAGACTCGTTAGCAATCTTCTTGCTCTTCGCATAATTGCTGAGAAAGACCAAGGGAGTGAACAGCCCGAAGAACATGATCACGTTGCCCGACAGATAGAGCAGGAAGCCCCTGTGCGTGAACAGCGACAGGTCCAAGAACTTGTTGATCGTCTGGAAAAACGTGGTCTTCTGTTTCTTGGTCTTCCCACCGATGAGGTCTGTGCTGGTGTCACCGTCGTCCTTTTTCACCGCCTTCCCAGCTTCCTGCAGCACCTCCTTAGTGGCCTCTTTCTTCAGCTGATCCGGCTTGGGGCCTATGGGCCGCATCAGGGATCCGGCGACGCAGCAGTTCAGCAAGAGACCGCCGAGGATGAGGAAGCTGCCGCGCCAGCCGAATATGCCGAAGAAGAGCTGGTTCACGGGAGCCAGGGTGGAGAGGAACACGGGGCTGCCCGCCATCGCCAGCCCATTGGCCAGGGGACGCTTCTTGAAGAAGTACTTGCCGATCATGGTTAAGGCTGGGTTCAAGTTAAACGCGAGTCCAAGGCCTGAAGGAGAGAAGAGACGAGGGGCTCAGAGCTCAACCACCCCCACAAGCCAGCAGCGATGGCAGGAGGGCTGGTGGGATGAGCGGGGTTTCGGGTCTGGGGGTTTCACAGCTCCGTTTTGGCTGTATTCACTTCTCAACTGCACGAGCAGCACTTGGCCCCTGCTGCTGGCTTGGGAGGAGGCGCCAAGGCAGAGCGAAGCCACACGCAGGAACTGGTGAGCTGGGAGGGGAGAACTGCCCCGGCTCGTGACAAACCTGATGTCAACTGGTGGGACACAGCCCTGACCCAGGGCAGGACCAACGGATGCTCTCTGTTCTCAGTACCACGTACTAGTCCCACACGCAGGTCTCCCCACGTTACACCACCAGGGCCATCTCTCATTAGAGTACGTAACAGGAATCAGGGTTCAAGCAAATTCACCACAGACATTCCCTAATAATCACTGGGTTCAAGTGTCTGCTCTTGCTGCCTCAGGAGAGGCCTTACCTCTGCTGCAGCCCCGTTAGGGCAGAGCCGTCACTTACCCCCTACCACCCCAACGCAGAAGTAGAGCTCCTCCACCGTGTTGCAGAAAGAGGCTGCGATCAGCCCACAGCCGGAGAGGCAGCCGCCAGCGATCATGATGGGCCGGCTGCCGTATTTGTTCACCAGGATGCTGCTGATGGGACCTAGGGTCGAAGGAGATACGCCCAGAGGTGAGTTATCTTCGCACGAGAGACCAGACAGATGCACGCGAGTGCACTGGAGGTTTATTGCTTCCAGCTTTCGCACAGTGACACTTCACCCAACGAGGGAACTGGGGTAAGGGGGAAGGACGGGAGGTTCAGAGGCAGCTGGAGATAAGAGTGACATTTGGTTAGAGCACAGAAAGCAGAGACTTCTGAGCAAGCTGCCTTCTGTGGGCTAAACTAGGAGCTGCCTGGGCACCCGTTGCCCCCAGGGACATGGATTTGGGACAGGGTGAAGCCACCTGCCCTGTGCAGTGCCCTGCTCTGGGCTGGGGGCTCTGCCCTGCCCATGGCCACCCACCCACCACGGGCTGGGGTCTCAGCAGCAAAGCAAGTGCACAGCAACTGCCCGTCTCCAGCGAGAAGTTTCTGATCAAGACCAAAGCTGTGAAGAAACAGTTTTGATGGGCGTGGGCGAAGCTCCCCGAGGGCTCGCAGGAGCAGCAGCACTGTGCCGCCCCCAGAGAAGGGGTGCTTCTGTTTTCACTGCCACCCCTAAGGCAGGAAAAGCCCAATTGCTCTGTACACCCGCCTCAAGTGCTTCATTATCAGGAGCTTTAATCCAAAGCAAACAGTGATTAGATACTGCGAAGCATGCTCTACAGACACTAAAATGTATTTAAATAAACTGAATGAACATCCATTGAATATTAACAGACCTAGCTTTGCCATTAACAGACAGCAAGCTTGTCAACATGTTATTCATGGGTCCTCAGACGCTACTTGACCTTTCTGCCCAGTTTAAACAAAGGCTGGAGAAGGTCACAGAAGCCCTGCTGCCGCAGAGCCTGGCCCAGCCCCGCAGCATCCCACTCTCCGCAGCCGGCGTGCTGCCTACGTGCCAGCCAGGGCAGCTCGCGCCAGCAGCTCCGACCTGACGCCACCAGCAGTTGGGAAGGGGCCATGTCCCTGGTTCCATGAGAGATGGCAGCAGGTCCCAGGGGCTGTCACGACACCCCAGGCCCCACACACTTCCCTGCGGAGCGCTCAGCACTTTGCAAAACCTGTACCTTGAACTCGGCAAATGTGATGCCCCTGGACAGAGTCTAAAGGCAGCAGCGGCCTTTCCTCTGGGAAATCCAGCCTGGAGCAGCAGGCTCCAAGGGCAGGTAGCGGGCAGCCACCTGCCTGGGCAGCACTGTGTACCCTGGTGGCAATTCCCCTCTTTTAACGGAGGAGAAAAAAAAAAAAAAAGACAAAAAGACGACTTCACACCCACTCCTATCTTAGATTCGCTTGAAGCATTTCTGACCAAATGTTAGCTGAGCTGTTTTGATTATTCATGCTGTGAAAAAGGGTAAGTAACAGAACCAGAGCCCTCCCTAATCCTAACGTGGAGCTGAGAAAGGGGCATCTGAGATCGTTACAGCCACACACCCTGACGGTGACTGCACGGGGTGGCTGTGTGGGGCTGCAGGACACGCCGCTCCACCAGCCCCAGCCCTGCCCGGGACAGGAGCTACCCCAGCTCTGCAAGACACCATCAGCCCAGGACATTTCACCAGAGCATGGGCTACTTTTTTTTTGCCTCCAAGCTAGCGCGCAGTTCCTGCAGGAAAGTGCCCTGGGGGACAGGCAGAATGGGATGCACACAGCGACCGCTCCAGCCCAATTCAGACCTGCAAAGGGCCTGGGCTCAGGCTGCAGGAGCCCTGCAACGAGCAAGTGGGGCAGCAGCATGTTCCCGGGCTCCGGCAGCCAGGGGATGCACCTGGACAGGTCTGGGGTACCTTCAGCATCCCTGCCAGCAGCTTACAGGCAAGCAGCTCAAGACCAGTGAGCTACTGGGGTTTTGTGGCACCAGTTCAAGGGGAGTGGGAAGGACAGTGTCAGCATTGAGGGAGGGGGACAGGGGGACGACCCCAGGACTGGAGGAAGGAGCTCCCACCCCAGCTGCCAGGCAGCGCTGCCCCCAGAGGAACCGGCTCTGAGCCATTAGGAGAGAAGGAATGGCCCAGATTGAGTCTCATTAAGGCAGTTACACAGTTTACAAGCTTGTTATAACATCAGAGCAGGGAAATGTGCTGGTCGCTTCGCTAGCTGAGCGAGGACAAAGCAGAGCCTGTTCCCCCGAAGGAAAAGCCTCGTGCTCAGCCGGCGCTGACGTCAGGTCCTTTCGATGCACACATGCAGCGGGGCCGCGGGCAGCTCGCCAGCCGGGGACGGCCGCCGGACAAGCTCCGATTCGCCTCTGGAGTGGACACAAGAGCAGGCTCCCAATAAGAGTTTCTTTCAGCCAAGTGACCCAGTGCAAAGCTGCGTTTGCAGGTGGGTACAAGACATGGGGTTTGGGACTGGCAAGGCAAGGGCTGGCAGTGCTCTGCCTGCTCCTCACCGGCTGGACAAGCATAAAGCACACAGCTTGGGGATTAAAAGACTTCAAGAAGCAGTTTATGAAGGACAAGGGAGGGGAGCTGCTTCAGTTTTAAGTAGTTTCGCTTTATTCTGCTCATGTCTCTCCATTTCCAGCGCACACTGCCACCCTCAAACAGCACACGCTGCCTACGGCTCAGCACCAGGGAGGAAGAACATGCAGCACCAGGTTTCAGTGCACCCCAGAGCATAGCCAAGCCATCAGAGCTAACAAGAAACTGGGCACAGATCCCTAGATACAGCCACTGTTTGCTGGATTAAAAGAAACTTAAAAAAAAATCCATGTCTTATCTACACAAAAGAGACCCCGTGAGCGGGGCTCCTACGCGTGGCACAGCAGCTCCCCCGGCCTTCAGGCAGGCGCTGGAAGCAGACACAGCGTCCGCAGCACACCGTAACAAGGACAAGGGCAGAATTACACAAGTCGTAATTCCCCGGAAAGATATTACTTACAGCTTTGCAGAGGACAGATTAACCCGGTTTTTGCATTCTGGGCATTAAATAGAACTTTTTGAGCAACCTCCTTCAAGCAAACTCTGAGGGAAGTTTTGCTCTCATGTAAGGAGAGAATTCCAGCTTTTAGCCAAGTTTTGGTTGTCGTCACTACAGCAAGGCGCGAATCATCGGGCCCAGCAGAAGAGCCACATCCTGTGCTGCAACGCACAAGCACGTGTACTGGTGCCCCCAGTCCACTTACCTCCTGCGTACATAACAGCCAGCATGATGGAGGAGATCCATGAGACTTTGCTGCTGGATGCGTTGAAGATTACCTCAATCTCTTTGAAGAACACAGTGATGGATTTGGGGAAAGCATAGGAAAACCCAATGGAGATGAAGGCTCCGATGACCACGGCCCATCCCCATCCTCCTTCAGGAGGAGTGTATCCCACGGGGCCTCCGATGGCCGGTGGCATCTCGAACCAAGTTGGTGATGACTCAGTTGGGGTTCAAAGATCTGCAAAGGACAAAGCATCGCCTCAGCTGAAAGCAGATGGCTGCATCCCTGCTCCCTGGCACACAACGGCACGGCTCGAGCCCTGCTCGCAAGGCTGGCACAGCACCGGCGCCCCGGACCGCCACCGGGAGAGCTGATCCGAGAGGCGAGCACAGGGAGCTCGCCAGCACACTGGCCTCCTAAGGCCATCCCAAAACACATGCTCGGATCGCAGCTGGCCTTTAAGAGCCCTGGTCAGCAGGTATTCATAAGCAATAAATTTAGGACACGATACCCTGTCCTAAGCAGAAAAGGGCAGGCGATGCCCTTGCTAGCAGCAGGGGAGACCGGCTGGACCTGCGGAGAGTTGAGCAGGGCAACGGCCGGTCTGGTCAGGGTCCGCCTGCCCGGGGAAAGCCCCTTCAGCTCCTCCAGGAGTGCGATCCCAGCACACCGCAGAATCCCGGGAAGCCCCAGGCCGCCTGTAGCAGGAGCAGCGGCAGCAGCAGACCCGGGTTGTTAAATGCAGACACACCAGGGGAAGTAAGGCCACACGCACGAGCCAGGACACCTCCATTTCTGCGAGGAAAGAGCAGCCTGGCCAGCCCTGAAGGTCAAGGGCTACAGCTAAACATAGCCCGAGCGGTGACTGAGGAAGGCTCCTGCACGCTGCCAGCACTGCCCAGGGACGGGAGGCGGGTCTGCCCAGAGCAGCCCTGGCAGAGCCCGGATTCCCAGGGCTTGGCTCCAGCTGGGCACCCCCCAACCCAGCTGCAGCCAAACCCTCCTCCCCTACCAAAAAGGCCAAGCAGGTTTCATGAAAGCGTAAAAACAATTCACCTTAAAAGCTCAAGACCAGAAGGGATTAGGAAACAAAGTAAGTGGGGAAATGCCACCCAGGCTCGCTGAAGCGTGGAATCCCCTCGGAGAGGCCGAGGAGCGAGAGGCCGATTCGGAGCAGTTTGGAGACCAGCAGGGTCGGGCTGCTCATGCATTCCCCGTGCTGCAGCCGCTGCACGGCTGGATCACAGCCTGGAGCTGCGGTTACTCAAAAAATGAGGCTGCTCCAGGCAGCAGAGAGCAGCAGAAGCCGTCCCAGGGAGGAAACGCAACCAGGGCAGCTGCTCACAAATGCGGTTTACAATATGCAAAGCAACGGGAATCGCTACAGTCCCAGAACTCCTGTGTAACCCCCAGAGTTTAGAAGACACTTTCTGACCTGGCCTCGAAGCCAGAGACACCCCCTGCCTGTATTAAGCATCATTGACCAAGGAGGGGATATCGGGCTCCTTTGCCTGAGCCCACCCCTCATCCTGCAGCTCTCTGCTCTGCTGCTCAGGTTCCCACTTGAAGAAAAAGCCACCTTCAAGCAGGAAAGCCTTCTCCAGAGCTCCCCCAGGTCACACCAGGCACAGCGACAACTTTCAAGCAGCGTGCTGGCTCAGAGAGGTGCAACCTCCTATTTATAGCACGCCTTCGTTCAGGCTCACAGCGATTACCATCTCGTCCGCGGCTGCTTACATGCCAGCATCTACCTGGCACGTGCCCTCCGCACACCACACAGCACCATGGGCGCCCACCTTGTTGTCACTCGCCCCACGTCACTTCGGTCCACATCCAGGCCGGGATCCAGGGGTCCCGGCTGAAGCACAGCCCCAAGGTGCAGGGACCCCCTGCTCCCACCCAGCACCGGAGACACAGGCGGCAAAGTTACCCGACATGGCACCGGGTTCGCCAGAGCCTGCCGACACCCAGACACACTCAGGTGATGCCTCAAACCCACACGGGGCAAGAGGAGGCAAAGCACGGGGGGCCCATTTCTGTAAGCCGCTAAGACTGGTTTAGCCCGACCCAGACACAATTTTTTCGCTGGCAGGGTATTTTCCTGCATCCCGGCCAGTGCGACACATGACCATCACGAGCAGATCCGAGCCACCCTTCCGCTCCAACAAAGGAATCATTTACAAGACGCTGCCCTGGGCACGTCCGCGGCTGAACTATGCCCAGGAGCCAGCAGAGCTGATTTCCTCTCTCAGACCCCAGGGGTCTGCAGCCACGCCGAGCGGCCCATCCGACCCCGGGCCAAGCCTACACCGGTGCGGTCCGGCTGCAGGCAAGCCCCCGTGGCAGAGGCCGGAGCCAGCACACACCCGCCAGCACCAGCAGTCGGGGAGGAAAGTGCCAGGCTCTGCAGAGGCTCACCACGTACCTCTGGCTCTCGGTACAGGGAGCAGCCCACCCGCCCATCATGCTCTTTCTGAAAAGCCACCGTGAACACGGGGTTTTGCTAAACATCACATCCCCGCACCAGCTGCACACTGGAGTTTCCAGCCACCTCTTGATTTGAGTCATGCTGAGCTTTCACAGTGCTCAGTGAACTTTAAAGCATCAAACTACACTGATTTGTCTGAAATATTTTTTAAAGATGGGACTACCAGGTGTTGGCAATAAAAACTACCAGCAAGGAATACACTCTACTTGCTAGTGCTAATTAAGACTACTGGCAATAAAGGTTATCCAAAGCAAAAGCTGGGGGTACTGATGAGGTGTTGGGGATTTTCCCCTTTTGCTCCTGGCACACACGCACACAGGTTTAATTTTTCCACCACTCCCGAGGAGCTTGGCTGCTCCGAAGTTACCGCAGCTTGGTTCACCTATTTGTTCTTTCCCTGCGAGCAGCACTCCTCCTCCTGCGGGTGCTCAGGTGGCATCTCTCTACAAAACAAAAGACTTTCGGCGGGTTAGACATGACCTCTCTTGCACTGAGGCACAGCGAAAAACCTTGAACTGAACAAGGTTTGAGACCATGAAGCAAGATTCCCAAAGCCTGATGCCAGAGGGTTTACATGATGAGTTCTGCATGCCACAACATTTTTCCCTGACTCATTGAAAATCCTTATTAAGAAAGACCAGTTTTAGAAAGCTCTTCCTTCAACCGCATTAAGGCTTCTTGCCGATTTCCTTCTTGCCCCCACACAGAAGCAGTTTCAAATGAGAAAGGAAAAAAAGCGCACATGTAAGACAGCCAGTTCAATTGGAAAGCTTCCCTCCCTCTGCAAAACAAAAAAAACACCCAGAACATAGTTATGACATTTACAGCTCTGTTTTGGAAGAGCTGCAACGTGTAAGACGTGTTTGGAAATCAAATTCACAGCTGCCAGGCAGCCAGCTAGTTTGCCCTATTAGGAAATAAAATAACCATATTTGCAGTAATTAAGAGTGATGAGACCAAGTAATGGCTGCAAGTATCACATCTGCTCCCCGTAAACGTCCTGACTAGTCTGCAGGAATGGGTAGCCTACAGCAACCCTCCTCTGCACAGCCATGGCGAGAGCAGGAACTGAGGCTTCTGAGCCAACGAGGACTGTATCATCTGCAAAAGACCTAAACCCTTTCCACCTCCCAGGTCCTACGCACAGGCACTGTTATCCCTTCTCTGGAGGGGCCTGGAACAGGAAGATTTCAAGACTTTTGGTTACATAATGCGGCAAATTGCTGCGCTTTTAAAAGCCCCAGATTGGCAGGACTCCAGAGCAGAAAGACAGAGGCTCACATTTATAAAGCACTGCAAATGCCACAAAACATTTCTGGGGCAAACCCTTTATGAAAGTGTCCTCACACCGCTCTCTTTTGGGGTCAGAGGAAGAGGGACGTTCCCCGCCCATGTCGGGGGCCGCGCCTGGGCACTCACACCCCTGCCTCCTCTCACACATCCCTCCAGCTCAAGGCTTTCCTGCTCCGGGCACACGCTCACCTGGCATCTGCTGCCGTGTGCGCTTGCACACCCTTTCCCACAGAGCAGGGCACTCGGAGCAGCTGGCAGAGCCGAGGCTGGAGAAGGGCAGGCTTCCCCGCTCGGCTGCCGGGCACGCACCGGAGCCCCAGCTTCTGCTCCCACAGACCACGGCCGCCCCAGAGGCTGCGCAGGCTGGCAGGGCTGCCCTGTGCCGCTGCGGGCAGAAGCCCACCCAGCACCCCAGCACACTCCTCCTCAGCAGGCGGGAAGTCCGTGGCAGCTTGTCGCAGCACTGCTGCGGGCAGGCTGCCTCTGCTCCCGGCCATCTGCTCCTCCTGCACTCTCCTGGCTCCAGAGAGGGACGCGGCAATGCCTGGAGCGGGATCTCAGCAGCAGCAAAATCCCCAGGGAGGTCCCTGCTGCATACCGGCCATTTGGCTCCTTGTGTCTGTCAGCTGGACGCAGCCTTCGGCCAGTGAACGCTGGCATCAAAATACCCAGGCCAGTAAGGACGGGCACAAAGATGCCCTTTGCCAGTAGCACCAGATCCTGCTCCCCAAGGGGGCTCCCGCCTTGAGCCCCCACAGAAGGGAGGGACACAGGAGGGGGACACTGCTCCCCGGGAGCCTGGCAAACACCCATTCTCACCAGCCCCATCCCAAGGCACCACCCGAATGACAGCCTGAAACACACCTTCCCCACACCAGCCTCTCAAACTCAGTTCACAGCAGCAGGCTCTTCCAGTGCTCAACCCATGGCGGGACAGCACAGGGCCGTGAACAGCCCCGTGGGGAGCCAGCAGACCCCGAGCACCCCTTCTGGTCCCTGATCTCATACTTACTGCTGGGGAAACAGAGGTTCTGGCAATCACAAGCTGTTTACAGCCAGTAACGCCTTACAGCTGCAAATTTGGCCTTTTTGTGGCCAGAAGGCAAGATGAAATAGAGATTGTTATGAGCTAACGAGACACCACTTTCACCAGTTTTAAGCAGGTTTTCAGCATTAAGCACAGAGCTTGGTCAGTAATTCCAGCAAGCACCCATAGCCAGGGCTTAACCTGGCGGCACACGGCCTACGTGACTCCCCAGCGCTCGCAAGGGCTCTGCACCCAGACAATAGCCGATTGAGGTCCTGCTCAGCCGCAGCGCAGGCTCGCAGGGTGAGGCGAGGTCAGCAGCGCAGCCAGGGTTTGCTCAAGGCCCGCAGCCCGCACGGGCGAGCTCGAGGTTTTTGCCAGAAGCATCCAGGCCCACTCAGCACCTCTCCCCACCGGGGACGGCCAGCGCACCCTCAGACATGCCCCGGTCCGCCAGCCCGGTGAGCTAACCCGGGCACGCAGACAGGCAGACGCCACGGGGCACGGCGGCCGCCCTCCTCCCGCTCCCAGCTGCGCCCCGGCGCCAGCCCCAGCCTGCCGAGGCACGGAGCAGCCCACTCGCCCCACCGGCAGCCGGCGCTCCCCGGACAGGGCTGGAGGCCTCCCCTGGACACCCACCACAGGTCCCTCTGGCGGGCAGAGCCCCCAGCCACCCAAGGGCCGCTCCCAGCGCAGCGGCCGTGGCGCACAGGCTGTGAAAGGCTGCGAGCCGCCTGACGAAACGGGACGTTGAGATGGGTTGTCAGGAGCTGAGGAGGGAACAACCAGCCAAACAGAAGGATGGGCAGCTATTTCTGCCTACGAGACAGATACTGGACAAGCTCCCAACTGGGCTGCCGTGCCCAGTTATTAGCACCAGTGATGCTCAGCCGGCCTGAGCAAGGACCAAGCACCTTACCGGTACAAGAAAGTGTGAAGTCAAGTTGAAGCGACCAACGAGACCAAGGCAGAAAGCCTAGCTTGTTTCAGTACTAGAGCGCAGCCATGGCTCTGAGCTCCCTGGCCCAAAACCCTGCGGGTGGACCTGGAGGGGTTTGCAGGTGGGTTACAGGAACATTATACGAAGCAGCTCCTAGGGGCGTCCTCTGGGCTCACATCAGCTTCAGCCCCAGGCACAGCACCCACAGCCCCCTCCCTACCCAGCCCCATGAGAGGACAGCTCATCCCCGGGCAGCAGGGGCTGGCAGCTGCCCACCCTGTGCTCATGGCCCATCTAGCTGCTGGCACGTCACCCCGGGGAGCTGCAGGGCTGCGGAAAGGCTCAGCCTTGCTGGGGAGTTTCCCATGCAGGTCTGGGGGGACTCACCCTAATCGCACATGCTTACAAAGTGCAGTCCTTACAGTACAAGGTGCCTGCCCTCCAGCCCAGGGGTACTGGGGATGGAGCAAAGACACCACTGGGGACACAGCCCCAGACACTCCTCATGCCCCAGTCCCTAGGGGAAGGGCCACCCCAGCCAGCCAAGCCCCCCCAGACTCGGGAGGGGAATGGGAGCTCTCAGCACCTGCACAGGGTTTCACAGTCCCACCCCAAGCACGAGTTGTGCTCTGCCAGGGAGCAGAGCCAATCCTCCCCGTACCAGCGGTGCTCGGGAACGCTCCCAGGACGTCCCGTGCCCGCCAGGAAATCCTCAGAATGAGAAAAATGCGGTACCAAATAGCATCAGCATTCTTTCATTAGACACCCGCACCGCCAGCCAGGGACACGGTCACTCCAGGTTTCATGGCAGAGCAGGGTCGCGTGAGGCTGCAAAACCTCGGAAAGTCACAGCCATCAGAGTCAAATCGTAACTGCTGTTCCCTTCCCCAAGAGCGAGAGTCTGAGCTGTCTTTGCTCTCAGCCACCACCATGTTATTGCTTCGTTAAAGCCCTCAAACCAGGGCCGAGGCAGTCCAGGGAGGGAGACAGGAGACTCCCACCAACAACCCAGCAGCACTCAGGTGACTGTGGTTTCAGGAATTAGCTACAGCCCCGCACGAACTTTCTTTGGCTACGGTACAGCTACACTGCAGCAGCTTTAAAGGCACATTTGAAAGTGAGTCATACAGACACCACTGGTGAGAGGCTCCCACTCTCTTAAAGGCTGATTCCACAGAAGGAAATAGGAAAAGCCATAAAAGTGCAGCAATGAGATTAGCACCATAGTGCCTAATGAGATGCAACTTGCCTCCCTTAGCCTACGTGCAGCTTTTCAACTCCTCAAACATATATGAAATAATAGCATGCAAGTCACCGGGTATTTTCCACCTTCACTGCCAGATAAGTCAGGCCAATTGTGTGAGACGGGAGCCAACAGAAAGCACATGTGACCATTCGCACCTTTTTCAGGAACCACCTCCTGGAAGTGGACAACCCTTCGCACCTTCCCTGCAGGGCCAGGACAGAGAGCACAGGCACCTTGTGACCTTGAGGCAGGGAGGTTTGCCACACACTAGCAAAACACTTGTTTGCCATCAAGAGATCCACCACCCCAGTGACTAACTTGAGATCGAGAAAGCCCCATCTCACAAAGCCACCGAACAGGAGCTCTGGGGGTTCCTCTACACCTGGAGTCTGAGTTTGCCCCCCACCCCCAGCACACACCAGCCATTCCATACACTGGCCCATTTCTCAGCCCTGCTCCTTTCCTTCTAGACACAGCCAAGAAAACCTCAGAGCAAAAACACCCAGGAGAATCAGCCAGCACTAAATTACCTCACTTAGCATGAAAATAGGATGCTTGTGCACCACAAAAAGGCTTAAGGCTCACCGAAAAGCACAAAACCGGTATCATTAGCTTTCGGGTTTCTTGTGATACAACTAAAAAAACCCATCTTTCTTCCTCAGAAGAAACTTAAAAGCCCAAAAACATCAGCAACCCTTGTGCAAAGTGCCTGACCACACAGGGCAGGCTCGGAGCCCCGCAGAAGGGGCTGTGCAGCACTCGGGCAATTTGCTCTCGCGGGGAAGGACACAAATTCCACCTCTCCCACTGCGGGCACAAGTTATACACAATTTCCTTCAGATCCTCCCGTTCCTGCTCATCCTCTCTTCTCAGGTTAACTTCCAAACCTGCAAACATTGTTCACCCTTCCATGACGCATCTGCACACCCCTTGCCTGTGGGACCCCGGCCGGAGCCAGGACACCCACCCTGGGTGAAGCACCCCAGCAGCACAACTCCTGGGGCCCAGTCACCCTCCACAGGAGCCCAGCTGCCACCCGGCCCCACTTCGCTCCCCAAGCATCTCATCCCAGGGCTAGCAAATGCCTGCTGGAGGCCGCCAGGCTTTGCACAGAGCATCCCTGGCACCCCTGGCCACAGGGAGCTCCGGCTGTGCCCAGCCACAAGGGCAGGGAAGTGCTTTGCAGGGCCATCGGCCCCAGGAGCGTTTCACCAGCCCCTCGCTGCCTGCCAGCGAGCTCCACTGGTCCCAGCGTCCCACTGCTGTTCACCGCAAGACCTCGCTGGCTGGTGACCACCTGCCTACCCACCCACGGGCCGGTTCACACCCTGGCACACGTGCCCTGCTGCTGGGGACCTCGGCGCATGCAGCCTTCTCCCCGAGCGATGCCAAACCACTCATTGCCAGGCGCCTCTCCCGGGGCTCAAGTGGGGTCCGACGGGCTCCTCTCTGCGAACGCCGACAGATCACGTCGCTGGAAGGACTCCGGCAACTCACCCACCCAAGTGGCTTCGAGCGGACGAGGTGCAGCTCCCAAGTGCCTGCCGAGAGGGAACACCCGAGGGCCGGTGTGAGCATCTGAGCGTGGAGCAGCGTCGCGGCATTGTGGCCCGCCGTCACGGAGGGCTCCAGCAGCGCTCCACACGCACACCGCCCGAGGGGAAGGGGCGAGCCCCCCGCCACCCCCGGTACCGCGGCCCCAGCCGCACTCGCAGGACGTGCTTCCCACGCGGCTCCCGGGGACCTCGGCCGGAGCAGCGTCCCGGAGCTTCCCGTCTCTTATCGGGTGCCAGAGAGCCGGGTTAATCACCTCGTCCCCCTGCGCCCCAACGGTATCGGGCGCCCACAAGACGGTGCGGGCGGACGCTCTCGGCGCCGCCCCTGAAGACGAGTCCGCCGTGCCGCCGGCGGGGAGCCCCCAGGGGCAGCCGGGCCCCGTCCCCGCCGGCCAGCGGGTCCCCACCGGCGACCAGACTCAGCACGGCGGAGGGACGAGGAGCCCCCCGGAGCAGGGCAGCCCCCAGACCCCTGGGGCCGCCAGCCGCTGTCCGCGGCCGAGCGCCCCCCAGGGCCCGGCTCCGCCGGGGCAGGTCACCGGGACAAGGGCGCGGGGCCCTCGGTGCTGCCCGCGGCGGGGGGAGGGGGGGATGGAGGGGGCGACCGGTCATGCAAACGGGGTCGCTGTAGGCAGGGCACGCGTGGGACCCTCCCCCGCACGGCCGTGCCGGAGCAGGAACAACACACGCCCCCCTCCCCGTGCACCCCCGGGATAGGGGCGCCGGAAGGCCCGGAGCGCCCAGACCCGCCAGCGGGGAACTCCCCGGCCCGCCGAGCCCGGCGGCGGCGCCGGCTGCTCCCACGCGCGACCAGCCACAAGTGCGGACCCGAGACTCGCTGCCGGCCCGGCCCGGCCCCGCCGCAGCCCTGCGTGCCCGGGACACCCCCCCATGCCGGGCCGGGAGCGACGGCCCCGGGCTGCGCGGAGCCGCAGGGCGCCGGAGCGCGTGGAGCTCCCGGGGCCGGGGCCGCGCCCCGAGCACCCGGCCCGGCCCCGCGCCCGCGCCCCCGCGCCCCCGCCCGCCACATCCCGTCCCGTCCCGTCCCGCCACGTGGGCCGCCGCGGCGCCGGGCCCTACCTGCGCGTGCCGCCGCCGGCCGAGTGCGGCCGCCCCCGCCCCCGCCGCTATAAGGGCGGAGGGGCCGCGCGGGGCGGGGAGCGGGTCGGGCCGCCGCCGAGCACCGCCCCCCGCCGCGCCACGTGCGCGCCGCCCCGCGCCGCCACCGCGGCCCCCGCCCGCCCCCGCCGGCCCCCGGCCCCCGGCATCGGCGGTCGAGCCGTGCGCTCCGGCACGTACCGCCCCGCCGGGGGGAAGAGGCGGTGGGCGGGAGCGCGGCCCGTCCCGGCGGCCGCCGCGGCCCCTCCGGTCCCCCGGGTCCCGCGCGTCTGCAGGGGCCCTCGGGGGCGGCGGGGAGCGCGGCCTGGCCGGTGCCGCCAGCGGCGGGCGGGAGGCCGGCCCGGATGCGGCCGGGACTTGGCGCAGCATCAGCACGGGGACCCCTTATCGTGTCCCGCGGGAGGGGCTCGGTGCGGCTGTGCCACCCGGGGCGGAACCGGGCGTCCCTGCCCGCCGGCTCGGCCGGGGGCCGCCTCCTCACACCGCCGAGCCCCGCCGCGTCCCTGCTCCCGAGGGCCCGGGCCCGGCAGCGGGAGGGCTCCCTTTGGGTGGAGATCGCTGCAAAATGGCCCTGTTAAAAACCATCAGCCCTTCTGCGGCCTGACTGCGGTGCCCTACGGGTTCACCACCCGATTTCGGAGCGTGGCTGCCCGAGCTGGCAGCCTGCAGCCCTACGAAGGCAGTGACGTGCCCTGCCGGGGGGGATGTTTCTGGTGCGGCCGCGATTAGTTCAGCTGCTCCGCGCAGCCCCATGCGGTCCCCGCTACAGACGGCTGTCCCCTCGGCACCCCAAGGGCTGGGGACGAGCTGGGTGCCGTGGGCATTCCCCTTGCGGTTCGGTTTCGCAGGAGAAAACAGGCCCAGGCTCGGCGCGCCCAGCTCCTCGGCGTGCGGCAGAGGCCCTCGCTGGAAGCACGGCCCTGTCCCAAGCAAAGCTCCTCACCCCCTCGATGCCAAACCACCCGCGGCACCGGCGCATCGAGTGCTCGTGCTCGTTGTTCCCCACGTGTACCGGGTGCCGCACAAAGGATGGCTACCTGGGAGCGTTTTTTTCCTGAGCTGCTCTCCCGCAGCCTAACGACGCTAATTGTCTTCTGGGTCACATGTCTAATGCTCTAATTTGTTTTAGAGCCGAAAGAAGTGTGGCGTAGTTCAACTCAGAGCCAAGCAAGGGAAAGAAGGGAAAAAGCAGTGACACTCTGCAGATGGAGAGCGGGGCGGCGGCAGAGGAGGTGCGAGCCCTCTCATATCAAAGGAAACCACTGCTCCGCGCCGTCGCGGCGAGCGTGTTTACGGGTGTGCTCTGTGCATGTCAAGGCACTTAATGGACCAGGTGCGCTCGATAAAAGAAGACCAGGGACTACAACAAACTCATTCACCCACTTCTGAGGCCAGACGAGTAAACCAAAGAGCGAGTGGGTGGGAGGTTCTCCCGTACGTCTGTTTCTGTGTGACTTAGCAGGGAGAGGCCTGCGCTCGGTTTTGCTTAGACAACAAGACGAATAATAACAAGTTAACGGGGCAACTTTGGGTCAGACTCAAAGTGCCACTTAACTTGGCCACTCTTTAACGTCCTACCCAGGATCAAGTGCTCCGCACTGCCTGGGCCGAGTGCCGCCAGCCGCGGGTGGGAAGGGCTGCGGGGGGACCCCAGCCGGGTCACGGGCTTCCCTGGAGCTCCCCTGAGGAGACCCAGTGCCACGGGGACGAATGAAGCCATAGGACAGCCGAGAGCACGTCCTTTCTCTGGCGCTGCTGGGCGATGCCCCAAGCACGGCCGTGCTTCAGAGAAATGCAGAAAGGAGAGGCCAGGGCCGGCCGAGCTCGGGTGAGCTGGGATGGGCCAGGCAGGCGAGAAGCCGTAGGACAGCGCTGCTGCTGCTGCTGCTGCTGCTGCCGCTGTTCTCCATCTTGTGGAAAGTAGGAAGGAGTCCTTCCTGTTCTGTGCCACTGCGTTTTTGTCTCCTTTAAAAGACGGATTTAATATTAATCCCATTAGGAATTTTTTCCTTCTGCGGAAAACAGGATATTGTTTCAGGATATTGGGCAACAAAGCTGTCCTTGAAAAGCAGCTCTAAGCAGCCTTGCAATCTTGCTACTGGCTGCATTTGTTGTGGACACTAATCGAGTTCAAAGTCGGGTACAGCCAAACCATTTCACTTCCAGAGTGAGAAAGAGGCCACGGCAAAGCAATTCAAGTTCAGGTTTTCTGTGTCCTGTTGTAAACACTAAGGACCTGTAGTAATCTTAAAATACAATCACTACCTCTGGTTTCTCTTAGATTTAATGTCTCTAGCAGGTGTAAATTCCTAGCCCTCTCGTCTGTCATGACTGCGCGTGTCCTGCTTGATAAGAGAGGTAACAACATGAGTCTGAATCCAGGAATTATTGAAAACCTCTTGGGAAAGTCTGTTCTTTTGAGATATCCATCCTAGTTTCCTGACTAGGCTTTGGGAAAAGGTTTTCTGAACTTTTGGATTCACATTTCCCTTCAACTGAGCTTCCAGGCTTCGAGTTTACCCATCATAGCAACCCCGTGACAACGGATGGGGAAGAGAAAGCGTCGTAGTGCTGTCCTTGGGGAACACGCAGGTTCTGCCTCTGTCTGATGATAAAGGCACGACATTGTTCAGGGGTGTGTTGGTGTAACGGCCTCTGTCATTGTTTAGGAGATAATCTGTCTTAGGAAGAAATTGTCTGCTGATAAAATGTTCAAAATGGCCACTAACACGCCATAGAAATCCTTTGAAGTCGTGGCCGTCTTTACTCTTATTTAGGTCGACACTTCTTCGCACCCACCGGGGCTCCTTTTGTGCCCTGTCCTCCACCTGCCGCCAGGCTCACCCACCATCCCCCGGGGATGCAGACCACCCCTCAGCAAGGTTGTGTCTCCACAACGTTGTCCCAAATCCCCTGGGTCCAGACACTAGTGACCACATCACACAGACCTGGATCTCCTGGCATGCCGGCATAAAGAGGAGTTGAGGCTTTTCTCACGCTCGCTCAGAGCACTAATTGCACCCAATACATGTCAGCCAATGGTAGCGGAGCTAATTCCATATCAAAATCAGTTGTAGGGGCACGGTGTGACCAGTGAGTGGTGAGACACAGTGATTTGGGGCATGAGATGATCTGAGGCCGGCAGAAAGAGGGTGATCTCACCTAGTCTCTCCCAGGAGCCTCGGCTGCCACCTCCCTGTGAGCCCTGGGGGAAGTGGGAGCCGAGGAGGGCGGCGTGGGGTGGTGGCAGTCAGAGGCACATGGCAGCAGGTAAGCTCTCCCCACTGCTGCTAGATGGGAAGAGGGTGACTGCTCTGTGGAGAGCTCTGCCTGCTGCATTTGCTTTGGCCCGGCTTTCTCTGCGTCCTGCCTCGGAAAGACGCGGCTGCACCGTGCCGTGTGCCTGGCCCAGCTCGCATCCCAGCAGCTGTCACGCCTGTTCTTCGCTGCCAGGAGAAGGATGCTCTCCTGGGCAATCTTGCCTAGAAATAAGGGGTCCTTGACTGCACAGAGACCACGTAGCAAATGTTAAGAGAGGTCACACATATGCTGCGGTCCTCCCTCGACCCCTGCACTGTGCCTCTCCCTCCTCTTCTGGGGTGAGCGCTCTCGGGCTCTCCACGGCCCCTCGTGCTGCCGTGTACAGCAGTGTGTCACCTTTTGCCAAGGAGCTTGTCTGGCACAACAGATAGTATCTCTGTTCCTCCTCCCTTGCTGTCCCTGGGGCCAGAGGGAAGTGATGCCGTTCGATGTACTTTCCAACACTAATTCGCTGCTCGGCGAGGACTCGGGAGGGTCTCCGCTCACTCTTCAGGGAGTGTGGGGGCTGCCTCCTTCCCCGCAGATTGCCATCCCATATGTTCCCAGTGCAGTGACTCGTTCCTTCCGCGCTCTCCTTCCTCGTTTCCCGAGCGCTGGCTGCCTGACAAGCACATCTTGGCAGCACCCGTCCTCCGCTCAAGCAAGCGTCCCACCCCGCAGGGTCTGCAGCAGGTGCTGTCAGCGCCTCCGCGCAGGCAGGGGAAGGGGCTGACGTCTCCCCGAGCAGGAGGGGTTCACTCCTCTGCTTGGAGGTGAATCTCACCCCTGGGAGCAGCTGCGCCTTTGCAAGCGTGCAGACTGCCGGGGCGGGGCGTCATCACATGCTGTAGGTGACAGAGAGGCCCCGTCCGCAGGGTGATGCTGGTGGATGAACACCCAACTGCAGCCCAGCCGCGCTGCTCTCCTCCTCGAGCTGGGGTCACCCAAACCAGTCTGACCGGCATGAGATCCTGTTCTGCTACATCCACCAGATGCTGGGATCATCTTCCACAAAAAGCTTTCTGGCAGACCTGGGGACCCCTGAGGAGAGAGGCGGGGGGGTACCAGGTCGGGTCACAGCGGTGGGCGTACTTCTCACCGTGTCCAGCTCTCCCGTGGGATCACCGCTGTCCCAGAACATGCTGTTTTAATGACTCTATTCCTGTTCTTGGGGTGGGGAGGAAAAGGTGGGGGCTCTGCAAATAATTTAACCATATTCTGCACCAAGTAACTTCATATGTCACTAGCACTGACTCACCTGCTTTCTACTCTCCCTCGTATCCCTGCCCAGAGAGACTGTTTACACCTTGTTTCACAGCCTGCCTTGCATCATCCCCAGCTACCACAGGCTGGTGGCATTCATGGCCACATCTCTTGGTCTTCAAAAAGGCTGCAGCACCTCTCCCTCTCCACACAACGCATCTTTGGGATCGATTTCCACTGCTGGTGGGTTTAGTGGCTGGGCTGCTTCTGGGAGGATGGCAGCTTCAGTGATCGCAGGGCAGCATCACCGTGGGGACAAGCTGGAGCTCCAGGCTGCTCTCCAGCTCTGGTCCTGCTTTGCAGCACCTGTAGCAGCTGTTTCCTTGGGATGTTGCACAAAGCTCCTCTCTGTAGGACTTGAAATTTTTGGTCCTGCGTCATCTGAGGGAGCTTGGGGCACTGTCAGAGCTCTGCAAAGGAAGCGAGAGGACTGAGAGCCAAGAGGATTGCAGGCGGCCTGCCCTCCTCCGGGCACGGGGCTTGCCCCGCTGGCTCCAACGCCTGTGAGACGCCTCTGGGCCCCTGGATGCGCTGCTCCCGCCGCCCGCTTGCGCAGGGTCACCCCCAGCACTGGGGCAGCTGTTCCTGCTGCTGGGGGCTTCACTGTGGGGGCCGGCGCACTTGGCGCTTTGGCGTGTGAGTCCGAGGGGTCCGGGGAGCTGCAGGGCACAGTGGCAGGGCCTGTGGCTGCCAGGGCTCTGCTGAGCACCGCTGACAGACGGGGAGGCTGAAGCAGAGAGCGAGCCCTGGCCAGGGTGAGCACCACAGACCCGGGTGTGAAACGCCGCAGTCCCAAACCCCGCAGTTGGCCTCAGCCGCTGTCGGGCCACTCCTGGCTGATAAGCGGGGCTGAGCGCTCCCGCCCCGCGGCACACGGCTGATGTCTTGCCTGGCGCAGTCCACTCCCAAGCCGCGACATGGCCGAGGACTGCCACCGAGACGTCACGGCTGCGCGAGTCCCCGGGGAGGCAGCGAGCGCCGAGCCAAGCGCCTGCCGAGAACAGACAAAACACAACCCCCAGTATTTGTTCTGAAACCTGCCCAGAATCGCTCTGGCCTCGATGAGACTGGAGGATTATTTTCCTTAAGTATTTTTAAACCTGGAGCCTGGCAAGTGCCAGAGGGCTGGGATTTCCTGGCTTGAGCGCACAGGTCGTGGACAGCGAGGAGCCTGCTCCTGCTGCTCCACCTGGGAAGCCCTGACTGCCAGCCCTCGGCTGAACCAGGGCGGCCAAGCTGGCAGGCCCTTGGGAAGGAAGCCACCTGCAGAGCGGGCTGTGCCGGCCACCCCAGGGGCTGAGCACCCACCCGTCCTGAGCCCTCTCCCTCTGCCAGGCCCGCACTGGTGCAGAGCCCCGTGCCGGCGGCGCTGCCCAGCCAGGGTTGCTCTGCATCTGGTCAGCCATCAGGAAGGAAAGGCAGAAGCTGTGGGGAGGAGGTCAGGGACGTGGTCGCTTTCCCCTGCACCAGTAACGGGGGTGCAGAGCCCTCGGGTGAGCTCCTGTTGGTTCAGACCGGGTGCCCAAGCAGGAGCACCTCCGGAGCGGCATTCATGTCTGCGGAGTGAACGTGACCCTGCTCGTGGGGCCGCGGGCAGGCAGGGCAGACGTTAGTCCCTGTGTCTGTCCCCTGGCATCCCTGCCCGGGTGCCCCTGCCCAGCACCCTGCAGAGCCTCTTGCCCTCAGGGATGGCAGCAGTGTGGCACCATCCAGCACCGCTCTCCCTCTCTGGGCTGGCTCAATACCTGAAAGTTCCCCCAAATACCCCCCCAGAGCCCACCAGGTAACGAAAACGGAGAGAAAGGCGGCACCTGCGGCACGCCGTGCCAGCAATGCCCCAGTCGGAGCGCCCGCCTGCCCCCTTCTCTGCCGGCACTGCTTCCCTGGCAGTGTCCCCAGCACCACCGCGCCGGGAGGTGCCCCAGGGCGCGCTGGCACCGAGCGCTGCTCTGCTCCGAGCTTCCCAGGCATCGGGGAGAGCAGAGCACGGCTCGGAGCTGCTCTAATGCAGGTGCATTTTCTGAATACCCTGCCGTTCTCCCACAACGCCGCAGGCTGCGTGGAGGCGAGCATGGGTGAAAGGAAAGTAAAAGCAGAGCCCTGCGTGCTGGCAGCTTCTTTGTGGCTGAGTTTATTGGTGCTGCTATCTGCCTCTGCCTTCCTGGCAGGACCCGGCTGTGATTTGCTCCCATTCGGCGCTGGTGAGCGCACGACCTATTGTGTGCACGTGTAAACACGCATTTGTGCTCCGTGTTCCAAAACCCCACTTGTTCTGTTCCCAAAGACCGAGGACTGACAATGTCAGGAAAGCCTCTGTCCCCCTGGCTTTGTTCAATCGTGCTTGTTTGGAGGAAAGATCCCTGGAGAGGAGCTCCTGGAGGAAAGATCCCCGGAGAGGAGCTCACAGCCGCTGCATGCCCCGACACAGGCTTGCTGTTGACAAGGAGCAGCCCCCAGTTGTGGGGGGGAGGGGGGGAGCCTGCAGGCTCTGCTCCCTCCCGGTGCCCAGCTCAGCATTGCTCCCGGCCCTGGGAAGGAGGGAGCAGGGAGCAGCGCCCGTGGCCGGTGGGGTGGGGAGAGGAGGCGCTGAGGCCTCGGGTGCTGGCCAGAGCCCGTCCCAAAGGCTCGCTTGGAGCTGGCCCCTTCTGAACAGGGCCAGGTCCCTTCCCTGCACAAACACAGGCCTAAGTCCAGCACCACCAAAGTACACTGAAAGCTGGAGGCAGTCCTGGCCCCAGTACAGGCTTTTGGGACTTTGCCTTTTGCTGCCACGGGGGCCAGGATTTCATGCCCTGCCGGCAGCCAGGGTCGGAGCGGGATGCAAGTGGCTTTTCTCTGGAAGCGGATGCTGCTTCATCAGGGACCTTCCTCCTTCCACATGCACTGCTTGGCTGCAACCTCCTCCCGCCTCTGCCCCGCCGGGATGCCCTGCCCGCTCTGCAGGTCCCACTCCTCCATCTGCTCTTCACCCACAGCCCCCTCACAAACCACCCTTGGCGCTGCATGGCCAGTCTCCGGGAGGTAGTGCTGTCCGTAGCAGGGAGCAGCAAGAAGACTGTTGGGGGGAAGAACACACAATTACAGACCCTGGGTCCTGCCTTCCAAGCCCATGCCACCCGGGATTAGGTTTGGGTAAATACTGCAAAACATCCATCAAAACTAGCTCTCGCTGGCAAATTCAGTTCTGCTTTCTTCGTGTGATTTTTGTGTTTGGTTTGCACAAACTGTGGTGGCTGAGCTGTACGGGCAGGAGAAGTTGCACAAAGCAATTTAATGAGTCTTATGTGCAAGCCAGAACTGCTTCCTCACCTGGGCAGGTGCCCCGTGAAATGTCTTTTCACCTACCTACGCACCACGGCGGCACAACAGCCCGTGGCACGAACACCGGTATAGGCGCTGGGCATGTGCACGCTCTGTCTCCAAAAAGCCTCAGAAGAAAATCCTTGCAACAACCACAGTTACCATCTGAACAAATCTCAGATCTTCCATAAACAGAGAACGAGGTTAAATGTGCCTAATAAGCTGCTTATTCTGAATTATCATCCCTGCTCTAATAATAGCTGATAAGCTAGTCTTTTGTGGGACAACAAACATTTCTGTTATTCCCCAAGCCCAGCTTTGGGATAAATAAAGCCAGCCCTTGTTTTTAAGCAGGAGGTCATGCTCCGTCTTAGGATAAAGGCACTGCTACCCTTTCCCTGGTTTACAGGCTTAAAAGAGCAAAATGTATCAAGCGATACAAAATTTCAGAGAAAACCGGAGTAGGAGCAGCTAAAGACAAGTCAAACACGCCAGCACTAAGCTCCCTTCACATGTGTGTTTAGCAGATAATTTGTTATCATCCCAGTCCAAAGTTAACCTGCTGGAAAGTCGCTGTGGGAGAGTTGGCTGCATTGCAATGTTTCAGATTTCAGTGTTTCAGCTGGGCGCAAACAAACCAAAAAAATGCTATAAAAGCTTGTTTTTGATTAAACGTGTTGCTGCTGGGTACAAATACTTATTTTCTGGGTGGAAGTTCATTGGGGCACAAGCACTAAAGATCATTAATCCCTGGTAAAACACAGGCTGTGCCCAGTGCCATGGCTCAGCCAGCAGCAGCTCTCATGGGGCTGGGCGACGCTGCCTGGCTGTTTCCACTTCCCCATCCCAAACCGGAGGGACGAGGGAGGAGGAGAAGGATGCCAGGTTTCCTACCGCCCTCTGGCAGTCCCGGGCTTGGGGGATCCAGGCACTTGCCCTGGTGGGCTGGGGTCTAGGCTGGGTGGCTGCCCTCCCCTCCAGCAGCAGTCCTGAGCCCCCTGGGCGCCCCAGCGCTGGGCGGTCGCCATCACCTCCATCTCCCCGGCCGTGGGGCCACAGCAGGAAGCTGCGGTCGCCGCTGTTTTTCTGCCCTTGCTCATCTGCTATTCTTATACACCTCGGGGGAGTGAGCCGTATTTTCACTGCCTCGGAGATGGGATTCGCCTCCGTTACGCCTTGGAAAAGCAGCCGACCGCGCTGCAGGCAGCCGAGGGAGCAAGGGGGGAGGCGCATGGTCTGGGCTCGCCGGAGACATTTGTCACAGGGCCAGCAGCAGCCGCAGACCCCGCTCCCAGGTCCTGCACAGCATCCCAGCCAGGATGCCCTGATCGTGCTCCCCGGGGATGCGCGGGGCTCAGCTCGCCTGGGGTTGGCGCTTCCCCTCTCCAGGTCTGGGGGCTGCCAAAACCAGCCCAGCGCCGGGGGCCTGCGGTGGGCAGCCGGCTCCAGAGGGCTGCGTGCCGGCCGATGCTGCGTGCCAGGAGCCTCTCCCCTCTGCCCGGGACGCCATCGCTGCGGTGGGACCCCCGCCCCAGTGCTGCTGCGACAGGAATGGCCACGCTGCCGCCTGCCAAGGCCCCTCATGCCCCCCCCTGGGGGCTCCGCGCCCTGCCGCAAAGCCTGGGCACCACGTCCCAACCTCGTGTGTACCTCGGGTAGCCACAGGTCCCAAACGGCACCAGCCACACGTGGCTGACCAACCCCCCCCCGCCGTCTGGTCCCAGACCAAGCTTCAACAAAGGGGTGTCCCAGGCGGGTCCTCATGTGTCGCCAGCCATGGGCACGCCGGGGCTGAGCGTGCATGTGGCTGTGTAATGCTGTAACAAGATTACCCTGTGACATGATGGCTGTGAAATAATCCAAGGTATCATTCAGCAAATCCCAGGATCCAATTACACTTCCACATGACACCCCTTCCCGGGCGCGGGGAGGCCGGGGGGCCACAGCCCAGCGCCCTGCCCCTCCAGCAGCCACCCACTCGGCTCCTCCGCTCCCCTGCACCTCTCTGCCTCCGTGTCATTTAAGATTAGCAAAGTTTGTGTTGCCCTGCGGGAGCCCCGACCCTCTGCCAGGCTCTGTTGTGTTTTGTCGCCCGGCTGCGCGCTCCCCAGCACCGCGCTGACCTCCCTGCCCAGCCAGCCTCCGCTCCCGCGCCGCCCTGCCAGCACCGGACCCGGCCGAGCTGGTGTTCAGCTGCCTTGGGCGGCGATGCCAGCCTGCCCAGGCCGGGGAGGTCTGCGGGATGCGGGAGAGGTGAGCAACGCCGCCCTGATGAACCCGCCTGTGCGGAGAGCCCCGGCATGCACCCTGTCTCCCACGGCAGCACAGTTGTTTGCAAACAGTTTCCCAAGGCATTTTCCTTGTCCCAGCAGCTGCTCCCTGCAGCCAGTGTGTCCCTTTCTGCGAGAATAAAGCCCAGGGCACGGGTACACCAGCACTCCCTGGCCCCAGCAGCGGTGCCAGGGCACGCACGATGCCCCGCAGCCAGTTCGGCGCGCTCTGCTGCAGGCGCCGCAGTTGCTGCTGGCCCTGGCAGGTGTTCAGACACCAGCGCTGCTGCCAAAGCAGGCAGGGAGTGTGGCCAGCTGCAAATTTCGGCTTCATTTTTGGAGCCTTTGAATCACTGGCTGGCTGCCAGGTTTGTTATTTGTTAGTCCAAGTATTTTTTTCCCAAGTGAATTTCAAGCTGGTGAGAAGAGCTGGGCAGAGGGAACTTGGTGGGGGGCCCTCGGCATCGTCAGCGCCGGGGGAGCGGGGGTGAGGGCAGGATGCTGCGGCATGGTCCACCCTGCCCGGGAGACCCCAGGCAGCAGGGCGGCGGGCTGCAGCAGTGCCAGTGGAGCCCTCACCAGCTGCAGAGGGAACACAGCTGGAACTCCCATGCATGGGGCAGAGTTCACAGACCAGCCTCTCTGGAGCAGCGTCTGCATCTCTGCAGACTCCTAACACTGGCCCTCGGTGAGGTCTCAGAGGCTTGTGACCCCAGGCACGGAGCCCCAGGGTGAGCAGGGGGTTTCTGTCTGAAAAACCCCAGAGTCCCACTCGAGCCAGGGCCGAGGCCATTCCAAGGCTGAGGTCTATGTCCCAGCCAGGTCTGCTCAGCTGGATGCTGGAGCCCACGAAGGCACACCCTGGCCCTGCACTCGGACCCCCTGCTGTCCGGCTACCCTCGGCATGGGGGGCTGCTTTGCAGCTGCAGCTTTGTGCTCGGCCAGTGGGCCCTTGCCGAGCCCAGGGGCGCAGGCAGCTCCCCTGGAAAGGCGCCCGGCTCCACAACCAGCCGTGCAGCCAAAGCGGCACGGGCAGAGCTCAGGGGGATCTTGTGCCAGGGTGGCGCTGGAGCCAGTGGGCACCCACCACAGCACCTGGGAGCTGCCCCGGCTGGCTGGCCTGTGTGAGTGCGGCCAGCGGGGGTCAGGAAACAAACCAGGGGCAATTCGCAGGGGAAGAAATTGCTTTTCCACCTTGGGAACCTGAGCCTCAGATCCATTTCCCTCCAGAGAAGGGAGACAAAAGCTTTGGGAGGGAAAGGCCATGGGAGCTGTGGGGCAGGGAGCCGTGGAACCAGGGACAGGACCGCAGCCGGGAGGCAAGTGCCAGCAGAAAGGAGCCTGCCGGGCTCTGGCAGGAGCAGGGCGCAGGTGACTGGAGCGTGTCCTGTTGTTCCCCCCGCGCTTGCCAGCTCCCCGCCGCCTCCCCGCCATTGTTCAGCAGCCCCAGGGGTGAGGCACAGCATGGACACTGGCTGCCTTTCCTCCCTGCTTCCCGCCTGCCCCGGCTCCCACCCCACCACCTTGCTGGCGATGCCCGTGCCCAGCTGCCAGGGCATGTGCCGCCGGCTCCCCAGGGACGAGGGGCCAGGGCACCCTCCCCTCTGCCTGCCCCGGCACCCGGGATGGGGTGGCAGCGACCAGCACCTCTCCAGGAGCCAGCCCACGGCCAGGAACGGGGCCAGGATCCGGCCTCACACAGCCAGGGATGCTCCCAGCGGCCAGAGGCAAGGGGCTCTGGTGAACTCCTGGTGCCCCATTGGCCTCTTGCTTTAGAGAGATGAAGTCTCCATGTTCCCATCTGCAGGCAAAGCCATTTCTGTCACGTTCCTTCATTCCCCTGACATCGACGTGGTGGATCTTGTGAGAACACCTTTCCGCCGAGTTGTCTGAGTGTTATTGCTGTGGCTCAGCAGCTGCCGCTTGACGGCCACCGTGTCAATGTGTCTCTGAAAAAGGCAAACCAAGCCCGTCGACGACTCTGCCCCGCAGGGTGCAAGGTTGCTCTTGCTGATGGAGCAGGATGGTCCTCAGTACCCCAGTGCCTGGCCTGCAGCTCTCTTCTGGGGGGACTCCCTGTGCCCAGACCCCACTAACACGCCCAGCATGGAGCCAGCAGCTCACGGGCTGGGCAGCCTCACAGGCAGCACCGGTACCAGGCAGAGGGGTGTGCAGGAGCCCCCAGTGCCACTGCTCCAAGTCCCAGGTGAGCCTGAAAGATTGATGACCTTTTCTCAGTGTTTGCTTTAGGCAGAGCCATCGCTGCAAACCAGAGGGCTCCTGCTCCAGGGCTTGGTTCTGATAACGGTCTTGGTATGAGCTCCCCTGGTGAGGTGCAATTTGGAGAACTTGAATGGGGGCTCCAAAACGAGTTGCAAAGAAAGAGATTAAGATCAGTATTTGTCCTTTTTTTTTTTCCTTTTTCCTTCCTACTGGAGCAAAAATATTCCTGTTTATTGCTATAAACCCTTGGGGGCTGTATGGTAAACTCCCAGCGGGAATTACTGTCTCAAGAGATCAGAGATCCCGAGAACATCCCCTTGCCAAATTTACAGTTACTGCTAGCTCTAATCAGCCTTGTTTATCTCTCCCTGCGGTGGTATTTGGGAAACTAGCACAGGTCAAACGCGGGACAGTTCCCTCATTGTTACCAGATATCCGAAATCTCCCTTCAGGCCACACCGGATCCCTCACGGCGTGGACACCTTCCTCATGCCTTCTCCCGGAGCCTGGAGCTCCTGCGTGTCTGGGCCCAGCGAGCAGATGTGCTGCTCCCGCTCGGACGGCGCTGCTGGCAAAAGGCTGGGCGAGGAAGAGCCCCCGGCCCCTCCCGGCGCAGGCGGTGGCCCTCAGCCCCCGTCATCCCAACCGCGGCACAACTCCCGCAGCCCCCGGCCACCCCGGCCATCAGCCGCCGCCTGCTCCCAAGAGCGAGGCGGCTGCGCCGCCTGTGCGCTCACACCCTCCCCGCTGTATGTTCTTCCCGAGATAATAAAGCATCACTGTCCTATTAATTATGTGAGTTCTGGAGCAATATTTTTCCCAGAGTCACCTACTGGTTCACATATTCGTTTTCCAGGAAGCTTAGCCAGTAGCCTGGCAACACGGTGACCTTATGCTCTGCTCAGCTTTGAGCGTTTTATTAGCCACACTGGACTCTCTCCACCGCTCCATATTGCTGAGCCCCTCATTAGTACAATTAATAAGCCGCTTCTGTCAATTCAATCAAATGCCAGGCTCGACAGCAGGAGAAAGCTTTGGCAGATCAAGTAGGGGAGATTCTGGGTAGCACTGGGAAATTGCAGGAAACCTTTCATCTCCCCCAAGGAGCCGAACAAGAATGGAATTGTGGGATTGGGATTCTCTCAGGTCATGTTTATTTATCGCCGGCTCGTTAGTATAATAAATCAGGTCCCCTGTCACTTTGAATGAAGTCATAGGTTTGCTGGAAGGAACTTGGCAGAACACCTTGATATTATTAGTGATGGTGTGGACAAAGCCCCATGAAAGGCGATGCCCTGGCCAGGGCGCGCAGGCACCCTCACACGCACCCGCTCGTCCCTGCACCCCATCGGCAGAAGGCCACCGCCGGCCCGGGCTGGCACGGTCATCCCAGGGCAGCGCCTGGGGACCGGGATGGTCTCGGGACACCCCGTGCATCGCGGCTGTGAGGAGCCGGCAGTGCAGCGTGTCCCGGGTACCGACAGCCGCGGGAAGGGATGCTTCTCCCTGCTCCAGCAGACACGCGTGGTGGGAGATGCTGTCCCAGCCCCGCTCTCCTCCTGCCTGCACACTCTGCCAGGACGTGGCCGGGCCAGCGCGGAGCACCGGGCAGGCAGCGCGGGCGCGGGTGCTCCGCCGGCCGTCACGTGGGTCGGGCACGTGTGCCTTTCACACCTCCCTGAGTCCTGCCAGACTTTGCCCTGGCTCCGGCGTTGGCACGCTCTTTGGATGCCACGCGAGCGCCGGGGGCTGCTGCAGCCGTGGTGCCTGGAGCTGCTGGGCAGGACACGGCTGCGGCGGGGCGCCGGGGCGGCAGGAGAAGGCCCCGTGCTCGCGCGGCCGTGTGCCCGCAGCTCTGAGCCTGATGGGTCTCCGGTGTCCTCTAAGCAGTGCCTGCCAGCAGCAAGGGGCCAGGAGGTGGCTTTGCAGAGCCTTCCGTGTGTCCCGCTGCACCAGGCGTGACCAGTGGCCGTGTCGCACAGCTCTGGCTCCTCCGCGCAGACGACGCGTGGCTCGCTGGCACCTACATCCTTGCGGAAAAACTGAAGGGCTGGTAAGGAGCGAACGTCCTGCCTCAGAGGGCCGGAGGGATGGATGAGTGGATGATTATCAAAGAAGCACAAAGTCAGCAAAATCTGTGGTAACTGGGGGAAAAGCAAATGCAGCAGGGGGAGATCGTGACCACCGACTCCATTGAAACCCCCTGCTCACTGTCGCCCACCCCTCTCTGAGCACACACTGCCAATCACAAGTGCTGTGGCTTTAGACAGAGACAGGCAAAGCAAGAACCGATCAAACTCCAGGTGTAAACTCCAGCGGGTTTTTTGTAAGCGTGGGTCAATGAATAGGCTGTGGCTCCCGTGCCCAGCTGAGCTAGCGGTGCGCGATGCCACCCAGCTTCGCCAAACCTGCCCGTACAGAAACACCTCAGACCTGTGAGTGTGTTGGCTTTGCACACCGGGTAAAAGATCCCCCTTTTGGGGACAAGAGGCACCCTGGGCAGGGTGAGCGGGGCGCGGTGGCCTGCCAAAGATGCTGGGGAGGTCACAGTCTCCCTGCCTGGATCTGGAGCTTTTCCACACCCGAGAGCAGATCTGCAGGGTGGTTCCTGTCCTATCACTGGAGGCAACGCTGGGTGGCGAGGAGGAAGAGTTATGACTGGTCTGTCATATTCTGAGTGCCCCAAATAGAGCAGCATCACAGGTGTACGTCCCAAAAACTTCCCCAGGAAATCCTTTGATCTGGTCAGATGATGAAAATGTAAATCTGAATAAAGTAATATTTTTTTTAAATATTAATTTCCATTTAGTTTAAATATAGCTTAAAGGTTATAAAATAACAGCTGTTTTATTGTTCCATTTATCGCAGTATTTGGTCTCCATGCTGGGATAAATATGAAACTATTCCTAATTTATTGCTCATAGCCCCACTTTAGGGAGACAGTTAACTCTCGATTTCATGGTCCCTGAGCTGGGCCTGCACCACCGTTGAAAGGCAGGGTCAGCTGTGTGCGGTGGGAGCCAGCGTGTCCCCATCAGTCCCCATCATCCTGTCCCCTGTGCAGCATTCCATCGGTAACGCCCAGGCCGTGCTCCTGCTCATTATTTCTCCTGACTCCAGCTGACCCATAAATGCTGAAGGAAACAAACAAACAGCCGGGAGGGGAGGGAGAGGAAGAGGAAGGGCTGTAGGTGTTGGCCACAGGTCTGCAGAGCCAAGCCAGGTTCCAGCAAAGATGCTATTGTGTTGCAATGATTTCCCAGAAAAAAACAGGCCTGGAGTTTGCCTCACTGTTCCTGGGAAGCACTTGGTGACTGGGAGGGCGTGGATGCAGGGTGGGGGCAGCCGGAAGGCTGCGGGGGTGTTTGGGGCTTTCACTGTCACTTTATGACAATGCCATGAATGACACCACGAGCAGACACGATTGCAAAACCACGGCTCTGCACTTCCTGGCTGCACCGCGGCAGCACCGGCCGAGGCGGCGGTGCCCAGCTCAGCGCACGTGCCGTGGGACCGCCGAGGGCTGGCAGTGCTGGGGCTTGGCTCCAGCTCCCGGCCGAACAACGGGCATTTCAGGGAACGTGCGGGCGCTGCACTGGGGGAGGCGCAGGCACACGAGCGCTCACACGGGCACGTCAGCAGCCGCGGGGTCATGCTCCTGTAGCCACCAAACCAAACGGACCAGGGGCCAGGGAGGAGAGCGTGGCAGTGGGGTGACTCCGTGCGTGCTCTGAGCAAGACCTGCGAGCCCTGGCCAGGCCCACAGCTGCTGTTCTCTGGACTTTGCCACTCCTTTGAAGGGCCGCTTGCAGGCAGGGTGGCTGCGAGAAGGTCGGAGCGGGTGTGTAGCAGCCTGCTGCATCCCGGTGGTGCTCGGGGGAAGGTGGCAGGGCCACCAGCCCTCCAGCGCTCGCTCCTTCCTGCTAGCCAAGCGCAGGACACAGTGGCCACGGGCGACACAGCCAGGGTCACCCACTTGCATCCCACCCCTCGGGGCTGGGGTGGTGCAGACACAGTGGGAACAGGCTGGAAGAGAGTGGGCCGCTCCACCAAGCCCCCATCCAGAGCCCAGCCAGGCCCCAGCTCCTGGACCAGCCTCACTTCTTGAGCAGCTCCATGCCATCAGGAGGGAGGGTCTGAGGGCGAGGGAGTCCCCTCGCGCAGCGCCAGGCCTCTCAGGCAAATCACTTCCATCTTTTGCAAAGTCTGGCCCAAGTAAAGCACCACCTGAGCATCCCGTGGATCCCCAGTCGATGCCCACCACCTGTGTGGCAGCATGGCAGGCTGTCTGAGGATACCATGCCCGCCCTCTCCTGCGCCACAGGGGACCCTGCTGCATCCGCCACCCCGGGCAAGCCAGTAAATGCCCCCTCCCTCCTTGTCTTTCCTTTAACAGTGGGGGTCTTGGCATCTCCTTAGCCCCCGTTTCCTCCCTCAGCTCTTGTTGACAGAGCAGCCATGGGAGAACAATGGGGCCAAGGGCCGCAGAGCGACACCCTGCCCCTTCCCCTGCCCGCCTGCTCACCCTCCCGGGCACGGCCGGGGCACCCGGACCCCGGGGACCCAACAAGGTGGCGGCACTGGGGCGCAGCCGTGGCCGGCTGACCCCACAGGAGAGCCGCAGCCTGGGCAGCCTGGTGCTGCCCCATCCCTGCAGTGCGGCACCGGGCACCCCGCAGCACCGGGCACCCCACAGCACCGGGCACCCCGCAGCACCGGGCACCCCGCAGCACGGGGCCCCCATGCACCGCCCGGGGCAGCGAGGGGAGGGACGCAGAGGCACCTCTGTGCTGGCGAGGAGCCCCGCAGCGAGAACAGGGCTGAGGGGGCGAGAGGGGCGGATGGAGAAGGGACTGGTCAGGGAGCTGGGGGAGAGGGAGGGTTCTGGTATGAGATACCGTCCAGGCTGACACCCTCCGCCTTCCACCGGCCGTTGGCAAGAAGGGCGGTATTAGAGAGCTCGTGTCAGCCCGTGCTTGTCACGGCCAGCGATTTTCCAGCCTGGGAGGAGCAGGGAGGTGAGCTGGCTCTTACCTGGAGGCAGTGCCGGTCGGGAAGAGCCCTGCGTGCCCGCCTGCGCTGCCGAGGAGGGAGCGGAGCTGCGGGGCTGGGAGCCCGGCACCCCCCGGCACCCCCATCCCGGAGCAGCCGCGGGTTTGCGTAGCCCCCCGGGACCACCCGCGCTCCTCCGCCGGGGCTCGTGTGCCATCCAGCGGCGAAGGCCCAGCCCCGGCGCAGGCTGAGCCTTCCCCCGCCGCCGCGCAGCGCCGGGAGGGAGGGAGGGAGGGAGGGAGGGAGCCGTGCTGGGACGGGGCCTGGCGAGCACCGCCCCGGTGGGGACCCCCGGCAGAGGCTGCAGGCGGCGAGGGGCCGCGCCGAGCCTCCCCGGGCAGGGAGCCGGGCCAAGCTGCAGCGGAGCCTCCTGCCCCTGCCACGGGGGGCTGTGCTGAGGAGGGGGGAGACTCCATGTCCCGGGGACAGGGAGCCGTGCGAGTCCTTCCCTGGCGAGCCCCTGGCCGCACCGGGCCACTCATCCCAGCCAGGGACAGGACGGGGACCGAGTGCCTCCCCCATGCTGAACCACGCCGGCAGTCCTTCCGGCGGGGCCGTTTCGGCCGGTACCGGGTGTGCCCCTGCTGCATGCTCTGCCAGGGCTTGCGCCCGCTTCGGCACGATCAGCGGGGCTGGGCCTCGGGGTACCGGGGGAAGCGCGGGCAATCCCGGGCAGAGGTGCCCTGCGCCCGGCATCGGCCGTGAGGGTGCGGGTGGCTCCCGGCGGGCAGGGCGGGAGCCCGGGGGCTCGCTCCGAAGGAGGTGCTGTGGGCAACGGCGCGGATCTGACGGGAGCCGGGCCGGGGCTGGCAGCGGGAGCGGCGGGGCCCCCAGCAGCGGCAGTTGCAGAGCACAGCAGGCTCCTTTCTGCTCCAAGACGTTAGGAGCAGCCCAACAATTAGGGTTGGCTTCTATTAATATGCAAATTTATGCTGCCATGGCAATACTCTCACAAATGCAAATTGCAGTGGGAACCATTGTTGGAGTGACCTGGGCTGGGCCCAGGACTTTGAGCAGATGCTCCCGAGCGAGCTCCCCCGGAGCCCAGGGCCCTGGGCAGCCAGGGACAGCAGTGCCATCGGCCACGGTGACATGGCAGCACCACTGCGGTGCCCCTGTCCCTGCCAGAGCTCGGGCCTGTTCGCACAGATGCTGACGAGCCTGCAGGAACAGGCAGGGCGGTCCGGCCTCGCTGTTCCGTGGGAATCTCCTTTCACCTGCCACCGGCGTCTCATTCCAGTTTCCACAGCAGAAGCCGTGCCCTGAGCCGCTCTGAGAAGCAGGGGTGTGCGCAGCTCCCTCGGCCGGGGCGCCGGGGAGAGCACGCCTTCCCCAGGCAGCCAGACTCGCCTGCAGCAGGACCTGGCGGCTGCCCAGCCTCGCCGCAGGCCGCCCGGGGGAGCTGGGGCTGGCCCAGGGCCGCAAGCGCCAGCACCGGCTTGCCCTGCTCGCAGGCGCTGCCGAGCCGCAGATCCCGACCGGAGGGGTGGGGGGATGTTTTCTCCTGAGTCTGCTTGGGACGGAGCCTCTGGCAGCCCCACACCGACTGGGCGGGCTGGGTTTGCCGCCAGCTGCCAGCCCTGCCGCCGGCTGGGCCCCGCCGGGGAGCAGGGTGCCCGCGCCTGGCCCACCCGGGGCCTGATGCGGTGGGCAGCCAGACCCCGGCAGAGCAGGGCCGTCCCGCACACGCGTCCCATCCCGGTCGGGGTCAGGACCACGGGGTGGCAGCGCGTCCGCGGTCGAACAGTGCCCGGGGCTCCCGCCGCCGGCCGGCAGAGACCCCTCAGACCTCCCGGGAGCAGCCAAACAGCTTCCCGCCGAATCCTGGGGTGCGCCCGCCAGGTGCCTGCGGTCCTGCTCCCCAGAGCCCTCGGCCACCCCCGGGGGCTCGGCGTGGAGCCATGGCCATGGCAGTGAGCCGCCGCCTCCGGCGCTGGGGTGTGGGGGCAGACCGAGCCCTTCAGCGGGACGTGAACGGGCCGGGCGGGTTGCAGAGGGCAGGCAGCGACAGGCTGCGGGTCCCGGGTGGTTCGGCTGCCGCAGGCGGCGACCGGGCGTTGGCAGCAGGGCCGGGCGCTGGCGGGGTGCGCCGGCCACCGCCGGCCCCACGGGGGCCGCTGCCAGCGGGAGAGGCCCTGCGGGCCGGGCTGCCCTCACGGCGGCTGCGCGGCAGAGCGATGGGCAGCACCCCTGCACCGGCGCACGCCGCCCCCGGCCCGCGGGAGGCGAAGCGGGACCCGCCGGACCCGCCACCGGCCGCGGCCGGTCCCGGGCGGACACGGGGGCGGAGCGCGGCGCGCCCGAACCCCGCCCTCTCCCGGCCCCGCCCCTCCCGGCCCCGCCCCCGCGCGTGGCGGTCCCGCCCCTCGCCGCCTGCGCGCTGAGGTGGCGCGGCGGGGCGGGGCGGCCGGGCCGGGCCGGGCGGGCGGCGCGGGGCCGGGCCGGGCCGCGCTGGGCCGGGGGATGCGGGGAGCGGGGCCGGGCGGGCGGGCCGCCCGCGGGGCGCTGCCGCGGACCCTGCCGGTGCTGCTGGCTCTGCTGGCGGCGGCGCTGTGGGCCCGGGCGGCCGCCGCCGAGCCCTGCGCCGCGCCCTGCTCCTGCCGCCGCGGCCTGCTGGACTGCAGCCGGCACCGCCTGCCCGGCGGGCCGGGCCCGCGGAGGATCCCGCCGCTGCCCGCGGGCACCACGGGCCTGTGAGTGAGCGCAGCGGGCGGGCGGCGGCGGGGCGCGACGGGGCCGCGGGGCCTAACGGGCGGCGGGCCGTGCGCAGGCCGCGGCCTAACGGGCGACGGGGGCCGGTGTGCCGGGCCCGGCGTGCGGGGCCTGGCGGCGGAGTGCCGTGCGAGACCGGGGCCTGAAGGGGCCCCCCGGCCGCCACGGTGTGGCTCTCGGTCGGGCGCGGCAGGCCGCGGTGGCTGGCGGCGCTGGTGCTCGGTGTCCGTGGGCTGTTGTCACGGGCCCCGTGCGGCGGAGCCCGGGGGAGCCGCGGGCAGGGCTGCGGTGGCGGAACGGGTCGGCGGCTGGGAGCCGGCCTCGCAGGAGCAGCGGCGGTGGCCGAGCCAAGCTCGCTGGGGCGGAGGCGTGGGGTGGTGGGGCCGGGGCCCGCGGCACCGTCAGCGTCCGAAGGAAGGCTCCGTGCTTTGGGGCGCAAAGCACAGATTTCGTGCTTTTCTTATCCTGCTGTGCGACTGTTACATTTGAGAGGAGTGTAAAGCAGAAGCAGGTTGCAGTTACTAAGACTTCTGGTAATGCCAGTCGAGCCAGGACTTAACGTTTTTCCAGGTCAGGCTGCAGGACACGGTCCCTCACGATTGTGCTTGAAATACTCCTTCCAGCCCCTGACTTCAGCTGCGTGCTGTGGTGGTTCTTGCTGCTTCCGATTTCCTCTGCATCCCTTTGCTATTTGCAACTCAGTGACTCCCTCCTTTTCCCTCAGGAAAACCATTGTGGAGTTCCTTTGATATTTGCTGCCGTTGTTTTTCCAAAAAAAGCCCACAAAACAATTAAGAGCCACCCTTAGTCTCCGCTCCCAAGCGTTTAATTAGACGATGTGCTAAATAGCATTCACCCAGGGTCGGGTGCAGTACGGCTTTCTCCTTCCTTGGCCATTACTGTCACAGTCACCACTGCATTTGTCACCTTCGGCTAAAGCGTACTCAGTGGAAGAGGCGCTGATGCGTGAGGGGTATCAAAACCCACTCTTGGGGTGATCGTGTTTCCTGGCTGATACAAATAATGACCAAGAAAAAAAAAGCCTGTGTGGAAGATAGTACGAACGTACAAACCACTGTTCAGTTAACTCCGGGAATTCCTCTAGCAGGAGTCCGATCTGTATTATAAACTAGGCATGTCTAAGGAAGCTTGTCACCTTCTTGCCACTCTGTGGTTCTCTGGTTCTGGTCTTTCCCTGCATGGTAAGCAATTAAGAGAAAATGCATATTTCGGCATAGAAATACGACTGACTTGTCTGTGAAGCCTTTCGTGTTTGGAAGGCTACAAGGATATCCTGATGTCAGCGCTTGTCGGGGAGGGTGTTGGTGCCTGGAAGGGTGAGTTGGCAGTTCATCAGGTGGCTAATGAGCAAAACGGTATCTGTGCTGTTTGGAGAGCAAGTTTTCAAGCTTCAACAAATACTTGTATCTCTCTCCAAGCTGATAGAGGGTGTGTTTAAAACTGCTTGGCACAAAAGGCACTGGGAAGAAGCAGTGCTGGCACTGTGCTACCTTACGCAATCTGACATATGCTGCAAACAGTAATTAAACGTATCGCAGAACGGTTTGGGTTGGAGGGGACCTTAAGGACCATCCAGTTCCACCCCCCACCATGGGCAGGGACACCTCCCACCAGACCAGGTTGCTCCCAGCCCCGTCCAACCTGGCCCTGAGCACTGCCAGGGAGGGGGCAGCCACAGCTGCTCTGGGCAGCCTGTGCCAGGGCCTCATCGCCCTCACAGGGAAGAACTTCTTCCTAATACCTGACCTAAATCTCCCCTCTTTCAGTGTGAAACCATTACCCCTCATCCCATCACCACACCCTCTGATCAAGAGTCCCTCCCCACCTTTCCTGTAGCCCCCTTTCAGCACTGGAAGGTGCTGTAAGGTCCCCCCGGAGCCTCCTCTTCTCTGGGCTAAACAACCCCAACTCTCTCTCCTCACAGGGAGCTGCTCCAGCCCCTGAGCATCTCTGTGGCCTCCTCTGGACCCCCTCGAGCAGGTCCGCGTCCTTCCTGTGCTGGGGGCCCCAGAGCTGGACACGGCACTGCAGGGGGGGTCTCAGCAGAGCGGAGCAGAGGGGCAGAATCCCCTCCCTCGACCTGCTGCCCACGGTGCTGTGGTGCAGCCCAGGGTGCGATGGGCTTTCTGGGCTTGAGCACGTGCTGCCGGGTCATGTTTGGTTCTTCATCGCCAGCGCCCCCGAGTCCCTCTCCCCAGGACTGATCTCCATCCATTCTGTGCACGTTCTCTCTTGTGGCTTTTAGGATTTTGGCACACGAAGTGTGGGTGACATTTTTTCTTCATGAGGACTGTGCTAGCAGTTCTGAATCTAAATGAGCTGTAATGCATACAAGCTGTTTAAAATTAATCAAAGCTTGATTTTTCTCGCATGAAAAAGTTCCTGATGTGCTTTTCCCCACTTAGTTCTGTTATGTCATTTCACCTGACTTTGAAGGCTAAAAATTCTTGGTTTTCCTAACTCTTTTGAATACTTGCAGGTGATGCTTCCAGTGGGGGGGGGGGTGGGGGGTGGGGGTGGTGTTGGTTTTGTTTGGGGCTTTTGTTTCTAATAAGGCCAGGAGAGCACCTTCAGAACTTGTTTTCAGGCAACTGTAACTTCGTTTTTCCTCCTAAATTACACAAGTTTTGTGGATAACCTGGCGGGTGATGAAAAGGGTAGGGCAGCTAAGGAGTTAGCAAGTATTTTTGATATGTCTGCATCTTAATGTTACATTCTTTAGACCAAGGATGCAAGCGCAGGTTGTAGGGCAGTCATCCGCAGGGGGAAGGGAAGCACGGTGCTGGTGGTCACTGCCTTCCAGTCCTATCCTGGCGCCTGAAGGTGTGTTTCTATACCCTGTTAACTAGGGAGACAATGAATAAAAGTAGATTGGCTGTCAGCTAATTAGTTTGGCAGGTTCCATGCACAACAGGTTTTTGGGTGAGCTTGTGTATTTTCAGGTTGACTGGCTGGCTGTGCTGCTGCATCGACACCTGCGCCAGCGCGGTGCCCTGCGAGGGAGCGGTCTGCTCCGCTGGGCTGAGTTAAGATCGTTCTGCAGGACTGAGTGTGCAGTAATCAGTTTGGTGTGTGCCTTCTGCTTTAGTTACTTGAGAGATGAATACCACTTCAGCTCAAAATGAATGTTTAGAAGGTTTTATATACAATACCAGATGAGTCTCTCAAATACAAATTTTGCCTGTTTGCTCTGTCTTGCGTAACACGGGCCTCCCAGTAAAAATGCAAGTGCAACAATGATGGGTTCTTCGGTTTGGGCTCCTTCAGGGCAAGGGAGTTGTATCTCGTTCCACACGATAGCAGAAATCTCAGCTGTGTGATGGAATGATCTATAGACACAAAAAATCAGACAAGGTGTTTCACTTTGTGTTTAGGCGTCAGTCCGTTTCAAAAAGAAAAGCATCAGTTGCAGTAACCAGGTACACGTATGTCAGAGCTGAGTATGAACTGTACCCAGCTTCCTGAAAGAGGACTTTCTGTTAATGAAAACTTTCTTGTAGTTCAAATCTGAGTAATAATAGAAAAATACTTTCCTGGGGTTTTTAAATTAAGACATTAATTTCTGACTTGGTAATAAAACAGTAGGCTTCTGGGGGGATACCTGAACGTTAGCAGGTCTCATCACCCAGGCCCCAAGCCTGTCAGCGTTTAAGAGGCATTTGGACAGTGCCCTTAATAATTTGCTCTAGGTTTTGGTCATCCCTGAAGTGGTCAGGCAGTTGGACTAGATGATCGTTGTAGGTCCCTTGCAACTGAAATATTCTATTCTGTGATATTCTTCCTGAAAGCATTAGAAAAATCGAGTTTCTGTTTTCTTTGCATATTAATCTGACTCCCGAGATCTTCTGCTAACCATGCCTGACACACAGGTTGGTCTGGCTCAGCACCCATGACGGGGTTTTGCTCATCAGTGCAGTATCTGGACACCTTGGGGAGTGTGTTCTTATCTTCTGTGTCCATTGTCTCGTCCTTCCTCCATGGATTGCGCTCAAGTCCTTTGGAAATAGTGTGGCTTAGTACTCCTGGTCTGGTTAAACCCACTGCTGCCAAGATTAGTCTCCTCAGCACTGGCTGGGTGCCTGCATGTTTGAAAGAGCCTTCCCCTGGGATTTGGGATCGGTGTGGCCGCTCGCCGCCCCCTCTGCTGAGCGTGGCATGTCCAGCGCCCCAGGGCTGAGCCAGGCTCCGGCTGTGGTGTGCAGGGTGGATCCAGACAGCCCCAGGGGTGTCCTGGGTGCTCAGCCTCCCCTGACATGGGAAGGCTGCCCTAGGAGCAGCTCATACTTGGTGTTTTTTAGTGTTACTGGCATTTAGGAGAGGTTTAATTACTGCGTGTATCGAGGGAGCGGGCCTGCGGAGTAGCGTTCTGTGGCTGCACGTGCATTGTTCTCTTCCCCAGGTTCTCTTGATTCTTTTTTTTTTTTTTTAATTGTTTGCTGCTGTATCTGTATAATTTACATCTTGATGTAATTAAAAGAATATATTAACAACTGTCTGACTTGCCATGACACCCAGGATTTTAATAATTCATTGCTAGAACGGGATCTTTATTGCTGAGCCTGAGTGGAAGTTAACAACGAATAGTCTGTCAAGTCCTTGTTCTCTCCTGATAGATTCTGGTCTTTCAGATCAAAAGTCTATCGGTAGTGCCATGAGCGCTGGGGTGAATAAAACCAGGTCCTGCTCAGGCTGTCTTCTGGTTGGCGGCAAGTCTTCCCTGCGCGGGGGTTCTTGTGGCAGCATTAACACCCACCAATGGACGCTTACTGGTGCTCAGCAGGGTTTAAATTTGTGCTGCAGCCCCTTCTTCGTTAGGGGCACCAGTACAGTTTCTTTTCTTCCCCTAGTTGGGGTGTTTGGGCAGCTCTGTGTCTGTACAGGTTTGACCCTCGGGGTGGTTGAAGTCGACCACAGGCCCAGAGCCATTGGAAGAGCAGACGAGCGCGTGGGCGCTGTGACTGCCCGAGCCTGGTGATCAACAGAAATATTTTTGACTGTGATCAGTTACATTTTAATATTCTTTTTAACAGACACATGGTAGTTTTGTTCTTAAAGGATAATTTTGTCTCTCATGTCGGCGTCGCTGCAGCCTGTCTGATGATCTTAAAGCTGGCCGTGATAACTGTGTGCAATCACGCAAGAGGATGGGTGATACAGGACCATGGCAGAGGCACCCATCAGGCGGTGAACAGCCTTTGCTGAAAGTCACTCATTATGGCTCTGTCCTTGATGTCAGAACTGGAAACGGAGCGAGCAGCGCGGTGCCGTGCTGACAGGCAGGGCTGGCAGAGACGGACTTTTGACTTGATAGGTGGCGCCCAGGTCCAGACGCGCCTGTCGGCAGGTGTCTGGGGGTGCGAGTGGTGGTGCAGGAGCTCGGTGGCGGTGCCGGGCCTGTTCCCACACCCAACGGCTCGGGCTGTCGGCAGCGGCTTCGGGGGTTTATCTCCGCTCTGGACTTGTGCCAGAAAGGCGTCGAAAGAGGAGTTGGTTTCACTGTTTGGAGTGACGTCTGTCAGCCCTCGCTGGTACGGCTGGAACCAGGGTTCCATCACAAACCTGACGGATTTTTTTTTTTTGGTCATGTCACCCAGTAGAGACAGTCTGTGCCCGAAGGGTTAGCTCGTGAGTTTTTGTCCTGTAACGTTTTGTGCACCAAGTCCAAGGCAAAAGTAAAATACCGCTGTAAAGTTAAAGCAATGGGAATGGCACGAACATCCAGTATGGGCATTGAAAACCGATTTGGTGACTCCCTTGTCCGTTGGAACAATCCAAGTCCTGCATTGTTTCCTATAACTGACACTAAAGCATGCCTTCTCTAAACTTCCCAGCCTCGTCTTTCTCTCCCCTCCAGCTTGTTTGGTAATTATGTGCATGTTGTTCCCTTAAAATAAGCCTGCCTTGACTAGTCAGCCTCTTTGAGAAGCTGGGCAGGCTGAGAAATGGGGATCGGTGCTACAGGGAACAGTTCAGTAACAGGATTTTGTGAGAGATTATTTGTGCGTCCCTGGAAAGTTTTTCTTTTTTGGAATAGGCAAGTGTTGTCTATAAAGCTGTGACTTAATGGAAAAATGCTCTGGTCAGGTGTGTTCTTTCTTTCGAGAAGTTATTTGATTCAAACAGAGAAATAGAACTGTTTAGGCTTTGGTTGTGAGTGACCACTAGAACAGGCTGGGAGGGATCTCCTCTTGCTTTGGGGAAGGAGGAATTTTATCTGTCATGAGTGTGGTTTAAAACTTATAGGTTGCCTAAAGCATACCTGTTTGGGGTTTTTTTTATTATTATTCCAGGAGCCAGAATAACTTTTTTCTCTGTTCTCTAGGGATTTAAGTCATAATCATTTATTGTCATCCAACTGGAGCATTGATTTGTCCGTTCATACGCTACAAGAAGTGTAAGTTGTTTTTCATGAGAGATCCTACCTAATTCTAATTAGTACATTCCATTGCATGTCTAGATAGCTGGTCTGACTTGTGGAAATATTCAGTGCCAGTTAATTAAAAATGGATGCTCTGTGTTGGCAGCACATTCTAGGTCTAAAACTGATGCTTTGTGTTCAGAAAACTTTTTCATAAAAGACTAGAAGACCAATATTTTTAAAAAGAAGTGAGACGTGTTTATTTGACTATAGCTGATTCTAAGTTAAAGAGAAGTAATAGTATCATGAAAGTGGTAAAAACTAACATGCTTCACTATTAAATTGTTCAAATTATTAGTATTTAAGCTTTTAGGGAATCTTTTTTGTCAACTACTAAGTAGTATCAATATAAAATCGTGCTGTGATACGAGTTATTTCTGCTGCTTTCAGAAGGGTTTTTCTCCTCTTCGAAGTGCCAGTAATCTCTTTTGTTTGTTTGTTCCTTAAGGAAAATGAACTACAATGAGCTAAGTGAAATTCCGTATTTTGGAGAAACGACTTCTAATATAACTCTCCTCTCACTGTAAGTAATAGCTTGTCTGCCTTTTTCTTGTTTAACGGATGGGAGAATTGTATTAGAGTTCTGCTATCAAGTTGTAGGAAAACATAGCGTCTTTTGTCTTGAAATACTGCTCATCTAAAGTGCTTTAGGGAATATGTAGGCACTCTAAAGAAATACAAATCAGCTAGACAATCAAGTCACCCTAAATTACCAATAAAATGCAGTCAACCAAGGCAGGCAGCTTTGAAGGGGAGGGATTCAGCCTAGGAATGACAGTTCCCACAAGGAACAGCCCAGCTACAGACCCCAGAATTTGAATCTATTCATAAGTCGAGGTGGCAAATAGCTCCTGGATTTTCAGAATTGCTTTAGGAATTAACACTTTGAAGTGTATGGTACGTGTCCCATTTAAGAGGCTTGCTAATAAAGCTGATATGCAGAATCCCGTACCTGTTTCAGCTGTGCAACTTGAAGGACGGGATGTTTTGATAATCATATTTGTTGCTGGTATTTTTCAGGGTACACAATACAATCCCAGAAATAAATGCTGAGCAACTCCAAGTTTACCTTTCATTGGAAAATCTAGATCTTAGTTCTAATCTTATCTCAGAAATTAAAGCTTCTTCTTTTCCACGGATGCAACTGAAGTACCTGTAAGTACGAGCGGTTTGTTATGTCTGGGGTTCCTGGCTCCACAACCATAATGTCAAAGACCTCATCTGCTCTAAATTACTGTCTTAAAGTGGGCAGCCATGCATGGCTGTGAACTGGTAGCAGTGCTTAACGTAGCTACAAATGCGCTTGAAATAAAATACTTTCCGTACCGATCTATATTGCATTTTCTCAGATAATACGGAAAACAAGAGCTGCTGTTGTCAAAGTGCAGGTACTTCAGCCGTCGGGGACGTGGAATGATTTCTGCCCATTTTGAGGAGATCTCTGCTGACATTGCCTTAACCATGTCTGACTAAAGCATGGGCATGCAGTAAAAATCGTCTCCTAGCATGGATTCCTTTGGGGAAAATGATTTAGTTTGATGTACCAGAATGCGCATTTGTGATGCGACTTCACAAGGGACTTGAGTTCTAATAATCAGTGATCGCTCCAACTTGCTTGTGCAGTTGAGTTCGTAAAATTCTGGGTGTTCTGAAAGGCCTCTGTTCCTCTTCCTTTCCTAGGAATCTGAGTAACAACAGAATAACTACTCTAGAAGCAGGGTGTCTTGATAACTTATCTAGCTCACTAATGGTGGTGAAGCTGAACAGAAATAGGATTAGTGTGATTCCACCAAAGATCTTCAAGTTGCCTCACGTGCAGTTCCTGTAAGTAGCAGTCTCGACAGCTTAAAACCACGGCGTGTACAGCTGTTGTTCATCCCCGTATGTGTCCTTGACTTTCACACAGTGGTACTTCTGGGAAGGTGTGTTAATATTCGAATGTTCTCTTTGTAAAAGGGAGTTGAAAAGGAACCGGATTAAAATAGTGGAAAGTCTTACGTTCCAAGGACTGGAATCCTTAAAATCCTTGAAAATGCAGCGCAATGGGATTAGCAGACTCATGGATGGAGCGTTTTTTGGCCTGGGTAATATAGAAGAATTGTGAGTATTCCTCGTCATGGAATTTCTTTTAGGGACTCTGGCTGTGGAGGGTTGTCCTGTGTGGCTTCCCTTCTGTCGAGGCTGTGCTGGGATACTGGTGAGCATCACAGGACATGAGTTTACAGCTCTGTATTTTCCCGTTATTTTGGTATCATGTATGGTTACTTCAGAGGTGGAAGCATAATCGTCCCTCTCCCCAACTCCTTCCCCCTTGGTGATCAAGAACACTTTTACTCTGTTGGCTGCTTTTTGCTGGTTTTCATTTGCACTGCCCATGACATGGGATGGTTCTTGTGTGACTGTGACAGAGATAACGCGAGGGTGTGCCGTGCAGTGTTAGCAAAAGATTTTTAAAAAAAGAAGTAATCTTTGAGAACAGAGATTACTGTTTTGCTTCTGCCACTGGGTCGCTGCAGCTGTTGAGTTACTCAGTTCTTCGTATACTTCCATGCGTTTCAGGTTGCCTAAGGCTTAATGTTAGTAAATCATCTTGAGATCCACAAGGTGAAATTTTGTAAATACACGTTTCATTGATTATCTATTTGGCAAATGTTTTTCCTTCTAATTCCGTAGAGAACTGGAACATAATAACTTAACAGAAGTAAACAAGGGCTGGCTGTACGGTCTGCGGACATTGCAACAACTCTATGTTAGCCAGAATGCCATTAACAGGATCAGTCCAGATGCATGGGAGTTCTGCCAAAGACTTTCTGAGCTGTAAGTCCTGGGCTGCTTTTTGTTGCAGATTTTGCAATGTTGCAGTAACAGATTGGGTAGGACATATGTAGCAAGAGCGAATTGCCAGAGGAAGTACTGGATTTCCTTGTTAGGCCCATGGTAATGCTGTGTATTTTGCTTACATTCGTAAGTGTTCTGTTAGAGAAATTTATCAAAATGCAATTGTTAATCAAGTTCGATAGTATCTTCATGATTAATCCCACCCTACTTGCCTTTAAAGTGCATGTTCAATGTTTCTAGAGACTTGTCGTACAACCAGCTGACTCGCCTCAAGGAGTCTGCCTTTGTGGGACTTGGTTTATTGGAGAAACTAAACCTGGGCGACAATCGCATTAGTCACATTGCTGATGGTGTGTTTAGAGGCTTGACGAATCTTCGAACCTTGTAAGTACAGAAAACTGCCAGTTGAAATCTCAGTTTAATGCCGTGAAGCTTTTGGAAATAAAGACACTGAATATTGCACCGTGCAAGCCTGAGATCGGTGTCTTGGCACTGTTGTTGCAGTCCAGCCGGCAGGCGTGGCAAGGCTGGTAATCCTCTGGTCTGCCGAGATGATAACAGCGTTCTGGCCCAGCTAAAACAAACCGACCACTTCATTTTAGTGCTGATGAGAGGCCCTGGCTTGGTGCCCTGCAGTGCCCGCTGCCTGTCCTACCGGTTCTGAGAAGGTGTGGGTGGGCAGCCAGCCGGTTGTGGAGTAAAAGGTCAGGCTGGACCTCTCTCTATTCCAGAGGGTTTTGTTGGGGTTGGAACCTCAGGAACCAGGCGGTGAACCCGTTTGGTTGACAAAAATACGGTTTAGCTCACCCTGCTTATGTGCTGAAGTCAGAGGCACGGCGTGCAGGAGAGGTGTAGCGTCAGCCCTTGCTGCCAGAGGCACAGCGCCACGCTTGCCAGCACCTTTTGCAGCTGCTGCAGCTGTCCAGTATTTCTGACAAGAAAAGATTCAATCCTAGCTCTTAATAAAAAAAAAAAAAGTGTCCCAAGTAGATCTGAACTATTGTAATCATCCTAAACAGTGGTAGTTGAGAAAGGAGTGAAAGTTTATAACCCCTCTGTCAGTTCATTAAATAAATGCTTAAATAAGCAAACTCACCAGAGAGATTTATGTAAGCAGTCATATTCTGTTAACCTTAATGCAACCTTTTAATGAAATAATTAAAACTAATTTCTTAGATTTAGAGTAGCATGAAAAAGAACAAGAGCAGATTAATTAGTCGGTTTTCCTGGGCTCCTCGGGGGCGTCAACAGCCGAGAGGCTGGCCATTTGCTTGGGGCTGGAATGTGCAGGACGGAGGGCAGTGGTGATTAACAAGGCTCCAAGCATTCGTGCCCAGCCAGGCATGAGGAGCCAACTCCTCAGCTCACACAATGAGGGGCTTTTCTTTTGGGTTGCTCACTCGTTTTGCTAAGTGCTCTGAGTAGTGGAGTGTAAAAATACTTCAAACAGCAGGAGATACCGTGTTGCTGTAGGATTAGTTCCATTGTTGTTTGTATACTGGTTGTTTCAGTGCTGAGGCTGATGTAAATATTTCTCTGTGTGTTCAGCTCCTGCCACTGTTCTGCAATGTAGCTTTAATTAACAAGAATAAACTGTAAAACTGTGTATTAACTACAAGGTAATAAGAGCAAGGTAGGATTAAAGGTGTGTCTAAGAATAGCACTGGAGTTTTGAAGTTTTACATCTTATCACATTACTTGTAATACTGTGAGAAGCTTGGGCACTGATAGCCCTCCAGCAGTCACAGTCTAAAATTCTGAAGCAGAGCTGGAGATAATTCTAGAAACAAGTTTCAAATCACAAGAATTAGCAACTTGGAAATAAACTTGGCGTATTGTTCATCTGGTCATTCTTCTCATATCACGTCCATGTCGAGTAACTTAGCTTGAATAGGTTTCAAAGAGGAAAATACTTAGTGTGAGCAAGTATCAAGACCATATTTGTTAAGACCTTGTGATGCATGAATCGTGGAATTACTTCATTTTGTCCTGAAGTTTAAAGTGTGTCTATAGATATTAATTGTGGAAATGACTGCTGCGTGGTGTTAGGAGCAAGACTTCCATATTCCAAAGTAAGAAAACCAAAATCGTGTGTTGCCACTGACAATGTCCGGGGGGTACCTGGGATGGTGTTCTGTGCAATCCACAGTCTCACCCAAGGGAAAGCGGGTGAATCCTCATTAGCACAAGGAGAGAAGTGTTTATGTGAGGTGATGTATACAACTGCCCGTGGATGTAGCCAGCTTTCTGTGTCGGTTGAGCTGTTTGGAAGTCGAGCTGATGCGTATAAGATCTGGTAAAGTGCAGTGCAGACTGGTTTTCATTGGTCCTGTCTGCAGGGGATTCTGTGCACAGTGGTACCAAAACAGGTGAAAACTGTGGCTTTGACAGAAACTCTTGGCTCAGTCCGCGCCGGTCAGGCTAAAAATGCAACTGAATTTATTTCTCCTTCTCGCTAAAAAGCATTTAATCCTCTCGGAGCCATACTGCTGTATCGCCGTTGCTATTCAGACTGCTCTTTTACGTGAGGGGCCGAAGCGCCGTGCAGAGGTCAAGCAGAAATCCCATTAGCTGGTAACAGGATTTGTGAGCAGAATATCAACTTCATGCTGAAAATCTGCTACTTTGTGCCTGGCAGCCTTACACTGTAACCTGTGTGTAATCTCTTAATATGCTAATGCTGTTATAAGCCTGTTACTCGGGAAGGTTAATGCTGCTGGTGTATTGGTTAATTCACTTACATGCACCAACTTGCTTCAGGAGCCTCTCCCAGCTTCTGGCAAGTAGTCCATCACATGACGAGCGCTAGTCAGGCTGGGTCTTTCCTTGAATACCACATCAAGATGCTGCACTGCAGAATTTGTTTGTGGTTCTGTCTGCAGCGCCCATCTTGAACAATTCTGTTTTCCCTTGCATCTCTGAAATGGGATATTCATCTTCTGACAAACTTGGTTTTAGAAAAGATTTGAGACCTTCCAGGTGACGCTGTGCCAGAGCCCCATAGCTGGCCCGTACACCAGTAAGTTTTCTTCCCTGGCTCACCGCTAGCAGTGGTCATGAGATGTTAGAAGGCTTCTTTATAAGAAAGCTCTTCTCCTGCAGGGACTTGCGGAACAATGAGATCTCCTGGGCCATAGAAGATGCAAATGAAGCGTTTGTGGGACTCGGCAGGTTGGATAAACTGTATGTATTACAAACCATGGAAATGACCGTCCTTCCCAGGCATGCAGAGCAGAGGGAGAATGCAAAATATTAAGTAACTGTAAATCAATGACACGAGGCAGAAAGCCTTTCGACTTGGCAGCTGTATTCAGTGTGTTTCCACTTGTGTGCTACCTCTTGTTCCAGGCTTGGGTCCCATGTTCAGGAGCATGGGATCTGTGTAGCACTGGGTCACCTTGCAGCACCAGTTTGAGGAAGTTAAGCGTAACTATTTGGCTGCCTTTATCCTTGAGCAGCCCTGTCCTGCTGTGTGATGATTGTCGCTATTTGTGCTGCTTTAGTTTGGGTAGAAGCTATCGCTTATAAAAAGAAAAAGAACCCAAACCCCACAGTATTTTTGAGCAAATAAGAAGCGCTATTAAATTAGCAGCTTTTCAGTACTTAGACTATGCACGTTTCATCGAGTGCCATGTGCTTTGTAGGAAACTCCACCCTGTGGAGCCACAGACCTTGCTTGTAGCAAACAGCTTGGTACGAGGGTGCAGTCTCAGAAACCAATGTGATTGTGACAGATTGGTATTAGCAAGTTATTGCTCCACTCCCAAATTCTGCTTGTCACTGTTTCATCCTGCTGATTTAAATTATCTTCTGACACATCCCTAACTCAAATTTCTAAGTTAAGAATGGAAAAGAAACCCTGTGCTTGGCAAAATTAGTTGAGCCTTTAAGCTCACAAAATAGTATTTGATCTTTTAGCTCAGCAAGAATTAGAAAAAAACTTAGTTAAACATCATAGGGAACTTCTTTGAGGTCTTATTTGTGAACTGATATTGACATTCAGTCTGGTTTCTGGGTTTGTCTTTCAGAATCTTGCAAGGAAACCAGATTAAGTCAATTACCAAAAAAGCGTTCTCCGGCCTTGAAGGACTTGAACATCTGTAAGTACTGTACTTTGTAGAACTTTTAATTATTTGCCAACTTCCGTCTTGTATTCTCTGTCAGATTTTCAAGACTTTAACTCACGGTAGCGTGTGAAATCATACTTACCCGTTATTTTTCTCTTCGCTTAACTTACAGAGATTTAAGCAACAATGCAGTAATGTCCATCCAAGAAAATGCATTTGCCCAGGCTCACCTGAAGGAGCTGTAAGTTCATGACAATTATTTACAGATTCTTTACAAGTCCTACCTTTTAAAGGATCCTTCACCCTTCGTGGGATTGGCTGAAGTTGACTGAAGTGTGTCTGCTTTCATCGTGAAATATTAAAAGCAATGCTGGTAAATTATCAACTCAAAGTCAGTAGCAGTATACTTAGATTTAGGTTTTGATAAAATCTGCACCTCCGTTTCCTTAGGTGCAATTAGTAGAAGATAATGTTTTCTTGCAGTGCTGAACCGTTAAGCTTTTCATATCGTATGATTCAGCGGCAGGCTCGGCTCACCCTAGCATGTAGACAGTGAACCAAATCAATAATTCATCGGGAATCTTTCAGGGGGGTTAGCAAACCCTGCATTTTGTCTTCCCATTTTGGGGCTAGGGAAAGGCTTTAAAATTCACAGCTAGACAAGAATTTTTACTTGCTCAGCAGATGCTTAAGCTGCTAGAGCCTCTTGTGATCCTCAGACATTTAAAGTATTATAATGGGAAGTGACCTTCACACCCAAGACTAATCTTACTGTAGCGCAGTCGTCTCTACGAGAGAGTCTCTGAATATCGCGTAATCTGTTTTAAAACTGTTATTCAATTAGTTAATCTCGGCCAGATGGACTTAGTCTGCAAGATCTGCCGCTTTGAGAAGACACGTTTTCAGTGTTAAAGATAAGACTTTTGTTGCCTCGTCTGATGTGTCTGAAAGGCGAGGAATCGTTGGTGCGTGTGGGCAAACAGCGGGATGGAATCCTGGCTCCTTCGCGTGCCTCTCCTCTCGCTGCCGGATTCATCTAGTGGCAGCTCAGATCACTTCTCGTTGAAGTGCTGGACTTTCTCCAGTCAGTCGTGCTTGCGCATAGTGTTTAGGAAACTTGGGAGGCAGGTGGGGGGGAAAAGTGACCCATCGTTGTTTCCCGTGTGCAGTTTTTCTGCGGCGCGGAGAAAACAATGTGCAGTAGATACCTGTGTGAAACAAAGCACTGTCATTCTTAAATATTAGCTGGCCTGAAGTTAGTGTTGAGGCTTACGCTCGTTTCATAATGGCAAGTGGTTTAGTTTGAGACATAGAGCTGCTCTGGAGTGATATGTTCCTTTTAATTGCTTTAAAGAGGGATGGGATAATTGTAAATGCAGGCTTAATTTTTTTTTGGAAGTTAAAAATCAAAGGTTATTTTCTTCAGAATTGAAGAGAAATGTAAGGTTTTAATGCTGACATAGAGGGAAGGTTTTTCTGGGTTGTTTATATAGCTGACGTTTTTTATAGTAAGTACCTAGAAGCATGAAAGAATAGTGTAAATCTCGAAGTTTCTGACTGGATGTGCTTTAAGGTGTTCTGCTGCGTGAAATCACATGTAGGAATGTGAAATGCATAAACTTTAATCACACTTCTGTTTGGCCTTGTTTCTGCAGGATTTTGAACACTAGCAGCTTGCTTTGCGATTGCCAGCTGAAATGGCTGCCCCAGTGGCTCGCCGACAGCCGTTTACAGCAGGCTGTGAACGTCAGCTGTGCTCATCCTGAATGGTTAGCAGGACAAAGCCTTCTCAGTGTGGATCCTGATGACTTTGTCTGTGGTTTGTATTTTTAATGACTTTAGATCTTAAAACGTGGTAACAAAATCTGAGGTCGGGCTGTAGCTCTGCTGGGGGGACTTGGTCTTGGCCACGGCGCACACGTGGGCCTGTGTACATCACTGGGTCTGCTTTGGAGCTGGGGATTTAATTCTGTTTCTTTTTGCTCTGTTTTGTTGTATTTGAGCACTGAAGCTAACCTGAGGGAGTGATTCTCTGAGGCTGCCTTGGTTTTTATTTAAGTTACTGTTAAAAACTATGCTTCCATTCTCCCTGCCTGTGAGGGCCATCAGCTTTGGAAGGGCTGTTTGACACTTCCTTACTGGTTCTTGTCCGTAGCAGCAAAGCCAGAGCAGTTAGTACGCTGGCACCTTTTCCAGTGCTCCGTCTCTGTAACTTTTATCTGGTCTCTGCCACCAGTTTCAGACATAAGCCTGTTTATTTTTGTCACTGAACTGTGAGATGGAAAACTGAGAGACTTGTTGCCCAGAGTCATGTGTGAAGTCTGTGGCAAGCCTGGAAATAGTCTGATGTTCCATTTGCTGGGTGAGCAGTCTGGTGTGTGTTACTTGTGTGTACGCAATTCTTGCATTCTTTTGGTGGTAAAGGCTACAGAAATCATCATGGAGGCACAAGCACCCACTTCTCCATTCCAGTATCGCCCCCGTGGTGCCTGACGCTGAACGCTGTGTGTGTCTACGAGAATGTCTTTGCTGAAATAATGGGTACTGAAATAACTCATCGAGTGGGATGAGATAGAGTGAACAGCCAGCTTGCTGTGCTTTGTGTTTGTAGAACTTAAAGGCTCTTCAAGATATTTATCTGAAAATAAGTCTCAATCTGTCGTAAAATAGCCTAGCTCTTCAGCTGAGCATGGCTTTTGTGTGTGATCTAAACATAGCAAGGTCCAGGCAGTTGTACAGAATGCAGGGCGCTGCTCAAGACCACGCTTCTACGCTGATTGTTTTCAGTGCTCATTCTGTATGTCTACCTGTGGTTCTAATCCTCTTTCACAGCTTGATTTCCAACTGAAAACAGCTGAATATGTGCACCTCAAGCAGGACATCTGTTCCCAAAGCTTTCTTTCTGCCTATGTTGTCTTTTAAATGAGTTTTCTTGCAGTATTAATTGCAAGTTGAAGAAGGAAGTAACTAATCTCGATGCTTTTATTTTCAGATAATTTCCCTAAGCCACAGATAAGAGTGCATCCTGAGACCACAGTTGCTCTGCGAGGCATGAACGTGACTCTGACCTGCACTGCTGTGAGCAGCAGTGATTCTCCCATGTCCACCGCCTGGCGTAAAGACAGTGAAGTACTGTGCGATGCAGAGGTTGAGAATTTTGCCAGATACCAGCAGCAAAGTGGTGAGGTGGTCGAGTATACCACTGTCCTGCACCTTTTCAACGTGAATTTCACTGATGAAGGGAAGTATCAGTGCATCGTCACCAATCACTTTGGCTCCAATTATTCCAACAAAGCCAAGCTGACTGTCAATGGTAAGTGGTAACGGTAACAAAGGATAAACACTTTTAACCCAAGACTTTATTTAAATAGCTACAAGTCTATTTTTTGCTAGAGCTGGCCCAAAATAGTCTTGCAAAGCTGTCTCGCTGGTATTTATAAGTATCAAACATCATCTTTGTGGGTGAAAAGCCTTCTGTTCACTCTTCAGAAGGGGCAGATCACTCTCTTTCATTGTAATACAATTAGTTGTTCGTCTGGTTGAATGGAGGTAGAAGTCTCAAACTCGAAGCTCCCTCTGCTGTCTCTTTAGAACTAAGCACCTTTCCCATGTGTTTGTAGAGCTGGGGAGATTCTACTAAACATAACTGGTGGGACTGGAAACAAACTCTGAAAAAGTTATGAAGAAGTCCTTTGGTTTTAGCCATAGTGATTCTGTTTATTTTGGCTTGAGGGAAGGGAGGTAAGCAGGCAGCGTTCTCGTCGGTCGGTAGACTGCCGATCCCCGTCGTATCGCAGAGCAGAGGCGCCTGCGTGGTCTCTGCTTGTCCAGAACAGAGTGTGCGGACTTGGCCTGATGAGATGGAAGTTCACGTTCCCTGTTGCCAGGGAAGAAGTGTGGCACAGGCCTTGTGCAGAAGGCTAAACCTTTTCCCTGTCTTTTCGCCATGAGAAATGTTGTCCTTCACATCATCTTAAATGAACAGTGTGGGTACTGTATTTAAATTTGGAGGACAGGCTTTTAGCAGTGGCTGCTAAAAACGTGTTGCAGTTTTTCAGAAGAATCTGCCCCTCTCTGCTAGGGAGAATTACAGGTGTGTTTCAGATTTGTTTGCTTTCAGATACTCTCTGGGCTGTGGCGCTTTTGCTGCTTTTTCCCTGGTACTGAAAACACTGAAACTGTGTCTGCTTTGATCCAGAGCTGCCTTCTTTCCTGAAAACCCCCATGGATCTCACCATCCGCACTGGGGCGATGGCCCGGCTGGAGTGTGCTGCAGAGGGCCACCCAACTCCTCAGATCTCCTGGCAGAAAGACGGTGGCACAGACTTCCCTGCTGCAAGAGAGAGGAGGATGCACGTCATGCCCGAGGATGATGTGTTCTTTATTGCCAACGTGAAAATAGAAGACATGGGGATCTATAGCTGCATGGCACAAAACACTGCGGGTGGTTTGTCAGCAAATGCCACGCTGACCGTGCTAGGTGAGCAGTGAGCTGGGCGCGCGACGGATCCCTTCTCTGCTGCGCTGGCAGCGTAGCCTGTCTGTAACCAGCCAGCTGAAGTCCTAAAGAATGAGGTTGGAATACAAAGAGGAGCGCTTGGCATGGTTTTTGAACCGTGAAGCTTTGGAAGCTCAGCACAGTGCTGACCAGTGACGTTAGTGTGATCTTTGCAGGAGAGAACTGAGGGGCGTATCCCAGTCCAGCAGGGTAGGCTAGGTAGATAATTTGTGTGGCCTTAGAACAAATTTGGTCGCAGGTAACGTGAGCTATGCTGAGTAGCGATGGAACGACAGTTCCTTCTAGAGTGCAGTGTTTTTTGAAGACACTGACTTTTAACATTGTGGTCGTATGCAAGTTTAGAACTGGAACCCATAAAGCAGACTGTGGCTGGTGTGGTTTTGGGGGCGTTTGCTGTACCTGCATTTGCTGCAGTGATCCGTAGAGGAGCTGAACTCAGGATTTCCTGAATCCCGTGTTTCATTGCTGAAGTTCAGGTTCAGGTTGTAAGACCAGATTTTTAAATACCATGATGTTGCACAAGAAGTTATCTTACCATTTTATTTTTTCTTTCCCTCGCTGTCACAGAAACTCCTTCCTTCGTTAGGCCCCTGGAAGACAGAACGGTAACCCGAGGTGAAACTGCTGTCTTGCAGTGCATCGCTGGCGGCAGTCCTGCCCCTCGCCTCAACTGGACTAAAGACGATGGCCCTTTGACAGTCACAGAACGGCATTTTTTTGCTGCGGCAAATCAACTCCTTATCATTGTGGATGCTGGACTAGAGGATGCTGGGAAGTACACGTGCATTATGTCCAACACGCTGGGCACCGAGCGTGGCCATATTTACCTAAATGTCCTGGCTTCCCCAAACTGTGACTCTTCCCAGAGTGGCATTGTCCATGAGGAGGATGGCTGGACCACAGTAGGCATTGTCATTATTGTCGTGGTGTGCTGCGTTGTGGGGACGTCCCTGGTGTGGGTTATCGTGATCTACCACATGCGGAGGAAGAGTGAAGATTACAGCATCACTAACACAGGTAAAGTACAAAGAACAACAGTCTTCAGCCCTGTTTTTCCTCCAAAACACTTGTTAAGAGTGGTGAAAGTTCTGGGTTCATTATAGATAGATAAGATTGAAGAACTGAAGGTTTCCTTCTGAAATCTCTTCAGGGATTTGCTCAAATTCCTTCATTTTAGAGTTTGTTTTTTTTTTTAAATATCAGAAGTGTGTTAACTTTATTCTTTATACAATAGATTTATTCTACATTGAGGGAAAAGAATAAAGTTTGGAAATAAATATTTGAATAAACTTGCACATTTTTTCAGGGCCTGGAATAACATGTGTGAATTTCTGCTCTGGCCCTGTTAGTTTTGAGCTCGCTATATGGATTTTTAATCACTGAGGCAGAAAAAAGAGAACTGTGTGCGAGCTGAAATTCTGGATGACGTTTTTGTTGATGTGGGTAATAGCGTTGGTGCTACCTTGAAATCCTCACGTTCAGCGGTTGGTGTCATCAGTGTTATTTCTGCCCCGCAGAGGAGATGAACCTGCCTGCAGACATCCCCAGCTACCTGTCCTCCCAGGGAACTCTGTCAGAGCCTCAGGAAGGCTACAGCAACTCGGAGGCAGGGAGCCATCAGCAGCTGATGCCTCCAGCCGGTAGCTACGTGCACAAAGGCACAGACGGTAAGCGAAGCCCTCGCGTGTGTCACTGGTGTTTCAGCGGGGTGCCAGTGCGCAGCCTGGTCCCGTGGCTGGCAGCAGCACTGCGCCGTGCAGCCTGGTGCTGCCTGTTCGCATCAAAGGCGGCTTCTAGAGGAGAATTCAGCTTGATCCAAAAATTTCCGTAGATGGTTCTGAGTTTGAGGCACCTCCTATTTTTCTTCTGGCGTTTGTTTATGCTCTGCTCTCAAGGCTTACGCGTTCCGTGTGCGTCGTTTAACCAGCAGCGCCTGGGCTCACGTCTGCTGGGTGCCTTTGCGTGTAGATGTTGTGAGGGCTGTCCTTCAGGTGCCAGAGTAGTGCAGTTCCCTCCAGAGGCTCTTTGCTTCAGGGTTTGTGATCTGCTCAGCAGGGCGGGGATGCCGTTAGAGAGTTCCTGGGTTAAATGTCAAGGTAGATTTTTGTGCTGTTTCTTTCCTTTGGCATCTCCAGAGCCCAAGTGATAGAGGTGGAAATAGAGTTCGCTTGGAAGCTGACTTGCTGTATCTTTTGTCTTGGCGTAAAATGAATGCTCTGCCAAACATATTGTCCGCTCACTACAGTCGTAACTAAAGGGTCTGCACTGTTTCCCTACCTTGTCTGGAGGCTTTTCAGGATATTTGAGTCATTAAGTCTACAGAGATGCTGTTTTTCACCATCCAAATGCTGGGGAGCCCTCCAATCTGTCTGTAGGCTGGCTTTCACAAGTGCTCCTTCAGTGTAGGTTTTCCTCATCTGTCCCGTGATCCGTTCCCTCTGGTCTGGTCCTCCTACACTAGAGGCTGTGTCAGGAAGGAGTCGGGGAGCGGCTCATCTCAGTGACCACTTTGTCACCTGGTCTGAGGAGTGCAGCCTGCCGGGCACGAGCCTGGTGCAGAGGCATAAGCCGATGCGGATGGGCGATCCCGGTTCGGTTCCGGGGCTGTTTCAGCTGGTTGGACCTGCATGAACCCTTTTTGAAACAGGAGAGCAAACGGGGCCACTTTCGCTTGTCTGTGGTTTTCCCCTGGGCAGCCTCAGAAGGGCGGTGCTATTGGGAGTTTGGATGGTGGGCGGCCTAGAGCATTTCTTGGGTGACTTCATCAGTAAACAGGCAAACTGGGTAGTCTGTTACCACCTTAACTGCATAAAGGCCCTTCAAACTGTGCCACTGGAGCACCTGATCATACTGAGACCTGAAAGAGCCTGTGGGAATCAAGCACCCTTATCCTCTTTGAGAATGTTTTGGTTTTCTGTCGTGCTCATCAGGTGGCGCGGCGCCATTGGTGATCTGCTCGGACTGTTACGACAATGCAAACATCTACTCCAGGACACGAGAGTACTGTCCCTATGCCTACATCGCAGAGGAGGACCCCCTGGATCAAACTCTCCCCAATCTCATGGTGCAGATGCCTAAGGAAACGTATACAGCACGTATGCAGCATGAAACCAGTGCTCTTGATAATCTCCTGGCGGACAGAGACATGTCTGTCTTCCTTACCAACCACGACAAAATGAGCGAAAAGAAAATCTCCCCCCAGCAGATTAATGGTGAGTGTCCCCTTCTCCCTTTTGTGGCTTCGTGTTCCCTGATAACTCTGCCCTTCCTTGTGCTGCCCTTCACGACTGACACGCGGCCGATTCTTCGAGTGACGGTAGTTTGTGGAGTAGCGCAGCTGTTCATTAACCGCTTGTCCTCAGAACTAGCCCTCGGTTTGCAGCCAGCGCCCCAGAGCTGAAGAGGGTGATGTTGGAAAGATGGTATTTCTTAATCTGCAGGTTGGCTCTTAAAGCCTGTGGCATGCAATCCTTTGCATGTGCTTCAAGGCCATGTGTAGCCGAGAGTTAAAGCTTCACATAAAGAAATCAAACAGCCCTTCTGGTTGAGCTGGCCCAGGTTTCAAAGAACTCCAGAAGATGGTTGTTTGTTAATTTGTTTGTTTGTTAATTGGTTGGGTTTATGTTGACTTTGTTCCAGGTAGCCTTTTTAAAACTGACATTGAAACAACTGTGTTATTTCTGGTTACTGTAACGTTGCTGAAAAGGGAGAGCATCCAGTAAAACATGACTCAAAACCAGAGAAAATAACCTCAGAAAGACAGTTACTGCTGAGCTACACAACTCAAAAACTCTGTCTAAAATTTGAATGTTTATAGTCAACTCAATCCTGTTCATTATCTTCTAATTTTTCTTCCTCAGAACCTTTTCAGCTTCCTTTATGGGGAGTAAACAAAGACCTAGCGCTCTCTCGCTCACACTTTCTGCATCAGCAGTCAGCCCGTGAGACCCCACGGCCTCTCCGAAGCGAGGGCGTTGTTGACAGTGACCGGGAACAAGCTGCTTCGCCCAGGCCTTGCCACAGGTTGCGCGAACACAACTTTGATTTTAACAGGACACGGAGCATTCATGACTATAGTGAAACCCCGTCAGACACCAAAATGAAGTCTTGAAAGCAAATCCCTATCGACTGACTTTTCGTATTTACTACCTCAGGACCAGCCCCAAGGCCAAAGGTGCTTGTGTACGTGTGTCTGCAGTTACCGGCTGACGGAACAGTCGGCTCTAGGAGGAGGTGGCGTGTGCCCCTCTTCCTGGGATTTCTGTGTACTGGAGAATGGGAAGGTGCAGCAGAGGACACGTGGATGATGAGCGGTGTCTACAAGAATAGCGTGGAAACCTGGATTTTGGGATGTTGGAAGCAGCCTTTGTGTTGGGGCGCGCTTTGAAAACCTCCAGAACACGTGGCTATTTCACACGGCGTTCTCCGCTTGAGAGCGAACGTTCAGGGCCTCCTCGTGGAATTCCCCCGTAACTGTAAGCATAAAACTCTTGGCCAGCTTTTTGTTCCTTAGACTGTTGGCAGGCGTCTGTTACCAGTCTAACTTTGGGGCTTGTTTTCTCCTATGAATAATGGACTCTAGTTGTAAATAAATTTGCATTTATAAATATTTTATATACACTAAGCATATAAATGTTTGCCATACTGTAAATATATTTTTTATTATGCCAAAGTATGTATCATACCGTTAGTCTTGACAGCTGCGTATCAAGCCATATGGGGTCTTTTTGGTGGGACTGGAAGCTTGTTTCTGAGGGGTGAGAGCTGTCCTCATTGTTTTGGAAAGAAGTTAATTTACTGTAGGTACGTGGTGAAACTGTGATGTCGATGAATTTCGTTGTGACATACGACTGGGTGTGCGTTAAGCCTGGCTGACCTGTCTGCGAGCTGATCCATTTCCTGACCGTAGCAGGATTCCGAGTTTGACCCCTTCAAGCGTTGGGAGAATCCGTAACCTCACTCTGTAGGAGGGACCCGTCTTGGTCGGGAGAGCCTGAAGCCCGCCAGAGCCTGCGTTAACAGCAGTGCTCCCCTCTGTTCCAGGCCGTCGTATCCCGGCTCCCAGAAGTTCTTGGGGACAGCAAACAGAAAGAACAATACGCAAAACGTTTCCTTCTGCTCATCTGGGAGGAGCTGTAAGATGGGGGTTTTGAGTGGTTTGTTTCAGAAGTTTCAGATAAACTTTTCTCTTTTAGAAAAAGCCTTTGTATTGTGTATGCAGCAGAGAGGTCTCCGTGTGTTTTTCCTAGCTGCCACTTAGAGAATGTTGTGATGAAAAGCACGGGATAAACTGGGAGAGCATTTGATAAATATTTAGTGGGCTGTACTGTGGATTTTCCGTTTCCTCTGCACAGCCAAGAGGCGTATGTAGTTTAAAACACTTGTGTCCTTTTCTGTTGTAAGGTATCAGGCAGAATTGTTGCCCTGTTGAACTCTCTGATAGTTCCCTGGACCTCAGTGAGGCCAAAACTGTTTGAGAGGTGAGAAATGAAGCAAGGTGCAGGGAACCATGCAGCGTTGAAAATCCAGTCCTCGCTACGGCGGAGGAAGCGCAGACTTCATTAGTTATGGTGGGATGTGCCTGACAAAACTAGGAGGAAGAACATTATAAAGACTCCCGAGAAGTTTGTTCTGGGAAAATGCACCTTTGTGCGGAAGGGGTTAAACACTCAGCGGTGATGGGTCCGAGCGAGTGTGTTGTGCTCAGCGCTGGCAGCTTCAGCCTGAAGAGCACAGGCTGTTCCTCCTAGTCGTTGGGGTGTTTTTGTCGCACCGTAGGATACGTCCTAGAATGAAAACAGCTGCGTGGTTTGGTTTTGTAAGGACAGGAAAACCTTTTTGGCGAGGGAGGTGTGTGAGACTGGCCCTCGATGGAAGGGTAGGTGACTGGAGCATCAGATCAGTCCTGCAGTGACGGCGGAAACTTTTGAGACCGGGTTATTTGAGTGAGTGGCAAAACGCTGGGAATGATGATTATTTTCCCACAGCTCTTTGAGCGTGAATAACAGTCAGATCTATGCAAATGAGCAAATTATCAAGGGCTCTTAACCACGCTCTCAAAGCAACTGTGACTGCTTTGATAGCCAGCAGCTTTAGTGGGGAGCGGATCCAATTGTCCTTGACCTTTGCATAAAGCAGAGAGAAACACAGGTGTGTTCAGCTCTTTTTGGGCTCTGACATCTGAAATGTTTTAATGACATATGTGCTCAAAGAAGAACCTTAAGTTCATTCCTTTCTGGTTTTATTTCCTTGAGGCTTTTCCTTTCCAGACAGCGGTTAGGACATGGCGCTTATTTTCAATCCAGAGTTGTGTCTGTTGCAGGAGCCCAGTACTGTCAGTTTAAATCCAGATGAGAAAGGTCACGTCATGAAACTACAGCAGCAGAAAAGCCTCATCCTTTTGGGCTGCTCGCTGCGTCCTCCGGAGTCGCCCAGGCTGCCGTGGCAGTGCTGCTTGGCACGTGCAGAGCCACGATTCCCCGCTGGTGGGAAAACAGCACCCCCGCTGCTGCTGTCTGCCGGCACCGCGGGGCAGGTGGCGGGTCCGTTTGCGTTCATCCCCCTTCTCTGCGGAGTCGCGCTGGTACAGGTCTGTCGCCGGACGGCTGTGGCTGTCCAGACGTAGGTGTGCTCGGGGCGGTTGCGTTCCCTTTCGGGAGGTACGGCGTGCTTGGCCAGGACCAAGGCTTTCAGATTGGTGCTCCCTGCACCAGAACAAGCTGAAGCACTAGCTCTTGAAGGCGTTCAGGAGCTGAAGCTGCACTGATTTCTGCAGGAGATTGGCAGACAAGAGCTGCCGCTATGAATTAGGACATCTGCATCCTTCCGTGAGCCACGGTGTCTCTTTAAAGTCCATAAGCTGGTTGTAAATAGCTGAAGCTTGTAAGTAGGTGAACACCTTGCTGTGCTTAGCATTGTGAAAAAACTTCCTAGGCTTGCAGAAAAAATCAGGTCTGTCTTCCTTCCCCTTTCCTCCAGGAGGTGCAGATCGGACAGAGCGGCCGTTCTGTCTTCGGTGAGCAAATGGTTTCCTCGATCAAAGCCAAAGTGCTAACGGTGCAGGAGCTGGGGGGTCATAGGACAGCGTGAGCAAAGCTGCTTTTGCCCCTGTTGCTGTTTCCTAGTGTCTATTTATATTTTTTTCACATAAGAATGTATATTTTGTATAGCATGTGTAATATATGTTTGTCTAATGTAATATACCTTCATTCAATAAAATGCTATATACATGGAGCACCCGGCGTAACCGTGTTAGTTTGCAGATTAAATAATTGATTTTTGTTCTATGATACTTAATTTTCATAGGGAAAAAAACCACAGTAAACTTTACCATCGGGACGTGTTCCTGGGCACCTGGCTCCCAGTGCCCCTGCCTGAGGGGGTGACCTCCAGAGGGCCCTTCCAGCCTCAACCGTTCTCTGATTCTGTGACTATTTCAGTTTTCCAGCAGGAAACACTCTTTTCTGAAAACATGTGGTGCTTCTTCCGCAGTGCTGTTGACTCTGGGCCAGGAGACTCGTGGATCAGTGTCCTCCTGCCGTTCGGATCCTCCGCAGGACCAAAGAGATTTTCGTGCCAGCACAAGCTGTCAGCGTAAATGAGTTGGTGAGCGTGGGCCCCACGTACCTGCTGCAGGAGGGGAGGGGGGTGCCTCCCACCGCTACCACCCCTCCCAGCAGCCAGTGTAAGTTTTTTATTCCTTTGGATAATTTGTTCTGACACTGTGTTCTTGTGCTGGTTCGTGTTCTGGTAGTTAATCCCCTTTGCTCCCCTGTGCTCCCCTTTTGAGTGCTTCACCGTTTTACCTGTTCACAGCTCTCGGCCCCACGAGGCTTCTCCCGAGTCGGCCTGAGCTCCTGTGGCCGCCTCATCCTCTGTTCTCGCCGATGAGCGGAGGTCGCTCCCGAGGAGAGCGTTCGCGAGAGCTGGGTGCGTGCGCACCCTGACACACGAGGGTTGTCGCCCGCCGGCCGCGCTGCTGGTGGAGCACAGCACGCCCCAGCCTGCAGGGCCGGGCTCTCCTCTCCCGGCCGTAGCAGCCGGGAGCTGCCCAGGGGACCAGTTTGGGAGACACCGTCCCCAGATGCAGCTCCCGGGAGCACCAGCCAGCCCTCCCAGAGGCTCCTGTGCCGGCACTCCGCGGCAGAGGCCGGGGCAGCCGCTGGCCGCCTCGCCTGGGGTCCCTGCCTGGGGTTCGGTGGCAACGTGCGGTGCGTTCGGCAGCGCCACCCGGTTCCTCGTGGCTCTGTCTGCTCCCGCAGGAGGGGAGCGTGTCGTGTCCGTCGGGCTGACGCTGAAACCTCAAAAAGCAAAGGCAGGCGCTGAGCAGAGGTCACGACTTCTGTGGTCTCCCTTCGCCGCAGGAGTCAAAGGGCTGCCCTTCCTCGGCATGCGGGCACTTGACGTCTGCATTCATCCTCTCACAGCCTGATAACCAGGGATTCCTCCGGTGCTGGTGCCTGGCCTGGGCAGTACCTGGCTGGGCAGGGGACAGCAAAGCCGCCTCGACCTCCAGCCAGCTCAGGAGGCTCCCCTCGTGTTTATAAACTGCCTTGGGGTTTCCCGGGGGGAGCTGAAGCATTTGTGAGTGTCTGCAGCGTCCCCCATATCCCAGCTTTTTGCGTGCTCTTGGTTATTTTCAGGCCACCACAGTTGCAGGGGGGTGGCCCCAACGATACGAGCCTGTCGCACAAGCCTTGATTTATCTGGGAGCACGTGTTGTGAAACCCCACCCCGTCCTGTGATCATTTCAACAAGGTGCTCAGGAAAAACCAGCTCTGGCCTTCCCTGGTGAGTTCAGCTCTCCCTGGTTCATTACGTACGTCTCCACTCTGGCACAGTGTCAGAGAACCAACAGCTATTGAAGATAAGATCATGAATAGTTAATGCTCTCAGTTACCCGAGCATATTTAAAAATTAACACTGGAGCCTGGTGCTGATGTGATTAAAAAAACTGGGTCATCAAAGGGAGGAAAAAACAAAACAATTGCATCTACCCTCGAGCTTCACTAATGACTGTTTGTGGAAGACGCCATCCCTTCCTTGCTTTAATCCTTCGGTGGTTTAGAATGCTACCTACTTCATTCAACCCCCTTACCTCCCACCTGCCAGACTCTCATCCCCTCCTCCCCTCTCGCAGGAGTTTGCGGCCCCTTCAGGCGGGTCTCCAGGCTCAGGAGGGACGGTGCTGGTCGGTGCCGTAAGCGCCTGCCCCGCGCACGTCCCCATGTGCGGCGCGGGAGCCCAGGCACCGCGGAGCGGCGGCACCGGTGGGCACGTCGGTGTGACGGCTTGGGCGACGCAGTGTGGTGGTCAGGGGTGGGTGTCCCGGGGAGCTGGGCTGGGGCTGGGGCTGGGGCTGGGGCAGCCCTCCGAGCTGCCGCAGCCCTGGTGCCGTGCTCCCCTCCGGGAGCAGCCCCGTGTGTCCCTGGGCTGCCTCCAGGCTCCCTCTTGGAAAGGTCTCCTCCTCTTCTGCCAAATCGAGCCCAGTGTTTCAAGTCCTTCAGGGCATGTGCTTAGCAAGGGAGTAAGCAAATAGCTGAGGTGGAAAGAGGAGACAGTCCTTTGGTCTGGGGGAGCCCCAGCCTGGCTTCGCAGGGCAGGCTCCAGCGCCAAGGCAGCCACGGCTGTCGCCTGCGCCGGGAGCCCTCCCTGAGCTCCGGGATGCTGTTCCCCACTCGTTGGAAGCTGGAAGAGACACAGGATCCTTTTTCAGAACGACACAGGGCGTTCGTAGGCAGGCAAGAGTGTAGGAAACAAACTCTAAATCCTAATTTTTATGGCTTTTGCCCTGAAGCAGCTAACTGGGAAAACGAGCGGCAAGGGAGCTGGGTTACCTCACCCTGGAGAGCAGGCAGCTGCCTGCAGCCAGACGGCGGCGGCGTGGGAGTGCTGGGTCCCGACGGCATGGGCTGCGCGCGGTGTCTGCCGGCACGGGCACGTTGGGCGTGCGGACGCGCCGCAACAGCTCGGCCGTGGATCCCCAGGCGAGCGAAGGTGGTCGTGGGCTCCCGCTGTGCGTCGGCCTGCCTGTTGGAGTGAGGCTTCCGAGGCCCGTCAGGAGGGCAGGTGAGCTCGTACCCTCCGCGTGGTGATACCGAGGAGGAGGGGAACAGCCCGCGGAGCCCCAGCGCCCGACGTGGCTCCCGCCTGCTTTTCCTTCCCGTGTCTGGCCCAGCTGCCACTGGGGCTGCTCGTTCTTGCGGCACCGAGGCGGTCAGGGCGGGAAACGGGATGAAATGCCTCACGGCAGAGAAGGGGCAACCTCAGAGCATGTCCTTTGATCAAGGGCCCGGGAGGCAGGCCCGGACTGGGGTTCCTCTTTGCAGGGAAATGGAGCGCTAGTAATGCTGCTCTTTATCTCATTTTCTCCCAGTGAGGTGCTATCGATTGGGTCCACGGAGGAACATTCAGTGATTAAACCGAGCGTTTATTGACAGGCCCTGACGGCTGCTGCGCTCAGCCATGTCCTGCGGGGAGCTGCTGCCGCCGGGTCGCTCCTGCACCGCTGCCGCGCTCTGCGGATGGTGTTTGCTGTCGGGGTTTGTCTTGCTTCGTACTGGGGGAGCCTTCCCACCCCTCGGGACCTCGCCGTGTCCCAGAGCGGGACCCTGGCCCTGCACTGGGCCAGAGGCTGCTCCTGTTTGGTGCCCCTGGGCCCCAGCTGGCACTGTCCCCCCCTGCTCCCACTGCCCAGCCTCGCTGCTTCGGCTGCCCTCGGAGGGTCTCCTCCGGTGTGGGCACACGTCCAGGCCCCCGAGTCACGGGGCGTTCAGCGGCCGGCAGGTTTGCGGGGGCCCCGCTCCCTGCCCAGGCCAGGGGTCTGCGTGCGGTGGGCGGCAGCGACACGAGGCAGAGCTGGGCCGAGGGAAGGGTTAAAGCTCTGTCCCCAGAGCCCTGATGCACAGATCATGGCTCTCGATTCCAGCTCATCTCTCTTGGCAAAGGCAGATTTTCTCTAAATGAGATCCTCTTGCGCATAACTTGCGTGTAACACAGGGGATAACTGCTCCGCTCATCACTTTGAAGGTTCAATTTCACATTAGGTTTAATGTCTCTTCTGAAGACTTATATACGTAATTCACCCCAGCGTTCAGAAAAATCTCCTACGTCCTTGCTCAGATTTATTGTTGATACCATTTTGCCTGACGCGGGATGTTGCAGGCGCATCTATCGAACGGTGGGCTGTGATTTGTGACTCGCCAAAGGGGATTTCAGGATGCAGAAATAAATGTGCCCTACTCGATTAATAGCTAATAGCCTGCTGAGCGCATCCCTGGCAGCGTGCTTGGCTTAGGAAAGGACTGGCTGAATAGAGTGAGGAGCTGTTCTGCAGAGCAGGACGGATCCCGTTCTGAAAAATTTTAATTAACTTAAAACAAATGCACAGGAAAGGGCCAGCCATTAGCTGCTTCTGCTTCCTGAGACTCATCCCTGCTAATTAAGCAGTGTGTCAGTGCAAGTGACCTGCAGATAACAGCACCCAATTTGCATTTAAATTAAAAAACATATTTTTAAAATAAAGGTTTCTTTAAGCTCTGTTTGTCTTTCCAGGCATGCATGTTGTCAGACCCTTCACTGGTTTTTATTGACTGCCTTTTGGACGGGGGCAGCCTGAGGGCCTGGGTAGCAGGGGCCGGTGCCCCCTCCCTGCCCTCGGAAGCTTCGACACGGCCAGATCTGGAGGAGTTTTTGATGGAGCCTCTGCTATGGCACGATGTGATGAGCTCTGCGGCCCAGAGCCCCGGCATCCCCCTCTGGGCTGTTCATCCTCGGGACGGTGCCTCTGACGGTGAGGGGCTCTCGGTGTCCCTCTAAGTGGGACGTCTCTTTCCTACCTGGTGTTTTTCCTCCCTATTTTGTCATCACCCGCAGGAGCAGCATCTGCCGCAGAGGTCTGCGGTTCCCTCGCCGTCTTTGGCCTGGGGCTGTGACAGTGGTTTTACGGAGAGGTTTTCCCTCTGCTGCTCCCAAAGCGCCGCACCTGCCCGCCCGCTCTGGCTGCCCAAAGCCGTACCTTGCCGGCCGCTGCCGCATGAACAAGCCGGTTGTGTAACGGGTGTCACGGCGGTGACAGGCTAAACCGAGTGCCCGCAGCTGGAGGACGCGGGAGCATCCAGCCTGCGAGGGAAGAGCGTCCATCTGTCCTGCAGAGCAGGGGCCTGGCTCCAGCGGGGACGGGGGTTTTGCACGGTGGTTTGCAAGGTTCATGCACAGCCCCGCAGGCACCAGCACAGCGGGGATGGGGCGGGGACCCCAGACGGACGGCAGGACATGTTGTTCCTGCATGGCTTCGTGATGCCTTTCCTGGTGAGGAGTGTTGGGTATTAGGGGCTTCACGCAGCGTCCCCCCTGCCGCAGGGCAGCAGCACCTTGTCCCGCTGTGGGTCGGCCCCTCGTCCCAGCTGCTGCTGGGCTGCCTGGCCAGTGCTGACTGGTCCTTGGCGAGGCTCAGGGACGCCCTGGCTGGAGGCGAGGGTCCTGGCGTGGGGATGGGTGGAAGTGTTTTTAGGGAAGAGGCTGGTCACTGGGAACCCTTCACTCAGTGGAGGCCAATAGCGCACGGAAACGCTCCGGCAGCGCTCCCTCTTCGCGGGCAGCCCTCCTCCAGGGGCTCAGTCCTGTTTCTGTATGTCTTCCATTAACGTGGCTCATAAAACGCAGCCCATATTCAAAAGAGGATCTGGTCTTTGCTGGGGCCTCTCTCTTTGTCACCCTCATTTTTTAATTGTAAGTATTGAGGCGTAGTAGACTCTTAATGAGATCTCGTCTGGCCCGAGCCCTGCCGCGCTCTGTGCGGTCGACGCCGCGCGCCGGCATTCCCACGGAGAGCAGCGGTGCCGCTTGGCTCCTCTCTGGTGAGGAGCTGGGAGCTTCAGCTGCACTCGGCTGGTTTCTCCCCAGCGCCGGCATTCATGGGATTTGAGCCTTTGTGAGCAAAACTGAATTACCAGGCATGGGCTCAAGTTATGTGTGGGGACACGGGAGTGTCCATAAATCCAGTGGCCTCGTTAAAAGGGGGGGTCGCCCCACCAGCCCCACCTGGGCAGGTTGTGTTGGCTTGAGCCACGCAGTGCTGCAGCATCACTAGCAGTGCCGCCTCTGCCACGGCCCAGGGGGAGAAAAAGCCCTGGGGGGCTCCAGAACCTGCCCGCCGGCTGCCAGGAATCGTTGCTGCATCCCGCTCGGCTCTCGCGTCCACGCTGAGGTCCAGGGGCCGTCAGCCCTGCCTGCTGAGACGTGTCCCCTCCTCCCCCGGTGCTGGCAGTGTCGTCCCTGCGAGGCTGGTGGTCCCCCCTCTGCTGCGGGTCCCAGGAGACCGCTGCCCTGTGCCCGAATCCTTGCTGTGGGCTCCTGGGCCGCAGACCTCGGGTCGTCGAGCTGGCACAAGCTCAGGGAGCCCGGCTCCTCTGGACACCTTCCGCCTCTGTCATCTGCTGTCCTCTGGCTCGTTTTCATAGAGACTGACCAAAAGCCCCTGGCCCGTCCCCATCCCCTTCCGCAGCCCACCCGGGCGCCAGGTCCCGGGGCCGCGATGCGCAGCTCCTCCGCGCACGGTGCAGACCGGCGGCCGCACGGCACCGCGTCCTGGCGCTTCCGTGGTGGCGGCGGCGCAGTTACTTGCCTGCCCTGCTCCTGGGCACGATGGCGCTTCTCCCTCCCCTGGGCTCCATGGCTGTGGAGCCGGCGTGTTGCTGAGCTGGCTGTGGTGACGCTGGGATCTCCACCGGGTTGGTGCCGGGGCGGGTCCCCTTGTCCTCCCGGTCCTCCCAGCCCAAAGCTGAGCTCCAGCGGTGGCCAGGTCCCCCCACGGGCAGTGGTACCTGGCTGCCTGCTGCAATCCTGCCCTCCCTGTCGGCTGCCTCTCCTGGGACCTGACAGCTTTGATTTCTTTCTCCTGGTTAGAGAACATGAGGTTTTTGACAGCTGCCTTTGCCGTTATTCTTCCCTTAATGCTGTTGTTGTTTTGTGGTACTGTCAAATCGCGTCTTTATTAAAGTTCTTCCCACCCTGTCAGCGGCAGATGAGGAGCGCGAAGGGCTGCGTAATCTCCTGGCTCCGTCTGGGGAAATTGCCTTTTATTATTGATAAGGCAGCGCTGCCTTTGGAGGACGCAACTCCGCCACGTGCGGGAGCGGGAGAGCAGCACCCTTGGCCCGGCCGGTGCTGCGGTGCCGGCGGGTGCTCCCGGGGCCGTCAGCCTGCCCCTGCCCGGAGCAGGCGGGGAGAAGAGCCAAGGACTGCTGGGGCGAGGCGGGTGCTGAGGCTGGGATGCTCTCGGTGGGCATCTCTCCCGGGGGAGCTGCCTGCTGTGGGAAAGGGGCTGATCCTGCCCGGGGCATCCCGGCTGCTCCTCCTGCACCTCGGAGGGGAGCAGGGCATCCGCCTCCCTGCTCGCTCCCGTTGCAGATCGGTAGCGTGGCACCCGTGGATGTGTGTCCACCTTGGCTCAAACAGGAACCCTGAGAGGACCAGGCACGAGGCAGGGAAAATGTGCTGTCCTGGCTTACCTGGGCGGGGGGCTGCTGTGAGCACTGGGGGGTCGTGCGTGTCAGTGGCCGTGCTCCTGCCCCACGCAATCCCCTTGGGTCCCAGCGAAGTGTCTGGGGGAAAGAAATCTAGGTCGCTGCAAAAACTCTCTCTGAACATTAAATATTTATCTGTGTTTACAGCATGTTCCAGCTCCCGGCTGCAGAGGAGGGGCAGCGATGCCAGGGGCAGCGCACGTGTGTGCTCACGTGTGTGCCCACGTGTGTGCCCGCGTGCCCTGAGCGGAGGCGCAGGTGTGACAGAGGTGGCAATGGGCCCCTCGGTGGTTTTGGGCCAGGCACGGATGTCCCTGCCCCGCATCCCCATGGCTCTGCCCCCACGTTCGGAGGGTCTCAGCCACGCTGAGGTTTGCCCCCTGCCCAAAAGCAGTGCTGGTTAATGCTGGTGAATGTCCTGATGGGGTAACTGGTCCTGGGAGCTGGAGGCAGAGGAGTCGGGGGGGGGGAGGGCTGGGCAGGAAGGGAACACGCAGGGAGAGGACACCAGTCCTCTGTGAGCAGAGATCCCATTTCCAGGGTGGATCTTGATCTGCCGATGAGCTCTGGTTACTCTTTGCTCTACGAACAGTCGCACCTTTGCAAAGCGACTGACACTTCCCACGGCTTGCTAAAAATTCCTTGGCACCGGCGCGGTTCCTCCGGCTTTGTTCAGACGGCGGGAGCTGTTTCTACCCACGAAGCACCGCACAAAAGCCCGGGCGCTGCTGCGCGGCCGGAGGAGCTGGGCAGACCCGGCTCCGGGCGTGGGAAGTGGCAGCCCAGAGAGCGGGGGTCTGGGTGCGGGGCAGGGGGGTGCAGCCCCTCGGCATGGGCTGCCTCCTACTCGGACTGTCTGTGGGAATCGCGAGTCCAAGGGGTCCCGGTGGCCCCGCGAGTGGAGCGCCCCGGGGCTGGAAGGGGCCAGGGCTCTGCTGCCAGCGCCCTTCGGTGATGGATTGGGCAGGAATCTGCAGATTCAGCGCGAGCCCAGCGAAACGCTGTACGGCGCTGGTGGGAAGCCATCATAGCAAGCACCACTTTTTTGCTGATAAATCTGTTTTTTAAATTAGCTGCATGTCAGACTGGTAAATAATGCATCTTATAAATGCAAAGAGCGTTCAAACCCAGGCTGGAACACACAGCCTGTGCTGCAGGTACAGCAAGTCCCAGGCAGCAGGGAGCGCAGGCGGCGGTACCTGGGAGCAGATTGCCTCCTGGACTGCTTTTCAAATTGCCTTTTTAAGTCTTCAGTTCCCACAACGTATTCCGTGAGCTTTTCCCATAAGCATATATCCAGGAGTAGCTTTGATGGGAACATACAGGTTTTATATGTATGAACTGAGAGAGCTGCAGGGAAAGCAGGAGGCTCCGGAGGCATCAGCCCTCGGGAGAGCTGGGTCTCTCTCTCCTGTCAGGAGCATTTGCAGCCATGTCAGAGCCATCCCGGTAGGCGCCTTGCGCCAGACCCCAGCAGAGAGCTTCCCCGAGCCCCTTACCGCCGAGATTTGAGTAGAACAGATTGTTAATTACTGTTAAAAGTCCCAGGAGCTACACACTACCGCGTGCTGCCTGCCTGCACGGAGCAGATGGGGTTGAAGCTCCTCGAGGTCTCACGTGCAGGTGGTTTTGCACTGGATAAAACCCCCTGCGACACCCAGCTTTTTCTTGGGGAAACCCAGTCCCGAATGGGAGGTGCTGGGGAGGCCTGTCCCGGGTGCTGGAGCCCCGGCAGCGCTGGGTGCAGCCACGAGCCTCGCTGCTGCGAGTGAAGGGCAGGAGCCGACCTCACCTTGGCTGCTCAGCCTTGAAAGTCGCGCAAAGCGCTGGCGCAGAGGGCTGTCACCGGAGCTGTTCGTGGCACGTCTCTGCCGCACGTGTTGGTCATACCAAGCCCTGAAGCTGTCCTGTTCATTCCCAGCTCCCCAGCAGACGCTCCAGGTTGCTTTGGGCACGCACAGCCGCAGAGCAGACCTCTGCAAGCGAAGGATTTGGAGTCAGAAAGTGGCCTGGACTCCAGAGCACTGCCCGACGGACAGATTTCCTCACGGCTGCAGTACAGCAAACCTGGGGCAGATCCCGGTCTGTTTTGTGAGTCCTGTCACCATCACGTGTGCTGGAGACCCGGGACCCTTCGTGCAGTGGGACCCCCCCACGGCAGCTGGCACGGGGCAGCACCGTAGCGAACACCCCGGGCGCAGGGCGGGAGCGCGGGCTGGGGCTCGGTGGCAAATCTGTGCAATGCTCTGGAGGAACCGTGTCTCTCCGGGAAGGCCAGTAACGGGGGTTTCAGCCCATCTCTGAGCAGGCTGCAGTGAGGAGAGTTTGTCGGTGATGAATTACATGCTGTTATCGGAAGCAATTACAGATCAGCAAAGCGCCGTGAGGCAGCATGGAGAAGCCCGCGGGATGGATGCGAAAACAGCACGATAAATTCTTTGAATACTGCTAAATGGGTAGGGAATAGTTAAGGGCTAATTAAAAATATGGACGGTTTCCAGGAATACACAACGTGGGATAGTCAAGGTGCTTGTGAACTGCTGTTAAAAGACAAGCTCTTCGCTTTGGGGGTTGAGATGACGCAGCTGCAGCTGCACAGCATCCTCCCTCCTGCCAGGCCGCCCCGGCCGAGAGCAGCACGAGCGGGTGGTCGTGGCCAATCTACAGCTACAGGCGCCGCGGTGGGGCGCAGACCCCCCCGTGGTGCCTGGGGTCCTGCCCGGCCGGCGCGGGGGCTCGTGGCTTGGCTGGAAACGAGGAGGAGGAGAAGCAGCGCTGAACCTCGTGGTGCCTGTCCAGCCACCGCCGCTGGTTCAGTTTAAACTCTGAAGCCGATTTCCCACAAAGGTAATTTTCTGCTTCTCTGACTCAATTCTATTCATCTTTTAGAGGGTAATTAGCATCACTTCAGTGTTCTCTTATGCCCAACTAATTGCACCTTGTTTCAGGAGTGAAAGTTAATGCCTCTCCATTTAGGTTAGCGCAGCAATTTATGATCGGGGATGAGGCCAGGCAGAAACGTGTACCAGGAGCACCGCTGCCTGCCCGCCCGCCTTGAGACTTGCTGCTTGCACCAGTGGAACGATTTCCCTTTTTATGTTCGAGCTGCTCCTGGATGCCACAGCTGCCTAGTGATGAGCCCGCAGCGCTAAAGCTGCAGCAGCCTCCGTGCCTCGGGCAGCGGCCGGAGGAGCGTGGATCAGCCCCTGGGTGATTGTTCATTACTTTCAGACAGTTTGACCAAACGAGATGTACCCGCGCCCCAGACCCAGGCCCTCGGCTGTCGCCCCGCTGCAGGCCTTGCTGTGGCTCCCTTCCAGAGGGCGGGTGATCCAGCGCCTTTCCCTGCAGCACCTGCGGCGTTTGCTGTGGTCCCCGGCTCCGGACGTGTCCTGGGCTGTGTCGGCCGGGCGTCAGCTGCAAACGGCGCCTGGCAGATGCCAACCACACCGTGTGTTGGGAGGCCTCCTTCAAGGGGCTGCTGATGAGGCATCAGTGACTCTGATAGCGTCAAGGGCTGGAAAGTAAATACTTCCACTATAAATCTTGTCTGCTTTAAAGTAGGTTATACTTTCAAAGTGCTTTAGTTCTTAGGAATTTAATATTGCGATGTCAATTGTAAGACAAGTAATTGGATGGGGAGAAGGTTGTTACTGGAACCTGAGATTAAAGGCAGGATTTGGAGCGCTGTGTTGTGTGCGGGTGGGTGTTTTTGTTCACTGCAAATATGACTCTGGAGGTTTCGCAGGTTCTGTTTGAAGTCGGCTCTGCTGCTCCGCCAGGTTTGCTGCGCCTGGGCCGTGTCCCACCGTGGCTGGAACACGAGAGGACTCGCGGAGCCGAAGGCAGGACGAGCGTGTGCTGCCTCACGAAAGCAGCCGTGCAGCAAAGCTCTTGCACGAGGCTCCTCCGGCGCCGCCTCTCCACCGGGACCCCAAAGGGCCACCGCACCGGTGGGGCAGGGAGGGGTGAGGAGCAGCCACCACCCACTGCCCCCGGGTTTGCGGAGGGGTTCCCATGCACAGGGGGTCCCAGGCCCCTCTGCGGGTGCAGCTCCCCATGGTCCCACAGCCACCCCCCGGGTGCTGCCGTGGGTTGGCGCTGGTCGGAGGGCAGGTGGGAGGTGTGAGCGGGATGCTGTCGGGGCTGGCGCTGGCTCTCCCGGCTGGCGCTCGGACCTGCCAGTTCCCTGCTCACCCTGCGATGCGAGGGGATCACCTGGGGTACGGCAAGAGGCTGAGGTGGCTACTGGCCCAAAGTCTGGGCACGGCTCCTGGAGCAAACTTCTTCTGCAGGAGGGGGCAAGGGCAACCAGAGCAGGCAGAGACCGAACTCCCTCCTGCTGAACCGGCACAGCAAAAACCCATCAGCGCTCAACACGAGGCTGAATCCCCGCAGAGACCAGGAGCTCGCCCCGCACGCCGCCGTGCCCAGCATGCTCATCCGCCGGAGCGGGGTGTCCGTGCGAGGGAGACGCTCCAGACCTGCCGCTTAATCCTCCCCATGAGTGGGTTGCTTTAATCTCACCGAGCAGTTTACATTGTAGGTTATTAAAAGCACTTTGCACCCACGCTGGGAGAGACCTGAGCTGCTCCCAGGGAAGCCTCTGCCTCCCCGCTGCCCTCCCTCACCCACTCCTGCCTAGGGATGGAGTTTCCCACATCCCACAAACAGCATTGTCCTGGTCTGTCCCTTTCCAGATCACGAGCTGCGCTAGTGTGAGCCAGCACCAAGTTCTGAGCTGAGCAGGAGCTGGCTGAACCCCAGCTCTCCCCACCAGACACCCGCCAGGCCGAGCTGCTGCTCCCCAGAGCCCACAGCCCCGCGGCCACGGACTTTCTGGAAGAGGTGACGTGTCACCGGTGGAAGCCCTGGGCCGCCGGGAATTGCACACCCAGTGCCGTGCTCCCACCCGAGGGTGGGCCGGGAGCGGCCTGATCCTGCAGCCCCGTAACCTCCCCGTGCTCCTCTGCCCAGCCCAGCTGAGCTAAGAACACAATGTGCTTGTTTTAATGACAAGACTTTGGTATTTCCAGTCCTAACCTCCCTGTAAAACAGCAGCTACCAGACAGGTGAGCTGGTCGGCTGTGCCTAATGTAGATTGATAGTGGATCAGCTTTTCTGTCTTAATTTGCTTATGACCTAGAGAATTAGCGGAGAGGATCTGTTATCCTGCCAGTGTACTAATGACTCCTGCAAGAGAAGGGCTCCCCAGGGAAGGAGTGGTATTTGCTAACCTTTCCCTGGCTCACTTTACATAATAGCACACTCCTCCAAATGTCCTCAGCGTGACTGGCTATTCCCCTTCTCCTTCATTCTCACGGTATTTTACTTTTTAAATTTCCAGAATATTGCACAGTAAGAAAAGGGGCTGAATTCTTGTGTCACTCATCTTCCCTCTCCCTTCGGAGGCTATTCTTAGAGACGCGTCGGTTTAGGAAATCAAAGGGAGGCACTTTTCCTCTTCAAGGTCTCCAAAGATTTCCTGTATCTGTATGTCCAGACAGGAAAGAAAAACAACCTGAAATCTGCTCTTACAATGCACTGGTTTTCTTCAAAAGACGTCGCAAGGCTGCGCACAGAGAGAGACCCTTTTCAGGGGGCGTTTCTGAGGGCCAGTGGAACAAACGAGCACCGCGCCGTGCGGAGGAGCAGGCAGGACCCTCCCCATCCCAGTGAGGGGCACAGCAGCGCAGAACCCCGCGGCCGTCCGGGAAGCCAGTGCTGGGGTCTCGCTGATGGAAACCTACTTCTGCCTTCACTTGTGAAAGGAACTTGAAAATTCCCTGTGATGTTTCCAAAAGCCTGTTTTTAGCTTTATAAATAATGTTTTGCAAGCTTACGACATTTCTTAGGCTCAGGTTTAGTCACTGCACGTGCGTTTCAGCCAGGTACATTGTCTAGGAAACAACGAACGTGGCGGCCGTGGCTCCAGGTGCAGCAATCGCACATCCTGGAGCCAAAGCCGGGCAGGAGCGGGGGGTGTCCGGGTGCTTTCGGATGTCCGTCGCCTTCTTGGCACGTGCAGCCGTGCGTGGCCCCCGGGCAAGGCAGGGCTTGTGGCCGGGGGCTGCCCCGCACCTCCCGGGGTGCTGCCAGGGCTCACCTGCCCTCGGTCTCCCCGAGGAGCCCCGCAGGACACGGGGGAGCCACAGCCACCGACTCCCTCTGCAAAGACCCCCCCAGAGCACTGCTCCTCGCTGTCACCGGCACGTGGCCAGGGCTGGTCCGTCCTGAGCTGGGCGCGGTGGCCCGACGTACGGCCAGTACCGACGGCTGGTGCCCCAGAGCCCCCGCGCCTGCCCTGCTCCCGCTGCCGGCCGTGCAGCTGAGGAGCTTGAGGAAAAGTGCTGGGGAAGCTCTTTCCTAGGACGTGATGCTGGTAAGTGACCTGCAGGAACCTCTAAACCGGTTTGTAATATTCATCTTGAGGGCAAAATCTGTGGCTCCCCAGGCCGGGAGTGTTGTTGCTGCATTTGTCTCAACACAGTGGCTTTTGGGTTTGTTTGGGTTTTGGGGTTTATTTTGAGTAACAGGCTTAACCTTTCACATGTTTGATTCCATGCACTGCTCAAACACCTCGCCAGGAAAAATAATGTCCCTGTTCAGCTGAATGTAAACAGGTAGTGCTGAGATCTTCTGAATTATGTTAAGCATCTTTGGTAATTCAAGAATCAGGTAATTCAAGGTAATTCAAGCTGGGCCAGGACAGCAGGTTACCCAGCAAATGCTGGAAAAGAAGTGGAGTCTTGTAATCTGCAGTCATGAGACCAGGAATCCAATCTGAAATTGTGCCTTCTCAATTGTTTGGGCACTTCATGTTCCCAGGCTATGCAGGTTAATGCACAGCTGGAGAGCAAAAACTGTCATGCCTGCGTAAATCTGAGAGTAAATAAAACCTGGTTCTGATCTATTTTTAGTTTGTGCTTTGCAGAAGCAGTGCCCTCACCATCACAGGTTGTGGCTGACGGGTGCCCCAGGGGAGGCTCTGCCAGCAACGGCCGGGGCGAGAGGGGCTCGCGCCCACCCTGCTGCCCCGCCGAGCCTCTGCCCCAGCGCCTCCCCTTTTGTCCCTGGGGCTCCACACCAGCGCGAAGCCCGTGGCTCTGCCCATGCGTGGCTCCTTGCTGCCCATGCACCGTTCCCATGCAGCGGCCGTTGGGAGCCTCCCACCCACTACGTCTTGGTGCGGGAGGACGGAGCAGCCACGCTGCTGAGGATGGCGGTGCAGCGAGGAAGGCCTGCAGGCATCGCCCCTCAGGTCAGGCTTCTGCTGCTGGTGCTTTTGTACCCGCTGCTCAGCCAGGTATGATTCCCCAGTGAGTTCAATCCCACCTCTGAGAGGGCTGTGTGGCACCCAGCAATAGGACGAAGCGGGTGATTTTGTGCTCTCAGAGATAACGAAGAGCCCGAGAGAGGCGTAGGCCTCACTTAGAAAGGATGAAGCCATTCACAGGCTGAAGTTAAAAGAGTGTGAAAAGAGATAAGGAGCTAAAATGAGAATAAAATGAAGGTAGCAGACGCAGCACAGACAAGTAATCAACGGAAATTCATTAGTTTGTCAGGCACAAGCAATGGGAGCGGAGTCAGGAGCCCAGAAGGTTGAATGGAACCGCTAGTCCTGAACCAGAGCAAATGGAAATTAATTCTCCTCCTCCGCGTGTCTTTGCAGCAGAGGGAACTGCTGCCCGGCCGCTGTGAAGCAGAGACCTGCACTGGTCCTCTGCTCAGAAATGGCCCTGCCCAATGTCCTGGCGCCCCCGGACCAGAGCCCGTGCCCCTGCGAGGAGCCGCAGGAGGCGGTGGCAGCGAGGAGGTGGCCGCTCAGAGCCCGTCGCCTCTCGGAGCCCTCTGCCCTGGCACTGTCGGACCCGCTGGCGGAGTGGGCACAGCAGCCGGGAGTCCCTCTGAGCTGGTCCACGGCAAACCCTCCTCCAGGGATGCAGCAGTCGTGTCAGCGCTCCAGCCAGGTAGGACAGAATGGCGAGAGATCAATTAACTAATTATGCTGCAGCCCGGACCGGGCCATCGGCAGGGCTGGTGGGAGCTGGCTCTGCCACCGCCGGCGGCATTTGCCGGGATGACGTGGGGGCTGGCGGCGGGGGACGGGCAGCTGCAGAAATAGGGGTGGCGCAGCCTGTGCCAGGGAGCAGCAGGGAGGGCGCCGGCCGATGGAGACCCCAACGCGCCGCAGTGCCAGCGGGTCGCACGGGCACGCGCTCCCGCTCCCCTCCCTCCCAAGCAGCTGCTCTGTGCTCGCCGCGGCAAAGCCCCCTGCTCGCGCACCCACGGGGGCTGGGTGCTGCACCAACAGGGATGCTGAACGGAGTTCGGCCAAGCTGCCACCGCCACTTCATGCGACAGGCGCGTGCGTACGCGCTCCTCAGCCAGCCTCCTGCGGACCCACCGCTCTCCTCGCCTTCAGCGGGAGTCAGTGCATTAATTACCCTGACAACACAGTGGAAGTGCCAGCAGGTGCAGCTAGCGCCATTATAAGCTGCCATTTACGTGTGTTTTTATTTCCACAGCTCCTTGCCATTAAAAGCCCCTAATTAAGCTAATTAGAACAAAGATATTTGCCTTGCAATCAGCATATATTTCAATAAGGTATTTTAATTTACAGGCAAAAGTTACTAACTTATTATTTAAATAATGTCATATATATTGAGAGCACGCTAGTGGTGCCAGGGAAGTGTTTATAGATCTAACTCATTTAGGATATTTATGATAGTCATTTCTTTTTTAATCCCTTTCAATTTAATGAACACACATCAAACCTCCAGGAAATGACAGAGCAGATTTCAGATAGTCCCTGACCCTGGGTAAGCCAGGGCTGAGCTGCGGGGAGCAGAGCCGTGCCATGGCAGAGCGCGGCATTTGTGGTGGCTGGGATCACCCTGGCAGGGGCCGTGGGAAGGGTCTTTACAGAGGTACAGCTCGGTCAAGGCGCTGCAGTGACAGCCTGCAGCATGAGCTTGGGTGGCCTCAAATCTCTCCAAAATGCTAGAGAGAGAAATTCTGGCTCTGGGAATTGATTTCTCACTTTACCATGTCAGAGGCTGTTCAAAATAGCTGCTGTCAGCATCCAAGAGCTACTGCGGGCCAGGTGCGGGGGGTGGGAAGGGGCTGGCTGCCCGCCCTGCCCTCGCCTTCCCCTGCCGAAGGAGCTGGAGCATCTCGCGGCGTTTCCCGCACCTCTCGCCATCCCCGGTGCCCAGGGCCAGCCCGGCAGGCAGCTGCCCTCGCCCTGCCTCCAGCCTGTGCTCGCGGAGCCGTCCTGCCCGGCCGTGCCGCCGTCCCGCTGGACGGGGCCGTGCCAAACAGCAGCACCGCACGGCAGGCTCTGCCACGCTCCTCCTCTAGACCCAGGAGCTGCCTTCTCTCCCCAGCAGTGTCTTTGGGAAGGTTTTTTGCAGTGACATTGTCCCCGTGAAGGTTGGCGTCACCCCAACAGCGGGTGTGCAGAGCCACCTGCCTGGGCAGTGCCTGCAGCCGGGCTCCTGACGGGGAAGGGGAGGGATGGCGTCACCGACGTCCCCACGCCGGCCGCCGGGTACCAAGTGTCCGCTCCTGTTCACCTGACAGTGATGTATAACACAGTGCACCTACCCTGAAGGGCTCTCTGCAGCCAGCAGCCCTTCACTTCCCAGGTTTAAAAATAGTTGCAGGCATTATAAACAACCTTGCACAGAACATGACTTAAAACTTGTTTTTCATCCTATCTGTTCCTCGTGGGAATGAAGGCTCTTGTCTCCTCCTTCCTCTGCTTGGTTTGCTGCTCTGTGCAGGAGAGGAGCAAGCAACACGGCACATCCAGCACCAGCCTCGCATAAAGGAAATGATCTATTTATTTATTTCTGCTTCTACAACGCTCCAAGTTCTTCAGGGGCCCCAAGATGAAGCAGCAGCTCAGCAGCCACCAGAGAATAACTCGGAGCCTGTTACCTACCAGGCAGTAGCTTTCAAAAAGAATCTGCTTACAGAGGACAGACTTTGGCTCTTTTTCAAGCGCTCCTTCCAAATCCGAGGTCTGTCTGGCAGTCTCCACGTTAATAAACACTTGTACATTAGCAGGTGCGAAGTTTTTATCTTCTGCTGAAAAGATATGAATTATGCAGCAGGGAAGGACATGACTTTGTGGCGTACAAATGGTTTGGTGGCACCAGTGCCACCGCAGGTACGCCGTGCGGCGCTGCGGTGCACCCCGGGGTGCTGCTGCCTCTGCCAGCCCAGCTCCGGCTGCCTGCAAGTCGGCACAGGGGCTCCCACTCCGGTTCAGTGCCTCCCGGTTCCCAGGCGCTGGCCTGGGCACGCCTGGCTCTGCTCTCCCCTGGGAAGGGCACGGCTGCCCGCGGCTCCGCACCGGGACGGAGCCCTGCCCTCGCCGTGCCGCCAGCCTCGCTGCGCCTGCTCGCAGGGTTTTCCCCAACGAGAGGCACATGATGAAATCCGGAGTTGCACGATTTTGCTGTAATAAGGCATTTTCTGTAATGCTTCAGGTGCCTTCCCCTCATGGCTGCAGGTGAAAGCTCCCCGGTGATGGCTTCAAGCCTGGGAATCAGTTGGTGTTGGAGGACTTGCCTGCACCCTGCTCGCTGGCGCGTCCCCGCAGGCGCTCTCCCACTGCAGCTCTCAGCAGCCCGGCCTTCCAGCCCTGTTCCTTGAGTCGGCGGCTGCTGAGGCTTTGCTTAGAGCTCTCCGCAGTCAGCTGAACGTCGCAGTGTAAGGGCTTCTTCCTCAGGGTTTGGCAGACGGTAGGATTCTGTTAAAAGTCCAGTTGCAAACGAGACGTGGGAAGATGGGGCTCTTTGCAGGAGCCTTCCTCCTGAGCAGATGAGACCAGCAGGAGAGAGGACTCCTGCGCCTCACAGATTTTGCTTTCTTTTTTTTTTTTTTTTTATTTCCTCCTTTTCACGTACAGCCCCTAAAGAGCCACCTGCTCTGTAAGGGATTTTCACTTGCATTATGTATATTTTCTCAGAGGCCATGAAGGCCTCAGGGCGACTGAGATGTTAATTGACACACTGCATTATCCACTCTTGTTACTAGAAGAAATCTTCCCATGAAATAATTCACGAGTGGAAGAGATGAGGAGGACGCTGCTTCTACAGCACAGCTCTGGCCGCTGCCTGCAGGCTCCCGAGAGCTGAAGGAGAGAGATACAAATGAGCAACAGGCAAACAGTTTAACATAGTTTTATTTTCTTCTGGCACTGCTGTGATTTATGAGCCATAACAGGCAGATCCTTCCGAAGCAGCTATAATAACTCATAAATATTTACGGTGCTTAATCCTGAGGCGGCAACGGGGCAGAAGTGATAATACCTGACATGGTTTCGATGCACTGGGCTCGTGTCCCTGACACAGCCAGGACGGGTTTGTTACTTGTCCTGCACGGGGACCCTCCTGCTTTCCTGCTCCTTGTCCCTGTCCTTCCCACAGCTGCCCAGCGCGTGTGGGGACAGCTGGAGCAAGACCATGTGTGAGAGCAAAAGCAAGCGCGGGCTGGGAACGTCCTGGGGACACTGGTGGGTCCCCAAATTGCTGCCCAAAGAAGGGCAGGGAGCAGAGCTACCCGTGAGGAGGGCTCCTCCAGCGCCCCTGCCGACCTGGCTGATGGGACGGGCTGTTCGCTCCCCGTCTCCAGCCGAGGTGACACGGCAGTAAGGCGCAGGCTTTGTGGCTTCCCAGGAGGACAAGACGTGATGGACAAGGTGCTCTGCTCAGCTCGTCCCACTCAGGCTTGTCTCCCGCAAAACAAGCCACCGATGCCTGGCTGGCTGCTGTCTCTGCCCTCTGTGCTCTGGGAAAAATCCCTCTGCTGTGTTCTCCTGTGCAAGCCAATCCTCTGAACCTGATTCATGGCACCAGGCAGCATTTGACGTGAACCTGCAGTTAATTACATGTTTTTGCTAAAAATAATCGAGTAGCCTAAGTTCTGATCGCTGTAATTGCATCCTAATGGATTTATGTGTCAACTTGTTATATGCAACTTCAGTGTGTTCTGTAAATACCGAATCAAGTTCACCGTTCGGTCTCCAGGCACCCAAGCGCAGGTACTCTGCAGCCAACTTGACAAGCCGAGAAGGACGCCGAGCAGCCGCCGGCTGTCCTGCTCCTCGGCAGCGCCCCAGCCCAGGCCCGGCACCTCTGCCTCGCTGGACCGACCAGAGCAGCGGATGAACCCGCAGGACGTACAAACAGCACAACAAACTGCCCGTCACGGCCGGCCGCGCTGAGACGGCTCAGGCTGCTGGCTGCAGGCTCATCCTGGTCCCAAGCGCTCAGCCGAGAGGAGGGCTCAGCGCCAGAGCTCGCCAGGGGCAGGTTTGGGCTCTGCTGGGCAAACAGTGGGATGCAGCTCCAGTGCCAGCCCTGCTCTGGGTGCGCTCTGCCTCCTGCCCTGGCTGGTAACAGCCACCGGCTGGTAGCCAGGCGCTGCCGGTGCTCTGCCGGCACGTGGCGGAGGTGCCTCGGCCAGCCGGAGAACAATCTACAAAACCAGAAATTCACCGGGAGAGCAGGAGTGTGTGATCCTATGGACTTCTGTGAGTGTTACAGGCAAATAGTGCCACTCGTTATAAATTGTTACGGTTGAACAAGACCAGAACCCCTGCCTGTGCTCCTTGAAGGGAAAAGAAGCTGCGGCAAAAGTTACCGAAACGATGCTGTGCTCCCAGGATGGCTCTTTGCAGAACGTTACTTGTTGTCATTGTTTCTCATGTTTGCCACCAAAATACCAGCTACAGCTCCCCTACAAAGCTGTGCATGTTAGTTAACCTCATTAAATCCTAAAGGATTAGTCAGCTGTTCCTCAGCCACAGAACTGTTAGGAAACATCTAAAGCTCAAAGTTATGTGGCTTGGAAAGTGATTTTTCTAATACGCAAACTTCAAAGGAATTTTGAAATCCTGCAGTGTAAGGGAGACAGACTAACGTTAATCCACTGGAGTGCTGCTTAATGGCCTGTTTAATTTTTGTCTTGATAGGTCTTTATAAGCAGCTGAGCATGAAGACTGCCTTGCAACAAGCGGGTTCAGCTTCACCTCCAGGCTCCGCGTCCCCCTCGTACCGCCCCGCTCGTCACACATGGATGTCCTCTTCCCCAGGGGTGACAGCGCGTGCAGGTACCAGGGGGACACTCCCCACCCTGCGGCCTGTAGGCACGCATGGACACCGACCCACCCAGGGAGGGTCTCCCCCCGGGCCCACCGGTGCGTGACGGGGAGCCTGTGCCCAGCCAGGGCCGGTGCCTGTCGCGGCTGCGTTGACGCTGGCTTGTGGTGGGAGCAGGCGCGTGTCCCGCACGGTGACCTCCGTGCGCGGCAGTGCCGGTGGGTGCCGCGACCGCGGGGAGCTGTGCTGGGACCCTTCGGCAGCGAGCACTGGGGAGCCCTGGCCTTGCAGCAGGAGGGGGATCACCCAGCGGGGCCAGGCGCTGCCCTGTGGCTTCGCGCCTCAAGCTGCAGCTGGGCACGCCGGGGAGCTGCCTGCACCTCCCGCGCCCACCCGGTCTTCCCGCTGCCCGTGCACCGCACGGCGTCGGGATCCTGCCCCGGCGCAGGCTTTGCGGGCACAGCCCTGACTCAAATAAATAATGCTATTAACTGTGGAGTAATGAAGGAATCAAACACACTGCATTTTGAGAGCACAAAGCACCAAAACCCACAAATTAATTAAGCTCCACAGCCCCCCTGTGAGATGCAAAGGTAATTGCTACTTTCATGGTGCACATGGGAAAAGGGAGAAGGGGATTTGTTGTGGCAGTGGAGGCTCTGTAACGTAACAGCAGAAGCACAAGTGGCACTTCAGCCCAGAGAAGCCCCTCCTGCCTCACCTACGTCTCCTGGGGCTCACAGGGAGCTGGAGGAGTGGGGCTCGCGCGCTCCCGTGCTGTGCCGAGCCAGGACAGGGACCCCTGCCTCTGGCCCCATCCCGCTGCCTCTCCCCACCAAGCCCCACGGGCCCAGGACAGGGCCCGTCAGCCCGCTCTGCCCCGTGGTGCTGGCCACGCTCTGCCAGGGCACTCGGACGCGGCAGCGCGAATCCCGGGTTCCCCGCTCGTAGGTGGTGGAGGGTATCGGTGTAATGGAGCCGGCCGGCAGTGCAGACAGCGAGCCAGGCTGAATCATGTATTCGCTGTGTGTTATCAGCCGAGAAACCTGTTAGTAATAAAAATACATGAGAAGAAGCAAGAGGTCATGAATGTTTAATTGGATGAGTGCATCCTTTAGGATACCCACATCTCTACCACGCAGGCTGGAAAGGCACCGCATCACGCTGTGGACAACAGCGAAAGACCCTGGCAGCTAGACTCAATGGTGGTAAAGGTCTTTTCCAACCGAAACGATTCCAAAGGATAGCATGATTCCACGATTCTTGACCTTTATGTCGCTAACAGATAGTGCCCGAGCCCACAAGGGCCATCTACCAACCGTCACTCCCTTTTTTCTTTTCTTTCTTAGTGAAACTGGTTTTGAGGGCTGACACTGAAAAATGGAGAACAGCGTACTACTCCACCGCGCTGTCCTTCACGGTGAGGTCGAGCTGAGCTGAGGAAGCTGAGAATTGATATCTGTAAAATAGATCCATCAGCAAAGAAAGAAAAGTCCCTGCTTTCTGAGAGGGAAATTAATTTTGACATCTTAATTATAAGTCAGAGGAAAGGTTGGTGCTGGAATGGTGAGCTTTGAAGATTATTATACTGTCATTATTCATTAATGACTACAAAAGGAACTAGCTCTAAATGATAATGGTAACGTATAATGGCAAACCTATGAAGCTTCTATTACATCCCATTTACTCCAAAAGAGTCCTTTGCTATTAACATGATAACAAAAACCAGAAGTACTAATCAGGTTTGGGTCTACAGTGACATGTATTGCTATACCAACACTGCCAGGGAAAAAAAAAGGATCTAGAAAATCTGTCTCACTGTGTTTAGAGCAAGACACTTAAACCTCAGTTAAAATAGATCAGGACTTCCAGAATTACGGATGTCATAACGTAGTGGTGGTATTTTTGTCTGGCCAATACAACTGGGCATAGCCAGGAAGGGAGAAAAAAAAAAAAACAACTTAGAAAAAGGTGTCTCACCCGTGCTCTTGGAGGAACAGTGGCATTTGTAAATGGCCTCTGATTCTGTGACTGCCTCTTAAATGTGCTGAAAACCACGGGGAAATGGAGAAACCCGATCTTGGAACTGAACGCGGTGCCGTAGAAGGACAACAACTTATTTCTCAGCCAGTGGATGCTCAGCCATTGCACCTCACAGCGAGATTGCCATGGCAGCCACGGGGAACGAGGAGACCTGGAGTGCAGGGAGGCCAGGGCGAGCTGCAGCAGCCCCGCTCCGGGGGGACGGGGCCCCGCGGCACTGCTGGCAGCACCCGCTCAGAGCCGTGTCCCCGAGAGCCCCAAAGCCCAGCAGGGAGCCGCTGCCCCCTCGCAGGCGGTTTGGCGGGGGGCGAGCGCTCCGGTGCTCGGCTGTGCTGGCCGCCGGGGTGGCAGCCCGCGGAGGGCTTTGCTGGTGAACCCGTGCAGCCCCACTCCCAGCTGCTGAGGAGCAAAGCAGAGGGGCCAGAAGCCTCTCTGCGGATCTCCTCTGAACCCTGGGGGTGGGTTTTGCGCGGTTCTTTGTCTATGGCAGCAATACCTGGATGACCCCTCCCTTGAGGTGAAGTCTGGTCTGTCAGAGCGTGTTATTCGATTGCTTGTACTAAAATGTAAATGAACTCAAACCCGCTGTAAGAAGCTTATTTCAATATGAGCTGTAATTACTGCTGGGGCTGTAAAAAAGCTTTCTTTAAAACTTTTATCAAAGTTATTTTGTGTTATGATTGCTTTCTGTGATGTGTCTGGATTTTCCAAACAGCAAATAATTCTGCACTTATCTTGGTTCCTTTGATAATATTTTTTGTGACAGATCTACTGAGACTCTAACCACATTATTAACATAAAAAAGGAAGAATGGGGACAGTCTTTTCTAAATAAGTCTGTAAAAACCCTTGCATGCCATTGCTGCTGCTTAAACACTATTCATGGAAAGACAAGAAACGTATTAATCATAGAGCTTTGTACAGAGTAATGTAACCAGATACGAATTATCATGTCGCTAGGAATAACAAACGCCGCCATCCTTCTTCAGCTGGGCAAGGTTTGTTTGCTCAAATCAGGCTTTCTGCAATGCTGGTGCAGTGGGAAGAGATCCTCGAAATGACAAAGCCTGCTAGGTCAACAACAGCGGCCAAAAAAAAGGCCAGTTGTGTTGGTCTGAAGTCGCACCTTGGGCAGCGGGGAGCGACACCCGGAGAAGGCTGAGGCGCCCGCTGCAGCTCGCAGAGGCTGGCAGCCGCTTCTCCTTCCAGCCGCAGCAGGGGCAGGAGGGGAAGGAGGCGTCTTTTTCTGCTCCCAACACCCCATTGCTCCTCCTTTGTCCTATTTTCTAGAAATAAAGAAAATGCTCAGTGTGCTGTGCAGCTCAAACCCCCTCTGCTGCTCTTTCCGTAGGATCGGTGTAACTGGAGAGGGCAGGACAGCACCTCACCCCTCCGTCACTTCAAACCCGCCTTTGCTGCTGTGACAGCAATGGTTTGTCTCTGCAGGACACGAGCAGAATGAGTGCGGCCTGCAAATAACGGTAGGACTCTTGGGGTCCTGGAAGGCAACAACTTACAGGCATGGGCATCTGCTTCCAGGAAACTGGATTTTCCTTCTGCGTTCTCCAGGGAAGTTTGACTGTGTACAGACACGGAGCGCTTGCAGTGCTGCTCCATGAGCCTGGCCTGCTCCTCCTCGTTTCCCCAGCTGCTCACACAGCCAATATCCAGTTAGGAGAGAGAAAGTGACTGGTGAAAAGGAGCAGGAATCAGAGAGGAGCTGGGGATTACATTTATCAGGCAGAGACTGGGATAGGCTTTTGGACCATGTCAGCTATCCCAAATCCCTGTGAACGGGGCTGTAAAACTTGACAAGGCTGCTACAGATATTTCAGATCCTATTAAAGATGTAAAACCACTGACAGAGCTGAACCGCTTACAGATGCTAACTCGGCTGCTGGTGAAGTAGGCTGACACCAGGGAGAAGGTTCAAGCAAGGGATTTTAGTGGGTGATGATCCAAAACACACCCAAATGGAGAGAAATGGCTGAATTGATGAACACGGTAAAACATCATCAAACCAATAGCTTCTGTTGTTCATGATCAACGGTCTAACTAGTGTGCCAGAAATAGTGGTTCAAACTGTGGTTGAATTTGATTTGGTTTGGGTAAGGTCTTAAGAGGAACATTTGCAACAGGTAATTCTGTTCCTGTGGGTGATTCTCCATTCACAGACAAAAAGCCCTCCCTCCAGTACGCAAGCAGACAAACAAACAAGCCCAGCTTGAAAGAGCAAGAAACCAATCCTTTTCCTCAATTCCCAAATTGTCTGGTTCAGGCACTTCCTGAGCTGGCAGAACCTAAACAATACAGCACACGGGCGTGCAGTAAGGAGCAGGAGTTTGCCTCAATAAACCCAGCAGGCAGCAGACTTTGGGAGTGTCCGGATCCAAGGGCACACACTGCAAACTGGGCTGGGCCAGTCAGTCTCTGATGCGGAGAAGAGTTGGCCTGTGGCACCCGCTAGCCAGGGTAGCACCCTACTGTCAGCACAGGCGACCTCCAGTTAGTGAGTTCAGCAGCAGCGATCCAGCCTCTGCACCAACGCTCGAGCAGGTGAAGAGGATTGTTGCTGCAGCGGAGCAAGGGCCTGCGACAAAAGCCTTGTGGCTTCTTGTGAAATGGCGCCGGTGCCTCAGGACAGCAAAGGGGGACGTCTGCCCTCTGCGATGCAGAAGGGAGAGCACCACGTGACGGGACCCGCGGAGCTCAGGCCGGTTCTCACTTGGAGCTGGGCTGTGCCTTTGTTTCCTGCCCTGACTGCAACCCCCCAGCTGAATTTACGAGCAGTCTGCTGCTACAGCTCCCTGCAAACGCTCCCTTGGCCCTGCCGCACTCGCGTCCTTCCTGTCCAAACCCCTCCGTCCCACTTGCCTCCCCGAGCCACGTCGGAGCATCCCGCTGGCTTTCTCCAGCCTTGATTTTTCTGCAAAGCACGGAGCTCTAGATCTCGACTTAAACGCTCCATTAGGACTTTTAGGCTCTAAATCCAATATGTAGACTTCAAACGCACGCTTCGCTGCGGTTCTGTATGGCTGCGTGACTCTCGGTTCGCTGTTTGACTGGGCCTTTATCCCCCCTTCGCATTCATCGGCATCTGCAGTGCTTGATCACATCGCACTGCAGACATTTTGTGTGCGTCCCAGAGCGAGCGGCTGAGGGGTATTTGCATAGGCTGCTTCTTTATTCACTTTGACAAGTCCTCCTAGTTCATCTTGCTAACTCTTGTACGGAAAGCTACAGCAGCAACCAACCGCACTTGCAGCAGGCACACGTGGGCCAATCTCTGTAGTTACTTTTTTTTTTATTCTGGAAGTTTTGACTCTCGCGGGTGAGCTGCACAGGAAACAGCAAAGTAGATGAACAGGGCTCGAGAGCACGTTACCATTGCTCCGTACGTATCTGCATTACACCTGCTGACGGAAATTATTTCCCTTCTTTCAGCAGTGCCTCGTTCGTTGTTCTCTACCCCCTCTCTTTCTTTTTTTTTTTTTTTTTTTTTTTTTTTTTGTCAGCTTGAGGATAACAAAACACTGTGCAAAGCAAGTACAAGACAGGTCAGGAGCAGACTCATCAATTGTCCAAGCTTTTAACCTGTTGGCAGATGCTTGTGTCAAGCAAGCAAACCATTTGGTGTCTTTTTTTTTTCTTCCATGTTCTCCGTTGCAGGGATCTGCCTATACACAGCGTCCTTCACCCTCAAGGGTGGTTTTTTGTTTGTGGAAGGGGGATAGAGAGAGAAGCGAAGGACGTAAAGCTGCGTGAATGCTATACCTGCTGATATTGCCTCTCGTTTGCATGCTGTGGCGATGCGTGTTTAAACACAGGCAGATTTATGGAGCGGCTTTGTATCGGTGAAGGATCCGTTGATACTGATCTACAGCCTGCTGGGGCTGATACGTTTTCTGCTCCCAGGTGAGGAGTCCAGACACCAGAGCTTAGTCAGCCTGGGTTGACACAGATCTCTATTAAGACTCGGGTTTATTCTCTAAGCTTTTTTGGAGCTTGACAAAATTCCCTGGTAAGATCGGCTTGCATGGCAGCTTTTGCTCCTGTACAAGTTAATTCATGACGTGTTTAAAAGTTTGCCTTCAGATAGCTGTATCTTAAGGTCACACGTTTTCAAACAGGCAGTCCTGGATGTGTCTGTCCACAGAACGGCAAGTGCCTGGCTTTGAACCGCTCTTACCCAGCCGTGATTTGTTTATGCTTCCTTAGAGGCACGCAGCTCACTGAATAATTTGTTACCCGGTGTTTGAGATGAGTGCTTCTGTTGGGGAGGAACACTGTGCCCACTGCTCCTCCCTGGCAACTATTTTTGTTTTCAGTTAATGTGGTGCAGTCAACCAGCACCGCTGGTTCTCCCAAAAGCTTTAACAGCATTGCAGTCAGGTAGTATTGTCGGGAGACAGTTGGAGCTCCTGTGTGCCCAGTCGCTGGGAGGACAGAAAATAGCACACTTCCAGACATACAAAAGTCTGCCCGTTGCTCGGTACTGGTGCAACTTGCTTTCATTTCAGCCTTGCTGAGCGTGGAACTGTTCTTATTTTGTGTGTGTATGAGTCACGTGAGTGCTTTGCCTCTGCCCGGGTCTCTTTAAGCACAGGACTGATGACCCATGTGTACCCCAGGCAGTTGCACGCAAGTGCTGGGCACCAGGAGAAGGACTTCGGAGGAGTCCGCATGTGACACCACAATTCCCTTTCTGTCCTCTCGAGAAGGTGTGTTTTCACGCTCTAATTAAACGGCCGTCTGACATGTTTTTGCTGTTTTGATTGCCTTTGAACTTTGGCAGTGTGATAAACAAACTGCTTCCCTGCCTACCAAGAAGTTGCGCAGCCTTGAAGCAGTTTATTTCCTTAGTTGTGATGTGGCAGAGCTCAGCACCCTGTTCTCACGGCATCTGCGCGCGCTGATGCCAACAGCAGCGAGGGATGGCAGCTGCCATGGCATGAACCGGAGACGCTGGAGCTCTGATGTCTCTCTGATGGCCCCTTTTAGCTCGCCAGATTTCAAACGCTAGCGCTCAGTAAACAGACAGTTCTTCACACCTCAGTAGGCTGGGGCTGGTGGCGGTGCAGAGCACATTCCTCCTGATCACTGTGAGGTGCTGCAGGTGCTTCACGTGTCTGGGAGCTGCAATGAGTACCCAGGAGGGAGGACAGAAGGCAGGACAAACGTACTCGTTGTCACGTGGCGTAAATGAGAGCTAAAATTGTCCATCAGTGCCCAAGCAGCTTGTTTGTGTTTCGAAGTTTGCTCATGACAGAACAATAAAGCAGCTCCTGCGGGGCGGGTGGGCTACCCCAAAGCAGCATGGTGGCCTGGGGGGCTGCCCCAACCTCCAGCAGTGTCTACACCTGAAGGGTGCAGCAACGCCAGCAGAGGTGACACCAGGGACCCAGGGTGGGCCCTGCGGAGCCCTGCAGGCTGCGGACACTGTCTGAGAGAGGCTTTGCCCATCTGCTGGGTTTGCACGTGGTGCCAGCGCATCCACACCCGGGGTGACGAGGGGACGGGGGATTAGGGAGTGACGCTGAGGAAATACATGCAGTCAACACCACTATTTACTCGCTCAGAATACAGGGAGACCGAAAGGTAAACGTGCAGCTCCGGGATGGGATTGTCAGTCATACGACGTACAACTACCCTGCACGACGTACTGCACTGTGGAGGTGGGGAGCTTCATAAAATTTGCAAAGGATTAGGCACCTTCTTTCGGCTTTCGGACTTAAGTGTACTGTTAAAGACAACAGGACTCTCACTGAAGGAACAACAGCTTCATGACTTGCTTCTCTTACTAGTGCTACTAGCTAGCACGTCAAGCTCAGCCTTTCTGAAGCTGTCCTCTGTTTCAGGTGCGTAAACACAGTGGGGGTCTCCCTCTGGGGTTTGAAAGTCTCAGCCAGTGAAAAGACTGAGTTGCCTTTTTGTGAAACAAGGGGCGGACAAGCCTTCCGTTTAGGGGGACGGCTACCCTGCGAACCCTGAAGCCCAAAGGGCAGTCATTTCCTCCTTGAGACACCCGTGCTTGCTACATACGATTGCGGGTGTTCTCTGGAACGTCTGGCACAGGCCACCATCAGCAGCTCATGTCACGGATCACACCCGGTGTCACAATCCCTGTGTGAAATATTGAAGGTTGGTTTTTAATAATGTGACAGTGTCCCTTTTAATGTCCAGAGCGCGAACGCTACAAAGCTTTCAGCCTTCTTGCTTCCATTCTGCAAGCGTGAAAGAAAATTTATCCCTGGCAGTTCTTTCCGTGCGTGCTGGCAGACAGCCCGATGCACCGCGAATGGCACCGAACACAACGAGCTAAACCTGCGCGCGTTGCAACTCCATTAGTGCCGCAGGCATCACACCTCAGATGTATTGGAGCATTTGCTTAATGTCCCCAAACAGGTTTAGATTACACTGTTTCACCCCAGCGAGCATGGCTTTATTATGACATTAGTGGTATTCTCACTCCTTTGGAAGCTTTCTTGCTCTTTTGGTAATAGCTGCTACGTAAGTCATACGCTAACAGGCCTTAAAAGGCAGAGGAATCTGGGAGAATTGGACAATATCTAGCAGCAGAAGTTATCGGTATTTGTTGTGAGCAGGTTTCTTGGTGGTTTCTGAACCACGCAGAATTAACCGCTTGCTCCTGTTTACCATCGCCAAACATTCCGCGTGGAAACGTGCTGCTTCGAATGCACTCTGTTGTGCAAACTGAGGTGAACACGGGGACACAGCACTGGAAACAAATATCCATTGGTTTACAATTCAGCAAACATTCTTTGGACTCTGCAGATATCAGCTCCTTCATTTCCTCCTGTGGAAAGGGAAGGAGTGTTAGAGTACGCAGAGTCACACCTCTCTATTTGCAAACAACGGCAACGCTCCACCTTCTCGGGACTCGGGTTTTAAGGCAGCCCCGCTGCTCAGAAGGAACCTCAGCCCACAGGGCACAGCTGGAGCCTTCAAGGTGCTCCTAAAACACTGTAGGTGTCAAAAAAGACTTGCAGTGGAAATTCGGCCTCTGAGCAAGTGAAAAACAATTTAAGAGGACTGGGCAGAGAAATTTGCAATTTTAATTGTAAAGCTTTCAGAGGATTAATCCTCAGCTTTTACAGTGGTGACATTGATGTTGAATGAACTTTCCTGTGGTGAGTAGTTTTCGGTGTGTGGTTTGTTAACTGGCTGCGCTACACTCCCAAACGCCGTGATTTTCCTAGTGTGTCCCTGGTGTGTAACCCATACCTGGCATGAGCCAATTGCTACGCTGAAATCTTTGATACACAGCTAAATAAAAAACTCCATGTGGAGAGCAAACGCACCGGATTTGTGTTTTCCAGTTGAAAAAAATATCTACGTGGGTATGTCTAAACTGTTGCCGTCGTTCTGACCTCTGCTCTGGCCCCACGTGCTCTGAACCAACTGGCTCCAGTGACGGCGGCGTGTGGTGCGGCTTTCTGTGCCCGTTCAGCCGTGCAACAGTACATGCCAGTCCCGAAGGGAGCGGGGGGCACACGCACCTCGCTGCAGCACAGAGCGAAGGGTGGTGAAGCGCCGGGGCCGGTGCTGGGAGGTACTGGCAGAGCAGCAGAGGGGAAGGCAGCCCTCCCTGCAGCGGAGCTTCACCAAACTGCCACCGCACAGGGCCAGGCCCAGGCGGGCCATGGCTGAGGGGAGATCCTGGCCGAGGGGTCACTGGCTGAAGGGGGTCTTCGCTGAGGGGAGATCCCGGCTGAAGGGAGAATGGCTGAGGGGAGACTGGATGAAGGGAGATCCTGGCTGAGGGGGGTCTTCGCTGAGGGGAGATCCCAGCTGAGGGGAGAATGGCTGAGGGGAGATCCTGGCCGAGGGGGGCACTGGCTGAGGGGAGAATGGCTGAGGGGAGACCGGCTGAGGGCAGATGCTGGCCGAGGGGAGATCCTGGCTGAGGGGGGCTCTCTGCTGAGGGGAATCCTGGCCGAGGCGGGCGCCGGCTGAGGGGCTGTTCCTGGCCAAAGGGGCCACACCCAGCCCGCGGCGCGGCCCCGGGGGGGGCCTGGCGGGGCCGGGACCGACCCGCCCAGCCCGGCCGCGGGCGGACGAACCCCGGCCCGGCCGCCGCGCTGCCCGTGACGGCACAAGCCCCGCCCCGGGGGGGCCGGCGGCGCGGCGGCCGGAGGGGCGTGGCCAGCGCGGCCGGCAGGGCGCGGCGGGGGCGTGGCGGGCCCGGGGGCGCGCGCGGCGGGGCCGCGGCCGGGGTCCGGGGGCGCGCGCGGCGGGGCGGGGCGCCGGCGCGGCGGGGCGGGGCGCGGCGGGGCCGGGCGGGGCGGCCGCCGCGGCGGGGCGGCAGTCGGGCGGCAGCCGCGGCCGGGGTGGGAGCGGCGGCGCGGGGCGGGCAGCGGCGCCCCGTGGTGCGGCATGTCCAAGACGCTGCGGAAGAAGCGGCACTGGCTGAGCAAGGTGCAGGAGTGCGTGGTGTCCTGGGGCGGCCCGGCGGGCCCCGACCCCGACCTCCTGCGCGGCGGCGCCGAGCGCGGCGAGTTCCCCTACCTGGCGGGGCGCCTGCCGCCGGGCGGCGAGGGAGCGCCGGGCCCGGCGCTGCTCTCGGGCAAGGCGCCGGCGCCGGGCGACGTGCTGCTGGAGGTGAACGGCACCCCGGTCAGCGGCCTCACGCACCGCGACACGCTGGCCGTCGTCCGGCACTTCAGGGAGCCCGTGCGCCTCAAGACCGTGCGCCCAGGTGAGCCGGCCGCCGCAGGCCGCGCCGGACCCGCGGCCCGCCCCGCCGCTGCCCGCGCCGCCGCCGAGCCGGTCGCGGGTAGGCCCGGCCGCGCCGGCGCCCTGCGGGGGACGGCGGGAGGGCCGCGGCGGGGTGCGGGAGCGCCCACCCGCCGGCGGCGGCTGGGCCCGGGCCGCGGGGTGGGAGGGTGCCGGGCTGGAAAAGTTTCCTCTGCTCCGGGAGGGCCCGGGGCGACGGCGGGGGACGGACGCGGCCCCGCCGCCGCGTGGGGCGGCGCGGGGCCCCGGAGTCGCGCCCCGGACCCGGGGCGGCGCTGGCGGGCGGCGCTCGCTCCCTCGGCCCGTCGCGGACCGCCGGCTCGGGCAGCGAGCTGGCCGCCGCGGGCCGCCCGCTCGGTCCCGCGACCCGAGCCCGGGAGCCGGCGGCCCGTCCCGTCCCGGTGGCCTCGCCCGGGGGCGCCGCGGGCACGCCTGTCCCGGCGGGGCGAGGGCTCGGTTCTCGGCCGCTACCGCCCGCCGCTGCTCCCGCTGAGCCGGACGGCAGCGCGGCCCGGGACGGGGGGGGCCGCGCGGCCTCACGCCGCTGTGTTTGGGGCGGCGCTGCGGGCGCGACCCCCGCGCGGGGCTCGACGGAGCGGCGGAGGGCGCCCGCCGCGGCGGAGCGGAGGGTCCCTGCCCGCCGCCGTGCCCGCGGCGTGAGAAGCGGTGTTTCACGGTGCTCGTGCGCTCCGGGCCGGAGCGCGGGGGGGCACGGCCGGGCTGGGGCGGGGGGAGCGCGGCACCCTGCGGGGCCCTGGTTTGCAGGGCACCGAAGACAACCCCCGGGCTTTCTTTTTCCATGGATTTGGGTTCATTTTGGGTGCACTTTAACTAACTGATGGTGTAGAGTCGGTACCGATGTGTCTGTCAAATGTCACGTTGATGCTGAGTGCCGGTACCTGCCGTCGCAAGAGCCCATGAGTCGCGGTGGCTCCGGATTTGCTGCTTTCCCAGTGGGACAGTCCGGGTGTGAGCATGATGCCTTACAAAAACTGCCTTTGGTAAAACCATTTTTCTGTGATTCGCAACTGATACCAGTATTTCCATGACTGACATCTGTAATATTTCTTACACCACTTCTTTGCTTGACACCTGTCTTGTACTTCTTTCACAACCGCTGAGTTGCTGTTTGACTTTAGGTAATACATATTTTGAATCAGATTTTCCTCATTTGACCACTAATGAAAAGTCATCTTCTGTATAGAGACTGTGCCGTTGGTCCTGATGCATATCAACTGTTAAATTAAAAAACAAAACAAGACCAAACCCACACCTTAAAAGCACCTGCAGAAGCCTGGTAGGCTTTGAAAGATGTCTTTATTTCCAGAATTGGAAATCCCATCTGAATGAAGAAAATAGAAAAGAATGAAGAGCTGGAAGTTAAATGTAAAATAAGAGGACTAAAAATAAAAAAGGAATAAATTGTTTAAGATAGAAAATAACAACAAATCTCTTTTGAAAAGAGAAAGCTTGTGGAAGATGAGACTATAGTGAGAAGATCAAAGGAATTTCTTGTGTTTACTATGGAGGCAAATAGGGGCATTCCTGTGCTGGGACTTTCCGTAACAGAGAGGTGTCTTGAACTGTCAAGGTAAAACTGGCAGAAAAGGTTTAGAAGAAACTGATACAATGAATAGTAGAACATGGCCAGAGCCAGATGATGTTCATTAGGCGTTCGGAATACCAAGTACTAAAGAACGCTGTGTTGCCTCTTCCTTACATCACTGGTGGTGTGGAAGGGGTAGGAGGTGGGGAATGCAGTGCCGATGGGAAAAGGGTCCACCAGACCAACAGGACTGACTTCTGATCCCAGCAAGTTGGTTAAAACTGTAGTTAAGAACAAAACTGTTGGGCATGTGAATAAACACCATCTAATGAGGAGAGTGGGTTGCTTTTCAGAAGAAAGTCTGTAAGTGTTTGACAGTTCACTGGTCGGTTTAATCAAATCCGGGTATTTTGGTGCAGTAGATTTTCAAATAGACTTCCAGGTATCAACAGACTTCGAATAAGGCTCTCGCCGAGCGAGCGTTGCGTGACAGCATAGCTGCCGAGAGAAAAGAGCAGAATTCTCCTGCGGGTTAGTAACTGGTTAAAGTACAGGAGGAAACTGCTGCTGGAGTCTTGCAAAGACCTGTGCTGTTTAGCATAGTCATCCAGAGCCTGCAACCTGAATGCTGGTTGAGTTGTAAAAAGAGAACTAGCATTTTTATGCTTATTTTATGTAACTTTTGGAACAAATCAAACTGAAGCTTCAGATCCAGCAATTTTTCCCATACTGGAACATACTGAAAGCTTATTTACCACATCAGAGGATTTTTGCAGTAATTTTCTGCGTGAGTTACTGTCCTTAAATCAGTATTTTAAAGCATTCGGTTTTCCTTGGTTGTTTCTTCGCAGGATTGCCACAGTAGCGCTCAGCGGCAGAATTCCAGTTAGGGCATGTGTAATTGGGAAAGTTGTTGCTGAGACGTTCTCTGTGAAGACCTGTGACTTCGAACGTGACTTCCCTTCCACCCCTGGTGATCCAGCGCAGTCTGGACCTGCTGAGCTTTGGAAGGCAGCTGGGAGGATGCGGGGGGTGGTGGTGCAGGGGGCAACAGCTGGGGAGCTGGTGGACCGTGGTGCACTCACAGTGTCTCTGAATTCTCAACAGCCACAATTGTGTTACTGGTTTTTAAGGTCCTGTGTTTCTTGTTTTTCTCCAGTCAAAACTGCTCTCTCAGGCAAACCGTCATGGTGAAAGGCACGGAGTGCCCCTGCCAGCAGGCCTCCATGTGCCTGGTGGCCCTTCAGGTTTGGGTGCTCTTGGGACGGGAGTCTGGGGGATGCAACTCCAGAGGTCTTTACCACGACAGTGAGGAATTTGTCGTCTTGTCTCTGAATTTTAGGGTGCATATAAGGCCTTGATGCTCGTAGTCCACCTCCGCATTTTAGAAGGATGACTTTGGTGTTTAAGAGCTGGCTCCGTCTTCCAGGTGAAGTCTGTGCAGGTGTCCCAGTAGCCTTGACTTGGGGGACCGGACTGCTTTATTTCAAGTAGTCATGTAGTCCTTCATTAAAGGCAGCAACAGCTTTAGTTGACAGCAGTAAAATCTGTCTGTGATACTTCTAGCAAGCTCATAGAAAATTTAAAATGGAAATTTCAAGATGCTGTTTAGTCTTGTTTGATAAGACACTTGAAAGATACGAATGTTAATTTGAACGCCATCTGTTAACTGCACATCACAAATGATGGACCATTTTGTTGATGAAGAAATTTGTCCTTCCCTTTCTGGCTCTGTCCTTACTTGCTGAGGAGGGAGGACAAGGCCAGTGTGCCACAGGCTGAGGATGGTGTCATCGGTGCCGCAGCCATGCCCCAGAGGAGGTCTGGCTTGGATGCGTGCAGACTAGCTGGAAAATCTTTGGTTCCAGTATTGGTAGGAGTTGACATTGCAAAGTCTGCAGAAGGCTGATCTGAAGCTCTCTGCCAGTACACCTGGACTGACGCTGGCATCTGAGTTGTCTAAATAAGTCAGATATGCCTTCATTCTACTTGATGGTTATAACCATACCTCTGTTTTTGTATAATTCATCATCATCTTGATCAGATGAGCAAAACGGCAGTGCAGAGAAATAAGGCTTTTTGTGCAATGTGATATTTGTATGTGTGTGCACGCATGCTAACATAGGCCAGCTCATCATAATGACTGCATTTGTATTTTAGCCATGCTTGGTAAGTGCTGGTTTCAAGCTAATTGCCTGCTTACATGCATGCAAACGATGGTGCCATGTGGCTCAGGGACCTTCCCTGTCCAGTGTTACTCAGATTAGTACATTAGCCTTGTAACTAGCTGGCACTGCTACAGGTTCTTTTATTTCCGTTAAGGAAAAATGAAAGCATTTTGCTTTAGTCAAATCCATTGTCTTTACACGCTGAGTTTGTCCTCGAAAGGTACCTACTATGCGTATGGCATTCAGATTTAGCCAGAAGGATGTTTGTGCAGGCAAGCCTGCTTGCCAAAATACTCATCAATATGACTTTGAATGCCTTCTTTCTTCATAGCAGCATGGTAGCCAAAATACATCAAAACTAGGTTGCAGGCTTAAAGTAAGAAAAATTACTGATTATCTGCAAGTTCCTCTTTCTGCAGCCTGAGTTGCCAGATACTACGTAGGAAGGAATGTGTTTTCCTTCCAAACTAAGGAGCTTTGATGAATACAGCTAGTCTGGGCAATTATTATGGTTTCGTGGCCATTGTAACTAGCATCTGGGAAGAAATGGGCAGTCTTGTACCTCTTCTGCTTGAGAGATGCTTCCAGAGTGCGTAGTTTTGTCCCTTGATTATTGAGAGAATGCATGTTGACTCCACTGCATCAAAACTGATCTTTCCTCAAACATTGCAGCAAGATTTAAAATTATGAAAAGTCCCCTTCAGACTAAATTTTTTTTTTTTAATAGTCTCAGTGCTCCTGAAAGTGTTAAACCTTGATTTCCTGTGTGTTGGTTTCACAGCTGACCTTCGCAGTCATGGCTGGAGCTCTTCCTCTGGCTGGGGCATTTGTTTGTTATCTCTGGTCTGGGTTGCCTGGCCTGCACTAAGTTGTCAGCTCGTGCTTTGATGTTTTCTTGTCCCAGCTGGGGCACGGGGAGGACTTCCCAGCTCATACTCACACAACGCATGGGATCTTTATTTTTTCAGTCCTCCCTGCGGTTTGCAGTACAAACAGCCCGCCCCAGTCCGGAGCTCTGATGCGTGTTGCCGCTTTGCGTGCGCTCAGCCACAGTCTGTAGGCTTTTGTTGTGACATCTCTGCCTGCTTCGGACCTATTGCTGGATTTGAACTACGAGAGAATTAGTAAGTTAGTATGGAGAATGAGATGATTGACAGGTGGATGTAGCACTCTGAAGTTCTTGATACCAAACTAATTATTTTTGAGTCGGTATCTTTTACTAAATCATGTAGTGCTCTTGGGACTTGAGGATCCTGCAGCCAGCAAGGCCTTATCTTACCCAAATGCTCTCCTGATCAAAATCTAGTACGAGCTTACAAGACGACAACTTACTGCTGGATGCATTTTTTCACGTGACTGTACAATTCTGTGGTGATTGATCCCTAATGCCTCTGTTACTGGTGGGAGCTAATGGAAGTGTTTAGCAGTCAGCTTGTGCAGGGGGGTCCCTTCTCTGAAGCAGAATGAATGAAAACGGTGATGACAAACACAGTGACTCAGATCAGGATTCAGCACTCGAGACACAATACTCGAGGCTGAGTATATAAGATTCATTTACATTTTCTCTTGTGCTTGTGGTAGGTACAAAGCCTCCATGTGGGGGTAAACATTTGCATGTTTGGCAATTAAGTCAGAGAGGAGGGCACGCCACACTCTGAGGCCGTTTTTGCAAAATCAGATGAATTTTAAATGTGCCGTGTTAAAACAGAGATCAGAGTACACACTAGGATAATTTTGCCTCTCGGAGGAAAGGCATTACCCTAATTCTGCGTTTCTCAGGAAGCTGGCAGTAGGCCAGCTCGGTGATTAACCAGACTGACGGGGTGTTGCTCTGCTGTCTGAGGAGCTGGGGCAGCCGGCTCAGGCCCGACCGTCCTTGGTGCGCGTTGGTGGGGGGGCTGCTGGATGCTGGTGCAGAGAGCTGCCCTCCCAGCCCGAGAGTGCACGGGGAACTGGTCCGGTTCTACACAAAAGCAGGAAAGGTTGATTTATTTTGCCACACTGGGGAAAGCCCGCAGCATACAGGTCGCTATGATGAATGCGTAGGCCATCCCAGTTTCGTGAACTGGGCAGAAGACAGATGTGCAGTCTCGAAAAAGAAAACTGAACGAGAAATGCTTTCTGCTGGAGGCTGTCATTTCTCTGAAGCATTGGCAGCAGCAGTGGTGTGTCCTGCAGCAGTTTGAGAGCCGCCTTGCACAAGAAGCTATTAGCTTGCCTTCCACATGTGTGGATGCAGAGGACTATCAAGCACTCACCAAGGGATGGGTATTAGTATGTGTATGTGATTTATAATCTTGTTTCTCATGTTTATCTTTATATAAATGTATTATCCTTGGCATAGAACGTATTGCCTTTCCTTTCACATATCCCTTTGTTTAAATTTTACTGCGATGAGTACTGTGTTAATGATTTCACTGTAAATGCACTCTTAATTATTCTGTTCTTTCTTGGCGTGTTAGTTTCAAATGATAACGAGGCCTCATGTGGCTTTTGCTACTGTGCTGCTTAACACCATGGTTTTAATTTGTACTTTTTTGTTCCCTTCAGGAGAGCTGTTCTCTTCCCTGTACCATTCGTTGATGTCCCTCAGGAGAGACCCGGTAGAGTAGCGCAGACCACGGCCAACATTTACATGGAGCTAGTGGCAGAGTGGGTAGTGCAGTTGGTGTTCTCCAAACCCACCTCTGCTGTGTCCATGTCCTCTGCTTTAGGGGAAGGAGATTTTCACTAGGACTGAATGGTCAAGCACTCGTATTCCAGTTATTCCAGAAGGGGATTTTCTCATTTAGGCAGTCAGTTTTGATTGGAATTCTTGCATATAAGTTTATGTTGCTTTTCTAGTAGAAAAAAAAAAGGCAGCTTAGGTTTACATGCCAGCATAGAACTTGCTTAAAATCCTTGCAACTGTAATTTTGCCACTGCTCTGCGATGGCAGGAGGCTCTTTTCTATGTGAATGAAGCCAAGAATGAAATAAACGTGAACCTTTATTAGAAGCCGTGATTTCAACAGCAGATTTCATCTTCATAATTTTTGGCTAGGTATTGCTCTTGAATTCTTGGTTGGCTTTAATGAAATGCTAGTCAGTTGTAGAAAATGGCTGGTTTTTATCACTCTCAGAAGATACAGTTTCCTTAGCTTTTTAAAAAGAATTTTCATATTGCTTTTGTAAAAGACAGACACTTGAAAACTAAACTGCCTTTTTAGAAAATTCCTGAAGTAAACAAGCTGTGCTTGTATAGCTTGCTGTGCACTGTGCTCCTTTATTACTGAAACATGTGCTTCAAGATATTTTTAAGACTTATCTGCTGAAAAAGATCTTAAAATATAACAAGGATTGTGCATTCAAATGGACAGCTGAAAAAAATACTCTAGTTTTGATAGTTGCTGTTTTAAGGTCTTTGAATTCATTCTTCTGGTTCTTGTTTTTAATTCGTGATGCTTCCTTTTAAGAAATATCTTGTCACATTTATGGGCTGTTAGTTAAATCACATCTTGTTCCCTAAATGGGAACAATTTTCTTCTTCAAAGCAATAGTATTCCTGAGAGTGCTAGATTTGGATTAAGAAAAATACGAGCTCTTTGTATTTGAGAGTAAATTCCTTATTTAGTTCTGCTGAACAGAAGGTGAGGGGAAAATGCAGTAGGAAGACTGCAGACTTATATTGATCTGTTATCGAAACCAGAATCCTAAGTAATTCATCTTCTTAGTTGCTAATGGATATTTGAGTCTGTGTTAAATTAATCTTTTGGGGGCCTACAGTGGGTCAGTGGGAACAGGAGCTGCTCCCAGGTGACTCACCAGCAGTAGCTGAATATGATGGGCTGGTTTCCAAGCTAATCTGTTTTAAAAGCAGAAGTATACACATTTGGTGAAAAGGGGAGTATCCCAGGAAGGGTGTTTGTTGGTATGGCATTAAGAGACTGAAAAGGTGCTAATGGAGAGAAGGGGATTGCTAGGACTTGCTAGGGGGCAGCAAGTCGAAGGGACGCTGGGGTTTATGTTAATTTTTCCATACTGGCTGTGAAAACCTATGTACAAGCTGTCCCTCAGTGCTCCTGTTTAAGGTGCAGATACAGGTGGCTGCCCATAGCCGTGTTCTGTGATTAGTTTAGGTGTTGCTTTTAATATGAAATACAATCGTAGCAGCCTTGTGTTCAAGCTTATGTCACTCTGCTTTTTTTGTCATATGCAAATGCAACGTGTTAAAGAAATGATCATATGTGGAAATGAAATTGCATTTGCAAAGCACACCAAGGTTGTTAGACATAACTCTGAGCTTTCTCTGACAGGGAGCTTTTAAAGCATGTTTTCATATTTACCTTTAAAAATGCTTGCTCCAAGCTGCTCTTCAATATGTATGTTTCTCAAGCCTGTAATTTTTCCTCAATTGTTGGTTGCTCTCAGTTGAATGTAACTTCTTCAAATTGAAAATAACTAGTGTGTTTACTGTCCATCCTGTGTCACTCTTCACTTCCTGAATAGCAGTCTAGTTTGTGTAGCTTGATCCCTGGTAAATTATTTTCCTGAGATATGGTTAAAAAGTTAATTCCTTTAAGCTCTGAATTGCCATACCTCTTCAGTTACCTGTATAAAAAAATGTAAAGCTTAAATTCTAGCTCTATCAGGTCGTGGTACACTTGAATATTGATTCTTACTGTGTTCTACTTCAGTGCCATTTAATTGCTGACTTTTGGTAATAAATACAATCAGACTAACAGCTGGTGTCTTATGAATATGGATCGTGGATGCAATATAAACATCAACAGTATTCTGGTTTTTGGTGTCTAGAAATGTGTTATTTCCATCTGCATAATAATGAAGTATTCTTTCAAAAAGGTGGTAAAGGCAATCAGCAAGGTTAATTGTGTGAATTGTCTGCTACTAAAGTCGCCTCTTCTTAAATCTGCCGCATTTGGAAACGGAGAACATGCGTTCTCACGAATCCAGACTGGTATTGCCCTTACATGAGAAACTAACCCGGAATCTGACTCCAGCGATAGTTGTGTTGCACTTGTACAAAACCAGGTGGTTTGGTGAGGCTGGGACCCTCCAGGACCGTCTCTGGCACTGGGCGTTTAGAAGGAGCCAGTGGCATCACCTTGTCTCCGCTGTGGCGCAGGTCGGAGCTGGTGGGCAACGTGGGAGATGCGAGTCACAGGCTGGTGCTGACGACTTGTGCAAATAACATTAAGGAGTACTTTGAGGTTGACTGCTTGCCTTATCTCAAAGAGACAGAAGTAGAGAAGATGCAAAGAAGGAGACCACCAGCCTGGAAAAGCTCTTGTGCAGCAGTTCAGAGAAAGGTGGAAACACAAAGGAAATAAGTACGAGAAACGGGAATATGCACTAATGGTACAAAAGAGCAGGATTAGGAGTTTGTTGCTCCTTCTCTCTCAGCTCAAGTTCGAGGCCGTAACCCACAGCAGATAATCCCTGATAGCAGGAAATGTGTCTCGGGGCGTGTGATGTGCCGGGGTGAGTCCCTGGAGTCAGGTTCAACAAGGTTCAGTATTGTTTGGACTTCGCCTTGTAAAGCTTGCTGTTCTGGTGACTTGTATGTGCTAATTAACAGCTGTGTGGGGGAAGGCACAGATGTTCAGGATTTTTCTGATTTGGTCCCGGGGTATACCTTCACACTGGAGATGTGGGAACGGTTCCTTCATGTGCTGGATGTTATTTAAAACTCTGTCTTTTTGTTGGCCGAGTGGGAGCTGTAGGAGCCTGCGGAGGCCCCGCACCTGCAGTCCCCTCTGCTGGGATGAAACTTGTCCCCTCCAAGTGTCCCCAGCTGAGGTGGGAGTGTGTCCGCTTTTGACTCCGTAAATGTCGTGGGGGGACTACAGAAATTTCCATCAAAGTTGCCCAGAAACCCCTATAGCCCCGAACGTTCACGTACTGCTGGATGTCACCTGGGCTTCTCGGGTGAAGCGGGGACGTGGCAGTCGGTCCTTTGTCACTATAAATATGTGTCTGTGGGGGCTGAGGAGCGTGGCAGCCTGAGAGAGGCTGTGAGGACGAGCTTGGTGCAGGCGCCTTCGAAAGAGCTGCCCTGCTGCAGCGGAGGGTGCGGGGCACTCGCGGGCTGCCCCCCGCGGCAGGGCTGTCCCCCGCCGGCGGCCGGCCGGCTCGGCGAGCGCCGGCCCGGCGGAGCTGCAGTGTTGGCGTTGCAGGGCGCGTTGGCCCTCTGGGCCCTGAGGTGCCTCCCGCCGTGCCGGCTGGCGTGGGACCTGGGCGCAGCGACTGTCCCGCTGGTGCGGCCGTCCCGCCCCGCCGGCTCCAGCGCGGTGAGCTGTGGGGCAGCTGCCCCAGGGCCGCCGCAAATGCGGCAGCGGAGGAGGTAACTGCAGGTGTGAGAGACAACCTGGGTGTTTCCAGGGTTGATTTATGAAGCTTATTAACAATAGGAAATTTTTTTTTTTAAGAAACCACTTTTCTTTAAAACAATCACTGAAGGACCTGAACGATGTGGATCGGGTGATGTTTACTCCACCGTGGATTCTTGGCTTGCAGATTTACAGCTTTCCGTAGCTGTCTGCAGACCCTTACAGGTTTACATAAAAACACCTTCAGAATTTTTCAACTCAAGATGCATCCTAGACTGAACATGGTAGTCGGTTAAAAGAAAAAGCAAGCTCCCTTCCTTGCCTGCCCCACTAAAAACCCACATGCCTTTTTAGGCCTGGCCATACGACATTTGTAGTGCAGATATGAATAAAGATCTCACGTCTTAGAAACCGTGATGAGTGGTTGGTGTGTTCCAGTGTTTACCTCCTGGTAATCAAACGTGGTTTGAGGCATACATCATCGGCCAGCTTCTCTGAGCTGTGAAGAACACCAAAGGCCATTTTGAATTTTAAAAAGCAAGTCAGAGATCTGTGCAGTTATCTGCCAGAAATTGCTCTGAAAAACAGCCATTGATACTTGGTGGTTTAGCCTGTATATCAAGCTTTGAGTGTAGAGAATAGAAAGGAACGTATTTAGTGCAGAGTTTTTACTGAAAAGCTTCTGCTGCCTTTGCCAGAAGTTTTTTTTAATAAAACATGGAGGGGGAAATTAATTTCCCTTGGACTGGGATTGTTTTGCAGATTGTTTTGTGAGCAGTTCAATGTTCACTATTATGTTTTGGGATTTGAATTGTGTCTCTCCTATTAAGCACCGTTTTGTCATGCAGGCGAGGACGCAGCGTGCGATTTGGGAACAGTTTTGCCAGGACCCATCTGTTTGCCCTTTGAGAGTTTGACAGCTCTTGCGTGCTCTGTGGGCAAAGTGGGGTGTACTGGTGTGGGGAAAGGGGAGAGGCCGTGGCCAGGCTCAGGCTTTGCCTCTGGGAGCCGATTTCTTGTGCGGTGCTCTGCTGGAGTCCTCTCCAGCCATGGCGTCGGGCCATCTCCTGGGGCTGCGCGAGGCGCAGGTCTCTCAAGGTGCTCTTGTGCAGCTGGGTGGGCAGGAGCGCGAGGCTGCGCTGGGGAAACGCCGCATTGCAGCTGCGGCAGGGTGGGAAACGGCCGGCGGTGCCCCCAGGGTGCTGCGTGGTGCTGCAGGGGGACGCTGGAGCTCTGGGGGGCCGGCGGAGAGCGGTCTCCCTGGCCGAGGTGGGAGTGGTGTGCAGTGGTGGCTGCACCGGTTTTGTGCTTCGCCAGAAGAAACATGTTTTAAAAAAAGTCTCCTTTCATGTTGATGAAAGAACAGATGAGAGAAGAAATTCCATCTGAAGTGGCTGCTTAATTACTGTTTGATACAGTGATGTAGTTTGTCACATTAAGTTGTTATGGAAATAATGTTAGGGTAGAAAGCGGGTTTTGCTCCAGAGCAGTAACTTTCAACTTGTTTGTCTGAATTTTCCAGTGTCACCCAGTCTTGTGTGGCAAAGTTAAGACAAAGTTTTTAATCCGTCTGCTCTTCTTAAATGTTTCATGAACGCTGTGGGAGTTCATTCAGGGATTCAGTGTGGCATCTCGGCCTTCAACGGCCGCAAGCTGAGACCCGCTGCTGCGGGGCGTCTGACAGAGCAGTGCGGCCTGCAGTGACTGACCAAGAGAAATGTAACGTGGGGCCTAAGGTATCTGATCTGCGATTGAGTAGCTCTTAGAGTATCTGCAGATATCTCTAACTCGTGAAATCAGGCAGCTGGGTGAGTCCAAATAATTAAACCAGATTTAATTCTTGATATCCTAAGAAAAAAATTATGTGGCTCATGTTAAGCATAAAGATATTATTCCTGTAAGTCATTGAAAATAAAATTCTTGTGGTGGTTAGGACTAGTAGTAAAAGTTCTAAAGAAATAGACAAAGCAACTGATACGCAACTCTGTGCTGCTGTTAAAAACATCACACAAAACAGTTAACTTAAAAGATACAGAAATGAAGTGTATTTATAATCTTTAGATGACCAGGTGCTTCGCTGTCTAACTTAGTAAAGAAAGCCTCTAAAAAGTGCTGTGTCTCTTACATAGTTGCTGTAGCTGTAGCCAACCTTCAGAAAAAGGTAAGGTGTGGTGTTGTGGGTGTGCATTTCAGATTCCGAAAAAAGCAGCACGTGGCTGGGGAGCCGGTGTCCAGTGTAAAACATAGTGAGTCTGGGTAGGAAAATCACTCTCTTGAAAAGAAATTGGAACAAAAAGCACAAGTGCCTGTCTTAAGTTTTCCTTTTCGCTGGAAGAGTTTTTGGAAGACCCCAGCGAAAGTGTAACTGAAGTAGAACTGAGGGCTGGTTCATTCTGTCTGGCGTGTTTCTTATGTTTGCACAGCTGGTGGCCTGCCAGCTTTATCCTGCAGCTGAATGCGGAGATGCATGTGTGTAAGTGATTTCTTCTTTTCCTGACATTATTAAAAACCAAAACATAAAACCATCGATAAACAATTTTAACTCAGTGGAAGTCGACATACTGATTAGTATTTCCCTCCTGCGCCGAGTGATTTGTATGAAAAAAGCTAAGGACATAGATGGATTTTTAAACCATTTTGACACAGTTTTTGCTTAAATAGCCAACAACAAGAACACCCAAACTGCTGAAGCCTTCCCCCCTCTTTAAGGTTTCATTGCCAGTATATGCATCTTCGGTTTGGTTCTGTGCCAAGTTTACTCTGACCCTCTTGCCGTAGCAGAAGCAGAGTTTGCTGGTACTACTCATTAAATGCAAGAGGATTAACATCCAGTTTATTTCCTCTAAAACCACAGAACTATCAGGAAATAACTAAGCCCTGAAGTTTTAGGTTTGTAGAAATGATTTCCTTCTAATGCATGTACTTGGGGGGAATTTCAGAATCCCGTTATGTAAGAGAGAGGCAGAGCCCTATATTAATCCCAGGGAATGATGTTTAATGGCTTGTTTCGTCCTTTATTGGTCTAAAGAATTTCTCAGAAATCAGCTGACCAAAAATGCCAGGGAAGTATTTTTACCTCTGTTGCTGAAACTGTTATCGCTCAGTAATTTCACTAATCTTCTTTGCAGTGAGATTAGATTGTAAGTGCTTTGGTGCAGGGAGAACTTGTTTGTGAAAACTGCTTAGTGCTGTGGGTGCCATCGAGTGGAAGTACCAATAAGTAATCAAATATGGTCCTCCATTGCTGAGCAGCATTTTGAAATATTTATTGCCTTGGCTTTGTTTGAAGTTGACGTGTTTCTTTGGAAGATAGTGTTTGTAACGTGAGCTTTAATGCATTGTGTTTGGTATATTCAAAAGATGCTAATGGCATGAGTTTGAAGACAAAATTGCTGTGGTTTTATTTCATATTGAGAGTTGGTCCCTATTGTATAAAACAGTTTTGTATGAATGAATAAAAGTTGTTGTCCATTATTCTAAATCTCCGACATCTTCAGATGCCACTCGTGCACCTACTTTTTAAATGGCTTATTATAGAAGCATTAATATGCCATATTTATGAATAAAATATTTTTAAAATATATTCACTGATAGATAAGGTATGAAATGTTGATGGATGTGTGCAGCGGGTGGCTAAACTATACCGAATAGCTGAGGTAACAGTTAACTGGCTTATGCTGTGTCCCCTTACGAATTTTGAAAAAGACAAATAGTCACGTCCTTGACAGACCTATGTACTATTATTAAACTCTATTTTGTGGCTTGTTTACAGGCAGCAGGAAAACCGTTTCACTCAATGCAATGCCTGAAGTATTGCTCATGTTGTGGAATTACGAACTACAGCAACTTGCCTCTAAATTGCAGGCTTTCCTATCTGCCCTACTTACTCAATATAAAAAAAAAAAACAACCCTAATCCTGTGGATTTTATTTCCCTCTCTGTTGGACAGCAGTGAGTAATTACTTTTCTCTGGTGAAGGTAGAGATGCTGGAAAAGTTTAATTAATGCCCATTAGGAGATGCTGCTAGTACTTAAATGAATTCATTAGGGCAGGGCACTTAATGTTCATCAAAATAGCAAATAATTGCAGTGGACTGAATGTTGTTTACACTGTACTGCATATTGTGTGGTTTTAGTCTGCAAAATATTTCAGGGTATGTGGATCTCCTTAGCCAGGGACATCTTTTCTGAGCCCCACGTAAAGTGTAAGGATCCAAAATGAGGTTTGGGGTCAGAGCCTAAAGCATAAATGTCGATCTCCCGCCGCTTTGTCACTGCGGAATTGAGTAACCCAGGGGGACAAAGGTTCGTTTGTCAGGTGCTGCACTGAAAACACTTCGCTGTCCCTTAGTTCTGGCAGCTGCCTAGCCTTACCAACAAGCGTTTTTCATGTTGATCTTTCTCCCTTCGTCAGTAACGTGCAGAAGTGTGTGGCTGCCTGCGTCCTGCTGCGGGGCCCCGCCGCCGCACGAGGCTGGTCCGGCTCTGCGGGGAGCAGCGTCGCGAACACGGGCGCCGTTTCGGCGGTTGCTCCCGCTGACTTGTCTCGGGTGGTGAGTGAAGTTTTGGGGCATTTTGGGGGCAGATCCGAGGGTGAGTGAGATGCCCTGTGGTCGCGGCTCGGGTGGCGTTTGGGGTCTCCCCGTCGGCGGGTGTTGGTGAGCCCTTGTTGGTGTCAGGGTCTGCCCTGGGTTTGGTGGAACGTTCAATCTGTGGTTTGAACCTGGAGTTACAGATATTTATAAATCATGGGTATTTGTATTGTTGAAACAGTGTTCTTAGCACGTTCTTTAAACATAAGCATAGCTGAGTGATTTGCACAGTTTTCATTTAAAGGCGTTTTCCTGTAATTAGCTGTCTGCCATCAGAACTGTCAGTTGCTTTTTAAAGAAGCATTGGAAGCGTTTGTGCTATTCAAATGGTTCCTTATCCCAGATACTGAGAATTGCAACTCTCTGGTGACTGGAGGACGCTGTTAACTGTGCTGTGATTTGCATAAATTTCATGAACTTTGGCCATGCAACAGTCTGGTTTTAGCACAAATTCTGTAACAAAAAGGACGGTGAGACAGACGTGTCTGTTAAGAAGCAGGAGGGTATCTGCTCTCTCCGGCCTTTGCAGAGGGAGGGAATGTGGACTGAACATGAAAATGGCTTTGTGGATGGGCTACTCCTTCAGCTGTGGTGCTGACACTGCTTAAAATGGAATTCCCGTCAAGCAGCGGTGGCCCTGAGGACGGGATCCTGGGGTCTCTGTTAACCTTTTCATTGGCCCGTATTTGTACCCAAGTCCGTGTAGTGTATCCACAGGGAAGTCCTGAAGTATTCAGAAACGACCAACTGTTCTCTGCTTTTTATTTCAGTTAAAAGTCTACTAAAAATAGGATATTCTTCCATTCAGGCATCAAACTCTGGTACGTAATGTGAAGTGTCATGCGGTAGGAATAGTAAAAGGGTTTTTACCTGAGGAAGTTCTTTCCGTGGAGTGTTTTTTCTTACGCTGAGTGAAATGCAGCAAAGAGAAAAAGGATTTAAATCAGTTTCTGCTTTGTTGAATCACCTTTGGCGGGCATAAAATTTGTTGTTCTGAAATCCTTATTTATTGCCTCTTGGCAAATACGTCTGGGTTTTTGGTTTGTTTTGTTGTTTTTTTTTTTTTTTCCCCCTAATTGAACTGTGTTCTTAAGAGGTCTCTTGCTCTTCCTGGTGTGTGTCGTTGCAGAGATGTTGGGTATTGAGGAAATGGAAAAGAAAAACAATACCTCTCATGTTTTCAAAAAAACCCCAGTTCTTTGACAGAACTCTATCTAAAGAATTTGAAATTGGGACACAAGAACTGGGCTCTTTCTTCAGGCTGCTTGCAGTGATCTGGAAAGATTTAATCTTAGTTGTTACCTGGCATTACAAGTTTTAAATGCAAAGTGTGAGGCGTTTCTTGTATTTAACGAGTATGTGGAGATAAAAATAAAATCAGCTTTTTGAAGTAACAGTGTGCATCTGATTCAGATGCAGAAAATTCGAGTGATGCCTGCAGGCTTAGCTGGACCTCAGTGCTACTGCAAATGCTGCAAAATAAATTGAGGAGCAGAGGATATTTTAAATTTTGCTCTTCAAAATTTATTCTTAGCCTGCATGCTGGACATGAATTGTTTTTTGTTTGGGTTTTTTTTTTTTACAGTAACAAATTATGCAGTCACCCCTTTCCAGTAATACTTCTCCTGGCACAGTCAGCCCTGCGCCACACACAGCGTGCTGAGCTTTCTGAGCAGATACTGATGTGCTTCGTACCAAACACACCGCAGTGGTTTCACCTGATTGCTCTGACAGTGCCTTCAGGAAAGCCCCGTTAGTCTCTTATTAAGAATTTAAACTGGCAGATAAAGACAAGCTAATATCTGTTTCATCACATTATTTATTTGAGCAGCAAGACGTCTGGCTTCTTTTCTTTGCTCTTTCTGTATAGCTGCCAATGGGGACTGAACGGTGAATTTTGGAATTTAGATGGTTTTGTTTAGTAACAGTCAAGTGCTAGCTTCGTAATTGCTACCTGACTCTGACTCAACATGACTGGTAAAATTAGGAAGGATCTTGAGTACGTTCCAGTCACAGTTTTGTGAGATGATGAATATTGTTAGGACAGGTACCTGCTGTCACATTTGCTTGATGTAATTCTTATGATCGTAGGAGCGGGATAGTTTCTCATCATCTAGCTGTATGTTTCATTATACTGGTAAGTTGATATACATCATATACTTGTATTGAAATGAAAAAGGTAACCTTTTAAAACTCTTATCTTCGGGTTCATATGTGTGTCCTGGAAGCAAGGAGAAAGGAAGCATTTTAGTAAGAAATATGTGCTGTGGGTAACAGAAGTATCTGCTCGGTGAAATGCTGTGCTCTGGCGATAGTAAAGCATTTCAAAAAGATTACTGCAGAACCTATACGGTCAGACAAGGATGACAGAAAAGGGAATGATGCAATAAATACAGGAAAAAACTACTGTGCTGTCAGTTTGGGTTTTCCTGTTGGGGTGTACATCCATAGCTGCCTTCTGATTGATTGTGAATTGAGAACACAAATTAGATTTGGCTTTGCCTTCAAAGCTGTCTTTTTATTTGAAGTGCTTTCTTATGAGAATTCCATTTCTGTGTCAGTCTTGAATTTAGTGAGCTCTTTAAGCAGATATAAATGAGTCCAGCCTTTGGAGACAGCTGCATAAAGACGATGACTGGCAAGCTTCCCGAGCCGAACGCACTGCAATCCAAGAGCTGAGCGCTCCCAATGTGGAACTTTTATTATTGTAACTGGATGACCCTTTCTGTCTCATAGTCTGTGCAAACATTATTGTTTTGCTTACAACATCTACCTTGTGCTGAAGTTTCAGGGGCAAAAATTAAACTGAAAGCAACTGGTGAAAGCTGATCACTGAATCTAATAGATTATCATCCACACAGTTGTTGCAGACATCTGCTGGGGAGCAGTTATTTTTCTGCCCTGTTCTTTAGACTTTGATTCTTGTTCACTGCCGATACGTCTATTTTGTGGCCATTTATTGCACTTAAAGAAGGGAGAGTAGGTGGCTTGGGAGCTGACCACAAGCGGTGGTGTGTGCCACTTGTATCTGCCTGCAGCTGTGGCCCAGGAGGACTTTATAAAATCAGATCGTTTAGGGTTTAAGTATGGCTTACGTAGACTCGTTTTTATGATGGAAAGCACAAAGTGAAAATGAAAACAGCAGTTACCTTGCTGTGAAGTTGCTGTCCTTTTCCTGTCTGCTTCAACTAGTTCTAGCTTATGGTGTGTTTTAAAGTGGTGGAAGAAGTTTGTTCTGAGGCTGAGTGATTGGAAATGCAGCTCTCGTGTTCCCCATGCAGAGTGACCTCTCCTTGGGTGAACAGATGCTAACACGTGCCAGCTAGCTCTTAATCTGCTGCAGAATTGGCCTGTGCTTAGCAGCTCACATAGGTGGCAATGAGAGAGCGAGTTTTCTTTCATGTTCAGCGAGTTCTGGTTATGAAAACCAGGTTTATCCTTTTAATGACTAGGTTATTTGCCGCTTTTTTAATCTGCCAGTCTCTCAAATGCAGATGTCCTGAGAACTTTATTGAGGAAACATTTCTTAAAAGAAGATTATCTCATAAAAACTCTTTCTTTGGAAAGTTTAGATTTTGGGTTTTGTGTTTTTTTTTCCTCCCCTGCTTCTCTTGATAGTATTTGGCAGATAGAAGCACAGAGGAGAAGCAGCAAGAGCGTCTTTGCAAGGTTGCTCAGTGCTGTATGTCAGGTTCTGGTGGCCGGGGGAGCCAAGTGGCTTTGGCCACTGCCATCATTCATCAGGAGGTGCTTCGGTAAGTGCCGGAGAAGCGCTTGCCGTAACGCTCCGCACCATGCAGCTTCCCGCGGCCGAATTCAGCGTGAGGCCGCTCTGCCGTGCAGCAGCTCCGATGCAGTCGGGCGCTGCCGGCGGGGCTGTGGCCAGGGCTCGTCTCTGCAGGAGAGGTGGCGAGCTGGGCTGCGGACGGGAAGCCAGCTGGGAGACCAGGTCTGGCAGAACGCGTGACTCCGGGAGCGTGCGTCATTCCCGTTAGGTTCTCTCTCGAAGTTGCAGCAATCTGTAATAAAAGCCTTGGGATGAGGAAATCGGAATGTCTTTTACCTGTTTCATGTCTGCTGTAGGTGGGCTTTCCATTCTGTAGGAGACATGGGTTTGTTATTAATCTCAAGGTTTATGTTTTAATAGCTGTTAGTTACCAGCTTCTTTTTCTGCATACTGACATACTCCGTTGAGACTGTTTTCTTACAAACTACTGATCGATAAGAAAAAGAAGAAATGCTGAGAAGCAGATGTTGCATGACCAAGTACCCAGCTGTGTACTAACAAAATTAATCTCGTGGTGATTAGTTAACAATTCCTTGGCAGTCAGAGGCATATGTAAAACAGTAAACACAGCATGGGGAAATAATAATAATAATTTAAAAAAAAAAAAGAAACATTTTCTGAGCTCAAAACATTGGCAACATCAGTTCAACCATCTGTGTTGCTGGAGAGCTGACTGTGTTGTGGGTAAGTCATACCAAGGTCAGTTGAACTGACTTAAAGTCCTTAACCCTTTGTTAGTAAAACGTAATGTTCTTGTTTTCTGAGCATGAAGTGCATCGTAATGTGAGTGACATGAGCCGTAGCATGTATATCTGACCTTAAACTGTCAATAAAGGAAAATAATCCTTAGTGCTGTGGCGTTTTTACCTGCTGTTAGGTGAAGATGTTTAGCCAACAGCAGCAAAGCACAGGAGCTGACAGAAAAAGGACCAGCAGCCATTTAAAGGTAACGTTTGAAGTTTAAGGTTAACTCCGTTACTGGAATGGAGTTGCCATTGTTGTATCTATGGGTGGCTGCGTGCAGAGGAGGAAGATAAAGATCATTATGACCTTCTGGCTATGTAATTTAGAGCTGCGGCTGCAGTTACAACAGTCTGCCTTCTGGAATAATTCTCTTCTCCAGTGCCTTTTCTTTTTTCTCATGAGAGAAATAAATACATGCTAGGCTGTGAATGCCGTCATCCTTCCCTTTTTACCCCCTTCCATGCCCTTCTTGCTCCCGCTGTCCAACAAAACAGCACAGCCGTGTTTTTCTGACCAGTTACTCATCACAGGTAATAACAGTTTGAGTAAATTTGGAGAAAACATGTATGTTGTGAACCCTGCTGTTTAGTGTGTGGCTATAAGGGGATTTGTTAGATCAAAGATGTACATACAAAGTACAGATCCCACAGTAGCTGCTCTGGTGATGTGGCACGTGTTTCCGTGCAGACAGGTGATGGGAAGGTGCACGTTTTTTCAGGTTAAATGCTGAGACTGATCCCTGTGTTCGCAGGGTGCCTGTGCAGGGCCCCAGGGGTGTAGATTGAAACGGACCCAGGGTTGGCGCGCAGGGCTGCGAGGGATTCCCGACAGGGAAAAGCTGGGCGTTGGTTAGTTGGGTTTGGGTTTGGCTGGCTCACTGGCTGGTTCTGAAAAAAGCTGCTTCCAGGTTGAACTGGTTCCGTCCTTGCTCACACATGCTGGGTATCATCGGGGCAGCGCGGGAACTGACAGAAGGAGTAAAACCATTGTGTTTCCTGCAAGAGGTCTGATAACGTAAAGTGAAGCATAGGGGTTTTAATTTTTATACCTTTCCTTGGTTTTGTCATGTGCATGTCACCTGCATAAGGCAGAAACCTCTGCCGAGGCATGTGCTCCCTCCTGGGGGAGCAGCCTCTCCTGCCTCCCGGCGCTTGCGGTGGCGGGGCCGGTGCCGTCCTGCTGCCGTTTTCCCCGTGCTGTTTCTCTGATGGCTGGGTGGCTGGGCTCAGGCTTTAGCCCAGAGATGTGGTTATGCGTTTGGAGGCTTTGACGACCACCTGTCTTAAAGCACCCTGGGACAGCGGGGTTTTCATTCAGCGGTAGGGCTGAAAGCGTTGAGCATACGTCTGTCTTCCGCAGCGCTGCTCTGAATGTGTGGTGCATGTACGTCCACATGGCACATTGGCTGAGGTGATTTACAGTATCGTTAAGGACTCTTAAAAATGTGAGTAGGCTTTAAACTTTCTTAAGTAACTTCATGATGTTAGAGCATATGCAAGTAATAAAACTTAAAAACCTCAATATATATCTGCCCTGGTAATTTTTACTGCTTACAAATACTGTGCTTCTGTATTGGTTTTTGTACTTCAAGAATATACTAGGTTGCCAAATAATTGAATTTATGTTATGTTTTCAAGCAAAAAATAATTTTTGCTATAATTCTGGCAGTATATTCCATGGTGAACTTTGATCCAGATCACTGACATTTATGCAGACAGTAAGTTTCTGCCCAAGGAAGTAAACTAATTTAAATTAATTACGTTATGAAAAGCCCAATCATTCCTTGTGAAATGCTGTTTCTTCTCAGATGTCAGAAACACGTACATGGTACGCAGCATATGGAAAACAACACAATGTAATTATACCGATTATCTAAGGTTCTTCAAAGTAGCTATCATCTAAAAAGCTGAGCTGCATGTCCCAGGAGGCTCAGTCCCTTGTTCCCAGGAGCTGCGAAGGTAACTCACGGCTGTAGGAAGGCAGCTGTTCCTGCAATAATGTTATTTCAGTTTAGCAGCTTTGTGGTGGCTGACAGGGTGTGACCATGGGCTTTGCTGCCGACCCCTTGCAGGTCTCTCCCCCCACGTTTAAATGGCGAAGCCGGCTTCGCTTCCTGCCCGGTCCGCAATACTGCACTTGGTCCCTCGCGTGTCTGCGTGGCTCATCCCGCAGCAGCTCGGTGTCTGGGGGGACGTGTAGGTGGTGGGTAGGAAGAGCCCTTTGACCAGGACTGCGTTGCCTCCTGCCGTGAACCAGGTCACGGCGCTGGCCAGAGCCCTGTGGCCAGGAGGGTCTGGGTGGTGGCTGAGCCTCAGCACGGCTCTTGGCTAACCTGCGTGGTTGCCTCTTTTTTTCCTTTCTTTACCGCTTGCTGTTAAACTAAGCCGGAACGGTAACTATGCAAATAGTTCTCAGTTCAGTAGATGCTTTTTGGGGGCGGAGGGGGAAGCAAGTGTTGCAATGTGGATTCAGACACAGTGCAACTGAATCTTTTGGGCTGTTTTTCTGATACTAGTGTTGCCTTGGAGGGAAAATAATATCTAACTAGGTTACAATAATTGTACTTTTGGGGATAAATAGGCCATTTTTTGTAGGAATCTAATAGTTGAGCTTTGTTTTGAGAATGGAGTTGTGTCTATTTTTGTGTGTGCTTAATCTGTAGGATAGGAATTGTTCAACTGCTGGATTTACTAAATCACTTTTAGTTCATCCATGATTTTTTCTGAGTCCTCCAGAGTCCAAACACTTTTATTTATGGAACACTTTAGAGTGCAAACAGTAATGAAGCAAATTTTTTTTAGTAAATTGGAAGTCTTCAATATCTATATCCTCCTGTAAATTTAAGGTACTGCATTGTTTTGCGTCAGCATAGTCGTTCGTACTTTGTGTTGCAAATTCTCTGCCTGCACAACCATAAAAATAAATTATGAACAATCAGTTAGGACAGGAGATGTAATCAGTTAAAGCCTAACGAAGCTTATATTTCAGAGCAGACTCGTCTGCTAAAATACTACATTGGCTGATTTGCTGCTGCAAATGGGTGGCTTCATAATTGCGTTTCAAGTTAGGTTGATAATACGCTCTTTTATCTTGATGATACCTCGTTAAAGCCAGTCTGCCCTCAGTCACTGCACGTTTGTCGCGCAGACGTGCTCTCCAGGAGCAGGAAGGTTGAGGAGCCCATCTCCGCCTTGGAAACCTGTTTGGATGAGGTGTGGCTGCACCTCTGCGTGCCCCCGCCTGCCGCGCCGCGCTCTGGAGCACGTCAGGCGCGTTGGGTCAGTTGGCACCCGCGTCGGCAGACACGGGCAGCAGCTACCTGAAAGTGCAGAACTTCTCGAGCCTGGTGCCGCACGCCAGGCAGAGCCGTTGGGTCCCCAGGGGCTCGGGAGCAAGCTCGGGCAGGCGGGTGCTCGCTGCACTGCTCGCAGCAGTTTCTGACCCCAAGTGCCTGTCTCACCTTGCTCCTCCTGGAGCGTGAGTGACAAGGAGGAGCATGTCAGCCTTGTTAGAAACTTAAATTAATGCGCCAAACCGTGGAGGTGAGCCCACCGTTGCTTCCGACAGCTCTTCTGGCGCTTTCAGCGGTGATGCCGTACACCACTCCCATGACTTCTGCTTTGGAGCTCGTGAGTCGGTGCCTTCAATGCAGTTGTGCCAGGTTGACGGCTCTGATCCGCCGTGCTGTGGAGCTGGGTTCTGCCGTGGAGACCTGGGATGGGATGTGCTAGGGCTGCCTGGGCAGTTTCAGGTCTTGCTTGTGCTTCTCAAGGAAACAACTGAATCCCAAAGGCTGAGCGGTTCCTCTTTGCTGGCATCTAGCTCTTCACGCTTGCTCTCCTCAGAGAAAGCACTGTTTCATATTTAATTGAAAATCCTGGGTGCCATAACAAAATAAATCTTATTAAATGAATAATGATGAAATAATAGGATATGCCGCGCAAGGGAAAAGATAAATTCCTTTCATTTTTAATATTACATGATGATTAACTTAACACATAGGGAGATGTTCTCTTCCCTATGCGATTACTTGAACAACAGCATGCCATCAAGATCCTAAACACAAGCTTCCCTGCAAATGAAATTATAACAAAACTGTGGTTCATTGAGTGAAACCAGTGGGATTCTTGGGTGCGACAGGCAAACACGTGCTTGGTCTGTGTGACGAGGCAGGAGCATGCTTGTGTCTCCAGATGCACTTGGCTGGTAGCTGGGACAAGTCTCCTGCCACACTTTTTTTTTTTTTGTACTGTTTGTGTGTAGATGTAGTGCCAAATAAACGATAGACTGACATCTTCATACAGGTGAGAAAGAGAATTGCCTTATTTTCTGAATTAAAAGATTTTTTAAGTATTTTGAACAATGTTGGCAGGTCTCAAATTATTTTTTCTTTCTTTCAGCTTACTGCATAGTGACACCATGAGTTGGGTACGTTTACTGTAAAACTGCACAGTGGATGTTCAGCACATTCTCAGAGGCGTTCTGGGGAAAACTTTAAATCTTGTAAGATTCCTTAAGGGTATAAGTTAACCATAATTGATACTAAATGCTGGTTTGTAGGTTGTGTTTTCAGAGGAAATATTTTTCATGTTTTATTTTTATGAAAATGGTTTGACGTAGGGAAGCTAGAAGTTGCAGTGCTGTTTATACCAGCACTTTAAAATGTCAGCATTGATACTTCTCTGTAACAAGCTTGTTTTTGCTGAGAAAAGTGTTGAAAAATCTGAGGAACTTCAACCTGTTTCCTTCCAGCTGTGCTTGGGCAAAGAGGCTGTCTGCGAGAAGAAGCACGCCGCAGCCTTGGCACTCGCCGCAGCCGCGCGTGGTGTCTGTTCCCCAGGCCGACTGCAGGGACTTCTCCCGTCTGTCTCTTACCGGAGCACCGCTGCGCGCGCCGCCGTGCCCCGGAGCCTTAGCTGTTGTAGCAGACTGAGGAAAGTGTCTCTCGACGCAGGGTTGCCGTGTGAACTTGGTATGAGTCGGGCATTAACGTTAGCCATGGCCAGTGCACATCTGGAGTTGTGGGCATTTCGCTGACTGCCCACATTGCACAGAGTGTGCTGGGGTGGGGGGTGCTGTTTTCCAATTAAACTTTGAGATGTCTCCAGTCAATACCGCTGTGACATGGCACATCTGTTAATTTGATGCAGAGAAGTGCTGAGCTGGCGCTTGGATGTGGGTGATTTTAAGTTCCTGGGAGTCCTTGGGAGCGCGGTGAGGCACAGCGGTGTGAGCTGCAGCTTGAATTTACTGCTGAAGCTCTCCGGCGAAGCGCAAGCTCTCCGTTGGGAATGCTGCAGCCCGCCTCTGGGAGTGTTGGGATTTCCCGAGCTCCTTGAAAAGCCAGTTCGAGAAGCTCTTAATTCCTTCGTAATTGCTGCACAATGAGTCTGTTCTTGGAGCAGGGAGTGCTCCTTTGCCTTTGTGTCCAGTGCTCAGCAGGGTCCCTGCCCTGGCTGGAGCTCGGGGGTCCGGCAGCAGGGGGTGGCTGAGGGGCCCGACAGAGCTGTGTGCCCAAAGAGCCCATCGATGATGTTTCCACCTGGGCCCGCGTGTGGGAATGAACGGCGCTGTTAGGAGAGCTGTTGTACTGGGCAGTGGTGCGAAGCGGGGCGGTTGGGGTGGGTCCGGTCTTTGAGAGCCCAGTTTGCTGTCGTGTAAACTTGGTTTGTGGGTCTGCCTGGGACGGACCTGGCGCTGCCGCTCACGGGCACAGCTGCAGGACGCCTTTGCTCTGGGCGTTTTCTCTGTTGGTTGGTGACCCAAGAGGTTTGTTCTGTTCCAGAACAGCCGTACGGCATCTTTGTGAGTGTAGTGTCTTTGTCAGGCTCCCACTCTGCCAAGCTCCAGACTGAAATAGGTTAGTGGGCCTAGAAATTATGCAGAGTGTAATTGCACGTCTTGCTTCCTATGGAAAGTGGGCTAAAAATAAACCTGCCTATGATTTGCATAAGTTCTATTCTAATCGGAACACACAAAAAAAAAAAAGGTCTTGGCATGTGGACATGTACCCTTATGCTGGGAAACCAGTGCCAAGTCCCAAGCAGATTAAATCGCTTGTGTAACACAGAGCAGCTGCAAGGACATTTTTCTTTGGGGATGTGACTGAAATGTGTCATTCTATAGAACTGCACGGTGCTTAAGCAATGAGATACGGTGTGTTACACGCACGTCAGTGTCTGAAATGCAGTGCTAGGTGCTATGTTCGGACAAACACAAGGGCAGGCACTTTTTGCCAAACACCACCACAATAGGTTAACCTGGAAAAGGACCCTGTGTGGAATCCCTTGTTGGGGTGGGATATCGAAATGATACTTATTAAATGTCGCTAAGTTTGAATTTGCACATAGCTGCGGATTATCAAAGGGAAACATTAATATTAGAACAATTTTGGGACTCAAGTAACATTTTGTTCAGTTCCGTATGTTAATTGTGCTTCCTAGATGGAACTGGGTTTGTTTGCTGTCTCAAGTTAATTGTTTTCTCTTAGTGTGAGTAAACTAAAACCTCACATTGTAAATTCAAGGGAATGAATGGGAGATTGGCTTGTTTTTCCTGATTTATAAACATAGTTACCCCAAGGAAAATCAGCTCGATTGTTCGGGTTACTTATCTTTGTTTTGGAGTGTTCCATTTCTGTGTCTGCTCAATTAAGAGCAGACTAAATGATTTATGTATTACTATAACCTCTGACAGCTACAGAGGATTCTGATTTCATGGCTCCAATGTCTGTAGTTGACTCTGCAGTACGAGTCTTGCAGCGACAGACACTACTCGTGCCAGGCAGCTTCTGTGGGTGTAGTGTGTTGCACCACGATAAAACTCAGGAGGGGAATGAGTGCGTAATTAGGAAGCCTTAATAAAGTGGTATTACTAAAACAACCCTGCATTTTTAATTTTTTTACATGTTTGCATATTACAAATTCTGATTTGTTGTTTTGACCCTTTAGGTGGTTGTAACACACGCCTTTAACATGTTTGAGCCCGTTTATGGGTCGATGTACAGGCCCCGTTGCCTGCATGGTGGATCGAATAGGTCGTACCCTGTCCGGCTCAGTGTTTGTATTCACCTGCTGTCGTGGTGTCAAAAACCAGTTGCTGCTCGTGTGTTACATTTCTCTCTCACTTTGAGAGGCATAGTTAGATCTTGCACATCTACGTTTTGTTTTGTGAGGTCTTTCGAGCTCCCAGGCTGTGCTCAGTGAGTTTTCCAGGTATCCCTGTAGATCCCTGTCTTTGTCTTAAACCTGGCAGTGGCAGAGGCTTAGAGGGTGCAGTTTATCTGGGTTCTTGTTCTTTATCATCAGTGCAAACACATCTTATTTGAGATGGAAATCGCGTGCCGTTTTAGCAGATGGAGTATCGCGTGGGGACTGCTGCAAGATGAGGAGGAGGGGGGCAAGTGGAGCAGCAGTGGGGGTGAGGAGAAAAAGCAGCTACAGCCGGAGCCTGATGGAAGGATGCTGACCTGCAAGAAGAACGGCTTCATCTGGCCTATCGACAGTCGTGTCTCGAGGGTGACTTTCTGCACAGACACTCTTCACTGACTCTTCCCCCCAGCTGTCGTAATAGCTTACAGAGAGCGTTTTGTATTTTGATGCTGAGAGCAGAGTATATCTCTACTTTTAGGTGCTAAATCTTTATAAATAGGCAAAAGATTATTGATCGGTTCAGTGCTTTTTGCACTTCTCAAGAAAATACCAAATCAAAGAGAGGAGAGGAAAGTCTCCATTTATAATATGAAAGGTCAGACTGTTCTCTTGTGGAAAGTTCTTTTGCATTTTTCTTCCCCAGTATTAAGTTGAAGGAAATGGTTATGTTTGCATTTTATTCGAAACCCATTCATTATTTTAAATCATTTGAGTTCTACTCATATCTCCTTCAGTGTCTGATCTTATATCAGAAACAGCTGTACAGTTCTCTGTGCCTCGCTGTTCTCCTGTTTAATAATGGTACATTAAAATACTTGGCATTATCAGAGAAAACCCTACCCATTGGTAATAGTCCCATGGTTAATGGATTTTTGTGTGCGTGCAATGTATTGCTGTAATCATGTCTGATACTGGTATACTTGAAGCCAGCGTCTGAAAGTTTGACTTCTTCACGTAAAGAGTTTTCATTGTAAAAATCCTTAAGGTTGTAGTAGGCTATGCAAGCTTTTTTGCTACCAATGCATCACATAAAACCAACCTAAAATCTTGTCTGGTGTCATTCCATGGAAATCATGTGTAGGCTGAGAACATCTATAGACGAAATGAGATACTGAAAAGAAAAAGTAGATTCAGTGAAAAATAATGAACTGTGTGGTCCACCAGTAATTGCCAACATTTCTCATCACCTCTTAGTGTACTAATCCTTTTGTGTTTTTACGGGTATGTTTCATTTCACGTTAACCAACTAAATGTATATATTTTATTTTCACAAAAAAGATACGTACCTCTTCACAAAATGGTGCTAGGCTCTAACGGAGAGTCTTGTAACCAAAATAGTATTGCTGCAAAACGCTCCTTGGTTTTGAGTCCAGTAGAGCCTTTACCTGTTGTCACCCCACATATGGCTTTCCAAATGCAGCTGGTCTTGATTCACAACTTCTTCTGCGGTTCCGAAGTGGTGGCTGTCACCGTCCTGCCGTACCTTAGCTGGCCGCGGGTGCCCGTGCAGGGCTGCGGCCACGTCCGAGGAGCGGCTCGGAGGGCAGGGGCAGCCCGTCTGCTTGAGCTGTGCTGGTCCTGTCCTTGTTCAGTGTCTTCTGGCACGTGAGCTAAACGCGTTTGCCTTTAGGTAGCTTGAAGAAAAGCCGTGTTTGTTGTTGGTTGTGGTGAGACGGGAGCTGCCCTCCGTGGGTGCAGGGGAGTGTCTCCCCACCCTGCCCGTACGGCTTGTTTTGTGCTCTCGAGCTGGGGGGATGAGCTCAGGTAGCCGGTAGAAGGTGCTTCTTCCCTCTGTTACAAACGTCTCGATTTCACAGCGCTGGATCCTCGTTCTTCACTTCTAAGACTCCGCAGACGACGATACATCTCTTTGCCGATGGAGACAATTGTGAGGCAGCCGGTGTTGTTTTGGCATACCAACCAAATGGCCCTGAAAGACTCCATCTAAATGCCAGCTATGTTCTGTCATATTTTCTTTCTTTCTACACTAAACAATAGATTTTGTTTTATTTTTGTTTTTTAATGGTAGATGAGGAACCCAGCCATGAATATTCACAATCTAAAGGCTTCTGTTACAGTTGACTGTGCTGTTTCTAGACTGCCAAAACCAAAAACCTGGAGGATTGCATACAGGCTCCCACTGTTCACGTTTCATCTCCTGTTCTCAGCTCCAAGTGTTTTTCAGAATAAACAATGCATTATTTGCCAGTGCTTTTTGTATTTCTTAAAGATCATTTGGGGACATGCCTTCTAAAGCATATTTTAGTTATCTTCAAAATTTGAAATGCTTTAATGATGAAGTTCATAAGCAAACACAAAGACAAACTGTTTCTGCATCGGATTACTGACAATGGGATGGTTTATTGGTAGAACATTTCCAACTTGGTAAGTTTTCAAGGAAAGAGTATAACATGGTATGCTGTGATGTTTTAGAAGGATTGAGAAACTCTGTCTCCCTGAATCAGTCACCACCTTGACTGAAGATCTTAAGGCATCATCCTGCAGAGGCTTGTGCTGATTGCCCTTTTGATCATTTTAGTAATGGGTGATTTCCTAATCTTTAGGCTTAAAAAATCAAAACTCATAGTTATTGGTGCTTTCTGAGTGTATTTTGTATTACTAACAAAAATAAGAAGTTCCCCAAAGTGAAGTGTGATGTACATACTCTAACGTGGCAACCTTATTTCTTAAACCTGGATAAACAGTTTTTCATTTATTTCAGAAGTACTGTAAAACATGCTTCATACTGTAAAACAATACTTCAAAGTATTTTGAATGCTATGGTAAATGATTTATTAATACTGTAAGACCTATCTCTACTGTAATTTCTGTAGATAAGAATATTACCAAGAATTTATTGGACAGCACATATCAAACTACAATTAAACAAGCCTTTCAAAGTAAACTTTTCTAATATTTTACAGCTTTCAGCTAGTAAATGCATCTGGTTTGATGGATTATTGTGGCTATGAAGTGCCTTGAGATTTTTTTCTGTACAACAGACCTTGTGCAAATTCTTCTGTGAATTGTTCTGCGTCTATCATGTTAATGTAATTAGACGAGTCTGACATACTTACCCTTTACTTTTTCTGAATTTGCAGAATATTTTTAATGACACAGCCGTAGTTCAGCTACATGAAAGATCCTTAATTCAATTTTCTTTAAAGAAGATTGACACTAGTAACATTTAGCCACTTAACCTTTATTTCACAGCATGGTAATTGGCAAATGCTCTGCACCGTGATTTCTCTTCAGTACAAAGAAACAAGATTTGCTATTGTAGTTTAAAGTTTATGGATTAGTTGTGTTACTTGGAGTTAAATTCTTCCTCTGCTGCTCAGGCAGGTCCTGCCACTTGTCGACAAGGTCTCCTCCAGTCCCGCTTCCTTCATTCTGTGCCAGCGCTCTGCAACTTCCCACCCATCCCAGTTGATCTTGTGTCGTTACTTTATGACTGGGAGTATTTGGTAGGGATTTTTAAAATCTGTCTCGTGAATGTACCCATTTGCGTAGTTCTTCAGTATTTATTAGATGTTCAACTCTCAGACACGTTGCACAGGAAAATGGCGAGTCAGACAGCTTGAGAGTGCGCAAGCCAGGTTGACAGAGCCTGAACCTCTCCCAAATCTATCCCCATGGGACACTGGCATGCAGGAGGGTCATGGCTTTCATTTGGCTGGTGTTTCCTAAATATTTTTACTATGCTTTTTAATTGCATAGCGTAAAATAAAGCAAATGGATAGCAATCTCCTCCAAGTTTTCGGAAAGCTGGGGTGTGCTCGGCAGGGCTATGTACAGAACCTCATCTCAAAGGAAAAACGGTCTAAAGGGCTTCTCTTGAATTGTCCTTTGCCTGAAAGTTTTGATAATTTCTCAAATACTCTTTTTTTTTTTTTCTTTGTTATAACATATTTTCTCCAGATGCTGGAATAACTTCCAGAACTGCGTAACAAGACTGATTTGGATTTTCCACACACAGATGCTGTGCGAGGCCATGTCTCTGCCCCTCTTTCCTCTCCGTGTCCGCTCCACTTGTTCCCGAGCCTCTTGCTCATCCGTGCATGTTCGTCACCTAAACCTGGGCTGTCTCTGCTGTTCCCACGGTCGTTTTGCAGCTGATGCTAACCTGTGCCAGTGGCTCTAGTCTACAGAGTTTCGTGTTGTCTGAGGTTTTTTTGGGGGGGACACTCATCTAGCCTGCTGAGTGCGGCGTGGCTTAATAAAAGTATCTTTGCTGTCCCTGTCTTCAGACAAATAATTTAGTCTCTGCAGACATTTAGTAGAGGGAAATTCACTCAGCCCATCAAGCTTTAGTGAGATTCTGTTAACGAATATTTGAAAGCTTCTGTAACACCCCTTACTGAGGAATTTAAAATATGTTTAAAAAATATTTTTTCCTTACAGCATTATTCTGAATCTTACCTCCTCTTACACCTATCTGTATTCCCAAATAGTCCAGTTCAGTTTTATCTGCGCTCATCAGCTTCTCATCCTCAGGACTTTCCCTTCCCTCACCAACCACCTTCCCCAAGTCATTCCCCGATTCTCCCTCTGCTGGTAGCAGCGTCGGTAATTTCCGAAGAGTTTGGTTCTTGATGCCTGTTGGTCTGCTCTCAACCCAGATCTCTACAAATGATCCTGGGTTGAGGGAGAAGGTGAGAAGTCTGTCAGTATGACCAGAACAGATTAAAATATATTTTTGCTCTTTTTTTCATGCCCTTTAATAATCTAAGGGGGTTTTTAATTTTATCTCTGTAAAATACATCATTTGCATTTCAGATCCAAAAATAAGCTTCTAACATATTTGGCTCTTCTCTCACGTTTGTTCTGGGAAATCAAGTTTCATGTTTTACCTTGTCTGTTCTGTTCATTGTCAGGGAAAATTGGTGTCTTGTGACGGATTGCCTTTTTCGGACAAATGTCGCTACCTACCAGTGATACAGCAAATCAAGCTGCCCTTACGGTATCCGAGCCAGAGACCTGCCCACTGTGGCCCTTTGGAGAATCTCCACTGAGTTAGTCAATGGTTGGCCTTTTCTGATGTTGGATCTGGCAATCAAAAGACGTGCTTAATTTAGACTTCGGGAGCAGAGCAGTGTGGACCTACTGCTGGCTGAGTCTCATTAAAAGGCAAAGGAGCAGAAGCATACATGTCACATTCCTGAGATGATTATCTGCTTTTGGTCTTTTGAACATCCTTGCAGTGACTTAACTCCAAAGCAGCTGGTAATCACGGGGTGGTGTGTAGGTGCTTATTGAGCCCTGTGGACTGAACACGGCAATTTTCTTACTCCTTGTCTCTTAGAAAGTAATGCTTCGCCTGACGGTGAGCTCAGTTGCTCTTTGAAGAAGCAGCAGTTACCTAGTGAATGAACAGAAGTGACCTTGAGTGGAGATCAGCCCATACTGGGACCACGATCTCTGTTCCCAGACAGGTCACTGGCCCAGATACAGTCCTTCCTTCCTGGCCTGAGTTTTCCTAGGGAGCTCCTCTCTGTGAGGGGCAGAGTACAAACGTAGGTTCCTGCATCCATTACCTGGAAGAGGGACTGCAAGATGCTGAGTGGGAGTGTGCCCTGGGTGGTCGTAGTGCCGGGGCATGATCTGCCAAGCAGTGCCATCTGGCTCAGCCTTCCTCCTTGGCGGTCCCAGGGCCGCTGGCCCCTCTTTTTCCATGAAGGAGAAGCAGACTTTGCGCAGTGATCCGTCGATGCTTCTGCCCCACAAGGAGAGGAAAACCGCACCTGCCAACTGGGTCAGGCATTCTCAAAATGTTGCTATCTCCTTCTAATTTAGCTGAAATAATTTGAACATCCCATATGTTTCTTGTGCCGAGCATGTAGGTGTGTATTTGCAAGGTGGGCAGCATCGCAGTGCAAGTGTTGAAGGCTCTGTTACTGCTGGGCTTTTCCATCTTTTCTGTGTTCTGTGAATACGGTGATGCTTCTGCTTGCTTTTAGAATTTATTGTGTTCAGTGAACGCATGTGTTCAGATCTGTACCTCATGTTGAATTATCTTATGTGAGTAGTTGCTGAGGAGTATCATGAAGTTAATGTGTTGCACTAATTGTAACTTTGGTTTCCTAATGGAATGTGTCTATTTTGTGTAGCTGAATGTTTCTTTAAATGGCTTTTCTTAGTCGCATCAAAGATTGCTTAATCTTACTGTATGTATTGATAGCCTAGTTTTAATTAAACAGTAACTGTTTTCCACTTGATCAACCCTGATAATTCCTCTTTTAGTGAGCTGGTTTTGAGCAAAGCACTTTAGGGTTTTATTAGCCCTTAATGTGTGTCTCATGTGGAATTTTTGTATTCTGGGTTGCCTTTTGCAGTCACTGCGTATGCAACGCATCCCGCAGCCGAGTGTAACCGTGGGGGTGTGGAGTTCTGATTACACTTCTGAAATTCCAAATTGACGTTATGAAATTCTGTTTACGTTTCTCCCCTGCTTTGCCCCCATTGAGAAGTTGTGTAGCAGTCCCCAGTCGGCATTTTTGTCATTCTTCAGTGCTTAAAACCCCCTGTGGACCACAGTGCCGAGGTCAGGCTAGGGCGGGAGCGGGGGCGGGGGTGAGAGGCCTTCGGGAGTCCGGTTCATGGCCCCCAGGCAGGGCCTCGGCCTGCTGCCCCGGGGCCCGGCGGCGCCGGGAGGTGGCGGCAGACCGCCGCCGGACGGGCTCCTCGCCGCTGCCCTGCCCCGCCGCTGCCGCCGGACGGGCTCCTCGCCGCCGCCGGCGGGCCCGAGCGCGGGCGGCCCCGGGCCGCGCGGCCTGCGGGGCCCGTTCCCCCCGGCGCCGCCTTGCCCTGCGCCAAGCCCGTGCTCCCGCCTGCCCTGCCCCGGGCAGAGGCCGCAGCCGCCGCCCTGCCCGCCGTGAGCTCTCGGGAGGTTTTTGCCCTTGGGTTCCCCGGCGGAACACGGCGGGAGTGCAGCCGGGCTTTCCGAACGCTGCTGCGAGGATGAGGGAGCGCCATTCCCTCTTCACGTCCCTTCCCTCAAGATACGTTTTTGTTCTGAAGGCCCTAGTAATGAATTACATCGTTTAATAGGAAAGACGCGCGCTTTTAGTAAACTGCTGTTTGAAAAACTGCTTTTGTAATTAAAGTGTTTTTTGAAAAGTTTGAAAGAAGCCCAGCCCGTCCCCATTCCTGGGCCCAGCGGCGCTGCAGCTCCCTGTTGGCTGTGGGTGCCGCTGTCTGTAGGAGGAGTTGGCATGGAAACTGGAGGGTAGAGCTCCCCGCGGGGGGTGGATTCGGTGTGCCGTGCCTCCAGAAAGTTGTCACCTCTGTCCCTCTACGGGAAACATGCGCCAAGACAAAATGGAGAATTTCCACGTGGTCTTCGGAGTGATCTGTGGGGGAGGTCGCAGATACGCCATGTACTAGCAGCACTAGCCAGGCGTGCTCGTGACATTGTTTTGCTGTGACTTAATATTGGGCAGCAGCATAAAATCTTCACAGATTGAATTCTTAGAATTTATTTGCATATTTAAACCTCAAGCTTTGCTGTTTTACCAACATTGATAATTTAGGGATGGACTTCTTTGTGTTCAGTTCTAGTAGCACCGTGGCAATACTCGTCTGTTTGCAATTGCAATGTGTATACTTGAGCGTTTCCATGACAGATTGGATGTATAAATAGCTGTCTTCATCCTGCTTAGGTACAGCAGCAAAGGCAACTTCACCGTTGCAGTTTGTGGTGTGATGAGAAGTGAAAGCCACTGCCCCCGTTTTTCGCAGTATCTCTTGTCACTCATACTTGCTTCTGTCCTTCACAGCGCTGTATTTTGCTGCAGTGGTACTCAAGTCTTTTTTTCTTCTGCAGTCACTTAGCTTTCCTTACTGAACTGCAGTGTGCATATCCTCATTTAAACAGTTCCTTTGTGGTTAATTTAAATTAAAACTGAAAACAAGAGACTTGTGCCTGTTCATCTTGGCAGGACCTGAATGGTATAAAGTACATTATTCCTCTTGACTGGTCCCTGTGTTGCGTATGTCATCCTTCAGAGACAGCTCAGCAGCACAACAAACACCAACACGACATTTATTAGGTCGTTTCTGAGAGTCTGATGCGTGAGGTTTTCCTAAAAGCCTGCGTGAAACAATGTAAAGGAGCATGTTCAGCTGAAGGGGGAAATATCTGGCTTTTGTGTAAGAACAAGCTCCGGAGGTTGCCTAAAGCATCCTTACTGTTACTTTATTTTTCTGCTTTCTAATGCACCCCATTCTCTATGTGACTTCCTGTCATTTTCTCTCTGCTTACTATTTTGTTTGACTTTCTTCTGTTTCCCCCAGGCAATCCTTTCAGTCTTCAATTTAGTTGTCTTGGTCTCAGAGTATAGTCCAATCTTTAAGATTTTAAGATTGATCCCTCTATATGTTGGCATGTAGAATCCTATGATTCTCTTGGGCTATCCAACAGTTTGGGCTGGAAGGGACCTTTAAAGGCCATCTGGTCCAACCCCCTGCAGCGAGCAGGGACATCTTTAGCTGGATCGGGTTGCTCAGAGCCCAGTCCAACCTGGCCTTGAACGTTTCCAGGGATGGAGCTTCTACCACTGCCCTGAGCAGCCTGTGCCAGTGTTTCACTACCCTCATTGTAAAAACCTCCTTCCTTCTTTATATCTAGTCTGAATTGACACTCTTTCAGTTTGAAACTCTTACTCCTTGTCCTGTCACAACAGGCCCTGCTAAAAAGTCTGTCTCCATCTTTCTTATAAGCCCCCTCTAAGTACTGGAAGGCCGTTCTAGGGCTTCTCTTCTCCAGGCTGGACAACCCCAACTCTCTCTCCTCACAGGGAGCTGCTCCAGCCCCTGAGCATCTCCGTGGCCTCCTCCGGACCCCCTCGAGCAGGTCCGCGTCCTTCCTGTGCTGGGGGCCCCAGAGCTGGACACGGCACTGCAGGGGGGGTCTCAGCAGAGCGGAGCAGAGGGGCAGAATCCCCTCCCTCGACCTGCTGCCCCGCTGCTGTGGTGCAGCCCAGGGTGTGATGGGCTTTCTGGGCTTGAGCGCGTGCTGCCGGGTCATGTTTGGTTCTTCATCGCCAGCGCCCCCGAGTCCCTCTCCCCAGGACTGATCTCCATCCGCTCATCACCCAGCCTGTATTGATACGGGGCGTTAGTATCCTTAGTAGCAGCTTTGCTTTTACTTTTTTTTTGACTGAGTTGATATTTATTGGAAAGGGTTTACGAGCTTTTAAATTTTAAAACATGAAGAGGGTAAGATCAGTGAATAAATAAAGTCTCTGTGATTCTACATCCAGTACAGATTTTCACCTCTTGCCAAGTTTTTCCGACATGCAATGCTCTGAACATAGCTAACAGCCACGTTCATCTGCCTGAGTGAAATACTTGTGTATTGATCTGCCCAAGTGAAATACGCTTGTATTGTTAAAGTGCAGTGCTATAGATCTGGCTCTGACAGGGAGATGGATGGACCGTTTTAGTGGTAAAACATTTTTTAATGTTGAGAAACCATCTTGTCTACAAACAATAAAGAAATTTGTAGTAACAAATGGAAAATATTTTTCTTGCTGGAGATTACACCATTTGTTTTCATTTTCCATGACATGTTTTGCTCATTATGTTGCAGGAAGCAAATCCAAAGTTTTACAAAGAACAGCTCATGATGGCAAAATCGGGAATTGAGCTGGGGGCTCGCTGTCATAACGATGGAGAGCGTTGGGCCCGGGGGAGCTGCAGAGTTACTGCGAGTTTTGTGTTTGGGAAGGAGTCGGGGGACGGGGGTGCTGCTCGCCCCGCCCGCGTTAGTGGGAATTGCTGTATCGCTTGTGCAACCCCTGGGGCGCCGCGAGGACTGTGCGGTGGTGTCACCTCAGTGCTGTGGAACGCGCTTTGTTCTCTGGACGTGATTTTAAAATAAATGACAGCGTTAAAGGAGGGTCAGAAATGGACTCGTTTGGAGCTCAGGGCTCGCACTGGGTGTGCTGCTCGTGTTCCTGGGGCGCGTGTGGTGGCCTTTTTCTTTCTTTGTGGGGGGAATTAGGGTGGTTTTGTTTCGGTTTTGGTTAATTTGCGGACAGCGCAGACCTCTGAAGAGAGGACTGACAGGTACTCTTGGTTTCACTTTTCCAGCACGCCGTTGTTTTTCTGGGAGGCAAAAGGGTGCACATTGAAACACGGTTTGCTGTTAGTGAATGGTGGTCACCGAGGTAACGTTTGAGAGACAAGTGCGAGGCGTGTATCTGCCCTTCACTTGGCAAAAAGGGAAGGGAAAGTATAAACTTGCCAAAATCCAAACATGCAACCGACTTTGCAGCAGTGACACGTCGTTGGGAAAACTTGGTTAGTGGTGGTTTTGGGTTTTGGTGTTTTGGTTTGTTGGATTTTTTCCAAATCTGATGTTTTATGTAAGTACTTTAATCTCAGTTTAAGGTGTAGGTGAGCTTTGTATTAAGACTGATACAGGTTTGTGCCCCGTTCCGTTCTTGGGCCTTTTGAGGAGGTCTCTGTGGCAGCTGGTCACAGCAGGCTGCGGGGGCTCCCGTCAGAGTCTCTCCTACGGCAGGTTTATACGTTCCGTAACCTGTTCCTGACGTAATTTAAAAGGAGCAGGCGTCAGTTCCAGCTCTTGTTCCTGCTGTCGTGAGGCACCAGCATACGCCTGCTACTGGCCATCTCCTAGACTGGGTTTTGAAGACAAAGAGTGAGTCTCTTTCCCTAAAGCCCCAAGTGTTCTGCTGTAGTACGTAGCTTAAATTTATCAAGGTCACTGAACCCTATTTAATGTGCTTGCTGGGAGGATGACAGGGCACAAAAGATTGGTTTGTACCCTCCTGTCAGAAGGATGAAGGAGTAATACAAGAGCTCAGTTATTTGTGTGCTGAAGGGGCCGTGGTTATCTAGTGATATGACAGATTCGCTAATGATACCTGACAGAAGTATTGCAAGGGAATAATTGTAAAAAAACCTCTCTTCTATCATGTGGTGTTTTTAAAAAGGAAATATTTTCTTTTCATAATATCAAGAATGCAGATTCCCGTGTGACAAAATATTGAGTCAGGTGCCTAGCCAGTAGGTGTAAATTGAGTAGAAAGTATTATCACTATCCTTTGAAGCAGTTCCTATCTGTAGAGACTGTTAATTTTGGTAATAGATTTTGTATTTTAATACTTTCTATTGATTTCCAAACAATTCCAGAATATTGTCACTGTCTTGCTTGGGAGATACTACTGAGTTTGGATGGTTGTTGCTCAGCTGTGCTTAAAATCACTGTGCCAGTTTACAGCAGCGGAGAGTCGGGCTTTGGTAGCATAGAACGGCTTTTCCGTTTAGGTTGTTGCATTTAAAACAACCCAACCCTTCCTGCCACTTTCTTTTTTTTGAAATGTTTGTAACAGTGAAATGCCATTCTTGTGAGATCTTGCTTAATTTTTACAAGTTACCGTTGTTTGTTGTTTTTTTCAGGAAAAGTCATCAACAAGGATTTGCGCCACTACTTGAGCCTTCAGTTCCAGAAGGGCTCGATAGACCATAAGCTGCAGCAAGTGATCAGAGACAATCTCTACTTGAGAACCATCCCTTGTAAGTATGTAAAGATCAGCCTCATTCGATCTGTTCCTGCTAACCGTCACATAATTTCAGAGCTGGAAATGCCTTCTCTTTTAAACTGCTTTAGAGTTTTACCTTGCAGCAGGAATTTCTGTAAATGGCTTTGCTAGAGAAGTTTCCTATCTTAAGTTTCAATGAAAAGGTACAGCCCATATGGACTGACAAAACAGCAGAAACTTCAGAATTCAAAGCTCCGAGTGTTTCGGTGATGTCTGTGTTTTACTCTTCAGAAGTTTTCAGTTGTTGCTGCTGCTGTTAGAGTAACCACAGCCGCCGTGGGAATAAATCTTCCTCGGCACGATCAAGCGGTGCGAACACGTCCTCATTTTTGTCCGTGTGTTGGGTTTTGCACAAAGAAGGGCTGAGACCTCGAGAGGGTCACGTGCATTAGGCAGAGTAGTGCAGCTGGAAGGAGAGCTGCGGGAGGGGTTACGTGCAGAAAGGGTCGCAATGACAGGAGGTGCGGCGGGACTGTTGTTCGCTCGTCCTGAGAAGACGGTACAAGGGGGTGGTGGCAGGAGGGAGAGACGGTCCGTGGCCCAAGAGGAGGAGGAAGGAAGAGCGCATGGACGAACTTTAGTGTCGCAGCAAGAATTAATTAGTGAGAGAATCTGGATGGACCAGTCTCATCAGCTATGCCAGCGCTTCTGCTCTGAGCATCTGCTGGCATCTCTCGGTCCAGGCAGCGCAGGTGTTAACCTGCTTTTAGCCAGGTGCCGCAGGGTTGCTGCTCCCGCGCGCGGACGTTGGTAGAAAGCACCGTTCAAGGCACATGACGCTCTGACACCTGCCCAATACCCTGTCGCTGCTTCTCACCCTTCCATGCCATTTCATTTCTAATTATCACAAGATCATCTTTTACCTTGTCTCAAAGGTTCGCTGACTAAAAAGGCTCATCACCAGCTGTATTTAAATATTCATTGCACTGACAACTTTGTCAACCAACGTTTTTGTAACTACAGGAATTCTGTTCTCAATTTAGCGTCATTGTCATACTGAATGTGCCCAGGAGTTTGTGACTTTTCTTAAAAGAGAATAATAGTGAAATGCAGTTTATTTACTAGCAGCTCTTGTCAGTGCTGCTGTCTGAAAAAATTGGCATATGCCTTTAAAATGCTATTAGATTATAGGCAGTAATGAATCAGTGGAGTCCTTTCCAGGAGAGCTTTAATTAAGCTATTATGACTATGGCAGGCCTGTATTTATAGGCATAACACTTTGCGAACTTGTGCATTAACACAGCAATTTACTGATTACTTTGAAAAAGCTTACCTGCAGCCAGAGTTTGGAGTGTAGCTGAATTACACTCTGAATTGTAAGATTAAAAAATAGTTTTCTGTGCCCAGTTGTGGATTTGGTGGCCCAAAAATCAAATGTGCTTAGTCACATTGACCTCATTGCAAATTACTGAGGTGGTACCAGTGAAAACAGTGGAGAGACGAAGAACCCTTACAGCTGGGTTAAAATACCACAGCTGTTCGACAGCTCCCCAGGATCCCGGACTGCGATTGCCTGGCACAGGTGTCATCAGCTTCCACAGAAGAAGTTTTCGGTTCACTGAGCATAAGAAAGAATTCTCTCTAATTACCACCTCACCCAGCTTTTTTTCTCTTCCTTTCTCAACACCAGAACCATCATTCCTATGTAATTTATTGTCCTAGTTTTTGCGCGTTATTGTTCACTTGCTCACCAGGATTCCAATTCTTACCTTCCTGTGGTGATACCATCATCGTACAAAGATTCAAAAGTACATTGTTTTTACTGAACTGTACAGCAGGCAGCATTTGGTAAACAGGCAGCACTTAAGTATCTTACAGGAGTGTTTTCTTTGTCTTTTCAGGCACTACGAGGGCTCCCAGAGATGGGGAGGTCCCTGGGGTAGACTATAATTTCATTCCTGTTGAGCAGTTTAAAGCACTGGAAGAAAGTGGAGCCTTGCTAGAAAGTGGAACATACGACGGTATGTTGGTGACATTTAATGGAGTGGGAGTAAGGACCCAGTACACATGTCCAGTATCTTGGTCTACGTGTAGCTCCTTGTACCCGGGAGGTGACACTTTTCCTGCCCGTTGGTGGTCGTTACGCTGGTAGAGCAGCAATATTAAGTCTAGTTTTGGACTACCTGTGCAGGGGAGTAGTGGTCTTGTTTTTAAAGCCTCTACTAAATCATAGGTTGTCCTTTCAACCAGTCTTAATGCCGTCTGATTATTTTCCCTGTTGTGTTTCTGAGGAAGCATTCTGTTTGTCTCTGCTTGGTACAATTTTGTTTTAACATCATTCAGTCAACTTTGTTTAAACCTTTGAGAACAGAGCCGTGTTCCTCTTGGAGGCATACATCAAAAGGACAGAAGGCAAGGGAAATTCTGATGCGGCAGGGGGGAAAAAAAAGTATTTTGCGATGAAAAATTGAACAGTGCTAGACCAGATTGTCCAAACCTGTAGCAAAGTTGGTTTTCTTAAGTGCGATGGGGAAAAGCATTGTAATGGAGGTAGTGAACCGTCAGGAACCGGAGAAGTCGAGGAGCTGCCACCGTGTGATGGGCTTCTGCTCTGCTCTGCTCTGCTTTGTTCTGAAGGGTTCGGTGGCGGCCAGAGATAACTTTAAGGTTCGTCACATCCCTGTACTTCGGGGTGGGGGGACGGACCGAAACCCACCTGTGTTTAAAGTGAGAGGGAGGAGAGACCAGTTTGACTGGCTCGGCCCTGGGATGTCTCGCACGCCCGTGGAGCGTGCCCCGGTTGCAGATGGGTTTCAGGTACTGGCTGCCTGGTTTCTGCTGCCTTTCGCTGTTGAATGACTTGCCTCTTGACACCGTGAACAGAACAAATTGCAAACATCTCATGTTGCTTTTTGTATCTAAGTTTATAAAACCTGGAATACAACCTGACTAGATTTTCTTCAAATATATAGTTATACTGGAAGTCAACTACAGTTAAATTTTCAGAAATGCTGAGCATGTGCAGCTTTTACTGATGCTCAACAGAATTTACCAGATTATAAACCTGCCTGATTTTTTACACTAATTTAACATATATTTGATCCGAGCAACTTTAAGCATGCAACTAGAGGACCTCTTTGGTAGGTGGTGGTTTTACTGGCACTTGAATAAATTTGATTGATTCTGCTCCCCATGACTCAAAAAAGGAAAAAGAAAAGGAAAAAGAAAATGTCCAAAGTAGAAAACTCTGTGAAAGGCCCTGTACCTCCTTGGTTTACCTGTCTCATGCTGTCTGTTGACGTTGTCTTCTCTGTGGAAATCTCCTAAGCAAATTTAGACTAAACTAGCATCTTTTTTTTTTTTCCCTTAGCTCCCCTTATCTGTCACCACTTTAAGTCTCGCCTTCACTGATATTTTTCAGAAAGGTTTCTTACTTTTTTTTTTTTTTTTACATGGTCAAAACCATATCCAGCCAGCAAAAGTTACCCCAGCAGAAGTTCTGGGAAGCTCTCTTGCTGTGTGCTCAGTTCCCTAATAAAAATCATATGAGCAGTCAGGAGAGAGGTCAATTGTCAAAATTCTTTTCCAGAAAACAAAAGATGATTCCTAGTCTTTGTGTTTTAGATTAAAATATTGAAGTAAAAATCTGTTCGTATTTCTCAAGTACCAATCATTTTTAGACGAAGCTATATTAACAGCTTTGTTTAGCAAGTGTATTGTCAGTAGAAAATTGTAGAACTGTAGTTTTAACATCAATGTAGCTAGATTCTTTATGTTTCTGCACAAAATTAATTTGCTTTTTGACTTCAGTGTGTTTCTGTTGCTGCATGTTACTCTGTTAATCAGTATCTAGAGTAAGAGCAATTGGTTTTCACTGGTTTGCTTCTGTTCCCCAACTCTCTTTATGAAGCATTAGTGAATTCCAGGCAAAGTAACAAATCTGTCTTTTTCTTTGAAAACATGTGGCAGGATAGAAATTTTGAATTAAACCTGTGTTTTCTGGTGCCCAATAGCATCATTGGCAAAAAGTCAATGTAGGAATAAAGGACGGTTGGACTTGAGGATCTTAGAGGTCTTTTCCAACCTAATGATTCACTGGTTCTGTGAAATAGGTTTTGACTGTTGATCAGGTTTTGATAGTGCTGATGTCTTCTTCAAGAAGTTGGGCTGTGGTTCAGGTCTTTCACCAAAACCATGTTACGTGGGCGGTAAAACATTCACTGCCAGTACTTTCAGCAAGTATCAGTGCTTTAGCGATCTTGATTTCTGTCTCATTGTCAGGTAATTTTTACGGTACTCCGAAGCCTCCAGCAGAGCCCAGCCCCTTTCAGCCTGATCCAGTGGATCAAGTTCTCTTTGACAATGATTTTGATTCGGAATCACAGAGGAAAAGAACCACGTCTGTCAGCAAAATGCAAAGGATGGACAGTTCTCTCCCTGAAGAGGAGGAAGAGGAGGAAAAGGAAGCAGTTAATGGCAGCGGAGGGATAGGTTGGTTGACAAGGGGAGAAACTCCCTGAAGTGTTGTATGAATGGATAAGAAGTGTACAAATAACATTCACGCTTGCTTGAACCGCTTCCATAGTTTTGGTTAAGTTTGAAGGCAGTTTTCTACTCAGGCTGGTGTTTTTACTTGATTTTGAAATTATCTTTTAAAAAGAAACAGCTGTTCTCCCAGCCAGATGTGCAATTGCATCATAAAATGCACTGCTCAGTAGAGAACATGTAGTGCTGGGGATCGGCCAGTTCCATGAGGAGGAAGGAAAAATTTATCCACTCTTCAAATAACGGAATCCTTTGCAAAGTATAATTCATACCCTGTAAATGTTACTGTTTAATCTCGAGGAATTACTGAATTTGTATGCAGGAGATTTTAGTGAAGCAATTGGTTTGAGGGGCAGCGCTAGCTCAAACTGTAACGTCTTCAGATTATTTTGGTTAAGGGAACTATCACACAACCTGAAACTGCCTGAAGGGGAGTTTGTGGAGAGAAATAAAGCAGAGCGTGTTGAGAGTAGACCGGTGTCCAGTCGGACGTTTCGGAGATTGGCAGGATGCCCTCTTTCTTTCGCTGTCATGGTTACTCATCTCGAGGGGGAAGAACTGATGGCGGAGAGAAACCGTCACATTGCATTTGCAGATGATCCTCCGTGTGAGTGTTCAAGGCAGGCGTATATTGACCAGACCTGACCTAACCTTGCTGGCCTCGGGGCTGGCAACACCACGGCACAGAGCGGCCAGGTGGCCGGGGTGGTGGCTGGGGGAAGGTCGCGGGCATCGCTGTGTGACGGAGCATACCGAGCATAACCTTGGGACCGAAGGGTGGAGGCTTGCATTTAAAGTTTTCTGCAGAGATTTTTGGGAGCTTTTTCTTGTTGCGGCTTGCAGGGGGGTGGTGTTTGTGTTATTGATGGTTTGGGTCTTCTCTGTGTTTTATTCTGGTGCTTTGAGGATTATTAGTAGGATTTGGGTGGTTTTTTGATGGTGTTACAAACACTGTTCTCTATGTAGGAACGGCAACAAAATGTAGTCAACTTGGATTTCTGCCAGCGTTGATTTTTCAGCGTAGGCTCAGACACATAATACAAGGTTAATTCTGTTTGGCAGGGGAAGAGCAGAGTTCAGTGTTTTCATGTCAGCTTTTCAAAGTTCATAGCTGAAAAAAAAAAGTGGAAAAATGCAGATCACATACAGGGACGTGTTTGACATCCACTCGTCGCCAGATTAAGAGGGTGGTTCTTTGTGAGAAACAACATAAACATCTGACAAATAGTAACACTTTCCCTGAACAACTGCAGAAAACAAAGAAAAACATTCAGATTCTCCTGACTGGATGAAACCTGTTCCCAGCTACAACCAGACAAGCAGCTCCATGGACTTCAGAAATTACTTGTCGAGGGATGAGACCCTGGAACCGCTGCCCAAGAACTGGGAGATGGCCTACACAGACACTGGCATGATTTACTTCATTGAGTGAGTAGACTGACACTGCGGGAGGGCTGCTGTGCCCTTCGGAGAAGTGCTGATGAGCTGCACTCTAGGAAGCTGCTGCCGCTCTTACATCTCTCTTCTTCTGCTCTTACTGCTTCTATTTCTCTATGAAATAGAATATATTTCTACTGTTTTGTTCCATTCTGATAGTCATCTGTGCTGCATACTTGCACGATTGCCATCATGCAGGAAAGCCTTATGGTTCTACATGCAGAGTCAGTTTGTTTGTAGTATGAGCGTTGTATCTCACAAAACACAAAGCTGGGTGGGTATTGCTAGGTGAGGTATAATATCATATAAACCTTTGCTATGTCAAATTTCTTTGAAATCCGAGAGCTTGTTTCTTCTTTCTTCACTGCTTGTGTTCCTTGGCTGGGAATGCATCCTTAAAAATACAAATAGCACAGATTGAAGCCCAGGACAGGAAAGCAGCTCCTATGCCCACATGTGAAAAAAACACATTTATTAATTTCTAAAGGAAACAAAAACCTTACTGAGAGTTAAGCATAAGAATAGGCTAAAAATGTTTTTTACTTTCAGGTAGAAACAACTAATGTTCCCACAGGAGTTTTTGGGGGCAGGGGAGGGTGTGTGCACCTCTTAACATTTCACATCAGCCCTGGAGAGTCTCCAGTGTGCTCACACCTCTGAGCATCATTGTTGTCTTTTTTTGGCATTTTATGATGTGACTGAGGCTCAAGTAAAGATTACGTTATCTGAAGGCTACAGATTGCTCATGGTAGTAAATATTTAAAAGTTAAAGCAAAGTTTCTTCGATCTGAGGGAGTTCTCTTCTTCTAATGGGATGTGTTCTGCTCCACAGTCATAACACCAAGACAACCACGTGGCTTGATCCGCGGCTCTGTAAGAAAGCCAAAGCTCCTGAAGATTGTGAAGATGGAGGTGAGATGTTCAGATTTCATTTGTCACCTGTGACTGATAAATGTCTTGAGTTTCTCTCAGATGGGTCAGTCTGTTGCGGCTGTGGTAGAAGCTTCGTCCTGTTATACGTGACTCTGGAGCAGGCAGTGTGGTGCCGAGTGTCCCTAGTTTGGTGGCAAGAGGAGTTTGCATAAGACCGTAGCCTGTTTTCCCTGGAATAGTAAAATCTGACTGAATTATGGGTTTATCTGCATTCCTGAGATAAGAATGAGGTGTTTTATTCCCCTAACTGTGATTGCTAGGGAGAAAGCTGCATGTATCAGTGACTGTCTCACTGGAAATTGTTGTGCGGGTGGAATATGGCAGGGGGGAAAGGTCCGTAAGTGTTAGAATACAGGAGTAATGAAGAAGATACAGCACAATACCTATTGCTAATGATAGCGATTGCATGTGACATGATGTAATATTTGAATGCATGAGTAGGGGGAACAGTCTGACTCCCTTCAGCTCTTCACGCTGTTGCTGCAAGACTTACAGGTCAGGTTCATGATTGGCCTACAGACAATTCCTGCAACCATTTCCTACATAGTCATGCAATTTAGTCAGCTAGAGAAGAGTACCAAATAGCTCTGTCTTCGGCAGACCCGGAATAGCCTGTCATCTTCCTAAATTGCGTAGCCTAACAACCATGTATTCATAATGAAGCCAGCTGGAGCAATGGATGCGTACTACTGCTTATTAAACGTATGTGCAGCTCACCACAGGATAAAAAGAGCACTTTAAACAGAGATGCAGGGTACCCAAATGAACAACATTTAAATGGATAGACCCACCGGGTCTTTTGTCAAACCCCAAGCAGTGATGCTGGTGTTAATAGTTGGTAATAGGCTGTCGTATGCTAGGAAAGTCCCTGTTCCTGTCAAACTTAGGGCAGCCTCAAACAAGATCACGTAGCAGTTTTATCCTTCAAATGTCTAGCTACCTGACTGTATACATTATTCTAGTATTTAAATTTCCGTGGTCAAGATAAGTAGAACAGTAAAGCTAGAATACTTGGACCTCTGTGTTAACTGCTTATCACCGTCAGTCAGTAATGATCTGCTGCTGGGAGACCATCTTACCAGGTTCTGAATTTGCCATGAAAAGGAACTTCTCACATGTAACAGTCAGTACCTATATCAAACAGGTAGGTTTTTGTTTTAGACCCCTGATGTAGGACTGTCCAAGGCAGCCCAAGCACGAGCCGCTCTCAGCTGCCTTGCTGTGGCTGCAAGAGCAGTCAGGCTGCAGCAGCACAGAGCTGCATTTTGTCGTCTTGGCAGGCCAGGCAGTCTGTGCTGAATTTGAGGTGGCCAGACCTAAACACGTGCTGGCTAGTTTTGGGGTGTCTCGCTATGCTGTAGACGTCAGGGTGAAACAGCCGCCCGTGGTGGGGGCTCTCACGTATGGCTGGGCTCGTTCTCACTGACCATTTCTTGGGTTGAGTGAAAACTGAAACATCGTCAGAGTACAGTGAAATATCCTGACATTTTTGAGAGAATAAATAAAGGTGGTGTTACTTCTGCTAAGTGGTCTTAAACAGAAAGTATGAGAGGAATGGAGGTGCATGGTTTTACAAGCTTGGGATGTGATACTGCAAGGCATTTATAGCGCTCTGGTGGTGTGTTTGGGGGCAGAAGTGGTGCGACCATATTCATATTGCAGTTTCAAAAGTCAACAACGATCAAATCAGATTAATAATTTATAGGTAGATTAATTTTAAATAATGTATTTTTCTTCCCCTTTATAGGGTCTGGTCTTCCTCTCTAAATAGGTTAGTTTAAACTTGTAATAAAGACAAGGTACAAAATGGTGTGATTTTGTTGAATACAAGTCTCTTCATCTAGTGGAACAAAGAGTGAGAGTATAGGACTTCAGGTTCCCTGGAACAGGCTGATCCTAACCCTTTCATCAGAAGGACCCAGCCTCAAACAAATGAAGGGAAGAAAAAAGGAGCTGTATTGTCCTTGTATTCTCCATGAGCCTGTAATCCATCCTCTCATTCCTTCATAAGAACTCTGATATTTGCAGATAGTTTTCCACTGTAATGGAGAATTTTGTTCTTTCTGATTGCAGAACTTCCTTATGGATGGGAAAAAATAGAAGACCCTCAATATGGAACATATTATGTTGAGTAAGTGCTAATTATTAATTTGACATAGTTATAAATTGAGCAGAAAATAATGAGGCACTTGATATGCATTATGTGTAGGTTGTAACGCAGTCTAAGTATTAAACATCTCCAGCAGAAACAGTCCTAGGGGCAATGAGCACGTGGTGCACACTGCTGAAGCACTGGTCTGTGGGCAGATCCGTGGTGTGCCCTTACTGACGTACTGGGGTGTATTTCGTTTGGGAGGGAAAGCAGGTAGCAACCAAAGTACTTTTATTGCTGGGGATGAGCTGATGTCGTTTTTCTTAGCTTTAACAAAAACGAGGCCATTTGATTTAAGAGTGGCACCTGATAACTGTGAAAGAGTGAAAATAACTTATATCTCATTGTTGTCTCCAAAGAGCCAAGTAAGTAATTGCTAAACTGCTGCAAGAGCTCTTCTGAATCTCCTTCGGGTCATAGTAAATGAAGTCTCTTTAACCATGGGGAAGAAAATGGGTAGTGTTGACAATGTTAGCTTCAGAGAACGGGCTAACATTTTTTGACTTTGCAAAGCCCAACAGAAGTATTTAAATTCTGCTCAAACTTACTGGATTTTTCCACTCTGCTGTACTACTCTAGATCTACTAGTAAGAAGGTGATGTCTGAGTTTGTAAACATCATAGGTAGATGGAAGCAACGCATAGGGTGAAGAGAAAAAGCAGGTTGTCTCAGTTCTAAACTATTACAACCTTTTGAAAATTTGCAGAGTGGAATGAAGGTGTATTCTACCTAGTAATTACAGGAAGTCAAATTGTGTTGGCTCTTAAAGTAAATCAGGTTGTTGAAAGAACAAAAACATTTTCCCTGTTGATTGTGATAGTTTATTGCTCGTTCTTCCGGAGTGTTGATTTGAGATAATAAAAAATAGTATTTGTAGATGTATCTTTTGTGGTTGTCTTTTCTGTGAAATGGGCAGAATGGTTTCTGCTGAAATCCTGGTCTGTGTTTTGTGTGTCTGCAGTCATATTAACCAGAAAACTCAGTTTGAAAACCCAGTAGTGGAAGCCAAAAGAAAAAAACAGCTGGGACAGACCGATGCTGGCCCTTCAAAAACAGGTATCACTGAGTATTGTGTTCTTTGTCACTAATACCTTTATCTGCAAGTATGCATCACAAGGAACCAGTTTTGGAATTCATCAAGGCATTAGCCTTGTCCTTTTGCTGGCCATTGTGGTGTTGCCATCCTAAATCTGTAGGAGGTGTTGAATGATCTTTTTAATGTTAAGATTGAACTGAGACCCTAAGACTGCTTTAAAATAATTTTGATTGTTTTGAAGCAATTGTCATAAGTAGCTTTTGAATATATTGAGGGTTAGAAGAGCCAGCTGGAAGATGCAGGTAAAACCGCACCTTGAACTTTTATGCTTTTGATCTACTTTAAGCTTGGTATTCAAGAGTTAGCCTGTCAAACTGGTAGTTATAGGTGGGAGCTTTAGTTCCAGCTCTGTTGTACTCTGTACTATGGTCTTGGAAAAACTCTTAACTTCTGCATTCACTTAACTCGGAAATGAGTGTATCTTGTTCACTCTACGCCGTAGCAGTGCTGCAGAGGTTATCCAGTGTTAACCAAACAAATCATTAACCTTTGTGACACCTTAAAAAACAAACCTTGCCAAAACTAACCCTGGCTCCCTTCCTTTATGTCTCTTTATTCCATAATTCAAAAGGACCAGAGAAGTCTGTCTTCACTAGAGATCCATCCCAGCTTACAGGAGCACTTATACGGACATCGCTGAAAAAGAGTACGATGGGGTTTGGCTTTACAATCATTGGAGGGGACAGACCTGATGAGTTTCTCCAGGTGAAGAATGTGTTAAAAGATGGACCCGCTGCACAAGATGGGAGAATTGCACCAGGTCAAGTATTATTTCTCTAAACTTCCATTTCCTGTGGTGCTTTTAGCGAGCGCAGTGTCTGAGGCGCAGGAGGTTGGATGGCTCCATCCGCGGACTCGGCATATGAACACCTCACTACATGAAGTAGTTTTAAGATTTGTGAAAGGTTTGTGCAGAGCAGTGGCTGAAAAGAGCCATATTCTAGATACAAATCTGCTTTGAGGACACTTCTGAAGATTTTAGTAGTTCTGCTTTAGCTAAGACTTTTGGCTTCATGATTGTTTACAGAATGGTTTTTGTTCCCTGTCTATACGTAAAGTACAAATAGTGTGTTTGAGTCCTGGTCTGCGTTTTGCATTGTTGCTGCCAAAAAACATAACACCAATATTAAAATTGCAAAAACCCACAGCAGGAATGAGCAAGCAAAGCTGCATGAACTGAACAAGTGAGGAAACAAGGGATGAGAGTACCTGCAACCCGTGAAGAATTGTGCGCTTTTTCTTTGTTATTACGCGTTTAATTAAGCTTACTGTAACGTAGTTTGCGCACTAGAAAAGGCAAAATGCTTCCTTACATATCACATAAACTCTCCTACTCCTCGGATGAGAAGAGTGAGAAGAGCTCATGCGTTTGATGATTTAATACTATTTACTTCTGAAATGAAACAATTTCCTGTTGTTGCTGACCTATTGTTTGAACGTGTTTGTATGCAGTTCATTTTCCTCCTCTGTTAAAATGAAGACAATCCTGCAGCGTTGTGTTGCCGTGCACACTTGTTTGAGTGCAGAGATGTGTATCTGCTGCTGTTGTAGTTCATGTAATGAGGAGTTACTGTTTTACTGATGCCCAGGCATTTAAGTGATGAGACGGTTTGCTTGCTGGGAATATTATATTGCACATGTCAAGCTTCATGATCAAAATGATGCGAATTATGAAACGAGGTTTCAAGCCTACTTCCACTTCACTGTGAGAATACACGGTTAGACATGTGTGGCAACAGTGTAAGAGTATGGAACGTGTGTGGGCGCAATCCTAGCTTAAGTTCAGCCAGTCCTAAAATAAACATAGGACCCCCACAAAAAATCCGATTTATTCTGGATTGAGTTTAGGATGCTGTACAATATGAATTAAAGTAGAAGACATCTGCTTGCAGTAGTGTGTGTGCACTGCGTCATCTCCTGTGGCTGTACAGTATCATTTTTTAAATCTGCTGCAGATTAAACTTTATATATTTAGCACACTGTGTTCTGAGATGAAATAGAATAAATGCAAAGAGGAAATCCTTTGTGCTTTCTGGCGATAGATCGCCAAGAGGTAATAGCCCAGCCACCGTTCACTGTCGGTTTTGAAGACTGCACAGCGGTTTCCTCCAGTCAGGCTTTTGTTCTGAGCCTCAGAGCAACACTGGAGAGGTGTGAGTAGTTTCATTTCTGGTTTTGACGCTGTTGAACTTTCTTTTGTAACAGGTGATGTCATTGTAGACATAAATGGAAGTTGTGTCCTTGGCCATACCCATGCAGATGTTGTCCAGATGTTTCAGCTAGTTCCTGTCAATCAGTACGTGAACATGACTTTGTGTCGTGGTTATCCTCTTCCCGACGACAATGAAGACCCTGTGGTAGATATAGTGACAGCTACGCCTGTTATCAACGGACCGCCTATCACCAAAGGAGATGTTTGTCTGACCAGCCAAGATCTAATAGCAGGAGCGGTTGTGTTGGACCAGAATGGAAAGATGGGCCCTATGTTGGTCAACGGTCGTCTGAACGGCCCTTCCACGGACACAACTGAGCAGAGGATCTCTCTTGCGTCTTCTGGAGGGTCCCAGCCAGAGCTGGTCACCATTCCTCTAGTCAAAGGTCCTAAAGGCTTTGGGTTTGCCATTGCAGACAGTCCTACAGGACAGAAGGTGAAAATGATTTTAGACAGCCAGTGGTGCCAAGGCCTTCAGAAAGGGGATGTAATCAAGGAGATTTGCCATCAGAACGTGCAGAGCTTGACACATCTGCAGGTGGTGGAGGTACTGAAGCAGTTTCCAGTAGGAGCAGAGGTGCCGCTGCTTATCTTAAGAGGAGGTACATACGTAAATTTACGGTTGTCATATATGGTTATATGCTTTTTAAAAGCCCTTTTTAGTGTGATAACTAAGTCACATCCAGTCTTGACAGTTAAGTAGCAGCTTACTATGTCTCTGAGCCATTATATTCTAAGATTAATTTATACCCTGGAGTATTTGGGATGAGAGCATGTTGCTAGGGTTTGTTGTTTTGTTTTTTGGTGGTGTTTTTTGTGGGTTTTTTGGTGTTTTTTTTTTTCAAAAAATTTTATTATGGTGTGTTTACGCACTGTCTCTTCCAAGCGTCTGGGGAGTGCTAAAGCAAAAATGTGGTCTGTGGCATAATACAAAGTGTGTGATGGATAGAGTTTCCTGAGGCTCTCCAAATGTGTTCCAGTAACTGTAGCTGTAATGGGCAGGTGATTATGGGAGACGGGAAGAAGCACCAGCAGTGAGGTGGAGCTGATCACTGGAAATACCAGAGAAATTTTCGTTTTTGCATTTGCATATTTATACTTCTTCACTGACTGTCACTCACAGACCAGAATGCGTCTTCTCCCCAGAAGCTGACTAGCAGATAGTCTGCATTTGCCAGAAGGGGCTGAATGAATTGTGAAGCTACCTGTAGCTGCTTAGCGTCCCTCCAGGCTTTTATTCTGGCCCCGAAAGTGTTGCTTGAAACAATCATCAACATTTGCAAAAATCTTCAGGTCTTTTTCTGTATAAGTGCTACTATTCCTTAATCAGCTAAGGAAATAATTAGATTTCTTTGGTAGCAAGTGAAATTCCTCTAGACGAATTCACAAAGTCCCTGTATCCAGCGAACTGATGTGTGATTTGGTTGACCAGTGTCTAGCAAAAAGAGAAGTAGATGTTTCTCTTTGTTGTGCAGCTAGCCCTTCTAATTTGAGACTTCTCTGAAGTGATGTTTTTGATCAACTCAGCATTCACTCTGCCATTTAAAAGGTGAGTGAATAAGCAGTTGTTACAGTGTTTTCAACCCAGGAGGAGCTGATTATATTGCCCTAATGCTGTTCAAACTTTTGGTGACCTAGCATTGAAATTGCTTTCTGCATTGTATTTTCTTCAGGTCCACCCTCACCTACTAAAACTGCCAAAGGGGTGAGTATTACTGATGTATTTAAATTTTCTTCTCATGGAGAATATTCAGGGGTTTTTGGTTGTAAAACAGACTCAAAAAAACAGTCTACTAAGGCAAAAGATTCCTGTGAGTCTTTTTGAGTTGTTTAATGGAGATGATGGATGTCTCTCTTCTTACTATTGAAGAATCAAGAATGCAGCAAAGATCTTGTATGACAGTATGTGTAGTGTTGTTGGTTTATCACAATTATAAATATGACATTACCACTTAATTTCTATCATTATTTCCTTTTTTTTTGCACTGTACTTGAAATTGCTATCTGTGTGCATGCTTTGACCTGCTTTTGTAATCTCGTCCCCTCTGGATTATAGTCCCTGTGATAATCTGCAAGATGATTTAGCAAAACCATGTCCACATAGCTGGCACAAGTTCTTTGTCTCAAGTAACTGCTGCCAGAAGGGAAACAAAACACAGTATCTGGGTTTTTTTTTTTCATTGCTAATTACCTGTATTAAAGTGGGATTTCTAAGGGAAGTTTACAACACTTCGATACTTCTCAATCCTCGCGTAGAGTTAACGGACGGGTTAGTACTCCCTTCTTAAAATGCTTGCATATCTTTGAATCCGTATTTTCAGGAAGTCTCTATGTAGCTGTGCATTTCTTGTTTGATACTCGTTCTCCTTGGAAGTTCGATCTGTTGGGGTATCTTTAATATATCTTAGCTCAGTTAAGAATCCTTGGGCTTAAGGATTCCAACCCCCAATCCTTGGGGGTTGAAACGAGGTGGTCTTTAAGGTCCCTCCCAACCCAAACCATTCTGTAATCAATAAAATACTCTCCAAGTTGACAGTGCTGACAGTAATGCATGGTTTTGTCATGAGCGCTTCTTTTATGAGTTAGGCTAGTTGGTGAACAGAGTGGTTTCTTTAAAAATGTGTCTCATACAGAACAAATTACTGCATTTTAGGAAAATCCTGTTGCCAGGATGTAGTTGTAGCTTCTTTTCTGTCTTTGTCCTGCTGTTGGAGCATTGAAATCGTATCCCAGCAGTGGGATAATGTCAGTGCCCAAGTTCAGTGTGTTTGAAACAGACTGCACTCAATGAGATTTGCAGATTCTGTTCCTTGTGAGCGTGCAGCTGCCCGCCCTAAATAAATCAGTGCATAAATCTCTGCAGTTCGAGGACGCAAGCCCTGTCAGTGTGGCTCCCGTGTCAGCGCACTCTGTGCAGGCGTGCTAAAAATACTTCGGACGCGGGGACTGGCATTCTAGCACACGTGCGGTAGCAACTTCCCGTGGAGCACTCGATGTTCAGTGGCATTAAGCAGCGTGGCAAAATAATTCAGTTAAAAAGGGCAAGTTCTTGTGTTTATAAACATACAAGAAGTGTCAAACTGCTAAATCACTTGAGGCGATTCTTCCACTCTTGGTAAAAGGGCATCTCTATGTCTGTTCTGCTTGTGCTTTTGCTTGACATGCACAGACACATGCAGACTACCATGTTCCAGTTTCCAGGTTGGGTTTCAGCCCAGAATAAGTATTTAGAGTTACTTTAGTGCATAATTGATTGGAAATTGGGGTGAGAGACCACAAGGATGCTTGGTGTCCCTTCTGCCTCAAATACTAATAGGAGTGTTGCAGCTATTGGCTCATTAGAAAAAAAAGGCAAATACTGAATTGCTGACACCTCACACTACCCACGCGTGTCCCTCCTGTTCAGCATTTATAATGCCACTGGGACACCTGCAGCAAACCCCCTGATGTGGGGCACAGCTCGCGTGCTCTTGTCGGGACGCGGTTCGGCAGCGGGCAGGAGGCAGTGCCTGCGGAGCAGCTCGAGCTCACAGCGGTCAGGCACAGTCCAGAGCCCGGCAGGCGCCTGCCGAGGAGTCGGTCTCTTCTCCGACCGTGACTGGTGCTGTACACGCTGTACGCCCGAGCCCCCAGGAGCTGGCTGGCTTCGCTCATCTCTGAGCATCAGGCACTTCAAACCCCCTTCTAAGCCCGGTCTTCAGTGGGAAGCTGTGGCCTGTGAGGAAAACTTCAGGAGTCCGGTCAGACACGTGACATTATTCCCCTGTTCCCTGGGTTTACCCTGCGTTTCACTTCTGCGTGATGTTTGTTGTCTTCGCGCGCTCAAGCTCACAAGTTCAATTACGCGTTTGGTTTAATACGGGTTTTGTGGGGTGGGGTCTGTTTCAGAAGGACAAGCAGGACAGTTCAGGGAGTTTGGAAGCTGTCGGCGATCCCATCCCGCAGCCGATGCCATTTCCACCCGCTGCTGTACGACCAGGCTCTCCTAAACTAGACCCCTCAGAAGTCTACCTAAAGTCTAAGACTATATATGAGGACAAACGTGAGTATATCGCCTTCAACTGGGAAATATTAGATTATGAAGGAATTCTGTCTTTGTCACATCTGTGGTAAAACTACTGTGACTTTCGTATTGAGTTTGTTAACCTCCTGCAGATAAAACATTTTGCAAAATGCTTAATTCATACAGAAATCAGAAAACTGGAGCACCTTTTTAAAAAAAAGATACAATGTGTTTCAACCATATTTACAATAAAACAGTTCATCATGGAAATGGTGGCAAGGATGATCTAGTTCTGAAGTAAACTGAAGTAGACCTGACCGTTTCAGGGTTTATAGAAGGTAGCTGTGAGTTGTGTTACAGACTGGCTTTTATCCTGGCCCACCATACAAATGCAGCTGTGATTTCTCTTTGGCTTTTGTCAATCTATCCTTTCCTTTTTCAGCCTTTTATGAAAATTTATTTTTCTGGTTTGGAAAGAGAATGTCACTGAAGATTTGACTGTTTGAATGATTTACTGTATTTCTGGTTACTGTGTTCTGTCAATAAGAAGAGTCAGAACACGCCACCAAAGCATAATCTTTCAATAATCAAAGATAGCTCCTTACATGTTTTTGAATATTGCTTTGTCTTAGCTCCAAACACAAGAGATTTGGATGTTTTCCTGCGAAAACAAGAGTCAGGCTTTGGTTTCCGGGTGCTTGGAGGGGATGGACCAGATCAGCCCGTAAGTGAAACTGTTCGCCGTTACCCACGTGTCACCTTACAGTATTGCTGTTAGAATGACTCCTACTGTGTCATCCTCGTTTTCCTCTCACGCTAAACAGCTCAGTGATGGCAAAATTGATCAATTCAGCAGGTGCCTTTGAAAGGCAAGAATTGATCCAGATTACCGTTCTTTTTTTCCTCTTCGGGCTGACTTTGATCTGCAAGGCTCCCGTGCACTCGCTGCGATCTAGAGTCTGTCCTTGGTGGCAGTTTTCTCTGTCAGGCTGATGATACTGATGATGTTTATGTAGTTGTTGCTGTGTCTCGGAGCGCTGGAAAGGGCAGCGCTGGCACCCAGCCTTTGCCCATTTCCACCTGGCCCCGGTGGTTGTCTTGGCCAAGGCGCGCCCTGGTAATAATGCCGAGTGGGCCGTGCGCGTCGGTGCGTCCCAGGGGGCAGGGGAGCGGGAGGAAGCGGCCGCTTACCCTGCAAGAACTCCATCAGGCCATTCTTTTGAATGCAGCCCAGTGAAACGAGGCAGGACTGGGATTGCGTCACACCCCTTTTCACCCGTCTCTGCCACAGAATTTTTAAAAATGCATTTTGTTCTGTCAGTCAGCGTGGTTTCTGGTGGATTCCTCTCAAGGAGACAAGCACAGCCTTTCCAGTGCACTCTTTCAGGGTCTTATTTGCCTTGTGGTCTTCTCTCTCATCTCAGAAAATACAAAATGTGGTACTTCAGGATTTTCGTGAAAGCCTTGAAGCAGAACAGATTAAGACTGGCTTCCTTCTGCAGATAAACGTCGGTATTGTTTGGCGTTGTAACTGCCTTCAAAACGTAGCTCTGATGTTTGCACAGGAGGAAGAATACTGCTTAAAGCCTGCTTTGCTTTGACCTGGTCAGTGACTAGAGTTCAGTTACGATTTTAAGTCATCAACGTAGTCGTGTTTCCTGGCCTCAGCCTGCAGGGCTGTTGCAGTTGGACTTGGATGACTCTGCTTGAGAGGCGATTGCCAAGGAATGGCAGAGTTGGAGGCAAAGGGGCAAAAGCCAGAGTGGAAACCCCTGGGTAGTCCGTTCATCTGACGGCAGGCTTTAGGAGACTCCCCTCTATTTCCAAAAAGGCAGAAGTTTTTCTCTGGGAAGAAGTGCTAGGACTTGTACTGTATGTCGGGGGCCGCTCCCTCAGCTGTCAGGTTAAGAGGAAAAGCTTTTGGAATAGATACTCAGAGATTGTTTTCTGATTACGGTTCAGGAATACGGTTTTTCCATTCACAGCTGTCATCCAGTGCTAGCCTTTTTTTCTTTTTCTCCCTAACATGCATTTAAAGAAAAGGAAGAGCAAACTCAAAGAATATTAGTTCTGTTGCACTTTAGCATTTGTGGTGTTTTGTTTCCATAACAGCCATAGCCGTTGGTAAATGTCAAGCTAATGTCACGAATGCTGTGTACAGATGATCTGCCCACCATTGCTAAACCTACAACAAGTACTGGCCATGATTATTCTTAATCTTTCATTTAACCTGAGTGTGGTTCTAGCATATGAAATGGTGTGTGGTGTTCTGACCTGTGTTACGTTCAGTAGCACTTCATGAGGTGGGGGTAGGCAGAATTGACCAGGGGAGTGCAGCTGTTTGAATTCATTATCTAATCACAGAAAGCTGTGCAGTGAAAAAAACTTCAAGCATGGAACTGTCTGAGCAGCTTTTCAGAAGTAAGTTTAGAGTTCTTCTGAAAGCTTTTACTACTTCTGCAATCACTCTGGCCTAGTCTTTGTAAAAAAAAACAGAATAAGTAGAATGAATGACAGAGGCTTTCATTTCAATAACGTCTAGGGAATCAGATGCATGTAATAAGTACACAGTGTATGCTTATGTCAAAAGTTGGGCTTTTTAACAAACTGACAAATAAGCTCAAGAGATAGTGATACTTCCAGAATTCACGGAAAGAAGGGTTAAAAATCCCCAAGAACTTTAAGTATTTACTGAATGCTTTGAGCCCCCAGTTTGAACCCACCGGGGCAGCTTGTGCAGAGTACACTCGCTGGCTGTGTTTCTGCTAGAACTGGACAGTCAGATAATCTTTAATAAAAGTATCTTCCCAAAAGCCCTCATCTGCCTGGATTCACCTGTATTCCAACCGTTACGTGTTCTGGTGAGTTCGTGTTCTGCCGTTCAAACCCCGACTCTGCTCTGCTGACAGATTTATATTGGAGCCATAATCCCGTTGGGAGCAGCAGAAAAAGACGGCAGGCTTCGAGCTGCGGATGAGCTGATGTGTATCGATGGAGTCCCTGTTAAAGGGAAGTCGCACAAGCAAGTTCTGGACTTGATGACCAGCGCTGCGCGGAACGGTCAGGTGCTGCTCACAGTCCGGAGAAAGATCTTCTTTGGTGGTACGTGCCTGCGTGTCTGCAGAGGGTACTGCAGGACAGACCTGGCCGAAGCAACGCTTGTGTTTTTGTAATCAGATCGAGTAAAGCTGCTCGGAAGCTTACCAGTTACTGCACTAGAGCAGAGCAGCCTGAGGTTCAGGTATAATTCTGAGTAAGTGAAGAAGAACAGAGTTTAATAGGCTGATGCTTTGGTGCTTGCTAGTTCACGCTGCTCGCACAGGTAAGGCTCTGAAAATAGGATGGCAGTGTTGTTTTCTTCAAACCTTTTTGCAGATACTAGAACAGCCACTAATGCTATGCAAATCGAGTAGTAACAATCTCTTTTCCGTACAACATGCTGTGTTTTCAAGTCTTTTGGCACCTATGTGTAGCCAGAATAAGTGCGTTCAAACCAGAGATGATTCAGGGCAGCATCCTGTGGTTCTGCAGTTTTAGATCAGTGGCCAAATTGGCAATGTACAGAAGATTACTGTCCTTGACTCGATGATGCTCATCATGTGAGTGACAGAGCTGGGATGGGGTTCAGGAGAACTGGTAAAGGTCCCCTGTTCTGATCAGCAGCCAGTATTGCTTTTCCACTTTCAACTGTTTGCTTTCCACTATTCAGCTATTAATTCTAAGTATATACAAGTAAAAGGAAGAAGTATTTTTAAGATCAATTCTTATTTTCTTCAAGATTCCTTCTGATAGATAGACTACTTCAGGACCAAAATTTTGTAGATTTCCTAAAAGAAAGCCTGGCTTCAGTCTTCAAACTGCTTTTTAAAAAACGTCTCCGTTGTTCCAAGTAAACAGTTGTACTTTGCTTAAGATAGCAATGGTTGTAGTGTGTAGCTGAATCTCTGCCATAGATCTTATGCTTGTAGCGTGCAGAAAAGCCACCTTTTTGGTTTGTTTTTTTTTTTACTATAAAGAGGCATCAGATCACTCTGACAAAGTCTGCATACACAGTGCCAAGTCTGTGTGGTGTGCAGCCAGCGTGCAGCAGGCTGTCCTTGCGTAGCTCTGCACGCCTGTGTAGGCTCTGGGCCTTTGCTTTATCCTGCATCTGATTTCTGTTTGGTCAGAAGTGTATTGTTAAGGAACTCACCCCGTGCTTTCCCAGGCAGGCAGTGTTTCCTCACGCTGGCACTGGTGCTGAGAGGCACAGTGTTGCTGTAGTTGCTTGGTCAGACAGCAGTATTGTTCTTTCCTTATTTGTTGTTTGTCTCTCACCTGCAAGGGGAAAAGCAACCGGAGGAGGAGGAGTCGCAGCCGATCTTGACTCAAAACAGCTCTCCCCGGCTGAATCGGGTAGAGTTTGCAAACCAGCAGTCCCCAGAGGTCTATGATGTCCGTCTACAGCGGAAGGAGAATGAAGGATTTGGCTTCGTCATCCTCACCTCGAAGAACAAACCTCCTCCTGGTGGTAAGGGCCATGTTCTGGTGGCGTTGTCAGTGCCGGGCCTCGCTGCGTGGTGCTTGTACCAAAGCTGCTGCTGGCGTTAGCCGGTGTGAGCCGGGCTGCGGCTTCTCCAGGGGTTTCTCTTTGGTACGCTGGCGTTACCCACACAGCCCTCTGCGCAGATACAGTCGTCTTTCACTCGCAGTATTTCGCAGCCCAACCAGCTGGGGCTTGGTCTGTCTTGCTTCGTGTTTATGCTCTTTGTCACCCAACTGTGACATAAGCGGGGAGCAGAGGGGAAAGTGTGTCGCACGCAACCAGCCCGTACGCAGGCGTGTGCACTTGTCACAGGGCAGTCTTCAGGATGCAGGTAGTTGTCAGGCTGTGCTGGTGATGTAGGTTCTCACACACATTCATTCGTAGGCATTTTAATAGCAGTATAGTTTCAGCCTTGGCTTTGTGTTACCTAATCAGGTAGAATTTCTTGCTTTGGGGATCTGAGAAAGCAGAGGCTGCAGTAGTTGGAAGACAGCAGTGAAGCCCTTGCTGTCAGACAGGGTGTCTGTCACGAAAGACCATCAAAAAGAAAAAGTTGCGTGCTGTGGTTTTACCGTTCTGATAGATGGACATGGCACCAGGTACAGCTGTAAAGATAAACAGCAAAATAACCAAAGTTAAAAGCAAAAATAAAAAGAAATAGTGTGAGCAGAAGCGAAGCTGCTTGCAGGAAGCCCAGGAGTCCAACTCAATTAACAGAAAGATCTGTGACCCCCTGCACAGGAGCGGGTCTGCTCAGTGTGGTCAAGCGCACTCGTGTTCCTCGTGCCGACGGCTGCCGCTTCCCAGTCGAGGCCGTTGAATGTTTTTTTGCACGAGGTGGCGAGTAGGATCATCTTTCTGGGATTCGTTCCCTTTGGCCATCAGGTTTGTGTTACCTGTGTCAACCTTTGCAAGACAAGCCAGCTCAGTGGGTTCACCCACAGATGAACTCAGTTCACTGACAGGAGGGTACAGATAACTCCTGAAATCCTTATTCTGTTCCTTGAGTTCCTTAGTGTAAATCACCTTCTGAAACTTCCTCAGCTGGTTCCAGACAGGTGTAACAATGGCTTGAAAGTGTGTCTCCGTTTTACTGAGCCTCAGTCACTTTCTTCCCTTTTCCCACTGCATTTTACTGCACAATAAAAACCAGCAGGCGCACAGGGAAAAAACTGTTTCTGAGCACCCTCGTGCTGAATTCGTACGATGCACGTTTAGGGTGCGGCGCGGTCTTGGCTCAGGGGACACCTTTCCTGGGACGGTGAAGCCGGCCGCCCTGGGAGCGCGCGGTGCGGTGGGACGGCGCCGCGGCAGTGGTCCGCAGGCGGAGCTGCTGCCGGGTTCCCGCGGCAGCGGCAGGGCTGGCTGTCACCTCCCCTGTGTGGTGCCACGCGGACGATTGTCCTGCGTCAGCACGGCCGTGGTTGGTGGTGTCTGGTCAGTCAGAAAAAACAATTATAAACAGAATCATTCTGTAATATGTGGGTGTTCTGTTATAACTGTACTACAGACAGCGTTTTTGTCTGAGGATCAGCTGCAAATCCCTGTTCATTTGATATTAGAACTGGAAGTAGAAGACAACTGAAACCCATTCCAGTGCTGGAAACATCAGCCCTGTGTCCAGGCTGTTTCTGCCACACAGAAAAAGAGACACTGGTGCATCCACAGGCTATGCAGAACTTCTCTGTGCCACAGTTTAACATGAAGCTGCTGTGGTGTTCTCAAGCCAGGATATTTTAGAACGAGTAATCAGCAGTTGAGTCTGCAACCCTGCAGTGCTTTACTCTTCGCAGTGGGCTCTTAGGTTTATATAATACTTTAAAAAGCAGTCTATTAAGGGAAGTGTAATTAAAATTTAAACTCATGGTAAATGCTAGAAGGCATCAATGTCTCTTCCTTCGCAGTAACTTCTGCGTGTGCTAGCTCATTAAAACAGTCCTTGATGGCTTTTTAATCTTGGGTGGCTGATGACACTGAAAGTGTTTTAGATTTGCTGTCATGGTTTTGAAAAGCCAGCTGATAATCCTGACAGGCGCATAGTGCTCCTCACCTCTCCGATCCCTCAGCGAAGAGCATGTTTGGGAGAGAGCAGCGACCACAGAAGACAGGTATCCATCAGACCCACAAACGGGCTTTTACATGAAGCACCAGGAAGAGCATTTACGGAACACGTGGGGGTCGGTCTGGAGGGGTGTTTGGGAGTGAGTTCCAAAGGAGCGGTGCAGCGGTTCCTGCGCGGAAGGGCCCTGATGAGGGACAGGGGAAGGACAGGACCCAGTTTTGCCACGCTTTCAGGCATCCAGATGAATGGAGGGCTGGTTTGGATGCATGGGAAAGCGCGCTGACCGATGTGCTCTGATGTGATGCGAATCTGCTCTGTCGGGGCCGCGTCAGCACGCGGGCAGCCCCACGAGCTGCTCTTCGCCCGAGGTTTCGGCAGGCTCCTCCCGCCGCAGTGGCATCTCGCTGGCTGCCGCGTGCCATCTGCAGCGCTGGCCCTGGGGTCAGCAAACCATAACGCAGAGCTGCCCCCGAGCCCCAGCGCGGCTCCTGGCGGGGAGAGCGCAGGAGCTGCCGGGCCGCGTCGGTGCTCTCCCGCGGGAGAGGCGCCGGAGGAAGCGCCGTGCTGGAGTGGAGCCTCCCTCCCTCCTTGTGCCTTTGGGGTTCTGCTCGTTCCTGCATCTGTGTTCACCTCTGGGAAAATAACTAAAAGCAATCTTTTTTTCCTGCCGCTCCTCCTAAAATTCCTTCTTTTCCCTGTTCTGTCTTTTCTGGCCCCGTTGCTTTGGCCTCTAGAGGAGTCTGTACACAGAGCAGAGTGTCGCTGTGGGAAGAACTAAGGAAACCAGGCCAGGAGAGCTAGCTAAAATTCAAGATGATTATTACAGATGCCAGTTCATCTCGGAGAGCAGGAACAGGTCTGTGCAGAGCTGATCCAGCACGCCTTGGAGTGCTGAGGGTCGCTGCCAAGGTGCTCACCGGCTTACTAAGTCAGTCTCTGGCAGGAGAAGTTTGATTTCCTTTTGAAGTGTATTTAAGGCTTAATTTTGGATTGCAAGGAGGAAGAGTTTACCTGTGCATCCAGATTTCTAGTGACTGTATTAAACTGGATGTCCGTAGCTGTCTCTGAGTCCACACAGCGCTCCAGGGTCTGTGCCTGAAATGTAAAGCAACACATTATGAGTGGGAAAACTCTGCTTCAGAGGGCTCCTGGGACGCGTGGTTTTACCTCATCCCTTTGCAGGTGTGACCCGTTTCCTTCCCCTGTTTTCCTTTAGGCACAACACCCTGTGTGTGGCAAGGCCATGCTGTCAGGGGTTGGCGTTTCCGTTCACCCGGCCGAGTGACGCGCTCTTCGTTACTGGCAGCTTTTCCTTGTGCCAGCAGTGCCACCCCTTAGAGCAGGAGCGGTCTCTGGGATGACGGTGGCAGTTCTGGGTCTGCGTGGTGCTCATCTGGCATGAATATTAATTGTGTTCTTGATTTCCTAGTGATTCCTCACAAGATTGGGCGAGTTATAGATGGGAGCCCAGCTGACCAGTGCGGGAAGCTGAAAGTGGGAGACCGCATCTCGGCGGTGAATGGTCAGTCCATCGTGGAGCTCTCGCACGACAGCATAGTGCAGCTGATCAAGGACGCGGGCAACGTGGTGACTCTGACTGTTGTGGCTGAGGAAGGTGAGGAGGGCGTGTGGCCCTGGAGGGTGGATGGGTCCTACCACACGGCCAAAGTCTGATGTTTGTGACTTCTAAAGTTAATTCGCTTAAAGTGGAATATTTTAAGATGTTTGGAAGTTGAAGAAAAGAGAGCAAAGCTCATCTGTTTGCTCTGGAAGAGCTGAAGGCAGGTGGGGCAGAGAGACAGCTGCCGAGGTGGTTATACTGAAAAATGAGGTTGTTAACAAATGAGTATTAACAGCACGATGCAGGGTGAGAGAAATCTCGTGGATTCTCACGGACAGTGCCCGTCTCTTGCTGCTGCGGGCTCTGCCGGGCAGAGCTAGGGTGCTCTAAGGCCACAGGGGCACCCCCTTTCCAGACCCTCTCCATTTAGGCACTCTGAGTTTTTCCTTCCTGCTGAGTTACAATACCCAAATTGCCTGATGCTGCATCCCTGGGACACAACAGGAACGTCCTGTAGGTCTGTCTGCGAAAGCTCCCCTTCGACACGTGGTCACATCCCACCAGGAAAACCTTGCTCAGGGTTTTCCTGCAGAGCCTCCCAGGCTGCTGTCGGATTCTTCCCATGCAACTGCTGTGGCATCTCAGCTGCAAAGTGAGTGTTTGTGACTGCAAAGTCCTATCTTCAGAGACCGTATTTTTAATGAAAGCGCCCGTGCAACGCTGCATTCCATATGGCATTGTTTCCACACAAACAGTTCACTATAAGTATGTAAAATCCAATCATTTGAAGAGAAAAGCTGTTTTCCAACCCTGCTCACCGCTGCGTTTTCATGGATTGCTGCTTGTGGGTTTAATTAAACTCGCTGTCATTGTTTTGCCAGAAAGATGGCTTTCTTGACCTTTTAAATAATAAATACCTAAAGCCAGCATGTGAATAAAGCCAACAGATGATTCTCTAATTTCACGTTCATTGCAAATATTTAATGTGCTATCTCAGCCTGTAATACGGAATTTCAAAGACTTAATTTTCCTTTTTGTTAATGCTTGAAGCAGAGACACTTCTATAAATTGTTATTTTTCTATTAGGATTTCCATTTTTATCAAATCTAATTCATTCCAGTTTGAAGAGACACACCTCGAAGCAGTTGCCCAGGGCAGTGTTTATAATGCAACTGAAGTTTGGGTTTGTCTCATTAGATCTCTTTCTCTGGGGCTTTTAATCAGCTTTGTTTTCAGCGTAAGCTTTCTGAATATAACATTCTTGTCCCTTATTTATGCATGACCTTACCTGGACTCTGTGTAAGAACTTTTCCCACTTCCCCAATTAGACATTTGGAGCCAAAATGTAGAGATAAAACAAGAACCTGAGGAGAATCAACAAGGGGTGGGGGGTGGGTGGGGGGGAGTCAGTAGCAGGTGATAGAAGTAGAGTGAAAAGACCAGTCAGAAAAAATGTGTGGGTTAGAGGAGTTGGAGTTGACGTGTTTCAGATGAAGGAGTTTTGTGACAATGGAGAGAAGCAGAACCTGTTCCACGGAAATGGGAATATATCACTGCTTTAAAATTCTCCTTCATTTATCTGGAGAAATGCAGCTCAGCTCACACGTGACCCTCCGTACAGCAGGCTGCCGTAGAAAGCCGGGGTGGGTGCGAGTTAGTCGGCGCTTCAGGCGCTTTCCCCGCTGGGTTGCAGGGAGAGAGCCGAGCTTCACCGAGATGGTTCACAAGGCAGCGGTTAACACTGAGGATGCAGCTCCAAGGAGAAAAGTGCCCACTTTGCCAGAAGCTGTTCAGCATCACAAAGCATAAACCCTGATAGATTTTGCCGTTCCCCAGTGCATCATCTGCAGTGCTGTCCTCTGAGGCTGAGGACGAAAATGCTGCCTTGTACCCCTTCCCTCTCCCTCCTAGCTTTCACAGATGTGTGATCTTTGCTTTTCATACAAATAGACGAATTCCACTTCATGCACCAGAAGACATTCTTCAGCATTTTTCACAAAAGCAGGAGCCTGTCAGCTTTTGTCATGTATTAGCTGGAAACACAAGGGAGCAGGCTGGAAAGGGGACTGGAGAATTTGTACAAACAGATGGCATTTTTCTTGCCTGTGCTTCTAAATTAAAACTCTGAGCATAAACCGGGAGTAAAAGTTGACATTTTGTCTCTAGAGAAAAAGCCCTTTAAGGCATGTCATAGTAATAGCACCAGGCAGTGCTGTGAAGGACCTGGGAGGTCTCGCGTACCTGAGAAATTGGGTCTAATAACATGTATTATGTTTTCCTTCCCTTAAGATGCCTGAGCGCTTTGGATATGCTGCTGGGGTTGGTTTGTTCTTAACTGAGAAATGCGGTGATGTGATGTGCCTGACAGAGGGCTGGAACCTCTCTAGTTTGGGTGCTTGGAGTCTTTTTTTAACCCTTATAAGAAAAAGGAGTTTATTAGTTTGTAATTCTGCACCCAAGTTTATCTTAGGCCACTACTGGCCATTGTGGGTTCTAGCTAAGAGGCAGCTTTTTGCATAGACTTTGGTTTGCTACTCTTAAGAGACAGAGACATTTTGTGTCCTGAAACATGGGATTTTTTTCACAAATGCGCTGCATTTATTGTAAAGTGCACAATTGCTGTATTTTGTGTGGAAGGGAAAATAATCTTAAGCTGTTTTATTAAAATAGCATTATACTTTAATTCTTACTTAGCCTTTGGGAAGAGGCAAAACACATTAAAATTCTCATTGGTAACCTGCCAGTGAACTAGTCCCCCCACCGTGGCTGTGGGACCGGTTCATAATCTTCGTAACTCTCCATTGTGCCTTAAACGAGTTGACAGTTTCCCTCCATCGTTGGGGTTGTCACCTCCGAATCCTCATTGCCCCTGCAGACCCTCATTCTCCTCTTATCTTGAAAAAGGGGTATGATCTCAGCAGGACATTGTTCTGTTATATTGAATCTCCAAACGGACCTCGTGGGTCTGACCAGCCCTAAGCCCTGTGGCCTCGCGGCGAGCGTGCCTGGCTTTACGTTCGTGCAGTTCTCTCTGACTGTCGGCTTTGTTTGACTTTGTTAGAGCACCGTGGTCCTCCGTCAGGACCGAACTCCGCCAGGCAGAGTCCAGCTCCGCAGCACCGGCCGCTGGGACCAGCACAGACCAACCCTTCTGGCACAGACAGGTACAGAGTGCTTGGGTTTGGTGAGAGGGGCCGAGAACGCCAGGAAGGCTTGACCGGAGGGGTTGTGAATGCAAAGGTAACACCCGCGTCCTTTCACCTCTGTGCAGGGGAGCTACAGAAGGCGAAGCTGGAAAAGAAGCTTCAAGTAGTTACAGGCTTTCCTGGCCCGAGCACAAGCACTTGGCACAGTCCGATGCTGGCGCTGCTTCGGCTGCTGGTAGCCGTCATTCCCAGGTACAGGTGGGTCCGGAGGGTGCGAGACGTGCGAGTGCCCCTTCGTCCGGACGCTGCGGTGGCGTTGCCACCGAGTGTTCAGTAGCAGAACGACAGAGCGTTTGCCTGTCAGGCACGCGTAGAAAAGTTGCGTATAAAAGTGGACTAAGTGTTTCACAGAATGTTTTTGCTAATGTTTTACATCTTGTTATCTCCTTAGTGTAAACGAAACAGAAAATGCTTGCAGCAGGGCTACTACAGACCCTTTGGCAAAGTTTCTTAAAGAAATTTCATGCATAGCTTAAACTTAGAAGGAAAAATGTTCTGTATGTTTAGACTGAGAATGAAACCGTTACACCTAGTCCTATGTGAGTTGTGATGAACTCAGTTCAAGTCGTGGGTTGCGCCCTTCTCAAAATAGAGAAATGTGTGTAGCGTTTTTCCAGAAAAACAAAGGTTTAGGTCTGCCTGCGGGTCCTCACCTCTGTTTTTCTCTGACTCCCCACACAGAATCCTGGCTGTTTCCCAGTAGAGCTGGAAAGGGGCCCTCGAGGGTTTGGATTCAGCCTTCGAGGAGGAAAGGAATACAACATGGGCTTGTTCATCCTTCGGCTTGCTGAAGATGGGCCGGCTGTCAAAGATGGGAGAGTACACGTGAGTTTGTCTTTGCTCACCAACTTGTCAATCGAGTTGACCTCCTGACGTGACAACTCGCCTGCAGTGGCCACAGAGCCACTTTGTGGTGTTTGTGTGTACACTGGGCCATCGCTGTTCCTGCAGCGTTTGAAGATGCAAGCCTACCTTTTAGTTCTTATGTTTGTGTAAGGAATTAACTTTCAGATACTGGAGTAAAAGCAAAATATATGGGCACAATAGCAAAGAACGAGGGCATGTGAGAATCTGTGGCGACTGCCTGGAGCTGAATTTTCGGACACTGGAGCATGAAGCTGAGCCAGGTGCCCCTGAGATGCCGTCCCAGGGGCAGCCCTGGTGCTTCACCGCACGCGTGGCCGCTGGCACAAGGCTCTGTCTCTATAGGCCCTATAGTTTGCAGAACAGGGCTGCCCAGATACGTGCTGGGGCTACTGTGGGGCTTAACTGGATGTGAAATTGTACGTATTGTTAACTTCTGTTGTTCTGTTTCTTCACAGTCGTTATTTTTTGCCTTACACGTGAGGGATGACATGAGTGTGGCGTTTAGCACTAATGCTGTCTCTTGTATCGCTCCTCCAAGTGCTGTTGCACCAAGCTCCAGGGCTTTGCTTTCTGGGCAAGAGCAACTGGAAGGTTCCCCCTGAGCGGGGTCTGCGTCGCGCGGCGACCTGTGCCGAGGCGTGGGCTGGTGGGGAGCTGTGCCCAGAGCGCTCCAGCGCCCGCCTGCCGACTTGCTCACCAGAGCGTGGGTCCTCGCAGTCTCACAGCACCTCCCCGTGCGGGGGACCCGCGTGTGGGGGTGCGCTCGCTGCGGCGGCGGCGGGTGGCCGTGTCCCCTGGGGAGCGTGGGCCCTCCGCAGCCCTGGCTGGGCTGGTGGCTGTGGAGGAGCAGGGCCGCGAGGCTGATCACAGTTTTCAGGTTACTCGGTTTCCCCCTCCTCAGCTGGAAAATGGTGTCATTTTCTGGCTGTACTGTAAAACGGTGAAGAGGGATTTCTCACCCAGTTCGTGGCAGCCGAGCGTGACGGGAGGCACGTCACGTCGTGCGGTGTGGAGCGTCCTGTCCTGTCCGATGAGTAACCAGCCGGTGACCTCCTTTGGCAGCGACAGTTTATTTAGCAAAGCCCAGTCGGTCTCTTTAAACTGCTCATTTTATGCACTGGTGACATCCCTTGGCTGGTCCGTGTATTGCAAAATAGGTTTCAGGACTGTTTTGTGGGGGTGCTACTCCATCCCCTTCCCGGCAGCCTGCACAGTCAGTGTGAACTCTAATTGCCTGCCTAATACTAATTGGCCTCGGAGACCTTGATACTGATAAGTGCATAGTGCTGATCTCTCCTACCTGGAGTAGAAAACTCCTTTCCTTACATGAAACCTGTTCTGCCCTGGTAGCATTCAGCTCTGCGTGCAGCGTAGAGACGTTGCTGTGTTACTTCGCGGGTTGGTGTGACTCCAGACGGGCGCACGGTGCCAGGTTTGACGTGGGTCGTCCCTGAGCTCCCTCCGTACCGTGATCCGGAATGAAAAGACGTCCAAGCACGTGGCTGTGTCTGTCTCATCACTTGCAAGCAAGTGGAAGATGTGATGAAGTGATCAGAGATCTTGCGTTGGGCTGAGCAGACCTGCGTGAAGAGCTCCGACCCGCAGAGCGCTGCGTCATGTTGATCAGCAGCCGTGGAAGGGTGTTGCTGTTGCTCAGTGGATTTAGCATGAGAGGAAAAATAGAAGCGTCTGCCCCTATTTTTTTCTTTCTAAATTGAAAGTCAGTTTACAGTGTCAGACATGTACAAAGACTAATCTGGTTGCTCTTTTCCCATCAGGTCGGTGACCAAATTGTTGAAATTAATGGAGAACCCACCCAAGGAATCACTCACACACGAGCCATTGAGCTGATTCAGGCCGGAGGAAACAAAGTTTTGCTGCTGCTGAGACCAGGGACTGGCTTGATACCAGATCACAGTACGTCATCTCCAGTGCCGTTTCGTTTTGAGGGTCCCAGGCAGTGGAGTGCAGTCTGATAAGGAGACTGGGGCGCTTGTTCACTGAAGCAGTCCGCAGTTCCCTTTCTGACAGCTGGGCAGGTGTTCGTATTTATTTTAAAATATAAGGAGTATTTCTGGTAAAAGTAACAGATGACAAGTACCTGGGAGTGCTGCACAGTGTGAAATTGCTGCATGTTTGTAACTGTAATGAGTTTCTCAGCTCTGTCCAAGCTAATCAAGTTTTACTGTACAAATGTAATAATTAACACTGATTGCCTTTTAATTTAAGTCAAAATTATCTCTGATACAGTGCTCGGTTCAAAATGCCTGTATTAATAAGAATATTATTTCTGCACAGATTTACATCACTGGTTTTAGCCTTCTAAATCCCAGAATGCTTTGTTTCTCAAAGCCAGAACTTCAGAAATCAGGGGGAGAGACAGCTTTGCTCTCAAAATGGAGCCTGTTTGTTTAGGGGTGTGCCTTCTGCATCTACAGCAGGGAAGCACAGCTTCATAGGCAAGAAAAAAAAAAAAAGGAAGGGCAGAAAAGGAAATGCTTGCAGGAGCTCAGAGTTCAGCTACAGGCCACAGAGCCGATGATTTTGAGTCCAGCTTAGGGAATGCTCCGAAACTGCAAATCAGAAGGACTTGTGGCTGGGGCAGTATTTTACAGCAAAAAACACTTTCTCTGCAAGTGCATGTTTTAGTCCTTTAACCCTCGATGCATGCACCAGGATTCTGATGGTAATCTTCTCAAATCGTAGAGTCACTTCTGGTGAGGAGCTTCTCAACAGCAGTGACCAACCATGAGTTTATCCTTTGAGACTGGTAAAACGCACAGTCTGAACAACCAGACAGTTTGTTGTGTTCAGCCATTTACAGGCAGCAACTGGCATCCACTCAAGGGATAAAATCTGCTCAGATCTTTCTCCGTTTCTTCACTCCAGAGAGCTACAAGATGGCCCTTAACATCTTATTGTTCCAACCTGCACAGCACAGTAAAATCAGTGAATTAGCGCATGGCACGGAAACAGCCCATCTGTGAACTGCGAGGTCTGTTCTGTGCCATCTTGCTGGATTCCTGCTGGCTGGGCTCGTTTCTCTGAGTTCACTGAATTACCTCGTCTTTCAGGGTGAAAGTTAAATATAGTCTTCCTTGTGTTCTGATGAGCTGCTGTTGAGGTCCTCTTTAAAACCGGCAGTTACAAGCTAGAAGAGGGGGAGGCAGCGTGAGGGCACCTCAGCGCTCTCCTTACCAGCAGCTCCTTGAGCTCAGCACAGCCTCAGCAGTGATAGATGGTGTTTATCCTGCACCGCGAGGGCCGCACGGTAGTTATCTGGGATCACTCCTGGAAATCTCCCGAGCCTGAGGTAGAATCATGGCAGAGTCTGAGGGAGCCTCTGGAGACTGCCTGGTCCAGCCCCCTGCCCAAAGTGGGGCCCAAGATCAGGTTAAGCAGCTTAGGTGAGATCAGCAGCGGTGGAGAGGTGGGGAAGGGTTTTGTTGCCTCTTGTCTTGCTGTTAATCACACATTTCTGATGGAAATCTTGCTTGCTGTACTCTGTGATTTTGGTATGTAGTTCTGGGCTTTTTCTCTTCCTCCTTCAGGTTTGGCTCCTTCCAGTCTGTGTCCCTACGTGAAACCTGAACAACATTAAGGGCTTTCAGTGCTTTTCTTGGTTTTTCCTTAAAGACTTGGTAAATCTGCATGTCTTGTGTTTCATCTCTTCCTATTATTAAAGTGCAAAGCTATGAATAACCCCAACTTTTCACCGTTTTCAGTTTTCTTTTAGCATAACAGTTTCCCTTCATTTGGTTTTCTTAAATTAAACAATGTAGGTGAGGGACTTTTTGTTTTGCAATTTTGCTATGTGGGCTCTAAAGTTGTGCTGATACAAGCCCGTGTCAGCCCTGCAGAGATCACACCAGCATTCTAAGCACAAATGTTTTTCCAAAATCCCATCCTTACGGTGGTTTTAGGTTGTGGAACCATGTGCTATAGCAAACTGACTAAGTAAGACTTTGAGAGTATGCCATTACATCATCTTTTCTTAAACTGAAGATTTCATGTAACATCCTGGAACCTCAGTAGTGTGCGTGTTTCTAAAATATTTAGCGATTTCTTTTTTTCTTCTAGTCATTTAGTCAAGTCTCTCGCTGTTCACTTCCAGGTGATTGGGATAGTTCTAATCCATCTTCGTCAAATGTAACACATGAAGAACGGTCACCGTTACCTCCATCTTCACACTCTGCTTCCCCATCCGACACCTGTTATTTACCAGTACCAGGAGAAGCTTTAACGAGAGTTCAGCTGTCTGAGAAACTGGAACAAGCAAAGAACACTGTGCCTGACAAAATAAGCACTTTAACTGGAAACCAGTTTGAGGTGAAGCCTCAGTCTTCTCCCCAGAGAACAAGGAACAGACGGGAGTGCCCCTCCAGCCCTGGGTTTGAAATCACAAAAGGTAGTTTGGAATTAGGGACCGGAACAGACAGATCTGCAAGTCCAGAAAAGCTGGTGGCTGCTGCGGGACACCCTCACACAGGATTCAACAGCCCCAGGAAAGGGGATCCTGAAAAAACCTACAGCAACCTCTCACATAAACCGGACGGCTCCAGAAAGAGTGAGAGTAAACCCACAGAAGTAGGGACGAACAGTAGCAACAAAAGAGAGTATTCCAGTGGAAATCAAGGAAGGTCTGCCAGTCCCCAAAAGCACCTCAGCAAGCAGGGAAATGTAGAAACGGTAGGCGGGTCGCAAGAGTATCAAGATAGAACAACTGGTGGTGATAAGACAACTGTTGAGCAATTGAAAGGTGGAAATGGTAGAACCGGAGTCACCAGGAAAGATGCGACGCAGAAAACTTCTGGAAGGATGGGAGGATGGTCTCCAGAGCGACAACATGCAGCATTTGATGAGAATAATCTTCCGTTCAGTGACTCTAGGAGAAACGCATCTGAAGATGGAAAAATAAAGTCAAAGTCTGGAGAGCCAAGTCCCAGCAGATTCAAAACCTCCAGCCTTTCCAATATTCCACTGCTTTCCGTGGAGAAACCAAGGCGGCTGGAAACACAGGCGACTGTTACGCTGAACAGGCAGCACGGAGAGGGACACATGGAGCTGCCCGATGAAACCAAAGATGATGGCATTTCCAAATCTGAGAATAGTTCTCCAGTCAAGAAAACACCAATAACTCCTGGACCTTGGAGGGTACCAAGTGCATGTAAAGTCACCCAAACAGCAGGTGTGGCTGAAAAACGGGTTTGACTGACGCTCTTTTTTAGAACATGTTTTAATCGAGTTTCTAGTCACGGTCATTTAAAAGCATTGCTGCTTTTCACAAAGCTGTCGGGTTTTTTCAGAAGCTGGTTAGAGGGTGGAAAGTATTTGATTTGTTCTTAAATTATCTAAGCTGCATGAAGGACCTTGTGGATTGCTGAAATGAAGCTCCTCCATAGCTGCTGTCCCCTTGTCCCTTTGGAGGCGGTGTTCTGCTGCGCTCAACGTTGCACTGCTACGGCTTTCTTGGATAGTGTTGTGAGTTTCCGAACAAAATTATTTCACGCCTGTTCTGCCAGTGTGATCATGACTCACTTCTTGTTCTCGTGCCAAGTCGTCTGCTGTACCCCGTCAGCCTGATCCTTCTCACGTGTGTTCCCGTCGCAGAACAGGCGAGGCTTCCTTTGAAGTGGGTGTTTTCTCTAGAGCATGTTGCATGTTTACGTAAGGCAACACACATGTTCGTGCTGCTTCAGCGGGAACATGGGTGAGTCGGTTCCATCAATTCTAGGGCAGCAAATGAGCCACTGATGCTGTTCAATGGATGGTTTTTTCCTTGAATTTTTATACCTAATAGTACAAAATCGTGTAGATAAAAATTGTATTTGACGTAATCACTGTTCTGTAATTTTGCTTTTTACGAACACAGCAGAATCGCTTTATTTTCTGGATTCACCAGGATGCTTGTAGCAACTGCTTGCAAACGTCTGTCTGAAAAAGAGGAAATTCTGGGTTCTGTTAAATAACATAATTCCCTTGGTTCCACTTGTGGCACTATGTCATCCTTTGGGTTCTTTATAGGCGTAAGCAGCGAGCGCACATTTATTTTCAGCCTCATTGTGGTGCGGTGTCCTGAAGTCCCGTCTTTGATCGGTTGATGCTAGTTAGGAGTCGGATTTTCTCCCTCTGTAGAGAGAGGAATTGACCTTTAGGACAGACCCAACTGCCACGGTAGCGTCTCGTGAAGTTCTTGCCTGTGTCTGTGGGAAATAGTCTCCCATGTTCTACTTCGAATGTGTGATCTGTCCCGGGAGGCTGCCCAGGGTGCGGGAGGTGCGACAGCTCGGTCTGGCCTCGGCTGCAGACCCTGAAGAGAGGAACGTTACCGCCAGCCTCTACCGACCCATCAGCCCTACAGCTGTAAGAGCGCGGCAGCCTGCAGGAATTGAAGGGGTTTACTTTGTTCATAGGTTTAGTGATGATTTGCTGATATTTAGGTTTTTAATGACTGCAGAAAAGTGGCAAAAGGAGCCCGTGGGTCCAGTTCGCAGGACGTGTACAAGGTCAGGCTTTACTTCTCACGTTAAAATTCAAACTTATGCAGTCTGCAGTTTGAAAGTGAATGAGTGAATATCTCGGTTTGGCTTTGAAACATCTGATGTTTTTAAAGCTTCATGAAGCACAGCGAATCAGTTCCGAGTTGAATTCTTCCGAAGAACCAATGACTACTCAAACAAACAGCTTTTTACACACAAAGACTTTGAGAATTAAATAGGCTTTAAAGCAGATCTGAACTGTGCTCTACTGCTCGACGTGGGATGATCCATTGAGATTTGCTGTGTAGCATAATACGTACAAATACTCCATGGTGTGGAGTATGACTGTGAAAATATTTAATACTTTGAAGTAGCCTATGTAGATATTAACCATGTATTCTTAACAAGAGGTTGTTTTATGTTGAGTTGTATGCACTTGCCCTAACCACTGAGTACAGTAACAGATTCAGACGTTTAATATAAAGATGAATCAGCACCACTGAAATGATTTCCCTGCCATCAACCACCCCTCTGGTTTTTTTCTGTATGTTAATGTGAACTGATTTGGTGTCTTACCTGTGTGTGATTTCTCCTTCCATAGAACTTGTACCTGTACTTACTGTACCAGATGACTTTTAGCAATGTGGCCTTGGAACGCTGAGCAATGTATGGATGTACTGGGTGTAAATGTTTATATATTGTACAGCACCTTTATACAGACTTCTGAGGTTCTGACTAGAGAGAGACCTGTAAATCGCTCATTATTTTTTATATAGATATTAAAAAGAAACTCCAGTTCGTGGCCTGTTGGTTCTACACTGTATAAAGGAGACTCTTTGTTGACTTTCAGGGGTGTGATAGTTCGAGCCGCTAAATCTGACCCAGGTCTTCCCCACAAACATAATACTCTTCTGGAAAACAAATGCAATTGATTATTGGAAGTTTCCTTGACTCCCTGTTCAAGTAACAAATGTTCAACAAAGGTAGTGTAAAAATCATTAAGCCATGTAGAAACACTTGTTAATGATTAAATACTGGTACTGAGGGTTTATTTGTACATTTTGATATATAAAATTGTCATCTCCTTTTACATCTTACAACTTTTCCTTGTACAGAAAATGGCTGTAAACACTTTACTACCAAAACTTCTTACACCATCTTACCCCTTACATGAAAGAATGAAGCTATGAAAAGTTCCTCAGCTTTTGCTTTTTTCATTACTAATAAATAGAAGACCGTAGAGTCAGTTAAGGAAAACGTTATCAGATGACTTTAAAACTTTCTCTCCTGTGCCCCTTCTAAGCATCAGCCTGCTTTTGGGTGAGGAGGTCTTTGCCCCATCTCCCCCACAGCTCCTTTGCAGTGCGGAGCTGCACCAGCTTTCCCTGCTGCTGGGCTGAGCCAGCTGCCAGCGAGGGGCACGCCAGGCTGCCCCGGGACGAGCCTGGGCTCGGCGCCCAGCACCGAGTTCCACAGCTGATACAGGCTTCCCCTCCACTCTGGGGGCTCGAGGCTGTTCTCATGTCACTCACGTTTTCCAAAAACGGTCATCGTTCAGTTGCAGAAGCCCCAACCAGCAGGAATTGTTCTACTGCTCGACTGTCACAGCGGCGGCAGCCTGATCCCCACGTGCTGCAGTAGGTCAGGAGAAGGAGGCAGAGCCCCGAGCACACGGAGCATCTCAGAAAAGAAATACTCTGCAGCAGGTCAGCAGCCTGACCCGCCTGCGCCGGGCTCTGAAGGGAGGACACTCACGCCGAGACGCGGCAGTGGAGCTCCGGGGCTCGCTGAGAACGGACGGTGCAGACCGCAGTGGGGGCGGCCGCCGCGCTGGTCGCACACGCAGGGTTCAGGTTTTACAGAAACCAGTCGCCTGCAGCAGCCACCAGTGTCTCTCGGGCCGGGGCTCGGGTGGCTTTTAGGGTTCGATGCCTCGCGCTGACCGTACCCAGTTCCTGCGGTTGTCAGGACAAGCAACCAGCGTTGGCCCCACGACTGTTGTGCTGGGTGTGCGTGCCGTGGGGTGGCTCCACTGCTCAGACCCCTTTGTTCCACGTGTTGTAGAACAGTAAAGCAGAGGGAGAACTTTTGATACGTACATTGAGAATCTGTTTAAAAAAAAATGTAATTACAGATTTCTGTAGTTCGAGAGCACCTCTGCTTTTTGCCCAAGCTGTTGGTTATCTCCTCTGGTCCATCCTCCCGGTGGAGAGGGCTGAGGGCTGGTGTTCGGCCAGTTCATGGTTTAATTTTCCATAACTGAAAAGAGATACCAAGAGTGAGTGTGGGGCTGAAGGCTGGGGGCCTGAAGACTTTTCAGCTACAGGTAAGACTCGGTCTCCTTTGCCCGTCCTGCGCTGAATGCCCCGCTCGGCGAGCTCCGGTCTAAGGGTGGGCCACAGGAAGACTCTGTCTTCATTCTCCAGGGAGAGAACCCAGGATCTCAGGAATTCAGGTGGGCACTGCAGACCTGAACAGGGCTAAAATGGGTCAGCCCTGTCCTTTTCCCCCAAAACTGGCTCAGGGAGATGGCGATTCGTTCAGCGTGGCCTGTTCTCTGAACCACCATGTAGAGGGAGCCCAGTTCAACCCCCCGACCTCTCTGCTGGGGTGGGAGGAATTCAGCACAACCGTGACCCCTACAAGACATTTCCTGTTAGTTTGTGTGGGAGTTACACTTACTCTGATATTGAATCCTAGGAGATCGCTTATAACACCTGAGACAGCAGAGAGAATTACAACCCGCGTTATATTGTAGATCAGCGGGTTCATGGTCAGTCCATACAGCCTAAAGGGGGTCTCCAGTTCCTGCAGGGACAGGGAAAATAGAAGCCCGTTAGCACTCATCCCTACCAGAAGCAATTAATCCTCCGCCTTGTAGCTGCTCTCGGGCAGACCTCACGAACCGTGCGCCGCCTGGACCCTTCCTCACACGGACGTACAGAAACTCCCCCTCGAGTCAGACCCCGCGGCTCCAGGGCAGGTTCTAGCGGCCGCGCGGGCTCCGACACGTCTCCGTTGTAGCGACACCAGCTGCACAACGGGCCTGACGCCAACAGGCCGCAGCATTTGCCTGCACCAGTCCATGTGCCCCGCAGACAATGCACTTTCTTTTCCAAATACCTGCTCTGCGCCTGTGAACGAGCTTCGCCATCGAAGCTGCTGAAGGGAAGCGGCTCAGGCAGCGAGGAGGCAGCCCGTGCGCCTGCTGGTCTCGCCTCTCGCTCACCTGAATCGCAGCAAGATGCTGCTGCTCGGTGTTGGCAGCACTAATTCCCCACACCCATCTCGTGCTGCCTGGCTACAGAAGCACAGAAAAACGCCCTGTGTGAGAACTAAGTTGCCTAATCAAGAGACGGGAAGAGCAAAACCACGCAGCCACTGTCGTTAGTCATTGCATCTGCAAAATTGCCAACAACGCTGGAGAGGAGCTCACCTTCAGCAGCTTTGTAGAGAGTTTCAAAACGTTGTTGACTAGAGACAGCTGTTCTTTCTTGTTCGGCTTCTTCTCCATCTTCAGGTACAAGTTTATCTGGGACGGAGACATCACAGACCCGAGGTTAATACCCCAGCACCAGCCCCCGCCCCCACCCCCTGACCCAGCTGATTTCTAATGACGGGAAACTGGAGCAGTTTTTAAAATTTATTTCCCCCCAGTCTGCTGTCACTCCTAAAGAAGTGCTGCACCCACAGGCGGGATGTGACAGCAAGTGCGATGATACCGCAGCAGTGACAGTATCATTCTTCTTGTGATGCACATGGCTACTGTGTCAGCCCAGAGACAACAATCACCCAGAATTTTAGAATCCGAGTCGGTCCAAATGTTGACCAGCTGTCCCGTGCTTTAGCACAGGGGTTGACTTCTGGATTTTAAAGTTTGATTCCAGTATTTTTTAAGCTGGTTTGAAATGCAGTAATTGCATCCAAACAAGCCACAAAGCCAACGGGAGAATAAGCTAAATGGAGGTACCTGCTCAGTGAGCAAGATCGAAATATTGCTGTATTTCTTGTTGGTTTCAGAGCCCAAAGATGCCAGTCGTAGTAGAAAGAGAAGAAGTGCTGCCTCCCAGATCAAGAACTCCCAGTTGTAAGCAGCATTCAGAAATGTTTTGTGACCCTTCAGAACCTGTATTGAAACAAAAAGAAAGTGCCAACGTCAATAACAAGTAACACGTGTTGTTCTTGGGAAAAGCACAAAAGCGTTGCCCTTGCTCCCAGCTACTGACAGCTCCTCCTTGACGTGCAGGTCCTTCACGTCACTCGGTTGAAGCAGGTCTGGTTTCTAACCTGGCTTTAGCTTGGAATTTGACTTTTTTCTTTCCACTTAGAAAAGGACCCTTGTTCTTTCTCTTTCCTCCCTCTTCCCAATTAACAGGCAATAAACCGCCTTTCCTTCCACGTGCGCTTGTCCCACAGGCAGCCCCAGACCACCCCGGGCAGCCCCAGCTGATTCTGCCTCTCCCAGTGCGTGCTTGCTGCGTCTAATGCAGCAGGACTGGGATCGTGGTTCCTTCCTCCAGAAGCCTGTGCCTTACAAAAGCCATCACAGCAGCAGGAGTCCGTATCTGCTAATTGTCCCTCTTACTGCTACCCCAACCGCATCCGCACGGTGCCAAGAACTTGCCTAAACGCTCTCGCCAAAACCAAGGAAACCAAGGAAACGGCTCCAGCACTAGCACTGCTCACCGTAACAGCAGGTTTAGTGAAGGACTAAAAGTTGTGGACCTGCTTTTCACCAACAGTGGTTAAAGGCGGTGCTGCAGCCAGCCCTCTTAAATAAATGTCCTGGGAACACTGGAGGCACTTGGGCACAGCGGCCCTTCCTTGGTGCGCGTCAGCCTGTGTCCTGAAGGCTTCCTAACGATCACAAAAACCCTGACTTCCCTCTGCAAACACAGAGAATGAGTATCTATTGCCAACTAAACACTGCAAGGCTGTTAAACGATGCAAAACACTCCATGTTGCTTTGGAGACAAACAGCTACAGTTCAAGCACTTTGTAGGCTGGCAAAAGAAAAGCCTCCAGTAGTTCCAGGGTCTTCCCCCAACTTCTTTTTAAAACAAAAAAGTGAAAAATCTCACCTGGGCGCAGCATATAAAAGCAATTGAAAGAGCCAGTAAAAAGATTGATGACACGACAACGTCCACGGATCGCTGGGGGCCTCGCCTCTGCAGAGACAAAGACACGGAGTCGGGTCTGAGGTCTGGATGCAGAGCTGCGAAGTCACGGTTCACCACAAACGCCGTGTTGTTGAACGATCCCAAAGTGCCAGGCAGCAGCGAGGGGAGGTACGCCTGCCTACAGACCTGGTTACCCCCTCTGTCAGAGTCAAATCTCAGAACTCACCTTTAGATAAGAACGAAGGGACAGCCAGATCTTGATGTTTTCTACCTTCTTGAGTCTGAAATGAGGAATTTCGTATTTCCTGGCTTTCCGAGCAGATGTAATGTGACTAAAAAGCTTGGCGAACAAAAACCTCTGCAAACCAAAAACCAAGACATACACGTGCAAACACAAATCAGTCTGAACCAAACACGATTGCTTGGGGGCGCTCAGTGGTCGCCGGCAGAAAAGCTCAGCCTTGTGGCACACCGGGGAAGGCAGCGGGGCCCTGCGCACGGCAGAGGTGGGGCTGCTGCTGCCGGCGAGAGCGGCCCCGGAGCCCCGCCGAAACCGGCGCTGGCCCCCGCCTGCCGCCCGCCCAGCGCTGACACCCGTGACGAGAGAGCGGCTGCCACAGGCGCGAGGGCGCCGAACGTGGGCAGCCGAGTGCTCCGTGCCAGGACCCGCCGGGCGGGCGGGCTGGGCTCCTCGAGGTGTGAAAAGGGCGTTTTTCCCACGGGGGCAGGGTCAGGGGGAGCGCAGGGGCCAGGGAGGGCACGGGCGGGTTCAAGTTCGTGACTGATGAGCAGGAGTCCCACCAGGCTCCCTCCCTAAACCCGCTGACACGCGCTTGTCCCGCCAGCAGCACGGTTTTGGTCGGACACCCGCCCCAGGGGTCCGGAGGGGCCACGGTACGTTTGAACCCACCTGTTTGTACGTTCTCTCGGCAACACACATCATGAAGAAAAACATCCAGGTTAAGCAAAGCCTTTCCAGGAAGTTGATGGCAGACAACACCACGACAGGGGTGCTGGCAGGAGCTCCGCAGAAGATGTGCAGGAGCTCCTTTAGGGAAACGGAGCACAGCTGCTCCAGGTGATCTGCGCGGAAGAGTCTGTAGAGGAACGGCAGGAACGCTAAGCCAACGGTGATGGCGTTCCCCAGCATTTGGTACCCCACTCCTTGCTGGTAGGCATTGACCTGGCGGGCAGGAACACAAACAGGGCGATCACCTGGGTTTGGCATCAGGGGGAAGGCGTGCTGTTGTGGCAGCGTTAATCCAATCAGGCATTCGTTTGCCCTGCCCTTCAAAGGGCTCGGCCTAAAATAATTCCGCCCGTTTCAGTCCAAAACCACCAACAATCCATCAGTCAATAAACAGTAAAACCACCACCTTCAGCACACTGCAGAGACACAGACACCAATGATCGGCACCCGCTAGTCTTCAACAGGAGCTCCTACCTTCTAGTTTATGCCATTTTTAGGAACTTTTGGGACAACTGTGCTTGCAGCTGGGGAGGGACAGTTTTATACTGCACTTCATATTTGCACATGTAGCTATTTTCAGGTTTTTTTGTGGTGTGAGGGAGAGAGATTGCAATGCCTCACAGCCCCCTTACCCTGCTCATGATAATCCCACTGATCTCCAGCACAGACATGTCCACCTTCTTACAGTCATTCCCCTCCCAGATCAGTGCGCTCACTTTTGCAGATGCTGGGCTTGTATTCTGCAGCCAAAACAAATGGTTCTGTAAAAGAGAAAAGTGCAAAAGGCACATCATCTGTTTCTGTCCCACTATTAAATAACGTTTTTTCTTAGAAGGCATTTAGATTGAGAGAGGGATTCCAAATGTGTCTTTGGGTGAAAGACTTGTTTGGGACAATACCAGCGGGGAGGAGGGAGCTGCACACTGACACTTCAGACCATCCCAGTCTTCGTGGGATGAGCTCGGCTGACGGAAGGGGCTCACCCAGCGCCAGGTCACTCACAGCACACCCACAGCGTTCAGACGTGTCTCTCGTCTCATTGGGGCAGGTGGGGGGAAGAGGTGGGGGGTGGGATCTTTCACAGTGTTCTCAGCTCCTGGACACAAACCAACAAACCTGCTGGAAAACATCTTCCTTCAAGTCCCGCCTGGCACCTCTCACTGTCACCTCCTCGCTGTCGCTGGTGCAGGACGAGCGGCACTCCGGCCCATGAAGCAGATCATCCCACAGCATGTCTTCAGTCTCGGAGTCGTGGCGAGTGCTCTCCGAGTCTCTCCGGGTCGCACTACAGCTCCGGGACCCCACGCTCACGCAGGACCTCGAGTCCTTCGAAGAGCAGCAAAATTCGGCTTGGCACAGCCCCACACCCAGTCTGCAGAACCAGCTCCTCCCCGCAGCCATCGGCTGCGCCAGCACCCCGGGGCGCGCCCAGGCACACCCGCCCATGCCGGCTGTCCCCCACGGTATTGCTCGGTGACAGCTCTGGCAACGGGAAGCCACCCAGACGGCGCTGGCTCCCCACCGCTATTCCCAACTTTACTAAATAAAAATTCACTTATTCATTCCAATGTAAAAGCTTCCTGGCTTTCACATAATCTATTTTAAGATTTCATTTATATTTTATATTTATTTATAGATTTTTATATTTATAATTTGATAATAATATATTTTATTTCTATTTTATTTTGGGGGGAGGGGGGGGGGGGGGGAGTGGCAGGGGGCAAGATAAACCCAGTAATGAAGTGAATGAGTATATATCACAGGATAGATTTATTTCTTCATTTTAAAATCAAAATTTATCAGCACAAAAGCTACAATGCGGTGCTGCCGCCCAAACCACCAAAGCAATTGTAGCGATTCAACACGAGCAACTGGAGGCAGCTTGGACCATATTACGCTGCCAGCAGAGAGATTTTTTGTTTGTTTGTTCTGGTTTTGTTATAGTGTACTCACGATGGCGAGCACAGCTTACAGAGCAGCAGACAAGCGGGAGGGGGGCCGCCCTTGTACCTGAAGACACTGAAGCAGGACCCTTTAGTAACGGTCTGTTCTGATGGGGAGGATGTCCCTGCTCTGGCCAGGCTCAATACAGCTCTGTCTCTTGAATTCATGACCGTACCTGACTATGTAACGTGGACTCCAGCTCAGATTCCACGACACTGTCGGAGTCTCTGGCTCCCTTCAAGGCTTGCTTGACCTGCCAAACCAAAGGAAAACCAGCTCATTATCTGTAGCAAAAAAATCGTGTGGAAAATGGCATAAATTCAACACGAGTACCTGTGAGACAGCCTGGTTCAGAGAAACAAGAGGCCTCTTTTTCTTCTCTTCGTAGCTGTTGTCACTGGAAGCCCCTTCCACATTCTGATGCAGCAAGATCCTTTGGGCCGTTGCTTCAGCATCCTCCTCACTCGAAAGCTCCTCAGAAACACCGCCTCTGTTGGGGCAGTCATCCTGGGGGGACAGCGGTCAAAACAGGACTGAGGCACCCCTAAAGGACCCGCCTGAACTGCACCAGACCCGAGGCCTGCTGCTGCCACGGCGGCACAGGCAGCCGCCTCCCAGTACCTCAAGAGCCAGCAGCCCACCTCCGCGGAACGCGCAGACACTGAACCCAACGCGGCATCATGGCGACATCGCGAGCGCCAGCTCGTTACCCCACCCGTGCCTTCCCACAGAGGAACGAGGGGGAGTCTCGGGTGGGGCGGCCGGCTCGGGGGCACGGGCGGGAAGGGGAAGCAGCTCTTGGCTATGTCTTACCGGCGACCTTGAGACCAGGAGAACAGACGCACCTACAAGCTGTCGGCCTGCAGACCCGAAATCGTGAGATGTGTCCCCCTACCCCCAGCTTTGCTCCTCTCAGATGCCTAGAAACAGAGGGGCTGGGATGGCACAGCGCCACGGTGTCCCACACAGACTCGAATCTAAGCTCTTCACGGGGGAGTTAACGCCTTACCGAGCCCGAGGAGCCTCAGAGGAACTCCACAACCTTTCACCTCTTGGCGATTCCAACAGCGGTCACGATGCTTTAACTCTGTCTTTCCCTCTCCCCAAGGCATGTTTCAGCCTTTACTTTCCTGCCTCCCCTCTGAAAGGACACCGTGGGGAATCACTTGCAAGGGAAATTATTTTACAGAACTGCTTTTGGAAATGGCTGAGATATTTATTTTTAATCGTCTTCCTTAACTGAGCATCTTGTGACCAGAAGCCTCTACAACTAAACAAGCACTTTGGCAAAACAGGCATTTTCCAGGATCACCTGTGCTTGACATACTTGACTATCGCAACAGATGAAAAGATGCCGACAGCACCGTGTCAGCCTTCAGTCGAAGGGGGTTTGAGGTTTCCTACCCGCAAGCAGAGGCTGGCAGATGGGAGAACCTCGTATTAGATCAAACCACACCGCCAAGCACCAACAAACTTTGGGCATGTACAGAATACGCTGACATTTGAAACTCCAGAAGGATCTTTCCCGCCAGTACCTGATGGCTCTTTTCCCCATCGGAAAGTTTACTTTTCTCTTTGAAGTGCAACAGCCTGGGGTCAGATCTGGCGTGTCTGTGTTTAATGCCATTATCCACAGCATTCACACCATTTTCTGTCTCAGTCCCTTTCTCAGCTACCAACTTTACTCTTCTAACCCTGTGAGAGAAAATACAATTAAATGCTTTTATGCCAGAGAAAAACTCTTTGAGGAAGACATCATGGTCTCTGTCACTTGCCACACAGGTACAACATCAAACAATACAGCAAAGGGAACACGTAATTGTCTTCTGCTGACAGGCTCTGCGTGTCCTGGTTCTGTGGAAGAGACTTACATCTGCTTCCCTCTCACCAGACAGTTCTTTTGTAACTCTGATAGTATCTTAAAGCTTCTAAACCGAGAGGAAAATTTTTTATTATTATTATGTTGAAAAAAAAAAAAAAGTAAGCACAATTCAGAAGACAAAAAGTCCTCATCAAGAGAAAGGACCTGTCAGTTGCAAACTCATCAAAAAACTCACCTGAGAACACAGTGGGAGGCAATGAAATACTACCCCAAAATCTATCCCCCTCTTCCTCGAGTTCCTTCTAGAAACAGTAAAGTGGTAAAGCGAGGTGAGTATCCAAGCAACTCAAACCAGGAGGCACAATTGCTTCTGGAAATCAGGTGAAACAGTCACACCACCTGAGCAGACACATTCAAGGAAGGTCGCTTATCTGATAAAGAACAATAATCTCTGCCACTCTCTGCGACCCAGCTGATGCTCAGTTTTAGCTCCAGGGTGAGACACAGCACAATCTCCTAGTGAGGACATCCTAAAATTCACAAGGAATCAACCTCCTTCAGCCCCGAGTGCTTTGGGTTCAAAATAAGCTAACGGGCAGGCTCTGGGGGCGTCAGCCCCCGCAGACGTTCTGTCCAGCCGGTGAACCCGGGGGTCACCTACCTCCTCCGGAACAGGGCGCTCAAGAGGCTGCTGAGAACGGATGTGGATTCCAACTGCTGCTCTTTGCTGCTCTTGTCAGGAGACCAACTGTTCCCATCGACACCCACAGACTTGCGTAACTTCCTGATTTTTAAAAAAAGGAGAATTACATTTGCATAGCGAGCTACTTTTAGGTCTTTCTTAAAAGATCCGAGTCAGATCTGAACAGCTGTTGAGATGCTATTTTTCTTAAGTCACGCAGATAGAATGCTTATTTCCAAATAAAGTAAGTTTTATTTGGATTAACAGAAGTTATGCACATCCCCACAGGACACCAGTACACCACCAGTAAAGGATGCAACAACAGCATCGACAGAATCCTTGCTGTAGAAACCCAATGAAGGCAAAACTCTGTCCACATCCACCATCCTGTGTTCACAGGCATTGTACCAGCCTGTAAACCGGGCCAGACCCCTCACAGCCGAACTGTAACATCTCCCACAGGCACAACCAAATCGCCAGCAACGGCTCCAGCAGCCGTCCCTGCCATCGCTTCCCTGTTCTCGACACACGTCAGCAGTTCCCTGCGGTCGATGACAGAGCAGGACACCCGACTGGTCAGCAAAACCCTGACGGTGCCTTTCTGCACAGACCGTCCTCCTCTGGCCGCAACAAGAAACTGCACTAGAGAGCTGCGTTAGGAGGAGGCGGCCCAGCTGCCAACCGAAACCGACCTGTCGTAGCCTGGGAAATTTGGTCACGAAAAGGTTACAAGCGAGACAGAAAAAACTCATTTTCGCATTTACGGTTAAATAACGCGCTTAGATAAACACGCAAGAGCAGATATTTACCCGTTAGCTTCTACCACGGGCAATCCATTGTACGCTTTGATGCCAACAAATGGACACACTACCCAGCTCACCTCCTCCTCCTGCTGACTCCGTTGTTTCCTGAGGGTTTGTTGATCTGGGTGGACACTATTTGACAGTGAACAGTTCCCATCAGCAGCATAAGGCACATTGGTCCCATGACTTCACTTGCATTCACAACCGGCATCATGAAATACAACACAACTGCTATGACTGAAAAGAAAAGTGTATCGAACACAAAAATTAGGAGCACGGCCCAGTTCTTCTGTCTTAATTATTTACTTTCACTCCCTGATATAATTTCCACAAACACTAATGCCACACAACTTGAAATCTACATTAAGTAGGTTTCGGATCAGATCCTTATGCTTTAGATTACGGACTACAAAATGGTGTCACATTCCTTGTCGAAAAAGGGTCGTGGCACAGACTGCTGCCACCCGTTACCTTGCATAACGTAGAGCACCAGGAGCCACATAAAAATACGCTGGGAAGTAACCTGTATCCACCACTGGCTGAACAACGGAAAAAACACAACTCTCACAATTCCCTTCCGAGTCAGCGATGTCCAGGGGATTTCAGGCTTGGCTTTGGCAAACGTAGAGCCTTGGAATTAAAGGAAAAACAAGGCATTCATCACGAACTACGAGAATTTCCTTACTTGTGACTTCCTCTCTGGCCAAAACCGAACGCTGCCAGGGCGCTGCGGTTCAGCAGGCGACAACACCCAGCTCCAGGCGCCCCAACCCAGGAGAGGCGCGTCTCAACGTGGCCCCTGGCCTCTCCGCGGCGCACCGGGTGCTGGCCCCTGCCCACCTCCCACCGACCGCCGGGCACAGCTTCTGCCGAGCCGCCCCGCACCCTCCAGCCGCCGCTGGCGGGTTCTCGGCGCCCCTGCCGCGCCGCCGCCCGCCGGACGGGCACGGTGCTGCCGCCAGGACCGAGCGACTCGGGCCGCGGGCGGCGGCTCCGCAGCCGAAGCGCCCGCCGGAGCGCAGGGCGCGGTGCGGGGCCGCCGGACGGCAGCACCGCCCGGCGGGCCGCTCACCTCGGATCAGATCCACGTCGATGAGGTCGGGCTGGATGTGCCCCTTCCTCTTCGGCTTGTTTTTGAAGCCCTGAGGAGCCGAAAACAAAGGCCCGTTAGCTGCGAGGGGGGCGGCCCGGGCTGCGAGGGCGGCGGGAGCGCCCGGCCGCCGCCGTTACCTTCATCTCGGTCTGCTCGATGGACTTCTCCCATATCTGCTGGTCGTAGGCCCCGATCTGGAAGAAGCGGAGGCTGAGGACACGGCCGGGCCGGCGCCCGCCCGCGCCGCGCCGCACTCACCTTCTTCTGGTACCAGGAAATGGCATCCCTGTCGCGGGAGGCCATGGGGCGCCGGCGAGCTGGGGGCGGCCCCGCCGCGGCCCGGGCCCCGGTACCGGCGCCGGCCGCCGCCCGGGCCGCTGTTACCCTGGAGACCGCCGCAAGCCCGGCGCTCGACTGCCTCCGCCTGCCGCCGGCCCGCCCCCGCCCAGGCAGCACTAGGAGAGCGCCGAGCGCGGCTCCGCCCCCGCCGCCGCGGAAATAAGCAGCCAGGCAGGTAAAGGACAAAATCAGACTTTGTTTATTAAAAAAATACTTTACAGGAAAAAATTCTATGCATTCCGTTGGACTATTTTACAAAGGAGTAGCTCAACAGTTTGACACCGGTGTACAGCCAGCTCCCGCCTGGCGCCCGGCGGGCCGCCCCCCGCGCGTCAATAAATACCTAAGGCCGCGCAAAGCAAACCGTCCTCCAGGCAATCGTGCACGTCCGCTGGCGGCGGAGACCGTCGGTAAATTAAACCCGCAGCAGAACTCGCAGCTGCCCGTCACAGTCCAATGAAGCCACGCGAGCGGCCCCGCGGGAGCCTCTTTCCCCGCCGCACACGGGGATCGGGAGCGCACGGGTGGCCCCAGCGCTCGGGGTGCCCCGCGGACACCCCCAGCCCCCTGCCACCGCCGCCGGGACCTCGCCGGACAGCACCGGGACGCCCCGGGCCAGGGGCCACCGGCGGAGCAGGAACAAGCCTTCCCCTCTCCGCACACCCCTCCAGCAGGCACGGAGCAGCCGGTGGCGCTCAGCGCTCCTCAGAAACGCCCGTTCCAGAGTTATTCCTGGGCTGAACCGGACCCCAAAGGGCAGGCCATGCCATGCCACGCCACGGCCTCGAGCTCCGACACAGAGCCTGGCCCAGGGGAACAAAACCGTAACGTGCAGTAAAGCCGGCAGAGCAGAGAGCCCTTTTTCTGTATGGCAAGATCTACACTGTGAAAAACGCTGATTACAAATCCCCTGAGAACACTCCAGCGAGTGTCCCACCCTCCTGGAGGAGAATGTGCCGGGCACCTACACAAGTGACTTGTAGCATACCTAGAGGAGAGGGAACTGAGGCTGACCCATCTTCTGCCTTTAAATCCCGTTTTGCTAGCCCACTTCCAGCACAACCGAGCCAAGCGACACTTTAGATCGACAGCACGCTATTCACACAGAGGCCTAAGCCCCAGCTCCAGGCCTGGAAGCTGATCGCTCTCTGCAGGCAGAGTGCTCGGCCAACCAGGGGCGTTCTCTACCTCTCACCTGGCACACGTGCCACAGGGCGAGCACTGGGGATTTGCAGTGACTGACCAGCACCCTCAGGCTCACAAACTGTTCCGAGAACTGTTAGACCCACCCATGAAATCGGCCCGTTTCATTAGCTCATGAGGTGGGCTGTCCCATGGAACCCTGGAGAAATTCAAACAGCCAGTACTTCACATGGGAGATACCCGGAGATATTTACTTGGACCTGCCCAGACATGAGTGTTGCTTAGCAAACAGCAAGTGGCTCAAAGCCGTTACTCAACTTCTAAACAGCAAAGCTTACAAGAACCAGTATTCTGTGTGCCTTGTTCTGGAAAACATTTCCATCTTCCACATCAAGGCGTTACTCTAATTCTGCTCTGCTGTTTTCAGTGCAATGGAAGCAACCTTCGAACAACAGCTAGACAGGACAGCAAGCAGCTCCATGAGCAATCCCTCTCACACTTCACCTCCGGAATGGAGGGGGGTGTGAAAGCGGTACGCCATGGTGGTTAAAGCGTACCGGAGCTGGTAACGCATTTAGGGCAGACTTCTATGAAGTTTGCTCCTCTCTCCCTCCATCTTGCAAGCGTGCTAGAACAGCAGCAGCAACACTCGAGTCATTTGAAGACACATTTCTGTATTTAAATCTGACATTAGCTGTTAAGTTGGTAATTGAACGGAACATAAAGAGAGCATGACCCTGCCAGTCACGTCCCTCCAGCCAAAGGGAGAAGTCAGAGCATTTTCCGGGTATTTCGGGCCATAGTCACAGATTTCACTAAAGCTACAGTTTTGAAAGCAACATGAGCCACTCTGCTCGTCTTCCTTTATCCGTCTGAAAACACACTACTAGCATTTACAGAGGACTTCCAAACTGATTCCCTCATCATTCTCTTTTGACTTTCACTACAAGACAGACAAGTTGGTGTATGGGGGCTCTTAATCGGTTTGTTCTGCCTGTAACATTGTGTTTGCAGACCACTGTGGTGTCTGCAGGTGTGTCAGTTCCTGAGTGATTGTAGCAGTGCTGGCTGCCAAGGAACAGCCGCCTTATTGACGCGCCTCTACTGACAGGACCAAAGGGCAGCACGTGTGAGAAGCGAGATGGGCACTTGGAAGACTAGCAGACTTCGTAAAGGGAAAGAACACCCTTGGGCAATACGACCTCTGAATGTGAAGGATGAACCGAAACCACTATTGCCTGCGAGGAATTTTACTTTGCACAACCCTTAAAGCTATGAAATTCCTCTCAACATAAAAAGTGGAAAAAACCCACCAGAGAACAGACGGCTCATTTACAAGCCAGTCTGGGTCATCTAGAATTTCTGCTAAGATTAAATTACACCCCTGCATGAATCACATTACTTTTCGTCATAAAAGCTTTCCATTCTAACACCTTATTTACACAGATTACTAAACGAGTCACTACCACTTCAATCTGTAAATCGGTTTTAAATGGAAATAGTTCCTAGTCCTCATTTTTGTACCGAAGACAATACATACATACACATAAGGAGTAATACAGGTTCTAACTAATCACTGCAGTATCTTCTGATGATTATTTTTCTATCAGTTTAAAATAGTGACCTCTACACTGAGGTGCTAATATGTATATAAAAGCCTACACAAACAATATTGCACAAAGTAAGATTTATAATAGAGTAACATATTTTAGAGACCCTTATAAAGAGAAGAGTAATAATTGATATTAAAAAGATGCATCCAGAACTAACACAGCATCTTTGCTTTTGTCTAGTCTAACATAGTGTTTCAAATCTTTCCTACCCCAGTGAGGATTAGAACAAATAAAGTTACCTGGAGACAGCTTAAGTTGCACAAAACGCAACTGGTACTCTAAATGTGGGGAGGGGGAAGGGAGAGGGGGAAAGGGACAGGACTTTTCCTTTTGATGGCTGGAAAGGGCAGTAATAAGCGGGGCGAGTGAAAGTCAAATACAGATTACACGTTAACATCCAGAAATATTGAAAGATTGTTTAAAAACTATTGATAGCTGACACTCTACACATCTAGCACGTGCCACTGATTTTTCCACAGTACCTGGGCACCCAGAAGCTACGCATGGAAAAAGCAGCCCAATTCCATAATACTTTTTATTGTGAAACAGTAACACAGAACTTCCTAGAACAAGGACAGCCTTGCTGTGTACGTCAGTTACCAACTCAATGCTATTACAGTAAGTGCATCAGTACAAGGGAAAGTGTGGTTCCACTGGACACGTTACGACCTGATCAGAACAAGCTGCCGAGTTGGTTAGTATTTTAAAGCCTTAAAGTGCTCAAAGATAGCAGTTTCCTCCACAAGACTACCAATAGGTTCTCTAATTTTGACACTAGTATTCATCACGTTCAGGGAAGATGTATTTTGGAAGCAAAACCCTCACACCAAACAACATAAGCAGTGCTATAAAACGTGTTAGGTCAGCAAGTCGTTGCATTTCAACAGGATCAGACACTTTCTTCAGTTAATTTTACAGATCACCTTTGTAGGAACCGTCAGAAATAGAGATCAATTTCTATAGCTTGTATATAAACCCAACTCATATATAAACCAACATGTCAAGAACAGACATATCAAAAATTTCACAAATCATCAAAAGTGCTGTGCTTTCTCTTTTTTTTTATTTTTTAAGCAATTAAAATGAGATGGGAAGTCACTTTGCAAGTCTTCTACAAAAGCATCACTTTCTGGTGAAGATTAGAGATAAAGTAAAGTAGGGAAATAACACTGACCAATATAGTTCAATCATTTTATGTTCCTGGAGGAATTTCATTCTGACTTTGAGGAGATATTCAATATCTCTTTAAACAGAAAGAAGTGGTAGACCACTGTTACAGGTTGTACTAAGGGGTTAAAATACAACTTGAATTTTGCATAATCTGTGTAAAAAAGATATGCTTGACATTTTGGAATGTCACCTTTCTTTATAGAATTATAGGCAAGATTTCTCCAATAAAACATAAGCCAGTTATAAAACTATAACTTCACATCAAAATTTTAAAAAGTTGTTAAAAAAATGTTTGATTATATACATATCACACAGAAGAGCCTGCATGATCCTGTGGATTGTGTTGCTGATCAGACTCTATTTTAAAACCTGGAAGGGGCTGGGCCACCTGATCTGGTTGCACAAGTCCTGATATTGAAGAAACAGAGGAGGAGAGCACCCCTGCTGCAAGCTGCATTTCTACACCTGGTTCTTCCGACTCTATTTTTACACTCACGCACTGGGGTTCACCTTCTGACTCTGTCTTCCCAGGATCACTACTGTTCAAGCTTGAATGGCCTTCTGCGCTCTGAGGAGTCTCCCCCACAGGGTGATACTGTTTAAGTCGTATGTGCCAGGCTAAGCTGCAGACTGCTGACACTGTTTTGAACTGATGAATGACATTTCTAGGGATGAAGTAGATGTCATTGTCACACAACTGAATTCTAGCATAGCGAATGCCTTCCCGTCTCATTTGGTTTAGTTTGGCTTCATCCACCCATTGAACACACTGAGAGAAGGAAAGATGGGAAAGTTAGTGGTATTCTCTGCTGAGAGGAAACAACTCCGTATCCCCGTTCTCAATGCACTTCGTGTCTAAATCAGAACATTTCTGTTTAACAGGTGAAACTTCAAATTTCAATGAGAATTGGACTTTTTAAACATAATTTGTCTAACGCGCACATCTTAGGAGAGGGCAACGAACAGTTAAGAGCATTCTACAGCTACAGCTGAGAACAGCAGGTTCGACAGGAGGCTGCATTGTTTTGGCTGACAGGAGCCAGTTTAGATGCCTTCAGATCCTAAGACAACATCAGTACGTTAGAAAAAGCAGATTAAGACAACATGTAGGTCTGCTTCAACTTCTAATTGTTTCTATAGCATGTATGAGGAGTCACAGCATAAATCCCAGCCTAGTAGAAAGGAAAGCACTAGCTGATCCTCGCTGGGCCCTTCCAGCTGAACTACTCTATTCTGAAACCTCGGAAGGGAAACTGCCCAAACGAGCTGCGGGCCACCAAGGAGACAAAAGGGCTGGCTACGCAGAGTGCCTGAAAGCCATCAGAAGCTATTTCCAAAATGCTAAGAATGAGCTGTCACTAGGGAAGATTCAATACCTGTGACACCGGAGGTTCGTGCAGGTCCAACTGAAGTCTCTGCACAACATCAGTGAAGTCTTCAGCATGAAAACAGACCACATCTTTGGTTATACGAGGCTGGTCACTCCTAGAAAAATACAAGAATTCCAGGAATTTGTAAAGAATTTGAGTTACAGAGAATTATAGCTCTTTCCAGCAGAAAGTTTCATTGAACCAACAACCTACTTCAGTTTCTCACTGCTCATTAAGTCTTATCATTTCTCAGTACATGTATTATTTTGAGAAGGAGGTATAACTTAGATTTTTTTTTTACTTCTTTCTTGATGCATGCACAACAGAAGTGATGTTTTCGTGGACAAATACGATACTGAAACGTCCAAGAACTAGGTTCAAGTTGCCACTAAAGTTCTGTGTTCTAGGAACCACACCTTGCCTCGATTCTTCCGTTCCATAATTAGACAGAATAATTCTGTATTAAAGGAAAAACGTAAAGTAACAAAGTAGCTCTGAAGCCGAAGCAGTGAGGAGCTGTGTTTATTGGACAGCTGCGAATCAGAGTAAAGGAAGTTCTGGCGCCTTTTATTCCTATGAAAATCTAGGGATATTGCTAATGATGCTGTCCGATTTCTACTGTTACTGCTAGAAATAGCAGTGATGCAAGTCCAGTTTCTATGCAAGGTCAACAGCAATGCCCTGGGTACATGACCCAAGAAAGCACTGTAGCTGTAATTATGCCGAGTTCTTCGATGACTGTTACAGAAGTCAGCATCAATACACCCACCCAGGAAAAGAACAATCACAGACGATGCTCCAGGCATAGTATCTTAAGGCTTATTTTGTACATCACTCAGTTTCTGCAAACTGCTGTTAGAACTATTCTACTGCCTCAAGAGGAGGGGGAAAAATAGTAGGTACATAGCTTGTCTTTTTCAAGCTCTAGACAATTTATCTCATTACAGGGTTTAAACCATTTATTCAATCAGGCTTTTTTTCCAAGGAATTTTCTTTAAGAGAGAAAGTGTCTAGAATTACCCCCTCCCACTAGAACAGTTGCATTTCATTCTGCACTTACCATTCCCCAAACTGTACAGCCTTCAGAACACCCACAGCGGCTGTACTCTGCCAGTCAAACCCTTGACCCACATGATCAGCGTGAGCTCTCGTTCTGTCTTCAAACAGAACCTCACGGGGCTCGCTGGTCCGAGGTAGGTACTGGAGATTCTTTATTTCGTTCATTGACCTACAGCACAATAAAGACATACTAAAAAATGTTTCAGACTACTCAAGCACGAATATTTGTATTAAAATAATCTTAAAGTGCTGTGTGCTGCAGGCTTCAAAAATCAAAGACCAAAGCACTTCCCTCAGATTTCTTCCAGGTGTTTATTCAACAGGAGATTGAAACAAATACAGCAAATTACAAATCCAGTCACTAAAGATTTTTCTGGTCACTTGTGCTGAAAGAATTCTTCCAGGAATTTAATGGTATGTGAAACAGAGCTATTTTAACAGATACTGAAGTTTAGTTATTTGGGAGTGCATCTGAAAACTCTGCTTGAAATTACAATTAAAATATGCTTCAAATTCTTTACCTCCTAAAATTTGTTCTACAGCACAGTCTGAGAAAGACAGCAAGTACACATGTACACCACAGTATTTCCTGAGAAGACAGACACTATTACAAGTGCTCTGGCACTTACATTACACATCAGTGTAAGGATCTCTGCTTTTTTAGAGCATTTAACCTGTTGTCATCCCCCCCAAATTAGTTCTTTCCACAGAAAGACCATGACTAAAACAAGCCTCCTGAAGGATAATAAAAAAGAGGTTTCAGTCTTAAGACGACATTGATCTAGGGCATACTACTATGAAAAGGGCTGAAATAAAATAACTATCACAAACAACATACTTGTCTTATCCACTGAGTCAATCTGAAACAAACGAAAATGAAACTTAAATTTGTGAATCAGCCTTCTGAAGAACTAGTTACACAAGATATTTAGGTTTTGTTCTCAAATCTAACACTGACATAACTGCAACGTTTCACCTTTAACATGGAGAGGAAAACAAAACATTACCGGCGCCGTTTGAATGGCGATTTTGGCATATCAGCTGTTGGGATCATCTGCTCTCCTGGTCTCACCCACATTATGGGCCCATCATCACTCTGTGACCTGCACTCAAGTCTGAGACTAGAAAGGGTACCCCAGGGCAAAGTCATCTAGAACAAAACAAAAAACAAAACAACCCACAAAACACACATAACACAAAACACTGGGTGAGATAGAAAAATTAAATGATGCCTTTGGTAAAGCTGGTTCAAATTTGCTGTCAAAAGAATTGCACAGAAACTAAAATAAGTTTGAGAGGTAAAATCTATTCCAAGCTAACTTTATCAAAGTCCGTTTTTAGGGATGTAGATTATGTAGTGCATATATATGATAAACTACATTTAAGTTTTTAATTATTCACACAACTGTAGCTACCTAATTCAGTACCTTTCGTCTGGACACAGGAAAGAATGTACCTCAGTAGCCCAAACGATAAGCACATCAGAAAATACCTCGTGGTTTCTAATTACTTGGAAATATATGAAATTTAGCAATTGTTTAAATATCTATAGCGCTCTAAACAAAACACAAGTTACTGCTTACTCTGAGAAATGGAGATTCTTCTAACATATCTAGAAATTCTGGGAAGTAGTCCCCAACTTCTTCATCCACTGCTCCAACAAGACTGATCTGCCGCATTGGTCCTGCTCTGTAGGTTCCACAGCAGTACGTTCGATTGACCTGGGTGGCCAGAAAGGAAAAGACAACACCAGCACAGCTTTAGTTCTGTGACAAGAGACTGGCATTGATTCATGTCATACACCAGGCCACGGCCGAGACAAATCTTGGACTCATCTACACAATGCATTGACACCTATTTCATTAGAGGTGCCTCTGGGAACACGCACAGAGACTGATCGGGGCAGACGCCCGCAGGGTGTCCCAAGAGAAAAGAACTCCTGTCGGCTACTGACAGGAAATACTTCTAAAGTTTGCCGAGTAACAGCAAGTCAGCATTTAAGTAATTCAGGAACAATTCAACACTTCCAGGCTGGCTTGAGAAATCCACCATGCAAAGTCTCATTGTGACCCAGTCTTTCACCAGCAAACATGAACTCTACTAATTTGTGCAGCTGAGCATTGCTTCCACATTTCGAGCTGTATGCTATAAAATATGTGCATTCTTCGTTTCAGCCACGTCCTACAGGGCTTTTCCCTATGACTACAGTGAAAAATCCAGGTGTCCTTCATGTAGTGGTTCTGGTCATACCACCAAGTGTATACACAAAATTGGATAAAAAAGTTGAGGATATGAGAGGTCTACCTAGAACTAGAGTGTTCACGTACAACAGTTTTAGGATTACCAGTTGCAATAGAACCTGCTGTCACTGCTGTGACCAGAAACACTTTAATCTCACCCACAGCTTTTTGCCATCCTCTGTAGCACAGGCTGTCCCACTGTCCCAGGTCATCTGGAAACTTCCCGTGCCCATTTCCTGCTCCCAGAGGAGAGCCACCAGCCAGACTCCAGCATTCTCTAGTCTCATCCTGTGGACTGCAGCTGTAACATGCCATATAGCCACAGAGGAGGTTGTATGTAGATGCAGCAGCAGCTCCGTCTTAAAAGACCAGAAATTCTGTCCTAATTAGTGTTTTCTATACTCAGTTGTGTCCGAGCCCCAACCTTCCATCACCCTTCAACAGCCTCTCTACACTCATCAAGCAGTTCTAGTGCTGAACAGCTACAGCCAATCTCCAGGGCTAAGCGGTGGGACAGGTACAAAGGACAGAGGGTTACCGGTAAATTTGTAGTTTTATAGTCATGTTCAGGAAGTGCAATACCTTTTATAGCTCCATTTATACAGGTTTGTATGAAGCAGCTTACATTTAAGTATTTTAGTTTTAAGTTCTGCAGTTTAGCCAACAAACCAGAAGTAGTTAAACTACTCCATGAAGTCATTAAAGGTAAATTATGAGATACTAATAAAGCAAGAGCTACAGTTACCACTGCAATTTTATCCTCGAGCAGCAACCATAGATATTTAGCTTCTTAATTATAGGAGTTTAGCTCGCTCCTATTTCCAGACTCCTCCTTTCTTTAGCTTCGTGTATACGCAGTTGGCAGTTCTGCATTGATTGCACACACATTTTAATTAAAACCTCAGAAGGAGCCAAAGACAACTTCACATATAGCTTTATTCCTCAGCCCTAAGCCAACTGCTGCACCGCATCACCTCTACGTGCACGTGTACAAGTTTACATCCCAAGTCGTGCACAGAACTTCACCGTGCAGCTCAAGCACTCCACCCTCAAGTCCATCAAGACCACCATCATGCCATCAGACCACCAGCACATACTAACTTCCTGATTTTGGCCATACAGAGGCTGTTAATTCTTTTTGGCTGTTGCCCTAAGTGAAAGTTAAGTCTCCAAATCCTATTAGAACACTACTGGTACAGTTACTACCTAACATCAGTAAAGTGGAATGGTTTCACCAGCTAGCTGGAACACAATTCAAAGCAGTAGTACTGGAAAACCATAACACTAGCCTAGTTCGGTGCACCTACAGGAGAACTAAGGACTGAAATGCTCTAGTCCTTACAGCAGTTAAGTTTAGCTGCCTGGTACTACTGAAGTCAGTAGAGACAGACCGTCTGTTTCCAGATGAGATTTGTTCTATTGAAACCACCTGTTGAGAGTCACTAGTATTTCACAGGTGTTTGTCACAAGTTAAAATGAATTATAATACCATACACAGTTTTTCCTTGTAATGTTTTTGAAAGGAATTAAAAACTAGAAGCTCTAACTTTTTTTTTTAATTCATTGGAATGCAATGAAAAAAAGAAAATAATTCAAGTGCTGCAAGAGAGACACTAGAAACTTTAAGGAAAGCTTGGATTTCAGTGTTTTGCTAGTTTTTAATAGAACTTAAAGAAATATGTACACTTCAGGATTAAAGCCAGGTCATGTTTACACTGAAAATATGTACCTCCTCACAGCAATCTCCAGTGGGCTGTAGAGTTCATCTCAAGCACCTTGATCACAGGAGAAGGAGTCTACCAGTTTAATATGCTGTAAAAAATTCTCACACATACAGTTTCTATCTCATCCTTCATTCTTCAGAGCAGCACAAATACCAATACCCCTGGCTGGATTAGCGGTCTCAAGAACATGCAGTACGCCAAAACCTTGTGTGCAGTAACAAGCATGTTCCTGACCTAAAACAACAGGCATCTTGCTCATGGGGCACTAAACCACCCCACTGTAAAGGCATACCAAGTGACCTGCGTGCTGCACCTTCTCGCAAGCTGCTTTGGCCTTTCATTTGCCAAGTGCTCCAGATGCACTCTTAACAGCTATATTAATTTTACAGTCATCTTCATGCACCCCTCTTTCTGGGGAAGAAAGATGAGAATATGAAATACCTGAAGTCACTCCATTATATCCACTAGGACCTTTCTCAAAGTTTCTCGTTTTTGTTTAAAGTTCAGTTCTTGTTTAAGAACTTCACCTGGGTCATTCCAGCTTACATGGCTTTCAGAAGTTAATAATTTATTACCACAGCACCTTCATTGGTATGATTTGTTCACTACACTCCTTTAAAAACATCAGTGGATCATAGGAGTACCGACTGCCACTATCTACAGATCAGATCAGGCACTACCTTTACTGTTATAAAAGGACCAGCGGCTACTAAAACCCTTCAGGTGTCCCGTGCCCTTTCAAAATGCCAAACAGCTATCACTGCCCTACGCATCCCCTACTCCATACGGTACCACACTAAAAGTGACATTATAGGCATATTTAAAATTAGTTTTTCAGTGTTCATGGAGACATTTTACAGCAGCTGAACGATGAGCCCATCAGTGTTGCACACACTTGATGAGAACAGAAGCAGACAGCCTTCGCGTTTCCTGTAGAAGCTACAGATCTGTGCTGGCACGTTACTGAGAGAATTCAGACCCCGCCTCACAACGGCTTAGCAAGCAGCATACACCCGCAGGGTAAGAATGGGACGTACAGATGAGGCATAAGCTTGAGACAAACGAGGTTAAATTTCGGAAGTTTCTCTCTAGTTTCAAGAAGAGCACGAACCAGTTGGCAGTGACAGTATTTTAGTATGTCAAGTCAGCTACAAAACCAACCACGCAAACACTTTGCTACAAGGAAGAAAGCAAGAACGGAAGAAGGCTTACTGTTTACACAGAAGGAAAGGAGGACAGCGTGACATGCAATTACAGCAAGGGTTGTGTGCTTGACTAAAACCTGTCAGATACTTCGTTAAGACCATCGGGCATTATTTATATGGCTTAAGTGGTAAAACAAGTTAAGTTTGCAGTACAGATGCACAATTTCTCCATTTCATACTTGGATAGCTTCTGCTAAAAAAAAGAAGCCGCCCTTCCAGAATAAGAGACCTTCTTCCAGGAGTAAGGAAAGTTAAGATGGGGCAGACAACCCAACTGTGATATGGTTCATTAGCCAAAGCTGTCAGGAATAGAGTAACCTTTTCTGACAGTATGTTGCAGGAGTAGGAACGCTTTCCTATTATGACCTGTTGGCTGCTTCTCCTGCCTCCTTCCCAGAAGGAACAGCAGCTTATGTAAAACCTGCTTCCCTCAACTCTTTCCTGGCCTGTCCCAGAACCCCCAACTCCTTTGTGACAGTTGAACTGTTCATTGGACCATACAGAGAACTGACCAGGGAGTTGATCTGTCTCTTCTTGGAAAAGACACAGAAGTGTTTTTTCACGTCTAGATATATCCCAATTTACTGAGTGGACCTAGAAACAGTTGTACTGAAACAACTGGTAGGGAAGATAAGAGCTCATTCCAGCTGCACTGCTAAAAATGTTCAAACTGAAGTACGCCCTTATGTGAAGAAAGTTTAAAAATTACTGTTCAGTGATTTGAGTCTTGAAAGCTCTTAGTTCAAGTGAACAGCTCCAAACTAAAGCTTAGCTTTAGCACTAAAGTATTAGAACAAATGAGCCAGAGCCAACGCAAGCAGAAAATCCAGAGAACATTGAAGCTTAATCATTTTAATATGCAGAAACCAAACAGTTATACTACAAATACACACTGGAGTGCTTTGTTATAAACATTCAGTTTACATTGTCCTCATTGCCCTGAGAACAAAGGAATTCACCTTGCAAGGGAGCTAATTATCACTAGATTGGCATGAAGTCTTCCAGATTAAAGTCCTTATTTTGAATTGGAGACACTGCCTACTAAAATTCAGTTTGTCTGAAAAGGTATACAAAACAGCTGAATGGTGCACACAAAGGTCACATTAATTTTCAGTTAACTTGCAGTTTACCAATCAAATTGACTTCTTGACACTGAGTCTCCAGGACTCGAGATCACCCAACGCTCGAAATCCCTTGCACAACATGGCTCAGTACAGCAAACAAGTTCATGCATACAGAAGGTCCAACCTAGAACAGAGGTGACTTAACTGAGTGTCTTCAATCAACAATAATATCAGTATTACAGCATACAACAATCCTGTAACATGCTGAACCCGCAGAGGCATAACGATACAGTGCTTTTGCATTGCACAATCTCTCAGGCTGGAAGGCCCAAAAGCGAAGCTTAGCCAATCTGTTCATTCCTCTGCAGCGCTGCCGAGGAATCGCAGTAAAATAGCCAGACTTACCTTCCCTGTGCTCTCTTAAGCCGGGCATTTTAGCCTTCTCTAATTAAAGATAAGCTCACTTGCAAAACCTGAGTTTGAGCAGCACGCAGCTACCAGTCGAATCCACCATCGACTGAAATGCATCCTGAAACCAGGCACTTTACCATCACCCATATTCTCCTGAGTCCCATTTCAGCTGTCTTATGAGTTGTGACAACCATACTTCTCTGTTTGCTCAGCGAGTGAGCCACACTAACATACTTCAGCCAGAGAGGATTAACCAGGGCCTGCTGAAGCTGGGTTTAGAGGTTTTTAGTCCAACAGAACCTTATGTCAGGACTCAATCTTAATCAAGTTTAGACTATGCTTAAAATAGAATTAATTGAAGTACCAGCACAGCCTGAAACCCAGTGAAGCCTCTTGTTTATTACCATACATTCCTCACATGTATTTATAGTATAAGCTATTCATGTTCCCAAGACAGAGACATTCACCAAGAAAAAGTGTAATTGTTCAATATCCAATTTGCACAGCTTAGCCGTTTTAGGGGGCCATCACATGTGCTCAAAGTAAATTAGAATGTAATCATGATGTCAAAGAACATCGATAAATCCCTAATACCGGAGACCTTCAAACCCAACCTGCGGACAGGTTTGACATCTGCAGAACAGGCGGGCACTGTGCAGAAGCGCTGCTGCCGACAGCAGCAGCCACTACGCTCAGACTGCTTTTGGAGTCCTGTGCACTCTGCCGCTGCTCTGTCAGCACAAAGGATTACTTAAGCCAGCTTCAATTTCTTGGTTTCAGTGCTGCAGCAGCAGCAGCTATGCATTGTCAAACAAGTTCAAAAGCAAAGTGTCAGAACAACTAATTTAGTGGTATCTGTGATAAATGCTGGAAAGCATTCAAAGACTCCACGAGTGACCACGCAGGGACTTTCTCCAAAGCAGTAACCATTTTTCCAATGCAAATCTTGCTTATGAGCATTTAGTAAACTCTGGAGGGATACAGACAGCCCACCCCCAAGCATCACCATTTCAAAATCTGTTCCACTAGCGCTGAAGTGCACACCGTGACAGTTTCAGGTTTTTCCCTCCAACAGGTGAACCACTAAAAGTAGTTAAGGTCTCGAATAAAGACTTCAAAAGTAATCAACAGTTTGAATCTGTTCTCAGACTAGACTAAGCAGGCAGGGATTTTATTCCATCTGAAACAAATTTATCCAAACTGTAACGCTGATGTATGTTCACAGATACTTCTAGGCTTGATCACAAGAGTCAAATACAAGGGTTTTTCATGTGAGAATCTTGAAATTAGCTTAGTTATTACTGTTGGATCCATTTAAGTTACATGGAGATACAGTTTGAGAATTTAGGATAGTTCAAGCCTACTATGGACATCAAGGTAGTACATAAAGTGAAAGCCTTTTTCAACAGCAATTAAAAAGACTCTAACCACCTCCCTGAAGTTGGGAAGTTTAAACATCCAGCATCAGCTACTGAGAGAATTAAGATGTTAAACTTTTGTTGTGAATGATACACTGAAACCTGAAAAGTAATATCATTGCAAAAAACCCAGATCTCTTGAATAGAAAAAGCAGCGTGTGTGCGATCTGTACAACTCTTAATACAGACCTGCCTACTGTTTTGAACAATGTCAGTGTTCTCCCAAGTTTAGAAGATCCACTGAAGTCTGCAAGATCAGCACAGATCTTTCGTTTCTGAAACGCGATTCACCAACTACCAGTGGGCACAAAAGTGTTTTAAGCAGAAATAAACAGCACAGCAGCAGCCGTCCCAACATCATCTTTTTTCATCTGCTGAGAAAAAGAATGTGCGCCTCACCTATTTTAGGCCATCCCTGCTCTGGATTAATGAGATTAATCAGATCTAGGTGTTGTGCAACTTCTATGCCTTTAAACAGTTCTTACCTGAGAGTGAAAATTCGAAATTGTTGTTGTTTCAATGTCCTTCTTGCCCAAAATTTCCATTTTCACTGGAGTGTTAGGAAAGTTAAAAGCAAAGTAATCCAGGAAATCTGGTAAATAAGCAGCTGCTCCGTGGACTATGGCTAAAGCATAGTAAGCTGCATTTTTATCATTTTCACTGAATGACAACGCAAGGAACTCTTCTGCAAACCTCTCCATCTCCACTGGAGACAAAAATGAGAGTTCATCCATGTAAGCATGAAGGACGAGAGCACCACCATTGGACTGATGTTCTTCATGAATGAAGTTACTAAACTTAGTGCCAGTTTTCAAGAAGCTGCTGCGAACAGAATGCTCCTGGTGTGTCACAAACGGTGTTTGTACTCCCTGGGGTATTCGATACTCCTGCATACCCAAATTCAGTCTGCAGAGCTGCTCATCCTTCAGATACCTGAAGGATTCCTTGTTCATTTCCAAGTTATCACACTGTCCTTGAGACAGAGTCTCTTTGTCAATGCGAGTAAGTCCAGCACACACTGTCTGCACTTCTTTGTTGTACATCTTCAGGCGTTTCCCCCTCATATCTTCCCGGTGTTTCTTTTTCTTTTTTTTCTTTATCTTCTTCATAATAAGACTGTCAGCTCGCTGGGTTTTGCCATTTTCATCTGGCATTTCTGGCAGCAAGAATAAAGAGAAGATTAGAGTTCTGCAGTTGCAGCATATTCACCCAAAAATAATTAAAGACTCATTTGCTAAAGCTCTCTATTCCCAGGAAGACTGACCAATAGTAATACCTTGACTTTTGACTTACAAGACTTAATGGCACAACAAAAAATGCAGTACATCTGGTTATTATGCAAAGGAAGCCTTGAATTAAGGAAAACTTCCAAAACTCAAGCTTAATATTGAGGAAATATTTCCATTGTTAGTAGATTTATTATTATACCTTTAAAAGGAGGCCGTATTTCAGAACATCTGTAATTAAGTACATTAATAACTTCTGACATTTAAGGCAGTGCCACGCAGGGGAAGTGGATAAACAAGTATGTGTAACATTTAAACATTGAGACTTTCATTCCTGAAGACTTCACTGATACTGGATACACAATATAGAAGCAAAACAGAGTGCAACTGAATAGGTACGAGCATTATTGACATTCAGAGGTAAAAATACTTAAAGCAATTAGCTTTCTGGGGAAAAAAAAAAATCTTAAGACTGCTGATCTTCTGCATTAAAGGATCCGAATCATCACATCCACATCTTAGCTATCTTTTGCTATCTTACAGTCAACTATGCAGTTAACTCAGAAATTAAGAGGTGGTTGTTTGTTGGTTTTTATTCAAGGTTAATCAACCTGTAAAAGGCTAAAGACTGACATAAAATGTAAAGAAGTAGTTGTTAGGCAAAATGTGATAGTTTAATTGCTCATCTTTTAGGAATACAAACCAATTCAAATAATATTTAGCAAGTAACAATGGTAGTTAGAAATCTTGATGGCCCAGCTGTTAAAAACTCAATTGCGAAAACAAGATTTTAATCTGCCCAAATCAAAGAACTATTTTGTGCCAACAACGGACATAAACCTCCAAGAGCCATATTACCAGAACAGCTACAGGGATCTGAACAATCTGCTGCTGAAGGCAACACCTGCCTAGGAGATGCAATAGCCGAAGTTTTTCAGTTTCGCACAGCACAGGGCTTTGTGCTAACAAAATTCCCTTCCTTTGCCTGCAAAGCTATCAAGTTTGTATTCCCTCTTTATTCTCTTGCAGTACTTGAAGTTAAGGAAAACACAACACATTATACTTATCTATGAGGAAAGCTGTAATGATAAATACATGCAATCTGACATTACTTAGTCTAACCACAGTATTTAACTGTATCATTACTAGTTTGGTCTTGCAGCTCTTTAGTAAAGATGGTTGACCTTCATAACAGCCTGGTGCAATGAACAGAATTACTCATGGAGCAAAGAAAGAGTTGATTGCTTAATACTAACTTCGTACAATTGTCTTAGGACCTGAAATACAAGTTTTCACAGAACTGCTGTTAGCCTTCACAAACAGCAGATGCCCTTACTTTTACATTACAGCTAGGGAAACCACGAAAAGAAAGGTGGTACCACTTGTTTTGGTAAGTCAACTGAAGCAGTTCTTTGAATAAGCTTTTCTGGAAGTCTCAGAAGTTAAGCACGCATGAGCTTACTCAGTCACTAAGCTCTCAAGTATAGACACCGCTTTACTAACTGCGATGAACACACTAATCACACAGAATATATTTACTCTGGTGGGACCAGAGATTCCAAGCTGAAACTAAACAAGAATTTCATGCCACCATTGAGCTGTTGGGAACGCTTCCCTGTAGATGTTCCTAAGTTAATTTTTAGTTGTTAAAGGTGTCTTATTTTAAAGATTTATAATTTTAGACGTAATTTTAAAACCTCAGACATGCACTAGTTTTAGCTCAGAGTATCTTGCTGTTTGAAGATATTCCCCAATAGCAGACATAGCACTCTTTGCATTCTGGTACTTCCAGCGAACGCTGGTTTATTTTCAGGATAAAAGCTCTCCTGACCGCTGCTGTATCTACCCAGTGGTGAACACAGCAGAGCCCAACTACGACAGTGAGAGTAACCTCTGTATTAGTGAAACCAGAGACATTATGGTAATGACTGACAGCCCTGAAGGAACTATAGTTTTAATTATTCCTTTAAATAAATGGAAAGCCTCCAGTACCTCAAACACAAAGAAAGCTATAGCCAGGTCATCGAACTATGGGCTCCCACAGTAAGGTAGAATCACAGCAGTGCCAGTAACTCAGCTAGTCTAAAACTGTTCGACATCACATAACTGAACTCACCAGTATCACTATTAAAAAGCAAAACCACTGGATGTGGAGATGTTCAATGTCACCCACGGCCAGAGAAAAGCACAGTGCAGTCAAAGAAATAGGCAGTTTAATCACATTATACGCATGAACAAAAACTGATAGTGAAAGACAGGAAAAGAAATCCAGCCCCATCCCAAAACCCACTAAAATGCAGCCTAGGACAAGCAGCAGAGCTTCAGACTTCCAGCTAGCAAATAGCTTTCCTTCACAGATCTGGAATTCAGATGGTAATTTCAGCAGTGTTTAAGCATTCATTAACATAAGGCCTCATTTAATTACTGGGTTAGAGCTGACATTTGGTGACACTCCCAGTCTAGAAAAATGTACTACTTCTGTAGTTCCATCAACATTTATCAAGCTAAAGTTTGATATTTACAGTCCAGGAGCTTTTATAGTCATTATTCAAACACAGTGGCTTAGAAGCATTAAAACAGCAGTGAAAAGTCTCTCCCCATAATGCTTCTGCCCATTCTTAAGACGCTGCTATCTAGAGTTTACACTACAGACCTAACTTTCATAAGCACGTGTGTCTTTGGTTTCTTTGGCACAATACCTTCACATATACTCCCGAAACATAATTCACAACATAGTACCTTTATTACAGCAGCTTTTGCAATTGCTTTTTATCTATGCTGCTCTCACCAAGAGATTTTTTACTATCATAAATTTATGAGCAGAATCAAAACAATCATTCTGCACGGTTTAATTAAAAAAAAAAGACACACACACCAAAATTCGAGACATTTTGGCCTTCCTGTCAGAGAAACTGCAGGGCGTTTATTTAAAAAACAAACGAACAAGAAATGCGAGCCAAACCAGCAGCTTCGCAGCTCCAGCACCGGTCAGTGCAAGCACGGCAGCAGAAACGCTTTACGATCCAAGCACTCGTTTGGAGCCCACGACGAGGGCAGCTCCGGAGAGCCGCACCAGAGCTCCCGCCGCTCGCCCGCAGCGCTGCGCCGGGGCCCCTCGGCCGCACAGCCCGGGCTCCGCGCTCAGCCCCGAGAGGGAGCGTCGCGCTCCGCTACGGCGACAAGGGCTGCCGAACCCGCGCTCCGCTCCCGCCGCCCCGCACGGACACACTGACGGGCTCGGGGCCCCCGCAGCGGCGAGCAGTCTCCTCCGCTCCCGCCTTCGCCCCGGCGAGGCCGAGCCCGAGCGGGCGGCTCCGCGCTGAGCCCGGCCGAGGCAGGCGGCGTGCGAGGCCGCCGCCGAGGGACGTGGCGGGCGGGCTCCGCCGGGGGCTATCCGCGCCGGCCGAGCGACCGCCGGGCGCCCAAGGCGGGCGCCGGCCCCGGTGCGCGGGCGGCAGCCGGCCAGCCCCGCCGCTCCCCCCGCTCCTCACCTCGCTTGCTGGGCCGCCCGGCCGCCCCGTCCGCGGGGCTGCCCCGCCTCGCCTTCTGCGGCTGCCCGGCGGCCAGGCGGCCGGGCTCGGGGCCGGCGGCGGGGCGGTGCCGGTGGTGGTGGTGGCGGCGCTCCTCGAGCGCGGCGGGCGGCGGCAGGCTGAGCGGGGAGAAGGCGAAGAGCCCGGCGGCGGCGGGCAGGCCGGGCAGGGCGGCCGGGGGCAGCGGCTCCGCCGGGCCGGGCCCCGCCAGCAGCTGCGGCTGGCTCAGCCGGGCCCGCTTGCCGCCCGCCGCCTCGCCGGGGGGGCCTCGCCGCCGCCGCCCCCCGCCGCGAGGCCGGCCGGGCCGGTCCCCCGAGGGGAGCGGGGGCGGCTCCTCCGGGGCCCGGGACACGGCGCGCACCGCAGCGACCTGCGCAGCCATTTCACAGTCTCCCTCACACACATTTAAATGGCCCGAGCGCCAGGCGGCGCTGCGCAGGCGCCGCGCGGCGCCCACTGGGAGCTGTAGTTCGCGGCGGCGCGCCGGGAGGTGTAGTCCGCCCGCGGGCGCATGCGCAGGCCGCCTCACGGCCGGCCGGGGCGGGGGGGGGTCACGTGCCCAGGCGGCGGTCATGTGCGCAGGCGGGGGCGGTGGCGCGCGGGGGCGCGGAAATGGCCCAGTTCAGCCCCGGATCCGCGGCTGCGTCACGGCGGGGGCGGGGCCGAGCCGAGACCGCGCTTCTGCGGCGTTTCCCGCCCGTCGCGAACGCTCCACTGAGGGGACGGGCCCCGGCCCGGCCCGGCCCGGCCCTCCGAGCAGCGGCGCCGCACGGCGCGGGAGACGGGCCGGCTGCGGGCCCGGTGCCGCGGAGGTGCCGGTCTGGGTGGGTCGGGCCTTCGGCGGGGCCTGCTGCTGAGGAGCCGGGCGGCTGCCCCGGGGCTGCGTCAGGCATCGCTCCGCCCCAGCGGCTTCGCGCCAGCCCGGGCGCTCCGGTCGCGGTCGGCCGGTCCCCCCCGGCCAAGTCCCCCCGCTCCCGCCTCGCGTCCTCCCAGCATCCCCACACGGCGGCTTCCAGCAGCTTTGCCGCTCCCCGCTGAGGCGGTAAATGGCACCGGAATCGGGTGAGGAGCCCGCCCGAAGCCTCCTCTTCGCGGTGCCCGGCCGAGGGTCGGTGCGGGAGAGTCGCAGACCCGTAAAAACGGCGCTGCTGCAGCAGGGTCCTGCGGGCCGGGCCTCGTTCGTTTGGGTTTTTTTTAAGATCGCGAGCTAGGCCTGTGGTCTGTCACACCAGTTTAATTTCCGTGGGATCAATCGGCAAAAATCTAGACAAATTAACTGATTTGCTCAGTTGAAAAAAAACTTGAAGAAAAATTATTTCTAAAGTCTGAAATGCTGATGCTGCTGTAGTCCAAGGAATGTAAACGTTCACGAAGCGCGGGTCCTCGATGGCCCAGGCTGCACCTGCGAGTGAAGCTTGGGCAGGTGCCGCGTCTGCACGACCCAGAGCCCCCAAGAGCCAGAGCCTCCTGCTCCGCTCCGCTCCAGCGGGGTTCCCTGTCCTGCAGAAGTCTGCGCTGGTCCCGTCCCCAGTTTACGCTGCTTTGTTTCAGAGCGCTCAGATCCATCCCTTCGGAGTGAATATGTTCAAAACACAATGAAAGCGTATCCCCCTTGGGATAAAACATCTATTCCCAGTTCTAGTTTCTGTCTCTTTGTAAATTAACTGGCAGTGCTTTGCTGCTGGTGCTTCTGCGTTCTTTACTTCAGAGATGAAGAAGGTGCAAGTAGTGCCTGAGCTACAAGTGCAGCAGCTCTCGGGGTGTTTATTTTGATGGAAACCTTACTGGGATGAGCACTCGAGGCGCACCAGAGGGACGTCACGAGTCTGTATCACCAAATCTATAAAACATCTAAATGTTCCATGCTGGTGGTGGGTTTCTTGGTCCTTTAGGTTTTGAAAATCGATGTGCAAAGCCTAGGAAGAAATTATTTTTTTAATGCAACAGATTCTGTATGTTACAGGTGTTGATTATGTAATTCCTTCAGACAATACAGCATTTGAAAATAACTGTAATTTCAGTTCTTTCCCAATTTAAGATACGGCCCACCTAAAGCAACGTCCTGTAGTGTAAGTCAGCTGGGGTAAAACCAGTCTGTCACCACGTCTGTCTGACAAACACTGTCATTATAGCGTGAATATCAAGATGACTAGCTTTTACACCTAATTAATAAATGGCTGCTCTCTAGTAGAAGAATTTAAAATGGAAACCACAGTGTTTCTCCTCTGCCGTATCACACAACCTAAGGCAGTGGCCTGGTGGCAGTGCCACAGCTTAGTCTCTGTCTTCCCCTGTCTCTGTTGCCACACAAAGGCTTGCAGATACAGGACAGCCAAATAAACGCTTCAGGCTCTTCACACACCGAGAATCGTTTGTCAGCGCAGATGTCAGGGGTTTTCACCCTTACCTGTTCTTTAAACAGTTTGTGAATGAAGTTGTAAATGTGTAAAAAATGAAAAGCCTTATTTGTAATGTTTGTAAGTTGTTGGCATTCCGCCTCGTACCTGCATTTAGACTTTCAAAAACAAGTACCTCCCACACCAAAACACAAAGAGAAAAACGTACCAAAGTTAAGGAAAGATCTGGAATGGTTTGACGGGGCAGATTCGGATGGTTTTGTCAGTGAAGATGGAGTACAGATGCCTAGAAATGAAAAATGAGGCTGAAGCAGTTAGTCACCAGGGTAATCCCCTGAGGAGCCGGACTCGACACACCTACGGGAAAGCACGTATTGCCACGTGCCCGGTGACTCTGGGCACGGGCACTGTTTCAGCACAAGGCCCAGGCAGGAACCTCCCCCCGGCGGAGCCCGAATGCCACACGGCTTTAAGGACATTATTTGCTCACAGCAGGCAGCGAACGTGCTACCGCAGCGCAGTCCGCTGGGGAAATGTCTGCTCAGAAGTGCTTTAAACGGTTTTTAGCAGTCCTGTTTTCAAGATAAGCATTTTAATTTTAAATCAAAGGGGACTTAATGAGAAACTCCTTATTTATGCTCCAGATAGACTGGGCAGAATCCAGGATGGGGCTCACGGTCCCCACAGCACCCCTGTCCCCCGATCTTAGAGTATTTGTCCCACAATGCTGGTTTCAACGACTCGAAGAATTTGGTAATTTAGGTACACTGGAGCTGTCCCCAGGGTACCCGAAGGGCATCACAGGGGCACCACAGCATCCTCCCGATACCGCTAAGACAACTGTTGCTGCCCAGAGGAGATGCGCTCAGCTAGCCAGCGCAGCGCTGCGTATCCTGCTCCAGAGCAGGCAGACGTGCAGGGCGTCTCATGTTTGACAAGTTCAGGTTCTTAAAAATTCAATCCCACATATTTCTTTATATACTTGCTTAAAGCCATCAGGAAAATGTACATTAGCTTGAAAGACTTACTCTTTCTCACATTTTTCAATATTTTCAAGCTCTGTTAAAAAAAAAATAAAATAAAATAATTAGATAAGCTACTAGGATAAAGGGAATTCACTGATAAATATACACGTAACACATCTCATTAGAACTGTCGTGCCTAGCAGCTGAGATGGAAATGCAGACTTCTGCCCTTCGCTTTGTCTGGCTTTTTTCTGGCCAGCCCAAATGCCTCCGGTTTGCATTTGTGCTGTTTTCCTCAAATGCTTTCCTGCTGAACCATAACATCCCGAAGTACAATTGCTCCTGAGGGTAATTAACTAGGGGCGCAACAAGAGGGGACTGGTGATGAGCAGTCTGTCCCACGAGGGAATTCAGGCTCCACTTGAGCAAGTTTTTCCAAGAAGAACTGGCACTTCGGGTGGACGGGGTGCCGGGGCACAGCCATTCGCAGGGAACAGCTGTGCTACTCTGATCCTAGCGCAGACTGGTTTTGTTTGCAGCTCTACAATAGAGTATTTTTATTAGTCCTGTTTCCTTGCCCAAACACGAGTGGTCTCAAAGCAGGCAATTTTCACAAGGTTAGTGGTGAGAGAGCAGCGATAGCTGTAGCTAGAACGATCTCTCTTCTCACCCCCTCCATTTTCAATAGCTTTTGTTTCTTTTACCTTGCTTCTCCTGAAGCATTTCATAGTCTCTTTCGAAGGCTCTTTGGAAGCGTTGTTCTCCAAGCCCTGAGGACTCGTCACAGAATTTCTTGCAGCAGGCTGCAGACCTGGGAACATGCATCAGAACGTTTTCAGTGGCCCTTCAAGAATTCTCCTGCTTTTTCCTAAGTGCTTCGTTGTTGCTTTTCATTTCCTCTAACGCGGCACTTCTAGAAATGCCCAGCAGGTCCCCTAGTTGCCTTTACTTTCCTGATGTCTGCTGAACTCTGCCGCGGTTAAGTCCCAAAGCCCTGCCACTGGCAATGCTTTGAACAAGTGGGCCACGGTCTCCTCAGCTACCCACAGGTTTAGGTGTAAGTACAACGTCTCAGTTACACGCCAAGAAAAGAACTCGTCTCTTACTTGCTGCATCAGCAAGAACAAATGACTCTGGTGTTCTTTCAGGAAGCGGGGGAGGAGAGTTAGAGCGATCCCGGCTTGTCTCTAAGAAAGGAAAGGTAAAAGACCTGGTTACCTAGCTTTACATATAGATACATCAGTTCACCGAGAGCTCCACAGCACTAAAACCGGCAAATGTCAGTCGTCTCAAAGGAAACACGCCACATGCAGCAAAAGATGTGACAACCCTCAGCCTGAGGAGGCTGCAAGGAACATCATCATGTACAGGGTGAGGCAAGAGCTGATTAGGAAATACAAAACTACCAATTAATTTGGTTGCTGAACTCTCTGGTTCTGTCAAAAATGTTTAGTTGCAGAACTATGTAGCAACTCAAAATTTCCATTGGACTGAGCACAGATCCTAAAGACATTTACTAAATACAGTAAAGCAGCTTCAGTAAAAAGCAGACCTCATTTCCAAAGACGGTTTATCCCAGCGTTAAACTTATACCTGTTTGCGGGCTCCGAAGCTTCACACTCTGGAAATAAAAAACAAGGAAGGTATTTGAAATTCCCACAGCCAAATGTCATTCTCTCGTGCACAAACAAGCCAGAGAAGACGAGGAAATGATGTTAAGTGCAAACCCTCCCCCGCACACCTCCATGCTCATGTAATGGAAGACAGACTCATGCCTTATCGTTTCACTTTACAAAGCTATAATTCAACTGTGGGGTGATCAAGAGATGCATAAATTTTGTTCAGCTCCTGCCTATTCCATAGGGCGGTGTGAACCTCAGCAGACCACTAACTTCCTGTCTTCATTATCCTTCTCTAAAAGAGGAACAATATTTCTACTACCTTGTATGGGATTTAGGACCCCAAAAAATAATGTTTGGAGTAAAGTAGATGTTGATAAGGAGGAGCCTGACAGAGACCGCGTCTTCCTCCCAGTCCTGAACCCTGAAATAATTTGTGGAAAGTACACGGTGCCAGAACTAGAGTCTTACAGAAGGAAACATGATAAGGAAATTGGCATAGTGATGCTGCTGGAGAAGAGATTAAAAGCCACTTACTAACCTTACATGGCCTCAGTCTCACTGAGTTGTTAAACACCTCTGAGTGAGACTCACCGCTCCACTCCAAAGAGGTTCCAATATTTGTGTTTCTGGTTGGAAGCTGAAAATCAGAAGTGGCCAGAGGAAACTGTCCTAGAAACAGTTGAACACAAGAGAGTCATTTCTCATCCCAGGCAGCCAGAGCAAAGGCGCTGCCGGATGCCACGGTACCCCACAAACATGGGAAGACCCCTCAGATCGCTTCCTGGCCCCTGCCCTGTTAAACGCACTTACCAGATTCACTGTCCACGATAAAGGACTCGGGGGTTCGCTCAGGCAGGGGCGGAGGATCATCATCATCTGGCTGTGGCAGGGTGGCTAATTGGGGAGACACGGACAGGTTACCTGCATGGCACGACACAGCGGGAGAACTACAGACCTTTGTAGAGACCCTGAGAGCTGACCGCTCCTTCCCCGCCGCACCCCAGAGATGGCAGTTAAACACCTCTGAACGGGAGCTGAAAATCCAAGGAGCCCTCAGCACCAATTCACTGGCTGCCAGCTACGTGGCCCCAAGGGCAGACTTCCAGCAGTGTCGGCAGCAGAATTCCCGTTGCAGGGGGAAAAGGGACAAGTGTACCCCCCGCACTCCGCCAAGCTCACAGCTGGCAGCACAGCTGCTTGGCTCGTGCTGCAGCTCCCATGACTTCCCGAGAGTCTCTAGCATCTAGATAACAGGCACCCTTTGGTGATGCTGAATGCTGAAGGTCCCGAGCGGGACAAAGCTGAGCCAATGCCAAAGCTGTGGACAATGGGAAGTGTCCGACTGGGCCAGAACCGATCAGACCAAGGAATAATTCTACCTTCTTATGGCAGGTGATGGTTTTAAGGCCACAGATCTGGGCAAAACACTAATGTCGAAGTCCTGGTTCCCTCAGTCTCAGTGGGATGTCAGCGTCCCCCTCCACAATGCTCTGCAGAAGGGAGTGGGGTTTGACCTGGAAACTAGATCCTCAGAGAAAACCATTTCTGGGAGCTTTCTGAATGCTTCTTGGAGCACCCTGTTCTAAGAACTGGTCAGCGCCAATCCTGCCTTCCTGTGAGCGCCGTACCGAGCTGACGCAGCGGTCCAGAGCAGCTGTGTAATGCAAAACCCAACATCACGGCGCTCTAAAAGCATTGTTTGTTTTTCTGGGAAAAATTTAAGGCAGGATGAAACGAGTGTGAGGATGGAACCAGTTGCTCCCCGAGCTCCCACGCGAATGCAGCCCCGAGGAGCGGCTGCAGCCCTGCCTGGACGCCAACTGACAGCACTCGCCATTCCCTCCAGCCCACCACAATCCAGTGACCAAGCCCAGCTTGTCGCAGTGCTGCACCACTTACTCGGGGAGGAGATCCTCTCGTCATTCAGCAGGGGAGTGTGGTGGGACACAGGCCTGGGCAGTGGGGAGCTGGCCATGGCAGGCTGCAGCGGGGCACTCGCAGCACAAGAGGGGAGAAGATCATCCTGCCCCTCCACAAGGCACTCGGCAAACACCGGGGGCTCGGGCTCATCTGGAGAAAGCGAAGAGAAGTAGGGGTCTTCTGCTGAGCAGAAGTAAGGGTAAGGACATTGCCCACGGTTCCTGAGGCTCGGGGGGCCGCCCGTGTCTCGGCTTAAGTGGTTCGGCTCAACAGGAGAAGATCTGTCCTGCTTCTTCACCTGAAAGCTTGAGTAACAGGCAGTTGGCAACTGTGAACTCAAAACGGGCTCTTCATCCCCTCCATCCCATCCCCAGCCTGCTCCCTGCTGCGCCAGCACAAAAGGCGTCGATGCAGTCCGTGTCAGAGCTGCTCTGCCACCAGCCCCTCTCCTGCCTGCGCCCTTCGGTTCCAGGTTCAGGAGCAGCCGCTCAGGAGAGACGCTGGTGAACTCCAAACTGCGGTGTTTCTGAAGAACGTCCCCAGCACCCCACCTATCAGCTGCAGCTGCCTTTCTGCAGTTGATGAAGTTCAAAGTGCCGAAGGAGATGGCCTGTCTGATGGGAGGGACTCCACATCCAGAGCTGTCATGTGCTCCCGCGGCAGACAAGGTTGGGGACGCTTTGCTTTGTACCACCGGAGGAAGGCGTTGATGCACATCCTGTTCCTCCTGCTCTGAGCTGCAATAAAGCACCGTGATGTGAAGTCAAAGCCGTCTAGTACCCAGAAATCTCCGTTAGCCTACAAACAGGGCCCTACAACATTGCTCCTAAGAGCAGATCCAGGAACGTAGAGCCTGGTTCAGCCTCAAGCAAGGAGCACGGGGAAGGACTGCGCACCCTGGTGCCCCGTTTAACACCATTAAATGGCCTCTTTACGTGGGTGAACTACACCCTCAGTGTGGACTATACCAAAAAGCAAAGTTATTTACAGAAAGCGGACGATGCAAACCAAAACATGCCCCCAGAGAGATCCCTCCACCCCCTGAAGCTGCCGATGTTGGGAAGCTCGACTCCCCAGGCTTGCTCTTCCTGCAGCGAGAGGCACTGGAGTGGCACGTGCCAAAGAAAGATGGGACTGGTCTGGGGGCACGCTGCAGGGTGCACAGCTCCAGGCAGAGGGCTGAGATCAGCCCGCACTGGGGTGTCTCCACGTGGGTGAGCCGTTTTCTGTACGGCCCTGGGATGTCTTTTCAGTTCATATGTGAAACACTGCGTGAGCACAACATGACACAGACCCAAGGGCAGAAGAGGGGGGCAGCTAATGGCACACAGGGAAGAGCTGAGACTCAGTCTCAGGGACACATCACTGAGAAGAGCAGGAATTAGGTTAGGAACAAACGTGAGAGTTGAAGTGGGGCTCAAGGGAGGCTGCAGATCCTGCTGACAACTGAAATGCAACGTTCAACCAGGACTGTGTCACAAAGCACACATAAAACAATGCATCTTCCTGACATCGTATGGGTGACTGAGAATACTAACCCCGGGCATACTTGTGCTATGGCCTTACCAGGTTAGTAATCTCAGAGAATAAATATCTTCCACTGGAGTCAGAAGTGGCTTGGCTACGGGATGCCTCGCTTGTACCTAGTGAAGGAAAAGGTTAGAAAACAAGAGTGAGGAGGAAGAATGCAAAGAGCACAAACGTGCTGTTCCAGGAGCTGGAATTTGTGCCAACTACTTCTAATTATTAATGCAGCTTGGAAATGACAAACACCAACTTGAAAGCACCAAGTTGGAGCTGAAAACGGGACCTCCCGAACAGCAGTTCCTGTGAGCACCTTTTGGACTGAGAGTACAGCCATCCAGGTGCTCCAAACACCTGCGGACCAGCCTGCCCAGACAGCTCTGCCTTCAGGACGCCACGCGGGCGTTCAGCCTGGCAAGTCGGACGCTGGTTTCATTTGTGACACTTCAGCACACGACCATCCCCCACGCGCTGCAAAGTGCTTTCAGAGGGCAGTGAGGTTTAGACGGGCGAGAGGTTTGGCCAGGAGCTACAAAACCACATCCGGACTTGAACCGTTTTCTGCATTTTGTGTCAACCTAGCCTTGCATCTCCTTTGCTTATAGGCTGTCCACAACACATAGGAAGAGGCTCTTTCCAGCTCCTTCCTCACTCAGCTCTGGCTTGGGACATCCTGCAAATCCCAAGGCAAAACTGAGGCATAAGTCCCATTGCAGGATCCTGTTCCCAATTCTTTAGACAAAAGTTTCTGACAAAATAAGCTAACTGTAGCCTTTCAGCCTTTGCCTAAGAATGGTGATGCATTTACTTCAGCCAGATTGCAAACAGCTACACAGGAAAGGTAAGGTTCATGCCAGCAGTCACAGAAGAACAGCAAGAGCAAAGAGAAGCTTAACCATGGACGTTTTGGGTGTTCTTGTTTATGTGCAACTTCATACCAAGACCACATTGTTTTTCCTCAGAGGTGTATCAGATTTGGAAGACTTTGATGTGTTTTTTCACAAGCTATTTTAGCCTCCTCTCTCCCACAGGCAGGCTGCAATGCTAATCACCTCACTGGAGTACCACCGTGTTGCAGACTAGCACTTTTAGCCGTACCGCCTTGTGTGCCCAAGCTTCTCAAGCACCCCATGAAGACAAGTTTCATGGGCTCATCCACATGGAAATCAGCAGCTACTGTAGAAAGTTGGTGCTTTTCTTGTCACTCATTACATTACACAATTGTAAAAGTATAGAGAAAAAGGCTCTGAGACCCAAGAAAATTCAGCTTTTGCTTGGGGCCACACCCTGCGATGCGCATTGCACGTTCAGGGGAACAGCTGGATCCTCGCGGGTTAACTCGCAAAGAGGCTCAGTTTGGGCGTCAACGGTAGCAGAAAACACAGGGATTCATTCCAGGTCTGCAGCAGGAATCTAGGTTAGAGCTGGCATGCCCGAGGCTGCAAGAGGCAGTGTGTTTATCCTGGGCACTTTTACCTGTGAAGCAGCAGAATCTTCCTGGGCTTCAAGTGCATTAATCTGCCTTTTGAAGAGCTCAATCACGGCATCATAAACCAGCTCATACTGCTCCTGCGTTCCAGACAAATAAAAGAGACGTGAGAGCCAGCACCTGCTGTACTTGTAAATGGTCACCTGTTACCCAGGTCAAGCATCAGCCCCCAAGCAGAAGCTGCCACTTTACAGTCCGTGGGCAGGGTAAGTTCCCAGAAGAGTAGAAGCCACAACTTTCAAAGGGTTCAGACTGAAGCTGTTGGGGTTTTTTTCGGGTACACAAACAACGCTGTTCTGCATTGAGCTTCCTTTTCAGTCTATCTCAGCTGAGAAGAGTTCCCACTTTATTTATTTCCTGGACAGTTCCTTGTTTTACAGCGTAAGCGTTCGATAAATCAGTCTGCAAGCACCGAGTTATCCCAGCTGTCTACAAGGAAACGGTCAGCTACTAAACTCATTTCTGCAAATCATTCTTCTGTTCAAAAAAGGGACCTTACAGAACACCTACACGCCCTCGTTCCCAGCAGCACTACCGCTCTGTGTTTCCTTACTGTGAACCCTCCTGGGAAAAAGCTGAGGTCCCGGTATGGAGAGTATTCCTGCTGGTGACATCTCCCAAACGTACCTTGGTCTGCACTATGGAAGGCCTTTGTGTGCGCATCTCCTGGATCAGACTAAAAATACTGAAGTTCACTGGAATGATCTTGCAAGAAAGAGAAAAGACAAAAAATTACAGACGGGTCTAATTCCAAGCAACTTCCAAGTTGAGATGCAGTTTAGAGCAGTGTCTGAAATTCAGGCCTGCCATTGCGAGAATTTTTAACAAAGGACCTGCTTAAAGTGCTATTTTTGTTACGAACCAGCTTGCCTCCTCCCTCCTGTCTTGCACTCCACAGAAAATACCCTTTTTTATAAGAGCACTGATAACAGCTGTGAGTAGCACAAAGGACAAGGCACCGATTTCCCAGACCAATGTGTTCAGGGTTGCTGTGGCACAAAAAGCAGCCACTCCTCCGAGACCCAGCAACCTGCTGCAAGGCCAGGGATTACTTCACATACATTTTTATTGAAGAGTCAGAGTAAAGCAAGGTGTTAGTTTGGAAGCACTGAATTTCTGATGCTTAAGTGCAAAGAGGCAAACGTAGGCAGTAAAGTTGTATTGAAGACTGAAGGCCAGCACAGAGCCAAGCTCCGTGATCAGAGGAGGGAGCAACGGGAGGGAGGATTCTGCCCCATTGGGATGAGCATCGGGGGCTGCTCGCATCAGGATGGGGAGGGGAGCAACAGCAATGAGCAGTGCATGGATGATGCAGAGCCTAAAGAGAGAGAAGCAGCACACGCTGGGAATGGGGTATCAGCGGTTTGGCCACCACCGTTCTCCAGCCAGGCTGCAGGGAGTTCCCATTCATGGCTGTCATCTAGAACACATCTACATGCAGTCAGAGTGGGGTGGAAGGGAGAGTAAGGGGAGAGAGAAGGTGAGGGAGAGACAGAGAGGTGCAGCGCTGCTGCATGCAGGCGCCGTTCGGAGACACAGACCGGGCTGACACTCACTCCGTCCTTCAGCAGCTTCTGGGTGTAGTCGATCGCACAGATGACTCCTGTTCTCCCACAGCCAGCACTGCAATGACAGTCACAGCAGGGTTGCTAGCAGAGGGCGGACGCTGTATTTTCTGACGAGGATGTTTGAGAAAGATCCACAGCCTCCTGTGACCCTCCCGTCCCACACCGCGGAGGGTGCAGACCCGCGCGACAGCCCTGCTGCAGCTTCACCTGCCCCACGTAAGGCTCCACCTGCCCACAGCTCTGCTGCAGCCTGGAAGTGAACAGTTCTCTGTCCTCCCGTGGTGACCAGCCCACACAGGGACGTGCCCAGTGTTGGTGGTGTCTTATCTACACGTGCTGTTGCTGGCCTGCTGCTGCCCGTCTCCTTTCCTCCCGCCTGGCCACGCTAACCGTCCTCAGAGGTGTCACACCTTTGCCTCAGCGCTCCCTACGAGAGGAGCCCGGCTGCAGGCTCGCGCCGGCTGCCACCCTGCCTGCGGCCACTCGGGAGGCGAGACCGCAGGGGGCTGGGGGCCAGCAGCCCCTCCCCGCCGGTGACCGGCTCACCCACCTGCAGTGGACGCAGATGGGGACGGCGTCATCCGGCTGGTAGCAGCGAACGTCGCCGATGAGCTCCAGGATGGGGTCAATGGACAAAGGGATGTCATGGTCCGGCCAGTTTTTATAGTGGAACTGGTGGACGGTGCGGGTTTCCTGCAAGAGGAGAAGAGCGCTGGCAGGGCCTGGGGCCAGCCTGCCCCACCGAGGGGCTGCTGCCGCAGCTCCCGCGGGCACAGACTGGGACGTCGGCACGGCAAGGGGAAACTGGCGTGCTGCAGACACCTCCAGTTCCCGTCTGCATCGGCAGGCGAAGGTTGGAGGTGCAATTTGCAGCTGTTCCTCTACAAAAGAAGCACAGCCATTTTATGATGGTCTTGATGTTACCTGTTGGCCTCACTTACCCAGGGTCTGATTTGCATGACTTCAGAAATTGAGGCTTGAGTTAATTAATTTTTTTACTTGCTTTGTTCCTTCAGCCGCTGTCAAATCTAAAATAGCGGGCTGAGCAGCGTAAAATTTTCTGCACAAAGTGTGCCATATTTTAATGTCCTATTTATATCATAAAGCGAGCCAAGAGGCGTTTCCTGCCTCGACCTTTCCTACTTACCTCATTCAGGGTCACCTTTAAAGTCCTAATCACATACTCATTTTTCTTCTCTTCAGCTTCCTGCAGAACAAGAAGTTAGAGTCATATTTTCTGCAGATGACACAAGTTTCCAGCGCACATGATGTGACATGGTCTCATGGCAGCTGCACTCACACAGGCGATGGAGAAAGGACCACACTGCAGGGGAGAGACGTCCACCTCTGCCCAGTACCGCTCACATTTCTTCTGTTGCGAGAAGCAGGATGTGTTTGGTTATTCACTACCGGCCCACCCCTGCCGCCTCCTGTCTCTTTGCAGGACAAAGCTCTTGCTGGGAGGAGGCCCAGTTCTTGCCGCCAGCCAGCTCCAGCCTCCCCTTCCCTGGAGCCATCATTGCTGGTTTTTCCCTCCAAAGAGGCTAGCTACGCTGCTGGAAACAGTTTAAGGATCTGCAGCTGGAGACTCAGGAAACAGCTCATATCAAACAGAAACTCACTGTCACTAATGGGATTTAATAAGAATCTACGTCTCTCCACCCTGCCCTGGCACTGTTACGGCAGAGACCGTCTCTGACACGTTACTCACCTTTCCCATTTCAAACTCCATACAAGCCATGACCACAATCTGCAGAAAGAAGGTTCGTTAGAAAAGTCTGAACACAAGTTTCTTATCCAGGCAGCAAAATGAAACTCATCAGCAATGAGGACGTGCCGTGGGCTGCCTTCCCCAGTCCTGACTGCTGGGCAAATCAAACTCGGGACATCATCCACAACCCAAGCACAAGGGCCTTTCCCACTCAGAGCCTGAATGCAGACAGCGACGAGCAGGCTCCTGCCTCAGCAGGAGGGTGGAGGAGGCTCACGGGAGGGGTGCAGGGCACACACAACATCGGGAGAAAAACCCTGACACTCCCACTGTCTGCTTAGTCAAAAAGGACTTCTGGCTGGCCGTATGGACAGCTTCTTTTTTTCTTAAAAAAAAAAAAAAAAAAGAAAGGCATATAAATCTGCACCTTACCAGGACTTCATACTCCCAAATCATCCTCCAAAAGTCAATGACAGTAGTGGGGAGAGGACCCTGGGTTGCAATGTATGCTCTTGGCCCATAGACGCCCTAAAATGGCATTCAGATCAGACATAGAGACATATTTGCACAGTTCACTAGCAGAAATAAAGTCATCCCTCTTTCTGAATCTTACTTCTATCCAGTGACCTTATTAAGGACTTAGAAGGGCTTTTATATAGTCAAAATGTAGGCACTTAATTTAAGCAACAAGCAACCAGTGGCGCGCAAACCTCCCAAAGGCAGACCTAAGCCAGGGAGCTGGGCTTGAGGTGAGCTTTGCTCCCAGAGACCACCACTCCTTGCAGTGCGTTTGGGAGCTGGGCGGTGATGCTGCAACAGCTGATCCCGCTCTGCAGTGTGCCGCTTGGCACACCCGTGGCTGCCGGCCAGAGAACGAGCCGTGATCTCCTTGTGCAGGTCTGTTCATCTGCAGACGGGTTACACAGAGCCCTCGATCACTGGGGCGGAGAACGCAGGAAACCTTCTCTCTATCTAGCAGAGAAGAGCTGTGAGCGCAGGAGAGTCCCACAACACGGGCGGCTCCTGATGGAGAACCAGCCTGCGCTGGCCTGCCCTGTCGCTCGCCTCTGCAGCGGGTCTCGGCTGCGCTGCAGTGCAAGGCTTCCTGCCTGTGCACTGGGTTCAGGCCATTTTGCACCACTGTCACCCATCAAAGGCAGTGACACCGTCAAGGAACTTGTGACTGTGAGCCGCAAACTCTTCCACCACCCGCCCCAACAGGAGCACACGTCCCTTGCCCTACAGCCTAGTGCCTCTGTGCCGCAAAGGGTGTTTTTGAAGGGCTCCCTGATGGTGCGCGTCTTCTTTACACCAGTTGTCCTTGAGCACAGCCCAGAAACTACTGCATAGTCCTTTCGCTCACCAGAGCCGCAGGACCTGCTCCTCCTGGCACAACTCAACCAGGCAGCACCGACAGCTGCGACAAACGCCTTCGCACAGAAAAACACCATGAAAGAAGCAGTACCTTGATGAAGTTGGCATTGATGTAATGAGAATCTTCATCAGACATCATCAGGGACAACTCCACTCTGCTGTGGTCAACTGCAGGCACAAAAGCAGAGGCAGCAGCAGTTACTGTGTGTCTTTCATGGTACCTGAGCTCCTCAGACTGTAGCACAAGGTGCTTTGGAGGACCTCGTACATCAGAGAGCAGATGAGTGGCTGTGCAAGCAGCTAATGCCTCCTCCTGCACCTACCGATAGCCCTGAGCAGAGCTGCCACTGCTGCACGCGAGCAGCAGACAGGCAAGCTCCCTTTCGGAGTGGCAGCGAGGGCTTAGGCCAGAGCTGCAGATGCTGCCCCTACCACTGTGCAACGCCAACCTCCTCCTCCGACCACGGAGCAAGCCAAGCCTGAAATCACCCTGCACTCTGTCTTGCAGGCTCAAATGAGATCTGTGGGCTTAGATTATTCTTTTTTCAAGCTAGAATGGACGAAAGGGACAGTCTGCTCCAATCCTAGGACAGACTCTCCTTTGGAGATGGCTGCATCAAGCCAGGACAAACCACAGCAGTTTTTTGCCTGTAGCCAGCTTTGTGCTTCATAGAGACATTTTTGTCCAAAGCCCTTCTCTGTGAGGCCTTGGAAAACAAGTGGTTGCAATGCTACCCAAAAAGCTTGCAAGAGTAATCATTAGAGGATGTGTTTGCTACTGAACAGAAGTTCTTCTGTCTGTAGAGAATACATGCCAAAGCCTTCCAGAGCATGCACTGCCACAGTCAAAGTTAGAGCCTCAAATCCGAACAGCAGAACTCAAGGCAGTGTGCTCACACGCAAGTAACTGCGCAGGCAGATACTGGAGGATGGGAACAGACTCGAGCTAGGAAAAACAGAAAAGGCTGAATAGGAACATTTTCCATTTCCAACCTACAGGGTAAGATGTCCTTGTATCTGTTCTTCTTGATGTTCTCTGGTTGCTCAGATGCTGCTGTAGGGTAGATTTTATCCGCTCTGTACTTTGTTGACTGCCTTTTCAGCTTCTGTGATAAAAGAATGGAACAAATTACAGCAGATGTGCTACATACAGCACAGTGCTGGAGAGTACGTGTGAAAGTCTCTAGGGGTCAGGTTCACCACCACAAAGCAAGGTCTGCACCATTAATTCTTTCCTGAGTGGCTTCTCTCCAGGTACTCAGAGCAAGAAGAGAGACAGAAGCCACCTGAGAGCCCCAGCACAGGCTTCTGCAGAATGGAAAGTGTGTGCTGAGGCAGTGCCCACACGAGGCTTGGGCACGTAGGCTTCTGAAGTGAAATGATGCATTTGTACAGCACAAAGCATCGCCCTCACAAATAAGTGAGACACGGCGGACTCATTCTCAGTACAAATGGCACACAGATAAGAGGGGTAACAATGTTAAACCCCCTTTAAGAAATTATATCAGAAAAGACAGATGAATCAATTGATGTTTCTCACTTTGGTGAAGATGCTCCCATCTGTAGCTGTGAAGAGCAATGCTCCAGCCACTGAAGAAGCACAAGCAATCAGAGCAAAGTAGCTACATGCACTGATGGAAGAGAAATGAGAAGGAGTCCTAGAATGGACCCTTAGGGGTATGAGTCCCTCATCGCTGTCATTTCCAGCATAAAGCTGCAGCAATCCATGAGAGTAGTTCAAGCATCTTTTTCCTGCCAAAGCCTAGAATTTTATTTCACTGACATCAGCTTCCAAATAACACACATGTTTGTTACCACTGACTTCGAAAGCACCATTCTTGCTGTATTTTTTTCTTTCATAATTTTTTGTCTACCTAACCACTTTTCTTGACACCAAGGGGTGCTTTTGATTTAAAACAAAAGGCAATGCCCCTAATAAGTGTCTCTATGGTTTGACACTCTGAAGGGCAAGCCTCCCTTTCCCACCACCCTGGAGCCATACCTTCACAGCCCTTCCCCTGGCCATCACCGCTGGGGTCCAGAGACTCGGGCTGACACAGAAGAACCCCCAGGATCATGCGCCTTTATGAAAGAAAGATGTGCACAGGTGAAGAGCAGAGGGAAGGGACCATGGGCACACCTGAGCCGCGAGGTGAGAGGGCTTCTCACGCCTCGTGTGCACCTCACAGCGACCCACCGGAGCTGCTAACAGCAAGCGGCAGCGGTGACTCAGCCGCTCACGGCGCCGGATAAACCAGCCCGCTGGTCGGGGGTCGCTGAACCGAAATAGCACCGTGTCAAAGGGGCGGCAGTCCCTCCTGCTGGTACCGGCAAAGCCCTCCCCGGCATGCTCGAGGGCTCCGGGCTGCAGCTCTGGCATGACAGCATGTGAGCAGGAATCACGGGAGTTCCGATGGTTTCAGGGCCCTGGTTTTTGGGTGCTCACCGTAAATTGCTTTGAGAGTCAGCTCACCAGTGACCTTCCCAGGGGAGCTCGTAAGCGTCTGCATTTCAGCTCTCCCAAAAGTTCTCATCCAGTTTTGACAATCCTGTCCCCTGTCCTTCCTTGCTGCAGATGTATCAGCAGCCGCAGGAGAGCTGCAAAACTCCCCTTGACTCTGGCTTGCTCTAGACGAGCACCCGCTGGGACACGACACCCTTCAGGGCCTGCGTGCGTTGAGCTACAGAAGAGTGATATTTGCCGAAAGGCCACGTTAGGAGCCAGAGGGCTTTGTAGCTCGTGTGTACTTGACCAAGCCAAGCAGCCCCTTAGCAACACCACAAAACTGCTTGGGAAATGCCTACGTATGAGAAAGCAAGCAAGGGCAGCAAGGATCGAACTCTGGCTGTGAGACTGCACAAGCAGAAAAAGGGGACTTAAACAAAAAAAACCCTTGTAATTTACAGTAACAACACCACAATTTGCATGTACAAATGCTTGTTCATGCAAAGAACAGGGAGGCATTAGGATGGAGAAACAGCATCAAGCATTCCTACCAAGTTTGGAAACGCAAGCCACCCCAATTGCCTGTTAAGGCTTCTGCACTTGCAAAAGCGGCCAGCAACTCAGGCCATCCTGGGAAGATCTCTTCCCAGTACAAGAGGAAACACAGCCTTGACCACTTCTACCTGCCGTTTTGGTCAGAAAATTAACTGTACATTTGGCTGCTAGAACTAGCCCATGCACCAGGGCTCGGCAGCCCGCTGCCTTGCACGGCGGCGAGAAGGGAAATTCAGCAGCCTGTGACAGCAGTTTGTTCCATGGAACAACAGGCTGTCGCTGCAGGCTCAGATTAATCACTTCCCTCCAACCCAGACACCTGGAAACCAAGCACTAAGCTTTTCCCAAGTGTTTGAAGGGCCAGTCTTCACCGGTACGACAAAGCAGGGCTGGATCTCCTGGGGACTCCTAAGTAACCCCTGTACCTTCCCCAGAGACCACTGCCTGATGCTGCCCTTGTCCAAGGGGGTAGCTCGCGGCCAGTGGTTATTCTGGTGTTTGAGACATCTGAGATCTTACAGATGGACTGGTTTTACCCTTCCCTATGTCTGCTAAAGCCGGGCAATGCCTTTGCTTCTCAGAGCAGCCCCCACAACCTGCCACAGCAACCCTCCTCCAGCTGATACATCAACAGCCATTGCCAGCCACCAGCTCTAACTGTGAGACAGTGGATGCCATCTAAGACTCACCCCTGCCACCCAAACAAATGAAGAGAGCTCACAGATTGGGGCACAGCACAGACTTCAAGCAGCTAGATGCTGCGGAACATGGGAAGATGAGAGCCATCAGCATTTTTTGCTAGTTTTGCCTTGAGGGAACAAGAAATTAGTTTCCAGGAGATGCCAGAAGCACTGCTGGACGTAGAGCACGCGCACTCACTGCAAATGGGTGCACAAGCCCTTCCACGTCACCGCGCGCAGCGCTTGGAGGCTGGAGAAACGGCTGGTCCAGCTGCTCGGATCGGGGCCGCCTCACGCCTCGGCTGAGGTGCCCAGTGTCGGAGCAGTCTCAAGGCCGCAGGGGTTTCTCTGAACACCGGATGCCTGCTCTGCAGGTGGCACAGGGGCAGGGTGGGGGGTTTCTCTTGCAGTGAGAAAAGGAAAGGCTATGCCAAGTCGGACCGGAGATCCCTGGCAGGAGCACGTGTACCGCAGACACGACAGGCTGCAGTGGGAGAAGGGGCAGCAGCTCCATATTCCTCATTTTCCCCCCGTCTGTCTTACCAGGCGAAGTGAAACTGTGCCTTGACAAGTGCATCCTCAAAGCAGAAAACAGGAAGCACTCGGGTAATTATTTAAAATGTGAACAGTTTTACTTTGAATGCAAACAATTAAATTGCTCTTCTGTCTTTGCATTCCTTTCACTCCAGTGAAATCCTGTGTCTCTTTCTGCTGTAAAATTCATAGAAAATCTCATTGTCACATGCAAATCACATCCTTGTTTGAGAAGTGACTGAGCGAGTCCCTTTAAAATCAACCGAAACACAGAGCCGTGCCTTAAGCGAACTTACCAAAAACTCGTCCACAAACTCTTCTCGGTTGAGCTTCTTGCCTTGGGCCCTTTCCAGGTTTTGCAGCAGAATCTCCCTTTGGTCCATGTTGCCGGAGACGGAGCGCGACTGGGCTGCCGAACCTGGGAACGGACATGTCAAGTGCATGCCGCAGCGGAAAGCACCAGCGCGGAGAGCAGCCGCGGCAGCTGTGGTTTACTGACTTCATCGCAAGTCCTAAAGGAAATTAGTGCGTAACAGAGACCGTGGCCGAATAACAAAACACAACACCCAACCTGGGGCCCCAGCGCCTCCTTTTGAAACCGCTGGCAGCAGGGGCAGGCGGCACTGGGCTGGGCAGGAACGGAGCTGCCGCGGTCCCTCAGGCGCCGCTGCCACCAGCGTGCCCAGCTGGTTCCCCGTGCACACTGCCGCGAAGGCGGTCAGACGTTGGAGACCAGAGCCGAGCACCCCAACACCCGACCTCCTCCGGCACCGGGCCCAGCCGCCCCCGGCAGCGCGGCACCGCTGGCCACGGCCCGGAGGGGCGAGCGCGGGGGCAGCAGCCAAGTGCCCATGCGGGGGCTGCGCTTCTCGGCCAGGGGAAGGCGTCGGGCTCGGAATGTGCTGTGGCTGGGAGAGTCCCTGAAACAGCACGCAACATCCACGGTTCCCCTTCACGCCTGCAACTTCGCCTGTTCCCACATTAATGCAAAACATTTTGAAAGAATTCGTCAGGCAGACGCTGAGCACTGAGCCGGGCTTGCACGTGTTACTGCCCCGAACTGGACAACCGCTTCTGAACAGAGAAAACCCACCAGCAGGCTTCAGGTCACCTCTTCCAGCCACAATTCCCCACATCTGCAGCTTGTGCCAGAAGAGAGGGTCAAATCTGACGCCAGTAGACTGCAGAAATCAAATCAGTTCCGCCAGCCCAGTTCACCTCACTCCCTCTTGGTCACACAAGCATTTTAAAAAAACCCATAGGACGAAGTGGAGGTCGTTCCAAAGCGGGAAGGAGATGCAGAGAGCAACGTTCTCAAAGGCCATCCATTTTCTGTACTTGCAGAAGTGGGGAAACTAAACAAAACTAAACTAAAAGCAACACCTCCCCCCCCCCCCCAAAAAAAAAGGTATAGTAATCACAACCTTGATCTTTCCAATATCTCACATTTTGCACAAAGACTTCAGACGAGCTATCTCAAGCCTGTTTCTCTTTCTGATTGTAACTACAGTCAAGTCATTAAATTCTGTGTTTTCTTGCAGATGGGGTAAGGAATAGCTGTGAGATTCCTGTATCCAGTTGCTGAGAGGCAAAGGGCTGCTGATCACTCTGAAAGAGCCATCACTGTTAGTTTAAAGTGATGTCAAATGTTAATTTTGAAAAAAAAAAGCCTTGAATCACCTGAGAGGAACAGAGAGATTTTTAGAATAACTAATGGAAGCGTGTTTTAAAACAAATATTCACCTGAAGAGTCTTCAGCACTAACCTAGAATCCTTGAGTAAGAGTGAAGCCCATCTTTATGGCCAAATTTAAGAGAAACACAAGAAGAAAACCAAATTAATAACAACAAACATTTATTAATTTTTGCTTGTAGCGATACAGAATGTCTTTTACATGTTGTTTATGTGTAGAGCTCTGCTTGCAGCTGCTGGGAACAACGCTGTTGTATTTATTCTGGTTAAGTCAGTGAAAAGCCTAGCTTCATCTTCTGGAAAGTACTATGGCCCATTCTCTCAATTGTCCAACTTCTCCTGAAAACAAAAGACCCCACATGTAGGTGTTTAGAGAAAGAATTTGAGGCAGGTTTAAAGAAATGGGCAGGAAGAGAAGGACGCAGGACAGAGGGACAAGCAATCCGCCCCCCACTGCAACCCTCTCCCGGAGCCATTTCGTCCCTTCCCCCCATAAAACGCACCAAGTGGGGTCTGTAGAGCCGCGGGAGCTGGATGGTGCTTTTTGTCTGGCCCACCCTTCCTTGTTTTGATTCTCATCTAAGGCAGCAAGCCGAGCTCCCAAGATTCCGAGATAAGGAATTAAACCCCGAGACAGGGAGGCAGATGGAAGTTTGATGCCATCTCCAGTAAGACTTCACTGGTGTTTAGCAGAGCCGCGCTCCCACGGCCGCCTGTGGAGTTACCTGGTGCGCACGTCTGGGGGGACGCGCTGGGTACCAGTGACGAGCCGAGCAAGGCAGGCAGGAGAGGCAAGAGACACAAAGGGAGAGCCATAAATGCCCAGGGAAACGTCACCGCCACCATCACTTCCTTACCCATCCGCCGCAGGCCTCAATGTAGTTTCTCACTCGAGCATTTCCATTAATCACTTTTGTGAGTTGGTTGGGATGCAACACAGCTAGAACTTTCTTAGCAACATGCATTAGCAATTTCACAGAAACACAGAGAAAAGCTCTCTCGTAGACCAGCTCGGGGTTCTGGTCACTCCATCTCCTGACAAGAGACTCCACGGCAGCCCCAAACTCCTCCATCTGCAAGCGTCGAGAGGGCAGTTTGAGCTTCTTCTCAAATGGCAGTGTGGTAAGTCAGTCTTGGCTCAAAATCCAACATTCAGTTAAATTCCTGCATTTGCTTTTTCCACCCATGACTAGAGCAGGTGACCCCACAGCTCCCCGGGGACACCCGGGATGCAGCGCAGCACGTTCCAGGCAGGGCTCTCCTTTGCCGTGGCAGCGCGGTTGAAGGCCTGGGCAGGACAGCCGGCGGCCCCACCAGAACTGCGGCCAGCCTGGAGCTGGAGCCGCTCGCAGCACCTGCTGCAGAGCGTGCTGGCACGAGAGCTCCGGCTGGGCAGGCTGGGGACAGATGGCCTGCAGTGGGCTGGGGCGCCCGCCCTGTCCTCTCACCCCTGTCTTCCTCCTTTCCCCCGCTACGTGCTGGCTGCCCCCACCAACTCGGGACTGCAAAGCGCCTCCCGCCCCAGCAGGTCGGCCCAGGCAGCTCCGGGGCTTCCCAGGTGGTACAATGCGGCTCCTTTGCAAGAGAAGAGGAGAACAGGCAGCTCCACAGTGCCTTCTCCAGCTTCTGTCCTGGCAGCTCGCATGCTGCCCGCGACACAGAAACGACGGGAGGCTGCGGGGGATCGTGCCCCTTCCCCTCAGGCCCCCCGGCTCCTGCAGCGGAAGCTGTGCTGCCTCCCGGGCTGTTCCCCTTCTCCAACACAAGGCGACACAAGGCTGGCCTGCGGGCAGGGGGCTGGCCAGGCCAGGCAGGACAAGGTGTCCTTTACCTTTCCCTTGAGCACTTCAGCGAGGGCCTCCGAGGAAACCCTTTCAAAATCCATGTTGCACTGGTCCCCCATCCGCCGCAGGCGACTAGCGACCACAACTGGGTCAAACGTGGTTGGAGGCTCCCCAGCAGACTGCACGGGCTCTGGAGCAGAGACAGCAGGGCGAGGGGCTTCAGCACAACGCGTTGAAGGCGGAGAAGGAGAACACACGCTGACAGCCCAGCCTCCAGCCCCAGCTAGTTACTGCCTCAGGCACTCGGGAGGTTAATGCAGGGTAGACCTCTGAAAAGACACATTAGGAAATGGAAAACCCAAGGCCCCAAGAAACACCATACAGCCATTCAAGTATTCACTAATCTACAGGGACCAAGGGGCTCTGTACCACGGGTTCGTCCAGGTCTCTTTCCTCCCTCCTTTGCTGCTTCATGCTCAAGTCTCAGTTCATCCCCACTCCTGTTTCTCCAAGGGCAGCTCTAAGGTCTCTCTGTCACCCCTACGGATTCCAGCAGCTCCTTCCTCCCAGGCTGCCAGAAGGAAGTGAGGAGGGTTGGAGGAGCTGGAAAACATGTCATCTCACTCTTCTGACTGCAGTGACACAGTAGCATCCATCAGACGGCAAAGCCCTGCCTGCATTCCCCAGCACTTCAAGGCTGCAGATCATCGCATGCAGGCTTCAGAGAAGTTGTACTTATGGTCCCTTCTGAGCAAGTACAAATTGCAACATTTCAAAGTCTCATGGTGACCCAAATTTGGGCAGGCTTTCACAAAGGAGCAAAAGGCATACTTCACCAATTTCAAGTATATAAAACCATTAAAACTTCTCAGCTAAACTACTAAACTGCTTAAAGACAGGGGTGGGCCAGGGGGAGAGCACCTCAGTTAAAGCATTTTTCTCTTAAAGCATCCTGAGGGGGAAAAACAACAGCAGAGTTTGTTTGGGGTTTTGTTGTTTTTTTTTTTTCTGAACATTACTGAAACAAGGTTAGCCAGAAGGAGCTACCAGACACTGAAAGTTTCAGCAAAACCATTTCCACCTTTGACAAAGTCATAAGGAACTGAAAGTAGGATCTTTCGACATAAGGCAGCAGGCAACTTTATCTGGAAGCATTGCTTCTGGATCCAACCGCCCTCCCTCACCCAGCGCCGACTCCAGCTCAGCTCCTCTCGTCCAGGTGCCGGCACTCAGCGCCTGCAGCCCTGGCAGGACCCTGAATCTCCTGGGGCGCTGGGGCAGTGTCATAGCCCCAGGACAGCAGGGACAGGGCCACGAGGGTCTAACCCAGGAGAGGGAAACGAGCAACACGCTATGGGACACTTGTTCTTTAGGCAAAATGACAAATTTCTGTGAGGCTTTTGAGAAATGGACTTTGCTTGTTATCTGCTGTCAGCAAGATCCCAGTGTGTCTTGGGACATTTTAACTAGTTTGTTGTCAAGAAAATAATGGGAAAAGCAACATGAATACAGGTGAAATTATGACTTTCTTGCAGCATTGCCCAGCAAGCCAAAGTAGCTCAAATGATATTGGGAAGCAAAGACCACATTCTGCCTCACACGTTAAAGCAGCGGCTTTCACCCAATAAGGAATATGAGCTTTCTTTTTGATAGTGACAGTTAAAACTTGTCCCACCCTGTCAGTGCGGAGCAAGCCAGGACCTGCGGACCCGTGCGGGGCCCAGCACCCCCCTGCCAGCACCGCCCGCTGCCAGCGCCCACAGCCCCAGGAGCGGGAAGGGGGGTGGCCGTCCTCCCAGCCATCGCCTGGCCCGGCCAAGGCAGGCTGCAGCTGGGGCTGCCCGGCATTCAGACACGGTTACCTTGCTCTAACTTCTCCCCCGAACACAGACAGCGTGGAAGCCATGGCAAGCCTGCATTTCAGGAAACCCAGCAACCCCAAGCTCCAGCCTCCTTCCTCTCCCAGTCAAAATGCCCCTCTATCATCTGCTGCAAAGAAACCATTCTTCCCTCCCACAACAGGCCTTACCTCCCCAGTCTGTCTCCAGGCTCCGGCACTCGCTGTCACCTTCACCGAGGAGGTCAGAGAACAAGGCTTCCACAACGCACGCCGTCTGCTCCTCGAAGGTCGCCATTGCAGCGCGTCTCCCCGCTGCAGACAGGGCAGGAATGTTGTCGCGGCGCTTTGCCTCCAGACTTTGGCTTCCTTTCCCCAAAGCTGCACAGGTTCTTCGTTCTGGGAAGAATATTGACCCTGAACTCCTGCCCGGGACAGGAAGACATGCCAATATTTGCTCTCTTAACTGTCGTCATTCACCCTATGGGTGTGGTTTAGTTTCAAAATAAGTCATTTCTGTTAAGATCAACTGAAGTATTTACAAGTTATCAAAGACTGCTGACCTGTTCATTCATCAAGAAAGGGTCTGGATAAAAGGCTAGAAGCTCCAAGTCCCATCCCAGACAGACTAGACTCGGTCTAGCCACACACAGTAAATGATAGCTTGCCAACAAGCTACCAACTACTTTTTTTGTGAAAACTACATAACACCAATGCAGCTCTCCATAAGGACAGGAATACAACATACACATAAAGACACTGGAAATCGTTCATAGGAGCCCTGCTACAGCTGACTTCTTACTACCTTTGAATTCACCCGTAGGTAGCTCACCTGTTACAGTAATGTGGCGTATGAGACTGAAATTAATTACTGCACCATTGCTCCTTAAAGTTTTGCTTCAAGGAAGTTGGGAGAGAAAAGCCCTGTCTGACACAGAGGCAGAAGCTGGACTGCAGTTCTCTCCGGAACCACGGTAGTGATCTGATCCCTCCCTCCTGCAGACATCAGAGCTGAAGCAACTCCAGAAAACAGACAGGAATGATTCACATTTTTATTAGGAAAATCAGAAATAAAATCTCAAACCTGTTGTTTAACAGTGACAGCAGTGTTTCAGGGAAGCGCAGGGAAGGCATACTGCAATTTAAAGGTACAATGCAGTCATTAAATTAAAAATTTCAAGAAATCTTACAGGATAGCGGTAACAAAGCCACTCCTTACAGAGTACCACGAAGCCCCGTTGCGGTACCCTGTGTACCTCAGCCTCAAGCCAAGGAGCCTTCTCCAGGGTTCTGCCGCTGTGTAAAACTCTTCATGACACTGTACAAAGTCTGACCCTCTGTAACTGTCAACAGAGCAGATGGAGGGCTGTCAACGTGCTCTTCACAATACAAGTCCCAAGGCTGGCCAGGGTATAACTCTAAAAACCATAAAAATTCAGTCACATGGTACTGCACCAACTTGAGCGCTGTATGGTGAGGACAGGACGACAGCCCTGCACAGAAGTCAGTACTACACAGAAAACAAACCTTTAAATACCCTTTCTAGTTACAAATGGTAAAAATCAGTATCAGCAAAAATTTAGTATTCCACACAGGTTAACTATCTAAACAGCAATTCTTCCATTACTGGTGGGAGTACCAAGGAGCGGCAGCTCGCTGACATGAAGCGACGCAGACTACAGAGCCCGCGCCACTTTAACTCACACAAACACACCATACGCAGCCTGCACACTCCTGCGTCTTCTTACAGTCGCCCTGGCCACAGGGAGCTGAGGGGGGAACTTCAGAGAGGGTGATTCGTGGCTACAGTAACACATATCAACTACACACACACTTCCTTCTCTTGCAAAAGAAACATGCCGGTTCTAGCGAGCACCACGTCCCCCGTCCACCCGCCCCCGGCACAGCAGAGCTCCCTTCACTCGTCAGTGAAGCTGTTATCAAAATCTGTCACATACATGTAAAGGCAGCCAAGAACAAAACACTTCTCCTCTCCACTGCGCTGTTCCTCTTCACGTGAGGTAAGCAGCCGAGTCCCGGAGTCTCTGAACTGTTTTTTGAATTATTCGCAATCCTCATGAAAAAACCTCTCCAAAACAGATCCCAGAATTTTGCTCATTTCTGGTTCCATCAGTCACGTTAGCGTCCAGTGACAATCACCGTAGGTGCCACCACTTCCGTGACTCACGCCAGAAGCAGCAGGCTCACAAACTTTCCCCAGCCAGAGGGAGGACAGACCCATCACCCCGCCCGATTCACCACCCGCAGCTGCCCCCACGCCACACGCGCTTCCCAGGCCCAGCAAAGGGCTGCAAACACTCCCGCCGCTTAAAGTCCAAAGCCGGCACCAGGTATGGCAAATGAAGCCAGAGAAATAAACTTGCCCTGTGGCCTGGGCAGGCATCCTACTGGGAGCAGGGACCAGTCAGGACCCCAGTCCAGCAACTGCCCCCATGACCGTCCTTAAAGCCGAAATAAAGGCTTGCAGTGCCTCCGGCTTTGCCTCACTCTGCTTCACCGAAACCTGCATCTCCGCGTCTGCCGCCTCAAGCAAGAGCTCTGTGAGGAAGAGGCAACCTGCATCATCCTGAGCGCTGAGATAAGCTTTCCATGGCTGGACACCAGCTTTGCTCATAGCAATAGTCTGGATGTGGACAACATGAAGAGCTGTCTGTATGGTATCTGGATGAGCGGTCCCACACCAGGGCAGAGAGAGGTGGCAGCTCATGTCCAAGCTCAGCCAGGTCTTCTCGAACTGTTCTGCAGTCAGGTAAACATCAGGAATTAAGGTCAGGCTGCCTGTATCAGGATGAACCTTGAGGACTTCTTTATTCCCTTCAGAAATCAGTGACTCTGAAATGAAACCACAAACATGTGAGATGCAGCATATCAGGTGCAGCTCCTGGTTTCACAAAGCACATCTTCTGGAGCCGTCAGATGAAGGCGGCTGGAATCACAGCACCTTCAGCAGCATCCCCTGGGCTAACGAGGCCATGCGTTGCACAAGACAGTCAGAACACTAAGTCAGCATTCTCAAAGTGCTGTGATCTTCTTCCCAGGAAACCCACATGAGAACATCTACTGACAAGGGGAAACAAGATCCCAGATGAAGGAGAGGCGGGTTACCTGTGTCCCTGCTCCTCGCATCAGTACAAGGAGAACAAGTGTAAGAGGGTTCTGCTGGCTGGTGAGCAGCGACGAGTGCCCAGCGTTCTCTCCCATAAATTGGTGCAAGAGTATTAAACTCTGAAGCCCATGTATTCACGGGTCGCTTGGTTTGGTCTTCCAGGAGCCCCAGAGAGGGGTCAGACTTGGGGCTACACAGGACCCGTTTCACTTCTTCCACACCAGACTGCAAAAGGCGATAGTAGAACAATCCACGGTCTCGTACTGCCATATCCATCTCCTCCTCTGGGAATCAGAGAGACGCAATTTATGGAGAATGCTATCACCCAGATTTCCCTGAAGTACCGACGCTGAATTACTAACAACAGATTCTCAGGAATACAGTGTCAGCCTGTTCACTCACCAACCAGACAGCTAGGGCCAAGGAGCAGCCTAAGGCACACAGCCACCTTACCTTAGCCAGGATGCCGACACACGGCATCCACACACCGGGGACACAGCCAAACCGGGTCCCCAAAAGCCTGTACTACAGAATGAAGGGAACCCACCTATGCAGTAATAGAGCAGTCTCCCCAGCATGTCCTGACACTCAGCAGGACGAGACAGGAAAAGTCGCACCAATGCGGTCAGAAGCTCCATCTTCACCGCTGGGAACATCTCCGATTTCACGTTCTCCACAAAGTCCTCTAACACATAGGGGGCATTCGGCACTTTCTCACCATGGGCGCCCAGAAGCCAGATCAGTGCTTGCTTCCCCTGAAGGAACCACAGTAAAAATCGCAAACAGGCACTGTTTACCAGACAGACAGTGTTGACATGAAATAAACAGACACAATTGCGCAAGTCTTCTGAAGATTTCCGATCTTTGCCCGCCAACTACCAGCCAAAGGAAAGCCAAAGGCATTGTCCACCCACCCTCAACGGCTGCCAGCCCACGGCACCAAGCCCCCTTACCTCACTGTCCTGGATGGTGTCCTCACAGCTAGGCAGTGCCTGACACACGGCGTCCGTGCACTGGGGACACAGCCAAACCAGGTCCCGAAAAGCCTGTACTACCGCTGCAACGAAACAAAACGCTCAGCGTTCCCCAAGGGTTACAAAACCACAAGGGAAAAAACCATCAGTTCCAAAAAGCCCCACTCAAGGGACTTGGCTAGGGAGTTCAGCGCCTGCTTGTGACTGATTTGAGACACCCTCCTTCAAAGTCCCATGGCACTGCATTTGTCAGAGCAAAGTGGCACCAAGTCTAAAATAAAGCACTGAAACTTCAGATTGCTCCTCTGGCTGCTGGAAAGTAATCTCTCTTCTGGACATTCCCCAGCCTTTAAAAAGACACTGACTCATGATGCTTCAGGCACACAAGGTTAGAATGACAAATTAACACCAATTTAAAACGAGTCTCCTGAACTTTAGGTCAAAATTTGAAAGGCTCTACTGCCCCCTTACAGAAACACCAGCAGCTTCTGAGACCTAATTCAACAGCTGAGTGCAAGCATGTGATTTTCAAAACTGAAACCAAGATCATTTAAAAGAGAGGGCAGAAACAGCAACGATATGAAGTTAGATCTGAGGACAGCAGAAGAAAAAGGGAAGCCTGGGTGCAACTGAATCAGACTATTACATGAGGAACAGAAGTCAAAGATTTAAAAGATCTATTAACCATCTCAGCCCTCAGTCAGTCACCAAAACGTCTCTGCCGAGTCACTCCCAAAGTTGGCAGGTGGCAGCCAGAAAGGAGCCTGCACACCAGGCCGCGAACACAGCTGTGACCATCTCCCCCTCCACCACAATGAGCAGTTCCCAAGGAAGGAAAAACTACAATGTCCGGTCACACCACATACCCTGGACTCCACCGGGAAGACTTCCACCCCAAGATGCCAATTAAAGTAAGAGCCAAGTGCCTTTGAGAGCCTTGAGTTTGGGATCACAAGCCCCAGCAAAGCCACTTCCTGAAAGCACAAGCCAGGCAAACAACCTGCAGACAATTACCTGAAGTGATATGTTCCTGCTGAAGCCCCAGGAGCTCTGTCAGAATCCCCACACACTGTTCTGTGTATGTCCTAGCAATATTGCCTGCAGAGACGCCAAAGGACATAAAAGTCAACCTTTTTATTTGAGTGAAAGAGGAACCATGAGCCCAACTATTCATCACAAACTCACTTTAAAGAAACTGTCTTTCTTTTCCTTTTTGATTACGATTTCTGAAAGTGGAATCAAATGAGCCTGTTCTCCACACAAGGGACTTGTTCCTTTTTCTGAAGCCATGCCTCAGAAGTCTGAACTTTTCTTAAACACAACACATAAGAAAGGCATTTTAACATCCCTGGCTTTCTCCTTACGAATACTACAGAAACTCACCTATTTTAAAGCTTACAGAAACAAAACTGAACTGCTCCAAAACATGTTAATTCCACCCCCATCACACTCAGAGAACAAGCAGGTATTAGAGCAGCTCCTCTACCCGCTATAGTTTCCTTCAACACCATAAGGCTCATGAATCAGATGAAATGACACCATTTCTTTAGAGCATCTCATCACAGCATAGATATTTGAACGAGATTCAAGGATACTATGCGCAACATGAAACAGTTCAATGCCAGGACCTCTGAAAGAATCAGCACGATCGTGGTTGAAACACACTCAGGCCAAACAGTCCCGGGGAGGCTGGTCTGGAGGGCTGTACTGCTTCAGCACAGAGCAGTTATTTGGCATTTGCCCAGACACACTTCAGCAGAGAACGGCCCACCTCAAGGGCCCAGGGCTGCAGCCGCTCCTGGGGCAAGGCGCAGCTCTTACCTATGGCGAAGATGGCGCCCTGGGCAAGCTCTACCGACACGTCAGTGCAGTAGCCCTTCAGCTCCTCCAGCACTTGCTGTACATTTTCATCGTTCACCAGCTCACACAAGACCTCCATCTTCTGGCATTTGATGTAGTGGGGCTCCGAATACGAACAGAAGAACTTTTTGTAGTGGCTGCTAAAATGGCCAGGAAGGCTACCAAGGATCTGACGCACGTGGCACAGCGCAGTGAAGCAGAGCTCCCTGCTCTCCGAGGTGCAGGCAGACAGCAGCGGTCCCTTCACTCTCACCAAAACATCTGCCTGCACATGGGGGTACTCCCTGGCCAGCACGAGGAAAAGCTTGGTGGCTGCCATCACGACGCTGGGGCTGCTGCTTTTGAGACAGCCATCCAGTAAATTGAGGATGTCAAAGAGCTCCTCCTCACTGCGGGGTCTGTAACGCAGAAGGAAGGTAAGCACCTCACTTTGCCCCCACTGATCCAGATCAGCCATCCTGCCAAGAGAATAAACAGAGTTTGCAGGAGTCAAGAAGCGCACTGTGTAGAGCGCAGAAGAGGCCTTAGCCTCTGAGTTTCTTGCGGTCTCTGTTCCAAACCAAATGCTATGCTTCAGAAGTAGATACCACAATTTTATCTCAAGAGAATTGACCAGTTTATGGACAGAGGCTTAGCTCAGTATCAGTCACATGCACTTTTGCTGGTGCTCTAAGCCAGACAGCAACATTGAAAAGAACCCCAGGCAGAGCAATACCCCTCTTTTGCCAGATTATGTAGAATTACCTGTAGAAAAGTTAATTTCTTCAAGCAATGGGTAAGTTATGTATCTTTCAATGGATTGGGAGAGACATACTAGAACATGCCTGTCCCACAAATACATCATGTGTACTGTCACCAAAAACCCTAATCACATTAACCTACAATTCCAAAACAAACCACCAGCTGAAACAAAGACTACCTGGAAAAGGGAGCTCCTCAGACTTCCCTGAAAACCTTAGCATAAAAGTAATTTAGTTTCTCTTCGTCTGGGCACCTCCATCTTTGGGTGCCTGACTCTTCCCCTCATGTTCTGACAGGCGCCCAGAAATGCCCGCTCCGCTAGCGAACAAAACCAAGAACAAGAACGAAGCTTCCAGCACCACCTTAGTATCAAAGAAAACAAACCTGTTGAGGAGGTGATGGGCAATGGGTTTATTGATGACAACTCCTCCCTCCTTCTTCAAGATCTCTTCTAAGGCCCTCAGACAATTCACAACGACAATAGGATCCTGGTCGCGAAGCAAACTGTACAGCTCGTTCACCAGCGCACCATCTGCAAAGCAGCAGAGCTCCTTCTGTCAAATTCTGTTTATAAGCGTTTATCACAAACAAAAGATATGGCTTGAACAAGAATTAGTCGACAAAACCTCCAGCCCCACAGCAGCACCTGCCCTCGGCACAACCTCCCCCAAGGTCTGAGGCACCGGCCGGGCGCGGCGGGAGGCCCAGGCAAGCGGGTGCGAAGGGGCTCTCGGCCCTGGCACCTCGCAGCACCTGGCGTTCCGTTACCGACCCCGCACCCAGCGACAGCCACTCACCTTCCTCTTCCTCGTCCCCTCCGCCTGGCAGCTCCCACGACCCGGGGGCAGCCCGGCGAACCCGGCACGGACCGCAGGCCCCCCGCCGCGCCCCCAGTAGCCGCCCCCCCGTCCCCAGCGGGCCCCCCGCCGCGCCCGGCCCCCGCTCGCTCACCCACTTCCGAGTCCCCCTGCAGCTTCAGCATCTTGGCGCAGCCCAGCACGGCCGCTCGCCGCACGTAGGAGGCCTTGTCCCGCAGGCCGCTGAGCAGGGGCTGCTGCAGGTACTCCTGAATGCCGGGCATCCTGCGGGCGGGCGGGCGTCAGCGGGCCGACAACCCGGCCGCCGCCCCCCCAGCCGCCCCCCGCCACCGCCCCGGCCCCGCCCACCTGAGCCCGCACATGCTGCGGAGGGCGAGCCCCCGCACGGCGGGGCTGGGGTGGGCGCAGTCCTTGCGCAGCGTGTTGACGGCCAGCAGCGCCAGCTGCGGCTGCCGCGGGGCCTGCGCCCGCACGTACAGCGACACCAGCTTCTTCTGCACCACGTCGGCCGCCGCGCTGGCCTTCACCATCTCCGGGAACAGCCCCGACACGTCCGCGCCCTGCGCCATGTGCCTGCGGCGGAGAGGAGACACCGCTCAGCGCAGCGCGGCCCGGCCTGGCCCCCGCCACCCCCCCGCGCCCTCGCGCTGCCCTACCGGATGACGCGCAGGACGGCGGCGCGGTACCGCAGCCGGTCCGCCTGCACGTGCGGGTTGGCCAAGGCCCGGCGGAGCTCCCGCAGCGCATCCTCGCCGCCCAGGTAAGGCATGGCCCCGCCTGGCCCTGGCCCCGACCCCGGCCCCGGTTCCCCGCCGAGCTCCGCGCCCCCCGCAGCCGCCCGCTGCCGCCGGCCCCCGCCGCCCCGCCCCGCGCACGCCGCCCCGCCCCGCCCCGCCCCTGGCGTGCGCCTCAGCCCCGCCCAGCGCGCTGCGCACGCGGCCCCGCCCCGCGCCGCCTGCGCCGGCGCGGCGTCGCCCGCCAAATTCGGCGGGAAGCGGCGGGGCTGGCGCCGCTGCCCGCGGCGAGCGGCCGCCATGAGCGGGACGGTGATCCCCGGTACGCCCATCGCCGTGGACTTCTGGAGCGTGCGGAGGGCGGGCGGCGCCCGCCTCTTCTTCCTCTCGCACCTGCACTCGGATCACACGGTGGGGCTGTCCAGCACCTGGAGCCGCCCGCTGTACTGCTCGCCCCTCACCGCCCGCCTCCTGCACCGCCGCCTCCAGGTACGTGCGCCCGGCCGCCGCCCCACCCCGCCCCGCCCGGCCTGCCCTCACCGCCTGGACCCCGCAGGTGCCGCTGCGCTGGATCCGGCCGCTGGAGGTGGGGCAGAGCCACGTGCTGGGCGAGGAGGTGACAGTGACGCTGCTCGACTCCAACCACTGCCCCGGCTCTGTCATGTTCCTCTTCGAGGGCGCCTTCGGCACCATCCTCTACACAGGTACGTATGGGGCAGGCCCTGCGGCCCCTGCCGCGGCCCCTGCCCTGCCCTGACAGCCTGTCCTGGCAGGGGACTTCCGCTACACGAGCGCCATGCAGGGCGAGCCGGCGCTGAGGGGCCGCCACATCGACCGCCTCTACCTGGACAACACCCACTGCCACCCGCACCGGCCCCTGCCCTCGCGGCAGCACGCCTTGCGCCAGGCCGCCCACGTCATCCGCATGCATCCGCAACACCACGTCGTCATCGGTGAGTGCTGCCTCATGCCACAGCGCACTTGCCTTCCCCTCCCGCCAGCGGGGCCTGTCAGCACCCTCCCCTCAGCAGGGGTCGTGTCCCCTGGCCCTGACACGCTGCTTACGGCTCTCCTCGCAGGTGTGTACAGTCTGGGGAAGGAGACGCTGCTGGTGGACCTGGCGGTGGAGTTCCGCACCTGGGTGGTGGTGAGCCCCTGGCGCCTGGAGCAGATGCGGCTGCTGGAGCTGCCTGATGTGTTCACTACTGAGGAGGGGGCCGGCTGGATCCGTGCCGTGGATATCGCTGAGATCCGCTGGGATACCCTTGTCAGCTGGAACATGCTGCACCCTACCATTGCCATACTCCCTACCGGCAGGCCCGTGAAGGTCACCCACCCCAACATCCACCCCATTCCATACTCGGACCACTCATCCTTCTCGGAGCTGTGTGAATTTGTGAAGTGGCTGAAACCTTGCTCGGTCATTCCAATTGTGAGGGGTGGCATGTGCCAGGTTTACTTTCAGAAATACCTAAGTTCTGCCCCCCAGGCACTTCCTGACCTCAAAATCCCAAAGCCTGTGCAAGAAGCTGTACAGCAGCAAAGCAAAAGGAAGGGGCAGGAACCCCTGTGTCTCTTGAAAAGAGCTGCCCGGCATTCTGTGCCCCGAGGAGTTATTTATGAGTCCCCAGAGAAATGTACTGAGAAAACTGGAGAGTCCACAGGTGTTAAAGTTCCTCAGCAGAGCTGCTGTGAGTCAGCTTTCTGCTCAAATGAAGGTTGCACTTGTCACACGGACAAGGAGAAACAGAAGGAAGAGCTGAGTGGAGAACAGCCAGGAGCACCAAGAGCAGCCAGCACTGGTAGCCAGGCACCTGCTTCTGATGAGCACTTTCCAACTGGATTTGCAGAGCAGTATCTACTCACTCCCTTAAATGTCCTAAAGCAGAATTCCTCACAGAAATTTGACAAGCTGGTAGAAGATTTCTTTAGAAGGGTAGAAGCGTCCTGAAAAACTGCGTGACACCAATGCAGTTGGTAGCAGTGATTCTAGAGGTCTTACTACTGCATCCCATTCTCTGTGCTCGTTTCCCATCAGGAGAGAGGAGCTCAGCTATGGGGCTCTACTTTCTTTACCGCCTATGAGGGGACAAGGAGGAAACCGAACTCGTTTGTAGGCATTAGGATTTTTTTAAATGTATTTATTTTTGTGTCTGTCCACATCTGTTGGGTCTCCACACTACACTTGGGGGGTGCAGTCCCGCTGCCTGTGTGCCTTATAGCCACTTTTTGCAGTAACTTATTCCCTGTCTCTTGTGACAAAAGATGCCGCCAGGTTGATTCAAGCTGAGCTGCAGAGGGCGTGAGCTGCCTGCAGCTGAAGTAATGGGGATGCATGCGAGGAGAGCAGCAAGAAAGGGGAATTGGAGAGCCCCGAAGAATCTTTTTTCTGTAAGTCTGTAGTGCCTCACTGACAATGAGCGGTTCATTCCCAGGTGCATTACAAAGATTATGTATGAAGGCACATTTAAAGAATGGTGCTTAAAGAAACCTAGAAAATTAAGTGCCTGTAAGTCTATTACTCTATTTTCTATCTACTAATACCTCCAGACAGCCCTGCTTTTGCATCCATTCTGCAGCTGGACACAGTTCTGCCCTCCTAAAAACACAATGTTAAGTGTCAATACCTTTTCAGGTTACTGGCTGAAAAAATAGGACTTTCCAAAATGGGTCAGCCTCTGCACTTCAGTCTGCACATCTGAATTCCGCTGGACTGCAGAGCGCTTCCTGCCAGCGTTCTGCCAGGCCCGCTGCCTTCTCACCCGCTGCCTGTTCCTATCGCGCAATGGCAAATGGGATGGAAGATAACAAAACCTCTGCTTAGAGGTGTAAAGTGCTCAGTCTTAGCAGCAGTTTGGACAGAATACTGTGGCTGAACAGTCTCTGTTTGGGGTCGGGTGCTTTCCCACTGCAGATCAACTCCAGAGAGCCCAGCCTGGCTGGCGCAGTTGGGAAGTGTCAGTAGTGATCCACCAGCGGGTACCGCTTGGAGCCTGGAAACGCTGTAGTTGTCTGTGCCAAACTGCTCCAGCAATATTATGAATTGGCACCCCAGGGGTCAAGGCAGCAACGCTCAGTGGAAATGGTCCCTAGGCACTTTCCTGGAGCAGCAAACCAGCTGCCTGTCCAGCTTTGTCTAGCCTCCTCTTCGTTACTTTCAACACAAAATGTTTCTCTTGATCAGGATCAGAGGCTCCTTGGAGTCCTGCAAGGTCTCTCCAAGACCAGTCAGCTAGATAAATCAAATTCCCCAAGTCAAGCCAGGAAAGGAAGCGTTTGCTCTCTGAGTAAAGCTAGGGCTTGTGGAAGGCAAAGATGCCTGTAGATGCAGCAGCCACAGCTCTTAAAACTGGGGCTGTTCTGCACAGTAGTCCTGATGACAGCCAGAGTGGGTGCGTTTGGAAAGCTGTTTGGCAAACACGGGTCCTAACTCCCAGCCCTGTGCCTTCCCAGGCACCGCAGCATTTATCACTAATAGAAGCAGTGCCTCTCGCTGGGACTGCCTATTGACCTGCCTGCCAGCTGCTAAGTTGGAAGTGGTGGAGCAGTGTTCTGTGAAATACACTTCAACAGGGGTAGCAAGGCAGCTCAAGCTTCTTGCTGTGGTCTGTACAGTCCTGTTTCTTAGAGGTTTCTGTCTGGATTATTTGCTAATCAAAACTCAACTGCAGAGCTCCATCAGGTCAGTGTGAACGGAGGCACCGTCATCTTCCACAACATCTGAGACTGCCAGGGAAATACTTGTGCTGTGCTTATAGTGTTTTGTCTGCTGCTAGCTGCCTTGGAGATGCAGGCTGTTATTTAAATATTGTTGAAATTTAAGTGACTCATTTGACAGGCAGCTGAGTGAAGCACTGCCTGAACTCCCAGATTCCACGTCCTGCTCTTCAGTGCAGCCTCTCCATTGCTCAGAAGGAATGCTTGCCTTCCGAGTCACTGCTCCATTTAGGTATGTTGCAAATGACCTTGGAGATCTGAAGTGTTTCACTGCTGATGTTTTGTGGCATCCAGCCTTCCCTCTTTTATTGTTATCAACTGTTCTCATCAATCGTTTATTCAAGTGAATGAAGTAGAGAACCTCCTGGTGAACCTCTAGGCAAGATGGAGTTGTAAATGGTAATTCTTTACAGAGGCAGCTCTGATCTTTATATCACACAAAAAGAAGTGGAAATTGCAGAGCCTTCAGAAGCTGGGGATCTGCACCCCATTTCTGAATGCCTAGTTAAAACTGCAGAAGAAATGCTGGCTTCTGTTACTAGAGCTTAAAAGGTAATTCCTTCAGAAAGAAATGATCCAAATCGTACAGAGCCAAGGGAACCTAAAATCTCTCCATGGTTTTAAAAGGCAATACAAGCAGGAGAGACTTGACCAACAGTCATCACGTTCGAGATCTTTGGCTCAGCACAGCAGGTGCATGAGACATTTTAGAGCGCCACACGTTTCCTTCCTCTCTTAGGTGTTAAAATACTACTTTTGTGTGTTATCCTAAAATCCTGGAAAACAAAAAATGGCCTTGTGGGGAAAACTGGCAGTAGAGTATTGCTGAGCTCCAAGGTTTCCGAGAATCCTTCAGCTTCCCCTGGAGGCTCCTGGCAGTAAATAGCTGACCTGGTACAGGCCTTGTCCTCCCTCAGGCTTGCTTCCAAAGTTTCCCTCTTTTCCTACCCCCAGCCTGGCTCACAGGGGAGTGTCAGTGCGGCCGGGGGCTGGTGCATCCTGTGCAGCGGGGTCAGAACGTGCTGCTTCCAGCTCGGCTGCACGGGGCTCTGTCAGCGCTGCTGCCGCAGGTGTGTTTTGCTCACAACAGTGACAGTGAGAAGCTGTAGCCAAGTATTTGCTTGGCTGTGGGGTATCGAAGGGCCATATGCTTGGAAACTTATAGTTACCCTGGCAGGAAAAAAAACCAAACATGCTCAGCCCAAAGCCCTTCCAGATCTATGAACGCAGAATGCGCTCGAGCGGCTTATCTCGGTCCCACAGCTGGGAACCAAGCCCCAGTGGGATAAAACAACTCGCGCAGGGCTTACAGGGCCTGCAGAGGAGCTAGGAGTGAGCTGAGTTCCTCTGGCAAGTTGTCAGCACTGTTTTAACAACCTGTCATCAAGTGCTGGCGTGCCATGAGGGCAGGGCAGGCTTACGGTTCTGGGAGCAGGGCTGCCTGCCGAGCTCCTTCCACACAGTTGCCTGTGAAAGTCCAACCGCGATGTTGTGAAACAGCTCAGTTGGCTCTAGCTTCTCCAAAGTAGAGCAGAAAACCACGCAGGGGTGCCCTGCCTATGCTATGGAGAGGAGGAAAAGTACTCTTTAAGTTTTGGTTGCTGCCAAGAGACTGAGGTAAAACTTACCAAGCTCATGTGCTCCGGGGCAAACAAGCATATAACGTAACTTTGTAGGGAGCAGCCCAGAGCACTCTGCTCAGCAGCATTCCCACCTCTGCTTCCCCTACTACAAGGCTAAAGCACTCAGGACGACTCCTCTCTCTGCTGCACAGCTGCTGTCCGTTTCTGCAGCACAGGTTCCTCTGTTATTTTCTAGGTAAAAAGAATGGTGCAATGGGGAGATCTTTTTTTCTTCACCAAGAAAACTAATTCAACAAGTTTAAATAACTTCCTATATGGTGTGTAGTAGCTTTTTAACCTCAAGCCTAGACTCTGGCTTTGTGCTTTTTTATGGAGCCCCCTGAAAAAGTAGTAGAATGCGTAGAAAAGGAGAAAGGGTGGAGTTGCCCTGATAATCATGTGAGGTGCCTTCTTCAAATGAGCTGGTCTGGCTACGGGTATTTTGTGTGCACTTGCGATTCATTCTGCTAAATCTGAGCTCTTTTGCCCAGGTTGCTACCCTGCCTGTTTTCCTTGCTGTCCCTTTGTGCCTGGCCAAATGCCAGCCTCAGCACAGGCAGCCATGGGTCTGCGGTAAATCAGCTGACGGTTCCCCGTAAGCCTGAAGAAAGTAAGGCTGAGAGAAATGCAGCCCCAAAGTCCTCTGTGCTGGACCGAGGCCTTCCTTTAGCAGATCGTACAGAGGGGTGAGCTGCTGAATGGTGTTTTGTGGGAGGAAGAAAGTGAAAAATGTTATTTCTTGTATACATTGTATGTATACATATACACGCATTTCTCACAGGATTTTACACAAAAGAGCAATGCTGTCCCACTCACACCTCTCTGCTGGCAGCTGCTTGTCCCACTGTCCAGTGCAACGTTTAGTGCCCCAAACCAAGGCTGCCTTCACGTTGCCCAGCAATCTCATGGAAAGAAGCTGCACTTCAGTTTCTGCACTCTGAGTTCTCCCTCCCTGGGGGATCCAACAGTGGCCCTGGGGACAGTTTAGGAAGGCTCGTGTGAGAGCACAGGCCAGGGCAAAGGCTCTGCTGCCTGCGTTCCCGGATCCGAGTTTTGACGCGCACCCGCACGAACTCTCCCGCCATCCGAGGGGATGGCCCTGGCAGGAAGAGCGTCTGTGGGAGGGCGGCCGTGGGGGGTCCCCAGGAGTGACTTCTGTCCGGGGGCTTATGTTGCTTTCAGCAGTCTCGGGGGGCCAATTTCCTTGTGCATTTCAGAAGGATCAGTACAGTAATACTGGCGTCCTGAGGCGTGGCGGGTGTGACTGGGTACGTTTTGGGTGACCGTACGACCATCCCTGGTCGAGGCACACTGCTTGGTGCTGGGACTTGGCACTTGTCTGAGGACCAAGATCCAGCACGCCCTCAGGGAAGCGGTTATCAAGCGTGCTGACAGTCGGGGATGCGTAGGCACGTTTTTGCCAGCTGGGCATCGCTCGGTCAGCCTTGGGTGGTGGCGGCGAATGCTCCGGTTACGGGACTTGGTTTCCAGCAGCCTCAGAAAGCCCGAGATGACGACCTGCAGTGGCTGCTGCTGGGCTGGGCTGGCCTGCATCCTTCACCTTATTCCTGTCTCTGCTTACAATGATCTAACTGTAGCAAACAGTGGATGGTGAGATCAAGATATTTTGTTTACTGCATGTTCTTTTTTTCTGATCAGCTCCATCTGGATGCAAACTGCTGTCCTTGATTGTTAAACGGTACGAGTTCCTGCTTGTTGCGCTGCTGTTCATGTAAGAGTAAACATGAAACTGAAAATGTCTGAGATTTTGGCAAGAGTATTTGTAAACGTTATTTTAAAATATTATAAGCTTTTAAACGAAAACCAAGAAACGTCTCAGTAATGTTGACTCTGAAGAGGCTGAACTGAACCCCCTGGAGATGGAGTTCCGGAGCGGGTGACACCGATCCGTCTCACCTCACCCCTTTTCGAAGGGTCCGACCCCCGAGAACACGGCCAGGCCCTTCCCAGCCTCTCCCGCACGCACACCAGAGGGCCCGGCCGCCGCGGCCCCTTCCGTGTCCGTCTGACGGACACCGGCGGCTGGGAAACTGCGAGGGCCCGGCGGCAGCCAGCGGGGAAGGCCCCCGGGCAGCGGCGCTGCGGGCCCGCGTACCGCGACAGGAACGGCCCTCGGCCCCTGCGCAGCCGCCTCACCGCAGCCCCGGCGGCGCGGGCAGGGGAGGCCGCGGCCCGCCGGCCCCGCGCCGGGGTGAGGGAGGGAGCGGCCGCCCCCGGAGCCGCCCGGGCAGGCCCGGGCCCCGCCGAACCCCTCCCGGCCCCGGCGCTTCCGCCTCGCACGCGTCACAGCGGCGGCGCGCGCGGTCACGTGGGCGGGCTCGGCGCTCGGCCCGCCTGGCCGGCTCGGGGCTCGGCTGGCTCAGTCTGGCGCGAGCGGCCGAACGGCCCGGAGCGGCGCGGCGGGAGCGCAGCGGGGGCGCTCGGGCCCGGGCGGCGGCGGCGGCGGTGGCGCGGGGCGGGGGGAGCCCGGCCGGGCCGTGAGGGCGCGGCGGAGCCTGGCGGCGGCGGAGCGGCCTGGGGGCTCCCCCCGGCGTGCGCGGGCCGAGCGGGCCGGGCCGGCGGCCGTGGCGGGGCTATGATGCGCCCGCTGCGGGGCTCCGCACCCCCGTGTGTCCCCCAGGCAGGTCCGGCCCGCGGCTGAGAACCCCCCACCGGCGGTGAGTGCGGGCGGGCGGGCCCGCCGGCGGCGGGGCGCGGGGAGGGCCGGCGCGGCCCGGCGGGCTCGGGGCGGCTCAGCGCCCGCGCAGCGGAGGCCCGGCCCCGCGCTCCGAGCGGGACGCGGCGGGGCGGCGCTGCGGGCTTCCTCCGCGCCGGGGCGGGGAGGGCCCGGCCCGGTGGCGGCCGTCCGCCCGCGGCGGGGCCTGGCCTTCTCCCCGGCGCCAGGCCGGGCGAGCGGCCGGGCTGGCGGCTCGTTCCTGGCCGCGGTCGGCGAGTCGCGGCGTTCCGGTCCGCGCGTCAGGCGCTGCCCTGGGGCGCGCTGTGACGGGGCCGCTCCCGGTTGGGGCTTTGGCTTGTCTGGTTTAGATTTCCCATTGTCTCTGGTTTTACAGTTGAGGGGGGACCAGGCCTAGGGGCGGGGGGGAGAGAGAGCGATCTTAATTTTCTCAGCATCTTCCCGTTTCCGTGCTGTCTTCCGTTCTTCAGTGCTGTTTTTCCCATCTCGTGCTGGGGTTTCTTCAGCCTGTACAAAGCTGGATGAAGAGCTGGCCTCTCTTATGCTACAGGCAGTGAGGTAAAATGCACTCATTACACGGGAGAGCCTCGCTCTGCAGGTGCCTTTAGGATCAGCAGTTCAAAAAGTTGCCCTCCTAGGTGGTAGGCGCCATATTGCGCTTAGGAAGATACTTGTTGTTCTGTTTCTTGTGCAGATGGAGGATCTTGTTCCATCCTGACCTGCTGCTCCCAGGCAGTTCTAATGAGTTCTCCTCTCCCTTTTCAGGTATGGCCTCACAGCTGCAGGTGTTCTCCCCTCCGTCAGTATCCTCGAGTGCCTTCTGCAGTGCCAAGAAACTGAAAGTGGAGCCCTCTGTCTGGGATGTTTCAGGACAGAGCAGTAGTGACAAGTATTATACCCACAGCAAAAACCTCCCAGCAGCTCAAGGGCAAGCAAGCTCCTCTCATCAGGTAGCCAATTTCAGCATCCCTGCTTACGATCAGAACCTGCTTCTCCCTGCTCCTTCAGTTGAGCACATTGTGGTTACAGCAGCCGACAGCACAGGCAGCAGTGCAACAGCCTCCTTCCAGAACAGCCAAAACCTAACGCATAGGAACAACGTTTCTTTACTGGAACCATACCAAAAATGTGGATTAAAAAGGAAAAGTGAAGAGGTTGACAGCAACGGTAGTGTGCAGATAATTGAGGAACATCCACCTCTCATGCTGCAAAACAGACCTGCGGTGGGTGCTGCGGCCACAACCACCACGGTAACCACTAAAAGCAGCAGTTCCAGTGGTGAAGGGGATTATCAGCTGGTCCAGCATGAGATCCTGTGCTCTATGACAAACACCTACGAGGTCTTGGAATTCCTGGGCCGAGGGACGTTTGGGCAGGTGGCGAAATGCTGGAAACGTAGCACGAAGGAGATTGTAGCCATCAAAATCTTGAAGAACCATCCTTCCTACGCTAGGCAGGGCCAGATAGAGGTGAGCATCCTCTCTCGCTTGAGCAGCGAGAATGCTGACGAGTATAACTTTGTTCGCTCCTATGAGTGCTTTCAGCACAAGAATCATACATGCCTTGTATTTGAGATGCTAGAACAGAACTTGTATGATTTCTTAAAGCAAAATAAGTTCAGTCCATTGCCCCTGAAGTACATCAGGCCAATTCTGCAGCAAGTGGCTACCGCCTTGATGAAGTTAAAGAGCTTGGGTCTGATACATGCTGACTTGAAACCAGAAAACATCATGTTGGTGGATCCTGCGCGCCAGCCCTACAGGGTGAAGGTGATAGACTTTGGCTCAGCCAGCCACGTGTCTAAAGCAGTGTGCTCCACGTACCTGCAGTCGCGCTATTACAGGTAAGTGCTGACACGATGCTCCCTTTCGCACGCTGCGCGAGGGAAGCAAAGCTGGTCCTGACGGGGTGCTAGGGGCCTGCTGCTGCAGATACCTAACTCTTCTGCCATTAGGTCTAATGACAGTAGAGGGGAGGAGGAAGTGATCAGCCTATCCACGGTTCTGCATGTTTCCTGGAGATTTCTTCTGACATTTGTATGTAAATAAGTAGAACTTCTGCTTTGCAAATGTGACATAATATGCAGACCAATACCTTCCTTTTACCCTAGATTAGGGCAGTCAGTTGATTTTACCCTGTAGCTAGTTTGCGACGCCGTGTGAAGTAGCAAACCGGGGAAGCAGGATGCTACTAGTGAGTGCTGCATTTTGTGTTGTTTGCTGTGGTCTGAAACGAGTCCATTAACCATGGTCCTTTAGAAGGGAGAGAAGTCAAAGGGGTGCCAATTTCTTTTTATCCTGTTTCTTCTGGTTGCATCTTTGAACCCACTTCATGAGCACATGACTTCCTGCATCAGCCCTCGGTAAGTCACGCTTTCATGAGACCTGTAGCTCTCTTAAAACAGGGATGAGCTAGATCTCTGCTTCCCTTGGTAAAATGTAGAAACAGCTTCTACCCTACTCCTAAGAATTAAAAGTAAACTATGGGCAAAAATATTAAAACTCAGAAATTGTGTATGTAGCTAAACAAGCTGTGCTTTTTCTTTCAATTATTCCTCCAGCTTGGTTCTGTTAATAGTGTGTATTTCAATATAAGTAGCAGTAGACTTCAATAAATGGATGCAGAAAGAACTTCTGGCATCAAAGAGACATGAAAAAGTCTGTGCTGTGTTGTCAGGGTGATTTCAGTGGAATGTGAGCTCGCTTGACTCAAAACTTAACTAGTATCTAGTCCTTCCAGCTGGGACAAGACGGAGGACTTGAGACACTCCACCCCACCCTGTGTCTCTGCCCTGTTTGATGTCTTTCCTGTCCTCCCAGCCTCAGTTTAAAGCCCTGGCTTGTTGTGGGCTTGTTCTGTTTGTTCCTCATGCTCCCTGTATCCTTGCCCCCTTTGTTTTGGTTTGGTGGGTTTTGGTTTTTTTTTTTGCTCCCTGTAACACCAGGTACCAGCTTTCTGTGCTATTTGTTTTGTGTGATACGGGCTTTTCTTAATCCATTCCTCATGATCTTCACTCAGCTTGTTGGCACCAGTCTTTCCAAGTCTAAACTACTGATTTCTATTTTTTGTAACACAGTTGTCTTCTATGTGCTGTAGCTCTCTCAAAACGCTCGCTGTCTGAAATGCGTTATCAATTTTGTTGCTGTTGCCTGGGAAGTGGGGACTGCGGATCAAGAATCTGCCCTATCTGACTTGCAGCACATGTGCGCAAAGCGGTTTGGGGAGGCATATAGTGCTTTCCAGTTCTTGGTATCGCAAAAAACAGATTTGGCCGAGGCAAAAGCAGCAAGGGATGATAAGTATCTTGGAGGGGCTGCTGGGGAGGAAGCTGTCTGCTTCGTCCTTGTGTGCGGCACTGAACTCCCAAGCTGCTTCCACCGCCCTGACACGGTGTGACTGACACTGCCAGAAGGGTGAATAACCTGAGATTAGGTGGTGTTTAAGACTGTCTGCTTGACTGAAGTTAAGAATGCTGTGATGTGGAAATCTAATATTTAGTGATATGTAATTAGTTTAGTGGTGATGATTACGAAAATCCATAATCTGGGAACTTACAGAGATGTTGTAGAAACCGGCTTATTGTGGGAGAGCTGGATTGTTTAACCATATTCATGTTTATTAGTGTTCCAATGAGTTCTTAAGTTGGAAATTACTTCAGTGCTGTGTTTAATAAGACAGACCAATTCTTCATTTGGTTCTCTGTCAGCTATTAAAAATAAATGTCTGTTCTGTTTACTTTTTTGGTTTTAATACCTGTTACTGGCACTTGTGTAACCTACGTCTCCTGTAGAGACATCTAAACCAGCCAGGCTCGGGTACCGTAAGGTGAATTTTCTGAGATATATATACCCCGAAGGAAGAAATCCTCCCTGCATTGACTATGCGCGGTGCTGCTGGCGGTCATCTTGTCCGACAGCCCTGCTCGCTCCAGGTTCTGATCGTGCTGGCAGTTGGACAACTTGCATCGGTCTCGCTGGCGCTGCTGGGGCTGCACGTCGGTTGGGAGGCAGTATTGCGTTTGTCAGGGCAGGCGTGTTAAGGCTGGGGCAGGTTCCCTCTCTCCACAGGCACTACTGCCCAGTCAAGAAGGGCAGCTTTACTGCCGTGGCATGGTTGACTTGAAGTGTGAGTAGAAGTGCCCACAAAGAATTCTTTGGCTCTGAAGCCAGGCGTGGCCTAGGAGTACACTAACTCTGGCAGTTGTGCTTCTATGCAGTGACTAGTTTCCGTGGCAGTCCTGAGATCTATTAGCAGTAATTCCTGACCTGAAAATCAGAGGATATGCTTGTTACATCAGGTGCAGAAGGGTATGGGCGCTTTCATTCTCTCTGGGGAGGATAAACAATAGAAGGAAGCAGACAACTTGCAGAAATGAAAAGTCCCTGGGAAGACTGTTCTCTCTGCTCTTCAGAGTGAGGCTGACTCCTGTCCTGTGCTATGTCTAAGTGCAGCCATCCTGTGAGCCTTGCTCCCATCCCTGCCTCCTGGTGTTCCCTGTGGGTCGCTGGAGAGGCGCCTAGCAAATTGAAGATGCTGAGCTGAAGCACTGAACAATTTGGGCCGTGAGAAGGTGGCACTGAGTCGAGGGAGCTTGAGGAGTGCAGCAGTATCTGTTTCTTACCTCTGCTTTGGGCTACATGACCTACTTCTGCCTCAGTCATGTTGGCCTGGGAAGCAGCAGCTCACGCTGCCAAGTCTAACGCTCTGCTTGCTAATCCAGCTCTGAGTGGTGATCATGTAATTCTCTGCATTGGTAGTTGCAGTTGTATGAGCTTCGTATTGCCATCGTTCTTCACGAGGGGGAGGGCTGAAGACCCGTGTGTAAACTTGGTATGTTTTCAAATGCTAAAGTAAGTCTCGGATTTTTCCGCTACTGCTGTGAATCCTCTCTCTTCCGAGAGTGCCTGAGCATATTTGCCAACTTTGGAAGTCAGAGTTTGGCAAGCGTGTATGCAAAGAACAAATGTTGTTGATTTCTATTTCAAAGAGATTAAGATCGTAAAAATCACTTTAATCTCTGACAGACCAGCTATGGAAGTGACCTCTGCCTGTTGTCCTGTTTCAACTCGCGTCTCATAATGCCGCTGGTTATAGTGGTGTAAAAGGAGATGAGAGGGGTTGTGACTTACCAGCTCTGTCCTGCAACCAAAATGAAACCAGGTGGCTTGTGAGAAGTTCATTTGTTTGGTTTCAGGACATAAAATGTGTAGAGTTCAACTTGCTGTCATTTTGGTATTGAGATTTCAGAGTACCTGAGTCTGTTCCAGCATGTCGTTAAAGACTAACAAGCTATCGCACCCAGCCTTTTTTGCCACTGATCTCTTTCCTTGGAATCACTTGTGAAGGGTTAGCACACTCTGCTTATTCCACAAGCCACTTACATTTCAGTTTGTTTGCCAGTCCAAACCAAGGAACTTACACATGCAGCGTTTCTTATATGACAGGTTTGGGTCCTATCTGAATTGGGAATTCCTGTGTAAGTAGGATAATCAAGAGGATAAATACAGTTTGTTGATGATGACTAGTAGATGAATGGCACATGGGCTTCTGAAAATCCCGTGTGACTGCATCATACTCGCTCTGCTTGTGAAGACCAAAGTGCTACAGAAATGGATTCCTCCCGTTTGTACCTGTTAGCCTATAGAAAGTTGGATCTGTTCTCACATAGTTCTTTAAAATATAAATGTTTAGCAAGACATTCAGCACTCAAATATCAGGTACTTACCACATTTGCGTAATCATTTTATATCTTCACATATGCAAAACCATTCCAAAGTCGACTACCGCCAGGAATGGGCAAACAAGGAGGTCAAAACAGATCAGTGTCAAGTACAGCGAGTGTCAGAATGTCTTGCCTTCAATAGTCTATTAGTCTGACTACTAAAGGTATGTCATGGCTCTGTTTTGGGGGGGCTTAGGCATAATGGAAGAACCTCCTTGCTTTAAAGCTGAGTGATGGAGAATAGGTATGACCTCCTTGCAGCGAGCAGCTGGTTCAGCTGTCTATCTTTTTTGGTAGATCTTGTGCTCTCTCAGGGACACTGTGCCTGGGCAACTGGGATGAGTGCGTTTGGTTTGGAGACTGACTGATGGTAATCATGTAGTCACCTAAACCAAAAGCTGTAGCTGTGTCACCATGACACACAGGATGATTAATTGGAGAGTCACTTCTTGCCGTGTACAAACAGTTGGGAGGTACATTCAGGCTGAACAGTTGAGGGAGGCGAGTGTCAGATCTATGGACACCTGTACATTATGCAAGCCCTGTTTTTTAGAATTCTGTAGAAAGATCAGAACTGGTTTCAGAGCCTTTTTTTAACAACAGAAATATCCATGCTGTAGCACAATGTCACACAAGCCCTGGGGCGTGCTACCTGAGTCACAATCAGAGAATAGCCTGGAGTTCAGGACTTTTCTGTCTTCCTTTGCGCTTGTGTTAGTTATGCATGAAGAAGATCAAGGGTTTTGTGCTTCCTGTACTTTCCAGAGTAAATTCCCACACTGATTCACATGGTTTTTGCAGCACTTGGTTTTTATGCTATATGCAAATGTATGACCAGAATTTAGCCTGACAGAAGGGCATCGGTTAGTTTCAGAACTGTGTGTAGGTGAGGAGTTGTACTAGAACATCCTTTTGTGTAATGAGTCAGTTCCAGACAGAAATCTTCCTGAAATTCCAACCTGTTGCAGGAGCAAATCCTGCTTGGAGTTTGAGTTTTTTTCGCCACCTTCTTGTAAAGGCTAGGCCAGACAGGTAAATTTTGCATTAGGTGTGGTTCAGTACGCAAAAACTTGTAGCGCAACCTTGCAAAGCAGTCACAATCTCCAGCTGTGCGCTCTCTGTCCATTTTAACTCAAAACTTCCCAAGCAAACCCTGTATGAAAACCAACTGATAGAAACCGAGCAGCTTTCTGAAGAGCTCCTTTTTCTGGCTCTGCAGATGCTGCTGTTTTCCACATGAAAACAGGCAGCCTTCTGCAGCTGCTTCCTGGGATCTTGAGACCACCTTCTGCGAACAGTCTGAGCACCATTTGCCAGAACTTTTCTTGCCAATTCTGTTAGGGTAGGTTGTGTGCTGTCTCGGGGACAGCTCACACCGTGCATACTGTTGGGTGTGATTGACCTGGTTGCTGCAGGAGTGACTTCGTATGGCAGGTGCGTAAAGGCTGCCTGGGAGTTGGAGGGCTCCGTAGCAATAAAACGAATCCAGCCGTGCCACTGAGTGATAAAAAGGTTGGGATCTGTTAGGCCACTTGAGGAAACGTTTTCCGCTTTACAGCGAATCACTTCGTTTCACACAGATTTACCTGGGCTTGGAGGAGAGGAGGAGGGGCATACCCAGAGTGCTTTATAGGAAAGAACTGCATACTTTTGGAGTTGAAGATTTTACCTTTGGGTTGTGGTTTTTTTTTTTTTCCCAACAGAGCTCCGGAAATCATACTGGGTTTACCATTCTGTGAAGCTATTGACATGTGGTCACTGGGCTGTGTGATAGCTGAGCTGTTTCTAGGCTGGCCTCTGTATCCAGGAGCATCTGAGTATGATCAGGTGAGAGTGCGTGGCGGATGTGGGGATGTTCAAATGAAACCACAGTGACTGGTGTTCAGACCCTCTGAACCCGATGTATCCCTTGTCAGATTTCATCTAGTGCAAATAGCTGTTGTCTGTCATCTTACATTCCTTTTACCTCTGTGATATGCCCATTGCCTGTCTCTGTTCTCGTAAAGAAGAGCATGGAGTTCTGTGTGTTTTACCTTGAGCTGAGTGTAGTTATCCAATATATAGTCAATTTACAGTTAACCTCTTGGCTTCCAAACCCAAAATCTGTTGAAATACCTTCCTGTCAAAACAGAATGAGGTGTGTGTCCTGACTTGAAACGCCCTCTGTAATTTCACCATGAGGGCAGTTTTTCCATGTGGAGACAGAGCAAGCCTATCATTCCTGTCCTCTTAATACCTACAGCAGCCCTCATTTTTAATGCAAAGTGTGAGCCCCAAGCTGTCTCTGAAATACAAGTGCAAGAGTCTGAAAAGGCATCTTGAACTAATTAGTTCTTTCCATGGATACTTAGCATTGTTACCTGGGCTACTCAGTTGCCTATAAAAGGACAAAGTCTACACGAGAGGTTTTTTGAGGGTAACTTTTCCATTGTGGTTTTTGTGGTGGTGTCTTGTTACAGTGCTTGGTATGGTTTTCCTTATGTGATAAAATATGTGAAAACTTACTAAGGTTGAAAACTTACTAGTGTTTTATCTCCCCAGCACTGTAAATTTCCGAAGGAAACACAGTGGTACCTTAAGGAGCAGAATGAGTTAGAAAATAACTGAGTTATAGCACGGTGGTTTCCTTGCGCACTGAGTTTTGTGTAATTCTGAGAACCTTATCTAGTCATGTAGGTGGGTGGGGAGGAGGTGCTTTTTCCATTGCTTAATAGACAGGATTTTGCAGTCCTTTGTGAGGCAGCATGAGGTGTGACTTCGTGTGGTTGGTTTTTGGTATCTGAATTGCCCTTGAAGACTAGGGATGATGTGCTTTCATGTTTTCTGAGGTTCTGCAGCAGCGAGTAAAAGCTCAGGCAGAACTTGTGAGAGGAGCTCTCCAGGAATGAGTTCATGGGCTGGGATGGGATTTACAATTACTTTTTAAACACCCTTTGGCTGTAAAGCAAGAGTTAGGTCTCATAAAAATAGCAGAACTCTTAGCTGAACTTTGTGTGAGAAATACTCACCTGCAGACACTTCAGATCCACCCTGACATAGATGAAGAGCGAGTCAATAAAGTTGTGTGGATCACAAGCTGTAACAGTGAGTTAAATGCCCTGCGATGTTCGGCTGTTTTGGAACAGTGAAATAGCAGGGGGTTTGCAAATAAGAAATGAGACATGCTAAAGGACCTGTAATTGATAATTTCAACAAAGCCTAGTTGCCTTAACACTGTGTTTCCAGTCCTCATTTTATAAATCAGACTTAGCAGGTTCTTTTTCTTAAACTTTTTGAGGAGAGAGTCATGACGAAGGCAGTTCACATTTCTCGCCATACCTCTTGAGAGCAAATAGCATTAGCAATTGGGCAACGTTTAAAAAAGCTCGTTGCTGTGTTTTTTCCACAACTTGCTATCGTCTTTCCTTTTAAGCATACCTGTTTATCTGTTGGCTCTTTGCCAGTGTCTTATTGATAGCATCACAAGTATTTAGGTGCGTTTTCTGAAATTCTGAGCCATTTTTTTTGTAACAGGTGAAGTGTATTAAATGTTTTTGAGGATGTCAGAGTCCGATTGTACCAGAAGTTTGGTCTTGCTTTCTTGGTCAGTGAGAGCTTCGCCATGACGTTGTTCTCAAATCGTGTGCCTAGAGTACGTGTAGCCAGTCACAGCAATGTTGCTTGGGTACCTATGCCTTTCATTGTGGACACATACATGATAAATTCTGTGGTATTTTTCTCTCAAAATGTGTACTTCCTACATCGCTGATGTTAAAAGACTGTTAGTGTTTCTTTATCCACGTCTCGAAAGCTTACAGTCTGCTCATGTATACTTGGGCAAAAATATTTCCATAAAATAAGAAAGATGTATTTAAAACCTAAAATTTCTGCAGATAATATGATTGAAAAAGTGTCCTTATAAATGCTTGAGATAGTCCCTTTAATTTTGCAGTTTTGGTTGTCTGGGTATTCCTGTATTTACAGGTTATTTCCTGTTCTCTGTGAACAAACCTGGCTGATAATTACTCCATTAGCATGAGTTCTTGATGTTGGGAATCCTCACTCTTTTAATTTTCTTTCCTAGATTCGTTATATTTCACAGACTCAAGGCCTTCCAGCGGAGTATCTTCTCAGTGCAGGAACGAAAACAAGCAGGTTTTTTAACAGAGATCCAAATTTGGGATACCCATTGTGGAGGCTAAAGGTTTGTCTGATTTCTTAATTCCCAATTCTGTTTTGTTCATTGAGGACTTGATATGAATTCACACCTAGTTTTAGTGTGCTGTGGAAACATTCTGAATGAAGATTGGATTTGAAATGCCATTCAAATATAGCTGATTTGTGTATTTAATTTCAGAAACTGTACAGACCTCCTGGTACTCATCTGACAATACCAGCTGTGCATGATAGTACTAGCAAAGAGTGGGTGTTAAAGTAATTGAGATAATGGTTACTTATTATGGCCTGCTCAGTCTTGGTGAAGTATGTCATCTTGTTGTCATCTCCTGACAACACAAAGAGTAAAACAGGGAGTATTTCATGACGGTCTTTGTTAGTTTAACAGAAATCTGTTTATGTATTGGCAGAGGACAGGAAAGAATCAGATGATTTCCCTTTAAAGCTGAGCAGCAAAAGGAAGGGGATTTTGCCTTTGTTCTTCTTCTTAAAAGAGGGATTTAAAATATTCATAACCTCTTCTCTTCATAAATCAGAGACCTTCAGTTCTTCTGGCTAATGCGCTACGTAACGAAGCCTTGAAGTGAAGTCATCCTGTTGTTAATTCAGCTTTGCAATGGATGATCTTTCCAGTTGAGGAAATGAGAACCCGTGGCTGTTTTGGTTTGGCCTACTGGCTTGTGATTTGTCTTAAAGCAAGTGAAAGATCACCTGGCTCAGCTCTTTTCTTACTGCTTCTTTTTCAATACGCAGTATCTCAGTTTTTATTAACAAATGCTTTCTTTCACAGACCCCAGAAGAACATGAGTTGGAGACAGGAATAAAATCAAAAGAAGCTCGGAAATATATATTCAACTGTTTGGATGATATGGCGCAGGTGTGTGGAGATCTTGTAACACACAGAAAACTATCATATAGATTACCTACGTTATTGGGATCTCTGAAAACAAGGCTCCTGTGCTGGAGCAGTCTTCTTCCACATGCTGTTGAGAACACTGATGGAGGTTTGCCGTGGTGCCAGTTTGCATCAGAAGTCACTGTATTAAAGACTATCAAAACGTTATTTTGAAGCTGCTAGAAATTTCTTTCTTTCTGCTAGAATTTTTTTAGAAGTAGTCGAGCACTATGAAAGCTAAGCCCCTCCAGATGTGTTTATAGGATTAGGCCTCTTACTGGGCTCTGAAAATGTTGACAGGAACTAGAGACCGTTCTATTTTTTCGTACTATTTTCAGAGGTAAAATGAAAGAATATCTGAGTGATTTTAATATCATGAGGCCTTGAATCTTAAATATGTTGGTCTCAATTTTTATTGCTTTTGTAGCTGTTATCATCACTTTACATCTGTGTAGAGAATGTAGGATCTTGTCATTGCTAGCCCCTTGTAGCCCTACACAAAAAATGAGGGCATATTGCCAGGCATACTCCTTTTATATATGAGCAAGGGAAAAGTTGTGTGTTAGCACTGTAGTACCTAAAATTAAGCTGTCTGAGACAGAAATGCTTAATAAATATTTCTGGGTGATGTCAAATTACTGAAGTGTTAGGTAGCAATTAATTTGATGTTCGTGTGAACTCCTTGTATTTTATGTTCAAGGTGAATATGTCTACAGACTTAGAAGGGACTGACATGTTGGCAGAGAAGGCTGACCGAAGGGAATACATTGATTTGTTGAAGAAAATGTTGACAATCGATGCAGATAAGAGAGTTACTCCACTGAAGACTTTGAACCATCCATTTGTTACAATGACACATCTACTGGATTTCCCACACAGTAATCAGTAGGCTTCCTTAGATTTCTTGTTTTCTTTCAGGAGGACTTACGGAAACACAGAATAGCACTTTTCTGCTTTCTGTCAATGCTATTTTCTGCAGTTTCTGGCTGATCTGAAAATAGCAATGGCATATATAAGGAATGGAATGTTCGTAAGCTTCCTCTTCATGTTTTAGGACATTCTTTGTTGTTGTTGTTGTTGTTGTTTGTTTGTTTCTTTAAAAAGAGAGCCTAAACCTAAAGGCATGTGCATAAAATTGGGAATCTGTCAGGTCTCTGTTCTTTCTTACATATCTGATATTTTCCTTCTGTCATTCTGTTTCAGTGTGAAATCCTGCTTTCAGAATATGGAGATCTGCAAGCGAAGAGTTAATATGTATGATACAGTGAATCAGATTAAGAGCCCGTTCACGACTCATGTTGCTCCTAATACAAGCACAAATCTGACAATGAGCTTTAACAACCAGCTCAATACAGTACACAATCAGGTATAGCATCTTTCAGCTATTTATACTAATATATTAATCACAGAAATGGAATAGTCTAGTTTTGTGCCTTCAGGCCAAATCCTGTTCTGCAAAATACTGTATTTAAATTGCTCTCCAGAATTTGTAGTCTTGTCTTGAAATTTAATTTTCCAAACCTCAGGCCAAGGCAGTCTCTTTACTTCACCTAATCGTATTTGCCTGTCAGTTCAGCAACATAAGTAAAGTTGGTGCAATTCATTTTCTCCTGTGTTGTCTTATGCCTTTTACCTGAAATGTTCTCCTGGTGTTTGCTTCGTAGTACAGTACTGATGGTTCCTGTTTTTTGTTTTATAACAAGTATGAGTGATAAATCTGATTTATTTTTGCTTTCCTAGGCCAGTGTATTGGCTTCCAATTCTACTGCTGCTGCTACTCTTTCCCTGGCAAACTCGGACGTCTCGCTGCTGAACTATCAGTCTGCTCTGTACCCGTCATCTGCAGCACCGGTTGCAGGAGTGGCACAACAGAGCGTTTCCTTGCAACCTGGAACCACCCAGATCTGCACGCAGACTGACCCGTTCCAGCAAACATTCATTGTTTGTCCCCCTGCTTTTCAAAGTAAGCTAAAAACCCCTTTGTACGATACTGTGGTTTCAGTTGGGTAGAAATGAGAAGTGGTAATTTGCACTGAATTGGGGAAGTACAGAAGACCGCTCTGTGCATGTCACAGGGATCTTGTGTGAGATGTAAGTGCAGAATCAGGTCAGACGTGTAGGCAGTTTAGTCCTCTTCCAGGTCATGCTTGAACAGGTGACAGTATCTTGCCTGCCCAGGTTGCAGTCTTCATCTGGTTGCTCAACCAGTTTTTCCCCCCCAAACTGAACACAACAGCATTCCACAGAAAGCCGTGAACAGAGGAGCCGGCCTATCTGAAAATAAGAAAGTGTGGTGCTGTGTCTTGTACGTCAGGAGAGCCTGTCTGGTCTTCGAGTCTCAGTTCACAGGCGCCGATGCGGCTGTGTCCTTTGCTAGCGACGAGCTGGTCACAGGTCGCAGATCAGTGAGCTCAGCACAGGCATAGCTCTGTTGATCCTGGGAGTTCTCTGTTTATGCTTGGATCTGGATTGTGTTAGTGTGGAGGGTTGTATATGAAATGGGAACCGGTCGTGGAAGGTTTGAACTTTGAACTTAGTCTCGAACCCCATAGAACTGGCTGTCCGTGTGTCTGAAAACAAGACTGTGTCCTTCAGCAGAGCCAAGCTTTAGAGGACTGGTTGTCTGTCATTGCCCTTTGGCATACCGGGAAGTATTTCCTTCAGCTGGTGTTTTATTAGTCTGCTTTTGTCAAAGGCAACAGGTTTTCTTTCTCTTCATCTGACCCTGTCTGTCTCCTGCCCATGCCTGGTAGGAATTTGATTTTTGGAAAGAAACTGAAAAAAAAAAAAAAAAAAAAAAAGAGTGATAAAGCAGCTTAGCGGTGATGTATTCTTGTCCTCCACAGCCGGGCTTCAGGCAACTACAAAGCATTCCGGGTTCCCAGTAAGGATGGAGAATGCTGTCCCAATTGTACCACAAGCACCTGCAGCACAGCCACTGCAGATCCAGTCTGGAGTTCTCACACAGGTAAAAAACAAAACAAAACAAAAAACCCCTTAGAGTTAACTGCAATTCCTACCACCATCCAGGAGAACCTGACAGCCCCTGTGGCGCTGGGGTGAATGCAGGGTGTTCTCAGAACACTCTGAAAGGTTAAATGCAGATCACTTCTAAGACAGTGTTTTCTTGGTTTGTTTTTCTGGAATATTTAAAGTCTAAACTATTTTATGACGTGCCTCCCTGGTTTTAGGAGTTTGATTTAATAATGGGAGTAAATATGTAGTTTTCAGCTGCTAAAAACGGGCTGTATTTTTTCACGGGTGTACACTGCATTACAGATAGTGGTGTACATTTTTGCCTACACTTTAAAAATGTGGCAGCCAATTTTAGCAGAAATCATTTCTGTGAGAAGCAAGATCCCAGTAAACAGAAGTGACAACACAGATTACTTATGTCGTCTTTAAATCCACGAAATTATTTCTGAATCCTTCTCAATTAGTTGCATTGTTAGTGTGAATTGATGTGTGGCAGTGACGTACCTGTTTCTGTTGTTTGCAGTTTAAACAATATGCGATAGCAAAATTCACAAGCAGTTGTAAGGAATGGTATTTTAAACATTAGTAATGTGTCATAAATTAAAACAATCATTATTTCCAAAAAGTAATGCTTTAATATATAGTGAGTGCCCAGTGATTCACAGGGTTTTTTTTCAATGAAAATGTAATTGCCTTCATAATTAAGTGTACTTTTATTTATTTGCATAGTTTTAGTTTCTGCTGACATTAACACATACTTCATTAATTTTACTCTCCAGGCAGCATATCATACTTACTGACCTAATTGTAGAGGAGTAATTTTTAGATTGTTCAGTCCAAAGAATTTTGGTGGCATGCTGTGATCTCTGGTTTGTTTAGCATAGTTATGCAGGTAATAGGATCCAAAAGCAGAATACGCTTGAAGAAGTCCCAACTGAATCCAAACCCTGCTTTTCCTGAGAGTGCAAATTTTACACTAAGAATCAAGCTTTAATTACACATTTGATGGACTAATAAGTGTCTTGGTAGTCTCATCACAGATAACTTTGCTCTTTCATGATACAAAAGACCTACCGTGCCTCCTGTTAAATCCCTTAGTTTATCTTTTCCCAGGAGTACGGATTGTGAATGTGGAGGTACGATAGAAATGCTGTGTCCTGCTAGGGGTGCAGTTTGTGTGACGGTTAGTGCTGTGTGCGTAGTGTAACCTGCTCTCTGGGACCCAGTACAGTATCAATAGCTGAACACTATCTCATTTTTACTGTTGATCTGTGTCTTCAGAGAGATCCTGTTCCCAAATTCCCTGTTCCTTGTATTCCCCTCAGGGACATGTAATTGCTTAGAGGAACATGCCCGGAGGGTCTGGGTGTTGGTTTCGTTGCATCCGTTACAATTCTGGAGTCTGCTCGAGCACCGTAGAATGCCAGTGAGGTGAAACCTTTTCTGGCGCTATTGCTGAACCCACTTATCCTGCCTCAGTACGTGTGTTTCACTCACTGCCTGATCTACATTTCAGGGAAGCTGTACACCACTAATGGTAGCAACTCTTCATCCTCAAGTAGCCACCATCACGCCGCAGTATGCGGTCCCCTTTACTCTGAACTGCGCAGCCGGCCGGCCAGCGCTAGTAGAACAGACGGCTGCAGTACTGGTAATTGCCTCCCTTGATTGTGTTCACTAACTGAGTTTTTGTTTTAACTTAGACTTGCAGAGGGCATGGAAGCATGTGCCATCTTGTGGCTGTGTTCTTGCTACATCTTAATGTCTTGTTGTTTTCCTCCCCAACATTGCTGAAGCACTGTCTGACTCTGACGTTTAGTGTGGCTCTGTAAAGAATCCAGATCCATTGACTGCTACTTTTTACTAGCCTAGTATTATAAAGCTCTTCTAAGCGATACTGTAGAAGAGTTATAGTTGTTCTTGTTCTTCACTTACTGTCCTATCTTTGCCTTTTGATTGTTGAATACAAAGGAATCAGTCTTTAGCTTGACTCTGCTACAGGTACCTGGATGGCCAGAATTTGAACTACTTGGCAGGTTAGCTACATATTTTGTTTCCAACACGTGTAAAGCTGCTTTGCATGTAGAAATGTTTCAGGTCATTAAGCACAGGCTAAAATCTCTAATGACAGCAAATTCTTTAACGTATTGCTTTAGCAGTCGATTTCTCTTAACCTCTGTTGAACATTGACAATAATTTTCTGGCCTTTTGTTGTTTATAGCCAATCACAGGTAGCTTGCTTCATCCAGATAAAGATACTGATCTTCACAGATATTTTCAGTTCATTTGTATTTCTTGGTTGAAGTTAAAGGTGAGCTCTAGTATCCAAAATGGCAACAGCTAGCTTTTTAGGCTATTTGGAGCAATTTTTAAAAATGGTGGGGGAAGGGAATAAACACACCTATAAGAAGCTAGTGTTTCAAAATTGTCCTCTTCTGTATTCATTTGGCACCTGCATCAGAACAGCCTTGCAAGTGCCATAAAGAAGTCATTGTAAAACTCCAGAATCAGATCAGTGAAGCTTATGAAAACATTGCAGTGCACTTAAGTGCTGGTATCCTCACATGTCTTCCAAAGCACATTCCATTACGTGAACCATGTTGTTTCTTGTGGCTTTAAAGTGGTAGTTTGAGTGTCATTTTCTTCCAAGAGGGAGACCTCTGCTCTCTGCTAAAGTGGAATTTGCTTGAGTCATACCTGTACTGAAACTAAAACCCACTCATTTGAGTTCCTCTCAAGTTAACTGCTCCCCATGTCTGCGGATGGGAAGGCAGGAGAGTGGGGTTCTCCTGGGTCACAGCTCTGAGCTAAACAGACTCAGGGATGTATCCCCTTTCCTCCTCTTGAATTTTGGTTGCTGAAAGGCTGCAGTCTAGGCTCCGAAAACAGCAAGGGGTGACTGTAGCAGAGCTTGGGACACGAGTGAGTTTAGTGATGTTTTCAAAAGTGTATTTGGGCTTTTGATTCAACAGGCAAATTTTATTCTCCTGTGTGTGTGCAGTGGACTTGATGTTCAACTCCCCTGTACAGCAGTGGAGATCAGAGCCAGCTGTCTCCAGACTATGAGCCTGGATTCTGAATTTCTCTGGGGGACTTCATAGTTCTGTTTGGATTCTGGGAGCCTTTGGTGTGAATTTGCTCACCTTTAGTGCTTCCAACACTTCTCCCTTGCTGCTTCCCCTCAGTTTGCATTAGCCATTTGCTAAGCTTTGCGTATTTTTGTCCTTCCTCTGTCAAAACAGTTCGTCGCTTGGAAGGCCCGATTTCTGCCTCTCATTGGGAATTTATATCTTGCTGTATTAAACTCTCTGCTTTGTCTTGTGCAGGTGTTGGCTTTTGGAAAGACGCATGGTGTGACTTTTAACATATTTCTCTTTTTTTTTTTCTTTTTTTTTTCTTTTTTTTTAAATATTACTATTCTGCTTATGTTGGCAGAGGTTTTAGCAGCTCTCTGCTTTGAAGGCTTCTTGTTTGGAACCGGTATTTGTAATAAGTGGATCTGTTACTTGCAGAAATATTTTATTTAAAAACAGCAGGTGTTTATGGTTTTGCAGTTTGAACTGCAAGAAAGAGAGCCATATATTTTTGAAATCATAGAAATATTGTACTGCCAAATTTATTTTGTTTTTTTGTTGTTGTTGTTGTTGGGGTTCTTTTTCCAGAGAAAAAACCCCCACATTTTATCAATTTGGACAGGAACATTAATAGTATTCATGAATTGGAAATAGCTTCACATATCTCCCTTGTAACTAAATTTTTCTCTTGGTATGGCTTTTCTTAAATACTTTGGTTGAGGTGGGGTGAACTTGCACAGTAATAACACTGTCTTGGCTCTCTCAATGTGAGCCCTGTAAGGCAGAAAAACAGAAAGGACCAAATTGGCTTCATGTTTTGGAATCCTTCAGCAGAGCAGTGTGCATAAACTGACATGCAGAAACAGTCCTGAACACTCATGCTGCAGCTGGCAGTGCCGTATCTGGCTGCGTTCTGCAGTACAGTATTAACACTCTTCTCCCCAGGTGACATCTGTGGTACTAAAGGTTAGCAAAGTGTCAGAGGAAGCTTGTTTCTCTGGTTGTCTTGTTCTCTCTCTGTACTGAGGCCTTTTGAGAAAGTGCAATGATGTGCCGTTATCTCTGCAAGCTAACAATCTACACGAGTGCGTTTATTGCTTGGAACAAGTCTCTCTCCGCCTGTAGGAACTGAAATCTAGTGAACCTGTGTATCTGTTTGTTGTTTTGCAGCAGGCCTGGCCTGGGGGAACCCAGCAGATACTGCTTCCTTCCACCTGGCAGCAGCTCCCAGGGGTTGCTTTGCACAACTCTGTTCAGCCCGCGGCCGTGATTCCGGAGACGATCGGCGGTAGCCAGCAGTTAGCTGACTGGAGGTAGGGGTCGCACAGGGTCCAGCCCCGTGCCGGATGCCAGCCCGTGCCATCGCAGTACTGCCTGCAGCGCACAGAGTTTCTCCCTTCCCTTCAGAATCATACAGGGGCTCGGTGCCACTTGTGGTTCCTGCAGCGAGTCATGGGATTTGGGTCTTGTCTTTTTTTTTTTCCTGCTCCAGGAACGCCCACTCCCACGGAAATCAGTATAGCACTCTCATGCAACAGCCATCACTACTGACCAACCACGTGACATTAGCTACAGCACAGCCTCTGAATGTTGGAGTGGCTCACGTTGTTAGGCAGCAGCAGAGCAGCAGTGCTCCAGCAAAGAAGAACAAGCAGCCAGCATCAAGCGCAGCCAAGTAAGGCTTCCTTCCCAGTCCTAGAAAGACTGTGGGTGTGTTTGTGGAGGTTGCCTTAATGGTGTGAAAAAACGTCTTCTGATCACAGAGGCATTGTCTGTGTAACTTTTTATTGGGCTACAGTTGCTTTTAAAGATACGTTGGAAAAAGTCTCTGAACTGTAGTCACTGACGTAGGTGATAGTAATTTCAGTGAGAGTGCAAGGAACGTGGTTGGCTGAGTGCTTTACTTGGTCAAAGAGGGGTTGTACACGTTCAGGGTGTGTTGGTGCCGTAGCAGTACAAGTGACAGGACTGACATCTCTCGAGCAAGGGGTGGCAGGTTTCTGGCAGTGTTCAGATGAATCAGTCCTGTTCAGAGCATCACTGAGTGCCTTGGTCCCTTCTGTGGCGCTCTCCTGTATCAGTCTCTGCACAGAGGTTCTCTGTGTATTTCAAGACGTTTCTTTTTACACGCGTGCTCCAGCCTGCTGGAGCCTGGCTGTTCTTAAAGCTGGTGCTGGTTTGTCCTGGCTTGCTCACACGTACCTGAATGCTGCCTTGGTTTTCCTTCAGGCCCAGCTCAACTCTAGAGACTGTACCTTCCCAGGTTTACTCGCTCATTGGGAGCAGTCCCCTGCGCTCCACCTCCTCCTCTTCCAACGTGCTCATCCCAGTGCAGGAGCAGCACCAGCCCATTGTGATCCCAGACACTCCAAGCCCACCTGTTAGTGTCATCACCATTCGCAGCGACACTGATGAGGAAGAGGACAGCAAATACAAACCTGCCAGGTAGGAACTTCATTTGGGCAGCCAGTGCTGATTTGTCCTGAGCTCAGACATCAAGGAGAGTGGAGAACATGCAAAGCCCTGGCTAGGCTAAGAAGCACTGCATAAGACAGAAAATTGTGCATCGTGTCTGCTGTGCTGTTGGTGGCTCTGGTTAATCAGAATTTCATGTGACAAGGAGGGAGGCTATGAGGTCCCAGAGGGAGATCTCCTGTATCTCGTGGGAAAAGCTAGAATGTTTCCCATTTGTTTTTTTTCTTTTCCCTTGCAGTTTGGGTATGAAGCAGAGATCCAATGTCATCAGCTACGTTACTGTTAATGACTCCCCTGATTCCGACTCCTCCCTGAACAGCCCCTATGCCACAGACCCACTTTCCTCTCTCAGGAGTACAGGTGGTGCCCTGGAGCTGCCGAGCAGGGGAGCGGCCGACAGCTCCAGCTCTCGCACTATCATTGTGCCACCGTTGAAAACGCAGCTCAACGACTGCATTGTGGCTACCCAAGCTTCAGGTAGGTACGCTGTCCTAGGTTGCTGTGCTCGGTAGTTTTTGCCACGGCTCAGGTGCTGTCCTATCCCCGACGGCTTTGTCCTCACAGTTTTGGACTACCTGCGTCGGGTCTTCAGCAGCGCTGGGTTTCACAGCTGCTGTTCTGAGAGTGCAAGCCTTGATCTGTTTTCAGTTTCGTTGGTAGATTTACCTTTCGTATACATTTGGCTGCATTTAGAAAGATCTGTAAAAATTCCCAATGATTTCTTGTACGATCAGATTTTAAATCATAATTGAAGAAAAGTCTCTGTTACGGACACAGTCCCTGTGCATCCTTTGGTTACCTAAGCTGGTTATCACAGTGCAAGGTGTGTGAGAGGGAAGCATGGACTGAGCTTTTGAAATCTTTCAGGCATCCTGAGCAGCACCAGTAAGACCAAGCCAGTGGCCTCTGTGAGTGGGCAGTCGTCAGGATGCTGTATAACACCGACCGGGTACCGCTCACATCGCGTGGTAACAAATGGTGTGCAGCCTCTCAATCTCAGCCAGGTAAACACTGCGTGACTTTTGCTGACCTTTGAACATGGTGCTTTAGAATTGCTTAGAACCGCTGTGCTGTGTGCAGGGAGAATGGCTTGATTGCAAGAGGATCCATAGCCGTTTCCTTGTTAATTCTTTGAAGCTGATTCTGCCCTGTGGCTGTGCCAGGAGGGTAAACTCTGTAGGGAGTAGAGGTGGAGTTTCTCAAGGCAAAGAGTTTGTTCCTGTGCCAGAGGGCAGGAGGAGAAAGCATGGTTGTGTCCGTATTCTTTCTTTGCTCTTTGCTCCTGGTCACACCTGTCTTGCAGTGAGTCATTCTCGCCACTCGGGTGTGAGAGCCACACCAGGGTCCAGCTGTTGGAGTTGAGTAGCGTTGATGGTGCTCAGCAGCACGGGGAGATTCTGTTGTTCTTTACCTTTCTTCAATCTCGCAAAGGCCTGACCAGGAGATTAAGGCTGGACCTTGTCTCTCAAACTGACGTTTAGCACCTGTCTTCCCTTGAAACTTTGAGAGATGGGTTTCATTTCAGTTTGTGTCACTGCTCTTGACCTTTGAGTCAAGCTGCGGTAGCCTTTCAGGAGAGAGGACGTGTTACACCTCCGGTTCATTTCTGGCGTGGGGACAAGGCAGGCTTTGCTGTGCTAAAGTGGGGCGGCCCTGCTGCTGCTCTCACCGAGGTGCAGAAGAATGGATGTGTGAGGAGCTCAAGGGCTGGGTCAGTCCTAGGACCTGCCTGCACTTGTCCAGCTGCGTGCTGTGGCACCCTGGGTGTGGCAGCCGGATCGCATTGTAGAGGACGGGCGTACCCTCTGTCTCAGTGGGACTGCAGTAACCTTCTCCAATTCATCTCGAGGTGTCAGAGCTGGGAAGGGAGGATCTGCAGAAGTGTCAGTCCTGCAGCTAGGACGGAGGTGTGGTTCGGGAGGCTCTGGTGGACCCTTCCTTGCTCACCTCCTGTCCGCTGCGCTCTTCCCCGAGGATAGCCACTAACCTTCCTTCCTTCTCTCTGCAGAACCAGCAGACAACGGTGCTGGCCTCACAGGAGAGAAATGGAAACGCTGTCCCGCGCAGGCAGCAAGCTTACGTGGCACCCCTCACGTCAACTATTTCTCAGGCTCCCTACACGTTTCAGCACAGCAGCCCCGTGCATCCCCACCTGGCAGCGGCCACGGCGAGCGCCCACCTCTCCAGCCAGCCCCATATGTACACTTACGCTCCAACCACGGCGGCACCACTGGGCTCCACCACCTCCATCGCCCACCTCTTCTCCCCTCAGGGCTCCTCGCGACACACCACGTACGCTGCCCACCCTAGCACGCTGGTCCACCAGGTCCCTGTGAGTGTTGGTCCGAGTCTGCTGACTTCTGCCAATGTTCCGCCTGCCCAGTACCAGCACCAGTTTGCTCCCCAGTCCTATATTGGTGCTTCCAGAGGATCTGCTATTTACACTGGATATCCGCTGAGCCCTACAAAAATCAACCAGTACTCATACTTGTAGTTCCTAGTAAAGCACTGTCCTGCAGTAGGCCTGAGAGATTGGAGAAGGATTTCAGGTGAACCTTTACCTGGTAATGACTGCCTGGTTTTTGTTTCTTCCTGATCTGGGTGTATGTTGTTCGAAAAATGTCTCTAGTGAGTTCAGTCACTAACTGAGCAGCATGCTTCGTTACCAGTATGAGGGTCACTAATTAAGTTTTTACAATTTTACTTACTTTTTATAGATGCTTTTAAAAAGTTCATGGTCACATTTATTTAAAATTGTTCTGTTGTGCTAATCAAAAGGAGGAAGAAAATCAGTGTTTTGGAAGACGGATCCTGATGGCTGTTTTAACTTGTGTTAAAAACTTAAACAAAAAGACTAGCAGATTATATTTTAGCAGCTTGCACAAATCCATGTTGCCACTAAAAATGTAATGCACATTTGTCTCATTGTGTTGCTGGGGCAGTTTTAAAATCAAGTTTAATGTTTTAACTTTTGTTCTCTAATTTGCTTTGTCTCTAACAAATTGCTGGTTCTGCAAAAGCCATTACATCTCCGTATATGTTACTGTCAAAGTTTTTTGTTTACTTCTCTGCTTTGTTTCAGGGCTGGTAGAGGCAGCTCCCTCGTACCAGCCACATTTTATATTCAGAAGTCTGTGTAAACCCTGAAAACTGTCTTGTTTTCTTGAAAATCCTGTGTCCGTAACACAACTGAACTTTTATTGCATTCATTGCAGAATTCTAGGTTTTTCAAACTGTTTCCAAGATCTCACTGTGTATCAAAACTCAGCAGCTTTGTCAGGATGCTGCAGTCTTCAGTGGAGAATGAGTAGTGCAGCATCGCTCTAAAATGTGGTTTCTGCAACTGGCTAGATGCTGGCCCTATAACGGAGCTGGATTCCTTCACAGAAGCACAGGGCTTTTCTTTGTTTTTCTTAATATTTTTCCTCACATGATTAATTTAGGAGGCAGTTGAATTTGAAATACAATGAAACATCACTGTATTGATGTGTACAGCTTTTTATACTCCTGTGAGCGTATCCTCCTGGATATGTCAACAGCTCCTTTAAAGCGCTCTTAATAAGACTTGTATACAGTACATGCATGTAGGAATCGGGGGGAAAAAAAAGAAAGAAAACGAAAAAAAAAAAAGGAAAAAAAATCCAGATTTTAAAGTTTATTACTGAATTTAAAACTATTTTAGAAGTTTTGTATTGGTGGTGTTTTAATATTTTACATAAAATGAAATATGTACATATTGATTAGAAAAATATAACAAGCGAAACTTCCTGCTAACCCCAAATGTTCTGTCTTTGTAATCAAAACGTGTAGTGATTATACTTGAACTCTGTACTTAGTGTTCGTCTAATTCTTAAACGTTCCTGGGGATGGAATTGATGTATCCTTTGTATTTAAACCAAAATGAGTTGATTCATGTTGGAATGTATGTGGTATAATGCAATGGTTAGAGCTCATCACTGTAGCACTGAGAGAGGAGTAGAGCTTCATGAGAGGAAAGGATACCTTCTGATTTGTTTTGCACAGGTATGTGTGATGAAGAGTTGTTTGGTGTGTCCCCTTATTGTAGTGCCTTAAATGATGATGTAGTGTGACTAGAGTTTACAGTGAGCTTGCCTTATGAGGGACCAGCAAGCCCCCGTCGAATTGAAGCAATTCACTAAGCTTATCCCAGCCAGAACAGCAGTATGTTGCATAGGTGCATTGTTCTCAGTTTTAGCGCTATCATAAAAAGCTACATTTCTGTTCGGAGTGAAGCGATGTTTCCTTAAAGCTTTTCCTTGAAACGGCACATGTACTGTTAGATGTCTGTCAGTGCATTTCGATAAAGGTAGTGCTGGGAATGCATTGGAATGTTTAGTCTAATATTGCAGAAGTGATTAAATATGTGCAATCACTTTTTATTAGATTAGTATGGCGTTACCTTCCCCCACGTTAATAGCAGACATTTCTTGTAAAATATTGCTAGCTTGGTGATAGAATATTTATACCAAAGAGAGCCTGCTGTAAAGCACATAATACCGTTAAAAAGTTCTATAATGCTACTGCTAATGCGGAGTTGTTGGGAAGGTTTGTCAGCTGTAGCCCTGGTTAGTGTTCAGAGGAAATACTTTGGATTATCAGGGCAGTTTTTAAACTGCGCTTTGTTTTCTTGGGTCCCTTGTACTAGGAATTATTTCTCATCTTCAGTACGCAGATTAAGTATCTTGTCCAAACGGATGATAAACTGGCTTGAGCGGTCGTGTTACTGCAGCAATAAGAGGTTTTGGTAACCTTGAGTCCCAGTTTATGTTCCGTCCCAGTGGAAAAGAGGCCGGTTCTCTGACCGGTATGTGGCAGGAAGGGCGAAAGTGATTTCTGAAATTCCACATTATTGATAGAGGAAAGCCTGGACTGACCTGAAATTGAGGAACTGTTAAAGGTTTGGCATCTCTTCCGATAGAGGGATCGAGGACTTTGGAACTGGACGGTAGCATTAGCGACGTTGTTGTTCAGTGTATTCTTAGTCAGAGCACTTCTGTAAGTGTGCGGATAACCAGCCGATCTTGCTAAGCCACGTCATCGGTGTAAACGATGCTGTTTGTTGCTGTAGGCGCTTTCTTACTTTTTTCCATATTACATTGCTTGTGTTCAGTACTTGCCTTGAGATACCTCCTGGGTACAGAGTTGTGCCTTTCCATCGAAAGGCAAAACAAGCTCCAATCCCTGTGTTTCAGGAAGACATTAATCCCTGTTTCACAAAGAGTAAAGTGTTTTCCAAGAAATCCTAACAGGAAAAAAACCCTCTGGCAAAATCTGCTAATAATTTTGAGAACTTGCCTGCTTCCCCCCCAGGAAGCAGATTTAAATGACCGTTTATCTTTAGAGTCCCTGTTCCGTAACTAAACCCACTCAAATGCGGGTTGACGAGGCGTGGTGTCACCTCTTCCACTGTCAGAGTTTCCAAAAGTACTGGAACAAGGAGGGCGAGATGGAAATAGGTGAAATGAAACGTACTCCGTTTAGAACAAGTTGTCGATTACCCTGAAGTTCCTCGGTGATACACAGCACAGACCAAGCAAACAGAAGACCTGCCCCAGCAGGGCCAGTTTTCATCTTGGCGCTGGCTCCACCCATGTGGCGGGTCCCAGCCTGGCCCCGCTATGTGTCGCCCCACGTAAGTACGTTGTAGCCTGCTCTAAGGAGGTACCTCCCTTCTTCCCTTGCAGAGCCAGCCTTCAAATGAGGTTGCAGAATTGACTCTCCTCGTTGCCAGAGCTGCTACACGTATTTTGTGAAGAGGTGTGCTACCTCTGGATGGGAATTGGAGTCCTTCGGTTTTTTAAAAAACTAGTCTGGGACTCGCCATTCGAGTGTTTGATAACCGTGGTCCCATCTAGGCTCGTCTCTATGATTCTGGGGCTGTCAGATCAGTTGTTCCCGTTCCCTGACCTGTGTTCGCAGCCGTGATAGCCACCGCAGAGGCAACTTCTGAGGCTTTCCTGCTTAGCACCTAGTTGATGGGATGCAGTAATTTACCTCTGACTCAGCAATTTCTTTTTAATACACGAAACTAAATTGCTTCTAAATGACAGGATTGGCACAGCCCTGCTTTCTTTTTTATTTAAACTTCTGAATGGTGCCGCATGTCCACATGGTTGTTTGTTGCTAAACTTTATATAATGTGTGATTTCAGATTCAGCTTGAAATATATCTATCTCACTACATGTAGCAGTACATTATATGTAATGTTAGTATTTCTGCTTGAATCCTTGATATTGCAATGGAATTCCTACTTTATTAAATGTATTTGATATGCTAGTTACTGTGTAAAATTTAACTTTCTTTTATGGTTGTGCTCTTCCTTTTTACAAGCCGCTAGATACAGGTAGTTTCTGACAATTACTGATCTATGTTTGTATTGCTGATGTACTTAGGGGGTATGTAAAAATCATTTTAACAGAAGAAATAGATATTTAAAAATTTAATACTAACTATATGGGAAAAGGGTCCATTGTGAAAACATAGTTTATCTTTGGATTCAATGTTTGTCTTTGGTTTTACAAAGTAGCTTGTATTTTAAGTATTTTCTACATAATATGGTAAAAATGTAGAACAATTGCAATGCATCAATAAAAAGGGTTAATTTTCTGTACTCTATTCATTTGGTCACTGGATCTGTTAAAGGGGGTGGAAAAGGGGTTTTGGTGTATCCAGGATGAAATATCAGCACTCGCTGTTGATCATGAGCGTTAATCCAAGGGCAGCGTGTCACTCCGTGCTGGGTGGCCACCGCACCGCAGCTCGGGTTCCCTTGGGCTCTGCAGCCGTCCGTGGTGCTCCTGGGGGGTAAACGGGTCTGGGCTGTCTCAGGTGAAAAGCAGCTTTCCCATCACCCTGGTTTCTGCTCATCAATATGTTTGAGTTTGCGCATCTGGCCTAGGTGCTGTGAGCACGGCTGAAGGTGGCTGCGTGGCTGTAGAGCGCCTGTTCTGGTCTGGACCCCCCTGAGGGTAGACGCTGCTGGGGGTGCCGAAAATAATCTCTCCCTTCTGATCTTGCTAGACACTTGGATGCCTGGGAAGGCTTCAGCAGGAGGCGAGGACAGTCCCTCGCCTTCCCCAAACACTGGTAACTGAGCCTGGGCAGCGGTGGGGCAGGGAGCGCAGAGGAAGCCTCCGGCGGGATGGTGAAGAAGGGCTCTCCTCAGATGCCCAGTCCTCGCAGGGGCAGTTGCGGAAGGAAACAGCTGCCCAAGCCCCCTGCCTGGTGCCAGTCCCTGGGTCCTGGGGGCACTGTGCACCCCAGGCCCTCCCTGGACCCGGCAGCCTGCGTACACCAGGTGAAGGATCCCTGCGTTTGCCCGGAGGAGTGCCTGGGGCAGAGCGAGTCCTGTGGGAGCGGGGCAAGAGGTACGAGAGACCAGTGTCAGCCTGAAACTGCTCCAGCCCCGGCGGGGCTGAGCTCTCCGGGACACTCGGTGCCTGGGACGGGCTTGCTCAAGCGCCCCAGAAGCATCGAAGGGCCGAGCGCCGCTGTGCTCAGCGGCACCAACCCGGGCAGGCGGGTGAGCCGCGCTTTGCTGGCGCCCCGGTTGTCCCTCTGTGAGAAACGGCCTCGTGTGAACGGCGGCAGAGAGGGGCTGGGGCGGAGCCCGGTCCCTGCCAGCGCGGCAGCTTCACCTGGGGCCCTGCGCAGCCCGGCGGGATGCGGGATGTGGGATGTGGGATGCAGGAGTTGGGATGCAGGAGCACTAGATGGCACACTCGCCCCGCGTGCAGCACCGCAGCCCTGAGCAGGGATGCGGCCGATCCCCAGCCCCGCGCAGGCCGAGAGCAGAGCCCAGGAGAGCCGCGGGCCGTGGCCAGGCCTGGGCCGGAGCTGCAGCCCCGTCCCTCAGCTGGCACCGGGGTGACGGCGCTGCTGCGGGGCTCCACGCCGGTTCTCAGGCCGCCTCGGGAGCGGGCGCTGAGCCAACGGCCCCACGTGGCAGCCTGCGGGCACGTCTGGCGGAGCAGCCCCTGGGCAACTGCTAGCCGTGGACCGAGCTGCCAGGCCAGAACGGCTCTGCTCGGGGGGGACCCCGCAGGACCTCAACGCAAGGCGGGGGCAGGCAGGAGATCCCGGCTCAGCAGCCAGGACAGGGGGTGCCGCAGGCTCGGGGGGCTGGCAGCCAAGGTGCTGGCCCAGCTTTGGCTCCAGCAGACCCAGGGCATGGCGGAGGCAAGCTCGGGCTGGCCATCTGCCTCAGGCATCTCTGCAGATGGGCACACCAGGAACTAGGGCTGCAGCTGTGCTAGTGGCTTCGCACCAGGCACCATGCTGTCCCACGGGCTGTCCCCACACTGCGGCTCATGCTGTCCCCAGTGCCGGAGGCCATGTCCTTGCCTTGCTGCATGGGGCTGCTGCAGTGCCCCTCCGCACCCTGCACCCCACATGCACCAGCAGCCACTGGTCCCCAGGCTGCCGCCCCAGCCCCACAGCTTGCTGGCACCATGCGAGGCCGCCATGGGCACTCGTTGGGGCACGAAGGGGTTAAGGTGCCTGGGGCTGGTCTTCGGGGAAGGAGCAGCCTCTCCTCCCCTCTTCACATCTGGATTCAATAAGGGCTTCCAGAGGCCGGAGCATTCCTGAGCACTGAGGTGGAGGCTGCACTCTCTGGCGGCCATGGGGCCCTGGCGCTGCCTGCTCCTTCTGCCACTCCTCGCCCTGGCCCTCCAGGCCCAGCAGCAGCAGTTCATGGAGTATGTGGAGCGGCGCCTCACCCTCCTGGAGGTAGGGCCCCACTTCGCCCCACTTCGCCATGCCACGGGGCTCCCAGGCCCTGCCGCCCTGGCACAGTGGGGCTGGGAGCAGGCCTGGGGCAAGGAGGAGCCGGGATGGGGAGAGAGCAGAGCTGGTGTGGGGTGCCCTGGCCCCCGCCTGCCAGGGCCCTGCACAGCCCAGCAGGAGCACCACAGGCACAGGAGCATGGTGGGCGTGGGAGCTGTGTGGGGCAGGAGGATTGCGGGAGTGGGGACGTCATGGGGACAGGAGCATCGCGGGTGCAGCGGTATGGCAGGATGGGACCCGGAGACACGGGCACCGGGGTTGCAGTGCCGTGTGTCTCTGGGGGCTCCTGCAGCCACGTGTAGGCAGTGGGTCTGCTGCCGTGGGTGGGCTGTGCAGTGCAGATACCTCAGTGTCCCCTTGGCTGCCCCAGGAGAGGATCTCACAGTGGCATGACCAGAGCAGCCGCTACTCCACGGAGCTGCGGGACTTCAAGAACCAGGTGCTGGGGATGCTTGAGACAGCAGAGAAGGAGCGGGAGGCGATGCGATCGGAGGCAGAGAACGCAGCGGTGCGTGTGGACCGGCTGGAGCGTGAGGTGGACTACTTGGAGACACAGAACCCCGCACCGCCCTGCGTGGAGGTGGACGAGACGCTGATGGAGAAGCAGGTGGCCACAGCAAAGCAGAGGAAGAATGAGAAATACACCAAGCTGACAGGTGAGGGGCTGCTGTGTCTCCCTGAGAAGATGGTGCTGGGTATGGGGTTACCCTGGGCCTTCCCATCACACCCAGGTCCAAGTCTCCCCCAGCCGCGTGCCATGGCATTATGTCCCAGCAGGGCATCGCTCAGGTGTCTCTGGCACAAAATCCTGCATCCTCGTAGCTGCCTGGGAGCCGCACCCAAGCCCCAGGGCAGACCCTTGGGCTTCTCCTTGGGGCAGGGCTGGGGTGAGGGTGGCCTCCCCTGCCCGTGGCACAGGTGCACGAGGCGACTTCTCAATGCCCAGGGATGGCACTGCAACCTCTGCAGCGAGTTTGCAAAGCAGTTGCCTGAGGGCTGGGGTGGGGTGCAGTGGGACCTGTGTGGCTCTGGCACGGGGCGGGAGCAGTCCCTGCTGCAGGGCCAGGTGGCTTCCAGGCCTTCACTGCTGCCCCACTCTTGCAGACTGCAGTGACACCATCGCGAGCGTCAGAGCCATGAAGATCCTGAAGCGTTTTGGCAGCACCTCGGGGCTCTGGACCAAGGATGCCTCAGGGAACTCTGAGAAGATCTACGTCTTCGACGGCACTGCCAACGACACAGTGTACATCTTCCCCCGCATGCGGGAGTTCACCCTCTTCTCTGCCACCCGCAAGGCCGCCCGCATCAAGCTGCCCTACCCCTGGGTGGGCACCGGGCACCTCGTCTACGACGGGCACCTCTACTACATCCGCCAGCAGGGCCCGTTCCAGGTGATTAAGTTCAACCTGGCCAACAAGACGGTGGTGGACAGCTCGGTGTTCCCGGCCGAGGAGCAGATCCCCGTTTTTGGGCTCTCCCCCTTCACCTACATCGAGATGGCAGCAGACGAGGAGGGGCTCTGGGCCATCTATGCCACCAAGGAGGACGAGAAGAACATATGCTTGGCCAAGCTGGACCCCACCTCGCTGGACATCGAGCAGATGTGGGACACACCGTGCCCGCGGGAGAACGCCGAGGGTGCCTTCGTGGTGTGCGGGGCGCTGCACGTGGTCTACAACACCCGCCTGCCCAGCCGCGCCCGCGTACAGTGCGTCTTCGACGTCAGTGGGACGCTGGCCCCCGAGGATGCCTCCCTCGTCTACTTCCCCAAGCGCTATGGCTCCCACTCCAGCATGAAGTACAGCCCCCGGGAGAGGCAGATCTATGCCTGGGATGACGGCTACCAGATCATCTACCGCATGGAGATGAAGAAGAAGCTGGAGGTCTGAGGGGCCACGGCAGGACGTCCCCGCACATCCGGCCACCCCAACCCAGGCAAGTGCAGCTCTGCCCATCCCGCCCCATGGGTCACAGCCGGCCCTGGCATGGGACGGCGTCTCTGCCCTGTCTCCCGTCACTGTGAAATGCTGAAATGCTGGACCCCCGCCCCCGGCCACCCTCCACCCACTGGCACCAGGTGTCTCGGCCCAGGACCACCCTGCAGAAACCTGGACTAATTTAATGAGATTTTCTTCTCTGTGATATAATGAATAAATACTACGCAGCGAGCTACAGCCATCTGCTTGCTGGGAGCATGCGGCTCTGGGGCCAGGCTGCCAGAGCTGTGAGCTCTGTGTTGCCCCAGAGTAACCCCAAAAGACACTTCCCAAGGGTGGGGTGTCCATGCAGGGCTGGGCAGAGCAGCGAGAGCAGACAGCTCCTTGGGTTGGGGGATTGGGCTGGGGCTTTGGGCAGGGATTTGTGTTGGGGCTTTGGGCAGGGATTTGTGTTGGGGCTTTGGGCAGGGATTTACGCTGGGCCTTTGGGGAGGGGTGTAAGCTGGAGCTTTGGGCAGGCTCCTGCTGCAGCAAGGGGACCTCTGAGCCCAGCCAGGGCTGGTCTCTTTTGCATGTACAAAACTGTGAGCAAACACCAAAATCCCTTAATCTGAGAGGACAACTGGAGACTTTCCTCACATGCCGAGGCGGTCTCACAGGCAGCAGGCTCCAGATGTTGCTGCTTTTCCAAGTTCATTTCTAATGAAGCCCAGTCATCTTCCTCCCGCAGCCGCAGGATTGCCACAAACCCTTTACGTAAGGCCCTGGGTCCCCCAAGCTCCTTCCCATCCCTGTTTCACCGGCACCGAGGCCCTGCGCAGCCCCACGGGGGCAGGACAGGGCAGGTGCTGGGAGCCCTCGAGGTGGCAGCTCTGGCACTGCCAGGGCTCAAGACCCCCATCCCCACGGTGAGGGCCAGGGCCACGGCAGGGACCTGCTGGACATGGGCACAGCCCTGCGTGGCCACCATGCCACGTCTTTCCAGTCCCTGCCGCAACACCCACCGGTGCCCATCCCACATGCTGCCACTTGCACCGCACCCCTGGAGGGTGCAGGATTTGGCCCGTTTCTAGCCAGAGATGCTGTGGGCCCCCCAGAAACCCAGGTTTGCTGTAATTTGTTCCTGTCTCAGTGTCCTGAGAGCACAGAGGATGAATTACAAGGTGTTCGCATGTCATCAAGCACCCCTTTGTCCCATCAGAGATCAGTTCTGGGGACAAACGCTGAACACGTGAGGGGTCATGAGCCGTGCGAGGACTGCAGACTGTGGTGCCGGCGCAGGGTCCCCTCCAGGTTGCCCAGAGAGGTGCCAGCCCTGTGGGGAGCACTGCTGCCAAGCCTGGCTTGGCCCTGCCACCCCCCGTGCTGCCATAAAGCCAGGCATCCAGCAGCCCCCCCCCTTCCCAACTCAAGGCAAGCTGTCCTGCAGTGCGGAGGTGGCTTGGTATTTGCTTCAAGTTCTTCCACATTATAATTAAAATACCTTTTGTTTGCATAAGAAAAATGTTTAAATACACACTTTGAATGACTGTAATTGGATGGTGCTGAAAGTTCAACACACAGTGCAAGTCAAGCAGAAAAATTATCCAAGTGTGAAGGACTATGTGAACTGTCAAGTTAATTTATGGCCCTTTTCAAGATCAATAACTACAGTAACAGAAATATAATTTTCAGAAATCGCACGGTTGTAAATAATTATGCAGATGGTTTCTCTAACTTGAATTAAAATTGATGGGGCAGTAACGATTCTGCACCAGAAACCATCTTCTAACCTGAAACAAGTCCTGCAAAATCTGACACTCGCTGCCCTGAGACACTGATGCTCGCCTGGCCACGAGCAGAATGGAGCTACAGCTGCTGGCAGCAGTTGCTGAGCACCACAAATTCATCAGGTATTTTAATCTCTTCAGAAAATCTGGCTCATCAGGCTTCCCCTTGCAGTGCAGGAGGGGCTCACGGCCCGTGTAGCCGGGTGGCTGGCCTGTGCCCTGCAGGGCCACCCTGGGGACCCCCAGCTGCTGGGAGCAGCGGCGAAGGTTGGCCTGTCCCAAACGGCATGGGCAACCCTTCTGCGAGAGCCCAGACCCTGAACATTACTGGCTGCCAGAAAACCGCTCGTGAAACGGGAGGAAAAGAGATTTCTGCCTGAGAGGTGCAGCCACGTCCTGCTCTCACCCCTGCAAGCAGTGATGGGGGCGTCTCTTGCTGCACCCCCCAGCGCTGCCGCTGCAGCGGCAGGGATGCCTCCCATGGACCGGGATGGGGGAGCGGGAGCACAGCGGGGGCCCTGCCAGTGCCAGGAGGGTCCAGCTTCTCTCCTTAGGGCCACGATTACCAGCACAGGAGGTCTGAGGGCAGGAGGGGTCTGCTGCCGCCCTGCCAAGGCCCCACGTAGCAAGCACCTGCAGGAACCACGTGCTTGTGTGGAATTTGTTTTGTACAAACACTTTGGGAATGGGAAGCAAAATGGAAAAATAACTGCAGTGCCTGATCGGCTTATAAAGCACAGCACTTATCTGGCACTCCACATCTTCAAAGTACTTCAAGAAACATCAACTAATTAATCCTCGGAATAACCCCCCTAGAGCAGAACAGCATTATCTTCATTTGCTGACAAACACTTAGACAAAAGTCACATGTTTGATCATCAAAAGTGGTTCAACTCCGAGCTGCCTGAAGGCGGCTTGGATGGAGAGCAGCCGCTCCCTCCCAGTGGTCCCTGAGGCCGGCAGGTGCCTGCGGGGGCCGAGCAGACCCCAGCGAGCCCCCAGCTCCCGCATGGCAGCTGCCCGCCCCGGGAAGGAAATCGTGGCCGCGGGTGGCAGGACCATGGGCGCTCGTCCCCACGCTGCCTCCCAGGACGGGGTCAGCCCCGCTCAGCACCTTCTCGTCTCTGCCACCATCCAGCTTGACAGACGACTGCGGGGTGAGAGACCCCAGAGGAAGCATATCGGAGCAGCTCTGCTGCCGGATGACCCACAGAAGAGAGGGCTGGTCACAGAAGAGGAAAGCAGCAGGATTCAGGGACAGGCACCCCTGTTTGCCATGGGATGGAAACGTGCGCATGCTCCCCCATCTGCTGCAGCTCCTGCCCCGGCCCCCCCGGGCACCACGCAGGCTTTGCTGCTGCAAATGCGAGAGTTCATCTCCTGCTAGGGTTTATTGATCCCGCTTTTCTTGTTTAAATATTTATCGACCCTGTTAGGAGACAGCAAAGGCTGCGCCGCAGCTGGGGGGATTGCCAGGACCCCGAGTGCCCGAATAGGTGTTAATTGCCCCCGCCAGCCCCACCTGCTGCCCCGGACAGTGCCTCGGCCGTGGCCTCCACGGGCCCGGGCTCCCACCCAGGATGCGGGTGAGCCCGGTGTGGCAGTCGTGGCCAGGGACCCTGTCGGGGCTGCTGCCAGCCCCTCTGCCCCCTCTGGAACTGGCTTTTTTTTTCGTTTGTGGCTGCTCCCCTTGCTCTGCACCGCCTGGCCCCAGGGCATCTGCCCTCCCAGCCGCCCCCTCTGAACTAACAGATTTTCAGGAAAATTTAGCCTTGACTTCAAGGTCACCGGTGGCAGAGACTCCACCATGTTCCGGTTTGGCCACTGGCAGTTACCTGCGGCCGTTAGGGACAGCCAGACCCTCTCCCCCACAGCAGGTTGTTAAAAACCTTCATTCCAAGCACGAGGCACCTGACAGAGGTGGCTGGCGGACAAGGGCTGGCCCGTTCCCGTGTCCCCCGGCTCCTGGGGCTGTGGCTGCAGCACAAGATGTCTCACGGCCCTGTGCCGGGCCCTGGGCTGCCACGGCCGGAGAGCGGGCAGGACAGCAGTGTTATCGCTTTCCATCATGAGAGGTTGGTGGAAAATATGCTAATGTGACTGCTCCAGTGAAGCCACGGCTTTCCTTGGGAGTCTGCAGCTCCTTCTGCTTTACTTGCTCTTTAAAGAGGAGCCTCTGTAAGTAATAATCCCTTTCATCTCTGCTCCTCTTGAAAAATACTTCTCTTTGGAAAGCAATCTGATAAAGTAAATTGAGAAGTCATGTTAACAGTAGGAAAGAGAAAACAAGATCTTCTGGCTAATTTTTTCCGCTTTGTTTAATTCCCAAGGATATGGGCTTTTTTTTCCTCCCTGACTCTTTTCCAGCTCACAGGAGCTATTGATAAACTGACACAGTTCTGCATGCAGTATTAGAAGCAAGGGAACTAAAATTAAAAGTAGACAACTTAAACAAGTGTATTATAAAGACTCTATTGTATTGAAACAAGAAGGGGGGGATAATTTCTCCATTTAATACTTTCTTAATGGCTGGTTGGCAAGTATAATCCCAGGCTTTTAACTTCAACAGGCATTTCTGCCCACATAACATCTGGTTGAGGTCTAACTCGTCACACATGGATTGGGAGGCAGCAAAGCACTCGATCCAGGACTTCACAGCAGAAGTGGGAGGACACTGGCGCTAGGGATGATCTCGGACATGCTAAGAGGGACACAAAATGGCAGCGTCTTGCTTACGGTCCTTTGCACTTTCTAATGAAAACGTAGAATAAGCAAAACCAAATTCACCAGAAATGTTTGCTTGGAGCTTTGCTGCAGAGAGAGACAGCGCAGGCCTGTGGTTTCGTGCCAGTGTGGGCTGGGCTGGAGCTAAATCTGTCCCTGCTGAGCGCTGCTGGTGTTGGCTGATGTGCTGGGGTCAGCAGGACGTTGCTTTCTGAAATGGAGATAGTTTTCTTCCTTTGAAAGTGAGATCTTCCAATTAATCACAGGGATTTAAAAGTGTGTTCTTCGTCACAGCTCAGTGCTATTTCTGACCCTCTCATCGTCAGTGAGCTCAGAGATCTACAAGGCAGTTTTGCGGCTTTGGGGCCAGGAGGGGCCCAGGAGTGTGGGTGCAGTGGGGGGGTCAGCAGGGACAGGAACCATGAGGTGCCAGGGGAGGCTTTCCTGGGATGCTTGTCCATCCATAGGGAAGACACTCACCTGAAGTGGCTGGTCCAACCGGGGGTGCTCAGCTGGCAGGGGGAGTGTCCCTGTGGGTCCCCTCACCCACAGCCCTTTCTGCCTGGGGGAGATGCTGATGCTGATGATGAGATTTGAGGATGAGCACATCGGGCCACAGCTGTGTTCGGCTGTGCTCAGCTTGCCCTCACTTCCCCTCGCCCCGCTTTTCCTCCTCAAACACCAAACCTGGCTCCTGCCGTACCCTCCACTGCACAGAGCTGCCCCTTGTCCCTCGCACCACCCACTGCCACCCCTCTAAACCCTCCACGGTGCTCGCACCCCCCGGCACTCTCATTGTTGCATGTGCTGTGCTGGAGGATGTGTGCTGCAGCTCAAAGGAGGGGACGGAAACTGAAATTTCTTTTTAAAAGGCGGATTCTGCAGAACTACGGGGTCCCTGCAGAGCTGCCTTCCCACCTGGCCCAGCCAGCCTGGGTGCTGGAGGTGCCTGGGCTCCTCTCATCATTCCCAGTGCTGGGGTATCTGCTCCTTCCTTTCCTCTTGACAGGAACATTGAAAATAAGGTCTTTGAATTCAGAGCTCACAGCCCTGTCAGAGGAGCTGTGGTTTGTGACACACACAAAGTTTCATCATTTTCTGGACAGTTTCATTTACTGACAGAACTTGCGGTACTTTGATCAAGATGGATTACTCTGCGTACCCTGCTCCCATTTGTGGTAACATATCTGTGCCCAGCCAACAAGGATATCGCTGACATGAGGAAGACCCAAGCAGGCAGCTCACACCATCCCAGGGATTTCACGCATCCTGTAGTCTACATGATTTCACTAGGATTTTCTTTGGGGTATTATTATTACTAATGCTATTATTATGAAAGTTGTTTCCTGAGGACAGAAAAATACTAGCTCAGCTATTCAGCTAAGCAGTTCTTTAATTTCTTTCCTCTCTGAAAATCAGCTCCCCAGAACCTTTCTCGAATAGATCCAAATTTTCTACTTAATACATCCTCCTGAGGCAAAAATGCTGAGGACTGCAGCGATCCTCCCTGTGCAAAGGCAGGCTTGGGTTTCCCTCCCCGGTGCTTTGCCCTGGCACTGGCTGCAGCCTGGGGATTGTGGGCCAGCTCCAAGAAACACGAGATAAAGCTTTGTTTGTCTGTTTGCCTCCAAGCCCCTCGCCCCTGGTTGAGGCTCAGTGAAACACCAACTTTGGGGTCCCCAGCCCCCCTCCTCTTCGCATCGGCCAGACGGGGAAGGACAGAGTGCAGGCAGGAGGAGGTGCCCTGTTCTGCCAGGGGCTCCAGCACAGCCAGCACCCACGGCTGCACTGGCGCTGGGGTGGCACAAGGATGCGGGGCCCCATGGAGGGCTGGACCCCTGGCTGTGCTCCTGCAGAGACAGTGTCCTTCTGCTGCAGGTGTCTGGCAGCCTGGAGGGAGATATAACCATGGTAACTGATTATTACGGAAAATTGCTGCCATTACTACAGAGGTAGGGTCAAAACAAACAGAAATTACCAATTTTTCTGTTTCTAATAAAATACAGAAGTGTATTATTGACTCACTAATTGCTCAGTTAAATGGATTTCTCCAAAATTACCTGCTAACCCTTGTAGATGAAAATGATGCAAAGATTAGCACTTCCATGGAATTGCTCATGCAAGGAAAAATGAAAGGTCTGATTAAATCCACAAGGCAAAGCCACTGGAGAAGCGACTGTCAGAGGGGACACAATGTTTGAAGTGGAGGCGCAGCGAGCAGAGGGGCAGCCAGCCCACCGTGCTACTGGGACTGGTTTTGAGCTGAGGCGTTGCACCAGGGCGTCCGCAGGGACGCAGCCCTTCCCACTGGTGCTGGCGGTGCTGGTGCTGAGGCAGGGTCCTTCCCCAGACCCACCTGCAAGAGCCCACAGACACGCATGTCCCTGGCATGTCCCGTTTCTGCTCCCAGAGGGCACTGGGTCGTGCTGCTGGTCCGTCGGTCCCCCAGAGCGGCATGCTTTGTTCTTCATCCTTCACCAAGACGCAGTGCTCAGAGGCTTGATAGCTCGTAATTCAAGTGATAAACTTTCCACAGGAACATTTTAGGGCTGACTTCGAGCAGCGGTGCCTTGCAGCTTACCCACTCGTGGGCTGGCAGAGGAGGACCAGGGCTCCGAGCGAACGGAGATGAGGGGCTGCGTGGGGAGAGCTCTGCTCAGGGGGCACCAAGGAAGGGCAGGCAGAGCCCCCCCCACCAGGTGGGGGTGGCGACGGGCAGCAGGAGCCCAGCAGCCAGCAAGGCACCAGGCAAAGTCCTGTGGGGAGGGGGTAGTAGCAGTGGGGCAGGCAGGCGAACTCTGAATGGGAGGGCAAGATTTTGATACGTAATTAGACATGGCACTAAGGGGAAACCGAGAACGAAGAAACAAATGTTAATCCATCGATTAATTTGCAACGGAAATCCAGCTCCTGACCTCCAGGTAGCTGCTCCTTGCTGAGTGTTGGAGTCCAGTCTGTGACTTTCACAGTCCTTCTCATCTTTTAGATTTCACTCCCTTTTAACCTGAAATTGCTTCAAGCTTTGCAACCTGGAGGACTCTAAACAGCAAATGCACAGGCCACAGACCAGAACTATGCTTTGTAGCTGGCTCCTGCAGAAGATTGCTCCTCACATCCTTGTTCTAAATTGTCAATTCTTCCTTGACTGCAGTTTTTCAGGAAAGCAGGTTTTTAAATGAAAAACAGTTTTCCCCAACTGAGCCACCTCCGATGTCAGTGTCATCTGCCATCTCCTGCTTCCTTCCATTCCTGATTCAAGCTTGCCTCAGAAATTGAAATGTTCAGCTTGTTATAGAATAAATGAAGAAAGAAATATAATTTAATCAAGAGACATCAGTACCAATAAATCCCATGAATTTTGCACAGCTGGTGTGCAGTGTCATCATGCCATGTATTGACTGTGCGGTATCCCCTTGCAGTGTTCAGCTGTACACAGGCAAACCAGGCAACCATGTGCCACTGATTCACGTTGCTGGCTCTTCCATTTTTCCCTTCATTGCTAGAGCCACTTTCATAGGCTTAGAGAAACGTGAAATTTTAGGAAACAATTCTTTTTGTTACATCATCAACTCCAATTCTGCCACTGGGAACGATGCTTTGGGAATGACGTCAGACACTCCCTTAGTGCAGCAGCAGCCAAGAACCCCAGGGGCACGACCCTCACTGGTGGCATCGCCTTGGAGGGATGAGCTCAGAAAGACCCTCTCCCACGCCAGCACCAGCCTGTTTATACAAACAGCCTCGGCTCCTGTGGGCACGATGCCGTTTAGAGGCTTGGTGATTTTTTCCGGTTGAGAGTGCAGGAGGGAGAAGCACTGCCCTCGCTCTGGGGCCAGGCAGAGCACAGCCTGAATCCACAAACGTCTTTCGCACTACAGCAGTCTGTAGGGACGTGCCATCCTGCTGGTTCATCCCCAACGGTGTGTTGGAGGCTTTGGGTGGCTGGACATCGTGCTAGGAAGCGGCTGTGTTGGTGCGCAGGAGCCCAAGGCAGCTGGGACCCCGCTCCCAGGACCGCGTTTGGCTGGTCTTGAGGCACCGTAGATGCTCCAGCCTTGCAGCCCAGCACCGCAGGCGCCTGAGGAGGAGAATTCTCGGCATCCACTGCCCCGGGGCTGCAGCGCACTTGCTCCCACTCGGCCCTGGTGCGGGACCCCGCTGGCACCAGGAAGGAGGGGACAATTCCCTCTGCGGGCACAGCACAAGGGCCAGGGTGCCACGTCCCTGCAAGGGCCCAGCTCTGTCAGAGGGAGATGGGCAGAGCAGCTCAGCAGCCCTGCAGGATGACCGCAGCGTGCGGCAATTAGAGGTTCATTAGATAAAGCTGAGGTTATGCAAGAGGCAGAAAGGTCCTTCTGGTTTCTGTAACCATTATGTCCTAGAAAACCTGCATTAATTCATCTCCAGCAGGCAGGGGCCGTACCCAAGGCTGCGCCTGGTGCAGCAGCCTTTGGAGCAGACATGCTCAAGGGGGTTTGTGACATGCACGACCGTGCAGCACCGAGCTGGCCAGGGGTCCTGTGGCAGGGGACCAGTCCTGTGGGCTCCAGGCCCCCAGCAGGCTGGTGCAGAGCACAGACGTGCTGAAGCTGGGATGGGGAGACTTGGTGGGGCATGCACGGCTTGGGGACAAGGGGCTGGAGGGATAGGCAGGGTGATCTCAAGGGTCAGGAGGAAATCGGCAGAGTAATGACCAAAATCCTCCGTTATTTACATAAGCTATCCAAGACTAACGCCAGCAAACTGACTTAAAAAATTACTGCTCTTCCACTCTTTCCCTCATGGCAGCGAAGAAGCCCTCTTCTTCTAAGGCAATTTGAAATGGAGAGAGATGTGTAGTTGCTGATGGGAGCAACTTTGGAAGCAATTAACAACCCAGAAACTATTTGCACACCTGCATTTGCTGAGTGGGTCACAATTCCCATTGGTCTATGCGGTGTTTCTCTGCCTGCCCGTGGTCCAGCAGTGCCTCCAGCACTGCTGCCCCAGCAACCAGCCCATGTCCCGCACCCACAGCCCCCCAGGCTGCCACCCACCCCATCCCCATGGGACGCCTCCTGGGGGGCACAGCACCGTAACCCCTACCCTGCCCCGAGCCCGTGGCGGGGCCGGCCGCTCGCGGCGGCTCCTCCAGCCCCAGGAAGGACCACGGGGATCTCAGCGTGGCTGGCACTGCAGGCAGGAAAATGCTGCTCTGGGTTTGGGGTGGCTTTCTCTCCTAATCGTATTTTTCCCTGTTATTTCTGACACCACAGGCTACTGCATCTGCACTTGGCTTTGGTGCCGGCTGTTCCCACAGCAACGGGCCATGCTCTGGATTTGCCTTGACCTGTTCTAAGATACTTTATTAGCTTTAATGAACTGCTTTTTTTTTAATAGAAGCCTACATTGGATTTTTGAAATACATGTGCTTTTAATTCCACGTTTTTAATTACAAATGAACGGGAACGTAAGATACATAATTATATTTGCATAAGTAATGTACTGTCTTAAAATATATATATAATACAAATTACCTTTGGGAAAAGTCGAGGGAAAAAAAGAGACATTTCTTGAACATTCAAGCAGCATTGCCACTGAAGGCTGACTGCAGAGGTTTGTAAGCCAAGTAGAGCTACACAGATGCCTCTGGCACTTGGACGAAGATCCAGATTTCCTAAGCCCAGGCATCTGCGAAGAGGAGCCAAACTCCACTTCTCCCAGGCTTACCTGCAGCACTGGCCTCTTGACAACCCTGATTTTAGGGTGATGTTCACCCCGGCAAAAAAGCAGGCTATGTTACCTTTTATTGCAAAATAAAGACTAGGTATATTTTGCTGAGGAGACTTAAAAAAACCCCAGCAAACCACCAACTTGAAAGGGAAAAACAGCTCTTCTCTATCTGTTTGTACTGCCCAAGCACTGAGAGCATTTGCATTCGCCATGAGATCTTTGGTTCAAGGCGATGTGTCTTGGGACTGTGTCCTCCCGGGGGGCAGGTGAGCGACGGGCAGCTCCGACGGCAACTGGTGCTGCCCCTGCAAAGCACAGAGGTCACCCGAAATCCTGCCCTCTGCGGGGTCCCACATGCTGAAGCTGCCATAACCAGGTTTCCTGGACAGCACGCTGGAGGTCACCAGGACCCGTGCCAGATGGGGCCGGTGTGGGACGGCCGCTTCCTGACCATGCACCCCAGCTCCCTCCGCCCCGGCAGCAGCTGTGTAAGCAGGATCAAAGAGAGCAAAACAATCGGGTTTGTGCATCTAGGATCTGTGACTCCGTATAAGCGACGAACAGAGCTTTTCGTCCCAGGGAGGTCGTCCTTGCATCATGCCTTGTAACTAGAAATTAGATCCCTGACCCAGCATTTAAATAAATGCACAACTGTGCTGATACATAAAATCTTGATGGCAGGAAGAAGGATCAGAGTCCGGGGGGAGAAAACCTCTAGCAAAGTGAGACTGAGAAGTCTAGAACTGCTAGATTAGAGACATGATTAAGAGGGCAAATAATGCAAGTAGAAAAAATGAAGAACAAATAGAGAACTGAGATAAGGATCTCAAGGAACGGGTCTGTACTTTTCTCAAATGAGCTGTTATTTGCTGTCTAATCCATTACAGACAAAAGTATCTGGACTGAAGATACTTGGACTAAAGACTGAAGCAGGATTGGCACGTGCACAGGATTGACTATATGTAATTACATACTCTTTATAGGCTACTCAAGAACTACGTGTAAATAAAGGTTTTGAAAGAAACAGAAAAAAATTTGAAACAAAGGTCTTGCTGGATAGTTTCCGCTGAGCCCACGGCGGGCATAGGTCAGCTCGAGTCGCCCACGTGCCCAGAAACGAGTCTGTCACTTCTGAGTCACCCTTTGGAGCGGCCGATGCTGTCACCGCCGGACGCAACTGCCGGGTGATCCGGCAATACGGAATATCCCGTGGGCCCCTGCCCCGTCTGCTGGCCCCAGCATCCTGATGGCTTCAGCGAGGCTGCATGGAGTTAAGTGATTTGTGATCCAGAGTCCAAACACCCCAGTCTGGGGTCTGCCCTCTGGCTCCCGGCACCCATGTGGAATTTGTGAGTCTTGTTCAAATTTGCACAAAACCTTCCTATAGAATAAAAGTGATCCCCAGCTGTAACAGTGGGGACACACAGCCAGCCTTAATGCGGCAGCTGTGACACATACACACATGGTCAACATCAGTATCGAGTTTAAATTAATTTCTTAGGGTTTTTTTACATAAGATGATTACAGATCGTGTATATTTATTTCTTAAAACCCTGTAAAACACCAGTTGTTTTCTTCTCACTGTTGGTTTGTTGGGGTTTTTTTTGTGATTTGCCTATTTGTGAGTAGCAGTCCCTAATTAGAAATTAAAATCCATTTTTAGAGAATAATTATAAATTGTTATGACAAGATTTTTCTCTTTGCCAAACAATGCTTTGCTGATGTATGAAAAAAAAATAAATCACACAATGATGCAATCAGCTTGGAAGCCAATATCAGAGAAGAGCTCCAGAGGAACCCATATATGATCCTCAACTGGAAAGGCAAATATGCTTAAAGCCCCACACACTGAAGGCAGTGCTTCTCTGCTGCCGACAGCGATGCTGAGAGTGCCATGTGATGCATACTAGGAAAGATTTGGGGTTCAACTTTGGACTGAATTCCACTCAAAGCGATGCAGACATCCTCCCATGTTTCAGAGGACCGGCTGAACCGGGCCATTTACTGAGCAGAGCAGCAGAACAGCCCGTTTCATCCCAGCCGCTCCTTTGTCAGGTACAACGCTCTTGACTTGCTTGAAAAGGCAGCTCTGTGCCAAGTGCAGAGCAAGTGAAGGCTTTCCTGAGCGTCACTGACATTCCCAACAGCGTAGCCTTAAAGAACCTTGTGTGGTCTCGTGAATGTTTGGAGGCTGTGGGACCATTCAAAGAGGGGACATCAGAGAGACAAGTTACAGACCTTCGGCACTGGTGACCGCCAGTCAGGCACAGGGACACAGGGCTCAGTGCTTGGCTTTGGCAGCAGCTGCTCTGCAAAGTCTTCAGGCGCAGCAGGGCAGCTACAGCCCCTGTGCGGGTGGCTGGGCTGACTTCTCAAGTGCACGGGAGCAGTTGCTTCCCTGAGCACACGTTGTGTTCAGAGCCTCCCGCCGACCCTGGGACAAGGGGCTCCCCTCTGCTGGGAGCTGCGGCACGGCTGGGGCCATCACCGGGGCAGGGGGAACAGTCACTCCTTTCCCGTCCCAGCTTCCCGCATGGTGCGAACAGCAGAGCTTCACCGTAGCCGAAACTCACTTTCCATTGGGCATTTTTCACTTTTTTTCTCATATACCAAGTTATTTTGTTCTCAGATCAGTGGGAGGGCACTTGGCTGGGACGGTTCCTCAGCCGTCTGACCCCTTGTAATCAGCAGTGCAATGGACCTGTGGGGTTTCACTTCTCCCCATGTCCCACCATTAAACTAGCAGTCATGAAGTGGCAACCCTCGCTTCAGTGTCTCTAACTCTTCCTGCAGTCAGTCATTGTTCTATGAAATTGGAGACTGTGAGACTAAAACTAAAAAGGGGAAAAAAAAGGAAGGTCTGGGAATGCTCATGTGTGTTTATTTTGCTTGCAGTACTCAAAATAAAATAGACTATTCATTTGTGGATGCTTGCAGACTTTGCAAAGTGACCAGTAGCCAGTACTTGGTTTGTGACCATCTCCTTCCCTGGCCTGTGTGCCCAGCAGCCATGTGGCCACCCATCGCTGCCTTCGGGCCACGCTGCCATCAGCCTGGCACAGCACATCAGGCCCTGGAGCAACTGCCCGGCTCTGAGTGGGACCAACGGCAGTAGGGATCCTCCCCGGCGAGGGAAATTCACCTTTGCACTGCAGTTCAGAGGAGCGCGAGTCCCACGATGGCAAACTCTGCCGTGGGACGTGGCCCAGTGGTGGTCCTCCTTATTTTGCTTGGTAATAATTTAAACTGCTCTGTGAGTTACTATTATATGATTAAGAGTAGCATGGAAAGTGAGGAGCAGGAAAGCAACTTAACTAATCCTGGGATGGCACTTGTGCCAGGCTCAGCTCCTTTTCAGAGTTATAATCCCTCTCTAGATGAAAGGGAAATATTTGCACTTGTACGGTATATCTCATTTCCATTGGTGTGACCGATCTTCTCGAGTGGCTGCACTGAGGCGATGACAAACACACAATGGTTTGATTATCTCCCCACCGAGAGATGTGGCAAAATCTCAGCATTTAAAATATAAGTGTAGGGGGTTTGAGCCATCTAGGCGTGGGTGTTATTCACTAGTGTGAGATCCAGTTTTCCAGTAATGCAAGTGACAGCCAGTATTGAGTGGCAATTGATTATCTGTGTGAAGCAAGGATTAAAAATAGAAGCTTTGTGTCAAACCCCACGTATGTTTTGACTAAATCCTAGATAACAAGAAGAATGGATAAAAGACAGAGATTATACAGAGAACATCAGAAAATAAGAAGCCAGGATTAAAGAAGAAAAGGATTTGAGTAGGTTAGTGCAATTAATGATTGTCAAGTGCCATCCTTGCATCCAGCTGGGACTGCTGGTACGCCTTGCTTACAGGTGCTTTGATCTGCAAACCTGCAAGAGGCACTTCCAACCCATGGCGCTAACATCCGAGGCTCAGTTCAGTTCAGGTCAAGGTTCAGGGGCCTTGGGGGTCAGTTTTTGAACTATCCACCACTGTAAGTCAATTATTTTGAACAGCTAGAAACTGTTTCCTACAAGACAACTTGGAACATTCCCAGAAACAATGGGTTGTCTTGAAAAGGGGTGTCCTCAGCCATGTCCCTCAGCAGAATTCTACCGTACTCTTCAGGCTGAAAGGCTAATGCAGTTTTACCACCTCTTTCTTTCAATGAACTGTGAGCACTTGAAATACATTCTTTTTCTTCTGCAACTAGTGCTCAGCAATTCCCCAAGGGATGTGCGTTGACTGTCCCAGGACAAGGAAGAACTGCAGCGCTTACGGCCTAAGGAGTGTCTGCTCCCAGTCACGCAGCCTGCCCTTTCAGTGCCTCATACCATGCGAGAGTCTGTTGTTATCACATTTTATAGCATCCGCTGTGATTACTGTAACCATCTAAAATCACGTAACGCACAGTTACTGCTTTCACAAGAGGAAGTATTTCACCAGACAAGGCAAGACTTACAAATAAAATAATTTTATTGAGTTTCTGCTTCTATAGCATGTGGCACATAAAGAGAATTAAGACACAAGGTGCGATGAGAAATTTGTCCTTCAATGAACAAAGGATTTGTCTTACCCGGAAAAACAATGCAAACAAATGCCCTTCTCTGCTAGTCATGGTGTTCAGTGAAGGCTGATGCTGTGACATTTAGGAAGATGGAAACTGAAGTTGACCTGAAGATTGTGGCCAATGGATGCAGTTCTGCTAACCTGATGTCAGGAGAAACGGCTGCCTTGCTAGCAAATTTTGTTTTAACCCAAAACCAAAATATTTGCATCTACTTAATTTAATTACGGTGGAACAAACAGCACTAATGCACTTACTAACACAGAGAAAAATCCACAATGAGGAAGTGTCCAAAATCCGCAGCTGTCTGATAAAGATCAGCTGATTTAGCTGCATGTGCAGGTCTAGTACTTGGGATGTTACACCTTCATTTTTGGCCTCTGCAGCCAAGGAACCAGCAAAGTTGCATTTTTTTCAAAACTTGATCTTCCTGCAGGATTTGGGCCTTTATTAAGAAAGTGGTGATAGTTCAAGAAAAATTTTGGAAGATTTTTTTAGTATTGGTTGTCTTTCTGTATTTCCCTTTACCCTTTTGTTCACCCTTTGTTATTAGAATGATATAAGAAATAAAGACTTAGTATTCATGCAAGGATGTCACCTATTTCTGTAACATCTTTCCCACTTTATGTCCGAGTCCCACTTGTGGCAACGCAGTTCTCTCCACTCCACTCCAGGTAATGTGGTGATGTACGGAGGCAATGAGCAGCAGCTACAAAGGGGTTGTAGGAAACTGTTCATGCAAGTAGCTCTACGGAGACTTAAAATACAGGGAAAAAACCAGTTTCCCCCCCTGAGGAATTAATGGTGTATTTTACCTATGACAAAAGGAATTTGGGATACACACCTCACACACTCCTAACAGCTCATGACACCTCTACACGAACAGGAAACCTGTGAACACGCTGCTGGGTTTGGGCTGACCACAAGAGCCAAGAGCTGCTCGTGGGCCAGAAGAAGTCTCTCTCATCTTTCACTGCTGCTCTTCCAACAGGGCACAGGCAGCACAGCAGGGCTGGTCCAGATGTCCCTTTCCTGGCCACCTGCGCTGTCCGTAGACGCTCAGAGCATCTTTGCACTTTTCCAGTCTTCGTACTCGCACGGAACTATTTTACATGTTATTTTACAGACCAAACTTCCAGCTCATGTCTCAGTCCACCTTCTTCGTCTGGAAACAGATCCATACAGTGAAAGCCACAAAAAAAACATCACCTTGGGAGACATATTAGACAAAGACATATTTGACCACAAAACGGGTTTCTGCCTTTACTTACACAGGAACAACTAGACTGGAAAGTCTCACTGCTGCCACTGCCACTCAGCAACAAATTACTGAGACTGTAGGCCAAGTGCAAAAATAACTTGGTTTAGTCCCGTTTCTCTCGCCGCGCTCTGTATCATGGTGTGGGTGGTGGTTTAGGAGAGGGACAGGAACCCTGGCTGTCAAAGCTCGCTGCCCGGCCTTGCCACTGGTGGGAGAAAGCAGAAAGCAAGTCTAAGCAAATGGGAGAGATTACTCGAAATTCCTCACATCCCTTTACCGCATTGCCTGCCTCCTGTTCTGCAGTATTCTCATCTGCTCTACAGCATGTTTCAACTTATTGAACACCCGCGTTTAACTACTCAGGAAGAATTACTGAACAATTTGCTTTATTGCTTTGTAAATCAATTCACAGTTGTGAGGACTGCACACAAATAAGGAAAAATAAACAGTATCTGTGTGTGCTATGAAGACAAAGTTTGCTCTCAGTTTGGCTTTCTGTTGTTTCCTGGTTTAGTGCTGTTGCCTTTTTGTTTTAGAAATACTGCCTAATTGCAAAATTACTTGAGTCTTTCCAGCCTGGTAATTTGACTATACAGAAGTGGTGTCCACAGTGCCAGAGACATTTCTCAAAGTGAAAATCAGATCAGAGCATCAGTGGATGTAGCAAACATTTTTTTGCCATACTTATGGGATTGTAAATTATTTGTCATTGTTATTGTAATTCAAAACCATTACTCTTAATTTTGAGTACTTGCCCATCTCACCACCTTGTTTCATTAAACTCAAACGACAAATGACGGACATGTCCCAGAGACAACAGGAGGCATAGTACTTCCACTGCTTCGTTCCCCACCTGGGGTCGATTCACTCCTCTCCTACATAAGCAGAAACTCTCTGCTGGCTAATATTAATGCTGTAGCATGTGTGAAAGGAGGTTGTAGTGAGGTGGGGGTCTGTCTCTTCTCCCAGGTAACAAGTGATAGAACAAGAGGAAACAGCCTCAAGTGGCACCGGGGGAGATTTAGATTGGACATGAGGAAAAATCTCTTTACCGAAAGAGTGGTCAAACATTGGAACAGGCTGCCCAGGGAAGTGGTGGAGTCATCGTCCCTTGGAGGTGTTCAAAAAACGTGTAGATGTGGCACTTGGGGACACAGTTGAGTGGGCGTGGTGGTGTTAGGTCAACGGTCAGACTTGCTGATCTCAGAGGTCTTTACCAACCTAGTGATTCTACGATTAATTTAACTTCTGTGTGTGAAAACTCATGTGGCAAACCAAGCTTCACCCTTGCCTTGGCAAAATGAATCACAACTGGAAATGAGAGACCAGGATGGTGCTCACGGGAAGGCTGAGCAAGCCCAACGAACATTTGCAGACACTGTCAGCGTTGGCAACAGCAAAGGGCCTGGGGCCAGGGCAGCCATGCCTCCGGCCTGCTCCGGGGGTGCATCCCCTGCGGCCCGGGGCCGTCCCAGCTGCTGCGTGCTGGGGGCTGCAACCCTGCAGGTACCACTTGGCGATGGCCAGTGACACGCCACAGGGTCTGCTCTCCACGGGATGGATGCTCATCAGCGCTGGCCACTCCCAGGGCAGGTCTGGCCGGCAGCACCCGGAGCATGTTCATGTTCAGTCGAAGCTGGCCAGCAGAGGCTGGGTTTAATCACTCGCTTCACGAGTGTGCGTTTTGGTGGTTACAAAGTAGGAGCAGAGCTGGGGTCAAGAATTCGGCCAATTTCCTTCCTCAAAGAGACCAGTCGGCATAAAGTAACTCACACGCAAGTTTGCTTTATGCAGGCTGTGTTCCATCAGGCCTGAGCAGAAAATAACAAACAAAGAAGCTGGAAAGGCTGTCCTTCCAAACAGGCTACCTTAAGGCAAGAAAACAGTTTCTTCTGTGTTTCTCATGTCAAATGTATTTGCTAAAACCCTTGAGGAATTGATAAAATGGATAAAATCTTCCCATGAGAATTACCAATAAAAGAGCAGATAAGCAGAAATTATGATAGAAATGGGGGTTTGGCAGAGTCCTCAGCTGTTCCTTGCATTTGCTCTCTCTGCAGTTACAGTGACACCATTTGCTACTCCAAAAATGTGATTAAAACTCCTCTAAGAGTGGGTTCAAGTGACCAATGTACCATGACGAAGCTGGAGATACTTTTCCCTCAGTTAATTAAAAAAAAGCTGAACCATCCATTGTGTGATTAAGAGCCAGAAACTAGGAACAGTTCAATGAAAGTCAAACATGCCCAAAAGTCTAAAAGAGGCTGGTTTTGCATATCTTTAAAAATAAATGGCTGTTCTTTGTTATGGGCATGACTTAGCTCTCAGCAAAGTTATCATTTTTTTTATCTGGAGAAATAGTTTAAACAAATAAATGCTCCCATGCTGAATGTCAGAGGGACTTGGCAACATCAAAGGCCCATTTTGCATCGCACTGATGCTGCTGCTCTGCAGTATCAGAGTTTGTCTTTCATAGATAACAGAGAAATTTCCAGTTTTCAGAAGTCGCCTTCAAAGTCTTGAAAGACGTGCTGTAATATTACGTTTCTTTTTATAGACACATCACTTAACCTGGCTGACGCAAGAGCTGAGAAATGCAGAAGAAACAGCAATGGGTGGGATGGCTGAAGCACACCTGGGAGGCTGAGGCCGCAGCAGCCAGTGCTAGCAGAACCTCAGGGCTGAACAATGGGAACAGGCTTGTACTGAGGACAAGAGCTCATTGTCAGATTAACTGCAAAATGCAACAGCAAGTGGGATTCTGGTCTTCTGCTCACAAACTCTCTGTCTAAATGGCTGTGTGAGGGGGATAGTGCTAGAAGCCTGTAATTAATGATTCATTTGCACATGTTCTCTTTTTAATGATGATGGTCATTAAAGAAGTGCAGTCATTCAGTTTCTTACTCATTGTTGATAAATACGGAGCAACCGGACACGAAATCTAACAGAAGCGTGTCTCCCTAAAGACTCCAGCAATGAAAGAGCAACACTGGCTCACAGAGAAAGGGCCTGAGCTACACTGCTGACCCCAAAATGAGGTTTTGGGGCTGTGTTAGCACAGTGCTGCGGCTGGCGACAGACCTGATGCTGCTCGGGGTCCTCGTGTAGGACAGGCAACGAACTGTGCCCGCAAAGCAGGAGGAGGCTGGTGGCCCAGCCCAGGGAGCACAGCCCCAAGGGTGTCTGTCCGTCCGTCCATCCTGCACCGCTGTGGCGGGGAGCCAGGGGCTGGGGCCCATCCTCCGGGCACAACACGCCTCTGGCCAGGGTTTTCCTGGTAACTTCACCAGAACCTGATTCTGAGCTGTAGTCAGAACACAGTGTAAGCCCCTGGTTTTGGCCAGAGTTTTTTCAAGGCATGCTAGGCGAGGCTGTACACGTTCGGGCTAGCAAAGAAATCCCAGATTTGCCACCCTTTTCCTCTCCCATCTGCAGTCCTGAGCTGGGTGGGGAGGAGGCCCAGACAAGTAGCTGTGGAGCAGCACAGGGGAGAGGGCAGCAGGCGCTGAACAGCTCTGTGCTACCGGGTGAACAGCTCCAGCCACCCGTTGCTCAATTTATACCTTCAGAAAGACAATTCAGTGCTAGCTTTTTTGCTTTCAGTTTCAGATCAAGCACTCAGTCAGGAAAGACACTGAAGCACAACAGAGGCTGTTACTAGTCGCTAGAGCAAACAGAGAAGAGCAGAGGATCAACTGGAAAGCAAACGCTCTGTTTGCCAGTGCCTGGCTGCAGACACTCTTGATGACGAAGATGAAGACGACTGCTCGGGTTGGCAGCACAGCCTGAGCTCAGCCTCACAAAGACACAAGGGTGGAAAAGGGACGGAGGGTCAACAGCTTCTCCCCCAGCATCTGAGCCCAAAGCAGATGGACCGGGTAGCTGGCAGCCCACGGGGCCGGACCGACAGAGCCGGCAGGCGGCTGCGGCCGCAGCCCTCAGCCCCCGCCGCCCCCCTGGCCTGGATGGCCTCCGTGGGCGTGGGGACCTGACCCTGATGATACAGGATAAAAAGCCCAAATTGCTTGTAAAAAATGCACAAACACATATGGAAAAGATGATGCTATTACTTGTAACCAAGAAATACCATTTCCCGTTAATTTCTCTCCAGGAGCCTGTGCTTTTTCTATTTGGTTTTTTTTTTTTTTTTTTTTGCTGCACTAGGGATTTGCAGATAGCAGTGCTAAAACTTAAAAGGGCAAATAAATACAGGGACCATTTGTTTGCTGGCTCTGTGCACCAGTTTGTGGCAGAAATACCAGAACAGATGAACAGAGGCTTTTTTTTTTTCCTATTCTTTTAAGCAGAGCTCCTGACCTGTGCACTGGGAGGTGAAATGATTCACTCAGGGCTTTTTTTTTCTGAAGTCTTGGGGGCTCAGCAGTGGTTTTCAAAGTATATTTTAGAAGGTGAGTCATCTTACATGCCTTTTGTTTCTCTGAGTTTTGTCACAATAATTATGTCTTTTTTTTTTCTATTGATGATCAAAAACTTTACAGGAGTCTTTCTTCTAAACTCCCACCTGCATCTGAAAGATAATGTAGTAAAGTCACATAAACTACAAATTGGAGAAGGAACTCCTGCCTCTGGGTCAGACATGAGAGCTGGTGTCACACTGTGAGGTGCTATGGTTGATGCAGACATTGAGCTAACCCATCAAATGGCAAATCGCTGAGCATTTGCGCTGAAACTCGGCAGCCGCGGATCCCCAGCTCTCTGTGTGTGAGATGGCACACACAGAGATGGCAGTGTGACACAGCGTGGTGGCAGTGTGAGATGGCATATGTTGCCTTCCCAAACAGCTATGGCTCATGTGTATGTTGTAGCTCATGTGTTTTATCATGGAAAGGCTGATGAAAGCTTGGTGCTGTGCACCCTGACACATCATACGTATATTACCACTATACACAAATTGCACATCAGTTCAATTCTGGTTTAATTTACACCAGTTCTGCACAGCTGACCTGGGTGGTTACTCCCGATTTATAGTGGTGAAATATGAGATCAAAAAACGCCTCATACACATGAGTGTGCATTGTCAGATTTCCATTATGTGATGTATGTATCTCCACTGTGTCCTAAACTAAAATATTAATTGCCAGGTTTTCCCACTGGGGGTAATCGACTGGGGTCCAGGAAGCGAAAGATAAACTCTGGCTCTGGACAGGGCCCTATGGCCACGTTTCATCTGCAATAGAGAAATGCCCACCAAGGGATGCAGCAGTAATGAAAACCGCTGCAGATCTCTGCTCGGGCAGCTGGCCTCACCTTGCACGGCTGCTGCTTACAAATGCTTGGAGAAAGAAAGAAACCGGCAGAAGCAGACCTGCCTCTGGGATGGGCACGCCTGACTTTCAGAAACCAGCCTGGTGAATATGAGCTGGAATAGCAAGCACTGAGCACAAACCTCATTCTTGTTAGAAGAAAGCGCAGATTTCAAAGAAACATAGGGTTTGATGCACACTAATTCAGACTACTGTGGAGGATCATCTGCTTTCCAGTAGAGCTCAGCATCTGAACTTCAAGGGGAAAATAAGATGCTTTTTGTTATATACTTAGTCTGTGGCTTTCAGGGAAAATGCCTCCTTAGCCCCAGATACAGTGGGAGGTTTTATTGCCTTTATTATACTATCTGTGGCCACAAATGCTGCCTTTCTTTTCATACCTGAAGTGTCAATAGCATGCACGCCGTTTTCCACATTTCCCTCCTCCAGAATTTATGACCTATATCAGGCAAAACCCAAAGAGCTCTATAGGAGCATGAGAAAATGGAGTGCAAAGAGGAAGAAAATGCTAGAGATGGTCAAAATGGTACCCAGGCATTTCAGCCCTATTTTATCATCTGGGGCTGCATCAAGTGAATCTCTTTCTCTGGAGATGCTTAGAGCAATTACATTTGTTCTATTTATTCTCCCTCAAAGGCTTGAAGATGAGTCAACAGAAAAATCATTGAAAAAATTGAAACTTGAAATAGGCGATATCCCTGGACAATTTGTTCTGCAATCAGAACAGCATTCTCTTTCCTTACTACTCTCAATCTCTAATTAAAAAAAAAAAAAAAAGAAAAAAAAAAGAAAAAAGAAAAAAACCAACACGGTAGCAGTCACATCTGTAAATACAGCCCCTTTCATTCTTGCTTGCAAACTCAAGGAGCTATTTTGAGACAATACAGATGCTTGTTTTCTAGAGTTCGTTTCTGGTGAGAAAATTCCCTCAGCTCTTGTCAGAGATCCCAAGTGAGAGCAGAAGCTCTCTGAAAGCCTTAAACCAGCTCACTCATGCACAGCACATGCATTAAAAGGAAAGAATAAGTCCACACACCTCTTTGAAAGACTTCTTTACCTCCACTAATGGATGCCAGTGTGCGATGGGCTTGCGTGGGTAGGCCAGCATCTCATTCCAGTGGTCTCTGCCCAGTCCTTCAGCATTGACCCCCACACGGCAGACCCCAATAATCTCATTGTGACCCACTCTGAAGAACAGCAGAAAAGCAACACAATTATCTCTCGATCAGACTGTCCATACACTGTCTAACCAAGACTTCTGACCCCCTGTTATCTGACTGCCATGAGGCATAGTGCTAGTGAACATGGGCTGTCACATCTGCACCACGACACTCAGACCTTGTCTGCTACTGTCAGTGCACGCAGCCCCCAGCACAGCGAGGCACTGCCATCACCAGAAATAACTATAACAACTTCAAAATTATTTGAACTGTAGATCAGCTCAGACACAGACTCTGGAAGGATGTGTGATCTAGTGGTGTACAGCAAGAACATGTACAAGTTCAGTAATGGATAATTCATACACCAGTTGCTGCTCAGAGTGAGACCATTTGCTTTCTAGAACGAGATGATGGTTTGCAAGACAAGAAAACAGCTGAGGGGAACACAGCACTCAAGAAAATGCCGTAAAGCAAAGGACCAGCTTTACCATACTTACTATTCTAGCAGGTAATTTTCCATAACCATAAATATCAATGACACTTCAACAATAAATCACTAGAGACAGATTCATGCCACAGAGCTGTGCAATCAAGGCCCTGATATTAAGGAAGGTGGCTGTTGAGCAGGAAAACCTGCACCAAACAAGATGTTTTCCCCTCCAGCTCTCCAGAGCCTCCCACCTACCGATCATAATCCATGACAGAGATAAGTAGACTGACTTGATCCATGTTCTCTGGGGGAATGTCAAAGATTATTGCTTCATTGTAAGTAGGATTAAGTGTATTTTTCTTTATGGTGGTTTTCTTCTTTTTCAGTCTTCGCCCATCACAGAGCAAAGACACTTTGACATATGGATCTGGAGAGGAAGAGATAGGAAAAGGCCTTCTGTTTATGGAGGTTTATTTTATTACCATTACAATATAGAGACATCATTATCAAAGTACGGGCTGTAAGTCACCAGGAGCTAAAGGCACTCCTCAAATGTACTTTTAGAAAAAGGGATGCGTCTCTGTACCAGTTGAATCCACCATTTCTCATACTGCCGTGAGTGCTGATGTAAGGTTCAGGCACTGGAGAACCAGCATGGCAGACTTCTTGGAAGGAAAATCCAGCCATTTCCACCATTTTTTCTGTGAGAAGGGTTTGCAAGTGTCAGAAGGCCCCACCTCAAACCAGGAGCCAATATTCATCAGAAGACGGTAACAGGCACTGGGCACTCAGGCATTCTAGCTTGTGTTGGCTGCACGGCCACAGGCAGCAAACCCAGGGCTTTCTCTGAAGCAAAACTGTAATTGCTTCAAAATCTGCCTAAGAGAGCAAAACGTAACGCAGCACTTCAACAATCGAAACAGGCAGAGGGGGTTATTTTACAGGGATCCCTTCCTGCACTGCTACCAAAACTATCCAACTGCTAACATTATGCTTACATGAGCAGGGGAATTTTAAACCCCATTTTCCCAATGTCAGAGAGCAGCAGAAAGAAAAGGTATTAGGGCAATTCTGCTTCACATGCTTTCTACTGGCTGATCATGGCAGAATGCCCCCAAGTTACAAACAGCTCCTGTTTGCTGTAATGGCTGCCCAGGTGATTTCAATGCATTTTCAAGTAACAGTAAACGTGCAATGTATTATGAGAGAAATGCTGGGCTAGCTTCACCTGAAGTCTCAATTCTCAGATATTTCATATGGTATCAAGCTCCCACTGAGTAGAAATGTTTTCTGCAGAGAACTTTTACTGTATTGTTAGGGCCTTTTATACAAGTCATCAATGAAATTCAAATGCTATGATGTTGATCTCTGGAAAATAAATTGCTTTTTTATGTTGAAATCCAGAATTCGTGCATGCTGAATTTGTAAGCCAGCTCTTTGGTACTGTGAATGCGTGCAGTCTTCAGGTGGCTTTGATGCTGATGTTTGAGTACTGGCTGCTGCACAGAGGAATGCACATGCACCTGGGATTTACCCAGATGGCCCATGATCCTTTCCTAACCTTGAGGTGACATGACTGATTCTGGCTGTAGGGGGTTCTCTGACGCAGAACGCCTACTCACATAAAACTACTAGGGTCAGTATCTGCAACAGATCTGAAGAATCCAGCCCAAGAGCTGGATCAGAGCTTTGACCCCACAAACGCTTCAGCAGGGAGAAGAAAGTGCTAGCAGTCTACTTGAACAGCATATTCATGTATATAATCACCTTCCCTGGATTCATGCCCTTGGGAATGGGTTTAAAAGATAATTCTACTGTTAAAATTTTATTCATAGTTAAAACACAGACAAAGCTTTGTTAGGTGTTTCCGTGATGATACAGCCACAGCTTCGAGAGTCGTATGTCCACTATCCATTGAGGCTACCTCGAGGGAAAATAGGGAAATGCGGATGCAATGGGGTCTTTCTCAACCATCAAGCACCTACCTGAGTAACCAGTGATATCCATAGCTTTGAGATTCCTGCATTTAATGACTGTTAAGGTGAGGCGACCTGCAGTTGGCAAATAACAAAGGGAAAACATGATCTCTCCCAGGTCCACGCTTTCCTTTAATAGAACAGAGAACACATTATATTGGAAACGAGCAAGAACCAGCTAGGCTGCCTCCACCCTCCACCACAACGCTTCATGCAGGATTCATGCAGCACTCACACTGGAACAGGCTTTTCTCTATTCTGTCATTTTCAAGTGAATGACACTTTACTGTATGGCAGTGCTTTCAGTGTATCCCAACATTATTTGGCTAAAAAGAATATAGGGAACAGGAGAAAAATGCATGTCCAAAACAGCTTCAAATCATAGTTAAGGATAATCTCCCACTGCCTCTGTGGAGTACGTGCTTCCTACTGCAACATTGCAGCTAATGCACTCCTCTTTTTCTGCTCCATTGCTTAGGCAGAAATGAAGCAGTATCTAAGACCAAACGAAGACCATTAAGGAAATTATATTAGAATCAAGTTTTGCTTGAATGTACAGTGTATATCTTCTCGTGCCAACGGTGTGACACCAACATCTCTTTCCTCAACTGGAGGAATGCAATACGAACACAGAGCGAGATCATAGAAAGGTGAGACCATAACATGCAGCGGTGCCATGTTCTCTGGTTGTAGCCTGCAGCAAAATCAACAAGTGACTCTCTAGTACACCCAGTGCCATTGGCTCAGTAATAGAGGTTTGTAGACTTTGTTGGTGCCTAACATTTCGGCAGAGAACGAAGACATCTCTGAGTAACACAATGAATTACTAGGTAGTTACAGAGCAAGGGGTCATAGCTTTAAAACAGAAGAGAACCATGAAGGGGCCCATTTAGAGGCCATTGAGGTTTTAGATTGTGACATGCTTACTACCATTTGGACCACCAACCCCTCTGAGATGCCCTCAAAGATTAACAAATGCAGTATGAGGTCTGTATATGTACATATAGAAATAGTGAATTAACCAGCAGATGGCACTCAGAAACATTTGGTAGTTTCCAGATTATACAGAGGCAAATACAATTTAGTGCCCCACAAAACTACTTTTACACATCACTCTTAGCACCTCTTGTACATGCAGCCTTATCTACTACACCTCCTAACAGCCCGTTCCATCATTGCCTTGATCATGGGAATTCAGGAAAAAAAATTAAACAAACCAAAAGTAGCATTTAAACTAGAAAGCATTATCATCTGAAGTCAGCAGAAAGATTTCCAAACACCTTCCAAAAATGGATTTATAAAAAAAAAAAAAAAAAAAATATCTTATTTTGTACATACGGATCCCACATCTGTAGAGCAAACAACCTCTTTAATTTTGGAAATAGAATGTTTGGTTCATTTCAATGTGATATAATGATCTGCTGAAAAGAAATTGTAGCTGTTAGTAGTAAAGTGATGGAGCTAGAAAGACAAGTAAATGCATTAGGCACTTAAAGCTTTGCTAAGTGTTAGGAGAATAGATCTTGTTGATGGATGAGATTTTTGCCAAATGATTTCCTTCTCATTCTCTAGTAAGGCAAAGATTAGATATTTATTCCACTTAGACAGGCAGAATACTAATGAATGTTATATAAAATCTTGATTTCTCTACAAGGCTTCACTTGAGTAGCAAATAAATTGAAAAACTTCTCAAACATAGAGTGTACAAAGGAAACTGTGGCAGCCAAATGCTTTCTGGACAGAACAACGTATGACTAGACTTGTAAGTATCTAAATAAACATCTCAGAAGGTGCTATTTGCTGGTAAATAAGAGCTTAATACTCTCACCCACTCAGAATTCCCACTCTGATCTCTTGCTTACCGTAATGAACCAATGGTATCCTAAACAGCTTTCCTTCCAATGTGACAAAATGGTCTCAAGTCACAGCCTCATTGTCAGTAATGAAATACGTGGAAACATTTACTGGGTTCTTATTCCTCTGCCTTTAGTACCTCTTGATGTGTCTACTGGGAGCTAAATTTCTCGCCTCACAAAATACCACGAAAGGTACTTTATCAAGGTACCAGCATCATTTTCATCACACACGAAAGAGCTTTTAGAGCCCCTGCAGCTTCTAACTCTTGTCTGCATTTCAGCTACGGCGCCTTGCATGTAACGGGTGCCCCTGAATCGGGCTGCTGTCGTGGAGGCAGAACAGCAATGAACACCATCACTGGGTGCCCCGAAACGTTTCACAGTTTTTACCTCTGGTGTCACCTGCATGCTAAGAGCTGAGCTGAGCTGCGGTTCTTGCTGCCTCACTCCAGCGTGGCAATTCTCGGAGGACAGGGAGCTCCGGATTTTAGGGAGCCTCATTCATTTCCAGTGTCTTAAAACAACTACTCAAAAATCATGTGCCCAAAATTACAATTTGCTTTTTAAAGCATGGCACTTCTTGTTACCTTTAGAGGTGTTCTTCCACTTTTAAGATTAAATGCTTTACTTAACAAAGAGCCTGAAGAAATAACTCTGCACTGAGGAGGCCCTTCGTAAGGAGGGTCTGGAACCTGCTACAAATGCTGCTACTGCATCAGAATTCAGCTTGAGGACTGGGATTGTACCTTTTCACTTGAGCGTCTCCAGCTCCAGTCAGGCACTGCACCTACCAGTCTTAGTTACAGACTTTACTGACAATAGAAAAGAATTTAAAATAAATATTCTGAAATTATAATTAGAAATGATAGCTCTGTTCCCAAAGATCTCAGCCCCTGAATCTCACTGTGTGCCAGCTGCACTGGACGCTATGTCCACCGCACAGTGCAACAGCAATTGGCATCCAGACAACAGACCGGGCTGGGTCTATTCTTTCATACATTCTTTGGTCTGTGTTGGTTTGGGAGGGACGAGGGCAGAGAACCTTGGACACAGACATCAGAAGACAGCAGCCCTATATGAGATAGTGAGAGCACCCTCTGGGCATCATCTCATCTTCTATTCCTCTCCTTGCACTGAGAGGACCTGTTCAGGATATAAAACTAACATAAATTGTTCTTCGACCTCATTGTATTAGGTCAAGAGATTTTTCTTTGCAACCATAAATACAGGAGAGTAAAACGTGTCCTGTGGGTACATTATTTTCTTGCAGATTATAGACATTGGGACACTTCCAAAATTCATATCAATATCTCTTAGGAAATAATGGAAGCTCTGAATCAATAACCTTTGCAGACTTGAAATCAGAAATGTTTCACTGATTCACAAGCTGTACAATCATTAATTAAATAGTTGAGTGCTAGCTATTTGAATAGCTTATATCCTTGCCTAAGTGCATTCCTATCGTCTTACCCACACGATTGATCTAACATATTATTAGTCACCCAGATCTTTCCTTGGGTATTATGAAAACTGTATTTACCCTTCTCATTTTTCATTAAACAGAAATGTCCTTGGGTATGTTACAACTGGCTGAGATGTATACCAATATCGGCCCACTTCCAAAAAGTGTCACAGAGAGAATGAGGGGATGGAGCCAAATGCGGCACTCGACATTTCTGTGGGAGCTCTGCAAGGCTGCTACACAATGCATCTTGGGCATGATGTTGGCTCTGCTCCTCTCACACCTTCTTTGGAGGCTTTTCCCTCAACAACCCTTCTGTTGATGTCTCTCCACCTGTTTGGGTTTTTTTGGGGGGTGGGTCCCATTAAATTAGTTTACTAAGTCAGCTAGGAAAGCATCCACTATTTCTTGCAGAACAATCCCAGCAAAACACAGAGCATACACAGGTTAAAAGCTCCATAACCTTCTCCTGCAGCTTTGTGTTTTATGTGCTTTTCCTCTAGTGAGGCCAAGTGTTACCCCTTCCCAGTTTCACTCCTGCCCACAGGTCTTTCCCCTCCGAATGCTTCAGGCTGACCTCAGTCTTTGTACGCTGGTCATATAGCAAGGAAAGGGAAACTCCCTGGCACCACACAAGTGACTTCACCCCGAGATTCAACACCACGGCACATTACAGCCAGGCTGGCAGAGCTGACAGCAAGCTGAGTCTCAGAGGCAGAGCAGATGCAAACGGGTAGATGCTTCCAAGTGGCATCTGCAGGTGTGATGCACCTTGTTGCTCTCTTTGCCACTCCTTGCAGGAAAACGGATGTGCCTGACGCCTGCTGGCCTCTTTGCCGGCATTCTTCCTTTCATCACCGTCCATTAACTGTAACAGGCATGGCTATTCGTAGATTGAAAGCTAAGAGCTGTAAACACCCTGCTAAATAATACCATTGACTTTCCTTGTGGTTGATCCTGTGCCTCCCTCCCACCACGCTTGCAGGCAAGGTGCTCAAAAGGCAGCACAGCTGCAGCTCATAGCACGCTGCCCAGCAATGCCCCTGGGCGCCTGGCAGGCACCACTCACATCTCGGCATCCCTAGACAGGCACGGCAAAAGCGGTGCTGCCCTAGAAGCGTGGCGGCTGCTCTCTGCACCCTACCAGGGCAGCCGCTAGCCTGAGAGCTACCTACCGGGGCCAACACACTGCACGCACACCATGTTGCCCGCAGTGCCCGGGCGCTGAGCTCCCACACCACGTCCCAGCTGTGGCACAGCAGCACAGGATGCAGCGCTGCGCACGCCTGTCGGACCTCACAGATCTCTTAGAAAGTTATGAACACATTGCAATGAGAGAACAAGCACTAACAGTAGTGACTAAGGGGGTGACCCTCCAAAGCAGACACTCACTGTTGTCGCATACTGAATGTCCTTCCAGATGGAAGTCTCCCGGGAAAGGTCTGAGGCCTCAAACAGGTTCTCCAAGATAACTTCTCCTATCATGTCATGTCTGGAGAACCTGTCAAAGTCAAAGACACTCAGGTGGAGCTTCCTGTTCGCCAGCTCCTCATGGGGCACAGGGAAGTGGAAGGACTCGTCGAAGGTGGGATTCAGAGTCTTCCTGTGGACTCGTGTCTGGAACTTGCGCTTTCTGTCGGGCAGGAGGTAGATCTTCACATAAGGATCTGAGCTGCCACAGAAGTCTTTGGCTGGCAAGTCAAAAGCCCTGAGAATTCGGACTGTCAGCGTCTCATTCTCGTAGTCGTACTTGAGAGTGAAGTTAATTTTCCCACAAGTTTTTGCTGCCTCTTTTTTGGGGTCCTCAGAGTCAACAGATTTCTGCTTATAGAGTTCGGGCTTAATGCGACCAATGCTGGTCGGTTGTTCAGCCACAGCCGGTGAGTCCATGCCATAGTCCATGCTGGATACGTGCATTTGCCGAGGAAGGTGTCTTTTGAAGGAGATGTGCCTGCAGGAGGAAGACATCACAGCTCTATGGTTTTCCAAGGACATTTCTCTCCTTTTTCTCCTCTGGACTACTAATGCTAGGAAAGCAGGGAGAGCACGAGCTCGAGGTGCTCCTGATTTCTGTACAGAAACCATGTACTTATGGAAATGAACACTGAAGGTAACACCTCCAGTAGTAAAAGGAACCAATCCAGCAAATACCCTAACTTTGGGAATAGTTGCAGCAAGCTGCATTTTTTCACCTGTTACACAAGTAACAGCCACAGCTAAATATATGAGACCCATCAACTCCTTAACCAAGCCATAGACAACCCAGTGTGGAGACTCTTTCCCACCCTCAGTCCTTGCACTTCCAAGATACTGGCACTAAGCTTCCCTCAGGCAAAATGAACTTTTAAAGTGCAAGAACCATGATCAGCTCAGACAGTTTTATTCTGGGTATTGCTGTTTCCAAATTTCTCCAACAGACTCTCATCAGAAACCGATAGATAATTCTTGTCAGGGAGAAATGCACAGCCTCATCTGGAAGCTGTCTCTTGCCCTGAGCTACTCTTCAGCACAGAGGAAACTGTGTGTAAGCAAAGCTTTATCTAAGCAAAGCATAAAAGCTTTCTGTGGACTCATGGTATTATTTCAGATTATCTGGTGTTTACAAGAGCAGTATATGGAGTTATTTAACCATGGTAAGAATTTGTACAGCCAGAGCACTAGCTTTTGGTAATTCATAGTACTTGAAGACCTCACTTTTTTTTTGGCAGGTTCCTCAAAGGCATTTTGGCCTGGGCTAGGCTGGGCTCTGATTCAGAGACACCAAACTGCTGAGGTTGTTCCAGACTGTCCCCAGGTCTGGCTGCCTGCCTGTGGTTCATGTTGGGCTCTTTTGCTTGAGAAAGTGGCTTTGAAACCCTCCCACATACAACCAAGTCCCACTTTGTCCTAATTCAGACAGGCTGAGCTTTTCTTTTCTCCTCCATTAGAAAGGTGTAATAAAAGCAGAATAAGTATGTGCATGACTGAGAGGCAATCAGCTGTCCAAAAAGCAGTGCAGTTAAATAAAAGAATACATGGCACACTTGCAGGTGGCACCATGTTGATTTTAACTCCAGCTCCTTCAAACAGAAGGCTGTGATCAGTGCGTTATTAATTCTGCAATACTGCAGCCGATTTTCTGAGCAATGTCTATTTTCACGGTTGCACTCTCGCACACATCATGGGCATGGCCAACAAGGCAAGCAGAAGTGCTGGGGCACAGCCAGGACCCTGCCATCACTCTTTCCTGTCCCAGTTTTACAGCCTTCTGTGTCAAGGAAGACGTACCAGACTTCTCAGTATTCCTGCCGAGAAGGTTCGTACAGCCTTATCCTGATTTACTGAGTTTGATGTCAAGATCTCTGTCCCTGGCTGAGACAGAGACATGCACTGAGCACAGGCACTGAGCGCAGCTGGTTCTGAGCTTGTGCAGTGAGCAATACGTCAATTCTGCTTATCTAATTGTTTCTGCTAGGAGCCACAACAACAAGAGAGACCGAAAAGGTCTAATTTTGTCTGACAGCATACCATCATTGATACTTCAGCCTGCCTCTCATGTTGGAACAAAATTAAAGTGGCCAAAGCATACTGATGGCTTGACGCAATGAGGTCAAGTCACAGTAACAGGGCTTGAATTCTTGGTTGTTTTAAATGGGCCCATGGTAAGCCAGTCTTAACACATTAGTAGGGTAATGACTAGTCTTTGGAAGGTAACCCAGCATCTAGACAGAAGTGCCTTCTTTAGCCTTCCTGAAGGCATCCAAACCTCAGGATCCGTTAAACGCTTCTCCCGCCCTGGCAGCTGCCCCAAGGCGCAACATCCCCGCAGAGCCCTGCGTCCCACTCACCTGGTGGAAGACGCAGGCTCCGTTGTTTGCCTCTGGATCCGCGTGCGCCGCATGATGTGGTCTTTCATGGACATCTGGACCTCTGCAGGGATGTCTGGCGATGTGTGGCTGATCTTCACTGCTGCCTCCAGGAAACTTATGGCACTCGTGTCCTTGAGCTTGTCCGCCATGCTCTCCTTATGGCGGCCTGCCTCGCTCTGCAAGACGGCCAGGTTAGAAGAAATGGCCTTGTTCCTCCAGGGAACCCAGCACAGCTTCCAAAAGAGAAACAGAAAAGCTGCCACCAGGGCCAGTCCACACACAATAACTATCACTGCAAGGAGGCTGATGGAGAGCTCTACAGGGGGAGAGAAGGCAACAGCGACAGGGAGAGGGGAGGAACGGGAAAGGACAAAAGAAAAGAAAAGAAAAGAAAAGAAAGATGGTGAGAAAGCCATAAGTAAAGGGAAGAAATGGTCCAAACTGACTTATACCACAACTAATGGAGAGCTCTCAGCAGTTTCTGCAAGCAAGAGTCAAACCCAAGTGAGCATCCCCTGAAGAGACGGGACCGCTTCCTGTCCCAGACACATCTGGGGAGAAATTAGTGTCTCCAGATGGCCAGAGCTGTGAAGTTTTATACCGTGATGCTTAGACTGGCTATAAAATATCATCCTTGGTTTGTTTTGTGGCATTGGCAAACTGCTGAGTCTGAAATCAAGAACTGCAGAATTGCATGATAGATAGAAACAAGCTGCAGTGCTGTACAGGCAGAAAGCACCTTTTTTGCTTCATACCACAGGTGTTCCAACATTATAGTTAAAAAAACCTATCCACCACGATCCTGGAAGCAGATTGTTGTTGTACTATCAACACTCACATCTTGTCCAGATGTGCCCATAGGGAATAAAAAGTAAACACCAATACAAAGCCTAAACAAAACAAAACAAAAAAACCCACAAGCTGCTGATGCAGTGAAATCAAACATAGAAGGAGACTGTACAGAAAGTACTACACATTCTTCCTTATTCTGAATAGCACAGAAGCTGTGTATGTTCTTTGACTCCAAGTCACTTTTACCTCATATGCCGTGTATTTCAGCATTTCTATCTTTTTCTGGAGAGGAAACAGCTTCCACACCTACGGCTGAAGAATCAGGAAAAAAGGAAGATATCTACAGGGAGAGATATGATCTAGGCTGTAAAATGATTCACAGCACTTCAAAAAGAGAAGACAGTGGCTACTTTCAGTTCCTTTCTCTCAGTGTATTAATTCCTAGATTCTCACCCAAATCAAAATTCCAAGAGTTCAGAATTACAAAGAACACCTGTCCCTGATGATAAAGACAGGTTTTGCTCTGGAGTTATGTCTGCAGCATCAGGACTATGGACAATTCAGTCACAGATTGCTGTGAGTTCACAGACAACTCCTTGATTGCCCACTGTGTTATTTGTAGTGACTAGTAAAGCCATACTCCTTAAACTACCTAAGTACAGGTCAGGACAGAAAGACAGGGAAAAAGATATCAAACACTCCAAATGTTTATACAGAGTAACCACTACCTCTTGCTCACCTCCATTTATGTGTATTTTTGGACCCAAAACATTTTGCATGGCCACGTGAAACAGACAGCAGCTACTGAATTCCCTACCTGAGACCTGAGGAACAGCCCCAGTGCCCAGTGTATTTCTGGATCGTGCAAGCAGTCACAGCTAAAACGGCTCTTGGTGAGTATAACAAGCCTGTTGTAAAATTAGCCGAAGGGAGGCAGGACCAGGTGTAGCTCCAGAGACCGAGCGCATCATGCGTGGAAGGGCAGCAGCAGGACACGGCTGCTCTTCTCCTGGGGCACAGGGCTGGTTCCCAACCCGGAGCTGAGCCCCTGCCTCCCGGTGCGGAGCCGGCACCGGCTGGGGCGGCAGCCCTGCCCCAGCAGCCGACAGTTGCATCCTGCAGTGGGACACAGCTGCCCGTCGCGGCACCCCGGGCAGGGACCCGGGTCTGTTCCTCCTCTGCGAGGTCTGCATGGTCTCCCTCGGCAGAGTGGCACAAGCGGCCCCTGGCCAAAGCTGACGTCCACAGCTGCAGATACTGATGTTTCAGTTTTGCCCATGTGAGCTGGCAGCACCTCTAGATCATGCCTACGTGTACTTAAGGCAAACACCTTCTCACATCCATGAGCCCTATGAAATGCTAGACTCACTCAAAAACTGCATTTAAAAGAATCTCAAACAAAATCCATCCTTACCAGGCAGTTTAGCTCTCAGAATATAAACTGGGAAACTCACATCTGTGCTGCATCATAGCTGCTATAAATGTGATCCCTGACAGAAGCTTCACCTTAAATAGAAGCCATGAGAAAATCTTCTGTTCCCTTTGGTCATATAGTTTAGTTTTGTACAGCTGTAATAAGAATAAGACATTTAATGTTTGAGGCTCAGAAAAAATCTATGAAACACAAGGAAAGATCAGATTTTTATCTTGACAAAATAGCTGAATTTAAAAATCATCTAAAAAAAACCCAAACGAACAAACAAACCCCAACCACCATTGATGAACCATAACAGCAAAGTATTCAGGAACCCATTTATATCACCAAATGCTGTTGATGTGCTATCTGGGAACTCAACAGCTACTACACATTCAGGATTTTTGCATCAGTTCTTGTAAGCAAAATCTCAAGGAAGCATCAGACACAAAATGCGACACCTACACTGGAACAAGGCAGTTCTGCTGAGCACCTGGGAAACCATCTGTTGTTTCTGATATCCCAGAGGAAATGCATTGGTTTTCCACAAAATTACCTAGCGTAGCAAATTCACTGAGAGCTTGAGGCAAAGGTTCCTGACTGCCCACAGGTTCTTTGACTCAAAAGGAGGGGCTGGAAGGTGCCAGTGGGTGCAGATGGACAGAATAAATGTCATCCAGAAGTGTTCGCAATTTTTGCTCTCCCTCACCAGCCTCCTTTATGGTCAGGCTGTGCGATTTATTTTCTGTTGTAGCTCCAAGGTGGAAATACAGATCACTTCACTACTGGGGTGGATAAATAGGTCCTGTCTTATCCAACAATAAAGAGGATTGTACAAGTCAGTAGTGGAGCTTCCTCAGAGATTTGGCTAAATGTATTCTCTCCAAAGCAGAGAGCATGGAGGTATCACTTTCCTGTACTTAGGTCTTGGGATTTTGCCCAGGAAACTCAGTGTCGAACAGTTTCATAAGAAAACTTAAGAACCTGGACTTTTTGCACATATGTCTATGCTGTTACAAAGGAAATAGTTGCAATGCAGAGTCTATCACTGCCAGGAGTTGTTATATGATAGAAAAGTTTCTGTTAAGACACTTCTGCCCATGCCAAGAAGTTGTATAGCATGCATGACTCCACTAGCATACTAGGCTCATTAATGGAAAAAAATCAGAAATAATCAGTTATCCCTTCTGAAAACCTGTTGCCATCTTGAGAAAGATCTCATTTCATGTCACTTCTTGCTGAGCTGGCGTTCGCAATGTATTTGACAGGATTCACGGACACTTTTATGCATGACCTCCTGCTCTTTCCTCTGACAGCTCACATAAAACACAAGTAGAAGGGATCAGGATTTTACAGACATTTTTTAAGCATCTGCCTGGGAAGAATATTAGTTTGTCTGAAGATGACATTGAATTCCCGAAGAACTTTTCGTGACCTATTAAACTTAAATATCAGTTGGACAGAGTTGACACTAATTGATTTAATGAGCTTTCTCTTATGAATTTGAAAATACCAGTTACTTTAAAAAAAACACCTAGTGTTCAAAGTGTTATGCTTTGAATGTCCTTTAACTTACAAGAAACTCATCTAATTCCTCATCTAACAGAAAATGCCCCGAGGGCAGAAGTTGCTTGGGTATTCCTGGCACGAATGGAGGTAAGGCCAGATCCCCCAAAGACTTCTCCAAAGAGAGAACAGACCAAAAAAGACACCTCAGCCCAGGTGAAGGAGCTCCCTTGAGAGACACGGGAGAAATTGCCATGTTGGAAAATGGATTTTATTACAACTTGTGATTGAAAAGATAAAGCTTAAAAGGAGGTGGCAAATACAAGTTAGCATGGCTATTTTCCAGTCTTGCTCCCTGCCGGGAGCAAGAGCCACTTCCCAGAGGAGCCCTCAGCTGGAAACTGCTTTTGGCTACAGAGCAGCAATGCCGAAGCTCTCGCACGACTAATGAGGAGGGAGGGGAGAACATGCAGAAGGAAAGACATGGGCATGGGCACGAACGCTCCCTGCATGAGCTGATAGGCTTTGGCTAAGTCACCGAGTTGTTACTTACCTAGTGGAAAAGACAGCTGCTTCAGGGATAGTCTGCCTCACTTAGGAAGGTCTTTTTGAGGCAGAGGTTTTGCACAGCACGTAAATCAAAAGCAAAATTGTGAATTTGTGACCCCCTATGTTTCTGTGTGCACCCAAACTTCTCAGAGAACTGAGACTTTGTCCCACTCCCTACAGACACGCGCCACAGCGATGCCCCAGAAGTGACGATCAACAGCCATCAGCAGCAGTTCTGGTCCTTCAACAAAAGCACTTCCACACCAGGAAAACCAGGGGAAGGGTCTTCTCGGCCAGGAATGAGCTTTTGATGAGTTGTGCCACAGATTCCCCATCAGAGCAGCTCATGGATAAAGAAACAGAGCTTTCTAAACCAGAAAGCCGCTTGCCGCCAGTTCAGACATGAACACATCCATGGGAAGGCCCATGGATCATGGTCTTTGCTCTGCTTTTCTTTAGTGAACAGGAGAAAGCGAGCTGTACCTGAGAGGCTGATGATAAAGGATCATGTATCACCACTTATGCAGTAGGAGGTACCATTTAAACATCAAAATTGAGTCAACGGAGATGCTGATCTCCCACACCTACAGCCTGGCGTAAGGTAAAATAATGAATCAAAGTCTTCAGAGACAGCACAAACAGCTTAGACCAGCTTGTTACAGAACAGCATTGCACTTCAGTTTTCTTGCAGCAGGAGCGGTTATGTATCTACAAAGGAAAGGGGTGTGAGGGCGACGAGAAGCTGGCTGGGTGATGCTCAGGAGCTGCACGGCCAGGACCGTCCCTCTCCCATGGTAAAGGGCAGCAGGGCAGCAGGGGCAGCACTGTGTTCCTGGAGCCATCAGGAGCAGCAGCAAGACCAGCACAACAATGGCGACATGGCAAAGGACACAAGCTGAGAGCATATTCAAGCATTTAAATATGAACAAGCTTCACTGCTGTGAATATTTGTCGGAGGGCTCAAGCAGTGAATGGTCTCACTTCAGAAAAGACCTGAAGCCGACAGCAAGCAATGGGGATGCCAAGAGCACAGGGGAGATGGTCTGAAACCTGTCAACTTTACCAGCAAACAATCTTGTTTCTCCTTTGATTTGACTGCTTCTTTCGTGTTTTTATTGGTTTGGTTACGGCTAAAAACCTTGCTTTTGAACCTTTCAACAAAGCTCACAGAATGGCGCAAAACTATAAAACTTCTGAGAAAGTCACTAAAATTCTACTGCCTTTCAGTTACAAGGTGAGATGGTCCAGGTCAGGACAAAGGGACAGTGGAGCAATTTAAAACTGTAAAGCTAAAAGCCCATGTCGGAAAGGGGGATCATTTCTGTTAGTCCAGCCTGTCCCCTGCCCCGGTACCCATGCACTCAGAACGCAGCTCATCAGTACAACTGTCCATTTTGTTTCATCTGAATGGGAGCTAATTAAGAGAATATGGTGGAACTACCTTTCAGCTTTATGTCCCTGATGACTTCATAATGCTCAAACTGAGATACCAAAGGGGATAATTAGCAAAGTCCAAACAGAAAACGATTAATAATATGACAAAGCCATGATTACAACAGTCTATTAACTGCAAGACAATACTGGTCTAATTATGGCAACATTGACTTCTATTACTGTGAAGTAGCTTGCACTGTCATTAAAGAGATTCATGGATAACTCTGAGCTTAATGTGAAGAGTTATATTTAATATCTTGAAGACGTAATTTAGCTTTCCTTCCACCCACTCCCCACAGAGAAAATAAAATATGTTTGATGGCTCTCTCAGCACTCCAGCATCTACTAGTCATTCCAGCTACCTGTTGGATTTAAACAAAGTTTGAATATCACGAGTGGAAGTTCAAGTGAGCGGAAAAAACTAAATGCTATAGGCTGAGGCCCAGCATGGGGCCAGGCTCATGGTGGAGGAGCTCAGCTGCAGCGGCCACCAGCCACCAGGAGCTGTGCCACTGACCCAGCGGTCCCCTTCCCGGGGCCCTCAGCACCTGCAAGAGGGCAAATGCTTTTCTGCAGACCCTGGAGCACCCTCAGCACAGCCCCCTCACCAAAGGAGCGAGGGCACTTTGACCCAACTTTCTGCTGAGGCTGGGTACTGGCAGCACTGCCAGCAGGGCACGTTCGGTCCCACAGCTCCATCATCACGCACAGACCCAGACAAAGCCTCTGACCTGATCCTGCCGAGAGCAAACGGACATCTCCATGCGAGACATTCTTACTGGCAAGTTTTCCGGTGGCCAGTGGTAAATCTTTGCATCTGGCTGGTTTGTTTCCCACTCTGTTTCTTTCAGCTGGAAAAGCAGCTCCCAGCTCTCCTAGCCATCACTTGGAGCACGTAACATCTTGCCACAGCAAATGCTCCTGGAAGAGCAGTTGCAGGAGATGGCAGAACCCGGAGGTAGGGGGTGATGATGATGTACCTTAACCTCGCTTGCACTGGCTGTGTGACTGTTTTTCCAGTGTACTATATGTACCATTGCTCATACCAGGTCAGGAGATATTTCCAGGTTTCTCTGTCCATTTTTGCTACATTTTTTAATTGCAACAGTGCTTGTGGGATTATATTGTTCTGTTTCTGTAGGGCTTTGTAGAGATCATGCATTCAAATGATGGATTACTACAGCAGTTATTGCTGGAGGAGAAGACAGGCAGCTCTGGAGCTACAAAAGACCACGTGAGGCACCCACCAACTGCTGATCTAATTCTCTCTCAATTGAGAAGCATCAGCAATGTAAGTCTGATTAGCTGAGGGCTGGAAACTGGGCATGAGGAACTGTGGTGAATCTCGGACGCCTGAGGCAGGGCAGAGGGAAGCACAGACAGCAGCACGGGAAAAGGAAGAGGCTTCTGTCAGAGCCTCGCTGTACGCACGTTCATTTAGCAATGCCGTTCAGCTTTGAAGCTTTACAGAGGAAGAAGGAGGGACAGGATGGAACAGAAACCGAATGTTAAACCAACACAGCAGCGCAGCCTCCAGCAGCACCACAGCCAAAACCAAAACACGAACACAGCAGAGCCAGGGAACTATCCCCTTGGAAATACAGCTCAGAACAAACCCTGCAAGCCCTCATGGAGTGCAGCAGCAGAACACTTTGCAACAGGGATTTTGAAAAGGAAACTGGCTGTCTTAGAAATCGTGCAACGCTGCGTTGGATGAGAGGTGAGCTGCAGTGCAGCAGCATGTAGCTCTCAGCCCGCTCCTTAAGCCTTCCCCAAGCATGCCGCAGCCGTGGGAATGGTAACAGGGCAAATAATACAGATCACAATGTCCCTGTCACCCAGTGTAGCTTCAGTTCTTGTATCAGCAAGCATGTTTATTTAACAGAGCCCACAGGTAAGAGGGCACTGGGGTCTGCAGAAAACACGGCTGCGAGAGGGAAGCATTGCAAGGTTGCTCACTCATTGCACCTGTTTGCTGGGATGATGTCCAGCATGCCAGTCCTCTGCTGAGGTCTTCATTGTCACATCTTCAGGCCTACTCGCTGCCATTTGGTTGTCATTTAAAACTTCAGCAACACTCCTCTACTTGATTTACTGGTTGTATTCTCTAGGCAGCTATGAGCTATAGGAATATGGCCTGAACTATTCTTGAGCTAGGCAAGTCATTAATAGCTGTCACTTCAAAATCTAACTGCAGTCAATTTGCTTTTCACGAGCCGCCTAGCAGCACAGGAGCTGGATGTGTTGTGAAGCGCTGCAGCAGGGGCTGCTGCTCAAACAAGATCACAAAAGTGCAGGTCGTTAGTGAGGGGAAAATATTCTATCAAGTTCTCAGCAGATGTTAAAGGACCAGGTCAGAAAACAATTATGGATTGAGCAGAGCTTCTGTTGTCCCTCAGACGTTATCTCATGCTGTGGGTGGTAATAAGGGTTGCAGAGTTGCCCCCATATAGCAGCAAGTCAGGCAGCAAGACCTGGAGAGCAACTGGGGATATGTGTCACCTGCAGGTCCACAGATTATGAGCCCATTTTCTTAGACCCTCCAAACTGCTCCTACCCAGGGAGCGATCTGAGCAACAGGAGCAAGTGTCAGCTGTCACTTATGGCTCCACCTGCACCTACTGACACTCTGCTCAGACCAACAGGAGCTTGGCTGCTTGTCAGGTTTCCTCACAGGACAGGGAGTGTTGCTCAGTGGAGGACAGTATCCTTAGAGTATGTGGGAGAGGAAAATGAAGTCACAGAAATATTTGGTACCACAACCCATCCAGGAACAAACAAATCTGGGTGTTTTTTTGTCTCTTGAATGCAAATAAAAATTCACTGATTGTTACTTTCAGCTCTCCAGCACAGCACACTGTAACTAAATACCCACAGAGACCCTGAGAGCAACTCCTGCGCCGTGCACACTCCCATGACACTGGTGACCTTTACAGAGTTTCTGTAGGCAGAGGCAAGCAGCGATTCCAGCTGCTTTTTCCTGTGGATCATGCCCAGATCTAGTTTTGCTACTCTATGTCAGTCACAAGTAATTTCACAGAAGGCAGCGCAATGAAAGTGAATTGAAAACAACGTGAAAGCAGGAAGAGTTTTCACAGATCGTTTTACACGAAGAGCACTCTAACACCCAGGTCATCATATGTAACTCAATGGCAAACTCCCCACTCAAACGAGCAGAGGGGTGGAAAACCTCATGAGATGAATGCTGCAGATGCTCAGAGAGGAGACATTCACAGAGTCTCTGAAACATCCCTTGGAAGCTCTGCAAACTCAACCTGCCTCCCGCATGAGACTAAAAGGAGATTTATCCTATTCTTGTTCTTCCTCAGCCCTTGGACTATGAGTCTCACACTATCAGCTCTCACCAGCTTCCTCCTGCCTGCATGGGCTCCACAGGAACCCAGGCAGAGCTTCCTTGTCTCCTGTGCACACCCAGCCATGTAACAGGTTATAGGAAGAGAGAGACATGAATGCTCAAACTGGCTATGCCAAAGACTGAGACAGAAAAAACCTCTTAAAAATTAACTTGCTGCTACCACAGGGTTCCTGCCATGCAAGGGCTTATTGGAACGCAAACTGTAAGCTTCAAAGGGAAGGATGAATCAGAAGCTATTTTGAGAGTAATTATATAAGATTATAAAATTCAAACCATCTCATTATTGCACGTTAAGTATGAAGACAACCTGCTTCATAAGACCTTGCAGGGATCCAGGGGATCCAGTGTTTCAAGCAACTATGATCTACAGTCCAAGTGCAAACAGCAATCTCATAACTCCCATCCAGACAAAATTTCTTTCATTAAGCAATGCCAGGGCTTTTTTTCACCATTTACTGTCATTCTTTAGGGGATGCAGTTCTATAGCTGGGAGAATAACTAGAACATGAGACATGGACAACTTCATGCAAAGTTTTGTTCCTTTAACGGTTGTGTAATTTGTTGTCCTGGAAACCAGTTACCAGCTTGTGAGTGACAGTAAGTGCAATTTCCCAAATTTTACAAACTCCAGGTCAAATTATAATTATGGAGAAAACATTTAAACAATAAATTTGCACATGGACTAAGGTACTATTCCAGCAACTCCAGCCACAGCCACAAGGAGCAGCCTGGATGTGGGTGCAGCTGGGAAACCCGACTCAGTTTCCCTGTGCTGTGATGGAGACTGCAGCAGCTCATCACTGCAAGACGGGGCCCTGGGACACCCCTGAGCAGTTACCTGCATAGTGCACTGCCTGCAAGGAGCAAAGAGAGTTGGTTTTATTCTAGCATACATATCCAGGCTACAGCTGAAGCTCCTGCTATGTCTTGGCTGGGAGGAAGCAGGCGCGCAGGTGGGAGGGCTGCGAGCTGCTCGCTCCCTCGGGGAGGACAATGTCTGCACTGTCCTCGTCCTTGCTGCACCCCAGTGCCTGGTCCCTCGGGAGGGACCTGCGCACCCAGTAGTCTGAGAGCTGATGAGGCAAGTGCATTAAAGAAGGAAAAGGTGGGGAAAATAGAGGCTGTTGCACCCTTTCCTACCTGGCGTTCGTGGTTTGGTATTCTTATCACCCAGGGAACAGACGGTGAACGCACTCAGATACAGGAGGGGGGGCGGTGCACCGGTCCCCCCAGGCTGGGTTTAAAAAGGCAGAAGAAATCTGAACGGAGTAATTCAGAGGGAAATACCAAAGGCAATTTACAAGTGCAGAGTCAACAACAAGGTACTTTACACATATGTACCTTTATATAATAAAAAAGAAAAACCAAACACTTACATATGAAAAATGCATAGTACACCAAACAAAGGAATACAATGTAAGTGGAGACCTCAGTAGCCTGGAGCTTGTGTTTTGCTCACTGAAATAGAATGGAGAAAGATTTTATTGCCAAAAAAAAAAAAAAAAAAAAAAAAGCTAAGTATCATGAATAGATGACAAGCAAAAGACGTCTGCATGCCTGCTACATACAGGAGAAGCTCCACCATATCAGGTTCTGGACAGCCAAACCCAGCTACGAAATACCATGCAACCTTAACAAGAGCTCGGCAAAGTCCCTGCTAAGCAGTAATAGCAAATACGAGTGACAGAGGGATTGCTGCAGGAACTGCTGAATTACCGTGGTAAGATTCACTCGCTTCTTTGTTCATTTAGACTGTGGCAACCACAAGGTCAAGCAGGTTGAAGAAGTCTTAGGCAGTCTGCAATCAGCTGCAGATCAGACCACGTTACAGGGCAGAACAGCCTGCGCCTCGTGCACGGTGAACTCATGGGGTGCAGAGCTCTCACTGGGCAGAGCCAAGCAGGCGGCCGGAGCTGCAGCAGGCAACTGCGAGTGCACAGACATCGGCGGCGGGGCCACCCCAGCCACCCGCTCGGAAGCTGGCTCTGCCTGTGGACAGTCCCTCACCTGTCCTTGGCCTGGGCTCCCCAGCCAGGATCTGGAGACGAAACTGCCTTCTCCCACCACCGCCTTGCCCGCTAGCGACTACAGGCTTCATACGCAGCGCCGGGAGGCCCATAGCAATACTCAGAGAAAATAACTAATACGCATTGAAATGGCCGTGCCCCAGCAGAACAGCTGGACTGGAGATTGGTCGAAGGCTTCTGAAGACCAAATATGTTGGTATTCAGTGGTTATTGACCCGTCTGCCGATTCAGACCTTCCCTCCAGCTACATCAAAGGCACAGTTACTCAAACTTTTGCTGGCGTGTGCAACCAGGAGAACTTTGAGCTGTTAGCAATGCAGTGTTTCTGTTATCAGAAGTGACAAAAAAAGAAAAATAATTGTTCCAAACCAAAGGAAACATTCCCCAGTGACTCAGGTCGCTTTGTGTCTAATCAGCTGTTCTCTAGAGTATTATAAATGAGATAGTAGAGAGTTGTCATTGCTTTATGCCTAACTGATGACAATCTAATGAACTATTATAAGCCACACTGCATATAATTATAGCACATAGCTGTCTGCTAATCCCATGACATTTTATCACAATATGCTGTAGCAACATCTGTAAATGACTTGGCAGGGCTGAACACACATGGTGTCCCTGCACTGAGGTTGAATAACCGACATTGAGCTTCATCTTCTTCCCATGATGTGACCTGTACATACAGGACCTGAGCCAAGCACTGAAGGTGTGCCAGGGAAGCCTTGCTGAGGGTGTTCAACATAGGCCGGGGGTAAGTCTCTATCCAGACCTGCTAAAGCTGAGCAGAGCACGGACACTTCTGGGATGCAGAAATACAATTGAGTTTCAAGGTGCAGTGAAAACAAAACAAGCAAAAGCTTTTCATGGTCAATCTGTCTCCTTTAAGTAAACAAAGACACTGGACCTTAAAATTTCCCTTCAAAAACTTGGTCAAAGCCGTGACTGTTGTGAGACATCAGTGAGGCCAGGATCAGCAGCACTTCAGGGTCCAGGATTGCCATGCAGGAGCTGCCATCTCTCTGCCCTTCACTTTCTACAGTGAGATTCAGTTTTGGGGAAATGCTTCCCTGTGGCTCCCTCTTTGACTCCATTTTTGTTCACACCTAAAATCAGGCTGCCCTGAAAAGATCTTGGGATAAAGTTTGACTGGGAGCAAAATCAGGGTCTCCTCCCATTCCAGTCTGCAGCCCTGGGGGTGAACCCTGCCAATGGTGATCCTCATCCCCGCATGGGTGGCGGGCAGCCTCCAGCCCTGCAATCCCGAGTTGCGTAAGAGGACACAGCCTGAGAACACGAAAAAGAAGAGCTCAGCCAGGGGAGGGCAGAAGGCCCCAACCATGGGACAAGGTGGCCCAGAAAGCTTTCTGGAGGCTTTCCTTGGGCTGAGTGCCCCCCAGCCCAGGGACACAGAGCCCCTGCAGCACAAGGGAACTCCCTGACTACAGGAAACCATGCTGGAAGAGCTTTATGGCCTGGACCTGCCCCACAGGAAACCCAAACCAAGAGACGCAGGACTCATCCAGAACCCCTGCGACTCCAGATGCTGCAAAGACTGGGCGACCCACAGATCCGTGTCCTCAGGAGGTCAGGTTGCCAATTAGAGCCATCTAGACCCAGTACAACCACGTAAGCCCATGTCATGCTCCTTTCTCTCAACTTGTCGTGCTGAAAATGCCTGGCACAAAAAAGACAGTTTGATCCACACAGTAAAACAGCACCAGCCTGTTTGAAGCAGGCTCTGTGCAGGATGCAAAGTAGCTGGGAAGGATCCCCCAGACACCCACCTGCATGGAAAGGCTGCTTGGTACAGAGACCCTGCGCTGAAATACAGCAGCTATGAAAAGATCATTTCTTTGTTCAAGCTCTGCTGAGTGACCAGGGAACTTCCTCCCTGAATGGCTCTGCTCCTGTCATTATCTGTTGCTGCTGCTTCCATTAGCTTGCAAGAAAGATAGAGATCTTTAACCCCTAAAATGTACCACACAGCAGCCACACGTGCAGGCTGGACTGCCTGATCCTACAGATTTATTAAATGGATTCTGAGATTCCTTTCTCCCTTTTCCAACACCTCATATCACTCCACACTACGCAGCTCAGAGTCCTTTCATCATGAACATTTTGACCAGAGTCAGAGCTGAGTTCAAACAACTCTGAGCAAATGCTCGCAGACACCCACGAGATGAAGTACTGCATACGGAAAGAATGCATTTAAGGAGGTGCTTGCTGTGCTCACCTAACACTGTGTTGTTACAAGAGCACGTGTACTTCTTTGCAGTAGTTACAAACAAGCATAGAAAATCAGAGTAATACTCACGTTACCAAAGACACTGGCTACTAGAATTTCTGGGCAATTATTATTCCATGAACCAAACACTATAGGACTGCCCATCTTAGTGATAGTTTTGAAAAGGCTTGTATGAACTGAGATTCTGGCATCCTGCCTTTAGTCTTCACTGCACAGTTTCCTGTGATGTTGTCAAACACTAACCTGCTACAGGATAACGAACTGAACTAAACAGAAAGGCGGCCTTAATTAGCATCTGCAGTTTCACTGTGTACAAGACACCCTGCAGGACAACTTTGGTTTTTCCATAGACATGGAAAATGTACAGTTAATCTACCGTAATTCCAAATAGCCCCTCTCCCTCCCTCTAGGATGCCATTTTGCAATGTATAAGTATAATTAAAGACGATGCATGGCAGAGAGACAAATCACATCCCTCCCAAACAACTCCTAGCATGACTGTTACGTTAGTGAGGCCACTGGATTGAAACAATAAAGGCTGTTACCGAAAGCTTCCCGATCTTACAGTATACAGATAGGAAGGAAAAATATATATTATCATCCTTGACAAAGAAATAACAAACAGTGAAGCTAGAAAAAGCTGCCTAACCAACATGAGATGGAAACCTGGGGTCCTAAGGAAGAATACACAATTATACCTTGAAATGTGAACAGTAAAAAGATACCAGTAAGAAAAACAAGCATAGTCAAAATATAGTTAAATGGAAAATGGTATCAGACATGAGATCCAGATCTGTTTTTTATCTCTGAACAATGAATGCAGGCGTGTGAAATTATATGACTGTTAGTGAATACATGGTATGCGCAGCAGGCTGTGCACATTGCACTGGTATGACTTCAGCAAAGCAAAGATGTCAAGCAACAAACACTTTCAAACACAAAAATACCAGCTTCTCAAAGTCATCCCGCAAAACAATGGAGAAGATCAGAGTCAGGCTGTGCCCTGATTTGAACTAGCTAAAAGCACATGCTTGGTTTCAGTGAAATATAGGGAGAATACCGAAAGCAGAATAAAAGATTTCAACGGTAAAGACACAAACTGCTGAAGCAGAATGTTTGTTAAGGAAAAGAGGCTCCGTATTACGCAAAAAGACAAAAAAATTAACAAAGTAACCTCAGAAATATGGACTTACCAAAGAGGTATCGGCTCCTCAGCTCAGTCCCTGGTCACTGTCCTCAGCCTGCTCACACACTCAATTAACACCAGCAGCAATCTGGCTGCCTGTTTCTATGGAGTTTTAGATGCTGATCCCTGACTATGCATGAGGCTACTGCAGCTGCACTGGAATAGGCTCTGAGGTCCGCAAAAAAACCTACAGCCTCCCTGTACTGCTTCAGGAATGAATCAACCAACAGCAATTAGTCAGATGCAAACCTGCATCTATGGAGAGAGGTACTCAGAAAGCTTCTGAATGCACATACTCCACACAGCTCCATAGGTGCATTTTATTTACCGGGACCATCACAGCGCATAGCCAGAGGCAGCTGTAGAGTCATAGATCCATACACAATACACAAGCAGAGACACATGTTCATAGATGAGCTATATAATCCATTTTTCTTAGATTTACACTGCTGGTTTTAACCTTATTTTAATAGAGTTTTGCAAACCTTCCTCTGGTAGCAGGGTTTGAACCTGACACCTTCAGGATCAGAGCACAAACCCATTTTACTTGAGCTAAAGAGCAAATCTGCTGCACGTAGCTCTAGCTGGCTCTTTTCCTGCTGGTGGACCAGACGATTGCAGAGGAAGGCGAGATCCATTTCGCAAGTGCATTACTCCGTGATAGGAAAGATCTTTGGCCCGAGGTGCTGCTCCTCACATGCCTGGCCTCTGGAAACACGAGCTTCAGTGATTAATATTAGCTTTGCCTGGGTGGCTTTAAACATACTTATTGTTATATTTACTTAAAATACACTTGAACGGAGATTCAGAAAAGTGTGTTATTGCAGCTGGTAAGTAAAGCCAAGACTTGCCCATACCTCATAGGTAGTGGCCGTAGGCATCCTGTATCAGTGAAAGGGCACGTTATCAGTTTTCCCATTAGTCAAACTATCCCATCAAGGGATAATTTTTCCCAAGAAAAATACTCCACAAGCAATTTCTCCACATAAAAGTGATCTTTCTGCATCAACATTCCTGCAATGAAAAAAAATCCTCTATTGCACAAAAATTCACCCCTCTCTCTGCCTGCAGCAAGAACACTTACGGGTTTAACATTTTAGTAGTATTTGCAAAGTGCCAGGAGGGTGTCCAGCGCTGTACAAGGTGTACTGCCTGCATCATGAAGTTTTAAAAGAACAGTTCACACAAAGGACAAAACACTAAATATGCTCTGTATTATTGTGGGATTAGAGCACAGAAGGACAGCCGACAAAGCATGCTAGGAAACAGAAATTGTCATAAAGTCTCTTCTGGTTTTGCATTTTACCCAGCTGTCCTTTTTCTTCCTCTCACTTCGGCTTTCGTATCCTGCACTAGGAAAGCATTAGAGCATTTTGCTGGGCTGAAGCAATGCACAAGGAAGGGCTTGAGGAGGGTACACAAACTGTGCCGAGATCATCAGGGACTGCTGTGCACGCAAACCTACAGTGACTTTCTGGGTAAAAACCACAATACTGCTGCACATCGTCCGTTGTATCCTGCATGTACTCTACAGGGCAGTGAAGCTTTTTACAAATGGATACACTGAGGCAAAAAACCCAACTTAGGTTGCTTAAAGAAAGTCGCAACACAGTAGTGCTGACGTTAGAAATCAAACCCAGGGGTTTGCTACCGGCTGAGCTCTGATCCTGGTGTAAATTCCCTCCCATACCCATGCGCCGCCCTTTAAAGTCAGGAAGCATCACAAGCTACGGGCTCCAGTCACGCTCCACCAGCTCTGCGCGTTCATTTCAGAATGATCGTTTTGTTTTTAAATCTCTCTGTGGAGTCAAGCTCCCACCTTCTGTACCATCCCTGTCTTGGCACGACCTCCCAGGACTGGCAGCCTCTGTCCACAGCCAGGCCCAGCACTGTGCACACACGGGGAGCGGAACCTGCTTCAGGTGAATGTTGGGAGTAAGCCGGTAACACAATTCAGTCCAAACTGAGCAACAACCTGACCATACAGGCAAGCACACAGCACACTTCCTGGTGGCAAGAGCTGTGCAGGGCGTGATGCAATGCCCGGTACCCAGGGATGCTGGCAGGCTGGAGCCAAGCTGCCCGCAGCAAGGACCATGGGTGTCACACCCCTAGGAACAGCCCTGGGCGCGAGAAGTCAGGGGAGAGCTTGCTCCACCACAGGAGCTTGTAGCGGGTACTGGGAAGCAGGATTTGGCACCCTGTTTCCCAAAGACCCTGGAGCCTGTCGCTCTCCAACAAGCAGCTCCACTCCCATGGTCAGAGGGACTGGGTGATGTGTGGTGGCTCACTGGGCCCAGCACAGCACTCCCATGGGAGTGTGGGCTCCCTGCATCCTCAACCAAGCACTTTGCACTTCAGTAGAGCTTGTCCACAAATTCTCTCAGCTATATCCTGGAGCACTCACTGCACCTCCAGGGCAGAGAAGTGATGTATCCGTTTATTTAAGGCATACCCCCGCAGTGGTAAATGTTGTCCCTGTATCACAGGCATTTCCACCGTCTACAGCTTATGCCTGTGTACTAGTCACGCTCGCAGCATCACTGCACAACAGCCGAGGACTGGCAGGAAGAGAGCTATCAGATGGAGGGAGCTACGGGGGAGGATTTTAGATAGGCACAACAAAAGGATGCTGCATCTTGCTCGATCTCAGGGCCCACAGCCAAGAGATCAGTTCTATTCCTGGCTCCGCCACGGGCCAAGCTGCAGGCAAAGCTCACTCTCACATATCCACTGACGCATCGATACCAAAACCTTCTTCATCCAAATACCTTATTTTTCTGACATACTTAGCCCAGCAGCAGCGGCCTGCAACGTTCTTTTGTTGGGTGTACAGTAATGTATGGCAGACTGGAGAAAGGGTGCAGCTATATTTCTCTTATTGACTTTACACAGGGGAGTCAGCTGTTACATAACCCGAAGTACAGAGCGTAGAGGAGCGTCTACTTCACACACAGTAGCACTTTCCACATTCAGTCCGAAATGGTTTAAAAAAAACTAGTCACTGCATAAAATTGCACTCTGACATGTTCTTACATAAACTACTCAGCAATACTTTCATATTCACAGGTTTTTTCCACTGCCAAACGCAGTTCAAGAAGGCTAGTGGTACTTCGCAGCTCCACAGCATCCCCAGAAGACTCTGCTCTCCATCAATACATGAAACATCAGAACAGACCAAACCACCTCTCAGGGTCTAACGGCAAACAAGGCTGTGCAGAAGCAGCCCTGGCTCCCACCTTTAGCAGCTGCTGGTTCACAGACAGATCTCACATCACTGAGATGCTCCACGAGCCAAGGTGGTTCAGCCATTAGCTAATAGATTTATCCAGGAGGTAACAAACCCACAGAGAAGCTGTTGACTTCCCATGATGATGATAAATTTGGCCAATTTTACTCCAGCAAACTTTGCACCCAGGTTGTGTCACAGCCGTGCTGCCCAGCACGGGTACACCTCGGCAGGACCCACTACTCACGCTGCACAGCTCCTCTGGCCCTCCTGTTGGTACTGACACAGCACCTGGTCTCAAAGCTGTATCTCTGCTCATCTTCACATAACCTCACTTTTTATTCGTGTATCTTTACGAGGATCTGAACACAGCAGTCCAGGTAGCTGACAGCAAATTTGCTTAACGTAAGTCTTCAGTGTAAAATGAACAAAGCACAAATGCAGATAATTAGATAAACGTCTTACCACCATAACTGTTACATTAGTTAACAATGCAAACACATCTGCTTCCCTTGCTGGAGCAGTTTTACATCCAGGCATTTGAGGATTATTAGTACCAATTGGGCCCAAACAGTGTCCTCAGTGCTAGACATAGAAACGGGCCCAGTGGTGCAGAGCAGAGGCAGCAGTAACAGCCACTAACCAGCCGGTGCAGTCAGCCAGCCCAGCAGGACTTGCCCAGGGCACTGGGGTAGAGGCTGACACTTAAGCCAGAGATCAGAGCAGAGAAACATTTGAGATGTTAAAGGCATATGGTGATGTGATCGCAGCCTGAAAATAAGGGTCTGAACAGGCTGCACAAACAAATGCAAATCTATCATACCAAGGCAAGCAGAACAAGAGCGGTACAAGTTTTTCTGCTGCACAGAGTCAGGAAAATTACAAAGTAAAGCAGTAAGTCGTTTGCAATAGAGAAACCAGCTGCACTGGATGCAATGCATAAGGACAGCACCAGCAGTGGTAAGAGGCCTTCAGAACAAGCAGGCATGAAGCAATTTAAGATGACAATTAAGTTACAGAGAGGGATGTGAAAGGAAGGTGGGTGGAAGCACCTCTGCAAGCAAACAGATGGCAGAAGCCCAGCGAAACCAGAGAGCTGCCAGTGCGACCTGGGTGCCAGTCGCATCCCGGTAAAAGACACTGGCAGAGAGGGGCAGGAGAAATGGAAGCAAGATAGAAGCTGAAGGAGACCTGAAGCAAGATGAGGAAAAAACTTCTTTACTTTGGGGGTGACAGAGCACTGAACAGGCTGCCCAGAGAGGTTGTAGTCTCCTTCCCTGGAGATACTCAAAACCCGCCAGGACGCAGTCCTGTGCGACCTGCTCTAGGTGAACCTGCTTTAGCAGGGGGGTTGGACTAGATGATCTTCAGAGGTCCCTTCCAACCCTGACCATTCCGTGACTCTGTGACACAGAAGGCCTTGGACAGGGACTGACGGGCTACTGTGCTGCACCCAGGCTCTGCACAGGTGTCCTCAGAAGGAGAGAAGAAAAGTTCCTGAAAACTTATGCTGTGAAATCAGGCTGGGTTGGTAGATCATTGGCTACAGAAACTTAAAAGAAGCACTCTACACAAAAGTTCTAATACACAAAAAACTTACAGCATGTTATCAATAATGCTAAAAAGCATGGGATTTTGTTTTTTGCTCCTCAAGGTTGTAAGCTTCCCCCAATGTGTTCTGAAGTTACAGCAGAAGACAACCTGTCTGAAGCAAGAAGCTGTGAGCAGTAGTGCACAGAAAATTAACTGCTTTGTAATAAAGGAATGCCCCTTTGCTCTTAGAGCGGTATGCGTGCTCTTGATTCATCGCTGACACGCCAGCATGTCTCCCTGGCTCTACAAGCTGACGAGGAACAACTTCAGGCAGTTCTTAGGGAAAGTAAAACAAATACATGAAAGTACGTTAAGATCCCTTACTGGGACCCATGCAAGTCCCTCCTTTTCTCAACTGGGACAAGAGCAATCAGTTCCTGTTGTCTCAGTTACTTAAATAGGCTTTTTCCTGCTTTTTGTTTTATACAGGACAAGAGTCTGTTTTTAAAAAAATAAGTAACTTTCACAGAACCTTTATCTCACCAACCACCTCCTCACCTGCATGTAACACCCCGTCTGCCCCCCCTCTGTGCAGCTATCCCCACCAGGCTACACCACTTTGCATCAACAGGTGAGGCAGCACTTCACCCAAAACTTCACAGTGGAACATGTGTAAAGGAAAATAATCGCACAGCGATGTGTGCCGAGACCAACCGCCCCAAGTTTAACCTGGGCCCTGCGAACGTCTCCCTCCCCTTGCAAGAGTCCTCCTGCCTTCCTCCGGCTGTTGGCAGGCACAAGCACTACTCCAGCAGACAGGACCAGAGTACTGTACCTGGCTCGGAGATAATCAGGCTGTGGTCAGAAGGCAGCAGGAGGAATTCCCTGCAAGTGTCCAGGTCCAAGCTAGGCACGCTTTTCTTCCGGCACAGCTCGGTGACAATGCGGACTGCCTTCTGACAGCGGCTGTCATCCTTGGTACCACTCATCTCCCACACCGCATCCTCCGCTATCCCCCTCTGCTGTCTAAGAAAGTCAAACTAGGAAAAGAGGGTTTGTTTATTTTTAATCACGCAAACAGATTCCCAGCAGTTCCACCCTCTGGCATGGCAGCACCCTAAGGGATGTCCTGTGCCAGCTCTGCAAACCCTGCTCAGCATTCAGACCGGGGAGTCTCTGCTCAGCCTCCAGCCACCACAGCTACTGCAGTCCTGCCAGTGCTCCTGGTGCCTTATTGCCTCTGAGATCAGATAGCTGTTTACTGCCAAGGCTGTTCCAGACAAAGAACCTCCTACCAAATTCAGTTTCGTGCCCTCCACACGATGCTGTTAAAGCTGCAGCCCAGATAATTCTTTTTAACCCTTTCATTGCTGTCCCTTCTTCATTCTCCAGGTGCAGAGTTTCAAATCTCAGTCCCAGAGCAATTTTGCAAAGAAAGCGAATGCTGAAATCTTCTGGCTGAGGATGGCACATCATCAGACAAGAGAAACAAGAGTGCTCCCATGACCACTGCACAAACTACTTACAACTGCCAAAGGCAACGTAAGAAAAGCAGCGGCTTTTATTGATTTGTTTGTACTGGTCCTAACACAACAGGCTGCAGATGGCAACAGAGATTGAGGATGCCACTGTGTTTCACAATTAGATTTTTTTTTTTCTGCAGTATTTTTTTATTCCTATTCTAATTTGGCAGACAGGTCATGCCACATGACAGAGCTACACTTTTGAACAGAGAATATATTTGACAGGCACAGGAAAAGAAGCAATTGTGTAACAGCCAATTAAAATTAGGTACAGCAGAATGATTTCTTGTAGCTTCTGGAGCAGAGAAGCAGGTACGAATATAATGAGCATACTGGAGAGCCAGGGCTAAAGCTACACAGGTCCCTCAGCCCCCCATCACAACAGGGTGTGTTTAGATTCGTGCCCCTTTGTTTATTTTGTCTGTTAATTACTTGCTGAAGCATCTTGAGCTATCATACCGAGTCCCAGGAGTTACACAAGCACCCAGTGCAGCACCAGGCTCCCCAGGAGCGCAGGTCCTCTAACAACCCTCCAGCCCCGTCACACAGGCTCCTGAGAGGCAGCAAACCTCCCAGAAGCTCTGCATCTGAATTCCCAGGCTGGGAACTCCAGGATCTACCCCAGGCGCCTCTCGTGCTGCCTCCTCCTGCCTGGTCCCTCCCCACTTCTGCTGTCTTGGACCAGCTTGCGGGTGATGGGAGCAGGGCATCAGGGAACTGGTATTGCCCCAGCGCTGCCCCACACCTCTCCCACAGATCAACATGACCAGGGTGCCCCTCCACCTCGCTGCAGCTCTGCTGGGAGCAGCTGGTCCCCACTTGGGCAGCCCTGAGCTCCCACTCCCTTGCTGGCTGGATAAAACGCACTGTAAATTCTCCCAACTGTTGGGTTAGTGACTCTCTCCCAACACAAAGGGCCTGTGTAGCAGCTGAGGTGCATGTGCCAGATACACAGTTAAAGGCGTTGCCCCAACATCCCTGTGCAGCTCCGAACAGTGCCCTTTTGGTCACACCAGTCCTTCCTGCCTCCTTGCCCAGACCAATGTGTTTTGGACACGTTATCATCACTAGCTGAGCGCAGGCTTCTGCCACAGTGCTTTATCCAGCATGGCAACTTCTGTCTGGCAAGAGCAATTTACCTGCTAAGCACTTCTTCCAAAAACTTCTGTTGCCAAGACAACATGAGTGAAATCTTTTATTAATATCAGCAATATCCTACAATTTGTCACAAAGAGACACTTTTAACTAGACACTACCACCTCCTGGTCAGCGCTGTATAACCTTCTGCTGCAAACAGTTTGAGGCATACCTGCAGATGAGGCAGTGTTTCTGAAAGTGCAAGCAAAGACCAACATCACCAGCTGCTTGCTGGCAGCACCACGGCTTGCAAAGGTCTATGTTTACTGCACAGAGATTGCAGACGTTGCAAGGCTCAAGCTAAACCAGTAATTTGCCAGCCACTCAAGCTCAGGTATAGTTTGCATTACGTTTATCCACAGAACGGTTTGGGTTGGCAGGGACCTTAAGGACCATCCAGTTCCAATCCCCCACCATGGGCAGGGACACCTCCCACCAGACCAGGTTGCTCCCAGCCCCGTCCAACCTGGCCCTGAGCACTGCCAGGGAGGGGGCAGCCACAGCTGCTCTGGGCAGCCTGTGCCAGGGCCTCACTGCCCTCACAGGGAAGAACTTCTTCCTAATACCTGACCTAAATCTCCCCTCTTTCAGTGTGAAACCATTACCCCTCGTCCCATCACCACACCCCCTGATCAAGAGTCCCTCCCCACCTTTCCCGTAGCCCCCTTTCAGCACTGGAAGGTGCTGTAAGGTCCCCCCAGAGCCTCCTCTTCTCGGGCTAAACAACCCCAACTCTCTCTCCTCACAGGAGAGCTGCTCCAGCCCCCCCCCCCCCGATCATTTTAGAGCACTGCAAATCCAGCCTTCTTATAGCTTCTGTAGCCTCATCGAACACCATATATCCTAGAAGCCATCTGTACATTAATAAAAGGTGGGGGAAACACATACAGAGCCCCAAACCATTGCAAAATAGGAACACACAGTTTCTAGCAAGGAGTGCTGAAGCATGCCCAAGTAGTAATCAAGTTTACATTCGTCACTGCGACACACCCCCCCCACAAGATTTCACCCAGTTTACTTTGACAAAGCAGTGGAGCAAGTAGCTAATGGTTTGCACAGACCACGTCCTGACAGCTCAATGGAGGTCATGTACATCGGGATTTAGTGATAAACTCCTGTACTGAGTGACCACCTACAGTTCACACGCAACAAAGAGCCCCAGGCTTGGGAGCTAGCTTCAAAATATGTGCTAATGACAGTAAGAAGCAAGGAATAAGAACATCAACACTCGTCACAGACTCCCAAGGTTTTCTAAATGGCAGTTTTGCCCCCTGCATCATTGAACCCCATACGTTGTACATGTGCCAGACTCGGTACCTGCACAGGCGTCTCGGATGATGCTTCGTAAGCGCTATGGGCAATCGGCCCGTGCCTGCCCGCGCTCCTGCAGCAGTGGGTGCTGTGTGCCCACAGCCAGGCAAGGAGCTGACCAGGACCTGGGAAGGGAGCAGCACCTCTTCTCTGCTCCTCCTTCCATTGCCTCCTCCGGAGCACCTGTGGCCCAGATGCCCAAAATCAAAGTACAGTGAGACCCAAGGGGATGCAAAGTGAGCCCTTGGCTAATGATACCATCACGACATCTCCCCAGCACAGCGACCATTTTCGCCTGAGCCACCAAAACTGGCACCAAGAGAGGAATTCCTGGAATACATCAGTCAAGTATTGCATTTGAAATTTGGATTTACGTTACAGAGATTTCAACAGACACAAAAAAAAACCCCAACCCCCAAACAAAAAAGAAAACAAAACTAAACAACCAAACCGTTAGAAAAAGGTTAATGTCCAATTGAGAGCTTGTAACACAGAAATCAATAATACAATTCAGTTATTTGGAAAGAAGCTAATTTTATTTCAAAGTTAGTCCCAAGAACTTCTTACTTTTAAATCTAAAGTCACCTTGGGTCAGTTATTCACCTTCATTTATATATCAGAGGGTTCCAGGCTTGCTGGGTAACAATAACAGGAGACCCTGGTATTGGCATCCATACCATCAACAAATGTCCCTTCAGAACACAAAACCAGAGTTTTTGTTGCACCTTGTAACTTTGAATTTATCTCGTACGCACTGTTTATTGTCCGACATGGAAGGCTGGAAAACAGCCAGGTAGCTGCCTCCATGTCCGACAATCCAGACACTGCTCCTCCCAAGCAAGGACTCCCGCGCCTGCTTCCCTTCTCCCATATACACCTACTCGCGGCTCCCCCACACAAGGTTCCGCTGGGGAGATGAGCCACAGGGAAAGCTGCGGAGGAGGAGGCAGAGCCCCTCCCCAAGCACTGCAGCTTCCACCGCCCTCCAGCCTGTGCTGCTGGTGCCCCCTCCCCAGCCACGCTGCAACCCTGCAGGCACAGGGCACGAGCACGGGCCAGATGCCCAAGCACGGCTCCCAGGCTGCTGCAGAGCAGCCTCGTCGCAGCCCGGCTCAGAGCGAGTTTGTACATGGAGGCCAACCTGCTCCCCGAAGTCGTGTTTCCACCTCCCAGCACGAACAGCAGAGGCAAGCGCCCCGCCACGCTTCCAGGGACCTGGGCAGAGCTGGTGCTCTCTGAAGGGGTTCAGCAGCTTTGTCTCGCCCTGGCATTTTGGACTTCCCACGTCTGGCAAGATTTTCCCTGCAGCTGCGCTCACATGGCATTTAGGAAAGCGCGGCATGCCTTCCTCTCACATTTGGCTTTTCTCTGTCTAGTGGCCTGATGTTACATTTAGAGAGGCAGAGCTAAGGGTCAGATAGAAAAGGCTGCATCTGTAGATAGTCCAGAAGAGCCTAGAGCTGAAAAAATGTTAGGGGGAAATGGCTCCACAGACTTGGATAATGAAGAGAAATGCTTTCTATGCAACAACACAGCTCTTGAGTTACCTTTGAAATAATTGCTTCGGACAAGACCACAAAAGGAATGAAAATGCTGGCTAAAGTTTGCATCAGTTAGAGGGCTGCACATACTGCTCAGTAACCGAGATTGAAAGCAGCAAAACTGATAACTAATCTGAGAGTGAGCAGATTGAGGAAGGATGATAATTCTCCCTTCAGTAAAGCAGAAGGCAAGCACCAAAGACAATATTACCGCAAACATTTGAGGACCTAGAAAGTTTTGTAGCACGCTGCAACTGGATAAATGAAAGCATGTTCAATACGTATCTAATTGTGGGCTATTTATGTCTGGAGTCCAAACATGGCTAATTATACATACAAGGTTTTTTCTATTTGACATATCTGGTCACACCTGTGGGAATGTGTTCTGCTAGGGTGGAATCACAAACATATTTGTCCAGCTGAGATAAGACATACTATTCATTTAACTTTGATTAGGATCTATTTGAAGCTGCTGTTTAGGGGGGGGAGTGTGGTGTGGTGTGTGGAGCTGTTAATAATAATAAAGTCTGGAGAGAGAGCAGCAGCATTTATTTATGCCAGTTCTAACTAATAGTACAATATTGTTTACTCTCCCCGTTAACACGGTAATTGGAAACAGCTCAAAAGTCATTCGGATCTTCTTGCCAGGAAAACCGATGCTGATCTGGATCCCTTGGCAACATCAATGTGCCACCTGTGTATAAATGTAACATGGATCGCTGTGCACCTTCACGCACCACTTTGATGTGCAGGGCTCCTGTGGAGGCTGATGGCGTGCAAGCAGAGAGCAAAACCAACATCCTCACCTGATCCCGCGTGCAGAGAGAAGGAGATCACCCTGCATGTCATAGTGGAGACGGAGCTTTAAGAATTAGTCTAAATCCGATAGTATAGTAGCAAGAACTGAGCTCAAACTAACTTTAGAAAAAAAAACCACATCAACAAGCTCTGCGCTAAGTATTAAATCCGGACGGAACTGCGTGCGGTAGGAGCTGCCAGACAGTAGCAGTCTCCTGCCCCTGCCCCCCAGGAGTGTGTGGAGCAGCCAGAGCTCTGCATGTCTGCTGGTAACCTGCAGCAAAGTAAAGCAGCACCTCCCATGGCGGAGAGGGTAGCTAAGCAGAGCTGTGTTTTCCCCAAAGAGCAATGATTTACACTTTTTTTCACAAAAAGCATGGATCGCTCCCCTTTTCATCTCCGGCAGAAACACTCGCCAACGCAAAGGCCCCCAGGACCCTGGTCCCTCACACTGCTTAGCAATAAAACTCGCCAAGGCTTTATCGCACGAAGCAATACTAGAAACATAAAGGAAACGCTGGTTCTCCACTCACCTGTGCCTGGTCTCTCCTGGCTGCACAGTGGCTGCTCATTCCCCATACAAGCTTTCTTGGGAGCAGCTCCAGACACACCTCTCTGAATATCCTGGCAACACAAGGGAGAAGGAAGGAAAAATAATCCTGAATTTGTAACCTAAAGTGACAGGCCCCAGACTGCACTGCAAGCAAACTCTGAGCTGTGAATTTAAAGATGAACAATTTGTTCACTTCCTCAGCACAGCATGATGAACTTGCACAGCAAACAGGCCACCACAGCAAGGGGTAAGTAGCCCCTGTGGCAAATTCCTGTCCTTTAGTATCAGTGAGGTATTGCTGTGTAGTAGCTACCTTTATTGGTTTAATGGCAAGAAAACGTGGCTTGGTGTCCTGAAAAGCACTGATTCCAAGAGGCACTGCAGCTTATTGAACAAAAAAATGGACACTGAAGACAGATTGCTTTGAAGCTGAGCGCAGGCAAGAAGCTTTCTAGGGGCAGGACCGTCATAAAAAAATGTTTTCTGGTAATGGGACTTCTGAAATATATTTTATTGACCTGGAATCTTTGTGCATCCTCAAGGTGAACAGTCACAGCATGATTTGGCAGGGCTGGAAGCTCTAAAAAGCCATTTCTGCTCCAGCAGCATCAAATGGCTGAGAGACATCAGATGAGATTGTATCAGGGAGATGTGGTTGTGAATACTGCAGCTATCAGCCATGCCCACAAGTCATTAGCTAAACAGCTTGGGGAACTCCGACCTTCCGTTCTCCAAGCATCTGCATTTAACACAGGGCACAATCTCAACACAGTTGACAGAGAGCCCAGGGCCCACACTGGGACACCTGCCCAAGGACTTGACATCTCGGTCGCACCCAAGCCAAGACAGCCGTGCGGGGCACAGTCCCGGTGACACACACGGCCACAACGGCCCATCAGTCCACACAGGGGTGACACGCTGGGCTCATTTAGGAAGTTTCAGGAAGATTGTGGCAGAAAATCCTGTTACCCGAACATGGTACTGCCTCACAGGAATGAGTGTGAGGCTGGGATTAGACCCACTTCAGTTCCTCAAACTGATTTGAAAAGTTACTCACCACCTCCCCAGGTCAAAAGCATGTTTCTGCAACGCTGCAAAAACCTAAAATGTGGCTGTTGCCTGTACGCAGCTATTAGAACAACTGAGCTGGCCTTTGCTAGGGTTAACAACAGACATTAACACATCCTTTTTCTGAGAACAGATTAAAAACTGCTGCTTTTAGGGTCTCATTTCAACCGTGTCTGCCGTGGACGCTGTTATCAGTATGACTGCATAATTTATTTTAAAAAGACTGCACTTTCCTTGAAGGCCAATAAAATGCTGGTGTCAGAACCCAGAAGACAGATTAAAATTTGTCTTCAGTAATAAAGTGCTAAAAATTCTCGAGAAGCCTTTGCTCTCATCAGCCACTGTAATTCAGGAAAGCAGAAAGAGGCCCTTTTAAGCATAATTGTAGTCGTCTCCAGATCTCTGGTGGCGTTGTTTCCAGAGCAGAACGAGGGTTTGGTCAGTGATTTCCACTGACAGTTCGTGTGACACTTTCAAGCCCATGTATGCACAGAGCTCTAGCAGCCATGAGGTGGGTAGTCTTCAGATCTGAAGCAGCCCTGGGCCACACCACGTATGGCTTTCTCTCAGCACAATTTCCATCAGGAAAGAAGATAGCTAGACACAGAGAGCTGGATAAACAAATCTGGAAAAATCCCATGTGTCTGTACAGCATGGCCAGAGACAAGACATCCATCTACAACCACCTTTCTCCTGCACTGTAGGCAATAACACCTGGCAGAGAGTGCAGGAGGCTGCAAGCCCAACCCTCCTCCAACCACAATTATTTTCATGGAAACAGAAAAGCAAAGCAGAATGTATTTAATCTCAGCCTTCCGGAAGAAACAAATTAAGTTGATACCTGTAACGGAAAATAAGGAGTTCTCCCTTCCCCCAGTGTGCTTACAAAGTATTTGCCATATTCTAGTTATTTTTATCCCTCCCAGTGGACACACAAGTAATAAAAATAACAGAGAAAATGAAAACAATGGTACACAACTATGTCTCCGAGAGAAAATGCTGTACTGTTTTTTATTTCAGGAGAAAATTAACATGTGAAAAGAAATCTGAGAGCTCTTTGATTAACCTGCTCAATCAGCCTCCAGAGAGCATCACCGAACTGCAGGATCTGCTCCCCCCCATCCAGCACCCCAAAGGACACGAGTGGTCTCCTCTCAAACAGCACTTTCCAGACAGGCGCAGCCCTCACTTGCAGAGCACTGCCGCCCTGCACCGCCCCAAACTGCCCTGCATTGCCCCAAACTGCCTTGCATCGCCCTACAGCACCCCAGATTGCCCTGCATTGCCCCAAACTGCCCTGCATTGCCCCGCATTGCCCCAAACTGCCCTGCATTGCCCCACAGCACCCCAGACTGCCCTGCACTGCCCCACAGCACCCCAGACTGCCCTGCACTGCCCCACAGCACCCCAGACTGCCCTGCACCGCCCCAAACTGCCCTGCATTGCCCCAAACTGCCCTGCATCGCCCTACAGCACCCCAGATTGCCCTGCATTGCCCCAAACTGCCCTGCATTGCCCCACAGCACCCCAGATTGCCCTGCATTGCCCCAAACTGCCCTGCATCGCCCTACAGCACCCCAGATTGCCCTGCATTGCCCCAAACTGCCCTGCATTGCCCCACAGCACCCCAGATTGCCCTGCATTGCCCCACAGCACCCCAAACTGCCCTGCATTGCCCCAAACTGCCCTGCATCGCCCTACAGCACCCCAGATTGCCCTGCATTGCCCCAAACTGCCCTGCATTGCCCCACAGCACCCCAGATTGCCCTGCATTGCCCCACAGCACCCCAGACTGCCCTGCACCGCCCCAAACTGCCCTGCATTGCCCCAAACTGCCCTGCATCGCCCTACAGCACCCCAGATTGCCCTGCATTGCCCCAAACTGCCCTGCATTGCCCCACAGCACCCCAAACTGCCCTGCATCGCCTGACAGCTCCTCACTTGCCATGCTCCACGGTATCCAGCCCATCTGAACTGAGCCTATCATCAGGTCTTTGGCCACAGAGCCTCATCACCTCTTGTCTCTCCTGCTCCTCCAGGTGCTTCCCTGCCCTCCGGGACACCGTGGCGGGGTGGTGGGTGGGGGTCCCCCTGCCTGGCCTGCCTGCTGCAGCACAGGCAGTCCCAGCACATCCTGGCCAACGATGCCAAACCTCTCTCACAAGACCCACAGCCACCAATCCAAGTGATTTTTTTCTGGCTAGAGACATACAGATCCATATGTACAACTTACCCTCAGAGATCCCCTGCAAGGATCTCTCCTGGGGGCCCAAAGCAGCATTTGCAATACTCCTATTAGTTACAAATGAAAAAAAGAAAACCCTTGCCAATCACTTCATTGCTTAATGATCTCCTTCCACAAGTGACAATGGACAGAAGAGTTAATTCTAAACGACAGATGCGCTGGCAATAATCTCAGTTCCTGAGGATCCTCACAGAGAAACACAACCAGCTCATCTATTAGCCACGCAGCACATGGGACTTTTTAAAGCTGTTGGTTTCTGTTGCATCTACTTTCATGCAGCTTCATATCCCCTAGAAAGGGGAGCATCAGGTCCTGCAGTCTGGAAAATAAGCGTCCTTGCCAGCTGCCCATGGAAAAAGCAGGAGAGCCATGCAACAGAAGAAAAGCAACAGGCTGCTCTCATCAGTCACCAGGGTTCATAGCCCACCCCTGGCACCCGAGGGAGGGCTAATCCTGGGGAAATGGCTAGGACAGTGGGTAAAAAGGATCGTGCCTGCCTCATTGCAAGGTGTTTGCTGCTCCTGCCAGCATCAAATCTCGGGGCCAAAAGATTTCAATGGGTTGTTTTTCTTTTTTAAATTTATTTACTTACTGATAACATTATTTCCCAATGCTCTAAAATGACAAGAGGCAAGGACGCAGAGCCATTAGCACTGGCAAAGAGTTGTTTACTTAGCAGGTCTGCTTAGACAATAGTCAAACATCCTCCCCCCACTGCTCTCAGCCAGTGAAGTGCCCTCCATCACCACAGCAGAGTGCTGTCAAAGGCAATAATCCCAGTTATGGGCAGCCCAGAACTGCAGAGAGTGATGGGCCCAAAGCCTGCAGCACCCTGTCGCTGGGAGGTGCACACTCCCAGGACGCCCGGGGTCCCAGCCCCAGACATTGTCCAGACCCTCACAACCGCCCTGCCAGAGCTCTCGTGGCTAGGGTCACGCTGCAAATGTCACCTCTGCACGTTATTACTAATCAAACAGAATGAATGTGGTTTAATTCAAAGGAAGTAACTCATCAAGTAAATGAGGGAATAGGTCTTCCGCTGACTTTGATGAAGCTCTGTCAACTTACACCACCTACAAAAGTGGCCCCCATGAATCATGTCTCAGACATATGCAGCCAGAAAGCCTTCTCCGTGAAGCCAGTCGCTGTGCTCACCATACAGTAAAGGCGCGAGAGAGAGAGAGCGTGCTCCTTGGAAGTACAGGCTAGGAGAGAGTCTCCAGGCCCAACAATAGCATTACTGAATAACTTTCTACAGAATTTAGTTTTCAACAGCCAGCAGCCAATAAGATGGCCTGACACATTTATGTTTTGCTCAGCCACTAAAAGGATACTGGGTCCATGTGTATCTGGAGGAGACTTAGTTTAATTATAATTGGTCAGAAGATTAAATTAGTTTGCCATGTCCACAGTCACCCCACGAGGCAGCAGCACACTGAGTATCAGATCCCTTGCTGTGAAAGGGAATCGAGAAACTGTAGAGTTAACAAAGATCGTACTGTAGCTCTGGACACCGAGCTAGGGAAAGAAAACTTCCAAATAACAAAGCAGAGTGTTGAATGCTGACGACACGTTCTGATTAATCATGTTTTCCAGAGGGAAGGAGAGCATTGCACAAGGGTGGTAAAACCACGAACACACTGCAGCTTCAGCAGGAGACACAGACCACACGCAGCTCTTCCACAGCCCCAGGCAGCTCTTCCAAGTGCCTACTGAAAGAACAACTGAAACACCTCAATATTACCAACTTTAGCACTGCATTAAATACTGTTCCTTAACTTATTCAGGGTAGTTATAGCCCTTCCTTTCCATTACATGTAGGGCAGCAGGAAAAGAGATGACAACGGTGAAAATCCAGCCCACACCATAGTCGTTATTAACACTCAGTGTTCCAGTACAGCTGTGCCCAAGCTCTACGCAGGCTGCACATATCCAGCATCCACTGCATGGCCTGATCACAAAAATCCAGGGCTAGGATCAATGGCAGGCTGAGATCTCACCTCGTCTCAACTCTTTGCTCAGCATCAAGAACACACAAGCCCAAGAGCCAGCATCAGATGCAGGGCCAGAGCACAGGGCTCCTGTCTACAGGTGATGCTCAGACCTTGCTTCTTTCAGGAGCATGCAGCAAGCCTACGGTGGCAGCAGTGGTTACTAGCTTAGTTACTTGCTCTGCTCATGAAAAGCACCCTGAGTCATGAAAATGACTGAGGAGCTTCTCTTTCCTGGACAGGTTTCAGCAGCGCAGAGAGCACCCAGAGCCTGTGCTACAGGCCTGATTCAAAGGAAAAGGCGGCTGTTATGTGCGGTTGGCACCAACAGTGCTCAAAGCAATTGCCAGAGACGGGAACAAAGCTGATACCATTGTAGTAGCTCCTGCTTGCTGAAAGCCTCCCTGATCCCCACGTGCCTTGCAGTTGCAGAGATGAAGAGGGGCAGATGAGGCAGGTCGCCAGCTGAGGCTGTTCTCAGGCACCTCCTCCCCAGCAGGCATGGTTCACAGCGTTTCTCCATGGCAGGAGGCTGGGGGATTGCCGCTGCTGCCAGCTGTGCCAGGGCAGTCGTTTCCCACTTTCCCCATGCAACGTGACAGCATCACCTTCAGCTCTCTGCACACATCCAGGCAGCAAGCACAGCACCCTGTTAGGGCTGAGATGGAGAGAGAAATGTATGAGATTGAAGTCCCCAGCTTACCACACTCCACTTAAACATGAACGCTGACCCTGGGGTATAAGGCAACAGGTGCAGATCTCGGCACACCACCCATGCTGCACTCCCAGCAAATGACGGGTCCTCAGCAGGTACCTCTCACACCTTCAGAGATCAAAGCCAGCTTTGCCTGAGAATTTCTTCCCAAGACAAAACTATTTGCTCACTTAGAGACCAGCACGGTCTGTAGACAGCTGTGTTAAGAGCACCATCTGGTGACACATTCCATATAAGAGATTTTAGAGTGAATGGTTAAGTTACAAATTCGTAGTGGAATGATGCATAACTTAACAGTTTGTGATCTCCACTTTCAAGCAGGGTGTGTGTGACTTTAGAAGGCTGATTATTCACTGACCGCTCTGTGCTTCCTGACACAGTTGCTGCAGTTCTCTGAATTGCATGCATCTTCCCCACAGCGTTGAGCTGGTTAAACCTCAGATTGGCAGACAATGTCTTCATTTAGACAGCAGAATTCATCACTGAGCCTGGTTCCTACAGCATGCTCTCAGGACTTGTTGCTGCAACATCTCCTTCCTTTGAAAACACGCTAGGGCCAATAAAGCAGGTAAATTACTTACTTTTGGGATTGCCTGGAGACACAGATGACCTCCAAGAGGAAAACAGACTTCAGTTTGGCATTTTGCATCTTGTCCTGCAGTCAACAGTCTATCCATGGCACAGACCCTGTAGCTGCACCCAGTAAGAGCTGCAGAACCACACTGAACACGTCACCACACACAATCTCAAGTGAATGGGGTTTTCAGCCACTTTCAGAGTGAACTCTTTCCTGAAAGGAAATTGATCTGAAACAGATACATGCTGCCATGCAGATCCCAGTGCCAAATCCAGCTTTGGCACACCCTAATGGCTTATCCCAACCCCATATTCCCTGCAGTGGTGGACATCTTCAGAAATTGTGATTTCCAAATGCTTCTAGATGCCAGAGCCACAACAGACAGGTTCACTTGACACCCACGAGCTAAATAGTGTTTGCTGAGTAACTCTTCTACCACGAAAGGCTTTTGTGTTTTATCTCTGATATGACATATGAGATAAAAAATAAAGATACTGTCAACAAGCCAGTTGCTCTACAGGCTTAGTTAAGGAAATGACTGCATCCAAACAAAAGCCTCAGTGCTCTCTTCAGCTGGCTGGCCTCTGGCAGTAGAGGTGGATCTGGTTCCCCTCAAGGGAGTGCAGGGGCTGAGCTGCATAGAACAGCAGCGAGCTCTTCCTGTGGGCAATGCTACAGGTTTCATTGAAGCTACACGACACAAAAAGGGCAGTCAGCAGATGAAGGACATCCTGTCAGGATGAAGCAACAGCTACACGACCAACTCCCAAGAACACCACTGCACACCAGAACACACCCTTGCTTGTTCCTTGGTGAGGAGTCTTCACCAGGCATCCATCAACCTCAGTTGACAGGACCCAGCACTGTGTCTTGAGAGTCTTGTTCGAGGTCCCTTCCAACCCCTAACATTCTGTGATTCTGTGATCTGCTAATTAAAATTCTATGCTAAACATGCTCATCTCTCTGATGTGTTAATGAAAGGAGCAGGAATTCATATCCCTGGTTTTAATCTCTGTTAATTTAGCAAGCATTATCCTAGATCCCAAGTATTAAATCAGGTGAAGATCACCAGGCACGTAGCTGCAATGATAGACCATGGAACACATCAGAAGGTAATTTTGCAAAGAGCGCTTCAACTCAGTGATAAGTGCTTTGTTCTGCATGCTTTGCTTCACTAACACAGAGCGAGGGACACAAGAACGGTATGAAATGCAGTTCAGCTCCTGTGTGCATATTCAGTCAGTGAAGTGACCCAAAGAGATCACCCAGTGAGTAGATTAGCAATAAGCAGAAAGAAGGCCAGTGCTCTGAAGATACAGGCTTATAATGCCATCTTTCTCTGAAGGTTGAGATTAATTCCAAAAGCACATACTTGTCTACAGAGGCATAGATGAGAATTCCACAATGACAGCAAATGGTAACACAGTTTAGCAGCATAATTTCTAACCCTTTGTAGAACTTCAGGTTGAAAAGAGGAGATGAAGATATGCCCCCCTGAGGAGGGAGCAAAAAATTGGCAACTGAATCGCAGCACTTCGTGATGTGGTGAACAGCTTCGTGTCATTGCAGCAAGCCAGAACTTCGACTAGGACACAAAGGGAGAAAAACAAGCAAGCCTACTGAGGGAATCCAGGGTAGCAGGTACTGAGTGACGTCAGAGGTGCTGAAAATGACAGATCACAGTCCAGCTGCAAAGGCAGCCAACGCGAAATGCCACAGAATGAGATGGAGCAGACGGGCTGTCAGAAGCAGGAGCAGATGGACTGGCAAGGCTGAGATTGCTCTGGACACAGTGAGGCCATGCTGCAGTCCCTGGCAAAAAGAAATGAAACATCCACCCAAAGAACTCTCATTGTTCCTCTGCCAGCAGAGCACCAAACTCCAGCTCTAGAGGAATCAGAAGGGTCAGCAGGGTATCCAGCCAGCCATCAGCGTCCAGCACACGCAGAGCAAGCATCACCTCGCACAGGCAGTGTTGGGTCTAGCAGCAAAATCCATCTGAAGTGCAATGGTTTAGGTTCAAACCATCTGTTCCTTTGCTGCAGATTGCAAAAGGCAAGCGAGCGCATTCAAGCGTTCATTGTACACGCAGGTGTTCTCGATTCTAGCAAGACTAAATGTGTACTTTAGTGAAGTTCACTAAACGTTTTCCTAGACCACAGCTCTCTTATCGTGGAACTTTTGTGATACTAAGCCACCGCAAACACTTAAAGAATAAACAAACAGTAAGTAAGTAAACAAAAACCCTAGAGAAAACCTCAAAATACTTGTATTTCATGTATTAGGTGTAGATAAACGTGACAAATTATTTTACGGAAAAGAAGTGCAGAGTGGTGAAATCACAGCACAACCAGCTCAAACTTTGAATCGAGTTTGGACGTCAGTACTTTCTGTCTTGGAACTACCGATTGCTGCAGATTATGCAGCACCAGGTGGTCAGTCTTCAGCTGCTGCAGTTAACATTTCATCGAGATACATCCACACTGCAAGTACCAGAAAAGTCTTTTGCCAGACATAAACTAGTATCTAACGATCTAACGCAGATGTGCAAAAAAGAAACTCAAATTGAGTTGTTTTTCTGATTTAATAGAAATAACCAAAACAAAATTCTTGTCAAACAATGCTTTAAACTGATCTAATACAATTTCTACAGCACATTCCAGAGCACTTAACAAGAAATATTTACAGGCAGCTAATGTATTAAATAACCATGTAAAGGAAATTTTTTTAATTACACACCAGCAAGAAACACAGGAACAGAACAATTAGAAAGAGTAACCTTGTTTAAAAAAAGTTAAATATGATTATTCAAATACAATACCACAGAAACAGCACTTTTTTGAAGAACCTTATTAAAAGATGAGTGAAGTTTCCTATGTGCAAAAAAGAACCAGTTCAACTACTGAAAGCAAGAAATAATCGAAGAATCAAAGAATGCCATGAATTTAACCCTTCCATGAGTATGTTTACATGTAAAACAGGCTTTCAGCCGCACAAATCTTTATAGGCTTATATACATGTTTCATGGTGTTCTGAACCTAATACATACCCCCCTTTGCAGGCCATTGGCAGACATGCACTTCTTGGTCTTAAATGTAGCTCGCTCTAAAGCGAATGCCGCAACAAGTTGAACTTATAAAATATTTTAGTACCTCTCCTTGTAGAAATTCAAAAAATTCTAAAGAAAGCAGCCTTGAGCTGTAAGATCACTCAATAGAAAAGGCCAAAACTGCATTTCATACATTTAATAGTTTACTTGTAATAAAGATATCCAAATTAACTGCAATTTTTGAAAACCAATTCAATTCAGATACATCAGAAAGCATATAAAGTAGGACCCCCATAAGCAAACACAGGAACTAGATGGAAGAGTTACTGTACACGCACTCTGAGAAAACATAAGAAATCACCATATCCGAAGATACAATGCATATGTTCAATCTGAAATATGTCTATGTAAACTGTGGCATATAAATTTTTTTTTAAAAAAGTATGTCCCTTATTTACTCAAACGCCTACTTTTTAAAAAAATATTTAACTTTCCCCAATTTTTAAAATAAAATGCCACACTGTATCGTCAATAACTCCTGCACACTTTGTTTTTAAAAGCTAGACTTGGTGATATACAAACTTCCCTATAAAATCACTATCCAAAGGAAATGACTCCTGTCATGCTAATAGGCAACAGACAAAGCAGTTTTATTGCTTTTTCCAAGGAAGAGAGTAAGAAAAACAAGGAAAAGCCAACTTCCAGTACATCACACACATAGCTTTAAAATACTGTTGCCATTACCTAAACTTTTAGAGGTCAGCCAATAAACTAGGTTATACAACAGAATGATACATTTGGGCTAATTTCAAGGACTTCCATTCCAGTGGCTTGCAGAAACCTTTATAAAACATTCCAATGATCCAGTGTTAGGTGTGCCGACACAGCCGAGTGTCACAAGTAGTAGCGATGGTGACATTCCACACAAAAAACAACCTCTCTACATTTAACAGAGCATTTCTACTTTCAGAAGTTTGGGAACATCCTTTTTTGGATAGTAACTCTGCCTTACTACGCTTTAGGCCACTTAATTCCAGGGCACAGTTACATAAAAGACCTGAACCTATTCAGCTGGTTAAATTATCACTAATCACTAGTAATTACACGGCAGGATACCTGCTGAGGTAATTGAGAAGTCCATAAGTAGCATACTGTACACTTTTCACTCCTGTCTCAAAAAGCAAGTTGCCTTTTACTTCTTTGGATTAACTTAAACTTTAGGGTCATTTACAACAAAAATTGAGACATGAATGGTCTTACAAGCGTCTTAAATGACAGCACACAGTTACACAAGTGCCAGACTACCTGCTGTCGGGTCAGAACTCTGCAGTCACGCAGACCAAGGAACTGGCACCCAGAGTGCACCCATCACCTCTTTCATCTGCTAGAAGCGATACTGATGTAAGCCATGCTCCGATTCTCAGGGTAAAACGCACTGTCCCTCGCACATATTGCACACACATCATCTAGCATAAAGAACACACTCAGAGTAATGCAGCAGCCTGTTAACACAAACCCTGTTAATTTGCTCTTCAACAAGTTACATAGTGCAGCACCAAACGGCTGCTTTGACAGCGCAAACCCTTACCAGTTCTACAATGAACATTCACAGACTACAGGATCAGGAAATGTATTAGCAGAGCTTACCTATCCTTTCAAGTACTTTTGAATAGAACTTAGCTAATTTCAAAACAATCACTGAATTGTTGTATTTGGAGTTACAAAATGAAGAGGGGTGGGGGGAAGAGAATGTTGTTTTGTTTCATTTATACAAAAGAGAAAGGCTCAGGATTGCTTGCACACAAGTCAAAATTCCCCATACTGCTACTGAGCACAGGTGAGCTGAACGGAAGGACCAACTCTGGAAGTTCAGGGGCTTATGTGCGAGAGCAGAGCTTGAGCTCTCTCTCCTCAAGGCCAAAGCTCAGCATCACTGCGGTTGGCCGGTGAAGCAGCGGCAGGTCGCCAGCCTACAAAGTTCGACAACGTTTCTGCCTCGCCATAGGGAGCGAACCAAGCAGAGAGGCCACCTCAAAACATTCAGACACCTGCACTGGGCTCCGAACCCCGGGTCTGGGCAGAAAACAGACAGCCCCGCTCTCGCAGCAGCCAGGGAGCACGCACCACCCCAGCACAGCACTCTGCCGCAGGGTCCTTCCCCCACGCCGTGACCCAGTCTAGGACACCATCGCGCCATCCCATGCTCCAGCTCGGGCGTCTGCAGTACCCAAGCCCGCGACCGGTCCCTTACAGAGACAACGGCCAAAAAGTTCAGGCCTGAAGGTACAGAACCTCGAGTGCTCCAGCGCCATAAAAAGAGTAACCCCAATTGAAGAGAATTCACAAAATCTTATTTTCATGATAATTTTAATAATGTTCCTTTGCAAAATGAAGCCGAGAAACTAGAAATGCATAAATAGGCAATACACAGAGCCATTAAACGATCCCTTGTTACTATCCACGCATGTCATCCTTCCTACGGGCAGTTTTTGCTATTTGTCAATTTAGTATGTTCAAGTAGAATTACTTTTCCTTTTGCATACAAACTGGTAAAAAATAAATTTAAACTGGCACCATGTTAATGTCTGAGAAGTGAAAAAAACCCACCCAGTTTGAGTTTTAAGTGTAACATTTGTGTAATCTAAACAAGTGAGCTTGAAGCTACAAATACCTTCAGTCCCCTCATTTACTGTAAGAGAGGTACAGTCACAATGTATGTATGCTTTGTTCTTATAAAAAGAAATCAAACCTTAAGTGATTTGCATAAAAATTGCTGAGAGCATCTCTCAATTGGATACATTGTGCCAAAATATTTATCTTTACCATTATGGTAAAGTGTATACAATGTCACAGGAATTGCTCATGCTGAGTGTACCAAAACCCCAGTGATTTACCACAGAATTGCTGCATTCACACAAAAACTTACAGCAAATTTATAGCTCGTCAATTTGACCTCATCAGATTACGTTATTTCTTCATCTTGCTTTAACAAGGTCTATATGAAGGCCAGAAACTACATTTACTATTTCTAGTATTGATTTCTGTCAGTAAAGGAAACAACTCTTCAAACTATAACAACTTTCTGATGACCTCATTTCTAACCATAAATGCTGGAATGAAGGCAGTGTGCAATGGGAAGGCACTGCAGAGATGCCTGCCACATGGTTTAGGGAAATTGTTCTGTTTTCAGTATTTGACCAGAAACCACTCAAAGCCAAATCCTGGTCTGTGCAAGTGCTTTGTTCAACAGATGGACAAGCAACCCAATCTCAACAGATTTATTCCAATCTTTCTAGACGTTTTGCTCATAAGCTGCTTCTGAAGAAAGTTCTGAGTAGTACTCTAATAAAAATAAGACAGAACCTCAAAATGAATGCAATGTTAGAAATAGCATATATTACAAATCTTTTCTTGATAGGAACAATTAATAAGAATACATATTAGCTTAAAAACAGTTCAGCAAATGTTGCTGATCTGCAAGAAATCTCAATTCACTATTTACAAATAAGACAAAGTGAATACAGGAAATATTACACATTTGGTAGTTAATATGTTATTGTTTGCCGAGTGGTCTATTAGAAACCGATATTTAGGAAGACTGGAAAAGCATCCCAACCAGTTATTACCTCTTCAGTCTATATTTTAAGTACAGAAAATTTGACAACAAATACTGGAGATAACATTCTGCCTCATTAGGGGGATCAGGGACAGATGACACATTGCTAAGACTTCTGCCATGAACACCATTAAAATGTTCCATATACAGGACTCGTAATAAATATACCTATCCCTACTGAAAAGAGATTGTTGCCACCAGTTTAGTCTTTCATCTGTCAAGAACTCACACTCCTGCACTTGCCAATTCAGAACAGTTTAATGATTTTTTTTTTCCTTTCGCTATACATAAAATATAGTAAAGAAAGTCAAATTCAGATAATCGGATCAGCACAGATCAGTTATTCACAATACCGCTTAAACGAGATGATAAAAGCAATGACCAACACGCACTTAAGTTCACACAAAGAGGGATTTCAGGAACATGGCTGACACTTCACACTGCAGCCCAGCACAACGCAAGATCCAGTAACCGTATTGGTCCAGTCCCGCAGAACGTTCCACCAAGCAGTCTTATCTGCACATGGAACACCTCTTACCAAACCTGCTTCTCTTCAACATTCATCCACCTCTATCTGTGAGACCAGGACAGGTGTGTCCCCTCCATCGGAAAAAGAAAGAATATCGCAAATAATCAAGGAAAAAAAAAAACCACCAAAAATTTACAATACAGTTTTTTTCCCCTTTTGATGAGAATGCTTTTCTGTACAAGTGTTTTTTGTAATCTAATACTGTTTAAAAAGCTATCAGCTTCTTCAAGATGGCCACTGTAGGCATGATAATATTCCAGGAACACTTAAATAACAGTTTTTACAATAAATTTTAGGTCCATATCATTAGATTACTTTATATGCACTGGTCTCTCATCTGATTTTAGGCGTTTTCTACGTGGTTGTATAAAATCTTCATCGGAGTCCTCAGTTATTTCACCATCATCTTCTTCCTGCTCAAATTCTGGCAAAGGCTGGAAGGTCCTGTCTGGGTAGATCTCTGTAAGTTTATCTTCAAAGTATAACGCAACTGCCTTCCCTGCCTGTGCTACTTCTGAATCAGCCTGTAAATAAAAGAAGACAGGAATATTCACCTGTTGGAAATGCACATCCCTTCACCAAGTGTGCATGGTCTGAAACGCTTACCTTCAAATTAATCTCTTGTGTTTCTGCATAAACTTGAACAACTTTCATCATCTAAAAAGGATACCAGAGTCAAAAAAAATGAAATTATAATCCTTTCTAAAGTTATGAGATTGCACAGGATTGGATGACTAAAGTCAGCCATAACAACAAAACAGTTTGTTATGGACTACACCCCTCTAGTTCTCAAACTTAGCGGAAGCAGGTTTAAAACAATCTTAGGAGGGTGACATCAGGTAAATAAACCTTCATCAAAACACACACCTTCTGTACAAGTAAGTGTCTCCCACTCATTTTGAAAAGTGCACTCTACTCGTGACCGATTCTATGATTCTAAATCTTTGTTGCCTGGACATCATTTTGAAAGGTCTCACTTCAGAGACAAGTGCTCCATGAGACAGACTACTTTCTTGGGGGTCTCACCCCACTTCGATTTCTATTTTTAAAAGCATATGGCTTCGAGGCACTAGACATGACACTATTATGAGAGGTCAGAGTGACTCATCTTTTGCCATGAGCCAGCATTTCAAACAGGAAAACAAGTCTGAAACACCTGTTTTAAAACAAACAAACCAACCCCAACAAAAACAACCCCACATCCATCTGTCCTTGCTCCCTTGTTTTACTCTTGTCCCCAAGAGCTGCAACGTGTTTTCCTCTACAGTAGATGCTTCATTAATTCCCTTCATGGAGAAGTTCACATAACTGCAACTTCTTCCACAGTGCTCATTAACCTCCACCTAATATAGAGACATAAGGGAGCGGGGGGTGTCAAAGTCCCAAATCCTTGTGAGCACTTACAGCATTACATCATTAACCTTGATTTTTGCTAGTGTACTTGTGAAACAGTTGGGATTTTAATTGTAGGTCTGTGTACTTCCTTCAATTTACTTCCTCAGAGCCAGAAATGCAGCCCAAACACTGCAAAACTCAGATTACATTTTTACAGAAAAATACTGGCTGCTTTATGCATTCCTAAGGTCATGAGAAAGCCATTCCCTGCAATGCTTTCTCCCAAGAGCTTTTTGTCATCCTTGCTTTAAGGCATCTCAGAAATGAGGATACCCTTTTATCTCAGCTCCTACTGTGTTTCATCACAATACCACATTTTTTTTTGATATTCAGAGTATTTTTTCCACTGCTCCACCTAGTAATAACACTTACGTAATTTATCTCCCCAAGTCACATTTCACATATACGGTGCAAATATTTCACTATAAGATGGGTTCATTGCAAAATAAGTCAACTTTCCACATTCATCAAAAATATGACTCCATACAGAAGTCAAATACTGAAAACTGCCCATGAGCTAAAGCACTAAGCTTAATATTAGCCATAACGAACACAATCCTTTTTTGGATCTGGCCTGCATGAGGTACTAGAACCAGCAGAAAGGCACTTCTCAGCAGAAGTTTCCTCAATAGAGGTTGACCATGTTTCATGAGTGTAAGAACAATTATCTGTACAGCTTGAGACAGTTTTAAGGACTGCTTAATTTCATCACCACACTTCCTAAGTACTCCCACAAACTATTCGATGTACAGTAACAAGGTCACCCTGCTCCTCAGTCCTATATCCATAGCAGTGAACACACTTAAAACACTCCCTCTGTTAAAAGCCTGATCTCTCCATTTAGGTAAAACTGTGAAGTAGTTCTATAATTGCATTTGCGTTGTTTGCTTTTTAAGTATCTGATTCAGCATCTGCTCCATAAGCAGAAGTTACGACTGGAAGCAGAGCCTTTAACTGAAGAAGCTGCACAACCACGTTGAAACCAACCTTAATCTAAGAACACATATACAGATTGGAAGTTAACATACTTCGTTAAACCTTTCACAGTTCTTGAAGATCAACCGGACATCTGCCACAAAATCCTCAGGAGTCTGGTAGTGTTGGGAATGCTTCTTCTGCAGTTTCTTTTTCACTGTAGATAAATCCATTGGTTTCTTTATAATTTTATAGTAGTTTGGTATCTGTAAAAAACAAAGTGATTTATCACTACAATGACTACATAGCTCACAGAAGCCACTGAATTTCTTCACTTATCAAAATATCAATCAGCTGATCTTGTCATGCACGGAATGCATGTTCAGCAAGTGAAACAACGCCCTTTCCTCAACTGTTTAAGTTCTTTCTAACCTTCAATGTCTATAATAGCACAGCAATGCTTTTCAGTATACTCACTGCTTTTACAGCTGAAAAAAGTGTCAAAGCAGTTTGTTTCCTCTTCCAAAAGACTGTCCAAAAAAAAAAAAAAAAAAAAAAAGCTCTCCTAAAGCATTTTGAATTTCATTGGTATCCTGAGACATCTGCTCCCAATTGAAAAACTGCCAACTGAAAGTATTTTTAAATATCTGGGTTTGAGACTGGGAGTAGAGTCTCTACATGGAGAAGCTACAGAATCAGCTTCTGTCTCTGTCAGAATCATGAAATAATGACCACAAGAACTTTCAGATTAACCAGAGTGGACATGCTTCAAGTAAAAGCAGTCAGTCCCTTCTCAAACTCAACTCTAGACTTTCAGAGATGTCATACCAAAAATCAATCACAAACTATTTTTCAGGAGACTCACCGAGGCTGGGACTGGCTCTTGAAATTCAATGCTCAGCTCATGACAATACAGGTAAAGCAGAAGACGTTCACATTTCTTACAAAGAAATAAACAGTTTCACATTAACATCCTTAATTTATTCTCAGCCCAGAAGTTCCTATCTCCCTATTTTAATTAGGGTTGTACTCTAGCAGCTTAGTACTAGAAAATTTAAATGCAATCCCCACAACCTTAATTATAAAGTGTGAAGTTCTTAGAAGGGCATCGTTGAGAGGGTAGAACATCACCTTACTGTTCACATGGCAGAAATATACTCCCTTTTTGCTTTCTTCTTCCTAAACAAAGCCTAGAGCTAAAGTCAAGCATGAGGAGGCACACTAATATAGAGCCAAAAAAAAAAGACAAACTACAACCGCTTTTGTCCAACCATAACTGCATGTAACAGGAAAGGACTGACTTGCAGATTTTTATTTTTTTCCCCACAAGACAAAATTAAACAATATGAAACCAAATCCAGAGTGTTTCTATGAATTCCCTGTTGAAATATATTTCTTTCCTTTGCTTATAATTCTTTCGCAGGAATTTGATTTGACAATACTCTTAACACTTTATGCACAGGCTGACTGATAAAACTAAAAATAATTCTGACTGTCAAGGTTATTACACCTTCCACAGGAATGCACCTAAATACTTCTAGCACCTCTCACAGCATGAACTTAACGCACCAAACTTACACAACTATTTTATGAAGGTTATATCAATGTTAAATGCTAAGAACTTCTAATTAAGAACACTGAAGAGATTAATGCATGTTAAAGGATGCATTTAAATACAGAGTATGTGTTTACATGCAAGTTTTGGGTACTAGATGATTACAGTCCCAATGTAACAGAGCACTCCCACATAGTCACAACACCTGGATATGTGGTCACAGCAAGAAAAATCCTATTACTCATTTCATTAGTTTTCGGTTTGGGGTTGGTTTTTTTTTTTTTGGTTGATTGGTTTGGGGTTTTTTTGCAAAGGCCAGAACCATATTTAATTTGCTGCAGCAAAAACATCTTCAAGAAACAGTGGGTGATAGCTAATGTGAGAAAACACTTTTTTCTAGGAAACAGGTTCCTACAGATTCAAGACATACCCTTTGGTCCACAGGACTCAGGCCTTGTGCTGTTTTCCCTTTCTTGCTGTGTTGTGAATTGTCACAATCATATTCTACTTCTGGTTTGCTCAGATCTCTGCAGAATGTACAAATCCACTCTCCACTAAATAGAAATAAACACAATTATTTCAGATATCCAGGGACAAAGTCTCATCAGTGATGACTACAAGTCTTATGTTGCATTGTAGTAATACCCCAAGATAAGGAACAACCCTCCAGGCTCAAGGTAATTCTGCAAGTTGAGGCCATTTATCCTGCCCTCATTCCTCTCCCAAGTGTGTTCTAATACTTTACACCACCTTTCTCACCATGACTGACTTTAAAATTAACTTTATGTAACAGAATCACACTTTGAGAGACCATATGTTTATCAGGTTAACCTTGACCAGTTACACGCAAAACAATTCAAGCAGGCCTTTGAAATGTGAGATTTTTTTTTACTGACAAGAAATCATCCAGAACTAGCTGATGTTGAGGATGAAACATCAGTTTTGGTATGGTGTTGAAATCTCAGCATATGAATGAGACCACAGAGCTGTTCTCAGGAACCACTACACTGTTTCTGGTACCTTGGAAAGCTGAGGAGCGTTGGTACGTGACAAGTCAGGTGAAACACCTTTGGGCACTTTTCACAACATAGTAGATCCCCTCCATTTTGGCACACAGCACACCAGTCTTCATTTGGATCATCATCTTTGTTATTGCCTTCTCCAATTCTAGCTGATCGGTGCATTAGACTCCGCACTGGTGATTTTCCATTTACAAGGCTATGTCCAGACTGTTTGCAACTTTCACTTAAATCTGCTGGTTCAGTTTTCACATGATTTTCAAGACTTCCTAATGCTTCTAATTCACTTTCCAGATGCAAGTTGGTGGACAGAGGTGGTGTCAAGCTGCTCTCAGGACTGCTGAGCTGAAATGAAAGCAGCATATGAAAATCAAGAGACAGACAATTTTACAAGGACACCTTCATACGTTCATATGTCGGAAGTCAAAAGCCATACACCATTTAAAGGTACTATACCCCTTTCCCAAAATACGTGGCAAATCATTATGAAGACCTGAGTTGCATACAGTATTGAAAACTACTTTTTCATAAGTCCATCCTTTCAAGAACAGACTTATTTCTACTGATACATAACATGATCAACAAACTTTCAACCCAAACACACTGATAAATTGTTAAAGATATACCTCCACTGTCATTAGGAAAAATCCTCAAATCCATCGCCCTGCTCCTAGTACACAATCCTATTAAATCAAGCACAGCTGGGAAACGCTGAAAAATACTCACTTGCATACATATTTTATTTATGCTTTGGCATAAGAACTTTTGACTGATTGGAACACTTCTCAGTGTGATTACATACATATGAATGTTCAGGAACTACTAATGGGCAACTTACAGGTTTTATTAGTTAGGCATCAAGAGCAGCAAACCACACTACACTGTTCTGGGTATTTCATTTTAATATCTAAAGGTAAAATTTACATGACAGACTATCCTGTGTCTGGCAGAGCATAGTATTAAAGGGTATAATAAAGTCCTCAACATGGACCAAACTGAGGCTAAGCTCTGTTTTCTGTCGGACGACTTTCAACACACAGCCCCTATCGTAATACACAAAACTGACAAGGACTGGGTGTGTTTTACAGCCACATCACTAGGTCAAGCCCTGTCCAAATCAAGAAGGGAAACCTCTGCCATCATTCAATGTTTATTTGTTCAACATAAGCCAGGAAGCTACTGTCCAAGTCCCACTGCCAGCCTCTCAGTACCTATGTCACAAACCCCCAGTAACTAGCAGCCTTAGCAGTACTACAAAAATGGACAGCTCAACACTCAAGCTGGCCCACAGTTCAGACATACTGCCAGGGAGCAAACTACCTCTCAGTCCTCACAGCTGTTAACAGAATGAGGCTGAAGAGTAAAATTTCTTTATTATTTCCATATTCTTAGACAAGCTGCTAGGAAAACCGTAACACACTGTTGCACAAACTGACTTTACCATGCAAGCGCTCCTTCTGCCATCCTCCGTTTTTTCCTGTTTCACTGTTCCTGAGAAACTGCATATCTCTTCCTCTGTCCCTGGCTCTTGCTTGACTTTCACTTGGTCAGACTTGAAGTTAATGCTAGTTTTCTCAGCAGTTCTGCCCGAGGAGCCACAGCTAGAAAGACACCAGCATATAAACAGGAAGAAAACTCATCACAGCAAAGCAATTTAAGTCACCGTTTTCTGAACAATTTCAACGGCAAAGCATGTCAGAAGATTTACAAGACAGCTCAAGTTTACAAGACAGCAAACAATCATAGTGAGGGCGCGGGGTGTATCTTCTTCATGTAAGCATTCTTCCATTACTATGTCACATTATATATCAAAGGCCTCTTGGCTCACTGCCAATTCACTTTTTGAATTCTTCATGTACAATTTTTCAGCCTGGCAGTGTTAACGTAACATACTCACCTTCCTCTGCTACCGGTGCTGGAGGTACTAGGTGGCCTCACAGGAGTGTGGGAGTTGGATAAACCTGCAAAGAAGCAGTGTAGTAGTTTTGGTACACATTCACATTCTGCAGTAAAATAAATGACCAGGGCTGAGTAACGCCAGAAGTGCTGCTAGAATATCCTAATTTAATAAATCATGTAAGTCAGCCGCCCTCTTAGTCATTTGATCAGAACAAAGGTCTAGCACACCACACTAAACAAAAAAAACACAGACACAAGCTTTTGTTAGAGTCTCAATAATTATTTCACCTAATCCAAACAGTGCTATAACCCTCAGCCCATTAAGTCCCCAAACTTTATCCACTGACATCCACCAATAAAATCAAGAAAAGCAGCCTCTGTATGTGTTGCATGCAGGTTTTGAGAAATATACTAAGTTCCACTGCTGCAACTTTCATTCACAGAATCTTAAAATAATCTTGCAGAGAAACATCTATCAAATGACTGAAATCAGCTTCTTACTAATAGAAATGGAGATTTTCAATGTTTAAGTAACTCAACATTAGGTATTGGTGACTTAATTTGTTCACAGGCACAACGAAAGCTCTATCATCAACTGGCTATACTTAGAATGACCTTGCTCAAATGACCGTTGGCTGTAAGTATTTCCGTCACTAAGCTATTCTATAAACTTACTTCCCAAACCTCAGAATGGCCTAGCCAGCCATCATTTGGAGGCAATAACCGAACTACGTCCTCTGATGCATAAGAAAAAAAGATTGTGGTAACACAGGACAAAAATATAGTCTATACATGTATCCGGAATACTGCATTCACATGTTGGCAGTTTGTTACTCTAAAGATATTTCTGAAGGGGAGTAAAATTTAAATTTCCAGACAAATTTATTTCTGAGCAAAATAAATTTTAAATATCGCTTCCTTTTTGGCAGGAAATGGTAGGTAATTATTTTCAACTTAAATACCAGTAATACCCATCATTTTCCAGAACCACTAGAAATACCCATCACACTTACCTGATGATCCTGGAGATAGAGCTGAAGGTCCTGGGGAGGGATTCATGGTACTTGTAGGTTGTGGGGGTAGGTGGCTGCCCGTAATGTATCTACTTAGGAGGTTATCTAAATTACTTGAACCAGCATCTTCAAGCTAAGAAGCAAAAACAAAGTCTGAATCAGAGAGGCCTGAAGTTTCTTAATAGTTCCACATCTTTAAACTGTGATCAGCATCTTTACCAGATTTGTCCACTATCCCTTCAAGGATTCAGGACACAGCAAACATTTTAATCAGTTTCATACAGACAGCAGTCTTTCAAAACAGAAACCCACAGTCAGAAACTTAAAGTAAGAGTTTTCAAAAGCTCCAAGTATCTGAGTTCTTCCAGTACAGTCATAGGCTGCAGCAATTGCTCTAGGTCATTCCCAACTTTTTGGTTCCCAGATGCTCAGTGTATTAGCCACACAAAAGGTGTCAGTCAGATGAACTACCAGATTACTAATGTTGCAAGAGTTAGTCCACAATTAAGGGAAACCATGAACTTTTTTTTCCCTGAGCATGATGTGAAATCTCCCTCCCATTCACTTTTTACACAGATTTTACTATCTATCAAAACCAAGAAAACAGGTACCCTACTACTTTAACTGCTTAAAGCTATTAACTGCGAGACAGCATAGCTGCGTATAACGCGTTCGAAACACATTCTACTCAAAGCAGGTTTTTATGACTGTGCAAGCAACCTGAAAGACTAATAGCTTCCTATCCATCTCTTTCATCAACTAAAATCCAAGACAGCTGTTACATGAACAGGTATAAAAAAGAGCTTCTTAACGGAACTCCGCATTTTCAGTGCATCGAGAAGTCGCACGTTTATGTTTTCGATTATCCCACTAATAGCTATTTCTAACTTGGTGCATCGTGAACTTTAGACACGTACAGCTGAATCAGTCATAACCAGTTATACCTGTTTTATTCTAATGACTAAACAAAGCTTTAGCACTCCAGACAGATCACAGATGTGACCCTTTTTTTCCCCCCACCGTTCTCACATTAGCAAATTACCTGCAGCCTCATGAGAAAACTGAATGTAAAACCCTTGAACATGACTCTATAGATTAAGAGCTATTGGTATTACAGCAGACCATCTGCTTAGACAAAATTTAGGTTTTGTTTCTAAGGTGATTCTTCCCTGTACCATGATGGCGTTTCCCGTGCTTTTCAATATAAATACCCTGTTCTCAAGAAGCAGCCATCATCCTCCTCTCGCTGGCCTCCCAAACACTCCTGCAGAAAATACATTACTTTTACTTCTTTGCCTCCACTTGTACATTAAATTATGCTTCTGATCTCTCCAAATGAGCTTGCCTTCATCAAAATCTACCTCAGCTTGTGTGCAGTACTATCCACTGCTTCTCTTGGCAAAGAAGGGCACACTCTGCAGTTCCACGTCAGTGAGTACCAACAGTGTGCAGACAAAGTGAGAACTACAGAAGCAGCAACAGTGAAACTCTGTGCAAGCAAGAATTTCCAGACAGACACCACCACAGCTCAAGATTAATCACAGAGGCCAGCTTCATGTTCTGCAGCACCTTCCAGGATCCAACACTAATGTAAATGCTGGCCTGTTGCATACAAGGAGATGGTTACAGCCACATTACTGGGGTACAGAGGAAATGTGAGGAAACAGAAAAGTAGGGCAGTGGGACACCTTCTCTCTGTACTTCCTGCATTTGATTTGTTACATTTAGGAACATCACAGAGAAGTGCCAGGCAACTTTAACTCTGAATAAATCACCATTCAGAGCATAACTATTCAACTATTCTAGTGCTATCTTCCTATGACAGTCTTGTGGAAGACATGAAGTGAATACAGTACTTGAGACTAACTAATCTAAAGATCAATTTTACTCTAGGACAGCCATTAAATACTGATTAATCCTAAAGGTTAACACAGGTTGAGCAGGTCAGCCCTATATAGTGAAAACAGTTGCATGTCCAAGTCAAGGGCTGAAGATTTTAATTCTTTGACTTTAAGTGATAACTAACCACACCATTCCACAGACAAATACCAGTATCCAAATAAAAAGAGAGACACAGAAAGGAAAGCAGATCATCACCTCACCCACAGCATAGTGAACTGCCTGATCTCCTCCACTGACCTGGATGGGTGGGATATCCGGCAGGGAAGGTAAATTCTCTGGGTTTGTTACAGAAGGAATGAGTTCGATTGCCGTAACAGACGGACTTGTTGGACCACGGTTTGCACTCGCCATTGTTGCTGTAGTAGGACTAGTTGGATTAATAGTGGTGTTGTGCACAGAAACAACTGGAAAAGGCCCTGCGTGCCCAGGGTTAGAATGCTGTAGGAAAAGGGGAGAGACCATGACTGCATTACGAACAAATCAAACAGCCACTGCATGTAAAATCGCAACACACGTGTTATATGACAGTCCTTAACAAAAAAATGGGGGGGAAGAACATATAAACTCACATTTCTAGCAACATAACCCGATAGCGCTGAATGCAAAGCAACTGCTATTTTTATTTACTTAGGAAGAAAAAACACTTTATGTGGCTGGATATTTCCACCAAATTATTTTCATATATAGTCATATTTTCCTAAAGCAATTAGTTCCTCCAAAGAAAACTTTAGAGTCCATATGTCCATATGTTTAGAAAAAAAAAAAAAAGAGAAAGAGTTAACTGTTTCAAGTTATTATAAAGTAATTTTTGGTTTTCCAGTCACATTAACATTCGTATTCAATAATTTTTATTCTTAGTGGTATGCAGAGCTCAGCATCATGCTTCGGGTTTTAATTTTAAAACGCTTAAGAATTTGGTTTCATTAAAAACTCTCAACTGCATCACTTTGAACTTCGCTATTCCTGATTATTCTATAAGAAACCCAAAAGCTGAATGTCACTGAAAAGGGAAAAAGGAAATGTTTTGTTTCCCAGAACTAAAATGCAACACAAGCGTGAGAACTCACTTCCATTCTTAATGTCTGAATTTTCTTATGTTCAGCAAAAATGTCACGGTACAGTATGCAACATGGAAAAGCATATAAATGTGTGTAGCTGTGAGTTATAAGTGTTACAGATGGAGGTATCATCTATTGTAATGGAACTCTGGCACAATGGCACAAATGAAGCGTGTACACAGGATATACTTGTCTTTGAAGGTGAGGTTGCATCATGGAGTATTGTGGTCCATTGTGGCGTGGTATTCCTGGTATACGAGCAGCATTCTGAGCCATTCTCATCTGATGTGCTTGGAAAGCCCCACAGTTCATGTTACCCCTCTGCATGGTCTGCATGCTGATCAACCTGGGAGGCTGCAAGGGTTTTTGTTTTTTAAAATTTTTGCTTTTAACATCGAAAAAAGAAGCCAATCTCTTTCCACAGTAGTAGGTTTACTAGTTATAAAACATCAAGAAAAGCCAATAGCTGTCACATTTAAAGTACGTCAAATTTAAAGATATTTTCACGTTTATAAACTGCTTTCTAAGTTTTATTTGACAGGGCAATTTTAAGTCTCAGTGTTACAGCAAAAGGTGAAATAAGAACATGCAAGACACTTACTTGCTGCTGTAAAATTTGTGGGCTTGTCTGCCTGGGAACCGACCCAGCTGGCTGTCCCATCCTCATCTGCTGCAGCTGCTGATGCTTTTGTGCATACACTTGCTGCTGCATATGCTGAAGTCGAAGCTGCGCTAGATTGATTTGTCCTGGAGCTTTGTTGATGTGGTTTGTTCCTGGAGGAGCTTGTCCAACCACTACATTAGGAGTGTAACTAGGAGTTGGTTTATTTTCAATAACGAGGTTACCTAAACGAAACAAAAAAGAACTAGTGAACAGTTAAATCTCCATCATCATCCAAAGGTTGATAAACACAAAATACTCAGCTGTTTCTAATTCAGTTTCCCCAGGAGCAGTAACAAAGCAATTTAAGTTTGACATTTTCTTTTTAAGTCTCCATAACCACACATGAGAGAAGCAAAAAGAAAACTCAGGCTACAAGGAAAGATTTCAAAACTAAAAACATGGCCTGTGAGGAAAGAGTGAAAGAACTGGAACTGCACAGCCTAAAGCACAAGACAGACAGAGACGACTGTTCTTTGTGTTCATAACAAACTGACAAGATGAGAAATAAAGTAGAAAAAACCCACATCGAGCATAAAGTTTCTATACCTAAGGAAGCAAAGCCTGCAAAAAGGTATTTGGGTGGATAGTGAAGAGTGTCCCATCACTGAATGACTAAGAATAGGTTATACAAGCATGACACAAAACACTGCTGCAAGCGAGTCCTGCCTTAATACAATGTGATGGACCACATTGCCTCTCTAGCTATCTCCAGTCCTATTTTTAAAGCGAAAAGGCAAAATGTTGATTTTTAAATTTGAACACGTACTTATTAGAATCTGCATGTCACTTCTTAATCGAGGTTAACAGTTTCTGTTATGTTTCCTATACAGCTTCTCCCACCTGCCCCAGGTTCCTAGTCAAACAACATTTGAGGCTCTGTTCTGGAAAGCTTTGCTTTTTCCTTCTTGACTATCTCCAAGAGTAACAGCACTCAAAAATTGCCTGAGGAACTGCCCATGAAAGAATAGTGTCAATTTTAAACTGTTACTTACACAATGAAAAGTTTGTTTACTGTGCACATAAACTTCCTTGACTAAAGACAGGAACACCAAATCCTGGCTAGTGGACTTGGAGCAAGAAGCGAGTACACATGAAAGCGCCAGGAAGATCTGATATTTTTATCAGGTTTTCTATTAGATTTTTATCCAACAGAGAAGCTCACAAGCAGCGCTAACAGATACCTCTGTCTCACTGTGCTCTCCCCATTCTACTCCACCTCCCCTCTTCTCTCATTCAAAAACTGTTCTTTGAAAAGTATAAGTGATTAGGGGATCAATACGGAAGGAAAAACTGTGACACTACACTGCTGCAGGATGAGGTAATAATAAAGAGGCTAAGATAATAAACACCTTACACCCTTAAGAAAGCACGTTACTATTGCGTCTGACAAGAGCCAGCAATGTGCAGTAATCATAACGGCAAATGTCCAGTGATGCTGGCTGTCACCAAGCAGACGGGCAGAACATGAGCGCTCCAAGCTCCTGCCTTACCAAGCTTCAAGCACTTCAAGCTCCCGTTTCACCAGACTGTTACAAACTCCCATGGCAGCTAATGCTTTAGAGCAAAGAAGGAATAAACAGCTGCACTGGGAAAAACTACTTAAGATATAAAAGGTTACAGCTACAGTGCCGTAATCTGTGGTGTGGCGGTTGCAAGCAACACATACAGGAACAGCAGTCTCTCTCCCGTTATGAGGCTCTGTTTCTCCTCCATCTTTATAAATGTGTCAGACATCTTAGAACACAAAACTAGTTAAACGTTGCTTCTTAATTCACTTACCTTTCCATCAATCATATGGACTGGCTTGGTACTCAGCCATGAACTTAGCTCCTACCAACAGTCCTCCCTGTCCTATGCTTGCTCATGCAACTTCCAACACATTAAGACAACTAGTATTACTCCATATGCAGCTAAATACAAAGTTCAGGTAGGCAAAACTGATTCTATTTACTTGCCAAAGAAGTTCATTCCAGAAACTGAAGCACCCATTTAGCACTAGTCTGTTATACTATAACCATCAGAACCACTTCAAGGGGGCGGGGGGAAGAGACATTCCTACAACCATTCCCACTGGATACCAAAACCTGTGGAGAAAGTTTTGCTAACAGGAAGAACAGAGCAGGTAAGGAGGGTAATCAGGACTGGATGGGTTATGTCAAGACAGTTTTGGTCTTCTGCATTAAGAGATGTATTGCAGGTCAACTTCCTCATGTTGGATGAACACCTCCAACTCAATCTAGTTATTCACGTAACACAGAATAAACAAACACTACTTTCTCACCTAAATTGACGACGTTCTTTGCCCAGAATGTAGGGTCACAATGGAAGCGTATTGCTCCATTGGCAGCTGGGACAGGATCACAACGTGCCTTTAAAATATGACGTAACTGGAATGTTATCTAGCGGAAAGCAAAAACAAGACTGTTGATGGCAATGAAATAAAGAAAGAGAATGTTACGAAGTGTACATTTGCCCAGAGAGTTTAGACTGCTGGATCACCAACACAGGCTGTCAACAGCCGGTTTGGTTGTTAGCCTGGAAAGTTATCAATTCACCAGGAAAATCATCCAACACACAACTAATTTTTTATTCAACTCAGAGGATTACAGAGAAATACTGTTACACAATACTACTACTTCTGCAATGACTCAAGTGAAACACTGAGGTGCCTTGACAGAGCTTGACCCCATTCTTTCTACGATAATACTGTTAAGTCCTTAATTTACAAATGAAAAATGTTGTACAAGTTGGGAAATTTATCCCATTATGACAGAAACTGTTGTTTTTCGGTTTTGGTCAGTGGGGGTTTTTTTGTTTTGTTTTTTTTTTTCTCCTCTTTTTCAAATGAAGCATGAACTACTAATTGTCTCTTCCTTGGACATAATCTAGTGAAGCTACAGGATACTTAGAAAATCCTTTTGACTAAACGTTCTCTGTACTATACAGACAAGTTAAGAGGATGCTTCCTTACCAGCCGTTTACTGTATAGCAAAGCAGTACTGCTGCCACTTGCAATAGCCCAATTAGTAAAGTTCATCACATGCTTCACTTGTCGCGAAAGACCAGTGATGTCATTTTGTTGTTGTATTAACTTCATCTGTCTCTCCTTTGTTACATTCTACAAAGAAACAAAAACTTTATTATAATGAGGGCTTCAGACTTATGAGGAAAGTGTAAACTGCTATCACAGTTCTCAGAGCACAAGAAAAATGTCACAAGCAAAGCAGCTTATACTAATGCTCATATTCAGAGTGGCCAGAACCATCAAGTAATAATCCTCTATTATTCCACTCTACCATTCTTCCCAGAGGTATCAAAGTGCAGGGAAAATAGCAGGCTCAGAGAAGAGCCTCTGCTTTATCCCAAGAAAACATTAACTACTAAAACAAGACCCGTTCTCTTCCTCATGTTGCCAGAGGCATAGCAGCAAGACAAAGAACTGGAGCAGCGACCCAGACTGGGGCCCAACAAAACTGCCAGCTCCATACTGGGTGTTGCCCTGGCATTCCTGAAACTGCCACCACAGGAGCTGCAGAGCAGCACCTGGAAGAGACAGCAACAGCAGTGGCCCAGGCACGCTGAACACCAGATCCTACGCCAACCAAGAACTGCCTCTAAACACCTCATAAGTACGGCAGGTAAACTCAGCAGCCCCATCTCTGAGAAGTCATCAGCCTTTGATAACCTGCCAGCTGTAAGCCTTGCATCAGTACAGCAACACCTGCAGTCACACCAAACAAACTGTTTGCAAACATGGAATGCGAGTTCTCAATAGGGGACTGGAAACAGTGAACAACACTATTATTTTTTTCTCTTAACTGTACCTCAAGGTGCTGTAAGAGAGATTTTCCCTTTTTATTGATTTCATTGATGAGGGTGAATATAGCCACTTTGATTTCCTGTTCTACTCGTTTGTTAGTTTCATTTACTTCTTTTATCCTAAAAAAAGAGAAACGTATCATCAGGCAGTCACTTCATACTATGCCGCCAAATACTAAACACCACAGGCATCTTCCTACCCTTGAAAAGTGAAGCAGCAATTTCTGTATTGAAGTTCTGAGAAGTGCAAAATTTATAGCTTGCTTGATTTCTAACAGAGAAACCGTCATTAATCAACTTTTTCAAAGATGCTATCTAAAATTTCAGTTTTTGAAATAAATTCAAACAGCCTGAGATCGAGATGCTATCTCAATAATCAACTTGTGTTTTACTTAAAATAATATGAAACGGTCCTTGTGGTTTATACACTTTATTTATATGTTTACACACACAGAGAGACATACCCAGCCAGGACCACATGTGTGCGTAGGTACACATACATATTTATTTCCATATCATGTCTCTCACTATGAAGAATTTATATACGATGCCTTAAACTTTTACACTACTGTCTATTAACCAGAAAGGAAGTCAACCCTGAATTTCAGATGGACTCTTCCAACTCTGCCAGAAAAATCTTATAAAAAGCTTATTACATATCTGTAATCAATACACAATAAGGATATAAATGTTTCACTAATGATTTGCCTGACATTAGTCTACATTATTCCCTTGTGCTTTACTGTTACTGCCTTTCAGGTTTTTTATACCTCATACCTCTTCATCATTTCCATCATTGTCATTCTTCCTCAGTTTTAGTGCCTTCACTATTCTCAACTTCTTCAGACTCAAGCAAATCATGTTCAGCTCTGGCCACGGAATTTGAAATACAGCATTTCTTAAACTCCATTGCAAATTCTGGATTTATTTGATCCTATGCTGCCTTAATCTAACGACAACATAGCGTTGCAGCAGGATTCTTTACTTCACCTGTAGGAGTCAGAGCACAATACCTTGCCATGAGCCAGTCTGAGTGTAAAGACTTCAACCGTGCTTTTTTTAAAGGGCTTCTTTGCTACTAGATCAAGCACCTGAACTTGTGACGTCATTCATGCTGATATGATCACAAGACCAACACTCATTTGCCTGACGATGGCCTTCATTATTGGTGTCAAATGCCCTTCAAAGGCACCTTGGACCACATGCGCTTTTTCCTGACAGCACAACCAGGTCTCCTACTCCCAAAAACATTCAACCAACCCTTCATTAAGTCAGTAGGCACCCATTCTTGGCTTTGGCACCTAACAATTATTCCAGTAGGCAGCTACTCCTCCAACAGTTTTACGCTTCACAATCACATATGATGGCAATTTCATACCATCTGCTAGCACTGACAACATTATTGTAATACACGTTTTTTTCATTCCCTGAAGTTTATATGATAATGGATTATGTGGCCTACACTTCAACAAAGTAACTGAATGGCATGTCGAATTAAACTAGTGTCTCACTTGCACTACACATTTGGCTCAGCAGATAATCATGACCTTCACACAACCTGACTACATGCTGCAGAAATTCACTGAATTTTCAGTGAAGCCAGAAATTCTTAGGCAAAAAAACGTTACAATGTGTTATTCACATATGCACCACCCATTGTTGGCCTTGAATTCTTATCAGAAAGCATTTTGCGATATTTCTTGAGCTTTCAGTTTGATTATTTCCCATGTAACTGGGTTTCTGTCTCTTCTTCAAGCATGTAACAATTCTACAGCTTGTCCTCCTGCTTCACAATGGCGTCCTCTTTTGTGTCCCTTCAAAGGCTTCCATACCCAAACAGCACATAAAAATTTCAACTTTCATTGCTTCCATCTTCACACATTTGCCTCTGTCGTACTGTACATTCTCCTTCCCTTAACTTTTTTTTTTTCAAATGTACCACCAGAAGTTAAAAATTTGCACCAGAACTTCTCCTTGTATCTTTGGTACACTTCCTTCTACCCTTGTATTTCCCGTCTCCCGATAAGCTGTCATTTTGCAAATGATTTAAAAGTTGCAGAAGGCTCACAAAACCATGGAGAATCACAGTGGAATTGCCTGACCTCCAGCACACCACACCACCACAAGTGGGTGAAAAGCCAGTGGCGATTACAGGCCCTCTCTGCCTCTATATTCAATATTCTATATAATGCTGAACTTAAGCTCACCCTGGAATTCTTAAGTTAAACTACCTGAGGAAAAGCTTGTCTTCCTTTCAAGTAATTACACTAAGTTTTGCTTGCCTAACTAAGAAAACAAAATTTCCTATTCAATTTCAAAATAAGTTTTTGTTACACAGTTATCAAAGAGGCATTTATATGAAACAAAGATATTTCAAGAAATTTTTTTTTATCTCTACAGCCAACACTTCTGGCACCTAGAGCTGAACTTAGCAGAAACCACAAGATGGGTTTGCCTTGCCTTGGGACAGCACCAACTGAAACCTAAGTATTATTCTAGTCCCATCATTGATCTCACTGTGATTCATTAAAAAAGGCAATGTAATAGTAACAATTAATCATTTTGGGGGTACTTACCTATTCTGAACTTGGGTAGCTGCAAAATTTACATAATTCTTCTTTTCAAGAAGTTTGGCCAAGAGGTTCTCAATTGCACCCTTCTGGTTCTGAAAAGCTTCTTCCAGAAACTGGTACCTTTTCAACACGCAAAAGAAGATATCTATTACCGAGGAGCAATGTGCTGAAACTAAGGGTTCCCAATTTAGATGTAAAGCTATAAATTTTTTTTAAAAAAATATGATAACACACACAGAAAAATCAAACTATATGTATGCCAATCAGTGTGCAAAATGTTTCAGTACTGATAAAATCCTTTGTTAAGTGCCCAGAAGACTGAACCTCTACAGGTCACTTATTAATTCCAACTAGACACACATAGAGAGACAACGCACTGCATTGCACTGCATTGCACAGGAAGCTATGGAACCAGCTAAAGGAGATATCACAAACTTCAGAGTTTGACAAATCATTTTGTTAATGTTAGATGAGAAAAATGCAGTAATAGCTTAAACACACATTAAATGATACAACAAAAACCCCTACCCCAGAGAAACAAGTTTTTCAGCTAAGATTATACAGCATTAACAATAATTAACAATTAACATACTGAATTAACAATGCAACAGAAGCAAAACACCTATGCTGAAAATGGCAAGGGGAATTGGGCAGCTCCAAGAGTTTTCATCTTTTCTGATCGACTGCTCAACTATCACGAGATTCCCCCCAAACCCCAGGATTCCTGTCAGTCACCTGCCAATTTTTGTCTCTGCAGTAAGTAAACTTCATGCTTCTGAAACGTACTTTGTTAACAACAGGGAAAACTTAGGTTCCCAGAGTGTCTTCCCTTCTTCACTACACTAAATCCCAACATGCAAATTGGCAGAACACTCCTACAATTAAAGTGAAGCATCTTATATGCTGCATTAGGAGCAATCTATACTATCTCCCACCTACAAGTGAAAAAGAAAATTTTGTCAAAATCTAGAACATTACAATCCAACAGGAAAAGGCTGGATATATGATCAAATTTACAGTAACGCTGTTTCTTGATTCAAATTACAATTATGATAACAGACATAGGCAAAGAAAACACTATTCACAACAGAAACGACTCTGCTCATACTCATTCAGTTCATACCAGCCACAGACAAGTTTCAACTACAAGAGCTTAGATTCCTCAGTCTCAATGTTAGAACGTTGTTTTTTCCAAGAACAGTCTAAAGCTCTTGCAGACAGACAGCATCACAAGACTTCAAGTACCATACTGCGAACAGTAGTATTACTAAACCACAAAGGCCACAAAATTTGAAATGTTTGGAGATATACAGATTTCCTAAAGCTATTTTCATTAAGTCAAAAATCAGATTTCCGCTGTAACGTGGAAAAAAAAAATCTACACTTACCTAGTACTGCTAAAATTTTGCTGTAGCTCCTGCTACGGCCAAATTTTTTTTTTTTTTTGGGCATCATATTGTACTTCTAGCTTCTAAAGTGTGTGTGTGAAAACTACCTAAGCTAGAGGAACTGCACACCGTTAGGCTGCTAAAAGAATGTCACCTTTCTACAGAACCACAAGCAATTCTTTCGCCTGAACTGACACTGGACCATGTTGCTACTGAAATGGTGATTCATCCTCCTTTGGTGCAAGCTATTAGGATTTCAGGCAAGAAGTAAACAGGAGATTAAAATCAATTCTTGTTTCCACTTGGCTTGATTTTCCTTCAACGACTTAGTGAACTTCATAAAAGTCTCAGTTGTACTTCATGGCAGATGAAGCAGTCGCCCTAATCATCTGTAATTCACATCTGCAGACAGAACAATTTTTAAGAATATTCTGCAACAAAGCATGTTAACAGCAAAGTATTCTCTTCTCTTACTGGAAGAGAACAGGTAAGTAGAACAAGACACACCCGTTAATCAGTTAGCATCATGCGCAAAACAAGTGCGAAGAAACCAACTGGAGAAAGTTAGTTAACATATCCTAGGAGACCACACCTTCTGGAAAAGTGCGTCTTTCAGGATATTTATGACCACGCCTATGAAAGAACAGAGCAGGAATATCTGAAGTTGTTAATATTTTAATAGTACTAGTTTCAAAAGTGAAAGTTCTCCATTAGGCTGCTGTAGCAGTCTATGTCAGTAATCACTATCTGGAAAAAAACCACTAAATTCAATATTGCAACGTACTGTCAAGCACCTTTACAGAGAAGCGTTACTTGTACATGATTAGGAAAAGCAGTGCTGCAGTGGTGGATAAACACATATTTATCCCCAGATTCTCTATTATAACACTGAAAAACACTATTTCAAACATTCAAACAACTCTATGACACAGCTGCTGAAGAGCAGAAAGTTTTAATATATCTTAAGAGGTTCCAACTTTTTTTCTAGCGGCTAAAAGACAAGCAAACTCCAAAGACAAAACCCGTAATTTCTTTTTACTTGGAATGAGGCAGCTTTCAACCAACTAAAATCAAACAACTTTTCCCTCTGTACTAGAAAAAAATATATTAATCCATGAGGCAGAATTTATACCTTCCTTTACAAAATTACCTAAATTGAAAGACTCTTGCAAAATATAAACATGCCCTTTCAAAAAGTTACCTCATCCATGACTCACTGCATCACTTTCGCTTCTTCACAGCACCACCTATTCAGGGCTGCAGCAATTTCTATTCAAGTCCCACACACAGTGACAGCACTGGTAAATGGCAGCAGGCAAGTTAACACCTTAATTGCACCACATCACCTCAGACCATGTTGTTTTGAACCTGCTCTTAAGATACTTGACAAAGCTCAAACAACACTTGAAAGTTTTCAGCACTCCACACAAGTTCTCCTTTGCAAGGGATTGTTTCAGTCCAACAAAGAGTAAATACAACAGCATTTAATGACACAATGTTTTAAATCAATGCCATTTTCATCCTCTGAGAAAGTGCACCACAGGAATTGATATATGGTAATATTTGTACCTGTGTTCTTTGTGTTCCAGTAACTGACAGTCTCTGCATGTCAGCCTGTCACATGTTTCACAGAAAAGTTTTAACTGCTCTTGTTTGTGGACAGGACAGAAAACAGGACGTTGACCAGATGCTCCCACGGCCTCTGTTTTTAAAGATAAACCATTTTTGCATTTTAAAATAAAATTTAGACAATCTGAAGAGCAAAACATCTAACTTCCGAGCTAAGTAACAACCAAGAATTTGGACAAAGACAACCAGAGACCTGTTCTCACCCTAAAGTTACCGTGAATACATACTCCTTGAAATATTTACAGTGCCAGTGTTTTACAGCTGTTTCCACTTTATCGTATTCAAAGAGAAGAAGGAATTCCTCTCCTATCACAAACACTCAAAAGACACTGGCACCTCCAAGAATGTAAAAACTGTACACAAACGCCAGGATCGGGTACACGTGTTTTAAGATTAAATTGCACGTAATTTCACCTCTGACACACCGAAGGATGGATCAAACCTTGCAAACTTTTGTACTGTCAAACACCCACAGGTTTTCTAAGTTATCACTTCAAAACCTTTACAAACATCATTAAGTCATATGCAACTGAAGTGGTAAACGCAAAGCAAACACTGCCTGCGCTAAGAGTTACTTAAACCCAGCGAAACTGCTTAACTTTTCCACTTAAGCAAATAACAGACAACATCAAAAAATAGTTCCAAGTTTACTAAAAAGTGCTGCATGGTTTTCTAAAGATATTTTGAGCTTTGCATAGAGGAAAGCAGCCTTTGGAAGACAGAGCAGGTTAAGGTCTAAAAGACAAACATCTTCCTCGGTCTCCAACATTTCTGAAGCTTGCTACATCATGCAAGTTATTGTAAAAAATGAGAGCTCATGAATCTACAGCTGACACTCACTAACAGAAACCTGAAGTCTCCAGGGCATATCTTAGAATCTAACAAGAAAGAAGGGAATAAGCTCTTTGAGAAAATAACAAATAGTTATTCCCTACAATCAGGAGAGTTACCAAGGATCGCTGTACATCAGGTCAAAGGAAGGCTACGTTCTTGCCATATGCCAGAAATACCGACTACACGTGGACTTCCATCTTCGCAAACACCAACCTAAATTTCTGATAGAAAGTTTCCTGTATTGGAAAAGCCATTTTTCGGCACCTCCCCACTCAGGTTATTGAAGGGGAAGCAGAGCTACAGTATCACCTTGACAGTCACAATACAGCACTCCTAACAAAAAACGTTAGCAATTCTTCGCAGGGCCCTGTGATTTGATTTCATCTTAAGGGTTTCTCATCTACTAGGATCAATATGTTTAAACTTAAATAGGTAACATTTCTTATTCAACAACACCCATTAAGACATACAGAGAAACCTCTCCAAAAAAATGAAAGAGCAAGTGAAATAAGATTGTTGTCTAAAGGAACTAAACTTAATAGCAAACTTTCTAACTATTAATATGACTCTGAGTTGGCAGAAAGCAAAGCAGTGCTACTCCTTTGAAATGACACAACGAAACAATCATGATTTATTTTAAATGTAGAGAGAGAGTAAAATGTCAATATCTCTCTTCCTCAATATGATCAGTCTTCATACACATACAGATTGCGTAAAACCTATGGGTCTTTAAATCAAAGCTTTTATCCTGCTTACAAAAAAAACCCTTCTAAGCTAAAATCCAGTTACCTTTTACCTGTTTTGAGAATGTTTTCCACATTACCTCAGCAGGTTATAGGTGATAAATGGTCAAACGATAGTTTAAGAACTTCTACTAAAGCTGCATGTCTAAAACTGTACACACGCTTCACACCTTAGATTTTGCTAACTGAAAGAGGTATTAAACCTAAAATAAACTCAAATTCCACATTCACTCAGCAATATCAATACAACAGTAACATCACACTGAACAGGACTATAAGCTTATCTATATATACTTCTCTACTGGGAGAACTATAATTGCTCCTCATAAGCAAGTACAGCAAAATGTATAATTTAATTTCCTTGGCCAATGGATAAGCTTACCAATATGTCAGTGCTCTCCTGATTTCAACCCTTCCCTCCATTTAGTTAGTTATTCTACAAATAAAAGGATTATTAAGAATAGATCTAAATCCTTTCAAAAGACTGCAGTCTCTTTGTGTTTCTTCTGTACTTAAGGTATTTTTTACATTGGACATAGAACTGCACAAAGTATTGGCAAATAACCCATTTTAGTTTAAAATTTAGTTTGTCCTCTATTTTTAGAGCTACCAATTTAGCACTGGTAGCTTTTTACTACACTTTTCGCAAATCTTTTGGGAAAGCCATACAGCTGGTTGTCACCTAAATAATCGTGTCTCTCTCTTTTTACATGTGCCAAAGAGAAAATATCTTACTACAGGCAGGACTAAGGGATATCCAAACACTCACCTGAAGATACATCCTCTTTTTTTCTGATCATATGATCTTTAGTAAATTTTACTCGCTGATGAGCTTCTATGCAAGTCTTGCACAACCATTCCCCACACTCTACACAAAATCCAACAGCACTAGCATTATCTTCACAGCTTGTACACACCTGCAAAGGGAAACAGTCAGTTACCATCATTTTCCTGGAAAGCACTGCATTAACATGTACAGAAACAAAAACAGCATGTGAATTCCGGCAAGCAGGAAAGTGCCATACCTGTTCTGACTTCTCATCGGAGCTGCTTGGTGTTTCCGACGTGTCTTTTACAAAGTAGTTATCCACCAGATCGATCTGTCTGCATTCCTGGCGGCATATTGGACACCTGATTACACCAACTGCACAACAGAAGAAGTTTCCCAGTTTTAAGAAAAGGAATGTGAAAACCAACATGCCCAGAATCAAAAGATGACAAGAATGAACACAAAATCCTCAGACTGCTCATTTCACTTGGGTAAATGAACAGATTCCACAGTTGACGTTATGCTTAAAAAACATCTCTTACCCTTGTATAACAGGTTTCCCCCCAAAAAAACACCCCAACAACAACAAAACAGAAACAACCAAAAAAAAAAAAATCAACCCCACAAACCACCCACACACCTCTTCAGAAAAGGAACCCTTACCTACAATGAAGTTGTGATAACACACTTCTACGTCATACTCAGGTTTTCCTCCTGACTTCTTCCCAGAAAAATATGTATTTTTAGCCAAGTCATTTTCTTCCCCTCGTTTCAGTTTGTTAAACTCGAGACACTCATTAATTATTTTTTACAACCATCTACTGTCTGGTCTGTCTCAAGACAAGCGTAAGAGGGGTGTGCCTGGATAGTCAGGCAAGAGTTTAGTGACGTTCAAGAAAATACCAAAGCAGCAGCGTGTCACAGTACTCTCCCAGATACAACATAACCTATTTCCATGAGGTCAGGGAGGCAGATGCAGTAATACCATCTGAAGGTTTCAGGGTTTTTTTCAAATAGTGTTCTGCAGGGAAGGCAAACAGCAAAAAACCCACGAGTTGACAGCAGAAAACCCTCTCATGCCAAGCACACCTGCCTTTCCGCAGCACATACAACACTTTGCATATATAGATGTAAATGCACACACACATAGCTTTAACACTAGATATCAATCAGACTAGTTCCTTTCCAGTATCCTGCTTTTTCATCCTATGTAATTGCTAAATTGGAGTTTTAAGTACTCAACAGAGCTGTAAAGAAGTTACTACATGAACCAAATTGACATTTAAAGATGTTCTATGAACAAGCTACGTTAAGGGTTTGAAAACTTATTTGCCACTAAGGCAGTGGTTAACACTTTCTTCCCAGAAGTGTCATCTAGCCTTAAATCAATTTTCTACACAATTTGATTGTGAATACAATTTTCAAACAGAAGCTTTCAAAGCGATTGTACATTTTTATACACTGGGACACCTGAGACAGCTTTGAAAAGTAAGTATAATTAAATGATGCTCAACTCCTTTGTGGATAAATGATGCCCAACTCCTTTGTGGATATTCAATTAGAACAGTAGGACTTATTTCAGGGAGATTAATTAAATCAGCGCTCATTTTTTTCAAGGGCTAAAATTAATGATGGCTTCAGAACACAGAACATTCACTGCAGAACAACAACAATAACCCAACTAAAAATTCTGTCTCATCAAACCAAACAGGCCCAGTATTTCAGTACCTACACGTACACAATGAATGATGAACTCTTCCATCTAAAACAGATCACAGTTAAACCTGATTTTTAGTGCTGTCTTGGGTTAATGACACAAAATATTGCCAAAAAAAAAAAAAAGCTGCCCAGGATCTATAATCTTTACACAACACTTAGTCAAATTCCACAGATGCAACCCACTTCCTGTAAGGTGTTTTGTTCTGGTTTTAAACTAGACAAATCACTGAAAACTTGAATAAAATCAAGCCTTCTGATGTCTGGCAGTCCATGGGCTGGATTCTGACCATGGGTAATTCCACCTTGCCCACTGCTTCTGCACGAGCGGATACAGGGAACGGGTAGTCCACAAATACTGCTCTCACAGTCCAACACCCGCCTTTTGCGCCTCCATATTCAACTACACTTTGCACCCAAGGTGCCACCAGTGCATCTCCACAGATCACAACCCTAAGACAAGGCCTGGCAATTCCCTTTCAGCACACTGTACTTCATTTTCACATCTCAATGCCCATTATTTCCAACAGTAACTTTCCAATACTATATGAGCCACTATACATCTCACTCACTCATGTCCTGGTCTTTTAATCTAATACAAACCAAATTAATATAGCATCATTTGCACTAAAAAAAAAAAAAAAAAAAAATCAAACTGCATTACTTTTCAGTACAGATGTGGCTGATTTTGTAAGGGAAGAGGGAAAAGTAGAGAAAACCCCATTGAAATAGCATTTACACAGAAGAAAAACAGAAAGAAATCTTTGCCTGTCAAAACTTGAGATAATTTGCAAGCTAACAAAGTTTACAGTAAGACTTTAATGAGAATGTATTTCAGGACAAACTAAGGCTCAAATGTTTATATAACCTACTAGAAAAACTAGGTTTCACTGCAGTTTCAGTCCAAAAAAATTCTCACATAAGAAAATTAGAATGAAGTAAAAGTAAAAATATCATCCTAGTTATACTCCAGCAGAACTTAGTACATTGCTTTTCTGCATCAATTTAAATTAGCTTAATACTGTTAAAAAAAAAAAAAGCCAAAACAAACGCATTAGCCGTAGTACACACATTTCCACTGTAACTCTGCTTTCAAAAAAGGCATGCAACTACTTCCAAGGAGTGTTCCAGCTAGCACACAGCAAAAATTATTGTTGAAAGAGCAATCTTTTTTTCTAAATCACAGCTGAATTAGAATTAGACATATTCATAGAAATCATGAAGGTCAGACTTGTTTACGATCTCCCTACAATCCTAATTATTACCATAAAGACTTCCTACATTCTCAAGGATTGCTTCATATCATTTTGAAGCCATAAATAGATACTCCAAAGATTAAGAGCAGCGCTAAAGTGAAGAGTTGAGAATCTTTAGTTTCTTTCAGACCTCACATTTCAAATCCCACATAGCTCAGTTTCACCTAACCATAAAACAGAAGCCTGGCAAAAACATTAGAAGAGACAGTAAGTATTGACTGCATCACATGAAACTCTGCACTGAGGGTCTAAAGTGTTTTGAGCGGCAGTTCCTTTCTGACTTACAGTACACTATCATCAGCACTAACTACAGGAACACAGTTACACTTCAGGTGCCAAAGAAAAGAAAAACAAGCACCCCACAAACTTACTAGCCATCCACAGATGCTCCTGTGACTATCAGCACATTCATGAAGAAATCCAAGAACAACCAGCCTTTGAACCTAAAGGCCACGGAAAATTATGAACTAATTTACAAGAGCTGCAGGTAACAGAAGAAGGCTTCCAAGCTTCCTACACTGCATTTAAGAGGACTGACATCACCATTTTTTCTACCCATTTATATCACAACTCCCACAATGGCATATAAAACCTGTAACAACCATGAGCATAAACACTTACTACCTCTCTTCCACAGTACTCTATACACACAGCTATACGTACCAAATTTTCCCTTCCCTGCCACTTCCAGTAGCACTGCAGTGAAATGGATAACAACCTGTTCCAAATTAATTGTGCAGTTCAGATCAGATTCTACTTTTTGTCACACACTTCTCCAGACATTATCCAGAACAGCAAAAATATTTTCAATCATACATGTTTACTGTCCCTGTCTGCTGCTACACACAACATGTAGCCCAAACTGAGGTTTGTTTCTCTCCTTTTACCCTACCTCAGGCTGATTTAAGCGGAAAGCAAGAATAATTTCTTAACTGGAAATTTGGCTTGAGAGTCACCAATCCAGCAGGTAGGAAAAGCCTGCCTTGAATTGTCAAACCCACTCAAAGGGAGATAGGTTTTTCACTTGCTACCTCCTCACATCATGAGCCGCTCCCCCCTACCAGAGTTTCCAAAGCCGCAACAGAGGGAGAAAAGAAACTCCCAGATGCCTTGCGACTCGCTCCCAAGTAGTCTCCTGACACGGTCAGAAAGAGCAATCTGCCCGAGACACTACTCTGAGCTGAAGAAAACCACAGAGGAGAACCGACAGAAGCACATCCCCTCAAGAACGTAGTCAGGGATGGATCTGCAAGAACTACAGCAGCAATCAGCCCTGGGGAGCTGCCCGAGCCGCTCTGCGACCCAGCTCCCTCCCGCATGCTGACAGGACGCGAGGCGGAGCCCATGGCAGATGGAACACGAACATCCGCCATGTCCTGAGAACAGTGGCTGCCCCGGGAAGAGCTGTCCCTGCCTGGCACAGGAGCCCATGTAGAGACTCTGCAAACCAGGCTGTGGACCACGACTGCGAAACCAAGGGAAAGCTGTACAACAAGAACATTTCCATATGGCTCCAGCTCTCTCGGCAACCTCTGCCCAGGTTATCACCTACGCTTCCAACTGAAGCCGAACACAGAATACCTCAGGTGAAGAGTCTGGTCAGAGCAAAGAGAGGCAGGTAGCACAAATTCTACTACGCAACATGTGTTGAACAGTTAGTTATACAACTGCCGGAAGCCACATCTTCCTTCCACTGCACATTAGATGTTCTTATTTGTCAAAGACTCTATTAAGAACACTAATGAGAGTAGCACTACGTAATCCTTTTAACTGCTTATGATTTAGATAAAGCACACTAAACTAGACCGCAGACATCAAACGATGTCAGAAAGCTCAAAACTGAAGTTATTTGAGGAGAAAAAGTAATTTGTTTTCATAAAAACAGACTGCTAAAAAATCTGCAACATAATCCAGCAGCAAGTCACAAAGGAACATTTCAAAGAACTTAAGATTTCACATAGAAGATGGTTTTAATCTACTATTGCTAACTAACACAAAGCTGCAACAAAAGTATTCTTCTTAATTGTGACTCTGGACTATGAGAATAGCTTGTAAAGATTCATGTTTAAAATTTCCCAAGGGTGACAACATTTCTCTAATGGCTATTTGCATGCATCTCAAAACAGGCAATTTTTTCAACAGGTTAATATAACTACGAAAGCCTCCATCTTGAACTAGTTTCAACAGGAAATTTATTCAAAATCTGCTTAGAATCCATTCTTCCAGTCTGACATCTTAATCCTGATAACAGTAAAATATTCTTCCAAATTTTAAAAATGCTTGAGGGCTACAAAGATTGAGGGGGAAAGGCTTGATTCTCTATACCTTCAGTCTTGTAGGGTCTACTCAGAGTAATCACCTCCAGAGAAAGCTTATCTCAAGTCTTCGGCTACTGTACCCACTCCAATTTGATATTAAGGATTTGAGACTCTTGGCACTTTTCACCTAAATTGAAATCGACTGATCTGCCCCCCCATACATCTTTGCTAGGCAAGACATATTCTGCCCAGTAAAACAGCATGTGTTCAACTCAGACCTACTACTTTCGCACATGAAGGAAAAAAATGGAATTTTCTGAATCTTACTCTTTGCTCCCTAGCCACGCTTCTAGAAATTCCCTTCTGGAATTCCATCAGATTTCAGAGACGTTTGCAGAACAGCAAGGCTTCCTGAACCAGTAAGAATTAACCTGTTTGCTAGCCAAACCCAGATGCTACCATTCTCTCGATCAGGTTCCCCAGCTTTTGTTTACAAAAGCTAGAGAGAAGCTGTCTGGGAGCCTCCAGCACCACAGCCCCGGGGTTAGAGAAAAGGGAAGTCGGGGGGAAGGAAAGGGGAACGCAGTTACAACTAGCCATGGAAATCTACCTACTTGCTACAAAGATCACACTAGCTAAAGCAAAATAGCTACCTTTTATAAGAAGCTTCCATACTAAAGGCTGCACACATTCACTTCTTGACTCCAAGTCCAAGCTGACTTCAGTCAGCTTAAAATGAACACATCGCATCCTAACCAAACACTTCTAAACCTTATGGAGAACAAAAAGCAATAATAGAAAGCAAAGTCACTGAAGTTCTAACTCCAGGACAGTCTTTGGCAACAAAACAAATGGTATTGCTGAGGGTGAGGAGATCATTGATCTGAGCGGGGGAGGGCACGGCACGCACACAAAGTACATGATGCAGGGATAAGACATGATGAAAAGCACTTAGTACTTCAGTCCGTTCACCACTGGATGCCCTCCATCACGGGGCTAAAGTATCTCTCAAAATTTATTCAAATATTGAACCCAAACATTTGCCTTCCTAAATATCCCTGCCTACATTCTGAAATTCATATTTGCATAAGACCCAATTCCTTTAACGTAAGCTCTGGTCTGTAACACGAAAAATCTTTACCAATTCTTTAGTTACTTCATGACATCCAAGAGTACTAAAACCCTAAAACACGAGTATAAAAAAGTAACTTTGACCTCACTTTAATACACTAAAATACAACATTTAAAGTACCTTATGGACATGGAGTTGAACAGAAGCCAACAGCACACCCTTCAGCGAAAGGCCAAGGCATCCTGGGCTGCACTAGCGGGTACAGCCAGCAGGCCCAGGGCAGCGACCCTTCCCCTGTTCAGCACCCTGGGAAACCACACCTGGGTACTGGGCCCAGTCTGGGACTCCCCAGTACAGCACAGACTGGGGCAAGCCCAGCAGTGGCGACCAAGATGACCAGGGCTGGAACACACAACGTGCAAGGCGTGGCCACACCTCTCAGACCACTGAGGGTGCACCCATGGACCTCACTGTGCCGGGGCAGGGGGGGCAGAGCCAGGCTCCTCCCAGAGCTGCACAGCAGAAGGACAAGTACTAACACAGACGAGCAGGAACGCGGCAAAACTTGCCTCAATGTAATACATATTTCATGTATTTACAACAAGGATGGTCAAATACCACAAGAGAGGCTCAGAGAAGTCATGAAGTTGCCATCCCAGTAGACAGGCACCACACAACTAGACAAGACCCTAAAGAACCTCCTCTAACCAGACCTGCTTTGAGCAACAGGTTGAGCTAGACACATCTGCAAGTCCCTGCCAACCTATGCAATGCTGTGCTCCTTCAAGAACATTCATTTCAAAAAAATGGCTTAGATTTTCTGTGGATGCTTATGAGACAACAATTGGCACTAGCCTAAAACTCTACCACATCATTCACTGATAATCAAGTCATCAACCTTCTACAATCCTAACTGCTGTTGAGTGAACAGCATCATTTCAGATATCTGTTTTTAAACATGTGTGTTTGTTTTGGGTTGAATTATATCAGGCTGACTCCCAACACAAAAGTACTAAGGGAATGTAAGAAAATTCAAAATCCTTTCAGACGTTTACATTGTTATAATGATGATAAAGCTTCACAGGTCAGGAAATACTTGCAAGCACTTATGCAATCTAATAACTCAAACTTCCGTTTTAAGTTCAAACTTGGCACGTATGCAGTCCTCCAAGGAATGAATCTCTGACAGGTTTCATTTTTTGGCTGAGAACACCAACACTAGTTACTGCATGTGCATCATATTTACTTCTCTCAGAAATGTTAAGGGTCCAAATATGTTCCTACATAGCCTCAAAACCCTTGAGGTAGTTCCAGTGATTAGACCTTGAAATAAACCCTCCCAGGGCAACTGAGTGACATAATCAGATCAAAATCTATCAGAATACAAATACGTTAAAACAAAACAAACAAAAAAATCAACTGCTCACAAGGTCCACTCCTAACTCAGGTGGCTTTATTGGCTGGGGTTTGGTTTGGGTTTTTTTTTGGACAATCCTTGCTTATATCACCACTGTCATGCATTGAACTGACAACACATTACATTTAATATGGAAAACCAATTTATAGCAGCCTGATTACAGACATCAATTCTTATAAAAATAAAATGTCTAGAATGCTCCCAGAGAAAAATATTATTTTAAAATACACTATTAACTGAATTAGACTGAAATTTAAGTTTCAAACCAAGATTTTTAGTAAGTCCAGAACATGAACTGAACATTTTTCAGGACTTGGCCTTTGCTGGGCTCCAGCATACATTCGTGACCCTCACTCATCAACACAGAAGAAAGCTGAAGAACCAAGAGACCTCAGAGGTGACGTGTACTAATTCACTGAAACTAAGATGGCCTGCATGTACATCGCTTAAGCAGTTGCTGCAGACAAAATATTTTGACACGGTTATGATTTAGTAGTAATTCAATATTTATTAATGGTGTGAAGGACATCAAAAAGTTGACTTTTTCAGCACTTAATCATTAACCAATTTAAAGATTAACAAGGTGATCTAGTAGAACATGTTTTAATTAAAACAGCTACTTAATTACAGATTTGAGAACGACAAGATTCAAACTAACTTGCTACAAGGTACCCTAAATCAAAGTATACACATGTATAAATACAAACACACAGAAATATTTGGATCCAGTGCAGTCTACAGACACCCACACTCGCGAAAGCAAATGTGCACATTCAAACACACAGACAGGTAGAGAGGCGGGTGGAAGAGGACAGCCTGTAGTCAGAACTTCGCCCTTCTCGGGTTTAGAGAATGCTCACCACGCACCAGCATTCCTCAACAGGCAATAACTGAGCCTTGAGAAGGCTGACTTCTCACCGGGCCAGTCGTTGGCTTTGTCCTTAAACCTCGATGAGCCCACGCCTGAGAGACATCCCTGCTCAGGGAGATGCTGGTCACAGCCTGCTCTGACCCAGGAGAGCTCAAAGGGTCTCGCTTAACGTCGCTATTTATAGGGCCCGAGACTTTCCACCAGTAGCGCAGGCCCAGAACTTGGTAGGTTTTGGAGTTCTGGTATCAGTCCCTTTGGGCCTCAGCCCAGGCACAGACATACCAGCCTGTCAGGAGGTGACAGACTGCCATTGCTGCTCCCAGACAACAGGGGAAGCAGGGGGCAGGTACGTAAGGGGGAGCCTCAACGCTCCGGTACCTGCCTTCCACAGTCTGCACCTCACCTGCCCTGGGTTGGTACATGGCCCAGGGAGGGGGAATCACACCACGTCCCGAGCAGCCCAGGAAGCAGGGGGAGTGTCCCGTCCCACTCGGTGGGTTTCAGGGCAGGTGAATCTTTTGTATTCTCCCTTTTAAAAGGGGTTTTCCCCTGCACAGCAGAGACCCTTTGCTCGGCAAAGGCAGCAAGTTAATAACCCTCTTTGGTCAGTAGATTGGCAGCAATAATGTACTTTTAGTAGTAATATTTCACAGACCAGATAAAGGTATGGCTTTCCCTAATTTTATCTAATAATTTGGAGAAAGGGAGGGAAAGGCGGAAAGGCAGGAAGGCAGAGAGAGAGAAAGAGAGGGAGGGAGGGAGAGAGAGAGGGGGAGAGGGAGAGAGAGAGGGGAGAGGGGAGAGAGAGAGGGGAGAGGGGAGAGAGAGAGGGGAGAGGGGAGAGGGGAGAGGGAGAGGGGAGAGGGGAGAGGGGAGAGGGAGAGGGGAGAGGGAGAGGGGAGAGGGAGAGGGGAGAGAGAGAGGGGAGAGAGAGAGGGGAGAGAGAGAGGGGAGAGAGAGAGGGGAGAGAGAGAGGGGAGAGAGAGAGGGGAGAGAGAGAGGGGAGAGAGAGAGGGGAGAGAGAGAGGGGAGAGAGAGAGGGGAGAGAGAGAGGGGAGAGAGAGAGGGGAGAGAGAGAGGGGAGAGAGAGAGGGGAGAGAGAGAGGGGAGAGAGAGAGGGGGAGAGAGAGAGGGGAGAGAGAGAGGGAGAGAGAGAGGGGAGAGAGAGAGGGGAGAGAGAGAGGGGAGAGAGAGAGGGGAGAGAGAGAGGGGAGAGAGAGAGGGGAGAGAGAGAGGGGAGAGAGAGAGGGGAGAGAGAGAGGGGAGAGAGAGAGGGGAGAGAGAGAGGGGAGAGAGAGAGGGGGAGAGAGAGAGGGGAGAGAGAGAGGGGAGAGAGAGAGGGGAGAGAGAGAGGGGAGAGAGAGAGGGGAGAGAGAGAGGGGAGAGAGAGAGGGGAGAGAGAGAGGGGAGAGAGAGAGGGGAGAGAGAGAGGGGAGAGAGAGAGGGGAGAGAGAGAGGGGAGAGAGAGAGGGGAGAGAGAGAGGGGAGAGAGAGAGGGGAGAGAGAGAGGGGAGAGAGAGAGGGGAGAGAGAGAGGGGAGAGAGAGAGGGGAGAGAGAGAGGGGAGAGAGAGAGGGGAGAGAGAGAGGGGAGAGAGAGAGGGGGAGAGAGAGAGGGGAGAGAGAGAGGGGAGAGAGAGAGGGGAGAGAGAGAGGGGGAGAGAGAGAGGGGAGAGAGAGAGGGGAGAGAGAGAGGGGAGAGAGAGAGGGAGAGAGAGAGGGGAGAGAGAGAGGGGAGAGAGAGAGGGGGAGAGAGAGAGGGGAGAGAGAGAGGGGAGAGAGAGAGGGGAGAGAGAGAGGGGAGAGAGAGAGGGGAGAGAGAGAGGGGAGAGAGAGAGGGGAGAGAGAGGGAGAGAGAGAGGGGAGAGAGAGAGGGGAGAGAGAGAGGGGAGAGAGAGAGGGGAGAGAGAGAGGGGAGAGAGAGGAGAGAGAGAGAGAGAGAGAGAGAGAGAAAGATAGATCACCACTCCTGGAGTCTAGCGACATCTCGCAGGTCTGCTCTGATCTTTGGTTCTTCTGTGGTGGGTGCGCACCTGTGTCTTGATTATTGGTATTTTTATTGCCCCCTCCATTAATATTCAGGAGTTCTGTTCATGTTATCCCCTCCTCTTCTCGCTTTTCATGCTAATTAGGACACAGGCGCAGTATGCAACATTTTGGAGGCGCAGTATGCAACATTTTGGGGGCTCCAAGGGGGTTCTGTCCACTATAGATAAGAGAGTGGACCTCCCCAAGTCCGGCAACACCCCTCTTCTGCAGGGTTTGTCCGTTTGGATGGGGAAGGTCGGGTAGCCACTCCAACTGAAGCCCCCTTATCGATCACCCCAACTACAGTTTCTGAAGGGGGAACATCACTCCACCCTCTTATCCCTGAGGAGGGAGCACCACTCCACCGTCACAGGGCCTGTTGCCTCCCTGGAGCAGGCTGTACTGCAAAGCAGGCTGGTTTTAGGGCTAATACATGAAACTTGCACTGCAAAACAGGTTTGTTGAAGACACATACATAAAATCTGCAAAATCGGTTGTTTAAGGCAAAAAGGGAATTGTACCACCACAGGGTCTATCTGATGCAGCAACTTTCAGCTTTCTAGACTGAAAATACAGTTACTATTACCCAAGTCATTTTAAGCGATATGTCACATTCTCACAGCCACCATACCATGTTTAAGTCCCCCTTCCAAAGCAAATTAAAAATAGCTAATGTGTAATTTAAGGTGTGATTAACATATGGTTTCTAAATACACAAACACTGGATATGGGACTTAAATTCAGCATATCAGAATAATTTCTGATACTATATATTATAGCACTCAGTAGTAAATATATTGTTCCTCAAATTACACATACATGCACATTAACCAATTGTGCATGTTTTCCTTCAGCTCTCTGAAAGCATCTTGCAGCTCTTCTTTAGTTTTTCAGCCTAATGAAGATTGTGACATTCACAAGGAGCTGGGAGAGCCACACATTCTCTCTATTGAGATAATCTTCTTAAGAGAGATTGTAAATATCTCAGTGCAGCAGTGAAACCTCAAAACAACCTATCTTCCCAGGAGCAGAAGCAGCAGTGGCTGCATAAAGTTGTCTTGCAGTATCTGTAACCACGTGAAATCTCTAACCTAGAAATAAACATTTTTCAGAATACTGCGATACAAATACAAGGAGGCATTTTCTTGTAACCTATTCAATCTGAAAGCAAGAGTCCAGTTGGACAGCTGAAACACCAGGCATTAAGAAATCATCTATCCAGCAAATAAAATGCACATTCCAATGACCTATTAAGTCATTAAACAATATGCTACTTTTTATGTTAAATAAATTACATAAAAATACTTTAAACACAAAGCAAAAAACATCTAACTTTTTCCCCAACATAAACCACAGCAAAAAAAACCTCTTTCACCAACGCAATAGGTATGAACCTACCAGTTACTTCTTTATAATGCAAGAAACCACAACTTTAGACAATTGTTTTAAACTTTAGTTGGTGTTTCTCAAACTTTTAGGAATTGAGACGATCCTTCTGTCTCATTAGCAGTGTCTCTCGAGGGAATGGCAACAGGGGAGAAGAGATGCTCATACAGATCACAGACTACTGCCTTCAAGCACCCTAACTGTTTTCTCTGTGAGAGCAGCAGCATGCTTTCATCAGCAAAGAATACTGCCACTCAGAAAACCACTCTGCAGGTACCAACCTCACACCCAACTCCTGGTAAGTAGCTTCCACAGCTATTACCCCACAAATACATATATTTGCCATCTTAAGTACCGACAACTCTTACATAGTGAAATCTGAGATTAATTAACAAAGCAACCAGAAAAATAACAAAAGAAAAACACTTGTAATTCTCTTATCTAGGTGAAAAATAGCAGGCAAATTTAACCGCATCTGAAACAGTACTGCCTATAACCCAGCAGCAAGAGCCTGCAGTTAAGTGTGACCTGCTTCAGGTACAGCTGTGGATACCACTTCCCATTAATTCATCCTTCATGCAAAACCAGCTGCTCATATTTAAGGAGACTAGAGAAGCAGCAGAAGTGGAAGTAACACTTCATGACCACCAAAACCCATGCCACCAGGGAAGGAACCCGCATGACTAAGCAATGTGGCACTTCTCTGTATGTTGAGAATGTCCGTTTTGTACCTGATTTACTGGCAAGCATTTCATGTGCCATTCAGCTGATTCCACCCACAATGCGCAGACAGACCTGTCCACAAAACTGCATCTTCTGGCTGGTCAATGTCTCATTTATAACTGACCTGCTCGGACTTATGCACCGCTACAGATGGATCACGCACACCTTTACCAGTATACTCTCCTGGACAGGCACATCTTGCTCACATCATCTGAAAGTTTTTGATGCAGCAATCCAAAGATGAATTCTTATTTCACCAAAGCACACAATCAAGCATTCTTAAGATGTACACAACAAGAATTGATATTCCAGTTTATATATACTTCAGAAGCTACGCTTCATGCTGTTCCCACACTTGTATCCTAATAGACATGGCGGGATTCAGGTAATTCTGCTAATTAGTGGCAACATAAACCTAGCTTTCCAAGTTCTGTATCCTTTATTAGCATGTAAAATGCAAAACGGAGAATCTGGAATTTAATAAGAAGGATCACAAGACCAATCGAGTGCTTTAGTTGATGCATTTGTGAACTATATTTAATGCATTACCTTTTTAAAACTGAGGGACAGTCTAAGACCACATCCTAGATGACCCGCTTCTGAACAGTTTGGATGAAAGAACCACTACCAAGCCAGGTTAATTCCTTCACTAGGCAACACAGGAAAGGCTTGAGTCCTTAGTTAAACCAGAAAGATGTCACCAAACAAGGCCCCAGTTAAGACCTGCAAAACTACTTACCAGGGCCCTAGTTTGGTCTGTAGACTACAGCATGTGAGTCACTCCATTAAAAGCTCCAGAAGCTTTTCAATTCCATCTCTAAACATACGAAATAAAAATAAATAAAATTCAAGCTGTGATTTCAATACAAACACGTGGAAGGAGCAGTCTATGCTTGTTCCATGGCACAAAAGTTACGTATGTGTAGAGCGCACAGGCACAACAAGCCAACTGACAAATGGCACTGCAATGTTCTAACTCAGTCCCCAAGAAACACGTATCAAAGCAGCTGTACCGCACACACCACTTCCAATTGAGAATGTAATACTGTAACAACAGCGAAATAAATTTCACTTAGACAAATTTTTTTCAAGTGCTGTAGAACTGAACAGGCAAACACCTCCTCGAAGCCACGCCTCTACTGTAGCACCCCCGAGAGCCAAAACAAAACGCACAACGCAATTTGCACTGTAATTCCAAGAACTTCCAAGATTCAGCCGTCGCTTGAAAATATGAAGCAACCCGCTGCTGGGCGTTCTAAGACAGACCCGGAGGATTAGGGCAACAGAAACACCGGCGGTCACGTACGCAGCCTCTCCGGGCACAGCGATCACACAAGGCCGACAAGAACTGCGGGTTTAAACACAGAAAAGCCGAACGCTCGCTCGGCGCCAGGAGCCAGACCCCAGCGAGCAACGCGGAGAAACCTACCGGGGGAGCAGCCGCAGGCGGGCGAGCGCCGCCGGCCCCCCCGGCCGCCCCCCGCGCTCACCTTGCTGGATGTCGCCGTTGGCCCCGCCGGGCACGGGCACGCTGAGCTGCCGCTCGGGCTCGGGCAGGCAGCGTCGGCAGAAGGAGTGCAGGCAGGGCAGCAGCTTGGGCTCGGCCTCACGGCGGCTCTGCAGGCTCTGCGCGCAGACCGCGCAGGTGTCCAGCAGCGAGAAGGGCCCCGGCGCCGCCGGTGTCAGCGGGGGCACGGGGCTGGGGCCCGGCCCTGGGACGCCACCGGGCCCCGCCGCCGCCTCGGCCTCGGCCTCCCCGAGAGCGCGCTCCGCCGCCGCCGCCGGGCTCTCCCGCTCCTCGGGCGGCGCGGCGGCGGAGGGGGACGCGGGCGTGGGCTCCAGGCCGCCGCCGCCGCCCGGCCCGGCCTCGGCAGCCCCCTCCCCGCCGCCGCCGCCTCCTTTGTTTTCCGCCATGTTTCCTCCTTTGAACCCAACTCCCCGCTCCGCGCACGCACGGCGTCACCACGCGCCGTGCGCGCGCCCCAGTAGGGAGGCGGGCCCGAGGCGCGCGCAGGCGTGCTCGACACGGCCCGACAGGCCGTGCGCAGGAGCGCGTGCTCCGTCGTTAAGGGGGGGGGCCGGAAAGACGAGTCGTGACGTACGCCAGGCCAGGGCGGGGCGCGCGCCTGTCACCGCACCTCGGGGTGAGCCTCCATTGGTCGCCGTCCGCGGCTCCCCAACCAATCGCCAGAGAGGGCCGCCGGCCCTAGGGGCGGGGCGCGCAGCAGGGAGCGGGCCCCGCCCCCCGGGAACTACCCTGGGGCAGCGCCGCTGCCCCGCGCCCGGCTGCCGCGAGCGCCGAAATGGGCGGAGCCCCGCCCCCGGCGGAGAGGCCTCGGCCCCGCCCCCGCCGCGCTGCGCCAGGCTGCGGGAGGCCGGCCCGGCCTGCTGGGGCCCTGCCCCGGTGCGACAGTAGGTGCCTCGGAGCCCAGGCCCGTTACCCAGCCCTGCTGAAGAGCGGCGGCACGGAACCCTCCGGCCTCGCAGCGGTAACGGCAGGAGCCGTACCGAGGGGAACGCGAGCGGCAGCGCTGCAGAAGGCGACGCTGGGAACGTCTGCGCCGGCCGGAAGCCGCGGGGACGCCGGTGTATTACGGCGCTGCAAGACCGCGCCGACGGTGGGCAGTTCGAGACGCGCCGCGGAAGGGGCCCGGGCGACCCGCGGCAGCCCTTGCCGCGCAGGGTACGAGCCCCTGAGGCGCGCCCGCGGCTGGGGGGCCTCGTGCGCAGGAACAAGCATCGACCTTTGCAGCGCTACGTCACGTCCTGGCCGCTCGCAGGGGCCGGCAGGAGCGCCCCAGCCGGGCCGCAGCTTCTTCCCGCCTCAGCCCACGCCGAGGCTCCGTTTACGCCCCGTTTTCGTCCCGTTTGTGCCCTCCGCCCCGCAGCGCGGCGAGGGGGGGCCTGTGGAGGAGCCACCGCGCCGGCAGCGCTCGGGCCGGTCCGAGCAGAGGCCGCAGAACAACGTCACTAAAGGCAGCGGGGGAAACGCAAAGACGCGAGATGTGTTTCTTTAAGAGCTCCTTTGGGTTTATAGAAAGCGGAACAATTCACAGCGCATTTCACTGTGCCCATGACACGTTGAACAGGACACACTGGGCCTACCCTGACTCCCCCTGGAACTTAAAGCAAGGACAAGAAACAACGAAAATACCTTTTTATCCCCTTACACAGCTGCAACCAGAGGGGTCTACAAACACAGCATCTCCAGAGGTTTTTGTTTGGTTTTTAGCACATGCTGCAGTAAGACAGTAAGGATTAAGTCACTGGAAGTCTTGCTGGATATTCTCCTTGTTTGCTTCCCCGTGCTGCTGTTTGATCTGTGAAATTTCATTTTCTAGCTGCACAATAGTTCGTTCGATCTCGTAATTTTTGCTGACAAGAGAGACCCATCTGGAAGGGAAAAGAAATAAAAAAGCTTTCAAGTGCTATTTAACAGTCCTCTGTTTTAAAATCAAAGGCAATTACCGCTCCAAAGAAAGCACAAAGACACCAAATAAAGCAGGCTTTTTCTGCATACATGACAAACCTCAGTTGATGACAATGGTAATTTGAACAATGAAAGTGCTAAAGTTAAACCTTAACAAACAAAATTCAATTGACTGGACTCAAATCCACTAACTTCCGACATTTAGATGAAGAAGAATTTAAGAAATCATTTAGACAGACAATTTCCAGCAGCTGATATACCCTCCTCTTCACAGCTGTTGCTTACTGGTTCCCTCAACCACAGTAACCATCATTAGACCTGAATTACAAATCCTTTAAAACACTTTGTGCAAAGCAACAGTATTGACACGGTAACATCCTGCAACAGTACCAAAAGATGACTGATGCTCTGCATGGAAGGATTTCAAGCAAAAGATATGCTTGTGAACGATTGACCAGAAAAGGTCTAGATACTCACGTAGATTCCATTTCTCGTAGCTTAGCCCCAGCTGTGAGCTGCATGTTCTTCCGTTGCCAGTTCAGATCTTGAATGTTTTTCCTAGGGAGAAAAAGATTATGTGGGGTTTTTATCTCCTTTCTTTAAAGTCTGCAGTATCTGCTGCTGATTTCAAAATACACTTAATCCCTAGAAGCACCCTCAGAAAACACTTGTGTACCCAGGACTGTAACTACAACATCTACATGGACAAATCTCAGCACAGGGCTGCACACAGAACCCTGAGAACACAGATAAAGAAAACCCCTCCAAAATGAAAAAGCTTCCACTCTACTACAAGCAAAACTTCAAACATTCCCGCCTACTGCTCCTGAACAAGTACAGAACGCAGGAAATCTGTTTTGTTCTCTCTGAAAAAGAAGTCAGAAAAGCAGAGATGAACTGCTAATCATTCACAAAATTCAGTAATTCAGTGAAGCACAGAATACTTAAAATACTTCGGTCTCTGAGTAGCTCTTATCTCACACTGCTAGGGTTCGTATTCTGTTGGCCTCCTTGCCCCACATCACGGGTTCCTTCAGCCTCCCCAACTTGAGTTCTGCTTCTACCCTTTCGGACACCAATTCTGTCCAAGACAGTAATTCCAGCTAATCTGAATAGGCAGGTACTGATAAAAGATAAACTCGCGATGCAACTTGCCCTCTTCCCGTCTCCCAGCATACAGTCTCATCTTCAGGCAGAAAATGACAGTTGTTCACCTATATCTGAAAGTTGAAAAGCTTCACTTGCCAAGTCCACAGCATGCTGTCTAATTAGAGTGAATTATGAACGTGCATCACTTTGACATACTACAACCTCCATCCCAGAGTAATCCATCTCTATAAACTCATTAAAGTACCCACTTTAAAAAGACAGGCCAAGCCTAACACCAGGGAACGTGTCTTCAACAAGAGAATGGCACGCTAACTAGAAGTCTATCAACAGTGAAAACCAAACAGGACTGCATTTCAGAGAGGATTCCACCACAATCCATTCTGTTCAAAGCAGAGGTTAGACAAAACAAAATAAAGAAAACAAACACAGAGTTTGAGTGGAATAAGCGTTATGAATGTAACTGCCTGGGGAGGGCAGGGTCAGATGTCTTGTTATTACTGGGTCTTTTCGCCTATGCCCGTGGCAGCAGCACATACACAAACCTTCGTATGGCTTGGGGGAGGAAGAGGGGTTTGCTTTCCTTCCCACTTCAGTATGAAAACATGAAAAAGAATGACTCACCTCAACTTCTGGAGCTCTTTCTGGGCTTGTTCTATCATATGAACCAAATGTCTACAACAGAAAGCAAGCAAAGCATTAGGAGAACGTACAATTGCTACATCAGACCCATTTAACTCTTCTGAGTCAAGGACACAACAGGCCATTTCATTGCAAGACCAGACGACTTGTTCTCAGTGCAGTCTGTGCTCTTCGCTCCCGAAGGGAGCAACACAACGCCAAAACACTCCAATTGTAACAGAGGCAGTTTTAAGACATAAACCTTCAATAATCATGGTGGTCAGCCCTTGCCATCAGACAGTATCATGAAATCATATCCATTAGCTGATCAAGTTTTATCTTCGAGCCTGTTACCGTGTGCTTGTGCTATTCGGACTAGAATGCTATTGTAACATCTCCCTACCTTATCGCCCATCTTCTCACTTTAATTCTAAAATTACCTGTAACCAATTTTTGTTATTGCTTCCCTCATATAACACTGTCAGAGCACAAACAGTTCTTTTTCCTTCCCAACACATGTGCCAGCTAAGAGATCCTCTACCTGCCTCCCTTCTCCTAAGCTAAGCAACCCTTTGCCTTCTCTCAAAGGCAGGGTCCACAATGCTTTTGTCCACACCTTTACCTAAGGCTAAGCTGACCCTTCTCCAAAGTAGACACTAACATTCTCTGCCTGAAACAGCCCTGGTACTTCCTGCAGCCACACTGTCTGTGACTTTTTTTTTGCTTTTGCAACAGCTTATTAATATCGGCTCCAGCCTGAGCAGGATCAGTAGCAAGTCATCTTTATTCCCACTGCTAAACTATCACTTCACAGGTTGTCATTACTCCCTGTAGTTCTCCTCAGTTAAAGCCCATTATCACCAACCACCTCCTAAACAATAACTCACAAAATTCAAGACTAGGGTGTACTGAAACACAGACTGTTTCTTGGCCAAAGAGACAGCCCCTTCTCTTTCAGATCAGCCTCTTCTTCCACACGCAGCTCTCTAAGGGGCTCAGTTACCGCAGGACATGTTCTAAAGATCCCCACAGGACTTACACAGGAAACCATGAAAAATACACAGAAACTAAGTCAGAGCTTCAACCAGGTTCAGCAAAGCAGACGACGGCCTTACTCGTTGTACACCTTCCAAGCGTTACAACCGTGCTGCGACATCAGCTCCAGGTTCTCGATGCGGACCGCCTGGTGCTCCAGCTGCGCCATGGAGTTGTTTACACACTCCTGCCACGCCGTGATATCGTTCTTCTGGCCAGAGGACGGGGCCGGCAGCTCGTACCTGCAACACGCCGCCCGCCCGCCCGCCTCAGGAGAAGGCGCCGCGGGCACCACTCACCTGCCGGCGCTTCCGGGGGCGCCGCGGCCAGCGCCAGGGGCGGGCGGCTGCGGGGGCCGCCTCGGCTCACCTCTTCATGCTGAGCAGCTCCAGAGGCTGCCGGGCCGCCAGGCGCTCGAACTCGTTCCGCATGATCTCGGTCTGCGGGGAAGGCACCGGTGAGGCGGCGGGGACCCGGCCGGGGGCGGGGGCGGGCCGGGGCCGGGCTCGGCCGCCTCACCTCGAAAGCGCTGTAGTCGTGCGCCGGCAGGTAGCTGAGGTAGTTCTTCGTCGGCCGGTACCGCCGCGTCTCCTCCTCCACCAGCGCCGCGGCCTAGCGCACACAGGCCGTCAGCCGGGCACACGGGCCGTCAGCCGGGAACGCGGCCCGCCGCCCCGCCCGCCCCCGCCGCCTCACGCCCCCGCCCGCACCCACCGCCTCGCGCACGCCCGGCGCCTCGTAGCCCTGGTCGAAGTAGGGCAGCGCGTCCACCACCACGTCGCCAGCCACCAGCCCTGGGCCCGCCATCGCGCCCGGGTCCGCGCTCTGCGCCTGCGCCAGCCCCGCCAAACGACGCTGCCGCGCAGCGCCTGCGCACCCGGCCCGCCCCGCGTGCGCCCCGCCCTCTGCAGCCGACGGGACCCCGCATGGGACGTAGCGCCTGCCCGCCCGCAGCCCCGCCCCTGCCTCGCCCGCGGCCCCGCCCCTGCCCCGCCCCCGGCCCGCATTCAGGAGCGCAGAGCCGGGACCCGTGTGAGCCCGCAGGCGGTTATTAGCGGCGGCAGCGCCCCCAGGGCCCCGCGGCAGCCCCAGCCCTCCCGGAGGCAGCGGGGTGCGGCTCCGGCCGCGGGGCAGGCGGCACCCCGGGCCCGCAGCAGCGCCCGGTCACTTCTTCTGAAGGAACTTCATTTTACTGCCTACGGAGAAAAAAGAAGGTCAGGACAACGCGAGCCGTCGGGCTGGGAACGTCCGAGGATGCCACCTCTGCCGGCAGACACGGCTGCCACCCCCTCAGCACGTTGTCAGCAACGACCAAAGTTAAGAAACGCGTTTTAGGCACTCTAAGATAGCAACTTCCACAAACTTTATCCAAGGATGCAAAGAAAAATCTTACAAAGTGTTTGGCGTCCCCTGAAGGGGCAAATGTAAACAAAAGGAACAGGAGCACACAAGGCAAAGAATGGGTTCTGCTCTCTCTTCCATGCAATTATTTGTTCAATAGCTAAATTTATTTTTTTAAAAAAAAAAAAAATATCAAGAAAAAGTAAGCGTGTCCCTTTACCAAGACTGCGAAGGATTTTGTTCATTCCAGTCTCTGGAATACTCTCCAAATACTCCAAGGCACAGACCTCAAAAAGGCCTAAAGAGGAAAAAAAAAAACAAACCACAAATCACTCACCTAGATGAGCTATTCCATCTTTGAGCATGTGGCATCTTACATCAGTGAGAAGGAGGTTATGAAAAGGAAATCATGCATGTAACGTAAGCTGGGGGATCAAGCCCAGAAAGGAGAGACATGCAAAAATTCTTTGCCTTGTAAGACGAATGCTGTTGAGCAATTAGAAGAGCATGGAGCTATTACGTACACCTAAATGCCAACAGGATAACTTGCCACAACAAAAGGCTTCTTCAAAGTCACATGTCATTATACTTTGAAAGTGAGTTTGCAAAACAAGAAAGTAAGATCAAACCTCACCTTTGACCACATTCCTACTTAGCTCTCGATCCTGTATGAACCCTGCAAACAGCTGTGTTTCCATGAAGAAGTGCAAGAAATGACGCACATTGCGTGACCCATGAGATTTACGGAATGGCTCCCGCTGAAACACCTGCTCCCCTTTCTCTGTGACATTCATGTGCAGGGAGTAGTGTCCAACGATCTCCACAAAGAACTGCACAAAAGCTTCGGAGACCAGGGAGTTAAGAGGCATGTCGCCTGTGAAGAGGACAACAGAGGAGAAATTTCCCTCTACATTCATCACTCTGGTTATTCCTCTTCTAAAAGAGCAGCAGCAGTCCCTTTTTAGGCTGGCTGTCTCGGACTGAAATTTCAGATGAGTGTTTCCTAGCAAAGAACACACAGCTCCAATGGTAAAATTGCTTTCCCATGTCAACCTGCTGCTGCAGCTGAGACAGGTTCCATTCTAAAGCTTTTCCAGTAGCTAAAGCATTCATAATTTCTTTTCCCCTGTCAAGTGAGTCTTCCCCCATCTAGGGTCTAACGAGGTGTGAGCTCGCAACAGCCTAAATTTAATTCTCTTAAAGAATTAGGCAAATTACAGAACACAAACCCACTGCACAATTAACTTCTGATAGGCATGGAATTACATAATTTGCCAATGCCATTCTCTCAAGCTACTCAATGCTTTTTAAAATTCTCGCACTTATTTATCTGACAGATTAAGTATAAAGCAGTTTAACTTTGAAAATGATCTGCCGGATCACCCTCCAAGTACAGAAACTTGCTACATTCTCTGTTTAAGAAAAACATTCTCTCTGCCACTTAAGAAAAATCAAAGAAAACTCCAAGCATGGGAACTGATGCACTTGGCCAAGGGAAACTAGAGCTCTACACTTACTGATTGTGAAAAGAGGAACAATTGCCAGGACACCAAACTTCTTTCTTACACATTCACAAGAAAGTTGTTTTGCATAAAATGACAGGAAAATAGCTTTATTATAAAAATATGTTTATTTCCATTTGCTCATGTTTACATCAACTCCATGAAAGCTGTAGAGATTTGCTAATGTGAAAAACACTTTTCCATAGAAGTACCTTGTGTGTCACTCTGCTCATGTGACAAGATTTGACTCCGTTCTTCCAAGATTTGTACAAGTGCAGCCTGGAGTTTATGAGGCAGGATCTCATCTTCATCTGATACCTAAAGAGAAAAATAGCCATGAAAGCGTTTTTGTGTTATGTCTGTCATCAGTAGAACCTTCTCATTGTGAACAATGAGATGAGAAACACTCATTACATGCCCAGAACAGTTAGAGTGAAGTTACTTTGTGATACGACACATCTTGGTGTGGACAATAAGTTTGTCTTGTAGCCACAGAAATGAAAGACTTTTGCTCAGCACCCTCCAACTACGTACTATTAGAGTCGCACACACAACTGGCCAACACAGAACAATGTGTGCTATATCCACAACACAGACTCAAGCTTATAAAACCATCAATAAAAACCACAAGAACAACAAAATTCTGTTGAGAAAATATGACAAGTCTCAACACCATGGTTAAAAAAACCTGATCCTTTAATACCTTTCTCCAGTTGCAGGCTGCAATGCAAAACAGAGCAGTAAGGCAAGGGAAAGGAGATGCAAATATCCTCCTGAACTAGCAATACCTCAGTCTGTTTATAGCTACTTGTCTGGTGATGTAGAAGCACATTATGTAAAGTTCAGCAGAGAACCGCAACTGAACTGCAATTAATTTGCCTCCTAGACTATCACTGCTGGGAAAAAAAAAAAAACAAACCAAAACAGAACCAAAACCAACAAACACACCCCAGCTAGACAAGAGGAGAAAGCCCTGTAGAGAACAAGCACAGAGAAGGACAGCCAGAAAGCAGCAAAGAATCTTAGTGGTCCAGTTCAAATAATGAACCAAGTATCTGTTTTTAAATTCAGCTCAGATAAGAAGCATCTTTGGCTTCGCAGAGCTCTGTACCTCATGCAACCTCAATCTTGCAAGAAAGATTTGTAAGCCTGTTCTGTTCTCTACTGACCAAAAAGGAATGCAAGATATTTCTTTAGCCACTGGAGTCTACATATGAATACTAGCTTTTGCTGATTTCTTGTTTTCATTTTCTTTCACTGATGCCTTTTCCTGGCATATAACCACGAGTGACTGGTATCGTTATTTCACTCACCTCTTGCAAGAACTTGTCAGCACAAAGATCAACAACCAGAACCTGGGGAAAGATGTACAAAACACACTGACTTTTAGAACCAGGTACGTTGCTGGACAGAAAAAAAAACCCACTTTTTTTGTTTTCTGGTTGTTTTTTTTTTTTTTTTACATGTCCCCAGTGGCAGGGGATGTCACACACAAAATACAAGTTTTGCATAACTGAAGCCTGTCTATAAGAATAGTGAATATTATTTATCTTTGATAAAGATGGAACACCCTGACATGTATCTGGCAAGTTCACCAACTGTCTCAGAGAAGTTTAATTTATATTAAGACAGATCCAAATCCACAGAGATTATTCCAGAGAGGTCAGCCTCATACCACTGACATTGTCCCTCCACTGTGCTTCACCCAATTCTCACCTCTTCTATGGGCAGGTCCTGGAGCTGTGGTAACGAGCAGGAAAGAATGCCAATTAAGAATGGGGTTGGAGAGCACGCAATATCAATCATAGAAGTTGGTAGCACTGGTACATAGGTGTGTTGCTAAGTGAAGGGATAAAGCGTTGCAACTGCGGCATGGCCACATTTAGACAGAGTGCTAGAAAGGTAAGAGGAGCAGAGTGGATTGTCAATGTCTCATTCAGTACTCAGCTACAGACACAGGTTAGAAATGCTCAGGGAAAATTCACATACATTGTTTATGCATCAGCAGAAGCCCCATGCATCCACTTCTAAAGTCAGTTATGGGGAGCTAGGAATAGCATCATCCCGGACTAAAGAGGTAAAGGAAACATTCCCTTATCTCCTCTTAGGTAAATAGCATACTCTGAATTCTACGCATGCACATGTTGTGTGGAAAGTCTGCAGAAAGCTTTTAAATGTAACTATTTACAAAAAGTTAGACAAGCTGGCACATGAAACAGGCACAAACGCAGAAGAAAAAATAGTATCCCTCAGAAAGAACTAGTCCCTCAGACTCAGTTTTTTTACCTTAAGTTGTCAGCAACAAAGATCACCCTCCTTTCCAGCAGGAGAGAGGCAAAGACACGGATCACATGCGAGACACTCAGACACTTAAACAGGCATTCGAAGTCAACATGTTCGAGTCGGGAATCCAGCGGACGGCAGAGTTCGACCACCTGAGAGGCAAGCAGAGATGCAGAGCGCTGGAGGAGAAAGCCCCAGCACAGCATCAGGCTGGACGAGGGGCAGCCTGGCTGGGGCGCAGGGCTGGTGGAGCCCCGCGGCCTGGGCAGCCAGCGTAGGACACCGCAGGGGAACTCCAAGCAGCTCCTCCTTAAAAAGCAGGGAATCACTTCTGCGGTAGAGGATGCAACTGGAAGCCCGTTTCTGCGACAGTCTCCCTTCGGACTCTAGGACATAATCTTCAGACCAATTGTTCACAGATGGCATCACTCTACAGGGCAGTTTGCAAAGTGCCCCTACACCCCAGAGACACCATCGAGGCAGGAAAGCCAGTCCTGACTCCCGTTACCTCATTTCCTGCTCCTGGCAGGAAACTCCTCACAGTAATCGTGCGTCCAGGAGCAGGGAACGGCGCCTCCATTACACTGCGCATAAATGGGTGTACGACGGCTGGGGACATCTCTCGCCTCTTCTCCGCTTCATCTAAAATCTGCAAGAAAATACATCGGATGTTGGTTCAATGCCTGCAGGTGAGCCAGAGGAGACACAAGCCTCTGTCAAAGCATCCCGTGCCGTAGCTACATGTGAAGGCTCCAACACAGACACACAGCCCTCTCCCCCCTCGCTTGGGATCCCTATGGAAGGTCCTCTCAAATGTCTGAACAAATGGGAACAGATACCTGTGTGTACAACTCTCCATTCTCAAATCCAGTCTCCGGCTACTGCAACGAAATGTCTTGTATGGGGTAATCAAATTCTCATAACCAGTCACAGGAGTGAGAAGAGCAACAGCCCATCCTCCTCCCCAAGAAATCTTTCTGAAATGCTTGTTCTAGAAACTCTGTGCTCTAGTGATTAGAAATCAGCTTTCATCATAAGCTTGCCTCCATATTATTCTGCAATAGCTGCCCTTTACCTGCAATAGCTTTCTCCAGTCTTTACCTCTTTATCTACCCTCCTCATGGTGCTAGGAGAAACAAGCCGAGATTTCCCCTCCCTGCCCTTAAACTGATTTTCCATTTCCAAGTCACAGAAGAGGAGAATGAAGGGGCACCATCAGTAGTATCAGGTATTAAAAGCCACTTCCTGACAAGAATTTGCTGAAGGAACAGTCGTCTGTGTATTGACTGGCAAGTCTTAGCACTAGTATCGATTTATTTGCCCTGTCAAAGCAAAGGCGGCAAGGAAGCACCACTCTCCCGGGATGAGTTACAATCGCTAAGCAATTCCAGACTGGATGGAAGCATCCAGTTACTCTCTGGAGCCTGCAGGCTGTCAGAGACTCAAGTCTAATAAGAAGAAACAGGCTCTCCCCACTTCACCTTGGAGAAGAGGTTGAAGCAGCCCAGGCGGCTCACGATGCAGTACACCTCAGGAAGGCGCTTCCCTTTCCCTTCTGGCTGAAAGGCAACAGGAACAGTTATGCTGAGAACAGGGGTGCAATGAAGAACCTAGCACCTGCACTCTAGCTGATTCACAGAATTCCTTCTGCTCTAGTTCCCTCTACACTTCTGACTTAAAAGATTCCTGAGGAACGACCAGTTCCAGAAGCTGTTTTTCATACCCCAAGCCCATTTCACTGTGTTGCTGGGCATCACCATGCTGATAACCTCACCAGCAGCACAGCCACTACGTAACCCACAAAGGAAATTACTGCTGATTCACGGCCTGCATTGGACTGTGCATTCACCAATGCTTTCTTTACGCTCCACCAAATACACAGATGCTTACCAGGAGCTTCTTGCAGTACCCAAACCAACAGCTGCCATCCTCACTCATCAACACAAAAGAAAATGTTTCACTGGGGAATCAAAGAACAGTTAGGGTTAAATTCACCATGCAGTTCAGAGACTGACAAACAAGGCACACAAACTACAAGCCATTCTCTTCCTGGTCATGCTGAATACCCCCTGCTGTGGTTAGCAAGCTACTTCAGGCTCTATTCAGTGTAAAAACCTGCAGCCCATGGACCCTCATTGAACTACTACATCTCTTCCTTCCCAGCTGCTTCTCCATTCTGCGAAGGAGCAAGAGAAGCACTTGCAAGCCCCAGGAACTGGCCTTGAACAGACATTAGAAACTTCCTTCTTAAAGGAAAGACGGCACTTGGGCAGAAGCAGCACTTCTGAGTCCACCTCCATATCTCATCTTCCCCTGTCACAGGGGTCAGGGATTCAGCCTTTCCCATCCTTCCTTGCTCTGGCTGCAGTTCCTCTCGTCCAGTAAACTGGCACATACCTATGCTTTCCGCATTGCTTGTTTCAGGCATGAGTATTCAAAAACAGGTCTTTACCTTTTAAGGTCTGATGCAGGAAACCAGTCTTTGGGATCTGGAAAGCAGAATTTGGGAATGACCTTTAGCATCTCTTCAGTATCCTTTGACTGTCTGAAGGGATGTTCAGGCTGGAGGGACAACACATGCATTTGAAGTCACTGAAGTGTGGTGCACAGCTGTGGCATTTAAAACAATGGCAGACAGTATCTGCCCGACACTTCCAAACCCTGAACCATCAGATCGCTAATGCACAAGTCTAGGAGAACATATTCCGACCACAACAGATTCCCAGCTCCCTCTTGCATTATTTCCTGCTGATTAGACCTTTGTAAAATTACCCAGCTGGCCAAGTTTGTTGGGGAATGAAGCTCGAACCAAATGATGGTTGTGTCAGCTTGCCTCAGTTCTGTTCCTAGGAGATGTGAAGACACTAAGAGGAACAGGAATGTGTTCAGCTTGTGATGCGCAGATCACTCATAATTCAATTGTGAAAACAGTGCATCTGAATCACATGTTCCAGTTACCACGTGTGGGCTGAAGTCAAATCCCACAGGACAACTTTCCATGCTAAGAACTGCTCAGAACGGGCAAAAAGAAGGTTTTCAAATAAGAGAGATCACATTTAAGTAGGAAATGCACCCCTGAGAAGAGGAAAGTTTATTGCATAAAGCAGATTTTAGACACTGTACTCTCAGTCTAGGCCATTCCAACGTCCTAAGCTGTGACAGCATGAAGGAGCAGTTAGGAAAACAGCACAGCACTTTCACAGACTAACAGTTGGACAAAAGCTTTGATGTCCTTGGGAAGGCAACCCAAGGAAGAGAGTGACAAGCAGATTACTTGGAAGCAAGGCTATTTTTAGAAGGGAGGCAAATCTGTAATCAGAACACCTCCGTAATTGCTGGGCAATGTTTCCTGCAAAATCCCAGCATGACAGACTGTCCTGCGTAAAGTCACTCACCACAACACTTTAATGTGAGCAGAGGATAAATAGACATCAAGAAAATAATTAATTTAGTGCATTTATAAAGACCAGTAAAGAGCCACATGGTACAGTTGGGTCTGATTGTCTGCTAGGGCAGCAGGAAAAGAACAATGCACTGCCCTTCCCAAAGGCAATGAACAGATTGAGAGGTTGCACCAGGGAAAAGCTAAATCTGGTTACATTCCTTTCTTCCTCCTAACACCCTAAAGTTTGGACTTTTAGCAGATATTATTTACGTATTTTCAGTTTAGTCACTAAATTAAGGCTGTGCACTCTTTCTGGCTGTAGTCCCTTATTTATTTTGGGAATCTAAAATTTACACATTTAAGACACTAAAAGTTATTTTGAACACAATCCCTTATGCAGCTGGACACTATGGGTGCTACTGGAGACCCACATAACTTCCCTTAATGAATCTGACATCTCCTTCTCCTATTTGGATGACATGCAGACTCCTTAATAATCTCCGGCTTACTCCTGATAGCACAGCTAGAATTATTAGTTTTGTTCTGTTTTTTAGTGGAAGGCAGCAGGTGCAAGCTTAGACAGAAACAACTGAATATGCATCACAATCTGGAACCACAGAAGCAAGCATCAAGGCTCTAGTCTCTTAGCTTCACAGTAACTACTGTGTACACCGAGTCATCATTCGGAGTCACACACAGACCTTGTCATCCATTTGGGCTGCACAGACAGAAAGCAATCTCATTTCAAATGGTTTGTTCTAGCTACAGTACTTTTAACTTCCACAGTTCTCCTCTGCTTTTTGAGGACTAGTACACAGGGCTTTGCCTCTTTTTTTTTTTTTTTTTTTTTTTCCCAGAACAGTATAAATAAGAATAAAAGCCCTGGAATTCTAGTTCCTGTGCACCATCACACAAACTACTTCACTCCTTGTTTATACATCTCAGACTACCAGGATGAGGTCATGCCAGCTTTGGGAACAGTGCACTGCGCTCTCTTTCCTCTCCTGCAGGCTGCCTCAGCAGTGTATCACAATACAGTGTGGCTTTATGATATTTCCAGACAATTAGAATTAGAGTAGGAGCCTTCCTAGTTCCAAAAAAAAAAAAAAAACCAGTGAACTTATAATCAAGACAGACATTCAACAACTGCCCAGTGCTACACATTAGGTCTGTAACAGAGCAAGGTCCTTCATATTCCAAGCCTGTATCCTAGCCAGTGGGCCAGCTTTACTAGTATAGAGTTTAGGAAAGGATACACACTGTGAGAGGAAATAAACAGCTGCTGAGTGTGTTTTATGGGCAGGCTTCTACACAGCTCCTACCTTGCTGGGAAACTGCTGTATGATCTGTGGTGTGTACGTCATCTCAGATGCCTTCTTGTGCAGCGACACAAGCACAAACAGCTCAAACAGCCGCTGCTCCTGAAGCTCTATCAAATCCCTCTCCAAAGTCTGGTAGTGCGGGTTCCTCTTGGAGGCTGACTGCACCTGCAGCAGGCACCTGCACCGACCTGAAGAAAGGAACAAATCCAAAACCAGCCTGTGGCTATCACTGCCCCACACCTACAGGTCACAGAAGAGCACTTGTCACCACCTTTAGAAGGGGGAAAAGAGACGGGTGCATTTGCCTCACTGCATTCTACAGGGCTTGGACTCCTCCATCAGCTCCTCAAGCACAGAGCTCTTCCAGATAGGGGAGCACTGGCCTTGCAGCAGCTCTGCAAATCTGACAGCTTTCATTCTCCTGCTGTCCTGACATTCTTTTCACACACCTCAGAGTGACATGCCCTGGTAATGATGAGGGAAGCCCAACTGTAAGACGCAGCCCAGCTTCACCAGTTCAGTAATTGCCAGGCCTCAGGCAGCTACTCTGTAAAGAAGCATGGGCATTCAAGAGAGGCAGAGCCAGTTTCCTGGCCAAGAAAACTCCAGGCTGGGATGTCTTGACAGGCAGTACAGACTCACAAACACAGGCACAGCACTCTGATGTAAGAAATTCCTGTGGCCCAGGCACCATGACACATTCTGGACACTTTGGAAACAATACTTAAATCAGGCAGGTGACTCAGTCACTGTATTTCTGCAGAGACTCTTCACTCTCCATTGCTCTCCTTTACATAAAAAGCACTATTTGCTCCAAGTTAAGGCCTTTTGTATGCTTCCCTCCAAGTAAATGAAACATCTAAAACAATCCCATTGGTCCTTTTAGCTAGATACTTGCTTAGAGACATGACAGAGTCACTCACCAGGGCTGCTGGCGAAGCATTACCATTTCACATTCAAACCTTACCAGCATAGAAACTAAGATCTCTTTGGCCCTTTCCATGCCAGCTAAAACCAAGTAGGTACTTCAAAACTGTAGTTTGGGCCTCTGATCAAACTCAGGACTGTGGAATCAGACAAATAACCAAGCGACTTCTCCCCAGAGGAAAGGGCATTTCACAACAGTAACACATATAAAACAGAACCAAGGGAAGGACGTAGGGAGAAAATAACCCCAAGCAGCAAAGGCCATCCAGGGACAATCTCCTGCAAGTGTGATTCTACCAACCCAAAAATGAATATACTTCTCATGACTGGTAAGTTAATGGCATTAAACCTCAAGGGCTCAGGAGAAGTGGCAGAAATAGAGGCTGATTTGTCACAGCAACAGCTCCCAACCTCGGCCATGCTGCCTCTTAGATGCTCTCTTTGAGACTCTATGATTCTATGATTCTTCCTCTGTCTCGGCAGAAGTCACAACTAGTCAGTGTGCTTATCCCATTAGAGCCTTAGCCAAGTGTGTAGTGCTATGGGGACAGGGCCAGCCCTTGTGATTCACTCACTTTTTGGCTGATTTTCCATATCACTTTCATTCCCACTGGTTTCACCTGAAACACACATAGTTTTCACTTGTTAGCCATGCAGAAGTAAGACAGGCAACACCCAAAGTTGGGCAAGAGAGAGAACTTGAGACTCATCAGACCAACATCACTCAGGGCTGTCCACTTACCCTGCTCAAAGCAAATAACAGCCGGCACTGGCAAATGTGCTACAACAGTAAATTTGCTATCAAGTTTACTGTTTGCAGTAAACCACCTGTAGATCAGCTGAACACAGGCAAAGACCAGAAACCAGGTGGTTATTTGACACTCTTATACAAGTTAACAGAGTCACTGAACAGAATATATTATAAGTAAAGACTATACCATGGCTACAAATTCAGAAGAACACAAGAATATAACTTTAGAGGCACAAAAGTGATGGGTGGAATAGTCAGAGGTAGCTCTCGTGCCATCTGATTTTGTGGAAATTTTGGGATTTGTTCTGCTTTTTTGAAAAAGCACTTTTAACCAGTAGCCCAGCTCCTCAGGCTGAGATCATAGCAGAATCTTCCATTTGCGACAGTGTTAAACTTGGGTTAGGCAAGTGTTCCCAATCGTCGAGGTGCTGAAAGCTCAACAATTCCAGCTGCAAGACATGGGGTTTGGCACTGAGTCAGCCCAGCATGGGCTGCAGGAGGTGGTCCTGCCTGGCCTGCTAGCAGTACCCCGGGATACTCAAAAGGTTTATAGCAAAGAGAATGGTGCTGGAGACCTCTGTACCTTTCATTGGAGGCACTTCTCTCCCAGCAGGACTGAGCAACTTCACCCTCTTCTTTCCACGCTTAGAATCAAAGATCTCCTGTATTTTTAGCACCAGCTGAAATCCAAAGCATAAGCAGAGGTTAATGTGGGTGTCCAGAAAAGGGTCCAGGTGCCAACAGGACTGCAGCCCAACAGCTATCATCTAGCACCGCAACACTTGGGAAAGGCTGCCCGAGTCCTGCCAGGGACCCTGGCTCAGAGACTGCTTGCCAGAGTACTTTTAGCACAGCTCACTGGATAATGAATGAGCACAGAATTTCTGCCACAAGAGAGAGATTATTGTCAGCACAACTCAAAGCTGACACCAAACTGTACAAGCATTCTGGAAGTTATCATACTTTGCTTACCAAACAGACAGCAGAAGCGGCAAACTGTCTGGCATCAGATCTCCATTTTCTATTAGAGAGGCCAACTGCAAAGGCACTTGCAAGAATATCTTATAAGCCCTCCACCACAAAGGTCTCTGAACTCCGCCTGCTCTCAAGCATCCCAATTCTTTCCAAGCCCAGAAAAAGCAGAGCTCTCGCAATGTAGCTTGGCGTTTGTTTTTTGTTTGTTTTGCTTTTTAAGTTTGCTGCTGTAGTGGGATGTCAGACAGCTAGAGTAAGTTCTCCAAAGCATGTCAGGCACAGAACAAGGCTGCTCTAAGCACAGTCCTTTCCCAAAGTAGTTTGCTAAAATTAAAGGATTATGTACTTTCATTTTGCATAGGTGAAGACACACAGTGGGACAGAATAACAGGTCTATGCTGCAGGGACACAACAGACCTGGTCCACTGGAAGAAAAAAAGCAGAAAAACACCATAACCCAGTGCGGACTAAGCTACAGACATGAAAGAAGGGTCAGCATTTAGACACTCCTCCTTCCACTCATCACAAGGGCCTTAAAACCAAACTCCTAATGCTTTCGGTCACTTGTCACTCTGTCACATGCCCCTCTGGACTCCCCCCTCAGCTGACAGGTATACAACTGCTGCGGGTGGCTCCTTGATTCTGCATGTCAAAGACAGCTATCACTTCATTGTGAAGAAGAATTTAGGCTGAAGGCAGCGAGCAGGTCAAGTTCATTCTTGCCTCAAGAATTCATTAAATGCTCCCACTGAATGTAGGAGGGTGGGGCCCACCCATTTGTCACCACAAATACTGCATGAAAAGGAAGATATTCAGTGAGAGAACCTGTTTTTCAGCTCAAGCCTTTATCCCCAGCTCAGCAAACTAGGCTTAGACTCTTCTCCTTTTCAGATCTATTTCTCCCCGTTTTCTGCATTCCACCAAGTCCTCCTAGCACGATGAAGCTGCAAGGAAGAAAACAGCCCACAGCAGAAAGCAGTGCTTCTCCTGCAAAATCTGCCTTCTTTCCCCTCTACCATCCAGCCTAACTAGAGGATTTCCATTTCTGTTCTGATTTTTGTGCAGTTGAGTCACCAGTGAAAGATACTGGGTGTGTTTAAGGCAGCTATGTGTTTCTTAAGCAACAAGGAAGTTTTTTCTTTTTAGACTCCCATCCTTTCCTCAATCTCTCCAGCAATCTTGGCTCAGTTCCTTGTGAGCAAGAGTAAAGTATGCTTCCTGCATGTAAATTGTTACCAGATTTTTGGAATAGGTTTGCTTTTGGAGAATGCTTTACTTGCCCCCTCTAAATGAAAGATACTCTCCATCACAGCATTTTTATAATCTTGCCATCTCCTTCCTGATTTTCCAGGCCTACAGTTTGTTGAAAAACACATACAGAAGTTGGCTGTTACTCTAAAGTACTTAACGTTTGAAAAGTATTTTGCAGCTGTCCAACCTAACCCGTGACACCAACTCTACCTCACAGTCTTGTGCAATTTGAGCAAATACATCAAATTTTCACAAGAAATAAAGACCTGCAGAAGTTAAATGATTTTACCATGGCAAAAGTAAGTTGTTGCCACTACCACAAGTTGAATGTGAGTCCTGTGCCCAAAGCGCTGCTATAGTGGTAGTTGCAGCTGTCCTTCTAGAGCACATGCTGCATTCTGTCACTGAGGGACATGAGCTGCTAACCAATACTAGTATCTAGAAAGATTCCCAACACATCAAATGAGAATTACAACCGAGTTCTCTATTTTGAAGGTGGACTAAAAGCCTTTCTCACTTACTTTGCCCTCAGAAGCATATCTGCCTCTGCACACAGGCAGGAGGGAGTGGCCAGAGACAGCAGAGGGTAAAACTGTATGAAGGCTTTGTTAAATGAGCTTATCCCTAAAAGCTGCTCTTCACCTTTAGACTACGAAACAGCTGCAAGGGTATGTTCCTGATGGCAAGTCAAGAACTCCAAGCCAATAGGCCAAGTAACCAAGGACCCAGCCGCTCCCCATGGCAGCCTCACACTGTCAGCCATTTAACAACTCAGCACCTCCAGTGAGAACCTAAGGGTCAGTCTGAGAAGTCATCAGGAACAAGGGACAGGTACACACAATTGTACAGAGATGGCCTGTTAGCTCACAGAGAGCTTCCTTGCATTCCTGCACGGCATTCATCACAAAACCAGCACCGTTATACTTCATGGAAGCATTGGGAACAAGGCTTAAATGACAAAGCAAGAGGAAGAGCTACTATTCACACATAGCACTCTGTTTGCAGATTCTTGGCCAACAAAACCACCCTGCCTCAGCTAGAACCGGTGTTTTTTGATCCCTGAACACCTGCCCTGCTACCTGCAGGGGAAACACTTCGAGCAGGGTCACTTTTCCACATGCACAGCAGTGCTAACCAGCATTCACCTGCCAGACACCTAGCTCCATGACCACTTACAGAGAGCTTAGAAGGTGCTAGACAAAGCAGCAAGAGTTTGAAATGCCATGCAAGAAGCCATGTTTCATGCTTAAATCTCACCCAGGGCGAGTTCTTTCTCCTGCTAGCAGCCTCTACTACTCGGAACAGCTTCCACTCCGTCAGTGTGACAGGCAAGGTTGTGTCCTTTACCATTTTCCCTTGGAAACTTGTCTGGGAGGGCTTTAGCTCAAGAGTCTTGAGACTGAGGAAGGGAAGTTTTAGGGGAGGCTAGAAAACAGAATCAGAAGAGATGGTTAAGCATGGGATTAAGCTTTGGTCCAAGCTCAGAGTCAAAGGAGTCATATTACAAATGATAAACTTCCTGCAGCCTCCTGCTCTACCAAGCTCTCCATCCCACCCCCAACCCACATACTCTAGTATCTCATCAACACCCTCTTGTTCCTATTCTTTTCCTCCTTAACAGCTTAATCAACAGCCACTGCCATGGATGCTCATTACATTAATAACAAATAAAAAATTAAGGATAACCAATGACATAGCAGTGGGGAATGTGGGGCTGGGGAAGCACAAAATAGGGCCCTTGTGAGGATGATTCTCTGTAAACATGTGACAATTTAATCCCCTCACCCTACCTTGGGAGCCCTACTGGTGCTCCGGGGGGGTGGTAGCTTCCAGACAGATGGGACCTTCCACAGGGGTAAGGGCAGCACTCTGATATCTTCATAGGGGTTCTCTTTTGGAGGACCTGGAAAAAGCATTGGATGGGGGATTTATGAAAGGAGATAACGTCCTGCATTCTTGCAAGGGATGTAAGCAGGGAGAGTGTGCACTTGTCTGCCAAGCTTTAACACGGTTTTAAGATGCATTAGGTTCCCACCACTCAAAGACCCTTCTAACCCACTACCATCACCCTGGCAAACTGTACATGGACTCAGCAAAACAAAACACTTCTCCTGTTGCAGAGAAATGGTATTTGCTCCATTGCAAAGCAGCTAATTTGTTAGTTCACACTGATCTCTGTGCAGGACTCGAGGAAAGCATTTGAAGAGCTAATAAAGAAATCAGTTTAGCACAGGCCAATTCTAGCGACCTTTCATGACATCTGAAGTCAGGCTCTTCACATGCAGATAGTTACTAACATCAATAAAAAACCCCAGATGGAGAAGACCTTAAAAGTCACAGATCTGGAATGGGCCTCAGTGCATTCTCATCTTCATTCCTCCCTCCTCAGAAAATTTGCTACCCTTAAAGTGAGTGCATCACCCAGAAGCACATACAGATAATGTCCTCGTAGATGTTGTCTTCTGACTGTATGTAGAGGAGCCTGGATCCCGAGGTGCCACTTGTGTCTTCTTGAAGTCTGTGGGAGTTGGTGGTTGCCATCTGGTTGCAGAAGCCCTGGATGTCCTCAAACTCAAAAGATTTCCTGGAGGAAAACCAGTGTAACTTCCTCTAAAGGCACCTGCATGTACCAATGTGTTGCTGTCTCCAGTCCACACACAGCATGGTCCTCCTTGGGGCCATCAAGCACATGGATGCTCCACTCTGCACTCTCTGATTTCCAAGTGTCGAGGTTTAACCCCAGCCAGCAGCTCAGCCCCACACAGCCACTTGCTCCCTCCCTGCCAGTGGGATGGGGGAGAGAATTGGAAGAGGAAAAGTGAGAAAATACGTGGGTCGAGATAAAGACAGTTTAATAAGTAAAGCAAAAGCCGCGCACGCAAGCAAAGAAAATAAAGGATTTGTTCACAACTTCCCACCGGCAGGCAGGTGTTCAGCCCTCTCCAGGAAAGCAGGGCTCCATCACACGTAATGGTGACTTGGGAAGACAAACACCATCACTCTGAATGTGTCCCCTCCCTCCCTCCTTCTTCCCCTCATTTTTATTGCTGAGCACGACGTCCTATGGTCTGGCATATCCCTTCGGCCAGTTGGGGTCAGCTGTCCCGGCTGTATCCCCTCCCAACCTCTTGCCCACCCCCAGCCTGCTCGCTGGTGGGGTGGGGTGAGGAGCAGAAGAGCCCTGGGGCTGTGTAAGCACCCTCAGCAGTAACTACCACTGTTTTCAGCACAAATTCAAAACATAGCCCATACCAGCTACTACAAAGAAAATTAACTCTATCTCAGCCAAAACCAGCACAACAAGTGAGTCCTACTCACTCACTCTGGGAGATTTTTAAATTAAAAATGAAGTTGGATGCTCCACGGCCATGCACGCTTCAAGCAGGTATGGCAAGTCCCATTCTGTCACGGACACAAGAACCAAAACATGTTTTCCAGACTAAGCACTCGCAACAGTACTCAGAATTAGGGCACTGCTTTCTACTGGACCTCTCCTACTGCTCGTGCTAAGGGTGCTACCACATTTGTGAGTCTGCATTTTAATACACTTGGGCTCCATTTCAAAATCATGGCAGGTCACAAAGGATCTGGCAGGGATTTAGCCCATCATGATAAAATGTATTTATTGCTGCATGCTTTGCCACAGTAGAAGGTTTCAGGAGTCCTAGCCACAGCTGCAGCTATAACGCTCACAGTACTCCCTCGCACAGCTGCCCTAGGCAGCTCATCTGTAAGCAGAACTAGCATCAAGCTAGCTCAGAGGCTTTTTACTCTGTAAAGGGACCTACATAGAGGAAAGAGAGAAGAACAGCCAAACCTACTGCAACAGGGGTACCCACAGCTGACAGTGTCCAACTTTAAGCAGCAAGAAAACCTTTCACTCACAGGAAAGCCGGAACATTTAGCAGCCATACTGCCCCAAAAGAAAGCTGTTCTGTAACCCACAAATTGCAGCAGAGGACAAGCTGAGGGCAAGAAGCAGGCAGCACTCTCCCTGGGGCCACCATATTGGCACCCAACTCTGTTTTAAGGTGTGGGATTGACATCTGTTCTCAGCTTTTAGCCGCCTTTGCGAGATTATCGGCAGCAAAAGCAGCACATATGCAATACTAGAAAGGGGATACTTTCATCCAGAAATACCCTCTCCCCATCAACAGAGGCATCATCAGTACTAGCACCTCCACAAAGACATCGTGGCAAGCAAGCTATTTAAAGCCATCTAGAAACCGATTTAAGGGAACATGTTTCAGACATGAGAGATGAAACGATGTACCTCTGGGTTCTTCCTCTGATCCTCCTGGCTATTCTCTTCTCAGGATTGGTGGAGGATGACGCCAAGTCTCCTCCATGCTGCTTTTGCAGGGGAGCTTCCCTGGTAGCACTGGCATCACTACAGCTACTAGCACCCTTTTCTGCAAGATAGCGGAAAGTCCTATGGGGCTTGGGTGGTGGGGCAGCAGCTGACTCCTGCTTTTGCCCCTCAGCCTCAGAGCAAATGTTTTTCAAGCTCCTCTCTGCCCTGCAGAGAGAATCCACTCCTTTGGTTTTAAGGTCTCTTTCCGTGGAGCCACAGTTCCCTCGCTTCCTCTGAAGGTCCAAGGGAACTGGTGGGGCTTTGCCAGGCAGAAGGGGATCTACTCTCCTCCACAGAGCTTGTGAGGTACAGAAGTTCCCTGGGGGCAGTGTTGTCCCTTGGTCCAGGAAGCCTGCTTGCCACTCTCCTTTCTCCTTGGCCTGGGAAGCTAGGCTGCATGCACAGGGCTTGAGGTCACCACAGTCATCAGTCCGCAAGCAGCTCTGACCATCTTCCCTGAAGTCCAAACCCAGGCTCTTTGGATCTCTGGACCCAGTCTTTCTGGGCTCCTTTATGTGTTCTGGCTTCACTTTGGGCAGAGCATCGCAGCCAGGATCATACTTCACTCCAAAGTCCTTCAGCTGCTGTTTCTCCTTGCTAGAGCGAAGAGTTAGGGGAGCACCAGAATACAAACACAGCCTCCATAGGAGTATGGTGAATGCTTCTACTTTATTGTGAAACAGAGGTGCATTTATAGTCTACAGCAGGGTTCACGTGACATAAACAACAGTATCATCGGTCGAAGCGTTTTGTCCGCACGCCTTGACTCTAATAATGATTGGATACATGCAGCCAAGCACGCAATTGCCTTGGTTAGCCTTGTGGTTTCGAGCATCCTGCTTTAGTTCCTCCTTACTTGTTTATCTCTACATAACTTTCTAATTTCAGTGTGTTCAAGGACACACTGTCCTTCTTGAACCCTGGATTGTCCACACAGTCCCACAGCACTTTATGGCCTTGTTGTTCAAGAAACTCCTCTACACTAGAGCACCCTCGTGTCCTCCCCTCCCACTGGGAGAGCTTCTGTTTGATGTCACGGCAGTGGCTCCGGGAGAGGGTCTGCACAGCAGAGCGGGAGAAGCCGTCCACTGACCCTGCTGGGTGCATGGCAAGCGCCAACGTGCTTACAAACACTCCATCTCCAGCCTTGTCCAGGTCCACTTGTGTCCTGCACACACAAAGCTGGCATGAGACTCCAAGAGCCCCTGGGTGCTAGCTCTGCAAGGACTGCCCGCTAGTACAGCCTGTGGACAAAAAGAAGAAAAGAACCATCAGCTGAACTCCAACCATACATACCACCAGGCACTCCCGGCTGCTCTCTGGCAACTGCTGAAAAACATTCCTCCCCAAATCACATGTTCAAGACTGGCTTCCAGAGCACACTCCCCACAAAGCCCGTAGCACACATCTGGGAGGGCTAACAAAAAGAAGTAGAGGTCTCGCTGGCTTAAAAGCAAACAAAACACCACAACCGGAACAAAAAACAGCCAGGGATCCCAAGGGTCCAAACTCAAGGAAATTGTTTAATGGTACAGGGAACACAGCAGCACAGCCTGTCCGCAGCAGAGCCCTCAGCCAGCCCCTCTGCTGCTTGCTTGTACGGATGCAGGCCAGGCAGGAGCGCTCAGTTTCTCCTGATGCTCTGTACTGCTCAGAGCACCTCACGCGCCACACAGCCAAACCACTGCAGCACAATGCCTCTACCAGAGCTCTCAACACAGCAGAGACACAGCAAGATGCAAGATACCATGTCACCCCTATAGAAAGGGAACCACATCTACTTCTCCAGAGAGGCAGCAGCAGCAGGATGGCTGCTGCTTCATGCAGGAGGAATAGGACAGTTGTGATGACCAGAGAATAGCCCAACTGCACTCCTCCTCCCAGAAGTGCTCTCCTGCTGCACAACGCAAGGAAAAACCTGTCTGAGGAGAGTTCATGCCCCATGCACCAGGCTGGGTGTGGAGAGCCCCTACTGCAGTAGAGGCCCTCATCCTTCCCACCACTGATACCACACCTCAAATTCCAGGGCTCCAGCACTACTAGCTCTATCCCTGGCGTCGCTGATCTGCTTGGCAGAGGCATTTGCAGTGCAATCAAAAGAAAAGCACTGGCCTTGACAGACCTGCTTGATACGCTTAGTGAGAAAGCTCATTGATGTAGGACAGCCCAGGGGTCCCCAAGCAATTCAGTGAGGGCTTGGGCATACCTGGCACCAAGCCTCAGCTCTCTGCTGCACTTTCACACTCTCTGCCAAAGCAGCATTGCTCACTGTGGCAAGAAGTTCACTGCTGCCTGTCTCCAGAGAGAACAGCATGGGTTCTTGTAGTATGGCATTGCTTATAACATTGTCCCAGACAGCTGCTAGTAACTCTCCCACTCATCAGTGAATGGGCTAAACTTGGACAATGTGGATAAGCAACTGAACTGGGGATATTTGCTCCATCATCAGCTCTCTGTCCCCTGTCAGCATTCCACCCTGACCTCAATGCTTTCGTAGCCACACAGCTCCTGACCGCCACCCAGCACATCTCTGAAGAAGCGAGGTGAAGTGACTACTGTGCAGGTGTCACTGCAGCCGCGATGCCAGCTCCAGCACGGCACAACACCCCCTCCCCACTCCTGCCAGTAGCAAGGTGCAGGCAGGGGACGAGCAAACAGAAGAGGGCTGCTGATCCTCTCATGGAGGGGCAGGGAGAGAGCAGAACAAGTTTGAGAGTGACAGAGAACACGCAGAACAGCAAACCACACCTACCCCACTCTCCCCAACTCCCTTGCCCAGGGTACTGCAGTGCTACCCTGCCCCACTGGAAGACCCTCTTCCTGCACAGCCAGGCTGCTCCCCAGCTGCTCCAGGCAGCAAGGGGTCCCTGCCCTCTCCTATAAATAGGCATTGTTTACAAAACATCCTGAGCCAGAGCAGAGCCATCCTTCCTCAATCCCTGTCTGCACAGCCCTGATTAGCAGACAGGAAAGCAACTTTCCCCTTTCCCATGCCACTGCAACTGCTCTACAGCAACAGTGCTCAGGACCTGAATTTCTAGACAAAGTATCACACATTTCTCCCAAAAGACAGCCTCTCTGATCCACGCTGTTTGAAGACAGCTTCCGTATCTTTATCCAAAGCAGAAAAATGAGGCACATTCACACCACATGATAGGCAGCCTGACTCTTTTTCCAATTCTGAAAGCCAGAGAGAGCACAGTAAGCATTTTCCATGCAAAGTCTCAAGACAATTCTGTTTCCTGAAACCACACACTCAAGGAGAGAACACTGCCAGTGCTGTTGACGAATAAAATACTCTTTTGATGCTGAGGTGCTGCTGGTACCCCACAATTCCCCTTACCGCACTCATGCTGGCAGATAACTAGCTAAACAAAGCACTCATACACCACCTTACCTTACCCTGCTTCACAACAGACATGAGAACAGGCAAATCACTGACTGGGCAAGCCCATGCAGTTCTGAAGCAATCTTTCACCCCTTTTATGAGAGCTGTACAGCTCTAAACCACCCAAGAGACCTCCTTGTCACAAAGCCTCCTCTGTTGGTAGCCAAATAAAAGACAGTTTCTGGTCTTCTGAAGTCTATGGAAGCTGTCAGCTCAGTCCTGGAGGGACAAGGGGACAGCCTGCACAACAGCAAGGACCCCTTCCAGAGTTCTCAGCTACTCCCATTCTGCTCAGCTCCAGAACAAACCTGAAGCTTTTCTGAACAAAACTCTACCATGCCGATGCCTGAAAGACATGGGCAGAACCAAACAAGCAGATTTTATATCAAAATAAGTAACACTTCAGGAATGTGGTATGCTTAGTCATTTCCATCTTGATACAAAGCACCTCTAATTATTAACTCATTCGAAGCTTCTGCTCATCATGCCGAGGAATAGAGTTCCACCTCATCAGATACATGGCTGTGCAGAGCACAGCCTCTGGACACAGTAAACATCATGCTAATGTTAATTACATGGCAAAAGGAGGTTAAGTCTGACCTCTGCCATGGGTCCTAAGACTTTTGTACTGATGAGAAAGATGTATCTGGATCTTTCAACTTTCAGTCTTTTTCCGAAGTAATTAAATTCTTGAAAGTAATTTTTTTACCCATGCTAAAGAAAAAAAAAAACACAACACTTTAAACATGTAAGCCCTGAAGGCTTTTCTACCAGAGGACACATGGACAGAACCCACAATGTACATTTTTAAAGTCATGGGTTTTTAACCTGACTCGCAGTATCAGAATGCTCAGGTTAGCAATAGTGAAAACAGCAGCTGAGTCAGACACTACGCCACAGGCTGGCTGCATGCCTCAAGACAGCTGCAGCTTCACACAAGAACTAAGACCCAAGGTGGGGACAGAGAGAAAGTTAAACTCAAACATTAGTTATCCTGGAGCTGTTTCTTGGTGCGACTGTCAAAGGTGAGACTCCAGGCTTCCCCCAGGGCTGACATCACCATAAAGCCAAGACCACCTTTATGTTACAAGGGCCACTGCAGATAGGCTGTGTGGGGCCACAACAACCAGCCACTCATTCCTTTGGAAAGGTCTCAGCAGCATGGAGGCAGCTGCCCAAAGAGGTTCAGAGGATGCAGACTAAGGTAGCACCAGAAAACCTCAGACACACGTCCAGGTAGTATGTTCCCAGAGCTACTGGGAATAAGCCACATCCGTACTGGAAGACCGAGATAAGAATTTTGCCAAGCAGCAATGCACAGTAGGACTCGGGACTCAAGCACAGATCCTCCAGCTGGCTGTTTCAAGCAGGAATGTTTTACAAGGCCGCCACTGCCAGCATTTATTCCCACTATTCCCAATACCCTCAGATATTTTCTGCACATGCCTTCCCCTTGTGCAAACAAGCACACAACCCAAGAGACATGGTTTTTGAGACAGGGCATCCAAAATCTTTCAGAGTCCACTTCTTCACTCACTGCATCCTATCCCTGCAGGAGTTTAACTCCTAAATGCTCAGATAGTAAGCAACTCACCCAATCCTGCCTGCAAGCCCCTGAAGGGACAGTCAGTCTGAGAAGTGACTGAAAGACACATCACACTCCTGGGGAGCCACGGGGCTCTTGACCCTGGTCAGGACACTTCCATTGCTCTAGCAAATACCCTACTTAGGGCCCTTCCCCCCCCCTCCCGTCTGCAACTGAGCAGACAGCTGGACCACACTCCTGCACCTCCCCTCCAGCTGACAGACCCCTGGAAGGGGCTTGTTCAGCAGCGTCTCATTTCTTCCCTTTCCCTTCCCATGCAGTAAGGTCACTGCTCACTCCTCATCCCTCCCCTTCTGGAACTCTGACAGACAAGGACAGCAAAAACCACAACCACCATTGCCCAAATACACATTTCTAGGGGCTGTTTTCCCTGCAACTCCTCTTCTACTTTTTTTCTGTCATTAGGGCTGCTGCAAGTCCCAGCTGTGGAGAAGAAGAGCTCCCACCACTACTAGGGCTCTATCAGAGTCATGGCAGCCACATGCCCACGCAGAGAGGCTGCATTCAACCATGGCAGCTGGAACAGAGAGGGCTACGGTGATCCAGGAAAGGCAAGGGGAGACTGGTCCAGCATGCCAGCCTACACCCCACGCCCTAGGACAGCACTGCCAGAAAGGTCCTCTGTAACTACTCAGTCCTGTGTACCTCAGTGCTATAAAGTACAAATATCTAGCACTACCTAAAACATCACAGCCTACTAGCAAATAACTTGCCCTAAAGAAATTCTGTACAGAATCACAGAGTGGCTGAGGTGGGAGAGGACCTCTGGAGGTCACCTTGGCCAACCCCCCACAGCAGTCTGCCAGGACTGTGTGCAGATGGCTTTCGAGTACCTCCACGGAGGGAGACTCCACAACCTCCCTGGGTAGTTTGTGCCAGTGCTTGGTCACCCTCAGAGTGAAAAAATGTTTCCTGATGTTCAGCGGGAACCTCCTGTGTTTCAGTGTGTACCCATCACCTCCAGGAAGAGCCTGGCTGGCTCCTCTTCGCACCCTCCCTTCAGGCATTTGTAGGCACCGATGAGATTCCCTCCGAGCCTTCTCCAGGCGGAACAGGCCGAGGGACTGCGGTAAAACACGAAGCCGGCGACTCATCCGAGGCAGCTGGTGGGCTTCAGCGGGCACTACTTCCCCCGCGGGTTCAGCCCCCCTTCGTTCGCGCCCTGCCCTGCCCTGCTCACGGGGGAAACGGTCCCGCCGCTGCCTCCCTCCTGCCCGGGGACCCCTCGGCACCCACAGGCCCTCGCGAGTTCTGCGGCCGGCGGGGCACCGCTCGCCGCCGCAGCGCTCCCTCACCGATCCCGGCAGCGACCGGAGGGCGCAGCCTCGCGCCGCTGACAGCAGCACCCGCGTCCCGCCCGGCAGCCTCGAGCCCGGCCGCGGGAAGCCCCAACCCCGCTGCCCGTCCGGAGACCGGGGTGGTGGGGTGCGGGAGACGAGTCCCGCCGCGCCCCTCCCGCGCCCCGCTGCCCCCCTCCCCCCGCGGCGGGGACCCAGGCCCCGCCCCCGCTCCCGCATGACGCGCCCGGCGCGCAGCGAGCTACCGCCCATTGGCTCGCGCGGCCGTCCCTCAGGCGACAGCCCCACCCCCCGCCGCCGCAGGGCGCAAACAGCTGCGTACAGACGGGGTTTTACTGGGCGGCCCCACCCCCGCGGCCCGCAGGGCCCGAGCCCGCCCCGCCGGCGGTCCGCGCTCCTAGTCGGCTTTCAGGCCCTCGGCGATGAGGCTGAGCTCGTAGCACCAGGTCTCGTAGCGGTAGGCCACGCGGATCTGGGCAACGTTTGTCTTCCGGATATCGTTGCCTTGGGGCCCCTGTTCCTGGTAGTTTTCCCCCAGGAACTTGGCTTTCTCCTGCCAGAGACACGGACGGGAGCAGCGCTGAGGAGCCGCTGCTGGCAGCGCCCGGGGGCACCGCGGGCGCGGCCAGGCCGCCTCGCGGCCGCGCGCAAAGCCCTGCCCCGGCGGGGCACCCACCTCGTGGGACAGGCCACACTGCAGGATGCTGTTTCTGGCGATTTCACACATGTCGCAGGTGCTGAGCTTGAAGACCTGGGCAGCGATGGCATACTCCTCCATCAGGGGCTCCTGCAGCCACAGACTCTGTTAGAGGCCAGCTGCTTCTGCCGGCACAGCCCGTGCTGCTGCAAGGGCTGTCCCAGAGAGGGCCCAGCATGCTGGAGCCCGGCAAATGCTGCTGGCTTCCCTGAAAAAACGAGGCCCCCACAGTCCCTGCCCCAGTGCTCAGGCAGGAGGGGATCAGCTCACACAGTACCTTGGTGTAATGAAACTGCATGGGGTCATCTGTAGAAAGGGACACCATGAGGCCCTTCTGGTGGAATTCAAGCAGTGGATTCTTTGCATACTCCAGGAAGAGGCTGTTGTTGCTGAGTGGGGACATAGCAATGGGAACTTGGGCAAGGAAGTACAGGTACTGCAACACCGGGCTCTGCAAAGATGAGCAGAGTTGCCAGGTTAGGGATAAAGTTGCTGCACCCTCCACCTCTCCAGGGTCACTCCTCGGATCAGCCCGGTGCCCTAGCCAGGAAATCTGGAGCACAGAGCTCATGCGTGCAAGAAAAGAGATCAGCAAGCTAGCGATCCTCCAGGGCCCGTGTGGAGAGCGAGCAACTAAGTGAGTTCACACCTGATTTCAGAACTCAGCTGGCTCCAGTGATAACAGACATATCCAATGATACGTCTGTGAGGCTGAACCCCTGAAATCTGAATATGTTTCCCAGCTACATCCCCAAACATGCCTGGAGAAACCCAGAGAATCATGTAACATCTGCCTGAAGCCAGGCTGCCTGTGTCAGTCTAAAGCAGAGGCATAATCAACTGTCAGTGACAGCGAAGGCCATCTGTGAACATGTTCTCCTCCTCTGCCATGCCTGCACTGCTCTGCGGCAGACTACTCCACTTACCTTCTTGAGGTTGAGTCCGTGGGAGATATTATCTGCTGTCATGAAGGCTGTAAGCAGATGCGTGATGGCCCCGGCTTCCCCACAGTGTGGACGTAAGAGGAACGTGTTCATACCACGCTGCCTGGGCACACAGAGAAAGGACTCAGAGCAGGCAAGCAGCAGGGTCAGGTGGCATGTGATGCAAGATTCCCTGACTTCAGGTCCAGCTCTGCCCCTGCCAGTGGGTCCCCAAGAATCCAGCTTGACCTAGGAGCACGTTACTTGTTCTCTTTTCTCCTCTGTGAATGCAATAGGTGTATCTCTGCAATCCTAAAGTTTTCACCCCAGTTCATCACACTTCCTACCAAGGAGTGTTTGGATAGTTCTGGGACATGAAGCTCCAAACTACACTGGTGGCAGAGCAAAGAGGGCCCCCACTTCTTCCACATCAACAGTCAAAGAACTGAGACAAGTCATGAGGCAGCCCCCCTTCTGCCAGCCCATTGCAGATCCCGGGCCTCACCTGCGCAGGTTGTTAAGCACCAGGATGTTGGCATACATATAGTATATGTAGTAGGTGTAGGATGGGTTCTTCTCAGAAGTCCACTGCTCTGGCTTTGGGCTTTTAGCAGAGAACATATGTCCACTATGCTTGGATTCATCATCCACGCTGTCAAAGCCAGTGATCTGCTTGGCAAGGTAACAGAAAAGCTGCATCTCAAAGCTCCGCACCTCATCATGCCCAGGTAGGCTGGCTCACGCTGCCCCACTGCAGCTCGCCATAGGCCAGCTGTAGCCTGTACCCCTGCCCCACCCAAGGTTGCAGACCTTGCTCCTCACAAACCCCCAAGTTCCATCAAGGGCTAGAAATAAAGCTTATGACAAACCAGTTCTCCAGGAGGGGAGTGGGCAGCATTTCTCACAGCCCCACAGCAGCCAGCTCAGGCAGTCTGACCCCTCCCAGCACTTCTGGACACACCCCCCCTTTCCCAGAATGCAGCAATAGGGCCACAAGCTCACTGATGACATTTTCCATGTCAGGGCAAATACCCGGTTTCTTGTGCACAAACAGGAATGTGAGTGCTCACTACACCCTGACAACATTGTCAGGTGACACTCACATGACGTAGAAAGACACTCAGCTCTTTGTGGGCTTGAGGATTGACAGTTGCCTCAAACACAGGAACAAAGATATTTTCCAGCATCTTCCCAAAGTGTGGGAGGAAATTCTTAGACCTGAACACATCACTGTGGACAGAGACAGGGATTAGCTGCTGGCAGAGGAACAACATGGTCCACTGCCCCCGTAATCTGTTCAGGACAAAAAATGACGTATAGTGCACTGTAAGGCACAGTGTTCTCTCAGACCCACAGCACATACTAAATCCTGGGTACTTGGATCATCCACTTCATGTTGGGAGAATAGACCCGATGTTTGTTGAACCAGCTGGCTAGCTTGTGCCACTCCTCAGCTGATCGCCCATAGATTGAGAGGCGAGGCTCCATGTGCTGGTACTTGGCATCCTCCAGATCAGAGCCAACCTCCTGCAAACCAGACCAGACAGTTGCATGGGGACCCTCCAGCCCCCGGGCCCAGCAGCACCACAGCTTAACTGCTCTCTCCTCCCCTGTATTCTCACCTTGATGATAGTAGCAAAGTACTCGCCATCTATAGCGTTCTCTGTCTTCAGATAGAGTTCACGCAGCTCACTGGCACCCACAGGGTTATACTTGTCGTTGAACTTGTCAAAGCGCTGAAATGTCTGCCGCCCCTGGAGCAGGAAGGATCAGGGGCAAATACTACATGCACAGACTGGTCCAAGCATACCAGCCGAGCATGGACTGATCCAAACAACCCAAAATGGGAAAGCCAGGAGCTGCTGCATCCTGCCACAAACACGTCATGGGCGCACAGGGAGGGGAAAAGCCATGTGTTGGTGCACGAGAGTGACCCAAGCATGGTCTTAACAGTCAATGCCCTACCACTTACAGCATGGACATCCAGGGAATCCACTGTCAGGTCATAGGGGTGCAGATTGAGCTGCTGGAAAAGTTGTTTCAGGGTGAGCTGTTTGCCCTTGGCATCATAAACTACACGGTCAGCATCCACCCAGTACGATTTCTTGATGAAATGCAGAAGATGCTTCTGGTTCATGCAGGCTGCGGCATGGATGTGCGTGTCCACCTGAGAAAACAGAGGGACAGCTATCTAGTTTCAAGTTGGGATGCTCGGGTACCATCACAGAGAGGCTAACAAACCCCTTAGGTCAGTACCAAGTTGCGTGGGGAGCATGGCTTAGCCCAGCAGATGAACACAACAGGCCTAGGCCAACAGCAGCCCATTCAGCACCATCCTGTTAGCAAGAACAATGCAGGTACCACAGACCTTGACTCTAATACCCAATTCTCAGGGAGGGGAAGGCATCAAGACAGCTCATCTTTAGAATCTCTAGGGCAATAAGCTTTGCCATTTACCTTCCGGCAGTTGTAGAAGTCCCGGTGGGGGTTGTTCTTCAGCTCTCTCATCTCCTCCATCTCATTCAGCATTTCATGCACTTGGAATTTGGATGAGAGGAACTTCAGGCGCCGATGCGCGTAGGTCTTGCTAGTGAAAGCAAAGGGCAGAAGAGTGACTAGGCTCCTTATCCCTCAACACAGGGGCGTGACCTGTCAGACACAGGGATGCAGCTTTCACCTGAGGTGGACAAGCTCATGCTGGCCTGGCCTGCTTCCCTAAGGTGCTCCTCCTGTCTGTATTATAGAGCTTCAAAGGAAGGCCTGGCCAGGTGTGAGCATACCTGCAGGGCGTGTCCCCAATCCCTGAACGCTGACTTTGCTTAAGACCCCAATCAAGACAGCTGACAAGGGCCAAGGACACTTTGGTAGCCAGCAGGCTGCAGGTATGCCATCAGCAGGTTTCTCCCTCCTCCCAGGAAGAGGAGGCGGCAACCCTGGCTCTGCCCTGACCTCCCTCTGCCTGCTGAGGCAGGACCTCTTCAGCTGCACCCAGCAGTGCTGGGTTGTGCACTTACACAGGCCCCTGTGCAATCAGCGCCAAGAGGAAGTTCATGTCATCAATGAAGTCCTCGAGGCTGGGGTAGGGCAGGTCCTTTGGTTCATTTCTGCCAGCCGCTGCCTCATCTCCGTAGATGTAAACTACCCCATCCTTCATCTGGACGTAGTATCCCAGGTCCTCGGCAAGACTCCCAGTTTCAAAGGGATCCTGTCCATCCTTCACTGGCGGGGTGAACACTGGACCAAAAGGAGAACACCATGAGGCACAGGCTGCCAGCCAAAACCTCACAAGCCTGCCATGCTCCTCCACCCCAGGCAGAGGCAGAGACAGCCCTGCCACTGTGACACTGAAGCGACTCCCCTGTGCAGCGACTCCCCTGTGCAGCACTTCCGCAACTGTTTTCTGCCCACCCCGTGCTGAAGCCAGAGAGGAAAACCCTCCAGACGCCTGGAAGTACCTGGGCCAGTGTCACTCGCCCTCCAGACCTCGCCTTCAATAGCACGCAGGTACTGAGACGGCGTCCTGGGGAACCTCTGCACCGACTGCTGCATGTACTTCTCCCGGATGCAGAGGGCGCGGTACAGGCCTTTGCAGACAACTTCAAAATCTTCAATTGTCACCTGGCAAGAGGACTATTGCTGAACACAACCGCACAACTAGAACCTAGCTGCCTGAGAGATACCCTGGTGCACAAGACGTAAAGACAATTTTGTTGACAGCAAGATACATACCCTATCAATCACCCCCTCCCTCCCACTGCTCTGCCTGAGCAGGGCAAAGAAGGGACAATAGGCAAAGTCCTAGACATGGCAAAGGGAAGTTCCTCACACCAGAACCAGTGAATTCCAGCTGTCATCCCCTCTTACATTCCTCACTGCAAACTGTAGTTGGCACTGAAATGGAAGCTGAGCCTGGGCAAAACAGTAAAAGCTATTTTTGGAGCCCAGGCTGAAACTGAAGCAGGACCAACAACATACACTGACCCAAAGTGTCAAGAATTTTTGATTTACTGCACAGACAAGTGTTTTGGGCCGTCAAGAGAGTTCAGACTGGAGCAGCATGGGAGAATACCATGCAGCACTTACAGCTAGCTAGCCATGGCAGAAGGAATGTGCCTGTGCATGGAGGGACTTTCACCTTCCCCTAATTGCTCCTCTGCTATGCAACTCCAAGCTGAGCTAGGTGCTTCAGCCCAGGAGGGAGCAACCTGCCAGCAGTATCTCAGAAGCAGCACAAATAGGAGGCTGTGGAGGAGGAGAAGGAAAAATTAGCACAGGATGTGATAGCAGTCCTGGTCAACTGGCTCTAAGTGACCCTGCTTGACCAGGGGGGTTCGACCAGATGACCTCCAGGGGTCCCTGCTGACTTCAACCATTTTGGGATTCTGTGACATGCATAGATCCAGATATAGCTGTCTGCAAACAGGAGCAGGCTGCGACCCAATGAGCATAGCCTGCCTTGCCATGCCCTCCCCTCTGCCCTGTCTGGAGAATCTCATGGGAAGCATGCAGCACCCCACAGGCTCCTGCTAGGGAATTCAGCTCTGGAGGGTCAGCTCTGGATCCTCCAGGGATGCAGCAGGGCACCATCAGATGCTCATGAGACATAGGGTGAGCTGGAAGACACAGACTATCCACACTGCACCTGGTACAGACTCGTGTGATGCTGGACAGTACTGAGGGACAGGCAGGAACTACATGAGGTGGCAGTCAGCATAGGGAAGGGTATAGCCATGCAAGTACCTACCCCAGAGGCATAATCCCCTGTGATCTGTACCCGCTGGAAGTCAGGTACAGTCTGGTACAGGGGGGAGGTAGAGATGACCTCATCAATAGTGGACAGTCTGGTTATAGACTGTTTAGCCACAGGGACTGCCAATGCAATTGTCTTCATGCGGAGCAGCTGCTTCTTCCTGCCAGGGAGGAAAGCCTCAGGCAAACAGCCCCAACTCCACAGCCACACGTAGCTGCAGGGTCAGAGGCACTTACCACAGCCATATTCCAACTGTGCACAACACAAATCATCTCACTAGTGCTTTCTGAGCACCTTAAACAGACACTGCCAAGAGCAGAGGCCACAGCACACAAAGTAGCCACACACTTTAAAGCGTGGTCTTTGGAAGTCACACCTTCCAGAGAAAGGTCTCCAAGTCTCCCTCTCCAATAGCTCTGTGGCCATTGCCATGCTGACACCCAGGAAATAGGCCAAGGGTGTCTTTCTGTCCAACAGTGAGAACGGCTGGAGAGGAAACCCTGAAGTACCTGACAGATGCCCTGGGATTACCAAGGATTTATCTCATAGGCGTGGTGAGCTGTTTTCACAGCCCTTGATTTATATTCCCCCTGCTTTCTTCCAGCTCTGGCTGGGGACGTGCAGACAATGGTCCTCTCCTTTCCCCAACTGCCCTGGTTGTTGCTCACCGCTTCTCTGTTGTGGCAGACCTCTCTTGAAGCATCATGTGCACTCTCTTTTCCTGGTGTGAGATGGGGCAGATCTCTTCCACATCGAAAGGGGAGATCTCTTGCCTGGTCTCCTCATCTTTCACCTCAGAGGCAAAGACCTTCTCTGCGAAGGAGCGCATTGCCTCATCCATCTCTGCAAGGAGAAGGAGCAGAGTGCAGGTTCACACAGGCATCTGGTTCCCAGGTACCCCTTGCAGTCAGCTTAATGTTCAGCTGTCATTTCCTTAGGACGCCTACACATCCATGCTGCCCAGAAGACTGAGCAATCCCCAGAATTTGCAACAAGCTTACAGAGCCTGGGCCACACACCGTGGGCTGGAGACATACCTAGACACCCCCAGTACACCAGAAGAGGCAAATACAACTCACAGTCCAAAAGTAGCACAAAAAGGCCCAGGAAAAAGCAAGTCTTTGGGAATGGCATTTATGAGAGCATGCACTGGTGGAAAGAGGGGAAGATTGGCAGAGCCTTTACAGCTCTAGGTAGCCCAAGACCCACTTGCTCCACATGGCACTGAGTCAGGATGAAGACAGGTATAGATGGAAACAGACATGGCTGGCAGCCCAAGCACTTAGTTCCCACCATCACAGTGCAGCTGAAGAGCTCCTAGCCAGGGAACCATTGTGTGGACTAGACCCCTCTCAGCCCATCATGTGCAGCATGCTGTGGAAGTGCCAGCTAATACGGCCCTACAAAAGTCACCATTGACACAAATTTGGCTGGAGATTAATTAAGTAGGAGAAAAGGTTAAAGCCTTTCCGCTGCCAACAAAATATCACAAAAGAAGAACCCGAGGGCTCTCCTGGCAAGATCTGGAAGGACACATTTGCATAGCAGCATACGGACACTAATCGAGCAGGTTTTGCCAGCAGCTGGCAGCTCAGCATGAAGCATAGTGAGGATCGATGCTGAAAGATGGACCACACCACTGACACGTCAGACAAGACACAGTCAACAGATGAGGACCAAAGCAGAAAGGACTGACATGCATGGCAGTCGTATGCCAGACCTACAAAAGATTTTCAGTAATGAACCTTGACTTTTTTTTTTTTTTCCTATTTTTTTTTTGTCCATGACTCGTCATCCTTTGTAAAGACCAGGATGGATGGTCATTTTAAAGATGCTAAGTTTCATCCTCCTGCTGCCTATGGTCACATCTCCGCTTATTCACTAACAGGATCAGACAGCTGAGACACTGCAGTTCCACAGATCTTCACTCCTGGTCATGCAGTGTGGCATCAACATTTTAGGGGTGAAACTCATGCCCTTTCCAACTGACCCAGAGAATTCAGACTGGAGCTCTGGCATCACAAGTCACCAGCTGCTGGCTTCCTGAAGTCCAGTCTGCAGAACATACTCTCCTGGCATCTCAACTCCATGTATTCATTTGCAAACTAAGCATCCCAGAAATGCCTGGTTTGACCTTCCATCTCTTCAGTGGATGAAAATTACGCTCCTGAAGGCCAACAAACTCCCACTGATGTTACAGGGCCAAGCTTTAATACGAGCTTCACGTACTAGCACAGTGTCTATCACACCACACAGTGCTGCAAATCTAAACATGCTCTTATCAGAACTGTTTGGTGCCAACATTCTTCAGGGCTCTGTAATGGCAGTCACATGTCCCTCTCTACTGTTCTGCAAAGCCTGGCTGGCCCTACTCCTGCTGCCCAGCTTGTGCTCCCCATCCCCTCGGGACTGCAGCACCCCACATCTTCTGAGCTTAGCCAAGTTGACCAGAGACTCCTGAAATCCCTCTGACCCCTTCCACAGTGATTTAATGGCATCATTATAGGATACATTACACTACAGGAGGGACAATGTTTTTCTTCAGTACAAGCAGAGCAAGATTTAAACAACAATGCCATTTCTTTGCTGCACTATCCAAAACCGTCTCCAAGCAGGAAGAAAAACACTCAAAGCCCCCAGTGAGGTCCCCTGGATGGTCAAAGATACCACACCATCAAAATCTCGGAGGCTGCAGGCTAACAAGCCTGCCCCCTGGCTCCTTGTCTCACTACTTGCTTTCAGACCTACCTGGAATTTTCACCCGTGACATCTTTGCAGCAAGTTTGCGGAGCCTCAGCTAACACCCTACTGTAACAGAGCACAAGTAGCTGACTGACTGCACAACAGCCTAACACTGATTTTACTGCCTTCCCTTCCCTGTAATTAGACTCTCCCATTCTAAAAGGAGAACGGAGATCAACTATGAGACTATTTAAAGTGCAACTACAAGCACTTGCACTGAAACAGGTGAAACCAGGGCTCAAATTTAATTTTTTTTTTTTTTTTTTTTTCAGTTAGGCTTCCATTTCACATTTAGTAGAGTTCCCCCTGTTGTCTGGCCAGATTGCTACATGCCAGGACAGTTGCACCTTCCTAAAGTGGACTGTGGAAGTCGGTCTTTTAAGAGAGACTAAAACTGATGTCTTCTATGCTGAACCAATGGTTTAAAGGAAATTCCTGAGGCACAGGGCTGGTGTTTTCATCAGAACAGGAGCTGTGGATAGGTACAAATGATGCGCTGTCAACAACCAGTGTGCTATTCAGAGAAGATTTTTCCTGAAAGGGGTCTACTTGAAAGACTGCATTTTAGCAACGGGAGTTGCACAGGTGTCCTTGCATCTTCCCAGGTGAATCAAACAAACAAACAGGAAGTGCAAGGAGGTACATTTTGTTCCTGAGCTTTTCAGAACCTGCCTTTATAAAACTTTGTATCCTAACGGTAAGGCGATATTCAGTTCTGTACGTGGTGAGCCATAACCAAGGCATATCTTACAGAGACCAGCACTTGGTACAATCCAAGGGGTGGCAAGGAACTCCTTCTTTAAGCTACACACGGTGGCTTGGATCTGGCAGAGCAGGGTATCAGTTTGGGAAGCACCTCTCGACTTGTTTTAAGTAGATTCTTTCTAGCATACAGGCATTGAGGGCTGTACCCGGTCCTTTAAGGTCTCCTCCAACCTACTTCAGATCTCTCACATGAAGTTGGAAAACAGCTCCTGTATGAAGAAAACGACCAGAATTTGTAGTGCCCTGCATGTTGCCAGGGTAACTCTAAGCTTCTGACTCAGCTTCCTGATAGGAAGCGGTAAGCCTAAAGAGGTCAGAAGGACACAATAGTTTTTATTTGAAACAGAGTCTTTTCCTGTTTGTTGGTACTTCACTTCTCGATGGAGCTGAAAAACTGCACTGACATTAGGAAAAGTCAAGCAAAGCATTCAGGCTATAGTCAGCACAGTCTTGCTGCTGATTTAAAAGCTGACTTGGTCATAACATTGAAGGGAGCAGAAAAACTAGCACCACTGGAGAAAACATTGTTTGAAATGGGCTTCCTGTGCTGTATTTTGTAGGGACAGGTATGAAAAGGCCTTGTCCCAGAAGAAGGCTGGAATAAGTGAAAGAGTTACTTGCATAAGATACGGAGCTAGAAATAACAAATCATAGATTTTGTCCATAGGTTCATGGGAGGCTTGTGGCACAACTAGTCAGTGAAGTCAGATAAGCTGAGACCTGGCATAGCAACCTCAGCTGAGAATTCCCAGAGCATCCAGAAACTCTCTCTGAAAGACCGTTATTTGATGTGCACAACTTCAAAACACGCTGAGTTACAATTAAGAAATTCTCCAGAATTCAGGGAGTTTTAGCCCCACTTCCCAGATATTCCCCAGGAATATAAGTTGACTTCCCCTCCCAACACGCAGAGGTGCAGCCAACAGGGCAAAGCTGTGATGCTGTTACAGTCTTGATCTCTAATACCTGGTCTCCTCTCTCATGCTGATAGCAGTCTTCAGTTTCTGAATTATTATTGTTATTACTCATTCCCTAGTCTGAGAGTCCCCATACCACATCACTGTTTAACTATTTCATTTAAGGTCTGTAAAAACTGGGTCCTGTTTGTTTGCTCCCTCACAGGGACTGTATCTGCCCCTAACCTTTCTGGATATATCAAGATCTTGGGATTCATATCTGAAACCAAAAATAACCTTCAGAGTGCAGAGGTCATCTTCCTCAAGAGGTCTCTTGATCCCCTAGCTTTTTAAATCACAGGGTCAACTTAGTTGGGTTCATGGCAGAAATATGAGTAAAGCTTGGGTATGCTGTGCTAAAGTTAGATCTACAGCCTCTTTAAACTCAAGTACCGAACACAAACAAGCCATCTTCCCACTCTTTTTCAGCTGCAGAGTGAGTGATTCACACCGCAAGGCTTCAGGGTGGCTCTAAACCCCCACACTTTTATCTTTCAGTTGCCCTCATTCCACCTAGGTCTCCTCAAAGGAAAATGGCCAAACACGCCAGAAATTTGGCAGTTTAGGGTATTTAGCATGATCTTCCTCTAGTCCGCCTAGCAGAGCAGCCATATCGCAGGCGTACCTGTCCACATAGAAGCTTAGGGGTAAGCTTTGCTAGAAAAGTTTCAATTCCTGAAGAAGAAAAGTATTAACAGAGAGGGAGTAATGTGGAAACTCACAAGGGCACTCCTTGATGTGCTGTGCCTTTACCAACAGCACCTTGAACCGAGAGCCTCAGCAAGTTCTTCTCTCCCCACATTGCTCTTGGTCATTCCCTACACAGATTCCTCTAGGGCTGTTTAAATCAGCCTCTGTTCCAGTATGCAACAACAGTCAGTAAGTCCTTCAGGTGTGAACTAGTTTCTAGGAACAGATTGTTACAGATTACTATCGTATTGGAGGAAAGCCTTCCTAATAAGCCAAGAAAACCCTTGCTTTTAAGCACCCCTCCGTACTCATCTTCTGAATCTCTCCTTTTGGAACAGGCAGCGACTACTGCAGCTACACAGTGCAAGGAGTTTTACACCCCTGTTCCTAGGAGTCTGTTCTTAACTTCCTTTCACAGAAAACAGATTGGGCTCTGGGTTCCAGAGGCCTGACACAGCATCTTAGAAGAAACACACTTAAACCACACTTACGGTGTGGTCCAACACAATTCGCCTTACTACAGGAGGAAAGCCAACAGGGAAGTATTTTAGAAGACTGAATTAAGCAACCTAAAAGCCTAACAGAGAGTGTGATTTGAACACAGCAATAACTTTCTAGCTGGTTTCACTCTCGGAATACTGAGTAAAGAAATTTCACCTCCCCCTTTTTTTGACTTAGCAAGAATCCTTTCCCAGGGCAAAGTCAGCAAAAACATTACGAGGGACCCCACTGCAAAAATAGACTCGGCACTAATGCAAGATGCGTGACATGGCACAGATTGGTGAAGTCATTAAAATCGGACTCTGGAACAAGCCTATGGTACGTCTCAAAGCCACTGTCACTGCTTACTGATGCTATAGTGAACATACATGATACAGCTGTTCATGCCACACTACAGAAGTGGCAATTTGAGTAAAACTAGATCCCACAGAGAAAGCAGACAGCATCGTGATAGGCTTTCTGTAAGCCAGTTGTGGGTCCTGTGCCCAGATCACTACCACAAAAGAAACAATCAAAGAATTCAAAGTTTATTCTTTAAAAAAGTTATTTAAGAAGCAAAATAATTTACTTCAATTCAAACCAAAAGAGATGCATTATTGAAAGCAAATAATTATACAAAGTAACAACAAATTAGCCCTTGGATAACAAGTCCAGATCCCAACAGTTCCCTACCACCCTGGAGGTTATACACAAAGTCAGTCAAGGCTTGTGGAGTAAAGGAGGACCACTCATAGGGTCAGAATGCAATTCAAACTTCCACTACTCTCCTTCCCCCCATAGGCCTGAAGTTGCTTGAAATCCAATTCTAAGTCACTAAACTGAACAAAAAATTACGATGGCTTAAGCATCATGGTTACTATCCAAAGTCCTACTGTTGACAATAAGAACAAAATTTGAGCACTGTTGTTTGTACAAGACCATGGAGTGGGGACACTAACAGTAACAAGCCTGACAGTTATTTTATCTCGTTAGACAGCTGTTCTCAGTCCATAATAACAGAAACATTTCTTTCAATTATTGGCACACAATCTTTGACTAAGAGCTTCACCCATTTTCATATTTTACCTCGAAGTTGTTTGTGCCTGTTATTCCCAGTCAGGATAGTAAAGTTAGCTTGGCTCTAACACGGTGTTCTGTGAGTTCTAAATAACGACCTTTCGACTAAATCTACCCACCACCTTTTCCAGGGACCTGTCTTGTGCAAAATCTTCTGTGCTTATCTTCTAAATAATTTTCCCAAAAGTTCTTGGGGTTTTGTCTTTCCACAGATCTCCCTCAGTTGCCACCAAAATCAGGGTTCTCCTACAGACAGATGGAACAAAACACCACCACTTCATACTCGAGACTAGTACAACACCCTGACCTTGTAACACTCATTAAATTTGAAACTAAAATAATGCAGATGGAAGTACCACCCATGTAGGCCAGCTCTGCAGCATCTTAAAAGCTGATGCATCCCCCGCTGACGTCCCAAAGGTGAAATACATCTGACCTATCCTTACTAGACCTTCTTCTAAGATTTCATTTAGCCCGAGAGAAAGGGAACACTGAAGAGAAAGTAGATGCATTTGCCAGTTCCCAAACAACTCTGAGAAGTCACAACTTTTGGAGTTACGGCCAGTAGGTTTTTAATGACAACTAGAACATGCCATTATTATGTTGCTCGTCACGGTAAAATTATTATAGTGCACCTCCATCCAAAAGAAGTAATTTTCCATACTGGACCACACAACCTTCAAACATCAAATGCCAGCTGCGACAGGCTTCCCATGGCCACAGGCAGCAGGTAGTTGTGCTCTAACTCTGCAATCCTGCTTGCCAGGAAAGAAACTCGCAAGTTTCCCAAATAACAGAAAACCATACATAGACCCAGATTGCAAGATCCCACCATTCAAACATACTCAAACTCCACATTGCTGTCTTTCAAAACGCTGAGTCTGTGTGACTGCCACATCTCCTGCCACAGTGCTCAAAGACTGCTTTCACAGACCACTTCTCTCCTTGCACCAAACAAAAGAAGAACACTGCTTGCTAATTACAGACATGGCAGCTTGCAGTGATGGTAATTCTGTCACATTTAACTTGCGGGCACAGATCATCTTCAAACAAACTCAACTCGAGTCACGGCCAATGCTATCCACAACGCTGCCCACCGCTATGTTGCTAGAAAATGTTTTATGCAAAAATATTGTGGTTTTAATTCTTATCAATGTCACATCAGCGAAGGGTAAAATAAATTGCAAAATATGTAAGGATTACCACGTATAAAGAAAATGTGATTCAGATTGATCCTCTTCATTCTGAGAATTAAGAATGTAAGTAGTGAAGGAAGCAATATCAAAAGGAAACTTTTCTTCTCTCAGTATTTACTGATTTCTAATTTCCATTTGGAATCGAGAACTCCAAATTAAGGTGTATGATTCTGACACAAACAAACTAAAGTGAAGCCTCTTGCCATTTCTCTGCTCATGCTGGTTCGGCAGACTGACTGAACGCTCCCTCTGTTGGCTGAAGGCTCATTACTCTTCCACCAGACAGAAACTAGGAATTCGGCTTTGCTGTGGGATACACTGCCCGACCACACAGAGCAGAATCCAGTATCAGCAGCACAAGAAGTAGGGAAGGAGACAGTATTCCAAGGAACACCGGTAGGTTTTGCAACAGTGACCACACTTACACATCCCAGTTACAGGAGCTGACAACGTTTTGTTTAAAGCACTAAAACAGAATTAGTTCTGGTTTAACCCAAACCAGGACATGAGAACTCACGCAGCTTATGCAGTAATTCTCTCGTACTGTGAGGCTGCTAGAATAAACCCAGAATTCCCATCAGTGTATCATACACCTTCTGTGTAGTCATCACTGAACTCACGTCCTTCCTCATTTTGCAAGGATGCTGCAATCAGAAGCTAGCTCAGTTTTCTGTTATAGCCCATTGCCTTCTCCCCTCAGTCTGAACACACTAAGGCCGAGACAACCACTGCCCCAAATACAGCCAACCTGAAACCCACACTCCTTCCCTCACAAGGAGACTCTCCAACTCCATTTTACAGAGAGACATTTTGAAGAGACTATGTTTACAGGCTGGTGGTAAGAAAATAATTCACAATAAAATAATTTGGAAGTTACAGACAGAGCTTAATAACAGCTGTCCAAACTAACCTCCAGTTACTAGATTAACTATTGAGAAGCTGCCCATAAATGTTGGCAGGTAATGTTAAAAGTGAACAGCTGACTAATTTGGTCCAACTTGGAAGAGATCTGAATGCTGCAGAAAGACATAGAATATAAACAGTTCCTCCTACAAAGAAAGCAGAAAACAGATGTAGTATGTCTCCCTCCCTACTTCAAGTCTTCCAAGTGCCTGCTGGAGCTTCCAGCCTACAAACTCCTGTTTTAGTATCCTGTCAGGCAAAGACATTACCCACACAAGACTTGCCTGCCTAAGCCAATGAGCTCCCAAGAAATTCCAGTCTTTGGGGTTTTCCTCAACCCAAGTGAACAGGGGACAACGTCCAATCTTCTCAGCAAACAGGCACTTAAGTTAGGAAAGATATCTCCTTTTTATTACAGAAAATGAAGGATCAGTTAAGTGGTACTCCTGGCACAAAGGAGATGATGCAAATATGCTGTTTGGGTGCACAGAGAGCAGATACCAATCTGATACGTGACAGGAGCATTCACAGTGGCAAAACCACTTCTGACATTACCTGCCAAGCAATGATTAGTGCCACTCCTCTGACAGCACTGCAAATCAGAATCCAACAGAAAGGCGACAAACATCACTTCTAGCTTTTACTCTAGAGGTAAAGTGTCATCTTTTTCACAGCATTTAGTCTCTATAGTTCACTTTTCTTGTGACTGGTTTTCTTCTTGAACAAATCCACATAACACAGTGAGAAAAGAATCCCAGCACATCAAGAGTCGCGGCTGCTCCATTTGCTGAGCAAGGAGGTAGACGCCATAGAAGTTCTCTTCAGATGGAGCACAGAAAAGGATCTTGTGCTAATTAACTGGTACCAAGATTCTGGTCACTGGCACCAAAATACTGCAGGGCATCAGCTTGAGTTGAGATGCAATACAGTAGCATCGAGACTCATCCAGCAGGTACATCTGAACCACGTATTCTTGGCATCTGAAACAGAAAGGCATCTCTAATTAGCTGCTGTCCAACCTGGTGATGGACGTGCAGGGCAACAGTGTAGTACAAGTCCTGAACTGGGCTACCTGTTTTTACCGTGACGAGCAACATCTTTCAGGTAAGTGCTGAAAAGAATTTCACTCAGTTAGGGAACTCATAAATTTCATTACTTGCATTATTTTATTTGGTTAATCTTTGGACAGTGCGTATTCCAGAGGAACATAGCTCAAGATAAGCTGCGCTTGGAAGTCAGTCAATCATCAGCAAATGGCGACTGCAGAATTGTACACCCTCCTCTTTCTAGTTCAGGTGTTTCTTGTGTATAAGATGGAAATTACACATTCTCCAAATAGTCCCAAAGGAAGGAGACGCTGGCAAGAACAATCCAGGAAATCACACAACTATCAGTTCAGTGGAAATCCATAGGCTACAGCCAAAATGCTGCTTTAAACAGAATTTCCTTTTCTTAAGCTTTGTTAGAGGGGAAAATTTTTTTTTTTTGAGACATAATTAATGGTAGGATCTAAATCTCCGGGTATCAGTGGGTTGTATGTCAGGGAAAAAACCCACCTATAGCAGCCAGTATTTCTAAGCCATACTTATCAACAACTGCAAGAAGCCAATGAAAAACTTAAATTACAGCTCACCTTATCACATCACAATACAAGACAATCCCATACAGCCTTGATTCCCATCTTCGTTGCTGTTGAGCTTTTTCATCCGGTACTGCCGGATCTCTCTCACCAGTGTGTAAAAAGCATCTTCGACGCCCTGAATGCAAATGATCCAGATAAAGTATTTTCTTTCCTGAAGCTTTTGAGACCATTGTTCTTTCCATCACATAATCCCTTAACATATTTGAACTGCACACTTCTACAAGAAGAGTAGTAGCCAACTTATCCCATAGCGCATAAAAGGAAAAAACTAGCACTTATGCCCAAAACTCTCCACTTACACTCTTAACTCTTCCTCTGAGGCAACATCCAGGCTAACAGCCATTAAAAGAAACAAGGCAAATTGTAACTGTAGAGAGGTCCCATGCAGGAAACAAGCTACTTCTTGACTAATCACCTCCGTTTTACAATTCTTAGAATTTTCTGGCTGCAGCTTAGTAATTGCACCTTTGCTTCATTCCACACTGATGTAGGCAGGACACAGCCTGACCGAACAGAGCCACATACTCAACTCAACTCTGAAGAAGTCTATTAGGCCAGTCTGGGGAGTTCCTTCTGTAAGCGTAATCTTATAATGGGCCTTCATTAAGAAGCCAAGAAAATCGAATAGCTCTGGGATGACTAACTGCACAGCCTGGCCACTTCTCAGCAAGAGCAGATGAAGCTCTCTTCTTCTTACAAGCATGACCCACTTCAAAGAAAGTCCGTACCAGTCTGAAGCGATTTGTGTACTGGCCTAGCCCAGTGATAAACACAGAACTCCGTCAAGCTAAGAGTGAGTGGGGAAATCGAAAGCTAAAAATTGCAAATGGATTAAAAAACGCTTACTCCTATAGATAAGAAAAGTAGTACATGGGAAAATGTTCGGCTGTTCTGCATTTAGCAGACAGGAAGAAGTCAGACCAAGAATGGAATCATCTTACCTGTCTTGTTTTAGCAGACGTCTCTATGAAGGGGATTCCATAGCTTTTTGCTAATTCTTGAGCCTGTTTTGTGTCTACTGTTCTCGTGGGCAAATCACACTTATTCCCAACTAGCACCATTGGCACATCATCTGAATCTTTCACTCTCTTGATCTGTTCTCTTTAAAAAGACAAATAAAAAAGTTAGGAACTATTTTCTAAATATAAAAGCTGTTTTAGTTCAGCATTCAAACAACCTTATGCTACAAAATTATACGTTAAGGTGGACAGGCCCTTAAGGATTCTAATCTACAGCAGTATGTCTAATAACTTCATCTTCTAGTCAATGTATACCCCTCTGATGTGCATTTGCCTTCTTACCCATTTACTTGGAGATCATCTTCTGTACGCTCTGAATACCACTTGACTAATGCAACCACCCAGATAACTATCCCACTCTCAACTGACTAATAACCTTTGACATGGAATGCAGATAAGCTTGAAAAACTTTCTGAAAGAAGTGGGAGATTTAGTATTTGCCTATTATTTAGTCTTCGCTGGGTCTGATGCCTTTTCCAGTGTTCCCTCTCTGTGGTAAAGACCTAGGTCATACCTGTAAAGGTTAATATCAGCAAACGATTTACTGTTGTTAATGGCAAAAACACAGAGGAATCCTTCCCCAGTTCTCATGTACTGGTCACGCATGGCACTATACTCTTCCTGTCCCGCAGTGTCCAGAATGTCTAACAAGCATGTCTCTCCATCGATAACAACCTGCTTTCTATATGAATCCTGCAAAATACACAAGCGAATTTTACATTAGAGAAAAAACTTTGTGCTCTTTCTTTCCAGCTCGAGCATTATTATGGAAAAATAAAAGTAATAATAAAAAGGAAGAATGTGACTCTCAGCAGCTTTTCCAGCCACTCCCGCCCCCCCCCCCCGAAAAAATGCTCTAAGCCCCCTCAACCTTTCTTACAAAAAAGAAAACGCCTATTCCTCTTAAGAAATTCCTCAATCGGTACACAGAAAAAAAAAAAAAATTATAAATGCCCTCCCTACAACACCGTGACTGTAACCTACGACCTACGCAATTGGCGACGACGTTTCTCGTTGCCACTGCGGGCTGCCCGCACCCTGCTCTCGAACGCGAGCAGCAGACCACGCAAGAAGCCTGGGAGCGTTTCCCCAGAACCTCGGATCCTGCGCGCCCTGATCTCGCCTTTTCCGCACAACGAGGCAGACGCAGCCTCCGCCTCGACGCACACGGAGCTCCCCGGCCGCGCCCGCCCCCGCCGCCGGCTCGGCCGCGCCCGCCCCGCTCACCTCAATGGTGGGGTCGTACTCGTCCACGAAGTGGTTCTGGATGAGCTGGATGGTCAGCGCGCTCTTGCCGACGCCGCCGGCTCCCACCACCACCAGCTTGTACTCGGTCATCGCCCTCCCCGCGGCCTCGGCCGGAGCTCGGCGCCCCCCGCCGCCTCCCCGGCCCCGTTAACGAAGAACACCCTGCCCCGCGCCTTCCGGCTTCCGGCCCCGGCACGCCGTCATCACCCGTCGCCGGAAGCGCCCGCCGCGCCACCGCTGCTTCCGGCCCCGTGACGCCGGCGCAGCAGAACGCCCCCGCGAAGAAGACGCGGGCCAGGCGGGAGGGTTTTTTCAAAATCAGTAAAACTTTATTCTATTTCCATTCTTTGCCATTAACAGAAAAAATTGGAGAAAGCAATGTTTGTTTTACAAAGATAATGCATCTCCCAGAGAAGAAAACCCTAAATTGAGAATAGAGGTAACATGAAAAAAAAAAAAAAACAAACAAAAAACCACAGTACTGCCCTCTATTCAAAGAAAGTAACTCCTGATCTTTTTGGTTAAAGTAATACTTAGACCAATCATTCAGTTTTCTTGCTTGATAAAGTGTGACTGGGGAAATGGAGGGGAAGGGGGCAGGGGAAGGGGGGAAAAAAAAAAGCACACAGACATCAACTATTTCACCTTGATGAAAGTCTCAATACAGCTATGGAAAGCCTAAGTATTTATTCTTTTACAGTACACTGGGTGCCGGCTGCAAAAAAAAAAAAAAAAAAAAAAAAAAAAAAAAAAAAAAAGAAAAATGTATTCACTTCAGGCACAACTTCTTTCTTTTTAAATTTAAATCAGTAAAAGAAACTGGGTTTAGAAGCTGCAGTGTTCTAAGCAGCAGCAGATTTGTGCATTGTTTTAAATATATTTAAGTTACCACACCGATGGCACACCTCAGCCTTATGAAATTCTGCACTGCACGTGTTTCAGAATGCTACAAAAATAAGTCTACCCTGGAAAGAGACTTTCATTGAGCTCTAACAGCTTTGCTAGCTAAAGGACTCCGGTTAAATGAAACCTGAAAACATTGTCACGTTCGGCCATCAACGCAAGTTATCTGAACGCTCATATGGATCTTAGGTCAAGTTGAACTTAATCCACCCTCGTGTGGTCCTCTGAATTTGAGCAGAGTGAGCCAAAGCGAGCCTTCCACTTCCACTCTGAAGGAAAAACATAACACAATTGAGCACTAAGGCATAGTAATACCTTGGCCAAAAGAACAAAGGTAAAGCATAAGGTAACTGTAGTGCAGAATTCCATAAGGTCTACCAGAGTAGAGCTGTCTATAATGTTTACTCACATAGGCAATGTAGATTTGCAGTTACCAGTTGCGTTAAATGCACCATTCAAAACAAGCTTCTAAAATGTGATACTATAAGGCGCCACCTTAAGTTCTCCAGAATGCAACTGTGCATAATTTTAAAACGGTTTCATAAATTTATTTTAAACATAACATGAGAAGGTGTTAAAACTGGTGTAATAGCTTCTTAAATTTGGAGGAAGGGATGAACAGGGAGATATTCAATACCCTTCACCAGCCCCCAACACTCAGTCGTACATCAGGTATGGGTTTTGTGGATCAGTCTATAACACCAGCTTGACGGATCTTTCTCTCTGCACCAAATCCCTGCAAGGAAAGGAAAACAAACTTTTACGTCCAGCATCATGCTTTAAAGCAAACCTGTTCTGTTCCAACCAAGTACAGCATCAGCACGTTTCTAATTAGCCACGTTCGCCTCCAGAAACAGAGACAGTAACAAAACAGGTTCTGTGGGTTCATCTCTGTAGTCCCAGTGCTTGGCAGATTCCAGACACTATAACCCTTCTGCTTATCAGGCGGTGGCAGAACGTTATGTGAAAGCCAAGTTTAAGTTTAGGTAAAGGGATTTCACGTACATCTCTGAGCAGTGAAACAGGAGGTTCATAGAACAAAAAACTAACCAAGATAGCCATGACTGCCTAGAACACAAGCAGCAATTGGTTGCTTCTATAATGTGCGCTCTTCTGAAACCACAGCATACATCAGTGACCCAGGATACAGCCCCCCTGACCTCGCACAAAAATAATCTGATCTCCCACAGCAGGTGACTAGCTCGCTACGGAACAGACCGGACACTACGTTTCAAACAGTCCAGGCTTCCAACAGAGGAAGCAGCGTCACGTTACCCAAGTGAAAACACAAACTGCTGTTATCCTATGAGCTCGCCTTTTCTCTTGCCTACCTTTGAGTTATCCGGTCCCCTAGGCTGACGAAGAACTGTTAGACGAGGAGCATTGGCATCATCCAGATTAATGCTCTTTAAGCGATTAACAAGTCTATCGGGACGTGGAGCAGCAACAGCCTTGGCGCCTTCACTGTAACAGAGTCAACCATACAGAGCACTGATGACTTCCCAGAGACAGTGTAAGCCACCTAATTTATAGTCACTCCCCCCATTAAGCCATTAGCATGATGTGTCTTGTGTGAAAGCGGACCTTCCCGATGACACCACGTATGTCTGCCTCAAAACCACGACTTTAACTACAGGACTCAAACACCAGTAGCTCAAAAGGGCATTCTTTAGTGAGCAGAGGTGTTGCATTTACTCTCATGCACACATAGGTAGTATTTCCTGTATTTATGTTCCCTTTAACTGCAACAATAAGAAACTGAAGAGTTGCCAGTGTGTAATGGCATAGCATTAACACCTCTGAAGATGGTAACAGACAGCTTTTAGAGAAAAAAAATCAAATGTTAGCTTCCTGCAGCTATAGAAGTACCATTTCAAGCCTAAGCAAAACCAAACTGGTGCATTTTCTTCAAAATGTGTAAGTAGTTCAAAAGCAAAAAAACAAAAACAAATACCCACCACCCTTAAGAAATGACAGGCCAAAAAGAAGAGAGTGCCTAACATTGGTTTTCCATTTGAAAGCAGAAGTTGGTCTTCAGGAATCAGGTGGAGGCACTATGTCTTATGCTGGTCAGAGAGGCCAGCAACTAAATCGTAATACCATCAGTTCTCTTATCATTCATTAACTTCTACTTAGAAGGCTGTATCGAAGTTCCTGCTACGGGAGGAGCTTCTCAAGAAGAGATTAAAGAACGACCAGGCTATCTGTAATTAAGAAAAGCTGAGAGGTCTGCTGCTGCACTGTACTGGACACCCTACAAGTGCCAGCAGTTCTCGTGTCAGAGGCTCCCACTGAAGCCAGCTGAAATTCAGAGGTCCCATTCTAGGGCCAGCTAGCTCAGTTTAGAAGCAGCACGCACTCCACTGCTATGATGGAGACACTGTGCCAGATTAAATCACTTGAATTCCAGATCCTCACCAGACACGCCACACATTACAGGCACTGCATTTTCCTGTGCGCTGGTTCAGGATTACTGAGAACTCCACTTCATCCCCAGCCTGTAGCTCCACACCATCCTGAACTTCTTTGACATGGAAGAAGAGCTTTTTGCTGTCACCCACTTCATAGTTAATGAAACCAAACTGAAAACCAACACATGACAAGGTTATTTCTTTCCTCTTGATCCAACAGGTGCAATGACTTACTCATTATTGCAGTTTAACTACTTCTAGAAAAAACACAACAACTCTGAAGTGCCTCATAGAAGTGGAAACAAAATTTCTACACTGAACAGAACATTCTGTCTGGAAACATTATTTCTGGAATTCTTAGGTACGCTTCTTGCGTTTGTAAAGTCACATTTGAACCCTGAATTCTATAGAACGAGTTCTGAAAACTGCCGAAGTCCTGGCAGAACACTGCTGCACGTTCTTTTCTAAGAGTCCACATTAAAAGTTACACAGTAGAAACCACTCCAGTTTTTTGTCAGTCACTGGTATAAGAAGTCAGTCACTTCCATTTTCCGTTCTACTCATGTATACACCAGCAAAACTCATCTAGCCTCTTCATAAATGACTACAGCTTAGTGGTGCAAAATACTACGAAAATACAAAGCATTCACAACACTTAATTTTCTAATCATTCCAAGATGTGACTAACTAGGGCAATGTCCTGGTTTCAGCTGGGATTTTTTCTTCCTAGTAGCTGGTACAGTGCTGTGCTTTGGATTCAGGATGAGGATAAGGCTGGTAACGCACTGATCTTTTAGTTGTTGCTGAGCACTGCTTGCACTGAGTCAAGGACCTTTCTTCAGCTTCTCATGCTGCCCTGGCAGCCAGGAGGCTGGGTCATGCACAAGCAGCTTGGAAGAGACACAGCCAGGACAGCTGACCCAAAGGAGCCGAAGGAATATTCCATACCGTATGACATCATGCGCAGTATATAAACTAGCAGGAAAGCTGGCCAGGGAACACTGCTCGGGAACAGGCTGGGCACTGGTCGGTTCGTGGTGAACAACTGTTTTTCATTTGCATCACTTGTTGTTCTTGGGTATTATTTTCTCTCTGTTATTTTCCTTTTAATTTCAATTTATTATTATTATTTTATTTCAATTATTAAACTGTTCTTATCTCAAGCCCTGCGTCTTCTTACTTCGACACTTCTGATTCCCTCCCCCATCTCACTGGGGGATGGGGAGGGAGTGAACGAGCGCTGTGTGGTGCTTCGTTGCCAGCTGGGGTTAAACCACGGCAGGCAACGATCAGCCTTTGGATTTCAGGGGGACTGTAATCATTGACTGATTAACATAGCAAAGCAGCTTATTCTAGAAGGGGAGTATGTGCAGTTTTGTTCCTTTTTTTAAACAGCTTTTCAAAAGCCCCGTTCAGCAGATACTGGTTGGATCTATTTCTAGTGCACCTCAAAAACAGGTCTTCAGAATCAACCACAGCACAACTGCTGCCCAGGAGTACTGACTAACAGCACCAAACCAAGTACTGAGTTCACCTTTAGTAAAGTCACGTTACACAGGCCTGCATAAACCAGTACACTTGGGTTACACAAACTTGCTTCCCTAGAACCAGGGTACAAAGCAATCCATTTGTGCACAACAAGCTTCCTGGTTCAAGTGCTGAACTCTGTTCTCATCTGCTCCATGCCAAGTCAGGCAGCTCTTTCCTATTAACATGTATCTTGTCTTCACAGCATTGGTCACTCACCTGATCTTTCACGCATTCCACTGTGGCTCTGCGGAATGGTGTGATGTTAACAGCCATTGTCTGCCCATTTTGACCAAGAACACAGAGCTGAAACTTTACTGTCTCTCCCTTTTGCAGACAGTCACCTTTGTTTGCCATTCCAACAATTCCAAATGGATAGACCTCTCCTTTCATCTCACCTACAGGAGAAAGAAGTACACTACAAAATTGAGAGGCATCCTTTCCTACCCGAGGGCATTCAGAATTTAATGCCAATATTAGAAATGCTACTTTTACTGACAGCTTAGTAGTACAAACATAGTCCGCAGTGTGAATATAACCCTCAACACCTCTACTTACAGCTTATTAAACTTCTATGCTTCTTGTGCATTTGTGAAAGGAACGCTTATACTTTAAAAGCAACAAATCTTACCATCCTCCATGACTTCAATCATGCCCTGGTATTCAGTTTGTGTGGGATCTACACTCCTCAAAGGACGAATTACTTTACCAGAGTAAACAGTTGGATCAGCTTCTTCCGTGATACCATTCACTGACAAGAAACAGTGGAAGAACAAGATGTTCCAGTTATACTTTATTTTTAAGGAGAATTAACAAGTGGTTCAGACTGACCAGGAGCCAGTAATTTGCACTGCAAGACACCTAAGGCAGTGCACTCTATCACGCAGTAAAACTGGAACAGCTTTAACACAGCTTTTATAGTATATAAGTAATGATAGCTTTTCTAATCAAGATCACACCAAAATCTCAAAGATGGAAGAAGAAAAAGATTAGTTTCTCATGAAACTAGAGGCATGGAACTTCAAAAGCAAATCGAAGTATTTTACCTCTCTTCCACTGCATTCCCATTCCCTGCTCACTTCAGTCATTCAATAAGCTTTTAAGTATGCATTTTTTGCCCCCAAGTCCTTAATTCCCCATCTGCATTCCTCCTGTGAGGTACAGCACAACTAGTGCAATTACTGATTCGGCTGGTTCTGCCACTAGGCCTCTCCTTATAACCCTCCAGCTCAACAGGACCAAGTACAGTAAAGGCCCAAAGAGTTGCCATTGTCTACAGGACTGTTGGTCTGCACTTGTCTGTCCTCTGGAAACACAGGCAACAGCTTTCAGGAAACCAACGACCACCACATTAAGTATGGTCTGTTTGGTCTAAGGTCCAGCTGTAAATAAATTATTAATGAGCTTTATCCATCAGCACCTGCCAAGAGCCTTGTAAGCAGAAAATACCAGGTACAGTCTTACCTGCATGTGTTTTGTTCACCTTTTCCGCACTAACTTTGTTTCCTTTGCCTTTTGACAAGCTGTATTCAACAGTGTCTCCAAGTTCCAGGCTATCAATATCACCACAGTATTCACTACAGGAACAGCATTACATACAATTTTCCTTTAGTCACATGGTAACGGTGATGCTCACTCAACATTTACATAAGTTGATCAGAAACTATTTAACTAGCTCAGCACCTCATGTTTTCAAGAAATCCTCATTCAAGAAAGTAAAGCGTTTCAAATACACAATACAACTGTATTTCTTGGGCTGGGATTCAGAGGCATAGAATGACACACCTAAGCATACATAAACACACATATATATACACACACATACACACACACACATGTGCGTGTGAAGTCCAAATGGGTTTAACAGTCAATTCTACAAAAGTTCACCTCTCCCCCAAGAAAACAAACACCCCTCCCTGTCCCCCCAACAAACAAATAAATAATAATAACAGAAAACTGTCGTTCACCTGTAGTGGAAAAAGATCTCCTTATCATGATTGGCTGTTTCAATAAATCCAAAGTTATCTTTCAGGGCTGCCACATATCCCAAAAGCCTCTTAGAGCTGTAGTTGCGTCCCAGCATTCTGACAGAAACAGCCGTTTGCAGACCAGTTCTCTTCACTTCACAAACACAGAACTCAACCTGTTGAAGAGGCATGTATCAATACTAGATAGAAAAAAAAAAACCTAAACAAACCAAGACCACCACCAACAAAAAGACCCCAAAACAACTCATTTCAAAGCTGTGCAGCTCTAATCAATACCTAGGCTCTCCAGGACAGTAATTTCCTAGCCACTACTCTCCCAGAAACATCTGTCAGTCACTGACATTTACTACATTCCAAAGAGCAGCAGTCACACCAGCGGTATCAGCAAGGCAAGCCAGCCTCTAGCACTCCACTTCTTTCACCCACTAAAGATGAGAATCTTTATGTGATTCGCCTCCTTTCACTACACTTATCACCAGTGGCTCACAGCAAGCGTGTACCTAGCTTCGTTCATTTGATTCAGATTTTTAAAAACAACAATCAGTGCCTTCCTAGCATGGGTCCTGAACACTGACAGCTTTTTTAGGCTGCTCTTCTGGATCTCCAAGCTCTTTCTCCCTTTCCATTGTCTTCCAGACTAATTTCTCATAAGGGTATGTTCTCCCTCTTTAACATCCATCTCAATCTCTATGCTCATTTCCTCTTGATTATTCACAAGCAGAGTCCGCTGTCCTAATGACAAGAATTCCTTGTTTAAAAGGCATCATTTACATTGTAAGAAACTACTTTCACATATGCATCATCAGGTTTTAGGATTTTTTTTTCTTAGTTATACGGAAGATAAAGCCACTCAAACCGAGGACAGAAGAAATGGGTAACATTATGCAGATGCCTTGTCCTTCATTTGTTCGAGAAGGAGAACAAATCCAGTAACCCTTAAGGCAAAGAGAAGCTCACATCTCACAACGCACAGAAAAATATTTCCCAATGGTATACTTAGTTATATTGCCTTATCTCCTATTTGGGGATTAGCAGATCCTTCCACATCCTTGGCCTGGTAAGGAATGGTCAGTTTTACTCCACAGTCATCATAAACAATTATTCCATCCTCAGCTTCCTAAAAACAAGACATCAGAATTCAGCAATGAGTGTCTTATTTGCGAGCAAACAAGTTTACTACATACAATTCAAGCACTGTTCATTTGAGACACAGTGGTTTTACAGTTACTGCTCAGTAACTGGTGAAAAAACCACAAAAAAGCAATCAGCTCTGAGTAAGAAGCTTTAAACGATGCTAGACAATATTTTTAAAGGAAAGAAAGAATTACCACCTCTTCTGGTAAGTATTTATTGGAAGTTTAAGTATTCTGACATTGTTTAAAACAGCGTGACAAAAACCCAGAGGTTCTCCTCTAGCTGTAAAAACTTGAATTTAACCAATACTATCTAGCACCTTATGTAGTAGGAGGTAGAAAGAAATTTCCCATCAAGTTCCTGGAAATTATCCTCAACATCATCATCACCGATGCTTTTATTATCTTGTTTCACACAAGTTAGTTTTTGCTGACTGCTGTCATTACTATTAATGTACTTCACATTTATACAGGATAAACAGTGCTTCTGTGCAAGCTGAAGCACAGATGCTAAGGAAGCAGCCTCAGCCTGCAAAGCCAGGAACACAGAATAGGGACTTCACAAGTAGAAGAGCAGCATTACCTTCTCTTTGCCTTTATTTGGGCTAGTGGCTTTGGCTGGAGTGGCTTCTTTGTCTATAGTGCCCACAAAACGGTGATCTGATTGGGTGTGGAAAGAAACCGTGCCCTTTGGAAGTTTTTTAATCCTTATAGCATGATTTCTTTGGGCAGATAACATATCCTGAAAAACAAGACGGATAGGATTTTAGACACTTCACATAATTTCTTCAAAAACTAAGATTTTATAACAGTGTTAGTCTTACTCACAGGAACAACAGTAAACTCTACTTCATCAGAAATATGGAGTTGATTTCCATCCATAATTTCACTGAAGTGAAAGAACATACGAGCATCCCGATCCACACACTTAATGAATCCAAAGCCATCTCTCATTGCTGCAATCACACCCTGAGAATAGTCAAACAGACAGTTTAGTTTTACTAATAGTATGCAACATCTGTCTGCAGGTACTCCACATCTGTCTGTGAAGTATGTAGTAATCTGAACACAAGGCCTGAATCCTATGAAAACACTTCTTTGTTTATGCCATATGCTTCCTTGCAAGCTGTAGTGCTAATGGCTACAGTCAACCTGAAATGCAAACAAGGCACACTTATCTAGTTTCTCAACTTAATTTCTTATGAAGAAGTGAAGTGGAGATTAATTTAAGCCATTACCAAGAAGGGCTACTATTCAAGAGCTTGACATTACTACTACACAGAGAACACAATCTTAAAGAGGGTAGCTCTACAAATGTGTGCATCATCTATGCAAGTATATAACACATACAAACAGGAGCACATGAAACATACAAGAAACTATATAAACAGGAAGTAAAATCAGTGGTAAGAGGGAAGTTTAAGAGAAAAATCAACAGATTTCCAAACACAAATGAAGAAATTAAAAGCCTTCTTACAAAGAAGTTTGTTAAAACAAGACTGTCATACCCATGGGTGTATATTATGGTAAGCATGCTACATAATATTTTAGCAGCCCTCCTGATAACCACTAGAAATGGAATGCTGAACGATAAACAGAATATACGGTGCCCTATCAACTGTCAAAAAAAAAAAAAAATCCATTTCTCACTCTGACCTCTGTTAAAAACTTAAAAAATAAAGAGGCTCCATAAAGTTGCTGAAAGAGTTCATTACTCAAGTTACGAAGAACTAGTACCAGATCACAACAGAGGTATTGAGCAAGACAGAATCCATAAACATACTCAGTTCAACCCAGTTACTGCAGAGCCTTTAGCAAGTCTCAGGGAAGATTTACAGGATTTGAATGACAGCGCAAACATACTTCCCACCTTTAGGACCATTCTTCTTTTATATAGCTTTCACTCCCTCAGAAAACGTAGGGAGGCAACTAGGAAAGCTAAGGCCTCCTTGGAGTTAAGCCTTGCAAGGGAGGTCAAGGACAACAGAAAGGGCTTCTTCAAATACATTGCAGACAAAACTAATACCAGAGGCAACGCAGCCCCACTGTTGAATGAGGCGGGTGCCCTGCTGACAGAGGATACAAACAAGTCAGAGCTACTGAATGCCTTCTTTGCCTCTATCTATACTGCTGGAGCCTGTCCTCAGGAGCCCCAGACCCCTGAGGCCCCAGAGGAAGTCAGGATAAAGAAGGAGTTTGACTTGGTTGATGAGGACTGGGTTAGAGATCAGTTAATCAAGCTGGACATATATAAATCCATGGGCCCTGATGGGATGCACCCATGAGTGCTGAGGGAGCTGGCAGAAGTCATTGCTAGACCACTCTCCATCATCTTTGGTAAGTCCTGGGGAACAGGTGAGGTTCCTGAGGACTGGAGGAAAGCAAATGTCACTCCAGTCTTCAAAAAGGGCAAGAAGGAGGACCCGGGTAATTACAGACTGGTCAGCCTCACCTCCATCCCTGGAAAGGTGATGGAACAACTTATCCTCAGCACTGTTTCTAGGCATATCAAGGATAAGAGGGTCATTAGGAGCAGTCAATATGGCTTCACCAAGGGGAAGTCATGTTTGACCAACCTGATAGCCTTTTATGAAGACATAACCAGGTGGATAGACAGTGGATGTGGTTTACCTTGATTTCAGTAAAGCATCTGACACCATCTCCCACAGCATCCTCGCAGCTAAACTGAGGAAGTGTGGTCTGGATGACCGGGTACTGAGGTGGATTGTGAACTGGTTGAAGGAAAGAATCAGAGAGTTGTGGTCAATGGGACAGAGTCTAGTTGGAGGCCTCTATCTTGTGGAGTCCCCCAGGGGCTGGTACTGGGACCAGTACTATTCAATATATTCATCAATGACCTGGATGAGGGAACAGAGTGCATTGTCAGCAAGTTTGCTGATGACACACAACTGGGAGGGGTGGCTGACACCCCAGCAGGCTGTGCTGCCATTCAGCGAGACCCAGACAGGCTGGAGAGCTGGGCAGGGAGGAATTTAACGAAATACAACAAGGGCAAGTGCAGAGTCTTGCATCTGGGAAAGAACAACCCCGTGGACCAGTACAGGTTGGGGACTGAGCTGTTAAGAGAATAGCGTAAGGGAAAGGGACCTGGGGGTCCTGGTGGGCAGTAGGATGACCATGAGCCAGCAATGTGCCCTCATGGCCAAGGCAACCGATGGCATCCTGGGGTGTATTAGAAGGGGTGTGGTCAGCAGGTTGAGAGAGGTTCTCCTACCCCTCTCCTCTGCCCTGGTGAGACCCCTGGACTATCTGGAATAGTGTTGTCCAGTTCTGGGCCCCTCAGTTCAAGAAGGACAGGTAACTGCTTGAAAAAGTGTCCAGCACAGAGCCACAAAGATGATTAAGGGGGTGGAATATCTCCCTTATGATGAAAGGCTGAGGGAGCCGCATCTCTTTAGCTTGGAGGAGACTGAGGGGTGACCTCATTAATGTTTATAAATAGGCAAAGGGCGAGTGTCAGGAGGATGGAGACAGGCTCTTCTTGGAGATGGCCAATGACAGGACCAGGGGCAAAGGGTATGAGCTGGAGCACAGGAGGTTCCACATTAACAGAAAGAAAAAGTTCTTCACTGTGAGGGTGACAGAGCACTGGAACAGGCTGCTCGGAGAGGCTGTGGAGTCTCCTTCTCTGGAGACACTCAAAACGCACCTGGACGCATTCCTGGATGACCTACTCTAGGTGGTCCTGCTTTGGCAGGGGGTTGGAGTAGATGATCTTTCGAGGTCCTTTCCAACCCCTAACATTCTGTGATCCTGTGAAAATCAGCTAACCTTTCTAGAAGCAGCCAATACTTGCCACCTCAATGACAGCTCAATTCAGACAGGCAAATATATCTAGGTAGAGTAGAAATATAAGTCTATAGGATAGAGTGCCAAAAACTGAGAGGCTGAAGTCAAAGTTCAGCAGTTTTCTTAAAGCAAAGGGTCCTTAATTCACAGCATACTGATGTGATAGCATTGTAACTGGACTCTAATCGAAAATGAAGGCAAATTTACAGTCTAGTTGGAACAGACTCAACATTTTAAATTACAGAAATGAAAGATACTCTTTTGATTAGCACAACCATCTTCGACCCTGTCATCCACAAAGTTTTTCATATGTGATAGAATGCAGCTCTTTACCATCCATCTGCTGGATCCTCATACAGAAGGACTGGCCAAAACCCATAAAATCCAAAAGCTACACACAGTACCTCCTCTGACTCTTAAGACTTTTCACTACCTGAACCAGAGTAGCCCCAGATTCTTCCAGTTTTCCTAAGGAACATGAGTAGTTATCCATTAGACTCAGGCATTTCAATTTTTAAATAGTTACAAGATTGCGTTACTTCTCAGTCTGCTATAACCAGCTAGCAATCCACTCCCAGATGGCCAACTAACATCTAATTCTCTAATATTATTTCATTAACCTGGTAGTTAACCTTGTACTGTTTTATAAAGGAAAGATGCACAGCATTAATTCTGAATTTTATACCATTTAAGCACTTTGTTTGAAGTGTACACCTGAGGACTGGATTTCAGAAGAGGTAGTGGAAAACACTAGCGATTCTTACATAAAGTTACCATTTAAGACAAACCTCCATGTTTTACTTTAATTTCCCCTCAAGAATTGAAAAGTTTTAAAGATAGATACTTGCCATTTCCCTGGTTTCATTAGTAAACTGGAAAGTATTGGGGAGAACCTCAATATTGGTGGCTCGTTCCAGTTTGTCACGTCTGTCTGTCGAAATGTTGAATCTAACATGGTCACTTTCCAGCAAGGTCACCTTGGATTTTGTATCTTTGTCTCCAAACGGAAGTTCTTTAGGAATCACAAAGTCAACTTTGATGCGGCCAGGTAACGGATCACTCTAGCAGACAGAAAACCCAACAGAAAAAGTTAATTCACCTACAAGACTCAGCACAACTGCAGACAGAACAGTTGGCAGAAATACTAATGCTAACAGAAGTATGGATGACACCAAATGCCTGCTGGACTCATACCACTATGCTTCATTTCTATCAATCCCAATTTGTAATTTACTGACCCTAGCCAAATGCAAGATGGTTTTTGGTTTGGTTGGTTGGTTTAGGTTTTTCTTCTTTTAAGCACCAAGCATGTATTGCCAAAGAAATTAAGACTCTATTTCAAGAATTAAGTTTACAACCATACTTGCAACACTTCTAAAAATGCTGTGTCTTTCTTATTAAGTGTTTGAAACACAAAAAACGCCACCCCAAACGTTCCCCAAACAATGTAGACTCACCTAAAACCTTACGGAAGTGCTCATGTACATACTTTCCTCAAAGCCAAACATCAAAGGTCAAGTTAACTCTCTGTCAAAAACCTCATTAACTGTTAATGTTCACAGGAAGCCATAGATCAGGCTTATTCCAGCAAATACTTTCTCCCATTTTCCTTATGCTTTTGCCTTAAAGATACATCCTAAACCCACAAAACTTAATAGGAAGCATTTGAAACATTAAAGAAAACACATACTCCCCAATGTACCACTACCCTAATTCTCGCTCTTTATAACCTTTAGAAAAATTGCATACTGTGACTGCTATCGATGGTTGTTACAAGTCTAAGCTTACTCCCTTACTCTGATGTAATGCTTATGCAGCAGACTGTTACAGGGAAAGAGGAACATTTTTACTGTTTGACTGGAATTCAATACAATCAATACAATATTTCACATAAACTGAAGTAAATACTGAAATCCACCTGGTTTTTGCTGGGTACTTTTGGAATTACTTTGGTTACAGTTCCTTCAAAATGTTCAATGCTGATATCTTCAAAAATGACAGTTCCTTGAGGCAACAGTCTAACATCTGTTGCAACTTCTTTACCCTAAAAGCACAAAAATCAGTCAAATGCCCACAGAGAAGAGGCAGACTTTTTCCAGTAAACCTCCTCCCCCCTTCTTTTTACAAGTTAATTTGACAAAAGAGCATGCTGCCCAGTTATGCCCTAGGATCTTGTCTTCAATTTTTACTGGATTTCATCTTACATTTCTGTCTTTGATTGTAAACTCCACATCATCACCAGGCTGTAAGGCTTCTAGGTCACCTTTAAATTCACTATAGTGAAAGAATATCTCCTTCACGACATCACCCCTCTCAATAAATCCAAAGGCTTCCTAAGAACAGAACAAAGTAATAAATTAGCTATTCTCTTAACACACCAAGACAAAATTCTACAGGTTCTATCAAACACAGTAAGACTACGACATACCAGTATAGCATACTTATGAGTGCACACAGCTAACAGACCACAAGAAATATACAAATGGAAATAAATGGGACTTCCTTTGTTAGGAACATTCGTACCAAAGATTAGCTATTTAAACAGTTTCACCCAGTTTACACCCACAGCTCCAAACTGTTCATAGCTCTTAATCCCCTAAATGTATAACATCACTTTGCAGAACAGCATTTCATTTTCAAATGAAACTGTAAAGCTAAAGCATCACTTACTTTCATGGCACAGACTACTCCTTGACAGCGGGCTTGTTTCTTTTTTAATAGCATAATGTTACGAGCACTTACAGCACCAGTACTAGAGGGAGAAAAAAGTAAACAGAGCAAGCTTGAAACAAGTTGAAACTAAATAAAAAAGTTAACATTATATTTCACAATGTCATTTTAGTTCTTGAAACAGGCATGAATTCTGTCTGACTACTAAAACAAAGTAAGAAGTCAGAAAAGCAATACCAACTTACTGTTTATTTGTATCAATTACAAAGTTTATTTTATCTCCTGTTTCCAGCTGCACATTTCCTTCAACATCCTCCGGGGTGTAAGTCAGGTAAAATACTTCCTGTAAATTAACATTTACTAATATCACTCTATTTGCAAAATAGTTGTTTTAAAGACAAATTAGCACAGTTTTGTTTAATACCAATATCTATTAAATAAATTAATTTAGTGAGAAAATTAAAAAAATGGTCAAACATGGCAGGCAAAAATATTCTTTTTTCCATCATGCTGTTTTGCTGAGTCTGTAACAAGCAACTTAAGTTGAAAGGTTTGTATGTGGCCATCTTTAAATGTCAATTTCTAAACATTAAAAGTTCAAGATAAGGATACATGAACATTATATAGCCTAGCTTCATTACGTTTTAAAAAAGAAAAACAACTATTCAGCTCTATATAAAGGTCTCCATAGATATCAGCAAGCAAGCTGCCAAATTAACATTTCCATTCACAATAATTATCAAAGCACGCTCTTTTTTTTGGCCCAGAACTATAGCTCTTAGCAGTGTCAATTGTCTACATTAAATTGCATCGATTTTATTGCTCATAGACCACACTGATGGATCAGTGAAGAGTTCAAGTAAAATACATAAGCTTTACCCCATTACGTTCGTAGCATACACTCCCTGTTGGACTCTGACCCGGGGCAGCTGGAGATTTACTCTCTAAATTGTGAGGAACAGCACACACAACCTACCAGTCAAAAAAAAAAAAAAAAATCCATTGCTAGTCATTTCAAGTGCAGCATTGTTAAACACAAAATGAATCTCAGTAGCCTCTGCTATTCGCGCAGGGATGCACTTCTAGTGTAACTCAACAGGGAATGCCACGCTGCAAAGTTTCAGTCTTACAGAACACCTGTTGACCCTCAGAACTGAGCTAGAGCTCAAACCGAACCTCCAAACTTTTACCAGAACAATGAAAATATATTTCAGTGTAACTGTATATTATACGTAGTTAATATGCATGCTTAATGAATCTAGCCTTCTGTACTGGAGAAAACGATGGAAATGATGCACATATAGAAAAGAGACACTAACTTGTCCATTTATTCGCTCTTCAGGTAATATTTCTGGTTTTATCTTCACCAATTTAATAGCAATGGGTTTTCCAGTTCGGCGATCAGAAGACACTTCAAACTCAACATCGTCTACAAGACAATCAAACATGATAATGGCATCACGGAGTTTTGGTTGGTTGGTTGGTTTTGTAATCACTAAACGCCGAACACAACAAAGTAATACTCAGATGCTTTTGTAACCAAGGAAGGACACACTATTTGCAAATATTTATCTGGTTATTCTGCTTATTCACTCACGTTGCTAATGAACTATTCCACTGTAATGGCTTGCCCCTCAATAATCCCCTCTCCCTGCCCTGCTCACCATACAGCAGACTTCACACTGAAGCTCAAACAACATAACATATGCCATTGAACAGTTTAGAAACTTCACTGCCACATTAATTAGTAGCATGAAGTAGTAGTCTCCTCCTGAAATCAACTGGCCACCTTCAAACTAATTCTAAAAAAGAAATACTGAGTACGAGGTATATTCTTCCGCGGCCTAAGCGCTTGCTTCCATCTCAGTTATACAAGTTTGACCTAATACCGCACCTTGTCCAGAGCAGCCACAACTATATTAATACAAGCAGCATAAAGTTTAGGTGCTGTAAAGGTCTGTCATCGGGAGTGGCAAGTTATTAATTCAATCATCTCTTTAGCCCACCAGAAGCAACAGCATGCATCTGTTCATGCCACAGGATAAAAGGATTTTCTATGGCAAGTGAAAGATACTGGTCTTCCCTCAGTCAAGAAGCCCTGATCGTTGCCTAATTACCTCCTACTTTGAGCTCCTGTAAGTTGCCATTATACTGTGAACAGTGGAAGAACAGTCTAGCTTGCCGTTCCGAACACTGAATGAATCCATAAGAGGTCAGCAGTTTTTCTATAACCCCAGTCTCACGCAGCGCTGCCGAAGTACCATTGGGGTACCCGTTGTGTCCATTGTTGTGGAGCAGGTTTGGATCAAAGCTCATCTGTTTAAAAGAAACAGGGGTGGTGGGGGGAAACAAACACAGAAAACACTCTGAAACAAAGTTTCCTTTCTCCATGCCCACAAAGACAACTTGTGGAAGTTGTTATAACAAGCAAACTGTAATAAATTTTAAAATAGAGTAAGAACAGTATAACAGTTAAGCTTTTGTAAAACAATACTCCCTAAAATATCGACAGGGAACATATTTATAGAATAGCCCAGAAACACACCAAAGTAAAGCTTGCTTAGACCAAAACAAACTTCTGACTTTCTTAAGTATTATACCTCAAAGTACTCCTACATTCACTTTTTCACACCAGAGCCTGAAAATATCTAAAGTATCTGCTCTTATAAATTGAACAGGTAATGTGGAAAATGCAACATTTATGAAACAACAGAATAGGTTCACATCCCTGCAAAGTTTGTCCCCAGTTTGCCTGTTCAATCTTTCACACTAAAAAAACTGATTTAAATATTTAAACATTTTTACCCAGTTATGGAATTAATACGCATAACTAAACTTAAACTAACATTTCAGTGGCATAGGAGCTCAAATGCTAGAGGCTGAGAAAACTTTAAAACAGCATTAAACTAAAAAAGTTAAAGCTGTAATGAACTGTTAAATCATCTTACATTCATGAAAACTTTTCTTTTTTCTTTTTTTTGGGGGTGGGGGATCTTTTCAAGGCACAGACTCAACCTTGAAGTATTCATAAGTCCCTTTACTAACCAATTGGCTTTTTGATGTGCAAGTCTCATTTTTAAAGCAAACCACTGCCATTTACAAGTTAGCAATTAAATCAGTTGAAACGTTACACCTCACTAAACACTGTAATTAAAGAAAAACTACTCAAGCAACCCTCCCCAAACAGTCAATCTGTATCTCAAAATACAGTATTGAAGTGGTTTTATTTGCTGCAGTTTGCAGAGTATTTATTTTGGTAACAGAGTAAGACTGTATCTGTTCTCTGCCTTCTTGCTGCATCAAGTAGAAGAGATTAAAAATTAGTCAGCGATATGTTTAGTGGAGAGAAAGGCCACCTGAACAACTTGTAAAACAGTCACGCTTCTTACTCTAACACAGACATTGAATTACTTGATGTATTAAAAGCATGTCTTACTACGCTGTTTGGAAATCAGTTTAAAAGTGATCACAGAGCACTGAAGAACACTTGCTGTGGAGTTCTTCGGCAGAAATCTTTATTTTTGTTAAGTGAGACTGACATTAAAAAAAAAGAATTGGGAACAACTGCAATAGGTAAGGATTGACAGTGTTCTGACCTTCAAAAGAAAAATTAAAACATCAGTCCTTACACCACTGTACACAGCAACTTCTCAACTAGTTAGCCTTCAACCATTACTCCCAAATGGTTCTATAAAAGCTGCTGGTACTGGTTAATAGTGAAACTATTAAGCATAACCCATGCTGCGTTATTTTCCTGGAACATTTCCATCTTCATGTTATGGCTTACACGTTATTTAATTAGACTTTCAGGCAAAAAGGGTATCTTAGCAGAACCTAAGGGGTATTTCCACCCATTTCATTCTGCAGGAGGTAGTGACGTTTTAATGTGAGAACTTCTAATAAAATTTCAAGAAAAAAACAAACTGATACTTCGTAATTGCTTGGGAAAAGCCAAATGCTTCGTATTTGCTGAAAAATTGTTGATACTAAGAATATGAAGAGGTGAGAGTATATTCACAAGGTAACCAACCCTAGGACTTCCTATGCTACTGAAACACGTTGACATTGCTGCCCTGACCCACCGATCTCTGATACAGGGGACTGCCCTTCTGTTTAAGGCCCACATGTGGTAGAAGTAGATGAAGAAAAATATAAAGAGAAGGTGGGGGAGCTACGGGAGGGGGGAATAAAGGATCTCATGACATGACACTGAATAATGGTTCTCCATCTCGTACAGCTGTGATAGCATAGTACAGCATTGGGGGACTACAGAACTGGTCAGTAGTTACAAAGTACAGTGTTAGCCACTGCCAAGCTCTTTAAAAATTCAGTGCACTAGTAAATCTGTTATAATGTCTATAATACGCACTGCTTATTTTCTTGGTTTACATCTCATTTTTCTTTTCATTTTTAAAATAAGTAACAATTGTACCGACAACTGTTGCACAAAAGCTGCAAGTCTCGATGGGAAAACGCACCGGGGCAAAGGTGTGCACATATACACCCCCAATACAGAAACAGCTGCAAAGGCTGTATGTTCTGTTAAGATGTATTAAGAGAATTACTAAAAGCCTAAATTAGAGTCTCTTTCAGTACTGTGAGTCTTCCTACAAACTATAAATTCTTGCAAGGAAGGGACTACCTTACTACTCAGCTTCCCCTCTCGTACTTCAAAGGGAGGGATGAAAAAGTTGAACCAAGGACTTAGCTTCTAGTTCACTGGATTATATATTAGTAACGTCACATAACTGACAGAGGTCTCGGTATATAGGTCTCAGAGTACAAATATTTAACTAGTATATTGATTTATCTTGGCTCCATCGTTATTAGCATTTGTCCAAACCTGTGAGTCTCAGGTCTGGTCATACAAGATGCTATACAGCAGTTCTTGTACATGAGCACACAATCATAGAATCACGGTATGCAAGGGGTTGGAAGGGACCTCTAAAGGCCATCTAGTCCAACCCCCCTACAATAAGCAGGGACATCTCTAACTAGGTCAGGTTGCTCAGAGTCCCATCAAGCCTGACCTTGAACATCTCCAGGGATGGGGCCTCCACGAGTTAAGAGTTTTACACTCTCTAGGAACATTTGAGAGTTTCCTCTCTCATTGTATTTTCCATGCATTGTGAGTTTTCCTTTGTCAAGGAGGACAAAGTAAAGGTAAGACCAAACTCAGAGTTGTACAAACACCTGAAGATCCCCATTACAATAAATAAAAGTTACAGATGATGACCGTCTCCCTCCATTGCACCCTTAAAGCAACTTCCAGAGGACCTGCAACCTAGAACCAACTAATTTGTAATTGTTTTAATCCTCTTCTACTTTGCCCAACGTATTCTACAATAATTTTGCTATCAGCTTTACATATGTGTCTGTTCTGCCACATTTGACACTCAAACTCTGGAAGAATGAAAAGATCCCATATCAATGCAGAACCATAGCATCAGTGCAAGAAAACATCACAACATGGTAGTTTACAAATATCAAGCAAAGCATGTAACTACTATGTGAACAGCTGGTTCACATCCAGGTTAGATATAAATTTTATTGCCACCATATTCAGACCGATAGCCTCCATACTATCCCAAAATTAAGTAACAAACTGCATTCTTCTAGAACAAGACAAATGAACAGAAAAACGCAGTATTGTCTGTTAGAGTGGTATGATAAGCCACAGCATAACAGACAAGATGTTATTCAATCTCTTAATTTTAATCAATACTGCCCTCTTATTCTACAATTACAAAACCTCAAGTGTCAGGATACCTACAAACCTGCGATAACTGGCATAAATGAACACTCTTACATGTTCAAATAAGTCATAAAATACTAACATGTCAGAAAACAATGGAGACACGACCCCCAGCAAAAACCCCTGGAGAACTCTAGTCCATCTTCCTCCTCCTCCTCAACGGCCTCTTGCCAACAACAAAAGCAGACGTGCCTTTGTCTAGCTGAGTCTTGAAAACCTTTAATGGCAGAGGTTCCACTACCCTTCTGGGTTAACAGTTGCAGTGCTGCGGTACTCTCCCAGCAAAGATGTCTTTCCCTCACGTCCAGCCTAACTGTTCAAGGGACAAACAGGAGTTCACCTTCTTTATGCAGCGGATTACGTTTAAAGGCCACATTTTCTCTTAACAACAACAAAACACTATACAAAGCTGCTAGGAGTTACAGACTAGTTCCTGCCAGCACCACACCAATGTACACAGCCTCATCTTTTGAGGCAGGCAACCCCTAGGACATTCCATACACAAGAAGATGCCCTTGTGGGAAGGCAACAGCTGAATTGTTTGATTCTAAGCCATCCTAGAGTTTGAAATACTGTTCAAAAATGAATTGGTCCTGCAAGTAGAGTGGCTGGGGGAAGGGAAAATGATATATTATTACATCTTTTCCTAGAAGAATAGTAGGCAAGACCATTAACCCATTCTGAAAGCTCAAATGGGTGGGACAAATGCTTTTTGTGAGCCATTTACAAAATGGCCACTTCACATCTCTGATACAAGGTAAGTACATAAACACACATTCAGCCTGCCACAGATGTTAAGTAATAGGCTAAAGGTAGTATTACTAAAGGTACATCAGATACAGAAAATGACAAAAATCTACCTAAAAATCAAGTTCAGAATAGCCTATCTGAGGGTTATAAACCACACTGCTGTAATCTCTTGCTCAAAGGCTACCATTGTATAGTATCATTTGAACAGTTAGAATTTCAAGGCGTATCAGTATAGCACGAGGAACTCATCATCAATCATCTAAAGCCTCACAACGTAAGTTCAAACAGAGATACACTCCTCAGAGTGGCACTAAAATTTGCTGTAGAGAAAAAGATACAGTATAATACCGGTAGTCCTTCCAGATGCTTGTTGTATTCCTACACCTGTTGAAACAACGTTTCAGAGCACAACAAAAAATCAAACACAACGTCCATTTATACGTATCACCAAGAGTACTGTCATAAAACTGCTCTTCAAAAAACTTGTACTAATAGGCCACAGCCTATTAACGTACAAACAAGACTTGCTTGGAGCTATAATGTAACGGTTATACGCTGGACCACAACAACTACCTGGTTGGGCTGTCCACTGCCAACAGTTCACTCTCAGCAGCTGATTTTTAACACAGCTGACCTGTCAGTTTATAAGAATGAGAACTATGAACCCCACTGGTACTCAGAGGAAGAAAAAAAACCACAACTGCAAGATTTAAAGACTAAACAGAAGTAATTAGTAAAAAATGGGATTGGAACCACAACATCACTGTTACTAGAAGACAGAAATACTAATAACCAGCTCTCTAAGGTTACAAGTATCGTTAAATAGAATAATTTGCAGGTACTATTAATTCATAATACTACTAAACCAATGTAACAGCAAAGAACTGCTAAAAAACTCTAATAAAACCACAGCCTTCTGTTGATCACTTGTTTCCCATTAAGTTTAGAAATACATATATAACTCTTTATGTAACACATGCACCAACCTCGCAGTGATATTCAAATATTGCACTTTCAGTAGTATTAGCCGATTCTTCTGTTTCAGCACAAGTTTCTAAGAATGAAGACTGCTATTATTAAAAAAAAAAAAAAGAAAAAAAAAGGAGAGAAGATAGAAAGAGAGAGAGAGAAAGAGAGAAATAAAAAAAGACAGCAAGAGAACGTGATCTATCAAGCTAACAGAGAATGCAAGTGCTGCTGCCCTGGGCAGTTTCAATACAGCACTGGAGAAAACAAAGACTACTAGCAGCGTTGGGACGTGCTCTTTTGAAGCTGTTGAGTAGGCACAAACTTCTTGTTTCAGATCAAGCCTCGTATCTTCAGTGTAAGTTTCCTCTTCTTTGGTCTTGAGTTGTTACGATGTGGTATATTCTTTTCCTGATCTGAACTTGAAGCAGCAGTTTCAGGTGGTAAATTCTGTTCTGTTCCACTTCATACTGGAGAAAGGAGACACACACACCAAGTATCACTTTAAAAGAAATTACACATCAGTCCTAGGTGCTCCTACAAACAGGTGCAATTCCTCTATCTTAATACTGTAGGTTTGATCCAAGCTAGGAAAGACTGTTTTACAGATACATTTGGCATTCCCATTTTCAGTTTTGTTTTCCTCCAAACCAGTGATATGGAATTTCCAACTTTAAACTTTTTACAACACAGGCATTTCAAGAAAGGTCCCACTTCGTACAATTAAAACAGCAACTTCATTTTGATGAATAGCAGCATCATTTAATGCAAGTCTCAGTCCACCTGTCAATAACTTTATATGGGTCCTGTCTCATAGCATGTAAAATAATTGCAGAGCCATTCTCTGGACTCCTTAAAACAGCTTGCAAAATGTTCACATATCGACAATATTTGTGTAGATAACATGACAGAGAAGCCTCTCTGCAACACTAACTAGATAATTCCCTCCTAAACTTTTCCAGCACCACTTTGTTTAGACAAACTGCCACCTACCACATAAAAATGAAACCTTATAGAAACAGAACTTTTCTTTTTCCTTTTTAAAGAAATTAAATCAAGTTTTGATTTGAATTTGTTGCTTACTCAGTAGATACAGGAAAAAAAGGGGGAAAAGATTTTTGTGGAAAAAGCCACTAAGCAGCAACACAGCTGTGAATCTATGGATAAACTGGCACGTTATGCAGCAATCTAAAGGTATGAAGCATCAGAGCACAACTCTTCCCCAAGTCATTCCACAGGTCCCACATCAAATGAGTAAAAATATGGACAAAGCCTATTTCTCCACTGAAGCAAGAAAGTAAATTTCACGATTTACATGGAGCTGTGGACTCCCTTCCATGAACTTCAGTCAACTTAAGTGAATGAAACATGATTGCAAAGACATTTAACTGTCATCACAGCAGAAACGCATACTGCGGTCTGCTATTACAAATAAGAACACTAAACCCCAAAAGCATGTGACGGCTGTATGCAAACTCATCATCCAGTTTTCAGAGAAGTTTGTACATCAACGACCTCTCTTCAGATGAAGCATCTTTCTTTAGCAACCACTCTGAAAAGCTTGCAACTGAAATAAGTTTTCTTGTCAGACCATTACACATACATGAATGAGACCAGCTAAGAAACTGGATGAGGGCATTACAAACCAGTACCCGGTATGAAGGATTTGCAGTGAAAGATTCAATTATAAAAAAATATAAATTAGAAGACAGAAAGCTATTGCAAAACTAAGAGCATCACTAGACTTTACGCATATCTCCATAATAGATTCAGGCAACCATTACCACAACCTCTTTCAAGACATCACTATTTTTTGGACAGCATTTCAGATCTCAAATAAGCATCCTCCCAACCAAGTTCAGGAGAAATGAAGGAGGCATACACCCTATCACAGGAACTGCACAGGGACTCTTATTCACGTACTTCCCTCTCATCTAATTAGACTAATACTATTAGAGCTCTACTAGAGCTATAACCTGTATCATATTACAGTTCTCTTTTTTCCTGTGCATAGAATATATTACTTTTTCATAGAATAATCAAAACATCTCTTCTGCCCAAAGACGGCTAAAGCTAATTTTGTCAGGTAATGGTATAAAGCATAAGCTTTTCCCTTAAATGACAGTTCATTCGATAACAAGATTGGTCTACTACACTGAAGTCACTTCAAAAAATGGGGTTGTCAACTAAGCATAACTAAGGTTAAAAAAAAGTAAATCTTTGTGTGTCTGCCTCAAATTCTTTACTTTTCAATTCAGCCACTATAAATACTCCTCCAAATGGTAAACACCCTAAGCAGCTGCCCAGCCCCCAAGTCACACTGGGTTCTGTATTTATATATTTACAGCTGAAAGGATTAATGCAAAAACATGGAAGAGCTGTACAAGTCCTGTTCTCAGTCTTTCAGGTGCAGATTTTGCTAAGTGACAGCAGGTCACATAAAGCTGTTCACAGGTAGAAACCACCTACACAGGCTGCCGGCCAAAACAGCTGGATCACAAACACTGCTTTGTTTCCCATTTTCTTCACAAAAAGAGGTAACTGAAAAAACACGCATTTAACTGTGTTAGAATGTGTCTTCTACAAATAGCCGCCTCTTCTTACATGACCAAGATCAAATTTAATAAAGATAAAATTTTGTATTTTCAGTATGCACGCACAACACAGCCGCTAGCTACTTGGAGATAAAGCTATTCCATCTCTTTTCAGCTGAACATTGGAAAGCGGCACTGAACTCTAGCTCTTGAGCACCCCAACCAATACATGACAGCCACGAGATCAGCAACCGACATTCACTAGGTCAGTGAAGCCACTTTTATGTCAAAACAATACATCTATGAGGAAAAAAAAGTTAAAAGCACTTCCAAGGACATCTGTAAATGCACATATACGTATAGAACCATCAAAAAAAAACCCGGCATAAAACAAAAAATCCGTTCTTTTAACGCGTCTGCAATCGGGGAAGAGCCCTACGCTCGCTATTAACGCGAACAACAGAAAGCCGGAGCAGACCGAGAGCCTCCCCGCGGGCCTTCCGGAGGGGCCTGCGGCGCGGCCCTCCCGACGGCCTGTTCTCTGCGCTGCAGCAAGATGGTGGCCGCGGAGCGGAGCCGCGGCGCGCCGGGGGGCGGTGCCAGGCGCCCCAGCCCGCAGCGCGCCGAGCGGGGGCTCCGTGCGCGGGGGGCGGCCAGCAGCCGGCCGCGGCCTACGCTATGACGGCGCAAAGGCCGGAAAGAGGGCCGCGCCGGGTGCCGCCGCTCCCCGGCCTGGGAGAAGGGCGGGCGCGGCGCAGGGAGTGGCCGCTCCGCCGCCCTCCCCGCACACAAAGGGGGGCGATGGCGGCCGCTCCCCCGCACACAAAGGGATGGGGGCCTAGCCTCTGCGCCGGGCGGGGCTGCGCGCGCGGCACGCCGGGAGCCGCCGTCCGCCGCCGCCCCTCCGCGGCGGCCGCGCAATCCCGTCCCCAGGAGTCCCAGCGCCGCGGCCCCGCCCGAGGCCTGCCGGGACCCGTAGTCCCCTCGGCGCCGCCCCGGGCAGGCCTGGCGCCTGCCGGCCTGCAGGCCCCAGCAAGCCCCGCAGCCCACTAGGCCGCGCAGCGCGCCGGGAAAGCGAGTTCTATCGTCGCGGTGGCCCCGCCTTCGCGGCCGGGCGGAACTCTAGCCCCCAGGAGGCCCGGCGGCAGGGCGTCTGCCCGCAGGACGCCGGGAGCTGTAGTGCGCACGCCACCACGGCCCAGCGAGCCGCGGCCACCAGTACTCCATCCCCAGGAGCGGCGGCCTACGGGACAGGCGTCCGCCCTCCCGCCCGCCGGCCACCGCACTCCGCGCGGCCGAGGAGAGGTTCCAGGCACCTTCACCCCGCCGAGACCGCTGCGACAAGAGACACGGGGCAGGAGGACCCAGAGGTGCCCTCTACCTCTGGCGCCGACCCTCGGGGGCCCCAGTGTCCCCTCACTTGCACGGGCGCCGCCCAGGCGGCGAGGGGAGCCGCCGCAGCCCGCCGCGAGCCGTACTCACCCCAACAGCTCAGCGCCCCCGCTCCAGCGCCGCCATGAGCAGCACGGCACAGCACGTAGGAATAAATCCCGGCCTCTCGCGAGAGCGCCGGGGCGGAGCCGCGCCTGCGCCGAGAGGAGCCTGGAGGCTGCACGATGCGCATGCGCATCTGACAGCGGAGGAGGGGGGGGAGGGGGGGGCGGGTCGCTGCGCGCAGCGGTTTTTGTGCGGGCGAGGGCGCGCGCCCCGCCCCTGCCGCCCGCGCAGCCGCGGCCCCGCCTCGCGACGAGGCGAGGCGAGATGGCGGCTGCACGGCGGGGAGCGACCCCGGGCGGGCCGGGAGCCCTTGGGCTGCTGTGGCGCGGCCTAACGGCGGCGCTGCCGGTTCGGGCAGGCTCCGCGCTCCCGGGAGCCCGGCTCCGTGTCGCCGAAAGCCCGATGCGGAAAGGCAGCGCCTCCGGGAAGGGAGAGGGGCGGGCATCGCTCTCGGCTGAAGCACCGGAGGGCCCGGCTTTGTGTCTGGGCTTGGAGCGCGGGCAGGGGAGAGCGGCCCGGCCTGAAGCTCGAGCCCCGCTTCCAGCTCGGCCCGGCAGGTTTTGAAGCGGCCCTGCAGCCCCAGGCGTCGCGCGGCTTGCTCACAGCCGCAGGCCCGGCACGGAAGAGGCAACACACCCCCCCCCCCCCCCCCGCCCCAAAACTGCCCCTGCAGTTGTGACCCACTACTAAATAATAATATACTCATTAGTTAAAGCAACTGCTACTTAGTTTCCACGTTTTCAGGCTGCACAGCAACTAGGCGATGAGACGAATGTTAACCTACACTACGATAAAGGTAAAAACACATTGCCCGCGGCATTTCACCTGATATTAACCTAAGAGAGATAAAATGCATCATTTTTGGTCATTGTAATACTTCATTCAGGCAAGGTAAAAGTTAGAGGGGGTGCAAACGGCTTGCGTACATGCAGAACAGGCAGAATTATCTCCAGGATTCAGAAAACAGAACACACTTCAGAAAATACTGCCCATTGGGTGTTGGGTTTTTTTTTTTTTTATTTCCTCTTAAACAATTTCTAATAGAAAAGGATTGTATACAAGAATACTCCTGTACAGAAATCCCTTATATCTACCAAACAATCTTGCTGGATATTCCACGTGGTTGCAAGAAAATATCTCTTAATAAGCACAGGAACGTAAAACACCTTCTGCATATACCAAAATTCTCGCTGGGAAAAAGTGTTATTAAAATTTAAACTAATATTGAAATGAGATGTTCACCATTCTTGGAGAATTAGTCTTTGATCACAGGTAAGAAAGACAGAATCTTTATACAAAAATGTCATTAAAAATATCACAATATTGATAAATTCCTACACACTGCAAGTCTAATTTCACTCAATATAGGATTCTGCAATAACTACGTAACATCTGTCACTAGACTTACCTGTGATGTAACATTAAAAACCTGTCTACATGGTTGATTTTGGTTTAGTTTTGAGGCAGACCTCAGCTCACTCTTCCTGAAGTCCAAAGTGGTGGGAGGCCAGAGCTTTGATCTGAAAGTGCTGTGTTGTGTGCGGGGTTTGAGTGCACCGCCTTCAGATCAGAGCTGGCCAGTATCCACATACCTTGGAGCATTGGTAAAGCCGGAACAGGTCTACCCATAAAAAAAAAAAAAAACAACTAGTCAGATATTCAACATCCTTCAAAAATGCATAGGTGTCAGACAGGGTCATCCACTCTGATTTTCACCCCTAAATCAAGGTAAAGTACGCTTCTTACGTGAGCTACGTCTTGAAGTGCTCTATTTGCTATCTGCTGTTCTCTTGATCTGCTTCTAAGCAGTTGTCCACGTCACAGTGTTAACCCAGCCAAATACTGAGCGTCAGCTCTTCGCACAAAACGGACACTCTGCGTGCCTGCTCTGTGCAGGCAGAGCAAAATGTGTACCTATCATATACAACATAGTTTTTGAATAATGTCTTATTCCTTCTATCAAGTAAAACAATCACAACCAGTATTACATTCCCTAGCTACTGACAAGGTGGATTTAACTGCCATCTGCACAGCTGGAGTTATTAACTAAAGCTCATAAAAAATAACAAATGGGAGAGGAAATAACCTATCACAAAGGAGTACACATCAAATACTTCATTGTTAAGCACCTGTATGCTGCAGTTACTGAGACAGAGCAGCAGTGCAAGCCCAAGCCTTTGCCATCAACAGGACGTAGTTTCAGAAAAAAGCAGAGAAAACAGCCCACACATTTTGAAAGATAAAACAAACATACAAGGAAACACCTGAAAGAACAAATCAAAACCCATCCTTGTAGGGTAGTTTCATAATAGTCTCTGAAGTCAAGATTTGGAGGTAAGGTTATTTTGTGACCTAAGCTTCACAGTCAGGCAGATCTTCTCTCCCCACCTCAAAAGATTCTTTGCTGATTGACAATAGTTCACGCAGCTCTTTGTTTTCAAGCTGCAAAATCAATATTTTTGCTTAAATAGAAATGAGCTAATTCACAATTAAAGGACGATAATCTTTCAATAGCCCCACTCCTTCACAGCTAAATAAAACAACTTATTTTGTAACATACGCATTAATACAGTGCTAGTAAGAGAGGAATCACATCATTTAAAGCTTATCTTTTGCTTCTGGCTTTATATACATATAATACATACATCAAGAACTTGAAAAGAAGCAGATCATGTTCTGCATTTCCTGACCCCACCCCACAAATCTTTGATTGTTTTAAATCCTTGACAGATACAAACAGAAAGTCTTGAGTAAGTCTAGAGACTCCCAAAGCTTGATTTACCCTTAGCAATTCTTACCTCCAGCTGAGCTAGTTTCTCCTGAACTTTAAAGAACTGATCATCATCAACTTGAATAGCTTTTCTCATCACCTCTCCCATCTCACATATTCTGTCTATTTCACTTTCAATTTCCTGAAAGACATAAAAGTGATATATTCAATATGTTCAGGCAAAAGCATCAGTAATAATTTATCCCTTCTAAATAAATTACTTTTATTTTATTGATTTTTTATTATTTTCCTGTTTTGAATTTTAATCCTTTCCTCCCAAGCATCTGCAATCCTTTCTAATTTGTATAATATTTGAAGATGAACACGTGTACCTTACTGTCCGTGATCATGCGTCATCAAACAGTGAATAGAATTACATCAGTCAGTAAGCTAAGGCACCCTTGCTTACTAAGATGGAAAAAATCTCAAGTGTGACAAGGACTGAGACAAGAGATTCAGCTTCATATGAATATTAGTATGCAGCAAATTTTCATATAGAATTTTCAGAAAAGCCTGACTCTGAATTTAAAAGAAAGCTGAATATAAAAGCAAATGAGACTTCAAGACTAAGTAACGGTGTGAAGTAAACAGCCTCACCTCAGAAGGAAGCCAAGCAAGGAAACTAAAATAAGACCAGAGCCTCCTGAGGCAGATTTTATAGAATCCATCCAGATACAACTCTAATCCTTTCTAAGATGCATTTTGTTGAAGTTCAGAAATGCACATATAACAAACACCGAAAAATTCCAACATGTAATGTAGCAACAGTTCCTGATCGAAGAGCACTTTGTTTCAAAATACAGTATTTAGAGAGGAACCCAAACGTGCAAACAGAAAAATGTCAGTAATTGGCAAGAAGTAGCAAGGTAAGAATTTGGAAGCTTTTGAAGCCTTTTCACATTACAAAAATATCAGGTTATCACAGAGCACTTTGGTGAATACCAGATATAGAATTTCTTCTGTTTTAAGTATCAGTAGTTATTCCACTGCCTCTGGAATATAAATTCTCTCCAGAGCAGAGAATTTAGTTTTGAATTCCATTATTTAGAAAATATGTAAACAAATTAGAGCATCTAGAAGAAAGCTGGAGGAACAAGACTTAGACAATCTGGGAAGAAAGAACAATTTTTTTCTAAAAATAAAAGATATTAAAAGGTTGTTACTATTCTCCATCTGGTGGGTAGGAAACAACTCATGGACTTAATATGAAGTACCTAAGATTTTGCCTAAGTATTGAGATAGTCTAGCCACATTCCATCAAAGGTTCCTCAAGAACCTTTCCAACTTTGCATTTCCCTGCCATCAAAAAAAAGAAAAAGCAGTGCCAGAGAGTGTGAGAAGTTTCGTTCAAGTGTTAAGTCTTGATAAACAGAGCAATTCATGCACCGAAGCAAGCACTGAAAGCAAGACTTTGCTACACTACTTAACTTCAGAGGACCTAAGCAATGCAAAACAGAGAACTAATGAGTTGCCATTTATCAGTCCAAAGATGTACCTGCAAAGTCTTAGGCTGGCTCCAATTCCAATCAGAAAACCCACAAGATAAGAGATGTCACTAGGTTGAACCAGCTTGCTGTTCTCTAATCACATTAAAATGCATTTTAACAAGCACCTAACAATTCATAAGCCTTACAGATTTATGTTATTATACTGTTACCAGACATCTAAATGTAAAACACGCAGCAGTTATCAGTAGCCACACCCTAGAGATCTGAAGTCACTGCACCCAACATGGACGAAGGGACACTTTTGGGCCACTGCACAGAGTATCTGGACTTAAAAACATTTGGGAGTGAAAATTTCTTAAGAATTAAACATACTGCAGCTCACAGAGATTTAGGAAGTTCTTCTCCCTTTGTTACAATTACCAAACAGGATCAATAACAACTCTGATAGCTTTGATTTCACTGTAGAGAATCATGTGCATTAAGCTTAGCCTAGGGGAATTCACCACCTAATGCATAAAGAACAAGCCTTCACCTGGGCCATGAAAGGGTTATCACAGAGGACACTGAAAACTGTTACAACCTGCGTGCTGTAGAAGGAATAGGGGAAAAAAATACCAGCAGAGAGACTAGAGTTTCATAAAAATCTATCTTGGAGCATACATTCCATGAATGGAAACAAAGGTTGTACGAAAGCAAGCAAGAGACAGGGGACAGGGGTCTTCGGCCCTCTTCTGTCTTCATCCCACCTTACCAAAGAATTAGCCTGATGAACTTTCAAGGCCGGTTCTGCATCTTCACCTTTTCTCCCTTGCAAAAGCTGTAACATCTGCTTTCTGTATTTGCTCATAATAAGCTCTAATGCATCTTGGTGCTCCTCCAGCGAGATCCATAGCTCTGCAAAATACACCGTATCATTGCCACAAAGCAGAAGCAATTTTTCACGGCAATGGCAGCAGATGCCCAGAGGCACTCGGTACCAGCTGCCCGCGCGGCTCGTGCTACCCCACCACACCCTCGCCAACGCGGCCACGGGACCCCGGCCCGGAGCAGCTGGCTGCCCGGACCCCTCGGCCAGCGACGGAGCCACCCTGACGCCGGCGGTCACTTCCACACCGAGGCACCCAGCGAAAGATGCGCTCCCCGCGCTCCTGAAGAAGCCCTCCCGCCTCCTCCGGCGCCCCACCCGCGCTGCGCATCACTCCACGGTTCCCAGACCCGAGTTCCCCCCGGCGCATCACCCGGCGCGGCCCCCGGGGTCCCCCAACGCCCCACCTCCCCGGGGTCCCGCCAGCACACGGTTCCCGGGCGCGGCGGCCCGCTCACCCCTGTTCTCCTGCTGCAGGTCACGGATCTGCGTGTTCTCCTGGGACAGGAGGACGTGCGGACGCAGCCGAGACGGGTCGGCCCGCTCCGCTGCGGCGCCCGGGCCCTGCTGAGACACGGCTGTCGGTCCGGCCGCCCCGCCGCCCGCCCGCCCGCCGCCCTCCCGCCGCCCGCTCGCACCTTCTCGACCCACGCCGCGCCCGCCTCTCTCATGGCGGCCACGCGCTGATGCAGGACGGCTGACTGGTCGATGAGCGACTCGGCCGCGGTGTCGTGCTCCTTCAGCCGCTCCAGCAGCGTCCTCGCGTCCATAAGGATCTTCTCGATGGTGCAGGTCATGGCGAGCGCTGAGGCGGACGGCGCTCCTCACCACCGCCGCCGCGGCCCCATGCCCGGCAGCACGGCACCTCTCGGCACCGCACGCCCCTCGCCGCCGCCGCCGGGCGCGGGCAGACTCGAGCCCGCGCGCCACGAACGCCGCCCGCGCACGGATCCCTCGCGCGCCCCCGCCGCTTCCGGCCAGCTGGTCGCGACGCACGTGCGCAGGCGCGGGCCGGCGCTCGAGCACCGGTCTGATGGCGCGCGGTGGCCGAGGGCCGCCTGGCGGCGCGAGGGCGCCCCTGCCGCGCGCCTGCGCACCCTTGGCAGCTGGGCAAAGGCGAGGCCCGCGCGCTTTCGGTACCCGCGTCGGGGTGCGGTGCTGTCGGGGAACGCCCGTCAGGTGAACGGCCGCTGCCGTCGCCCGCCCTTCTTCACGGAGGCTCACGCTGCACGTTCTCCCGGCGCGCGAACGTTCGTCGCCCCGACGCGGTGGCCGAGGGCGTGTGGCGACGCGGCGCTGCCGGAGGAGCCCGGGCGGGCGGCGGGTGGCTCGGCTGGGCCTGCCCCGCAGCGCGCTCTGCCCGCGGGAGGGCACCCGTCCTTGACCCCGGGGCCGTCTGGTTATCTCTGCAAATACCCCCTTAAACAGCGTGCGATAAACTCTGGGCTGGGATCTGTTGAGCTGTCATCTTATCTAATATCCTTGTTTGTCCTTGTAACAGTAAACATCCTGCACTCAAACTAAAAAACAAGCTTTGTAATGCTGACTTGCTGCTTTGATATTTATTTGCTAACTAAAGCTCCTGTCAGTGATCTGTGATGTCCGTGATGCTTTGCTTAACTTCGTGCCACAAAGCTTTTTTATTTAGTATTACCAACTTTATTAATAATGTTTTCAACAACGTTTTAACAGGACTCCGTTTGGCTTAAGTCATCCTACAAGTTTAAACCTCCCTTCGACAGACACATAAGAAAAACCTAGGATGTTTTATCAGATAGAAGTTTCTTTATGGAGCCAGAGATAATCAAGCCTAGTGCAGAAGTGCTGAATAAGATAATTTTATATAAGCAGCAATTTGAAAACATTCATACAATCCAGAAGAGAATAGAGTAAGCAGCTGCATTTGGAGTGTTTCATCAAAAACAGATTAATTCATGAAGTATGAGATATATTTTGCAAATCTGGGAAATATAATGCTGCTTTATAATAACTTGTGTGGAACTAAAGGTCTACACCATGCTTTATGGCGTCTTTTGCCTTCTGGTCCTTCATTATTTTTCTTCTTATTAGATCGTTAAGTTGTCTTACGACAATTCATTATCAGAACTCCTTTTTCATAGCAGGCAATTCATGAACATTTGGAAAACTGACCGTGGAAAAATTACTGTGTTTACCATTCTGGTTATGGAACAAGTTGGCAAAAGATTGCCCTGTCCTAAGACAGACATGACATCCCGAAGTTGTATCCAATGCTCGTTTCCACTGATCCACTGTCTGTCTCCACTATTCTATCCTCAAATGACCCGACCTGTGTAGTTCAGCACCTACTGTTGCTTCTCTTTGCTTATGCTCCCAGCTCTGTGTCTGCCTTTAAAGCCTCTGACCGTACATGAATTTTTGCAGAGCCTCTAAGCAGCCACACAGGAGTAGGCCTCATAGAGCTACAAGGAATGACATATGTGTACCAGTTATCTCCCCATTTTTCACCTTATTCAACATAAGGAAGTTCTATGAAATCAAACATGCAATCTCTAAGGTTCCACTTAATACAGCCTCACAGCAGGGAGGCACTCAGTGAGCCATTTAGAAATGCAGCAGGGGAAATTTCAATTCACATCTACTAGTAAGTCAGCTAAAGGAACATCCTGTTTGTGCAGCATGAAGGATCATTACACCTTCGCAGAAGCTGCACCTGGATTGTATGTCTGCATCTATGGCCTGCTCCTTGCATTTATACTTACGATTCAAGACTCCCTTCTCCCTGGCTTCAGAGATGACATCCCGGCCTTTCATGCCAAGCAGAGACAAGCAAGGGAGATGAGGGCAAATACAGCTCTATCAGACTTTCATTTCAGGATCGGTGCAGTCTCTCTGTGGGATTCTGGCTGCTTGAAATAAAATTGCAGAATGAGAAGATGGACGTCTATGACGCTACCACCACACAGCGCTTAGTCTCATGTTCTCACTCAAGGATGTGGCTCACCCCCTCTCCAGCACATCTTTTGACACAGAATCATTTGTTCAACTTCCAAAGGACAGCAGAACAAGCTAGTGTGGCGCCAGGACACAGATTGGATCCCAGCAGGACAAAGCTCCTTGATCTAAATGCTGGGAATGCTTGTCACCAAAACTTCTAGTGTGTAGCAAGAGAGCTTAAACAAATCAACGGATGAGTATTTTCTGGGTAGTGGTGTCTTATAATTCCTTTGGCTTATCACATCAATTCTGCATAAACTAAAGAGAATGTATAAATTTGGCCTCTCAAAACTTTTTAGTGTTTAACTTCAGTTCGATTAAACACTTATGTATGTGTACAAAGTGAAAAATGAGGTTACAAGAGGTTAATGCTTTAATGCTTTTAATAACTCTTAACCACATGGCTGTATTTTGTCAAACAGAACATGGATTTATTCTAGCAGGAAAAGTACACGCTAGATAGAAGCCTACTGAAGCTCCCCAAAACAGCAAAGCTGCTACAGAACCAAAACCATTTCTAGGCCGTCTTTGAGAAATCATAAATAGTATTTCTGTGATGGAATAAATATATAGCATTTCTGAGTATAGCCAAGGAAGTTCTCCTTTACAGTAGGAAGATCAAAAAGAAATCTAGACAGACCAAAAGCACAGAAAAAGTAAGTAAGAGATTGGTAACAGACACAGCACAGAATCCTGAGCACAGCATATTATCTGTAAACGCGGGGTGAGTTCAGGCATCGGTACTGACGATGTTAAAACACCAGGTAATGCCCATAACTCACCCAGAAAGTAGCAGTGGAATAAATTATGGATAATAACGCACAGAGGAATCAACCAGTAGAAAATGGCAAAATCTGTGACAGATTGAGTGGCATCTAAATGCTGGAAGTAGATAAAAGAATAAAGGGCAGATTTTTAGGATAATTCTTGGCTTTTGGGTAAAATCATGTTAATAGTAAGTGTAGTCAGCACAGTTCAAAAAATTTTGTCTAAGTCTCTGAAAGTGCACGTCTCACGTAGTAATGCAGCAGACACTAGCTTTTCAAAAGCTGAATGTGACGTTTCTCATTTCCACAAGTCCCTCCTTGAAGAACTTGGTGTCTAACAGCCAAATATTTCAGCAGCTACAGCTTGCTTAAAATGCAAGAGACCTCTCTCACACCACACACCCCAACACTTTTTGACTGCTTGCTTTTAAAATTAAGTGATGGTGTTAACACAACCATCAGCTACTGTCACAGTTTCACTGGTTTTGCCCTCAACAAAATCTGTAGCGCAGAGATTCACAGACCAGGAGGCCAAGTGAATCCTCTTCTTGCACTTCCTTGCCTGTACTTCAAGGTGGACTACTGTTGCATAAAACAGAGTCGTTCTGTGACAAAAGTTATTACCAAGAAACTCAGTCTTATTGTTCATCTTAATTATCCTGCTTTGATAAATCTTGAAGAGTCACCCACCTCACTACAGCACTCACATTTATGAGTCTAATATTCTTTTTACTGTTAAAACAAATGTCCTCAAGATGGAATCCAGGCTGGAAAAAAAGGGAAAACATTGTAATTGATAAATGGATATATCCAGCTACTTCAGTCTCTCAGCAGCAGGACTCCACTGCTGATAAAATGCTGACCAAGGGATTCCACAATAATTACTTTGTAATGCTTAAAACAGAGGGTCAAGATATTCTGCTTTATGGAAATCAGGTCCAGGACTTGTTTTTTCTTTGCTGTACCTGCCAAGTACAGTCATTTAAGAATGTCAGTGCTTAAAGTTAACATTTACAAGTATTCTCTACGAACTATCAATTTTGAGGTCATCGCAAGAAATTGTAATCATGGTTTTGAGGAGCATTATGGAGGCAGAACAGGAGATAGACTGGTGGAGCCAGGCTCTGCCCTTCTTGAAACAGAAATGGGAGCACCCATCAGAGAGCACCCAGGATCAAGGGGCCTCTGTATCCTGCCCCTGTCAGGCCAAAGGCAGAAGCCTAAATGAAAGGAGTGGGTAGAGGCAAGTTCATGGTAGGGGCAGCAGGCGCTTGCCTACCTTGCCCCCGCAGGTGCCTCTGAGCAACAGGTGTGTGTCTCTGGTTGAGGAAGAACAGCTAAATGAGGATGGGGACAATGGGCAAGCTACACCAGAGTTGTCTACACAGTCAGACAGGCCTACTGCCTGTATTGCCACCACACACAAAAGGAAGAAAAGAAGAGTTATAGTTGTAGGCAACTGTTCTGAGGGGAACAGAGGGTCCAATATGCTGTGTAGACCCTCCTCACAGGGAGGTCTGCTGTCTCCCTGGAGCCTGCATTAAGGACGTCACTAGGAAACTTCCTAGCTTAGTGAGGTCCACAGATTACTACCCACTACCAATTTTCCATGTGAGTGGAGAGGAAGCAGCAACTAGTAGTCCAAGAATGATCAAGAAAGACTTCAGGGCCTTGGGACGGTTAGTGAGAAAATGGGGGGCGCAGGTTATTTTTTCTTCTCTCCTTCCAGTTGAAAGCAGTGACACTGGAAGGAATAGAAGGATCCAATCTGTCAACACATGGCTCTAAGGCTGGTGTCACTGACACAATTTTGGGTGTTTTTGATAACAGGATGGCCTAGACGGCACCAGGAATGCTGACATCAAATGGGAGACACCTTTCTCAAAGGAGGAAGAGGGTCTTTGCCCAAGAGATTGCGGGGCTGATTGACAGGGCTTTAAACTAGATACGAAGGGGGAGGAGGATGATAGCAAGATTATCTGTGATGTGGCACGATGACACACCAGGGTTGGAGGGATGGGGTGACAACAAGGGCCTTCAACCTGCTGCCCTGAGGCACGCTGTGGGCACTGCAGCACAGGCAAAGTCTTACAGAGATGAGCCAGGGGCTCCTGAGGAAATAGGAGCCAACAGGGTAGCATCCATGAAACACCTAAGAAGGTGATGCAGCCGGCAGCCCAGCTGAAGTGCCTTACACCAATGCACGCAGCATGGGCAACAAACAGGAGGAATTGGAAGCTACCGTGCTACAGGAAGGCTACGACATAGTGGCCATTACTGAAACTTGGTGGGATGAATCCTGTGACTGGAGTGTGGCTATTGATGGCTACAAGCAGAAGGAGGGGTGGAGGTGTTGCCTTCTATGTTAAGAAATGGATAGAGTGTGAAGAGTTGTCCCTAAAGAACAGCCATGAGAAGGTCAAAAGCTTATGGGTAAGAATCAGGGATCGAGACAACAAAGGGAGCCTTATAGCCACCCAATCAAGGGGAACCCATTGATGAAGCCTTCTTGCTCCAGCTGCAGAAGACATTGCGCACACAGGCTCTCATCCTGCTGGGGGATTTAAACCACCTCGAGATCTGTTGGAAAGTGGCACGGCAAGCTGTAGGCAATCCAGAGAGACTTCTGGAGTGTCTAGATGACAACTTCTTAAGACAAGAAATAGACAGCCCTACCTGAGGGGATGCGATATTGGACCTGATGGTCACAAATGCAAGTGAACTCATCAGGGATGGCAAGACTGAAGTTAGCCTGGTCTGCAGTGATCATGCACTAGTGCAGTTCACTGTCCTAAGGGGTATGAGGCAGATGAAAAGCATAGTCAGGACCCAGAATTTTAGGAAAGCAAACTTCCAGCTCTTCAAGGAGTCAGTCAATAGGACCCCCTGGCAAATGGCCCTCAGGGACAAGGGAGCAGAGCAGAGCTGGCAGATCTTTAAGGACGCTTTTCATAGAGCACAAGAGCTCTTGATCCCCAGGTGTAAGAAATTGGGCAAGGAGGGCAAGAGACCAGCATGGCTGAGTCGAGACCTGCTGGTCAAACTAAAAGGCAAGACAGAATGGCACAGGCAGTGGAAGCAGAAACAGGTATCCTGGGAAGAGTACAGGGACATCACCCGTTTGTGTAGGGACGAGGCCAAGGCGTGGCTGGAGCTGAACTTGGCAAGGGATGCAAAGAAAACCAAGAAGGGCTTCTACAGGTATGTAAACCAGAAAAGGAAAATCAAAGAAAGCATACCCCCACCCCACCCCACCCCCCGATGAACAGCAATGGTGACCTAGTAACAACAGATGAGGAGAAGGCTGAGGTTCTCAACAACTTTTTTGCCTCAGTTTTCACTGGCAACGTCTCTCCTCACAGCTCTCAAGTTAATGGCCCGCAAGATGGGGACGAGGAGACAAAGTCCTTCCCACAATAAGCGAAGACAAGGTTTGTGACCATCTGAGTAACCTGAACATACACAAGTCCATGGGACCTGATGAGATGCATCCCAGAGTCCTGAGGGAACTGGCTGATGGAGTTGCCAAGCTGCTTTCCATGGTATTTCAAAAGTCATGGCAGTCAGGTGAAGTCCCTAGTGATCGGAAGAAAGGAAATATTACGCCCATTTTTAAAAAGAGTAGAAAGGAGGACCCTGGGAACTAACGACCTGTCAGCCTCACCTCTGCGCCTGGGAAGATCATGGAACAGATCCTCCTAGAATATACACGAGGACGGGGAAGTGATTCAAGACGGTCAGCATATTCAAGACCATCAGCATGGATTTACCAGGGGCAAGTCCTGCCTGAGAAACATAGTGGCTTTCTGCAATGGAGTGACTGCACCAGTAGACAAGGGAAGAGCTACAGATGTTGTCTATCTGGACTTCTGCAAGGCCTTTGGCACGGTCCCCCCGAACATCCTTCTCTCTAAGTTGGACAGATAGGGGTTCGATGGGTGGACTGTTCAGTGGATAAGGAATTGGTCGGATGGACGCATCCAGAAAGTAGTGGTCAATGGCTTGATGTCCAGATGGAAGACAGTGACAAGTGGTGTCCCTCAGGGGTCTGTACTGGGACCAGTGTTGTTTAATATCTTCATCAATGATATTGACAGTGGCACTGAGTGCACCCTCAGCAAGTTTGCTGATGACACCAAGGTGAGTGGTGCAGTCGATATGCCAGAGGGACAGGATGCTATCCAGAAGGACCTGGACAGGCTGGATAGGTGGGCCCAGGTGAACCTCATGAGGTTCAAGAAGGCCAAGTGCAGGGTCCTGCATCTGGGCTGGGGCAACTGCTGGTATCAACACAGGCTAGGAGAAGACATACTAGAGACCAGCCCTGCAGAACAAGACTTGGGGGTTCTGGTGGATGAAAAGCTGGACATGAGCCACCAGTGCGCAACTGCAACCCAGAAGCATCCTGGGCTGCACCAAAAGCAGCATGGCCAGCAGACCAAGAGAGGGGATCCTGCCCCTCTACTCTGCCCTGGTGAGACCTCATCTGGAGCCCCCAGCACAAGAAGGACGTGTACCTGTCAGAGCATGTCCAGAGGAGGGCCACGAAAATGATCAGGGGGCTGGAGCACCTCTCCTATGAGGACAGGCTGAAAGAGTTGAGGTTGTCCAGCCTGGACAACAGAAGGCTACGGGGGGACCTTATAGCGACCTTCCAATACCTGAAAGGGGTCTATAAGAAGACAGTGGAAGAATTGTTCACAAGGGTTTGTATCGATAGGACGAGGGGTAATGGTTTTAAGCTAGAAAAGTGTAGATTTACATCGGACATTAGGGAAAAGTTCTTTAATATGATGGTGATGGATCACTGGAACAGGTTGCCCAGTGAGACAGTGGAAGCCTCATCCCTGGAGACATTCAAGGTCAGGCCTGATGGGGCTCTGAGCAACCTGACCTAGTTAGAGATGGCCCTGCTTATTGTAGGGGGCTTGGACTAGATGGCCTTTAGAGGTCCCTTCCAACCCAATAAGTTTTATGATTCTATGATTTTAGTTGATATCTTTACTTTCTTCCACATTGTGCCAGGCTGAATACTGATGCACCAGAGCATTTTATTGACAAATTCTTCTCTTCCTGCCAAGGGGAAACACATAGATTTGGCACAGGGTATTGAAAGGTGGAGAGGTAAGGATACACATACATTTCATTAGTGTTGAGTGGATGGGCTTATTAGTACTTATTCTGCCTTAAGGTCGTGGACTGCCCTGCATACCAAGCTTAAGAGAATGCACAGAAAAAACAGGAACATTTTGTAGGCTGTCTTGAGATTTTCAAGTTTAAAGTAGTTTGGCTCTTGCATCAAAATTGAACGTAAGTGTTCAGCTCTGCCAGATTTGTGAAAAGCCTGTAAGCAAATGCATAGTGAAACTAACCAACAACTTCATGATTAAGAAACAAAATCAGTCTTAAAAAATCAAAATTGTTTTTCCTCTCTGTCTGGTATGGTCTCCCGTTATTTCATCCCATGAAAGCATTTAAGAACTTAATGAGAACTTTCATCTTCTCCTGAGTTATTTCTCTTACTTGATTATGATGATTTGTCTGATACATTTCATGCAAAACAGACGAGTATTTATATTATGTAACACTAAACCAACTGACTGAACACATGCTTTACAATGCTAAATGGGAGCTGCTCACTGTATAGATCCCCCGTCACCCCTTTTAGGGGAACAGCTGAATAATTTCGTATGTGAACGCTATATAAATTCAGGTTGAAAGGTGCTGCCTGATGAAATTTTCCCAGCTACTCTCATTCTTATTCCTCTGCTGAAACATACAGTTTTACTCTGTAAAGACTATTTCTCTTTAATTTTTACAAATTACTGTATTGCTGTAAAAAGCTACATATAGGGAAGGTAAAAAGTTTTGCAAACCAGTGCACAAAGGAGATGACACAAACCTTGTTGCTTGAAGCTACAAGAATGAGAAGCGGGGAAGTACTGGGTGAACTTGTAGCACAAATAGCATCCTTTTTGATGTTTTGTTTCATTAGTAGAAGTATTACATTGGATCTTAAGCACTTCAGTCTGGCTGGGGCCCCATCCAACAGAGGCCATACATGTATGCAGAAAAAGACAGCCCCTGACCTACTACACTCACATCCTTAAGTTTCAAGTGAACAAATTAAGGTTCTCTCTCTGCTGCAGGCGAAACAGGCACATAATGACAACACCACAAGCATGTTTCTCAAAATTCTAGGTTAATTACATTTTAGGTGAATTACAACATAAAACAAACCAAGTCATCTTTGACAGACAATCCCATGCCTCTTCTGTTCTTTGTGACCCTCCTTATAACTGATGCCTATATACAGTTTAGTACCATCCCCACATTAGCTTTCTTTGCCTGCCCTCAAGTTTTGCATCCAAATTGCTGGTGAATGTGCTGAATACCACAAGGGACAACTTCCTACTACTGTAGCTTCTGGACCTGATACTACCTTGGAACATGTGATCCAAAAATCAAAACCACCACATACAACAGATACACATCCTATTCAAATTAATCTTTCTCTCTGTTGAGAGTTAGGAGTGCAAGATTACACCAACATGCAAAAATTTTGTGGCATTTCTCATCCAGGGCTTAGGTTCATCCATGCCATGCAGAAAACCCTAACAGTGCCAGAACCACTGCACCTTTTGAAGATTAATAATCCAGAAGAGAGGGTGAACAGAAAGCTTGCTTTTTTTTTTTCCATGAGTTCCTTAACAAATTGTAAATCTAAGTAGCTCTCAGAACACAAAATTTTTGCAATGTATTTGTCTGCTGGTGTATTTTATGCCTCTAAAACATTTTCTTTCTCTAAAACAAACATAGGTAAAACATTTTATCTCTCTAAAGCAAACATAGGTAAAGATTAATTTAGACCATTTAATACATAAGCTGTATTGTTAATACTCAGCTTTCTTTAACATTGTTCAGAACAGTTTACTCACAGGAGAGACTTAAACCTATAATGAAATAATCTGTGTTTCAATATAACCTTTAACTCGCATATAACAACGATTACTGTAATTAGCAATTAGTTTTCCAAAGGCTCCCAATTGTTTAGTATTTGACTCTTGCTTTCATCATTTAATGATTTACAGTAATGAGCTGGAACATCAGTATTTTGTACTGAAATAGCCAAAATAGTTGTCCAGGCATCATTGCCCTCATGTGACAGATCTCAGATGTTTTTCTGAAAAGTTAGCCAAAAGCAATAGACCATGCCATCACTTCTGTTTCATTTTTACTGAAAAACAACAACAAGTGATCGTAATAACTTGTAGTCAGAGTCTCAGTAGCTTTTGAAGGACTGTTACTTTGCTGAGGTTCTGCCCTTGTTAAAGTTTTGTTTGACAAATGCTTTATAAATGAGCAGAAGAGGTGGTTTATGTTTCATTAATGAGGCTGATAGTGGTTAATTACTGAAGTTACGTAAACAATCCAATACCAGATCAAGCCAAACGGGTCAGTTATGTAGAGAAGATCCAGCTGGAGTAGATATGATTTCCTTTAACTATTCAGATACCAAACAAGTTACAGAGATCTAGAATCTCTAGTTCAGATGAACAAAGAATTCTGCTTAGCTTGAAAATGAATTCTCTCAGCGGGTATTGATCTAGGGAAGCTCTTTCTTGACCTGCAGTTTCAGCACTCATCAAATTCTTAGACCTAACTGCCTAAAGGCAGACATTCTATGTAGATTAGATTGCACAGAAGCTCACAGTTTACACTAATGATGGAAATGAGGCTGCAAAAGCAGTTGCAAGGCAAGGTGTTCAGGTCAGACTGATATAATCAGATCCAATTATTTTCTACGGAAAACATGCATGTCCCTTATTCTCCACTTCAGCGGTGCTTCGAGATTTTGGCTCACGACATGAACTTGTTCAGCTAATATTTTCAGGCCATATCTATGAGTACCATTTTGTTTACTCACCTCTAGTAAACCATCCTTGAAGTATATGATTATTTCCTTTGCCCATTAGAATGGCACTAGGCATGTTACTGATCAGAGACTTTATCAGTGTTTTACAAAATTTACGTAGGTTGTAAAATACGTAAGGAAAAATAACAGAAAACAGAGCTGGAAGAGATCTCAGGAGTCCTTTCTCCTCCTTTACAGATCAAAATAACTCAGAAAGGACAATTCATAAATTGTATCAGGTTGCCCAAACTGGTATTCAAAACATCCAGTGATGAAGACTGCACAGGCAACTTATTCCAGTGCTGTCTTTACAACCATAATTGCTTTCTCTAGTATCTAATTTAAATCTTCCTTACTACTAAATAAGCTTTTTATTTCTTGATTCTTTACAAGCATGGAAAACAGCTTACTTTCCTCTTCTTAGCAGCAATTCTTTATGTGACTCAAGTGGGCTCTCAGGTCTCCCATTTTTGTCATACTAAGCTTTGAATAGGACAACTGATCTGTTAAAATAATGTAAATATACGTATTTAACATGAACCAGCCACCTGGCCTGAATTACTGCATGACTAAGCACAACAGTTTTATCACCACAGCTATGAAGATAGCGTGTGGGTTGGCATAAATGACCGTGGGCTAATACTTAATGTGGCACTGCAGTTCATTTCTTCAACAACCAAGTTTTATGTTCTTATATACTTATTTTAGAAATAGAATTTACTCTGAACCCACTAGGTTTTATTACACTGAACAGAATGAGGATTAGATACCTTCTAAAAACCTGGGCTTCAGACTCAAGTTTCCCAAAGTCAATAGGCTTTAAATACCCATGTCCCATAGGTACATTTGAACAGCTTACCAGTAAGGTATCTTCTATCAGAAAAAGTACTAAAAAAAAAGTTGGTAGTATTTAAAAGCTAAAGGCACTGTTTCACAAACACGTGCTTGTTTTTCCAACTTTCATGAGAAAGGCTGAAAAGCTGGATGAAAAAGCCAATGGTATATATGAAAGAGATACTGCTATGAAAAAAAAAAATCTTAGTTCTGACAATTGTAAATTCTTTATTTTTACCACTGAAGTTTTTTTGACATCTTAGTAAGTTCCTTATAAGGCTGCTTTTACGGGAAAGAGAAATGCTGATCATAATTAAACGTACAAGATGATTATCTTTGCCTCTACTGCATAACCTATGCATTCCAGCCCTCTGTCACTCCACATTATCAATGCAGAGCATTTGAAAGCTCAAAAAAACCTGTAAGATGATGCTCAAATAACATCTGTGAGTCAATCTTTTTTGTTCTTGAATGTCAGACTCAACCATTCCACCTCCAAAGACTAACAGATTCCTAAATGGTGCCAGACAACATGGAAATAAGTAGCACGCTCTTCTCTGGAGCCTATGGAATGCAAATATGACTGTCCTTTGAAGGGTAACATCAGTTTGCTATGTATTGTGCCACAGATCTGTGAAAAGCTATTGTCCCTAAAGACTATTTCAAATTACTTTGGAGTAAGATAACCAACAGGAAATGAGTTTTTCCCTTTGCAGTCTAGTTCCATGAAGTATACAACAGAACCTTTTTTTCCTGAGGTAAATCTAGAATTGCTCTTGCACAGATGTGACCTCCTTCTGGAGTTAAGATGTGTGCAACTGCTGTGCATCATGTTAGGGAGCAAGTGTAGTGACACGATACCTAAGAAGGAAATGCCCTATTCAGATGATCACATCTTGTACCTAGGAAATGATGAAAAACTCAAACTGTAATGATTAGTTTATTAGAAATTATTAATAATGGAAATACTTTGGGGTTTTTTTAAGAATGACATTTTGCAAAATTAGCAGCAACAGAAGTTGCTAACAATCATTGTTATGGGGGCATGCATGAGCCCTGTGTGTGCTGCATCAAGACAGGTACGTCAGAATTCAAATAGGGAGAACAAGGTAAGTATTTTCTGTTTGGAGATACTGGGCTAATCAAGTGTTTCCAAATTCAATTACTGTGTCATGTAGGTATCTCCAAATAACACCACTGCAATATTTTCTCTGCCCAGGAAATTAACATTATCCATTAGCACTCAGACATGTCAATGTTAAGCAATCAAAATGGGAGAATTTTAAATTCTACCAAGAAAGCAGAATATTTAGTAATCTGACAGGGAGAACTCTGGGAAACAGTGACGTGAGGGTCCCCATGGCCTCTGTCCCTGATGACCCAGTTATTATTTGATTTATGTGGACTTGCAGCTGCCCTTGCTTCGACCTCAGAAAAGGCTGTGTGGGAAGTTTGTGTCTCAGAGCGGTAGCATTGCTCTGCGGAGTGTCTGGAGCCTAGTGTATGCACAGAAACTGATAAATAGCGAAAAGGCCCAGTTTGCTCCAGCTGGACTCAGAGCTAGGATCAGCGCTACAGCCCAGCAGACTCAACTCGGGAAGCAAGAAACTTTTTGGTGCTACTGTGAGTATTTCACTTACTTCTCCGAATGCTCTGGGATTGTAAGTTGTTGCTCTAGCCATAAATCAATTTGCCATGTGAAAATATTTTAGGCATTGGGCTTTTTTCTTCTTCTCTCTCTCTTTTTTTTTTTTTCCTTTCTTTTTAAATGGCTGACTAAATAAAAATAGAAAACATGCACTTTTAAATTTAGTATCATACTGCCAAAAATCTGTTCCAACAATACTTCAATTGACATACAGAGTGAAGTAAAACGACTTTTAAATTCAATTATTTGCTTTCCTTCCCCAAAGTACTTGAAAACATGTAAGTCTCAAACAACCTCTAACCCCTTCTTTTACAATATATAAAAATTATACCTATGAAATTATTATGCATAGGGTAACAATTCCAAAGGAAGATTTTAAGATAATTGCAACACAGTCCATTAGTGAAATAAGCCAAATCCTAGTACGGTTATTATATGACTAGGAAGGAACACATTTAATGAGAAGAAAAGTGGGATTTCTTCAAACGGCAGTTTTGGGGAGCTTCTTGGCACATTAATACTGGGAGAAACAGATAAAACCTTAATAATGCATATAAGCTGTATATAGGATCTATCAAGTGATCCTACAACTTCCCCTGCAAAATCATTCTTTAATTACAGTAATCTGTGATTACTGAATTGCTTGAGTGAAACTGAATATATCACCTGGCATCGCACATAGTTGCACACAGTAACTGATTGTGCTCAGTTGAGTTTTTTTTCAGTTTTTGTTTTCAATTTCACAAATTAAAAAAAATAAGCTATGTTTTCCAGAAGCAAACAAAAAGTACAGCAATTAACACTGAGATTGAAACGTGCTACCTAATTCCACTACATGATCATTAACATGCTGCTAGGTGTGCTAAATAAATGTTGAAGACCTTCAGCTTGAGTTCCTAAAATTCCCTGTAACCAGAAAATTTTCCTATGACTCAACTGCCAAAATATTTATGAGAGCAGTTAAAGTACTGTCAATATACACCTCTCAAAAGAGCTCCCTGGAGCCTTTTCTACAATAAATATGTTTTGCATCTTAATAAACTTGATAATATAAGTTGATGATATGTTACTTTATGATACGGTGGTTTATAGCAATAAAAATAATAAAAACAACACGATTCACCATACATAACAATAAATAGATGTACAATATGTATTCTAGTCTCAACACGTACATTCTGTTAAGTGACTGGTTTTGCGATTTTTTTAATTACTATCAGTTAGCAGCTCTCTTTTCTGTAAAGGTTTCCATCTTCCATAAATTGAAAAGTCTTTCAGTTAGGACTAATAACTGAATGTTGCTGAATTTCTGTATTAGATGGGTAGCCAACCCCTTGAACCACATACATTCCAATTTATATTGAACATTATTAGTTCAGAAGACTGACTACTGTCAAAACTAAGCCTGTAAAAGTGCAACATTTCCAAACATGCTTAAGCAACCTAGAGTCTAGATCACATCTTCTGAAAATAATAAAATAAAATTAAAATCTCCCATTTGTAGAGGCTTTTAAAGTTAAAAACAAACAAGCAAACCACCACCACCCCCAATGATCAAGATTTCGTACATGAAAGTACCCAGCAGAAATAGCACCTGAGAAGTAACTGAGAAGAAGGAAAAGGAGGGAAAGGCATGTGCCTTTATGCAGATGACATTTTCTTTCAGGTTAGTATGTTTGACTAAGAGCTGAAGACTTTCACCCTAACTGTGTTGCTGCTTGTGATTCTCTGAAACAAGTTATCAAAAAATCATCTTCTTTTGATTTCAGTTATTTCCACTTTTTAGGATAAAGACCTTTATGCATCATCTCTGGGAATGTTTGTTTGGTTTCTTTTTTGCTTCCTTTTTAAAGCACACAAACACAAAACACATGGCTGTATTCTGAGTACACAGAAAAGAAAAAAATGGGCATAAAGTATTTTGATTTGGGAATGGCATGCCTACAACTGCCCCAAACACGCAAAGCTCTTACTCCACTCTCACTTCAAATTTGTCCTAATTATTAGGTTTTGAAAATCATAGTTGGGAATGTATGATACATCCTGTCAAGGATTCCACAGTTTCACAGCGTGTAGCTAAGCTTTGTGTGCACGCCGAATTTACTTGCCTGCACGGCAAAGGGTTAACAAATGTGTGTGTGGGCTGAAAAAGTGTCCTTTAGGTCACAGTTCACTCCAAAGAGGTGTGAGATTAGGGATGGCTACTGAACTTTGGAGAGACTGGCACATAATGCATCACGAAATTTCAGCGACTCCTGAAGATTGGAGGAGGCTTCCCTACTGCTGACTGACTCATATATAAAGGGTCAGGCAAAGACTGTAACACATGACTGTGACAGTCAATCTTAGAAAGAATCAAAACTTTCCTGTTGTAGAAAAATAAGTTCCTTCCTTACATATCTTATTCTGTTCTTTATATTTTTTGTTTTAAAAAGCCCAGTGCCATTTTATGTCAGAAGAACAAGCTTGCTAAGGCTAAATTCTCAAGTGTCAGAAAATGAAACAGTTAACATTCATGCACAGGCATGACCATTAAGTCTCACTTCAAGACAGTATAGCATTCCTTAGATAACCACTGGATTTACTATTAATACTGTTACAACATTTTCTTAATTTAAGAGTTTTAATTCACAAAGTCTCACTCTAAACTGGGAACTCTGTGGTTGCAACTGATAACTTTTATTAGCCAAAAGATCAGTAAGAAGGGCTAAATCCTCAAATCCATTCTCATACAATACCTAAGTTGAGGAAACTTTGCCTAATCAAAGTCTGCTTCCAAGATTTAGCATGTTTAATCAACCAACTACCTTGCATTTTGCAATATGTGCTTCATACTCCCAATATAATGTTTTTTATCAGACGGGATCAGTGTGATTTTGTTTTAGCTGCTGTTCTTTTATTATTTTTATTTAAAGAAACTACTGGAATCCAGAAACACATTTCTTCAGCAAATACACATTTTTGGGGAAAAATGTAGACTTTGTCCAGGCCAAATTGATCTAACTGATAAAGACCTCATGGTTCGGTGAGTCATTTCTCTCTCACACAAATATTTACTAGCAGAGATAACAAACAAAAAAAAAGGCATTCCAGCCTCACTACATCTTTTCACCTTCTGCTGACAACATGAAGAGAAAGTGTTTAGTTCCAAAGATATGTCTAGTTTTGGAGGAAGGGTTGTGTGTCTTTCAAGACATGACTTCAGTTCAAATTCCCTGAAATGATACATTCATTTTCTCAGCAGTAGCTATGTATAGGTATTGCACAAAACCCAACAAGTGAGTCTTTCAAGCAAGATCTTTAAACCAAATTTGCTGTAAATTCTGCAAGAGGCATATATGGAGAATCCTGATGTATACATAGGAGTTTGGTTTGTCATACTCTCCAAATACTTACTTGTCTTTTTCATCTTTTCTGTCCTTGCCATCTGCTCAGGGAAAGCCTATGAATAGTTCACTGGCAAATTGTATTGTAAAGTCGTTACTCAATGGGCATCAGATACAACGTCCTTTTAACCACTGATGCTCTCATACATTGCACACATGCAGAGGGACAAGGGGGCAGGGAAAATATTTCCTACTTACTTCTCTAATGGCTAGTCCATTACCACTCAATTGCTAAGCGATACTGGAGAATGTCCATACATGTACATAAACTCGAACCCAGCTCATGCTAGTCTCCATATAGACATTCTTTTTTCTTCTAAAACTCTTTTAAGAATCTTTAGAACACACTTTTCCAGAACCTCTCTATAAAATCAAATTACTGAAAAATAAGGTAAGTTTTGAACTCAAGCACAACAGCTGTTCTGCACCAACTGTGTCACTGTGAGTACGCTCAGTACGCTCTGTTATGGTGAACGTCAAAGCATCCAACCAGAAGCCCAGGCTCCTTCAGTAATCAAGGGACAGAAAAAAGCTCTCTAGAGGGCAATACATCCTATGAGATTGGTTTTTTTGGTCTTCACAGGATGCTTTGCACTCTTAAAGGAATACAGGCTTTTAAATTTGGAACCTAATGTAAATTAGGCAGTGCTTAAGTGAGGCAAAGATGACTTTTACTGCATAAAAGAGTATTTACATGGGGAAGAAGGGATATTCTATGCTGGCCTTTCCAGGGTAGCTTCCTATATTTACTTGCTTCAAATTTGCATAAAAAATGAATGAAGCAAATTCACTAAAGGCCCAGTTTTGTGCAGAAACAGAACATCCACTATATCCACAATAGTGCAAATGTTCTAACTCATTCTGAAAGCAAGTTTTTTCTACCCAGTGAAGCTCCTTTTAATTTCTTCTTGAACTAGAGAATTTACCAAAGATTAGTCTGATTCCCCCACATGGTTTTGTGTAAAACCCAGAGCAAAACAGTCCTAAATATAACTTGGAAATTTAGGAATGGACTCTATCCTGAATCCATGCTATTAGACAATCAAATGTTTTGCAACCTCATTGAAAGTATTATGTGACTTCGCACATACCTCTGATTTTCTTATGATTTGCAAACTTTTCCATATTCTGAAATTTTCTAGTTTTAGCTCTGTAGCTAAACCTACCCAGCAATTCTTTCTCACACAATATTTCTCTTACTTTTCCATTTCTCTAGGTTGCCTTCTTAAAAGTCTGTCCCATACCAAAGTGAATGAAACAGTGCAGTTGGGAGCAGACTATGGCAAATACATTTGTCACTGTACCTGACGGGTATTGTCTTCCTGAGCCGATACAGTATTATGGTGAGTAAAGCAAAATTTTTATAGAAAAAGCAGTATAGTGAAATTGACATCTGTGGGAATTCCCATTATTTTCTTCATTTTAGTTTACCTTTACAAGCTCTTAGATGTTACATATTTGACTATCAAGCCCACACTGAAAGCGAATTGAAATATATTAGCATGTGCTCATACTGGCTTTTGTACACAATGTGATTATGCTGAGTGATCATTTCATATAAACATTACTGGTGCTGTCTCCTTCTGACTTGCATGAAGAAGATACAGGTTTTATTACAGCATTCCAGATACATTATAAATAAATAATGGTTATTCTATATTATATGTAACTGTAATTGCAATAACTAATTTGATTCCGGATGAGTAAAAGCAGGACCCAAAGCCCATTAGAAAGACCTCCAAATTGCTTAAAAAAACCCAACACTTTCCAATTTGTTTTCACAGAGATTTGAACAATCCCAAAGGAAGAATGAAACACGATGCTTTCTTCAGTACAGCTGTGTACATTTAAGAGGGGTTGGATAAAATTAAAACTCTACAGACAGAAAGGCAGGAAGAAGCTCTCTCCATAATTCTGTACCTACATTTTGCTGAAATAAAATTTCAGAACTGTAAAGGATTATATGTGGAAAAAGACTAAATAAAACAAGCCTCTGCTTTTTACTCTACTGAATTTCAACTTTAAGACTCCTGTCACAGTAATTTTTACCACTCTATAATTTCTGGACCATCTTTCTGTTGTGCAATGATTTCAAAATCATGCCTGAAATATGTACCAGTAACAAACACTTTACTCATTAACAAATGCACTTACTTATGGCAAAATATTCTTCTGCAATGTGGACAACTAATACAAAACAACCTTTAAGTGTAAAATCTAAAGGTAGCTATGAGTCGGCAAGTGATAAGATACTCAATTACGTACTAACAAGAACCCAGTGGCACCCAGATGACATTGCCCAAACTGTTACCAAGCCATTTTTACTACATTTAGGAGTCTACCTAAAAACATTACAGGTAGCATGTTTAAAAGGAATGTGTCAGACCGTCCTTCTGAAAATGTGCTCCTCTAATATTTATGATGAAATATTTAACCTATAAATAATTTTAAAACTTTCAAGTAGCTGATGTCGAGATATTCTTCAGGTTTTTATTTATTTTCAATTTCTTCTGTATCTAGACGTTTTACCTGAGCACATCAACTATCAGCTGCAAGACACCGACTTTCAGACTGCACCTTACTGCCAATACTCGACAGTTCAAATTCCTCCTCCAGTGTTGCAGTCACAACCTTCACAGTCCCAATGCAGCACGTATGGCCTGGACCCGCAGTACAGTGACGGGCAGTGTATCATCAGCAGCTGTGAACTGAGCAAACCCCCGTTCATGGCTCCTCACATTGACGACAGTGCATACCAAGGATTAAAAAGGCCAAGATTAAACCACTCTTCTTTGAGGCTGAAGGGACAGGAGGAGCTGTGTGTGGTGTGTGGTGACAAGGCCTCAGGCTATCATTACAATGCACTCACCTGCGAAGGCTGTAAAGGTAAGAGGAGAGCAGGCTGGCCAGTATCTCACCCAGGACCGTGGCCCCACAGTGCTCAGCATCACATTCCACATCTGTGATTTTAAAAAAAATTAAATCTGTTTGCTTAAGTTGACATTTCCACAGAGGATTTTAATTTATCTAAGGAGCCCTTTATCTAACATGCTTACTCCAGACTCATATTTGTATAACGTTTTTTGAAGAAATGCTTTCACAGTATCTAATATGGGCATTTCATGCATCTCATTTTTGCATTGATTATTCACTGGAATAGTACCTGTTTAAGCAGGTGCCGATTTTCTCATGACCACGTATTATAGATCCACTTCCATTTTCTTAATTTTACTTTTTATTAAAATCAAACAAAACCAAGTAATAATTACTTGCTACTTATATTTTAACTTGCTATATGGGAGCTGTCTTGATCAGGTAAGGAAAACACTGATTAATATTAGTCAGAAAAAACCAAGACATAACTATGTTGTTAAAAAGCAAATTTAAAATCAAGGTAATGTTTCCATTGTCAAAAAAACCCAAACCAAATAAACAAAAAAGGCAAAAAAGACACTTTAATTGTTTAAATCATTATGAGATAAAGCTCCTTATATTTCTTCACTCATAACCTGATCCTTGTCTGTAGGCTTCTTTCGACGTAGCATAACCAAAAATGCAGTGTATCGATGCAAGAATGGCGGTCATTGTGAAATGGACATGTACATGCGAAGGAAGTGTCAGGAATGCCGCCTGAAAAAGTGTAAAGCTGTGGGAATGCTAGCAGAATGTAAGTGCTCCTTCCTTGCTGGCTACTTTGCCAATCAACTTGGATAAAACCTTTTCCAAAGTCAATCCCTTCTCCTCATTAGAGCTCAGTGGATTGGTCTAAATTTCATTAGGCCATAGGAAAATTTAACTTTGTAGTCTGCAGCCCTTGTAGCATCTTCATCTGCAGAAACCACCAATGCTTGGGAAGTATCTCCTGAAGTTAAGAGGACTGCTGTTCAAAGACATTACAAGAAAAAAAAGAAAGTACTAACAAGAGGTCGCTAAATACCCTGAACCTTGAGATGACAGCAGTAAGCGTATTCAGATGTGCTTGGGAAAAAAAAAATAATTAAAAAATTGCAGAATAGTTTTTAATGAAAAATTCTCACTCTTCTATGTCACAGAGCCACAAGGAAGATAACATAAGAAGACTGCAAACACTCAGGCCTTTGGTGGATACTGAACACTAACTCACCTAATGAATAACACATCGCCATATTCTCTAGGAAGCATAGTTCCTTATAGGTGACAGCTCCTGTGATGCAAAACTTGTGTTATCTACAATAAGAAAAGTGTTGATTTCAAATTGTAATTATTTGAAAATTAACGTATTGATACACACTTCCATGCCTCGCAGGTTTGCTGACTGAAGTACAGTGCAAGTCAAAGCGACTCAGGAAGAATTTTAAACAGAAGAGCAGTTTTCTTTGCAACATAAAACTGGAAGATGAGGGCCTGAATAGTAAGCATGTATCATCTACAACAAGATCTGGAAAAGTGGGCTATTTTTTCTATTTAAAATATCTCTTTTTATAATTTATTTTTGCCCCAAGTCATTGTCACTTGACTGGTTTATTTTTTATCAGATCCCAGAGAAGATGGAACTTACTCCAGGGGAAAATCAACTTCTTGATCACATTGTAGCAGCACACCAAAAATACACAATTCCACCTGAGGAAGCAAAGAAGTTTGTACGTATACAGAACAATCAGCATTGCTAAGTCAGTATTATCCCAAGCACTCTATCTTGGTTACACTAGATGTCTAAATGCTTTCACGCAGCTACAAGAATCGGCAAGTCCCGAGGAAAGTTTTCTCCGTCTCTCTGAGACAGCAGTTGTTCATGTGCAAGTGTTAGTGGATTTCACAAAAAGACTTCCAGGTAAGTTTCTTCCTTGGGGAAATATTACAGAATAGTGTGACTCTTTCTTTTAAGAGGCAAAAAACACATACTGATGGCATGAATCTGAGAAAAGCACAGGCTTTAAGAAAATTCTCATTCAACTGACTGTTTTTCCTTCCAACTCTAACGATCAGGGTTACCATACCATTTACTTGTCATGAGGAGAAGTTAGAAGCAGTCACTTCAAAAGCTTGCTATGATTAGATTTCTTTGCCCTTTCTGACACGGAGTAGAGACATTTTCTTGAAAGTAGAAGGCAGCACTGAAGGGACTAACCAGAGCAGGAGAGGAGAGTGAGAGGAGAGAGAGAGGAGAACCGTAAGCACCCTGACAGTGTTGCGCAGGTGCTCCTATTCATATTATCCTTTAATAAAGAACAAGGGAACATGCAATTAAATTCAGTGCATTTCAGTGTAAAGGTGACAAAGTAATATTTGGCAGGGAGGGTGATAATTTTTTCATTACTCTTTAAGTCATAAAACATGTCGACAAAAGTCAATCAACATATCTAAAGCAGATATTTGATGTAATTTGGGACTACTGTGGAACAGATCTGAAAGAATGGATGAGCTGTTTGTTTTCTTATGTTACAGATCCTGCTTTGACAGGATTAGGAAAAGAATCGATAAAGTTCCTTTGCTCTTGAATTATACATGCAGATAATGAATTAATCAAAAGACAAACACAATTTTTAAAAAGATCAGATATCAACAAAGAAGGAGAATATCCACAGTCACTAAGCAATGTAGCAATTATATATAAAGTATTAGGCCATGTGATATAATCAGATATTGGGAAGAAATTTTCCATAAAGTCTTGCTTAGTCCCAAAATTTTTGCTTGAATCTTCCTGTGAATGTTGTAACACTGGACCCTGACAACTGCACTTTTTTTTGTCTAACCTGCAAACTAGCAGGAAAGATCCCAGCAGTCTTTGGTACATGCATCTTTTAACTATGGCTCCTCCTTTCCTGTAAAGAAATTTACTAAAATAATCATTTTATCAACTCAGGTTAGGGGCTTAAAGGCAGCCACAGCCTCCCTTGATTCTTAATATCTATCTATCTCTGCAGGATTTGAAAGTTTGGCTAGTGAAGATCAGATCGCACTGCTAAAAGGGTCAACAGTTGAGGCAATGTTTTTGCGTTCAGCCCAAATATATAACCAAAGAATTAGTGAATGCCAACCATCGACAAGTGAAAGTAAGTTTGACTAACAAGCTTCCTGCTAACACCAGCAGGAGGATCTGCCATTTTGAAACAACTTCCATTCTTTTTAGTGCACTTAATCTCAAATAATTTCCTGTTCAAGCACAGTGGTACTTAGAATAGCACCAGTAATGCCTACATACCTTCTATAGGATTTTTTTTCAAAGGGCATACCAAAAAAAAAAAAAAATTGGATCTCTGTTTTCTTCCCATTAGTTCCAAATGGACAAATATTGCAGACAAATATTTAAAGTCACCTTAAGCTTGGCTCAGAACTGTCCTCTGTCTTGTTCCAGGTCATTTAAGACTTTCTGATCATGGGACATGTTGTCACGTTCAAAACCTTGATAAAAACAACATTTATTCCACGGAAATGGCTCACACTGAAGAGAGTCCAACTTCCACTACTACCACAGGTAATGGAGGTCTCAGAATCAGAACACTGGGGCATCTTTTCCTTTGTTGGCCCTGGTCTTAACCACACTGCGCGTCGCTGTCGGGGTGCCCACGGCTCTCCTCTCCCTCCTGTCCTCTCCCTCTCCCTCCCGTCACTCGGCAGGGAAGGCTGCTGGCTGTGCTGGCCAGTGACCCGGGATAACGCCTCGAGCTGTAAGAGCCTCCCCAGCACAACTGCCACACAACTTCTGCTACTACGTGATAAGTTGTTTTTTTTTTTTTTTCCACCGACTTTGCTATTTCATGCAATGGAACTCGCCGGAGCCCTAAAGGATTAGGACAACGGCGACTCGCAGCACCGGTGCCTGTTTCTGCGTTGAGATAACGTTCTGGTTATTTTATCTCATTTTTAAGGTATAACCGAGGAGTTTATCACCGCCCTATTTTACTTCTACAGAAGCATGGGGGAACTGAGAGTGACCGAGACCGAATACGCCCTACTGGCGGCCACCACCGTTCTCTTCTCCGGTAAACACGGCAGCGGCTCCTGGTCGCGCCTTACAACGAGCTGTCACGTGCCCCCGGCGCTGCCCGCCCCCGCCCGCCGAGCCCTCCCTCAGAGGCGGCATCGCCCCCCGCCCCCGCCCGCCGAGCCCTCCCTCAGAGGCGGCATCGCCCCCCGCCCCCGACCGCCGACCCCTTAGCGGCGGCAGCGCCCCCGCCCCTGTCCGTCCGCCGGCCCGCCCGCGCGTGCGACCGCGGTACCGTCTCCCGCTAACCGCCTTCTTCCGCCAACCGCGCTCTCCCGCTGCGTTCCCACAGACCGCCCGCTCCTGCGGAACAAGCGGCACGTGGAAGAGCTGCAGGAGCCGCTCCTGGGCATCCTCTACAAGTACTCGAAGATCCACCACCCTGAAGACCCCCAGCACTTCGCCCGCCTTATCGGGCGCCTCACGGAGCTGCGCACCCTCAACCACACGCACGCGGAGGTGCTAGTGACGTGGCGGACGAAGGACCCCCGGCTAACCGCCCTACTCCGCGAGGTCTGGGACCTGCACTAGGACCCACCGCGCTCTCCTGCCGCTCCACCCCGCCTCGCGCAGCCCGGCGCGCGCCGCGCCCGCCGCCTCCCCTCCCGCTTCGGTCGCGCGCGGTCGCTTCCCGCCCTTGTGTCCTCCCTCAGCAGCCGGCGGTTTCGGGGCGCTGTGCCCGTCGTGAGGCGTTCGCTCTGAGGCTTGCTCTTCTCTCCGAGACCATGGAGAAGGAAAAACCGTTTAAATTGTTCGTGCCGCCGCGCCTGAGCGGTGGTCAGGTGTCTGCGGTCAAACCCCAGACGAGCTCTCGGGCAGCGGGGCTGCGTCAGGTAAACGGTGCTGCTGTGCGGCTCCGGCTCAGGAGCGGGCGGCGGGACGGGAGCGGCGGAAGAGCGCCTGGTCCCTTCCAGGGGGACGCGGGGGGAGCAGCCCGCCCGGCTCGCCCCCGAGCGAAGCCCTGTACCCCTGTCTTGCGAAGTGCGCGCGTCCGTGCGTGGAAGTGTGTGCACTGAGCTTGCTTTGGGGCGGGAGCATCTTAAGTTTTAATTTCAAAGACTTTTTTTTTTTTTTTTTTAAATCAAAACCGAGGAGGATCATGTTCTCGAGCATCTGCTATGTATTTTAACCGTACACCACCGATGACAAATACGTGTTTGATGTGGGTAGTTCGGAGCAGTAAGTGGGAAGTGTCCTTGCTGGCTGACTCACTGGTCCCAACCAGATCCGATGTGCAGTGGAAATGCTCTGTCGCTATGCTCTGAGTTACATGAATTCAAGAAGATGCTTTTCATGTTGAGGCTCATTATGAAATATGTTTAAATTCAAATCTATTCTGACAGGACATGAGTTACACTATTTACAAGACAAGTTTATATGGCTTTTAAAACACCTTGTAAAATAAAATTTTCATGCTAAAACAATCAGATGTGTTTTAGAAGTACTCTTGGGAATAAAGCAAAAAATAAATATCAAGTACTGGACTTGGAAAAAAAATTATTTCACTTAATGAGTCCTTTACTATACAACTGTGTACAGGCATGCAATAGCTAATAAGTTCTCGTCATCAAAAGCTTCCACTTTGGCCACAGGGTAGTCTGTAAAGCAAACTTACAAAAGACCAACGATTTGAAAAGCCACTGTGAAGTAAGAAGCAAGCAAGAGAGTTCCAAAGCTTTTACCAATACTTGGGGCTTTGAAAATTGTGGGTAGTTGACTTATTAATGGAAAATTCTATTTTTGCACTACCTGTACTCAAGGTTTTGTAATTCTTCTTTAAAAATCTACCCATAAACTAATTTTTAAATTTGTGCAGGGTTTTAACAAATGCCCAGATGATGATTTTAATTTGCCGTTTGTAATGGTCAGTACACCCAACCGTGGTGAAATCACTGATTCAGGTAAGACTAAAATAAGCATTTACCTTGCACATTCTTTAAATTTTCTTAATATTGTTGACATTTTTCATGAGTAGTTTTAACAATTTGATAGCTGCAACACTGTTAAATACAGTTCCGCTTTTATTTTTTTAGAAATACATTGATCAAAATCTCTTCATATTTCAGATGGGATTTCACAGCAAGTAAAACTTTGCTCTGAGGTAGATGAAGAGGTCAGCTAAGTATAAAATCTGCATATCTAATTTCCTAGGGCCTCTTAGTTTGTTCTCAAAACAGTGCTTCAAACACTATTCAGTAGATACTTCAAAGCTGAAGGAAGTAGTCAAAGGGGAATAATAATTTTCTGTCTCCTGTTTAAAGCTGAATCACTTAAATGAGGTATTTGTGATTCACTGAACATGCCTGGAAATGAACCTTTAAACATTAAGGTGATTTCCAAGTTGTCTTTTTTTTTTAAAACAAAACAAAAAAATCCTGTGCCTGGGGAGTCTGGGAGTTCTAATCAGAATAATATTTAGGCAGTTAAACAGCTTTGTGTAACTGGTTCTGAATAGTGTGTTGAAAGGCAGAAGAATTGAAGTCAGAGTATTTGGAAAATTGAAGCAGATTATCCCGATTGCCTTGTCTGGCTTTATTTTATCTATAAAACAATGAATTTAGTGGAGTGGTTTCCTCAGGTGTTTGATTCTTCTCATAGTGTCAACGTTTTGCTGCTTTAGTATAATTCAGTAAAGCTAATTTTTTTTCAGTAGCTTCCTGTGCTTCCCAGTTACAAAATGCTGTTCCCTGCAATAAAATGGAACGTATTTCTTGCAGTCCCTCTAATGATTTTCATATCCCTGAGGACTAAACTTCTGTTAGCACTAGCAGCTATTAAAGTACAGTCAGGACTGTAATAATATCATGACACAGCCAAAACAAGGATAGCGTTAGGTGACGTCATACGTAAAATAAACTGTGGAACTGCACTGTGGCCTGCTGTACTACTCTTACCTGCCTAAGCCACTGATCAGGCGCTGCTTGTACAGTGCTTTAAAGATGCACGAGGTCGGTTGGGTTTTCTTGCTGCTTTGTGTAGGAGTTAACTGCAAAAACATGTCGCAGGTAGTCTTGGACAAGATCTTTGAAGCTGCTTTTACTTAACTCATCGGTATCTGTCGGAGTAAGAGGAGGGAAATGGTGTGAAGAACCTAACGGAAAGAATCTTGGCTACACGTAATTCTAGCGAAACATCTATTGACTTTTGGTGGAGTGCAGTTATCCGTATCTTTAAGACTTACCTATTTAGCGATGTCACTGTATCTGAAGGCAGTGGGGTATTTTTCACTTGTTGTCTCTCACTTACTCTGTAATGTCTGTTGATACATTCACAGTGGATGCACAAAGATTTAAACTTTGGTTCCTGATCATATATAAGCTTGTGTTACCATCTGTGGAAAAAAATTTACTCTTGTGGTATTTCTAAGAGATAAAAATGTATCTAAACCATTTTTAATTAAAGAGCATTTGAGATTAAGTTGTGGAACCTGTTTTAATAGAATATAGAAACAATGAATGAATTGTATTCAAAACTCTACAAAGAGGCTGAGAAGATCAAGCGGTGGAAACTAACGGTAGAATCAGAACTAAAGCAGAAGGAAAGAAAACTGCAGGAAAATAGAAAGATTATTGAAGCACAGCGTAAAGCCATCCAAGAATTGCAGGCCAGTATTGTACAATATACATTGAATAAGTAAAGAGAAAGTTATTCCTGATCTATTATGAAAATATTATTCATACAATTAAAGAATGTTGCAGAGATCAAAGAAATTTTGCACTGTTAATGTGATGACTTCAAAGAAGCTATTTGGCTAGATACCAATGACCTATTACCCTGCTGTTATTAAAGGAAAAAGTAACATCTTGGTTTTTAAAAATGGTTTTCCTCTTTTTAACAATGCCCATTCGTTTACGTGCACATCGTACTGTGCGTATGCAGAAACCTGTTCAAGACTGAATAAGTTTTCATCCTCCTGGTATATGTAAAGTATGCTCATACGTATTTCTGTTTTCAACTCATACAGGAAGTAGTGCACTCTGCTTTATCCCAGTTTCTTATCTCACTGGTAGCGATGGACAGCTTTGTGACTGAAATGCATATTTTAAACAATTTACTGGTTCTTTTGTTTGTTTGTTTGCATTGGCTTTGGTAACCTGAGTCATCTTTGATTGTTTGACTTCTGCCTTGAGAAAATGGTTATTCTGAGAAGGGGTGTGCACGTGTAGTGTGTGAATGTATGTATGAATAACATACCTGTAAGTGTTTCAGTTACTGGTAAATTATTTTTTATTATTATGTCTTTCATGCAAACTGTAACCAAAGATGGCTTAGCATGTAATATCAAATAAGACAGATTTCTGTCTTCTGATGCAGAAAGTTACTTTTTCATGAGAGATTTGAGAAATGAAAATGTATTTCTGGTATAGTCTTCAGTAATAATATGCTTTTATATTTGTTCCTCATTAAATTAGTTTGAAAATGAAAAACTAAGTTTAAAACTGGAAGATGAGATATGTGAAAATAAAGATCTCTTAAAAGAGTAAGTAATACAGTCAAATATATTTTTGTGAAAATAATTAGTTTTCATGCTGAGAGCTATTAGTATGGGAAGTTACATATAGCTGTTAAATTGTAAAGGGCATAGTAGTTGTTGTAGTATAGTAGTTGTTACTACTTAGGTATGCGAAGTAGCATGCATTCCTGTGACAACATATTATGGTATTTTTCCCCTCTTAGAAACAGTGCTTCAAGGCGTCTGTGTAATCTGCTCAAGGAAACCTGTACTCACTTCACAGAGAAGTCCACCAAATGTAAATGCTATTTACATTTTATTTGTGACAGTAAATGTACTTCTAGCTTTCTCTAAATTCATGAAGGAAAAAAGCTATTGTTCTGTTCCAGATATGTTCTCAGGCTGAGATAAACTCTGTGGCTCTGCATCAGAGTGAAATTAGAAGTGAAGCCATAGGTCTGTTTTGTAATGCTAAATCCAGAGGTTTTCTGCAGTCAGTATGATTGTTTGCTAAAAAGTTACAAGCCTGGGAGCTGTTCAGGTGTCTAAACACAGGTACAGGTTTAAGGCAGTGTAAGCAACCCTGATAAGCCACTAGCAGCTACTCCAGGGGAGTGCAGTCTCCTGAAGTCTTGTCAGTCCATTGATTTTTTTCAGTCCCATCCAGATACCTTGAATATATAAAAATATCTGAAGTGGCACTTCATGCCTGTGTTTAGGGCGGTAGAATCTACTCTAGTTACCTTTCCCAGCTCTAACGTATTTCCAGAGTTGGTGTTACCCTGTTCGGAGCAGTTACGGATTCGTGGGGAAAAAAGGTCCAAACCCCAAGGCACTATGAGTAACTAGCATTCTTCTCAATAAATTGACTGAGCGAAAACATCTGGATAACTGAACAAAGTTTAAATCCTTGTGGTTTTAAAATATGTTCTAGACTTGGGATTTTAGTCTATATGAAATTCATGATTGTTATGATAACCCTTAACATTTTACTAACTTGATCCTGGATAATTAAGAAGTGTCTGTTTAATTTTAGTCTTGCTTCTACAAACACTTACAGATTTACTGTACTTCTTTGATAGCTGTGTTTCTCACTGTTCTCTTCTATAATTGTTTTCTTAGGGAAAAATAATATCAATTACAAAAAAAAAAACAAAAGAAAAAAGAAAAAGATGGAGGCAGAGTATTGTTACAGTTCTATAGTGACAGTTCTGTGGACATGGGTATCTGCTGATGAGAGGAAATTCGATGCTAAACCTTATATTACAGTATTTTTCAAACACTTAACATTTTTGATACATTGATATTCAATAACATTAATACTGTCAAAATTAATATAGTTATATACATTGATTCAGAATTACACTATTCACAGAAAGAGTGAGATTGGAAAGGAAATTTGAAAAGCTGAGCTTGCTTCATGTTTGAATGGAATATACTGGTTTTTTCCAGAATATGTAACTTTTAGCACCATGTTTCATAATGATTTTTTTTTTTTTTAAATAAGAAAAGAGCTTATGATTCCTTTTTTAAAATTCATTATGCTGTTTAAGTATAATGGCTTGGACAGCTGGCATTTTTTTTCAAAAGGAAAACTTTATGGTATGTTCTTGCTTTGATAGATGAACAGGAAAGAGAAGAAACAAGGCAACTATATGTGGAGCTTAATAACAACGTTGAAGTAAGTGATGTAGCTTGTTAAAAGTCTCAGATGTGATCTGAGTTACATGGATATGTTGAGCTACTATTTATACGAAGAAAGTTCTCTGATAAAGTGATTAGAACCGTCATGTGCGATGCAGGAAGTCAGGTTTTCAGTCCCTTTTCAAGAATTATTTTTGTGTTGTATAAAGCACATTCATGGCATAAAATGGAACCGTGTTTGGGACGTAGCCCTGTATGATCTGTGTGATACGTATGATCTGCTTAGTGTTAGTGTGATTGCCATAACTTCTGTCTTCTTTTTGTACTCTGTTCCACCATCTGGTGATTTCACAGAATGGCTGAGGTTTGAAGCATCCTCTGGAGAACTTCTCCAGCTAAAAGCAGGGTCAGCTAGAGCAGGTTGCATAGGGCTGTGTTCAGTCAGGTTTTGGGGTCGGGTATATTAGGGTTATTCTATTGGATAACTTCATTTAATATAAAGTGCAATAAAAAATAAAGATGAACAAAGAAAATTAAGTTTTGAGTGTAACAACAAGAAAATTCATTCAGGAAACTGGTGACTTTGTGTGGAATAAGAAGTATAAGGTGTGAATATTCCTTGACTTAAAGGGGGCTTTCGCCTTTTTAATTTGTAAAGGAAGTGCAGTCTTGCCAATAAATTAATTAATTGTATTTTTAATTATTCCATCTTCTTATGTGGAAGATAAGACCCTAGTATATTTATAACAGAGAAATTCGAGGCATTGTTGTTTGGGAGTAGCAAGCTTGATACTAAGCAGAGTCAGAGAGTACATGGTATAACAGTTAATTATAGGTTGTTGTAGCAACTAAGAAAAGCCTAACTCCTCCTCCATTGTGTTAGGGATCTACAAACATGGACCAGTAAAAATATTTCATCCTTGGAATTGTTTAGATTTTGAACACACAAATTCTTAAGCTTCCAACTTTGAATAATTATAACATTCTGTTAACTCAAAATATGTTTGTGCTCTGACTTTTAACAAAATTTCTCCTACAAATATGAATGAGCTTGTAATACTGTTTGTTTACCAACTATAAACATAATTGTTTGTTACTGAAAGTACTCAGTTTTATATAAACGTATATATTGAATTTTATTTTTAGAGAATGATAATGGCATTTGAAGAGCTTCGTATGCAAGCAGAGAACACCAGATTGGAAATGTGTTTCAAATGTGAGAATTCTGTTTATTGTGTTTATGCTGCAGGCTTAACAATTTTGTACTTTATAGGTTTTATTGCATGCAGTTTCAGTCCAGAAAGATAGGAAGTGCTAGAATGGTGAACAGTTAACACTGTGACAGTCTGGACCCTCTTGTATTCATGCTGCCTGCTGTTAACTGCCTGGGCCCTTTTATTGTTTTTCCGCTAGATCAGATTTGGAACTTTATTTTTTCAAATAGTCACTCAAAGTGTAAGTTTTATGTGTGAAGTGCAGTCTCGAGACCACTGCTTATTGTATATAGTTAGCTTACTTAAATGATGATGCACTAGTATATGGCTACAGAAATTTTAAATATTTGCTTTATTTACACTACTGTGGGCCTGTTTCATTTCTGTGTGTGCATTTCTGTTAGTTTCTTATAACAAACCATTAAGTAATACATGGAATAATGGACTAATTTTGTGGAAAGCTGGTGCAAAAATTATTTCGTTTGATTAGAAAATAATTTCAAACATGACCTCAACAATTACTCTTTAGGAAACAAATTGTACAGCTGTACTATTGTAAGCAATCTTAAACTGGAAATTGTATTTAACTTATCTAGTACATTAACTATGGATATTTCTATATCTCAAAAGTAAAAGAAGAAGCAGAAAAAGTGGACAAGTTTGAAAAAGAATGCAAACTGGAAGTCAGTATGAAGGAAAAGCAGGTTTGCTCAGTTTTACAATCCAACATGTACAGCTTTCTTTTTGAAACAAATCTTGCAGTTTCTTTAATAATTGAACTCTGGTTTGCTTTAGTGACTTACTGATATATCAAATGAATATAATTAATTTTAAAGTGTGTAGTTGTTTGTAAAATATTTGTATTTTGGAAGGATGGAAATTAATATTGCAAATGACCTTTTGATGGTGTGTTCCATGTTATTTATTTGGAATAATGTGCATTAAGCTGCTGTATTGTAACAAGGGACATCTTAGTGACAGGATATAAAAGCACCATGTAAACACTGAATACTCGTCTGTTCTCTATACATACAATTCCCTTTATAAGGTGGCTTGTGCATAAGCATAAAATATTAGCAAAGCAGTCATCACTCCTCATAGTTAAGAAAGGTTTCGTTCATATCTGGTAAGAATGAAGGTGGGAAGAAGTATTATAATGTATATCAGACCACAGGCTGGTAAGAGAGTTTAGGAATCTGAGATTAGCATGTTTGGTTTTTTTTTGTAGTGATGAGGTAGCCGTGGTGGAAGACTGATTAAGTTGAAGAAATTAATAGCGATAAGAGTTTTTGGTTTGTAAGCGGGGCCCTCAGAAGCTGAGAATCCATCTGTATTTGGAAAGACCAGGAGTTGTTGTTTTTCTGAGGATCGATGTGACATTGCAAAGGGGCAAGGGGTAGTTCTGGGCATTGGTAAAAAAGCACAAAAATAGCAGCTAGAGCTGCATTTGAAGTCAGATTCTGCTAACTTGAGGATGTTCCAATATCTTTAGTCGGTTGGAACTCATGCTTTGATTTTGAACTAAAGAGCTTTTTCATCCACAGTAATATGACTTGATCAGTATTTGGCTAAGACCAACCACCTTATTTAACTTGAATGACAGCAGTATGTGTGCTAATCATCCGTGGTGCACAAATGAAAATGAGAATCTGTCCTTTTTTCTAGACTTCATTATGATTTTAATTTTGTTAGATTTCAGTTCTTACCATGCAGAGTGATGAAAAAGATGCTATAATAAGAGACATCAAGACTCAGCTGCAGGAATCAAAAAATAAGATTGCTGATCTAGTAGAAGAAAAAAGTAAGGGTTCTCTTTGCTATGTTAAAATGGAATCTTATTTGCAAATAGGCAAATGATTGACTGTGATTGGAAGTATAGGTATTTTTGAGGGGTTCTTTTTTTAAAGGTTAGTCAAGCAGTGAGAGCTTTTGAAGACTGCAAGGGGAAAATACATTGCTTGAGTTTGGCAAACTTACAGTCAGGTGCCACTGAGGAAACTTACTTTTCAGAACTTTATTTTCAGTATTTTTAAGCCATTTATATTATAAAGCATTTATGTATGATGCAAATACCTTTGTTCGTTAGAACTGGGGCAATTTTCAGCTCCCCCTTCCCTGGGGAGTGGGGAGGAAGGTTTTAGTATTGTTTTTATGCCAGATATGTATAAGTGGCTGCATTTTGTTAAATTCCATACATCTATCTGCTTTTACATGTTACTTAAGAAGTTGAATAATCATCAGGAAGCTTTTTCCTTAACAATGACATTAATATATTATGTAACTTAGATTAAGTTGTAGGAATGTATTTATCTGTAAAATAGCAATGCAAGTATTTTTTAGTAAATATCCTGTTTTTCTTAAATGTAAATATATATCTTTTTGCTTAGGACATGAAGGAGAAATGTTAAAGGAATCCCAAATCAATCAAGAACACTTGAGGGCAGAACTGGAAGAGGCCAAAGTTTCCTTACAAAAGGCAGAGGTATGGCTTGCTTATAAATTTCCAGTATAAATAGATTAGACAAGTAATTGCATAACTAATTACTGATACTTTGGATGTGAAACAATTGTAGCTGTTTGTTGCAAAACATGTTTAGAAAGTATATAATTTTTTTAAAGGTTACTCAAAAGAGCTTAGAAACTGAATTGGAGACTGCAATGAAAGCATTAATTCAGGCCACTGGAGAAAAAGAAGCACAGGTGGAAGAATGTAAGAAAACTAAGTCTTTGCATGCATCCCTGATAGAGAAGTTTGAGACTTCTACTTCCAATTTGAAAAGCTTGCTGCAAAAAGAGAAAAATAGGTAAATTAAACAGTTTAAATTCCAAGATTGATCTTTTAGGTTAAACACTAGATTACTGAGCTGCTGGGAATAAAACCTAAACTTCATATGTGATCTGGTGACTTTGTAACTTTGTAATCACTAATAACTATTTTTAAGTCCTTCAGCTGTCTGGTTATTTGAATTATTAGCACATGAAGACAGTTATGCTGTTTGGTTTTACATGGATGCAGCTCTCAACTAAGAGAGTACTTGACGTTTCTTTATTAATGGAACGTTTAGTGAGGAAGATACTCTTCTGTATGTGATAATAGTGCTATTCAATACCAATGCCTATTACCCATGTATTTCAAGTTTTCTGTAATTTAAAAAATTATGTATTTGTCAAAGACCCTGATAACAAGGATAATTGTGGGTACATGGCATTAAGGTGTCTTCTAAGTAGTTGCAGTTCATGACAAATCCAAGAACAAATGGACATGAAGCTGAAATTTTGGGATTTTTTTTGACACAGTGGTCTAAATGCAGAGAATTTAATGTAATTTTTTTCAGTTGTGCTGGGTGATACTGGCCTGTAAGATAGTAAATTTTTGCCCCCCTCCCCCCTGACTTTCATAATTCTATTTTTAAGAAATACAGATTTATGTATGTATATATTTTCTTTTATGTCTGCTGTCCCAAAGTTGTAAAAGTGAAATTTGGTACATGTTGCAGGCAGATATATCATCTGCCTGTTGAAAGGCAAATGTTCTTAAAATGCTTGTGGTAAGACTTTGTCTTACTGTCCTTTAATTTTCAGATGCAGTGCTTTGTACTGTACAATTATTATTTTTTAATTACCATTTTCTTAGATTGGAGAAATATGAAGATGAGTCAAAGCTACTCACCTTGGAGCTCAGAAACAAGTCTGCTGAACTGGGTAAGATTCATAGAAGGAAAAAAAGAAAACGTGCTAGGTAGTAATAAAATCGTTTTCTACTGTTTTCTGAAAGTGGACTGTCCCTGTTGCTTGGGAAAATGGTTTTACAGTACCCTGTACCTGTCAGGAATGCTTACATTTATTTTTACTTGTCTGACTCCCTTTTCTTTGGTAGTCGTTAGTAGCTAGCAAAAGTCAAACAGCAATGCTCTGCAGACTTCTGAGAGTAAGACCATACATGTATGGATTCTCCTGGAAGTCATTTCGGTTTCTCTGCTCTCTTCCAGTTAAGACTGAGCACTGCAGAGCTGTTTGACAGGTAGTGTTAGACTGCTGGACAGTTGATTCCAGGAATGACTTCTGTAGCTTGTAGCAGAGACAAAATACTTGCATTAAGCTTTCCTGCAGATCACTATCTCTGTATTGTATGGAGAATCACATTGGCAGTGTTCAGCTTTAAATATGGCTTTGATATCCTGTGATTTCCAGATACGTGCTGCTTAGCCCCCAGAATAAGAGACCTGTCTTCAACGTAGATGAGAAATATAATAATTGGATGTCCTTGTACGTATTGAGGACATCTAAAGATAAGTGTTCAAAAGTTAACTGCTAATGCTTGTCTCAAACGAGGTGAGATGTGACCTGTGGGAATTTCAGAGCAAAAATGCGTTTGGTGTCCAATACTTGCAAAAGGTACCAGTAATGTGAATGTGTGCATAGAAAACGTTTTGAAGTTACTGGTAAGTGGTTTCGTTTTTCAGCATATCCATGTGAATATCTTCAGCAGTCCAGATTTTTTTCTGGAAAAATGCAGATGCGTCAGTACTCGGAGATTACTCCATTCTTACAGTCAATGGTTTATTTGAAGCCACGATTGTGGAAAACATAATAGGCTCTGAATTTTATTTAAGACTAATGGTTAATTTCTCTTCAGATATATATTTGCTAATGTCTTTCTCAATAATTTTTTCAACTCTACATTTAGGTTAAATCATAATACAATTTCTGAACTTAATCCAACAAGTTTTAAAAATTGTGTACTGCAAACAGAAAAATGCTTTATGCTACCTGCTAACTATGTAAAATTACTTCTGTTCAATTAATTTTACATTACATGTGCTGTAGAAGAGATGACTAAACTAAAATGTGACAAAGAAATGCAACTTGAAGAGCTGTCAGAAACACTGGTAAATGTTCATTTTATTAGTCTCATGGCATTTACTTTTCATATGAAGTCTCTCTGGCTTTGTAAATATCTTAAATGCCATATATAAACACTGTCTAATCTGCCTTAATGTTGCTACTAAACATTCTTGCCTTTTAGGCAACTTCAGTGTTTTCTTTGAAGGACTTTATTCTTTCCACTGTTTTTCTTGTTTTGTTCTGCTTTGTTTTGGTTTTCCTTGTCAAAGTTTCTGGTCATTTCCTTCTTCATTCACACCTATTCACATGCCACTCCCTCTGGACATAAAGATTTCACATTTTTAGTTGTGGTACTCACTCTTTCTTCATTATGAACCTTTCTGAAAAATACTTTTTTTTTTTTTTTGGTGATGAACACTAGCTCTTGTGAGCACCATGCATATGGCTGAGGGATCACTAATTTTCAACAGTAAAGATAGTTCCTCGAATGGCTATCTCTCTTTGTAATAACCTTCTAAAAATTAAGCCTTGTAAAGGATGACCTCATTTTGATATTCAAAGGATAACCAAGCTTCTGACACCACCCAGAAAAGGCAGAGGAATTTGTGGAAAGGTTATGTGGGACAAAATGAGGAGACTAATAAGCAATTTCATAGGTTTCATAGCTTTATTACTTCACAGATCTGTTGGGATTATTTTGCTGTTTGTGGGGTGTTAGTTATGGTGAGGTGTCACCCATGCTGCAGTGCTCAGTATCTAGAAAGCATTGCATACTGTGTTGATACATGTCCCTTTCCAGAGAAAACACTTAAGAGCCTGCAGAAAGGTCTTTTGGGTTTTAGCACTATTCTATCTATTCCCATTATACTGGCTGTACTTTTCTCATTATAGGGAAGTTTCCTGAGGTGATTAGCTCTGTGAACCCTACTAAACTGTGACACAGGCCCATTTTGTGTTACAGAAGTCTAAGCTATATGCAATATGCTTCTAATATAGGATTATTTTAGTTATGATCTCATATGTACAAGTCTAACAAGAAACTGCATCAGCTGAAGTAAGATAGTGTGACACCAGGTTTGCATTTTACTGTGTATGTTTGTCCTCACATACTGTGCATTGAGTTTTCTGAACTGAGTTTCACTAATGTTCTTAAACAGGGAAAAGTTGAAGGTCTTCTAATGAAGAAGGAAGGTCTTGAGGCTACTGTAGAAAATTTACAGGAGAGAGAAAAAGAAACAAAAAATGTTCTCCAAATCAGAGAGGTCTGAATAAAGGGTGATAGTAACATATTTTTATAAATAGTGGTTACACATTATCACTTGTATATAAGAACGTAGTCAGACCAGTGCTCCACCCAATGCACTGCTCTGCTCGTGACAATGACAGCAGAAGATAGTATGTAGTAGAGGAGCCCGATTATTATCTATGGTCCATTCCCCTTACATTCCTGCAGCAGCTATATTAAGGATGTTTGAGGAAACAACCCTGTCAGTTGCCTTTGCTATCTGTTTATGGACTTGTTTGTGTTCACTTGTCTCTGGTTTTGAACCTTATGCTATTTGCCTCCATAGCCCTCTGTGGTCAGAAATTCCAGAAGTTCATTATAAGTTGTGCTTAAAAACGAATCCCTCCCTCCCCACCCACCCCCATCAACTGCATGCTAGTGCCTGTGGTATCAGTGTATCACCAGTTACTTGGAGGAAACAGTATTCAAAGCACTTATAAACTACATTACAGTACAAGGCTTGCCTTATCTTGTAATGGCAGCAAATTTCTGAGGAAAAAGAGTTTTGCTTTGTGGTTTGGGATACGTATGTAAGTACTGGAATTCTGTGATTTATTTATTTTTTATTATTATTTAGGTGAATGCAAAACTCGCAATGTCTGAAGCAAATGCCTTTATTTAAAATAATGTCCAAGGAAAGCTAATTTTGTCAGTAATTTTGTGGACAAGTTAGACTTATAATAGGGGACACTTTTAGCACTTGTATTAGAATTCAGTATCTCACACTACTTCCACATCACACCACAGAGATGTAAAGATACAGTCTGGCTAATTTGTGCCATATATGTCGTTTTGTTTCATCTTAAAGCTTTGTGTTGTCAGTTCATTTCTAATAGCTTTCATGACTTGTAGTTTGCATATGTATTCTCAAAACACTTTCTTTTTCTTCTGCAGAAAGAAATCCATGATTTGAAAGTACAACTGACTAGTACAGCTGAAAAGGAGCAAAATTATTTAGAACAGCTTATGACACTGAATACAGATCTTGAACAAGAGGCGTATGATCATTTTTGAAAATACAGTATTAGTTTATTTTTTTTGTGTTACATAGAAGTTACTTAAATATACAATGAAATGACCTGTGATTGTTTTCTAAAGAAAATTTTGAACCTATGCACACAGTATGACATCCATTAAATACTTATATTTATAATTACCTTTTCTATATTTGTATGTAATTGTTCCATATCCCTGGACTTAGTTGGGTTAACATGAAGAGAAAGTATTCATTGTTTGAGCTGGATATTGAACTACATCATCTTCAACAGCCACTGTATTTATATAAAAGTTGACTCTAATTTGCTTTTCTTCTTTTTGCATCACTGTAACTTTGCTGCAAAGCTTAAATTTGTAGAATCAGGCCTGGGATTTTTTTGAGCGTGAACACTTTGTAAGGGTAAATTTAACTTAAAAGGAAATTTCAATATACATGTTCTTATTTCTTTTGACCATTTGTTTTAAATTAGGCTAAAGAATGAACAACTGACAACGTATATCAATAAGCTTTTATTAGAAAAGGAACAAATAGCACAAGAGAGAAGTAATATGGCTACAGAACTCAAGAAACTGCAAGAAAGTCATGAGGCAAGTTGTAAGCTTCCAGCTTTTTGAAAGGACAGCATTCAAACTAAAATTCAAATCATATGGTAAACTGCAACATGATGTGGTTCTGTAGAGTATCTGAACTATTTATATTTTTATGTTTAAAGTACAAAGGAATTGTGGTTACCCTTGTGAATAAGGGTGGTCAAGATACTGCTTCAGATGTTTTTCAATTTTTTAAGGTGTCACTTTGAATTATATTAATTTCACGTACATGGGTCTTTTTTTAGGATAGTAGAAAAAAAGAAGAAAATACAAAGCAGTTAATTGAAAACCTGGAAGAAGCAAATGGCCAGCTAAGGCAAGTGAAAACAAATATTGACGTACAATATTATTAAAGGAAGTAGACTTGATTCCTTCACAGTCAGTCTAAATGTTGTGTTTATATGCTGTTTTCCATGATTTTTGAATTAATGCTTTTTTTAGGTTATATAGCTAAACAGAAACTATTTAATATTGATATTGGCCATGTGGAAGTTTCTGCAAATTAGAGATACCTATTACTACAGGAACGATTTTTGCCATAGCTTCATATCACATACAGAGAACTATCCTGTTCTGCATTAACATCTTAGGTGTAAAGGAAATGGAAATAGAAGTTAAAGGTTATGGATTAGATGTGAAAAGATGAAACTCTGAACTCTAAAGGACTATTTTGAAGTAGTCTCTGTACCACTAACCCAATAGACAGGCAGCCTTCCATGTTTCATAGATGCATTACAATATTGCAGATTAGAATGTATTTTAGTCAGGTAGGGGGAACATCTTTCCATGCTTACAAAAAGTATGTACAGGTCAGACATTAGCTTACCAGTCACTTTGCATCAGTTTAAGAACATTTTCATTGAACAGCTTATGAAGTTCTCATCAATATTAGCAGCTCTTTTTAGAAAATAAAGTACAGGTTTATTTGGCAGTAGTGAAAAGAAGTTAAAGTTAAGTAAATATTTACTAATGCTTCTTAATTTGGCATTTAGAAATGAGCTGGAGTCTTTGAAGAAGAAGATGGCAAAGAAAGGTGAAGAGATTAAAAGTAAACTGGATGAAAGAGAAGAAAATGTATGCCATATGATGTGCTTTATCATGAAAATATGTAACATAGCCTGTAGGACAAAATCTAAACGTAAAATTTTTTTCTTCTGCAAAGCTCTACTTAGGGATGTGATCTCTTACAGAGGCTTTCTCCTTTCAGTGCTGCTACCAATTGAGTCAACATATGTACACATGCTGAGCCCTTTTATTTTAAAAGACAAGGACCTTCACTGGGATGTTTCTCTTTACATGGAGGCTTAAAAGTCCAGATTTGTTAGATTTCAGGCAGAGAACCTCCTTTTTTTATTTCCATATACCCACTTAGTGATGGATGGGGTATGGCTTAGCTTTCAATACATAATGTGAGTTTTAGTTTAAATATGTTCAAATATTTTTACTTTCTTATTGTAGTTTCAAAGCACACCTTTTTTTTTTTTTTAACATCATAATGGATTTCAGAATTTTATTGTAAAAGTCAAAGATTTGCAATTATATTTCCAGGCTAAGAGTATTGAAAATGAAATTTCAAGAAAGGAAAAGCAGTTGAAGATTCTAGAAAGTAAGGTATGAAAATTCATTTTTTCATGGACTGTAGAGAACTTCCTACAAGATTACTTTTTAAATTGTAAAGTCACTTTTTTTTTTTTTCTTCTTTCTAAACTCTGCAACCACTGAGGAACTGGTTCCATGCTATTAATGTTTGTGATATTGGGCTAGCAAAATTCTTGTTGTGCTTTATGGTTAAAGTACTACAATCATTGCATGCAGGTTAGCATGTGTTTGAGTTGCATTGGAATTAGACTTGTGCAAATGCATGTTTAAGGACATTGACAGTAATCTCTAACACAGTGAGTAATTTTTAGGAGTTTATTAATTAATGTTTGAAATATCTCTTCTAGTTGAATAATTTAAAGAAACAGGTGGAAAATAAAACCAAATGTATTGAAGAGTTGCAACAGGAGGTATGTACAGTTTTTAAAATCACAAATACATAAAACATGGTATCTTGTGGTAACTTTTCAAGTTTTTGTCTGCTGTGATATCTTTAGATATACTTATGTAACTTATAAAATTTCCTTTCTTATCCTAACTGAGCAAATTAAGGAGCCACCTTTGGAATTACTTGATTTGTAAAATTATCCTTACTTTTGAAAAATGCAATTACAGAAATAATATCTTTATTAGACTTTTACTATTTTCATTTAGTACCTAGTATCATTGATATGCTGGGAATAATGACCTATCTTGGTTACTGGTAGTAGAAAATTGTGCATTAGGACAAATTGTTAATAACTGTACTGTAAAAATATAATAGTTGTATTTTTTGTCATGACATCTGCACATTTTCTGACAGCAGAAATCTTAGGTTTTCTTCCCATTGTGCACCCTCTTTCATTATTCTCTGTTGTTGCCCATGAGGAACCCTTCATAAGGTCATGGAGTATTATTAAAGTAAGCAGTTGAGCCCTCTTTTGTTTGGAGAATTGATCTTGAACCTGAACTGCATGACAAAAAGAGAGTTATTTGCTTGCTGAAGGCTGTAGTTTTGAAGATTCTGACCTACTTGATGCAGGTAAATCTCTGCATCATTCTCTTAACTTATTATAATGTTTACTTTATTTTAACAGAATAAGGTGCTGAAAAAGAAAATTACTGCAGAAAGCAAGAAAACAAGTATTTATGAAGGGAAGGTAGGTTTAAATAACTTATGTACAAGATGAGGGTAAAGCACAAAGACTGAATGTTTTAAATCCTAGTGTAACTAATGATAATACATGTTAAGCACATTCTTAACTGTATTATGGATCTGGGATACAGATTTTACAGGAATGAGCCCATAATTTTTGGAAGATGCTTCCATTTTTAATCATTGGACACTGACTGAGCTAACAGAAATTTGTAAGAGATTGACATCACATCTTAAGGAATTATGTTCCTAATCACTCCCTTGCTTTTTTGGTTGATAGTGTACTGAACATTATTCAGTAATGCCGCCCCATTGAAAAAAAGAGAAACAATTAAAAGAAATGCATATATTACTCACTTCAGGCAGTTCTTTTACTGATTAGAGTATTGTGTTCAGTTTTAGGTACCACACTTCAAGACAGATGTAGGCTGTTTTGAGTGTGTTCTTGTGGGAAACTTGAAAGGAAAAATTATAATCAAAATGCACACATGGGAGGAAAACATACCATAAAACAGTTAACATCTTAAATAGATTTACATAGGAGGGAATAAAATCATCTGTACCTTTTTTTTTTTTTTTTTAAGAATTCAAAGCATTTAGGGTGAGTGCTTAGGAATAGACTCTTGCTATTTGTTTCATACCAACTTCTCAATATTACCAGCTAAAAGGAATTAATCTTTTTTAGAACTAAGTAAAATTCTGAAAATAAACTTTGTAGATAAACTGTTTCTTCACTTCTTAATTGAAAAAATAATTTAATTAGAAACATAATAGTCATACAGTCATACTGGTAGGTCTTAGGAGACTACCTTAGGAGACTGTCGGTTATGCTTCATTTTCCTACCTTGCATTCCATGCAGCAGTACAAAGGGTCTTTTTTACAAAAGACAGAATAGTGTCAGATTGCTAATGGATGGTTCCCTTATATGTGAATGCTTCTTTATGATTGACTAGCCTCTAGCTTTAAGACTGTTTTATTGACTGAGGTGCACAAAACTGGTATGGACTGTCTTTCCCACTGTGGTGTTGCCATTGTTTCTGTGAGTATTTCCTAACTCACTTCAGGCCAAAGTTCAACTCTTTATGAAAAAAGCTGAATATTAAATAGGAAATAGTTCAATCATATACCTGAAAAGTAACAGAGCAGTTCTGCTCGAAAATAAGAGGTAAAAAAAAAAAACATTGGCATATTTATTCCTGAACAAATAACAGCAATAATCCTGCATTCTCAAAAGGTGAATAAATTACAGTTAGAGATGGAAAATATGAACAAGCAACATAAGGAAACAGTTGACATCTATCAAAAAGACATTGAAACAAAAACAATAAATGAAAATAAACTTCTTGAAGAGGTGAGAGTTGTGCAACTTTTCATTATTTTCTTGATGTATGATGGTTTTATGAAGCTGTATTGGCCAGAGTCCTTGCTCTTACATTGCAGTCTTATCAACGGTAATGGAACTTCTTGTCTACGCACGTAAGCAAAGCTTTAGTATGTTAGGTCCTTAAGATGAAGTATTTGTATTTGTCTTTAAAAATAAGAACCAAGTTAAAAATTCTTTTGTCAAGTAATTGTTCACAGAAATCCTATTCTTGGTATAAATACAGCATAAGCAAATTAGATTATAACTTTTCCCATATTAGTATTTTCCTGCCTACACTTTTTTGATGGTAATATAAAAAAATATTAGAGCAGAGTGTTTGAAATGACACTTGTCATTCATGGAAGAATGGGTGTATTTTAATCTAGGTATATTTGTCCGTTTTAACAATATGTATAAAAGAGGTAGGATTTGAAAGGTGTCTTAAAAGCAAATGAAGACTATGGTAAATGAAACTGTATATACATTGCACCCACAGGTATAGGAAGAAATGAAACAAAGATTATTTTTTTAAAATATATTGTTGTTAATTGTTCTCAAATTAAATGAAACTTGTTACTAACAGGTAGAAAAGATGCGGTTGCTTGCTGATGAAGCAACAGTAACACAGAGAGAAACTGATATTCGATGTCAACACAAGATAACTGAAATGGTGGCACTTATGGAAAAACACAAGGTAAGAGATTTTACTGATTTCTGTGATTTGTAATGTGTGATACTATGTTAAGTAAAAATCTTTCAAAACCAGAATATTACAGATTAGAAAGTGAAACTTAGAACACATGGCTACTGGCAGATAAATTCCATCTATCTACATTTCTAGGATTTTTTTTGTTAATGTTCAGGCTTCCTTTGATACCATCGTAAAGCAGCATTCTTCAGTATCAGTTTGGGCCTCTTTTTATGAGGAGATTACTTAGTGACCTTCAGCAGTTTAACTTAACGTATTTTAATTTACATTCCTTATTACTCTGTTTTGCAGTATATTTAGCAGATACCATTAATAAAAATAATATGGCTAGCTAGCTTTTATGTGCTGGAACATGCACGACTGCCTAGAGATAAAGCATTCTTTGTCAGCCCACAAAATAATACTGCTTGTGCATTTTGTGGTTTACAGTTTCTGGTGAAGCATCAATGTTTGTTCATAGTGTGTTCTGAATTTTCAGAAGAGCCTTATTGGAAAAAAATTAGTAATTATTTAAGACTAGGTAGATCTATAATTGTAACATTTAGTTGAAAGTTTTGAGTTTTTTTTTTTTAACACAGCATGAATATGATAAAATGGTTGAAGAAAAAGATACAGAGTTAAAACTTTATAAAATAAAAGAGCAAGAGCAGTTATCATCAAAAACATCATTGGTAAGGCATACTCTTCAGCACTAAATAATTAAATGGAGGGGCTGCTGTCCTTAAAATGTAATATAATTATAAATGTTAGACTTCTTCCTGTTTAACACATGGGGGGAGGGTTAAGTGTCTGCTTTAGTGGGACTGAACAGTAAAGATCAACCCACTAATTTCTATTTACTGTTATTTTCTTACAGATTTTATTATGTGCATTAAAAATCCTCAGATGTTTCTAAAACCAAATTGGAGTAGCCATGCTTTTCTGTGTGCTTTTCTGTGTACTTTTCCTGATAGTGCATCATGTTCTAACCTCACTGAAGAAGAAACTTCTGTATTAAATAGTTGGATTCCACACCTCACCCCCCTCAACTGCCCTGTTCTCACGAGTGTTTTAAGTTCCTACCTTGAACAGTTCTGGTCAAGTACCTGTTTCTTAGTAGTACATCAGCTCTTTTTAAAACAAACTAAAACAAAACTTTAAAAGTATAGAGTTGCATCACTTTTTTTTTTTTTTTTTTCCCCACCCTTTTTTTTTTCTCTCTTTCTAGGAAGCTTGGCTTTGAGAAGCCAACATCCCCTCAAAACTTTAACAGAAGTGTAGTTCTACAACATCTACTTAAAATGCAGTATTTCTCTGGCAATTCCCTTCACAGAGCTTTTTTCAGTTAGGTTTTTTTAATAGAAGGAGGTGTGACTGCTTCTTTGATCATCTGTTATTCCAGTGATTGAATCATTCTGAAAATGAATTGTAGATACCTGTCAGCATGCTAACTTTATGGATAAGTTAGCTTTACTGAACAAATGGAATTTTCTTTTGTTTATAATGAATGCCCCTATTAACTACTGTCTCATTTTAAACTGTTTTCTTTTTCCAGGTTAAGCATAGTTAACCCTATCTTTTATCTAATTGTTTTTAGGAAAGTGAGCTGACATGTTTGAAAAGTGAACTGTCATCCCTTAAGGAACAACTTAAAGCAGAAATTGAAGAGAAGGTTTTTTGTTTGTTTGTTTGTTTGTTTTTTGGTTTTTTTTTATTATTAATATTAAATGTAGCAGGATGGGTGATGTGCTTGGCCTGGTCTTATGCACTATAATAATGACAGCTGTGAAGTGCATTTTTGATTCTGGGTCTTGCTTTCACTTGCTGTCTCATTTCAAGAGCTTGATGCTCGCTGAAGTCATTATGTCTTGTCTCTGGTAGTGAATGTTTTGCATTACTCCTTAATTGGTAAGTATGAGGGAAGCAGGGAGAAATTGAAACGCTATGAAGAACTGTCCAGGCTTGCAAGGATGATGTCAGGAAAGCCAAAGCCAATCTGGAGGTAAAACCAACAAGAGAAGGGCAACAAGAAAGGCCTCTACAGGACCTGCTGCTGAATGTGGCAGGAGTTCTGATGACAAAGGACAAGGAAAAGGCTGCAGTACTCAATGGGACCTGCAGAGTCTAGAGACAGAAAAACTTACCCTTGGTGGAGGAAGATCAGGTTAGGGAATCTTTAAACAACCTGGACATACATAAGTCCATGGGATCTGATGGGATACACCAATAAGGGCTGAGGGATGTGGCCAGTATCATTGCAAGGCCACGCTGGATTATCTTCGAAAGGTCATGGTGACTGGCAGAGGTGCCTGAGGACTTGAAGAAAGCAAATGTTACTCCTTCCTTCAAGAAGGGCAAGAAGGAGGATCTGGTGAAATGTAAGCTTGTCAGCTTCACCTCGATCCCTGGAAAGATGATGAAACAAATAATCCTGGAAACCATTTACAAACATATGAAGGACAAGAAGGTGATTTGGAATAGTCAGCATAGATTTATATGAAGGGGCAACTGTGCTTAACCAAGTTGATTGCCTGCTACGAGATGACTGGCTTAGCAGATGAGGGAAGAACACTGGGAGCTGTTTATCTCAGCCTTAGTAAGACTTCAACACTGTCTCTCATAACATCCTATAGGCAAACTGATAAAGTATGGGCTAGGTGAGTGGACAGTAGATTGAAAACTGGCCCAACTGCTGGGCTTAGGGGATTGCAACTAGTGTGGCTGTGGCATGAAGTCCAACCAGAGGCCAGTCACTAGTGATGTATGCCTGGCGTTGATTCTGGGTCCAATACTGGTTTAACATTTTCATTAGTGACATAGATGATGGGACACAGTGCAGCCTCATCAGGTTTTGCAGATGATACAGAATTGGGAGAAGTGGTTGATACAGCAGGTGGTTATGCTGTCTTTCAGAGGGATCTGGACAGGCTGGACACATGGGTGAACAGGAATCCCATCAGGTTTAACAGAGGGACATGCAAAGTCCTGCACAGGGGAAGCCATAACTTTTAGACCTGGTACAGATTAGGGGCTGACAGGCTTGAAAGCAGCTTTGCAGGAAAAGCCCTGGGGTTCTGGTGAACAGCAAGTTCAATATAAGCCAGAAATGTGCTCAGCATCTTAGGCTGCATAAGAAGAGTGTTGCCAGCAGGCTGAGGGAGCTGATCCTTTTCCTATATTCAGCACTGGTGAGACCGCATTCTGGGCCGCCCAGTACAAGACAGACAAGGGCATACTGGAGCAAATGCAGCAAAAGACCACGAAGTTCATTAAGGGATTAGACCATCTGACAGAAAAGAGGGACTGAGAGAGCTGGGATAGTTTAGCCTCAAGAAGAGGAAGCTCAGGGGCATGTTATCAGTGTATATAAATACCTTATAGGAGATGGAGCAAGACTTTCTCGGTGTCCAATGAAAGGACAAGAGGCACGATGGAAACAAAACGAAGTACAAGAATTACCATCACACAAGAAAAAAACTTATTACTGTAAGGGCATTAAAACATGGGAACAGGTTGCCTAAAGAGATTGTGGAGTCTCCATGCTTGGAGACATTCAAAACCCTGCTGGACACAGTCCTGATCAAGCTACTGTAGTTCATTCTGCTGTGAACAGGGGTGTTAGACTAGATGATCTCCAGAGGTCCATTCCAACCTTTTACCATTCTGTGATTTTGTGATTGCTATATAGTATTCTTCAGCTGGCAAAAGAAATGCAAAATAGAATTAAAAAGACAGCAAGGGAACATTTACTTCAATAAACAAGAATGCTTCCAATTTCTTGCATGAAATAACTAGAAAATAGGGCTCTTTCTTTTTTAACTATAGCTGTGATAAAAGTTGTATCCTGTTTTCTCATTAAAAAGGGATGGTATGGAGGTTCCTTAGCAGAGATGGAAGAAGCTGTATAAGAAATGAAACTGTGAATAGAAAAGTAATGTCTTTCGAATGCTGTAGTTTGACTAAATCTGGGGTCATATATTTTTGTGAACTTTGTAACCATGTGTGATTGTGGACTATGTTCTGTAATTACACTGAATTAATGTAATTACTGAATTAAAATAAAATATTTACTTCTTATCACATAACTCTTTAGGAGAATCTTGCAAAAGAACACCTCCAAAATATGGTTCCTGAAAATGAAAAGAAGCACAAGGTAGCTTTAATCTTATCATTAATTAATTTTAGAATTTGATAATATTTATATGTATGTGATCTAATTGAAGTTCTAGCTTAAATTATGTACACTCGACAAAAGACATTGAAATGCTTTTAATTTAAACCTTTTTTAATTTTAGGAAATACAAACATATTTTACTGAGACTTCTAAACCTCATTTACCTCTGGACTGTGAATCTATTAATGTAAAAAATAAAAAGTCTCCAAATGATATTCCTATAAAAGTCAACACGATGGAAAAGAAAAAAAAGCCTCCAGTATCTGCAAAAAGTCCCTTGGGTAGTCCATCGTTACAGGTTCGTAACTTCTAATAGTGAATTGTTCTTGTTTTATTTTTCTGACTGTGTTTCTTGCTTCTCTGTTGATGCTTATTTATTTTTTGTTGTGATAAGCAGGGATTTAAAAGGTAGCCACGAAAAAAAAATTTATTCCACAGCTATATTAAAAAGCAGTTTGTGTAAGGGCTCCCACTGTGTGTCATCTTTCTTGCTTAGTTACTTAATGTGTCTGTTGTTACTGATTGGTAATTCCTGTCCTAGAGGGACTGTGAATTTAATATTGTCTCTAGAATTCTGTTACTTAGCCTTAAAATGAAGTGCCATCTGTTTGTAAAGGCACATTTTTCTCTATGGAACAGAAAATAGCTTCTGTAAGCTGTAAAAATTATCAAAGCATTCCTGACTGCTTCATCATAACTGTAAAACTTTATGCTTCTACCCTGTCAGAAGCTCAAACATGATGTTTACATCTTAACAACAGAAATAATTAGCATTTTTATGTTATCCTTTCTAAAAAAAGGATTGCACTGTTCCATTGCAATGTTTCTGAGAAGTTTAGCTTCTAGTGAAATAAATATTTTAAGTAAAAACAATCTTGCTCTTGATATCTCTATCAATGTCTTTCTGAAAGCTTTCTCCTGCAGGTTGGTTGGTTTGTGTTCTAAACATTGGTTATAGTCTGTATGTAGTGACTACAGTTCAGAATAACCTGAATTTCTGCAGATAAGCATGAAAAAGTACAAAACAGTGCGCCATAAAACTCAGTTCTTCTACAGCTTCCTGTTCATTCTCCTTGTTTGTCAACAAAAAGGATATTTTTTTTTTTATTTGTTCAAGTCTTTGCTTCACGTTTTGGATGGAAAGATAATTGTTCTATAGCATCTCTCTAGTGTCTTCCTGGATACTCAGTCTGTAAACTGAGTTGTAAGTGTGGGTTTAGATTCTATAATCACCACTGAAAATGTAATTCTAAATGCCATCCTTTTTCTTTCCCAGACATATATTATAAAGACTCCTCCAATACATAAACTGCAAAGTGAAAGCACAAATCTGCATTCAGAACAGTGCATGAGGAAAAAGCAAAAAGTGCTTCTACAGCTGGATGCTCAGTCAGATAGCTCTGAACACAGTGACCTCCTGGTAAAAATCAGAGAACAGTGTACTTGACAGTCCTTTAGGCACAAGGATATATCTAAGAATATATATAAAGCTGCATCTAAGAATATATATAAAGCATGTGGGGTTCGGTATCCAAGACAATATTTATGTGTATATTTTTATTTATTGGTTCTGTCTGGAATTGTATTTATATGTACATAATTAGTAACTAAATGACAAACAGTATACAGCTGTACAGAAAAGTGCATTAACTTTTATAATTTTTTACATTATTCTTATTGAACTGTTGAGGCTTCATAGTAACATCTTAACTTTTTTTTTTTTGTCATCCTCTAATATTCCTACGGGAAAAGAAAATGTATTTTTTAATATAGTGTGATTAAATGACTCTTTTATTTTTAATTTAAGAGCATAGTCTCGGAGGAAGAAATGTTTAAAAAATTGTACAAAGATTATCCTCAAGCTTCACAATTGTATGCCATGACACCAAAAAAGGTACCTTAGCTTTTCTTCATATCAAAGCAGTTAATTAAATTGGTTATAGAAACTAATGGATGGCTTTATTTTTCTTCTTAGAAATCAACTACACCAAACATAAAAACTCCAGGCTCTGTACTGAAACTTACAACCATGAGAAAAATGCGCGAGGCTGGATGGACTGCAGTTTCTAAAATGGACAGGAAAAGGAAAATTAAAGAAGCTGAAAAGTTCTTTGCTTAAAATGAAAAAAAATTACTAGTGCCCTAGCATGATTTGATTAGTATGACAGTGTTACTCTTTCAGTTAGTACATTGTTGCATTTTTCTGTCATACTCAGTGTGTTTAATACTACATTCATTTCCTTTATACACATAAACTTTATAGATATATAACTATACCCACCTGCAGAGCATTCTCTATATTTCATCCCCTATGCTATAAAAAGTCAGGAGACAAATTAGCCCATTTTCAAATTCTGAAATATAACTGCATAGAAAGCTGTTTCAAAAAGAAAAGTCTGGCGTTAGAAATACTAGTTTTAAAGGAATTTATTTTGTTCTTTTCAATTTACTCTCTTTTTGTTAATATGTAATTCACACAAGGATATTTTTAAGTGAAAGAAATAGTGAAGCTGTTAAAATGCATGCACTTTTAACTGAAGTTGTCTTGCTTTTTCATTCATTTTAAATGTTTTTAGAACTGCCTTTGTAGACTGATTTGTTTTCAGTAGCTACTATTTCAGTATGTTGAAACAGTTTTGAAACTTTTAAAATTGAATTTTCAATAGAATTACTTTGGTTTAGAAAGATTTCAGCTTCATAATGAATAAAATATGCACACACGTTTTGATATTGTAAAAACAATGTTAAGATGTCATTAAATTGTTTATCTGAAACGTAAAGTGTGGGAGCAAATGTGGTTGCTTTATGTATTAGAACAGAGATATAAATCACCAGGCAGCCTTCCTAAGGACTAACAGCTTCTGCCACATAAGCGTACTAGTTTAGAACAACATATATTTCTGTGTTAATCCTTGATTAATCTTTGTTTCACAACAACAAAAACCTGCTTCACAGCCTAGAGATAACAAGAAAACTACACTTACATCTTAAACTATTACGAAAAATCAAAATCCTGGATTCATCTGAAGTGGGTAGCAAAAGATAAGTATTTCATTCTTTTTGTGTAGCAATGTTATGTATAGGCTAGTAGTTTGGGTTCCTTACAGTTACCTCACAGGTACAGCATCTGCCGCTGTAGGAGAAGAAATGACAAGAAACTTAAGCAGTAAGAATTAGAAATCCCAGTTAACTATTGTAAGAGATTCTGCATGTCACAGTGAGTTCTGTGGTAATTAAAATGTCTTGAAGGTGGAGTAAAGCCTTTTGACTTGAACAGGTAAAAATTCAAGTCTGTACCACCCACATCTGGACTCAAATGGTAAGTAACCAGTTGGGACCTCATTATTTGCCAGTACTCTCGTGGCAGGGTTGTGAATCCGTGGTGCATCATATAGTCCTCCTGGTATTGCGAGCATGTCACATGGTATAATGTATACATAATCTGCAAAATTACAAAAATACTGTTAGTACCACTATAGAAAGCTTACAGGAAATGTAATCAACTAGGAAGGATGTAAAATGATATTTGCCTCATGCTATGCCTGTTTCTGTGAACAGACTATATATAGTAAATAAAGCTGAAAATACAAACAGCTTCATGTTAGGCATTAATCCAGTTTGCACAGGAAAAGCAAAATGAAAATTAATAAATGCATGTGCTTTGGCTTGTGAATCCTTCAGGTAGCACCCAATTCAAAAAAGTAAAAATTGAAAGCGTCCAGTTAGCAGCTATTCATAGTAGTGAATATTGAGGCTTTTACCTCTGGAATTTCGTTACAGTTTTAAAGGCTATATTCTGACATTAGCCATGACATTTGTTACTGGCTAGTCCCATTTACTACAAGTAAAGTGAGACAGATAGATAGATATAACCACACACATATATTTATATATGTGTTTTATTTAAAAGCATCGGTAAGATAAGCTTATTTCTAAATGCCTTTTTCGCAAGGTTTTAAAATGTATATTAACCTATGCCAGTAAATGTAGTTAACAAGTTCTCAATGAGACAGAGTATTTCCTGTTTCTTCAATGCTATTTCCAGTGAAATACATATACATTATATATTTGTCACATTTCCTTTTACTCTGGGTCTTTACTGATCAATTTTAAGGAGGATGTGGCCTTCAGTGTCTGAGGAATAATGTCTTCTGAGCAAGCATCTAATTGATAATGACTGTTCAGATACTCGTCTATTACTTCTTTCAACAGGGCAGCGGAGCACCTGCAGCTTCCAACAGGAAGTTTGTCAATATCAGGTTACCTTAACTTAAAGCAAGCATTTGGAAATGTTGGTATATGTTATTACTTTCCTTCATAATATTGCTAACAGTTCTCCAGCTCCTTTTCTGTCAAATACTTCTTTAAGGAGGGTGAGCAATGCTCTGGCCTACAATGTCTGCTTGCTTTCTTCCTGTCATCCTTATTCACCATGTGTGTGCTTTTATTTTTCTCTAGTACTTTAAATATTTTTCATTTTTTTTCTAAGGCAGATGCTGTCACTTTCCTGCTCTCAGCTCTTCACCCCCCACCCCCCATCCTCCCTGATTCTCAGAATGGTGTGTCCTTGTCCTTCCAACTTTTGTATCGTTGTCAAGTTCTTGATACATATCTCTCTCTCTGTACTCTGGCTTCAGCTAAGATAAACAGGTCTGGCCCCAGAAATGCAAGGAAATGCTGCTGTCATATGTAGTGACACTGACCTGAAGCCAGGGTTGTATAACTTGGAGAGCTTCGAGGATGGTTACTGGTATGGTTGTGAAAATCGGATTGCTTGGTTTCAGTGTTTCTGACATTGCTTGACTCACAACTCTTTAAAATGATAAAAATGTAGGTGGCAGAGTGACAATCGACTTGAGCCTTGTGGTATCCGAAGAGTTCTTAGTGTGGTGAACGTGCCAGATGTGATGTGGTTATTAAAGCAGAGGAAATGCTTTATCGGTTCTGATCCTTTTTGTGTTCCAGCTGATAGATGCATTTTGCACCTTGGTTTGATTGACTTCAGCTGAAATACTGGACGCTACAAAACTTGTTGCTATTGTTTTTCCAAATCTGCTCTTGTGTCTTTGTTTGTATGGTCTCATAAGAAATACATAATCTTTGGCCTGAACAAAGTACTTTGACAGAAGGTAACAAGTGAAAAGGATTGGAAAATGCATAGATTGAATTCCATTCATTATATTGTCTCACTTTCCTTGTTCAGCAGTAAGTTTATTTGTCTGTGTTTAATTGACTCTTTCCTCTTTTTCTGAATTGCCTTGGGAACAAATACTATTTTTCCTCGAATTTATTTAATGGGAAACTGAGTAGCCCAGGGTGTATAGATTGTAAAATGTATGTATTTAAAAAAGAGCTGATTCAATTTAAATACTTATCTCAGCCATATGTTTAATGCCTGATCTCAAATTTCTGGTCCAGATACTTGCTTTTAATTGAGAGTTATTTTTTCTGTATGATAAGTAATAACTTTTTAGTACACCTGTTTGTTAGAACAAACAAAAATCAAAAGAGGGGAAAGCCTAAAAAGTTGAATTGAAAATTCAGTTCTAAGTCTGAGAAGACAAATAATGAGAATTTTCCTACTCTAATGCTTGTCTTGGATCTCTTATAAAATATTCAAATGTCAAGTCAGCATCATTTGTCCATCATGGCCTTATTAAGCACGGGAAATGTCAAAATTATTAGCTTGTTATTTCATTAGTACAGAGTGTTGGGGGTTTACTCAAAAGTTGGATTTTTTAAAATGAATGTTTCAATCCCTGTTACTAGCCAGTACTTATTTTTAACTTCTATACTGGATAACAATGAGAGATTCAGCAAGAGACTTTTATCTTGTGGTAGCACTGTATAAAGAAAGGCCTTCCCCCCCCCAGCAAGTGGTCAAAAAACGTACCTCATTGGTCCGTTTTCTTCGTTGTTAAATGCACAGCATGTTAGAGCAACAGTGGTTTTTATCACATACTGTGTCATGAAGTGGAATACTCTAGAATTGTGACAAAACTTGATAAAATATTACAAGTATTTCAATTCAGACCACAAGGTTATTTCGGCAACTTGAGAAAACCCACATTTTGTATCTTACTTAAAAGAGAAGAATGTACTTTAAAACTGCCAGAATTTAAAACTACAGTGCAGGGTTAGCATATGCAAGCACTGCCAGGTACATCGTAATTGTCAGTCAAAGCTACTGATAGTTATTTCCAAATATTTAGAAATTTGTTTTGTTAAAAGCTGCAAGAGCAGAGAGTGCAAAATAGAATGCAGCAAATAAGAGTAAACCTTAAGAAAATCACACTTTTAGGACTCACCCAAGCTGACAAATTCAGGAGCATACGGACTTGCAGGTGGTACCGAGTAACAGGTCCGATGTTTGAGCATGTGCCTGTTCATTCAGACTCTCCAACGGCCTCCTGAAGGGCTGGGAGAAACACAGGAATGTCTCTATGGAAACCAGTGAAGTTGCACTGGGGCTAGACCTTCGTCAGTATCCCCACACTAGTGCTGACCTTGCCTGGTTGAAGCTCGCTGGGTAATATGAGAGGAAGGAGAACGTTACATGTCGGCAGTTGCTGATCTCACTTCACAGTGGCTTTAAAAAGTAGCCTTTTCAGAATCAGACACGGTTCTGGAAGAATTGCTTTAAACAGTTTTCCCCAAGCACGCGTAAGGAAGATACTAAAATCTTGATTAAAAAGATATATTAAAAAAATCCTCAGGTATGTGTGATAGTTATTACAAAGGACAACTATTTCTAAAATAGTAATAATAATATTCCTTTAAATTTCTAAACTAAGAGTATTTAAAAAAAATGTGACAGGAGTTAAATGTCTCTAATGAGAAGAAAACCAGTACAAATAACAGTGTTATTCCTACAGCCTTTTCTGTCCCTGGATATCAAAAGATTTCATTTAGCTTGCATTGCTTCTACCAGGAGTGTCTTGAGGAGGGGAAGCATTCACGAGGAAAAAGTCTTCCCTTTTCCTTCCTTACAGCCATTTTAATTTTTAGTTGGAATCTGAGAGTGGCTTCCTCGTTGGGAGGCATTCCCTTTGGCAGGCTTCACAGCCCGTCACGGCTGTGGTAGACACTTCTTTTTCAGGTGGATATGCGAGGTTGCCTAAGAGAGGAATGCATATCGGGTAAGAGCAGCATCCGACAGGATTGCATGCCCAAAGCCTAAAAGAAGAAACAGAAACATACCCCAATGTTTGTACTGAGCATATGTAATTAGCTTAAATTCTGATTAAAAAAAAGTCAGTTGTACGTGCAAAGTGTCAAGTGTCCATACCAGATCTTCATCAGTGAAGATCTTGTCTGATTACCTACTGACTGCTTATCAGATTGCCAGTCAAATCAGGAGAACACTACAACCCTTAGAAACTGAAAAGCATCTGTGACTTTTACCTCTTAGCATTGTTATGATATTGGGTGGGTATAGTCATTCATCCCTGATAATACTGCAGAAGGCTTCTGGCTTGTCTTTGTTGTGGTTGGTTTTTGTTTGTTTGTTTGTTTTTACATTTTGTCCTCAGTGTAGCTATTGTGTATCTTAGAATAACAGAAATATCTAGCACTTTCCAAAGAAATGAAACCAAATACAAAGCCCTCTGTCATATGAGCCAAACAGCAAATAGGATTATGAAATATTTTCAGACCATAAGTGGAGATCATTGGTATATGATATGCAACAAAGAGAATTGCCGTTTTAATCTGTGGTTGATAGGAAATGCTGCAGCTAATCATAGGAAAGAAAGAGAAGAGTGGTCATCTGTGAATCTATAAATCTAAGAGATGAGAGCTATGTTTCAAGCTATTACAGAGACTTGCTTAGCTTAGAGCTTGCTTAGACAGCTTGGCTTTGAAAATTCAGCAGCCACAGTCTGTTTAAATGCAAAATCTGGCAAACCCCCTTGTTTCTATGGCAGCATATTAGGATCTTATTTCCTTTTATTAGTGGAGGTCTGCAACAGGATGGGGTTGGAAACAATTCCTCTACCAGAATACTAATCTTTTAGAAATCTGAATGGCTTTGTCTATTTTTGATCAGCATAGCTTCTAAGTCTCTGTTGTCTGCAAGCATGGACATGTTTTTGTTTTAATATCCACAGTGCTATATGCAGTGGAAACAAGAGTCACTCTGCTCTATACAGTAACCGGCTCATAAGATCACAACATTTTCATTGTGTTGCATTACTAACAGGGAGAGAGTAAGTTAAATTAATGTGTGGTAACTTGTCATTGTTCCTACTTTCATCTTGGGCATTCGTCAGTGACCAGTAGGTCAGAGAATCCTATTAAATTACTTGCACCGAATTTCTCTAGCCCATTACAGAGATTCCTGGGTAATGAACTGAAGAATTTTATGATTACTAAATTCTGTTTACAGAGATCACTTAAAACGCTTCTTGCAGAACATCAGCATACTGTCTTTCACTTAATGAAAGTGTAAAATAAGTGATGTCAGTGAATGGATTGGTTTAGTTAACAGAAAGGTTAAAGATAAATAATTAACAGTGTAACTGGCTGTTCCAGAACAGGGCTACAAAGCTGATGGCTGTAAAAGCACATTAAAAATTTCTATCACTGAATAGTCTGCAGGTCAGCAGGGGGGCAGCCAAAGAAATGTATCCATAAGCATCAGACTTTTAACTATGGATTTTAGGAAACTATAGGAAAGAAACCTCAGGCACTCACAGATTGCGACACTGGACTTTGTTGTCCTGCCACAGTCTTGTCTTGCTGCTCCCAGCAGGTAGTGGGATCTCACTCCCATCAGGTGTTCAGAGAGGTCAGTAGTGAATGAACTCTATGGTCATACCCAGAAGGACAATCAAGGAAAAGTTTTTCTACCAGCTTAATAGTTTGTGTAAATTACTGAAGAGATGCACATGTATGTATCGCTCTGGTGATGTTTAGTGCACCTCTGACAGATGGGCAGGCTAACGTGATGCCAGTAAATAAGAGGTAGTAGCCAAGAGGTTCTGCGTCCATATCAGTGTGGAGCTAATCCGATTATGAGGAGCAGTAGTCACATTGGTGTCAAGGTCCACTCAGGCTAATTTATTGTGCTTCCAGATAAATGTATTTTCATTCTTAACACTTGGTCAGATATTTCTGTAATGCACTGCACTGCATTCAGAGGCTGGGTAAAAAAGTTGCAGTGAATAAATGCACTGCTGAAATGATACTGCCTGCTCCAGTGATTAATAATGCCTGACATTCAGCATACACCACATTGGACTCCATCTAGTAGCTCTAAACCTTCATGACAGTAGGGCTCTGGACAGATGGAACTAAGGACATTGCATCTATGTAGTTGCCTTAACAACCAAATTTGTAATCACCTCAAAGAATGAAATCAGGTTTGTGTGGCATGACCTATTTTATGTAACACCATCTTGACAGGCATTAATTATGTTCTCATCCGTTAATTCTTTATTGCTTAAATCCTGTATCAACTTTCTGTTATTTTACCTGATTTATCAGGGATAGATGTCAGGCTAGCTGGTTGAGAGTTACCTGGGTCAACAGTCTCTCTTTAGACATTGGCATAATATTAGCACTTTTCTTAATGTTTTGAAATTTCTTCAGTATTCCAAGACTTGTTGAAATTAGCATTAGCTAGCTAATGATATTGATTTTAAAATATTCCTTATACAATTTATTTAATAATATTTTTGTTGCAAATGTGTACGTTGGTTGTTCAGCCACTGCCTTCGCAAATGTGCATGTACTTACTGAAGACTTTGCCCTTACTCTGCATCAACAGCTTGTCTTCATCACTCATGTCCCTTGATGTTACTGTTGGCCTGTTACTGTGGTCCTGACAGAAGTTTATTTTCTAGTCTCCAGCTTCCCATGCGAGTTTTCTGTATTTCTTGCTCCTAACAGTGATTGTGTTTTCCTTTTTTTCATTGCTGTAGTTTTTTATTGTTGCATTCTTTTTCATCTTCACTGCGATACTTTCAAGCATTGTTATATTTTTTTCTTCACTATTGATGTTTGCAGACATTTCCCTAAATCTTGTTAAAGGAAATTCTTAGTCCTTTTTTACCCTAATCTGAATTTCGCTCCTCCCACCCCTGCCAGTTACACCCATTTTTCTCAAATCAGAGAAATTAGTACTTTGAAACGGCAAAGGATATATGCCTTCATAATCTGATCTGTCCTCTGCCTGTATTCTTATAGCATGCGTTGAGGACACTTTAAATCTGGATGTTAGGGTCTTCCTGTCAGGACCAGTGAATACAAATATAGCTCCAATTTCCTAAAGCTGTGCTTGTAAATACCTGTGAAATCTTTAGAGAAAAGAATCAGCTGTACCTACTTCATCTGTCCATGCAAGGGTCAAATGCTTTAGGAATGCTACTTTTTATTCTTATTTTGGGCACTTTTTGTCCTCTTCAGGATTCAGTTTCATGAATCGTTTCCTTTCCCTTTCAGGATTGTGGTTTCCTTTGAAATACTTTTAAGATTTTTCCAAGAACGAACATTCTTTTCTGTCATTAAAGTTTTAAACAACCAAACCCATGCACACATACGTAGTGTGTATGTGTAGATATATGTGTGCGTGTGTATAAATATACACACACACATTATCTACATATGGGTGTATGTGCATACTTGTATAGCCTGTATGTTTAACTGCATTTAAAATATGTCAGAAAAAATAATAAAGTAACATATTGGAGTAGTCGCAAAATAACAGTGTTATACTTCTGTTGCTAAGTGTAGATGGACAGATGTTTCTGAGAGTACAATTAATACTCTGCTCATGTCCTTAAGCCGGAAAGAGTTATATTTAATTCCTGAGAAGTTATACGGTAGAAATTAACCCAGAATTAAAGCCTCCATGAAAACAGAAAGCATTTGGCTGATACAACAAGAACTCTGTCATGTTATCCCAAAAAACCCTTGGAGAATTAGTCCAGGACACAAAGCTGTGTGCAGCAGTCTGAAACCACAGAAAAAGGAGACAATATTACTCAGGAATTAGCTCAACACCAACCAGAACTGACTGGATCACTCCTCCAACAGCCCAAAGTAACCATGTTTACCAGCTTAAACGCAACTTTATCCTATTTCACAGAATCACAGAATGTTAAGGGTTGGAAGGGACCTTGAAAGATCATCTAGTGTTTCTTATGGCTACGTAAATCAAGAATGTGGTTGACCTGCATAAGACATACATCAGATCAAAGTTAGGAGAGTGAAAGGGTAGGTGTTAACAGAGCTGCAGGGAGTAAGCATAGTGAGAAGGCTGGCCGGATGCTGATGAAGCAGTAGAGGACAGTGGCTTTGTCGACCCTTTCTTACTTTGCTCCTCCCAGGTGTTCCACAAGACCCTAAATGTGAGTGGTTTTCCACTCATCTGTGGACATCTCAGTTTCACTGGTGTTGGTGCAGTATTTTAGTTGTCATTGTGCTACAAGGAGTGGTTTCTTAAAACTTTTTTCCCCTATCAATTAGGGGAATTTCAGAGTGAATTGCTTGTTACTTTGATATTTGCTCAGTAGGTTCAAGGCTACACAATTTCTTAGCGTGCTTTGTTTGAGTAGATAAGTCGGGCTGTACCTAACCACACTGTAGAGCAATTGCTTTGACTTGAGACTTGTTACTTTATGTGTATAGCACTGCATCTCTCGGTTGTGCCTGCCTGGTAACAACTAGAGCGAACCAGACTTCACTAAACTTTTGCAAAACATAGGTGTAGAATTAGTCTTATGTGATTAAGGAAGACTCTATTTCCATGCTAGCCTTCCTGTCATGATGTTGCTGTCCTGTGTAGCGATTAAATTCATCAATAATAACTTTTTTAAAAGCGGTGGTTAGTTTTAAAGCCTAAGGGAAGAATGACTGTTAAAATAATTAGATTTCCATCTCCAGTTTCCAGGTTAGGATATATGGACACATTTGTTCCTATCACATTTGCTTTGTGGTTCAGTATGAATTTTCAATAGATGACTTTGCGATAAGAAAGCAGCAATTCAGGTGCAATTATATAAACAGTAAGATCAGCCTGGAATTAGCCTGGAGAGTATAAAGCACACACAGAGCTTGTGCTGGGTCACTGCCTCTCCCAGCTCAAGGCAGGATCAGGTTCCTGTAATAGGGAAGAATTCAGCTGACAAGAGGTTGGTCTTTCCAGACTTGCATTGTTGCAGCAACAGGGTAAACCAGACTGTGTAATGAATGGCTTTTGCTATGGGAAATTGACAGCTGGAAGAGACTAGAGGGTGATGTCCATGTGTTTGTAGACACTGCCATTTAAAGTTTGTAGTGTAAAGGCTGTAGAGCAGACTCTGGAATTGTCTCAGAGCTAACCAAAGCTTTGTTCTTGGGATCCCCCAGCAGGTCTGAGAAATGAGGTCAGCACAACAGGCAGATAAAGTTGGGGATTCATTGATTTAAACTCTTGCTGATGTTCTTTATTATAATTTGCTTGAATCGATTATTTAATTCTTGGCAGTGTTCCCATTTCATCATGCCTCTAAGCCAACTGGAAAGTAAAAAAATACAGTGGTATGCCTGATATGCACAGCTTGTTCCTTTTTCTCTCTTGAACATTTTATAAGATGCTTTCTTTAGAAAATTATTTTTAAACCAGTGAGATTATTTTGGCATCTCTGGTTAAATCTAGAGCTCATGTTCTCTTGCATATGTCACGTTTTCAAATCCTTTAGCTCCTGTTATTTTTCTGTGTCGGCATTTTATCACTCATTAGTGAAAAGTGCCATGTAATATGCTTTAATGGGGAAAAAGTGAGTTTGTTACATGTTGTTAATGGCCTGTTTACCCTTTTCTGTTTAGTGGTTAGTACTATTTCAATTAACGGTGTGAGATTGGAAAGAAGTTGTTAGGCTGTAGCTAAAAACGTTAAGATTACTTCTAGTTTGAGAGTATCATAATTGTTCCTGTCAACTTCTGCAAAAAGGGCTGGAAGGTACACCTAATTTTACTTAGGGTTTGCTTTCTTTGTTTTTCCCCCATCTAGCATGAGACCCTTCTTTGTGATGTCTCTCCTCTTTGGCCTGACTTTCAGTCAAACAGCATCACTCTGTGCTCCTTCTGAGTACATAATCCACGTGGAGAAAAGGGAATGTGCCTACTGCCTGGCCATCAACACCACCATCTGCGCTGGATTCTGCATGACTCGGGTACAAGGCGTTACTCTGTTCTAGGCAGTTGTTTCTATAATGGCCATCTCTGCAAAACAAGTGCCTATTCTTACTGGAAAATTGTGTGTAAATGATCCAATTCTAATAGTGTTTGTCAGAGACGGAAAAATCACACTATCATCATGTTTTCAAGTTAGCTTTTTGCAAAGGTATGGATGAGAAATGCCAAGACTCCAGAACTACGGAGTTTATAACATCAGTGGCACGGCAGAGAACTGACTGCTGCTGTCCCTGCAGTGCCTCTGTGGTTAGCTTGTGGGGTCAGGATGGAACAGGTTAGAAGCAGATTATATTTAGTCACTCTAACTACTTAGTGTAAACGACTCGGGTAACTTCTACTCCCACTACTGTTACAACAGGTAGCTGTGGAGAGTATCTTGCAAGTAGGCGTGCTGAACACTATGCTTGAGCTTCACTCTTCAACACTGAATTTTAAGTTTCACCTTGGTCAGCAGGTAGCCAATACAGAATACCACGCACTGTTAGCACCCTGAGCCAAGCGGGTTAGTTAAAACCATATAAGCAGGTGAACATATCCATGGGGGTAGAGAGCCCCAATCACATGCAGATTCAAAATTACAGATCTCAACAGAAGTACGCTGAAAATAGGAGAGCTAGTCTAAGTGTAAAGAGGTTTGCTTTATGCATGTTCAAGAAAATGTCGGAGGAAGTCTTCTGACACTCATGTATGCGTCAGTGAAACAATGCATTTCTTTTTCCTTTGTAGGACAGCAATGGCAAGAAGCTGCTACTCAAAAGTGCTCTGTCCCAGAACGTGTGCACATATAAAGAGATGTTGTATCAAACAGCACTGATTCCAGGCTGTCCTCATCACACCATTCCTTATTATTCCTACCCTGTGGCTGTGAGCTGCAAGTGTGGTAAATGTAACACTGATTATAGTGACTGTGTTCATGAGAAAGTTAGGACAAACTATTGCACTAAACCACAGAAGCTCTGTAACATGTAAGCTTCCAACAGAATGCGGTCAAAATGTACCCCTCTACTCACAGCTAAACATAAATAAAACTATTTCATAACAGGTTTGCAAATTGGGGTGCACAAAGTTTTATTCTAAAGATGTATCACTAGTTACTTCAGTTAATTGGATATTCTGTGACATGCACAAAAGCAGAATCATAGGACTGCAGGTTTGCATTTAGAACCCACCTGTAATTCACTTTGGGGAAGAAGGAGAAATGAGTACATGTATGTATAAGCCTTTGCTTGTGAATCCGAGCTATTTTGTGAAGAGATGCTCAGAGATAAAGCATTTGATATATTTCAGAGTTAAAAAAAAAAACAACACATACTCTTAGTACTGAACATGTTAATTTAGATTTTGACATATACTTACAGCCTTCGTATTAGCAATAGTATTTTTCCACTTTTTTTGAGGACTGTAGCTTCAGTGTAGCCAACTGGGACTAAGCACATACAGTTTGCTTATCTACACTACAGGTCTATGTCATCACCGCTGTTGTCCAGACCTGTGGTCATTAGGCATACTTTGTCATGTCTCTGCACTAGTGGAGTAAGCCTCTCTTTTCTATTGAAGTACATGGTTTGAAAAACTTGTCTCTGTGAGCACTGAAGAATCAATGAAGCTTCAAATCTTGCTACTCTGTTCTCCAGAAGGACAGTGTAATACCAACAAACGTAAACTCAGAAAAAACTTTTTCCCCACACAGGTCAGCTGGTTCCTTATGAGTGGGAAAGTGAGCTAAGCCCCACCGTATGCACTGAACATGCAGAGGTGATAAGTGCAGACCGAGGAATAAAGAAATCAATGCAAACTAACAAATGTTTCCTTTCCACTGAGATTACCCCCTCCCTGCTCACTGTGAGTGGTGGTGTTTCATTAGACTGGATAACTCCATGGCAAGCTCTGACTGTGCTAAACCAATCACTGAGATTGGGAGTTAGTTTCCACCTGGTTTAAGTGACTCCAAAACAAAGTGGAACAGCTTACAGAATCCAGTGACAGATCTGCAACTTTGCCCCTCATCTCTATTGCCTACAACAGGAATATCACAGTTTGATTAAATTGTCCCTGCTGAAGTAAATGTGACCTCTGCTGATCCAGGGCTACTGTACCCAGGACAGTAAGACTTTGGCCCTTTGGCTTTTCATCAGTTTTTGTGTTCAACTTTACAACCCTCCGGTCCAGTGACAGCAAACTATTGAGGTGATGATTCCTCAGGGTCAGATGTCTGTTCCTATTTAATTTACCTCCAGATGCCTTTTTGCATAACTAAGCAATTGATTTGCAGACAATCCTAAAACCCTTACCTCTTCTCAACATACTAATCCTGGTGAGCGAGCCACGGAAGAGCACGGGAGCAGAACACAAAGCAGGCTTGTGGGGGGCTGGGTCGAACAGAATCCACACGGAGGCAAATTCGCCCTTTAAACGTCACCGGCCTCCTCTTCAATAGCGGCATTACCTCGCGTTCAGCGCCAGGCCCCTCTGACATCCGGGTCATCCTCTCACTCCAGCTTCCCAGCTGCCGCTCAGCTCGCGGACCAAGCGCCTGCGCCTCGCGCCGCCTCCGCCGTACCGAGGAGCACGGGCGCCCCGCGGGCGCGGGCGCGCAGGCGCTGCAGCCGCTCCCCGCCGACCCGGGCCGCGCGGGGTCCATTTTGAGAAGCGCAACCCCGAACGAATTAGCATGTCTGAAACTGGGGAGCGAAAGCGCAACCGCACGGCCCTCGGCTTCGGCTTCCCTCCGGTTCGTCCGGAGAGGAAAAATAAGCCGCCGCGGCCCGCCAAGGGCTACGAGCCCGGGGACAGCGCCGCGGCGCAGCCTGTCCACAGAAGCCCGCCTGGCTGCGCCGCTCCCTGCGGTGGGGGGCGGGCCTGCGAGTGCCCGGGAAGAGCGGCCTGAGGGGGCGGGGCGGAACGCGGGCCCACCCCGCGCGTGAAACCGCTCTTACCCGGCCCCCCGAATCGGCGCGCGGCCCCGCGACATCGTAGGGCTCGCGGGCTGCCTTGCCGCTTCGCGCGGCGGTCGTATCGACCCGCCGGTGCTCCCTCCCTCCCGCCTTCGCCGCGAGGACAAAGCAGCGCCCCCGCGCGAGCGCGCACCGCCTGCGGGGCGAGTAGCCAATGCGGAGCGAGCGCCGGCCACTGCCCCTCCCCGGTAGGCGGGGCCGTCTCGCCGCGCGGGTCCCTGAGGCGAGCCGTGGCGGTTCAGCGGCTGCTGCTGGGGCGGTTCCTGTCCCAGTGCCTGGTGCGGGGCCCTGCTCGCCTGGCCGGCCGAGGCCTCTCCTGTAGCTGGAGCCCGCCGGCCCGGCGCCCGGGCGATCACACCGCCGAGTGTGACGAGTGAGCGCCGGTCGGACCCGCCCCGCAGCCTGCGCTCTCGCCCCGGCCGAAGGAGCCCCTCGCCGGGCGGTGAGCCGGCTGCCCCGCCGGCCTTCAGTGGCGCCGCCGCCGCCGAGTGACCGCCGGTCGCGTCAGCTCGTGCCCGGACCCGCGCTCTGGGTGTCCCGAGGCCACGGTGCAGGAGGTGAGGCGGATCTCTGCCGGGCGCCGCGGCCGGGGCTCGGCGGGCCGCGCTGCAGGAGGGGGCGCGTTGCGGATACTCCCGGGCATGAAATCGGGTCGCTTGCGGGGGACTGTTTCTGACAGCGCACACTAGAGGGCAGGGCGACAAGCTCTCTCTGGTAGTCGTTTATTTCAGGTTATTTTTATTAGAAAGTTGTTTCAAAGACAGAAAAACTGATAAAACGCCACTTCAGAACACATTAGACTAAAGGGAAGTGAAAACTGATTTCAGCAACAGAGGGTTGTTTGGTTTTTTTTCTCTCACAACTGCCATAGAGATAATTCTGCTACAGGCTTTGCAGCATAAGCCGATGCCAGTTCCGTCCAAAGTCAGAATTTGTGCTATAGAAACAAATATGTTATACTAGAAGTAGTTTGTGTTTTGGAGAACCTAGAGGCTGGAGCACCAATAGAGAGGAAGAAGCAAGATTGAAAAGGTTTATTTACATGCATTTTCTATGAACAGCATCTGATGCTGTTAATCAGTAGCCTCCGAAGGCTGTAAACTGTAGCATTTGAAGGCTTAAGATAACTCAATTTCTTTTACAATACATATGAAATGTATTTTTCTTTAAAACTATCCCTTTCATTATGAATAAAAGTGAAATCTTCATGGGAGGGGTATGGCAGGGCTGTGCTTCACCAGCTACTGTGCAATCTCTCCAAGATACCAAAACTGGCTGAGGTTTTCCTGTATCAAATGAAGTTCCCACTGAAGTCAGTTACGTAGAAAAATTAAGCAAGCGAAATGTGAACAGTGATGTTTAGAGATATAAGGGCATCAGCAATTTACATCTTTATGCTTTAGAATGAACTGTTTGACAGGAGAAGAAGAAAACGTGTGTGATGTGCTATCAGAATTATCACCTGGAGGGATTTGATCTTTTGTCACTTTCCTCTGGAACCGGTACAAGGGACAGGACTAAATGGGTACTTGTGCTGACTGATACGGCAGTTACTATGTATCTAGCGCATACATGCACTGTAGTTTTAATTAAATCCTGGCACACAACTCTGGAGCGTGAACTCTAATTGAGTAAGATTAGATACTGGTTTGGATTTAGTTACCTTTGCAAAGCTTTCTTATTGAAGACATACGGTGTAGTTGCTTGGAAATGATTTTGTACTGCCAACAAAGGTCAAAGATTTTGCACTTTGAAGAGCTGAAATGAAAGAGCAGCAGTGCAATAAACTGTGGCCACTATATATCCAGTTTTGATAGCTGTAACCCCATGTGGGACATCTGAGCATTTAAAAAGGGCTGCTCAAGCTAGTCAAAGGAAATCGGAGTTGTTAACTAGCTATGATATAAAAGCAACAGGAAAGAATTCTTACAGCTTTGACAGGGAAAGAACAGCTGTATTTTCTGTCCCTTAATGAGTTGAAAAAGACTTTCCGTTACTAAGATGCAGAGAAAACTGCAAGTATATTCTGCACCAGTGGACAACAGCAGGAAACAACAAAAGAGGCTGTATCTCTGGATTCTGTTGAAGGCACTAGTAGAAGCATAACATGTTGATTTCCAGCTTAAATTATACCCATAACTTAGAGAACTAAACCAGTAACTGGTATTATTCTGTTCCTGATATGCAGTGCAAGTATCCTGTATACCTAAACAGCAGTAAACCCTACAGTGTAAGCAGTAATTATGCTCAGAAAAAAAATGCACTGTTCAGAGGAAGAAAAAACCAAACCAAAACACAAACCCCAAACACTTCAGCAGAAAGTTAGGTTGTTCAAGTCTGAATTTATAGAAGCTTTCTTTGTACCTCTCTTTCCTGTTTTCATAACGCACTTAGATGTTTTTGTACTTCTGGGGGAGTGGGGGGCTGGGGAAGCGATGGAAGTTTCTGCAAGCTGCCTTTTTTTCAGTGCATTGCAAAAGCAGGAGTGGATATCTTCCAACTTCTCAAGAAACAGGAAACAAATAAAAAAGTAAACTCTGGTCCTATCATTACATTCTGGTGCTACAAATTTGAGGAATTAAAGCCAATTATATGTAGATGTGTTTAAAATAAAGTACTGTCATTATGAGGGGGAGTGTAACAGAAGGAAATGGCTTTATTTGCAATAAATAACTATCCCTGTAGGGCAATAATCTTGGAACCTGAACCACTGGCTTTCCTATTGTGCTATTTTTCCTGGTTTTCCTGGAAAGCTGTCCTGCTCTGAATAGCAAAAATGACACTATACAGAGATTTCTTCTTTCTGTCAGTATTACCTTGGGAGAAAACACCCCAGCTGTATACTGTCCCATTATCTATTTAGAGCAGAAACAGTTGTGGGGAAGGTCTCAAGTGTACCTGGGATCCAGGGAGTTGCTTTGGCTATGTCAGTTGTCTGCTGTGAGAAGCTTACTTTCTTAGTTTCAGCTTGAGACCTTCATGGATTTGCTGCAGTGTCATTCTCCCAGTTGAGCCTTTCTTAGGAGCAGACAGCAGATTAGGGCCCTATTTCCTGGTCTGATGCTTGCAGAATAAGGTCCCAGGCCCTACTTTTACATGACATCTATAGCTAATCAGCTGTGAACAGTGATACGAGCCTAACTCTTCTTTGGCATATGATATAATGTCTTCCTGTCAGCTGGGTACCTGAAGCGAGACCCAGAAACTGCTCAGTCGGCAGTGCCTGCTGCATACCCAGTGTTGTAGCGCACAGCTGTCTCAATGTCACAGTTCGAGGCTGAACAATTTGACAAGAGAGGTCTATGTAAAAGACAGCAAGATGTGTCAATTAAATTGGATACCTAGAACAGCAACAGTATTTCCAGTCCTGAAGGAACAGACAAGTGATGGGAGTTTGAGTTTCTTTGGGAAATGAGAGATAAATATCATGAGGGATGTATATTTCATACCAATGTGTGCACTAGAATGCACACGTTTTCTGGAATCTCATTCCTGTCCATCACGTTTCAGTGGAATAAAGACCCCTTGACTTGTAAATGCTAAGTCCTGTTAGACGTGGTGGACCATTTCAATGAGATATGTAGTTTAGCTGAACTTTTCCCCATCGTGTATAGAACAACTGCATCAGAAAACTGAACTAGTGATCATCAGAGAGACAGAGCTGCTATGCGGATATTGTTAGCAAAAAGTTGTTCTCTAAAATGATAAATTATCTTGAGTAAGCCAAAAATTAAGAGATTCTGAGCCTTTGATGTAATTTATTTTCCCCTTCTGAGGACAACCTTTCTCCCTTCTAGGCTGTTTTAAAAGGAACATTCTCTTATGAATAAATATGACAAATAGAAAAATAAAAATATAGAAACAAACTATGTAAACGCAAGCCCTGAGGTATTTCAAGCACACAGTGTAATTTTTATACCTGACATGCAATCTAAAGGTGCCAGTAAGACAATTTACTTTATGGCTCTAAAAATGTCCCGTCTTTCTTTCCTGCCTTACACCTGCAAGAAAGGGTGAGAGGTTGAGGTAAGAGTCCCATGGAAGCTGTGATAGTCACAGAAGCAGAAACAGAGGATATTAAAGTGCTGCGTGTCTTTCCCTGACCATTTTCACTCTTCAGTTGGCTTCCACAGGCCAGTTAGAGTCTACAGAGTATCTGACAAAGCTGCTGCTTTTCTGTATATAGGCTCCACTCCTGCACCAGCGTATATACCGTATAGAGTCTTGCAGGATAAAGGGACTTCTGAACAAAGATTTTAGTGGTTCCTTTAACTCATAGATTTATTTGTGTGTGTGTGTGTGTGTGTCAGGCTAGCTTGGGAAGCTTAAGCACACTTTGCACTGCAATTGACCCCAAAGCATTATCTTGCCAGCTTCCCACATCTTTCCCCCTCTTCCTTTAGCCTGGATCTCCTTGGACATGTTTCCTCCCCCAGAGTTTTCTGTATTTGCATGAAGGGTCCAGTCCTAAAAAAAAAAAATCCAGTCTCTGCATGACAGTGAAGTCAATGGGTCTACTCACATGAATTAAACTTTGCTGGAGCAGGCCCCTAGACATTAATTTTTTTTAAACTCCAATTTTACTACTTCTATTCTGTTTGGGCTTTGGAAAGAACAGTTAAAAAATGGATCATAGGTCTTACTTTTTAAAATGGCATTTGTTCCTCTGCTAATTCTTGCAAACAGGGGCTCAATACAAAAGGGTTTCAAGCATTGTATACCTATGGGTGTGTGTACAGTCTTGCATGGCGAGACTCTGGCAGAATATGTGTGCAAACATGCACACACGACATTATTCCATTTGCACATACTTACCTAAACGAGGTACTGCATATACAGGTACCTGCTCATGTGCATATACATTTGTAAAGAGAGATATGCATGTGCTTACACGACGTCTATAGATGTGTAAACTCTTAATTGCACATATACAAACATTAAAAATCAAATTAGTCTTAGATGCACCTTTTTCTTTTTTCATTAAAAAGGACATTTTAAACCCCTTTTTTGTTCACTTCGGTTTTACTGTAACTAATACAATTCACCTGCTCACCTAATGGGATACTTTCCTCTCAGTATGTTAAAACACTAATTAAAATGCATTACAATTATTAAATTGGGTAGAAGAGTACTTCTTGTAAAGCTTAGTCTGGAACTCCTGGGACATAGTTGTGCAGTGAATATTTTAGATCATGTCTCTTGTGTTACGGATCACACAGCACAGAACCATGCTGAATATCATGCCAAAGATCTAGAAGAGAAGGGATGCAATTTAGGGATCCACTTACAGAACAGTTATAAAATAGTCTGCATATCAGAACAACATGAAGGTTCTTACGGCAGAGTAGCAAGTGACTGCTTCCATCTACAAACCCCAAGACATCAGACAATTAATATAAAACAGATTTCACTGATACTGAAAGCCAAGATTTTAGCTGCTCACACTAGTTTCACTGTTCTTTATTCTAAATGTTAAGGCCAGCATAACAGCCCCAAACGTTAATATTATTAACATAAATTTCACTGATATCAGTAACTGTGAGTATTGGTATTATGCCTTGTATTGCACCAAAAGCTTCTGAATTTCAGAATGCTTCTACACAGAATATTGTATGCACATTTGAGTAAGAGCAGAGCATGATTCCAGAGGAACCAAGTCTCTGGAACTGGTGCTGAGCATTGCAGTTTTACAGTTACTACTCAAGACCTAGACTATACATTAAATATAAAACTGTATTCATGTTAGGGAACAAATTAGCTAGAGGGAATGTTAAAAGCAGAGAACAGTGGGTGTTGTCAGAGTCTCCAGAAATTTCTTTTTTTTTGCCACAGGTTGATTCTCCAAAGCAGTTAGCCGCTATATCCTGAGGCTTCGTTGCTAATGATGGGAGATAAGCAGTACTATCAGGCAGTTAAACTGCTGAGTTCATATCCCCTCCCGACACACTTCCCTAAGGAAGAAGGAGACAGCTAACCAGTCATACCCCATGAAGTGTCAGAAACAAGCACAGAAAAAATGTACAGACATGTTTCTGCTGCTAAAGACGCTATAATTTCATAATTTCCGCTGTATCTGAGGTGGGAAGCCATGGAAGATGTTCATATTTCTAGTGTGTCCTTGTTGAGCAATGAGATTACTGGAACTCTGTCCCACCCGTGTTGCTTTGCTGTATTTTTGAGTACACCTTCATGTTTTATACAAATCACAGGATTGTGTAATCCCCTTTACCCATGCCTCAGCTTCTGTTACATACATAAACCCTTCATCTGCTTTTAAGTGTCCACATAAGTCCATGAACCTCCTGCTCTTCAGAGCAGCTAAAGGTGTATTTCTTTACTAATATTCTGGCTCCTCATGCTGGTTTAGACTGCTGCCGGTTACTGAATCTGAAGGAAGTCATGGCACACACGTGCTGGAAATGCTTTCTGTTAAAGCCTGTGCTTGATACAGACTGTCCACTCCTGCCATATCCTTGCAGCAGGGTGACATCTATTGGTCACAGCTCTGTCATGAAGGAGCAGGCCTTGGGAATACAACAATACACACTTGTGGGAGAAGGTGGACTGTAAAGAAAGTTATTGATGATTTGATGACACAATTCGATGAAGCAGCTACCTGTAACTAGGTGCTACACTTCTAGGAAAGAAATGCTGTTCTGACAACTATGTAGTTTAAATCCTGTTCCTTTAACAAAATACATACTGATCACTGTATCTGTGACCTAGAAAATCTGTTTATAAACTATCCCTCACAATGCTACAGCCAGCATTTTCCTGGAAAGCCATTTCTATACAAAGGGTATAGAAATCTAAGGAATGGATTCTCAAAGAGCCTAAAGCATCAGTCTGCAGTTGTTTTGGAATAGATGAAATGCTGCTATGGCCTTTTGCTTTTCAGTTTTGTTCATGTGCACTCCGCTTTCCTGCTATTACAACAAAATAAGATTACCATTAGATACTTTGGACCCTGTCTAAGGACACAAAATGAACTGGTGAAACAAAGTCATGCAAGCCCGCTTGCGCTGATTTGGGTAATTCCCAGAGAGAGGACACACTGAAAGCAACAAGAATAGCTGCACCTTCGAGGAATCTCACCAGTTGCTGCAAAACACCTTCCACAAAGCTTTGAGTAAGGGTCAAATGAATTTTGAGAGTAAGAACATGGATTTACTCACTGTGATGCCAGCAATTGCAATTCCAACAATTCCAACTAAATGCAGATAAGCATCAATTATGTTCTGGATTTCAACCAAGCAGTTCTATTAAAAACAAAATGGAAAGATTTTTACTCCTAGAAAAATATACTCCAACCAATTCTGTCAGCTGTTCTCACTAAACAACAGGTAAACATGAAAAATGTTATTGCAGTCACTGTCCCAATTCTTGCATCTATGCCTTATGTTTTTTGGACAATTTTCCCAGCATATTCCCTTTTCTAGTGAGACATCTGTACCTTTTGCCTGTACAGGCTGACACATACAAGTCATTTTGTTACAATCAGTTTTCCCTAAATTTAAAACCCTTTATATGGTAGGCCATGCTCAGTCAGGAAGTTTGGCCCTTCAGATTGACATTGCACTCACAAGCAGATTCCACAAAAGACAGACATAACAGTATCCTTCTTAACACCAATGAAGTTTCTAGTCAGGAGTCTCCATGCATGATTAAGGCAGGCACTTGCCAAAATTCAGCCTTCACGAGGCTCTTCATTTAGGATTCCTGTTCTGCTACATCATTCTCATTTTTCTTTTCAGATGATGTAGTATTGTCACAGCTACCATGGGATGCTACAAGCAGGCTTCAGAAATGAGGGCTGGGCATTTTCGATATGACCTCCAACTTATTTCTACCTCTACTCTGCTCCATTTCATATGGATTTCATGCTGGCATTTGCAAGGTAAAAAGGAAGTTCTTACTTTCTTTTACTTATAGAATGTCTCCAGTTTTACTAAACAATTGACATGAAAAAGTGATTAGAACTACCAGAACAGAGGACACTTGCCTTTGGCATCTGGATGTTCTCTGGGCAGGGTAATCCCATTTGTTGTTCCATATTATCTTTACCACAGCATTGGAGCTAAATGAGACAGAGAGAGATGAAGAATCAAAGAAGGGGAAACCATAGACTTGTTTCATACTGAAAGTGAGACAATAAATAACTAAAAAAAACAAAAACAAAAACAAAAACCCAATACAGATCAAGTAATAAATTCATTCCCTATATTAACTGCTACTTCTGGTAGAGTTCCAACTGTGTGGGCCAAAACTCTCAAAAATCAGTTTCAATTGTCTGAAGCCATAGCAAACAGACAAATTTGTATTAACAACAACTTCCAGGAGGGATTTTTATCACGGAATCTCATAACAAAGCAAACAAGTGGATTTTGGAAAAGCAGATCCCTGGCTTACAAGGAAAAAGGACTTGTTAAAGGGAGAAGGCAGAAAGGTCAAATAGTGCATACAGAATTATGGGCAATGCTCAAAAGCTACAACAGAGAATGCTAGAATGTTTACTTCTGACAAAACATAGTGCTGGGTTTGGAGCCAGTAATAAATCAGTGTGTTTCAGAGGGTTTGTTTTTCCTGTTTGCCTATCTCCCATAAAATGCTTGGAATTCCTCTTTGGGTCAGAAATAACAGCTATGGGAGAAGGGACAAAAGGGTCTGAGGTTGTGAAATGTTTTTTCTAAAGAACGTGGGAATGCTGTAAGGAGCAACAAAGCTTGGGCTTGATCTCTGTGGGAGGCAGTGTAGATAACAGGATAGACCCCAATAGGATTCAGGAAGTCACAGGTTCTAATTCTGATTCAGACACTAACTTTTTGGGTGGCCTGAACTAAGTCACACATGTGCTTTTGGTTCTTTACCTACTTGGTTCAGTCAATGACAGGATCTGCTAGATTATAGGTTCTGGGACATGGGTCACAGGTTTTTCTCTGACAACTGTAGAGACATTCAGACCTTTCTCTCTCTCTCTGCATTTTTGAGTATTTATTCTTGGTTTTTAGTATCCAAAAGGGCCATAATAATCATATCTTCTGCACAACAAAGACCAGAAGCATCAGCTGAAATTTAAAAGCCTGTCCATTTTCACTTTCAAAGGTAGGGATCACTTGGGATCTGAAAACCAGAATTCTGACAGAGCCATCAGGAAACTGCATTGTGAGCCTCTGGCTCCATTTCAAGTAACTCTCAGTTCTTTTCTTTCATACCTCAGTGGAAGGCATTTTGAATTTTAAAGGGTAATGTGACAGCAGAATAGTAGAGCAAGGTATTAAAGTTCAGGAGGACTACTCACAGCCAAGTGGTAGTGATAGATAGTCCTGTTGACCTTCCCCCCTGGGTTTTTCATATAGTCATCGTACATGTCTTCATAGATTTTCTGGGCTTCCTGTATTGCCTGCAGAAATCAAACTTTCCAAGTGAGCGGCCAATAAGTCTTACCCCCAATCCAGTGCAGACTTCCAGCTTGTGCATCAACCTCCAGAGCAGAAAATTATGCCTGGTAAACTGAGGTACCATGATTGGAAAGACAGGAGGTTTTGTGGCCTGATGGCATGCAGGGGGACTCTGCGTGGGTCTGAATGTACATACGCGGTATTCTGTGTTTTGGTTAAACACTGTTAGTTGGAGAAGTTCAGTGCTTAAATTTGTTTGCCCTTTTCCCAAGCAATACCCTCTTATCATATAGTTCTAGTTGATGTTCCTTCTGGATGTAAAGTTGAACCACACTACAGGTTTTCTTTAATAGAGCAGGGCAGAAACTGCATCCCATTCTGTACTTGTGATAAGACAAGCTCTCACTGATTCCAGATAAGAATGTCAGACAGTCTTCCTGGGAGAAGTCTCCTGGAAAGTTTTCCTATGCAAGAGCCAGAGTGTAGGTCAGTCGGCACTGGAATCCATAACTGCCCCATTATTACATTAGAAATTGCTTGCTACTTACCGCTTTCTTCCCTATAAAGGCAAATACTCCAGCAGTGATCTCAGCCGCAAATATCACCAATAAGCAAGCAAAGAACTGCAGAGGAAGAAGAGAATCATATATTAATGTACCTTGCACAATTCTGCTTTATATGGACTACCAGTCAGTCCCTTGTCCATGCCCAGGCCTCAACAGCCCACACAGTAACTGAAAGAAAGCTGGTAAGCAAGGTCCGTAACAAAGGTGTCAAGTCAGATTTCTTGTAATACGGAAACAAAGGTGGAAATGGTGAAGATGTGGCTCAGATGGTAACTTCAGAAAAGACAGAAGGTAATTCCAGGAAATATATCACATGAGACAAGCAATGGAACTTCTTCATGTATGGAAGCTCTGCAACAGCATGATGGCTAGAGATGCTTGATTAGCCAGTAAAAGGACATAAGGCATTTCAGGTCTTGGACAGTAAAGATCTTTCCACTAATGACACAAAATGTATGCTTTTGAATTATTTTTCTGCGCAGCCCAGGCCCTTGAAACCTTTTACTTACTGCTCCAAGTAAGCACTGAGACTCCCGCGCTGCTCCACAGCACCCAAAAAATCCAACTGTGGTCATGAGAGCCCCTGCTCCCACCAATACATAGAGTCCTATGAAAAATCAGAATCAGACAAGAATTTAAGGAGGTTTCTTTTCCCAAAGTCTGCTACCTTTTTTTGTCAAAACCACACATTTGTAAGTAACAATGGTCTCTGCCTCACAAAGAACACCTGTAACACAGAGAAGTTTCTCTCACCACAAAACGAGACCAATGATTTCTTTAGAATTCTTGGAGACTCTCATGAAGACAAATGAGAAGACTTGCACCTCCCAAGTTTCCTGTCCCAAGGGCAGCTCAGTCCAGGAAGAATATATACCATACCATCCAGAACCACCTTACAACTCTTCAGTGAGGAATGTAAGGCAAAAAAAATACAACAATGCTAGAGGGCTTATTTCTGTAAAACCTGGGGCTGGAAATTTGCCATACTGCTATGTAGGGGTGGAACTTACAAAGCTACCTGGCAGCTATGATCTATTGGTTGCATAGCAGTAACATAAAAAAGGACATTTGAAGATTTTCAGGAAAGGTACAGGCACTACAGGGTGATGTTCCTCTGAAATCAATGCTTTGGCTGGGGAAAAAGCTGATTGCTATTGAAAGAAAAGGATAATTGGGGGAACCCCAAAAAGCTGTTAGAGAAAGTGAATGAAACAATGAATTTGAACCCTCTGGCAAAATAATGAGTGGGAAGAACAGCCTGGGGGAGGTCATAAGCTCAGCAATAGTCCTGAGCTTGGTCAGTGCAGAGAATGGAAACTTGTCTACAGTTCAGTGACTTGGAGCTTGACATCTTCCTTTTACGATAAGTAGCTGATTTACTGCCTGCTGGGCAGGTATATTCCAGCGTCATTACTTTACATTTTTTTTCCTTCAACGTACTGATGCGAGTGTCAGAATATGAGATATCAGCAGCTTTTAAAGGCTAATGTTATCAATGCATTATGATCAGGAGACTTGAAGAAGAGTTACTTGAAAATGGATAGAATCACAGAACCAGACAAATCGCATCATATTAAAAAAAAGGTGATTATGAAAGGAGTGTCTAAGACTTAGAGGCCAAGAACCTTGCAGGCATGGCCTGCAAACAACATCTCATGATGCCCTCATCTGAACCACAGGATACCCTCCCACCACCTTTTTTCAACAGGCAATATCGGTGGCTCTGCAGCAGCCAGCAGCAACACTGCACTGCCTTCATGTTCTGGACATTTGCAGTTAAATGCTGTGCAGTTACTGAATCATTTAGGGGACTGCTCAGCCACCTTAGCCAACCTCTTCCTGGGACTGCATTGCTGAATGGACTTGAGGCTACTGGTACAAGGAGTTATCTGTGTGTAGACAAAACTAACGACATAAAGAAAGAACAGCAAATAGTGGATCATCAGACTAAACACATTAAGAGGATAATGTAGCAATCTGGGGATAAGACTGCCAGCAAAGATCAGGCCTGAGACAAGTACAGCACATGGGAGATGTCAGTATCGTCCCATACATAGTTAAAGATCTAGGACCCTAGCCACATTCAGAACTGACAGGACAAAAACTGTAGAGGTAAGGGGAATAGCATTCATCTCTGCCACCTGTCAAACTGCTAGAAATACTCACATCCAACGGGGTTTTATTTCTATAGGCTTTATCTAGGACAAAAGGAAACCAGAGCAGAGAATTTTATTTTCCTCACTTGTAAACTTACATGCTTGATCAGTGCTTAGGAAATGCATCCATTCATGTGCTGTGTCAGTTCCCACCACACCACCACAACTGTGTTTGTGCCTTGTCTCTGGGTACCATGTCAGCCAAAGTACAACAGGCTCAGTGCAATGCCTTGTAATTCTAGTCTTCGTCTTGTGTGGGCAACGTGGAGGACACGCAGAAATCTGCCATGCCAATCCTCTGCTAGAAAAAACAGCTTCATTTCCCTCATGCTGTTATGAGGGGACAGTGGAGCTACAGGCTGCACACACTAGAGGGCACAGCGAGCCTTGCTCCCAGCTTTGACTATGCAGACTTTCAATAAGAACGTTTAGTATTCTTAATTACCAATTTAAACATTATTCTAAAATCTGACCCAAATCTTTCGGGTTAACAGAGCTGCTGGCATTTACTATTAGCAGGCCTTGTGTAACCTAGGCTAGAAAGCCCTACAAATGACAGTTTGCAATGATTGCTAGGAAAATGAAAAAAACAATCAATATATGAGTGCAGAGCATCTAGCTACTCTGCCACACAGATGCAGCTTGCTTGGAGCAGGCAAATTCCTGCTGGCTGCCCATTCATTAGCGCGTCACTGTCCAGTCACTCTATATCCGCCAGGTACCTTAATCTCAGCTATTGTGGTCCTCCCCTCCATCCTTCTTGCCCTGGTACCTTTCTTGTGCCAAGAATTGCTGCTGAGGAACACATTCTGCTAAATAGCAGTAAAACAATTATAATTAATACGGCTTTTCCAGGTTTGTGATGCCAGATATGCTGACTGTGCTGGCAGTTCATGTTCTTTATTTTCTAGATTTTTAATATTCAGCATCTTGTGACTTACTAGGACTGAGCATTCTTCAAACTAATACTTGTACACATTCACAACACAGTAGTTGTTACTGAGGGAGGGATATACAAAGATATATATGGCTCAGGAGAGAAAGGTCAGCCCCTTGTGGAAGAGTAATTGGAAAAGGCAAAAAACTTGTCTCAGGTGGAAAACCTGCTGTTCAACTGCCAAACACCAGAACTGCTGTTTCCCGACATCTCCATGGTAACAAACAGTGTGATTACAAAGATGTTTCCTGGATCCTTTTCTGCATGTCACTGCCTACTCCAGTCCTTGTAATTACTTACCAGGCAACGTAGCAGAGACACCTTTTGATTAAGACAACTGGAAAGAAGTCTTCCCATTCCTTTTTGTTGCTTCCAGCTAGCAAAGACAAAGCTCTGAGGTTGAGGGGTGAGACCACTTTCAGGAATTTGGATTTGCTTTTGTATGAGAAACAGACTTAACATTTCACTTGCATGACTCACAGCTAAACCGCTACCTCAATCAGAACTTCCCTTTTAAGGCGTGTTACAGGAAGAACTCACACCACTCACTAAACAAAGCTGAGCTTGCTGTGTGTCTGGGCCCCCAGCTGAGCCAGCCAAGAGATTAAAACCAGCTTCTTCCATCTTCTGTTCAGGAGAGTTCATTCCACACTTTGTCCTTTCTCAGCCTGGGACTAGTAGTCGCTGATACTCAGAGAGCTATTTCTAGATGGAAAATAATGACGACACTTAAAAAAAATTCCATAAAACTAAAGACGTTTTTACTTGTCTGCTATATATACACACATGTAATCTTTCACACAGGAATGAGACACTTGAAGAGTAGCTTGAAAAAAATTCAAAGGGACCAGGTTACTTCAGCTTGCACTGTGAGGTTTCCTAGCACCCAGATCTAGGTATGCTCAATTGGAGGATGATTTCCAGGAAGGGTATCAAAGCAATAGATTCAGAAACATCCTAGATGGTGTAAGCATAGAAGACAGGGAGCTACTATTTCTTTTCCTAGTGGGCTATATGCAGCAATGTAGACACGATCACCTCAAATTCTTAATAGGAATAGACCTACCCTGAAAAGTGAGATTCTCTAGAAAGGGAAGAAAAAGAAAAGGGTAACAATGGTATGGCACCCCTTAGAATCACAGCCTTACCTAGAGACCTGTCATGCACTGATAACTATAAGATAGCCCAGTTAGGATCAGCAAAGCAGACAAATCCAGAAATTTGTTGGTGGTAATGTCATCGTTGCTATGCAATATTATAATGTGTCAGAAATAACTATGCTTCGCTAAAGCCTACTCCTTTCAAAAAGGCAGGATGGAAAGCAAAGCCTTAATCAGCTTCTATTCATAAGTGCTTCCATTGTAAAACACAAAGCCTTGGCATGGCCTGCAATTCGACACCTGCAGCACAGCAGAGAAACAAAAAAAGGCACTTAGTTTATAGTCACAAAATGGAACATGTTTTATGGCTAGAAACTCCTGACAAAAAAGTTCATCACAAAGCTCAGCATGGCAAAAAGTGGGCAAGTCAGGTCAAGGCGGAGAGCTTGTTTCGGTGAACGGAAAATTTTGAGAAGACTGTCTAGCTGCAGCTTTTTGTGCAGCAGAAGTAAAAAAGTACAAGGTAGAAAGGAAGTAAATGTTTGTGTCCTGTGTGAAAGTTTTACTCTTACCTCTTCTTGCCTCTGCTAATTTCCTGATTCCTAATTTTGTCACTGTGATCTGTATCTGCTAATGAAGAGGGGAGAGAGTTTGACAACTAATTAGTCTCTGGGTTCGTTGGCAGCAGACAGCCCACACAGGAGCAAACAGATGAAGAGAGAATACCGAGAACAGGCATGCTGTTGTGGCATTAAGGAAAGCAAACCCTGGACCTCATGGCAGAAACCTGCCATGTATGTGACAAAGCAAGTCACTCTCAGCCCCTGAATGCAAACGGATGAAGAGGAACATTCCAAAGAATTAAAATCCATGTGCAAAATGCAAGAGAAAATTGGTTGATCTGAGCAGATACAGCCAGGACACTGATGACTATGAGGGGTACTGGAGGAAATACTGGCTTCTTTGTAAATATAAGAGGATGAAAACCAAAGTGTCATAGGACTGGTTGGTTTGTTTTTTTTTTTTTTGACTGTGACCTTTTTTTGTGGGAAAATACTCAGGTTTTGGGGTGGTGGGGTTTGTTTGGTTGGTTTTTTTAGCTGTACTAAAACACACACCACCCAGCCAGCCAGCCAGCCAGATTTTTATAAGCTGTGAAGAGAAACTAACACTTCTACCTTGCACTAAGTCAAGTGAGAGAATACCTAATAACAAATTGATTTCCTTTCTGGCTAAAAAATAGAGTCTAAGAGCGGGGGAAGCCCATACTTCAGCCATTGTTTCATTTTGCAAAGAACAAATTTGGAAAGCGGTAAAGCAGCAGCTTGTCTATATACTTGATTTTTTGATTCATCCCATGGAGAAAATAATTATTTCCTGAAAATAATTCCAACAGGAGGGACTCCAATTTTCTAGCAGACTCTGCTTTGCAATTACAAGGGGAATTAAAAAGTTATCCAGCAATCTCAGAGCAACCTATGGCTCCCAGTAGTGAAGAATGGCAAATCGACAACTCAGTAGTTCGTATTTATGTTTGTGGCACAGAGTTCTTCCATAAGATAGTTTCCTCTGGGTATGAGCACATATACCCTACTGGGGATGTACTTGGAGACAGTGGATCTGCAAGTGTGAAGAAGCACCTCAAGAAGGATAAAGGGTATTCTGTGTGTCATTTCTGGATCAATCTGAATGAAAGGTTTCCCTTTGTGATTAAGAGTGAATACAGATTTTCATCATTTTAAACTAGGTAGAAGAGAAGGATGGAATTTTACAGCTGATGACTGCAATATGTCTTTATGTATATCAAGATTGAGGGAGGGATCAACCCCATTCTTAGAAAAATTATGAGTGAAATCTGCTAGACATCTGTTCTTTGTTCCTTAGAGCAATTAAAAACTGCTTTCAAGGTAACATGCAAATCTATGCATAACTAATTGACACGAAATGTCACCAGTTCTTTAGTCTGTCATATGGCACTTGGACAGAGTAACAATTGTGTCCTTAGAACCAGAGTCTTTCTATGCTCTCATTGCAAAGAATCATGTGATAGGCAGAAGTGTGTACTACCCATGTTTTGTGAACAGAAAGGAAACATTACAACACAAATAAGGCAGGTAGGAACCTACTAATGTACCGTGAGTATTAAAACCATTCTTACTTCAGACAACACATAACCATCACCACCACCACCAGATATACTTTGCCAGCTGCCTGGGCTGGTAGAGATCTAATTTCAGAGTCTGGAATAGAACTCCCTCCCAGAGTTGTTTTTTCTTGGGTTGTTGTTTGTTTGCTTGCTTTTTCAAAAATCTTACCTATGGCTTTGAGATACAAATCCCTGTCTTGAGCCTACTGCAAAGAGCAGAAGCAGACAAACGCACACTGTCTCTCTGCTTGGCTTTATTTCACATGGGTTTCTTGTTTACCTGGCTGCTATGGTCACTTTCCATTTTAAATAATTCTACTTTTTCTTTTTTGGGCTGAGTAACTAACACTGAACAAACGGCCAACTGTTCATACTCCACTAAGAAAACAAGAAGCTCTGTTCTTGGTATAAGGGATCCAGAGGCAGCGATGACAGAAGTCCTAAACCCAGGCATGACCTGAAGAGATTTCCCTGAGCTTGTATATGCATTACAGACTGGGAGGCAGATGTGCTTCTCCACAGAAGGACTGACGTTCTCAAGTTCTCAGTAGAGCACCAAGGAACCTGCAGGGCAAATGCACTATTGGAAAAGATGAGAAACACATGTAGGAGTGGGAAATAACAGGCCAGACAGGGACAGTTGCACACGTTGCACACGGTAGCAAAGTCATTTTCTGAAACAGGCTTGTTACTGGAGATTACCATTTTTGTGTTAATAGATTTTTAGTATATTTATCTATAAAGTACAGTTACAAAACTGGAGAAGAGAGGCAGAGTCCTCTGAAGAAAGAGCAATTTCTGGAGAACTGAAACATACCCTTAATTTGAGCATAACGCACAGACATAATTACATGTCTTGTGTGAATTCAACAAGTATTTTGTGGTTAATCTTCCTGGAAACACAAAAGCATTACAGATACCAGCCAGTTCGAAGGCTTCTGCTGATGCACAAATCCTGAATTTCAATTTAAAAGCAACCTCATTGTAATGTAACATCCCGGTCCACTGCTTCCCCCTTCCCACAGGATACCAGCACTTGTTACATATCTTGCTCACATACATCTCATAACCCTACGTAATTACGTCCCAAATTCACATAAGCCAAAGTATGTCAGCTATTACCTTCTCAGAAGTCTCCAATGGCTCTTGTCAATGTCTGCTTCACCTTATACCAAACTTCACTGAAGTCAGATGTAATCAACATACCTGTGTTAGGTGGATCTGTACTATCACAGTTGAACTTCACAGAATCCTGTGGCAATGGATTCTACATTTTAATGATGCAAATAGTGTGAAAAACTTCCTAATATGGAAGTTGTTCATAGTGCATTTTATGATACTAATCTTGTCAAACTTCTTAGTACTTTTCCTAGTTTCATTGCATCTTTTTGACCAGAACCACATACAGCATTCAAGACACTGAGTGCACTGCAAATTTACACAATGACATTAAAACTTTTCAGTTGAATTCTAATTTTCTTTCTTAATAATTCCTGACATTTACATGCCACAGCTGAGCAAGGCACTTTTGTGAAGATAAACTGACAGTGAGTCTAAGATCACATTCCTGTGTGTTTAAAGCTAATTTAAAGTCTGTCAGTGTTTATACCACTTAGATTATCTATTACCACTTGCATCACGTTGCTTTATTGATACTGTATTTTATCTGCCTTTTTATTACTCAGCCATTTGGTGTTCTGAAATCCTCTCACAATTCTCTTCAATCCTTTCTACATTAGGACACCTTGAATAATCCTGTGTGTATGCATACATTTCCATGCAGATATCAGCAACAATTATACACTTCCAATGCTTAAATGCCCAGGCTCCAAGCCACCCAAACCAGAAAACAGGGTATGGCCATAATGGATTAATGGAAATCTGCAGCCCCCACAGTAGCAAAAGTTAGGACTCTGCAGATAGCTGTCTTTACACAGAATCACAGAATGGTCGGAGTTGGAAGGGACCTCTGGAGATCATCTAGTCCAACCCCCCTGCTAAAGCAGGTTCACTTAGGTTCACTCCAGTTTGTGCCCATTTCCCCTTGTCCTGTCACTGGGCGCTGCTGAAAAGAGCCTGGCCCCATCCTCTTGACAGCCACCCTTTAGATATTTATAAGTGTTGATAAGGTCCCCTTAGGTGCACTTTACCCACGTAAGTGCACCCTCTCTGTAGATGCTTTTGATGTGACACACCCCAAAAAGGAACTAAGGGCTATTTTGTTGTGGTTTTGGTTGTGTGGGTTTTTTTTTTTTTTTTTTCCAGCAGACAAAATGTTTTCCTCTTAGTGGCTTCATAGCGGACAGTCCCATTGTATTTCCAGCTCTGTCAGAATGAAACACAACACAGGACATTTCCCTTGAGATACAATGGGTTATATTGGTTTGGTTCTTTTTCTAGAAGCCACTTTAGAGACTGGCATCTAGAGCAGAGTTTGTCCTTTTAAACAGTATATATGAAGAATAATACACGCAACTGAAAAAGCCTGGGCATTCCTGGAGTTTAGTGTGCTGATACAGCGAGAGGAAACATCTTGATGTCTTTTTACTTCATGCAGGACCAATGGCAGGTTTATCCCCAGTCACCGTGGTCACTTGCTACAGGTGGCTGTTTCTGGAAAAGTAGAAGTGTTGAGCCAGTAGTGCTGGGCTCTGGCCTGTGCATGGGCCATCCAACCAGAATCAGATACAACTGCTCAATCGCTCACTGAGGTAGTGCATCAAAGAAGGAAATGGCGTAACTGTTGGTTCAACCCTTGCTGCTGTGTGGAACTGGCTAGCTTTTAGATAGCTACACACAAAGAGAGTAGGGTGGGAGAAAGGTTTACGCAGGAGGACAGTTTAACAGGCAAAAAGCATAAAGCAATTCATTGAAAAGAAAATGCTTCCTGAATCTTAGCGTATTGCAAATATAAAATAATCAACCTGAGATAGATGGACAGATTATTCCATTCGGCTTAATTAGCTTGTTTTGTCAGAATTCTAACTTTGTGGTGGCCTTGCCTTTACTCTGCCAGATGGGATACTGACTCTTAGGAATTGATTGCTAGGTTTTATGATCCAGCACAGAGACTGAGGACTTTCAAACAACTTTCATTTTGAGTAAGCTTTTTCTAGGGGGTAGTAATGGTGGTGGTGTATTTTTCAAGAAGATTTCCAGTGCAGCAGCTTTCGTTTTCCACTCAGGGCCACTGACGGCCTTTTCTAAACCACACTTCCTCAACTGCAGAAGACGACCTGCACACAAGATGATAGGAAGACAAGTTCATTGCTTAAGTCTTAAGTACAGACTAAAAGCCTCTCCAATACACATGATGGCAGGACCATTTGATGCTCCTCCTGTGGTTTTGCATCTCTACACAGAGGCTACTTTGCCAATAGCTCTCATTTTCAGGGCTGATAGAGTTTGAAAAGCTATGGATTTTGGACAGAAAATACTGTTGACTAAGAGTATAGCACTTGACTCCAAAATACATGAGTAGAACTATAACAAAATGAGGCACTTGAGCAGAGAATTGCAGTTTACATGGATTTAACTGCTAGTCAACTCCTGTTTGCATGGGCACCCACTACTATGGAGAAAAACTACTAATATCCTTCAAAGCCAGACATGACTTCATATCCTTAGGCATGTGCCATCTGACTGTACCTTTCAAAGGCAGAATGATCACTCATGCTCTCACAGACCCCAGGAAAAATCCACTGCCACCATAAAACTACCCACAACTGGTTTGGCCCTAGTGAATGCCTGGACCACAGACTGGATCATGGAACTGGGGCAAAGACAATGTAACATAGCAGAAAGTTTGTGAGCTCTGGCTATGCAGGAGAAGCAACACTTCAGTGCTGCCAGTTATGAGAAAGTCATCCAGATTGATTAATTCACATTCATCAGTTTTTGTTATCATTCCTGATGGGGCTTGTTAAGTACATACACTTCATTTTTATTGCTACTGGCAGTGACATGACCCTCTGCTCTTCATTTATTAGGGATACAAAGAGTTTGTCCTCCATGTTGCCCAAGGAACCAGAACAGACTTTCCTCTTCATCCACCAAAAGTAAAGAGGCGAGAATACGTGTCTTGAACTGACCCTTAAAAAGTTCCCGTGTTCATTTTTACTTCACAAATGCTCAACTTGCACTCAGCAGGCACTCTGTCCTCCCTTCTGTGCTTTAGGTATTTTTAAATTTAAGAACAGCACTACTACAAACAATTAATTAAGGATCAATTAATTGTGAGTCAGCAATGACATCTTGGGTTCACACAAGCATCTCTCTTTTCCTCCTGACTGTAGCAGACTTTCCTGCCCAGTTAAAAACTCACCAGAGTCTTGGTACGGGAGTCTCAAGAAGGACGAGCAATCTGAGGGAATTCCCTTTATTCTACAGATCTTTTATCCATTTCTCCATTGGGTCAGTATAGTGTCACAGACAAGTCAGATAAAAGAGGTTAACTGTCCAGCTATTGACCTTTGCTGAAATTGTCTTTTTTCTTTCTTTCTTTTTCTTTTTTTTTCTCTTAAGTACAGCTAAGAGCAGGATATATGAAATCTACCAGAGCTGAACTGCAATAGAACAGGAAAGCTACAGTTTTGCTCACCACTTGAAGCGCCTGCACAAAAAACTATGAGATGGAGTAACATAAAAATATTGTCATGCCTGCAACTGCAGTGGGAACTCCAAAAGCTGGGGAGCTGCAGAGAAGGGATATGCAATTTTAGGAGGCCGCTCCAGCATAAGATACATCTGGTAAAGTGGACGGAGACTGCATGGGTCAAAGAGTTCCAATTTCAACCTTTTTATGTTGTAGGTTAAAACACTGCAAGCTCCAGTAAGGAAGGAATATGGATCACTGAATACAAAACCACAAGCAATAGAAAACTAAAAACATATGTGCTTGACCTCAGCACTGCTGCCTGTAAGTTGTTCTCAAACCAACAAAAACATTTCAGTGGCTGGAAAAGATGAACAGGCCTGGTTGCCAAGTCATGGCCCGAACTATTCCAGAGGGCAGAAAAGACAGCTGGACTGCTCGTGAAGAACAAGGCTATTTAAGGAGACTCATTCTGGCCTAATGGAAAAGGCAAGGATATAATTATCAATTATTTTAAACTAAAATAACATTTCAGATGCAGGAAAAAAAAAAAAATTAATGAGGAAGCACAAGAGAGAAGCTGGTTAGATTCAGCTGGCAGCTTAATCCAGGTACAAAAAGAGCAGAATGTGCTGCTCTTTAGAAGCAAGAAAATGTTTTCCACAAGATGGTGATTCTGGACAGTGCTTCAACTTACAAAGCAAACTCTAATGCAGCTGCACTGTTGTTCCAAGCACTGACACAAAGCTGATCCGATCACAGGGGCTGGGATTATCACAAGGCAGCCACAAAAAGTCAGTGGGCCAGAGCTAAAGAAATTACTTTTAAATATATGGCCATATGTTTATATCTCCAAGTCATACTAATGATCTGCTTTCTCTTTCAGCCCTCTGGGCAGCTGCTCCTTGTGTGCTGCACAGTGTTCCATATTAAGAATTCCTATGCAAAATTCTAGCCGGAATGCATATTACAGAGCAAAGACACAAATCCAAATAAACAACAGTCTATAGAGTCTCTGTGAGAAGGGCGCAATACACAGCTGTCAAGGGGCACTCAGAGCTGAAATGTCCCCGCAAGGTAAAGCTCTTGAGCATTACCATCAAGTGCAGCCTTGTTTGCACACCATTACTGAACTTAGCACCATTCTTTTACCACTGCCTTAGTCACAGACTGTTAACAGCTTCAGACTTCTGAATGGCTGCCCCATCAGATGCTCAGAAGTCACAACAGCGTTTAACATGATTTGTAATGAGGGAGGACAGCAGAAATGTTGGTTTTCTTTATCAGGAATGCTTCCTTCAGAGCACAATGCCTATTACAAAAAAGGGCCAAAGCTTTGCTTTAGAATTCAGACAAAAGTGCAAGTTTAAAAGAATTCTCTACATATTTATGTCCTGTTCCTTAGCACTTCCTCTGCTAGCAGTTACATATTACAGCATACAGCTCTATAAATACAGGTGACAGCCTACTAGTTGAATGTCACAGTCTTATGATGAAACTTTTACAAGAACGTTCCCCAGGACTTCCCAAAATTAACAACTCTGAACAGCTTTTGTAATTCCTATTCAGGACTGAAGCAGATAAAATCTTTGAGAGATTTAAATACACATGCACCAAAGAATGTCTTGTTTACACAGTGTTACAATCTGCACTGCAAAGCTGTGAAATGACTGTGGCGCTTATTCGCATCAGAGGATGTACTACTTTCTGGCTTCTAAGAAACGAACAGTACTTGATTTTGAAGGCCAGAACATCCTTCTGTCTTGTTGAATCTCCTGGGTCAAACATAAGTGGATGAGACAATGAAGAGTTCCAAGATACAGCATAGGAAATTCAGCAGGTATAAACTCATCTGGAAATGAAGTTCGTGATCTAATATGCTGCTGACATAGCAGCTCAGATGTAAGAAAAAAAGTAAATCATACTTCCTGGGTTTCTGTGTCGGTGGATGTGCTACAGGGTATTTTACAGTAACCCTCAGGTCCCAATCAAATTTTCATGTGAATGATTTTATTCAGCCTCACAAACTCCCACAGAAACAATGCTGGACATAACATTTGACTCATCTATTCCCACAGTACTATACAGTCAGCTCTGTGCCTCTAGCCTAGTTGCATATATTAAAGGAGCTTGGGGTTTGGACTGTGATATATCAGAGTCAAGGTCTCCACTAAGAGAATCGGGGTATTTAAAGTAACTGCACAGCCCAGGCAATATTCCTGTGATGGGTAACTGCCTGCTACAGGACATCTTGGATCAGCTTCCATTCCTAGCCAGAGTGGCTTGATGGACAAGGCAGGACTGGGTATTCATTCACACTTGGCATTTGTAGATGGTAGAAATGTTTGCACCAATTGGCTTTTATTGAGTGAGTCCGTCTCCAGGGGTGATACATTAAAACAGAAAAAAATCTGACTCTTCTGGTGTAAAGACATGTTACAGTTGCCAGTGGATAAAGAAATGCTGTTGCTGGCAGTCCTAGACAGCTCCTATCTAAGGATGTCTATAGATACACAACACAGGTGGTTGCAGAAAACCCAACTGGAAATCCTAGTGAGAAAAAAAATTATCTTAAATGCTTAAAAGTAGATATGACCAATACCAATTCTGTGGGCTTGGGGAGCTAGTTGATTCCTACCTAGGTTTGACAAACAGTTCTTGAGATGACTGAACTCTGTGTAGTTTTACTTTTTGGCTGTGGAAGGATTTGCTCTGATAATTAAAGTCATACTGAGGGCCTCTGTGTGCAGATGCAGGGAGAACTTGTGAGCAAAAGTTATACTGCTGCACTGGTATTAGAAACATTCAAAAGTGACACTTGTTTTGTTGGCTAGCAGCTCCACAGAAAACTCTGTAAGGATATATTGGTAAGACCTATGTTCCAGGAGTCTCTGACCCATCTCAACTTCTATTCCGACAGTATTAGCACAATTCACTTAGGATACATGAGGACTGAATCATATCTGAGAGAAGATTCATTTAGGCCTAAGGAAGCAGAGAAAGGACGAAAGGCGTCACACACATGACACACAGCACCAGAATGTCCAGTTTTGTGTAGTTCAGCCCAGGAATTGTTTGCCTTCATATAATTCAATGCATAAAGGGTGTCACATGCGCCAGGATGAAACCAAGGCTAAAGGCTGCTGTCATCACAGGCACTTTAACTTACCCATGAAGAAATACTCTGGAGACTTTTTGTCTGAAGCAAAGTCTGCCATAACCCCACCAAACCGCAGCCATAGACCAAAGGCAATGACAGCCAATCCTGCCAGCTGCAAGATAAACAGACCAGTCAATACTTTAGTAACAGTTGGCTGGAAAGCATCAAAGAGGTGTCATTGGCACCTTATGCTATCGTGAAATCCCACAGCTCAGGATTGCACTGTTAGAAAATTCAGGAAGCACTTGCCAGTGTTCGGTAACAATGAATTCCTGTTATAGTCCAATGTACTTCTTTCTTTCAGTTCTTCAGTGTAGTGGTGCTTCTGAACTTACTAGTGACTTTCAAACCTTGTAAGTAAGCTCATTTAGTCATCAAAACTTGGCCTGAATTGCAATGGGGTATGGAGTGGGGCGGAGGGGATTTGTAGAGGGGAAGTGAGTGCCCATAAGAAGAACAGACAGGCTGCAAAACCAATGAGGAACACTCTGCCCTCCTTCCTAACCCTCAGAACCACACTGTAGTCCAGCAGTATGCAGGAGGCCACTCAGGCCTGGGTCTGGAGTCAAGACACTATTACTGTAGGAAAAGTACCTTATGGGGAAGTGCTGCATGACCAGGAGTTAAGCCCTGCTGGCTTGACACACACCAGACTTTGAGGACAGAAGTAACCTGACTTTTTTTTCAACCCTTCTAGCTGTTTTAGGGCTAAATAACAGCCTTTTGGCTTCCCCTGTATGTGTCACAGGTCCAGCTCCAGTGTCACAGGATATATGCTGCTGTAGAGAGACCAGCTGGACCTCTAAATCATACCAAACTACAGGAGACAATCTGCCATTTCAGAATTGCTGCTGCTGCTCAGTAAGAAGGGTTCTGTTTAGAGGCTTACCAGACAGAGAGGGTTCTTAGGGATGTGCTGAAGTTAAGTGTGTTTGGACCAAATACAACAGGGAATTTTTCTGTAAATCACCATGGGACCCCTATCAGAACTAGGAGGTAAAAGGATTATTACTGTGTACAATGTCTTGGATCACAGAAATTACTAACAAACAAGTGATGGATGCTGTCAAATGCAAGGAAAACTTCCCTTTAATGTGAACAAGACTAGATCAAAAAGGAGTGTCAAGGCATGTTGTTTGAGGGGAAAGATCTATAGGTGGTGGTGTCAGACCAACTGCATGCCAGAGATATTTGTAAGCCTACCAGGCAATGGCGTGTGTCCTGGCAGACAGCTTCAGCATCCTGCAGGACCAGGCATAGTGCTTTGCTGCTGTTCTGGTGGAGGCCCAGAGCCTAGGTCTGTACCAACTGCACAACCTGAACGAGGTTCACAAAACACCTGCTGCTTACCACATCCTTGGCAGCCTGGCACGGTGCTTTTTTAATGTGCCTTGCATTGCCTGGCACTTGATTCATCTGGCATAGCTACAGCAAGCAAAGAAACCAGGCAAGCATAAGGCTGAAGAGCTTGGGATCACGGCTTTCCTCACAGAAGTGTCACAGCACAGAGTGTGAGGGTCCCCTGCCTCCCTGGTCATATTATTTGAACCTCCCTGCTTGCAGGCATGGGCTCAGCCTTCCGACCACCAGAGCATGCTATGAGCCCTCTCGTGTCAATCCAGGCTTCTAAGTGCCTCTGGTAGTTTAGATGTGTTTGAAAAGAAGGCCCCCAGTCCAGCTGAGGAGATAGTTTCTTCCATCTCAGTGAAAAGGCAGATAACAAAACACAGTAATTGTCACTTTTGTGAAACAACATAACACAAAGCTTTGTCCTTCTACTGACTTGCAGCTGCAGCTGGGCAACATCACTCTGCTCCTACAGCTTGAGCACAGCAGCACTGTGTACCCGGAGCTTGCAGTGCTGTCACCAAGAGGGAAAAGCATTTGGTTTAACTGTGTTTCAAGCATAAAGGAGACAAAAGCCCATAACTGCTTGCTCCAGAGGCTGAACAGGATTATTTTGTGATTTTTTTTTTTTTTTTTTTTAAAAAAAAGTGAATCAGAAAGAAAGAACAAGACATTTGAGAAGATAATATTGCTAATTGTTTTCCAGTGTGAAAAACTGGAGAGCTACTGGAAGGGAGAACACAGCGTGAAGGAAAGTGAAAGAAAAAAGAAGGCTTGAATTCAGTTGTGCCATGAAACTGCGAGACTATTACAAAGTGCGATGAGGGGAGAATGGGCATAGCATTCTCAGCCTCCTGAGCAAGGGCTCTGCAGGAGACACTTGCCACATTAGGGTAGCTATCAGCAAATGTGATGCAAGGACTTTCTCTTAGGATGAACTTGTAAGAGTAGCAGCTGTTGGCTCACTATTTGAAGTTACATAATTAAAAAGCATCGTGATGCTGTGAAGAAGTGTTTTGCTGCAATACGCTGCATGGGATGCTGGGTGAACCTCTCACAGCCTCCTGTTGGTTGACACTTTACGCTTGTTGGGGAAACTGTCACTACTTTAAACTACCAGTTAGGAAAGACCCTGTCTGTTCTCAGCAATGCCATCTTACATCGAGTACATCTTTCCCAGGAAGAGCTGTAGCTTTACAGAAGCTAGTAGAAGTCGAGAGTTCTAGTAGGGCACTTGTGCAACGCGAACTCGGTAGCCCGGCCCGCCGCCTCCTCCGAGGGACCCGCGCCCCTCCTCAAGGCTCGCCCCTGGCGCGGGGCAGCCCCGGGGCCCTCGGCGGTGCCCCGGGGAGGCATGCCGCCGGCCGCAGCCTGCCGCCCACGCTCTCCCGCCGGACCGACCCCGGCCGGGGCCCGGGAGCGCCCGCGGCAGGTGCCGCGGGCGGCACGGCTCCGCCCGGCCCGGCCCGGCCCCGCTCCGCTCCGCTCGGCGCGGCGCTCACCCAGAAGGTCAGGTTGAAGATGAACAGCAGGATCTTGATGCAGCGCATCCGCCCGTGCGCCGTGCCCATGGCGGGCGCCCGCTCCGGCAGCAGCTCCCGAGGCGGCTCGGCCCAACTCGCCGGCGGCGCCGCACGGGGCAGGGAGCGGGGCGGCGCCGGGAGGCAGGTGCAGGGCTGGGCGCGGCGAGGGGCGGGCCGGGGCCGGGCCGGGTCCGCCGCGGGGCAGCCCCACCGACCGGGACCCGCCCCGGCAGGCGGCGGGCGCAGGGCGGCTCTGCGGCGGGGACGGCGCCCGGGGAGCGGCCGGCGGCGGCGGCGCGGGGCGCGCTCTGTGCCCGGAGCAGTGCCGCGGGGGGCGGGGCCCGCCGCCCTCACGGCGGGGTTTCTTGCGGGGCACGGCGGGGTGTGTTGCGCGGCACGGCGGGGCCGAGCGTGAGGCAGCGGTATTTCCCGGCGGCGTTTGGGCGGCTGCGGGAGCGGAGGGCGCGGTCCGGGGCTCCGGGGGGCTGCCGCGGGCGCACGCCGCAGGCCCCGTCCCCCTTTTCCCGTGAGGGCTCAATAAACCCTCTCGGCCGCCTGGCCTGGCCCGTGTCTCGGGCCGAGACTTTATATGGGGCACTTCATGCTGCAGGATCCACAACGCGTGCACGGGAGATGATGAGCAGGATCGAGAACTTGATGTGCGAAGTCTGAAGACAGCAGGAAAACGGCTATTCTCCTTAAAACTGTTTTCGATCGCAATCCTAAGCTAAGGGCCCCTAAAGCTGATTTTCCAGTCACTAATACTTCCACTTTTGTTCTCAAGATTTCGCCGAAAATGCCAACTCTGTTCTCAAAATCTTAAATCTTTCTTCTCTTACTTTTTTTTTTCCAGCTGCTGCTTTCTTTCTCGGTCTTCAGAAAGTCTGAGTCTGAAGCTGTCTGCAGGGCTTTGACAAGGGAGCACAAGGTAAGGTAGAGGCTTTCGGGAAGTGGGTTTTCTATGTTAAACATTTCCTCTCAGTGTTTAACGAATAAAGGAGTTATTTCCTGTTTTGTGCTTTATTGAAGTAACTGTATGGTTTTACCTATCTGGATTGTTTTCATGTTTAAAATTAGTTTTTCCCAAGGTGTGTGTGGAAACCATACAAAAAGGCATAGGAAAAGATCCTTGGGTGTTGTTATTTCAAATGCAGTTACACTCATCTAGGGATCAAGTAGTACTGAAGGATGTGGGAGGTGGTTTCCATTTTCACTCACTTTGCTTTTTATTTTCAGCTGCTTTAAAGCCTGTCAGCATTTTGGGAAAAGCATCCAAAATGTTTGTTTGAATTGCAAGGGCAGAGTTTTGTTAAGAATCTCTTGTTCCATTTGCAATGAAAGACACTTTATTAGTTTTTTCTAAAAGCAACATTCAGCCTACCTTATGACACAAAGCAAAACCCTGCAATTTCCCTTTTTTTGCTTCAGTGGTGCTCTGCTAAATGGTATTGACTCCCCAGGTCCAATGTATGCCTTCTAAAATAATTAAAACATGAAGCCATTTTAATAAACAATGTAACGTAGTGACAGTAAGATGTATCAAACAGTAGGAAAAGACTTCATTATCCCCCGATACATTTGAAGCAATAAAAAAATCTAAGAAGGAGCAGTTTTGCATTGGCTTTTGATGGCAAAATAGATAGTTTTTGAAAAAGTCTTTTATCGGGCTTCTCTACTTCTCTAGTAATTTTCATGCTAATTTTCTGTAAAAGTTTACAGATGGACCATTCAGTCTTCATAAATACTGGGTCTCCTTGCTACATAATTCTTGCAGTGAATGAAATACAATTGAACTGATGCTAAATTTATCAGGAAGGTTTTGCTCTTCCCAGCTAGCAGTTTCAACTGGTGGTGTGAATAATGGCATCAGTTTGATATTATGCTATATGTGGCTGGGCTTTTCTGGTCGTTTGTTGTTGCAGATACATCTATGTAAATGTTCCATTGCTTCCAGAAGAAGGTTATTCATGGTGGCAAGAGCATATTTTGTAGCTCTTTTGGCTGTGTCTGGGAAGTGTGAGATTACTCAATGTGGACTTGATTCAATGTTTTTGTGATTATTTTTTCTCAAAAGCATTTCAAAAGTGGTGATTTAGCTGCTCCTGCATTGTTCTTTCTCTAAAATGTGTTCCCAGGGCTATGGCAAGGGGGCCAGAAAACAGTCCATGCACGAAATGTTAGCCTGTGAACTTCAGTCTTGGTCCCACTCCCCTCACTAAGCCTCTTAAGCCCAAGTTCTTGTAGAGGTTCTGTAGCACAGAATGTCTGTTCTTCCTCAAAGCAGATCAAAAGATCATCTTTCAAAACCTGTCCCTTAGAGCTTTGCAATTCTCAGAGCTCTGAGCAGGATTTTTAGATTCCTCAATATCTGGATCTAGCAAAGTCTGTTCCTAGGAGTTACGGGCAGTTTGCAACAACAGGGAGCCATGAAGAAAATTCCTTTTTTTTTTTTTTTTTTTTTTCCCCTCACTTTAGAAACAAAAATCTGGATTTTAATAAACACTATTTGCAAATTTCTAACAAGGTTCCAAGGGCAACAAGTGAAATTTACATTTGGGTTTTAATTTAGCTGTTGATAAAACCTTTTCATCTAGGAGATAGATGAGTAAGCAACAGTGGAAGTCAGAAGGCATCTCTGCCTAAATTAGTATCCACAGCTTTACTGCGTGGACAGTGAATTGGGTCATGGGAGGGTCACGCTCTCTATCCTGATCTCTGCCGTATATCTCCCTGCATGATCCAGGGAAGCTGACTTAACCTGTGAGCCCTGCTTTGTCTTTTCTACTCAGTGGGTGTGCTCTTCATGGCAGGGATAGTTACTAGTATGTGCATGCAGCCAAGAGGAGGAAGGTCTTGCTGCTTCTTGGTGCCTTTATTTTGGGTAGAGCTAACCAGGATTAGTTGTGAAAAGTAGTTTGGGGTTGTGTTTTTTTGGTTGTTGGTTTGTTTTTGGTTTTGTTTTGGTTTTTTTTTGAGCTGGAGCTCGTTGTGAGCTGATGATAGTGAAATAGATTCAGGAGGGACAAGGGAGAACCTGGGTGACTATATGGGGAGGAGCTGCAGGGACAGGACTCCTTTACTTTGTAGGGGAGAGCTCTTTCCTGACTGGATTCAACGGGTACTACCTTAATCACCACAGAAAACCGATTTAGGCAGTGATTGCACAGTCACCCTACAGAAGCTTCAAGTGAAGATGAGAAAAATGATTCAGAGAGTTAGTGGCAGGGAGTGTGCAGGGTCTATATCTTGCCCTTTTTCTCCAGCCTTCCATGTTGACCCTGTCAACTGGGTACAAGGTCAGTACCCACCTGAATTTCAACGTGCCGTATTTCACCACACAGTTCTTTGCTTCTCCAGGACGCACTTCAGAGCTTCCTCCCGCGGTGCCCCATGAACAGTTGGGCATGGTGAGGTCAAATAATCGAGAGCTGTGCTGACAGCCAGCGAAGTTGTAGGACCTCAAAGGATTCTGAAGGAACCGTGAAAGTCCGTGTTACAGGACTAGGTTTCTTCTGCTGTGTCGCTCCCAGCTAGGTCTCAGGCCACTCAACCCTCCCAGGGTCTGAGCCCCGGGTGCGGCACGGCGACCGGCCCCCCGCCACTAGACGCCGGGGACAGCACGTGGGAGAGAGAGGCCGACAGCTTCTCTGCGGCTTCCTCCTCGGGACCGATGCCCACAGCGAAGCCGAAGTCGCTGCTCAGGACTCGGGAGGACCTCGCCCCCGGGCCGCGGGCCGGGGCTGCGTTCGGCGCGCGGTAGCGCCCCCTGCCGGCAGCCGCCGTGCGAAGCGCGGGCCGGCGGCGGCGGAGCCCGGCGCCGGGGGCGGGAGGAGGTGCGCGGCGTGCCGTGCCCTCCTGGCGGGGGGGCGGCGGGCGCGCGTGCTGAGCGGGGGCGGGGGGGGGGGGGGGGGGGGCTGGGCCGGGGCCTCGCGCCAGGCGCGCCGGTTTCTGCCGCAAGCCCGTTTGTTTGTTGCTCCGGGAGTACCGGCCTCTCCTGCTCCTCCTCCCGTTCCCCGCTTGTCTCTGGTCATCCGTGGCTATGCAACCCCGGCGTTCATTGTGATGGTGTCTGTGATGTGTTTTCTGCCCGTTAGGAGATTTTTCAGGAAAACTACAAAGGTGATTAATAGTTTCATTTCACAGGCTATTGTGGAACAAATCAATATAATTAAGGAAAGAAGGGGCTCGTAATATTTTTGTGAATAGGATTATCAAGTTGTGAAGCAAACATTCAGTTGGTAGACTGTTCATAACATTATTTCATATCATATTTGCTGTGAAGACTGACATTTTATTTCCATCCTGACCATGTCCAGCTTTAAAATCCATGGATTGTATTGCTTTATATATTAAAGAGCCTTCTATTATCAAAGTGTCCTTTCCCCATAGGTGCTTGCATAGTATATCTTATGAAACAAGCGTATGGATATTTGTAGCAGCTTTGTAACCTGGCAATTTCTTTGGCAGTTAGATTTACAGTTATGCAGATCCTGGGGCAAAGACCATTTAGTTTTGGTTATTTTCTCATTGCAGAGCATGCTGGGAAACTTTTGAAAGAAGTGTTACCCAACAGTAGCACTAGATGTTTAGATACTGCAAAATGTGTGGTATTACTTTTATTTGTAATGACAGATGGATAAGAAACTATCCTTGCTTGAGCAAGTGCTGTTTAATTTCAATTACTAGAAGAAAGCCTGAATTTTTGATCCCATAAAGATCATCCCTAAACTGACTTCAGAATTAAAACATTTAAAATGTCCCCTTACTGGCCTGAATTTTACTATTCTTCTTACAGATCTGACCTACTCTTCTGTTTTTCATTGTCTTTCAAATTGCTCTCAGCTAACCCATTGACCTTTGAGAGATTAGGAGGGCACAATATTGTTATTTCTTTCTGGTGTTCTGCTGATGCCTAGGTGTTTTACAAGCATGCGCCTACAATTATTCCAGTTTTATGCTTTATGCAAAACTTGCATATGCATGCTTCTTAGCTCTGCAGAGGATTGTTCAGGTTTCATATAATAGAATCACAGAGTGGTTTGGGTTGGCAGGGACCTTAAAAACCATCTAGTTCCACCCCCCGCCATGGACAGGGACACCTCCCACCAGACCAGGTTGCTCCCAGCCCTGTCCAACCTGGCCCTGAGCACTGCCAGGGAGGGGGCAGCCACAGCTGCTCTGGGCAGCCTGTGCCAGGGCCTCATCGCCCTCACAGGGAAGAACTTCTTCCTAATACCTGATCTAAATCTCCCCTCTTTCAGTTTAATGCCATTACCCCTTGTCCTATCTGTTTTGTGTTTCTCATCTCTTTCTATTCATGCTAAGCTCAAATTCCCTGTTAAAGGTCTGAAATAGCCCTTCAGAGAAGCATAGGCCAGGGAATGAGGAAGAGATCCGTTTTAAAAAAAAAAATCTTATTTCCTGGCTTAAATGTGTGATTTATATGGAACTACAACTGCCTTTAAATTCCAAGCAAACAGCCCGGAAACCATAATGGACTCCCATTCTGACAGTGACAGTGAAACTTGCATCACACTGTTGGCTTCTGTATTGCTGTTTCCATTTCCTACCCAGTATTGCTGGAATGCTAGGCCTAGCAACGTTGCCTCTGTCTCAGAATGCAGCTCAGGAATTGTTCCCTGGACTACATAGGAGGTTGGAAGGGACCGTGCTTCTCCAACTGTCTGGGCAAATAGTCTGCTCCTTTGTTTCCTTTCACTCTTACAATTTTTTAAAGTATATTTACTTGCTTTGCCTGAGGAACTTGCATGACAGATCAGTCTGCAAAGCTTATATGAGGCTGTTGAGAACTATGGTTGGATCCCTTGACAACTGCACTGGCCTGGTTTTCTCTTTTTAGGAGTGTCCTGAATTTGCTGGGCTTTAAATCCTGGCCTCTCAAAGCTGCTTTTCAGAAAAAGCATTGCAAGTCTGTAAAATTACAAAATCCTGTAAAGTACTTAATTTCTACAGCAAGTGTGATCCAGGTATTCTTTCTAGCATCTCTCTGTCATGGCCAAAATGGGAATGAGGATAGAAGAATACCTGGTTTTCTTTTCTGTTCTCTCCCAGGAAGCAGCTCTCAGTCCCATTTTGGCTTTTTGAGTCATCTGCCAGCTCTCCACTAAACAAATGAGAGGTGTTCATCCAATTACCAGTTAATATACTTTCTTTACAGATTCCATCCGCTCTTTGGGCCTGATTTCTCTCTATTCATTTATATTTGCAATTATGTGAGTTGCACACTTCCACTTTGATTCAGCAGCTCCTCCTACTAAGGGAAGTTCCTCTGCAAGGTGCAGATGAATGGTCCTAAATATTTAATACAAATGACCGTCCTGTATGTGAGTTCAGTGAACAGGGCATGTCTGCAGAAAGACATGATGACACATTTTGCAGGCTCATGTAGTCACAGCATGCACAGCCTCTTAGGCGTGACTGCATGTGTTCCGGAGGAACATTTCCACTAAGTTTTCCCTAGCTAAAGGAAGAACAGAAATAAGGTTCCATGTCATAGCTGTCATCTTTAACTTAAAAGAATGTGCTCCCCTCCAGAAAATCAAAGGAGGCAAATATATATAATAGAAGCTGGAGCTGTCTTGCGTGTTTGTGAAGGGCCTCTTTCACACATTTTTGCCACAGCAATGTCCAGGTCTCAGAAGTGGAGTGTTCCCTTGATTTGGGACGAAACAAAGCACTGCCCAGAAAGGAAGCTTTTTCCCTAGTTAATGTTGCTCCTGGACAAGAAGTAACTGTTACAAAAAGCAAGCTTAATTGTCTCTGCTGCCCCCTAAGCAGTAGTACATTCTGGGCAGTTGAGGATGATAGGTCCATGAACTATGATAAAATGTAATGAACGCCCGTGAAATGTTTTAATTTGGCTTCCTTTCCCTGGAAGGATTATAAGAGTAAGGAGATGCTTTGTTTCCCAGGAAACCTGATCTAGAGGGTAATAACATGATCTGTCAAACTGTGAAAAATACTAAGGAAAAACAGGCTATCAAAACTGTTGCTCAGGGTTTAATTAGAAGGAATTCTTCTGCTACGTGTGATGGCTAAGATCATTTTGAGCTAATCTAGCTGGTTGGGTCAGCATGGAAAATGAGGTATGGAACTAGTTCTATGAGTCACAGGGGGTCTGGAACAGCTTTACAGAGATAAACTTATTTGGCTTAGGCCTAAGTGTATCCATTGTGGATTATAGTGTGACCACTGAATATGAGTACTTACACCATGGAAGCAAATGACATTTGCCTGTGCATAGCCTGATTTCATGTTATTAAATATACATGTCTTGTCCTTTCTGTCATGCTTTAAAACACAAACCCCTTATACAGCTTAAAAATGTGCCAGCAATAATAGAGTGTGAGATACTGTTTCTTCACATGGCCTTTCTGTCCTTATAAACTTGACAATTTCCAAGGCATATGTCATATTACAATGCAAGCTTTAAACACAGAGTAAAAAATGATTGGAAAAGGGCATCTGTAGAATGAGTCTTTAATGCACCTTGATTTAAAGAGGTGACATGCTCTCCCTGAAGTATTAACAAATTCTGGCACTGCCTACCTGCTCTTTCATATGTGATCCTTAGACTCCCTCTCCATGTTCTTTGTTGAAACTTACTGTGTGCCCTTTCATATCATCACTGAAACTGTTCTGGAGCTGAGGTGGATTTCTTCATGATAATTACTCCAAGAGGAGCCATCTTCATCTTCACCATGCTGCTTTGCAATGGAGAACATACCAGTCTGAAGTAGTAAACACTTTTCCTTGGCGTAAAAGGAGAAGATCCAAACACGTGTTTTGTTTTGTGGTATATTCACTTATACATGGCATGTTAAAAAATAATTGTGCCTTAGCATTCCTTCCACCACAGAATGCCCTGTTCAACGTGAACCCTATCCCTCCAAAATCAAGAGTGTGCTGCTTTTCACTTTGAAACTAAAAATACCACAAGGTATAAACTAGTAACCTTGCTGTATGCCCTGCTGGGAAAAAGCATGAAGATAGATCCTTACCTGTACATCTCGTTATAAAGTAAGATCTTAATACTCCAAAACTGTGATATCCTAAAATGCATTCTCATAATGTCAAAGTCAGGTAATATTCAGGCAATGTGAGGAATATTGCCCAAGCATCAGGCCTTAAAAATTAATTTTATTCTTCAAATATGTTATACTGGCCATGGTGGAGAATGTGATTTAAGTACAAATAAAAGAGTATAGTAGGGAAAGATAGCACGGGATTCAACACTGTCTTCTACAGACTGCAAATTGTTCTTGGACTGCATATACCAAGCAGTGGATACATACTTGTACGTGTGCTTTTCTCCTATATTTGCAGACTTCTCAGTGTGAAGGACTGACATTATAATCCTCATTCTTACAGACTGAATGCCTTGAGGTACTACTGCCGGTGCTCCCTGGTCTTAATGCCACATGACATTAAGTGACACATGAAAAGGCTGTTTACCCAGAGCTTCTGGCTTTTGTATGTTCATTTATTCTGGGCTCAGGATGCTTTCACAGATCTCTGGGGCATGTACCAGCATGAGGCCCAGCATAAAAGTGGAGATTTTCTGCAGAGACTGAGCTACTGGAGTGATCCCAGAGCTGTAAGTTCTTGAGTACTTGTCCTAGCTCAGCCTTGTGGTTTACTCCCATGTAAATCTGTTATTCTCTTTAAGGAAACTAAAGTCTAATACATAAAAAAGTGTCTAAGAGTGACTTATTTCGTAGTGGTCTGGGGCTGTTTATTAGAGAAAGCCTATAAAAAGCTCTGCTAATCTCTGTGCTGTATGCCATGATCTAGGGGAGGGTGTGCAGTTCTGCTCTTTGCCTGGAAAGTAACAGGGTTCTGGTTCTGTGTCTCAACAGCAGAAATGCAGGGTACTGTACGGTACTGCAAGCATTGCCAGCCATTCCAGCAATGCCTCTGGGGCAATTGCCTGGGGGCAAATGTAATTTCATCCAGTCAGCACGGAGGTTCCAAAGGCCCTGACTCGCAATCTACATCACAGGATGGAACCTGCTGTTGCTGCCGTCTTGATCTGAAAATGAAAAGGTCTTGATTTGAGCCAAGTAGGAAAAGGAAGCTGTTCCAAAGCACAATGGAAAAAAGAAAGTTACTTAAATTCAAAGCTGTGCCTCAGGATCAAGGAAGTTGACTAGACAGGTTTTAAACGACACATTTCTGTGGTCCTTCAAAAATGTGTCAAGACTGGAATGTGAAATAAGAGAACTGAGTGGTAAAACGTGCCACATATTTTCTGCATTTCACTTTACCCACATAAAGGACAGTGGGGATTTGTTACATGATGAGAAATAACAGTTCCACCAGTGAGTTCTGTAAATTGAGTCAGCTCCTCGGGAATGAACGAGCGATGTATTGCCTGGCATGCTCCCACCAACAGACTCTGGCTTCAGTTCAGGTCTACCTCTAGCTGGCATAATCATTCCAGCAAGGGAAGATGACGGTCACAAGCAGCAGGGATTGAGTAGCACTTGCAGTGCTTGCATCTCATTATGATGGTGGATGAGGTAGCCCAGCAGACATCAGAAGTCCTTAAAGAGAAGTGTCTGTTTCCACAGAACTACTTTAAGCTAGGAATTGATGGAGGTTTAGACACTTTTTTCAGTTTGCTATATAATGAGAGCAGCAGAAGATAAGGTATGAACTGTAGCAGGTGCTCAGTATCTTGGATAAATGCTCACTAAAACCCAAGACAGATGGATACCTGAACAAGTATTGTTTATTGTTTTAAAGAATGTAAAACCTGTTCTTTTTGTTGGTTAAATAGAAGCCCTGAAAAATTATAGTAAGCCCATTTTCTATTTCACTGAGTGCTTGAGCGCTTTCAATCAAGAAAGATAGCATTTAGAACAAACAGACAATATTTTGGAGTTAAAAAGCTACACCATTAGTAACATTTGGTTAGCGTTGTATCTGGGGGACCGCCAAACTGCCTGCCATACCCTTGCTACGAAATGTGATTTTTCTCTTGGCACAGAAAAACTCTGCCTGTGTTGTATCAGAAGAATATTTGGACACAGAATTCGGTTATCAAAGAGAAGTTTTGGGTTCTCTTGCAAGAAGTCTTCAACAAGTTTACAGTAAATGATTTTATTAATTTTTGGGAAGACTTCTCTGCTATTTAATTTGTTCTACAGGCTACATAATGGTAATGGCTCCACTTCCGATAGCATGACTCGAGTTAGCCATGTGAAAGACTGGCCATAGGAGTGCCTTTCTCTTCTCACTCACAGAGTAAATTTCGCTGCTGGGCTGCATGTTGACTTCAATAGCTTTTATGCCTATAAGGTGTCTTCAGAGCATGCCTACTTGGTAGGTCTTCTGAGGGTATAGGAAGAGATAAGATGCCACTCCTCTGACTGGGCAGCTTTTTTTACATGGATTGTGAATCTTGTGGGAACTTTGTGGTCCAGAGTCTAAGCACCAATTAAATGTAAGGATCCCTGCAGGATGAGCTGTTGCTGAGGAACAGAAACTCAGTCACTGACTGAGCAGTCTAAATAGGTCTTCTGAATTTCACCCTGAGTGAAGTGCAAGGACAAAATAGAAGGGGAAGGTCCAATATGAGCTTCATTCTGTCATGTAAATGCTTCTCAAATAAAATGAGATGGTGCTGAGTTTCGCATGCATCTCCCATGGAAATTTGCTAGGAAGCAGATGAACTGAGAAGAGATGGCACTCTTAAAAATGGTGTATCCAAAGTTATTCTTGTCCTGTTTATACAAAGTTGTTGCATCTGTAACAACTGCTATCATGTTGGAGATGTATGAAATGTTCTTCCAGACCAAACGTACTCATACAAATTCGTACATATTTGGCAACTCAAAGGTGTTCAACTGTTCATGTATCTGGGTAGAAAAGTCAAGTGCTTTTGATTTTAAGATTGAAGTCAGGTGCTAATAGTGACTGATTTTCTCAATAACCTGCCTCTAAGACCAAAATTTCCTTTTTCATGCTAAGTCAAATTTTCCCGTGTCTATAATCACTATTTATTGTATGCTTAAGTGTAGAAAACTTCACTGAGTTTTGTAACCCTCCTCTCCAATTCCTACTAACCCCTGAAAGAAGCACTCATCAGGGACTGTTAAAATATCTGCAGTGTGGGAAAGGAAAATCACAGCAGTATTAGGACATACTTTACTAGGTTGGTCCTATTTCATATGGATCCTTACTCCAATCATGACAGAATCCGATTTGCTTTTCCATTCACATACCTCTCTGAGCACTGCTTTTCTGCTTCTGGCTTGAAAATGTCACAATTCACACCAATTTCAGGCATTCAGAGGAATGAAGAGAAAGCCATTATACATAACAGTCGTATAAACAAATTGATGCAAGGACTTACCACTGAAGACAAGAAAAAACCCCAGAGTTGAATAGTTACAAAAATTACAAGAATGAGGCATGTTGTGCTAGACAAAAGGGGAACTTTAGTCTCACACCTGACTTGCTCAGAATTTTTTAAAAAAGGGAATTTTTATGAAGCAAATGTTTTAAGAAGACCCAAACAGGCAAGGGGAAAAAAATCCAGCCTGTTTTAATGGTATTTTTAAATGTAATCAGCAGTAATGCTGGTATCCCACCAGCAGCTGTGGGATAGCTGGGCTGTTCTTCAAAAGACTCCCAGTTACCAGAACACACGTTTTGCAAAGAGGATTCATGTCTAAATTGTTTTCTTCAGAATTAGTTACTAGCTGACTTTTAAAGATGCTTAAAATTCCCATGGTGTGGAGATTCACTTATTTCTGTGAATAGACTACAGGGTGGGCAAAAATGTGTGCATAAAGAGATATGCAATGATGCGAGGGGAAAATATTACTGCAATATTGGCAGACAGACACACATACAACATGAAAATGGAGCATATGAGGAATTCAGGGGAAAGAAGGTCTATAAGGCTAAGGATAAAAAGACATGAAACAGAGTTTGAAGGAAATATATTGATGCGATCATACTGTGATACTGTATGTGTACAACAAGAGAAAATTTCTGTCAGGGAGAGCTGCTGATCCTAGCCACAGCTGCTACTGCTGATTGGAAAGTTGCCAGTGTTTTAGATAGACTTCTGTACTTTCCCAGGTCTTAGAAGTAATAGAAAAGGACATTAAGGATGGAGTGGGATGAAGTGGTTATGAAAAATGGGGAAAATGGTATTGATTTCATCACTATCTGTGAACTGTAGAGGAGAATTTGAGAGACCAAGTTCTAATGTTCAAAGTTGTTTGTGTATAGATGAGCCAAATGACAGGACTCTTCTTTTGCAGTCACTCCACAGTGGGTAGTTTGGGCTGTCCTTTATTTCCATTATTCTCACTCTAAATTTTCTTTTCCTGTTCTTCTTCTTAAAACAAACATTACTGAATTCCAGAAGGCTAATACTAGGAAAGTAGTCCCTGTATTCTTACACTTAACATCCTCAACCTCTTTCCTTAATCATTTGCTGGCAGCTACCGATGAAAGTAGATGGACCGTGGGTATGACCTGAACATATGTTTGTATATCTGTATATTCTTTCAAGTCAGTTCTGAGCATTTCACTACTGTGCAAGATGTCTGAAACAATTATATTAGTCCACAGTCTGTACTCTTCCCATTTCTACCTTCAGTTTGGAAAAATCACCCGTTTGGTGCCTGAGTCTATTAGCTTTTATGGTGTGCACACTACTGAAGCTAAATAAGTGTATTAGCTTAAACAGGAAGCTTATTTCAAAGACTGTCCACCACAGCCAGGAAAGCTGCTAGAAACGTATGCTCTGAGATGATCGAAGCATGTTCATTATTCAGACTGTGAGTAGCTTTAAAAGAGACAAATTTCTTAGGGTTGAATAAGCTAGGAAAGTAATTCAAATAGAAAAGTAAGAATCACTTGATCATTTCAGAAATTTTTATTGTAGCCAAAAAGCTACTAAAAATGTAGTAGAAAGAAAATAAATTTTACTTTGATAAATACATATTAGAAGTTTGGAAATACAAGAAACTGAAAAAGTAAGTAGAAGGACCACAATTTTTTTTCCCAGAATGATGATGCTCTAGACTCATCCATATCAAGAAAAAGAACCCAACAGCATCACTTCATAAACAGATATAATGGTCATGAAAGATTCAGACATGTTGAGTAAATTTTGCAATTTGGGGCTAAAACAGGTAATATCCCTGTGAAACTAGCCATAACTATCATTCAGCAATTTAAAAAAAAAAAGTCACAACTACCATAAATTTTTCAAGGTATTTTTCACAGTGGCTTATGTCATAGAATACTATGGACCTATTAAAAAAATATTTCAAACTAAATACAAACCCTTTTATTTAGTCCCACAAAATTGGGAAAAGCATGGGCTGGATATTCTGAAACCACACTAGAGGGCACTTGAGCTGTTTCTTCCAGAGTAGGTGAAGTCAGAACAGTAGGATGCTTACTCAGGAGCAGCAGTGGGCAGAATTGAACATGGGAATTAGTAGGATTTATCAGTATCAGGTTGGTAGAACAATTAGTGATTTTCCCCAACAGCGTACTGGGAGGAGTGGGTGTAAATTTCCAGGTGTAACTTTTGCTTATGGGTAATGTAAGCAATTAGGAGGAAATAATCTAAAGATTGCTGATTGATTGCAATAGTATTTTGTCTTTATACATGGATCAAACACAGAAATGTAGGATATTCTGTGAGTTTATTAGAAAAGCTAGTCTCAAACAGAGCTAATATCCAAAGATTTGAGCTGCTTTTTCCAGTCTGCTCCCACTGTATTGCTCTTGTTCCAGTTCTGTCCCCTCCCCAAGTATAGTGTGATTCCCTAAAAAGATTGCTTTTGTGGAAATGGAACAAACAGCATTTGACAGCCTTTCTATAAAGTATCTGTAATAAAAGCCGAAGACTAGAAAGGTAGCACAGGCCTGCCGGTAGACCCCAACACTTAGTAACACACGTCAGAATTCCAGAGGTTTGGTTAAAAAAAGTTAAAAAATACTGATCTGGTTCCCAATGTGGAAAACAAGTATAGAAGTTTAAGCAAGGATTTGAGCTTTTGTTTGTATCATGGCCCAAGCACTCACTGTTCTCAGAAACATTCAAGAAGCAGACAAGGTCTTTGAGCTTAATTACTGTCCATCTTATTGAGAGACAACCCCAGGTCTAAGTGTTCTGAACTAATGAGTCAGATCGTCATTTATACACATGGCCCTGTTAAAAATAATTTTTGAATATTTAGTGTTTATGCAGATAAAATTTTCTAGGTTTTCTCTGTAACCTTATGTTTCCCTTGTTCACCAAACCAAAAGAGATGCTATCATAAAATTCCATGAATTGGGCTTTAGTAAAAGGCATACAGTGTGATCCCTTATGTACGGATGCACTATACCATTGAATGGTACTCTGGACAATGGCTTCTGACTTGCCAGGAGCATGTATAGATGTGGATACAAAATCAGCACCTGTCAGTTCCCCCTGTTTTACATGCCCCCCCCCCCCAAGTCCACTGTCTGAAGTGTTATTTACGTAGCAGCTACAGAAAGTGAATTTACATGTCTCTGAGATCAAGGCCTCCCTCGTGTGCGCATCTGGGCCCCACTGTTTTGAGGCCATAGTCCTGGAGCTTGGCCCCAGAGCAGGGTGGCTCCCTGGGCATTTTCTCTCTGCTTGTTTGTAGAATCCATCATTCACAGGGGGCTGACCCCAGATGCTGCTGCACGGCACGACCGAGAATTCATTTCCAGCAGATGATCGTAATGTATGTGTAAAACCAACTTGGCTGGAGGGTTGGCAGCTGTCTTCAAAGAAGGTCGTATTTGACTGGCGGAGTTTCAAACACCTGTCCTTACGCCCTGACAGCCGACATGGCTAACTCCCTCCACAGCATCTCCACTCCGTGGCTAGTGACACGGAACCACACGCTGCAGTGGAGTTTCTGAGCAATTCACGGGCCTTCCGGTGGGCCAGATTCCCTGCAGGCCACGGGCTCCTCCTGCCCGCTGGGGAACACCCGCCTTTTGCCGGCAGCGCTGCCCCGGCCATGGGGGAGCTGCTGCCCAATCCGCTGCTCCCGCGGCCCCTCGCTTGAGGCGACCCCGCTGACGTGGTTGCACGCGGCCTGTAACGAGCGGGCGCGCGCTCTCGTCCCGGCCCGGCCCGGCCGTGCTCGGCGCGAGGCCGCGCGCGCGGCCGCCCGCCGGGGAGGCCGGGGCGCGGCGGCGTGCCCGGGTGGCGGGCAGTCGCGGCCGCTGAGGCAGCAGGTAAGCGGCGGTGAGGCTCGGGGCCGGGGGGGCTGTCTGCGGTGCTGGGCAGCCCCTGGGCCGGGGCCCGGGAAGGCCCCACTCCGGGGGGCAGTAGGGGCTGCTGGTGCGTGCCGGGCTCGCGCGGCTGGCCTGGCCTAGAACGTTCTGAGCTCACTGCCGGCTCGGTGCAGCCTTGCTGCTGTCTGTGCCCGCTAGGCCTGGGGCCTTCCTGCAGGCTTGGTTCCTGGTTCTAGCCCTCTTTAATCTTTGTAGCCTGCTCCTTCCCATTGTGCCCTGACAGATCTTTCCTGTGTGAAGTATTTTATTTCCTGATGCTTCTTGCCCTCTTTTTTTCACTCTCATTTAAGCCTCTCCTTCTGGTCGTGACTCATGTCTCCAGCTGCATTTACCCACGTTGCTTTCTTGCATCCAGTTCCTTAAACTCTTATGTACCCACTCGTGCGTAGCTTAGTTTACTTGGCTAAAGGATGTCCTCCTTAGGAGAGGAACTTAGAGCCAACCAAATTATAATTTAATTTTTTCAGTTGCCAGCGACATGGGCTTGTAGATGAGCCCAGCTTCGTACAAACGTGTGAAAATGTAGCTTTCTGATGAGAGAGGGGTGCAAGAGTCATACTGGGAGCCAGATAAATTGTCTTTGCTGGCTGCATTTAGTTAGTTGGCTGCCATTTTGCCCATACTAAGTTAAATACTTTGAAGCTGGGAAAAGCTTCTTTTAAAAAAAAAAAAGTTGTATTGCTGACCTGTCACTTTTGGCTTTCTGTACTTGTTTCCTCATGAATATCAAGTCACAGTGGGAGTTTTTCCTGTTCGCAGTAGCTTGAGGTAGGACACGTTATTTGACCGTCTGACATACATGCATGACGTTTCTTGTAGCAAAGAGAAACTGTGTGCAGAGGATGAAGCTTTGCTAATAGCTGGCTGAAGGCTGTTGGACAAGCCCTCACAGGATCTATGAACCGTCTCGGATCTCTTAGCATTCCATTCAAATACAAGGTGTGCTCTTTTGATCTGACTCCAGTGCAAGCTAGGCATCGAGTGAAATCAGAGTACCTCCATCCGCTTTCCCATGGATGAGGAAAGAGGGAGAATGTGTTGTGGCAGATGCTGGTTTTGCTCTTTAGACTACTGTTGCGTTATGGTTGGAAACGTTAATGAGATTAGTGCAAAAATTTGAGTGGGATAGAGTGGATGGGGACATTACTCTTTTTACCTACTTTTTACTGCAGGCATGTTGATCTAATCTGTTGCTTTCCATGTATATCCTGTATCCTCATGTCATAAAAGCACATCGGTGGAAAACCTGAGCACCTGAATCCTCCGATTTCTATTCGCTTTTGTTAAGCTCCCCTTTGAAGCATCTTGGAGGGTTTTCTTGCAGTTGTAATCAGAATTTAGAGCACATGGGTAATAAAAGGCATTAAATTGTAGTAACCTCATGAATGGTTATCATAGAATCATTAGGTTGGAACAGACCTCTGAGATCATCAAGTCTAACCATTGACCTCACACCACCATGCCCACTCAACCGTGTCCCCAAGTGCCACATCTACACGTTTTTTTGAACACCTCCAAGGGACGATGACTCCACCACTTCCCTGGGCAGCCTGTTCCAATGTTTGACCACTCTTTTGGTAAAGAGATTTTTCCTCATGTCCAATCTAAACCTCCCCTGGTGCAACTTGAGGCTGTTTCTTCTTGTCCTATTGCTTGTTACTTGGGAGAAGAGACCAACCCCCACCTCACTACAACCTCCTTTCAGGTAGTTGTAGAGAGTGATGAGGTCTCCCCTCAGCCTCCTCTTCTCCTGAGTAAACAACCCCATAAGTTCCTCATAAGACCTGTTCTCCAGACCCTTCACCAGCTTTGTTGCCCTTCTCTGTACCCACTCCAGCACCTCAATGTCTTTCTTGCAGTGAGGGGCCCAAAACTGCACACAGCACTCGAGGTGCGGCCTCACCAGTGCTGTGTACAGGAGAACCTGTCTGTCTATGTGCTTAACCTTTTGGGTGCTAGGAGTTGCCGCAAGGCCGTGGGTAGACCCACACTGCTGTAGTTTGGTTGGTTTCTAGCATAAGAATCCATGGACTTTATTAAAAGCAGTGCTAAAAGAAAAGTTAGCGAATGGGACTTGTAAATGGGGATGGTCCTGCGGCTTAATAACCTTCTAGACGGAGAAGTGGGTAAGCAAAGAGGAAAGACTTAGTCTTGTTGCAGTCTTGTCTCTTTTTAAAACCAACAACTCGTTTTTACCAACCTGAGACATTTAATGTATCCCCCAGATGCCCTCACCCATAATACTGTAACTTCACGAGACACTTCCATATGTGTTTTTTCTGAACTGTTCTACTCAGTGATTGTATAAAACTTTAGCTATAAAGTTTCTTGTTCCAGAAGGCTGTGATCAACTCTCATCACACTGGTATCACACTTAGGTGATTAATTTCTAAGTTATAGAACCTAATATGATTATGAGGGTCAGCTAGGAACCAGCTATCAGAGCTATGTAGGTGGCATCTTTGGGGAACTTCATTACAGAATATGCAGCCACAGGCATCAGGTATGAAATCTTAGAATGGTTTGGGTTGGAAGTGACTGTAAAGATCATCTAATTCCAATCCCGCTGCCATGGGCAGGGATAAAAGTATGTTCTGTAAGTCATCCCAACATGTAAAGTACTGGTTAATACTCACTATGCTCTTGCATTATTGTATTGTTCTATTGCATTATTGTAGTACTGCACAACTCATTCCATCTGCTTAAAAAAGGAGCTTATCTTTTAAGACTGAATAATATTTACCTCTCTAGGAGGAGCTTTCTATGTCTGGAATAAGAAGAAATTCCCTTCCTTCTGCTGAGTGGAGTTTTCCAAATATATATATATATATATTTTTTTTTTTTTTTTTTTTCTTAAGCACATAACATGACTTGGAATTTGTGGTGAACTTCCTCGTTCCTTCATATTTTTGGGTGCAGTAGAGAACCGAAATGAAAGTTTAGTGAAATTCTGTGGTGCTGAGTTGGGCTAATGATTTTGGGTTTTAGCTTGAATTAGATTTTTTCCAAGACGATCCTTCAGTTAATTGTACTTCAGCCACTTAATGCCGCAGTTTCTTTTGAGCTTCCTATGCTGTTGCATGTGTGGGCTGCTGCTGTCTGCAGTCAGGAACGTGAGCTTTCTTAGAAAAACAGCTGAAATTGGCATCAGGGAAGGCATAGGATATGGAAGGAGAAAGAGGAGTGAGGAAGAATAACAGAATAATGGATAGTAAGTATTAGCCTGAACAAAACAGCTGGGTAGCATGTGCAGCTGGGAGATGATTTAGACAGAAAGGAAGGAACTAGAGCAAAAACTTCTTTGGAGGATAAGAGACATAAACAGTACTTTCCTGAGCTCTTAATAAAAATAATAGGAGTCCCTCCAGTTGCTGAGGTCAAACATGGAGGAGATTGACTATGTAGAGCAGGAGCCTTAGGATGTCTGGAACTGTCAACTTTCCAGTTAAATTACAGAGTGGTACTGTAATGTTTGAACATGGAAAAGCATGCAGAAAGAAAGCATAAGAGAAAGCCTACTGGCAGCATCATGTGACAATATATGACTGGATTTGGAAAAGAGGTAGTTAAAAAAATTCTGCATGGGTAGTCTTGCTAGCAGATCGGGTTTCAAAATTTTAACCTGTTATTGAAAAAATAGCATTTCAGATCTTAGGTACAGTATTGTTTCTCTCAGCTGCATAGCTGAAGAAAATAAGCAAATGTGAGCAAAGATCTGTGACAGGTTACTGGGAAATCAGTCTTTTTCCTTGAATGTTTTCAGTAAAATAACCTGCATCATTACTTGTGCTTCTTAGTGCATACAAGGATGTATCAAGTGAAGTTATTGGGGTAGATGACCATGAATCTTGTGTTGGCCAATATTTTCTTGACGTAACCTGGACAGCGTAATGGAAACGCCGTAAGCAGTTTATGAATGACAACAAACTGCAAAAAGCTGCCAGAATGGAGGAGGACAGAACTAAAATTATAAATAACTGGTAGATGAGACAAAACCTCTAAAAGAGTAGCTACAACTTAATAACAATATAACAGATCATGCATTTATGTAGGAATAAGCATCATCACACATGCAGCATTGGAAGTAAATGGCCGGGTAAGGTCTGTTGTGAAGAATGGGAGATGCTGCAAACTGCAAGCTGAGCAGAAAATGTTGCAGGGAAGGGGGCAAACATACTGCTTATTATAGACAGATCACAGTTTGTGAGATGAACATGACAATCGGCACTCACACAGCCTGTTCTGGGTTCTGCTCCCCAAGAAAGGTGGGGACCACTAGGGGACAATCCAGACCAATTTTCAGCTCTCTTATCCCTCTTTGAGTTGTAAACGTGAGATAATTCCAGGATAGCTCCTGCATGTGTTCCACATATGTCTCCAGTCTTTACTCTGTGAACTCTGCGAACAAATACTGCAAAGAATATTATTGAAGTGCAGTCCAGATGAGGTAGATCAGGCTCAGAATGTAGACAAAAAATATACAAGTGACAAAAGTGGGATGAATACGGAAGCTTGCTTCTCCGTAGCATTGCAATCAGAATACTGCTTTCTATCTTTATTTAGCTGTCTTGTTTTGACTGCTCAGAAATGTGGGAAGTCTCAGTCCATTTCATTGATTCTTACAGTTAGCAGTTGAATGCCTTTTTTACAGGTCTCTTCTGCATTTCTAGGCTAGGTAGGGAACTTTTCATGGATGCTTGTGGAAAGTGGTGATTCAGAATGCTTTTGAAAATTACTGGCTGTGATGCTGTTCAAAAGATGTTTGAAATCGCAAGATTTCCCTTGTTTCTGATGTTGGCTTATATCTGGTTTTCTTTCATGACTTTCACAGGTCCTCGAGGATTAAATACTTCTGGCTATTCTGTTGGAATTGAGATGTTGTGGGAGAGTCACTGTTCTCACATCACCAATTCGTCATTATACACACATTTAAGTTGGGTGTTTATGTGCCTGCCTGTTGCAAACAGTTGAGCAGATATAGATCAGTCTTTGTTCTGACTCAGTATGCTGGTTTAATGTTTCTAAGTTAAAGATAGTTGTGTTTTTGTTTTCTTTTTTTTGTGGTGAAAATGGTATCATCCACCAGCCTTTCCTGGCCTGACTGCACAACTGATGGCTGCCAGCCTCTCTTGATACTGCACAGGGGAGGACATGGATATCTCATCAAAACAGTGCTTATTACTTAACATTTTGAATTCTTTTTTTCTGAGCAGTAACTCGGGTGTTGTTTTTTTGTATTGTATCCTGTCTGATAAATGTGATAATTTGCAGCTTCCCTATAATGACACTTAGTATAGCAAATGTTTTTAAAGCAGTATCATCTGTGTTGTAGGTTTTGTTTCTTTCAGGGTAGCAAAACCCTTCTGTGTTTACAGAGGTTAGGGCTTTTTGCTCTTCGCAAGAGTTGCAAACTATTTACTAAGGATTTAGCCTCCAGTATGGGCAGAGGCACAGTAAAAAGAACCATACGACTGGACTAAGATCCTCCATGGAGGAAAATGGCTGGAAGCAGCTCAGGTCTTTGCACTGAGCTGTTAAAAGTTGAACTTCCAAGTTTCTAATCAAAAGCTGAAACCATATGGAAGTAAAATGTGAGAAGTAATACGAAAAACATGTTGCAGAGAAGATCAAATGGAAGAAAGAAAGAAAATGAAAATGTTCTCAATTGACTGCAGAGTTCCTTCAGAAGCAGCTTTATAGGAGAGTAACGCTGTTGATACTTCACCTTTGCTTTGTCTCTGGGTGCACACAGGTGAAACGAAGTACAGCCTTGTGGAGTTGGGGCTTTGCATTGCAGCGTTGCTCATGCCAGTGTTGAATAGCTCAGGTTTTCTGTGTTACTAAATTAGATTTAGGAAACTAACAGGCTTCCTGTGATCTCTGAAGGCTCTCTGCAGTATCCAGCTGAAAAGACAAAAATTGAAAGCGTCTTCTCTGCTGGTAAAATTTTGTTCTCATTTCTCTTAATTTAAGGCAGTAGGATGACTTCTGTGCCCTCATGTGGAAGACCAAGAGTTAGAAGGAGTTGAAGCCTCGTGATCCGAAGATCCAACAATTCAAGAGGGAGAAGGGAAAATAAATAATTAAATCACTCTAACAAGCAAGATGTGTCCTTATTCAGAGAACAGGAATACCGTTCTTTCCTTCTTTGGGGAATACATGAGCAGAAAAATGAACCGAGAGACAATAACATAAGAGTGTTGTCAAAGTATTCCAAAAAATAACTGAGACTTGTGCAGATGCCAAGTCTAACTTTGGCTGATTCTCTTTAGGCATTTTGTAGAGCAATTTTCTGAATTCTATTAATATAACGAGCAAATATACTTTGGATGCTCTGGGTCTGCATTGTGGGAAGTAAAGGTGATTTCTTGGTTATTTTTCAGAGACCAAGAGCATGTATGCTTTTGAAACACAAACTTAAACGTTACGTATAAATTAAAAGATGGTGAAATGTTAAGGGAAGGGAAAGGGGAATGAAAAGAATAGACAGCAAAAGTGGAGCCAAATTTCAAATATAAGAGTAATATAATGAAAATATTTGGTATTTTTTTGGACTACGTGCTACAGCAGTGGGCAGTAGCAAGTTTCTTTTCTGCCTCCATACCCAGCATTCTGAGTTTTGAATAAGCTAGTGTTCTTCTAGTATTTGTATCGTAACAGCACACAGCAATGTGGGCTGTGCTGCTTGCAATATGAGTGGGGCTCACTGTTGTTTAAAATAGAAGTTGAACAAACACCACAATTTGTTGAGAATGTAATTGTAATATACATTAGCATTGTTAACCTATTAAGTGATACAGCCCAAGGTGGTTGATAGCAGAGGTATCAAAAGTATGACACCTATGATATATGCTCATAATGGTATAGGATATATGCAGTCCATGATAATGGATGATTATAATGATATATTCTATATGTGCCAACCGTGGGAAGAAGGATGGTGAAGGGTGGTATGTACATGTCTCTTAGTTGATTACTTTCTGTAGCATTTTGCCTCCTGCTACAGAAGGTTTGCATCATGCAACTGAATGAGCGTTGCTGTGTCCTCCTGCACGGTTCAGAAGGGACTGAACTCTTTCCACTGTGAAGTGCATTTGCCTTTCCCAGATACATGTTTTGCAGACTCCTGCTAGCATTAGCATATTGTCAAGCCCCAGTTCAATTACGAAACCACAGCATTTTTGGTTATAGTGCAATGAATAATACTTTATATGTAGAGTGCTTTCACTCTAAGCCTGTTCAAGAAGACAAAAGATTTGCCTGAACATCCATGATCTGTGAGTTCAGGAGGCTAATAAAATCTGTTACTCTGGGCTTTAGCCTGTGACTTAATGAATACAGATTTGCAGTAGTCTCTCGGGAAAGCTGTCTTATTGAGGATAAATTAATAATGCAACTGCTAGCTAGAGTATTTTTCTCTTGCTGTACTCCTCCTCTGTTTCATAGATTCTGAGATTTGATGATAATATTTAGTGCTATTTTTCATCTTCCTGTAAAAGCATGAGAAGTATTTCTTTTTAGACTGGCAAGATATACGCTATTGATTAGGTACTTCAGATGTATGAGATCTCAGAATCATAGGTGTTTTAGTATGTTCTTTTGCTTGGGGCTTACATTGTACCCAGATCTTTACCAGCTACTAAGCAGGAATGCATACTGGCTTTTCTTCTCTTAAGTGTCCAGTTTTGATCATTGTTGGAAACAGGGTGCTGAAATAGCGAACCTTTGGTCTGACTTGAATATGTCAGATTTTTTTTTTTTTTTAATGGTCTAAACCTCTCTTTAAAACATGCATTGGTGCTACAAGCAGCATGGAATTTTCAGGGAGGACTCTTTCAGTTAAGTCGGATTTTCTTCTATTCGTTTTCTTTCTGCTGTGTACATCATTTGACTTCAAGCAATTGTAATTATCTCAGAAAAAGAAATTGTAATTGAGTTGAAGAGGTGGTGGATTTGTGTCTCATGGTGCTCTGTTTATAGGAAATGATGCCTCAATTGTGCAGCCCTGGAATATGTGAATGAGTAAGATCAGCCCTTGGTAGTATCTTGAGTAGGTTTTAGTTCCCAAAAGTATAAGAAATGGTCTTTCAGAGTGATGAGTACATTAAAACGTGCCTTTCTTCGAAAAAGGAAGAGAATTCTTTGATGCTCTGGATATAGACTTCTATTTATGTTCCTTCCATCTAATGTAGAAGAAATGAGCCACAATGGAACCAACTGCCCCACTAAATAAGTAGCCATCGAGCTTTAACTGGTTTTACATGTTACTTTTCATCTAGGGCTATAAAAATAGCCTATATCAATATTGCTGGGTCATACTAATACCAGCCTCAAGACCTTTTTGCAAAAATCCTCTCACTTTCACTTCTTATGTCTTTGCATATAAGAACATTGTCCGCTTCACAGAGATGCTGCCTGTGTTTTCATGTTTTCAGAGTTGGCATGGTATGCTAAGGTTGTTCCCTGCACCCCACTCCAGGCATAACTCATTGCAGGCTCGCAGTTTGGATGGTGTGGTCCAATACAGGAGGCTGAAATGCTTATGTGATTCCTTATTCATTCCTAGCTCCCTTTGTGTCTTACATTTATGCAAAAGGAAGAAGCTAAACAGAGGCTTAGATACTTTTACAGTAATACCAAAATGCTGTTTAGGTCCTAAAAGCTGTAGAAACTGAAGGTTTTTGCTTTCTCTGCTGTTGGCTCAGAGGTCCTCCATTTCTTGTCTCTGGTGGTTTTTTCTCATTTCTTTTCCCACCCTGATAAAATGAACCATTCTGCCCATGGACCTTGAAGAGTAGCTCCTCATTCTGGGACCAGACTATCCACAAAGGCACCACAATTACCAGCTTCTCAGGTTGAGAAAAGTGGTCTCGGCTTTATGCTGTTACTGCTTCAAAATACACCTGAGTTAAAGTCTAAGCCATTGTTTGTAATGTAAGTTAACATGATGATTTATCATAAAGTAACACCATGACATTCTGCTTATTCCATCACACTGAGAAAATAAATATAAGAAATTTCACTTCGACCTCTGGCTTAGAAATGAACACCAAGAATAAACATAAAATGAAGGACATACCATTCAAGAACTAGTAAGTCATTCCTACATATTCTGGCTGTTTTATCTCTTGCTGTTGATTAGTCTCTGGTTTACAAAGGATCTTTTGTGCATTCACAGCAAAGATGTGAATGAAAGTAACTAGCACTACGTCTAACAGTAATTTAACAGTAATAGTGAATTAGTTTTTGTAATGTTACCTGTGATCAGTGGCAGATGAGAAGCTGTCTCCAGATGATTTCAGTTTCTCACATCTTCTGCTTTCTAAACAGCTTTAGGTTATGTTCCACCAAAAAAGAATATAAGAAAAGCTGAATAATGGTGTTACCCGAGTCAGAAAATATATTCATAAGCATACTATCACAAGATGCCTGTAAGAATGTAGTTTTAATGAACTTCTAACAATGTATGCGTCAAACTTACAGACATAATTCATTATTTCTGTGTTGTGCGAATGTGCGCATGTAGTAACTGCTATTCAGAGCAATCCGCAGTAGCAGTAAGAGGAACAAAAATTGATAAAACCAAATGGATCGTGTTAGAGATCATGAGCATGACTGCACATTTGTTGGATGCTTAGTTTTTTTGACCTGAAATCTCTTTGGAGTATTATTCCCTCTGAATAGGCCATTCACTCTGAAACATACAATCATAGCATGCCATTTTTTAGTGTCTTTCTGTAACCTTACTTTTTGTTATAGGCAAACCACAGGCACATCTCTCAGGAGTGTTGTTTGGAGCAGTACTTTGTCTAAACATTTTTCCCACTGGATCTAATCCAGTCTGGGATCGCAACTGTCGTGAGAATGCAACAAATCATTCTGGGAAGTATCTAAATTTGCCCTTATTGGTCAAAGCAGTGTTTATGCACAGCCAGAACCACATGACAGAGCAGAGGGTACTTTTGAACCCTGTTGTAATATGTGCTAAAAAAATACCAGAGCTCCCAATTTTTTTGTATGAGTAAACCACAAAACTACTGTTTGCTAGTTTGAACAACCCCTGATTTGAACATCATTGGAAAAAAGCCAGGAAAGCAACTGGAGTCAACCCAGAAAAATTTTTTATCCTCGTAGCCACTTTATTTATTCAAACAAACAATCAATCAACTAACCTCAAAAAAATGCCCACAAAAAAGCCTTTTCAAAAATATTCATTTTTTTTGTGAAAGAGTATTTTAGGGCTTTACAATGATTGTTTGAGATGTGGTACCTACATGAAGACTGCCAATGGGATGCAAACATAAAATGAATTCCAAGAGTGTATACAGTTTTGCTCATTTTCAGTCCTGTCTCAGATCAGCATAAATCATTGTTTATTTCCTGTGTAGTAACTTCTTTACATCTACAAGGTATTTGAAAAAGATCAGCCTTGCAAAGAGGTATGTTTAGCAGTTTTCTAGTCGAGTTAATTGCAGAGCTCTCATACAGACGGGGCAGATGAACAAGAAAGTCTACTGTTTCCATGGGTTGCTATGAACACTGTAGAGTGGTGTTTTTGTCTCCAGCTGTAATTGATGCTCAAGTTGCAAAATACAGCATTTAATACATATCTCAGGGAAAGATCTAAGGTACTTGAATGACAGAGGCTCTGTCAGGCGAAGGGTGAAGCATGTTGGCAGGAGCACTGGCGTTGTTGCAGCCTGTTCTGCATGAGCTTTGGAGGGTAAAATGTACGTTCATTCCTCCATCTACTACTTTATCATAAGCAGCTAAAACTATGGCCTGGTTGCTCCTGCCTCCAACTGCTGTTTCAATTTAGGGTATTGACAGGTAAGATTCTTTAGGTAAGGAATGATATCTGTTTTGAAGGCCCAGATTGATTGACTGTGCCCTGCTGTATGTGGTCACCTGCCTGGTGAATTAGTTATGGCATCTTCTGTGCCTTATTAATCAGGGTGGCAGCTTGAGAAACAAACAGTCAGCAAAATAGAAAATGAGGATTTATGGGATTAGGTGCAAAGTAGCTAAGTATTGTGAAAAATGAGCAAAAATAGAATGAGAGCTGCTGCTGTTGAGGAACATTTAAATAATAATATTGGTAAGCTAGATCCTGAGCGCAAAAAAATGTAATGCATGAAAATCAGAGAGAAATAAGAATGATATGGAGAAAATTTGCTAAAACAGAATAGAAACATGAAAACTGCAGGACAGCCTGTTTGATTTTAAGTTGTTAGCTTCAGCTGGGTGCTTGTTAGTACAGCTGTTTCCTAAATATGTCAGCATTATTAAAAAGCAGCAGTTTGTAAGTGAATACAGAGCGATGCTGAGAAAGTTACAATATTAAATGTTTGTCGAATCAACTTTTATGCTCAAAGGTAAGATCCTGTTAGAACTAGTTAACGGAAAGCTGGAATTTGTTGACTTGTCTTGCAGTGTAAGGTCAACAGCAAGACTGCTATGAGTGTGTACTTTATCTGAAGAATAACTGGTTGTTATAAACATAAGGAATAAACTCTTACAATAAACATAATTTTTCAGCCTGGAGCTGAAAAAGCTAGGAGCAGTTCCAGTTTGCAAAATCTAATATATTAATTTGATTACACCTCTTTGCCCTTGCATAGCTTTGATGGTCAGAAGTCAGTGTTTAAGCCTTGCTGCAGATGGCAGCTGTATTAGAAGTTACTAATCACTGAATGAGTCATCTCTTCGCCTGCATTAGACAATGCCTATGATAAAGTTGAAGATGACCTGAGTTTAGGGAAGATGGGATAAATACTCATTTCAATTTGTCCCAAATCCATTGTAGATGAGACAGGCTGTGTGTTAAGTTCTTCAAAGAAAAGTCTTGGTTTTTTTAAACAGATCAAAAAATTAAGACCTCTAATGTTCTTAAAACATTGGTGAAATAGAGGGCAATTCAGTATTTCAAGTGCAAATTTGAAGGAAATTTCTAGGTTGTTTATAACTTAAGTTGCTGGGTACACCATCTTCTTCCAATTTCAGAAAGATAAATCTCTCGATATAACTTAATTGGATGGAAAGTCATGTGTTTGTAAGTAGTGCTGAGCTTATACAGAAGTCTGCTACTCCTGGAATGTATGGCATTAATTCTCATAGTGCCACTCTTCTCCTCATGCTGGCTGTGGAAATTGTAATCAGAGTAGCTGATTCAACTCAGGACACAGCAGAAAGCTTTCAACTTTTTCCAGAAACTTGATTACCACAGTTCTCCTGGTTCTGTGGACTCACAGCAGCAACAAGGAGGAAGCATGAAAACTCTTAACAGAAGGTTGTCAAGTGCAAGTAAACCAAACTTTTTTTTTTCTCTTTCCTATGTCAGCAATTAGACATTAATTGTAACAGTACCTTCAATACATAGTGAACTGCATTACATGTGGGTTACTATACTTATGTGGCAAGGAGTGAAGCAAGAAGATGATACTGTCTGTTACAGATGGCTTTTCTGCATCAGCTGGTGGCTAGCAGTCTTGTGGCCAAAAGTAGCTGCGTATTGTCAGGGTTTTGCCTGGTTTTTACAGTGCAGTGGTACAGTTGTGTGTAGCAGTTCTAATAGTGTAGTTGGCAGATGATTCTGCAAGAGATATGTGTTAGATGGCTGTTGAAAATGGTATTGGTGCCTAACTGTTCTGAATGTAGCTTGTTTTATAACTTGCTTCGGTCAGACATCTGAAAAGTCGTTTGCTTCAGACTAACAATAGCCCTTGCAAAGTTTGTTGTGTTTGGCTTCAATGATCTGCTTTGGGAGTGCACTTTGAAAGAGAACTTCAAGAACTCTTGTCTTCCTAGAATGAGAGAACTGGACTTTCATCATTAGTCAGTAAACAGTCCCAGTTTAGAACAGCACTTTCCCATTAGATACTGCCTTTCCTATGTTACTAGTTGCCTAAATTTATTTCTCTGATACTCAAATCTTTTTACTCTCCTTGTCTATTCTGAATTCATAGGCGTAGGAAACTAATGGAGAACAAGGGACTTCCCATGTACTTTTAGCATTCTGGTCACTTCCAGTTCTTCATCTTAGCTAGTTGCACACAGCTGTTCTGATTCAGAATATTTTTAACCTAAGCCTCTAGTTTTACTGTTTGCTAAACAATATTTATGGCTAAAATTTCTTATAATTGTTGTCAGTTGACATCAAAGCTATTGAAAAATTTGAACAAAATCTGTTTGCTCAATTTTTTTACTGCCTTAATAGGAAATTGTTTTTCACGAGTTTCTGAAAATTATTCTTAACTTTGTGTGGGAAAACAGAATAAAAACTTAGATCTTAAAATTATAGGTTTGACATAGTGGACATTGTCTGGTGAATTGTACACATGCTTTTGTTAATCTATTTAGTGGCTCTTTCCTATGTTCAGCATGCTTCACTCTGCTCCACTTAAAATGTCATCCCATGGTGTCTAAAGACTCACAGTGCATGTGTTTTTAGAAATTCGAGTTTCAGTCTGTGTGAAGAACCTAGAACCAAAGCAATCATTCACAGCTGCTGACATGAACATGTTTTTTTCCCCCTTCTTTTTTTTTTTACTGTGCATCGAGTCAATACAAAATGAAAATGAATAGAGGTTGCACATTACTGCAACATATCAAACTCAATTTTGGAATTAGTACACAGTTTAACTTCTAAATCAGACAAATTCTGTTTTAATTAGAGCCTGTAATAAAAGTCTTGTTATTTATTGGTTAATAGATCTCTCACAAGGGAATTCAGATTGTGCATGTTCCTTCCTTCCTGCCACAGCTTAACTTGTTCTCAGAGTTGAATTCTGTGCAGTAGAATTGGAATCTAACCAAATCAAATAATTCAAGAGGAAAAAGGGAGACAGAACAAAATCCCCAGAGGATGCATATGATCAGCAGCAACAGCAGATGTGCTTTTCATAGAGATGCCAAGAGCATCTGTGCTTTGTTCATCAGATGCTGAAGGTATTACCTAGGTTGAATATTATTGCATAGCTTTACAACTGTATGGATAATTTCCTAAATGATCACGCTTTGGATCATAAACTTCAGGGCAGGATCTTGCTAAATGCCTGAAGAGGGGCCACTATGTATGCTGGATTATGTAAATAGGAATGATAGAAAAGAGACAATCCATGAGTTAGTGCATTCAGTACAGGCTTGCCCTTTCCAGGCAGGAGGAGCCATCACACAGTAACTGAATTTGAGTATTAAGTGAAGCACCAGTTTGCAGAGCAAGTATTGTGGGTTTTGTGCTTTAACGCTGGCTGGCAATGTTCTATTTAAAAGTAATGTGTGCCAAAAGCAGTACTTCAAAAGAAAAAGTCATATGCATTTAAAGCAGTAATCCATATAACTGATTTAGACATGGGCATTTCTGAGGGTTTTTTGTTTTCTTTTGGTGTAAAGCAAGAAAAAGTTGCCCTCCAGAATAGTTTGGCAGAAGCACAGCGGAAGAGCTTGCTATACCACCTTGGTGATTTTAGTTATAGTCAGATTGTAGTGTCCCCATCACTTGGACAACAGGTAGCAAAACGATGGCTTTCCTGAACAAAGGTGCACAGTAAAACTTTGCAGCTTATTCGTTCCTCTTAATTTCTTGGAGAGTGCGAGGAAACCCTCCAAAAGCTATGAATTTCCAGTTCCATTGGAAAGTATTTGGTGCTGTTAGAAGTCTGGAAGGACTCTAAGGAAAACTCAAAGAACATTGAGGAAGTGCTTACTAGATTGATAAAGTAAAAATAATCATTGCAGAAACAGTTATCACTGGAAGGATAAGGATGAAGTACATTATCCGATAATTTGAGGCCAATGCCTGGGATCTGCTGTAGAATTGTGCGCATAGGAAAGGAGGTAGGTGATCTTCTGGTTAGAGAACTCTGTCCTGGAGAAATTAAGAATTCTCAAGTAAGGCCACCTAGCTGCAAAGCCCCTTCTTGTCTGCTGTTGCTGTGCTTGGGATGTTGTCTTCTGATCTGTGCTGCATGTTAACCTTGCCTTTTCTTGTTTGAATCAAGGAAATACCAAAAGGTGTCAGCTGACTGGGCTGAGGAAAGCACATCTCTTAATGTTAGCACTAAGGTTATGCAGCTAATGTCACCATTTCTTTAAACCTTTATGGAGCTGGTTTGCTCTTTAACACCAAACCAACCAAAGGAATGTCCATTTTTCTAACAAGGTGCTGGTCCTGTTGCAATTCCCTTACGCTGTCTAAACCCACTGTCTCCTGGCCAAATTGGAAGTTGGATAATTCCGTCTCGTATTTTCTTAATTTCAACCCTGCCCCCTGTGCCAAGGTGTTCTGCTGGATTGTTTTCCTTAACCTTTAAACTGCTGTATAGTGGTTATTCCGTATTTTGTTCCACTTTGGGCTGCAATATTCAGTGTTCCTTAGTTTTTGCTAGTTTCTTTTCACTTCATAAAGCAGCTTGGTTGAAGGGTACTATGCTACTGAAGTGCTGACATACAGTCTTCAATGGTTATACAGACCAAGTGCTGGAATTCAAGATTGCAAATGAGGTCCAATGGCTGTTATATAACGCTAGAGATACCATATCAAATAGCTTATTTGTAGGCATATAGAAGCTGACTTTTCTAGAGCAAAGAATTCCTCTAGAAGACAGCCAAAGAAAAGTGAAAATAAAATACACTGATTCCAAGCCCTACAAGTTCCCTGACAGTGGTTCTAACTGCTCTAGTGAAAGATGTTGCTTACTAAAGAAAACACAGCAAGGGTGTGGCTTCTACAGCGTTTCTCTTAAATCGCCTGTTTAAATAAGGGATTAGGTAATGAAGCAGCAGTGTCATGTAAGGGATGAAAGGAAGCATATAGAGAAAGCCTGACTGTTATGTAACCTGGCTCTTTCTCTGTCAATGTCAAAATTTCCTGTCTGTATTGCAGTTGAAGTGAAAATAATTAAGGCAAGGCCCAATGAAGTATAACCTCGTTGCAGCTCTAGGCATTAGAATGGGCTTTCTGGCATTCCAGGCTTTCAGCATCAACTCAGCAGTAGGAATGATTGTGTATCTGCTAGGATTTCAGTTATGTGTTGTCACCCATGTGCCCCCCACCAAAACCTACCACCAAGTCAAAACAGTAATAACAGCACTGACGAGAGGATGAGTGCCTTATTAGGTGGGACTCATCTTTCCAGAGAACGATCTGTTTTCCTCCAGGCAAAATTTAACCTGCACTCCTTAGTCAGACCAAATGAGCAGTAGTGAAATTGTTGGTGTCATGTCTGTGGCATTTGGCTAAAGGTGAAACCAAGTCTGATCTGATTTGCCTTTTAATTATAAGGATCTTGTTTTCCTTTCCTCAGAATCTAGAGATGAATTTCAGATTCTTGTAATAGTGCCTATACAATTCTTTCAATAAATCTGTCTGCTTCATAGTAGTCCTTCTAGTTGATCTTGTTTTATATGAACTAGCTTTTATTTTTCTTAGCCATAATTGTTTTCAGTCCTTACATTTGTAAGTAAGGCTTTAAGAGGAAATGAAGGCATTTCATCTTTAGGAAAGCAGTTGATTGTCAGGCTTGTAAGATAATTAAAACTTGGTAGACTTCTTAAACAGAAGAGAAAGCTAACCACAATAAAGGACAGTTCCTGAAAATATTACTTAACACAACAACTATGTTGACAGTTGATAATGGTTATCACAGCTTCCCAAACAGCTGAATCAATTCACATTAAGTACTTTGAAAGTTACTTACTTCAACGCTGAAAATATCAGACCAATGTGTAAGAGTGATGGAAGTTTTAGAGAGACGTTATGCAGATTAAATACAGACAGCAATTAAAATTAAAAGACATAAATTATGAATTTGCATTGCTGTTTGTATTTAATTTGCATAATCTCTCTCTAAAACTTCCATTACTCTTATACGTTGGTCTGATGTCTGATACTCCTCATGGGTGTACTTTCCTGAAGAGCAAACTGAAGACAGGCGTTTTTGTTCCCTTTTCTGTACTTTGTCCAGAAAGCAACGTGTACAACAATCTACTGTAACCTAATGATGTAAAAGATCAAGTCACTGCAACTGAGATAATATCTCAGGCATCTCTAGCTGGATTTGATCTCAGGGTGGGGGGGTGGGGGGGGGTGGGAGGAAATTAACAACAGCTTGGTGCTGAGTTAGTTTTCTAATTAAATCTTGATTTAGCCCTCTGCTTTTAAGATACCAGTTGTTGCCCAAGGAAGCAGAGAGCAGTCAGGATAATCAGTGACAAGTGCATACAACGATTCACCTCCTGGACACCTGGCATTCTGAGACTGAATTGCTAGTATGATGTGAGAAACACTGCCTTTTAAGATACCCTTGCAATGTATCTGTGAGATGAATTTTCTATGACAGTTCACCTGTTTCTGATGTAGGATGCCAAGAGACACTTTTTATTGAGATAATCGAAGGTCTTGTCATATGGTTTGGAAGGCTAAGCCTCAAGAGTATCAACAACAGTATCAAAAATGCTCTCCCAGGTTTTGTTCTGTTCCTGAAAAATAACCCAGCCTGCCTGACGTAGACCAGTAGCATTTGTGGGTTTCTACATAGTAGTTATTGCATGAACTTTGTACTCCTTCATCCATGTGTTGAAATTCCAAAAGTATGGGGCCATATACAAAACTGAAAATGTTCAGAAGTTCTTTCTCAGCCTTTCTGTAGATGGGTAACAACTGTGAGCGTGACTTCAACAAAAAAGTTATACTTAAGTCTTGTCTGGAAGCATGCAAATTGTGTTGGATGTCAATGAAAGTTACATAATCCTTGCGTCTCACTCAAGGCAGAAGCATTGCTCGCAAGTATTGTCTCATCTGTTCTCTGGCATGTCCAGAGAGGACAATTCCTTATACCTCCAGGCAGTCAGTCCTGTATGTCATTTCTGGCTGTTCAGATTATCATTATCATATGATTCTAACCTCTTTATATCATATGATTCTGACCTCTTTAGATTTTGTGAAACTCTGTGTTTGGGCCTTATCAAGAATATTTCTCTGTTGCTGGAGACAAAGGGAAGTGTTATGCTAGTTATTGCAAGAATACTTCAAACATCTGTAAGCGGAATGAAATTTGAGTGCTGCAGGGGGAATCTCACAGATTTGGTTTGTGTAGCTGTGGTAGAAACGAGGACTTATCTTGCCCTCTAAGTGCACAGTTAATATAAAAATTGAAATATGGTAATAGTTCTAAGAATGCTCTTTCCCAGGTTTTTCTTATTTTACAATCATAAAACCCCACATTCTCATTAAATTAATTTCTTGAAATACTTCACCACTTCTCAGTAGATCATTGGTTACATCAGTGTGTCACACAGGTATAACAATAACATGTGCAAGGAGAGAAATTACGTACAACCTTAAAATTTAAGTTACAGGCTTAGGTTTGTAGCTCTTAGTCTGGAATTCCAGATTCTGCAGTTAATAGTGGGATCAAGATCAAGTATGAATAAGTATGAATGCATTGAACTGTCCTTTTCACTCTTCCACCCTCCCTTTTAAAGACCTTTTTTATGAATAGGCAAGAAATGTCAGTAATAGAATAGATCACTGTCATGAAGGATGAACCGGTAGTCTAGTTTCAGTCGTAGGAGCACAAAATAAAAATCACATGAAGGGATAAATGTGGAATAGATCGCGTCAATATCTGCAAGACTAAATAAACCCTCCCCCCATAATGAATAGCTAAACGTTTATTAATAGAAATTTTAATCAAGGTCCAGATTTATAACAGTAGTTCATCAAGCTTTTAATGACAGCTCTTTGTCCCTCAGATGGGGTGTTATCGGTGGTAGTACCTTGTTCTTGGCAAGAACGTGCTTTAAGGTGTAGTCAGAGGAACTCGTAAGTGAGCTGGGTGGGGAAGGAATGTCAGCTCCCAAGATGGCTTTGAGAAGAAAGTCATCAGTTTCAGGGCTCTTTGAAGAAATGCCAAGTCTTACACGTTTGGAATTACCAAATGCGTTCATGAGACTTTCAATGGCAGTTTTGTTATGTCAGTGGTAAGATAATGGCAGTCTCCATAAACCTGGAAGTCCTGGGTGAGTAGCACCTAGTTTTCCAAGTCGCGCTGTGTTATTTATGGTAAAGAGCACTTCTAAGGCAGATTCGTTACTTCTGTCCATTGCTTTAAGGCTACCAAAGAGCACAGGTAGGACTCTGCTCCAATTCCATATTTTTCTCTGCTTTAGAATACTTTGTATTTCTCTGATCTCCCTCCATCTCTCCTGTGACGACTGGCAGGTGACTGCTGCTGCTGTAGTGTTCTGCTACTGTGTCAGAGCATCTGATGCCTACATGATTGCACTGTAAGTGTTGCTTAGTCTTCGTTGTCTCCTCCTGCTCCAGAACAAGTCCTCATTATTTGGAGGACAGTCAGGAGCCTGCCCTCTCCTTGACCTTTCAGATAACTGACTATTCATGCAAATTTTGCAAATATGTTGTTCTGGAGAGAGCAAAACATTCTCACTGGAATATTGCTGTCCCACACCATAACCACCTACTAGAGGGGGCTAAAAAGTGACATACCAGTGATTATCAGGAATGGTCTCTGTCTCAGTGCCTTCCACTTCACACAGGCTGGCACTATCATACCAGAAAGCATATCTTGACTTGGTTGTTTTCACTAGCACTATTTTACCACAGTTCCTTTTCTTTAGAGAGCTGCTGCCCGTCTTTGCTGTTTATGTGGAGGAAGCAAATGTCAGGTCTGCTTTTTTCATTAAAGAAATAATAACTCTGCGTGAGGGAAGGCAAGGGTGAAAGTGTGCCCTCTAGGACAGGAAGAAACCAAGCCGAAAAACCTTAATGGTATTTGTTTTGAAACAGTTTCTGCAGTGGATAATAGTCGCTCTTCCAAAGGAAACAATGAGAGAAACTGCAGCTTTATTCAGTGGGCAATGACTGAAACACCCATCAGAGGCCTCAAGCTCCACTGTGTACTTCTAGAGACCAATGTTCCCCAAAGCACAGAAACTATGAGCATAGGGTTATTTTAAGGCTCCTTGCTAAAACGCAGCCTCAGTGATTTTTTTTTTAAAAAAATTTTCTTCTATCATGCATGAAAAGACTTGCTCCTCTGTCATGTCCCCGTTGTCAAAATACTAGCTTAAAAGAATTTTCAAATTTTAATTATAAGTCACATGAACTTTTTAAAATTTATAAAGTATATTGACATTTGCAACCCTGTCGCTCTAATGTAGCTCATAAGTAATGGGCTGTAAAATACCATTTTAATGCAAAAATACATACATCTAGATTCTACGCTTGTGCAGACAAATGTTCCAAAATAATTCAGAACAGATTATTTTTGCAGTGAAAATAAATTGGCAAACCTAAAAGGTGCACTAAAGGGAGAAATTTATCTAGCAACATGAAGAACTTGTATTTCTACCTGGAGTTCACCAAGATGATTAATAACGTAAGATTAACATCTTTATGGATAATTAGTAAAACTGGAAGCAAGTTCTGAAAGGTATTTTTCAGTCTGTAGGTAGTTGGACAAAACATCTCAATTTAAAATAAACCTACAAGATTTTCACAGTAAACTGGCAGATTTTGTGAGGAAAACTCGTTTGTCGTGGAAGAGAGAAGTATGTGTGAAAACTGTGTGAAAAATGTTTTCTTTTTGTAGAGTGGCGAGAAAAGATTGTTCAGTGGCCCTGTGAACATTTCAGAGTTGTAGGGCTGAGTGAGACTAAGGTGAACATATTTTGAAGGGTTCTGCCAGTAAATAAATTGCAAAACACGAAAGATTCCCAAAAGAGTTTAATAAATAATGAGGTTCTTTTTGTACTGTATAAACTATAAATATACCATGCAGTCCTTTATAACTTAAAATAATTTACAAACTGAGGTAGGGGGGTAGGAGGATGTTGTCATGGGATTTAGATCTGTCTCAGGGTCTCCCTGACTTCCTGCTGAGCACACACACGCAGGCTGTGTCAATTCGAATGAATCGCCAGGCTGCTTGCTTGCCCTCCATTGTCAGTGCTTTGACAAAGGTGTGTGTGGTGGTGCAGTAAGAGTTCCAGTGCTTTGCATCAATCCCTCGGCACCCGCTGGAGACTGGCTTAGGGTCCCTGCACTTGGTCTCAAAAAAGTACTGCTTAAAAATATTGTTGTTAATGTTGACCTCTCCCAACACTGTCACTTCTTTGCCTTTAATGTCAGTGGCTGTGGTTTTGTCCCCAACCCACATGCTGACGCTGTCACATACTGAGAACTCTCCCCGGTGTAATACGGGATGTGCGGTCCTCTTGGTCCTGGCAGTCCTGTTGAGAGAACCTGCACTGCTGAGAAATCCCATATTCTGTCCTTGCCCTGACACTGGGGGGGGCTGTGTGCTGAACAGCACCCGAGGAGACTGGAAACGCCTCTTCTTAAAAAATTTTGGGTCCATGGTGATATTTATAGCTTCTCTTCTACCTATCGTCCGAGTAGAGTGGCTGTGGGATGTCTGTGGAGCTGCCTTGGGAATGTCGTGTCTGTTACTCTGGTGGGTACTGAGCAGGGAGTGTTCTGCAGGATACTCCAGTGGAGCATTGTCTTCTGACTTTGGAGCTGCCTGTGTGCCGATCAAAAAAGCTATAATCAGAGTGTAGTACAGCATGGGCATTACGCTATTCACCTAGAACAAAAGGAAAACATAATGTTACTGTAGGCCATGCTGGCACAAAGAGATGCTGTTGCTGACAAATGTGTAAGATACCCAGGATCATACAGATTTCATCAGGTATTCATATGGGTGCCAGATGTTGTTCTTCTGGAAGAGCTCATTCAGACAGCATAAATGTTCTTAATAAAGCGAGAACATTAGAAAATAATAGCTAGATTATTATTAATTCCTCTGGTATTTGTTATTAAAACACTGTTTATGAAGCACTTGTTTGGTGTTACTAATGTGGAGACCATATGGCAACAGCATGCTCCCAGGAGTATAATCTTCAGTGATTTTTGCAGCAACCTTTTTGGCCAGGTCTGGTCTCTTGGCTGCAAATACCCTGCAGAGTAGTGAGAGCAGAAGCAGTCCCTTGGCTAAAATAGCTGTCCATTCAGTTACTTTGCCTGCAGAGGTGTCCTTGAGGCTAGAGTGGGGACCACTAAGCCAGTACTTGTGGAAGCAGGGGAGCCCCAGTGAATCGTACCATTATCACACTCAACAGCCGTGCTTACCTGCCATGTGGACAAAAGCCCCAGCACTCTGGCTGGCCCAGCAGCCTCCATCTATCCCATCTGCCCTTTCGGGATGCACCATATTGCTGATTGTGGGCAGATAACCCCCAGGTTCCTTCCCAGAAGAGCTCAGGCATCACATGTTACAAGGGCAGATGGGATTTTTCCATGTTCAGGCTGCCTATTAGGACAAATATGGGTATTACATAGGAGCACCATGGCTGACAGGCTGCTTCTGGGTTGGCATCTTAGGTATAGCATAGCTGAAACAGTTGTGGCCGTTGTACTGGGAATTATGTACAAGGAAACGCTCTCCTTTTTTTCAGAGTGCCATGAGCTCCACAAATGTCCCTACATAGCAGATCGAGTGGCAGTACTAGTCTTCCTTCCATCTGGAGAATATGCACATCTGTTCAGGTGCGGAAGAGTATAAGATGAATGTCTACAACTTCGCTAAGAACAATTTTATGGCAGAAGACCAGCAGCACTAATACCTTATTAAGCTACTACTATGTGTTGACTAATTCAGCCACACATAGGGTTAACAAATCAGCAGCAGGCATCCTCAGAGTAAGAGGCATTAAAAAATGATCTGAAATTGCACTTAAGGGCAGACATTGTATTTCCTCTGTGAAGACTTAATAAGCAGAGACAGGGTACAAACAGAAAAGAAAAAACGAGCAAGTGAGACTCCTCCCCTGTCTCTTTGCCTTGTTTTGCCTGACGTGTCTCAGCTGGCCCTGAATTACACTGTGTCCGGCCAGCAGGCAGGCAGCCGCACATAGACTGGACAAACAGGGTTTTGTGAAAGAGGAATTGGGCTCTGCAGTTCCACTGCGATTTCCCAGCATCTCTTGATGTTTTTTCTGGGTGTGGGTCAATTACTGTTGAAATTCCCCCTCTCTTTTTCTGTTCAGCTTTCTCAGACTAGGATCCCAAGCAGCACTAAAGCATTCAACCAGGTCCTTAGCTTTGCTAAAGCACAATCTTGTAGAAAATGCAAAACCCTAAGATGTCCCATAGGATCTTTTGTGGATAGTCTTATCTCGGACAAGAGCTGAAATGAAATAAACAGCGGTGTTCGTGCAGGACTGGGCAAGCATTTAAGAAATCAGCCGGAGTGAAGGTAGTGACTGAAGAGAGTGAAGATGCTACAGTCCCTGCATTAAGGGGACAAAAGAGGAGAAAGGCCAAAAGCTGCATTAGTGATTGCCTGTGCAACAGTTGGCCTGGAAGAATTGGGGACAAAATGATGATGAGAGTCAGATCTCTCTCACAGAGAAAATCCTTACTGTTTCAAAGCTACTGTAATCTGCTTAAAACAAGGCTGCTATCCGACATGCTGCTCGCGCTTGAGCAGTCATCATCGTCTGTATAAGGAAATAGAGCTGGGTGTAGCTCAATATCTTGGCTATGCACGATTTGGAGAGTAACCCCTTGTTCTACAACCAAATTAAAATCAGATGGTTCATTACATCTCTAAAGAGTTAGCTTTCCTGACAGAAATGTTAATGGAAAAGGTTTGCAGAACAATTTAAACATGCCAATAGCAGCCTCAACCTATTGTATTTATGCATAAACCCTTTTTTTATTATTTCCTTCTATAGGAAAGAGACGTTGCGCTGTCAGCGAAGAGCTGCTTCTGGTTTTGTAAATGTAGCTCTAAAATGCAGCTACATTTATCTCCCTTCTCTGAGTTTCTTATGTGGCATATGCTAAGAGGCCCTTAAGGCTTTAAGGCCGTTAACACAAAAGTAGAAAGTTCTCACCTGCTTGCCCTTTTTTTTTTTAAAAAAAAAAACCCTTGCCTTGTATTTCATCTCTTTGTGTTAAAGCATTCTGTGGTGAGTGTGGCCCAAACACAGACAAAATGTATTTGGGATTCTTGGTAGTTTTCCTGAAGATTCAAAATTGAATCTTTTGACCAATTATTAAATTAGTGGAGAATAGAAACTGACAGGTTAAAAATGTGGACCAGACTTGGTGAAAACACAAGCAAAAAAAGTTAACAGTCAAAGAATAGGTATGCCGTAGACTGTGAGGATTGTGGGTTTTTTGCTGGCAGGGACAGATATTTTACAGGCTATTTTGGGGGGTTATTTCTAAACTTTGTCGCATGCTTAGTTACTAGACCCTTTCATGGTGCTTTCTAGAAGTGTTCACAGTACATGCCAAGTGCAGCCTCCTAAACTTCCAGAGATGCACCGCTGCCAATTCTAGTGCTGGTAGTACATGGGTATCTGTTTGTAACATTGGCCACAAAGGTTTTCACAGGCATTTCAATGCCAAAAATACAAACCCTATACTAAACCAGAGAGTGTTTAATGAGAACTGTGATGGTCTAAGCGGACCATCTCTCATCATAAGTAAACATGCCCCACAAACGATATGATGTCTGGAGATGGAATAAAAGAAGACGGAATAAGTTGGAACTCCCATTTTAGCCAGAAAATAGCTAGCTAGTGGCTATCAGTGAAGCAACTTGTTTTAATAAGTCAAAGAACTAAGCTGTTCCAAAAATAAGAGTATTGAATGCAAACTGCGCTCATCTTCATTCTTCAGAAGACAGATCAATGATTTTTTAAGTTCAAGATGACGGCTCTCTTCCCCACTTGTACATTGGTCAAGTGTCACGAACACTTCTGGTGAGGCTGTTCAGGCTATTGTGTGATACTACTAATAAGCGATTTCAGTCTGCTCCGAGAAGAGCGTGTGTGTGTTGTGCTTACCTCTGAGTATGCTGCACAAAAAACTGTTCTCCCGGCAAGGTTGTTATTTCATCCAGATGCTGAGCTGGAGTTGGCTGCAGCATGCCATCGGGCCAGTCTGACCACGTAGCTGAGTCCGGAAGTCGCTTATTCTGCGTGCCACTAGAAGTAGAAGTGTTTGTTTCAATAATTAGCCAGCAAATAAGTTTTTCAGTACCATTCCCCACTTGATAACAGGAGTGCAGGGGCAAATCCACTTTCTTGGTGCTCTGAATTGTGCCTTTTTCACTGTCACAGTGTAGACGTTGTCTAAAGTGCAGTTCTCAACTTTCAGGAGCAGCACATAGACAGAGCTACCTTTATTCAGCACCTTTACCAGACCGTGGTTAACAATCCACTGTTCCTGATCCCTCTCGGGCATCTTCCAGGCTCACCAAAACCAGGAATGATGCAGCATAGTGAAGCAATACCTGCTGACGTCACTATCAAAGCTTGGTTTGCACAGTAGTGATAGGCAAATGAGGGCTCTGACCCCCACATTGTCTTTGTCTGGGAACCAAATCTGGTTACAAGTAAAGGCACAAGTTGTGTGCCAGCAAATGCAGTCAATGTAAAACTCGGTGGCTGCTCTGCTTGGTTGTCCATCGGCCAGCCCCGTGTCCTTTTTCTGTCACAGTACTTCAAAATGGTGCACTGCTGTTGTGAACACTCAAACACTCAAAACCAGAGACATTTGTAGTACGTGCAGGACATGAACCTATCTACCTGCTATCCACAAATCTGCATTGCGCACGTCTTGGTTAAGCAGTTTGTGCCCTGTGCTTTCTCATGATGCCAAATGCTGGAAGTCCTTTAGAGACCCTGAAGGAGGGTTGCCAATATGCATGCCACTGTACATTCTGAACAGCCAGTGGAAAGTAACTGTTGCTTCTCCTTTGAGTTTTTGTCAGCACATACAATAAAGTTGTCAGCGATTGTAACATTCCACGTTGAATACCGGCTACCAACAGGATAGTTTTAGCCTCCTCCATCCCCCCCATCACTGTTTAAGCTAACAAAGTTGGCTGGGCTGTTTTGTAGTAGGGTCACGCTTGGTGAAAGTGGGTGCAGGAAAAAAAAAAAAAGCGTGCAGCTCAGCAGACTGCAGTGACAACACCTCACAGGCTGTCCAGCGATAGTGTCTGGACTCTGCTGATTGTTTGGAACATGAGTTCCACTTGAACAGTTTTCATAACAGACTGCTGAGGGTCTGTTTCAGTGAAGAGTTGATGCCTGAGATCTTTCGTTCACACATGGAAAAAGAATAAAAGAGAAAATTAAATTCTAAGGCTCTTACACTGCCAGAGCAAAGAGACACTGTGTGCTAAAAGCTAGCAAATTGGTCAGCCTCAGTGCTGAATGCCTGCAATTTTAGGAGAAAACCAGAAAATCAATGTGCTGTACAAAATGAGACTTGGAGACAAGCTTGGGATGACATTTTAGGGAGTGAACCGAGTATGTCCTTACCTGCTGGAATCTCTTAATCAAGGCTTTTGGCAAACTAGCACTGGTGAGGTGAAAATGAGTTACTGTTATTCTGTTCTAGGCAGGCTTCCTTTTCCCATTACCATTCAAGTAGGGATCGAGTGAGGGGCAGAGAGATACTTGAGCCTTCCTGGCTTAGGAGGGAATCTGAAGACCTTTCACAGGACAAAAGCCTTAAATTTTGGGGTTTTTTTTGTATGTGATTCAAAGTGGGTCCAAATGAGCTATTTGGCTGGGATACTCTTTTTCATTGAGGCGATGTAAACTGTTGACCTACCCCCAGATTTAGGAGAAATTGGCCAGAAGATAAGGGTAGCTGCTGAAGCCTAGTGAAGGAGAAGAAAGCAACGGCCTGAAAGCAACAGCTACAACAGCAGGGAGATCTCTTGGTCAGTTCAGTAGGTAATCAGAAGGAGAATCACAGATGGCTGTTTGTTGGCAGAGAATTATCTGATCGTGGCTGATATTTGAGAAGAACTGAAGTTACAAAACTTGCAGGCATGTGAAGGTGCATACTTAAATGCTTGTCCTCTGGCTACTGTAAAGGCAGAAATAACTCCAGTCTTAATTGCTACACTCTGAATGGTCATACAGACCCCAAATCAAAGGAGAACCATTATTTTCTTCATCAGTTAAATCCAACATGCTGACGGCTTCTCAGCAGAGTACATTTCCAATTGTAAATTCATGAGTACCATTGAAAGTGACAGAAATAGTATTTTATTGATCTTAAATATTTAGATAGCTTACCTGTTCCGTTTAATAAGGTAATTAACAGTTGTATAAGGTACTGTTGTACTGCAAAAGATCCTGCTGGATTTAGTGTGGAGATTCACGCACATTTGCTAAGGAGAACATGCTGCTAATGCCAAAGCATGAACTGGATTAATTCTACACCTGTATAATTTCTGTCCACAGGAGAGCTGGCTGCCAGTAACTGTAGCCCGTGGGTTCGGCTCTCACCAAGATCCAAATTCAAGCTAATTAATTTTTAAAAATCTAACTGTAATCTTCCAAGCCCAGTTTCAAGCAGTGCAGGGCACAGGAGTCGATCTGTAAATGTGCTCATTGTATTGTGTTGTGCAACACTTCTGCAATGATTTGACCACTCTGGATTTGCTGCTGTATGTAGATCACGGCTCATGTTCTACTGTACCTGTGTGGTTGAAGTATTTAGGAGTTAAGCTAGTTACAGTGATATGAATGTGTCAGAAAGGTCAAATGAAGTTCTAAAATCCAAAGCTTCATGCTACCAGACTGAGTATGCTGTATTTTTGCAAGAATGTACTAGTAAAGTAATAGCCCTTTCAGTGGACTCTTGACAGTTTAGTAACAGTAATTATAGAGCTATAATATACTGGCCGCTGCCAAAAATAATCCAACAACTTTTCTGACTGTGTCGCCACCCTAAGAAAACACTGCTTCAGTTCCAACTGGCTGGTTTTTAACCACAAAAGAGCTTATTTTCAGTGGGGCTTTTTTAAAAATTCTTTTACTGTCTTCTTCCCGGATTCCTGGTTGTGTCGGAATCCAGTAAATGATGCAGTGTTATTCAAATGATGATGAAGACAGCATCTATATACTATTCCTCTCTACCTGCCATTGCCAGAGATTAATAAAATATCCTACTGAAGTAAGTATTTGTCCAGAATTTACATGCATTCAGGTTAGCTCACTTCATTCTTATTTCTTAGTCTCAGCACATATAGTAGGAGTAGTGGCACATTATAAATATAAAAAAGTGCTGTTTGCACATGAATGCTTCATAGCGGTTTACAGTAAAACAAATATAGTGTTTACCAACTGATCTGAGTGCTCTCTGAAAAAGGTAATAGTTGAAATATAGATGATCAGTCTCCCTATTTCTTTGCTTATTTGGCAGTCATGCAGTAAAGAAGTCACTATTAAAAGCTGAACAGTCTAAAAGCAACGTTCTAAGGGGCTTGATGGAAGCATGGGGAAATGGATCACATCAAAAAGCAAGCGGTTCAGTGTCTTGAAAAACTCTTTGCTTGCAGGCACCTGTAAGCAAAACAAGTTCCAAACAAAACAAGTGTATATAGGGAACTCCTTTTTTTTAAAAAAGAGTTATCCCACATAATCTGAGAAAGAATGGACAAAAAGGATATATTGCCTGGAAACTTAGAACTGAAAATTTAGTACATTTACTAAACTAATTGCTTCCAATAAGAATACCAGTGCTTAAAATTGTTTCCAAATCTCTGTATAGATCGCTGTTACATGTAAAACTCCCAGGCTTGCAACCCTTGATTTCCTTGCAGATCAATTTCAATTCAGACTGCAGTACTTGGACAGTTAGCGTGTAAAGATGTGTGTGAGTGTTTCAGAATTCTGAGAGCAATGTATAAATTTGGCAGTTCTCTGTGAAAACTGCCATTGAATTTTGGCAGCTCTGTTTTTGCTGGAATGCAGAAATACAGCTCTTTTAAACCTGGAAGCATTGATAAAGTATCATTATAGTGTGGAGAAAAAATGGTGTACTGTGGGGAAGTAGTTCCATTTCCTGATTACCACTTGTATAACTGGAAATACATCGTGCAAGATTGGACTCCAAGCCATCACCCACTCTTTCTTCCTAAGGCACTGAACAGTGCAGCTTCTCACTTCAGGAATGTTAATGTTTTAAACTTTCTGAAGGAGAGAAAATGGAAGCTTGATTTAGCACAGCTCCAGCAGACCAGTAGTGGTGATGTTTAACCAACATGAACTCCTCCCTCAGGTATTCAGCTCTGTCAGAACAAATCAGAAATACTTTTGCACATCTGTCACAATCGTCATGCTTTAAATAGCTTTTCGGGGGGGTATATTTTAAATAGAAGTGACTGGACTTAACCAACCCAAGAGGGTCCCTTCTAGTTATGTGTTCTTCTGACATCAGCTCTTTTCACAGGATAATAGTATATACACTGGATGGTAACTGGCAAAACATCAACACCATATTTTGCTACATTTCAGGGGTATTTTTACATTTGTGTTTAAAGTGGATTGATTTTGCTCAATCATTGAGTCAGCAGGAAGGGCTAGGGGAGACAGATGAAGACCTGCTACTTGAAATTTACTTGAAAAACATATAATTACATTTCAGAAAGTTAATGGTCTTTTAATGTTTCTTATTTCTGATTACATTTGACCATGATATCATGAATGATGGACAGATTTCCAGTAGGGAAATTTGCTCTGGGGCTTATAAGAACTTCCCAGTATCCATCGGTCCCAGGTCATGCAGATCACTCTGAGAAGAATCATCCTTGAGATTAAGAACAGTTTTCTTTTTTCTCATACCTGTAGAATGAAGAGAAACAGCTACTTCCTTCTTTGCTGCCAATGTAGTTCAGTAAGATATATTTAAATCTTAAAGGAACATGAATTTTAGCAATTCAGTTTCCAACAGAAATTATAGTCTCACTGCACTGTCTTGGTTCAACTAGAAACAGTAATCAGAAACCAGTCATCTAGTGTTTTCACAGGACCAGCAATAATGCTGTTCTTTTATACAGTGTGATACCTCTAGAACAATCATCACGAGGTGAAGCAAAATGTTTTTGTCATGACCAGGAACAATGGGAGTTTTAGCTGCAAGTGTATATAAAGCTTCCCTGCTTAGGCCAGCTGACAGTCAGCCAGCACTTCAGTAGCGATAACCTCTAAGGTTTAGTTTACAAATACTGCACTAATACAATGAAGGACTGCTCCTATCAAATCATAGTCTTCTCCTTTAGGGCAAATCCCTACCTTACAGTGCCTCTTACAGTTGTACAAAGGTGATTTATCCCTTCCTAGTGTTGGTATATTGGCTGAGTCCCCCAAATGCTCAAAGTTAAAAAAGGGATTCAGTGATTAATAGTCAGATTGCACTATGGCAGAATTTAAGACATGTTCTCTTGAGACAAATGGGAGTGAATAATTTTCAATCGCACCTCACTTAAACAGGTAAAACTTCTAATTTTTTTTAAGTTGCACATGATTTAGATCCAGCCACCAAACTTTACAGGTTAAAAAAATGTGGGGTTTTTCAGAGTGATGACTTACTTTCCACTCAGAAACAGGGATGGTTTTTCTACAGTGAACTCTTAAGGGCTGAGGATGTGTGTTCAGTGCTGACAAGTTTTCCATTTTCCAGTTAGCTTTTGTTGAAAGTGTGCTCTTGAGTGTTTATTGCCACATGCTTTTGCTAAATGTGAGTGGGGATGGGGTGGGCAGGAAAAAGTTCCTAATTTTTAGAGATTAATATACACTCGGTGTATTCCAAGTTTGTAATTCCATCATGTCTGGTTGGCATGTATTCTTGCTTTCCTTGAAGAATGACATTTTTTTTTTCCTTTGAGGTTTTTGTCTTAGCATAATGTAGTTCTGTAAATATGGTGATTGTATTGCTTTGTGAAGTCTCATGATGGGAGACTTGAAAGACCAGGAAAATAAAAACCTGGGGGAGCAATTGGTAATTAAAGCCATACTGCTGTGTTCTAGCTCTATCGGCATGAAGTGGAATCTAAGACCAAGCCTTGATTTTATACCAGGAAACCTCTGACACCTCAGGTAACTACTACCATAGTACTAAACAAGTGGGAGCATCCTTAGCTTGCATCAAGTGTGCTGTTGCTTGAACTGAAGGAACAAAATTTTCCAAAATGCTTTGGGAAGCCTTTTTGTTGTTTGTTGACCGTAATGCACCAGTAAAGCTTTAATTATGTCTCAGTTTTTATCCTAGGTACTTTACTATTTGCTGCACATTGAGTACTGGTTAGGCTGTTAGAACACAGAAAACAATGATAATATACAAGACCTGTCTGTCTTGTAGGTCTTGAGGTTCTTGAGTACCCTGTTGCTTCCAGTAACGCCTGACTAGGTAAAGTGAAGCTGGAATTGAATTGGGCTATCAATGTGGTTTTACAGTCTGTGTTAGTAAAAATGAGGCATGTTTGTCTGTAATACGGTTTAGTGCCTTATTTTAATAGAGAAGACAGTGCAGCCTTCTAATTGCATGTTCCACAGATTCCACTAAAGTAGCTCCTACACTAATAAGAGAAAAGATAAATTAATGCTCAGCTTATTAATTATTAAGATTTTTAATTTATATTAATAATTAAGTAATTAAAATATTTATAGTTAATTCTTTAAATTACAGCAGGTAAATTATTTTCTGAGTAAAAATAAACATGGACAATAAACATAAGCATAGAAAGTTGTAATCTGAAGCATGATACAATTCACAATGTTTTCTGCCATTCTTGAAATTGTTGGTGTATTTTAGGGATGTGCAAATAATAAACAGAAAGGATATCTGAATCTTTTTGTCTTCATGATGAGGCTTGTGAGAACACACATCTGATTTACCAATTTTGTAATTCAGGTTACAGGAGACAGAAGGAAACTAACATCATAATAGCAGGAAATAATGGTTTTCAGAGTATTGAATGAGCCAGTAGACCCCCCAAAGTATTTGATTAGACTTCTCCATTTCAGAGATGAGAAGTAGTTGCTTTATTCAGTAATGACAAAGGAAGAAGTTCATACTCTATAGGGTTTGACCCAGCGGTGAAGTTTGTGCGGTTCTTCCAGTGACACGATATGGAGTGTGTGTGCTGTGCTAGGGCTAGTGGTAGCAAATTGTTTGCAGCCAGCAAACTGCTGCTTGTTTTCTGGTGTTATTTGCAATGATGGATGATATGCTTGGCTATTTAAGCAGCAAATGTGATCGTGGAGGTCACCAAAATAATCAACAAATAGCGTATTAGTTTTATCTCACTAATTCTGGTTGTGAGAGAGAAATGAAGGAGGCAGCTGCTGCTGAAGTTGCTGTTAAAGAGAAGGTGTCTACTGGCACATCTTCCTCGCTGAAACATTTGAATAGGTAGATGAATTAAAATTTAGCAGTAGCAGTTCAGGGACAGAAATTCTGAGGCCTGAGAGGCCTTGGAGGGAATCCTTAAGCCATTATGACTAAGAGCAGTGTCAGAGGTACTGCATTTCAGCTTTCCCTTGATCTTAGCTGATGAGCAAGAAAATGGGAATTTCTGATGATCTCAAGATTTCATTCCTCTATTGTATCTACGGTGACTCATCCTGTAAATGAGAGCTCTGTGTATGCTGAAGAGCCAGCTGGAAGCTACCTGTGTCTCACACACTTCCTTTTGTTCCAAATGCCTCCAGTACTGAAATCTTCCTTTGAGTACTTCTAGGGAGAGCAATAGACTGAGAAAAATGCTGCCCTGGAGCAATGAGCATGCATCATGTCACCATGATCATCGTCATCACAGATGTGCAACAAATATCTCCCTCTGGATTTCTGACTCAAGTTAGTCTAAGCAAGGGTAGTAACAAGAATGCTTGATAGTCCATGGTGCATCTGTCCATTTTGGGTGCTTAAGAGAAAACAGCACTGTGAGTCTTGACTTGCAGAGTGGGGATTCACCAAATCAGAAATCATAAAGCTTTGGAAAACACTTCTTAAGGGGTTTTGTACTTATTTGGGCATAAGTAATAGGAATGGCTTATTTGCAGGAGCCTAGTTTTGTTGCTTCTATCCTCCTGAACCAGTATATAAATATTTCAGTTGCTAGTGCCTCTGCAGAGAAGCCCCAAAAGAGCAAAACAAGTCTATTCCCCATCACCTTCATTGACGCTCCATTACCTCAGAGCACAGGGTGACAAGTGAAGCTATCTGATGGGAGGGATCCAGCCTGCAGCAACAGGTGGTGATTTCTTGCAGTAGGTGACAGAGACTTGTGACACAGGACACAGAGAGCTCAACTTTAAAAGGCTCACTTTGTAACTACCGAGTTGTAAAACATAATCGAGACTTCTGTTTCTAAGAATGTAGTGTTTGGCATCATGATACTCTCACATGTGGAATATGCTCATGGGAACTTAGAGTCATCAACAGTCATCTAAAACTTGACTTCCTTTGGAAAACAATACATGATCTTCAGGTCATGATGGCCATACCAGTAAAAACTTGCAATGGGATGCAGCTCTTACTGTGACAGATTGGCTTTTAGTACAGTGTTAAACATGCACAGAGCCACCCTGGCAGAAGAGAAATGTTTATCCTATTTAAGATAAGAAAGAAAAACTGACAGGCATTAAATGAAAGGTACGGAAATTGTTTCTGTTAGGATAAAAATATCTTTAAATATACTGAAGGAAAAATTAATTAATGGTCGCATATCAAAAGTAGTGAGAAATCTCTCTGAAAATAAATGACAGAAAACAGCCTTAGAAGGAATCTGGTTCTTCTGAAGTTGATTGCCTTAGTGGCATAAAGCTGGTAAAATTAAGTGAGCTAGAAATAAAAATGCTGGCTAGAAATAAGTTGTCTGAGCATACTACAGTTGTGTATCATCCCTATATTATATCTATAAAGCAAATCCTAAAATTAATGATTGACATGATGGTTTGGAACTTTGAATATAGACTTCAAACTATATATGTTCTATAGGACTCCAGGGTTTCATAAATCCTAATTCATTGGCACAAAGGAGTGACTAAAGATCTGAGGCCCTGACAGGAAAACCACTGCAGCATAAATGGGATAAATCCATCCCACCTGTAAAAAGTTGGATACCTTGGAGGTCTATAGAAACAGATGCCTCCATCCTACCCAGCTAACAGCCAGCACACAAGGTTACTGCTCACATATAGTTCCTGTCCAAACACAAGAGGAGGAGTTGTTCCGTAGTGCTGCTTAAAACACCGAGTCCTAAAGAACTGCATGAGGATAGATGCATGGCCTGTTCTGTCCCTCTGCACCTTTCCCGAACGGATCTTGAGCTCGTTCTACCAAGTGTCTAGCTTGCTATATTTGGTCCTGAGGTTTCCAATGTGAAATGACCAGAAGTGAAAGAACTGGAATTTCAGACTTTATGAAACTACCAAAATCAAACTGTAATTCATCTGGGAAAAGAAAGTACGAGGGCAATCAGAGTACACTGTTACTATCACATCTTACAGCCAAAAGTAGTTAAGGCAGAAAAATACAATATCTTTAAGGGCCAGTAAACTTTTCCAACTAGTGATCTTATTCCAGCTATTCAGAAGGGAATATAAATCCTGATTCTTGTCCAAACCCTGTTTAATAAGAACCAGCTGAATCCTAACAGCAGTGCTAGCATTTAATTTTTATTCAAGCTTATAATTTTCATTTTTGTTACCCTTTTTCACTTTTCTGCCACTTTGCAAATAAATCTGAAACAAATGAGATTTTCAGTGATTGGACGTGTATTGTAGTGTAATGTATAAAATGTGGTGACTCCAAAAAAATGAGCTGGACTGTCATGATCAGATTCCCAAAGATAGATTCCATCATCTGTAACGTTTCTCTAGATCTTGGAATTTGGAAAAGATGATTATGTAAGTACAAAGAGCATCCACAAATTATGGCCAAGATCCTCATGACTCTTAATAATTGATGCCTGTGTTGTTTCAGGCTTCCCTGTTCCACTCATTCTTTACATCAAAAAGGAATTTTATCTTCTACAAATCTTCCAGTGCTTTTATAACTATTTTAAAAGCCTCAATAATATTTTAATGGGGCAGGAATTCTGAAAATACAAAAGGGAAGTTGAAGTGTGTCTGTACTTGGCAAATCAAAATACAGGAAGGATGCAGCAAAGAAGGCTAGATTGAGAGAACTTTAAAATGTATGGTCTGCTGAAGCTGAGGATCTGGCTGCACTTGATAAAAAATTTTGGAGCGATATAAACAAAGGATTGCAAAATAAAACTCCCAGCTTATGAAATGGAGATTCACTTGTGTTCATTCAGAGATTTCTGAGATAGTGGAGAAATAGTCAATACTGAAACAGAATATTACTTTGCATATGTAGAATTTTCCATCCAAAAATGTCAAGTCATTTTACAAGCACTTAATCAAATGGGCCTCACCACTAGCTTATGGTCAGTAGAAGTTACTTCTGTAGGAAGTGAAGAACCTGAAGAATTGACATAGGATTCTTGCCAAGCACTGGCTATGTTCTTTTTCTCTCTTGCCACGTTTTTTTTTTTTTAAAAAAAAAACCCCAACTTCTAGGTTATTCTTTCTATTTCTAAATCTATTTTACCTTCATGAGACCTACAGACTTCAGTTACCTTCTTAGTGATTGAATTCCCTCTCTAATTATTTACTTTGCATGACAATAAGGAAATAGTGACAAGAAACCTCAAATGAGAGCTTTAGAAATTGACTTCCTTATTGTAATTGCAGTTGAAAATGGGTGTTGACCCCACGGCAGACACATTCATTCTGTGCCTGTCTTACTGTAACTACATTTAACTGATTTTGTTAAAAGTCTGTATAAGGCATGGGAATAATACTCTTTATTAACTTAAAATGTTAATATTTTTCATTAATTCAGCATGCCCCAAGTTGAATTGAATGTATAAAAAACTAAGTAATTGTTGCTCATGATCAGTTTGCCTTCTGTATTCTTTGACATATCCTGTAAATTTGAGAAGTATGTAATTTCTAGATGACTGCTGGACAGAAGCAATGGAGAGCAGTGAGCTGTGTCCTGCTATACATGAGGTGACATGCAAAGATTTGGGCAGATATTTGTATGTCTTCTCGTTGCAATGCCTGAACTTGTTCTGAAGAGTGTAAAGATGTAGTGATGCTCAGACTCTTATACACCACCAGCCTTTCCCGTTTAATTTGTGTTCAAAACAATTTCCTTAGAGTTCCCAAGTACTCCACTACAGAGATGTGAAATATGGTGTTCTTTGCCATCTAAACTAAGCAGATAGTTTAGTTGGGTGCAAGAAAAACTTGAAGGCTTTTTAGTAGTTTCCGGTGATTTAAAAATCGGAAGTTACTAAAGGTGAAAAAAAGGGGTTTATTTCTCTGTACAGCAAGACCCTTTCAGATCTGGTGCAATTTTGAAATAAGAGGGTAAGTTCTTCTAAGAACAGGGCCTGTATTAGAGCTGTCCACAAAAAAATCTGGAAACACCACCAAATAAAACAAAGTAAACCACAGAAACACTGAGAGAGTTATCAGATTGCCATATCATCTGTGTAATTGTTGTAATGTTCTCCAGAAGCACAAGTAGTTCTTACAGGAGAAATAAGAGTCTCCTGACATCTAGGGTAGTTTACCAAGAAAAACATGAGGTTCTTACTGTTGCTTAGACCTTTAAGCCATATTCTAAAACTTTGGCTTATCTGGACTTGATCAGAAAAAGGAAACAAGCAAATAGGATTTAAAGTTCGAGTTCTAGCACTTCAGAAGCAATGATGCTACATCATTTTCTATGAAGAGACAGCTGTTTTGTAAACTGTGGTGTTGCTGGAATTTTTACCCATGTACTTTCATTCTTCACATGTTTGTAGTCAGTACTTACTTAGGATTAAAGTGTGGTTTCCGTGTAAATGTGTTGACATTGTGCAAAATGCTCCATACCTACATTTTTTTTCCTGTATGTTTTCTGTTCTGAGCTGTTTTCAGTCTAGACGATTGTCTTGATTAACTGGCAGCGGAATAAACCATTGCAAAGCTGATCTGTATAAGTGTTCAAAATGTTTGGGAAAGATACTATTTCTTTGCACTTTTATCTGCCTTATTGTCCTTATTTGTTCATTGTATTTTTGTGTGTGCAGGTGTGTGTGCCTCAAGTGGTAGAAAAACAAGAGAAGGTTTGTCAGTGTTTGTAATCCGTATGAGTACCAGTTCCTTCTCTGTTTACCATGATCCCTTTTTGCACCTTTCTTTATGGATTAAAAAGCAGTAGGAGAATGGGATTGCCATCCCCAAGTCCAGCCTGTGCCTGCTACTGTGACTTAACTGGTACAGCAGCAAACACACGCAATATGCCCTTACGCTAAATCAGACCTGTGTATTCCCTGTCTAAACAGAACAGCTGTTCTGTGCAACAGTTGTGCTGATTTGATAATAATTTGCTGGGCAGCACACTAAAGGACCAAGCAATATATTCCTGCTGGTAAAATCTCATATTCTCTGGAAATCAGTCATGCCCCTGGTCATGCCTATATCCTGGCATACTCTTTTGTTTCCTCTCCAGCTCCAAGTGCTGTCTGCTTCACGTTCTTTCTGACTGCATCCTCTCCTTTATTTGCAAGTCTCCCTGCCTTCTCCTTTCGCGCATTGAGACCAGCTGCTTCAGAGTTGCTGCCCTACCCAGTCTTCGCTGCAGTGTATGTTGGACCTCTTGTCCTCTTAAGCATCTTTTCTTTCATCTCCTGTGGAAGGTATTTAGTCATTACTGTATTAACCCGTTGCACAGTGACTCGCACAGTTGTAATGCTAGACAACTGCTGGCAACCATAAAGAGAGGTAGTAACAAAATATATTGGGCTCTGTACATTAGCAACAAAATATGTATTCAGAAAAACTAATTCAAACTGCATTTCCTTGTACTGAAGAAGTAAGTACAGTGACTTGGTTTAGGAGGTTGTTTCATTCCTATGCTCTGAGAATCATAGAATCATAAAACATACTGAGTTGGAAGGGACCTCTAAAGGCCGTCTAATCCAACCCCCCTACAATAAGCAGGGACATCTCTAACTAGGTCACGTTGCTCAGAGCCCCATCAGGACTGTCCTTGAATGTCTCTAGGGATGGGGCTTCTGCTACCTCGCTGGGCAACCTGTTCCAGAGATCCACCACCGTCATAGTAAAGAACTTTTCCCTAATGTCCCGACGTAAATCTACCCTTTTCTAGATTAAAACCATTACCCCTTGTCCTATCGCTACAAACCCTTGTGAACAATTGTTCCTCTGCCTTCTTATAGGCCCCTTTCAGGTATTGGAAGGTCACTATAAGGTCCCTTCGGATCTCAGCTGTGCTTTAGTTGAGACCCTGACACTAAACCTGAGGCCACAAAAATACAGACCGAACTTCTGCATTGTGCAGAGCTCCCAGCATCCTGAATGTGTCAGGCAGCTGCTGCACAAAAAATCTGACTAATGCTCCCAGAGAGCAAAGATAGTTTGAACAGAGTCCGTTTTTTAGCTTTATGGTGAGGGCTTCTGGGCCCAGACCCAGTGAGCAGTGGGTGAGTAGGAGTTTTCTGTCTTTGTATTATGTCCGAGTTTGAGGGGAGGCAGCTGCTGTGAATGTTTTAAGATAGGAGGTTTTTCTTCCCCACCCAGATATTTAAGGTGAAATAAAATTTAAACGTGGGAAGGGGTTTGTTTGGTTCTTGAACGGTCTCTGGAGCCTGACCACTCCCCAACATCCTTACCTCACACAAAGCTTGAACAACGGTCAGTATAATATGCAGAGAAGTGAATGATGATACAGAGTGCGAGATGTCCTCCCTTGCTGGGAATCCGCAGCTGCCTCTGAAAGAAGTGCTTGTGTCTTTGAACGGTACTCCTGGTCATACAGTTATTCTGTGCAAAAGGACAGTTAAACAGAAAAGTGTAAAGAAAAGATCTGATCCTTTCTCGTAGTGTTCACTCCCTTATACGTGGGAATCCTTCAAGCAAAGAACAAAGTACAAAGAAGTTTAAATGCAGTTCAGGCTTCAGCAGCCTTTGCTTAAGAACAGGAAACAGGGAGTTGGACCAACCTGTCAGCCTCAACAATTCTTATGGATCTGCATTTGGCAACACACTTGTGTTAGGAATATATATAGGGTTCTTACATGTTCATTTTCTAGTTTCTGGCGTCATCGGACTGCTGAATGCATTTTTTGCTACAGTCAAAAAGTATGCTGGGGAAGATGTATCTCTTTTTAATTGTGCATTTGCATGTTTTTACTATTTTTTCTAGAACTCTCTTTGGCCTTGTTCTAAGTTGAATAAATCTGAATGCCCAAATTGCACAGTGATGCTAATTGCTGATGTCATTGCATTTCTTTATGCTGTTGACACTTCAACATTCTGTGCGGTTCACTGACTTCCGTGGTACGCAGTTTGAAATGTGGGCCAGGATTAGAAGATTACTGTTACTGTGTTTACCAGTGTATTATTTTCCTCGCTATCTTTTATTGTATTAGGTATGAACCTTTTTCCCATTTCAATAGTGAGAACAATCAATAGATTGAATGTATGAACTTTTGGAGCTGGGATGACTGAACTGCTGTAACAAGTTTTCTCACCCTGTGTTGGCCAAAACAATCTTGCAGTGACTGATTAAACAAAAACTTCTTTAGTACTGTGCCACATACGTTACAGAATATATGGGGGAAGGAGTCAGTGGGAGAAGGTACTTCTGAAAGTTGTGGAATGGTAACTTGCTATAGGAATGAGAAGCTACAGAAATAATAACTTGTAAATAATATTTGAAGGCTGTAGGTGCAAAATACCGTACAGCTTGAAGTTCAGATCACGCTTCTTCCAGTTTAATAAGGGAAAAATGTTGCAGACAAATTCACATGTGTTCCTGGTGTGACAAGATACCAAGAGCCTTTGGTTGCTTAACTACTGAGAAGGATGGCATTTCCAAAACCTGTAAACTCATCCGGCTTGAGGCAACACTGCAGCTAGCTATGGTATGCAAATGCTGTTGATACCACTACTACAAAATTGAGTGTGTTATTCAAACCAGTGTGGATAAAGAGTTATGGCCTGCATGGAAGAGTGCTATCTTTGTGCAAACTCTGATGTTAAAAAATGGTAACTTGAACTCACAGATACACTGATTACCCTGCTAAAAGACGACTTGGAATCTCTTCCCAGAATTACAACATTTTAATTAGAAGAATGTGAGCAAAGTTTTAATCTTGTTATAGGGATAGACAGGGATAAGGCAGAAACAAAATCCATGGCAACATAGCCTAAACGTGAAAATCAATGGCTTGGAGGCTAGTAACAGCCATACTAGCTAGAGCAACAAAACTGCTCCCTGTCCCTACTTTTCATACAAGACTAAGCTTGACAGTGAATAAGTTGGCAGACATACCTCTTCTGCCTTGTAACATTGACCTACATCTCATACAGCTGTTTGAAAATATGTAGCTGAAATGTAAGGAAAGGTATTTCAAATTTACAAACCAAATCCACAGATAGGTGATTATTTTCTTTAAATTTCCTTTTAGTCCTTCTAAATTCTTGTGACATTCAGTGATCAATAAGAATCTCGTCTGTAGCCGATTCTGACAGATGTTAATCTTTCCTTTGGCTTTGCGCTCTGATTGAAATAGTACTTCTTTCTTCGTGTTAGGCCTCTGGCAGTGCTTACTGGAGTTAGGATTACAGTCTCCAGTGAATCCTATTTTTACTGTCATTAATTTTCTAAACTGTTCCATATAGCTGGCAACCTTTCCGTGCTTGCAGACCTGCTTAGTAGGAAGCTGGGGGAGAGTGGTGGTTTTTGTTTTGTCTAGAATCATTGTGCCTTTAATTGAGATTTGTTTAGCTTTGTCATTAAGTCCATTTATACTGTAGGCATTTCGTGACAGTGATCACATGCTTCACTTGTACCCTGGCTGCATTTCTCTTGAGATTTACCTATTAATGAAAGGAAAAAAAAAAAGCTCCATGTATGTTCTAGCTAAGGAAGTGGCTAGATTTATGTAGCAAAATACAGGTGCTCTAGTTTCAGTAGCCACCTCTCTATAGCAATAGATACCACTGTCAGAACGTATAAACACTGGATTTATGGTTGATTCCAAATTAGGGACAAATCTTGATCAGAAAGCAACAGGAATGGAAACATTTCTCCCTCAAATGACAAGGACTTTATGGTGAACAGAAACCACTGGGTGCAGTATTGCTATTGCCTTCATCAGTCATATAGCTGTGTAACAGATTGTAGGTTACGGGTTGCTTTCCTTCACTTAGAATGTGAGTCAGGGGTGACCAAAACTGTGTGAGTTATAACATGAGCTTGACAATGATCACTTTAGCAGTTGGGGAAGCTAAAGACTTGCTTCTTAATAAGAAAAAAAGAAAGCTGATTAGTCAGCTGAGTCATCCTGCTCTACTTCAGTGTTGGTATGAATGGCATTCCCTATGGATCGGCCTACACAGAGGGAAGTGCCAAACCATAATCAAGACTGAGTGACTGAGTTCAACCAAATGTTTCAAAATATCACCCATGAGTTAGATAAAATTAAAAGAAGGGATATTCTCAGTCAAGCGGTTAATTGCTTAGTGAAAACTTGTTCTTTGCAATAATTGAAGATTTTCACTAGGGCTGCCTCCAAGTAGAAGGAGGTTTCCATTGTGCAGGTTTGCATTAGGTTATACTGCAGGGTATAGATTAAGAGACTGGAACATGGCATCTGGCCTCTGTCACGTTCTTTTTTCTGAAAGATGTTGCAATGCTGCTTGTTTCTGGGATACATAATTTGCAGAGCCTCTAGGAATTAAGAGAAGTTTTTAGAAGCTTTCAAAAAGATAAATAATACCAACCTACCCAGCCTCTTGTAGATATTACTACTAGCAGCAAAAATCACACCTGGAAGGAAAATGGGGTATTTTAGAGTTAAGTCAGTAGGTTTTTCACTGTTTTTCAAAGAATTAATCCCAAAGGATATTTCCGTGGGTTTTGTTTCTTATATCTAGCAAAAAGGGTTTCAAATAGGAGCTGAAGACAGGTTATGTCAATTTTTTTTGCAAGAGTTTGTCCAGTTGAAAGTAACGGTGGTTGTTTCAATACTTTTCTGGTTCCTGATGTGCCAGGTTGTGTGCAATGATGAAAAATTTATCATCAGCACATCTGTAAATGAGTCATCTATTTTCCTGCAGCCACATGTTTGCATAATTTTATGAGTGCTTGCTTTGATAAATGTTTGCTATTTGTTATGTGCTGTTCCATCACATTTGTAATATCGGAAATTGCAAGCACACTTAACACCTTAATACCATGTCACAGTTAATGTATTCGTAATAATTTTGTGACCCAATACTATATGACACAGTATTCTAATTACCAGTCATATAAAGATAAAAGTTACAACATGGACATCTGGCTGCAAATCATGCACCTTGATTAAACGTTTTCTCATCTGGCAGTACCTATACTATGTAGCACAGATTGTGCAAAGCAGGTGGTAGAACCTTAGGTAAGATCCATTATTACAACGTAGGAAAATTACTTTTCTTTCTTGTTGTTTGTGGTTTTTTGGTGATGGTTGGTTTTTTTTTTTTTTACCTCATGCTGATAAGGCTTCATTCAACACGTGCTGGAAATTATAAATTCTTCCTTTTTCTTTTTATTTTATGATTTGCTAAATGATGGCATTGCTATAAGAAAAGTGAAATAAAGCTGAAGGGAATAGGAGAAGGAGGTTAAAGGGTTTTGTCAGAGCTCTTCGGAGTTCGGTTTTGTTTTCTCTGCTTTATGCCCTACCATGAGTCCATGCTGCATTGCTTCTAGGACAGGTAATTTGGAGCTCCCCCATATGAACGGGAAAGGTGGAAAGGGATATGAATTCTCACTCCAGAGTCACACTGGACCTTTTACAAACAAGTAAAACTTTTACAAAGTCAGAATTTATACTACTACTTTTCAATTCTGGTTTTGGGTGTCTGTGCTGGGTAACATAAACCAAAAATTTTTTCTTTTTCTACCTTTTATGTTCAGCCCTGTGAAGAACAGTATTTGGATTTCATAAAGAATCTAGGCACATTTACTCCAAAGCTTATATACTGTACCTACAACCTGTGGTCAGCTGGGAACCTGCTGGTGACATACATGAGGTATCTGATACGGTTTTGGTCTTTGTTGTCTAGTTATTAGTGACAGTACTGGAAGCATAATAAAATGCATAATCCTTTCCCCACATAATTATGACTAGTTTGTTTTTCAGTTTAGTGCAGATCACTCAGCAGTGTGCAGGACAGAATGAGAACAGCTGCCTGAACAGGATACCTAATAAATATTATCCCAAAGTGAAAAATAGAAATTACATCCTTTATGAAAAGTATGTATTTGCACAGTAGGTGAAGTGCCAAGTGAACACATTCACAAAGTGTTTGGCACTCTTCTGCAGGCAGGACAGCGTACCATGTCTAGACTCTACACGTTCTCTAGCTCCACAAAAACCATTCAGAAATGTCTGATTTCAAATCTGTATTTCCATGGGTTTTTTGTGGCAAAATTAATTAGTTCAAATAACCTGACATTTGAAATTAACTGTCATTATATCATGTAACACTGTATGTAACCACATATTTCCTTTGTCTGCATATTTGATGTGCACCTCATTGTATTTATTATAGTATTATTTGTCTGTTGAATCAGTTGTCAGGAACAATCATATTAGTTACAAGAAAGCAACTTTATTCTGAATTGGAAGGAAGGTAGTATGCATGAGCATATAGTGGAAAGAGAAAAAAGATGACGTTTGTGGTCAGATGTGATCTATAGTGTGAAAATGCTAAATGCTGTTGAAGAATGGTACTCCACAGACTGTTGTCATAATCATGGCATTAGGAATAGATTTTTCTTTGATATTTGCCTATATAAGAATTTTTTAAAAATAACATATGCCTAGCAGTTTTCTGACTTAAGAATCTTTTTAAAGAGGCCTATTGTGTTTGTGTTTAGCATATTTCCACTTTTCTGTGTTTTGTTGAGGGGTGAATATTAGGCTCAAAGCAGATAATCTAGTTGTGCACCTTATGAGATCATTTTCTGCCTGCTTAAAATCAAAATCAGAGGGAAGTTTTGATGATTAGCTGTCTACTTAGTTTACCTAGTGCACAGTGACCTGTGCACAATGTCAGAATTTAAATATACGTCATTTGGAAACGAGCTTCTGCAAATTTGTGTTATTTCAAAGGTGGAGAGATGAACTTTAAATCTGTCCAACAATATTACATCAGTTTTTCTGTGTCACTGGAAATGTATTATTTTCTTAGAAAGTATTTCCTTTCATTTTTAAGTGATGGCGCAATCATGGATCAAGTGCTGAAGACTGAATTCAAATGACTTGAATTCTTTTAAAAATTTGAAATATTGCACAAAGGTAAGAAATTCTGCAGTTCATTAAATAGTCTTATAGTTTTTTGCTTTCAAATAGAAAAGAAGGAGTGGGAGAAATGAGAAGGAAAGGACACATGCTTTTCCCTCTCAAAACACACAGAGATAAAAAGTGGTCCTTAGTACAGTCCTTTACAACCCTAGTTTCACAAAGGCAGTTTACAGTGCAGGAGTGCACATCTAGGGAGAACTCATGGATCAAAGTCCCTCTAATGCATGTGATTCTGCATGCTTTGACAAAGCCAGAAACTCAAACTTTTGTCATATATAAAGTGTCCTGGAATGTGAGGTTGAGCAGTGAACCTTTGCGCTCTTCTGTTTACAGTGTGTGCCTGAGAAAATGATGAGAGGAGGGTTTGGCAAGAGCGACTGAGGCAGGGAGGATTTGGATCTAGGCGGAACAAAAACGTAGGTGTTTAATATTTATAGCATTGGTAAGAAACACCAATAGCAAGGAGAAGAGTGGAAAGGATTCTTGACATCAAAAATAAAAGTATGCCTAGTTTCTATGGCTTGATATTTCTGTAAATAAAACATGAGCTACTGCACAAGTGCAATGCATAACAGAGTACACAGTTCTTTGTTGCTGCATAGACTTCAAACTGCGTTCAACAAAGAGCATCACCTGGGTTTAGTTTAATATGGAAAGGGCACTTGTGAAATGACTCTGTCTTGAGAACCTTTGACCCAGTGACCCTCGAAATTGTTGAGTGTCAGTCACATCTGACAGGAGGTTAGAGATTTTAAAGCTAATAGGTTTCTACATAAAGATAGTATGTTAAAGATAATATGTTTCTACAAGTTTGATGAAAATGCAGGATAGGTAGAGGTCCCGACCAAAATAAAAGCTATGGTGTTAGAGATCCATTTGCTTAGAGAATTTATGTTAGGGCCCTCATGTACCTGTAGGTCCTAAAAGTTACTCAGACCTCACAGGTGCTTGCAAATTTAGTAGACATCAGAAACTCTGACTGCCACAGAGAACAAGGTTTCATTATTTCTGCTACCTATTGTACTTCTTGTTGTAATTCAGTGAAGGGACTGGAGTAAAAATGTGAACCCAGAGGAACAGAGAAGGGTAGACCCTGAGCTATTTAACATTTGTCTGTGACCTTCAGCAACAAATAACATTTGCAATTAATGTAAGTATGGAAAGTATGAAAAACAAAGAGGAGGAAAAAATTTTCATAGAGCATTATGGATCACTTGGTAAACTGAGCATAAGCAAACAACGCGTGTTATGAACAGCCGGTATGTGGTAGGAATATAGAGGAATGTCATTCGTAGATGAACAAAGAATACCAGCCTTATTTACAGGACTAGAGTCTTTATTATGGGAAGAAGTGATTATGGGAAGAACATCCAAACAACCAACAACAAATTATTATGGTTCCCTTTGATGCACTTCGCTTTTGTAGTGGAAGAGGCACCAAGCATCTGAGCCTTTTGAATCTGCCCATAATTTTAAGCCCCTTTGGACTTTTACTGTTTTGCTTAAGTCCAAAAATATGGTAGTGGGGAGAGGTGAAGAGTTGGGCCTAGTCCCCAGTACAGCAGCCAAATAGTGAGGAAAGAATCTAGCCTGTGAAAGGATACCTGTTTTTATAGGTGATGGAAGCACTTAACCTGAACTCTTGGTTAAAGGCAGAATATGATAAAAAGAGAAAATACCAAAGCTGATGACTGTGCACTGCAGCCAACTGGAAAGGAAAAGCAAAAAAGAAACCCCTAAAACAAAACCAAAACCCCCAAACTGACTAACAAGAGAAGGAATGGGTGGCTTCTCATATGGAAACGCTTGTAGGTGTCAAAACAGTAATAAATATGGGCCATTATCACATGGACATCACCCTTCATCAGTGGAGTCAATTCAAGTCTTACCTAGGAGACTGAATGTCACCCATAATGCTGTCTCTTGGCTCTGAGTTCCTTAAAGAGCTGCTGTATGGCTGTACTCTGCTCATCCCCAGAATTCTGCACTGATCACTTCTAGCCAAGAAAATAACACTGCAGAAATTTTGCTGCTTGTTATTGACTACCCAGTCCTAGTCTTCTAGTAAATAGTACATAGATCATTCTTTGAGCAGGAAGCTGGACAGATGACTCCTGAGGTCCCTTCCAATTTGATTTATTCTTTGATTCTACACTTCTCAGTATTTGAAGGCCATCTTTCTCTCAGGGAATGCTGTATAACTGGCTTGCTTAATTTGTTCTGTATACTGTGTTTTTAACAAAAATTTATTTATGTTTGTCATTTTGAAGTATTTTCTGTGTTGAAAGTCCAAAACAAAGCTAGGCCTTTTCTAGATGTGTGAAGATGGTAGGAATAATTAAAAAAAGAAAGACAGACGTAACTCTGCGTTTATGTTTCCTGCTACTTAAGAATTCTTAGGAGATCAGAAACAAACAGGAAAGGATACAAACATGACATTTTCTGGTGATCAGCAGTCTGAACAAAGTGGAAATTAGTAGCTGCTTTTGAAAAAAAAAAAAAATTGGCCTTTCTTTTGTAGATCATCCTGCCTTGAAGCAAATTGTCCTGTGAAGTCACAAATCTCTGAGCAGCAGCTACCTGCAGATTGTGCAGTGTAGCAGTCCATCAGTTGCAGTTAGAAAGTTCGCTTCGTACATCTAAATCTATACATTTTCAGAGATGGCTATTCTGTGCCCATTATTAATGAGAGAAGATGCCATTGTTGAAAGGCTGCTGTGTGTAAGTGTTAATTTTCAATCTGAAATATGAAAGCAACAGAAAATTAAGGACATGGACAGCTGCAGTCCCAAAAGACATCCATGCTTGCACAGCTTGACAGTTAATTCTTGCCTACTGATCCACTGCAGCTGACACGCCCTGCTGACCCTCCCTAAAGGCCACAGTGTAATTGTTTTCATGATTAGTGAAAGTACAGTTCCTAAGTAGGGCTGAATTTATAGTTACGTTCGTTCATCAGAATTGTGAGTTGTTCTTGAAATGTGTTAAGTGATGAATAGTTCAAATGAGCGATTTGTATGGCTGTGGTAATGTATGTGCTTAAACACCTTGCTGGTCTGGGGCTGGTACACAGCCTGTCTCAAAAGGATTATGAAATAATGGGCAGGAAATGATGCATTTCGGAAAAAACAGGCTGTGTCATTCACCACAGGGCAAATCTCTTTGTGAACAAGCACAGGTCTTTTTTCATACCTGAGTCATCCAGCACATAAAGGCCTCAAAAGAAAAACAAAGATACATTTCAAAATAGAAAAACACATATTCTGTGGGCCAGAGCTGTTAAAGATATCATAATCAAAATAGTATATAGCAATGAGGTGCTTGGCAAATTTCAATAATAAAAATTTCTGAGGACCCCCCCCTGCCCAAAGAGCTTGGATCGCATATGATTGTGTAAAGAACAAAATAAAGACAATCGAAGTAAATCAGTGAACCAGACCACAAAGAAAGTCTGTGTCAACTTTATACCTATACAATAAAGAGGGGAAAATATGAAACGGTTAGGAATAGGAAAAAAGTCAAAATAGTAGATTTTAGACTAGCAAAGCCATACTTGGCAAATACAAAGTTGTCAAAGAAGTAATCTGCTTCCCAGCAATATTTATACTGGGCTGATTTACGCATTGTAGGTCAGAAGTGTCAGAAACAGTGTAATCTTTTATTAGTTTTCTGGGCAGTTAACAACTAACTGAGCTGGATCAATTTTTTGTTGCATACTCTTTAATGCAGCAAAGTTTCTCACAAATATAGCAGTTCAAAATAAATGACCAACCCTGAGTGTAAGCAGCAGATTAATTTTATTGATCATTCATTCATTTTAGTCGTGGAAGGAGCTTCATATTTGTATAACATAAATAGTCATTATGATTTTGTCAAGAATATGTAAACCGAGGCCCAAAACAAAGTCACAGAAATTGTGTTACCTACTGTTTGATTTTTTCTGTCTTTGTGCTTGAATCTTTCTCCACTGAAATCAATGAGAGTTTTGGTATGTAACAAGTCAATGGGAGCAGAATCTGGTATTTTATTAGCACATTGTTATGGACCCTGTGGGAACAGGAAATTTGATTTGGGAGCCAGGAACATAAGGTGGGGAAAGATTTTTTTGGAATCAGTTTAATGATCTGTGTTCAATGTTCAGTTTTAGAAAAACCCTGAACAAAAGAAGTCTTAAACTACATCAAGTGGTCTGGTTACTGCAGGTATGATTTCTGATCAAAGTTGTGTTCAGAAAATATTTGTAGGGACTGTCAGAGTGAGGGGAGACTGTGTTAGGGTTTGGGTTGTAAAGTCCAGGTCAGACAATTCCTCAGGATTTTTGCTATGCGTTGTCAGCAGCTCACATTTTCTTCCAGGGAATACCACTATGAAATGAGGAAGGCATGTTTGTATAAGACTGAACCCAGCAATAGAGAGTGTGAGTCTAATAGATCTTAGTTTGGGTCATCTGATAGTATCAAGTACTATGCCATAAAATCTCAAAGCATTGTTGGACGTGCAAGAGCCAAGGAAAAAAAAGAAGGGCACTTTACTGGGAATTAAACATTGACTCCAGGATAAGGAAAAGTCAGAGGTGTTCCATTCATTGGACAATGGCACAAGAAATTCAAGTGATGCTATAGAAGCAAGCCATCAAGCATGTTATTTCAGACTACCTCATACAGTCATTTTAATTTTCAATTTAGATAATATGCCAGAGAAGTCTTACTCTTGTATATATTTGATGGTCTTAAAGGTCTTTTCCAAACTAAATGATTCTATGATTCTGTATGTAGGTAGGGCCTGATTTCTACACGCATGCAGCAATTTTCATCTTAATAGCTGTAAGCAGGCTCAAAATACTGAGCAGTGGTTTGCATATTTTCTCCTGCTGTACAATAATGGTGTAATCTAAAAGTCTTTCACATGAATATAGTCCTTGGTGACTTCCCAACTCTCTGCCAATGCAGTCAGTCTTAACGTCTTCATTTGTGTACCCATTAAATTTGATTTCATCTCTTCTCCTGTGTCCCCATAATTGTTTACAAGTGCCAGGTGTTAATGTTCCAGTACATCATAACTCATTTGCATGTACTTAGTAATCTCAGAGAAGCAAAGTTTCTGGGCAGAAAATCCCATTTTTATGCACGGGAAGTTCTGTATAATTGTAGTGTTTCTTCGTGTGTGCTACAGGCTGAAAAACACGTTTAATGTATCACCAGCAAGACAGCCACGCTTGGGGATAGGTTAGCAAAGTCAGGTTGACATTTCTTATTTCCGCCTTTCAATCTCAGAATATGCTGCCGGTTCTTGGCATTTAGGTTTCACTGTTTGCATTGCCATTCTCTGGACTGTTGCATTTTGCAGGGTGATGCAGTTCTTAAAGTGAAAGGAGTATTGTCAGTGTAATTAATGATGTAATATTTCCATGCTACTTTTTAATTAGATGTATGTATATTTTTAGTGAGTTCAATAATGAGTTTCAAATAAAGTGTCAGCTCCACAGAGAGGCCCCAAAGATATGAGATAAAATTGTATTTTCCCATTTGCAGTATATTTCAATGAATTTCACAAGATCAACCAGTTATGTACTATTATAGGCCTCTCTCCAGTATCTTGGTCATAATCTGTTTAGATAGTGATTTGCCTGAATAGCTGTAAATCTCAGGATTAATGTCTTTCTGAGGTGGAAACTTATATGAACACATGCCTACACCTAATTCTTGAACAAAAGTAAAAAAAAAAAAAAAAGAATGCTGTCTTTATCTTTTTGTTTTGCCAGATTTGCCATTCTGGTAGCGAACTAGCAACCCATAGTAAGTATTACATAGTCACCTTTTTTTTTTTGCTAGGATAGGTTCAGTATTTGACAGTCTAAAACACTGAGGAGAATATTGGGGTGTCTGTACTAGAACAGAAGTTCATCTAGGTCAGTATTCTGTCCCCAGCAGTAGCTAATAATGTTTAGGGAGTGGTGTACAAATAGGGCAACCATATGGTGGTCATCTCCTTGTTGTACTTTCCCACTTAGCAATCATTTTTGCATCACAGTTTTCCTGACCACAGGTAATGTCTGTGCCTTTAGTATGCCTGATTACTCTCTGAACCCCTGCAAACTACAATATCCTGTGGAAAGGAATTCCATAGCTCAATTATGCATGGAGAGAGGAACCACCTTCTTTTGTTTGCCTTGAACTTGCCACCTGCTAGTTTTATTTCCCGCTTCTCGATTTTTGAACTGGGAGACAACAGCCATTTCCTTTTAAACATCTTAAGGACAATTATGATTATAAATAACAAAGCTGGTGAAGGGTCTGGAGAACAGGTCTTACGAGAAGTGGCTGAGGGAACTGGGTTTGTTCATTCTGGAGAAGAGGAGGCTGAGGGGAGACCTCCTCGCTCTCTACAACTACCTGAAAGGAGGTTGTAGTGAGGTGGGGGTTGGTCTCTTCTCCCAAGTAACAAGCAATAGGACAAGAGGAAACGGCCTCAGGTTGCACCAGGGGAGGTTTAGATTGGACATGAGGAAAAATCTCTTTACCGAAAGAGTGGTCAAACATTGGAACAGGCTGCCCAGGGGAGTGGTGGAGTCACCGTCCCTTGGAGGTGTTCAAAAAACGTGTAGATGTGGCACTTGGGGACACGGTTGAGTGGGCATGGTGGTGTTAGGTCAACGGTTGGACTTGATGATCTCAGAGGTCTGTTCCAACCTAATGATTCTATGATTATACCCCTCCGCAGCCATCTCTTTTCCAGACTTAGAAATCATAATCCATGTAGATCCTCTAATTATGGCAAATGTTCCAGGCCTTTCATTATCCTGCACCTTTGCTTATTTTACTTTATTCTTTTTGTGAGATGTAAATGAAGACCAGAACTACAAGCAATACTCAGGCTGTGGGGACAGTATAGGTGTATATAGAGGGTTTGAGATTTTCTTTCCACCAACGAAGTTACATAGCTTTAGTATTGGTAGAACCGAGCAGATGAGAGTGCACATCACATTAATAGATACTACAATCTCTTGGCAACAGCTTGCTCGGCCACATGATTTTTGGTATAAATATGCACACACACACGCATATTTAATGAATTCAGCAGAGCTGCACAAAGGGCATTGTGTCAGGAAAACAGGCCAGACACATCCCATAGGACATCCGTCCCATAGGAGGAGATGCTTCTGTTGTAGAAATGTTCTTAAATACATTGGCCTCTGTGACGGGGCTCAAGTCAAATTCAGCATAGGGAGAATTTCGTTCTTACTCTGAAAGAAATGCAGTTGTAATAGTTGCATGTGCCTTTCACGTTCTTTACCATGAGGCAAGTTGCATGGGAAGAGGTGTAATCTTATGTTTCTCTAAGTCTATCAGCTGATCTAATAAATGTTGTAGTTCACGGTCACTTTCTGAATAAGCCCTTACAGCTTCTTTTCATGAGTGGGCAGTTGCCAGCAGAGGTCACCATTGCTGTAGCCGATTTGAAAGGAGTTGAGTTTCACTCTTGTTGGGACTGAGATTTGAAGGATAGACAAATATTTCTAAACTCACCAACCCAGCATTGACTTTTGGGGTTAGAATATTGAAGCTTTTGGAATGAAAGCATTAATTTTATTAACCCTTTATTTTTTATCAACAGAGTTTGTTCTTAAAATACAGTCTAAAAAAGGCAGAATTATGTTAACTTCTTAAAATTACCAATATTTTTTCCACATGCCTTTAATTTAGTACAATTAATGCTAACCAATATGTATTCAGTATTCTGTTAGCCTAAAAGCATTTAATCAAGAAACAGAAAACCAATTAATAGAATTTGCTGTTAAAGGAACATTTTTATATAGCCAAAGCCATGAAGCAGTAGGGGAATTTATGGGACTTACTCTATTGATTGAAATAATCTAGTTTTTAAATGTGCTCTATCTGACCCTTGATATAGTTATTCCACTAAAGACAGACATTTTGCACATGAAAATGCTAATCTGAATACATATTTGAGGTGTTTTTCTAACCTGATTTTATAAATTAACTTCTTACGGTGATTGCATAGACTGTCTAGTTATTCTATGTAACAATTGTTTACTTAGCAGATGGGTTAGAATGATCTTTTGCGCTTATTGTAATTCTCCACTGAACTTAAATGAAGACTTCTGAAAAGATAATTTAAGCTTTTGATTGAGAAAATGGACACTGCTTAGCTAAGAGGATGAGAAAAAGAAAGCCACAGTTACTTCCTTTACTACCTTACTGGGAGACTGACAGATCCCTTTAGGGTGAGTGGCTGGGATTGATCAAGATGTGAAGTCCCTATTACTCTCCTGCACAGATGTGTCAGGAGGGCTTCTCTCCAGACCTTGCTGAGATTTGTTAGAAAATGATTCATAGCTATAAGTATGTTTAAAGGCCAAATCTTTCTTATCATACTCATGTGAACACTCCAGTTTATTTGGTTCTTCATGCCATCATTGTAACCTCTTTTTGAAATTGCAGAAAATATTGTAACCTTCTGAGTTTCAAACAAATGTCTGAAATGGTAGTTGCCAGGGTTATTTTAAAAAGCCGTTTTTCCATAATACCTGAAACAGCTCAGAAGTGCGAAGAGTATGAATGTACAGGCGAGTTAGCTTCCTCTCTATCTTTTTGCAGATAATTGTCAGATTACATTTTGCCTTAGTAAAAAAGTGCCCAAAAGACTTTATTGTGATACTCCAATGCATGAAAACACCCATAAATTATCTGTCTAACAGTTACAATGCAACTTCCAAGCTGTGACAACTTGGAAAAACCAGCCTGACAAGCATGCTCACTTTCGCTGTTTTTCTAAAACTTCTTGAGCATATAAGGAGAATTTAAAGTGAAGAAAGCAACTGAAGCACAGACACAGTTGTTCTCAGCACACAAATTCCTTCTGTCTCCCTGACTGGGTTCCCCATTTCTGTCTCTGACCAGTGTATCAGATAAAACAGTGTTAGCACCTGGTATAAATCAATAAACATTGTCGATTTGATCCTGTCACTAGCAGGCAGGCAGCAGGGAGTTTGCAAGCTTTTCTAAGTGTATCCTAGAGGATACAGTCTGCCTGTAGCTGAAAGGTTTCTGCCTTGGACCAGTCATGCTTTGATTTACCAGAACTACTATTTATTCACATTTGTAAAGAAAGAAAGGAATTCTTATCTAGAGTAGAATTATCGGGGGGGGGGGGGGGGGGAGGGTATGGGAAGTGTTAAGTAAGCCCTAATATTCAGAACAAAGACAGTAAAGAATTTTCATTTAGGTGGAACTGCTGTACAATGCAAATAAAACTGAGTTCTTATATACCTGGATAAAACAAATGAGAAGAATACTTACTTTTCTCTAAGATTAAGCTGTTCTTTCTAAAGATGTTTTTCGAGCTTTAAGCTTAAGCACAAATGCTTTATCAACACCTTCCAGATGTGCATGCAGTTTAACCTGTAGATGCAATTTTCAGTTTCACTAGACCACGCTTTTCTTGCAAATGCTATTTTTAAGCAACAAGCACTCCGTAGTTCAAAGTCATCTGATCTGTTCCTCCTCAAGAGAGCGAAAATCACTGTACAGCAAAAACACATCGGGTAATTTTGAAGATACCAAACTTCCACAAGTGGTGCAACAGCCCCATTACTTGCTTTGTGAAAACTGGCTGTTGTGGGGTCACTCACCTCAGAGCAGTATCGCTGGACGCAGGGGGTACAGGGAATCCGGAGGGTTGTCGAAGCTGTTTTGTAGTCTGTAGCACCCCAGTCTGTGGACACTTTCCCAAGCCAGAAGAGCCATTCACATTCTCTCTGTCTTTCCAGCCTCATTCACTGCTCTCAGGGCTCAGCTAGCTGCACTGACTCACAGAAATTAAGCTCCCTCTGGGTCCTAGTGCTGTAAACGTGTGGGAGCTGCATGGACTCGTAGGAATTCAGCCTTTGGCTTGGTGCCTAGTCCATGCAGTGATGCACAGATGTGCAGTGAAAGTTTCAAAGCGTTCGCTAGTTGTATGACTGTGCATACATAATACCGAGAAAAACCTCCAACTTCCTGGTTCTACTGTCAAGAACCAAAACCCTCTTGCACGGACGTTTTGTCTTCAGCCTTTCTACTTTGCATCTTAATCCTTGCACTCAATTTAAAGATGAGAGCTCACAGAAAGAAACTCTGAGCTCTCTGATGAATGGATCCTTTTGAAAATCATCTGTAGAGCCTTTTACTCATGTCATGAGTCTATAAACAAGCCTGTAGGAACTCTTAAGAGTTAACTGGTGAAGCAGCGGACTGTGTTCCCTGCAAAAATTGTGCAGTCCCCATTATCAGCTCTCTTTTAACAGGGTCAGCCAAACACTGATCTAGAGTAGCAAAGAAATATTTGACCCTGACTTGGAGCAGAAGAAAAGATTATATAAGAACCTTTCTAGACGTAATACCCTGTGTTTAACATGCTTATGTTAAGCAACAAAGAGATATGGAAATGTTTTCCATTATGTTTGTGGAGAAGTATTAAGTGCTTTCAAGGAAACAACAGGGTGTTTTAAAAACTGATAAATATACAAAAGAAATGCAAAAGTGAAAAATTTCATGAGATACCAAAAAAAAAGCAAGTTGGCTAAAAACTCTAAAAAAGTGGCTAATTATGTAGAGAATTATGAAGCAGCCACTTAAGAGTTTTATAGCTCTCACTCTGGCATAGGGTAGCCTTTGTGATTACACAGACACAAGGAAAAAATTTAAATTGTCCTCTGTTGAAAAGCAGACCACTGCATTTTCTCTCTGTGGAAATAATCAAACGTTTTTTGATTCCATCCAGAAGAGGGCAGCCATCTGGAGAGACTTTGGGGAAAGGAAAGATGTGCGGAAGGTGCTTACACAAAGGTGTAGAGCAAGGAGGCAAAGTAGTTTTGAGATAATAATGTTTCTAATTTGCCACATGGATATGCTGCTTTCTGGACCTGAAGCCAGCACGCCGTTGTATTTTATTAAAACTAGTAGACAAACTTTAAATTTCTTTCCCACAGCACCAAAGATAACAGTGACTTCAGTGCTAGGCTGTTTCTTGAAGGATAGTGTGCATTTAAACTTGCCTGAAGTATCCTTAAGGAAATTGCAGTACAAAATGCTTGATGCAAGTGCTAAAATTACCTTCCCAGTTTGCCAGGATTATGCAGATTCTTTGTTTTTCTAAAAGAAAAATGCTTTCCGCATAGGATAGCAGTCACAGGCCAAAGTGTGATTTCTTCATTTACACAGCCAGCCATCAAAGTTTTCTGAAAGTTTGGCCTGTAAAACTTGACCTTGAGTTTTGGCCTTAGCTTCGTATTTCATTGCAGAAATGCCACGCTGTTCTTGTGTTGAGCATTTGTCTTGCTTCATTAGAATATCCTCAGATTAGGACTTTGTGCTGGAAAATGTGAAAGAGCATTATAGCCCATTGTGACTGTAGCAAACAGCATCGAAGCAGAGATATAAAAAGATACCCCTTTTTTTTTTTTCTTTACTTAAACGTTAGTGCACACTTGTGTTTGGCATCTCTACAATTGATTTCTTGCCTACCTCTTTTTCTTAAAACTGTGGTCACAAAAGCTCCTTTGGACATAATAATCAATAGTATACCATGTTTGTACTTAATCTGTATCACAAGCACTTATTTTTGTCTTGAAGAAATCCTTCTCTTGTGCTTTATTCTTGTACCTCTTGAGTTTACACCAGCAGACTGGTATAAACAAGCAAGACAGACAGCTGTGACAATCCCTGGGAAAAAGCACTAGCTTGTATTCCCTTTCCTTATATTCCCATGTAACCGAAACAAACATGGTTTCTAGTTTTTAGAGCAGGTGTGGCCCTACAGGCACACTAGCAATGCGCAGAAGAATGCCTAATCCCAGGTGGAGTACTATACTCCAAGCTGAGCGGCTGAAAGCATTGCACAAAGGTCACGTATCTTTCTATTTTAGCAGTGGTCTGAACCAGAGATTTAAAGAGAAAAGTCTTACTACGTGCATGGTTGCTTAACTTTTTTGCTCCATGAGCTGAGGATTTTCTTGCTTTGGCAGGTCAATGCATACAAGGTGAGGGACTGGTAGTGTTAGGCTGAGTAAGGAAAAGATGAGCTCTGGACTTAGAGAAGCAGCTGCATGAAGAGAAGTTCTGTGAGCAGAGGAATAATGAATCCTGGTTCTCTACAGATTTGCATCCAGTTAATTCTCTGCCTCTACTACAATAATTTCAAGTCTCCCATGATCTTTTGTATGAGCTTCCTTAAACAATATCTCCAGTTCCACCTAAGTGCAAATCAATCCAGTGTGTGCCTGAGTACTGCCATGTAGTGCACTAATGCATTTAATTTCAGGAAAACAAAAGTGCTCAGACCAAAACAAAGAGCAGTACTGTTGAGAGTGATGACTACAGGTAAAATGTTTTGTGCTCTCCTGGCTGTAGGGCTGTCTGTTCTGACCGCTAGGCTGAGTTTGGTGTTGCCCTAAGCCCCACAACAGCAACTGTAGATCATCACACCCTCTTGCTTCCACATCAGCACTTCTGTCCAAGAAAGCTGGAGGGTGGAGGAGGCACCACGTATGAAAACAGTGCTTTGTGCCTATGTGGTATGTTTAGGATTGTAAGAGGGCTTGAGGGCTGTAGGTGGATTCCTCCTAGAGTCAATGTCTTTTGACTGCTGAAAGTCTCAGGGAAGGTATTTGAGAAGTGTCTGGGCTTTTCTGTTTAGAAGCAACACTCTTTGAGGAAAAAAGCTGCCCAAAATGATTAATATCCTCATTTATTTCTGAAATCTTTGTGGATTTGGAAGTAACACAGGTGAGTACAGCTGCTGTTCCTAAAATCTTGGCATTTCAGACAGGTGTCTGGTCGCTGAGAAAGGGGCCCACAGAGCATCAAACAGTTTACAGAGATCCCGTAAAAGTATAGAGAGATGGGATGAGGTTAACAAGTTCTATTTTCTTCAGAGACACTTATTTACATGTGTGTGTGTGAACACTTACATCCGATGCTTCCTTGTAATACTAAGCCTCTACATGAAAAAAAGATGTATCATAAATTACCCACTTCCCCTAGTTGTCCTGGTGATGCTTTGATGTAAGTGCAGGAAAAGTTCTAAGCATTTCAAATGAGGCGTTCAAAGTGTAAGACAATGGTCTGTTTTACCTAAAAGTGTTTATAATTTCCAGTTTTAAAAATTTCCAGAAAATAGAACATAGCTGTCTTGTGTAAACTTGTCTGAGAGCTCTCTTCCTAAGGCTAAATTGAATGTAAAGAGAGATTAAGCTTTTCCCTTAGTACTCAGCTGGAGGAAGCTTACCCATGTTTGGCTAAGTAGAAATTAAGAGATTGGAAGGAATGATCACAATGTGAATTATTTTCTTGTGTTAGTTGCAAAAAATGAAAAAGTTGATACAGGAATGAAGTCTGTTTTGTCTTTGTTAGTTTGTGTAGCATTACTTTATAGTATTATGTGTGTGATAGAAGTTACTAGAAAAAAGCAGAAGCTCACTTATGGGTCATGAATAAATAGGTCAGACAAACAAGTTCATTACTGATTTACTGTAGGACTCAGTCTCCTGTAAATTTTTTCTTAACTGTTTCTGCCACATGGCTTCACAATCGAGTCGATAACACATACAGAATGTAGCTTGGGTGCATCGGAAAATTGATTTGTACATGATGCATTTCCAATACACTGCCATTCAAACCAAGCAGTGGTTAGAAACGTTCATTTATGGTGAATTAGGGAAGTGATTTGAACTAATCTGTTCTTTCTCTGTTTGTTAGTTATGTAGTGCACAGTAGAAAGAAACCATTTTACTATAAATGAAAATATCTCAAAAGCCTGAGCTTACTAGAAGCCAAATTTCTATTGATTGTTCAAATGCTGTTACAGACAGAGAATATAATTCTAATGGCAGTGACATATAGACAGAGCAGAGCTATGAGAAAAACTTTACGTTAGTCTTCAGACTCAGCAGGGATTTTGCCTGATAGTTGTTAGGAAAGATATAGTAACTACAAATATTTCTGGAATACACAACGCCTGCACTTCTGTTGGGATACCTTTTTTATTAACCCTCAGCCGTTGGTTGTCAGTGAGGGTCAAACGACAGCGCATAAGCTATTTAAAGTATTAAATGAACTATGGATTTTCAAAATCAGCACTCAGATGTTTATTCCATACTCTTTTGTGAGAGGAGAAAAAGTTTCGAGATAGTCTGCTTAGTAGCTGCGAAGTTGTTTCCCAGGACGTAGCTTTTTGCACTTGGCTGAGACAGACATGCGTTGAAGTCTGAATTCTCCTCGGAAACCATAAAGAGTTTGTCAGTCAGAGTTCACTAGTTGCGGACTTTCGTATGAGGTCTCTGTCCGTGGACAAAAGCTCCTTTGATGCAGTTTTATAAGCAGCACACATGGTCTGGTGTACCTTTCATATTTATCTCCATGACAGGAGCATTTAAAGAGCTAGTAAAATGCATGCTTCCCCTGTTTTGGGGTTAGTGGGTTTTTTTGACTGGTTATATGCTGCTAACAGTGTGCTAGCATTAATCTTCCTAAAATCCACAGAGTCTGACAGTGGTATCCTTTTTTTTTTGTGGGGTATTAGCACTGTCAGTGAAGCTCATAGCTGATTGAAGACTCACTAACCCAATGTCAGCACGAAATGAGACCGTTCTTCAGGAGATCTGGGCATGCCACCTGTTGCTGGATAGCAAGGCTATCATTTGCAGATTCGCTGAGAAACCACAGCTTCCAGCATTGCTCCTCTGGTTGCTGCAGAGGATTTGGGACCAGAGAGGAGTATCGACTCTGGTGTAGAATGACTCTTCTCTGCTCTGATCTATGAAACAGGCCTTAGGTTTACTCGTCCTACTCTCTACTGCTCTTCTACCATGCTCTAATAGAACCTATGTCTCCATATCAAAGTCTGGCTTCATCACATGTGCATGATGTGCACTGAGATAATGAGAATAATTTGCCAGCACGGCCACACTTTGCTCATGACCTTTGGGAGTTGGCAGCTGCTTAAGAGATTTTATATCCACAGGGAATGAGTATTACCATCTGATCCTTTTTGCCATGTTAGTGGGTAAATGACATATGATCATATCAGAATTTTTCCTTCTTTCAGGCTTGCAGTACTGAATCTTCATATACAGCAGCAGGTCTCACTAGAGGCACAGGCGTATTGAATATGATCTGTATTGAGTCTGACCTACAGGCGATCCCCACAAGGCAGCATGTTGTACTTGTTCTTAAGGGAGGCTTCAGTGGCCCTGAATAGCAAGTGGCCTCAGAACATCACAGGAACTATCAGCACTGTGCTACAGATTCTCCCACAGAAGTATTTTCTTTTTTCAGTGTGCCCTAAAACATTTCAGGGTGCCCCCTGACCTTCTGTCATAAAGTAGGCCTCAAGAGGAGAACTTGGTGCTGTCAGGGAAGGTTGCCTCATTGCTTAAATCCTGTGGAGGATGTGGGACAAACAGTGGCATTTAGGTTGCTAGTATATAATTTTTTTTAAAAGTGTAAAACTAGGCTTTTCATTACGTATCTTTTCCTGCTCTTTGGTCTGAACATGGTCATAAGAGGTCCAGCTTGCTTGGCCCACCTCTTTTTCTATAAACATGCTGCCTAAAACTTCTTTCTCAGGGGGCCCAGTTTTGCTGAAAGTTTTTAAAATAATATTTGTGCTGCAACAGAGGAGACTGAAGTACTAACTAGCAAAATTTCGCTGAGCTATGGAGTTGAAGTAGAAAAAGTAATTTGGTAAAGTTAACAGTCACTCTGTGATAACAGGTATTACATGGCTGCTTTAAAGTTCATCTAGGATTTGTCCAAGCTCTGGTACCAGGACAGGCTTTACAATATCAGTGAATTTCTTCAAACACTTAATGCCCCATAAAAGTTTTCAAGCTACTTGTGCTTTACCATAAATCATTCCCGTGCTAGAGGCCATACTTTGTGGACAACTGCAGATTGCCTCCCAGTCATGCAATATTTAATTTCCTTAAGCTGAATTCAGTCTTTGAAGAGGAATCCTATCTGCAGGATTCTCCCTGACCAGCGCTTCTCTGTGTTTCTAAGGAGGAGCATGCTTAGGAGTTGCTAAACATGGTTCTCTGTTCCTAGCACTGTTGCATGGCAATAATTAAAACCAGTACTGTTATTCACTCTTTATGTATCAACACCTGAAAGCATTAGCTTTGTTAGTGCGTATTCTGTGGTAAATGTACTGGGTTTGGTGTTTTGTTTTGTTCTGTTTTCATTAAAGCTTTAGGAACAGTGCTTAATGACTACAGCATGATTAGATTAATAAAAAATGCACTTTGTTCCCAAAAGTGACAGCAGGAGATAAGATTTACTCACAGTCATTGAAGTAGGGATGTTGAAATCACACACCTACCCTAATTCCATTTATATCTGGGTGAACTTGTTGTCTGTGAACTTGTCTGGTTCTTTTTCCAGCCTACAGGTACTATTTGATGCCACAACCTTTTGCGGCAACAATATCCAGAAGTTCTCTACCATCTCTTTAAAGTGCTTGCTTGTATGTGCTCTGGACTGATCTCACATAAGTTTCAATGACTGTCCGCAAGTTTCAGTGATGTCAGGTTTCTTGAACAACAGTTCCTTATTCACCTTATCCACCAACTTCATAATTTTGTAAACCTTTGTCATGTCCTGCCCCACCTTCTTCCTCCCCAGTCGAAGGAGCCACAGTCTTTCTAGTCTTTCCTCATAAGGCAGCTGTTTCAGCACCGTAATCTCTTTATATGCCCTTCTGTGACCGTTTTCTAACTCCACTCTGCCCCTCCTGAGACTAGAACTGTACATAGACTCAGCATGTTGATGCAGAGAGATGCTGCACGGTTTGTGGAGGTGATTGCGAAGGCATACATATTTTCTGAGATGTCTGACATTTTCAAGCAGTGGTGACATCTGATAAAACCATTTTGATATCCACTGTAGTCAAGCCATCTGTTGTACTAAATATTCATTAAAAAGCCAAGGAACTCCTTTGCCCATGTGAAGAAACAATTTTGATATTCTGCAAGCGTGTATTTCAGCTCATTAGTGTTGTGTTATACAAGTCCTTACAGGCTAATCACTACAGCTGCTGTTCTGTCATTTATTCTTGTCACAGGGCAATTTTATTTACAAGATGTTATTTTAATTAAAAAGGAAAATGCGCTTGACGAGACTGCTGCTTTCTGGGCACACATAGGCTTGCGTAACCTGATCAAGAGATACCGTCCAAACCTAGAGACCAGATTCACAACAATGAAGTGTAAAATGTCTCTGCAGTGGTTTTTATTCACTGAAAAGAGCATTGCTGTCAGGCTGATTCCTAGTTTTTCTGTTGGTTCAAATTCTGCAGGTATTGACAAGGCCTGTCTACTTTCACAGTAGTGAGATCGGACCTTGACTGCTGTTTTCCTTCGGGCATGTGAATTATGTCTCAGACTGGACACCAGTCCACCCTACTGAATGCGACTCGCACATTGCTAAGAGAAGCTAGTTCTGTCTCTTTTGGAGGGAGCCCATTTTTTAAAGCAGTCATCACTAATAATTTTTTAAACTGCCTTTCTTTTCTAGGTATCAGAATATGAGTATTATCTTAAAGAGTGAGGGTTATCCCCTGCATTTCGAAGCATTCTCTCACTCTGTGTATGTGTACCTGCGCAAAGGAAAAAAACTTCAGCGTCAAGCTATGACTGACCCCAGCTTCTGCACTCAGCTGTGGTCCCTTCAGTACTATCTGGGGCAGTGGGTACAAAAGGACGTAGTAGGAAGTGCTGCAATGAAATTAGGAACATAAGCTTAATGTCAGACTCTTGAGTGAGATGCATCTGAGTATTGAGGGTGAGACGTTTTAAGATAGCTTAAAGAATGTGCTCAGTTGGAGAGATCCTGCCCTGACACCAGAAGCCTCAAAGGATGGATTTGCACTTCACCATCTCTGCGTCCAGTATCTTCTTGTCTTTAGTCATAAATCTTAGAGGGGCTTTGGGGGAAGGCTAAAGAGGAGTGCAAATGAACACATTTAAAGTAATGCTCTAAAAGTATTTCATATCATACTTGTCTTCCAGGACCTGAGCTCTGTATTGTGTAACAACAATAGAACTGGTGAAAGTATAAAAAGCTGGGACTCCCTGCCAATGTTACAATTTGTCTTTACTACTAAAAAAGGCAGCAAACTGGGAGAGTATATCAAAGAGTGAATTGCTCTGCACTTGCACTATTTCTTGCACTTATTTTCTACCCATCTCCTGGACATTGTTGGAGACAGAACTCCAGGCCAGAGCTACCTTTGGATTGAGCTAGTGTGGGAGTGCTTATGTATGTTAAGTTGTTCTGCAGTAAAAGGCATAGTTCTGTGTGTGAGAAGTATTCTAAGTTGAAAACTGAATGAAGGCACAGCTTTTCAGTTTTGCTATGAGGAAAAGTGGGCATGGAGTCAACCCCCGGTAGGATTGTAACACTCATGCACTGGATTTTTCTTTCAGAGGTACAGACATTGTCTCGCCTTCACCAGGATTTTCAGGTCTGTATTGCCAGGTAAATCTCCTCAGAGTCTGCAGAATCCCTCAGCCTTTTATCAGCAGTGAAGTGAACTGACTCACTTTTATGTGTCCTGGACTTTCTTGCCTTGTGCACTAATGTGGGACCACAAGTATTAACAGGGAGGTGGGAGAGACTGGGGAATACAAAGCTTTAAAATGAAATAGTGAAACAGGTGTACTAGAGATGTAGGACACTTCAGAGGATGAGGTGAAGTAGTGGTGAGAGGCCAGGCAAGATGGGGGCAGAGAGGCACTCAGGAGAAGAAAAAGGCTGCTAGTAACCATGAGTCTGTGTTGGCACAGGGAGAAATTGAAAGTGTGCATGTGCTGAATTACATGTTTGTATGCTGCACAGATCTACATAAATAATACTATTTTCAGTGGGATAGCAGGAAGAGAATCTTGGGGAAAAAAACCCTTTTATTTTTGGCAAATCAGAGTAGTGGATCAAGCCTTGAAAACGGGAACAGCTATTCTTTTCAGGGACATTTTCACCCCCCCCCCCCCCTCCCAGGGGTTCCATGAAGAGGCTCTGTGGCATTGTCAGTAGACTCGCAATACTAAAAAGTGAAAGTACATCTGTGAAAGTCAACCATACAAATCAAAACGCAGGTTTGAGACATGCAGCTGTAGCATTAGTTGAAAATGCTGTCTGTATGCACAGGAGGAATCCAAACCAATTTGGGTTTGAAGAAAGCAGGGTTTACTCCAGGACACAATGTGCAGTGTTTGCAGATCATTGGACAGCTCAGTCTAGTACAGATCATGCCTTTTTATGGGGACATTCCAGCTCTAAAGAAAGCAAATTCTTCTGAAACACATTGTCTTAGTTAAACTTTTAATATGTTTTGATATTGCTAGCAGCAGCTTTATGTAATGCCGTCATGTAGTGCTCAGCAAACAGAAATTTACTCTGTGTGCTATTGAAGAATTGGAGACTACGGATGAAGTGGATATATTACCACTATGAGATTTGCACAGTGTTTTATAACTGGAATCAATGGGTTAATTAGCTTGCTGGCACTGCCTCGGGTCTGGCGAAGTACAGAGTATTTCAATAAGAATGTTGTTCTGGAAGCAGTGGAGAAGGCACTGTTTCGGCTAGCTCATCTTGAGCCCAGGTTATGAAACTCATGTGGGCCCTCTTTGGATGGCAGGAAGAACCCCCCAAATGAGAGACAGTTGCTGGTTCTAACTGGATATTGATCTTATTCTTCCTTTACTTAATGGATTGCACATGTCATATCCTCTTTCCAAACATGAGGAAGATAAGACTAGAGCAGTCATTTCCATAAAAAGGAATTTTGATTGTCCTATGATTGCTGTTTAGAAAGATGTGCGGATAATCAGTATTGCTGAAGGCTCATTTTGTCTTCATTCTTGTGATCTGAAAGGCCATGCAGTGTGGTCGGTGACTAGACATGGACGTGTACCTGCCTTGTGGGTAGCATCATGCCTGGCTTCTGCATGAATATCCAAGATCTGTAGTGTTAAAGACTTGGTACTGCGTGAGTTCATGCCATTCTGCTATGTGTCTTGGCACCATTCTCCTTGCTATGCTGTGATCCTTTTGAAATGCTGAACCATATTATGTCTTGAAACTATTCTTCATTATGCAAGAAGGGAGAGTTGGTATTTTGGGTTTTCTTCTTCTTACTATTCTCCTAAGGACATGCAAATACAATTTTACGTTGCATCTGTCATTCAATAAGCCTTTCAAAAATTTGTGTGGTTACAAATGCAAGCCGTCAGATGGGTAAAGTAATTCTGCTTGGAAATTAACCTAGCATAACTCAGACTTGTAAATCTCATGTAATACATGTTTAATGTATTCGTTGCTTAATGTTGTCCTATAAAGAACAGCTACTAAGGAGTTCTGGAGGCCCAGGGTAACTTACAGAATATTCAGAGTGCCTCCGTTATTCTTCAGCCTAATACTGATTTCATGCATGCAGCTCTTTAACAGGCCCTAAGTCATTGTACAACCTTGTGGTCAGTGAGAAAAGTTGTGTGTGGGCCTTTTGGGTTTTTTTGATCGTGTATTTTCTGTTTGCGTACGGCCTGTCGGTTCCTTAGCCACTTGAACTTTTGCACTGTTCACACACTGTCCTTTTGGAATGAAACCAAGCTTTTGTGACAGCTCTGCTGTCAGAGCTTTAGTTACCTGCAGTTTTCATGCAGTGCTGGAGAATAGGGAGATACTGAATTGGAGCTTATCATCCATAGTCTTGGTTGTTAGTAAATCATCAAACAAATCATCATCCGTGTTTCTAAATCCTACATTCTTAAAGGCATTCTCCAGGTAAAGCAGAAAGAAAGAGTGATGCAGGACCATGTTCTCAAGGTGGTGGAAAACACTTTTTTTTGACTGAAGCTTAATTTAAGCATGAGGAAGGCAGGGCATGTAAATACTCTGCCCAGTGCTGGAGTAGAAGTGAGCCGTTCATCTCTATTGTTCAATGTCTCTCTTTCTTTTAGGATTATATTTAACGCTGTAATGCCTTTAGATGTCCAGCGTTTAAGTTTTAGCATTTACATAGTGCATTGGTGAGAGACTGCAAACCAAATTCTAGCATAACTGGCAAAGAAAGTATTTATGTAAGAGGTGACTGACAGCAACTTGTCCCACTCTGCTAAATATCTTCTGTGACTTCTGTGTCAAAAGTGAATTCTTCAAAACCTCCAGCTCCATTAATTTTTTTAACCTGCTTGCTGGGAACAAGAAAATTTCTCTTTCCCAGCATTCTCCTTTTCACATTGCCCTTATTGCAAGAACGAGCTGAGTGAAAAGGAGAAAAACCCAAACCAGAACAAAAACCACCCAACACAACCTTCATTCCAGAGTCAAATTTGCAATGAGAATCTCTGAGTCTATTTTTGTCCAATTCTGTTTGGACAAAATTCAAGAATTTGATTTTCCCCATTGCTTTACTTTGTACTCTAGTTGACTTGGAAAGCACAGACTGAAACCAATGCTGAACCACAAAATTCAATTAAAACACAGGGCGTAAGCAGGGAGAAGAAATCAATGGGTGGATTATTCTATCAGCTGCTGTTCCCATGATCTTATTATCTTATCCTTCTCTACTAGAAGAGCAGTTGGGAAGTGGAGTCATCGTAAAATCAGATCAAACTGTGGCATCCTTGTAGCACATAGCAGAAAATCGGATCGATAGCATGAGCCTGTTCTTCTTTGCTTTCCTTCTAAGCAGCTGGACTGCCAAATCCATCCATAGTATGGAGGCTAATTTTTTTTTTAATCCTCTACTCTTCCACTGTGAAGTTAAACAGTGCCTGAAACCAGCATAAATCAGTACAGATGCCAGGCTTCTTAGGTATCTATAGTTAACTGCTGTTCTATGCATCTAGCAACTAAGTCAGACATTTGGAACAAAAATGTTTATCAATCTTGAAATTACCTGTATGTCTATTGAAAAAGAAAATCTAAGGCGGGGGGGAATGTTCTAAAATGACAATATTAAATTTTTCATTTGTTCCTACTTCTATCATACAGTGTCATTTTTCCAGGTAGAGTGTATTAGCAGCACTTCTGAAGTTTCACATCAAGGCTTCTAGAGACCAGCAGAAGTTAACAGAAGGAAGAGAACATGGACTTGAGCTAGTATGAACTGTTTTAAAAACTGCCTATTGGTGATTGATAGTCTTCATTTTGAAAAGGCAATAAGTGACATGTGCTCTTTTTTTTTTTTTTTTTTTGCTTTCACTTGTATTTGCTAATTATATTAAATTGGTTTACTGATAATAGCGTAAGCCTGTATGGGGATAGTCCTAAATTATGGAATGGCCAGGACACTGGAGGAAAAAGGAGTTGCTTGTAATTCCCTTCAAAAAACTTGGCGTTATGTATCTGCACTGTGCTGCAGAGGAGCAGACTTCATGTGTCTTTGGTGATAAACAAACTGAAACATTTCACTCTAGTAAATGCAATTCAGCAAATTCATTTATGTGGAAGAATTGTTGCATCATAATACCTATTTTGTAGTTATACAGGGCTAGTTCTGATCCTTCATTTCCTACTTGAAACTTGGTCTCTCTGAAAGTTTGGTATTTTTAACTGGGTTCAAGTGGTAGATACCAATCTTTTACTGTTGAAGTGGGAGCTGTAAGGTATTTGGGACGCGAGATGGCCTGCAACTATGTAGTGATGTACTCCATTGATAGACGCTGCTGTGTACTCAGAAAATATGCCAATGAGAGTAGTATCAGTGTCTGCTTACAGAAATAGGTGGCTAGACATAATCAACATTGCTCTAGGTAGTTTGAACGGCTTCCTCACCGTTCGTCGTTACAGTATGTTGTCTCTTAAGCACCTACAAGTAACCGTAAACATGTCTTCCTTTCTGCACTTCTTTTGGTACATTTATTTTTGTAGCAGAGGCGGGGAGATGGAAAATCCTCTGTGCAGTAGCCACAGAAGCTGATCTACCACTGAGCAGGCACATGGCCAAGTGGATGCATGGGCATATATGCAGACAGCCGAAAGGACAGATGTATCAAATCAGATTTATGAGGTCAGTTTTCCCAGCCAATAAAGTCCAGATTGCTGTCTGCCCTGTTATAACCTTCCTGTGTTTAAATGGATGTGAAACAGATAATCCAGCCTTTGGCGGGAACAACACTGATAAAACACAAACATTATTTCTGTAGCCACATAAGATTATTTTTCCAATTCAGAAGAAAGTATTGGCTTGAAGATTGTTAAAGAGGTCACAGTATTTTTATACTGGATGTGTGTGAATAAAAATTTTCTCAGTCCAGGGGAAGGGACAGAGTATGCTTATTTAGTAGACTATAGCAGAAAGGAAATTTAGATCTTACTGTACTACAGCAATGGCAGATATGTCCTGAGCAAACATATGTAAATGATGTCTACTTTTCAAACATTGTAAGTCAGCCCATGCTGTTGTGAGCTTTGTGAGCAATATGGACAAAATGCCAATTACAGTTTTGTGAGCAAAATATATTTGAAGTGTAAATGAAAGAATAATTTGTAGTCTGTGCCACTGCCGTACTCTCAGGTGGAACTGATTCTGTCTTGCTAGGTGTTTTGAGTTTTATATGTATTTTTATATGTATGAAAATCTAGAAAGGATTGTGGAAGCATTGAACTCAAATGCCCTTGGCACAAGGAATGGTCCTGAGCCCTAGAACAGGCTGGTGTTTACTCCAGACGCAAGACTGAAGGTTCCCGTTGCATCACTCTGCAGCTGTGACAGCAGAACACAGGACTGTGTGATGTGTGATTCCTCACAAGCATGCTGCTGAAACATTAAGGGAAAATTGGGTGGCATGGGTTTAGCCAAAGCATGTAGTGCTAGGCCGCAAAATCCTAGTTTCGTGGAAGAACGGCAGGTGCACACAGATCCACACAGACTGCCTCTTGAAGGGCCAGTTGTAGCTGTTTAAGAGATTGTTCTATAGAATGGGACAATATTTTGAGAACTTTTCATCCTGCCATTTATGATGATAACTGAGCATGTTATTTTCCCATACCTATAAAATTAAATGCAAATGTCCCATTATGATGGCGCTGTTATTGGTTATCTCCAGTATAGCCATCTGAAACACAAAGTTGCATTTTTTCCTTTATTTTCAGTAAAACAAAGCAGTTTTCCATTCTATAAATTTCTTTCAGCAAACAAGCCTGAATTCTTTCGATATTGTTGTTTGAATCTTTATTTACTTACCCTATGGGAAAAATGTGAATTAAAATATGAACATTATATGTAAGACACTTCAAGAAGATACTGAAATTGAATAGCAAAAATAGCTTTCTGATGGGAATCTATTAAATAACATTGAACATAAAGGCTCATTGGCAGTGTCAATTGCCAGCTGCAAAAACATACAGTATTAGGATGGGAAACATACTAGGAAGAAGCAGGCACTTGGGAAGAATACATTAGTAAAAATGCTATTTTTATTTAAAGGTCTATACAGTCAAAGTTCATCTTCCAGTGTTTTCTGAAGTTTAGGATTTCAGTGGCATTGAAACTTGTGGACCAAACACATTCCTGGAATCATACTGTCCTCACTGGAATCGAATGTGAAGAAACTAGTTACAGTGAAACTTATTCTTGTTGTGGACTTCATAAGCTACTTTTTTTTTTTTTTTTTTCCCCCGCAGACTTTTGTTTTGCGTTGTACAACTGCAGAAGGAAGTGATAATTAGTGCCACTAGAAAGTAGCGGGTTATATTGATTAAAGCCAGTAGGCCACACTGGAAGCTACTAAAGAAAAGAAACAGCAAAGACAGATAATTCAGATTTTAAGTTTTACAAAGCCGACACGAAAGTGAAATGTTCGTTATGGCACCATCAGTCAAAATGCATTGCTTCGCAAAACTAGACCTTGCCCATTTCTGTTGTAGCTCGTGCAATGTGAAGAATGGATTTGGCTGACATTACAAACACTTTCATAGACAACTTGTCTCATGGCATCTTTTATCATGCTGGAGCTTGTGTCAGATCTGTGACAGATTCCTTACCTAAACTAGTGTTTTCCTTCACCTGCTGCATAGAGGGCTTCCAACACTTTTCTTTGGGAGAGTTGTCAGGTGTGACTTTCTCCAGTTTCTCTGAGAAGAAGAGGCTGCTGTCAGACCTTCTGAGAGCTTTCTAGCATTTAGAATTCTTTTGTACTGAGATACAGATGTGCTAAATTGAAGTATTTGTCTAACTTTTCAAACAACTGTATATTAAAATGTGTTTATATTAGAGCTCTGCATGTATTTCTCAGGCTGTGCTCTACAGCAGACGCTTTCAGAACACCTTATTCTTTCAAGCTGCCATCTCTCAGTAAATCAGTTGAATAGGAAGCTTTTTAAAGTGAGATGTCGTTCTCCGTAGTTTTCCCTCATAATAGGTAACACCTTGTAAGTGGTTGCATCTTGTTACCTAACTGTCGTTGTTTCAGAAAAGCTTCCATGAACCTAGATATCAAAAGGGAGACATTATTTACTCCTGCTCATTTCCTCACTTCTGTGGTTTTCAATTTAGCATTGAGTGTATTTCAGCGAGGATGTTTGAAAACTGAATCAGTACCTTCACATTAGCTCCCAGCTAACAAAAAAGCAAGCAAGCTCTTGCTTCTTGCTTAAATTTTAGCTTGACTCTAGGATGACATAAGGCTCAACTTCGGTAGCCTTGGCCTGAGTTTGCCTGCCCTAGACAACTGTAGTTGTTGACTTAAAGACGCTAGATAAGTAAGACTGCATTTAATACACTATCGAGTGCTGTCTTTTGGGGGGCTACTACTGATAACCTTTTGCCATTATGTAGGAGATTTTGCTCCGATTTCTCTATTATTTTGTAATTTCTGACAAAGTCATAGCGGTCCATCAGTCTGCATCATCTATGTTCAGGGCACTGGATCTTGTCACTACTTTGTTGGAGGATCTCCGTGAAGCAGTGTTGCTTATTCATTGGAGTTCAACTTCCTTTACAGGTCTGGCCTTTTTCCTTTTCTTTTCAGTCCATTCATACGGTAAGATGACTATGTTTGTGGATGTAAGTGATTGTGTGCTGCATTTTCAGGCTGTCCCCTGGAATTACTTTGCAATATGCTGACATAAATTGATACATACAAAAAAATCTGGTATTAAATCAGCATAATTAAAATAGCCACAAGTTATCCCCACCCCGCTCTGTTAAAGGCATACAGTGCCCTACTGCAGTTTTTGGTTTGTGGATGCAAGTAACAAAACAAATGGGTCCAGATTTTTTATCTGCTCACATTAAAATGTAACAAAATGGTAAAAAGGCTCTGAATGTAGCATGGATTGGTTGACACCTACGGAACCGAGTGCCTGCTCAAAGGCCTCCTGTTGCAAAGAGGATTTTGGAAGCTGAGGATATTTGGTATGTAGTCAGAACCACGCAAAATATTGCCGTTTTCAGACTTCAGGGTCCAGTTTTACTGCAGTGAAATAGATAGTACGACTGTCTTTCAACTTCCTGGTAGGCAGGTGAGCTTCCAGTTCACTAGAAGGCAAATTCGATTAAGCTATGGTAACCTGCACTTACAAATGTTTCATACTCCCACTAACAACAGTGGTTTGAACTGCCGTAATGGGAAAGGAAATACTAGTGACAATCAATCTATTTGGGCCCAGTGGTTTTAAGAAGATTTTGTTCTTTGAATACCTCAGAGTCAGAATATCTTTGCATTTAATTATATGTGGACTAATACTGTGTCCCAGTAAAGGCTGGATGAAAATTTGCCAGTGTTTCGTTTCCTAGTGACTTAGCAGACATGATACTGTAAACCCATATGCATCTCCAGTACCCCAAATCTACTCCAGCACACTGCTGTTTATCTGCCTGAACATTTATCACAGTGGAAAGGACAAGTGTTTAGAATGTGATGCAACGGTTTCATCAAGAGAACTCAAAAATAGTTGTCTTAGCAAGCTTTAGCTAGAGTTTGAGTTGCTGGCATCTTGAAATAGAATGGGAAATAAATCTCATGCAGTTGGGAAAAGAGTCATTGACAGATTCTGTGTGGGAGAGAAGGTGCTTGCACCATAAAAGAAAAAGAGCTTCTGTCCTTTGTCTTGTGTGCCTGTGGTTACAGTTATTCCATTAATTTTTGTGATGTAAAGTGTTAAGTGCACGGTGAAGATTACTTCAGAAGTCTGACCTTTTCCATTTTCTTATTTCCCTTCCTTTAGTTGTATGGGGGAGGTAGTTATGGAATTGCCAACACCCCTGTGAGGACCAGATAACAATAAGGTGATAGTACACAAATGTCAGACTTCATCAAATTAATCCCAGGACAATCGCCTGGATGCATTTATAGCAGATAATCTAAACACAAACATAACATTCTAATCTCTGTCATGGTGACTCAGTAACAGATGCTGAATGCATCCATTTTAACCTTAAGGCAAAGCATCAGCATCTGTTACATAGATGTTTAAGACAATGTTTTGAAGGTATTGCTTTTATTTTTTATTACAATTGCAATCGTATTTCACAGTATTCAACTGTCCCTTGAAATTCTTAAAAGTAAGAACAGTAAGCAGTGTAAAACATGGAGTAATTTCAGATGCAGTCACAGCAATTAAGGAAGTTAAGGGTAGTAAACCTGATGTACAGCATTCACTGTTTTTCTTTGGATGCTGTTTCAGGTAAAGGAGAAGTCTATTGTCTAGAGTATACCTGTGGCTCTTCAAAAATTATACTAAATATCTGGATATGTATCACAGGTTGCTGGAGTCTATTTCTTCTTCATCTTTTTATTGCGGGTGAAGTGGATCTGAGGTCTGCAGCCCTCCAGACACATCAACTGTGGATTTTTGTCCTTTTTCTGGATACTCCGGAGTTATGCTTCTTATTTGCATATTCTGTTTAATGAAGAGAATTCTGCAGTGTCTTCCTCTTAGAAAAACAGAGGATGATTGCATCTGTTTAAAGTCTGCACTTGTCCTTACAGGCAATAAAGAAACAAAGTATGGTGTGGCATTTCTGAGGAGTTAATATCCTGAGGAACAGTGACTTTTCCTTCTACAAAATTAAACTGCACTGTACCAGATCACTAGGTTCAACTCTTAATAGACTGGTATATTTTATCCATCTAGCATTAGCAAATCATTCCCTATAGTCATTCCCTGGAAAAGAAAAACAAGATTCGTTGTTTGCCAGTAGGAGATGAGAACAAACTCCATGTAACTCCTGAAATGTTGCCAGCTGAACCGTCAATGTAACATTTATTCTCAGATGCTGTCGTGTTTCACCTTTATTGCTCATTTGATCGTTTTCACATTTTAGGCTTTAAATGTGCCCGGATGGTTGATCTGTAGGCTCAGGGAATTAATGTCTGATAACAAGATGTCCAAAGAGGAGTAAAGAAACCTAGACTTCAGTCTTGGTTGAAGGGCATGACTCCATGACACAAAAAAAGAAACTAAATGTTAATTCAAATACTGAACAAAACCATGGCAGAAAGTTCGCAGAGCAAGACTCCCAGACGATGCAGACACATAACTACAAAACAAATACTAAGGAATCTTGGACATAAAGAGATTCTATAAAAATTTAATGCTACCAAAAATATCACCTCCTGTCCAGCCCAGATAACAGGTGACATTTGTATGTGGTCTTTCATATTCAAAAGACTTTACGTAAAGACCCAGATTCTAAGTTCAGAAAAATCAGAGGGCTAAGTTTAGTCACCTAATTTTAAAATAGCGATGAGGAAAAACCTGCATATCTACTGCACTACCATCAGCTGTCATCTTAATTTTTTATTTTAAAGTTAATTAAGTCCCTGGAGACACAGCAATCTTGGAAAGGGTTAGCTGTTTATTACATGGAGTCATGAGGCTCTGAAATGGACGTGATTGCCTTCCCTGAGCTTCTCAGTAGGTAAGTGAGATCAGATTCTAGAAATGCGGCAATCACCTCTCGTGATCCCAAAGGGATTACGTCCACAAATGTTCTCAGAATATGGTTAACACTGGCCCATAGGTCAGAGGTCCTTAGAAACAATGGGGCAGGCTTTGCTTTGCTGTGCTCTGCACTAGTGCCCACTCCTAACATAACAGGTTGGCAGTTAGAACACTCTCTCAGAAGACGGGAGACATGGGTTATTATGTTTTTACAGAAAGAAGAAATTCACCTTGTGCCTCCTGCTTCCTGGGTAGGTGCAGTAAAAACCAAGGCAGTGTGGAGAATGAGTGCAGTATGCTGTACTGCAAAGCAGTTGCGTTCACTGCCATGCTTCCAACGAGTGTGGGCTATCGAGAATATTGAAAACAAAGTTGTGAATGCCTGTTCTTGAGAATGTGGTTCCAGGCTGTGAATCCTACATGGTTCCTTACAGGCTTGAGTAAAATACCCAGTTCCCAGTGAGCTGTAAGACTTCAGATATGCTCATTTGTGGGTAGTCTTTGCAGGTTAGACTGAGCCAGTTAAACTTACCTCCATGTGGCATGATCATAACCCTGGGGTGCCTTGTTCCCCACGTGTTGCAGTGCATTTAATCTTACCACATTGTTCTGAATTCTACAGTTGAGATCAACCACACAAAGCTTAGGTGTTTCAGTCATTGATTTAAAATAGTCTGGAAAGATTTAGAGTGAAGTTACACAGAATTCAGTAGAACTAAGATTATTTACATCAGCTGAGAGAGGGACTTCCCTGGAAATTATTTGCAACACTGGTAAATTTTGGTATCACTATTTTTTATGAATTTAGTTGTTTAATGATTTATCTTCCTCACCAGAATACATGTAAAATTATAGCATAGAATTGACGTTCCTAATCTTTATGTAATCGGTTTTCCTCACAAAATGTACGAGCAGAGAAAGCAGAGGAGCTCCACAATTCCTCTTCATTTTCTTCTCCCGTTGTTCTCCTCTCTTCTTCCCCTTCCCCTTGCCCTTTCTTTCTGCCACAGTACATGAACTACAGCTGTAGGCTGTGGAGGAATAGAAAAGTCTTTCTCTGAGGAGACCCCATTAATTTCCACTTACTGACAAAGCATAATTCAGAGACTTTGTGCAATCTGCAGCCTTATGAATCAACTGTAAAACCAGTTCTCTTCAGCAAAAATTATTCCTTAGTCTCTCTGACTATAAACGTGAAATTTACTATTTGTGCTAGTTAATGACAAAAGCAATCTACTGCTAAAGCATATTTTTTTTCTTCTTGTTTTAGGGGACTTTCAAGTAAAATTTCACTTGTCCTTAGTGTGATGTCTCCATGAACTGAAATTATTCTGGTGACAGGTAAACTGTAACTGCATGGCTATAAATATTTAATGTTGCTATATAAACTATAGCTACATACCATTAGTACATGTCTCTTTTGCTAAAGTGTTTAATTACATAAGTTCTGTGAATAAATTTAAACTACAACGAATTTTGTTTGAGTGAACACTCCCTAGTTATGCTTTCCTTCAGCGTGCTTGAATTTTGCCTTTGCATTATGCTGAGGCTATCCTTCAACAGAAGCCTTTAGTACTGAAGGCAGAGCTGCAGAGCAGGGAATAAGCTACCTTGTTACCTTGCTTGTTTGGAATAGAAGTCATGTAGTTATTGCTGAACAACTGCTGTGCATAATCCCATTTATCCTAAAGCCTGGTAATGGGAAATGCACCTAAATTGAACCAAATGAAAACATTATAAAATTTTCTAGTCCGAAATTATTTCAAAATCATAATGATATATTTCAGAAACCACATTTCAGTACCGAAACTGCTAGGCTGTCATGGTCTATGACAGTGGAGTCCTTATCCATAGAAATGAATGGTTTAGAAGGTAGGCGACAAGACATGATGAAATAGTCAGTTTCCAGGAAGTCCTGGAGGGGTCTTGAACCCAGGCTCATCAGCAGTCATAAGTGATTGGGAATGGGAGAGTAACGAGGAGACTCTGTTTACATGGTAGGCTCTAGTGTTCAATCTCCAAGTAATTACAGGAGGATGTTGTTATATTATGTGTCAAATTAAATGAAAGATAAAGGTCATTCTAGGTAATGTGAAGTGATGCACCAGGATAAAAAACAAAAACCGAAACAAAACCAGAAAACACCCTCAAAAACCTAATTTTACCCTTGTAGTAATGGGCTCTGAGCTTGAAAATCAGGAAAAATACCTTTAATAGTCATTGGAGGCTTTTGCTTTTAATTAGTCTGTAACAGTGGAAGAAAGCAAGGTGACTTGCAGAATAAATACTGTCACTGTAAAAATTCCCCGTGCGTACATGTGCAGTTCTCATTCCACTACTTTAGAAGGCAGATAGTAGAACTGGAAAAGATTTAAAGAAGGGTGAGAAGGGCAGTAAAGAGTATGTGATAATTTTTCATGCAGAAACAGCCTAATAAATTGAACACTTCAGTCTGGAAAGGAGTAAAATAATGGGGAAAAAGGAAGAGATCTGATAGAAGTCTGATAAGTCATGAGAGACATTGCAAAGGTAATGCTAGTATGCTTTCTGCAACACAAGAAGTAGGGGACAACAAAAGCCACTCTCAAAATAAAGAGATGATGACTGTTCTTCCTGTTGCTGTAGAATGTTGTTTCCTTCCTGGAAAGGAAATCTAGGGAGGACCAATGCTGTCTTCTGATTTAAGAAGCCTCTAAAATGCAAGTTTCTGGAGGGCGACAGAATATTCTGGAGCTCTCTAATACATGTGTGTCCTAATGTTATATACACTTTTATGGTTACCCTTTAGACATTATTGTAGGAAGCAAGATATTTAGCTGAACAGATGCTTGGTCTGATTCACTACTTATGTTAAGGCATTTTGTGTTGGAGGGAAGTTAAATACTTGTTAAATTTACTTGCCACTGTGTAATATGGAATTTATTGAAAAAGGAAGTCCAGTTTTGAATTTTGCGGCATTTACATTGAACAGGACAGTTGAAAGTGGTAATTTTCTTTCCATTCAAGTTTTTTTGCCTTTTGCCTCCACAGAGGGTTGAGTGGAGAAGGGAAACCCTGCTTTTGTGTTGCTTGTTTACGTGCGGCTTTTGTATTCAGTTCTGGACAAACAGTGCACTAGCATTTAAAGCTGTGAGCAGAGAGCAGCTGGCTACGTGAGATACCTATGACTGTCAGTGTAAGCACAAAAAAGAGTAAAAGAGTACAGAAAAATAGTGCATACTTACTGTAGTACAAGGATTTCTAAGAGTGAGAGAGTAATTTGTACATCCTGTTACATTCCTGGGTGATGCTGTTAGTCATTATGATTTAGTTTTAGGTAATCCTGCGTGGAGCAGGGTGTTGGACTTCATGATCCTTATGAGTCCCTTCCATTTTGAGATATCCTGTGATTATTTAAGGAAAATTACTGTGACTTGTATGCAGTCCCAGCCAACAGCAGGTTTGTGTTACAGCTTGTGCTGTACTCTCATCAGACATTTTGAGACCAGACTTTTCCTCAAAAAAAGAGAGCCCACTGAGCAGAGCATGCAGGCTGTGATTTTCGTCGTGTGTCTTCACACCTTCATGCAGTAAAGTCTGTTACAATTTCAGACCTCTGTACACTTAATGTAGCTGCCCCTAGGAGCCAGTGGGGTAGAAGCTTGTTAAGACCTTTTCCAGTACAAGCACTAGGTGGGTCTAGCAGCACCGTCAGGAAGTAGTTTTAAAGCAAATAGAGGAGATGTTCACGGTGCAGAGGCTGGAACTGTGCTGCTGAAAGAACGATAGCTTACCTGTGTTCTGGGACAGCAGTTTACAAACTTTCTCTGAATTTTGTGCTGAGAGTGCATTTCACCCATTCAAAACACACCTGGAGCTCAGTGCTAGCAGGTGCTTCCCCTCTTGCTGATGCAGGAGGCATCAGTGGCTCACTAGGTGGTGCAAAATCTCTCTAAACCTCATGTCCACCCTGTGCAGAACCTGTGACAGGAATTAGAAGTGGTCACAAAAATCGACTAGACAAACTGTTTCATAGGTTTCACTTAAAAAAGGCTAATTATAACTCAACAACTAGCAAATTAAACTAAAAAAAAAAAAAAGGTGTACTGCAGTTGGTTATTTTTATTTTTAGTTTATTGGAAAATTCTCCACATTTATCAATTTGACCTTGTTCTGTGGTGACTTATGATAAAAATAAGACTATACTAACCAGGAGTTTTTTTCCAAGAAACGATACAGTTATCATTAACCTTCAAAAAGCTTTACATAACAGCCATAAGTCCAAAACTTTTTTTGGAGAAAATACGCTATTAATGAAACACCATGCAAATTTGTACGAACGGTGGGGATGAGAGGATCTGAACGCTTGCTAAGTGCTGATGTTACTCCGTTTAAACATGTTTACATGTACATGCTTCACAGATGTGTGGATCACCATGGAAGTGCTTGGCACTGGTTCTACACCATAACAGCTCTGAGCACCAAAGGCCTAAGTGTGAAGGCTAGGCCTCTGCTGATGAGGCAGTGTTAGACTCTCGGTGCATGTCTGGGTATTTACACTCTGCTGTGGGAAACCCTTATTGAGTGACATACATTTTTTAAACTCACTTCTTTCTCTCTGGTTTCCATGCCTCGTTAGACTGATGAGTGACTTGGTGGAAGAGAGTGTCCCTGGAGAAGATTTCTAATTTTGCTCCCTGGATGAGCAGAAACTTTTACAGAGCAGGCTGCAGGCTGATGCTGGTGGAGGAGGGCTGGGAAAGGTCAGGGACCCCTGTATCTTGGCTCTTTTTTCAGCAACTTTGCTGGTAAAGCCCCATAGACATTGTCCTAGGCTCTCTGCTTAAGACAAGAGACAGTTCATTTCCCCCTCTAGATTTATAACTCTGTTCAAGGTTATGGCATCCTTAGGACCCATGAGGCAGACAGGATCTGTGGAAATAGCTGGGAAAACTGCAAACACAGAAAGTGAATGAATGCCACCGTTTCTGTAAAAGCCATGTTGGTTTCAATTTCTCTCACCAAGCCACTTAGAAGACATGCCTGTTAGCTGCAGGCATAAGCTTGAGCAATTTATACTTGGAAGGCAAAATCCTGGAAATTTTGTTTGTCTATCTCCAAAACATTCTGGTTTTATGATTTGGTTTTTAAAAATAATATGGTCCTCTTTGAGGCACACATAAATATAGTGATGCTCGTTCTGTATCTCATAAATATAATACCAGCAAACTAGCTGTCCGATCACTTGAATGTTATATGTAGCAGTAGATTTATTAAATAGTTCCATCTTGCTTTAAAGTAATTAAAAAATGTTGTGGTTTTGGAAATCAAAGCTTTCATAGCAGTGGGTTTTCTTCTTAAATTAGTAAGATAAAGCATTTAATTTGAAAAATTACTTCTTCTGACAATTGTAGGAGAGTTTATATGAATAGAGCATTTAATTTTAAAGTAGAAAAATCTAAATTGTGTAAGTAATGTCATCTATTTTCATACTCTGTTTCGACAGTCTTGAAGGCCACCACAGTACATTTCTGGAATGTTGAACTTAGTTTTCTTATATACCAGAGACAGATGAGGGGAAATACCAGGTATCTGCTAGGAAATCTTTTTGCGGTTTTGTGCCCCTCTCCCCTGACACACACCCAGGCAGGGCGCCTGTGATAGTGGAGGATCCAGGAACCCCAGGAAAGCCTTATTTGAAATGCAAGGTTAAAACACACCAAATTTAACTTAATATTCCAGTGGGGTTTTTATGGAAAGTGGAAACAGATGGAATAGACAAAGGGATAGTAATCACGTGTCTCTAACCAGTGAGGAAAAAGAAAAAGCTGCTATTCCCATATTGGTGTTTGCCTTTTCTTCTTCAAGATATTCATGCAATTCAACAGTTGTTTTAACAAACTTAATGAGCACATTTATATCTCTTGGACGCTGGCCTGACAATGAATTACATATGAGTGTCCTTGCAAAAGGGTGAGCGTCTTGCATGGTATCAGTAATGGCGCTAAAAGACGCTTTCTCAGTCTGAAGCCAATTCTTAGCTTAAAGCAGGAGAAGGAAACACAAGTAACTGACTATGTTAAGAGTGAGCAAAAGTCTGGTTAACCAGAAAATAATATTATTTTTGTCTAAGAGTTTTTCGTGTTGGAGATGAAATTTATTAGTGCATTTCTTGGTAATTACAAGGAAGATGGGACAGGAAACACTATTCTGTGCAAGTCTATCTGACACTGAAATATGCTAAAAAAGCATTAAAGAAATGTCTGTAATCGAGAATCAATGAATGAATTATAGTAGCACATAGTGTATCTGAATGACAAAAATTCCTAGTTTTTCTTATCAAAGGAAATATTTAATATTTCCTTATTAAATAATGAAATAAATCTATTTATCGTAATATGCTAATATATTAATTCCCTATATACAATTTGAATTAATACAGCTATTGATATATTAATATATGTTCACATTTCCAATATTAAATATTGAAGGAAGTATAGGACTTGGGGGCGCTGGTGGGTGAAAAGCTGGATATGACTTGGCAATGTGCCCTCAAGCCCAGAAAGCCCATCGCACCCTGGGCTGCACCACAGCACCGTGGGCAGCAGGTCGAGGGAGGGGATTCTGCCCCTCTCTCTGCTGAGACCCCCCTTGCAGTGCTGTGTCCAGCTCTGGGGCCCCCAGCACAGGAAGGACGCGGACCTGCTCGAGGGGGTCCAGAGGAGGCCACGGAGATGCTCAGGGGCTGGAGCAGCTCCCTGTGAGGAGAGAGAGTTGGGTTTGTTTAGCCCGGAGAAGAGGAGGCTCTGGGGGGACCTTACAGCAGCCTTCCAGTGCTGAAAGGGGGCTACTGGAAAGGTGGGAAGGGACTCTTGATCAGGGGGTGTGGTGATGGGACGAGGGGTAATGGTTTCACACTGAAAGAGGGGAGATTTAGGTCAGGTATTAGGAAGAAGTTCTTCCCTGTGAGGGCAGTGAGGCCCTGGCACAGGCTGCCCAGAGCAGCTGTGGCTGCCCCCTCCCTGGCAGTGCTCAGGGCCAGGTTGGACAGGGCTGGGAGCAACCTGGTCTGGTGGGAGGTGTCCCTGCCCGTGGTGGGGGGTTGGAACTGGATGGTCCTTAAGGTCCCTGCCAACCCAAACCATTCTGTGATTCTATGATTTTTTGGTGCATGCAAGATATGTATCATACATAAATGTTTTTGAAAAAAATACATATATAACTGCTGTATTATACTAAATTATTTTTCTTAACCCATTGCATTGAATTGCGTTATTCCTGGGTCTGTTAATATCTGAGCTCAGGTTTTGTTGCAGAGGATTTCTTTTTCTTTCAGCACCAGCTTATACAGTTCATCCTTGTGAGTAAGGATTTTTCCACATCTAGAGTATTTCCTGAGAATACTTCACTTCCTTTATACCATGTGAGTACTGGCAGACCAATCAGACAGCTGGATCTTATCTGTTCTCAACTGCAAGGAAATTAGTTATAAGAATTTTTGGTCTAAACCAGTTCAGCATGCGATGTAATACTTTTCTGTTTGTATTGATTCATTAATTACTAAGATCAAAGTTGTAAATTAACCAAAGCCAAGACTTCCCTGTTCTGCTGTCTATTTTCATTTTTTTCTTAACTGTGTCATATCACACATCCTATTGCTGCTCAGCATTTATATGTATTTCGACTTCATCTGACCAGAAGTTGTTTGGTTTGACGGATTCTGTATTTGCAGCATCAAAATATGTTGCTATGGAAAAAGTTCTGAGTTCTAATTAAAAATACAGAGGTCACAAGTTTCCCAGAAGCAGTAGGGCATGGATCCTAGGAGGAAAGAATCACAACATAAAAAAATCCAGACATATGTCAATCTGCAGCTTTCCAGATCTGAAAGGAGAACAGCAAGCATTCAGAAAAAAAGACGAGGCTGAAATTTTGATTAAGCTCCCTTGTGTTGATTCAGATTCTGTATGTCTCCCTTCCCACTGGCACAAGTTGACTTCTCTTCAGTACCTCTTTAGTTGTTTAACTGTTTACAGTTTCCCTTTTATAAATTTTTATTTGTAAACAATTACTGTCTTTCCACTCCTTTTGCCACAGTTTAGCCAAACTACAAGACTCGTCAGTACAAGCACAGGCTTGAGTTACAGGTGCCTGAGCTGTCCACACCTGTGAGAAGATATGCCCACACAATATCTTCATCAGAGCACAGGATTTAAGAGCAGCTCAGCTGTAACAAACTCCTGCTTGATAGCACACTGATATGAACACACCTGTTCTGTGCTATGTTGGCGATTTCTGCAGTAGGTGTTATGTGACATAGTTAAGACATAACCAGTCTCTGTAGAGTGTTGAAGCTCTCTGTGCTTCCAGTGCAGTCATTCTTTTTTTTTTTTTTTAAATAACAAATACTGCGTAATTGTCTTCTAAGTTTGTGCTCTCTGCCCTCCAGTAGTAGGGCAAAGCAGTTTGTGTCTTTGAACTCAGTTCTGCAATTCAAAAGCAGCAATGTGTTGCTACTACAGCAACAGTGCCAAGTTATCTCCAGTTTCCTCTCAGGATAGCTGCTAAGTATATTATTTCTGTCTAAGTATATTTGCAGTCTGATGGGTCCTGCTCACCCAATTACTCTTCTAGATGCAAAAAAAAAAATAAATAAAAAATTAAATGTCATTTCACTGTTGACAGAGCTTGCCAAAGTACAGAACATCTGTGACCACAGCACTTTGTTCTCCAGGGGGGAGTTGCCATTTAACAGCAGATCTTATTATGCACATATGCAGCTTCTTGTAATCAGCCAAGACTCAGCCTGAGATTCACATGGCCCGTAGAGAATCATTGTCGTGACTGAAGGACAATCAGAAATGTTTCTTGTAGGTAAGCAGACAGTTGTTTTTTATGTATGTTTTGATAAACTATACGCGAACTTTTGCTTGAGGTTTTGGTTATCTGCTAAAGATCTTACAAAAGGTACAGCATGAGACTCATGAAGTAGACTTACCATTCCGATTTAATGCATGTATGCATATGGGATTTTTTTTTTTTTCAGTTCCTATGGGATTGCCAGTGTTATATATAGCTCACTAGCATGACTGTGGCCTCAGGCCACATCCCTTAAACTTAGGAGATAGGCAGTCAAGTGGAATACCAGAACATGAAACCGACTTTGTTGTTAGCATAGCCCTTTTGTCATAGCTACAGCAACTGGCATTGGGAATTACGTATTTCAAAGCCTACATGCATCATTTTAGTCTAATAGAAAATGCCATAATTGATAAATCACCAATAGAGATCTATCTCCCCCCTGCCCCCTTTTAGGTTTTGAACTACCATATCTAATTAGGATGAGGGCTAGATGCCTTCCTGAGGGCTTACAAATGCTGATCTGTAGTTTTATGAATGTAGAAAATGCCATTCTTACGTATTTAATGAGTCTTGTTTATATTTTTGAAGTCTATGAACTGAGCTAATTACCATGAAAAATTCTAGGCAGCTGTCTTGAAACTGTTTTACCAGCTATTTCCTTTTACCGTTCTTTGTTTTTTAATAAGGCAAGAAGTTTTCAGATAGTTACAGAATATATATTCAGGATCAGGATTCACAATTAATGTCTTTCTATTGAACTGAAGCAATGTCAGATCTTAACTTCCTTGCTTTAATTCTAAGCCACACTAGATGAGACTGTGTGAATTCAGATGGCAGCTTAAAGGGCAACCATGCTTCTGAGAAGGTACAAACTATGCTTTACCCATTTCTACAGTCATTTACTTTATGCTTTTTAATAAGTTTACAAATTAAGCTTATAATTTAAAAATCCTTGCTGTGTAATACAGTATTAGAGACTGAAAAGAATAATTTTCTCTTTTTTTTGTGTGCATATAGTAAAGATCTGGTTTCTATCATAAAGCAAAAAACCCCAGCATACTACAGTCATTTTACATAAGCGTGGTATTTCCATTTTCCTGTGTTAATTGTGGAGGTATTTTTATTGCTATCTGTCTTTCCTTTTAATTTTTTTTTTTAAAAAAAAACCAAGCAAGATACTCTGAAAGAGTAGTATCCTGAAGGGAAGCTGTGGAGATCTTTCCTTGAGTGGAGTCTCCTGAAAAATTTTCAGCCCTGAAGATTTCTAAATGGCAAAAAGCCAGAGTAAAACTGCTGCAGAAAGCTGAAGTAACAGGATAGGCTCTGTAAACTGATTTTGTATTAAAAATTCTGATTCAGAGTGTTACTAAGTGCAAACAGAAATATTTTTCTATTAGTTGCCAAACAAGCGAAAGGCTTTCTGAGTTTCTTTTCACTGTTTGGAACTCTAAAAAGGGGGGAGTGGGGGGAATTCTGTCTAGCCTATCAGGGTCTGGTTCCCTTACCAGGCTTGTTTTAACCCTGTTTGTGTTTTTCCAGAAAAGGTGTAAAACAAGCAAACCAGCAGTCTCATAATTAGAACTCATTTATTCAAGTACGAGCAAGAGAACAATGCAAGGTGCTAAGCAAGGCATTCTGTCTTCTAAAACAGACTAGGATATATACGTGAAATTATAATAAAATGTAAAGTCACTCAGTAATAGTTCCATGTGAAGATTTTCACAGCGAAGTTGGGCCATAGACATTTCTCATGTGCACTGATGATTTTGGTTAATGAAGACAATTATGTGAAAATGTTTTTATGTGATTATAGGATGAAAAAATCTGTAAAGTCAGTAAAAGAACCATCCATTTCAGAACAAACCATATAAGGTGTATAGGATTCTACCACGCTGACATAGACTAGGCAGTAGACCAACACTTAAAGAAAAAGGCCCCCGAGAACAGAGAAGCAGCCGTCCTTCCCTTTGTGCTTCCCTGACCAGGCTTTCAGCAGTGATCCTATCACTCTTTCATGAGTAGTTTTACACCTCTGTGTCTGTATGTTCTAAGCTCTGTTAATTAGCAGGTTTTTGGAGGCCCTAAGGCTGAGGAATACCATGCTGGTATTTTCACTTAACCTACCTATATGAATGAGATAGTATTTAAACCATATGCTCGAAAAACCTTGACAGTCAGTACTGAATGGCTCTAGTTGCCCCTTATGGCTGCACCCTGGAAGGAACGGGCCTACCTGGAGATGACTGGCTCTGCTCTTGAGAAGGGAGCTGGAAAACTTGTTTAAGGCATGTTCAGGATAGAAGGTAGCTATGGGTGGCAGATTTGCATCTAGACAGCCCCCAGAGAGGCATTAGTCCCAGGTAGGGGCCTTGAAAGGGTATTGATGGCAAGGGCGAGCTTTTTTAGTATCAAAGCTTCTTGGATATTATTTTTGACCTTATTAACAACTTGAATACCTGGGTATAAACCGTGGCCAGTAGACCTCATTCTCCTCTGGAGAGGAAGGACTCTGGAACTTGGGTTTAGTTGAAGTGCATTCTTAAATGTGCTGCTATTAACCCAGAGCCGTGCTGGTTTTGGCCTAGAAAACTAGTTTTAGCTGTCCTGCTGGAATGTACGTCTGGAAGGTTGAATTGTAGAAAATGGATGTGAGAGCTCTGTCAATACTTAGAGGAGGTTTGAGTGACTTATGACAAAGATGTGGTAAGAAGACTTCTGGGATTGGGAGAAACTGGTTGAGCGCTAGCTCTAAGTCTAGGCAATAAAGAGCATGGAAAGAGCAGGCTTTTGTGGCACTGTGGTCAAACGAGAGGGCTATTTAGTGGATGAGGAGTTACCTGCATTATGCATGAGGTCTGTCTGGATTAAAGGGCTATACAGTAGGTGTGTATCAGTAGGCAAACTGCTTCTCTTGGTCTATGTGTTTCTCATCCCTTGCACACCTCTGACAGCAATCCTGCAGGCGCTCTCGTTCCAGACTCTCAAGTGCATTTCCGTTACTTTGTCCCTTGATGATCAATGCTGGCAGTACAGCATGGGCCATCAAATGGAATTGACAAATAGGAGCCTGAGTTTGTATTGATTTCTATGCCGTGACAGATTGTGCCACGGGCTAGTTTCAGTGTAAGGGCTAGAAATAAAATCTGGGAACTTCCTTTATCGTAATGTAAGTATGGATCCTAGAAGAATCTGGCCAGTGTCTCAGTTAAACATGTTGACATTAAATAAGACTTTGCCAGCCTTTAAAAATGCAACGTGCTTATGCAGAAGTGTGACCAAAACCCTTTTTTTTTTTTTTTTTTTTTTTGGTTATAAACTACGAGTCCATTTACTAATGTCAGACTATAGATTAGATATGACTTGCCAAAAATAACTATCAAAGCAGGTCACCATTGTACATATGAGACAAGTTTTACCAGAGGCTGTGCTAATACTGTTGTTGCATTCTATGTTGGTTGTGTGAATTAATAGACTGTAAGCTCATTGCAGTTTAGCTCATTTCAATTAAGTGTCTTTTACTATGCTTTTAAATACTACCCTGCCTGAGCTGACTGGTTGCTTGTGGCTGCTGGTTTAACAACACACACTTTTTAACAAACTATGGACTTGCTGGGTCGGTGGCCTATGTCTGGATCAGTTGACTGGAAAAAGCAATTTAGCCTTGTATCTGCTGTCTGCTGAAGCTGTGCTGCAGTCAGGCTGAACTCCTGAAAAACATCCCAGTTTGTTTAGATTTAATCAATAATTTTGGATTAACTAGCATGCTGATCTTCATATTTTGAGCTAGGTACACATTAAATGCCTATCTTTGATTGACTTTCAAACTTGCAATGAAAATTTTCATTATGGTGCTTAAGCTTTATTCAGTCAGTGATGTTGCTCCTTTGTCGTCAGCCCCTGTAAGAAATTCTGCGTAAATACGTGCTTATAGGTGCAGTTAACAAAGAACACAGAATAGTTTAGCCGTACAAACTCCCAGTAGCATGCACCAAACTCCCGGAGTCCCATTGCTTTCTGCAGTTCTAACACTGGCTGAACTAAAAAGTATATGAAGCAGTCCTTAGTTGCAGTGCTTCATAAAAAAAAAATCAGAGCCAACTCTTATGCACCAAATGTATTAAGCACTTGTGGTCCTGTTTTTCACCGGTGCTAATTTAGCATAATGTCATAATGTACAGCAAGAGGTAAGTAGTTTTGTTTTGTTGGTTTTTTTTTTTTATGCAACAGCTAGAAAAACTGTATGGAGTTTCCAAGAAAATGATGGAAGAATTTAAATAGCTCCTGTAAAAATATTGGATTGGAAAATTGAAACCAAAGGGAAGTTTACTTAGTATACTTACTTTGTAAGGGAAGTTTCTTTGTATATCTCTCATTTAGCAGTGTTTATTGCAAGGTTTAGCGATGAGGTTACATCTACTCATTATGTGTGTTTGAAAAGAAGTTGGGAATGACAATTGAAGTTTCTTGCACCATGACCCACTATCCTGTTGGACAGGTTAGTTCCTGCTTGTGCAAGCTTTACTAACACTGTATTTTATGTATAGCACAGTGCAAGGTTCTTGGTGAATTAACATCTGGTCTCTGTCTGGTTGGTCGGCATAACTAATTCCCAGGTGACAAACTCGTTTTACACATACAGAAATATTTTTGGATACATGTCTCCCAAACGTTCATCCCAGTTAGCAACCGGAGAAGAAAATTATTGTATTGTCTTTGTGTCTGACAGTTGGGAGAAGAAACAAAAAGTAATTCCCTTTCAGTCACTTTTACCTGAAGAGTTTTGAATATAATATTCCAGACATAAAGGTCTTTGAAATAAAAAGAGTAAACTCATTGCTCTTGTAAGTGGATTTACTGTGACAGCCAGCAGGAGACACTAGCTCACTGAAACAAATTGTACTGATGTGTGTTTTGAAGTATATTTGTCACAAATTAAAGTGAACAAAGCAGTGAAGTATTTTCATCCTCTGTGAGCTTGTCTGCTCGCAGTGTCTGTTATTTTCAAGGGAGGGAAGTACACAAAGAAGCGCCTTTCCCAAAAAGAGGCAAGTACCCCCAGCAACAAAGGAGTTTCCTGCGGGTCATTATACATAAGTTCTTCTTTACTGCTATTTGCAAAAGCAGCATCCAAGGGAAGGAATGCACAATTCTGTCTGCTCGGTTAAGGCCGCTTTAATGTATCTGTGTGAATGTCAAACTAGTTTTTTGAAAGAATAAATGCGTTACTTAAACATATGTACTGCCACTCGCTCCTATAGAGCAAAATAAACATGAAAATATCCTTTGCCCTCTTTCAATTTAACTTAAATTGATGCTGTAATGTGTGTGAGTGCCTTGGGCGGCAGGGTGTTGCACAGTATTCTCGAGACTTTCACACAAGGCTGCCTTTTGTCTTTCGAGTCATCCATTTATTTCCAGCAGGGCATCGGCCATACAATAGAGTAACTTTTGTATTCCAGAATATACAGCTCAGCCTATGCAGACGGAAAGCAAAGAACTTTGATTAAGTGATAAGACTAATATATGGTAAGGCAGTATTTATGTTCTTCAGAAACTGACACCATACGTAAACATTCATTTAGCATCAGTCTCTGTACCCTTATAGGAAGATTCTTCGTTTTCCTGCATCCTAGGCTTATGGTCTTATTTTATTTCCATTTAGAAAATTGGCATTTTTCTAGCTGTATGTTTAAACTGACTAATCCAAATTCTAAATCTTGAGGGGGTGGGGACAAGAAATGCTTTCACACTAGAACTGGAGATAGTACAAGATGGTAGTTGGAACCTTCCAGTTTGATTTCGGGGGTTTTGTTTGCTTGCTTGTTTTATCTGTTAGGGGAGCTGTAATACTGTGTAACGACTCATTTACTTAGGGCTTCAGTACTCCAGAAAGCTACTGTGAAAAATTTTCTACTAGGTGGATATTCTGACGTGGATGGGGTCTCTTTTTAGAATCAAGTTGGCATTAAGTAGTTAACTTATATCTCATCTCTCACTTTTGTATCAAGGGACTAGATTATCAGGCATGGGCAGGTAGAGAAAAAAAGGTTCTTTCAGCTCCATCTTTAGAACTGATGCTGAGTATGATCAAGTCACTGTAAAATGATGTAACATTTCCCCCACCCTTAAGAATTTATGTTGCAACTTTAAAAACACAGTCTGACAGGTTCTCTTTAAAAAAAAAAAAAAAAATTAAAAATGATACAATATGTAGTAAACTTTTTTTCTTTCCTAGTGTTACTGTGAAAACTCAAGGGGTATAGTCAGTTGGTGTCAATCCTCAGGGGGCACTATTAACAAATTCTCATGGCAACTAGAAAATATCTTTGCTAACAGGACACTTTTCTACTGTAATAAACATCCATTAAAATAAAATGATTTCTCAGCATTCCATTTGGCGTAAGACATACAGACTCTCACCGGAGCCCATTCTTGTTTCTTATTGAGAATCTGTGGCTTTTAAAGCATAAAATCATCTGGGAGTCATAGGTGGCACTGTTAAAATGGTATAAAAATATAACAAATGCAACTGATTTTTTTTTTTCCATATCAGAATGGGAGCAAGACAATGAGACATGGGAAAAATATGTGGTATGCACAAGGATACACTGACATGGATGCTCATGAAGTCCTGCCCTGTTGGAGGGGACCAAACTGCAGGAGCTGATGCTTCATCTGCTAGTAATTGCAAAAGCCATGCAGCTATGCTTTTACTCCTCATGCAGGCCAGCTGTATCAAAAGCGGGTTGCTGCAATTTTGGGTTGTGCTACTGGAAGGCGCTTTCAGGTTCCCTGTTACACGAGAGATATAGAGCTAGCTATTGGAGAGAGTCCAGCGAAGGACCACTGAGATGATTAAGGGACTTGAGCAAATCTCCTATGAGGAAAGGCTGAGAGAACTAGGACCGCATAGAGAAAAGAAGGCTCGAGGGGAATCTCATCAATGTGTACAAATATCTGAAAGTAGGCAGTAAAGAAGACAGAGCCAGGCTCTTCAGTGGTGCCCAGTGACAGGGCAAGAGGCAGTGGGTACAGACTGAAACATGGGAGGCTCTGTTAGAACATCAGGAAATGCTTTTTCACTGTGAGGGTGACTGAGCACTGATACAGATTGCCCAGGGATGCTGCAGAGTCTTCATCCTTGGAGATATTCAGAAGCCATCTGGACATGGTCCTGGGCAACCTGCTGTAGGTGTCCCTGCTTGAGCAGGGGGTTGGACAAGATGACCCCCAGAGGTCCCTTCCAACCTCAACCATTCTCTGATTCTGTGAAAGGACTCATTGTCCACTCAAGCCTGTGTTTCCCAGGGAAGCCAAGCTACAAGGTAACATTGGTCCTTTTCTAAACTTTAGGGTTTAGATATTTCTAGTTCCTCATATGTCCTTGTCTTGAACATTGTGTGCAATAATAACGGCTGGCCCATCTTAAAAATAGTATTTCAGAACTCAGAAGGCTGTACAGGATCAGTGACAAGGATGATCAGAGCTATAAGACAGAGACAGTTAAGTCAGTGAACACAGAGAAGGTAAAAGTGGGGAGCAATTATTCCTGTAATTCTTGCAGTACAAGAAATAAAAGCTCCCATCTAAATTGTCTGGTAGGTGATTAAAACAAGCAAATGGAAGTGTATTCCATTGCCAGAGGGTACTGTGAAAAGTAAAAGTATAAATTGGTACAAAGAAGAGTTAGGCCGTGGAAGAGTAGTACAGTGAATGTTCTTGAGCACAATCAACTCAGCTCATGACAGAGAAAAAGTTCAACTGTTTTGTTACTGCATTATTATCTGTAAAAGTATTTGCATTCATGCCAGAGGTGAATTCCGTCCAGGTTTTTTTTTTTTTTTTCCAAATAACTTGGATCAGTATGAGATGTACAAGCTCTTCCTCCTGTTCATTGTCCACCACCCAAGAGTTATCCATTTAACTGCCAAATTGTAAATGGTTGGCCAAAGAGCTGCTAACTATTGGGAGCCCCCCAAACTCTCTACCACGTGCTTTGACAAATTAACCTCCCTCATCTGGCTCTGAAATAACTCATGGAAGAGATGCAGCGTGACTGCCTAAAATTTTTTAAAATGAGGAAGGTCCTTCATTTCCAGTTTGGCCATATAATGTGCTATTTCACCAGACTTCGTTTGTTTTGACCGGTTTGCAGTGAATGCGAAGATACAGCTAATTCCAGAGCCTGTGAGTCAGAAGTTAAGCAATTTGTCCAATTCCATTTCTGTAATTTCCTTTTTGTTAGTGCCTTAAGCTACGAGAACATCAAGAAGGGAACAGTCCTACCGACAGGGAACTATACAGAGCAGAAAGCAGTTGTTCTCCTGTACAAATAGATTTTATTCCAAACAAAACCTCTTAGCATTGATTATATGTATCAGAACAGCAATGCTGCTGGCAAAAAATTAGACGAGAAGGGCAAATCCCTGCTTCCACATACTAAGGAGGCAACAGAGTATGTCCCTCATGCTTTCATCTTTCTCTCATTCGTGCTCTGAAATATCTTTGGGATGCTTGTCAAAAGGGACCTAGTATAAAGTAGGCAGGTTCTCACCCCACTGATCATTTCCAAAACATGCTACTACACATACCAGTTTGAAATGTAGGATTCAGATTAATTCCTCAAAGGGTTGTGCTTTAAAGCAACAGTTGTCATGAATATAAATCTTTACTTTTGTGTTGTACTTTCATGCTGCTCTCTAAAGCATTTAGTAAATGAAAGAACATATTAAGCAGTACTTTGTCATCAAAACACTTGAGAGAGAAAAGATCACTTTTCAAATTCATCAGCATTAGCTTATTTTAATGAATGTCATGAATAATAGCAAGCTATGTTTCTTTTTTTTTTCCTAGATGTTAACTCTGTTCTATTAATACATATCACTTCCTTTACAAAAGATTTTATATAATTTGAACCAAATAAATTCATAGAGGTGACAAATGACTGCTGGAAATGTACTTTTAAGGTCAGCTCTCTACAGTCTTTTAAGTAGTAGCAGTGAAGGAATCAAGGGGGAAGGGATATTTTGACCTTTGATTTTCGTTTAGAGGTTGCTTGCTTGCATTCCTTTGCACAAGCTCCGAGTAACTCGGTCTAACCTTATTCCTGACCCTGCTTTGAGCAGGAGCCTAGAGACCTCCTTAGTTCCTTTCCAACCTGAATTTTCGTATGTTCCTAAGAACAAACACAAATCAGTTTCCATTACATTTCTGTGAACTTAAGTAGTTCAAATTTATGGCAGCTATGCTGTAGTGATATTTCTACACAATAAAAGTCTTACTCATGTTTCTAACTTGCAATCATTTAACTGGCCTGAAGAGATTAGTTGATTGAATTTGAAGTTGAAATTTTAATGACCTTTTATTCACTGGCCACATATAGCGAGCCTATGTTTAAAAATTAAACTTAGAATCATAGAATCATTAGGTTGGAACAGACCTCTGAGATCACCAAGTCCAACCGTTGACCTAACACCACCATGCCCACTCAACCGTGTCCTGAAGTGCCATATCTACACGTTTTTTGAACATCTCCAAGGGACGATGACTTCACCACTTCCCTGGGCAGCCTGTTCCAATGTTTGACCACTCTTTTGGTAAAGAGATTTTTCCTCATGTCCAATCTAAACCTCCCCTGGTGCAACTTGAGGCCATTTTCTCTTGTCCTATTGCTTGTTACTTGGGAGAAGAGACCGACCCCCACCTCACCCCCCAACCTCCTTTCAGGTAGTTGTAGAGAGCAATGAGGTCTCCCCTCAGCCTCCTCTCCTCCCAGGTAAACAACCCGAGTTCCCTCAGCTGCTCCCCATCAGACCTGTTCTCCAGACCCCTCACCACCTTCGTTGCCCTTCTCTGTACCCACTCCAGCACCTCAATGTCTTTCTTGCAGTGAGGGGCCCAAAACTGCACACGGCACTCGAGGTGCGGCCTCACCAGTGCCGAGTACAGGGACACGATCACCTCCCTAGTCCTGCTGGCCATGCTATTTCCGATGCAAGCCAGGATGGTGTTGGCCTTCTTGCCCACCTGGGCACACTGCCAGCTCATGTTCAGCCGGCTGTCAACCAGCACCCCCAGGTCCTTTTCCACCAGGCAGATTTCCAGCCACTCATCCCCAGCCTGTAGCACTGCATGGGGTGGTTGTGACCCAAGTGCAGGACCTGGCACTTGGCCTTGTTAAACCTCATAGCACTGGCCTCGGCCCATCGATCCAGCCTGTCCAAGTCCCTCTGCAGAGCCTTCCTACCCTCCAGCAGATCAACGCTCCCACCCAATTCAGTGTCATCTGCAAACTCACTGAGGGAGCACTCAATCCCCTCATCCAGATCATCAATAAAGATGTTAAACAAGATCGGTCCCAATACTGAGCCCTGGGGGACACTGACCGGCTGCCTGCTGGATTTAACTCCATTCACCACCACTCTGTGCTTGGCCGTCCAGCCAGTCTTTAACCCAGCTTAGTGTACGCCTGTCTAGGCCGTACTTGGCTATAGTCACTGCCTGTGCCCCACACCATATTTTCTACTGATAGTGAGCCATACTAGCGACATGTGATGGTTGGCCCGCTTTTGTCCAGGCATTCAAATTGTCCATTTCTTCCTCATGCTGATGCATGTAATTTAGTAATTTTAGATACAAACTGGGTGATGAAACACCCACAAGTTTCCACAGTTTGCTTCTTAGATTTTTCTTCAGTTATTCAGATACTCAACTGTATTTTACACAAGCCCCTTAATGCAGAAGAGGAGTCCCACTGAGGACAATGCGGGAGGATATATGCATATATTTTTACTCAAAGAAACATCTTTCTCAATGTACTTGACAATAATCTGTCAAGAAATATCAAAGTTAGCTGTAGTGCTACAGAATGCAGCAGGCCCTTTAAAGACTTTAAAAAGCTTAAGCAGAGACCTTCAAATACCCTTGTGCTTGGAGATTGGGGAACTGCCTAAGACACATTCTTCTTACCCTGATTGCTTTGCCTCGGGCTGACTGAATCCTAAGTGAATTTATGAAGTATATTTGTTTTTGCTGTGCTAGAACCACCTTTTGTAATTATTTCTAGAGGTAACTCTGAAATTACTCAGAATTTGAAGATGACCTATTGATAAACAGCTCACATTTTCCATTGAAAGCTATAGCAGTCTAGGGAGTTGGTCTTAACAGAACAGAAAGTCTAGTGAATTTTGTGAGGAGGATTCTGTTGTTTGAGGGCCATGTCACAGCTGTTTTTGAGCAAACAGAGGTTATTGACTTAAAACTATTACTTCTACAGCTGGGAGAGCTGGTTTTGTACTGCTCTCTCAGACGACACTAGAGCTTTGCATGGAAAAACTCCTCAGCACAGAACAGTGGAATAAAGCTGTCATAACTGACCTTTAAGATCTAAAAAATTCTGTGCCTGAGAGTGCCTTGTTGAACTCAAGAATGTTTTTGTATGATAGACACTTGAATGCAGTCAGTGATATATGGATGCGTTACAAGTGTGTATTTACTCTTAAAACCACTGAGAGAATAGCTGCTTTAGATTGGCAGAGCAAAGGCATCTGTGAATAGACTGTGTGCAGACAATTTACTATGGATAATATTTCAGAAAAGTGCTCTTGTGCTGCTGTTCAGTGAGATTCGCATGCCTGCGAAAAGTCATTGTCTTCCCGATTCCTTTTCTCCTTCTCTCATGAATGAGGCACTCTCCATATTTGCCTCAATGAAGGCTTTGTTTTTGTCTTCAGCATTCAGCACAAACTTTCCGGTGATCAGAATGAAAAATGCTATCATAACAGAGATTTTTCTTCTCAGATTGCCAATTTAGGAATATTGCTTACTGGCAGATGGAGCTGAGCATCTACTGAAACCATTTGGATAAAACCACTAGCTTTTTCTTCTGCAGGGCATGATGCTTGTGTCCCACCAATAATGTTTTGGAAGGATTATTCTGATACTATGTGTAAGACTTGAGGACTTTTTAACCTTTTCTTTTGGATGCTTGGGTCTGTCATATTGCATACTTTTTTCTTTGCTCCACACAGGATAAACAGGGAGGCTTGTCTGAAGCCACAAAGCATGAATAGCAGTGCTCTGTAATACTGCTGTGTTTTACTGACAGTCCAAAAACAAGGGAGGACTGGTTTAACATTGCGACACTTGGTATTATAATCTGTCACACTGATACCCAATTTTAGATTACATGTTCAGAGATCAAGAGGACCTAATAGGATAGTATATTTAACTACTAAACAATCTGTCCTTGGTAATTCAGAGAAACTCAACAGAGAAACACACACTTAAGGGAGTTATCATATGGGGACTTGCTGTAAACGTGTTTCAAAAGCATTTTCTAATAATAAGATAAATAACATGGGTGACTGTTCCCAGAGTCTGTACTGATGTGCTGAGATGTTTAATTTTCTGTGAATATGGGCAGTATAGATAATAAAGACAGACAATGATAAGAGGCTTTCTCTTTTTTTAACTCTTCGCTGCACTATGAATTCAGTCGGGGGGTGGGGGGAAGCCTTTTGATGGTAAATAATTGAAATGGAAATAAATACTGCCTGAAATTCACTTACAAAGTCACTAAAGCATGGTCACCGTAGGAAAAAATAAGGGCTATCTAGGGCTATCTAAGCAAGGGTTGTATGTCTATCTGATGCATCTTTTGTAAAATGAAGGAACTATTTTTAGCAGAATACAGAGAGTCATTTTCCATGTGCACGCAAAAGAGGAAGAATTAGTGTGTCTGAAAACACTGGAGGCAGCAGATACATCTCTAGCAAAGTGAGTGGGTGTCAGGAACAGTAAACAATGAGAACAGGGTAATAGGTGGAAAGTCGGTGTTCGGCAGTCTTAGAAGCAGTTGACTAGAAGCATGCATTCAATGCAGCTGATCAGATGTCTGAAATACGAGAGAAACATCTCAAAAGACGACAGGGGAGAATAGGAGCTTTTGACTTGTGGAAACTTCTCCTAGTTCTGTATTATCTCTAGCTTAAATGCAGAATGTACAATTTCTTAGAAGCCTTACCGCTGTACAGATGTTACCGCAGGTGGAACCATCCCTGCCAAAAAAAGCATGGAAATATGCACAAGGAATGTAACCAGTTAGGTTTAACTTCCAATGACAGAAGAGTGCTACATGTTTCTCTTGTCTTCCCATACTTCCCCCCTCAGATGGATTCAGCATTCTCCAAAAGAAAAGTTATATTTTCAGCCATCATCCCAAGCACTTATGGATGACTTATTAGGGAAGGCTAGACATCTACTCTACCATAGATCCAGGAAATATTTTCTAAATTGTATCACAGTAGAACGAAAACCTTCCTTGAGCTGCAGGGTCTAAGCGAGAGGAGGTTATATATGTCATTATTTTTCTGTTCTCTAATGGAAACTATTGTCTGACTTTGCTACAGCCGTGGCTTTCTAATTGTTGGAAGTAATTTGTCCAGATTAATGCTTTCTGTTCAATTCGTTTAATGTGACTTAATTTCATAACACTACAGGCTTTATCACTAGTCAGAATAACCCCTGGAAAACCCCAGGAGGCAAAAATGCTTGTCGAGTTTAGCTGTTGAGGCTGGATGATGCTGCTTCATGAAAAATGAAGTAATTGTTTTGAGGGAAAGAACCATCAGAAAATTACTGGATCTATCAGAATTCTTTGTCTTTCATCAGACGTGTTATTCAGTCATAACTTGGCTTTTATTTTTGTGTTTATCACAATGCCTTTTTTTGTGTGTCTGGTAAGATCGGAGTACTGTGAGACTTCCCTGAGCCTACACTACAAAGTCTCATACAGTTAGTTACCCATGAAAAACCACTCACCTTGGTTTTTTATCAGATTTAATTTGGAATATTACCTATTGCAAAAATGTACATAAAGGCATGGATATTTTCTGTTTCAATTTCGTGTTGAAAGTGTCAACTTACATAAGATCATAAAAGCTGTTGAGCTTTGTATTTTTTTTTCCTTCCCCTAAAAAGAATCACTTTCTAGTATGTACACGTATCCTTAAGTGTTCTCTGCATAGCCTGTATGGTTGTCCTCATTAGCTTTCTTTACACACCATGTGTAGTTGTTTGCAATAGCTATAGCTAAGGGATTGCATGTAGTTAGTTCTCTATAATAACTTTTCTCCCTTAGATGTGGTAACATATACTCCCAGTTCAGCCCTGGAACCTATTTACACCATCAATAGCTGTCAGTCAGTCAACTGCCTTATCATTGACTAATTGGTCTGCTGATTCTGAATGCTAAGAGTAACCTTTGATATGAGTTAATATTATCTCACATGTAATTCAGCATTGTTGTGACCTCTTTTTTCCTGAGGCTGGTCATACGAAGCACTGTATGTTAATAGTGTGTGAGGCTTCTCAGAAATACCCAGCCAGAAGCTACTATTCTGTGCTGCCTGCCTCTCCCCCACCCCCACCCCCCCGAAAAAAAAAAAAAGGTGTAAACCAACTGTAACAGCATTCCCAGGTTTTCACCCAGCTTTAGTGGTTATTAGTGGTTATTGCTTAGGGTTGATGGTTTATCCTTCAGTGTTTGCCATATATTGCCAGGAGTTTATGACTTACAGGATATCACTGTGATCGAGGGCTTATGGTTTATCGATCACTGTATTCTCAGGCCTCATGCTTTATCATTTAGGATTCACACTCTATGTTTAGCATTTTGTGGGTTGCTGAAGTAAATGATAAACTCCTGAAAGATGCAACTCTTGAACACTAGCCCTGAAATAAGATTTGTAATCTTCTTCCTTCACTATCCACAGTTCATCTCTCTGCGGTCTGATTCAAGACCTGGTTTTGATAGCTTCATTACATGCACTCAGACTTCTCAGGGAATTGCTGAGCTGTTGTAGAGAGATGTGAGGAAGTATACATGGTATAGCTATGCAAGATAGTGGAAGCACAGATACATGAGCCTGAAATGGGGCTAGGTAGTACCTCAGGGATTTGAGAAGGAGAGTTCGTGGTGGTTACCCACCCGCAGGGACCCATAGAAAGCACTGAAATAGTAAAAATCTTAGTAATTGAAGGAAATCTTGAGGAATTGGCAGCTGGCATCTCAGAAACACCAGGAGCAGAAGCCAATCCTTCTCTGACCATTTGCTGCCTGGGCAGTGGCAGTTCTTTGGATTTCGTCGGCATGGTCATGGGGAAAACAGGCAGTGCGCATATTAATGTTTATCCTGCTTGCCCATTAAATCCTAGTTCTTGTTTGAAAGAGAGTTTGAAAGAAAGGAGAGGCAAGAAGAGACTCTTGTATCTCCCAAGATTCCCCTTCGTCCTTCAGTAGTCGTATTTGAATCAATACATACTATAGTTTATTTGATCCCCTTTGTGCCAGGCAACACAAAGCACTCAAAATTGAACCTTGCAGAAGCCTGGGGCAAGTTTTTTGTTGTCTGTGGTGGATAAGGGCCATGGCAAGCACATTTCTCTTTGTCACCAGGATTTCTCTTGTCTACTCACTGAGGATGACCCTGCTATGGGGTTAGCCTGGATGGCCTATTTGATCCGCCCCAGCTTTTCTTCTCTCGTTCTGGTCTAAGGTTCCTTCCCAATATGGGCCAGTGCACATGCTCTTGGTCCTGCAGATGCAGACACCTTGGAGCTGTGAGGAGGCAGTCAGGCCCACAAGCAGGCTTTTGGCACGTCAGTGAGGGGAGAGCCCTGTGTGCTGGGTAGGTGAAGGATGAGCGGGGTTGGAGTATGGTATGGACTGGGCTGAGCTGTCTGACCAGGGACAAACATGGAAGGAGGGGAAAGGAACATCTGATGGAATATGAGGTGGAATTCTGTGCAGGAGTAGCTTTTTGGAGAGGGTGTGGAGGCAGCGGGTTTAGGCTTACTCAACACAACTTGCTGGTGATAATTTCCTTATGCTCATTATTTCTTAAGGAGAAGAAAAAAAAATTGTGTTACATGAGGAACAAAATTTTTATGCTAAATTTCCTAAGCACCAAAGATGGTGCAAGTGAACAACATGTTTAAATACCAGCAACCTCAAAGTCAAACACAAAGAGATTCTAAGCAGAGCCTTGTCAACAACTGACAGTAAATTCAAAATGCATATAGCATTGTCTGATAAAGCCCTAGGATGTCTACCAGACCACTCACCTCTATTAAAAAAAAGTATTGCATTTTCTGTTCAGTCTTTGTCTTACTTGAGAAATTACTTAATGTATTTCTTCTCTGCACTAACCTGAGATTTTTTATCACAAGTTTTTCCACAAAATTTAGGCATAACTGCTGTCACAGTAACCCTGTGAGACAGGCACCGTGACAGAAGAAATATTTATAGTGTGAGTGGACGAGTCAGAAGTCAGTGTATCATGACACACACCTTCTAAGGTTCTAATTTCTTCCTCCACAAACTTCGTGTCAGCAGCAGGACTGCAAAATGACAAGCTGATTTGTAATGAGAAACAACAAGAATCTTCTAACACTGAAAAAGACATTAGAATTTAGTGTCATCTTACTGTCTCTTCAGGATAAAGGCTGAAGTGACTTCTGATGCTTGGCTTCCACTTGGTGTACATATTTTCAGTCTATACTTTAATTAGTAGAGATGTCCATCTGCACTTGTCCTGTGCAGCATTAATGCTGATATCCATTAAAAAAAAAAAAAAAAAAAATCTCTGCATGGGCGATACCACAGAGTACAGAGATCTAATTTGGAACATCTGTTTTAGAATCGAGTTACAGTCACAGCAACACTGGTGTTTTTAAGGTACCATTTATGAAATGAGACTCTAGCTTGTAGCCTGCAGTGCAGAAAAGCAGAAAAGAAACAACTTTTCAAGCAGGAGATGGGTAAAACCTTACACCCTGACACCCGTCTAGTACCGCAAAGCACCAGAAGACCCGCCTGGAAGCGTAGCCCCTTCCTGCCCTCAAAGCTCTGGCATCTCTCGGTCACAGCTGCACTGCTGCTGTTGGAGACTTGGAATCCCCTATTTATTCGCTTCCTTGCCCTTCCCAATATCTCCCACCAAGTTCCAGACCGAGAGCCACCTATCGCTGCCTTGAGACATGCAGCCAGCGTTTTCGCACCGCATCCCATCCCGAGTTCTCAAAGACATTCTCAAACGACTTTATCGTCCTCGAACTTTGCGCATATCTTCCCTTGGAATCGCTTATGGACCACCCCAGGGCCTCCCCTCGTCCGCAGCGTTCTCGCAGAGGTGGTTCTTGCCTCTGCAGCGCCGCGCGGCAAAGCAGCTAGCCGGAGCCGGCGCCGCTGCCCGGCAGACCGCGCCGAGCCCCCCCCTGCCGAGCCCCCCGCGCCGCAGCCCGCCGACGGGCAGCTCCTCCCGCCGGCGGCCGCGGCTCCCTCCGGCCGTGGCCCGCGCCCGGCGGCCCCCCGCGCGCTCCTCCCAGCGCTCCGCGGGGCGGGGAACGAGCGCGGGCGCAGAGCCGCGGGGCGGGGGAAGGCGCCGCCGCGCCGTGCGGGCAGGGCCTCTTGGGCCCGGCGCCTCCCCTGCCCCCGCGCTTCCCCCGTCGTTGCGCGGCGCGGTGGGAGCCGTGCCCGGCCTTCGGTCCCGCAGGTCTCTTCACTAGTAGCCCATTGCCCCTCACCCTTCCTCTTCTTCGCTCTTTTCTTCCTACCTGCTTTTTCGCAACCGAGCACTGGCACAAGTTACCCAAGGAGGTTGTGGAGCCCTCCTCCTTTAAGATACTCAAATACCATCTGGATTGGTCATGGGCAATCTGCTGGAAGTGTACCTGCTTGAACAGAGGGTTGGACAAGGTGACCTCCAGAGGTCCCTTCCCACCTCAGCTGCTCTGAGTCTGTGATACAAGCACCCTGTGGCCACAGCTAGGGCTCCCCCTGCGCAGGGCACGGGGCTCTCAGTAGGGTGTCACAACAGCATGCTTGGTTCCAGGCACACGTCGTGGGCATGGCCTCAGCCTCGATCGCTGCCCCCAGTTGCTCGCCAGACTGCAGCATGCGCCTAGCTGCCAGGTGCACCGCATGACCATCGCCCCTCAAAAGCCTGGCGCTGGGTGCAACAGCCACTCCTGCGCACTGCAGCCGCAACAGTCGCTGCTGCCATCCCCAAGTCCTCATGGACCAGAAGCACGGACTGTCTTTGGCCGTTGTCGCTTCCCAGTGTCTGCAAGATGATCCGTGTAGTTTCATTGTACTTGGGCCTGTTTGTCACCCTGTGGAGCGACTGACCGTCCCCGGGACGCCATGCGGGAGCAACAGGCACGGGGGTGGCGCGCCGACTCGGGTGCAGACGCGCTCCCACGCGTGCGTGAGTCAGCAGAGCTCCTCGGGGCCCTCACGTGACTGTACAGCACGCAGCAGGCTCAGCTCCGCGCCCCGCAGCACGACAAGCTCAGGGCCGGCCCCGCTCGATCCGAGCCCGGCCGGGGCTGCAGAAGGAGGCCTCGCCCACGCGCAGCGTCGCACACCTCACACACGCGCCCTCCTGCGATCGGGGGGGGGGGGGGGGGGGGGGGGGGGGCTGCAGGCAATCGGGTGACGCATGCGTACTTTCGTTGAGGGCGCCCATTGTCGCCCTCTCTCGTTTGCGCTCTGGTAGGCGGCACGTGGTCTGATTGGCGCACTCTCCACCACGTGATTTTTACGCAGCCCTGTAGTTAGGCCGTGCGGTTTTCTCATGTGCAGTGCGGGTAACTGCGCTCTCCGCTGCCTTTCCGCGGGCACGCTTAGTACTGCAGTGAGCCGGTTTACGTATGTGCGCACCGGCCCGTGGTGCTCCACAGCTCTCCGATGATTACGGCCTAGCAGCGCCCGTAGGACGCATGCGCCTTTCGGCCGGTGCCGCCATCAGATTCCCGCATGCGTAGTGCAGCATTCAGCTTTCGGCGCGCGCATCGCTGCTCGGCATGTTTGATCACGTTCCCCGCTGTTTCGGTAGCAGGTAAGGCAACGCTAGTGCTCGCCGCCCCGCCCCGGCGCTCAGGGACTGTCAGCAGAGCTTGTCTGTGTTCGGCGGTGTTGCTCTGCGCCGCCGGGGCCCGCAGCCGCCCGCGGTTTTGGGCGCGAGCAGCGCCGGGAGCTGCCGCCGGGCCGGTCTCTGCTGCCCCCCGCTGCCCCGGCGCGGTCGCTGCTGTGGGTGAGCAGCAGAGGGTGGGGAGGGGGCGGTCGCTTGCGAGGCAGTGCGCATGCGCGGGCCGACGGGCCGCGCTACCGTCCCGCTCTCGCCGGGGGCCAGCAGGAGGCGGGGCCAGCTGCGGTGACGCGCCGCGAGCGCGCGGGGGCTGTGCTTCCTCTCGCCGGTGGCGGGCGGGCCGCGCGCGTGGCGCAGGCGCGTGGCGGTGCTCGGCGGGAGGTTTCGTGTCGGTGGTTGGGGGAGACCGGCCCGGGCCGCGCTGTGCGGCCCGTAGGCGCGGGAGGGAAGGTTGTGCGGCCCTGGCGCGGTTCGGAGCTCTTGGTGCGTGTTGTGGCGCCTTGGCCTGCGGTCCTGGGGCTGCCTTGTGGTCCCCGTCTTTTGGTAGTAACGGGCCATTTTTGTCACCTCGGCACACCGACAAGAAGGGAATGTAAACGGCCCTTGCAGTGTGAATCATCACATCGGCATCCATAGTTTATATGTGCTGTGTTTTTAGAGGAAATGAAGTAATATGTTTAGTCTGTTTCTTTTTAAACAGTTGCACGTTGTGTGTTCTACAGTGATCAATCTTGAAAATAACGACACGTGTTCTGTAGTAGTATCAGCAGTGGAAATTTTGCAGGTGTTCCCTGTGAGCTGTTTTGGTGCTGAATTATGGACGCATAAAAAAACTATCAACAAACCGTTTTGTGGAGAAGGAAAAAAACACATACCAAAGAACTCTTCCGTCGTGACATTCCACCTGGAATACTGTGTCCAGCTCTGGAGCTGCCAACACAAGAAAGGCATGGAGCTGCTGGAGCGAGTCCAGAGGAGGGCTCCCAAGACAGTCAGAGGGTTGGAACACCTTTCCTACGAGGACAGACTGAGAGAGTTGCGTTTGTTCAGCCTCGAAAAGAGAAGGCTCTGGGGAGACCTTCTGGTGGCCTTCCAGTACCTGAAGAGGGCCTGAGGAGGGACTTTTTACAAGGGCCTGCAGTGACAGGATGAGGGGTAGTGGTTGGAAGCTGGGAGAGAGCGGGTTTAGACTAGATATAAGGGAGAAGTTCTTCACCCTGAGGGTGGTGAGACACTGGAGCAGGTTGCCTAAGGAAGCTTTGGATGCTTCAGTGTTGAAGACCAGGTTGGACAGAGCCTTGAGCAACCTGGTCTAGTGGGAGGTGTCCCTGCCATGGGGGGGGGGTTGGAACCAGATGATGTTTGAGGTCCCTTCCAACCCAAACCATTCGATGATATGATTCTATGAAAGAAACGTACCTGTGTGTGAAATTCTCAGACTGGGCAGTTTGCTATAATTACAGACAAATTCTTAGGTACTCACTTGAACCGTACATCATCATACACTGCAGTCTTATGGAAATAATACAGTTGTTCTTCACAGAGTTCTTTTTGTGAGGAATTTTAAGCAAAGCTTTCTGTATCTTATTAAAGCAAGTCAACTACAAATACTGTACAAATACTGTACAAATACTGTTACACCAGTACTTTAAAAGGGAGGATAATAAAATATATGCACATGAGGCAACTATTTGGAAGTGGTCAGAAGGGAAACCTGGCTGTTGTAAGTATTTGTCCTTGTACTATATACACTAGAAAGCAGATACATTAAAATTATATTTTAGAGAGACTACAGTATGGTAATTTGCTTGGAAGAGCAGCTGCTAAGGAGTGGGCAGTGCAGGTGGTTTAGGGGTGCAAACACAGGGCAGGAGCTGTCAGGAGGGAATGGGGTTCCTTCCCTGACAGTTCAGGAGAAGGAAAGGGGTGTCTGAATTTTTAAGACTGAGGGATGGTTAATAAAGGGAGGAGAGTTCATCAGCCTTTCTCGGATCGCTTTTGCCATTGGATTTGGGTGTCAGTGAGGTCCATTCTGTTTAGTTTCTGCATGGCCAGCGGGAGCTATGACAAAGTCACGAGAGACGCAGTGTAAACCGTCCAGGCCTTTGCATCACGATAGGCAGGGCTGAAGGTCAGATGAGTCTTGCCTCATAAAGCATTAGGAACGTTAAAATATATCCTTCAGAACTGCGGTCTCTGCTCTGTGCCTTTTAATTACTGAATCCCCTAAACCTTTCACTGTCCATCTGGATGTTACAGTCATTGTTACGTAGAGGCTTTGTTTTTGGGTTTTCTTGCTGGCAGGCTGTTGTTGGAATCTGGATGGTGTTTCTACATGGAAACAAGACCTCTGGAATTGTTAAGCTATTGATCTGCATCTGTGTGACTTGTTTGATATTGTTTTTGCAGATGCAGAGAGACGAGCTGTGTGCCAAAGGGTGACGGAGGAGAGGCCCTCTATAAGAAGGTGGGTTGGCAAGTGGTGTTGGAGGGAAGATGAGACTGGTGGCTACATGACTAGATTATAGGTTTTGGTAGGTTTATTTTCTTTTGAAGGTGCAAAGCGGGAGATTGGCACTGGAGCTGACTTGGGTAAAGTAGCAATGATTTTTTGGGTGTCGTATTGTTGGTGAAGTTATTAGCATACCTTGTTTGTATTTTACAGTTCATACCTAAGCCTCAGTGTGGTAACCTGTAAAGGGCAGAGGCAGGGTGGGTGAGCGGCCAAGGTAAAGGGGGAGGAGATGAGAATGGGTGCGGGCAGGCTATGGTTTTGGTCAGTATCTCAGAATATGCCTTTTGTTTTGGTTTTTGCAGGTCACACACATAGCCTTGGGGGGGTGAAGCCATATGCTGACAAGCGGTCCAAGAAGGTAAGGCTGTTGTCAGCTAGGTCAGCATCTAAGAGCAAAGTGTTCTGTGACAACTCAGTGAAGCATTTCTCTTTGGTTTTGCAGGCACTGTGCAGGCAGCCTTTGCCATTGGGTGAGTATTTGAGGTGAGCTGGGGTAGTAGAGAGGAGGATCGTGGGGCTGGTGACTTCTTGCAAGCGCAACAGTAGTTTTCTGACTTGTGCTATCTTAGGTGCCATGAGCGATGACGGCTGCAGCATCCATCGCGGAGAGTTGGTGCAGAGCAGGTGAGTGGAAGGCCATGTTCCTTTTGAGGAGGAGGGTATTGTGGAACAAGTCTGTGTCGACCCATTTGATACTTAGTGTTATCACTGTTTTTTTTGCAGATGATGAAGAGGAACCTCGCGACTGCAGGAACAACCCAGTTAGCTGATGTGGTTTTGATTGAGGATGGATTCAGACACCCGGCCCTCTGAAAGCTGAGAGGTCCAGGACTACTGCCCTACAGTGTCTAATTTTGCCTTCTGTTGGAAAGAGACTTTCCAAAATGGAAATCTTTCTCATTTGAAGAAGTTGCATTTTATGAACTTGCCATCTGAGTGCATCTTCAGAGATGATTTACTTGGCTGTAGAAGTCATCAGCGATACGACTTTTCACTTTCCTTAAATAAATAAATTAAAAAGGTAGTCCATTTCCTTCCAAAGACCCAAGCACAGGTGCGTTCCAAAAGTTAATGGCATCGCTGGTCTTTGGATTCTCAGTTGTAACAGCTGAGATATAATTAAAACCATTTTTCCTCTGCATGCTTCAGTACAACCAAAATCTGCCAGTCCTTTTTGGTAGCCTTATGAATTGCAGCACTGGGGACTTGACTGGTTTTTTTCTTGAAAAGTAAAACCACAGGATCTCTATCTCTTTTTTCCATCATAATTTTTTTTTTTTTTAAAAGTTAAAAGTTTATAATTACAAATTGACTAGCAATGTTTAAACTGTAACTGCCAAATAACTATAGCATATAATATTAGGAGTGCTTAAGCAGTTAGGTATTTGTTCTAAATGTTTAAAAAGAGAGTCAACTGAATGTTACAGGTTTCTTTCCAATGTTTTGACAGAGTGCTCTGAAGTACTTTATTTCTAATCATTTAACAACAACCAAAAAAAGCCAAGTCAAATTATAACTGTGTATTTTGGAGATAGCTGTAAGCATAGATTCTGATTACAGTACAACCTTGTCCTGCAGCCTCACAGGGTTATATCCCTGCAGCAGTGGTGTAAGGAACGGATGAGACCTTGTCCAACAGCAGCAAGAGTGTTTACTTTTATGCTAAGAATGTGTTCAAAATTGTATCAATTAGTCTAAATAATGTTTTTAAGTGTTCAGATCACTCTAGGTTTTAAAGGATCTGTTGTATTTCAAGCTGACATCCTTTAGCTCAACTACTATCCTATCCCTTATTCTGACAATTCCTCTGCTTTCTTCCGTGTTATTCTTTTAATGTGCTGAAATACAGTTTGGGATTTTTGTTTTTCAGATGTGCTGTTAAGTGTCTTGTGATGCTCAGTAGATACCTCCCTAGCCCGGGGTTGCCTGCTGGTTAAGCATACTCACAGTAAGGAGCTAGCCCTGTCTCTGGAGGCTCCTGACTCTGTCTCCAGTGGGTGCCCAGCAGAGTGCAGTATCCAAGGCTGTGTGGTGGGGACAGGGCACGTTTGTTGCCATGGGGAGCCCGTCCAAGCACAGGAAGGGAAGGGGAACATGGAGCAGAGACTGAGCAAGATACATGGCACTGTCCTCTAGCATGCTCCCCTTGCCGTGGGGCAGCTGGTGTGGATTACCCAGTGTGGGTCAGTCATCCGGAGTGGATAATCTCATGTAGATATCCCAGCTGTGAGCATTTGGTGTAGGTCGTCCTACACACATCTCTGCATGCACGTTTCTACACATGTATTTTTTTTTTCCCCTTCCCAGGTCCATCTGTTTCCTGCCCTGCTGGTCCCTCTGTCATCTCCCACCCTGCCCCCCTGGTCCATCTGTCGTCCCGTGCCCCCCCCCCCCCCCCCCCATTTTCTCAACTCGGTTGCGCTTCCATGCAAATGACATGCTCACCCACATCCACTGCTCACCTATCTCATGCCCCCGTGCCCGCCTGCCCCGCCCCTCCCCCCCCTTCCACTCTGCTGCCCGTAATGCTTCTGCCTCCAGACCCCTGGGCACCTCCCACCTGCTTATTTCCCACCGGCTTCCCTGCACGCCACCTGACTCCTCACACCACCACCCCACCAGTGAGTAGGCTGGTGGTGCACAGAAAGTTGGAAGGGAATACTGACCTGAACTCCACAAAGAGATATTCCAGACCACCTGGTCTATGTTCAGTAATAAAACGAGGGGTTAAGTTGGCAGGGGACAAACCACAGGAGCAGAGAAAGCACATGTCAGGAACAACCACCAGACTTAAAGCAGCCAAATGCAAAGGGTGAACTGCTCGAGCCACGTGGTTGCTTTTTAGAACAAGGCAACGAATATCACTGCTGGGGCTGCGTGTGGGAAAAGCGCAGGGAAATGTAAGCCCTGTATCCCCGTTAAGTCGGTACTTTGGATGGTAGAAACGGCCGAGACAGCAGAAATTTATCATCTACTGATGCTTCAGAAAGAATCATTAAGGTAATGCTGCCGTCTGGCGACCAAAGTTCAGTACTGCAGCCCGGGAGCCGCGTATGCGCCTTGGCGGCGTTTTGCCGTGCTCGCTGCTGCCACCAGCCGACCAGAATCCGGTACTGCAGCGCGGGAGGCGCACATGCAAAGTGACGCTCTTTTGCCGCGCTCGCTGCTACCACCTTATGACCAAACTTAGGTACTGCAGTGCGGAAGCTGCGCATGCGCTCTGTCGGCGCTTTGCCGCGCTTGCTGCTGCCACCCCGTGACCAAAGTTAGGTACTGCAGCTCTGGGAGGAGCGCATGCGCAGTGACGCTCTTTTACAGCGGTCGCTGCTGTCACCTTTTGACCAAAATCCAGTACTGCATCCCGGGGAGTGCGCATGCGCCTTGGCGGAGCGTTTCCGCTCTCGCTGCTGCCTCCTTCCGACAAAAATCCGGTACTGCACCCCGGGAGGTGCGCATGCGCCGTTGCGACACCATCGTCCACGCTGCTCTCCGCCGGTAACGGCAATGTGATACTGCGGGGCGGTGCCGCCGCGTTCATTGCTGCCTCCCGGTAGCGAAATGCCACCGCCGCCGCACGTGGCGTATGCTCGGCTCGAAAAGTGTGAGACTGCAGCACCGGTGGCGCCCATGGGCAGACGGCTCTCGGCGGGGGCTGCTGCTGCTGCCGCCGCCCCGTGGCCGAAGCGCGGTACTGCAGCCTGGCGTTCGCGTTTGGGTTCTGGCCCCTCTCGCGTGCCGTCGGTGGGCGCTGCATGCGCGGTGCCTGGGAATATAATGGCGGCGCGCCGGGCGCGGGTTCTACCAGCGGTGGTGGGTGAGGGCCGAGGCCACAGGTGAGTCAAGGGAAACCCTGTGGTGGATTTAGGGTTCTCTCCTGCTCCCCGTCCGCCTGGGGGTGGTAGGACCGGAAGCTTTAAACCCCCTGCGGCAGCAGGCTCCCGATCCGCTCTGGGCAAGCAGGGTCAGGGCAGCCCTAGGGAATTCCCTGAGAGCAGATAGAAGGGAAGAGGAGAAGGAGGTGGACACCCGCCCCCCGCAAGGTGCAGATGCTGGACGACTCCCCAACTCACCAGAGCTGACCCTGAGCAGACCCCTACCTCTGCTGCAGGTACCCTCAGCTCCAGCACCTCACTTGCAGTCTGTTGCCTAGCCCCAGGTCACACCTAAGCCCTGTTGTGATGGCAGCAAGCCGGACATCAGATGTGCTTGATTCTCCCTTAACATGGATGCCTTTAGCTGCAGTGTGGGGAAGAAGCAGCATCTCCAGAAGCCCCTGTGGAAGGAGGGGATTTGGCCAAGGATGATCTATGGTCATAACAGTCGCTGCTTCTTCTTTCCCTCTCCCAGAGGCCTCACTGAGGACGTGGTTGTCCATTCCTCTCGTGGGGATGCTGTTGACCACACCTGCCTCAGGCTTGTGTGGGTTGTCTCTGCCTGGCCTCACTCCCCTCGCAGCATGTGGGCAAAAAGGGATAGGCAGAGCACTTGCTGGCTGTGGACAGTGGACAGGAGCTGCTGTGGCTGAAGCTGGAAAGGCCAGAGAAAGGTAAAGAAGCAGCAGTCAGAGGCCATCAGGCCAGCAGCTGCCTCCTGCTGCAGGCAAGAGCAAGCCTGACTTCAGGTGAGGAAGGATCGTGGTTTGTAGTCTGCAGCAGACCAAGCTGCCCATGTGCACTGCAGGGTCTGTATGTGTCAGCAACAACAGGGTCTGTATATGTCAGGTGGCACAGAGTGTGAATGAGCAGGGCTACATGTTTAGGAAGCCTCATCTCTCAAGAGCTGTGAGACACCCATGTATTCTCTTAGGTGGAGAACAGCCAAGTGCGGGAGCTACAGAAGAGGAAGGGAGGACAGGAGAAAGAAGCATCTGACCCATCGAAATCTCCCGACAGCACCGACAGTGAGAGATAAAGTGAGTCCTGGGCCCCTGAGGCCCTGCCAACCTCTTGTGCATCCCAGTCTCTCCCTGTCCCTCCTCTGTGCGCTCCTCTTTCCAAGCCTGCTGTGATTTTTTTTTTTTTTCTCCCCTGTACCTCTTCTTTTAATTCTTGTGTCCTGATCCCTCTACCTTTTTTCATTCTCTGTCTGTGTCCTTGTCACAGTGTAACGAGTTTGAAAGGGTAATGAGTTTGCTGTGAGAGAATCAATCAACTCTTAAGTAGTTATTCGCAGAGGGGCCATTGGTCTGGCCTTGCCCAGAGGTGGGTCTGAAATTGGAGCCAGGGGGAGCTTCTTGAAGCCCCTTACAGGAGCTACTTCTGTAGCCCCCTCCCCCACTACCAAAACTGGGCTAAAACCCTGCCAGACACCAAACCCTGCTGGTCCCTTCTGCTTCTCCTGCACGCTGTCTCTTATGCATTCCTTCATCTCTGCCTGTTGTTTTTGCTCAGGCTCTCAGCTCTCCTCTCTCTCCACCATTGTCCCACTCCCTGTCCCTCTCCTGTTTGCAGCATCCCGTTTGCTGGCTGCCTGTCCACCACCTCTTCTCTACCTTCCTCTTGCTTTTCTCTTCCCTTGTCTCCCGCTGTCCTGCTGCATTTGGGCACCGAGCCTTGTAGCCAGCTCGTGCCAGGGTTTGTTCTGGGCAGGAGTGAGTAAACTTTTCCTGCCTCCTCTGTGCCCCTGGATGGTTTTCAAGCCCCTGGGTGCAGAGCTCGTGGCTGTGAGCAGGTGCCAGGGAGGGGGCCGTGTGCTGTGGGGATTTGGCCAGGCCCCTGTTCCTGATGGGCTCCAGCTGGGGCAAGTGTGGCCAGTGAGGCTAATGATGGGGCTGGCCCTGCTTTGGCCTATGAAGGGGGCTGCCTGGGCATGCCTGCCTGCAGGAGCTGGCTGAGGAGTCAAACCAAGGGGCTTCCACAGGCAGCTGTCTCCAGCCGGTCCCTGTGGCAAGGAAGGATCCCTCCCAGCCGTCCCCAACAGAGCACGCCACCAGCACATGGCACCAGGACCTTGGTGGCTCTGTTGGCCACACATGTGAGCTGCTGCATGTCCAGGAAACCTCATGGGAGAAGTGCGTTGAGTCACCCACTGCCTACTCCTAAGGTCAGGCAGTCGGCACTGTGGAGGAGGAAGGGGCAGAGACAGAGAGAAAAGCCTCGGGGAGGTGGAGGTCTGCCGTTGGCACCAGGAGCCACGTGTCCCCTCGTGCGTGTCCGGGCCCATCCCTGCCCTGGTTCTCCAGATCTCTGCCTGCCTCCTTGCCTGTCCTTGCCTCTGTCTGCCTTTCAGGCTGTCTGGTTCCCCAAAGCTTTTTGCTCTTCTGCTAGCATTGCCCTGTAAAGTGTCACCTTCTGCCTTTCCTTTCTATGTCTTTTCCTTTCTGGCACCCCACCAGCTCTGATTTCATTCTTCCTCATTGCTTGTGACAATGGCATTTCTAGGTCTCCCTCTCTCGGTGTCTCCATTTATCCAGTTCCCTATGACTGTGGGAAGGGTGGTGGTTGGGGTCTGGGGTATATGAGCCCCGGTCTCTGCTCAAGGAGCTCATTCTGCTCTGAGGTTGCTGTGGTATGGGTGCTCTGTTGGTGCTGTCAGCGGTGGCAGCTCAGGAGCTGGCTGGGCTGTGTGGGCATTGGGGTTTGGTCATGGAGAGAAGCAGAAACATCTGTGTGAGGTAAGAGTTGCGGGACTGGGCAAGGTCCAGCAGCCCATAGAGAGTGCCATTGGATGCCAGTTTGTTGTTTTTGATGTCAGCATTTTTATACGGATTGTTCAGGGGTGGCAAGATCCTTTAAAAACACAGAATTTTTTTTAACTGATTTTTTTTTGTTTTATTCTAGCTGCACTGGATTTTCCTGGAACCTGGACTTCATGCAGGATGGAACCTTGTTTTTTTTCCCTAGTTTGGCTGACAGCTTTTCCCTTAATATGACTGAAGGTGAGATTATTAGGTATTAGAATGTGCAACATGTATGCACCTGTATATGCCCCTCCCTATCCACCTGTCCATGCCTCTGTGAGAGGTTTTTGCCCATGTAAGGCTTTTCCCCTGCCTGGTCTTCTCGCCGCTGGCCGGGCAACCTGACCAAGAGGTTCCTGTTCCGCTGCCTCTTCCCAGTGTCCCCTTCCACGTCCCACGAAGGAAATCCTGCGCAAGCAGCTGTAGTCGTTGCTCGGGTGATGGCCCATGTGGGCCTGGGAGAGTGCGTGTGGAGGGACTGGGGCGAGTGGAAGGGTTCCCCCGCTGTAGGAGACTATCTAGCAGAGAGAGAGCATACTTAATATGGACATAGAGGAAATAAGGGGTGAATAGTAGGTACTAACAGACGCTGTCGCATAGAACTTGTAACCAGTCGCATAAGTAAGGTAACTGCATGCTGGGCGGGTGGACAAAGTGAGATAGCCAATCTGAAAATGCATGATCACATGTACGGAAATAAAACAGTATATAAGACGCAGCCAAGCGTTCAATAAACGGCTTATGCTTGAAAGCATATTGGTTGGTATGCAGAGTCCGTCCTTGCGCGACCACACCCCGCCCCTCCCCACTCAAGCCTGGATAATGGCCCATCTGCTGCCAGGGCAGAAAAGCTGGTGACCAAGTGCCATTAACAGAGCACGGCTTGTTCCCCAAGGGGGCCTTTCGGAGTTTGAAACGTTTTCATTCCTTGTAAAGGAACAGACTCATCTGTGATAAAGTAAGAGCTGCCTTGTCTGTTTCTTTTCTGTTGGTTCACCCTAATTTTATGGGTGAGATAGAGATGGCCTTTTATTTTTAGATGCCCAAGTACCTTGTCAGTAACCTGGGGTGTCAAGACAGTGAACTTTTGAGCACCTAGAAGCCGGTAGAAATGTAACCAAAGAAACAGGATGGAAAGTGATGTTTAAACTAGGTTTATAATTGATTTGTCTTTTTCATTAGAGCATTGATGACCGCTTGTCCTGTGGTTCAGTCCACATTCTGTTCTGTGGAGTCCTCAGTCTAGGACTTTTACATAAAAAAAAAAAAAAAAGAAGCTTGTCCTTCCAAAAAAAGGACTAGTCCTTCGTAGGACTGAGGTGTAGACTTGGAGAGTCTCTTAAAGACGTGATCAGAACTAAAGCTGGATTTCACTTAACATTGCTGCTGTTTGTCTTCACTTTTGCTACTTTCCCCACTGCTCCGTCATGACTGGATAAATAAAATAATGTCTATCGTGGAGCATGTTAGGCCTATGAGAAACGTACTTCCCTCTGTTTATTTTCTCTTCCTGAGAGCGTGCGTATTCTTCTGTTTCTGTGCGCTTACTAAGAAATGATTCTGTGAGAATTGTATTGTACTCAAAGAGGAAAGAAACTGTGCATAACAGTTCGGGTGTTCTGAAGAAACGGACTGTTTTCACAATAAAAGCTTTATGCTTTTCAGTCTGTAAGCTTTTAAAATATCTTTTAGGGGTATGTGAAAACCTGACTGAGACACTGACATCTGTACTAAGTGATCAAGGTTATTTTTTCTTTTCTTTTTTTTTTTCTTTTTTTTTTTCCCCTGGCAATTCTGCCAGTCATGTTTGATAGCCTTAGGTATTGCAGCACTGGGGATTTGTTATTAGGGTGAGGAAAAGGCTGAGGTACTTAATGCCGCCTTTGCCTCAGTCTTTAATAGTCAGACTAGTTACCCTCAAGGTAATCAGCCCCCTGAGCTGGAGGATTCTGTCATAATCCAGGAAGTAGTAGTTAATGACCTGCTCTGCCAATTGGACGCTCACAAGTCTTTGGGGCCGGATGAAATACACCAGAGAGTGCTGAGGGAGCTGGTGGAGGAACTTGCTCAGTATTGGGCTGGGCTTGTTTAATATCTTTATCAACGACCTGGATGAGGGGATCGAGTGCACCCTCAGCAAGTTTGCAGATGACACAAAATTAAGCGGGACTGTTGATCTGCTTGAGGGTAGAGAGGCTCTGCAGAGGGATCTGGACAGGCTGGATCGATGGGCTGAGATCAGTTGCATGAAGTTTAACAAGTCCAAGTGCCGGGTCCTGCGCTTCGGTCACAACAGCCCCATGCAGCACTACAGGCTTTGGAAAGTGTGGCTGGAAAGCTGCCTGGCAGAGAAGGACTCGGGGGTGCTAGTTGACAGTCAGCTGAACGTGAGCTGTCAGTGCGCCCGGGTGGCCGAGAAGGCCAACAGCATCCTGGCCTGTATCAGCAATGGTGTGGCCAGCAGGAGCAGGGGAGTGATCGTGCCCCTGTACTCAGCACTGGTGAGACCCCACCTTGAGTGCTGTGTGCAATTTTGGGCACCACAGTGTAGGAAAGATGTTGAGGTCCTGGAGCAGGCCCAGAGAAGGGGAATGAAGCAGAGGGGTCATGAAAACATGTCTTATGAGGAGCTCCTGAGGGAACTGGGGTTGATTAGCCTAGAGAAGTGGAGGCTGAGAGGAGACCCTCTTGTTCTCTACAGCTACCTAAAAGGAAGTTGTTGTGAGGCTGGCGTTGGTCTCTTCTCCCAAGTAACTAATGACAGGACAAGAGGTAATGGCCTCAAGCTGCACCAGGGGAGATTTAGATTGGATATTAGGAAGAATTTCTTTACCGAAAGAGTGGTTAGACATGGGAACAGGCTGCCCAGGGAGGTGGTGGAGTCACCATCCCTGGAGGTGTTCAAACGATTTATAGGTGTGGTGCGGAGGGACATGGTTTAGTGGTAGGCTTGGCCGTGTTAGGATAACGGTTGGACATGATGACCTTAAAGGTCTTTTCCAACCAAAATGATTCTATCATTCCATCTTTTTATTCCCCCCAAAAATGAAACCCTATGGGGGATCTCTTATCTCACTGACTTTTTATAAATTTGATTTATGACAGGAAAAAAAAAAAGTTAAAATTGTGTAACTTACAAATGGACTTGTGTTGTTTAAACTGTAACTGCCAAATAGCCGCAGTGTGTGGTTTATGAGGGGTGTTTAAGCAGTTCGGTATTTGTTCTAAATGTTTAAAAAGAGAGGCCGCTAAATGTTAGGGGTGTTTTTCCCCATGTTTGGACACAGTGCTCCTAAGTATATTTCTGTCTGGCTTTTGATGGTGCGTTTCCCTGGCCGTTCGGTGTCATCTCTCCTGGGCAGTGCAGCTGGCTAGGCGTCCCTCCTAATGGTGTAATGCACAGGAAACCCCCTAGTTGGATGGGAACGGTGTATTTTGGAGCCAGGTAATTTAATGATATCCATTCACAGCTAGGCAAGTTCAGTTAATGCAGATGGAAAATCAATTAATTTGGTAGTGTAAGCATTTTTATTGGACGTACGCAAACGCCCACGTGCCTTTGTAGTATAAAGCGAATTACTGAGATTTGTTCTTTCTTTAAAGAAAGTTTTAAACTTGACTTTATTATTTTTATTTAAAGTTTTACACTTCACTCTTCAGATTTATTGACTGAGCAAACGAGACGACAGTACTCCTGGCAGCATCAAGTGTGAGAGCTGTGGTGAGTCCTGGGCCCTGGGGGGCCCTGTCACCCCTTGTGCATCCCAGTCCACCCCCACCCCTCCTCTAGCCCTTTCTCTTTCCCATGCTGTTGTGATGGTTTTTCTTCCCTATACTTCTCTTCTATCCTGCTCCCTTTTCCTCTCTCCCTTCCTCTCTCCTGTTCTACTACTCTCTTTTCTTTTTCTCTGCACTTCTTCCTGCTCCCTCTCCTTTTTTTTCATCCTGTTTCTGCCCTGTAGCCCACTGCTGTTTTTCCCTTTTTTTGTGTCTCTTTGGCCCGATTTGCATCTGTCTCTCTTTCCACACCCCCCACACCCCCCCATTTCTCTGGCCTGTCTCCTGGCACTCTTTTCTTCTTTGCACCTGTATGTGCTGTTCCATGTCCTTGTCCTGCTCTGGTTAAGATTTTCCCGTATTAATGTTGCGAGCCCTGGTTGTTTTAAGCTATGTAGTTTAGACTTTGAGAACCGTTTGACCTTATGCCCTGTGTTTGTAATTTACATTGCTTGTCTGTCAGAGATCAGTGAAAGAGATAGGGAACTTATCATGTGTTTGTGCCAAGGAAGAAGAATGACCTTTGGTGATTGGAAGATATAGGTATACCACCATATGTAAATAACAGGAACTTGGAAATATACACAAGTAAACCATAAGATCGGGGTAACAAAAAGTATGTTCCAAGATCATCAACGTGTAGCAATGAATTCTAGGAAAGTACTGAATATGTAATGAATATGGATGGATTAAACTGTACTTAAACTGCTTTGTGAAACCACTCTGGTGGAGCGATCCCCAGTGCTGCCCAGCGCTGCAATAAAGAATGCCTGCTTAATAACACACTCTAGTTTTTGAGTTTTCATCTCAGAATCCTTACCCAGCCGCACCTAGCCTCCTACCTCTGTGAGGAGCGTTAGAAAGCAAGGGGGTTTGGAAGCTCCGAATTTTGTTTCAGTCCTCTTCTAGCTTTCCTTCCTTTTTCCTTCTCTCTCAATGCCCCTCTGGTCTTGCCCACTGTTGCTATGTTTTTCATTCTGTATCTCACTGTCCTGTTCCTCCTTGCTGTTCATCTCTTCCTCTCTCTGATCCTTTGTGCTTCTCCCTGTTCCTGCTATTTATTACTTCACTTCTCTGTCCCTGTCATTCTCTGTTGCTCTCGTCCTCTCTCTACCTGGGTATCTGGCTCCCTGCCCCTGTCTCTTTCAGAGTATCCGGCTTTCTGGCTCCCTGTCAGTCACCTGTTTTCTATGTTGCTCTGTCCTTCCTCCTGTCTTTCCTTGTCCCTCTGGCCTGCTCCCTGTCACTGTCTTTTTTTTTTTTTTTTTTTCTGTCTTTCCTTATCTATGGGTGGCGGCGGGCCAAGTGGTCAATGATCAAGGCTAAAAGGTTATGGTGTCACAGGTCAGGGTCAAAATGTCACAGGGTCAAAGGTCAAGGTCTAAAGGGCACAGGGAAATGTTAAGGACCAAGGGTCACAAGTCAAACGCAAAAAAGATTGCAGGGTCAAAAGGTCATGGAGTCAAAGGTCAAGGTTAAAAGGGAGAAGGGTGAAAGGGTCACGGGACCAAAGGTCAACAGGTCACGTGTCAAAGGTCAAGGTGGTAAATTTCAAGGTCAAAGGGTCACGGGTCAAAGGCAAAAAAAGTTGCAGGGAAAAAAGGTCATGCGGTTAAAAGCCAAGGTCAAAATATAACAGTGTCAAAGGTCAAAAGGTCATAGGGTCAAACTCAAAAGGTCACGGGGTCAAAGTTCAAAAGATCACAACTCAAGAGTTAAGGTCAAAACGTCGCAGGGTCAAAATATCACGGGGTCTGTCAAAAGATATCGGAGACAAAGGTCAAAAGGCCACAGGTCAGAGATCAAAGGTCAAAATATCACAGTCAAGGTGAAAAGGTCACAGGGCTGAAAGGCCAAGGGCAAAAGGTCACAGGGTCAAGGGACAAAGGTCAAAGGTCATGGGGTCAAGGACGAAGATCAAAGGGTCACGGGGTCAAGGCCAAAGGTCAAAGGGTCACAGGTTCAAGGACGAAGATCAAAGGGTCACGGGGTCAAGGTCAAAAGGGCAAGGTGAGAGGTCAAAAGGCCACAGGATCAAGGTCAAAAGGCCACGGGGTCAAAGTCAAAAGGTCGGGATCAGAGGTCAAAAGGTCAAGGTCAAAGGTCAAAAGGTCATTATGTCAAGGTCAAATGGTCAAAGAGTCAAGGTCAAAGGCAAAAGGTCAAGGGGCCAAGGGCAAAAGGTCAAAGTTAAAGGTCAAAAAGTCACGGGACCGAGATCAAGCGGTCGTCAAAAAGGTCACAGGTCAAGGTCAAAAGGTCAAGGGACCGAGGTTAAAAGGTCACGGGGTCAAGATCAAAAGGTCAAGAGGTCAAGGTCAAAGGGTCAAAAGGTCAAGGTCAAAAGGTCAATAGGTCAAGGTCAAAGGGTCAAAAGGTCGATAGGTCAAGGTCAAAGGGTCAAAAGGTCAAGGACAAAATAAGCAAAGGTCAAAGGTCAAAGGGACACGGGGTCAAGGACGAAGGTCAAAGGGTCACGGGGTCAAGGTCAAAAGGTCACGGGGTCAAGGTCAAAGGGTCAAAAAGTTAAAAAGGTCACGGGGTCAAGGTCAAAGATTCAAAAGGTCAAGGGGTCAAGGTCAAAAAGGTCACGGGGTTAAGGTCAAAATGCCATGGATCAAAGGTCGCGGGTCATGGTCAAAAGATCAAGGGATCAAAGGTCAAAAGGTAGTGGGGGTGAAAGGTCAAGTTCATAAAGGTCAAAAGTAGGGGGGTCAAAGGATAAAAGGTCACAGGGTCAATGGTCAGGAGGTTATGGGGTCAATGGTAAATCCAAATGTCATGGGGTCAAAGGTCAAGGTAAAATTGTCATATGTCAAAGATCAACAGTCACATGGTCAAACGTCAAAAGGTCAGTTGCCAAGAGTTACAGGTCAGCAGTCAAAAGGTCGAGGTCAAAATGCCAGCGGTAAAGGCTTGGGGTCAAAGGGTCAAAGGCCAAGGAAAAAGTCACAAGGTCAAAGTTGAATCTTAAAAGGTCAAGTACCACGATCAAAAGGTCACAGGGTCAGAGGGGCACGGGTCAAGGTCACAAGGCCATGCTGTCAAAGGTCAAAGTCAAAAGGCCAGGGGTCACATGGTCAAAGGTCAAGGGGAAATGGTCACAGGATCAAGGTCAAAAAGTCACAGGTTCAAAGACCACAGGGTCAAGGTCAAAAGTTTATGGCTCAAGGCTTTGGCCTTGGGTGCTCGGCCAGTGCTGCCGGCGGTGTCAGCTCTGGAGCTGGCTGGATGTGCGGGCACTGGGCTTTGGTCATGGAGAGAAGCGGAGGTGTCTGTCCGAGGTAAGCACTGCGGGACAAGGCAAGGTCCAGCAGCACAGAGTAGGAACTACCTTTGTACGCAGTTTTTGGTTGTTTTTCAGGTTGGTAATTTTCTGCTGAGGGTTTGGGGGTGGCAAGATGGTTTAATAGTGTGCAATTTTTTTCTTTTATTTTAGATTCATTGTGTTTTCCTGGAATTCCTGACTACGAAAGATGGAACCTTGTTTTTTTCCCACCGGTTTTGCTGTAGGCTCTGTAAGTTGCTGATATTTCAATCTATGCTGATTTTCTCTCTTAATAGGACTGATGGTCACGTTTTCCAGCAGGGGTTAGGGTGAGCACCTTGTATGCATCTGTATACAGAGTTTGAGCATTTTTCAAAATAGCAGCAGCAACATAAAGCATAGTGTATTTCAGGGTCTGAGAAGGCCCATTGCCTTTCCCAGTCACCTGCAGAGCACCACATTGTCCCTAAAAACTGCACCTCGTGGCAAGCTCTTCCGAGTTTATTAGCATCAAGACTCTGCTTATTTTGTGGGCCTGTAGCCCACGTGGGTGTACCTGTCACCCCTGACTCACGCAGCCCCGCCTCCCGTGGGTGTGCCTCGTGCCCCTCCCAATTACCCACCCCATGGGCGTGCCTTAGCCCCCCTTCCCACGACCCCACCTCTCATGCGTGTGCCTTGCCTGCTTTTTGTACCCACTTTGTGGGTGCGCACACCTCACCCCCTTGTCCTCGCCCTGTGCACCTGCCTTGCACCTCCCTCAGGTGGGCATGCTTTGTCTCCCCCTTTGTCCCCACCCCATGTGCCTGCCTTGCCCCCACCTCTCCAAGTACTGCTGCTCCAGATGCACACCACCAATAATCTGCTTGCATTCCGAACTTTCCTCTGGCATCTCCTTGGGCCCCAAATCCCTGGGATTGCATCAAAATTACCCCCACGGTGTGTCAGCACCACCCCCAAGCCCTTTGCCATCCTGCCCCTTGGGGGCATGTTGGTGCTGCCCCGACCCTCTTGTGGTACCCACCCTTGTGCATGTGCTGGTCCCACCGCTGACCCGCCTCCCTTGGGTGTGCCTTGCCTGTGCCCCTGCCCCATGGGCATGTCTTGCCCCCACCCCTCCAAGTATTGCTGCTCCAAACACACACCACAAATAAACTGTCTGCACCCTGAACTTTGCTCTGGCAACTCCTCAGGCCCCAAATCCCTGGGCTTACCCCCAAAATGCCATCACTAGTGATGCCAAGGGGAAAGAGGGGGGTACTCAGCAGGGACATCCTCAAACCCCGAGGCCTCCATTGGGCTTTCCCAAGGCCAGGAGGGTGGAAAAGCGGTGTCACTTTTTACATTTTCTTCCTACATCTCTCTCTTCTGAGCTCCTTGTCCTTGGGTGTTTGTTCTTGCCTGTGGCCTCTGTTCCTGATGGGCTCCAGGTGTGGCCAGTGGGGCTAATGAGAGGGCTGGCCCTGCTATAGGCTATGAAGGGGCTGCCTGACGGAGCTGGTAAAGGGGAATTGGCTGAGGAGGGAGTGGATGTGCCTCCAGCATGGAATGGCTGGTCCCTGCAGCAAAGAAGGATCCCCCTGAGCTGTCTGTGATGGAGCAGACCACCAGCATGTGGTGCCGGGAGCTCAGTTCCTGTGTCAGTCATGCATATGAGCTACTGGCGAGCCCGGCAGTGGAGGGGTGTTGAGAGAAAAGCTTCGGGGAGGTGAAGGTCTGAGCTGGTGCCAGGAGCTGGGGTGAGTTGAGGGTTCTCCCATGTGCATCCTGGTCTATCTCCTCCACCCTGCCTGGGAAAGGGCTGCCCAGGGATGGGGAGGGCCAGCAATGGCTTTCTGTCCTGCTCCCTTTGGTGCTGGAGCCTGCCAGGCACCCTGCCACTTTTCTGAGAGTGCCAGGGCTTCTGCTCAAGTCAAGGAGGGGGTAGCAGGGCTGGAAAAAAGTGGAGCCTGGGATGGGGTGCAAAATCAGGGAAAATGTGGCAGTCAAGACAAGCTGGAAGGGTGGAAAAGTAGTGTCACGTTTTTCTACATTTTCTTTCTAAGTCACCGTCTTTCTATCTTCCTGACCCTATGTGTTAGTTCTTGCTTTTGTTTCTTTTCCCTTACTGCTGTAGAATCTTTCTTTGTCCCTTGTCTTGTTGTCCTGCTGGTCCCTTCCATGCCTCTCTCCTGCTCCCCCTCTCTCTTATGTATTCCTCCATTTCTCCCTGGGTTTTTTGCTAAGTCTTTCATCTCTTCTTTCTCTACACCATTATCCCGCTCCCTGTCCCTCTCCTGTTCGCAGCATCCCTTTTGCTGGCTGCCTGTCCCCCATCTCTTCTCTACCTTCCTCCTGCTTTTCTCTTCCTTTCTCTCCTGCTGTCCTGCTGCGTTTGGGCACCGAGTCCGGTAGCCAGCTCAGTGCCAGGGTTTGTTCTGGGCAGAGGTGAGTAAACTTTTCCTGCCTCCTCTGTGCCCCTGGATGGTATTCAAGCCCCTGGGTGCAGAGCTCGTGGCTGTGGGCAGGTGCCAGGGAGGGGGCCATGTGCTGTGGGGCTCTGGCCAGGCCCCTGTTCCTGATGGGCTCCAGCTGGGGCAGGTGTGGCCAGTGAGGCTAATGATGGGGCTGGCCCTGCTTTGGGCTAGGAAGGGGGCTGCCTGGGCATGCCTGCCTGCAGGAGCTGGCTGAGGAGTCAAACCAAGGGGCTTCCACAGGCAGCTGTCTCCAGCTGGTCCCTGTGGCAAGGAAGGATCCCTCCCAGCCGTCCCCAACAGAGCACGCCACCAGCACATTGCACCAGGACCTTGGCGCCTCTGTTGGCTGCACACGTGAGTTGCTGAATGTCCAGGAAACCTTGTGGGAGAAGTGTGTTGAGTCACCCACCGCCTACTCCTAAGGTCAGGCAGCCAGTACTGTGGAGGAGAAAGGGGCAGAGACAGAGAGAAAAGCCTCAGGGTGGTGAAGGTCTGCCGTTGGCACATGTCCCTTCGTGCTTGTCCGGGCCCATCCCTGCCCTGGTTCTCCAGATCTCTGTCTGCCTCCTTGCCTGTCCCTGCCTCTGTCTGCCTTTCAGGCTGTCTGGTTCCACAAAGCTTTTCTGTCTTCTGCTAGCATTGCCCTGTAAAGTGTCACCTTCTACCTTTCCTTTCTATGTCTTTTCCTTTCTGGTACCCCACCAGTTCTGATTTCATTCTTCCTCATTGCTTGTGACAATGGCATTTCTAGGTCTCCCCCTCCCCGTGTCTCTGTTTAACCAGTTCCCTGTGATTGTGGGAAGGGTGGTGGTCGGGGTCTGGGTTATTTGTGTCCTGGGCTCTGCTCAGGGAGCTCATTCTGCTCTGAGGTTGCTGTGGTGTGGGTGTTCTGTTGGTGCTGCCAGCGGTGGCAGCTCGCGAGCTGGCTGGGCTGTGTGGGCATTGGGGTTTAGTCATGGAGAGAAGCGGAAAGGAACCTTGCTTTTTTCTCTAGTTTGGCTGACAGCTTTTCCCTTAATATGACTGAAGGTGAGATTATTAGGTATTAGAAGGTGCAACATGTATGCACCTGTATATGCCCCTCCCTATCCACCTGTCCATGCCTCCGTGAGAGGTTTTTGCCCATGTGAGGCTTTTCCCGTGCCTGGTCTTCTGGCCGCTGGCCGGGCAACCTGACCAAGAGGTTCCTGTTCTACAGCTTCTTCCCCGGCGGCGCTTTCCGCGCTCTCTGCTGCCACCCTGTGACCAAAAAGCGGTACTTCAGCCCCGAAGACGCTTTCCGCGCTCTCTGCTACCACCCTGTGACCAAAAGCCGGTACAGCAGCCCCGGCTGCACGCTGCCGCCCTCTCCGCGGCCAACGTGTGACCAAAAAGCGGTACTGCAGCCCTGGCGGCACGCTGCCACGCGCTCTGCTGCTACCGCCTACAGTGGGTGTGCTGCGCACTGCTCGCGCTCCCCCCGTGGGCCCTGTGCTCGCCCCTTTCCTTTGGGATGGTGGGAAGGGCGTTGGGCGGGGCCTGGGGTAGATGAGCCCCGGGCTGTGCCCAGGGAGCTCCTTCTGTGCGAGGCGGGAGCTGTGGGACTGGGTAGGGTCCAGCAGCACCCACAGGAGCGAATGCTCTGGGATGCAGCTTGGGCTTTTTTTTTTTTTTTAATTTTCCGTCAGCAGTTTCCTAGGGAGTGTCCAGGGGTGACAAGAGGGTTTTACAACACACAGCTTTAACTGATTTTTTTTTTTGCTGCTGTTTTTGTTTTGTTCTAGGTGCACTGGATTTTCCTGGAATTCTGAACTTCCTGCAGGATGGCAACTTGTTTTTTGTGAGGAGTGTTTCTGACCCTATTTCCCTTCCTAGGACTGAAGGTTAGATTATCGAGCAGCCATGAGGATGTGCACCACGTCTGCATCTGTCTATGCCCGCCCATCCCCCTGTCCGTGCCTGCAGGTGGGGTTTTTCCCATGCCACCCCCAACTCGGTGGCCTTGCCAAGGGTGGGTGTGCCTGGCCCTACTTCTCGTGTCCCTGCCTCCCATGGGTGTGCCTTGCCTGCTTTTTGTACCCACTTTATGGGTGTGCATAGCTAACACCCTATCCTCCCCCTGTGCACCTGTCTTGCCCCCCCCCCCCCCCCCCCTGCCATGGGTGTGCCTTGTACCTGCCTCCCATGGGCATGCTTTGTCCCCCTCCTTGTCCCTGCTCCATGCACCTGCCTTGCCCCCACCTCTACAAGAACTGCTGCTCCAGATGTACAGCACCAATAAACTGTTTGCATTCCAAACTTTGCTCTGGCAGTTCCTTGGGCCCCTAAGATTACCCCCAAAATGCCATCACCAGTAGACGTCAGGGGAAATGGGGGGCACCCAGCAGGGGCACCCCGAAGCCTCATGGTTTCCAACAGGCTTTGCCAAGGGCAGGGGTGGGTGGGAGAGTTGAAAAGCAGCATTACTTTCTACATTTTCTTCCTACATCTCCCTCTTCTGAGCTCCTTGTCCCTGGGTATTTGTTCTTGCCTGTGGCCCCTGTTCCTGAAGGGCTCCAGGTGTGGCCAGTGGGGCTAATGAGAGGGCTGGCCCTGCTGTGGACTATAAAGGGGCTGCCTGAGGGAGCTGGTAAAGGGGAATTGGCTGAGGAGGGAGCTGGAGGTGCCTCCAGCATGGAATGGCTGGTCCCTGTGGTGAGGAAGGATCCCCCTGAGCTGTCCATGACGGAGCAGACCACCAGCACACGTTGCTGGGAGCTTGGTGCGTGCATCGGCTGTGTGTGTGAGCCGCTGGCCAGCCTGGCGGTGGAGGGGTGTTGAGAGAAAAGTGTTGGGGTGCTGAAGGTCTGAGCCAGTGCCAGGAGCTGGGGTGAGTCACACGTTCTCCCATGCACATCCCGGTCCATCTCTGCTGCCCTGCCTGTCGGTCCTTCCGCTGCCTGGGAAAGGGCTGCCCAGGGATGGGGAGGGCTGACAATGGCTTTCTGTCCTGGCCCCTTTGCTGTGGAAGCCTGCCAGGCACCCTGCTGCCATTCCGAGGGCACTGGGGCTTCCCCTCAAGCTGCGGGGGGGGGGGGGGTGGGCAGGCGGGGTGTGGCAGGGCTGGAAGAAAGTGGAGGCTGAGATGGAGTGCGAAGGCAGGGAAACTGTGGAAGTCAAGAGGGGGTGGAAATGGTGTCACTTTTTACATTGTCTTTGTAAGGCTCCCTCTTTCTGTCTTCCTGACCCTATGTGTTAGTTCTTGTCTCTGTTTCTTTTCCCCTATTGCTTTACAATATTTCCCTGTCCGTCGTCTTGTCCTTGCCTTGTGGTCCTGCTGGTCCCTTTGGCCTCTCTCTCCTGCTCCCCCTCTCTCTTATGTATTCCCCCATCTCTCCCTGGGTTTTTTGCTCAGTGTCCCAGTACTCTTCTCTTTACACTACTGTCCTGCTCACTGTCCCTCTCCTGTTTGCAGCATCCCGTTTGCTGGCTGCCTGTCCCCCATCTCTTCTCTACCTTCCTCCTGCTTTTCTCTTTCCTGCTGTCCTGCTGTGTTTGGGCACTGAGCCTTGTAGCCAGCTCAATGCCAGGGTTTGTTCTGGGCAGAGGTGAGTAAATTCTGTTCTGTGGAGTCCTCAGTCTAGGAGTTTTATGTTTAAAAAAAAATAAAAAAATAAAAAGCTTGTCCTTCCAAAAAAGGGCTAGTCCTTCGTAGGACTGAGGTGTAGACTTGGAGAGTCTCTTAAAGACGTGATCAAAATTAAAGCTGGATTTCACTTAACATTGCTGCTGTTTGTCTTCGCTTTTGCCGCTTTCCCCACTGCTCCATCGTGACTGGATAAATAAAATAATGTCTATCCTGGAGCAGGTTAGGCCAATGGAAAATGTACTTCCCTCTGTTTATTTTCTCTTCCTGCAAGCGTGTGTATTCTTCTGTTTCTGTGCGCTTACTAAGAAATGATTCTGTGAGAATTGTATTGTACTCAAAGAGGAAAGAAACTGTGCATAACAGTTCAGGTGTTTTGAAGAAACGGACTGTTTTCACAATAAAAGCTTTATGCTTTTTCAGTCTGTAAGCTTTTAAAGTATCTTTTAGGGGTATGTGAAAACCTGAGTGAGACACTGACATCTGTACTAAGAGTGATCAAGGTTATTTTTTTCTTTTTTTTTCTTTCTTTTTTTTTTTTTTTTTCCAGCACATCTACCAGTCCTGATTGGTAGCCTTAGGTATTGCAGCGCTGGGGATTTGTTATTAGGGTGAGGAAAAGGCTGAGGTACTTAATGCCGCCTTTGCCTCAATCTTTAATAGTCAGACTAGTTACCCTCAAGGTAATCAGCCCCCTGAGCAGGAGGACAGGGATGGAGACCAGGAGAATTCTGTCATAATCCAGGAAGTGGTACTTAATGACCTGCTCTGCCAATTGGAAACTCACAAGTCTATGGGGCCGGATGAAACACACCCGAGAGCGCTGAGGAAGCTGGCGGAGGAACTTGCCAAGCCACTGTCCATCATTTATCAGCAATCCTGGTCAACAGGAGAAGTCCCGGAAGACTGGAGGCTTACCAATGTGACGCTGTCCTAGGTTACAGTGTAAAATGTGCCAAAAGAAAAAAAAAGTATTCTATTACCATGCTAAATAAAAACTGAGATCTCGAACACCCTAGCAGCCTTCTTCCACTGGATTCCCAGAGGAGTTTTTTCCCCCACTGGAGTTCCAGAGGACAAGAGCTACCTACCTACCACTGGACCTTCGGAGGAAGACCAGACCCTTTTACAAGATCGCTGCTTCAACAGAACTACATCCATTGCTTCAGGAGGACTGCAGTCACCATCTTTTCGGACTGCTACTGCCACCCTAACAGGGTGTCAGGTTGTATTTCTGACTCTGTCAGTGTAAACCAGTGGGTTGTTTTTTTTTCCCTGCCTTGTGTTATTTTTATATATATAAGTAAAGAACTGTTATTCCTATTCCCCATATCTTTGCCTGAAGGCCCGTTAACTTCAAAATTATAATAATTTGGAGGGAAGGGGGTTGCATTTTCCATTTCAAGGGAGGCTCCTGCCTTCCTCCGCAGACACCTGTCTTTCAAACCAAGACAGACGCTCGTCTCCAAGAAGGGCTAGAAGGAGGATCTGGGGAACTACAGGCCCGTCAGCCTGACCTAGGTACCGAGCGAGATTATGGAGCGGTTCATCTTGGGTGTGCTCGCAAGGTAAGTGCAGGATATCCAGGGAATCAGGCCCAGCCAGCATGGGTTCATGAAAGGCAGGTCCTGTTTGACCAACCTGATCTCCTTCTATGATCAGGTGACCTGCCTAGTGGATGAGAGAAAAGCTGTGGATGTTGTCTCTCTGGACTCCAGTAAAGCATTTGATGCCGTTTCCCACAACATCCTATTGGACAAGCTGGTGGTTCATGGCTTAGACAGGTGTACTCTTCGCTGGGTTAGAAACTGGATGCATGGCCGAGCTCAGAAAGATTTGGTAAATGGAGTTAAATCCAGTTGGCGACCGGTCACAAGCGGTGTTCCCCAGGGCTCAGTATTGGGGCTGGTTTTGTTTAATACATTTATCAACGACCTGGATGAGGGGATCGAGTGCAACCTCAGCAAGTTTGCAGATGACACAAAATTAAGCGGGACTGTTGACCTGTTTGAGGGTAGAGAGGCTCTGCAGAGGGATCTGGACAGGCTGGATGGATGGGCTGAGGACAATTGCATGAAGTTTTACAAGTCCAAGTGCCGGGTCCTGCGCTTCGGTCACAACAACCCCCAGCAGCAACGCTACAGGCTTTGGAAAGTGTGGCTGGAAAGCTGCCCAGCATAAAAGGACCCAGGGGTGCTAGTTGACAGTCGGCTGAACATGAGCCGTCAGTGTGCCCGGGTGGCCGAGAAGGCCAACAGCATCCTGGCCTGTATCAGCAATGGTGTGGCCAGCAGGAGCAGGGGAGTGATCGTGCCCCTGTACTCAGCACTGGTGAGACCCCACCTTGAGTGCTGTGTGCAATTTTGGGCACCACCGTGTAGGAAAGACATTGAGGTCCTGGAGCAGGCCCAGAGAAGGGGAATGAAGCAGAGGGGTCATGAAAAAATGTCTTATGAGGGGCTCCTGAGGGAATTAGGATTGATTAGCCGAGAGAAGAGGAGGCTGAGAGGAGACCCTATTGCTCTCTACAGCTACCTCAAAGGAAGTTGTAGTGAGGCTGGTGTTGGTCTCTTCTCCCAAGTAACTAATGACAGGACAAGAGGTAATGGCCTCAAGCTGCACCAGGAGAGATTTAGATTGGATATTAGGAAGAATTTCTTTACCGAAAGAGTGATTAGACATGGGAACAGGCTGCCCAGGGAGGTGGTGGAGTCACCATCCCTGGAGGTGTTTCAAAGACTTATAGGTGTGGTGCTGAGGGACATGGTTTAGTAGTAGGCTTGGCAGTGTTAGGATAATGGTTGGACGTGATGACCTTAAAGGTCTCTTCCAACCACAATGATTCCACGATTCTATATTTTTTTTTCCAAAAAAAGTGAAACCATATGGGGGATCTCTTATCTCATTGACTTTTTATAAGTTTGATTTATGACAGGAAAAAAAAAAAGTTAAAATTGTGTAACTTACAAATGGGCTTGCATGGTTTAAACTGTAACTGCCAAATAGTCGCAGTGTGTGATTTATGAGGGGTATTTAAGCAGCTCAGTATTTGTTCTAAACATTTAAAAAGAGAGGCTGCTGAATTTTAGGGGTGTTTTTCCCCATGTTTGGATGGAGTGTTCTGAAGTACTTTATTTCTCTCTGGTTTTCAATGGTGTGTTTCGGTGGCATCTCTCCTGGGCGGTGCAGCTGGCTAGACGTCCCTCCTAATTTGTCTGTCAGAGATCAGTCAAAGAGATAGGGAACTTATCATGTGTTTTTGCCAAGGAAGAAAAATGACCTTTGGTGATTGGAAGATATAGGTATACCACCATATGTAAACAACAGGAACTTGGAAATATGCACAAGTAAACCATGAGATCGGGGTAACGAAAAATATGTTCCAAGATCATCAACATGTAGTAATCAATTCTAGGAAAGTACTGAATACGTATTGAATATGGATGGATTAAACTGTACTTAAACTGCCTTGTGAAACCCCTCTGGTGGAGCAATCCACAGTGCTGCAATAAAGAATGCCTGTTTAATAACACTCTTGTTATTGAGTTTTCATCTCAGAATCCTTACCCGGCCGCACCTAGCCTCCCACCTCTGTGAGAAGTGTTAGAAAGCAAGGGGGTTTGGAAACTCCGAATTTTTTTTTCAGTCCTCTGGTAGCTCTCCTTCTTTTTTCCTTGTGTCTCTATGCCCCTTTGTCTTGCTTACTGTCGCTGTGTTTTTCATTCTGTATCTCACTGTCCCGTTCCTCCTTGCTGTTCATCTCTTCCTTTCTCTGACCCTTTGTGCTTCTCCCTGTTCCTGTTATTTTTACTTCACCTCTGTCCCTGTCATGCTCTGTTGCTCTCATCTCTCTATCTCGATATCCAGCTCCCTGCGCCCCTGACTCTTTCAGAGTTTCCTGCTTTCTGGCTCCCTGTCAGTCACCTGTTTTCTATGTTGCTCTGTCCTTCCTCCTGTCTTTCCTTGTCCCTCTAGCCTGCCACCTGTCACCGTCTTTTTTTGGGCCAAGTGGTGGCAGGCCAAGTGGATATTAGGAAGAAATGCTATGAGGGTGGTGAGGCACTGGAGCAGGCTGTCCAGAGAAGCTGTGGCTGCCCTCTCCCATGGAATTGTTCAAGCCCGGATTGGATGGGGCTTGGAGCAACCCGGTCTAGTGGAAGGTGTCCCTGCCCATGGCAGGGGGGTTGAAACTAGATGGTCTTTAAGGTCCTTTCCAACACAAACCGTTCAATGATTCTAGTCTTAATACTGCTTTTAAGTGTTCAAATGGCTTTTAAAGGATGTGTTGTGTTTTGAGCTGCCCTGTTTACCTAGAATCCTCCTCTAGCTTGACTACTATCCTATCCCTTATTCTGAACTAATTCCTCTGCTTTCTTCTGTACTATTTTTTTAATATGCTGCAATATATTTGGGGCTTTTGTTTTCTGGATGTGTGTCTGTAAGCATCTTGTGGTGCTCAATCGATCACCCTCCAAGCCTGGGTTTGACCATTGCACAGCAGAGCCTGAGCAAGAAAAGTGGCACCATCCTCTGGCACGCTCCCTGCCCCACCATGGGGCAGCCGCCAGCCTGTGGGATAGGGGCTGGGAGGGACCTGCAGCCATCTGGGGGGTCTATCCCCCTTTATTTTTCTAGCAGAGCTCCCCTTTTATGGGGTGGAGATTTGTACGTATGTAAATAGTGTTCTCAGAGTTAATGAGCTGCTGGTTGGGGCAGTTTCCCTCATTTTGTGACTGTTTTTTTCTGAGTGAATAAAAAGGGGTTTGTGTGTGTGATGTCACTTGGGCTTCTAAGTATCACAGGGAGTGATGATGCAGCAGAGTAGTGGGTGAGTGGGGGATGAGGGGGGTTGTGGGGTTCCCCCAAAAAGGGGGGGGATCATAGCCAAAAACCACCTGAAAATTCATGAGGGGGGATTAAAAAAATATTAAAACATGTAAATATGGGTGTGAGGTGTTGAAATAGCAAAAAATGTCTCATATATATGTATAGAGGCAATAATACTCATTTATATGTATAAAATGAAATGGAAATGAAAGCCATGTATCTACTACATGCACTAGTGCAGTTCACTGTCCTAAATCTCCCTCTTTCTTTCTTCCTGATCCTATGTGTTAGTTCTTGCTTCTGCTTCTTTTCCCTTATCACTTTAGATTTTTCCTTTGTCCCTTGTCTTGTCTCTACTTTGTTGTCCTGCTGGTCCCTTTGGCCTCTCCCTCCTCCCACCCCCCCCCCCCCCCACCCCACCCCCTTATATATTCCTCCATCTCTCCCTGTTTTTTTTTTTTTTTGCTCAATCTCTCAGCTCTCCTCTCTCTCTACTGTTGCCCCGCTTCCCGTCCCTCTCCCATCTGCAGCATCTGGTTTCCCTGCTGCCTGTCCCCCACCTCTTCTCTATCTTCCTCCTGCTTTTTCTCTTCTCTTGTCTCCTAGTGTCCTGCTGCCTTTGGGCACCAAGCCTTGTAGCCGACTCGGTGCCAGGATTTGTTCTGAGCAGGAATGAGTAAATTTTTCCTGTGCCCCTGGATGGCTTTCAAGCCCCTGGGTGCAGAGCCTGTGGCTGTGGGCAGGTGCCAGGGAGGGGCCACTGTGCTTTTGCCAGGCCCTTGTTCCTAATGGACTCCAGCTGGAGCTTGGGCAGGTGTGGCCAGTGAGGCTGACGGTAGGGCTGGCCCTGCTGTGGGCTATGAAGGGGACTGCCTGGGCATGCCCAGCTGCAGGAACTGGCTGAGGAGGCAAACAAAGGGGCTTCCACAAGGAGCTGCCTCCAGCAAGGAGCAGCCAGTCCTGGTGTGTGGTGGGTTAACCCTGGCCAAAATGCCAGGTGCCCACTAAAGCCACTCTATCACTGCCCCTCCTTAACTGGACAGGAGAGAGAAGAGGGAAAAAAAAAAAAAACAACAAAAAAACCCCAGGCTCATGGGGTTGAGATAAGGACAGGGAGATTATTCAGCATTTACCGTCACGGGCAAAACAGACTCAACTGAAAGGAAATGTAATTTATTATCACTTAACTCAGAGAGGAGTAATGAGAAATAAAACCAAATCTTAAAACACCTTCCCCCCACCCCTCCCTCCTTTCCCGGGCATAACTTTGATCCTGATTTTCCTCCTTCCTCCCCTCCAGTGGCACAGGGGGGAAAACAGGGGATGGGGGTTAGGGTCAGTTCATCACACTGTTGTTTTCTGCTGCTTCTTCCTCCTCAGGGGGAGGATTTCTCACTCTTTTTCCCCTGCTCTAATGTGGGGTCCCCCTCGCAGGAGAAGGTCCTCTGTGACTTCTCCAGCCTGAGCCTTCCACGGGTTCAGTCCTTCATGAACTGCCTCATTGTGGGTCTCCTTCATGGTGTGCAGTCTTTCAGGAACCAACTGCTCTAGCGTGAGCCCCCCTCACGGGGTCTCTAGCAGCAAACCTGCTCCAGCGTGGACTTCTCTCTCTCCACAGGCCACAGGTCCTGCCAGGAGCCTGCTCTGGTGCAGGCTTTCCACAGGGTCACAGCTTCCTTCAGGGATCCACCTATTCTGACGTGGGGGCCCTCCACGGGGTGTAGGCAGTCTTCTGCTCCACCGCCCATGGGCTGCAGGGGGACAACCTGCTTCACCATGGTCTTCACCACACGTTGCAGGGGAATCGCTGCTCTGGCACCTGGAGCATCTCCTCACCCCTTCTTCACTGACTTTGGTGTCTGCAGGATGTTTCTTTCACATATTCTCACTCCTCTCACTCGCTGCAATTACTGCTGCACAACAACTTTTTCACTCTCTTAAATATGTTATCACAGAGGTGAAAAACACTGTTGCTGATTGGCTCGGCCTTGGCCAGCGGTGGGTCCGTCTTAAAGCCAGCTGGCATTGGCTATATCCGACATAGGGGAAACTTCTAGCAACTTCATACAGAAGCCACCCCTGTAACCCCCCTGCTACCAAAACCTTGCCACACAGACCCGTTACACTGTGGCAAGGAAAGAGCCATCCCCAACAGAGCGCCTGACCGACACACGACACCAGGATGTTGCTGCCTCCATCGGCCACACACTTGAGCTGCTGCGTGTCCAGGAAACATCATGGGAGAGGTGCATTGAATCACCCACTGCCTACTCCTAAGGTCAGGCAGCTGGCACTGTGGAGGAGGAGGGGGCAGAGACAGAGAGATAAGCTTTGGGGTGGTGGAGGTCTGCCGTTGGTGCCGGGAGCCACGTGTCGCCTCACATGGGTCCCGGCCCATCCCTCTCGTGGTTTTCCAGATCTCTGCTTGCCTCCTTGCCTGTCCCGGCCTCTGTCTGCCTTTCAGGCTTTCTGGTTCCCCAAAGCTTTTCTGTCTTCTGCTAGCATTGCTCTGTAAACTGTCACCTTGTACCTTTCCTTTCTGTCTCCCCACCAGCTTACTTCATTCTTCCTCATTGCTTGTGAAAATGGCATTTCCAAGTCTCCCTCTAAATTTTCTCTTTGTGTTTCCATTTATCCGGGTCCGTGTTCGTGTGGCTTATGTCTTCTGCACCTTCGTCACCTTTATTTAATATCTTCACTTACTTAGTTTGCTGACCCTATTTCTCTCCCCTGCCGTGCTCTGTTCTTAATCCTTCCTTCAAAATTTCCTTTTTATCTGCCTATTTTAATTTGCTATTGCTTCCATTTTGTTTGTTTTATAGATAAAGGAAAGCACATAATTTTTGATAATAATCTTGCTGTTGTATTTAATGAGCTACTTCCCTACACAGCTTGATAGGGCATCTATCTTTTTTCCTACCTACACCACAGAAAATTTTTTTTTTTTTCTTTAGAATTCCCTATCCAGTCACATTGCTGATGCAATTAATGTAGCTGCAGTAAAAGAGCAGGAATATATGTTTCTGGTACAGGTGGCTTTCTCCATTTGACAATTTGCACCCCATAAACTGAAGGCAGCTGAGAAAACTCCCTGCTGCTCCTCCAGTCACCTTTATGTGTTGTGGTGGTTGGCCCTGCCCCTTTCCCAGGTGATTGCGGGAAGGGTGGTGGGTGGGTCCTGGAGTATATGAGCCCCCGGGCTCTGCTCAGGGAGGTCATTCTGCTCTGGGCCTTCTCTGATGTCAGTGCTGTGCCGGGCCTTCAGGTAATGGCAGGTTTTGACCTCTCTAAAATATTTGGGCAGATATGTTTTGATGTTTAAAGAAGCAGAGAGCTCTGTCTGAGGTAAGAGCTTCAGGATTGGTCAAGGTTCAGCTGCATTTAGCTCAGAAAGTATGCTTGTATACAGCTTTTTTTTTTTTTAGGTCAATAATTTTGTTTTGAGTCTTCTGGGCTGGCAAGAGGGCTTAATAGTGTGCCTTTTTTTAATTTAATCTAGGTGTATCATGCTTTTTTGGAACTCCTGACTTTATTGAAGATGGAACTATCGAGCTATATAACTATTTGTTGTATATTGTGTTAATCGTTGTTACCTTCTCTCTATAATAGGACTGATGGTGAGGTTAGCTAACAGGGGTTAGGGTGAACATCTTGTATGCATCTGTGAGATGACAAATTATGCGATTTCTCAGAAGCACAACGGTAGTTTTCCGTCTTCTGGCATTTTAGGTGCTGCAAGCGATGATGGCTACAGCATCCGAGGCTAAAATTGGAGCAGACGAGAGGAAGGCCACGTTCCTTTTGAGCAGGAGAATGTTGTGGACAAAGTCTGTGTTGATGCTTACTGCTGGTACCAGTTCTGTGCAGAGGAAAAGGAACCTGGTAACTGAGGAACATGCTGGATGGCTGATGTGGTATTTTGTTGAGGATGGATTCAGAGCCTCGGCCCTCTGAAAGCTAAGTGGAGGGACTGATGTTTGGGAGGAGAGAACAAGGTTGGGAGCTGTAAGGAGGGGTTTCAAAATTGGCGTGGGGAGAGGGCTGTCCAGGAACCATCCCCTTTGGGCAGGTAAAGGGAGCGGGTTGCTCTTGGCACAATACTAGCTTGTGCCAGGCAGGACTCTTCCAGCCTGTAGCTGCGTAGCTTGTGTAGCGTGTCTTCTGTGTATCGGACCTTTCTTGGGTCTCGATGTCCTCGTTGCTCTTTGTGCTCAAGGAGCACTTCACGTGCCTCGGGTGCCATTCCTAGGGTCTTGCATCACACTCTATGGCTCTGTGTCGTGCTGGATCTTTACTGTAAACTAAGACTGTGTTGCACCGTACAGCTCCTTATGGCACTGGGTGTTGCATCCCACACTATGGCTATGTGTCACGCCAGGTCTTGACTGTGACGTAAGACTGCGTCACGCCGTACGGCTCCATGTTGCACTGGATCTTGCATTGCACCGTACGGCTTTGTGTTGCACCGGGTCTTGACTGTACTCTAAGACTGCGTTACACCGTACAGCTATGTATTGCGCTGGGTCTTGCATCACACTCTATGACTCCGTATTGCGCCGGGTCTTGACTGTTGTCTAAGACTGGGTCACACTGTACGGTTCTGGCTCTTGCGTTGCACCACATGGCTTTGTGTTGCGCTGGGTCTTGACTGTGATCTAAGACTGCATTGCACCGTATGGTGCCGGGTCTCTCTCTCTTTTTTTTTTTTTTCTTTTGCCCTGTCTGTGTGGGTCTTTTTCTTTCCCCAGTCCCTATCGCTCTGTGTGGCACTGTTAATTGTAAATGTTTGGACTGCGGAGGGTCTCGGGCTGGGGTTTTCAAAGGCAGGGCGATTTTGGAGGCCAGCGGGAACCCTGTTCCTGAGGAGAGCCGCAGACCTGTGGTGGCAGGCAGTGGGCGAAGGGCAGAGCGGAGAGGGAGGGGTGGTTTGCAGGGTAGGTGAAGTGAGAGTTGTGCATGTGTGTGGCTTTGGTTGTGCGGTAGTATGTAAGTGTTGTTAACATGTTATAGCTGGAGTCGAGGTATTTTTCTTTTCCAGGCCTTGTATAAAAAAAGCAACAAACCACAACCCCAAAACAAACACACCACCCAAACCCAAGATATTCTAATAAGAAAAAAAACCCAGTCAGGGGATTTTTTTTTTCCACTTGCTGTTTTTTTTGGTTTTTTGTTTTTTGTTTTTTGTTTTTTTTCTTTTTAACCTAATTGGGTCCTAATTGGTCTGCACAGAGATGATTTCTGCCAAAGTTTGGATGGTGGAAGGCAGCAGGGTACTTGGTGGGCTTTTGAAAAGCCCGGCAGGATCCCTGGCACACTCGGAGAAGTGGCATGTCCCCTGCTGGGCCTCGGGAAAGCCGGGAAAAGACACAGCACACTCGGCGATTTAGTAGGGAGCTTGGTGTGCTTTGGGGAAGTCCGGCAGAAGCCATAGTGCACTTGGGAATGGAGCAAGGGTGACGGCGGGGTTAAGGAAAGACCAACGGACGCTGTGGAGCTCTTGGTAAGTCAACAGAGAGCTCATTCTGCTCTGGGGTGGGTGCTCCACTGGTGGTGGCAGCTCCGCAGCTGGCCAGATGTGCGGGCATTGGGCTTTAGTCACAGAGAGAACCGGAGTCGTCTTTTCCAGGTAAGAGCTGTGAGAAAGGCCCAGGTTCAGCACCACATAGACTGGACAGGGGGGAAATGGGGGGAAAACAGATAAAAAGGAGAAGGGAGGGGGACCAGGGGCGACGGAGGCAAAGATGGGGAAACGAGGGAGAACTGGGGCAAATGAGGAGAAAGAAATGGAGAGTAGCAGTGATTATACCCTTTGCTGTTTTTTTAAATTATTTCTTAGTTTTCCTTAGTGCTGATGTTATTCATATTTTCTTTCTACTTGTTGGTTTGCTGTCCCTATTTAATAATTTTTTCATTTCCCTAGTAACCATACCTTTTTTATTCTTTTTTTTATGCCTACTTTTATTATTTCCTTTCTTTCCTTAGTGCTCTTTCATTTACTTTTTTTAATCCATTTTAGTTCTCCATCATTGTGTTTAAATTTCTTGTCTTAATTCCTTTTAAAATTTTGTCTCCTTAGATCCCATTTACTGTCTTAGTTTTGAGACATTTTAAAATTATTTTGTGCATTCCTCTGCGCCCTCACTATTTAGATATTCTTTCTACCTTGGCATTTTCTTTTGCTGTGGCTCTTTGTTCTTTCCTCTCTTGTTATTTTGGCTATTGTTCCATTCTTTCCTGTCTTAGTCTCTTGGCTTTAAAAATTTTGTTTCTGTGCCTGCTTTTATCTAGTTTGCTGGTGGTGTTTTTAAGTTTTTTGTTTGTCCTCTACCTAGTCACTTTTTTTTTTCTCCTTTGACCCAGCTCTCTATCCTTATTTTTAATAGTTTCCAGTTTCTTGAGTACCCGGTCACTTTTTGAATTTACTTTTGACGTGCGTCTCTTTTTCAGCCTTTATTTTTTAAGTTTGCTTGTCTTGCCTCATATGGCTTTTTATGTTTTCTGTGCTTAATTTTATCCCAGCTAACATGTTTGTTTGTTATTTCCTTCCCATGTGTCCTGCAGCCTGTGCTTCTTTTATGATTTTTTTTTTCCACAAGTCTATTCATTTAGATTGTTGTCTCTGTTTTTGAATTCTTTTCCTCTCTCAATCTCTTGGCTTTAAAAAGCGTTTCTACACCTGTACAGGTAATTTAGTTTGCCGTCTCTTATTTTCAGTTCTCTGATGACCATACCTTAGCTTTTTGCATTTTCAGGTTTCCTTCTCTGTCTCGTTTTGGTAAGCTGACTATCCCTGTGTTTTAATCCTTTCTTGTCTGTTACATACCCAGTCACATTTGACTCTCTTGTCCTTTATTCAGTTTGCGCTCCCTATTTCTTTTTAAATTTTCCTTACTCTGGCTATTTAAATTTTATTTTAATGTCTCCATTTATCTAGTTCCCTTTCCCTTGTTTTAGTTTTTTCCTGTCCTGTACCATATTGCTTTAAAAATTTTATTTCTGTTATCATTTACCGAGTTTCCTGTCCTAGAAACTTTAGCCCATGGCTTTTTATGTTCCGCTTTGAATCTCCCCCTAACAAGTTTTTGAATTTGCTACCTTTTGGGAGCAGTGCCAACGATATGGAAGATTGATTGAGACTAAAATAGAAGTGTGAAGTTAGTGTTCAACATGTAAGAATAAACACGCTAAAAGACCAGGTGTTCCAAACAAGCCCCATGGCAAAATGAATCTTGAGCATACAAAAAAGCCAAGCTGGAAAGCGCCTGGGAGGGTGCGTGAGAGAGGACGTAACTGCAAACAGTCACGAGCGTGGGCGCGCCTGAGAAGAATGTTAAAACATCCCCCTTGGCTTTTTAGTTCAGGAATGAGCGCGCTCTGTATAATTGCTTGAAAGAGAGAAGCAAGAGAGCTTCCTTTGCTATTCCACACATTCGTACCGATTAAAGAATATACCTAGAAAAAAGCTACAAAGTCTGCATCTCCTTCATCACTGCAGATAGGTGCCCCTTGTGAGGGAAAACCTCTGGGTGATTTTGCTTTTTATAGTTATACTAAGGTTTTTGTGGCTACATTCCTTAAATAGGAACACCTGCACCCATTGAACAGGAAAACTACAGGATCATTGTAATGGGACAGATGGCTTGGCAAGAGCTAAATTACATTAAAAAGCACCGCAACAGGTATTGCGTGCTGCTGGTTACCGTGTAACTAAAACCCATCTAATGTGATCGCTGCTGTTGGTAAAAAAAATTGTAATTGGTTCCCAGTAGATGGCGCACTTGATAGCGCTATGCGGGAGGGTGTAGGGGAATGCTTACAGAAACCTAAAGGGCTAGGTTTTGAGATTCCTGATGCTGTTATTGTGACATGGCAGTTTTTATACTCCATGTTGGCTCAGCTCAAACCTTTAGAGGCTATTGTTAGAAAAAGGGAAAAAAAAGAAAAAAGATAGAAACGGGGGCCAAAGGGCCAAAATATATATGATCGAGCTACAGATGTCCCAAATAATTCTGAGACTGAAGACCCTTTTGACCCTGGGCCGCTTAGTGCAGAGGGGGAACCAGACTTATACCCTCTATTACCATTACCTCCTCAGCCATTAGAGACACCGCCCCCACCTCCCCCACCCCCCACTGAAATTTTCACTTCCACCGCTGTTACGTTCTATATTGTCTACGGTACCTGCTAATCCCTTTCTGAAGGAGTTATCCAAGATCAAGTCGGTAGAGCAGAAATGTAAAGAAGCATCTATAAAACGGGCTAATTTTACTTTTGCTTTCTGTTATAAAGAAATAAAACCGGTCCCCAACTAATGAGGGTTTGCCTTACCAGGTTTCTAAAGAGCTTAAAAAAAAAACTATTACAGAAAATGAATTACAAAATACGTTCACCGTAGGATTAACAGAGGCAGTGTGGGTGGCATACATCATGACACCACGGGATTGGAAAATATTAACGAAAACAACATTATTTTCGGCACGCCGTGAGGTTTGGCAATTAGAATATTACGACTTAGTAACAGAGCAGGCGATGGATAATTTGAGTGCAGGAATACCGATTCATCAGGGTCTGCGTACAGGCACAGGACAACATATAACCACACAGGCACAAATAGCCCTGGATAGATGGGCTTTTGAACAAGCCCGGCTGGGTCAGTGAGGAGGAACAAGGAGAGAAGGGATGGAAAGAGTTAACAGGATTCAGGCACGTCCCGCCCTGAGCCTTGAATAAGAGTAAAGAAAGATAACAGGGAAGTAAACAGGTGCAGACCATCAGGTCCGAGAGGAGCACAAGCCTGCAGGATAGCAGCCAAGGGAGTTAGCAGTAGCGACGCGTGAACCATGCCTGTACACCAATCATAGCTTACGTAGTGGTGCGTGCGCTAATAGAGAAAAGTATATAATGATGGTGGTAAGAAACAATAAAGGTCTTCGGTTCATCCCCAATCGGAGTCCATGCCCTTCATCCGCCACAAGTCGGGACATCGTACGGGATCTTTTATGACAATAAGACGAGGTTCTCGGGAGCCCTCTGACATTTGAAGACATACTGCAGGGGGCAAAGGCAAGTAGATAATCCTGAAGCCGCTAAAGCTTTGTTATTCCAGTTGGCTTTTGAAAACGCTAACAGTGACTGTCAATCAGCGCTACTACTATTGAAAGGAAAGGCAACGGACGTAGGGGAATATATTAAAGTACGTCAAAACATCGAAACTGAGACTCACAGAGTATCAGTTCTCGCCGCCACATTATCTCAATTGCAAAGTTATCGGAACACTGTTAAATGTTTTAATTGTGGTAAACAAGGACATACAAGCCAGGAGCGTCCTGAAAAGTGGCAGATGCGCAAGAGTAAAAATTTGACAAAACCCATGAAAAGATATTGCCGGACAGTATTAACACTGAAGCCAAGAAACCTCAGTCACAACCAAGTGTTATTAAGCAGGTATTCTTTATTGCGGCGCCAGGCAGCACAGGGGATAGCTCCTTCCGTACGTGCACGCTCAAGCGTTAGGATTCTTGCCTTATATTTACAGCTTTCATGTTTATTCATTACATTTCTAAGAAAAGGTTGGGTTATTCTAATTATTTCCAGGAATTCGTTAACATAAGTTCCTTAAGTTCTTCCCATAGTCCCACCCCAGTCCGCCCAATTTACGCCCCCCCATCAGGGGTCGTTGGTGGTCATTGGGGATGAAGGTCCGAGTCTTCCTCACAGTTGAACTTTTAAACTTGTCCTGTGGCGCGTGCCCTGTACCATCCTGGGTCTTTTCCAAACCGCAGGACCAGCTCTTGCTAGCTGCTCTCCCTATCTCTCCTGCTTAGTCTTCTGTGTTCCTTGAGCCCCACAGTCTGATTGGAGGATTGCACCTGGTGTCCTTCACTTGGCGGATTCTGCTTCGTTCTTATCTTTAAAGTGTTTGTTAGTTAGTCCACAATGGATATATGCATAACGATTAGCACAAATCGGCCTCCCTCCCTATCTCTAAAGGCTGGTCAGCAGCACTTTTCTAAAAGCCAGTTAGCCATTCTTTATTACACCGCAAGGCACAACGAACAGCTCAACCGTCTGTCGGACTGCGGTCGCGACCGCTCCGCAATCGACGAGACAAAATTTCCCGTCCGGTACGATATATCGTTACACCGATGACATTCTTGTCTGTGTAAAAAAACAAAGGATACTTGAAAAACATCCTGCATCATATGCCAGATGAAATAAAGTCTCATGGATTGCAAATCGCTGATTAAAAAGTACGAACTGCCACTGTGGAAATAGCCGGCGTGTATTTTATCAGAAAATGTACTAAAACTTACAAGACAAAGTAGACCTTGAATGACTTACAGAAGTTATTAGGAACCACCAATTGGTTACGCCCTCGGCCGGGTATTTCTAATTGGGAAGTGTCATTCATTTGCACCTTTGAAAGGGGATAGCAACTTTACCTCAGGATGCTGCTTATCAGCAGAAACAAAGAAAGAATTGGACCCTGTAGCACAAAAATTATCTGAGCTTCAAGCCGACAGAATTTGACCAGAATTACCCGTGGGTCTTTTCATCCTCAGAACCGAACGTCAACCCATCGGGTCAGTGGGTCAGTTGTCGGTAGACAATAAGCGAGTTTTTTTACCTAGAACAGTTGTTTTTTACCAAATGCGCTTAACACAATCATAACCCCTTATTTAGAACTGGTCACGTGGTTAATTACAAAAGGGCGTCATTGTATTCGGACGCAGACAGGATACGATCCCAAAATCCTTTATCTGCCTTTACGAGCGCAAGAATATTGCTGGCAGAAACACGACCGCCGCAGAAAGGCATTTTTCAATTTCAGAGAAACAATCGCATCGTCCAGAGGTCACATACAGGGGCCCCAGCGCCAACGACCGACAGAACCGTTCCGCCGAATCGATCACGTGGGGGAGAGGGGTACGCGCACGTTCTTCTTCCGTCAGGACCGCAACGGTTTCCGGCACGATATATCGAGCCTTATCGCAAGCTGCAAAGATGTGACCCGGAATCCAGTGCCTCAGATGGAGAAGTTGAACCCAAATGAAAATAAGAGACCACGGAAATGAAAGAGAACAACAAAAGATAATCCTGTCGCCCGGGGAAAACTGAAGCAACTACAACATAGCACAAGTACAACGACAGCATCTGCGGGTGCATCGCCTACCCCAGCAAACACCTTTTTTGGCGTACTTAGCCGTCATCGCCAGGAACAGTACGGTAAGGACGTATACTTATTCTTTACGCGATACGTCATCCTACTCGAGCTTGACATTTGTATCGGGCACGTGTGTCGGACCCCTCACCGCCATTTAAACGAAATACCTGGTGGGATCCGGAAATTCCCATTTCAGATAACGATTCAAAATGGACGGAGGGAACCCAAATTCCCCCTTCAGGGCCTTTAATGGAAGGCAAGGACGGGATACGAAGTAACGACACCCATCAGTATCATACCGAGTTATCACCCATTTGCACATCAAACGAGCCAATACCGAATTGCCTTAATACGGGAGAAAAATTTCATCTATCAACATGGGAAAATAGACAAGGAGCAACTAGCCATTTAACATTCAGCTCTGCTCCCGGAATAGCCGACGCGGTCGTCAGTCAAAATGCAACCACGATTCCCCCTGTTAACTTACCTTTATGTAAGATCCCCAGAGATATGACAAAGGATGTAACAAATCTTAATCGGACACCTCATAGCCTACCAAAAACCTGTGCTACAAAACACAACCCATTTAATATTTTGGGACCTGGGTCCCCACGGACACCTCATAACTAATTCCTCGAAGGACGTAAATTTTTTATGTACTAACTAATGAGTCGAAGCGGTCAGAAGGAGGTCTTTCAGGACCCGTGCTACAGGCTCAGTTTAAGGAGAGTTTTAGTTCATATTTTGCAAAGCTTTGCCGATCGGCCTCGCCGTTTAGATTCAGACACGTAGCACGTGGAGTCTATTCAAAAAATAATAATTAATATTCTTTACAGTTGACCAATTTTCATAATGACTCTTATTATTTGTACCTCGCATCCTTACGCTTTTGTGGCCGCATCTGAGATTAATATTTCCAAAAACAAGTCATACCTTTGAACTCACCTTACAGAACTCATATCATTTCAGTTGCATTACACACACAAAAATCTCTAAATTAAATGTATCTGCCACAATACCAATGAGACGAGAAGCCGAGATACGTCTTCTCGTAAATGCGACTCGACAACGGGTAGGGGATTCTGGCCTAAGTCGGTTAGCAAAGGCACTGAAACAACCTCCACAACGAAGAAAACTCTGTATAGGACGGGTCATCGCTTTTATAATATCCGCAATCCATATCTTAGCTACCGCAGCTATTACCGCTACAGCTTTAGCAGAGTCTGTACACACCGCACGCAAAGTAGCGGGAACATTGAGTAACATAAGCCAAGAATTAACTACGCAAGCAAATATCGATCGGCAAGTATTAACGCACTTAGACGTATCGGAAGCGGCAGCGATACGGTTAGGCGATAGGTAAAATGCAACGGCTAATCGAATGAAATTACAAATGCGACTGGGAATGTAAAGAAAAAAATTATGCATTACTCCATTAGTGTGGAACGATAGCGTATATACGTGGGATCGTATTAAACAGCACATTCAAGATGCTTTTTCAACTAACATAGATGGCACGGTTCAAGATTTGACCCTCGCTTTGCAAGGACAAGTGGCAGCGCTTACAAGATTTAGCACATAAAAGCATATCGGATGACATCTCTGATAGCATGACGCGGCCAAAGCCCCCCAGAAAAATCAGTTTACCAGATTAAATTTACAAATTTGGGCAATTGTTGGTCTCGGCCACACTTGTGTCCTTTTTATACTTGTAGCGCTCAGAATCATCTGGGGAACCATACAAGATCCCAGAAGAACGGAAGTCGAGGTTCCTTGCCGCTCTTGCCGTGAACCCGACGTTCCAAAACAAAGAGGGGGAGACGTGGGAGCGGTGCCATATGGACGAACGACCAAGACTAAAAGAGAAGCACGAGGCTAATACTCAATACGTAAGAATAAACATAAAAGACCAGGTGTTCTCAATAACTCTCCACACAGGAGAACGAGACTTGAGCGCATGAAAAGGCCAGGCTGGAAACCCCCCCGGGATCGTGCATGAGAAAAGACATGGCTGAAAAGAGTCACGAGCGTGGGTGTGCCAGAGAAGAATATAAAACATCCTGCTTGGCTTTATAGTTCGGGCATGAGAGACCTCTATGTAGTTGCTTGAAAAAGAGAAGCGAGAGAGCTTCCTTTGCTATGCCGCACGCCCGTGCCAATTAAAGAATATACCTAGAAAAAGGCTACGAAGTTGGAGTCTCCTTCATCTCCGCTCTGCCCCAATTCCGCTCCCTTTCTGTTTGTTACTCCAGTCATCTTACGTTCTCTAGTTTTGAACTCTTTACCAGGTTTGTCGCTTTTCAATTTGTCTATGCCGGTATGCAGCTGTCTTTTTTAAAAAGAATTCTTTCTGCTTTCTTCCTCTTTTATAGTTTTCTCTCCATCTCCCTCTATCCGGTTCCCTATTGTAGTAAAATCCACAATCCCCCCGTCCACTCTCTTCTTCTCCTGGCTGCGGGCACCTCGCTCTCTCCATCCCTCTCTATCGCACCTCTCCGTCCTCCTCCTTGCCGAGCTCCGTTTCTCTCTCGACACCCTCGTGCAGTTCCCCGTCCCCGTCTCGTTCCCGGTATCCCATTTCCCAGCTCCCCGTCCCACACCTCTACCTTTCCTCTGGCCTGCCTCCTGCTTTCCTCATTCCTCTTTTCCTGCTGCCTGCAGACATCGATCCTCGTAGCGAACTCACCGCCGGGACTTCCGAAGGGCACGAAGGCACAAACCGTCACCGCCTTGTTTGCAATCCCGGATGCGTTTCCAGCCGCCGGGCCGCAGAGGAGGGGGCGATGTGCCGTGGGCCCAGGGTGTTCTGTTCCCTACGGGCTCTAGCCGGGGTCCATCCCCGCCGCAGTTCTCTAGATCTCTGCCTGCCTCCTTGCCTGTCCTTGCCTTCCTCTCCTTTTCAGGCTGTCTGTTTCCCCAAAGCTTTTTCCTCTTCTGCTAACATTGCCCTGTCAACTGTCACCTTCTACCTTTTCTTTCTATGTCTTTCCTTTTCTATCTGCCCACCGGCTCTTATTTCATTCTTCCTTGTTGATTGTGAAAACAGCATTTCTAGGTCTCTCTCTAAATTTTCTTTTCGTGTCTCTATTTATCCAAGTCCCTGCTGGGTTTTTTTTGTCTTCCTGCCTATCCTCATCTTCATCACCTTTTACGTTTTGTTTCAATATCTTCATTCATTTGGTCAATAGGTTTGATGACCCTATTTCCCTCCTTCCTTTTTAACATTTCCTTCTTATCGACCTATTTTGGTTTCCCTTTGTTACCATTATGGAATTTTTTAAACTGGTAAAGTAAAAGGACATAATTTTTGATAATAATATTGCTGTTATAATCAACGAGTGACTTCTCTCCATAGCTTAGTAAGGCATCTATGTTTTTCTACCTACACCCCAGAAAAATGAAGTTGAATTCCCTACCTGGTCACGTTGCTGATGTAATGGATATAGCCACAGTAAAAGAGCTGGAAGAGTAACTTCTAGTCCAGGTGGCTTTCTCTATTCAGTGCTTTGTATCCTGTAAACTGAAAGCAGATGAGAAAAGTCCCTGCTGCTCCTCTGGGTGCCTTTATGTGTTATGGTGGTAGACCCTGCCTCTTTCCCAGGGGATTGTGGGAAGGGTGGTGGGCGGGTCCTGGAGTATATGAGCCTCGGGCTCTGTTCAGGGAGCTCATTCTGCTCTGGGGCTTCTTTGGTGTCAGTGTTCTGCCGAGCCTTCAGTTATTAGTAGTTTTTGAACAGCCTAAGCTATTTTTGGCAGATATGCCTTGACGCTTAAAGAAACAGAGGACTCTCTTTGAGGTAGGAGTTTCTGGAGTGGTTGAAGTTCAGCTGCATTTATCTTACAAAGTATGCTTATATACAAATTTTCTTTTTTTAGGTCAAAAATTTTGTTCTGGGCTGGTAAAAGTAGCATGCTTTTTCTTTTAATCTATGTCTATTGTGTTTGTTCGGAACTCCTAGCTATTGAAATGGAACTAGTTTTAGTGTATACCGAGTTAATTGTTACTATTTCTCTAAATAGGACCAATGGTGAGGTTAACTAGCAGGGGCTAGGGCAAATATCTGGCACGCAGTCACAAGATCGTGAATTACCTGATTTCTCACAAGCGCAACAGCAATCTTTTGTCTTTCGGTATTTTAGGTGCCGCAAGCAACGATGTCTCTGGCATCCAACGCTGGAATTGCTGCAGGTGAGCAGAAGGCCACATTCTATTTGAGTAGGAGGGTGTAGTAGAAGAGGTCTGTATCGATGCTTGCTGCTGGTACTGGTTCTGTGCAGATGAAGATGAGCCTGGCAGCTGCAGGAACATCCTGGCTAGCCGATGCGGTATTTTGTCGAGGATGGATTCAGAGCCTCGGCCGTCTGAAAGCTAAGTGGAGCGATGGGTGTTTGGGAGGGTGTTCTGGGAGGTGGGGACAAGGTTGGGAGTTGTAGGGAGGGGTTTTAAAAATAGCGTAGTGGGGAGAGGGCTGTCCAGGAATAGGTCTCCGGAGCAGCACGGGCAGGGTAGTTCTAACCTGTCTCTGTGGTGTTATGTAGTCTGTCTAGTCTGTTCACTGTGTATTGCAGATTTCTCGGGTCTCCATGTTCTCGTTCCATTTTGCGCTCGAAGAGCAAGCCAGACATCTCGGGCGCCATCCCTGTGGTCTCGAATACCTGTACCGGTTGGCGTAGCGCCGGTCAGGCGTTTTGTTGTCTTGCGTGACGAACTTGAAGCGCGGATCGGTCTTGCATCCCGAAAGTTCCGGGCGTTTACTCATTTGCGGCGTCCCTCCGGGCCGCGTCGGCGGCTCTGCTCGCTAGCTGTCCGTTTTCACGGACTGAGACTTCTTCCTTGTATCCTTATGTTCATAAGTCTTGAAGCCAGCCTTCTTGCCCATCAGTCATCTCAGTTTTGACCGTAACTTCTCGAAACAGGCCATTACATTCAAGCTTTTTCTGTGGGGCTGCCGTAGAACCTCCTCGCCTTGCATCGCGACTCTGTAGGTCTTCTTGCCCGACAGTTTGTCTCATTCGGGTGTCATCCTTCTCGCCGGGAGTTTTCTCTCCTCTTTGAGTCACCTTGTTCGCAGTGTTCTGTGTAGCGCTGCTCACTGGGTGTGTGCGTGTGGCTTGGAGCTGCTCTGCCCGGGGCTGTAGGGTCAGGGGTAGGTGGTATAGCGATAAGCATTTCTGGTTAATGTGTTGAGGATATGCCTAGACCATTTAGGCAACGGTCGTACAGTCTTCTCGGGTTGAGTAGCCATTGGCAGGCTGTGCGGCCAGTCGTTTTGGGAGTGTTTCACAGAGAGGATGGGAGCCTTCTGGGAGGGGCTGTTCAGCAGTAGTGAAGCAGAGTGCATCTCACAGGTGTTAAGGCCTCTAGGCGGTATTCTGAAACGGAGACAAGAGTTCTGGAATTGTAAAGCTATCGATCAGCACCTGGGTGGCTCTTGTTACTATTTTTTTTTCAGATGCAGAGGGACAAGGTGCGCTTTGAAGAGCGACAGAGGAGGCGAGCGAAGCACTATAAGAAGGTGAGTCGGTGCATGGTTTGGGAGGGAAGTTGTGACCAGTGGCTGTTTGACTACATTATCTTTTGGTCATTTTTTGTATTTTAAAGGTACGATGCGATGAGCAAAGCGGGATACAGGCACCAGTCGTGACTCGGGCAAGGTGTTGTATTGCCGGTGAAGTTTTAAGCATCCCTTGTTTGTTTTACAGGTGGTACCTGAGTCTCAATGCAGCTATCTGAAATGACAGAAGCAGGACCGGGGAGCGGGTAAGGTAAAGCAGGAGCTAGGTATTGCTGTGGGCACGAGTTGGTCTCTGGCAGTATCTCAGCAGATGTCTTTTGCCTTGTGTTTGGCAGGTGCCCCACACAGGCTCGGAGGAACGAAGCCTCATGCTGACGAGCCGTCCGAGAAGGTGAGGTGTTAGCGTGCTGGGTCAGCGTCTAAGAGCCAAGTATTCCGTGGCCACTCGGTTAAGCGCTTACCTTTGTTTTTGCAGGTGCCGTGAAGGCTGCCTTTGGAGTCGGACGAGCATTTGAGGTGAGCTGGGGATTAGCGAGGAGGATCCTGGGGCCGGTGACCTCTCACAAGCAGAACAGTAATTTTGTTTCTTGGTATCTCAGGTGGGGTGAGCGATGACGGCCGTAGCCCCTCGCTTTGGAACTAATGAGGAGCAGATGAGGAGTAGGATGACATGGCCCTTCTGGGGCTGTGTGTGTGTTGTGGCAGAAGCTGGCATCGACCGGTGCGTTGCTGTCTACCAACACTGTTTTCTTGTTCAGATTTTGTAGACGGTGAAGAGGAATTAGGAGTCTGTGGGAGCATCCCATTTGGCCGACGTGTTTCTTTTGCTGAGGGTGAATTTGTCCCCCCGGCCCCCTGCAAGCTAAGTTGTGGAACAGGTGTTGGAGGGAGGGGGGTGGGACTGGGGGAAGATAACTTTGGGAATTTCAGGGAGGGCATTTTAAAGTTAGCTTAGGGGAGAGGGATATCCAGGGTCAGTTCTCCTTGGGCGGGTAAAGGAGCGGGTTACTTTTTGGCACCAGTGTAGCACGGGCAGGGCAGTTCCAGCCTGTCTCTGTGGTGTTATGTAGTCTGTCTAGTCTGTTTACTGTGTCTTGGAGATTTCTTGGGTCTCGATGTCCTCATTCCTCTTTGCGCTCGAGAGCAAGGCAGACATCTCGGGCGCCATTCCTGTGGTATTGAATGCCTGTACTGGTTGGCGTAGTGCCAGTCGGGCGTTTCTTTGTCTTGCATGCCAAGCTTCAAGCGTGGATCCATCTTGCATCTCGGAAGTTCCCGGGCAGTCCTCATTTGCGGCGTCACTCTGGGATGCGACGGTGTCTCTACTCACTAGCTGTCCGTTTTCACGGACTGAGACTTCTTCCTTGTATCCCTATGTTCATAAGTCTTGAAGCCAGCCTTCTTGCCCATCAGTCATCTCAGTTTTGACCGTAACTTCTCGAATCAGGCCATTACATTCAAGCTTTTTTTGTGGGGCTGCGTTAGAACCTCCTCGCCTTGCGTTGCGACTCCGTAGGTCTTCTTGCCCGACAGTTTGTCTCATTCGGGTGTCATCCTTCTCGCTGGGAGTTTTCTCTCCTCTTTGAGTCGCCTTGTTTGCAGTGTTCTGTGTAGCATTGCTCACTGAGTGTGTGCGTGTGGCTTGGAGCTGCTCTGTCCGGGGCTGTAGAGTCAGGGGTAGGTGGTATAGCGATAAGCATTTCTGGTTAATGTGTTGAAGATACGCCTAGACCATTCAGGCAACGGTTGTACAGTCATCTCTGAGTAGCTGTTGGCAGGCTATGCGGCCAGTCATTTTGGGAGTGTTTCATGGAGAGGCTGGGAGACTTTTGGGAGGGGCTGTTCAGCAGTAGTGAAGCAGAGTGCATCTCACAGGTGTAAAGGATTGTGTCTGTGGGCCGTGAAGCTCGGTTTGTTGTTTTGAATGGCAGGCTCCCCTTGGCCTCTGGGCGGTACTCCGCAGTGGAAGCGAGAGCTCTGGAATTGTGAAGGTATTGATCAGCCTCTGAGTGACTCATGTAACAAGATTTGTTTGGGTTTTTTTTTTTTTCAGAAGCAGAGGGACAAGATGCGCTTTGGAGAGCAACAGAGGAGGTGAGCGGAGCTCTGTAAGAAGGTCAGTGCAGGGTGTTGGACGGAAGTTGTGACTGGTGGCTACATGACTACATCATGGCTTGGTGTTTTTTTTTTTCTGATTTGAAGGTGCCCAGTGATGCGCAAAGTGGGATGGTGCTACCGGTGCTGACTCTGGCAAGGTGAGCCATGGCTAGTGGGCTGAAGTAGCGGTTATTTTTCAGTTGTCATATTGCCAATGAAGATTTAAGCATGCCTTCTTGTTTGTGTTTTACAGGTGGTACGCAAGCCTCATTGCAGCAGCCTAAAATGACAGAGGCTGGACAGGGGAGCAGGCAAGGTATAGGAGGCGGGATGTATGCATCGCTGCGGGCAGGCATTGGTTTTGGGCTCTAACTCAGCATGTGTCTTCTGCTTTGTTTTTCACAGGTGCCACACACGGGCTGGGAGTGACGAAGCCTCATGTTGATGAGCAATTGGAGAAGGTGAGGCTGTTGTGGGCTGCCTCGGTGGCTATGAGCCAAGTGTTACATGGCAGCTTATTTAAGCACTTACCTTTTCTTTTGCAGGTGAAGTGCAGGCTGCTTCTGGAATAGGATGAAAGTTTGAGGTGAGCCGGGGGGAGGAGGATCACGGGGCCGGTGACTTCTCACAAGCGCAACAGTGATTTTTGTTTCTTGGTATCTCAGGTGCGGCGAGCGCTGAGGGCCACAGCACCCAACTCTGGAACCGGTGCAGGGCAGGTGAGGAGTGGAACGCCTCGGCCCTTCTTGGGGGTGGTTGGGTGTGTGTGTTGTGGCAGAGGTTGGAACTGAGCGGTGCGGTGCTGTCTGCCAGCAATATTTAGTTGTTTTCTTTGGATTTTACAGACAACAAGGAGGAGTTTGGAGACAGTGGGAGCATCCCGTTTGGCCGACGTGTTTCTTTTGCTGAGGATGGATTTGCGCCCCCGGCCCTCTGCAAGCTAAGTTTTGGGACGTGCATTTGGAGGGAGGGGGTAGGGACTAGGGGGAGATAACTTTGGGAACGTCGGGGAGGGAATTTTAAATTTAGCTTAGGGGAGAGGGATATCCAGGGTCAGTTCTCCTTGAGCGGATAAAGGAGCGGGTTACTTTTTGGCACCAGAGTAGCACGGGCAGGGCAGTTCCAGCCTGTCTCTGTGGTATGTAGTCTATCTAGTGTGTTTACTTTGTCTTGCGGATTTCTGAGGTCTCGATGTCCTCATTCCTCTTGGCACTCGAGAGGAAGCCAGATGTCTCGGGCGCCATCCCTGCAGTCTCGAACGCCCATACTGGTTGGCGTAGTGCCAGTGGGGCGTTTCTTCTTTCTGCATGAGGAGCTTAAAGCGTGGATTGGTCTCGCATCTTGCAAGTTCTGGCCATTACTCGTTAGTGGCGTCACTCCGTGCTGTGTCAACAGCTCTGCTTGCTAGCTGTCCGCTTTCAGGGACTGAGACTTCTTTCCCACATCCTTATGTTCATAGGTCTTGAGGCCAGCCTTCTTGTGCGTTAGTCATCTTGGTTTTGACCATAACTTCTTGAAACGGGCCGTAACGTTCGAGGTTTTTTTTTTGGTGGGGCTGCCCTATAGAACCTCTTCGCTTTGTGTTGCGTCTCTGTAGGTCTTTTAGCCCGACACCTTGTGTCGTTCGGGTGTCGTCCTTCTCGCCGAGAGTTTTCTCTCCTTTTTGAGTCGCCTTGTTTGCACAGTTATGTGTAGCGTTGCTCTCTGAGTGTGTATGTGTGGCTTGGAGCTGCTCTGCCCGGGGCTGTAGAGTCAGGGGTAGGTGGTATAGCAATAAGCATCTCTGGTTAATGACTTGATGATATGCATAGACCATTTAGGCAATGGTTTTCCAGTCATCTCTGGTCGAGTAGCTGTTGGGAGGCTGTGCAGCCAGTTGTTTTGGGAGTGTTTCATGGAGAGGCTGGGAGCCTTCTGGGAGGAGCTGTTCAGCAGTAGTGAAGCAGAATGAATCTCAACGGTCTTAAGGGATGTTTGTTTGAGCTGCAAAGCTCGGTGTGTTGTTTTGAATGGCAGGCTGCCCTTGGCCTCTAGGTTGTACTGTGAAATGGGGACGACATCTCTGGAATTGTGAAGCTACTTAAACAAGTCACCCAGGGGATGATAAATTTTCTTTTTCAGATGCAGAGGGACAAGATGTGCTTTGAAGAGCAATAGAGGAGGCGGGTGGAGCCCTGTAAGAAGGTGAGACGGTGCAGGGTGTCGGAGGGAAGTTGTGACCGGTGGCTACATGTCTACATCATGGCTTGTTTTCTTTTTTTTTATTTGAAGGGTCGCAGCGATGTGCAAAGTGGGATGTTGGTGCCGGTGCTGACTCTGGCAAGGCGAGCCATGGCTAGCGGGCTGAAGTAGCAGTTATTTTTTCAGTTGTCGTATTGTCAGTGAAGTTTTAAGCATCCCTTCTTTTTTGTGTTTTACAGGTGGTACCTGAGCCTCATTGCGGCAGCCCAAGATGACAGAGGCCGCACTGGGCAGCGGGAAGGTAAAGAAGTGGGGCGTAGACATCGGTGCAAGCAGTCTTTGGTTTTGGACGGTATCTCAGCATGCGTTTTTTTGCCTTGTTCTTTGCAAGTACCACACGCAGACTTGGAGGAAAAAAGCTGCACGCTGATGAGACATCTGAAAAGGTGAAGCTGTTGAATGTTGGGTCAGTGGCTAAGAGCCAAGTATTAAATGGCAGCTTGGTTAAGCGCTTACCTTTTCGTTTCGCAGGTGACATGCAGGCTACTTCTGGAATAGGATGAAAGTTTGAGGTGAGCTGGGTATTAGCGAGGAGGATCACGGAGCCAGTGACTTCTCACAAGCACAATAGTAACTTTGTTTCTTGGTATCTCAGGTGTGGTGAGCGATGATGGCTGCAGCGCCCAGCTTTTGAACCGGTGCAGGGCAGGTGAGGAGTGGAACGGCACGGCCCTTCTTGGGGGTGGGGGTGGTTTGGTGGGGGTGGGGATGTTGCGGCAGAGTTTGGAATTGAGCGGTGCGGTGCTGTCTGCCAGTAATATTTTGGTTTTTCTTTAGATTTTACAGATGAGTAAGAGGAATTTGGAGACCACGGGAGCGTCCCGTTTGGCCATCGTGTTTCTTTTGCTGAGGATGGATTTGCACCCCCGGCCCTCTGTAAAGTAAGTTTTGGGATGTGTGTTTGAAGGGAGGGGGGTGGGACTGAGGGGGAGAGAAATTTGGGAATTTTGGGGAGGGGATTTTAAATTTAGCTTAGGAGAGAGGGCTGTCCAGAGTCAGTTCTCCTTGGGCAGATAAAGGAGCGGGTTACTTTTTGGCACCGGAGTAGCACGGGCAGGGCAGTTCCAGCCTGTCTCTGTGTTGTTCTATAGTTTGTCTAGTCCGTTCAGTGTCTTACAGATTTCTGAGGTCTCAATGTCGTCGTTCCTCTTTGCGCTCGAGAGCAAGCCAGACATCTCAGGCGCCATCCTTGTGGTCTCGAATGCCTGTACTGGTTGGCATAGTGCCACGCGGGCATTTCTTTTTTTCTTTGCGTGACGAGCTTCTAGCATGGATCGGTCTTGCATCTCGGAAGTTTCCGGGCCGTCCTCATTTGTGGTGTGGTTCTGGGCTGCACCAGCAGCTCTGCTTGCTAGCTGTCCATTTCCATATACTGAGAATTCTTCCCTGCATCCTTGCGTTCATAGGTCTTGAAGGCAGGCTTCCTGAGCATCAGTCATCTCGGTTTTGACCGTAACTTCTCAAAACGGGCCATTAGGTTCGTGCCATTTTTTTTTTTCTGAGCCTGCCATAGAACCCCTCGCCTTGCATTATGGCTCTGTATGTCATGTTGTCCGACAGCGCAACTCAATCGGGAGTCATCCTTCTTGCTGAGAGTTTTCCCTCCTCTTTGAGTCGCCTTGTTTGCCCAAACTCTCTTGGTTGCAGAGTTGTGTAGCGTTGCTCTCTGAGTTTGTGTGTGTGTGTGTGTGTGTGTGTGGCTTGGAGCTGCTCTGCCCAGGGCTGTAGAGTCAGGGGTAGGTGTTATAGCGATAAGCATCTCTGGTTAATGTCTTGATGATATGCATAGACTGTTTAGGCAAAGTTTGTACAGTCATCTCTGGTTGAGTAGCTGTTGGCAGGCTGTGCGGCCAGTCATTTTGGGAGTGTTTCATGGAGAGGCTGGGAGCCTTCTGGGCAGGGGCCGTTGAGCAGGAGTGAAGCAGATTGCATCTCAAAGGTGTAAAGGACTGTGTCTGCGGGCCGCGAAGCTCTGTGTGTTGTTTTGAATGGCAGGCTGCCCTTTGCCTCTAGGCGCTACTCCGCAATGGAGGCGAGAGCTCTGGAATTGTGAAGCTATCGATCAGCACCTGGGTGTCCCACGTAACAAGTTTTGGTTGGGGTTTTTGTTTTCTCAGATGCAGAGGGACAATATGCGCTTTGAAGAGCAACAGAGGAGGTGAGCAGACCATAGTGAGTGGCTGAGCAGAGCCTTGTAAGAAGGTGAGTCAGTGCAGGGTGTCGGAGAGAAGATGTGACCGGTGGCGATGTGACTACATCATGGGTTGTGTGGGGTTTTTTTCTGATTTGAAGATGCCCAGTGATGCGCAAAGCGGGATGGTGCTGCCGGTGCTGACTCTGGCAAGGTGAGCCATGGCTAGTGGGCTGAAGTAGCGGTTATTTTTCAGTTGTCGTATTGCCAATGAAGTTTTAAGCATCTCTTCTTATTTGTGTTTTACAGGTGGTACGCAAGCCTCATTGCAGCAGCCTAAAATGACAGAGGCTGGACAGGGGAGCAAGCAAGGTGTAGGAGGCGGGATGTACGCATCGCTGCGGGCAGGCATTGGTTTTGGGCTCTAACTCAGCATGTGTCTTCCGCTTTGTTTTTCACAGGTGCCACACACGGGCTGGGAGTGACGAAGCCTCATGTTGATGAGCAATCGGAGAAGGTGAGGCTGTTGTGGGCTGCCTCGGTGGCTATGAGCCAAGTGTTACATGGTAGCTTATTTAAGCACTTACCTTTTCTTTTGCAGGTGAAGTGCAGGCTGCTTCTGGAATAGGATGAAAGTTTGAGGTGAGCCGGGGGGAGGAGGATCACGGGGCCGGTGACTTCTCACAAGCGCAACAGTGATTTTTGTTTCTTGGTATCTCAGGTGCGGCGAGCGCTGAGGGCCACAGCACCCAACTCTGGAACCGGTGCAGGGCAGGTGAGGAGTGGAACGCCTCGGCCCTTCTTGGGGGTGGTTGGGTGTGTGTGTTGTGGCAGAGGTTGGAACTGAGCGGTGCGGTGCTGTCTGCCAGCAATATTTAGTTGTTTTCTTTGGATTTTACAGACAACAAGGAGGAGTTTGGAGACAGTGGGAGCATCCCGTTTGGCCGACGTGTTTCTCTTGCTGAGGATGGATTTGCGCCCCCGGCCCTCTGCAAGCTAAGTTTTGGGACGTGTATTTGAAGGGAGGGGGGTGGGACTGAGGGGGAGATAAATTTGGGAATATCGGGGAGGGGATTTTAAAGTTAGCTTAGGGGAGAGGGCTGTCCAGAGTCAGTTCTGCTTGGCCAGGCAAAGGAACGAGTCTCAACCGTGATCTAAGATTGTGTAGCATTCTATGGCTCTGTATCACGCTGTCTTGACTGTGATTCAAGAGTGCGTCGCAATGTTTGGTTCTGTATTGCGTTGAGTCTTGCGTCGCCCTCTATGGCTCTGCACTGCGCCGGTTCTCGACTGTGATGTGAGACTGCGTCGCCCTCTATGGGTCTGCATTGCGCCGGTTCTCGACTGTGATGTGAGACTGCGTCGCACTCTATGGCTCCGCGTTGTCCTGGGTCTCAAGCGTGGTGTGAGACTGCGTCACACCATACGGCTCAGCATTGTGCTGGGTCTTGTGTTGCACCGTACAGCTTCATATTGTGCTGGGTCTTGACTGTGATGTAAGACTGCGTAGTATTCTGTGGCTCTGTATTGCCCTGCGTCTTGACTGTGATTCAAGGCTGCTCGCACTGTTTGACTCCTTATTGCGTTGGGTCTTGCGTCGCACTGTTGCTCCGTATTGCTCTGGGTCTGGAGTGTGATGTGAGACTGCATTGCACCATATAGCTCTGTATTGCGCTGGGTCTTGCGTCGCACTGTATGGGTCTGTATTATGCTTGGTCTCAACTGTGATCTATGACTGCCTAGTATTCTATGGCTCTGTATTGCGCTGGGTCTTGCGTCGCACTGTATGGGTCTGTATTATGCTTGGTCTCAACTGTGATCTATGACTGCCTAGTATTCTATGGCTCTGTATTGCGCTGGGTCTTGCGTCGCACTGTATGGGTCTGTATTATGCTTGGTCTCAACTGTGATCTATGACTGCCTAGTATTCTATGGCTCTGTATTGCGCTGGGTCTTGCGTCGCACTGTATGGGTCTGTATTATGCTTGGTCTCAACTGTGATCTATGACTGCCTAGTATTCTATGGCTCTGTATTGCGCTGGGTCTTGCGTCGCACTGTATGGGTCTGCATTGCCCCGGGTCTGGAGCGTGATGTGAGACTGTCACACGATATGGCTCTGCATTGCCCCGGGTCTCAAGTGTGATGTGACGTTTTCCTTTATGAAGGCTGACATTTTGGCCTCGAGTGGAGCGGTGATGTTGTTTGGAGGATCCTAGTGACTCAATTTGTGGGCTGCTTCTGGAATTGGGGGAAATATGCTATTCTAGAAGGTCACTGGTGAAGCAGAGATGTTTGGAGGAGGGGAGCAATGAATGGGAGTTGAATGAATGAATGGGAGTTGGATGGATGGGTGGATGAATGAATGGGAGTTGGATGGATGGATGGGTGGATGAATGAATGGGAGTTGGATGGATGGATGGGTGGATGAATGAATGGGAGTTGGATGGATGGATGGGTGGATGAATGAATGGGAGTTGGATGGATGGATGGGTGGATGAATGAATGGGAGTTGGATGGATGGATGGGTGGATGAATGAATGGGAGTTGGATGGATGGATGGGTGGATGAATGAATGGGAGTTGGATGGATGGATGGGTGGATGAATGAATGGGAGTTGGATGGATGGATGGGTGGATGAATGAATGGGAGTTGGATGGATGGATGGGTGGATGAATGAATGGGAGTTGGATGGATGGATGGGTGGATGAATGAATGGGAGTTGGATGGATGGGTGGATGAATGAATGGGAGTTGGATGGATGGATGGGTGGATGAATGAATGGGAGTTGGATGGATGGATGGGTGGATGAATGAATGGGAGTTGGATGGATGGATGGGTGGATGAATGAATGGGAGTTGGATGGATGGATGGGTGGATGAATGAATGGGAGTTGGATGGATGGATGGGTGGATGAATGAATGGGAGTTGGATGGATGGATGGGTGGATGAATGAATGGGAGTTGGATGGATGGATGGGTGGATGAATGAATGGGAGTTGGATGGATGGATGGGAGTCGGATGGATGGGAGTTGAATGGATGGATGGGAGTCGACTGACTGACTGGGAGTCGGATGGATGAATGGATGGATGAATGGATGGGAGTCGACTGACTGACTGACTGGGAGTCGGATGGATGAATGGATGGATGAATGGATGGGAGTCGACTGACTGACTGACTGGGAGTCGGATGGATGAATGGATGGATGAATGAATGGGAGTCGACTGACTGACTGACTGGGAGTCGACTGACTGACTGACTGGGAGTCGGATGGATGAATGGATGGATGAATGAATGGGAGTCGACTGACTGACTGACTGGGAGTCGACTGACTGACTGACTGGGAGTCGACTGACTGACTGACTGGGAGTCGACTGACTGACTGACTGGGAGTCGACTGACTGACTGACTGGGAGTTGACTGACTGACTGACTGACTGGGAGTCGACTGACTGACTGACTGACTGGGAGTCGACTGACTGACTGACTGACTGGGAGTCGACTGACTGACTGACTGACTGACTGGGAGTCGACTGACTGACTGACTGACTGACTGGGAGTCGACTGACTGACTGACTGACTGACTGGGAGTTGACTGACTGACTGACTGACTGGGAGTCGACTGACTGACTGACTGGGAGTCGACTGACTGACTGACTGACTGACTGGGAGTCGACTGACTGACTGACTGACTGACTGGGAGTCGACTGACTGACTGACTGACTGGGAGTCGACTGACTGACTGACTGACTGACTGGGAGTCGACTGACTGACTGACTGACTGACTGGGAGTCGACTGACTGGGAGTTATTGTGTGTAAACTTATGGGTGTGTGAATGTGGTTTGTTTGTTTGTTTTTATTTCAGGTAGGATATAATATTGACAGTAAGGTATTGATTTGAGAGTACCGCAACGTAAAAAAACAAACCAGCTGGGGGTTTTTTGTTTTGTTTTGTTTTTCTTTCCCTGGCTGGGTGTGGGTTTATTTTTTTTTTTTTCCCCAGGTCCTCATTGCTCTGTGGGGTGCCTTCAATTGCCAAAGTTTGGGCGGCGAGGGGTCTAGGGCCAGGGTTTTCACACAAAAGGCCATTTTGTAGTCTCCTGGCAACGCCATTCTCAGTGAGCTGCAGAGACGGGATGATGGCCCATGGTGCTGGGCGAAGGGATTAGCAGAGAGGGGAGGGTTGGTTTGTCGGGTAGGTGAGCGAGTGTTGTGCTTGTGCATGGCTTTGTATTGTTGTGTGTTAGTATGTAATAGGTGTTAGCGTGTTGCATATGGAGTTGAGATTTTTTCTTTTTCAGGCATTGTATTAAAAAAAAAAATCAACCAACCACAACTTAGAATAAAAAAAACCCCAGTCGGGGGATTTTTTTTTTTTCCCCCGGCTGGGTTTTTTTTTCCCCCGGTCCCGGTCGGTCCGCACGGCGACAATCATCGCCAAAGTTTGGGCGGCGGAGGGCCTAGGGCCGGGGTTTTCGCAGGCAGGGCGATTTTGGAGGCCCCTGGGAACCCCGTTCCCGAGGAGAGCCACGGAGATGGGGCGGCGGGCAGCAGAGAGAGGGAGGGTTGGCTTGTTGGGTAGGTGAGCGAGTGTTGTGCCTGTGTGTGGGTTTGTATGGTTGTGTGTTAGTATGTAATAGTTGTTAGTGTGCTGCATATGGAGTTGAGATTATTTTTTTTTCTTTTCCAGGCATTATTTTTTTTTTTTAAATATTAACCAACCACAACTTAGAATAAAAAAAACCCCAGTCGGGGGATTTTTTTTTTTTCCCCCGGCTGGGTTTTTTTTTCCCCCGGTCCCGGTCGGTCCGCACGGCGACAATCATCGCCAAAGTTTGGGCGGCGGAGGGCCTAGGGCCGGGGTTTTCGCAGGCAGGGCGATTTTGGAGGCCCCCGGGAACCCCGTTCCCGAGGAGAGCCACGGAGATGGGGCGGCGGGCAGCAGAGAGAGGGAGGGTTGGCTTGTTGGGTAGGTGAGCGAGTGTTGTGCCTGTGTGTGGGTTTGTATGGTTGTGTGTTAGTATGTAATAGTTGTTAGTGTGCTGCATATGGAGTTGAGATTTTTTTTCTTTTCCAGGCATTATATTTTTTTTAAAAAAAAATATTAACCAACCACAACTTAGAATAAAAAAAACCCCAGTCGGGGGATTTTTTTTTTTTCCCCCCGGCTGGGTTTTTTTTTCCCCCGGTCCCGGTCGGTCCGCACGGCGACAATCATCGCCAAAGTTTGGGCGGCGGAGGGCCTAGGGCCGGGGTTTTCGCAGGCAGGGTGATTTTGGAGGCCCCTGGGAACACTGTTCCTGAGGAGAGCCGGTCTGGAATGTGGCTATTTCTCTGTTATTGTAAGGTGCTATGTTTAGATGAGTGTCTAAGGAAGGCAATTGAGGATCCTGCAATAAAAAGGTACAGTGAGAGGGGCTAGATAGTCTGTTTTGAGGAAGGCAGGGTTGTGAAGTGGGCCTCTCTGTATTTTAAATGGCTAGGCTTTTAACTGTGGCTGTGTGTTTTTTGCTGTAATGGTATTGTTAAAAATTGTTTGTTTGCATGCAGGTGCCAAAGGCCAGGTCCCGTCAGGAGGAGCAGAGCCGGCCGACTCTTTGCCCGGGCATTGTAGTTTTTGGAGAATCAGTCACTCTAAAGAGGAAAAGGGACGGACGCCAAGCGAGGGATGTGAGCCCCGTGTACGTGAGTGCGTCCGATGGGAAAGACGGTGGGTACAGTTTGTACTCAGTGTTGTAAAGCTGTGCCCTTGAGTGTGTAAACTGTAAGCTTGGTGCTCTGTCATTGAAATCTGTGCTGTTTATGCTGTGTGGTTTAAATCTGTAAGCTCTGTGTCTTCAGCATGCTCTGGGCATGACTTAGTTGCCTACACTTTGTACCTGCTGTAGGCTCTGGGCCTGAGCTATGTACGTGTTGTAGCTGTTGTAGGCTGTGCGCCTGAGCTCTGTACACTTTGCGCCTGAGCTATGTACACTTTGCGCCTGAGCTATGTACACTTTGCGCCTGAGCTCTGTACACTTTGTGCCTGCTGTAGGCTCTGCGCCTGAGTTATGTATGTGTTGTAGCTGTTGTGAGCTCAGTACTTTGCAGAGCTACAGTCATTGAGTTCAAGTTTGACAGAAATAAAGAAAATAAGCAGCAAAGGAATAAAGATTAATAAAGAGTTTTTACTCCTTGGTGTTTGTCTTTTTTTTTTTGTGTGTCTCTCTTTTTTTGTAAACTGGTGCAGCAGCAGGGCTTGGCTTGCTCCTGGGGCATAGTTGTTACAAGTTTTAAAGAAAATTAATAAATTATTAAGGAGCGACTACGCCCCAGGAGCAAGCCAAGCCCTGCTGCTGCATGCATTTCTTATTATTTTTATTCTTTTTATTTACAATCCCATACCTCATTAAATATTCCCCACCTGACACATAGAGTACCTACACAATTAATTGCATAATTAATTGGTTAATTATGCAAATGAGATGCAAATTTTTCTTCCCCCCCACCCAACAACTACCACCACAGCACACCTACACAACCCCAATCAGGCTAACAGGTTTAGGGGGTTAGAGTTAGGGTGTCGGGTTAGGGGTTAGGGTGTCGGGTTAGGGTGTCGGGTTAGGGTGTCGGGTTAGGGTGTCAGGTTAGGGTGTCGGGTTAGGGTGTCGGGTTAGGGTGTCGGGTTAGGGTTAGGGTGTCGGGTTAGGGTTAGGGTGTCGGGTTAGGGTGTCGGGTTAGGGTGTCGGGTTAGGGTTAGGGTGTCGGGTTAGGGTTAGGGTTAGGGTGTCGGGTTAGGGTGTCGGGTTAGGGTTAGGGTGTCGGGTTAGGGTGTCGGGTTAGGGTTAGGGTGTCGGGTTAGGGTTAGGGTGTCGGGTTAGGGTGTCGGGTTAGGGTGTCGGGTTAGGGTTAGGGTTTAGGGTTAGGGTTAGGGTGTCGGGTTAGGGTGTCGGGTTAGGGTTAGGGTGTCGGGTTAGGGTGTCGGGTTAGGGTGTCGGGTTAGGGTGTCGGGTTAGGGTGTCGGGTTAGGGTGTCGGGTTAGGGTGTCGGGTTAGGGTGTCGGGTTAGGGTGTCGGGTTAGGGTGTCGGGTTAGGGTGTCGGGTTAGGGTGTCGGGTTAGGGTGTCGGGTTAGGGTGTCGGGTTAGGGTGTCGGGTTAGGGTGTCGGGTTAGGGTGTCGGGTTAGGGTGTCGGGTTAGGGTGTCGGGTTAGGGTGTCGGGTTAGGGTGTTAGGGTTAGGGTTAGGGTTAGGGTGTTAGGGTTAGGGTTAGGGTTAGGGTTAGGGTTAGGGTTAGGGTTAGGGTTAGGGTTAGGGTTAGGGTTAGGGTTAGGGTTAGGGTTAGGGTTAGGGTTAGGGTTAGGGTTAGGGTTAGGGTTAGGGTTAGGGTTAGGGTTAGGGTTAGGGTTAGGGTTAGGGTTAGGGTTAGGGTTAGGGTTAGGGTTAGGGTTAGGGTTAGGGTTAGGGTTAGGGTTAGGGTTAGGGTTAGGGTTAGGGTTAGGGTTAGGGTTAGGGTTAGGGTTAGGGTTAGGGTTAGGGTTAGGGTTAGGGTTAGGGTTAGGGTTAGGGTTAGGGTTAGGGTTAGGGTTAGGGTTAGGGTTAGGGTTAGGGTTAGGGTTAGGGTTAGGGTTAGGGTTAGGGTTAGGGTTAGGGTTAGGGTTAGGGTTAGGGTTAGGGTTAGGGTTAGGGTTAGGGTTAGGGTTAGGGTTAGGGTTAGGGTTAGGGTTAGGGTTAGGGTTAGGGTTAGGGTTAGGGTTAGGGTTAGGGTTAGGGTTAGGGTTAGGGTTAGGGTTAGGGTTAGGGTTAGGGTTAGGGTTAGGGTTAGGGTTAGGGTTAGGGTTAGGGTTAGGGTTAGGGTTAGGGTTAGGGTTAGGGTTAGGGTTAGGGTTAGGGTTAGGGTTAGGGTTAGGGTTAGGGTTAGGGTTAGGGTTAGGGTTAGGGTTAGGGTTAGGGTTAGGGTTAGGGTTAGGGTTAGGGTTAGGGTTAGGGTTAGGGTTAGGGTTAGGGTTAGGGTTAGGGTTAGGGTTAGGGTTAGGGTTAGGGTTAGGGTTAGGGTTAGGGTTAGGGTTAGGGTTAGGGTTAGGGTTAGGGTTAGGGTTAGGGTTAGGGTTAGGGTTAGGGTTAGGGTTAGGGTTAGGGTTAGGGTTAGGGTTAGGGTTAGGGTTAGGGTTAGGGTTAGGGTTAGGGTTAGGGTTAGGGTTAGGGTTAGGGTTAGGGTTAGGGTTAGGGTTAGGGTTAGGGTTAGGGTTAGGGTTAGGGTTAGGGTTAGGGTTAGGGTTAGGGTTAGGGTTAGGGTTAGGGTTAGGGTTAGGGTTAGGGTTAGGGTTAGGGTTAGGGTTAGGGTTAGGGTTAGGGTTAGGGTTAGGGTTAGGGTTAGGGTTAGGGTTAGGGTTAGGGTTAGGGTTAGGGTTAGGGTTAGGGTTAGGGTTAGGGTTAGGGTTAGGGTTAGGGTTAGGGTTAGGGTTAGGGTTAGGGTTAGGGTTAGGGTTAGGGTTAGGGTTAGGGTTAGGGTTAGGGTTAGGGTTAGGGTTAGGGTTAGGGTTAGGGTTAGGGTTAGGGTTAGGGTTAGGGTTAGGGTTAGGGTTAGGGTTAGGGTTAGGGTTAGGGTTAGGGTTAGGGTTAGGGTTAGGGTTAGGGTTAGGGTTAGGGTTAGGGTTAGGGTTAGGGTTAGGGTTAGGGTTAGGGTTAGGGTTAGGGTTAGGGTTAGGGTTAGGGTTAGGGTTAGGGTTAGGGTTAGGGTTAGGGTTAGGGTTAGGGTTAGGGTTAGGGTTAGGGTTAGGGTTAGGGTTAGGGTTAGGGTTAGGGTTAGGGTTAGGGTTAGGGTTAGGGTTAGGGTTAGGGTTAGGGTTAGGGTTAGGGTTAGGGTTAGGGTTAGGGTTAGGGTTAGGGTTAGGGTTAGGGTTAGGGTTAGGGTTAGGGTTAGGGTTAGGGTTAGGGTTAGGGTTAGGGTTAGGGTTAGGGTTAGGGTTAGGGTTAGGGTTAGGGTTAGGGTTAGGGTTAGGGTTAGGGTTAGGGTTAGGGTTAGGGTTAGGGTTAGGGTTAGGGTTAGGGTTAGGGTTAGGGTTAGGGTTAGGGTTAGGGTTAGGGTTAGGGTTAGGGTTAGGGTTAGGGTTAGGGTTAGGGTTAGGGTTAGGGTTAGGGTTAGGGTTAGGGTTAGGGTTAGGGTTAGGGTTAGGGTTAGGGTTAGGGTTAGGGTTAGGGTTAGGGTTAGGGTTAGGGTTAGGGTTAGGGTTAGGGTTAGGGTTAGGGTTAGGGTTAGGGTTAGGGTTAGGGTTAGGGTTAGGGTTAGGGTTAGGGTTAGGGTTAGGGTTAGGGTTAGGGTTAGGGTTAGGGTTAGGGTTAGGGTTAGGGTTAGGGTTAGGGTTAGGGTTAGGGTTAGGGTTAGGGTTAGGGTTAGGGTTAGGGTTAGGGTTAGGGTTAGGGTTAGGGTTAGGGTTAGGGTTAGGGTTAGGGTTAGGGTTAGGGTTAGGGTTAGGGTTAGGGTTAGGGTTAGGGTTAGGGTTAGGGTTAGGGTTAGGGTTAGGGTTAGGGTTAGGGTTAGGGTTAGGGTTAGGGTTAGGGTTAGGGTTAGGGTTAGGGTTAGGGTTAGGGTTAGGGTTAGGGTTAGGGTTAGGGTTAGGGTTAGGGTTAGGGTTAGGGTTAGGGTTAGGGTTAGGGTTAGGGTTAGGGTTAGGGTTAGGGTTAGGGTTAGGGTTAGGGTTAGGGTTAGGGTTAGGGTTAGGGTTAGGGTTAGGGTTAGGGTTAGGGTTAGGGTTAGGGTTAGGGTTAGGGTTAGGGTTAGGGTTAGGGTTAGGGTTAGGGTTAGGGTTAGGGTTAGGGTTAGGGTTAGGGTTAGGGTTAGGGTTAGGGTTAGGGTTAGGGTTAGGGTTAGGGTTAGGGTTAGGGTTAGGGTTAGGGTTAGGGTTAGGGTTAGGGTTAGGGTTAGGGTTAGGGTTAGGGTTAGGGTTAGGGTTAGGGTTAGGGTTAGGGTTAGGGTTAGGGTTAGGGTTAGGGTTAGGGTTAGGGTTAGGGTTAGGGTTAGGGTTAGGGTTAGGGTTAGGGTTAGGGTTAGGGTTAGGGTTAGGGTTAGGGTTAGGGTTAGGGTTAGGGTTAGGGTTAGGGTTAGGGTTAGGGTTAGGGTTAGGGTTAGGGTTAGGGTTAGGGTTAGGGTTAGGGTTAGGGTTAGGGTTAGGGTTAGGGTTAGGGTTAGGGTTAGGGTTAGGGTTAGGGTTAGGGTTAGGGTTAGGGTTAGGGTTAGGGTTAGGGTTAGGGTTAGGGTTAGGGTTAGGGTTAGGGTTAGGGTTAGGGTTAGGGTTAGGGTTAGGGTTAGGGTTAGGGTTAGGGTTAGGGTTAGGGTTAGGGTTAGGGTTAGGGTTAGGGTTAGGGTTAGGGTTAGGGTTAGGGTTAGGGTTAGGGTTAGGGTTAGGGTTAGGGTTAGGGTTAGGGTTAGGGTTAGGGTTAGGGTTAGGGTTAGGGTTAGGGTTAGGGTTAGGGTTAGGGTTAGGGTTAGGGTTAGGGTTAGGGTTAGGGTTAGGGTTAGGGTTAGGGTTAGGGTTAGGGTTAGGGTTAGGGTTAGGGTTAGGGTTAGGGTTAGGGTTAGGGTTAGGGTTAGGGTTAGGGTTAGGGTTAGGGTTAGGGTTAGGGTTAGGGTTAGGGTTAGGGTTAGGGTTAGGGTTAGGGTTAGGGTTAGGGTTAGGGTTAGGGTTAGGGTTAGGGTTAGGGTTAGGGTTAGGGTTAGGGTTAGGGTTAGGGTTAGGGTTAGGGTTAGGGTTAGGGTTAGGGTTAGGGTTAGGGTTAGGGTTAGGGTTAGGGTTAGGGTTAGGGTTAGGGTTAGGGTTAGGGTTAGGGTTAGGGTTAGGGTTAGGGTTAGGGTTAGGGTTAGGGTTAGGGTTAGGGTTAGGGTTAGGGTTAGGGTTAGGGTTAGGGTTAGGGTTAGGGTTAGGGTTAGGGTTAGGGTTAGGGTTAGGGTTAGGGTTAGGGTTAGGGTTAGGGTTAGGGTTAGGGTTAGGGTTAGGGTTAGGGTTAGGGTTAGGGTTAGGGTTAGGGTTAGGGTTAGGGTTAGGGTTAGGGTTAGGGTTAGGGTTAGGGTTAGGGTTAGGGTTAGGGTTAGGGTTAGGGTTAGGGTTAGGGTTAGGGTTAGGGTTAGGGTTAGGGTTAGGGTTAGGGTTAGGGTTAGGGTTAGGGTTAGGGTTAGGGTTAGGGTTAGGGTTAGGGTTAGGGTTAGGGTTAGGGTTAGGGTTAGGGTTAGGGTTAGGGTTAGGGTTAGGGTTAGGGTTAGGGTTAGGGTTAGGGTTAGGGTTAGGGTTAGGGTTAGGGTTAGGGTTAGGGTTAGGGTTAGGGTTAGGGTTAGGGTTAGGGTTAGGGTTAGGGTTAGGGTTAGGGTTAGGGTTAGGGTTAGGGTTAGGGTTAGGGTTAGGGTTAGGGTTAGGGTTAGGGTTAGGGTTAGGGTTAGGGTTAGGGTTAGGGTTAGGGTTAGGGTTAGGGTTAGGGTTAGGGTTAGGGTTAGGGTTAGGGTTAGGGTTAGGGTTAGGGTTAGGGTTAGGGTTAGGGTTAGGGTTAGGGTTAGGGTTAGGGTTAGGGTTAGGGTTAGGGTTAGGGTTAGGGTTAGGGTTAGGGTTAGGGTTAGGGTTAGGGTTAGGGTTAGGGTTAGGGTTAGGGTTAGGGTTAGGGTTAGGGTTAGGGTTAGGGTTAGGGTTAGGGTTAGGGTTAGGGTTAGGGTTAGGGTTAGGGTTAGGGTTAGGGTTAGGGTTAGGGTTAGGGTTAGGGTTAGGGTTAGGGTTAGGGTTAGGGTTAGGGTTAGGGTTAGGGTTAGGGTTAGGGTTAGGGTTAGGGTTAGGGTTAGGGTTAGGGTTAGGGTTAGGGTTAGGGTTAGGGTTAGGGTTAGGGTTAGGGTTAGGGTTAGGGTTAGGGTTAGGGTTAGGGTTAGGGTTAGGGTTAGGGTTAGGGTTAGGGTTAGGGTTAGGGTTAGGGTTAGGGTTAGGGTTAGGGTTAGGGTTAGGGTTAGGGTTAGGGTTAGGGTTAGGGTTAGGGTTAGGGTTAGGGTTAGGGTTAGGGTTAGGGTTAGGGTTAGGGTTAGGGTTAGGGTTAGGGTTAGGGTTAGGGTTAGGGTTAGGGTTAGGGTTAGGGTTAGGGTTAGGGTTAGGGTTAGGGTTAGGGTTAGGGTTAGGGTTAGGGTTAGGGTTAGGGTTAGGGTTAGGGTTAGGGTTAGGGTTAGGGTTAGGGTTAGGGTTAGGGTTAGGGTTAGGGTTAGGGTTAGGGTTAGGGTTAGGGTTAGGGTTAGGGTTAGGGTTAGGGTTAGGGTTAGGGTTAGGGTTAGGGTTAGGGTTAGGGTTAGGGTTAGGGTTAGGGTTAGGGTTAGGGTTAGGGTTGGGTTAGGGTTAGGGTTAGGGTTAGGGTTAGGGTTAGGGTTAGGGTTAGGGTTAGGGTTAGGGTTAGGTTAGGGTTAGGGTTAGGGTTAGGGTTAGGGTTAGGGTTAGGGTTAGGGTTAGGGTTAGGGTTAGGGTTAGGTTAGGGTTAGGGTTAGGTTTAGGTAGGGTTAGGAGTTAGGGTTAGAGGTTAGGAGTTAGAGTTTAGGTTAGAGGTTAGGGTTAGGGTTAGTTAGGTTAGGGTTAGGTTAGGTTAGGGTTAAATTAGGTTAAAGGGTTAAAGGGTTAAAGTTAAAGTTAAATTAAGTTTAAAGTTAAAGTTAGAGTTAAAGGTTAGTAGTTAAGGAGTTAAAGGGTTAGGTTAAAGGTTAAGGTTAAATTTAAAGTTTTAAATTAGTTAGTTAATTAATTAAAGTTAAGTTAAAGTTAAATTTAAAGTTAAAGTTAAAGTTAAAGGTTAAAGGATTAAGGTTAAGGTTAAAGTTAGGTTAAGTTTAAATTTAAAGTTAATTTAAAGTTAAAGGTTAAAGGGTTAGAAGGTTAAGGTTAAAGGTTAAGTTAAAGGTTAAGGGTTAAGGTTAAAGGGTTAAGGGTTAAAGGGTTAAAGGGTTAAAGTTAAAGGTTAAAGTTTAAAGTTAAGTTAAATTTAAGTTTTAAAGTTATCTTAAATTAAATTTAAATTTAAATTTAAAGTTAAGGTTAAAGTAGTAAGTTAAAGTTAAAGGGTTAAGGTTAAGTTAGATAGGGTTAAGATTAAAGTTAAATTTAATTTAAATTTAAATTAAAAGTATAAAGTTAAAGTTAAAGTTAAATTAAAATTTAAAGTTAAAGTTTAAATTTAACGTTTAAAGTCAAGTTAAATTTAAATTAAGTTAAATTATTAAATATA